>NC_037333.1:45306324-50306324 GCF_002263795.3 Bos taurus | reverse complement strand
CTCCTTGCAGTCCAAGGGACTCTCAAGAGTCTTCTCCAACACCACAGTTCAAAAGCATCATTCTTCAGCGCTCAGCCTTCTTCACAGTCCAACTCTCACATCCATACATGACCACAGGAAAAACCATAGCCTTGACTAGACGGACCTTTGTTGGCAAAGTAATGTCTCTGCTTTTCAATATGCTACCTAGGTTGCTCATAACTTTCCTTCCAAGGAGTAAGCATCTTTTAATTGCATGGCTGTAGTCACCATCTGAAGTGATTTTGGAGCCCCCAAAAATAAAATCTGACACTGTTTCCACTGTTTCCCCATCTATTTCCCATGAAGTGATGGGACCGGATGCCATGATCTTCGTTTTCTGAATGTTGAGCTTTAAGCCAACTGTTTTCACTCTCCACTTTCACTTTCATCAAGAGGCTTTTGAGTTCCTCTTCCCTTTCTGCCATAAGGGTGGTGTCATCTGCATATCTGAGGTTATTGATATTTCTCCCAGCAATCTTGATTCCAGCTTGTGTTTCTTCCAGCCCAGTGTTTCTCTGATGTACTCTGCATATAAGTTAAATAAACAGGGTGACAATATACAGCCTTGACGTACTCCTTTTCCTATTTGGAACCAGTCTGTTGTTCCATGTCCAGTTCTAACTGGTGCTTCCTGACCTGCATACAAATTTCTCAAGAGGCAGGTCAGGTGGTCTGGTATTCCCATCTCCTGAAGAATTTTCCACAGTTGATGTGATCCACACAGTCAAAGGCTTTGGCATAGTCAATAAAGCAGAAATAGATGTTTTTTCTGGAACTTTCTTGCTTTTTCCATGATCCAGCGGATGTTGGCAATTTGATCTCTGGTTCCTCTGCCTTTTCTAAAACCAGCTTGAACATCAGGAAGTTCACAGTTCACATATTGCTGAAGCCTGGCTTGGAGAATTTTGAGCATTACTTTACTAGCGTGTGATATGAGTGCAATTGTGCGGTAGTTTGAGCATTCTTTGGCATTGCCTTTCTTTGGGATTGGAATGAAAACTGATCTTTTCCAGTCCTGTGCCCACTGCTGAGTTTTCCAAATTTGCTGGCACATTGAGTGCAGCACTTTCACAGCATCATCTTTCAGGATTTGAAATAGCTCCACTGGAATTCCATCACCTCCACTAGCTAACTAGATATTATGGTAAAACATCATTTTATGGCAAAATTCAGATCTTTTAACCTCTTATGAAAAGTGGATTATTTTAGTATTTGAAATTCAGTTTTAAAATAATTTATTTTGAATTTACATTATGTATAAAAATCAAATGTTCAAAATTATATGTATTTTTCCTAAACCAAATCATATTTGTATTTTGAGAAAAGTTATCTTGTTTTTTGAAAAGGAATAAGTTATATGAGAATTCTTTATATATATATATATATATGATATTACATATAATAGATGTGTATGTAATTCTGTAATTACAGGCTAAACCTTTTAAGAAGGGTGTATCATTTGATTAAAAAACTTCTCTAATCTTAAGAAGTATTTTATCATAACTTGACATATACAGGTAGTTATAAACAAGTAATTTTACTGAAGCAGATATAGTAAAGCTTTTTAAAAAGTTAATTGAAAATGAAATAAGTAACTACACATTTTATCTTGATTCTTGAGGTTGAGCAACAAAACTAGTTAGCCCTGTATAGATATTATACTCTACTTATGTGTAATTAAAATAATCATGAAAATGCCATGAAAATAATTTAATATGTAATGGATGAAAGCCATGCCAGAATCATGAGGCTTAAATTAGAATTCTAGAACTTATCTGAGGAAACTATCCTTTATTCTTTGTAAATAAGTTTGAAGGAACCTGGCACATAATAAGAACATTTTTCCAAGGAATTATTTGACTACTTCCAAATGCCCTGCTAATCCCTTACACTAAGAAAAGGAGAAATATTTTGAGAAGAATGAAGCCTATTGAATATTTGAAATAATATTATTTAAATAATCAAAGATATTCTTACATTCTATGATATCAGATGTGAAATATTTTATTAGGAGATATCAGGAAAGTCAATTAAGAAACTGAAATGCTTTAACCAGCATTGAGTTTGTCATAAACTTTCTCCAGCTTTCACTTGTTTTACACTCCTTCATGCAATCTATATGATACCTCAAGCACTCGAATCCAATAGAATTTATCAAAGGTCCCAAGACTTGCTTTTATGAGCATTAATCCTTCTACTTAGAATATTCTTTATTCCAAGGTTTTTCAACTTGGGCACTATTGACAGTTTGAGCTGGATCATTCTTGTGGCTGGTTGTCTTTTTTTTTTTTTCCTCTTTATTCCTACAACAATTTCTATTTTCATAATTGTACTGATAATAGATTTCTTTGATAATAATTTTAAACCCACTTCAGCTATATTTTTAGTTTGAAATCTATTAAACTATAAAGTATAAATTGCAGAATGTCAGCTATAAACACATATTTTCTAAGAGAGAAAAACACATAAAGAATTAAGCAGGCAATGAGGGGCCGCATCTGGGATAACACAACAATTTAGCTCTGTGGCAGCCACTCTAATATTTGGAAAAGCAGGAAGATGAGAAAATGATCCCCCCAGAAGAAACTGAATTCCATATGGCCATCACTTTCTAAGGATTGCGGCCAGTCCTCAGACACTTATTAGATTATGCTCATCCCATTTGACTGAACAGACATGAGTTGCCACCAGTGATTCTGGGAACAGCTTCAGGAGGTGTAATCAGGTTTCTGACACAAAGCCTGTATGGATTCAACATTACACAACAGTGTATTTGTGTGTGTGTGTGTGTGTGTGTGTGTGTGTATACAACATTTATTCATAAAAGCATACAAGAAACCAATTTATTACAAATAAAATAATACACCTAATAAATTCTCCATGTTCTAAGGTCCTAAAATGGCTGTAATTTGTCCATCTTCTCTCAGTTCTCTAGAGTGTTATCCAAGAATGGTGCTAACTGTTCAGAAAGGCTGGGTGACTCAGAATTGTATCCATTTAGACAAGGCAGCAAAAACCACCTTATCATTCCCAACCTCCAACCTTTGGGTTTCTTGTGTCTGCCCTCTTAACTCTTCCAGATTTCTTATCTCTTAACTCTTTATCCCTTAGTTTTTGGGATCATGGTGAGCTTTTTGTTTTTTATTTTCTGTTAGCAAAGTTTATTATTGAGAGTTTTAATTTAAAAGAGATATCTTTAGTTTTTCTTATTTATACTTAGATTGCGCTTCCCTGGTTGCTCAGATGGTAAAGATCCTGCCTGCAGTGCGGGAGACCTGGGTTCAGTCCCTGGGTTGGGAAGAGTCCCTGCCGCAGGACATGGCAACTCACTCCAGTAGTCTTGTTTGGAGAATCCCCATGGACAAAGGAGCCCGGCGGGCTATAGGCCATGGGGTCACAAAGAGTTAGACATGACTGAGTGACTAAGCACACACAGCACACACTGCTTAGATTGGGGTAACATCTTCCTACAAAAACTTAACTTTAGAAAACAGCGTCGACTTATCAAAAACAAAATTTTATTTATCCAGAGAAAATAGCTGATGAATAAATTGTGAAATGAATATGTTTTTCCTACTACACACTTCCAGCAGCCTTTTATTATACTTCTTTTATGGCTTTTATGGATTATAGGATGTTTAGCAGCATCCTTGACCTCTACTCACCAAGTGCCAGTTTCATTCTCCAAATTGTGACAAACAAAAATGTCTCCAGACATTGCTGCATATCTCCAAGGGGTGGGGAGAAGGGGATGTAAGTTAAAACTGCCTCCTGTTAAAAATCACTGTTTAATCTATTCATACACACTTGATTAAATCTTAACTATCATTCACCTTTCAGATGTAGATCAAATATGATCTTTGTAGCCTCCTAATACTACTACTATAACTACTAGTTGTTTGTATTATATTCAAACAACCCACTCTTTCTTATAATAAGTATTTGTGATCAATGCTTGCCTGCATCATTATGAAACCTAGTTTAATACTGGGATCATGCATTTTCTTCCCTGGTGTCTCCAAGAGAGCTTTATCCCAAGATATACCTCTCATTTGCTCAGATAGTGTCTAGTATTTGTAATACAACAGTCACTATTACCGTCATGACCATGTTCTTAGCCTCCACATCACTGTTCTATGTACTATATATTTTGAAAAAGCAAAACATGATTAATATTAATCAATCTGAAGGATGATACAGGCACGTTCCCTTCCCTTTTATTGCTTAAAATTTGAGAGTAAGTCTTTGCTGTTGGATTCAGTAACGGTCTTGTTTTTTCTTTCTGCAGATAAAGTTCATTACTAAATAAATTAGCTTTTCAATTACTGCTGCTAAGCCCTAAGTAATTGGAATTCACTGAAACTTTCACAGTCACTTTTTCCTAGCTGTTCTTTTCTAAGCATCAACAATTTAAAATAAGATGAAATTACGCTGCTTATGATTTTTTAAATATATGAATTAAAAATGTAACTTGCCTCTCAGCCTGAAGACAGATAATTAAAATAACAAACTTCTAATGTTTTTCTTTTTTTCTGTCTTTCTCTCTTTTTTTCTTCCAAGGCTGTGTCAAGCCTGGTTAGTGTTTGGATAGGATTCCTAACTATAAAACTTCATGTTATTATAGATAGGAGAGCAAATAACTACACATCTTGTTCTATTATTTGTGAGGAAACATAACATCCTAGAACTAGATTGCTAATTGAAGTCTAAAAGGGAAGACAAACAGAATGAAGGAAATTTTGAATCAAGTGGAAAATCAATGGTCAGGAAAGTCTTTGAAACAAATGAAGTGGACTGGAAAAGAGATACTTTTAGCCCCCTTCCTCTTAAAATTGACACAAGTGAAGGATGAGTGCTCACAGGTTCTCTAGCTCCAGGGTGAGGCCCTAAGGAAAGCAAAGCAATTTGAGGATACATGAAGGATGGCTGAGATGATGTGACAAGGCTGGGACCTACAGGACAATCAAATAATACCAGCAACATTGAACACCCATCACATACACACACACACACACACACACACACACACACACACACACACACACCCCAGACAGCTTATCCTCTCAATCACAGTCAGAGGTGCTGACTTCACAGATGGCAGCTCAGCATTGGGTTCTTCAGGGAGCTGATTCATTCATCATTAGACAACTGGACATTCTTTCAAGACTTAGTAGAACCTAGCCCCCTATGTAATGAGTTTTTAATCTGTTTCATTTTAAAACTACTTTTGCATTAGCGTTTATTTGTCTTCCTTTATTCTCATAAACTGGAGAAGGCAATGGCACCCCACTCCAGTACTCTTGCCTGGAAAACCCCATGGATGGAGGAGCCTGGTGGGCTGCAGTCCATGGGATCGCGAAGAGTCGGAGACGACTGAGCGACTTCCCTTTCATTTTTCACTTTCATGAATTGGAGAAGGAACTGGCAACCCACTCCAGTGTTCTTGCCTGGAGAATCCCAGGGACGGGGGAGCCTGGTGGGCTGCCATCTATGGGGTCACACAGAGTCGGACACAACTGAAGCCACTTAGCAGCAGCATTCTCATAAACTACCTGGACACCAAGGCCTGCCTCTACTAATATATGACATTTAAGGACTAAGTTCTTAGACTTGAATGCCACCCTAGTGCTTAGGAGTCTATTATTTGATATCTGACCTTCATGACAAGCCCTATCTGCCTGCTTGGAGTTTCCACATTTTACTCAGGTTCCTCATTCCAGCCTTCTAGTCACTTGTTAGATTTCTGAACCACATCATCTGGGTTATAATATAAATTAAGAGTGGCAGATCTACCTTGCAATCTCAAATATGTCTGAATTCAAACTTCTCTATAAATTTCCTTTCTAGAACCAGGAGGCCAGGCTTGCTACACCCAGGTACTGTTATGTTTCCCCAGTAATGCTGGAGAACATTCCCATAGGGATCTCAGCAATGCTTGCAGATATCATGTCTTCATGCTTTACTCAGTTCAGTTCAGTTCAGTCGCTCAGTCGTGTCCGACTCTTTGCGACCCCATGAATCGCAGCACGCCAGGCCTCCCTGTCCATCACCAACTCCCGGAGCTCACCCAGACTAACGTCCATCGAGTCAGTGATGCCATCCAGCCGTCTCATCCTCTGTCGTCCCCTTTTCCTCCTGCCCCCAATCCCTCCCAGCATCAGAGTCTTTTCCAATGAGTGAACTCTTCGCATGAGGTGGCCAAAGTACTGCAGTTTCAGCTTTAGCATCATTCCTTCCAAAGAAATCCCAGGGCTGATCTCCTTCAGAATGGACTGGTTGGATCTCCTTGCAGTCTAAGGGACTCTCAGGAGTCTTCTCCAACACCACAGTTCAAAAGCATCATTCTTTGGTGTTCAGCTTTCTTCACAGTCCAATTCTCACATCCATCCATGACTACTGGAAAAACCATAGCCTTGACTAAACGAACTTTTGTTGGCAAAGTAATGTCCCTGCTTTTGAATATGCTATCTAGGTTGGTCATAACGTTCCTTCCAAGGAGTAAGCATCTTTTAATTTCATGGCTGCAGTCACCATCTGCTGTGATTTTGGAGCCCCCCAAAATAAAGTCTGACACTGTTTCCACTGTTTCCCCATCTATTTCCCATGAAGTGATGGGACCGGATGCCATGATCTTAGTTTTCTGAATGTTGAGCTTTAAGCCAACTTTTTCACTCTCCACTTTCACTTTCATCAAGAGGCTTTTGAGTTCCTCTTCACTTTCTGTCATAAGGGTGGTGTCATCTGCATATCTGAGGTTATTGATATTTCTCCCAGCAATCTTGATTCCAGCTTGTGTTTCTTCCAGTCCAGTGTTTCTCATGATGTACTCTGCATATAAGTTAAATAAGCAGAGTGACAATATACAGCCTTGATGTACTCCTTTTCCTATTTGGAACCAGTCTGTTGTTCCATGTCCAGTTCTAACTGGTGCTTCCTGACCTGCATACAAATTTCTCAAGAGACAGGTCAGGTGGTCAGGTATTCCCATCTCTTTCAGAATTTTCCACAGTTGATGTGATCCACACAGTCAAAGGCTTTGGCATAGTCAATAAAGAAGAAATAGATGTTTTTCTGGAACTCTCTTGCTTTTTCGATGATCCAGCGGATGTTGGCAATTTGATCTCTGGTTCCTCTGCCTTTTCTAAAACCAGCTTGAACATCAGGAAGTTCACGGTTCACATATTGCTGAAGCCTGGCGTGGAGAATTTTGAGCATTACTTTACTAGTGTGTGAGATGAGTGCAATTGTGCAGTAGTTTGAGCATTCTTTGGCATTGCCTTTCTTTGGGATTGGAATGAAAACTGACCTTTTCCAGCCCTGTGGTTTTACTCAGGATCTACCCCAAAAAACATTGCTTTAGATTCCATTGTCACCATCTGCGGAGACCTACTCAAGATGTCTGGATATTTAGGACATTTCTGATTTTGTTTTCATATTCAAGACACACAAACTTCAGAAGACAGCTACCATTTTCACATTATGATTAGTTAGTCTTGCATTAATTAAAATAGGCATAACATCTCTACACACAAAAAAATAGATTTATATGGTTTAAATGTGGATAAATTTGCTCATAATGCATTAACATGCTCTAGTATTTTTTTTTTTTTCTTTCTGGTCACATAACCACATCAGTGATTACAGCAAGATGAATTAAACAGCCCTCCAAAGTCAAAGATATGCTTAATATTTGCTATCCTCCAGGGGACAGAAATGGAGAAGGCAATGGCACCCCACTCCAGTACTCTTGCCTGGAAAATCCCATAGACGGAGGAGCCTGTTAGGCTGCAGTTCATGGGGTCGCTAAGAGTCAGACACGACTGAGTGACTTCATTTTGACTTTTCACTTTCATGCATTGGAGGAGGAAATGGCAACCCACTCCAGTGTTCTTGCCTGGAGAATCCCATGGACAGAGGAGGCTGGTGGGCTGCCGTCTATGGGGTCGCACAGAGTCGGACACGACTGAAGTGACTTAGCAGCAGCAGCAGCAGCAGCAGCAGCAGCAGCAGGGGATAGAAAATAAATTTTGTAATCATCTATAGAAAATACTGCCGCTTACACCAATTGACAACATTTCTAGACATGCTTTATTAGCTGTTCTGGGCATAGTCACCTATCAATATAAATCAAAACCACATAGTCAGTTGGGGTTGCTTCTGACTACTGGGGTACATATGTTTGTAATATAAGAATTTGTTTAACTTTTTCCATACCTGTTACACTTCCCAAATCTTCAGATTATTCTACAATATGTTTACTTTCTTTTTACAAGATTAGTACATTGTTCAATGCTTTTAATCTCCTATATTATCCATCATAACTGTAGTTTAAGTAAAGCTAAAATTAAAACACCTAGTTAAATAACTGTAATATTAATCTTGATTTTTGGATAATTTTAAAGTGACATGTTTATCTTGTTCTCTTCTGTTTTAAAGATTATCATATTTAAATAATCAAATTTGAGTTAGCTATATTGCATGAGCATCAAAACAGGAAACAAATGAAGTTATTAAAGATCAAATTTAAATAGTTTTATTCTAAGAATATCCCTATGTTTATAAAACTAATATCATATCAATTTTTAATATATCCTAATGTACTACAACCTTGTTAGTGGGTATAATATTTTGCTGCTCAAAGTCAGTATCATATTAAATAAATAATTTCTCTCTACTAAGAAAACTTCCTAGATAACTTCTCATATTTTAAAAGAAAAAAATTTAAATTACAGCTAAAAGTCATAAAAAGCATTAAATGATCATAGCTATTAATATATAAAAAGTTGCTAAATCTAAAATTCAATTGGCTAATTGAATTTCCACAGGAAATCCAAGCATTTCTGCAGTTAAATTGAATCAAGTTGATAAAATACTAGTAAAAAATAAGCAGGAATGATACAAAGCAGGTTTGCTCACATTGTAAAAGATTACATACTACAATTTCAATGAGCTCACAGAGCCATATTTCCCTTAGTAACACAATTCAATAAATATATACTTACATACATACATATATGTGAGTATTGTTCATATATAAATGAATACATACACATACAAATATACAAATGTAAATCTAGGGTTTTTTCCAGAATTTTGAAAAGAAGAGCATACTAACAGAATACAGTAAATAGTGTAGGATACTATATTAACACTCAAACAGCTAAGGTGTTTGATCAAATGCAAAACAGAATTTTCTTCACACAGAACATAATGCCTGTTTGTGAGAAGGTTCCAAGGAAGCTCAGCTGGCAATTTAGAGTCCTTGGGGGGATTAATTTAGCTTCTTCATCAAGACTTAGCAGAGAGCACTGAGTGGAGTATGGTAAAGATAAATTTATCTTAACAGTCAGCAAAGCTTGGGCTGGGTTTCCTTATGGCAAATCATGAACATTCTGTGGGACTTGGGCAGAAGATTCTCGTGCAATGATTGCATGAGATTAGCTTTGTAAGAAAGCTTAGCAATAGTCATTAGCTGCTTACTCTACCATTTATTTAAAACACAGTCATCAGAAACCCTTTTGAGAAGACTATCAAACAAATTACTTTTATTAGTTAATCAAATTACAAACCAACTAAGCCATTTGGCTCTGTGGTATCACTGAATATATTTATTTTAATGTTGTAGACATTCAACATTAGGCCAAGATCTAAAAACACAGGTGTGTGTGCATGTTTGTGTGTGTTTTACATTTTTCCTCCAAAGGAAAGCCAAACAATGCAACATATTTTTTCTATGGTGGAAATAAGAGGTGTTACAAATATCAGTGATGTGTAGAAACTTTTAATTCTGTGGGATGCCAAGGTGGCAGAATGTTGTATCCCAAAGAAAGTAAACGAGGCAGGCAGAACGGCATGTATGCTAATACATATTTGCTCACAGACACACACAATTACAGCTTTAAAGGGAATACATAAAAATTATGCTGCAGACAATGTCTTTATACAAATTTATCATAGCATCTGTGAGCTCCATAATATGTTCATAAAACTAGGAACACGTGTCTTCACAGCATGCTCATTTTGGTATGCCCACTGTTGTTATCTCACCTTCTTTTGCTGCTAGCTTGGCTGTTGTCTTTCAGATCATAGCCTCAGGAATTCTTGTTCCTTCACTTCCACATCAAAATGAGAAGTTTAAATGTAAATACATCAAAGGTACAACGTGTGGTACAAAAGGAGAGGGAAATAAAACCGTACTTAGACAATTCAAATAAAATTTCTAGAATTGGAGGGAACTCAGGAAAAATCCCACAGATGACTGGGCACAAAAGGGGAAAGTCCCAGGGGATTAATGAGTCATTAATTCAAGTCTAATCCTTAAAAGCATTGTGGTTACTCCAAAGTCAATGAATTTTCAGTGCTGCTTGTAATTTCAGTTAATGGCAATGAAGACATGCCACAAAACAGTTCTTGATAAATCACTTGATATGTAATAGGAATGATCATTGTATGAAATTCCAAGCATGTTTACCTCATAAGTGATTCCTACAAATATTAGTATCTCACCGGCTAAACATCATTACTTTTTCATTCTGTATGTCCAGAAAACTTCCAATATTTTCCACAAAGATTTTAGTACAGATGTTTGTAATACTGATATTTTCAATGGGTGCAATAAAGCATATTCTGTTAAGCTTTACAAAACTTCACAAAGACTGAACTTCCAAAATACAACTTTAATTAAAATTCACTAGACTTAGAATCTATGAAATAATGGAGAAACTGGACCTTGACACATTCGAGAAAGAACAACTTAAAACATAGTTGGACTGTAGATTGTACGAATAGGCATTTTAGAGAAATTTTCTATTAAATAATAGGCAAATGGAAACATTTCTACTTTCATTCATCTGCAACTACCTACAATAATTAGGGAAATAAATTATCCACTTCAAAACAAATCTCAGAGATTTGCTTGGTACTTAAAGAACAATACAACACTGTGAATCCTAGCTAAGTGGGTTCAAAACATTTCAGTCAAATGACAAGCAAACAAAAATTCTTCCAAATCCTTATACTCTATGCCAGAGTTGGGATTTCTTCCAACTCTTATTAGAACTGCATTAAGAAACAAGTCACTCTCCTAATGCTGTTTGTACACTAATAGCCATTTCATTTAGCTTTTCATAGCTGAAAATTAAGGGCAGATGCTATGCAAGATGTTAAATGCAATGTGTCCTATATGTGAGACAATTTCTCTGAAAATCTGTGAAATTTTTGTTAACCTTTTCCTTTCTTGGCTATCTCTTGGGAGAAAAATGACACAAAATTGTGCATTTCAATAAACTGCCCCCAAAAGAACAAGCTATTACCAGTCATGAATAGGATTAACATTTCTTAGTAAAATTATTTATTATGTAACTTGAGTTATAAAATCACAGAAAGTTAATGCACTCTTAGATTTAAAAAAAAATAACTATGAATTAAGTAAAAATTCTTTTTCTGAGTATTATTGCTATAGTGTATGAGCAAAGTGAAGTTGCTCAGTCATGTGTGACTCTTTGTGGTCCCATTGACTGTAGCCTACCAGGCTCCTCCGTCCATGGAATTTTCAAGGCAAGTGTACTGGAGTGGGTTGCCATTTCCTTCACCAGGGGATCTTCCCAACCCGTGGAACAAACCCAGGTCTCCCACATTGCAGGCAGACACTTTACTCTCTGAGCCACCAGGGAAGCTATAATAGTGTATAGTTTCAAGGAATAAATGCTTTGAGAAAAGTGAAAAATAAATGGCAAGTGTACAGATATACTCAAACAGATTTAAATTCTGGTACTGATTGATATTTATTTATGACATGATCTTTGATTAAGAAATCCTCCTGATCCTCAGATTCTGTATTTCTTAAATAGCAATAACAAGAATAATGATAAGAGCTACCTTTGTGGAAGAGAGCCTAACATATTTCAGGCACTGATAAGGTGCTCTGTGTCATCAACTCCCTTTTTTTTCCTCTAATAATCCTGTTACATAGGTATCATTATCCTAGTTTTTAACAGATGTAGAAACTGAGGCTCAGGGGGAAAAAAGGAAATGAAAACATAAATAATATCTACCTTCAAGTGTTTTCAAATATTAAAGAAATATTTTAATGTTTAATTCAATGCCAGGTACAGTGTTCTGGAAAAAAAAAAGGGGGGGGCATACTCTTCAAATATCATTTTCCATAGTTCTCTACCTCACCTCACTTTTCTAGAGAATATCTTTCCTGAAACACAGAACTCTTCAATCAAATGGCCATCAATCTACACTGCAGAAATTAACATTTCAAAGTATTAATGCCCTTTTTCCTGACAAGCATCAATTCATGCTTCCACCCAAATGGATATCAAAGTCACAAAGCTTCTATCCATGGTTCTCCTAAGCCATGCCTCACTGAATTCCCAGACCTTAATTTCTATGACACTGTCCTTCTTGGGTTAAGAAATTTCTCTCTTTGTTATCTCTGAGCATTCTTTTGTACCCAACTTCTCCTAAATCTTAAATACTATTCCTGGGAGCTTTGTTACAGATTCACAGTCTTTCTTGCTATACTAAGACAGTAATGTAAGGCAGAAAAATTCTGTGGCATGTATTTTATACATAACTCTTTGTCTGTAATTTCAAATAAAAGGAAGGAAGAAAGAAAAGAAGGAAAAAACTGATCTTTACATGAAAGAACAAGGGAATGAGTCATTATGCCAGATCGTCTTTGTGCTTATATTGTTTTTGGTTCTTAGCAGCACACACATATATTATTTCACTTACTCCTAACAATAGGTTTGCAAATTAGGAATCCTTAGTTTTATTTAAGAGTAATTTCAGGTTGAGAACAAAGAAATGTTGAAATTATACTGCTAATTTGTGATGGAGCTGGAATTTGATCCTGGTCTGACTCTAAAACTCTTATTTCTCCTGCCAATTCTCCTACAAGAGGGAGGCTTAGATGTCAGGATAAGAATAGGGAAAACGAAACAGAAAATATGTGCACAGCCTCATCGGAGTTCCAGGGTCTGCTTTTACAGCCTCCAGCACATTTCAGGCTGTGGTCTGCTTCCAGGCAAATAGCAGCTCTGGCCTTGCCAACAATCAAGTCTGAATGTGGGAGTCAAAGACTCTACTATTTCCAACTATATCATCCTTGTGAATTCATTCTCTGCTGTTGGACCTTGATCTCACCTGCCAGCCCATCACCTCCTTAAAGTCAGAACTGACATGTTAACATTTCCCTAAGTCTCATTCCAATGTCTTTGAAAATGTTTTCCAGTTTCCTTTTCTCACTTGCTTTACCTTACTAACTCAAGCCTCTTGTTCTAAGCAAAGATAATTGACACCATTTTCCTGATGACTGAATGTTTTTCCTTTATCTTCCCCATTCTTTTCCTTAATCTTAAAACCTGAACTTTTAGCATTTTCCTTATGATCATATCTACATTGAACTGTACCATGATATACATGGTACTGATTTATTACTATTATGTCAATAGCTACATGTAAGAGTTTTGAAAAGCAAGGTCCAATTTTGATTTAACACATTATCTCAGGGCCTAAAGTGATGGCTTACACATAAGAGTTTATAATCAATACTCATCAAAATAGAGATACATCAAGTATTTACATGTTACATTCCACGGAAAAACTAATCCCAGGAATGAGAGGGAACTTTAATTTACACTTATCACTAAACATGATAAATACAATTTACAGTTTAAATATCTAGGTTGAAATCACTTTAAACATCTAGGTAGTATATCTTTGATCCAAGAGTATATTTTTTATTAAATAGATAAATAAGAAACATACAGAATATTCAATCATGCATTATTCTTAATATATTCTTCTACTTCCCCACCATGCTTCAGAAAATGTTGTGCCTCATTACCTAAATAGGTTTAATGATACAGTAAGCAAAATTACGTACAATAAAACTAAACACTAGGAATTTCAGAGCTTATAGTGTGAATTTTTAAAGTCATTAGCTACTCTGCCATTAGAAATAATCAGACATCAACTATACAAAATCACAAAAATCTCTGTAGTGCCAAGAATACCTTTATCAGTAAACCTAGGAATTGTTTTCCATGTGGAACACATGAGATTTTTAAAAATTATTATTAATACACAAAGGGCACCTGCACACAATCAGCTGAAAGCAGAGTCTGTTGCTACAGAAAATCAAAAGGCTCATTTCTATTAACTAATAAGGAGTCTTTGCAGTCTAAACACTCACTTCAAAAGAGGTCATTTATATCTTTATATGAAAATAAGTCTCCCCTAAACATCAATTATGCAAAATAAGATGTGTAAGTTTTCTAATCCAAGGCACGTACATTTTTATCATTTCAAAACAACTGAGGATATATTTGACAAAGATGAAAGGTGCTGTTTTGTTTTTGTTTTGTGCTTGTTAAGAAAATGGATAACTTTCTCAATGAAGCTTCTTAGTGATAGAAGCTGATTATGTTCATCCAACCAGTTTTTTCCTCTTCCAGGGCTCCAACTAGACCACACTTCCCCACCTCCCTTGAAATTAAACATAGGCATGTGACCATCTGGCTAATGTGATGTAAGGCCTAGAGATACCTGCCATTTCCAGGACTAATTCATATTTTTCTGTAGTGCTGTTTATTTTTCTTTCCTTATCTCCTTGAGGAATTGAAAGCATGCCAAGATCTTAGGGGAAACTGGAACTGCAAGATGGAAAGAAACTGCATCTCTGAATCCAATGGAAAGTCACCGCCAGAACATTGCCAATCAATTATTATATAAGCAAAACATCAAGGTCTATTGAGTTAAATCACTAAAATTCTGGGATTGTTTATTACAACAGTTAGCCTATGCCAACCAATAAAACTTCAGAAATACCTTTTCAAAAGTATATGTGTGTGCTCAGTCATGTCCAACTCTTCATGATCTTACGGACTATAGCTCACCAGGCTCCTCTGTCTATGGAATTTTCTAGGCAAAACTACTGGAGTAGGTAGTCATTCCCTTCTCCAGGAGATCTTTCCAACCCAGGGATCGAACCCGTGTCTCTTGCATCTCCTGCACTGGCAGGTGGATTCTTTACCACTGCCCCACATGGAAAGCCCCCTTTTACAAGGATACAGTTCTTTTAATTTGATTAAGGTTTTTCTTACAGCCATTTTGATGAGATCCCTTAAAGACCATCTGAAAGGAGAAGGAAATTAAGTCTTTGTTTGAGCTGTGATGGGTCTAGGGTATATTAGTTAGGCTAACCCCTAGGGGCTGCATGAGCTCACTTAGGAAAACAATTGAAAGTGTCTTAATGAATTAGAGGTCATACATCTAATTCCCTAGGCTTTTGCCACTGAAGGTCCTTTAGTCATACCCATTACTTGCCAAACAAAACTAGCCAATTTACATAGAAATTTTTTTTCTTTTATCACGCATGATTTTATCATATAGCCTGATTAAATATGCATGAAATATCTGTTGTTCCCAACAGTCCTCACAATACTTTCTGAATAGGTCTTTTACTTTGAAATATGGTCTAGAAAAATAATGTTTTCCAAAGAATGCAAATATCTTCTTTTGAGTTCTACCATTCAGAAAGCAAAATAAAAAAGAGAGGAGGGGGAAAAAACAGTCAATTTGGATGAGAATCTGCACACAATCAATGTGTAGAAATCAATGTGAATCCTAGTCAAACCTAGATTTCACAGTGGGAATACATACAGCTTTACACTACTCAAACAAATGGTTAGTATTATTGTGAACAATTGTAATGAGGCCTGGATTGAGTTTATATTGAAGCAGACAGGATCCTACTGATAATTTACTAAACCAAAACTGCTGGGTGTTACAATTTATGCCACTTTAGAGCCAGTAATTTAGCTTCTGAATCCACAACTTTTATGTCAACCTATGGTGGAGTATTTTCCTGTCCTTTCATTGTTTTCCTTGTTCTGAAAGACAGCACTGGATGCTGGAAAGAGCTTAAGAGGTCTTATTAAAAAACTGCAGTGATTCCCAGGTTTACTGCTAAAGTGGACCTTGATTTGCCCATTATATGTTAAAAGCTGCTTCAATATCTATTGTCTCTAAACTATTCATATCAGACAAACACACAGAATCACACATTTTGAACCAGAATTCAAATAATAAAAATGTCCTATTTTAGGAAGATTTGCTGGAATTAACCTTCTACATTTTCCCAAAGATTACATTTATTAGTCTGACATTCTATCAAAAATCATCTTGCAATGCAAAAAAAATGCCCTATTTTTAAAAAATTTAAAAAATGATAGAATCCTCAGTAAAAGATTCCATTCATTTCAACGTGTGTTTGGATCTTCTGAGGATTATACGTTGTTGACAATGATCTCTGGTCAGTTTTTACAACATTGAAATGGAAATGTAGATTAGAAATTAGGTTATTTTTGTTTATATCAATGGGGCTTGGGCAATCTATATAGTTTTACATGTAAAAAAGGTTCTTTCTTTAAAAATATTAACACACAGCTGCAGCTATTTCTGATTTATTAATAAGTGACTTCATTTTGTTTGCCAAAGTGTCTATAAGATGAAAAACTGTAAATATGATATGTCCTCATGATAGAAATTCCTAAAACTACTGAACAGATTTTCAAGAGAGATAATTACCAGAAATCCTACTGCCCAGAGAGAGTTACTATTAAAATCTAGATGAATATCCTTCCAAAATTCCTCCTGCTGTTCACATCTTCTTTCCTTCTCTCATAGGGACCTCCAGCTCCTGGCGCCCAGCAGAGCACACCACACACTATGTACTATTCTTTCAGGGTCTCCCCAGAGTTTTGCTCTTATGTAAGTGTGTATGTGTGTGTGTGCTTAATAAATGTTTCCTCCATTTACTGTGCACTCCATGAAGGCAGGAATTCTCTATTTATCCTCTAGCTTGGAACATACGGCTTCATACAAAGTATAATTCAATAAATATTTTTTATGGATTACATAAATAAAATGTGATCATGTTTTTGTTTTTTAATTGTTTAAAACTTCTGTCAATAAATACAACTCTAGAAAAATTTAAGATTATGTATTTAATGTTATGGGTACAATTCCTTTAACAATGCTCCCATGCAGGCATTTTTCTCTCTCTTTTTTTCAGCTGCTCATAGAAGTGTAATGGATACCAGTGTAGTACATATATTTGGGGCTTTGCTGGTGCCTCAGTGGTAAAAAATCAGCCTGCGATGCAGGAGATGAAGGAGAGGTGGGTTTGGTGGCTGGGTCGGGAAGATCCCCTGGAAGAGGGCATGGAAACCCACACCAGTATTCTTGCCTGGATAATCCCATGGACAGAGAAGCATGGTGGGCTAGAGTCCATAGGGTCCCAAGGAGTTGGCTATGACTGAAGTGACTAAGCACCTATTCATTTGAGCACTTATCTCCTTCTATGGATAAATAACCCAAGTTGTAATATTGGGGCATCAGTCATAAATATCTGTGTTACATATTTCTGAACTACCACTTTAAAGGTTGTATATAATCAGTTCAGTCGCTCAGTCGTGTAAGAATCTTTGCAACCCCATGGACTGCAGCACGCCACCTTCTCTGTCCATCACCAATTCCCAGAGCTTACTCAAACTCATGTCCACAGAGTCGGTGATGTCATCCAACCATCCCTTCTCCTCCCACCTTCAATCTTTTCTAGCATCAGGGTCTTTTCCAATGAGTCAGTTCTTCACATCAGGTGGCCAAAGTATTGGAGTAAAGCTTCAACATCAGTCTTTCCAATGAACACGCAGGACTGATCTCCTTTTAATGGACTGGTTGAATCTCCTTGCAGTCCAAGGGACTCTCAAGCATCTTATCCAACACCATAATTCAAAAGCATCAATTCTTTGGTGCTCAGCTTTCTTTATAGTCCAACTCTCACATCCATTCATGACTACTTGAAAACATAGCCTTCATTAGACAGACCTTTGTTGGCAAATAATGTCTCTGCTTTTTAATATGCTGTCTAGGTTGGTCATAACTTTCCTTCTAAGTAAATCTCATAGGAATGCAGAATACAATGTATCACAACCTCAAGGCTTTGCTTGTATTTGTGAAACTGTACATGACTAAAACAAGGAAAGAAAAGGCTAGATATCATATTTAGGTTTTAAATTTAAAATTGCAAGGATGGTGTCATTATATGGAGAAAGGTGAATGACAGTGAAGATGCAGTTGATGGATAGTGAAGAAAACATTGGTATAAGGGAGAAAAAATTGTTGAACAGAATCATGAGTTTGTCAAAGTTTTCTTTGATAAACATAGTTTGCTTTAACACTTGTAATTCTTTCTAGGTTCAGTGACCTTTGTTTTCTTACCAAACTTTTTTTTTAATTAAATTGATGAATATTTTACTTTTATTCATTCAGCTAAACTAAAAATAAAACTGAGATAACTGATGATATAAGAAGAAACTCAAGTCAGGCTAAATATATCAGAATTTTGCAGAAGAAAATTTTCATTATCCTGTCAGTCATCACATGCTGATAATCTTCTTATCCAACCTTTTCACCAAGTTAATTAAGATTTCCAAATATTCATAAATGCCAAAGGTTTAAAAAAATAAAGTTCCATGCTTTGATGTTATAAGTCAGGGAATTATTAAAACTGTCTAATTTCTAATTAAAACAAGGTTGGAATTGACTTTAAGTTACCAAGTTAAATGGAAAGTTGTATTGCTGTAATATTATTGGGTAAAAGGGTTATTGTTTTTATTTGAGGTAAGAAATAAAAAGTGTCTTGTGTTAGTAATTACACTTTGTACTGCCATCACTGCAAGTCATATATTCTTCAAAACTCTACCTTATACTCAAGGATGAAATCAAAGTATTCTCAACTCTGTAAGAGTTCCTTACTTGTTCCTAGTTTCAACTAAGCACTATTTTATTTTTCTCCTCTCTATATTGCTTTCACTACAGCAACTAATCAAAAAGACCACACTGCTTTAACTGACTGTGTGTGTTTGCTCAATTGCTTAGTCGTATCTGACTCTTTGCCATCCCATAGTTTGTAGCTGGCCATACTCCTCTATCCATGGAATTTTCTAGGCAAGAATACTGGAGTGGGGTGCCATTTCCTACTCCAGGGGATCTACCGGACTCAGAGCTTGTACCCACATCTCCTGCATTGACAGGTCGATTCTTTTCCAGTGAGCTGCCTGGGAAGCCTTGTTTAACTGTATAGCTATTGTCGTTTGGTGGTGCTGATGGTGATGGTGTGTGTGTGTATCATATTGAATTTTAATGAATACATTTATATAAATTTTATGTGTGTGTGTATGTATGCATGAGTTCACACTAGGGTATCTGCTGAGATGCATTTACATAGACATCCCTCACCATGGCTAACTGAGTCTATCCATCTATCTACCTACTTGTCTGTCTATTCATTTATCTATCTTTATGGACATGCATATACATATATAGTCAGGTACACATATGTCCATGTGTGTATATTATAAATATATATATATATATGTGCTAAATGAATCTTTTTACCATAGGTTTCAGGAAAGTAAAGATTACCCATTTATTCTCTTGTATCTTCATTCAGTTAATAATTGAAAGTGAGTGCCCATTATGTAGTATGTGCTTGGAACATTTTATATGTTTTCATATATATATGTTACCTGCTATATAGGAATGAACACAGCTAACAAAGTCCTTGCCACTACTGAGCTTAAATTTTAGCCGTTACAAGTCTATGATCAGAATGTATTTAAATCATTTTAAAATAATAACTATCAGTTAATTCAATTTTTCATTAGTCATATAAATTATCTCTCATGTCAAATTTAATCCAAAAGATAGAATTAAAAGTAGAATTTTGGAAGATAGCAGGATCCAGACTATCCCTAGAAGGAGTAGGTACATGAGAACTCCTACTTAGATAGCTTTTATAGTCTGTTCAGCAACTAGGCCTGCTCTTTCACACCACATGTCCACATTTCTCTAAATGAACTCTCACATTAACTAAGTAAAATTATTAGGCATACATGGTCCATAAGACCACAAGATTGTAAACAAAAGGAATACAAAACTTAAACACAGACAAATACACACACACACCTCTCCCCACACACTAAAAAACAACAATTATATTCAACTATTCACCACGAGACATTGTATTAAGATAGTTCATGTGAGAGTTGCATCAACTAAATTATCCTATGTAAACTTCAATTTTTAAAAATTTAATTTTATACAAACAGACCAAAAAATATTAATTTCCTCAACAAATCCTTCACATCTTACAATGACAGTGTTCATGATAGCTACCCTCTACCAAAGCCTTCACATTGCATGGATCCAATGGCACTATGTCCATTGTAGTTCATGTGAATGGCGCACTTGGGGTTATTCAATGCACAAGCCATAGCAGAGCCATAGGTTTAAATGATTACTTTTTCTCCTCTCCTGACTAATAAAACCAATAGTGCTTTTTTGTCAGCAAAATCTGTCTTTCCAGTTACTTGCTTTGCAAGCTTCTATAGTAAATCATGTGTTTGTGAAAATACCAAGAGTCAACTTTCAGAAAAAAATATTAAAAAAAAAAACTCAAAGAATGTTTCAAACCTGTTTCTTACTCAAAGCATTCTCTCTTTAAAGTGGTTTTAAATACTCATATTACCATGTAATCTAATATCAGTGAATGTGTAGTATTGCATTGCCAATTACAGATGCACAAAGCATATATTTTCACTGGGTCATTTGAGAATTTAAACATGTTTTGCACATTAAATAGAAACTATAAAAAAAAAAAAACCTGAACATCAGCCTTTAATAGATGATACTTTAATATTCTTGGACATTTAGAAACCAATTCATTACATTTGGCAGGTGGAATGCTGGTCTTGAGTAGTTTAATTGCATAAAATATAATGGATTATATTACATCCACCATTCCAGGCCCATCCGTTTTGTTGCCAGAAGCTATGTATCTTGGTAACTGTAACCACATCACAAAATTAATCTGTGAAAATTAATGAATGCATGTATGAGTATAATTAATAGATTTGATTCTAAAATACATTTAAGTTAGATTTTGACATTTTATGTATTAACTAAAGTCTGTTCTCACACATGTAATCTATAATTCAATTATTTCTAAAGATCTTCCTATGGATGAGGCATTATACTGGGCAGTTTGAGAAAGGTAAAGATAAAACAAATGCTGTCATTACCTTTAAATCTTTGTAATATAGGAGAGGGGACTAGCTTTATTGAATATTCACACAGTAATAGTTTTACTCTATTAAAAAAGAATGTGTTAAGTGAAGAATGCAGACATGAATAAAGACTTTTGTGTGAGCTGAGAGTTAGATTCTGAGTAGTGCAAGATTTCAGAAGAATTAATAGCAGATGTAGAATTAATGAATGCACAAGGATTTTCCATGTTATGTTTGAAAAATATGTTATTGAATACATATTGGGAAGGCAATTCTTGATTGATAGTGACAAAGTATTATATGGTTTGTGTTACTTTATTCCATTTGATAGACATATCACTTAGTCAACAATCTGTAAAATACGACCTGAGTATTCACAGTACACCTTTGTAAAAGTGCATTATACAATTGTCATGGACTTGGCATTTCATCATAAAGTGCTGATTTGAAACAATAATATCCAATTGTAACCATGTGCTCTAAAGAAACTGGTGGTTTGTTGAATTTATGCATTCTGATTTTCTGATAGAAAAAAGGCATGAAATGGAGCTAGTGCCATTATGAGAAAGAATAATGAAATCTAAAAGAACTTTCTTATTGCACATCTGGAGAGTTCAGCCATCAATGCATATTCAAGTACAGATATGGTGTCATGGCAAATTACACCTTCACTGACAAAGGACTTGGTCAAATTTTAAAATATACATTGATTCATTCATTCAATAAATGTTGATTGTCTTCCATAGTCCAGGCAAGACAATCCCCCTTCTCATTAGTTTACATGCAGTAGTAGGACACTCATAAGAAACAAATAAACAAACAAGTACTTTTCAGGTACTGATAAATCCAGCGAGGGAAATTAAACTAGTGTGACAAGACACAAAATGAACAGGGGGCCAAAGAGACTTCTTTGAAGTGACATTTATCTGAAAACTAAATGATATTCCAGTCCAGTCTAACAGGTAATTTTTCTGTGATATCATTTAAGGAAAGTATATTACTAGCTTTTAAAGAAATCCATTGAGTTAGATAAGGCCTTGGTCCTGTGTGATCAGATTGGCTAGTTGGTTGTGATTATACTTTTCAGTCTGTTTGCCCTCTGACCCCCTCTCTCAGTGCCTACCGTCTTACTTGGGTTTCTCTTACCTTGGACATGGGGTCTCCCTTGAGGGCTGCTCCAGCAAAGTGCAGCCCCTGCTTCTTACCTCGGGCCAGGGGTAGCTCCTCTCTGTCGCGCTCTTGTGCCATCTCAGCTGCCACAATAGGCAACAAATTTGGAAAACTCAGCAGTGGGCACAGGACTGGAAAAGGTCAGTTTTCATTCCAATCCCAAAGAAAGGCAATGCCAAAAAATGCTCAAACTACCGCACAATTGCACTCATCTCACACGCTAGTAAAGTAATGCTCAAAATTCTCCAAGCCAGGCTTCAGCAATACGTGAACCACGAACTTCCAGATGTTCAGGCTGGTTTTAGAAAAGTCAGAGAAAGCAGAGATCAAATTGCCTACATACCCTGGATCATCGAGAAAGCAAGAGAGTTCCAGAAAAACATCTATTTCTGCTTTATTGACTAAGCCACAGCCTTTGACTATGTGAATCACAATAAACTGTGGAAAATTCTGAAAGAGATGGGGATACCAGACCACCTGACCTGCCTCTTGAGAAACTTGTATGCAGGTCAGGAAGCAACAGTTAGAACTGGACATGGAACAACAGACTGGTTCCAAATAGGAAAAGGAGTACGTCAAAGCTGTATATTGTCACCCTGCTTATTTAACTTATATGCAGAGTACATCATGAGCAACGCTGGGCTGGAAGAAGCACAAGCTGGAATCAAGATTGCCGGGAGAAATATCAATAACCTCAGATATGCAGATGACACCACCCTTATGGCAGAAAGTGAAGAGGAACTCAAAAGCCTCTTGATGAAAGTGAAAGTGGAGAATGAAAAAGTTGTCTTAAAGCTCAACATTCAGAAAACTAATATGGCATCTGGTCCCATCACTTCATGGGAAATAGATGGGGAAACAGTGGAAACAGTGTCAGACTTTATTTTTCTGGGCTCCAAAATTTACTGCAGATGGTGATTGCAGCCATGTAATTAAAAGATGCTTACTCCTTGGAAGGAAAGTTATGACCAACCTAGACACCATATTAAAAAGCAGAGACATTACTTTGCCAGCAAAGGTCCGTCTAGTCAAGGCCTTGGTTTTTCCAGTGGTCATGTATGGATGTGAGAGTTGGACTGTGAAGAAAGCTGAGCACTGAAGAATTGATGCTTTTGAACTGTGGTGTTGGAGAAGACTCTTGAGAGTCCCTTGGACTGCAAGGAGATCCAGCCAGTCCATCCTAAAGGAGATCAGTCCTGGGTGTTCATTGGAAGGACTGATGTTGAAGCTGAAACTCCAATGCTTTGGCCACCTGATGAGAAGAGCTGACTCATTGGAAAAGACCCTGATGCTGGGAAAGATTGAGGGCAGGAGGAGAAGGGGATGACAGAGGATGAGATGGTTGGATGGCATCACTGACTAGATGGACATGGGTTTGGGTGGACTCCGGGAGTTGGTTTTGGACAGGGAGGCCTGGCATGCTGCGATTCATGGGTTGGCAAAGAGTCGTAACGACTGAGCGACTGAACTGAACTGAAAGAAATTCATTTTATACCTCAAGTTTTATGTTCTGTGCATCTTTGGGAAGTGTAAATAAATGTATTCTTATTTAATATTTTGGCTATAACAATTCTTGTTAAGATAAAATTAATGTAGAATTGCAAAAGAATTGTGTGATTTTTCAACTAGCTTATTTGCTGTTACATTTCCCTTTCTGATCCCTTCTTTTCCTGTCAGTCATTTCAACTCCTCCTTTCCCTCTTTCTCTTTATTTCTCTTCTTTTTATTGTGTATTTTTTCTATTTCTTTTATTTTTCTATCTGAAATCTCACTATGTGTAATACAAGCTACTTGTAATATGTTAGCTATAAAAACAAATAATTCCAAAATGCACTAATATAAGCCTTTTTTGGGAAGTGGTACAGGTATGATTTTAGGTAACTTTCTGAATAAGAATCCAGCAGATAACATTATGAAATGTCTCAATTGTTATGATTCTAAAGTTAGGTATATCTACACATATTTTACACTATAATGGCACCACTTGAAACTTTTTATAATTATGTTTTGTTTTCCTCTTTTTTCACCTCTGGCTAGATTTTTGCTGTAAAATTTAAATAGGCCACTTCCTCTCTTGTATAGCAATGCACACTTCTTGTAAATCAAGATTTTAAATGCGTTTACACTACATTATGTGCTTTAACACTAAAAACAAACTTACCATTACCCAAATCATAATTAAAAATATTTTTCAAAAGTCTTTTTAAGTTTTTATTTGCTATGTTACCCCTTTATGAATATTAGCCCAAACTCCTGAGATAATTACTTGCAAATTTCAGCCTAACTGGATATTGCCAGAAAAAAAAAATTTCACTTACAAGGGGTGATAAACAACATGAATGTTAACATATAGGATGGAATTCTATGTGATAGGAATATTACAAGATATCTTACTTATTGTCCATGTAAATCATTAAATTCCAGAATTATTTAATCATTTTCTCCAAGACAGGGCCTTCGTATTTAAGGGCCTTTCCCATCTCCAGGGATCTTCCCAACCCAGGTCTCCCACATTGTAGGTGGATTCTTTACCAGCTGAGCCAAAAGGGAAGCCCATCATATACCACTGGTGAATGTAAATATGAACTAAGGAGTGCTGTGTGCTTAGTCGCTCAGTTGTGTTTGACTCTGTGATCTCATGGACTATAGCCCACCAGGCTCCTCTGTCCAAGTGATTCTCCATGCAAGAATCCTTGAGTGGGTTGCCATGCCCTCCTCTAGGGGATCTTCCCACCCCAGGGTCAAACCCAGGTCTCCTGCATTGCAGGCAGATTCTTTACCATCTGAGACACCAAGGAAGCCCAGTAAACATATAGTATTTATGTCACAAATAACAAATAAATCATAATAGCTCTCTATGTATATTAGAGCCAGTCTCTTCTTCCAGAGAAAGACCATGACATGACTGTATACATACACACACATGTATATACTTGGGACCACTTGGGACTTCCCAAGTGGCTCAGTGATAAATAATTTGCCTGTCAATGTAGCAGATGTGGGTTTGATCCCTGTGTCAGGAAGATCCCCTAGAGAAGGAAATGGCAACCCACTCCACTATGCTTGCCTGGGAAATCTGAAGGACAGAGGAGCCTGGAAAGTTACAGTCCATAGGATTGCAAGAGTTGGCACAAGTTAACAACTAAACAGCAAGAACAATATACATATATCACACAAAAAAAGTCTCTCTGACCTGAGACTGTTTTTCAGCTTTTAATCCACTTATCAGAACATTAAATGAAAACTTTGAGATTTAAACTCTATCTATTTGTTTCTAAGAAGATGGTCTGGTGATAACTGAAATTTTGCTTATTCACTTGATGCATGAATGAATAAATAACAGGTTATTTTTAATAAATTTGTATATAATTAACATACTTGACTGAAAAGCAAGAATGTTAAAATAAAAATAATATTTGCTTTGCATTAATTTAAATGACATTGTCTGGAGGAAAAGAATTTAAGAAATCATTATATACTAAGGTTACTATTTTCAAAATCTTTTTTATTCCATTTTGCACATGGATTTGTAAATTTTTTGACTACTGTACTCTCAAAAATTATAAGTAAATAAATTATGTTTAAAATTTTGAAACATGGTAGTTATTTGATAACTAGCTATTATAAAGCTGGGTGTTGACTAAATCGTACCTAATTATTCTTTTTTTAAAAAAATCAAATAATCCATTTATACCCCTGGTCTTTGTGGTTATCACATCATAATTCCCACCTCAGTTAGTTTCTGATATAAAATGAGTACTGATTTTAGTTATATGTGGAATCTAAAATACAAAACCAACAATCCAAAACAGAATCAAATTTATAGATTCAAAGAGTTGAGTGAAATGGAGGAAGGGAAATAAGAGGTACAAAGTACCGGTTATACAATAATGCATAAATGTAATATACAGCATAAGGAAAATGGTCAATAATAATGTAATAATTTTGTATGGTGACAGATGTTTACTGGACATGTAACCGTTTCATAATGTATTTGATTGGGGAATCATTAAGTTGCACACTTGAAACTAACATGATATTGTATGTCAACTATATTTCAATAACAAAATAAAATATATACAATATTATAAAGTGTATTAAATGTGTGGAAGGGAGAAAAGAAGGAAAGAATAGAAGGAGGAAAAGAGATGGTCCCAAAGCCTAGAATTGTATTAAAAGTATCATTTATTAGCTTGTAATTTAAGATACTTCACCCGGCACTTAACAGGCTTGGAAAGGAGCCAAATATCAAGAATAAAGATCCCTGTTGAATTTTGCAAACAGACCAAATTCCAAGAATAGCATCCATATTTCAATTGGCATACTGAATAAAAAAGCAATTTGATCCACTTTCTTACAGCAGCATAGTTCTTTAATACCTTCTTATAAAATGGCTTAATGCATTTTTATCTTCCTATTTGATTCCTTTGATGAATAACCTATCAATACATTCCACATCTTGTACAAAACTGTGACCTTATGGTTGCCCTTGTCAATGAAACCTATTGTCTGCTATTTACCTTGACTTATTTTGACCACATTTTTTATTATTAATTGACCACAATTATTAAAAGAGAGATATAAGAATCTAAAGTGATAATGGGCTTGATTTTCTGTGTAGATCCAGAAGTAGAGGCTAGCTATTTGGATGAGAAAAAATATATATTTTAGCATATTTATCAGGAGAAGAGAAAGAGATTGGCATTTATTATCTATCATATCCATACTGTAATATATTTGTTTCCAAACTGCTCTAAAGGTTGGAATTATCATCCTAATTGTTTTACTTATTTAAATACAGGTGAGAAAAATAAGGCTCAAAATTATCAAATTTCTTTTGCCACAGTTTTCCTTTTTTCTTCCTATATTTGTGTGTATGTGTCCTAAGTTGGGGAAAAGGCAATGGCACCCCACTCTAGTACTCTTGCCTGGAAAATCCCATGGACGGAGGAGCCTGGTAGGCTGCAGTCCACGGGGTCCCTAAGAGCTGGACAGGACTGAGCGACTTTACTTTCACTTTTCACTTTCCTACATTGGAGAAGGAAATGGCAACCCACTCCTGTGTTCTTACCTGGAGAATCCCAGGGACGGGGGAGACTGGTGGGCTGTACTCTATGGGGTCGCACAGAGTCAGACACGACTGAAGCAACTTAGCAGCAGCAGCAGCAGCAGCAGCAGCAGCAGCAGTCCTAAATTGCTTCAGTCGTGTCTGACTCTTTGCAACCCCACGGACTGTAACCCACCAGGCTCCTCTGTCCATGGTGTTCCACAGGCAAGAATACTGGAGGGGGTTTCCACGCCCCCCAGGGTTCGAACTCAAGTCTCTTACATCTTCTACATTGGTAGGCACATTTTTTACCACTAGCACCACCTGAAAAGCCTATACATGCATGACTCATTAAACATTCATCTAGATGCCTTTTTTCTGAAACTACTATATCTATTTAAATTATGTAACAAGAATTAAACATCAAAAGTTATTAATTGGCCAAATGTTCTTGCTTTTACGTTAGGTGAAACGCAAATATGTTTTTAATATAAAAGCACGATCTCTGAGTTAGAGCACTTCTAAAAATGTAATTTTGACTTCTAATTCACAGTGTCCAGCAGTAGAGAATCAGATCAAGATAAGTTGATTCTTATTAATGTTCCTCAAATAATCTCACATTTTCCATTTTATTTAGGCCTGATCTAATTATTAAGTAAAATGTTGCTTTAAATGACCTATTTTAACTTTAATAAATAAAGAAGAAAAGGGTAAAGATTTACAAAAAGCACAAAACAAACAAACAAATTAAAAACTCTGCTAAGCCTAAACAAAAGAGGGTTTGCACAAATATGTTCTTTACATTTAAGCCTATGATTTCCCTTAAGTTTTTAATTTTTAATACAGTCTAACAGTAGAAAGGAAAGGTCAGTTTGGAAAGCCAGAAAAATGCTTATATGATGCTTATCCAGGCATGGATTTCAAAACTCTCTCAGCTTTATAAATGTGAATGTGGATTGCTTTTGCTCTCAATGCATTTTTCTCAATACAATGAGGAGGACAATATTCTGAGTTTGAGGTTTATACCACAAGGCATTTTTGAATTTTGTAGGCAAAAGAAACTGTTGGAGTCTTATGGTCCGGTAGGGAACACATTTTCCCCCTCCTTTCTAGCATATAATTCAAAAGTGGCAAAGCTCGTTTTATCTAAACTCCCCCAAACATTCGCCTTTGGCCCTATGTCAATTAAAAAAAAAAAAAGTTTTAACTCCAAAGAATTGCTCTCTGGAGTTTTTACCATAAAATTCATCTTTACCTCAGCAGTCAATGAATATCAACATTCAATTCCGTCTCTATCACCTGCAGCAATATCAGTTCAGGCAAAACTAAAGATGGAGTTTGTTTAGGCACAGGGAAAATCTTTATGACTAGTTAATAGGGAAATCAGCCCAAATTAATTTTCTGAAAATATCCCAGTACAAAACTCCTGTTCAGAGTAGGGGTATGGATAGTGAATATATGCAGACATAGGAATATACTTTCTGATAACCATAAAATTAAATGAAAATTAATGACAAATCTCTAATTCTCAGAATATATCCAATTCAGTGATTGCAATTTTGCTCAATTAAAAGGGGCCAGAACTTTCTCCCACATTGAAAGTGGTTTCAGCTGTGACTCCTTAGCAG
Organism: Bos taurus; assembly: GCF_002263795.3. Lineage (NCBI taxonomy): Eukaryota > Metazoa > Chordata > Mammalia > Artiodactyla > Bovidae > Bos > Bos taurus. The sequence goes on along the minus strand of NC_037333.1, from coordinate 50,277,312 downwards.
GTTTTATGCAGAAATTATGGGGTTTTGATACCAACAAAAGTATACAGTGTCTGTGTGTGTATGCACGTGTGTGCACTTTCAATTTGCATATGAGTCAGTTAGTTGCTTTCAACAAAAAATAAAAATATTTCTCTATTGACAGTGCAAACAGCTTCTTCACTATTTCCATTAAATTGAGAGGTTTTCCAGTGCCAAAACATGAAGTAGGTTGACAAATGTATTAAAAGAAACATTATCCTGTTAAAGTGAAGTTTCACAATTGATTACTTGAGTCAAGCTGATCTGTCATTTTAAATTTATAAGCTTTTAGAAATGACACACTATTTCAATGTTAATATTATTTTCTATTTTAATTACACAGAGTATTATAAAAATTGGATTTGTTTTCAATGCCTCTCACTTATATGTCACTGATTTTCCAAAATATCTCTTTATTTTGATTATCAAAGCACCCAGATTGAACTGTGTCATAAGTGCAAAGTGATTTGGTACATTATTTGATGGAATGTAAAGTGTGGCAACAGTAGGTAATGGGCATAGGACTTATATAAAATTATATAACTCTGCAAATTTGAGAATACCATGGAAAGGAGTTAACAGCTGAAGCTGGAAATAGAAGAAATAAGAACTATGTTAGCTTAAGGGAAACTTTTTCCTCAAAATTACTTTTTCAAAGGATTTCTCTTAATACAAACTTTACTGAACTGTAAAAAATAAAGATGCATAAAATAGCACGGCGATCTGTGAGGGCAGGAGTTAGAATCATAAAACATTCACGTGGTTTCAGGAAATAGGACAAAGAGGTTAAATTGGAGTTTCAAAGGATATTTTACACCTGTTATTCCTTTAACAGGAAATCCTATAAATTAGCAAGAGAAAATCAGGAAGAGGAACACTAACATGCATTTTAAAATTTTGTAGTACTTTTATTTTCACCATATTGCCCAGGAAATCTAGTTTAAGAAGTAAGAAAATGCATTCTGAATGTTTTAATTCACAGATTTATAAAACAAATTAGGAAATTATCTATGAAAATGTGATTTTTAAAAGTAAATCAATCAAGTTCACCAAGTTCAAATCATTTATGTTTCATGAAACATGGCATTTCCTAAGTTGATGATTTAAGTTCTATATTCTCCAAATGCTAAAATTCAAAAATTTCTCCCTAAGCAATACATAAGTGAAAAGGAGAGGGACAACTAAAGAATATATCTCAAAGTCTGAAAAAAACCTAACGATACTAAGAAAATGGCAGCACCTCTCTGGAATTTGATTTCATTTTTTTCCTAATCCATTTGACTAATGCACCTTTTCTCCTCTCCAGCTGCTGTGCAGAGTGCTTGCCTTCTGTCTCAGTATCTCTGATCATCTGCCATCTCCCACAGGTAATTTTCTAACTGTTTCTGTTGATTGTCAACTTTTCATTACATTCTGCTCCTCTCCCCCTGCAACTCCCACCACATATTGTCCTGCAGTGATGAAGTCCTGTACAAAAGTTGTGAGTAACCAGAAGTTTTTTACAATGAGATTTCAAGGTAAAGCATGTTCAGGCAGCAAAAGAAAAGAAAACTGATTCTGTAATTCACTTTTCAGTGAAGCTTCAAGGGTAATCACTCTGTGGTTGCCTTTGAGACCTGAGGTCATTTACTAAAGCTATTACAAATGATTTAATAAATACATATTTAATTATTGAATCATGTTAAGTGCACTATTTAATTTCCTTACCACAGATGGCACACAATTACTAGATTTACTCAGGTTTCTCTAAGTAATTTCCATTAGCATATATTCTTGCTTTTATTTTTCCCCTAAAGTTGAAAATCTCTTTAGACAATTACCCCAGAGAGTGCCCAAATATTTTTTAAGAAGAAACAAGATGATAACAACAGCAAAAAAGAAGCATCAGAAATACATGAAAATACTGAATAGCATTTTTTAGGAAAATATGGAAATTAAATTTAAGTTATTATATTTTATACTAAAATTTTACAATGTATTTTTTATACTGAGATCATCTTTGCAATACAATTGACATGCCTGGTTCTGTACCAGATTTTCAGAAGGCAAATGAAGGAAGAGGGAAATTAGGAGAATTCTCCAAAATCAGTTAGCCATTCCATGTTGCTAACATCCAATTCTGCTTATATTGTATATGCACTGTGTCAGGCAGTCTACCTGATAAGCACCAGCAATTTTACTGTCTTAAAAAAACCCATGAGAGTGTTACAATTATCATCTCCATTTTACAGATGAGAAAATGAGACACAGGAGGATTAAGTAGTTTTCCAAGCTATTCAGCTTGTAATGTAGGAGAGAGATCAGGTCCAAGCAGTCAGACTTTACTTTCTTTGCTGTAACCACTGTGCTATACTAGTATTCTACTTCTACGCTGGTATTTCACTTATGCTTAGCTAATTCCTGGTAGTTTTATCCTAGATCATTAGCAGGGCCTATTGATTATATCTTTTAAAAAAGTCTACAAACAATAGTTGGTTATTAAAATAAATATATGTAACAGGACATTTTCTACTAATCCTATGAGGTTGAGTTAGAGTCACATTGTATCTGAATACAACTTTGAAACATTTCTTATATCTATTTGGATTTAATCTAAATTAAGAAAAAAATTCTAAGCCTGTGCCTCAGCTAATATTTGTTATTGTTCAATTGCAATAGCTTCCTTTAACCATGGCCTTCTATAAATTCCCACCCTCATCATCAATTTTGGATTTGTCTTTCTAAAATTAGGTTAATAATATTCAGTTCTGTTGCATTTGTCCTTTAAAAATTTAGTTAATAGGCTCAAATCCATTCTGAAAATATATGAATATATGGAAGTGAAATGTTACTTTTAAACTTTATAGGAGCCTATTAGCATATTGATTTTGATCTTGAAATGTGTAATCAATTGTTTTCTAACCAATGAATGATACTCAATTTAATTGCTGCTGCTGCTGCTGCTGCTAAGTCGCTTCAGTCGTTTCCGACTCTGTGTGACCCCATAGATGGCAGCCCACCAGGCTCCTCCATCCCTGGGATTCTCCAGGCAAGAATACTGGAGTGGGTTGCCATTTCCTTCTCCAATGCATGAAAGTGAAAAGTGAAAGTGAAGTTGTTCAGTCGTGTCCGACTCCTAGCAACCCCTAATAATAATAGCCAGCATTTATTAAGTCCTCTGTTTACACAAGATACTGATCTAAGTATTTTACATATATTATCTCACTTAGTACTCACGACAACTATATGAGATAGGTATCGGTACCATCCTCATTTTGCAGATGAAGAATGATGGTCAACATAAACTTGACCAAGCTCATGCTTCTAGCAAATGAAGCTGGACTGAAACACAGGAATTTACAGTCCAGCTTGATCTATTAGCCGCAACTGCACACTAGCATTATCAATAGAACATTCTGCAGTAATAAAGTATGTTATAAAATAGTGGCTAGTGTGACTGAGGAAGTGAATTTTTAATTTTAATTAATTTAAAATAATAGCCATATATAAGCTAGTGGTTACCATGTTGGACAGGACAGCTATACTGCCTGATACTTGGCCTGTATGTGTATGTATATGTATGGCTGAGTCCCTTCACTGTTTACCTGAAACTATGACAACATGATTAGTCAGCTATATCCCAATACAAAATAAAAGTTCAATATATATATATTTATAGAAATAATATATATAGAAATTATATATATTTATATATATATAATATATGTATATATATGTTGGGCTTGTTTCTGCTTCTACATGTAAAATGGTTAGAGTCTTTCATCAGATTTTCAACAAAATTATGTTAATAAGCACAGTAAGGAAAATCTTATATCTTTGAAATCGTATTATGCTGATAACCTAACAGAATATGTTACTAGGAAGAAAGTCTTTGTAAATCATAGCTTCCCTAATTTAACTTACTATGGAACCTATTTTGAACTTGTTTTTTCCCTTTCAAAGTTGATGCCTTTGTGAAGAAAGGCCAGTGATACTGAATTTGTATTCAATTCAATTCAGTCATGAAGGAAGCTTCTTCATAAGGGCAGGGCAGACAGCTATGACTTCCTGACAGAAATGGCCCTGATCATAGCACCTCCATTCATGTGCATTTCCTTCTTTCATATCACTTCCAGTATTAAACCCTGTGATTAGAAGAGACTCAGAAAATAAATGCAAAGAAGTGTGCCTCCCAGCTTCCCCAAACTTCCTGTTAGAAATATTTCAAGCAGCACTTAGTTCCTCATTGGGAAAAAGAAAAAAAAGGAAAAGGGAACTTCAATAACAGATAAAAACACTAACATCTGCAGAGCAATTTTACCAAGTACTTTTACAAGATAAACCATTTGAAATTCAAGAAACCCTGCAAGCTTTGGCCAAATGCAATTAATCACACATTTTTGAAAGAAAAGGCTAAACTCAGAAATTTGACTTGCCCAGTTTTCATAGAATTATTTCATACAGTGAAGTCACCAATGAAGATTTTTAGGGATGTTTGTTTTATTTTGCTTTTAGGAATCTTATTTTGCCCTCTCCTTACAATAAGTCATGCTATGTGCTCTGAAAACATGTATCTGTTTTTAGTATTGTTCTGGCCACTTAACTGGGTGATGTTAGCAAAATTAATTAATCACTTTTTTTTCATCTTTAAAACGGGAATGATATAGATCTGACTTCTTGAAATTACTTAAAATATTTAGATAACAGTATATCAAACAGTGTCTGGTATATAGTAAATGTTCAATAAATATTGTATACTATCATTACTTTATTATTCTTATGAATTAGTCTTACTCCTTTTTTTAGTATTGCCTATACTTCATAGTCTAGTAAACAAAGGATATTCTCTTTTGCATTGGGAATTAGTTATAGAATGCATGTATGGCTTCTTCCTTCAATCCTTTTTTCAGGCCAGGTCTCTATCCCATATTTATCTCTCTCCCCCTCCCCTATATAACTTAGTGTAATGTGGCATATAGGCTTGGAGAAGGCAATGGCACTCCACTCCAGTATTCTTGCCTGGAAAATCCCATGGACAGAGGAGCCTGGTGGGCTGCAGTCCATGGGGTCGCTGAGAGTTGGACTCGACTGGGCGACTTCACTTTCACTTTTCACTTTCAAGCATTGGAGAAGGAAATGGCAACCCACTCAAGTTCTCTTGCCTGGAAAATCCCATGGACAGAGGAGCCTGGTGGGCTTCCATCTATGGGGTCGAACAGAATCGGACACAACTGAAGCGACTTAGCAGCAGTAGCATATAGGCTATAAACATCGATTGTATATGGAATGAAATTAAATCTCTCTCTCCAATGTGCCAGTTTTTTATAGACAGGAAAGATTTTCCCTAAGCACTATGGGAAATGCGGCCCCAGTAGCTGTGAAGTAAATCTCTAAGGCCAAAGAAGAAGTTCATCTTCTTCGAAACCTTAGTGGGATTGTCTTCAGCCTTCTGGGATTCAAATGAGTTTCAGGAAAATGGCTTTATTTTACCTATACAACGTGATTTACCTACACAACGTGATAGGCTAGTGCTGATCTATGTAAAAGGAAAGAAAACCTATTTCATTTAATGTTAAACTGAAGAAACCTGTTCAATATATTTCATGAGCAATGGAAAAATAAAAGGGGGGTGGGGAGATTGGAACCCATTGAGGACAGCTGCAATTTCTAAAGAAAATTCTCTTTAACATTTTTTTTTCCCTGTAAAATGTTTATAATGTGGAAGCTTCTGACAGAAAAAAAAAAAATTATTGGTAAGTTACCACTACTACTACTTAAGATTCATTTTTTTATATTCATTGTCCTTTACGTAAAATCTTTCAGTTGAAAAGTCAGCAAAGAAGTACTGAGAATAAACACGTTTAAATGAAAGTTTGCTTCTGGCAGGAAGGTTGTGAGGTGATCAGGAGGCTTAAACACATAAACACTTGGTAAGTATTTTAAAAGAAATTTTAAACAAGCATGATTTATTTTTTTCCAAACCAACTGTGCCTTTTCAAAGAGCTGCATGTGAATGAATAATAACGTGGAAGCAGCATTTTTTCTCAAAGGGATGCATTTACCTATGGATATGTTATGATTTAAGATAAAGTCATTGACTCAGAGCTAAAGTTTAGACTAATTAAAATATATAAATTACTTTTCTTCTGACCTCAAGGAGAGAGGCACAGGCTGGCATCAGCACAAGCCATGCTCTCAGCAGGAGAATTATTATTATAAATGGAACAGAGCTTCAGATATTACAGGAATGCACATGTCAAAATATTTGGGGCTATAACTATAGACAGAATCAATATAACAGACACAAGCATCATTCTCCCCTTTGATTTTTCTATTAAGTTGAGCTGAGAATACCTCAAAGAATAATTATTTCATGTCAAAATTGCAGTAAAATTTGCATTAATCAGTAAAGCAGTTTTATTTAAAGAAACATTCTACTTTAATGACATTTTGTTATTGACTTCTAGTGCATTTTTTAGTTTTCTCAGATTATATCTCTATTCCTACTTAAATCATGGATCAGAAACTAATTGTATTAGCATCATTGCAAAAATCCTAGCCTCTATTCTCTAGACCCATCTAAGTAGAGCCTAAAATTCTAGCAAGTTTTTTTTGTTTGTTTTTATGCCCATTTACTTTAAACAAGACAGTGTACATTAAATATCAGAGCACTTTCAATGGTGTGGTGAAACTGCTGGGCTAGTAACAGTATTAAATAGTGCATGTTGCTTCAAAGAGCAATAGTCTGATTTGGAACTGTGTGAACATGTACTGGGGTAAAACGTGCATGGTGCCAGAATGCTTATCATTTTATTCCCCTGAGACACTAATATATCCCTAGAGTTAAATTCTGCTCTAATCATGCCTGTCCTCCTTTGCCCCTATAAGTGAACTAAAGATTCTCTATTTTTCAGTTAATATTTTTCAGGTATGTGCTTTTATAAGCATGCTGGTAATTCTCCATTAAAGTGAAAAAAGCTATATGAACAGAATATGTAAAGGTGGAGAAGGTATTACTTGCTACGGTTGTTTATAAAAGCAAAGCAGCTTTCTCTTATATTGGAAGAAGCTATGTTCTATCATATTGGCTCAGCAGCCCTGATTTTTTTTTCTCAAGAGTTTATAATTAAGGTAGTACCATCCAAATGATGCTTTTGTTGTGTGGTTGTTGTATACAATTCTTTAATTGGACTTCAATATTACACTTGTTAAGAAAATATTGTGTTAACTGTAGAAGAAAGGGCAAATATTTTTGTTTCCAACATCAAATATGAATCAAAAAGGATTTTTCCTTTCATTTATGTAACTACTCCCAACAATAAAAAATAACACTGAAAGGTACTGATCCAAACAGCTTCTCTATAATCAGATTTTGGCTCACCCTTCTTCACCTCAGGATTTAATGGCCGTGTTAGGAAACGTCCTTTTTAACTTCTTTTTAAAATGTAAATCCATGCTGGTAAATGTGTGTGCGAACTGTGTTTCATTGAATAAAAGTTTGTGTATCCATACAGATTTGAAATATATATATATATATATATATGATCATCAAACACATCAGATATATAACTGTATACATAAAAACAATTACATTATTAACAAAATTTTACGTCTAAGTGAAAGAACGCCTCATATGACTGTAATTTGTACACTGATTATAAATAATACACTGTGCTGTTCTTAGTCATTCTGTGACTCCATGGACTGTAGCCCTCCATGCTCTTCTGTCCATGGGATTCTCCAGGCAAGAATAGTGGAGTGCGTTGCAGTGCCCTCTTCCTATACCGTCAAACATAAAATATTTTCTGTTAATCTTCCAGAAAAACATCTATTTCTGCTTTATTGACTATGCCAAAGCCTAGCAGTATGTGAACCGTGAACTTCCAGATGTTCAAGCTGGTTTTAGAAAAGGCAGAGGAACCAGAGATCAAATTGCCAACATCCGCTGGATCATCGAAAAAGCAAGAGTTCCAGAAAAACATCTATTTCTTCTTTATTGACTATGCCAAAGCCTTTGACTGTGTGGATCACAATAAACTGTGGAAAATTCTGAAAGAGATGGGAATGCCAGACCACCTGACCTGCCTCTTGAGAAACCTATATGCAGGTCAGGAAGCAACAGTTAGAACTGGACATGGAACAACAGACTGGTTCCAAATAGGAAAAGGAGTATGTCAAGGCTGTATATTGTCACCCTGCTTATTTAACTTCTATGCAGAGTACATCATGAGAAATGCTGGGCTAGAAGAAGCACAAGCTGGAATCAAGATTTCCAGGAGAAACATCAATAACCTCAGATATGCAGATGACACCAGCCTTATGGTGGAAAGTGAAGAGGAACTCAAAAGCCTCTTGATGAAAGTGAAAGTGGAGAGTGAAAACAGTTGGCTTAAAGCTCAACATTCAGAAAACGAAGATCATGGCATCTGGTCCTAGCACTTCATTGGAAATAGATGCGGAAACAGTGGAAACAGTGTCAGACTTTATTTTATCAGGCTCGAAAATCACTGCAGATAGTGACTGCAGCCATGAAATTAAAAGATGCTTACTCCTTGGAAGAAAAGTTATGACCAACCTAGATAGCATATTGAAAAGCAGAGACATTACTTTGCCAACAAAGGTCCGTCTAGTTAAGTCTATGGCTTTTCCAGTGGTCATGTATGGATGTGAGAGTTGGACTGTAAAGAAAGCTGAACGCCGAAGAATTGATGCTTTTGAACTGTGTTGTTGGAGAAGACTCTTGAGAGTCCCTTGGACTGCAAGGAGATCCAACCACTCCATTCTGAAGGAGATCAGCCCTGGGATTTCTTTGGAAGGAATGATGTTAAAGCTGAAACTCCAGTACTTTGGCCACCTCATGCGAAGAGTTGACTCATTGGAAATGACTCTGATGCTTGGAGGGATTGGGGGCAGGAGGAGAAGGGGACGACAGAGGATGGATGGATGGATGGATGGCATCACTGACTCAATGGACGTGAGTCTGAGTGAACTCCAGGAGTTGGTGATGGACAGGGAGGCCTGGCGTGCTGCGATTCATGGGGTCGCAAATAGTCGGACATGACTGAGCGACTGAACTAAACTGAACTGAATCTTATTCACTACATATGTAAAAGCATATGATTAATATTGTATAATGAAACAAACATTTCAATGAATTTTAAAATATATTCTAAAGAAAATTTTGAACTCATATGTACAAATAGGCAATATTTGTCTTTTTTTTCTGTTTTTAGAAACACAATATATTATCTGGTTTTGCCTAGTTTTAATGAGAACATAGGAGACAGTCTGTGTGATATTTCATGGACTTTTTACTTACCCACATTCTTTTGTTAAGGGTGGTTTAGTAGCCAGTCCTCTTGTCTTTTCTATAATTTTTGAAAGTAATAACTTATGTTGGGTTTAACTTATATTGGGCATTTTTATCAACTTGTTTTCATCTACAATACTTCCACTCACAGTCCTAGTTTCACCATCTAATTAATGCATTTCCTGAAGTTTCCCCATCTTTATAAAAGTGTGTATATGGTGCATACACAGACTCAAAAATACATAAGATATACCATCATTAGTTAACACTGAAGACAATGATAATAGCACCTCCATTTTGTTACCATTTTGTTACCATTTTATTAGATATAAGAGCTAATTTCTTGGACTACACCAATTTTTTGTTCCAAACTCAATTTTACTAGATTTTATATAGATGAACCTTGTGCTGCTACTTCTTCTTTTCTTTTATTTCTCTTTTATTCTTTTTGTCATGTTTTTTGTTTGCAATGAAGGAAGGAAGACAGGCAAGGAGAAGGACAGGGAAAGAAAGATGGAAGATATTCATAAAAGTAAATGAATGCTGTGTTCTACCATTTAATCTACCTCAGACTTAATTTAGCCCTTTCCCCCAAAAAGAGATTGGGTAGCTAAGTTTTAAATAATGTGAGCCAAATTTAAGACCTCAGAAAATACTTTTCCAGGATCATAGCTATTTTAACTGCCTATCTTGATGAAATATAAGATTCAACAGGTTTGTTACATTTAAGATATAAGACTTTAAGAATACTGTAAGTGAAGGCCAATACATTTAGGTATGAGCCAGATGTCTATCTTTATAAAAGGGCCTTCAGATAGTGCAAGTGCCTTTGTTCCAAATTGAAAACCCTTTTTGAGTCTGAAAAAAATACCCTCCTAGTTTGAACACCTACTGACATTATTTTCTAAATGTTAAAATTGACAGCAGAAAGCTACTGCTGTTTTCTGTAATTCTGTAAAAATCTTTGCCCACTTCAGCCTACTCAGTTGCAAAGCTAGTCCAGATGGGACCATGAAATTTTTGCAGCAAGTTCTACAGCACATAATTTTGTTCAATAAAGTTATTATGCCACACACAGCTGTATACTGCCATATAAATGAGCACATGTGCAACAGAATTCTTGTACTATAAGTTTTATAAGACTAAAATTGAGATTATACGGCCATACACAATAATTTATTTGAAACATCAACATGTGCCTTGCTCTAGGGTTACAGAAATGGTGCCATTTCTTTTCCAAGGGAAAGAGTTTGTCATTTAATATTCGGTATTAACACAAATGTTTTCCTCAGAATTATAATCTAAATTAGGTGATTTAAAATACATCAATACATCATTAACTTTTTACTTTAACATATTAGATCTATAGAAGAATCAATTCTCCCTAACAATGTAAAAGAACCTAATCACTCTCTAAATTTGCTTTTAATTAGCATCATCTGCATTAATTGGTGTAGCTGATAGCAAAATATTACAATGCACTGCTATTTTATATTTAAAATGTAATATGTCTTTTAGTCCCATGTCTCTCTAAAGGAAACTTAGCCATTTTTCTGCAATGCCTTAGTAAATATTTTCAGATGTATTGCTCAAGAATTTTCTCTAGGAAACTATACAAGACTATATATGGGATGCAGTAAATTTCCAGGTGACTATTTGGTCTTCTTTATGTTCCAGACTACTCTGAGAAATATTTTTCTCTCTCTTCCATCTTCATCCTCATAATTCACTAATTCTAAGTCACATTTTTGAGTATTGTAAAGGAAAAAAGTATGTAATCAGTAAGAAGCTGAGAAGGAAATAAGGAATCCACCATTTATTCTATGTTATATCTTGCCAAAAAAAGTCTGTAGAGTCAAAGCTATGAGTTTTTAGTAGTCATGTATGGGTATGGCAGTTGGACCATAAAGAAGGCTGAGTGCCAAGGAACTGATGTTTTCAAACTGTGGTGCTGGAGAAGACTCTTGAGATTCCCTTGGACAGCAAGAGGTCAAACCTGTCAATCCTAAAAGAAATCAACCCTGAAATTCATTAGAAGGACTGATGCTGAAGCTGAAGCTCCAATACTTTGGCCACCTGATGTGAAGAGCCGACTCATTGGAAAAGACCCTGGTTCTGGGAAAAAGTGAGTATGGGAGGAGAATGGGGCAACCAAGGATGAGATGATTGGATGGCATCATCAACTCAATGGACATGAGTTTGAGCTCTGGAAGATGGTGAAGGACAGGGAAGCCTGGTGTCCTGCAGTTCACGGGGACACAAAGTGGAACACAACAGCGACTGAACAAAGAACAGCACTTTCTTGCACACATTATTTTTCACAATAATTATGAAATATACTCAATATTTCCTAGTGGGAAAAAAATGAAAAAATAGAAGCAAACAAACAAATAAAACCTAGAGCTCTGAGAAGTTAAGTGATTTTCACAGAACTAGTGTTCACACAGGTAGTGTGGCAGATGTTCCAGGTCATGGCCATATTTCAGGTGCTCTGCTTCCAAGTCCAAAATGTTTTCCTCTATACCACAGATTCTAATGGTGTTCTTGCCCCTAGCCAGGCTTTTTCTCTCTAAAGCGAAACTGTAAACAAATTAATAACATTCTCTGGTTCAATGAAGACCAAGATGGGTCTAATCAAAATCAATTCCTTATACTTGACCATAGACCTATGCTTTTTTGTAATGACAGCTTCCTGGACAATTAAATATTTTTGAAAATGCCTTTTGAACTAACCTAACTCTCCTCTCATATATCCTATCTCATGTAATGACATCACTCATTCAGTTCAGTTGAGTCACTCAGTCGTGTCCAACTCTTTGTGACCCCATGAATTGCAGCACGCCAGGCCTCCCTGTCCACACCAACACCCGGAGTTCACTCAAACTCATGTCCATCAAGTCAGTGATGCCATCCATCCATCTCACTCTCGTCATCCCCTTCTCCTCCTGCCCCCAATCCCTCCTAGCATCAGGGTCTTTTCCAATGAGTCAACTCTTCGCATGAGGTGGCCAAAATATTAGAGTTTCAGCTTAACATCAGTCCTTCCAATGAACACCCAGGACTGATCTCCTTTAGGATGGACTGGTTTGATCTCCTTGCAGTCCAAGGGACTCTCAAGTCTTCTCCAACACCACAGTTCAAAAGCATCAGTTCTTCAGCACTCAGCTTCCTTCACAGCCCAACTCTCACATCCATACATGACTGCTGGAAAAGCCATAGCCTTAACTAGACGGACCTTTGTTGGCAAAGTAATGTCTCTGCTTTTCAATATGCTATCTAGGTTGGTCATAACTTTCCTTCCAAGGAGTAAGAGTCTTTTAATTTCATGGCTGCAATCACCATCTGCAGTGATTTTGGAGCCCAAAACAATGAAGTCTGACACTGTTTCCCCATCTATTTCCCATGAAGTGATGGGACTAGATGCCATGATCTTCGTTTTCTGAATGTTGAGCTTTAAGCTAACTTTTTCACTCTCCTCTTTCACTTTCATCAAGAGGCTCTTTAGTTCCTCTTCACTTTCTGCCATAAGGTGGTGTCATCTGCATATCTGAGGTTACTGATATTTCTCCCGGCAATCTTGATTCCAGCTTGTGCTTCTTCCAGCCCAGTGTTTCTCATGATGTACTCTGTATAGAAGTTAAATAAGCAGGGTGAAAATATACAGCCTTGACGTACCCTTTTTCCTATTTGGAACCAGTCTGTTGTTCCACATCCAGTTCTAACTGTTGCCTCCTGATCTGCATATAGGTTTCTCAAGAGGCTGGTCAGGTGGTCTGGTATTCCCATCTCTTTCAGAATTTTCCACAGTTTATTGTGATCCACACAGTCAAAGGCTTTGGCATAGTCAATAAAACAAAAATAGATGTTTTTCTGGAACTCTCTTGCTTTTTTGATGATCCAGAGGATGTTGGCAATTTGGTCTCTGGTTCCTCTGCCTTTTCTAAAGCCAGCTTGAACATCTGGAAGTTCACAGTTCATGTATTGCTGAGGCTGGCTTGGAGAATTTTGAGTGTTATTTCACTAGCGTGTGAGATGAGTGCAATTGTGTGGTAGTCTTTGGCATTGCCTTTCTTTGGGATTGGAATGAAAACTGACCTTTTCCAGTCCTGTGGCCACTGCTGAGTTTTCCAAATTGGCTGGCATATTGAGTGCAGCACTTTCACACCATCATCTTTCAGGATTTGAAGTAGCTCAACTGGAATTCCATCACCTCCACTAGCTTTGTTCCTAGTGATGCTTTCTAAGGCCCACTTGACTTCACATTCCAGGATGTCTGGCTCTAGGTGAATGATCACACCATTGTGATTATCTGGGTCATGAAGCTCTTTTTTGTACAGTTCCTCCGTGTATTCTTGCCACCTCTTCTTAATATCTTCTGTTTCTGTTAGGTCCATACCATTTCTGTCCTTTATCAAGCCCATCTTTGTCCTTTATCAAGCCCATCTTTGCATGAAATGTTCCCTTGGTATTTCTAATTGTCTTGAAGAGATCTCTAGTCTTTCCCATTCTGTTGTTTTCCTCTATTTCTTTGCACTGATCGCTAAGGAAGGCTTTCTTATCTCTCCTTGCAATTCTTTGGAACTCTGCATTCAGATGCTTATATCTTTCCTTTTCTCCTTTGCTTTTCTTCTACTTAGTTCGTACAATTGAAATTTTAACTCTTCCTGATTCTTCCATCTTCCTTATCCCCAAATCTAAAGAATTCCTCAATTCTATTTCAACTCTAGAAATCTATCTTTAGGGAAGTTGTCTTCAAATACTAGTGTGCTTCAGATTCTCTGATGAACATTTTAAAACATAGGTAGCTGGAGTTCATAAATGCTTACCACCTTGGTTGTGGTGATGCTGTATGTCCAAACTTAGCGAGATCTATACATTAAACATGTGCAGTTTTTGATATATGAATTATATCTTAATTAAAGCAAAAATGGTTGCTGGACCCTGCATCAGAGGTTTTCATCCAGTAGGTCTCAGATCGAGCCCCAGACAATTGGCATTCTTTGCAAATTTCCAGGTGATGTCAATGCATCTGATCAGAGGACCACATTTTGAAAGGCATTAGTCTAGTGCATCTTTTCATTCTTGTCAACTCTTTGTGCCAGGCTCTCCTCAGATCTTGACCAGACAACCACAAAAAAATTATCAACCATTGCCTTTCTCATCCCTGTCCTCTGTCCTTCCTGGACAATTTTAATAAGTGAAAACACAAATCTGATAAAATTACCCAACTAATATTTTTTTAATCTCTCCAATGGTATTCCACTGACCAGAAAGCAAGGTAATCACTTTCACCTTACAGTTTTCACCTACCACACTCTTCTGTTTTTCCAGGATGTCTCCCTTGAAGAAAATGCTCATCTTAATCTCAATCTGTCCAACTTCTATTGAACTTTCAAAGTTTATTTCAAAGATCATATTTTTGTATGTGAGATATAGCTAAATGCCTCCTAGCAAAGTTCATAAAGTCCTATGGTGACTTCACAATGTGCCTAGTACTAACTGAATTGAATTTTTCACTATATTGTATTTAATTATCACTTTTGATCCCTTTTGGGGGTTTATTTTTATAAGCCAAATCCTCCACTAAAAAAAAAAAAACAAAAAAAAAATTAAATATCTTCAACATTTCCCATCCCCCATTACAAATTAGGAGAAACATACAACTTGTTTGGCCTGCTGACTTTCCTTCATTAAGTATTATTTTAAAATGACTTGATTAAAAATATATCATTCAGCATATATTATCACCTCCAACATGCTATGTTAATGCAGAGACGTACTGAAGAAAGAGTTCAACATTATCCACATGAATTTAGAAAAACAACTTGTGTAGGCATGTATCTCGAGATATAAATGTCTAAATCAATAGTTATTTTTGTGTGATTTAAGTCTTTGTCTTCAAATATACACAGACTTTATCTTAATAAATGCCTGAGGATTTGGCCTGTCTTCATCATCAGTTTTAAGGATCTTACCTGTCATGAATATTTGAAATTTACTACCTGCCATACTAATGCTTTCTAAATATAGACATAGTCTAAATTCTAAATCTATCAAAGCATTATATCTTATACTAAATGCAGTTTAAAACCCAACAAAAGCTCCATCTAAACTGATACTTAAATTATTAAGGACTAAATGTACAGCCAAAATCCTTTCCTTCCGTGACCCAACTTATTACTAATATTATTATATAATTAAAAAATAACTTGTTATATAATGGAAAAGACAATGCTATGAATTTCAGAATTTCAAAATAAGTGTATTTTGTTCTCCTCAAGCACTTAATTTTACCATGTTTATCTTTAGCTGGTACTTTTCCCCATAAAATTACCTACATGGAAATAATGTAAAACTTTCAGATTGATTGATAGATTTTAATTGCTCTGGTATGAACAACAACAATAAAAATGTCCAGCATGTGCTTAAATCATGTTTAGAATTCACTGATTTTATTGTTATATTTCTGTGGCAATTAGTGGCCAATTTAGTTTTGTGGAATAGACAGGATAAATTGAGAGTTTTCTAAGTCTACTTAAATCATTTTCATTACTGATAAGAAAGCGATTTGAATACTACAATAGGGAGTATAATATCTTGAAAGATGGGTTTCATTTAAAACCATGGATTATCACCTTTGGAAAAGCCTTTGAATCGTTTTGTTAAAAAAAAAGGCAGGTGCCAAATTCAGACTTTTAAGGACTACGCTATTCTCATCAATTATAAGTTTTGTTATCCCCCAATATTATACAAGCCATGATGAAACTGTTTATAATCAACTATACTTTAAAAATAAGATTGAATTTTTCCAGTTATCTGACTAGGTGAAGAGATGTTACCAAGTGGCTGCCACATTTCTACAATTTTTTTGAGGAACCCACTTGTCAATTCACAGAAGCATGTCCCAAGATAAGCTCAAAATGTCTGAGCAGGTGTGATAAACTAACAAAGTCTCTCAGAGAGACAGAGAAGTGCTTTGTCTCTTTACTTTATTTGGCTTTGTTTCAAAGCCTTTTCTTTTTCATGAAAGTTCTACTCAGTCTCTCCATGCTGAAAAATAGGCTTGTCTGCTGGAATTCACATTCCCTTCCTTCTCATAGGGCTGCTGTGTCAATTACTACTCTACCTGAGGAGCGTAACAAACAGTTCCACGTTCTGACAGCGTCCTCCCTAATTAGAACCACCAAAAGGAACAACACAGTTGTTCCGTATGTCTTGGTCTTTATCTGTGAGTTTTTGGGTGACACGAAAATTATCCTAAGCTTTTCCGAGACTTAAAATGATAAGAAGAAGTAGTGCCAAAAGGAAAACATTGGAAAAAATCTGAGGAAAATACGGACTTTTTTTGTGTGAAATGGAGAGGAGAGGGAGAGGGAAGAAGGAAAGAAGGAAGATTTTATATATTTACCTATTGTGCTCAGTCATGTCTGATTATTTGCAACACCATGAACTGTAGCTGGCCAGGGTCCCCTGTCTGTGGGATTTCCCATCCAACAATATTGGAGTGGGTTGCCATTTCCTCCTCCAGGGGGTCTTCCCAACCCAGGGAACAAACCCGCCTCTTTTGCATTTCCTGCATTGGCAGGTTGATCCTTACTACTAGCACCACCTGGGAAACCCCATATTTATCTGCTGGGTTAAATATAAATATATATATACACATTGTGGTAGGCAGAATGGCAGCCCAAAGATGTCTATGTCCAAATCCAAGGAACCTGTGATCCTTCTAGGTTAATGGCAAAGGGAGGCTTAAAGTCACAGATCGCTTGACTTTGAGATAGGGAGACTATCCTGAATTATCCAGATGGACCTAGTCATAGGGTCCTTACAAGGAGAAGAATGAGGGAGGCAGAGAGAGAATTGGAGGGATGACAGCCTTAGAAGGGAGAAGGCAATGGCACCCTATTCCAGTACTCGTGCCTGGAAAATCCCATGGATGGAGGAGCCTGGTAGGCTGCAGTCCATGGGGTCACGAAGAGTCAGACACGACTAAGCGACTTCACTTTCACTTTTCAGTTTCATGCATTGGAGAAGGAAATGGCAACCCACTCCAGTGTTCTTGCCTGGAGAATCCCAAGGACGGCGGAGCATGGTGGGCTGCCGTCTATGGGGTCGCACAGAGTCAGACACGACTGAGGTGACTTAGCAGCAGCAGCAGCCTTAGAAGTACTTTCCCTGTGATGCTTTAAAGATGGAAGAATGGGGCCACTAGCAAATGTGAAATGGTGGCCTCTAGAAGCTAAAAAAGGTATGGAAAAGGATTCTACCCTAGACCTATAAAAGGAATGCAGTCTTCCTAATATTAATACTTTGATTTTAGTCCAGTGAGATTCGCTATTGACTTCTGACCTCTAGAACTGTAAGATACTAAATTTGTGTTGTTTTACACCACTAAGTTTGTGGTAAAATTAGTTCAAGCAACAATAGAAAATATACATGTATATACACTTGCCTCATTGTTTATCTTTAAATTAGAGAATTTCTCTGTTGTGTTTAAAGATAAACACCATTCACGTCAATGCCAATGCACAAATATAATTCAAATCACACATAAGAGTCATAAACATGATGTAAAGATTCCTTGTGTCTCTGTTTTAAAAAAAAAGAAACAAATGGCATTAATTCTAATAACATGTTTTATTCAACCTCAAATATACAAGAATGTATCATATCTATATGTCATCAACACACAGTTATTGAGGTATTTTGCTTTCCTTTTATTGGCATCAAGTCTTCTAAATCTGATGTGTTTGTTATAGCACATCTCACTTTGGACTAATCACATAACAATTGCTCAATTATCACAACTGGCTCGTAGCTACTGTATTGGGCAATATAAATCTAAATATTAAGATGTTTTAGTATTCTGAAGTCAATTTTGGTGATAGCTTTGAATATATTTATATGGTTAAAAAGCTATAATATGAATTTTTATCTGTTTTTAATAAAGAATAGTGATTTCTCTATACATTTTACAGGGCAAAAAATTTGCCTTGATCGAGACACTAAACATAAACACAGAAATGTAAATGCTGACAAGACCATCTCAATCTATGAATTCTTTTCAAATAAGTAAGTAGAATATTTAAATGCCATTCAAAAATTTAGGTGGGTATGTTGGAAAGCTGATCTTTGAGTCACATATATATTTGGGTTTTGTCATCTATTTTTCCAATTTGAATTTCTTTCTCCCTATTCTATTTTTATTCTTACAAGCAAGGCATCAAATGTTTAGTGCAAAACAAACTAAAATAAAATGAGTTTGCTTCTTTACATCTACTCTGAATAGCTGCTTATTCATATCACAGCACAGCTGCCACAAAGCTATCATGGGTCATGGTGTCTGCTCAGAAATAGGAAGCTGAAATAGCCAAAGTACTGCAGGTGAAAACACAGGTATATCAGAAGATCTTTTTCCAGTGCTGGTCAAATTCTACAGGATTCCAATTGCTTATAATTTGGGATAATCTATATAAAGATAAACTGCATAGTTTATTCTTAATATGATTTAAAGAGACATTTTAAATAGACATTTCACAGAAAGATAAGCAATTGTAGATTATAGGAATCAATAATCCTGAAGGTTTTTATTTCAACTTAAGCAGGTAGCAGGATTTTTTCCCCATTATTCTTGTTTTCTTGGATAGAGCTGACACTTCAACCAGCATTTTAAGTAACTATACTGGTATTTGAAAATCTCAACAAGGCAATGCAGTCCTTCTCACTGTCTACGTATACATTCTATCTAAATAGCTATCAGCCTAGCATATATTTTTTCCCTTTCTAGTTTCCTAACTTACATCTTTACGGGATGTTATAAACTGAACATATGCCCATGCAGAAACACCCTCTTCTGAATATTTGGTGGGAATTGTAGCTGTGTAGTTTTGGGTTTTGTTGTTGTTGTTGCTGTTTAACTTTATCCCAATCTTCTGTTTAATTTATAATGAGCTAAATCTTCCAACTTGAGACTTTTTCTTAAAGGATCGTCACTATTTGGCAAAAACAAAACAAAACTTAAATTGATAGTGTTCTTCAAAGCTCTTAAAATATTTTCTTTATTGTACATTATACAAATAAAACTCCCACTTGTTTCCTCCACCTTCCCTGGCTTTAATTTACCTTTTCTCTAAGGCTGTAACAAAACCTAATACAGTCTAGCTGATGCCCAGATATGGGTATGCTATTTTTGACAATTGTCTAATATTTATATTAGGAATCAGCAAAGCCTTACACTTTATAAATGAAGTTATTCATCATTATCAGTCTCCATAGTATCTTGCCACTCCGATGGTCCCTTCACTCTCTATTTTAATTCAGTCTAGGCTGTAGATGCATTAGCCCCACAGGCATCATGACTCACTTTGGAAAAGGAAAACACAACAACCTGATTTCAAAGTATATGAATACCCTGCTTCTTAGATTTACTCCAGAAAACTTGTCAACCGCAGTATCTACCCATGGAGGACTCCTAATGGAAAATGTAGAAACTAGACTCAGAAGAAACATAGGGTGGCACACATCTCAGGTCCTCCATCTTTACATACTGCGGAAGTGACAAGAAGTGAACATCTTAGGAAGGTCTGAGTGGCAGACGATTTCTGGAAATTGTTTGCCAAAAAGAGTAGGAGACAGCCTTCATTGCAGATTGACATTAATGATGCAGTTGAGGGACTGAAAGAACTTACTATTGATATGTGTATATTAGTGCTAGTCAATTTTTTCCACTCCAGTTTGTAATGTTAGCTCTTTCTCTTTCAGCTGATGTTGTTATTTATAAGATCACAGATTGAAAGCTTCTCAAATGACAAAGACTATTCCCTAAGTTTTGCTGAAATAAGGAAATTAGCCCCAGTTGAATTGGCCCTCAGCCACCAGGTACATAGTTCCATAGTTTTACTACTAAAGCAAAAATTAGAAGTTTAAGAATAAAATGTATTCCTCCTTCTTTGGGACAATTCTTTAAGCACTTGAAGACAGTATCATTTTCTCCAAATGGTGTAAGATTGTTGCTATGATGAGGCATTCTGTAAGATCACCATATACCCTTATGTGGCTGCTGCTGCTGCTGCTAAGTCACTTCAGTTGTGTCCGACTCTGTGCAACCCCATAGACGGCAGCCCACCAGGCTCCCCCGTCCCTGGGATTTTCTAGGCAAGAACACTGGAGTGGGTTGCCATTTCCTTCTCTAACGCAAGACAGCGAAAAGTGAAGGTGAAGTAGCTCAGTCGTGCCTGACCCTCAGCGACCCCATGGACTGCAGCCTTCCAGGCTTCTCCATCCATGGGATTTTCCAGGCAAGATTACTGGAGTGGGGTGCCATTGCTTTCTCCGGCTAGTGGAGGAGAAAATGCTAAAACCTATGGACCCTGTTTACATTCATGTGGGTTGGGAATTATCCATTGTTAGCCATGCAGCAGAAAAGGAAAAAATAAATCCTTTGAGGATACAAATCTTTCTAAGGATACACTGTACTCAAACGATCCCTTACACAGCATTCATAATGAGACTAGCTTACGTGCTAACATTTACAGAACATTAGAGAGATGTACAATGCTATATGCTTTGTAGTACTGGCTTATTTAATCTTCACCACAATTCTACAATGTACAATGTAGAAGTTGTACATATTCATATATTGTACAATGTACAATATGAAGTTTTATTATTTCTTCCCACAGAAGCAAATAAGGACTTAAGAAGATCAAGGTCACTCAGGTAGTCACAGAACTAGAATTTGATCCCATGTCTATTTGACTCCAAAGCCATGACCTTAACAATTACAGTAGAGAAGTTTTAAGGACAACTCTATGGCTAATATCCATAAAATTTTATATGTGTTTATTGAAATTCCACTAATGAAATTTTATATAATATATATATATACACACACATGCTTATGCATATGTATATATGTGTGTAATCCTAATTTGCAAAATACATTTTAATTATATTCAATGAAGAAGAAGATTAAAAACACAGAAACTAAGATAAGTCATCTGATATTAACAAAAGGAGCAATGAATCTTCAAAAGAATGATGACTAGTTTTATTCTTTGGAGTCTATTTCAAAGGCTAAATTGAAAACATTTAGTCTTTGTCTTTTAAAATGAAATAAGAACATGCGTATCTAAATCTGCACTGTGCAATATGGTAACCACTAGCCAAATGCATCTATTGAAATTTAAATAAAGATTGAATAAAATTTAAAAAAATTAGTTCCTGTCACATGAGTACCAATCTAAATGGAACTAAGGATGAACTAAGCGATACTTTTATCAAGGATGATCTACACTAATTCTTTCCCCTTTTGTAGTCACTATTCTCTTTCCCCCTCTCACAACACTGCACTCTGAATAAGACAAACTGTTTGTGATTTTCACATTATCTTTAACAGGATCTACTGGACAAGTTGTCTCCTTACATGAAAATGAAGACAGCCAAAATAAGAACTGACATTGAGACTTAAGGGTGAGGAGTATAACTCAGTTTTCTTTTAGCATGAGCCAATGGTATATTTCAGGAGATACAATTTAAGACACATTTCATTGATGACTTGATGGCTACCAGGAAGAGGAAGTATTCTAAAACGGTTGTTTTTATTTTTTTTTGAAAAGCATGACATTTGAACAGAAAGAAATAGTGTGAGTGAGAAAGAGATAAAGTGATGAACAAGCAATGAACATTTATATCAATAAAATCTCATTTTAAAGGAAAATAAATTGTCGTCTGTCCTTACTATAGTCGACCCTGATTATTTTCATTATATATATAAAGAATTTTAGATAGTTTTCTATAATCATTATGCAAACAAGGAGATGGGCTATTATGTTTAACAATTTCCATAAGTGACTTATAAACGAGTTTACATTTTCAAAATGGGAGGTTGAACAAGACGGTAATTTCAATTGTGAACTTATTAAGAAGTGAGCTCAATTTATGCTTTCCCCCATTTTTAGCCTTTGAAAATAGTTTCAATGATAAAGACTAGTATCAATGGCATCACCATTTTTAATAGCATTAATGATCTTCACAATCACAGTAGCATTCACCAACTTTTATAAGGCTATTGGAATTTATTAGTGGTTTGCTTGTCTATTTAATGTCTGTTTGATAAGGCTTTGCCCATGGTAGATTGATTTAAATTCTTTTGAAACTTCGCATTGCGTATAAAGAACACATTCACAGAAGAAATTTCACAAAAGAAATTTGTGACTAATTTGAAAAAAAAAAGATTCTGATTGGAAAGAATCAGAATCTTTTTCTTTCATACATGGAGGTTAAAAATATTTATGCAAAACCATAATTTTTCCTCCCTAAGTATACAAGTTGTGAATGTCCACAGGTATGGAACAGCAGAATGCTTGATCTTATTTAAAACTACATTACACAAAAAATTCTAGGTTTAAAAAGAATCAACCAACTAGTGTTTAGTATTTATCCTCAGTATAATTAATTTTATAATCATCAGCCTAGTGATCTCTATTTATCCACATTCTAACCTAGTTAATCACTGTATTATATGTTCACATACCACATACACTGTTGAGAAACTTTTAAGAAAACTGACAGGATGTGCATACATTCTAAAATTTTTTTTCTAGTCACATCCTGAAGAAAACTCTTGATAATTTGATATGGTAATGGTTGTTCCATCTCTCTCGATCTCTCTCCATCTTTTTTATATCAAACCTTTCTTTTTAGTCAGATGATGGATAATATGTGGAAAATATACAGTGCCCTCATTCAGTCACTAGCTACTCCTTTTTTACTTCCTTAGCTTGGCCACAAATCTCTAACTCATTGAATGGCCTCCAAAACATTGCCTGAGGGTAGGCAGGAGGAGGAGGTGGAGCTCAAAGTGTGCTGTGCCTTCAAGAATACTGCCCATTGTTTTAGTACCTGCAGTTCCTTGGAACGGTGCGGCACCTGTAAAAGGTTAATGAGCATAGAGACTTTCAGGCATAATGCAAATTACAGACAGACAAACACAGACATTTCATTGATAAACAGACAAGCAACATGCACGCTGCAGGCACACTACAGGTGGCAGATATTACTGCAGCTCCACCATTGGAAGATCTTGTAGATCACGTGTATAAATGAGTTTTTGTCTTTTCGTGTGAGATACTATTTTCAAGTACAATTTTACAAAAAGGAAAAATCGTTTTTCAACAGTTGTCAGGTATTCTTGTCTTATCTTGCATTGTAATCAGATGTTTATGTCATCCTTTTTGTTACAGGTCATTAGAAATCTCCTCAACTTTATCAAATAAATCAATTAAATAGATCTTTTTTAAAAGGTTCATTCTTTCTTTTTTAAAAAAGCCTGATTCACTTCCATCCAAAAAGTACTGATTTCATAATTTAGGCACCTTGTCTTCACTATATTTGATAAACATCTTTACTGCTAAAAAGAAATCATGGTCTAAATCGTCTGCAATAAATATCTTAAATGGATTCAAACTCTCTGAGCTATTAAAAAGTTCAGTCAGGACTTTGTGATGAACTCAATTTTTTAAAAAATCAAGCTGTCAGGTTTTTTTAAAAATCCTAAAATGTTTGTCTTTAAAATTAATATTCATGGCTGTATGAGAATCATCAAGCATTAATGTACATGCATTAATACTACCATCATTGCAGAGGGCCTGCAGAGAAAGAGTTCTTCCATTCCCAGTTTCATTTTTTAAACAATCTCTTGCTATTTTAGCAGCACTCAACACTAATACAGAAGTAATCAAATTAGCATTAGCGGTTCATGTTGCAAAATTCAATTTGTACTGCTACAACATCAAAGTAAAAATATTTGCATATCAAAAGTAAAAGAGGTGGGATTTAAATTAATTTAGTGTCTTAAACAAAATTAAGTAGGCCTTGATGGTAAATTAAATGATAAATAGTTCACAAATACCAAACTAGAATATATTTATATTTCTTTTCAAAAAATCCCAAGGCCTGTGTACTAAATGCTAATGAAATATGAATATTAGAAAAAGAATGGAATATGACAGTGCATATGGAAAATGTTGGGTTTCTCATATTCTGAGAATTCTGTTTAAATTTCATTCAGACTGTAGTGTTTACAACTGTTTATAACTCAGAGTATATAGGTGAAAATTCTATCTATTATCTATCCATTTAGCATAATACAATATTCTAAATCTAATTATCACCAATATTTTACCATGTAAGAAAATGTAGTGGCTTTTATACACTTGTGGGCATAAACATGACAAAATACTGTGACTTCTAAGAAATACATTCCTTTTTTTAATCACCTGCTATTACCATGAAGTTTCCATCTGCTTATCACAATGATTAATGTTTTAATAGTCCTTCCTCATGTGGTGATTCCTATGGCCAAGTTGGGAGAAACACACTTTTTTTATGAGTGGATGTTTTCATGTAACCAAAACTATGTGCTTCTCAGGGAAGGGTGGGGGTGGATAACATTTTCAAAGGAGTAAATCAAGCCTTTAAAATAATTTACATTTCTGCTTTAGCTCAGTCTTCTCCTAACAGAGACCTAGTGAATGACCACTGTTTGCAATATAATGGAGTCCCTGAATATTAAATATTCCCTAATGTACCCGGGGCATTATGTTCCTTCCTCCCTGGCAACAAACTCCCAACCTGCCTGTTATGAGAACTGCTTCCTAGGTCATTAGATGTAACTCTGCACTGATATTTTATTTTTTGTTTCCTATTCCAACTAATGTTTAAACTAAAACATGTTTCTATTGTACTACCATGCTTTCAGATATTTCCAAAATATAGAAAAATTTAATGTATTCAGACTATTTTATCTTATATGCTTACTGGAAAAGAAAGAAAGTGCTGTTTTATGAGCCATTTTCATGATTTTAAACAATGTGATATAATTTGAGAAATACTAGTGACAAAATTTCCCAGAGATATTGTAAGTAGTGTCCACAACATTTTATAAGTACTAAACGGGCTTCATGGAGCTAATCTGATAGGTAGCTATACTTAGAAACTTTTAAGTTATTAGCCAGGTGCCCTTACAGAAAAGACATATCAGGAACAGGTAAACAAGAAAAAGAAAGCATTTTAAAGTGAAAACTTAGGATGAAATAGATATAGTTTATTAGCTTCATCTAACTTCTAAATTTCAAGTTGTTAATTACATGATATTCGGGTAAAGGTGAGCAGGCAAAATGACAAATTTTACATTTATTTATTAATTAAAGAATTATTGTCCTTGGATTAAGTTTTGTTGCTGCTGTTTTTTGTTTGCTTTACCCTGTGAGTTGGAAAAGCAGATTTTCGAGTATGGTACGAGAGTAACATTGGTTAGCTTCCCCATCATAAAGGAATAGACTGATGAAAAAGTCATTCTTTGTAATGTATAACCTATGAAATTGTAATTTCCATGTATGTGTGACATATCACAATATGCTATGGGATATTATGCCCAAAGATATTCTCAAATACATTCTGAATATATTAGAGTACTTTTAGGTAAAAAAAAAAAATTGAGTTGTACAAAGATCACGTTTGTCATTGTTCAACCATTTCTTCATAATGATACTATAGTCATTTTGTGGGGGAGGGGCAGGGATCATGTGAAATAGGGATTGTCTGTGCATTTCTCACAGATTTTGCTTTGCAGATTTGATATAACATCTACACAAAAGTGAATCATTTGATAATCTAATGTGGATACAGTATTTTGTTCATTTGCATGCTTTTAGAAAGGCCCTTCTAACTAAAATCTATTTTCATGGGAAATAATAATTCTCTTTTCAGGAATACAAGAGCTTAATTTTTTAAAAAGAGAAAAAAGTGACCTTTTGGGAAGAGAGGACAGAGATCTGAATATTAATGCAATCAGTAGCTGTCATTTAGAAGACAAGGCAAAATCATCTGCAGACCAAAAGAAACCTAAACCTAGGTATCTATGACTCAATAGAAATTATTAATAGGAGGAAAATTTCAACTTAAGAAACATGTGGATTAAATTTTCCTTGTTTTTAAGAAAGATTAAAAATACCTGTTTCAAGTCAGTTAGCTATTTCTGGTAGGAATAATTTAAGAAAGTTACAGTAATTAGTATAATATATAATTGGATTATGACATGTTGCATAGGAAACTCTTATACTTTATTGTATAATCAGGAAATGGTATTTCATCTATTTTTTGTTGTCATTCATTTAAAACTACAAAGACCAAAAGAAATAAAATTAAATGAAAGGGTAGTGAAGTATTTAAAACGACATAGTTCAGATCTTCTTTTACAGATAAGAACACTAGAGTGCAAAAGGACAGTGGTTTGCGCAAGGTCCCACAACTGGCAGCAAAGCCAGGGGCAAATCACTGATTAACAAATTTCAAAAATTAAGAAATGTGCTTATTTCAATATGAGAATAATTTGAAGGAAGATCAACTGAGAATTGATGAAGACCTGCTCTATTATAGGCACTATGATACATGCTTCATATACATTTTTTTCATCTCACTCTAATTCAGGAGGTTATGGATTTTATTAATTTTTTTAATGAGAATACTGAATATCCGGGAGACTAAGTAAATTGTTCAAGGTTACAGAGCTTGTAAATTGATTGCATAGTTACCACTAAAATCCAAAGTGTTCCTCTTTCTTATCTCAGTTTACACATTAAAATAACTAAAACTGAAGGCCAGTTCTATAACCAAACTAATATAGAATAATATTTGTTGAAATAATGAGGGTGATGATTTATAAGCTTCCTAAAGAGGAATCAAATGCAAATTCAATAAATACTTAGCTGTACTTGAGGCTCAAAACAAAGACAAATGAAACTTTTTAGCAAAAGGACATAAAAAACAATGTAGAAATGTGGCCTTACTTTCCTTGAACGATGTTACTAAACCAAGCCTTTGCCCCAAATGACTAATGTAGTTCAAGTTTGAGTGGAATTTCTTTTCATACATATTTAGCTTCCTAATGGCTGTTTTTTTTTTTTTTCCTTTTCCGATATGAGAGTTTTGTTTGGATTTAACATGCCTTTGCCACATTTTGCTTGGATTATTCTATTGCCCATGGAGATCTCTGTACTTAACTTGTAAATTTCATTGCCATAGAAAGGAGCAAACTGGTTGCTTTCAGATGCCTTTAGATGACTATAAAGGACCCAAAAATAATTTTTAGAATTACACATTGGCAGGTATTTTTCTCTTGGATATAATTCTATTAACTTTGCTCTCACTGTATTCTTTATTTGGGAAGCCTATATTAATGATTCCGAAATCACAGTCTTTTAGAATTTGTTGAAAAGGCCCTAAACATTTGAGACTTCAACTTCTTATGTTTATGTATGAAGAAAATGAAGACCTGAGAAATAAAGTTGGATGAAAAAAAATTTCCAAGTAAGAGAAGATCCAAGGCCACATCTAGTACTGATGAACCTATTTGCAAGACAGGAATAGTGACACAGACGTAGAGAAAGGATTTATGGACACAGTGGCATAAGGAGAAGGTGGGACAAATTAAGAGAGTACTGTTGACATATATACACTACCATGTAAAAAACACAGAGATAGTGGGAAGCTGCTGTATAAGGTAAGAAGCTCAGCATGGTGCTCTATGATGACCTAGAGGGGTGGGATGCGAGGAGTTGGAAGGGAGGCTCAAGAGGGAGGAGATATATGTACAGTTACAATTGATTAACATTGTTGTACAGCAGAAACTAACACATTTTGAAACAATAATCTTCCAACTTAAAAAAAAAACAAAAAGCAAATCTAGAATTCCTAATCTGATACTCTTTTCATTCAAACACAACAGCAGTGATAGACAAACACCCCCCTAACAAAGATTCCTAGATATTTAATGATGAGAAATGAGGCTGACCATTATCCAAGAGTGCCATTTTAAACAGACTTTTCTGTTTCAGTGTGGTGCTATTTATGAAGCAAAACCTTATATTAAAACTAACACCTCCATATTGATCCCTCCCCTCAGCTCACCTTTACTTCCTGCACAGATGAGCCGTGTGATTGTTTTTTTGTATTTCATATATTTTTTAAAAGTAACGTATCTGAATGTAGAATGTATTTTACTGATTCCTTTATTTCTCCAGCTCTGTAAACAATGAAATAGTTGTTTTTTCAAGTCGATCAATCTCAGTACTATAGACACTAGCGTAAGATCACTACCTGGTGTAAGAAGTCTTAGAATTTACTACAAAACAATGTGGAATGTTTTTTGTTAAATCCACACAAAGACTTTCTTCGACTCAATGGTGTGGGGCACTATGACAGCACAGAGTGTCAACAGATAAACGGAAATACACTGTTACAATGCTATTATTAGTATTTATAAGAGCTCTAGTGCTCTTGATAAATGAAGCCACATTAATTAGTTTCAGGATTGTATTTCCACTTTGGCATATCCACTAGCACTTCTGAACATGCAATTAAAATATTTCAAAATGTCACTTATGTTTCCATTCTACAAGAAATGCATACTGATTATGGCCACTTGATTTATACTTGGACACATACATTTAGAAACAAAATGTGTTAACATTTTAGGGTTAAGGAAATCTCTCCTACACTGCTTGCAATAAAAACTGATGAAAAACAAAACTATCAATGCTGATGCAAATGTATAATGATAGCATTTTTCTGAGTATGAAATATGTCCAGTTGTATATAAATGATTCAATCCTGGTAAGTTTGCTTTGCTTTTATTTTGGAAAATGTAAATTCAATGAGAATTTTGGGATAATCAGAGAAAGCAGACAGCTTTTTGGACTTCTCAAGTTAGCTCTCTGTTAAACAAACAGCATCACTGATTTGAAAGTTAGTAACCCATGTATTGACATTAAAACAAATTACCATTCTCTCTTAAATTATGGGAGATTGATTTTCATCTTTGTCCAATAAATACCAGAAATCCTTTGATTCATACTAAGAGTGGTTTAAAACAAAGTTGATATATTTTCTGTTTTCTATTAAAAAGAAAATTACAGTATAGATTAGATAGATGAAGATACATGTATACATATAAATATAGATGTATGTGTATATAATAATAACAATATTTTCCAAATTGTTTGGCCAATGTAATACCAGCTTGATTTCTTGTACAGATGTAGTCAGAGAGCAAAGTAAAGCTACACAAGGGACCCCCTGCACTACTTCCTTGATCTCAGGAAGAGGGAAGAGATGTCTGGACAAATGTAGAGGCATGTTGCTAATTGCTTTCCTATAAATGATAAATTGAGTTTTGTGAGAAGAACAGGTTGTATATCTGGCAGATCCCAACTGCAATTAATGTTTAATGTTTAAACCACTGAAATATTTTTCTTCCTATCTTTAACTCCTCAAAAATCAATAATTCAGAAAATCTCTAAATTCCTCTTTAATTCTGCAGGAATGTTCTAGGTACTATCAGACCTAGACTCAAGTGCCCCTCCTATCTTATAGATACAAAGGACAGTACAAGAAATGATACTCAAAAACAGGGTGGACAGAGAAGTTACTGTTAAATGTGAAGGAGATCAGTAAAGTAGCTGAAAAATAAAAGAACCCTCGATGGCATTTAACACATAACATAGCAGTCCATACATAATATGAAAAGGGTTAAGGGTTATTTTATTAATTAATTTAAAAAGGAGGAAATTTGAAAAGGGATTCTACAATTTGGAATTTGGGTAGAGATGCTAGCTTTGTTCTGAAGATCAAATCAAACATGGATGTCAGGCTTGAGAGGCACCATGATTTTATCTCCTATGGGTGAGAAAATAGTGGAGGTTATCTTGAAAGAAAAAGCCAGAGCATAGATAGATCCACCAGGAAAAGTGGGTGGAGGAGAAAGAAAGTGAAAGTGTTAATCGCTCACTAGTGTCTGACTCTTTGGGATCCCATGGACTATAGCCTGCCAGGCTCCTCTGTCCATGGAATTCTCCAGGCAAGAACACTGGACTGAGTAACCATTCTCTTCTCCAGGGGATCTTCCTAACCCAGGGTTCGAACCCAGATCTCCCACATTGCAGGCAGATTCTTTACCATCTGAGCCACTAGGGAAGCCCAGGGATGGAGAAAAGAAGTAGTAAAAACTGGGAAACAAATCGGAGATGGGAGAGTTTACTGGAAAGATTGGTGAACACCCCTAAGGAGAGTGGCGCGTGAAAAGGGAAAAAGAACTAGAGAATGACAGGTGTATCCAATGTTATCTCTTCCTTCCTGCCTTCCCCTGCTCTGCCACTGCAGTTCTCCATTCTAATAGAGTCCATGCACCAGCAATAGAAACAGAACAGAACCTGGCCGCAAAGGGGAGTGACTAGTACTCTAAACCATAAAACATGAATTCTGACTATCTCCATACTGGGCCAAAATTAAAAAAAGAAAGAATAGAGGCAACATTAAAAAAAAAAACTCAGTGATATAGAGCACAAAGCATTTTCATATCAGTCAACACTGGCATCAGAAGACTCAACATAAAAGAGCAAGGTTAAGAAGAAGGGTGAAAACTTAATCCTTTACTATTCCTGGATGCTGTATACTAATACATGAACTGATACACTCTATTAATTTAAAAGGACAACTTTGAAGAGCTTGTACTTTACTCAGTGATGGAATATGGGCTTTTTATTGTCTGAAATTGATTTGATTTCTAATAAAATATTTGCTTCAACCTTGGGCAGCAAGGCAGCAGATAGCTCAATGTAAGACATTAATATAATGAAAGATTGTGATATTTTCCCATGCAGTTCAAAGACTCTAGTGTTATACATCAAATTCATGTCCCTTGTAACTAAATCTGTCATAAATCTAGGCATCCAAAAATGAAATGTGTTTCTCAACAATAATCTACTGTCAATATTAACTTAATAAGACTTCAAATGCTACAACACTTTCTGGTGGTTTTTAAATTCTTCACAAATAAATTATTGATCTTGGTTTTTGATAATGATATTAATAGAATATGCAAATAGGAAAATGAGGCATGTGAGAGATTATCGTATCCCAATCATTGAAACTATACTTTTTTAATCTTTCATGATCATAAGTAAATATGCAAACAGAAGCAAAGGTAAATAAATATTCTGATAAATTTTATATTTTGTTACACAAAATTAATAAAATTTAATCTTAAATTTTAAGAATTTAAAAATTATTGAAAAATTTGAAACTTCTAAGAATTAAAACATAAGCCATTTAAATATAATTACTATAAGTGTTTTTCTCCCTTTGTTCAATAATGAATGAATCACCTGTTTCTGAGTGATCAAGAAATCCCATTCATTTATTTCTTTACAAGCCCTGTGTTTTCTTCTCTTCAGAATCCATTAGAGAAAAAAATATGAATTGTGAAGTTAGGAGTAGTTCTTAATGTTCATGTTTGGTTTCATTTTGTCTGTTAGTACTTTGTGGGCAAGATTAAATTATGTTAGATATAAAAGGAAATCCTATGCTTGTGCTAGTAGTTAAATATGCTCTTCAGAGGAAAAAAATAGTTGTAACATCTTAGTGTTAGATAATGATCTTGTGAGTTGCAGATTATTATGACTCTGAATTACTAATCTGATACTTGTGGAAAGTATGTTTTTGTTACCAGAAAGCTATAACATAAACAGTTCTCTTGAGTTCTTCTATGCCTAATGTTATTTTATGTGAGACTGGTAAGATGTAGAGTGAATATTGATACCCCACAGGCTTCCCAAGTGGCTTAGTGGTAAAGAATCTGCCTGCCAATGCAGAAGACTCAAGAGGTGAAGATTTGATCCTAGGGTTAGGAAGATCCCATGGAGTAAGAAATGGCAACTCACTCCAGTACTACTGCTTGGAGAATTCCATGGAAAAAAGAGCCTGCTGGGTTACAGTCCATGGGGTCACCAAGAGTCAGACACAACTGAGCATGCACACACCTTTACCTTTACCTTTTTTCTTTTTAATTATCTTAAAGCAGAAGCATCTTAAGCATCTATGCAGTGGGAAAAAAAAGAAAGCAAAAGGCCCTTTATTTCCCAAAACTATCAACACTGTTGTTCTAATAGTTCAAAGAATGGGAAAGAAACAAGTACAGTTCTTGAGACTTTAATATAACTTGACAAAAACTCTCTTTAATAGCAATGTTCTAAGGTATTCTCAGGGTGGAGGCCACGATGCCATATTAGCATATAGGAAAATAAATACCATCAAACTGACCTCTGTGAATAAAAACTTGCTAGAATGTAACATAGGAAGTAATTTATGAGGACTGTATATTCACTACTGAAAAATCTAGTTTAATGGTGAGACTCAGAAATAATTCCTACCATTAAATGCAATTCTTACCATGGAAAAAGTACTTGAAAAATAATTAGTTACATATAATCATTCTATTTTACAGTTAAGAAAATCAAGGATCAGAAAGGTACAAGGCTTTGTACCTTAGGGATAGAAGGTACTCAAGGTCACACATAATGCTGGAGGCAGTCAGGATTGAAAACTAATTATTTTGGATATTGATAGGTCCTGATTAATGTATAAGATATTTTCTTATGCATCAATAACCATAGGATAAGAGAGTCAGGCCCCTATGAACTTAGACTGGGCCACATATATGTATAATATCTAGTTCATTGCAACATTATAATGACCTTTTGAACTATATTCATGAAAATGGCCGAACAACAAAGAAAATTCAGAGTATGCAAGAAAAAATAATCAGCTGCAAAGTTTTAGATTTACTTGAAGACAGGGCATATACATCTTCACATCAGCATATATGCATCAACTAAAGTGCAACAGTCTCCACATGTTATTTAAGTACCAAACAATTTTTATTTCAAAATGGTGTTTGAGAGGGAAAAGATAATTGTCAGAGTCCTTAACACATTTAAAAGCACCAGATCAGAGATTACTGGGCTTTCCTCGTAGCTCAGACGGCATGACTGGCCAGAGGAGAAGAGAGCTGGGGAGAGAAGAAGCCTGAGATTTAGGCTTCGTAATATGTGGATCAGAATGGCAAAGAATCTGCCAGCATGGCAGGAGACCTGGGTTGGGAAGATCCCCTGGAGGAGAGCATGGCAACTCACTCCAGTATTCTTGCCTGGAGAATCTCCATGGACAGAGGAGCCTGGCAGGCTACAGTCTATGGGGTCGCAAAGAATTGGACACAAGTGAGACGACTAACACTTCCACAATTTCACTCACAATAATGAGCCACGTGAAATTTCCATGCCTCTGACTGTAATGAGGGAAAGGTGGGAAGAGTAATATGAATACTGAAATGCAATTCAGATAATTTCTGAGAACAAAATCATGCTTGCAGATTTGCGTTTGGTGATATTTCTTAACATTCTGCTGCTGCTGCTGCTAAGTCACTTCAGTCATGTCCGACTCTGTGCGACCCCATAGACGGCAGCCCACCAGGCCCCCCCATTCCTGGGATTCTCCAGTCAAGAACACTGGAGTGGGCTGCCATTTCCTTCTCCAATGCATGAAAGTGAAAAGGGAAAGTGAAGTCGCTCAGTCGTGTCTGACTCTTAGCGACCCCATGGACTGCAGCCTTCCAGGCTCCTCCGTCCATGGGATTAACATTCTACCACATTGCAAACTTTGCTTCCATACAAGTCCTCCAGAAATAGAAAGCAAAGAGAAGAGGGAGCAGAAGAAAAATTGTATATTGGCTCCAAGAGAAAGTATGGGAAAAAGCAGGTCTTGCTTTGACTACAAAACACCTTACTGAGCCCTCATAGACAGAAATGGCAGTGAATTATCTGGGAAACAACGTTAGGGACAGAAAAATATGAGAAGGGCTGAGAAAATTGAGGACAAATAGGAAGGCGCCACAGAGAAAAGAACCCAGTGCTACCTACCTAGATAATAGTTCTAACTCTTCCAAATAAGAAAACTGATCTAAATATTACTATTTTTTTCATATCTGTTGTACATAGAAAGCTTTTGAAGGATTACACTCTAAATGCTTGTTTATCAGTATTACATGTTTAAAATTAAAAGTTATTCAGATTTTTAAAATAACCACATATTTTCACTGGCAGCAACTATTCACAAATAATGAAAGCCATGAAATGAAAAGACACTTGCTCTTGGAACAAAAGCTATGACCAACCTAGAAAGCATATTAAAAAGCAGAGACATTACTTTGCTGACAAAGGTCCATCTAGTCAAAGCTGTGGTTTTCCCAGTAGTCATGTACTGATATGAGAGTTGGACCATAAATAAAGCTGAGTGCTGAAGAATTGATGCTTTTGAACTGTGGTGTTGAAGAAGACTCTTGAGAGTCCCTTGGACTGCAAGGAGATCCAATCAGTCAATCCTAAAGGAAATCAGTCCTGAATATTCATTAGAAGGACTGATGCTGAAATTGAAGCTTCAATACTTTGACCACCTGATTCAAAGAACTGACTCATTGGAAATGCCCTGATGCTGGGAAAGATTGAAGGCAGGAGGAGAATGGGACAACAGAGGATATGATGGTTGGATGGCATCACCGGCTCAATGGACATGAGTTTGAGCAAGCTCCCAGACTGGGTGATGGACTGCCTTGGGAGCACTCAAGATCCTGTTTGGTTTAAATACTCGCAAAGTTTTGTGGGAGGGAGGCCAGCTTCAACGTTCAGAGATAATAGGCATTGATAAATTTTAAAGTAATTGTAATTTCAGGTCAAAGAGCATTTTTCACTAGTGTAACATGAAAAGTGAATCAATTCTAAGAAGCTTTCAGAGTATGAAAAGTGTTCAGGAGATAAAAATGAATAGACGAATAAATAAATAAATGTGACAAGTAAAGCTGGGTAAACTGACATCACTTTGCTTTGTAAAGTAGAAGTACTTTAAAAATATAAAACAAATGGATGCAGGTAATATTATCTCTGGAAAATGCCCGTTGCTTGAGCATTTAGTAGTCTTCCTCATATATTAAAAAATCACTAAGAATGTCAGGATTTTTATGTAAGTAAAACTATTCTTATATAATGATTTTCCCTGTGTGAGTGAGGGACATCCTGTATTATATAAATAATGAGGGAGAAAAAAAGAACGGTAATGATTTTGGAGATATGATATTATACATTTTTAGAACATGCCAGAGTGATATGTCTTCTTTGGAAATCTGTTTCATGGCTGTTTTATAAGCCAACATATGAGCGTTTTGAGTCAATCAAAGTTCAGTGAAACTTCAACTTTCCTCAGTTCCTGGTAGGAGAACACAACATGTGCGTGCATGCATGTGTGCACACAGACACAGACACACACACACATAAGAAATGAAAGGGAAACAGAGTAGATTTGTAAAGTACTGCTTTGGCTCTATTTTTCTAAGGGGGTATCTGCTCCCTGGATTCTCTCTGCTGGCAATCAGCCTGCTGCCAGCTCCAAAATCAGTCAGTCACCAGCCAGAGAACTACATACCCCAAAGAGTAGCTCCAAAGAGATATAACCTGTGTGCTTAACTTAGGCTAATAAGAGTGAGAAAGAATACGAGAAATACAAGCCAACTAAACAAAGCGTGTCTTTCTTCTATAGCTGTTACTAATTCCCATCCCCCATCTGACTCTATTTTCTTCAAAATAGACCTCATAAAATATACTTTAAATAGAGTGAACAGAAGGCAAAAGAAGACGAGAGTGGCTGAGGATGTGATGGTTACATAGCATCACTGACTTAATGGACCTGAATTTGAGGAAACTCCTGGAAATAGTGGAGGACAGGGAAGCCTGGTGAGCTACAGTCCACGAGGTCACAAAAAGTCAGACATGACAGCGAGTGAACAACAAAAACAACACAGTGATATGCCAGCATTTTTTAAATGGTTACCATGTTACCATGTTACCATGGCCATTAAATATGGCCACACAATAGGGACTCCTGAGCTGGGCTATCCTTTCCAAAGGAGGTTATAAAATACTACCTTACGTGCTTAATATGTCTTGGCACTCCTGGATATTTTGGTTAATTATCAGAAATTAGCTTGAGGGAAAGATTAATCTTTTTAAGTAGCCAACACACAACTGGTAATTTCCAGTTAGTCAACTCTCAAGACAGCTTCCTCTATTTCTTATCATTATCATTATCAAGAAAAATGGGAGGCTTACACGGAGAAAAGTCTCTATTAGCCAATTTAGTTCATTAAGTATCTGACTTTTGGTTATGAAATGAAGGATGCTTGAATTAAAAAGAAAAAGAACTTTTATATTTAGTAGGAAATCATTAAGTGTTTGTGAAGAATTTCTGTTTTGTTTTCCTCTTTAGGTCACCCAAAGCATTATAATTAGTAATCAAAGAGAGAAATATACATTTAAGAATGAAAGGAAGGAAGGAATAAAGGGAGGAAGGAAGGAAGGGAGAAAAAAATTGCTCTGATTGGAATTAATCTACTGACACCAAAACTTAGGACTTGTCTTGAGAAACAAGAAGGCTTCTAGCAGTATTTGTTCTTTGGTGGAATTCTAGAAGACACTTGGGCTAGATGTAGGGGTATCTGCCCCAAATCTACGCTCCTACTCCTGACGATCTTCCTTCTTGCCTTTGCTGTTTTGCTAGCAATTAAACAAGACTTGCTTTTTCTCAGTGACAGAAAATAAATTTGCATGAATTCAACAAACAACATTTTCCAGCAAATTTCAGGTTATACTTTTTTAAGAAGTAAAATAACTCAATCCATTTGAGTAATTCGTTAAGGGAAATTTGAGAGCTATTACAACAGAGAGTAATAAAATTTCCTCCCATAACGACAAATTGGATACAATGGAATCGGAACTAAACTATAAAAAAATTTGGTGATTTGAACCTTAGTAGCACAGCAATCCTGGCATATCCCGTCCAGTGCAGTTTTACCCCCATATTCATCTCATTTCACCCACTATCCTCTGCTATTACCACCAATATTTAATGCATTCAGTCATGCAGAAATTCTTGACTTTAGTCCCCATTCTCAGGAAGACCTCAGTTATCACTTTTTCTTTTGGTACTAGAACATCTTTCCTAAATTCCAGTAATATGGTTTGTTGTTCAAGACCTGTAGGTAATCCCTTATCACACTCAAGGGCTTCCCTGGTGGCTCAGATGGTAAAGAATCTGCCTATATTCTGAGAGACCTGGTTCAATCCCTGGGTGGATAAGATTCCCCTCGAGAAGAAAATGGACACTCACTCCAGTATTCTTGCCTGGAAAATTCCATGGACAGATGAGCCTGGTGGGCTACTGTCCATGGGGTCACAATGGCTCAAATATGACTGAAGCGACTAACACTATCACTCTCAAAGTTAAACCACTTGATCCAGTAAACATGATTTCATAATTTAAGTCTAACTGGTCTACCCAAATTCATCTTCCCAAATAATACTTTCTCCAAACCAATCTCCCCTCTTGACCCCAAACATGTCATGACATTTCTCAATCGCTGCTCATGCTGCATCCTCACTCTTTCTGGGTACCTTTACCTAAGAGCAAATTTATCATGAGTTTAATCTGTGCCAAATACCACACTCCCATATATTTTAGGGAATTTGTTTCTGGTTGTTTTAATTTCACAATCATGTCATCTTTTCAGAGGTCAGCAAAGTAATCTATCATTTCTTCATATCCCTTCAGTTCAGTTCAGTTCAGTCGATCAGTTGTGTCCGACTCTTTGCGACCCCATGAATTGCAGCACGCTAGGCCTCCCTGTCCATCACCAACTCCCGGAGTTCACCCAAACTCATGTCCATCGAATCGGTGATGCCACCCAGCCATCTCATCCTCTGTCTTCCCCTTCTCCTCCTGCCCCTAATCCCTCCCAGCATCAGA
Source organism: Bos taurus (assembly GCF_002263795.3). Classification (NCBI taxonomy): domain Eukaryota; kingdom Metazoa; phylum Chordata; class Mammalia; order Artiodactyla; family Bovidae; genus Bos; species Bos taurus. The sequence goes on along the minus strand of NC_037333.1, from coordinate 50,239,262 downwards.
GTCATATCCCTTAATAATACTTATTTCTCATTTAGCAAGTTTTCTAGAAATATTTGTAAGAATTAAACTGTCTAAATTAGAAGAAAACAAACATGATAACACAAAAGATGGTGAGTAATATCTTTTAGAATTTTTTCATTTGAGGATGAATGTGAGTTTATGTTGCCGAGTCTATCTCGATGGGGTGAGGTCGGGTGAACCAGGCCTGATTTTACATAAGCAATTTTATGTCATCTTAGGTGGAATGATCTTAGCCTAGAATGTGGGATGATGTGGGTGAGGCCAGTGATTTCAAGAGCAAAATAAGATCTGTGAAGTGTAATTGAGTTTTGGAGATAATTTGTTTGCGCTGTAGAGGACAATTACATAAAAAATAGGTTGGGCATTTTAATGGTCCTGATTACCTCACTCTGTGAGAGTGGTGCGCTCGTTGTGAGACCTGTTGAATGCATGTACATTAGAAAATGACTGAATTTTCAAGTTGGAAGAGACTTTGGTGGGTCATGTTACTAAAGTTCTTTATGTCCTATATGGTAGTAGCCTCCTCTATTTACCTTTCATAATCTCCATTTTACTGTAGGGCCACTTGGAATTGAAATAACCTCTGAAAAAAAAAAAAATCTACACACACACACACACAAAGTAATGTAACAAGTCAGTTGACTGACTCATATCAAAAGAAACATTGTGCTAAATAACCATAATAGCCTACAAATTTTAGCAACTGCAAATGAAATATTGGTGTTCAGATTAAGGAAAATTGGAACACTTTTCATTTCCATAATAATAATTCTGACAGTTAAAGAGAGAATAATTTTAGTTATAAAAAGATTTTCCTTTTCATCTTAAAAAAGTGATATGACTAAATTATCACAAAGACTGGAACTTCTTAGATTTTCTATAAATGTTAAGCAAATTACAAATAGAGTCATCTTAATTTTTTTGTTGTTGTTCATATGATCTTTGCAGCTTTTGCTTTAGTCACGTATGACCTTTTATGGTTAGTGTAGCTACTAACACAAGCACTTTGTTAAAAGGAAACACTGACTTAAAATATATCATTCATTATGCACTTTGGTTAAAAATGTTTGAAAGTCACTGACAAGAAAGCTTGTTTACCAACAGAGACAGATTCTAATCCTGATTCAAAATTTTGGGAGGGCTGGGGATCTGCAGTTTTAATAGGGTGATTCTTATACAGATGGGTTGAGAACTACATTTTAAGAAATGCTGATCAAATTTACAGTAGTTACCAATAAAGCTGGAATTACTGAGCCACAATTACCTGGGACATTTTAGAGAAATAATCCTGCCTAAACTTGATTTACATAAACACACAGCAGGTGTTTGGGTTTATTTTCTTATTGCTTTGCTGCCAGAATTCAGAGAGTAATTGGAGCCCTGGTTTCAGTCTACTTAGAGATGTTGTTTTGTTTGTTTTATTCTGTTTTTCCTGGAGATTAAAAAACCTGATTATAAACTCTGTTAGCCCTTTGTTAAGGTTTCTCTAACTACATATACGTTTAGTTTATACAATCAAGTTAAGAAACTTAGGATCAGAAACAAATTCTAAGAACTAACATAGTTTAGCTTTCAACCCAACAGTTTGTAACTTCTAAATAACCTCTGGAAGGGAATTCTTTTGCATATTTCTAATGATGTGGACCTGATTACTTTAAAAGGTAAATGATTCCATATTTGGATAACCTGAATTATCCTATTGAAGTGTATGTAATATTCCTTCCTAGAACTTTAGCTACCAAATTACAGTATCATTGATCTTAGAGGTATGTGTCATTTGTATCTGAACTTACACTATACTTTACTTATGAGGATCCTGAAGCTTAGGCAGATGAAGAGACTTTCATCAAGTCAGAGAACAGATTTTGAAAACCTGAGCTCTTAAATACTTTATACTACAGTAACATCATTTTACATATTGCTCTGCAGCTGCAGAAAATATAAGAAATCCCTCTTCCATCTGACAAAGCTAGTTAATAGTTAGCAATATCTTCTGTAAACCAGTATTGATTGACTGAGTTACATAGATGAAGTAAAGAAAACAATGTTTTCCTTTTCTGTCTTCCAGAAAGGAATGGGAGGGAAAAAAAGAAGTCTGATATTTAAAAGGTATCATTCAACTCATATGAAATATTATTTGTGCCAGAAATAAAGAAACTACCACTTTGTCACACTTCTATGCTGCAGTAATTTACAATAAAATACTGGGAGCATAATAGGTCTATTTCAAAATTGTTATTAATAAAACACTATTTATATAGCACTTACTACATGCCAGGCATGGCATTCAGGAAGCAGGCGAGACACAGCGGTATGCACAGTTCATGGTGTTCAGACTCTGTGGTCTGATCACTGGGGTGAACGTATCTGCCGGGTGAATGAGGCAAAATGAGTAACTAACTCTATGCCTCAGTTTCCTCATATGTAAAATGAGGACAATAGAATTGTTGTTATTTTTTAATTAATTAACAATTCAGAGAGAAAAGTCTAGTGCACAGGAAATGATTGATAATCAAAATGGTTATCTCTTTAATTCATGCAAAAATGATGTGCAGAAGGAGATCTTCAGTAAAGTCATGAAAGTGTCTGCAATACTCAACTTCTAAATAAAGATGAGATCTGAACATGAGTCCATTTTGACATTGAGATTCATAATTTTAATCACTATTGTTACTGAAAACCAGAGAGTAAAGCTTCAAACATTGTTCTACACATTTTGCTGAGAGATAAGATACCTTAAAATCATGTATTTCAATCTGAGTTTTCAGAGTTTGATTTCAGAGTTTTCTTTTTATTTCTTCTCCTCTCTGAGTCTAATTTCTTTTCTTTCCTCCCAAGCAGTCTTGGATCTATGAGACTCAAAAATTACATGTGTCTAGATGTTTAAAGATGAGGCTTAAGAAAGAGCTTGCAAATGTGCACAACCTCCTCCATCATTTCTTTTCTTTTCTTTTTTTTTTTTTTTTACTTTCTTGGTCTTGTAGGTATGAGAACAAAACTCTCTGCTTCATTTGGGTTTGTCAACATGTTTCCTGAATTGTTTTTCTGATGTTGTCCTTCGGTTCCTGAAGGATTCATAGAAAAGGAATTAACGCTCCCCTGGGGAACCTCTGAAGAAAATGTGAAACAAAACCAAACTTCTTTCTTATTGAGGAATTTGCCACATAGGTACAACAGTAGAGCTTCAAGGAAAGAAACACAAATGGCACATCTTAAGTGCCCAGGGGTTCTTTATGTGTTGCATAGGAGCAACATTCAAAATATTTAACCACTGGTAAAGCAAGGGCATGAGTCTTACAGAATGGACAGTGGCCGTAAATAACCAGTCAGTCTATGCTCTGCATTCTGGCCTAAAACAGCTCTGTCTGTGAAGCTGAAATGACTCTTTGTTCTCGGCACAGTGCTTTAAACAAAACAGGCTCTCAGTAAATATTCTCTGACCGAGATACATACCAAATGTTATAAAGGGAAGGAGAGATGATCATTTCATGCAGGATCCTAAAGCTGTGACATAAATTCATGGAAAGAAGTAATATGTGTGAACATTAATGCATGGATCAGGGTTGTCCAGGAAGAAAAGAGAGAAAAACTGTAATAAGGCAACAGAAACCCAGTATACAGGCACATGCATGCTTGAGAAACTTGGAGTTGTCTGGTGTCACTATAAACTATTAAGAGCCATTTTCAGTTTTACAACATTTAATAAGAATTATTTTAATGTTCAGGTAACATACATGTTCACAATGAGGCATGAAAACTAATCACTGTTAGGCAGTTCTTTATCAAAGCTGGTTTCAAAATAACTGTCATGTAAAATCAACTATCTTTTCAAAATCTCTCATTTAAAAAAAAAATTGTTGTGAAAAAAACACCTGCACAATTATGTGAGCAGAAGGTAAAGTGTGAGCAGCATGGGTTTATGGGTTATTTTAGGAGACTGAAGCAGAAAAGAAGCAACAAAATCTTGCTTATGTGTTTCCTCCATCAAAGTCTCTAACCCTGACCTGAAAATGGGTTGCTCTATCATTTCTTCACTCTGCCATAGTTCTTCCTCCACATTCTTGATCACATTTTTTCTGTTATCAATGTTTATGTTCTTTCCACTGAATCCTGAATTTGTACAGGACAAGGATTCCAAATGGCTAATCTTTTTTCCTTCCTGAAAGCTAAATGATACTTGGAATACAGAGTCCACTCAACAAATACTTGCAAAATAAACAAAGAGAAACAATGGAGATTTAGAGAAAATAGAGTACTTGTGTCTGTTATTTTGCTTCTAAGGGCAAATTTTGATAAAATCAAGGAACTATTTCTATTCTACGAATATATATTTGGACCTTCTAAATATGAGACATCAAGTTGTGAGTGAAGCAGACACAGTGCCTGTCCTTTACTCACAGGACTGTCATAGGGTTCAGTCTAGTGCAAGAGTCAGATGCCCAGCCTAAGGCTCCTCTGTGCTGTGATATGGGCTCTGCCAGAAGTTGTGTAAAACGCAGCTGTGCCAGTTCCCTTTACTGGATTCCAGGACAAAAGTCTCAATTGCGGGCTTTCACTGGGGAAAGGACTATAGATGGAAACTAAAGTTCTGGATTCAGAGGGCATGGATGCTTCATTTCTAAAATTCTTTGATTCTTGTGCTTTGGGAAATGCTATTCAAAGCACTTGGTTCTGAAGACTAATATTTATTAATATATTTACTTTTAGTGTCATTGTAAAATGGCTCAGTTTGAACAAGTATAATCAATCAGTGCTTATGTTATATAAATACATACTTATATTTATATATTTTCTTCTCTCTCACATATATATTTGCATATATATGTATATACATAAGAGAAAATACGTATATATATAAGAATACCTCTCAGATCTTAGGAGCTTCTATACGACTTGGTATTTCTGCTGTTTATAAAGTGTTGCTGTTGTTCAGTTGCTCAATCATGTCCAACTCCTTGCAACCCCATGAACTGCAGCACACCAGGCTTCCCTGTCCTTCACTATCTCCCAGAATTTGCTCAAACATTCAACTCCATTGAGTCAGTGATCCCATTAGTGTACTTTGGTTTGTATGATTGTCTATATTTTCTGTCAATCAAATACTGTGTAGTCTTCTTGAAAAATCATAAACTGTAATCATAAAAGTCAGAAAAACATCATATTGCAGACTGTCCACTGAAGATAACAATGTGACCTATAAGAACTGCTTGATTATAAATGTGCAGGAAATTATATTTGGCCTAATTTTAGAAAATATCTATTGCTAATGTTTAGGCTCTTTTATGATGCATTTTAAAAGTACAATTCAAATAAAAACCACACAAGCAACAGAATAAAAATGAATTGTCCTTATGACTTAGATTTTATTTTTATAATGTCAGTCATAGCTTTCCCATCTTGAATTCAACATTCTTCTTTAGCCACAATCTTTATATGATTTTAAAACAGTTTGAAAATTATTATAATTTTAATGATAAACTGTTTTTACTTGAAATATGTTATTTATATTGATATTGATATTTTATTAATTTTGTACTGGTATTTTATTAATTTTAAAATATCCATCACATAGAAAAAATTAAAATCAAAACTAGATGGAATTTTAAAAATCTTTAGCCCAATTCCATAATTTCACAATATGGAAATTAAGGGATAAAGAGGCTAACAGATTGTCTGGTTTATTTCCCAGTTCAGTTCATTTCAGTTCAGTCGCTCAATCCTGTCCGACTCTTTGAGACCCCATGAATTGCAGCACGCCAGGCCTCCCTGTCCATCACCAATTCCTGGAGTTGATGCAAACTCATGTGCATCGAGTCAGTGATACCATCCAGCTATCTCATCCTCTGTTGTCCCATACTCCTCCTGCACAGTCCCTCCCAGCATCAGGGTCTTTTCCAATGAGTCAACACTTCGCATGAGGTAGCCAAAGTATTGGAGTTTCAGCCTCAGCATCAGTCCTTCCAATGAACACCCAGGACTGGTCTCCTTTAGGATGGACTGGTTGGATGTCCTTGCAGTCCAAGGGACTCTCAAGAGTCTTCTCCAACACCACAGTTCAAAAGCATCAATTCTTCGGCACTCAGCCTTCTTCACAGTCCAACTCTCACATCCATACATGACCACAGGAAAAACCATACTCTTGACTAGACGGACCTTTGCTGGCAAAGTAATGTCTCTGCTTTTGAATATGCCATCTAGCTTGGTCATAACTTTCCTTCCAAGGAGTAAGTGTCTTTTAATTTCATGGTTGCAATCACCATCTGCAGTGATTTTGGAAGTAGTGTTTAAATGAAAGTTCTTGGTCTTCATGCTTTTCAAACTGAAATATGTTCCCTCACAAGAATAATAGAATTTTGTCCTTAAAAGCAATTTTGATAACCTCAACTTCCATTTCATCCTAACAGTAATATGATGCATAGTCTTGGAGGACCTTTTACTCCCTATTTGTAATATAGCCAAATCTCAAGACAGGTGCCTTTTCTTCTTTTTTAGCTACAAATCCTACATAAACTTTATATAAAAGTTGAAGATTTTAAAAGTGATTTCCTACATCTACTCTTAAACGTTGGAGCCAAAAATGTATATGTATTAATATCAGTTCAGTTCAGTTCAGTCACTTAGTCATGTCTGACTCTTTGGGACCCCATGAATTGCAGCATGCCAGGCCTCCCTGTCCATCACCAACTCCTGGAATTCACTCAAACTCATGTCCATCGAGCTGGTGATGCCATCCAGCCATCTCATCCTCTGTATACCCCTTCTCCTCCTGCCCCCAATCCCTCCCAGCATCAGGATCTTTTCCAATGAGTCAACTCTTCGCATGAGGTGGCCAAAGTATTGGAGTTTTAGCTTCAGCATCAGTCCTTCCAATGAATACCTAGGACTGATCTCCTTTAGGACGGACTGGTTGGATCTCCTTGCAGTTCAAGGGACTCTCAAGAGTCTTCTCCAACACCACAGTTCAAAAGCATCAATTCTTCAGTGCTCAGCTTTCTTCACAGTCCAACTCTCACATCCATACATGACAACTGGAAAAACCATACCCTTGACTAGACGGACCTTTGTTGGCAAAGTAATGTCTCTGCTTTTCAATATGCTATCTAGGTTGGTCATAACTTTCCTTCCAATGAGTAAGCGTCTTTTAATTTCATGGCTGCAGTCACTATCTAAAGTGATTTTGGAGCCCAAAACAATAAAGTCTGACACTGTTTCACTGTTTCCCCATCTATTTCCCATGAAGTGATGGGACTAGATGCCATGATCTTCGTTTTCTGAATGTTGAGCTTTAAGACAACTTTTTCACTCTCCTCTTTCACTTTCATCAAGAGGCTCTTTAGTTCCTCTTCACTTTCTTCCATAAGGGTGGTGTCATCTGCATATCTGAGGTTATTAATATTTCTCCCGGCAATCTTGATTCCAGCTCGTGCTTCTTCCAGCCCAGCGTTTCTCATGATGTACTCTGCATATAAGTTAAATAAGCAGGGTGACAATATACAGCCTTGACATACTCCTTTCCCTATTTGGAACCAGTCTGTTGTTCCATGTCCAGTTCTAACTGTTGCTTCCTGACCTACATACAGATTTCTCAAGAGGCAGGTCAGGAGGTCTGGTATTCCCATCTCTTTCACAATTTTCCACAGTTTACTGTGATCCACACAGTCAAAGGCTTTGGCATAGTCAATAAAGCAGAAATAGATGTTTTTCTGGAACTCTCTTGCTTTTTTGATGATCCAGAGGATGTTGGCAATTTGATCTCTGGTTCCTCTGCCTTTCCTAAAATCAGCTTGAACATCTGAAAGTTCACAGTTCACATACTGCTGAAGCCTGGCTTGGAGAATTTTGAGTATCACTTTACTAGCATGTTAGATGAGTGCAATTCTGCAGTAGTCTGAGCATTCTTTGGCATTGCCTTTCTTTGGGATTGGAATGAAAACCGACCTTTTCCAGTCCTGTGGCCACTGCTGAGCTTTCCAAATTTGCTGGCATATTGAGTGCAGCACTTTCACAGCATCATCTTTCAGGATTTGAAATAGCTCAACTGGAATTCCATCACCTCCACTAGCTTTGTTCATAGTGATGCTTCCTAAGGCCCACTTGACTTCACATTCCAGGATGTCTGGCTCGAGGTCAGTGATCACATCATCGTGATTATCTGGGTCGTGAAGATATTTTTTGTACAGGTCTTCTTTGTATTCTTGCCACCTCTTAATAGCTTCTGCTTCTGTTAGGTCCATACCATTTCTGTCCTTTATCGAGCCCATCTTTGCATGAAATGTTCCCTTGGTAGCTCTAATTTTCTTGAAAAGATCTCTAGTCTTTCCCATTCTGTTATTTTCCTCTCTTTCTTTGCATTGGTCACTGAGGAAGGCTTTCTTATCTCTCCTTGCTATTCTTTGGAACTCTGCACTCAGATCTTTCCTTTTCTCCTTTGCTTTTCACTTCTCTTCTTTTCACAGCTATTTGTAAGGCCTCCCCAGTGCCATTTTGCTTTTTTGCATTTCTTTTCCATGGGGATGGTCTTGATCCCTCTCTCCTGTACAATGTCACGAACCTCTGTCCATAGTTCATCAGGCTTAAATTGAAGAAATTAGGGAAAACCACTAGACCATTTGGGTATGACCTAAATCAAATCCCTTATATTATACAGTGGAAGTGAGAAATAGATTTAAGGGACTAGATGTGATAGATAGAGTGCCTGATGTATTAATATATACCTCCCTTAATTCATCTCCTACTCTTCTAAAAAATAATAATAAACAGAAGACTAAACCAAACCAAACTATGAAATGTATTTCTCCTCCTTTATGCTCAGAACAAAGGTTCGCAATTTCCAGTGTCCTTTGAGTTATTTACTGAGCTAACATGAAACATTTTATGGATATTAAATCTTGTTGCAAAAACAATGACAGTATACTCAGTGTAAAATTCAAGAACTCAAAATACTGTATTTTTGTCCTGAACATCATTATGTAAAGGGAAGAAGGTAACATGCCTTTAATCCAGTAGAGACATTTAAGTACATATGATGCAAAGTTCAAATGACTGAGTTAAAACTTCAGTAGAAATTCTGACGATGTAGTTCTTGCTCTGCAATAATGTATGCTGATTGGAGAACAGTACTTTACAATTACTTAGAGCATATCTTCCAAGCTCTGACATCTAGCCAGCAGCAGTCAGGGATCTGCAATGAAAATCCTTTGATTTAAACAGCTCTTGCTTTGGAAAGTCGATGAGTTATAATGTTGATGGTCAGAAACAGCATACATGTTTAACAAGGCCAGGTTATCCACCTAAATCATCTGTGTGAACTGAAAATTAATTACTGTGAAAGATTCCAAGCGAAAAATGTTCTTTCACTGCACAGAAATACTTTTGGATGAAAATGGTCATCCTGTCTAGATAGTATATGGAAATTATTCATAATAACCTGGCTGTAGCTGCTTCTAAATGTAGGGAAACATTGCTTTCTTTTTTCTTCTTCTTCTTCTTTAAAATGTTTTCTTCTTGAAGTTTCACAAAAAGATTATTTTGTTTTTGATGGAAGGATACAGATGCAGAACACAAAAGGGCAAAACATTTAACACAACTATTTCCAGCTAGCAAGATTTTTACTTTCTCTTCTTTAATTTCTTTCAATGGTGATGTATAACTAGGAATAAACCTAATTTGTATGGAAAGATTCAATAGCATGATGTAGCATCACTCATGAGGGATAAATGCTTAGAATTTTGAAGATTTGCTTTGCATGATTGGTGAAAGGTGATTTGATATATTGTCATGTGATCTATAAAGGGAATAGTTTCAGGAAAAAGCAGAAGTTTGATAAAATATTTTAGTCAAATGTATTTAAAGCAAAATTATTTTGATAACAGTGATTCAATGCACACTAAAAGGCTGAAAAATTTAATGTTTTCCAAAAAAAATTAGCCAATAATTTTAAAGATGTTATCCTATAAACTAGAATTATTGAAATATGGACTATTTAACAATTTATGTATCTTAATGCATTGGCTGATCCAAATTGCTTCATTTCCCAGTTGTGAGTCAGGATCATGAAACATAAGTTTACATTGCAGAAAATACCTATCATATTTTATTATTCTACATAGACTCACATATAATTAAAATTTATAAATGACTGCATCTTAAAGACCATCTACCATGTATACCACACAAATATTGCAAATCACATTACAATACAAACCTTTAGAAACTAAGAGTTATTGAATTTAAAATAACTGGATGTAAGCTAATAAACATATGTGTGTATGCTAAGTCACTTCGATTCTGACCAACTCTTTGCAACTCTATGGACTGTACCCAACCAGGCTCCTTAGTTCTTGGGATTCTCCAGACAAGAACAGTGGAGTAGGTTGCCATGCCCTCCTCCAGGGGATCTTCCTGACCCAGGGATTTGAACCTGCGTCTCTTATGTCTCCTGCATTGGCATGTGGGTTCTTTACCACTAGCACCACCTGGGAAGCTCAGGAAACAGATATTATTTCTTATGGACTCCAAGGAATGTCTGGAGTCCTTTGTGTGAAAGCATATAATTATGAATTAAAAAATAAGCACTCAAGCAAAATGTATAGCAATAACTCTAAATATCTCTCATGTTCCTTGAAAGGGAATTTTAGGCAAAGGATGAAAAGTATCCCTTTACTCTCCACAGTTGGGAATAGCATTAAAAAACAAATAAAAACTAAGCAGTTCATCCAAAAATGTGGGGAAGTGGAAAGACTTTCTAGTCTGTGTGTGAATTGCCTGAGTGAGGGTAAATGCGTGTAGAACAATTTCACTTTAGTCTCCTACGTGCTGGGGTCTCTCAGTACTGCCCCTGCACCGCCCAAAGCTCTGAAAGTCCACGTGTTCTGCTGCTGTTTCTGCCTGCCCAGGGAGTTAGGGAAAGAAGTATATTTGAGATTCTCCCATGCAAAGATATAAAAAGTGAAATGCAGTAAGTTCTCAAATAAATATAACTGTTGCCACCAAAGGAGCTTAATACAGCCTATCATTTCCCCTATGGCAAACTAAAGCTGTGAATGAGATGTTCTCCAAAGAAAGTGACCTCCGAGGCACAATGTAGACTCTGTTTTATAACATTATTGGGATAAGATAATGTGCAGTTAATTTAACGTTAGTTTAAAATAGAGTATTTCTTATATAGCCAAAATGCATGCATTTATTGAAGATACATCAAGGGAGCAAGATAAAACATAAGTGTTTGAAATTGAAAGATAATATGTTTGCACCTAATATGCTATAGAATTTATCTCGGAATGATTTATTCATGTAAATATATGGCTCCTCTGATACTATCATGATCCATAAGATTCAGGGTGATCTGGATGAAGCCTGGTTCACAAAGCTGAGAAACATTGTAACTCATGTCAAAATTCCCTGAGATCTGAAAAAATTATTTTGGAGATGAGATGATGGAGTGGCCTGTTTGGTTGTGCTGGGTTTTTTTCTCCTTTCTGATATTCTATTCAGATTTGCCAGGTATCATAAATTCTAAAAAGCACTGCATATTTATATATCACTTTACTGTCTGTGAAGTGTGAAAAATGCAGAAATACCCAAGTACTCGACTTAAAATGAAACAGAAAAAAGATAGAAAAACAATATAAGTAACAGATTAAATTCTATAAATTCAATACAGCACCTAGCACAGGATTGGGCACAGAGAAGGTATTCTATATTATTCTTATTAGATGAAAATAATTGCCACTATTTTTGTAAAGGCACATATTGTTATACTATAACAGTGCAAATGTATTATTTGGCTTTAAACAATCACCAAGAATTGGGGAAATTTCATTATTTAGAGATCTCCAATATCAAGGAAGCACATATACAAAAACTGAGAAAATAATATTATCCAGAAAAAAGCAACTTACCAAAGCTAGAAAGGAATATGAAATCTCCCATGACTTTTAAACTTCAAAACATATGCTTAGTCAACATACGGCATGCTATTTTATACTTCGAAACCTTATTCTTAATTGACTAGATTTAGGCCAAAAGCCAAAAGAATCAGTGAGTCAGTCCTTATCAGATCTTCCTGATTATAGCTACCATTAGCCAAGGTTTGTTTTTCATATGACAGTTTCAACAGTGGAGCAAAGCATATCTCTTCTGTGTTTCTCACCCTGACAATAGCTGTAATACTTCTTATAATAGGAAACACATGAAACGTTAGTGGCACGAGTACCTTGGCTGATTAGAACACAGATGATAATACAGCTTGGTCTGCAGGCTTATTACTTTCATGGTGGAAGCCCAGCTGAGCTGTTAGCACTTCAGCAGAAAAAATGAACAAGTCAGTTACAGAGATAGATACTAATAATAAGCTAAGATTCTTACAGCAATCTCACAGCTCTTCAATGAATGATTTATATATAATGACTACACTTAACTGACCGCTTTTCTAACTAAATTGGAAACATACATGTATAAGTACACAAACACATGCACACACACAAACATACACACACATACACACATCTTACAGCTTTTTAACATTTGGGGGGTTAATATTTAAGAACATAATGACTTAGGCTATCCAACCTGAACAAGAGTAGCTGATATCTTTGGTGCTGTATAACTCTGTTATTACAATGTCAGAAAATGTCCCCAACATTTTTTCATACATCCTAAATTTCAGTCAATTACAGACATATCTACTTATTAAATGTTTTTAAATCTGCAAATATTTTAGGATCTTGATAATCTTTCATATATAAGAATGAATTTACCTCAAATAGCCTGTTTCCTCCAAGACCAACTCCATTTGTTCATAAACAATGTGCATTTGTTCAATGGTATTTTGTTGTTCTTAATATAAAGCTCAAATCAGTTAATGCTAAAGGAAATTAGTTATGAATATTCATTGGAGGGACTGATGCTGAAGCTGAAACTCCAATACTTTGGCCACCTAATGTGAAGAACTGACTCATTGGAAAATACCCTGATGCTTGGAAAGATTGAAGACAGGAGGAGAAGGGGACAACAGAGGATGAGATGGTTGGATGGCACCACTGACTCAATGGACATGAGTTTGAGTAAGCTCCAGGAGTTGATGATGGACAGGTAGGCCTGGCGTGCTACAGTCCATGGGGTTACAGAGTCGGACATGATTGAGCAAATGAACTGAGCTGAACTGATCATTTACTAAATTACTTGTAAAACTTTTCCTGAAAAAGGTCTGTATAGTCCAAACTATGGTTTTTTCAGGAGTTATGTATGATGTGAGAGCTGGACCATAAAGAAGGCTGAATGACAAAGAATTGATGGTTTTGAACTATGGTATTGGAGAAAACTCTTGAGACTCCCTTGGACTGCAAGGAGATCTAACCAGTCAATCCCAAAACAAATCTATCCTGAATATTCATTGGAAGGACTGATACTGAAACTCCAATACTTTGGCCACCTGATGGGAAGAACTGACTCATTAGAAAAGACCCTGATGCTGGGAAAGATTGAAGGTGGGAGGAGAACAGGATGACAGAGGATGAGATGGTTGGATGGCATCACGACTCAAAGGCTATGATTTTGAGTAAACTCTGGGAATTGGTGATGGACAGGGAAGCCTGGTATGTATGACTGAGGGACTGACTGAATATTAAGCTCAGAATAGGAGTGGCTCAGATGGTAAAGAATCTGCCTGTAATGTGGGAGAACCAGGTTTGATCCATGGATCAGGAAGATCCCCTGGAGAAGGGAATGGCAACCCACTCCAAAATTTTTGCCTGGAAAATCACATGGATAGAGGAGCTTGGCAGGCTATAGTCCATGAGGTCACAGAGTCAGACATGATAGAGCAACTGACACTTTCATTTTCAATATAAAGTTCAGAAGAGGTGCACTGAATAAATGTGGAGTATTGATTAAGAAAAGGGAAACGTAGATTGCCAACATTACTCTGTGGGTAGAGAGGTGAGTGAGAGAGATTAGTTAGGTCACAGGAAATGCTCTGAAGTTATTAAAATGAAATGTAAAATAACAACACTCTATGGGCATGTTCTGTTTGAACAAAGCAGCAGCAGACAGCTTCTTCATATCTGCATGACAGATGAGTTGGTTTGGTTCTCTTTGTGACAGGAGGATGGCAGTAAAAACAATGAGATGGTACTAGGTCAAGAGATGGACAGATAAGTTTTATGCCAGCATGGTTCATGCCAGTTGACAACACTCATGTGAAATGAGCAGTCACCAAGATGACATTTTCAAATAACAAGAACAATAAGTGGAGGAGGTGGAGGGAGCTGTGGTTTTGGTAGACTTAGATATGTTTCAATCATAATAAGATCATAATAAAACTATGACAAGTTGTCAAGGCTTTATAATGCATTTTACAGGCCACTTTAAATCATTTTTGAAGGATAAAATATGAATGCAAATATATTAATTTAAAAGTGTTATTAAGAATATAGTAAATATTTTATAAATGTTCCCAAGAAATGATAAATGACTGTATTCATATGGCAAGCAAAGACCTTTGAGAGACAGTAGTCCACCTACAACATCTATAAACCTATATATTTTCATTCCAATGTAAAAGAACAACTCTGGCTTATTCTTTTCTTAATTTTTATATTTTAGTCATCTAGACTCCTTAACAGAATCAACTCTAATTAAATTTTTCCATATTCAAAATGAGATCTAACTCAGTTTACTTAGATTAAAACATTTAAAAATAAATTTTCTTTCCGTTCAAATCAGTAGAGATACTTTGGGTCTCATATATAGTCCTACTTATTATTTTCTCATTTTACATTGTGTAAAAATCATGTGACTATAACTAAAATTCACATGAAAAATGAAGGAGGCCCCGTTAGCATCCAAAATTGATTTTCAACAATAACAACCAGAAAATTCTGGGACAGAAAATAAAATGCACAGAAATATAAATGATACTTTAATTAACTCTTCTTCCAGAATGAAGAGTTCTCACCTAATTTTCAGTCTCATATTTATATTTTCTCTATTCATCTCTATTTGCAAATTTTTTGTAGCCCAACCTTTTCTACACCTGATTCATCTTCTTTTATCCTTCAATAAACAATCATACGTGCAAGGATTGTTCCTCTAACATTTGGCATTAAACTTAAAATTTCTTCACCATATTTTACTGTGACCACCCATGTAAGAATTTTCTAGAAGATTATGGCCCAAAGTGCCATAAATGCCATATATTTTAGTCTAGATGACTAAAATATAAAGGAGATCCACCTACAGTTAGCAGTAGGAAGTAGTGCTACAGGGAGCATTCTGCTCATTAAATAAACTGCCTGGCTTCCTAGTGTCTGCATAGTTCCCTGTTTCATCTCTTAGCTGCAGCCAATTCTCATTTTCCAATTCATTCCTAAGAGCATTTCTTTAAGTCTACCGACATTTAATTTCATTTTTTACCATGAAGTGCTGTATTATGCTGTATCATATCCATACTCTATGCTCTCTATGGGGTATTCCAGATGACTCAGTGGTAAGGAGTCTACTGGCAAGCAAGAGACGAGGGTTCAGTCCCAGGTTTGGGAAGATCCCTGGAGAAGGAAATGGCAACCCACTCCACTATCCTTGCCTGGAAAATTCCATGAACCAAAGAACCTGGTGGGCTAGAGTCCACGGGATTGCAAAGAATCAGACAAGACTTAGTAACTAAAAAACAACAATGCTAATGCTCTCTCTGCTTGGATGCAGCATCTCCACATGCAGTAGGGTACTGACCCTTTTGTAAGACAATAGAAACTGTTTCTTTCCTTCCTCCTTTACCCTTTCCTTTCTGTTTGAAACCAACAGAAAGATATATACTTTATATATAGATAAAGATATATACTTTATATAAAGTAGGATATAATGCCTACATGAGCTACTGTGGAAACAGTGGCTGACTTTATTTTTCTGGGCTCCAAAATCACTGCAGATGGTGACTGCAGCCATGAAATTAAAAGACGCTTACTCCTTGGAAGGAAAGTAATGATCAACTTAGCATATTAAAAAGCAGAGACATTTCTTTGCCAACAAAGGTCCATCTAGTCAAGGGCTATGGTTTCTCCAGTGGTCATGTATGGATGTGAGAGCTGGACTGTAAAGAAAGCTGAGTGCCGAAGAATTGATGCTTTTGAACTGTGGTATTGGAGAAAACTCTTGAGAGTCCCTTGGACTGCAAGAGATCCAACCAGTCCATTCTGAAGGAGATCAGCCCTAGATGTTCATTGGAAGGACTGATGCTAAAGCTGAAACTCCAATACTTTGGCCACCTGATGCAAAGAGCTGACTCACTGGAAAAGACCCTGATGCTGGGAAGATTGAGGGCAGGAGGAGAAGGGGATGACAGAGAATGAGATGGCTGGATGGCATCACCGACTCAATGGACATGGGTTTGGGTGGACTCCGGGAGTTTGGGATGGAGAGGGAGGCCTGGCGTGCTGCGGTTCATGGGATTGCAAAGAGTTGGACATGACTGAGCAGCTTAACTGAATTGAACTCAACTGAGCTATTGGGAGCTTGATGTATGTTACTATGTTATTATCTTACAAGTGAGAAAACAGAAGAAAGACTGGTTAGACTGAATATCAAAATTTAACGATGACAATTCAGTGTAAGTACTTCGCTTTGCCAGTCAATCACTCATTAAGTCTCTGTTTCCTGTCAATTAGGACTGTGCTAAATAAAATGGAAGTTCTCAATTCTTGATTCAAAGTAAAAGGGAGAAATAAGTAAATAACAACTCAGTAAAATAGATTCAAAGTAAAAGGGAGAAATATTAACAACTCACTAAAATAGTTGAAGACATACATTTTTGCACTGTAAGATGGACTCGATAAAGGACAGAAATGGTATAGACCTAACAGAAGCAGAAGATATTAAGAAGAGGTGGCAAGAATACACAGAAGAACTGTACAAAAAAGAGCTTCACGACCCAGATAATCATGATGGTGTGCTCACTGACCTAGAGCCAGACATCCTGGAATGCAAAGTCAAGTGGGCCTTAGAAAGGATCACTATGAACAAAGCTAGTGGAGGTGATGGAATTCCAGTGGAGCTATTACAAATCCTGAAAGATGATGCTCTGAAAGGCTGCACTCAATATGCCGGCAAATTTGGAAAACTCAGCAGTGGCCACAGGACTGGAAAAGGTCAGTTTTATTGCAATCCCAAAGAAAGGCAATGCCAAAGAATGCTCAAACTACTGCATAATTGCATTCATCTCACATGCTAGTAAAGTAAGGCTCAAAATTCTCCAAGCCAGGCTTCAGCAATATGTGAACCGTGAACTTCTAGATGTTCAAGTTGGTTTTAGAAAAGGCAGAGGAACCAGAGACCAAATTGCCAACATCCTCTGGATCATCGAAAAAGCAAGAGAGTTCCAGAAAAACATCTATTTCTGCTTTATTGACTATGCCAAAGCCTTTGACTGTGTGGATCACAATAACTGTGGAAAATTCTGAAAGAGATGGGAATACCAGACCACCTGACCTGCCTCTTGAGAAACCTATATGCAGGTCAGGAAGCAACAGTTAGAACTGGACATGGAACAACAGACTGGTTCCAAATAGGGAAAGGAGTATGTCAAGGCTGTATATTGTCACCCTGCTTATTTAACTTATATGCAGAGTACATCATGAGAAACGCTGGGCTGGAAGAAGCACAAGTTGGAATTAAGATTGCCAGGAGATATATCAATAACCTCAGATATGCAGATGACACCACCCTTATGGCAGAAAGTGAAGAGGAATTAAAAAGCCTTTTGATGAAAGTGAAAGAGAAGAGTGAAAAAGTTGTCTTAAAGCCCAACATTCAGAAAACTAAGATCATGGCATCTGGTCCCATCACTTCATGGGAAATAGATGGGGAAACAGTAGAAACAGTGTCAGACTTTATTTTTCTGGGCTCCAAAATCACTGTAGATGGTGACTTCAGCCATGAAATTAAAAGATGCTTACTCCTTGGAAGGAAAGTTATGAGCAACCTAGATAGCATATTGAAAAGCAGAGACATTACTTTGCCAACAAAGGTCCGTCTAGTCAAGGCTATGGTTTTTTCTTTGGTCATCTACGGATGCGAGAGTTGGACTGTGAAGAAAGCTGAGTGCTGAAGAATTAATGCTTTTGAACTGTGGTGTTGGAGAAGACTCTTGAGAGTCCCTTGGACTGCAAGGAGTTCCAACCAGTCTATCCTAAAGGAGATCAGTCCTGGGTGTTCATTGGAAGGACTGATGTTGAGGTTGAAACTCCAACACTTTGGCCACCTCATGAGAAGAGTTGACTCATTGGAAAAGACTCTGATACTGGGAGGGATTGGGGGCAGGAGGAGTAGGTGATGACAGAGGATGAGATGGCTGGATGGCATCACCGACTCGATGCACATGAGTTTGGGTGAACTCCGGGAATTGGTGATGGACAGGGAAGCCTGGAATGCTCGATTCATGGGGTCGCAAAGAGCCGGACAAGACTGAGCGACTGAACTGACTGACTGACCACTTCTAAAGTAGATGAATGCATACATTGTTTTGCACTGTAATCTATCTCAGAAAAAAAGATCTTTCATTTGCAGTTTAAGAATCTAAAAGTTTCATTGTCAACAAATTCCTTATGTGCCAGGGTACTAGGCCTGGCAAGTAACCCACGATCACTTGAAAACAGATTTAATGCCTTAAGACTTCTGGAAGAATATGTAATATATGCATTTTACTTATAAATTTAATTTTCATGCAAGCACAAAAAACGTTCTTTCATATAAACTATAGCCAGGCCAAAGTATACTCCACAACACTTAATAAATACCATTTATGCTTTTCTTTCCCCCCCAAATCCTCAGCAAGGAGCAATTTGATGTTTAATACTATTTTTTCCTGAAAATATATAACTTGTCTAATAAGATCAATTATTTATATCTTTGACATTTGGACTTTATGAGAGTCCTGAAAAAAGTTAATCATTTTAATTAGCAATGGTGCTTTTATACAACAAATTTCCTTAGAATAAACTACTCTGAAATCTCATAGTTATTTATAATAAATCCTTGGCTTAAAAAACCTTTATAAACTAAAATGCTGCTTTTAGTGTCTCTCAATTTATGAGCAAAATTTTAAAACACTGTCATTCTCATTGTTGAATCTCATAAATAAACTACAATTGGAGGTAAAAGCTAAACATATATTATAGCATCACTGCAATGTCTAATAAATGACAGTTTTGGAAAGTGATAGTGTTGCTTATATAGTCATAGATGATTCATTACTTTCTTAAATTTTCTCAACCATCTAATTTTGCTAATCTAGTGCCTGAGTCTCACACTATTGAGACAATAAGCAGCATGATCCCATTATACAGTATAGCAAACATTTAAACAATTGATATATTCTTTACTGTTAGATTTATTTATTGGTTACATTAAAATAAAATAGCTAACAAATACATACACACTTGGAAAAATATATTATTACATACATAGTAAAATACTTTTATGTTTATCTGTTCAATGTACTTTTTCTTTCCTTAAAAGAATTATTCTTAAAATTGGTAAGGAGATGATCTGAATTTTGGCTTTTGCCAGTCACTATTTTAATAATACCAATGCTTTATTATATGAAATTATTGGTCTACTTTTATTGATTAAATTAGATAAATATTAAAATTACAGGAGTAAATACAAAGAAAAATATAGGAGTAGGAGAATAATAAAGTGTTATTATGGGATTATATGAAATCATGTGTGTGGAACTTGGAAACTTGCAAAACACTAAGGAATTTAAAGAACCTCTAATTAAAATTATAAATATTTATAATTTTGACTTAAAGTGTTTGGACAAAAATACATAAAGATTTTTCTCCTCATGACTTACACAAAACTCCTTAAAACTAAGAAAGGCTTGTCAAAAGGAGAATCTTATACATAAAATATATTGCATTTTCTAAAGTCATTCTTTAAATCCCAAAGTAATGAATTGCAAATTTACTCATTCAAGGATGTATTTCTTCTGTGATATATAATAGCCTGATAACACTATTAAGGCAACCTGATTAGTCATAAACAGATTGTGTATTCTTTGATATTTTTTTTTTTTTGATATGTGGCTTTATTTACATAACACTCATATATCCCTGAAATATATTCTGGAAATACAAGAAGATTATAGACCCAGTTAACCATATGAGACACCTAAGAAAGGAACCTCTAGAGCAGTCCTGGCAGGATATGACGAATTTCCTTCCTCCTTCACTTACTTTCCCGCATTCACAGTTTACCTGCTTGTCTTGTCAC
The DNA here is from genome assembly GCF_002263795.3 of Bos taurus. Classification (NCBI taxonomy): domain Eukaryota; kingdom Metazoa; phylum Chordata; class Mammalia; order Artiodactyla; family Bovidae; genus Bos; species Bos taurus. The sequence goes on along the minus strand of NC_037333.1, from coordinate 50,218,973 downwards.
ACAACAAACTAACTAAAAGATGAACATATTTAAAAAACTGTAACCCCCTACTTCACTTACTCTTTCCTTGCACATGTACTTTGCTCTGCCTAGTTTTATCTTCCCTGTCTTTACTTTCTCATAGAACAACCGTCTACTCATCACAGTTCAGCATACATTCTCAGTCTCTGAGTCAAAACCACACTTAATTATTGAGTTCAAGCATGACTAAACATCTCCAAATGATTTGATTCCTCATTCCTATTGAAGTGTACACTATTTGGATATTTTCCTGTAACCTAATGTGATCCAGCAGAGTTTTCAGTAAAGCACATTAATGGATAAACTGAAAGTTACCTTTCCATTGATTTTCATGATAAGATTAGAAATTTAGCTCCCTGGAAGAAAAGGTGTTATGGATATATACTAAAAGATACTTACTATGTAAAACCTATTTAATTCACATATTTAAAGACATACAATGTAAAATGTCTTATTGAAAAGCAGTTCAGAAATAACAAAAATGTCATTGATAGTATGGTGCTTATCAGAAAAAAAAAATTTTTAATAGGTGATTCAAAACACCTTTGGAAAACCACCAGTCTTCCAATCTCACTTTTTAATTCTGAATTATAAATTCAGAAATCATTAAACCTTTAGCATTATGGCCAAGTTTTCCATTCGCCTCACAAAAGTGGCACAACTTCTAAATTAAATCTACATTTCTTTGTTTTAAAAATATTTTCCTGCATTTTCTTCATTACTTAAACACATTGGCTTAACATGGTATCATACTCAAGAAAGATCACAAAGAATTAAAATCCTGAGCAATAGGCACTATGGTATCTAAGGACATCCCCCACACCCCGCCTTGTCAATTAGCTAATATCCTATTACAAGCAGTTAATGTGCCTGTGTTAATAATTCTCTTTATAATAGGATATTCTATTTATTTAATTGATGCCTGTTGTCCTGATTAGAGTGGACAGGCAAGCTTAAATAATGATGGCTGAGTCTGGTTAAGGCTTATGATTGGAATCTATCATAAATCTACAGCTTTATTTGCTGTAAACTCTAGGGCTGTTGCACAGTGCGGTGTCCCCAGCCACAAATGATGGTGAATGGTTCCTACTAGGCAGCTCCTGGCTTTAAGTTGGAGTTATCTTTGACTGGTTTCACTTCTGGCAAAAACTATTAGTTGAATACAAAGAATGTTTGTAGTGTCAAGCTTTGCAAAAGGATGCCAACTTCCGTGCCTCTCCAAGAGCACAGCAGGCTACATTACCAAGTGTTTTTCTGTTTCTTATGAATAAAATTGTTTGCTTTCCTATTTCATCCTGCTGATTCCAGATAACAGTGCATCCAAGGACATAAAAGAAAGTGTCACCTTCAACTCACCCAGATCTCTACTTTTAAGCAAGATATTTCAATAAATTTGGTAACCCCCAACTGGGATTCAAAAAATCTGGATCACAGTTATCTCACTAACTTAACGACCTTGAAAAATTACTTTTTTTTTCATTAACTAGATTTCAAAATGAGGAATTTTCAGATAAAATAATTTTTTCCATAGAAAATAATTTATGATTCTATGTGAATGCTTTATATTCCACACCTTAATAAGTTGAAGACCATCAAACATTAAATTACTTTTGCAAGTTATTACAACTCCGTTATAGTAAGTTTCACTATAATAAACAGCATTCAAAATGAGGACAGACTTATGTCTCCAGAAGCAAAGGAAGTGATGCTTCCAAAATGAAAATTAGTAACTTTGTCTTCAAAAGCATAGCTTTAACAAGATAAAAGAGTGTCACTAGAACACTGTAGCACTGGTTAAAAATTAGATGACTTATATTAAAAATTCTTAATCCAATGAAATCTTTGAGAATTATGTTACCAGATTCTAGCACAGAATTATCCTTATTACATCTCATGATTATCATAGAATCATACAGCATGAGTGTTGGAATCTGTGTTGTCTAATTTGTAATCTTATGAATGAAATCCTTTAATAATGATTTTGGGAAATTATCATGGAACCTTAGCTCTAATACATTCAATGATAGAGGTTTCAGAATACTGACTATTCTATGGAACAGAGTTTGTTGAACATTTCTTAAGATAATACATTTCTCCTTAGAAGGAAGCAATTTTCTACCGTTTATACCTACTAGCATTTGTTCTTGCCTTCAGGAATCACCAAGAATAAGTTATCCTTTGTCTCTTTTCTGCATTAAAGTGCTTCAGATATCTTTTAAATGACTGTCCTCTCCTCAACCTGTCTTCCTCAGCACATCAAACATTTCCTTGGATTCACATATTTTTAAAAGCACAAAAACTACCTGTATATACATGCAAAAAGGAAAAAGTATAAAAACTTAAATGATAACAATCATCAAACTTTTTTTTAAAATTAGAAGCCTTCTTAGAAATTAAGAAGCTTGTAACATGAATTTTAATTGATCACATGATCATAGTAACCATGCCACAGAGTCAATGCAAATTCTCAGAATCCTTCTCAAGAGAAAGCTCCAGAAAGAAAAACAGGTCAACATATGCTAACACTAAAGATTACATCCCTCAACTACTGTGGTTTTCATATTTTACAGAGGAGGAAACCGTGCTTCCCGGGAAGTTAAATATTATTGACTGGCAAACCAATACCAAAATCCTAATTTCTAACATTCCTAGTCTTCCATATTCTATAAAAATTTGGAAGATACTTTAAAGATCAGTTAGCTAAATTCCTTATTTTGGTGAAATAAGTAAGGTCTTAAAAGGTTAAATGATTAACATGTATTTCCCATGTTTCACTACTCTCTTTCTAAAATATTAAAAGAAATTTTAAAATATTAAATTACATATATACACGTAGCATACATCTTCAATAACAGTGACAGACAGAGCAACCTTAAAAGAAAAGTTGTTTTAAGAATTTTGCCTAAGACTCATGTATAACCAAATACCAAAAGGGTATTATTTCAGGAATTGAATCTAAGAAAAGCAGAACTTTTCTGAGAACTTCCTTTGGTCATACAAAGCAATGCTGAGTATGATAGAGTAAGAATTTTTGTAGGCACTAAAGCTTTTGAAAATATAAAGTCAAGCACTACAATTACCATATGGAAGACATTCATTAAGAATATATAGGTTTATAATATATGAAGCACATTGAAAATAGAAATCTTGGGCAGGGTCAGGGAAAAGTCATGTAGCAAAAAAAGTATTATCTGCCAGCAAATTAATTAAATCTCCCAGTTCTAGGAAAGGCCATATATTCTGTGTAGACACTCATAGAAAGGCAGATGTGCAGTGCTTCTGAGATAGTGCTGTAATCTGCTCATAAATAGGACTCACCAAAGGACACTGACAGCAATTTGGCATTAAAAAAGAGTTCACATGCATGGAGAATTAGTTTACATTAGCTTTTACTGAGCAAACTCCATATCTGACAGGGCAACCTTTACACATCTTTCAAACTTCTTTTGCTCTAGTTTGACGTCCATGTGTGAGCACATATTTAGTCATTAAAGTCAATAATTTGCATTGAGAAAATAGTTTTTGCTGTCTTCTGCTTTTCTGTTTGTCTTTTATTTCCACTGATATTATCTATTTAAAGCTATGTATTTTTTAGTGTCAAAAATGTTAGAATGATGAATGAGCATCTTAAGGGAAAACTCATCTCAGGCACCAACTCAAACCAAAATATTTAATCAATTAAGAAATAAAAAGTAGAGACTTCTGCATGTGTGCTTAGTTGCTTCAGTCATGTCTGACTCTTTGAGACCTCAGGGACTGCAGTCTGCCAGGTTCCTCTGTCCATGGGATTTTCCAGACAAGAATGCTGCCATGCCCTCTCCAGGGGATTGTCACAGCTCAGGGATTGAACACACATCTCTTAAATCTCCTGAATTGGCAGGTGGGTTCTTTAACACTGAGACACTTAAATTCTTTTACTTTTATCAAATATTATTTTTTATTTCATTTTTTCTAAATTTTTTCATTGATTTTTATGCATGCTTGTATTAATTTTATCTATATATTATACTATATACTAGCCAAATCATACATTTATTCTATATAATTCAGATAAAAGGTATTAATATATGCAGCTTTAAACTGTAACTCCTTTTGTTTCCTGAAATTATTTAAACAGATTTTTTGGGTTCTTCATACTGCACAAGTATAGACATGTAAACTGAAGGAGCCAATCCTGAATTCCATCTTTTTTTTGACAAAGTATTTTGCACTAAATGAAAATAACCAGAATGCTAAAACGATTTGCAACCAACTAACAGAACAATTTGAAAGACTGGGGCTATAAACTAGAAAAAAGAGAAATAGAGACATTATATAGCTAGCCATTATGATGGAGTATCTACCTGAATTTCAGTTGCTGGAGGTACTTTTGGAGTACATTTGGAGAAGGAATAGTACTTAAATTTTGTGTTGTCCCAAAGGAAAAATTCAGGATAAATGGATTCAAGTTCTGGGAAGGCAAATTTTGGCTCAATATAAGAAAAAGCTGAAAAGTTAAGTTAAAGATGTCCCCAAATCAGTGAGCCACCCCTAGATTTTTTGTCACCAGAATCATTCAAGCAGAGATTAGTGATTTGGCCACCTCATGCGAAGAGTTGACTCATTGGAAAAGACTCTGATGCTGGGAGGGATTGGGGGCAGGAGGAGAAGGGGACGACACAGGATGAGATGGCTGGATGGCATCACTGACTTGATGGACGGGAGTCTGGGTGAACTCCGGGAGCTGGTGATGGACAGGGAGGCCTGCCGTACTGCGATTCATGGGGTCGCAAAGAGTCGGACACGACTGAGCAGCTGAACTGAACTGATGATGGGTTTGAGGGATGCATGAATAATCTAAAACCAGATTGGCTGATGATAATCTCTTTACCAACTCTGAAAATTCCATGATTCATTCAGCAAACATTCATTCCATGCTCCAGGCACTCCATATAAAAATAGAAATAAACTGATCCTTATATTCACAGAGCTAATGAATTGGTTAATTCTAAGATCTTATTGGTTGAAAGTCTAGGAAAGAGGGTATTTTGACTTGTACCCTAATTTTCCATTAATCTCTGCCTCAATTGTGCCCTCTAGGCACAACCTTTTTAGTTCTAAGTACATAGCTCCAAGTTAATGCTTAAGCCCTTAACTTGCTATCAAAAGCACAGTTCTCACAGAAAAAATCCTAGAAAAATACAGTGTACACAAAGCAATGTATCTTAATTCCCCTTTCTCTTTTCAGCATTTTACCTCAAAGGCTTTTCTAAGAATAAAGGAAACATGAACTCATAAATAAAGTCCTTTTTCTCTACTTGCACTGATTTTTTCCCCTACAAGTTTTCTTTCATATTTTTTTAAAGTCCTCTCAGTGTCTGTGGTTTTCAGTGATCTGTTTCCTTCAATTTTTTATTGCTTTTCAATGTATTCACTTTCCCCATATCTTTTTGTTTCTATATTCTCAAAGATTTTTTCTTTTCTTTTTCAGTTTACCTTCTTTTTCTCATCTAATTTTACTCCCCCATTTCTTTCTTTTCTTGTATATAACCTGTTAAGACTCTAGCTGTATGGTGCATATTTCTTTTATTCATCTATAAAATAACAACAACAAAAAAGTTTCTCTGACAACCTTTCCTCAAAACTTCAAAATATTTTGGTTGAATTGTTTCCTTTCCATGTGAGATATAAGTATATCTATGCTTCTTTTCTTACTACTAGATTTGATAAATTTTATAAAATTTAAATGATCTTTTTTTCTATGTTTTCAATTATACTTACTTGGTTTTTAACTGCAGGTCCTAAATTTAGGGAGAAAAATAAATGACTTATTTTTTATAATAAAATATATTAAGTCATCTCTGCAGCTAATAACAGTCAAGAGCTACAAATGAAAGGAAATAAAAAGGGTAGAGGTAAGTGTGGATGAGAAGGGTCCCTACAAGAGTGAAAAGCAGAATGACTGTGTTCTAAAAATTCATTCATCTGTTCAACATTTAGTGAGTAGCAAACACTGTGGACATAGAAGAGTTCATAAAGGATAAGATGGAATCATAGAAACTTAAGAGTTGAACATGAACGAGAATCCCAGCTTCACTGGGGAGCAAACAGGAGACTCTGCAAAAGACACAGTGCACTTTAGTCAATTCTGAGTAATCCTGACCACTTTAGGTTTCTCCAAGCTTCACTGTTTATCATTTAAATATGAATATTAACAATTTTGAACTGTGTTCCTTTGTGTGGAATGAATTAAGAAAATAGGGATTATTAAGCTTACTTACACTGTGCTGGGCACACAGAAAACCCTCTGCACATTTCCTGTTACTGCTTTTGGTATGAATTTTCCAAGCAGACCTGGGGAAATGGCTCTCCAGATGGAAGGACCCAACAATGCAAACGTCTGTGGGCAAGGAAGATTATAGCCATCGGGAAAGATGGGGTAGGCCACAACAGTGTACATCCAGGGTAAGTGCATAAAGTAAGGACTAGAAATGCAGGTAGAAATGAGATCACGAAGGAAGGCCAACCAATAATTTCAGAGCTTTTAGGGATAAGAGACTCTGCATTTGTGAATGAAGATTTATGGTCCAGTCTTTAACGGTCAATGGTCACATCAGTGAAAATTCCTGTAAAGAATCTGCTTCATTTATATATACAAACAAGTCTTTGGTATTATTCTAAGGAATACCATAGTGTTGCCACACACAGGCACACCTATAGACACACTCACTGCTTTTCTTTAAAGACATTTACTAAAAGTCTTCCCAGCCCAAAGGCAGTAATCTAGTTCCTTGCCTCAGAGATCCTAATAGAGTCACAAAGGTGTCTTGCAAAGCCCAACATGCCCTCAAAACAAGCCCCTGCAGGAGCAAGGAGGACCAGTTCTCCTGCTGAAAAAGGAAATCAAGAAGGTGGGCGTTTCCCATAATGACTTACAGCTTGTGTTTTTATAGGTTAGGACTCTGCTGGAGTTCGAGCCCTGAGGGCTTAGCTCCTTTCAAAATTATCAACCTGAAAGAGGTAGACTTGAGCTGCAGGGAGGACCAAGGCCCTCCCCCACCTTCCTCAAACGCCACCAGCTGAGCTGACAAGCTTTGCAAAAAAGCCATTAGCCTACACTCAGCTCCCACATCTGGATGACCTTGATTTGTGGAGTATTTAGGTTTAATTGAAATGGCTCATACTTAATTTTCTATAACCAGAGGAATAAGCATTATAATTAAAGTACATACAGTTTTGTGTGATGCTTTTGAAAGTTCAAATGCTCAAATAATTGAATTTTGAGTTAAAGCTCACAAAATATTCTCATTTTAAAATTTGCAAAGATATGTCATATAAAAAGTCTTTGTAAAACATTGAAAGTGGCATATATATATATATATATATATATATACAAGGTCCGTTTTTTTTTTTTTTTCCTATACAATCAGTTGAGGAAACTGCATAGCACCTTTCTCTGAAAATGATACAGATTGTTCTTATGTAATCCTTTACATTCAAAAATCATCTACAACTGTGCAGGGAATTCTGAAATAGCATGCTGAAATAGGTAAAGATTTACTCAAGTTGTGTAATTTCCTTGTATCAGTAGGCTCTATGTAGTGGATGCATGAGTTTTCTCTGTATAAAAGAGATAGACTATTAGTGGAGAATGCAGAAGAGGGGCAGTGTACTGCTTCAGGAGGACCACCATACCTGTTGGTTAATGGAGAGGCCTTAACAGCACTCTTCTTCCATGCGTCTTGCCATGAGGAAAGGGGAGGAAGGGAAAGGTAGTGATGGCAGCAACACCTGGGGAAGGGAGATGGGGAAATATGTAAAGGGAAAATCAGCAGCCCCTACACCACGGTGTCCATCCATAGGCTTGCCAATGAAACAATTTCCGAAAACCCTAAACTTGTTTTCTTTCTTTTTTAAAAAATCTAGATAAATTTTAAAAATAATTTAAACAAATTAGGTATTTTGAATGGCGTTAATCTCATCGCTCTCCAACTATCAACTATCCTCTTCTGAGTCTGGGACATGGGGGCTGCTACATGTAATGAACTACCATCTTATTCTCACTTTTTGACTAGACAGGGTAGCTTAAGGCAGGACTAGGCAGGACTTTGATATGTAGGTAGAGTGTTTTGCTTTTTGTTTTTATTTTTTACAACAGATTTATGGAAAAAAACTGCAGGATAAATAGTACCAAATGGGTATGTATATTTTTCCCCAACACACAGTAGGATTATTACCATTTACTTGTTCTGCTTCCATCTAATTGCCATACATCTAAATGCTCACAAACATCTTCCTCATTACCTTCTCCTACGGGTATGTAGTTTTGATATCAAAACAACTTCAACTTGTTATTTTAACAAAAAAGAATTAAATTTAGTAGAATGCCTATACACTGCAAGAGACCAAACTAATAAAAGTTGTAAAAAGGTTCATGTTTTAATTATATTTTTGTAGACATGGTTTAATTTGAACTATATGTAATTTTTTAAAGTAAATAGAGTTATATGAAAAGAAGTACAATGAAAAAATTTCATAAAACATTGATGATAATACTGAACTCTTTGAATTTTAGTAGTGATCAACTGGTTTAGTGAATCAATTTAAAAGGCAATACCACCTGAAAAAGACATACTGCTACATATTTTGCTCTTGATATTTGTTTTCAGAGAAATCTTTGCCTTTGTATGTTTATATTGAAATACAAACTTCATATGAAAAATGACATTTTACATGATTTAGGGAAGCTTTTATACACCCTGGAGATAAGCTTATTAAAAAAATATGTATATTTTTTAAGAAAATAAGAAGTCATCCACTTGGGGTTTTTAGTAATGGAGATGTTTATGCATGTATAGAGGCAGGGAGTATATAGGAAATTTCTGTACCATCCGCTCAGTGTTTTTGTGAACCTAAACTGTTTTTTAAAAAGCCTTAAGCATTGTAACTTAAAAGATAGGAGAGAATTAATTTTTGGGGTGAAAAAAAATGGTTTTGACCCCTCCCACCCATACATTTCTTAGTGTAATATCTACAGAAGGGCTGGGACATTCTTGAGTTTTTCTCTAAAGACAAGGATTTATGTAAATACCTGTTTGCATTTTTGCTTCTGAATGTGATTCTGACCATTAATCTAAATGTTTAGGAAAGCAGCTACCACAAAGATATTTGAGGTTTGGAGTATGATAATGCTTTTGGTCTTGCCTTAATCCTATTTAAACAGGATGTCTCAAAACTTTCCAGTTTCTCAACTCTTTTGGTCTTTGACACACTAATTACTATTAGGCATCATCTCTGCTTAAAATAACATATCCATCTAATACTTAGGTAATAGTATTAGTCAGCTCTTGAATTGAGAAATTTGGAAACTAATTGGTTATCAGATAGATTAGCATCAAAGAATTCTGAAGGAACATGCACTAAGCCTGTTGAATTAAAATAAATAAACTCAAAGTAGTAAACTTAAATTTTATTTGATATGGTTGAACATAATTTTTATAGCTTTGCTTTTTTTTCTTATACATTTTAATTTTGTGTTTAATTTTAAAAATATTAATTGCCATCACACATATTTTAAAATTTAAGCTCCCCTTCAAAATTAAAAGCCACATATTCTAGTAATATCAAAGTAACAAAGTTATAATTAATCATTCCTACATTTAAATGTTCCTGATTGATTATTTGGGGATCAGCATTTTATCTTTGGAAGAATCAAGTGTGTGAATCTTCCAAGCCAGAAAACAAAAGGGGCCCACATGTTCTTAATTTATGGCAAAAAACTTGAGTCTAGCATGAAACACAGCAGTTTTTGTACATGAGTCCCTAATACCACAAGGATTTTATATACAGTAAGTTCTTCCTTTGATCTTAGGAAGGGTAGGTTATCATGAGGTAATATATTTGGAAATTTGCACCACACTGTGAAAGATACAAAAATAACCAAAGGTGTACGTATGAGAAACTTTGGAAAATAAATACAAAACACAGATGAATGCTCACAGTAGAACTTATCAAGATGTAACAAGTAATATAAAATGATTTTATAAATATCTGAGTTTATAAATAACTAAAACAACTTAGAATGGTAGTCAAAAAGATTAAACAGAAATTTTCGAGTCATAAATTCATAGAGTGGAGAAGAGAGCTTCATGGATTAAGGGAAATAAAAATGAAAGCTATTTTTTTCCTATTTAAGAGGTAGGAGCCAGGATAATAAAATCACCCCTGGTACTAATGGGGTATTTGTTAGGAATATGCTTATAGGCAATCTTATGAGCTAGATTTTTACCTGGCTAGAAAAGGGAAAATGTACAATATGATGTGTGAAAATAAAAAGTAGATAATAAAAAGTAGATAGAAAAATGATCTGTGATTTTACTGAGTAGAATTGGCAATCAAGAATTTGTAAAGAGATTGATTTTCCAAAAGGACAAGAATTTGGTCATGTAGATAAAATGAGAATATCATAGAGAACGCTATGGTTCAGCCCTCTGTGGTTCTGTTCTTAGAAAAATGTATGATAAAAGTAGAAATATGTATACTAACATATTGACACAGAGAACACAATGTCAAGCTGTAGGGCCCAAGAATAAGGCACAAGACTTGCTTCACATCCTCAAAAAAATATAATAATTACATGGGGAACAAAAATAAGGTCAAATTTCTTAGTGTTTGGAAGCTCAAAGCAAAGAAACAAAGGGATGAACTTTGGGAAACGAGACACAGAGCTACTTCTTCAAGACTGTGTCAGATATGGAAAAAGGATAAAGAAACAGTTTGTAGAAAAGGAAACTGATACAGCCTAATGCAACGTGATGAGAAGAAGGTTATTTAGTGTTGGCAAATCAGAAGTCAGTCAAACCAGACAGATTATATGGTGGGACCATATAATATGGTTGGGAACCAACACACCTTGATAAGTAGAAGAGACACATCAAACAACATATAAAATGAGAGCTTAATTAGGCAATGAGACTGCTATTCTCTGCTTGATGACCTTAAACCTTCATCAAAACATCACTTGTCTGATACAAGGATATATGAGAAAAGGCCATTACCATACGGTATAAACATTCCTGGTAACAGTACTGTTGCTGTTGCTAAGTCACTTCAGTCGTGTCCGACTCTGTGCGACCCCATAGACGGCAGCCCACCAGGCTCCTCCGTCCCCGGGATTCTCCAGGCAAGAACACTGGATTGGGTTGCCATTTCCTTCTCCAATGCATGAAAGTGAAAAGTGAAAGTGAAGTCACTCGGTCCTGATTCTTAGCGACCCCATGGACTGCAGCCTTCCAGGCTCCTCCACCCATGGGATTTTCCAGGCAAGAGTACTGGAGTGGGGTGCCATTGCCTTCTCCAAACAGTATTGTTATCCTTATCCTATTTGTGAGGTCTATCTTAAAAATACATTTTCTCTAAGAGTTAGCAAATTGATATTTTAGCTCTGATTCTGACCCTAAAATTTTCCCTGAGTCACATATTCATGTGTGCTAAGTCACTTCCATCCTTTCTGATTCTTTGAGACCCCATGAACTGCAGCCTGAATAGGAACAGTCTACCATATTCCAATGAACAGTTCAATTTTCTCTCATTCTCTTTCTTGCTAAGAGTGGCTGGATAGTTATCAAAAGGAAATTTTATTCATCTTAATGCTGGGTGTGTCTTGGCTTCCCCCCCGAGGCTCAGTGGTAAATAATCTGTCAGTAATGCAGATGTGGGTTTGATCGTTAGGTCCAGAAGATCCCCTGAAGAAGCAAATGGCAACCCACTCCAGTATACTTTTCTGGGGAATCCCATGGACAGAGGAGCCTGGCAGGCTACAATCCATGGAGTTGTAAAAGAGTAGGACATGTCTTAGCAACTAACAACAATGGTATTTCTAGGCAGGGCTGGAGCTTGAAGAGGTCAGCTTGGTTGTTGTCGCTAGCTCCTGCAGGGTGGAGTAAGCTGGTACCCTGGTATATTTTTAAATTTTCTTAACTCCATAAAAACATAATTTTTTTTTGTCTTTTTTTCTCTTTAACTGAAAATGTTCATTATTTTTATTTAATGAAATAAATTAATCACTACACACTACGTCCTAACAATAAATTTTCATGATGACAATTAGAGTATTGCCATACAAATCTTTACCTGTAATCTATTTTTCTGACAACCTCACTAAAAGTTCAAGATTTTGTTGCACTGAAAACATTTTATTTTATTTTTTTTGAAAACATTTTATAAATCTTCTAGCAAATCTATAATATTCCACTTTATTATTTTCAAATTCCTAATGCTTTACCAATCTGCTAAGAAGTTCTGAGTTTATAGCTACAATAGAGAAGAAAATGGCACCCCACTCCAGTACGCTTGCCTGGAAAATCCTATGGAAGGAGGAGCCTGGTGGGCTACCGGCTATGGGGTCCCACAGAGTCTGACATGACTGAAGCGACTTAGCAGCAGCATAATCCACTGTGTCCTTCATACAAACTAACAAATCAGCTACCCTAGTATCTAAGATATCAGTAATGTTCACTTAGAATTTTAATTAATGTATGATTCACTCAATATAATTAATATTCTAAATTTAGTTTTCCCTACAAAATATATTTTAATGAGGATTTGCTCTTTTTTTTCCTTGACATAGAATTGAGTAAATTTCTAAAACTATGGAAATCTTAAATTCTCACATACAACATTTTTAGTCTCTGCAACTAAAAGTTGTCATATCAATTTGATTATTTAGGTTTGTTCATCAAATATTTAAAGAGTGTTCAATCTTGGCTAGACACGACTTTAATCAGTAGTACTTAAATTTGGATTTCAGGACTCCTCTAGCCTCTTAAAAACTGTTAATGACCCAAAAGTGCTTTTGTTTTTATGTGAGTTTTTTTATGTGACAGGTAAAGATTTGTATGGCAATACTCTAATTGTCATCATGAAAATTTATTGTTAGGATGTAGTGTGTAGTGATTAATTTATTTCATTAAATAAAAATAATGAACATTTTCAGTTAAAGAGAAAAAAAGACAAAAAAATTATGTCTTTATTGAGTTAAGAAATGTGACTACGTCATTGCTGCTGCTGCTGCTGCTGCTAAGTCGCTTCAGTCGTGTCCGACTCTGTGCGACCCTATAGACCGCATCCCACCAGGCTTCCTGTCCCTGGGATTCTCCAGGCAAGAATACTGGAGTGGGTTGCCATTTCCTTCTCCAATGCATGAAAGTGAAAAGTGAAAGTGAAGTCACTCAGTCGTGTCCGACTGTTAGCGACCCCATGGACTTCAGCCCACCAGGCTCGTCCGTCCATGGGATTTTCCAGGCAAGAGTACTGGAGTGGGGTGCCATACGTCATTGGTAGTCAGTACATTAAAAAATAAAATTGGCATTTTAAAAATTAATTGTAAATGCATTTGAAAATAGCCATAATAAAGTCATTTCTTTTCAAAATAAAATATTTTTTTATGAAAAACGATTACCATACTTTATAAAACCAAAAATAAGCTAGAAGAGTGACATTATGATATGTTCTAATATAGATTGTGATAGGAAAAGAGCAAAGCTGGATAGGGTCAGTATGGGCTCCACAGAAGAGGTGATACTTGAAGTAAACTTTAAAGAAAGACTTGACTGGATGGATGGAAACATTGGTGCAAGAGGTTAAGACCATTCAAGTGAAAGAAGGGCATGGCTAAACAGAGCATGTTGTAATAGAAAGAATATGGATTTTTTTGTTTATTTGTTTGACAAAGTTTCCTCAGACTCCATCTCAGCTATTTTGGCTGTATGGCTTTGGGTAAATCACCTAAGGTCTGTGAGCCTCTCTTTGCTCTCTTGTGAATCTACAGATTAAGAAGGTCATGAGAATTGAGATGAAAAATGTAAAATATTTTCACGTGTGGCAGTTAAATGGAACTCAGTAATATAATGTGTTTTGTTGCATATTTAAGGACAGTGAATTGGTTATCATGCTGAGAGCATAAAATACTATGAGATGTAGTAGGGAGAATGGAAGTTATAAACAAGAGTGAAAAGGACAGCAGAAAAGAAGAGCTGGTGTGGAGGTTAAAGGCGGGTATGAGTGACTTAAAAAAAGAAACACAGTAATATGAAATGAACTACCTTGGAAACTCCAATGAGAATCACTTCTCATACAGGCCTTAGCAAACCCATAGAAAATCTCGATTTCCACTTGGTGCTCTCCTATCCTTTCCCAGGATTACATACAAATGAACAAACTCAGGTTTTAGAAAAATGAATTACTCCAGTATCATCATAAATATAGAATGAATATGTAAAAAATAAAATGGATGATAAAAAACTTAAGACAAATTTAACCAACCACTTTGCCGCTTACAGAGGTTTAGTTGACCTGAATCTTCCATGTCTCTAAGAAATTAGATTTCAATTAATCTCAGCAATGAATGAATGGTGAATATATAAATAAAAGTATATTTTAAGCCATATGAATAATATATTAAGAATCTGAACTCACAAATGTGATATTCTCAACTTGGAACTGAAAATTAGGAGACTCATAAAGTCTGCAAATTGATTTCAACTTATTTAGAAAACACTTTTATTAAGAGTGTGGTACATAGATAATGTTATGACTTCTCCCCATACCGGTTTATACCATCCAGATGCTATCTTTGATCTTCAAGACTTGATAGAATGTTAAAAAGTATTTCCCAACAAAAAAATATTTTCTGCCGATGCACCTTAGGTCTGACAATTATGGCACAAAAGAAAAAAATATGCTTAGTAGAGAAGCACAGCTTTAAAAGGTAAAATAAACTCTTCATCAAGGTCCAGGTTTAAAATTCTATAAAACACAATAAATATCCTGCCTCATTGTACAGGCACTGGCTGTAGCAATACACCAATGACAGGTAAGAACAATGTGAGTTTTAGATGAGAATGTCTGCAATAATCTATAAAGAATTTAGGACTAGACTATTCTTTTTTTTTACAAAGCATGTTTTACATCAACCCATCATTTTGTCTGATTTCTTCACTACCACAATTCAACCCAGCCTAACTTATCAGAAGAGAAAGCAAAGAAAATAAAGCATTAAACCAAGGTAATAATGGTAATTATGGTTGGACCTTGGACCCAGAGAATATTAATTTATTCTTTAATTAATTCAGCAAATATTTACTGAGCATCTAGTCTATGTCAGGCACTTCCTTAGTAGCTTGAGATAAAAAGAACATAAAAACGTGATCTCAATACTCCAGAAGCACAAGTAAGTAGGATATTTTATAAATAAGTAAATACAACATTTTATTCCACTCAATACACATACAAATAATTCTAAAAATTGTTTTCAGGAGAATTTTGTTGTAAAAAACATATACTGTAAAAATGAGACCAAGCTCTTCACTTTATAACTTTTCACATTCTGACTTTGTAAATATGGGTAGTAAAGCTCTATGTCCAAAAAGATAGGTGTCTAACTCCATGTAGCACTCGTCACCCAGGACTTACAAATGACTGTACTAATGGCTGAAATTAAATATACATGATAAATTTTGACCTTCATTTTCAGGTCTCATGTGCATGTATGTGAAGGCAGGATGTAAGCAGGATGTAAGTTGGTTAAACTTATGGTGGTAACTTTGGAATAAACTATCCCTGTAAAATATCCCTATTCAACCATTCTCCCCTATAGCACTATTTGCATACAGTTTCTTCATTGAAATTTCTCTTTTCTGTACATTTTTTTTCACTACCTCCCCTCTCTTGGTATCAACTACTATATTCTAACTTTGTCAAGTCAAACAACAGTTGTCAATTCTGTGTGAATTTAGCCATATAAATGTAGTTGCTGCTGCTGCCGCTGCTAAGTCGCTTCAGTCATGTGTTACCTACTCACAATTGAGAAACTTTTTTTTTCTTGATCAAGAATGCTTCAGTCTTGAATCAGTTTAGCAGAAGCTACGCTAAGTCATTTTGAGTTTACCTAAATGAAAATGAAAACAAAATGGATGATTTCCTTTGTAAAGTTGAAATAACTCCATTCTGCACAGTTATTTATAATTTTAAACCTCAAGGAATGATTATTCATAGATCTGTGGATTGCAAGGAAAGGAAAACAGTCTGTTCACCCTATCCTTCATTTGGAATCCTTTTCCCACTCTGCAGTTAATGTATTTTAATTTATTTTTAAAAAACAAGTTGTTCTTTGACTATAAAACATCTCAGATGCTTAGTAAAACTTTTTTTGTGTATTATTTTCTTCTCAGCATACTTGTGTACAACCAGAGAGGTAGGCAGCATGTTCTAAGCTGGAATTCAGTGAATACATGAGAACACCTTTTTTCAATGCTGTCATTTAGATTACATGAACTTAAATGCCAACTTTGGGCAATGCTATTCCCTCGAAGCATATATATTGTTTCATTATGGATGTATTAATTCACAGTGTTTTATTTCAAGCCTATAAAATATGGTATCTCTTGAGAAATCTGACAGCTGATAAAACTGCATTAGAATGGTGCATGTGCACATGTTTTCACATTTCCACAAAGTTGCTGATTTCTTCTTACTTGAGTCAGCTGTCTGAATTAGTTGCACAGCATTAAATTTAATAAACAGCATATGGATCTGATAATGTATGAGGAGAACCTGTTCTTTCTCTTCCCTGCCACATATATGCTCTTTTATCTTTCAATTAAGTGATACATTTCCTGGCTAAGTTTATTTTAAGAGTGTTGTGTAAAAAGAAACCAAATCTTTGAAATCTTTGTCTTAGTATAACTGCTGTAGATGTACATATGCACAAAATATGTCACATGCTTTTCCATTTATAGAAATAAAATCTTTAAAATTTTTATATTGTGCACTTAAATTTCTCAAGTCTTTAAAATATTCAGTCAATTAATAGAAGTTCATTGTAAGAAGAAAGTGAAATCACCATTTTTTAAGTTAAAATTTTACTGACAAAATACACTGAATTTCTCAATAGAGTTTCCTTCAAAAACGGTTCAGAAAGTACGATGATAAAAGGTTCCTGAAAGTTCAAGACAAAAGAAATATCTACTTTTTAAAATATGGACCAAAACTACTAAGTTTAATTCCTGGGAGATGAAGAAAGAGTTTGAACATATTTTAATACCCTAAATGCAGATTCAGAGAACTGGTTATAATCCTGAGTCCCTCTTGCCTGCACACCAGAATTCTTCATTCTGAGGTAAACACTGGCCTCAAACTCTAGGCATGTGCTTATCAACCCTGATCTGATTTTCCTCTAACATGAACTCAATTAAACTTCCTACTCTTAAAGGACCTTTCCATTTCTTGTCAGTAAAAGAAACAGGTAAGGAAATACATCAAGAGTAGATAGGTACATGGAAAGTTATATTCTGTGTAAGAGCAATAAGATACTATGTATTCTAAATTTTCCTACATCAAATTTAGATTTGCAAAGCCAGGCCATGTATGATTACAAATGCTGAAGGCAAACCTTTATAGTGGTTCATTCTTTTGAGACTTCAAATTTTAACACCATCCCTTTTTTACAAGGCATTACTAGAATATTCCCCAATGTGTATATTAGATTCCTTTATAGAGACAGTCATGTTCCTACAAGCCATAAATTTAATAAATCACCAGATATATAACTTTCATTCTCACATTTACATTACCAAGTACTTTATGGAGCAATTTTCTTAGTCATAGCAGTGAGACTGTTCAGTGATATAAATAAATAAATAATATTCCAGCAAAACCCCTTAACTCTAAAGGAATGGAATCTCACGAGAATACAATTCACTATTAAAGAGAATTCAGCTATCAGTAGGGTCTATCTTGCATTGCCTCTATGAAAGTTTATTACAAGTAGTATCAGAAGGATTTTATTATAGCAAGCATTGCAGAAGCCAAGGACAGAGTTATGGCTGGGTTCCAGTGAAGAGAGAAAGAGCTTGAAAAGCCTAATATACCACAATACTGAAATTGTTATTATAAATAACTGGTACATTTACATCAGATTATCATATATTTTCAACAGAAACGGCAAATGCCAACCCTGTCAGTATCTGTCTCTGGGTGCGGAGCTTCCTGTTGAGACCTGTTGTGCACTAGCAGAGCCAGGCTTAAGTGCTCCCAAAGGATTTTTCTGTTTATATTATTAAAAAAAATTCCTTGCAAGGAAAATTAGACTTTAAGGTGTAAAGAATATTTTGAAATGATGAAATATTTGACTGGTCCAATGAAATTACTTAAAAGCGATATTTTAAAATACTCCAACTCTAAAATACTCTAACTTTAAAATACTTTAATACAGTTTTTTTAACTTAATCAGCACAATTCCCTAAGCTTATATTATAAAAACGCAAGTACACATCTTATTCTTGGTGGGTGGAAGGGGGTAATGGGGCAGGAGGAAGCAGTAGAAGGCATTAGAAAATTATAGCCTTGAGTTAACTTTATAGTCTTTTGTGGGTTTTTACCTAAAGGGTTATATTGAATTCCAAATTCTCGTATTTAAATAATGAGAGAAAATGTTCCAAATTGTAAAGGCACTTGCTCTACATGTTTTCTATTTGCAATTTAATAAACTTACTTCAATACAGGAGTATTGCTTATTTTTATAATAAAAGTCTTATATGGTAGGAGGCTGTCAAATTTGCAAATGATGAAACTATTGACTTTAATAGAACAGTTCCAAAATAGAGTCTGGAGGCATAGTTTATTATTCAAATTATTTCCAAGAAGTGCTTTAGGCTTCTTAGCCCAACCCATCACGGATGGTGTGTCATGCATGTGTGTGTGCGCGCGTCTGTTTCCTTGGTGAGCAATGCTGAGTCTTCTTAAAATTTGCTCATAAATTTCAGAATGAGTTTCCAAAAATTAAAGTAACTAGGTCAAATTCTCCACATGTTGTACCACCAAATAAAATATCTGTCCTCACAATTGTTTAGGAAGGCACATCAGGTATACAAGTAGATAGTTCATAAAGTCCAATCAATAGGGACACTAGCTAAATGAAGTGCAAAAAATATTATAATGGATCCTTTTGCTCTTTGGAATCAATGGCAGTAATCTTTGTTTAGAAAGAATGTGTGTCTGAGCAATAACATGTACCAATATTTCTCAAGCTGCTAAAATGAAGAGCTCAGAAGCAGGCATCTCTCCATTTAGCTATATTACATTTTCTGTTCTTTTCTTCTCTATTTAGGCAGGAGAACTGCCTTAACCACTTCAGAAATGCCCTACCTTCATCCCAGGAAAGGAAATGAAGGCCTTAGCACTGATGCTAAAATATATATAATAGATACAAATGAGCAGCAGGGGCAGATGGGGACTTTCAGTTACTTTATGACTAGGTCAATTATTAGCAAACTCTACATGCCAGCTTCTCAGTGAAAACAGATGATTTTCACCTAATCCCAAAGTGAAATATGCATTATCTTTTCTGTTATTCCTAAATACATGAACTGATTCTATATATCAAATAAAAAAGCAATATCCTTTTTCAATATGAAAATCAAATTACAACAGCTTAAATGCTAGCACCAATTGAGTTATCAATCTATGTTTGTAAGGCATGTCTTCTCCTGACTACTAAAAAAAATTAATAAACTATACTACTGGAGAATAAAGGACTTGAAAACTCTTTGTACAGATGATATATATGTCCTTTTACTTATTTATGACAGTGGTTTTGAAATTATTTTTCAATTTATTTTAATTTGCTACTGTATCTAAGGAAGCTTCTTATTCTTAAGTACCTTTGAGCAAATTCAATCATATAGATCAGCTGATAGGCATAATCAAAATAAATATCCCTAGAGAGGCAGGGGTTTAAGTTGCAGTTAAAAATATGTGTGTCCCAGTCCTGAAATAGCTATTTTCTAATTCAATTATGCACTATAAAAATTATATTATTTAACAGAGTCTGCTGCTGCTGCTGCTGCTAAGTCACTTCAGTCATGTCTGACTCTGTGCGACCCCATAGATGGCAGCCCACAGGCTCCTCTGTCCCTGGGATTCTCCAGGCAAGAATACTGGAGTGGGTTGCATTTCTTTCTCCAATGCATGAAAGTGAAAAGTGAAAGTGAAGTTGCTCAGTCATGTCCGACTCTTAGCGATCCCATGGACTGTAGCCTACCAGGCTCCTCCGTCCATGGGATTTTCCAAGCAAGAGTACTGGAGTGGGGTGCCACTACCTTCTCCATTAACACAGTCTAGTAGTTCTGAAAGTAGTGGTATAAGTATATAAATGTTTATCCTATATTTACCCTACAAAGAAGAATATTTGAAAGAAAATTTCTCTAAGAGTTTACAAATTTAGCTTCCTTTTTGCTTATTTTGAAAATTCCAACATTACTGAGACAACATTAAAGTATTAAATAAACTTTAAGTATCTTTTTAATGCTTGCTTTATTGAATGGTGTGCATAATTAAAAAGTTAATTGCTGTGTTCCCACAATCTTTGGGAGTCAAGGGACCAACTCCAGAAGCATGCTTTTAGTGCTGTACTTTCTTATACACACGCATTATTCTACTCAGTGAATTACCTTCCCTACCTAGGCAGAAGGATCCAATGAAGGCGTGTGTGTGTGTGTGTGTGTGTGTGTGTGTGTAGAATGAACTACCAACAAAATATAGGCATAAAGAATATAACTGTCTAGTTTACTCAGTGAGGAAAGCACCTGGTATTAATTCTCACCCTATTTTGGGCAGACTGTATTTCTTTAAGTAACTCATTATATTGAATCTATTTATTATCTTAGTATTTTGAAGGGAAAAATGTATTAACATCTTAATTTTTGTGATATGAACACGACTATTTCACTTATGATCCTAGGTATCAACATTTATGTCAAGCCACAATGTGCAGTAGTTCTTGAAGATGGCACATAATACTACTTTTATGCACTGTGTTTACATAATCACAAAAGTACAGTTTTTTATAATGCATATAAATACAAAGGGGAATCCCCTTAATGTCCTTGAAAAGTAGGTAGTGCATGAAATATTGTTTGCTTCAGATGAGACAAGATCAGTGATTTGGTCAAAACTGCATAATAAAGTAATGCTTATATCATATATTTATAAAATGAAAACTAAATTTTTCCTTCTTAAATACGTTTTAAAATAGAAATGACTATAATGGGTACAAAAGGTTTTCCTGAGCTTTGAATGTAGTAATACAAGTATAGTCTTTAGGGCTTAATAGTAACAAAGCAAGAATAATAAATGATAACAGTTACTATATATTGAACACCTAGTATTATCAGGTATTAATTGTAATTTTACATCTCAGTTACATCATTTATAAAATGCATATATTTCCTTCCTCAGGATAATTCTATGAAGCAAATGAATATAGAGAACCCTCAGGTTATCACTAATATAGTGCAAAAGCATTCATTTATTATTTCAATTTTTCTCACCCTTATTATCATTTATTTTTAGATACTTAATAAAGATACGATTTCATCATTCTTTTTGATGGATAGATTGTCCTCTTTACGTTATATTTGCTCTTTTCTGGTGCTTCTCTCTTTGTGTGTGTAAGTGTGACAGGGAGTGAATTAATCTATAATTCATTTGTCTCTGACATTAGACATACTTTGTGATGACTTGGCCCCTTTAAAATCCCTTCAGCCCTTTATGTTTGAGTTGTATTGTAACTGAGGTGTTTCATACTGTGATCTGAACATTATCTCCAAAAACCCATAAAAGTTGATTTCTACATTTATAAATGTATTTGGTTTAATTAGAAGCTTAAAATAATATGTGAATGAGTGTTATGAATTGCTACCTAATTGGCAGAGTCTATCTACATTCTGTGACTGGCAATCATTTTTACAAGGCTTTTCTCACTGCCATGAATTTTTGAGAATTGACTGCAATCTCAGTCTTTTAGGAACCACTTTGCTACTGGGCACTGAATGATCTTTAATAATTATTTGATGACTTCTCTGTGAGTTACTGGTTTCTGTTATTTACTTCTCCTTAACAGTAAATCCAGGAAAATATATGCAGGTCTCTTAAAGACAGAAGCCATGTAGCCACAGAAAATAAATGTGCAACTATTAATATGCTTTCTTTGTCTATGACTTTTACAGAATTTTATTTGTTATAAACACTGGTATTTGTTCACAGTGGATAGAGAAACATGTGTTCCTAGCCTTGAAATGAATAAGGAATTCAAGAGGGGCCAGGAAACCACTTGCCTTAATGGCAAAATACCGGTGAGGCCAGTGAACACTTTTGTAAGCAAGAAAACAATCATGTATTTAATAAATATAAACACTGTGGATCTGATTTAATTTGGGGAAAAAAAGAACTATAGGACTAGAAATAAATTTAAGGTATTTTTTAAAAAATCAACATAGTGAAGCAGTAATCTGATAGAATTTTATTAAATGCTAACTACCTAAACATATGTTTTATGTATATCTGCACAATAACTCTTTAAGACACGGCCATAATTATTATAATTGTTGTTTCCATTTTATAAGGAAGTGAGATATTATGTAAATTTATCTCTATTCCCTTCTTGAAAATGTGATGGAGGTTGAACTAGGACTATAGACTTCTGGCAACAATTCCTTGCAAATGTACCTATTGTACTGCATACCATAACACATCAGAATTAAGTTTAAAAAGGATATTTTAAAACTAAAAATTTATAGAACAGATGTTTCCAAAAAGCATACCCCAAAGAATACAGAAACTTGATAGTCTGAAATGACTCAAATGGTGCCATTTAGTAGAGAAAATGAATTACCTGATCCTCAAAAATGTCACAGGTAAGGCATTAGAAGGGAGAACATGTGCATGGGATGGTGTGGTTGGGAGAGGCAAAGGAGTAAGGTTATTAGAAGGATAAAATAAAGAAAGTATTAAAATCTCAGGGTCAGTCTGTGGGACAGTCCTCTAATCCTCCTTCAGAAATGAAATGACTGTCAGAGGAGCTCAGAACTTTTCATTAGAGAAAAGAAGAGTAATGTATTTTCCCTGCTATTTTCAAAAACTTAAAACATAAAGACCAGAGGCTAAGTAATCAAGTCAGAAGTCTTGTACTTTGTGCCCTGAAATAAAATGTGGTTACTTGAGAAAAACTCACATGGGAACCTCTAAACCCACAGACAATTGATAGAACTAATTTAATAGCTACTTGATTCTGGGGACATAGATAATACTCAGACATGGACCATGAAGGAAAAACATATGAGTTTGATTTCACAAAAGAGGATAGAAACAGACTGGAGCTGAGATAGGCAAGAATTAGATTTTAGATCTTCATTATTCTAGGAAAAAGAGATGAACCAATGTTGTCCAGGAAACTAGAAGTGCCTCTTAAAATTGAATTCTTAAAGGCTGAGTACAACTGATCACACTGAATAAAGGGTAGTAAGCTTAAGAGGAAAAGAAAAAAAAAACTCTGATAACACATGGTTCTATGTGAACATGTTGCTTTCTAATCACTTGCTCAAAGATATTGTATGATTAACATTGCCTGGACTAAAGTGCAGGGAAAGAATAAGGATTGAGTCCTAAATTCAATTTTCTCAAATACTCATATAATTGAAAATTGAGTTTATTTTAGGCGAGAATTATCTGAGAAATTGTGACTATATAAGTAATGATTTCAAAAATTACATATCAGTCTGTGAGATGTTTCTGACACAGATTGTTGAGAGGTATTACTTAAAGAGAACAGCAGGTAACTCTGCCCAGTATCCATCAATTTTATTAATGGAATTAATGGAATTATTGTTAATGGAATTAATGGAATGGAGTTAATGGAATGCTTAGATAATGCAAAGATATCTTACAGAATGGACCAGCAGCAAGGAGGGAAGCAAAATCTGGCCATTTAATCATGCCTATAGTGAGTTCCAGAAAAACATCTATTTCTGTTTTATTGACTATGCCAAAGCCTTGACTGTATGGATCACAATACACTGTGGAAAATTCTGAAAGAGATGGGAATACCAGACCACCTGACCTGCCTCTTGAGAAATTTGTATGCAGGTCAGGAAGCAACAGTTAGAACTGGACATGGAACAACAGACTGGTTCCAAATAGGAAAAGGAGTACGTCAGGGCGTATATTGTCACCCTGCTTATTTAACTTCTATGTAGAGTACATCATGAGAAACGCTGGGCTGGAAGAAGCACAAGCTGGAATCAAGATTGCTGGGAGAAATATCAATAACCTCAGATATGCAGATGACACCACCCTTATGGCAGAAAGTGAAGAGGAACTCAAAAGCCTCTTGATGAAAGTGAAAGAGGAGAGTGAAAAAGTTGGCTTAAAGCTCAACATTCAGAAAACGAAGATCATGGCATCCGGTCCCATCACTTCATGGGAAATAGATGGGGAAACAGTGGAAACAGTGTCAGACTTTATTGTTTTGGGCTCCAAAATCACTGCAGATGGTGACTGCAGCTATGAAATTAAAAGACGCTTACTCCTTGGAAGAAAAGTTATGACCAACCTAGATAGCATATTGAAAAGCAGAGACATTACTTTGCCAACAAAGTTCCGTCTAGTCAAGGCTATGGTTTTTCCAGTGGTCATGTATGGATGTGAGAGTTGGACTGTGAAGAAAGCTGAGTGCCGAAGAACTGATGCTTTTGAACTGTGGTGTTGGAGAAGACTCTTGAGAGTCCCTTGGACTGCAAGGAGATCCAACCAGTCCATTTTGAAGGAGATCAGCTCTGGGATTTCTTTGGAAGGAATGATGCTAAAGCTGAAACTCCAGTACTTTGGCCACCTCATGTGAAGAATTGACTCATTGGAAAAGACTCTGATGCTTTTCCAATGGGGAGGGATTGGGGGCAGGAGGAGAAGGGGTATACAGAGGATGAGATGGCTGGATGGCATCACCAACTCAATGGACGTGAGTATGAGTGAACTCCGGAAGTTGGTGATGGACAGGGAGGCCTGGCATGCTGCGATTCATGAGGTCACAAAGAGTCGGACACGACTGAGCGACTGAACTGAACTGAACTGATAGATGATATTGAGAAAATCATTTGCATATTTTAAATAGAATTTTTCCCTAAGAAATAATCCTAAAGAGAAGAGAAAACAAACAAAAAAAACAATAGAAACAACTACAAGTTAGAGACATGGAATTACAATTAGTACCTTGTATTCTAAAAGAGCCCCTGAATCTAGGGCACCAAAGCAATTTTTTTTCTTAGGAGAAGATCTCAGTCAACCGCAGACATGTTACAACACACCTTATCTGCCTCATTGGGTCTGGATGAAAAAGTTCCTCTTCTGATTTCATCCTCAGCAGGCAATCTTTTAAGAGGTACACTGATTTTCCTTCAGAGAAGGCAATGGCACCCCACTCCAGTACTCTTGCCTGGAAAATCCCATGGACGGAGGAGTCTGGTGGGCTGCAGTCCATGGGGTCGCTAGGAGTCGCATACGACTGAACGACTTCACTTTGACTTTTCAGTTTCATGCACTGGATAAGGAAATGGCAACCCACTCCAGTGTTCTTGCCTGGAGAATCCTAGGGACCGGGGAGCCTGGTAGGCTGCCGTCTATGGGGTCGCACAGAGTTGGACATGACTGAATTGACTTAGCAGCAGCAGCAGCAGTGATTTTCCTTGGGTCACCTTAGAAATAAAGAATATTGTCTTTGAGACAAAGTGGGGCCTTTCCAATTTCTTCAATGGGATATTTTCCTGTTCAAAATTTAATGAACTAATACACCAGTTTGACATTAAAATCTTGTAATAATGTTTAGAATTTGCTTTGGCTCTGTTCAATTCTGCACACTGATAAAACTGAAACTTGGATCTAGAAAAAATCTTCCAGGTGCCACGTAGAGACCTCTCAGTCACCAGACAGGTAGTCTTCTCTTGACACACACTACACTTTCATACCTTCTATTCAATGCTCCAGGACAATGGGAAGCACATATCCCAGGCCTCTAAATACACACGTCTAGAGGTTTTTGATGAGAAAAATAAATGTATGCATGATTAAATAGATGCTGAATTTTTATTGGGAAATTATTATGCAGCAGTTACTTAGATAATCTTGGGATGGAAGACTAGTTTTATTAATGTAGTCCCTATGTATAATTCCTACTAAGCAATGATGAACACAGAGAAGGGAGAATACATTTATGTGACATTGATAGTTGTCCTTTCTTAGACAAAAAACATCAAAAGTGACATCTGCCTAGCAAATCATTGTTAGTAAGTCTTCACACGTAATACATTGGAAGGCAGTTCTTCCCTTGCATGGTGTACTAGCTGTGGTAAGCATATTTGACACGGGATTTCTGTGACTGGAACTGAACAATCATTTACTGTACAATTTGAATTTATTTCTTGTGCAAATTCTATTTCATTATTGTCTGTTTCGAAGCTTATCTATTTGTGTAAGGCCACTAACAATTGATAGCACTATGATAGTGTCAGGAATTCCATAATCACAAAATAAAAATGTTTGACGATGACTAAAAATGTTTGATATCAATTATTGGATCTCACCAAAAATGCAGTTAGATATTATTTTAATTTCAAGTCAGTGAGATGGACAAATGGTGACCTAGTATAAAATAAAGCATAGAAGTTATATGTGAGGCCAAAATTCACTTAAAAGAGTAATTATTATATCTCAAGGAAAGATAACAAAAGCTATTATTACAGAAATTTCAGACACTGTTGTACTTTTGGAAAATTTTGTAGAAACAGCAACAAAAATTATGAACACAGCATAAATTATAAGTTGGTTAGAAATTTATTAAGATTGATATAGAGGGATGCAACCATGCCCCTGTCTCTGACAAAGACTTTATAATGGACTTGCTGACCTGGGGGAAATAATTGTTGAATATGCTCTTACATGGCATCTCCTGGTCTTTGGCTTTCTCAGTTGTCTCACTTCTGTTGAATCTCTATCAGCAACACTGGGCTCCAAGTCCATATAACAAAATTCAACAAAGTTTTTAAACATCTATGTGTAGGATTCTAGATGTACAACCCTAATTCTAAATTTCTCCTTAGCTTGCCGTGCTTTGTTTGGTTTTACTTTTTTTATTTTAAAATATCCTCAGTCACCTTTACTGAAACTTATTTCTCTATTATTCTCTTATATTTCAGTATTTTTTCAGATTCTGTGTTGGGTATGATCTCTTTTATCTGGTGTCAATTACTTGATGGTCACATCTATTCCCCACGTTTCATAATCATCAGGGTGCCAATAACTCTTAAAGTTGTATTTCTGCTATTGATTTCTACTCCCAAGTTTCTGGTGTACATTTTCAATAGGCTGCTAGATGTCATTTGAGTTTTTCAAAGGTACCTTAAATCCAACATGTCTTAATCAAGCTTGTCCTCCTGGAAAGGTGCTATTCCTTCCACTTTTCCCACTTTTCCCAACTTGGAAATAGCACCCCTGTTTTCCCTATAACCTTACTCACTCACATTTCCATTTATCAAATTCCTACGCACCCATCCTTTAAAGTTTGGCTAAAGTTTTTCATATCCCCGATTCATATCCTCCTCTAATTCTCGTAACATTTATTCCTTTCACCTAGAGCTTCTCATGACTTTACTTTTAAAAATCTAATTCTGCACATACCTTTATCCATCACAATATTTGACACGTAGAAGGCAAAGAGAATGTCTCATTTACCTTAGGATCCTTCATGGGAATTTGAGTAGAGTAAATGTTCAAGAAATAATTATTGAACTTAAATTCTCATAATACTCTAAATTCACTGTTCATTGTATAAAATTTCAGCTATGGCTGTGATGACCTTTTACTGCAAAAGCTGGGTTGGTGAAATGCAACTTCATACTGAATAGAAACAATAATTCAGTATAGAGCACTATGGCTCTCAGGAAGCACACCAGTCAGATTATAGGTGGGTCCTCCAATGACCTCATCAATGGAAATGCTGAGCATTTCAGAGCAGAAATAAAGTCATAGAAGATGTATTTCTCAAAGAAAATGAATGAGTAGATGATTTTCATACATAGGATACTGTTCTATTTTTTATTACCAAACATATTTTTGCACTCCTTGGAGATTTGTTTTAAATTACTATATCAAATCTTAGTTTCTGTTGTGATTATCACATTTTAGCAGCTATCTTTTTTAAAGGATTTTAATTTAAATGTGCATGTATTTCATTTTTTTTCACTTTGTAATGAATTTATTCTTTCTGGATCAGTGATCAGAAGGCATACAAAATAATGAGACTGATGTCAAAAAATATATATCTGCATAAATTAAGTAAAACTTAATCAGAAACAAGATTTTAAAACAAGACAGCCTATTATCTATATTTCAGATAGAAAGTGAATGTGACATAAAGACAAATATCCAAAAACTTAACTGGAACCTTGAGATATCAATTACACAAAAAATAACAACCACAACTCAAGGAATGAATTGGGTTTTCAAAAAAACAAGCCTAATCAGTCTACTCTAATCTAATCATCTGATTTGAGTAATACAAATTGTTTTCTGAAAAAAAAATCACAAGAACTTCAAAAGATTATTTACAGGATCTTATTAAGCTTGAAAAGCCTTATTTAAAGTACACGTATTTTTAGCAACTGTCCACATTTATGAGCAGGGAAAGAAAAGAGACATAAAAGTAATTTGTTCTGTAGATGAGATCTAGATTTACCATATGCTGATAATTTCTATCAATGATAAATTCTGGAGTTTTGGAACTAATTATGAAGAATTTAATTTCTTGTAGTTTGACATGAAGCTTCCAGGCCAATAAAGTATTTATTTTTAAATTATGTAGAAGACAGGTAGGTAAAAAGAGAAGATAGAATGCAAATAACTTTTGGCCTTCTTCCAGTCCAAGATATTATTTATAAAATGTAAAAATTTCAATAAGTGCATTTATAATTGTTTCATCTGAATACTTTTCTACTCCATTCTCTGTACATCATACCATTCTGAGCTTCTCTGAGCTTTCTCCTTTTCACATCATAGTGAAGCTACTGAAATCAGGGTTGTATATCTCCAACCTGAAGATGCCTGCCACAAAAAGCAGAGATTCTTTCTCATTCTCTTCTACTTCCTCAGAAAGTCTTGGCCATGTTTTACTTTTTATACATGCTTGTTGGGTCAAAATGAGTAACCACAGCTTTGTCATTATGTAATTAACCCTTATTAAACGAGAGACAAGGAGGATATTACTCTGTTTTGCTTTACTTAAGAAGAGAATGCTTTTCTTAAAAAACAAAACAAAATAAAACAAAACAAAAAAACCTGCAATAGAAGTAACAATAGTGACTTCCTTAACCTAAAAGAGGAATGAGATGAAACAAAGTCTCTATAAGTGGACTGACCTCTGAGATTGAGAGCTAGCTACACTTTAAGAGTCAGGTTCCAGAGTACCTTTAATCACCCAGAGGATGCTTAAAGTGTCATCACATTTCAGCAACATCAAGTATTTTATACATAACTCAAGGGGAAAAATCATAGGAAAAACAGAAATATATACAATGTATAAGCAAAAACGAATACAATATGGGGTTATAGCTTAACTTAATAAGGACC
The DNA here is from genome assembly GCF_002263795.3 of Bos taurus. Taxonomy (NCBI): domain Eukaryota; kingdom Metazoa; phylum Chordata; class Mammalia; order Artiodactyla; family Bovidae; genus Bos; species Bos taurus. Next base: position 50,189,465 of record NC_037333.1, on the reverse strand, counting down.
TAAACACAGAATTCATTATCTAACAAGTGTGCTGAAATTCAGATAAGCAAATGCTTTGAGAGTCTGGAGGCAACAAGCCCACTAACTGACCTCCAAAGTCACTTTGAGAGTTGATGAGAGCTCATTCCCTCCTCAAATGTCATAAAGGTTCAGCAGAGTGATCCAGTTTTAAAAGACAAAATTAGAATAAAAAGGGTAATATAGTCACACATTTTATCAGTGTTAATTATTAATACTGAGATTAAAAAGAAAGGGCTGAAGTTCGGTAAGCATACTAATTGGATACTTTTCAGTTCGTTTTCTCTGTCGATTTGAATATTTTGAAGCAGTTAAAAAGGAAGTATATACCTGCAGAATAATGCATTCAACTGGAAAACTGGTTGTTTTACATTTCAAAATGTAAAAACACTTAAAAAAGAGATTAGAGAATACAGGAAGATAATGACTTCTCACTTTGATTGACAGAGAGCACAAAAAATTGGATTCATTTGATACCAAAGGATAGATTTTACTTTCCCCTCTTTTAAGATCCTTGAGATGTTTAAATGTTACTGCTCCTTGGTATCCCACAAAAATTAGAAATTAACTGGGAAGTATTAAAGGTGAGAATATCATTCTTACCAGTCATTTCAGAATGCTATATTTGTGAGACTAAGTATTTTTGATGCTTTCATGATTAAGCCTTTGTATCATGTCAAATCTACCTAAAGTTAATAATAATCATAATTATTTTATTATTACTATTTAAGTAATAGTACTAAATAGTCCTATCACTAATATAGTAAAATTATTGGTACTCATTATTTATTTATACTTTATTCAGTGCTACTATCTCATTTAGTGTCCTCCACTACTCTATGATTTATTATTGGAGAAAGTGGGACTATGAGATGTCAGAAAATTACACTGTTAGTAAAAGGGGAAATCAGAATTTAACCAATGTTAATTAGACTAATACTTTGGCCATCTGAGGCGAAGATCTGACTCATTGGAAAAGACCTTGATGCTAGGAAAGACTGAGGTCAGGAGGAAAAGGAGGTGACAGAGGATGAGATGGTTAGATGGCATCATCAACTCAATGAACATGAGTGTGAGCAAACCCCCAGAGACAGTGAAGGACAGGGATGTCTGGCAGGCTGCAGTCCACGGGGCTGCAAAGAGTCAGGCACAACTGAATGATTGAACAACAACAAATAGATCAATGTCATTTAATTAACACTGTTAATGTTAATTGTCCCTAGATTTCAAGACTGTTTTTTAAGCCAGTACATTCTACTACATTACATATGTAATATAGGACATTGTCTATAGGACAATGTCTTCTTTAGATTCTTTTAGATTATGTTGCTCATTACTGGAAAGCTAGAAAGCTGCTGCAGCATACATCTTGATTGGCTGAGACTGCATAGAGATAATCTCTATTATCACTTTCCCTCTGATGCTGGGAGGGATTGGGGACAGGAGGAGAAGGGGACAACAGAGGCTGGATGGCATCACTGACTCGATGGACGTCAGTCTGGGTGAACTCCGGGAGTTGGTGATGGACAGGAGGCTTGGCGTGCTGCGATTCATGGGGTTGCAAAGAGTCGGACACGACTGAGCGACTGAACTTAACTGAACTGAATCACTATGAAAAGGGAGGAGTAAATAGAACCCTCCAGAAGTGAAAGGTGTGTGGACTTGGGGATACTTGGGAGGTACAGAATTTTACTGATGGCTAGGAATGTAAAAAATACAGTCAGACACTGGTAACTAGACAGAGTGAAATGCTAAACCAAGAAAATGAATCCTTTTCAAGGTATATTAGTCTCTTCCCCCGCCCTCCCCACACACACAAAAGTTGCAGGGCATTTGTTTTGTGGTATTATGAATATGTTATTAACAAGAATGTGAACTTCTTTGGGAGACTGGAAGAGACAACGTCAATTCAATCTAAATGAAAACAGCAAAAATCAACAATTTCTAGAGGACAGTATCTTACAGATGAGTGCTGAAAATTGGGTAGGTAAAAGAAAAGTAGAAAGTAAAGGGTCCTTTATCTTACACAAGGGTATGAGTTTAGTGTCTATTCTCGTTGCCCTTGGTCATAAAAAAAAACGGTGCTTCATTCCCAAATGACATTTCAAATATACTGTTATTTAGTTCTGAAATCAATGTGAAAAGTCCATGGCAGATACAGAAAGGGTTCACAGTCAAATGCACCATGCTTCAACCCTCAAGAACAATGTGCTCTAAACACTAAAGCATGTGGAGTGAGGAGAATGAATAAAACAATTATGCCTAGCTTATACATAGATTATAAAAATTATGGAAGTGGGAAATTTAAAAAATTAATATATTAAAAACCAAAATTATCTTTAAATATTTGAGAAAATCAAGAGGCATAAAATTAATTAGGCAGTTAGAATGGGCAAATTTCTGACCATTTAACTTTTAAAAATCTGCCTTATGGATCAACAGCTATTTTCTTACTTTGATTTATTTCTATGTTATACTATCTCAAAGTTTAACTAGAGGAAAACACATACTGTTTTGTACCTTTTGTTCACTCTTACTCTGACCGAAGTTTACACCGTCAGGTAAGAAAGTAAATGTGTTTATTCTATTATGAGATCACTTAGTCATAATTAATGGCTTTGAAGGCACTGTATCCAGAGCCAGATCAGACCTATAAATGCCTCTTGGACAGTGCAATTTGGGGAGACTCCAAAACTGTCTCCCATATTGACATACTGTTGGACCAACTTTTTCATCTACGTAGCCAGAAATCATGCATTTGACCCTTTTCATTTATTTGATTTATGTAATACATTCATTATCTACTACTACAATGCACATATGTTATATGGGTTGTGAGGAAGGCCCTAGAATTACTTCTGATTGGCCCATATTACAGTACATATTATCAAATTCACTCACCATCCCACTAAGAGATCCAAAGTTCTCTTTCTGTTCAGAAGAATAAAATACATAAGAAAAATTGGATGTAAGAAAATAACTGCAGTTTATTGGATCTGTGTATGGTTTTACAGTTAATTTACCTATTTGCTGTATAGATGATAGAAACAGACCCTAAAGAAGTAAATGACCTACCCAATCCTAAACGGAAGTTATGATTAGAGGTTAAGTTGGGTATTTTCCATATTTGAGTTGTTAAACTCATCATGTGATAATGAGATACATAGTTAAAACAAACTAGCCTTGAAAATATGATTCAGGAGGGCTTTTGAAAGAATAAGTTGGGCAGGGTAGGCTTAAACTCATAAGCCCCATTCTAAGAGAAAGTCTGAAGACTACTACTAATAAGGAGAAGAGCAAACCTTTGTATAATCAATGGTTGCCTTGAATGTGATCGTGCTTTTAGGCCTAATATCTGGTTTTCACTTGACTTATTAAATTATTTTATCAATAAAGTTCTTTATCGCTACTTAACTTCCCACCATGGATTCCATATTTTAAAATATGTAATTCCACTAAGCATATTATAATGAAATAGCAACCAATTTCTCCAATCTTATCAAAGGATCAGCATGAAATAATCCTAATAATATTAAGTTAAAGAAAAATATGTTAGTGGTATTTTTCATTAATGAATGCATAATTCATGATGGTTTTCTTAAAAATATTTTTATGTATAACTTTCAATATTCCTTTCCAGAAACTCATGAGATACAAGTACCCCAGGTTTGAAATCATGAAAATGGTGGGTTTCATTTTAATGAATAAATTCTGGTTTCAAAAAATTATGTTTATTTTTACACTGTATTATTTTACCTAAGCTAATAAGAAAATAAAGCTTCATCATCATTTGGCACTAATGTGGTTTGGAATATAGTGTAAAGCTTGTTAAAAAGAGAACTAACCCATAAGCCCTTAATAAAATTTTGTTATGCTAAAGTATAGAAGGCAGAGATAAAAGCTTTTGTAAAACATGAGTGCATTTCACTATCCATGTACTGAAATTTTCCTGTATTTTGGTTATTTCCTTACTACAGCATCTATGACTATTTTTATCATTAGCTGTACCAACTTATACCCAGTTTCCATCATCACACTGGAATATTATAAAGTTATTGCACTGGAAATTATCTCCTAAACTTTACAATGAAAGTTAATCCAAGGAATTAGTTATAATAGCATTGTTTCTAATAGGTTAAAATTCTTATAGGTTAAAATTAAAAATTCAAAACGTTTGAGGTAATAATAGTTAGGAACTAGGACAGCTTCCAAAATGGTATTTTCATGTAAAATCCAATACAAATCCTGATTAAAACCTAACCAAGCAAAACACTGCAGATTACCTGGATTCCAATTAAATGTGACAAATGAATATTTGACAGGTTTCAATTCCAATTCTATTTATGTCAGGATGATCCATTAATATTGAAGATGAAACTACCAGAACTCAAGCAATACAACTACACTTTATGACTAGATAATAGTCTGAAAACGAACACAACGGAACTCTTAAATGTCAACTGCTACATTTGGATCACCCAACGTGAATCACATCTCTTCTGTCATTACCTATAGATCAGGGCTAACATGAATCACACTGAGCAGATGACAAATGGTTATATAAACTCCAAATTTCAAGTGTCAGTCACATAAAATCAGGAAAAATCAGTTACATGATTATGTTCCTTGGCTGTTGACAAGACTGAAAACATAGTTATAAATAATAACTAAAAGTCTTTGAGAAATGTTTCTCAGTCAACTTGCTAGCCTTTAACAAGCTCATCTTTTAAGTTTTCCAAGATACGTATGTTTCCTAAAAAGTAACCACTGTGTATTTGTCATATATAATATGTTTATTATTCATTATTTCTTTCTTATTTTAGTGGCACTGAATTCCTTAAACTCAGAAAAGATAAAATGACATTAAAATATGACTGTAATGCCAATGATAATTGATACCCCCAAAATAAAGACTTAATTATACTGTACGTTGTGAGAAAAGTACTTTTAAAAATACATATAAAATTATACGATATCATCAAAAGGTAATAAAGATATAGTAAAGCCCTTAAAGTAAATGAATCCTGCCTTCATAGAGAGTGTGTATGTGTAGGTGTGTGTATATATAAAACATTTTGTGGCATTTTTACTTTAATTTTTACTTTTGTACAAAGATTTGAAACATATTTGCCTTAAATATACATTCATCAGCATTGCAGTTCATATATATCAAAGTTGTATTTAAAATTGCATTTAAAAAAATCTAAAAAAAAAGGTGAATTCTTAAAAACCATATCAAACTCCCATCCACATAAGCACACACTGCCATACACACAGATAAGCATGCCTTTATAGCCATAAGGCAAAATGCCATTTAATATCTGGATAATTAATCAAGAAGGATTTCAATCAGCAGACCCTGAATCATATCTACTTAGCCAGATAACAGTGTGGAAAAATAACTATTTTACATGACTTAGTTTAGCAATAATTTGATTTGGAGTTATGTATGATACATTACTCTCTAATGCTAGATTTTAATATTCATACGTAAGCTTCCAGAAGAAAAGACTTTTTCCCGCAGTAATAGGTTCTATTTACATATTGTCACTCAAGAAACTGGTATATAACAAAAAGTTAAAATTTCTTATTTCACTTGGGGGATGGAATGGTGAAAGACATAAATTTACTTCAAGGTTTCACTAGAGATAAAAATGTGTGTGATTCCTCTTCCTCTCTCTGCATATAACCAAATTTCTTCTTATATATGAAATAGTAAAGTTAGCAAGAACGTCACCACTCCATTATTTGACATAAATCTATTCTTCAGGCATTTACTTACAACCTTTGGGAACAGAAACAAATGTGAAAAGTGTCATAAGCACTACTTGCAATCTAACACTGTAGCTTAAAGGTAAGTGTACACAGGCTGATTGTGGTAATTAGGAGAATCATCTCACAACAGAATAAGAATATAGGGTGCTATAATCTTCCTTCCTCCCTTTCCCTTGCAAAAAAAAGAAGAAAAAAAAAAAGAGAGAGAGAGAAACCTTATAATTAAATGAGAGGGGAGTTCTAATAGCATTTACAGTCTATTTTGGAGAATAGTATGATACTGTTCTCCTCCTTTGACTCCATTTCTGTTATCACTTGAAAAGGAGAGGTCTGAAAATGCTTTTCTAAATACCTAGGAGACGAAAGAACAGAGCCAGGTGTGTCTATTGTCATTTCCTTTTACCAAGACTGGACACTTACAATTGAAGAAATAGTTGCATGACGAAAATGAATAGAAGAAAACAGTGACACAAGACCTTTCTCAGTGGCTATAGTTTAGGTATTACACTAGTTTAGTTTTTCCCATAACAGGTACTACTCTGATTTATTTGTAAAGGTGTTTATTTCTGACAGGCTGGTTTAAAATGATGGAGCAAGGTCAGTGAATTTAATCTAGAGAATTATGTTCCTTTATTTGGCATTTCTATACTTTAGCAAATATTGATTATTTCAAAGAAAACAGGTTTGGTGTCGGCTATTTTATTTTGATTTTAGACTGACCTTCAAGAGCCTACTTATTACGGCTCCCTAGCGTGAGTGTGTGTGGGTGTTGTGTTGGCCCCTACCATTTTCCATATGCTCTGCCTCACCAACACTGCCATCCGGCGTGGTCCTTTCATAGTTGTCCTCTGGGAGTGGAAGGGCACCCAGTCTTGGCCCTGATGAACTCTTACTGCTTGGTGTTTCTGACTCCTCCAGCCCGCTGTCATAGCAACTCTGCAGTGACCCCTGATGTGGGTCCTGAGGCTGACTCACAACAGAAAACGTCACTCTACGAAATGGCTGTAAGAGAAAAGATTCTGAATGTCACTAAGGTATAAGATTGTAAATGATCTTATTTAAAAAATACATAAATTACATACATTAAGGTTGACGGACAACTAATTCAATACAGAATAAGTTAATATGATAATGCTGAAATTTATTTGCTTAACTCTGTTTTCTGAGGCAATACATAGAGCTTAGATTTTATTATGGAAAAACTGAATATTCCTTTCTGTAACAGAGATAAGAAAACAGCAATGTTACTGAAACACACATTTAAATTTGATATGGTACTTCCACACAGTCATCACTTTTCTATTCTGAAGTCTTCACTTCAAATATGTTTTTCACAAACAGACTCCTTATAAAAACAAAGGTCAGTGATTTTGGAAAGCAATAACTATAGAACTAATCCATCGTAAGAAGACTATTTTTAAATACTTTGTCCTTAGAGCAGATGGTTTAAAATCAAGTGTTCTGGGAATTGACTTCAACTATTAAAGGTACAGCTGATAAATAAGAATTCGGATGAAGTACTAACATATTGGAATACATTTCTTACTTCATTCATATTAAAAATATTACCTACTGACCCTAAAAGTGTAAGGGTAGTATTGAAATAACAGACAAGACTTTCATTAACCAGAGAATTTAAAATAAACTAAAAAAGTTGAATTCTATGTATTTTTACTACAACTAATTCACAATTTGCTCAAAAAAGTAACATCATATACCATTTTTAAGTAGTATTTAAAGTACTGAAAATATTACCCATTGGACATCACAATATAATATGTTACTAATGTTGGCTGAATAGAATACTTACTATATATGGATTTTAAAGGTTATCATAACTACATAATAAAACAGAAACATTTTAGGCTCATTAAGGGAACAAATTAATGCCATACATTGTCAGGGATATATGTACACATAATATTTTGGGGTAGAACCAATATAAAAGGTTCTATAATATCTCTCGTATTATTCTCGGCAAATTGTATTCATTACCTTCTTATATGACTTGAAAGTGGTATAAATGTACAGATTTTTGAACCTATACCTCAGACTGGTTTTTTCTAATATAAAGATAAAACTAATATTGCCAGAATAATGAGAAAGATAACAAACCTTTTCTGCACTTTTACTAGTGGTACAAATCACCCAACACAATTAGAACCAGTAGAATTTTTAAAACGTTAAGTCTAATCTACATACCATAGACTATTAATGGGAAAGCTAAGAAGATCTGTGACAGTTCCCCCAAAATTTATAAAATGGTCTTACTAGAGACAAACACATGCTTCCAAAAAACTTCCCTTTATTTTGTCTCAGATAGAAGACTGGCCAGGAATATTGTCTATTGTTCATATTTCTAACCAAGTACCTCTCCTTCAATGTACTTATTAGGGTGTATAGTCTATATAAAATCTACTTTTCCATTTAATTCAAAATCAAACTTTAAGAAATTCTGAATTCTGTTGGAAACATTTAAAGCATGTTCTGTTCTTTATAATGTTTCCCTGAATTGGAACTGCAGTATTTTAAAACAATTACAAAATATTACTAGGATAAACATCATACACACCATGGGCCCAAATTTTCTAGCAACAAAATCTCTAGAAACATTTTCCTTTTTTCACTATAATCTCACATTGCTTTAGAATAGTATAATTGTGATAGTTTGCCTTATTTCTTAATAAATATGAAATCAATTTGTATTTACCATGCTTTATCTTATGTGTGCATATTTTTCTTTCTTTTTTTCCCATTTATACTCCCAATTGACTGCAAACCGTCTGTGAATTATGTTCAGTATCACCCCAGAAATGGAACTAATGACAGTCCCCTAAAACCAAATTGCTTTGCACATAGAAGCCACTTAGCAAATAATACTGAACAATAAAATTTTAATGACAATGCTGAATTTAGGAAATAATGCTGTGGGTCATGAAAACATATTATCAGTTCAAGACATAGCAATGGATTAAGAAAATCACATTAAAAATAAAAGAGGGTCAAAGGCTTTTTAATTCTATTTTAATGATTCTCAAATCTTTTAGAATCAGTCCACTCATGCAAGGAGAAAGTTCAAAATGAACACAGAAATAGGTAAATTATGCTAATGGATTGACAAAGAGAAATAAGAAATTATGAGAGAAAACATTTAATTTTGATATAAAAAAGAAAGTGATGTTTGAATGAAGGTGTTAATCTCATAATCCGTGCTTAAATGCTGGTTCTACTAAAAGTAATACTAGAATATCACAGACAGGAGATAGACTATGTTTATAAAACACTTTTTTCTATCATGCATTATATAATAATTGCTATGAATCTGTGCATTTTACTTTCTAGATTCTGTACTCTATTTTAATTGTGAATATTTTAATCCCCATGAATTACTGTAGGTTACATATTAAGTTTAATGATAGAATGAAAATGTTGTAATTTTAAAATACTAAGATGAATATATATACTAGAAAATGCTCAGATCCATCAATACTTCCTTTTTGCATAAAAAAGCTTTTTCATTTAAAATCATATCTAAATGAATGAAAAAATGACATAATAAAATCTGAAATAAAAAATATTACCCAATGGATCGTAAAATGCCCTATCATTTTTATCTGCATTTAAAAAAATTCCAATAGAATTCTACATACAATATAAACACTACATTACTATCTCTTAAATTCTACTTTGATAATTTTAAATAAATAAAAATCTGTGGCAAACTGTTTAAGTTGGTAATGTGAACCAAATTAGTACAGATACCTGAATTCTGAAAGAGAACCCATTAATGCAAGAACTAAGTTTTAATTCCAGCAATAAATCAGACATGTATTACAGGTTTAGATAACAGAGTAGACAGATAGGCAGACAGTTAGGGAGACAGACAAGTATTTACACACCATCCTTCACCACGGGTTGGGTCTATTGAGAAGATAGGCTTTATGGCAGAAGTTATGACACAGAATACATATTATTTACATACCAGAGATATATTGACTAAACCAGAAGTGTAAGCATTGTGTTAACTGTGACAGAGATAATGAATTTGGTAATGACTAATACTCTGAAGTACAGTGGCTTAAGTAGTGACTCCTAAAACTTAGATGTGTCTTGGAAACATCCAGAATACTTGTGAGAAAACATAGTGCCAATATCTGGCCTCAACTTAAACCCAATGAATCAACATTCAGGGTGGAAGTGGGTACCAGGAACTTCTAATATTTCTCAGGGTGATGAGAGGCACAGAGAGGAAGGGGAAATCCTACAATTGAATATTTAGTCAGAAAGTCAAACTGCTTCAGGAAGCCAGATGGTCCTTTAAGTATTCATAGAATTTCCCTGTAAAGTCACAGAAGCATGGTTTCATCTTGAGATGCAAAAGTATGGTATGAAGATATCTAGTGACCTGAGGTGTTTGAGCTTTCGACTTTTCTGTCTAGGGTGACAAATGACATGTCTTGCAAAGGCAAACTCACTTTCTATGCAAAACAGGAAAAAGCAGAAGAGCTTGAGGAAGCCTGTCAGTTTCCCAGCTTTTTGAAACAATGAAGATGTGCTTGAAAACTAAGTAAGTAATGCAAGAAAGAAGTCTCCAAGAGACTTCCCTGGCAGTCCAGGGGTTAAGACTTTGCCTTCCAACTCAGGGGCTGCGGGTTTGATCCCTGGTCCCAGTGCTAAGATCCCACATGCCTCCTGGCCAAAAAAACAGAACATAAAACAAAAGCAACATTGTAACAAATTCAATAAAGACTTTAAAAATGGTCCACATTAAAAAAAAAAAAATGGTCCACATAAAAAAAAAAAAATCTTAAAAGATGAAGTTTCCAAGAAAGTTTTTACAAAAATTGTGAGTGGTATGTGTGTGAGAATTATAAACAAGAGGGGGTGGAAATCAAAGATTTTTATTAGGCAAATAAATGACCTAATTAAAGGGGTGAGATTAAAGACATGGTCTGACCATTCCCTACAAAAGAATAGGAGGAAGAAATGTTGAAGGCAGAGGATTATGCTAAAAAAGAGAGGGGATTGTCTTTTTGTCTTGGTTATGGTTTCTTTTGCTGTGCGAAAGCTTTTAAGTTTAATTAGGTCCCTCTGTGGTGACCTAATTGGAAAGGAAGTCCAAAATAAAGGGGGTATGTGTATATGTATAGCTGATTCACTTTGATGTACAGCAGAAACTAACAAAACATTGTAAAGCAACTATACTCCAATAAAAATTTTTTAAAAGAAGGAAAGAAAGAATGGGGAAACAGCAATAAGAATGCTCAGCAAGGCCATTACAGAGCAAACTGTGTGGCTGACTGGCTGTCATTATACCTACATTTGTGATGTCCCATTGTATCTCAGGGTTTCAAGGATGTTCCAACAATAATTCTATATATTTAAGAAACTCAAAATCTTATAGATATATAAAAACAGCTAAAAATATAACATTATTAAATTTCCAACAATGTAAAGGCATCCTCCCCCAAAAAAAAAATTCCATGAAACTTGCTTATGAATTCAGGCAGGCATTGCAAAGAAGGGGTTTCTTGGATTGAGATCTCTAAAATAATTTTGATAGATAATATATATTTGAGGGCTGATTACAGACTTCATATTTGAAAACAGGGGCAAAGAATAAAATATAGGACTAATAAGAACACCAAGTCACTTTTAAGACTCAGAAAACAAGGAAGCTGGTAATTTCTGGAAAGTAAATAAAATCTTATGTTATCAAAGGCATCAGAGATAGTGAGAAGAATATTGATTACTGTAAGTCCATTGGATTCATCCATTAGGAGGTCATTTTTGTTATAAAACCTCTAAACTCTGGGGAACAGTTCTAGGAGATTAAGTCAGAGGAAGTAAAAGACCTCTTGTAAACATAAGGAGACGTGGAGAAAGTGGGTGTAGGCTTCTAATTTTTAAAATGGTATGGTATAAGAGAGATGTCGGGTGGCAGTTAAAAGGAATAAGATGTATGTAAAACCTTTATCTGTGTTTTTGTCTTTCTTATTATTGAAAAAAAAAAAAATGCTTCAGGGAAAGTAGTTGAAGATGCCAGCAAAAATGGCAAGCAAAAAATATGCCTAATAATATAAAGTTTCCCAAAACGAAATAAATCCGAGACTAGAAGTAAACTAACAAGAATTAATAGAGAAATAAAATTAAAATCACAAAGGCAAGGCAAACAGTAAAACTTGTTGGGGAATTACATGCAGGGTCCATTGGTCCATGTGTGTATGTTTAATGAGAAATATATATATGCTGCTGCTGCTAAGTCGCTTCAGTCGTGTCCAACTCTGTGCGACCCCATAGATGGCAGCCCACCAGGCTCTGCCGTCCCTGGGATTCTCCAGGCAAGAACACTGGAGTGGGTTGCCATTTCCTTCTCCATTGCGTGAAAGTGAAAGTGAAGTTGCTCAGTCACGACCGACTCGTAGCGACCCCATGGAATGCAGCCCACCAGGCTCCTCCAAACATGGGATTTTCTAGGCAAGAGTACTGGAGTGGCTTGCCATTGCCTTCTCCTATAAACATATATATATATATATATATATATATATATATATATATATTAGAAACTACAGAAAAATTAAAAAAAGATTCTATTCCAAGCAACCTTATGGATTCCCTATTGACCTCAGAAAAGTTAGCTGACCTCTGGCTCTTGTGCCTTAGGCTCAGGGTCTGTAAAATGCAGAAAATAATACCTATCCCTTACTAACTTAAATTCTCTGAGAAATAATGAGATAGCTTCTACAAAGAGCCTTAAGCTCCCTCAAAGACATATACTATAAAAGGTATTATACCTCAGGCCACAGCTATATAATGAGAACTATCTCCCGTTATGTTTTAAGTTTGTTTTTTGCAAGAAAATAAAGGTCTAGTCCAATAATTTACAAAGTTTCTAAATATAATTTTAAAAATCCATGTGAAATCTCAAACCTAAGTCTCCTATTCATGCACTGATTTTTGTTTTTCTAAAGGCAGGTTATTTGTGAAACAAATAGGTACACAAATAACACCCACATTTTTCAAAAAATATTTGCATCCAATCATTTACTGAGCATGAACATCTATAAGTTTAATTATTTAAGAGTGACATTCACGAATTAATTTTTGTTTCCATTATGACACACTGGAAACTTTCACTTGACAACACATATATATTCAAAGGTAACTCTGGGGCTTCCCTGATGGCTTTGTAGTAAAGAATCTGCCTGCCAATGCAGAAACATGGGTTCGTCCCCCGATGCAGGAAGATGCCACATGCTGCAAAGCAGCTAAGCCTGGGCATCACAGCTATAGAGCCACACTCTAGAGGACCGAGCCACAACTCCTGAAGCCTGCATGCCCCAGGACCCATGCTCTGCAACAAGAGAAGCCACCCCAGTGAGAAGCCCACCCATGGCCACTAGAGAGTAGTACCTGCTTGTCACAACTAAAGAAAAAGCTTGCGCTGCAGTAAAGACCAAGCCCAGCCAAAAATAAATAAATAAACAATGTTTTTTAAAAGTTACTTTGAATAATATCCAATCCCTGGGGCAGGGGATGTATTTTGATACTCATGCCAGGCCCCAGCTGATGGAAATGGATTATAATTGACTTTGCTTTAAACTACTATAGACTTGGAATCAGTCTAATTTTCATATTATCCTTATCCATTCTTTATATAATTTTATTCACTTGCTATTTCAAAATCTAGAGGTCACATGGGAAGTGGACATGAATGGAGAGGTCCTCTCTCTTCTATCCTTGATCTCATGCTGTGGAGTACCTAAGTATGGCTGTCTCTTCTTACCCTCCTCTCCTGAGCGGGAATTCTGATACACCCAAGATGAGGAACATGTGATTGCCAAGATCATTTCCACAAATAAAATTAACATAGCTGAAGCTCCAATACATTGGTCATCTGATGTGAAGAGCCAACTCACTAGAAAAGACCCTGATGCTAGGAAAGATAGAAGGCAGGAGAAGAAGGGGGCAACAGAGATAAAGATGGTTGGATGGCATCACTGACTCAATGGGCATGAGTTTGAGCAACCTCTTGGTGTTGTAAAGGACAGGGAAGCCTGGCTTGCTGCAGTGCAAACAGTCATACACAACTGAGTGACTGAACAACAAGAAATAAACTTGAAAGGACAAAAAGAGCAAATAAGGATAAAGTTGGGTGCTGGGGGGATACACATTGTAACATATTTAGTACATACATTTGCCTATTAATATTTTGGATTTAAAAAAAATTTGGATTTTTTTAAATTTGGAAAACATGAACAGTAGTTAAAATGGTATATAGGTAAACCTGGTATCAAGAAAAAGACACCTTGCTTAGATGAGGAGAGGATTTATGATATGTGTGGATGACAGAAATAAGGCTTGCATTCTAATGACAGTATTGCAAGGTGTGAGGCATTCATGACAGGAAAAGGTGATGAACATTTGATTCATTCTTCTTTTTTGTAAAATTTCATCTCCACAATTTCAAATGTGAATTACCAAACAGTAAATGTAAACCTAGGCAATCCAGCAGGTTTCTGGAGGTCACATAAGAAGTTATCACAATCCCCACTTTACTTCACATATGGAGTAGAAGCCAGATCTCATCCTGCTTTATTCAGAGAGTTCACAGAAAGTTAAGTTCATACATTTCAAATCCATTAGAGGACTGGGACAATTTTCTAAAAAGCTTTTTTTTTTTTAATATCTAGAAAGTGAAAGTGTTAGTCGCTCAGTCGTGCGCAACTCTCTGTGACCCCACAGAGTGTAGCCCACAAGACTCCTCTGTCCATGGCATTCTCTAGGCAAGAATACTGGAGAGGGTAGCCATTCCCTTCTCTAGGAGATCTTCCAGACCCAGAGATTGAACCAGGGTCTCATGTACTGCAGGTGGATTCTCTACTCTCTGAGTCACCAGGGAAGCCTAGAAAGTTTATGTCAAATTGTCCAACTGTCTTATTTTTCTATCTTGCAGATTCATTTTTTTTTTAATTTTAGAGAACCATATAACTGCCCTCCTTTTTTGAAAGTACTGACATAATAGCATACACTATAAATAATATGTACTTTTGAGGAAATTTCATTCTGAAATTAACAGTAATATGTTATTCTGTTTCCAGAATTCAGTCATTGGCATTACATCTCCAGGGCCTAATTATTTTAAAAAAACCTTTATCACAAAGTTCATTTATAGTTTCTAAGAAAGCCAATAAAGACCAGATGCATATTCACAAAAATAAAATAATAAAAATTTATTTTATCCATTCTTAATTATTGTTTAAAACATAACCATCACACCATAAATAAATATTAAATCTCATAATCAGACACAGTTAAAAATATTGACCTTCCACTTGCATTAACAAAATCCTCTAAGTTACAATCTGCACAATAATAATGGATTGTGTTCTCTAAATAGGGCAGTGGCTAATTTTTGAAAAGGGAAAGAAAATAGTTGAACTTTGGGAATATCCTATTATACGTAATATTTACAGTAAAAGAGAAAACACAGCATCAGGTTAACAAGGGAGTAACTTTCCCCTTGGAGTCCATCAACCTAGTGACACGACCTTTTTGAGGATTTCATTTGCAAGAGGATAGAACCCTAAAAATGACGCTAGAAAGAACTACAGGTTAACTCTCTTTCCCTGTTGGATGCTGTTCTGTGTCTTACAGACAACTTTATTGAGAACTTTAAATCTGTACCTTCCTTTTTAGTTTCGATAGTTTCTCCATAAATCGTCTTCTTATCTGGAACTCACATACAACTGTCTCAGTCACATCAATTATTTCTGTATGGGCTGAAAAGGCTTTTCTATTTTTTCCAATTCACTTAGTTATGTCCATCAAACAGACTTCTAATGACTCTCTTTGTCAGTCATTAAGCACTGAAACAGTCATGGAGCAGAACATTGCTAAATTAAAAGGAGTGCTGCTTTTGCTTTTTATTTTAGAAAGAACTAAAACTGGGAGATCTTTCCTTGCAAATGAACAGGTACTTGATTAATCTGCAAACATTTTGAACCAGTGTCAGTGGCTACTGAACAAACATATCTAAGATTCCATAGTGCATTAGTTGAAATATGTCTGGCAGAATCTTCAAACAAACTTTAATGAGGTCTTTTAACTTTTTAGGGGCATCTTCCTTTGCTAACATCTTAAAGTTCTTCTGTACTTCAAATCGCCTTTCTTTCTTTCAAGTCAATAGCAGATGAAAGAGTAGTAAAAAGAAACATGTTGAGACACTTGGATTGGTTAATTAAAACACTTATTTGGGGGAGGAGAAGTTAAATAATTGTATTTTTTCTGACTTGCATGCAGTTACATATTTGACATTGTTGTATATATTTGTTCTGCAGAAACTAAGAATGTAAGTTATACTTAATAATTCTTAGTCCACTAGATCACAAGTGTGAAGTGTTTTCTTCTCAGTCATGTCCAACTCTGCGAAATCATGGACCAGGGTTTGCCAGGCTCTTCTGTCCATGTAATTCTCCAGGGAAGAATACTGGAGTGGGTTGCCATTTCCTTCTCCACAGTAATGCAAAAGAACGATAATGATAATATTAAAATAGTAGCTATTCATTTCACTTGTGTTGTCACTTTTCCTCATGTGTGGTTCATAAGGATATTTTGATTTTGAAAATGAGAAAAAAATAATGAACTTAATATTCAAACTACTGCAAGAACTGCTGCTGCTGCTAAGTCACTTCAGTCGTGTCCGACTCTGTGCGACCCCAGAGACGGCCGCCCACCAGGCTCCCCCGTCCCTGGGATTCTCCAGGCAAGAACACTCTGGAGTGGGTTGCCATTTCCTTCTCCAGTGCATGAAAGTGAAAAGTGAAAGAGAAGTCGCTCAGTCGTGTCCAACTCTTTGTGACCCCATGGACTGCAGCCTACTAGGCTCCTCCATCCATGGGATTTTCCAGGCAAGAGTACTGGAGTGGGGTGCCATCGCCTTCTCCGACTGCAAGAACTACTCTAATCTAAAAATAAAAGTTTGTCTCATATTTTTTTAGTGAAAAATATCAGAAAACAGAGGAGACAAAAGCCCAAAAGTTTTAGTAATGTAGGCAAATATTATTGTCTGAAAACTTCTAAATAAGACACTGTGCTCTGAAACACAAATTGTGGGTCTTTTGTATTGTGGACACATCGTTGCAAACTTTTTTTATGAAGGGACAGAAAATAAATATTTTAGGCTTTGTAGGTCATGGGTCTTTGTCACAACTTCTCATTTTGACATTGTCCTGAAAAAACAACCGTTGAAGATACAGAAATGAATAAGAATGGCTAGGTTCCAATAAAACTTTATTGATTAAAATAGGAAATTGAATTCCATATGCTTTTCCTGATTTATAAAATGCTGTTGTTAAATTTTTAATCATATTGAAATGTACACAAATATAACTTTTCTGTTGTATTAACATTTTAAAAGTTACTGCATATTTTTCAACCAGTGTGTAAAGTCCTCATAAACAGTATGTATCAATTATATCTGTTTCAATGATAGTGCCTTGAAAATAGTTTATATTAAATTGTCATTTGTTAGCTTGTTTTAATATTTATTGTCTTTTTCGCATATAACTCTGAAGTAGAGAATCAGCAGACATGAGTCCAGTACTTCCTCTGATACTAAGTGTAAAATCTGGTGGAAAGATTAATCTTTCAATTTTAGCATCTTCAACTTTAAAAGGAAAGAGTTTTAGCAAATGATACTTAACATCCTTTCTAGTTCCTTAATTCTTTGAAACTATAAGAAGATAGGTTTGTTCAATAAGTCAATAAATGGCTGAAATGTGTGATTTTAAACTACTCTTTTTCACCATTTAAGAAATTCCTTAGTACGCTGCATGGTCTTCAAAACATTAAAGCAACTAGGAATGTGTTTACTCATGAAGTGAGAATCATGAACAAACATATGTATAATAACAAAACATTTTAGTCAATTAGCTTAATGAAAAGCTACAAAAATGACTTAACATCTTTGTGAAAAGTGTTTTCAAAAAGTAAAGACTTTCTCTGGAATGTCAACGCCATGAAATAAGCTTGTCTAAATGTTCCGTATCCTCTGAAACCACTTCTTCTGTGAGTTCTTCTTTGATTCACCCCCCGAAAAATGTTCAAGTGAAAAAAAAAAAATACTCGAGTTCCTACTGTGTGCTAGAGACTGTGAGATCTCATTCGTCTCTTAACGGTATGCTTTGAATAGCAGAGGTTAGCAAGGTTGGTATGCAATTGAGTGGTGAAAACATGCTGGGCCGGATTTCACCTCCCAATTCCTTTGAGACCCTACACAGTCCCTTGTAAGTTTCTATGTTTACATGCACAGAGAAACAGGAAGGCAGAGGGAGTCCTATTTAGGAAAAGAGAATATTGACAGGCAGCTAATGAGAAAAAGACTATCTATGCAATGATACTCAATTCAACAAAAGCTTATTAAGCACTTGCTTTGTGCCTGCCACTGCGCCGAAAAATCTACATGCTGCAAATTTAGGCATTAAGCTCAGCTGGGCAAGTGCAGAATAATCATACAAAAGCACTCACAGAATACAAGCAAAGGTTTCTTTTTTCCTTTTTGGTATTGTGATAATCATCAAAAGCTCAGTTCACAAACCTCTCAGTTGCTTTGCATGACTATTCTACATACCCATGGAGTTCCACAAGTGCTGAATGCAGTTGATAAAAACCTGTGTCTTAAACTACACAGTTGGAGTTAGACTGCAGCAGTTCAAGGGAGTAATGCTGAAGAGCCAACTGGAGCTCCTAAAGAATTGTCCAGGTTTCCGACTACTAAACTACTAACACTGAACAAATAAACAACAGCAACAAGGAAAAAAAATATAATAACCTTTTAAAAGCTACCTCCTAAAATACATAGGGGCTTTCCAGGTGGCGCTAGTGGTAAAGAGTCCACCTGAAACTCAGGATATACAGGAGATGTAGGTTTGATCCCTGGGTGGAGAAGATCCCCTGGAGGATGGCATGGCGACCCAATCCAGTATTTTTGCCAGGAGAATTCCATGGACAGAGAAGACTGGCAGGCTACAGAGTTGGACACAACTGAAGTGACTTAATAGTCACGCACACAAAATACATAGAAGTTTAGAAGCACAGACAGGAGTCTGCCCCATAAACACCTGAATCAATTCTCTCATCCTGAAATGAATGAAAATGAAACTTGCATTTTAGGATCCACTCAAACAGATGCTCCAGATTTTTTTTCTCTTTTTTTTCCCTTTTCTATCTTAGACATTACATCAAAACTGCACCTGGTAAAACTTGTTTGGAAAGCTACATAGATTTTAAAAACATTATGTTTTCATATTCTACAGAATGAAGGTCTGTGTCCTTAAGTAGCTTTTCCTGGTCTGAATGGATTAAAGTGTCTGACAGAAATCAAGATAGACAAATGGAATAAGGCTCTGAAGTTTTACTTAAGCATTTAATTAGTGGACTGAGTTGAAACCTAACTCAAGCCGAATCTTCTGCTACCCACATGAAACTCCTGCTACCCACATGAAACCATACCTCTGCCATCTCTGCTGGTTTACTTGTTTTATTTTCTCTGTACTTTGTTTAAAAGAAAAGTTACAAGGGCCCCTAAGGAAAAATGTATTCAATGCCGAGATATGCTTGTTTTCATTCCTTAATAGAAGTCAAATAACTCCAGAAAAATGAGTGAAAGTGGACTTAGAAGGCAGAAAAGTGGACTCTGAAGATACATACATCCTAATCCTTGGAACCTGTGAATTGGTGAACTTACATGCAAAAGGCGAATTTTAGATTGCAGATAGATTAAGTTTACTAATCAACCAATATTAAAATAGGGATATTATTTTGGATTATCTAGGTGGGCACAATGTAATCACAGGTTTCTTTTTTTTTTCTTTGTTAAAAATTTATTTAGTTTTAATTGAGGGCCTTCCTTGTAGCTTATCTGGTAAAGAATCTGCCTTCAATGCAAGAGACCTGGGTTCAATCCCTGAGTTGGGAAGATCCCCTGGAGAAAAGAAAGGCTACCCACTCCAGTATTCTGGCCTGGAGAACTCCATGGACTGTGTAGTTCATGAGATCGAAAAGAGTCGGACACAACTGAGCAACTTTCACTTTCACATTTTTAATTGAAAGATAATTATTTTACAATGTTGTATTGGTTTCTACCATACATCAACATAAATCAGCCACAGGTATACATATGCCCCCTCCCTCTTGAACCTCCTTCCCACCTCCCACCCCATCTTACCCCACCCTTCTGGGTGGCCACAGAGTACTGGTTTGCGCTCCCTGAGTCATACAGCAAATTCCCTTTGGCTATCTATGTACATATGGTAGTATAAATGTTTCCATGCTACTCTCTCCATTTGTCCCACCCTCTCCTTCCCTCACTGTGTCCATAAGTCTGTTCTGTATGTTTGTGTCTCCATTGCTGCCCTACACATTTACAAACAATAAATGCTGAAGAGGGTGTGGAAAAAAGGGAGCCTTCTTGCAATGTTGTTGGGAATATAAATTGATATAGCCACTATGGATGACAGTATGGAGATTCCTTGAAAAACTAGGAATAAAACTACAATATAACCCAATAATCCCACTCCTGGGCATATATCCTAAGAGAACCATAGTTGAAAAATACACATGTACTCCAGTGTTCACTGCAGCACGGTTTACAATAATAGCTAGAACATGGAAGCGACCTAGATGTCCACTGACAGATGAATAGATAAAGAAGTTGTACTGTGTATACATATATATATATATATACATACATACATACAGTGGAACATTACTCAGCCCTAGAAAGGAAAGCATTTCAGTCAGTTCTAATGAGGTGGATGAACCTGGGGCCTATTATAGAGTGAAGTAAGTCAGAGAAAAAACAAATATCATATATTAACATATATATATATATACATTTATGTATATATATATGGAATCTAGAAAGATGGTACTAATGAATCTAATCTTCCTTAAAAGGAGAAAGGGAAGGTGGAAAAGGAAGTCAGAGTTATGCAATGTAGTATCTATACTCACCTTCTCAAACTATGAAGACAGAGGAAGGGGCCATGAGTTAAGAATCCTGGTGGCCTCTAGAAGATATTAAAGGTAAGGAAGGGACCATATTTCCCCCCAAAACTCTAGCATAATCACTGTCTCACTTTGATTTTAGCCCAGAAAGACCTATTTTGAATTTCTGTCATCAACAATTGCTATAGCTTTAAGCCATTAAATTTTAGTAATTTGTTATAGGAGCAATAAGAAACATGTAATGGGCCATGGAGCCTGAGGTATGATGGGAAAAAAAGAGAAGTAAAGCAGTTGGGCCTACATTTCATATTTATAAAAGAAGTTAGTCATCATTCAAATTTAATTTGGTATTCCATTCCTATATTACTCCACCTATAGAGCATAGAGAACGGGCATGTGATTCTAATATCTGTACTTATTTTATAAAGCATTCAAATGTATTATTACGTATTTTATGTTGAAAGGTCTAAAAACTGTAAAAATATTGAAAATAATCTTTATAGCCTTATTTTCACATTTATTATTCTTTTAATAGTGAAAGTGCTAATACCAAATAAAACCAAATTGAAAGGATTAGGTCTCTGTTCACCATTCATATGGGGAAAACTACTTCAAATTTGCATTTCAGTCTTCTCTTATCAGATTACTAATACTGTATTTGAAGAAAACCACAGACTTCCAAATCAGGAAATCAGAATTTATTTTCCTGATGTCAACTATAATTTGAACAGGTTTGGGCTACTGACTTAATTCTTCTGAGCTGGGATTCAACTTCTGTAAATATAAATTATAATATCTCCATTTAAAGGATACAATGGAAATCCAATCTTGGAGAACATTGTAGAGTGTCCTATACATTATAATGGTAAATTGAGTTCAAAATTTTGTCCATAGGCCAAAAATTTATGGAGCTGATAAAAGATATTTTTTTTTTTAATTCTATAAACTTGGAAGAAACAAATTCTTCCCACTATGCTAGCATAAAGAAAGATAGTGAATGTCTTGATTTTTGAGAATAGCTTCATCTACACTGGAGAGAGTTAATAAATAAATACTGATGGTGCCTAATTGGAGTTACCATATTTGTAGATATTGTCTATTGTCTACTACTTTTACTTCTTTGTTTTACACTTGTGTATTGAAAAAATTTTCTAGGAAGATGAATTCTTTCTACTAAAACTTTAACTTTTCAGAAGGAAAGCAGAAAATAAATTCAACAAATAAAGAATAAGTAAGCATGTTGGTATTTCATGGTTCTTTAGAGAAAAGAGGATACTTGTAACTTGACTGTTACATGGGGACTCAAAGGACACAGTGGGGGAAGGAGAGAGTGGGATGAATGGAGGAAGTAGCATAGACATATACGCACTACCATGTGTAAAATAGATAGCTGGTGAGAAGTTGCTGTATAATACAGGGGCCCAAGCTTGGCACTCTGTTATGATCTAGAGGTGCAGGATGGGGGAGAGCAGGGAGACTCAAGAGGGACGTGATAGATGTACGATGATGGCTGATTTGCATTGTTGCATGGCAGAAACCAGCACAACATTGTAAAGCAATTTTTCTCTAATTAAAAAAATAAATTTTAAAAATGTGATAATTATACAGAAGGACAGATAGTCTGAAATACTGTCCGGAGTTTAGTTTTCAGTCATAATTTGAAAATATAATCAATAATATCCAATATTTGCCATATATTATTTCAATATTAAATGCCACAAGAACAACTTATTTCAATTGCCATCTTCTTGAGAAAAATGGTCAAATTCTTAAGCTTCTAGAAAATGCACATTTTTAAGCATGAGGGAAAAACGAGTCCACAAGGCCATAACATCATAAGACCATCATATTTTATTACTAGTATTCTTATTTGACTAAGTCTGTTTACATTTCATATTTAGGAGATACATGGGGTATCATATCTAAAGACAAATATTTTATTCCTCTCTTTTTTTACCTTATGACCTTTTCCAAGTTTCTGATCTTTTTATTTTTTCACACTTCATATACATTGACATTTTGGAGATGTTGCTTCCCTGATATCTTAATTTTCACTTCAAAGGTGCTAAAATTATAACCCTCTGGTACCCATAGTTTGGGAAGTTCATTACATTCTGTGTATTAAGAAATAAAACTAATAATAAACCACATAATTAAGTTACCTCTTGTATTCTAGGGGAAACTTTTTTTTAAATATTTAAGCTCAGTTTTTGTAACAACTGCTCATATCAGTAGATTGTGAATTAACTAGAGATAACATGTATTATCTTCACCTAGTTTGACAGAGAGCCCCGAAGTAAGTCAGAGATACTTTACTGAGCAAGAAACTTACATATTGCAACTGTACAATGCAAAGAGAAATCTTTCTAGGGGGCAATCAGTAATTAGTAGCAGACATTTCCCAGAACACATGGGAGGAAGGCAAAGCCTTCTTAATGATATAGCTGATAACATGTCTGCATTTAAAATGCATAGTGATTATTCCCTAACACTCATTTATTGCTTACCATGTGTCCATTCAAAGCTTATTTAATTTTCACAATAGTACTATGAGGCAAATGTAGAAGCCAGTACCTATGAAAGTAACTTGCCGGTAGTCACACAGTGGCTAAATGATCATAGCTTGGCTCTTGCTCACCAAGCAATAGCTTTGCCTTGATTAAACCCTAAGAAATTGATAAACAGACACTGAGGCGTGCTCATATAGTCACAAGAGTACTGGCTTAGGGAAATCATATTCTAGCACAGATCAGCTACTTAAAAGCCTACAAGTGCTCAGGAGAAAAAAGTTGATTATCTCAGCCACTTCTGATAAGGGTTCCTCAGGCTGAAAATCAGACATTCAGATTTGAATTCTACTGGAGATTATGTGTAGTTTGTTGTTATACTTTAGCCAAGTATAAAAGAAAAGGGACATACTTCACTTTCTATCATGTGGGATTTAATTTTCTTAGTCTAATAAACCTTTCGGCTTTGTTTTACACAAGTCAGCTGTTCTCTGCTCTGCTTACATATTTAAATTACCCCCACCTAAAGAGTATTGCTACTTGGACCATATCCTAAAATTATTTTGGGATAGAGCTCAGCATCTATGTCAGCAGGGGTTAAAATCCACTCTAATCCTGAAATAAAATGGAAAAATCATTCTAAATTTCTATGTGCTTTGGCTGCCAGGAATCTCAGCACTCAATCATCATCTATTTATAAGCCCAAGCAAGATAGGTGCATTTCCTTATTCTTGTATGTGGTTTTTGAGGTATTATTTCCATTTTAATATCTCATTATAAATTTGTTTTATCATAAAATATCCCAAATCCTTTTGGGAGCAGATGGCCTACATTTTGAAGATGATTACAGAAAAACTTAAAATGAGCATTTCTTATCATTCACTTTACTTTGGGAAAACAAATGACTTGCATGTTATTTTTCTAAAAGCTGTAATACATTCTAGAGAAAGTAATTTGTAATTAAAATCAGCCATACTTGGGGTTTTGTTCAAAAACAAGAAGACTAAGAGAGTTTTATTTATTAAATAGTATGGGAATGATCAATTCTCTGGGGTAGGATATGGCTACTCACTCCAGTATTCTTGCCCAGAAAATTCCATGGATAGAGGAGCCTGGCAGGCTACAGTCCATGGGGTCACAAAGAGATGAACGTGACTGAACACAGCCCTAGCCCACATAGGCATGGGAATGATCAACATGTCATTAAAACATGTTTTAAACACTAGAACATTCATCTCCATGAAGTTATCTAATACCCATGATAAGACATGTATGATCTATTTTGCTCCTCAATTAATGATTAGTTTTATATAACTAGTGATTACTCTATTTTTTATTGTTATAGATGCATATTGCTATTCATGACTTTATTTCTATACAATAGTTTGCTAGTTTTTCAAGACTAGGAAATTCTCAGATATAATGCCATTAATGACAGCATTACTTCCTCCATTTAACATTTGTTGCACCATATTTTTTTACTTTCTTTTTCTTCTAAATATGTCATTCTCCTAACAATATTGCATCAACCATCCATGACAAATTATCTTGCTCTGTCCTGTGACTTCTGTGCATTGATTTATGGATATTCATGGTAATGATAGCCAGAGTTTTTATGTTTTGCCTTCTAGAGAATGTGTTGCTCCCTTAGATAACATAGTAACACTGATTAAAATACTTGGTGTCTTAAGAAAATCTTCCATGAGTCATATAAATTTTAAGAATTTCATATCAAAAGGATTGAGAAATTTGAGGAAGTAGATTAAACTCCTAAAGTCATAAGTATTTTACCCATTCTTCCTTCAACTAGAAAAAACACTGGGCTTGAAGTTGATACCTAAGATTTCTCATATCAGAGCATTTCAAAAACATTTCTTGGATCCTTAACTTTGCTCACGTGAGCTTTACTACTCACAAACTCTATGAGCTAAGGCAAAACACTTAATTTCCATAATCTTCAATTTCCTAATTTCTAATATGGGGGAAACTGTTGAGTGCTTTACAATATAGTATAACTAGTATTTAGGTTACACAATCCATGGATCCTAATCTGCAGAGTGCATGGAAATTATCTGAAAAATTGCTCAGTACTCAAAAGCCCTCTAGCCCCACATTCAGAAAATGTTTGCTGAGCCAAAAAAAAAAAAAATATATATATATATATATGTATATATAGTGATGCACACTAAATTTTGAGAATTGCTGGTATAAACCATGTAAAACCCTGAGCACATTATTTCCTTTATTAATATTACAACTGTTGCCACTCTCATCATTGTAACAGCTAACATGGTGATATTCCTTATAGCAGGCAATAAAGTGGCAGTCAGACCCATCAGTTATCAGATTTAGAAATCAACCTTGAATATTCATCAGAAGAACTGATGCTGAAGCTGAAACTCCAATACTTTGGCCACCTGATGTGAAAAGCCAACTCATTGAAAAAGATCCTGATGCTGAGAAAGATTGAAGGCAAAAGGAGAAGCAGGGTGGCAGAGTATGAGATGGTTAAAGAGCATCACCAACTCAATGGATGTGAATTTGAGCAAACTCCAGGAGATAGTGGAGGACAGAGGGGCCTGGCTAGCTGTAGTCCATGGGGTTGCAAAGAGTCAGAAACAACTTAGCAACTGAACAACCACAAAAATCAATGCCAAGAATTTCAGTCATTCATTACTTTTCCCAACCTCATATACAAACCAATGCATGTGGTGAAGAACTGTTGAAAGATGGCAGGGTAGAGTCATAATCAATTAGGTTCTATTCTAGAAAGATTCCAGGGAGGGTTAAGGACACATTTTGCAAGATGCAAGCAATAGAAGAGGGAAATCCAAAAAAAGGACATCTTGGAAATTCCCAGATGACAGTTTTGTCCTGGCAGTTATGCTACTACTTCCTCCATTGGCTGGAAGGCCTAACTGAGAGCAGCAGCAGATGAGACAGATCCTAAGGGACTGGAGATAAGAAAGGCATGGAAAATTAGGCACGGGAAGATTGTTTAAACAGAAGCAACAAAATTTGACACTAAGACATTCAAAGTAAGGGCAATTTTTATCCTTTAGAATCTGAAATACTACTATACTACAACGACTTCTCCTTAGCAAAGTGAGTTTATCTATGCTCAGATTGGATGGGATAGGAACATCTTAGAATTTGCATTGCTGTAGGTAGTCATTTTCCAAATCTATCAAGTAAGATAGGGTTAGGGTTATTGGTCATTTCCAATCTATCAACTAATATCTATTAAGTAAGATATTTCCAGGGTAGTCACCTTCAAAGTTGTTTTTCTTAAGTCACTAGCAATAGTAAGAAATAAATTTTGCATCCCTGTTCTGTATGTATGTGTAAACATACACACACATACACACACACAAAGGGAAACATGATAAAAAAAATACTTTTCTTCACTGTGTGCAACATATTTTGATATATATTATACATATTTTTATATATTTTAAATATTTATATATATATATATATATATATATATATATGCCATCTCATTTCATTCTCTTCTTTAATTTAAAACTGTTCATTAAGATCCACTCGGTTAATTTTATGCCTCACTACTGGGTTTTAATTACAGTATGAGAGAAAAAAAAAAAGGCATTTGTTAAAAATGAAGATTTTAGTTCTACCTTCACCCCAAGATGTGCATTTAATAGTTCTAGGGATGGGCATCAGGACTTTGGGTGATTCTGATCTCTCGAAATAGTGATCTATAGAGTTAAAACTGCCTTCAGATATAGCTGATCTCACCTTCCCTGATGCCTTCTACCTTCCTGCTCCTGTCTGCTTCTCCTCTACTAAACTCCAGAACTGAAGCTGACATTAAACCTGACTCAACTGCATGCCTAGAACCAAACTGAAAAGATGAATAAACTGAGGCCCTAGAAGGTAAATGCCAGACACAAATTCACAACCATCTTCAGATTTCCCTGGCTTTTAAATCCTTTCATCTTTTGTATAGATCTCACAGTTCAACTCAAGAAGAACCAAAAACCAAAAACAAAACAACAAAAAACTTAACTGCAATTTACAGTTTATGTCATGCAGAGTTTTCCCCCCTTGAGGCTACTTTTATGGTTAGAAAATAGGAACACATTAAACCAATTTGACTGAACTCTACTTTTAATGTATAAATATCTTACTACAAATTGGAAAACTTAGTTTTTCAATTTTCTTATTAGTGTTAAACTACTTATGTACCTTTGGGAGGAAAGAGAGAGCATTTATAATATACTCCAGAATTACATGAGTAAAGAAGACTATTACAGGGTTGAGAGCTGATTGTACCAAGTTGTACAAATATTTCCTATTATTACCTAAGAATGTGATGCACGTGTGCTAAGTCACTTCAGTCACGTTCGACTCTGTGCGACCCTATGTATGGACTGTAGTCCGCCAGGCTCTTCTGTCCATGGGTCTCTCCAGGCAAGAATACTGAAAGGGGTTGTCATGCCCTCTTCCAGGGGATCTTGCTGACACAGGGATGGAACCTGCAACTCTTAGATCTCCTGCAATGGCAGACAAGTTCCTTATCACTAGCGCCACCTGGGAAGAAGCTTATATATTGTAGTAATCAGCTAAAATTTGAAACGATTTCTCAATAAAATGAAAAGGAATTTTGCTATCAGTCACATGTATCATCACAGAAATGTAAATACAACACATTTTATTTGTGTACAGTATTGATGTATATGATTTATTTCAGGAAGATAAACAACTTTATGTGTTTTAACTAGCTTAGTCAGCCTGATTATGGGCTTCCCTGGTGACTCAGATGGTAAAGAATCTGCCTACAATGTCTCATTATATTTATTCTCTATCATCAAGAACAAAATGAATAATTCACATAGCTTCTGTCATGGAATTTAAGAATCACAGAAGTCTACCCCTCTTGTAGATATATTGAAATATATCCACCTAATATCCATATGTATGATCTTACTAAAGCATGTATATAATCACTTATTTTATATTAATAATTAAAGGAGATAACCATGTGCTTAAGAAATATTTTACATTGCAAATTCCCTTCAAATAACCTTAAAAAACTTTCACAAATACTTTGGCCGGAATACAGAAAATATCTCAAGTTATTGAACTGCTGTTATGATTTAGTGGACTATAACATTTATGAAATATTGTTATGAATGGAAGAAATTATTTTAAAATTGTGTATTTTCAAATCCTCTAGATATTTGCATTATCTCTTAAGAAGGAATTCCTGGAGAAGGAAATGGCAACCCAGTCCGGTCTTGCTTGGAAAAATCCCATGGACAGAGGACCTAATGGGCCACCATCCATAGGGTTGCAAAGAGTTGGACATGACTGAAACGACTTAGCACAAGGCAATTTAGAGTTAAAAACAAAAAGACTGACAGAGGGCAGAGGAAAATGGGGAAGTGCTTGGCTAATGTTTCCAAAGCATGCTGATATGTGTGTAAAGATAAGGATAAACTGCAAATAGTTTACATGTTTCTACTTCAAAAAGTGGTATATGAAGTTGCTATCATGGCACAATTAGTTATTAGCATAAGATATAGTAAATATTTTGAAGAAATAAACCTGTATTTAAAACTTCTTTATCAAATGTTTCACTTCTTCATTAAATTTTCCACACAGTTAGTCTGAATTAGTACAGTTTTACTATACCTAATTCATTAAATTACTGTCTAAATCACTGATCATCTGTAAGACCATAAAGGAAAAAAAGTAATTCCTTGCTCCAGTGATGAGGTTTGTGCTATATATTCAAAGTATTAGATAGTTCATAACATTTATAACAATAGAGCTTTATTGCTTTTAATCATCATGGTGGGTTAGAGTCCGGGGCAGAGGCAACATTTCTAGAAACAAACAATTGAGAATCAGTTCAGAATCAGAATAGCTTTCCAAATCCATAAAAGCAATTAAGCTGCATTGGAATAAATACAAATTTCAACACATAACATTTTATATTTTGTTTAGTTGCCAACTTCACAGCAAGAATTTAGTGCCTGTTCAAATCCATATAACTAAATTGTAAATTAAATGCACTTTAGACAGATCAAATTTGCAGTCCAAAATGCAAATATAACTGGACTGAGCCAGAAGTTGTTTATGACACAAAGAAAAGTAGGGGAGAAAAATGTCAGTGTAATATTTAGTTGTGTTGCAAAGTTCAGAAAGAAACAAAAACCTCTGCAACACATCATCACTTAGGTAATGAAAAGCGTTCTTGTTTGTAAGAGTGCATGGAACTCTTTGAATATCCTTGACATTGAACCAGAGTTCTCTGTCTGGTGTACTAGATGAAATGGAAAAAATCAGGCATTGATAAAGAGTTTTGAATTATTGATACGTTGATTGCACCAGGCAGATATCTCCATGGCCCATCGCTCCATGTGCTGAGCTTCACTTTGTATGGGCTTACTGTCATTCGGATTTATTTGTCATCTAAATTCAGGCTGAGTAAGGTGACATTAAATGAGAAGTCTGTCAGGCACTAGATCAGGACAAAGTCAAGTCCTCCAGGGCAACTGGCATCAGTGTTCTTACATTTTTTTTTTTTTTTTGAAAGCGAGATGCATTTTCCATAACCGTGGATAGTCTGCTAGTAGCAAAGTAGGAAATGACTTCCTCAAACTTTTACCACTGGTTATCTGAAAAGAGAAGTGTTGTTCTGTCTCCTTTTGGGAGTAAGATTAATAGAGGAAAATAACTTTCATAGTAGGAGAGCAGGGGAAAAGAGATAGATACTATTGTAAGACAGCTATATGCTACTTCACATTAGAAATATATCGTATGTTCCTGTTCTCAAAATGTTTGTAAGGTGTTCATTTTTTTAAATATCACTTGCATTTTCTGGTTATTTTACATAGACGCTTTACCATCTGAGCTACCAGGGAAGTCCATAGGATACATAAGTTTTCCTATTGCTCAACATATCTGATGTCATGAACACTGTAGATGAATACTGCAGAATACTATATGCATGAAAAGGTATGGTAAAACCCACTAAAACCTGTATGGATTATGCAGTGCACATGTTCAGTCGCTCAGTGGTGTCCAACTCTTTGCAATCCCATGGACTGTAGCCAGCTAGTCTCCTCTGTTCATGGGATTTTCCAGGCAAGAATACTGGAATGGGTTGCCCTTTCCTATTCCAATTATGCACTTCATATCTTTCTAAATAGACTGAAAGATTCTCCAGGACACTAGATTTTATCTTTGTTTGCCATTTCCACAGCTATGGTATAAAGTGGGTACTTGTTATTTTTGCTGAAATTGTCATGTTCATATTGAAAATGTAACTGTTTAAAAATAAAAATATATATTGATTTAACATTCTCTGTAAAGAGGAAGGCTATATATATCCTTGGTATAAAAAGACGAAACTGATGCATGACATAATACTGTAATAAAAATAAAATAACAATGTAATAAAAATAAGCATAATTTATTTAGCACCTACCAACTTGCTAAGTATAATGCTAGAGGTTTTACATATGTTGCTTCATTTATTTCTCACAAAAACCATATGGCATATGAATTATTACCTCCATTTTACAGAGAATGAAGCTGAGTTTCAGTGAGGTTGAGTAACCTTCCAACACTCAAACATAAAGTGGTAGAGCCAAAATGCAATGCCAGGGTCTGGATAACTCTGCCTGTAAAGTTGCTTTTTAATAGCTGTGCAGGATGCATATTACAACATCTGTATTTTTTCATTAAATATTGCTTGTGACCAATGCTTATACTGTCAAGATCATATACTGGATAAAATAATAAATTCATGACCTCAAAACACAGAATCTTCACACCATATACAAAAATAGATTCAAAATGGATCAAAGACCTAAATATAAGATGAAAAACCACACAACTTCTAGAAGAAAGCATTGGCAAAACACTTTTTGACATAAATCCGAGCAATATTTTTTTGGATCTACCTCCTAAGGCAAAGGAAACAGAAGCAAAAATAAACAAATGGGACCCAATTAAGCTTAAAGGCTTTTGCACAACAAAGGAAACCATCAATAAAATGAAAAAGACAGCCTATAGAATGGGAGAAAATATTTACTAATTCTATTACTGATAAGGGGTTAATATCCAAAATACATATATGAACAGCTCATACAACTCAATATAGAAAAATGCATAACCCAGTTTAAAAATGAGTAGAAGACCTGAATAGACATTTTTCAAAAAAATATACAGATGGCTGACTGCACAAGAAAAGTTGCTCAATATAGCTAATCAGCAGATCAGTGTAAATCAACACCACAGTGAGATATCACCTCACACCTGTCAGAAAGGTTGCAATCAAATGTGTACAAATATCAAATGTTGGCAGGAATGTGGAGAAAAAGGGCCCTGGTACACTATTGATGGGAATGCAAACTGCATATAGTAGACACTATGGAAAACAGTATTGAAGTTCCCTGAAATACTAAAATAGAAGTACCATATGACCTAGCAGTTTCACTCCTGTATATGTCTAAAGAAAACCCAAAACAATAATTTGAAAAGATACACGCACCCAACATTCATAGCAGCATTATTTACAATAGACGAGATATAGAAACAATGTAAGTATCCATCAACAGGTGAATAGATAAAGATGTGGAATATATACACAATGGAATATTATTCAGCTGTAAGAAGAATGAAATTTTGCCATCTGAACAATATGAATGGACCTGGAGGATATTATGCTTAGTGAAATAAGTCAGAGAAAGATAAATACTGTGTGTTATGACTGTATGTGGAATCTAAAAATAATAAAACAAAGAAGGAATAAAACTAAACAGAAGACTTAAGATACAGAAAACAACTTGGGGGAGGAAGGGCATTGATAGAGGTAGGGGGTTAAGATGCACAGGCACAAACTACTATGTATAAAATAAATAAGCTGTAGGGATAATATTGCAAGTCAACTGTGCTTCCATAATACCTGTCCGTGTGTGTGTATACCATAAGTGAAAGTGAAAGTGAAGTCGCTCAGTCATGTCTGACTCTTTGCGACTCCATGGACGGTAGCCTATCAGGCTCCTCCATCCATGGGATTTTCCAGGCAAGAGTGCTGGAGTGGATTGCCATTTCCTTCTCCAGGGGATCTTCCCGACCCAAGAATCGAACCCAGGTCTCCCACATTGCAGGCAGACATTTTACCATCTGAGCCACCAGGGAAGCCCGTGTATACCATAGATCCTTCTTTTCCCAAGGGTAACTGGTCTCCAGATCATGGCTTTGGCCTCATCCATAACACATGTTCATCAACTGGGCTTGTCAGGGAAGCTAAATTTCCAGTGAGACTGAAAAACGTCATTCACTAGTGCATACTTTGCACAGACACTAAAAACTTGTTCTCCTTACAACTCACCTGACAGGACATTAATCCAGCACACTTGTTCTTGGGGAAAAGTTCAAGGGTTCACTTTAGGGTGCTGTTTGGTTTGATGGCAATGAAAGCCTGGGTATAAGGCAAATCTTAAACATCTACGAGCCCATAATTTTCTCTGAAGCTGATTCTCTAGAATGTTAGGCTCATTTTCCCATAGGGATAATTTCTCAAAAGCAAAATAAAATAGCCCAGGCAGTGAATAGGTCATTATCAAGATTGAAACATTCTATATCCAATTTTCCCAGAAAGCATACAGGTGTCTGTCTGGTACCCTGCACTGTCATCTGGAGGAGTATGACTGACTTCAATCTTTAGTGGCCTCCTCCTACCATATTTATTACATAGCTGCTTAGTGGCGATGACCTGAAATGTACCACCCTAGACACTTAATCTGGTATACTCAACCATGGTGATACATGCAGGCATGTGTATGTAAGCAGTGGAGACCATTTTTCATATGAAAAGCATTTGGTCTTTCAGTGAGAAATAATGTATTAAGGAGCAATTAGTGGAATAAACAGTACATTTTGTTGCAAATGAAATTCACCTCTGGTTTAACTCACAAGTAGGATGGTAGTTTCTGAAAATATGATAATGTTTTTGGCCAGATACTCATATTCAACTAAGTGAACCTTATCACCAGGAGATGAACCTTCTAGATTAATATATCACAGTCACACTTCTGCATGGTCATTAGCTCACCTCTCTGCAAACCTGAATATGTGCTAAATTGCTGACTTTAAATCCAAAAGTGGAAATAGCCATAAGTATGTCCAGAAATAGGAAGACAGACTTGCTACTTTCATTGCAGTCCACTGAATACTTACATTTATGGTATTTTGAAATGTAATAGTAATTCAAGAGGAATGTTAATTCAAAGATATTCAATTTAGGCTAGATATGTTTCAGAAAGTAAAATTAAACCTACTCTTATTAAGTTACCACTGACTATGAAAAATAACCACAATGGTATTTTAATTTTAATTATTGAAAATAGTTTCATGTTAATACTTAGACCACTTATTCTCTGTTTCTTTTGTCATGGAAAACAATCTATTTGAAATTTCCATTTTTAAGATTATATAGTATGTGACACAAAATATGCAGAGTATGACAGTAATGTCTTATGAAGAATGGAAAAATTTATTGAGAAAATTGAGAAAAAAATCTATTTAGAAAAAAATGAGAAAATTGAGAAAAAATCTGCAATACTCATATAAATTTTTGAAAAATAGTAATCACACTTCAATATACTTGTCAGACATGATAAGGATGCAGCTACCATATGGCTTAGAGGGATTAGTTGTAGAAAGAATTATGGCCTTTTTAATTGTGACAAGAAAAAATTATCTAAGTAAACAGGAATATTAATTGGTGGGAGAAGTCAGTAATACTACTTATTTGACAATTGTCCAAGATTCCATTCCATGAAAAGGCTCATCAGATATATTTTCATTTGGGAAAATAGAATACAATAATACATACATACATACACACACTTTGTTCTTTTATTTTCTACATACATTATATTCAATATAGAAAGAGAAAAGTCATTAAAGTGAAGTGAAGTCGCTCAGTCGTGTCCGACTCTTTGTGACCCCATGGACTGTAGGCCTATCAGGCTCCTCCGTCCATGGGTTTTTCAGGCAAGAATACTGGAATGGGTTGCCATTTACTTCTCCAGGAGATCTTCCCGACCCTGGGATTGAACCCTGGTCTCCTGCATTGTAGGCAGACGCTTTACCATCTTAGCCGCCATACATTATATTCAATATAGAAAGAGAAAAGTCATATGAATAACGTATTAGGATGTGATTATTCATCTCACAAAAAAGAATCTTCATTTACCAATGATTCACTATTTACATCCACGAGAGAAAAAGCACCTGGTATACTTAACATACATGATTCTCACATATCTATGCAGCACAATATATTATATAAAAGGCTCCAATTTAGAATTCTGTTTAGAATAACTATTTTTCTCTGCTAGTATTATTTGATTCAGTTTTTAATTCACTGTGAACTATTCCAGTGAGCTTTAATACCTTCTCAAAATAATTTGGGAATAGCTGAATATGGAATCATTCTTGTTAATTTTCTTCCCTTTTCATATATATATATGGTATATGCTGTTTAGAAAGTCTATCTCTCCACATAGTATGCTTTATGACTAACAGATAATAATATCTACCAATTTTCTTCCATATCTTACCTAATAAAGATTTAGAGTGATACCATAAAAAAACCTATTCATTTACTTTCATTCAGTCATACATTTTTAACAGAATATCCCTCTTTTCCTAACTATCCTATGTTAAATTAATATAAGTTCATGTAAATTCTTGGGAAAATGTTCCCCTTTAAAATGAGTGAATGTCTGATGGGTCACATAAGAGAAAAATGACGTCACTGTAGTGCTTTCTGAAGTAATTTGTATACTGCAAACTCTGGGAAGTGCAATTTAACTCTGAATAGAATAAAATAGCCAACTGAAAACTGAAGAAAACCAAACAAACAAAAATACACATACACAATCAACTAGCTGGTTGCAACATGCCATTAAATGCTTTATATTAGTCAATAAGTGATTTTTGGTCATCTTTCCCCCTTCTCTATGGGAGTTTGTTGCTGCTGCTATTCTATTTAAAGTTTTAAAAGAATGGATTTGAATCAGACACAATAATACAGTCACTCACAGGGACTAATCATTTCCTCAGCAAGAAAAGGAATTCTTTACGTGTGTGTGTGTAAGACAGATATAATTGTTCGCTGTATCATGAGATTAAATGAACTTGGAAACCCAATTAACCATTTTAATGACTGGAGAGGGGTTAACAGATGATTCAAAATGACAGCTGGTAATTATAGACCTCTTCTCTCATTTAAACTGAGTTAAAGATGATTTTTTTTTGTCCATGCCTGGACATTAACTCTTTGTCCAGGGATCTCAGATCCCTGACCAGGGATGGAACTTGTGTCCCCTGCATTGACAGGGTGGAGTCTTAACCACTGGACCACCAGGGAAGTCCCAAGAGAATGTGATTTTTTTTAATGCAGGTAGAGAATGTATGAAACAAAACCTTGCAGGACCATAATGAGAGCTTTGCGTTTTCATCAAGCATTTATGGATCACCTACTGTGGGCCTGTGCCTAATCTTGGGGAACTTTGTGAACACGCAGCTTCCCTATGACTAATAAGAGAGTCCACTTAATTGAGTTGCTACACTACTTGTAAAGAAAGCATTGCCTTTTTGAGTACTGTTAGTTCACTTTGGATATTATTAAAACATCACTGGTATCATTTATTACACTAGGTACATATAAGATACTATTAGAAATTCCATGCTTTCTTTTCAAAAGAATATTGGTACACTACACCTCTACATAAGTATACCATGCATGCCTTTATCCCAAGAAATCTATCAGATTATTGATTTTTCCCTCTGACCTTGAAAACTATTAAGATAAACTAGTGGCTTGAACTCCCATTAATAATGCATCAAAATAGATTAACTCTTTGGAAAAATTCTCAAACTGCATAAAAAAGAAGCTGAACATACATTTAGATATGCTAGTTTTCAAAAAATTAATACTCAACAGTTGATACTGACTACACAATGATCAAAAAACAATAAATGAAATCTAATGCAATTCCATCTTTTAGCAGACACATCAAACAAAGTGAACTATAAATAAAATAATGTATTAGTCTAAGGTATTTATGTTAAACATACAATTAAAATGAAAGTATACTAAGTGTGTAAGACATTTTTTTCTTATCATCATAATCCTTTAATTTAAATAAATATGAATTGCATTAAATGAAAATCAGCCACATTGGCATATAAATCATAATCCTCTGACCGTGATTTTCATTTTCTCTATTTTAAAAGAGATCCCTAAATACACTGGTCAATGGTAAATTTTACTCCAAAGGTTTTATTCCTGAAAGTCTGAAAACAGTATCTTCTTGGTCTGTAATTTAAATCACCACAAGAGAATGCAGCACATATCACATAACAAAAACCTATAACTACATTTTCTTTGACGTCAGTACTGATGCCCAACACAACTGAAGTGACTTAGCACGCATGATCAGATAAGGGCAGATCAGTCGCTCAGTCGTGTCCGACTCTTTGCGACCCCATGAATCGCAGAACGCCAGGCCTCCCTGTCCATCACAAACTCCTGGAGTTCACCCAGACTCTGGTCCATTGAGTCAGTGATGCCATCCAGCCATCTCATCCTCTGTCGTGCCCTTCTCCTCCTGTCCCCAATCCCTCCCAGCATGAGTGCACATGCTAATGCTCAAGTTGAACAGATCACTATCTCCATGTTCAATACACACCTTTAGTACTGTATTTATTCTGTTGTTTTGCAACTCTATATATGTATTTATCTGCCTACTAAGAATTTTCATTTAGTGAGGGCTAAATGTTTCTGTTTTTGAGCACAGAACATTTCTTTTGTAGTATTGTGAAATTTATTTTAATAGTATCTTCAAGTCTCATGCTATGCAACATCCCTACGAAAGCACTCAGTGTTTTAGACTCTAAATATTACGCTATATAGCCTAAGGTCAATTTGTTGTAGCTTTGCAAAGAAGCCCGTAGTGAAATATATTGCCTTTATATGTGGCAAATCATTTCTAATATTATCAAACACTTGGTTACTTTTAAAATACCACATAAATGTTTGATTAAGTAGCTCCTCTTTTTAAATTCAATCCAATTTCATGGATAGAACTAAGGCAAATTTATAATAGTCTCAAACTTGTTTTACTATGGGTACTTTCAAACATACACAAAATTCAACAAAATAATATGTTGCCATATATAATCAACCAGTCCTTATAACTGTCATTCCAAGAGCACAACTGCCCAAACCACTATCTTCTTTCCTCCCTCTCCAAATGCTAGTAAGAAAATTTCAGACACAATTCCTCATCCATTGTTTAGTACTTATATCTATAAAATGTGTGCTATCTTAACCAAGTTACTACCCCATTATCACCTTTAAATAATGAATATTAATACCTTAATACTATGAAATATCCAGTGGGAGTTTACATGCCTAATTGCATTTTTTATGTTTTTAAAGTAGGATCTAAATAATTTCTATATATGATAGCATGGTAATTAAATTGCTGTCTCCCGTGTGTGTGTGTGTGTGTGTGTGTGTGTGTGCGTGCAACTGAGTGTGTGCTCAGCCATGTCCAACACTTTGGGACTCCATGGACTGTAGTCCACCAGGTTCCTCTGTCTGTGGAATTTTCCTGGCAAGAATATTGGAGCTAGTTGCCATTTTCTACTCTAGAGGATCTTCCTGACCCATGGACTGAATCTGGGTCTCTTGCATCTCCTGCATTGGCAGGTGGATTCTTTACCACTGCACCAGATAGAAAGTCATGCCTCTCTTAATCTATAGGTGTTCTATATCACTGTTTTTGTCTTACCACC
The DNA here is from genome assembly GCF_002263795.3 of Bos taurus. Classification (NCBI taxonomy): domain Eukaryota; kingdom Metazoa; phylum Chordata; class Mammalia; order Artiodactyla; family Bovidae; genus Bos; species Bos taurus. The sequence continues at coordinate 50,151,303 of NC_037333.1, read as the reverse complement.
TACTGGTTGACAAGGAGAATATTTATTTTTTGGCTACTGCATTATCTCAGTTTGGATTTTACTGACTCCATTCCCATGGTCAAGTTCAACATGTCACTTCTACCCTATGGTTATATATAGGCTTATCAAACCATGTAATATTCCTCATATTAGTGTAATAGCCAAATAAATACTGGGTTGGCCAAAAAGTTCCTTTGTATTTTCTTTCCATAAGATGTTATGGAAAAACCCAAATGAACTTTCTGGCCAACCCAGTATTTATTGATACTTAAACTACTAGAGTCATAATCCAATAACTGCTTGGACATATGCATAGAGTACCTCAAGAAAAAGAAAAAAAATCAAAATATGTAAACACACCACACACACACACACATATACACACACACACATAGATGCACATAGATAGAGTAGTGTACAGTTTCTGCTCTGTCTCACATTTCCAGACAGTACTAGGAGAATTTGGCTTGATGGTTATATCATTACTAACAAGTGAGTGGGTTGATACGTCAATTAAATTTTATGTTCCTTGGGTTTTAGTTCTATAAAAAAGAAGATAACAATTCCTTCTCTCGAATTACCTCTGTGGGACTCTGAGCTACTTAGGCAGAATTCAGTGTAGTGATTTAGAGACATAGTTGAGGGAAAGGTGTGCTTGTGTGTGACAGTGTGTGTGTGCATGTGTGTGTTTGCTTAATAGGAAGAAACCCATGCTAACAAAAAGAATGGCAAAGTGTGAGGTAACAAGGCCACGTATGGGACACAACAAAAAAGAAATCATGGCTTCTGAGATCACAGGCTCTTCCTGTCACCTGCTGGGTTTGTGGACAATAAAATGGGTGACAACATGGAAAATATGAAGTGTTTGAGCAATGAGGTAGTTTCTGCAGATACAGAGAGATATTTGGTGTGCCAGCTAAGAAGCATTGCCTACTAACCTCTGGCGTGGGTTCAATCCTCAGTAATTGCAGCTATTGCTAAGGCAGTGACTTCCATAAGCAAAAGTTTTACTTTGTTTTTATCTTCTTTCAGCTCTTCAAAGAGCAAGACACGCAATGAAAGATTTATTTCCCCGCATGACCAAAGCTCAGAGATGGTAGATTCACTGACTGTATATTTTATTTATTTTACCAACTGTTACAAAGAAAAAAAAAAGGTTTCTAGCAAACATCCTCTGAAGCAGTAGAAAATAAGCATTCTCAGAGTTGCTGGCCTCAAAATATGCCATCCAGAATAAGATGTGTGTCCCCATGTGGTGGCCTCTGCTTGCTGGCCAGTTATATTACTACCATTTAAAAAGTTTTGCATTTGTTACTTTACGTATAACCCATATTTATACCAAAATATAATAGATAAATAGGCAAAATAATGCACAAAACCCTAATACCATTCAAGTAAGTACTATTTTGAAGGGTTAGTTTCAAGTAACACTGCTGAAAAAAAAAGTGAGGGTGAAACCTACAAGTCACATTAATGAAGATTCAATTTTGGCCAGTTTTAATATGACAGCAGCAGATGGTATGACTTATTGGAAGCACTTTTCAATTTTCTAGGCAAAGTAATTTCTTAAATGAAAGGACTCCTTTAGGCACACAAAACTCTCCTTCCAGAGCTGTTCAGAGACTTACTTTAGTCACCAAGCTAGAAATGGTGGTGGGAGACACTAGAACTCAGCAAAATTGTTTCCTAAGTTGTATGAAAGCTAAGTCCTTCAGTGATCTCTGGATGTGGAAAACACATATGCTTATTTTTGAGCATGTGTGGATAGTTGGGTAGTTGTTCCTTTGACTTGCACACATCAATCTTTCTTCTTCTGGGATAAGAACTATCGTTTCTGAGGGCACTCACTCTTTCCCTACTCCCTGGACTTGTGGTCATGTTTTATTGATCCCACCAAATACTCCAGGATGGGTAGTAGAACCTGGTTAAGCCTTTTCTCCCATCTATCTTACCACAGTGTTTGGTCCACTTTGAAAGAACATCTGGTTAATCTATACTGATCCTGCTCAAAGAAACTGATTCAGAAAAGTTATGGGATCTGAACTGGTTCACAGAGAGCTAATCTGATGGTCTTGAGGTTGTGCGTGCCTATTAAGTTGCTTCAGTGATGTCCAACTCTTTGGGACCCTAGGGACTGTGGCCCACCAGGCTTCTCTGTCCATGGGATTCTCCAGGCAAGAGTACTGGAGTGGGGTCCCATGCCCTCCTCCAAGGGATCTTCTCAATCCAGGGATGGAACCCGTATCTCTATGTCTGCTGCATTGGTGGGTGGGGTTTTTTTTTACCACTAGTGTTGCCTAGTAAGCTCAGTCTTGCAGTTGAGGTGTAAATCTGAGTTTATGGAGACCTCCATGGAAGAGGGACAGTGATGTCAGCACAGAGGAGAGCAAAGATATAAAGAAGCAACCAAATCTTGATGTTATTTTTTGCATCCCCAGACCCAGTCATAACTGTTGGTAAGACAATGCCTCTGGACTTTCAGCTGAGTTTGTCAATCAGTTCAATTTTGCACCTTCTGTTTTACACAAATTCACTTTTCCCTCTTCTGATCATTGGTATTTCATACAATCTTTTTGTTATTCAGAGAGGAAACCATCTGCTTGCATCTTTGCTTAAAAAAAAAAATAAAAAAGGAGAGAGAGAGAGGTAGGCCTATGAGGCTTTAATTTAAATTAATGGGAAGTATTTATTTTTCCTAAAAATATTTTAAAATATATATTAAACAAATATTGAAATAAATAAGAAAAAATAAACTTTTAAGGAGATAAAACTCCTGTTCCTGTGTATTTTTTTGTATGACACAAAGCAGATGCTACTTCAGTGGATAAAGAACTTTGTTAGAAATTCTATGCAGAGATTTTCTATTGAGCTGTTCTAATAGTGATTTCACTGTTTTTCAATGAATCACAACTATGATACTTCTGTGTCCTGTAACATTTATGTATATTCTACATATTGCTTTAAAACTGCATGAAGATCTGGTTATTGAGACTATTTTAATTAAGCTCTTTATATATACAGTCCTTTGCAATGTAAACATTTTATAGAAAACTTAAAAGTTTATTTTCTTTCTCTTTCTTGTGTTGTTGTTTTTCTGTACGACTGTGGTTGATGATAACTTCCACAGTACAGACCATTCTAGGAAACAACACATACTATCTCTTTTTTACTGGCTATTTTGCTGAAGTTAGTTAAAATTTAGATTTCTTCAACTATTCCTAGGTATTACATCTTGCTAAGAAGTTAAAAGTTATCCTAAACTGTAATATGCTTAAGGACATTCCATTCAATATTTTATGAGTCAATCTAATATATTAAGAGTATGGGTTCCAAACATTAGGTTCTAAAATAGAATCTATGAACAGGCTTTTGGAAAACTGTTGACCACTGAAGTTGTATGAAAAATATTTCAGAAATACACATCTGAGTATATTTTTCCTCAGGTAAAAGATCCCAGCCTTTTTCAAATTCTCGAAAAGATAAATGATGCAAAAAAAAAAATGTTATTAAGCAGGAGTAAGCAGAGGGATTTTGATCTTTTAAAGGCAAAATTGAGGGTAAATGTTCACAGAATTTCCATTTTCTATGTAAACCAGCTTTAGTACAATGTGAGCATCTGAAGGTGGTAGAGTTATGACTATGCAAAGTTAACCAGGACATAATCTGTTCAATACTGCATATCATCACAGTAATAATTACTTTATTGTTCAGTGCTCAGGGTCCTGGCCAGGAAGCGTAACCCAAATAAGAATTAAATGCAAGAAGCGTATGTCCACGATATCACAATTAAGCTCAGTATAGACAGACCTGAACATTAAAGGCAAATTAATAAACTTTCAAGAATACCATCAAATAAATGGTAAGAATTCAGTGCTCAAGTATAAAATGTTGCAAAAATACACTAGAATGACTTATGTGATCACAGTTCTGAAATTTATTTCATATAAAGATTTTCCTCTTAATGGACATTCAGTTATGTTAATCCTTAGAAATAACTGCTCTTGGTGTTTTATATCTAGAAATTAGGGTCAGATCACAGTTTCAAGTCATTTACTGAAGGAGAAAGGAACTAAGACAGAAGGAAGGAGGGAAGAAGGGAGAAGAGTGGGAATAATGATGAAAGAGTATTTTTTACATTAACTGCATATTTGCAGAGAAATTCACATCTCCCTTTAAGTTCAGTTTCTTTAATTTTACTCCATTTCTTTATTATCTTATAATATTCAAATATATTTTACCAATTACTGTTAAAGGATCTACTTTTGATATTTGCCCTCAACTAGCTACATTAGTTAGGAGACTGGTAGATAGGCAGCTGAAACAAAGAGATCAAAAGCAAAATAAAACAGCAGGGCACATTAAAATGTCAGAAATCTGTTTCTTTTAAATCAAGGTCTAAAGGTAAGGGATCCAAGATGGCAGTGTACCTCTTCTTCAGATGGTTACTGGGATGCCCAGTTTCTTCCTATCTTGTTTTGTCACACTATCCAAAGGCTCAGTTTTGCTCAGGGCCTCTGGATACCCTTCAATATCCATTCTAGCCTTCTATTTCCCAGTACATGAACCTCATGGAATGTCAGAAAGACCACATTTCCCAAGCTATCTTGAAGGTAGGTAAGATTATTTGATTAATTTATGGGCAACAGCATGTGCACAAAAGTGATATACAAAACTTGGGTTATGCTTTTAAAGGACCAGAGGTGACTTCCCTTGCCTTTTACTTTTTTCTAGACATCTTGAGAGCCATAGCAATCCAATGAGGGTGAAGGATGAAAACACAGAAGCCTATACCTAACACCAGGCTTCCCAGGAGGCACACTGGTAAAGAATCCACCTGCCAATGTAGCAGACAAAAGAGATGTGGGTTCGATCTCTGGGTTGAGAAGGTCCCCTGGAAACAGGAAATGGTAACCCACTCCATTATTCTTGTCTGGAAAATTCCATGGCCAGAGGAGCCTGGCAGGCTACAGTCTATTGGGTCCCAAAGAGTTGGACACGACTGAGCACATGAGCAAATACCTAACATGAGAGCCATTGCACCAGTAAATGGGTTTATGTGAGAAATAGCTTTCTACTTTTGTTTAAGTAAATGTTATGTAAACAAATTTATGTCATGGCAATTGAGCCTATATCCTAATCTTTGCATCAATACAATACCTGCTGCTCTTCTTCCCACTTTTCTTCCAATAAAACATAAGTTCCTTTCATCCACATTTTTTTCATATTGGGTTATTTGTTACAGCAAAATAAATGAAGGGACCATAAACATTTAGAGTTCCTATTACAAAAAAAAAAAAAAATCACAAATAATTGTCTCCAAAACTTTGATTTATCTAACTAACCAAATTTCCATAACCAGGAAAGAATAGACTGTGACACCTTTCCATTTCTATCTATTGATTCCAACGTAAATTGTCTGAGAACAGAAATGTGCTTAAAACCGAATATACTAAAATTTCCACTGAATACCATGTAGCAAGCAGCATAAAAATAAGAATGAAATATTAGTAATAATAGATTATGTAAAAGATAATAGTGTAGAGTTGAAAGCAACATGTTGGAGATGTACTTTGTGTGTGGGAGCTAGAATGGGGGGAGAGACGAATCTCCGAAGAAGGCAGAGGGATGGCTGATTTGCCTTTATCATTGGCTTGCTGCCTAGTTTCTTTCAGGTCAATCTTTTTTATTTTATTTTATTTTTATTAAGCACAAGCATTCTTGCCTTAGGCATGTTTTTCTTTGATAGCTACAACTTCCTCTTCCTACCACTCATCTCTCACTAATCAATACACAATGAGGTGCCAGAGTAATTTCCTTTTTATAAGACTCTTACCACTTCCTGACACTTTTCACATTTCTTCCCTAATTATTTTCTGATTTTGACACCAGAGAGAGAGTTCTCGTTCTCACTAACAGGCATTTGCTCTCCACCTTGGTCCAACTTCTTTTGCTCAGTCCTGGCCTGTCAAGCTTTTGTGGCGGGCTTTATTCCTATCCCCCTCCCCAAAAAACAACATGCCCTAGTCTAACTTTGTGCTTTCATCCTACGTAGTCTTTTTATTAAAATCTAATATTCATTATTACCTTCACAAAACATTTCTTAAAACTTTAATAATGCCTGTCAATTGTTACTTAGGAAACTTGATGGAGGAAAAAAAAAGATGAAAACAAGGACATGCTAATATCTGCCAGGGCAGGGGTACAATGTATTATAAAATATATGTAGCAGGTAAAAGACTTACAACTTGTTTTTCAAGCAAATATACACTTTTATGGGGCCTAAACTAAAATTTAATTTTAAACTAAAGCTCTTAACAAATGTACCTCAAAATTTGATTGGAATATTACAATACAAATGTCCAGTATTATAATAAAGTATCCCAGAATGTGTTAAGCATAATGGGTATATATACAATTTGATCTACACAAGCTTTACGTTAGAACAATTTGGATCTTAAATACAAAAAAGTAATAATAGGGACAGTTTTTTAACTTCTCAGATGCTACGCACAATAAGCTCAAAATACATATAAATTTAATATATCACATATGTGGTATATATTTACTGCAACTTTGCTTATAAATGTTTCTCTCTGATGTACTTGGAGAAGGCAATGGCACCCCACTCCAGTACTCTTGCCTGGAAAATCCCATGGACGGAGGAGCCTGGTAGGTGGCAGTCCATGGGGTCGCACAGAGTTGGACACGAATGAACGACTTCACTTTCACTTTTCACTATCATGCATTGGAGAAGGAAATGGCAACCCACTCCAGTGTTCTTGCCTGGAGAATCCCAGGGATGGGGGAGCCTCGTGGGCTGCTGTCTATGGGGTCGCACAGAGTCAGAAATGACTGAAGTGACTTAGCAGCAGCAGCTAATGTACTTCCTATTCCATGGGTGAAAAAAAGATAAGACTCTTAACACTATAAGATGATGTTAATGCATACTGCAATCTATTACATTCAATGGCTGATACATGTGTGAGTGGCCCAAGGTGAAGTGGAAGGAAGGTAACTGAAATTTCCTATGACTGATACTCTTCACTGGCATCATGGGAACACCATCAGTACTCATGAATGTTATAGACATACTTGGTTAGAAGTCACAAATGCTCCTGGGAGAACAATAAACCTCAGAAACTACTTACATAACTGTTAGACACCATACTTCTAAAAACCAGGGAAACTAATTTTCACCCTCCCTCACAGGACAGAAGAGAACATTTGCAGGTCCTGTTGAAATTAACAGTCTCAGGTATAGCCAGCTGCAGGACTGTAAGGCTCCTTAATAAATATTTGCTGAATGAATAAATGAGAACTATGTGTACCAGATATGTAGAAAATTAAATGAACAAATTAATCTTTAAGTAAAAACCTTAATAAAACAACCAACAAAACACATAAAGATTCAGGGGAACCTCCATCACTTCCACAAAAACTCAAAGAAAACCTGAGTGAGTCAGTGCTGAGAAGCTTTCAGTCTATTTGCATAGAACAGACTTATGCATAAATGTAGACAGAAGGGCAACTGATCACTCTGGAAAGTAGAAGAGAAATTAGAATCATTACTGACATTCTGCCACAAAGGACTGGATAAGCTCAGGCTAGTCACTTAGCCTCTCCAGTCTCTCTCTTAAAAGCCTGTGTTGTGAATTGAATTATCTCCCTCAAAACCATATGCTGAAGTCCTAACCCCTCGTGACCGTATTTGGAGATAAGATCTTTACAGGGGTAATCAAGTTAGAGGAAGAACATAATCAGTTCAGTTCAGTTCAGTCGCTCAGTCATGTCCGACTCTTTGCGACCCCATGAATCACAGCACGCCAGTCCTCCCTGTCCATCACCAACTCCCGGAGTTCACTCAGACTCATGTCCATCGAGTCAGTGATGCCACCCAGCCATCTCATCCTCTGTCGTCCCTTCTCCTCTTGCCCCCAATCCCTCCCAGCATCAGAGTCTTTTCCAGTGAGTCAACTCTTCGCATGAGGTGGCCAAAGTACTGGAGTTTCAGCTTTAGCATCATTCCTTCCAAAGAAATCCCAGGGCTGATCTCCTTCAAAATGACTGGTTGGATCCCCTTGCAGTCCAAGGGACTCTCAAGAGTCTTCTCCAACACCACAGTTCAAAAGCATCAATTCTTCAGCCCTCAGCCTTCTTCACAGTCCAACTCTCACATCCATACATGACCACTGGAAAAACCATAGCCTTGAGATGGACCTTTGTTGGCAAAGTAATGTCTCTGCTTTTCAATATGCTATGTAGGTTAGACATAACTTTCCTTCCAAGGAGTAAGCATCTTTTAATTTCATGGCTTCAGTCACTATCTGCAGTGATTTTGGAGCCCCAAAAAATAAAGTCTGACACTGTTTCCACTGTTTCCCCATCTATTTGCCATGAAGTGATGGGATCAGATGCCATGATCTTCATTTTCTGAATGTTGAGCTTTAAGCCAACTTTTTCACGCTCCATTTTCACTTTTGTCAAGAGGCTTTTGAGTTCCTTTTCACTCTCTGCCATAAGGGTGGTGTCATCTGCATATCTGAGGTTATTGATATTTCTCTCCGCAATCTTGATTCCATCTTGAGTTTCTTCCAGCCCAGCATTTCTCATGATGTACTCTGCATATAAGTTAAATAAGCAGGGTGACAATATACAGCCTTGATGTACTCCTTTTACTATTTGGAACCAGTCTGTTGTTCCAAGTCCAGTTCTAACTGTTGCTTCCTGACCTGCATACAAATTTCTCAAGAGGCAGGTCAGGAGGTCTGGTATTCCCATCTCTTTCAGAATTTTTCACAGTTTACTGTGATCTACACAAAGGCTTTGGCATAGTCAATAAAGCAGAAATAGATGTTTTTCTGGAACTCTCTTGCTTTTTCCATGATCCAGCGGATGTTGGCAATTTGATCTCTGGTTCCTCTGCCTTTTTTAAAACCAGCTTGAACATCAGGAAGTTCATGGTTCACATACTGCTGAAGCCTGGCTTGGAGAATTTTGAGCATTACTTTACTAGCATGTGAGATGAGTGCAATTGTGCAGTAGTCTGAGCATTCTTTGGCATTGCCTTTCTTTGGGATTGGAATGAAAACTGACCTTTTCCAGTCCTGTGGCCACTGCTGAGTTTTCCAAATTGGCTGGCATATTGAGTACAGCACTTTCACAGCATCATCTTTCAGGACTTGAAATAGCTCAACTGGAATTCCATTACCTCCACTAGCTTTGTTCGTAGTGATGCTTTCTAAGGCCCACTTGACTTCACATTCCAGGATGTCTGGCTCTAGGTCAGTGATCACACCATCGTGATTATCTGGGACATGAAGATCTTTGTTGTACAGTTTTTCTATGTATTCTTGCCACCTCTTCTTAATATCTTCTGCTTCTGTTAGGTCCATACCATTTCTGTCCTTTATCGAGCCCATCTTTGCATGAAATGTTCCCTTGATATCTCTAATTTTCTTGAAGAGATCTCTAGTCTTTCCCATTCTGTTGTTTTCCTCTATCTTTGCATTGATTGCTGAAGGCTTTCTTATCTCTTCTTGCTATTCTTTGGAACTCTGCATTCAGATGCTTATATCTTTCCTTTTCTCCTTTGCTTTTCACTTCTCTTCTTTTCACAGCTATTTGTAAGGCCTCCCCAGACAGCCATTTTGCTGTTTTGTATTTCTTTTCCATGGGGATGGTCTTGATCCCTGTTTCCTGTACAATGTCACGAGCCTCATTCCATAGTTTATCAGGCACTCTATCTATCAGATCTAGGCCCTTAAATCTATTTCTCACTTCCACTGTATAATCAGAAGGGATTTGATTTAGGTCATACCTGAATGGTCTAGTGGTTTTCCCTACTTTCTTCAATTTAAGTCTGAATTTGGTAATAAGGAGTTCATGATCTGAGACACAGTCAGCTCCTGGTCTTGTTTTTGTTGACTGTATAGAGCTTCTCCATTTTTGGCTGCAAGAACATAATCAATCTGATTTCGGTGTTGACCATCTGGTGATGTCCATGTGTAGAGTCTTCTCTTGTGTTGTTGGAACAGGGTGTTTGCTATGACCAGTGCATTTTTTGGCAAACTCTATTAGTCTTTGCCCTGCTTCATTCCGTATTCCAAGGCCAAATTTGCCTGTTACTGCAGATGTTTTTTGACTTCCTACTTTTGCATTCCAGTCCCCTATAATGAAAAGGACATCTTTTTTGGGTTCGAAAAGGTCTTGTAGGTCTTCATAGAACCGTTCAACTTCAGCTTCTTCGGCGTTACTGGTTGGGGCATAGACTTGGATTACTGTGATATTGAATGGTTTGCCTTGGAAACGAACAGAGATCATTCTGTCATTTTTGAGATTGCATCCAAGTACTGCATTTCAGACTCTTTTGTTAACCATGATGGCTACTCCATTTCTTCTGAGGGATCCCTGCCCGCAGTAGTAGATATAATGGTCATCTGAGTTAAATTCACCCTTTCCAATCCTTTTTAGTTCACTGATTCCTAGAATGTTGACATTCACTCTTGCCGTATCTTGTTTGACCACTTCCAATTTGCCTTGATTCATGGACCTGACATTCCAGGTTCCTATGCAATATTGCTCTTTACAGCATCAGACCTTGCTTCTATCACCAGTCACATCCACAGCTGGGTATTCTTTTTGCTTTGGCTCCATCCCTTCATTCTTTCTAGAGTTATTTCTCCACTGATCTCCAGTAGCATGTTGGGCACCTACTCACCTGGGGAGTTCCTCTTTCAGTATCCTATCATTTTGTCTTTTCATACTTTTCATACTGTTAAATTTCTCTACTACAAGACTCTAACTGGTTGGCCCCAATAAAATTTACTTAAAAAAAATTATAGTCATATTCAGGTTACTGTGATATTACTAGATGGGATCCCCTCACTGGGCCAATTAATTATGCCTGCCATGACTCTGGCCATAAATTTGAGCTTTTTTCTATTACTCAAGCTCAATCAGAGCAACAAGAAAAGTTTCAGCTAAGGAGGAAAAAATCTCCCACAATTATGGGATGGATTTATATAGATAACTCCAGGCTATGGTAATTTAGGTTTAAAGTCTCCTCTGTGTTGGAAACAATTAGATCATACTAAGGGCAGACACACTGAAACCATACTCACAGAAAACTAGTCAATCTAATCACACTAGGACCACAGCCTTGTCTAACTCAATGAAACTAAGCCATGCCCGTGCGGCAACCCAAGACGGGCGGGTCATGGTGGAGAGATCTGACAGAATGTGGTCCACTGGAGGAGGGAATGGCAAACCACTTCAGTATTCTTGCCTTGAGAACCCCATGAACAGTATGAACAGTATGAAGCACATAATGGTAGATGCTAATTCAGTATGACTAGTGTCCTTATATATAAAAGGGAAATTTGAACACAGAGAGATATACATGCAGGGAAACTACCACGTGAACAGGAAATGACCATACAAGTAAAGGAGAAAGACCTGGAACAGGTCCTCCCCTCGTGGCCCTCAGAAAGAACTAACTCTTGAATGTGGACTTCTAGCCTCCTAAACTTTGACAGAATACATTTCTGAAGTTTAGGTCATATAGTCATCCAACCCGGGTCTTCTGCACTGTGGGCAGATTCCACATCTAAGCCACCAGGGAAGCCCATACTGTCTATGAATAAGCAAATACAGTAGTATATATTCAAGAGACATGGTTAGAAAAGAAGAAAAAAGAAGAAGAATTTATGTATAAAAATCTTTGAAGGCTATAGCTGATGAGGAAATGCTAAATGCTTTTAATAAAGTCATAGTAGCCAAGGAATGGGCTCTGCTATGGTAGAAAATGGGGCTTCCCTGGTGGCTCAGATGGTAAAGGATCTGCCTGCACTGGAGACCCAGGCTGGATCCCTGGGTTGAGAAAACTCCCTGGAGAAGGGAATGGCTACCCACTCCAGTATTCTTGCCTACAGTATTCCATGGACAAAGGAGCCTGGTGGGCTATGGTTCATGAGGCCGACAACTGAACAACTTGCACACGGTAGAAAATGGAAAGGGAGCCACAAAAGAATCAATATGAGAATATGGCTAAAGATTCACAATGTCTTAACATGACATAAACAATAATGGCATCTTTTTTCTGAGTTCACTATTTAATACAGTCCAACTGAAACAAACAGGAATTTTCTGAACCATTAAATTAAATAGCTTCAAAATACTAGTAAATGATTCCCACTTGTATTCTTAAAAATTTTAAAAGTCTCCAAATATAAATATCAAAAACACAAAACTATATTTCCATAGATTTGAAATTATCCAAACCAATGTAATGTGGTATTTACAGTATGAACATAGAAGCATATCACATGTCATATTCAACATACAGAAATTAGTTCAGTTCAGTCCCTCAGTAGTGTCTGACTCTGTGTGACCCCATGGACTACAGCAAGCCAGGCTTCCCTGTCCATCACCAATTCTCGGAGCTTGCTCAAACTCTTGTCCATTGAGTCAGTGATGCCATCCAACCATCTCATTCTCTGTCATCTCCTTCTCCTCCTGCCTTCAATCTTTCCCAGCATCAGGGTCTTTTCCAGTGAGTCAGCTCTTTGCATCAGGTGGCCAAAGTATTGGAGTTTCAGCATCAGCATCAGTCCTTCCAATGAATATTCAGGACTGATTTCCTTTAGGATTGACTGGTTTGATCTTGCAGTCCAAAGGACTCTCAAGAATCTTCTCTAACACCATAGTTCAAAAGCATCAATTCTTCAGCCCTCAGGTTTCTTTATAGTTCAACTCTCACATCCATACATGACTACTGGAAAAACCATAGCCTTGACTAGACAGACTTTTGTTGGCAAAGTAACGTCCTTGCTTTTTAGCATGCTGTCTAGGTTGATCTACGGCTTTTCTTCCAAGGAGCAACTGTCTTTTAATTTCATGACTGCAGTCACCATCTGCAGTGATTTTGGAGTCCAAAAAAATAAAGTCTGTCACTGTTTCCATTGTTTCCTCATCTATTTGCCATGAAGTCATGGGACTGGATGCCATGATCTTAGTTTTCTGAATGTTGAGTTTTAAGCCAACTTTTTCACTCTTCTCTTTCACTTTTATCAAGAGGCTCTTTAGTTCTTCTTTGCTTTCTTTTAAGGGTGGTGTCATCTGCATATCTGAGATTATTGATATTTTCCCTGCAATCTTGATTCCAGCCTGTGCTTCATCCAGCCTAGCATTTCACATGATGTACTCTGCATATAAGTTAAATAAGCAGGGTGACAATATATAGCCTTGACATACTCTTTTCCGGTTTTGGAACCAGTCTGTTTTTCCATGTCCAATTCTAACTGTTGCTTCTTGACCTGCATACAGATTTTTCAGGAGGCAGGTAAGGTGGTCTGGTATTCCCATCTCTTGAAGAATTTTCCACAGTTTATTGTGGTCCACACAGTCAAAGGCTTTGGAGTAGTTATTAAAGAAGAAGATTTTTTCTGGAACTCTCTTTCTTTTTTGATGATCCAGTGGATGTTGGTGATTTGATCTCTGGTTTCTCTGCCTTTTCTAAATCCAGCTTGAACATCTGGAAGTTCATGGTTCATGTACTTTTGAAGCCGGGTTTGGAGAATTTTGAGTATTGCAAAATTCAAACTTAAATTGAAGAAAGTAGGGAAAACCACTAGACCATTCAGATATGACTTAAATCAAGTTCCTTAGAATTATACAGTGGAGGTGAGAAGTGAGAAATAGATTAAATGGCTTGGATCTGATAGACAGAGTGCCTGAAGAACTATGGACGGAGGTTCGTGACACTGTACAGGAGGCAATGATCAAGACCATCACCAAGAGGAAGAGAGGCAAAAAGCCAAAATGGTTGTCTGAGGAGGCCTTACAAATAGCTGAGAAAAGAAGACAAGCAAAAAGCAAAGGAGAAAAGGGCAGACATACCCATTTGAATACAGAGCTCCGAAGATTAGCAAGGACAGATAAGGAAGCTTTTTTCAGTGATCAATCAAAAGAAATAGAGGAAAACAATACAATAGGAAAGACTAGAGATCTCTTCAAGATATCTTGGTATCTCTAGATACCAAGGGAACATTTCATGCAAAGCTGGGCACAATAAAAGACAGAAATTGTATGGGCTGCCGTCTATGGGGTCCCACAGAGTTGGACACGACTGAAGTGACTTAGCAGCAACAGAAAGATACTAAGATATCTAACAGATATCTTACCCAACAGAAGATACTAAGAAGACATGACAAGAATACACAGAAGAGCTATACAAAAAAGATCTTTATGACCCAGATAACCACTATGGTGTGATCACTCACCTAGAGCCAGACATCCTGGAATGTGAAGTCAAGTGGGCCATAGGAAGCATCACTACAGACAAAGCTAGTGGAGATGAGCAAATTCCAGCTCAGTTATTTCTAAAATCCTAAAAGATGATGCTGTGAAAGTGCTGCAATCAATATGCCAGCAAATTTGGAAAACTCAGCAGTGGCCATGGGACTGGAAAAGGTCAGTTTTCATTCCAATCCCAAAGAAAGGTAACACCAAAGATTGTTCAAACTACTGCACAATTGCACTCATCTCACATGCTAGCAAAGTAATGCTCAAAATTCTCCAAGCCAGGCTTCAACAGTATGTGAACATATAGAAATAGAAATAGCAATTTTAACTGAAGCACATGACCCCATGAATATACTGCTAAACAACGAATTGAACGATATGACCCATATTTCTTAAGGAAAGTGAGAAACCAGCTAAATGATCATCATTATAGGTTCTCTGCAAGGAGTTCTCATTATTTTGAAATATACATTTCTGAATTAAATTTACATGTTTAAGTTACTAACAACAAAAGTTTAAGTATTTTAATTTGTGGGCCTTCCCTGGTGGTCCAGTGGTTAAGAACCTGTGTTTTCACTACAGGGGACATTGGTTCAATCCCTCATCAGGGAACCAAGTTCCCACAAGCCATGAGGCATGGCAATAAAAGTATTTTAGTTTGTAATTTTCTGTGTCACTACTCTAATTTTATATTGATACACTATTTCTTCTGAAAAATCATTATCCTTGTTCTATTTGTTTTCAATAGAACAATGCAAGTTTCTGAAAAATTATTAAGTTAATATAACCAAGAAAAAATATATCAGCCATGTAGTTTTCCTCTGCTGTGGATCTAAGAAAACTCGACTATACACTAGCAAAACATCCAATTTTATATATTCCTCAGTTGAAAGAATTTTTAAATAGGATTCGAATCCTCAGATGTAATAAGTAAGTATTTTATACCAAAGGTGGCTCTAAAGAAATATTCCAATTATTATATTTCAATTTCCTTTAAATTCATATTGCAACATATATGAAAAACTTCAGGAGTAGCTTGACTGGAGGACAGAGCAGTTGTCTGAATACTCTGATAGTTTTGTCATCCCTTCTTGAGCAGAAATAATATAGAGAATAAAAGAATAATCATCCTTCATCCTAATATAATATAACCAATAAATCCAAAATAGAAATTACTTAGACCTGAAAATCACCCAGTATTTATTTAGTTCTCTCTTTGACATAAGTTCAGCAAAAATAAAAATAAGGCATGCTATTGTGTTGAGTAACAAGAAAAGCCAATTATAACAATGATGACCAATACAAGTAAGGATACATTTACTGGGTGCTTAATAAGTGCCAGGCACTGTCTAATTCTTTTACACGTATTAACTCGTTGAATCTACACTATCATTGTATCTATTTTAATGATGAGAAACGTGAAGCACACTGATCAACAAAAGAACCTACCCAATATCAAACACTAGCAAGGGGTATTCTGGCTTCATAGTTTTTGCTTAGACCCGTTTTGCTACACTGCCTCTGCAAAAGAGACATATATAGGAAGCCTCATTTGAATGCCTCCAATGAGCTAAGCACTATGTGGATGATTTACGTGAAATGTAAATCATTCTGTTGATGAGGGACTAGCACTTAGCAAGGTTAAGCTGTTCAAGGTCACTGCTACTCATCCATGGCTGGAATTTGAATTTATGTGTGTCTGAATCCACAGCTGGGGTCCATTTTCCAGTGCTCACATCCAAGTTATAATGGGCCATAGTTTTGCACAGCCATTTAAAAACTACTGCCTGCAGGCCAAATCCAGCCTGCTACCAATTTTTGTAAATAAAGTTTTATTGGAGCTTATATGAGCCTTGTTCATTCATTTGCTGTTGACTGTGGCTGCTTTTCTGCTATAGGGCAGAGTAGAGAAATCGTGACAGAGACCATATGGCCCACAAAGCAGAAATGATTCATTGTCTGGGCCTTTACAAAAAATGTTTACTGACCTCTGGTCTAGGATGTCCCTAGCTGAGATTCCTAGCAGAATTAAAAGAACTTTGTTATGGTTATAGTTGCCACCTTACTAATAAGCAAAAATTTCTAAAGACATTTAAGAAAACAAAGGAACCCCAAATTCCTGTTATGGGCTGAACTATTTCTCCCAAGAAGATGTATGGAAGTCTTGATCTCTGGTACCATGAATGTGACACTGGAGGATAAGGTCTGTGTAGATGAAATCAAGTTGAAATGAGGTTGTTAGTATGTACCACAATTCAATATGACAGCTGTCCTCATAGGAAGAGGAAAACACCAGGAAGACTGAGATGTAGAAAGAGAACATCATGTGACAATGAAGGGAGAGATTAGAGAAATGCAGCTACAAGCCAAAGGATGGCCACCACGAGAGCCCAGGAGAAGGCAGGGCAAGATTGCAAGCAGAGTCTCAGAGAAGGATCATGGTTCTGCTGACACCTTGATTCCAGACTTTCAGCCTCCTGAACTGTAAGGGAATAAATTTCTGTTGCTTTGTACAGCCATTTTTGTGGCAATTCCTTATGGCAGCCATGTGAAGTGACTGTAGTGCCCTTCAGGCTAGGCAGAGACACAGGGTAGCAGGAAATTACTGACTTTGAATAGTGTGTCACAGGTTACCAGCTGACCAATTAACAATTTGCTTTTCTTTAGTAGACTTATAACTGGGAGGTATTCATTCAGTCAGGGAAACATTTCCCTGCCCCCACTGACTTTAGTCAGGGTCATGAGACTTGTACTCATCAATAGAATGTCACCATAAGTATAATAACCAAAGTGACTAAGGAAGCAATCTGCGTTCTTAAAGCTGGATGCATAGACTCAAAAGCTTGAGTGGAACCCCAAGATGGAAGGGGCCCAGGCCCTGGAAATATGCATTGAATAAAACCCTCCCAACTGATCCCTATGTCAGCAAAAAGTAAATCTGTATTAGGTGAAGCCCTTGGAATGTTTTTATATGTTATATCAGCTAATATTACATCAGTTTCGTGAACTATTAAACACAAAATCAAGTTTCTCATTTCTCTAGAATTTGAACTCCTCAGAGGTGTTATATTTGAGGGCCTTATAAATATTTTGAAAACCAAATGGAGAAGGACATCACCGATGTAAAGTTCAAAGACGTATCAGCCCAAATTCAAGCAACACTTGCCATCAACATAAAGCCCACAGAGAGCCATATAAAATATTCAGCAAAAGAACATCCAGACTACAGCTCCATGGTGAACAAAGGAGGAATAAACTCTCAAAATTTTGGCTGCAGAAGATGTTTGTGGGTACCATGAAGTATCCAATCTAGCAATAAGACCTACTTGGGGATATCCAGGAAAGAAACACAGCCCCAAAATCAGTGTGATACATACCAAAACTAAGCTTGAAGCAAAACAAGAGACAAGAGGTGAGAATACATAGTCACAAACTCTCCTTTCTGTTAACCATGGCTTCCAAGTGATGCCACAATGTGATCTTTCTGCGGGTGCAGTGGCAAATCAATTTGTGCTATTTTTGCACTTTCTGAATGGGATAACACATGTACCAAACAGTGTTTGTCAGAGATGGGTCTTGAAACCTGCACTCCATGGAGGCTGTCTATGACTCAAAAGAACATTTATCTGCTGAGTAAAGGATGATGAAACATTAAATGCAAAAGTTTCCAAATGATGCACTATATGATCTTCCTTTCTTTTTTAAAATTTCTCCTTTCTTTTTTTTTTGTTTACTTGATTATTTTTCTGAATTTGCATAAACTAAACTTTGATTTACTAATTGATTTTTATTAATATCTCCCTTGCATGTGATTGCAAACCTCTTTTTGACAATAAGTCCTAAAGAGACTGCAGGTTTATCCTCCTGGAGCAGCACACTGCAGTACCATCGGTGGCTACGCCACCATCTTGGAAGTGGTACTCCCCTGTGTAATATTTCTGTGCCATCTGACAGAAGGAGTTCAAGATTATCTTCTTGTTCTCTATCACTAGCTGGGGTAAAAATAAAGGTTGGTAACATCTTTGGCTTCCTTTTGATTTTATATATTTTAATTCACTCTTTTTCATTTTACTAATTCTTTTTCATGGAGTGAACTACTTCTGCAGATGAAAATTCATGAAGTAAAGTAAAAAATCTTTGAGTGCAAGTCACACTGTACATCAGAAAGCTAGAGTTACAGACAGAAACATCTGTCAACATATGGTGATGCAGATGCATCGTAATACTTTTGGGTTTGACAGCTTTGCACTGGATGTGCTCTTGAGTAAAAGAACAAATTGTTTTTGTTTCCTTGGGTTCTCAAACAATAGGCCTATGCTAGGGATCAAGAATTTTCGATACTAGATTCTGGCTTTCATCAGTCACACTTACATAAACATAGATCTTTCTTTGCTCCATCAGGGCTTTATCATTCAGTTATATGGTATAAAATATAACAAAAAATAGAAAAAAAAACTCAAGCACTTGGAATTGCTGTTACACAAACAGAAGTCTTTAGATAAGCATCATAAAATGGAAAGCACTGAAGATTCCTTGACAAAGTAGCTACATCAGAAAATACATAATGCCTGTTCCCAAGTGCTCAGAAAAAGGCAGAGACAATTCAGCAAGGAACTGAAGTCAACAGTGCAATGCTTAAAATTGGAGTTCTGCAAGCTGTACCATTTTGTATGATCCTAGCATGCAAATGAACCTAAATCACCATTTCTTCCTCTTTAAAATAGCATTATAATAGGGATTAAACGAGGTGATGTATGTAAAACACTTAGCACCATGCCTGGCATATAGGAATTTCGCCAGAAATGGTATCTTGAAAAAGTGAGTATTCATAACAGTTGGTATCATTAACTGAAGTCCTAGTTTGTCATGCATGAATTTTTATTTCTGTCAGAATACATTTCTGACAGCACTACTGTAAAGTAGTGAAAATGATGGATTATACAAGACATGTAATGATGGATAATAACTATTAATAATAACTAATGTGGCTTCAAATGTAGGCCTTTTTTAGGGAAAGGTTTTGTGGCATTCTCTTATAGAAATACCAACATGATTGACAGACCTAAGTGTTAACATATATTAAAAATACCATGAGATTTTTAGAGGGCATCTTAATCTGACACTATATGTTAGTTTCGCAAAATAAGAATTTCATCATTGATAATATTTAAACAGTTCTTTTGAATAGCTCTACCATCAGACTGAATAATGAATGCTATTTTCTCCTCAGTTGATCCATACGGGCGACAGGGCAAAACAGGCATATTCCACATCACCCCGTGCAGTCTGTCTCCCCCTTTCTCACGAGGAAAATGGCAAAACCAGTGAATTACCAAAACTTCTGTGGGCTGCTACCAAGTAAAAGGCACTGTGCCAGGCTCTCAGATGGATCCTCAGCTGTCTAAAACCTTGTTTTTCTTTTCTCCAAGAAGCTGACGACTTTGATGACGAGACACAGGAGAAAAACATGAAAATATGAATGTAAAAGTTATTGGGTATGGCATGTCCCATCTCAAAAGAGGTTATTTTCATTGTCTTTTTGCTCATCAATTATTTCATTATTAAGTGCCCTGAAGTGTATGACAAATGTTCTAGCTTATCACAATGCACATCACAAACCATATGCATTTTCTCCCTGCTTGGAGTACATCCTTTAAAAATCAAACAATTTCCTGGAGGGAGGGCCTTTGGGAAATTACTAAATTAGCCCCTCACCTCCAGCCCCACCTTTCTCTTACCTTCACACACAGAGGCTAATTCTACATGGAATAACCAAATCAAATCAGAACTGAAAGTTCAAACAAGCAATAATTCTCAATCTGTGGTTCGTGTTTCTGAAAAGCCACAGAGAGCTCTGATCTGTGGACCCTTACAGAAAACCTGGGCTGACATATTTATTTGATCTCATCACCCTAAGCAAACAGAATCTCTAACTCTAGATAGCAGCAAGTGAGGATGTTAGAAAGACATTTGCCCTTTCTAGCCCATGAATCTTAGTTTTAACACTTAAAGATAGTGCTATATTTCCTGGTCCCCTTTCTATCTTACTCTATGTTCTGGAAGGAAAAAAATAAAAAACAATACTGCAGGTTTGCTGCCCTATCAAATGAGAGCCACATACAGAAACTTCTTTATTAGCTGTTGGAGGGTTTCCTCTTTCCTTTTAAAGCCCTATTTCTCTATAAACTATTGTCTTATTCCAGTTTACCATGTAAGGATTTCAGAGGAGTTAAAAACTCATCAAAAAGAACAATACTTTTTTTTTTTTTGGCTCAAGATACTATTTGTGGAAAGCATTTTCCATTTATGGTCATAGCTAGAAAGCAAATGATTACTCAGCAAAGTTGTCTAAGCAAAATATTCATTCACTTCATTTCACAGAAATGCAACCTGAAAAATTGAACAGAAAAGTTAGAAATTGGAGTAAATCTGATCTAACATTATAGCCTGCTGGCCTAAAAATGCCTCTATTAAAAATGTCTGAGTCAAATAAGTGAGGCAGCAATGTATGACAGAAAAGCAAGTGGATTTTGGGGTCAACCTGACCTCAAGTTTTTTTCTCAGTTTTAGTCTATAACCTTTACATTTACAATGTTAATAATAACAGTAATAGTATAATGATAATAACAACAATAATACTTTTTTGGAGTATTTAATTTAAGTTTAGAGAATTTAATGAAATTGTGTAGATTTGTTGTACAAAAGTGAACTCGTTAGGTAATAAGTGAAGGTTATCTTCTCTAGCCACCTCTAATTACTTGTGTATAGCTAAGTTAAATGTCCTGATACAGTACTTAGTGTGAAAATATCAACTTCATTTATGTTACCAAGTAAAACAATGAGGGTAAAAAAGGAACTGGAAGGAGCAGTGTGACACTGAGCAGAAATAGCTCAAGATTATCAGTGAATAACAGAGCTTTAAAAAAGCAAGAGTGGACTCATATCATGTTCACTTAACAAATGAGAATTTAACTATGAAGCTTCAGGGGAAAAAAAAAACAGAGGGAGACCAGACTGTGTACAAAATTGTGTCCAATTTTCCACTCCATGAATATATGCCCCCAGATGTGAGATGATAGGAATGGATCTCAGCATGTAAGGATCTTTCTCTGCCAAGTGTGAGTCAAGGGTCAAATAACACATAGTTTTCCTACAACATATTCTACTAGTATGCCAATTACATTGGCTGGTACCTAACTGAAGAGTCAATTAGTCATCACCAGAGAAAATAGCGGCTGTGCTGGAAAGATACAAGGTATGTACATCTTTTATCTGTTCTTTTGTATGAGGTTTTCTAAGGTCATTCAACTCAAAATATGCCACTATGAATCACTAAGAATATGTATAAATGATCATTTACTTTCAATGACTGCCTTATGACCTAACTGTCACAGCTACAAGATGACAAGCTGATGTTTAGCGTGGTTAAGGTAAGCATTGCTCAGATCCCCTCTGTGAGACATGCTTTGGTAGAAGCATCTACCAAATGGCCCTGTTTAGGGTCCTAGAAGGCTGGGCACTCACTGCTTTCCAGGTTTTTATTTTATTTCTGCACATGTCCACTTGAATGTTCTAATACTGTTCAGAAGCTACTATGTCTGTAACTCTTCTTTCCTGTCCTTTTCTTTACTTTTCTTTACTACATCTTAATTATTCCTGAACATGACAAATCTGCAAATATTTTAAGTTTTAAAATGAAGCCTTATAAACATCCAAGTCAAATGTTACTAATATTGTCAACCTTTCTTTGCATGACCTTCTCACCATCCTGACTTCCTACCACTTAAAAATGATTCTAGGTTTTTTTAGTGCTTTTTGTCCCTACCTGAGATGCCTAAAAGAAGCACAATTGTTGGTCTGAAATTTTCAGAGCTTTCCAGGTAAAATCTGAAACTGGACTCTGTACACAGAGGGCAAGGAGAGACTGAAGAAAGAGGCAAATCATTTCGCCTTAGATTAGAAGGAGATAAGTTTAAGAAGCAAGGGAACTTACCTATGAGGTTTCTACCTATGAGTAGATTTCCATGGCCACTTGCCAGAATCTTAGAAGTCTGTATAGAGACCTTTACTGGGTTCAGGCACATATGCTATCCAGATGGTCTCAACACCACCTTGCTCTCTCAAGACTGCATTCTTGAAAATAAAGCCTGCTGTGGAAATGGTGGATAGAAAGTAGATTTCAAGGATGAAGGTGGGGCTGAGTAGCCTGTGATTGGCTGGGTCCAGCTTTCGGGTCAATCAGAAGTCTTATCCTCTCGGTGACCTTCTCCAACCACAATAAAACTAGCAGGGTCTGATCAGTGTGGGACCCTCTCCACTACTATTTCTCATATGCGCTAATCTTAATCAAGCACTCTAAAATCACATGGGCTCATTTTGTTACAAGAGCTATACTCAGTGCTAACTTATGTTAAACTTATAATTACATGCAATTCCTGAAGATTTTTTCACACGTGTTGCTCTCAAAGTGTATCCCCCTCTTTCTTTATTTGACATTACCTTTTTTAAAGGTTTGTATTATCTGAATGAAGTAGAATCTTGTAAGACCCCATCCTTTATCCAGCCTGTAGGAACCTTTTGCATTTGTTCACTTTGAGATGTTTACGCATTGGACCACGCCTCGGTATCCTGGTAACCAGGAATGTGAGACAGCTTCAGGAGTTTCCTCAGCTGGACTTTGAACATATACACGTTTTCATTCACCGTATAAGATGACTGGTATGAAGAGAGTACAAAAGAACCTAATTTTTATGGACTTACTTTATTGTGCAATAAACAGTCTGTCATCCATTTAAGTATAACATAGAATCTATAGCCTGCAGATTTAGGAATGAAAAAAACATTTTTTTTCCTTAGTAAACTAAACTGGCTCCCTTGAAAATAACATGATGTATGCTTATGTATGTGCATGTTTTCCAATAATTTATCTTTATAATATAAAAGTTAAAGGACTTTCTCATAGTAATTGCTTGCTAATTTTGAGTCTACAATTTCCTATTTTTATAAGGAAGGAAAAGAGTTAATATTGCACTTATGAGTTTATTTGCATGTCTGTCTCTCACGGTAAGTCTGGATGTCCTGTGAAGTGAGGGGCATGTTTTTATTGGTTTTTGTTTCAAATGTAATTAATATGCTCCTGCTGTAATTAACACATTCGACTGAATGAATAAATATATTAATGAGTGAATGAAAAGGTCATACAATTCAAAATCAATATGGTAACAAAGAGATGGTCTTGAAATAATTAACCAAACTTTCTCCCTGGTTGCAGAATTTGTCTGCCAGTCTTTTGTGCACTGTGCTGAGCCGATTACAGATTAAAGTAATTACAGTGAATTCTTGATTACTGGCATGAAGTCTAGCTATTTTGTGGATTACCTATCACAACTAATTCCGAACTTATCTGCTGCCACCCAGCATATGTCTGAGTAACAGTCAGCTTCAGTGATAGCAGCTGAATGCTTCAGGAAAGAACATTTATGTTGATATTTCTGTACAGAATACATAATTATGAAATTCATTCTGGTGAGGGCTGGAGAAAACCAACAAGCATTCCAAAACAAAATGTTAAGTTTGTTTTCTAAGTCCCAAAGTAGATGAGATGATTTGGATAAAGAGGTTCAAACAGTTGACCTGTATCTTTCCACAATAGCTTGATGAACCATAATTAGTATGCAGTCTATTCCCCTCCCTGAGACTAGCTACCTGTCTCTATTACCATTGATAACTGATAATAATTGTGCTTTATGAGTTCATTCTTTCATCTAACAAATATTTATGACATGCTACAGTGAACTGGGCAATGTAGCTGGCCTTGGAGATCAAGCACCAGGCAAGCATAAATATGGTTCCTGCCCTTAAGGAACTTAAAATTCATTTATTGAGAGAGAACTTGTATTAAGCAAGAATGTCCCACAAAGATGTCCACACCCTAATCACACCTGTAACTATGTTATGTCACATGTCAAAAAAGATCTGAGGTTTCATATGGAAGTAACATTGCTAATCAGCTGACTTCAATAGAGGTGGATGATCCTGGATTATCTAGGTGAGTCCAATGTAATCACATGGTTCGTTATGTGGGAAAGAAGATGGCAGAGGAATCAGAACCAGAGAGATGGCATCACGAGGAAGAACTGATTGGCCATCGCTGGTTCTGAAGATGAAAGAGGGCGTCACAACAAGAAATGGAGGCAGCCTCTAGAAGCAGGAAAAGCAAAAAATGGATTATCTCCCAGAGTCTCCAGAAAGAAATGTAGACCTTCCTGGCACCTTGATTTCAACCCCAGGAGACACGTTTAGAACATCTGATCTAGAGAGTTGTAAAATATAAAAGTGTGTTGCTCGGAGCCATTATGTTTGCAGTAGTTTTTTTTTACAGCAGCAATAGGAGACTAAGACAGACCTTCAAAAATTAACCAATCAGATTAGATTTTAATTGCAATTGTATAACATAGAATAAAAATTTTTAGAAAATGTTATGCATATGTACTTGTGAAAACTTAAATAAATTGAGGTGTCAGGAACAGCTTCCTTGAAATTTAAGCTGAGATTTCGGAGAAGGAAGAGATTTCAAATGAAGTGAAATGAAAATGG
Source organism: Bos taurus (assembly GCF_002263795.3). Taxonomy (NCBI): domain Eukaryota; kingdom Metazoa; phylum Chordata; class Mammalia; order Artiodactyla; family Bovidae; genus Bos; species Bos taurus. The sequence continues at coordinate 50,126,406 of NC_037333.1, read as the reverse complement.
AAGAGATTTGTAGGAACAGAGACTAGCACGTATGATCTGAGGAGAGAAGAAAGCTGGTATTGCTTAATCCTTGAACAGCCACTGTAGATGATGCAAAGCAATTTCGTAAAGAAGAGGCCTAACTCAATGCTAGGAAAATAGCTGGAGATCAGGCTACCCACAGTTTTATAGACCATAATACAGATTTTCACCTTTATCCTATGGGCAATGAAACTTCCTGAGGGCTTTACACAGGAGACATATCCTGTGTAAAATAACGATCTTAAAATACAAATCTGATAATCAGATTTGTATTTTAAGATCGTTTAGGCTTATTTTTTGGATTAAGAATTGAATTGGGAAAGAAAATGTAACTATAGAAAAATGTGCTGGACACTATAGCGGTGCAGCTTGAAGGTAATGGCGGCTGGTGCTGCAAAACATGTAGAGAAAGATGATTTCAGGATCCTTTTGAGAGGTAGGCTCTATAGGAATTGATTATTTAGAGGTGAGATGAGAAAAGAAGAGCTGGCAGCGATGATTCCCAGTCACTGGTATTAACAATGGTTCCATATACTGAAATGAAAAATATGTTGGCAAAGCAACCTAGGAAAAAAGATCAGGGGTTCCTTTATGAATCTGCTCAGTTTGAGATGCCTATGAGAAATCCACACAGAGATGGTAAGAACGAAACTGGAACACTAGCTTTTTAGTCTCCAGCAAGATGGCACATACTTGGCAGGTTTGCTGTCACTCCTTAATAAATCTGCAGTTGGCCTCAGAAATCTTCCCAAAATAGTGTTCCCTGTAACAACCATGAAGTGAAGGAAGCTGGCATTGGTGAATAAACTTATTTTCTAACTCTGTTCTAGACTATAAGAAGCAGCAAACATTAAATTGTTAGCGGAACTGCTATTTCAAAAAAAAAAAATGCTAGTACTCACAGTACGGGAAATTTGTAAATGCTTTTTCTACTTCTCTCTTTTTTGTGCTTCCTCCCACTTTTCTATTTGAATTTCATTTTAATGGTTTCCATTAGAGACTTCATCACAATGGGGTTCTAATTTGTTTGAATAGATATGTGTCAACATCACTCATTAAAAAAAAAACAAACTCTCATTATATCATCCTAGAGCACTTTACCATCTCCACTACCATTCCCCTACACACACACACACACACACACACACACACACACACACTTTCCAAAATAGAAAAATCACTTCTATTTCTCTGTTAGAATTTCTTTCTTTGGTACCAATAAATTGTGCATGTGTTCTTTAAACCTGAATATATTTTGCACCAATAGTTGGTCAAAGCGGTTAAGAATGTTTATTTATATGTTTCTGTATGAAAAAGGCAAATTTCCTATGACAAGTTTTTTCTGCCTACTACAGATTGTAGTCATCCATTGTGTCCTCTAAAAGAATTGCGCAATTCCCTTATGCCATTTCCATCTCTTTTTGCTGAGCACATAATTCTTTACTGGACGGAGCCTATGACAGTGAGTCTAAATCCCAGAGTCCCAGAGCAGCCCCAGCCCTACTACCAAGTAGCCATTTTCTTTTCAACAAGTCACTTTAAATTTTCCCATGAGTTTCAAAAGTAAAATTAGAGTCTTGTAGTAAATGATTAATAAGTTTTTTAAAGGCTTAAAATACTATAAGCTTAACACATTATACAATTTTAATGTTTTAAGTAATCACTATGAAATTACACATGCATGTTAAATATGATTCCTCTCAAAGTGCCCAAATAGATATCACATGTGATTAATATATGGCTGTAGAAGCATGGAGTTCAACTGGAGGAAAATTTATCATGATGAAATGGAATAAAGATGATATGAATAAGGAAAATAAAAGGGGGAAAATGCAGCAGATACACATATGGACAAAAGGTTCAAAATAAAGGGTCAGTAGGTAAGTGGAACATAGTGGAGATGTGTGTATTGTGGGTACAGTGGTTGACATAAGTCCAGTCATAAATATACCTTATTTAACACTAGCTGTTGAAAATCAAGTTATAGTGACTAAGCCTATATTATAGCAGAATCAGAAAGGCTTAAAATGATAGGAGACAATGAAGATAATAAAACAAAAACTCAAGGCTCTCATGCAATTAAATTTCTGTCTCAGCCACTGATGTTAAAGGTTATTTTTAATAAAACTAGCAACAAATTCCTTGTAAACTGTACCTATGCAGCAGTAGGAAAAATAATTATTTTGCCTATCTTTCCTATAATTATGTCTTTTATATTTCAAGTTGAACATATACACTCCCCTATGATCCATTAATTTCCTTTTTAGTATATACTAAACAAAAATGTGTGTATACACACACCAACATACATGCATAAGAATATTTATAGTCATATTAACAATGATGGCTTGACACTGGAAATGACCAAAATATCCATCAATAATAAATGAATAAAAAATATACTATATTAGCCCAATGAAATACTATTCAACAATAAAAATGGACAACTTAAAGCTATACACAACTTGGATGAATCTCTTAAATATTCTGTGATTTTGAACCAGAAAACAATTTTAAAACAAGAAAATGTTGGAAGTCAAGATGGTAGTTATTATTGAAATGGTGCTAGGAAATGATGTTTTGAAAACACACAATTTATTGCAGGCTGGCCAAATTTATTTGTTAATCTATGAGGTAGTTATATTAATGTGATCATTTTCTGATGCCTTACTGACCAATGCATTTAAAGTTTGTACAATTTTTTTTGGTACCAAATGTCAATACAAAATAAAAGCAATGATTTTTGAACCTCATCAATTGCATATATGGGGAAAAGTATAATTATGAATAGATAGAAATCACCATTAGATTGTAAACAAATGATGATGGTACAATGTGACAAACATTAAGCAGGGGTTCTCTGCTTGGGCCCGTCTGACATTTGGAGCTGGGACATTCTTTACTGCAATAAACTGGCTTGTGCACTACAGACCATTTAGCAGTGTCCATGCCTTCTACTTACTTGATACTAAGAGTACCACCTGGGCTATGACAACCAAAAATGTCTCCAGACAATGTCAAATGTTCTTCTGCGGGTAAAATAACCCCTGGTTGAGAACCACCATATTAAAGACATATCTGGAAGTTCAGGTTTACCAAAAATGGAGAATAGCTAACTGCTTAATCACAGAATGAAGAATCATTTTCTGGGAAAAAGACCAATGTATTATCTTCTTCATCCCATTAAATTTTGGTGGAAGGGAAAGTTATTCCATAATCATGGGGCAAAAGTCCAATTTCCCTTTGTTGCACTTGAATGCCAGAACACAAATGAACCTGAAGAAAGCTTTAAAAATTGCAAAAGGGAGACATTTATTGGTAATGTTAAAGCTTTCAAGTTAAAATATCTCCCTTAACTGGTCTTAATAAACATGAAAGAATTTCTTTTTCTTTAGTATATCTCTCTTGTTTATGACCAGAAAATCATTTATTTACTTACTTTTTTATTTCTTTAACTCACTTTGAGCAATAATTTTTTATGATCAGAATTTTTCTTCCAAAACCATGGGCTTTGGAACTATAGTAAATTGACCTCATGATACTTTAAAAATGTAGTGGTGCAGACATCAGAATGTATGAGAACAAATATTTTCATTTCAAGTAGAAAGACTAAAATCAAGTGATCACCACCTGATCTGACTTCTGACCCTTTTGCTGTTTAGGTGAGAAAAACTACTGAGAAAAGAATAAAAAGCAAGATTTTTCTCGGTATATTTATTTTACACCTGCAGTAACTAAAGACTCAGCAGAGACATCAAACACTGAAAGGATATTTATAATTGGCATATGATATTATCTTGGTAAAAACACTGTGCAAAATACACTATCAATTCTGAAACATAATTCTGTGACATCTCACCATATGTATCCTTCAAAGGGGACTATTTCATTGACTAATTTCTATGTTTCACAATGGCCAAGGCATTAGGATGCAAACCTCTTCTCTTCTCATATGAATAAGGGTTACCCAATTCCTCAGCATTTTATACATTGTGAGGTACAGACTACTAATGACAAGAGAGTTTACTGTGAAGGGAATAACATGAGTCTGACAATTCTGGGTCCTATAAAGGAAATATGCCAAGCTACAGAGAATTTCACACCGTTGGCACTTCTTGCTGAAATTCCTGGAGAACACAGACCAATTTTTGGTCTGAATCACCTCTAGGAATTTCCACTGCGTTTATACACGAATCATCATCACGTTATTCCTAAATATTTTCCAGTTTAAAGAATGTATCATGGATAAGCTGGAAAGCTAAGGATTAGAAACTCAGGGAACCCTGGAAGCTAAATAGAGGCACAACATTGTTTTGACCTGTTTCTTCAACCATAAAGTAAGGTCTTAACCAGCTGTCATTTCAATGGACCTTTTCAGTTTTCCTACAAGATACACCAGTCTCCTTTATGTGCCCTTAATAGGATTATATTTTTCCATGCTTAGAATTTATACATAGCTTATAATTTGAAACTAATAAGGACCAAAGAGAATCAGAAGTTTAACTATGAAAAAAAAGTCAAATGCAAAAAGCCAAAATACTCTTCTTCTATGTTACCTAGACATAACACATAGTAGACTAAAAAATGATTATTATCTTGAAACAGTGAAGATATACCAACTATAAATAATCTGCATAATGTTACTTTGATGTACATTATCTGAAGATAATAATAACATTTTGCTAATTTTCTAAATATAAACAATGAAAACAATGTTCCTAAAATTATTAAATAATATAGCACCATGTGAGGAATTAATTCATGGAGATGTTTTGTTTAACTATATTGAATTTATGAACCATAAGTTTTCAGAACTGGAAAATAGCCAAAAAATAATCTAACCTAAATCCTTCCAATGGACAGGAAATGAAATAAGGGATACACAGCAGAAAATAGAAATATTTTTCATTGTCTACTTTGTCATTTTGTTGCTTTATCAAAATAACATGTATATATAGCTATTTTGCTCCAGTGGTTATTATAACATCATGTGGAGACAAAAAAATACATGCACAATTGCTCAGACCATTGTTAGGATAATTTAACAATCACCTAGCCAGTGATGTTATAGGTACAAGCAGTCTATCACTAGGGAATCAGAATCAAGAGAGTGGGGGTGAATCAGAGAACAGTAATTACCTCCACCAGAAAAACACCTCAAGATCGTGTAATGCTGATGTTGACTCATTAGAGGTGTCATCCTCAAATTCAAAGAACAGAGCTTTAAATGGATAAGATGGGGCTGTAATGCAACTGATTCTGTAGAAAACTCATGAATCTCTCTCTGTCTCTCTTTTGCTGCTCTGCAACCACATTTACGTGATAATCAGGAAATAAGTTCTAGCCACAAACTCCAAGGGTCTATCCAAAGTCAATATGTTTAATATAGTCAAGAGAATGCATTGGTAATAGCAAACACCCTCCTCCAACAACACAAGAGAAGACTCTACACATGGACATCACCAGACGGTCAATATCAAAATCACATTGATTATATTCATTGCAGCCAAAGATGGAGAACCTCTATACAGTCAGAAAAATAAGACCAGAAGCTGACTGTGGCTCAGATCATGAACTCCTTATTGCCAAATTCAGACTTACATTGAAGAAAATGAGGAAAATCACTAGACCATTCAGGTATGACCTAAATCAAATACCTTACAATTATACAATGGAAGTGATAAATAGATTCAAGGAATTAGATTTGATAGATTGCATGGCTGAAGAACTATGGACGGAGGTTCATGACATTGTACAGGAGGCAGTGATCAAGATGATCCCCAAGAAAAAGAGAGGCAAAAAGGCAAAATGGTTGTCTGAGGAGGCCTTACAAATAGCTGAGAAAAGAAGACAAGCAAAAGGAAAAAATATACCCATCTGAATGCAGAGTTCCAAAGAATAGCAAGGAGAGATAGGAAAGGCTTCCTCAGTGATCAATGCAAAGAAATAGAGGAAAATATAGAATAGGAAAGACTAGGGATCTCTTCAAGAAAATTAGAGATACCAAGGGAACATTTCATGCAAAGAGGAACACAATAAAGGACAGACATGGACCTAACAGGAACAGAAGATATCAAGAAGACATGACAAGAATATACAGAAGAATTATACAAAAAAGATCTTCATGACCCAGATAACCATGATGGTGTGATCACTCACCTAGAGACAGACATGCTGGTATGCGAAGTCAAGTGGGCCTTTGGAAATATCACTATGACCAAAGCTAGTGGAGTTAATGCAAGTCCAGTTAGCTATTTCAAATCCTAAAAGATGATGCTACGAAAGTGCCACACTCACTTTCTGCACTCAGTATGCCAGAAAACCTGGAAAACTCAGCAGTGGCCACAGAACTGGAAAAGGTCTGTTTTCACTCCAATCCCAAAGAAAGGTAATGCCAAAGAATGTTCAAACTACCGCACAACTGCATTCATCTCACACACTTACAAAGTAAGGCTCAAAATTCTCCAAACCAGGCTTCAACAGTACCTGAACCATGAACTTCTAGAAGTTCAAGCTGGATTTAGAAAAGGCAGAGGAACCAGATATCAAATTGCCAACATCCACTGGATCATCAGAAAAGCAAGAGAGTTCCAGAAAAACATCTACTTTTGCTTTGACTACGCCAAAGCCTTTGACTGTGTGGATCACAATAAACTGTGGAAAATTCTTGAAGAGAAGGGACTACCAGACCACCTTACTTGCCTCCTGAGAAATCTGCATGCAGGTCAAGAAGCAACAGTTAGAACTGGACATGGAACAACAGACTGGTTCCAAATAAAAGGAGTATGTCAAGGCTGTATATTTTCACCCTGTTTATTTAACTTATATGTAGAGAATATCATGCAAAATGCCAGGCTGCTTGAAGCACAAGCTGGAATCAAGACTGCCGGGAGAAATATCAATAACCTCAGAAATGCAGACGACACCACCCTTATGGCAGAAAGCAAAGAATTAAGAGCCTCTTGATGAAAGTGAAAGAGGAGAGTGAAAAAGTTGGCTTAAAACTCAACATTCGGAAAACTAAGATCATGGCATCTGATCCCATTACTTCATGGGAAATAGATGGAGAAACAGTGGAAACAGTAACAGACTTTATTTTGGGGGGCTCCAAATCACTGCAGATGGTGACTGCAGCCATGAAATTAAAAGATGCTTGCTCTTTGGAAGAAAAGCTATGACCAACCTAGACAGCATATTAAAAAGCAGAGACATTACTTTACCAACAAATGTCCATCTAATCAAAGCTATGGTTTTTCCAATAGTCATGTATGGATGTGAGAGTTGGACCATAAAGAAAGCTGAGCACCAAAAAATTGATGCTTTTGAACTGTGCTGTTGGAGAAGACTCTTGAGAGTCCCTTGGATAGCAAGGAGATCCAACCAGTCAATCCTAAAGGAAATCAGTCCTGAATATTCATTGCAAGGAGTGATGCTGAAGCTGAAACTCCAAATCTTTGGCCACCTGATTCAAAGAACTGACTCACTGGAAAAGCCCCTCATGCTGGGAAAGATTGAAGGCAGGAAGAAAAGGGGATGACAGAGGATGAGATCGTTGGATGGCTATTTGATACAATGGACATGAGTTTGAGCAGGCTCCAGGAGTTGGTGATGGACAGGGCAGCCTGGCGTGCTACAGTCCATGGGGTCACAAAGAGTCAGACACAACTGAGAGATTGAACTGAAATGAACTGAAAATATGTAGATCACAATGTTTCCTTTTAATGATTTTGATACAGAAAAATTTTCTATCTAAACAGCATTAAAACAATTGAATTCAAAAGCAGGCACATGCATACTAGATGCTAGATTCAGACAAGTGAAGAAATGTTTTATTTCCTCCATGAGCCTAGATTCTAATGAGCAAAACTGAAATTAGCCTGCATTTGTATAGTGAAAGAGTCACATGTTATATTTTGAAAGATTAAAAAAGAATCCTCATATATTCATATTTACTTTTGCATAAAATTTTAAATAGATTTAATAACTTCAAATTTGAACAATAAAAAAGAACAAACAATACTAGTTGAGCCCTGCAGCAGATTCAGTAGGAAGGTAATCACTTGAGAAGAGAAGATTCTGAGCAGATAAACAGAACAGCTGAGAACAGTAGATGCTTGTTTACATAGACTCCCAACATGTATAAGGAATGATGCATGACCTGAAAATTATAATAAATAGACAAGCCATGGAATCCCTGATAGCTCAGTTGGTAAGGATTCTGCCTGCAATGCAGCAGACTCCAGTTCAATTCCTGGGTTGGGAAGATCTGCAGGAGAAGGAATAGACTACCCACTCCAGTATTCTTGGGCTTCCCTTGTGGCTCAGCTGGTAATCTGCCTGCAATGTGCGATACCTGGGTTCAAACCCTGGGTTTGGAAGATTCCCTTGGAGTGGGAAAAGGCTACCCACTCCAGTATTCTGGCCTGGAGAATTCAATGGACTCTATAGTTCATGGGGTCACAAAGAGTCAGACACAACTGAGTGACTTTCATATTGAGACAAGCCATAAATGGAGAATATAACCTGAAATCTTCCAACTTGAAAATATAGATGATACTAAAACAAAGACATGAACAAGAAAATACAGGTAGCCATTCATTTATACCTCCAATACCGACCAATATGCTTTTTCAAGGTAGCACAAAGATATTATTTTTTTTTCCTGCTCAATAGTGTGTTTTTTGACAATATGAGAGTTCGCCAAACTCCCACCAAACCAGAGTTGGTTTCCATCGAGATTTCTCTTCTAAGACCCTCAGTGGAGACAGAAATATCATGCCCTTGAAACCAAAGAGATTTGGGGCTCAACTATTAACTAAAAACACTGCACATTGTTTGACCTATTTGACCTGGGTTTTGACTTCAGCTTTCCCACCTGTAAAATGGGGTTAGTGAGAGCCATCTTTTATAGCTCTAAGAATTCAATGCCTTATTTATGTCTGTTAGTAGGTGACCTACAAATGCTAACTCTCATTTTGTTCACTAATTTTAGTATTTCAGTTCAGTTCAGTCGCTCAGTTGTGTCCGACACTTTGCGATCGCATGAACTACAGCACACCAGGTCTCCCCGTCCTTCACCAACACCTGGAGTTTACCCAAACTCATGTCCATTGAGTCAGTGATGCCATCCAACCATCACACCCTCTGTCATCCCCTTCTCCACCTGCCCTCAATCTTACCCAGCATTAGAGTCTTTTCAAATGAGTCAGCTCATCGTATCAGGTGGCCAAAGTATTGGAGTTTCAGCTTCAATATCAGTCCATCCAGTGAACACCCAGGACTGAACTTCTTTAGAATGGACTGGTTGGATCTCTTTGCAGTCAAGGGACTCTCAAGTGTCTTCTCCAACACCACAGTTCAAAAGCATCAATTCTTCTGCACTCAGCTTTCTTTACAGTCCAACTCTCACATCCATACATGACCACTGGAAAAACCATAGCCTTGACTAGACTGACCTTTGTTGGCAAAGCATTGTCTCTGCTTTTTACTATGCAGTCTAGGTTGGTCATAACTTTCCTTCCAAGGCGTAAGCATCTTTTAATTTCATGGCTTCAATCACCATCTGCAGTGATTTTGGAGCCCAAAAAAATAAACTCATCCACTGTTTCCACAGTTTCCCCATCTATTTGCCATGAAGTGATCGGACCGGATGCCATGATCTTAGTTTTCTGAATGTTGAGTTTTAAGACAACTTTTTCACTCTCCTCTTTCACTTTCATCAAGAGGCTCTTTAGTTCTTCTTCACTTTCTGCCATAAGGGTGGTGTTATATGCATATCTGAGGTTACTGACATTTCTCCTGGCAATCTTGATTCCAGCTTGTGCTTCATCCAGCCCAGCTTTGATCATGATGTACTCTGCATATAAGTTAAATAACCAGAGTGACAATATACAGCCTTGACATACTCCTTTCCCATTCTGGGACCAGTCTGTTGTTCCATGTCCAGTTCTAACTGTTACTTCCTGACCTGAATATAGGTTTATCAAGAGGCAGGTCAGGTGGTCTGGTATTCCCATCTCTTTCAGAATTTTCCACAGTTTATTGTGATCCACACAGTCAAAGGCTTTGGCATAGTCAATAAAGCAGAAATAGATGTTTTTCTGGAACTCTCTTGCTTCTTTGATGATCTAGCAGATGTTGGCAATTTGATCTCTGGTTCCTCTGCCTTTTCTATAACCAGCTTGTACATCTGGAAGTCCACGGTTCACCAATGCTAAAGCCTAGCTTAGAGAATTTGAGCATTACTTTACTAGCGTGTGAGATGAGTGCAATTGTGCAGTAGTTTGAGCATTCTTTGGCATTGCCTTTCTTTGGGATTGGAATGAAAACTCACCTTTTCCAGTCCTATAGCCACTGCTGAGTTTTCCAAATTTGCTGACGTATTGAGTGTAGCACTTTCACAGAATCATCTTTTAGGATTTGAAATAGCTCAACTGGAATTCCATCACCTCCACTACCTTTGCTCATGGTGATGCTTCCTAAGGCCCACTTGACTTCGTATTCCAGGATGTCTGGCTTTAGGTGGGTAATCACACCATCGTGGTTATCTGGGTCATTTAGATCTTTTTTGTACAGTTCTTCTGTGTATTCTTGCCACCTCTTCTTAATGTCTTATGCTTCTGTTAGGTCCATACCATTTCTGTCTTTTATTGAGCCCATCTTTCCATGAAATGTTCCCTTGGCACCTCTAATTTTCTTGAAGAGATTTCTAGTCTTTCCCATTCTATTGTTTTCCTCTCTTTCTTTGCATTGATCACTGAAGAAGGCTTTCTTATCTTTCCTTGCTATTCTTTGGAACTCTGCATTCAAATGGGTATATCTTTCATTTTTTCCTTTGTTTTTTGCTTCCCTTCTTTTCACGGCTATTTGTAAGGCCTCCTCAGACAGCCATTTTGTTTCTTTGCATTTCTTTTTCTTGGGATGGTCTTGATGCCTGTCTCTTGTACAATGTCATGAACCTCCACCCATAGTTCATCAGGCACTCTGTCTATCAGATCTAGGCCCTTAAATCTATTTCTCACTTCCACTGTATAATCATAAGGGATTTGATTTAGGTCATACCTGAATGGCCTAGTGGTTTTCCCTACTTTCTTCAATTTAAGTCTGAATTTGGCAATAAGAAGTTCATGATCTGAGCCACAGTCAGCTCTGGTCTTGTTTTTGCTGACTGTATAGAGCCTCTCCATCTTTGGCTGCAAAGAATATAATCAATCTGATTTTGGTGTTGACCATCTCATGATGTCCATGTGTAGAGTCTTCTCTTGTGTTATTGGAAGAGGGTGTTTTCTGTGTCCAGTGCATTCTCTTGGCAAAACTCTATTAGCCTTTGCCCTGCTTTATTCTGTACTCCAAGGACAAATTTGCCTGTTACTCCATGTGTTTCTTGACTTCCTACTTCTGCATTCCTATCCCCTAGAATGAAAAGGACATCTTTTTGGGGTGTTAGTTCTAAAAGGTCCTGTAGGTCTTCAGAGAACTGTTCAGCTTCTTCAGCATTTCTGGTCAGGGCATAGAGTTGGATTACTGTGAGATCGAATGGTTTGCCTTGGAAACGAACAGAGATCATTCTGTCATTTTTGAGATTTCATCCAAGTACTGAATTTTTAACTCTTTTGTTGACTACAATGGCTGCTCCACTTCTTCTAAGGGATTCCTGCCCACAGTAGTAGATATAATCGTCATCTGAGTTAAATTCACCCATTCCAGTCCATCTTAGTTCTCTGATTCCTAGAATGTCTGTGTTCACTCTTGCCATCTGTTTGACCACTTCCAATTTGCCTTGAATTTTAGTATTTACCCTCCCCCAAAATGTAAGAGACTCCCAGCTTCGGTCACATTTTACTTAAAAAGTTTACTTTTTACTGTTTTCCCTCTGAACTAGTTGTTCCAAGTATCAACTCATTAACACACTTCTTTCTTGTACTTCTCAGTGAGATTTACCTAGTCTATACTTTCCTATAACTGCTAGAAGCAAAATCTTCGTGGTTATTAATATCCTTCAGTTATCTCAATTCTCTCCTTTTCTAACCTGGGATGATTTTGCTCTGCAAAAATAATAGAGTCCTCACCACTGCATATACAAGGGAACAAAATTAATAGTTTTTGTTTTAAAAAACATGGCATGAAAAGAGGGCAGAATACAAGCATTAGGGGAGACTGATAGGCTTTATTTGATGTCAATGTGATCTCCTAACTGTAACTCAAAAGTTGATAAATCCTTAAATGCTTGTCCTTACATATTGACCATGTCTTTGTTACCTAGCATTCAACTTGACATCATTGGTGTCTGAAAGTGCCCAGGAAGAAAACAACAGAGCTTTGAAGAGGCAAATGGAAAATCCTAAAAAAGAGAAGGCACTATATTAAAAACAAAATGAGCAACTTTACTACAGCAAAAGCAGTGACAGGAAAGAACAAAAATAAAATAAAAGGATAAAAGGAAGATAAGTATCTGTAGAAAGCAAGTTTCAGATCATAAACTGTGGGCCCAATATGAGAGACAGAGATCATTAACTCTGTTGACCAAATAGATCTGTGGCAACAAGTCTTCAGACAATGCAGAATTCCTCCAAGTAAATGATCTTATTTCCTATATTCAACAGGAAAATAGCATATGGAAAAATTCAAGGCAGAAAGTTAATATATTCAGCTATAAACTACTCTCACACAAGATACACAAGGTAAATATATATACATACATCATGCTTCATGTGGAGTGTCAAGACAATAACAAGATGAAGAACTAAAGGCCCAAGGGATGCAAACCCAATGGTAGGAAATCAGTAAACAGCTAATTATCTTTGTTACATATACTTGGGCATTTGTTACTCTTGCCTAATAAAAGACCCTCTCCTTGCCACAGAGATGTTATCAACATTACTTACTTACACATAAGATATTATAAAATAATTTATGGTGTTAGTAACTATTGACATGCTTATATATAGTCCTATTCTTATAATTAATTGCTTGCATGGTTTAGAATAATAAATGTATCCTTACTATGAAGGAAAACTTATGGTAGCAAACATCAGAAAACAACAAACAAAGAAAAACAACAAAAAAGACATAACAAGTTCGAACATTTTTTTAAACTGAGAAACTGTTTGCAAAATATCACATATAAAAAGTAAATGGCCAAATAGAGAAATTTAACAAATCAGTTAAACTAAAACAATGTTGTTGTATGCATACAAATAAGAACAAAATACATGAAAAGGTGATTTAAAGGCTTTATCTGAGCTAGAAAAATAAAATAGTTTTTTTTCATGTGTTCAGAATGGTAAACATTTTAAAAATTGACAAGGATCTGTGTTAGCCATGTTAAAGGAAATGGCAGCCTCAGGCATTATTGGTGCTGAATTATGGTATGAATCAATGCAGGCAAAATTTCATACATATATGAATAATAAATATTTGCACAGATATATGATTGTCAGTATGTTTGCCAAAATATTAAACATGGGTTTGAGTGGCTGGTGTAACTTCTGTTTATTTTTAGTATGTTATTTATACCAGTATTATTTTAAATTGCCCAAGTATGTATTATTTTTATAAAAGCAATGATATTCCTTTTATAACAAACTGTATTTCAGTTCATGTTAGAGTTTGGCCCAAATAAATTATGGCATAAGGCAAAAGGCTCAAATCTGTACTGTGGTTTAACAAAAATGAAGGAGAAATGATCCAGAACAAAAAGGCTAATATAAATTACTTGGTTTTCAGGGTCTCAAAATATTCTAACAAAGGTAAGACTGGTGCAAAAGGGCAGGATGTAGAAGAGGGAAAACACATTTGATGAAGTGTCAGGATATCATAATAGAGCTCGTCACGTTGATGCTGCTCGGCAGGACAACCTGAGTTTTCAGCTCCTTCATCTTGAAAATGAGGAGTCTGGGCTCAACTCTAATGTGCTAAGAAACTAAGATCCTGAGAACACCTATACATAACCCAGCCACGCTTTACTGACATGAAAAAAAGCCTTGTACGTTTTGCAGGAAGCACTGCAGACAGATATAAACTGAAATTAAAATGGAAAACAGCTCTACATAAAAAGTTAGCTTGGTGAAACCACATCCTTTAAAAAGGTTAAGGGGCTGTGTTCTTTAACAAATAAGATGCTCTGAGTGAGGGGAGATAACTTCCTTGTCACCCTCAATAATAATGTTAATGACTTGATGAAAACAGCATCCAGACAGTCTAAAATGGTTAGGTTTCTACAGCATCGCTGATCTGAAGCAGACAGTGAAATTAGATTTCTAAAATATGCCTATTAAATGAAAGGCATTCAGAAAACACACCCCAGAAGGGAAGTCGCTGTAAAAGGTAGCAAGGTTGCCATGAGAGTCAAACAAGAGGGAAAAGAAGTTGTGTTTTGACAGTGGGTTTGAAAAGGTTTCATTCAAACATCACCATTAACCTTGTTTTCTAATTTCAGATATTTTATTACCTCTCCATTTCAACCTTCACGTTGACTCACCACCACCACCGCTGTTCCTTAACTGAAATATCTGACAAAGTGCAGTCATTTGAAGATTAAAAAAGAAAAAAAAAAAAAAAGGCTTCCCAAATTATTCTAAGAGTTAGATGCACAATTTCACAGTCAAATTTTATAGAATTTGGTCTTCAGAAAGTAAATTATTTACTCTAGCTTTTTGCAGTAAAATGTGGATTTTGAAAGTCATTGAACTCATATTTTCAGTAAGTAACATATATACATCTCTTTTTAATCTTATATGTGAAAAAATTATAAATCAATGTAAATCCCATGGACAGAAGAGCTTGGCGGGCCTCAGTCCATTGGGTGGCAAAGAATCAGACACGACTGAAGCCACTTATGCATGCATACTCACCTAAGCATTAATAGGATGTATACACACATGTGTGTAAAATTGTTCTTTCTTATTTTATAAATATAAAACTCTGTGATCAAGCTTATATTGGTATATGACAACTGCAGAATATGGATTTATTTTTGCTATCTGACTTCTAAGCTTTAGTAACATCTTATAATCTTGAATTATTTAAGAAGCTCTAAGGTTAATCTATATTTCCTCTTTTGTCTGCCTCAATTATAAGTCTAAAAGAGAAAGAGAACATATTCTAATATGAAAAGTAGGTTCAAGCAATATTAAGCATGAATACAATTCCTGTACATCCACAGAGGGGGAAGAAACCTTGTCCATTAAAAAGTGAAAAGATCACTATAAAATAGTTACAGCACAAGCTAGAAAAAGAGTGCTTTAATTCATATAAAATTACATTTTTTCTTTATTTTTTGGTAATGTGTTAATTCCTTTTGGCATAACCTCTCAGATAAACTAAATTTAGATGTAAGGGGATAAACTAAATTTAGATGTAAGGGTGAGAAACATTTTGTGTAAAACCAATGCAGAAGTCACTGTATTTTCTAAAAATGTCCTCATTCCATCAAAAAGTAAGAAAATGGGTTCAAGGGAAAAAAATCAAGAGGGTTAAGTTCTCACTTGATCCTTCAATAAAATTACTTGTCACCACATTCAGCTGATGATCACCCAGACAGTGCCCCTTACATTAACAATGTAGACAGATCCGACATTTTACAGATGGCAGTGGCCATCCTGCAGATTAAAGCACAATGTAGATGTAATCTCCCCAATGACTTGATAGCCTCAAATGAAGGATTCTCAAATTTCACGGTTCTGACCTATTCAGGGTGAATAAGAGTATAATAAATTGCCTGTTCCCTGGCTCTGCAACAAGAAAAAGCAGAACTGTACAATTTCTGGGTTAACTCCCATGTATTACCAAGTTTACCAACATAATCTGCATGCCGCAGAGCAAAAGATCACCCTATCTAACAGATTTTAAGAAATTAACCTGCATTGATATATGACTCTGTTTGATGCCAATACGGTAAGGTGGTAGCAGCAGGTTAACGTGAAGCCAGATTTCAAGAGAGGCTCATTTGACTGGTGATTAAGGATAATTTCCAGTAAAAGTGATTTCTCATTTGGGAGGGCAGGGAGAGGGAGAAAATACGTTTGATGCAAAGAGAAACAGTACCTACTGGCCAGCCAAAGAGTCACACACCAACTGTGCACGATGCAGTTATGGTGGCGAGGTTGGCCCACTACTGTCTTAGGAAAGGACAAGAGCTAAGAAATATTACAAAGCACAACCATAAGTGAGGAAGAAGCAGGTGTGCCTAGATGTTTTGTTCTAAGCATGACTAATCAAACATCTTTAGAAAGATTTAATTTATGTTGCTCTCCTTAACTCAGGCTGATTAAATTAGAATCTCCATTATCCATCGGTAGTGCTGCCCGTACATAGGCACTTCACCAATGTGGAGCTTCCTGTCCTTGTCAGCAGACCCAGAAATACCACAGCAGCAGATTTTGTGGACATTAAAAATTAGCAATGAACTCCTGGCTTCAGAAGGCGAATGCTTGACCTCCACTCCTTGAGCAAAAAAAAAAAAAAGAAAATTCTTGAACCAGGGTAATGACTAGTTCATGATTTTAGTTGAGTAACTTAGAACCACAGAGATATTAATCAGAGGTGCACTGGGACGACCCAGAGGGATGGTATGGGGAGGAGGGAGGAGGGTTCAGGATGGGGAACATCTGTATACCTGTGGCGGATTCATTTCGATATTTGGCAAAACCAATACCAATATTGTAAAGTTTAAAAATAAAATAAAATTTAAAAAAAGAAATATATAAATAATAATATATTTTATCAGAAAATAGTTTTTAAAGTTATAAACATTACATCAAAGATAATCCTTTACTTCTTGAATGCTTCTAAAATTTATGGCCCCTCACCTATCCCCCACAGCCTTCCAACCTTCCCTTCCACTGCTCCCAATTCCTTCACATAGATTTCCATGGTAACCAAGAACAACTACGAAAATTCAGACTCCTGGGTGACATTCATAAAGCATATGCATGACTCCAGTAATTTTGCTTTTGCTGTGCCAAATTTAACCCATGCTTAACACTCCTTTCAGCTTAATTCTCAAGGATCATCCTCAAGGACATTCTGTCTCTGGAACATTGTTTTTTTTTCCTTGAAGAAAGTAATAGAAAGAACAAACTAGAGTCTTTTAGAACTGAATAAGACTATGCAAAAACCTCACTTATTTAAATGAAATCTGGTCTAGGGAGAATAGGGAACCACACAAAGTTACACTGTTAGTTAAGTATGAGAGCTAGTCAGTTCTCTTCATTTCCCAATCTATGCTGAGCATCTCGAGACATTTTTTGTATCACAACTGCTAAGGATGGGAGGGGGCAAGTTGCCACTGGCATCTAGTATGCAGAAGCTAGGGGTTCTGCTAATGTCCCACAACACAAAGCACAGTCCCTAAAGAAAGAATCCTACAGTCCAGAATGTCTACAATGCCAAGACTGAGAAACATATCTAGAACTATGAGGTAGGAAAATTGAAAAAAAATTAATAGAAATTGTAATCAAGTTTAAATTATATCTTGAAATGTCAAATCTAGGGTATTAATAATGGCTTTCCTTTCAAATTTCCATTCTCTGCCCAAATACACCATGAAACAGAATATGCTTCCAATTCTGCATACAACTGGTATTTACTATCATCACATTTCATTTTACCTTGAAATGTTAATTGCTGTACAGCAGGGTTCCATGGTTGATTTAAATTTACATTTGCTTTTAAATTTGATTAATCTAGTCTCTCAGGAGCCTTCTTCCATAGTTATTCAGACAAAAAAACGGGCATTTGAGTACACAATGGTATAAAAATTCCTGGCTGATGTGGTGGTCATACCTTTATATTAAAGTCACATTTAACTTTAAATATAAAAAATAAGGGGTGCTAAGAGAAGAGTAAAATATATCCTCATTTACTCTGGTTGTTTTCTTGAATGTCTTAGGCATATTGTAAAATGGTGATAAATAGAGGAGAAAATATAGCTTCAGCTTATTTCCCCTACTCAGAAAATATGCTACCTACCTTTTATGAATATTCTAATGTATTTAATTAAAATACATATAAATATATAAAACTTGAATGATTCCTCTTAGGATCCAACATGGTGCCTTACATAGTATCACTTCCTGTACCCAGCTCATCTTGCCACCCTGCCTTCTAGGACTCTCCAGATGGGCATTACTAAGCCCATTGCAAAGTTCTTTCTGGCTATACCTAGAAGAAGTTAATAATAAATGAAAGATAAATAACATTGCTTAAATACTTAATTCTCACCAAGCACTCTCCTAGATATTTTATTTCAACCTAGAAATGGTACGTATTGGCAAGAATCCTCTCCATCCCATTCCAAGGCAAATCTCTCTAATCAATAATGTCACCTTCCCTGGTGGCTCAGATGGTAAAGAATCTGCCTGTAGTGCAGGAGACCCAGGTTCGATCCCTGGGTTAGGAAGATCCCCTGAGAAGAGAATGGCAAACCACTCCAGTATTCTTGCCTGGAGAATTCTATGGACAGAGGAGCCTGGCAAGCTATAGTCCATGGGATAGCAAAAAGTCGGACACATCTGAGCAACTAACACTTTTCACAAAGTCCTTCTAAATGTAGCACTCCAGCAAGCCATTACCAATTAATCTTTATAAAGCAACAGGTTGAATGAAACCCATTTGCCATCCCTGATTAACACTAAAAGCATAAGTAAGGAATGCTGCTGTTCAGTGAGGTTGGTCAACATTGTTGAACAGAAATTTTTCCCTTGAGATTGGTTGTGCATGCATGTGTGCATGCTCAGACTCTCAGTCCTGTTCTACTCTTTGCGACCCCATGGACTGTAGCCTGCCAGGCTCCTCTGTCCAAGGGGTTTTTGAGGCAAGAATGCTGGAATAAGTTGTCATTTCCTCCAGGGGATCTTCCTGATCCAGGGATCAAACCCACCTCTCCTGTGTCTCCAGCATTGGCAGGCAGATTCTTTACTCTGAGCCACCTGGGAAGACACGATATTGGTGCACCCGAGTCTAAATTCGGATTCTGATAATTTCAAATCAATTTCTATTTATTTCTCCACCTTACCCCCACTACCTTAGGCCAGAGCACCTGAATTCTGGGATGAAAGTATTGAAATTCGGAGGGCTCAATATTATTAACTTTCATGTGCAAAGTTTTAAAGTCTTTCCTCCTTCAAGGATTTTTCAGAAGGACTATTATGATTCAATAAAAATCGTCAAGTAGTGCTATTTGATTTGATCAGCAAGAGGTTTTCTACTCTACCATCATTTTGGTTAACATATTAATAACTTGAGATTACTTCAAGGAGTCTCAAGAGATAGTTTAAGATTCTGGCTGATTAGATGAAGTAATAGTGCTGAAGGACAAATTCTTCTCTGACACATCTGAAACCCTCAGTAGCTTGGGCTACTGCCTAGGTCTAGAATAATTATTTCCCCTATTCTCTATTCTCCTTCACCCCTGTATCCATGCCTTCTGCTTACCTGACTCTGATGCAATTATTAAATTGTATGCTACATGAATCTGCATCTGACTCTTTATGACCCTATGAACTATAGACCACCAGGCTCCTGTGTCCTTGGGATTTTCCAAGCAAGAACACAGGAGTAGGTTGCCATTTCCTCCTGCAGGGGATCATCCCAACTCAGGGAATGAACATGCATCTCCTCCATCTCTTGCATTGGCAGGTGGATTCTTTACCACTGAGCCACCTGGGAAGACAAACAAATGGCCTTTATTGAATCTGATGTGACTTTGTAACTTGGTAACCAGTGCCTTAACATGGTATTATATATTTTGACATAGCCTCTCAATTTTGTAACTTGGTAACCAGTGCCTTAACATGGTATTATATATTTTGACATAGCCTCTCAAATATAAAATATTAAAATGGCACAAAGAGACTCAACTCCCTAGCCAGAAACAGAAATGCTTACATCAAAACTTTTTTTAAATAGGAAAACACTACTCTTAGGTGCTTTGTTGAAGTAAACACCATAAAATAGCAAAGTATTAAATGACAACTTTTGTATATTTTTTTCTATTACTTTCCTTCAACAAATCTCTTTTTCCTAGGTTATATTTTAGGTTTTCTTTTAGAGAAAAACACTAAATTTCACCACTTTCATGTAGCCATTACATATAAGCTGATTTTCTTATGGATGTGTGTGTTAGTTTTCAGGAGTAAATTATCAGAAATTATCATTCCTATTTATCTCAGTAGTGAAGTATTTGACAACAATGGCTATCAAATTTACTGTCTAAACAATACACTTGAAAGTCAAATTAATGATTGTTTGCTATGGCTTGAATATTTGTGTCCCATCCCCCCAAATTCACCTGTTCGAATGCTAATATGCAAGATGATGGTGTTAGGAGACAGGGCCTTTGGAAAGTGATTAAGTCAAGGGGTAGCACCATCATAAATGGGATTAGTGCTCTTGAAACGCCACAGAGCTTCCTTCCCCTTGTGTCATGTGAGGATCAATGAGAAGTCTGTGACCCAGAAGAGGGCCTTCATGGAACTATGCTCGCACCATGTTCTCAGACTTTCAGCTTCCAGAACAGTAATCAGTAAATTTCTGCTGTTTATAAGTTATCTAGTCTGTGGTATTTTGTTATAGTAACCCAAATAGACTAAATCATAATCATTACTTAAAAGAAAAGCTGTACCCTACTCAATTTCTTAGAATGGAGAGAAGGTAGAATAATAATTGAATAAACTGAAGCAACTGAGGCTCAGAGCTGTTCAATAATTTGGCCAATAGTTCAGTTGGTGCTAGTGGCAAAGAACCCACCTGCCAATGCAGGAGATGCAAGAGATGCCAGTTTAATCCCTGGATATGGCAGATCCCCTGGGAAAGGAAATGACAATGCACTCCAGTATTCTTGCCTGGAGAATCCCATGGACAGAGGAGTCTAGCAGGCTACAGTCCACAGGATTGCAGACAATTGGACACAACTGAAGCAACTTAGCATGTCAAAGTCCATTTGCCCTTCATGCTAAAGGCAAAAAATCATGAGTAATCTTTTCTTCAATTATGTTAAATGAATATTCCCAAGCAGAGTATATCCTATATCATGGTGTGTGAAATACGTAGGTATTTAGAGCTTGGTAAAGCTGTGTTTGAATTCCAATGCTGGCACTTAACATATAGTTGTTTTCCAAGTAATTGGAAGAACTGGGTTGAAATGAGGTGAATCTGATTCCCAGGACCAAACTTAACCCATTGTAACAATCTCTTCAAAGGAATCCCTCCAGTAACATCATGTTTTTTTTTTTTATCACTTGTGTGGTACTTCAATAGAAATACGTATACATTTATTTTCTGTTTCATAACAACTGAAGGAAAGCTGCAATGTCATGGAGAATACGTTCCTCACCCTAAACAAGGCTTCACACTTCGAAAAGTAATCTTTGGGTCACTTTATAAAAATTTCCAGGGAAACTGGCCTCCTTCAATAACTCCATCAGTCAGAACTAATGATAAGTCAAAAACAGCAACCAAACATAATGCTGCTCTTAGGCAGACAAGTGAAGAAAATGCAGAAAATTAAGGAAAAGAAGCACTGCATGTTGGCAGGTGATACTAGAAGAAAACCAAGATGGCCTCATGGAACCCAAACAGAATTATCAAGCGATGAGTCAATCAGGAGGCAAAGGCTGGGTACTAGGAGGTAAGAAGACAGTAAGCATGAGGCTAGTCTGGTGTCCAGTGGTTGGGTAGGGCCCTAGCCATGGGGTAGGGCCATGACATGGGTTCTTAGTCCCTCAGAAGCTTAGAAAGAGAAAAGTCATGCCTCAAGCATAGATACCAAAGGCAGCAACCTACTTAAACAGCTAGTTACAAGGCAAGGATGCAGAGCTACATATTCTGGCAACAAAACCACAGAAACTTGTTTCTAGACCTGACTCTGAGTGGATTCAGCACAAATCATTCAGGTCTCTGAATCTCAGTTTTCTCACATATAATATGGGATGAGACTAAATTACCTCAAAGCTATTTCCAGTATAAATAGTCTATGGTTTGGTCAAAGGAATGAAAAGAGTAGTTCTTAAAATTGACATTAGAGTGAAGGGAAAATCAATAGCAAAGTAGACTCAATGTTTAGCCATCAGATTGTAGTTTAAAAGACCTTCCCATTTCTTCAATGAAGGCTGAGCACAAACATGGAGATCCAGAAAAATCGGGCCCTCCAACCACAGATAATATGTGTATGTATCAAGAATAACTTCTCAGTTGAAGTCTTCACAAAAAAATTATAATTTAATTGCATTTGTGATAGCATAGGATGACATTAGAAGAGAAAATAGTTTGTGTCTGTGGAGAAAGACACTGTGGAGTTGTATGAAGACAAAGGTAAGAAAAGTATAAAGGATCTAGTAAGGAAGATGAAGCCCAAAGGAAGCAGAGGAGACTTTTTTTTTTTTTTTGCAGAATAAAGGAGCTTATGCTACAGCAGAGTATTGTTACAAAGTCTAGGCACCTCGTAGAATTTTAACTTTCCATAGAACAAATTTAACCTGAAACCACAAAGTATAGACCTAGGTTTCAGACTAACACAGACACATGAGCGTTCACAGAAGAAGGAGAAATGTTTCTGCTTGGGATTCAAGGAACAGAGGTGAAAGAAGAAATAGAAAGGGAGAACAGGGACCCCAAGAATGTGGAGCTTGAAGAAGAGGAGGCCAATGTGGAGGAGGGTGGTGAGTGAAAGAAAAGAATAAGTGCTTTGAATTTAGTGAATTAGCTCTCTCGAAACAACCAGCAGGGGTATATTAGTATTTTACAGACAAAGAAAATAAAACCCTAAAAGGCAAAATAAGTTAAGAAAATGACATAGCTAGTTCATTTGAATGAGCAGAAGTTGAATATTATCTGTAACTAGCCTTATCCAGAAACACATATGGACACACACACACACATATTATAGTATAAATGTGTCATTACCATTAGTAAAACAGAGTCCTCTAAACTGCTAAGAATCTGGCCTATGATACCTTGAGTCATCAGAGAAAAGAAATCTGGAAGTAACATGAAATGGACAAAAGCCCTAAATTATTGGCATCTACCTATACTGAGAGTCAGGAAACGCATTTTGTGACTAGTATGTCATTATCCAGGTGATTTGAAGAAAATTGTCTCATCTTTAAAATAAGGAAGTTGAACTACATTGAGTTTTCATTATAATAGCCCATGATTTTCCCTTGGTTGGGGAGAGAGGGGCACACACACACATGACTGCCAAAAGGCCAAGTTGCATGTAACACTATGTTCTTTTGGGTGGCAGTTTTCCATGTAACCACTTAATTATAAAAACATAGGAATCCTCATGCTATTTTTTTGCATTCACAAACTATAAATAAATGAATGGTTTCAGTTGGAATTGAATGTTAAAGCCCAGTAAGTATTATTGACAAGGCAAAATTATGTTTAAACAGCTTCATTTTTGAATCTATATAGAACCTAACATGATTTCTCCAAAGGGTTTGATTTCAGCAGTGTGCTTTTCCATTTTATAATTAGTAATAAGAAGAAATCTTGAGGAAAGAAAATAGTATTCCCAAAGCAACACAGTGATGGCCAGTTTATCACCTAGCTAAAATAGGACAATTTTAATTGCATGTTTAGGTCATTGGGTATAACCACTGATAAGCTGTTACTGTGAAATATCCTAAAATCAATAAAGAAAATGTTAGAAGGGAGAGAAGTTGTAAATGGAAATGTTAAGAGATTCTTAACTATGCTGTCTTAAATGCTACTATCGGAACACAAACTGAACTTTAAGCATGATTTAGCAGAACTCTGAAAAGAAAGACCTCTGAACCACAGCTCTTATTTTCAATTGTACTGAGAGCTAGCAGTGCTGTGTTTATGCCAAACTAATTTAGTCAAGAGTACAAGTATTCATTTAGGCACACAGTTCTCATTGCATCCGTCCTCATCTGAAAAGAAGAAAAACAAAATGAAAAAAGAAAGAATGAACTTTGCTACAGAAATCTTACAAAATGCCTAAAAATCACCATTAAATATGCCAGAACTATGATAAATGCACATTAAAAACATAATTATGCAGAGAATTACTGATGATATAGTATCTGTACTGTACTGTATTTTTTGGATCACATGGCTGTTTATACAGAACACTTCAAATTTTAAAGTATATTAAGAGCTGCTACCTGCAAAGTTTTATGTTTAAGTAAAATTTCAGATTGCCACTGCTACTCTCACTAAAACTATTTTAGAAAGCAGTTGATGTGAGAAGGTAATATGATGGCACGATTGTACAAGTTTGTGTTTACAGTGTATGTATATAATCCATTTATATACAATTAACTAGATGCACATTTTATGGGAGTGAAGATAATATTGCTCATTAAAGACAGAGCAGGCATATGGCAAGGTACTTTATTAAATACATATTAACGGTAGCAAAATGGAATGAGGGTTGCATTTTTCTCTTGAAAATTGTTTTAAAGTAATGTGGTAGTTTCATTGGTGTCAACTCTGAATCTCATGCTCCCATTGATATATAACTCAGTTTAGAGATGCAATAGTAGTAGAAAATATGAACAAAGTAATACAGGAAAGGTGGAAGAGAAATTTGAGTAAGGAGACAGGGTTAAAATGGAAAAACTGTAAAATGTATAATGTCATTCTCAAAAATGAAATAAAAATTGTAATATAATTAATTGCAAAACTCCTTTGTAGCATTAAAATCTACTATAAGAGCAACTTAGAATCATGATTTGCAGCAATAATTATTTCCATCTAGTAATTTCTAATATTATTATGTATTATATAATTGTTATAATTTCTTATATTGCTATATGACATAATAAATATAATAAATGTGTGTGAGTATGTGTGTCCAGTTGCTCAGTCATGTCTGACTCTTTGTGACCCCATGGACTGTAGCCCACCAGGGTCCTCTGTCCATGAGATTTTCCAGGAAAGAAAACTGGAGCAGGTTGCCATTTCTTTCTCTGGGAGACCTTATCGACCCAGGGATCGAACCCACGTCTCTTATGTCTCCTGCATTGGCAAGTGGATTCTTTATCCCTGCACCACTTCGGAACTCCAATATAATGAATATATTATAATATGTAATAAAATATATTATTATGATTCAGAAATAATAATTCTAAATTATTTTCATCTAAAATTTCAGCTAATAATTTCCATCATGCTTTAGAAAAAGGTTCACTAAACCATCTATGATATATATGGACACATTCTAAGTTCACTGGGTTGGCTAAAGGAATGATCATTTAACAGCATACTGTTCACATTATCTGTGCCTTTGTCTATGTGCAGACTAACATTCTGGAAAGTCATACATTAATGCATGTGGGTGTGGGCAATAGTTCCTTCACAGGACAGCTGGATGCATCCCATAAAGACGTTCAGCCAAATGTTTATTCTAAAGCCTTCTGGTGTGAAGCACAGGGAGGCCTGCAGCACAGCTAGTTGGAAGCAGCCCCTAATGCAGAAAGGAGAGCTCAGTGTACTGATAACAGGTTCTCACTCCTGCTCGTTCTTTGAGCAAGAGGGTAAAAGGCTACATACGTCATGTCATTTGCCAATCTACCAATTATCCCTTGGAAAAGGGAGGCAAAAGCACAATCTGATAGTAGCAGTGTAAATTGTCAACAAGCTTAAATAATATTCATTTTGCCTCTGCATTCTTGTCTTTTTAAAACCTGATCTCTACACATAGAACTGGAAGGTTAAACACACACACACTCATCCCACGTATTTTGAATAATAAAATAGAGTTGTGCATATTTTCTTACAACAATAATAGTTCTTGACGAAAGGCAATTTCCCCTCAGGTGACGTTTGGCAAAATCTGGAAGTATTTTTAATTTTCACAACTTGAGTGGTAATACTGGCATCTAATGGATGTGTACCAAGGATGCTACTAAACATCCTAAAATACACAAGACAGTCACCCACAGACAAAAGAATTATCTGGTCCAAAATACCAATAGTGCTGAGGCTGAAAAATCCTCTGCTAGATATAGTCAAACGTGTTGAGTTCAGTTCAGGTCAGTTGCTCGGTCGTGTCCGACTCTTTGCGACCCCATGGACTGCACCACGCCAGGCCTCCCTGTCCATCACCAACTCTTGGAGCCTACTCAAACTCATGTCCATCATGTCAGTGATGCCATCAACTATCTCATCCTCTGTCATCCCCTTCTCCTCCCACCTTCCATCTTTCCCAGCATCAGGGTTTTTCCAATGAGTCAGTTCTTCACATCAGGTGGCCAAAATATTGGAGTGTCAGCTTCAGCATCAGTCCTTCCAATGAATATTCAGTACTGATTTCCTCTAGGATTGATTGGTTGGATCTCCTTTCAGTCCAAGAGACTCTCAAGAGTCTTCTCCATCACCAAAGTTCAAAATCGTCAATTCTTTGGCACTCAGCTTCCTTTATGGTCCAACTCTCACATCCATACATGACTATGTAGCTATACATACAGCTATACATACAGCTATACATACAGACATGTAGCTATCACTATTTAAGTCAAAGTTTAGTGTGTTGATAAATGTTATACCTGCTAAGTAAAGATAATTCTAAGATGAAAATTCATTTTAAAAATACAGCATTTCTAAAGCACTTTTTATAGCATGGAGTCAATTGCCCATTTATGGTATTCAAATAAGAATAGATGGTAAATCATCCCAGTCCACTTTAACTTTATGCAGAACTGGGTTTTCCCTTTAAAAAATAGATTTTTAGAGAGGCATTGGGTTCACTGAACAGAAAAATTGAAAAAAAAACTGAACATAAATTACAGAGATTTTCCGTGTACCTCAAGTCCTACACACAAACACACGCATTGTGCGTACATGCATATGTGCAAACACTCACACACACCTCCCCCACTATCAACATCCCCTTTGTTACAATCAATGACCATACATTAACACATCATTATTACCTAGAATCATTAGGTCACCTTAGTGTTTACTCTTGATGTTATATATTCCATGGGTTTGGACAAATATATAATAGCATATTCATCATTAAAATATCACAAAGACTAGTTTCATTGCATTAAAAATCCTCTCTGCTCTACCTATTTGTAATTACTTCCTGTGTTTTTAACTTTTAAACACATCACAAAGTAAGTGGTATAGTTTCATAATGAATTTGTATATTGATTCAACACATTGTGAGACTAGAATAGGGTTTGCTGAAAGAACTGTAACTTCAACTCCACAAATGATAACAAATTAATAAACATTAAACAAGTATCCTACAAATTTCTGAAGTTACATTACTGCATCAAAATAAACATCTTGCACTAACATTCAAAGTAAATGTAAGACACAATATTTCCATCCATCTGAAAAGGCTTAACCTCCTGTTAAAAGAACCAATATGCTTTTAATGTGTTTCACCTTTTGAGACCAATGTGTAATAAAACCCTCAAATTAAGTAGATTTCATTTTAGCTTCGATAAACTAATAGCACAATTAGAGCACCACATAATTTATTATTACTGCTCCAAGGGAAACCACTTAAGTATTTAAGCTCTTTAGAAGGACTTCACTGATAAAGTAATGTCTATCTACAAAACTCCCCTGAAGATTAGTCGTACTGAAGCCCATGGTAGGTAAAAAGATGGTTGGGGGTTTGGCATGGATATTACACATCCTAAGATGTACTTTAGGATATCTGCTGTTTTTCCCCTCAATTCCCCTTAAAGTGTAGAAAAAGGATGCCTCGACTAGTCCCACCTGACTTTAATTATATACAACACAATTTGAATGACTATATCTTAGTCATTAGATATATTAATTTGCACTTTTTTTTCAATATTCCCCACCACCATCCCAGAACTAGTTTGTTTATTTTGTTAATACGTAAATTGACATGTGCTCAAATTCTTTTTGAAACAATATTTACACACATATTATAGATTATATGATTTCTGTGAATACTTGATTTTCTTTCCAAATACTTCAATTCAACATCTACCTTAGAACAGCTATGAAAGGCTCTAAAAATATTAGGAAAGGCCAAGTATGAAATAGAAAAGAGGCAATAAAAGTCCACACTTACATACCTGAACCTAAAGAGTTCATAGCTTGATTAGAATGTAACTATTTGAAAAGCTTATTATTCTGATATTTATAGCTAAGTATATATGAAAAAAATTAAATTGCTCATCATATTTTTATTTAGTCCCATAGCAACAATTTAGCAATGATAAGGTGAGTTTTTCAGTTTTGAGTAATACTATAAGACTTTGGAAAACTCTATACAAATCGTTAATTTTTCAGAACATATTGTTCATGCTTAATTGATATGTGTTTATTTAGTAAAAGTGAATAAACACGCTCACATCCTACCTATAAAACTCCAGTGCTTGAGAACCATCCAAAATGTAGACTCAAAATGAGCCATATATGTAAATAAACTGATTTTCCCAACTTTCCAGCTGAGAAAATTCCTGGACATTGAAGACAAGAGAACCATATTTTAGTGGAAAATAGAATTTGGTTGTCAAGGTTATTTATTTGCTTCTGGACACTATGATTTCTTTTATAACAGACACCTGCAAGAAAATTATCACTGTGAATTTCTGCCTGAGGTTTTGAAAGAATTTTAAATGCTTACGCACAGAGAAGTTGTTTTTTTTTTTTTTTCCCACTAAGAGAAAGTGCAGTGGTAAACTTATTTAAATTCTTGTGCTGATAAGAGGCTATTCTAATCTTGATGAAAAGGTAAATTGCAATCTCAGCCCAAATAAACCACAAATCTCTAAAGAATAAAATCTAAGGTGCTCTTTAGATTATGTGATAAAATTAGCTTGAGTAGGTTTTCCTTTGTTTGTTTGCCTCATGTCTAACAGAACACAGGATGAAAAAAGTGAAGATACAAATCAGAAAACCTGACAGTCTTTGAAAATAATTGCTACATCCTCAATTGCAAGAATTATGTCTAGTTTACTGAAAGTCTCTAGTCCTCTCATAATGGATGGTGGGTTTGGGTTCGCTCGTGCCTCCGTTGGTAAAGAATCCGCCTGCAATTTGGGAGACCTGGATTCAATCCCTGGGTTGGGAAGATCCCCTGGAGAAGGGAATGGCTACCCGCTCCAGTATCCTGGCCTGGAGACTTGCAAAGAGTTGAAAACAACTGAGCGACTTTCACTTTCACTTGTAAAAGTGTAGGTAGAAATAAGATACAGTATATAGCTAAGCAGACATTTACAAACTGTTTGCTAACTATGTTCAAACAAAAAAAAACTATTTATTTACAATATTTATAGTTAAATAAGTTGTCACTTATTTATTCAGTAAACATTAATTGAATCCCTAACTTATGCCAGTATTTAACACAGCCAGGCCTATAGCACTGAATGAGACAGACATCATCTCTTCTCTCACAAAAGGATAAGCAGGATGTGGCAGATAATAAATGTATAAGTAAGCAAATTATCAGAGAGAAGTGAATATTGTGAAAATAAAAAAATGAAGTACTATGGTAATTTCTACAGGTACACTTCCAATGTCTCCATGCTGACCTCTCTCTCATGATTCATCCTCCACATAACCTTCACAATCATCTGCTAAATCATCAATTTTATTGTGTCACATTCCTGCTAAAATTCTTTAATTGCCTCCTATGGGACATAGTCTAATATCTATGGTATTTCAGATCCTCAAAACCTGTCTTCCTCACCTGTCCCCCTTCCAGCCTCACATTCCATGCAAAGTGTACCATGTCACATGGTACATCACTTTGATTTATCCATTCATACATCCACCCATTCAAGAAGATAATCACTGGGATGCCTGTACGTGCTGTTGATACAAATAAATATTCATGGCCCCTTCCTTATAAGCTCTAAACTCTGGTATGGAAAACAGATCCCACAAAGAAACTACCAATTGCAAATGTGAAAAGTGTTTCAAAAGAAAAGAACATGATATCATCAGGATTAATATAAAGGGATATGATCCTCAGCAGAAATGACAATCGGGCATCTATTGGCATGTATCTTTATATGTTTTAATTAGGTGTTTTTATGTGTTCAGTAAATTTCTACACTCCTCAAGGGCAGGTTATTTCTGGGTTTCCACTCTATATTGGCTTTCCAGGTGAAGTTAGTGGTAAGGCACCTGCATGCCAATGCAGGAGACAGAATAAACATGGGTTCGATTCCTGGGTCAGGAAAATCCCCTGGAGTGGGGCACGACAACCCACTCTGGGATTCTTGCCTGGAGAATCCCATGGATAGAGAAGCCTGGAGGGCTACAGCCCACAGGGTTGCAGAGTTGGACATGATTGAAGGGACTTAGCATAAATGCATACAAAATTACAAATGATACCAGAATTATTTTCAATGGGTCTATATCTCCTCCTAACCTATTTTAGATAGCTGAGATTATTGCAAAAGCAGAGGCAAAAAAAAAAAAAAAAACCCTCAGTTTTTATTGTTGTCAAGTTTATTTTTCACATCAAACTCTCCTCTCATCCTCACTCCAATTCAGATGACCAATGGAGTTTGTCTTTTTGCTTCCAAGCTTATGAAATTCTGCTGTCAGGCTTTGCATACTTAAAAACAAAAACAAACAAACAAAAAAAAACAGACGTTTACTTGCTGACACCTCCCCTATGGTAAAGGTCTTAAATGTACAGATAGGAAGATTTTCTTTCTGGCAATAGAAAACTAGAGAATTTTACACTTGTTGCATCTGTTTTTGTGGGTAGTAACATCTCCTTTGTATGTGCTCTATTTATCCCCAGATGTTAGGCAAGATCCACTAAAATTATAAGGAGACAAAGACAAGTCAGAATTAGACAACTCTGACCTGGCCTAGTGTGGAATTTGTTTATATTGTTATATTTCTGGGTATATGTAACATTTTACATTTTCACCTATTCAGGAGGAAACTCCAAACACACATTTAGAGGTCAAATACTCAAGCTCTCACCCATTTCCATTTATTTGTGTTTAATGCTTAAGGCTGAAAATGTTTCAATAAGATCATAAAATCACATCATGTCAGAAAAGCAACTTTCTTAGAATGGCTGGAGGGTAATGTTTTGGATAGATTAAACTAAAACATCATATCAAGAAAGTTGCTGGCCTGCAAAACATAATGTTCTTTTTAACTAGGAAGATAGAGCCCAGAGCTGCAGAACAAGAATGGCAGAGACATTTAATTTTTTCATGTATAAACAATTTAGTTCTCTGAACTCATTATATCATGATGAAATTTGAGAAATAATTTTTCCTACATAAGCCTCTGGAACAAAAAAATCTTGCTATGAGGAAAGTTGTGAAGTCTTAAGGTAAAATATATGATTTCTTTCATTGTCTTTTGTGCCTATCAATAGAAGATTATTATCTTGAAAAGAACCAAATTTTATCCAGAAAAATTAATGTTTCTGTCTCCAACTTAATTTTATCCTTTTTGGAGTATATTAGAGGTATTCTAAAGTATTCTTGACAGGTACAGAACTTCAGTGTATACATATCAAGATCAGTTGCATTTATTTAAATACTATACACTTATGTTTTAAATATACTTTTTAGCTGTCATTTTAAATGCTTTAGCAAAGGAATTTGAATTTCCAAAAACTGGATCCTTATGCATGGCAGTGTTTCTCTGTATATGAGAGAGCAAACTCTTGATTTTGCAGAAAAAAAGGCCCAAAGAAATTATATGAGAGCAACTGTATGTCCTTTTACAGCTAGAAGTTGGCTTTACACATTCCACGACTCATAAATAAACAGAAGAGTTCTGTGAACTATATGCAGATGGCTGGGTCTACACTGGGAGCCTTTTGTGATGACTTTGGTTTGATTCCCTGTTTTGCCATCTCTTAAAATATCTGCAAAAAAAATTTTTGCTCCACTCCTTAGAAATAGGACAAGTAAAATCCTGTAACTTGAGAATTTGCTCTCTGCCTTGTTGGGGCTTTATAAAGCTTGGAGAAATCCATTTTTCCTCCTCATTATTGTTCACATAAAAATATTTGCCTCCATAACTGGCATTAAAAAGGCTTTATGTTTTAAATATTCATTGTTTTACTTGTAAAAGATAACACAATAGCAGAAGTACAATGAGAGAGACAAATCTACAAGGTGGTAGAAGGAAGTAATAAGCCAAAGAGTGGGAAAAAATCCCACAAACCACATAAAGGAAGATATGAGATCAGCCACTTAAGTAAGCAAGTTTAAGGTTACCACACTGGCACTGAGCGAAAGTGTGCCTGCCAAGCCTAAATGAAAAAAGGAGTGAGAAGAATAAAGGCATTTGACAGAGCAAGGCAGGGAGACAAGGTACAAAGTCAAGTGGAAACACTAAGACAGCAGTTATGGATCTTTTTTTTTCACCTGATTATGGCACAGAAATTCTAGTAGGCTGGTGAGAATATTGGATATTAAAAAAAGAACTAAAAAAATATGCATACAGTGCATTGTGCATGCTCAGTCACTTCAGTCGTGTCCAACTCTTTGTGACCCTATGGACTGTAGCCCACCAGGTTCCTCTGTCCATGAGACACATGGATTGAACCCATGTCTCCTACATTGCAGGTGGATTCCTTACCCACTGAGCCACCTGGGAAGCTCATGCATTCTAGTATTTATCATTTAAATGTTGCAACTATCTCCATTCTCCAAACACACTTATAATATATACACAAATACACATACACACGCACACATAAATTCGTCTCACCATTACTGCTATAGCAAGAATCATTTGCTTAGCTAATCACAAATCTTTCTCAACAGCAAAGCCTAAGGGCTTTGGCAATGCAAAAAGTATTGGCATTTCTCTGATGTATATTCAAAAATCTATATTACAACTCAATTCAGCATGCATGAGTCAGCAATAGATATACTGTATCTTTAAAAAGACATGAAGGCTTCCAGTCAAGCCTTTTAAATCTTTACAAATAACATTTCAAGAGGGTTGAGAATGTGGACTTAGATAGCAGATGGCTTTTAGTACAATACTCCTCCAGGATCCTTTGATTTTATTACTTTTGCTTTTTGATGGTGCTCTTTTCTGGTTTGTTTTGATGACTTTGTGGCCTAATGGACTGAAATCAGACAGCGAAGCTGAAAACCCTTAAGTCCTAATGACAGAGAGTGACTTATTGGGTAACCTTGAGTAAGTGTTACATTTCCCTTATTGTAGTTTCTATGGCAGAAAATAAAAATTACTCTGACTGCCTCTCCACCCTCCAAGGATGGTCCAAGGAGACTAGAAATTATTAACTTGCATAATATGAAATAATATATTACCTGCTGTTTATTAAGCAAGTGTATGTGCCAAACACTATTTTAGGTACATAGCATATTTTATGGCTTTTAATATATACAATAGCCATATAAACTATGAATAGTTAATTTCATTTTACCGAAGAAGAAATGAGGTCCCAGAAGTGAGAGGACTTGAACTTACATCAACTTAACCAAAATTTCCCTTTTCTTTCCTTTACATGACCTGATCTCTGCTAATGAACAATTATAATTAAAATTAAAATATTTAGTAATTAATTTGTCATATTATATATATAGCAATTATAACACTATATAATTTTGGTGGTGGTGTTGTTCAGTCACTGAGTTGTGTCTGACTCTTTTGCGACCTTATGGACTATAGCCTGCCAGTCTCCTCTGTCCGTTGAATTTCCCAGGCAAGAATACTGGAGTGGGTTGCCATTTCCTTCCCTAGGGAATCTTCCTAACCCAGGGATCGAACCTGCATCTCCTGCAATGGCAGGTGGGTTCTTTACCACTGATCTACCAGGGAAGCCCATACTATAAATACACAGCAGTTATTACACACATACATAGCATGTACATAAAAGATACTAACTGGTTATATATTATTGTGAATTAAATGCCATTCAACACTAGCATTCCATTGTTACTTGATTTTATTCAATCTATGGCTATCAATGTGGCTCAAACCCAGGTCTTCTGCATTGCAAGCGGACTCTTTACCATCTGAACCACCAGGGAAGCCATCAGTCTATTAATCGAAAATAAACACCCTAAAGAAAGGAAGGATGGAAAAATGGAATGAAAGAGAAAAGGCAGTGATGCTCTGTTCCCACAGTCCATAAATTACCACCAGATTTCTGAATGTGTGAGTGGAGAATTGATTTGCAAGAAGTTTGGTCCCTGCTTTGAGAGGAAAATCCCGAGTGCTACACTTTGTTTGTTTGGTGGTCCTTGGTGGAATTATTTTTCCCGTAAATCACTGTTCTGCAACAGAAAATAAGGTGCGCAGTGCTTTACAGTTCCAGGAAGCACAAAGAGAGAAGGAATTTGAATTTTCATTAAAAGAAAAAAGGAAGGAAGGTGGGAAGACAGAAATGCAGGAAGGAAGGAAAGAGAAAAGAGAGAATGTGTGCACTGCTTTACCAAAGCCAGGGACTCATTTATTAAATGAGGGCTTTTTTCCAAATGAACCTGCTGATTGATCACTTCCATGTGGCTAAATGTATTTTCTGTTTTTATTTAAAACTGCAAAGAAAAGGAGACCTTTAAAATATGTTTTTAAAATGGCAATAAGCTAAGATGATGTAAGAAGTTTGCCTGATGATTATAGCCATCTCTGAAAGCTGAAGTATCAAAAAAACTGCCTCATTTCTGTATCTCTTCCAGGAGTTAATTCAAGAAAAGGAAGGATCAGATCCTTGCCTCTCTTCAAACTCCTAATTCCAGTGCCTGGGGAGAACCACACACCTATGTTTTTTTCAAAAAATATGTTTTTCTTTTTATTCAGCCTGTCATTCATTCAGCAAGGGCCTCAAAGCACATTAGAACATTAATTTATAATACTTATGCATATGTTGTGGAATCCCCGAAGATTTTAAGGACTAACTTGCTAATGGAAAATAGGCCATATGGCGCGCACTGGCGTTCTGAACACAACTGAAGTCCATTATCTCCCCTAGCCCCCAGCCCCAGCATGATGAAGAGGATATTTGGCTAAAATATTTTGGAACCGAAGATGCTCTTGTGGATTGTGGATGCCAAATTGGAACAGAATTGATCTCATATAAGACAGTAATGGTTTCAAACATAATAATGTTATACATATTTCTAATCAATTATTTTTAAAGTATGTACTTTTTCATTTCATTTATAGAGTCATTAACAATAGAGAATTAATTTATAGAAATTGGAGAAAGTAAGTTTTCAATTGGCAAGTATATTTGATTCTACTTCTAAAAACAGTACCTTCTCAGGGAAGTCATGAAGCTTATCAGACTGTAAAGGAGAAATTGTGTAAAACCTCTTGAGTTTATCAATGTAAAGAACTGATATACTTTGGTAAAATGAACCCTACCCTCCCTTAAAGACTCTACACACTCACATCTTTCTTTTTTAGCCTCAATTTTCCATTTTGCTGTTTATTTCATTCTTTGAGTAACACCGCCCCCTTGCATGTCACAGTATGCCATATTTTTTTAATGACTTAACACTCTCCGAGATAAAATGGTGGGCAATTATCTCTGGAATGTTGCAGAAAAGAATTCCTTAGGCCTCTGGCTAGTTGCAGAAGGGCTTACATTAATCACTCTCTCTGCATGCTTGTCTCCTCTTGGTAGTGTCCAATGTCAAGTCAGACAGTCCAGGCAGGGACCTTGATAGAACGTTAAAAGGGCATTACTACACACTGCAGGTATCCAGCAGGAACAAAGTCTTTTACCCTGAGTAATCTTAATAATTTTTGCTCAGGTCTAATCCAGTGCTTTGGGGCATGTTTGTTCCTGAAATTCCTGTTGACCACTTACCATACAATTGCTGATCTAGCATTAAAAAAAAAAAAAAAAGTTCTTATATTCCAAGCCACTCTAGACTTGGTGCGTCTGTCACTTGCTACTTTATTTTTGAAAATTGTGACAGCCAAAAGCTAGCTTCCTGTTGTAAAATGTTTTATTTGTGTTTCAAGGAGGGGCCCGGAATGCCCAACTGCGCTAGCCTGTTTGGCTTAAAGTGAGTCAGCTGTAATGAACTCTGTGACACTCATCTCACTTAGTGAAGTTCAACAGTGAGTGAATGTGACAACCATTCAAAGTCACAATAATGGAAATTATTATACACACAAAATGGGTGTATTCTTCAGGAGATTTTACCTCTAGCATTTGAAACCTGAAAATACTGTAGTAACATCGTTGAAAATGATCTGAACCAGTTAGAGCCAGACATTTTTTC
Source organism: Bos taurus (assembly GCF_002263795.3). NCBI lineage: Eukaryota > Metazoa > Chordata > Mammalia > Artiodactyla > Bovidae > Bos > Bos taurus. The sequence continues at coordinate 50,090,221 of NC_037333.1, read as the reverse complement.
TCCCCATTATCATAACGGCCAAGCTACAGGTTTTATCATATTAATTTATTCCTTGATCTATTGATCATGTTTGCAAAACTATTACTCCTCACAATAAACCTTTCAGGAGAGAAATTTAAATTTTCATAAACCACACTAAAAGTTGCTATGAAAAACTTCACCAATATATACAGTCTCCCAGGCAGCTTTGGTTCGTCCTTATAAAATAACAGGGGTATTCAAATAATACCACCTTCCCCTACACTTCCTACTTCTCCCACACTGCTTGATTTTAACTGTTTTTTTTCTTAGATACACACACACAAAATATATATACATATAAATCCAGGTGGTTAGTTATATAGTTTTCTATTTCATATGCTCATTTCCTTCTGAGAATCTTCAAAGCCATTCCACAGCACTTGTGCATCTGGCCCTGTGTACACGCATTTTATCCCTATTATCACTAGTAAACCATGCTTTCCATGAAAGTACAGATTATATCTTATTTATCTCCTTTATCTCTATATTATGTGCTGCTGCTGCTGCTGCTAAGTCACTTCAGTCGTGTCCGACTCTGTGTGACCCTACAAACGGCAGCCAACCAGGCTCCTCTGTCGCTGGGACTCTCCAGGCAAGAATACTGGAGTAGGTTGCCATTTCCTTCTCCACTATATTATGCGCAATACCCTGTAAATTATAAAGGCCCAATAACATGATTAAATGAATAAAACAAGTTAGTTTCATGTTTTGGCTTCTCTATTAACTGAGTCAACCAAATATGAATTATAAATATAGGACTGTGAATTAAGGATTAGAGTAAATTAGCACTGCTAACATCTTCAGTCTTTTTGTTTTGTTCCAATAACCATTTAAGTCAACTGAACACAGATAATGTAAGGTAGTAAAACAGAGATTAAAGTAATGTAGCTATACTTAATATGAAATAAGGCTTTTTTTTATACTTTGTGATTTATGGCCTATGTCTTGTTTGAAACTACTTAGTGCAAGAAAAACACCTAGTTTAATACCTCCCTCCTCCTCCTCCCTTTAAAAAAAAAACATTAAGATGTATTCACATTCATGGATCCATTTAGTACTTATATCACATCATGAAGTAGGTAGAAAAGATAATATTAGTGCCAATTCTCAGAGGGTGAAGTGGAAATACTGAATGTATTTAGGCTGTGAGCTGCCCAAAGTTACACATGATATCTGTTGGTAAAATAAACATTTAAATGTCCAAATGCTGGCTTCAAGGTCTTACTATGCATCGTTTCCAGTCCTTGCCATAGATTTTTTCTGATGAGACTCTCAAATAATTGGATCTCTCAGCCCGTGGGACTCTGGGCTCCCTGAGGATGACTTTTTATTGTTAATTAATATAATTATTACTAAAATTTCCCTCATACAGCCTAGCATTAGCACATAGCAAACCCAAGAAAATGCATATTAAATTAATCTGAAGCCTAACAACTGACAAGCCCTCTCAACTGCTCTTCCCATCCTAATAGTTTATTATTATATACGGCTTTTCTATTCTCATTCTACATGAAATTATACTTCTTAGAGTAATTTTATCAATGGAAATATATAAAACCACTTTTTCTAAAATTTAAGGTTTTTAAGGATAAATTAGGATGAAGGTATAAGATTGCGTTGTGTAGTTTTATCAGATCTCTCCAGAATATTTTGCTAATATGAACCTAACTAGTTATTAACTAAACAGTACTTTGGCCACCTCATGCGAAGAGTTGACTCATTGGAAAAGACTCTGATGCTGGGAGGGATTGGGGGCAGGAGGAGAAAGGGACGACAGAGGATGAGATGGCTGGATGGCATCACCGACTCGATGGATGTAAGTTTGAGTGAACTCCGGGAGTTGGTGATGGACAGAGAGGCCTGGCGTGCTGCGATTCATGGGGTTGCAAAGAGTCAGACATGACTGAGCGACTGAACTGAACTGAATATCAATCTAACTAATAAATACTAAATAATGGACTTTTGAACAAGGTAATCTCCCTAGGCTTAAGCTGAAGCTCCAATACTTTGGCCACCTGATGTGAAGAACTGACTCACTGGAAAAGATCCTGATGCTGAGAAGAACTGAAGGCAAAAGAAGAGGGCAGCAGAGGATGAGATGATTACATAGCACCACCAACTCAATGGATATGAATCTAAGCAAACTCCGGGAGAGAGTGAAGGACAGGGAAGCCTGGTGTGCTGCAGTCCATAGGGTCACAAAGAGTTGGACACGACTGAGCAACTGAACTGAATATTCTTAGGCATGTGACTTAGTGAAAGGAAAAAAGCCAATTCTGGTCTGTTTGACCAAATGTCTTAGAAAAGATTCAGAATTTTTTTTTTTTTTTTTTACTTTTATCTCTCTTAGTTGAAAAATGAAGTGAATATTTATACCTAAGACCATCAAATATGATTTAGTTCACCAAGAACTTAGAAAAGTTAACCATGTATCAGAGAGTGGAGCATAGTTGGGAAGAAGACATTATCTCTGCCTTCCAAGAAGCTGGAGGCAGGTACGGCTCAGGGCTCATTCCCCTCAGGGTCAAGTCCTGGCTCTCCTCCAGGCCATCAGGGTGATCTTGGCAAGTTAACCCTTCTCTATCTTAGTTTCTCTTCTACAAAATTCTGGTAATAATATTATTTAGTGTATAACTTTGGTGTGATGAGTACAATCAACTACAGGTTTACAGGGCCTACGATCAAATGTAGGCCCCACTCATTTTAAAATACTCAAAAACTTCAAGAGACTGACCACACAGCATTAAACCAGGTGTGGGGGTGAGGATGCAGGAGGAGCTTCTTAGAGTGGGGACTGTGTAAGTAGATCGACTGATGCTCAAGAAAACAATCCTGGTGATAAATAAATGATTAATATATATAAAGCAATTTGAAGAGTGCTTGGCACATAGTAAGTGGTGTCATGTACTAACAATGTTAGTTTATTATTATTATTATTATTATTATTATTATAGCACGAGCTGGAATCAAGATTGCCAGGAGAAATATCAATAACCTCAGATATGCAGATGACACCTCCCTTATGGCAGAAAGCAAAGAAGAACTAAAGAGCATTTTGATGAAAATGAAAGAGGAGAGTGAAAAAGCTGGCTTAAAATTCAACATTCAAGAAATGAAGATCATGGCATCCGGTCCCATCACCTCATGGTAAATAGACGGGGAAACAATGGAAACCATGACAGACTTTATTTTCTTGGGCTCCAGAATCATTGCAGATGGTGACTGCAGCCATGAAATTAAGACACTTATTCCTTGAAACAAAAGCTATGACCAGCCTAGATAGCATATTAAAAAGCAGAGACATTATTTTGCCAACAAAAGCCCATCTAATCAAAGCTATGGTTTTTCCAGTAGTCATGTATGCATGTGAGAGTTGGACTATAAAGGATGCTGAGCACTGAAGAATCGATGCTTTTGACCTGTGGTGTTGGAGAAGACTCTTGAGAGTCCCTTGGACTGCAAGGAGATCCAACCAGTCCATCCTGAAGGAAATCAGTCCTGAATATTCACTGGAAAGGAGTGATGCTGAAGCTGAAACTCCAATACTTTGGCCACCTGATGTGAAGAACTGACTCATTGGAAAAGACCCTGATGCTGGGAAAGATTGAAGGAGGGAGGAGAAGGGGACAACAGAGGATGAGATGGTTGGACGGCATCACTGACTCAATGGACATGAGTTTGAGCAAGCTCCGGGAGTTGGTGATGGACAGGGAAGGCTGGCTTGCTGCAGTCCATGAGGTTGCAAAGAGTTGGACATGACTGAGCAACTGAACTGAACTGATTATTATAGAATTTACAATTTCACTTAACGTGGAAGAAATATAAAGGAAAATGGCAGTTTTTTTAGATGCTGTCTAGATCTCAATTTTGAATGAAGTCTCAAGTTTGTAACAATGCTCTTTTCATCTGCCCTGGATTTGGGGTCCCATTACCTAAATGCAGGCTTCCCTGGTGGCTCAGTGGGGAGAATCTGTCTGCAATGCAGGTAGATTGCAAGAGATACAGGTTTGGTCCCTGGGTTGGGAAGATCCCCTGGAGGAGGTCATGACAACCCTCTCCCGTATTCTTGCCTGGAGAATTCCATGGACAGAGAAGCCTGGTGGGCTACAGTCTTTGGGGTTGCAAAGAATCAGACATGACTTCATAATTAAACAACAACAACAACATCAAAATGCACCACCTCTTCTTCATTTCACAGAGATCATATTCTTCCACCTTCCCTTCACAGAAAATATGCAAGATGTGAGTTCTATCCTTTACATATATATATATATATATATATATATATATATATAGCATTCATATGGTGCTTTCCATTTGTTTACCTCTATAGTTTTTGTCTCAATATGGTACATAGTATATGAAACAGGAAAGTTCTTTAACAAAAGATTTAAGTCCTGGTCTTCTCTTCAATGTGCAAATGGGACAAGACTTTTAGTTTACTGATTATTTCTTTTTACATTTTCTCTCTAATATCCAATTCTTAACTGAAAAAAATATACACTTCTTTGGTACCAAAACAAAGGCTCCCCTCAAAGATGTTCCCATCCTAATCCCTGGAATCCATGAATGTGTCATGTCACTTGGCAATGGTAGGGGGTGACACTAAGGTTGGAGATAGAATTACGTTTGTCAATCAGCTGATGATAAGATAGACTATCCTAGATGAACCAAGTAGGTCTATGTAACCACATTTACAAATTCCTCTACTGGTCACTGCTGACTTTGAACATGGAAGATGGCACTATGAGCCAAGAAATCTAGCCAGGCTGTTACTGCTGGGAAAGGCAAAAGCAGATCTTCCCCGAGAGCCCTCAGAACAGTGTGTTACCCTGTTGGTACCTTGATTTAGCCCACTGAGACTCATTGCAGACTTCTGAGCTCCAGAATTGTAAGATAACAAATTTGTGATGATTTAAGACATTCAATTTGGGTAATTGTTATAGCAGCAATAGGAGAGTAAACATTTATATATAGATGTGTGGTGTGTGTGCACCAGTGTGTGTGTGCACACACACATTCAAACACACTCACTCCAGATATACTTCTGAACATTTGAACATTGCTGTTCTTAATGTCGAGTAAATAACCCTCACAAGGGCAGGCTATTCTTGTTTGAAGTCACTCCACAATGGAGCTCCCACCTTTGGCTAAAAAGATATTTCAGTAGAAATGCAAAGAGCCTGCCCTCTTTGACTTAGACTGAAAATTTCAACCCTTCACAGTGTTTCATTGCACTGAATCTTCTCCTCTATTACTGTGTTGATTACATTAGCTGATAGTTAATATACTTATCTGTCTTATTCACTAGACAGGGACAGCCTGCAGGACAGGGACTGTGTCTTTATTCATATCTCCATATACATGACATGGCAGATCCATCAATATTTCTTGATTTTTCTTGATTTAAATTAATGAATGAGAAAATTCTTTAAGCATGCACATGTGCACACACACAAACACACACACACACTGGGGTAAATGTGTACTTCTATTTTATTCACTCTAGCAACAATGTTATGAGATAAGGACTATATTATTTAGTGATATTAGTTGGGAATGGATGGTAAGGTCTGATTCAGAAATCCAGGCTTGTGACTATGAATCCTTAGAGCTTTCTAATCCTAGTTTAAACGATGACCAATGAAAGAGCAACAAGTTTCATCGCTATCAGTTACTGTAATACCACATTAACCAAGAATTACTAACAAGTAATTTCAGGGTTCACAGAATATATCCAGTAGCATAAAAGATAGTTAAAAAACTCTTCAAGAGCATAAAAGACACCATTCCTGTGCATGTGATGGATAGGTGAGATAAAATTCTTCAATAGTGGAGTCACAGAATCTATTTTTACATTATCATAGGTTGTATCTTTTCTAGCTGAAACCCCAGATTTATTCACTCACAGCAAGAAAAAGCTCACTATTCTGTTTCGGCTTGTGATGTGGAGTTCACGTCTAGATGTGAATAAATCTGTAGTTTTTTCAAAAGAAATTTAACAAGTCCCATTTAGTCATGTGTGAGTTACTGTGCTATTTTAAATTGCCACTTTTAGGGGTTTACTAAAATGATAAATAACTGAAGGACAGATTCATATGTGGCTAGATCTCAATGAAGGGGCATGCACTAAAAAATATAGATTCATGAAAATTATAAGACATCTGAAATATGAACCATCTATAATAATTTTAATTTTAGGAACAGAATTTATTAGCAGAAAGAACACTTGCCTAGCAGAGCATAACAAGGAAGTTCTACTGATGATTGTATCCACAGAAATAATAACCCTATGAGAAGGTAGTTGTGTCCATTTTACAGGTGTAACTTTGTTTCCATAGCTAAGAAGAAAAACAAGCCTTCCACAACTGTGTTGAACTATAGCTAAGTTCACCTCCAATGTATCTCTTCTTGGTTTGGAACCAGTAGCTGATGGGGGAGGGGAGAGCATGCAAAATGAGTAGGGATTCCTTCTTCCTTTTATATTTGTTTTTAGTTCTGTTTCTGTTTTAGTCAACCAATTAAGAAAAGTTTCATCAAATATTTAAATAATAGAAGAAAAAACGTTTTTATTTAATCTGTTAGCATACTCATATCCATGACCTCATCATTGGTACTAGCAAATTGTGCCAAGAACTTTACAAATGTTACCTCATTCAGGTTAAAACTTGTATTAATCTATGGACAGTTCTTATACTCATTTTACAAATGAGATTTCTGTTCCATTCCTACTCAAAGCCAGTATCAAGGTGTGAGCCCAGTTCCATAGTTAATCAAATCCATACTTTTTGTCTTTTCTAGAGTAATTATCAAGACGGTAGCAAACAACAGAAATATCTCATATGAATAAAATTCAGTTATGATTGTCTTTGTCTTTTTAACTGCCCAGGCATAAATGAATGAAGATTATGAGGGATACAATCTGGTCAGTTGGAGAGGAAACTGAAACATCACAAATAATAGGACGAATTCAGGAGAGAGCAAGCTCAAGTGCACAGGAGAATGTAGAAAAGTTTAAACACTAACATAAAGCCACTGGTGGGAAATGTCTAAATAGTGAGATGCCTGAGTATACATACTCTTAGAAAAATATTTTGATAAAGTACTCTCACTCTACTAAAAGAGATTAAACTTTTGATATATCTAACAGAGATCAGTCGAACAGGTTAGTAAAGAGAAAAAAAAAGAGTGAAATATGTTGAGGTAGATGGTAAGGAGTATGCTTGCAATGTGGGAGACCCAGGTTCAATCCCTGGGTGGAGAAGATCCCCTGGAGAAGGAAATGGCAACCCACTTCAGTATTCTTGCCTGGAAAATCCCACGGACAGAGGAGGCTGGCAGGCTACAGTCCACAGAGTAACAAAGACTCCAACACGACTGAGCGACTTCACAGAAGAAAGTAGTGAAAATGTGTAGTCCTTATGGGGGAAAAAGGAGAGGTAATATTTTAACTATAACTGTCAATGTTAGGATACATAAAACTTTTAGAAAAATAATGTCAAAGGTAATTTGAGAAATGCAAGAAATCTATTATGGTGATACTGAGAACAGCACAGATAATTTTTATTCTGGAATGGCTAGAAAGCTAACTAAAAGCAGAGAAGTAACCTCAATGACCTCTAAAATCCCCCAGATTTAGATGCAAGATTTCTATTGTTATTATTAGTGTTAGCACTACAGAGCAGGAAAGAGTAAAGATAAATGAAGAAAAACAAGTCCTATCTAAACTGGGGAAGTGAGGGCCAGACACGGAAGGAAAGCAAAAGAAGCGTGAAGGATGATTTAAAAAGGTTAGACTAAAATAAAGAAAACATGTTATTTTATTTTTATCTTTTTTTAGTCAAAAATAATGAAATAGAAAATGTGCAAAATGTGGTACCTTAAATCCATCAACAGCAGGATGTACAAAATTATAATGTTTCTATTACATCACTCTATGTAGTACTTTTGATTGCTAATTACACTATCAGATGTATGTGATGTGAATAATTTATTTTTTGTTTCTTTTTAACCTAACTTTGGTTCTTGCACACATTGAAAAGATTCAAATCTATAACATACATAATGTGGAAGTGCAGTTTTAAGCAATTATGATACAAGTATACATTTTTGAAAGCATTCATATTTAATTTAAATAGTAAGCCTTTAAGTATCTTAGTTGAACTGAATTTGACATGTGGCACATTTTAAAATGTCTCCAGATTAAAGTCTATTAAAGAAAAGATTGCTATAAAATAGAAACTGATAAAGAGAAAAATGAAAGCAAGCAGAATAAATAAGCTTAAAAAATTAGCACTCCACAAAACCAGGGCTGATTCTGATTGGCTAGAAGTGAAACCATGATTTACTGGTCTATTTGCCCTACCATTCAATAAATAACTTGGTGTCAATGGAGCAACTGTTGTATCATAAAGAATGCAGGCCATAAAGTGGTCCACATGACAATATATCATCAGTGTGTTTCCATTCCCCTTCTATTTTAGAGCAAACTGTGTGCAATAAGATGATAAAGCTTCCTACATTTTAGTAGCCATATTTCTAAAAATTATGCACCATGCAAATTATTTGGTTCTCCCCACTGGACCAGTTTATTGAAAGCCAGAATAGGTTGCATTGCAAAATTCTTATGTATTTAAAACAGTAACATGTGATAAGGTTTCTATCTAGACACCTGGTGGGAGAAGAATTTCCTTTTATTGCTGTTAAGAGAGTTCTGAGCATATTTTTTAACAGTTGGCATTTGCAGAAGTACTTTATGGACATCAATTAGTTACTGCTGACAATTGCTTCAAGAAATAGAACTGTAGCTGTGGACTTGGGCTGTTGCTTCTAAATACTGATATATTGATATCCTATCCACCAACCATTTTGCTTCTGAAGCACAAAATCTGATTTATTAATAGAGATTTTACTTTCCAGGTTTGATTATAATTTGGGAAATTTCTAAAACTGCCCCTCAACTTCGTCTCTGTTAATCCATATCATTTGCTTTCTCAATTTATTATTGTACACATATGGATTTTACTGTTAGGTAACTAGAAAAATAAAGGGACAATTATCTATCTTTCTGTATTTGTATGTATGTAATTTACATATAACATTTATGTGTGTGGAATGAAGTGCTGGATAATATAACTAGAACCATTCATTCTTCCTGCTTATCATGTGATTCCTGTGTAGAGCCCCCTCTCTGTTTTATCACACACAAACCCCCCTATCAGTTCCTCAATATCTCCTTCCCCTCTGGGACCAAACACAGAACACAATGGCATCTGGATGGACCGCTCCAGCTCAAAAAGATTAAAGTAACAAAGTGCAGACACATGGGAAGCTGCACATGAGCTAGAATCCAGATTAAACTCAAGCATCTACCTTCATGTCCAGGTTAATTTACTTAAAGAAAAACACGTCACAGCAGCAACATTCAGAAAGTGCTCTCCAGGGCTTAGAGACCATCAGAAGCACTTATAAAACAGTCAAATGACTATTATGAATGAGTAAGAAATGTACTGATTAAATATTAGTAATGTCTACGGTTAAAAAACAGCAACAACAACTCACGGTCAAGGAAAAGGTACACTGCTCACAGAGTCCACAGACTGGGACTGTGGAAACCAGAAAACATCTGGGCAGCCACAGTGTTACACACATACCATAATGAATGTGCATATTGAGTAGATAAAAGCAAGCCACTACTTTTTTTTTTTTTTTTAACACTAAAGACCACTCAGTTTTATTAATTAACATATATTAATAGCACATACAGTTGACATAAAACCTTTTACAATTCACTGTGGGATCCTTGATCAAAATAACTGATTACAAGCACAGAGAAAGATATTCATGCCTTTGATATAATGATCTGAGAAAAGTATTTCTATGGTGTACAGAATGGAAGCTAATTGTTTCATAAACAGGAACCTGTGTTAATCATATGACCTTTCCAGGAAAGGTGTCCAATACTTTTCTAGGATATTAGAGAAGATGGTATTATTTCAGCCATGTCAACTAATATTCTGTTGATATTATAAAGATATTACAAAGATATATCAAGATTTCAGTGAACTGTTATTATTGATATATTTCTGTTAATATTATCAAGATACATCAAGGTTTCAGTGAACTGTTGATATTATCAAGATACATCAAGATTTCAGTCAACTATTGATATTATAGATATATCAAGATTTCAGTGATATTATAAAGATATACCAAGATTTCAGTGAACTGTCATTGTTTCATCCTTAAAATAAAAAAAAAATAAAAATAAAAAGCAGAGACATTAAAAAACAAAAACAAAAACAAGTGACATAACTAGTGAAAACTTAGAACAAACCTGCCTTACTTTAATACACAGAATCATTCCCTGATCACTGACATCATGGTGACCTCCAGGGATGTTTGACTTCAATGACAGAACGCCTCCATTTAGATGTTCACTGTACATTTTACATTAGTGTGTCCTTAATCTTCTAATGAAGAACAAATATAAATTATGCCCACCCAATATACAAGGGCTTCTCTTATCTTTGGGGCATCAACCATCAAAAACATAATTTCATATACAGTAATTCTCCTTTAGAGTGAATTCAGAGAAGAGCTACTGATGAAATGCTTTCTAGTACACATTCTCTGATACTTATTTAGATTTGATTATTGAATAAATACTTTCCTACATCTGTTTTTACATCATTCGCATATCTTTCTTGTATAAACACAGGCTCATGTTTTCTCAAGTGTGTATTTAGGACAAATCTCTTTCATCACTTATTATATTACTAGGGTTTCTCTCCAATATGTGTTCTCTGATGTTGAGTGAGGTGAGAGTGATTAAAGCCTTTACCACTTTCCTTATATTTAGCTTTTAAGTTTCTCTGAAGGATGAATTCTCTGATGCTGACCAAGACTTGAGCTTTGGGTAAAGGCTTTGCCATGTTTCTTTAAAGCCACTACTTTAAAGGACAATCACTGTAACCAGAGAACCATGTCTTGGACTGTGGTCACCAGCCTTGTGTTTTTTGTTTTATTTTTCCTCACAAGAGGCAATTCCAAAACAAAAAACAAAAAAGATGTTTATTTACGAACCACACTTTTTTCATTACATTTTATCATATCACTGTAATAAAACTGTGATAAATATATGTATTCTCACTCTGCAGACTGCCTACTCAACTAAAGAGAAAAATATTAATGAAATAATTGGCGCTACTTTTAAGCCACTAAAATGTGAATAATTGGGCATATCTCATAAGTTGACAATGGAAATTAAGAAGTTCATAGAGCTACCTTACACTGGAGAATGTCTCTTTATTGATCACCAGAACCAAATTTAGGATTGTGACTTCAGCAAGTATGTATTATGTATTTGCTCTTACCTCTAAAGATTATGCAAATATTTTCCTACTTCCAATATATTTCCCTGCTTCTTTGCTCCAGATGATATTTATTACGCTACATTTACTGCGTACATATTTACTATGTGCCAGTCATTGCTCTAAATATTTTGTATGTACCAAATCTTTTTATTCTCTCAATACCAGCAATAATAGTACCTCGTGCTACGATTCATGGGGTCGCAAAAAGTTGGACACAACTGAGCGACTAAACTGAACTGAACTGAATTCTGTCCAGAATTCAATCATATACTATTTCCAAAATGTTTAGGTCCTTGCCCAGCACATAGAAAGTGCTACATTAGTGTTTTACCAAATAGTCCCATGAAATAGGTTGTATTTGTTATTCTCATTTTACATATGATGCAATAGAAGCAGAGGCTGATTAAGGAGCTCCCAGGGATCAAGAGCTAATAAGTGATGGACTTTAAATACCAGCAGTTTAACATCAAAGCCTGCATTCTTTATTCCCTTGTATTTATTTATTTATGCTTTTCAAAAATTTTTTATTTTGTATTAGGGTATAGCTGACTAATAACATTGTGACAGTTTCAGGTGAACAGTCAAGAGACTCAGCCAAGTTCCTGTGGCCATTCTCCTTCAAACTTCCCACCTATCCAAAAGCTTGCATTCTTAACAATGGGGCTCTGCCACTTCACAAAAAATGTGCATAGACTGTTCCTTCAACAACTTGATCCTTAACACTCCTCCAAGAACTTCCCAGAATTTATATCTCTACACACACCAGACTGCAGGCTTCTTGAAAATACACACTACATGCTGTCTCACAGTCTTCTCTTGCAGGCCACTTCTGCACTGATGTGCACACAGCAAATGTGCAGAAGCTGCATGGATGCCTGTATAGATTAATGGCCTAGTGAGGATAATGTAAGTGATAACGTTTTAACTTTAAAAATTTAACAGATATGCATTGAATATTTTATGCTTCAAGACACAAATACCCATCTAGTTTAATTATCCTTTCATTTTTTATTTCTGAGTAGATGACACCCAGATACACATGCAATGACCTCTCTTTCTGTACTTATCATTCCCAAAACTACTCTTTAAAAAATGCCCCGACTGTCCTGGAGACATAATTTTTTACTTCTTGAAAAAAATGAGAAATTTAGTCTTTACAGATTTGGGTTTGTACCCCAGTTCCACAACTGTCGGTAGTACTATCTATGAGATCTAGAAAAAGTTAGTTAACCTCGACGTGCCTCAGTTGCCTTAGCTTTCAAATGGGACTACATAAAAAAATAATAGTGGGCACAAAGTAAGCACAGTATAGTGAGTGTAAAAATTGTTTTTCAGACTTTCTCCAAGGAAGTGAGGTAAAAATAAGACCAATAAGCATATAAATGAAGTTTAGCCCTGACTTTATTTGGGTTCCATACATGGATATTCTTTGGTATTTTTACCTTTCTAATCCTGAAGTAGAAGTGTATTTACATAATTTGTATACAAATTGACAATCAGAAGTAGGGCACTTAATAGTAAAATCTAGAGTAGCACTGGGAAGTTAAGTTGAAAATTAAAGTTTCCTGAAAATAATCAATAGCCAAATAATAGTATCTCTAAGAATTCTCAGATGATAGCCTCTTCTAAGCATCATGGTCTGCAACATTTGGTGATTTAGAAATCTCCAGATGTTCTTAGGTGAGGTGTATCCTTTTCTGGGTACAGGTCCAAAAAACAAAACTTCCTGGTTCATATTTCTTAGTGTGACACTATAAGTCAACATTCCCTAAAGTAGAGCATGCTGAGAAAAAGCCCCAGAATGGCTTTTAATATACCAGATACCCTAGAGGCTCAATTGCACTAATGATGGATTATTGACAAACTGTATTTCTGTTATTCGTTTTTCAAAAGCATATGTTTGTTTTTACAAGGGTCTGTTCTAAGTTTGTCTCAATGTTAAGTGCATTTGTTTTATTTATGTATATTATCCTTGTCCCGGAGAAACCTAACCACAATAAGTCACAATACACTGACTCTTTCAGTCGCTCTTGCCTTCCACAAAATCCGCAATGAATATTGATGATTCTAAACTCAGTACAGGTCCTTGAAATAAACAAAGAAATACATTATAGTGCTTCCCTGGCTTTAATGAGGTTATCAAATGGAGAAGAGCTTAAAATTCGCCTTTAGATTTTAAAGAATGGTCAGCTAAGAGAAAAGCCTTCTTTGAGGCATGAATAATAAGAAAGACACTAATACTTGAAGGAAAAGAAGGAAAGAAGGGAGAAGGGAGGGAGAGAGGGTATAAAGAAGAAAGGATGGAAGAGGAAAGGAAAAAAACCACAAAACTTTTCTAGCCAGATACAAACCAAAAGCCAAATTTGCAAGAAAATTCTACATCTATCCAAGTCATGTTCCTGACTCTTTTAAGGTACTGGCAGCCACTCACTCCATCTTTTTAAACATTAATCTAAAAAGCCAGTCAATGCTTGGCCTAGTCTGACCTTCCATTTTAGAATTTTTAAAAAGGAAAAAATAGCCATACAAAAGCATATTAATATCTTCTGATATATTCAAAACGATCTAAAGGATTAAGCACCTAAACCACGGCAGCTCTTTATCAAAACTCCCTAATGAAATTTAGACTTTCCTTGTCTTGGCCGCATGCGTTCTTCGTGCCTTTACAGAGAAGCAGCTACTAAGGACCACTATAATGGCAAAGCAGCAGTTAAGCAAGAAGCACCGATAGCAATACAGAGCTGACATGTTTTCTTTCCCTTGGCTTGCTAACAATCCTCAGGAAATGAAGCATGTGGTCTTCATGAAGTAGTTCCTTAAATTTTAATGTGACATTGATCTATCTCAGGATTCCTAAAGGTTCATGGGCAGTACACGAAGGAAAGACAGCTAACAACTGAAAAGCAAATGAAAGTTTAGTTACATAAACACATTCTGTAAAGTGCAAATTAGAAATGATACTACGTTACATCCAAACATAATACCAGCGACAATCTTTTGGTTCCTGTTTCCACCAGATTCTCAAGGTCGACACTGAAAAATACTAACATGACATACTTTGTCCATAAACCAAGACATGGATCAACAAGGCTGAAGCTGTAGAGGGGGAAAGTAATATTTGGTGTCACCAGTAACACTGATGACATTACCTAGTGTTCTATGCGGTCCCTCATTTATTGGCATCGCCATCTGCTCCATTGTATAAGACAGGAACCACAAAATAATCTTTATGCCTCGTCTTCATGAACACAGCCTATCCACACCGAGTCAGCAAGCTGTATCCATTCAGCTTTACACATGCCTTGTGTGCCTATCCCTGGCCTTCCTTTACCACTGTCACTTGATTTGCTCAGTTACTAATCATCTGTCTCCTAGACTCTTCTTTAGTCACTCTGCCACAGACTCTTGTCTTCCCAATCTATCTGCTCCCAGAATTGTTTTCCTATAATACAAATATCAAATAATTACCCTTTATAAACTACTGATGACTTCCTATTTCCTAAAGGATAAATTTGGAACACCTTTTCATGGTATTCAGCTAGCTCCAGGGTACCTGTCACATCCTGGTTATCTTTCCCTGTGTAGTAATATTCAGTTCTCTGCTTCTGCTTCCTCAACCACAGCAGAATATTCACAGTTGAAAACCATTTCCATGCTCTTAAACTCTGCTTGTGTTGTTTCCTCCTTCTCTGCCTAATACAATTTTACTCGTAGTCATGGCCAAATACCCACTCTTCTCTGAAGCAGACCCTTCATGCAAGGCAAGGCAGTATCTCACTTCTCTGTCCTTCAGTAATTTCTGGCATATATCTCTATTAACTGGCTGTGACAGATTGTGGGAGCTTCATCTTTGAATTGCAAAGTCAAGGTATACCATCCATATATGGAAGGTGTTCAATATTAGTTTATTCATTTTTTAAGGAAAAAATGTCTTTAAATTGTCTTTACTGTCCTCTCAGAAAAATATCACAATCACAAATCTGAAGTTTGCCAAATCAGATTTCAGAGCATGGAGTGTCATCTTTTCTGCTGTTTAGGATGGGGATACAGTACATAAGGGTCATACCTGATGGTCAATGACTTAAAGAGAAGATAATGAAAACTTCTAAAGCTATCATGAAGAACAGCTAAATGACAAATATTTTCAGATGGTGGAGGAGGAAGCATGTATAAAAAGGAAGAAATAAAGGAGAAATCTTATTTTAATTACACACTATCAGACAGATAGCCATCAGGAGAGGTGCTGCCTTTGCTATGACTGATAGTTCTCTAAATCCTCCTGACTTACTAGCCTCTTTTGAGATTCTGGATTCCTTACTTCAAATTTGCTGAAGAATAAAAGGAAACTGCTTTTGCTGAGCAGAATGAGAAAAATGCACTTTTAGAATGAGATGTAAATTGTAACCCTAAAATTAGAGAAACTGGAAATTCTCATTTTGGGTTGGGTGTTTTTCATTTTGCAGAAGCAGCACTCCCAGACCTGCTCTGAGTTAACCTGTCCCATTCTGAGATCATTTAAGGATGGTAGATTTTCAACTACGCTAAACACCAAGATGCTAGCTCCTGATGTTATCAGTCTAATAAGAACCAGGAGTTTCCATAATACGATTTCAAGGAGCCTCTATCACATTCTGTTCTCTGGAAGGCATTTCGTCAAATGGTTCTTGTTATCAAAGCCCCGTACACCCAGGAAGCATCCTATTTTAAATTTGCAGGGACTTCATTGTAATCTCAGCAGTATCTGGTTGTCAGCAAGAAGGTGGCATAACGGACTATAATCATTCTGCACAGAGTAAGGACAGGTCTAGCATAAAATGTTTAATTCTAGGTGATGGCTCCTGCAGAGTCAGTAAAGGGCACATACTAATAAGGAACTGCAAAAAAGTGCCGGTGACGACATGCTCGCTTCAAAAAGCAAGCTCAGCACATCTGTGGCAGCTAATAGAACCATTACAGCTGCATGTCAGGCTATGAAATATACCAAAGGACAGGAGCACTGGAGTGGAAGGGATAAGAAGAGAGCAACAACAACACAAAGAGATAAATCAGAATATCCGATCATGCCTCCATATTTTTATCAGCTGAGAGCTAGGTGAACCATGTTATCAAATCTAGGAAATAAAAGTGTGCCAAAAAGCTTGCCTTGGACAATCTCCATGTTTTAATTTATGATAATATCACACACTGTAACCAAACTCATCACTATATTAATATCAGCCCCAAACTCATTTTATCTTTAGTAATGCCTGTATTGTCATCTGCTACAACATCCAAGCTCTAAGGCTTCTATCTTTGCTATTTAATGCTCACTGTTCTCTTTTCTTCTTACTCAAATATAAAATGCGAAACTCTGCAAATGAAGGGAAAGATAATGCATGGAAAGAATCCTGTTGCTTTTTAAAGGGGATGAATTCTTCACATGATTTTTTTTTTTTTTTGAAATTTAAAAAAAGATGACTTTTATTTTCTTTTTTTTCTTATCTTACTATGTTGGTGTGTTAAGGCTTCTGTTGCCTCCGCAAGATTGAAGGTCAAATGGATTCTCTTGAAAACTGGGAGCTAGACCAGGAATCCTAACTCTAGACCAGAGTCCTAAACCTGATGCAGCTTGTTCTGGTCAAGCTGGTCCCTTGCTCACCAATATTCCCCATAGTTGCATTCTGTAATGAAGGTCATTCCTTATACAATGAACACAAGAAGTACTGATGCTTAAAAGCCACATACTTGAAACATCTAACAAAAAATATAAATTTTTAATATAAAGAGGTGGAATCACAATATAAGTAAACCAAAATGGATGCATAAAGATGCACACAATATCCCCATAGGAATGCAAAGTAGCTATTTAAGGCTTACAGCACCATTTATCAGCCAGGAAAATAACACAAACAAAAGATGAAAACAGAACACCTAACCATTTACACAGCCCACTCTTAGTCTGGGCCACGTCGTGGCTGTTTAATGCAACGCAACAATGAGAGAACATTTTTGGATGTGGCATGTGACATTCCAAACCTAGCTTGCACTGGCCTGCACTGTGAAACATTTACAGCATCCAGCCCTCCATTAGGTATGGCTTCAAGTTTATTCATTATTTTGAGTAAAAATGAAATGAAATAATAGAAGATTCTTGAAAATAAATTAAAAATAGGTGCACTTTGAAACTATTTTTTTAGGTTGGAGGTGGGCAGGGGTGCTTCCATGACCTCACTACCAAGGAGTTTAATTAATCAGGGCTGGGAGATGGAAGGAATGTTAGGGTTTCCCGCCTGTCCTTTAAGAACTTTATCTATGTTATCCAGTATCTGAGATACTGATCCTTTGCTCTCACTGGTTACTGTGCTGCTCTGTGATGGGGCTTAACTCAATTTATCTACCTCTTAATTTAACCGTTAATAAAAACTGAGCATCAGGGAACATAGCTCAGAAGGTTCTGAATAGTGCCTCTGGGATACACATTTTATCCTTCCCACTGTTTCTATTCTGGTTACATCAGTATGCAGAAGCCATTTCAGCTGAATATTCCTAGACACAATACAATTGTATGCAGAAGGATGGGTCTGGGTTTAAATTAAAGTTTCAAATGCTGGCAATTCCTACATACGGACAGAACCCATGCAGGGAGATCCTGGGCCTCTGTGAACCCGGGCCATTTGTCACTGGAGATTATGAAGGAAATCCAGGAAGGAACAAAGGTATCGCTGTTTCAGTTTAAGAAGACAAGAGCATTTGCAGCAGAGGAACATCCCTTATGTCTATTTCAGGTTGGCCTGAGTCGTGGGAAAACTTGAGTGGACAGGGCGATCTCGGCCCAACATCTGAGACCTTGAGAAGGCCAGAGTCCCTTGTTTTATCCCAGAACCGGTTTAGCCAGAAAATGTTTATTTTCTGGATATGGTGCCAAGCTAGAGACACACCACATATACTTAAGTCAACACTGGAACTTCATATACCCTTTTCCTCCATATCTGAAAGAGGCTGACCTCTTTCCTCTGCTTGATATCAGTTCTTCTAGAAGCCCTCAAATGCAAGAAATGGATGGAACTCAGTTTTTGCACCAGTGGCAAAGAATACATCTGCAGAGGTGATGCAGACAGGGTAGTAAAAACTGACCTAACTTTGAATCGATCACTACCATTTACTAGCTACACAGCGGGTCATTTAATCTTTGTAAGCCTCAGTTTCTCTATTTGTGTGTGTATGTATGCTAAGTCGGAGAAGGCAATGGCACGCCACTCCAGTACTCTTGCCTAGGAAATCCCATGGATGGAGGAGCCTGGAAGGCTGCAGTCCATGGGGTCGCTGACGGGTCGGACACGACTGAGAGACTTCACTTTCACTTTTCACTTTCATGCACTAGAGAAGGAAATGGCAATCCACTCCAGTGTTGTTGCCTGGAGAATCCCAGGGACGGGGGAGTCTGGTGGGCTGCTGTCGATGGGGTCGCACACAGTTGGACACGACTGAAGCAACTTAGCAGCAGCAGTATGCTAAGTCGCTTCAGGTGTATCTGACTCTTCAT
Organism: Bos taurus; assembly: GCF_002263795.3. NCBI lineage: Eukaryota > Metazoa > Chordata > Mammalia > Artiodactyla > Bovidae > Bos > Bos taurus. The sequence continues at coordinate 50,071,303 of NC_037333.1, read as the reverse complement.
GACCCCATGGACTGTATTCCTCCAGGCTCCTCTGTTCATGGGCTTCTCTAGGTAAGAATACTGGAGTGGGTTGCCATGCCCTCCTCCAGGGATCTTCCAGGTCCAGGGATTGAACCGGCATCTCTGATGTCTCCTGCACTGGCAGGAGGGTTCTTTACCACTAGCGCCATCTGGGAAGCCCTCTTCATCTGTAAAATGGGCTAAACAACAGCACTTATCTCACAAAGTCATTGTGGTAATTCAAAGTCCTTAGACCAATGTCTTGGCTTATGGTAAGTGCTTAAAAATGAGGTACGTTCATGTTAAAATCTGTCACTACCCTCAACCCCATTCACTCCTACACGAACTGTGCATTTTATATTCTGAAAGTCATTTTTATATAAGATGTTTTGGTGCATTGGCTGTAACCTACATGTTCTACATAACTTCCTTATTCCTTAAAAAACAGCTAGTGTTGTTTAATTAATGTACGTTTTTTTCCTCCATACAATAATATGCTCAGTTTCTTAGCAGAATAGTATAGTACTATTTTTAAATCCATTTGAATATTATCTATCATCTTTTACACGTTGCTGCCCATATGGTTCTTCACAGGCAAATACTGATCAAATTTACTACCCCTTTAGATTAATATGCCACTTTTTACATATTCCTAGGGAGTGCAAAAAGTACTATTTTCATTTTTTTAAATGCCTGTATCAAATGTGTGAAAACAAAGATAAACTAGGGATTCACAACTCTCTGGGGCTTTTTGTACATAGAGACATCTTCACAAACAAACAAAATTATTTTAATTTATAATTTCTTTTGTAACTTTGGACCTGTTATAAAAATGTTCATATTAGTTTCTCCCTTTGTCTGCATTATGTGATTTTTTTTAAATAGCAAAACTATTTTACTATCATCCAGCTGTCTAAAATGTTTAACTGAAGAAAGTCCAAGGGTATTACCTGAAATGTTAAATCTTGATCTATATTAGAACTCTTTTACTCTCTTAATCATTCTGATCATTGGTTTTGAGAATTAAAGATGCTATTAACATTTCTGGAGCACATTTAGAAGACAGAGCATGTTTCATATTTACTCTATGTGACTTCATCCAGGCTTTATTCAGAACTTGTTTATGAGGACCTATCACCACTAGGCTCTCTTCAAGACAGAAGACACCCCTCTACTTATAATTTACCCCAACTCCTTCCAGAAACTTTTAAAATAAGTTTCTAGGGAATTTATTTTCCAAAAAACAGATGAGCTCTTTGGTCAAGTCTGATTACAGGAATTTATTCATCATAGCTTGCTGGAGAAAATTTCTACATATTGAAAATTATCAGAGCAAAATGTTCCAAACAAATGATTTCATAACCAACTATAACTTAATTATTCAAGAAACTATTATAATATAACACCCTCAACAAATTAATGGCAGGGATAGACAATCTGAAGATGAATCATTTAACTTGTCCTTAGCAAAACGGCAAAGTCTATTTTTACTTTATCTATTCAATTTCCCCCTAACAAGGTAAATTCCAGTACAAGCATACAGCCATTTGCAGTTAATTAATCACACAATCCACCCAAACATTATCAAATCCCAAGAGTGTATGCTGCTGCTGCTGCTAAGTCGCTTCAGTCATGTCCGAATCTGTGCGACTCCATAGACGGCAGCCCACCAGGCTCCCCCGTCCCTGAGATTCTCCAGGCAAGAACACTGGAGAGGGTTACCATTTCCTTCTCCAATGCATGAAAGTGAAAAGTGAAGGTGAGGTCGCTCAGTCATGTCCGACTCTTCGCCACTCCATGGACTGCAGCCTACCAGGCTCCTCTGTCCATGGGATTTTCCAGGCAAGAGTACTGGAGTGGGGTGCCATTGCCTTCTCCGCAAGACTATATATACACACATACATACACATATTATTTGTATATATACTTTTAAATATGTAGAATTAAATAGAGTTTTCATGTAATACATTTAAATCAGGGCACATCTAAATGCTCTAGATAAAGTAGCATTGTTCTGCCCAACTAGTGAAATCTCTTATTTCAAGAGTAGTGCACAGCCAGGCATAAGCTCCCATCAAAACGTTTTATCCTGTTGATACTGATTTTCTTCCCTAGAAGACACAGTTTACATTGCTGGTCTTAGTACAGAGATGGGAAATTTCTAAATGAGCTCATATAGGCATGGCTCCTATAGCCTCAATAGAGGACAAGGAACAATATTACCTTAAGAAAAAAACACTCATCAGTGTTCTGTTCTATAGACCATAGTTCAAGACACTTCTGTCTCATCCTGTGAAAGAGGAAGGCTTACTCTACCTTCCCAATCAGGAGATGGAAACCAGAAATGGTTAGAAATAGGAATGCTGCTAAGTCACTTTAGTCGTGTCTGACTCTGTGCGACCCCATAGACAGCAGCCCACCAGGCTCCCCCATCCCTGGGATACTCCAGGCAAGAACACTGGAGTGGGTTGCCATTTCCTTCTCCAATGCATGAAAGTGAAAAGTGAAAGTGAAGTCGCTCAGTTGTGTCCGACTCTTTGCCACCCCATGGACTGCAGCCTACCAGGCTCCTCCGTCCATGGGATTTTCCAGGCAAGGGTAACAGAGTGGGGTGCCATTGCCTTCTCCTAGAAATAGCATTAATTACAGTGAAATCAATAAAATTAAGTTTTAGAACTGCAGGTATAGGGGAAAGAAAAAAGATTATGAATCTTAATGTTGGGCTCTATTTTGAAATCTTTTCTTCAAATAATCCTTTATTTTCCAGGTCTTGTCATGATTGTTTGTTACGCATATTATTCCTTCAGGGTTGGTTTCCTAGGATCATTACACTGAATATTTTGAAAAGAAAATTGCCCTGGGAACCTGGTGTTAAAGATTCTAATTCAAACTCTCCCAGGAAGAGTGGTGTGTCTGAAACAGGGGCATTAGAGAGATGCTTCCTCAAGTCTATATCAATAAAGAAGTACTGATTTTCCAATTCTGTGGAGCAAGTCTTAGTTACTATGGTTATCTGGTTACATTAACATACATATGTATATTATTACAATGATTAGAATCCTTGGGCTCTAAGCAAAGGGAAAGGACTGCTCTTCCAATGCAAAAAGAAATAACCTAGTATTTAGGTGTTAACAACAGCTAGTGGATCCCAAAGCTTCCTTTGAGCTGATATGGAAAGTGAAGATATGGAAACTCAGTTCAGTCCAGTTCAGTTCAGTCACTCAGCTGTGTCCAGCTCTTTGCGACCCAATGGACTGCAGCACGCCAGGCCTCACTGTCTATCACCAACTCCCGGAGCTTGCTCAAACTCATGTCCATCGAGTCGGTGATGCCATCCAGCCATTTAATCCTCTGTCATCCCCTTCTCCTACTGTCTTCAATCTTTTCCAACATCAGTTTCTTTTCAAATGAGGCAGTTCTTTGCATCAGGTGACCAAATTATTGGAGTTTCAGCTTCAGGATCAGTCCCTCCAAAGAATACTCAGGACTGATTTCCTTTAGAATGGACTGGTTGGATCTCCTTGCAGTCCAAGGGAATCTCAAGAGTCTTCTCCAACACCACAGGTCAAAAGCATCAATTCTTCTGCACTTAGCTTTCTTTATAGTCCAACTCTCACATCCATACATGACCACAGGAAAAACCATAGCCTTGACTAGATGGATCTTTGCTGACACAGTAATGTCTCTGCTTTTCAACATGCTATCTAGGTTGGTCATAACTTTTCTTCCAAGGAGTAAGTGTCTTTTCATTTCATGGCTGCAGTCACCATCTGCAGTGATTTTGAAGCCCAAAAAAATAAAGTCTGATTCTGTTTACACTGTTTCCCCATCTATTTCCCATGAAGTGATGGGACCGGATGCCATGATCTTCGTTTTCTGAATTTTGAGCTTCAAGCCAACATTTTCACTCTCCTCTTTCACTTTCATCAAGAGGCTTTTTAGTTCCTCTTCACTTTCTGCCATAAGGGTGGTGTCATCTGCATATCTGAGGTTACTGATACTTCTCCCGGCAATCTTGATTCCAGCTTGTGCTTCCTCCAGCCCAGCATTTCTCATGATGTACTCTGCATAGAAGTTAAATAAGAAGGGTGACAATATACAGCCTTGACGTACTCCTTTTCCTATTTGGAACCAGTCTGTTGTTCCATGTCCAGTTCTAACTGTTACTTCATGACCTGCATACAGATTACTCAAGAGGCAGGTCAGGTGGTCTGGTACCCCCATCTCTTGAAGAATTTTCCACAGTTTGTTGTGGTCCACACAGTCAAATAGACGTTTTTCTGGAACTCTCTTGCTTTTTTGATGATTCAATGGATGTTGGCAATTTGATCTCTGGTTCCTCTGCCTTTTCTAAAACCAACTTGAACATCTGGAAATTCATGGTTCACATACTGTTGGAGCCTGGCTTTTAAAATTTTGGGCATTATTTTGCTAGCGTGTGAGATAAGTGCAATTGTACAGTAGTTTGACCATTCTTTGTCATTGCCTGACTTTGGGATTTGAATAAAAGCAGACCCTTTCCAGTCCTGTGGCCACGTCTGAGTTTTCCAAATTTGCTGGCATATTGAGTGCAGCACTTTCACAGCATCATCTTTCAGGATTTGAAATAGCTCAACTGGAATTCCATTATCTCCACTAGCTTTGTTCATAGTGATGCTTTCTAATGCCCACTTGACTTCACATTCCAGGATGTCTGGCCCTAGGTGAGTGATCACACCATCATAATTATCTGGGTCTTGAAGATAATTTTTGTACAGTTCTGTGTTTCTTGCCACTTCTTCTTAATATCTTCTGCTTCTGTTAAGTCCATACCATTTCTGTCCTTTATTGTGCCCATCTTTGCATGAAATGTTTCCTTGGTATCTCTAATTTTCTTGAAGAGATGTCTAGTCTTTCCCATTATATTCTTTTCCTCTATTTCTTTGCATTGATCACTGAGGAAGGCTTTCTTATCTCTCCTTGATATTCTTTGGAACTCTGCATTCAAATGGGTATATCTTTCCTTTTCTCCTTTGCCTTTCACTTGTCTTCTTTTCACAGCTATTTGTAAGGCCTCCTCACACAACCATTTTGCCTTTTTGCATTTCTTTTTCTTGGGAATGATCTTGATATCTGCTTCCTCTCAGTTCAGTTCAGTCGCTCAGTTGTGTCCAACTCTTTGCGACCCCATGAATCTCAGCATGCCAGGCCTCCCTGTCCATCCTCAACTCCCAGAGTTCACCCAGACTCATGTCCATCGAGTCAGTGATGCCATCCAGCCATCTCATTCTCTGTCATCCCCTTCCCCTCCTGTCCCCAATCCCTCCCAGCATCAGAGTCTTTTCTAATGAGTTAACTCTTCGCATGAGGTGGCCAAAGTACTGGAGTTTCAGCTTTAGCATCATTCCTTCCAAAGAAATCCCAGGGCTGATCTCTTTCAGAATGGACTGGTTGGATCTCCTTGCAGTCCAAGGGACTCTCAAGAGTCTTCTCCAATACCACAGTTCAAAAGCATCAATTCTTCGGCGCTCAGCCTTCTTCACAGTTCAACTCTCACATCCATACGTGACCACAGGAAAAACCATAGCCTTGACTAGATGGACCTTTGTTGGCAAGGTAATGTCTCTCCTTTTCAATATGCTATCTAGGTTGGTCATAACTTTCCTTCCAAGGAGTAAGCGTCTTTTCATTATATGGCTGCAGTCACCATCTGCAGTGATTTTGGAGCCCAAAAAAATAAAGTCTGACACTGTTTCCACTGTTTCCCCATCTATTTCCCATGAAGTGATGGGACCGGATGCCATGATCTTCGTTTTCTGAATGTTGAGCTTTAAGCCAACTTTTTCACTCTCCACTTTCACTTTCATCAAGAGGCTTTTGAGTTCCTCTTCACTTTCTGCCATAAGGGTGGTGTCATCTGCATATCTGAGGTAATTGATATTTCTCCCGGCAATCTTGATTCCAGCTTGTGTTTCTTCCAGTCCAGCGTTTCTCATGATGTACTCTGCATAGAAGTTAAATAAGAAGGGTGACAATATACAGTCTTGACGTACTCCTTTCCCTATTTGGAACCAGTCTGTTGTTCCATGTCCAGTTCTAACTGTTGCTTCCAGACCTGTATACAAATTTCTCAAGAGGCAGATCAGGTGGTCTGGTATTCCCATCTCTTTCAGAATTTTCCACAGTATACTGTGATCCACACAGTTAAAGGCTTTGGCATAGTCAATAAAACAGAAATAGATGTTTTTCTGGAACTCTCTTGCTTTTTCCATGATCCAGCAGATGTTGGCAATTTGATCTCTGGTCCCTCTGCCTTTTCTAAAACCAGCTTGAACATTAGGAATTTCATGGTTCACATATTGCTGTAGCCTGGCTTGGAGAATTTTGAGCATTAGTTTACTAGTCTGTGAGATGAGTGCAATTGTGCAGTAGTTTGAGCATTCTTTGGAATTGCCTTTCTTTGGGGTTGGAATGAAAACTGACCTTTTCAGTCCTATAGCCACTGCTGAGTTTTCCAAATTTGCTGGCATATTGAGTGCAGCACTTTCACAGCATCATCTTTCAGGATTTGAAATAGCTCACCTGGAATTCCATCACCTCCACTAGCTTTGTTCGTAGTGATGCTTTCTAAGGCCCACTTGACTTCACATTCCAGGATGTCTGGCTCGAGGTCAGTGATCACACCATCGTGATTATCTGGGTCATGAAGATCTTTTTTGTACAGTTCTTCTGTGTATTCTTGCCATCTCTTCTTAATATCTTCTTCTTCTGTTAGGTCCATATCATTTCTGTCCTTTATCGAGCCCATCTTTGCATGAAATGTTTCCTTGGTATCTCTAATTTTCTTGAAGAGATCTCTAGTCTTTCCCATTCTGTTGTTTTCCTCTATTTCTTTGCATTGATCGCTGAACAAGGCTTTCTTATCTCTTCTTGCTATTCTTTGGAACTCTGCATTCAGATGCTTATATCTTTCCTTTTCTCCTTTGCTTTTCACTTCTCTTCTTTTCACAGCTATTTGTAAGGCCTCCCCAGACAGCCATTTTGCTTTTTTGCATTTCTTTGCCATGGGGATGGTCTTGATCCCTGTTTCCTGTACAATGTCATGAACCTCATTCCATAGTTCATAAGGCACCCTATCTATCAGATCTAGGCCCTTAAATCTATTTCTCACTTCCACTGTATAATCAGAAGGGATTTGATTTAGGTCATACCTGAATGGTTTAGTGGTTTTCCCTACTTTCTTCAACTTAAGTCTGAATTTGGTAATAAGATGTTCATGATCTGAGCCACAGTCAGCTCCTGGTCTTGTTTTTGCTGACTGTATAGAGCTTCTCCATCTTTGGCTGCAAAGAATATAATCAATCTGATTTCGGTGTTGACCATCTGGTGATGTCCATGTATAGAGTCTTCTCTTGTGTTATTGGAAGAGGGTGTTTGTTATGACCAGTGCATTTTCTTGGCAAAACTCTATTAGTCTTTGCCTGTTTCATTCTGTATTCCAAGGCCAAATTTGCCTGTTACTCCAGGTGTTTCTTGACTTCCTACTTTTGCATTCCAGTCCCCTATAATGAAAAGGACATCATTTTGGGGTGTTAGTTCTAAAAGGTCTAGTAGGTCTTCATAGAAGCATTCAACTTCAGCTTCTTCAGCATTACTGGTTGGGGCATAGACTTGGATTACTGTGATATTGAATGGTTTGCCTTGGAAATGAATAGAGATCATTCTGTCGTTTTTGAGATTGCATCCAAGTACTGCATTTCGGACTCTTTTGTTGACCATGATGGCCACTCCATTTCTGCTGAGGGATTCCTGCCCACAGTAGTAGATATAATGGTCATCTGAGTTAAATTCACTCGTTCCAGTCCATTTTAGTTCACTGATTCCTAGAATGTTGACATTCACTCTTGCCATCTCTTGTTTGACCACTTCCAATTTGCCTTGCTTCCTGTACAATGTCACAAATCTGTGTCCACAGTTCTTTAGGCACTCTGTCTATCAGATTTAATCCTTTGAATCTATTTGTCACTTACACTGTATAATTGTAAGGGATTTGATTTAGGCCATACCTGAATGGTCCAGTGTTTTTCCCTACTTTCTTCAATTTAAGTCTGAATTTGGCAATAAGGAGTTCATGGTCTGTGCCACAGTCAGCTCTCGGTCTTAATTTTGCTGAATGTATATATGTGGAGACTCAGAAACACTAAATACAATCATTTCCCCATTGAACACAATGCATATTAATGAATATCTTCTCTTGGTTAGGCATTCTAATACATATAGTGGATACAGCCGTAGAAAAACATACAGACCCAAATTCCCCAAATCACCGAAACTACATTCTAACTGGTGAAAAAGAAATAAGCCAAATAAATCTGTAAATGTTATACACACACAATACATACATACTTACATACATATCTCAAGGGGATTGAGGCCAAGGGAAAAAAAGTGCGGAGTGTTTGGTATCTAAGAGCAAGATGCTATTTGAAATAGAATGGTCAGGAAGTTCTCATTGCTAAGATGACCAGAAGGAGGAAAAATGTGAGCTATGTGGAGACTGAAAGAAATGCTCCAGAAGGCAGGGCAGATTTAAAGATTCTGAGTTGGAAGTGGACCTGGGTTTGAATAAAAGAGATGAGTGTGGCTGGAGTGAGGGGATTATGGTTAGAAAGGTCTTCGGGAATCTGAGGAAATCAGACTATGCAGAGTCTTGAAGATTTTGGCTTTAATTTTCTGTGAGATGGGAAGCCTCTGGAGGCTTCTGAACAGAGGAGTAATTTGAATTATATTTTACAAGACTTACTCTGATTATAGTTTTAAAAATAGACTGCTGCAGGGGCCAGGGTTAGAAGCAGAGAGACTAATTAAGAGTCTTTTAGACACTCTTTGCCATGCAGAACAGATAGCAGAAAATTAAACAAAACAATACTGAGGCATGCATGCCCCTGTATAAAAGCAAAACAAAACAATAAAAGAAAAGCCCTTAAACAGAAGTCCACAATGTCCTGAAAAAATGCATTTGTTGACCAGTTAATTTTTCTAAGATATGAATATAAATATTGGACAGGAAAAGCCAAGAAGAATGAAAAAAATGCATGTTCTTCAACAATTTACATAAATCCCTAATATTTCATTTGCTTTGTATCATCCCTACAGACATTTTTCTACACCTACTTACTTAATGAAATTTATGGAACAGATATATGCAAACAAAAGGAAAAACTGAAATCCAAATACTTAATATATAATGCAGCCTCCTTTATGTTACAACACACTAGTAATTAAACTAGGCCTAAAAACTAAATTTTAAAATATTAAGATAATATAACAAGCCAATACACTGAAACCAAGAAAAAGAAATGTAAAATTTTTGAGCACTATGAGGAGAGTGAAAAAGTTGTCTTAAAACTCAGCATTCATAAAACTAATATCTTGGCATCTGGTACAATCACTTCATGGCAAATAGATGGGGGAAGAATGAAAACAGTGAGAGACGTTATTTTGGGGGGCTCCAAAATCACTGCAGATGGTGACTGTAGCCATGAAATTAAAAGACGCTTGCTCCTTGGAAGAAAAGCTGTGATCACCTTAGACAGCATACTAAAAAGCAGAGACATTACTTTCCCAACAAAGGTCCATCTAGTCAAAGCTATGGTTTTTCCAGTAGTCATGTATGGATGTGAGAGTTGGACTGTAAAGAAAGCTGAGTGCCGAAGAATTGATGCCTTTGAACTGTGGTGTTGGAGAAGACTCTCGAGAGTCCCTTGGACAGCAAGGAGATCCCACCAGTCTATCCTAAAACAAATCAGTCCTGAATTTTCATTGGAAGGACTGATGCTGAAGCTGAAGCTCCAATACTTTGGTCACCCTAGGCGAAGAACTGACTCACTAGAAAAGACCCTGATGGTGGGAAAGATTGAAGGAGGGAGGAGAAGGGGACAACAGAGGATGAGAATGTTGGATGGCATCACTGACTCTATGGACAGGAGTTTGAGTAAACTCCGGGAGTTGGTGATGGACAGGGAGGCCTGGCGTGCCGCAGTCCTTGGGGTCACAAAGAGGTGGACACGACTGAGTGACTGAACTGAACTGAACTGATGAGTAAAAGCCTCAGAAACCATATTTCATTGAGTTCTGAAAACATCCTATAAAACAGAGGAAGATGAAAAAACTGAGGCTTCAAGATATTAGATGACCTATCCCAGGTCCATAGCAAACAAATATCAGGCATCAATTTGGATCCAGGTGTCTAATTCCAGACACTATTTTCTTTTTATCTCAATTCCTCCAAATAGAGATTGAACACAAATAGTCAAATACTGATCAGTATCAAAGAACAGTCAGTATTGTCAATAACTTGCCTTGATATGACTCATCTGTGTTTTATTGGTTTGTTCACTGAATTTCTGCAAAGTGATGTAGGAATAGAATGCAATGCTAACTCGTGATAAATCCTTCTGCTGTTCTTCTTCATTTGAATGAAAGCAAAATGTCTTTAATAAAAAGATTCCTAAAATGTCCCTTTTCCCTAGTTCTTCCTGATAACTGCCCCACCCATCAGTATCGTTTTTCTCCACTAACTCTACAGTGAAACCTTGATTGAAATCTACTTAACAAAACTTATTTTGAAATGCCAGTATGTTTTTGTATAATATGCAATCATTTTGTGGAGAACAAGTTTTGCCTTTCAATGCCTAAATGAAGAGATAGAAAACTGTTTCAAAAATCATTCTGAATCCCTATGGTAAAAAAAAAAAAATTGTACTTTCAACTTCTAAAATCTAGGAGAAGTAAAATAAATCTCATTCCAAAATTTTACCTTATTTTGTAAAGAATTACAATACAGATTTAATTTAAAAGAAGCAACATAATTAAAGAGGAAAGTCCCTGCTTACATGTTTTAAAAGGTCAGTGTCAAAACTTGACACAAGAAAATGTGTTTCAAATTGCACCTTTTAAATTTAAATTCCTCTTTAAACATTTCTCTACAAAGTCAATCACTGTAGGAGAGAAGTACTTCAGGGATTTTAGAACTGAAAATACATCTTAAATCAAAATATGCTACTAGCAGCTATATACAAAAACTCGAGAAAACCTGACATCATTTGAATTTCTTTAAATGTGTGCAATATATTTTAAAAATACATTTAAAGCCAATTTGTTCAAATTTAACTAGATGTATTTTTCCGAATTTACCAAAAAGAAAGATAAAATTATATTTTAATATGATAAATAAAATCACTGATTCATCTACAAAATATTTCAAATTAATAATTGATCAAGAGTCTCACACGATAAGTATCCCTATATAATTTATAGATCCATACAGCAATTTATTGAATGAATCCACTTGCACTGTTTCAAATACCTTTCCTCAAAGTTCTATCTGCAGTGAGATACTGGGTATACTTCCTTTTGATTTTTTAATCATATTTGATATATACATGGCTTCCCAAGTGTTACAGTGGTAAAGAATTTGCCTGCCAATGCAGGAGACACAAGAGACTCAGGTTCAATATCTGGGTGGGGGAAGATCCCCTGGAATAAGAAATGGCAACCCACTCCAGTACTCTTGCCTGGAGAATCCCATGGACAGAGGAGTCTAGTGGGCTACAGTCCATGGGGTTGCAGAATCAGACACAACTGAGCCACTGAGCACACACACCCACCCACACTTATATATAATCCATACTCACAAATAAAAATGAACATATACATTTATGGTCTTCATCATACAACTTACATTTTAATTTTATTTTCTTTTTTATTAATACAATGCTATTTAACTTTGTCTATTAATCTGTCTCAAAGCTTGTGCAGTTAATCTGTCTTTACTCTCTAAACCCACCCAGCACAGGAATAGAGTCTTATAGTACTTTTTACGTTCCCATCACATCAAACATAATATAGAGAAGCAGATGCTCAATTCATGACTCTTAATTAACACATTTACTTTAATAAAAATTTATAGGAAAAATGGACTCTAATCCACTCTTACATCCTTTTATTATGAATTAAATGTAAAGAGCTACTAACTTATTCCCAAAGCTAAAGAATATATTTATTTAACAAATTATGTAAAGTATATATCAATATTTCAACCCTTAGCCATCTTCCACAAGGGGAAAGAAACTGTGTGATTTGTTTCCATATATCTTTGAACCATGTCTTAAGCAGCAGTAAAATGAATGGTGAACAGAAGTTAACAGAGATTGCTAATACAAAGGGGCTTCCTCAGATAAAAAGAAAATTAGGTAGTTAAAGGAAATATGTTTTTAGGCCAGGACAAGAAGAAAAATATAAACAACAATAATGTTTAGAGGGGAAAGAATAAATAAAATAGAGTTGATGTAGCGTTTCACATAGTTCAGATAACTCGCTAAAAAGTAAAATAAAGAAAATCACATGTAAGGTAACCAACAATAGATATTCATATGATGAATGAAATTTTTACTCTGCCTCTGTAAAGCCACATTAAAGCTACAGAAGTATTCAGAAAGGCATGATAAAAAACTTCCAAAATATGTGTACAGTGATATTCACTTTTTTCATATATATATGGATTTTCTAAAAATATACATATTCTCATATCCATATATAAATTATTTTATGTAATATAAATATGTAGAAATGGGTGATATGAAATTGGGACATAAAAATATATTTGTTTATACAAAATTTAAAAAAATATATAGAAGAGGTTAAAATTTTGTGATAATTTCACATAGAGATAAATCTATGTATATCCCTTTGAATTACTTCATGACGCCACCTTCCCAGGTCCCTGAGCTGAGCACCCCGCCCTTCCTCTACACTTCAGGGTACAGTATTAGCAATACTGGACTGTGCTTCCATCGTGCTTCTGTTGCATCCACTTCTATAAACTTCTTGAATGCAGGGACTGTGTCTTATTCAGTCCTACAGTCCTGTTATTATCATGATGTTTTGCTAGGTCAATGGTTTCTTGAATGAATAAATGACATTTATTTGAAGGGATCCAAACATTGATGGTGGAGAAGGAAATGGCAACCCACTCCAGTATTCCTGCCTGGAGAATCCCCATGGATGGAGGAGCCTGGTGGGCTACAGTCCATGGGGTCGCAAAGAGTCGGACACGACTGAATGACTTCATTCACTCACTCACTCAAACACTGATGGAATCCTTGCAAAAATCATCTAGTATCACATCTAGTATCACACTTCAAAGTGAACAGTTCAATTTTTACTAATGCCTTTGTCTACTTCCCCTTTAATATTTTCAGAGATGCAAATATATAGGCAACAATGAAAACATGTCTTTTAAAGGCCACGTTTTCCTCTATATTGAAAATATAGATTATGATATCCAACAGCGCAAGACTTATTTATAGGAGGTGCTGGTATCCTTATGTTTGAAGATGATGCTGTGACCTACCTTAAAAAGGCACACCCTTTTATTTCCAGTGGCTCTCCTGTATGCTCAGTATAATAGATTTTCCAAAAGCTCTCAAGGATAGAGCCAGAATGCGACATGCTGATTGAGTTACCTAGTCTCCCTAAATGCGTTAACCACCAGAAGCTCAATATATCTTCATAATGCTTAGAATTATGTTTCCTTCATTTTCTAATTAAAGGCCTGATTATATTTATGACAGTTAGAGAATTTAATATGTGCATGTTTAGTTAGTTAAAAAATTAAATTCATCAGCTCACCTACTTTTCACTACAGCTATTATACTAACAAGAAAAATGTAAGTAGCCTTAATGTTATTCTCTCAAAATAAATTAGATGAATAATGTTTTCCCTTCATTATGTGAGGGAGGATGAAAAGAGGATAGTACTGAGAATAGGGTTTAGAAAATAGGGAGAGAACATATACTTTAAGAAATTGATTGAAGGTAGAGTGGAATGAAAGAAATAGTATACACTAGAATGAAGTTTTACTTTACCCTCTAAAATTTTAAAAGTAGTTTAACAGAATTCATCAATATGGATTATAATATGACTCACTTCTCAAATCTGGATTTTGAATTTGTCCTAGAAAGAAAGTTTACTGCTTTGTCAGTGAACATTTGTACAAAATGTACTTAAGGATTCATATTTGACAAGTGTACTCAACCCTAACTGAATTTCTGAGGGAGAAAATGACTGTCCATTTTAATGTAATTTGGAGATGTTATCTCAGCTAGTAATATTTTCAAAATGTACATGGAGAATAATAAAACAAACAGTGACAAATTCATAATTATTGATATGTCAAGATCTTAGGGCTTAATGATAGTCTCAAAACCAGAGTACCACCTACCCTACACCCAAATACATTACACATCTCAGAAAATTGAGAATGTTACAATGGTAGGCTTATTTAATCAACTTTATTTATTTAATCTGTCTGGTTGTAAATCTTTACTTCTTAGGAATTTTAAAGATTTAGAAGCAGGTATCTTATTCCTCAATCTTGGAATAGGCACATATTTTCTGTTATGGAATTGTACTCTGCATACATTTATCTCTGTTCACTGAATTTTAATTTAGAGACCACATTTTGTGCACTTCTGAATCATTCTGCCCTATACTTTTACAAGTCCGGGCCTTGCTTTTGACTAACCTTTCTCCCTACAAGGCCTTCCTGTTCTCTACCTAGTAAACTGGTACTGGTATAACAAAAGGCTTCCCTGTGGCTCAGCAGTAAAAGAATCTGAGACACAGTTTGATCCCTGGGTAGGGAAGATTCCTTGGAGGAGAAAATGGCAACCCACTCCAGTATTATTTCTGGGACAATCCCATGAACAGAGGAGCTTGGCGGGCTACAGTCCATACAGGAATCAGACGTGACTGAACACAGCACAGCATAGTATTTCCGAGCCCAAATCCAGTGCTCTGAATCTTTTCCTGACGCTTTCTAGCTTCCACCTGCCCTCAGTCAGGGTCACCTTACACCTTCCATGGACCCGTCTCTTCTGCCATAACAGACACGTCCATCATGAAAAAAAAAAAACTTACCCATTATATGTAAAGACTGTGTTGGTATAAAGATGGATGTAGTAATATTATACATTAAAACATTTTATTTGACTGAAAAGGCCCTTGTTCTTCTTCTGATTTTAAAGGAAACTGAAACACTCTCATGGGCCCCACATTAAAACGTACTGTGGATCCAAAGCATTGTAACTATCGTGCCCAGTGAACAGTCAGTTCTATTCCAGGATCCTTCTCCAATGCTAGAGTTAAAGATTCTACATGACCTCGTTCCCATAGTGTTTATTAACACCCAGCACAGTGCCAAGCAAAGAGTAGCCACTAAGAAATTTTGTTTCATGTTGCTAGTTAACATTTCACCATTTCTTTATCTGTTATTGATTACATTTTACCTTCCTAAAACTTATTGTGAGTTCCTCGAAGAAAGGGCCAAAGCCTTATGCACTTTTATATATCAGAGACTCATAAATTATTTGGTATATAGTAAATATCTATTGAATTGAATGAAATTGTGCTTATCTTTGCCAACTCACATCAGATGCCACTGACTGCCACTTGGGAAAAAATATTCTTCCGATAGAGAGGACTAACTTTGCGCATGAGAAGAATGTTTGAAGCTTGGATTGTCATTGAGAAGTATCTGGTTGTCTAATCCTCACTTCTGAACTGAAACACACAAATAGCTAGAAATCATTTGTAATAGTAATGAGCTGTGTTCTCATATTGGCATAATGTCTGTCTTTGACTGTTAAGGTTTAGCCATAGACCTCAAGATGAAAATACTTTATTACAGTACAAAAAAGAAATGAAAGAATGAGAAGTAACCTTAAAAATGATAGTTTAAAAGAGTGTACCTCATTTACTTATTATGATTTATTTGTTATTGTAACAAAATTTATCTTTTAACACTGATTTCCAATGAGTATAAAGCACAAAATAAAACTAAGAACTTGGAGCATATTAACTGCAAATCTAATTATTAGCTGTTTAAGATCATCCAATATCTATTTACTAAATTAAAATGAACTACATACATAAACTTTTTGTTCATCCATTCAACTGATATGTGAATAAACGCCTATTATAGATATTGTAGTAGATATAAATATGTTGACAGAAGATCTCAGTCTAGTAAGATAGATAAGCAGTCCATTACAAATATTATCCACTCATATAATTATCAGGAGAGGTGAACATTTGTGCTAGCGAAAGGTAAGCAGAGCGACTGACCCTGATTCAGTTTGCAATGGAGGTGCTTCAGGTTTTTGTTCATGAAATCTTCAAATGGCATTTTAAATGGCAAAAGTCATGAAAGAGAACTAAAAACATAAATTATAAAGAACAAAATGTTTTTGCAGGCAGATTCTTTTCCAGCTGAGCCACCAGGGAAGCCCAAGAATACTGGAGTGGGTAGCCTAACCCTTCTCCAGGGGGATCTTCCAGACCCAGGAGTTGAATCAGGGTCTTCTGCCTTGCAAGTAGATTCTTTACCAGCGGAGCTACCAGGAAGCCCATCTACAATCATACCACACAGAATTAAGCTACACATTGAAGAACAAGGAAAAGGTAACTAGAAGGAAAAGAGAATTGGCATTTCAGGCATGAACAAATGCAAACAGGAGTGAGATGGCAGCACAAAATCAGAAAAGGTGCTAGAGCACTGGGATCTGGGACACAGCCTGTGTTATATACATAATGCAAACCAGACTAGAGAGGGACACTGCGGTCATCAAAGGCAGAAAACAAGCAGGAAAATGGTTGTCTCCCTGTAGGTCTGTATAGCAGCCCCATTCAGCAGGAGATACAAGGTGAGTGAATATTCACGACACTCTTAGAGGTTGAAGATCAGAATGGAGCAGGGTTGGAGCAATTCTATGCACCATTTTTCCTCAGAGATAAACAAAGATTGCCCTATTTCAGGAGCTTAGATGATGATAGCTCTGTCTCCTGACAGGGACTTACTTTTACAAAATATTTGCACCTTCTTTACTTCATTAATTCTCCATAACAATAGTAAAGACTATCAGAGACATTTCTCACATTTAACCACCATAGAAATGGAGTCTCAGAGACATTCAAAGTTTTGTTCCAGGTCAAAGGTTTTCAAAACAAGACAAGGACTAGTGTTTCTCTTTCTCTCTTTTGAACAGAGAGACCAAGTTATTCAAGTCCTATAAATTGTCCAGTCGACAACATAGAGGGTTGGGGGGCAAAGGAGAGTTGATACTGCTATCTAAATTATTAATTATGAATGCTTCTTTTTTGCCTCTATTTATTTAGATAATCACTTAATTTCCCATTTTGTTGAGTATATGCTGCTACATCATTAGTCCAATTTGATTTTTTAAGAGGTTATAGGCTTAAAAGAAAACAAGAAAAAGAATGATAAACTATTTTTTTCCAGATACATTTGTAAGCTTTTCAATAGTGACACCAATATGAATATTTCATAATTACATATTTTATTTTGGAGGACCAATAGCTGTTTTAATATAGAAACCATTAATAGAATTACCAGATGGGTGCTTTATTTGCTTTTAAAGTGGCTTATGAATAGTAGCAATTAGTCATTGATGAAGACCTCTAAGTTGAGAGGTTTTTCATAATTCAGCACCATGATAATTTTTTATTTCATCTGCAAAACAATAAATACAAAATCGTTTGTAAAAGGCAACATATGTCTTGACAATTTTCTAATTATCTGAGTGTAAAATACTCAGTTCTCCTGCAGAGATGGAACTTTTCACATGACACATTTGTACTCTAAAGCCTACAGAAGATTACTAGAAATTGGTGAATCCATATTTCTACGATTTGTTTTTATCTGATTCTATCCAGTCAGAGCCCAGAGTTATATTTATTTTTCCCACAAAACGAGGTAATTGCTTATATAAAAAACAAGTAGGGAGAATGGGTGTTGAGTTGAAAGCTGAATTTATTCAGATAGCATTAAAAACTAGACTCCACACTTTTCAGTGAAAATAAGAAGGGAAGCACGCCAGATGGAAATTGGCCAAATGGTGTTCTTTTAGGAATTGCACTGAAGTTATTCTGAAGGGGGAATAAGAAAAGAGAGAGAATTTTCAACAAGATGCCCTGAAAAAGTCTTCTGGCTTTACTTGCCAATAAAGAAGCAGAAAACTATTATTATTATTCAAACATCTTAATCAATCTATAAGAAAGACTACCAAGTATTTTATCATAGGAAATGCATTTTTTAGTAGCTTTTCTATGATATTTGAAGTTTATCAGTTGTATTCTCTCTCTAAAATAAATGATTGGTAATGGCATTTAATCCCTTTTCAGTATGTTTATTCATTTAATCAGTCCTGGCATTTCTTCCAACCATCCCACGGTCTTTGTACATGTCTGAATCTCTCATCTTCTGCAAACACCAACCAGAGATATGCCTACATGCCCACCTCTCTCTCCTACACCAGCTAAGAAAAGAAGCTGCCTTTGTGACTGTAGGCATCCCCAGAGAACCCACGGTGGCTGCACATGCTTTGGCTCTTCCAGGAAAAAGGAACCTGGGTTGAAACTTCTCTTTCTTGAGAGCCTACAAAAATATATGCTCTAATTAAACATTTGCTTTGAGATTTACAAAATATTTAACATCAGAAAGCCTCTCTCATCATCCATCAATTGGAATTTTCAAAGTGTGCCAGTAACCACCAAATTTTCTTTGTTACAAATAAATGATGACTGTTACCATACGTGCTGGGTTAGGCCTAGGAATGTAATAATATTTAGTTACTAACTCAGAACATTTGCTCCATCCTATCTTTAAAAATGCAACCAGAATCCAGAAATGTAATATTTGTGGTTTCAGACTACTTGTAGAAAGTCTAATTTTATATTCAAATCTTAAGTGATTATAAAGAGTTAGTTGGGACTGCAAAACATAGCATTATGTTTGATGAATAAGAATCTGTTCTATTTTTGTAGTGGAAAGCCCATGATTGCAGCTCATGCATGTCTGACATCCTCATAGAGCTACCTTAAAACAGTAATCCGTGAACATGCCTTCGTGGTCATGTCTCAGTCCCAAGTGATATTTATAATCACAACACATGGATCCCGAGTAAATATGTATTCTTGCTTCGAAATGATAAGAAGCATGTTTTGCATTGCTTTCCTCAAAAGGAAACTGAATGTGTAAGGAAGACAATATCTTGCTTCTGTTTGTATTTCATTGTTTACACTTTGGAGAACAACTGATATACCAATTAGAAACTTCTGGTCTGTTAACTCTATTAATAAAATAATGATTCAAGCAAAGTATTTAAATTTCAAGCAAAGGCTTAAAACTCGAGTGGGTTGCCACGCTCTCCTCCAGGGGACCTTCTGACTCAAGGATCGAATCTTCATTTCTTAACTCTCCTGCATTGGCAGGCAGGCAGGTTCTTTACCATTAGTGCCACCTGGGAACCCATATATATATATATATATATATATATATATATATAGCATAAAAATCATAAGGATAACAGCATATTTTCCAAAAATAGTCACTCTCCAAGAGAACTCCAGATCCAAAACAAATAATATTCTATTCATGTCAACTTTTACAAATGTGATGAGAAAAACTAGAGATGCTTACAATATTCCAAATGCCTAAGGCACAGCAGACACCAGTGTACCATCTAAAAATCACTTTACTTAAATAACCAAGTATATAAAAAATAAAACAATAATTCTGGTGATCAAAATGTAAACAATCAAGTAAATCAAATAAAGCTCTATGATAGATTCTTTTATTTTTTCAGATTAAGTATGATCAATTTGGGCAAACTAAGATTTGGGCAGAAATTGCAGTTCCAATGAGTGCTACAAAAAATTATAAAACAGAGAAGTATGATGAAGACAGTCAAGTCAACCACTGTGGGGATTTGATATCCGGAGTGAGATTTAAATGATGAAGAGGAGGCATGGATACAAAGACTGGAGGGGACAAAGAGTGTTCCAAAAAGCAAGCATAACAAGTTCAAAGGCTCTGAAGGAGGAAATCTTTTGGCATGTTTCAGTGACAGAAAAAAAGAATCAGAGTGGCTTTGGTTTAGTGAATCATGCTGAGCTTGAAAGGAATTGAGGTCCCAGAGGCAAGCTGGTACCCAACCAGGTAGGTCATGCTTGTAGTCCATTTCGGAAGATTGGATATTATTCTCATTGTAATAGAAGGACACTGGAAGACTTTAAACATGGGAAAGACATGTTTGCACTTGCACTTTAGAAACATCACTACATGGATATTGTAGGGAGCACACGAGAATCAGAGACACAGCAGATGTTGGTGACTTGGATTAAGACTTAGAAGAGAAGGTGATAAAAAATGGTCAGATTTGGTATACATTTGTGATGCACAGCTAATCGAAACTGCTAATTGATTATGGTGGCTTATAAAGGAAAAGAGTAAAAGATGATCTCAGGGGTTTTCCTCTGAAAAGAAGTGGGTAGACCTCTGTACTATTCAGTCACATGAGCAAGGTTTACAAAGAGGGAAAACTGAGTTATATGAGGGGAAAAAATCAATGGTTCTACTTTTACTCTGCTATGTTTGTGATAATATTAATAAGGAGCAATTACTGAGCACTTATTCTGTGTCAAGTATACTTCTAAACACTTATATATTTTTATTTATTTATATCTTTTACTTAGTCCTCCCAAGAAGCCCATGAAGTGGTTCTTATTATCATCCTCCTTTTAGAAATAAGAAAACTAAAGCACAGAGAGATTAACCCTAGTCAGCCAGCTAATAGAGTCAAGGAGAATCTGGTATCAGAATCTACTGCATGACCACTGTGTAATACTGCCTTTACCTGTGGAAAAGCTGAACGGGTCATTGTATTGAGTATGGAGCCCAAGTGAGAAGCCTGGGATGGTGATATATAAAAACAAAATCCTGGTGCGCCACATGCCTTAGACATCTAGTAGAAGCAGCATTGGTGACTGAGAAGATGTAGTGATTAGTGGAGGAGGAAAACCAAGTAAATATAGTGATCAGAAGTGCTCCAGGGAGAGGGAGTGAACAACCAGCCAAGATTCAGGCCAGGAGACAGAACTGATCACTGAATTCAGCAAAAGGAATTCTAGTGAGTTTGATAGAGACATATTGCCAGGACCATCTCCCGGCATATTGCATATTGAGTGCAGCACTTTCATAGCATAATCTTTCAGGATCTGGAATAGCTCAACTGGAAGTCTATCACTGCCAGGAGCCAGCGTGAGGAACTCCGCCCGTGGCAAAGGTCGTGAGGAAGGAGGCTTGGCATACGCAAAGGCGGGATCGAGCCTCAGGAGTTCCCCTGGAAATTCTCGAGCATCTACCCCCAAAACCAGAGTCTGCCTACTTTCTGCTTTGTGCTCTCACCTACACCTCTGACTTTACAGGGGGCTGTCCCCGACTACCTCTCTTTGGAAAAAAAGAGTTAACTTATAGCTCCAGTTAATAAAGTTCCTGGGTGTGATAGTGTTTCAACCTACAAACTCCTTTGGAAGTCCTCTAGCCTGCCTGAATAGGTTTTTCCAGCCACATGTGATTGCTCAGAGCCTCCCAACTGTGAGAGGCATGAGATGTTCTAAACTGTCTAAATATAGATTCCTTTGAGCAGTTAAAAGATTGATTAGAAATTGTATTGGTGAAGGGATTTTCACTTGTTGGGCCAATGTTTGCTGCTAAGTTTCCATATCCCTTACCTGCTGTGTCCCTGGCAGTGTATTGATTAATATAATTGGTGTAAGTAGTAGCTTTAATGTTTGTAACCTGGGACCCTTGAGTTAATTCTTTCTCTTGTTATAGCCTACCACACCTTTGCTCTGTAGGAATGCAACTTTATCTAATGCTTTTGGAGGGTGGCTCCTGATCAATCACCTTTAGAGAAAAATAAGTTTTCCTAAGAAAGGGTCTTAAAATGTTAACAGGCCTCCGGGCCAGAAGATGATGCAAATCACCTAAGGTTTGCATATGATAAATTTGCAGGAAGAAAGCCTGGCTTGCTGCATGACTCTACTCCTTCCCCCATTATCCTCTATGCATAACTTAAAGTATAAAAACTACTTTGGAAAATAAAGTGCAGGCCTTGTTCACCGAAACTTGGTCTCCGCATGTCGTTCTTTCTCTCACCTTCTGGCTGAATTGTTCAGCCTCTTTTCTCCACTGAATTTCCTCACTGAGCTATCCTTATTCTATTACTCTTTATATCCTTAATTAACGTTTAATTAAGCAGTTGTTTCCTGATCCTCGCCGACGCCGTCCCTGCTTCGAATTCCCTGGATCCACCGGGGCTGGACCCTGGCAACATATCAGTGGAATGGAAAGGACAAAAGACCCATCAGTTCAGTTCAGTTCAGTCGCACAGTCATGTCGGACTCTTTGCGACCCCATGAATTGCAGCACGCCAGGCCTCCCTGTTCTTCACCAGCTCCCGTAGTTCACTCAAACTCACGTCCATCAAGTCGGTTTTGCCATCCAGCCATCTCATCCTCTGTCGTCCCCTTCTCCTCCTGCCCCCAATCCCTCCCAGCATCAGAGTCTTTTCCAATGAGTCAACTCTTCGCATGAGGTGGCCAAAGTATTGGAGTTTCAGCTTTAGCATCATTCCTTCCAAAGAACACCCTGGCCTGATCTCCTTTAGAATGGACTGGTTGTATCCCCTTGCAGTCCAGGGGACTCTCAAGAGTCTTCTCCAACACCACAGTTCAAAAGCATCAATTCTTCGGCGTTCAGCTTTCTTCACAGTCCAACTCTCACATCCATACATGACTTACTGGAAAGACCATAGCCTTGACTAGATGGACCTTTGTTGGCAAAGTAATGTCTCTGCTTTTGAATATGCTATCTAGGTTGGTCATAACTTTCCTTCCAAGGAGTAAGCGTCTTTTATTTCATGGCTGCAGTCACCATCTGCAGTGACTTTGGAGCCCCCCAAAATAAAGTCTGACACTGAAATAAAGACCCATAGGAGTGGATTAAAAAGGCTTAAGGTGTAAGCAAGTGGTGAATGACAATATGGACATTGACAGGTTTTGGTAAAGATCAGAAACTTGGTGCTATCACTGGAGGTGGTAGCTAAGACAGAACTTTCTCTTTTTTATTTTTTAGTAGTTAGGAACTTTGTTTAAGTTAGGTTATATTACTACATGTTTAAATGAAAATTAGCATGACCTAGTACAGAAAAAGAAATTCACTCACTAGAACATATCTGAGACTAAAAACAAAGTAAGTAAGTTACTATGCATGGGATCTGGGGGCTTCCCTGATGGCTTAGTGGGTAAAGAATCTGCCTGCCAATGCAGAAGACACAGCAGACTTGGGTTTAATCCCAGGGTCAGGAAGATCTCCTGGAGGAGGAAATGGCAACCCATTCAGTATTCTTACCTGAAAAATCCCACGGGACAGAGGAGCCTGGCAGGCTATAGTCCATGGGGTCACAAAGAGTCAGACATGTCTGAGCACAGATGTATGCACAGGAACTATTTGCAATGAGTTTTAAGTTTTATTCACATAGATTCACTACATGCTAGAACACTGTAAAAAAAACAGTAATCATCTTCCTATCTTAAGGCAAAGAGGACAAGGGGCATTCTCTTGAACTTCCCCTCCGAATTCTGAGACATTATTCTATCATCTTGGTTCAATAAGCCCTATGTCTACAAAACCCAATCAATGAAACTGTTTTCTAAACCTTATCATCTACAAGTACTTCATCAATTCACTTGACCAATTTGGCAGTTAGCTTATTTTATCCTGTTTGTTTTTTTCTCCCGTTGCTTGTTGCTATCCTAGATGGTTTGGATGACTCATTCATCTGTTTAGCTTCAAAATTCTTTTGCCCCTATATTCAGTGACCTATACTCCCACACAGCTTTGGCAATCCACACCCATAGACACAAAATGGATTGTTTCTAAACAAAAGCACTCTACCATACTATCTAGAATTGTGAAATTCTCTTCTCTCATCCTCTATCCCACTCATGCCCACAAAATTCCTCTTCAGCGTGAAAGGCTAATGCTTTCCACTGCTTTGCCCTTCACATTTTAGCAGTCTCCAATCCTTCCTGGCTTCACTGTCATCTCTGCTTAATTTTGATCCCCCTGATAACACATTTTCATGGGTGCAATTGATTCTTCCATTCTTTGACCTTCTCTCACAGCTGCCTTGCCAATCCCACCACCAAATCAATCCTACCATCTGCTCACTTTCCTCCTCATCCTGGGCTGCCAAGAGTTACTGAGAAAATTGAATAACCACGCTGATTGACTTTGCTACAAATTTATGATTTCCGATGTCAGCTGAACTCTCAGAGCTGCTTAGCAGCCCTATTACTCATTCCTACTTGGCTGGTCTTCCCATTCCACACAGCAGCTGTTCCCACCACACCCTCCTCAGATCTCCCTCTCCCACCCCCACCCACCTAAACCCCAAAA
Source organism: Bos taurus (assembly GCF_002263795.3). Classification (NCBI taxonomy): domain Eukaryota; kingdom Metazoa; phylum Chordata; class Mammalia; order Artiodactyla; family Bovidae; genus Bos; species Bos taurus. The sequence continues at coordinate 50,046,938 of NC_037333.1, read as the reverse complement.
CATGATCTCACCTCCTACTGCTGAGAACACTGAGGCTATCAGGCGTGACTCCCCTCTACTTCCCTCCTCTGTCTCCAAATTTATCAGTATCTTTACTCATAAGGACTTTATTTTGCATCTGAGAAGAAGAATCCTTATTCTTTTGTTCATCTGACCTTTTCATTCCATTTCTAGTTGACTCTGCCAAGACCTTGTTTCATCAATGGGGTTTCTATTTTCTATTCAGTCCCTAAGCTTCTTTCAACCCACAAACCTACCTGAAGTTCCCTATTTTGTTAAAAAAAAAAAAAAGACCTTTTTTTCCTCTTTTCCACCATCAAATTACTGTTTTCTCTTCCTCCGTGCAAAAATTCTTGGCAAAGGACCTTGGTTTCAATAGGTCTTTTTACTTAAAACTGATTCCATACAACCTGATGAAATCTTACTTGGTCATCATGCTGATTAAAATATTAGAAATGCTATAGAAAAGAGGCTTTTCTCGCTCTTCAGTTTTCTTGATCTGAATGCTGGAAGTTTGGCTTTAATACAAATTCATTTATTTACTGTTTTGCCCCATTTTTGAAAGGCATTTAAATTACCTAGGATTTAGTTCCCTCATATTTCAGTTGCAGATGCATAGGTCAATTTTAAGAATACTCTGGGTTCTTTTGGGCTTCCCTGGTGGTTCAGATGGTAAAGATTCTGCCTGCAATGTAGGAGACCTGGGTTTTATCCCTGCGTCAAGAAAATCCCCTAGAGGTGGGAATGGCAACCTACTCCAACATTCTTGCCTGGAGAATTCTGACAGAGGAGCCTGGTGGGCTATAGTCCACCAGGGGTGCAATTAGTCAGACATGACTGAAGCTACTTACACTACTACTACTGCTACAGGTTTCTTTGAGCAAATTACCTTCATCCACTGAATTTAGTGTGGCAAAACTGTTATTCAAAGTGTGGTCCCCTTCTTGTCAACCAGAAAGTTGACAAGCAACGCCAAAAGGATATTCCAACATTCCCTCTCTGGAGTCTGAACAGTGAACTTGAAAGGAAGAGTTTACCAGTCACTACTGACCTCTGAATTGACTTCTACCCTCTGGAGCTGGAATGGATCTTTCTCCTTCCTGAGCATGTTCACCTTCCACAAGAGCTGATCTCCACCTATTGGTTCCCAAAGCCATCTTCAGTTTAAAATACTAAATTGCAAACTTGGTTTTTACTGCTTGAAAATAAATTTTATGATTAGGGTTAAATGAGCTCTTCTGCATAATATTTTTATTGCAAAGTCTAGTTCCTAGTAAAAGTTAAGTCAATTTTTGCTATTATTTTTTTGATATTGTTATTATTAGTATGTCTATGGACAGAAATGCTTTCCATTTTTTTCCAGCTTTTCACCACATAATTTTACTTTAAGTTCTACACTTCTTCAAATTCTATCTGGTCATTCTTCCCATGTTCCCTCTACTCTAACCACACTGGATGATGTGCTTTTTATCAAATAAATGATGAACTTTGATGCTTTCAATATTTTGCTTATGATTTCTTCTCCAGTTAAAATGCCTTTTTCTTTCCTCCTTAGTGTAAGTACATTTAATATAAGGCTCAATGCAAAAGCTGTTTGTATTATTCCCAAAAGTCTTTACTTTCTCTGTTTATCTCTGTTGTCCTTTAGAACTTGTAACACATCTGACACTCTTGGTAATGAGTTCCTTGAAAGCACAGATAGTATCTTTCCAATATTTATATTCCCAGACTCAAGCACAGTTTCTGGGATAAAGCAGGTATTCAATAATTATTTTTGAGTAGTTATTTCCCTCTAGTGATCTTCAGAATAGAAATATACACTCTGAAATTTATATAAATATATATATACATATATGAATATATATTAATAATATATATGGATACATATGAATATGTGAAACATACATACATGAGGAGAAAATATATATTTAAAGTATTTATTATATATCAAAACAAGTATGTGCATCCAAAATAATTCAGAATTTCTATACTTTTATGCTCCATTGGTTAATGCTTCAGCAGTCAGTGTATGATTCAACACTGACATTAGTATTCCTGACACACTTTACTTATGATATCAAGGAAAGTTATATTCAGAATTGGCAAATCAAGCATTGAGAAAATTCTAAATTATATGAAATGGTAAGATATTCTGAAAATATAATACATCAGAGATTGTACCTTTTCATAATAATATTAGTAAGGCAATTTTGATTTCTAAATAATTTTTTAAAGTAAAAATTTAATTCTTTCAATTAGAGAATGTATGGTAAATTGTCACTTCATGGATAACTAACATTAAAGACAAGATGGTATTCCTTCTGAAACCTATCAAACCCATTATAAATTTCAAACAATACAACCATTTGATTTAAAATTATATTAAAAAGCATACAAAATATGATTTATACAAGATTGTACATAAATATTATGCTAAAACATAAAACAGGCATTTTGAAAATTGTCCATTGAGAACGTGGATATTTGTCTATCAGTTCAGTTCAGTTCAGTCACTCAATAGTGTCCGATTCTTTGTGACACCATGAATCCCAGCATGCCAGGCCTCCCTGTCCATCACCAACTCCCGGAGTTCACACAAACTCATGTCCTTCAAGTCAGTGATGCCATCCAGCCATCTCATCCTCTGTCGTCCCCTTCTCCTCCTGCCTCTAATCCCTCCCAGCATCAGAGTCTTTTCCAATGAGTCAACTCTTCGCATGAGGCGCCCAAAGTATTGGAGTTTCAGCATCAGTCCTTCCAAAGAACACCCAGGACTGATCTCCTTTAGGATGGACTAGTTGGATCTCCTTGCAGTCCAAGGGACTCTCAAGAGTCTTCTCCAACACCACAGTTCAAAAGCATCAATTCTTTGGCACTCAGTTTTCTTCACAGACCAACTCTCACATCCATACATGACCACTAGAAAAACCATGGCCTTGACTAGACGGACCTTTGTTGGTAAATTGTCTTTGCTTTTGAATATGCTATCTAGGTTGGTCTTAACTTTCCTTCCATGGAGTAAATGTCTTTTAATTTCATGGCAGCAGTCACCATCTGCAGTGATTTTGGAGCCCAAAAAAATAAAGTCTGACACTGTTTCCACTGTTTCCCCATCTATTTCCCTATAAAACGAGTTAAATATTTTGCATACATAGGATATGTGCAATTTCTGCATTATATGGAATATTAAGAACAATCAGCAAAGCAGAATATAGGCCATCTTTGTTGGAAAATTTAACAATATGAGTAACACATATTAATCATTATTCACAAACCAGGGATTCTAAATTCTTCAAACACTGGATAGCCCATGGCATGCTGTGGGCCCTTTCAGCTCTAACAGATTGAAGCTGAATTTCCTTGGTTGTAAGTCAAAGATCACACAGAAAACATCCAGGCAGAAGGCATCTAGTCTAATAGAATATGTATCTTTTAATTGGAATTAAAGATGAAAAAAGAAAGAGAAAAACAGTAACTTTGCAGGCCGTGCCTTCAATATTGATGATCCTTAAAAATTCCACTGTTACAGAACTGTCAGAACAGTCTCACTACAAATGAAATCCTATGCATTGTTTTTTTTTTTTTTTTTTCCCAAAAGAAAACAGTAAGTTTTAAAAGGGTCAGGACTGTGAAAATCATATCATCTGTGGCATAAATTCTTTTTTTCTAAACCATGAAACACAGAAAGTAAGCAAAAATCACTGAAAATACTTTAATGATATGCTACAAGGTCAAAATAAAATACTTTTGGGTAAGTGTGAAATGCTAATCAGCTTATAGCTTGAACAGTGAGCTCAGACAATGATAGGGGTAGAAATGAGATGGCATCGATTTGATGAGTGACAATTCTTCAGCCTTCAGCCTCAAGATAGCCTCTGAGGGGTGACTTACCTGAGATCATAGCTCAACATCAAGGGAAGTCTTTTGTGACAGTCATTATTTCAGCAAGAAAATTTGTATATTTAAATGAGGCTTTCTATCTATATGCAAACATAATATAGATTTGCTATAGCACCACACATAAACATTTAAGTTGAACTGAAGTCCATGTTCAAAGAATAGTTTCAAGTCTATTGATTTTAGAAACATTTCTTTTGTTATTGTACTAAATCCTCTACTAAGGAAATAAGTCTCTAGAGAGGAGCAGTGTATTGGTACCAAGAAATGACCAGAGAGCGACTCTCTCTACTACTTATTCCACATAAAGTGTGGCCACTAATAGCACAGCATTCCAAGTCTAAAAGAAATATCTCTGTTAAAGAACAATCCAGATCCCTTTCAGGATATTTGTTTCTTTCTTTTCTTCATAAAGCTCTGAAAATTGTTCCCCTAAGAAATTAAGGCCTCCACTCTGCTATACTTAAAAGACCTCTGCCATCTAACTCCCATTTCTCTTAGAATCATGTTGAATCTCCTTAACATGAACTCTAATGCTGTTTATATCTTGATCTATTTCCTGGTTTCCTTTCAGACCATTCTGCCTTAGCATCTACTTGTACTCCCCCAGACCCCTTACTTTTGGCACCATCTAGTTATCACATCTGGTTAACATAGTTATCTTTGTAATAATAGGATTTCTGCACTAGAGTAGATCCTGAGTAATACACAACACAAGCTCTAACAAAGCTTATATGATTTATGATATATATGTATCTAAATAGGTGCATATTACCTTAACTGTTACCCAAGATTTAATTCCTTATAGGAATTGACATCCTCCGCACCTAATCTATTGTAGAAATGCAATAAATATTTATTGAGGAACTACTTAAACATTTCAATGAATGACCTAGAATCACATAAAATTCCTATCTATATCATCAAATGAATTCAATCACTGTTTAATAAGCATTTACTAACTTAGAATTTATTAACCTACTATAGGCAGGCTTCCCAGGTGGCACAATGGTTAAGAATCTGCCTGCCAATTCAGGAGACATAAAAGACAGAGGTTTGATCCCCAGGTTGGGAAAATCCCCTGGAGAAGGAAATGGCAACCCACTCCAGTATTTTCACCTGGAGGATTCCATGGACAGAGGAGCCTGGGGGAATACAGTCGGCTGCTGTTACTGCTAAGTCGCTTCAGTCATGTCCGACTCTGTGCGACCCCATAGATGGCAGCCCACCAGCACCCCCGTCCCTGGGATTCTCCAGGCAAGAACACTGGAGTGGGTTGCCATTTCCTTCTCCAATGCATAAAAGTGAAAAGTGAAAGTGAAGTTGCTCAGTTATGTCCGACTCTTAGTGACCCCATGGACTGCAGCCCACCAGGCTCCTCCATCCATGGGATTTTCCAGGCAAGAGTACTGGAGTGGGGTGCCATTGCCTTCTCCAGGAATACAGTCTATGGGGTCTTAAATAGTAGGACGTGACTGAGCACACACACTTCAACCTACTATAAGCAAGGCACTTTGCTCACAACTGAGGTGAGATGGCAAATATGTATCAGACTTAGGCCATTCTTGTGAAGAGATTATGATGTAACAATAAAATAAAATGTAATAGATAAAAACTTTTCCATCATTAAAGGTAGGAAGCCCCAGCTAACATAAAATCATGCAGATAAAGTGACTTAAAATTAGCACTCATGACCTGGTAATCAGAAACAGCTTAACAAAAGAAGAATCAAGGAAGGAAGGATTCACTCATGTAAAATTAGAAGACAGAGATTTGCTGGAGGAGATGAAAGTAAAGGTTAAGGTAAACTGGTAAGAAAGTGTGAAGCCGGCAAAGTCACTCAAAAGTTACCGGGCTTAACTGGAACATAGAGTTCATTAAAAGAAGAATGAAAAGTAAAAATGTGAGAGGGAGATTAGTGAGAGAAATAAGATTCTAAATTAAGAAACTGGAAATTGATTAGAAATGAGCAGGCGCTAAATGTTCCTGAGCGTGGCCTAAGAAGCAAGTCATTCTGTCCTTGCAATGTATGGGATACTTCAGCCTTCAGTGTAATATCTGAGTACATCATACATATTTTGTACACAACTTTAATAGCAGTTCAAGCATGCTTTCCATGCCTAGCCATGCTCTATTTTATCTTACAGTCTTGATCAGCTGCCAGTAGCAAACAGAGAAAGCATTTCTTATTTAACACATATTTTTATGATCCTGTATTGCTAGATGGCACAGTAAGTGAAGTAACTTCCAATAACAGTTATCAGGGCATATCAATTTCTAATTCAACTAAACACAAAGTAATGGTGACTACTGAAATATGATGCTAGAGACATCTACGTGAAAAGCAATCAATCTAAAGATCTAACTGTAACATATATTTTAGAACAAATTAACTGGAAAAATTACAGCAAACTATTTCAAGAAAACTGAATAAAGCATTCCTCACAGTTAAACAAAACTGAATGGCAACAGAAATGATGTAGCAATAACCAAAAAGAAAATACCACAGTGTAAAACGTGCCTTCCACAATCATGACAGTGATTAACATAATTAATCACTTTATTTTGATTAATATAATTCTAAATATTCAAAGAAGGTGGAGGTAAGAATATGAGCTCACCAAATTACCCTCCTGAAGTATACTTGAAATAAATAAATAAATCTGTTAGATATTTCACCAGTGTTTGTTTTAATCAGTAGTTTCTAAATGCTAAGAGATATTCCTGGAAACAGTTCAAACTATGTGTTAATAATTGATCATGATTTACTATAATCTCCTTTATAAATACAACTATGTTTTATAAGCATGTTTATATGCTAAACATAGAAATAACCTAAACAATCCCCCAAATGCCTTTCTGAGACATACTGAACAGTAAGCTTATTTATAAACTTTATGAAGTCTACACCAAAAAATAATTTCAAAATCAAATTTAAATTCATGTAAGGGTTTAAGGAAATCACGATCTAAAGTCAGGCACATCTGAAGTTTGAATCTCAAACTAACTCATGACCAGTGTTTTGGTGTAAAACAAATGTTAGTTTTTAATAGTACTCAGACACACATATAATTATGGTGGACAGTATTGTGAATTGCATTCAGACTGCTTCTGGAATCTTAGCTCAACTAGTGAATGGCTACATGACTGGTGTCACATTTCTGAGCCTTTCTTTAATAATAGCTGTTATTTATACATTCTCACTTTATGCCAGGCATGGCCATAAGTGTCATATATCAAGTTATACTTACTCATTATAGGACATACAACTTATATAGCATATTAATGCATGCACATTTGCTAATGCTACCATAAGACTACTAGTATCTTCATTTAAATACATGACAGGTTAAGTAACTTGCCCAAAGGCTTAGACTGGTCCATAATCAATGCTCTAAACACTACATTTTTAATTCATGGATTATATATGCTTTTAAGTCATATTTTCACAGGAACTCCAAGAGAGGACAAAATACAATTCAAATGTTCAGTAAATGTATTTAAATTGAAAGATCACTCACAGATCAGATCATTATCAGGTAACAGATTAAAAATTAAATTGCAACTTTCTGATTATCTAAAGATATAATAACACCATTAAAAAGAAAGAAGCTTAAGAATAACTTATCTTTATGTTCATCCTAGCAAAAATGTTTACTGAATAATTTTTTTTACCACAAGGTCAAATTAATCCTTATTTTAGAAAACTGCTGTTTTTGTTCAGTCACTAAGTTGTGTCTGACGTTTTGTGACTCCATGGGCTGCAGCATGCTAGGCTTCCCTGTCCTTCATTATCTCCTGGAATTTGCTCAGATTCACGTCCACTGGGTAAGTGAGGCTATCTAACCATCTCATCCTCTGCTGCCTACTTAGAAACTAAAACTAGCAATTGATTATGCACTATAATTAAATTCATAATTTTTACATATTTCTATTCCATTTGCCAAAAATTTATGCTAAATGATAAGGGAGCAATTTGAATTGATGTGTTAGACAAAAGTCAAAGAGAAAAAAATTTAAGTATTTTTTTTCTCTTTATAACGTTTTGCTTAACAATATCTTTGCTGCTGCTGCTGCTGCTAAGTCGCTTCAGTCGTGTCTGACCCTGTGCGACCCCATAGAGGGCAGCCCACCAGGCTCCTCTGTCCCTGGGATTCTCCAGGCAAGAACACTGGAGTGGGCTGCCATTTCCTCCTCCAATGCATGAAAGTGAAAAGTGAAAGTGAAGACGCTCAGTCGTGTCTGACTCTTAGCGACCCCATGGACTGCAGCCTACCAGGCTCCTCTGTCCATGGGATTTTCCAGGCAAGAGTACAGTGTCTTTAGATTTCCATAAATACTCAGTTCTGTGTACAATAAAGTATCTGTGAGCAGCATGATAAAAGTTATGTTCCAAATTGCATCCATACATTAACTGCCAAAAGAGGCTACATAATAATTTTTGAAAGTGAAAAAAAAGTCCTCTGGACCTTCTATAATATGCAAAGTCAAAGGAAATGGATAGCCTAATGATACAGCCACGAGGAGGTGGCCAGCAGAGTTCAGTGATTGGGAAAGAAAGCTTGACAAAATCTAGGTATATTAGTCAGTTCCTTAAAATATTTTATCTCTCTGCAAGTTCTGAATTGTCAGCAGTGTAAAAAGTACCTCCAGAAGGAGTCTATATTTTATACCTCTATATTCATAACTACTGTAGCCATTTTTCATACTGTTGTAAAAAGGCAGAACCAATCAGCTGGCAGATGACTGTCTTTGGCTCAGCAGAAACTTCCATTTCGTGTAATAAAGACAAACACACACAATCTGAATACATTCTCACTGGGGAAGCATGGAGGGGTGGAAGACTCTTTTCATGTCATTTACTTTATAAATTATTTCTAAGATGCATATTTTTTTCCCTCAGGCTGTCCAAAGGCAGAGTTCCATTGTGCATTTCCAAAATGCAGTCCTTTGTAAGTAATTTCAATGGCCCTTAATAAAATCCTATGAATCACATTATACATTCAAAAATATGATCATTCTAATACATATCTTTCATGTTTTTCTCTCAAAATCGTAAGCAGAACTTCTCTTTTACTGAAGTGTATCCTTTAGGCATTTACTTGTGGTCATTTGGAATTTAAAATGTACTTCATTTAACACTATTGCACATATAGTAATTTGATAGGCTTTTAATTCGTGGAAGGATTCATACCATAAAAACGCTTTAAAAATCTGTTCTAGATTCAGATAAAAAAGTATATGTATGTTCTCTTCTTTTAAAATGAAGAATTATTTTTAATTCTGGTAGAATATGATACGAAAAGTGAAAAAAAAGTGAAAGTGTGAGTCACTCAGTCGTGTCCGATTCTTTGTAACCCATGCATGTGATAAAACCATCAACAATTCTAAAGCTCTCTTTCTTTTTTTTCCTTGTCTCCACTAGACCCATTGGGAGTACAATGGCTTAGGTCACAACATGAAACATCATGCTAATTAATCTGCTAATTAACTGGTATAAGAAATATATTGCATGAAGCAGATTGCTGTATTACTTTGTTTCAACTTTTGTGTAACCACTAATTTAGAATCATCTAATCATGCTCTTTAATCCAAATGTTAATCTCAGATGGCAGTAACACATGACTGCTGAGGAGCTCCCTTGTAAGACACGTACTGCATTTCTTCCCAGTACTAAAAATGGTTTACTGAAAGATGAAAAGATGCTTTGTTTACAGATCCTTGGTATTCATTTGAATATAATCTCTCCTAATGCAGTACTAATAACAAGATATCCTCAAAAACATTTGCTCAAACATCTTCATCCAAATAGTGAGACATCTGTTTGATAAGTTATCACAGGATTTTTATTAAAAAGGCTCATATAACCAATTGCTTCGTTAATATCATTAATATTTTCCTTAACACATTTTTTGTTTGATTACGTGACTTATCAACCAAGGTTCAATTTGGGGTTCAAATAAATGACAGATTTGTAACTAATAAATATTAAGGGGTTTTAAAAAGTCAACCAGCAGAATAGTTAGATTACGCGATACCCACTTGAAATCTACTATCAAGAGGCAGCCGGTTTCTGATCTTTCTGAAATGCTATACCAAATGTCTGCTGCTTTCATAAGCCTGACACATAGGGGAGAAAAAGTCCTTGCTGACCTGCCTTTTAACTGCTAGACACAGAGAGAAGAAGAAAGATTAGAGACCTAGGTCCCCCTCAGTTGCTACTGAGACAGATTTTCACTGACACAACTGGGCAAGAGCAATTAAAAAACAAGGTTGAGCTATACCTGATCTCAGAACACCAATCTCTTAAAACAGGAAATGTTCACTTTCCCTCCAACATCTAAGGATTGAGTCTAGAAAGATATTCATTTTTAATCATATTAATCTTAACTCCTCATTAGAAATTCACAAAAAGCAGCACAAGATAGGTTATTATAGGGGAATTAACATCCACGAAAATATACAGTAGCCAGCTTTTTCATAAAAAACTGTAGAAATTATTACAATGTATAGTCTAATAAAAATCTGTAGTTGGCTTTTTTCTTTTCGGTTGCTAAACTATGATATAAACTTAAAATATAACTTTCTCTTGTTTTCACTAGCAATTCTATGAGTTTACAAGAACACAGAGCCACTTCTGAGGCCTACATTTTCCAAAGTCACATTTATTCAATATATTTCATCTAGAAAGTAGTTTAAAATAGGCCAAACTGAGCATTTTCAATGCTTATTTTTCTTCTCTCCAATATGCTTACTTAACCAACTACTATATTTAAAATGAAAGCCACTGACTTCGCCGATACTAAATATGATCCAATTCAATTCAGCACGTATTTAGTTTATATTTCATTCATTCAAATCTTATCAGCCAATAAATGCAGCACTGTTTTCTGCTTAATGAACTACTTTGAAAATAAAGCCCTCATCATATTTAACAGATATTAAATATTTTCAAAGAATAACAACTGCCTGTTTATGGATTGGCTGTCATAATCAGCATTACCCTTAGTTTTTATGATAAGCTGATATATTTTCCATTCTTAAGTTTCACAATTTTTAAGCTATTAATAATGTGAAAGAATCGCATTCCCTTATGATTGTGGATAAAGTGATCTCCAAAAATTGTTTCTTAACCTTTTGGAAACTTTCATCATGTAACACAGGCTTGATTTCAGCTTTCACAGTTTCCTTTCACTTGTCTATGACTGAAGAAATTACAGCTCACAGAACTCCCAGATTTGAACTGTAGTGGATCAGAAACTTATTCCCCTGGAGAACTTGGGCCTGCACAATTTTTCTAAGTTTCACACCATAGCATACAGAAAAGAGTGAGGGCTTGGCATTACACTTTTCTGTGAGGTGCCTTTTACTTCACTTTTGCCAGTGATACTGAGTTTATTTTGGCCCATGAACATCTCAGCCAACAATCACCTCATTCTATTCATGTCAATTATAAAAACAATAAGAAAATTAATAATACCATTGTTTATTGAGTTCTTGTTATGTCATACTCACTTTACCTGGATGAATCTCATTTAATCATCACAACTAATTTATGAAGTAGATACTGTTTTAACTCCATATTATATACAAAGCAATGGAGGCAGAGAGATGTTATTTGTTCAAAAGTCACTCAAGTTATGTGCATGAACCATGTTTCAAACTCAGGCAGCCTGGATTCCAGACCCTGAAATCTTAACCACTGTGATATCCCATCATTTAGCACATGGCATTGTAACATTCAGCCTGCACGGCTGGAATTCCCATTAGACTGGGAGCTCTCCCTATTCAAAGAATGCAGCTGACATATTCCTCAGTCCACTCAGATTCCAGCAGCAAAGTCTTTATTTAAAAAGAAGTTGCAGCAAATAGTACATATTTATATTAATACACTTTAAGCATGCAAAACAAGTAAGAGAAAAACTTTTCTCTTCTTCCCTTTATACAGTATTTAGAGCAGACCTTTCACCACAGATTCCATCTTTATCCAATATTTCAGTGAGCTAGAACATCTGAATACCTTTCACATCTAAGTCATGCATTCTGAATCTGCCTCGCACAGGTTAATAGATGTGTGATCTAGGGAACCACAAAATTTATCTCTGCACCCCCAAATAGTTTCAGAACCTATCTTGAACTCCTAACTATAATTGTGTTTGCCATGAAAGCTGTGACCCACCTATTGAATGTGGCCTCTGAAACCAGACTGCCAGGGCTCAATGCTCAGCAGTACCTCCTGCTAATTCTGTAGCTTTGCAAATTTACCAAAACTCTCTGTTCCTCATTTCCTCATCTGTAAAATGGGTCTCATGCAATAATAGTATCTAACCTCATGAGGTTGTTATAAATATTAAACAGAGCAATTACTATATCATCTGTACAGAGTATGGTCTTGGGAACTTAAGTTTAAAATATTATCAGAGAAATATGAAAATCTGTTTGACTATATATACCAAAACAGTGAAGTAGAATAATAGTAGCCCCCCAAAATAGCAATAACTAAAAACAAATTTTCATCCCCAATGATATTTTTTTAATCCATGTGTATTCAATCTGATGGATTCTGGACATAATTTTTCAAATGGAATTCCCATTCACAATTATACTGCTCTGTGTAGCTATTTCCCTCAAGCCAAGTCTAGTCTCCTCTCCCTCCTCTCTTTTTTTCCAAATGGATAGAGGCAAAGGACAAGTGTAGAAGTTTTAAGTAGAGATACCAGGACTTGGGAGAGGTTTGATAGGTCCCATTTAAATTTTTAATCTTGTAAAATAAAGACTAAATTGACAAAATTAAATTTTATTATCAATATCAGTTCCATAAATGGCCAGAAGTTCACCTAAATGTAAAAAGAAAAACAATTCAGAGTGACCAATTTCTGCATAAGGAACTTTGAAGATTATCCATGCCATCTTTGTGATATTGAAAGTGACACTATTTTGCAAGTCAGTATGCTGCAATGAAAAAAAATCCACAAGATATATGTGCTTTCATTTTGCTTCCCACTGTTTCTCTGACCTTTCTCAGTTGGAGTAGTAGCAGGAAACTAAAATAAAAGTACTGTTTTTCTGTGAGGCACTTTGTGAATAAACAGTCGGGAAATCAGAACAGTTGTAAGACTTCTCTGCCTGTTGCTTCTCCTAAGCAGAGAATTACTATTAGTCAAAAGAGCCTACGGCAATCAACATCAGGGGCTAGTGTTTCTTTCTTTTCTGAAACCAATAAGGCTGATCCAAGTCCAAAAACGCTTTTGAAGTTATAGAGACCTTCATGTGTTGATCAATCCTTGAGTGGTAAAGAGCAAGAAAAACTGGTTCTAGATCTTTAATACATTCTGCCAGGGAATTCATTCAACTCAGTGAAGTACAAAAAGGTTTCCTCTATTACAAATTGAGTGTTTTGTACTTGGGTGCTGCTTGGTTCAGTTAACTTAGAGGGAGCTATTGATTCCAGACTTGATTATTTGTATGTCAGTGCATATCTCTATTAAGTCAAGCTAAGGCTGGAACAGCAACAACTGTAAATTCATAATTTTTCTTGGTCCTAAGGCATAGGTTGAGATTTGGGTCAATTTAAGTGAAAAACAGCATGTGATTCTCTTAATAAGGATTATCACTATTGATTATTGATATAATCACTATTCTATAGCATGGTGTTAATATTTCTAAGACATCAAAACCTAAGAATTAAGTTAATTTATTAGGAGTTAAGAATGCAAATGATTTTTAAATTGATAGTTCAGTCCAAACCCATCCTTTATGGGTGAGAGAGCTTAGTACCGGGTAATGCAAAAAAAGCACCCTCAAGTCTGGCTATTTTGCACCAGAGTAAAATTTGGCATCAAGCAAGACTCCTGACCCTGTTCAGGGTGCTATTCTCTAAACATTCTCAAATATATCTCTGTCAAACCTTTCTCTTTATCTTAAGTGGCTAAGCTCTTCACTTTCAAATTGTAAAGATGCAGAAAATACAGTTTAAAACCAGCAACACGAACATACTTTACATCTCATTTTAAGAGACTATTAAAAATACAGACATTTTATAAAGTAGACTTCTTTATTATTTTGGCCACAGAAAAATATTCAATACAATAGAATTATACAGCTTGTAGACTTATAATTTATTATAATAGCATAAAAAACAAAATCCCTGTAATAGTATAGATAGGGGACCAGCTTCAGTTGATTGTCACATAGAAAAAAGAGGTAAAAAATTTCAACTCTAAAGTTAATCAGTAATATAAAGAGAAATAAACATAAATACCAGCATACAATAGTTTCAAAATTATTATGGCACATAGTGACCTCAAAAAATACATCAATCTGTTTGAAACACTATCTTATCTACGTTAATGCACGGTCACTTGTATAATTCAGATTGAAAAAAAGTGGGGAAAAAATACATGTAACTTATTGGCATATTTAAAAATTAGAACACAAATATTTCCCCAGTCTCATCTGTAAGAGCAGCCGTGATTCACATTCTCTGTCGCTGAATAAAGAAATCTTAAGGAATATAGTAGGACTTTCCAACTGTCTTCAAACTGATTTCACAGGAGCCTACTCTCATTATTTTCAGACATCAGTACTATCTTAATTTAAATGACTCAATTGCATTAAATATTATACTTAATTGGAGAGCCTTTGCAGTAGTCATTCTATCTTCAGAACTGCTTCTTTTGTGAATAATAATCTTTAATATGATCATGACATATAGGAAATGGCTTAAGACGGTTTACTCTACCTCTTTACATTCTAGGTAACAAACCAAAGTGCAAATGTCAATCGTTAAGTTTTACCTTCTCCCACTGATACATACAGGCACACACACAAATGCATACATATACACTCACGCCCATACACAAATTAGACTTTAAACAGTATCTTCAATTGAGTAAGTAACTATAATGCAAAGAGTTATTTCCCACATGCAATTCACCTTTAATAAAATCTAAAAAGTCCTCCTCTGCATACCTAAATGCATAGGACCACAAATGTAAAAGGCCAGTTTCCTATTAAATAATGGCCGTACATTCCTATAACACTTAAGAAGGTTTACCCTAAATTCAATCAGAAATTGTATCAAATGTCTGTGAGATATATCCTGATCTTCTGCTTTTACACCATAATAAACTCTGTTTCAACAAGTATCAGATTGACCTAAATTTTATTTTCTCTTATGTCCATTAGTTTCTCATTTTCCCTGATTGGCAGTAGTATTTCTTCTTAGCCTTGTGAAATAGTATGGAACAAGCTAATTGTCTCAGAATTCAGTCCTGAGGTATACGTTTCCATTTTCTTTGTTGATCTAGCACAGGCTCAGGTGATTTCTACATAACGCATCCAATTAGTTCAAGCACGGCAAATAAAATCACATCTATAATAATTTCCATCTTATTAACTATAAAGAGTAAGTAAGAGGATATGTTTCTCCACTCTTTGCTTGAGTCCTTTCAAGTGCAAACCAAAGGAAAAGGATTTCCTGTTCTTTTCATACTCTTGAATGTGATGATATTTGATTCAGTGTCTCCATTGTAATTGATAAGATTGTAAAACCTCTCTCACATCCCTTCTTTATTCTATACTGAGAGTTTAATTTTCTTTTCCAGCTGTTTGCAGATTATAGTTTGCTTCCTTTTTTGCCGAGAATTTATTTTAAAGCCATTTTGTTTTCTTCCAAATCAGAGCTTCATTTTACTCAGCTAGTGGTCCTGCCCCTTGGGAATCGATTTCTTTTTACACAGGACTAATCCAGGTTTATTAGGATCCAACACCTTTAGTTGGAACAGTCCATGTATTTCACTTACGAGCACATACATTCATTTTACACGATTCCTCAATGTGGCCAGGGGGTTTCGTGGTCTGCACTGTATCCACCTATAAAAAATACAAAAATATATGTCTGCTTTACAGGGATGTGAGTAGGGTTTTGCTAGCCTAGATCCAAAACTTGGATGCATATTTTGGCTGATAGTATTCTTTCCTTCTTTAAGATGTATTTGTAGTGGCCATAACCTCTTTTAGAATTCATAGAGACATAACTGTTCCAGCTACAATGAACAATCCTAGGGCATCTACATCAATGCTATTGGCTAATCTCCTGGATTCCATCTTTGACAAGAGATATTTGCATGGTAAAAGAAACATTGAATTATTGTTTTTCAGGCTTTGAGTACTTAAAGGAGAGGGGCTGTCAGGGAAGGAAGTGTTGTTGGCTTTATTTATATTATGAATACAAATAAGAATGAAATGGTAATTTTGTTATCAGTTCTTTTACAATTTACTGTCCCTAAAATCTCTGGGAGGTGAGCTTGATCTGAATGTTCACATCCTTCAAAGTAGCTCTCTAGTCTCTAAATGCAATCATGGAAATCTGAGCATTTTACACATCATCAACAAATGGTTCACTGATTTATGGTCAAGGATGAACTATTAAAACTATCCCCTTCAAAAATATGACCAAAAAAGGTATTGTTTTTTACAAGTGAAAGTAATGATAATACTCCTTTAAAATGTTTTGGTGCCAATATGAGTTTTAAATAGTATTGAATATTTATTGCTTTGAATTTGAGCCTGACCAATAGTCTGATTTCTGCTTTCTGACAAAAAAATGCACAGAATATTGTTTCCAGTTTAATGATGCAACTGATGTCAGTAAAAGCTTTAATGAGTTTGAACATTGTCAAAAAGGATAATAAATCACTTCCATAAAATAAAAATGCTACAGTTCACTACCAAAAGAATTAGAATGTTTTAAGAATTAAAAAAAAAAAAATTAGTACTGTACCTAATTTCCAATGTCACAATGCATCAGCACATGAGAATCAAGGTTAGAAAAGAAGTAAATGAATTCTTTCACTGAATAATCAACTAACTCACATTTGAAAGTAAATGGAACAAAAAAGTAATGTCTAATTTAAAAATTGCTTATATTCAAGAGCATTTAAGATGCTTAAAAATTGTTCTGACTGCAGATTATCCGTATTAGCTGTATAAATTTAAGCAGCTTTAAAATGCCTTTAATTTATTAAGTTAAATTTTATCTTTTCTAGAAATAGCATATATTTTCTTTCTCTAGCAAGTTTTAAAACTTAGCATAATTTAAGATATTCTGGCCAATAACACACGGAAGACAAGTTTACCATGGAATCTATGCTAAGTGAGTTTTCATGATTTAGGTTGTAAGTTTAAGATGAACATGTGCTAAGTCGCTTCAGTTGTGTCCAACTCTTTGCAACCCATGGACTGTAACTCACCAGGCTCCTCTGTCCATGGGATTTTCCAGGCAAGAATACTGGAGTGGGTTGCTATTTCCTTCTCCAGAAGTTCTTCCCCACCGAGGGACTGAACCTGCATCTCTTATGTCTCCTTTACCACTAGTGCCATCTAGGAAGCCCTAAGATGAACATAGATTATCTAATCAGAACACCAATCATACACGACACTTGTCATTTAAAAACTGCTTTATACAAAAATGAAAACTATATATTTAAAAGTTTCAGATACTGGTTTTTATTTTCAAACCAATGAGAATGATGTAGCCATAATGAACAACTAGACTACATTAGATCATCCTGTTAGGTACTACCTATCATGGTTGTGCTAAGTTGCTCAGTCGTGTCTGACTCTTTGCAATCCTATGGACTGTAGCCCACCAGGCTCCTCTGTTCATGTGATTCTTTAGGCAAAGATATGGACTTCCCAGGTTGCTCTGTCGCTAAGTTGTGTTCGTCTCTTTGTGACCCCATAGACTATAGCCTGCCAGGCTCCTCTGTCCATGGGATTCTCCAGGCAAAGATATGTATATATATATATACACATACTGGAAAAGGCAATGGCACCCCACTCCAGTACTCTTGCCTGGAAAGTCCCATGGACCGAGGAGCCTGGTAGGCTGCAGTCTATGGGGTCGCTAAGAGTCGGACACGACTGAACGACTTCACTTTCACTTTTCACTTTCATGCATTGGAGAAGGAAATGGCAACCCACTTCAGTGTTCTTGCCTAGAGAATCCCAGGGATGGGGGAGCCTGGTGGGCTGCCGTCTATGGGGTCACACAGAGTTGGACACGACTGAAGCAATTTAGCATATACACATACATACATACATACATATATAATTATCTTTGTAAAGTTATTCACTTAACTGTTTCATCCTGTCAAGGCTACAGTGTAGTTTAGAAGAACAAACCTCATTTCCATGGTTTACTACTTTATTCTCAGTGTTGGGACATGGTTGTCTCTCAATAAAACTGCTCTAATGAATGAATACCTGTTGGAAATAGCTAGCTAAACAAATCACAATACTGGTCACATCACTGTACCACTTTTGTCTAATTTTAATATTTTGAAATCATGTTTTTGACTTTCTATTATTTGTCATATGATAGGTTATGAAACAGACATTTTTGAGCTGTATTGACATTCTTCATTTTATTATCATTTTATTTTACCCACTTTTTCTATATTTTTCAACTTGGCCTGTCCATTTAAAATTTCATTAATTTTCTCTTTTTAACCTTTTCCATATAACTGTCATTCTTTTCTTTCCTTAAAGGGAATATTCTATTTAAAATGTTCTGTAAGGTTTTCAATAAGTGAATAAGTAAAACAATAAAAACATAGGAAATCAGAGGCATCAAAGTGTTTCATCTTCTATTTTAAAGACTTGACATTCTTTTAAAAGCATACCCAAGAAACAGAATGCATTTACCACATTGCCATGAAACATAATGAAATCCTCTTATTAAAATATTACTGAGGAATAGAGCTCTCTCATGTCATAAATTAACTATGGAAGGGCAGGTTTCACGTTTGTGGTTTCAAGCTTTGATGCACTGAACAAATGCAGCTGTGCACTAATATTCACCTGTCACTAAAGCCAAGAAAGTGGATTCTTTCCTCACCATTAAAGATTCATGTTTAAAAACAAAAATGAGTACCTCAAATCACTTATTGAGCTCATGGAGAACTACTTAGGAATCACCATTCTGCAAACAGTCATTGATGAGGGTCAGGGTAGAAATGGATGTTACCAGGATTGGTTTGTTTTGATTTGAATCAGCTAATTAAAATGGCCCTGGAAGCAATTTTCACATCACTGCCCACTGAGGAGATAGGCTCCAGTAAATCAGACCAAACCAATCTTTCAGTCAGGTCCAATTCTGCTGAAGTTGTATAGACGCAGCTTTTGTCTTCCCCTTCCAGCCATTCTCTTCAATTTTTTTCTATCACCCAGGCAACAAGCCACACACACACACACACACACACACAAAGATGAAACCAAGCCATTCCTGGAGCACGTTTTACCAGGCCATCTCTATAACTCACTCAGTTTTCATTTCTTAATCAGACTGAAATAAGCTTGGAATTAATTATCAAAAACCATCACAAAATTGTAAAGCAATTATCCTCCAATTAAAATAAATAAATTAATTAAAAAATATTAGTAAAAAGTTAAATGATAAAAGCTTTGTTCTTTTCCAGATTTCTCTGGCCTTATCCCTGACTAGTGCTTGGAAAAGAAAGCTGAATTATGCAGAGAACAGGAATAAGATTCAGATTTAAGTACAAGAATACAATGAACACTCATACAAAGGAATAAACACTTTCTTAATAATTCTGAAAAAATTCCAATCATAAACAAGAAAATGTATATATTTTGAAAGGAACATGTATCTATTTTGTATTTATTTTTATTAGGCATGCTTCAAAACTAAGTCACACACCTACGTAATTGGTGTAGATTAAGTACAAGTGTCTGTTGAATGTGTTTGCATATAATTGGCAATATGTAAAAGATTCTATGAATATTCATTATTTTTTTCTCTGACTGATGTTAAGATCTAGGTGAAAGTAAAAGGCATCATGTAAAAAGTAAAGTCTATTCCATGACACAGAAAATGCAATTGATGGTAGTTTCTGCAATCTAGGAACAGAAAGTGGATTTTCATATTTTACAGCAAATGCATAATATCAGAGCTAAGTCAAGGGACAGCCATCATCAAGACTGAAAGTTTATTATTTAAAAAAATAATGGAAAATCATTTGAAATAGAAAGTGAGACAGAAGGTTAACATGAGATTTGGTGAATGGAGGACTATGAAGATAATTCTGAATGAATTATATGATCATGTTTTACTCCATTTTGACATATAAATGAGGTACCAAAACTCAAATTATAATTATTCATTACTATATCATCTGCATAGATGTTTATTACAAGATTGCACTTAATTATTTAACTTTCCCTCACAAAGTCCTTGTGAAGTCGCAATTATAAGTTTGCTCGTTTTACATATGAGGGAATTAAAGATCAGAGAGCTTAATCTTCTTATATAAAAATCACATAGATAATGGGAGAATCAGGGCCCCAAACCAAGACTTTGGTTATTAATCAAAGATTGTTCTTCCTCAGCATTATGTTTCTGGATAATTGTTTTTTAAATTTGACTTTGAATCTTTTAAAAATATACATATAAGTTATAACTGAAAATGTCTCTATTTTTGCCATTGTTTCAGGAATAAGCAAAACTATGCAAGCTTTCTATACTATTATAAATGAGTGTGTTTGAAATTCAGTTCTAGAAGCCTGTGTGTTAGAGTCAGGATTCTATCATAATTACTTAAATTTGTGAATACATAAGAAGCAACTTCAACATATCTGAAGGTTGTCTAAACTTACAAAAAAAAGAAAAACACAGAAAGAAAAGGAATAAATAAGACAAATTCCACCTAATCAAAGAAAGGGGTGTTTATAACCATTTACCTGTGTAATTGGAGAAGGAAATGGCAACCCACTCCAGTACTCTTGCCTGGAAATTCCCATGGACGGAGGAGCCTGGTAGGCTACAGTCCATGGGGTCGCAAAGAGTCGGACACGACTGAGCGACTTCACTTTCTTTTCACCCTGCATATATGGAGAAGGGAATGGCAATCCACTCCAGTATTCTTGCCTGGAGAATTCCATGCATGGTGAAGCCTGGTGGGTTAGTTACAGTCCGTGGGGTCGCAAAGAGTCAGACATGACTGAGCAACTAACACACACACCTGTGTAATAGTGCACACACACACACACACAAAGGTCATTCATTAGCACTGTTTAATTTACATTCTTTGGAAAAGAGGGCTTTTAAATGGTGAGTCAACCTCTGAATTGGCCATGGAAGGAAAGGGATTGGATAATATCATACCACTTCCACATCATAGGTAATTTGCTCTCACTACAGAATACGAATGATGTGGGCCCTAACAAAAAAGTGCCGTGGGTTGGATAGCCAAGCAATCAATATTTATTGACTGGCTGGCTGTTAGAATCATGGAATCTCAGTGTTAGAAAGAATGCCAAAGGTTACAGAGTCGAATCATGTGAAAGACATCATGGGAGGCATGGGGGAAATACAAAGAAACAAAAGTCACAGTCTTGCCTCTGAGGAAATTTTTATGTGTACAAATATATACGTATAAACAGATGATTAATCTTGAGGAGGAAAAGACAAGAACCCAGGAGGTAAAACTATGAGAGCTCTGAAGAGTGAGAAGAGACTATGATGGGGGAGGAGGAAGAGGGCTCCTGGACTAACTGAACCTGAGTTGGGTCTTAAAAGCCAGATAAGCTTGACATCTATGGAAATGAGGGAAAACTACATTCCAAGAAGAAACCTGTGAGGAAGATGGGTGGTGAAGTCAGGAGGCAGTAAGTGGATTTCCCTGCCGAAATCAGAGATTTCTGTAATTCCATTCAACTTCACCGCAAGCTGTTTTCTCTACTTAGATCAAGTCTACATATAAAAGGATGCAATGTAATAATTAAAAGCAGCAACAACAAAGCTGTCCTGAATATCCTAAATTAGAAATACAGACAAATTAAAGTAACTGTCAAAAGTCAGAGAGAGCAAAAATCGACTGTTTTTGTTAAAACTAACATAATTAAGTTTTTGAGGATTCTTGCTCTAGAACTGCCTATTTCTAAAGGTTAAATTGTGTATATCTTAATTCACAATTTTATTTTTTATTGTTTTACTTCTAAATGACATTTTAAAGGAACACTCTTTCTAAACAAGTGAGGGACGGGGATCAATTCAAACAGACTGAAAGTGAAAGTAGCTAAGTCTTGTTCAACACTTTGGGACTCCAAGGACTGTACAGTCCATGGGATTCTCCAGGCCAGAATACTGGAATAGGTAGCCTTTCCCTTCTTAAGGGGATCTTCTCAACACAGGGATCAAATCCAGGTCTCCCACATTGCAGGCATATTCTTTACAGCTGAGCCACAAAAGAAGCCAAAGAATACTGGAGTGGGTAGCCTATCCATTCTCCAGCTGCTCTTCCTGACCCAGGAATTGAACCAGGGTCTCCTGCACTGCAGGCAGATTCTTTACCAACTGAGCTACCAGGGAAGCCCTCAAACAGACTGCTAGGCATCAAGGAAACAAAAACACAAGACTGAACCTCAGCTTCAGTCTACTGACAAAACATGCTCCACCACAGAAGGGAATGGCAAGCTACTTCAGTATTCTTGCCTTGAGAACCCCATAAACAGTAAGGAAAGGCAAAAGGATAGGACACTGAAAGACGAACTCCATGGGTTGGTAGGTGCCCAATATACTACTGGAGATCAGTGGAGAAATAACTCCAGAAAGAATAAAGAGACGGGGCCAAACAAAAGCAACACCCAATTGTGGCTGTGACTGGTGAGGGAAGTAAAGTCTGATGCTGTAAAGAGCAATATTGCATAGGAATCGGGAATGTTAGGTCCATGAATCAAGGCAAATTGGAAGTGGTCAAACAGGAGATGGCAAGAGTGAACACGGACATTAATCAGTGAATTAAAATGGACTGAAATGAGTGAATTTAACTCAGATGATCATTAAATCTACTATTAAGGGCAGGAATCCCTTAGACGAAATGGAGTAGCCATCATGGTCAACAAAAGAATCCAAAATGCAGTACTTGGATGTAATCTCAAAAATGACAGAATGATCTCTGTTTCCAAGGCAAACAATTCAATACCAAGATAATCCAAGTCTATGCCCTGACCAGTAATGCTGAAGTTGAGTGGTTATATGAAGACCTACAAGACCTTCTAGAACTAACACCCCAAAAGATGTCCTTTTCATTATAGGGGACTGGAACACAAAAGTAGGAAGTCAAGAAATACATGGAGTAACAGACAAATTTGGCCTCGGAGTACAGAATGAAGCAGGGCAAAGGCTAATAGAGTTTTGCCAATAGAATGCACTGGTTATAGCAAACACCCTCTTCCAACAACACAAGAGAATACTACATATTACATCACCAGATGGTCAACACTAAAATCAGATTGATTATATTCTTTGTAGCCAAAGATGGAGAAGCTCTATACAGTCAGCAAAAATAAGACTGGAGGCTGACTGTAGCTCAGATCATGAGCTCCTTATTGCCAAATTCATACTTAAATTGAAGAAAGTAGGGAAAACCACTAGACCATTCAGGTATGACCTAAATCAAATCCCTTACAATTATAGAGTGGAAGTGAGAAATAGATTTAAGGGAATAGATCTGATAGACAGAGTGCCTGAAGAACTATGGATGGAGGTTTATGACATTGTACAGGGACAGGGTTTATCATTCCCAAGAAATTTTTTCATTCCCAAGAAAAAGAAATGCAAAAAGGCAAAATGGTTGTCTGAGGAGGCCTTACAAATAGCTATGAAAAGAAGAGAAGAGAAACGCAAAAGAGAAAAGGAAAGATATACCAATTTGAATGCAGAGTTCCAAAGAATAGTAAGGAGAGATGAGACAGCCTTCCTCAGTGATCAATGCAAAGAAACAGAGGAAAGGAATAGAATGGGAAAGACTAGAGATCTCTTCAAGAAAAATTAGAGATACTAAGGGAGTATTTCATACAGAGATGGGCAAAATAAAGGACAGACTATTATGGACCTAACAAAAGCAGAAGATATTAAGAAGAGGTAGCAAGAATACACAGAAGAACTGTACAAAAAAGATCTTCACGACCCAGTTAATCACGATGGTGTGATCACTGACCTAGAGTCAGACATCCTGGAATGTGAAGTCAAGTGGGCCTTAGAAAGCATCGCTATGAACAAAGCTAGTGGAGGTGATGGAATTTCAGTTGAGCTATTTCAAATCCTAAGAGATGATGCTGTGAAAGTGCTGCATTCAATATGCCAGCAAATTTGGAAAACTCAGCAGTGCCACAGGAGTGGAAAAGGTCAGTTTTCATTCCAATCCCAAAGAAAGGCAATGCCAAAGAATGTTCAAAGTACTGCACAATTGCACTCATCTCACATGCTAGGAAAGTAATGCTCAAAATTCTCCAAGCAAGGCTTCAACAGTGCATAAACTGTGAACTTGCTGATGTTCAAGCTGTATTTAGAGATGGTAGAGGAACCAGAGACCAAATTGCCAACATCCGCTGGATCACTGAAGAAGCAAGAGAGTTCCAGAAAAACATCTACTTCTGCTTTATTGACCACGCCAAAGCCTTTGACTGTGTGGATCACAACAAACTGTAGAAAATTCTTCAAGAGATGGGAATACCAGACCACCTGACCTACCTCCTGAGAAATCTGTATGCAGGTCAGGAAGCAACAGTTAGAACTGGACATGGAACAACAGACTGGTTCCAAATTGGGAAAGGAGTACATCAAGGCTGTGTACATCAACCCTGCTTATTTAACTTATATGCAGAGTACATCATGTGAAATGCTGGGCTGGATGAAGCACCGGCTAGAATCAAGATTGCAGGAGAAATATCAATAACCTCAGATAAGCAGATGACACCACCCTTATGGCAGAAAGTGAAGAAGAACTAAAGAGCCTCTTGATGAAAGTCAAAGAGGAGAGTGAAAAAGTTGGCTTAAAATTCAAGATTCAGAAAACTAAGACCATGGCATACAGTCCCATCACTTCATGGCAAATAGAAGGGTAAACAATGGGAATAGTGAGAGACTTTATTTTTTGGGGCTCCAAAATCACTGCAGATGGTGACTGCATCCATGAAATTAAAAGATGCTTTCTCCTTGGAATAAAAGTTATGACCAATCTAGACACTTTATTAAAAAGAAGAGACACTGCTTTGCCAACAAAAGTCCATCTAGTCAAAGCTCTGGTTTTCCTGTGGTCATGTATGGATGTGAGAGTTGGACTATAAAGAAAGCTGAGGACTGAAGAATTAATGCTTTTGAACTGTGGTATTGGAGAAGACTCTTGAGAGTCCCCTGGACTGCAAGGAGATCCAACCAGTCCATCCTGAAGGAAACGAGTCCTGAATATTCATTGGAAGGACTGATGCTGAAGCTGAAACTCAATACTTTGGCCACCTGATGTGAAGAACTGACTCATTGGAAAAGATCCTGATGCTGGGAAAGACTGAAGGCTGGAGGAAAAGGGGAACAGAGGATGAAATGGTTGGATGGCATCACCAACTCAATGAACATGAGTTTGAATAAACTCCAGGAGTTGGTGATGGACAGGGAGGCCTGGTGTGCTACAGGCCATGGGGTGCAAATACTCAGACACGACTGAGCAACTGAACTGAACTGACTGAACCTCAGGTTTTACAGTGCCAATTACATGTGGTCAAAGTTGACCATTCATGCATCTCCATTCTTAAAGCTCAGAATAAAATGTAAAATGATGTTAACTTAAGGTGTCATCATTATCCTCCTCAGACCATGGTATTGGCCACCTTTGGAAACAAAAACAGAACTGGCTAGTATTCATGTGCCAAAGCAATAAGTCTCTGGAGAAAGAGACTAGATGTAACAAGAAGGTGAAATGAATAGCAATCTTGGCTGTTCTTAAATGCCACTTAAATGCAATTATGTGCCCCAAACACTGAGTCTACTTTGCGATCCTTAAACACTCACAGAGGGGAGTAGAAACCAGCCATCAAACACTAGAAAGTGTTTCTAGATGATGGATAAAGTTACTAAGAGTCATATACACTACCAGGGAAGTGAAGGTAATGTCCAATGAGTTTTAACTGTCTTGAAAAAGTTAATGTGCAATAGGACAATACTACAAAATCCAACCAACCAGTTTCTTGCTCATGAAAGATAATATTAAAAGTGTAAGAACTGGCACCATGTTTGTAGTTCAGTTGAGTTCAGTCGCTCAGTTGTGTCTGACTCTTTGAGACCCGGTGGACTGTAGCATGCTAGACTTTCCTGTCCATCATCAACTCTCGGAGCTTTCTAAGTTGAATATACTTCTCTTTTAATGTGGTTTGTGGTCGATTGGCTTTAAAAAATCTATGCTTTCTGATCATTAGAAATGTCTAGGAATGTTTTTTACAAATACTTTCAGAAATACTAAGTGGTGATGATTTAAGGACTGACATGAGTATATTAGCATAATGACTTTTAGGACATAAAAAGATATTATATCAGCAACTAATACAGAAATACAATTTCAGAGATAAGGAACTCACCTGAAACCACCCTCTACCAAATTATTCATTTTACCAGTGATAACACTGAGGCCCAGGGGGATGACAAGACATTTAGTATAACACTGCAACTTTAGGATTAAAACTAAATGCTCTCGCTCCCAAATCAGTAGTTTATTTCCACTTAATTTATGAGAATTACATCTCAAAGAAATATAAAACTGGGAGATGAGATTATTTAAAAACCAAGCAGCTCTAATTTCAGGACAGTTCAGTTGTGAAATGCAGGGAAGACATACAAGTTAGATAGACTTATTTTTAATTTACAATGGACTTTGCACTCATAATGTCAGTGGGTTCATCAAAAACAACCAATGGCAATTATATGATAAATACGAAAATGAGATTCTTTGTAACAAAAATGTTTCTGTGTGGGCTAAGTTACAGAATCTCTTTTTCTTTTGAAACACTTGAAAAATCTTAAGAAATTAATAAAAATTACTTTAAGTCTAGCTTCTTTATAGCTTCATTTCAAATTTTTTTGGGATGGTTCCAATCAATATTGCATAGAATTTTTTAATATGCTTTGTATGAAAAGGACCGCAAATCTTACACTTTAAAATAGGTCACAAGTCTTAAGGAACTTAATAAAAATGCAATACGGTGTTTTTAACATAGAAAAGATTATTTGCTTCTTTTTTGCTCCTTTGTCTTATACGTTCAGTGTGATATATTAGTTTAATTAAAGTCTACCAAATTATCATAAGGATTTTATGTGCTGCAAATAATTGGCTTTGTTCTCGTCTCACTTTTTCTTAATGGGAGCAGAACACTCTTTCTTTCTTCTTCTTTTTTTTTTTTTTAAATGATACTTAGTAAAAGATACCAGAAAATTACAGGGACGAAAAGTTAAATGAGGTGCCTAATGAAGTGACCTTTGTCATCTTGGACATGAAATAAAATTAAGCCTGCACTAATGCAATGAACATAAGTCAATGTTTTCAAAGAGTTAAGAGGATAGGTAATATTATGGCTCAGGGCCAAATCGTACCAAGAATCCTTCCATACATAAAAATGACAATCCTATTAATATGAAAAGCTGATAGGCCCTAAAATGAAGTAAAATATATAAATAGATCATGTAATAAGATTTTTTTATGGAAGCTATAATGAATCAATCTTTTTCATGGGACAGATTTAGGTGATAATCCAGATAAAGCATATTATCAGATACCTATTTGCTAAGAGACAATTTAAGCATGTAAGTGAACAGAGAATTAACAAATGTGGCATATTAAATCAAAGTTGTTTCAGAGAGTAACAATACTAACATAACCATTCTTGCCATAGTTGAGTGGGAACAAATTATAGTTAAAACATACAGTCATTGACAAGACTACTATCTCTAACAGTAGCAAAACAAAAAACAGAATGACCTATGAACAGGAAATCAATTAACTGACTACTGTATGAAATCTAAAAGATGGAAATTATGAGTGACTTTCTTATAGCATAATTCTTAAAGTGTGTTAAAGAATATGTGTAAGATATGAAAGATAATCAGCAGTGCTTCTTTTGTTAGAAGAAAAAATGTGATCACTATTCATCTACCATTGTCTTTAAAGAAACATAATCTATATATTATGGACTTCCTGAAAAATTCTGAGCTTTTAATTTGTCCTCTGAATTACTTTTTGTTTAAAATATGCTTCTATCCCTGGCTTCATAATATGATAAGTGTTTTCAATTGCTAATAATAACTAACACTCTATTGAGTGTTTACGAGATCTCAGGCTAATGCATGCAGTCCCTAGGAAGTAGATAATATTATTAACCCCACTTGACAAAGAAGGGACTCGAACAGAGAAATTAACTTGCTTAAAACACAGTTCTAAAAATGGCAGTGCTGGAATTTTAAACCCAAGAAGTCTCATCGTTGTGTCTCTGCTTTTAACTGACTACTCTCTACTGCCTGTCTAGTGAAACAATTGTTCTGAAAAGTAGGTTTTTATCAAATTTGCTATACCTTTTCAAATATACTCAACAACATTTTTTCAGGTAGAGTGTTATTGCATTTTTAATAGAACCAGAAAATGTTTAGCATATCATTTTAGGTTTATTAAAACTCTCTCATTCTCTTTCTCTCTCTCTCTCTCTCACACACACAGACATGCAAACAAACACACAATAATAATTACTTTATTACATTTCTGAAGAACACACAACAGGTGTACATAATGTTATACTCAGATGGTGTTAAGCCAGGAGATTTCTTTTTTCCCTTCTTCATAAAGCCAGACTATGTATTTTTAAAATCCCATGACCTCAGAATGTGCCTAAAAGAATGAAGCAAAGAAAATGATAGTCTACCCACCCTGTGATACATGTTTTTATTTTGATTTTTTTAATATAAATTTATTTATTTTAATTGCAGGCTAATTACTTTACAATATTGTATTGGTTTTGCCATACATTGACATGAATCTGCCACGGGTGTACATGTGTTCCCCATCCTGAACACCCCCCACCTCCCTCCCCTGTGATACGTGTTTTTAAAGTAATTCTCTAATTGGTTGTCTCAGAAGGAACATTGCTAGGAAGGAGTGCTTCTTCAGAGAGTGCACATGCATATTTTGAATAGATATACCTGATTTACTCCATTTGTTTTAAGCCAAAGAGTGAAAGGGAATCTTTGACAAAACTGTCATCTTTAAAACACAGTGATATTTCATTTTCCCCTTCTGCACTATTTAGATTGTCTGGAACTGAAATGCTTCCAGCGGCTCCTGTGTCCAATTTTTCAAAGCTGTCACTTTCTAGAAATCTGCTTAAGCAAAATACTTATGCTGTTAAAAAACAGAACAAACATACATTATAAAATACGTTCTATTCTTCTTTGCAGGTCAAAGTCTTCTTCAAGAATGCAAACTTGGGAGAAAATGTGAAAAGAAATTCAAAGATGACTATGATAGATTAGTGAAAGTCAATGAATCTGGTGTACCTCTGATTAGTTTCTAGAGATACACCTGGACTTAGCTCAGTAGAGTTTTTCCACACAATAATCATATAATCAAAATGTTATTTTCAATGCATACATGAAAGGTCATTAAACTGAAAAAGAACAAATACAGAGGAAAATGGGACACTAAAAGATGAACATGGTTACTCTTCCTCAGATCATGTCTATATCAAGCTATTATAATGTTCTTGTCAACCTTCCACGTCCCAGAAGTTAACAAAAAATTGTCAAGCATTATACTTGTTAGACCTCTGGCCTCTCTGAATTGTGCGCATCATAACTCACATCCTCTAGTACCTGACTATGTGACAGCACAGTGTAACAATATGCAAAATAATGATGATAAGAATGGTGTGAAAGGCAATCAAACTTTTGTTATCAGCACGGGACTTCCAAAATGTGAGATGAAACATATTTTGAAAAGGTTCAGTCATCCTCACTTGAATATTACTCAATATTCTTAGCACAGAGTATACTTCCTTTATTCACACATATATACATACTTTAAATTGTCTATATATAGATATGCAGAGTATATGTTTATCACATGTGGACCTTTGTCTCCTGGATGCATGATCACACACTTCTGGCTTAATTAATCTTTCCAAGTTTATGCAGTAAAATTACATAAGACTTACAATTCTTTCCATTGCTTTAAAAAGCTAGTCCTCAGCAAAAGCCAGGACTGCTTATGGTGTACAATCTGAAACCCAATTCTCTCTCGGCACTTTAACACTAGATCTGTCACCCTTTAACACCACAAAATCAATACCCTGGAATGTCATGGTTCTCTGATGGCCCACAAAGTCAAGGCGTGATCAATTTCAACTTCCTTACTAGACAGAAATAGACTTAGACAAATAAAAAAGATTTCATTCAAGTTAAATTCAATAAAACAAAGGAATAAAGGTAGAGAGAGTGCTGTTAGAATTCAGTCGAATAAATTTTCACTTAAATTTAGATCCATTTTAAATCCAACTAAATTGCATACTCAGCCAAAAGATATGTATCGGAAATTAAAAGAAGCTTAGAATTTACTGCATTCCCTAGATTAAGAAATGCTATCAATTAAATGTGTGTGTATATACACGTGTTTCTTTCACTGCATTAGTTAATAAACAGGAGGGAAAGGATGGGGTCTGAGTTTACCTAGAAAACAGGGTAATTTTTGGCTTCAGTGGCTCAGTAAGAATAAGAATCTTGTCTTTCTTGTTATAAACTGTATACCCCATATTGAGAACAGTCCAAGACACAGAGTAAACCCTTAGTAAATATTTGATTAGAATATGAAAATCTATGCATACATTAAATATAATCTGATACATAAACTTAACTGAGGGCAAAACCTCTTTCTTATTCACTGCCATATCCCTGGCCTCCGTAGTGCTTAGGGTGTAACAGGCACTAAATAAAGATCTGCTGATTTGAAAGTCTAGAGAACACCTCCTGTTTTACTGGTCAATTTCTAGCACTTTAACTGAAATTTTAGAGTCGTCATTTCAGGATCATTTTCATTTTTCTGTAACAAACACTTTATATGTCAGCAGTTTTATTTTTCTCCTAAATTTGAACATATAAAACACAAAGATATTATTTTAAAATGCTTAGAAAAAGCCAGGCCTGAGAGTCAGGGACATGGAGTGCATTTTAGGTTCACTCACTTGCCAGGCAACTTTGCCTTCCCAGGCTTCTGTCTCATCTATAAAATGTAAAAGAGGGACAGAGGGAGAACAGGATGATTCTCAGGTGACCTCCTGGGAATATGCAGGAATGTAAACTCGTGGGTATTTGTAGAGCTATGGATTTAAAAAAAAAAAATCAATGAAAGGGGCTCTACAGGTCAGAGCAAAACAGGACAGTGATCCTATTAAGAAAGTTAAAAGAAACTGGAGTCATTCAGTTGTTCAAAGAAAATGCTGAAAATGCCCAAGTGAAGTAGACCAATACGAGAGGACTCACAGGCATGTGGCACCCAGAGCTGAGTTACTGCTTTCTGGTCCCTTAAAGCATAGGGTGTAGTTTGGCTCAATCTCTTGTCTTCCTGCATCATCAAAACTAGAAAGAAAAATATTCACTCCCATCTAGCTTTCTTCTAGGGGAAGCCATGTGACAAAATGTTGGCCAACAAAATACAGAACAGACAGCAAAAGAGACACTGATGTATAGATCAGTCTTATGGACTCTGTGGGAGAGGGGGAGGGTGGGAAGATTTGGGAGAATGGCATTGAAACACGTATAATATCATGTATGAAACGAGTCACCAGTCCAGGTTCAATGCACGATACTGGATGCTTGGGGCTGGTGCACTGGGACGACCCAGAGGGATGGTATGGGGAGGAAGGAGGGAGGAGGGTTCAGGATGGGGAACACATGTATACCTGTGGCGGATTCATTTCAATATTTGGCAAAACTAATACAATATTGTAAAGTTTAAAAATAAAATAAAATTAAAACTGAGCTGAAACAAAAAAAAATAAAATACGGAACAAAGTCCTTGGGGAGGGACTCATTCTTAGGAGAGAAAGGAAATGGAATCAAGGGAAGTTGTTCCTTTTCCTTTTTGTCCCTCTTTCTTCTCCTAATCTGAAACAGGGACAGAGTGCCAGGAAAAGCAGCCATCAACTTGGGAATATGAAAAGGAAAATAAAACCTAAGAGATGATGGTGCAAGAGAATAGCCGTACCATGATTCCTCAGTAAAACTTGCTGACCCACAGCTTCCTGAAACTTATTATAGGGGAAAATAAGCCCTTCACTTAACCATGATTAATTTATTACTTGCAGCTAAATGCATTCTTAAGTGATGTATCTGCTAAGGGGAAAATCATAGAGAAGGATTATCCAAAAAAAAAAAGAGGGGGATGGATAAGAAAAAAAAGAAAAAGAAGCTATGACTATAAGGGCTCCCATGATTACACACCAAATACAGGTTATGAGTCTGCAACTCCATCTGATCAACTGCCATGTTTCATATATATGTTTCATATATATATATATATGTTTCATATATATGTTTCATATATATATGCCATGTTTTTATATCACTGATACCCTGTAAAAAGGAGGCAACTTTTATGTTTAAAAGGCTCTAGAGCAGGAATCAGAAGATGGGCTTGAACTCTGACTCTGTCACATAATAACTCAGTTTTAGCAAAAGTGTTTTAGAATAAAAATGGAAATCACAACATTTCATTGATGAAGTGATTGTTAGGATTAATATGATGCATGCAAAGACACTTTAAATGCACAGTGTTTTACTAGTAACTATTTTCATGGGATGATGCAAGTGAAACGCTTAGACACAGGTTCTGGCATAGACTAAGTGCTTATTTATTATGATCATTGTTATTATTTAATATAATCTACTCATATCTTCTCTAGAATATCTTGCTCATGACCTTGTTCCTGAGGCATGGCTGACTGAAAAAGTCAGATCTTAAGCGAGGCACAGCCAGAGTTTCTCTAGCAGGCATTTGAAATTGGTACCGAGAAAAGTTACTGGTCTTGCTGCAGGTGGGCATGTGGCAGGCAAATTAAAGAACTATGGAACTGTCAGCCATGGTTTATCATCTAGAGTAGAAAAAGATAAAAGGATCATCTCCAACATAAGAAGAAACATGTGGATGCACAGAAAAGACAGATGGAGAAAGAGAGAAAAGGAGAGAGGGAAGAAAGAAAACAGGGAGGGAGGAAGAGAGGGGAAGTGAGGAAGAGGGTGAGAGAGAGCATGAGCACAGATGCTGGTGGTATTGAACTTAGAATACATTTATGAAGATTGAGATCCACATACTTCTATTTTACATAATATATTTTAAGCTGGTTTCTCTTACTGACAATCAAAGAAAGTGAAAGTTCCAGTTGCTCAGTTCTGTTCAGGGACTGTAGCCCACCAGGCACTTCTGTCCATGGAATTCTCCAGGCAAGAATACTGGAGTGGGTAGCCATCTTTCTCCGGGGGATCGTCTAGACCCAGGGATTGAACCCAGGTCTCCTGCATTGCAGACAGACTCTTTACTATCTGAGCCACAAGGGAAGCCCCAGCAACCAAAGAATGCTAACTAAATAAATATATTTGTTTTAGTTTTAGCATTGAAACATATTATCAAGTTAGTTGTAGAAAATCTGAATCTATAAAAGCTGTATAAGAAAAGGTCACACATAATCCCCTTCTGTTTCTATGATTTGTTAGCTCTATGATTCTATGATAAAATTTCATGAAGAATTTTATAAAATGAAATTTTATACAATTCAAAACAGAAAATAGTTTCTATTTATTTATGATTCCTGATAGTTGCAATCATTAAAGAAAATAGGAAACTAGTTAAAGTCTTAAGGCTATATAATATTTTCTTGAAATTTTTAATCTGGTGTCTTCTTGCAAAATAATGTCAAATGAAAAATCACATTTATGTATACAAGAAGCTTTCCACTTCCCTCTCCTGTGAACAGCAAACAGCCAGAATAAGAAAATGCAGATTTTAGGTGCCAGGAAAACAGAACTGACAACTTCTAAACCCTCCCCGACAATTTAGAGAATGCTGGGATCCTCTGAGTATATCAGGGATCCAGACCCTAGAATGGGTTTTCTGAAGGTGTGTACAACCAAATTGCTAAATGCTTTTGGATGGAGTCCCAGAATGCAAGAGCTCATGTGTACAGTTTGTTTTGTTTTGTTGACAATAAAGAAAAACTCTTGGGTTTCACTATAATCCTGGTTTAACAATAGTCGTTTTTCAGATGTAGGGCTGTTCAAATATGGTCAGCTCCATGTAGTTAGGACAACATTTTGAATTTGTTCAAAGTAAGAAGAGATTAGGTATGAGAAATACAGCAAAATATTTCCATCTGGTAGTAATAAATAGATCAAAAGTGTCCTGTTTAAGACATTCAGGTACCTGGTTTTGTCAGTGAAATCTTAGCCTTCAATGGAGAGAAGTTTAATGACATACCTTTCCAGAACAGAGAAGACCCATATTTAGAGTGCTGATACTTTAAATTGTCACAGCTCAGATCTAAGCCACCTGCTCACTAGTGGGATTCAGTGGCAAAAATAATAGTGATATAGAGTAAGCCTATATAAGCTTTTAGCATACATAGTTTCTTTAATAATAAACATTGAAGTGTATGCTGATTTTTTAAAGACACATTAAAGACAATTTATATTTCCCCCTTACAATGTTGTTCATTGTATAATTTCAACAATAAACAATGAGATTTTTTGATAATTATTAAATGAAGTTTTCATTCAGTTTTCCAGTTTTTCAGTGAGGAAACTGCATTTCATTCCTACTTTTTTAAATAGGAATTTTGACAGGCTTCTAATTAATAATCATCTGGAGCACAGTTTATAACTTTAATTATAACTTCTACACTATAAGAGAAGTTAGCGTGACGTAGACACTCAATTAGTATTTACAGGGTGAATGAATCTATAAAAAAAGAAGAATATATGCTATAACTAAGCACTCTATTCCCACCTGAGTTTCATATTTCTCTTTCCATTTGCTTTACCTGAAACAGTTTCCATAACAAACGCATTGGGTAACAGGGCTAAGACACTCAACACTGTTTTGTTTTTTTTTTGTTAAGAAGCAGGAAGTCATAAACCAATTTCAAACCACAGTCCCATAAGGAAGGAAATCTGCCAAAAGACATGAAAGCTATAATGATTTATTTCTTGAAAGGAAAGAAAACCTGATGGGCTATTTCAAGCAAGGGCAACTGGAACTTGGTGCATTAGCAGTTATCTGTGGGATCTACTTTTAGAACAGATATTCCTTGTTTGAAAGCAGAGCATAAAATGATGTTAATCTGTACGTGGAGGAAGCTGTTCATGGCTCTTTAATCAGAGCATGGTGTACTCGAATTATCTGTCCTTCCATTTTCAACTCAGAATACCCACAAAGTCTGCACCAGCAGCTATTAGGAGTACTCCACTCTCAATAAATTCACTGGAGTTTTGCAAGTACAAAGCCTTCAGGAATGAACACTTCAGAGTAAATTTTAGCTGCATAATCAAGAATATGGCCGAAATTGCCAATCAATGGTGCAAAGCACAAATAATCAAACTTTAGATATAGAAAAGCCCTTTATGGACTAAATATATCCACTATGCAATCTATCCCTGACTTTGCAGGGAGGCTCACCTGAATACTAACAATCAAAGCTATCCAAATAAATTCCTGCTGAAAAGCGACCTCTCAGCTAAAGAGAATTATGTAAGATAAAAATGAAGAGGGAAAAAATGCCATTATATATTTAAATAATCTCATTTTGCTGTTATTTAAACTTGAAAGCAAATAAAACTCACACTATGGGAGATCTTCACATACTAAGACATTCAAAACGGGATGAGCAACATGTAAAAGGACCCTAATAAGCTTAACAGAGTGTACCTTAAAACAGAAACATCTCAAAGTTAAGAATTATGTAACAGTAAGAAGTGCAACTAAAGGGAAAACATAGCCAGGGAAAAACTTCATTTTGAGCCACGACCTGAGAAGGCAACTCTTAAAGCCAAATTGAGGCTTATCAGACAAATATATGCATGCCAGGCAAGCAGTGAAAAAAACCCAGGAAAGAATATCAACACAGATGGGAACGAGATAGCTGACTTGCAGGAAACCATGCGGAGTGACAGCTCGGCAGTATCTCCACACCTGAGCTGGCAGCAGGGCCTGTGGGGGCTGTGCCTCAGCCAAGTCCGCGGGGGCCTTAGGCAGATGTGGCTTGGCACTGGGAGCAGTATGCACAAAGTCCTGACCCTACAAGCCTGCAACTCCGCGAATGGGGTCTCAAAAAATATGTAAAAATCAAAACTCACTAGGGGACTCATCAATACTTAACTAGATGCAAATTATACTTCTATTCAGGGGAAACATTAGAAGGGAAAAGTCTGCCAATAATTGCTATGAAAACATTTATCTGACCCTGATCCATGTTGCTCACCAGATTCAATTATTTTAAATAATGTATGAACATGGAAACAAAATCATTGCTAATCAATATTAGATTGATTTTGTTGTAAAAAATTTACATTTTTGAAAGTTACCTGAAACTATCATTATCTCCTAAATCTGACTTAAGAATCTGATTTAAATAAACTTAAGAAATTTATTTTAAAATAATGTATTATTTCTATTTGTTTTTACAGCAAATACCATCACCTGTTTGCCTGTAGTTGTATTGCTAAACACAAGTCCTTCTAGGAGAGGTTTCTAGTTAATTTTAAAAACACAGGAGGAAAAAAAAAAACACAGGGGAAAGAGCAGAATAAGAGAAATTGGAAATCAAGTCAGAAGTAAGGTGGAAAATGTATGATATACCCATCAGCATCTGGTTAAATAAATTTACTGACATCATAAACAGCAAAATTGTTTGCACAAAGAACTTTTCTCTTACGTGAAAACTTCCTACTCTAAAACTTTCACTCCATTGTGATATTTATTGAGTGCAATTTCCTGCTTTAGGATGACTGAACTGCAGGGAGTTAATCTCGATTCAGGCTGAGGTCTTCCTGTTCACATCTTTGCAAGTGGAGCTTCCTGGGGAAGCTGAAAAGGAACCAAATGTTTCACAGCTGAAGCTCTTCACCTGACTTTCTCTTTATGACATAATTTATTTATTTTTTACAGTTCTGAGATTTCTGGTATTAAGCTAATGAAAGATGAAGATGTAAACATACTACTTAGAATATCTTGTATCTAGTAAAAATATATTCAACTGTGGAATTAATAAATTCAGAGACTGAATAAGTTAAAATTGCTAGACCTTTAAAACTTCCATTAGAGTTATTGCAATGGCAGCCACATATTTATATCTACTAAGAATCTTTTATCCAAAATTAGCACAAAAACTATTTAAAAAAAATTATTCTCAGTATCATATTGTTAAGGTACAATGATGATTAAAAGCTTGTTAAACAATCTTCTCCAATGAAGTGGATATCATTTTCAACTGATAAAATTATAGCAACGTAGGATGGAAGGTAAGTTACCTAGATTATAATTTTGCCAGCTACTTTAATGGTTTTAGTGTACCAGGGCTTGAATTTTCCCTTCTGCTGTTATATATTTCAATGCAATAAGAAATAAGGATTAATGGGCAATACAAAGGTTTTTCTGAGAACTTTAATTCTCTCAAGGTTCGAGTTCAAAGTTGAAAGATAAATACCAAATTCTACCTTACCAGTAAGATTTGACATAAATTCTAAAACCGTTTTTTACTCAGTACCTCTTGGAGACTAAGGGTTTCCTGATTGTTAGCTGAGCTACTAATATTCATGTGTGTGTGTGTGTGTGTGTGTGTGTGCAGTTGTGTCCAACTCTTTGCAGCCCCATGGACTACATAGCCTGCCAGGCTCCTCTGTCCATGGAATTTTCCAGGCAAGAATACTGGAGTGGGTTCCCATTTCCTACTCCAGGGGATCTTCCTTACCCAGGGATCAAAACTGTGTCTCTTGTGCCTACTGCATTGGTGGGTTGATTCCTTACCATTAGCACCACCTGGGAAGTTCTGAAGATTCATAGCCCCAAAGAAAGGAAGATTTTCACGAGTCCAAGATTTTTTTACTAACAAACTTTAACAGTTCTTACTGTGATCTCTTTCTCTTTTAAAAATGTACCTTAGACTTCTGCTAGCAAAAGGTCTCCAATTGGCTGGAATATCCAACAGATACTACCCTGTTCTGTGAAGTTAACTGTTCAGTATTTTCTCGGAGGCAAGATTACCACTTGAAAAATCATCAGCAATCACTTCCTGTCTTTTTCCCTAGGGGTTCCTACTAACTAAAGGTTAATCATCCATGTTCTTATTTAGCTCTTGAGTTCCGATTAGATCATAGTTTATAAAGTGGATGACTGCAGACTGCTAATTCTTACCTGACAACGCAGTGAACAAATACAACATATTCAGGAAATATGTCTTATTTTTCATTTTAACAAATCCATACCTGACTATTGCATCATTAAATGTAAAATCATGCTAAGTTTGGCTGCTCAGGAAAGAGATACTGATAAGATTTAAGTAGCCACATGTTATTCCCAATACTGTGGGGATTTGTACTGGCTAAGTTATTTACAACCAATTATGTTTTGGCTTCCTAGTAGCTCAGTTGGTAAAGAACCTGCCTGCAATGCAGAAGACCCCCGTTCAGTTCCTAGGTTGGGAAAATCTGCTGGAGAAGGGACAGGCTACTCTCTCCAGTATTCTTGGGCTTCTCTGGTGGCTCAGATGGTAAAGAATCCACCCACAACTCAGGAGACCTGGGTTCGATCCCTGGGTTGGGAAGATCCCCTGGAGAAGGGAAAGGCTACCCACGCCAGTATTCTGGCCTAAAGAATTCCATGGACTGTACAGTCCATGGGGTCACAAACAGTCAGACCGGACTGAGTGACTTTCACTGTCACTAATATAAAACTTGATACGACATTATGAAAAT
Source organism: Bos taurus (assembly GCF_002263795.3). Lineage (NCBI taxonomy): Eukaryota > Metazoa > Chordata > Mammalia > Artiodactyla > Bovidae > Bos > Bos taurus. The sequence continues at coordinate 50,008,192 of NC_037333.1, read as the reverse complement.
GTTTCAGATGCAGGCTAATGTCAATAACAATGTATTATAGGTCAAACTTACCCAACAAACACTGAAAAATAATTTAATGAAATATTTGAAATTATTAAATATTTTTATACATATTTCTTTTCCCTTGGTGCACCTTCTCTTCTTAATATATATTTATGCATCTGTTTAAAACTGAAATAAAATAGGATTGAATAGTTTCAAACTACTGCAATTTGAAGAGAATGTAATGAAAATGGCAATAATATAATAAAAATGAATCAGATATAATATTCTAGAAAATCATTTTTTGGTAATTTTTACCACAAATATTAATAAAATACAAAAGAGAGGTTTTTTTTCCCCTAAATGAGCCATTGTTTTACTACTTTATATATAATTGGTCCTCTGCATTTGAGATTTTATATAACAAATATTTCAACAAATAACATTATTATATAATATCTGTAAAAACAGCCATGTCTCAGTTAAGTAAATTTAAAAACATGTATTTTCCCTTGATACAATGAAGCAGTTATTATAAAACTTATATTTCAAATCACGTAATGTTATCACTTAGCACATCACAGTCTTGTCAGGTCAAATCAGTTTGCAAGTTAAATATTACAAAAGAATAAAATAGCACCAAAATTTGAATTTTAGTTGCCCTTTTAAAAAGTGTATATAAAATTCTCTAATATTTCTGATTGTTGCAAAACTTACAATACACGTAGCATTTAATAATTAAGGAGGGGCTTTTCAGATTCATTTCTTTTTTTTCCTGCATGTAAAGGAAAAGATCCCACTGGTATGGAGTCCCCTGTCACTCTTTTCTGTGACGTCTTTCCTAAGCCCACTAGTGTCTCTAAACAGGCGTCACTGGGTTCCCTTCCGGCCTCAAGGGAGTTTGGCTCCTCCCAGCTCCCTCCCAATTATAAATATGTAGGCTAGATAATTGACCCACCCTTTTGACTGCTGCATTGTCTAAATGGAGCTGACTGCCTCCTACTAAACCACTAATAACAGGTAGGAGAGGAAGTACTAATTAATCAGCTTGAATATCTGAAGTCATTATTGACTCAAATCCTTTGATACCTTCTTTAACTCTCCCAACTTTTAAACTCCCACCCTCTATGGTACCTGCACACCTCACATTCTGCTTAAACAGCAAAGCATTTAAAAAATAAATAGAATTTGCCAAATATATATATATATATGTGCACATATGCATATTTAAGTTCCTTTTTTTCGCATCCTAGTTTTACCAATCAGATCCTAAAATTTAAATACTTGTAAAGTCTAGAAAATACAATAGTGAAAATAAAGAAAACCTTATCCCCTTGGTCCACAGAGCATCTGTTCACGCCAATGTTTCCATCAGAAGTATAAGAGAAGCTCATGAAAGTGCACAATCAGAAAAAGCTGAACCTTAGACAAGAAATTCTAAAGTTACTTAAAGTTGCTGCTGCTGCTGCTAAGTCGCTTCAGTCGTGTCCGACTCTGTGCGACCCCATAGACGGCAGCCCACCAGGCTCCCCCAGCCTTGGGATTCTCCAGGCAGGAACATTGGAGTGGGTTGTCATTTCCTTCTCCAATGCATGAAAATGAAAAGTGAAAGTGAAGTCACTCAGTCATGTCTGACTCTTCGCGACCCCATGGACTGCAGCCCACCAGGCTCCTCTATAAATGGGATTTTCCAGGCAAGAGTACTGGAATGGGGTGCCATTGCCTTCTATGTTACCTAAAGTTTCCAAGTCCTAAAGATACATTCCAGAATGTAAAAACATAGAAAAAAATTAGTGTGTTAAAAATGATAAAGAAAAATCTCTGTGAGGATAATTTATAGCTTCTATTCCAGGCTACAAGGTTATGATCATTAGATATAAAGCCACCAGATACCATGGAAAAGAGGTCTTTCTTGCTCTTAAATTTAAGGTTGCAAAATGGGATTTGTATATCAAAGGAGGAGGGTTTTCAAGTTGGCTATCTAATATCATGGCTTTATCATTCCAGGTAGGTTTCAGGAACAATGTGCAGGAAATGAGACACCTGAATACATAATTGTCACTTAACTTTCCATCTTACTTAGACTCAGGTACCTGAATCCATTCTAAGTGTCTGCAGACCTACTCCCCTTTCCCTTAACTGGCCTCTTAGTTACAAAGAAATTCCCCAAGCAGATCATGTATGCAAGTATACAGATAAGAGACCAAACAGTTAATCAGGTGAACTGTGTGCATTCTAGTAGAATTAGGGCTGCAATCTTCATCTCACAAAACAACAAAGATTTGGTGAAATTTAAGGCCAATATTTTAACACATTTCATTGGCATACTTGATTTCTTTCGATGTCATGTAAAAAATTTTAAAGTAATATTTACTTTGATGTCTTTAAAAAAATCTGCAGTTATAAATTGTTTGGGCATTGTTGCATAGATAAACATGTTCGGTTCAGTTCAGTTCAGTCGCTCAGTCGTGTCTGACTCTTTGCGACCCCATGAATCATAGCACTCCAGGCCTCCCTGTCCATCACCAACTCCCAGAGTTCACTCAGACTCACGTTCATCAAGTCAGTGATGCTATCCATCCATCTCATCCTCTGTCGTCCCCTTCTCCTCCTGCCCCCAATCCCTCCCAGCATCAGAGTCTTTTCCAATGAGTCAACTCTTCACATGAGGTGGCCAAAGTACTAGAATTTCAGCTTTAGCATCATTCCTTCCAAAGAACTCCCAGGGCTGATCTCCTTCAGAATGGACTGGTTGGATCTCCTTGCAGTCCAAGGGACTCTCAAGAGTCTTCTCCAACACCACAGTTCAAAAACATCAATTCTTCGGTGCTCAGCTTTCTTCACAGTCTAACTCTCACATCCATACATGACCACTGGAAAAACCACAGCCTTGACTAGATGGACCTTTGTTGGCAAAGTAATGTCTCTGCTTTTGAATATGCTATGTAGGTCAGTCATAACTTTTCTTCCAAGGAGTAAGCGTCTTTTAATTTTAGGGTCAATTATAAACTATAAACACTTTATGATATGAAATTCTTGAGTCATTACTTAAAATTAGATACAAAGATGGTTTACTTATGTTCATGAAAATTAAATCTATATATAGTAATGTATCCATTAAAATACACATTCAATCATTTGGGGTGAAAAATTTCCAAAATGTGTTCCATAGTGACCTGAGTTCTTAAATAAAGGATACATGAAGACACTGAGATCATTATAAATACTAATCAGGCTGCCTAAGGAAGTGTCATCTGAAGTCAGTGAAGTATGTGTAACTTTATGAATCCAGAAAAAGATTTTCTCTTAGATACATATGTTTCCCTCACATTTGAGAAATATTTCTTGATACCTCTGATATCAGAATAAATATGTAGTGTTAATAACTTTCCATTTAGATTATATTCAGCTGTTTTAACTAAACTAGAAGTGGCAAATAAGCACATTGGTACAATCATGGATAAATGAGAAGCAGCAGGTTCTGAGTAGGGACTTAGAAGTGACTTATGTGAGGTTTCCCAAGTACATTTGGTAGCATCTTTTTGTAGTTACTTGGTGCTCTTTTTCACTGTTTCTAAGTTTCATTTTTATTCCAAATAGAAAAGGTTATTCAGAGAATTATGCTTAAAATGTGTAAATTTATCAAAATGCAAGTAAGTATTTATAGTAAAGCAAAAAAGAAACTTAGATACCAAATGACTAGGATGTGAGCAGCATAATCTTCCTTTTTTTCTTTCCAAGTGGCAGCTGAGGATATTGAGACCCTATTTCATCATTAATGAAAAGGGATTTGAGAAATAGTGGGATCAAAAACAAAACTCATCCTGAAATCCCAGGCTAACAGAGCACCCTGGGATTCTATCTCCTACTTGTGACTAGACAGCTATACCCATGAGGTAACAGCTGTACTTGATGTAACACTGTGATTTACCCACTTGGTAATGAATGTAGCCTCTACATCAAGAGAAGTTTCTAAGCTTCCATGTTTATCTTATACATGGGTAGATAATTTTACATAAACAAGAGAGCCATTGATATTCAAATAATTTACACTGAATTGTCTACACATGAGAGATGTCCATGGCGACCCATCTACACAAAACTTTTAACTTTAATTTAACTTTATATCAGGATGTTTCTAAAAAATCTTACTCATTGACGTATCACTTTACACTTAGGATCAGAAAAATAAAGATTTAAAAATTATATACACATTTTAGGCCAAACATAACATATTTAACTTACTATTTGCCATTCATCTATGCCCTTCTCATTCGAGTGAGTAATCAAGTTGAGAACATTATGACTGTGTGTAGATTCATTCTATTGATAGATAAAAACAAATCCAACAAGTTGATTCTGCTTACAAAGACCAAGATAAATAACATGTTTGTTTGATTTTATGCTTCATTCTACAAGTACCACTGGCTTTACATCTTTACCACTGGCTTTACATCTTTAAAGCACTTGGTACATTAATGTGAAGATCTAATGCAATCTAGTCCAAGATAGTAACAATAGAAGACTAATGTTTTCCATTTAAAATAATATTTTCCTTGGTCTTTGAAAGTCCTTGAGGGGTAAACTATTTTAATTTAAGAGCTGCAATTGATCTTCAAATATTCAGCAATATTAAAAGCAAAGGGAGTCCTTTTTTCTTTAATCACTCAACTTAAAACTAAAATAAATGAAGATGTTCATAGCATGTGCTCAGGCTGCTAAGTCGCTTCAGTCATGTCCGACTCTGTGCAACCCCATAGACAGCAGCCCACCAGGCTCCCCCGTCCCTGGGATTCTCCAGGCAAGAACACTGGAGTGGGTTGCCATTGCCTTCTCCAGTGCATGAAAGTGAAAAGTGAAAGTGAAGTCGCTCAGTCGTGTCCGACTCCTAGCAACCCCATGGACTGCAGCCTACCAGGCTCCTCTGTCCATGGGATTTTCCAGACAAGAGTACTGGAGTGGGGTGCCATTGCCTTCTCCAAGGAAGCAAGGGGAAAGAAGAGTAAATAACTTTTGACAAATAACCTTCTTTGAACAAATGATATGGTGAGAGTCTCGCCCTTGAAAAACTGTAGCTTTTATAGTTTTATTATACATTGGCTCACTTTATTTCTTTATTTGTCGTTCAGTCACTAAGTCATGTCCAACTCTTTGTGATCCCATGGACAGCAGCCAGGCTTTCCTGTCCTTCATTATCTGCTGGAGTTTATTCAAACTCACATCCATTGACTGGTGATGCTATCTAACCATTTGACCCTCTGTTGCTCCCTTATCCCCCTGCCCTCAATCTTTCCCAGCATCAGAGTTTTTTCAAATGAGTCAGCTCTTTGCATGAGGTGGCCAAAGTATTGAAGCTTCAGCTTCAGCATCAGCATTTCTTTGTTTATTCATTCATATTTAAGATAATTAATAGTCATCAGTAAATGGCATTTTTATGTTATTGTTTATAATGTTTCCTATTGCCTCAGAAGAAAAAACTAATCTTAAGAAAATATGAAAGTGAAATTGAAGTCGCTCAGTCGTGTCCGACTCTTTGTGACACTATGGATGGTAGCCTACCAGGCTTCTCCTTCCATGGGATTTCCAGGCAAGAGTACTGGAGTGGGTTGCCATTTCCTTCTCCAGGGAATCTTCCCGACCCAGGGATTGAACCCAGGTCTCCTACATTGCAGCAGACACTTTACCCTCTGAGTCACAAGGGAAGCATAAAATTGTTTTAAAAAAGTGACCCATAATATTTTGGCATTTTTATAATAAAGATTTTATGTCCAGTCCTCCCAAGCATCTCATGCCAAGGATGCTTATTCCAGTTCTGGAAGGTTAAATGGTATGAGGATTGATATATAAATATAATAAGTTACCTCTGCATTCTATTTTATGATATATTAATATGACACAATTCCTTAACATGTATAAGACTTTAAACTAGAAAAAAGGCCATGCCGCATTTAATTGTTTGAGAAATAAGCATGGTATTTTTCTTACCAAGTAGGTAAAATAGCATACCTGCTTCCTATTATTATTGCTTGGATTTAATATGATGCATTTTAAGAACTTAGCTTGGTGTGAACCACATGATAAGCACACAATAAAGTATGTTTTTACTTAGCATCAAGAGCTTATATACCAATTTGAAAGCAATTCTCTAAAGCTGTGTTGTCCAATACGGTAGTCACTAGCTCCATATGGTTACCGGTACTTGCAGTGAGGTTAGTCCAAAATGAGTTGATGTGCTGTCATTGTAAAACACACACCACATTCTGCAGATAATTTTTATGAAAGGAATGGCAAATATCTCATTAATAATTATACATTGATTAAATCCCCGAGAGGAGGAAATGGCGACCTACTCCAGTATTCTTGCCTGGAATATCCCACGGGAAGAGGAGCCTAGCAGGCTGCAGTCCATGGAGTCGCAAAGAGTTGGACACAACTGAGCAACTGATGTGACTGAACACACATAGTGATTAAATATTGAATTAAAATGTTTTGGATATAGGCAGTTAAGTAAAATATATAATTAAAATTAATTGTATAGGATTTTTTTTATTGTATTATTGTGCCTACTAGAAAATGTAAAATTACATGCATGGCTTCTATTGATATTTTATTAGATACTGCTGCTCTAGAGTATTTTCCACAAGAATAACCCAGGGTGCTTTTTAAAAATGTAGATATCTTGCCCATGCCTGAGGTGAAGAGAAGCAGAACTGTACTTCCTAAAAGCTCCTCTGGTGAAACTTTTGTAGGCAAAAATTTTAAAACCATTTCCCTAGGTTACATACATTAGATGCTGCCAAGCATCCAGGCTCATCCTGTCCTATCTAAAAGTCCTGAAAGATTTGACTATTGCTACTTAGTGTCTGGTGAGAATATAGTTTGACATAAGTAAGAGACGCCAATTAAAAAGCCAGCGGTTACTTTAGGAGGGCTTTCCTGGTGGCTCAGATGCTAAAGAATCTGCCTGCAATGCAGGAGACGCGGGTTTGATCCCTGGATCAGGAAGATACTCTGGAGAAGAAATGGCTACCCACTCCAGTATCGTTGTCTGGACAATTCCAAGGACAGAGGAGCCTGGCGGGCTATAGTCCATGGGGCTGTAAAGAGACGGACATGACTAGCAACTAACAGTTTCCCTTAGGAAGGCTGACTCAACCAAATGGTCAACCTCAGAATTAAGGGGAATTCGCAGACACCTGATTTTAGAAGTAGAAGTGGAGTTGAAGCAAGTGGGTTTTTCTTAACATAGGGTGCAGACAGTATATAGATGATGAAGAGGAAGAGGAACTCTTCTGTGATTCATTTTTGGACACCTCTCCCTAGGACACACAGTTGAGATGCTTCAGAAGGAGGGGGAAAGAGTCAAAAAGAAGGGATGCCTTACTGAGTTTCTCACTTGTACTTTAAGGAAGGCTCATCAGTGTCATTTGTACTTTGAGGAATATCATGGTAAAGTGAAGTATTTAATAAATTCAACAAATTTAGAATAAAGACAGTTTACATTGAGAAAAATTAATACATGAAATTTGTTTAATGTAAAATCATATAACAAGCATAACTGTACCCAAAAAAGTGGCCCATTTTTTTCTGATAATGTTATACTAAAAGTTTTCCGGTTGTTTATTCAATTTGAACATTTTTATTCTGTCATGTGACAGAACTATCAAAGAAGTGATAACAGGCAGCAGAAGTAGAAGCAAAATGTAAACAAGAAAATCCAAGCAGAAAAAAATACATGATTATTTTTCCTGTAACTAAAAAAAATAATAATTCACTTTAGAAATAGAACATTTCAGTCTAATTTCCAAATAATATCACAGAACTATCAGCCATCAACAAGAAGAGACAATCATTGATCAGGAAAAGAAACTAGCAGATTCTCTGTGATATAGCTTAATGGTAGCCAACACTTCTCAGAGCCCTGGAAAGGCAGAGAAGAATTGGGACATGAAAATAAGAATTTGGGGAAAAAAAGCAAGTTCATAACTCCAAGGAGGCTGTGAGGATAAAGGAGGGAGGAGGAAAGCTGGCAGGAAGCCAACATTGAGGAGTGTCTGGAGCAATAGAAGACCCTCTTCTCCCATTTCTCTCTTCTTCCCTTTTAACATCTTCAGTAACAGGAAACAGATATCATGGCAGGAATTTTGGCAAGGGAATACCCACAAACATGCAGAAACACTGGGAATACTGTCTTTGAGAAAAAATAATGGAACTTGAAGCTTAACTCTCATACTTCTTCTGGAAACTTTAAAATCTGATTTTTCTTTTCAGTAATAAAAATTGTATGCATGTGTACATGAACACTCTATTTCCAATCTACAGAGGTAATGCCAATATTTTAAAGGAAGAGTCTGATGAAAAGATAGGCCTAAGTTTCATTACTGGGGATGAAGGTGGCTGAAGTGTAGAAATCAAATGAAAAGAAATAAAGACAGAAATATAACCCTAGCTTTTTGAGCCACATTTGTTTTTAACTAAAAAAATAATATGTAGGATAGATCTGTACTTAGAATGCAGATTAGTGTGTGAAACTTCAACGATGGTATTTTCTGATGTAAAGTAGCATTTATTTCTTAATTTATTTTAAAATATTTCAATTAAATTAGGTCATATTGTAGAAAAGTCTTTTGATTCTATTATATATATCTATATATTTATTTATAAATTTATATTTATAGCGAGCGCTTAGTTGCTCAGTTGTGTCCGACTCTTTGTGACCTCATGGACTATAGCCTATCAGGCTATTCTGTCTATGGGGATTCTCCATGCAGGAATACTGCAGTGGGTTGCCATGACCTCCTCCAGAGGATCTTCCTACTCAGGGATCAAACCCAGGTCTCTCGCATTGCAGGCAGATGCTTTACTGTCTGAGCCACGAGGGAAGCCACATATACATAGATATACACAGTATATATTATAATGTATTTATTTGTATTTCAATGAAATTATAGTTAAGATAAAGAAATATTTCTATAATTTATTTTATTTTTGTATGAAGATAAACCTGTGGCATCCAATAATTTAGTATTCAGTCTCCACTTTTTCACTCTTCCTAGAAAATAGGAGTTTTTTCTTTCTTTATACAACACAGCTCAACATAAACTTGGCTGTTTGATAGGATTTCTTTTGCCTATCAAAGAACCTTTACTTTCAGAATTTCCTAAAAGCTGATCAACCAATTCTAGGAAACTCAATATCCTCTGTTTTACCATAAAAAGTATAAAAACAACAAGGAATCAGGATAGAAAATAAACAGAGTGATTGCTATATCTGTCCAAGAAGAAGGATGGCATCCTTGACACCTCTTGTCCCAGCATAATTTTCGTAGCACTTGCCACCATCTAATCATAATACTTTACATATTTATATCATTAATTACCATTTGATCCCTCCACCAGATACGATAGCAGATATAGCAGTGATTTTTGTCAATGCTATTCTTTGCCATATCCCAATGCCTGGAGCACTCCCTGGCATACAACATACTGAATATGTACTAAATAAAATTTGGTTGCTTACATTCATTAATTTGACCACTGAAACTGGTCTATAAGCTTTTATTCAGAGCCCACAATGTATAGGACACCGTGAATTCAGTGATTAATCAGATGTAATCTTATTTCCCGAGCAAGTCCTATCATTGTGGGAATCAGTTCAGTTCAGGAATACAGTCGTGTTCAGCACTTTACAATCTAATGGACTGCAGCATACCAGGCCTCCCTGTCCATCACCAAATCCTGGAGCTTACTCAAACTCATATCCATTGAGTCAGTGATGCCATAAAACCATCTCATCCTCTGTTGTCCCCTTCTCCTCCTGCCTTCAATCTTTCCCAGCATCATGGTCTGTTCCTGTGGCCACTGCTGAGTTTTCCAAATTTGCTGGCATATTGAGTGCAACACTTTCACAGCATCATCTTTCAGGATTTGAAATAGCTCAACTAGATTTCCATCATCTCCAGCAGCTTTGTTCATAGTAGTGCTTCCTAAGGCCCACTTGACTTCACATTCCAGGTTCTCTGGCTCCAGGTGAGTGATCACACCATCGTGATTATCTGGGTCATGAAGGTCTTTTTGTATAGTTCTTCTGTGTATTCTTGCCAACTCTTCTTAATATCTTCTCCTTCTACTGAAGTGAAAGTGAAAGACCTAGGACTTCCCTGGTGGCTCAGACGGTAAAGCATTTGCCTATAGTGTGGCAGACCCGGGTTCAATCCCTGGGTTGGGAAGATCTCCTGGAGAAGGAAATGGCAACCCACTCCAGTATACTTGCCTGGAAAATCCCATGGACAGAGGACCCTGGTAGGCTACAGTCCATGGGGTCGCACAGAGTTGGAGTTCTTCTGTGTTTTCTTGCCACCTCTCCTTAATATCTTCTGCTTCTATTAGGTTCATACAATTTCTGTCCTTCACTGTGCTCATCTTTGCATGAAAATTTCCCTTGGTATCTCTGATTTTCTTGAAGAAATCTCTAGTCTTTCCCATCCTATTATTTTCCTCTATTTCTTTGCATTGATAACTGAAGAAGGCTTTCTTATCTCTCCTTGCTATTCTTTAGAACTCTGCGTTCAAATGGATTTAGCTTTCCTTTTCTCCTTTGCCTTTTGCTTCTCTTCTTTTCATAGGTACTTGTAAGGCCTCCTCAGACAGCCATTTTATTTTTTTGCATTTCTTTTTCTTGGGGATGGTCTTGATCCCTGCCTCCTGTACAATGTCACGAACCTCTGTCCATAGTTCTTTAGGCCCTCTATCAGATCTGATCCCTTGAATCTATTTGTCACTTCCACTGTATAATCATAAGGGATTTGAATTAGGTCATACTGAATGATCTAGTGGTTTTATATAGAATTCCCTGGAATTCAAGTCTGAATTTGGCAATAAGGAGTTCATGATCTGAGCCACAGTCAGCTCCTGGTCTTATTTTTGCTGACTGTATACAGCTTCTCCATCTTGGCTGCAAAGAATATAATCAATTTGATTTAGGTGTTGACCATCTGGTGATGTCCATGTGTAGTCTTCTCTTGTGTTGTTGGAATTCAGTTCAGTTGAGTTCAGTTCAGTCGCTCAGTCATGTCCGACTCTTTGTGACCCCATGAACCACAGAACTCCAGGCCTCCCTGCCCATCACCAATTCCCGGAGTCCACCCAAACTCATGTCCATTGAGTTGGTGATGCCATCCAACCATCTCATCCTCTGTCATCCCCTTCTCCTCCTGCCCTCAATCTTTCCCAGCATCAGGGTCTTTTCCAATGAGTCAGTTTTTCACATCAGGTGGCCAAATTATTGGAGTTTCAGCTTCAACATCAGTCCTTCCAGTGAACACCCAGGACTGATCTCCTTTAGGATGGACTGGTTGGATCTCCTTGCAGTCCAAGGGACTCTCAAGAGTCTTCTCCAACACCACAGTTCAAAAGCATCAATTCTTCGGCGCTCAGCTTTCTTTACAGTCCAACTCTCACATCCATCCATGACTACTGGAAAAACCATAGCCTTGACTAGATGGACTTTTGTTGACAAAGTAATGTCTCTGCTTTTCAATATGCTGTCTAGTTTGGTCATAACTTTCCTTCCAAGGAGTAAGCATCTTTTAATTTCATGGCTGCAATCACCATCTGCAGTGATTTTGGAACTCAGAAATATAAAGTCAGACACTGTTTCCACTGTTTCCCCATCTATTTGCCATGAAATGATGGGACCAGATGCCATGATCTTGTTGGAATAGACATATAAAAATTAATTAGAACACAGCATGATTACTCTATGTTGAATGAAGACCAAAAGCAGGAGAATAACTCATTTACATGGGAGCTAGGGAAAACACTGCATAGGAAGTGACACTGAACTGAGACACTTAAGTCTTGGAATATATGTCTGTTGCTGAGTAATGGAGAAGGATCAAAGGACATTTCAGACAGAAGAAAAAGAATGTACAAAAAGCATGGAGCTGATGAAGCAAATGTTCCACAGAGCGAAGAGAAAATAGTTTAGTGTGGCTAGAGTAGAGCATACTTGAGAAATAAATCAAGAAGTACAGATTAATTAATTCACTTGCTAAGACTCTTTTCCTCTGCTCATCAGTCTTCTTTTTATCCTATAGGAAGCTACTGAAGACTTCACTTGCTGAGAAAATAACTTAGGAGGACAAAGATATTTTGTGGGTTCTCTTTTTATTGTGAGCAGCAGTGAGGAAGGAGGACATGGAGGTAGAGGGAGTTTTCAGGGCCCAACAAGAAACTCGTTTGTACACTTCCCTGGTGGCTCAGGCGGTAAGGAGCCTGCCTGCAGTGCGGGAGACCTAGGTTCGATCTCTGGGTTGGGAAGATCCCCAGGAGAAGGAAATGGCAACCCATTCCAGTATTCTTGCCTGGAAAATCCCATGGACGGAGGAACCTGGCAAGCTACAATCCACAGGTTTGCAAAGAGTCAGACATGACTGAGAGACTTCACTTTCTTTCATGTAAACTTCTCAAGATATAAACAATTACTAGAACCAGAACTGTGCATCACTTACAACTACCACCAAGAGATGAAGAAAGCAGTAGCTTTAAAATTTTAGAAAATGAATTTTTACATGCAGTTTATTTATTTGAAAACAGAGATGCACATACAATTTTGAACAATAAAGCTGTACAACTTTCTAAGGTAAAGCACATTTGAGTTTTTGCCCCAGTTAGTATTACAGAAATGCACAAATATTATGAGATGTTAAGTGAGCCTGGTGTTATTGTATCAACCTCTTAGAGAGTTGAATTCGTGAAGTCACAGAGCCTCGGGTTCCAGTCTAGCTCTATCCCTTATTAACTATACAATCTTGGGCAAGTTGTTCAAGCTTGAGCCTCAGTTTCTTTACCTGAGAAAACCAACACAAAAACAATATCCTTCAGCACTGAAAGAATGAAATGACCTAATCAGCCTAAACACACCTTGCACAGTGTCTAATATATAACAGATCCTCTGTCAATGTGGATATCCTTAAGCTTCCTTATAAACATAATTGTTGAAGCCACCTGAACACCACCAAATGAGTTACAGAAACTCATCAGAAGTTTTGACCACTCATTCGCTTGTTAAACTATTCAATTAGATAATGTCAAAAAAAATACATATGGTTTTCTCAAGGGTTCACTTAAAATATTTAAATACCAAATCAAATTGAAGATAAAATACTGAAATCTTTTAAAAGGGTATCTGTATGTCATATGATAAATGATGAATCTCTTTAAATGTCTTACATACTTCCTTGAATAGTATTATCTTGTGACCTTCACTTTTGTACAGCAATAAAAGTACCTTGAGCCTGACAAGATTTATTGTTTCCAACTTATATCTCCTGCATTCGGTGTGAATTTCATTCCCATTAACACTGTACAATTTAAGACCTTTAATTCATAACCTTTGCAAACCTGAAACACCTCAGACCCCAAACAATCTAAAATAAATCAATATATAATGTTTTCTAAAGAAGAAAGGAAAAATAATAAAGTGATACATTTTTGCTCGTATCACTAGGTCTGCTTGAATATGACAACCTCCTTCCTTTTCACTTGATAAATGTCTTGGGAATGCTTTGCTGCTTGCCTGATATGGAACTGAACTTATTTCAGGACATGTTCTAATGAGTCATGGGAGAGGCTAAGAGTAAACCATTCTACTACTGCCCGGTCCTTCTAGAAAAACCTAGAGAGTGTTTGCAGCACATCTTTTTGTTGTTGTTGTTAAATTAATTTCTTTATTTTAATTGGAGGTTAATTACTTTACAATATCGTGGTGGTTTTCGCCATACATTGACATGAATCAACCACAGGTGTACATGTGTCCCCACATCCTGAACCACCATCGCCCCAACTCCGTCCCCACCCCATCCCTCTGGGTTTGCAGCATATCTTGATGGCTGAGTAGATAAGACAATGGCGGTGCTAACTGATAAAGGAGGCTTAAGTTATTACTGACGGTCCAACCTGACTCCAATTTGACAAGTGGAGTGAAAGTCGCTCAGTTGTATCCAACTCTTTGCGACTCCATGGACTATACAGTCCATGAAATTCTCCAGGCCAGAATACTGGAATGGGTAGCTTTTCCCTTCTTCAGGGGATCTTCCCAACCCAGGAATTGAACCCCAGTCTCCTGCATGCAAGTGGATTCTTTACCAACTGAGCTACAAGGGAAGCCCAATTTGACAAGGGGGTGTATAGAGATTCAGTGTATCTTATGAAAATGTATTTCAGAAGCACATGCATGCATGCTAAGTCACTTCAGTCATGTCCAACTCTTTGTGACCCTATGGATGTCTCCTCTGTCCATAAGGATTCACCAGGCAAGAATACAGGAGTGGGTTGCCATTCCCTTATCCAAGGGATCTTTCTGACCCAGAGGTTGGACCTGCTTCAGAAACACACTCAAATATATTTTGTTGTTCAGTTGCTAAGTCATGCCTGAGTCTTTACAACCCCATGAACTGAATCATGCTAGACTTCCCTGTCCTTCACTATCTCCTAGAGTATGCTCAAATGCATGTCCATTGAGTCAGTGAGGTAATCCAATCATCTCATCCTCTTCCACCCTCTTCTCCTCCTGCCCTCTATCTTTCCCAGCATCAGGGTCTTTTTCAGTCAGTCAGCTCTTCACATCAGGTAGCCAAAGTATTGGAGCTTCAGCTTCAGCATCAGTCCTTCCAATGAATATTCAGGGTTGATTTCCTTTAGGATTGACTGCTATCCAAAAGACTCTCAAGAGTCTTCTCCAGCACCACAATTTGAAAGCATCAATTCTTCAGCACTCAGCCTTCTCTTATGGTCCAACTCCCACATCTGTATACATGACTACTGGAAAAACCTTAGCTTTGACTAGACAGATCTTTGTCCACAAAGTGATGTCTCTGCTTTTTAATATGCTGTCTAGTTTTGTCATAGCTTTTCTTCCAAGGAGTGTCTTTTAACGTTCTGCCATTATGTTTAGTGGTTTCTACTGTCAGTAACACTTTGAATAAAATGAAGATTTTATCAGTAAATTTCCTAGTAGTCAAATATAATTCAAACCTTATTTTAAATTATATTTATAATTATTTATTTTCCTTATTTATGTGTGCAATGAAGTTGCACAAGGTACTGGTAACTACTCCTTTGAGAAGAATACTTGGAAGAGGCTAGTTTGCAATTTTTAAAAATTCATCACATATATAACAATTTTTATATCTTTATTTTAAATGAGAATGTAAGCAACATGAGAACAACAGAGCCCAACAGAATGTAGGTGTTTAATAAATATTTGCTGAATGATAACAGAATCAATCTGTTCTCTAACAGAGCCTAAAAATGGTTCTTGCCATGGAAACCAGGCTCAAACTCAGTCTGAGCCCTGTGCCAAAAATCCATAGATTACATGGCACATGGAATGCCACCTTACATGGTGAGTTCTTGGTAGTCTTCCTAAGGCTTAGGGCCTACTTCAAGAATGTGTCAAGTTTGTTGACAATATATCTTCATACATCAACTGAGAAAAATTTGTAATTTGTATGAAAATATACTTCTTAGGAGATTTTTGCTAACTTAACAATATTACCACTCAGAAAATATGCTGTTCACAGATTACAGCAACTGCATATAAACTGAGAGACTTTCATTCTGTTTCTTATCAATAAAAGAGTTGTAAAGGTTATCTCTCTCTTTGCAGTTAAAGATACATAAAGGGAAATAAGATATGTACCAGAAACAAAAAGATTTGGAATGAAAAAGTTAAGAGAAAGGCTTTGACCTGTCTTTTATAGTGCCCATGGTTGTTTATAGTGACTTAAAGAGTTGCCCAGGCATGATGCTGACATTTATGGTATTTTATCATCCATACCAATCCACTAAGAACTCTTCCGCTTTCATTAATATAATTTCATCAGAGATTC
The DNA here is from genome assembly GCF_002263795.3 of Bos taurus. Classification (NCBI taxonomy): domain Eukaryota; kingdom Metazoa; phylum Chordata; class Mammalia; order Artiodactyla; family Bovidae; genus Bos; species Bos taurus. Next base: position 49,992,318 of record NC_037333.1, on the reverse strand, counting down.
CTGGAATCTAAGCACTTATTCCTTTCAGAACTTCCCAAAATTCATGACACCAAGTTCAAATGCTCCCATTTTGAAGCCTAATATTTTTAACTGGTTTACAGTAACATATCCTTTACCAACACCACTGCAAATTGAATTACCATTTATTTAATTAGTAACTGTATGTGGGGTCAAACACCTTTATTCACAAATTTTGTCCCATTTATTTTCAGGCATTTTCACCCCAAAACAAGAATGCTAAAGGGAAGAGAAAAATAAGAGACTTCGTGTAGAAGAATCTGGGTCAAAGTTCCATCACCAGCTTCTGTGGCCACCAGTAATCACCAAGATTCACTGAAAGACAAGGACTTAGGAGGGTTTGAAAAAGTGTCAGCAGAAGAAGAGCCCGCATCTTCTAATATTTACTTGCATTGTTAACATTGCTCACATTCAGACCAAAACATAGCTTTCATTATTTTAAGAAGTGGAATATTGAGGCTAATTACTCAACTATAGTGGAATTTTCCTTCAAACTTCAGGTTCAAAACTAAAGAGAAGAGACAGCAGGTAGCTGCTGATACCCCCCCTACTCCTAGAATTATTCTCTTGCTTTGGAAATGTGTTGTGAGAACAAAAAGAGTAAAAAATTTTATAGAGGCTAATAAAAAATATATATATTTATATTTGTGCTCTGCTGTGCTTAGTCATCTTTGCAACCCCATTTAAAGAGTATCAAAGAGTATCAAATGTAAGTGCATCCACATAATGTAAGGGCTGACTTCCGTGGTGGCTCAGATGGTAAAGAATCCACCTGCAATGCAGGAGACCCAGATTCGATCCCTGAGTTTGGAAGACTCTCTGGAGAAGGAAATGGCAACCCACTTTAGTATTCTCGCCTGAGAATTCCATGGATAGAGGAGCCTCGCAGGCTACACTCTACGGGATCACAGAAAGTTGGACACAACTGAGCAACTGACACTCTCACTTTTACATAATAAAAAACTTGAGTTCCAATTATGTAGCTGACAAACTTTCAAAAAAACTATTTCCCAACTATGATTATTTCACAACTTTCTAAAAGATAATGATGTAAGAAATATTTCATAGTGTGCACATGAAGATTTAAGAAACATTTTTTAGTTGAGAAGCAGAAGAGGGACTCTTATTCTCAAAATGTTTCTGAGATCTTTGATCCTCTAACACTTTAATCAGAATAACCCAGCAAAGGACATTTATTAAGTACTATCACGTTTGAACATCCAAATGCCTCTGTAAAATCTTCACTATATTAAGCTCACTCAGAAATAATTGAATTGGTACAGCATCACGTTTAAGATATCTTAAAAGATTTTAAAGACAAAATTCTGATTGGCTTATACTATACAAGGGTATAGAGGTTAGAAATTTTAAAAAAATTAAGTCACTTTGCACTAAGCATTAGCCATACAGCTAATGATTCTAAACTACTTTGTAGTTCCAGTTCCCATATCTTAGTATGGCGCACAAAATCCTTACAAACAGGAACTCCACTTATTTTATCACTCACCGTTTCCACTCTGTGACAAAGGACACCTCTAAGTCTTGCCCTAAGTATTTCTATTTCCCTTTCCAGAAAACACCTACTTGACCTTGAAAGTTCTGTGAAGGTCACTATCTACATTCTAGAAAAAGTTAGTATCTTTTTTCTCTCCCATACTACTTCATACATATGCAGTCCAAGTGCTTTCAGTTCAGTTCAGTCGCTCTGTCGTGTCCAACTCTGCGACCCTATGGACTGCAGCATGCCAGGCTGCCCTGTCCATCACCAACTCCTGGTGCTTGCTCAAACTCATGTCCATTGCATCGGTGATGACATCCAGCCATCTCATTCTCTGTCATCCCCTTCTCCTCCCGCCTTCAATCTTTCCCAGCATCAGGGTCTTTTCCAAAGAGTCAGTTCTTAACATTAGGTGGCCAAAGTATTGGAGTTTCAGTTTCAGCATAAGACTTTCCAATGAATATCCAGAGTTGACTTTCTTTAGGATTGACTGGTTGGATGTTCTTGCAGTCAAGGAAATCTCAAGAGTTTTCCCCAACACCACAGTTCAAAAGCATCGATTCTTTGGTGCTCAGCTTTCTTTATAGTCCAACTCTCACATCCATACGTGACTACTGGAAAAACCATGGCTTTGACTAGATGGACCTTTGTTGGCAAAGTAATGTGTCTGCTTTTTAATATGCTGCCTAGGTTGGGCATGGCTTTTTTTCCAAGGAGCAAGTGTCTTAATTTCATAGCTGCAGTCACCATCTGCAGTGATTAAGGAGTCCCCAAAAATAAACTCTGTCACTGTTTCCATTGTTTCCCCATCTATTTGCCGTAAGGTGATGGGACCAGATGTCATGATCTTTGTTTTTTGAATGTTGAGTTTTAAGCCAACTTTTTCATTCTCCTCTTTCACTTTCATCAAGAGGCTCTTTAGTTCTTCTTCACTTTTGCCATAAGTGTGGCATCATCTGCACATTTGAGGTTATTGATATTTCTCCTGGCAATTTTGATTTCAGCTTGTGCTTCATTCAGCCCAGCATTTCGTATGATGTACTCTGGATATAAGTTAAATAAGCAAGGTGACAATATATAGTCTTGATGTTCTCTTTTCCCAATTTAGAACCAGTCTGTTGTTCTATGTCCGGTTCTAACTGTTGCTTCTTGACCTCCATACAGATTTCTGAGGAGGGAGGTCAGGTGGTCTGGTATTCCCATCTCTTGAAGAATTTTTCAGTTTGTTATGATGTACATAGTCAAAGACTTTGGTGTAATCAATAAAGCAGAAGTAGATGCCTTTTTTGGTATTCTTTTCCTTTTTCCATGATCCAGTGGATGTTGGCAATTTGATCTCTGGTTCCTCTGCCTTTTCTAAAGCCAGCTTGAACATCTGGAATTTCACGGTTCATGTACTTTTGAAGCCTGGGCTGGAGAATTTTGAGCATTACTTTGCTACCATGTGAGCTGAGTACAATTGTGCCGTAGTTTGAACATTCTTTGGCATTGCCTTTCTTTGGAATTGGAATGAAAGCTGACCTTTTTCAGTCCTGTGGCCACTGCTTCCTTTTCCAGATTTCCTGGCATATTGAGTGCAGCACTTTCACAGCATCATCTTTAAGGATTTGAAATAGCTCAACTGGAATTCCATCACTTCCACTAGCTTTCTTCATAGTGATGCTTCCTAAGGCCAAGTGCTTTAGTACTTTGTTTATATAGCTGTCTCTCCTGTTACATCCAAAGACGCTTTCAGAGTGGGCACCATTTTACGTTCATTTTTTGTGTCTTCTGCACTTGGATCAGTACCTAGCACTCAACATAATTTCAATAACTTGGTAAATTAAATCACTGAGTGAGCACAAACAGACAACATCATACCATTGAACAAAGCACATGAAAATGTTTTAATGTGTTTTAATATGATGAACAAACACAAATTATCTGGGGAAGAATTAATTTACAGATGCACTTCTGAATTTTCCTTATCCATATGATCAGGCTCTACATCCAAGATGTTGACCAGTGTAGATGTGTGTTAGTCATTCAGTCGTGTCCGACTCTTTGTGACCCCATGGACTGTAGTCTTCCAGGCTCCTGTGTCCATGGAATTTTCAGGCAAGAATACTACAGTGGGCTGCCATTCCCTTCTCCATAGGATCTTCCCAGCCCAGGGATTGAACCCCCAATATAGATTACATGCCCAGAATCCCTTTCTTTCTGGCTTACAGCCAGGTTTAGTCAGTGGAAACTCTTGACTCAGACTAAAAAGAGAGAGAAGATAAAGGTCAGAGTATTTATTCCCTGACTCCTCGTCTCCAAGGCCACTTTGGGCAGCCCTGTCTAAATATTTACTTTATTCTATTAACTTCTCTCTCTCCTTTTCCCCTGCAGAGTAGAGGTGGGACTCAGTGGGCAGGGTCTCTCTTCCTTGTCATTGTTGACATTTTAAGCACCATATTTCCATGTCATGAGTAGCTTCCCTGTGCTCTATACTATGTTTAGCAACATTTCTGGCCTCTATCCAGTAGATATAAATAATCTTTTTAGAGCAGTCTACAATTTATAGATTACTTTCACCTATTTAATCTCACTTGAGCTGCATAAGTCTATAAATAGACATTATTAGAACACCTACCTTTACAGATGAGGAAATGAAACTCATAGTAACTAAAAAACATGTACTGGGAAAAATCCTATGGAGTGTAATAATAGGTACAAAGTGTTTTTATATCAAAGTCATAATTTCATTTCATATTGTAAACATATATTGACTAAATTTCCTTATATTATCATTTGCCTAAATTACAGCGTTTCATCACCAAGGCCATTGAGTTTCCTATGAAATGCCAAAGTCATGATGGAATTCTCTGGATGTTATATTAAATGTGAGTGATATAGTTAGTCATCTATTATATATATTTCTAACCCTTAGAAGAAAAATGTTGCAAGTATGTTGTATTGAGAATTGAAATCCTCTTCGAAGATAATATATACTGAACCCCTTCTACAAAAATGCCCACCAGAATTACAATAGAAAAATAGAGTAATTCCAGGCATGCTTATGTATTTGATCATTTTACATTAAAGCAAGAAAGATGTTTAATGCATTTCAGATTTCTAGGGACTGCTTCTATCATTCCACTTCTCTTATAGAAAACCCAGTCCTATTGAAACTTGCTCACTCAGCCAAAGAGATACAGAGTCTGACAGTCTGCTATCAGACTTTAAGGAACTAAGAGATGTCAGCATATATGTGTCCTGCAAAGTTCAGAAATCAAAGAGGCTGCAGGTAATGTCTCCCCTAGGATCTCAGGGAATATTAATTGATGACAATTGATGAAACTGCATCTTTTCTCCAGGGTCTACATTTATTTTTTCTTTCCCAGGGGGACATTATTTTGGTTCCATAGTCTCCAATGGAAATACATGTGAGACTAAACTGAATGCATATCAGTAAGCTATGAATGAATGGCCTTTTCTAAATTAAAGCATAACTTTTCCTCTTTTGATAACTACTAGTCCAATCATAGTATGGGCTTCTGCAATCAAACAAATCATAAGCCACAGCAGTTAGAAAGAGCAGAATTATGTCTAGTGCCAGATAAATTACCTTTTACTGCCCTCAAGATAGCCCTGATATCATGTTATTCCTCTAGGTGCATCACTGTTAGGCCAAGTCCTAGAGAGTAAAGACACTATCCTTTATGGAGTTTCTGTTATATCCCAGGATCTGTGCTCCATTATCCCATTAACCCTCATAATACCCCTACTTGGTACACAATGTTATTCTCAAATTACAGATGAGGATATTGAAGACTCAATGAGAAATCAAATTTACCCTGTTTCAAAGCTAATCTCACTTCTTTACTGCCTCTTGTTGATCAAGTCAGTCAGACCCTATCTAACAACAATCATAGTATTTAACTTAATTAGTACTTAATTAGTAAGTTCAATTAATAAACAGTGTGCAAAGTTGCTGCAGTCAGAAATAGTCATTAAAGTGAAGAGTGAATCACTAAATCATATTACCTCTCAAAACATTTGACAGATTTATACATAAAATTTACCTTACAGAAAAAATCATTGCAGCTTTTTCTATCCTTAAGCTTTTTCAAATACAAAAAAAATTCTTTTGAGGGAAAAGTAAGATACAGAAATAATAATGAAATAATTATTTGGTGATTTCATGGGGAAAAGGCAGACTGGAGACTGCCCAAATAATATTTTGTGGTTTATAAACTGTGTTTGTCATGTTTTTAGAATGTTTGCCTATCAGACCTACAGTGAACAGAATGATTCCCCTCCAAGATGTCCACATCCTAATCCCAGAAATTTATGAATATGTTACCCTACATAGCACAAGGAATTAAAAATGCAGATGGAATTAGCTTCTAATCAATTGATCATAAAATAAGAATATTTTTCTGTATCATCCAAGTGGATCTAATGTATCCACAATGTCCTTAAATGATTAAGAGAGAAACAGAAGACAGCAGCCAGGGTGATATTTCAAAAAGACTCTTTACCAGCCATTGCTGGCTTTGAAGATGGACGAGAGTCAAGAGACAAAGATGCAGGCAGCTTTCAGAAACTGGAAAAGGCAAGAAAATAGATTCCCCTCTTGATCTTTCAAAAAGAAACACACAGCAGACAATACATTGATAATAGCCTAGGGAGACCCATTTTTGACTTCTGACCATCAGATATATAAGAAATAAATAATTGTTATTTAAGTTATTATGTTATTAAAAATTGGTTACAAAGGCAATAGAAAACTAATTCAAGACTGAAGTAAGGCCTGGAAGATACCTGGAAAATGGTGATTAGTTGCATTAGCCAACATCCCATAGGACATAAATTAAAGTCTCCTGGTTGTATAGTAGGAGATGTCTCCATTTTCTTAAATATGATTCAGCATTAACTATATAAAGTGTATTAAAACATTTTATCATTACACAAATGGTTTTAGCCAACACCTTTTTAAAAACCATGATATAAACTGCCATGATGGAGAATAATTTAAAAATGCGTTAAAAATACTTAAAGTGTTAAGACACATCATGCATCTTGTTCAAATGATTAATTATACTGCTCTATTCTGATTCATGAAATAATTCAACATGATACCAATGATATAAAAGACCTAGTGATAAAAGCAAACTTTATTACTAAATGCTCAAAAGCCCACTGTAACAAAAATCTATCTGTGGTTTACTAGACTCTACTCAATTAAAAAAATTGAAAAACAAAATGAAAAGAAAAAAGAATGAAGGAAAAGTGAAGAAAATTCTCTTACATTAGCCAGACTTAGATAGTTAAAATAACTATTGCTAGCTGGAATGTTTTAGCATTAAATTAATTTCTAATTCCTACATACAGGTGCTAGTGATACTAACATATCAAACCACTAGCATTCACCAGTGTAAATATACTTTCAATAGAATATCCCAAGCTAAGGATAGGGTTAAACTGTTGTCCTGAGAGAATTATACAGAGATTCTGCAAATTCTGTAGAAAGTGAATGGGGTGGATTTCAGGAATAGTTATTGAAAATAAGGCCTCAGGAGACTGGAAAAGCTGGCAACACAAAAACAAGGAAACAGAGATGCCAAAATATGAAGGGGAAGATTGCAGCCAAGGCTAATTACACAGTGAAGCCCATTCCAGAACACCTAGCCCTCTGCTCTCCTTTCAAGGCGCAGGCTTATACCTGGCATGGTGAGGTCCACGAGGTCTCAAAGAATCAGAAACAACTGAGTGACTGAACAACAAGAACAATTTCCAGAAAATCAATTCAGTTGTTCTTCCAAAAAGTAACATTTTCCAAGTCTTTTTTTTTTTTACCATAAGCCTCAACAAGAGCATTTAAAATATGTGACCTTTCTTCATGCTGCTTCTTTTTAATATTTTTCAAAAATAACACAAATAAAATTTCTAATTTAAAAATATCATTGTCTAAATTCGAGTTATTAGCTTCTGTTATTTCTGGGGGAGGAGAGACTTCCAGACCAAAATTTACCCCAGAACCAATACAACATTGTAAAGTAATTAGCCTCCAATTAAAATAAATAAATTTAAATTAAAAAAAAATTTACCCCAGAATTTAAAATATAATGTTATCTTATATCTACATTACTTTGCTAGCATGTGAGATGAGTGCAATTGGGCTATAATTTGAACATTCTTTGTCATTGCCTTTCTTTGGGATTGGAATGAAAACTGACCTCTTCCAGTTCTGTAGCCACTGCTGAGTTTTTCAGATTTGCTGGCGTATCGAGTGCAGCACTTTCACAGCATCATCTTTTAGGATTTGAAATACCTCATCTAGAATTCCATCACCTTTGGAACTAGCTTTGCTCGTAGTGATATTTCCTAAGGCCCACTGGACTTCGCATTCCAGTATGTCTGGTTCTAAGTGAGTGATCACACCATTGTGGTTATCTGGGTCATGAAGATCTTTTTGTATAGTTTTTCTGTGTATTCTCGCCACCTCTTCTTAATATCTTCTGTTTCTGTCAGGTCCATACCATTTATGTCCTTTACTGTGCTCATCTTCGCATGAAATGTTCCTTTGGTATCTCTAATTTTCTTGAAGAGATCTCTAGTCTTTTCCATTCTATTGTTTTCCTCTATTTCATTGCATTGATTGCTGAGGAAGGCTTTCTTATCTCTCCTTGCTATTCTTTGGAACTCTACATTCAAATGGGTATACTTTTCCTCTTCTCCTTTGCCTCTCACTTGTCTTTTTTTCTCAGCTATTTGTAAGGCCTCCTCAGACAACCATTTTGCCTTTTTGCACTTCTTTTTCTTGGGGATGGTCTTGATTCCTGCCTCTGTCAAATGTTCTTGTACAATGTCACAAACCTCCGTCCATAGTTCTTAAGGCACTCTGTCTATCAGATCTAGTCCCTTGACTCTATTTGTCACTTTCACTGTATAATTGTAAGGGATTTGATTTAGGTTATAACTGAATGGTCTACTGGTTTTCCCTACTTTCTTCAATTTAAGTCTGAATTTGGCAATAAGGAGTTCATGATCTGTAGAAAATTCTTAAAGAGATGGGAATACCAAACCACCTGACCTGCCTCCTCAGAAATCTGTATGCAGGTCAAAAAGCAACAATTAGAACAGGACATGGAACAACCGTCTGGTTTCAAATCAGGAAAGGAGTATGTCAAGGCTGCATATTGTCACCCTGCTTATTTAACTTATATGCAGAGCACATCATGCGAAATGCCAGGCTGGATGAAGCACAAGATTCTCCTGGAATCAAGACTGCCAGGAGAAATATCAATAACCTCAGATACACACATGACACCACCCTTGTGGCAGAAAGTGAAGAACTAAAGAGCCTCTTGATAAAAGTGAAAAAAGAGAGTGAAAGCACTGGCTTAAAACTCAACACTCAGAAAACTAAGATCATGGCATGTGGTCCCATCACTTCATGGCAAATAGATGGGGAAACAATGGAAACAGTGAGAGATTTTATTTTGGGGGGCTCCAAAATCACTGCAGATGGTGACTGCAGCCATGAAATGAAAAGTGGCTTGTTCCTTGGAAGAAAAGCTATGACCAACCTAAATAGCATATTAAAAACCAGAGACATTACTTTGCCAACAAAGGCCCATCTAGTCAAATCTATGGTTTTTCCAGTAGTCATGTCTGGATGTGAGAATCGGACTATAAAGAAACCCGAGCACTGAAGAATTGATGCTTTTGAACTGTGTTGTTGGAGAAGACTCTTGAGAGTCCCTTGGACTGCGAGGAGATCCAACCTGTCTATCCTAAAGGAAATCAGTCCTGAATATTCAGTACTGATGCTGAAGCTGAAACTCCAATACTTTGGCCTCCTGGTACGAATAACTGACTCATTGGAAAAGACCCTGATGCTGGGAAAGATTGAAGGTGGGAGGAAAAGGGGACGACAGAGTGTGAGATGGTTGGATGGCATCATTCATGTGATGGACATGAATTTGAGTAGGCTCCAGGAATTGGTGATGGACTGGGAGGCCTGGTGTGCTACAGTCCATGGGGTTGCAAAGAGTTGGACACGAATGGGCAACTGAACTGACTGAATATATATACATATGCTTAGTCGCTAAGTCGTGTTCAACTCTTTGTGACCGTTTGGTCTGTAGCCTGCCAGGCTCCTCTGTCTATGGGATTTCCCAGGCAAGAACACTGGAGTGGGTTGCCATTTCCTTCTTCAGGGGATCTTCCAGACCCAGGGATCAAACCCGTGTCTCCTACGTATACATACATATATAGGTCTTCTCTCATTGCTCAGTCAGTAAATCAACTGCCTGCAATGCAAGAGACCTGGGTTTGATTCCTGGGTCAGGAAGATCCCCTGGAGAAGGAAATGGCAATCCAATCCAGTATTCTTGCCTGGAGAATCCAATGGACAGAGGAGCCTGGTGGGCTACAGTCCACGGGGTCACAAAGAGTCGGACCTGTCTTAGCGACTAAAACCACCATATAATGAACTAAGAAATTAGACCCTGAGTGGCACTGGCACTAAATAAGGAATATCTTACTCCTTTCTGCCACCTGGACAAAAAACTAAAGATCTATTGTGAAGTGACCCCATTAAGAGATCAAGGGACCAAGTATGACAGGAGAAAGATCAACTAGGATTGTTTTATCTCCAAATGTTTTCTGTGTATTCTGGATAATGTCTTATATAAATCCCTTTGTTAGAAAGCTTCACATCAGGGCTTTTTGCTCTTCCAGAATCCTCCATGAATAGAAATATAACTTGGAGAGGCGATATTTTAAAAGCTCTCATCAACCAGTCACTTAAGTAGGATTATCTGGAAGCCAGTTGATAACAAGTACCAGTGTTAATAGAACAAATGAAAGGTGCTCGGCTAAAAAAGAGAACACTAGAAGAAATGAAAAGCATCTAAAATAATTAGAAATTTAAGAAAAAAAAAATTAAGGTTTTTCTTAAGATCTCCCAGGCTATAACACTTTTGATAATCAAGGCATAAATAAATACAAGGTATGAAAATACAAGATTACATGGCTGTTTTTAGAAAAATACAATTTATGATTCAGATGAATTGTTCTATTTTTCAAGGAAGTTGCCTCAAGAGGGTGTAAACATTCCAGTAATGTTGATTAAAAGCATCTATAGGACTCCTCTCTTGGAAATCGCTTTTCAGCATGTGTCTTTTTTTTCAGTCTCTTCAATGAGAGTAATAGTTCCCATTTAAAGGCAGTTTGATATGAGAATTCAGAGCCAACAGTTACAGTGAGCAAGTTTAGTTTTTGGTCAGCGTGACAGATAACAAAGCAATGAGGCTAACTGAATTGCTCATGAACTTGTTCTAATTTTAACAATCAAAGGAAAAAGCCATTAGAAATGCATAAATAGCAAACACCTGTTGAAATGTAAAGGAGGATGAGGGTCCAATTCAGCTCTCATGAGAACAGTTAATGCCTATGTACAACAATGCCAGATTGATGCAGGGCTGATGCAGAAGAAAGAAATTAAAGCCATATTATAACTTGTGTGAAGTCATTAACTAGTCCAACCTTCCTAAGAATTGGTTAAGTCCTTCCCCAAATACCTATAACTCCCATGATAGCCATTACTATACTATATTAAAATTACAAGACTATCTTTCATGAGACTGACTTCCTGTTTTATACACCTACTACCATGAGACATCAATAATTGGGGGTTAGATAGATGAATAAACAACACTCATTTGGACAGGTAACTTCCGGCAATCCTACTTAACATCCCTCCTCAATTAGGTTGATGGAGACACATCTTAGGCAAACTTCGAGATCTACATTTATTCTTATACTATTTTTAGTTATGCTATCAAGGAATACTTGAAATTTGCTGTTAAAAGAGAAAACCCCAAATTTGACAGTCCTTCATAGCTTTCTTAAGGCAGCTAGGATCTGGAAAACTTCAAAAACTTTCAATGTTTAAAATATTCTTATCACTTGGTTGCTTGGTACCTACTGACACCTGACTTCCTCTGAGACAATGAGAAAACTCAGCCTGCATGGTGGGAAAAATGAAGCTAGAGCAAGTATAAAAGCCTACAGAATGCCACAGGGGAAGAAAAAGAGCAGCACCTCAGACTATCACAAACTGTCTCTGCTGCAGAGGATGCTGAGGGGCTGAGAAACACAGATTGCCTAGTCTGATGTCTTGCAGAAGACTGCCAAGTGCATAATGTCCACTTTGCTGAAGCCATTATTCCAGCAATCTTCCTCCACAACTTGAAATCTACTGAGAGGATTAATGATCATTTTTCTGAAAGCAGCTTTCAAAAATGCCAGCATGCCCCCAAATTTCAATGCTTCCTAAACTGATTTGTTTGGGAGGGGGGTTGCAAAGATAAATGTATGACTGTGTTAAAACTTAATGTCATTTGAGTTTGTGGGAGTATGGACATGTGTGTGTGTGTGTGAGAGAGAGAGAGTGTGTAGAAATAAGCACAAACATGGGAAGTAGAAGGTGTATAGGATTTTATGTTTTATTCTCCAACACTTTGCTCGGGGCTTGATAATTTTTTCAGATCTTTTCAACTATAAGTTTGAGGGGGGGCGGAAATGTAGGTAATCATGAAAGTACAGAAAGATACAACTTCCTATGTGTATTCCCTTAGTTCTTTTATTTTTTACTATCTTTTGCCTTTGCTGAAAAAGTTCCTCCCCCATCCTTTTTTTTTTTTTTTCTTCTTTTTCAATTATTCAGTAAAAAGGCCTAGCAAGAAACCAGCTTAAATGATAAAAAAAAAAAAAAGAAAGAAAGAAAGAAACAAGCCAAACATATTTGGGGCCTCTGAACAAAATCCAGCTTTTTTATTTTTTTTGTAAATTGAGACTTTCCTCTCTGGTTCTGAAACATGTTTTTTTGCTCCTTTCTTCAATAAGACATTTCTGTTCTTACTCAGAGTGACAAAATAATACATCTTCAATTCTCCTCCACAGATGAGTGCTAGGAATAAAATGACAATACCTATTTTTGGTAACAAGTAATTCTTTATTTTTAAAAACTGACTCTTCTAGGAAAATATTTAGCTTCAGCTTTGGCATCATGACTTCATTTTTGCCAAATCTCCCTCCATCCTCCTTGAAGATAGCTTGTTTACTATCATAGAAATGACATTCATCAATATCCAATGTTTCACTGTTTGATTTTTACAGTTTCTTATTTCCCATGGAGTTTTGAATACCTTGGGAAAATGAGATAAAGAAAAACCGAGTGATCTGTTCAACTTCAGAGATCAAGACCAAAATAAACCTTATAAAAGCTGCATCTGCCTCTCAGCCAGGATTGTACTAATGCGGAGGCATATTATATGGGAAAGTCATGCTTTTAGATGTGAGCATCTGTCTGCATTTCAACATCTTTTTATATGAAATAGATTGTGATGAATAATTTCTTTCTGATACTATTAAATATCAAAACAAAATTCACAGCTCAAGTGGCAGTCCTCTTTTAGTCCTTACTGATGCTAGAGATCAAAAGAGCAGCATGGCAGGTCACCTCTGAACACGAGATAAGTTGCACAAGAGTTTATGACATAGTTAATTAAAGGCTAGAAGCGTGGCTGGATTTCCTTTGTTTAGGCTTCATGCAAATTGCTCTCATTTTCTTCGCCTGGCACCTCTGTAGCCTGAAATGTAGAACTGAGCATTTCTGATGTAGAGAAATGTATACAGACATACAAAGATTACAGAAGTACTGTGTATGGATTGATTTTATATTCACAAGCCATGTCTGTCCTTCCTTCACAATAGGCATATGCTATCCCATTAACTGTAATGTGACATAGTGGGGACATCAAGCACTTTAAGTCCCTCAAGGTTTACATTATCTAATGATGGATAAACAATATGATAGATATTTGAAAGAATAAACATACAGTAAAGTAAATTCTTCACTGAAGCTCTTCTTGGGTGAAACAGCAGTTACACAATTGTAACTTACTTGCCATTAGGAGTTTCTGCCCCGTGCTCTGAAAAAAATTGTTCTTGTTTCACAAAAGAACAATCAAAAAGTTCAAAAATAATAGAGATGAATTCTCAAGAACACATAAGCATGCATTTTTATTGCTTTCTTACTGTCAAAGGTAGGTATTCATACTATTATTTCTGGGGACTGAAAACAATTCCCTTCCCTAAGTGGATTAAAACATAAAAGACACAAACTACAAGGTGTATCCAGGAAATATTTTGCTAGATTGACAACTATACATACAATACAAACTGAATTGTGGATTTCATCAGGTCCTTACAATTTGGTTATGCCGAACACATGGCATTCTTTGTCTTTTCTTCTCTTTTCCTTTTCTGAAAGTACACCAATATCTACATTGAAGTTTACAGATTCATCACTAATTATCCACCTTCATACACTAAATTTGAATGATCTTTCCAACTCAAACCAAATTGTTCCATCTTCTATTTTGCTTATACTCCTACGATACACTAATGTTAAAATGTATGTATGATGCTCACACTTATAAGGCCAATGACTGTGCTGTGCTTGGTTGCTCAGTTGTGTCTGAATCTTTTTGACCCCATGGACTCCTCTGTCCTGCCATGCTCCTCTGTCCAGGCAAGAATTCTCCAGGCAAGAATACTGGAGTGGGTTGCACGCACTCTTCCTGGGTATCTTCACAACCCAGGGATTGAACCCAAGTCTCCTGCATTGCAGCCGAATTATTTACCAGCTGAGCTACCAGGGAAGCCCAGGCCAATGACTAACACTGATTAATTTCCAGAGTTCTTTGGCTTTAAATCAGTTGTTTCCAAGTGGGAGTTCAACTTTTAACCACATGGTAAAGAACTGATCTGCTAGGCTCTGTAAGAATTCACGTGAGGTCTGGCTGGGATTATTAACTGGGTTCTTTACCAGTTAATCATATTTTCTTCTTATTAGTAGGACATAACAGCAAGGATGGCAATACTTGTAATACTTATTGTTAAACAAACAAAATTCTATGAATTATTAGGTGGAGTATGAAAATAACAGCCTCAAAAATTTGATTCACTAATTCTGAAACTTAAAAACTTTAAATCTTATAAAACATACACTAAGATCAATCCAGATCACAAGTGTATGGAGACATACAGCTGAATCCAGAGTTATATTACAAAGATTTATACTTTGAGACATCCACCTGTTGAATAAGCAACCTATAATAAAGTATCATCAATACATTAGGAAGACACTGTCATAGCAGAAATGGGTATATCATTATTGTCATAAAGAAGCAATTTCAGATGGGCTTCAATGATACCCCTCTGAATTTAGGTGATTAAAAATGTCTCCAATTCTGTAAAGAAATTATCCTTCAATTAAAAAATAAATTTAAAATAAAAAAGAAAAAATGTGTATCATAAAGAAACATATATGAAGTTTAAATAAGGAAAAAGACTGATAAAATGTTTTAAGAGAAAAAAACTGAAAATGACATAGGTCATATTTTAATCAAATGCTTAATAATCAGCACTAGTTTAAAGAAAGGGCTTCCCCTGGTGGCTCAGGGGTAAAGAATCTGACAGCCAAGCAGGAGACGTAAGTTCCATCCCTGGATGAGGAAGATTCCTTGGAGAAGGAAATGGCAATCCACTCCAGGATTCTTGCCTGGAAAATCCCATGTACAGAGGAGCCTGGCGGGTACAGCCAATGGGGATCAAAAAGAGGCAGACATGACTAAGGGTCTAAACGACAATAACAAACACAAAGTAGGTTTTTAATTCTTTTTAAATAAAATTTTATTCTCATATAAAGGCATTTCCCATCCTAATCAAATGGCAATTTACAAAAATTAATAAATTTGTTTTTTCCTAGTTGTATTAATAACTTACAGAACAGACTATGTGTGAATACTTAATGAAATGAATAACATTAAAACAAAATAACAAAAAAGGGAAAATATATTTATGAGGTGTTCCCCAAAGAACAGAATGGGTAGAGAGAAAATGGGAAGTGTGGACTAGTCTAATATCTATCTTTCCATTTTTTGATTTGAAGTTTAAGTTTTAAGGTAGTACTATTAAAAAAAAATTGGACTGAGTAACCCAATTTCAAGAACATAGTAAAAGATATTGAAATAGGAAGGTTGAAATATTATTGAAGGCTTTAAGAGAACTTGGTGAATTCAATTTCATTCTCACAGAACTAGTTGGCTATAGAATAGATGTGTTCCCTGTACTTGGCATATGCACAGCGGTGGACAGGGTGGCCTCTGCAGCCAGACTGCTTGCACTTGAACCTCAGCTCGGACACTTTGCAAACTGTGGGATGGTGAGCAAGTTACTCAGCTCCCTCTGTGGATCACTTTCCTCATCTACAGAATGAAGACAATTACAGGTGTTCTTGGTAGGGCTGTTGCACCTATTTAATGAGATAATCTATGTAAAATATGTTGATCAGTGTGTAGAACACAGCATGTTGAATATGTTTAGCTATTATTTTTTTATTTTCCCACTGTAATTGAATCTCTGTGGGGGAAGGGATGTTTGTCTATGTTTGTTAGTGCCATTTCTCCAGTGCCTAAAATAGTACCTGCATATAATCACCTAATTGGCATAAAATAAGTATTTTCTCCTGGCAGTGTTAACTGTATTACTTTTCTATGTGTAGGATATATATATGCATATACATGGGCTTCCCAGGTGGCACTAGGGATAAAGAACCCACCTGCCAATGCAGGTAGATGTAAGAGACATAGGTTCGATCCCTGGGTCAGGAACATGCCCTGGAGGAGGGCAGGGCAACCCACTCCAGTATTCTTGCCAGGAGAAGCCCATGGACAGAGGAGCCTGGCAGGCTGCAGTCCATGGTGTCACAAAGAGTAGGACACGACTGAAGTGACTTAGCACGCACATATTCATGCATATACATATCATACATATATATACATACATACATACACACAGTAGTTTCTTATGAAAGGTAAAATACTAAAAGTAAGACTTTTTTGTAATGAAGTAAATTTTAATACTCCTGACTTAATAGCATTTGCACTGGTTTGGAAAAAACAGGCATTACCATCTTTTGTCCCTAATGCCATCTCTGTATATAAAATTGGTCCTTGTGTTCAACGAAAAGCAGATTTAGATATGATTAAAATAAATTCAGATTTAGGTTATACTTATTGCCATTTCCTTGAACAAAACAACTGTTTAACTTGCCGTTTTTAATATTGGGGGTCAAATGTAAAGTTAGCTCAGAAAGTTTGTACTTCTTAGGAAAGATCTATTTGGTCGTTATGCTCCATTGCTTAGAAATTCTGATAAAGGACAGAGAAAAGAGCTTCCTTTTTCTGGCATTGATGGGTTTATCCTGTGTTATACCTAAAATATCACCATTTCCTACAGCCCAATGGATATATATATATATATATAGTTCCCAGGCTACTGCTGCTGCTGCTAAGTCATTTCAGTCATGTCCGACCCTGTGCGACCCCATAGACGGCAGCCCACCAGGCTCCCCCGTCCCTGGGATTCTCCAGGCAAGAACACTGGAGTGGGTTGCCATTGCCTTCTCCAGTGCATGAAAGTGAAAAGTGAAAGTGAAGTCGCTCAGTCGTGTTCCACTCTTTGTGACCCCACGGACTGCAGCCTACTAGGCTTCTCCGCCTATGGGATTTTCCAGGCAAGAGTACTGGAGTGGGGTGCCATTGCCTTCTCCAGTTCCCAGGCTACTCATTATCTCATTATGTATTTTATCACATGAATTCTTAATTTTATTATGAAAATGAAAAGACACAGTGGGGGGGGGAACAACTTGATGTGTCCATGGATTTGTATTGATGTACCGTGTTGCATGCATACATAATAATAGTTTGTGAAGAGTCACTCAGAGCGTGGGATCAGCCTCGGTTAAATGTTTGGCAATTTCTAACTGCTAGGGGGAATCAGACTCACTGGATCTTTGTCAGATCAATCATACCACTATGCATGATAATCCACTGACACTGTCCTTGAAAAGGATTAGTAAGCCTATATTATTGCTGTTTCAACCGACTCCCTCCACCCTTTAACTCCTATTATTTTTTATTTGAACTTTAATGCTAATAATATACTAGATATTTTAGACTAAATATTAACATCATCATTTTAAAAAATGCTGTTACATTTGTGGAACAATTTGGGACTATTCTATACAAATATTGATTTTACATAATTACTATACCTGCATGAACTTATATCAGTTGGCAAAATTAAAATAACTAAGATGGTATTTAATATCACCATCTGAGTCACCAGGAAAGCCCCATTTAATATCACAAATCCCTGTAAAACTTAAAAGTGCAAAAAGCATTCAATGATGTGCGTAAAAAGTTAGACAGACATAATGAGCTAAAAAATGAACTTCAAATTTTATGCACATGCATACCCATTATACGTTCATATTTTTTCACAAAAGCTATAGTAATTTTTCATCATTGCCAAGAACATATCTATAGGGCTGCTTTAGGAAATTGATAGAAAAAAAGGTTCTTGTAAAATGGAAAGGTTTAAAATGGAAGGTTCTTTTAACTTCTTTACTATGAAAGTACAGACTGTATGTGGTGAATGACAAGCTCAAGAAGAAACAATGGTCCAGCCCAATGTGTTCTGCTCCAGTCAAGAACACATTCTAGTGTTCTGGCAGGACAAGATGAGCGCACGGCCTTTAAGAATACATTCTATTTTGGAGTGAATTGTGTGCCCTAGAAATTCATATGTTGAAGACCTGACAAAAATTAGAATCTTTCTGAGGCTAATTTATGGTTAAATGATATCAGAAGGGTTAAGGCCCTAATCTGATAGAACTGGTTTCCTTAGAAGAAGAGAAAGGAACACTAGAGCTCTCTGTGAATCTGCTGGCACCTTGATCTGGGACTTCTAGCCTCTGGAACTGTGAAAAAACAAATTACTGTGGTTTAAGGCACATAGTCTCTGGTATTTTGTTATGGCAGACCTTGTGGACTAACACAGACTCTGTCTTGACTGCTGGGGATACACAGCAGGTATTGTGGACTAGAACAAAACGCACACAAAAGCCTAAATACAAAAGCACATAAATTAAAATCTATCAGGATTTTACTGTGATTTTACTGTGCTAATGATAACTTTCAGGTTTGGAGAGAGAATTATTTTGGAGGAGAGTTGACTGCAAGTAGCTGAATGCACCTGCTTTATATAGAGAGGATGGGACCTATGAGGTTGTTTTTTCCCCACTTACATGTGTCACAAGGAGCAAATAACGGAACCTGTCTCCTGGAGCTGTTAGGAGAAGTCAATGTTATAATGTGGTATAGACACCGTTGCAGAGTGATTGACACAGAACTAGAGCTCAATAAATGATCATTCAATGTTAGAGACTGGATATGAGGAATGGAAGAAAAACTTCCAGGAAATACAGAATGGAAGAGGAAAGGACTGTTAAAAAGTAGTAAATTTATTTAAAAAGTATCAAAATGGATACAAACTATTGTGAGTCTTTCCTAAGCTACTTGCTTTGCAGCAATAAACTATTTCTTTTCCCTTTTCCCATTTAGATGTCATAGGCTCTGCAATGACTTTGGACAAAACCCAGTGTCTCCTGGTCTATGGATAGGTACACACCCTAGTTGCACCTTGATCAACATTACTTCAAAGAAATCAACCAGGATAAGAGAACATCAGAGGCTTCGAATAAGTGATTATGACAAAACAAACACAAAGCACCAAGAAACTGAAACAAAACAAAAAAAAAAACTTTTCATATAATATTACAGATAGTGAAAATATTCCAAAAGTGCAAATGAACTTTAAGTAGGGCTTAGAGAAATTCATAGATATGGAGAAATACTATCTCAAGTTACAGTAGTGTTTTATAAGTCCCAAACAGTTTATGTGACCCTCATAAACCCTGTCATATAATCAGAGCAAGGGTTATTATGTAAAATGACAGAAGATGAGTTTGAGAGGCTTCAGGACTTGAAAGGACTTACTTATACAAGGGCGCACTGGCCAGTGAGTGACACAGTTGGGGCAAAAGGCAGATTTTCCTATCACCTTATCAGGCTTTAGTTTTCTACTTTGTCAGAG
Organism: Bos taurus; assembly: GCF_002263795.3. Lineage (NCBI taxonomy): Eukaryota > Metazoa > Chordata > Mammalia > Artiodactyla > Bovidae > Bos > Bos taurus. Next base: position 49,972,757 of record NC_037333.1, on the reverse strand, counting down.
GCTGTCAAAAACCAAACCAGTAAGCAGAAGTTAGGAATTTCAGGGGCTCTAAACTTCAAGTCTTTTGTAGCCTGACCTACCCTCTGCAGTCAGAATTGAGAAGGGGGAAGTGTTAAAAATTCAGCTTTCTGGGATATCTATAGGAAAGACCTTTGATCCTGTTGCTTAGTTTCTAAGTCCTGTCTGACTCTTTGCGACCCCATGCACTGTACCCCACCAGACTCCTCCTCTGTCCATGGGATTCTCCAGACAAGAATACTGGAATGGGTTGCCATTTCCTTCTCCAGGGATCAAACCTGTGTCTCCTGCTTGGCTGGCAGATTCTCTGTCACCAAGCGACCTGAGAAGCCCTTAGTAAAGACCTGAAGTGAAAGTCAAAGTGATAGTTGCTCAGTTGTGTCTGACTCCTTGCAACCCTAAGGACTGTAGCCCTCCAGGCTCCTCTGTCCATGGGATTCTCCAGGCAAAAACCCCAATAAAGACCTAATAGCACTCAATTTCTGAGAATTTAATTAAATTAGGATAAGAAACAGCTACACAGCAATAATATGGCAACTATTTTGATTACAGTAGTCTAATAATAATAATAGGGAGAAGGTGAGTGTACGGCCACGCAGTGGTTGCATTTTTCCGCCTTCTTTTCTCTTTCTTTGTTCCTCTTTTTCTCACGAATGTACTGGGGTAGAAAATGAATGAAGATAGAGAACACTGATACTGCAGGCTGAAAACCAAAACCAAAACCAAACAAAACAACTAGTAGAAATGGGAGAAAGTAAACATTGACTACTTTTTAACACCAGTCTTACTGTCATATAAAGCCGAGACATCTAGTGTCATCCCTCTGGTCACAAAATCAAGGACACAAACATTTGCTTTTATCAGGACTGAATACCCTTTGCTGCTATAATCTTATCTTACCTCCCGACTCCCAGCTGGAGTCCGAGACACATGGTGCCTTAAAAGAGTTCTCAGTCTTCTAAACTAGGGAAGGCTGTTCACCCTTCCTCAGGGTCCTCATCAAAATCCCCATTTCTTAAGAACTATTGATCTTTGGGAGGTGCTGACTTCATTATCTGCTTAGAGCAATTTACACCCAGGTGTGCCAAAGACAGAATCAACTCCTTCAGAGGTTATGTGCAATTTAAAAGAGGCACTTCTTAGAATCTCAGGACTTCTAAGGAGTGCTTTTGAATTGTAAGGCATTTCTCAGCTTCACTGCCCATCAGTCCACAGGAAGGACATATCCCCTCTCCTAGACTTCTTTCCTGAGTACATCAAGTACATGTTTCTCTTTACAGATATGCTAGACTCTCATCTTTAAAAACAACTGCTCCCCAGGGAGAATCAGAATGAAAATGGAAAAAAAATAATACATTATCAGTGAGCATAGGTTGGCACAGTGAATGAATAATGCTTGCAGGGATATATAAATTGACGAATACAGAGACCCATGCATGTGCATGGGCGTGCATGTATCCATATTTCCTCACAGATGAGGATCTCCCAAAAAATCCTGAAAACCCATATGTCTACACACCTCTTCACAGCCCCTCAAAATATACCAGAAGTCTACCGTGTGACCAGTGCCTCCCTCCCACATTTGCTTTAGTTTAATCTTTTTGAAGAGTTTGGTGTTTATAACACCACTAAGAAGAAGCCAGGAGGGGGAATCAGAGAATTGCTCATTTGGTACAGAAACAAGAGACACACATCCTGCAGAGAAAGCAGGGACTCGAGCCAACCCGGCAGGTAGTCCTTTATCCTGGAGACATCACCCAGCAGGGAAAGAAAATAACAACTAGGATGTTCTCAGAGTTTGAAATAAAAGAGGTCATGCCACAGTTCAGTGATCTGATGTGGATGGATTTTCAGGCTACTTAGCACTAAAGCCCAGGCCCTTTGATCATTGTTTGTTTCACAAATATTTAGGGGTATCTCCTGTATGCTGAGCACTCTAGCAGGCACTGGGAATATCTTGATGAACAAGACAAACTTGGGGGCAGTCTCTCTGAGCTTCACCTATCCCTTGCCTTAAGTGGTAGTATATTATTTTTGCACTAAAGAGTTTTGTTTTACCCATCATTTTAATTACAAAGCCTTGCGTAGTGTATAAAAGAGAAAGCAAATCAACCTATTCTCTCTAAAATAGGTGGATTACAAAAGTTATACACAACCAAGAAAAGCGTTTTTCAAAATTACAGATAGAAATTATTCCCGGAGACATTTCAAACTGTGGAATTAATTACTTCTGGAGGATATCAGTAGTTTTTCTAGAGATAGCCTCAAAAATAAATGATAATCTTGGTTGCTTACCTAATTCCTGAAATTTGTCTGTTTTTAATCTCATATGGGGCTGTTGTTTACAAAATAGGGTAACTGATGAGATCTTCAAGTTATACCCACAACATTTTTTTTGATAGTATAAAGTGTAGGTTGTGACTAGAACAAGTTTGAAAAACTGGGTTTGTTGTAATTCTTTTGGGAAGAGTTTACCCAGGTAAGTCTAAAAATATACTATATTCAAAAGCACAAATTTCACCATTTCCACCAAATGCGTTCAGTACTTTTGAATTCTGACTGGCTATTTCTTCCAAGACTTGATAAAGTTCTTTGCTAGTTCCATCAGGGTCCTGAAAAAGCTATTCGTTACTCCAGTTTCCTTACCTCAGCAATAATAATGGTGCTTTTCCTCAAAGATTGCTCTGAGGAGCAAACATGAGTTCAATGATTTGAAACTTTAGAAGCATAAGGCAAACACAATCTATCATTTTTCTGCTCTGTAATCTTCTTTATAATACATCAATTCCATGAAGACAAAGACATCTTATTTTTCTTTGCATACTCAGTATCAGCTGATATTGGATGTGTTAAAGTAAATAAACTTTACTTAAATCAGCCTCTAACATCCTCATATTCCTCTTTAGTTTTTATAATGGAGAATGAAGTATTGCGCTGTCATTTAAAATAAAATATCCAAATGCTAAAAGATATAAGGTGGTGGACTGCTCTGAGTCCATTTCGATTTGTCCATAGGCACCTCCCTAAAAGGTAAATTCCAGTAACTGAAAAGGAGAGTGGTCAGGAGATCTGAGGTGGAGAACATTTGGGAGCAGGGGGTTAGTTAGGGCAGAGGGGAAGTCTGTGCAGGGACAGGAACCAATGGCAAAATGTTAAAAGATGGAAAAAAAAAAAATAAGAAAACACTAGAGGGATGATAATAGACATCTTATAGCTTGCTGCTGTTGATTATTCTGATTCAGCTTTTAAGCACACTAAAATCCTTGGGATTGTTAGTACTTTTTTGTTTTGATTTATTATGTTTTCTAATCATAACAGTAAATAGCCATTGTTTACCATGTGGAACAATCTAAAGGGGTGGTTCTCATTCCTTTTGGGCTACTTCCACAATAAGACAAATTTTTTACATAGCAACCAAAAGCAGGGAGTAATGGAGGCATACAAACACAACTGAAATAAGGATTGCACAAGAAAATATTTAGCCTCACTGTATGAATGGCCTACTTGAATTTTTTCTGCTTTATTTTGCATCTTTCAGATTGTAGTAGAAATTCACAAATTGATTCATATACCCAAGTTTGCAAAATTGTGCCTCAGAATGCTCTTTGTGAAGGTATTCATAAACATCCACTCCATGTGGCTACACATTAGTTTATCCCAAAATTCTGGACATTTTTTTCTGTTTGTTTTTTTTTTTTTTTTGTCTGTAACTTGTCTTTGAGTTGATGTGATTCAGTACAGGATTTTGTTTAAGTATACATATAAGGAAGCTTACTACTTTAGATTGAGAAAACGTAATATTTCCAAGAAGCCAAAAGTGGTAAGAAGTTTTTGTTTTTTACCAGTTTCTTACACTGGTCCTGTGCTCAAAACAAAATGAGAGATTGATGATAATTAGGTTTTATTGAAGAATTTCACTATAGTCTCAGTGATATTTCTGAAAATTTCCTTTTTGCAAAATTAAATAAATAGCTAATAAAATAAACAACTTGAAATACATGCTTTAGTATTTAGAAGTGTTAGTGAGCATTTCTTATCACTCTGTATATTTATGTTGTTCCAATATTTTTTTTTCTTAAAAGGCTTTTATATTGACAATAATTCACCAAAAAATTCTCAAGAATCTAGAATTCTTGGTCAGTATCTCAAAACTTGGGGAAAACTTTAATAGGGCAGATGGTATGATAAATATATTACAAAATTATCAAAGTTTATATATGGAACACTTATTTTAGGCACACAAACACATACAACATAACAAACAGAGACATAAATATACAAAGAGAGTTAGAGGAAACATACAGAGAATTCTTGACTTACCTAGAAAATTACTATTTGTATAACTAAAATTCAGCTACTTGCTTTCTCAAAAATATATGACATGCTGAATTCTCAGAAGTTGCTTGAACTTATGTTACCTGACATCAAATAGAATAGTCTTCTGATAAACGAAAACTGAAAAAAATAGGTAGCTACATCTTCCTTCTGAATGTGACCACGATGACTTCTGTGAATCTAACTCAAAGGTTCTAAATTTTCTTAGGAAATTTAACAACAACAACAACAAAGTCATGAAAATTCTACAGATATTTTGGTCAATATTTCAAGATTAGGAGAAAAAACAATCCACTGGCAGTGCCTGTGGTAAGCACAAAATAAATCTCTTGAATTTGTCTTAGAGAAAATACTTTTTATAAATGTTGCTCAAAGTCTTTGCATATAAACTGTGGGAGCACACACAAACACACACAGTAGCATTTAGAAATACACACACAGAATGCGCAAGAGACACTACCCTTCACTCTAACAGAACTCTCTCCCTGGTCTGGAAAAGGCTTTGAATATGTAACACTTTAAAACTATTGAGTAATTTAGGATTTTATTCATAGTCATTATTTAATGTATTATAGACAGAGACTTCATAGACTTACTTTTCCTTGGTTTACACAAAGCCAGAGTCTTAAAATCATTGTTGAAATACATTTTTAGATTTTTTTTTAAAGACTTCATTATTAAATTCTGATAACTACCTCTCTGAGAATGTAGTTCCTGGTAAATGACACCCACTAATAGCACATTTCTTTATTAATACTGTTTCTTTTATAAGTTTATTTATTTCAATACTGTTTTTCCTTAAATGAGAAAAAAAAAAAAAAAAAAGAAAATCAAATGCACAACAAATGGAACAAGCAGTGATTGGCTGACACCCCACGGCCAAGGGCAGGCTCCAGCAGGTTTCGAAGTAGCAAGGTCATCAGAGTATGGTGCATAATGGAGCATCATATTTGAGTGGAATTCAGCCAAACACAGTAATGTATGGATGTAGACGCATCTGAAAGAAGGAAAATAAAGATTTATGCAGGTAAAAAAAAAAAAAAACTCTATGAAGAAATTTCCCCAATGGCTTATGCCCAAAATTGGAATGTTGTGGTGGAGGTTTTGGAGAAGAGAATTTTTATTTGCAAATTATGTGTTTGTAAATAATAAATACATCCAGGTGGGAAAAAGTCAACTTGGATGAATCCTACTTGGAAGCTGTAATAGTTTTAAGTTGTTGTTTATAAACAGCATTGTATTGTAGAGTTCAATACAAACATCACTAAATTCCTGAAAATAACCCTTTATCTGCCTTTAGAACATTAATTCACCAGAAGTGATAATTAAGATTAGTTTTAGTGGTTTCAGCTCAATTCTTCTTGGAATGTGATTTCTCCCACAACACTAATGCTAAATAAAGCACTGTGTAATGTTCTGAAACAGAGTCACTGCTTTAGAAAAGATTCTAAGGGCTTTTAAAATAAATAAGATAGAAAAGCAAAGCTGACTCTCTCTTTATGTATATGTGTATATATATATACACATACACACACATATATACGTGTATATATATATATATATGCACAAAGATTCTACTATTTCTATAGTCATAAATGTAAACAAATGGATGACGAGCTTTGCTATAACCTAGAATTTGGTTATATACAGGTTAAACATAAAACTCTAAACAATTATCATAGTAAATTTTCTATATATAACCTCTACTACCATCCTCTTCTAGGAAAAGGAATGTTAAAATATCTGAGGGCATTAGTGGCTATGATAAAGCAATGGTTTTGTTACATTTTATTTAGCTTTAAAAACAGTATGGGTTTTACATTTGAAATTAATAAATTCACCAATTTGTATTTTACCAATAGGTTAAATTTAGAATGAAAAAGCTAGATTGGTAAACTGCCTACCAAGGAAACAATTCAATTGAAAAATAATAAAATGGCACTTTCTTTAAAAAATAGAGGAAAAAAATAGTCCACAATTGTGTGTTAAGGACGCTATTCAAGTAAAGTGCGTCTGCAAAGTTGCAAAATGAAAAACAGTGTAGAAGCCAAAGGGATCATCACTATTGATGGAAAAAGTAAAAGATCATCCCAGTTAGAATGCATAGAAAGTTTTTTTTTCATAAACAACATATAGAAAGCTTTATTCATTTCCATTACAAATACGTTTTTATTGAGGATATACTAAATGCTATATAGGAGCTTATGTCTATTGTCATTGTTCTGCTAAAATGAAAAATCCTCTTAACTTGTTGAATATATGTTCTAAACCATGTTAAGTTATTTTAATGAATGCCATCAATTGCTATCTTATATAAGGGGGAAAAACTATGAATTTCTGTTAAAAATCTATAAAATTTGGAATACAATTTCCCCAATAATTTTACAGATTAAAAACTAGAACCCAAAGCAGAGTTATATATTACTGCTAAAAAAAATCAGTTTTGATAGCCAAATATATAGTTATACCTACATAAGAAAACCTCAAGAGATTTCTGTCACTATTGAAATACATACAGAAAAAGTTACAGAAATTTAATTTTTTTTTCCTACTGGTAGAATGATTAAAAAAAGAATACTGGACTCTGCATTCCATGAGTTGGACTCTAGTCCACATTATATCCCTGATAATCTTACTATCTCAGTCAAATAACTTGCAAACTAAGCCTCAGTTTCTTCTACAAAGTGAGGAGATCGGTTTGGTTAATATCTTTTAATTGTAAAATGTGATATCTCTAGAAATTTTGACATTAAACATTTGATTATGATATATTTTATGTCAGTTTTGTTTGTGTTTAAAGTTTAAGTCTCTTCTACATATCAATGTATGAATATCACAGTAAATAAGAGCTTAATGGCACCATAGTTAGTTTACATGAATACATCTGTTTGTGTGTCTGTATGGGTGTGTGTGAGAGAGCAAGAGAGAGAGAGGGATTATGATACGTATTTATCACAGGAGTATGCTTTTCCACATGAGATATGTACTTACTCAAAAATAAAAGATAACAAGAAAGAATGTTTTTGTTACAATTGTCCAGCTGCATGATTTACTTACAATTATTAAATTGATTTTGTGGTCTTAGGTCAAATTCATTAACTGACTTAGGAGAAGTTTGAGATAAGGTTCAAATAGTCATACCTGGACTTCAAAAAACCTGTATATTCATTGCAGATCAAATCAGTGAATGACCCTTTCCTTGATTCACAGACATCCAGAAAGCCAAGAACTGTTTGGTAAATAGCTCCTGACTAAAGACACTGTCTAACTTTCATCAGTCACTAGCCTCTTGTCTATGATTTCTGGCCATATGTAACAGAAATCCCACCATATGCAGATTCATTCTGCCTCTTCAAAGTGTCCTTGGTCATAGATAGCAGAACCATATTGTAGAAGTAATGCTTATGGAGTTAAAGCAGAAAGCTGTGGTTGGCACCACCATGCAAATGCATTTCCACTATAATACATATGGTATAACATACATTCACAAATAAATCGATACTCAGTTTTCTTAGTGCTTAGAACTGTAATAGATGATGGCAAGTCATTTCGTGCTTCCAAAATCTAAGTAATTAAAAAAATAATTTCTGCCGTATCTTTACAAAGTATATAATGGATATATTGACCACAAATTGATCAGTTAAAGGGAACATTATTCTGACGACATTCAGCAGTTCTTTTAGGCAAAGGAAACTGTCACTGCAGTTAATATGAATTTTTCTTGAGTATTTCAGGATCAGCTACAAATAGAGTTTTAAGTTAATGTTTATTCAAGCTGTATCCTCTATCTGCTTGCCAAAAGTAAAGTACATTACCTTCCATTTACTAAATAAAATAAAATTTTTACTTGCCAGTATGTTATCTAAATAACATCATGGCAAAGACAAGCTTGACAGGAGTTGAAAATAATATGCAAAGTAGGAACTATAGTTTTATATTGTCTATTAATCTTTTGAAATTATATTATTTTTAAGACAATTGAAAAATACTTAACACGTAGTAAAATGAATAGAAAACAGAATGCTTCTGCTTTCATTACAAATCAAAAGCACAGTTGAACTTCCAGGTCACAAAACTTTAACAACCACCAAGGCCAGATTTACCAAGTAAAGGAAGAATGAAATGAAAAGGTGGATAGGATACTTAATGCTATCAACGATCCCTATTTTTCTCAATTAGACACATTATTTAGTTGAGAACAAGGGCTCTTGTTTGAATTGCAAAGGCCTAAAGTATGAAAACCTGGGCTACGTCATCAAATGTGCGGATTTCTGAAATAATTCCAGTATCTCTGCAACACATTATCTCCCAGATTCTGCCCAGGAATAACTATAGAAGATTGATTTGACTGTCTCTAGAACCCATGAAAACAAACAAAAAAGAGGAGGGGGCATTTTTTTACAAACTTTCATTTCTACAAAGCTGTTTAACTCATTAGAGCCTAACCATTAACAGAACTTAGGAGCAACACTTATTCTCAAGATGATAAAAACACTGGAATAGACATCATTTTCATTGTATCACAAATAAGGAACTATAATAAGGTAATTTGGGAAAATTATAAATTAATAAAGGCTTTATGTCAGACAAAATCTTCTATTTTTTAATTAATCCCTACCATATGAAATTTAAAAATGGCAACTCTCAAGATTTTCTTTACATAAATTCAGCATTAAATGGGAGAAATTATAAGAAAACTCTGAATTAAAAAAAAAGTTCAGGTTTAATCAAAGAAAATACATTTTGGTTATGTTTTAAAAGGCAATATCTTTTAAAAATAAATATAGAAAATCATCTATCTACAGAACAAACAAAAATGAGAACAAAAAAGATCTCATTATGCCAGATGTCAAAACAGAATGTAAATTTGTAAATGGATCCCTTGTCTCCTGACAGCAATACTGAGTAGATGAAGCATATCAATTACTATCACTAATTACATTAAGGGGAATGTATTTCATTTGCCTTTATTTCATTTTAGATCAGCTGTTTATCGTGGTTAAAACTTTATACATCTTTCAAGTGCTTAACAACATACACGTTTTCCGAAGTTACTTTTGGCAAACTGCATGGTTTATTTGAGTGGCTTTGTAGGTTTTCTCTTCTGATATATGGACTTCCGTGTTCAGTTAAGAGACTAACACCATACATTAGTTTATTTATAAGCATATCACTTTGCCTTTTAGACAGGATGCCACCACACTCTTGATATTGGCTGTTTTAAATATTTAAGAATATAGAGCTAACCCTATTTGATGAGTCAAATAAAACTTAAGTGACAGAACAGAACATAGGAGGTAGTTGTATAAAATATCTATAAATCTGCCACTTGATATGTCCACTCAAAAGTTTAAGATTACATAATTTAGAATGCAAATGTTAGTCAACCACAGGATACAAAGTTCTTTTAAGATGACAGTGAAGTAAGTATTCTGCATAAAGATCTTTTCACATGCTTTCTCTTAACAAATTATCATTTTCTAAAGAAATCTCTACAAATCTCTATTTGTGGGTTCTATAACTAATGTGATAAAAGTGCTGTTACTTTTAACTGGAATCTTCCTTGTTTATAAAACAGATAAAAGCACCAAAAACAAAATAGAAATCTGCCTCTAAGCCTAGGTAAAGCAATAACAAACATACTTTCCACTTGGCATATTTCAGTTTAAAGGAAATAAGACTCACGTACTTGAAAAGACATCTTTATAAAAGTCATTTAATTCAATGTAGTTCAAACCTGTGTTTTCTTAGATTGCTTTGGTAACTGGATATAAAAGCATACTGTCTATTTCTCCTTATCCAAATAGCTACAATAAAGGAATACATCAAAAACATTTCTTTATAATGCTTATTTTTAAAATTATAGAAAACAACAAGAAATTAATATTTATCTCTTTTCTATACATTTAATGAGCCCATCAATAACATCTTCAATGTGAGCCTAACAATGTGAGGCTATAAAATAAACTTTTTACATTGCCTTAATTAAGATCACACATTCCACATGCAGAACATATTTAATAGAACACTGTTTATTGGATATTGCTTGACAGACATAAATATGTTTCCTGAAATGTTCTGGCAGTAAGAAATATGTGATGTTTTATTAGCAGAGTTGCTACAGCTTTAGATACAGAAGTTTCCAAACGGTTTTCATTTGTTGTGTGTCAAATGTTGATGGGTGAGAAAAGTAAACTTTGTGAGTTATACACTCACACACATATTACACAAAACAAAACTTTCAAAAATAAATTATATATTTTCTGAAGTTCACCTCAGAATATACTTTGCTTTTTTTTTTTAGTTTCCACATTTCACTGAGAAACAACTGTGTCAAATATTCCATAAAACCTTTATAGTGTCTATATTTCACAATGCATACCAAAATATTCTCACACACACTACACCAAACATGAACATTTTTGTTACTTGGTTTAAATAATACATGATTCATGCAATTTACTTTTGCTTATGAACTTTTCATACCAAATACATATACTACAAATGCCAACTGCATATCCTCATAAAAGCCTAATTGTATAGATACTGCAATATTAAAATGTAGTTTTTTATGGCATTTACATATCATTAAATATTTTTAAGTCAGAATTTTTGTCAGTCAGCATTTCAATATCTCAGACTTCATACTTCATTTGCATGAATCAGCATCTGCTTATCTGTAAAGTTCTGCATAATGTATAATGTAGCTAAAACTATTTAGTGTCCAATTTGCATAGACAGCAGTAGTAACTTTAGAAATTTTGTCTTTGGATAAAATTATCCACTTAGTAGCACAAAAGAAAAGAATTTTAGGTTAAAACTGGCCATCCAAACAATTCACACATATTTATCTGGAAACAAAAAACGTAGCATGAATTAGAATTGTCAAACACTAAGAGAAGCATAAAATACCACTTACAGTGTTTCCCTCTGTAACTTAGTACACTCTGGTATAAGGTGCAAACTATAGTGGTGTACCTTTTGTAAATGTCCTCTACTAAATAAATGGTATAAGAATTACACCAACATTAATTTCCTGCTATTAAAAATTTAACTAATAGCTTTAAGAGTGAAGACAAGACTTTGCAGAAGATGCCCTGTCTTAGATATTTAAATATATGTGGGATGCATCTTACCTGTTTGCTGTATTTGTTATTGGTTTGACAGCTGTACTCAGAGCAGTGATCTGATCCAATTGAAATGTTGTCTCCTGCTCCCACAAATGTATTAGCTGGTGGTAGATCTTGTACGGCCTGGTGTTTTTTTCCTGCAGTTGGTGACTGGGGGTGAAGCTGGACAGTAGGCAAGGGGGAACTAGATTTGTAATGCCTGGCCAGGTCAGGACTGCCAGGCCCACCATTAACTGATCGGTATCGGCCCATGCTTGGGCTGTCTGACAGCTTCTCATTGACACTATCATACCTCTGTCCATTTGGTTTAGAAGCTTCTACAGTGACAATGCTGCTGTAGAGTGGCTGCTTAGATTTTTTGTTTTTCTTGTCCTTTTTAGGTTTTTTAGATTTGTCATGCTGTTGGGGTGTAAAAAAGTCTTCATGATCTTTTTTGCCAGCTTCATAGCCATTTTTATTTTTGGACCGGCAATATCTTGCCATCACTACAATTAAGATGATTAGAATCACAGTCATAATTCCAGCAACCACCCCAATGACAATACTGAGTCTCTGTTTGCTAATTTCATAGCTTGGGTCACCAGCTATATCCTGGGTGAGTGGGGTGTGCAAGCTTCTGGCTATCTGGGAGTCAATCACAGTTGCATTAGAAACACTTTCATTGACAAACACATGCACCAGAGTCGTGGTAGACTGGGAAGGCTGCCCACTGTCATTCACTTGCACCACCAACCTGTGCAAGCCATAATGCTTTTGGGTGAGTTTTCCCACTAAGGAAACCACACCACTGGTGGAATCAATCTCAAACAGCTTGAAGGGATTCCCTCCCACAATGCTGTAGTTAAGGTCTGCATTGATGCCATCATCACTGTCTGTTGCCAACACCGTAGCTACTACTGTCCTGACGTTACTCGAAGGTGGCAGTAAAGTGTAGGAAATATTTCTGGGAAGGGTGACAGTGGGAGCATTGTCATTCTCATCCATCACAAAGAGAGAGACCGTGGCTGTTGCAGATCTGGGGGGATCTCCCCCATCCACAGCTTTGACTCTGAAAGTGTATGTGGTCTGATGTTCTCTGTCAAAAGACATCGTGGAGTAAATAGTCCCCGTGTCATTTTCAATGGAAAAAATGTTACTGTTCTCCTCTATGTATAGGCTCATCTCTGCATTGCGCCCCTTGTCAGCATCCATCACTGTGACCATTCCCACGGGGCTGTTGGGCTGTAAATTTTCTTTCACATAAAAAGTAAAGACGTCCTGCATGAACTTAGGGTCATTGTCATTCTTGTCAGCCACCTGAACAATCACTGTGGTGCTGCCCTGTAGCACGGGGACGCCTTTGTCTCTGGCGTTAACTTTAAACTCGTACCTGTCAGTCTGCTCGCGGTCCAGCATGGTATTGACGAGGATGTCCCCAGAATCGGGATCGATGGCAAAGATCCCCATCACGGAAGAGTCCAGCGAGTAGGCGATTTCAGCGTTTTTCCCACTGTCCGCGTCTGTAGCCAGCACCGTGGCTACCCTCTCTCCGGGGATGTTGTTCTCAGGAAAGTACACCTCCACCACTGACTGGCCAAAGACAGGCGGGTTGTCGTTGGTGTCTCCCACCTTGACAATCAGGGAGTTGTTGCTGGAGAGACTGGGGCTGCCCGAGTCCACCGCTACTATGACCACGTTGAACTCCCTGGTGGTCTCATAGTCCAAAGGGGCCGAGGTGTGCAGGAAGTACTTTTTCTTGTTCTGGTCGCCCTCTGTGTCACTGGCCGGCTTGAGCTGGAAGGGCACGTCGCCCACCACGGTGCAGGTGACCACTCCATTCTCGCCTTGGTCTCGGTCAGACACCTGTACCAGGGCGATGGGGGTGTCCACCAGAACGTCCTCGGCCACGTTGGCCACCCCGTCCTTGAGTGGGATACGCCCGATCTTGCGGATTTCTATGGACGGCACATTGTCGTTCTCGTCCTTGATATTAAGGACCACCGTGGCTTTGTCTGTCTTGGGAGGCTGCCCGCGATCGCGGGCCATGACCGTGAAGCGCAGCTGGTTCACTTCCTCGCGGTCTATACGGTGCAGGACACTGAGCCAGCCGGACGTCTCGTCTAGGCGCAGCAGCCGCCGCACGGACTCGGTAGCCGCCCCGAACACATACTCAATCTGCCCGTTGACCCCCACGTCCAGGTCGGCGGCACGCAGCTGCAGGATGGGGGTCCCCGGGGCGCTGTTCTCGGCCAGGTCAGCCTCATACACGCTCTTCTCGAAGCGGGGGCTGTTGTCGTTCACGTCGGTGATGAGCACCCGCAGGATGGCCTGAGAGGAGCGAGGCGGGTCGCCACCGTCGCGCACCCTCAGGGTCAGCTCGTAGGAGTCGCGCTGTTCGCGGTCCAGCGCCCCCTTCACGATCAATTGCGGCTGCTTTTCGCCATCCGGGGTGTCGGCCACCTGCAGTTCGAATACGCTGCTGCGTCCGCCGGGGCTGGTCCCGCCGCCGGCTTCTGGCGCGTCCAGCCTCCTCTTAGAGCCGCCAGGGCCGCCGCCGCTCCCGCCGTTCCCGCCGCCCCCGGGGTAGGGGGCGCTGTCGGCAGGCCCGGCGCGCCGGCCCTCGCCGCCGCCGCCGCCGCCGCCGCCCCCGGGCTCCTGTAGCAGCTCGTAGCGCTCAATGCCGTTGCGGCCGAAGTCGCGGTCGGTGGCGGTGGGCAGCAGGTATAGAGTGCCCACCGGCCGGTTCTCCTCCACCGTGAGCGTGAGCACGGGTGACGGGAAGGTGGGCGTGTTGTCGTTGATGTCGAGCACGATGACCCGACCCTCGAACAGGTCCACCCAGCTCTGCGAGGGCCCGATCACCGAGACCTCGAAGTCCAAGAAGCACTCGTTTTCGTCGAAGATCATCTGACACTGGGGCAGTTTCTCGCGGTCAATGCGCCGCTCGCTCGTACTCAGCTCGCCGGTGAGATTGTCGATCTTCAGGTACTCTGAGCCCGACTCGAGGCTGAAAGTCACCTCACCGGAGCCGGTCACGATGCCCAAGTCCGAGGCGACGTTGCCGATGCGGACGTCTGCTGGGCCCTCCTCGGCCAGTCGGTACCGGAGGAGTTGCTTGGCGGCCGCTAGGCTGAGCGAGAGCGGCAAGAGGAGACAGCAGCCCAGACACCAGGCGCGCGCCCATCCCATGGTCCGCATCCTTAGCATCTTCTCCTGCTGCTGCTGCTACTGCTCCTTCTAATTACGGCCCCTTGGCGCCCCCCTCCTCTGGGGCCCGTGGCCTGCCCTCCTCCCAGTCCTCTCCCCTCTCCGGGAAGGAAAGAAGCAAGAGGGAACGTAGGGAGGGGGCAAGAGCAGCGTCCAGAGTCGGCCAGGGGGGACCAGCGATAGATCCTTCTTCTTTTTTTTTTTCTCTCTCTCTTTCTCTTGCTTCTTCCGAAAGTTATTGTTTCATAATTTATGCAATGGGTGCTAATCGCCCGCTAGCCAGCCGCCGTTCAGTCGCAGTACTCACAGTTCACGGGACACTGCGCGCCGCGGGCTCGGCGCCCCCCCAGAGTCATACCCGCAACCGGCAGAGGAACCCGGGCTCCCGTCACTGCTCAGTCGGATGGGGCTGGAACCGCTCCGGCAGGCGGGCGGTGGAGCCGGGAAGCGGCCGGGAGCGAGCCTGCAGCCTCCCCCGCCTGCCAATCCCGCTCGTCTTTGCTGCTACTCGAGTTGAGTCCAATTCACGTTCCAGCCACTCACTCCAGACCCAGCTTCTGCTCCGACTGCCCAGGCAAACGTGAGTCGCTTCCTGCAAGAGGTGCTAGGGCCAGCAACAAGCCAGTCTCAACTCCGACTCCGATCAGGCAGCGGGGGAGCCAGTCAACAGATCGAGAATGAAAAATCCCGGCAGGTCGCTTCGGGCACCGTGCAGTGGAGACGACTCGAGTCACACAGCGGTCCGCGTCCGGGTTCCCCCCGTGCGCGGAAAAGCAGCCCGAGCCATCTTCAGAGACGCCCTGAGTGTCGGTCCCGTCTCACCCAGAGAGCTCGGGTTTCTCTTTTTTCTTAACAACTCTGCGCAAGGTCATTAGTCTCGAAGCCGCCGCCTGAAACCGCAGCAGCCGTTCGCCCGCGGGGGTGAAGGCTGAGCCGTGCGCACCGCGCGGTGCCCAAGTTTGGGTTCGCAGCCGCAGAGTCCGTGCCTTTCCTCACCTGCATTCGGCCCGCATGTCAGAGCACTGGGATCTGCAGCGCTGTGCGCGATTCAGGGAGGAGATTGCAGCCTCTCTCTCTCCCCGCTCTCTCTCTCTCGATCCCTCCCCTCCCTCTCTCCTCCTCCTCCCTCCTCCCTCCTCCCGTTTCCCCTTTCCCCTTCTCCCACTCCTCTCTCCCTCACGCTCCTTCTCCTTTCTCCCAGTCCCAATACAGGCAACTCGAGCTGAACTTGATCCCTTTGCAGTTCAAAGGTGAGCAAACCAGGCTTGGTGGGCAGGCGACGCTGGCCTGGCGAAAGACCCCAGCCGGGCTCCCCCAACGGCAATTAACAAAGATGCCCAATTCTGTCCGGATTTCCGAAGAAAAGCACAAGGCATGGGGTGGGGGGAGGTGGAGTCAGAGACAGCTGCCAAGAAGCTTTAAAAAAAAAAAAACACACACACACACACACACACAGTTTGCCAAGGGGAGAAAAAGTGCCAGTCGGTTGTTGCCTCGGAAGTGCCCTGGCACGGCGGGTGAATTCCGCAGTTGTCTCGTCCCCTCTGGTGTCTGGGAGAATCTAGTGCTTGCGCTCCCGCCGCCTCTTTGGCTGCCACGGCTCTAAGACACTGAATGGCAAGTGGGAAGCTCCAGCTCGCCAGTCGCGAGCCGGAAACCCGCAAGTTTGCCCAAAGTGATGGTTGCTGCTGGGAGCTCTCTGCCTTGCTTGAGGCTCAAGCTTGTCCCTGACGCTACTGCGGCGGCGGTAGCAGTGGAGCCGTGGAAACTACACACTCAGAGAAGGAGGGAGGAGGACCGAGGGGGAGGGAGACAGGAGGGAGCACTACCCAGCCGCCCCGCTCCGGAAAGCCCAGCTTCAGCTCCGGGGGCCACTCCAAGTGTGCGCAATCCTAACAAGTCACCCTTAAGCCAAAGCTTGTCCCTCTCCCTCCCCAGCAAGGGCAGCCGCTGCCTTCTGGGGGAACTTGCTTTCCCTCCCTGGGGCTGGTAAATTTCCTTCTCTCTCTAGCTAATGCCGAGAGCGTGTGTGAGAGCGCCGAACCTGTGTCAGCAAACGTTTCTCCTTCCCCTTCTCAGAGTATGTTCTTCATCCCTGCCCCCTACTGTCTCTGGTTCGCGAAGTAGCTTCTTGGTTAAGGCTTGGTCAGCTGTGGCTTCGGGGACCCAGCGTGTGGCCAGGGAGCTTACGCTGGTGTTCTGAGAAACCATGATGGGCTGCAGTCGTTAAGAGAGAACTGCGAACTCCTGAGAGAGTGGGACAGCGATCCTTTTTTGGGAGCGCAGAGTTAGGAGGGTTGGGGTTTGGGGAGGGGGAGGGTGCTCTGTCTTTGTTTAAATGCTTGGCATTCCTGTCGCCGTGCTTGCTTACGGGGTAGACCGTGTGTGCGCGCGCCTGGGGAATAAACACATGTTGGAAGCCTCGATATTATTTTCTAAGCAGAAACCTGCAGCTTTTAGTAACTGGCAAAGTGTAGCGTCACCTATCTGGATAAAAGGGAAATAAACTTTAATGTCAACTTTGTGTACCAAACTGTCCCTCGCTCCTTTTCTCTCCTTCTTTTGACTTTGTGCCACTAGAACGTAGATGGTGTTCCCCCACGCGAGGCTTTCCCAGCTTTTCAGACACTGCCACCGCAGCTCGCCTCATCGGATTTCAAGTCTGGTCGCGTTTCCCGAACTATAGACATTTACTCTTCATTTATTTCAGCGGCAGTTAAACAAGGGGGCCTAGCCAGGATTGGGGGGGAGCGGTTGAAGTGGGTAGGAAATACTTGGAGGGAATTCTTACCATCTCACAAAAAGAATGGGGGCTGCTACTAGGTTTTGGTTAGTCCTCAGCCGGTTTGCTCAATTTAAAGGCATTAAAGGTCCTCCACTTAAAGGAAAATTTAAAGCGAAAAGAAGAAAAGAGAAAGAAATACGGCCAGAGTGAGTACTCTGCCTTTACGGTACCTACGTGAGGCGGCGGAATGATTTAAAGACAAACACCAATAAAGTCTTTGAGCAGACGTAGCGCGCGGTTGTTAGCCGGGCGCAGCCAGCAAGAATGGGGGGCGAGGCGGCAGAGATTTCCAAGCATTCCCTATGGGGGATCGTAGAGGTGCGGAGGATGGAGCAATCGTGGTCTGTGCCAGGGAGCTGGCGAGTATTTTCCAGTCTGCTAAAACAGCAGCACTCTGGGGGTAGTGGCTCCTCCTCTGAGGCCTGGCCGGGAATCCGGCCTTTCCATCCGCCTCCCCACCCCCTGTCCCTCCACCTCCTACCCCTCGCAGGCACCGGAGCCTCTTCGCTCTGTATCTGCAGCATCAGCGAGAACTGCTCGGCGCGCAGACTCAGTGCTCACCGCCGCAGTCTAGAGCCGGGGGGCGGGGGCGGGCGCCGCAGCGCAGAAGCGGCAGGCTAAGTGTCAATAAAGCCAAATTCCCCTTATATTGAGCAAACTCTGGTTTATCAGAACGCTGCCTCCCTGAGACACCCAGTCCCGTTTTTTCCAGGGTCCAAGACGGAAGCCCGCGCATTCCAATACGCGGCAATATGGTGCAGTAAACTCAGTCCTTTCGCCGCCTTTCCTAAGATTTTGCAAACTTCGGACAGCCGCGTAGGCAGAGACACTGTACACTCCCTCTTGCCTCGCCAGACTGTAAACTTGAACAAGCCTGTGCGCCCACCGCTCCGACGCGCAGTCTTTAGGCGCACACCAGCGGCGGGGGGGGGGGGCGGGGGGGAGAGTAGGCGGCTTTTCCCTAGAGCGTTGAAATTTCCTTCCAGATGACCGGGGGGTGGGGTGGAGTGGGGAGGCGGGGGGGGCGGCGTCCTTCACAGTGGAGTGGTTTCCTCATTGCGAGTCACCAGCCCGCCCTCCCCACTCTCATCCCTACCAACTCCGCGGCGCAGCCAAACCGGCGTGGGAAATGGGTCCGACGTGCCGGGCATGGAGAATAGCGCGACCAGACTGTCGAGGCCTTGAAGCCTTCTGGCTTCTCCCTTCCCCCACGTTCCCCGGCTCCGACCTTTCCAGAGCAGCCCAGGAGTGTTGGCAGATTTGCCTGGTCGTTCGTTGGGTTCCTGGGAAAAGGAACGGAATGGGCGGGGTAGGGTTGTGGGCGAGGTGAGGAGAGCTTTCCAAGCGCCCTTGCCGCGGTCGGAGCTCCCGTCCTCTTCCGCCCCCTGTCTAGGGACTGACACTCCAACTCCTGCCTCCAGCCGGCGCGAAGGATGAATGGAGGCGAGAAGCCGATTCCCCCACCCCCGCCCCATTTCCGCAGTCTCAGAGCCAGTGTCACAAGTGCTCAGCAATTTCATTAAATGCAACCGGGGGGCTATATCCCCCGCAGTACGAGACCTCACCAAGGGAATATGTTATCCGGGTTCGCTCCCACCCACAAACCCCGCCCGGCCCTTCAAACCCGAGGCTGCATTTATCTTCTCAACCTGAGAGGAAAGGGTTCAGAAGGAAATGGAACCGAAAGTGTAACCGGCTGCAATAAATTAAAGAGCCCGCTGCCGCTGCTGTTGCTTTGGCGTCCAGAATTAGAGAAAACGAGTTCAGTGTCCTAAAACCCGCCTTGATCAGATACAACGTCATCCCTTGTATGAACTAAAGTATCTGAGAGAATGTTAAAAAAATTTTTTTAAGGACAATAAAAAGAAATGTCCCTTTGAAACGAAGGTTAAAAAGGAAAATTTATTATAGAAATATCACTGCATTCTAATAGACAATAAAAGCTCGGCCAACGATTTCTTTTCTATGCCAATATCTTACAATACTCGGTAGTTTTTGGTTTTTCTTTTTAAATTTATCGACTAACCTTGCTTACTTAAAACTGCTTTGCAGTAAAAAAAAAATTCAGTGCTGAGCTGAAAAATAGCATCCAGGGTCCGTGTTGTAGTTTAAGCCTTAAGAAAAGGCAGGAAGAGGAAAAACAACAACAAAAGTTTATGGGTTAGAATGAATACAAAGAAGTACTTGCCAGAGATGTGATCTCTGGGGGGCTTTCATTCATTATATACGCTGTATTTACGATAATACAAGAAAAAAGGTTAAATACAGTAAACATGATAGCCAGTTCTGGAAAGAAATATAAAGCAGTTTGACGGGAAGGGAGAAAGTGACTCAAGAACGCCACCAAGGGACAAACTAAGGAAATGACACTCCTACATCTCCAAATCCGTTGACCTTTTATCTTTTTCGATGTTCGGTCATCTGTATCCACTTACGTATGTGTAAACACGTTTTTGAGGTCTTTACGATCAATCATTTCTCCAACTACTTCTGGTAAACTTGATACTTTAGTTTTCTTTCTCTAAATAATAAAAAATGACTGTCCCTTAAACCTGTCATTTTAATAGTAAGTATAACTCGACTTACAGCAAATATGATTCTGATTCCTGGGACTGCGAGAAACTACAGGAATCTTTTGCAGTCTTAAATTCATGTTTGTAGTATTAAAATGTGTAGTATACGTAAATGGCTAAATTATTCATTGAAATAACAGACTTTTTGATGGACATTAAAACTCAGCAGTTTAAATAAGGAAACCACAGATTTCCTTTTAAGCAGGTAATAACTGCTTGCATCAGTGCTTATTTAATTGGTCTCCAGTCAAGAAATAGAACAAGTTGTACGGTTTAAATCATGAGATCATGTAATGCAAAGCCATATAATGCAATATATCAGTAGTGGAAGAACACAAGCTAAGAACTAAACTGATTCATACTGCCTATTTGAATAACTATTAAACATTTCCGTAAGTCTAGTACAAAAACTTAAGAGAAAAAGAAATTCATGAAAATAATTTTAAGAGTTTACTTAAATATTAGTTTATAGTCTGTGTGATTTGCTGATTTAAATGTAGTGTTTTTGTTTAAAAATGACACCTGATAGAAATATTTCACTTTAAGCACAGAACAAATTGAGGGAATGTTTTTCTAGAGTTTTAAATGTCAAAATATATTCAATATAACATAGATTTAAAATTTATGTGAAATATATCTAATCAGATACTGTAACTGACAAACGCATTTTTTTATTTACAAGATGATTTATGGATTTTTCCAACTTTATGGTAATTTTTATACATTTGCAAATATCTAAGCTTGAGAGGAAAACAGTATTTTGCAAAATCTGGGTGAGTTTTTGGGAGAAAGACCCTTGATAGGTCAAAACAGTATATCCTATTATTTTTGACCATCTGAGGCTGTCCCCTGTCTTTATCTATAGTAAAAATTGAACATTCCAATGCCCTTTCCAGGAACCTGAGACATTTGGCATTTCTTTACTACCGTGGCAGGATATGCCAAATGCTACTGTGACTAATGACCTCTAAGCCTAGATAATATATTAAGGGTTTGGGGAAAAAATATCTCATTATAATGGATTGTATTAATATAATACTCAAATAAATGACCTTGCTTGTACTAAGTATGGTTGAAAATTATGAATTAGCTTTATAAATTTTATTCCCTATGTTGACCTATGCTAACTAGATCACTTATGTTAATTACCAATACCAGGTAATATAAAACATGACTCAATCAAATTTAACCCATTAAAATTTAGAAAATACAAAATGTAGAATGTTTCTAGGATGGATAATATAGTAAGTTTGATTAACTACTTTACCAGCAATGAGTTTTTCAGTGATATATGCTCATCCTTATATGGTAATCCTTGGGACCTTTCCCCAAATACAATATTTGCTTGCTAACTTCTGGACCTAGGATAGGATTATTCTTCTCAGCCCCCTTGTGGCTAGATGATGCCATTGACTAGGTCTGGGTAACTGTTAATAGAAGTGGAAGTTCACCTCCAGAAGGAACAGGGAGGGCTAAAATGAAATCACTATTCAGCTCTGTCAGTTACACTGATTATTAACCTGACCTAGGACCAATACCTGGAAACTGTCAATACATTTCAGACCTACACTGACTTTGAAAGCAGTAATATGTTCTAAGTGGCTCTTTTTTAATGAATTATAGAAGTGAAGCTGGGTTAAAAGCCCTACCAAATAGATGATACGGGTTTCAACTATAATCCCTATAAAACAGCAGTTATTCTATTTAGTCACAGGTGGAAATACAAGTTCCAATGGCAAGGCAAGTACTTGCTATATACATAAAGCAATATAAATTTGTACCTGGTGATTTTCAACATTAGCAGACACATTTCACTGTAGTTTATTTTTTCCTAATGACTGGTATGGCATTTTAACACTTTAAATAGGACTGTGATAAAGTATTGTTGATGTACCATAAGATGGAAAGATAATACTGATTTTTGTATTTATGGTTATTCTTTTTAATTCTTGTTTTGACTGTGTAACTGATTTTCAATTGTGTCTCCAAAACACTAGATTAAAAAAAAACTATATGGATGTAATTAGAAGCTTTTGATTTGGCTAATCTATGAATAAAATATCAAGTGTTTTGATGAATTATTAAACTAACAGTTGGGGTTAGTAAGAGTATATATCATCAACAGTATATATCTGAATTTAGCACTGAGAGGTTTACTACATCTTTCTGTTTCTGATCATGTCTGTCTATTTGGAGGAAAGAAATTGTACCTGTCCTTGTCTTTTCAATGACATTTGATATAAAGCTTCTCTTTTTCATCTAACAAATTGGAAGGTTTGCTTCTTTCTTATAAAACAGAATTAAAACATATGAGAGAGAATGAGAGAAAAATACAATTAAAAAAAGGTGTAACTGAAACAAAGGTAGTATCTCAGTTTCTGTTTTATCTTGCCTTACAGAATCATGCTTTGCAACGGTCTATAAACTAATGACTATGATGGCTACTCCATTTCTTCTAAAGGATTCTTGCCCATAGTAGTAGATATAATGGTCATTTGAGTTAAATTCACCCATTCCAGTCCATTTTAGTTCACTGATTCCTAAAATGTCGATGTTCACTCTTGCCATCTCCTGTTTGACCACTTCAAATTTGTCTTGATTGATGGACTTAATATTCCAGTTTCCTATGCAATATTGTTCTTTACACCATCAGATTTTACTTCCATCAGCAGTCACATCCACAACTGGGTGTTATTTTTTCTTTGGCTCAGTATCTTCATTCTTTCTGGAGTTATTTCTCTGCTGATCTCCAGTAGCATATTGGGGACCTACCGACCTGCGGAGTTCATCTTTCAGTGTCTTATCTTTTTGCCTTTT
Organism: Bos taurus; assembly: GCF_002263795.3. Classification (NCBI taxonomy): domain Eukaryota; kingdom Metazoa; phylum Chordata; class Mammalia; order Artiodactyla; family Bovidae; genus Bos; species Bos taurus. The sequence continues at coordinate 49,949,913 of NC_037333.1, read as the reverse complement.
CATACTGTTCATGGGGTTGTCAAGGCAGGAATACTGAAGTGGTTTGCCATTCCCTTCTCCAGTGGACTATGTTTTGTCAGAACTCTCCACCATGATCCATCCATCTTGGGTGGGCCTACATGGCATGGCTCATAGTTTCATTGAGTTAGACAGGCTGTGGTCCATGTGATCAGATTGGTTAGTTTCCTGTGATTGTGGTTTTCAGTCTGTCTGCCCTCTGATGGAGAAGGATAAGAGGCTTATGGAAGCTTCCTATTGGGAGACACTGACTGAGGAAACTAATCCAAGTCTATGCCCTGACCAGTAATGCTAAAGAAGCTGAAGTTGAACAGTTCTATGAAGACCTACAAGAGCTTTTGAACTAATGCCACCCAAAAGATGTCCTCTTCATTACAGGAGATTGGACTACAAAAGTAGGAAATCAAGAAATACCTGGAGTAACAGGCAAATCTGGTCTTGGAGTACAGAATGAAGCAGGGCAAAGGCTAACAGAGTTTTGCCAAGAGAACACACTGGTCATAGCAAACACCCTCTTCCAAAACACAAGAGAAGACTCTACACAACAGATCAGATCAGATCAGTCGTTCAGTCGTGTCCGACTCTTTGCGACCCCATGAATCGCAGCACGCCAGGCCTCCCTGTCCATCACCAACTCCTGGAGTTCACCCAGACTCACATCCATTGAGTCAGTGATGCCATCCAGCCATCTCATTCTCTGTCATCCCCTTCTCCTCCTGCCCCCAATCCCTCCAAGCATCAGAGTCTTTTCCAATGAGTCAACTCTTCGCATAAGGTGGCCAAAGTACTGGAGTTTCAGCTTCAGCATCATTCCTTCCAAAGAAATCCCAGGGCTGATCTCCTTCAGAATGGACTGGTTGGATCTCTTTGCAGTCCAAGGGACTCTCAAGAGTCTTCTCCAACACCACAGTTCAAAAGCATCAATTCTTTCGTGCTCAGCCTTCTTCACAGTCCAACTCTCACATCCATATATGATCACAGGAAAAACCATAGCCTTGACTAGAAGAATCTTTGTTGGCAAAGTAATGTCTCTGTTTTGAATATGCTATCTAGGTTGGTCATAACTTTCCTTCCAAGGAGTAAGTGTCTTTTAATTTCATGGCTGCAGTCACCATCTGCAGTGATTTTGGAGCCCCCCAAAATAAAGTCTGACACTGTTTCCACTGTTTCCCCATCTATTTCCCATGAAGTGGTGGGACCGGATGCCATGATCTTCATTTTCTGAATGTTGAGCTTTAAGCCAACTTTTTCACTCTCCACTTTCACTTTCATCAAGAGGCTTTTGAGTTCCTCTTCACTTTCTGCCATAAGGGTGATGTCATCTGCATATCTGAGGTTACTGATATTTCTTCCGGCAATCTTGATTCTAGTTTGTGTTTCTTCCAGTCCAGCGCTTCTCATGATGTACTCTGCATATAAGTTAAATAAACAGGGTGACAATATACAGCCTTGACAAACTCCTTTGCCTATTTGGAACCAGTCTGTTGTTCCATCTCCAGTTCTAACCGTTGCTTCCTGACCTGCATACAAATTTCTCAAGAGGCAGATCAGGTGTTCTGGTATTCCCATCTCTTTCAGAATTTTCCACAGTTTATTGTGATCCACACAGTCAAAGGCTTTGGCATAGTCAGTAAAGCAGAAATAGATGGTTTTCTGGAACTCTCTTGCTTTTTCTTTGATCCAGGGGATGTTGGCAATTTGATCTCTGCACATGGACATCACCATATGGTCAACAACGAATCAGATTGATTATATTCTTCGCAGAAAAGATGGAGAAGCTCTATACAGTCAGCAAAAACAAGACCGGGAGCTGCCTGTGGCTCAGATCATGAACTCCTTAGTGCCAAATTCAGACAAATTGAAGAAAGTAGGAAAAACCACTAGACCATTCAGTTTTGATATAAATCAAATCCCTTACAATTATACAGTGGAAGTGACAAATAATTTCAAGGGATTAGATCTGATACACAAAGAATGCCTGAAGAACTATTGACAGAGGTTCATGACATTTTACAGGAGCCAGGGGTCAAGAGCATCCCCAAGAAAAAGAAATGTGAAAAGGCAAAAGAGATGTCTGAAGAGGCTTACAAATAGCTGTGAAAAGAAGAGAGGCAAAAGGCAAAGGAGAAAAGGAAAGATATACCTATTTGAATGCAGATTTCCAAAGAATAGCAAGGAGAGATGAGAATGCCTTCCTCCGTGATAAATGCAAAGAAATAGAGGAAAACAACAAAATGGGAAAGACTAGAGATCTCTTCAAGAAAATTAAAGATACCAAGGGAAAATTTCATGCAAAGGGAACACAATAAAGGACAGAAATGTTATGGACCTAACAGAAACAAAAGATATTAAGAAGAGGTGGCAAGAATACACAGATCTATACAAAAAAGACCTTCACGACTCAGATAATCCTGATGGTATCGTTACTTACCTAGAGCCAGACATCCTAAAATGTGAAGTCAAGTGGGCTTGAGGAAGAATCACTATGAACAAAGCTAGTGCAGGTGATGGAATTCCAGTTGAGCTACTTCAAATTCTAAAAGCTCATGCTGTAAAGTGCTGCACTCAGTATGCCAGCAAATTTGGAAAGTCAGTAGTGGCCACAGAACTGGAAAAGGTCAGTTTTCATTCCAATCCCAAAGAAAGGCAATGTCAAAGAATGCTCAAACTACTGCACAACTGCATTCACCTCACACGCTAGTAAAGTAATGCTCAAAATTCTCCAAGCCAGGCTTCAACAGTACATGAACTGTGAACTTTCAGATGTTCAAATTGGATTTAGAAAAGGCAGAGGAACCAGAGATCAAATTGCCAACATCTGTTGGATCATTGAAAAAGCAAGAGAGTTCCAGAAAAACATCTACTTCTGCTTTATTGACTATGCCAAAGCCTTTGACTGTGTGAATCACAACAAACTGTGGAAAATTCTGAAAGAGATAAGAATACCAGACCACCTGACCTGCCTCTCGAGAAATCTGTATGCAGGTTAAGAAGCAACAGTTAGAACTGGACATGGAACAACAGACTGGTTCCAAATTGGAAAAGGAGTACATCAAGGCTATGTATTGTCACCCTGCTTATTTAACTTATATGCAGAATATATCACGAGAAATGCTGGACTGGATGAAGCACAAGCTAGAATCAAGATTACCTGGAAAAATATCAGTAACTTCAGATATACAGATGACACCACCTTTATGGCAGAAAGCAAAGAACTAAAGAGCCTCTTGATGAAAATGAAAGAGGAGAGTGAAAAAGTTGGCTTAAAGCTCAACATTCAGAAAACTAAGATCATGACATCTGGTCCCATCACTTCACGGCAGATAGATGGGAAAACAGTGGAAACAGTGACAGACTTCATTTTGGGGGGCTCCAAAATCACTGCAGGTGGTGACTTCAGCCATGAAATGAAAAGATGCTTGCTCCTTGTAAGAAAAGTTATTACCAAGCTAGAAAGCATATTAAAAAGCAGACATATTACTTTGCCAACAAAGGCCCATCTAGTCAAAGTTATGGCTTTACCAGTAGTCATGTACGGGTGTGAGAGTTGAACTATTAAGAATGTTGAGTGTTGAAGAATTGATGCTTTTGAATTGTGGCATTGGAGAAGACTCTTGAGAGTCCCTTGGACTGCAAGGAGATTCCATCAGTCTATTCTAAAGGAAATCAGTCCTGAATATTCATTGGAAGCATTGATGCTGAAGCTGAAACTCCAATACTTTAGCCTCCTGATGCGAAGAACTGACTCATTTAAAAAGACCCTGATGCTGGGCAATATTGAAGGCAGGAGGAGAAGGGGTCAACAGAGAATGAGATGGTTGGATGGCATCACCAGCTCAATGGACATGAGTTTGAGTAAATCTCGGGAGTTGGTGATGGACAGGCATGCCTGTAGTGCTGCAGTCCATGGGGTCTCAAAGAGTTAGACAGGACTCAGCGACTGGACTGAACTGAACTGCACTGCTAAACCAATATTGTGTTCAACTGTCAAAAGTTACTCTTTAGGCATCCCCATCTGTCTTTCTTTGTTTCTGAATTACTCCCCTGGGCAGAATTAATGTGATGTTAATGAACCTCATGCATTCAGGGTCTTTCACGTGCACCAACCTCTTCCAGTACCTTAGGGTGAGGGGGTGGGGTGCAACAATGTCTTTACATAGTCACATGTTTTTGAAATTTGCAAGAAAAGAATTTTTAGCACAATAGGTTACTAACACTGCTTCCTTCTTCTTCAATTTCCTCTATCACACTTCCTGTTTAAAAGGTGTTAGAGAGCCTTAGGCATTTTGGGGAATCTAGTTAAGGGAAAAGTTGAGATGAGGATACATCTAATTTGGGTGTGTCAAGAATGTTTTTATGGATTTAAGTCTTTTTCATTCACAGTTATTTCTATTAATAACAACCATGGCACAGAATGGCTCCCAAGAATTTGACATCCATTGTGCCAGCTTGCCCTGTGTGGTGGTACAATGGTACAGTGCCATGGCTTCTGTACAGTGATAGAATATCGCTTAGTGTGCTGCTGCTGCCGCTAAGTCGCTTCAGTCGTGTCTGACTCTGTGCAACCCCATAGAGGGCAGCCCACCAGGCTCCGCTGTCCATGGGATTCTCCAGGCAAGAATACTGGAGGGGGTTGCCATTTCCTTCTCCAATGCATGAAAGTGAAAAGTGAAAGGGAAGTTGCTCAGTCATGTCCGACTCTGAGCGACCCCATGGACTGCAGCTTATCAGGCTCTGCCATCCATGGGATTCTCCAGGCGAGAGTACTGGAGTGGGGTGCCATTGCCTTCTCCATGCCCTAGTGTGGGTTCCTAGAAATACATGGGTGATGAAGTGGAATCAAGGCTTAAGTGTGTGGGGCCAGAAACAAGTCGCTGAAACTTCTAATTATTAGGTAAAAAATTCTAAATGCAAAATGGGCTTCTCTGACATCTAATTAAAACAAATATTCTCTCGTGTAGGAATTACTCAGTAAGGCAGAAGACACTCGCTATTCTTTTGAGTGAGTGTGTTTGTATGTGTGTGTGATTTCTAAGCATAGATTTTACAAATACAGAAGATTTTCAGAATCCCTGTGTTTGAGGGCGCAAATGTATAGCAATATTGCAAATAGAGTCAGTATGTGTGTAGCTGGGTGACTTTCACATGCCAGTGTGTTGGAGTTACCATATCTGACATATCAAGTGACAAAGTCTGGCACTTGAACATGAAATGACACTCCATATATTCACCAGTGCAATAAAGATAGCCTAAAGAAACAAATACTTCTGTGACAAACTCATACTGTAAGCTATTCATCAATATGTCAAACTATGTTGTATTTATTCAATTATTAAGTTTAAGACAGTGCAAAAACACTTAAAAATCTATTTCCATTGCTCTTCTATATGCCTTAATTTCAAATTGAGTCTATGTAGCATTTTTTCAAAAGTTTTGGTCACACCAAATTTAGGGGAAACATTGTGATACATTTTTTATTTGTCAGATCTATAAAATGTGAAATTTCTTATAATTTATGTTTTTTAAATAGACATTTATTTTGTAACTATTTTTGTATCTTATTCTATATTCTTTTTCTTAAGGAAGGTCACCCAAAATATGTAAAGTTTATACAACTTGATTCTGTCCTGTCCTTGCTTGTAATAATTAAGAGCATAGACAGAGAGTGGTTGAAATAAATAAACCATGGACATCAAAGATTCCCCCAAATCATAAATTCAATTCTGCAAAAATAAAACAAATGTTAAGACTTTATATTACCTAATTTATAGATAAATACTGCTTAATACTGCTTAATTTCCTAAGGACAGTAATCATATTGCTATAGTAAGTTATTTTTAAATCAGATTGTTGGCGCTTGAAGTTGTTAAAGTGGCAACACAGTGAGAAAGAGTTGGGTGAAGTATTGAAAATAAAGAAATCACTTTTGAATTCCAGGGCCTCCACTCTGGACCTCTGTGATTTTTAGTGAATAATTCTGAACCGAAGTATTTCATCATTTAATTCAATTCATCCAACATATATTTAAATTCTATATCAGTCTATGTGTTAGATTTTGAACATAAGTAAATTCTAATACTTGCCTTTAAATAGCTCATATTTTAATTGTATTTATATAATGGGTACAACAAGTCACCTTTAAGGTTGTTGTAGGTAGTAAATGTGATAATTTCATAACAGAACTTAATACTGCTTGGAACAAATTAAATTCTTAATACAAGTTTTTTTAACTCTATTTTTCCTAATGCTCCTAAGGACATTGAGCATCCTACATTTTTCAGGATCTTCATTACTGTTTTGTACACATTTTCATAGTTTAGAATTGGAGTCATTTATACTTATATTGCTCTTCATTTGTTCAGGGGTCAGCAGACTATAGCCTTCAGACCAAATCTGGCCCTTGGCTTGTTTTTGTATGGCCTTCTGTGCCATGGATATTTTATTTTGTTTTTTTACACCTTTTAAAGAGTTGTTAAAAACAAAAGAAAAAGAAGAAGGACACAGCATATGGCCCGGAAAGCCTAAACTATTTACTCTCTGACCCTTAACAGAAAACACTTTCTGATGTCTTTTTTTGAATATCAATTTCATGAGTATAGTGATGATACTGAAAAATATAGTATCTCACATTCCATGTGAGAAAGGAGCTACTGCAATATGTAAGTGCCCAAATGGAACATTAGTTGCTAAGCTCCATACGTAAAGCTCCATATCCATAAAGCTCTAGCTCCAGTGCATCCATGTCACATTACATAATCCATATGCATAGTGATATGCTGCTTCATTACAACACAAAGAACTCGTAGTGAACCTTGTAATGATGGTTATTACAGTGATCTTATAAAGACGGTCACTCCTCTTCCTGAGAGGTTCTTTGTTCCCTCTTCTTGAATGTGGACAGACTCTGTGACTGATTTTATCAGTAGGACACAGTGGGAGTAACATCATGCTGGTTCCTGTCCCTTGGAGTATTTTCATGGAAACTGTAAACTGCCACTTAAGAAGTCCCATACCCTGTGACTACCATGCTAGAGAGTCCTCATGGCACATAGGCATGGTAGGTGACAGTCTCAGCCAGGCCCTGACATTTAGTCATGTCCTTTGAGACACAAGAGTCAAGCCATCTGGGACCCTTTTGAACAGTTCATCTGACAACTGAATACCACTGAGTGGTTGACAACACAGTTGACACCATATGGAGCCAATGAATCACCCACCTGAGCCGGGCACACATTCTTGACCTACAAAATTTGGGTGAGATATTAATAAAAGTTTATTACTTTAAACCACTTTATTTCAGGATGTTTGTTACCCAGCAATAGATGGTTGGAGCATGAGTATTCTGTTCGCAAATTTAACAGATGCTGAATGTCAGTACTAGATTTAATAATGATAATTGTTATCATACTGTGCTCATCTGTTTGCCAGACACCATTCTCAACACATTTAATAAGGTTATCATTTAATCTCTGAAGATTATTGCTTAATATAATATTCCTATAAAGCTATTAAATTACAGAGATTATTTTCTATGTAGCACAGAAGAGGATACTGAGACTTAAGGAAGTTAAGTTTCCTAATAACCTTATGAAGTTATCAGATTATGGGGATTATTTTATCCATAGTAAGATGAGGACACTGAAACTTAAGAAGGTTAAGGAGGTTAAGTAATGAAGAGATATCACAGCTATTAAGTGACTGAGGCTGGGGGATCCAATTTGGTTCATTCATATTTGAAAACCTTTGCTCTGATATACTATAAATAATACTTTACATTACAACAGAGAGCTGATCTAATTAGTTTATGCAGCCCATAAGCAGAGGCTCCAAACATCTTTCTTGTTTGTATACTCCATTATTTAATCTTACGTGGTTCTCTCTTGTAAAAATCTGTCTTCAGTGTAGCTGATTTTAACTGACAGTTTGCTCAGAGTTTCCTGGACTGAAACTTAGAATAGGGCTGTATTTAAATGTACCTATCTCCTTTATGTCAGATCAAAGCAAGTATGCCATTTGTTCCTAGCTTTCAAGGGCCTTCATTTAATTCAGAATATTTTAAAGGAAATACTCAGTCCAGGGGGTTTTATTTCCAAAGATGACACACAATCAATATTTGTGGAAAAAAATCCCATGATTTCATTTCTGCTTCACTGTAATGTTTTTGTTACCTTTGTGATCCATGCCACAAAAGAGTATTATAGGGCAATAAGTCACAGTACGGTAGGAATGATCATTATCTTGATATTTGCAAAAACAGGCTCTCTTTAAGAGGGTTACTGATAATCTAACTTTGTCAGTGGAGCACTATTTTGTAACAATAATAAGAGTGCTTGGTAATATTAATTGAGAACTTACAGTATACCAGGGGCAATTCTAGGCTCTTCACATATATTAAATTATTTAATAAATAGTCCAATGAACTAATATTCATAAATCCCTCAAATTTGTATGTGTGTTTCTGCTTTTTGTAACTTATTTTAATTCTCCATCTTCTGTTATGGCTTTGACCTTCATTACATGCCTGAAGGATAGACAAGTAATGTGACAAGAACTTTACTACAAATAAAGAGTATCTTCATAAATGGATTGAATTACTGTGCAAATCATTATTCATTAATCACCAAAGTGCATTCCTGACTACATTCAAGTATAGGAAGGGCTGTCAGTTCAGTTCAGTTCAGTTCAATTGCTCAGTTCAGTCGTGTCCGACTCTTTGTGACCCCATGGACTGCAGCATGCCAGGCTTCCCTGTCCATCACCAACTCCCGAAGCTTGCTTAAACTTGTGTCCATCAAGTCAGTGATGCCATCCAACCATCTCATCCAATCCCATGAACAGTGTGAAAAGTAAGGGCTGTACTTCCAGAAGTATCTAGGAGTCAAGAAGTCTAGAAGTCAAGGTGGCCACAGGAATTGCTTTGGTCAATGACATATAAACAGAAATGATATGTGTCTTCCTGGTGGATGCATTTAGGAGCCAGCACACACTGTGTCATCTTTTCTTCTTTGACATTATATTAGGGTTCTCCAGAGAAACAGAATATATATGACTGATATCTGTTCTCTCTTGCGTGCACGTACGTGTGAGAGAGAACCAGGAGAGTCCATGGCATAAATTCTAGTCTAAAAATAGCATACTCTACCCAAGAAGAGCTGATATTTCAATCTGAGTCCCAAGGCTAGAGAAAAAAAAAAATGTCCCAGATCAAGCAGTCAGGAGTTTTCTCATACTCAGTCTTTTTGTTCCTATTCAGTCCATCAACTGATTGGATGAGAATCACCCACATTAAGGAGGCCAATCTGTTTTACTCAGTTGACTGATTAAAATATTAATCCCAACCAAAAACATCCTCATAGACAAACCCAGAATAATGGTTATGGGAACAAGAAGCAAACATGTTTTTATGCGTCAGCAGGAGCAATAGCAGTGCCAGTTGAATTTTCATTCCTTGATTCTTGATGTCTCGATTTCTGTGAATTCTGGCTATCATGGAAACAGCACCATATGTTGAATATTGATTCAGAGCAAATACTGTCTTCCAATGAACCTTTCCCCAACCCTTCAAGACACAGCCACCTAACTGGCACTGTGTCAAATTGCTATTTCACACTTTTATCAAGTCAGCTGCTTCAGGATGGTGAAACAAAGCATCTTGTACACTTAATGCCAAAGGAGGCCTCAAACTATGTGGGGGAATAACAAAGATCATCACATTGCCAAAAGACCAAATACCTGTATCTTGATATCAAATAGTGAAAGTAAACAAAATACAGTCAAGCCATGGATGGGATGGGGCTTTACTTACATAGAGAAGAGATGGAGCAAAATCAGCTTCAGGAGTGTGCATTGGTCTATCCATTATGATTAGCAAGCTCCATCTTATCCCCTCATCCTGCTTTTACAAGCAGCTGAAGAAGGGTCATTTGTCTGGGTGCACATCTCTCATGCCACATTAGAAGGACTTTGACCTCTCCTCCATGGAATCTGGAAAACTAAAAGATGGGGCTCTTCCTGAGGGCCATTGATGTACATGCCCAAGTGGAACAAAGCTACTCTTACTGAGATAGAAACAGAGAAAAATATTCCCACACAAGTTGATAAGTCTGGTACAGGCTGTGTGGGCTCTTTATTGCTTGGTATGGAAGTGTTCTAGGCCCAAGGCCCATTCTCAGATGACAGAGTAGGGATGGAAAGACTGCACACATAAGCCTGCCTTTCCAAAAGGGAACACAATAAGAACAATGAATTCTATGACCATGAACCCATTGCTACATTTCTGTCATGAACTAAATCTCTTGATCAGAAGCAATGCTGAATGGAATACCATGATGATGGATAAAGTATTGTGTAAATTGATGGATGAGAGTTTTGGTAGAAGCACTTCATTCAGGAAAGGTAAATCTCCATCCAGACTAAGTATCTATTAAGGCAAGAACAAGAGACTGTCCCTTCCATGATGGAAGTAGTCCAATGTAATCAACCTGCCACCAGGTAGCTTGTTGATCGCTTTCAGGAATGGTGTTGGGTCTTGCTGATGGCATACTGGGCATTCAGCTATGACTAAAGCCAAGCTGGCCCTGGTGAGTGGAAATCCACATTGCTGAGCCCCTGCATAAGCTTCATCCCTCTTACCATAGACACTTTGTTCTTGAGTCCACTGAGCAATAACAGGAGTGGCTGAAGAAATACACCGACTGGCGTTACAGAATGGGTAATATTAACAACTTGATTATTAAAATTCTCTGTTGAGAATTCAGGCTCTGTTGAGTTCAGGCTTTCCTGGTGGTTCAAATGGTAAAGTATCTACCTGCAATGCAGGAGACCCAGGTTCAATCTTTGGGTGGGGAAGATCTCCTGGAGAAGGGAATGGCAACCCACTCTAGTCCTCTTGCCTGGAGAATCCCATGGAAAGAGGAGCTTCTCATGCTGTAGCCCATGGGGTCACAAAGAGTTGGACCTGACTAAGCAACTAACATTTCATTTCATTTCATTTCTGCTAAGGTCACCCTTTGGTGAAAATTCACACAGGACACTCAGGCTTCCTGGATGGCTCATCAGTAAAGAATCCACCTGCAAAACAGGAGATGTGGGTTTGATCCCTGGATCAGGAAGATCTCCTGGAGAAGGAACTGGCAACACACTCCAGTGTTCTTGCCTGGGAAATCTCATGATCAAAGGAGTCTGTGGGCTACAGTCCATGGGGTTGCAAAAGTGTTGGCCAAGACTTAGTGACTAAACAACAAGGACACACATAATTCCATATTTTTTTGCCTTTTCAGAGAGGCCTATCTCTTTCCCAAATTTTCTTATCACCAATTTTCAAGTCATTTTCCTTCTAGGTCTGTATCCATCCAGCCAACCAATTGGCCATAGCTCATTAATCATTATAACCAAGCCTCTGGCAATTTCTCCTTCTATGCCAAGTGAATGACAGCTGTACTGCTTGAAGTTCTGATCACTAGTAAGATTTCTTGTCACTATTACCATAAGAGGAATGTAAGGTAATGCCTGCATATTGTGCAGAATCATTTGTAAACCAAACAGTTTTCTTCCTCTGTCAACTGCTTGCAGGAAACTCCCTATGAGGTCAGAGATGCAGATGGATGGAGAAGGCAGTGTAGGAGGATTGGGGACCGTGAACATTTGGACCACTTCTTAATGTAACTTACTTGTGCCTTCTGGGCCTGCTTGGGTTTAATCATATGCATAAACCACATCCATTTGATAATGGAGTACTGCTGTGCACATCCAACTTCACGAGACCCAGCTCATGATGAGCAGCTCAGGTCACATTAGCATATCATTTCTTCCCAGTTAATGCCTTTACTTTAACAGTAGATACCGCGAAAAGATGGGAATTCAACTTTAATTGTAATTTAACCAAACTACAGGATATTTTTTGGTTCAATTTCCAGTGATCTCAGCACTGTAACTACAGGAGATAAGGATCTGCTTGAGGTCACGTATAGAAACTTTCAGGTCATGAATATGATACTTGAGTTGGGAATTGAAATCTCTGAGCTCATCCTTATTTCCCCCACTTTATCCAACTAAAATAAGAGTGTTAGGGAAATTAAAATGGAGGAAGTCTTGTTCAGGATTCAGAAGCAGGAGAGCAGGTCTCAGATCTTACTTCTGACCTGCCTGGACACTGCCTGGATTCCATGCCTACCCACAAGCACAACTAGTCAGGCAGCACTTCAGATAAGGAGAGTGCATCTTTGAATTCTTGAGCCCCTGGAAGCCTGGCCAACAGGGCTAGGGTTTAATGAAATCCTATGACTCTCAAGATAAAACAAGCAACATTGTAAATAATGTTAAAGGAAAATAAGACCTGCATTTTTGCATGCAAATTGATAATGATATCAGTCTGTGGCCTGGGATTATAAGCAAGAACCCCTGAAACTGCAACTTGAAGTCTCATCCATGGAGCAGACGCATTTCCCGGGACCTTTTCCCAACTGGGACTCCAGGTTGCTGTCACTGGGTACTTTCAGCACACTGTTTAAGTCTGGGTGTTGGTCAGCCCAATTTGGTGATGTATGTGCTGTTACTTTCTCTATTGTTTCTATTTCTCTTTTCTTTTTAAAAATTGTATATTGAAATTAAGTTAAATAATCCTCTATTAAATATTGACATTATTTGTTTGTGTGTAATGAGTGGTTTCTTTTCTTAACTAATCCTTCAAACCTGAAACAAAAGTTAAACCTTCAGCAAAACAAGGAGTAACTAGTCAATCTCATAATATAGCTTAGTTAAAGTATCTAATAGAGAATCATCAAGATCCTTGCTTCTCCTTTGTGGCTGATTAGGAGTATCCAGTGGTAATATTTGGCAAACCTCTGGAGCCAGATCACTCCATGGACTATCAGTACTTTCTCTTTACATCTAATCAGGTTAAAGAGCCAATTCCAGAGACCTCAGAAGCAATTCATAAAACTCATCCTTAAATTTCTGTTCCTCTAGTAGCACTCTTGGTACCAAAATCTGTATTACATTAGTCTCCAGAAACTATGAGATATAGGATACATGCATATACATGTGTACATACATCTCACATATTAGTGAAAGAGAGAGAAAGAATGAAAGGTTATAAAGAACTGCCTCATGTAATTTTGGAAGCCAAAGAGGCCCAAGATCTGTGGTTGACAGGTTCAGGACTCAAGAAAAGCCACCATTCCAGCCTGAGTCCAAAGACTAGGGGAAAAAATCAATGTTCTAACTCAAGTGGTAAGACAGGAGAACCCTGTTACTCAGTCTCTTTGTTCTATGCAGGTATTTTGGTCTTCAACTCTTTAGATGAGGGCCACCCACATTAAGAGGGGCAATCTTCACTCAGTTTATTGATTCAAATGTTAACCTCATCTAAAAACATCCTGATGAACCCACCAGTAGGTTTGACTAAATATCTGGACACTGTATGGCCTGATTAAATTGACACATACAATTAGCCAATACATCATGTTAATATATATGCATCATAAGATTAAAGCTGCCTGGAGTGTTTAGCCAACATGCAGACTATACAAACATCCTCTAGTCATCCTTGGTTAGGTCTACTGTAATAAATGTTCAAGCTAATAACTGGTTATGGGAGTGAGGGATTTTAGTAGTATCTGATTAATTGTAGCCTTATTAAATTAGTTAATTCAGTTGCCCAGGATGGTCACTCAAACCTTGAGTAATCTTTGCAAGAGTGAGACAGAAACTCTTGCTATTTTATGTTCCTGAGATTTAGGGAATATTTGTTTCAGTGGCAAAATGTAGCCCATTTTGACGGATGTAGTCTCAATCTGTAAAACGTGGGGTTTTAACTAGATATCTTTAAAGTCACTTACAGAACTTACATTCTATGATTTTAGGTTTCCTGATTTCAAATAGGAAAACTCAATCATTTGAAAGCAAAACAACTCTACCAAAGCACTCAGTGTATTAAATGAAATTCTGTGGCCAGAATTGTGGTTTTCAAATTATCTACCCAGTAATCTGTTTCCATTACATTGCCTCATGCTCTCTTAAACTCAGCAATTGTTTAAAGGAAGCATTAAAATATATACCTTATTTAGGAATGATTTTTATCTAGGAATTAACTGATTATTATGGCACCTTTTGGAATGTACCATTTGAAAATGCCAGAGTAGCTCATCAGTAGTCAGTTTCACGCAAAAAATTCAACCTAAACTCATGTTATTTACTGACTTTGTACCTAGCCATTAGCAAGGGAGTATGGGAAATGCAGAAGTATATGATGTGATCCAAGTAATTTCATTAATTTTATCTTAACCAGCATGGAATATAATCACACATAAATGACACATTTAATTTGTTTAGTATGAAATTATTTATGCCTTGATTTCTTGTGGAGAACAACAGTCCTCTAGGGTAGGACTAACTATGATGTAATGTGAAATTATGAAAGGCATTTCTGAAAGCTAGCAAATCAGAGTCTAGCATCTAATGAGTGCTACTGCTGCTAAGTCGCTTCAGTTGTGTCCGACTCTGTGTGGCCCCATAGACGACAGCCCACCAGGCTCCCCCATCCCTGGGATTCTCCAGGCAAGAACACTGGAGTGGGTTGCCATTTCCTTCTCCAATGCAGGAAAGTGAAAAGTGAAAGTGAAATCGCTCAGCCGCGTCTGACTCCTAGTGACCCCATGGACTGCAGCCTACCAGGCTCCTCCGTCTATGGGATTTTCCAGGCAAGAGTACTGGAGTGGGGTGCCATTGCCCTCTCCGTCTAATGAGTGAAACTACCTTCAAATCTGTCACATTGAGAAATTGTGTGACTACACCTTGAGATACAGCAAGTGCCCCGAACATTCTTGGATTTCCTCTTCAGGGTACTTGAGGCATTTTTGTGACCATTTTGTCCATTGAATGTGCTATGCTATTGATTATTAAAAATGGTCATTCAAAGCCTTTGCATGTGAACTAACATATATGATAGATCTGGACAATATTATATTTATTCAAACAGCAAGTTGAATTTCTTATTTTATTTCTTTTGTGGTGTGTAAAAGTAGCCTTGAAGGCAGTTATCAAAAAGGGGTACCTTAGAAACATCAAAATCAAAGTTAGATTTCACTGATACATGTAGTTTTCAAATAGACAATACTGAGGCCAATCATCCAATGATTGATTTGTTTGTGAACGCATATGAGTATACACATTACTATGTTGTGTGCAAGTATGTGTGTATTTCTGAGAATGAGAGGTTCATTATTTTATGCCTTATAACAAGTGTTATATCTATTTTTAAAGAATTCTGATGTACCTTGAGGATACACACACACACACACACACATATATGTTTATATGTATATATGTGAAGCAACATACAAGGGAACCTGAGCCACTGTACTGCAGGCACTGAACCGATATGATGTGACATGTTAAACAAGGAGATTTCTTCCTCTGGAGACTTTAAAGAAAATGATAGATGGATGTCCATGGAATTTTGGGGGCTGTGGTATCACCTGGAAGTAAAAAAAAATTATCAATATTAATAAAGCTATTTCTACATCTCTAAAACTCTCTGAAAGGGGCAAAATGAAAGATATTATTATGGACTTGCCTTTGAGGACAAGTGAAAGGAAAAACAGAGCCACTCTGTCTGATAATTAGCTATATTTCTTCAAGAGTCAGTATCCTGTAGAAGGAATAAATGGGCTACCCCCTAAGAAAGTGATTGTGAGGATTTAAATGAGATCATGCATATTAAGTGCCCAGCACAGAAATTAACATATAAGTCATACTTCACAAATATTAGTTTGCTTTCTGTTGGTCATTTCACAACTTTTGCTGATTACTTGCTTATCTGTGGATATAAGAAAATGAAATTTAGCGCTGATGTGCAGTGTAATGAGAAAATAAATGGAGAAGAGATATGATCTAATCAAAATGAGACAGTGATAATCCCTTGTCTTTGAAAAATAATATAGTATAGTCATATTTATATCAATCTCTTAATTTTTCATATCTGTAATTTTTCTTTTATTCCTTGAATAGCCCCACAACTTGGTCAGACTGGTTATTAACATCAGGAGCTTGAAGAGAAAATTAGTGGCTGTGACTTTCTGAAAGTGTAACTGTTTCGTACCAGATTCAAAATAGAGGTCTCATGATTGGAAGACTACATCTAAGATGGCACCCAATTATCCTTGCTTTTTGGTATTCATATAATCCTCTCCTCTTAGGTGAGCTGGATCTAGTGACTCACTCCTAATAAACAGATTATGGTGAAAGTGAAAGCTTCATTTCCAACATTAGGTTAAAGAGAGACTGTATCTTCCACTTGGACTGTCTCTTGTTCTCTTCTTTGCTGTCTCTGAGGAAACCTACAGCTAATTGTGAGTAACTATAGAGAGACCCAAATGGGTCTCTGGCCAACATTCATCAAGAACTTTAAGCCCACCAATAGTCACTTGGATGGGCTTGAAACTTCTGAGACCTGCCAACCACAATGTGAGAGAGCTTAGAGAAGGATTCTTCCCAGTCATAGTCTCAATTGAGACCAAGTAGACAACTTGATGGCACTGTTGTGTTAGATCCAAACCAGAGGGACTGGCTTGGAGTAAGAAATGGCAACCCACTTGAGTATTCTTGCCTGAAAAATTCGATGGACAGAGGAGCCTGGCAGGCTACAGTCCATGGCATCTCAGAAGAGTTGGACAGGATGGAGCATGTGCTGGCTAAAGGAGCTATGTGGATTCTAAGTTAATGATCAGATTTCTCAGATGTAAGTGGCAACGTTTTAATTGATAATAATATCAAGCAAATTCCAATCACAGAAGCAGAACTAATGAAAACATGTTTTACTTGAATATATTTCTTAGGTTTCTCCGGCTGGTCCTGTGATTGTTTCATGATTCACTTGAAGATATGGAGGGAAATATACACAATAACAGAGACACTGCCTAGGATTGTGTTCTATTTTGTCAACTCTGTCTATACTCTGTACTGAAGCAATTTGGATGGAAGTGGTGTTGATTTGTGTATCTGCTTGGCAGTCATGAACTCCTCAAACTTTATCATTAGATTTACAACTTGGTATTAAGGCTTCCCAGGTGGCTCAGATAGTAAAGTCATCTGCCTGCAATGCGGGAGACCTGGGTTTGATCCCTGGGTTGGGAAGATCCCCTGGAGAAGGAAATGGCTACTCACTCCAGTATTCTTGCCTGTAGAATCCCATGGACAGAGGAGCCTGGAAGGCTACAGTCCATGGGGTCACAAAAAGTCAGACATGACTGAACAACTAGCACTTTAACTTTCAGAGGAACCAACTAAGCCACTCCAGATTTCCTGACTCAGAGAAACCGTGACATAAAATACATTTCATTGATTTAGGCCACTAGGTTTTTGGGTGTCGTGTTATGCAGAAATAGATATCTAATATGCATGATTTTCAACTCTCACATTTCAAACTCTATATAGTAGATCTACTCTATATAGTAGATCTCAGTTACTAATTAGCCATTGACACTTTGGAGTTAAAGTCTGCTACTTTGTGACTTTGGTCAAGCTGTACAAACTATGTAACTCAGATTTCTTTTCTATAAAATGAAAACATTAAAAGTAGAAGCTACTTATAGAAAGAAGAAAAAGTAAAATCTATGTAGTGCTTAGAAGTGTGCTGGCCCAGGGATAGTCCCCAACACATGTTATTACTATCATTCCTTTATTAAAGTGTGTGTGGTGTGTGTTAGTCGCCCATGTCATGTCTGACTCTTTGAAACCCAATGGACTGTAGCCCACCAGGCTCCTCTGTCCATGGAATTATCCAGGCAAGAATACTGGAGTGGGTGCCTTTGCCTTCTCCAGGGGATCCTTCTGACCCAGGGATTGAACCTGGGTCTCCTGCATTGAAGGTGTATTTTTTATCGTCTGAGGCACCAGGGCTCTTTTCATTAAAGTAAGCAGCACAACTAATATCACAAATAATAAAAGACAGAGAACTAAACAAGCATTCAAGTGTTTAGTTGAAAATATGAAACAAATATGAACCAGTGGTATTAACTATGTACACTAACATACACCAGCAGAAGATAAATGCACAGGATAATGGGGCAAAGAAAAGGACCAATCATGAACTAGAAGTTATAAGCCAGGGAGGTTCTGACATATTTCGATTTGTGCTGATTTCTCTTTGAGAAGATCATATTTTTCTATGTAAGTGTACTACTTGCTAGCTGTCTTAATTTAGAAATCTTGCATGGGAGTTTACAGGTAATCTGTCACCTAATTATGTTGTTGTGTATTAGTCTCTCAGTTGTGTCCGACTCTTTGTGACCCTGTGGACTGTAGCCTGCTCCTCTGTCCATGGGATTCTTCAGGCAAGAATACTGGAGTGGGTTGCCATTCCTTTCTCCAGGGGATCTTCCCGACCCAGGTGTCAAACCCAGGTTTCTTGCACTGGAGGCAGATACTTTACTGTCTGAACCACTAGGGAAGTCCATCATCAAATTATATAAATATCAATATTTTAATAAAGCTCTTTTATTAAATTTGTTATACTTAGAGACACACATACATGTTTACTTGTGACTATATTTAAGTAAGTCTGAATTTGGCAATAAGGAGTTCATGCTCTGAGCCACAGTCAGCTCCTGGTCTTGTTTTTGCTGACTGTATAGAGCTTCTCCATCTTTGGCTGCAAAGAATATAATCAATCTGATTTCGGTGTTGACCATCTGGTGATGTCCATGTATAGAGTCTTCTCTTGTGTTGTTGGAAGAGGGTGTTTGTTATGACCAGTGCATTTTCTTGGCAAAACTCTATCAGTCTTTGCCCTGCTTCATTCCGTATTCCAAGGCCAAATTTGCCTGTTACTCCAGGTGTTTCTTGACTTCCTACTTTTGCATTCCAGTCCCCTATAATGAAAAGGACATCTTTTTTGGGTGTTAGTCCTAAAGGTCTTGTAGGTCTTCATAGAACCATTCAACTTCAGCTTCTTCAGCATTAGTGGTTGGGGCATAGACTTGGATTACTGTGATATTGAATGGTTTGCCTTGAAACCGAACAGAGATCATTCTGTCGTTTTTGAGATTGCATCCAAGTACTGCATTTTGGACTCTTTTGTTGACCATGATGGCCACTCCATTTCTTCTGAGGGATTGCTGTCCGCAGTAGTAGATATAATGGTCATCTGAGTTAAATTCACCCATTCCAGTCCATTTCAGTTCACTGATTCCTAGAATGTCGACATTCACTCTTGCCATCTCTTGTTTGACCACTTTCAATTTCCTTGAATCATGGACCTGACATTCCAGGTGCCTATGCAATATTGCTCTTTACAGCATTGGACCTTGCTTCTATCACCAGTCACATACACAGCTGGGTATTCTTTTTGCTTTGGCTCCATCCCCTCATTCTTTCTAGAGTTATTTCTCCACTGATCTCCAGTAGCATATTGGGCACCTACTGACCTGGGGAGTTTCTCTTTCAGTATCCTATCATTTTGCCTTTTCATACTGTTCATGGGGTTCTCAAGGCAAGAATACTGAAGTGGTTTGCCATTCCCTTCTCCAGTGGACCACATTCTGCCAAATCTCTCCACCATGACCTGCCCATCTTGGGTTGCCCCACGAGCATGGCTTAGTTTCACTGAGTTAGACAAGGCTGTGGTCCTGGTGTGGTTATATTGACTAGTTTTCTGTGAGTATGGTTTCAGTGTGTTTGCCCTCTGATGCCCTCTTGCAACACCTACTGTCTTACTTGGGTTTCTCTTACCTTGAGCATGGGGTATCTCTTCAGGCTAAGGGCCTAGATCTGATAGAGTGCCTGATGAACTATGGAATGAGGTTCGTGACATTATACAGGAGACAGGGATCAAGATCATTCCCAAAGAAAAGAAATGCAAAAAAGCAAAATGGCTGTCTGGGGAGGCCTTACAAATAGCTGTGAAAAGAAGAGAAGCAAAAAGCAAAGGAGAAAAGGAAAGATATAAGCATCTGAATGCAGAGTTGCAAAGAATAGCAAGAAGAGATAAGAAAGCCTTCTTCAGCTATCAATGCAAAGAAATAGAGGAAAACAACAGAATGGGAAAGACTAGGGATCTCTTCAAGAAAATCAGAGATACCAAAGGAATATTTCATGCAAAGATGAGCTCGATAAAGGACAGAAATAGTATGGACCTAACAGAAGCAGAAGATATTAAGAAGAGATGGCAAGAATACACAGAAGAACTGTACAAAAAAGATCTTCACGACCCAGATAATCACGATGGTGTGATCACTGACCTAGAGCCAGACATCCTGGAATGTGAAGTCACGTGGGCCTTAGAAAGCATCACTACGAACAAAGCTAGTGGAGATGATGGAATTCCAGTTGAGCTATTTCAAATCCTGAAAGATGATGCTGTGAAAGTGCTGCACTCAATATGCCAGCAAATGTGGAAAACTCAGCAGTGGCCACAGGACTGGAAAAGGTCAGTTTTCATTCCAATCCCAAAGAAAGGCAATGCCAAAGAATGCTCACACTACTGCACAATTGCACTCATCTCACACGCTAGTAAACTAATGCTCAAAATTCTCCAAGCCAGGCTTCAGCAATATGTGAACCGTGAACTTCTTGATGTTCAAGCTGGTTTTATAAAAGGCAGAGGAACCAGAGATCAAATTGCCAACATCTGCTGGATCATGGAAAAAGCAAGAGAATTCCAGAAAAACATCTATTTCTGCTTTATTGACTATGCCAAAGCCTTTGACTGTGTGAATCACAATAAACTGTGGAAAATTCTGAAAGAGAGGGAATACCAGAACACCTGATCTGCCTCTTGAGAAATTTGTATGCAGGTCAGGAAGCAACAGTTAGAACTGGACATGGAACGACAGACTGGTTCCAAATAGGCAAAGGAGTTCGTCAAGGCTGTATATTGTCACCCTGTTTATTTAACTTATATGCAGAGTACATCATGAGAAACGCTGGGCTGGAAGAAACACAAGCTGGAATCAAGATTGCCAGGAGAAATATCGATAACCTCAGATATGCAGATGACACACCCTTATGGCAGAAAGTGAAGAGGAGCTAAAAAGCCTCTTGATGAAAGTGAAAGTGGAGAGTGAAAAAGTTGGCTTAAAGCTCAACACTCAGAAAACAAAGATCATGGCGTCCAGTCCCACCACTTCATGGGAAATAGATGGGGAAACAGTGGAAACAGTGTCAGACTTTATTTTTCTGGGCTCCAAAATCACTACAGATAGTGACTGCAGCCATGAAATTAAAAGACGCTTACTCCTTGGAAGGAAAGTTATGACTAACCTAGATAGCATATTCAAAAGCAGGGACATTACTTTGCCAACAAAGTTTCGTCTAGTCAAGGTTATGGTTTTTCCTGTGATCATGTATGGATGTGAGAGTTGGACTGTGAAGAAGGCTGAGCACCGAAGAATTGATGCTTTTGTACTGTGATGTTGGAGAAGACTCTTGAGAGTCCCTTGGACTGCAAGGAGATCCAACCAGTCCATTCTGAAGGAGATCAGCCCTGGGATTTCTTTGGAAGGAATGATGCTAAAGCTGAAACTCCAGTACTTTGGCCACCTCATGTGAAGAGTTGACTCATTGGAAAAAACTCTGATGCTGGGAGGGATTGGGGGCAGGCAGCGAAGGGGACAACAGAGGATGAAATGGCTGGATGGCATCACTGACTCGATGGATGTGAGTCTGAGTGAACTCCGGGAGTTGGTGATGGACAGGGAGGCCTGGCATGCTGCGATTCATGGCGTCGCAAAGAGTCGGACACAACTGAGCGACTGATCTGATCTGATATTTAAGTAAAAATGGAGACATGTCAAAAGTATTAAATAGCATATATTTAGAGGAAATTACATCCAGATTTATGCTATCTTGAATAAGGAATGGAGTGGAAACAGTCAATGTTGCTCTTGGGCATCATCTGAGAGATACCACCAAGAACAGAAATGGCCCTTAATCACAGTACCAATAATCTGAAGACAGACAAGGAGTGCTTGGAGTAAAAGACAGACACAAGATAGACCTTAAAATATATAATGATGATTGGATTCAGAAACTAAAACACATATAAAAAAATTAGAGGAACACTAAATACTACCATTGCTGCTTTCATTTTTAGAGCATTTGAATTTAATAAAGACTCTTTGGTAAATATGTAAATTAAAATACAGAGAATTGTAATATAATAAACAAATAGAATTTGCTAGAATTGCTTTTCAGCATCTTCTAGCCTGCATTAGACCTCTTGAGTCCAAATCAATCTGTGCATTTTAAAATCTGTAAGAACAACATTTTTTTAATATATATTAAGGGAAAAACTCCTGGGGACTTTTCTTGGAAAACCAGAATATAAAAATTATCTTCAACAAATTTACTAACACTGTATGTTGATATTTGTAAAGATGGCATTTATATTTATAAGAAAGAAAAGGTCTTCTTTGCTGTGCATAGTATCTAAATTCACTTTCCAGATAAAGATGGTTTTAAATCTTAACATTATAATTACACAGTATTGTTTATACTCCAAATCTGCAAAAGCATGTTTTCTAGCTTGTTCCTTGTGGACATTATGTGTGTCTGTTGCTTTCATGAATAATAAGCCAACTGGTGGGTGGTATAGGGATGTTTAACAGACAATGACATTCTAAGCCTATCCCTTGTTTCTTTCCTTTACTGCCACGGCCATTTTTATGTAAAAAGACAGAATATTGCATGATTATTAAATACTACCTATAGTGATAAACTTATCTAATGGGATTGGGTTTTATGACCAGCTATCAAATTAGCTTCAGTGATGGTCCACTCTGATGGAATCCTCCAGACTGATTTTAAAACCAAATGCTCATGTTTCCTTTCCAGAAGGAAGCTTGATTGGAATTTGATGTCTCTGACACTACGAATGTCTCTCTTCAAGGGCAGTGAAAATGCAGAATGGCACTTGCCACAGAAAGCAGAAGTATTATTTGACAAGTATGAGCAGAGTAAAAATGAAAGATTTCCAATATGGTCAGGAAATCTTCCCACAGTGGAGAAATGAGACTGCCAAATGTTCACTTTTCCTCTTCCAAGGGTCCTCATGGACCCAAAGTTCTGATTTTACTTCTACTTCAGACTTACTTGTGATACTTCTATCATCTTCTTTCGCTGTTCTCTTTTCTTTTGTGCTCATATTCTGTTTCTCTTGGACATCTCTGAAATATATACTGGATTTTAAAAATCAGAAATGTAATACTTGCTTCTTGCAACAAGTCAAACAATACAAATGTACAAAGTGAAAAGTAATGATATTCCCTTCCTGAAAGGTGTCACCTTGAGGTTACAGATTCTAACACATTGGTGATATAGCTTTCTTCATTTTACTTAATTTCATACAAACATACAACTTGCGTTTGTATACACACACACACATATTTGTTGCTGTTGTTCAGTTGTTAAGTCATGTCCGACTCTTAGTGATCCCATGGACAACAGCATGCCAGGCTCCCCTATCCTTCACTATCTCCTAGAGTTAGATCAGATTTATGTCCATGGAGTCGATGATTCTATCTAACCATCTCAGTCTTTGCCACCCCCTTTCTCCTTTTGCTTTCAATCTTTCCCCGTATCAGGGTCTTTTCCAATGAGTCAGCACTTTGCATCAGGTGGTCAAAGTATTGGAGCTTCAGCTTCAGAAGGACTTCAGCTTCAGTCCTTCCAATGAATATTCAGGGTTGATTTCCTTTAGGACTAACTGGTTTGATCTCCTTGTTGTCCAAAGGACTCTCAAGAGTCTTCTCCAGCACCACAATTTGAAAGCATCGATTCTTTGGTGCTTAGCTTTCTTCACGGTCCAACTTTCACATCCATACATGACTACTGGAAAAACCATAGCTTTGACTAGATGGACCTTTGTTAGCAAAGTAATGGCTCTGTATTTTAATATGCTGTCTAGATTTGTCACAGCTTTTCTTCCAAGAAGCAAGCATCTTTTGATTTCAAGGCTGAAGTCACCATCTGCAGTTATTTTGGAGCCCTCCAAAATAAAGTCTGTCAGTGATTCCATTGTTTCCCCATCTATTTGCATGAAGTGATGCAACGCATCACTATACAGACAGCACAGACTATACAGACCTTTGTGGGCAAAGTGACCCAGGGATCGAACCCAGGTATCTGACATTGCAGGCAGATTCTTTACCATCTGAGCCACAAGGGAAGCCCAAGAATACTAGAGTGGATAGCCTACCCCTTCTCCAGGGGATCTTCACAACCCAGGAATCGAAAAAGGGTCTCTTGCAGTGGAGGCAGATTCCTTACTAGCTGAGCTACCAGGGAAGCCCCAAGAGGCATCTATAGAATATCTATAAAATGCTACTTCCCTAGAAACAGCAGAATATTATCTTTCAAAGGCACTATGCAGAAAAAGAAAAAAAAAAAACAGCCAACATAAATTTAAAAGGAATAAAATCAGATAAGTATGTTAGAAATCAGTAAGAAAAAAAAAAAAGGGAAATTACAAATGTGTAAAAATTTTACAATTCTAAATGACCAATACATTGTGACCCAGGGATCTGGGTCAATACATTGTGATCTCAGCGATCAGTGCAAAGAAATAGAGGAAACAACAGAATGGGAAAGACTAGGGATTTCTTCAAGAAAATCAGGCCGCAGAGGCTGCTCTGTGCCCTTGTTGCTGCGGGCCTCTTCCTGGGTCATTCCCGGAGCAGGAGCTGGACTGGGGCTGACACCCGGGCTCCCCGCTGGCCGCCTCAGCATGTGTAAAAGAAAAAAAAAAAAAAAAAGAAAATCAGAGATACCAAGGGAACATTTCATGCAAAGATGGGCTCGATAAAGGACAGAAATAGTATGGACCTAACAGAAGCAGAAGATATTAAGAAGAGGTGGCAAGAATACACAGAAGAACTGTACAAAAAAGATCTTCACGACCCAGATAATCACGATGGTGTGATCACTGACCTAGAGCCAGACATCCTGGAATGTGAAGTCACGTGGGCCTTAGAAAGCATCACTATGAACAAAGCTAGTGGAGATGATGGAATTCCAGTTGAGCTATTTCAAATCTTGAAAGATGATGCTGTGAAAGTGCTGCACTCAATATGCCAGCAATTTTGCACAACTCAGCAGTGGCCACAGGACTGGAAAAGGTCAGTTTTCATTCTAATCCCAAAAAAAGGCAATGCCAAAGAATGCTCACACTACTGCACAATTGCACTCATCTCACACTCTAGTAAACTAATGTTCAAAATTCTCCAAGCCAAGCTTCAGCAATATGTGAAGCATGAACTTCCATTCAAGCTGGTTTTATAAAAGGCAGAGGAACCAAAGACCAAATTGCCAGCATCTGCTGGATCATAGAAAAAGCAAGAGAGTTCCAGAAAAACATCTATTTTGCTTTATTGACTATGTCAAAGCCTTTGACTGTGTGGGTCACAATAAACTGTGGAAAATTCTGAAAGACATGGGAATAAAAGACCACTTGACCTGCCTCTTAAGAAACCTATATGCAGGTCAGGAAGCAATAGTTAGAACCGGACATGGAACAACAAACTGGTTCCAAATAGGAAAAGGAGTACGTCAAGGCTGTATATTGTTACTCTGCTTATTTAACTTATATGCAGAGTACATCATGAGAAACGCTGGACTGGAAGAAGCACAAGTTGAAATCAAGTTTGCCGGGGGAAATATCAATAACCTCAGATATGCAGATGACACCACCCTTATGGCAGAAAGTGAAGAGGAACTAAAAAGCCTCTTGATGAAAGTGAAAAAGGAGAGTGAAAAAGTTGGCTTAAAGCTCAACATTCAGAAAACTAAGATCATAACATCTGGTCCCATCACTTCATGGGAAATAAATGGGGAAACAGTGGAAACAGTGTCAGACTTTATTTTTGGGGGGCTTCAAAATCACTGCAGATGGTGATTGCAGCCATGAAATTAAAAGATGCTTACCCCTTGGAAGGAAAGTTATGACCAACCTAGATAGCATATTCAAAAGCAGAGACATTACTTTGCCAACAAAGGTCTGTCTAGTCAAAGCTATGGTTTTTCCAGTAGTCATGTATGGATGTGAGAGTTGGACCATAAGGAAGGCTGAGCACCAAAGAATTGATGCTTTTGAGCTGTGGTATTGGAAAAGATACTTGAGAGTCCACTGGACAACAAGGAGATCAAACCAGTCAATCTTAAAAGAAATCAGTCCTGAATATTCATTGGAAGGACTGATGCTGAACTTTGCTCAAGTTCTGGGAGTTGGTGAAGGACAGGGAAGCCTGGTGTGCTGCAGTCCCTGGGGTTGCAAAGAGTCAGACAGGGCTGAGCAACTGAAGAACAACAAAATCTCATTCATTAGGGCCCCATTTTCATGATGTAATCACCTTCCAAAGCTTCTGCCTCCTATTGTAATCATATTGAACATTAGGATTCAATATATGAATTCTGGGTTATTGATATCTCTCCTGGCAATCTTGATGTCAGCTTGGTCTTCATAGAACCATTCAACTTCAGCTTCTTCAGCGTTAGTGGTTGAGCATACACTTGGATTATTGTAATATTGAATGGTTTGCCTTGGAAACGAACAGATATGATTCTGTGAATAATCAGACCATAGTAGAAATGTTATCTTAGAACCAGCTGTTCTATTCAAGCTGATGGAGGAAGAAAACACATACTAGGCAGGCTCCTCCATCATGGGATTTTCTAGGCAAGAGTACTGGAGTGGGGTGCCATTGCCTTCTCCGCAAAAACATGAAAGAAGCCAACTAAACCTCCCTTAGCACATAACATCTTCCTGCCAGCAATGGATCCAGACTGTAGGAGGCGAGAAGCCTCAATTTTAAATCAGCTTCACAATTTTAATAATTACATGGGATCAGGAAGTCTAATTATTAAATTGATACTATGTTTTGTGACTAAAGGTTATAGAAGAAATTTCTTGGAGTAAAGAAAAGTCTCACATTCTCTAAATTTTCACAGGAGAGTCAGAAGAAAACTTGCCCCTTTGGGTGTATTTGAAAGACAGTGGGAGGCACAATTTAAATTGTTTGTAATTATATCCCACCAGTCATGCCTCTTCAAACTCTAAAATAAGAATAATAATAGTATCCAATCCCTTCTTGACTGCTTAGCAAATAATGAGTATTTTTAATTAATTTATTACCATCACTTTGCTTTATTGTTAACATAATTGTTAACACCTCTTTTAGAACAGTGGCAAACAGAATTTCTCCTGCAGATAGGAATGCTCTCTATATTGTCCAATTAAGTTAACCACTAGCTGTTGTGCACGTGAATGTGGCCAGCACAACTAAGGTATTTAATTTTTAATTAAAGTAAATGTAAATAGCTACATGTGACTATAATATTGGACAGCTCACATTCTAAAATATAACAAAGAAAAATGACATGGGTCAAAAAAGTTGATTGTAAATTCAGTCCTAAATTCAGCCTTTGGAAGACCTTTCCAAACCAAATTATTATTTCATTAGTGTAAGTGATGATGCCAGAAAAATCTCAGAATGAATCACAAGCAAGTAGAATTGTAATTTATGCACAAGTTAGAGTTGTGGGCAACAAGAATAACAAACATATACACAATGAACTTTGCCAATACTAAAATATATTCAAACTAACTTTTAGACATCTAGTTCAGTTCATTAGCATTGCTAATAAATTGCCTGTGGGATTTATACTAGCCACTTGCTAGTGATACAAATTGTTAAGCATAGTATCTTATTAAGAGAAGCTGCATCATCTTATTCTCTATGAATGTTAGACAGAAAAAGATACTGTCCATCTAATTTGAATAGTCCAGCATAAACCTGTGAAAGGTTTGGTGCAATTCCTCTAATAATAGGGGAGGTTACAAACAGGTAAATGGAAGAACATTGGCCTGCCTTTGGTAAATTTGCTGACCTACTCTTTTCTATGTCTTTAGTCAGCAAGGTATAAAGCAAGCACTGGAATAAGAAGGCAGAGTCAACAGGGCTTCATGTTGAAGTCTGTAGACTGGGAGAAAATGCTAGAGAACATTTAAGATTATATGGAGTCAAACCAGTCAATCCTAAAGGAAATCAGCCCTGACTATTCACTGGAAGGACCGAAGCTGAAGCTGAAGCTCTGACACTGTGGCCACCTGATGCAAAGAGCCGACTCATTGGAAAAGTCCCTAATGCTGGAAAAGACTGAGGGAGGTAGAGAAGGGGGCGAGAGAGGATGAGATGGTTGGACTGGCATTATTGACTCAATGGACTTGAGTTTGAGCAAACTCCAGGAGACAGTGAAGGACAGGGAAGCCTGGCATGCTGCAGTCCATGGGGTCACAAAGAGTTGGACATGACTGAGCAACTGAACAACAATGTGTGATATGCAGGGAAACCATATCAAAAGTTAGATAATTCTGGCTGTGTAGAGCCAAACAGCTGTGTATTGTGATACTTACTCTTGTTGCCACATTAAAGATTTATTTCCAATGTGGCATCTTCCATATAATGGGTCTAAGTGCTTTGACTTCTTTAATTTTTATGAGTAGTATTTTAAAATCGCCATTGCTTTTCCCTCCATAAACACCCCTTCCATCCTCACCCCTAAATATGCAGTTTCTTATACAGAGTTAGCAGTTCAACCTCTGCTTGGGAATACGGCAGCTGAAGACATAATATTCTGGATATATTCTAAGATAGAGACTGCCTTTTCACTGTATCTAGCTTGAACTGGACTGGATGCTGTGGCAGCAGGTCACGGAAACCAGAAATTCTGAAAGAAATGTGAGATCAGAACTGCTTAAGAAGGTAAATGATTGCTATGAATGTATTTATATTTTTCATAGCATATCTGGCATTTGTAAAGTGCTTATTGCATATGTGGCACTTTATACATGAATTGCTACTTATAAATATCCTTAAAAGTGATATTTTAGTCCTAAAATACAAGGAAAGAAACCAAGTCTTGCAAGAGACTAAGTAATAGCATGCTCAAGGGGACATAATTAATTATTGATAGAGGTCCTGAGCCATTTGTTAAGCACAATGCAATATGGTCTCTTTGATACAGAATAGAATTCTCCCTATCAATCAAGGTAAGAGGTGGATGTCATCATCTCCCTGGGGTTGTAATGACCTACTGATACATGAAAACAGTGAGCAGCTTTCTATAAATAGAACTTGTATCTAACCTAAATGTTCTCATCTCTTTTTTATAATGAACATAGAAACAACTGAAAGAGAAGGGATGAGCTTGCTAATGTTGCAACTCTGTAAGGTCCTTACTGGAATATGACCCAGCAAACTAGGACCATCATTTGAATCCACTGAAACTCAAACTTTCTGAGTTTAAGCTCTTGAGATCAAACTTTCCTTCAATATGTATATATCCAGAAAATATTTTACATTTTCACTAAACCTGTACCCTTTAATACTGCAGTGCTTCAAAAGCTAGTTCTATAGTATCTCTTTAATGATGAGGAGGTGTTAGCTTTTGGTTGTCGTCCGGGTATTTTGTTATTGTTTTTGTTTTCTGTAAACCACAGACTCTACTCTGGCTAGATCAAGCACACAAGAATATTTGTTGTTGTTTGTTTGTTAAAGATGAATGGCTGATTTTTATTATTATTATTGTCAGTTACACTTCAATAAGGCGCTCTCTCTCTCTCTTCTGGGTAATAACCACAGAGTTACTGATTAAGTAGGTCTGGGTTGGGACCTGACAACTTGAATTTGTTTATAAGTATAGGTTAGAGGCAGGTTAGAGGCTTCCCTGGGAACTCAGCTGGTAAAGAATCCACCTGTAATGCAGGAGACCCCGGTTCAGTTCAGGGGTTGGGAAGTTCCCCTGGAAAAGGGATAGGCTACCCACTCCAGTTATTCTTGAGCTTCTTCTGGTGGCTCAGATGGCAAAGAATCTGCCTGCCATGAGGGACACCTGGGTTTGATCCCTGGGTTGGGAAGATCCCCTGGAGGAGGGCATGGCAACCTACTCCAGTATTTTTGCCTGGAGAATCCCCATGGACAGTAGAGCCTGGTGGGCTACAGTCCATGGGGTTGCAAAGAGTTGGACACAACTGAACACACAGCACTAAACACACAGCACATATCAGGTTATAGGGCTTCCCCAGGTAAAGAATCTTCCTGCAGTGTAAGAGACAGAGGAGATGCAGGTTCAATCTCTGGACTGGGAAGATGCCCTGGAGAAGGAAATGTTAACCCACTCCAGTATTCTTGCCTGCAGAATCCCATGGACAGAGGAGACTGGTGGGCCACAGTCCATGGGTTGCAAAGAGCTGGACATGACTGATGTGATTGAGCATGAGATTATCAGGTTAGAATTTCCTGGAGGACTGGAGCCAAGCTAGGAAGTTACTCTTCCATGACTTATGCCAAACTGCAGAAGGAAAAGGGGTTGGAGAAGTAAGACAAGTAGAGGTGGGGGGATTCATTAAGCAAAAATCTGCTGCTACTGCTGCTATATATCTCCAATAAAGTACTGATCATACAGGGCACTGCCTTTGTGGGAGATGGAGTCTGTGGGGCTTATGTGGCACCTTTCTTTCAAGTATTGTTCACTTGAAAATCCACATCACTATGGGTCCTTCTAATTGTCAGAAGTAGGTCTTGTGTGTGCACCCAGCTGTAGAAGAGGCTGAAATGTGAATTTTCTGATTTGTACTTTGGAAAGATTTGGAGGATTTGTAATGTGAGAAAATGGACCAAGAGTAAAGAGGTAGGTTGTGAGTGATGTTGTTCAGCCACAGTTAAGGGCATCCTCTACAGGTGAGATTAAAAATGTTGATATTGAATTCATCCTCTAGACTGAAGATTATTCTTAGAAGTGTCAATATTAAGTAAACAATAATGAAAATGGAAAACCTTCACAGACACAGTAAATGAACCTCTGGCTTTTCAAAGAGAAGATGGCTAAACAAAGTGTAAACTTTTCTTGATGACACAAAATTTTAAATACAGACCCCAATATTGTGAACATGATCACATAGGATGAGGGAACTGACTATTTGTTATCTGAATCCTTGATGTTACCAGTCATAAAAGAACTGATCACTTATACATCTGATTTCATTTAGGGGACATTCTTCCATTTCTAGTTCTCAAGGGGGGATGAAATATCCTGGAATCAGATATATCTAGGTTCAACTTTTATCAGGAGAACTTTGGGTGTTTTAATAACCCTGGTGGCTCAATTGGTAAAGAATCTGCCTGCAATGGGGGAGACCTGGGTTCGATCCCTGGGTTGGGAAGATCTTTTGGAAAAGGGACCGGCTACCCACTCCAGTATTCTGGCCTGGAGAATCCCATGTACTGTATAGTCCATGGGGTTGCAAAGAGACACAGCTGAGCGACTCTCGCTCACTCACTGATAGTTATGTGAAATGATGAATGTGAAACATGGTTCATAGAGCTTGATACATTGTAAGGAGTCAGTAAATGAGAGCTGGTGTTATGCTTGCTTTCTTTCCCCTGATTTTTCTTCTAAATCTATTTAATGATACTTTCTCTGAGCATGCTTGCCTCACTCTGCTAGTTAGAGCTCTTCCACTAAGCTGTTTCTATTCTATTATGAGATTTTTTATTAAGACCATTTGGATAATAGCTTTTTAGGTTATTGATTATTCAATTCCATGGTCTGCATCTGCCCTGTGTCTCTTTATGGGAGTTTCCATAAAGGAACCCCACCCCCACCCAATCAGTTTGTATTGTTCCTGACATCTTTATTTCAAAACTTTATCATCGTCTCAATTTGGTGTTTCCAGAAAGACTAGCATGCCTTGCAGTGCTTTAGAGGTGGATTCTAATGTATAATTAAACATCTTTTTGGGCAAAGGTTAAAGAGAAAAGAAAAACAACAGCAAAAGGAATTTTTCTCTCCTCATTAGTGTGTAAGAAGGGATTTGGAGCCAGAGAAATCTTTGATTCCAAGCCAATTCATTTATTACTCAAGATATTTCAGCCAGACAGTTAACTTTTATGAAAGATTTTCCCAATGTGTAAAGCGGGAGTTCAACAGCTAACTTGCAGGGTTTCTATGTAGATCAGTGATGCACCAATGTCCCAGGGCAGGAACTAGCATGCAGTTTGTGTTCCTTTTCCTTGCAGGTGGGAGCAAGCTAACAGATAGCAGTAGACACCTGAGAGGTGGACTCCTGTCTAGCATGAGGTGGGAAAGATGCCCCAAAGGAAGTATTATCTGCTTCTGCTCAAGGTCAGATCTGTCAGCCTGCCAGGAGGCAAAGACCTTTAATTTCATGGTGTCATTTTCTCTTCCTAAAAGTACTGTCTGACATATATTTGCTTTTTAAATTGAACTGAACTAAAATTAATCTCATTATGAGGATCTGATAGTCCTTAAGGTACTTGGAGACACTGAGTTTCACAAAACTAGAATCAAAAACCCTGGCAATATGCCAGTGGGAAAAGCAAAGGTGGTTAAGTGGACGCCTGTGGGGCCAAGGGTGAGGGGGCAGGGGATACTTAAGTATAATTTGACTTTTTTTTTACATTTTGCCAAAATATTGTGGCTCAAATGGACACACTGATTTCTTCTGAGAAATCCTTAAAGATCTTCCTCTTTCTTAGCCAATAGTTTATATTTTTGAAAGTCATTTACATATTATTCAAATTTTATTTAAATATTCAGTAGAGGACCATTATTAAGCATTAATTTACATGCATACTTTGGAGAACCATGGATTCTAGAACTGTTTCTGGAGCTTCATGCATGCCTGTTCTATGTCAGAGGACAGGGCATACAAATATATATAACCTGGGGCTACTGGGCTCTCCAGGTCAAAAAGTCTGTGCTTTTCCATAAGAGGAGGAATTAAGGAGCAGCTCCTGGGGATAAATTGGGGCTGAATCTTAGAATTCTTTTTATTTTGGATGAACTCTTCCAGTCGCAACATGATAGTTTCTCCTGGTCAGGCTCTCTATTGTCCCCTTGATTTCCTGGCTCTTTAATTCTCAACTGATGGTCTGCTGTCCACTCTCACATCCTGAATCTCTGTACCTTAAATCTATGAGTGCAAGACACTCTCTTCCTCCATACCTTGAGGGTTCTAGAGCTTCTTGACTCTTCAGGCAAGCTTTTAAGATTGCCTCTTGTCACTTGCTTTAAATATTTATGAAGCAATTTTGTTTAAATTTAAGCCTCTGTCTTAAGTTTAATCATTCCTATTTTCCAGATTTTAAGAGCCATTATACATCTATATGTGTCTCTGTCCAAAGATAGAAACCATATCCTTCTTTTCTGGGATGGTTATGAACGTTCCCTGTCAGTGTTGCCTCTTTTGTCCAGGTTATTTTGTACTTCAGATTTGCCCCATGTCATTTTCTTAATAGAAATAGCACAATTCCCTATACATATCCATCCGTTCTTCTATCATATGTCAAACAGCATAATCATTAAAAGCATGGTTCCTCGGGTCAGATTTCCTAGATTTGTCCACTTTTTTTTAGTGGTATAATCTCTAACAAGTCATCCTTTGCCTTAACTTCCTCATCTGTAAACTTACTACCTCAAGAACATGCCTCCAAGACATTGTGACAATTAAATGCCATTTACAATAAAGATGGAACCTGACTTGGCCAGAGTAGAAGGAGAATGAGGTGGAAGGATCAGGAGATAATGATCTGTGCTGATTCCTTCCTATTTGAGAATATCTCCCTTCACAGTTAGAGATGGAGATATATGAGGACTTAGAGAGGACTTGATATACGCCAGGCACCAAGGAGAGTGCACTGGAATAAAAACCTGCATCTATTACTAGTTTGATGATCACAGATACTAACTTCTAGGTTAATTACCTAAGTACAAAGGTAGATATATAAATAGGGGTTTAGTAGTAGGCTTATTAATGTCTATATATTGTATTTACTATTGGTTGCTCTGGCAGACTAAGTCCCGACCCCATCTCCTAGAGCTGTTACATTGGGCCTCGCAATGGTCAGTGAGCTTTCTTTGGCTTAATATTGTTCTGTTTGCCCAGGGCAGGCTAGAAGTGATGAGGAATTAAAAAACCACCTGCCACCTCCTACAAGTCTTTATTCCATGACTGGCTCATGCTGGTCTATGAACATCCTAGGTCTATTGTGTGGGTTGTGTGGGTTAACTCCGAGACACACCATCCTTATTGAGTCTGAGAATTCCTCAGTGGAATTGAGTTCCAGTTACCCACTGGGCTAACTGAATTGATAATACACACTTACACACTTTTCTCCTCATGTTCCCTTGTCTATCTTACCAACCCACTCTACGTTTGGTTTTTCCTTAGGACCACCTTCCAAATAAACTACTTGTATCCAAATCCGGCTTGCTGCAAGGTCTGCTTTGGGGGTAAAACCAGACTAAGATTAATGCCATGAGAATGTAACATTGTGAAAATGTCATAGAATGTCAGGTCCTGGCATGTGGCACATTTGTACATTTCTTTGTTATTTCATTCATTGATTCATTAGATGGTCAATGTATTATTACTTCAGAGATCTTCAGGGTCTCCAGCAACAGCCCACCAGGCTGGCTGAGAGGAGAGGAGCCCTGAATGTTATTAATACAAAGGTTGGCAAGAAAGGAAGCTTTCTGGTGGCCTCACTGTCTCTGGCTACCTGTTGCTATAGGTGCAGGAAGTACAAATATTTTATAAAAAGTTATTTTTTAAAATAAAGGTCTTCTCAGACTTCACTGCACTTGCTTCCTTCCTCACATATTATTAAGAGTGACATCATGAAGTGGAGTAATTCTGTTCCCCAGAGGACATCTGGCAATGTCTACGTTTGACTGTCACAAGTGGGAGAGGATGCTGTTAGCATCCAGTGAGTAGGGGCCACCAGTGTGGCTACTAAATGCCTTAAGATGCACAAGACAGCCCCCTCATAACATTCAAGCCAAAATGTCAATAGTGCTGAAGCAGAGAAGTCTTGCACAGGCAAAGAGGATTTGTCAACCTGAACTCTGATCTCTTTGAAAAAGGCTGGTAATTATTTGGTTTTGAAATAAGCCCTGTTCCATCAGGTAAGAGAATAATAATTTCTGATGGAATAGTGCAGTCTATTGCAACACTGTCTCAGGGGACTTTCTGCAGTAACAGAAATCTATATCTGTCTTGGCCAATGTGGTTGTCTCTAAATCCATGTCGCTACTGAGCATTTGAAATGTAACTAGGGAGGCTGAAGAACTGAATTTTAATTTTTACTGACTTTTAATTCATCTAAACTTAAATAGCCACAGGTGACTACTGAGGACCATATTTGACAGTAGAAGTCTAGTGGTTGAGACATCAAAGGCTAGAGTTAGAGAGGCCTGAGTTCAAATCCTGACTTTGTCATTGACTTTGTAGCTATAAACCTTGAGCAAGATATTTTTTCTTCCCCAAGTTGGGTTACATCATCTGCACAATCAAGATAAAAGTTGTACATCCCTCACTATAATATTGCAAGGATTAAAGAAAAAATATAAATAGCACAGCATTTGCAAAAATATATGCTCAATGAATTATTATTAGTTGTATGTGAACCATTAGTCACTTAGTGAGGCTTCTTCTACATCTCAACCAGACTTAGGAACAGGAACTGGAAACAAGTTAAAATAGCATACTGCCTTCCCTGAACCCTGAACACTTAATCCAATTTACATATCTATCTATGGGTATAATTCTGAGTTTGTTTATGTAAATGTATATGTGTATGTGTGTGTGCACGTGTGTGTGTATATACAATCTACCATCACATGTTAATGACAAATTGTCTATCCCAAATCCATCCATATGCAACCCTCCCTTCTTGTTAATTTTGACTTTCTGTTTGAATCACACTGCCAGCTTGCACTTAGTTATGATTCTGCCTGAACTTGGCATGCATTTTGAGAACTTGGGTAAAGGTCTTACCTTTTCTTCCTCCTGACTCCTTTCCCCATGAAACAAAGCCATTTGTAAATATTTTCACCCAACTGACCCTGACATTTACAGATAGTGCTTTAGAAGGACTGTTGAAGTGTTTCATTTAAAGAGAGAACTTAAAACTTTGTCTAGAGTTTTTCAGCAATGCCTAATGTTACTTGAAAAAAAGGGGTCACCATAGTTGGTTTGAAATATACCTACTTTGCGTGGGTTTCATGTAGCTCATATAATGCTCCCATTATTCAGAAAGCAAAGGGAACAAATGATCATTCAGAAGACACCTTAAAAAAAGTATTTTATAGTATGGCATGGTTTAGCTTTATGTGTACATTTACTAGTTTGTCTGAGAATGAATATGCGAGACAGAAAGGAATAGATAGGAAAGGAATGTTTTCTTTTGCCTTCGTGTGTGTGTGTGTGTGTGTGTGTGTGTGTATGAAGGAGCATAAACCAATATATTGAATAAGTATATCAGTTCATTTATTTCAACATCAATATCATCATGCCTTTGGCAGAATAGTGCATCTGTAAGAATGGTGTCTTGAATACGTAGAGTCATTATAAAACAGCATGTCTTTGTGATACACACATATACACATTGTAACACATGAACACAGACACCCTGAGACTCATATACACATGTACATGTATATTTGAATAAACAATGAGAGAGAAGAAAGAATACAGGATTTAAAGGGGCACAGACACTTTTATGTCAGCCCTAGATAGATTTCCACCATCATTTTAATATTTAAGACAAGTTATATATATTATTTTTAAAGTGTGAAAACAAAAATTATGTTTTTCTTACTAATGACATCCTAAGGGATGCCTGGCCATGCTGGGACATTGTGGATGTCAACATGCTTAATAGTTGTTATAGGAAGAATAAAACATTTAGCATGTAATGCACAAAATCAAAGGTATTGAGTAAAATGCAACATTTGCTATTCTTTAGGAAAAATGGCAACATCAAAAATACATACTGTGCATAATTAAAACAAAGGAAATATGTTATTAGGCCCATCAAATTTGTTCAAGGAGCAAAGGAATAAGAATAGAATTAACTGCATTTATAAACTCTTTATTTCAAAATGAATACTGCAATTTAAAAAGACAGCCCTTTAGCCATTTTTTGCTTTTGAATCATTGCTGCTAATCAATTACCCAAACTGTGATCAAAACAAAACATTTTTATTACACTTATATAATAATGTGAGTATACCACTGTATATATATTTTGTAAGTTTACATATTTCTATTTTTACTTTCCTTCTTCTCTTTCTTGTAGCAGTAATTTACTGAGAAGTATTTAGTGTGCACTTTTACCAGTATGCACTAAAGAAGAAAAGGATAAGGATAATGGTGACCCACTCCAGTATTCTTGCCTGGAGAATCCCATGGACGGAGAAGCTTGGTAGGCTACAGTCCATGGGGTCGCAAAGAGTCAGACATGACTGAGCGACTTCACTTTCACTTTACCAGTACACCTAAACATAGGAAGGTGTATACCAAATGTATATGTGTTTTGAGTAGATTTTGAGGGAATTGAATTGAATGTGTTTGTATTCAAACATCGCAAGTCATTGGGTGGGATACGGTTTCTTTGCCAACAAAGGTCTGTCTAATCAAAGCTATGGTTTTTCCAGAAGTCATGTATGGATGTGAGAGTTGGACCATAAAGAAAGCTGAGCATCAAAGAATTGATGCTTTTGAACTGTAGTGTTGCACAAAACTCTTGAGAGTCCCTTGGACTGCAAGGAGATGGAACAAGTCAATCCTAAAGGAAATCAGTAGTGAATGTTCATTGGTAGGACTGATGCTGAAGCTGAAACTGCAATATTTTGGCCACCTGATGTGAAGAGCAGACTCACTGGAAAAGATGCTGGTGCTGGAAAAGATAGAGGGCAGGAGAGGAAGGGGATGATAGAGGATGAGGTGGTTGGACGGCATCATCGACTCATTTCGCATGATGTACTCTGCCTGTAAGATAAATAAGCAGGGTAACAATATACAACCTTGACATACTCCTTTCCCAATTTGGAACCAGTCTGTTGTTCCATGTCAGTTCTAACTGTTGCTTCTTGACCTGCATACAGATTTCTTAGGCGGCAGGTAAGGTAGCCTGGTATTCCCATCACTTGAAGAATTGTCCACAGTTTGTTGTGATCTATAGTCAGAGACTTTGGCGTAGTCAATAAAGCAGAAGAAGATCCAACAATCTCCTGTCAATGGTTGTTCAGCAGTGAGATGTAATTTTGGAGTTCTCTTAGGAGAAGATAAGCGCACGTCCTTCTACTCCGTCATCTTGTGCTTCCCATGAGCCCAGAATTCAACCACTGCCCCCCACTTCTCTGACCCAGTCATTCTCCTCTGTGTCTCCTCACTGGTCAACCCACCCTCCCCGCCAAGCCCCTCCAACCCCCTTACCACCACCACCCCGACCCTCACCTAGCCCTGCCCAGTCCTCAGCCCAGAGTAATGCTCCGTGCTACAAAAAAAGTCTACACCCTCCCCCTGAACCCAGTGATGACATAATATGTTCATTAAGGGAAATGACTGGGGAACAGAATATTTTAATTCATTCAGTTTTCATGGGGAATGAGTATTTTTACATTACTAAGGAAACCATTTCCAGAATGAGGGTGTGACATGGTTTGGTTGTTTAGAGATGTGCCTTTGAATTTTCTTGTACTTGTGGATGTACCTCAGTATTTTAGTTTTGTAAGCACATCATAAACTACAATACAAATTCTTCTAAAATAAGTATTATATACCTCTATTTACGGCCATGGTGGTTTAAAGGAGTAGACTTAACCTCTTGATCATAACTAGAGAAACAGGACAAAATCCATGTAACTGCTATTTTCAGGGTTGTTCTTAAAAGAAGGGAAAAAAAATGAGGTGTTCTGTTATATGCTGATTTCTGCTTAATTGCACTTTTTCAAATACAATATGAGGGGGAGGAATCCCAAACTTCAGTGGATTCACGGAATTGAGTAGATGGTGATCAAAGTACAGGGAAGCTGAGGCCATTGCAAGTTGCAGGGCAGATTTCTAGAAAGAAGGGAGCCACATAACACATTGGTTGTTGCTGGGGCCAGGCATGGGGTGTTGATTGTTTGCTAAGGAGCACAAGAGAACAATTCCTGAACAATGGGATCTTTCAATATATTGATGGTGATTGCTGTTGTTGATGTTCAGTTGCTAAGTCATGTCCAACTCTTTGTGACCCTACTGACTGCAACATGACAATTTTCCCTGTCCTTTCCTATCTCCTGGAGTTTGCTCAAACTCATATCCATTGAGTCAGTGATGCCATCCAACCATCTCATCCTGTCACCCCCTTCTCTTCCTGCCTTCAATCTTTCCTGGTATCAGGGTCTTTTCCAATGAGTTACCTCTTTGCATCGGGTGGCCAAAGTATTTAGAGCTTCAGCATTAGTCCTTCCAGTGAATATTCAGGGTTGATTTCCTTCAGGATTGACTGGTTTGATCTCCTTGCAGTCTAAGGGACTCTCAAGAGTTTTCTTCAACACCACAGTTCAAAAGCATCAATTCTTTCATGCTCAGCCTTCTTTATAGTCCAACTCTCACCTCTGTACGTGACTACTGGAAAAACCATAGCTTTGACTATATGGAGCTTTATAGGCAAAGTGATATCTCTGCTTTTTGATATGCTGTCTAGATTTGCCATAGTTTTCTTTCCAGGGATCTTTTAATTTCATGGCTACAGTCACCATCTGCAGTGATTTTGGAGCCCAAGAAAACAAAATCTGTCACTGTTTCCACTTTCTCTCCATCTATTTGCCACAGACAGATGGGACCAGATGTCATGATCTTAGTTTTTGAATGTTGAGTTTTAAGCCAGATTTTTCACTCTCCTCTTTCACCCTCATCAAGAGGCTCTTTAGTTCCTCTCCGCTCTCTGCTATTGGAGTGGTACTGCATATCTGAGATGTTGATATTTCTCCTGGCAATCTTGATTCTAGCTTGATGGTGATTACATGGGTGTATGGGCTTCCGCAGTGGCTAAGAATTTACCTACAATGCAGGAGACACAGGAGATGCGGGTTTGATCCCTGGTTCAGGAATATACCCTAGAAAAGGAAATGGCAACCCGCTTCAGCATTCTTGCTTG
This sequence comes from Bos taurus, assembly GCF_002263795.3. Lineage (NCBI taxonomy): Eukaryota > Metazoa > Chordata > Mammalia > Artiodactyla > Bovidae > Bos > Bos taurus. The sequence goes on along the minus strand of NC_037333.1, from coordinate 49,909,891 downwards.
TAAAATCCTATGGACAGAGGAGCCTGGTGGGCTACAGTCCATGGGGTTGCTAAGGGTCATTCACAACTGAGCAACTGAGCATACATGGGTATATACAATTTCAAAACCCATCAAAATATACAATTAAAATTGATGCAGTTTTTTGTCTATATATCATACCATGATAAATTTGATTTTTAAAAGAACTCAGAAGTGGCAAGCAACAACTGGAAAAGGAAAGTATTTAATTTTAGACTCTGAAAAGATGTAAAGCAAATATAGAAAAGCCCACAAATATCTAAATTGTAAAGAATGATGAGAGTTTTAATAAAAATCTACATTTACTGAGTGCTTACTGTCTTATAAGCTTTGCTTTAAATACTGGATATGCACAAACTTAATCTTTAAAGGAAACCAATGAGGTATGGAATATTATGATTCCTATTCTGTAAATGAGGAAACTAAGCATAGGAAGGAAGCATAGAAAACTATTCAGATTTCACTGACATTAAGTGGTAGAGTCAGCATTCATTCCTACATGATGTGTCTGTTCTCCTAACCACTGTATGAGTGCCTACATTGTCTATCTTAATAGGGACTGGGCATAAAATATTGAGCAGAGCAGTATGGTGGAGTCAGAAATTAATTGAAAAGTGAATATATATATATATACACACACACACACACATACGTGGGGAAATGTCATCTAGGTAAGTAATAAAATCCATTCAAAAGCAAATTTAAGATATTATTTTGTAAATATGGAATTACAGTTAATGATGGCAATAAAATTTTGGCCACAATTACCGTGTTAATCACTGCCAATGACATTCTTAATCAGCAGATTTTTTTTTTTCTCCAGTGAGTATTTTGGAATGTGTATTACAATTTGAATTGATAAATCCATGTATAACCAGTTATTCCATTGTAGGAACATTATCCTAACAAAATATCAACTGGGAGAAAAAAAACTCTAAGAATAAAGTGTTAATTGTGGTTTTCCTGTGACAGAAGAGTGACAACTATTATTTCACCCTGCCTAGAAAAGTAAATATCCATTAAATCATTTCCATTACCATCATAGTTATAAAGGTTATATGGACATGAGAACAGGCATGAATTAGTCACTGATGCAATGAAGATATTATCACATGTCAGTGATATTGTTATATGTTGTTATGGATTGAACTGTGTCCGTCCTCAATTCATATGTTGAAGTCTAACCCTTTAGTACATCAGAATGTGATGGTATTTGCAGATTTACAGAGGTAACCAAGTTAAAATAAGTTCATAATTAGTGTAGGTCCTAATTCAATATGGCTGGTGTCCTTATAGCATATAATCCAGTATGATATGAAGAGAAGATTATGTAAAGAGACACAGGGAGACGATGATCATCCTTAAGTCAGGGAAAGAGACCTGGAAGAGATTCTCCCCTAATATCCCTCAGAAGGGAACCAACCCTAATGACACCTTTATTGTGGGCTTTTAGGCTACAGAGTTGTGAGACAGTAAATTTCTGTTTAAGCCACTCAATCTGTGGTAGTTTGCTATGACCGTGCTAGGAATCTAGTCCACATAATTACAGAGACTGATTGTGGCTATTGACTGCTATTAGTGTTATTCACCAGAGAAGGCAATGGCAACCCACTCCAGTACTCTTGCCTGGAAAATCCCATGGATGGAGAAGCCTGGTAGGCTGCAGTCCATGGGGTCTCAAAGAGTCGGACACGACCAAGTGACTTCACTTTCACTTTTCATTTTCACGAATTGGAGAAGGAAATGGCAACCCACTCCAGTGTTCTTGCCTGGAGAATCCCAGGGACGGCAGAGCCTGGTGGGATGCTGTCTATGGGGTCGCACAGAGTCGGACACGACTGAAGCAACTTAGCAGCAGCAGCAGCAGTGCTATTCACCAAATATTCTCTCTCTACTTCTGGCATTTACAAGAGTCAGCTTCTTTCCTCTCGATGATAGGGATGGTCATGCGCTTTCTTTGGCAATGAAAGGTGAGGAGACATAACATGTCATTTTAGGGAGATGTTTTAGGAGGCATCATATATTTCATCATGCTTTTTCTTTTCCTCTGCCTAGGCAGCTGGTCATTCTAGAGATGATGGCTGCTTTGTTAGTCAAAAGTGCATGGAGAAGAGCCTCCAGCTGCTCCATTGAGTATGTGTGGTGTGAAGATGAAATAAACCTGTTGGTGTTGAATGGCAGAAACCAACACAATTTTAAAACACAATTTCAATTGTAAAAATTAAAAACAAACAAACAAAAATCCAAAAACCTGTGTTGACTTAATCCACTGATATTTGAGAGGTTGAGAGGTGTTTGTTAACTTAAGCCAAACCTAACTCATTCCAAGTAAAAAGACTGGTAGTGCATGGGCTTTGCTTACAAGGACTTTAAAGTCCTTGTGAGAGCTGTAGAAATAATTAAATGATTATAATTGAATATGGAAAATTATCTGACAAAAATATGCAAAGAATTTTGTGAGTACACATAAAAGAGTCACTTAAACTGGATGAGGAAAATTTCCTGAAGGGAGATGTCATATCAGTTTAGTCTTGAAAGGCAAATAGGAGTTAGCAGAAGAAAATGAAGTCAGATAGACGACATGTGGGCAAAGGTGAGAAATGCAAATTTTACATTATGCTGAAATGTAATATATGAGGGTCAAATGAGTAGAAGTGATGTTTGGGGAGGATAAGTTGACAGGATCCAGGTCTCGGTAACTTTTTAAACTACACTTTGAAGGTTGTATATTACTTTCTCATGTACCTTCCCTAGGCAATGAAAAGTTCACAGAAGAATGAAATAATCAGTTATAGTTACAGTTTCAAAACTGGGAAAAAGAGAAAGCATTATATACCTGTGATTGCAGTCATGTAATAGATAAACATGGAGGATTGCAAAGTAATATGCAAAATGGTTATGTGAGAACAGTATGAATATAAGTAAATAGTGTTGCCTATTTAAAATGTTATTATACAGTGTGTTCAATTAAAAGGAAAGTTAATATAATGGTCTGACCAAGTAAGCAGAATAAAACTAAAAATATATTTCCCCCAATTTTAAAAACCTATGGGAAATGAAAATACATGCTTTCAAAATGCAGTTAAAGATCTGATGGGAAAGAACTTATTAAGATAAGCAACACAAATGAGATGAAGTGAGTTTTCTGTTACTCTCTTGCTAGGAAAATTACTTAATATCAAAGGCAGAATAAATAATTTAAAAGACTGTATTTCCAAATTGGAAATTCAGAGAGGGAAGGTAAAGAAAAATGAAAAAGAAAGTCTAGTAAACAGAAATCAAAGATATGCCCTTTCTGTTCTCTGGTTATCTAATCAAACACTAATCCAGGTACTGCTGTGAAGGGAGTTTTCAGATTGAACTAAGGTCACTAATCAACTAACCTTAAAATAGGAAGATTACTCTAAATTATCAAGGTGGATCCAAGGTAATCACTTGAGCCCTTAAAACCTAAAGAGAAGGCCAGAAAAGAGAGGTGTGGAGATTTCAGAAAAGGAAGTAGAGGAGAGATCTTAAGCATGAAAAAGACTCAATTCTTGATTACTTGATTACTTTGAAGATGGAGGGGATAGGAGGCATGACCAGGGAACATAGGCACCCTCCAGAAGCTAAGCACAACTACTGGCCAGAAGGTAAAGAAAAACCTTAGTCCTATAACTACATGAAACAATTCTGACAACAATCTGAGTAAATGTGGAAATGAGTTTATCCCTAGAGCCTTCAGAAAGACATGCAGCCCTGTCTTGGCATCAGTCTTGTAAAACCTGAAGAAGATGGTACAACTGTATCCACTGGATTTCTGAACTAAGCAACTATGAGATAAATTTGTGTTGTTTTAAGCCACTAAGTTTGTGGCAGTTGGTTATAGTAGCAGTATAGAACTGTGCTGTGCTTAGTCGCTCAGTCGTGTCTGATTCTTCGACCCTATGGACTATAGCCCCGCAGGCTCCTCTGTCCATGGGGACTCTCCAAGCAAAAATACTGAAGTGGGTTGCCATGCCCTCCTCCAGGGGATCTTCTCAACCCAAAAATCTAATCCAGGTCTCCCTCACTGCAGGTGGATCTCTACCATCTGAACCACCAGGGTAGCCCAATGTATTACTGTAGCGGGTAGTCTATTCCTTCTCCAGGGGATCTTCCTGACCCAGGAATGGAACCAGGGTCTCGTGCATTGCAGACGGATTCTTTACCAGCTGAACTACCAGGGAAGCCCAATGTTTCTCTAACCCCTGTCTAAGCTTTAGTACATCCGACAAATATTTATTGCTCTCAATATTCTAGAAAGTATCACTTACTGAAAGTAAACAAATGTTTTCTTCTTAAAATATTCTTTTCTTTTCCAAATCATAAGGGTAAACTGAACATATCATTTTAAAAAGTAACTTTTTAAGGAAAAAGAACACAGTAATTCAGTGGAAATGAGGAAAATAAATAAGCTTATGTTGGCAATTGATTTTATAGCACAAATTCCCTGAAACAGAGCTGAAACTGCGGCTTTAATAAAAGGTTCCTACAATTCTTTTGACCAAGATATTTTCATTAATTGCCTTCAAGTGGGCACTTGAAGAAGAGCTGACTCATTGGGAAAAAACCCTGGTACTGGGAAAAATTGAAGGTAAAAGGAGAAGGGGGCGGCAGAGGATGAGATGCTTAGATAGCATCACTGACTTAATGAACATGAGTTGGAGTGAATTCTGGGAGACAGTGGAGGACATAGGAACCTGGTGTACTGCAGTCCATGGGGTCACAGAGAGTTGGACAAGACTAAGAGACTGAACAACAACAAGTGCCCCAAAGTGCCCTGATTTGAGGAAAGCCAAAACACTTATTTGGGTATAATTGTATCAAGCAACAAAAGTGATATGATGAAGAGTTCTCATCCAGGTACGTAACATAAACTTCTCAGATCTTCAGGAAGCCGACACTGTCAAGTCATATAATTGATATGACACTGCACTTTCTTGATACAGAACTAATCAGTTGTAAAAGAAAATGTGAAATAAGATAGTAGGGAGATGGTAAAATACATGCTTCATTCTTTAATCTATAAGTTGAAATATTATACTGTGGTGATCAAGGCTATAGATTCTGGAGTTAGATGGCCTGGGATCAAATTCTAATTTCATCACTACTTGGACAAGTCTCTGTCTCTCACTTTCCTCATCTGTATAATGGGGATAATAGTTCTTACTAGGGATTATTAAATTATTATATGTAAGGTTTTTAGGATAGTGTCTAGCATGTGGAAACTTCTGTGTAAATGTTAACTAGAGTTACTTAATCTGAAAGGGTTAAACTTTGACCCATGTGTTGGCAAGTTCATAGCCTGTTTTGTATGGGCAGAGAGCTAACAGGTTTTTTTTTTTGTTTGTTTGTTTGTTTTTAAAAAATGTTTTCAGAACCATAGGTTAAGTTTACCTATTGAAAGACATTTCAGGTTGGATAAATAAAAATTTAACTGCTTACAAAAAACACATCTAAAACAAAATGATACAGAATTGTTGAAAATAAAGAATGGGAAAAAATAACCAGAGATATCTAAAAAAGAAAGTAACTGAAGCAATGACATTAGATATAAAAGATAACTAATAGTAACATTATTAAAATGGATAAAGAAGTATTTAAAATATAAACTTTTTAAAACACAATTTTGGTTGTTGAATAAAACTCTACCTAGTAGACTACCAGATTTTTTTTTTCTATTGTTGAACAAATTGTTTCTAATTTTTTTTGCTATTTTAGATAAGGCTACAGTGGACATCTTTGTATATAAAGCTTTTACCATTTCATTGGATTCTTTCACTAGGATACATTTCCATTTGTATATTATTAGATCTGACAGTATATTCATTCTAAGATTTCTGATACTATTTCCAAATTGTCAAAACAATTGTACTAATTAGTACTCCAACCACATAAGTTTATCCTAAACTTTGATTTTTTTCTGAAATGATTCTGTTAATGGCAAAAACAGAAAAGTTGTTATGAGATTAGTATGTATTTTCACTTCCTCTTCATGTTTCAGAGAAGTGCTTTTCAAACTTCAGTATGCATACAAATTATCCCTGGAGCATGTTACAGCATAGAACCTAGTGCAGTTCATTTAGAGGGGAACCTAAGTTTTCTGAGAAGCTATCAAATTGTTCTAAGGCCCTTGGTCTGATTATCCTGTGAGTACAAAGGTTTGAGACTTAAGCTGACATGGAGAAGGAAGTAGGAAAGCTTTTTCTGAGTTTTAAAAATGAAGCAAGTTTGAAAAATCCCATTTTAAAAAGCATGTTCCAAGCACAGTAATCTCCCCAAATTATCTAAATTAGATCAAAGATACAGAAAATAATACAATAATCAGGAAGGGTTTGTTAGTAAATCCCTCCCACCATGGAGTACATATAAACATCTATTTACATATATAAGATATATTTTACGTATTTATCATTTTCTTAATAGTCTCATAGTAATCCTATTATAGCATACTTTTTAAGTTTAAAAATTCATTGTTAGCATGACATTCCTTGAATCAAGTATTTTTATAAAACATTCTTTCCAATATTAGCAGAGTATTCTAGTTCATGAATATGTGAAGATTTATTTAATTAGTTGCATTTTTTATATATTGACTTTGTTTCCAATTTTACCCATATCATTCCCCAGTAGCCACTTTTGTGTATACATATTATGTGTATATTTATTTTATTTTTATCTTGGACTAAGCTTCCACTCCAGTACTCTTGCCTAGAAAATCCCATGGATGGAGGAGCCTGGTAGGCTGCAGTCCATGGGGTCGCTAGGAGTCGGTCGCGACTGAGCGACTTCATTTTCACTTTTCACTTTCACACAATGGAGAAGGAAATGGCAACCCACTCCAGTGTTCTTGCCTGGAGAATCCCAGGGACGGCAGAGCCTGGTGGGCTGCCGTCTATGGGGTCGCACAGAGTCAGACACAACTGAAGTGACTTAGCAGCAGCAGCAGCAAGCTTCTAACTTAAAGTTTCCATTGTAGCATTCATTTCTGAATCATTAATATTCTGATATGTGTTACAAACCTGGTGTTACACATTCATTTCACTGACACTGGGTACAGGATTACGTCCAAAAGGATATCAATTTGAATATAATTACCTCATCATTGCAATTTTACTTTTTTTAATGAATCAAACAAGATATTAAATAAGTCAAGAAATATATGTGAAGGGTCATCAAACTATTTTAGCCAAATGGCTTATTTGTTAAGTTTTGGAATTGCTAAAATACGAGAGGGCTTCCCTGGTGACTCAGTGGTAAAGAATTACGTTCAGTATATAGGAAATGAGGATTCTTCCCTGGGTTGAGAAGATTCCCTGTAGAAGGGAATGGCAACAGACTCCAGTGTTCTTGCCTGGGAAATCCCATGGACAGAGGAGCCTGGCGGGCTACAGTCATGGGTTCACAAAGACTGAGACATGACTTAGTGACTAAACAGCAGCAAAATACCAGAGGTGCTGATGATCTAGGTACAGGAGATATTTGTTATGGTACAAACTCCCCTTTTAGGGAGATCTTCAACTAAGATGGAAATCGAAAGATCCCTATGTTTTAGATTTAGAGTTGCATGTCTTTGCAATGTTTTAGTAAATCTTTCTACAGTGGCTTCAGAATATATTCCTTTCCTTTTGGGTGCATAGTTTCACTTAAGCTTATTGGAGTGAGTCAGGTTCTGAGTATCAGCTTCTAATTTGGCCAACTTCTGATCATAGAGATACTTTAAAAAAAAAAATCCTTTTGAATTACCTTGTCAAGTTTCAGTCAGGACAAACAACAAATATTCTTGGTAGTACTGAACAACCCCATGCACACAAGAAAGGTTCCCAACAGGGTGCAAAAGATATTATTCTCCCAGGATTCAGAGCCACTCCCAAAGACAACCAAGAGAGGAAAAAAAAAAAAACTTAAGATACTACTCCTGAAGCTTACAGCAGTCAATAGGCCCCTACCTGCAAAATGGTGGACAACCCACATTTTTGTCCAGCCATAGTTTTGAGGGCCCTTCACACTAACAGCGGCCAAGCCAAATTGTCAGACAAACAAGATTGGTAACCATGTTTGCTTCCTGCCAATTTGAACTTGAAAAGAAAGAGCCAGTGTGAAATTCTACCTTTCTCTCTTGATCAGACACTACAGATAGAGGTTTGGGAGCACTAACTTTGGTAAGAATTCTTACCCTCTGCCAGTTTTGACAGGATGCCATCTGCAGGCTTCAGAGTCAGTGGGATGTCTCAGTGTGTCTCATTCTGGCCACCAGAGACTGCAGAGAAAGAAAAATAATTTTCCTTTTACCTTCTAGAGTAAGTGCCTGGCTGAGCCCTCTTTCTCCCTAGGGCATCTCATAAATGGATAAACTTATCTTGTTACTGGATAGAAGAGTAGCAGAGGACCCTTCCTCTTGAGCCTTGGTTCTTGGTAAGGACACAAAGAAGAATCTGAGGTCTTACCCCTGGCAAAAAGAAGTTTATTGAAGAAAGAACAGAAAGAACACCTCAAGGGAGTGCTGGGCCAAGCCAAGAGAGGCACTGGCACCAGAACGATGAGATATGAGGTTTTTAAGACAAGGCTTTTACATATTCATCTAGGTGGGCATGGACTGATAGTTTCGATTAACAGTTGCAAGTTACATAACAGCCTCTACTGCACATGTCTTTCCGATAATTCAGACTGTTTGATTCATACATAATCAAATGTATGTACCTATGTACAGAATGTTTATGAACCCTTAAGGGACTCCCTCCCGGCTGTCTAAGGTCACTGGAGGACACAGCTGTGCATCAAGAGTGCATATGCCACAGGTGGAAAAGTCTCTGTGATTAATTTTGTATTAATAGCATATCTATGAGCTCTCCTGGGCTGCACTGGGATGTACCTGAGGTGGGATTTAGAGAAGCTGATATCTTTTTCACTAGGCCATCCCTCAGTTGCTCATGCCTGACTTCCTATTCAACAATTTCAGAGGTTAAAAGTTCTTTACTGTGTCCACTGTAATTTACTTTTATCTTTGGTAAGGTTAACCTCTGTAGAACCAAAACTAAAATGGAATCACTTACACTGGGGACAAAGTGGAGGTGGCCAACACAGGAGCAGTTAAGAAAATAAAACTTCACCTACCAGAAGTTGCAGAAATTTGCAGTTCTTAGAAATCAGCAGAGGACGCCAGCAAATCTCCAAACGCCAATTCAGTTTAAGCCGTCTCTGCACTGTTTTGAACCTTGACTCAGCTATCCTTAAAATAGGGAAAAAGACCACCAGGCCTCCTATCCACTGAAAAAAGCAGATAACCTTCATAGTTACTCAATAAAAAGCCACGGGTCTGTGAGCAACCAAGAACACATTGCTTTCCTAGCCGTAAATTTGACGGCTTGAAGCTCAGAACCTTTGCAATAAACTCATCGTTTTTGCATGCCTTACTCAGTGCAGAGTTTGGCTTCTGACGCCTATTCAGGCTTAAAACAAAATTTTGTTCACCTGGGCTTCACAGTGGATCTAGTATGGTTCCTCAGTCGGATCGGGTCAGATCGTGGACCCCCTCCGATTCTGGCTGGTTTCCGGACCGAACCCGGAAAAAGAAATGAGTCGAAAGAATTCTGAAATCTCCGAACTAAAAGGATCCAGGATCTGATAGGGATTTACCCACCGCTCCAGAGAGGCTCCAGGCTCAAAGGTACCTACACCTGCTCAATCATTGTTCCTGGGGGACTGTCAGGGCTCCCCCTGGTTTCCCTCTTTTTATACCAGAACTGTTCAAGGAAAACATGTTAAAGAGTTTGAGCAAAAACCATTTCTGGTAGAACAGCGCTAAGCCACAAGTCATCAGGCAGGCCCCCGATTATGATTTTCTTTGGTCCTGTATTTACTATTGGTAAAGTTATGTGTTTTCCCTACTACTGCTACTACTCAGCCCCTTATACCACTAATTAAATCATGTGTTATATTTTGTGTGAGGATATTTTCCTCTTTATGTTATTTGCTTTTTCTTGTTGATTTGTGAGAGTTTACTTTATAGTAATGATATTAGGTTTCTGTCCTACAAGTGCAAGGGTTTTTTCACGAGTGATGATTTTTTTTTTCTTTGTTTCTGAGAATGTTTGACTTAAAATATTTCACATTTCCTAGATATTAAAATCCATCTTACATTATAGCTTCTCCCTTTGCGTTTATGGTTAGGTACACTTTTCCTCTTCTTCAAAGCAAACAAATATAAAATCTATTCTTTCAGTGATGAAGTAATTTTACTGTTTACCATTTCACATTGTATACAAAGACTGATACTATTACTCTTCAAAACCAGTTATCTCGGCATCTTTTCTGTTTGAAAGTGCATCCTTTCCCTATTGATTTAAAGATTCTCTATCTTAACTGAAATAAAACACTGGATTTGAAATGTTTTCTCTAATTCAACCAAAAATATGTGAAATACTTCGTTTTTAATTAAAGGGCAGACATTGAAATTTCTTAATTTCTGCAAAATATTATGAAAGATCTCTGACATATTAGTAACAGTTTCTCCATCATTTTGAAAATTCAACAGGATCTTGAATACATGATCATTTTGCCATTGGTTATAAAAATCTAACTTCCTGAGTTATATTTTATATCCTAACTCCTGTCCTTACTTGAATTTTTGTTGTCTTAAAACAAAAATACAATCTTCTCAGTTTCCAGATATACATTTTTAGGAAGGGCAAATTATGTAAAGTTCATGTGCAAGGTCAATAATTTTTTTTGCTTCCTATAATATTCACTTTTAAAATATCTACTTAATTTTTACAGCAAAATATATTTCAATTAAAATGTAATAAAATAATATATAGCAAATATTGCAATACAGAGGACAATAGTATTTTTAGTTATGGAAAATATGATTTGTCTTTAAAAATCAGGTTTCAGAGATGAATGTAGATATATATACATATATAGAGATATCCGTATAATCCATTTTCTAACAAAAACAAAGTTTCCTTTTTTACTATTCCCTCATCATCCCAGAGTAATACATCTGAATTTGATACATTGATTGGTTCATTGAAATTGAGCTCTTCAGTAGATGATATTTAAATATCAATCACCTTATGAATATTTAAATTCAAGAAATGTCAAATTAAAGGTTTGCTCATCTTATTTACTTTTAAGAGTTCTTCAGAAATATCAGATAAAATGAGATCATACTTGGTGGCAGTTTAAAACTCTTAAAAGGCTGATCTTTGCATAGTAATACTCCAAAATATTCAAGGGGAACCTATTCAAATATAATGTAACCTTTGGGTTTATTAAAAGAAAGTTGCTTCAATCTCAGAAAAACCTGTTATATTTACCTTTAACAACATTTTCCAATTAACTCTTGATTTAATATACTGGATTTAATTCTAAGCTGATGCATTGGAATGAAAAATCAATTGTATTAAGCAGTTTTATTTGTGTGATTTAAGTATCTATCAATATAGTGGTAATTTTTGTTACATTCTGTTCCTGACTGATTACATTTAACTTTTAGAGAATCCCAAAGGTACTTTTTCATATATTTTCCACTTCTTTTCAGACAAATATTTAATAATTTGAATTTTGAAACACTAAATGAAATCTGTAATCTAAATAATGTCCATATACAATTTAGCTTAACAGATAAAATTTTATTTCATAAATATATTCTTCTTAAAAAGAAATCTAGCATGTTCTTTGGAAAAGCAATTTATTTGTCTTTAAATGTTATTTAGTTCACTAACATGTCATATATATATATATATATATGAAGTTATTTACAGAGTTTATCCATTGACTATAAGAATATCAATGTTCACTGAATAGTGTATATGTATCCCTTCTACTTTCTGAGCATAGATTGAGGGATGGATACATATAAGATAACAAAATAATTGCCATAAAGGATCTTATTGTAAGTTCATATCTGTAGCATATTTATATATATATCAGACACACATTTATTTGTAGTATATCAGGTATGATACATACATACCTGATAAATGCCATGTATATATACATATGTATCGCTTCCCAAGTGGCTCAATGGCTAAAGGATCTGCCTGCAGTGCAGAAGAGGCGGGCTCAATCCCTGAGTTGGGAACATCGCCTGGAGGAGGGCATGGCAACTCATCCCAGTATTCTTGCCTGGAGAATCCCATGGACTGAGGAGCCTGGCAAGGATACATACCACAGGGTTGCAGAGTCAGATGCGACTGAAGCCACTGAGCACCCTTGAACATCTCTCTCTCTCTCTCTTTTTCTATCTCTGCATTTGAAAGGGGTCAGAAGCAGTCTGACCAAACTCAGAGAAAAATTTAGGGTCACAGTGTTTTCAAGAGGCAGTTTGATTTTCTTTATGAAGTATGGGTGGAGAGTTAACTTCTTTAGGGGCAGTTTAGCAGTCTAGGACAGTTCATCTATCCAAATTCACATCTACATGTTCTCTACCTACTATTTCCCTTTCCTTCTCCCACAGTCTGGAATTAGCTTCAGCTTTTGACTCTGTTTCTCTGTTTGACTCTGGTTTCTAATCTTGCATATCATCTCCTTGACATTCACAGATAATTTGACTTATTTTGCCATAGGTCTTTGATCCTAGACTTCATAAAGGATATTCATGTCATCCGTCTTGCTTGATTTTTTCTGCCTCTCACCTTTACAAATCAAAATCCATCTTTCAAGTTAACCCAGCACTTTAATTTTCACCATAACTATAATTAGCCCCTATGGATTTTTTGACAATAAAAGAGATAGTCATAATAAATTAATCTTCACTAAATTAGGCTGTATTTCCTCTCTTCATGTGATTTTCTCAGCAATTGTCAGATTCCTAAAGTTTGAATTTCTTAAATCTCTTCTTAAAGGACTCATTTTTGTTCTACCTTTTTTTTTGCCTCTTTTAAATAAAAAGTACAAAGCATGCTGGAAAATACCTGTGTATCATTTTCGTAGAAATTAACATGTTAGAATATTGTTACTGTCAATTTTTGTACAAGAATAAGCCATTTTATATGAAGTTGAAATCCACTATGAAAGTTATTCCTGGCCCATTCCATTCTCTCCTAGGTATATTATCTATACTCAGTGTCTTTTGTTCACTCTTAAAATTACTCTTATTAGATTTTTGCCCCCATCACTTCACATAACTGTTCTTTTCAAGGTCACAATAACTTCTACATTGCTAAGCCAGTGGGCAAGTTTCAGTTTCTTTTTAAGTAATCTGGCAGCATCATTTGATCCATTGATCATATCTGCCTCCTTGAACACATCAATTTCTTAGCTTTCAGCATATCACACACTATTAGTTTTCTTCCTGTAAACTAGATCTTGCTTCCTTCATTTACTTCTCCTGGATCTCTTAAAATTGGAGTTAACCTTGTCATTTTTTATAATTAAACTCACACCTTTGGTGATTCATTCAGTCTAATGGTTTTAAATAAAATTATAGACTCAAACTATTATTTTTTAAAATTCCTCCTTCTTTCCCCCAAACTGGACATCTACACGTGGATATCTAATTGCCATCTCAAACTTGTGTACTAAGTGGACTCCTAATCTTCTCCCTAAGCCTGTTGTATCCACAAGCTTCCCCATTTCAGTTGATGACAACTTCCAGTTGCAAATTAGAAGTCAGATCTTAAATCTCTCTTTGACTTTTGTTTCTCTCACAACCCATATCAAACCCTCTCAAACAACTTGTTGCTCATCTCCAATATCCTTCTGACAGTGTCTTGGTACCTCCATCTCTGTTACTCTAGTCTAAAGCATCACTTTCTCATTTTGATAGCAATATCCGAACTTATCTCCCTACTAACACCATTTGTTTATTTCATCTAGTCACAGTAACTACTGTGATTCTTTTAAAATAAAAGTTAGGTCGCATTACTTTGTGCTCAAAATTCTCCCTTTACTCTAAAAGCCAAAGTCATTACAATAGCCTACAAAGCCCTATAAAATTGGGTTCCTTCTCCATCTCTGCAGTTGACAACTTTCCAGCTTGCACGCTTCTCTCTATTCACCCTGGCCTCCATGCAATTTCGTGGACATGCCAGACATATTTCCACTTTTTGTACAGGCTGTTCATTATGCCTGGAATTTCTCTGCAGATGTTTGCATTGCTCTCTCCCTATGGAAGATCGTTATGGTTGCCAAACATTCCCTGCTTTAAAAAGATGGTTTTTGTTATCCCATTGGGATGTATGACTGATCTAGCTAATGAAATTATCAGAGTGATATATGCCTCTCCCAAAAAATAGAAGCTGTAAGAGCTGTTGTAGGCTCTCTCCTCTCTGCTATGAGATCTGCATGATCCAGATAGGGGCTGCTGCTCCTTTAGCATAGACCCTGCTATGAATCAATGGAGAGCAGAAACATAGCTGACTCATGAGATGCTTGTAACACAAGAAAGAAATAAATATTTGTTTTTGGAAATTGCTGAAAATTGGGATTTTTGTTACTGTATCAAACTTAATGAAAGTGAACATAAAAATCATTACCAAAAATTGGAGTTTTGATTAAACAAACACAGTAACCCTTCACATTAACTTTCCTTTTGATGGCACCCAGGGAACTGCTATTGGAGTCTCAACAAATGATTACAGTGCTATACAGGGGTGAATAAGAAGGAGAATATTGCTAGTCTGCCTTGGTCGGTATTGACTGCTTTGGTCAGGCACTACAAGAAAGACATAAAATTAGAAAATATTTGGCTACCATGTAAGCAAAAATAAATGGGAATATAGACAGCTCAGAAATTCCCAAAGCCTCCAGGTATGGAAACTGGCACTGCTTCTCATTTCCAACAGATAAAATGTAAAACTGAGGTAGTCTTTGAAAACAAATGCCAATTTAAGCTCCATCGCTTATGAAAGTATAAAACTAGAATCACGGTCATGAAACCCTTTGTTAAAATCTCCAAATTGATTAAGGTGGTGCCTGATGAAACCTTGTCTTTGTGCTCAGTCACGTCCAACTCTTTGTGGCTATAGTCTACCAGGCTCCTTTCTCCATGGAGTTTTCCAGGCAAACTAGAGTAGATTGCCATTTCCTCCTCCAGGAGATCTTCCGCATCCAGGGCTCGAACCCCCGTCTCCTGTGGCTCCTGCATTGGCAGGCGGATTCTTTACCACTAACCGCCACCAGGGAAGCCTGGTGAAAACCTTGTTAGACAAATTGCTCAAGGCAAAAAGAATAAAGGCTTGTCTTTCCCAGTATCTGCAATTAAGTATGCAATAAAAGATAATCTATGGGTAAGCTACTAATGTATGATTTGGGTAACAGAAGAAAAGCAAACTCTGTTTTTGAAAGAGTTGTACTGCCAAAGGAATCATTAGTCTAGATTTAAAATACACTGTGACTCCCTGAGACTTGGAGCCCCCACCTTCCACAGACAGAAGGATAAGTAAGCTGTGTAGAGCTCAAAATATTCTCTTCAGCATTCTTTTCAGATGAGAATTTAGGAGACGTAACGGAAAAGGAAAGATCTCTTAGAGGGGGAAACCCTTACCCAAAGAACAGTGGACTAGGATTTACCTCAGGGGAAGGGAAACAGGGCCTAAGGAACATTTTCTTCCTTCAGGGTGGGGGCCCTTTGCAATTTCTCCCTGGGGAGGTTTCAGTGTTGCTACATATTAGTAATGATGTTTGTTTTCCATTCTCATTCTGTTTCAAGGGAAATATTCCTTGTGGTCAGTCTGTATTCCACCACTGTGTGTGGTGTGTGTTGTTGGACAGATAACTTGACTTTTCACTTCTTGGATCTTTGGATCAATAAAAAGCCATATTTGGCTCTGACCTAAAGACTACCATATCATGGACTTTGAATACGATGGCATGATTGGGTTGTTCCCTTTTGTGTGGGTGAGGAAAGTATATTTTATGTGAGGAGAGGGAAATAAGATGGTATTATTGCTTCTAATTATTCCTGACACTCCTGTGAGATGAGTACTCCTAATCCATAGCTATCAGGTTTGACCAAGTGATGCAATTTGGACAATTACAAAAGAAGTGGTTGAAATGTCCTCAAGAAGAGTGGGGATAACTCAGTCAAGGCCGATGGTGAATGGATTATCTTGATTTTGTTATTCTTTTTCCTTTCGTTAAAAATTGTGTTCATTTTTACACTTTATAATAAGGATATACCTTTTGAAAAAACAAATAAAAGTGACTAGGAGTGACAGGTCATTCCAAAAAGAATGACATTTAAGGGCATTTTGTTGTTCCTCGTTTGTTTTCTGTTTCTCTGACATGGGAATGGCATGCTCCAGATGGAGGCTGCTTCTCTGTTTCCTGGATTTGAAACAACTTGAAGCAGTGCCACAGCTAATCCATAAAGGTCATCACATGAACCTGGGGAATACACACTAGTTTCCTAAACTGTGATAACTTAGGGGTGGATACCATAGCTAAGGGCTCCCCAAGAGATGCACAGGTAAAGAATCCATCTGCTAATGCTGGAGTTGCAAGAGATGTGGGTTTGATCCTTGGGTTGGAAAGATCCCCTGGAGAACAGAATGGCTACCCACTCCAGTATTCTTGCCTGGAGAATTCCATGAATAGAGGAACCTAGATAGCTGTTTTTGGTTATACACACACACACACACACACACGTGTGCACACACGTGTGTGTGTGTGTGTGTGTGTGTGTGTATAGCATATTTCAATTGATAGAAATATTTCCCATGTAATGAACTTTTCTAAATCTAATCTCTTGTTTTCTAATTTTTCTATGAATTGGATGAACTAAACTTTAATTTCTCTATATGTATTTAACTTTTATTTTTTTTGCAGTTTCACTAAGCCTCTGCATAAAATGCTTTTTCCATATTTAGGTTTATTTCTTTGGTCTAAATGTATGACCATCTTACAGTCACTTTGAATGCAGTTTGTCTGATTACTTTCCAAAGGTATTGTGAAAATTCACCATGTCACAAACAATATATATCAATCAAACAATTGGAATTTCATAATTCTCTTTAAATTTCCTTTGGCCTGAGTAGATAATTTTTATATTAAGTGTCATGGATTAATTATATCCCCCCAAGAATGCTATCTTGAAGTCCTAATTTCCAGGACCTCAGAATGGGACATTATTTGGAAATAGAATTGTTGCAAAATATTGAATAATTGGTCAAAATGAGATCATATGAAGTAGAATGAATCCTAATCCAATGGGATCGATGTTCTTATAAGAAGACAGCCATGTGCAGATATACAAACACACACACAGGCGTGGAGAATATCATGTGATGACAAAGGCAGAGATCAGAATTATGAAACTGTAAACCAAGATAAGCCAAAGATTGCTGGCAAACTGGCAGAAGCTAAGAAGATGCAAGGGAGGATTTTCCCCTATCAATTTCAGAGGTTCTGTGCTTTGTCTTTTTCTGCATTTTCTCCCCTTTCTGTTTCTACTCAACTGAGGGAAATTGTTTTGATAACTCACACAGATGTGATCTCCCCCACTCTTTCCCTCATTCAGAATTTAATTGGTTATTTGTCTCTTTGTTTACTATATAATCTCTTGATATTGTCAGGATTTTTTTATTTCAATGTTGTATTTGTTTTTTTGGCTTGTTTTATTTTGTATCACAGTGCCATTATTTTTGCTGGTTTGCAAGACTTAGGAAGGCTGAGACTCTTTCACTTACCTTTATTTTCCTGAAGTGCTGGTGGAATATATAACAGCTCACTATATGTTGATTGAATTAAATAGGTTTAGTTCAGTTCAGTCGTTTAGTTGTGTCTGACTCTGTGATCCAATGAATTGCACCACACCAGGCCTCCCTGTCCATCACCAACTCCCGGAGTTCACCCAAACTCATGTCCATCAAGTCGGTGATGCCATCCAGCCATCTCATCCTCTGTCATCCCCTTCTCCTCCTGTCCTCAGTCTTTCCCAGCATCAGGGTCTTTTCCAATGAGTCAACTCTTTGCATGAGGTGGCCAAAGTATTGGAGTTTCAGCTTCAGTATCAGTCCTTCCAATGAACACCCAGGACTGATATCCTTTAGGATGGACTGGTTGGATCTCCTTGCAGTCCAAGGGAAATCTCAAGAGTCTTCTCTAACACCACAGTTCAAAAGCATCAATTCTTCGGCGTTCAGCTTTCTTCACAGTCCAACTCTCACATCCATACATGACCACTGGAAAAACCATAACCTTGAATAGACGGACCTTTGTTGGCAAAGTAATGTCTCTGTTTTTCAATATGCTATCTAGGTTGGTCATAACTTTCCTTCCAAGGAGTAAGCGTCTTTTAATTTCATGGCTGCAGTCACCATCTGCAGTGATTTTGGAGCTCCCAAAACTAAAGTCTGACACTGTTTCCCCATCTATTTGCCATGAAGTGATGGGACCGGATGCCATGATCTTCGTTTTCTGACTGTTGAGCTTTAAGCCAACTTTTTCACTCTCCTCTTTCACTTTCATCAAGAGGCTCTTTGGTTCTTCTTCACTTTCTTCCATAAGGGTGGTGTCATCTGCATATCTGAGGTTATTGCTATTTCTCCCAGCAATCTTGATTCTATCTTGTGCTTCTTTCAGCCCAGCGTTTCTCATGATGTACTCTGCATATAAGTTAAATAAGCAGGGTGACAATATATAGCCTTGACGTACTTCTTTCCTATTTGGAACCAGTCTGTTGTTCCATGTCCAGTTCTAACTGTTGCTTCCTGACCTGCATACATGTTTCTCAAGAGGCAGGTCAGGTGGTCTGGTATTCCCATCTTTTTCAGAATTTTCCACAGTTTATTGTGATCCACACAGTCAAATGTGGTTAAATATTATTAAATGAGTAAAAGCAATATATTTATGCCAACAACTATTTGTTATTAATAAGGAAAGAAATCTGACATTCCTTGTGTGACTCTTGTATGGAGTTGCATGATAATGTAATAGAAGTTATTAACTAAAATTGCCTATTCAAGTAAATTGACAGGACAGAATTTGCATTTTTTTAGTTTTTCTTGGGGGAGCAGAATATATCATACTCTCCTTGTCATAACCAAACCTCATTAATGCAGATTACATCACCATGGTGTCTGTAATAATTTTACAAGTTGTAACTTAGTTTGCTGTTGCATATATAAGTCTTTCATTTTTCTATAGATTTGTATAATATTAATAGCCCCCTATTTTCGATAGAATCCCTATTTATAGAGAATCTTTAACACCCACAAAAAATTGTTGAACATTCCTTAATGATGATGATGATGACAATAAGAATTCATCTACCCATAGTGTGAACAAAAAAATAATTTCTTGCTTGATAGTGGTGTCTATGCTGAAGATTTAATATTTGTAAACATTAAAATAGTTAATCTTTAATTTATAATTACTGAATGATACATAGGTAGCTTGCTTTTAATTTTAATAAAGGTAGCAAAGTTATATTTTTAAAAGGAGTATTATAATTCAGATTTTGTTAATTTGGGTTAATCAGCATCAGTCAAAATTAGTGAGATAATGTAAGTATAATGCATTTCTTTGAATGAAATCTTAGAATGAGGCAGATATTGGATGCTCTTCTTATGAATTTCTCTCCTCCTCTCTCTCCCTCTATATATGCACGCATGTACATATTACACAAAGCACACACACATATATATGCTGTGCTTAGTCACTCAGTTACGTCCGACTCTTTGCAACCCCATGGACTGTAGCCCAGCGCACCAGACTCCTCTGTCCATGAGGATTCTCCACACAAGAATACTGGAGTGGGTTGCCATGCCCTCCTCCAGAGGATCTTCCCAAGCCAGGGATCGGGCAGATTCTTTACCATCTGAGCCACTAGGGAAGCCCAAGAATACTGGAGTTGATAGCCTATCCTATCCCTTCTTCAGAGGAACTTCTCAACCCAGGAATCGAACTGGGGTCTCCTTCATTGCACGCAGATTCTCTACCAGCTGAGCTACCAGGAACGCCCATATATGTGTATGCACATATATGCATATGTGTGTGTATGTAGAAATTTATTTGGGAGGTTATAATCCAACAGAAGTAATTAAAAGAATTCACAAAATATTTTTCACATAAGCTATTTATGTATAATAAATATATATCTGTGAACTATACACAGAGTATGTTAAAATGCAATAGCCAAAGTACAAATTCTACTGCTGTTGCTTTTGAATACTACTGCAAATTCTATCAGAACTAACCAATGTTTATTGGACACTTTTCTATGTATCTGGGACTGTTCTAAACTTGTTACCTCTATCATATGTTTAACCCTCACAACATAACGGGGAAGGTATCATCATAGTCTTCATTGCACAGATGAAAAAAACTGAGTTAGGATATTCAAATGACCAAGTTCATACAACCACTAAGTGACTGTGGTAGAATTTGAACTCATGCTATAAGATGCTGTTATGATTTGTCCTTGTCTTTCCTGCGAGATATAAGATATTAAAATATTGTCTTAGAAGCTCATTTGACCTCCAGATTTAGTAGCATCTCTAATGCCTCCCATAAGAGATTGAAACAAATGCCCTTGAAAATCCAAGAAGAGCCTAGCATGTGCTAGCCACTTAATTATTATTTAGTAAAGTGAAAGTGAAAGTGAAGTCGTGTCTGACTCTTTGCACCCCCACGGACTGTAGTCTGCCAGGCTCCTCTGTCTGTGGGATTTTCCAAGCAAGAGTACTGGAGTGAGTTGCCATTTAGTAAACAAAGAAGTAAATGAATGGGGTTCTGAACCAGTTGTATTAGTCTGAGAACCACAGGATTTAATATTTTTAATACCTTAATAAGTATCTTAAGAAATAATTGAATTCAAAATATTTATTACATATGCCCTTCAACTTGTTGTCGGTTAATATGTTCCACTGCTAAGTATTTTATGAGTCTGTAGATTTTTCTTGCAATAGCTTCCTTGTAGAAATTGGGCTATATTAGAAATAAACCTTTGCAAAGAGCAACATAGTACAGAAAAATGTTCATTTTATGGAGAACAACCTGACAAGTTAGAGGTCTTTCTCTAGACATTGGGGTTCATTAAATCAAGAGTAATCATACAATCTAATGCTTGACAATTTGCATCTTTCATATTTAATTTGAAATTTTCTGCACCATCTATTCCTACTTGTATATAGTTATCTGATTTTCTATTAAATGAAAAGTGCGAGCTTTTAGTCCCAAGTTCCAACGATCAGGCATTATGTTTTTTTCTAACACCAGTCTTGAGGTGTCAACATTTTTCAGGCTGATTAAGTCTCTTGTCACACAACTAAGTAGTAAAACATAGCCTGGTTGTATGACTTGAGTTACTTACAGCATGTTTGCAGTGAAATACCTCTAAGGGAGGGGAAAAAAATGTACATTTTTACAGAAAACAGGCTTAATTTGTATTCCTCCAGACTACATTTAAAGTTAAAAGTTTATAAAAATTTAAAGTTTTACAAGCATTGCTTCCTCCAGGCTTAAAAGCCTAGCTGACATTTATGAACAAATAAATTTATCATAGAGTGAATATATTTTTTAAACACTTAACCTGTGTTCTCCAACCTAACAACATCTCCTGAGCATGAATGACAAGAATGTTTTAGTTTTAAAGAAAATCTATAATTTAATACTGTAAAAAAGTGAACAAACTGGTATGTAGGGTTTACATTTATTTCATCAGTAAGTGTAGCTTTTACTTTTTAGACAGTTAATGAAAGAACAGGAGCATATCTTAGCTTTCTAGAATAAAAAAATAAGAAAAACTATTCAAATATATAAGTAGGGCCAAATCTACTCCATGAAAATATTTTTCTAAATTTGATAATTTTCTGGACAGTCATTCATATAACCAGATAACCAAGCTGACAATTCATTTGCCTTTGAGTTCTATGAACAAAAGACCAGCTTTTCCAAAAAGGAAATTCTAAAGCCCAAATATTTGGGAATTGCAAGGCTCGTATACCTAGACAAAAAGGTCGATCAGTTTGTCAACAAACCCATGACTCAAGCTTTGCCTTTTCTCTCACTCTGCCTTGTCTTCTATTTTCTAATGTTTACTTTTGTCATTTCTTCAAATTTGCAAACTCATAAAAATCTCAGCCTTGGATGGTGATTTTATTTTTCATTCTGAGTCTCCCTGGAATGCTAAGAAATGGCCATTTTGTAAGCACATACAGAGGAAGGTAATAAATTTGTTCAGGAAATAATAAATTTTTTTCTGGAGTGAGAGAGATGTTGAGAGAGTTTTTGGAAGCATAAGGACATAGGGGCATTAGATGGGACTCCAGTGACCTGAGCGAGTTGACCCTTCTCACCACACTACACAGATTTACTACTGCAGAGAGAACAAGAAATGAGGAAGGGATGGCGATTAAAATTTATGAGGAAAAACACTTCTCTTTTTCCCTTACCTGACACATCGTGTGCTTAACATGTGTTTCTCCAATAACAGTTGGTGGTATTTACATACATTGTAGAGAATGCAGATGGTTTTCTGCTGAGAATCAAGTAAGCCCAGGAGGTCACACTGGGAATAACTAAAGTCTTAAACTACATCCTTGTGAATGCTATACTTTTTAAATCAAGGCCTTATTATTTAGTACTGTAATATATTTTTTTCTGTGCTTAAAACATATGTGCTCTTGACCCAGTTAAGGAAAACAAAAACTAAACAACACCCCCCGGTAAAGCAAAGGCTAGTAGCATAAATGATTGAAGTGTCTGTAAAAACACCTTCCCAGGAGAACAGCCTGCTATTGAAGTCCATATCAGCAGATATATATACGCCTCATTATTTTTGCATGCCTTACGTACCTGCTGCTATTCCAAACTTTTGCATGTTACTTTCTGTCTTTATAAGTACTGTGCTCTCATCTATTATTTTAAGAAATGAAGGAATTCAAACCTCTTGAAGAGATATACTAGCACATTAAAGTAAAACATTTATCTTATTTTTAAAAGTGGTGCTAACTAATAAGAGCAGATATACTAGTGCAGTGGCAGTTTTGTTAGTAGTCCCATGGTTGGATTTGAATTGGAGGCAAGAGAAGTTAAGGACACAGAATTAGGGATATTTATATTAATTCTTATTTTTCCTGAAATAATTTATTGCTTTCAATCATAGGTGGGTAATTTAAATTTGTCAGAGAACATTTAGCCCAAATGAGAATCATTATTTAGGTTAATGATATTTTGAAATGTATTTTTAAATGTTCATGTGTTCATTTTCTAAGTATATCTTTTTCAAATATCTATAATAGGAATGACACTGTGTGGGCACTTTGCACGGATAAATACATTTTTTCTTGTAGGCTGACCTCTTCCAAGATTGTATTAGTAAATATAAACACATTTTAATGTGTAAAGTTATTTCAAAACATAGATCTCAAAATTGTAAAGAAAACAATATTATGCTAAACGTATCACTATCATGCAGTTAAACACGAAGCAAATATATTTAAATAATTCCAGGCAGTGAGGAGGGTAATGCAGCCATCTAAAGGGATGGAGAGTGAAGTGTGGGGAGAGAGAAAACCCTTGGAGAGAAGGTTGTTTCAGATAGGTTTCCTGGGGACTGTTGATACTTAAATAATTGAGAGAGTGAGTCATCCAAAGATCTGGGAGAAGAGTAGGAGGAAACCACAGTGTCACAAGCTGCAGAAGCTCTGAGATCGGTACAGCTTGATGCTATGAGAGGAACAATAAAGACTGAGGGGAAATGGTTGCAATGAGTTGGAGATGTAGGCAGGGGCAAACACATGAAAACTAATGTAGACCTAAGTCATGGTAAGAAGGGTACATTTTGTTTGACTATCAAAAAATCAGATGTAGCAAAATAAAAACTACCAGATCAGTAAAATAGTATTTAGTAAGAGTTTATTATGCGTATAAGAGCAGTTCATGAACTGTGAGCTTTCAAATTCAAGACTCATATGCAGCCTGATATTATAGGATGTCTTACAGAGTGAAAATGAGGAAATTGTTTAATCTTTACAATGATTGATTATTACAGTGGAATTTCCCACAGGGGACAGGGATTGATTAAAACTGGTCATCTTAAATCATTTTTTAGGAAGAGGACTTAAGTTTCTTTTGATTATCAGAGGCATTTATAAGAAATAGCTTAAGTTTCACTTAGGTTCATGAGAGAGTTATATTTAGTTTTGCTCACTGGCTTAATTGGTTTTGTCTGCTCAAGGAATTTTCAAGTCTGGTCTCTATTTTGTATTTTCCTTTAACACGATGGATGGTGAAAGACCATTGAATGGTTTTAAGCACAGGTGTGAGTGTATAACAGTGTGAGTTTAAGAAGCAGACTGCCTCAGTTTCAACTCCAGTCTGTCATTATTAGCTATGACCTTGGGCAAGTTACTTGTTTTTCTTATCTGTGAAATGGAAAAATAAATATCAACCATTTTTAATAAGGGGGTATTGTGAAACTAAATGGCCTAATACATGTAATGTGTTAATTATTCATATTTAACAGTGCTCACTCTTTGTTACTTGTAGAAAACAGACCATAGGAAACCAGATAGGAAACAGGCATTTAGGAGGCTACAGAGCACGGAAGTCCATTCTAAAGTCAGAGGAGCCATTGATGTTTAATATTTGAAGTGATTAAAAGTGATCCAATTTAACATAGATTATGACAGAAAACCTGAGAGGACTGAGTGAATTAAATGTAAATTATAAGATAAGAAGCAGAGGTGATAGCTAAACAAGTAGCACAAAAGTTGTAGCAATTTCTGAGATAGGAAATATTATTTGTGGGGATGAGTTGGGGTGGGAGAGAGTCTAGGCCTCATTGGATGTATTAGGGTTATTCTCTTTATTGGTAATTTGGAGATATTGGGTAAAAAGTTAGATATACAAATTTAGTGAGGCTTGTTGATGACTACAGGTGTACATTTCAGAGTCACAGATCAGAGTACATGTATAAAGCCTTGGCAATGGACAAGTGTATCCAGGCAAATAAGAGAATAATGGTGAGGACTGAAGACTGGGATACTATAACGTTTAAGAGGAACAAAAAAAAGAAGGAGTTGCCAGAGAATTAGGAAGAGCTCAGGAGACTGTAGGAGACTTGCAAATTTTACATGCAACAGTCCTATTTCCAAATAAGGTCATGTTCTGAGGCCTTGGGGCTTAGGACATAAGGCATGTCTTTATTTTGCAGGGAGAGAGAAAAATTCAACTATAACAGTGTGTTAGGATGAGACCTACATGGACAGATTGTGAGAAGTCTTGTATAGAATGCTAAGTAATTTGGGTTTTATTCTAAAATTTTATGGAAAGACAATGAAACTATTTTAAGGGACATGAGTGGAATTAATATTTTTATAAAAATAACCCTAGTTGCTATATGGTAAATGAATTTTAGAAGGGCAGATAAAGAGGGTGAGAGTAAGGGAGTAAACTCAAAGACAGGAAAGTTAGTGAGGACTACTACAGTAATTCGGGAAAGAAAGGATGAGCACATGAATTTGAATAATGACATTGAAGTTGGAAATAGAATCCCATTACCCTTTCCCACTACCACTGACACCTTCTCTAGAGGCCTGTCATGTTCTTAGGCTTAAACCTGTAACTTATCACTAGGATATTTAGCCTCTTACCTGGGTCTTCGCACTTCATGACTTTCTTCACTCTAATCCCATCTATATTACTTCTAAGTATGGTTACTATATAGTTACTATCTTTATTACTACTAAATACAGTTCTTTAGTGACAACCTTTGAATATAGGGCATATTATTCCACTCAGCCTAGTATCTGTTTAAGTTGCCTTTGGCTACAAGGAACATTATACTTAACTCAGTTTGTACAAATCAATGAAAAACTTGCTGTCTTAATTAATAGGGAGTCAGAGGTGGAACAGACAGAGTAGGTTGATGCAGTAGGTCAGTGACATCATCATCATCTTGCTCTTCTGTGTCAGGAATCTCTTCATCCTCAGGCTATGGTCTAATACTTAGAGACAGGAAGGAAGAATCTGCCTTTGTTCTCTTATTGGTAATAAAACAGTCCCCCAAAGCATCCCCAGTATCTCATGTCTCCTTGGCCAAAAATGACTTAAGACAACCTGTCTATGAGTTGATCATTGGCAAGCAAGGGGCATCAAATTACCATGATTGGTTAAGATAGACCATCTGAAGTAGAATGTAGGTTGAGTAGTCAAGATACTGTCCTAAGTGGTTTTTTATGTACTATATGTATCAGTTCACTTAACTAATTTATATTGTTAATACCCACATGATGCTGCTGCTGCTGCTGCTGAGTTACTTCAGTCGTGTCCAACTCTATGCGATCCCATAGATGGCAGCCCACCAGGCTCCCCCATCCCTGGGATTCTCCAGGCAAGAACACTGGAGTGGTTTACCGTTTCCTTCTCCAATGCATGAAAGTGAAAAGTGAAAGTGAAGTTGCTCAGTCGTGTCCAACTCTTAGCGACCCCATGGACTGCAGCCCACCAGGCTCCTCCATCCATGGGATTTTCCAGGCAAGAGTACTGGAGTGGGATGCCATTGCCTTCTCCATAACACCCACATACATAGCTTTATCTCCATTATTTGATATTTATGTTGCAAAATTGAATGAGGTATCTGTATTAGTTGGCTAGGGCTGCTATAAATATGTACTAGGTGGCTTAAACAACAGAAATTTATTTTTTCACAGTTTCGGAGGCAAGCTGTCAGCATGGTTGGTTTCCCTCCCTGGCTTGCAGACACCCCCCTTCTTGCTGTGCCCTTTCATCACCTTTTCTCTACGTGCATGCATCGCTGGTGTCTCTCTGTGTGTCCAGACTTCCTCTTCTTGTAAAGACACCAGTCAGATTGAGTTAGGACCACCCTATCAGCTTCATTTTAATTTAACCACCTCTTTTAAAGGCCCTATCGAAATATAGTTATATTTTGAGATACTGAAGGTTAGGTCTTCAACACATAAATTTTGAAGGAAAGGAGTTTAGCCTGTAACACTATCCGTGAGCATGCTCTGAATACTTTTATCTTCATACCTTGATTCATATTTCACTGGGAATATTCTGCACCTTATCTCTGATTTCCAAAATTATTGTGTTTTGTTCAAGATGTATCTCAGTTGTCATCACAAATGAAATTTTCCTCAATGGTAGATTTCAATATCCTCCCAGAATTTTTATGTACTTTTCTTAGGAAAAGGTCCTCACTTTTTTTTTGATTGGCAATCATTTGTATACTCGTCTAGTATCTCTACTCTATTACAGTATTATTCTTTACTGTAGTATCCCTTGTACTAACTGTCTTCGTGTGTTAAAATACAAATGTCCACAGGAACGTAATTCATATACAGCCTTGTAATAGGAATTGAGTTGAACAAAAAATTACTTCTTAGGTGATATGGGAAAGATTCATGGATGAGTTGAAATTTGAAATAGGTCTTGAAGGATGGGTAAGATTTTAAATAGGGAGATCTGACAAAAAGGGAGTGAGAGATTAAGTTAAATGCTTATTCAGTAAAGAAACAGCACAGGCTGAACTCAGAATTTAAAAGAAGAAGCATACATTTGTGCAATAACATCTGATTAACTCCAGGGTTTTGTTATATAGTATTGAGAGCTGAATGCAGAATGACAGTTTGAGACTAAGTCATAAATGATGCAAACAGCATTCTAAGGAAATCAGGATTCCTTTGGTAGACAATGGTCAGTCACTGAAGGATGTCATATACGGAAATAACATTAACCAAGCATTGGCTAAGGAACAATATGTAGACTCTAGAAGCATCAAATTTCATTTATAAAAGTAATGAGGAATGTAAGAGAGATTTGAGGGTAGAAAGGTGATGATGAATTTGAAAATATGGAAGGATATAAAAAATATCAAGAAGCCAGTGTGAAAATAAGAAAATTACAAAAGTAAATATTCTTGCTTTCTGACCTGAGATTAAATATTAGAAAACAGAAGGCTATTTGATTATTTGACTATATCTACTCACTTATGTGAACTGTGAACTTCCAGATGTTCAAGTTGGTTTTAGAAAAGGCAGAGGAACCAGAGATTAAATTGCCAACATCCGCTGGATCATGGAAAAAGCAAGAGAGTTCCAGAAAAACATCTATTTCTGCTTTATTGACTATGCCAAAGCTTTTGACTGTGTGGATCACAATAAACTGTGGACAATTCTTCAAGAGATGGGAATACCAGACCACCTGACCTGCCTCTTGAGAAACCTATATGCAGGCCAGGAAGCAACAGTTAGAACTGGACATGGAACAACAGACTGGTTCCAAATACAAAAAGGATTATGTCAAGGCTATATATTGTCACCCTGCTTATTTAACTTCTATGCAGAGTACATCATGAGAAACGCTGGGCTGAAAGAAGCACAAGCTGGAATCAAGATTGCTGGGAGAAATATCAATAACCTCAGATATGCAGATGACACTATCCTTATGGCAGAAAGTGAAGAGGAACTAAAGAGCCTCTTGATGAAAGTGAAAGAGGAGAGTGAAAAAGTTGGCTTAAAGCTCAACAGTCAGAAAACTAAGATCATAGCATCTGGTCCCATCATTTCATGGCAAATAGATGGGGAAACAGTGGAAACAGTGTCAGACTTTATTTTTTTTTTTTTTTTGGCTCCAAAATCACTGCAGATGGTGACTGCAGCCATGAAATTAAAAGATGCTTACTCCTTGGAAGGAAAGTTATGACCAACCTAGATAGCATATTCAAAAGCAGAGACATTACTTTGCCAACAAAGGTCCATCTAGTTAAGGCTCTGGTTTTTCCAGTGGTCATATATGGATGTGAGAGCTGCACTGTGAAGAAAGCTAAGCACCGAAGAATTGATGCTTTTGAACTGTGGTGTTGGAGAAGACTCTTGATTTTCCCTTGGACTGCAAGGAGATCCAACAAGTCCATCCTAAAGGAGACCAGTCCTGGGTGTTCATTGGGAGGACTGATGCTGAAACTGAAACTCCAATACTTTGGCCACCTCATGCAAAGAGCTGACTCATTGGAAAACCCTGATGTTGGGAGGGATTTGGGGCAGGAGGAGAAGGGGATGACAGAGGATGAGATGGCTGGATGGCATCACCGACTCGATGGATATGGGTTTGGGTAAACTTTGGGAGTTGGTGATGGACAGGGAGGCCTGGCATGCTGCGATTCATGGAGTTGCAAAGAGTCGGATACAACTGAGTGACTGAACTTACTGAACTGGCTCACTTATGTATTAAACTAGTCCATGGCTAAACATTAGTCTGTGGCTAAGCGTTAATGTTCATTTTAGAATTTGTGCTTATTGTATATTCTGTATCAGGGTAGTGCAGACTATTAAAAGTCAACATTTTAAATGCCATATTAGTTTGTTTTGTCAGATATTTAAGAAAATATTAATGTGAGCATAATTACATGGTACATGATATGTACATTGCTTTTCAAATATCCATCTTCTTAGTTACCTCAATTGTAATTAATTTGCAAAATGTAGATCAAACATAATGTTCCAGATATCTCTTCATTAATAAATATAAATATTAAATCAGTTTATATTGTGCTTTATTTTTCTAGCTGATAAAATTAGGTAACAGTTATACTGAATTTTCAATTTTTAATTAAAACCTAGACTAATTCATTGGTCCAATTACTTTTAACTTGAAAGAAACTATCTGTTTTTGATAAGGCACTTTTAATGAGATACTGTATATTAGTTCACATTTACCTTTTGGCTGTTTCTTTTCTATTACTAATTTTAATAACCAGCAATGAACTAAAATTTCTGTTGATTTACATAAATAACTTACTGGAAGTTTCTGCTCTATGTTTGTTGAGCTTATATATAGTTTACAATATTTTTAAAAATAAAGGTTTACGTTTATCAAAATTATTGTTATAACTCAAGGTATATTTTTCATACATATTAAAATATTTATTTAGTATTTATAAAAATAATGCATGTATGTACACAAATATATATATATATATATATATATATATACTTTTTAAGCAGGTGATAAATATGTAAATATATGAAGTGGAAAAAGATGCAATAAATCAGACAACCTAAGTTAAAAATAATATAAACAGAACATTGCTTTAAAATTGTGGTGAGAAGACACACTTAAATAATCTGGAGAAAAAAATGCAAATTGCCGTGATCTTGGCCACCCACTTTTATAGTCCAGTTTTCTTGTGATGTAGGGACTATGATTAGTAAAGATATGATGTGTTTTTCTCCATACCTTTTTTCCCCTGCCCATTCCCCATTTTCCAGAGAGTTTGTTTCTCTCTATTAAAAATCACACATATTTTTTGCACTCTTTGGATTTAGGGACTGCAGTGGTATGACCTCCCCTGCAATCTCATCCTAACCCAGCAATTTGGAAATGGTTTAAAGACTGATTTTTCAGTCTTTAGACAGATTAGACTCAGAATATTTAACTACAATACATAGAAAGGATAACTAGATATAGAAGATATTTTAAATCAACTATCCTGGATTATATAGGTTTCCCAAGTAGCACTAGTGGTAAAGAACCCACTTGCCAATGCAGGAGACATAAGAGACGTGAGTTTGATCCCTGGGCTGGAAGGATCCCCTAGAGGAGGGCATGGCAACCCACTCTAGTATTCTTGCCTGAAGAATCCCATGGACAGAGGAGCCTGGAGGTTTATAGTCCACAGGGTTGCACAGTCAGACATGACTGAAGTAATTTAGCACTGCATTGTATCCTGAATTATAGAGAAAAAAATAGTGTATCTAAAGCTTGCATCTATATGAAAAGAAGTGGATGTTGGATGACCATGAAATTATAGAAATATAGTCACAGGGCAAATAAAGCAATGCCCATTTCAATGAATGTGTTGGGAATATAATGTGAGCAAGATATGATCCCTGTCTTATTGTCTGTCTCCTAGTGAAAGACAGAAAAATAAGCTGAAAATAATAATCTGCAGCCCTAACTGCATAGTTAGGAATATACAGGGTATACAGGACTAGAAAGTCCAAACATCGTGCCAGTCTAGTGTATGTCCAATAATACTTAAATGAGTATGAATTTTTCAGTGATGAGGAAATTAAATTGCTGGCAGAAAGGCTGTCATAAACAAAGACATAGGAATAGTAAACAGTATAGTGTATTCTAGAAAAAAAAGCAGGTAATTTGGTGTAAAACTTTAAAACTGGTGGGGAGGTGAAGTTAAAATGGCAGGGAGGCAGGGAGGAGTCAGCCTATGGGGCATTTTGTGAGCAATGCTCTATCTCACCATTTGTTTCCAATCCTCAATTTTTTTTTTTACTATTATACTATTATATAGTATATTTTACTATGATACTATTTATTCCTCACCTTTTAGCATATTTACTTATTGTGTTTACTGTCTACCTCTTCTTCTAGTCCGTAAATTTCAAGAAGACAAATTTGAAGAGCTCAAACCTAGAAACAAATCAGGAGACTCTATCGTCCTTTGAGAGAAGCAAGAATCAAGTATAGAGATGGCTGTGACTGGGAAAGAGAAGAGTGGGGAACAGGCAGAGAGGAGGGTAAGGGCAGGCCACTTTTTAAAGTAATAAAACCAGTAGAACTTACTTGGTGATGGGTGAGGTCTGAGGATGAGAGAAGGATAGTTGATGGTTGACAACATTACTCAGTTTAATAGACTGTTGGATATATGACTTTTAGAACCATAACAAATTTTGTGCTGGAGGTATAGATTCAGAAACGATTAACATTGTGTTTCATGCTGAAAACCTGAGCATATAAGAATAGAAAGAGAACAGTTCTGAGAACAAAATCATGGAATGGATGGAGTGTGAGGAGGCTATCTAGGAATGAGGAAATGAAAGGTGTAAGATCCATCAAGAGATAGTGTGGACAAAGAAAAAAGGAAAGCAGATTTCAAGAACAGTGAAATGACTCACAAATTTAAAAAGTGGCTGCGAGTTTTTAACAAGGTAAGCAATACAATGTGCTTGTTTAATGTGGCATTTAGGAAGTAAATGGTGATCATAAAAGTATCTCTGCTGGTGTGGTAGGAACCAAAGCCAAATTCCAGAAGGCTCAGGAGAACGAATGGGAGTGAGGAGGCTGAGGATAAGCATATGCACTGTTCAAAGGAAAAGAGCTCATCTTGTCTGTTTCCTGGCTTGTTTGTTACTGACAAATTCTTTTGCTAACATATCACCTTTCTCTGATATACTTTGATTTTAAAAAGGACATTTTTGGAAGGACGACAACTTAGCTTGAAAGGCAAAGCATCTCATAATAGAAAATAGAGGTCACATGAAGTATGTATGCTAAGTCACTTCAGTCATGTCTGACCCTTTGCAAATCCATGGACTGTAGCCCCCAGGCTTCTCTGTGCATGGAATTTTCCAGGCAAGAATACTAGAGTGGGTTGTCATTTCCTCCTCCAGGGGATCTTCCCATCTTCCCAGGGACTGAACCTACATCTCTTAAGTCTCCTGCATTGGCAGGTGAGTTCTTTACCTCTAGTGCCACCTGGGAACATGTAGTATAAAACCTACAAATAATACATCAGGTACCGTTAATACATATCAACTCTTTGCCCTTTCTGGTCCTCCCTCTCCTCCCCCAAACCAGCCTAATTCATGAAGGCAGTAGTGATTTAGTAGGCAGTCAATAGGTATTCAGCCAAGCTTTGCAAAGGATTTTGGTTTTTGGCTTTTAGACCATGTCTCTGTAGCATGACTGAGTTGATCCTGGATTGCTTGATTTATTCTTCAATTTTTGCCTTGGTTGTATTAATAGAACAATCAATCAGACCTTGGCAGGGATCAGAATTGGGCATTAAAGAGCCCAATACAATGAATCATGCATAGATGTGCCCTTTTTTGGGGGGGAGGGGTAAACAAATAGACCTGACCTTGATTGTACAAATGTTATATGTGAATGCCCTGTACAGCTTTTTACTATACTTAACAATATCTAACTTTCAAAAGCATTAAATGATCTTTCTGCTTTATAATCCTTCTGAAAAATGATACAAAACATATTAAATATACAGTGTAAAATACTCTTAAGCAGGTGGCTCTAAATTCCAGGTGCTTCAGACATTTATTTAGGTTGACAATTATTTAGGCAGCAGCTGGAAAAGAGATGATCAGGAATGTTATGTTTTTTGCTATTTTGTAATATTATGTTTGTTTTTAAACATACATTTCTGACATTAAAAAAATAAAATTATATTATTTTATAATTGGAGGAGATGATGCATACATTAAGAAGAGCAATATGATTGAATAGTTTGCAAGGAAAAAAACTGTTTTAAGTAAGAGTTATTTATTATTTTATTTGGGAGCTTAAACAAGAGAATGTTTTATATATGGACATAAAGGTAACTGAGCATCTACAAAAAGGCTTGAGGTAATTTAAGGCCATCCTGAAGATAAATAAAATAACTTTTCATTTCCCCAAAATATATGTTTTCAAAGTACATTTGGATCACAGTTTTTTTTTTTTTTTTTAATCTTTATAACACTAATATTCATTGAAAGGACTGTTCTGAAACTTAAACTCCATTACTTTGGCTACCTGATGGGAAGAACCTTCTCAATGGAAAAGACCCTGATGCTGAGAAAGACTGAAGGCAAAAGGAGATGAGGGTGGCAGAGAATGAGATAGTTAGATAGCATCACCGACTCAGTGGATATGAATTTGAGCAAACTCCAGGAGACAGTGGATGACAGAGGAACCTGGTGTATTGCAGTCCATGGGGTCACAAAGAGTCAGACATGATTTAGCAACTGAACAACGAAAACAAATATGCTTGTTGTATCAAACAGGGCGGGGCGGGAGGGGTAAGGGGGCTTCTCTGGTGGATCAGTGGTAACGAACTCACCTTCCAGTGCAGGAGACCTGGGTTTGATCCCTGTGTTCGGACCATCTCCTGGAGTAGGGCATGGCAACCCACTCCAATACTCTTGCCTGGAGAATTCCATGGAGAGAGGACCCTGGTGGGCTATAGTTCATGGGGATGCACAGAGTCAGACATGACTGAAGTGACTAAGCAGCAGCAGCACGATGGTGAGAACTGGAAATTCCCATCCAGTGCTATGTTTGTTGCCGTGAAATCATCTCATACTGTGGATAAAGACATCTCTAAGGAATCAAATCTGATTGATTGTCTTGGTCCATTCACTTTGTCACTACTTTGTCCCCTGAATAGTTGGTTTGAAAAGCATGGAGTTCTGAGGGGTTTTGTCAAAAGGGAGAAGTTCTCCAGATGATGATAATATGTATCTGGAATATTTAGGGTTTTTTTTTTTTTTTTGCTTTCTTTTCAGTGATAAGCTTGATGATCATGTTTAACCAAATCCTCCTATATTTAACCAGTCCTTCCCAATATAAAAATATTTGAGTGGGAATGAGATTTGCCCTACATGTTTTTCCTACTTCTTGTATACCTTATATACCAAGATACTACTGCCTGTTGGGTTTCCCAAGGACTCTAATCTAGTCAAAAAAAATAATGTCTGCCTCTTCTGCCCACCACCCTTACAAGCAGTACATACTTAGTTGCTCAGTTGTGTCCAACTCTTTGAGACCCCATGGACTATAGCCTGCAAGGTCCTCTGTCCATGGAATTTTCCAGGCAGGAATACTGGAGTGGTTGCCATTTCCTTATCCAACCCTTATAGCCAGAACTCTGCTAAAGTCTTTGGATTTTACTCAACACTCATGTTACCCCAATTTCTCTGAGCTGTAACTGAATATAACTAGAAAAATATGGTCAAGATTGGTCTGGAGAGAAATTTGTTGATGGGTATAGGAAGTATTGTTAGAAATGTTCTTTGTCCAAGGTATTTGTAAAATGTTGGCAACGTTCCTAATTCCTCAAAATTATTATGAGTTTTGTTTTTATATAATTGTATATGAAAGACCCAGAAGAGTGACTTGGAAGTGAAGATTCATTATTAAAGGGTTTTATAATATGTTGGCCAGACACAAAAAAGATTGCTACAGTTTTTAGTATCATCTTACTTGCCCCTAGGCCTTCCCTGGTAGCTCAGGTAAAGAATCTGCCTGCAATGCAGGAGACCCTGGTTTGATCCCTGGCTCAGAAAGATCCACTGGAGAAGGGATTGGCTACCCACTCCAGTATTCTTGGGCTTCCCTGGTGGCTCAGCTGGTAAACAATCTGCCTTCAATGTGGGAGACCTGGGTTCAATCCCTGGGTTGGGAAGATCCCCAGAGAAGGGAAAGGCTATCCACTTTAGTATTCTAGCTGGGAGAATTCCTTGAACTGTATAGTCCATGGGGGCTCAAACAGCTGGACACACTGAGCGACTTTCACTTACTTGCCCCTATTTTCCCTTTCCAATCCTTTTGCTTGGTTTGTATTTGCCAAACATTTTCTTCTTTTTACCACTTTGTTTCTTATGCAAATCTATTGAGAGATTTCATACTATAAATGTTAAAAAGAAACTCTGGTGAGTTTAGTACTTGTGACCCCAGGATGCTAAGAGCATTAAACACTAGACAAGATCAACCCTAATATCAGAATGAGTAAACGGCTGAATCTCTGGGACCTTTTTGTTTGTCTGTTTTCATGAAACAGGTGTGTAAATAATACATTCTTCAACATTACCCTGAGGTGTAAAGCTTCCGAAGTGGCACAGTGGTAAAGAATCTGCCTGGCAGTTCAGAAGATGCAAGAGATGCAGTTTGATCCCTGGGTCAGGAAGATCCCCTTGAGTAGGAAATGGCAACCCATTCCAGTATTCTTGCCTGGAAAATTCCATGGTCAGAGGAGCCTGGTAATCTACAGTTCGTGAGGTTGCAAAGAGTCAGACATGACTGGGCACACGCACACACATAAAACGCCACATATATAACTGCTTTAAAAATATTAATTAACATTAATAACAGCATTATGGCAAAGCTAATTTATATTTGATTCAGCCTTGCAAAGATTACCAATGGTTATTTATGAAGTATGAGCATCTAATTTTACAGTCTGATCTGGCACACATAGATCAGAGGACACAGGCAGAGCCAGGGTGTGTAAAGCTAATATAGCAGTAGCGCCTGGACTTAGTAACTGTATGAAATTAGACAAGTTACTTGACTTCTCTGTACCATCATTTATTTGCTTGTTTGTTTTATTTTTCATTTGGAAAATGTATCTACTTCATAGAGTTGCTATAAGGATTAAATGCATTTCTGTATTTAAGCCCTACAGTGCCAGGGACATAGTAAATGCTCACTGACTTAATAGTCAATGTCTCATTAAATTCAAACTGCACTTATTAGGTACTTCATACATTTAAGGGCCTGTAGCAATATCATAGGAATCTTTTAATTAAGAATTTCTACTTAATACCTGGATAGTACAATTCAGTCATTGTTTAAAGCACATAATTGTAGTTTTGTCTTCTGGCAATAGCATTTTATTCTCATTCAATTAAATCTCAAGTTCAAGATTTTCCATTGTTGGGTCATCTGATTTAATTTTAACATGTGAAATGTCATGTATGAAACGAGATGCCAGTCCAGGTTCAATGCACGATGCTGGATGCTTGGGGCTGGTGCACTGGGACGGCCCAGAGGGATGGTATGGGGAGGGAGGAGGGAGGAGGGTTCAGGATGGGGAACACATGAGAAATAAAGGTTTAAATTTTTTTAAATTTAAAAAAAAAAAAAAAAACAATGAAAAAAAAAATTTAATACCAAGACAGTTACTCCTTTTTGTTTTTCTGACTAGCTGTAGTTTAAATCCATTTATTTTGAAATGTAATAACAATTATTTTTAGAAAAAAGTGACATGAAGCCCCTATCAGAGAAAGAGGAGCTGCTTTTTAGCAGCGGAATAAAAAAAATAACCTGTTGACATAGCATATTCCAACATTCAAATTGATCCAAACATTCTAAAAATCATACTTGGGGTACACAGATTTCTACTTAGTTTCAGAGTTTCAGAGAGTTTGTACTGAATGAGCCTTGTATAGTGGCTAGCCTAACTGCCCTCACTTGGGGGGAAGTTTCTGACCTACCTAAGGTTATAGTCGGTAGTGGAAGTGACATCAGAAAGCCTCTGTCTTGATTGTCTGGACAAAAGGATTTCCTGCCTTGAGCATCACCTATTCTTTGAACAAGATGCAGAGGGATGTTTAAGAACTTCTGGAAAGGTGAATACTGATGTCAATTCACAACTCTGTCTCGTGTTTCTCAGTATCTATAAATGCTTTAATATTACTCCAGGGTTTGATACTAATGCTATACCCAGGCCTATACCTATACTGCCCTTGGTTAGTGATTCCTAGAGGAGAACTGAGTAAATGTTTTTGTATCCTGGCTTGAAGTTTGAGTGCCATTCTCCCGATTGCTTGGTGATTTGGGTCCTTTTCCATATGATACGTCTTTCTGTGGGATAATTCAGTTGATTAGCTATGGGTAACCTTTGGATCCATCTCTCCTAGTGTCTGTAATCCTTTCTTGTTTTCTTTGCCCTTCCTGTGACCTGACTCCCTATGAAGTCTCTTCAGTAATAGAATTCTTCTGGCCACTTTAATTCCAGTGACTGGGGTTTGCTATCAATAGCTTCTGCTGGGTGAAGCTTCTTGCCTGTTCTGGTCCTTTTTTAATATCCTATTACTTGAATCTCTCTGATCACCTCCTTCACTTTTGCTACAAAAGATAATCGAGGGATTTGACTCAACTGGGAACATTTGCTGACAGTCCTCTGCCTGACTTTTCACCAGATTCTTTAGATGTCCTTTAAGTCTTAACTAGGATAGAACTTTGAAGTCTAAGACCTGTTTTCACAGATTCAACTTTTAAATGATTATCCATGAAATGAGAAAAAAAAAAAATGAGGCTGAAGAATCACCTAAAGTAATGGAAATTGGGTTTGAGTCAACCTGTGAAAGAATAGGTTACACTGTAAGGGGAAAACTGTTCTTTCTTGAGTTGAGGAACGATAACTACATGTGGGTGAGGAATTGTGTTGTGGTGGTGGCCGGACTCATCCTAGTGGCTATGGGTGGTATTGTCAATACTGTGTCTGCTGTATCTCCAGCTCTGAAAAACATAAATGTCTACTTAGAGAAGTGACTACATCAGTCAGTGAGCTTATCTCTAAATATTACTGTGGCTGAGAATCATTTCCTATACACTTGGTTTGGGGATTAAGCTGTCAATCACAACACTGACTTTATATACTATGTGACTTGGAACAGTTGTCTGTTC
This sequence comes from Bos taurus, assembly GCF_002263795.3. NCBI lineage: Eukaryota > Metazoa > Chordata > Mammalia > Artiodactyla > Bovidae > Bos > Bos taurus. The sequence continues at coordinate 49,871,734 of NC_037333.1, read as the reverse complement.
TACAAAATGGGACTGCTATACTCTCTGATTTGTAAGGTTATTGTGATGATTTATTGAATTAACATATCTAAAGCCTTTAGATCTATGCCTGATTCATGATGTCTTTAATAAATATTAATTATAATAAATGATAATTTATGGGAAAAATACCTGGTGTAAGTTATTGGTTTGAAAACCCAAGTTTTTCTTCACTGAATCAATTTAACAGTCAATAGAAAATATTCATAAACTACAACTTTCTTTTTTGTACAATATCAAAGGGTTTTTCCAGTTTTATTTCATAATCGGAATAAAGTAACCATGTTCCTGAGAGTTTGTGAAGAGACAGGACTTGGTGTAATATAACTTTAGATGTTTCAGATTCAAGTGGTAATGTTGAGAGCAGAAGTCACCGGTGCTAAGGTGAATTATTCCTAGATCGCCTTATCAGATATTTTGTCAAACAGCCATTGAAATAAGAAAATTATAGATAAAGAGAAGATGGTGAGTGCTAAGTATGGGTGAATAGCCAGGGAGAAACAAAACAGAAAAGGCCAGGGATATAAAAACTTGGCAGATAAAAGAAGAATAAACAATAATATAATGAGGGAAATGATCGATAATTGGAGGAGTCAAAGGAAAATTTTTAGTTCACACATCAGTGAAACCTCTTAGATATCTCTAGGAGAGGTAAGTTATCATGGCACTAACTGCTCCTCCCTTTTGGGAGGTAGTCTAGGTACCATCAGCCATAAGTGGATCTTCCTTCTTGTATCTATATGGCCTGCCAGATTCTCCTTTAAGACTATAATGATCGATTTTATGTGTAAGCTTGACTGGGTTAAGGGATGCTCGGCTGGGAAGATATTATTTCTGGGTGGGCCTGTGACCTGTACTGGTGTCTCTGAAAGAGATTAGTATTTGATTTTGTAGACCAGGTAAAGATCACCCTCACAAATGTGGGTGCGCATCATCCAATCTGTTGAGAGCTTACATAAAACAAAAAGTCAAAGAAAGGCAAATTAAAAAAAAAAAAATAAAAATAGAAAGGCAAATTAACTCTCTCTGCTTAAGCTGAAGCATCCATCATGATGCTGAAGCATCCATCATGATGCCCATGAACATCAGGCTTTTGGATTCAGACTGAGATCTATTTTGTCAGAGCCAAGATTTTCAGTCCTTTAGACTCATACTGAATTACACTACCAGCTTTCCTGCTTCTTCAGCTTGCAAAGGCTTGCAAGAACTTGGAGCAGCTTGTGGGATTTCTTGGTGGCTTAACTGTGTGAACCAACTCCTGTAGTGAATCTCCTCTTCTATCTTACATTAATTCTCTTTCTCAGGAGAACCCTAACTAATTCAGAGGTACTGGCATAAAAGTTGTATATGAGATAGATTGCAACTGGAGAAATATTCAAAGTAACTTTTACAGCTATACAGTGGTAATTATAGAGAGGATAAAGAGAGAAAGACAAGTACTTAGATTTTTTGAAGAATCAGTAGACTTTCAAATTGTGAATGAAGGAGAGGAATTGATGAGTGAATTATTACGTGAATGGTGGTATTAATGCAAATGGTAAGTGATATGAAAGAACTGAATGGATTTACAAGTCTGCAGAAATGCAATCTGATTCACAAAGATTCCTCCTTCAAGACAGTTGCAACTTTTTTCACCACTAGAGTAACATGGAGGTGGATAAGTCAAAATCATGCAAAATTTATAACATATTGCATATGTGCAAGGGAGATGTTGCTGAACAGAAAGCTCTCTTTTAAGTGCATTTTGTTGCAGAAAATTTTCTCATTGCAATGAGTTCATTTTTTCTATATTTAGTTCCTAGCATATAAAAGCAAATACGGGTCTTTGAACAAGACTTTTTGAAATATTCATGTCTTCTCCCATCACAACTTGTATTATAAGCAAATTGTTATTTAGTTGCATAAAGCTTATATAAATGTGTTGTGAATAACTTTGAGAGGTTTCAGGAAGTTAGTGAACAGTATTGGAAGCATATTTGAAGTAACTAAAATTTGAGTACAAAAATATTAACCCACCTTTGCCATATTATGCTGCTGCTGCTGCTAAATCGCGTCAGTCGTGTCTGACTCTCTGCGACCCCATAGACAGCAGGAGCCACCAGGCTCCCCCGTCCCTGGGATTCTCCAGGCAAGAACACTGGAGTGGGTTGCCATTTTCTTCTCCAATGCATGAAAGTGAAAAGTGAAAGTGAAGTTGCTCAGTCCTGTCCTACTCTCTGCGACCCTATGGACTGCAGCCTACCAGGCTTCTCCATCCACGGGATTTTTCAGGCAAGAGTACTGGAGTGGGTTGCCATTGCCTTCTCCACATAAGAAGCTTTAAAATAATACTTCACATATATTTAGTTGAACATTTTGATTAGAGATTGCTTTATAATTGAAAAAAAGAACACATTTGCATGGAAAAATGACAGCAACTACACACTCAATAAGAATTTACTGAGTATCCATAATATGCTCCCAATAGGTACTAGATGTGACAAAAATTATTGCTTACTCTATATCCCTTTCTCCCTATTCTTCTTATGAACAGAGCTTTGTTGTCAACCAGAGTAATTGTTTTAAGGCATCTCTCAAAACTGTAATGTCCCAACCTCTTTACTCAGGGGAAAAGGCAAAGTTCTTACATAGGCATCCAAAATGTCCTACGGGAAGCATACCATATTTACTTCTCTGACTCCATCTCCTAGAATTTTCTCACCTCAATGTGTCCTGTTACCCACACCAGCTTCCTTGCTTTTTCTCACGTGCTTTGTGTTATTGTAATGCAGGACTTTTGCACTGGCTATTTCCTCTCTCTGAAATGCTTTACCTGCAGATATTGATAAGACTGTTTTCTTCCTCTTTGATAACTCTTTGCTTAAATGTCATCTTTGTAAGGAAGGCACTCTAACCATCTTCTCTTTCTCCCTCTTTTATTTAAACTATTATATTGATGTATGATCATCACACCAAAAGGTATACATATTTAATATATACAGTTTGATGAGTTTGGAGATATGTATACAACTGTGAATGCTTCATGCCATCAACACAATCTATGCCATCAACATATCCATCACCTCCAGAAGTTTCTTCCTGCCCTCTTATCTTCTTTTTCTCCTTGTATTCTTCTTTTTATTATTGGAACATTTAATATAAGGTCTATCCTCATAACAAATTTTAAAATATATGATACAGTGTTATTAATCATAAGCCATATGTAGTACGGTAGATCTCTAGGCTTTACTCAGTTTGCATAGTCAACTTCTGTACCATTTCTTCCTCCTTCTAGGCCCTGCCAACCATAATTCTACTCTATATGTTTCTTTGAGTTGGACTGTTTTTGAATCTTCATGTAAGTGGTAGCATGTAATGCTTATCTGTGACTGTTTTACATAGCATAATGTCCTTCAGGTTCATCTATGTTGTCACAAATGGAGGATTTTCTTTTTTTTTTTTAGGCTGAATAATATTCCATCATATCTATATCGTGGACATGTCTTTGTCCATTCATCTGTTGATGGACATTTAGGTTATTTCAATATCGTGGCTATTGTGGGTAGTGCTTCAGTAAACAATGGAATGCAGATATCTCTTTGAAATTCTGTTTTTATTTCTTTTGGATATATTCCCAGGAAGAGGAGGATTGCTGGATTTAATAGTTAGCTCTATTTTTTAATATTTTGAGGGACCTCCATGCTGTTTTCCATAGTGACTAAAGCGGTTTGCATTCCCACAGAGAGTTCCCCACCCCACTCCAGTACTCTTGCCTGGAAAATCCCATGGACGGAGGAGCCTGGTGGGCTTCAGTCCATGGGGTCGCTAAGAGTCAGACATGACTAAGTGACTTCACTTTCACTTTTCACTTGCATGCATTGGAGAAGGAAATGGCAACCCCCTCTGGTGTTCTTGCCTGGAGAATCCCAGGGATGGGGGAGCCTGGTGGGCTGCCATCTATGGGGTCGCACAGAGTCGGACATGACTGAAGTGACTTAGCAGCAGCAGCAGCAGAGAGTTTTCTAATATTTCTGTTCTTTACATCTTTGCCATTGTTTATCTTTTGTTTTTGTGATAATAGCCATTCTAACAGGTGATAAGTGATATCTCTTTGTGATTTTGCTTTGCATTTCCCTCATTTTCATTTCCTTTGAGTGTGGATAAATAGTTTTCACACTATTGAAGAAACTGTCTTTTTCTTTCTATATTATTGGCAATCTTGTCAAAAATTAGTTTATCATACTTGTGTTGTTTTATTTCTGAGTTCTCTATTTTGTTCAGTTGGTTTATTTATCTGTTTTTCTGCAAGTACATACTTGTTTGATTACTATAGCTTTGTGATGTAGTTTGAAATTAGGAAATGTGATGACTTGAGCTTTGTTCATCTTGCTCAAAATTGCTTTTTCTATTTAGGATCTTTTGTGGCTTTATAATAAATTTTAGGATTATGTTTACCATGTATGTAAAAAAGTTCCATTTGGATTTTAATAGGGATTATATTATGATGGTTTTGAGTTGTAGGGACATTTTAAAAATATTATTTCTTCAATCCATGAACAGCATGTATTTTCACTTATTTGTGTTGGGTTTGATTCTTTCAAAATTGATTTATAATTTTCAGTTTTTCAAGTCATTTATCTACTTGGCTAAGTTTATTCCTAAATGTTTTATTATTTTTATGACATTGTGAAGGGAATTGTTTTCTTAATTTCCTCTTTGGATAGTTTGTTGTTGGTGTATAAAAATACAATAGGTTTTTGTATGTTGATTTTTGTATCCTGTTACTTTGCTAAATTTATTTTTGGTTCTTTGTGTGTGCATGTTTGTGTGGTCTTTACAATTTTCTGTCATGTCTTCTGTAGAGATAGTTTTGGTTCTTCCTTTTAAATTTGGATGTCAAATCTTTTTTTTTTTTTTTTTTCTTGCCTAATTGATCTGGATAGTTATTCCAGTAAGTACTATGTTGAATAAAAGTGGTGAGACTATGTATCTTTGTCTCCTGCATGATCCTAGAGGAAAAATTTTCAGTTTTTCACCACTGAATATAATGTTAGTTATGGACTGTTCAAATATGGTCCTTATTATATTAAGGTACATTCCTTCTATGCCTAATTTGTTGAGAACTTTTATCATGAAAGGATGTTAAACTTTGTCAAATATTTTTTCTACAATTACTGAGACAATCATAAAATTTTATGCTTTAGTCTGTTAATGTGGTTTATCACATTTATTGCTTTGCTTTTGATAATTTATCTCACTAGGGATAAATCTCATTTGGTAATGGTGTATGATCTTTTTAATGTTGTGTTGAATTTTGTTTGCTAATATTTTGTTCAGGATTTTTGCATCCATGTTCATCAAGGATATTTTCCTGTAGTTTTCCTGTGTTGTCTTTGTCTAGTTTTGGTATCAGGGTTATGATGGCCTCATGTAATCGGTTTGGCAATGTTCTCTCTTCAAGTTTTTTGAAGGGTTTAAGAAAAGTTGCTATTAATTCTTCTTTAAATATTTGGTAGAATTCACCTATGAGTCACATGGTCCTGGACTTTTCTTTGTTGAGAAATTTTTAACTACTGATTCAATCTCCTTATTTATTTTTGGCCTGTTCAGGCTTTCTTTTTCTTCTTGATTCAGTCTTGGCATGCTGTATGTTTATAGGAATTTATCCATGTCTTAGGTTGTTCAATTTGTTGGTATATAACTGTTTGTAACTTTTTAAATGATCTCTTAAATTTCTGTGACATCCATTGTAATATATCTTCTTTCATTTCTACATTTGTTTTTAGTCTTCTCTCTCTCTCTCTCTCTTTCTTGGTTAGTCTAGTTAAAGTTTATTTTGTTTTTTATGTTTTTTAAATCTCATAGTCAATTTTTCCAAATGTCTTTCTAGTCTCAATTTCACTTATTTCTGCTATAATCTTATTTCCTTCCTTCTGCTAAATTTGGGCTTAGTTTGTTCTCTTTTATAGTTATTTGATTTATAAAGTTATATTGTATATTTGATATTTCTTCTTTTTAAATGTAGAGGTTTGTAGTTATAAACTTCTCTCTTAGTACTAATAGGTTTTGGTGTGTTATATTTTTGTTTTCACTTGCTTTAAGATATTTTCTAATTTTACTTTTGATTTTTTTGACCCAACTGTTGTCCAAAAGTGTGTTGTTTAATTTCCACATATATGTGAAGTTTCCTATGCTTCTTTATTACTGATTTCTACCTTTAATCCATGTGGTTAGAAAGGATATTTGGAATGATTTCAATCTTCTTAATTTTTAAGACATTTTTGTAAACTAGCATATGAGCTACCCTGGAGAATATTCCATGTGTACTTGAGAACAGTGTGTATTCTGCTGCTTTGGGTGGAACATTCTATATATTTTAAGTTAACTTGTTCTGTATTAGTGTTCAAGTTTCTTGTTTCTCTATTGAATTTCTTTCTGGATGATCTATACATTATTGAAAGCAGGGTATTGAAATCTATTAGTATTGTATTGCTGTCTATTTCTCCCTTCATATCTGTCAATGATTTGTTTTATTTATTTAGGTGCTCTAGTGTTGGGTAGAAATATTTCTTGAACTGTGCCTTTGCAAATGCTTCCTTTTAACTAAAACTACTTCTCTTGTTGTCTGTAAAATTCCTATGTATTTATATTGATAAAATACGTAGATTATGCTGCAATAGCATGCAAGTCCTAAATTCATAGTTTAACACAATTAAACTAGTGATGCTCAAAGTATGATCCATGGATATATAGGAATACCTAAGATCTCTTTCAGAGTATTGGTGAGGGCAAATCTACTTTCAAAATAATATTGAAATGGTATTGCCCTTTAACCTTGTTGACATTTGCATTGATGATGCAATGTTATGGATAAGACTGTGGTTTCAAATTGACCTACTATTAGATATCCTATTTTTCATTATACTTTTTGGACAGAATGGGAAAAAAAAGGATAATTTCACTTAAAAGTATCCTTGAAGAAGTATAAAAATTATCAATTTTATTAAATTTGATCCTTGAGTACACATCTTTTCAATATTCTATGTGACACAATGGGAAGTATGCACTTCCACTACACATAAAAACATGATGATTGTCATACAGGAAAAGTACTTGTGCAATAGAGCTGCAGGCTGAATTAGCACTTTTTAAAGAAATATCATTTTTACTTTAATGAATTACTGAAAATCTATGTTTATTTAAAATTGAGTATTTAGCATACCTTTTCTAAAATTAATGAATATAGAAAGTCTGTTGCTTCATGGAAAATAATTGAAAACTTTTATGACCAATGATTTGTATTAAGATTTCAAGTAAAAATCATTTAGAAAATCATAAATATCTTCCATAGTGAACTTGACAGCTCCCCATACCTAGAGATTTTGCAAATGAGATTTGTGATGTCAACAAATGTTATTTTAAAATATTGAATAAAAAAAATATCAAAAGCTGGAAGATCTGAATAACTCAGTAACCAGTTTTCCAGATGACCAATGCATGATATTATGTAATTATGCCTCCGTAAATATATCTATTTAAAATGAAGGATAGATGAAATGTTTTAATAATAACAAAGTATAAAAAGTTAATTGCTGTGACTTTAGATTCCTTATTAAAATTAACTCTTAAGAAACTGTGGTTTGTTGAGTATTTTTGTCTTATACCGAAGAGTAAGATCCATAATTATCTGAAAAACCTTCAAACACTCCTCTTACTTTCAACTACATATGTGTGCAAAGCCAGATTTCCTTCATTTGCTTCTATTAAAATGTTTCAAGTTATTAAATCTAGAACCAGATAAGAAAATTCAATTTTAACCTACTAAGGTGAAAGTAAAGAAACAATGTTACTGGATGCAACTTTTCTCACTAAATTAATTTTTTGGAATATATGTTTTATATAAAATATGCTATATTAAATATCAACATTCAGAAAACTAAGAACATGGTATCCGGTCCCATCACTTCATGGCAAATAGATGGGGAGACAGTGGCTGACTTTATTTTTCTGGGCTCCAAAATCACTGCAGATGGTGACTGCAGCCATGAAATCAAAAGACACTTGCTCCTTGGAAGGAAAGTTATGACCAACCTAGACAGCACATTAAAAAGCAGAGACATTACTTTGTCAACAAAGGTCCATCTAGTCAAGGCTATGGTTTTTCCAGTAGTCATATATGGATGTGAGAGTTGGACTATAAAGAAAGCTGAGTGCAGAAGAATTGATGCTTTTGAACTGTGGTGTTGGAGAAGACTCTTAAGAGTCCCTTGGACTGCAAGGAGATCCAACCAGTCCATCCTAAAGGAGATCAGTCCTGGGTGTTCATTGGAAAGACTGATGTTGAAGCTGAAACTCCAATACTTTGGCCACCGGATGCGAAGAGCTGACTCATTTGAAAAGACCCTGGTGCTAGGAACGATTGAGGGCAGGAGGAGAAGGGGACAACACAGGATGAGATGGTTGGATGGCATCACCTACTCAATGGATACGGGTTTGGGTAGACTCTGGGAGTTGGTTATTGACAGGAAGGCCTGGCGTGCTGCGGATCATTGGGTAGCAAAGAGTAGGACATGACTGAGCGACTGAACTGAACAGATAAAAAGTTTAAAATTTAATACATTTCTGTTTTAATTTGAAACAGGAATTATTGATAGGTAAATTAATATAAACAAATATTTTTCAATTTCAGTTATTAAGAAAGCAAAGGCGTTCTGAGACCAACATGTTTGAGAACCACTACAAAAATATATTTTTCATTTATGCTGCATCTTTGACATGAGATGATAGGAAACTGTATTCCAATTTGGTATTCATAGACCTGGGATAACAGAGAATATGCTGTCTTGTATTTGTACCATCTGTTTATTGTGAATCCTATCCAAAAAAAAAAAAAAAAAAAACAGCAGGGAAGCAGACACATAGAAACATGCTAAATTCTGTGCAGTGGCTTAAAAATATTTAGATAGGGAAAACAAGTGAAGGAAGATGTAATTAAGAAGTTTTAAGCAGAAATTGACACTTAAGTTGGATTTCCAATTGAGTGACTGCATATAGACGAGAAGTGGTACAAGAGGATTATTCATAGAAAAACAACAGTAGGAAGATTCTTCCAGATTTGTCAAAAGTTGCCTTCATGATCATGAGGAACTTTGATTCCAGCTTTAATGGAGGGTCTACATTGGCCAGTAAGGGAGCATTATATATTCAAAAGCCAAGTAGCATTAGATTGTAATTGATTTTTTTAAAATGAAGCTGAAAAGTTGAGATTTGATTTACTTAACAAAAGGGTTTTGGCTTTGAGGAGGGAGGTGATATGTGCAGCATTTGAAGTTTAGATTGATGTTAATGGTTTATAGGATGATTAATTGGACAGTTCAGTTGTCACTCAGTTGTGTCCAACTCTTTGCGACCCCATGAATCACAGCACGCCAGGCCTCCCTGTCCATCACCAACTCCCAGAGTTCACCTAAACTCATGTGCATCGAGTCGATGATGCCATCCAGCCATCTCATCCTCTGTTGTCCCCTTCTCCTCCTGCCCCCAATCCCTCCCAGCATCAGAGTCTTTTTCAATGAGTCAGCTCTTCGCATGAGGTGGCCAAAATATTGGAGTTTCAGCCTTAGCATCAGTCCTTCCAAAGAACACCCAGCTTTAGGTGGAACTCTGTTAGAATTGGACATGGTTGGGACAAACATTGGAAAGACCAGCTAAGGATTTTTGAACTAATTGTAAGTGTTAGTATGAATTTGTAAATAGTGCTGGGGTAGAGTTGGGTGGGGGATAGAAAAGATTAAGCGAGTAAAAATTTAAGACATAATTGGAAGAATAGCTAAATCAGTTTTGTTGACTTTCAGTATTGGGAATGAGATATTTGTCTGTTACTAACGTGCACTGTGAAGTTCCAGATGTTCAAGCTGGTTTTAGAAAAGGCAGAGGAACCAGAGATCAAATTGCCAACATCCACTGGATCATTGAAAAAGCAAGAGAGTTCCAGAAAAACATCTATTTCTGTTTTATTGACTATGCCAAAGCCTTTGACTGTGTGGATCACAATAAACTGGAAAATTCTGAAAGAGATGGGAATACCAGACCACCTGACCCGCCTCTTGAGAAACCTATATGCAGGTCAGGAAGCAACAGTTAGAACTGGACATGGAACAACAGACTGGTTCCAAATAGGAAAAAGAGTACATCAAGGCTGTACATTGTCACCCTGCTTATTTAACTTATATGCAGAGTACATCATGAGAAATGCTGGGCTGGAAGAAGCACTAGCTGGAATCAAGATTGCCAGGAGAAATATCAATGACCTCAGATATGCAGATGACACCACCCTTATGGCAGAAAGTGAAGAGGAACTCAAAAGCCTCTTGATGAAAGTGAAAGTAGAGAGTGAAAAAGTTGGCTTAAAGCTCAACATTCAGAAAACTAATATCATGGCATCTGGTCCCATCACTTCATGGCAAATAGATGGGGAAACAGTGGAAACAGTGTCAGACTTTAGTTTTCTGGGCTCCAAAATCACTACAGATGGTGACTGCAGCCATGAAATTAAAAGACGCTGGCTCCTTGGAAGGAAAGTTATGACCAACCTAGATAGCATATTCAAAAGCAGAGACATTACTTTGCCAACAAAGGTCTGTCTAGTCAAGGCTATGGTTTTTCCAGTGGTCATGTATGGATGTGAGAGCTGGACTGTGAAGAAGGCTGAGTGCTGAAGAATTGATGCTTTTGAACTGTGGTGTTGCAGAAGACTCTTGAGAGTCCCTTGGACTGCAAGGAGATCCAACCAGTCCATTCTGAAGGAGATCAGCCCTGGGATTTCTTTGGAAGGAATGATGCTAAAGCTGAAACTCCAGTACTTTGGCCACCTCATGCGAAGAGTTGACTCATTGGAAAAGCCCCTGATGCTGGGAGGGATTGGGGGCAGGAGGAGAAGGGGACGATAGAGGATGAGATGGCTGGATGGCATCACTGACTCGATGGATGTGATTCTGAGTGAACTCCAGGAGTTGGTGATGGACAGGGAGGCCTGGCATGCTGCGATTCATGGTGTCGCAAGAGTCGGACATGACTGAGCGACTGAACTGAACTGAACTATCCTTTAATATATATCCTTCTGTGAAGCTTTCTTTCTACTCCCCTACTCAAAACCATTCTTCCCAGCACTTAGTGTCCACAGAGAGTATCTGTCCTAATTTGTATTATGATTTGTTTCCTTGCATGTATATTTAGATGGGTAGATATCTTTTAGATAATTTCCGTGTACTACTTGAGCCTAACACAATGCTTGACACAACCAATGTTTAGTACTGTTGGTTGAGTACATGATGTTATTGTATGAATATAATTAATGTATCAATTGAAGAAGAATGGTTTTTATTCATTTATCTAAACTTCAGAACATGTGGATAAGTAACATTAAATAAATAGTAAAAATAAGTACATTGGCTGAATTTTTCAGGTTCAACTTGGTCTTATTAAATTTTAAAGGCAAAACTGGAATATATATGTGTGTGTGTGTGTGTATGTGTGTGTATACATATATATACATATGTAATATAAAATACATAGTATGACATTCTTCTTCCTTCTCTGTTACTTAATAGTGTGGCATATGTTCCTAACAAATATTCATGTGAGTCAATGTGAGAAATGTTCAGACAAAATGATAGTGAAATGTAATATAAACTAAGACATAAGCCTACAGTTACATATCACTGGACATTTGCCAGATACTTTTCTAACAGCTTTCCACATACTGATTAATTTTATTTTCAAAATAACCCTATTATCTCTGCTTTATACATGAAGAAAATGAAATGCAGGATAGCTAGGTAACCTGCTCGATGTCAGACATGTGTATAAAATGTGTATGCAGCAGAAGCAGTATTTGTTTGAGGCAGTCTGTACTCCTGACATCTGTCTTTGAAACTGAGATTTTCCTACTATGACTTTACAGAGTTTAAAAAAAACTCGTTGTAATGTTGTTAAATTCTATATGATGGTATTTTATATTTGTAAAGAGTGATGTTTTTTCTTTCAAAAATAAGCAACTGGCTTTTGCTTAATGAAGAGTACAAAAATAATTCATAGTTGCTTAGAAGAATCCCATGCGTTTGTAGATCCAAAATAGTCAAATACTTCTTATTTTACAATGAAAATTGAAAGATAAAGTTTTAAAATCAGAAGATAATAATGCATAACTCTCCTGTGTACATTTAGAAACCAAATTCTAGAGTACAAATACAGAGTTGGATATGTAAATGATTCATAGCCTATGTGAATCTTGGAAATAGCAAAAGGCTCTTACTAAAAGAAAAAGGAACATATACATTAAGAATTTCTCAAAAAAAATGTGAACATGAGAGCTACTAAAATCATGAACACATCATCATTAGCATCATTAGCATCATCATTTTCATCAGTTGCTTTTTTATATATAGATACTGGGTTCATGATTCTGAATTAAATGCTCTAAATCCATAAAAATATTTTTAAAATTGCAAAAGAGCTAAAAAGAGAGCCTCTATATTTCTAGAGACATTAGAACAGCTGCTTATTTATTGACCAATGCTTAATAGTTTCTAATAATCAGAAGTATAATGTTTAAAATTTTTATTTTTAAATTTTCAAAATAGTTTAATATATATATAAATCCTATATGAAAGAATTAACATAGATTTTAAATTATCTACTGAATGTTGGAGACTCTGACTCAATATTTCAAACCAATTAAGTCTCCCTATATATAGAGTTGACATTCGTACTTTAAAAGATCAAAGTGCCTTTTCTTTATTGTTTTGCTGTGGATATATTTATGATTTTTAGACAGAAAGTATTTTTTCCCACAAAAGTGTAGAGATTTGAAATAAAGAAGTAAAAATGATAATCTTTATATACTTAAGTGTATGATTAAATTCAGTGACATATTTGTTCTTTTGAAAAGAGAAAGTTTGCTTTTTTTAAAAAAAAAGCATTCAGTTTACATTCTATGAAACTAAGAACAACAACAAAAAACAGTTGTTCTAATTTTAATTGGTATGTTGAGCAATAGGTTAGAATTCAAATAATCACTGATTGTTTTGAAAGTAAGTAAAATATAGTGGATCAGTTCCCAATTAACTTGAGAAATATATGATGCACAGGTATACTTTTTTATGTAGAATGGATATGCTTGAAAATTTGTCAGATATTTGAGTTTTATTTTAATTGAATTAGATTTTAGTGGCTAGATGAGGTTAAAATTAAAATAGTTCTGATCTAAAAAATGTTTCTAGTACTTTCAGAATAATAACTATATAAATGTACATGTTTAACATAGTATAGATTTATGTATGTCTGTGTGTGTGTTTTGAGTACAAAATAGATGAGTATATACTACTCACTTAATTTCAGTTTCCATTTGAATTATCCTTTTTTCTGAAGACCTAAACAAAATCACATAAATATTTGTAAAGACATTAGATGTCTTACGTGAAGATGTTCTTCTCTTTAAAAAATAGAACTAATATATTTTCCCTTCAAACGAGTACCTTAAGAGATAACGAATTACATCTCAAGACCACCTTGAGTATTTTTAAAATTGTGATTTCCCCTCCCTGGAGTGTCAGAATCATCTAGTTCAGTTATATGGGATTTAACCAAAATCCATAGATGATGCTGATACATGTAGAAACCAAAAATGTGTTGCTTTATTTCATTTCAAGTAACCCTAATTTACAGATAGCTTATAGTACATTCTGTACACTGTCTTGGATTCCAATGGCATTTGCCTCTAGCACCTTCAAACTCTGGCTTGCTGAGTAAGCAGCTCAGCTCTAGTCTGTGGGGCTCCTCCACCTGGAATAGGCAGTCGCACACCCAGAGGTTTTGTGTCCTCCTCCAATACTTGAATGACATGCCATAATCAGCAGGAACATGCAGCCAGATTTTGAGAGATCACTTAGCCAGAAGCAATCAGAAATGCAATGGAATTAGTCTACTGTCAGGAGTAATTTGATTAATGGAAATAAGCACCAGGGTAAATGTAGCGTCTCTTCTGTCCCTCTCAAAGACTACGCATCTGAGACATGGCCTCTCCATTTAGGATACCTGGATATGTACCATTTGGCTGAATTGTATTGTTTTGGCTGAACTGATTGTATTGTTTCATGGCTCATCAAGAGACCAGTAAAGTGCTTCTCATCCTTCCCTGTTTCACTAATTTTTATGGTCACTTTTTTTTTTAAAGGAACTCAGTCTAGAACATTCTATACCCCATTTAGAAGAAAACCATTTATTGTATTATGTCATATATGCTTATATTGAGAAGACGTCTTTAACTTATGTCTACCATAATGAAATGGGTCACAGGTAAAAACAAACAAACAAAAAACAAATCTTGTATTATAAGAGGTAAGAATGCAGAAACCAAAAGTTGTATACAGAACAAAACTTAGCTGCTCATGGTGTGTGATCCTCTAATGTGCTGTTGAGTTTGCTTTACCAGTATTTCCTAAGAATTTTTGCACCTCTATTCATTATGGATATTGGCCTGTAGTTTTGTAGTTGTATTTTCTTGTAGTTTCCTTATCTGACCTTGGTGTGAGGGTATTACTGGCCTCCTAAAATGAGTTTGAGTGTATTCTTTCCTCGTCAATATTTTTGAAGAGTTTGATAAGGATTTCCATTCATTCCTCTTTAAATATTTGATAAAACTCAGTGAAACAATCTGGCCTGTGCTTTTCTATGTTGGAAAATCTTTGATTACTGAGTCAATCTTATTATTAATTTGTTCTAATTTTCTATTTCTTCATGATTCAGTCATGGTAGTGAAGTGAAGTGAAAGTTGCTCAGTCATATTCAACTCTTTGAGACTCCATGGACTATACAGTCCATGGAATTCTCCACGCCAGAATACTGGAGTGGGTAGCCTATCTCTTCTCCAGCAGATCTTCCTGACAAAGGAATTGAACCGGGGTCTCTCCTGCATTGCAAGCAGATTCTTTACCAACTGAGCTATCAGGGAAGTCCTTTCAGTCATGGTGGGTTGCATATAAATAGAAATGCATCCATTTTTTCTAGGCTGTACAATATGTTGGCATATAGTTGTTCACCGTAGTCTGAGATCATTTGTATTTCTGTGGTATCAGGTGTGAGGTCTCTCCCTTCATTTATAATTTTATTTGGCTCTTCACATACCATGATCAAGTGAAATTCATCCCTGAGATGGAAAGCAGTGGTTTACCATCTGCATTTCAATAAATGTGAGACACCACATTAATAGAATGAAAGATGAAAATCATGTGATCATCTCAATAGATGCAGAACAAGTATTTGATAAATTTCAACATCCATTTATAATAAAAGCTCTCAACAACTTGAATTTGGAATGATTATATCTCAACATAATGAAGGCCATTTATGACAAGCACACAACTAATATTATATTCAGTGGTGAAAGATTGGAAGCTTTTCCTCTAAGATCAGAAACAAGACAAGGATGCCTACTATGATGGTTTAGTCACTAAGTCATGTCCTACTCTTGTGACCCCATGGACTATAGCCCACCAAGTTCCTCTGTCTATGGGATTTTCCAGGTGAGAATACTAGAGTGGGTTGCCATTTCCTTCACCAGGGGATATTCCCAACCTAGCGATTGAACCTGGGTCTCCTGCACTGCAGGCATATTCTTTGCTGATTGAACTACCATCTTATTCAGCACATTACTGGAAGTAATTGCCTATGAATCAGGCAAGGATGATGAATGAATGAATGAATGAATAAATAAATAAATAAATAAAAGGCACCTGATTTGGAAAGTAAGAAAGAAAATTGTATCTACTTGAAGATAACATGGTTTTATGTATAGAAAATCCTAAATATCACTGAAAATCTGTTAGCTCTAATCAACAAATACAGTAAAGTTTCAGGGTAAAAATCAAAGTACAAGTATCAGTTGTGTTTCTATTCACTGAAAATAAGTTATCTGAAAAGTAAATAATCTCATTTACAATAACCTCAAAACCAATAAAATACTTAGAAATAAATTTATCCAAGGAAGTGAAATATTTGTACACTAAAACTATGACATTTGTGAAATGGAAGAAGATGCAAATAAATGAAAAGCTATCCCATATTCATGAATTGAAAAAAAATAATATTGACAAAATGTCCCACTACCCAAAGCCATCTATTGATTTGGTGTAATCTCTGTCAAGTTTCCAATGACTTTTTTTTGCAGAAGCAAAAAATATAATCTTAAATTAGTTTGGAGCCACAAAGGTCCCCAAATAGCCCAAACAATTTTGAGCAAGAAAAAGAAAGATGGAGGCATCACACTTCCTAATTTCAAACTATTTTACTAAGCCTTGGTAATCAAAATAGTATGATATTGGTATAAAAATAGACACAGAAGCATCTAGAACAGAGTTGAAAGCCTACAAATAAATCCATGCCTATACTGTCAACTAATGTTTGACAGGGGAGCCAAGAATACTCAGTGGAGTCTCTTTAATAAGCAGTGCTGAGAAAATTTGATATCACATATTAAAAAATGAAACTAGACACCTGTCTTACACAATTCACAAAAATTATCTTGAAATGGATTAAAGACTCAAATGTCAGAATTGAAACTATAAAAATCCTAGAAGAAACAGAAATCTTCTTGACGTTGGTCTTCAGTCAGTCAATTCAGTAGCTCAGTAATATCCAACTCTTTGCAACCCCATGGACTGCAGCAGGCCTGGCTTCCCTGTCCATCATCAACTCCCAGAGCTTACTCAAACTCATTTCCATAGAGTCGGTGATGCCATCCAACCATCTCATCCACTGTTATCCCATTCTTCTCCCTCCTTCAATCTTTCCCAGCATCAGGGTTTTTTCCAAGAAGTCAGTTCTTTGCATCAGGTGGCCAAAGTATTGGAGTTTCAGATTCAGCATCAGTCTTTCCAATGAATAGTCAGGACTGATTTCCTTTAGGATAGACTAGTTGGATCTCCATGCAGTCCAAGGGACTTTCTTTCTTTTTTTAAAAAAAATTTTTTTAAAAATCTTACAGTATAGTAAGTACCTTGAAAAGTACATTAGCACATTAGAATCACAACTGAAGCAACTAGCACTCACAGTAGAACAGCTGGCATACAGGGGCTGGCATCAAGTGAACAGGCAAGGAGAGTTATTGACTGGAGGAGAGAGGATATGGGAACTAAAATGCTTTGAAGAATCTTCTCCAACACCACAGTTCAAAAGCATCAATTCTTTGGTGCTCAGCTTTCTTTATAGTCCAACTCTCACATCCTTACATGACTACTGGAAAAACCATAGCTTTGACTAGATGGACCTTGGTTGGCAAAGTAATTTCTCTGCTTTTTAATATGTTGTCTAGCTTGGTTATAACTTTTCTTCCAAGGAACAAGTGTCTTTTAATTTCATGGCTGCATCACCATCTGCGGTGATTTTGCTGCTGCTGCTGCTAAGTCGCTTCAGTCGTGTCCGACTCTGTGCGACCCCATAGATGTCAGCCCACCAGGCTTCCCGTCCCTGGGATTCTCCAGGCAAGAACACTGGAGTGGGTTGCCATTTCCTTCTCCAATGCATGAAAGTGAAAAGTGGAAGTGAAGTCGTTCAGTCGTGTCCGACTCTAGCGACCCCGTGGACTGCAGCCTACCAGGCTCCTCGGTCCACGGGATTTTCTAGGCAAAAGTACTGGAGTGGAATAAACTCAAAATGGATTAAAGATCTCAACGTAAGACCAGAAACTATAAAACTCCTAGAGGAGAACATAGGCAAAACACTCTCCGACATACATCACAGCAGGATCCTCTATGACCCACCTCCCAGAATATTGGAAATAAAAGCAAAAATAAACAAATGGGACCTAATTAAACTTAAAAGCTTCTGCACATCAAAGGAAACTATTAGCAAGGTGAAAAGACAGCCTTCAGAATGGGAGAAAATAATAGCAAATGAAGCAACCGACAAACAACTAATCTCAAAAATATACAAGCAACTCCTACAGCTCAACTCCAGAAAAATAAACGACCCAATCAAAAAATGGGCCAAAGAACTAAATAGACATTTCTCCAAAGAAGACATACAGATGGCTAACAAACACATGAAAAGATGCTCAACATCACTCATTATCAGAGAAATGCAAATCAAAACCACTATGAGGTACCATTTCACACCAGTCAGAATGGCTGCGATCCAAAAGTCTACAAATAATAAATGCTGGAGAGGGTGTGGAGAAAAGGGAACCCTCTTACACTGTTGGTGGGAATGCAAACTAGTACAGCCACTATGGAGAACAATGTGGAGATTCCTTAAAAAACTGGAAATAGAACTGCCTTATGATCCAGCAATCCCACTGCTGGGCATACACACTGAGGAAACCAGAAGGGAAAGAGACACGTGTACCCCAATGTTCATCGCAGCACTGTTTATAATAGCCAGGACATGGAAGCAACCTAGATGTCCATCAGCAGATGAATGGATAAGAAAGCAGTGGTACATATACACAATGGAGTATTACTCAGCCATTAAAAAGAATACATTTGAATCAGTTCTAATGAGGTGGATGAAACTGGACCCTATTATACAGAGTGAAGTAAGCCAGAAGGAAAAACATAAATACAGTATACTAACGCATATATATGGAATTTAGAAAGATGGTAACAATAACCGGGTGTACGAGACAGCAAAAGAGACACTGATGTATAGATCAGTCTTATGGACTCTGTGGGAGAGGGAGAGGGTGGGAAGATTTGGGAGAATGGCATTGAAACATGTAAAATATCATGTAAGAAACGAGTTGCCAGTCCAGGTTCGATGCACGATACTGGATGCTTGGGGCTAGTGCACTGGGACAACCCAGAGGGATGGTATGGGGAGGGAGGAGGGAGGAGGGTTCAGGATGGGGAACACATGTATACCTGTGGCGGATTCATTTTGATATTTGGCAAAACTAATACAATTATGTAAAGTTTAAAAATAAAATAAAATTAGAAAAAAAAAAGTACTGGAGTGGGGTGTCATTGCCTTCTCCGCAGTGATTTTGGGGCCCCCCCAAATAAAGTCTGTCACTATTTCCATTGTTTCCCCATCTATTTGTCATGAACTGATGGGACCAGATGCCATGATCTTCATTTTCTGAATGTTGAGCTCTAAGCCAACTTTTTCACTCTCCTCTTTCACTTTCATCAAGAGGCTCTTTATTTCTTCACTTTCTACCATAAGGGTGGTGTCGTCTGCATATCTGAGGTTATTAATATTTCTCCCGGCAATCTTGATTCCAGCTTGTGCTTCATCCAGCCTGGCACTTCACATGATGTATTCTGCATAAAAGTTAAATAAGCAGGGTGACAATACACAGTCTTGATGTACTCCCTTCCCGATTTGGAACCAGTCTGTTGTTCCATGTCCAGTTCTAACTGTTGCTTCTTGACCTGCATACATATTTCTCAGGAGGCAGGTCAGGTGGTCTGGTGTTCCCATCTTTTGAAGAATTTCCCACAGTTTGTTGTCCACACGGTCAAAGGCTTTGGCATATTCAATAAAGCAAAAATATATGTTTTTTGGAACTCTCTTGCTTTTTCGATGATCCAACAGATGTTGGCAATTTGATCTCTTGTTCCTCTGCCTTTTCTAAATCCAACTTGAACATATGGATATTGGTCTTGGCAATGTCCTTTTGGATATGACACCAACAGCACATGCAACAAAACCAAAAACAAACAAGTGAGACAACATCAAACTGAAAAGCTTCTGCAGAGCAAAAGAAATGTTCAACAAAATGGCAACTTGCAGAATGGAGGAAAATATTTCAAAAACATATGTGATAAGGGTTAATATCCACAATATTTAAGGAGTTCATAACTTAATACCAAAACAATTGAACAAAGACAAATCATTTAATTAAAAATAGACCAAGGACTTGAATAGAACTTCTTCCAAAGAAGACATTCAAATGGTCAATAAGTACATGATAAGGTGCTCAACATCACTAATTATTTAATCATCAGTAAGTGCAAATCAAAATAAGATATCATCTTATGCTTGCTAGTATGGTCATCATCAAAAAGACAAGAGATCGCAATTTTTGATGACAATGTGGTGAAAGTGAATCCTTAGTTAGTAGAAGTGTAAATTGGCACAGCCACTGTAGGAAACAGTATGAAGGCTCAGCCCCAAATTTAAAATATTACTCAGCCATTAAAAAGAATACATTTGAATCAGTTCTAATGAGGTGGATGAAACTGGAGCCTATTATACAGAGTGAAGTAAGCCAGAAGGAAAAACATAAATACAGTATACTAACGCATATATATGGAATTTAGAAAGATGGTAACAATAACCGGGTGTACGAGACAGCAAAAGAGACACTGATGTATAGATCAGTCTTATGGACTCTGTGGGAGAGGGAGAGGGTGGGAAGATTTGGGAGAGTGACGTTGAAACATGTAGAATATCATGTAAGAAACGAGTTGCCAGTCCAGGTTCGATGCGCGATACTGGATGCTTGGGGCTGGTGCACTGGGACGACCCAGAGGGATGGTGTGGGGAGGGAGGAGGGAGGAGGGTTCAGGATGGGGAACACGTGTATGCCTGTGGCGGATTCATTTTGATATTTGGCAAAACTAATACAATTATGTAAAGTTTAAAAATAAAATAAAATAAAAAAAAAATGGAACTGCCATATGATCCAGTGATTCAACTTCTGTCTATATATTTAAAAAAAATTAAAAAAAAGAAATCATGATGAAATATCTGCACATTCATGTTAATAGCCATATTATTTACAATAGCCAAGACATGGAAACAAGCAGTGTCCATTCATTAATGAATGATAACATATATATATATATATATATATATTTTTTTTTTTTTTAATGAAATGCTATTCAGCAATAAAAAGAAGGGAATCCACCATTGATGAAACATGGGTGGATCTTGAAGACATTATGCTAAATGAGATAAATCACACAGAGAAAGCCAAATGATTTCACCTATAGTTTGAAATTCTCCACCCCCACCAAATAATAAATCATAGGAACAAAGAACAGATAAATGGTTAGTGATTGTCAGAGTTGGGAGTAGACATGGGGGAAATGAGTGATGGTGGTGAAAGGATGTGAAACTTTCAGGTATAAGATAGATAAGTTTTGGGGATGTAATGTACAACATTGTGACTTTAACTTATAAGTATGTATTCTATATTTGAAAGTTGCCAAAAGAGTAGATATTAAAATTTCTCTCACAAGAGGAAAATAACTATGTGAGGTGATAGAAATTAACTAAAATTATTATGATAAATCACTTTGCAATATATACAGGTATCAAGTCATCATGTACACCTTAACTAATACAAAGTTATATGTCAACACTATCTCAATAAAACTAGAAAAAATAACTCATCATATTTTTTGACCAGTACTTCCTAAAATTTGTAGTTCACAGTCTACTTTATGTGAGTATCTGAACTTCTTTTAGCTCTTTCTTTTATCCCATATGCCCACAAGATCTTACCAATCGTTCAAAGGAAACTTTGTTTTTAGTTGCTGAGTCAAATCCTACTCTTTGCAAATTCCTTAGTAATAATTGTTTTCTGGGGGATGGAGGCTGTCAGATTTGTTTACCTGCTCTTATGAAGTACAAGAAGTCATGACATGTACAAGAAGTGGAAGTGATACTATCTATTTTGACCAGTGGAAGACATGGGGGACAAAGATAGACAAGTTTAAGTTTGATTAGTACATTTCTAGCATGAATCCCTCAATATAAGCACTCATCTTCTCTTATTTTCCCTTTTCTGAGTGGACATTTAACTCAAAGAAAATTCATCTTAGAAATCTGAAGCATCTTTTTCATGAGGCTTAAGCTGAGCCTTGAAAATGGGGAGTGTACTTGTTCTTTTCCCTACAAATATGTAACCCTTCTGCTTAATATTTAGGGAATTCTCAATTGTGTGTTTTTTGGCAAGAAGAAATGTCCTACTTCCTAAGGTATATGTTTCCATGCCAACTGGCCTGATGTGCGCTAGTGAATGATTTTGTCTATCAAAAGTTTCTACCTAGAATTTTTCATATGGAGAAGATTGGGCAAAGATGATGTATTTCTCTGTACTGATGGTATATGGCAATGTATTCTCTGCAGTTGGGCCCTCCAGATCTGCTTTGCTTTTCTCGGTTTTCTAGTTTTCCAGTCTCCTAGTAACTCTGTGGGCTACTAATACATTTATTTTTTTGCTTAAGATAGCATCTGTTTATCGTTTAGCTTCCATTCAACAACTTGGTTAACACAGCCAAATATCATGTAGACACAGAACCACTTGAAGTTTATCTCAGGTTAAGGAGTCAGCATGAACAGAGGGCTATATCCTTATACGGTATTATGGTACTTTAAAATGATTTTGTATTTTTCAGCGTAATTAATAACATGAACAGATGTGTATGTCTGATCTAGTAAGCATATCTGTGACAAGAACCATGAAGTAAACAGAGGATGCTAATTAGACAACACCTGTCTCTGATAAAGATGAATGTGCATATTTTCAGTCTTACAATTTGAAAAAGCTTTGTACATCTTCATGGAATTAGGAACTGGAAGAAAGTGGTATTGTCAGGGCTTGCAATGATAATGGAAGAAGGCCCACCTGTTACACCGCCTGTCCTCCATGCCATAGCTTCTCTACTGGAAAGTGGAACTTGTTGTAATAGAGGAAAGATCAGCAAGAATAACCAGTTTTTCATGATTTTGGAGTATAGGTTAAGGGAGCAAAGGTGGGTTCAATCAATTTTAATTCAAGACTCCACTTCTCTCCTTGTCCTGTTTACTTTCCCTGTGAGAAGAATGAGTCTGCACAATACCTGGGGATGAAAGAGAATAATCATTTGACTTTGAGAAAGTTGTCTTCTGCCTATGTGTACTTGCCTCTTTGCAGATGGAATGATTTCTGAACTCTGCTAAAGGCCAGATAGTTTACTTCAGAAAGATACTTTGCTTGTTGCTGCTTTATTGCAGCAACAATAAAGATCTTATATATAAAAAATATTTTTCAGCTATTAACCCAGCCTTTAAAAATTATATCTTATTACTACAGCCTGAAACTAGATGGCTTTAGGAGGGACTATAAGACCAATAAAGCATTCCGCATAGCATAATATGAAAGTCAAAGTAATGCTATTTTAATAAACATTTAAGTCCAGCTAAAGCCATCTGTATTTTAAACTATTTTACCTCTTTGCTGACCTGAAAGGGAAACTGCTATAGAGTGACACTTGTTTTTAATGCATATTATTGAGTAGTTGGCTTCTGAAGTTTGTAGAATCCATTTCAAAAATGAAGGCTGAAGTTTTAATGTGATTCCCTCGTATTCTGTTTCTGCTAGACCTGTAAGTACTAGAAGTGCAGAGTTAATTGTGCATTTCACTCTGACTTCATCATTTAATAGTAAACCTAAATAGCATTTTGAGAAGAGTACATAATAAATGCATTCAGACACTGCAGCTGTTTTTTGTCTGTTTTCCAAACACATAATGTGCTAATTTGGAAAAAAATCAACAACAGCTGCAAATACATGTCAACAGCAAGGTCTTCAAGGGAAGGCCTTAATAGGTTTTGTTAATCAGTGGTGAACCAGGTGTGAATAAATAATTAACACACTAGATAACAGAGCCCTGTTGCCCCTACTGCTGTAACTAAAGTTCTGATAGCCTTTCCTCTAAGTTCGGGATTTACCTGCAGTATTTTAAAGGAAAAAAAAAAAATCAATAAAACTAAAAATTCAATAAAACTAAAGTAAGTTTAAAAGTAAAACAGAATATTGGGTATGGATAACAGGAAAGTTATCTTACATAATTTAAATGCATTTTAATCTTATAAATAAAAGTAGATGTCAATCTATTTCATTGGTATACCTAACAGCAAGCGATTGTGAAATGCACACCAGAACTCTGTGGTTATTACACTTAAATCTAGTGCTGTGTCAATAAATCTACATGTATTTTAAAAAATACTTCATAGAAGAATAGAAAAAAGTGTAAAACATTAATTAAAAATCAAGTGTAAAATAGACTTGAAATCTTAACTTTTGTGAAGATTTAATATTTAGTTGGATATTAACAAACCAACATGATGGAAAATTTATCATCTTATGGGAGAATGTATGAGGCACTGGCTTTAGAATATGCTGGTGGTTCTCAGAGTGGTCCCAGGACCAGCTGCAACAGCACTACCTAGGAATCGGTTTAAAAGGCAAATTCGCAGGCCCTATTCAAACTTACTAAATCAGAAACGTGGGGGCAGGACCCAGAGATCTATAGAATAAAAAGCCCTTCCAGGTGGTTTTGATGCTTTCTAAGGGCATTGTTCTATTCTTGTCAATAATTCATATTACAGAGTAGTGTTCATTGTCCAGTGTATGGTTTGGTGACTAAAGCCCACATCTGGGAACAAAATCTGTTTAGTATCCCACACATTGTCAGATAAAACACCAGCTGTTGGTGTCATGTCACTGTTAAGCTTGGTGACAGGCACCAAACAGGAGAAATGCTATGCTACCAAATTATTTTTCTGTTACTATAGGTAATGGCCTGTGTGGAAGGAAGTCAGCTATTGCAGAAGTACAGTGTTCCCAAGGGAAGATTTTGCCGCACTTCTTCACCTCATGGGTGTTGAGATTAACTTCAAAGCTAAAGGTGGAAACTTCAAGGGATTGACTAATAGTTACCATTTTCAAAACTTTCACTCCTCCACCAGTAGTAGGATTGATGTTGACCTGTCAACTGATAATTGCAATCAGCAGAATGTTAGAGGAGCCCATGGCAAATGCTACTGCTTTACCAAGCTTTGAAGAAAAGTTCCAGGGTCTTCCATAGATGATATGAACATCTTAGAAAATGATTAGACTTGAACCATCCTGTCCCTTTCACTCACACCTCAGTGGCACTTGTCTAAAACATGCTTTCACAAGAGGATCATTCATTAATATGGTGGACAACTGGCATTGGAAGATAAGGAGGAGAAGAAAGGGCCAAATTCATCAGGGGAAATTCAATCCTTGCCCACTGAAGGCTCCCACTCTGCAAAACTAATTCTTAGGAACTGAATGTTTGTGTCCCTGCAAAATTCATATGTTGAAGTTCTAGCCCCCAAGGTGTTGTATTGGAGACGGAGACTTTGGGAAGATTTACATGAGATAATGAGGGTGTGGTTCTCATGGTGGGAATAATGCCCTCATAAAAAGAGACACCAGAGAGCTTGCTCTTTCACTCTCTCCAGTGCAGGCACTGAGGGCACTCAGGAAAGGCCACATGAACACACAGTGAGAAGGCAGTCCTCTAAAAATCAGCAAGAGTGCCTTTGCTGGAACCCAGCCATAATGGCATTCTGATCTCAGATTTCTCACCTCCAGAACTGTGAGAAAATAAATTGCACTTATTCAAACAACTTACATTTAAAACTGAAGAACTACAACAATACTTTGCTTGAATTAAAGTCAAAAACTAAAGTCATAATTTAACTTCTATTCTATTAACTTAAACTTCCCAGAGTAAAATTCTTAGTTCAGTTCAGTTCAGTTGCTCAGTCGTGTCCAACTCCCTGCGACCCCATTTAACGCAGCATGCCAGGCCTCCCTGTCCATCACCAACTCCCAAAGTTTACCCAAACCCATGTCCATTGAGTCGGTGATGCCATCCAACCATCTCATCCTCTGTCATCCCCTTCTCCTCCTGCCCTCAATCTTTCCCAGCATCAGGGTCTTTTCCAATGAGGCAGTTCTCATCAGGTGGCCAAAGTACAGGAGTTTCAGCTCCAACGTCAGTCCCTCCAATGAACACCCAGGACTGATCTCCTTTAGGATGGACTTGTTGGATCTCCTTGAAGTCCAAAGAACTCTCAAGAGTCTTCTCCAACACCACAGTTCAAAACATCAATTCTTCTGTGTGCAGCTTTCTTTATAGTCCAACTCTAAAATCCATACATGACTACTGGAAAAACCATAGCCTTGACTAGACGGAACTTTGTTGGCAAAATAATGTCTCTGCTATTTAATATGCTGTCTAGGTTGGTCATAACTTTCCTTCCAAGGGGTAAGCATCTTTTAATTTCATGGCTGCAATCACCATCTGCAGTGATTTTGGAGCCCCCCAAAAATAAAGTCAGCCACTGTTTCCCCATCTATTTCCCATGAAGTGATGGGACCAGATGCCATGATCTTCGTTTTCTGAATGTTGAACTTTAAGCCAACTTTTTTACTCTCCTCTTCCACTTTCATCAAGAGGCTTTTTAGTTCCTCTTCACTTTCTGCCATAAGGGTGGTGTCATCTGCATATCTGAGGTTATTGATATTTCTCCCAGCAATCTTGATTCCAGCTTGTGCTTCTTCCAGTCCAGTGTTTGTCATGATGTACTCTGCATATAAGTTAAATAAGCAGGATGACAATATACAGCCTTGACATACTCCTTTTCCTATTTGGAACCAGTCTGTTGTTCCATGTCCAGTTCTAACTGTTGCTTCCTGACCTGCATACAGGTTTCTCAAGAGGCAGGTCAGGTGGTCTGGGATTCCCATCTCTTGAAGAATTTTCCACAGTTTATTGTGATCCACACAGTCAAAGGCTTGGCATAGTCAATAAAACAGAAACAGATGTTTTTCTGGAACTCTCTTGCTTTTTCCATGATCCAGCAGATGTTGGCAATTTGACCTCTGGTTCCTCTGCCTTTTCTCAAACCAGCTTGACAGTCTGGAAGTTCACGGTTCACATATTGCTGAAGCCTGTCTTGGAGAATTTTGAGCATTACTTTACTAGCGTGTGAGATAAGTGAAATTGTGCAGTAGTTTGAGCATTCTTTGATATTACCTTTCTTTGTGATTGGAATGAAAACTGACCTTTTCCAGTCCTGTGGCCACTGCTGAGTTTTCCAAATTTGCTGGCATATTGAGTGCAGCACTTTCACAGCATCATCTTTTAGAATTTGAAATAGCTCAACTGGAATTCCATCGTCTCCACTAGCTTTGTTTTTGGTGATGCTTCTTAAGGCCCACCTGACTTCACATTCCAGGATGTCCAGCTCTTCCAACATCACAGAAGACTCTATACATCGACATCACCAGATGTTCAACACTGAAATCAGATTGATTATATCCTTTGCAGCCAAAGATGGAGAAGCTCTATACAGTCAGCAAAATTCTGTTAAGCTACCCTAAATTACCTATGTAATTTTCTTTTGCTAGCTTGAGCAGGTTAAGACATTAAATGATCTTTATTCCTTATTCATAAAGATGCTTTTGGCTTTGGGGAAAAAAGACATCCCTCTCCAAAATTCAGGAACACTGAATTCTTTCAAAGGCAAACTCTTTTACCCTCTGG
Organism: Bos taurus; assembly: GCF_002263795.3. Classification (NCBI taxonomy): domain Eukaryota; kingdom Metazoa; phylum Chordata; class Mammalia; order Artiodactyla; family Bovidae; genus Bos; species Bos taurus. The sequence goes on along the minus strand of NC_037333.1, from coordinate 49,844,384 downwards.
ATCCTAGTGGGGCTTCTCTTGGTCAGAGGATGGTGAGGATGTGTTTTTAGGAAGGGCAGTTCTCCGCTAGCCTTGTGGGGAGGTGACTGGAAGCTTTTCCTGTTTATTGAGGGATATAATGACCTTTTATTCTCAGCTCAGCAGCTTTGGCCCATGATTAGAAGTTGATATAAGGTGTCTTTACAAGATATCTTATATCTCTTTGAAAAATGAGTCTTAAAATATGAGACCCCAAATTAATTATAATCATAACCCCATATTTACTAAGAAGTTATCATGTGAAACACAATGTACTAAGACTTACAATAAATCACTAATCTTCCAAACCAGCCTGATGATGGGTATCAGTAATATTAGATGAATTGTGTCTTCCTAAAATTCATATGCTTAAGTCCTAACCCATAACAATACCTCAGAATGTGACTTATTTGACAATAGTACATTTACTTAGGAAATCAAATTAAAATAAGATTATTAAAGTGGGTCCTAATCCAGTGATTTAGGCTTTAGCAGTATGTGAAACTAGAACTTCCAGATGTACAAACTGGGTTTTGAAGAGGCAGAGGAACCAGAGATCAAATCGCCAACATTTGTTGGATCATGAAGAAAGCAAAGGAATTCCAGGAAAACATCTATTTCTGCTTCATTGACTATGCTAAAATCTTTGACTGTGTGGATCACAACAAACTGTAGAAAATTATTGAAGAGACGGGAGTACCAGACCACCTTGTCTCCTGAGAAACCTGTATGGGGGTCAAGGAGCAACAGTTACAATCAGATATGGAACAACTGACTGGTTCAAAATTGGGAAAAGAGTACGACAAGTCTGTATATTTTCACCCTGCTTTTTTAACGTCTATGCAGTGTACATCATAGGAAATACAAGGCTGGATGAATCACAAGCTAGAAATAAGATTGCTGGGAGAAATATCAACAACCTCAGATATGCAGATGATACCACTCTAATGTAGACAGTGCCAAGGAACTAAAGAGCCTCTTGATGAGGGTGAAAGAGGAGAGTGAAAAACCTGACTGGAAACTCAACATTAAAAAAACTAAGATAATGGTCTCCACTTCCATCACTTCATGGCAAATAGAAGGGGAAAAAGTAGAAACAATGAAAGATTTTATTTTCTTGGGCTCCAAAATCACTACAAATGGTGATTGTAGCCATGAAATTAAGACACTTGCTCCTTGGAAGAAAAGCTATTGCAAACCTAGATAGCATGAAAAGAACAGAGACATCACTTTGCCAACAAAGGTTCATGTAGTCAGAGCTACGGTTTTTCCAGTAGTCATGTATAGATGTGAGAGTTGGTCCATAAAGAAGGCTGAGCCCTGAAGAATTGATGCTTTTTTATTGTGGTGCTGGGGAAGACTCTTGAAAGTCTCTTGGACAAAAAGCTAGTAGAAGACAAACCAGTTAACAAACCATTTAATTCTAAAGGAAATCAACCCTGAATATTCATTGGAAGAACTGATGCTACAGCTGAAGCTCCAGTACTTTGGCCACCTGATATGAAGAGCAAACTCATTGGAAAAGACCCCGATGCTGGGAAAGATTGAGGGCAAGAAGAGAAGGGGGTGACAGAGGATGAGATGGTTCGATGGCACCCCCAACTCAATGGACATGAGTTTCAGCACACTCCGGGAGATAGAAGAGGACAGAGGAGCCTGGCATGCTACAGTCCATGGGGTCACAAAGAGTCAGACAGGACTTAGAGCATGAACAATAACAACCCCAGTATAATCAAGGTCTTTATGCAAAGGTGGAATTTGAACAGACAGGAACACCGGGAGAAGGTATGTAAATATGAAGGCAGCGATTAGGGTGATGCTTCTACAAGCCAAAAGACACCAAAGATGCCAGCAACCCACCTGCAGCAAGGGGAGATTCATGGAACAGAATCTTCTTCCCCATCCCCAGAAAAAATAGCTCGGTTCACCTTGATCTTGGTCTTTTAGCCTCCAGGACTGAGTAAAGTCAATTTCTATTATTTAAGCCACTCTATTTGTGGTACTTAATACAGCTCGGGGAACTATTACAGTTAATATTCCTGTTTTATAAATGAGAAAATTGTATTAAACTCATTTATAACTCATTATTAAACTCATTTAAAAACTCATTAACAGGTGGTATAGTGGATGGTCTCTAGGGTAGCCCCATGATCCCCACCTCCCCATGTTCATTCTCCTGTGATCCCTACCCCTTGAATGTGTGTAGAACCTATGATTTGCTCCTAACCAATCCATTATGAGAAAAATGATGGGACATACATGATTGATGATCTGCACTGAATTCTGTTACATAAGATGGTAACATCTGTCTTATTAGGGGACTCTCTTCTACTGGCTTTAAAGAAGTGAATTATCATGTCTTGAGCACCCATATTGGGGGTGGGGGTGACAAGAAGCTGAATGTAGCTTCAGCCTGGCAGCAAGCGAGAAACTGAGGCATCTCATTTTGGCAACCTTGAGGAACCAAAAGCTGCCAACATCTACAGTGTGAAAGCAGACCCTTCCTTGGGGGACACCCAGATGAAAACCCAGCCCTGGCCAACACACTGATTGCAACCTTGAGGAGAATCCAACTAGGCCATGAGCAGATACCTGAATACAGAAACTGACATAACAAATGTGCTCAAGGCACTTTTAAAGTTTATCACTTTTAAATTTGTAATTTTTTTTTTTTTTTCAGCACTAGATAGCTAATGCAGGTGGTACCTCCTTAAAACTCCATTGTTGGCAGATAAAGACAACTCCCATCCCTCCCATCCATGTTTTGTTGAATAAAAAACTTGGAGATTCCAGAGACTTTTTTTTTTTTTTTTAATCACTGCTCTGTTGTACGGAGCAAAAGGCACCACACTTCAAGACTATGGTGAATTTAGGATTCTGAATTTAATGTTAGAAGACTTGCTTTTAATCCTTATCACTGCTGCTTATATGACAGGAGGACCTGAGGCAAATTTATTAACATGTTTTCTTCTCTATTGTAAAACAGGATTAATACTGTATGTGAAAGAACCTAGTACAAGGTGTGACATATACTTAGTTCAGTTCAGTCTCTCAGTTGTGTCCAACTCTTTGCAACCCCATGAATCTCAGCACGCCAGGGCTCCCTGTCCATCACCAACTCCCGGAGTTCACTCAAACTCATGTCCATAGAGTCAGTGATGCCGTCCAGTCATCTCATCCTCTGTCATCCCCTTCTCCTCCTGCCCTCAATCCCTCCCAGCATCAGAGTCTTTTCCAATGAGTCAACTCTTCGCATGAGGTGGCCAAAGTATTGGAGTTTCAGCTTCAGCATCAGTCCTTCCAATGAACACCCAGGACTGATCTCCTTTAGGATGGACTTGTTGGATCTCCTTGCAGTCCAAGGGACTCTTAAGAGTCTTCTCCAACACCATAGTTCAAAAGCATCAATTCTTCGGTGCTCAGCCTTCTTCACAGTCCAACTCTCACATCCATACATGGCCACTGGAAAAACCATAGCCTTGACTAGATAGACCTTTGTTGGTAAAATAATGTCTCTGCTATTTAATATGCTATCTAGGTTGGTCATAACTTTCCTTCCAAGGAGTAAGCGTCTTTTAATCTCATGGCTGCAGTCACCATCTGCAGTGATTTTGGAGTCCCCCAAAATAAAGTCAGCCACTGTTTCCACTGTTTCCCCATCTATTTCCCATGAAGTGATGGGACCAGATGTCATGATCTTTGTTTTCTGAGTGTTGAGCTTTAAGCCAACTTTTTACTCTCCTCTTTCACTTTCATCAAGAGGCTTTTTAGTTCCTCTTCACTTTCTGCCATAAGGGTGGTGTCATCTGCATATCTGAGGTTATTGATATTTCCCCCGGCAATCTTGATTCCAGCTTGTGCTTCTTCCAGCCCAGCATTTCTCATGATGTACTCTGCACATAATTTAAATAAGCAGGGTGACATATACTAGGAATTAATAAATGCTTCTTTTTTCCTACTTCTCCATCTTTTAAAATTCTTGAACAGAGCCATATGTATATTATACACACACACACACACACACACACACACACACACCAAGAACCTAGAAGTGGATAAAGTTAGGACCTTTGAATGAGCTGGGATATAACTGGGTTAAATTAACAAGTGACACAAGGAGACTGGCCCCATTTTAGTGACATTACAGATTATAAAGTATTATCATAACATACATAATTTCATGGCAATATTTCATGGTCTTCTACAAATCCTGGTCCACAAGAGGTCCATAAGAAACATGTGCACAGCTTACTCCCAGCAGCCACTTTGTTATTAATTATTTTTATCAATTATTTTTGCAAATAATACCTTTGCTCAACTGCCCTGCTTGCTTAAGGGTTATATATTCTGTGATGACTTTGGCATCATTTTAACTGTATAGCAACAGTGAATAATTTTGGACTCAAGGTAGGTAGAAAGTAAAGACACTCTTGCACTGGATACTCAAAACTTAGGGAATTATTGTCCCAGGAGGGGTGGGATTATGAGGAAGTCCTTACAAAGCATACATCTGATACTTGACATGATACATGGTATATAGTAATTACTCAATGAATTGTGTTTCTTAAAAATCTATTATCAAGAAGCTAAAAAGTAAGAGTTTATCAAATCAGCTATCACTATAGATACACAGAACTGAAAGTAATTCTGGGGAACGTACTTTCTTTCTGAAGAGCTTTATGTTTTCTTCTGGATAAAGTTGGCCATATATACCCAGTTTTGTTTAAGAAATAATTGCTACTGTCTGGCAATGTTCAGGGAAGCTTCCTTTCAACAGGAAGCATATGTTCTGAAAGGTGACAAGGATGTTTATATTTATTTTAGCCAGCCAGAGGTATTTTCTCTCTGGTTTTGTTCATAGAATCCGAGTGCTTTATTTTCCATCAAACTGAGGAAGATTTCAAGTTCCTACTTATTTTTAAAGGCCCATATATATATTTTGTCTTTTTTTATACTCTTACAAAATGTAATTTCTGGAAAAGTGCACATGTGTATTACATTGAGCTAGAGCCATCTATCACGCAAGTGATACTTAGAAGATAAACAAAACACATTAACATTTAAACAAAAATGAGTTTTGCCCCATCATGTTTTCTACTTCTGGTAAAACAACAGTGAGAAAGAGCAACAGAACAAAAATACCTAAGGGGAAACGTGATTCAACCTGCAGTAAAGCTGGATTTTTGTGATGGGGAAACATTTTATAATGAGGTATGACTGAATTAAACACCTGGTTGTTGCAATATCAAACTAAATCACCTCTTTTGAACTCAATTTCACTCATGAAATAACTGGTAGTTGTATTTTTTTTTAAACACATAGAGAAAATAAACTCATCAACAATAATTGTACTAAATTGGTCCTAAGGTAATAGGAAGCTGGCTTCAAAAAGGCCACATTATCATCTCATCCTAATTAATAAGGCCACACCAACTTTGTATTTGTTCATCTCCATAAGTTAATTTTGATAAATGATTGCATAATGCCTGTCTTACTAACATATCTCCAAGTGTAGGTTACCAATTTATCTCATCCCTCTTCTATTCAGTTTCTTTTAATAGGTAGATGACTAAGTATGTCTGAGCTGCTATGACAAAATATCATACACCAGGTAGCTGGTATTTCTCATAGTTCTGCAGGCTGATAAGTCCAAAATTAAGGTGTCAGCAGATTTAGTGTCTGGTGTGGGCCTGTGTCCTGGCTCATAGACAGTCACCTTCACTCTGTGTCCTCAGATGGCAGAAGGGATTAGGGAGCTCTTGGGGTTTCTTTTATAAGGGCACTAATTCATCTCATGGAAAATAGATGGGGAAACAGTGGCAGACTTTATTTTTTGGGGCTCCAAAATCACTCCAGATGGTGACTGCAGCCATGAAATGAAAAGATGCTTACTCCTTGGAAGAAAAGTTATGACCAACTGAGACAGCATATTAAAAAGCAGAGACATGACTTTGTCAAAATAGGTCCATCTAGTCAAGGCTATGGTTTTTCCAGTAGTCATGTATGGATGTGAGAGTTGGACTATAAAGAAAGCTGAGTGCTGAAGAATTGATGCTTTTGAACTGTGGTGTTGGAGAAGACTCTTGAGAGTCCCTTGGACAGCAAGGAGATCCAACCAGTCCATCATAAAGGAAATCAGTTCTGAATATTCATTGGAAGGACTGATGTTGAAGGTGAAACTCCAATACTTTGGCTACCTGATGTGAAGAGCTGACTCATTTGAAAAGACCCTGGTGCTGGGAAAGATTAAAGGTGGGAGGAGAAGGGGACGACAGAAGATGAGATGGTTGGATGGCATCACCTACTCAATGGACATGAGTTTGAGTAAACTCTGGGAGTTGGTCACGGACAGGAAAGCCTGGCATGCTACAGTCCATGGTTCACAAAGAGTCAGACATGACTGAGCAACTGAACTGAATTCAATTCATGACTTAATCACTTCCAAAGGCCCTACCTCTTAATACTATCACATGGGGGTGGAGGGTTTATGATTTCAATATATGAATTCAGGGAGTGGAAGACATAACCATGTAGCCCATAACAGTAGGTGATCAAAACGATAATTTTGTAAAGCAGTACTACTATGCATAATGATGTGTGCTGTGCTTAGTTGTTCAGTTGTGTACGATTCTGTGAAACTTCATGGAATATAGCCTGCCAGTCTCCTCTGTCCTTGGGGATTCTCTAGGCAGGAAATCTAGAGTGGGTTGCCATGCCCTCTTCCAGGGGATCTTCTCATACATAACGATAGCCAATATCTAGTAAATATTTTCTTTAAATCAGATTTATTATCCTAGGAGTTTTATATACATTAACTCATTTAATAAGATCCTTCCTAAGGAAAAAAGCTAGAATCAAGATTGCCAGGAGAAATATCAATAACCTCAGATATGTAGATGACACCACCGTTATGGCAGAAAGTGAAGAAGAACTAAAAAGCCTCTTGATGAAAGTGAAAGAGGAGAGTGTAAAAGTTGGCTTAAAACTCAACATTCAGAAAACTAAGATCATGGCATCTGGTCCCATCACCTCATCGCAGATAGTTGGGGAAACAGTGGAAACAGTGGCTGACTTTATTTTGGGGGCTCCAAAATCACTGCAGATGGTGATTGCCGCCATGAAATTAAAAGATGCTTACTCCTTGGAAGGAAAGTTGTGACCATCCTAGACAGCATGTTAAAAAGCAGAGACATTACTTTGCCAACAAAGGTCCATCTAGTCAAGGCAATGGTTTTTCCAGTAGTCGTGTATGGATGTGAGAGTTGGACTATAAAGAAAGCTGAGCCGAAGAATTGAGCTCTTAAGCTGTGGTGTTGGAGAAGACTCTTGAGAGTCCCTAGGACTGCATGGAGATCCAACCATTTTATCCTAAAGATCAGTCCTGGGTGTTTGTTGGAAGGATGTTGAAGCTGAGGCTCCAATACTTTGGACACCTGATGCAAAGATCTGACTCATTTGAGAAGACCCTGATGCTGGGAAAGATTGAAGGCAGGAGGAGAAGGGGATGACAGAGGATGAGATGGTTGGAAGGCATCACCAACTCTATGGACAGGAGTTTGTGTAAACTCTGGGAGTTGGTGATGAACAGGGAGGCCTGGCAGGCTGCAGTCCATGGAGTTGCAAAGAGTTGGACACAACTGAGCAACTGAAGTGAATAGAACTGAATCCTTCCCCTGGAGAAGGGAATGGCTACCCACTCCAGTATTCTTGCCTGAAGAATTCCATGTACAGAGGAGCCTGGCAGGCTATAGTCCCTGGGGTTTCAAAGAGTTGGACATGACTGAGAGACTTTCACTTCATTTCCTAATGCTTACCTCTCCAAGATTATAGGAATTCTCATTCTCTAAACTTATCCTTAAATCTTCAGCTTAATATAAGAAAGATCACCTGGCTGTCAAGAATGACTCAGCATTCCCTGAGACTACTGTGTTCTTTTCCACCTCTGAACCTTGGCTTCCATGTTACTTTTTGCCTAGAATGCTTTTTTTTTTTTTTAAATTCTTCCACTTTGGTTCCAACCATCTTTAAGAACTGGTTTTGCATATCACTTTTTTTTTAGAGAGACTTCCTTAACCCACAGTAATTAGAAAGGGAACCCCATCTTTGGACTTGAGAGAGTTAATTCTTAGGTAGTTTGATAAGGAGTCAAGGGCCCTTGAGGGGGAAAAAGAGGTCCAGGGCTCTCAAGGTGGAGAAAAGGGACAAAGGTTTTTTTTTCCTACATTGCTTTGTCTTAGTTACATAAGAGGTTTTTTTTTTTTTTTTTTTTCTTGAACTCTGAGTTGTTATGATCAGTTCAGTTCAGTCACTCAGTCATGTCCGACTCTGCAACCCCATGAATCACAGCATGCCAGGCCTCCCTGTCCATCACCAACTCCCAGAGTTCACTCAGACTCACGTCCATCGAGTCACTGATGCCATCCAGCCATCTCATCCTCTGTCATCCCCTTCTCCTCCTGCCCCCAATCCCTCCCAGCATCAGGGTCTTTTCCAATGAGTCAGCTCTTCACATGAGGTGGCCAAAGTACTGGAGTTTCAGCTGTAGCATCATTCCTTCTAAAGAAATCCCAGGGCTGATCTCCTTCAGAATGGACTGGATGGATCTCCTTGCAGTCCAAGGGACTCTCAAGAGTCTTCTGCAATACCACAGTTCAAAAGCATCAATTCTTCGGTGCTCAGCCTTCTTCACAGTCCAACTCTCACATCCATACATGACCACAGGAAAGACCATAGCCTTGACTAGACAAACCTTTGTTGGCAAAGTAATGTCTCTGCTTTTCAATATACTATCTAGCTTGGTCATAACTTTCCTTACAAGGAGTAAGCATCTTTTCATTTCATGGCTGCAGTCACCATCTGCTGTGATTTTGGAGCCTCAAAAAATAAAGACTGACACTGTTTCCACTGTTTCCCCATCTATCTCCCATGAAGTGATGGGACCGGGTGCCATGATCTTTGTTTTCTAAATGTTGAGCTTTAAGCCAACTTTTTCACTCTCCACTTTCACTTTCATCAAGAGGCTTTTGAGTTCCTCTTCACTTTCTGCCATAAGGGTTGTGTTATCTGCATATCTGAGGTTATTGATATTTCTCCCAGCAATCTTGATTCCAGCTTGTGCTTCTTCCAGCGAAGCGTTTCTCATGATGTACTCTGCATAGAAGTTAAATAAGCAGAGTGACAATATACAGCCTTGACATACTCCTTTTCCTATTTGGAACCAGTCTGTTGTTCCATGTCCAGTTCTAACTGTTGCTTCCTGACCTGTATACAGGTTTCTCAAGAGGCAGGTCAGGTGGTCTGGTATTCCCATCTCTTGAAGAATTTTCCACAGTTTATTGTGATCCACACAGTCAAAGGCTTTGGCATAGTCAATAAAGCAGAAATAGATGTTTTGCTGGAACTCTCTTGCTTTTTCCATGATGCAGCAGATGTTGACAATTTGATTTCTGGTTCCTCTGCCTTTTCTAAAGCCAGCTTGAACATCAGGAAGTTCACGGTTCATGTATTGCTGAAGCCTGGCTTGGAGAATTTTGAGCATTACTTTATTAGCATGTGAGATGAGTGCAATTGTGCGGTAGTCTGAGCATTCTTTGGCATTGCCTTTATTTGGGATTGGAATGAAAACTGACCTTTTCCAGTCCTGTGGCCACTGCTGAGTTTTCCAAATTTGCTGGCATATTGAGTACAGCACTTTCATAGCATCATCTTTCAGGATTTGGAATAGCTCAACTGGAATTCCATCACTTCCACTAGCTTTGTTCGTAGTGATGCTTTCTAAGGCCCACTTGACTTCACATTCCAGGATGTCTGGCTCTAGGTCAGTGATCACACCATCGTCATTATCTGGGTTGTGAAGATCTTTTTTGCACAGTTCTTCTGTGTATTCTTGCTACCTCTTCTTAATATCTTCTGCTTCTGTTAGGCCCATACCATTTCTGTCCTTTATCAAGCCCATACTAGTAAGAGTGATTTAAAGCTAATGGTAAGGAAATTGAGTAAACAGAAAGAAACAAAAGACAACTCCAAAATAAAATAAAAATGCAAAATGAGAATTTACATTTTGTGGTCCTTTAGAATGAGCAAACTGCTTACATTTTTGCAAGATAGATTCATCTGCTTCTTAAGAGTGAAATAATGTTAAAAACAAGAAGGCTTAGTTAAAGTTAGTTTTAATGTATTTTTGATGATTAATGATAACTCTAGTTTGACTACTTTGAGGACTGATATTTAAATAGGAATCAAGTAGTGTTTAAATAGCAAACAAATTCTTTGAATATTTAATCTATGGCTTTCAGAAGTCAGATACAGAAATAAAAACTATATATATTAAGATAAATATTGAAAACAAATCAAAATGATATGTACTGTAAATGGCATGCATTACTTATAGAATCGATTACAATCAGAAGTATTACATATGCACGTATATCAATTATGTTAAGTAGATTTCAGATATTTAATGACTAAAGACTTTCATAGCAGCCTCAGAACTAATTATAAAATGAACAAGCTATTATCCATCTTTCTAGATGTTTCTGAAATAACTTTGAATATTTACCATTGTTTTGAGCTAGGTATTATATATTAGTTTTATACATTTGACAGGAATTAAATCTATTAGTCAAATATATTTGCATTCATTTTATTCACTAAATCCAAAGGAATTTTCTCAGGATGACAGACATTTTGAGACTCTGAAATACAATGTCTTGAAAGTCTTAGGGTTAGATATAATACCATTATCATAGCTAGTGCCCAAGAAATAGATGTAATAAGTAATTACTTAACATTGATAAGACAACAGCTATGGTTAAGAGTTTAATCTGATGGTGTAAACAGAATTTGTTTTGATAAGTAGTTGATCAATGTGGAGATAAACATTAAAATTCTTGAATGAAAGAACCCCTCTGATTTTCTTGGCATTGCATGGATTTTATGTGGTTGTGGAGGTCACTCTGAATTTTCTGATTTTATTTTATCTTTCCAAGTCATGGAGAAACTGACTTATTGGGATGAAAGTATTCACATAAAATTGAAGACCTTAGTCAAAAATGTGGCTTTCCTTCAAGGTAAAAACATGTCTTTCCTGTGTATGAAGATAAGCTCAGCAATTGCTAGCAGATATGAAAAACAAAATTGCTGTCATTTATTATGGCAGCAACTTTACATACCCGATATTATCTAATTTACAATCTGTTTTGAAACAAATACCTGCTTTTTTTCCATGAGGGTCACAAGTCTTAGAAAGTAAATAGTTTTCCCAGAGTCACACTGATGATGGGAGCTAAACTGAACACTGGAGCAAGGACTGCATAGACCAAGACTGTGCTCATTAACCATGGTACTATACTTGTCTAACAGATGGATGCTTCTTAGACTACATCCTCAGATTCCCTTTTGCTGACTCATTGGGAGATACCTCTGGTTGACAAAATTCTTAATAACACAGCCACAAGAGAGGGTTAAAATGTCTTGGGTTAGATACCTCTTATTTCAACTTAAAGCTAATATCTTGAAAAATCAGAGGAAAAAGAACCAAGCATTTATCGTTAGATTTTTTTTTCCCATATCTGTGCTTCAGTTTTCAGGCTTGTTTGCTTTGTTTTGTTCAGTTCTGCTGTAAAGTCCTCAAGGTTTTCTAGCACCTTGTTACTCTAAGGTAGGTCAAGCACCAGCACCAAGGGGAAATTTATGGGAGCATCTTAGAAATAGAGACCTTAGATTACATCCAAACCTACTGAATCAGCACCTGGCTTTTACCAAGATTCTCAGGTGATTCATAGGCACATTAAAGTTAGAGGCTCACTGCCCTTGCAGGCCATCAGAATGCTTTTAAATAGCCCCGAGAACAAGAGAGTAGATGCAAGTCTTACAGTCCTTCAAGGATCAACAACTCTATTTTGATATTGCCTATGTGTTCAAATGAGGACAAGTGATTTCATAAATAATCAATCAGCTATCAGTCCATTGTGATTCTCAGCTATGGCAGTTTTTCTCTAACAGTTGACATCACTTGATTTCCATCTGTAGAACTTCCTGTGTTGCCTCCTGTTTCTGGAGTCACCCCTTTCTATGTAAAGGATGGTTTAACAACTCCAAATTTCTAATCTGTGGTTGGATTTCAAGTCATTCCCAAGTGCTGTCCTGGTTTCTTTCCTCTGTGTAACTTGGCTTCTCTCTTGTTCACTGCTCCTCTTATCTTCAGGCCAATAATGTCTCATGTTATTAGTCTTTGCCTCTGAAGATTTGTACTTCCTTTTCTTCTTTTTGGTGCCCAGTACCTGTTGAGCTATGCCCTACTTATTGTTTGTCTCTGAGATTTTCTGGTGGCTTCTGCCTGCTCAGACATTTTATGATTTGGTTTCATTGTCCAATTCTGGTAAGCCATGCAGGCACTATTTCCATCTTTTACTTTGTCTAGGACAGAATAATATAGATCAACTCATAATAAAAAAATCAATTATTATGGGTATAATTTTTAATGTGCAGATTAATTATGAACTTGCAAGGCTTGTGTGTCTTACTCTCCTACAACTATATTTGTTTAGTTTTTGATGATCAATAGTTTGATTTTCAAAATTACTGAACTTAAAAAAATGTCCATCAGCAGATGAATGGATAAGAAAGCTGTGGTACATATACACAATGGAGTATTACTCAGCCATTAAAAAGAATACATCTGAATCAGTTCTAATGAGGTGGATGAAACTGGAGCCTATTATACAGAGTGAAGTAAGCCAGAAGGAAAAACACTAATACAGTATACTAACGCATATATATGGAATTTAGAAAGATGGTAACAATAACCCTGTGTACGAGACAGCAAAAGAGACAGTGATGTATAGAACAGTCTTATGGACTCTGAGGGAGAGGGAGAGGGTGGGAAGATTTGGGAGAATAGCATTGAAACATGTAAAATATCATGTATGAAATGAGATGCCAGTCCAGGTTCGATGCACGATACTGGATGCTTGGGGCTAGTGCACTGGGACGACCCAGAGGGATGGTGTGGGGAGGGAGGAGGGAGGAGGGTTCAGGATGGGGAACACATGTATACCTGTGGTGGATTCATTTTGATATTTGGCAAAACTAATACAATTATGTAAAGTTTAAAAATAAAATTAAATTAAAAAAAACAAAACAAAACAACAACAAAAAAAGAAGAGCATGTTTCTCAAAAAGACTTGAAAAACAACAACAACAAAAAAAATGTGGTAACTTTAGGTCATTTAGACATTTTATTCAGAATCCACTAAGAGCAGCAGATATTATTAATTCATTATATGAAATGGAAGTTTTGGCAAAAGCAAAATCTATAAAACTTTAGAAAACATATCATTAAGGTTATTCAGAAAACTGCACTTAAAGAGTAAAGACTTGGTGTTAGGTTTATTATTTGAAAATGAAAAAAATAAAATGAACCTTAAGTCTATGCTACCTGGTCCTTTTCCTGGCCCAGGATTATGCCTATCTTCAGGATTCTGGTTTTGGATGTATGTGCATAGCCCAACTGTCTGCAATAAAGAGAGAGCACTATTTGTAGAAATCTACTCTGTGACTCACTTTTCCTTCACTGTGTGCTTCAGGACTATCTAAATGCTGCTTAAGGTCTAACATCTTGAAACAAAATGCATTCATTCCTCTCTGTTGCTGCTGCTGCTGCTAAGTCATGTCCGACTCTGCAATCCCATAGACAGCAGCCCACCAGGCCTCCCTGTCCCTGGGATTCTCCAGGCAAGAACACTGGAGTGGGTTGCCATTCCCTTCTCCAATGCATGAAAGTGGAAAGCGAAAGTGAAGTTGCTCAGTCGTGTCCGACTCTTAGCGACCCCATGGACTTCAGCCTACCAGGCTCCTCCATCCATGTGATTTTCCAGGCAAGAGTACTGGAGTGCGGTGCCATTGCTTTCTCCTATTCCTCTCTGTTATGTTACATTTAATGGCTTCTGTTGTCAGTATGCTCTCTAGGATTCACAAAATCCTCTCCTTTTCCACCAAAAGAGTCTCCCTTTTGATTAGAACAAAACCATTTGCCATAATCCCATTCTCACTAGCTTCTCAGTGTCCGTTTGTTCTGTCTCCATATAGTTTTGTCTTTCACATAGTAGAATGCCTTCTACTCCCATCAGGACTGTTTCTTTAGTGAACTTATCCAACTTCCACAAAATTATAAATGAGTTCAAACTGTTCTACCTACCACTAAATAACAACAACAAAACAAAAAACTTTTAGAATTGTAAATTTTATGTATATGTATGTATTTATCTGTACATAGATATATTAAATTATAAGTATAGAGATCAGTACATTTCAAAAAATGAACAGACTCATGTAACAAGGTCTCAGATCAAAGAGAACACTTTTGCTCACTCCCTTTAGCCACTTTGTACTAAGGCTAAGACTTCATTCAGAGTTGTCTTTTTTTCTTTGTTCCTCACCACCATCAGTCAGGATGAGCTAGATTATGCTGTAGTAACAAACAGCCAGATTCTCAGTGGATTAAAAGATTAGAGACTTTTTTTCCAACTTTTATCCATTGAGACCATTGCAGCTCTGCAGAACCTTATCTGTTATTTGAAATGTTTTTTTGTTTTTTGTTTCCTCATAGTAATTGAAAATTGAATTATGGAGAATTACACTCAAGTACTTGAAGGCTTACATATTCTCTTTTAATCATGTTTTTTGTTTTTGTATTCTACACAAATCATATATTTCCTTGAAGAGTTAGTCCAGTTTTCTAGTTTAAAGCTGTATAAATGATCATTCACAGCACAATCAGAACATACTTGATTCCATATCTACTATTCCATACCTGCTGCTGCTAAGTTGCTTCAGTCGTGTCCAACTCTGGGTTTAGTCCTATAAATCAATCAGTATAAATAGGAGGTATAGATTTGAGACAAAGGGCATAAAATCACACTGGACAACATTGTAGGGGTTTTACTTATAAGAAGCTACTTTTCCCGTTTGTTTTGAAAATACTACCAAATTGCACTCTTGGCTTGTACTGAGGTGTTTGGCCCACCCTTGAAGTTTCTCCTGATGTTTACAGAATTGTAAGGTAGTAGGTAAATATTTTTATTGTCCTCAATAATTTTATGCATCGTATCTAAACATTTCTGCCTAATTCCAGTTCACAAAGATTTTCTTATATGTTTTGTAGAAACTTTGTTGTTTGAGGTTTTACATTTAGGTCTATGATCCATTTGATCCATTGTGAGTTAAGTTCTATATGTGGTATGAGATATGAATCAAAGCTCTGATTTGATTTGATTTGTATGTGGATATCCAATTTAAAATTGTTCCAGCACCAATATGTAGAAAAACTATTCTTTTCCACTAAATTATCTTTTGCAGCTTTGCCAAAAATCAATTGTCCATATAAATATGGGTCTATTTTTGAGCTCTATTCTTTTTTTTAATCTATCTTAATACTCAGACTCAGCTTCTTAAATACTGTAGTTAAATTAAGTATTGAAATCACATAAAGTTCTTCACATTTTTCTCTTAGTTCTTTTAGCTATTCTTGGCTCTTTCTATTTTGATGTGAATATTAAAATTAGTTTGGCAGTTTTTATTAAAACAAAACTAGCAGTGGTTTTGATTGGATTATATCAGATCTGTAGATCATTGGGGAAAATTGATATCTGAACAATAGTAATTCTTCTGAACTAAATTTCACCTTTCATTTGAGTCTTTATCTCTATAGCACTTTCTCATTTTCATTTTATCAGTTTTGCACATCTTTAGTCAGTTTTAGACCCACATATTTCATTGTTTTTTGATACTAGTGAAAATGTTATTTTTTAAAAAAATCAAATGTTAGCATAACTTTGTTGTACTTATTTAAGTGATTGTTTCAGGATTTCTAGTATATATTTTTAGCATCATAGTCTGCCGTTAAGTGATATACTACTTCTCAACCAGCACGTAAGTCTGAAGACAGTATAGTTCTATATCTATCTCTTTCCAACTCACCCTCCCCATAAAACAAACAAAAATCCACAGCAAGATAAAAGCCTGACTTCTGAGTTTGTTTTGTAATTCTAGCTCCTTGGTCTTTATGAACTCAGAGCTCTATCCTTTAAGTCAAGAGGACTGTAAGCCTACCTCTTGTCCTCCTCCTTTTAGACTTTAAATAAATGCCTTGGACAATCATAGAGCTTACCTTATTAGTTTCCTGTGGTAGGCTGAATTAAAGCCCCCTCCTCACCCCCAAGATGTCTACCTCCCGCCCTCCAGAATTTTTGAATATTACCTTATATAGAAAAAGAAACTTTGCAGGTGTAATTAATTTAAGAGTTAGTCTTGTGGTGGGGCGCTTGACCTGCTATCCAGGTGGGCCCAATGTAATCACTATGCTCTTTAGAGGAGGAATGAAAGAACCTTCAGAGCCAGAGGAGGAGGTGATGCGATGCTGGAAGAAGAGAAGGGAGTGTTGTACTTTGAAGGTGCAGTTGAGGGCACAGGCAGATGAGCTCAGAGGAACCTAGAAGCTAAAAACGGTGAGAAAATCAATTCTCTACTCAGAACTTCCAGGGAGAATTAGCCCTGCTGGTATCTTTACTTCAGTTCAGTGAAACTGACCTCCAGAATTTCAAGAGAGCTTTTAAGTCTTTTAAGCCATTAAATTTTCAGTAATTTATTACAAAAGGAAGCTAACACATCTTACATCTTTTGAGGATCATTGTCTTTTGATTACTTATGTTCACTCCTTAAATACTACTATTTATATATTGTGTTTGTTTCCTTTTGACTGTTCCAGCTTGTAGGGTAAATTGGTTCCCTGCTACTTTATTTGAAAGTGGAAATCCAAAAATGTTTTGTAATTTTCAGGGATTATAAGAAGCAATTCCTTGAAGATCCGTGTGTGGAGTTACTTGTTTGAGGGATAAAATTTAGTATTCTGAAGTGTATAATGCTATGTGGGTAATGGATTGATGGTAAGGAAAGTGACTGGCATAAGATGGTGTCTTCCTCTAACAGAAAAAGAGAGAATTTCATATGGTTGTATGGAAGTAGCATAGTATGGAGCTTTGGAGTCAGACTTCAGTTTATTTCTTGATTTTACTCCTTTCTTCTTTGAAGTGAGGTAAGACATTAACCTTACTTATGCCTGCAATGCAGGAGACCCAGATTTGATTCCTTTGTTGGGAAGAGCCCCTGGAGAAGGAAATGGCAACCCCCACTCCAGTATTCTTGCCTAGAGAATCCCATAGACAGAGGAGACTGGCAGGCTACAGTCCGTGGGGTTGCAAGAGTCTGACTTAACAACTAAATCACCACCACCAAGACATTACTCTAAGAGTTGATTTTGCCATCTGTAAGACCGGGATAATGTTCTATGATTGCTGCAAATCATGAATGTAAAGGACTTAATCTGGCACTGGGCATATATTAATAGTGAGGATTTAATAAATGTTAATTTCTTGATTCTTAATGTTTTCTAATAAAGTGAAGTATTAGGCAATGGAAGAATTCTGGAAGCTGGCTATCAACTCCTCTTAAAAAATGGTCAGGAAGAGGGAAGGAATGTTTAGATTCACTGGTTAGTAGTGAGTAGCTCTTGGATGAGAACTGGAGTGTGAAGGAAGCAATTGTAAATTTTTGTAGAATTTTACATAGAAAGTGATATTCTGTAAAGTTGAGACTTGATCTAAGAACTTTTCAAATTGCTACTGTCCTTTAGTTTCAAGACTGAGCTAAAATTGAGCCACCACTGACAGCCAAATATCTTTTATTCCAAAGAAAATACTTAGAATGATTAAGTTAATTAACTTTAAATCTCAGGGTGCCTCCCCTCCCTCCACTATGGAGCCACTGTTTCCCTACTGAGCTCTGGGGCTTACAAAAAAAGGAAAACAATAAAGACTAAATGTCTGAAATTCATAACTTGAGCTCTTGAGCCACAAGACTTCACAAACCCTACACCTTTCATCCTGGGTTTCCTTCTCCCATCCTCTGACCTCAACTCCATCCAGTTGTGACTGAGCTAATGTTTTTTATCTTCAGTTTAACTGTATCATTCCACACAAGTTGATCTTGGTAGCTTCTTCTTTTTTTTTTTTTTAATTTTATTTTATTTTTAAACTTTACATAATTGTATTAGTTTTGCCAAATATCAAAATGAATCCGCCACAGGTATACACGTGCTCCCCATCCTGAACCCTCCTCCCTCCTAGCTTCTTTCTATGTCTGGACCAAGGACTTCTCCTGTCCTTTAAAACCTTCCTGAGAGGTGGGTCATAGAGGTTCCTGCTGTGATGTATGTCGGAGAGTGTTTTGCCTATGTTCTCCTCTAGGAATTTTATAGTTTCTGGTCTTATGTTTAGATCTTTAATCCCTTTTGAGTTTATAACAATAACCCTGTATACGAGACAGCAAAAGAGACACTGATGTATAGAACAGTCTTTTGGACTCTGTGGGAGAGGGAGAGGGTGGGATGATTTGGGAGAATGGCATTGAAACACGTATAATATCATATATGAAATGAGTCGCCAGTCCAGGTTCGATGCACGATACTGGATGCTTGGGGCTGGTGCACTGGGACGACCCAGAGGGATGGAATGGGGAGGGAAGAGGGAGGAGGGTTCAGGATGGGGAACACATGTATACCTGTGGTGGATTCATTTTGATATATGGCAAAACCAATACAATATTGTAAAGTAAAAAAAAAAAAACAAACAAAGAAAACCTCCCTGAATACAAATGAGCAACTCACACAAAAGTTAATTTACAGAATGAGGTAAAATTGAAATTTCATGTTACATGACTTTTCTAAAATTTTTAAATTATTTAAATTTCACATTGTGCTGACTTAGAGGTAAGTTACTGGTTTGAATCCTTGTCCATTACTTTCTAGCTGTGTCACTTTGGAAAAGCCACTTAATTTTTCTTAGCTTTCATTCTTTTATTATAAAAAAACAATTATGATATCTGCACCATCAGATACCTGTAAGAATTAATTGACTAATATATGTAAAAGTGCTTACAACTGTCTGTGCAAATATTTCAAAATTATGCAAATATATTAGTATTAACTATGCTTTTATTATAGCACAAGTTTATATTTAATGTAGTTACTTTAAAAAAGCTTAAATAATCCAATATATTTACCAAATTTTGGGTTCTTTTCTCTTCAGAATGCCTAGATGTCTTACCCATATAATTCTATCTGTTGATGCCATCATCATAGGCATCAGAATGCTGTCAGAGGCAACAGACCTAGTGGCTGTTACAGAAATACTTCTGCAAACTCAGTGCCCTAAAGTACTGGTAGCTAAGAGAGTCAGACAACTTATAGACTTTGCAACATTTGTTTCTGTTATTTGACCCATTTAATATAGAGAAAGTGATCATGGGAATAGGCTCTGTAAGCAATATATGTTGCTTATTTCTAATAAAGATTCTAAGAAAGTCTAGTGCTTTTCAAAACTTAATATACCTGAAAATCACCTCGAGATCTGTGAATATGTGTATTCCAAATCAAAGTCTTGAGTGGGAACTGAGCTTCTTCAAGTAGAGCCAGTTCCCAGGTAATGTGTCTTTCTTTGCTGCTGGTTCTTGAACTACACTGTGAATAGCAAGGTTGTAAGATGTGGAAGATTAGAACAATGGCAGGCTAATTTTGAAGAACTTTAGTCATTTTGACATCTACAGTTGTACATCAGGTACATCCTTTACATATATGAGAGGAACATACTTTGTGGTTTTGAAGTTGGTTATAAATTGCATTCGTAAACTATGTCTCTTAGATGTCATGTTTCTCTTAATGTCAATTTCATCCCATTAGTCATTTCACTTGTGTGACAAATTCTGGTTTAAAACTAGGCTACCTAATATCCATTAGGAAGTAAAGATAAAATTGGCAATCTTCTGATTTTCTTAAGGTCATAACATAAACATGAGGTGAAAACTGGATCATTCTAAAATTATTAAACTAGTTACATTACCTATAAAATACCCAAAAGTTATGTCTTACTCCCACCCTCCACAAAACAGTTGTAATTGACAGAACTATTGCCATAGATAGTAATAGGTTCATATAAATGTCATCTAAAAAAATAAAGACAAAATGTTGGTTGAGAAATATCTGGACCCAAGAAAAATCTCTGAAACTTAAAATCAATAGCAATAATTAAGAAAGAGCAAATTGGTAACATACTTTAAGGCAAATATTTTGTGGAATAATGAATTTTCCAATCAAGGTTTATATTTAATTGAAAAATATAAAAGTATCAAAATATTCCATAGAATAGAATTAAATGTTCCTTAGCAGTAGATTCCCAAGTATAATTAACTTTGAATTATTCAATTCTCTTATCTCTTTAAAGAATAATTTACTTATCTCTGGTGGACAAGCATTCTACTTCGAAGTGATCTTGTTTTATCCAGTTCCCATTGGTGTCGTCTGTTTATTCACTGTTCTTCAGACTCCCTATTCTTAAAATTAAGATAGTGTGTATTAAAGAAACATTGCCTAAGGTTTGTGATGCCATGAACTAGTACAAATTTATTTTCTATAAAGTATTTAAACCAGAATAAAGCCAAAATAAAATTGTACAAGATAGGTTTGCTTCTACAGAAGGCTTTTTGCTTTTTCCACAGTTTGCTTTAGTTTTCTTGATTGTTATTTCTAGTTACTGAAGAATTTTACATTTGGGTCCATTTGTCTTTTAATACCATTATTTCTTGCAGTGTTTATGACAAATTTCAATGTAACCATGGAAATCATTGTGCTACCACAAATTTTGCATTCTGATTTTGAAATAATATTAAGATGCTTGTGGATTACAGTTGTTCAAAATTTAAACCATTTAGTAATAAGATAGCAAGGAATAAAATGTTAAACATCAAAGGTTAACAGATTTATGTTGCAATGAACATTTCCAGGGTTCTCTTTTTCTGTTATGAATATATGCATTAGAAAGAATAATTTAATTTAATAACCTTTAAATGTATGAAGTTGTCATTTTATTACCAATTAAGCTAAAGAAGTATTCCTTCATTGAGAAGAGGTTTGGTTTACTATCATTATAAATGGAATCAATTAGGTTCAATAAGTATAAAGCCACTTGCTACCTTATAAAATCCATATTCTTGATTGTAACAAACCAGTGACTTTTCAGATACCTCTAATTCATTTAATGTGGATTCATTTTAGCTTCTAACAAGTGCCTGAAGGATGTAAGTGACTGTGATGAGTGTGATTTGTCTGTATTTTAATTATTTGGAAGATATTGAGCTGGTTCCAGTGATAAAGAGTGGGAACTGCCCATTGTTCCGCTTAATTTCAGGAATTTATTAAAATGATATATTTTGGCTTCAGAAAAAAAAGACCCACTCTCAGCATCAGAATAGTACAAATCCTAGTGAGCTAATCAAATGCTAGCTGTTGGATAGTAGACCACTTTCCCATGTGTTATTTTTGGAGTAATGAAGAGATCTTTAAATAACTCTTTATGGATCTGTCATTTTGACTTGCTTCATCATTTCATTTAGCTATCTGCTAAAACATTGCATCTGAAGAGAGCCTCTCCTGAAGACTCTAAGTAAAACAGCAATTCCTAACCCTTGGCTCTTACACCACTTCATCTTCATAGCACGAGTTACTCCTTAGGATTGTATATCCTTTGTTTTTAAAAAGTCTAAAATGTAGTTTCAGTATTTTAATATACCCACTAGCATAAAATTTCCATGAGGGCAGAGGCCTTGTCTAATTTACTCATTGCTGACCTAACATCTGAAAGCAATAACTGATATATAGTAAATGATCAATAAATATGTTGTCTTGAATATATAAATGAATATATTAATTACTGTGGGCATTGCCCTTCAGCCATGTATGCAGCTTAATATTTTATACCACACTTAGACATAGGCAGAGTGATCACAGTTGATTTTTTTTAATTTATTTATTTTTAATTCAAGGATAATTGCATTACAGAATTTTGTTGTTTTATCAAACATAAACATGAATCAACTATCAGTTCCATTTAGTTCAGTTCAGTCACTCAGTTGTGTCCGACTCTTTGCAACCCATGAATCACAGCACACCAGGCCTCCCTGTCCATCACCAACTCCCGGAGTTGACTCAAACTCATGTCCATCAAGTTGGTGATGCCATCCAGCCATCTCATCCTCTGTCATCCCCTTCTCCTCCTGCCTCCAATCCCTCCTAGCATCAGAGTCTTTTCCAATGAGTCAGCTCTTCGCATGAGTTGGCCAAAGTATTGGAGTTTCAGCTTCAGCATCAGTCCTTCCAATGAACACCCAGGACTGATCTCCTTTAGGATGGACTGGTTGGATGTCCTTGCAGTCCAAGGGAAAATCAAGAGTCTTCAACACCACAATTCAAAAGCACCAATTCTTCAGTGCTCAGCCTTCTTCACAGTCCAACTCTCACATCCATACATGACCACTGGCAAAACCATAGCCTTGACTAGATGGACCTTTGTTGGCAAAGTACTGTATCTGCTTTTGACTATGCTGTCTAGGTTGGTCATAGCTTTCCTTCCAAGGGGTAAGCATCTTTTAATTTCATGGCTTCAATCACCATCTGCAGTGATTTTAGGGCCCGCAAAAATAAAGTCAGCCACTGTTTCCACTGTTTCCCCATCTATTTGCCATGAAGTGATGGGACCAGATACCATGATCTTAGTTTTCTGAATGTTGAACTTTAAGCCAACTTTTTCACTCTCCTTTTTCACTTCATCAAGAGACTTTTTAGTTCCTCTTCACTTTCTGCCATAAAGGTGGTGTCATCTGCATATCTGAGGTTATTGATATTTTCCCCGGCAATCTTGATTCCAGCTTGTGCTTCTTCCAGCCCAGCGTTTCTCATGATGTACTCTGCATTAAGTTAAATAAGCCGGGTGACAATATACAGCCTTGACGTACTCCTTTTCCTATTTGGAACCAGTCTGTTGTTCCATGTCCAGTTCTAACTGTTGCTTCCTGACCTGCATATAGGTTTCTCAAGAGGCAGGTCAGGTGGTCTGGTATTTCCATCTTTTGAAGAATTTTCCACAGTTTATTGTGATCCATACAAAGGCTTTGGCATAGTCAATAAAGCAGAAATAGATGATTTTCTGGAACTCTCTTGCTTTTTCCATGAACCAGCACATGTTAGCGATTTGATTTCTGGTTCCTCTGCCTTTCCTAAAACCAGCTTGAACATCTGGAAGTTCACAGTTCACGTATTGCTGAAGCCTGCCTGGCTTGGAGAATTTTGAGCATTACTTTACTAGCGTGTGAGAAGAGTGCAATTGTGGGATAGTTTAAGCATTCTTTGGCATTGCCTTTCTTTGGGATTGGAATGAAAACTGACCTTTTCCAGTCCTGTGGCCACTGCTGAGTTTTCCAAATTGGCTGGCCTATTGAGTGCAGCACTTTCATGGCATCATCTTTCAGGGTTTGAAATAGCTCAACTGGAATTCCATCACCTCCACTAGCTTTGTTCGTAGTGATGCTTTCTAAGGCCCACTTGACTTCACATTCCAGGATGACTGGCTCTAGGTGAGTGATCACACCATCATGATTATCTGGGTCGTGAAGATCTTTTTTGTACAGTTCTTCTGTGTATTCTTGCCACCTCTTCTTAATATCTTCTGCTTCTGTTAGGTCCATATCATTTCTGTCCTTTATCGAGCTCATCTTTGCATGAAATATTACCCTGGTATCTCTAATTTTCTTGAAGAGATCTCTAGTCTTTCCCATTCTGTTGTTTTCCTCTATTTCCTTGCACTGATCGCTGAGGGAGGCTTTCTTATCTCTCCTTGCTTTTCTTTGGAACTCTGCATTCAGATGCTTATATCTTTCCTTTTCTCCTTTGCTTTCTGCTTCTCTTCTTTTCACAGCTATTTGTACGGCCTCCTCACACAGCCATTTTGCTTTTTTGCATTTCTTTCCCAAGGGGATGGTCTTGATCCCTGTCTCCTGTGCAATGTCGTGAACCTCCATCCATAATTCATCAGGAACTCTGTCTATCAGATCTAGTCCCTTAAATCTATTTCTCATTTCCACTGTATAATCATAAGGGATTTGATTTAGATCATACCTGAATGGTCTAGTGATTTTCCCTACTTTCTTCAATTTAAGTCTGAATTTGGCAATAAGGAGTTCATGACCTGATCCACAGTAAGCTCCCAGTCTTGTTTTTGCTGACTGTAGAGAGCTTTTCCATCTTTGGCTGCAAAGAATATAATCAATCTGATTTCAGTGTTGACCATCTGGTGATGTCCATGTGTAGAGTCTTCTCTTGTATTGTTGGAAGACAGTGTTTGCTATGACCAGTGCGTTCTTTTGGGAAAACTCTATTAGCCTTTGCCCTGCTTCATTCCGTACTCCAAGGCCAAATTTGCCTGTTACTCCAGGTGTTTCTTGACTTCCTACTTTTGCATTCTAGTTCCCTATATTGAAAAGGACATCTTTTTTGGGTGTTAGTTCTAAAGGGTCTCATAGGCTCACAGAACCATTCTATGTCAGGTTCTTCAGTGTTACTGGTTGGGGCATAGGCTGGATTACTGTGATATTGAATGGTTTGCCTTGTAAATGAACAGAGGTCATTCTGTCGTTTTTGAGATCGCATCCAAGGACTGCATTTCAGCCTCTTTTGCTGACCATGATGGCTCCTCCATTTCTTCTAAGGGATTCCTGCCCGCAGTAGTAGATATAATGGTCATCTAGCTAAATCCACCCATTGCAGTCCATTTTAGTTCTCTGATTCCTAGAATGTCTACGTTCACTCTTCCCATCTCCTGTTTGACCACTTCCATTTTGCCTTGATTCATGAACCTGACATTCCAGGTTCAATATTCCTATTGAAAAGCAAAGACATTACGTTGCCAACAAAGGTCTGCCCAGTCAAGGCTATGGTTTTTCCATTGGTCTTGTATGGATGTGAGAGTTGGACTGTGAAGAAAGCTGAGCGCCAAAGAATTGTTGCTTTTGAACTGTGTTGTTGGGGAAGACTCTTGAGAGTCCCTTAGACTGCACAGAGATCCAACCAGTCCATTCTGAAGGAGATCAGCCCTGGGATTTCTTTGGATGGAATGATGGATGCTAAAGCTGGAACTCCAGTACTTTGGCCACCTCATGCGAAGAGTTGACTCATTGGAAAAGACCCTGATGTTTGGAGGGATTGGGGGCAGGAGGAGAAGGGGACGACAGAGGATGAGATGGCTGGATGGTATCACTGACTCGATGGGCGTGAGTCTGAGTGAATTCTGGGAGTTGGTGATGGACAGGGAGGCCTGGTGTGCTACAATTCATTTGGCCTCAAAGAGTCAGATGTGACTGAGCGACTGAACTGAACTGAACTGATGCAATATTGCTTTTTACAGCATTGGACCTTGCTTCTATCACCAGTCACATCCACAACTGGGTATTGTTTTTGCTTTGCCTTCATCTCTTCATTCCTTCTTGAGTTATTTCTCCACTGATCTCCAGTAGCATATCGGGCACCTACTGACCTGGGGAGTTCCTCTTTCAGTATCCTATCATTTTGCCTTTTCATACTGTTCATGGGGTTCTCAAGGCAAGAATACTGAAGTGGTTTGCCATTCCCTTCTCCAGTGGACCACATTCTGTCAGACCTCTCCACCATGACCCTCCCATCCTGGGTGGCCCCACATGGCATGGCTTAGTTTCATTGTGTTAGACAAGGCTGTGGTCTGTGTGAACAGATTGGCTAGTTTTCTGTGATTATTGTTTCAGTGTGTCTGCCCTCTGATGCCCTCTTGCAACACCTACCATCTTACTTGGGTTTCTCTTACCTTGGACATAGGGTATCTCTTCACGGCTGCTCCAGCAAAGCACAGCTGCTGCTCCTTACCTTGGATGAGGGGTATCTCCTCACGGCCACCCCTCCTGACTGTGAATTGTGAGTAGCTCCTCTCAGCCCTCCTGCACCCGCGCAGCCACTGCTTCTTGGATGGTAGTTATATATATGTTGCCTCCCTCTTGAACCTCCCTCCCATCTTTTGCCCCATCCTACCCCTCTAGATTGATATGGAGCCCCTTTTTGAGTTCCCTGAGTCATACAGCAGGTTCCCATTGGCTATCTACTTTACAAATGGTAATGTAAGTTTTCATATTATTCTCTCCATACATCTCACACTCTCATCCCCCTGCCCTATGTCCATAAGTCTGTTCTCTATGTCTGTTTCTCCATTGCTGCCCTGCAAATAAAAGAAACTATAAATAAAGTGAGAAGACAAACCTAAATAATAGCAAATGAAACAACTGAGAAAGGATTAATTTCAAAATATACAAGCAATTCATACAAGTCAATGCCAGAAAAGCAAACAATCCAATCAAAAAGTGGGAAAAAGACCTAAACAGACGTTTCTCCAAAGAAGACATACAGACGGCTTACAAACACATGAAAGATATCAACATTGCTCATTATTAGAGAAATGCAAATCAGAACTACAATGAGATACCATCTCACACCAGTCAGTTTAGCCATCAAAAAGTCTCCAGTTGATTTTTAAAAGATACCAAAGTAGGAAATGGGCAAGTCAACTGCATGAATAGAATATGTATTATTCTAGAATATTCTATTCTAGAATAGAATAACAGACCTCCCCCCCCGCCATCTTCTCAGGGTTCTGGCTTTATATTTGTTTTGTGATTTCTAACTTTTCCTTTTTTTCTCACACTAGTCTATTTGCAATTCAAAATGGATTGATAAATAGTGAAATGGATAAAACCAAAATAAATGAATCTTTACTGTACACCCACTAAGGTTTTCACAAGTAGTTAACTACAAGAAATGAGAGGAACAGATAAAGGAGCATGAGTGAGGTGGTTCTGGGTACATTTAATTCTAATTTCTGTATTCAATATATAGCATTTGGGAAACACTTTTAGTAGGCTATCTTGTTTTTATTTAAATCACGGTGTAGGAAAAGATGACTTTTCAGACTGTTGTATTTTTAAAAAAACAGTTTTAAAATTCTTAGTATTTCTTGAAAGAGAGCTCTCATTTAGCACAATGTCTTTGCTGTTAAAATGAAAGTCCATAGCATTTCCATGAGGACAAAGGGTGAATTCTAAAGAAAAAATAAATTTAGGAAGAGAAGCATCTTCCTGTATTTGTTTTCTGTTATTTATGTTTCTGTCTATACACCATGTCGTTGCTCATGTGCCTCTGGGCACCGTTAGAAATGATCAAGACAATATTAACAATTGATCTTCCACATCTAACTCAGGATAAAAGCTAAAGTAAATCAATAATTTTACCATTGTATAACACTTTGCTGTAATTTACTTCTAGGGTGATTTACTGTGTATGTGCATGAATGAGTGAGAACTTTATCCCCAAGTGGGTCTTCAATTCAGCCTTAAGGCACTGCTGCAAAAATATCATTTTACCCCTCTCATATTTTGCCTGCTCTGAACAGTTATAATTTTGGATTTACTAACAACAGTTAATTTCTACACATTTCAAGAAGGGAATGTGGTTCTACAGGTGGTGTTTGTATTCTTACACTAACATAAACTTAGGGATTTGTATTGGATTTACAGACAACTCAGTGTGAGAAAAATCACTTTACAAGCAGCTGGAGCCTTTCAGGGGGTAGATTATTCCCTGGGAATAAATGTGTGACTGTGTAAGAGAGACACAATCAGGGCTGAAAATTCGGTTGTCCATTTTACTACAGCACAGCTAAATGACTAAGGATTGTGGTAAGAATATGAAAACGGTTCCATTAAGAGAGTCCCCAGAGGATTTAGAAAATGAATCATGTGGTTATGTGATAGGATCATCTGCCTGTATTTCAGATCTGAGTTTGTCATTTGGGGACAGGTCTTAATTCTTCTCGGTCATTTAAGTAGTTGTAATAGATCATGATCTCCACCAAACAAAAATCATAACATAATACCAAAACAAAAATTGAAACTCCACAAACCCTAACTTACTATCAAGAAATAAAATATACTGGGTGAACCCAAATTCTAAGACTGCACGAGATACATGAGTGTTATTTGTGGCTGAACCCTAAGTGGATGGGGCAGGAGACTATGAGCAATGAATAGCTCTGTTTCTGCCTTAAGCAAATTAAGTTACATTAAGAAAGACCTTTGACCTTCCAGTGCTTCCCTGATTTCCTCATGTGTAAAATAGAGAAAATGATTCCTCTCTCAAAGCATATCTAAAATGATAAAATTATATTGCAGATACAAAAATGTTTAGAAAGGCTACGACAACCTTTGCAAAAACACTTATGAATAAAATTTTCTGTTTATGAAGATACAGGTTGTATATAGATAAATATATGTAGAAAAATTGACCTATATATCCATATGTATATCAGATAAATATATGGTATATATGCATTATATATTATTTGATTTATTTATTAAGCAATTATGAAAAAATAAGATAGGTAAATGTCTGTGAATGAATATAGAATAAAAGTACTGTAGTTAGAAAACAAGTGAATCATGATAATTGCTGTAAGCTTAACCAGGTCAGTTTGATCATTTGTAATTATTGGATGATTTTTGATAGATATAAATAAATCTTCCATAGTTACATATTGTAGGAATTTTAGATTATTCTTCAACAAACTTACTACAAAATAAAGATGAAGGCAAGTCTCAAATTCATCCTACCTCATACAACAAACAAATAGCTAGAAAACACACAGTTATATGATGCCTCAGGTTTCTACTATTTTAGTCCTTTTTGACAGTTTCTTTAAAGCCTCATCACGACACGTGCAACAGTATTCTAGCTAAATTTTGTGTATGAGAAAGGTGATAAAATCTGCCTATAAATTTCTGGACACAGGATCTATCAGACTACTAAACTTAGTGAACTATCTTGCAGTCTAGCCTACTTAACATGTTTGATTCTTCTACCTTATTTATGCACTAAGGAAGTATCTATATATTTCTTGCAATTTCACACATTCTACCAAAGAACACTATCTCTAATACCTATGATATCAATCAACAAAATTTCTATAGGGAGCTTGTTCAGTGAAAAAGGTATTGTTCATCTCCAAATATAGGTTTAGGGTGTAAGTATTTCCAGTGAAAACCAGTTGTTCCTGAACAGCTCTTTCTGAATGAAAGTCTTTAGTAACTATCAATTGGGTGTAGATGAAAATGAATTTACACATACTTGTCACTTCACCTATACTGAAGAATTTAATGTGAATTACTGGTAGTATAAAAGTTCTCTCTGCAGATTTATGCTTATTTTTTTATTTCCCAATCCCAATCAGAGTATGAGTCAGTTAACCAATCTCAATACAGTCAGTTCTTCTTTAACCCTTGTTTTGAAAATGTAAATTTATTCCAACATGGTGGTTGATATATTAGGAACAATTTAGTTGAAACATTAATTTCACATTTACTTATGGAAATTTTGTCCTTGATAAACACTAAGTCATATAGGAAACTGTCCCTGCATGAAGCGAGCCTGTTAGGATATACAAATCACGTCCATGCACACACCTCAAAGATCTATCAGATACTGCCCTCAGTGTGTGTTCCATGAATCACACCCAACCACATCTGCTTTACAACTCCACTGATCTCAGATAACCTTTCTTCCACCTTCTTCTACCATGATTCATGTTATGCAGACTTTTCTTTATAAAGAAAATGGCATATCAATTGTATTGTGGTATTTATGTACTTCTTAATCATTTAACATGTACAATTTTCACCATTGCTTTTTGGTTTCTATTTTCTTTAATATATAACTGATAAAGTTTATGAATGCTATGGCATAATCAAACTTTCTTCATAAGCTCCATGATTGACTTTTATGGCTTTATTTTTGCACAGCCCAGTGATTTCTGTGAACATAATATGAGGCTTTATTAGAGTACTCACTATGTTTACAATAAAATTTCCCTTCCTTCTTTCCCTCCCTCCCTCCTTTTCTCTCTTTCTCTTTCTCCTGCCCTCCCTCCCTCCCTCTCTCCTTCCTTCCTTCCCTATTTCTTTCCTTTGTAAAATGTGTTCAGTGGCCTAAGCATATCTGACTAAACTTGTGTTAGGGTAAAGGGATATGAGTGTGCTTCTAAGCACATGGGATAAACCATGGGACTAACTGAAGTTTTAAAAGGCAGGGTGAATTTTCTTCTGTCATATAACTTGGAATTTGTCCTGATTGTTAATTTTATTTTCCTCTAGTTCTCACATCACAGAATGTTATATAATGAACTCTTAGTATTGAATGAGTAGATATAAATACCCATAGAAGAAAAGCTGTAAGTTTCCCCCTTAAATATATATCAGTGACAGAGCCAGCGTTGTAAGAGGTGATGACAATATGAGTTAGGCAAAGGTTGATATAAATGGGCCAAAGGCATGGTCAATCCATAGAGATACTAGTATTCCTCTATTATAAACAGAATATAGGATCTGCTTTTCAGGCTCACTAAAAGACCACTGCTTTTTAATATGTTTTCCTTCCAAGGAGTAAGTGTCTTTTAATTTCATGGTTGTGATAACCATCTGCAGTGATTTTGGAGCCCCCCAAAATAACATCTGCCAGTGTTTCCACTGTTTCCTCATCTATTTCCCATGAAGTGAGAGCACTGAACGCCATGATCTTAGTTTTCTGAATTTTAAGCCAACTTTTTCACTCTCCTCTTTCACTTTCATCAAGAGGCTTTTTGGTTCCTCTTCACTTTCTGCCATTAGGGTGGTGTCATCTGCATGTCTGAGGTTACTGATATTTCTCCCAGCATAATTGATTCCAGCTTGTGCTTCCTCCAGCCAAGCGTTTCTCATGATGTACTCTGCATATAAGTTAAATAAGCAGGGTGACAATATACAGCCTTGACATACTCCTTTTCCTATTTGGAACCAGTCTGTTGTTCCATGTCCAGTTCTAACTGTTGCTTCCTGACCTGCATATAGGTTTCTCAAGAGGTGGGTCAGGTAGTCTGGTATTCCCATCTCTTTCAGAATTTTCCACAGTTTATTGTGATCCACACAGTCAAAGGCTTTGGCATAGTCAATAAAGCAGAAATAGGTGTCTTTCTGGAACTCTCTTGCTTTTTCAATTATCCTGTGGATGTTGGCAATTTGATCTCTGGTTCCTCTGCCTTTTCTAAAACGAGCTTGAACATCTGGAAGTTCATGGTTCACGTATTGCTGAAATCTGGCTTGGAGAATTTTGAACATTACTTTACTAGCGTGTGAGATGAGTGCAATTGTGCAGTAGTGTGAGCATTCTTTGGCATTGCCTTTCTTTGGGATTGGAATGAAAACTGACCTTTTCTAGTCCTGTGGCCACTGCTGAGTTTTCCAAATTTGCTGGCATATTGAGTGCAGCACTTTCACAGCATCATCTTTCAGGATTTGAAATAGCTCAACTGGAATTCCATCACCTCCACTAGCTTTGTTCGTAGTGATGTTCTCTAAGGCCCACTTGACTTCACATTCCAGGATGTCTGGCTCTAGGTGAGTGGGAGTGATCACACCTTCATGATTATCTGGGTCATGAAGATCTTTTTTGTACAGTTCTTCTGTGTATTCTTGCCATCTCTTCTTAATATCTTCTTCTTCTGTTAGGTCCATACCATTTCTGTCCTTTATCGAGCCCATCTTTGCATGAAATGTTCCGTTGGTATCTCTAATTTTCTTGAAGAGATCTCTAGTCTTTCCCATTCTGTTGTTTTCCTCCATTTTTTTGCATTGATCATTGAGGAAGGTTTTCTCATCTCTCCTTGCTGTTCTTTGGAATTCTGCTTTCACATGGAAATATCTTTCCTTTTCTCCTTTACTTTTCACTTGTCTTCTTTTCACAGCTATTTGTAAGACCTCCTAAGACAGCCATTTTGCTTTTTTGCATTTCTTCTCCATGGGGATGGTCTTGATCCCTGTCTCCTATACAATGTCACGAACCTCTGTCCATAGTTCATCAGGCACTCTATCAGATCTAGTCCCTTAAATCTTCTTCTCATTTTCACTGTATAATAATAAGGGATTAGATTTAGGTCATATTTGAATGGTCTAGTGGTTGTCCCTACTTTCTTCAATTTGAGTCTGAATTTGGCAATAAGGAGTTCATGATTTGAGCCACAGTCAGCTCCTGGTCTTGTTTTTGCTGACTGTATGGAGTTTCTCCATCTTTGGCTGCAAAGAATACAATCAATCTGATTTCAGTGTTGACCATCTGGTGATGTCCACGTGTAGAGTCTTCTCTTGTGTTGTTGGAAGAGGGTGTTTGCTATGACCAGTGCGTTCTTTTGGCAAAACTTATTAGCCTTTGCCCTGCTTCATTCCATAATCTAAGGCCAAATTTGCCTGTTACTCCAGGTGTTTCTTGACTTCCTACTTTTGTATTCCAGTCCCCAGATGGACAAAGGTCCATCTAGTCAAGGCTGTGGTTTTTCCAGTGGTCATGTATGGATGTGAGAGTTGGACTGTGAAGAAAGCTGAGCGCCAAAAAACTGATGCTTTTAAACTGCGTTGTTGGAGAAGACTCTTGAGAGTCCCTTGGACTGCAAGGAGATCCAACCAGTCCATCCTAAAGGACACCAGTCCTGGGTGTTCATCGGAAGGACTGATGCTGAAGCTGAAACTCCAATACTTTGGCCACCTCATGCGAAGAGTTGACTCATTGGAAAAGACCCTGATGCTTTAGGGATGGGGCAGGAGGTGAAGGGGACAACAGAGGTTGAGATGGCTGGATGGCATCACCGACTCGATGCACATGAGTTTGGGCGGACTCCAGGAATTGGTAATGGACAGGGAGGCCTGGCATGCTGGAATTCATGGGGTCACAAAGAGTCAGACACGACTGAGCGACTGAACTGAACTGAAAAGACCACTTACGAGTTTGTCAAGTTACTTAAAGGAAAATATTTTAAAATCTTTATTTCTTTCTCATTTATATATATAATGAATGTCATATTATTACAGACTAGGAAAATTAACAATTAAAATTGAACAAAATGTGTAGATTCAGTGCTGATTTATAGCGAGTTTTAATAATAACCACGTGTGTGACTGTAATTCCCATGTTCAAGGCTGTAAGCCCAGAGAGTTTTCCACATCCACTGGTTCTCAGTGTGATTGGGCCCTTGTGGAAGTAACAGGTAATTTTAAATACTTTCTGGTCAATCAGTTGTATTGTTTCAATGGCATTTCTTCTTCAGGCTACAGGTCACTGTCTCAAAGCTTTGCACAAATAACCATGGAGCTCTTGTAATGTTCAAAATTAGGGTTGTAGGGATATTTATTTCTAGATAAAGCAGAATCCTATTAAATAGAATTTGCCCAATTACAATGCTTTGTCAGAATTGTCCTACGTGTATGTATAAGCCTTAATTACTTCTGTTTAAAAAGATGAACCTGAGGTCCTTTAAAACCCTAAATTGCCTATTGAGTTATCAGTATGCATTTGGAGTAATCAGTATATTCATAATCTACTGAATGCTAATAATTTGAAAATGTGTGATACATGGATTATTTATATCAGTGCTGAAACAGATCATTCAGTGAAAGAGCTCTTTGAAACAGAAACCTTCACAGATTTGAGTCATTCAAACCTGAGTTAAAATATTGGGTTTGCCAGTAATTACCTGTAATTTCTGTAATGTCATTTAACTCTTGTAAGCCTCAGGATATTCATATATAAAATGGATATTATGTCTACTTTACGTAGTTGTTATAAGAATTCATTAAGGTAATATCATATTAAATGCCTGATATATCCATTCTCTGTGCAAACATATTGGTTCCTGTCTCTTTACTTTAATTCTCTGATCCTAGTGAAAAACTTGGCTTAAAACTCAACGTTCAGAAAACTAAGATCATGGCATCTGGTACCATCACTTCATGGAAAATAGATGGTGAAACAATGGAAACAGTGAGAGACTATTTTTTGGGTTCCAAAATCACTGCAGATGGGGACTGCAGCCATGAAATTAAAAGATGCCTGCTCCTTGGAAGGAAAGCTATGAGCAACCTAAACAGCTTATTAAAAAGCAGAGACATACTTGACCAACAAAAGCTGAGCTCCGAAGAATTTATGCTTTTGAACTGTGGTGTTGGAGGAGACTCTTGAGAGTCTGTTGGACTGCGAGGGGATCCAACCTGTCAATCCTAAAGGAAATCAGTCCTGAATATTCATTGGAAGGACTGATTCTGAAGCTGAAACTCCAATACTTTGGCCACCTGATGTGCAAAAACTGACTCATTGGAAAAGACCCTGATGCTGGGAAAGACTGAAGGCTGGAGGAGAAGGGGATGGCAGAGGATGAAATTGTTGGATGGCATCACTGACTCAATGGACATGAGTTTGAGTAAACTCTGGGAGTTGGTGATGGACAGGGAAGCCTGGCATGCTGCAGTCCATGGGGGCGCAAAGAGTTGGACATGACTGAGCAACTGCTGAACTGAACTGAACATCTATAATTCAATAGTTGGTGTCATATCTAGACTATGCTTGATTTATAAAAATACTATTTTGTTAGGCTTGAAAGATCAACACCGTCATCTAAGTTATAGTGTAGAAGATAATGACTTTCTCCACTACTACTTGATAATATTAATGGCAAAAAATATAGGCTTTGGTAAATCTTGTAGTAATTCATATATAGCCATAAAAGTCCCACTGAAGCTTGTTCTGCTTGTGATATCTGAGTGGCTAGCAGCAGCACATTTCCCACAATATTAGCAGAATTGTAAAGTTTCCTCTGATTGAAAGAAGCTTCCATGGTTGGTCAAGGGTGGCAATTGCCCAGTGAAATGTGTAAATAATGAAATGCACTAGAGGAGTTGAGGTGTCTTCTTCATTTGGCCTGACAACTGGTTTTGCTTTTCCCTAGCTACACATTGACAACAGTGTACTGGGAAATCAGAATCAGTTTTATGTGATTATTATGTATATATCACCCAAGGAATGCCTGAATATCTTATTGGTGAACATAGATCTACTTTCAAATTAGATTGATAGGGTTGCTTATAGAACACATGAGAATATGTAATATTTTTATAGGTCACACAGAATATGTAAATGATGTGAAAAGAGATTGTGTGGGTAATATTAAATTAATCAAGTCTACAAAAGTCTTAAATCAATGAATATTTATGCTTCTTAAGATAGTATTTTTGCCCTTGAGGTTTTATTTTTAAGAAACCACAATAAATAAGAGTCCCTGTTTGGGGTTTTTATGTTTGTGTGCTTATTTTTATTTTGTAGAAGTTATTACATACTTAAAGTTATTTTGTTGCTGGCAGTCTTATGAAGGACATGATAGAAATAAATTCTAAATGTACATCTAGGTTGTAGACCTCTACAACTAGACCTAATTAACCATTTTAGTGCCTTTGGTCAACTATACAGAATAGGTAAATTTACCTTTTAAAATGATATGTGCAAACTAATGTCATTAATATTCACTTCATATCCAAACCTGTATTTCTAATCTACTTTACATGTAGAAATAAACGAATATGAAAATAGGTGTATTGTAGAGAATTTAGGACTTTTCATGAAAGAAAAAGAAAATTCCTCTTAAACTGTTTCATGTTAAATTTTCAAGCTTGAGACATCCCCCTCCCCCAATTTTTTTCCTCAATTAACTAGGCAAATTCAAGGATCTTCATGAAATACAAATTTGGTATTGAGAGCTTTCCAAGGAGAGGATAGCTTTGGTAAACAGTCTTTGGTTAAAAATACTAAAAAACTAAACCTTTTGAAGTGAGAATAAATAGAAATAGATGGGCTTCAAAGAGACTGACTCAGATGTAAATCGTCTTAGGCTGATGGAATTAAGGTGTTTGGAGAGTGCCGGTTTCCCTAGCATAGTCATTTATCAGAGGCAGATATAAGTTCTCTCTGAAAGAAATCAGTTGATATTAATTTAGCTTTGTAATATTTTATGCACATTTTCTAGTGTGCAATTAAAAATAATTATTAAAAATAATTTCAGGAGGCAGTGATGTATCACTGAAAAGCAAGGTTACAACAGACAACAGAAGAGACCTATAGAGAATCCAAGAAATGTAGATATTCAGAGTAAATAATAAGAAAGGTTATTGAGATTAATAAGATGTATAAAATATTTTAAGAAATAAATATAAACTGTTAATGAATATGTAATAAAAAATACTGTAACTGATTTTAAGAACTAAATCATTGAGTTAAACCACAGTTTCCACACAAGTAAAGAGAGAAAGTCTGTGAACTGGGACATGGGTCAAAAGAAAATATCGACTGAGATTTGAAGAAACACAAAGATAAAAAACATAAAAGGTCAAGTGGATATATGGAATGATGGTAATATGATTTACTTTTATACTGGAAGTAAAAGTAGTCACTAGGTTAATAAATAGTAATTGATGTTTATATGTATAAATTCTGACAAATTGGTCAGACCAGGACACACACATGGTCACTCAACAGAGAGGCTATCATTAAAAGGTCAAATATTCTTGAAAGTATGATATTTCTCAACTGTTTATGAAATCAGCATTGCTTTGATGTCAAAACTTGACAAGTCCATGATAATAAAAATATAGTCTCATTAACAAACTTAGAAACAAAAATCCTAATCAAATATCAGCCAATTAAACAATGATTTAAAGAGGCTGTTACATCAAGAATCAAGGAAGCAGTATTTTAGGAATTGCTGATGGCTTACTATATGAAAATCTATCAATGCAGTACAATATATTAATATAATAATATGATATAATTCTTTCAAAATATTCAGAGAAATAATTTGATATAATTCAATACTCATTCATAAGCAACCGTTGGAAACAGAGTAGAGGATAACTTTATTAAGATGATAATTATATTTATAAAAGTCTTCAGATTATATCACATATATCTTTGAATTAAAAAAAGAACTGCTTTATTCACATAGTACACATATATCTTTTGTGTGCTTATGATTATACAGTGGAAGTGAGAAATAGATTTAAGGGCCTAGATCTGATAGATAGAGTGCCTAATGAACTATGGAATGAGGTTCGTGACATTGTACAGTAGACAGGGATCAAAACCATCCCCATGGAAAAGAAATGCAAAAAAGCAAAATGGCTGTCTGGGGAAGCCTTACAAATAGCTGTGAAAAGAAGAGAAGCGAAAAGTAAAGGAGCAAAGGAAAGATATAAGCATCTGAATGCAGAGTTCCAAAGAAGAGCAAGATGAGATAAGAAAGCCTTCTTCAGCGATCAATGCAAAGAAATAGAGGAAAACAACAGAATGGGAAAGACTAGAGATCTCTTCAAGAAAATTAGAGATACCAAGGGAACATTTCTTGCAAAGGTGGGCTCGATAAAGGAGAGAAATGGTATGGACCTAACAGGAGCAGAAGATATTAAGAGCAGGTGGCAAGAATACACAGGAGAACTGTACAAAAAAGATCTTCACGACCGAGATAATCACAATGGTGTGATCACTGACCTAGAGCTAGACATCTGGAATGTGAAGTCAAGTGGGCCTTAGAGAACATCACCACGAACAAAGCTAGTGGAGGTGATGGAATTCCAGTTGAGCTATTTCAAATCCTGAAAGATGATGCTGTGAAAGTGCTGCACTCAATATGCCAGCAAATTTGGAAAACTCAGCAGTGGCCACAGGACTGGAAAAGGTCAGTTTTCATTCCAATCACAAAGAAAGGCAATGCCAAAGAATGCTCACACTACTGCACAATTGCACTCATCTCACACGCTAGTAAAGTAATGCTCAAAATTCTCCAAGCCAGGCTTCAGCAATATGTGAACCATGAACTTCCTGATGTTCAAGCTGGTTTTAGAAAAGGAAGAGGAACCAGAGATCAAATTGCCAACATCCGCTGGATCATGGAAAAAGCAAGAGAGTTCCAGAAAGACATCTATTTCTGCTTTATTGACTATGCCAAAGCCTTTGACTGTGTGGATCACAATAAACTATGGAAAATTCTGAAAGAGATGGGAATACCAGACCACCTGATCTGCCTCTTGAGAAACCTATATGCAGGTCAGGAAGCAATAGTTAGAACTGGACATGGAACAACAGACTGGTTCCAAATAGGAAAAGGAGTACGTCAAGGCTGTATATTGTCACCCTGCTTATTTAACTTATATGCAGAGTACATCATGAGAAATGCTGGGCTGGAAGAAGCACAAGCTGGAATCAAGATTGCCGGGAGAAATATCAATGACCTCAGATATGCAGATGACACCACCCTTATGGCACAAAGTAAAGAGGAACTAAAAAGCCTTTTGATGAAAGTGAAAGTGGAGAGTGAAAAAGTTGGCTTAAAGCTCAACATTCAGAAAATGAAGATCATGGCATCTGGTCCCATTACTTCATGGCAAATAGATGGGGAAACAGTGGAAACAGTGTCAAACTTTATTTTTTTGGGTTCCAAAATCACTGCAGATGGTGACTGCAGCCATAAAATTAAAAGAAGGTTACTCCTTTGAAGGAAAGTTATGACCAACCTAGATAGCATATTCAGAAGCAGAGACATTACTTTGCCAACAAAAGTTCGTTTAGTCAAGGCTATGTTTTTTCCTGTGGTCACGTATGGATGTGAGAGTTGGACTGTGAAGAAGGCTAAGCGCCGAAGAATTGATGCTTTTGAACTATGGTGTTGGAGAAGACTCTTGAGAGTCCCTTGGATTGCAAGGAGATCCAATCAGTCCATTCTGAAGGAAATCAGCCCTGGGATTTCTTTGGAAGGAATGATGCTAAAGCTGAAACTCCAGTACTTTGGCCACCTCATGCAAGAGTTGACTCATTGGAAAAGACTCTGATGCTGGGAGGGCTTGGGGGCAGGAGGAGAAGGGGACGACAGAGGATGAGATGGCTGGATGGCATCACTGACTCGATGGATGTGAGTCTGGGTGAACTCCGGGTGTTTGGGATGGACAGGGAGGCCTGGCGTGCTGCTATTCAGGGGGTCGCAAAGAGTCGGACATGACTGAGCGACTGAACTGAACTGAACTGAACACATATATCTGTGAATTAAAAAAAAAAAAAAAAAACTGCTTTATTCACATAGTACTCCATATCTTAATAAAGCTGTTATGTAGTTTCCTTTTTCTTGGGAACCATGTTATACAATTAATTTTGTATTTGTCTTTGGAAAATACAAATACTGGGAAAATAGTACATACCGAGTTAATTACAAAGTTAGTGCTTTTTCTTTTTTTTTTTTGCTTGGAATTCTGTTAATTCATATCTTTGTATTGCTAGCTCCTCTTTTTTCTGATATACTCACTTTTGGCTTAAAAGTATGTGCTTCCAAAAAAGCAATGAAAGGAGATTATATACATATTTTATGGTAATCTTTACAACTAAATTAAAAATCAAGTCTATATATTTTTCATTCATCAATATTTTAAAATAATAGTACCACATATTTTAGGACTTTAAAGTGTATTTGAAACAATTTTAATGGATTATTTAGTAGAAGTTCTTTATTAATATTACCACTTTTCCCTTCCTTTAACCTCCAGAGTTTATCCTACAAATTGTGAAGCACATACTTTTTTATCAACCCTTGTCATTTTGTAGTAGTGCATTACTAATTGGATAATTATTTCCATACTGATAAAATATTACTTGAAGTATTTATTATAGCTGTTAGACTATTAAAGAGTACCCAGTTCCTAATTGCTTATGTTATATCAGGTATCATTTGCCACACAGTTCAAAACTGCTTGTCCTTTCTCAAAGCAAGTGATGCATAATTATAGTAAGTGACTGCAATTATAAATACATAATTTTCAAGAATGACATTTATTAACTCAATCGTAGTAAATTTTTAATGAAAATTTTTTCTTCAAGCATAAAATTAATAAATACTGCCCTTTGGAGAAAACCTCAGTCATGTACATTTTTTAATCTCTACCTCCTGTGTTCCTTTACATATTCTTCTGTTCAGTGAATACTTTTAGCTTATCTAGTATATGTTAAGGGAATGTGCACAAGAAAGTCAACAGAACCAGCACTTTAAGGTAATGGGTCTTCATGAACTTGTCAAGCAAATGGCATTTGTGGCTTATTGGAAAAAAGTCTAAACACTTCTGTCCACTGCATTTGATATTGAAGGTGCCAGAGAAAATATAAGGCGGTTAAGCACTGGATGGAACAATGATTTACTGACACAGACAAGAGACAGAGCAAGATTAGCTTCATTAGTGGGTATTGGTCCACCATGGCCAGCAGGTCCCTCCCAGCAGTGGACACAGGGCAGCTAACTTGTAGGAATCCCTCTTGTCCTGCAGCAAAAGGATCCTGTCTCCCCCTGGCATGGAATGGATATAGTAGTGGGGTTGGGTAGGTGCCATATAAGACACATGCTTAAACAACAAAGAAGTACACATTGAGTCTGAACTGCGAAAGCTATTCCCACATAATGTGATAAATTTAGCACATGCTATGAGGTCTCTTTATCTCTTGGTATTTCTACTTGGCCACATAAGAATGGGCCTTGGGACAGGAACACTTTTTTCAGTTCAATCCAGTTCAGTTCAGTCACTCAGTTGTGTCCGACTATTTGTGACCCCATGAATTGCAGCACGCCAGGCCTCCCTGTCCATCACCAACTCCCGGAGTTCACTCAAACTCATGTCCATAAAGTCGGTAATGGCATCCAGCCAGCTCATCCTCTGTCGTCCCCTTTTCCTCCTGCCCCCAATCCCTCCCAGCATCAGAGTCACGGTTGACTCATTGGAAAAGACTCAGAGTCACGGTTGACTCATTGGAAAAGACTCTGATGCTGAGTGACTGAACTGAACTGAACTGAACTGAAAGAAGTGTTCCTGTCCCAAGGCCCATTCTTATGTGGCCAAGTAGAAATCCAAAAACTACATATAGGACATTGCCTTTCCTGACAGAATTCCTGTTGAATTCATGTTCAGTGGGAAACACCTAGGAGATTGGGCTGCCTATCTACAACCTTAGCCGGACTTGGTAAAAGCATGGTGACGGAAAGAGAGACATTCTATGATAACCCACAGTGGTCAGATAATATGAAATTCTACCTTATTTTTCAACGTTATATTTTAAAAGAGCATTTCCCTAAGATTGAACACAGAAAAAAAATATTCAGAACAATAAGACTGTAAACTAAGGAAATGGGGATGTCCAGTACTAGCCAAAGAAAAATAAAATGAATATGAAGGAAAGATAAAGAAAGTATCATTAGTGTTAAGTTTCTCATAAAAACGGTGTAATTCTTAATAAGGTTTTATTTTCATGGTAATTTACATGGTAATTTTTTATTATGATAATGAAAATGTTTTATAGAGACAGAAACAGAATTAGACAAAAGGACTATAAAACTTATAAATAATAGAATATTTCCAAAAGACATAAATTGAATTCATATCCTGAAAACAGAAGTGAACTTTCTTTTCAAGGGCTAATGAAACTTATTGAAACTTATAAATCTTTAATGGTGGCTAAATGGTAAACAAATCTGCCTGCAATGCAGGAGACCCAGGTTTCATCCCTGGTTTGGGAACATCCTCTGGAGAAGGGAATGGCAATCCACTCCAGTATTCTTACCTGGAAAATTCTATGGACAGAGGAGCCTGGTGGGTTACAGTCCATGAGATTGCAAAGAGTTGGACATGACTGAGTGACCAACATGTAATGGATTAGAAAAGTTAATAACTGAATCTTTAATAGAAACCTAGGAAATAAGAATATCAGAAAAATAAATATTAAAAAACACAAACTGCACTTAATGATTATTTGGTGGTAAGAAAGAAAAATCAATCCTAAATTGCATATACTTTGTAAATAATAATAGACATGTCATAATTAACACTTTGTAAATTGAGTAAAACAGGCTTCAGAGGGATATTTTTATAGCTGAAATATTTATATTAGTAAAAAACATTTTAATTAAGTTATCTAATTATGTTAAATGGTTAGAAAAATGATCAACAAAACAAACCAAAGGAACCTGAAGAAAGAGCACAGTGAAGATAAAAAGAAATGTTAGTGAATTGAAAAACAGCAATCACATTTTAAATATCATTGTTTCTTTGAAAATGAAAGACAGTTAAGTCTATCAAGAAAAACATAATAGAGAAAGTGGTATTAAGTTATATATGAAAAAACAAACCAAGCTCTAAACTCTGAAAAACTAGAGAAAATGAAATATTTTGTAACAAATATAATTGCAAGAATGAACTCCAAAAATACTGGGATAGTAAACTGACCAAGTGTTCTGGAGGAAAATTAGAGCTCTGTACCTCCATGTCAACCCCCTCAAATCTTTCAGAAATACAAAATCCCGTTTGCACTTAAACAAGCCTGGTGTGCTGCAGTCCAGGGGGGTCACAAAGAGTTGGATGCAACTGAGTGACTGAACAATAACTTAAACAGTTTCAGAGTTGATAAGAGGAAAAATAAATAATTTTTAGAAAGCAAGTATTGTATCATAGTATTTAATTCCACAGTAACATGTAAATGAAAAATATTATATACTAACCTTACTTATGGCAGAAAGTGAAGAGGAACTAAAAAGCCTCTTGATGAAAGTGAAAGAGGAGAGTAAAAAAGTTGGCTTAAAGCTCAACATTCAGAAAACGAAGATCATGGCCTCTGGTCCCATCATTTCATGGCAAATAGATGGGGAAACAGTGGAAACGGTGTCAGACTTTATTTTTTTGGGCTCCAAAATCACTGCAGATGGTGACTGCAGCCATGAAATTAAAAGATGCTTACTCCTTGGAAGGAAAGTTATGACCAACCTAGACAGCATATTCAAAAGCAGAGACATCACTGCCAACAAAGGTCCCTCTAGTCAAGGCTATGTTTTTTCCTGTGGTCATGAGAGTTGGACTGTGAAGAAGGCTGAGCGCCGAAGAATTGATGCTTTTGAACTGTGGTGTTGGAAAAGACTCTTGAGAGTCCCTTGGACTGCAAGGAGATCCAACCAGTCCATTCTGAAGGAGATCAGCCCTGGGATTTCTTTGGAAGGAATGATGCTAAAGCTGAAACTCCAATACTTTGGCCACCTCATGCGAAGAGTTGACTCATTGGAAAAGACTCTGATGTTGGGAGGGATTGGGGGCAGGAGGAGAAGGGGACAACAGAGGATGAGATGGCTGGATGGCATCACCAACTTGATGGACGTGAGTGTGGGTGAACTCCAGGAGTTGGTGATGGACAGGGAGGCCTGGCGTGCTGCGATTCATGGATTCGCAAAGAGTCGGACACGACTGAGCGACTGAACTGAACTGAACTGAACTGAACCTTACTTAAAGGTTTTAAGTAAAGCTTAAAGCTTACTAAAGTTTTAAGTAAAGTTTACTAAAGCTTTTATTTGTGTGTGTATATTTGCATTTTTCTGGAGAACTTGTTCATAAATTTCACCACAATACACTCTCCTTTTCCTATCCTTTGCTGATCCCACACCAATCCCTTCCAGTACTAAAACTCACACTGGAAACTGACAATGCTGGTACTGTGTTTTGTGATAATATATGTAGCTTGATGTCAGTTATTTTTGAATTGTCATCAAATTTAATCCTCTAGTCAGCTACACATTTGTTACCCTAGTGGTTACCTCAGCTGCTTTTGGCAAAATTTTAATTTCATAAAGAGTGAGAATGATTGCATAGGTTTGGGAATTTTAGCTCTGGTTGTTTACTGCATAGTAGTTTATAGGAATTAGAATTGGAAACATGGTGCTAATCTCTGAAACTGGTCCTTGATGCCCCATATTAGCAAAGTTTCCAATATGCTTTACATCCTATCACTTTTTCAGAATGCATTAATGCA
Organism: Bos taurus; assembly: GCF_002263795.3. Taxonomy (NCBI): domain Eukaryota; kingdom Metazoa; phylum Chordata; class Mammalia; order Artiodactyla; family Bovidae; genus Bos; species Bos taurus. The sequence continues at coordinate 49,800,640 of NC_037333.1, read as the reverse complement.
CTTTTTTTATTTCCTTAACTTTAGCTTTAGCAAATAAAAGATTTTAAGTAACAGATTGTGTTTGGAGAGTTTTGGAAAATTAAAGCATTAAACATTATTCCAGGTTAGTCTTTCCAGAAATGAGGCCAGTAAATAGGATAATAGGATTACCTTTTATGGAACAGTGAGGTGGGGTAGTGTGTAAAATAAACACTTTTTAAAATGTAGAATAAAACCCAGGCCTGGCCTGCCAAATTTATAGAATTACCAAATGAATTTATTTGCATCTGTAAACCAGGTATATCAATGAGGAAGGTAGAGGAAAAAGCAGGTGGGGAGGCGGGGTGGGGAGGGAGGAGAGAAAGCCCAGCCTTATTTTCTTTATTTATATTTTACTCAGATTGACAGTGTAAATTGTCCTGAAATCACTGGGTAATTAGGCAACCTTTTGCATGGCCCTGAAGTGGCAGTCTTGATACTACATAATTAACAATGTTCTCTTCAAAGTAGGAGCAATAATCCCTTGATTGAATGCTCCATTTTCATTACATTATGATATAAAATGAAACAATAATTAGAATAATGTGCAAGGAAAGAGAGGTCCATATCATTACGTGTTTGTATGTAGAGAAGCAGAAGAATTAATCAGATGAAATGTGAAATTATTATGGATAATTACAGGCATATGGAGATGATCAGCTTGCCTGCAATGGGAATTATGTAAAGAGACAATATATGTGCTCATCTTTCCTTGATAATGCCATGTACATTTTGGGTTGTAATTGAGTTTTGGTATCTAGGATTACTGTAAAGTCTTTATTCTTTTTGGAGATTTCTGTAAGATGTCTATTGAAAAGCTGAACATTTCCTATTAGTTAAATTCTATTCCCAGTTCTCTACACTTCCCAAATACCTTCATCATATAATTCCAAGCATTATCAATTTAATATGACCTTCTTTACCCTTACGTCATACCTTTTAATCCTCTTGGATGGAAAACCTATAGCTGCTTCATATCTTACTTTTTGTGGTCTCTCCCCACACTTGATACTATGAACACAGAAATGATTGATGAATTCAACCAAATGGATGACATCATTGAAATAAATAATAAAAATAAACCTATGGCAAGCATTATCCTAGTTCCTGAGGGTAATGATTCAAAATGAAACAAGCCTTTACCTAATGAAAATATTGAAAATTACTTTTCCGGATTCATTTGGTAAGTAGTTTGTAATTATGGGTTCTGGTTAGCATAATGCCAGAAAATTCAATACATAGTGAAATAAGAGCTAATATTTGTGACATCACAATAGAAATTCTTAGTACCAATCACCTGTCAAACTCAGGTTCCAATGTCTTAACTGCTGATGGGATATCTTAGCCACTCAAGAAAAGAAAACAAACAAACAAAGGTTTGTTAAACACCTACTATTTGTGTGGGCCTACGCTGTATATTTCCACAATTCAAGGGATAAGAGAGTCATTGCAAATGGCCATGTGGTTGTACTGGAGGAAGGAGGAGAGGGATTTATACACATCACTGATTTTATTTCATCTTTAAGAGTTTGGTAGAATTCATCAGTGAACTCACCAAGGTTTTGGCTTTCTCTTTTAGAAAGTTCAGTTCAGTTTAGTTCAGCTCAGTCACTCCGTCTTGTCCGACTATTTGCGACCCCATGGACTGCAGCACGCCAGGCTTCCCTGTCCATCACCAACTCCCAGAGTTTACTCAAACTCATGTCCATTGAGTCGGTGATGCCATCCAACCATCTCATCCTCTGTCGTCCCCTTCTCCTCCTGACTTCAATCTTTCCCAGCATCAGGGTCTTTTCCAATGAGTCAGTTTTTCGCATCAGGTGGCCAAAGTATTGGAGTTTCAGCTTCAGCATCAGTCCTTCCAATGAATATTCAGGACTGATTTCCTTTAGGATAGACTGGTTGGATCTCCATGCAGTCCAAGAGACTCTCAAGAGTCTTCTCCAACACCACAGTTCAAAAGCATCAATTCTTCGGTGCTCAGCTTTCTTTATAGTCCAACTCTCACATCCATATGTGACTGGAAAAGCCATAATTTTGACTAGATGGACCTTTGTTGGCAAAGTAATGTCTCTGCTTTTTAACATGCTGTCTAGGTTGGTCATAACTTTCTTTCCAAGGAGCAAGAGTCTTTTAATTTCATGGCTGCAGTCCCCATCTGCAGCCCCCCAAAATAAAGTCAGCCACTGTTTTTATTGTTTCCCCATCTGTTTTCCATGAATTGATGGGATCAGATGTCATGATCTTAGTTTTCTGAATGTTCAGTTTTAAGCCAACATTTTCACTCTCCTCTTTTACTTTCATCAAGAGGCTCTTTAGTTCTTCTTTGCTTTCTGCCATAAGAGTGTTATCATCTACATATATGAGGTTATTGATATTTCTCCCAGCAATCTTGATTCCAGCTGTGCTTCATCCAGCCCAGCATTTCTCATGATGTACTCTGCATACAAGTTAAATGAGCAGAGTGATACTATACAGCCTTGACGTACTCCTTTCCCAATTTGGATCCAGTCTGTTGTTCCATGTCCAGTTCTAACTGTTGCTTCCTGACCTGCATACAGATTTCTCAATAGGCAGGTCAGGTTATTTATTTATTTAGTTTCTTAAATATATTGTACTCCTTTTTAGGGACACAGCCTATTGAAAATTCCAATCTAAAATGTCAGAGTGAAAGTTATGTAGCACTGAATTTTATCTCTTAAATAACTCCACCCTCTTGTGACACACATTTTATTGTCCAAATCAAACTATGTGGCCATAACTAACTTCAGGGAGAAGTGAATATGTGTTCCTTTTATATGCCTGCTATTTGCCTGGAAGGAATCTGAATTGGTAGATGTTCGGTGAATAGGACTAATATCATGATATCATTGACTTGAATGATCATGAAAGATTTTACACAGTCCTTCAATGTAAAAATAGGAGAATTTAGGCAAGAAAAGAGATATAGAGATGGAAGAAAAAAATATGAAGAACCAAGAAACCTATGGTAATAAATAAGCACAAGGTGAGTTAGGACTACCTGTGTGAATTCCTGTTACAACATACTAGATGTCTTTTGGTATCTTCCCTGCCATTTCAATCAAGATAACCAGGCCTGAAAACTTGGAGCTATTTAAGAAGCACTACTAACAAAATACATGATTTGGCCTACATATATTACTTTGGTATTGCTTGGTGAAAGTCGCTCAGTCGTGTCCAAGTCTTGGCAACCCCATGGACTGTATAGTCCGTGGAATTCTCCAGGCCAGAATAATGGAGTGTGTAGCTTTTCCCTTCTTCAGGTGATCTTCCCAAGCCAGGGATTGAACCTAGGTCTCCTGCATTGCAGGTAGATTCTTTACCAGCTAGCCATAAGGGAAGACAAAGAATACTGGAGTGATTAGCCTATCCCTTCTCCAGCAGATCTTCCTGACCCAGGAATCAAACTGGGGTCTCCTGCATTGCAGGTGGATTCTTTACCAACTGAGCTACTAGGGAAGCCCCTTCAGTGACCTCCTTAAATCTAATAATACCTTTCTGTAATACATTCACTAGTAATTTTATTTTTCTTAAATTGTCTTTGGTCACTTTTATGCTTAAGAGAAATAATTATTCTATGTTGTCTCTTGGGTCAATTGCTTAGCTTGTGTCCAAGAATCTAAATATACTGATATTTAATAGAGTACATTTAAACTATTTACATTTTTCATGCATCGTTTTTTATACCCAAGGTGTTGGTTTCCTCATTTTAATAACAAAACAAAACATGTTCATGAATAAATCTTTCATATTGTTCTACACCTGAAATACTCATTTTGCTCTTTACTAGTATATGCTGGTCAGGAAGCAATAGTTAGAACTGGACATGGAACAACAGACTGGTTCCAAATAGGAAAAGGAGTACATCAAGGCTGTATATTGTCACCATGCTTATTTAACTTATATGCAGAGTACATCATGAGAAATGCTGGGCTGGAAGAAGCATAAGCTGGAATCAAGATTGCCAGGAGAAATATCAATAACCTCAGATATGCAGATGACACCACCCTTAAGGCAGAAAGTGAAGAGGAACTAAAAAGCCTCTTGATGAAAGTGAAGGAGGAAAGTGAAAAAGTTGGCTTAAACCTCAACATTCAGAAAATGAAGATCATGGCATCTGGTCCCCTCTCTTCATGGGAAATAGATGGGGAAACAGTTTCAGACTTTATTTTTCTGGGCTCCAAAATCACTGCAGATGGTGACTGCAGCCATGGAATTAAAAGACACTTACTCCTTGGAAGGAAAGTTATGACCAACCTAGACAGCATATTCAAAAGCAAAGACATTACTTTGCCAACAAAGGTCCATCTGGTCAAGGCTATGGTTTTTCAAGTGGTCATGTATGGATGTGAGAGTTGGACTGTGAAGAAAGCTGAGCACTGAAGAATTGATGCTTTTGAACTGTGGTGTTGGAGAAGACTCTTGAGAGTCCCTTGGACTTCAAGCAGATCCAACCAGTCCATTCTAAAGATCAGTCCTGGGTGTTCATTGGAAGGAATGATATTAAAGCTGAAAAAACAGTACTTTAGCTAGCTCATGCGAAGAGTTGACTTATTGGAAAAGACCCTGATGCTGGGAGGGATTGAGGGCAGGAGGAGAAGAGGACGACAGGATGAGATTCCTGGATGGCATCACCGACTTTATGGACATGAGTTTGAGTGAACTCCAGGAGTTGGTGATGGACAGGGAGGCCTGGTGTGCTGTAATTCATGGGGTCGCAAAGAGTTGGACACGACTGAGTGACTGAACTGAACTGAACTGAGTCCAAAAAGTGATCTCATTCATACTGCAATTAATCTATGAAATAATTTCTATATTACCTTAGTATATTTCCTCTCAAAATCTATATTCTCAATCTTGCTCAGTCATGTCCTACTATTTGCGATCCCATGGAATGTAGCCATGCTAGGCTCCTCTCTCTGTGGGGACTTTTCAAGTGATAATACTGGAGTGGGTTGCTATTTTTATCCTGCAGGGGATCTTCCCAACCCAGGGATCAAACCCATGTTTCCTGGGTTTCTGGCATTGCAGGTGGATTCTTTATCTGCTAAGCCATCAGTTCAGTTAAGTTCAGTCGCTCAGTCATGTGCGACTCTTTGAGACCCCATGAACTGTAGCATGCCAGGCTTCTCTGTCCATCACCAACTCCCAGAGTTCACCCAAACCCATGTCCATCGAGTTGGTGATGCCATCCAACCATCTCATCTTCTGTTGTCCCCTTCTCCTCCTGTGCTCAATCTTTCCCAGCATCAGGGTCTTTTCCAATGAGTCAGCTCTTCTCATCAGGTGGCCAAAGTATTGGAGTTTCAGCTTCAATATCAGTCCTTCCAATTAACACCCAGGACTGATCTCCTTTAGGATGGACTGGTTGGATCTCCATGCAGTCCAAGGGACTCTCAAGAGTCTTCAACACCACAGTTCAAAAGCATCAATTCTTCAGCGCTCAGCTTTCTTTATAGTCCAGCTCTCACATCCATACATGACCACTGGAAAAACCAGAGCTTTGAGTAGACGAACCTTTGTTGGCAAAGTAATGTCTCTGCTTTTTAATATACTGTCTAGGTTGGTGATAACTGTCCTTCCAAGGAGTAAGCGTCTTTTAATTTCATGGCTGCGATCACCATCTGCAGTGATTTTGGAGCCCAGAAAAATAAAGTCAGCCATTGTTTCCACTGTTTCCCCATTTATTTGCCATGAAGTGTTGAGACCGGATGCCATGATCTTCGTTTTCTGAATGTTGAGCTTTAAGCCCACACTTTCACTTTCCTCTTTCACTTTCATGCCGGGGTCCAGCCCCGGCTGATCCAGGGTATTCGAAGGAGAGACGGCATAGGCAACCTATTTATTTAAATATTTTATCAAAGATATAAAGAGAATTGGATGAGGATAGCTCAGTAGGAAAATTCAATGGAGAAAAGAGGCTGAGTAGCTTGGTTTACGCGGGAGACCAATAAAACTTCAAGACAAGAAGTTTGCACCACTTATGTAGGCCGCAGGTGTCCTTCTGTTCTCCCGAAGGAGAGGAGACACTGAGGCCTCCCTGGTCGGATCTTAGAAGCCCAGGCATAATTAGCAAGCATGGCGGGTTCCGTGCTCCAAATGGAGACTCAGCCAGAATTTGGGAGAGAGAGCAACATGGGGAGACCAAGTTTCGGTGAACAAGGCCTGCACTTTATGTTCCAAAGTAGTTTTTATACCTTGAGTTGTGCATAGAGGATAATGGGGGAAGGGGTGGAGTCATGCAAGGACAGCAATTCCTGGTCCTAATCGAAGCCAGGCTTTCAAACTTATCATATGCAAAAGTTCAGGTGAATTACATCATCTTCTGGCCAGGAGGCCTGTTAACATTTTAAGAAACTTATCTTTCTCTAAAGGTGATTATTCCAAAGTCAGGCACCAGCCTCCAAAAAAGCATTGGACAAAGCTGTATTCATATAGGGCAAAGGTGAGGTGGGCTCAATCAAGAAAAGACTTAACTCAAGGGTCCAAGTTTACAAACATTGAGGCTACTACTTACATTTCTATACACCCATTATATCAATCAATACACTGCCAAGGACACAGCAGGTAAGGGATATGGAGACTTAGCAGCAAACATTGGCCCAATAAGTGAAAAACCCTTCACCAATACAATTTCTAATCAATCTTTTAACTACTCAAAGGAGTCTGTGTTTAGACAGTTTAGAACATCTCCTGCCTCTCACAGTTGGAAGGCTCTGAACAATCACATGTGGCCGGAAAAACCTATTCAGGCAGGCTAGAGGATTTCCAAAGGAGTTTGTAGGTTAAACACTGTCACACCCAGGAATTATTAACTGGAGCTGTAAGCTAACTCTTTTTTCAGAGAGAGGTAGTGGGGGACAGCCCCCCGTAAAGTCAGAGGTGTAGGTGAAAGCACAAAGCAGAAAGTAGGCAGACTCTGGTTTTGGGGGTAGAATTTCCAGGGGGACCCCTGAGGCTCGATCCCGCCTTTGCGTATGCCAAGCCTCCTTCCTCATGACCTTTGTCATGGGTGGAGTTCCTCACACTGGCTCCCGGCAGTGATAGAATTCCAGTTGAGCTATTCCAGATCCTGAAAGATGATGCTGTGGAAAGTGCTGCACTCAATATGCAATATGCCAGCTCCTGGCACTTTCAAGAGGCTCTCTAGTTCTTCTTCACTTTCTGCCATAAGGGTGGTGTCATTTGCATATCTGAGGTTATTGATATTTCTCCCGGCAATCTTGATTCCAGCTTGTGCTTCCTCTAGCCCAGCGTTTCTCATGATGTACTCTGCATATAAGTTAAATAAGCAGGGTGACAGTATACAGTCTTGACGTACTCCTTTTCCTATTTGGAACCAGTCTGTTGTTCCATGTCCAGTTCTAACTGTTGCTTACTGACATGAATACAGGTTTCTCAAGAGGCAGGTCAGGTGGTCTGGTATTCCCATCTCTTGAAGAATTTTCCACAGTTTATTGTGATCCACACAGTCAAAGGCTTTGGCATAGTCAATAAAGCAGAAACACATGTTTTTCTGGAATTCTCTTGCTTTTTTGACAATCCAATGGATGTTGGCAATTTGATCTCTGGTTCTTCTGCCTTTTCTAAAACCAGCCTGAACATCTGGAATTTCACAGTTCACGTATTGCTGAAGCCTGGCTTGGAGAATTTTGAGCATTATTTTACTAGCGTGTGAGATGAATGCAATTGTGCGGTAGTTTGAGCATTCCTTGGCATTACCTTTCTTTGTGATTGGAATGAAAACTGACCTTTTCCAGTCCTGTAGCCACAGCTGAGTTTTCCAAATTTGCTGGCATATTGACTGCAGCACTTTCATAGTGTCATCTTTCAGGATTTGAAATAGCTCAACTGGAATTCCATCACCTCCACCAGCTTTGTTCATAGTGATGCTTCCTAAGTCCCATTTGACTTCATATTCCAGGATGTCTGGCTCTAGGTGAGTGATCACACGGTTGTGATTTTCTGGGTTGTGATGGTCTTTTTTATACTGTTCTTCTGTGTATTCTTGCCACCTCTTAATATCTTCTGTTAAGTCCCTACCATTTCTGTCCTTTATTGTGCCCATCTTTGCGTGAAATGTTACCTTGGTTTGTCCAACCGATAATAAAAAAAGAAAGAGGACATGTCTTTATTCTTTTTTTTTTTATTTCTTTAAAGATTAAAGAAAAATTATTTCCCTTTGTGATGAGAACTCTTAGGATTTACCCTCAATGACTTTCCTACACATTGTACATAAGTTCTATTTATAGGTATTATGTGTTACATTGAATTCCAAGTATTTATTTATCTTATGACTGGGGGTTTGTACCTTTGACCACCTTCCTCCAGTTTCTCCTACTTCTACTCTTAATCTCAAGTAAGCACACAGTGTAATCTCTCTTTCTGTGTTTGTTTTTGGTTTATTTTTATTTTATTTTTTTATTTGGCTCTTCAGCCAGTGCATTTTATTTATTTTTTAAAATTTTTATTTTATTTTTAAACTTTACAATATTGTATTGGTTCTGCCATATATCGAAATGAATCCGCCACAGGCATACACGTGTTCCCAATCCTGCACCCCCCTCCCTCCTCCCTCCCCATACCATCCCTCTGGGTCGTCCCAGTGCACCAGCCCCAAGCATCCAGTATCGTGAATCGAACCTGGACTGGCGACTCGTTTCATATATGATATTATACATATTTCAATGTCATTCTCCCAAATCTTCCCACCCTCTCCCTCTCCCACAGAGTCCAAAAGACTGATCTATACATCAGTGTCTCTTTTGCTGTCTCATACACAGGGTTATTGTTACCATCTTTCTAAATTCCATATATATGCGTTAGTATACTGTATTGGTGTTTTTCTTTCTGGCTTACTTCACTCTGTATAATAGGCTCCAGTAGATTCCGCATTAGTCTGTCTGACTTACTTCACTTAGCATAGGCATTATACCTTCAAGGTTTATCCTTGTTGTCATATATGGTAGGATTTCCTTGTTTTTTCTACAGCTTGATGTTTTCGTCATCCATCAATGGATTCTTGTTTCTGTATCTTAGCTATTGTTAGTTAATGATGCTTTGAACATGCGGTTTCAGATTTTCTTTTTTTTCAGTTGAATGGTTTTATTTCCTTTGGATAAATATCCAGTAGTAAAATTCCTGGATCATATGATAGTTCTGTTTTTATTATTCGAGAATACCCCTTCCTATTTCCCCTGGTTGCCATACCAGTTTACCCTGCCACCAACTGTGCACAAGGGTTCCCTTTTCTCCACATCCATGCCACTATTTGTTAATTCTTGTCTTTTTGGTGACGGTCATTCTGACAGGCATGGGGTGATATCATATTGTCATTTTAATTTGCATTTTCCTAAGGAGCATCTTTTCGTGGACCTGTTGACCTTTTGTAAATCTTCTCTGGAGAAATTTCTATTGTCTATTCAGGTCCTTTGCCCATTTTTAAAATTAAGTTACTTGGATTTTTTTTTTTTTTTTTGGTATTGAGTTGTTTCAAATATTGATATATTTTGAATTTTAACCCTTTATCAGATGTATGGTTTGCAATTTTTTAAATATTCCATAGATTGTCTCTTTGTTGCTGGTTTCTATCATTGTTCAGAAGGTTTTTATTTGATGTAGTTTCATTTGTTTATTTTTTATTTTGTTACTTGTTTTTTAGGCATTACATACAAAAGGTCCTTACTAAGACCTATCTCAAGGAGCTTTATTTCTGTGTTTTCTTCTAGGAGGTTTATGGTTTCCTTCTTCTAAGAGGTCTTACAATTAAGCATTTATTTATAGTTAAATTTTTTTGAGTAATGTAAAATATAAGTCCATTCTTTTATATGTGAATATCCACTTATCCCAGACTATTCGTTGAAATGACTATTTTTTTCCTCCACTGGTATTCTTGGTTCCTTTGTCAAATATTAGTTGATTGTGTGTGTTTGAGTTTTTTCTGGGCTGTTAATTCTGTACCATTGGTATATTTGTCTGTTTTTATGTACCATCCTCATTTGATGACCGTAGCTTCATAGTTCGGTATGAAATCAGGAAGTATGATGCCTCCTGCTTTGTTCTTCTTTCTCAGGGTATCTTTGGCTATTCAAGGTCTTCTGTGGTTACATATAAACTTTAAGAGTATTTTTTTCTACTGATGTAAAAAGTGGCATTGGAATCTTGATAGGAATTATGTTGAATTTATAAATGGCTTTTGGTAGTATAAATCTCCATTTATCAGTACTTTGTAGACTATTAATTATCTCACAGGACTGTTGTAAGAAATAGAGGCAAATTGAGAAGTTTAGAGGCCTCAAACACTGACTTGTTTATTAAGTTTCCTAATATGCAATTCAAAAATGAAAATATTTCTAAACCATTAATTATGATTCATGAAAAGAGTTCAACAAAGTTTTTATTTTCCCTGTGGTAAAATTGTATGCCATTTTATTTTATATTTTTTGTATTTTTTAAATTTTATTTTTAAACTTTACAATATTGTATTGGTTCTGCCATATATCAAAATGAATCCGCCACAGGCATACATGTGTTCCCCATCCTGAACCCTCCTCCCTCCTCCCTCCCCATACCATCCCCCTGGGTCGTTCCAGTGCACCAGCCCCAAGCATCCAGTATCGTGAATTGAACCTGGACTGGCGACTCGTTTCATATATGATATTATACATATTTCAATGCCATTTTCCCAAATCATCCCACCCTCTCCCTCTCCCACAGAGTCCAAAAGACTGTTCTATACATCAGTGTCTCTTTTGCTGTCTCGTATACAGGGTTATTGTTACCATCTTTATAAATTCCATATATATGCGTTAGTTCTTTTTTTTTTTTTTCTTCTTTTCTTTAACATTGTATTTTTGTATGCCATTTTAACAATATGACATATTAAATACTTTCCCTATCCTCTTTCTGGAGGAGGTTATTCAGGAATTGCTGGTGCCCTAAGTAAGCACATGTTTGCTTCCCTGTAGTTCAGATGGTAAAGAATCCGCCTGCAATGTGGGAGACGGGGGTTCGATCCCTGGGTTGGGAAGATCCCCAGGAGATGGAAAGGACAACCCACTCCAGTATTCTGGCCTGGAGAATTCCATGGACAGAAGAAGAAGAACCTGATGAGTTACAATCCATGGGGTCGCAAATAGTGGACATGACTGAGCGGTTTTCACATTCACATTCAAGCACACTTATATTTCTTATAATATTCATTGCTGGTGGTGATTAAAATAAGCCTTGCATATAAAACACTTAGCAATAAATAACTGAATTTTACATTAATGATTATAATATTATTATTGTAGTGTTATTAGTCTTTCAGTTACATTCAACTCTTTGCAACCACATGGCCTGTAGCCCGCCAGGTTCCTCTGTCAATGGAAATATCAAGGCAAGAATATTGACATGGGTAGCTATTTGCTTCTCCAGGAGATCTTCCTGACTCAGAGATTGAACCTGGGTCTCCTGCATTGCAGGCAGATTCTTTACTGTCTGAGCCACCAGGGAAGCCCTACATCAATGACTAATTTCTTTATATTGTAAAGTTTCATGTGATCTTATAATAATAAGTAATAAATGCATAGGCATATAAATAAATATTATGTGTGGAAGTGTTTTAATGGAGTTCTGTTTTTTAAAATTTTCAGAAAAACTTCTCATGTTAACAGGTAGAATAGAGTTTCTGTTAAAACTGTTAATTTGGTAGAAAAATATCTGTTTTAAAATCAAAAGAATTTTTAAAGGTATTGAGAAATGCAAAAGGACTCATGACATTCTAAAGGGTCAAATCTGTCTTGAACCTCTTTTTAAAAATGCAAATTTATTTTTTTTTTCTTTTTAACCTGATGACTTGAACAGCTTGGTTAAAGATAGAAGGGTTATTTTATAAATGTAGAATAAGTTATAACAGTGATGTACAGAGTGACCAAAACACACATTACTCTGCATAAAAAGGAATTAAATGCAGAAAAAATGGGAAAGTTATAATTTTGGAATGGCCAAATTCATGTACCTTTAAAGTAATTTACTTCAAGAAAAAATTATTTTATTGTAATATTTTTTCAGAAACAGGAGAAAATAGTCTTAATTCAAGCTTTCAGGACAAATATCTTTTTTGGCTGTGTGTTCTTCTTTCTTTTCAGCAAGACCTTTTAGTTTTAGCACCCTTATTTAAATAAATGTAGTTTTTAAATTATTGATGCTGTGTATTTTCATTAATTCTTACACTAACTTCAATAATTCATCAATCTATATGTAATAGTATTGAGTATCTATTATATACTCATCACTAGGCTAAGCACTAGAGATTAAAATGTTGAATGTAACAGCCATGGTGCCTACCCTCCAAGATAATAGTTCAAACAGGAAACCAAAGTATAATGTGATTAGGGTTGTGATGGAGGAAGTCCCATGTGCTGTGACTTCACATGAGAGGACTCCAGTAAAAACAGTCTATGTGTGTGGAGATCAGGGGATAGAATGGGATTGCAGGTAGAATGCTTCATGGAGTTATGCCTCAAATTAGATGTAAAGCATGATATATGAAATTTTTGGGGAAAAGTGTTCCAGATTTAGGGGAACAAACTGTGAAAAGGTCCAAAGGCAAATGAGAGCAAAGAAGTAAATGTGAAGAATGAAATTTAAAAGTTTATTAAGAATCAATTTTCACAGAGCCCTGTATGACATTTAATCGGCTTGGGATTCGATTCTGTGATTAAAGGGCAGCTGTTAAGACTTTTCATTAAAGTACTTCAATTAAATGTTTAACTGATTTTTTAAAAATTTATATACTTAAAAATATTTCAAGATTTTAAAGCAGTTATAGGGATTAGATAGGTTTTAGGTAGGATCTTATTCATGTTTATTTTATTTATTTTTACCATTTAAAATATTTACAATATATGATTTTATATATAAATATTAAGTGAAGATTAGATAAAACTTCAAAAGAGATATAGCTTTTTTTAACTTTGAAGGCTTTCTAAGATTAGGTCTTTGTAGATTGGGAGGAGTGATGTTGCTATAAATATTAAAAAATTAACTGGACATTTCAGATCAAATTATATATATATAATTATATTTAATTTAATTTATTATAATTTATATATATAAATCTGCCTGTGATGCAGGAGACCTGAGTTTGCTCCCTGGGTCAAGAAGATTCAAGAAGATCCCTGGAGTAGGGAATGGCTTTGTGGCTACCCACTTCAGTATTCTTGCCTGGAGAATCCTCATGGACAGAGGAGCTTGGTAGGCTACAGTCCTTGGGGTCACAAAGAGTAGGACAGGACTGAGATTCTGATTGAATTAAGTTCAATTAATATTTCAAATAGTTTGTTGCATTACTGATCAGTCTAGAAGTTAGGGCTCACCTTAGGCAGAGATGGAGTAGTCTATTACTTATCTAGTTTGATTCAAGGGCTAGAAAACTTACAAAGCTTAAAATATCCTTTATTGGAGTGCTGTGGAAACCCAAATACTTACTCTGGGTATTACCCAAATTCTTAGTCCTTTTGAAGATTTAATCAAAGTATTTTACACATGTAGAAAAGTCTATTACATTAGGATCATCATTACTATAGGACACCATTGGCTTATAACATGTAATGTGTTGTTCTGTGTTTAGTCACTCAGTGGTGTCTGACTCTTTGCAACCCCATGGGCTGTAGCCCGCCAGGCTCAGCTGTCCATGGTGATTCTCCAGGTACGAATACTGGAGTGGGTTGCCATGTCTTCCTCCAAGGGATCTTCCCAACCCAGGGATTGAACCCAGGTCTCTCACATTGCAAGCAGATTCTTTACCATCTGAGCCACCAGGAAAGCTCATAACATGTAATGGGTGGTGTCAATTGAAAGCAAAACACCAGAAATAATCTCTGTCTCTCTTTAGTCGCTAAGTCATGTCCGACTCTTGTGACCCCATGGACTGTAGCCTGCCAGGCTCTTCTGTCTATGTGATTCTCCAGGCAAGACTAATGGAGTGGGTTTCCGTTTCCTACCAGAAGTAATAGGGAAACTTAAAAGCTCACAAAGGAGTTATGGAGTCAAATTTCAAATATAGCATACCAAAATTATATTTGTTTCAAGGATACATATGTTATGTGTATTTTCAGATTCAAAGTCAATTTAAATGCTATATATATATATAGAGATATATATATGTGTGTATATATATATATATACCATTTATAAATAGCACTAGATGGTGATTACAGCCATGAAATTAAAAGACGCTTACTCCTTGGAAGGAAAGTTATGACCAACTTAGCATATTAAAAGGCAGAGACATTACTTTGCCAACAAAGGTCTGTCTAGTCAAGGCTATGGTTTTTCCAGTGGTCATGTATGGATGTGAGAGTTGGACTATAAAGAAAGCTGAGCACTGAAGAATTGATGCTTTTGAACTGTGGTGGAGAAGATTCTTGAGAGTCCCTGGACTGCAGGGAGATCCAACCAGTCCATTCTAAAGGAGATCGGTCCTGGGTGTTCATTGAAAGGACTGGTGTTGAAGCTGAAACTCCAATACTTTGGCCGCCTAATGCAAAGAGCTGACTCATTGGAAAAGACTCTGATGCTGGGAGGGATTGGAGGCAGGAGGAGAAGGGGATGACAGAGGACGAGATGGCTGGATGGCATCACTGCCTCGATGGACATGAGTCTGAGTGAACTCTGGGAGTTGATGATGGACAGGGAGGTCTGACATGCTGCGATTCATGGAGTCACAAAGAGTTGGACATGACTGAGTGATTGAACTGAAAAAAAAAATATATATATATATATATGCAGTTTTAAAATCCTGTGCTGCTGCTGCTGCTGCTGCGTCGCTTCAGTCATGTCTGACTTTGTGCGACCCCATAGACAGCCCACGAGGCTCCCCCGTCCCTGGGATTCTCCAGGCAAGAACACTGGAGTGGGTTGCCATTTCCTTCTCCAATGCATGAAAGTGAAAAGTGAAAGTGAAGTTGCACAAGAAAAATGCACTTATGTAAAGAACTGTTAAATGTAGAAGACTACTTTTGTAGCTGTGCTGTCAAGAGTAGCTCTTCAGAATGTTATGTTTGAAAGTTAAAAGCCCTGGAAAAGTTAGCATAAGGCACTACTGTGAAGGGCTATTTAGGAGGAAAGAAGAATATCATCCCTGAGGATTTTTATGTTCTTTAATAGAATAGTCACCAAAAAAAAAAAAAAAAAGGATCGAGAGAGACAGAGAGAGACAAAGATAATTTTTCCTTATTTCCCCCTACCTTTTTTTTTTTTTTTTCCCTAAAAGGTCTGAACCAAAGTATGTTAGTGGGAATTAGCAGAATATATCTTACTGAATCTGAATATTCTGTATATGTCCCGTAATTATATGGTGACCTTTACTTTTCAAATGAAGTAGGACTTATGTCACCAATGAGTTCATGTTTTATAGTGTCTTATTTATTTGAGGACAGTGTATGTGTGTGCATGTGTCTGTGTGTGTATATGTCAACTTTTACAGCAGTACGAACAACTATCCTGAGTAGCAGTATGATTGCTTTGGAAGTATAGTTCTTTAAAAGCTGGTGGACAACTGTTTTCCTCTTTAGCCTTGTTTTGAATCAATGGAACACTGTGGTGAAATCAAATTATAAAGAACTTGCTTTTGATTAGTATTTTAAAAAGTAGAATATTTCTGCTTGGCACAAGTTTAACAATACAATCAATCTCCATGATTAAAGTGTAAGGGGAAACTGAAAACATCTGCAAATGTTCTATTAATTGCCTATTAAGTACGTGTATATTCTGAGGGGAGCTGGGATATTTTCCCCATAGTTCTAAGTAGTTCTGAGTATGTGGCCTGCTAGACAAGAACAAGGGACAGATTCCCTTGGACTGGTAGGAGATAGAAAATGGTACTGATTTATGGGTACAGTTATAGAGTAAATTTCAGAACTATGAAAGTAACAGATATTTGTTAGTGAAAATTTGTTAGCAAGGAAGGGTGCTGAACGCAGAGGAAGAGCAAATAAAACAAACATCACATATAGAAGATAACTGCATGTTATAGTTTTTCTGTGTTTCGTGAAAGTTTGTTTCTTCATGGATCATGGTCTAAAATTTCCTTTTGGAATAATCTGGGTTAATCCCATTAGCCTAGCACAGTCTGTTTCCCATTACACATATGTACTTTTTTCATTCACCCACATATTCATTCATTCATTTCATGATTTTTCCTTGGGCAGTCATCCATGGGAAACAGTTTTTTCTAGGATGAATCTCAACTCTGTATGCTGCCAAAAAATTCTCCTAGGTATAAAATTATTCTTTATTCGGAATGTTAAGCCATACTCAGTTTTCTGGTATAATTACAAAATAAATTAATGTGAATTATTTAGAATCAGGTCCCTGGATATAATCTAAGGGTGGATATTCAGTTATATATAGAAAATTAATTAAGAGACAATTTACAGCATTATAAAATGCCCCTTTCAATTGTTCACAGGGTTTCTGGATTCATATCCAATGTACAGATTTTATGTACAGAATCCTAATTGGTTATGATAATGAAGGATTAACTGATCAATCAGCTACTGTTTATTAGTACTTATTAATAATATAAGTGACCTTATGTCCTTAACTAAAACATTTTTACATTAAAATGTGAACCAGCTCAGAGATTCAGTCACTTTTTAGACCAGTAATTGCACTAGACAATTCTCTTTGTGGCCAAATCATAATTTTCAGTCTTCATCTACCATAATCCTCTGAATATTTGAAACTGGTGACCTCATTCTATTTGGAACACTCCATGAGTTTCCACATACCAGAACACATTTTTGGCCTACACCTAAACTCCTTTCACGGTCTCCTCTTTTCCATCTGTGCCATACAATTTAGTTGTTCTTGGAGGTGCTCTTATAAGCCCTATTCTATGATTTTTCTATGTATTTTCTCTGTGGATCTCTGCTACTCTCACTGCTTTTCTTTGGCTAACAGGTATGTGCAGATGATGACACAAATTTTCATGCTCAATCTCGCTCTTGAGCTTTTATATATTAGTACAATGTAACACAATTACAATTAATACAATGTATTGTTAAATATTTCTACCAAAAATGCACCTTGAGGACATCAAACCTAACATCCAAAACCAAACCTAACTACTCCTTATACTTCACCTCATTTTCCTCCCTTATTCTCTATCTTGTCTTCCCAAATCCTGAGAGTCTTTCTTGATTTCTTTATTTTCTGCCTCTAGATGCAATCAGTCATATGTATTCACTGTTATTTCTTGCATTTATCCACTTCTTTCCGTCTAAATTCGTGCTTCAGGCTTCATATTTAATCCTGGATTTTATATTGACTTCAATAGATTCCAGCCTTGCCTTCCATCCTATTTTTCCCTATTACTAAAAATAGTAATATTTTTACTATTATATATTAGTAATCATTCTAGTATTTAATCTGATTAATTTACTTGCTTGTAATTGTGTGCTTGGCTCTATTTATTTTCTCTAAGATGCATTCAAGAGCTTTCATGATTTCGTCTCTGCTTATACCTGTTTTATCCTCTGCCCTCTCTACTTACCCTATTGTCTTGTTAAACCGAGTATTTTGCAGTCTTATGAACAAGCATACCCTCTCTGGCTACTTGGACTTTGCATAGGATTTTTGCTGTAAGTGATATTTCTTTTATTCCATTTCTTCATGTGACTAATTCTTACTCAGTTTTGAGCTTTGATTTAAGGAGTATCTCCTCTGGGAACCTAGACTATCTCTCTTGGTACCTCCTAAGAAGAGTTCTAGAACCTTGTTCTTATCTCTGTATTAGCAATTGCAGGCATTAAACCCAGCGATTCCCAATGACCTAGGGGTATAGACTGGTGAGCAAAGGATGAGGTAAATTTCAGTCCCTATTCCCTAGCTCCTCTGGGAGACTGCACAGAGTATTGTAGGACACAGTTGGTACAACCAACGACACACTTTGGTCCTAGTATTGCCCAGTAGAGCTGGCACAAAGTATGTATCTAACTTATGATAGAGCAATTAAAGTAGTTGAAGGATCAGCCTGAGTTTTTTTTCTTTTTTTTTCTTTTAATTAATTAATTAATTTTAACTGGAAGACAATCATTTCATAACACTTTGGTGGCCCCTGCCACATATCAACATGAGTCAGCCACAGGCACACATGTGCCTCCCCTCATTCTGAACCCTTTCCCACATCCCTCCCCCATCATCCCAACCCCATCCCTTTGGGTTGTCCAAGAGCACTGGCTTTGAGTGTCCTACTTCATGCATTCAACTTGCATGGGGTTATTATGAATTATACTGATTTATTTTTAGTGACTTCAGAGTTATTTTCATTACCATTTCAGGTTACTTTTGGTGTTTGTTCCATCAGATCCTACTAAGAAGAAATAACCTGAAATGCAGCTCTACTAAGGTAAATGTAATCAATAATCTTGAATTTATTTGAAAATGCTAATTATCTGTCAGTCCTCTTATTGATTGAACACATCTTCTGGATTATTAAACTTAGAAATCCTGTGAAGCAGAAGTTAGCAATACAAACAAAAAATTAGAGCCTTCTTTGGATAATTCCACCATATAAAATTCCCAGTGCTGTTGTAACAATGTACCACAAACTGACTAAAAAAAAAATTATTCTCTCAGTTTGAAAGCCAGAATTCCAAAATCAAGGGACTCACGAGTCCATTTTCTAAGGGAGCAAACTTCCTCGTCCTGTCCTAGCTTCTGATGATTGCTGGCAATCCTTGGCATTCTCTGGCTTGCAACTGTGGAATTTTATTTTCTACCTGTCATCACATAGCCTTCTCTTCTCTGTCTGAACTTAAAACGTCTTTACATGACTTTTTTTTTTTTTTTTTGGTAAGGATCCCAGTTATTGGATTTAGAGTCACCCTAATCCAATATGACTTTATGTTAACTTGATTACATCTGCAGTGACCCTATTTCCAAATAAGTTCACATTCACAGACAACAAGAAGGGTTAGCACTTGAACTTTTTTTTTTGAGGATGCAATTCAAATCACACCCACCATATTTACTACTGCTTACTCTGTCAGTCTATAAGATTCACTTTGAAAATGGAAGGAATACTTATCTTGGAGGACAGTGGGTCTGAACCAATATGGTTCTTTTACTCTGCAACGTTCTTTGATTCATTTCTCATCTAACTTCTCCACTTATCCACTCATGATATTACCTAGCTAAAAGAAAGAGGCCCCTTTATCTTTGAACAATCCCTCCTTATCCTCTTATACTTTGGCCAGCTTCCAAACCCAGCTCTTACTCTTTTATAATTCTCAGTATCCTTTCATGCCAAAACTTGAAAATTGAGCTCTCAAAATATGTATTGGTTTGTACTCACTGTTCTCATCCTCTCTAAAACCACTTAAGTCAGATGTCTTCTCCCTCCTGCTATGATGTTCAGTTCAGTCACTCAGTCGTGTTCAACTCTTTGTGACCTCAAAAACTGCAGCACGCAGGGCCTCTCTGTCCATCACTAACTATCAGAGTTCATCCAAATCCATGTCCATTGAGTCAGCGATGCTATCCAACTATCTCATCCTCTGTCGTCCCCTTCTCCTCCTGCGCTCAATCTTTCCCAGCATCAGGGTCTTTTCAAATGAGTCAACTCTTTGAATCAGGTGGCCAAAGTATTGGAGTTTCAGCTTCAGCATCAGTCCTTCTAATGAACACCCAGGACTGATCTCCTTTAGGATGGACTGGTTGGACCTCCTTGCAGTCCAAGGGACTCTCAAGAGTCTTCTCCAACACCACAGTTCAAAAGCATCAATTCTTCTGTGCTCAGTTTTCTTTATAGTCCACCTCTCACATCCATACATGACTACTGGAAAAACCAGAGCCTTGAGTAGACGGCCCTTTGTTGGCAAAGTAATGTCTCTGCTTTTCAATATGCTATCTAGGTTGGTCATAACTTTCCTTCCAAGGAGTAAGCATCTTTTAATTTCATGGCTGCAATCACTGTCTGCAGTGATTTTGGAGCCCAGAAAAATAAAGTCAGCCACTGTTTCCACTGTTTCCCCATCTATTTGCCATGAAGTGATGGGATCGGATGCCATGATCTTAGTTTTTCTGATTGTTGAGCTTTAAGCCAACTTTTTCATTCTCCTCTTTTACTTTGGTTCTTCTTCACTTTTTGCCATGAGAGTGGTGTCATCTCATATCTGAGGTTATTGATTTCCCCCGGCAATCTTGATTCCAGCTTGTGCTTTTTCTGGCCCAGCGTTTCTCATGATGTACTCTGCATAGAAGTTAAATAAGCAGGGTGACAATATACAGCCTTGACATACTCCTTTCCCTATTTGGAACTAGTCTGTTGTTCCATGTCCAGTTCTAACTGTTGCTTCCTGACCTGCATATAGGTTTCTCAAGAGGCAGGTCAGGTGGTCTGGTATTCCCATCTATTTCAGAATTTTCCACAGTTTATTGTGATCCACACAGTCAAAGGCTTTGGCATAGTCAATAAAGCAGATGTTTTTCTGGAACTCTCTTGTTTTTTCCATGATCCAGCGGATGTTGGCAATTTGATCTCTGGTTCCTCTGCCTTTTCTAAAACCAGCTTGAACATCCGGAAGTTCATGGTTCACGTATTGCTGAAGCCTGGCTTGGAGAATTTTGAGCATTACTTTACTAGCATGTGAGAAGAGTGCAATTGTGCGGTAGTTTGAGCATTCTTTGGCATTGCCTTTCTTTGGGACTGGAATGAAAACTGACCTTTTCCAGTCCTGTGGCCACTGCTGAGTTTTCCAAATTTACTGATGTATTGAGTGCAGCACTTTCACAGCATTATCTTTCAGGATTTAAAATAGCTCAACTGGAATTCCATCACCTCCACTAGCTTTGTTCTTGGTGATGCTTTCTAAGGCCCATTTGACTTCACATTCCAGGATGTCTGGCTCTAGACAGACACTCACAGACATCTCTAGATGGTGTGAGTGATCACACCATCATGATTATCTGGGTCGGGAAGATCTTTTTTGTACAGTTCTTAATGGCAAGCCACTCCAGTATTCTTGCCTGGAAAATCCCATGGATAGTGGAACCTGGTAGGCTACAGTCATGGGGTCGCAAAGAGTCGGACACGACTGAGCGACTTCATTTTCACTTTCACTTTCTGTGTATTCTTGCCATCTCTTCTTAACATTTTCTCCTTCTGTTAGGTCCATAAAATTTCTATCCTTTATTGAGCCCATCTTTGCATGAAATATTCCCTTGACATCTCTAACTTTCTTGAAGAAATCTCTAGTCCTTCCTACAATATAATAGGATCCCCGAGGAAGGCTTTCTTATCTCTCCTTGCTATTCTTTCGAACTCTGCATTTAAATGGTATATCTTTCCTTTTCTCCTTTGCTTTTCACTTCTCTTCTTTTCATAGCTATTTGTAAGGCCTCCTCAGACAGCCATTTTGCTTTTTTGCATTTCTTTTCCATGGGGATGGTCTTGATTCCTGTCTCCTATACAATGTCATGAACCTCTGTCCATAGTTCATCAGGCACTCTGTCTATCAGATCTAGTTCCTTAAATCTATTTCTCACTTCCACTGTATAGTCATAAGGGATTTGAGTTAGGTCATACCTGAATGGTCTAGCGGTTTTCCCCACTTTCTTCAATTTAAGTCTGAATTTGTCAATAAGAAGTTCCTGATCTAAGCCACAGTCAGCTCCCAGTCTTGTTTTTGCTGACTGTATAGAGCTTCTCCATCTTTGGCTGCAGAGAATATAATCAATCTGATATCAGGGTTGACCATCTGGTATGGTGAAACTGCCTTTAAGGTCACTGATGGCCTTTATGTTATTATTTCTGGTAGTTATTTCTCTATTTTCAATATCTGTATCTCTTAAGAGCATTTACCATAATTGTATGCTCTTGTTTTCTCTACTAACTCAATGGTCACTCTTTAAAATCTCT
Source organism: Bos taurus (assembly GCF_002263795.3). Taxonomy (NCBI): domain Eukaryota; kingdom Metazoa; phylum Chordata; class Mammalia; order Artiodactyla; family Bovidae; genus Bos; species Bos taurus. The sequence continues at coordinate 49,778,691 of NC_037333.1, read as the reverse complement.
CTTGATTATTACTCTCCTGCCTCATAATGTAACAGGGCTTAGGCCTTGGTCTTTTTTCTTCTCACTAATTCACTCATATGGTGAGTTTTTATATCTCATTTCTTGAAAATACCAATTATATGTGGATGACTCTCATATGTATACATCCAATCCAGGCTTCTCTCTTGAATCCCATACATGTTTATCAACTGTCTATTTGATATTTTCACTTGAATATCTCATAAATATCTCAAAAACAGTATTTCTGCACTCTCAGGTTGACATCTTTCTCCTCTTTTATTCCTGAGTCTCCCCCCTACCCCCACAACCCCTAAAAGAAAACCAAAAATTATCCTGCTCTTGATACATTCATCCCAGATCTAATTTTGGACAACTCTTTATAGCTGCTCAATTCTAAGAATTTTGAATCAGTGTAGATCTTCTGTTTTTCTCACAACCTGCATACTGTCCGACAGGCATCAACCTCCAACGTATATCTTATATCTAACCCTGTCTCTCTCTTTCCTGCTGTCACCCTCCTTGGGGTCATCAACATTCTTCTCATAGATTACTTGAATAGACTCCTAAGTAGCCGCTCTACCCTCCGACCCCTTGCTCTATTCTCAACAAAGCATCTAGAATGATCATTGACAAACAAATATAGTCATTACTCCTCTGAACAAACCCTAAAATTGTTCTACATTTTTCTGCGAGGAAAATTCAGAGCCTTTCCAATGCCTGAGAATGTAGTAGCTGATTTGGGCATCTTTTCATGTTATCCTTCTCTCTACTTTGCTGATTCTGCTCCAGTTACTCTTGTCTCTCTGCTGTCATAGGGTCTTTGTACCAGCTATTCCTGATGTGTAGCTCAAACCTCCTCCAAGCCTTTATTCAGAATTCACCTTCTCAATGCGTTGTAATTAAAATTGCACCATTCTCAATTCCCATTTCTCTTTAATCTGATCTTTTTATTTTTTTCCATGTCCTCTTTGTCCTTTCAATATGTTATAGTATGTGTGGTATTTATGTACTATTGTCTGCTAGAATGCTAAATCTATAAGACTAGAGAATTCTGTCTATTTTATTTGACTGTTCCAAGTAGCTAGATTAATGTCCTGCACATGAAAGATGTTCAATTTTGTACTCTTTGAGTAAATGAATGAATAAACTAGCAGCAATATAGTTAGTAGTGTCACAGTGGATGCCTGAAACCATGATATTTGTTCATTTTATATTCATTTAGGAATAAGATTACAAAGAAAAATAATGTTGTTACAATAGTCACCCTCATTGTTGATAGTGATTCTCTAGATTCCTAGGGATTTTTTTACATTGTTGAATTTGATACATATCTATGTTATATAAGTATCTATAAAAAAGACCACTGGAATTTACAAGATTAAGTAACTGGATCAGGCTTAAATAGCTTGTACGGTGGTAGACTCAGAGTCAACACCAGGTCTGTATGAGTTGAGATTCCACTTTAACCATTCTACCATATTACCACTTCTATAACCACTTAAAGAGAAGGTGGAAAGTATTTTTTATTTCCTCAAACACATATGTTCTCTTACATGTAGCTGAGTGCCATTTATTTATGTGAGACAGCTGCTCATCATCCAGCCCTGAATTTCTTAGTCTGGATTTGTTAAAACTATCACTGATATTGTTATTGTGTTTTTTTTTTTTTTTCCTGTTGTCATCAACTTCTTTTTAAAGCAATCTGTGACACGTTGAGAAATGCTTCTAGGAAATAGCTTTGCAACTCAACAATAGCACTTCAGAACTAAGTAATTTAATATTTCAGAGAGGAATGTACTGGATGCACCAATTTCCTCAGGGCTTTGTTTGGACTCACAGAAATGACAATGTGCTGCTCTGTAATAGGTCTTGAGCTTTCTTCACAATAGTCTTTTTATATCGGTGGCCCAGAAATCACTGTGACATTTGCCTTAAAGAGGATTCATTAACTCTGCCTTACTTATTTGGTCACTTTTTAAAAATGTAAGATGGCTTTCTGAAATAAATAATTTTCTTTCCCGTACATGGTTTTAGTCATATTTCTTATGAATTTGAGCTCCAATTCAGTTCCCATTTAAAAAAAAAAAAAAACTTTTTTAGTTTATGTCTAGTGAGACTTCAAATTCCTGGATAGAGAAGAAAAACCTAGGCTTTAATCTGATAGAATATCATATATCTAAATTCAATGAAAGCCATGTGGAGCTTCCCGGCAGACAGACCAGAAGCAATAGAAAAGACTGAGGAAACTGTATTGTCACCTCAATTCAATTTCAAATGTTCACATTCTGAAGCACTCAGATTTTTAAAAAAGATAACACTTCCTAATTATAGCTTTCAAAACTAAAAAGGAAATGTTAGCTCAGGGAGAGTACTGACTGTTTAACAGTTGTAAATTTGGAGAATATTTGCTTAAGAAATGCAGGTCAGATAAATATACAACTTCTGTAGTAGAATTATTTACTAGTGATGCCTTATGACAAGATGATTGAGAAATTCTTACATTTCTCAATTACAGCTTAATTATACAACTCAGTGTAAACCTATATGCCTTTGTGGGATGAAAGGGGAGAACTGAGGTTGGGAATGCAGATAAATGACTTTTTTCTCAAGAGAGCCAAAACTTTAGAATAGTTGTTAAACTGTTTTGATTAACTTGAGTCTTATATATCAAGAGCTGTGACTCTTTATGAATGCAATATTATTACTTAAAAACAATAAAAGTTTGCAAACTTCCTGGGGAATTTTGATTCCATGTATCTTTAGTGTTTGGGCTCTGGAACTTGGGACCATTGGAAATGTAATTATTTTATCTATACAGTTTGTGTTCTTTAGTTAAAGATTCTGTTTTTTTATAATAAACTTGTGTGGTGGTGGGTAGTCATGTGTTGAATACCCTGCACAATAAATTTGTGTGGTAGGTAAGTCATGTGTTGAATATCTATTAACCTTTATCCTGGAAACATATAGTCATAACACAAAAATCAGACATTAATATTATGCATATTTGAAGAACAATTTCATAAATGTAAATTCCTATGTATTTGTTGCTTTACTCAGAAAAATTTGCCCATATAAATGGGCAGCCTTCAGTTAATTTTGTATTTTATTATCTAGGGTTTCCAATCATATCTCATACCAATAAACAGGTGTTACTGAGTTTAGAAATATTTGATTGCTATATGTAACCTTCACGGGCTTCCCTAATGGCTCAGACAGTAAAAATCTGCTTGCAATGGCAGGAGACTCAGGTTCAATCCCTGGCTTATGAAGATGCTGGCTACCCGCTCCAGTATGCTTGCCTGGTGAATTCCATGGACAAAGGAGCTTGGCAGACTACAGTTCATGGGGTCACAGAGTTGGACATGACTGAACAGCTAACACTTGGACTTTTTCAAGCTTCACACACCTATATTCCAAAAAGTCTCCAGTGAATTCTTACCTCTGACATTTAGTTTTTCTGAAGTCAAAAAGAATTAAGGGGATATTTCTGAAATATTTAAATTCAGAAGTGAAGTGAAGTGAAGTCGCTCAGTCGTGTCCGACTCTTTGCGACCCCATGGACTGCAGCCCAACAGGCTTCTCCAACCAGCACTCCGGCATGAGTGCTGGAGTGGGTTGCCATAAATTCAGAAGTCAATGTCAAAACTAATAGTGATTTTCAATAGGCATTTTATTAGGTACACACAAAGTTATTATTTGAAAGAAAAGCAGTTTAAAAAGTTGGCTTGTGATTACCGCTAGGGAAAGAAAGAAGGCAGGTAACTTGGTATAATCTTCTTGTAAACATCTTGGTAAGTGGACTTTCTAGAAAAGATACAAATGGTGCTTGCCAGGAGGCTAGTACTTACCTATGAAATGCTTTTAGCAAGATGTTTCTGCTTTAGGGTTGTTTACAATAAGCAAAAGTATTGTAGGAACTAATGAGACATGGCTTCCAGAAAATGTCATGTAAGCCATGTAACTGAGGGTATAAAATGGGTATGTTTCATAATAAACTCTGCTTACTCTTTAAGGTATCCCATAAACTTCATGGGACATTTCTTATATTACTCTGAGCCTGGGAGTGAATGCCTAGTGTTTACAGAAAGGACATGGTCATACAAAATTTTCACTGTCTCTAATTTACTTATACTCCTTGATTGCTTTATCTTTGAAGTTACTAGTAATGCTACTTTAGTAAGGTTTCTGATTTGTGTGAATTTGACTTTATTCAATGTGACCCATTAATGTTAGCTAAGGAATCCTCAGCATTCACTTCTCCATTGATTACTAGTTCATATCTTCTATAGCAGATATGTGGTATTTTTTAAATAAAAAATTAACTTTGTATAATGCCAGTAGATAATAATTTAGTGAATCATTTAATAGCTCTTTAACAGACCTAGGACTCTGTTTCTACCAAATATGTAGATAGCCAGTGCTTCAGAAATTAATCCCCTGCCCAAATGTTGCTTGAGTAGGAATTAGATACTTTAGAATGGGTTTTAACCCACACACAATTAGATCATTATTCTATCGATCATATAATATTAATAACATTATAGTTATTTGAATACATTAAAGATCTGAAATACTTGTTTCTTTTTAATAGAAAATTTTAGCTTATTATTAGTAACTTTCAACTGCATTTTTAATCTGCATAATCTTATCTTCTCAAAGCATGTAAAAGATTGAAAATCCCAAGCTTTCACTTCAAAAGCATAAAAATATTTTGGTATATTCTCTTTCAGATATCTGCTTATTTCTATTTATTTGTTGTAGCCTAATCTAACTGGAAGTATATGAGATATCTATATGAGAAATAAAGAGAATCTTTCAGTTCTCTTTCAAAATCCCAGAGAAGTATACAACCCAATGATCAGAGAGAAAACCCCAGACTGTGAATTCATTTCCCACCCAAACATAGAACAGACATTTAACTAAAAGCTGTATATATGAACAGTGAAATTAATGGGGAGGAAATTTCATGTAGAGTAGAAAATGAGAAATAGAAGTTGGAAAAGGGCATTAAGGAAGATTGCTCTTATGTCTGGTTCTGATGAGTCAAATCCCTGTCATACTAAATTTATCTACTGAATTCTGTTGATGAGAGAAGTTTAATGAAATCCAATGTCTAGGGCTTGAGAATTTAGACCCAAAAGTATAATTCTTCCATGAGAATAAGACATTATTTTGGAACAACTCAAGAGATATGTAATTGCTAGAGAGCTTACCGGATAGCTTTTAATATAAATTCTGTGATATGATGACTGACACATATCAGCTTGTAGTTATACTAACAGATATTGCTGTTAGATATATATTAGCTCCTGGCCACCTCATGCGAAGAGTTGACTCATTGGAAAAGACTCTACTGCTGGGAGGGATTGTGGGCAGGAGGAGAAGGGGACGACAGAGGATGAGATGGCTGGATGGCATCATTGACTTGATGGACGTGAGTCTGAGTGAACTCCGGGAGTTGGTGATGGACAGGGAGGCCTGGTGTGCTGCGTTTCATGGGGTCGCAAAGAGTCGGGCATGACTGAGTGACTGAACTGAAGTGAACTGAATGTAACAAAAATATATAACTCACTTTACTTGTATTATAGTTAGTAAAAGAATTTCTAGAAGGAATATTTAATATAAGAATTTTAATGAAATCTTAGACTTGTGTAGGGGACTAAAATCAGAAGAAACATAAATTAATTTTACTTAAGGAACCTAGGAGAATAAATAGAAATGTTTAATAAATATCAACAGGATGATCAGCTACTAAGCAAATAGATAAACATTCATAGGTTTATTAAGAAACTACATGAACAGATATAGAGTGAAAATATAATTATCAACTGCTCCAAAATATAAAATTATATGCAATCATTTAGCAATAATACATATTATGAGATTTATAAGAAGAAAAAATAATTTTTTTCAAAGATATATCTACTTATTAAGGAACTAGAAGTTCCTAGATGGAAATATTGTTGCTATAAAGATTTCTAATCTTTTTGAATTCATTTATAAATCTAATAATTTTCCAGTCCCAGGCCCCTTATGATTTTGTGGTGATTTGATTAAGTCATACTAAGGTTATTCTGGAAGTGTAACTAGTTTAGACACATGTTGGCGCCCCATTCCAGTACTCTTGCTTGTAAAATCCCATGGATGGAGGAGCCTGGTAGGCTGCAGTCCATGGGGTCGCTAAGAGTTGGACACGACTGAGTGACTTCACTTTCACTTTTCACTTTCATGCATTGGAGAAGGAAATGGCAACTCACTCCAGTGTTCTTGCCTGGAGAATCCCAGGGACAGGGGAGCCTGGTTGGCTGACATCTATGGGGTCGCACAGAGTCGGACACAACTGAAGCAACTTAGCAGCAGTAACATTAAAATACATTCAGAAAGTTACAATAATTTTAAAGAAAAAGAACTAATGAAATCCCTCTCACACACACAAAATTTGTAAGCATAGCCTTATATATATATATATATTTCATTGATTATATAATGAAAGTAGTCAAAAAATCAGTGGAGAAAAAGGGGTTAGTAATTGATACTGGGAATTATAATAAACACTTGAAAAAAATTAAGTCATTTCTATATGTCCTTATACATGTAGATTTAATTCCAGAGGCATTAACATTTAAATGTAAAATTTGGATATATAGAAATTCTAAGTTAAAAACTGGTGACTTGTCATCTTGGAATATGAGAGTCCTTTCCGTACATAACAGCAATGAAGGAAAACATCCAAAACAACAAACAACCCCAAGAAAAGAAGTGAATCTGACTTAAAATTTTAAAAAATATTTTATTAATATACATAATAAATAAAATGCAAAAACTAAAGTCAGAAAAAAGATCTACCTAAATAAATCATATCAAGAATTAATATTTTCATAAATGTGTTTGTGATTCAGTGAGAAATGCATCATAACTCCAATAGAATAATGATTCAAGCACATGCAAAGTATTCATAGGAAGAAATGCTATTTTCTGTTTATTAAAAAAATGCCCCACAATATGAACTTGTCAGTATAATTTTGTGTATTTTCATTAAATTTCTGTAATAAGACTCAAAATTATCAATGTAAGGCATATTAAATATACTATAAAATATATGTTAATTTTGAATTATTTGTTTAACTCAGCAAAATATATTTCTTTCTTTACCCTTATATAAGATATTCACAGTGTTTTCTCCTTAAAACTAGTGAACCAAGAAGATGCAGTTGGCATATTTTTTCATCCAGCAATATTTTCACCTGAAAACAAACACATCTTTTGAGGCTATAATAAATTGTAAAAATTTTCAGAAGGTACTAGAAATATCTGTCTCAGTCAACACAACCTTACTTTATCCTTAATTGACTTGATTAAAGCAGTATATCTGAATCATTTTTGCATATATATTATTATGCTTGAGAACTTTAAATATATGTAAAATTGATACTGCTAGTTATTATAAACACGTCAGAGAAACAGGTATAAATCTGGCTCTTGCCTCTTTTCAGACATGATATTACTGTTTTAATTCCTTTGCAGTTTGTGAACAAGTATATGAGTTTACATTAAGCATAAGTATAAAAATTGCTACTATATTGTAATAATCTATAGTATTTATATACTGCATGTAACATATATGTTTCTGTGTACCTATCAAACTACAAAAGGTCAGAAGTACATATATCTTTCTTCTAATTATATATTTATTAGCATTAAACCAGACATAATAATAGTTCTTCACATTTGTAGTATGTTTTACATTAGTGACCTTCACAGTGATTAACCTCTAGAGTTAACTGTGATTGTATTAACTGAGGATTTCTCTAATTATCAGAGGAAAATGTTAAGGTTAGCAGAAGTTCTAAATCATAAAAATCTTGGGCAAAAGAGCTAAAATTCAAGTCTCCTTATTCTTAGTTTAGTGTTTGAAACTAATTTGTTGGCCAATTTCAAATAAAAGGTTTTATTTAATAATATTTTCATTTATTGCTATCTTTGATAGCAAGAAACTTAGCAGACTTACTTATTGAACTGCAAAGTGGTCTAATTTCTTTCCCATTGTTCCCATTGTTGCTTGAATGTGGTAACTGGAGATCTAGAGATACATACAGACTGAAAGTGAGGGATGAGTAAAGGTATTTCATGCAAACAAAAGCAGAGTAGCAATATTTATATCAGACAAAAATAGCCTATAAAATAAAGACTGTCACAAGAGACAAAAAAAGACACTACACAGTGATCAAAGGTTCAATCCCCCCAAAAGATGTAACAATTATAAATATATACTGCTGCTGCTGCTGCTAAGTCGCTTCAGTCGTGTCTAACTCTGTGCGATCCCATAGACGGCAGCCCACCAGGCTCCCCATCCCTGGGATTCTCCAGGCAAGAACACTGGAGTGGGTTGCCATTTCCTTCTCCAATGCATGAAAGTGAAAAGTGAAAGTGAAGTCAGTCATGTCTGACTCTTAGCAACCCCATGGACTGCAGCCTACTAGGCTCCTCCATCCATGGGATTTTCCAGGCAAGAGTACCGGAGTGGGGTGCCATTGCCTTCTCCTCAATATAAAAGGTAAATGTTAACAATCATAAAAGGAGAATTTGACAGTAACATAATAATTGTGGGGGACTTTAACAACCCCCACTTTCATCAATAGGCAGGTCATCCAGGCAAAAAAATCATTAAGCCTTAAATGACACATTAGACTGGATGAACTCAATTGACATTTATAGAGCATTTCATCCCAAAGCAGTGAAATACACGTACATGGAACATTTTTCAGGATAGATCACATGCTGGGTCATAAATTAAGCCTTGGTAAATTTAAGAAAACTGAAATCATAGCAAGCATCTTTTGCAACCACAGTGATATGAGAATATATAAATGATACTAAGAGAATACTATAGGCACCTAGAGGTAAATAAAATGGACAACCTGGAAGAAATGGACAAATTCTTAGAAAGCTATAATCTCCCAAGACTAAACCAGGAAGAAATAGGAAAAGTGAGCAGACCAATCACAGGTATTGAAACTGAATAAGTAGTTAGAAAACTCCCAAGAAACAAAAATCTGGGGCTAGAGGTGTCACAAGTCAATTTTGCCAAAAATGTAGTGAAGAGTTAACCCTTATCCTTATGCAACTATTCCAAAAATTTGCAGAGGAAGGAATGCTTCTTAACTCATTCTATAAAGCTAGTATGACCCTGATACAAAAATCAGACGAACACATCACAAAAAAGAAAATTACAAGCCAATATCATGATAAACATAGATACAAATATCATCAGTAAAATGTTAGCAAATCAACTCCAATAATACATTCAAGGGGTGGTCCATTGTGATCAGTGGGATTTATTCCAGGAATGCAAGTGTTTTTTAAATATCTGCAAATCAATCAATGTGATATATCACATTAACAAAGTTAAGAATAAAAACCATATGATCATCTCAGTAAATGCAGAAAAAGCTCTTAATAAAATTCAACATCTGTTTATGATAAAAACACTTTCCAGAAAGTGGACACAGCGGGGTATACCTCAACAAAATGAAGACCAAATATTTAGCCTTGTGAGAAAGCATTTCTTATATCATTTATCCTCTCAAGGAGATTTTGTTGCATTCCTAGTATAAGTCTGGTACACTTTAGGTACAGAAGATAATGATAAACAACTGTCTATATTCAGAGATATTAACTGTTACTGAAGTCAGTCTTTAAACAAAAATATTCTGTATTTTTGCTACTAGCTATAATTATCGCAGGTGATTCGGAGGAGAAATACAGGATGTTATGAGAAATTGTGATAAAGAGACTAGGCTAATTTTATGTCAGAATGTTAATGTTGATTAGATATCAACCATGTGAATGAGATTTGGGGCTCATGAGATTTGGGGGATGGTGGGTAAGAGAAGGGAAGACTATTTTAGGCCATGGAAACATTGAAGCCCTAAAATGTGATGGGAAGCAGAGATTTCAAGAAACAACCAAAATGTCTTAGGTGTAACAAACAAAGGAAAATTTATGACAAAATAATAGAACATAACATAGTTAAGGGCAATGTCTTTTCACAAATTTTATATTTGGACATGGGTAGAAAAAAAGATATGAATAAAATTCACCCACTTGTACTATACAAGGATTAGATTGAGTTATTCCGTAATCTGTTAGAGCACAAAGTTGAAGTTCCAAGTATGTACCAAGTGTTTCAGGGGCCATCTAGTTCTAGATCAGACATTGATCATAGGACCCTTTAGAAATGAGGTCTCTGCCACAGTCAACAGATGAGAAAGAAATATATTGAATATCCCATTCTTGCTTTAGCATAGATGAAAATAACCTTGAACTTTGGCAATGTTCCAAGACATTGGCTATAATGAAAGGTTAGTGTCAATCTCAAGTTACTTGGAGATTGTCAAATCTAGGCCTGTTTTATGTGCCTATTATTGATTTTCAGTATTAGCTCAGTCTTCCATTCTTCCTCCTGACAGCCTGGCTGTTACTTCCCTTGTTAGATTATGAATTACTCTCCCCTATACCCTCATTTGAAATTGAAAAGAAAATCAAAATCCTACAGCAAGGCTTAATTTGAAGGGTTCAGTTCAATAACCCTGAAATGGCCACTCACGAAAATGTCACTTTGTCATATTGATGTTTTTTTTTCTGGACATCTGATTCCCCAAACCCTCATCTTGGTTCACGGGTGAAACATTTATTATTTGAAAGGAGAATGACAGTGAGAAGTATTTGTCAGCTGTTCTAAAGCTGTGAGAAATGGTGGCCCCTACTTACCCAACTTGAGTATTTAAGTCACATGGGGAGGGTGAGGGGACAAACCTTAGATAGATGTTATCTTGTGCTTTTTATCTTCACTTCATTCCTCAGCTCCCTTGGCTCTTCCTCTTCTAACACACAAAGCCTGTAGTTCTGAGTCATTTAATATTTCAAAGGAATTAATATTTTAGTTAGTGATGGACCAACCTACTAAATTGAATCTTGGCTTGTAGACTGATGGATTGAATTCAGTCCAGATGAACAGTGACCAGACTTATTGTTCTCTTGGGGGGAAAAAAAACCATGCAGACAAAAGCTGCTACATAAATTGAGTCCTGGTTATGCTCTCACCCTCAGGAAAGCATGCAGTCATCATTTCATTGGCACTTTTGGATAATAATTTTGTTTGTTTGTTTTTCAAGGGCATCATTTACAATCATTCCTTTCCAAGATCATGTGTTTATTTAGAAGAGAAATCCATTTTTCCTCGGTTAGCCTCTAGTGAAAATGAGGGCATGTGTGAGATGGTGTTAACTTTCCACTCAAAACCAGTATTACTTGTAGAAAATTTTTCTCAACCTAACTTATGTTTAATTTCTTCTTTATTCCTCAAACTTCAGGCTAGAGGGGAGTCTGTAAACCTAGAGTTAACAATGAAAAGACTGATATTAATAATCACATTCCTTTTATTCTTAGTTACTGGTGATTTTTCTTAATTTTTAAAGCTACCCCTAATTTTTAATTACATTACTATAACAACCCTCTAATATCTCTCTGTTTTGATCTTTCTTCTCTACTTCACTCTATTTATGACTGCTTTCTGCATAGGGTGACCACATGTCAATTTGCCTGGGATAAGACCTGTATTTGCCTGTTTCACTAAAAAAAAAAAAAAAACCCAAAAAACAAAAATCACCCTGATCTGGATGATTAGGAAACTTATAAATATTTGAAAGGTCAAAATGCTCAGACTTGACTGCTGGCACTAGAGCTTACATTACCAACTAGGACATAGGGCAGTGCTCTGAAAATCACACTGCCCCTACGTAGCACTGAGAAAAAGTTTCTGACTTGCTGGAGCTGAAAATTAGATGTTTTTGCTAGAGCCTCTTCTGCTGTAGCCACTGAAAGATGAATCTTGCTAAGTACCCTTTCCAGAATGGATTTCTTGCAGCACCTGTTTCATCATGCTTTCAAACCCGAGTCTAACAGGATTGCTTCTAACTACAGAAACAGGAGACAAGGAAGACTGTGTGAGTGAGTTTAAACTTGTACATTTGTATAAGTCATGCACATATAACATGATACTCCACAAGCGTGAAAATTGTTTCAAACCTGGGGATTGAATAATAACAACAGTTCACTGTTAGAATTGTTCCAAATTTGTGTTTGTGTCTATTATAGATAGGAAAAGAGAAATCAGAAAAGAGTACAAAGAATGCAATATATTAGCTGTAATGTTTTTTTTTTTTTTTAAAGAAATGTCTAAAAGCAACAGAACAAACAGAAAGTCATGTGTAAACAGTAAATCCCTGCCTGTTAACAAAGAATCAAGATCTAATGTAAAGCTATGAGTTTGAATTTTATATTTCAATGGCTTAATAATAAAACTAGTTTCTTTTTTTTTTTTGTAAAAATTCAGAGAAAACCACAAACTATTTCACAGAGTTCTTCAAGTAATTGACATGTCATGTACATATAAATTATAAAACTACTCTTGCCAATTGTTTGGATCCATGAAAAGCATTTGGGACTGATGCTCTTGAGAATTTTAAGTTAAATTCTTCCCTTCCTCTGGCTGACAACTCTCTTTGGCTTTTCAAAAAAATTTTTTTTTCAGGTTTTGAAGAGTAGATGGCTTTGGGGGAAGTTTTATTATGAAACATGAAGATAACAAATCAAATATTAATAGTGTTAGATAATGATTTTAATAAAAAATTAATTGAAGTATAGTTGATTTACAATATTGTGTTAGTTTCTACTGTACATCAGTGTGAATCAGTTATACAGGTATCTACTCTTTTTTATTCTTTTCCCATACAGATCATTACAAAGTATTGAGTAGAGTTCCTGTTCTTATTAGTTACCATATATATATATATATATATATATATGTATATGTATATATATGTATAGTAGTGTGTTTCTGTCAATCCAATCTCCCGATTCATCCCTCCCTATGTTCCCCTTGGTAACATATCTGTTTTCTGGATCTGTGACTCTACTTCTGTTTTGTAAACAAGTTCACTTGTACTGTTGTTAGATTCCACATATAAACAGCATCATGTTATTTGTCTTTCTCTTTCTGATCGACTTCACTCAGCATGACAATCTCTAGGTCCATTCATGTTGCTGAAAATGGCATTGTTCTTTTTTATGGCTGAGTACTATTCCTTTGTTTATATGTATCATAGATATACATTCATTCATTGATGGGCATTAAGGTTGCTCCCCATGTCTTGGTGGTTGTAAATAGTGCTGCAGGAAAGATTGAGGTGCATGTAACTTTTTGAATTATGGTTTTCTTCAAATATATGCCTAGGAGATAATGATTATTAAGGCAGACACTGCTAGATACCTAAATAATATCCATTTGCTCTTTTTCTTTTTATTGACTGAAATTGTTTGGGATGGCTATGTGCACAGCTTAAAAAAGAAAAAAAAAAAGGAACATTTCCCTACCTTTCTTCCCATTAGAGCCAGTTATGCGACATAGTCTTTCCCAATCAGAAATAAATGGAAAAGAGAGTTTATCCTTCAGGCCCTGGAGGAAGTAAAGTAGAGGCAGTGTGTAAAGCAGTGCCAGCTTTTTGTTTTAAAGTTTAATCATTTTCCCACTACAAAGCTTGGAAATCTGAATAAACCTGATGGGTAAGGAAAATAGTAAATCACAGACATAAACTCTATGGATTCTATACTACCTATATGAATGGGAACTAGTGTTAATGAGTAATGTTTAGAAATTATGAGGGCTTTGTTAATATGATTTTTTTTAATGAAATCTGACTTGAATCTCAAGCTCTAAGCTAATGTACTTTCTTAGTTAAGAACATCAATCGCATATTCCAAACATTTGTTCAATGAACAGACATAAAAAAATGAAGCTAATACTGCTGTATATATTTTTGCATCTCCTTTACAACAAATATTGGCAACAACAATTCAATATCTGCAAACAGTAATGGATTGGGAAATTTGCCAGAAGTTCTCAATATCAATTGTTGCTTTAATCTGGCTTAAACCATGAGTTATTTTTCAGGTTTCAGCAGCCTCTAAATTATTGCTCCATTAAGGTCATAAAGCTAATACCATGAACATACTTTTACAACCAATAAATATTGACATCTTGTGCATCATTTAGGACATTGCTGGAAGCATTTTCTATTTATAAAATAGCAAGATATTTCATCAGTATAAAGCAGTATCTCTCTAACATTTTTGCATATTGTTTAAAAAAAAGAATACACTATCTTGTGCTAGAATGTACTTCCTTATGGTGTTTTTAAAATTGTTTTCTCTCCAAACAAAGTCAGTATTATCACAGAATAAAAAATCGTTTTTTTCTTAAGTAAATCTGAATAACTCTAGTGCTATGACATATACTCTAGTCGTTTCAGCTGATGTTAAGCTGCATTAGAGTTTGATTTGGTTTTTAGGAAGATATATTTTGATGATAACAACTTCATCAAAATCTAGATGAAATATGAAAATTTAATGTCTGAGGACTGTCTATATTAATGTTCCATTTATAAATATGCTGTTAAATTTACATACAGTTCTCAACAATGGTGTTTTTATTGCTTTATAAGAAGTAGAAAACAAAATGCTGCTGCTGCTGCTAAGTCGCTTCAGTCGTGTCTGACTCTGTGCGACCCCATAGACGGCAGCCCACCAGGCTCCCCCGTCCCTGGGATTCTCCAGGCAAGAACACTGGAGTGGGTTGCCATTTCCTTCTCCAGTGCATCAAAGTGAAAAGTGAAAGTGAAGTCGCTCAGTCGTGTCTGACTCTTAGCGACCCCATGGACTGCAGCCCACCAGGCTCCTCTGTCCATGGGATTTTCCAGGCAAGAGTACTGGAGTGGGGTGCCATTGCCTTTTCCAAGAAAACAAAATAGTGACTACTGAAAAGTTGCGTATTATGGAGAAGGTACAGTAGAACCGTATTTCATTATTTAGGATCTGCGTATGGCAAGACGACAGAGGATGAGATGGCTGGATGGCATCACTGACTCAATGGACGTGAGTCTGAGTGAACTCCGGGAGTTGGTGATGGGCAGGGAGGCCTGGCATGCTGTGATTCATGGGGTCGCAGAGTTGGACACGACTGAGCAACTGAACTGAACTGAACTGATGGCAAGACTAGGGAATATATGATGAAACTCATTTTCTACTGTAATGTATCTAGAAACAAATTCCATATGGGTTTATTAGGTTAAGCTTGTTTGCTCTTCACCTTCTTTCTACTTGCTTGTTTATTTAATTGATAAATCAACTTCTGAGATGTACCAAAAATCTACTGATGATAAACGTGCCAGTTTCTCTGTGCAAGTTCTATTAATATTTATTTGCTTTATAAATTTTAATGACTTACTAGGTTCATAAAATTATAAATTTATTATATTTTCTAATTAATTTAAAACCTTCAGTTTTATTAATTTGTTTAAATTCTAACTTATTACCTGGTACAAATATAGTTACACTAGTTCTTTTATATTAACCTTTGCCTAGAATATGGTTTTATTCATTTTTAATGTTTCTGTGAGTGTACTTTTTCTGAGGTTTTTATTAGCAGTGTCTTTCTCTATTAAAGCTGATTCAAAAAGAAATTGAAAATATGAATATACCTAGTATCCAAATCTGAAGCCCCATATCTAATTGAAATTGTTAACAAAACTTTCTTATAAAGAAAACTCCAGGCCATGATAATTTCATAGATAAATTCTATCAAAAGTTTAGAATAAGTAATATCAATCTTATAAAAAGTCTTTCAGAAAGTTTAGAAGGAGAAAAATTTTTCTAATTTATTTTATAAAGCCCAGTGAAGATACCCATTTCTAATATTATACAACAGCAAGATTTTTCTGGACATGACAATAAAATTACAAACCAATGTTGCTCAGTCACATAGTTACAAAAATACTCAGTTATATATATGTATTTTATATATATATATATATATATATATATATATATAAATATATCATGACCAAGTGGGATTTATTACAGAAATGCAAAGTTCTTTATATATTAATAAATCAAACAATGTAATTTACTATCCCAACTTAATTTGTATCTCAATATATGCAGACATATTACTTGATAAAATTCCATACCCTTTCATGATCAAATAAATTAGCTAACCAGAAACTGATGACATGTTTCTGAATGTATTAAAGACATTTTGGATTGAATTATATTTCCTTCCAAATTCATATATTGAGGCCCTCATCCCAAATGTGGCTATATTTCAAGATAGTCTTGTAGATTATAATTTAAGTTAAATGAGATCTTGAGGTGGGGCCCTGATCAGATAGGATTGATGTCCTTATTAGAACATAGAGGGACCTCTGTGTGTGTGTGTGTGTGTGTGTGTGTGTGTGTGTGTACACAGAGGAAAGACAATATGAGGACACAGAATGTACCAGCTGTAAGCCAAGAAAAAGTCTTCATCAGGAACAAACCCTGCTGCATCTTGACTGCCTGCCTCTACAACTGTGAGCAAATAAGTATCTGCTGTTTAAGCCACCCAGTCTGTGGTACTTTGTAATGGCAGCCCAAATCAACTAATACAGCATCTAATAAGAGTCTACAATAACCTCATACTAAATGGTGATATAATGATTATTTTCCCTCTAAAATTAAAAACAGAGGCAAGGATGTTAATTCTTATCATTTTGATTCAACATGAGATTGAAAGACCTAGCCAGTAAAATAGGGAAAGGAAAAAAAAGAACAGAATTAAGGATTGTTTTTATTTGTAGATAGTAGATGCATTAATATTTTAAGTAATCATCTACAGTACTAGGACTAAAATGCTAGGACTAAGTATTAAGTAAATTTAGTAAGACTGTAAGAAACAAAGTCAGTATACAAAATTCAGTTGTATTTTTTATGATAGCAACAGTTGGAAGAAATATAAATAAACTAAATGATTTATAATAGCATAAAAATTTTCCTCACTACAAAAATAAAAGCTATTGTTGAAGTTAAGGACCTAAGTAGACACATATGTACATCTCATGGATTGGAAGTCTCAATATTATTATCAGTTCTCCTCAAATTGCTCTATAAATTCTAAAATGCAATAAAAATCCCAGAAACATTTTAAATAAAATGAATAATTCTGAAATATATATGGAAATGCAAAATCTAGAACAGCCTAAACATTTTTGATGAAAGGTATAAAATTTGAGGATTTATACTACCTGATTTTAAGACTTACAAAGCCACTTTAATCAAGACATTGTGGGATTTATGTAAAGATAGACAAGTCATAAAAGTGGAGAGTCCAGAAATAGAGCTGCATATATGCAATTCAGTTGATTTTTGACAAAGCTTTTCAAGAAATTACACTACAAAAACTGGATAAACACATGAAACAAGATTAACTTCATGCCTTAACTCACACCAAACACAAAAATTAATTCCCATAGGATCCTAGACTTGCATATGAAAACTAAAACCTTAAAATTTATGGATAAACATAAAAGAAAATCCTTATAATCATGGGATAAAGTAAGATTCCTTAGTACAAAAAACCAAACCAAAATTACTAACCTAACAGTAAAAATGAAAATGTATGGATGAATTTCCTGTTTGTAGAGGCCTAATCCATGTCAGCCATTTTTATGAAATGTGCACAGTTGAACTATTTACCTCAAATGGGGAAACTTGAAGGAAATAAACTCTCATCTGTCTCTGCCTGAATCTGAACCCAGATCCAGTAGTCACACAACCTTCATTCTGGCTTGCTCCCCTGAGTGTCTATGCATCTTCATATGTATACCCCTAGAGACACTATTTTGATTTATACAGTGCTGAATTTTCCTATTTTCAGGTACCTTAGTGTTTGAAATAGAAGGGGAATAACAAAGTATGAGCTCAGAAAACCTTCTTGACTAGAAGTTTCAGCAATATTTTTAGACAAATTACATGACAAAATCCAAAGTAGAAAATGAATAAGGCACATTCTCTTCTGTGGATAAAAGCACAAAAACCACTTGTAGCACAAGAGTGTGGTTCCTGGGAGAGTCACAGAGGCAGCGTGAGGGCTATGGTTGCTAGGTTCTTGGAGGTAGCCAGATCAAGGGGTGGGGGCATAAGAGGAAAACAAAACACATTTGTCAATTTCATAATTTAGTCCAAGGCTGCCTTTTGGTCATTCAAGGCACTTTGCATTACTCAGATATTTGGACCACATCCCCATCAGCTGCCACGACTTTGAATCCAGAATGACAGCACAGATTATAAAATAAAAGCAAGCAATAACAGCCACCAAAGACAAGCTAATTAGTAAAGAGCACTTTATACAGAAGCTTTTTAGTGACTCAAAAATTAATACTGTTAAATTTAAAATGTTTGACTTCAGCCCCAAAGTAGAATTTCTTTTATGCTATCAGAGTAATCAATTGAATGATTTTAAAAAATATGTACTTTGTTCTACTTCAACAAGTTGGCATGCTGTTTCTGCATGCTGGCAGTAGAAAGAAAAAAAAATCTCTAAGCTTTCCATGATCATAGGTTTTGGGGAAGAATGCTTCAAAACAACCATTTCTGAAGTAGGCTAAAAATATTTCCACTTACTTACTGTTGAATTTACATATCTTGGTAGAGACAAATATTACCAAATCACAAACTCCTGCCTTTGTGTTTTTTAAAAAGCAGGTAATGGCTGCATTTTCTACTTGGTAGGTCTGGGAGTAAATTATACTCATTTGTTCCCCTTATCATTTTTATTCAAACTAAAAATAATGATTAAAATGAGCTAGTAAAGTGAACTTAAAGGAAAAGATTGGAAAGGGACGACTTTGCTGATGTGATGGAGCATGTTCTGGAGTGTCCATATGTATGAGTGGTATAAATTTTTTTGTTACTGTCATTGGGTGCTGTAATACTACTTCCAGAATATCTTTGTATAAATTTTGGTATGCTTATCGAATGCCTGAACAAACAGGCTCAAAAATTTGTATGTGAACATCTCAAACTCTTTCCTCTCAACTGGATCTGGCTTTCCCTGGAGGCTGCCCCTGTGAGAAGATGGCATGTTGGAGGGGCCAGCTGTTCTCGGTCTGTCTCAATATTGAAATCAGGGCCCCTCTGCTTCTGGCAGCCTTGATTTGACATTTGCTAAGACCTCATGCTCCCAGAGGCCACAGTGCGGACCAGGGAAGCAGTAACCTGAAAACTCCCTCCTCCACCAGCCATGCTCCCCGCCCACACCCCCATCCTCTCTCTGCTATGTGGATGCTGTTGTGATCACAGTTTATATATTAAAGGATTTTATATTAGATAGGTTCAGTTGGTCCATAATTTTAAAAAAAAATCACTTCATCTAAGAAAAATGTGATTTTAATACCCTTGTCCATGTAGGTCACTCTGAATATTGTTATTCTGTAAATGTCCTCTTGTGTGTGCATGCTAAGTACCTTCAGTCATGTCTGAAGAGTTTTGAGATCCTGTGGACTATAGCCCACAGGGCTTCTCTGTCCATTGGATTCTCCAGGCAAGAATATTGGAGTGGGTTGCCATGCCTTCCTCCAGGGAATCTTTTCAATCCAGGGATCAAACCAACATCTCCTGCTGTTTCTGTATTGCAGACTGTTTTTTGTTTTTTTTTTTTTTAACCACTGAGCCACTGAGAAAGCCCCAAATATCCTCTTACTTTGTCTTAATTTTTATATGGCAGGGTGGGAGGGGGTGGTGGGGGTGGTGGTGGTATTAGTTTCCTACTGGTGTACTAATAAATAACCACAAGCTTAGTGACTTAAAAAATCTCACTCCTTTATTATTCTACATTTCTGGAGGTCAGAAGTCTGGATGTATTGTCAGGGCTCTATATTCTGTCTGGCAGCTCTAGGGGAGAATCAGTTTTCTTGTCTTTTCCAGCTTCTCAGAACTGCCCCCATTTCTTAGCTTGTATCCCAAACTCTGCTTTTTTTTTTTTATGACCCATATTGCTTCCCTCTTATAAGGACCCTTGTTAATAATAATTACTTTGGCCCCAATAAGATAATCCAGAATAATCTTCTCATCTGAAAGTTTTTAACTTAATCACATCTACAGTGTCCTCTTGGCCTTGTAATGTAACATCTTTACAGGTTCTAGAGATCAGGGATATGAACATATTTGAAGGGGAGGCATTATTTTGTCTAGAGTAGTCCCAGGTGGCTCAATGGTAGAGAATCTGCCTGCTAATGCAGGACACATGGGTTCCATCCCTGGGTTGGGAAGATACCCTGGAGAAGGAAATGGCAACCCACTCCAGTGTTCTTCCCTGCATAATTCCGTGGACAGAGGAGCCTGATGGGTTGCAGCCCATGGGGTCACAAAGAGTCAGACACAACTGAGTATACATGCCTGCATTATTCTGTCTGCATGCAGAGGGTTCAATATTAGAGTATCTGTGACTACATTTTTAAAAATACAAAATATTTATTTTTAAATAAAACCAGTGAAGTATCAGAGAAGGCAATGGCAACCCACTCCAGTACTCTTGCCTGGAGAATCCCATGGATGGAGGAGCCTGGTAGGCTGCAGTCCATGGGGTCGAGAAGAGTCGGACACAACTGAGCAACTTCACTTTCACTTTTCACTTTCATGTATTGGAGAAGGAAATGGCAACCCACTCTAGTGTTCTTGCCTGGAGAATGTCAGGGACAGGGGAGCCTGGTGGGCTGTCATCTATGGGGTCGTACAGAGTCGGACACAACTGAAGTGACTTAGCAGCAGCAGTGAAGTATAGATGTAAATCAATAATGAGGGAAATTAAAAAATAGCCTCTAATTTGACCATTTAGAGATAATCACCACTGATGAATCTGATATATCTTTTCAGATTATTTGTTGGGTACATACCTGCCCACACATATATCTTATATAGATGGAAAGAATTATTACATACTTACTATAATACTATTTTTGATATAACAATACTATTTGGAGTATCTTTGATTTTAATAAGTATTTGCTTTCAATATATTTACTGGACAAGTATTGCCATATTGTCCCTTTGTACATGTCTATACTTCTTAGCTCAATGGTTTAATGTGGAAATTTGTATTGGCAAATATTTACATCATTTTCTTAGACTAAATATCTGAATATAGAATTGCTATGCCATTTTATTTTTGAAAATTATTTTAAAATGCATAATCAAATTATTACTCACTAGTTGTATTTAAAGCACTTATTTTCTTGAACCATCCTGCATCTTAGTGAGTTTATCTTTGCCAATTAATTGGAAGAAAATTATATCTGAACATGATTTTAGCCTGATCAAATCATGACACAAACTGCTTGTAAGTCAAAATGTCAGAAAGTCCATAACAGGAACTTGGATGTAGATTGTGCAATTCCCACTAACAGAAGAGAAGAGATGAAAAATTCCATCCACTGATTTTTTCATTTGTGCCTTCATTCATTCATTTAATTTTTAGTCTTTACAGATTCTTTGTTACTGTCAAGAGGCGGGAGATGTAGCAGTGAACAAGACTATCAAGGTCACTGTTTTTATGCTTATAATCCTGTGTCTGTGTGTTTGTGTATGCATGTGTGTGTATAGGAGGGTCTCAGACAATAAGCAAACAGACATCTAATTGAATGAAATAATTTCATATAGTGAAATGTACTGAAAGATGATAAAACAGGGTGGTGTGGTGTACACTGTATTTAAAATGAGAGTAGAATGAATATGAAGTAGCCTGGTAGGTAGGGAGCTGGTGACTGAACACTAGGCAGAGAGTCTCTCTGGGTTACAAATGAGGGGACTGAAATGAGGTCTGTGTGGCTGGAGTATTACTCCTTGAGCTGGTTAGCACTGAAGGGCAGAGGACTTGGCATGGAGCCTTGCAGACCATTGTTTAAAAAAATGGACTTTCTCTTATTGCAATAAAAAGTGGGATTATAAGCAGCAAAGTATATGATGTAATTTATGACTGAAACATACCTTGACTGATATATAGAAAATGGTGTACTGTATTTCCAGAGAGAAAGCAGGAAGATCAGTTAGGAGCCTGTTTCAAATTGCTGCTGTATTGCTTTGGGGGAGTGGGGGTAGCAGTAGAGGTGGAAAAATCTGGTTGTTTGGAGATGTATCTTTGATCTATAGTGATATTCTTCTCTAGGCTAGGTACTATACTAAGGAACTGAAATAGGATTCTCTTGTTTTTTTTTCCATACTCTTCATACTTCCATCTCCAAGCTGCAGAGGGTCTTCAGAATTCAGCTGACATTGATTTTAATGAAACAGAAACAGCAATGCTCTGAACCAGTAGCAGTCAGAGAGCTCTTAATGTGAATTAAAACCAAATAATTAGAAGAATAACGACAGCTCTGACCTGTAAAACAGTTTTAAGAAACCAATCTTCATGATTTTTTTCTTTTTCCTATTTCTGCTTGCTTCTTATGCTAAGTCACTTCAGTTGTGTCTGACTCTGTGCGACTCCATAAATGGCAGCCCCCAGGCTCCCCCGTCCCTGGGATTCTCCAGGCAAGAACACTGGAGTGGGTTGCCATCTCCTTCTCCAATGCATGAAAGTGAAAAGTGAAAGCGAAGTCGCTCAGTCGTGTCTGACTCTTAGCGACCCCATGGATTGCAGCCTACCAGGCTCCTCCATCCATGGGATTTTCCAGGCAAAAGTACTGGAGTGGGGTGCCATTGCCTTCTCTGTGCTTCTTATGGGTCCCTGAAATAATCACCAGTTTATTTCATAGTGAGGCTTTGCTTCCAGAATGCCACTGCTGCTGCTGCTGCTAAGTCCCTTCCGTCATGTCCAACTCTCTGCGACCCCATAGACGGCAGCCCACCAGGCTCCCCCGTCCCTGGGATTCTCCAGGCAAGAACACTGGAGTGGGTTGCCATATCCTTCTCCAGTGCATGAAAGTGAAAAGTGAAAGTGAAGTCGCTCAGTCGTGTCTGACTCTGAGTGACCCCATGGACTGGAGCCTACTAGGCGCCTTCATCCATGGGATTTTCCAGGCAAGAGTACTGGAGTGGGGTGCCATTGCCTTCTCTGTGAACTTATCTAGAGGTAATAACTTATTACAGTCTCTAACACTTCAGTATAAATTGATTACAGTAGGTCCCATACATATGAATCAGTTCCATTCATAGAGTGTGTTCATAAGTCCAGTTTGTTTATAAGCCCAACAAAGTTAGCCTAGGTTAGTTAACCCAACTAACACAACCAGCTATATAGTACTGTACTTTAATAGGTTTATAATACTTTTCATACAAATAATACATAAAAAATAAATATAAAAAATAAAACATTTAAAAATCTTACAGTACAGTACCTTGAAAAGTACAGTAGTTCAGTCTACAGCAGGCATAGAAGAGGAGGCATCTAATGGACTGGAAAGAAGAGTTAATGACTGGAAAAGGGAGAGGAGGTGGGAGATGTAGAGCTGAAGGATCAGCACCAGGACGGAGGGCAAGCTTTGCAGTTTCATTTACTCCTGATGTTGATGGACTACAGATTCACATCTTTGAAAGTCTATAACGTGAAGGTTTTTGTATGTAGGGAACTTAGTGTATAAAGATGACTAATTTTAAAGTTAAATATGTCTTTAATATATTTCATATATCATGCTAGTAAAGTGATGCTTAAAATTCTCCAAGCCAGGCTTCAGCAATACATGAACTGTGACCTTCCAGATGTTCAAGCTGGTTTTAGAAAAGGCAGAGGAACCAGAGATCAAATTGCTAACATCTGTTGGATCATGGAAAAAGCAAGAGAGTTCCAGAAAAACATCTATTTCTGCTTTATTGACTATGCCAAAGCCTTTGACTGTGTGGATCACAATAAACTGTGGAAAATTCTGAAAGAGATGGGAATACCAGAACACCTGACCTGCCTCTTGAGAAACCTGTATGCAGGTCAGGAAGCAACAGTTAGAACTGGACATGGAACAACAGACTGGTTCCAAATAGGAAAAGGAATATGTCAAGGCTGTATATTGTCACCCTACTTATTTAATTTATATGCAGAGCACATCATGAGAAACGCTGGGCTGGAGGAAGGAAAAGCTGAAATCAAGATTGCTGGGAGAAATAGCAATAACCTCAGATATGCAGATGACACCACCCTTATGGAAGAAAGTGAAGAAGAACCAAAGAGCCTCTTGATGAAAGTGAAAGAGGAGAGTGAAAAAGTTGGCTTAAAGCTCAACATTCAGAAAACTAAGATCATGGCATCTGGTCCCATCACTTCATGAGAAAACAGTGTCAGACTATTTTTGGGGGCTCCAAAATCACTGCAAATGGTGATTGCAGCCATGATTTTAAAAGACGCTTACTCCTTAGAAGGAAAGTTATGACCAACTTAAATAGAATATTAAAAAACAGAGATATTACTTTGCCAACAAAGGTCTGTCTAGTCAAGGCGATGGTTTTTCCAGTGATCATGTATGGATGTGAGAGTTGGACTACAAAGACAGCTGAGCATTGAAGGATTGATTCTTTTGAACTGTGGTGTTGGAAAAGACTCTTGAGAGTCCCTTGGACTGCAAGGAGATCCAACCAGTCCATCCTAAAGATCAGTCCTGGGTGTTCATTGGAAGGACTGATGCTGAAGCTGAAACTCCAGTACTTTGGCCACCTGATGCGAAGAGCTGACTCATTTGAAAAGACCGTGATGCTGGGAAAGATTGAGGACAGGAAGAAAAGGGGATGACAGAGGATGAGATGGTTGGATGGCATCACCGACTCAATGGACATAGGTTTGGGTGGACTCTGGGAGTTGGTGATGGACAGGGAGGCCTGGTGTGCTGCCCTTCATGGGGTCACAAAGATTTAGACATGATTGAGTGACTGATCTGAACTGAACAGAACTGAATGTGGTGGTTTGGGCTCAATTTTCCAGAAGCAGAACTAAGAATAAGATTCACATGAATGAGAATAAACAATGTTTATTAGATTTTTTTTCTTTTTTTTATTATTATTATTATTTTTTCCTTTAATAGAAAATTATTTAATTAGTATACATGTGTTCCCCATCCTGAACCCTCCTCCCTCCTCCCTCTCCACACCATCCCTCTGGGTCGTCCCAGTGCGCCAGCCCCAAGCATCCAGCATCATGCATTGAACCTGGACTGGCATCTCGTTTCATACATGACGTTTCACATGTTTCAATGCCATTCTCCCAAATCTTCCCACCCTCTCCCTCTCCCACAGAGTCCATAAGACTGTTCTATACATCAGTGTCTCTTTTGCTGTCTCATATACAGGGTTATCGTTACCATCTTTCTAAATTCCATATATATGCGTTAGTATACTGTATTGGTGTTTTTCCTTCTGGCTTACTTCACTCTGTATAATAGGCTCCAGTTTCATCCACCTCATTAGAACTGATTCAAATGTATTCTTTTTAATGGCTGAGTAATACTCCATTGTGTATATGGACCACAGCTTGCTTATCCATTCATCTGCTGATGGACATCTAGGTTGCTTCCATGTCCTGGCTATTATAAACAGTGCTGTGATGAACATTGGGGTACACGTGTCTCTTTCCCTTCTGGTTTCCTCAGTGTGTATGCCCAGCAGTGGGATTGCTGGATCATAAGGCAGTTCTATTTCCAGTTTTTTAAGGAATCTCCACACTGTTCTCCATAGTGGCTGTACTAGTTTGCATTCCCACCAACAGTGTAAGAGGGTTCCCTTTTCTCCACACCCTCTCCAGCATTTATTATTTGTAGACTTTTGGATCGCAGCCATTCTGACTGGTGTGAAATGGTACCTCATAGTGGTTTTGATTTGCATTTCTCTGATAATGAGTGATGTTGAGCATCTTTTCATGTGTTTGTTAGCCATCTGTATGTCTTCTTTGGAGAAATGTCTATTTAGATCTTTGGCCCATTTTTTGATTGGGTCATTTATTTTTCTGGAGTTGAGCTGTAGGAGATGCTTGTATATTTTTGAGATTAGTTCTTTTTGTCGGTTGCTTCATTTGCTATTATTTTCTCCCATTCTGAAGGCTGTCTTTTCACCTTGCTAATAGTTTCGTTTGATGTGCAGACGCTTTTAAGTTTAATTAGGTCCCATTTGTTTATTTTTACTTTTATTTCCAATATTCTGGGAGGTGGATCATAGAGGATCCTGCTGTGATGTATGTCAGAGAGTGTTTTGCCTATGTTCTCCTCTAGGAGTTTTATAGTTTCTGGTCTTATGTTGAGATCTTTAATCCATTTTGAGTTTATTTTTGTATATGGTGTTAGAAAGTGTTCTAGTTTCATTCTTTTACAAGTGGTTGACCAGATTTCCCAGCACCACTTGTTAAAGAGATTGTCTTTAATCCATTGTATATTCTTGCCTCCTTTGTCAAAGATAAGGTGTCCATATGTGCATGGATTTATCTCTGGGCTTTCTATTTTGTTCCATTGATCTATATTTCTGTCTTTGTGCCAGTACCATACTGTCTTGCTAACTGTGGCTTTGTAGTAGAGCCTGAAGTCAGGTAGGTTGATTCCTCCAGTTCCATTTTTCTTTCTCAAGATCGCTTTGGCTATTCGAGGTTTTTTGTATTTCCATACAAATTTGTGAAATTATTTGTTCTAGCTCTGTGAAGAATCCTGTTGGTAGCTTGATAGGGATTGCATTGAATCTATAAATTGCTTTGGGTAGTATACTCATTTTCACTATATTGATTCTTCCAATCCATGAACATGGTATATTTCTCCATCTATTAGTGTCCTCTTTGATTTCTTTCACCAGTGTTTTATAGTTTTCTAAATATAGGTCTTTAGTTTCTTTAGGTAGATATTTGCATAGAAACGAATGAAAATGAAAACACAACCACCCAAAACCTGTGGGACACGGTAAAAGCAGTCCTAAGGGGAAAGTTCATAGCAATACAGGCACACCTCAAGAAACAAGAAAAAAGTCAAATAAATAACCTAACTCTACACCTAAAGCAACTAGAAAAGGAAGAAATGAAGAACCCCAGGGTTAGTAGAAGGAAAGAAATCTTTAAAATTAGAGCAGAAATAAATGCAAAAGAAACGAAAGAGACCATAGCAAAAATCAACAAAGCCAAAAGCTGGTTCTTTGAAAGGATAAATAAAATTGACAAACCATTAGCCAGACTCATCAAGAAACAAAGGGAGAAAAATCAAATCAATAAAATTAGAAACGAAAATGGAGAGATCACAACAGACAACACAGAAATACAAAGGATCATAAGAGACTATTATCAACAATTATATGCCAATAAAATGGACAACGAGGAAGAAATGGACAAATTCTTAGAAAAGCACAACTTTCCAAAACTCGACCAGGAAGAAATAGAAAACCTTAACAGACCCATCACAAGCACGGAAATTGAAACTGTAATCAAAAATCTTCCAGCAAACAAAAGCCCAGGTCCAGACGGCTTCACAGCTGAATTCTACCACAAATTTAGAGAAGAGCTAACACCTATCCTGCTCAAACTCTTCCAGAAAATTGCAGAGGAAGGTAAACTTCCAAACTCATTCTATGAGGCCACCATCACCCTAATACCAAAACCTGACAAAGATCCCACAAAAAAAGAAAACTACAGGCCAATATCACTGATGAACATAGATGCAAAAATCCTAAACAAAATTCTAGCAATCAGAATCCAACAACACATTAAAAAGATCATACACCATGACCAAGTGGGCTTTATCCCAGGGATGCAAGGATTCTTCAATATCCACAAATCAATCAATGTAATACACCACATTAACAAATTGAAAAACAAAAACCATATGATTATCTCAATAGATGCAGAGAAAGCCTTTGACAAAATTCAACACCCATTTATGATAAAAACTCTCCAGAAAGCAGGAATAGAAGGAACATACCTCAACATAATAAAAGCCATATATGACAAACCCACAGCAAACATTATCCTCAATGGTGACAAATTGAAAGCATTTCCTCTAAAGTCAGGAACAAGACAAGGGTGCCCACTTTCACCATTACTATTCAACATAGTTTTGGAAGTTTTGGCCACAGCAATCAGAGCAGAAAAAGAAATAAAAGGAATCCAAATTGGAAAAGAAGAAGTAAAACTCTCACTATTTGCAGATGACATGATCCTCTACATAGAAAACCCTAAAGACTCCACCAGAAAATTACTAGAACTAATCAATGATTATAGTAAAGTTGCAGGATATAAAATCAACACACAGAAATCCCTTGCATTCCTATACACTAATAATGAGAAAACAGAAAGAGAAATTAAGGAAACAATTCCATTCACCATTGCAACGAAAAGAATAGATTTTTTTTCCCAGGGAAAAGATTAGGGGAGTAAGAAGAAGGGACGGAAACCAAGCAAGGGTGCACAACCGGGCCATGTTGCACAGAGACAATACTGCCTCAAGACTTACCCCTATAGTTGTCCCATGTGGGAGCAAGAGAGCCGGAGTCCTGAGCTCAGCTGTTAATCATAAGGACTAAGGACTGGGACGGGGAAGCAGGAATCCCTGTGTGTGTAGGTAGCGTGGGCTCTCTGTGTCAGCCTGAGGGAAGCCCACTGATGAAGACCCACAAGCACAGGCTATTGGTGAATAAAAGCTTGCCCAGCAGGAACTGTGTACACTAAGACAGCCAAAGGATCTCAAGTACTGATAGCATCTGGGTAGTGGGGTCAGGGATAGCAAAGATCAGGGTTTGGAAATGTTATGAAAGCTTGCATCAGTTGACTTTAGTTAAAAGGAAGATCATCCTGGGTGGGCCTGACCTTGTCAGACAAACCCTTTGAAAGAGACGAAACAGCAGCAGAAGAGCCTATTGACCTTGAAGGAGCAAATTTTTATACTGTGAAGGCCAAATGGCAAGGAGCCCTGGGAAGCTTCCAGTAGCTGAGGGCCTCACTCCTGCAATTGTGAGGAACTGAATCCAGCCCACCACCAGTGAGCCTGGGCACTGCTCATCTTGGGACCCAGAACCCCAAATGAGATCACAAACCCTCCCAGCTTTGATGCTCTGTGCAGAGGGTGCCCCATTGTGCTGTATCCAAATGTCTGAGCCAGGAAATCTGTGAGATAATAATTGTGAGTTGTAATAAGTTGCCAAGTGTGTGGTAATTTGTTAGACAGCACAGAAGTCCAGTATATAAGAAAACAAATGCCTAATTAAAAAATGGGCAAAATATCTGAACAGATACCTCACCAAAGAAGATATATAAAATATAAATAAGCATAAGAAAAGATATGTCATTAAGGAATTGCAAATGACAATGGCCATGAGATATCACTACATACCTGTTAGCATGGCCAAAATCCACAGCACTGACTACACCAAATGCTGTTGACGACAGAGCAATACAAACTCTCATTCATTGCAAGTGGGAATGCAAAATGGTTGCAGCATGTTTGCAAGATGGTTTGGCAGTTTCCTAAAACATTAAATATATTCTTATATATGACTCAGCAGTTGCATTCCTTGATACTTATCCAAATAAATTGAAAGCTTGCAGGTAGCCAAAAAATTGCACATTTATGTTTATACTGCTTTTTTACTCTTCAGTTTCTAAACTTGGGAGCAATCAAGGTGTCCTTCAGTGGATGGATGAGTAAACAAACTTTGGTACATCCAGACAATGGATATTATTCAGTGTTAAAAACAAAGGAGCTATCAAGCCATGAAAGACATGGAGAAAACATAAATGAATACAGCTAAGTAAAAGAATCCCATCTGAAAAGGCTATAGAATATGATTCTAACTGTATAACATTCTGGAAAAAGCAACACTCTAGAGACCTCAAAAAGATTAGTAGTTACCAGGGGCATGAAGGGAGGCAGGGAAGAAAGGATGAGTAGAACACAGGGGAGGAGTAATCAACCTGCCTGACTGCAGGCTGGACTACAAAGCCACAGTCATCAAGACAATATGGTACTGGCACAAAGACAGAACATAGACCAATGGAACAAAATAGAAAGCCCAGAGATAAATCCACACACCTGACAACTTATCTTCAACAAAGGAGGCAAGAATATACAATGGAGAAAAGACAATCTCTTTAACCAGTGGTGCTGGGAAAACTGGTCAACCACCTGTAAAAGAATGAAACTAGAACACTTTCTAACACCATACACAAAAATAAACTCGAAATGGATTAAAGATCTAAATGTAAGACTAGAAACAATAAGACTCCTAGAGGAAAACATAGGCAAAACACTCTCTGCCATACATCACAGCAAGATCCTCTATGACCCACCTCCCAGAGTAATGGAAATAAAAGCAAAAATAAACAAATGGGACCTAGTTAAATTTAAAAGCTTTTGCACAACAAAGGAAACTATAAGCAAGGTGAAAAGACAGCCTTCAGAATGGGAGAAAATAATAGCAAATGAAGCAACTGACAAAGAATTTATCTTAAAAATATACAAGCAACTCCTGCAGCTCAATTCCAGAAAAATAAACGACCCAATCAAAAAATGGGCCAAAGAACTAAACAGACATTTCTCCAAAGAAGACATACAGATGGCTAACAAACACATGAAAAGATGCTCAACATCACTCATTATCAGAGAAATGCAAATCAAAACCACAATGAGGTACCATTTCACGCCAGTCAGAATGGCTGCTATCCAAAAGTCTACAAGCGATAAATGCTGTAGAGAGTGTGGAGAAAAGGGAACCTTCTTACACTTTTGGTGGGAATGCAAACTAGTACAGCCACTATGGAGAACAGTGTGGAGATTCCTTAAAAAACTGGAAATGTAACTGCCATATGACCCAGCAATCCCACTGCTGTGCATACACACCGAGGAAACCAAAATTGAAAGAGACACATGTACCCAATGTTCATCACAGCACTGTTCATCATAGCCAGGACATGGAAGCAACCTAGATGTCCATCAGCAGACGAATGGATAATAAAGCCGTGGTACATACACACAATGGAGTATTACTCAGCCATTAAAAAGAATGCATTTGAATCAGTTCTAATGAAGTGGATGAAACTGGAGCCTATTATACAGAGTGAAGTAAGCCAGAAAGAAAAACACCAATACAGTATACTAACGCATATATATGGAATTTAGAAAGATGGTAATGATAACCCTGTATGCAAGACAGCAAAAGAGACACAGATGTATAGATCAGTCTTTTGGACTCTGTGGGAGAGAGTGATGGTGGGATGATTTGGGAGAATGGCATTGAAACATGTATATTATCATATGTGAAATGAATCACCAGTCCAGGTTTGATGCATGATATAGGATGCTCAGGGCTGGTGCATTGGGATGACCCAGAGAGATAGGATGGGGAGGGAGATAGGAAGGGGGGTTCAGGATGGGGAACACATGTACACCCGTGGTAAATTCATGTCAATGTATGGAAAAATCAATACAATATTGTAAAGTAATTAGCCTCCAATTAAAATAAATAAAGTTATATTTAAAAAAAAGAACACGGGAGATTTTAGGTCAGTGGAACTATTCTGTATGATACTATAATGACAGATAATCATCAAAACCCATAGAATGTACTATATAGAATGAACCCTAGTATAAATTATGGGCTTTAGTTAATAATAATGTAGCAGTATTGGTTCACCAGTTGTAACAAATGCACTACACTAATTCAAGATGCTAATAATAGCAGAAACTGGGAAATAGGCATGTAGGAGTATAGGGGAAATTGCTATACTTTTCACTCAGTTTTTATGTACGCTTAAAATTACTCCCAAAAATCCACTTTAAAAAAAAAAAAAAGCAGGATTAATAAGCAGGACATCCTATTTCAAGATTCTCTTATTTCTCATTTACCAAATTTTGGTGGGATCCAATTTATCTTCATATACTAATATATGAGTTCATTTTAAAGAAGTTTTATTCTCATTTTTCTATTATGTATATATAGATATAAATATGCTCAAATTTATTAATTAAAGTTTAGATACTTTCTTCTAGATTCACAGAATATAATTAAAGTCTTTGATTATATTATATAAATTTTCTGCTTGAATTTCTTGAAGTTTGGCTTGACTATTTTAATAATAAATGATTCATTACAAAAATATATTATGATAATTTTATTTAAACTTCAGTTCAGTTCAATCGTTCAGTTGTGTCCAACTCTTTGTGATCCCATGAATCGCAGCACGCCAGGCTTCCCTGTCCATTACCAACTCCCGGAGTTCACTCAGACTCATGCCCATCGAGTCGGTGATGCCATCCAGACATCTCATCCTTTGTCATCCCCTTCTCCTCCTGCCCCCAATTCCTCCCAGCATCAGAGTCTTTTCCAATGAGTCAACTCTTCGCATGAGGTGGCCAACGTACTGGAGTTTCAGCTTTAGCATCATTCCTTCCAAAGAAATCCCAGGGCTGATCTCCTTCAGAACGGACTGGTTGGATCTCCTTGCAGTCTAAGGGACTCTCAAGAGTCTTCTCCAACACCACAGCTCAAAAGCATCAATTCCTTGGTGCTCAGCCTTCTTCACAGTCCAGCTCTGACACCCATACATGACCACAGGAAAAACCATAGCCTTGACTAGACGGACCTTTGTTGGCAAAGTAATGTCTCTGCTTTTGAATATGCTATCTAGGTTGGTCATAACTTTCCTTCCAAGGAGTAAGCGTCTTTTAATTTCATGGCTGCAATCACCATCTGCAGTGATTTTGGAGCCCAGAAAAATAAAGTCTGACACTGTTTCCACTGTTTCCCATCTATTTCCCATGAAGTGGTGGGACCGGATGCCATGATCTTCATTTTCTGAATGTTGAGCTTTATACCAACTTTTTCACTCTCCACTTTCACTTTCATCAAGAGGCTTTTTAGTTCCTCTTCACTTTCTGCCTTAAGGGTGGTGTCATCTGCATATTTGAGGTTATTGATATTTATCCCGGCAATCTTGATTCCAGCTTGTGCTTCTTCCAGTCCAGTGTTTCTCAGGAGGTACTCTGCATAGAAGTTAAATAAGCAGTGTGACAATATACAGCCTTGACGTATTCCTTTTCCTATTTGGAACCAGTCTGGTGTTCCATGTCCAGTTCTAACTGTTGCTTCCTGACCTGCATATAGGTTTCTCAAGAGGCAGGTCAGGTGGTCTGGTATTCCCATCTCTTTCAGAATTTTCCACATTTATTGTGATCCACACAGTCAAAGGCTTTGGCATAGTCAATAATTCAGGGGAGGCTAATTCCAGTGACTGGGGAATCTCACTGTCTTTCCCTTGCATCCTTCTTTTGTCTCCTTTTACAGTCTAGCAAGAGCTGTTCTGAGTGAATTTAGTGTAGGTACAGTCTGATGCGGCTGCTGTGCTCCAAGAAAGTGAAAGTTGCTCATTGTATCCAACTCTCTATGACTCCATAGACTATAAAGTCCATGGAATTCTCCAGGCCAGAATACTGGAGTGGGTAGCTGTTCCCTTTTCTAGGGGATCTTCCCAACCCAGGGATCGAACCCAGGTCTCCCACATTGCAGGCGGATTCTTTACCAGCTGAGCCACCAGGGAAGCCTACTGTGCTCCATAGGTTCCTTTTTTCTAACAAGGTCATTTCCTGAATCAGGAATCTCCTTGTATCCCACTAAATATGTATGTCTTAGAGTGATGAACCTGTCTCACAACCTTAAAGACTGCATTTAATTTATGTTTATCACCCAAATTGTGTCTTACTCCTTTTTTATTTAGAATCATAGAATATTTTCATTATGTCATCTTATTATGTATTAATATATGCATATTCATACATACACAGTTAGCCCTCCATATCTTCAGATTTGAACTCTGCAGATTCAGTCAACTGCAGGTTGAAAATATTAAAACACAAATTCCAAAAAGTTCCCCAAACCAAAACTTGAGTTTGCCTTGTGCCTACAATTTACATAATATATTGTATTTACAACTATTTATATAACATATGGATTGCATTAGGTATTGTAAGTAATCTGGGGATTATTTAAAGTATACAGGAGGAAAATGGTCCCCGTGTTAGGTGGTTTTCACTTCTCTGTTTCTTGCTCCCCCTTAATGATTCTCATTTATAGAAGCGTACAGTGAATTAGGTCCGTTTTTTTTTTTTTTTTCTCCCCTGTGTTTTCGTTTCTCTCTCCATTCTACTGTAACTGCTTATCTGGGCAATGTTTAAATCATTGTTTTAGCATTTAAGCTTGGAAGCTGCACATTTCTCATTTATGAACTAAGTTAATCCTGTGTTTCAGAAGAACCAGAGGGGTAAATCAGACAGCAGTTGCCCTACACTCTGTTGAATCCCAGCCTTTTCCCAGGAGGAAAGGAGGTTAAAGGGGGCTTATGGATATATATTTTCCTTGTTTTAGGTTGAGTATATATCACCCAACAGGAGTCTAGGCCTCTGTAAAGATTCTTGGATCAAGGGATCTTTTTTTATGGATCATCTTTTTATTTCTCTTGCCTTACTTTTGGTCAGCTGCCCTAAGTCATGTTGCCAGATTAATGATTCCTGTCTTGGCTCTAACTCAATTCCCTTCTTTATTTTTCCCCCCTCAACAGTTAGGAAGAGGTTGAGAAAAAATAAAATTCATATATTTTTATACCCTCTTGCAATGTTTGTGGACATGATCAACAACAGTTGACTGCTGTTCACTTTTTCTTGGTTTCTGCTCCCCTATCTTCTTCATTCCCTTCTTTTGCTCCTCCATTCCCCTCCCCCTTTTTATCTTTAAGAGTTGTTGATGAGTCTTTCCAAATGACTCTCTTTTCCATTGTGGAAAGGCATATAGGATCATAAGGTACGATTTGGTTGAATTCTAAAATTTCTTTTCATCATTTGTATTTCAGAGTATATTTTGATTACTTTGCATTAATACACTGTATATCTCCTTAGTCTGACAGTTTTTTGTGTATTTATATTGCTCTCATTTGTGGAGTAGAATAAATATCTTTTTATTTCATCTTCTACAGATAATTCATATGAAATATCCACTGGAAGCCTCTGAGCAAGAGGGATCAATACGAGGACAGTAACAATCCTAAAAAACAGAAGTTGGGAAAGTTTTAGAATTTAACTCAATTTTATTTTAGTACCCAGCTACCAAGGTTCATTTTATTATTCTTATCTCTTCCTATGTTCAGTTGTACAAGCATTGGAATATGTTCTAAGTTAACACCCCTCATCCCTGACCCCCTGTCAAAGAACAACAACAAAAAAATAGAGACAAGTTGGATCTGTTCAGATATTCTTGTACTTGGGTTGAAGGAACTAATATTGTTTGAAAACATACTTTGCATCATGCACTGTGCTAGGTTCTTTGTTATGCAACTGAATTTTAGTCCTAGAATAATATTTTTTGGTTAAACATGATTATCCTTAGATACATTATGCAATGCACAACATACTGTACTACAAAATGACCTTGTTTGAATGGTAGAAAAGATACTCTGCTAGCTTTGGCTGTGGACTACTCAATTTTAATGCAGAGCATAATACAGGTGATATAAATTTGAGAGAGTTTAAAATTACAGTACTTATATTCTCCAGCTGATGAGTGTCGGTTCCTTATTAAAAGGTATAAGACTATTATGATGGATTTAAGAATTCATGTTTATTTTTATTAAACTGTTTATTATTTCATTTCAGAACCCAAGGGAATGTAAACCTCAAGATGGTATATAGTGCAGGACACAAGGTTATACTTGAACTAACAAATATTTGTTGTCTAACGAAAAGAATGACATTGTATCAAGAAGTCTGCAGATGTGACATAAAATGTCTCATTGCACATAAATATGATACAAATATAAATTTTTAATGAACATTAACAGTGTGATAAGAATAATGAAATTCCATTGACAGAGGAGACTGGCAGGCTACAGTCCATGGGGTCACAAAGAGTTAGACACAACTGAGCAACTGAGCGCAGTAGGCATTATGGGAAAATATTGGGGATCAAGTAATGAGTAGAAATTAGCATAGACAAGTATTATTAATTTAAACAATCTGTGGCAAATTCTAAACTTTGTTTCTCAATTAGCAAACACTTTCTGAATACTATGTATTTTTATGCATACTATGTATATTTCCATATCATTTTTCCCTATTGCCTCTCTCAACTATATGGAAGGAGATTTGATGTATTTTACTTAGTGCTAAATATAGCCCAACATATAGGGCAGTTTTGGGCACACAGTAGGTTCGTAATAATTATTTATTCCATGAATAACTGAGAGTAAATTAAAGATAAATTTGAGATGTTCAAAGCAACTAGTAAAGACAACTCTGACATAGCTGAATTCTGTGTTCTAAAGAACGGGTAGGCAATATTTAGATGAAAGAAGATGTAAGATTGTGTCAGGCATAGGGAAATGTTATATAGAAGCCCTGCATTAGGAATAAGAAGAGTGAATATGAAGAACTAAAGAAGGTGAGGGGCAACATGAAGGGAGAAGGAGAGAAAGCATGGCACTGGGAAGGCATGTAGGTGGGGAGAGATCTTCTTTAAGACCTTTGTAGACCATGCTAATAAACACCATCTTTATTCTTAGATTATTGAAAATCACTGAATAAATATAAGCAGTGGAGTGAAATAATCAGATTTGTGCTTTAAAACAATCTTTGTTGGTAATTATTTATAATGAATGTGGCAGGGACACTCATAGAGTATGGTTGAAGAAGAGAGGACATTGGATAAAGCTTAGTTTTATTATTTAAAAGAGTCTATTAAAGGAGCATGAGTACATCATGAGAAATGCAGGGTTGGAAGAAGCACAAGCTGAAATCAAGATTGCTGGGAGAAAAAAAAAGATTGCTGGGAGAAATATCAATAACCTCAGATATGCAGATGACACCATCCTTATGGCAGAAAGTGAAGAGGAACTAAAAAGCCTCTTGATGAAAGTGAAAGAGGAGAGTGAAAAAGTTGGCTTAAAGCTCAACATTCAGAAAACTA
This sequence comes from Bos taurus, assembly GCF_002263795.3. NCBI lineage: Eukaryota > Metazoa > Chordata > Mammalia > Artiodactyla > Bovidae > Bos > Bos taurus. The sequence continues at coordinate 49,741,878 of NC_037333.1, read as the reverse complement.
AGATCATGGCATCTAGTTCCATCACTTCATTGCAAATAGATGGGGAAACAGTGGAAACAATGGCTGACTTTATTTTTTTTTTGGGGGGGGGGAAGCTCAAAAATCACTGCAGATGGTGATTGCAGCCATGAAATTAAAAAGACGCTTACTCCTTGGAAGGAAAGTTATGACCAACCTAGATAGCATATTCAAAAGCAGAGACATTACTTTGCCAACAAAAGTCCGTCTAGTCAAGGCTACAGTTTTTCCAGTGGTCATGTATGGATGTGAGAGTTGGACTGTGAAGAAAGCTGAGCGCCGAAGAATTGATGCTTTTGAACTGTGGTGTTGGAGAAGACTCTTGAGAGTCCCTTGGACTGCAAGGAGATCGAACAAGTCCATCCTAAAGGAGATCAGTCCTGGGTGTTCATTGGAAGGATTGATGTTGAAGCTGAAACTCCAATACTTTGGCCACCTGATGCCAAGAGCTGACTCATTTGAAAAGCCCCTGATGCTGGGATAAATTGAGGGCAGGAGGAGAAGGGGACAACAGAGGATGAGATGGTTGGATGGCATTACCGACTCAATGGGCATGGGTTTGGGTGAACTCCAGGAGTGGGTGATAGGGAGGCCTGGTGTGCTGCGTTTTATGGGGTTGCAGAGTCAGACATGAGTGAGCAATTGAACTGAAGTGAAAGGAGCATGAGATATTCAGCCAGTCAGAAAGAAAAACAGTGAGACAGGGAACAAACAGGAATGTGGTAATATAGTGGAAGGCCAACGAAGGAAGTACCTTAAAAGGGGGGTCTACAGTGTTCAATGCTACTAAAAGGTATGTTGAACTTTAGAAGAATTAATCAACTATGCCCTAGGCATAAAGACCTGGAGATCATTGTTGATTTAAGCATGAGGAGGTTAAATGATTATGTATTAAACAAACCACACGTACACACACACATAAACCAAAATAAATCCTAATGCTGTTGGATAAAAAGAATAATATGTAACTGAGTCCAGAAGGAAGTAAGATTTCTGCCTGTAGCCACATTTCAGAAGAATGTGAAAAGTTTAAAACCTGAATGGTAAACCTGAATCAATGATGGAGTTTTTGAGAGAACATCTTTTCTTTGTACTTAAAACTATGGGTTTTAGTAGTTAAGCATAGGAGATAGGGCTTTGGGTGTATGCAAAATGGGGAGTTAAAACTGAGATACCATAATAAAGGCTAGACCTTCAAATGACTACCAGTGAAGAAAGAATAAACAAAAACATAAAATCCTACTTCCAAGAAAAGAGATAATAAAGTATTTTACATTTGTTATGCTCTGATCTTGTTTGGAAAGTATTCTATGCTGAGAATCAATAACTAGAGTTCAGCTCTCATCCATATAAGATGTTTGAATATTTACTTTTTTAGAGTCTAGAAAACCCTGAGTCAAAAATTTTTGTTTAATATGATCATAAGCACCTTGGGAAACCCCACAGTAACAATGCCAATGCTTTTTGAAGAGAAACAGATTTTGAAAAGGCTCTCACATTTCTCATATAATATTTTGTGAGAAGTATAATATAGATTTTGGAGAATGGCATTGAAATATGTATAATATCATATATGAAACGAATCACCAGTCCAGGTTCGATGCACGATACTGGATGCTTGGGGCTGGTGCACTCGGTCGACATAGAGGGATGATGGGGAGGAGGATGGAGGAGGGTTCAGGATGGGGAACACATGTATACCTGTGGCAGATTCATTTTGATATATGGCAAAACCAATACAATATTGTAAAGTTAAATAAAATAAAATTAAAAAAAAGAAATAATAATAGAAAATCAAGATTATACAGACAACTTTAGAAAAGAACCAAGTAAAACTTACAGAAATGCAAAATAGATATATTTCAGTTTCATAGTCAGTGGGAGTATTAAAATTATATTGTTAATAACGAGAGAATGGCTTAATAGTCTGAAATATATAATGAAACATATGAGGAAAAAGAGAATTAAAGAGCAGTAGTTATAGATAAGATAGATAAGAGAAAGTTTGATATATTTAATGGGAATTCCAGAGGGAGAAATCCAGATGGTTTTGGATAGGCAATATCTTAAGAGATAATTTTTTACACTTTTCTAGGATAGGTGAAAGACAGAAATGCTCAGATTTAGGAAGTGCAATAAAACACAAATGTGTTATACAAATGCAATCCACATTTAAGAGAATTTTGGTAAAGTTTTAAATTTCAAAGATAAAGAGAAGATCTTAAAAACATCTAAAGTGAAACAAAAATTACACATAAAGTAAAAGCTATGATACCAACAGGAGAGTTCTCTTGAGTACCAACTGAATTTAGAAAATCATTCAGAAAACTGAATTAATTTAAATAATTATAATGCATGACTTTTTTCTGTAGGTAAACCATGATTTATGAACAAGCACAAAATAAAGTCATTTTATAGATACATTGTAGCAAGTTTACCATCAGTGCATTCTCACTAGCAGAACTTCTAAATAATATATATCAGGAACAGATAAACTGAATATAGAGAAAAAGACTTAAATCTAGATATATATGACAACATAAAATGCTAAACATATGCAGAAATGGGAGAACAAAAATGTTGAATTGAATAATATCATAAGATTATTTTGAGAATTAAAAAGATTTAAGTGATTCAAGTAGTACTGTGAACATAGCAAGAATTTTATAATTGTTAAATAAGTAAGAAAAGAATAAAGGGATATATCAGTAACATAGAACTGAAATATTTGTTGAAGAAAGCATGAATGTTAGCAGTGTTGAATACTTTATAATCATAGTTAAGATATGCAAATTCTGTTTGTTTGGGGGAGAAATATATATTGTCTTCCTTTAGGGTTGATTTAGTGTGTTTAAACTTAAATGCAACCATTAAAATTTACAATTATATCATTAAATATCAAAATGCATGTGGGGTATATTGAGAAATGTCCATCAGTTAAATATCAGTATTAAATATCAATATAAAAGAAAGCATGTTTTAATAATGAGAAAAATGTAAATGAGCAGTAATGGAAAGTAGAATGGATTGAAAGAAACAGCTATAAGGATGATCAGATTTTATTTTTAAAATTCCATCTATATGTAATTCACAAGAGATTCATGTAAAAGTTAAAGACCCGAGGAGGTTGAAAGAAAAAGCATAGAGTCACCTACTAATATAAAACTGTTACAGTTATTTTAATATCAGACAAAATAGACCCTAAGGCAAAAAATCATTTTGTGGGATAAAAGCTTTCATTTCATGTGAGGAAGATAGAGCGATTTTACATTTTTTGCACAGAATAAGATAGTCAAAGATGTACTATAAAGAAAAAGAAGTGACAGATGGCAGGCATAATGCAATAAATCTACTATCACACAGGGAGATTTCATTCAACTTGCTACTATGAGAACCAAAACCCAAATTTAGTAAAGATATAGAAGATTTGAACAAACAACACAGTTGATAGTCTTATTCTCAATAATATACATTGAACCCTGAGTCTCAAAATTAAAGAGCATATCATTTTTTTCAAGAATACATAAGATACACTTAAAACTGATGATGAAATAAACTGTAATGCAAATTTAATGAAACTCCAGATAACACTGAGCAAATTATATAAAATTACTGTAGTTTTATTGAATTAGAATGAGTATAATGAAAAGATAATTTAAAAATACCAAATGTATTTGTAAATTAGATATTACATTTCCAAATAACTATTTGGTCAAAGAAAATAACAAATATTTAAACATGAATAAAAAATAATAGTGTAAGGACTCCATTTTAAAACTGAGTTAGTTATATACTTATTTCTGAAAAAAAGAAAGACTGAAAATCAATGAGATAAGCATCCATCTTAAAAACTTAAGGAAAAACAGGAAAATGAACCCAAGGAAAGCAAAAAGGATAAATATACATAGACTACCGAAATTCATTAAAGAATAAAAATTAATAGTCTGGTAATCCAAGCCTATGCCCCAACCAGTAACGCTGAGGAAGCTGAAGTTGAAAGGTTCTATGAAGACTTACAAGACCTTTTAGAACTAACACCCAAAAAAGATGTCCTTTTCATTATAGGGGACTGGAATGCAAAAGTAGGAAGTCAAGAAACACCTGGAGTAACAGGCAAATTTGGCGTTGGAATACAGAATGAAGCAGGGCAAAGACTAATAGAGTTTTGCCAAGAAAATGCACTGGTCATAATAAACACCCTCTTCCAACAACAGAAGAGAAGACTCTATACATGGACACCACCAGATGGTCAACACCGAAATCAGATTGATTATATTCTTTGCAGCCAAAGATGGAGAAGCTCTATACAGTCAGCAAAAACAAGACCAGGAGCTGACTGTGGCTCAGATCATGAACTTCTTATTGCCAAATTCAGACTTAAATTGAAGAAAGTAGGGAAAACCACTAGACCATTCAAGTATGACCTAAATCAAATCCCTTATGATTATACAGTGGAAGTGAGAAATAGATTTAACGGACTAGATCTGATAGATAGAGTGCCTGATGAACTATGGACATAGGTTGTGACATTGTACAGGAGACAGGGATCAAGACCATCCCCATGGAAAAGAAATGCAGAAAAGGAAAATGTCTGTCTGAGGAGGCCTTACAAATAGCTGTGAAAAGAAGAGAAGTGAAAAACAGAGGAGAAAAGGAAAGATATTCCCATTTGAATGCAGGGTTCCAAAGAATAGCAAAGAGTGATAAGAAAGCCCTCCTCAGGATTCAGCGTAAAGAAATAGAGGAAAACAACAGAATAGGAAAGACTAGAAATCTCTTCAAGAAAATTAGAGATACCAAGGGAACATTTCATGCAAAAATGGGCTTGATAAAGGACAGAAATGGTATGGACCTAACAGAATCAGAAGATATTAAGAAGAGGTGGCAGGAATACACAGAAGAACTGTACAGAAAAGGTCTTCAGGACCCAGATAATCACGATGGTGTGACCACTGACCTAGAGCCAGACATCCTTGGAATGTGAAGGCAGGTGGGCCTTAGAAAGCATCACTACGAACAAAGCTAGTGGAGGTGATGGAATTCCAGTTGAGCTCTTTCAAATCCTGAAAGATGATGCTGTGAAAGTGCTGCACTCAATATGTCAGCAAATTTGGAAAACTCAGCAGTGGCCACAGGACTGGAAAAGGTCCGTTTTCATTCCAATCCCAAAGAAAGGCAATGCCAAAGAATGCTCAAACTACTGCACAATTGCACTCATCTCACACACTAGTACGGTAATGCTCAAAATTCTCCAGGCCAGGCTTCAGCAATATGTGAACTGTGAACTTCCATTCAAGCTGGTTTTATAAAAGGCAGAGGAACAAGAGATCAAATTTCCAACATCCAAAGGATCATGGAAAAAGCAAGAGTTCCAGAAAAACATCTATTTCTGCTTTATTGACTATGCCAAAGCCTTTGACTCTGTGGATCACAATAAACTGTGGAAAATTCTTCAAGAGATGGGAATACCAGACCACCTGACCTGCCTCTTGAGAAACCTGTATGCAGGTCAGGAAGCAACAGTTAGAACTGGACATGGAACAACAGACTGGTTCCAAATAGGAAAAGGAGTACATCAAGGCTGTATATTGTCACCCTACTTATTTAACTTATATGCAGAGTATGTCATGAGAAACGCTGGGCTGGAAGAAGCACAAGCTGGAATCAAGGTTGCAGGGAGAAATATCAATTACCCCAGATATGCAGATGACAACACCCTTATGGCAGAAAGTGAAGAGGAACTAAAAAGCCTCTTGATGAAAGTGAAAGTGGAGAGTGAAAAAGTTGGCTTAAAGCTCAACATTCAGAAAACGAAGATCATGGCATCTGGTCCCATCACTTCATGGGAAATAGATGGGGAAACAGTGGAAACAGTGTCAGACTTTATTTTTTTGGGCTCCAAAATCACTGCAGATGGTGACTGCAGCCATGAAATTAAAAGACGCTTACTCCTTGGAAGGAAAGTTATGACCAACCTAGATAGCATATTCAAAAGCAGAGACATTACTTTGTCAACAAAGGTCCATCTAGTCAGTGCTCGACTGTGCACCAGTTTTTCCACTGGTCATGTATGGATGTGAGAGTTGGACTGTGAAGAAAGCTGAGTGCCGAAGAATTAATGTTTTTGTTCTGTGGTGTTGGAGTAGATGCTTGAGAGTCCCTTGGACTGCAAGGAGATCCAACCAGTCTATCCTAAAGGAGATCAGTCCTGGGTGTTCATTGGAAGGACTGATGCTGAAGCTGAAACTGCAATACTTTGGCCACCTGGTGTGAAAAGCTGACTCATTGGGAAAGACCCTGATTCTGGGAGGGATTGGGGGCAGAAGGAGAAGGGGTAAACAGAGGATGAGATGGCTGGATGGCATCACCGACTCCATGGATATAAGTTTGGATAAACTCTGGGAGTTGGTAATGGACAGGGAGGCTCTGCGTGCTGCAATTCATGGGGTTGCAAAGAGTCAGACACGACTGAGCGACTGAACTGAACTAAACTGAATCATTTAAAAATTTTGATTCTGTTCAGTAAATATCATCAATTCCAAATGATTTTAGGAGGACATATACAATATATTAAGTCATGGATAATTCCATTTCTATTCAAAGTCTTTAAGAAAAATAAATATAGTAAGTGTTATCAAGATTGTATTTTAAATGATAAGAAATAAGCAATATTAAAGTGACTGAAGATTGAATGGAGAAGGTGGAAATCAGTAGACTAAATACTAATAAAAACTTTTCAAAATTGCCTGAGAAAGGAAAGAGAGAGAAGGAAATAGTTTGAAGTAAGGTTGAAGGAGGATTTTCATGTTAGGAGAGACTTGAGTATATTGAAAAGCCATGGAAGAATATTATTTAGCTATAAAAAAGAAGGCTGTCTTGTCAATTATGACAATATGGATGAACCTTGAGGGCATCATGCTATGTGAAATTAGACACAGAAAGACAAATACTTAAGTTCTCACATGTGGAATGTAAAACAAATAGCAATGTAAGTGAATTTATAGGGAACACATAGGTGGTTGTCAGAGGTGAGGGAATAAGAGGTGGATGAAATGGGTGAAGGAATACAAATGCCCAAATATAACATAAATAAGTCCTGGGGGAGGTAATGTGCAGCATTGTGAGTAGAGTTAATAACAGTGTGTTGAAGATAAACAGCTGTCAATCTAGGTAGGATTATATATTTTTCATATTAGTAAAGGAAGTATTTTCTGTTTGATGGCTTCTGCTTCTTCCAGAAATTAGAATTTGAGGCCAGAAAGGGTGTGTGGAAGAAGCTGTAGAGAGGCAGAGGTTTAGAGAGTTTAAACACTTGTGAGAGAGATGGCAGAGTAAGATGTTCTTAGATTGAAAATACAGTTCTGGGTAGAGTTGAGTGTACCTTTGAGGCAGGTGACAATGGTCAACAGTGAATCTGCCTGCCTTGCTTTATTCCATTCTGGTTGGGCATCCTTGACATCTTGGTCCCAGAGGCAGAGAAAATCAGACTTTAGATACATTGTTGCTATTGTTCAGTGCTCAGTCATGCCTGACTCTTTGCAAGCCATGGACTGCAGCACAGCAGGCTTCCCTGTCCTTCACAATTTCCCATAGCTTGTTCAAACTCATGTCCATTGAGTCAGTGATGCCATCCAACCATCTTGTCCTCTGTCATCCCCTTCTCCTCCTGCCTTCAATCTTTCCCAGCATTGGATCTTTCTAATGTGTTAGCTTTTTGCATCAGGTGGCCAAAGTATTGAGCTTGTTTCAGCATCAGTCCTTCTAATGAATGTTCAGGACTGATGTCCTTTACGATGGACTGATTTGACCTCCTTGCAGTCTAAGGGACTCTTAAGAGTCTTCTTCAACACCACAGCTCAAAAGCATCAATTCTTTGGCATCCAGCCTTCTTTATGGTCCAACTCTCACATCCACACATGACTACTAGAAAAACCATAGCTTTGACTAGACAGACCTTTGTCAATAAAGTAATGTGTCAGCTTTTTAATATGCTTTCTAGGTTTGTCATAGCTTTTCTTCCAAGGAGCAAGGGTCTTTTAATTACATGGCTGCAGTCACCATCTGCAGTGATTTTGGAGCCAAAGAAAATAAAGTCTGTCACTGTTTCCCTTGTTTCCCCATCTATTTGCCATGAAGTGATGGGACTGGATGCCATGATCTTCATTTTTTGAATGTTGAGTGTTAAGCCAGCTTTTTTACTCTCCTCTTTCACCTTCATCAAGAGGTTTCCTAATTCCTCTTCACTTTCTGCCATTGGGGTGGTATCATCTGCGCATTTGAGGTTATTGATATTTCTCCCAGCAATTTTGACTCCAGCTTGTGCTTCATCCAGCCCAAAATTTTGCATGATGTACTCTGCATATAAGTAAATAATCAGGGTGACAGAATACAGCCTTGACATACTTCTTTCCCAATTTTGAACCAATTTAGATGCATAGTTATAATGAATAAAACACAAAGTCTTTAAAAGCTTTGCAAAGAAGTGTGTTGTCATTACGCATTTTTCAGTCAGTAAATTCTGAGAAAGATTATCTTATGAAGTTCTGAGAACATTTTTACTTTAATAAAAGGGTCCTTATGTTCTTAATGCAAACTACAGCATTATGGTCTTCTACATGTCCTCAGATTATAGCCTTGCTCCACTTTTCTAATGTATGGAAAGCCTGATGGAACCATATAAAATAAAAATAAAGACAAAAACTGTAAATGTCTGGTTGTAATTTAGTAACCTTTTCAGTTACTGAAGTTAAGAGTTAAGGTGTTACATACATTTGAGGCAGAAACCCATTATTCTAGGATAGATCTTTTAATTAAACAAATGTGTGTTTTAGTTGCTCAGTCTTGTCCAGCTCTTTGCAATCCCATTGACTGTAACCTGCCAGCCTCCTCTGTCCATGGAATTCTCCAGGCACAAATACTGGAGCAGGTGGCCATTCCCTTCTCCAGGGGATCTTCCCAACCTAGGGGTCGAATCCGGGTCTCCAGCATTGCAGGCAGATTCTCCCATTTGAGCCACAAGGGAAAAAAAAATGTAAATAGGTTGTAAACAATTGTTTTTGAAGACTTGACTTGGGAAAGGTATCTGAGTAAACATAGATCAGATGAGGATGTTGAATACGTTTGTCTATTGTGAATAATAGTAATGATATTTTTAATGCCTGTTGAACATTATTTGTTAAATTTATAATTAATATTATAATAATTTATTCTCAAAACCACCCAATGAGAAAAATACTATTATTAACCTCATTACACTCATAAAACTGAGGCACAGACAGGTTAAGTAATTTCCCAAATATCACACAGCTGGTAAATGACAATAATAGGATGGAAATCTAGGAAATCTGGTTTTAACATGTGAACCCAGATTATAGTTTGAAGAGAGTGACATATTGTCATCAACGTTCATTCTTGCTGGTTAATAATAAAGACAAATAGGTTGGTAGTAGTAAAGTGAAAGAAAAATAAGTTGATTTCTCTCTGGAAAGGTATGACATTTCTGCAAAATGGATATCTGTTGGAGCTAAAGAGAAATATGCCCAATAGGAGACATATTCACTGGGATCTAAAAATAAGAAATCTGATAATATCAGCTCCGTGTTTTGTTGTTGTTGTTGTTGTTGATATAGTTCCCTCTACTACTTTCAAGCCTTTTAAAAAAGAGTGAAAATGAGTATGGTCTTGTATTAACTCTGTGTCTCAGTGGTGAAGAATCCTGCCAAGCAGGAGATGTGGGTTTGATCCCTGGGTTGGAAGATTCCCTGGAGAAGGAAACAGAAAACCCACTTCAGAATTTGGCAAAACTAATACAATTATGTAAAGTTTAAAAATAAAATAAAATTGGAAGAATTAAAAAAAAAAAAAAAAAAGAATTCTTGCCTGGAGAATTCCATGAACAGGGGAGCATTGCAGGCTACAGTTCACAGGGTTGCAAAGAGTTGAACATGACTTAGTGACGAAACAGCAGCAGCAACAGCAAGAAAATGAAAGGGGAGTTTGTATCTACACTTTGGAGTGTCAAAAACTAGGGAAAACTTGACCACTGATGGCAACATATAAGATGGCCAAGGTGGTCAGATGTCTGTGCAGCAGCAGTCCAAAGCACAGATAATAGGAAACAACCTAGCTGGAATTTTTCAATAAGGAGCTCATTATCTGAACCATGGTCCACTCCCAGTCTTGCTTTTGCTGACTGTATAGAGCTTCTCCATCTTCGGCTGCAAAGAATATAATCAATCTGATTTTGGTATTGACTATTCGAACTCTGGTGCTGGAAAAGACTCTTGAGAATCCCTTAAACTGCAAGGAGATCAAACCAGTATCCTGAAAGATATCAACCCTGAATAGTCTTTGGAAGGACTGTTGCTGAAGCTGAATCTCCAATACTTTGGCCAACTGATGCGAAGTGCTGACTCATTGGAAAAGATCCTGATACTGGGAAAATTGAGGGCAAGAGGAGAAGGGGGGTGACAGAGGATGAGATGGTTGGATAGCATCACCAACTCAAAGGACATGAGTTTGAGTAATCTCCAGGAGATGGTGAAGGACAGGGAAGCTTGACATGCTGCAGTCCACGAGTCCAGAAAAATTCGAACATGACTTAGTGACCAAAAAACAACTAACTGGAATATGAATTGATGCTAGAGATTTGCACTTCAAATACTTGGAATTTATTCAATTTCCATGTGTCTCTGGCAGAATAAGGCACCTACTCCTTCCTTCCCCTATCATATTAAACCACCCATTATGCTGCTATTTCTTTTATCTGTCTATCCATCTATCCACCCATCATCTCCTGTTAGAATTTGAAGTTTCTAAAAAGCAGTACTTGATTTCACGTATCTTTATTTCCTCAGTATCTTGCAGACTATCAAGCATAGTAGATTGTTCACAAATACTTGGTGAATGCCTAATGTTCCCACAAACTCAGTAGAATAACAATTTTATGGAACCCCAATTTCTTTCACCGTAAAGAATCTTCCTTGAAACCTTTATCTAATGGAAAGTCCACTGTGACAGTGGTGCCTTTGCCTAACTTCCTTAAGCTCCCTTCTCTTGTAGCTAATTGGCTGTGTTTAGTAAAATGCCCTCCTGACCTCTGAGTCAATCCACTCTTAACACTTTGTTTTTTAGCCCCAAGGAGATGTATGACATAGCACAGTGAATGCTAAAGACCACAATACAACATGACTTCAAAGTCTTTACTTCTTGATACCAATTTCCTTGGTTCTGTAAGATCTGTTTAATTTGCTAATGTCCTCAAGTCTTTTTTGCTTCATATGTTCTTCCCTCTAGGGTCTGGGGATTTCACGTGTTATTTTCATCTTCAAAATTTGTAGCAAACTGGTTACCGGTGGAAAGGTGGGGAGGAGCAATATATGGAGGGAGAAATGGGAGTAATAATAAATCTTATTTTGAATTATCTATCCTTCAAGGACTACTTTAACTTCCATATAGTTTGTAATATTCCATGTTTAATTCAATCTACTATGATCAGTTATTTCTTAGAATTCCTTTAGTTCAAACTGCCACTTTAAAAAATGTTTATTATGCAGTGCCTTATATTATTAATTAATTTTCACATGTAAAAGTGTCTTATGTTTCCAACATTATAAGAATTTGTTTTAGAGCATAATAGCTACAATAGTGTACCTATGGCTGATTCTTGTTGATTCTTGTTGATGGTGTACCTATGGCTGATTCTTTTTGATGTTTGACAGAAAACAGCAAAATTCTGTAAACAATGATCCTTCAATTAAAAAATAAATTAAAAAAACAAATTTGTTTTAGGGCATAATAGCTACAATCGTATCTTGAATAAATTATTTTGCTTGGCAGAATCCAGTAAGTATTTAAATGTAGTAATTCTTTCATTAATAAGTTATCTTTTTTATTAAAATATATTTGCCAATGAAATATTAATGGTAACATTATATAAAAACACATGTTAATCAAATTTAAAATTAAATTTCTCTTCTGTATGGAGTAATACACCACTCTTACAAGGTCTGCAATTTTATTTAGATTTTTAACTTCTTAAGGAGATATATGGTCATACTGTGTCTAGTCAAGCACTTAGGAAGAAGATTGTGGAATATTTTAATGATGATAATGCAGTCGTGATGAAATAGTAAACATGTATATTTAGTCTGTGCATGATATTATTGATTGAATAGTAAATGGACTGGCCATATTATGTTTCAGATAGGATCTTCTTATATATTACAAGCCCAAATATGCATGGAGAGAATATTCTACATTGAAGGAATAGGCAATGAGCCAACTAACCCCAGACACAACAGACTATGATAGGGAGAATATGTCATTCTGGCTGGGAAGAAAGAGAGAATTCCCAGCCATAAGGCTCTTTCTTTAGTATAAAATGCACACGAATAGGATGCACTGAGCTACTGACAGTTTATGTGAATAGTCTCTATCCTTTCAAATGCAAATATTTCAGAATCAGTCAGGTTCCCAGCACGTGCATTGTGAAACCAAGTCCTTCTTCACTGTGGAATAAAGTAATTGCACACTCGGGACATTATGTATTTATGTAGATAATGGGTGCAGTTCAAGCATTTGCCTGCTGAAGTTAATGGAAGGTCTGTCTATTGAGAAGGGACTGTGTTATATATATGTACACTCACATATATGTGTGTATATGATTTTTATTCATTTTTTCACTCCTGGTTAGCCTTATTCATTTTTTTCTCTGAAACTGAATTCCAGTATGAACTTTACACTATCACTATTTTGATATATATATATTAATAATATTAAAAAATGTTCTTGGCAAGTGGTAAAGATATACATATATTATACATTACTGTACTGTAAATCTTATCTTCCCAACTAGGGTGAATTTTTTACAGAATACAAATGTTATTTTGTGCTATTAAAAGAGAACAGATTTCAGAGCAAAATTTTTAAGTTATGATCTTCATTCCATTAATTACCTGATAGTTTCTCTCCATAGATTACTTAACTCCCCTGAGGCTCAGTTTCTCATCTCTCAAAGTTTTTCTTGCAAAGGATTTGTCATGTTCTGAAAGTGAAAGTTGCTTAGTCATTTCTGACTCATTGTGATCCCATGGACTGTTGCCTACCAGGTTTCTCTGTTCATGGAATTCTCCAAGCAAGAATACTGGAGTGCATTGCCATTCCCTTCTCTACGGGTTTTTCCTAATCCAGGGAAAAACCAGATCTTCTGTATTGCAGGCAGACTCTTTTATTGTCTAAGCCACTGGGGAAACCATCATATTCTAGGAACTCAAAACGTGGAGTTCCTTTAATTTTGTCATATTCTGAGTACATGTTGTCTAGAAGTATTAAAATTGCAATTCCTGATAAATAATGCATAATAGATTTTCCTATGAGTTCACTGTGGAATAATCCACAAAGAATCAGTTGCCAGCCATACTCACCTTAGAAGCATATAGTCAGAGGCATCTTCACCCTCTGCTTCAGAAACAATCCTGTCTATGGAGTCTTCTAAATACTGCCCATCAGATTTGAGTAGATTTGGCAAGGGGAATTGAATCCTTAAACAAATCAGAAGGTCTTTTGCCTCCTCTTAAGGTATTAGTTAAGCTTCTCAGGGGCTCTCTAATAAATAACATCTCTCTTCAATACAGTTCTGAGGAATTTGAGAACAAACAAAATCAAGGGACAGTCTTTCTGGGGGAAAAAAACAACAACAATAATTTGTAAGATACATATACTCTAGTGTTTATAGCACCGTTATTTACAGTTATGAAGATATGGAAATAGCCTATGCCCGTCAACAGATAAATGGAAAAAGAAGACATAGTGCATATGTAGAAAGGAATATTACTCAGACATAAAAAAGAATGAAATTTTGCCATTTGCAACAACATGAATGGAGGATATTATGCTTAGTAAGACAAATCAGAGAAAGACAAAAACTATATGCTATTACTTATGTGGGGAATCTAACACATAAAGCAAATTAATGAATATAACACAAGAGAAACAGTCTCATAGATAGAAAACCAACTAGTGGTACCAGTGGGGAGAGAAGGGGCAGGAGCAACAAAGAGATAGGGGATTAAATTAAGAGGCACAATCTTCTATGTATAAAATAAATAATCTGCAATTATATAATGTACAGTACAGGGAATATAGCCAATATTTTATAATAACTATAAGTTATACATCTATAAAATTTCAAATAACTATATTGTACAAATGAAACTAATACAGTATTGTAAATCAACTATACCTCAAGAAAAGTTATAAATGTATTTCTATGTTAGGAGAAATAATAGACCAATCAGTTAAAGAAAGTAAAGTTGACCTATTTATTTCTTTAACTATAGAAAAGTAAAAAAACTCATTATTAATATTTTTATTAACAATTCCAGTATTTTATTATATACTTATGATCATATAGTATACTAATTTTGCATTCTATTTTTTTCACTTGAATTTATTCTTCAAATACATGGTTCTTGTCAAAGCTTTGGAAAATATTTTAAAATGTGAAAAAAAAATAAATTTACTATAAGTTTTCTATGGAATGTGATCTTTTATAAAATTTAGATATATTTCTTTCCATTGTTTACTATGCTTATTTTAATGAATATATTTATATTTAAAAATAAGATTATGCTACATTTATATTTTGATTTAAATTTTAAGAATTGATATTAACTTAAGAATTTGAAAAGAAGAGAAGTGAAAAGCAAAGGAGAAAAGGAAAGATATAAACATCTGAATGCAGAGTTCCAAAGAATAGCCAGCAGAGAAAAGAAAGCCTTCCTCAGTGATCAATGCAAAGAAATAGAGGAAAACAACAGAATGGGAAAGACTAGAGATCTCTTCAAGAAAATTAGAGATACCAAGGGAACATTTCATGCAAAGATGGGCTTGATTTATGGACCTAACAGAAGCAAAAGATATTAAGAAGAGATGGCAAGAATACACAGAACTGTACAAAAAAGATCTTCACGACCCAGATAATCACGATGGTGTGATCACTCACCTAGAGCCAGATATCCTGGAATGTTAAATCAAGTGGGCCTTAGAAAGCATCACTACGAACAAATCTAGTGGAGGTGATGGAATTCCAGTTGAGCTCTTTCAAATCCTGAAAGATGATGCTGTGAAAGTGCTGCTCTCAACATGCCAGCAAATTTGGAAAACTCTGCAGTGGCCACAGGACTGGAAAAGGTCAGTTTTCATTCCAATCCCAAAGAAAGGCAATGCCAAAGAATGCTGAAACTACTGCACAATTGCACTCATCTCACATGCTAGTAAAGGAATGCTCAAAATTCTCCAAGCCAGGCTTTAGCAATACATGAACCATGTATTTCCAGATGTTCAAGCTGGTTTTAGAGAAGGCGGAGGAACCAGAGATCAAATTGCCAACATCCGCTGGATCATGGAAAAAGCAAGAGAGTTCCAGAAAAACATCTATTTCTGCTTTATTGACTATGGCAAAACCTTTGACTGTGTGGATCACAATAAACTGTGGAAAATTCTTCAAGAGATGGGAATACCAGACCACCTGACCTGCCTCTTGAGAAACCTATATGCAGGTCAGGAAGCAACAGTTAGAACTGGACATGGAACAACAGACTGGTTCCAAATAGGAAAAGGAGTACGTAAAGGCTGCATATTGTCACCCTGCTTATTTAACTTATATGCAGAGTACATCATGAGAAATGCTGGGCTGGAAGAAGCACAAGCTGAAATCAAGATTGCTGGGAGAAATATCAATAACCTCAGATATGCAGATGACACCACCCTTATGGCAGAAAGTGAAGAGGAACTAAAAAGCCTCTTGATGAAAGTGAAAGAGGAGAGTGAAAAAGTTGGCTTAAAGTTCAACATTCAGAAAACGAAGATCATGGCATCTGGTTCCATCACTTCATGGGAAATAGATGGGGAAACTGTGGAAACAATGGCTGACTTTATTTTTCTCCAAAATTTTATTTGACTTCTAAATCACTGAAGATGGTGATTGCAGCCATGTAATTAAAAGATGCTTGCTCTTTGGAAGGAAAGTTATGACCAACCTAAATAGCATATTAAAAAGCAGAGACTATTTTGCCAAAAAAGGTCTGTGTAGTCAAGGCTATGGTTTTTCCAGTGGTCATGTATGGATGTGAGAGTTGGACTATGAAGAAAGCTGAGCACCAAAGAATTGATGCTTTTGAACTGTGGTGTTGGAGAAGATTCTTGAGAGTCCCTTGGACTGCAAGGAGATCCAACCAGTGCATTCTAAAGGAGATCAGTCCTGGGTGTTCACTGGACGGACTGATGCTGAAGCTGAGACTCCAATACTTTGGCCACCTCATGTGAAGAGTTGACTCATTGGAAAAGCTTCTGATGCTGGGAGGGATTGGGGGCAGGTGGAGAAGAGGACAACAGTGGATGAGAGGGTTGGATGGCATCACCGACTTGATGGACATGAGTTTGAGTGAACTCAGGGAGTTGATGATGGACAGGGAGGCCTGGCGTGCTGCGATTCATGGGGTCGCAAAGAGTGGGCCTGAGTGACTGAACTAACGAACTAAGAATTTGTTATATTATTAAACAGTCTTTATAACTTTGTTTTTAAAATAAAAAGTAAAATAACATGAACAAAGGAGAGTCATAGGAGTCCTCAATATCACCTTTACTACTGGCAAAGCTAGGTAAGATGAATATACTCAGGGTAAAAGGTAGATTGACCTCCTATGTGAGTGCCTGATCTGGAGAGTTCCTTAGTCAATTCTAAGTAAGGCTGAACTGGGACAGCTCCTCACAGCGTTAGTGGTGGTAGGGGTATGTGCGTTCTCTATAGGAAATTAAGTAGGTAGAGAAAGGCTAAGGGGTTGGGGAGGGGAATCTCTCTTCATGGAAATCAGAGATGGAGTAAAAAACATTGCCTTCCAACAATAAATTGATTATATTTTTACCAAGCCCAAAGTTCTGATTCATACTTGAAGAGTTCAAGGTGTCTTAAAGTGTGAAAAAGACAAGCGTACAAATGATTTAACTTTCCTTTAACAAGGCTTAGATTCCATTCTGTAATGTATGTTGTCAAATAAATGCCCAGAATGAAGTTCAAGGTGAATTCCTAGAGGGTATTTAGTGACTGAAGAGTTACTTGCCATTTTAAAAGTGATACTTTACGAACATCCTAATTATTGTCATATATTCATAAATGTCTTATTGGATGAACAAACTTATGAAATAGATTGGCAAAATTATGACTGTGTAAAAGAAAGAAAAGCAAATGTATGCTATTAACTCTAGCTCATTCAATTAGTAAAACCTGACCAGTAGTAAAAGTCACATGATTTAAGCTGTTCCTGGTTACCTACAAAAACAGCCACTGCCTTCTGTTATGTAAATTCATGTTTTTTCATGGACTTGAAATTAAATTGAATGTGTTTTCTACTCCTGCTGGTTTTGTTAAAAATATGCTAACATATAAGAAATATTTGAGCAGGTTAAAAGATAATAGAATGTTAAAAAAAAAAAAAAAAAACATCTTAGGTGTGTATCTCTGACTATTTAAGTATCAGGGAGGAAACTGCCATTGTCTTCCAAAATGTTTGCTTAAGTCACAGTCAGAAACAGATATCTTGTTAAAATGTGTATAGGAGGTCTCTAAATAATGTTTACCTTTACTTTGAACAATTTCTTATCAGGCAAAATGATTTCTATCTTGCAGTTTCAGCATTTTGTTTGCTTTTGGCACTCATAATTTTATCTGGATGAGATTTTCCTCTGTGTGATAAAGTTTATCATTCTCTTCAACTGGCCTGGTTTGGAGGGCAAATTAAAACAACAACAACAACAAAAAATGGAGGAAAAGAAAAAAAGGAAAACTAGCACTATTGAGAATGGTGATTATCATTCTAACTTCTTTTTCCTTAAGAAATATGGGGGATGGGAAAGATATGGTTCATTTTCGGTTAACATGGAGGGGAAGTGCAAATGGAACATGAGGGGAGGAGCCAGGGCTCCAAGAGAGATGCCTAATGACACTGACTGCTGATTATCTTCACAGGAGTAGACTGCCTCTCTTTGGGCATTCTTCAATGAATGGAGGTAGTTTAAACAGAAGGTTCTGAAGTCCAGCATTAGTTGGATTTTTATTAGCTGTATGTCCTTGGGTAGTTAATATTGATGTTGTTCAGTCCCAAAGTCATGTCTGACCCTTTGCGACCCCATGGACTGCAGCACGACAGGCTTCCCTGTCCCTCACCATCTCTTGGAGCTTGCTCAAACTCATGTCCATCGAGTTGGTCATGCCATCCAATCATCTCATCCTCTGTCTCCCCTTCTCCTGCTGCCTTCAATCTTTCCAAGCATCAGGGTCTTTTCCAAGGAGTCAGTTCTTCACAACAGGTGGCCAAAGTATTGGATTTTCAGCTTCAGCATCAGTCCTTCCAACAAGACTGATTTACTTTAGTATTGACTGGTTTAATCTCCTTCGGACTCTTAAGAGTCTTCTCCAACACCACAGTTCAAAAGCATCAATACTTCAGCACTCAACTTTATCATTCAACTCACACATTCGTACATGACTACTGGAAAAACCATAGCTTTGACTAGACAGACCTTTGTTGGCAAAGTAATGTCTCTGCTTTTTAATATGCTGTCTAGGTTTGTCATAGCTTTCCTTCCAAGCAACAAGTATCTTTTAATTTCATGGCTGCAGTCACCATCCACAGTGATTTTGGTGCCCACAACAAGCTCCCATGTCCTTCACTATTTCCTGGAGTTTGGTCAAATTCATGTCTGTTGAATAGGTGATGCTATCTGATCATCAAGGCCTCTGTCACCCCTTTCTTCTTTTGCTTTCATTCTTTCCCAGCACAAGGGTCTTTTCCAGTGAGTTGGCTCTTTGCATTAGGTCGCCAAAGTATTGGACTTCAACATCAGTCCTTCCAATGAATCATCAGGGTTGATTTCCTTTAGGATTGACTGCTTTGTTTTCAAAATTAATGTCCTTTCTTCTTTATCTTTTAGAAATGACTCTGCAGTAGGAATTTTGATAGGTAATGGAATTAAGAAAGTTAGAACCTGAGCACTTAAAGTACTGGTTACTCTAGAATATCATCTGTCAGCCTAAGAATAAAGATACAATTGTCTCCTTAGTACTCCTGGGTGATTCTCATTGACCACCAAGGCACATGTGTAATATTGTCCCTTCTTACTGATGAAAAGAGGCATCATCCTCCTCTTTGCCTATAGGGTGTTTGGTTCTCTGATTTTATAAATACCAGTCTTATTTTATGTTTACTATTTAAAAATTTTATTTATTTAAACATTTTTAGCTTATAAGTACTCTGGCTGTGGAGGTGTACAAAGATACTAGCAGTAAAGAAAAAGACACTTGAATCTGGAAGTCAGTAATTCTTCAGTTACTAGTATGTAAAATCTGGTCCCACCACTTCATGGGAAATAGATGGGGAAACAGTGGAAACAGTGTCAGACTATTTTTTTGGGCTTCAAAATCACTGCAGATGGTGACTGCAGCCATGAAATTAAAAGACGCTTATCCTTGGAAGAAAAGTTATGACCCACCTAGATAGCATATTAAAAAGCAGAGACATTGCTTTGCCAACTAAGGTCCATCTAGTCAAGGCTATGATTTTTCCTGTGGTCATGTATGGATGCGAGAGTTGGACTGTGAAGAAGGCTGAGCGCCGAAGAATTGATGCTTTTGAACTGTGGTGTTGGAGAAGACTCTTGAGAGTCCCTTGGACTGCAAGGAGATCCAACCAGTCCATTCTGAAGGAGATCAGCCCTGGGATTTCTTGGGAAGGAATTATGCTAAAGCTGAAACTCCAGTACTTTGGCCACCTCATGCGAAGAGTTGACTCATTGGAAAAGACTCTGATGCTGGGAGGGATTGGGGGCTGGAGGAGAAGGGGACGACAGAGGATGAGATGGCTGGATGGCATCACTGACTCGATGGACGTGAGTCTGAGTGAACTCCGGGAGTTGGTGATGGACAGGCAGGCCTGGCGTGCTGCAATTCATGGGGTCGCAAAGAGTCGGACACGACTGAGTGACTGAACTGAACTGAACTTTGGAAAAGTCACATTACTGAAGGCTGTTAATATAAAAAATGATTATTATGCAAATCACAAAGTTGGGGAACAGGATGTGAAGTTTTCTGTTACGTGGTCATGTACAAATGTAAAAATCATGGTGGGAGAGGGTATGGTGGATATATTAGTCTCTGCATATCTAGGAATTTTTGAGAGTTTTATTTAATAGCTTTATGTAGGTATAATTGAGATACAAAGAATTATACCTATTTGACGTGTACAATTTGATGAATTTAGACATATGCCAACATCTGGGATACCATTACCAGAATCAAAATAATAGGCATAGGCAGCACTCTGCATTTCTGTGACTCCCTTAGGTTTGCTTGTTTTTGGTTTTAGTTTTTTTGTGTGTGTGTGGTAAGAATACTGTAGATGAGATTTAACTTAACAAAATTTGAATTGTACAATACCATTTTGTTAACTATAGTAGAGCAGATCTCTAAAACTTAATCATCTTTATATAACTTCAACTTTATACTCACTGATCACTGATTCCTCATATTCTGTATTTCTTAGCCCCTGGCAAGTTCTATTGTATTCTCCACTTCTATGAGTTTTACTAGTTTATCTGCATCAAATAAATGGAATCACGCAATATTCTTCTGCCACTGGCTTGTTCTACTTGGTATAGTGGCTTCCAGGTTCATCCATGCTGTTACAAAGGGTAGGATTTCTCTCTTTCAAGAGCAAGTAATATTCTATTGTATGTATATACCACCTTCTCATTATCCATTCATCTATACACAACTTGGCTATTGTAAACAATACTGCAATCAAACTAATTGTAAATGTCTCTTTGGCATCCAAATTTTAATCCTTTTGGTTGTATACCTAAAAGTGAGATTGTTGGATCATAAATTAGTTCGACTTTTATTTTTTAGAGACACCTTCTTGCTGTTTTATGTAGTGGCTAAAAATTTACATTTGCACTAAGAGTTCACAAGGGTTTCCTTTTATCTACATGCTGGTCAACACTCGTTATCTTTTGTTTTGTTTAATAATAACTATCCTAACAGGAATGAGATATCTCATTTAACTTCTGATTTGCCTTTCTCTAGTCATTAATTAGGGAATCTTTTTAGATGAGCATCTTTCCATATACCTGTTGGCCATTTATATGCCATCTTTGGAGAAACATTTGTTCAAGTCCTTTGCACAGTTTAAAGCTTGATTGGTTTGTTTGCTTGTTTGTTTTCGTATTGGTTTATAAAAGTTTCTTGTACATTTTGAAAATGTAGGCTTTCTCAGATGATGGTTTGTAAATATTTTCTCTGATTTGGTAAGCTGCCTTTTCATTCTGTTGATAGTTTGCTTTGCTGTGCAGAAGTTTTTAGTTTGATATAGTCCCACTGGTCTAATATTTTTGCCTAGGAGTGTAAAGCATGGCAATATGGTTTCCTCGGCATTCCATTTTTCAGTAGTTTCTGATGAGCAAATTGCATAGGAAGATAATGACAATGTCTGTAAAGAAAGAGGAAGTCAGTTCAACCTCAGCTTCTCATAAAGCCTAGAAGTCAATCACTGAATAACGCAGCAGTCAACACAGTGAGGAGGGTCAGAAGTTGTCAGCCAAATTGCAGTTATAAAACTTGTATTCCTGCCATGCCAGGAGACTCCTCTAGTAATGGAGAGGTGTGGTGCAGATAGCCATATGGAATTCTGCTGTGAAAACTCAGGTGTCTAAATTACATAAATTTATTAATTATTCAACAAGTAATTATTGCGAATCTACTATGTCCATTGTACTAGGTGGACATTATATAGTGACGACAAAAACAAATACAAACTTCTTTCATGAGACTTTCTCCAAGTGGGAATTTGTGCGTGTGTGTGTGCTGTGTTTCCCATCCTTGTATTAGATGGGAAGTTTATACTAAAAGTGGTGCTGGGTTGAAGGTGTGGGGAGAGAAATACCTTCTTGCAGTGAATTCAAGAAAAACTCACTGACTTGAAGGAACAGAAGTTTTTTTGTACATGACTTTTTCTGTGCCATCTCTTAAATATAATTCCTTTACAGAACTAACAGTATTAAGGGGAAACTAATAAAATATGGTATTATAGCACTCATTCAAACCATCCTCATCTCACAGAGATTCTAACTTCTACTATTTGGTTTTCTTTCCTGTCTTTCTAAGGGTCAGTTGAGCTTTTAGAGAACATCAATCCTTGTACATTTTCTTCACATTTAGTTTGGAAACAATCACCAGATTTTTTATAATTCTGGATTTGATTCTTCTGCTTCCCAGCTCTAGAATGTTTGGGTTGAATATTCTTGGAAAGAATGTGGAGAATCTTTTAACTGTATTCTCCCTGAAATTATCACTTGTCTTTGTAACTATTTTTACTACTTTTTAATTATTTTCGTGTTAATTCTCTTTAATTTTGACCTTTTGGAAATTGATAAGATTTTCTGTTTATTTACCTGTTTATTCTAGTCTTGGCACAAGAACATGCTCCCCTAAAATTTTTTCAGTTAACAGTTTGCATGCATGCCAAGGCGCTTCAGTCATGTTCAACTCTTTGTGACTCCATAGACTGTAGCCTGTCAGTCTCTTCTGTCCATGGGGTTTTCCAGGCAAGAATATTGGAGTGGGCTGCCATTTCCTTCTCCACAGTAAGAGTTTAGGAAGAGATTATCATTATTTGTGTGCTCAGGGTAGCAATACTGTTTCTTTCTTTTCCTTCTCCATTATCTTACCTTGCCATGAAAGAAAAAAGCCTCTACCACCCACTGGATATTCCAGGAAACTTTAGAGGAGAGGAGTTAGTCTCTATATTATATCAGTCTATTATAGGATTCACATTTATGCTGAGAGCTTAATTGCTATAAACAGTTCAGGGAGAATTTCTTAAAAGTGTTCCTAAATAATATTACTTAGTATTGACCTAGGTTGTATGGTACAGTTCTATGCATTTATATGGGTGTCTAACCATATGATAGCTAAAAAAAATGTAGTTTAAGTACATAACTGTATCAGTGTTATATATAACCATGTATAACTATGTAAATATATATATATATATATATATATATACATGTATATATAAATGAACATATGTATTCACTGAATATATATGAATGATTGTGTCTCCCCAAAATTCATATGCTGAGTTTCTAAACCCCACTGGTTGTAGCTTGAGATGGAACCTCTAAAGAAGTAATTAAGGTAAAATAAGAATGTTAAGAATGGGGCTTTATCTGATAAAATTAGTGTCCTTGTGAAAAGAGACACCAGAAAATTTGTTTTCTCTCTCTTCTCATGTGTGAGCAAAGAAGTCATGTGAACACATAGCCACGAGGAGGCCACTCAAAAGCTAAAAAGAAGGGGGTTTCAGAATGAAATATACCTTGCTAGCCCTGGATCTTGGACTTCCTTTACTCCAGATATATAAAAAATAAATTTCTGTTGTCTAAGCCTCCCAGTCTCTCCTTCTGTGGTATTTTTATTGTGGCACCCGAGAAGGCAATGGCAACCCACTCCAGTACTCTTGCCTGGAAAACCCCATGGATGGAGGAGCCTGGTAGGCTGCAGTCCATGGGGTCACTAAGGGTCAGACACGACTGAGCGACCTCACTTTCACTTTTTATTTTCATGCATTGGAGAAGGAAATGGCAACCCACTCCAGTGTTCTTGCCTGGAGAATCCCAGGGATGGGGGAGCCTGGTAGGCTGCCGTCTACGGGGTCACACAGAGTCAGACACGACTGAAGCAACTTAGCAGCAGCAGCAAGCCTAATAAAAATGTACTGTTTTTCTCTCTCTCCCTCTCTGTCTAAACACACACACACGCGTGTGCACGCACACACACACACACACACACACACACACACAGAATTTTCAAATACTAAGGATGTTATATATCAATGAATAGCATCAACAAGTAAATCTCTCTTCCTCACAGTCCTCAGTTTGCTTCCAAACCCACAGGCAATAACCAAGCTTATATCTTTCATATAATCTCTTAGCTATTTCTGAGGTATGCTTTTGTATGTTTTCTGTTTCCATAGATTAATTCTGTATATTTAAGTAATTAATTAATTCTGTCCATGAGTATTTTCAAAGTGATACCAAGTTTTAAGGGAAGAGATTCAATAGACTCTTAGAATAACAACGATGAAAACAGTAAATTTTCACAGTGACATAAAGGTTACAAAAATCATTGTGCTATATTCACAGAGGAATTGTAAACCATTATTTGATTAAGCTCAACATGATATGTATCCTGAATCAGGTGGAGAGAAATGCCAGTGAAGTTAATCAGTGCCAAAATTAGTTTGGCACGAATCCTCTGAATGCCTTTTCTCAAGTCCAAAGGAAGGAACTGTCAGCACTGGACTATTTCTAAAGGTGAGTGGAATGTATATTATACAAGGAAAAAACAGTAAAATCATCTGTGTTTAGTTTCAAAATGTAATCTGAGGCCAAGCCTGAATGTTCAAGTATTTCAAAGAAAGTATTCTGTTGAGCTTTGTCTAGATATCTGTTTTTCTCAGGAAGCATCTGACTAGACTAACATAATTAGTGGACAAATAACCCTGTGTTTATCAGAATAAATCCCCCCATAGCATAGCTTAATTACACTACCTTCTCACTCCAGTAAAATAAAATGTAAGCCATACTAGTTGAGGTTGAAAAGAGGTTAAATGGAAGGAAAAGAAGTACAGAAAATGGTGACTTAAGGAAATTCCAGTCACCTTAGCTAATAAAGTTTAGTTTATTTAATAGCAAGTAGGTGGCTCAGTGTCATACCTTTTTGCCTTTTCATACTATAGAGATGTTATTTTACTAACAAAGGTCCATCTAGTCAAAGCTATGGTTTATCCAGTAGTCATGTATGGATGTGAGAGCTGGACTATAAAGAAAGCTGAGTGCCGAAGAATTGAAACTTTTGAACTGTGGTGTTGGAGAAGACTTGAAAATTCCTTGGACTGAAAGGAGATTAAACCAGTCAATCCTAAAGGAAATCAGTCCTGAATATTCATTGGAAGGACTGATGCTGAAGCTGAAACTCCAATACTTTGGCCACCTGATGCAAAGAAGCAACTAATTGGAAAAGATCGCGATGCTGGGAAAGATTGATGTGGGAGGAGAAAGGGACAACAGAGGATGAGATGGCTGGATGGTATCACCAATGCGATAGACATGAGTTTGAGTAGGCTCCAGGAGTTTGAGATGGACAGGGAAGCCTGGTGTGTTGCAGTCCATGGGGTTGCAAAGAGTCAAACATGACTGGGCAACTGAACTGAACTGATGTGGCTCAGATGGTAAAGAATTTGCCTGCAGTGCCGGAGATTAGATTCCATACCTGGTTCAGGAAGATTCCCTGGGGAAGGCCATGGCAAGTCACTCCAGTATTCTTGCGTGGAGAATCCCATGGACAGAGAAGCCTGTTGGGCTGCAGTCTATGGGGTCTCAAAGGGTTGGATACAACTGAGCAACTAACACAAACTAACACTATTGTGCCAGTTGCAGACCCAAATCCTATCCATCTGTTAGCACAGAATAGAGATGTTAAACAAATTGTACTATATTAATTATAATTAACAATAAGCTGAAGTGGAGAATGAGGAGAAACAGAAGGTAGTGGTACATTTTGAACCGTAATTGACCGAGGTTCTGGGCCAGGATTAGGAAAATGCGCTTCTCCTGTTTCTGAAACACTCGATGCTCACCTGGAAGCTAGTTGACAGGAAGAGGGAAACAGCAACTTCAAGACTGGTTATATGGTTAGAGAAGTGGAATGGAAATTTATTTATAAAGAAGAAAAGCATTCTCCCTATTTATAACTTAATCAATACATTGATCTGGTAGCTTAGTTAGTTATGAATTAGTTTCTTATGAATACAAAGATGAATATAGGCAGAGTTCTTGACTTTATAGATACTTGACATTAATTTGGAACACTACTTGTTTTTATGCCCAATTGTTTGACATATAAATAGCACTCTACTAACAGGAAATCAAAACTATGAATCTAAAGCAGCTAAATAAAAGGCAGATCAATCAGGCAAACAAACCCCAGGATTAGGTTCCATTCACATTGGGTTCCCATCACGTCTGCACTAACTTGAACAGCTGTGGATTCCTAAATGAATTCCTTAATCCTCTTGTGTCTGAATTTCTCCATCTGGGTGAATGACATACTCACACCTGTCCATATCTAATTGGGTAATCTTAAGTGGCTCCCACTGTCTAATGGAGTCAATTTTCTCACCATAGGATGTGCTGCATGAAGTTGTTTGGTTTGTTATTTTAAAGTTTAACTGAAAATTCAAACACTTTGATTATAAGATTTAAACGTATCTCATACTTGTTTTCATTCTACTATAGAGTATTAAAAATTCAGTCATTTACTAAATTTGTCATTTTGAGAGCATCTTTTCTTCATTTGTACTCAACCTTTCACTTTTCAGGGCAAGATCTGTAAACTCATTATAAATTTTTACAGATCAAGTGGACACTTCAAGTGCAAAACCACTCACAAAAACAGATAATCAAGTTTTCATAGAATTGAAAAATCAGTTAGAGAATGTCTGTGTATTGACATGTACAGTGTTTTTGATAAATGTCTATGTGTGTATTTATATACATTTCTATATATATTAGGGATGGATGTATATATGCATATATGTGATTTTCAATTACATAAAATTCTATACGTGAAAAATAACCTCTAGTTTAATTTAAAATATATTTGCATTATTCATAATATCTGTTATCTAGCTGCTTGCCTTAAAAAACATACCAGAAAAAGTCCTATTTCAATGTACAATTCTAAGAAATAGCCTGTCATATTTAGAAAATAAATAGCTATGTGGTGATAGCTGATTAGAAAAAAATACAAAATCCAGGGACTTCCCTAGTGGTCCAGTGGTGGAGACGTTGCCTTCAAAGCCTGCAGCATATGGGGGTGTGGGATCAATCCCTGGTTGGGGGAGCTAATGTCTCACATGCCTTGGAGCCAAAAAGAACAAATCATAAAGTAGAAGCAATACTGTAACAAATTTAATAAAGACTTTAAAAATTGTCCACATCAAAAAAGAAAAAAAATCTTTGAAAAACACAAAATTGATGTTCAAATAGCAAGATAATAAATTAGAATTTTCTTTTATCTTGAGCATAAACTAAAAAATGACATAATAATGGAAATTTATAGTTGTCAAGGGCAACTTTTGACAAAATTCATGGAATAATACATATATATGTAGAGGGTTTTTTTTTTTTTTTTTTCTCACAATTAGGGTAGAACAATGAATTATATCAAAATGGGCCATGAGTTACTTTGATTTCCATGATTTTTTGG
This sequence comes from Bos taurus, assembly GCF_002263795.3. NCBI lineage: Eukaryota > Metazoa > Chordata > Mammalia > Artiodactyla > Bovidae > Bos > Bos taurus. The sequence goes on along the minus strand of NC_037333.1, from coordinate 49,714,475 downwards.
TGAAAATCTTGGAATATATGAAATAATTATAAGATTCAGTGTTTCAAACTTTAAGGTTCCCTATACTTAGGAAAGTTTTGCTTGTTACAGTTGTAGACTGGTTTCCCTTAGCATCTGCATACTTTGTGAAAAGTCCTTTGTAAAGGCATGCAATTTGTCCTAAGAGATATCTAAAAATGTAAATATTAATGGAAGAGATGGAGTTATTTATATTTATTAATCTACCCCCCCAAACATAGAAGAATAGAGTGTATCCAAATGTTAGATTATGAGCTCTATTCAATGGGCCTAAAAATAGAAAATAATGAGAGGAAAATATTAGTTTAAACAACAATTTTGAAGATTATAATATATACATATTTTTCTCATAATGAAAGTTATTAAACATCAGAGTGAAATACCAGGGAAATTTTAGATAAGTTTTTCAAAGTCTTTTTTTTTTTTTTTAATTAATATATTTTTATTGAAGGATAATTGCTTCACAGAATTTTGTTGTTTTCTGTCAAACCTCAACATGGATCAGCCATAGCTACACATATATCTCCTCTCTCCAGAACCCACCTCCCATCTCATTCCCCATCCCACCCCTCCAGGTTGACATAGAGCCCTGTTTGGGTTTCCTGAGCCATACAGCAAATTCCCATCTGCCATCTACTTTATACTCAAAGTCTTTTTTTAATTTATTCAATGTCTATGCCAGAACCTGGAAATAATACTTTGCCTGTATTGTTAGTGTTTTAGACTTTGGACAGTCTAAGAAGTCTGTCCACTTTTTAATCATCATTATTTGGTCTTTATATCTTATTTGGCAGACAATGCTAAAATCCTAGGGGGGTACCTAATAAAATCCCCCTAGGATTTTAGCATTGTCTGCCAAATAAGATATAAAGACCAAATAATGATGATTAAAAAGTGGACAGACTTCTTAGACTGTCCAAAGTCTAAAACACTAACAATACAGGCAAGAAACACTAACTCTCATTGCTAGTGGGGATGCACAATGGTCCAGTCAGTTTGAACATCAGTTGAGATGTTCCTTTCAAAACTAAATACACTTTTACTTTAGGCCCCAGCCTTTGCATTCTTTGGTATATGTCCAAATGAATTGAAAACTTATGTCCATATTAAAAACTCATTCTCAAATCTTTATAGGCAATTTATTCATCATTGAAAAAATTTGGAAGCAATCAAGATGTCCTTCAGTGAATAAATGGATAAAGAAACTGTCATATATCTATATAATGAAATATCATTCAGACATAAAAAATGAATTTTCAGTCATGAAAAGAACTAGAGGGATAAGTAGGTGGAAAATAGGGATTTTTAAGTTATTAAAACTATTTTGTATGATACTGGAATGGTGGATACATGTCATTGTACATTTGTCAAAACCCGTAGAATGTACAACACAAAGAGTAAGCCCTAATATAAACTATGGTCTCTAGTTGATAACATATCAATATTGGCTCATTAATGGTAACATATGTACCATCATAACATGATATTAGCAATAGGAGTAACTGGTTGCTGGGGGAAAGGTTGTATATGGGAAGTCTTTATTTTCTACTTAGATTTTTTCATAAGCTTAAAACTGCTCAAGAAGTCTGTTAAATAATATAATAAATTTTATAGTATTATGTGCGGTTAAACATTTCCATACTAGAGTTTTAAACATGATAGTAAAAATTAAGCAAAACAATGATATTCTCTATGATGTAAAGGTTGGCTTTTCTGCCCTCATTTGCTTGTGACAGACAATAAGCTAGTACTACTTCTGCAGCTCAAGAAGTGATGATATACTCTAATGTATTAGCTGTGGGCTTTACATACATGTCCTTTACCAGTTTGATAAATTATAGTCTATTCCTACTTAATTTTTTTTGTCCTGAAAATGTGTTGGATTTTGTAAAATGTCTTCTTTGTGTACTTTGGGATTATCATTGAATTTTTACCTATATTTCATTTCTATGACATATTAATCCATTTTCAGATATTAAACCAAACTTGTACTGTTGGGATAAATCCCATTAGATCATTGTGTATAATAATGTTATTGAATCCAAGCTCATACTATTTGCCACATGACAGGCCAATAAATCAAGAGTTTAAGAATTCAGACTTCTTTTATACTAAAAGAAGTGGTGGGGGTTTGGTTGTTACACACTTCTTGGTATTGGCCAGACCCTGAAAGGGATGTGATAAGCCTTTGATCTTGCAGCTGTCCACTTAGGTCTGGTCATGACATTCCTATAAACCTTCAAGAAGACAAATGTTATTTTCTGTTCTGCACATTTTTATCTCTATGCGAACAAAAAGTGATATGGCTTTAAATGTCCAGCCTGGGAGGCAGAACCTTGAGAAAGGACTCTTACGTACAATATATTTCAGGCTATAGGCAACATTCTTTTGCTGACTGGGGAGACAAAAGTGCAGAGCCCTTATGAGTAAGCCCAGGCAACAGGGCACAGAGGTTAGCACTAGAGAAATAGATCCAATATGGAGTGAGGTTTGTTCTTCTTTGTGACAATACTTTTTATATGGTGCTAGATTCAGTGTGGTAGCATTTTATTTAGGATTTTTAAATTTATATCTAAGGGAAAGTGGTCTGAATTTTTCTTTTATTATGATATCTTTGTGTAGTTTTGTTGTCAGTGTAAAACTGACCTCATAGAATTGGATGCAATGTATTCCTTCCTATCATGTATTTTGGAAAAATTTCTGAAGGAATGGTATTGATTATTTTATGAATATTTGGTACAATTCACTGGTGGAAGAGAAGTCTGGGCTATTTATTTATTTAGGCAGTTTTTTCTTAATTACTAATTCAACTACTTTATTTTTTATAAATCTTTAAGATTTTCTTTTTCTTCTTGAGTCAGTTTCAATAATTTGTCTTTTTAGAAAAGTGTCCTTTTCATCTGAGTTATATACTTCAATGATATCCATATATTTATGTAGTTGCCTTATAATATTTTAAATTATTTTGTAATTCTTGTGTGGCCATTAATGATGTTCTCTCTTTCATTTCCTTTGAAATGCTTTTTTTTCTTATTCAGTGTAGCTAATTTTTAAAAATTTGTTGATTTTTCAAATTAACATATTTTATATTTATTGATTTCCCTATTTTTCTATTCTTAATGTCATTAAGATCAATGATAGTTAATGATCATTGCAAATGATCATTATAAATGTTTACCTGGGCTTCCCTGATAGCTCAGCTGGTAAATAATCCACGCATAATGCAGGAGACTTGGGTTTGATCTCTGGGTTGGGAAGATCCCCTGGAGCAGGGAAAGGCTACCCATTTCAGTATTCTGGCCTAGAGAACTCCATGGACTGTATAGTCCATGGGGTCACAAAGAGTCAGAAACAATTGAGCAACTTTCACTTTCACCTTTATAGTAATATAGTTTATTTTAAATTTTATTTTGATATATTTATTCCAACTTGATACTTACTGTTTGTATTATATATAATGTACCTTTCTTTTAAAAAACAGTTACTTGAATCTTTAATGATAAATTGTGTTACCTGCATGCAACATATAATTGTATATTGTTTACTCATCCAGTCTAACAATCTCTGCCTATTGATGATATTGTTAATTCATTCAATTATGGATGAATTTGTACATATGGTACATTATGGATAAGAAAGCTGTGGTACATATACACAATGGAGTATTATTCAGCCATTAAAAAGAATACATTTGAATCAGTTCTAATGAGATGGATGAAACTGGAACCTATTATACAGAGTGAAGTAAGCCAGAAAGAAAAACACCAATACAGTATACTAACGCATATATATGGAATTTAGAAAGATGGTAACAATAACCCTGTGTACGAGACAGCAAAAGACACACTGATGTATAGAACAGTCTTATGGACTCTGTTGGAGAGGGAGAGGGTGGGAAGATTTGGGAGAATGGCATTGAAACATGTATAATATCATGTATGAAACGAGTCGCCAGTCCAGGTTCGATGCACGATACTGGATGCTTGGGGCTGGTGCACTGGGACGACCCAGAGGGAGGGTACGGGGAGGGAGGAGGGAGGAGGGTTCAGGATGGGGAACACAGGTATACCTGTGGCGGATTCATTTCGATATTTGGCAAAACTAATACAATATTGTAAAGTTTAAAAATAAAATAAAATTAAAAAAAATGATGATATTGTTAATTCATTCAAATGTAATGTTATGATTAATATGGTTGAATATTTCCCTGCCATTTGTCATTTTTTAAATTGCTGTGTTTTGCCAGAGAAAAGTAAATTTTCTCATGTAATACTTTAATTCCTTCAATATTTTTCACTACCTTTTTTGAATGATTTTCTTATTGGTTGCTCTAGGACTTAGTGCTCATATTAATGTATCAGAAATGATTTCAAATATCTGTGCCTGTTAGTTGCTCAGTCGTGTCTGACTCTTTGCAACCCCATAGGCTCTAGCCCACCAGAATCCTCTGTCCATGGAATTCTCCAGGCAAGAATATTGTAGTGGGTTGCCATTCCATTCTCCAGAGATTCATCCCAACCCAGTGATCGAACTTGGGTCTCCTGCATTGCAGGCAGATTCTTTACCATATGAGCCATGAGGATTTTTCCTAGCTTAATTTTAAGTGAGATTTAGAAATGTAACTCCTATGTACTTTATGACCTCCTCTTGTGTTTGTGCTATTTTAATACCTTTTATGTGTATGTATATTACAATCCCCCGGATGTACTTTTATAATTTATATATATATATATATATACACACATATATATATATATATATTATATTCTTTAAAGAAACTGAGAAAGGAGACCAAATACACATACATATACTTATATATGTATGTTACATATATATATTGCTTCATTATTTCAATTTCTTATTTTCTTCACTTGTTCTTGTAGATTTGAGTTACCATCTGTTACTATCTGGTGTCATTTTTTTAATCCCATATAGTTTTGCTCCATCTGACTCTTTTGTCTTGTAATTATCATAGGTATTATATGTGTTTGTTATAGGCCCAACAATATAATTACATACATTTGTTTCATGATACTCACTTTTAAATCAGTTAAGAATAAGAAATATATAGTGGTACAGTTTAACCATTACCTTCATAATCACTTTTGTGAATTCTCTTTTGTGTGTTTGTACATTAGATTGTTGCATAGTGTCATTTGCTTTCAGCCTGAAAAACTTTCTCTAAGAAAACTTTTCTTATAAAGTTGGTCTCTTAGTAATCAATTCTCTCATTGTTTATGTGGGAATCTTAACCTCACCTTCAATATTAAAAGATAAAGTTACTAGACATAAGGTTCTTTGTTAACAATTGTTTTCACCATTGTGAATGTATTATTTCTCTACCTTTGATCCTAGCTGTTTCTGATGAAAAGACAGCTGTAATTTTGCTTGAGTTCCTCTGTACTTGACAAGTTACTTCTTCTTCCTGCCTTAAAGATTTTCCTTTTTGTCTTTCAACATTTTGACTATAACGTATCTGGGTATGGACTCTTTGTATTTGGCTTACTTGTATTTCATTATGTTGCTTGGATGTGTAAACCAGTATCTTTCATCATATTTGGGAAATTTTTGCAATTATTTCTAAAAATACATGTTCTGCCCTTTTCTCTCTCTCTTATTGTACTCTTTAACTATATAGATATGTATGTATATATATGTTTTTCCAATTAATGGTGCCTTACATTCCTCTGAGGCTTGATCAGTTTTCTCCCTTTCTTTCTCTTTGTTCTCTAGACTGTATAATTTCTATCCTTTTACTTTCAAACTTTCTGATGTTTCCATCTGCCAGCTTTAGTATACTGTTGATCCCCTCTAGTGAAATTTTTAGTCTGTTTATTATACTTCTCGTTTCAAAATAGTTATTTCTCTTTATTGGTAGTCTGTACTTGATGAGACCTCATTATTATATTTTTATTTAATTTTCAAAACATTATTTTCTTTAGTTAATTGAATACATTTGTAATGACTGTTTAGAAGTCTTTGTCCATTAAGTCAAAGGGCTCTCTCAAAGACAAATTATCTTTAACCATTTTTTTCTTGTGTATGCATCACACTTTCCTATTTCTCTACATGCCTTGTGATTTTTGTTTAAAATTGGACATTTGAGATCATAATTGATTCACTGGAAAAGACTCTGATGCTGGGAGGGATTGGGGGCAGGAGGAGAAGGTGACGACAGAGGATGAGATGGCTGGATGGCATCACTGACTCGATGGACGTGAGTCTGAGTGAACTCCGGGAGTTGGTGATGGACAGGGAGGCCTGGCGTGCTGCGATTCATGGGGTCGAAAAGAGTCGGACATGACTGAGCGACTGATCTGATCTGATCTGATCTGATTATTCAATTTGGATGATGATTCCCCCTTTGAGGATTAAATTTGTTATACATTTGCTTGCTTGTATTGGCTTGCGTTGCATTAAATTTTTCAGTGCAGTCTGTTTCCTCTGCAGTGTGTAATCTCTGATATCATTTCTCAAACGATACTGCTTTGGGTATACACACAATAATTCTAATCACTTCTTCCTCCCACTTCTTACCCCAGTGGATGATAGACTTCAACTCGGCTCTCTCTATCTCTTTCTCTCTTAAGCCTCTGGTTGGCCAGCCTTTACTGACATCTCTCCAAGCTGTTAGCATACACTAAGTGGTAGTCGATTGCTTTGTTGTTTCCAGTAATGACCTGTAGTATAAAATGCCCCACAATCTAAACCAATTAAAGTCCAAATTCTTTGCAGGGGTAGTTTTTTTAACCAGTCTTTAAGCTTTCTCTGACTGCAGACTTGTCCTTCTTAACTGTCTCTTTTCCTGATTTTCTTTATTAAACATATATTTGGTTGACTGTTTCATTTCTTGCTAACATGGAACATGTCTCCTCTTAATTGTTCAGCATGAAAATTTCATTGTTTTTGAAAGAACTGTTATGTTGAAACTTCCTACAATTTGTTCTCCATCAGCACCACCCCCCAACCCCCCAAAAATCAGTTATCATGGGGAGAAATAGAGAACTCACTCTCCTTACAACTCACAACTTTTCCTGGACAGAATCTCTGTGACTGTGTGTCTGAGTTATAGGCCTAGACTAAGACCTGCTTTTCTTGCAGTGACAATCCTCTTAACAAAGGATGGTGGGTGGAGGTGGTAGCCTCTTGTCTTCATGGCTTGTGTCTCCCAGTACAGAATATCCATGCTATGAACAATTGGAGTAAGGTATATAAAGGCCCCGGATTCTTGCCCTGCCATGGTTGGATGAGAGCTTCCACTCTGCAGGTGGGTACTATGTAGCGGGAAGAAGCCCCAGATCTCTCTCTATGCTTTGCCTGGAAAGGATTCTACAACATAAAGCTGGAGGGCAGTGGGAATGCTGTTGCTTGCCCTTTCTATGGAGAAACTATCACCCTCAAATGGAAATGGGAGAAAAAGATCCCCATCTTCTTGGTTTCATTACCCATGGTAAAACTGACTACATTGAGTGGTGGGGGCTGGTGTAGGGAGTAGGTCATGGCTCAAAAGCCATCAAGTCTCTGTTCTTACAGAGATATAGTAAATTTCTTACATAAACATTTCTCTGCTATATGCCCTTAGGAAAGTTGCCAGAGATTTTTATGGTTATTTTTATACTTTTCACAAATTATGGTTGATATGCTGGGCAGCAGATTCACAGAGCTCACAGCTTCATTTCTGAAGTACTTCCTTATTTAAGTGCATATTGTAAGCTTCATTAAAGAGAATATCATATGGGTGTTATAATGTCTGTCATTTATCTTGCATGACTTCAATGTATGCAGTAAAACAATTACGTGTGTTACATAGACCAAGTTATAACTGTGTCATCATCAAGAAAGAATAGTGAAGAAGTTGTCAGTAGATGTCATATCAAGAAGGGCCCTATCATTTTCTACTTAATGACTTTTTAAGTAAAAAAAAAAAAAAAAAAGTCAATGTAGATTCTTATTGCCTAAAGTTATTTCAGTAATCCTCCTTCATCTTTCATGAGAAGGATGAAAAAAGGCTAAAAGCCTTCAATCTTAGAGATGTCACCCAGAATTTATTACTTAACTCTATGCATGTCCAGCCACTGATTTAGAATAATTTAATTGTCCTGATACAGACCAGGAAATGAAGACTCCTTCTGGGAAGTTAGACTGTTTGCCTTATGTGAACATTTCTGTCAGCATTCTGTCATTTCTGCGCTATGTTTCTGGTTGGAACTTAAAAGTTCAGAGAACTTAAACTTCATAGAACAAATTGTGTGCTCTTTTCTGTACCTGATTTGCTAATTGTTTTAAAAATATTGATTGCACTTTTATTGTATATGGTATTGAAAATATGTAGGTGACTCTTACCAGCTAAATCTTTGATGATTAGTTATCTCTGAAAACTTAAGAGCTATCATAACTAAATAGAATTAGATCAGTTTGCAACAATAGAAAATTACAACAATAATGAATTAATGCATATAGTCAATAAATATGCCTTCTGGACTCTCAAAAGTATCATTGTATGAGACAATCTCCTTGGATTATAAGATAAAATGAATAAATTTCCAAATGGATAATAAGATTCCTTTGTATTATGTCTTATGTAGAAAAACACTTCAGCACAATCAATCAGTCTGCACTGTAGTGTAAAAGGTTTATAGTGCCATGTGTAATTATATCTATTGTATTCAATTTATATGAAGTGATTATCTTTGAATGGCCCAGCTTTCTATTCTTTAATGCTATGAGGCATTATTGATAGAAAGATCACCTGTACTGAGAATAAAATCTCATTCAATAATCAGTTAACCAGTAAGTATATTAATGCCAAATACATGGTACAATAAAAAGCTTATAGTCTAGTTTGAAATATAAAACTGATATATGTCATCTCTATAATCATCAGACAGTATTGAATGTATGCAGCATCATGTACAAGGAATCTTGTATTCAAGAGGCTTAAGTTTTTGTAGAAGTTAGTTTATAAACCATCAGTAACAGTTTGAAGTAGGAAGAATATAATATATATGATAAATTCTATATATGTTTCTATTTTTTATAACATAATTCTCCACTGAACATAGACAAAGATTTTATTGGATTTCATTGTCATATCCCCAGTTTCTGGAAGAATACCATGGTGCATTGTATGTGTTCAATTAATAATTCTTCAATAATTGAATGAATGAGTATTAATTACACACATTGTGGTGTTCTATTATTAATGTGTGTCCCTTCTGTTGCCTCATGCAGTTTTATTCAGAAATTATCTTAGCAATAGTGAGCGGTTACAGCAAACCTAGGAAAGTGTTCAAGTGGGCTTGATCAGAAAGTGCTACTGATCCCTATTGATTTTTTTCTGGCTCACAGACTTGGATTGTGACCACATTTTTATAATTGTAACCAGTGTTCTTTGGAAAATTTTTGCATTAAATACTTCATTATGTATTGTTTTAGTGTTTGAGGGAATTTATTGTTACTCTCTTAAAAAAAATAGCATAGAGTCACTATGAGTCAGTATGGGAGGATGAACTTATCATGGAACAATATTACCTTATAGTAAAATTTCCAGCCTTTGCTGAAATTCATATTAAACCCATCAGAGTTTTAAAGGCACAAGAAAGTGAAGTCACTTAGTTGTGTCCGACTCTTTGCGACCCTATGGACTGTAGCCCACCAGGCTCCTCCATCCATGGGATTCTCCAGGCAAGAATACTGGAGTGCGTTGCCATTTCCTTCTCAAAAGGCACAGGGGTAGCTTAATTTGGTCTTTTTTTTTTTTTTTAATGAAGAACTGTTTTATAACCTTAAAAGTCTTATTGATATGATGAGCTAAGAGATGAAGCTTATGAAACCTAAAGTGAAATGTTCTTCAATTTTATACCCTCTCCAAGGTCCTGGAAGGAAGCCTTGCAATGTGTTCACAGGATTGTATGTTTTTGTGCAAATTGGAAGAGTAAGATATTTTTAACTACAATTTGTGAAAGACTATGATCTGGTGGGAGAAATATCAATAACCTCAGATATGCAGATGACACCACCCTTATGGCAGAAAGTGAAGAGGAACTAAAAAGCCTCTTGATGAAAGTGAAAGAGGAGAGTGAAAAAGTTGGCTTAAAGCTCAACATTCAGAAAACTAAGATCATGCCATCCAGTCCCATCGCTTCATGGGAAATAGATGGGGAAACAGTGGAAACAGTGGCTGACTTTATTTTTTGGGGCTCCCAAATCACTGCAGATGGTGTTTGCAGCCATGAAATTAAAAGACACTTGCTCCTTGGAAGGAAAGTTATGACCAACCTAGACAGAATATTAAAAAGTAGAGCCATTACTTTGTCAACAAAGGTCCGTCTAGTTAAGGCTATGGTTTTTCCAGTGGTCATGTATGGGTGTGAGAGTTGGACTGTGAAGAAGGCTGAGTGCTGAAGAATTGATGCTTTTGAACTGTGGTGTTGGAGAAGACTCTTGAGAGTCTCTTGGACTTCAGGCAGATCCAAACAGTCCACCCTGAAGAAGATCAATCCTGTGTGTTCATTGGATGGACTGATGTTGAAGCTGAAACTTCAATACTTTGGCCACCTGATGCGAAGAGCTGACTCATTTCAAAAGACCCTGATGCTGGGAAAGATTAAGGGCAGGAGGAGAAGGGGACAACAGAGGATGAGATGGTTGGATGGCATCACTGACTCAATGGACATGAGTTTGGGTAAACTCTGGGAGTTGGTGATGGACGGGGAGGTCTAGCGTGCTGCGGTTCATGGGGTCGCAAAGAGTTGGACACGACTGAGCGACTGAACTGAACTGATCTGTTTTCATACCAGCTTTTCTTCTTCAACCCCAGCATTTTTGACACCATGTGATTGAAAAGTTATGTATACATTTAATTTGGGCTTAGTGGTTATATATTTATGTAGCTCCATACTCACTCCATGTATATTGTTAAATTATTATTACCCATTTGAGTGAAAGAATGGCACACAGGAATGTCCTGCAGCTCATATGTCAGGTTAGTTGGTATCTGGGCATGGAGATGCATTGTCTGAACTCACAGTGCTGTTTGAACTGGAAATACGTGGGTAAGAGGAGAGAAACAAGTTTGGAAATGCATGGAGCCAAAAGCTCATATTTTGAAAACAATCTTTCAAAATTTTAGCCCATATATGAAAATTAAAAGACTTTCTCCTCAAATTCCTCATGTTTAGTAATCATTTGCAAATCTGAAACTTCCTAAACTAATATTAAAAATAACAGAAATATTTCTACCAACCACGTAGAAGGTAAATGGAATTACCTTTCAGTACCTCTATAGAAAGTGAAATAAAAAAGCTATGTAATGTCAAGTTGAAAATACAAAGCCAGGTTTTAAAATTCATAATGTGTTATTTTTTATCTTACATTAATATTTTCTTAAGTAATTGCATTAATAGTTTTATATATTTTTTCTTAAAGAGACAACCTAAATTGAGAAAACTTCAGAGGCCACAAAGTAAGGAGCTAATAATTATAATTTTGAAATAGACTGGTAAATATTTTAAACAGAGGAAAAATAACAGATTAAAATACATTACTTTTGGAATACATTTATTCTAGAAAAATTGTTCATCACATCATAGAAATCCATTTTATTTTTTAAAATGAAGATAAATCTGACCTCTGTGTAAGACCAAAGCTTACTCGATTTTACTATCATTAAAGGCATTAAAAAAAAAAGTAATGCTATTTATACATTTATTTTTGTTGATACACTCTCAGAGGATAAAATAATCTTAAAGCTCTTGGAAAAATATAATTATGACTTGGCATCTCTATTTTACTGATTAGATAGCTCATGCATAGTTTACTATGCAATTGAATTTATTCTGTACTTTAATATATACAATTTATTGTGCATATGATATTGTGGCTATTTTGAAATTTTAAATAATATTAAAATAAAAAAACCAAGTTTAGCAAATTGGAAAGAAACCAATGACTAATTATACATTTTTTATTAGAAATTACAACTTTTTTGTTAGAAACTATGTTACTATATTATTGTTTAATTTGTAACATAGATTAGGCACTTCTGTTAATTATACAGTTGCCTTACCAATGGCTTTATCCATAATTCATAAATTCATAACTCTTATGAATTTAATTTATATGTCAAGAGCCTAATTTGAGTTTATTCTTCTTATGTATATATGCTATCTTATGAGGTATAAACAATCCTTGGAGATTCTGAGAAGAAAAATGTCAAGTACTCAAACAACCATTTACTGGTAATAATTAAATGTTTCACCCTTAATTTGCTCTCATCCATTATGTCTGTCACATTTTATTACTCTTTTAATAGGCTTAAGATAGTATAAGATTATTTTGTGGAAAGAATCTTGAAATACCAAATAAATTGTCACTTAAAGCCTAAGTGAGGAGTTTCCTCAAATGATGGAATTTATTCATGATGATGACTGTTGAGTTGGCAAAGAGAAAGAATTTGTGCACAGAAATTAGAGCAAAGCATTTAAGATAGGGTATTAAAAGTTACAGTTTACAGTATGTATTTATGCACTGAAGATATCATCTTCCATCACATCTTTTTTCACAATGTGAGATCATGTTTCTCACTGAAACATATGCAGATTCTTCTCTGCCACACTAGAAGACAAGTTTACATTAGGAATACTTCTTAAGTTGAAAAGGTTTAGAACATAAAAATGGCAAAAGTCTCAGTCGTAGTGCTTTTGAGAAACATGTTTTCAAAATGTTTGAAGCAAGATCTTTAATGTTGTTTGTAGATCCTTTCTCACAAAATTCAGTTTCATAGCCTGTTTATGGTGGAGTGTGTTGCCAGAAATTTATGTTCTGTTCATTAATGATTGCATTTTATTTTTAAAATATTACTTGCACTTACATTTTTTTTTTCCAGTGGTGACTTTTGTCCTATATAACTTGCTTGTGTAGTGATATTTAGCTTAAACAGAAGTTTTCACTGGCTTCATAATATGGAATTATAATGAGTAGCATTATAATTAAAAAAATATCCTGAGTGACAAGATGAGAAGTACTTCTAAGTTACCTGATACTATTTCCTTGAAAATTTACATTAAAAAAATTTTTTTTTACTTAGTAAAGAATAGGATTCAGCATTGGCATACATTCAAATTGGTTTCTAATCATCTACAGTCATAATTTTTGCCTCAGTTCCTACAACTCTGCTTTGGTGTATAGGCCCCACAGATGAGGAGATTTGTATCTTAATGATATTGGACTTACAGAGCTTGCCTACCTGCCTCTGACTATTGACAGACACTCACAGGGGCATTTGACTGTGTTTTCTCATCGAGTCCGTGCAGGCCAAGTGCTACTGACGTCAATGAGACATGAACATGCTAACCTGATGTCTGTTTTTTGAAATATGACACTCATTTCTGGCACAAGCAGTACATTTAATCTGTTAACTGATAACTAATCAAAGTGTTGGTGCAGAGTATTTGAGACATCAGGGCTACAGATCTATTAACACCCTGTTAGAACACTTGCATCAGGAACCCCCTCAGGATAAACTCTGTCCCGGGACACATGACAGGGAAACTGTTGACTGTTACTTTCCTACTTACCTTGTGAGGCAGTGCCTCCTCCTAAAGTTAGAAAACCTTCTCTTTGGTGACTATAGAGTGTGAAATGATTGTGGTACACAACCATAGAGGGAGGGAGAAAGGAGGCATAAATATATGGGCTCTGGAACCAGTTGACTTTGTTTCAAATCCTGGCTCCATTACTACTTAGCTAGGTGATTTTACTTCACCTCTCTAGGCCTGTCTCTGCATTTTTCCCATAAGTATAAAATCACTCCAACATGGCAATCTATACTTTGCCATGAGTATAGATTCACATAGAGAGAATGCAGAGAGCTCTCAAATTTTTTAAATAAAAGAAAAACTTTAACTCATTTTGTGACAAAAACAGAATTTATTTATTCTGAGTTAGGGTGACTATTAATATGTTCTTTTTCCAGAAGCATCAATAAATTTGATTATGTTACTTCCTACCTCTATATGAAGCAGGTGCTATAATTTATAATATATATGTATATACATACATACACATACAAACTATACTGGCTTTCTGAAACCCAAATTTCCTATAATCCAACTCCCTGTTATTTGGAATAAATAACATATATATGGCCCCTAGGAGTTTGGAATGAGTTATTATATACTTGTAATAATGAAATTGGGCTTCCCAGGTACTTTAGTAAAGAATCCACCTGCTAATTTAGGAGATATATGTTTGATCCATGGGGTTGTGAAAGAGTCGAACACAACTTAGCTACTAAACAACACCAATCATGAAATTAATGATCCTAAATTAGTTTGATATGAAATCTGAAAGATATTAATTCTAACATTAACTGAACACTTACTCTAGGACAGAGTTTTCTCATGGCAATCCAGCTCATGGCATCATGAAACTGAGTATGTATGAGGATAAAGACTGGAATAGATTCAGTTTAGATGACGTTGGGAAAGAAGAATCTAACAGTTCTTTATTTGCATCTAAATTCTATAGCTTTTTAAACCAGATATGATTAAGGGAACACATTCTTTACAAGTCTAGAAATCAAAATGTATAAAGCTTTGTGCTAGTGAAATGGAAATGCTCAGATTATTGTGATTTATTTTATTTTTTACTTGAAAATTCATGCATACTGATTTACCCTGTTTTTTCTCACTGAATCTATGATTGTCTTCGCTCAGATTTTGTGGTGAAAATTATATTAAAAATCTCTTCCCCTCCAAACAATTCTATTAATCATAGTCAGACTACAGGATTATTAAAAGGAGAGTGAATTAGAAATTTGGAGTATTATTATCTTTTTTAGAAATCTCTGGTTTATCTGTCTCTATTAGCTTTATTTAGCTGTAGCTGTAAATATATATATATATATATATATATATTCGCAGCTTCTTGCTAGAGTAAGCAGACACACAACAATTACTTCAGTTAGTTCATGATTATCTTAAACCACCACTGCCTCCGTACATGTATTAGTTTACATTATTGTATTTTAAGATTGCATCTTGATAATTCAAGATTTTTAAATAAAAAGAGAAGTACATTTTCATGTTTACAATCAAATTTTGAGTACAGAAGACACAGTTATTAATAATGAAGATATGATATTTGTTAAATATATCAAACTGGATGACAGCTGCACTAGTTATAACTAATAGCATATCCCTCTGTTGTAGCAGCACGCTTTCCTTCTGGGAAAAGAGTCACCTTTCTGGAATGTGCTAAAAGATTGTTTGCTACACCTAATTGAAGGATACAGATTTCAAGCTGTTTGTAGGTGGTACGTGAATTTTTCACTCCTGCTGATGAGCCCATTGACTGCTGTGTGATTCTTTAAATTGATTCAATCAAACCCATGCTGTTTATGCTTTTAATGGATTGGATTAAAACAGCCTTTTTAAACTTTTAATCATTCCATTAGACAGGGGTCCTCTGCTTGTTCATGCTCAAGCCCGCCCAGATGCGCTGTGGATTTTTACTTTTTGAAGTCCCACCATAGAGCCCATGGTGCTTCAGTTTATTGGGCAGCCAGGATAGACTGCTTGGAGGAGGAAATGGCACCCCACTCCAGTGTTCTTGCCTGGAAAATCCCACGGACAGAGGTGCCTCGCAGGCTACAGTAGCTACTACAGGCTACTGTTGCCTGGGCGGGCTATTGTCTATGGGTTGCAAAGGGTCAGACATGACTGAGTGACTAAGACACACACAAGGATAGACTGTAACATCATTATAAATGAAAGGACACTCCTGTGTTTGGGTGCGCAGTGCAACTTTCCAGATGGGAGTGAAGGTACCTACTTTCCATGGCTCTTCCCAACTACACAGATCATCTGATGTCACAGTTCCTTTTTGCCAGGGAAGTCATCCTACTGGAATCACAGATAGAAATCATTGCTGATCAAAAACTATAATCAACGTGTTGTTAAACTTGTTTTTGCTTAGTCATTAAGTCATTTTCAACTCTTTTGCGACCCCATGGACTGTAGCCAACTGGGATCCTCTGTCCATGAGATTTCCCAGGCAAGACTACTGGAGTGTGTTGCCCTTTCCTCCTCCAGGGGATCTTCCCAACCCAGGGATTGAGCCTGCTTCTCCTGGGTCTCCTGCATTGCAGATGGATTCTTTACTGTTGATCCACCAGAAGAAGCCTTGGGTATCACACAAACATACATAAGATGATGCTTTGGCCTGGAACTGGAAGCTCATATTCTAATCTCAAGCATTGCCTTGCCAAAGGCATGGCAGGAGGTATGATCTACAAGTGCTCCCAGTGCATAGGTGCACTGTTTGTAAGATTTAAATACCTTAGTCGAACTCTCTAAATGTTGTCCTGCTTCATTCCATTACCATGCACCAGTGATCTTCAATAATATCAATGATAAAGTATGTGTCTTAAAAATATTTTTTCTGGGCTGAGTTGTTAACAAGTTCTGTGGTTATTGTGAATTTTAATATTTATGTAAATGTCAAATTAGTTTATGCTTTATTACTCTTTAATTAACATTGGATGATTCGTAGACATTAATACAAAGAACCTCCATTTATATAGTTGGGTCATGACAGCCTTGGACTCAATTGCACCCATGTATTTAGAGGCTCAGTAACATTTTGGAATCATTCTTGTCTGTACTCTCTGTGTTACTTCATGTCTTTGTGTTTAAACAGTAAGTTCAAGATAAATACTGATAGTACAAGCAAAACAATGATGAAGAGACAGTGAAAACTTCACTTACTTCAGTTCTGTCTCTCTGTGTGAGCACTTGAACTTTTTATTTGTGTTTAAATTTTAACTTAGAAAAACAGTACAAAATGGATGGTGTGGCATTTTCGTTTATAAGTCAAACTGTAATTCACACAAGCAATATTTCACTAAATATGAATAATACTTTGAAACAGATTTACTCCTTGGAAGTAGTTAATTGTTCATTGAATGAATCAAGGAAATAGTTATTGCTTTTGTTTAATGTATTAATTAATGAAAATAATTATGTCAAATTGGAGAAGAAGACTTTTAAAATTTCTTTTCTGAGTGTCAAGTGCTCTGTGTACACTGTCTCAAGGCTGTAAATGAATTGAAAAGTGTGCTTAGAAAATATCACTTTTAAAAGAATCTCAGTGCCAGTTAAATGAAAAAAAAAATGCATTTTAATCCTTGCATAATATCTCACACAAAGGTAGAAACTGGGATGAATTAAACACAGAATTGTAAAAAATAAAATGTATAATTAATGGAAGAAATGTTATAGAATATTTCTGTGACCTAGGGGTGGAAAGTATTTTAAAATTTTCCATTCAAAAACCACAGAGCAAAAATAGTTAAATTCTATTTCATATGATTAATCAGTTTTGCTAAATAAGTAATACTGCAGACAAAGATAATAGGTAGATTACAGAATGGGAAAAAAATGTTTGCAGTATTTGAAACAAGGAAGAATTATCTGAAACCAATTTAGTTCTACAAATAAAAGTATCTTCATGTACCTGGTACATTTGATCCTATTGTCTAATGCGTATTTATATTACTAGTCAAGAAAGAAAGCAAATCTTACCCTTTAACTATTGTGCTGGAAGGTTTAACAATTCATAACATATGCATAAGGAGTCACTGAATAAGTGTGTGTATGTACAAATACATATTGAGACTTACTAATTCATAAACTCAGAAAGGCCTTTCCTAAATGCCTTATATAATCCTTTAAAGACACGATGTTATAGAACATAGGACTCTGTAAAATAAATTTCAGTTTGATTAAAAATCTTGTCACTGATTTTAGTAACTTTAGGTGACAGAACTGTTTGTGGAAATTGAAACAACTGCCTTTGTCTTACAAAGGTCTAAAAGAACAGAATGAGAATACAGGCCACAAGGACCTAAGACTAAGGCCAATTAGGCAGGCAGGACTTGGAACCAAAGAGAAAAAAGTGGCAGTTTTAAATCCAAATCCACCAGGGCTACCCCCTTGGTGGCTCAGATGGTAGAGTCTGCCTGCAATGCGGAAGATCAGAGTTTGATCCTTGGGTCAAGTTTGGAGGGTCCTCTGGAGAAAGGAATGGCTACCCACTCCAGTATTCTCGTCTGGAGAATCCCATGGACAGAGTCTGGCAGGCTACAGTCCATGCGGTCACAAAGAGTTGGACATTACTGAGCCACAAACACACACAAACAGTCAAACACAAGAATAATAGAAAACTTGCAGTCGGGATTAGAATTTGGTACAACTGTTTAAGGAACAGTTTAACCATATGAATGATAATGATTTCAATGCAATTCTAATGCTAGGACTTGCCCCTTAGGAAAATGTTCCTCACAATATTATTTATGTATAGGAAATCTCCAAAAAACAGAGTAATCGACTCTCAATTAAAGGTTGGTTAAATAAATTATATACTCCCAAATAGTAGAATACCATAAAACAAAATCTTTATTTACTGATATTATTATTTCATTATTAATGAAAATGTATGATTATAGACCATGTTTATAAGTTTATATGGTTAAATTTATCTTATATTTAGGTTTCTCTATTTTAAATAAGAAAATCTTATAATCAAACTAAAAAACTATTTCTTTTTGTTACATATTCAGGTATTTTAATTTCTAAGACTTTTATTTGGCAAATTTATATAAATCAAAATGCTTTTTTCACAAAGTTCATAATTCCAAAACAAAACAATAATTACGCTTTCCATATATTATCAGGTTTTCAAAGTTTACATCATGAATCCATTTGTTATAAGTACTAAAGCATGTAATAGAAAATAAATATTTCATTTGGTTAACTGGAATCTATTAAAGGGGTAAAATAGTTAAAAAAAAAAAAAGCCATCCAATTCAATTTAACAAGGTAATAGACATTCTATGAACAGAATAGTAATAGTACTATAAACTACTCAATAAGAGTGTCAGAAAGAACATTTATGAATTATATCTGAACTTCTTTGACAATATTATTTCCTTTTTTGTTGTTGATGTTTATCACCTACTTTTTAAATTTATTTAGCGTTGGGCATTTGCAGCTAGAGAACACATAGTATTTATTCCCATGGGGGACAGAGATGGTGAGCATGGAGGTTTATATGTCATCACACAACATAGTCTCTTACCCATCTTTTCTTCCACTGTATTCTATGTTTCTCAGGGTCAAGAACTACTTTAGTTATTTCTTTTTCACCTAAGATCCAAGACAATGCTATATATATGGCAAATATTCTCCATCTGCTCTGAGTAATGTGTAAGTGAATAAATAAAAGTATGAGCAAAAATCCTTTGAATATCAAAACTGTGAAGCAAGAAACACTATGGTGGAGATGGCAGATGGAGCTGAGGTTATTTGTAGTTGATAAAAAACTTTTCAGTTCAGTTCAGTCACTCAGTCATGTCTGATTCTGTGTGACCCAGTGAACTGCAGCACGCCAGGCCTCCCTGTCCATCACCAACTCCCAGAGTCCACCCAAATCCATGCCCATCGAGTCGGTGATGCCATCCAACCATCTCATCCTCTGTTGACCCCTATTCCTCCTGCCCTCAATCTTTTCCAGCATCAGGGTCTTTTCAAATGAATCAGCTCTTCGCATCAGGTAGCCAAAGTATTGGAGTTTCAGCTTCAGCATCAGTCCTTCCAATGAACACCCAGGACTGATCTCCTTTAGGATGGACTGGTTGGCTCTCCTTGCAGTCCAAGGGACTCTCAAGAGTCTTCTCCAACACCACATTTCAAAAGCATCAACTCTTCGGCACTCAGCTTTCTTTATAGTCCAACTCTCACATCCATGCATGGCCACTGGAAAAACCATAGCCTTGACTAGATGGACCTTTGTTGACAAAGTAACGTCTCTACTTTTTTTTTTTTTGGTTGTCTCTACTTTTTGATATGCTGTCTAGGCTGGCCATAGCTTTCTTTCCAAGGAGTAAGCGTCTTTTAATTTCATGGCTGCAATCACCATCTGTAGTGATTTGGAAGCCCAGAAAAATAAAGTCAGCCACTGTTTCCACTGTTTTCCCATTTGCCAGGAAATGATGGGACCGGATGGCATGATCTTAGTTTTCTGAATGTTGAGCTTTAAGCCAACTTTTTCACTCTCCTCTTTCACTTTCATCAAGAGGCTCTTTAGTTCTTCTTCACTTTCTGCCATAGGGGTGGTGTCATCTGCATATCTGAGGTTATTGATATTTCTCCCAGCAATCTTGACCTTTACATATTAATAATTCAGTCAAATTTGCTTCTTGATGCTATATCAAGAACTTTCTTTTTCATTGTTCAGTGTCCAGACTGGGACACAACCAATAAAGATAGCTGGAAAATACTTGGAAAGAAATCAAAGAGATGGTATGAAATTAATTAAATTCATTTTTAATAGAAATTGAAGAAAAGGAGAGAAGAGGAATTATAGACTTTGAAAGAGAGAAGGCTGTATGGTTGTTAATTAATGACTTTTATGGGTTTAAACACAAATTAGGAAAACAGTCCTTTGTGTTAAATAGAAAATGATGTGAGTGAGTTATGTTAATTAAAATGACATTTTGAAAGATATGAATATGTTAGTTGTTAGTGTTCCATCAATAAAAGATGGCTGTGTACTTGAAGGATTTATAAAACAAAGAAATTCAAAGATGTATTCAAAAAGTAATATCTACTTTTTTTTCTTTTTGCTCTCATCTCCTGTTGCACAGTTTTCACAAATAACTTTCAAGTCTTGGTTTCTGTGTTAGGGAAAGAAAACAGTCCTTATTTGGCAACTATATACTCATAACTCTGTCATCCAATGAAATAAATCAGAAATACTTCTTTAATATTATAACTCTGTGATCAGTTTATAAGAAGATACTCTTATAGTTTAATAAAGACAGTGATTAAATCATTAGTGATTACTGAGTTCCTAAAGAGAGAGACAATTTAGTATTCTTGTCTCTAAGAAGTCAAATCTGGTTCTCTTACTTCCTATCTGTGTCCCGCCTTGGCCTAATTATTATTTACCCTCTGTTTCTGAGTTTGCTCATATGTAAAGTGAGAGTCATAATTATAGCCACTCTAGAGATAATACATATAGAGTCCTTGGAACATTTGCTGGGACAGGTCAGTAGTCTATACTTGTTAATGATTTTATTATTGTATTTTAGGCTTCCTCCTAAATATGTTATATATTTAATCTCTTTAGTCTTAATTACATATGAGGGAATTGAAGCTGACACTAATTAAATGGCATGCCTAAAGTCACATAACCATTAGAGTAGAGTCTGCATTCAAATTTTAGCCTTATTTCAAACATGAACATTTTATATTTTGTCAATGTGCTTTTTTAATCATAAACCTTCACCCTTGTATTTTAAATTAAGTATTTTCTGATCAATAGAATAAAGGATTTTTTTTCACTACACTAATATAAAATAATGTCTTCACTGAAATACAGAGCTCTGAATCACTCAAAGAGAAGCATGAAATTATTACTGGGTGAAACTCCCTGTAAATATCAAATTCTTCCACATCTACAAAGTCAGGCTTTACTTGATAAGCATTAAATTTTGTTAGAGATTCTAGAAAAACATTTTAAAATAAATGCTACTTTCTGAATGATTCCATCTGTTTTCCTATGAAACACACTTAACTCACTCCCACATATATCCTAGAAAATCAATTGCCACTTGATCACAATAAAATTGATATCCAATTTCTCGAATAATTGACCAAGTTAAACCTTTGACACGTCTGTGGCTGTTGTGTTATCAGTGAAGTGTAGCACATCAAAGTTATATCACCAAGCATGGCATATTAATTAAATTGTGTAAGCAGTTTTGACTTGATTACTGAGGAAAGTTTCTTTTTCTGCTATTTTAAGAGGAAAAGAGATAAAGTGCAGATATTTCAGTGGGCCTTTTTATTTAAATTCCTTTTCTACTGCAAAGTGCAGGCTATTTGTGTTCATCTGAGAAAACAAAATCTATAAACTAAAATTTCTCTGAGATCAGCTAAATGTGACTTAATGATAAAACAGGGCTTCCTTGGTGGCTCAGTGGTAAAGAATCCACCTGCCAGTGCAAGAGTCACAGGTTGGATCCCTGATTGGGGAAGATCCCACATGCCTTGGAGAACTGACCCTGTGGGCAACAACTATTGAGCCTGTGCTCTAGAACCCAGGAGCTGCAGCTACTGAGCGCACATGCCACAAGTTCTGAGTCCACATGCTCTAAAGCCTGTGCTCTGCAACAAGAGGAGTCACCACAATTAGAAGCCCATGCGCCACAATTAAGGAGTAGCCCTCCCTTGCCACAATTAGAGAAAGGCCCACGTAGCTATGATAACCAAGGATAGCCAAAAGTAAATAAATAAAATTTACTGTCTCTATAATGTGCAAATAATGCCAGTGTGACTGCTAGGATGAAGTTGTTTAAAAATATGAATATGAAATTTTTTAAAAAGAAAATGGGGGCTTCCCTGAGAGCTCAGTTGGTAAAGAATCTGCCTGCAATGTGGGAGATCCAGGTTTGATCCCCGGGTCTAGTCGGGAAAATCCTCTGGAGAAGGGAATGGCTACCTACTCCAGTGTTCTTGGGCTTCCCTTGTGGCTCAGCTGGTAAAGAATCCTCCTACAATGTGGGAGACCTGGGTTGGATCCCTGGGTTGGGAAGATCCCCTGGAGAAGGGAAAGGCTCTCCACTCCAATATTCTGGCCTAGAGAATTCAGTCCATGGGGTCGCAAAGAGTAGGACACAACTAAGCAACTTTCACTTTTTCACTTTAAAAAAGCACATTATTGTCTGAAGTGATCCTGGAATTATTTTGTGAATTAGTTAAGACTCCAGTCCAAGTGATGAAGAGAAGTTCGGTAACTTTATTCTTTGCATGAGTCATCTTTTGTCACCTTTGTCAACTTAAGTGCATCGCTATGTCTGTGAGTAGGGCTGGTCAGTGTGACAAATTTAAATCATATGGACCATTTCAGTCATGTGATTCACACAAGTAATATTTGTAAATAATGCAATCATGTATAAAATAAAATTCCTAATATGTTTCACAGGAACAGTTTGGGAAGGTATTTTTATATATTTGTTTTTTGACTTCCCCGGTGGCTCAGATGGTAAAGCGTCTGCCTACAATGCGGGAGACCTGGGTTTGATCCCTGGGATAGGAAGATCTCCTGGAGAAGGAAATGGCAACCCACTCCAGTATTCTTGCCGGGAAAATCCCATGGACGGAGGAACCTGGTAGGCTACAAGTCCATGGGGTCACAAAGAGTCGAACACGACTGAGTGACATTTACTTTACTTTGCTTTGCTTTCTGACTTTTTAGTCTAAATTGTTCACTGATAACAGTGTATGCATTTGCAAAAGGGGTGCCAGACAATTCGAAAGTAATGTTTATTGCTTGAGTAATAGAGTGACTAACGTAAGAAATCTTTCTCCTTTACTTTTTGCCCACCATATTATTAATACTTGTGCCAGTGTACATATTTGATCATATCATACATATTATTTTATGTATTTTTCCCCAAAGTATGGCACATCAGAGGTGTTATTCCATAGCATTGTGATAGCAGTATGTAGAATCCTACTTAATTATTTTAAAATTCAAATGATATTTCCTATTTGGACATAATACGTTTTGTTCAAACAATCCTTTGTTAATGAACACTCTGGTAGCTGTTTATTTTTCTCTTCCTTTATTTGTCATTGTGAATAATATGATAACAGAGTCCCGGTACATATATCATTTTCAAGAAATAATACTATTTTTGCTGAGGCCCCTTTGGACATTTTATTTCCCCCAGAGTTTACTCCCTTGGTAATTTTGAAATACAAATAAACTGATTTGGCTCTTACTCCCTCCCCTCCACCAGAGTCTCTGAAGGAGAGCACTGTAATAGGAGTATGAACAAGACAAATAGGACTACAGGTACATGGAGAAAGTTGCACATTGCTAAAGGGTTATTAAGAAGGAAGAAGACCACTTTATCACTTTACTTACAGCTCTTTAGTATTATTGCATTTATTCTGTGACAGAAAAATAAGGTATACAAATTCTCAAATAATGTATTTTTAAAGAATATTGCCATAAAATGCATAAAATGTGAACTACATGCGCTAAAGAAATCCTTTTAATATCTGGAGAAATAGTTGTAGTCCTTAAGTGGCTATAGCATGACATAATAAAAACTACATAAAATGTGAACACTGAGTCAAAATTTGAAATTCTCTGGGTTTTTGTTTTCACATGAAAATATAACGAGGTAAGAAGGATTGGACTATAAAGAAAGCTGAGTGCTGAAGAACTGATGCCTTTGAACTGTCTGTTGGAGGAGACTCTTGAGAGTCCCTTGGACTGCAAGGAGATCAAACCAGTCAATCCTAAAGGAAATCAGTACTGAATATTCATTGGAAGAACTGATGATGAAGCTGAAACTCCAATACTTTGGCCACCTGATGTGAAGAACTGACACATTGAAAAATATCCTGAAGGCAGGAGGGGAAGGGGATGACAGAGCATGAGATGGTTGGATGGCATCACTCACTCGATGGACACGGGTTTGATCAAGCTCTGGGAGGTGGTGATGGGCAGGGAAGCCTGGCGTGCTGCAGTCCATGGGGTCACAAAGAGTAGGACATGACTGAGTGCCTGAACTTAACTGAATGATACTGGTGCAAGGATTGTATCTGGCATAGATTAAGTGCCCGGCAAATATTTGTTTATCAGTAAACATATAGAATGCTCTAAGATAATGTGTCAAAAGAGTTAAGAATCCTAAAACCATATACTTATAAACTACTGGCTCTTCAGTTCAGTTCAGTCATTCTTTGCAGCCCCATGGACTGCAGCATGCCAGGCCTCCCTGACCATCAACAACCCTCAAACTTTACCCAAACTCATGTCCATTGAGTCAGTGATGCCATCCAACCATCTCATCCTCTGTTGTCTCCTTCTCCTCCAGCCTTCAATCTTTCCCAGCATCAGGGTCTTTTCAAATGAGTCAGTTCTTCGCATCAGGTGGCCAAAGTATTGGAGTTTCAGATATATCAGTCTTTCCAGTGAACACTCAGGACCGATCTCCTTAGGTTGGACTGGTTGGATCTCCTTGCAGTCCAAGCGACTCTCAAGAGTCTTCTCCAACACCACAGTTCAAAAGCATCAATTCTTCAGTGCTCAGCTTTTTTTATAGTCCAACTCTTACATCCATACGTGACCACTGGAAAAATCATCGACTTGACTAGATGGACCTTTGTTGGCAAAGTATTGTCTCTGCTTTTTAACATGCTGTCTAGGTTGGTCATAACTTCCTTCCAAGGAGTAAGCGTCTTTTAATTTCATGGCTGCAGTCACCATCTGCACTGATTTTGGAGCCCCCCAGAATAGAGTACGTCACTATTTGCCATGAAGTGATGGGAGCAGAAGCCATGATCTTAGTTTCCTGAATGTTGAGCTTTAAGCCAAGTTTTTCACTCTCCACTTTCACTTTCATCAAGAGGCTTTTTAGTTCCTCTTACTTTCTGCCATAAGGGGGGTGTCATCTGTGTATCTGAGGTTATTGATATTTCTCCCGGCAATCTTGATTCCAGCTTGTGCTTCTTCCAGCCCAGCGTTTCTCATGATGTACTCTGCATATAAGTTCAATAAGCAGGGTGACGATGTACAGCCTTGACATACTCCTTTTCCTATTTGGAACCAGTCTGTTGTTCCATGTCCAGTTCTAACTGTTGCTTCCTGACCTGCATACAGGTTTCTCAAGAGGCAGGTCAGGTGGTCTGGTATTCCCATCTCTTTCAGAATTTTCCACAGTTTATTGTGATCCACACAGTCAAAGGCTTTGGCTTAGTCAATAAAGCAGAAATAGATGTTTTTCTGGAACTCTCTTGCTTTTTCGATGATCCAGCAGATGTTGGCAATTTGATCTCTGGTTCCTCTGCCTTTTTGAAAACCAGCTTGAACATCTGGTTTTTCACAGTTTACTTATTGTTGAAGCCTGGCTAGGAGATTTTTGAGCATTACTTTACTAGTGTGTGAGCTGAGTGCAATTGTGTGGTAGTTTGAGCATTCTTTGGCATTGCCTTTCTTAGGGATTGGAATGAAAACTGACCTTTTTTAGGCCTGTGGCTACTGCGAAGTTTTCCAAATTTGCTGGCAGATTGAGTGCAGCATTTTAACAGAATCATCTTTTAGGATTTGAAAGTGCTCAACTGGAGTTCCATCACCTCCACTAGCTTTGTTTTTAGTGATACTTCCTAAGGCCCACTGGACTTCACATTCCAGGATGTCTTCTGGCTATAGGTGAGTGATCACACCATCATGATTGTCTGGGTCATGAAGATCTTTTTTTGTACAGTTCTTCTGTGTATTCTTGCCACCTCTTCTTAATATCTTCAGCTTCTGTTAGGTCCATACCATTTCTGTCCTTTATTGAGCCCATCTTTGCATTAAATGTTACTAAAATAGCCAATGCCTGTTAAATATACTATTATACTGGCTGGCTTTTACTATAATAGTATATTTATCAGGAATTTGCTCTTTTACCAACAATATTAGTAATTAGTACCAATCTATTTCTCATCTAAAAAAAACAGTATAGCAATATAGATGTGATTTAAAATTCACAGTATCCAATATTTTTATCTAAATGTATTTTCTTACTGATTTATGAAAATAGAGAATTTCCAAAAATATCTTCTAAATTCTTGGCACTATGCCCAAATAATGTACAAAGAAAGATGCATGACTTTTACCTAAAACTTTTATTATTTCCTCTCTATTAGTATTGTACTTCTTTCTCTACAATTCTTTGAGTTCATGAGAACCATGTAGCTGACTTTCTTTTACTACCCAATACTTGCCTTCATTTGCTTCCTTTTGGAGCTTGGATCTCATGGTTTACTATTAATCATTCTTGTCCCCAAATCATACCCTCACTGATCTCTTTCATTCTGTATCATACACATGGCAAAACTCAACCCTTGTTTAAACTAAGAAATGACTTCTTCGTTCCTGAAGAAAAACTGCAGAAAATAAAATGGATAAGGCTGACTGGCTGTTCTAAAATTTGTTGTATTGTTGTGTAGTCTCTAAGTCATGTCTGACTCTTTTGTGACCCCATGGACTGTAGCCAGCCAGGCTCATCAGTCTATGGGATTTGGACATGAGATAGTGGAGTGAGTTGCCGTTTCCTTCTTCAGGGGTTCTTTCTGACCCAGGGATAGAACCTGCGTCTCCTGCATTTGTAGGCAGATTCTTTACCACTGAGCCACCTGGAAAGCCCATAATAAAAATTAGTGAATATTAACACTAAATGGAATCTAATTCTGCCTAGAAAATATATTGTGTAACCCACTCATCTCGGCTTAAATCTATCCTCCCCACTAACCTCATATTTTGACAAATCAGGGGATACAAATTGGAATTTCTCTCCATCTCACCTGTACCTATCTTTTTCCTATTCATCTCACAATAGTCCTTTTCCTGTAAAAGATCAAGGTCTTCCTTTAAAGTTGAACGTCTTGCTAGTTCCTAAAGTGTGGTCCAAGAATCAATAGCAATAATGTTACATGTGTTATAATTCCATTTTGGAAAGTTGGTTCATATCAGTCTCGTATTAACATAATTAGTTTATTTTAAGCTACTACAAAACACCATGGGGATTTTGCAGAATAAAGATACAAGACCACTGTCTCTGAAGTTGTCATGCTTAAAGAATAAATAACAATTAAAAACAAATTAAAAGAAAACTTGCAACTAGTGATTTATGGCTGAGTTTCTTTGTATTTTAAACTACAAGATTGTACAGAATCATTTCTAGTAGCATGGTCCTTTAGACTTTCCTGATCTGAAGTCCTGGAATTCTGAACGACTGAAAATGTGGGACACAAAAGTTACTGATTTAAGATGTAAACTCCAGGAAGACAGGTACTTTGCTGTTTCATCTGTTGCTGTATTTACACCACCTAGAACAGTACCTTGTGGATTATTAGCATTATGCAGTTTCAAATGAAACTCTGTGAGAGATAGTTTCAATAAAAACAAATGAAAAAAAAAAGTACAATTTTCTGTTGTATCTTTAGGTTAAGAATTAGGGTGTTGAGGGAAATCCCTTCTATTTATGCCCTTATGTCTCTCCCTTAGTAAAGAGAGAATGAAATTTTTTCCAACATTTTGACCCACCTATATATTGCTAGGACACCAAGGGAGAAGTAATGATTTTTTTTCTAATTATTGGAAAACTAACATGTTCTTGGCCCTCTTTCTCTACTCAGTTGGGTTTTTGAGTGGAAGGTCAATAGTTGTGCACTGACAAGATGTATTGACTTCAGCTCTCTACTAATTCATTTCTTGTTTTCCACTGAACCTGCACAAGCCCAAAGGCTGTGAGTTCTTACAGTTCCTGTTTTCCTGTAAAAGGCATACTAGATAGGATTTCTTTCTACAGGCTAACCTTTTTCTGCTTCACATGGGTGGGTAAAATGAGGTTGACTCGGATTCCTGAATGTATTCACTGTAGTGAAAGTAGACTATGCAGTATTACTTCATCCAGCATATTTCAGAGAGCTCTGGATATTGACTGTTTACTTGATGCTATTAATTTTACAGATATTTCAATTTTTATTTGGCTTTGCATCTAAATCTCCCAACAGTTAGAATCCAGAAGGGAAGAAGAAGTAGTGATGAATTACCAAAGCTTACAACAAGTTTTATTATATCTGAGGCCTCCTTTTAGGGTCATAGCCATGAGACAGATTCACTATATTTTTATCTATTAGTACACTGGCAATATTCAAGTTGCTATATGGATTTTCTTTCTAACTTAAAAAGGTAGAAATTTCTTCTCTTTTGATTGAGGAAGAGGACTATACAAATGCATTGCTCTTAAGGATGTTTTTTTCCCTCACAAAGATTCCTATATTATGCCCTTCTCTGAAGATGTACAGCAAGCAAAACTCTATGATCACTTATAGCATCAATTGAAGAGATGAAGTTATGTAAATGATTTCTATTCTCAGCTACATCATAGTATTCTCATTTCATTGGCTTCACTGATAATGGTCATTGTTGGTTTTAACATTTAATAGGATTTTAAAATGAAGCAGAAAGAAATTAAGTGCTGGAAAGTAAAAAAAAAAAAAAAATGTGTGAAAGAAGCAAGTTAAAATCCAAGGCTAGTCTTTGTATTCTACAACATGAGTTCTAATAAGCAGGAAATAATGTTTAAATAACATCAAGGAAATATTTACAAGCAGATGCATAGTAGCTAGTTTTAGGTGGAATTAACAAATATAGACTATCCTTTTTTTTTTATAATTTTATTTTATTTTTAAACTTTACATAATTGTATTAGTTTTGCCAAATATCAAAATGAATCCGCCACAGGTATACATGTGTTCCCCATCCCGAACCCTCCTCCCTCCTCCCTCCCCATATCCTTTTTATGTTAAGATTACAACAAACAAATCCTTCTTTAGATAAGAATTGCTAGTATCCTTTGCAATGGGTATATGAGAAAAAATGAATACCTCTAAGTTGTCAGTTATTTTGAAGTGACAGAGTTGACAATACACAGTCTAGTGTTTCCCATATAGCTATGTCATCAAGTAAAGATGACTTATTAGTCATGAATTTCCTGCAGCAGAGAGGAAAAATGCATAAATCAGAGACTGAATCAATGAAGTAAATCAAAGTAATGTTTCCTTTATATTATCAAGGTGTGTTGGACAATCCTAGAAACTTACACTTAAAAGTATGTACATAAGAAGAGCTCCAACAAAATGAATAATGAAAATAGCCAGAAACAGGCTTAGTGATTAACAGTGACTCAGTGACTTTAATAAACAAATCATGTAATTTCAAGTTTGTGACAATTGGTGAAGGTCTTGTGGTCCAACAAGCATATGCCCTGTGCAGGTTGACAGGATTTAAGACAGACAAGGGAATAACTATAATAAAGCCTCATCACTTGGCATATAATCAAAGTAAACATGAAGCAACTTCATTAAAAATTCTCTGCTCCCAATAGCAGAGAGCAAACGCTGATCTATAAATAGACAACTTGTTCTTACTGTGGATCAAAATGGGAAACTTAAACAAGCAATAATGAAAACACCAACAATGGCCATAGCAGAGAAAAAATGTGACAAGTGACATAAAAATAAGCATTAATAAAAAATCCACATGTGTTTAGTAAGTTAGCAGTAGAAGAAACAGTTATGGGGATGTCAGAAAAATCATATAATTTATACTGATGCTGCATATATAGTTGTAAATAAGAGTAGATCTTAGATATGCATGCTATCTTGTATATATGTCTGTATAATTTTCTTGAAGACAGAACTGCCTTTGGGATATTGAAGAGTTTGACAACAGATAGAGGCTGAGGCAAATAGGAACTGATTTTTTTAAGGAGAAATCACCAAGATAGACCAACACTGACAAACACTAAAACAATCACCCACAAATTTGTGCTTCCAGTTTTCAGACATTATTTCTTGGCTTGACTGTGAGGCATGACAGCAAGACAAGCTTTGTTATAGGGGACAGTCTAGATATTATGGTCTAGTTTTTCTCAATGATAGTAGTAATAAGCATGGGCTTTGAGTTTTGAAAGGGTAGCTGCCATCAAGTGAGGAAAAAGAGTTTCAGGGAGAAATAAATCACTTCAATAAAACATTACTCAGCTGATGGAACTCACTTTCCAAATTGAAGAAGCATTAGTTATTTTTTGCAAAGCATCCATTTTTGCATTTTCTCATTTTTCTTTTTTTAACCTTGGTTACATTTCCCAACTTTATTGGGGGAACTACCTCTCTGTCAGTGTATATGCTGTTACTGACCGTGAATCAAAATACTCTTATACCTTAATCAAGGACTGGAAACCTGATGAAAGCTTGTTAGATATGCAGAATCTTAGGCCCCACTCTACCTTCATTGAATTAAAATCTACATTTTAACAAGATTCCTAGGTGATTCACATGTACATTAGAATTGAGAAACACTATTCTAAAATAGGTCAATAACACATCCTCTTTCCTAAATTTTAAAACAAATTCTTCCCTCATAGCTCAGTCAGTAAAGAATCTGCCTGCAATACAGGAGACCCAGGTTTAATCCCTGGGTCAGGAAGATTCCCTGAATAAGAAAATGGCTATCCATTCCAGTATTCTTTTTTTTTTTAGTCTGTAAATTATTTGACATGAAAATCATATCCATCTAGTTATATTTTTACAAGTTTAAAAAACAATAGTATAAACAAATGAGGGCAAGGGCTATTTCTACCATGGGTACATTGTGCCTTGATGGCAAGTAAGATAGATTAAAGAAAATTCTTACAAAGGCATCCCAGGAATGGTTACCATAATAATTGAAAGGGTGGTATGGGTATCTCTAAGAAACCCAGCGCTGAGAACAGGGAATATTTGTAACTCTATTTTTGTGCGTGCTGTTATCAATATAAATGTGCACAAGTCACTTAAGTCCTCTAAGTTGGCCTTCCGAAAAATAGCTTTTTGGAACTCCGTGGACAGCACATGTTATGATGATAAATTCTTTGGTCCCAAATACTTTTCATATTTTACTATTTGCCATTGAGAAGATTTCAGAATCATGAAAAATATTCAGGATTAAATAATATATCCATGTGACAATACAATATGTACAATATTGACTCACATACAAATTACATTGTGGAGAATCAGGCACAGTCTTTCAGGGTACCGTGTCTATCACTTGATTTGACTTCTAGGTTGTTTTGAAATTGTTTTTTTTTTTTTTTCAACTAGCATATTTTATTTATTTATTTTTTAATTTTATTTTATTTTTAAACTTTACAATATTGTATTGGTTCTGCTATATGTACATTGAAATGAATCCGCCACAGGCATACATGTGTTCCCCCTCCTGAACCCTCCTCCCTCCTCCCTCCGCATACCATCCCTCTGGGTAGTCCCAGTGCACCAGCCCCAAGCATCCAGTATCGTATTCTTGCCTGGAGAATTCCATGGACAGAGGAGCCCAGCAAGCCACAGTCCATGGGGTTGTAAGAGTCGGACATAACTTAGTGACTAAACCACCACCACCAAAACAATAGTTCGAAGTTCAGGCTGAGATTCACTCTTTAGAGCTGTGTGAGTTTGCTTCAACTTTAGTCTTTATCTGTCATCTATATTTTTACCTACCTATCTATCTGTTGTGACCATTTTCCAGAAGTAAGATGAAACTCCACCCAAAATTCTTCTGATTTTGAGATTCATGATGCCACACATACATGCCAAGAGGATATGGAAAGATTATTAGTCACATGATGAAACTTACCTGGAAGAGCAGGTCAGCTCCAAACCAAGTTTAAACACAGCTTGAGATCTTAGGGAAAAAAAATAGTGGCTTGGGGGTTTTGTGGTCAGTGGGTGGGATCAGGAGGAGCGTTCCCATGCAAGCAAAGGGATTGCTGTGGCTTGAACCTCTCATAAGGGCTAAAGGAGAAAACATCAATGATTTTTTAAAATCAGATTTCTTATCATTGTTTTTCTTATCAGATGTGGAGTGCAAGGGGGAAAGGTAGGGTTGAGGTTAAAAGCTCCATCAAAAAATAGAGTCAGGGACATTGCTGATTTTTCAGTTCAGTTCAGTTCAGTCGCTCAGTCATGTCTGACTCTTTGCGACTCCATGAATCGCAGCACGCCAGGCCTCCCTGTCCAGTACCAACTCCCGGAGTTCACTCAGACTCACGTCCATCGAGTCAGTGATGCCATCCAGCCATCTCATCCTCTGTCGTCCCCTTCTCCTCCTGCCCCCAACCCCTCCCAGCGTCAGAGTCTTTTCCAATGAGTCAACTCTTTGCATGAGGTGGCCAAAGTACTGGAGTTTAAGCTTTAGCATCATTCCTTCCAAAGAAATCCCAGGGCTGATCTCTTTCAGAATGGACTGGTTGGATCTCCTTACAGTCCAAGGGACTCTCAAGAGTCTTCTCCAACACCACAGTTTAAAAGCATCAATTCTTCGGCGCTCAGCTTTGTTCACAGTCCAACTCTCACATCCATACATGACCACTGGAAAAACCATAGCCTTGACTAGATGGACCTTAGTTGGCAAAGTAATGTCTCTGCTTTTGAATATGCTATCTAGGTTGGTCATAACTTTCCTTCCAAGGAGTAAGTGTCTTTTTTCATTTCATGGCTGCAGTCACCATCTGCAGTGATTTTGGAGCCCAGAGAAATATAGTCTGACACTGTTTCCACTGTTTCCCCATCTATTTCCCATGAAGTGATGGAACCAGATGCCAGGATCTTTGTTTTCTGAATGTTGAGTTTTAAGCCAACTTTTTCACTCTGATTTTTAGTGACTGAAATTTCCCATTTTTCATTTAATTGAATTTGAAGTTGTTTAAGTAGATTTTGAGGGGTATGTATGAGGGCAGCCACCTCATATTGGTAAGAGAGGTGAACATTCTGTCTACTCTGTGCTGCATAATCCCAGCATTGTACAATCTCATTCTGGGAAATGAAGTGGTTGCTTTGGTCACTGTTAATGATATCTAGGACTCTGGAATGGAGAAAGAGTGTCATGAGGAGGCCTTGTATTGTAGCTTTTTTGGATATAGAGACATGCATAACCTTGATTTTATACTTTGGGTTCTGGTGAGGTCAGAGATTCCTAGAGTTTTTTATCACAAAACACAACCTTAGATAAGCAATTAACATTGCTGCCATTGGCTTCATCAAACAGTCAGACCAATTGCAGTGGCTCAAGAGTTTGTAAAAAGGTACAAATGTGAAGATTGTGGACCAGGGCTTCCAGAACTAAGATGGCTGCCTGAAGTTCAGTCAGTTGTGCTGAACTTTGATTCCTGTCCTTAATCAGGGCATCCTAGATAAGGGATGAAAAGAAAAAAACATTCCACTTAGTTCCAATACATCTCATGGTGGCCATTTTGTAAAGGGAGGGTTTTCATTATTGTTTACTATATTGATCCTGAGATGCTCAGAACCCAAGGAGTCTGGGAGAGGAATATTCTCCTCCAGTGCTGTGACATCTGACAAGTGACTGAAACAAGCCCTTTCAGAGGTGGGATATACCAGAGTGTCTAAGTCTGGCTTTATCCTGTAGACATTCTTGGGTGTCTGTGATTGTCAGGGTATCAGGTCTTGGGTGTCAAGCTCATAGGGTGCTGCTTCCATGACCCAAGGCATAATGAGCATCTGGGTATGGAGGGTCACAGGCTAGGACCTGTGAGAACCTCTGTTTCCAAGAGACCCAGCCAGCAATTTTCACTCTAATGGCATATAATGTAGAGCTGAGGGGAGCCGTTTCATGTGTCAGAAACTTAAGAACCACTTATGGGCATCACAGGTAGTCTGAAACTTTAGGAAGTATGAAAGGAGGTTGCTAAGACCTTTACAGTGAAACGGTCTCTTGGGGACACCTGTGGGAATGCTTGTTTGACAGACATAGAGCATTTTATTAGAAAGAATAAATGAGCCAGAATGAGTCAGTTTGCAAATGCATCATAAATGGACTAAAGTAAAATGTGTAAATAAGAAATAAATTTCATCTTGGAACTTAACAGACGTTGTGGGAGCTGAGAGGATCAATAGCTGTTTTGATAGTGTCAGGACTGGAGAGGTCCTCAGTTTACCAATAATTTTCAGAAAGTTAAGTGAGAGGGCATATAGTATTGCACTATGGGTGGCAGTGGGAGAGTGT
Source organism: Bos taurus (assembly GCF_002263795.3). Classification (NCBI taxonomy): domain Eukaryota; kingdom Metazoa; phylum Chordata; class Mammalia; order Artiodactyla; family Bovidae; genus Bos; species Bos taurus. The sequence continues at coordinate 49,679,759 of NC_037333.1, read as the reverse complement.
AATGGGTAACCCTTTTTGTGAGTTCTTCTGTGATTATTTTATATCCTGGATAAGTGTGTCAAATGAATTTCATTGGAGCAGATATTATTAAATTGATGTTATACCTGTAATCTTGGAGTAAGTTCAGTTCAGTTCAGTTGCTCAGTCGTGTCTGACTCTTTGCGACCCCATGAATTGCAGCATGCCAGGCCTCCCTGTCCATCACCAACTCCCAGAGTTCACTCAAACTCATGTCCATCGAGTCAGTGATGCCATCCAGCCATCTCATCCTCTGTCGTCCCCTTCTCCTCCTGCCCCCAACCCCTCCCAGCATCAGAGTCTTTTCCAATGAGTCAACGCTTCGCATGAAGTGGCCAGAGTACTGGAGTTTCAGCTTTAGCATCATTCCTTCCAAAGAAACCCCAGGGCTGATCTCCTTCAGAATGGACTGGTTGGATCTCCTTGCAGTCCAAGGGACTCTCAAGAGTCTACTCCAACACCACAGTTCAAAAGCATCAATTCTTTGGCGCTCAGCTTTCTTCACAGTCCAACTCTCACATCCATACATGACTACTGGAAAAACCATAGCCTTGACTGGATGGACCTTTGTTGGCAAAGTAATGTCTCTGCTGTTGAATATGCTATCTAGGTTGGTCATAACTTTCCTTCCAAGGAGTGAGTGTCTTTTAACTTAATGGCTGCAATCATCTGCAGTGATTTTGGAGCCCCCCAAAATAAAGTCTGACACTGTTTCCACTGTTTCCCCATCTATTTCCCATGAAGTGATGGGACCAGATGCCATGATCTTAATTTTCTGAATGTTGAGCTTTAGGCCAGCTTTTTAACTCTTCTCTTTCACTTTCCTCAAGAGGCTCTTTAGTTCCTCTTCACTTTCTGCCATAAGGGTGGTGTCATCTGCATATCTGAGGTTATTGATATTTCTCCCGGCAATCTTGATTCCAGCTTGTGCTTCTTCCAGCCCAGGGTTTCTCATGATGTACTCTGCAAACTTCTAAGTACTAAATACTTAATTTAACTTTAATTCATTATTCATTAGATCAGTATTCTGTGACCCTTATGGGATATTTTAGGATAATAAGTTTACAACCATTAAGAATTTAGGCAAGTAGTTCTGGATAAAGTGAAGCACACTTGTTTTAAGTTCAGTAACTCCCTTAAGACTGTATAGGATGCCTTGTTTAAATTCACTGGGATCCCCAGGTATAACTGTTAGTTGAGCCCCAAAGTTAAGTTCATTGAAATGTGTCAGTTGATTACTTTCTGCTGAAAGTGTTGGTTGCTTCAGTCATGTCCAACTCTTTGAGACCCCACGGACCAGGGCCTCTTTGAGAGCCCACCCACCAGGCTCCTCAGTCCATTGAATTCTCCAGGCAAGAATACTGGAGTGGGTAGCCATTCTCTCCTCCAGGAGATCTTCCTAACCTGGGGATAGAACCCAGGTCTTCCACATGCAGGCAGTTTTACTGCCTGGGCCACCCGGCAAACCCATTTCTGCTGAAGTAGAAATGAATTGAGAACTTATGTAGAAAAGGCACAAAAGCCATTTAGAACCATCTTATTATCTTTTTGTTTTATAAATTATCACAGTAGATTTTTAATTTCCAATTGTGTAGAATTGTGGGCATTTGTTTGTTTTTTTATTTCCCCCCTATGTGTCTGTTTGTGCTGCCATAATAAATACCATAGACTGAGTAGGGTAGCTGAAATGACAGATTTATTTTTCTGACTGTTCTGGATACTGGATGTTCTCTCTCAGGATGCCAATATGCTCAGATTCAGTGAGAGCCCTCTTTCAGGCTTGCAGATGACCACCTTCTCACAGGATGTTCACGTGGCCTGTCTTCAGTGTGTGCTCCTGGAGAGACATATATCTTTCTCTCTTTCCTCTTTGTATAAAACTACTGATACTACTGGATTAGAACCCAGGTTTAGGACCTCGTGGGCATATCTTCAAAAAATCATGTTGGAGGTTAAGTCTTCAGCATATGAATTCTCAGGGAACATAATTCAGTTCATAACACCCTGCATCCTGTATTCATTTCTCTTTTTCCCCTTTCATCCTTCCTTTTCTTTCTTTTCCTTTTTCTTTTTTGGATGATTAGTTGTGGGAGGTGGAGATATTGGTAGGAGACTGAGGGAGAGATATCTGGACTTCTGCTACTTTGGAAATGTAAGAATATGTGGATATATAACTCTATGTTTGTATTTCAAATGTGAAGTTCAGAGATTAAAGCACATAAATGTGTGTCTTATTTTCCCTTCCATGGTATAAATTCTAAAAAGAGGGTCAGTATTTAACTAGATTCCCATATTAGGCAATTAAAACTACTTATTGGAAAAGTGAAACTATAAACGCTAAATAAAAAAAGCTTTAGGAAATCAGTTCTGAATTTGACTTTTCTTATTATCATTTAGATCTTGCCAATCTCATAAAAGGATCTTCCCATATGACTCAGCAAGTAAAGAATCACCTACCAGTGCAGGAGACACAGGAGATGCAGGTTTGATCCCTCGGTCAAGAAGATCGCCTGGAGGAGGAAATGGCAACCCACTTCAGTACTTTTGCCTAGAAAATTCCATGGACAGAGGATCCTGGAAATCTTGCCATCCCTGGGGTCATGAAGAGTCGGATATGACTGAGTGACTAAGCATGAATCTCAAAAAGTTTATGAGTTTATCAGCCTTTAAAGTAATCATAGTTGGTCATCTTACTCACTAAAATGAGAATTAAGGAGGAAGTACTTAGTAAATAAGAATTAGCTGGTACTTAGAAGTAAGTAATTAAAAAAAAAAACTAGCAGTTTTACTCTTCTGCCTGTTGATTTATAAAATTTTGCATAAGCCACATCCTCATGACAGGAAAGAATCACTCAAGAATTCTTTCACTCACATGCAAATTTTATATTCTCTTTCATTTGCCTTTTTTTTTTTCTTTTCCTCATTCTTTAATATACGAGATAGGAATTATCATAGTTGCATCTCTCTTAGGAAGCCTAGAAGGAAAGTGAGAAGCACTTTGTAATCAGATAGTCCGCTGATTGCGTGTCTACTTTGGCTAAGAAGTTCAATACAATGTGTCTTTTTGTCTTCTGAGTTTTAGCTCTGAGATGAAATACCTGGTTATACTACAAAATAGAAACTATTTCAGGTAAAATTTTCTCCTATTGTTTATCTTCAGATTGATCTAGGCCTTGGAAAACATTTTGAATATACTATATGTACTCTGATTTCTTTGCACTGATTTTTAGCTTCTTTGAGAAAGTCCTGATTCTCAGTTATGATTCTCAGCTCCTCACATTCACATTTACCTTTATCTACAGCCATCTAACTTTGTTTCTCCCATTTTCAAAGGGTAGAAAAATGTCCATTTGCTTGTTAAGTACTTCACTTCTACACAGACACTATTTTCTTTAGCGTCCTCAGCAATGATACTCCAACAATGAGCACTGTTCTTTCCTTTGTTCATTTCTCTCTCATTTGAAGTTCCTTCTGAGCAAATAAACATATCTAATTACTTACCCCTTAAAAATAAAAGCAAAAATGATATTCTTTTTTTTTTTTTAATGATATTCTAATTCCACTTACCTCTCTGTATATTGTCTATGTTAACCAATAGGTCAGTTCTCTTACATTAAGATTCTTTTTCTTTCAGGCATGTGGTAAGATTGATAATGACATTTTTTGAACCTTACATTTGAGCAGAAGCCTTACGAGCCAGCTCAAGTTCTCCATTTTTCTGTATACTTTCCATTTATCCAGGAGGCAGATGTTGGTCAGACTAGGTCCCTGCGTGATCATAATGTTGAGTGGATAGCCTTGCTGACTTGAAATGAAAATACTGTGGTATGAGTAGAAAATACGTCTTTATTTTCAGCTCTGAAATTGTGGGTTTTCTCTTTACCAAAGCATAATCTCTCTTATCTGCATTAATATAGAAACTGAGTCCTAGAATTTGGGTGCTAACATAACAAAAACTTAAAATATAAGATAATGTCTTACTATCCATGTGGTAAACAAAGAGAAAAATGCTATTTAAAGCTTAAAAAATAGTGCTACACATTAGTCACTAAACTTTTAGTAAAAATATTGTTGGTTATAATTAGAAAGCAGGCCATGCTGGTTGTGGATGTGAGTGTTGATGAAGGAAGTGTAAAAACTGGAGGCAGTGGCATATATTCAATAAATTTAACAAGGCATTACAAAAAAAGTAAGATCTCAAAATAAATCGGCCAGTTTTCAAGAATGAATAAAATGGAATAAACCATTTCCAGAATATGAAGTCTTGTGATATTAAAAAGACAACTGCTTTTAGGCCCTAAACAGTAGGGAGAGGAAAGTTTCAAGGATTAAATAAAATGTTGATTTAAACTGAGTCTTGCAAATAAAAATAAAGTGAATAATTTTCAACAAATTTAAGTTGCCTCAGAACAAAAATCAAATTAAGGAAGTGACCATGACAGTCATACTCAAAACCACCCTGATTAAGATACAGATAATGACATCTGATAAATATTTTTAAATGGGCAACATGTCTCAGAAAACAGAGACTGTGTACTTGCCAACCTCAGCAATTTAATCTCCAAGTATTTGTTAAGTCAAAGTATTGAGAGACAGAGAGAGACTAAGAAAAGGAGAGAGACTAAGAAAGAGAGAGAAATATACTATGTATGAGATTTATGTCATGCAAAGAAATGTGCTTATGAATACTGACATATAAAGATAAAGTTGACTGGAATCAAACTGGTAAGAACCAACTAGGTTTTTAAAAAGAAAGTACTGTCAGAAAAACAAAAAGCAGAAATCAAAACCAACAAGGAATATTGTTGCCATTTGAGACTTGAAATGACTCTAGCCTCAACTATCTATAGACAGATAATAATCTGAGAACTATTTGTAGTATTTAAGGAGAACATGGTCCATGATGTCCATTTCAGTTGTGGCAAAGGAAGATAGAAGAAAAGAATAATTGGTTTTTGATTTGTGTTGCATTCTTCTGTTTTCCAAAAAAAAATATTTATTGTAATTATCCAGACCCTGTTCTTCCAAATATTTATTGAGTTGTGTTTGTGGAAACACATAATGTGCCTTTCTAAGTTCAGAGATCTCCAAGACTAGAATAGCCCCAGCTATGATTTATCTAAAATCTCTTTATCTGTCATTCTAGGAAAAAGACCTTTTCACTGAAAAACTGGTACTTTTAGGTTGATGCCATGACTGAAAGGGATTTATGGCTGAAGTAAGTAAACCCTGGATTCAGGAAGGAGAGTGAACAGAGTATTTGGTGACCAGAATAAATTGTAGTAGTATTTGCAGTTTTTATAAATATTTCTCTCTTTCATTCTGATAGAAGAATAAATTGTACTTCTACAAACACAGGCAGTAACATGTAACTTGCTTGGTTATGATATGAGGGCAGAAATCTTCAAAATTCAGTGTACAGTTTTCTGTTTCTTCTCCCTCCTGGCCACAATAACTCCAAATTTTAAAAGTTCAATTGGAACTGGAAATAGAACTGCCTTATGATCCAGCAATCCCACTGCTGGGCATACACACTGAGGAAACCAGAAAGGAAAGAGACACGTGTACCCCAATGTTCATCGCAGCACTGTTTATAATAGCCAGGACATGGAAGCAACCTAGATGTCCATCAGCAGATAAATGGATAAGAAAGCTGTGGTACATATACACAATGGAGTATTACTCAGCCATTAAAAAGAATACATTTGAATCAGTTCTAATGAGGTGGATGAAACTGGAGCCTATTATACAGAGTGAAGTAAGCCAGAAAGAAAAACATCAATACAGTATACTAACGCATATATATGGAATTTAGAAAGATGGTAACAATAACCCGATGTACGAGACAGCAAAAGAGACACTGATGTATAGAACAGTCTTATGGACTCTGTGGGAGAGGGAGAGGGTGGGAAGATTTGGGAGAATGACATTGAAACATGTAAAATATCATGTAAGAAACGAGATGCCAGTCCAGGTTTGATGCACGATACTGGATGCTTGGGGCTAGTGCACTGGGACGACCCAGAGGGATGGTAGGGGAGGGAGGAGGGAGGAGGGTTCAGGATGGGGAACACATGTATACCTGTGGCGGATTCATTTTGATATTTGGCAAAACTAATACAATTATGTAAAGTTTAAAAATAAAATAAAATTTTAAAAAAAAGATAAAAAAAAAAAAGAAAGGGTGTACTATATATAGGGTAAAAAAAAAAATAAATAAAAGTTCAATTGGCCTGAATTCTTTTTTTTTTTTTTAATGGTAAGTGGACTTAACAGCAAGAGTTAAAGCAAAATCCAGTTAAACTTGGATGACTTGCCTCCTGATTTTTCCATGGAAGCTCAAATGGATTTTTTTTAATTAATTAATTTATTTTAATTTTTTTAGCTTTAAAATTAATTTATTTATTTTAACTGGAGGCTAATTACTTTACAATATTGTGGTGCTTTTTGCCATACATTGACATGAATTAGCCACAGGTGTACATGGGTCTCCCTGTCCCGAACCCTCCTGACACTTCCCTCCCATCCCATCCTCTGGGTTTTCCCAGAGCATTGGCTTTGAGTGCCCTGCTTTAGGCTGAATTCTTTGTGAGAATAATGTGGATCAGAATTGTCTACTGACATGAGATGGGCAAGAAACCTAAGAAGGAAATAACTTCTGGTGTTTTAAGCAGTAAGAAATTAAGGTTGTTTATTGCAGCACAGTCAAGGAATTCTGTTATATTACTTAATTTATGTCTCTGCCCCCACCCTGACAGATTTTGAAATATATAATTTATATGTGTTACTTCTTAATTTTTTCATTATTTTTAACTTGTCCAACAGGAGTCTGGCTTCTATTATTTTCACAGCAGTAAAACTGGTTAATTATGACCAACATAGACAGCATATTAAAAAGCAGAGACATTACTTTGCCAACAAAGGTCTATCTAGTCAAAGCTATGGTTTTTCATGTAGTCATGTATGGATGTGAGAGTTGGACTATAAAGAACACTGAGCACTGAAGAATTGATGTTTTTGAACTGTGGTGTTGGAGAAGACTCTTGAGAGTCCCTTGGACAACAAGGATATCCAACCAGTCCATCCTAAAGGAAATCAGTCCTGAATATTCATTGGAAGGACTGATACTGAAGCTGAAACTCCAATACTTTGGCCACCAGATGTGAAGAACTGACTCATTTGAAAAGACTCTGATGCTGGGAAAGATTGAAGGCTGGAGGAGAAAGGGACAACAGAGGATAAGATGGTTGGAAGACATCATTAACTCAATGTACATGAGTTTGAGTAAACTCCGGGAGTTGGGGATGGACAGGGAGGCCTGGCATGCTGCGGTTCATGGGGCCGCAAAGAGTAGGACGCGACTGAGCAGCTGAACTGAACTGAACTAAGTTCACTAAAACCTGATTATAGTTAAATTCATTACAGGCATTTTAGTTCATATCTTGCTAACATAACTGCTTTATGATTTTATTGGATTTTTTGACTGGAAATTCTTTCCATTCCTGGATTCTGTGATATCATACATTTTCAGTTCATGCTTTCTCTTAAGAGTCTCTATAATTTTCTCTTTCATTTCACATTCATTAGACTTAGTGTTCACCAAGGTTCTAAAACTTTCATTTCTGCTTTCTCTGGAAAAAGCAAATGAAACTTCAATGATGTCAGCAATGGGAAATGTTTGGGGAACTCCTAAATTAGTATATCCCTTGTCCATATAATTTTGTTGAGTTCTAAAAGCTATGTCTGTTGTTGTCTGAACATGATTACCACCTTTACCTGAATCTCAGCATGTCCAGAGTAAACTTACACTTTCCTTCAAACATGTTTCTCTCTGTAGTTTTCATTTTTGGTTAATGTTACAAGCATATCTTCTCCATTTGGTATTAAACCTCTCCATTTGTAGATATCCGTGATTGTAAGTCTTTCTCTACCACACATCCAAATAATTACTAAGTGCTGCTTAGTCTAACTCTTTAATGGGAACAACTATCCTATTTCTATTTCAATTAACACTATTTTAGTCCAGGATTTAATTATTTCTCACTTGATTTTCCAAGCAGCTGCCTTGCCCTTTTGTTCCTATTCCTATTTTGTTCCATGCCCTGCATTGTGGCCTAAGTGATCTTCCTAATGTACAAGTTGGCACCGGTCACTCTTCTTGATTTCTTCAAAGCCTCTCTCATTTGCAAATCAGATTAAATCCATTCTCCATATTGTACTTACAAAGATATCTTATGTCTTCTCTAATTTCTTTTCAAAATTTATCTCTTCATATTTTTCCTTTGTAACATATGCTTAATCCATACTGAACTGTATATAATTACCTAACACCATGCCTTCTAATCTTGCTGCTCTTGTAAATGCTTTTTCTGCTGGTTGGTATTAATTTTTTCTTTACCTGAAAATAACCCCTTTTTTAATTTAAATACAAAACAGTTTTACCTCCCTGGTATTCCCCATTTTACTCTTTGCACATCCTTCAGTTCAGTTCAGTTCAGTAGCTCAGTCATGTCCTACTCTTTGCGACCCCATGGACTGCAGCACGCCAGGCTTCCCTGTCCATCACCAACTCCCGGAGTTTACTCAAACTCATGTCCATTGAGTCATTGATGCCATCCACCATCTCATCCTCTGTCATCCCCTTCTCCTCCTGCCTTCAATCTTTCCCACCATCAGGGTCTTTTCATTTCTTTGCATCAGGTGGCCAAAGTATTGGAGTTTCAGCTTCAGTATCAGTCTTTCCAATAAATATTCAGGACTGACTTCCTTTAGGATGGACTGGTTGAATCTCCTTGCAGTCCAAGGGCCTCTCAAGTGTCTTCTCCAATACCACAGTTCAAAAGCATCAATTAGCTTTTTTTGCTTTGCTTTCTTTATAGTCCAACTCTCACATCCATATATGACTACTGGAAAAAATGTAGCTTTGACTAGATGTACCTTTGTTGGTAAAGTAATGTCTCTGCTTTTTAATATGCTAAGTGGGTCATAACTTTTCTTCCAAGGAGCAAGTGTCTTTTAATTTCATGGCTGCAGTCACCATCTGCAGTGATTTTGGAGCCCCCTAAAAATAGTCTGTCACTATTTCCATTGTTTCCCAATCTATTTGCTATGAAGTGATGGGACCAGACGACATGATCTTCGTTTTCTGAATGTTGAGTTTTAAGCCAACTTTTTCACTCTCCTCTTTCACTTTCATCAAGAGGCTCTTTAGTTCTTTGCTTTCTGCTATAAAGGTGGTGTCATCTGCATATCTGAGGTTATTAATATTTCTCCTGGCAATCTTGATTTCAGCTTGTGCTTCATCCAGTCCAGCATTTCTCATGATGTACTCTGCATATAAGTTAAATAAGCAGGGTGACAATATACAGCCTTGCACATCCTTGTCATTTCACTTATCCTACTGTGTTGTCATTTGGAATTTTTTGCCACTTTCTGCCAATCTCCTGTAGAGTATCTGACTACAGAGACCACTGTTTATATTTCTTTTTATCCCTAGTGTCTAGTAGACCGAATAACCAATAGTAAGTACTCAGCAGGATTGAACCCAGATCTCCCACACTGTAGGCAGACACTTTACTGACTGAGCCACCAGGGAAGCCCAGTAAAACTGAAGTGGGTAGCCTATCCCTTCTCCAGCGGTCTTCCTGACCCAGGAATTAAACCTGGGTCTTCTGCATAGCAGGCATATTCTTTACCAGCTGAGCTACCAGGGAAGTCCCAACTGTCATTTAATAATAAATAAATAAGGATACCTTGATGTGGAAGCTTTCACTGTGTTCTAATTCACACAAAACTAAAACTACATATTATTTGTATTAATTGTAATAAAATCATATTTATTTATCTATTGATGAATTCCTGATGAAAGACTTGAAATATTCAGTATTGAAATAATTGGACTGGCAGAATTCTCTAAAAAATAAAACATTTACATATTATTCATTTCTAGTTTTGTTTCTTTAACAAATGTGCTGTGGAAGTTAGCCTTAGGAACATATCCTCTGGCAAGTCATTTCTTCTCAGCTTTCTCCAGCACAGTCTCAAAGAAAGACTTCTCACTGTTCTTTGTAGTCCTATTCTAGCTTGTGAAAATTGTCTTTGTTCACTCAAAAAGCATGATATCCTAGGCTCATAAATGTGATGAAGCAGCTCTATTTAACAGACCAGAAAAAGCTTCATAATTTTCTCTTCATGTTTTTGAAAAGCTTTTTGAGGAGAAATGTTGATTTCATTTAATTCTGCCTTCCTTCTTACTTGCCTCCCAGAGAGCAAAATGTGGTTTACCTAATAATATTTAAGATCATGAACATGATTATTTTAGTACATTTGAGAGATGGATTATTAACAGCTGTAAATAACTCGAGTACAAATTAAGTTATTGTCTGATAACCATAGTAAATATAGTTCTTAGTAAACAGAAATGGTGATTCAAATTTCAAATGTATCTAGTTGCTGTATTTATTCATAAAAAGTTTTTATATAGCTTATGCTATGATGGATTGATTAATTACACTAAGGTATAATGTTCACATTTTCTGTATAATACAATGAAATGAAATTCTGATGAATGAAATTCATTGGATTCTATGCTATGAATTATTTTGAATTATAAAATACTATCCTCAAATCCCAAAACATACTTAAAATATAAGTGGCATCAAATGGACTTTGGAAGAGTTAATTATTTCTTAGGAGTATGTTAAAATTAAATAAAAGTAAAAACACATGTGTATTAAAAATTCTCATAAAATGCCATAGAGTTAAGCCTGCAGACACATGGATCCTAACACTTCACCTGATTTAAGACTCTACAGATCTTCCTGACTGACAGGTGGCTGACTTTAGTTAAAAAAAGAAAATGTGATAAGTAATTGCAAATAAACCAGTGTCAATTTTTGAAAGTCAGTTGTCATCAATAGCAAAACTGAACTATGAACAAGCAGTTAATAGTTTTTTTTTTTTTTCTCTCTTCTTTTTGGTATAAGCTGGAAAAAAATAATTAGAACAGATTCTAAGTACGAGCATTGATAATACAGAACTTGTATAGTACATGGAACAAGTTCTTTCTGAAGCATGTTTTATTATTTTTTCTGAAGCCACAGATGTTAGCTGTTTTCACATCAAAACAATGATGTTAGTCATGAATTTCTTGGAAAAGCATTTTTAAAAACCTTTGAGCAGATGAGATGGGAGATGTGTTCTTCAGAGTAAATAAAGGCTCTTGTTTTCAGTAGAATATCATGAGTAGAATTTCTTTGGCAGTAGCCTTTGAATAGACATTTTAAGTGTGCCGAAAAGTTGTCAGAGAGAGACTCAAAACTATAAACTAACCTATGAGAAGTGGGGGTATCAAAGAGCCCAAAAAACCCTGAAAAGTGACAGATTTTTAGGAAGCAAGAACCCAAAGAACATTCAAGAGAATTACATGAGCTTGTATTCACATATTTTACACTTTTCCCTGAAAAAGTACCCACATATAAAAAAAGAATATATTATAAAATGTAAAGCTCTATAATTTCACTCAGTGTGATCACAACTGTGCAACCACTACTCACATCAAAAATCAGACAAATGCCAGTTCACAGAAGCCCCTCTGATACCCCTCCCTAAAGATATTTACTTTCCAGAATTCTTTTCATGGATAGTGCCTGTTTTTCAACACACACATACACATGCAGCGGGATTATTATATTTGCATTTGACTATGTGTGTTTGTGCCGATATTTTTTCTCTCTACATAAAGTATAATTCAGACATGTTTTTGTGGTTTCAATACTATCTTTTTAATGGATAGTATTCTATTTTATGATTTTATTAAGGTGAATCAATTCTGATGCTTCTGGACTTTTGGTTGTTTTTAATTTATAGGCAATGTCAACCTTTAAAATAAAACAGCCAGTTATTTTACCAGCAAATTGGGTTTATTTGGGATAGCAGAGGAATTGCAGTTCTGGACTTGAAAGCTATGACAATACTATAGGAAAACTCCAGAAAAGGAGAGGATTGTTACTTCACAGAGGATAAGGTAGAAAGCTGAGAAGGACTGCTTTGAAACAAAGTCCATCCAGGAGAACAGCAAGAGTTCAGGTTAGTGACAGTTTCTCATTGGCTCCGTGGTGGTAGTATCTCAGTGCCTGGGGCTGTTGATGGGCAAGGAGAGAATTGTCTTTCCTTTTGCTGGAGTAATAAAGTGGTAACATTCTTGTCGGAGATGCAGGGCAGGTCTCTTCTTGTTTAGGGTATGCGAAGAACAAAGAGTGTAAGAGATTCCTCTTCAGGGCTTCTGGACTCCATTTTAATTTTCACACTATTGGAAATAATATTGCTATAAACAGTATAGTGTGTGTCCTGTGATGCAAATATGAGAATTATTGATCAATAGGGAATGTTTGCATTCAGTTTTAGTGAATACTGCTGAATATTTTTCCAAGATAGTTTTAAAAAATTGACACTGCCAAGAGTGTATAAGCATTCTAGTTGCTTACATCACACCATTTGTAGGTGATGCCAGTCTTTTTAATTTTAGCCATTTTGGTGACCGTATTTGTAGCACATTAGTTTTGTGTTTCCTTTATCACTAATAAGGTTGTATAACACTTTGTATGCCTGTTGACTCTTTGAACAGTCTCTTTTACCTGTTGCAAGAAGTTTTGCCATTATTTTCCTGAGTTGTATGTCTTTTCCTACGAAAACATGGAATTCTTTTTTATATTTGGACTTCAAGTATGTCATTGTTAATTAGTATCAAATATGGACTGCTTTTTTTACTTTTTAGTATTGTCTTTTAACATACAGAAATTTTGCTTAAGACATTTTTTTATACCAAAGTCAGAAAAATACTCTGCTGTTTCATTGTTTTAACTTTTATACCATCTATAAGGGATAAGGAATTTGTTTTTCTGTATATCATGCAGATGGTTCATGTATTATTATTTTTCATTTGTATATGTCCCTTGTATTTTTTCACAATTTGTTATTAAATTCATCCTTAGCTCATAAAATGAATTGTGGATTTCCCCCATTCTTTCTAACAATTGGAAATATTTAAGATCACTGCAGATTATTCTGTAATATTTAAAGTGATTCACAGGTTTTACTTGGGTTAGGAAGTTTCTGATTGGATTTTTCTAGATTTAATTTATTTAATATATAATAGGAACAATCAGGTTTCCTATTTATCCTTGTATAAGTTTCATGTAGTTGTGCTTTTCAAAATTTGTATCATTTAAAAGTTCAAATAAATAGGAAAATGAAAACATAAGTAATCCAGGGGTTCTTCTCGACCTAGGAATCGAACTGGAGTCTCCTGCATTGCAGGCAGATTTTTTACCAACTAAGCTATCAGGGAAGCCCATAATATTTGCTGCTAAGTCACTTCAGTCGTGTCCGACTCTGTGCGACCCCATAGACAGCAGCCCACCAGGCTTCCCTGTCCCTGGGATTCTCCAGGCAAGAACACTGGAGTGGGTTGCCATTTCCTTCTCCAAATAAGTATTTAGGCCAAGGTCAAATACCTGGGTTACAGAAAGTGAAAGTGAAGTCGCTCAGTTGTGTCCGACTCTTTGCGACCCCATGGACTGTAGCCTACCAGGCTCCTTCATCCATGGGATTTTCCAGGCAAGAATACTGGAGTGGGTTGTCATTTCCTTCTCCAGGAGATCTTCTCAAGCCAGGGATTGAACCTGGTTCTCCTGCATTGTAGGCAGACGCTTTACCGTCTGAGCCACATGGACTTAAATTATGTTGTTTTATATCAAGTCCATTTTAATAGTAAGAATGCCCAAAATGTTTTTGGAAAAAAAATATAATGTAGTACTTTTAATTCAGTAAAACGACAGTAACTAGAGATACTTAGAGCATGTGGAAAATTGGAAAAAACTTTTTATTATAACAAAGTTTGAAAGTTTAGTCACTCAGTCCTGTCCGACTCTTTGCGACCCCATGGACTGTAGACTACCAGGCTTCTCCATCCACAGGATTTTCCAGGCAAGAGTACTGGAGTGGGTTGCCATTTCCTTCTCCAGAGGATCTTCCCAACATAGGCATCAAACCTGGGTCTCCTACACTGTAGGCAGAGGCTTTACCATCTGAGCCACCAGGGAAGTCTATTATAACACATGTGGAGTTTTAATGTTGGTTCTGACACCAGCAGGCTCCAGGGACTTGTTTGTGATGACAACTTTGGGTGCAAATCCTCATTTTTAAATAGTGGATACTGAATAAGGTGATACTTATTGATTTTTCTGGTTAGGAAATTCTATGAAAATAATCTTATTTTAAGTAAACTCCTTTTTTGAATCAAAAGACTGTGCTTACTCAGAAACCAAGATCACCAGACATCTAATCATGTTCTAGAGATGTGAGAAAAAGACTGCTATGAATGTTATCTTATTAAAAATATGCTCTCCAGATCTCTGAACATTACTGTCGATCTTTTTCAGAAATCTGTCTGGCTTTTCATATTTCATTAGAAATGAGGTGTCTAAAACTGAATATAGTTTTCGAAGGGCAATGCAACTAAATTGGATAGCAAGGGTTTATTATCTTGCAGCTTCACAATATGACACCTTTGGATATATAATCCAGAATCACAAAAGTCCTTTATAGTGCTTTAGAAAATCTGAATATTATCTATACCCTTTGATCACATCTTACAGGAAGTACTTCTATTCATCACCCAATAAATTATTTAGCAGCATCTAATTTTGAATAGGTAAGGAATCTGCCAGCAATGCAGGAGACCCAAGTTCAGTCCCTGGGTAAGGATGATCCCCCGGAGAAGGGAATAGCAACCTATTTCAGTATTTCCTGGAGAATTCCATGGAGAGAGGAGATTGGCAAGCTATAGTCCATGGGGTTCCAAAGAGTGGAACATGACTGGGTGACTGACATTTTCACTTTCACTTTCAATTTTGAATACATTTGGAGGTCTTGGTGTTATCTATCTTATGACCAAGCTTCGTATGGAAATGTTACTTTTTTTTTTTACATTTTCTTTTTTTTTGTTTTCTTTTAAGAAATAACCAAATTTTATTTAAAATTTTTCTTATAATGGGACAAAATTATATAAATGAATCTTTTGTTAAGAATAAAAAAACTATATTTAAATTAAGCAAAATTTTTTTTCAAGTTTTTTACTGAGAAGTTGTGAGGTATTTTTTGAAGTATAAGCGACATAACATTATACTACTTTCAGATGTACAATGTAATGATTCAATATTTGTACAATGTACAATGTAATGATTCAATATTTGTATATATTGCAAAATAATCCCCACAAAAATCCAGTTAACACCCATCACCATACATAGTTACAATTTTTTTTTCATGTTATGTGAATATTCAAGTATCTCTTACTTTCAAATGTGTAATATAGCATTATTTTCAACAATTTTCAACAACATACATTTTCAACAATTATTATTATTATTTATGTTAGTACTTTTCATTTTTAAATTAAAAACATCCAGTTGTCTTGACATGATGCCAAGCCAGTCTTATTTCAAATAACACCACTTTTAGACTAGAAATACAGTAATGCTTATATTCTAAAGTGCAGCAGAAGTAAAAATCAACTTAGCATAGCAGTGTAATCCTAAGAGCAAATGGCTGATTGTGCTAACTGCTTCTCAGAGTTCAGTAATGTCTTTAATTTTCTTGTGCAAAATGCTAAATGAAAACAATAAGCAGATTGGAATTATATATGCATGGTTGTAAATGAAAGCAAAATCATTCATCTTTACTAAGAAAAAAATGCAGCAATAGTAAGTTTCAATTTGATATTGTAGATAGTGAATTTTAAAAACTCAAATTTTCTTTTTATTACTTTCCAGCTTTCTCTGACAACTGTCCATATTTTGGAAATTAATATGTTAAAGTTGGATTTGGAATTTGAGTCATTAAAATGCCTTGCATATTTTAGTTTATATCATAATGAATACATTGAATCATTATTTTATTCCATATTCTGTGCTGTGCTTAGTCGCTCAGTCATGTCCAACTCTTTGTGACCCCATGGACTGTAGCCTGCCAGGTTTCTCTGTCCATGGGGATTCTCCAGGCAAGAATATTGGAGTGGTTTGCTGTGCTATCCTCCAGATGATCTTCCCAACCCAGGGATCGAACCCAGGTCTCCCGAATTGCAGGCAGATTATTTGGGACTTTAATAACTTTGTTTCAGAGTGTTATTTTTAAATAAGAGATAACTAATTGAAAATTCATTATTCTTTTTTTTTTTTCAAATGGGAATAATTTAAGAAGATATATGTATACATACACACACACACACATAGGCTTCACATGTGGCCCTAGTGGTAAAGAGCCTGCCTGCCAATGCAGGAGACACCAGAGACACCAATTTGATCCCTGGATTGCAAAGATCCTCTGGAGAAGGAAGGCAACCCACTCCAGTGTTCTTGTCTGGAGAATCCCATGGACAGAGGAGCCTGGTGGGCCCCAGTCCATGGGATCATAAAGAGTCAGACACGACTGAAGCAACTTAACAATAGCAGCATATATATATATATATATATATATACATACATACATATATATTATATATATAAATGTATTATTTGGCAATACTAAAACATGTTCATCAATTGCTAAAGCTTCCAAGAAGATATAACCATATGACTACTGAGAGACCAGTTTATTGCTTGAGCAAATGAATGTCCAGCCTATTATTAGTCTACAAATGGTATATGCTGTTTAGAGCCTCATTTGATCCTAAATGTTAAGTGCTGTGTGTCTCAGAGCCTACCTGCATAATCATAGATCTTGGGGGATCTGACTATTAAAATCCCATGGCAAGAAAAAGAAAAATAAGAGTAACTTTAAAAAATGGTGGCATGTTTGGCTTTGGAATGTCACAGTTTCTAATAAGGATCCTGAGTGGAGGAATCTTTTTATATAAATGTTAAGAAAAGTTTCTAAAAATGGACCCTAAGGCAATGAAGATGTAATTTTTCTAGTTCAAATTCATAGCAATGTTTTTCCCCCATATATTTAATGATGACAGATTTTTTTTAAGTAATTTATTTTTTCTTGAAGGATAATTGCTTTACAGAATTCTGCTGTTTTCTGTCAAACCTCAATATGAGTCATCCATAGGTATACATATATCCCCTCCCTTTTGAAACTCCCTCTCATCTCCTTCCCCATCCCACCCCTCTAGGTTGATACAGAACTCCTTTTTGAGTTTCCTGAGCCATACAGCAAATTCCTGTTGGCTATCTATTTTACATATGGTAATATAAGTTTTCATGTTACTCTTTCCATACATCTCACCCTCTCCTCCCCTCTCTCCATGTCCATAAGTCTATTCTCTATGTTAGTAAATTTTAACTGTGATCATCTAGAATCCCTAGTTCGAGCATTTGGTCAGTCAATTAGATTCTATATTTTGAGGAAACGATTCTCAAAAGTCTTATTGTCTACAACACTGGCTTTGAACATATCGTGCACTCTTTGAGTAATAATCATTTATGAGACCAAAAGTAAAAATTAGAAAAATAAGGAGGTTTTTAATGTTTGATTGAAAAAATATAATGATTATGTAAAGATGTATGATTTTAATACCATCTGTACAAGACTAATATTAATATAGTAATAACAAATCTAATATTATGTATTTCATAAAATATTTTTTATGTGAGAGTTGGACTATCAAGATGTGATGTGAGAGTTGGACTATAAAGAAAGCTGAGTGCTGAAGAATTGATGCTTTTGAACTGTGGTGTTGGAGAAGACTCTTTTTTTATGACATTATTCTTTTTTTATATATATATATATTTTAACTTTACAATATTGTATTGGTTTTGCCATATATTAACATGAATCTGCCACAGGTATACACGTGTTTCCCATCCTGAACCCTCCTCCCTCCTCCCTCCCCGTACCATCCCTCAGGGTCGTCCCAGTGCACCAGCCCCAAGCATCCAGTATGGTGCATTGAACCTGGACTGGTGACTCATTTCATATATGATATTATAGATGTTTCAATGCCAGTCTCCCAAATCATCCCACTCTCTCCCTCTCCCACAGAGTCCAAAAGACTGTTCTATACATCAGTGTCTCTTTTGCTGTCTTGTATACAGGGTTATTGTTACCATCTTTCTAAATTCCATATATATGCATTAGTATACGGTATTGGTGTTTTTCTTTCTGGCTTACTTCACTCTGTATAATAAGTTCCAGTTTCATCCACCTCATTAGAACTAATTCAAATGTATTCTTTCTAATGGCTGAGTAATACTCCATTGTGTATATGTACCACAGCTTTCTTATCCATTCATCTGCTGATGGACACCTAGGTTGCTTCCATGTCCTGGCTATTATAAACAGTGCTGTGATGAACATTGGGGTATATGTATCTCTTTCAATTCTGGTTTCATCAGTGTGTATGCCCAGCAGTGGGATTGCTGGGTCATAAGGCAGTTCTATTTCCAGTTTTTTAAGGAATCTCCACACCATTCTCCATAGTGGCTGTACTAGTTTGCATTCCCACCAACAGTGTAAGAGGGTTCCCTTTTCTCCACACTCTCTTCAGCATTTATTGCTTGTAGACTTTTGGATCGCAGCCATTCTGACTGGCGTGAAATGGTACCTCATTGTGGTTTTGATTTGCATTTCTCTGATAATGAGTGATGTTGAGCATTTTTCATGCATTTGTTAGCCATCTGTATGTCTTCTTTGGAGAAATGTCTATTTAGTTCTTTGGCCCATTTTTTGATTGGGTCATTTATTTTTCTGGAATTGAGCTGTAGGAGTTGCTTGTATATTTTTGAGATTAGTTGTTTGTCAGTTGCTTCATTTGCTATTATTTTCTCCCATTCTGAAGGCTGTCTTTTCACCTTGCTTATAGTTTCCTTTGTTGTGCAGAAGCTTTTAAGTTTAATTAGGTCCCATTTGTTTATTTTTGCTTTTATTTCCAATATTCTGGGAGGTGGGTCATAGAGGATCCTGCTGTGATGTATGTCAGAGAGTGTTTTGTCTATGTTCTCCTCTAGGAGTTTTATAGTTTCTGTTCTTACGTTGAGATCTTTAATCCAATTTGAGTTTATTTTTGTGTATGGTGTTAGAAAGTGCTCTAGTTTCATTCTTTTACAAGTGGTTGACCAGTTTTCCCAGCACCACTTGTTAAAGAGATTGTCTTTAATCCATTGTATATTCTTGCCTCCTTTGTCAAAGATAAGGTGTCCATATGTGCGTGGATTTATCTCTGGGCTTTCTATTTTGTTCCATTGATCTATATTTCTGTCTTTGTGCCAGTACCATACTGTCTTGATGACTGTGGCTTTGTAGTAGAGCCTGAAGTCAGGCAGGTTGATTCTTCCAGTTCCATTCTTCTTTCTCAAGATCGTTTTGGCTATTCGAGGTTTTTTGTATTTCCATACAAATTGTGAAATTATTTGTTCTAGCTCTGTGAAGAATCCCGTTGGTAGCTTGATAGGGATTGCAGTGAATCTATAAATTGCTTTGGGTAGTATACTCATTTTCACTATATTGATTCTTCCAATCCATGAACATGGTATATTTCTCCATCTATTAGTGTCCTCTTTGATTTCTTTCACCAGTGTTTTATAGTTTTCTATATATAGGTCTTTAGTTTCTTTAGGTAGATATATTCCTAAGTATTTTATTATTTTCATTGCTATGATGGGAGAAGACTCTTGAGAGTATTTTGGACAGCAAGGAGATCGAACCAGTGCATCCTAAAGGAAATCAGTCCTGAATATTCATTGGAAGGACTGATACTGAAGCTGAAATTCCAATACTTTAGCCACCTGATGTGAAGAACCAACTCATTGGAAAAGACCCTGATGCAGGTAAAGATTGAAGGAGAGAGGAGAAGGGGACGACAGAGAATGAGATGGT
The DNA here is from genome assembly GCF_002263795.3 of Bos taurus. Lineage (NCBI taxonomy): Eukaryota > Metazoa > Chordata > Mammalia > Artiodactyla > Bovidae > Bos > Bos taurus. The sequence continues at coordinate 49,659,863 of NC_037333.1, read as the reverse complement.
TGCATGGCGTCACCAACATGAGTTTGAGTAGGCTCCAGCAGTTGGTGATGGACAGGGAAGCCTGGCATGCTGCAGTCCATGGGGTCACAAAGAATAGGACACAACTGAGAGACTGAACTGAACTGAACTAAAAATATTTTTCTATTCTCTTAATTTAATCATCTTAGTGATGGTGTGTGGAGAAGGCAATGGCACCCCACTTCAGTACTCTTGCCTGGAAAATCCCATGGATGGAGGAGCCTGGAAGGCTGCAGTCCATGGGGTCGCTGAGGTCGGACACAACTGAGCAACTTCACTTTCACTTTTCACTTTCATGCATTGGGGAAGGAAATGGCAACCCACTCCAGTGTTCTTGCCTGGAGAATCCCAGGGGTGGGGGAGCCTGGTGGGCTGCCGTCTATGGGGTTGCACAGAGTTGGACACGACTGAAGCGACTTAGCAGCAGCAGCAGCAATGATGGTGTGACTAAGTCATTTTCCAGTTTTGAAAAAATAAAGAAAATATTTCATTAAAGAATGTGTCTAAAAAATTTCCCCTCTTTTCTTATTTTAAAGTGATCCTGACTTATATGGAAAATTAAACATTAAAATACATGCCAAAATATGCAAATAAATTTTCTGCTACCATGTTTTTAGTGTAAGAACACAGAGTTGAATCACTGTTTAAACTTCAAGAAGTCAATATCCATTTGCTCAAGAAATTAAGCTTGAGATAATTATGTGTAAAGTAAAAAAAAAAAACATACTCTACATCCACATATTGAACAGCTAAGACAAAGTAAAAAAGTGGATCAGGGATGAGGAACTGACATAGAAATCTGATGTAAAATCTATGCAGTTTGATTCCTAGGTTGTCCAAGGCATATGAATTAGTCATTCATAGTTATTAAATGTATTCATTACTAGAACATAGAGCTGTCTAGGACATACACACATGATGCCTCTGGGAATTTAAAGCCCATCTACACAGATGCATATTAAATAAATATTTACCAAAAAGGGAAGAAACATTGAGAGTGAATCCAGTCGAGAGTTTACCCTGATCTGGTATCACAAAGTTTTCTTTCAGGAAGTAATATGTTAGCTGATATCTCAGAAATAGTAAAGATTAAATTCTTCATTGTTGTTTATTTAGTCTCTCAGTCATGTCCAAATCTTTGTGACCCCTTGGAGGCCCACGAGACTTCTCTGCCCATGGGATTTTCCAGGCAAGAACACTGAGTGGGTAGCTATTTCCTTCTTTAGGAGATCCTTCCCACCGATGGGTCAAACCCACGTCTTCTGCACTGGCAGGCTGACTCTTCACCACTGAGCAATCAGAGAAGCCTTGATTTGTAAATTAAAAAGAAAAGGAAAAGAAACAGATTCAGGTTTACCTTTATTTCTTGAGGCCGTGAAGTTTGAGGATCTTGGGGCAGATTACCATGGGCGAATGAAAGAGAGCAATGGGAAATGTGAAGCAAAGTGAGAAAGAATGAGGAAAGGTCACATTAAGCACGGCTATGTTAGGCATATCCTGATTTTATTCACATTTTAAAGTGAAATTAGAAGTTACTCCAAAAGTTTAAATAGAGAAAGATGGCTTTATTTGTTTTGTGATTTTAAAAGATCAGTTCAGTTCAGTCGCTCAGTTGTGTCCAACTCTTTGTGACCCCATGAATCACAGAACACCAGGCTGCCCTGTCCATCACCAAGTCTCAGAGTTCACTCAAACTCATGTCCATTTTAAAAGATACATTGAGCCAAATAAAAGGCTATTAGTAGTAGATTTAGTTGCTCAGTTATGTCGGACTCTTTCTGACCCCATGGACTATAGCGTTCCAGGCTCCTCTGTCTAATGGAATTCTCCAGGCAAGAATACTGGAGTGGGTTGCCATTTCCTACTCCAAGGTATCTTCTCCACCCAGGTAGTGAATCTGGGTCTCCCACATTGTAGGCAGATTCTTTACCATCTGAGCTACCAGAAAAGCTATACATTGGAGGCTACTGGAGTAATTTGAGTGAGGAATACTGGTGTCACTGGGATGGTGTTGGTGAAAGATGGGGAAGTTGATAGGACCAAATAATTCATTAACTGAGTTGTAGGAGTGGTCAAGCAGGACCCTTAAAGGACATATTCTTCTCATGGTGATTGAAGAACAAGAGGCCAGCTTCTATTACAAAAACACATTTCCTATTTTGCTTCAGTCACATCTGCTGACAACCCATTAGCAAAAGAAGTATATAGCTGATGCCAAAGAGGTGGGAAGTTTGCTCCACCCTTGGTGGGATAATTGCAGTCACATAGAAAATAGTATAGATACATTTTGTAGTTGAACAGTTTATTCAACTACATATAAGGGAAAAGATAAAGTTTTAGAAAATAGTTTCAGGAGTTCACCTGCAAATAGTAAGATTTATAGGTAGGCTGACTGTATAATTTATTATCAAAGCTGGACACGTTTGAGAGTAAAAGAGGATGGATATTAATCAGTTCAGTTCAGTTGCTCAGTTGTGTCCAACTATTTGCAAACACATGAATCACAGCATGCCAGGCTTCCCTGTCCATCACCAACTCCTGGAGTTCACTCAAACTCATGTCCATTGAGTCGATGATGCTATCCAACCATCTCATCCTCTGTTGTCCCCTTCTTCTCCTGCCACCAATCCCTCTCTGCATCAGAGTCTTTTCCAATGAGTCAACTCTTTGCATGAGGTGGCCAAAGTATTGGAGTTTCAGCTTCAGCATCAGTCCTTTCACTGAACACCCAGGACTAATCTCCTTTAGGATGGACTGGTTGGATCTCCTTGCAGTCCAGGGGACTCTCAAGAGTCTTCTCCAACACCACAGTTCAAAAGCATGAATTCTTCGACGCTCAGCTTTCTTCACAGTCCAACTCTCACATCCATACATGACCACTGGTAAAACCATAGCCTTGACTAGACAGACCTTTGTTGGTAAAGTAATATCTCTGCTTTTCAATGTGCTACCTAGGTTGGTCATAACTTTCCTTCCAAGGAGTAAGCATCTTTTAATTTCATGGCTGCAGTCACCATCTGCAGTGATTGTGGAGCCCCAAAAAATAAAGTCTGACACTGTTTCCACTGTTTCCCCATCTATTTCCCGTGAAGAGATGGGACCAGATGCCATCATCTTCGTTTTCTGAACGTTGAGCTTTAAACCACCTTTTTCACTCTCCTCTTTCACTTTCATCAAGAGGCTTTTGAGTTCCTCTTCACTTTCTGCCATAAGCGGGGTGTCATCTGCATATCTGAGGTTATTGGTATTTCTCCCAGCAATCTTGATTCCAGCTTGTGCTTCTTCCAGCCCAGCATTTCTCATTATGTACTCTGCATAGAAGTTAAATAAGCAGTGTGACAATATACAGCCTTGACGTACTCCTTTCCCTATTTGGAGTCAGTCTGTTGTTCCATGTCTAGTTCTAACTGTTGCTTCCTGACTCTCATATAGGTTTCTCAAGAGGCAGGTCAGGTGGTCTGGTATTCCCATCTCTTGAAGAATTTTCCACAGTTTATTTTAATCCACACAGTCAAAGGCTTTGACATAGTAAATAAAGAAGAAATAGATGTTTTTCTGGAACTCTCTTGCTTTTTCCATGATCTAGCAGATGTTGGCAATTTGATCTCTGGTTCCTCCGCCTTTTCTAAAACCAGCTTGAACATCAGGAAGTTCACGGTTCACATATTGCTGAAGCCTGTCTTGGAGAATTTTGAGCGTTACTTTACTAGCGTGTGAGATGAGTGCAATTGTGCAGTAGTGTGAGCATTCTTTGGCATTGCCTTTCTTTGGGATTGGAATGAAAACTGACCTTTTCCAGTCCTGTGGCCACTGCTGAGTTTTCCTAATTTGCTGGCACATTGAGTGCAGCACTTTTACAGCATCATCTTTCAGGATTTGAAATAGCTCAACTGGAATTCCATCACCTCCACTAGCTTTGTTCGTAGTGATGCTTTCTAAGTCGCACTTGACTTCACATTCCAGGATGTCTGGCTCTAGGTGAGTGATCACACCATCGTGATTATCTGGGTCATGAGGATCGTTCTTGTACAGTTCTGCTGTGTATTCTTGCCACCTCTTCTTAATATCTTCTGCTTCTGTTACGTTCATACCATTTCTGTCCTTTATCGAGCACATCTTTGCATGAAATTTTCCCCTGGTATTTCTAATTGTCTTGAAGAGATCTCTAGTCCTTCCCATTCTGTTGTTTTCCTCTGTTTCTTTGCATTGATCTCTGAGGGAGGCTTTCTTATCTCTCCTTGCTATTATTTGGAACTCTGGATTTAGATGCTTATATCTTTCTTTTTCTCCTTTGCTTTTCACTTCTCTTCTTTTCACAGCTATTTGTAAGGTGTCCTCAGACAGCCATTTTGCTTTTATGCATTTCTTTTCCATGAGGGTGGTCTTGATCCCTCTCTCCTGTACAATGTCATGAAGCTCTGTCTATCATTCATCAGGCACTCTGTCTATCAGATCTAGGCCCTGAAATTTATTTCTCACTTCCACTGTATAATCATAGGGATTTGATTTAAGTCATATCTGAATGCTCTAGTGGTTTTCCCCACTTTCTTCAATTTAAGTCTGAATTTGGCAAAAAGGAGTTTATGATCTGAGCCACAGTTGGCTCCCGGTCTTGTTTTTGCTGACTGTGTAGGGCGTCTCCATCTTTGGCTGCAAAGAATATAATCAATCTGATTTTGGTGTTGACCATCTGGTGATGTCCATGTGTAAGGTATTCTCTTCTGTTATTGGAAGAGGGTGTTTGCTATGACCAGTGCATTCTCTTGGCCAAACGCTATTAGCCTTTGCCCTGCTTCATTCTGTACTTCATTCCAAGGCCAAATTTGCCTGTTAGTCCAGGTGTTTCTTGACTTCCTACTTTTGCATTCCAGTCCCCTATAATGAAAAGGACATCTTTTTTGGGTGTTAGTTCTAAAAGGTCTTGTAGGTCTTCATAGAACCATTCAACCTCAGTTTCTTCAGTGTTACTGGTTGGGGCATAGACTTTAATTACCATGATATTGAATGGTTTGCCTTGGAAACGAACAGATATCATTCTGTTGTTTTTGAGATTGCATCCAAGTACTGCATTTTGGTCTTTTGTTGGCCATGATGGCTACTCCATTTCTTCTAAGGGATTCCTGCCCACAGTACTAGATACGGTCATCTGAGTTAAATTCACCCATTGCAGTCCATTTTAGTTCGCTGATTCCTAGAATGTCAACGTTCACTCTTGCCATCTGTTTGACCACTTCCAATTTGCCTTGATTCATGGACCTGAGATTCCCGGTTCCTATGCAATATTGCGGTTACAGCATCGGACCTTGCTTCTATCACTAGTCACATCCACAGCTGGGTATTGTTTTTGCTTTGGCTCCATCCCTTCATTCTTTCTGGAGTTATTTCTCCACTGATCTCCAGTAGCTTATTGGGCACCTACTGACCCAGGGAGTTCCCCTTCAGTATCCTATCATTTTGCCTTTTCATATTGTTCATGGGGTTCTCAAGGCAGGAATACTGAAGTGGTTTGCCATTCCCTTCTCCAGTGGACCACATTCTGTCAGACCTCTCCACCATGACCCTCTCATCTTGGGTGGCCACACACGGCATGGCTTAGTTTCACTGAGTTAGACAAGGCTGTGGTCTATGTGATCAGGTTGGCTAGTTTTCTGTGATTAAGATTTCAGTGTATCTGCCCTCTGATGCCCTCTTACAACACCTACCATCTTATTGGGTTTCTCTTACCTTGGGCATGGGGTATCTCTTCATGGTGGCTCCAGCAAAGTGCAGCCACTCCTCCTTACCTTGGACTAGGGGTATCTCCTTATGGCTGCCCCTCCTGACCTTGGATGTGGAGTAGCTCCTCTTGGCCCTTCTGTGCCCGCGCAGCCGCCGCTCTTTGGATGTGGGGTTGCTCTTCTCAGCATTAATAGATTTGCTGTAACCACAGGTATAAACTAGGGCTGTGTGTGGCAAATCAGGATACATAGTTATGCTAGGCATGAGAAGAAAAAAGACACATGTGGAAAAGGGGTAACATTTGATCAAAGATACTAGAAAAATAATTCTTCTAATATAAAGATTCCAGCCAGTAGATTAAATGGTTCATTGAATTTCAGGAATGATTGTTGAGAAAAGAAATACAACAAGGTGTATTCTAATAATATCTTTACATTGTAAAAATTAGAAAAAATTTTATAAGCCTCTGGTACTAAATGTGTTACCTATAAATAAAAAAAGAACCATACGAAAGTTAGTGTAGTACATAAAACCAAAAACTAACGGACTAATATCTAGGGACAAGAAAGAAAATGTAATTAGAATCCTTTCATGATGCCTTTTTTATGATATAGCAAAAGAAAGTGTCTCAAAATTTTATTGTACTTTTATGTTATGAATGTGAGTTTGAGGAAGGGCAGTGTGAGAAGGGAAACATAGTTCTTTTGTTGGAAAATATTAGTAAAAAGGTATGTAAAATTAAGTGTGAAGACAAAGAAAAGGGTAGTAGCCACTGAAGGAAAGGTAAGGACCACTTCAGAATTCATGAGGGGATGGCATAGAGCACAGTATTGTCCTTTAGTATTCAGTCCTTCCATTCCTGGTAAGAGAATTATCCATCTCCTATTGCCATGTGACTTGTAGTTCCTTCTGTAGGTAGATTTTTACTTGCTTGTACCACTGATAGTCTACTTCATTTGACTAGCTTTGACCAATGGGATCAGAGTAGATAAAACATACCCTCTTGGAACAAAGGCTTTAAGTACAGTTGTGGTTCAGCTTTCTCTTTTACTTTTTTCCTTATACCACTAGCATAACATATTCCAAATAAGAGCTGTATCTTCAGCCTGGGTAATAATATAAGCAGACTCATATGATAGGAATGCTGAAACTGATCTGTAACTGCCCATATAGCTGATCTGTAACAGCCCATATAGCAAAGCTGAATGAAACAGAATTGCTCCAAATAAAGAAAAGCAAACTAAAATTTGACATATTGGTGGTGGCAGTTAGTCTATTATAAGAGGCTGGAAGATAATCACCCATGTTGTACAGTCTTAAATACTTGGTAGACTTTTGCTTAAGTAAGTTAATATGAAAATAAAATGACCTAGATTGGCAAGGCCATAGGTCCTCTGGCAAACCCCCTAAATGGAACAACATGGCCTTCATTAATGTTTCTCTATGGACAAACGGTTTACTGAATAGACGTTAAGAACATGATGTATGAGATTATATACTATGGTTATTTTTTGGTTGTTGCTAGAAAACCAGGGAATATTAGGTCGTTTGTTACTGCCTCTATCCTCTCAAAATATAATTGACTGAAACACAGAGGTTTTCCCTGGGGGTGGGGGGTGGGGAATTGTTATCGAACCAACAAAAATATGGAAAATCAAAATGAGCAACTAATGAAGTAAAAAAAAAATGTTATGTGAGATGTAAGAAGAACAATTGTCTAAACATCATCATTGAATGTGAATGCATTGATTTCTTTCATTAAAAAAAAGAGAGGTCAAAAAATAGTGCTGGATTATATGTTCTTAAACAGCAGAAAGAGAAAAAAATTAATATGAAAGAAATAAAAGGATATTGAAATAAAATGAACAAGGAAATAAGGGTTAAATACACATAATAATGAAGAGGAAATATATTTAGACAAGTTAGAATTTTTAAGGCTAGCTAAAGCATTAATAAGAACAGACAAATTTTTTGTTGATTTGAAAACACATAGTAGAAAAGAGTTAAAAATCCTTATAGAGCAAACAGTAGCTAAATACATAAAAGAAAATCTGGGAAATGCAAAAAATTTACAAAATTAAAAATGTAGATTTCAATAATCTCTTCAAAGACTGAGTGATGTAAAAGGCAACAAATATTAACACAGAACAAAAATGCAATTAATCAAATAAATTTGATAGGGATACTTAGAGTCATGGCTATCTCATACAGGATGCTTATGTTTTTTTAAATCTGTGGAAAATTTACAAAATAGTGCACATACTAGAACTCATAAATAAACTGATAAAATGAATCTTTATAAGTTCTATAATACTAAACATTTTTAGGCCCTGTGTTTTGGTCATCCCCAACTATTTTTGTGTTCAGAATAATAGTTATAGACTACCTTTGGACAGTCCATTGGGAAATTTTAAAATATACAAAAAGCAATAAATATGAGAACACTTCATATCAAAAACTATGGGATGTACCCATATGGGAAGTTTATGTACCAAGAGGAAGTTTATATACCATTAGTAAGTTTATAGTTTCAGGTACCGTTATTATTAGAAAGATGAATGACCAAATTTAATTGATTTATTTTTAAGCAATTAGTCAATGAACACCATTATTTAACAAAATAAATCAAGATAAAATAGGAAGATGAATTTAATAAAGATAGAATAAAATTTAAGAAAAAACAAGAGATAGTCATCAGTATGCATAAAATTCAGAAGCTCATATTTTTAAAAGTCAAATGATATTTATTAAAAGGCTGACAGAGTAAACATACATGAATGAGAGTGGAAAATGAGAAATAATAAAGTTATAGGAGAAATAAAAGCATTAAATATCACCTCACTTAAACCTTATAGAACACATTTGAAACATTTTGAGGAAATGGATGATTTCTAACAAATACAAATTACCAAAATTTATTCAAGAAATAGACAAATTGAAAATATGCATTACAATGGTAGAAACAGAATATATGTTTAAAAACTACAGTGTAAGGAACCTGGATCAACTAAGTTTTAACCAACTGTTAGGTAGCTTCATTCTCAGTTCATTTAAACTATTTCAAGGTATCAGTTCAGTTCAGTTGCTCAGTCGTGTCCGACTTTTTGTGACCCTATGGACTGCAGCATGCCAGGCTTCCCTGTCCATCACCAACTCCCAGAGTCGATTCAAACTCATGTCCATCTCGTCGGTGATGCCATCCAACCATCAAATTCTCTGTCATTCCCTTCTCCTCCTACTTTCAATTTTTCCCCATCCAGGTCTTTTCCAACGAGTCAGTTCTTTGCATCAGGTGGCCAAAGTATTGGAGCTTCAGCTTCAGCATCAGTCCTTCCAATGAATATTCAGGACCGATTTCCTTTAGGATGCACTGGTTGGATCTCCTTGCTGTCCAAGAGACTCTCAAGAGTCTTCTCCAACACCACAGCTCAGAAGTATCAGTTATTCAGGGTTCAGCTTTCTTTATAATCCAATCTCACATCCATACATGACTACTGGAAAAACCATAGCTTTGACTAGACGGACCTTTGTTGGCACAGTAATATCTCTGCTTTTTAATATGCTGTCTAGGTTGGTCATAGCTTTTCTTCCAAGAAGCAACTGTCTTTTAATTTCATGTTTCCAGTCACCATCTGCAGTGATTTTGGAGCCCCCCAAAATAAGTCTCTTGTTGTTTCCATTGTTTTCAATGTATAAAGAGAGATAATGCTTCAGTTTGTTTTATGAGATCAACTTAAGTTTCAAATCTCAAAAAGAAAAAAAGAGAGAAAAAGTGAGAGACAAAAACAAACACAGAGAAATTATTTATCAGTATAAAAATACATATTCTTAAATAAAACATCAACAAATAGAAGCAAGGAATGTATGAAAATATAATGTAAAATTATTAAGAAGGCTTTATTCCATTAATAAAAGTGTGACTCAATATAAAAAGTTTTATATATATAAATTTTACCTTCACATATTCAAGGAAAAAAAGTGAAAAAAAATTCTATTGGTAGGTTACAATAAGGCATTTTCTAATATAAAAATTCATTCCTAATGAAAAGTATGAGTACAACAGAAACATAAGGAAGAAATCATTAAGCCATTTTCAGAATCTTTAAACAAACATTACCTTATAGGACAAAGTTCTAAAATTATTTAAAACAAATAAGTTAATGGGAACCTATCTATCATCATAGTATGTAATATTTTCTTGAGTTTTTACGAATATAAGAATTCAGAAGTCAATATAAACTTTGTAAAAGAGATAAAATTATGTTTCTTTGTGATAATATGATTAATATCTACAACCCTCATCTTTGTTCTCAACTACTGAAATGAGTAAGGTAACTTGATAAAGTGACTTGATATAAAATTAGTGATTACAAAAATCAGTATGTTGTCTTGAATTTAGCAGTAAACAACTAATAAAAGAAATGGGGAAATTAATCTATTCACAATGAACAACAATAATAACAAATTCATCAAACCAAAATCAGGAAACTTTATGAAATACTTACCCATAAATTTAATAAAAAATTCAGAGACTGCATATGAACAAAGTGAGAACACATTTATTGAAAGACAACGTGAGATCTGCAAAAAAGAAAAGTCATCCCATGTTCTTAGGCAGGAAGCTATGTCATAATATATAAATTATCTCCCAATCAATAGGTATTTAATGCATTTAGTACGATTAGCTTAATCTCTAATGCTTTCTAAATCTACTTATTGAAAACTTTAGAAGTACTTTATGAGGTAAGAACGTAATTAGAAAATGTCAGTACTAGAGCCTAAAGTAAAATGTTTTATATATTTTCTAATTATTGTTGAGCTACTTACAAAGTTTCCCAGATATTCTTATATCTTGAACTTCTGCTGAATTCTCGAACTTTTTGGTGACTGTGGTGAGAGTATTACTGCAATATATCATAAGTTATTTGCTTCACCACATATTATTTTGTATTGTTTTTTGAAAAATAGTAAAATAAGGGAAGAAAAATGACTTGAGTTTCCATATTGCTGCAAATATTCTTACTTGCAATATAATCTTTTTTATACTGATGAAACATAGATGTGATTCTCCAAACTATTTTATCAAAAAGTATATGAAATTTTAATCTAATATTTTAATTTGTATATTCAAAGCAATAATAAAAAAGGAAGCCAAAATAGTAATATGTGGTAAAAGTATCTACAGTAGATTTCTAAGAGCCATCTGTATTTAGAGAAGAGCATTTGTATAATGAGGGTCATACCTATGTTTCAATTAATGCTAGAGTCATTATTGACAGGAGTAGAGACAGCTTATTTAATGAGGCAAAGTTTTAAATTATAGATTTATTTTTTGAACACTCCCCCAAACCCTGGACTCCTTAAAAATGACAAGATAATTTGCATGCACATATCTGTTCATTCAGTCATGTCCAACTCTTTGTGACCCCTTGAACTGTAGCCCACAAAGCTCCTCTGTCTGTGACATTTTCCAGGCAAGAATACTGGAGTGTGTTGCCATTTCCTACTCCAAGGGATCTTCCAGTTTCACAGATTGAACTGGCGTCTCTTAGATCTCCTGCATTGGCAGATGAATTCTTTACCACTATGGCCACCTCAGTTCAGTTCAGTTCAGTTCAGTCGCTCAGTCATGTCCGACTCTTTGTGACCCCATGAATCGCAGCATGCCAGGCCTCTATGTCCATCACCATCTCCTGGAGTTCACTCAAACTCATGTCCATCGAGTCGGTGATGCCATCAAGCCATCTCATCCTCTGTCGTCCCCTTCTCCTCCTGCCACCAATCCCTCCCAGCATCAGAGTCTTTTCCAATGAGTCAACTCTTCTTATGAGGTGGCCAAAATACTGGAGTTTCAGCTTTAGCATCATTCCTTCCAAAGAACACCCAGGGCTGATCTCCTTTAGAATGGACTGGTTGGATCTCCTTGCAGTCCAAGGGACTCAAGAGTCTTCTCCAACACCACAGTTCAAAAGCATCAGTTCTTCGGTGCTCAGCTTTCTTCACAGTCCAACTGTCGCATCCATACATGACCACTGGAAAAACCATAGCCTTTACTAGACGGACCGTTGCTGGCAAAGTAATGTCTCTGCTTTTGAATATGCTATCTAAGTTGGTCATAACTTTTCTTCCAAGGAGTAAGCGTCTTTTAATTTCATGGCTGTAGTCACCATCTGCAGTGATTTTGGAGCCCATAAAAATAAAGTCTGACACTGTTTCCCCTGTTTCCCCATCTATTTCCCATAAAGTGATGGGACCAGATGCCATGATCTTAGTTTTCTGAATGTTGAGCTTTAAGCCAACTTTTTCACTCTCTTCTTTCACTTTCATCAAGAGGCTTTTGAGTTCCTCTTCACTTTCTGTCATAAGGATGGTGTCATCTGCATATCTGAGTTTATTGATATTTCTCCCAGCAGTCTTGATTCCAGCTTGTGCTTCTTCCAGTCCAGCATTTCTCATGATGTACTCTGCATAGAAGTTAAATAAGCAGGGTGACAATATACAGCCTTGACGTACTCCTTTTCCTATTTGGAACCAGTCTGTTGATCCATGTCCAGTTCTAACTGTTGCTTCCTGACCTGCATATAGGGTTGTCAAGAGGCAGGTCAGGTGGTCTGGTATTCCTATCTCTTTTAGAATTTTCCAGAAGCCCATAGGATGTTTAATAATCACACATTTTTCCTCAGAATTAAAAATTTGTGAAGCATGTAACACACCTTCCACATTTTAGGTATACACTGTATTCCCAAACAGATGACACAGTGTTTGTCAGAATGTATTTGATAGTTGATACACATATACATCAGACACATACACCATAAAATGCATTTAATTGGCTATTATCCATCTTATTCCATAGAAAAAATAATTAGTTATATTTTTATAGCCCCTGTGCATTCAGGAGAGTTGATATGGCTACTTTTAGAATTGGTTCTAAGCAGAAAATGATCATCTCTGAAGTATATAAATGAAGTATAACATAGCAAGTGTACTACAGCCTCTTTTCACCTATGATAATAAGAAATTAGGTCACTGGGTCCATATGTAATTATCAGATGGTAGAGGCTCAGTAAGCCTGAGTCTGTTAAGGAATGTGTGGGTAGAGAGACTTTCTCCTACTCTGACCAACATTAGCTATCTGCTGAGAGATAGAGACACACTTTTGTTTGTTTGTTTCTGTGTCAATTGAGTACAATTCTGTGATTGATCTGTAATTGCAGCTTAACATAGGCTTCTTAACTAATGCTTCTCAAGTCTCTGCATGCATGTTGCATGCTCAGTCACATCCGACTCTTTGCGACCTCATGGACTGTAGCCACCAGGCTCCTCTGTCTGTGGAATTTCCCAGGCAGGAATACTGGACTGGGTTGCCATTTCCATCTCTAGGGGATCTTCCTGACCCAGGGTTCAAACCTGCATCTCCGGCACTAAGCCAGCCAGAAGCCCCCTAAAGTCTCTATGCTGCTGCTGCTGCTGCTAAGTCGCTTCAGTCATGTCCGACTCTGTGCAACCCCACAGACGGCCTCCCACCAGGCTCCCCCGTCCCTGGGATTCTCCAGGCAAGAACAGTGGAGTGGGTTGCCATTTCCTTCTCCAATGCAGGGAAGTGAAAAGTGAAAGTGAAGTTGTTCAGTCGTGTCCGACTCTTAGCGACCCCATGGACTGCAGCCTACCAGGCTCCTCCATCCATGGGATTTTCCAGGCAAGAGTACTGGAGTGGGGTGCCATCGCCTTCTCCAGATGTGGTAGCAATAATTAATAATGAATACATATAGCTATGACACAAACTGGAATTTTGTGTTATTTTATTAATAACATAGCAGAGTCCCTAAATAGAGAATTCAATCACTAGGATATTTTTAAAAAGCAGCATGTAGAGAGAGTTAATAAGGATCCTCATTCAAACAATTTCTATCAAAATCCTTAGGAATGTCCAGGTATTACCTGCCCTGCTTCTGCCCTCTCTCTGACTATTTAGTTTGATTCCTGAGCTTCAGTGATGGAGGAAAATGGTAGAGGTATTTCCTAAGATATACAGCCAATGCTCAGCAGGCATATCCAGGAGACTATGCACAGGGAATGGATGCTCTGATTTGAACTGCTTTCCTAGGGGCACATCCTATGGACCCTGTGTGATATTCAAGCATAAGTGCCTTTAGCTCGTTGAGCACAATGCAGGGCTGCTTTTCTTGCCAAACCTTCATCAAATTTTGATAGAGTCATTAGAAATCAACAAATAAATTCTCAACCAAGAGGGACTTTTAATAGGGGATTTACAGCTTGTATGATCTCTTTTGTTTTTATAGATTGCAGTCTGTATTTCAGAGAATAAACACATAGTGTTTGCTTAAACATGGTAGTCAATTGTTATTACTTTATTTACATGGTAAAGTCAAGTCTCACTCCAAGTTTAAGGCCATTATTTCTGGTGGTTTCCTATAGCTTATTACTCTTCAAAAATGAAATAAAACTTAAAATTTCCATTAACTTAAATACCATAGTTTTGAAAGGGATATGGAATTGGCCAGTGATGGGAGTGATAAGCTCTAGGACTATGTGCTTGGAATGACTTTGTTAGGCTCAACAAGATGGCCTGGAAGGTAGACTGAAATAAAATCCCTACTGACAACTACTGCAATCCTCTACTGAACGAGGTGAACAGATGTAAGGCAGGGAGATGGAGGAAAGAGGCTGAGAAAATTATCAACACATAGAGCCTGAGATGTAGAGAACTAACCTGTGATTCACAGATTTTAAACAACAAATACACAGAAATGCTTTTTTTTTTTTAACAAAATAAATATGTTGATATGGCATACCCTAATTAAAGCTGAGAGCTGCATTGTCTCACTCCACTTTATAATTTTCATAATCTTTACCAACAATTAATTGGCTCCATTAAAAGATGAGTGATAAGCAGGAAAGACTCAAGACATAACTTGTCCATTGGAAAAGAGAACACACACAAGGCAAAGCATACAGAGACATTACATTTCGAGAATACTTATCAAGAAAACATAACATTTGTAATAGACATTGCTTCAAATGACCTTAATAATAAAAGAAACTCAAAGAGTAGGTGAGTATGATTGAAGAATAGATAATTGAAATGTGAAAGAGGTGAAAAAAATCTAGCAGAAAACGATAGCCCGGGAAAAGATAACAGAAATAAGTGCCATATTAGAAGCAAGGGACATATAAATGCAATGCAAAATCGCATAGTGAGTATGAGTGATTTTCCCATAACAGAAAATAAAAAATTGAAATATAAAATGATTAATGGCTGCTTTTTGAGAAGATAAGTGATTTGGAATATGCAATATTGCAAAGAATAACATAAGCAAAATTATGGCTCCTGACAAAAACAATAGAACATGAGGATTTAGGCATAAAAGAAGAAAAATGTTTCTGAAATAAATATTTCCTTTTAAAAAATTATGATTGAGTAGTATTTACATAGTTCTGAAAAAACATAAAGCATCTAAGTAATTGTATACAGGATACATTTTCTTCAGTTACAAAGGCAACCTGAAAAATATTTTATGTATGCCAGAACCTCAGGAATAGAATGTTGATATTTGAGGTCCTTAGTAAAAGACAGCCAAATATTCAGTCAAATAATGCAGAAACCTGGAATGGAGAAGCAAGGTGTGGGCATTACATCTCTTTTAAAAATGAATAAATAAACCTACTAAACCATTTCAAAATGTTTATAAAATATAAATATTATAAATCTTATTTAAAAATAATAATGGGCAAAACCAATACAATATTGTAAAGTTAAATAAAAAAAAATAATAACTCAATTAACAAAATATTAGGAGATAAGGAATGAGAGTTGGCAGGAACTTCCTGTATGGTAGCATCATTTTTCACAGAGGAGAGTCAACAGAGTATTAAGAAGCTTAAATTTTTAAAATAAAATCTCTAACATCAAAATTATTTCTAATATATTTTTTAAGTTAAGTATAATTTTTGTAAACATATCCTTTGTAAACATGTCTGATTTTCAGTAATTTCTTCCCTTTAACTTCTGTTTCATTGTTTCACTAACTCTTAAATTTAATACATAACTGATTCAAAAGACATTGATAGTATAAATTCAACTTTGTCTGAAAATCTATCTGTTAATGCAAGTTAAACAAGATTTCAGGTGAAAATAACAGAAAACATGACTTCTGTTGCTCTAAACATAAATAATGTTTATTTCTCTAATATAATAAAAAAAATTGGGAGATAGGCAGCTGCTGAACCAATGACTCAGAAGTTTGTGCAGTTATTAATTGTTTTCTCCTGTTCCAAGAAAGAAGATGGAAACAGACAAGGGGTAGGGAGTGTGATCAGACTTGTGCTTATGTTTCACTGACCCCTCCTGGCTTCAGGGGAGTCTGGACAAGTGACTCATACAGACTTTCTAATGTGATTTAGAGTAGTTACGGGTAAGAGGTTGAATGATCAGAGCTAGGTGTCTACTACATGTTCCCTCTTTATATAATAATGGAAGAGTTTCAGAAATAAAGTGCAACTTTTCCTTTTTTTTAACCACAGATAATATACAGATTTTTTCAATGTTTTTATATTTATTTATTTTTAATTGGTTGATGATTGCTTTACAATATTGGTTTGATTTCTGTCATACACCAACATGTATTAACCACAGGTATACATATGCCCCCTCCCTCTTAAATCTCCCTCCCACCTCTCACCTATTCCTACCCCTTAAGTTACTATAGAGCCCCAGTTTGAGTTCCCTGAGTCATACAGCAAATTCCCATTGGCTATCTATTTACATGTGTTACTGTATACCCATCCATGCTACTCTCTTCATTTATGTCACCCTTTCCCTCTACTCTCCCACCCAATTTCTTTTTAATCTGATATTTTGTATTTTAAAAACAAAAGAAGGTACAATCAAAGATATATCATCAATATCTATCCATGTTGTTGAAACCAATGAAAACATTCATTAAATATATAACATCATTTTGCATAGATGGAAACCACATGTGATAACTCTAGTAATGAAAATACATATAAAATATTATGTATGATTACAACATATGCTAAATATATTGTCATTGTAATAATTTTAAATGTTTATTTAACAAAGATATTCCCTAAGTTCCAATATGATGCTCAGCAACATTTTCCTAGAGAATTTGTAGTCATTAATAGCATTCTCATTATCTAAGAGGAAATGACACATCTCTTGTGAAGTTCCAGCAATGTTATCTGTTACATCTTTGTTTTCAAACTTCTTTCGGCACGTTCTTCTGTTATACCTCTTTCTAGTCATAAATTGGCTTGGTTCAATGACATTTATAGTATTTTTACAACAAGAAATAGTTTTTGATAGAGTCATTTCTCAATAATTCTCTTACAATCAATATTGCTGCCCATGTTGTGAGGATCAAACCAGAACTAGCTGGTCATTTACAGCCTGGCAGGTAGCACACAGTCCTAGTCCACACAATATAGCAAACCCTCCTTCAGTTAGTATACTGGCATTGTTTTAGAAATTGTTGATATAAAGATTTTTCTTAAAATATTTCTACTCTCTGCTTCCTTTCACTAGACTTCTGGATAAATTACTTTTTTTATGCTTAGTAGCTTAATAAAAAGTTGAACTCTTTATTAAACTGTGTCAACAATTTCCTGTCTTTCAAGATTCCTTATTATCAGTTGAAGTGTCTGCAATTCTAAGACTGCTCAAAAGAACATAGGGCTTAGCATTCTGTCTTCTACAGTTTCAGGAAGGTGATCAAATGTTCTAATTTTCCCAGGATCAAGAAAGATACTGGGGCTTAGGAATTTTAAACACAGAGAAGTTCTTGGCAAAGCTGGGCAAGTTGTTTACTCCACCAAGGACTGAGCAATTTAGACTTTCAGTAATGAGCATTTTGGGAGAAGGCAATGGCACCCCGCTCCAGTACTGTTGCCCAGAAAATCCCATGGATGGAGGAGCCTGGTAGGCTGCAGTCCATGGGGTCACTGAGAGTCAGACACGACTGAGTGACTTCACTTTCACTTTCCACTTTCATGCATTGGAGAAGGAAATGGCAACCCACTCCAGTGTTCTTGCCTGGAGAATCCCATGGACGGAGAAGCCTGGTAGGCTGCAGTCCATGGGGTCGCACAGAGTCGGACACAGACTGAAGCGACTTGGCAGCAATGAGCATTTCACATAGAAAATAAGTTATGTTCAAGATGTTTTGGGTATACGTAATGTTTTAAAAATATAACTAAGTAGCATTCATTATTAATAAATTGTGTTGTTGTTTAGTTGCTAAGTTGTGTCTGACTCTTTTGTGACCCTGTGGATCACCAGGCTCCAATGTCCTTGGGATTTCCCAGGCAAGGATATTGGAGTAGGTTGCCATTTCCTTCTCCAGGGGATCTTCCTGACCCAGGGATCAAATCCATGTCTCTTGCATTGGCAGGTGGATTCTTAACCACTGAACCACCAGGGAAATCTCATTAATAAATTGTTGTTTTTGTTCAGTTACTAAGTCATATCTGAATCTTTGTGATCCCATGGACTGTAGCCTGCCGGGCTCCACTATCCATGGGATTTCCCAGGCAAGCATACTAGAGTAGATTGCTGTTTCCTTCTCCAGGGGATCTTTCTAACCCAGGGATCAAACCCTCCTCTCCTGTACTGGCAGGCAGATTCTTTACCACTGAGCCACCAGGGAAGACCTGTTAATAAAATGTGAATACAAAACACTCAGGAGGACAAAAGTAGATAATTTTATATACTCATATTCACAAGAGTCAGAATTAGTTAACTAAACAGTGGATTTGGAATCAAAAGATCTATGTTTAATTTCTAATTTAACCACTCACGATTTGACCTTTGGCATATCCGTGAACCTCTCTGAACCACACATTTATCTGTTCTGTAAAAAAAGAATAATGATATTTATCATCTCTACCTTTACTCAACTGTTTTAAAAATCAAGTAAATAGGGTATAAAAGCAAATTGAAAACACTAAAGTGCTATACTAATGCTATTTATAGATTGATATATTCAAAATTATAGACAATTATCCAACATTACTTGGTTAGTAATTTATGTCATCATAGTATAAGACAACATCTAGAAGATTACTTATTCACACATCCAATATTATCCCTTCTACAGTGGCTAAAATTTAATAATACAACCAGCCTAAACATTTTCTTTTCACTAAAAATAAACTTTCAAAAAACTTAGCAAAAGAATAAACTTCCAGTACACACACACACACGTACACGCACACACATATATTCTTATGGCCACAAGGATAGAATTGACAAAACTTGCAAATGCTTAATGATATTAATCACATTATCACTTAAATATTTTCCTGTGTCCTCAGATTGAATATATCCTCAATTCTCAGCTCTGTTAATCACTTGTTCATAATAATGTAAGCACACACAAATGTTCACAGTATGATGTGAAAAAAGGAATGATATTTTAAAATTTTTAACTTTTTATTGGAGTAAAGTTGATTTACAGTGTTGTGCCAATCTCTGCTATATGGCAAAGTGACTCCATTTTATACATATGGACATGTTTTATATTCTTTTCATTTATGGTTTATCACAGGATATTGAGAATAGTTTCCTGTGCTATACAGTCAGACCTTGTTGTTCGCCCATCCATATAGGATAATATATAATAGTATAATAGTTTACACCTCCTAATCCCAAGCTCCCACTCCTGCCCGCTCCCAACCCTGCCCCCATCACAGCCACAAGTCTGTTCTCTATGTCTGTGAGTCTTTTTGTTTTGTGGATAGGTACATTTGTGTCATACTTTAGATTCCACAAATAAGTGATATCATATGGTATTTGTCTCTCCCTTTCTGATTTACTTTACTTAGTACTATCATCTCTAGTTGCACCCATCTTGCTGCAAATGGCATTATTCTATTTTTTATGGCTGAACAGTATTAATATAAAGGAATGGTATTTTAAATGCATTTAAGAAGATATGAGAATGCTTGATAAAGTAAAAGATGCTTGAATTGACATCTAGGTAAAGAAGAAACTCAGCAGTTAAGAAGACAGAATTCTGCAAAGTAAAGTTATAGTGACTGCAATTATAAAACAAGAGAGAAAGTGCACGGATGATTCAAGGAATTAGTGGTTCAGCTAAAATTAAGTAGAGAGAAAATGAAGATTATGTCAGGACAAGAGATGGAACAATTTGAATAGGCTAGATTATATAAAATAAGTTCTCTAAGTGGGAACAATAATAATAATTTCTAACCCCAATGACTAATATTTTTTCCAGATATTAGTCAAGTACCACTAGGTACAAACCCAATGTCTATTTAGTTGTCCTCCTTTAAACATAAAACTTTATTTTTAGTTTTCCAGCCGGTCTGTCTAAAGTCTGTTTCCCAGCACTCCCCCCATACTAGAGGTGGTTTGTAAATAGTCCTATTCTACTAGGTAGTCTGCCTACATCTTTTCCCTTGTAGGAGCATAATTTTCTCTCTGTCCCCATCTACCTACCCCAGTTAGGCTGTTATGAAGGCAGAAGCCTGGAGAAAAATTTTCATCTTGTAACCATGAGATGATAAGAGTGGGGACAGAGAACTATGGGCTAAGAAGAGTAGAGGTGAAAGATGAAAAGAACCTGGAATCATGTCTGATGATGTCATTGGATCATTGCACCATAACAATACACTACATGTCAATAGACATTTGCTGACTAATAAAAAGCCACATATTCAATGATAAAAGTCTTGGATTATATTTTACAACCAATGGGAAGATATTTAAGTGCTTTAAATTGAGGATTAGTATAATCTCATTTAGGTATTAGAAACTCCTGCTGCACCCAGTGTCCAGAACAATGATTTGTCATGTAGGAAATTACACAAATAACAGAGCATCCTGTTTTTAAGAAAACAGAGTTTTCAAAGTAAATGTAAGCAAAATTAGAACATTGCCCAATATCTTAGCAATTGGTTGAATTCTCAGAATTTCAACAGATTTGGTAAATATGCATTCAGTAAACATGTATCCAAGATTTATGTTACTCCTGAATGGGTATTTTTGACTGGAAAAATAACATTTGTCATTCCAGTCCTATGGCAACTTGTTTATATTTCCATCTTCTCCCTTCATACAAGAATATGGGGGAAGGAGTTAAACATGAATATAGACATAGGCAATATCTTTCAACTGGTGCCTTCCTGAGACGTTAAAACAAGATATGAAAACTTTGCAAATGTCATCTCATTGACATAATTGGAAAATACTTTAAAATCTCTAGTCCTTACTTTCTAGTGATGCTGTTTGGTATTATACAGAGAAACAAGCAAACAGTAAGAAAAAAACACCATAGAAGTTATAGAATAAATCTGGATTTTATCACCACATTTTATTGTACAGTCCCTGAAAGTCTGAGCTCTGGACTCACAGATGTTCAGGTATGGATCCTAGCTCTGCCATACATTAAATATATTACCCAGGAAAACCATGTTAATATTCTTTAGGATGGACTTTTCTCATCTTTAATGGGGGTTTTAGTACAGACATGTAGGAATGTTATGAGGATTATATGAGATACTATTTGTAAAGTGGCTAACTCAGTACCTGGCACATAGTAATCATTTAATTTAGTGGTAGATGCAAATAAGAGTCTTACTATTATTACCCTTATCATTATGGTCATCATCATTATTATTACCTCCTATTAGGAGGGAAAACAACTAATTTAAATGGAAATGAATTCCTGTATAGATTTTCTTTACTATGTGCTTTATATCTTATTCATTCTTAATTATCCATGTGAGAATTTGGCTGCAAAGATCTATTTTAGTCTGTTTTTAATTCTGGGAAAATTTCTTCTACAAATCTCTGAGCCCTCTGCCTGTCTGCACAAATTTTTGTGAATTTAGGATATGCAGACTGATTTTAATAGTGCATGCATGCTTAGTTTCTTCAGTCATGTTTGACTCTTTGTGACACTGTGGACTGTAGCCCACAAGACTCCTCTGTCCATGGGATTCTCCAAGCAAGAATACTGGAATGGGTTGCCATGTCCTCCTCCAGGGGATGTTCCCCACCTAGGATTTGAACCCAGGTATCCTGCATTGTCGGTGGATTCTTTACCATCTTAGTCACCAGGGAAGCCCCCTTATTGAGATGTAATTAATATATAATATGACCTGAGTTTAAGGTGTACAATGTAATGATTTGATACATGAATGTATATATTGCAAAATGATTGCCACAATAAGGTTAGTTAAACATATTCATCAATTTTCATAGTCAAAATTTGTGTGTGTGGTGAAAATTTTAAAATTTACTTTCTTAGCAACTTCCAAACAACAATACATTATTGTTAACTATAATCACCATCCTGTACATTACATCCCAGAACTTACTAATTTTGTAACTAGTAGTTTGTACCCTTTGACCAGACTTCCCTGGTAACTCAGACAATAAAGAATCTTCCTGCAATGAGGGAGACCCGGGTTCGATCCCTGGGTCGAGAAGATCCCCTGGAGAAGGCAATGGCAACCCATTCCAGTATTCTTTCCCGGAGAATCCTGTGGACAAATCCCTGGCAGGCTACAGTCCCATGGGGTCACAAAGACTCAGACAGAGTACGACACAACTGAGCGACTGACGCTTTCACTTTCACCCTTGGACCACGTCACTCGTTTGCACATCCCCCAACCACTCACCCAGACCACCACTAATCTCTTCTCTATTCCTGTATGTTCAATTTATTTAGAGTCCACATGTAAGTGCTGCTGCTGAATCGCTTCAGCCCTGTCCGACTCTGTGCGACCCCATAGATGGCAGCCCACCAGGCTCCCCTGTCCCTGGGATTCTCCAGGCAAGAACACTGGAGTGGTTTGCCATTTCCTTTTCCAATGCAGGAAAGTGAAAAGTGAAAGTGAAGTTGCTCAGTCGTCTGACTCCTAGCGACCCCATGGACTGCAGCCTACCAGGCTCCTTCATCCATAGGATTTTCCAGGCAAGAGTACTGGAGTGGGGTGCCATTGCCTTCTCCCAAATGTTTCAGATCAGATCAGATGAGTCGCTCAGTCATGTCCGACTCTTTGTGACCCCATGAATCGCAGCACGCCAGGCCTCCCTGTCCATCACCAACTCCCGGAGTTCACTCAGACTCACATCCATCGAGTCAGTGACGCCATCCAGCCATCTCATCCTCTGTTGTCCCCTTCTCCTGCTCCCAATCCCTCCCAGCATCAGAGTCTTTTCCAATGAGTCAACTCTTCGCATGAGGTGGCCAAAGTACTGGAGTTTCAGCTTTAGCATCATTCCTTCCAAAGAAATCCCAGGGCTGATCTCCTTCAGAAAGGACTGGTTGGATCTCCTTGCAGTCCAAGGGACTCTCAGGAGTCTTCTCCAACACCACAGTTCAAAAGCATCAATTCTTTGGTGCTCAGCCTTCTTCACAGTCCAACTCTCACATCCATACACGACCACAGGAAAAACCATAGCCTTGACTAGACGGACCTTTGTTGGCAAAGTAATGTCTCTGCTTTTCAATATGCTATCTAGGTTGGTCATAACTTTCCTTCCAAGGAGTAAGCATCTTTTAATTTCATGGCTGCAGTCACCATCTGCAGTGATTTTGGAGCCCAGAAAAATAAAGTCTGAGACTGTTTCCACTGTTTCCCCATCTATTTCCCATGAAGTGATGGGACTGGATGCCATGATCTTCATTTTCTGAATGTTGAGCTTTAAGCCAACTTTTTCAGTCTCCACTTTCACCTTCATCAAGAGGCTTTTGAGTTCCTCTTCACTTTCTGCCATAAGGGTGGTGTCATCTGCATGTCTGAGGTTATCGATATTTTCCCGGCAATCTTGATTCCAGCTTGTGCTTCTTCCAGCCCAGCGTTTCTCATGATGTACTCTGCATATAAGTTAAATAAGCAGGGTGACAATATACAGCCTTGACGTACTCCTTTTCCTATTTGGAACCAATCTGTTGTTCCATGTCCAGTTCTAACTGTTGCTTCCTGACCTGCATACGAATTTCTCAAGAGGCAGATCAGGTGGTCTGGTATTCCCATCTCTTTCAGAATTTTCTCCCAAATGTTTAGGAGTAGGCAATTTTATCATTCTGGCCTCAAGTTTTACTATATGGTACAGATCATTTCTGACTAAGCTGTAAAAGTTTTACATGACTTCTAGAAGACAAACAAGCAAATATAACGAACTTAACCCTGTTTCCTTCTTTGTGACCCACAAAGTTTAATTCAATAAGTCTATCCCTACTTCCTGTATCTCAGCTTAAGCATGCTCTGTTTACACCCTATGCTCCTGTTGCCTGCACTGGCCTTCTTACTTGCTTGGATTTAACATGCCAGGCTTGTTCTGGACTGCAGTCCTTTGCTCTAACGATTCTCTTTGCTTCAAATGTTTTAGACCATGTTTTGATATCCCCAGGGTAGTTCCTTTTTTTTCAAAACATTCTTACTTGACCATTGTTTTCTTCTCAGCAATTTTTAGTATAGGAAGATATTTTTGTTAGGTTTTGTTTTAATGTGCTTCTGCTCTCCTTTTCCTAGAATGTAAGTTTCATGATGGCTGAGCCTTCTACAAGAATTACATCTAGATAAATATGCACTACAAGAGTGCTCAGCTTAGAATAAACATCTAATATATATAGATGGAAAGCAAAAGTAAACATGTTAATAGTTATGTAGTTCCATGGACATGATCTAAACTCATAGTAGTGTCAGGAGTGAATAAATTCTATCCATAGCCAAATTTAAATCCATTCCAAGGTTATTGTGTGTGTTTCCCAAATACTGTGACGTATACATATTGACCTAAGCCACGTTCCTTTAAAAAGGTTTTATTTGCTTCCATGTTCCTCTTGACATAATTGCTTTCAGCTTTTTCCTTTTTAAATTCTAATTTGACCCATCCCATTCCTTTCTTTCCTTGTTCCTCTTTGTCCAAATTTTACACTCCAAAAAGCAAAACACAAATAAAAACAAATGCAAGCAAACAATAACACTAATAAAACTCAAAAATAATTGGTTTGGCAAGCAGTAGTTTTCTTGTAAATTGGAGAAATAAGAAGAAAATGAGCAGGGCAAACAGTTTTCTCTTTTATGAGGGGAAGGAAGAAAAAGCCTGAGATTACTCATGTATTAGCAGTGGTGGGTCACACATGATACTATGTAGACAAAGAATTTCAACATTAATGTTAAAAGAAACCCTACCCGAATTTCAACACTTGGAGATAGCATTAAGGAGAATCAGAAATGGCTTGACAAATTATGTGTTGAATTATTTCTAAGTATGGGTTTTAAGATAAATAAAATTGTATAAAATTGTGTAACAGCAAATTGTGAATTTGCTGTTATTCACACTATGAATATTTTAATGTTTTTAAAATAATCTTCAAAGGCCAGGCACCATATCTTATATATCTTTGTATCACCCATTGTGCTGACCATGATATCCAGTGCTCATTGTTAACACTATGAAGGATGATGAATTACAAGAGGTCAGGGTTATTTATGAAGCAGAAAAAACCTCATGTGATGGAAAGATAGTCAGGGACATCACCTCTTTTTAGATATTGATTTTTTAATCTGTAAGTGATTGAGCTGTAACTATTTTATTACTGTTGATTAAGCATGTCCAACTACCAAATACATGGGGTTTTCCAAAGAAAGAAGTCTGGGGAAAATGATTTCATGTGCAATATACTAGGATAGTATTGCATAATGAAAATACAAGGCTAAGAAAATATTGCTGAATAAACTGTATGAATTTTTAATTGAAATTTTAGCACATTTTACCATTTATTGCTCTGACTTTTCCACAAAGAAATTTAAATATCCATTAATTTATGAAAATATTTTTTAATGTGAATAGAAATGTGAGAAGATTGTTTTTTATGGCAAAAAAGATATAGTTGGAAACTGAGATTGTCCACAAAAGGAAGGAATTTACTCCAAAACATACAATTCACTCATTTACCTGTTAATAGTTCTATTCAAGAGTATTTAAGAAGTATTTAATGATCATCTACTAGTTGTTATAGAAGTTGGAATTTGAGTTTAAACAATATCAAATATAGCTCCTTTCTCCACAAAACATAGATTCTGGACAAAGAAATAGCAGTTATTACAATAAATATATAAAATATATAATGTCAAAGACTTGTGAGTTCTAGGAAGAAAAATAAAGCAGAATGCATCAAATGTGAAAGAGGAAGATGAATTTTAGTTACTAAGAATCAAGGAACATCTCTCTTAACGTGTAAAATTTGGCTGTATGTGCACTTGGATATTTATGTCTCAGAAGTCCCCTTTTCCCACCAAGAGGACTGTTGCTACAAAAAGTAAAACATTATGAGTTTTTACACTTTCACTTTTACCAGTTCATCTGACTTAATATAGCAGACAAAGCTCCCAATGAGGTGAAATATATTCAAAGGCAGTCCAAATGTGAGCTCTGCATATTGGGAGTCAGGAGGTGGCACATTCAAGAGTAGAGAAGAGGCTTCTCCTCTCATTTTCTCCTCTTCTTCACAAGAGGGGCCTGTGAAGCTTTTTGATTAGCAGAGAGTTCTGCTGACTCAGGGGATGGATGGGTATAACATCTAAAGGAGCAAAGTGGTGGGCAGACAGCTGGGAGGGGATATTCTACTCAATGCTAACAAGGATTGTAAATACAACTGAAATGGGTCTACTTCAGTTGCTATATATTTCTGTCAGTAACTTAGATTCTTTCTGTAGATATGCATCTAACCACAGGAATGTTTATTAAAAAAAAAAGTGCAATAGAATATACCATAGTTCAAAGCATAGGCATGATTGATGTTCACCAGATCTGTTCCTGACCAACCTTCTAAAAGTCTCAAATAGCACTTAAAATAGTGATACAGTCAACACTGGAATTAATCAGGGTTCTCCAGCCAGTAGTATCTATGGATGTATACATACAGAGAAAGATTATAAGAAATTTAGTTACATAATTAAGCAGGCTAGTTAAGTCCACAGTCTTCAGTGTGGGCAAACAAACTGGAAACTCTGGAGATTTAATGGTGCAGATGAAGAAGTCTGAAAGTCTGAAAGTGGCCTACTGGAGAACTCATCTGCTCTGGAAGGCAGACCTTTTTGTTTTACTCAAGCTTTCATTTGATTGGATGAGGCCCACACACTTTATGAACGGCAATCTGCTTTACCCAAAATGTACTAACTTAAATGTTAATCTCATCCCAAAACACCCTCCAGGGTGACTCATAAAGTTAACCATTACATGGTCAAGAAATATTCCTAAATTGATATATTGCAAATATAAAAATAATTGCATATTTGATATATTCATGTTCTAACACATAGAAATGATATTAAAAAGTCTACCCTTTTGTTCTACTGCTTTTAAATTGTTTCTACTAGTCATATTTAAATTCATACATCTAAGTTTAGCTTTGGAGAAGGCAATGGCAACCCACTCCAGTACTCTTGCCTGGAAAATCCCGTGGACTGAGGAGCTTGGTAGGCTGCAGTCTATGGGGTCGCAAAGAGTTGGACATGACTGAGTGACTTCACTTTCACTTTTCACTTTCATGCATTGGAGAAAGAAATGGCAACCGACTCCAGTGTTCTTGCCTGGAGAATCCCAGGGATGGGGGAACCTGGTGGGTTGCCGTCTGTGGGGTCGTGCAGAGTCGGACGTGACTGAAGCGACTTAGCAGTAGCAGCAGCAGCAAGTTTAGCTTGCGATTGAAAATGATATATTAGATTTGAATAAGTAATAATTTAGAAATACAGTATTTATCATTATAAAAACAGATTTTTCTTTAATAGGTAAAGTCAATGGTACAGCATTCAAATACTGATCATTTAAACATAAAACTGTGAAGACTTTATGATTCTTTCATAAAAGAAGGTATAATTAGTTTATTTTAGAAACTCTTTAAACGATTATTTTTAAACCAAAATACATATAAACTCAAAAGATTAAGAGACATTAAGCATCTTTAATAGTTATCACACAAGGATTTTATATCACTACTTTTGAAATATTTCCAAATAAATACATCATTTTTCCAAAACCTTACAGGTTAATATTTGATTATGTTGGAAATTTAATTAAGAGAAACTATTCATGGAAGCACTAATATTATTGAAGAATAATAAATATGAAGGAAATTTTCAGAATTTTCTTCTGTTAATATATTCACAGATAAGGTTCTGATTGTCCCAAAACTGACATACCACTTTGTTTGAGCTAAAAGAAATGTAAAATTTATCTCCATAATACTGAGTATGTCTCATAACATTATATAATTTTTCCTTTTAATGTATTATATTTGAATACATGTTAAAATACACAAGCCATTTGATTTGACATTATAAATATTTGGCAGCATAAAATGTGTAGGAATTGTGATGTAATACACACACACACACATACACACACACACACATTGTAGAACTTAAAACTGAAATTGTAGTATCCAGTACAGCACAGAAAAGAGAAAATTTAGATCAGAACCCCAAGGAAATTAAATTGATGTTGTTCATAAAAGCTTACAAGAATCTAAAGAAAGCGGCTGTTCATGAAGAAAAAAAAAAAAAAATCACAGCATGAGCCATAAATTTGGAAAGATAGATTTCTGAGGAAAGTAACAGATGCTGCTTCTTTCAAATTATTTTAAAATGGGATACACATTTTTTAAAAGAAAAAGTGTGTTAAAAATTGTAGCTCTACTAAAACAAAGAATATAATAAACCTTCAAGTCTGCCACTGCTGTCAATCTATTTCCCAAAGGCACAAAACTGTTTCTTTCCATTTTTCTTACAATATTTTCTTATGATTTGACCAGTCAATTGTTAAGATTTCCAGAAAAGGATACTCCAATACTTCATATGAGAAATTGATAGCTCTTGCTGTCAAGTGTCTACTAGAACTGAGGAAAATGATACCTCCTCCATCATCTTTCTCAAATGAGATCAAAGTCCTTTAAAGACATCACAAGCTCTCTTCAAGGTAGAGAAAGCCAAGAGCAGAGTAAACAGCAAAGCTAGGAATAAAAGCAATATGTTTTCACTACCAGACCATATTCTAACCACAAGCATACTCGAGTATACCTTTTTATTGCAACTGAATTAGTGCCTCATATTCTTCCTTCCCTCCCTCTCTGCCTCTGTTCCTTCCTTTCTTCCTTCCATCCCCCTTTCTTTCCTCTTTGTATTTTTCTCTTTCTCATTTTAGCTTTTTGTCAGCTTAACAATCAAAACCATCAACAGCTTCTTCATGGAGAGTTACTATCAATTAATCTTTGTTATGATTAGGCCACATTTCCACATTTCTTGTATGGTTTATAACTTTTTGTTTAGAACTGGACATTGTGAATATTTTAGTGAGGCATTTCTGAGCGTCACATCCTCTGTCTCACCTAGGATTACTGCTGTTTGTTCAGTGAATTTTCTAGACTCTTTTACAAAGATTGTGTTCCTTGTTGTATGTGGTCACTACTGTCTCTATTCCATTATTCTCTCAATTAACAGGCAAACCTGATGGAAATTTCCTTAAATGCCTGGCTTGAATAAAAGAGAGAGAGAAAAATTAAAAGTCTACCTCTTTAAATTTCATTTCATCAATAGCCAGTGTGCATAAAAATCAATGGCCAACTTCTGTGCTAGCTCTTAACAAGTGGGCTTCTCTGGTGACTCAGATGATAAAGAATATTTTTTCAATGCAGGAGACCCAGGTTTGATCCCTGAATTGGGAAGATCCCTTGGAGAAGGGAATGGGTACCCACTCCAGTATTCTTACCTGGAGAATCCCATAGACAGAGGAGCCTGGTCGGCTATAGTCCATAGAATGGTCACAAAGAGTCAGACGTGGCTGAGTGACTGAGACTAGCATTCTAAAATAGCTGCTTCAGTTTTTACTAGTTGTTGTTGCTTAACAACTAGAGTTGTTAAGCAACCATTGGCGCTTACTCACTTGGGATCTTCTGTGATGTTCTGGTGTCATATAATGCCAATATTAAAATACTGCATTTTAGAGTTAATTTGGGAACTATAGATATATTTTAATGTCACTTTGGGTTTTAGTCATTTCTAAATTGAAACCAGGGGTCTTGAATATTGGATGATTTGAAACTCAGAGTAAATGCTATTCCAGCTGTATGAGATGAGCTTGACAACAGAATCACAAGCAAATTTTTTTTTCTTTTTTCTCCTCTCTCTAGATATTTTTAGGCAACCAATTTAGTAAAATAGATATGTCTTTATTTTAGGCAATACTGTTGCATTGTAAATAGGGAAGCTGGGACATCGAGCACCAGAATGGGTCAGTATTAACTTCTTAATTTACTACACCAGAGAAATATGTTAATCATAAGACACTTGAGATATCAAAATATCTAGTAGTATTTAAAGTGAAATTTAGTAATTGAAGCAGTTGGGAATTTGTATTCTTTTTGTATTTAATAATTTAAAACAATATGAAATCCCTGCTTGATAGGGAGAAAGAATGTGGCTAATGCAGAACCCTTCTTATATCGTGGTTAGACATGCATTCATCAATCCTGATGAGAAATCTATAATTAATGTCTTCACTTCTATAATAGAATTCTCATATGTTTCTGTCAACTAAGTTACAACAGCCTAATAAAGTATCTTTTACATTCATTGTTTTATTTGAGATACTGTGATTTTGCTATTTGCTGTTGTGGGAAGTATTAGGTGAAATATTTTGTGAATATTTGATACTCTGACATTTTCTTTAAGAAAGTATTAATACATGGTTAGGAGATAAACTGTTTATTTTGATATTTGTTGATATTACTCCTCTTTCATTTTATATGTGTATGTATATGTTTATACACAGATACCACTATATATACTCTGGGGCACCATTTAGTATCTTGATTGCAGATAAAAATGGAGACTAAGCAGGGCTGGTTACAGTGATGTGAGTGAGGTGGGTAGGAAGTTACCTCAGGAACATTCAAGAATGTGCCCCACAATTCAGTAATCAAGATTAATATTATGTAATGCATATTTTAAAATGAAAATTAATGCAAATGATTAATGAAAAAAAATCAACATTTTAGATTCAGGCAAGATCCACAACTATAACTTGATAAATCGTATTTAAGCCTGAGGCAAATGGAACATTCAATGATATTGCATTAAAATATCTTACATAGATTACTGAGTATTTTTGTTTCTTCTTTAAATTTTATGCCTAAGGCAATTACCTCACTCTCTTCATATTAGTATTGCTGAATCTAAATTCTTATTCTCCAGACAAACTGTATATTGAAGCCATGAAGTAGCAAAATTAATCTTGTTACTCAGCTAGAATTTTATACTTTCGATTCTCTTCTAGCAATTGAAGTTGTTGAATATTTATAATTTAGTTTTAGAAATATATTTTATTAATGTTAGTAGGAAGTTCAATTTGGACAACAGGGCCAGGAACCTAGTAAAAAGAAATTCTCTCAAGAGTGTAACTCTATGAAAGGACAAATAAACAGGTATGGTATCTGCTGCTGCTGCTGCTACTAAGTCACTTCAGTCATGTCCGACTCTGTGCGACACCATAGATGGCAGCCCACCAGGCTCCCCCGTCCCTGGGATTCTGCAGGCAAGAATACTAGAGTGGGGTGCCATTGCCTTCTCCAATGGTATCTGAGAAAGCTTTAAATGGTTTCAAGAAGCAGGCAATAAACAGAATCTGGAGGCACTAGGCCAGAGGATGAATCAATGAGGAAAACACCAGAATCTGAAGTATTTCTTCTCCCATCATCTCTTGTGACCTTTTGATCTATGTCTTGGACTCTGACTTTGTCTCTGTGTTTATCTTTCTCTCACTCTTTCTCTCACACACGTATGTAAATGCACCCGGAACACTGAGCAGTTACATGATCAAAAATGTTGAAAGAATTTGACAAGTCACATCTGATAATCACCAAAACAGGTCAGTGATCTGAGAGACCAGACAGAAAAACTTTCCTGAAAAAAAATGTTTATGATCCATCTACACATCCATTTCTTCTATAAGCATAAGTTCATATTTGTACAAGGGCCTTAGGAAGCATCACTGAGAACAAAGCTACTGGAGGTTATAGAATTCCACTTGAGCTATTTCAAATCCTGAAAGATAATGCTGTGAAAATGCTGCACTCAATATGCCAGCAAATTTGGAAAAAGCAGTGGCCACAGGACTGGAAAAGGTCAGTTTTCATTCCAATCCCAGAGAAAGGCAGTGCCAAAGAATGCTCAAACTACCCACAATTGCACTCATCTCACACGCTAGTAAGGTAATGCTCAAAATTCTCCAAGCCAGGCTTCAACAGTATGTGAACCATGAAATTCCAGATGTTTAAGCTGGATTTAGAAAAGGCAGAGGAACCAGAGATCAAATTGCCAACATCCATTGGATCATCAAAAAAGCAAGAGAGTTCCAGAAAAAATATCTACTTCTGCTTTATTGACTATGCCAAAGCCTTTGACTGTGTGGATCACAATAAACTGTGGAAAATTCTGAAAGAGATGGGAATACCAGACCTCCTGACCTGCCTCTTGAGAAACCTGTGTGCAGGTCAGGAAGCAACAGTTAGAACTGGACATGGAACAACAGACTGGTTCCAAATCAGGAAAGGAGTACATCAAGGCTGTATATTGTTACCCTGCTTATTTAACTTATATGCAGAGTACATCATGAGAAACGCTGGACTGGAGGAAGCACAAGCCGGAGTCAAGATTGCCAGGAGAAATGTCAATAACCTCAGATATACAGATGACACGACCCTTATGGCAGAAAGTGAAGAGGAACTAAAGAACCTTTTGATGAAAGTGAAAAAGGAGAGTGAAAAAGTTGGCTTAAAGCTCAACATTCAGAAATCTAAGATCATGGCATCTGGTACCATCACTTCATGGCAAATAGATGGTGACACAGTGGAAAGAGTGGCAAACTTTATTTTTTGAGGCTCCAAAATCACTGCTGATGGTGACTGCAGCCATGACTTTAAAATATGCTTGCTCCTTGGAAGAAAAGTTATGGCCAACCTAGACAGCATATTAAAAAGCAGAGACATTACTTTGTCAACAAAGGTCTGTCTAGTCAAGGCTATGGTTTTTCCAATAGTCATGTATGGATGTGAGAGTTGGACTATAAATAAAACTGAGTGCTGAAGAATTGATGCTTTTGAATTGTGGTGTTGGAGAAGACTCTTGATAGTCCCTTAGACTGCAAAGAGATCCAACCACTACATCCTAAAGGAAATCAGATCTGAATATTCACTGGAAGGACTAATGCTGAAGCTGAAACTCCAATACTTTGGCCACCTGATGTGAAGAGCTGACTCATTGGAAAAGACCCTGATGCTGGGAAACACTGAAGGTGGGAGGAGAAGGGGATGACAGAGTATGAGATTGTTGGATGGCATCACTGACTCAATGGACATGAGTTTGAGTAAACTCCAGGAGTAGGCAATGGACAAGGAGGACTAGTGTGCTGCAGTCCATGGGATAGCAAAGAGTCTGATACGACTGAGCGACTGAACTAACTGACAAGGCATGCTGCTAAGTCACTTCAGTCATGTCTGACTCTGTGCGACCCCATAGACGGCAGCCTACCAGGCTCCCCCGTCCCTGGGATTCTCCAGGCAAGAACACTGGAGTGGGTTGCCATTTCCTTCTCCAATGCATGAAAGTGAAAAGTGAAAGGGAAGTCGCTCAGTCATGTACGACTCCTCGAGACCCCATGGACTGCAGCCTACCAGGCTCCTCCGTCCATGGGATTTTCCAGGCGGGAATACTGGAGTGGGGTGCCATCGCCTTCTCCGACAAGGCATACTCTGTAGCCATGAAAAATCAAGCAACATGTGAGAGGAAATTAATGCACTTAAATGTAACATCTGAGACCACATGGACAAAGTATGAATGATATACTATATTGAAAGATGTAGAGAAAAACAGAACAACCGATGTTACTTTGGAAAATAGTGTTCTGCTTGGATACCGAAAGGCTAAAGACAAAAATAACTATGCAAAAATATTGTACAATAATAAATTTGTTTCTCAGAGATCATCTTTTCTGAAATTGTGTATGCTAGCATAGTACAAATAAGTAAATGCTTTGTGAATGATTAGAAGCAGATTTTTCACTTTCTTAGGATGAACTCTGTGGTTTTTGATGAAAATTAAACATATTTTGTCTAACTGTATGTAATAGTCAGTTCAGTCACTCAGTCGTGTCCGACTATTTGTGACCCCATGAATCGCAGCACGCCAGGCCTCCCTGTCCATCACCAACTCCTGGAGTTCACTCAGACTCACATCCACCGAGTCAGTGATGCCATCCAGCCATCTCATCCTCTGTCGTCCCCTTCTCCTCCTGTCCCCAATCCCCCCCAGCATCAGAGTCTTTTCCAGTGAGTCAACTCTTCACATGAGGTGGCCAAAGTACTGGAGTTTCAGCTTTAGCATCATTCCTTCCAAAGAAATCCCAGGGCTGATCTCCTTCAGAATGGACTGGTTGGATCTCCTTGCAGTCCAAGGGACTCTTAGGAGTCTTCTCCAACACTACAGTTCAAAAACATCAATTCTTCAGCACTCAGCCTTCTTCACAGTCCAACTCTCACATCCATACATGACCACAGGAAAAACCATAGCCTTGACTAGACGGACCTTAGTTGGCAAGGTAATGTCTCTGCTTTTGAATATGCCATCTAGGTTGGTCA
Source organism: Bos taurus (assembly GCF_002263795.3). Taxonomy (NCBI): domain Eukaryota; kingdom Metazoa; phylum Chordata; class Mammalia; order Artiodactyla; family Bovidae; genus Bos; species Bos taurus. The sequence goes on along the minus strand of NC_037333.1, from coordinate 49,625,412 downwards.
TAACTTTTCTTCCAAGGCATGAGCGTCTTTTAATTTCATGGCTGCAGTCACCATCTGCAGTGATTGTGGAGCCAAAAAAAACAAAAAACAAAACAAAAAAGTCTGACACTGTTTCCACTGTTTCCCTATTTCCCATGAAGTGATGGGACCAGATGCCATGATCTTAGTTTTCTGAATGTTGAGCTGTAGCCAACTTTTTCACTCTCCTCTTTCACTTTCATCAAGAGGCTTTTGAGTTCCTCTTCACTTTCTGCCATAAGGGTGGTGTCATCTGCATATCTGAGGTTATTGATATTTCTCCCTGCAACCTTGTTTCCAGCTTGTGCTTCTTCCAGCCCAGCGTTTCTCATGATGTACTCTGCATGTAAGTTAAATAAGCAGGGTGACAATAGATAGCCTTGATGTACTCCTTTTCCTATTAGAAACCAGTCTGTTGTTCCATGTCCAGTTCTAACTGTTGCTTCCTGACCTGCATACAAATTTCTCAAGAGGCAGATCAGGTGGTCTGGTATTCCCATCTCTTTCAGAATTTTCCACAGTTTATTGTGATCCACACAGTCAAAGGCTTTGCCATAGTCAATACAGCAGAAATAGATGTTTTTCTGGAACCCTCTTGCTTTTTTGATCATCTAGCAGATGTTGGCAATTTGATCTCTGGTTCCTCTGCCTTTTCTAAAACCAGTTTGAACATTTGGAAGTTCACAGTTCACATATTGCTGAAGCCTGGCTTGGAGAATTTTGAGCATTACTTTACTAGCATGTGAGATGAGTGCAATTGTGGGTAGTTTGAGCACTCTTTGGCATTGCCTTTCTTTGGGATTGGAATGAAAACTGACCGTTTCCAGTCCTGTGGCCACTGCTGAGTTTTCCTAATTTGCTGGCATATTGAGTGCAGCACTTTCACAGAACCATCTTTCAGGATTTGAAATAGCTCCACTAGAATTCCATCACCTCCACTAGCTTTGTTCGTAGTGATGCTTTCTAAGGCCCACTTGACTTCACATTCCAGGATGTCTGGCTCTAGGTGAGTGATCACACCATTGTGATTATCTGGGTCATGATAATCATTCTTGTATAGTTCTGCTATGTATTCTTGCCACCTCTTCTTGATATCTTCTGCTTCTGTTAGGTCCATACCATTTCTGTCCTTTATCGAGCCCATCTTTGCATGAAATGTTCCCTTGGTATCTCTAATTATCTTGAAGACATCCCTAGTCTTTCCCATTCTGTTTTTTTCCTCTATTTCTTTGCATTGATTGCTGAGGAAGGCTTTCTTATCTCTTCTTGCTATTCTTTGGAACTCTGCATTCAGATGCTTATATCTTTCCTTTTCTCTTTTGCTTTTTGCTTCTCTTCTTTTCACAGCTACTTGTAAGGCCTCCCCAGACAGCCGTTTTGCTTTTTTGCATTTCTTTTCCATGAGGATGGTCTTGATCCCTGTCTCCTGTACAATGTCACAAACCTCCGTCCATAGTTCATCAGGCACTCTGTCTATCAGATCTAGTCCCTTAAATCTATTTCTCACTTCCATTTTATAATCATAAGGGATTTGATTTAGGTCATACCTGAATGGTCTAGTGGTTTTCCCTACTTTCTTCAATTTAAGTCTGAATTTGGTAATAAGGAGTTAATGATCTGAGCTACAGTCAGCTCCTGGTCTTGTTTTTGCTGACTGTATAGAGCTTCTCCATCTTTGGCTGCAAAGAATATAATCAGTCTGATTTTGGTGTTGACCATCTGGTGATGTCCATGTGTAGAGTCTTCTCTTGTGTTGTTGAAAGAGGGTGTTTGCTATGAACAGTGCATTTTCTTGGCAAAACTCTATTAGTCTTTGCCCTGCTTCATTCTGTATTCCAAGGCCAAACTGTATGTATAGGTAAGGATAAAAACATGTCTAGCTATCCATCCATCCATATACAGAAAATATATTTATATTTTCCAAGTTGAGTTGACTCATTGGAAAAGAGTCTGATGCTGGGAGGGATTGGGGGCTGGAGGAGAAGGAAAAGATAGAGGATGAGATGGCTTGATGGCATCACTGACTCGATGAATGTGAGTCTGGGTGAACTCCGGGAGCTGGTGATGGACAGGGAGGCCTGGAGTGCTGCAATTCATGGGGTCCCAAAGAGTTGGACATGATTGAGCAACTGAACTGAACTGATCCATTCAGAAGGCCTGGAAACAAGGACACTTTGTTAGGCGTGTTTCTAAATACAAGGTATTGGTTTATAAATATCATTGTTGAATAAGCGGAACAAGGCCTTATTCAAGAAATTATTGATTCCAGAGGCCAGAACTGCAGCATAGGAAATACAAGCGTACCTGGAGCATTGTATGGCGCCAGAAAGTAAGAAAGTGCTCACAGGAAGAGGGGTACATATCAGAAGATTATAGAAAGCACTTTGAAATAGTTCTTCATGGTTAAAGCTAGAACATTTTGAAGAATACCATAATAATTTAGTGGCACCCCACTCCAGTACTCTTGCCTGGAAAATCCCATGGATGGAGGAGCCTGGTGGGCTGCAGTCCATGGGGTCGCTGAAGGTCGGACACGACTGAGTGACTTCACTTTCACTTTTCACTTTCAGGCATTGGAGAAGGAAATGGCAACCCACTCCAGTGTTCTTGCCTGGAGAATCCCAGGGACAGGGGAGCCTGGTGGGCTGCCGTCTATGGGGTCGCACAGAGTCGGACACGACTGAAGTGACTTAGCAATAGCAATAGCAATAATAATTTAGTATCAAAAAGCACAGAATAAAATAAATATCCATGTACACTTAATAATATAAACTGAAAGTTGAACACATAAGTGTGTGAAAGAGAAGGGATATCTCTTCTTTACTTAATAACTATTATATAGAAAAAATAGAGAAAAAATGACTGGAGGAAAAGAATACAACAGGAAATGCTATAGGCAGGATCCATCAATAGATATTAAAACTGGTGGACCAAATTTTGAAAATAAACAGGATATTTTCATTGTCTTCAAGTAATATACCCTAATGTATTTATTAATTAAGAGAAAAGAATAACTTTATAATAGAGAAACACAGCATGTACTATCTTTATGAAGTAATTTAACACCTTCAGTAATATCATATATTGGTATCAAGTTTCCCTTATAATGATATGCTGAGAAGAACACAGCAGTACCTCTGTGGTATCCTTGCTGCAAGAAGCACAGCATTAACCTAATAACAAGATGTCAGACAATCTAAAACTGAGGAACATTTTGCAATATAATTGGTCCTCTTCAAAAACATGTAGACCATGAAAGATAAGAAAATACTGAATAACAATTACTTAAGGGGAACATTAGGAGAAGGCAATGGCAACCCACTCTAGTACTATTGTCTGGAAAATCCCATGGACGGAGGAGCCTGGGAGGCTGCAGTCCATGAGGTCGCTAAGAGTCTGACATGACTGAGCGACTTCACTTTCACTTTTCACTTTCATGCATTGGAGAAGGAAATGGGAACCCACTCCAGTGTTCTTGCCTGGAGAATCCCAGGGATGGGGGAGCCTGGTGGGCTGCCGTCTCTGGAGTTGCACAGAGTCGGACACAACTGAAGCAACTTAGCAGCAGCAGCAGCAGCAGCAGCAGCAAGGGGAAGATTAGGAAATATAATATTTTTATCTTCAAAATTGTCTTAAAACTTTAATGTGTAAATTGTCAAATAAAATGATTATTAATTAAATTCAGAGATAGATATGACAGTGTTAAACTAAGTGAAACAAAAGAATTTATAAAAAGAAGAAAAGTTCAATTTACAAATTTTAATGTAGAAACAGTAAAATTAATAATAATCAATAATTTGTTCTTAAACATGCAGTTACATGACTAACTTAACTGAAAAACCAACCATTTTAAAACTGGACAAGGTGATTGTAAAAATCATTTGGAAATAGGTAGAAAAACTCTAAAAAGACTCTTAGGAGTGGATGAGCTTGATCATATATTAACAAGTAATAGAATGTTTCATTAGAATAATAGAATGTTCTAAGTGTTTTAAACTTGGTCTTACATTAAAAAATGTTTATTGAAATAAATAGAAATTCCAGTGATATAGTTTCTATATGTTTATTCTATCTTTTATAATATACCACTTTATTTTATTTTATTTTATAGTAGGTCTTTGTTGGTTATCTATTTTAAATATAGCAATGTGTGCATATCAATGTCAAACTCCTTATCTATTCCTTCCCCCCACCCTCCCCCACTGGTAACCACACATTCATTCTCTAAGTCTGTGAGTCTGTTTTTGTTTTACGAATAAGTTCATTTCTGTAATTTTTAAAATATTTTACATATAAGTGGTAATGTGTGAAAATTTGTCTTTTTCTGACTTACATCATTTAGTATGATAATTTCCAGGTCCATCCACATTTCTGCAAATGGCATTATTTCATATTATCATATTCTTTTTAATGGTTGAGTAATATTCCATTGCTCTTCTTTACCCATTCATGTATCAATGGACATTTAGGATACTTCCATGTCTTGACTATTGCAAGCAGTGCTTCAGTGAACATTGGGGTGCATGCATATTGTAAAATTATGGTTTTCTCTGAATATATGCCCAGGAGTGGGATTATTGAATCATGTGGTTGCTCTCTTTTTAATTTTTTAAGGAATCTCCGTATTGTTCTCCATAGTGACTTACGTTTGGGGGATGGAGCTTATTTTATTTGACACTTCATTTATAACTGTAACATGTAAGATTTAATATTGTGTAATAGAAATGGGCAATGAATTAAGAGTTTAAAAATGTGAATACTAAATCTGGCTCTAATATATATTACTTATGTGGTCGTTGGCAAGTCACTTATGTATTTTGACTGTGAATTGCCTACCTCATGTCTCATACCTTTATATCACACAAAATTTATTGTGGAGTCATATGCAATAAAATTGTTTGAAATGTAATTACAGGCTATGTTAGCCCCAAGGCTTCTGTGCTTTCCACTGGGCTGAAGAGTGTATGTGGGTCTTTATTATGTTTAAAGTTAATACTAATGAGGCTATCTAGTGATACATCTACACTCCTTATTTTACCTAGCCAAACTTGGGTTTGATTACCCACGAACAGTATAAAGCCAATCTACTGATACTGGGTTGTGCTGAAGCAAAGTGCAGCATTAATTGCAGGGTACCAAGAAGGAGTCCAAGTGGCTGGTGTTTAAAAGGCCCAAACTCCCTGATTACTTTCAGGGAAAGGTCTTTTGAGAGTTACAAGGTGCAAGAAGTCAACATCGTCAACCTTCTGATTCCAACTTATCTGGGGTCTACATACTTCTTGTGGTCAGCTATAGTTAACTTCTTCCATCTAGTGAGGGTTTCAGTATCTGTGAAAGAGCTCAAAGGCTATCTTTCATAATATCATCTATAGCCCCTGAAGAAGGTCTAAAGGTCTTTGACTTTGTTTAATGGCTAAACTATTATTATTTTGTCTTCTTTGACTGTTTTCCTTTTTTTTTTTTTTTTGACATTTTCTTATTTCTCTGATTATATTTACTTCTTGGAACCTGGGGAAGGCCTAATAGTCTAAAGTTTTTCAGCAGATAAGAGGCAGGTGGAAGACACAGGATGAGAAGGGATATGGCGGGGGTGTTGTTTCTGGGAAGGCCCCTAAGGTCCTGCATAATGGCACTTGTATATAAAAACCTTCTTGACTTGGAAACTCTGTCTTTCTGCTCTCCGGTGTTTAAAAGACAGTGTTTGTGCAATGAAAATTATTAATCCTGTATCATTAACTCACAATGTGTTTTCCTGTCTCTTTGGAGGTTTCCGTCGTTTTCAGTATAGAAAGATGCCGGAAGCTAGATTCATCAGTTTTAATTCTCCATAAGCATGTGTTTGTTTTGACAATGCATTTAGGTGTTTGAGTTTTCCAACAATATGGTGCATGTAGCCTATTTAGTTTCTAAAGGTGCTATTTTGCAGATTAGAGGAGATCAGAGACTTCCCAGAGCGTGAATAAAATAGTGGAATTAATGAATTTTGCAGTAGTTAGACTGCACATATTTCATATTAGATGAATTATATTATTTGGTTACTTCAGTCACTCAGCTTGTCAATTCATTTCATCAATCATTATGTTTACTCTCCTGATTGACTTAGGGTGCTTAGGCAAATGGTCAAACTGTAAGTAATGTAAGCAGTGTAAGCAATGTTTTTTCCTCAAATTACAGACAATTACTAATATGCCTGAAATTATAAAGCTTTTTTTATAAAATATATGGAATGCTTCACAAATTGGCATATGCAGGAGTCATGCTAATTTTTTTCTGTATTGTTGAAATTTTAGCACATATGCTACCAAAGCAAGCACTAGAGTGTTTTCTTTTTATGAAGAATCTGTATGTGGCCTTCCTATGGAAAAATGCCATAATGTCCTATTGATAATGCAACTTTCCATGCACTGCTCCATTCACCTAAGAGAACCAATTTATAGTATTGAGTGGATTTGGGTAATTTAATTAATTTTTATATTTTATAATAAAATTTGCACTCTAAAGCTTCTCTCATAGACATGTTTTTCTTTTTCATGTATTCAGTCAGCTCAAGGAAAATAAATGCATTTTAGATAGAATGATGATAAATTCCAAATGGTTGTTGCCATTGCTGTCTTCTCCTAACATCTAAGCAATCTTAGCCCTACAGATATTAAGAAAGTGAAGCCACAGGTTTTAATAAAAGTAAATATCCTAGGGATAATCTGCTATCACCAACATCATGACAAAATTTCTTCATCCTTATGCTTTTCTCTAAAAACCACCTTGAAAATTATAACATTCAGATAGTTTCATTTTTTCCTCTTTTAAGAGAGAAAAACAGCAAAAATATACAACTTTGTAGATAAGTATATTTTCAAGATTTAGGAAAATATGTGCCAGGATTTCTCCCAGGGGACAGCAGCAAGGCATATGGGAGCATAGTAAGCTTGGTGGAGAAAGAAGCTCCTTTCATAATATTTATTGATAGTTTCTGGTATTATATTAATTAAAATCTGCATTAAATTATGGATTCTCCTTTGGGAAATGCCTTGTTTCTTCCCACGTTTCTCTGCATATTTAATTAATAGGTTCTAACTTAGCATTTTCTTTCATAATCTAACAGCCTATTTTAACACAGTCTTTAAATATTTCTTCCTGGAATAGCATAGCCAGCAGAGAAATTGGGTGTCTTAGAGAACATTTAGCTCACCTCTGATTTTAACTGTAGTGAAATCTCAGCCTCAGAGAGATCTAATGAAGTTCTCTTCAGTAGTTAATCACTGCAGCCACAGGAACACAAACTTTTCCTCCTTCCCTCTCAAGTACCCTTTTCATTAAATAATTTTAAGAAATGCTATTTAAAATATTTTTTCAGGTTTAGCTCAGGTAAATATTAGGGCAAGGGTCTATAGCTCAATACAGTTTTAGCCTCTGAGTAAGGAAGGGAAGAGACCAAATGGCCAACATCCGCTGGATTATCGATAAAGCAAGAGAGTTCCAGAAAAACATCTATTTCTGCTTTATTGACTATGCCAAAGCCTTTGACTGTGTGGATCACAATAAACTGTGGAAAATTCTGAAAGAGATGGGAATCCCAGACCACCTGACCTGCCTCTTGAGAAACCTATATGCAGGTCAGGAAGCAACAGTTAGAACTGCACATGGAACACCAGACTGGTTCCAAATAGGAAAAGGAGGACGTCAAGGCTTCATATTGTCACCCTGCTTATTTAACTTATATGCAGAGTACATCATGAGAAACGCTGGGCTGGAAGAAGCACAAGCTGGCATCAAGATTGCTGGGAGAAATATCAATAACCTCAGATATGCAGATGACACCACCCTTATGGCAGAAAGTGAAGAGGAACTCAAAAGCCTCTTGATGAAAGTGAAAGAGGAGAGTGAAAAAGTTGGCTTAAAGCTCAACATTCAGAAAACTAAGATCATGGCATCTGGTCCCATCACTTCATGGCAAATAGATAGGGAAACAGTAGAAACAGTGTCAGACTTTATTTTTTTTTTTTTGGCTCCACAATCACTGCAGACGGTGACTGCAGCCATGAAATTAAAAGATCTCATGCCTTGGAAGAAAAGTTATGACCAACCTAGACAGCATATTCAAAAGCAGAGACATTACTTTCCCAACTAAGGTCCATCTAGTCAAGGCTATGGTTTTTCCAGTGGTCATATATGGATGCGAGAGTTGGACTGTGAAGAAAGCTGAGTGCCGAAAAATTGATGCTTTTGAACTCTGGTGTTGGAGGACTCTTGAGAGTCCCTTGGACTGCAAGGAGATCGAACCAGTCCATTCTGAAGGAGATCAGCTCTGGGTGTTCTTTGGAAGGAATGATGCTAAAGCTGAAACTCCAGTACTTTGGCCACCTTATGTGAAGAGGTGACTTATTGGAAAAGACTCTGATGCTGGGAGGGATTGTGGGCAGGAGAAGGGGACGACAGAGGATGAGATGGCTGGATGGCATCACTGACTCGATGGATGTGAGTCTGAGTGAACTCCGGGAGTTGGTGATGGACAGGGAGGCCTGGCATGCTTTATTCATGGGGTCACAAAGAGTTGGACATGACTGAGTGACTGAACTGAACTGAACTGAACTGAAGGAAGGGAAGTAATCAAATTGAACAAAAGGCTGAAAGAACAGTATAATTTTTTTTTCTTTCATACATTCTTTCTATTTATTGTTACCAGGTCTGAGAAATAAGGTTTAATACCAGTGTATATGTTTGTGGTTATGTGCTGATTCAATTTTTTGGCTAACTGATAATGAAATCAAGGATGTTCCCTTGTTGAGAAAATAGTTTGATTTTTTTTTCCTATTTAACTATTAGTCATGATAATTAATTCAGCAAATGTATACCACATTATGTGTGAACAGGAAGTTAGAAAAAATGTGTGCATCAAAGAAAAAAGAAGTTCAAAGTGTGAAATTGGAGATAATTTCATGCTTGAGGGATAGTTATATTTACATATTCAATTATACATTTGGAGGTATCTATGGGTTTTAATTGTATACATTTTATATTTTATCAAATTTAGAGTATGGATAACACATTACTTTCTCAAACACCAGTAGAATAGATTCCATACGGAAAACTTACCATTCTTGCTGGTTTCTCTAACAGTCAGAATGCACTAAATATTATGAACAGAATGGGGTTTAATCCAGAGAACTATTGGAAGAATAGGTTCTGAGAAATATCTTAGAACATTACATACTGAATTGATCAACAAAGGGCTGACCTCTGATACAGTCAGAAAAGTGGAAAATCAAAAGGCCACCACTGCACCATGGAGTTTGACATGCTGTCCGGATGAATCAGGAAGCTGCCTCCTCCAAACTATACTTAAACACCAGTGAAGCTGGAAGATATATTCTGAACCAAAGCCACAGAACAAAACTGCATCCTCACAGCTTGCTTACAATAACAATAAACCAACAAAAATCAACAGAAAGATGGCTTCATTTCAATTTTTCTCTTAAAAAAACTTATATAAATGCATTTAACTGATAGAACCTAATTTGTATTCTTAATGAGTTGGAAATCTAGGGAACAAATATTTAGCTGTCTTCTTTTGCAGTACAGAAAAGCACCCTTCAAGGGTGCTGGATCCTGTTAACCAACCATATGCAGCATCCTTTTTGCAAAGTACTCCAGTGCTCCTATAGCCCTGAGGTCCATTTTTGGTCAGTTTGTCTAAATTATTGATATCCTGTTTAATTGTTTATATTTTCAAAGACCAGATCTATACCTTATATTCAACCAGTCACTGTCCTAAAAGGAGTGGAAACATATCAGAACTACACATGAATTTATGAATTTAGGTTTTTCTGAATTCTGCTTTCAAACCCTGACAATCCATTTGAACTTTATATATATATATTTTCCCATTATATCCCATACCTCATTTTGCTTCATTTTTGGACAACGAACTGAAACATCTGGCTTTCCCATCTCAGCCATTTGTTTTGAATTAAAACTGAATACCTTTAAGATTTCAGGTAAAACCTTTGAATATTTAAGCAAAAGTACTAAATTATAGATTTCTGTATATAATATTTTCCTTGTCCCCAAACTTACTTACAGAAGTTAAACAACTTGGTCTTAAAACTTCATATTACCTTACCAGAACTTAAATAACAGGCTGGGTGGAGTAAATGATTGAAATTTATTTTGTCACAGTTCTGGGGGCCAAAAGTTCAAGCAGAGTCACTTTCTCTTGAGGTCTCTCTCCATGACCTGCAGATGGCCACCTTCTCATTATGTCCTCACATGGTCTTCCCTTTGTCTCACACATTCCCAGTATCTCTTCCCTTTCTTAGAAGAATGCCATTTGTATTGGATTAGGGTTTCATTGGGCTTCCCTGGTGGCTCAGAGGGTAAAGTGTCTGCCTGCAGTGCGGGAGACCCGGGTTTGATCCCTGGGTCGGGAAGATCCCCTGGAGAAGGAAATGGTAACCCACTCCAGTATTCTTGCCTGGAGAATCCCATGGATGTAGGAACCTAGTAGGGTATAGGCCATGGGGTCACAGAGTCAGGCATGACTGAGCGAGTACATAGATAGGGTTTCACTCTTATGACATCATTTAACCTTAATCACTGTCTTATAGGCCTTATCTTCCAATGCAGTCACATTGAGGTTAGGGTTACAATATGTGAATCTGGGAGGTGCAGGCACAACACAGTTTATAAGAAATTTACATGGGATATTTATGAGTAAAGTAAAAATATGAAGAATTATGGATATTGTATTTTAAGTTAAAAGACTTTAATTCTGAAATAAATTCTTTAAAAGCATAATTTATCATGATAAAAGATTGTATTGGATCGATGTTGCAGTGTAAACTGCAATTCTTATATTATTTAAGCTTACACAAAATTGACTGCTTTTACTATCACCATCTTTCAAATAAAATATTTACCCAATTGAAAAATTTTTATTTGAATTTAAGTAATAGAGCATTTTTAATGACTCAGATAAAAATAAGTGGATATTCCATATTTTCATCTTTATCATTACACCTTCTAGTATCATCACCACCTAACTGAAAATGATTACTAGTCTGTTTAGAAGAATCTCAGATGCACTCTACCTTTTGTAAATACTGACATAAATCAAACATTTCCTATTGAATTACTGATGACATTCTGAATCAAATATTTGATTGGATTCATTTACCCACAGTAATTTTTTATTGCTTTCTTGAGACGCTATTTTTCCTGTTCATACACAAACACACCCATACATACATATATATAAACCTTATCTTTTTGGAGCCAAGGATTAAGATTTAATTATGTCATAAATATGGATTTATTTGTCCAGATCTCCTTAAGTGAAAATTAGTTGTAGATTATCAGAAAAGGAGCGGATTTACAACGACTTTTTGCTCTGATATTGTAACTTCTTGCTGAGTCCTGATTACAAAGTGTTCTCTTTGAGAGTAAGTTGCAATATCCTTGTTATCTCTGTTTAAGCATTGTGATTGAAAAAGAAACATATAGTGTGGTAATTTAGACTGGTAAATGGGATGTGAGAAAATATCCAGGTTATCTCCTCTTGTTCATAGTAGAAAAAGACAAATTCTCATATGACAACCGAGGATTAATTACTTTATTCTTGTGACTGAATCCAACTGAGTTCTGACATTTTTTCTGTTTTCACTCCACTAGGCCCAAGACACATCCATTTATTTATAAATAAATATTCAGTTCAGTTCAGTAGGTCAGTCATGTCCGATTCTTTGCGACCCCATGGACTGTAGCATGCTAAGCCTCCCTGTCCATCACCAACTCCTGGAGTCTACCTAAACTCATGTCCATTGAGTCAGTGATGACATCCAACCATCTCATCCTCTGTCATCCCCTTCTCCTCCTGTCCTCAGTCTTTCCCAGCATCAGGGTCTTTTCAGATGAGTCAGCTTTTTGAATCAGGTGCCCAAAGTATTGGAGTTTCAGCTTCAGCATCAGTACTTCCAATGAACACCCAGGACTGATCTCCTTTAGGATGGACTGGTTGGATCTCCTTGCAGTTCAAGGGACTCTGAAGAGTCTTCTCCAACACCACAGCTCAAAAACATCCATTCTTCGGTGCTCAGCTTTCTTTACAGTCCAACTCTCACATCCATACATGACTACTGGAAAAACCATAGTCTTGACTAGATGGCCCTTGGTTGGCAAAGTAATGTCTCTGCTTTTTAATATGCTGTCTATATAAAATAATATGCTGCCTATATAAATAAAATAATATACTAGTAATTAATTTTAATAAAAACAAAATAAAAGCTTTGAGTATTATAAACTTATAAAAAGTACCCAGAATTTATAATTGTAAATATTTCATAAATTGATAAAATGAAGTTAGGGGTTTTTATCTTGAGTACCACTCCTCAAATACTCCCCTCAGTTTAACTGTCTGTTTATATAAGAATAAGAATGAATAATTCTTAATTATATAAAAAGAGAATCCAGACTTATAAACAATATTACATGGCATAGCATGCATTAACTTTCCAAAATATAAATAAGAGTTTGAGATATGTCTTTGACTAAGTTGCAGTGTGCTTCAATATTTGTTTTATTAAATTTTAATTGCCTAGAAATGAGACTTGTGAGATTTAAATTTATGAAATACTTTATTTCCCTGTTAATAAATAAGATATATGATAGCTGGTAGGGGAAATAAATATTTAAGCTCATTTTAAAAGCCTAACCTTGCCCAAAAACAATGAATACACAAACAAGGTCTAGAGAGAAAAGAGTAAATATGAAAAATAAACATCTAGAGAGAAATGTTATGTATAGAAAATAGACATAGTGAATATCAAGTACAAATATTTGTAATCCTCAGAGAAAGAAAAATAATGGAAGAGAAAGTATATTTAGTGATATAATTTAATACATTTTTAAAAGAAATATAAAGAGGCTTGAACTTATCTTGGGAAAGACATCACAGTATGTCCATGAAAGTGTTCTTAAATGGTCAACAAATACGTATTTAATCTAGAAAATGTTTTGAGATCATTGCTCATCCAAATTGTTATTAATCTTTCTCTTCCATGTGAAAGCATGATTAGGGTGTGTCTGTTTACCTAAAGACTGCTTTGAAAGATTGACTGACAATTTATATCTATACGGTGTAGTAACTAAAGGGATTTAATTTAGAGCCAGATTGTTTTTGCTCAGTGGTTAAGTCATGTCCAACTCTTTGTGACCCCATGAACTGCAGCACAGCAGGCTTCCCTGACTTTTACCATCTCCTGGAGTTTTCTCAAACTCATGTCCCTACATTGGTGATGGCATTCAACCATCTCATCTCCCATTGCCCCTTTTTCCTGCCCTCTGTCTTTCCCAACATCAGGATCTTTTCCAATGAGTCAGCTCTTCAAATCAGGTAGCCAAAATATTGGAGCTTCAGCTTCAGCATCAGTCCTTCCAGTGAATATTCAGGGTTGTTCTCCTTTAGGTTGACTGGTTTGATCTCCTTGCTCTCCAAAGGACTATCAAGAGTCTTCTCTACACCACAATTCTAAAGCATCAGCTATTCAGTGTTCAACCTTCTTTATGGTCCAACTCTCACATCCAAACATGATTACTGGAAAAACCATAGCTTTGACTATACAGACTTTTGTGAGCAAAGAGCCAGATGACCTGGATTCAAATGCTAACTTTACCAAATACTACCTGTGTGACCTAGGGCAAGCATATCACCTTTCATGCCTTAGTTTCCTCATCTTGAAATTATGGAAAATTATGTCTATATTACCAATTGGCATATGTTGTATGTGTTTGTTAAATAAAAGAAAAAATACATGCAAGTGAATATGACCTTGTGAATATAAAAAATGAGGTAATATATCCAGGACAGCTTTGAAAAGTAAACTAGGCTAGGCAAAGTTAAATTCTCTTTCTATTAAGAATAATAAGTGAAATTACTTGGTATAAAAATGATTCCATCATTTTTGATTAAATGCTTTTATAGAAACAAATGGAAGAGAGAATACTAAGGTTGATTTAGAATGTCATATTTCTTCGCATTGTGAACAGGACCTTAAGAAAAAAGCAGCTTGAATGTTATGAGTCTGTATTCATATGTGTAAAAAGTAAAAAATAAAATTGAATTGCAGCCTTCATTTAGCACATATTTTAAGAATGGGCAAATATATATAACCTAATTTTAGCAAGTTGTACAGAATTTTAAATTCTCTTTTAATTTTGGATGTGTGTCCTTCAAGGTATTTTATCCACAATCCTAACAGTCTTTCAAGGAAGCCAATCATCATTTTAAATGATGTGATACAGGACTCCTAGAAGTAGAAGAGACAGAGAAAGTGGCAGAAATCTTACATGAAAAAATGACTGAAAAACTTTGCTAATTTGGGAAAGGAAACAAGCATCTAGACTGGAGGAGCCCAGAGAATTAATATATATATATATATATATATATATATATATGTGTGTGTGTGTGTGTGTGTGTGTGTGTGCTCAGTCACTCACCTATGTCCAAATCCTTCCAGCCCTATAGACCTCATCCTGCCAGGCTCCTCTATCCATGGGATATTCCAGGCAAGGATACTGGATCGGGTTGCCATTTCTTCCTCCAGGGAATGTTCCAGACCCAGAAGTTGAACCTGTGGCCCTGCATAGGCAGATGAATTCTTTACCACTGAGCTACCTGGGAAGCCCAAGGACACCCACACCAAAACATATTATAGTTAATATAACAAAAGTTAAAAACAAGCAGGTAACATTAGAAGCAGAAAGACTAAAACAATGTATTACATAGATGGCAGGACTGTAAGACTCAGCAAATCATTCAGTACAAACTTTGTAGGCCAGAAGAGAGTGACAATGATACATTAAAAATGATGAAACAGACACACAAAAAACTACCAACCAAGAATATTCTTCCAATAAAGTTATTCAGAATGTAAAGAAAGATAATTTTCCAGACAAGAAAAACTAAAAGAGTTCATCACCACTAAGCTTTACTTATAAGAAATGGTAAAGTTACTTATTGAACTTGAAAAGAAGGGGCACTGTTTTGTAACAAGAACACATCAGTCAGTTCAGTCGTTCAGTCATGTCCGACTCTTTGCGACCCCATGAATCGCAGCATGCCAGGCCTTCCTGTCCATCACCAACTCCCAGAGTTCATACAAACCCATGTCCATTGAGTCTGTGATGCCATCCAGCCATCTCATTCTCTGTCGTCCCCTTCTCCTCCTGCTCCCAAACCTTCCAGTATCAGAGTCTTTTCCAGTGAGTCAGCTCTTCACATGAGGTGGCCAAAGTACTGGAGTTTCAGCTTTAGCATCATTCCTTCCAAAGAAATCCCAGGGCTGATCTCCTTCAGAATGGACTGGTTGGATCTCCTTGCAGTCCAAGGGACTCTCAAGAGTCTTCTCCAAACCACAGTTCAAAAGCATCAATTCTTTGACGCTCAGCTTTCTTCACAGTCCAACTCTCACATCCATACATGACCACTGGAAAAACCATAGCCTTGACTAGACAGACCTTTGTTGGCAAAGTAATGTCTCTGCTTTTGAATATGCTATCTAGGTTGGTCATAACTTTCCTTCCAAGGAGTAAGCGTCTTTTAATTTCGTGGCTGCAGTCACCATCTGCAGTGATTGTGGAGCCCCAAAAAAATAAAGTCTGACACTGTTTCCACTGTTTCCCCATCTATTTGCCATGAAGTGATGGGACCAGATGCCATGATCTTCGTTTTCTGAATGTTGAGCTTTAAGCCAACTTTTTCACTCTCTTCTTTCACTTTCATCAAGAGGCTTTTGAGTTCCTCTTCACTTTCTGCCATAAGGGTGGTGTCATCTGCATATCTGAGGTTACTGATATTTCTCCTGGCAATCTTGATGCCAGCTTGTACTTCTTCCAGCCCAGCATTTCTCATGATGTACTCTGCATATAAGTTAAATAAGCAGGGTGACAATATGAAGCCTTGACGTCCTCCTTTTCCTATTTGGAACCAGTCTGTTGTTCCATGTGCAGTTCTAACTGTTGCTTCCTGACCTGCATATAGGTTTCTCAAGAGGCAGGTCAGGTGGTCTGGGATTCCCATCTCTTTTTGAATTTTCTACAGTTTATTGTGATCCACACAGTCAAAGGTTTTGTCATAGTCAATAAAACAGAAATAGATGTTTTTCTGGAACTCTCTTGCTTTTTCCATGATCCAGCAGATGTTGGGAATTTGATCTCTGGTTCCTTTGCCTTTTCTAAAACCAGCTTGAACATCTGGAAGTTCACAGTTCACGTATTGCTGAAGCCTGGCTTGGAGAATTTTGAGCATTACTTTACTAGCGTGTGAGTTGAGTGCAATTGTGTGGTAGTTGAGCATTCTTTGGCACTGCCTTTCTTTGGGATTGGAATGAAAACTGACCTTTTCCAGTCCTGTGGCCACTGTTGGGTTTTCCAAATTTGCTGGCATATTGAGTGCAGCACTTTCACAGCATCATCTTTCAGGATTTGAAATAGCTCCACTGGAATTCCATCACTTCCACTAGCTTTGTTCATAGTGATGCTTTCTAAGGCCTACTTGACTTCACATTCCAGGATGTCTGGCTCTAGGTGAGTGATCACACCATCGTGATTATCTGGGTCATGAAGATCTTTTTTGTACAGTTTTTCTGTGTATTCTTGCCACCTCTTCTTAATATCTTCTGCTGCTTCAAGAAAATTAGAGATACCAAGGGAACATTTCATGTAAAGATGGGCTCGATAAAGGACAGAAATGGTAGTGGTATACAGGTAGACAAAAAGATGAAGTTGGTCAAAAGATAAAACCTTCAATTGTAAAATGAATAACTTATGAAGATGTAACATACAACATGAAGACTATGGTTATGATACTATTGTATATTTCAAAGTTGTTAAAGAGGGTAAAGTTTGAAGCTTCTCATCACAATAAAAAAATTATAACTGTGTAGTGATGGATGTTGAGTAGACTTATTGTAATCATTTCACAATATTTACCCATACTGACTCATTATATTGTACAGCTTAAACTAATATAATGTAATATGTCAATTATATCTCAATAAAAATAGGTCAAATAGGATTAAGCAATAGTTATGTGTCTTATTTCTGCTTTGCTTTGTAATACACAAAAAGCAAAATAATAATGCTTCCACTTTTATTAAAGCAGCCTTGGTAGATCAAGTAAACCAAATAGCATTTGAATAGGAAAGGTATTTAGTTCAGAATTGCCTTAATTGGACATTTATATTGATCAAGTTGAATGTATAATGGCTCTATTTTATAGGTTGAGAAGATAAATTTAATGACTCAATCCCAAGGGAGGATTTTGTTTAATACAGTTAACAAGAAAGAGAACCATGTTCATTTTATTAGAAAGAGCGCTCATCATTCAATTTAATCTGCTTAATGATATCCAAACTTAGTTAGTGTGATATCTAATGTATATTCAGAACACAATGGGGTATCAACATGGGTTTTTAAAAGCAAGGAAAAGAAAGCCTCCACCTAATTACTCAAGTATCTGTAATAAATGAGAATGATTTGTATATTTATGGGATGAGTAGGAGATTTTTCCCCTTCTTATAGTTAAATGTTCTAAGTAGTAATGATTTGTATATTTATGGGATGAGTAGGAGTTTTGTCCTCTTCTTATAGTTAAATTTTCCCTTGACTAACAAATTCAATTTCCTGTTTACATAACACATTTATGCTTTATAAAGTGCTTTATATTGCTAGAAATATTTATTAGATCCTTTACTTTTTTCATTTTTCTCTCCAAGTGTATTTGCTGACAATCTTTTTTAAAAAAGCAAGATTTATGACACTGAATCACATACATTTAAAAATAAAAAATAAACAAATAGGACCTGATTAAACTTAAACGTTTTTGCACAGCAAAGGGAACTATAACCCAAGTGAAAAGACAACCCTCAGAATGGGAGAAAATAATAGCAAACAAAACAAATGACAGAGGATTAATCTCCAAAATAACAAGCTGCTCATACAACTCAATGCCAGAAAAACAGACAACCCAATCAAAAAGTGGGCAGAAGACCTAAACAGACATTTCTGCAAAGAAGACATACAGATGGCTAACAAACACATGAAAAGATGCTCAACATCACTCATTATCAGAGAAATGCAAATCAAAACTACAATGAGGTATCACCTCACACTGGTCAGAATGGCCAGCATCAAAAACTCTGCAAACAATAAATGCTGAAAAGAGTTTTGAGAAAAGGGAACTCTCTTGCACTGTTGGTGGAAATGCAAATTAATACAGCTACTATGGAGAACAATATGGAGATTCTTAAAAAAAAAAAAAAAAGAATAAA
Source organism: Bos taurus (assembly GCF_002263795.3). NCBI lineage: Eukaryota > Metazoa > Chordata > Mammalia > Artiodactyla > Bovidae > Bos > Bos taurus. The sequence continues at coordinate 49,607,071 of NC_037333.1, read as the reverse complement.
ACTACCATGTTGTTGCTGTTCAGTTTCCTAAGTTCTGTCTGACTCTGCGACCTCACGGACTGAGCACACCAGGCCTCCCTGTCCCTCACCATCTCCCGGAATTTGCCCAAGTTCATGTCCATTGCACCGGTGATGCTATCCAGCCATCTCATCCTCTGACATTCTCTTATTCTGCCCTCAATCTTTCCCAGCATCAGGGACTTTTCCAACGAGTCAGCTGTTCACATCAGATGACCAAAATGCTGGAATTTCAATGTCAGCATCAGTCCTTCCAATGAGTATTTAGGGTTGATTTCCCTTAAGATTGACTGGTTTGATCTTGCTGTCCAAAAGGCTCTCAAGAGTTTTCTACAGCACTATAGTTCAAAGGCATCAATTCTTCAGTGCTCCACCTTCTTCACTGTCCAGGTCTCACAACCATATGTGACCACTGGGAAGACCACAGCCTTGATGATACGGACCTTTGCTGGCAGAGTAATATCTCTGCTTTTCAGCACCCTGTCTAGGTTTGTCACAGCTTTCCTGCTAAGAAGCAAACGTCTTCTGATTTCATGGCTTCATTCACTGTCTGCAGTGATTTTAGAGCCCAATAAGAGGAAATCTGTCACTACTTCCACATATTCACCCTCTACTTGCCATAAATTAATGGAGCTGGATGCCATGATCTTAATTTTTTCAATAGTTTTAAGCCGGCTCTTTCACTCTCCTCCTTCATCTTCATCAAGAGGCTCTTTAGTTCCTCTTCACTTTCTGACAGTAGAGTGGTATCATCCACATATCTGAGGTTGTTGATGTTTCTCCCACCTATCTTGATTCCAGCTTATAACTCATCCAGCCCAGTGTTTCTCATGATGTGTTCAGTGTATAGGTTAAACAAACAGGGTGACAGCAGATAGCCCTGTCATACTCCTTTCTCAACCTTGAACCAATCGGTTGTTCCATACAGGGTTCTAACTGTTGCTTCTTGACCTGCATACGGGTTTCTCAGGAGACAGGTAAGATGGTCTGGTATTCCCATCTCTTAAGAGCTTTCCAGTTTATTATGATCCGCACAGTCAAAGGCTTTGGCATAGTTGATGAAACAGAGGTAGATTTTTTGTTTTTGTTTTTTTTTTTGAATTCTCTAGCTTTCTCTATGAGCCAGTGAATGTTGTCAATTTGATCTCTGGTTCCTCTTCCTTTTCTAAATTCAGCTTGGACATTTGGAAGTTCTTGGTTCACATAACGCTGGAGCCTAGCATAAAAGATTCTAAACATTGACCTTACTAGTATGGGAGATGAATGCCATTGTCCAATGGTTACCACATACTTTAGTACTACCCTTCTTGGGAAGAATGACCCAACAATCCCACTGCTGGGCATATTTACCCTGAGGAAACCACAATTGAAAAAAGATATGCACCCCAGAGTTCATCACAGCACTGTTTACAATAGCTAGGAAAGGAAGCAACCTAGATGACCAGTGACAGATAAACTGATAAAGAAGTATGGTATGTATGCAAAATGGAATATTACTCAGTCATAAAAGGAACATATTTGATTCACTTCTAGTAAGGTGGATGAACTTAGAGCCTATAGAGTGAAGTAAGTCAGAAAGAGCAAGACAAATATTATATATTAGTGCATATATTGAAAGCAAAGAAGAAGAGTGCAGCAGAGAATGAGATGGTTACATAGCATAACCAGTGATGGACATGAATATGAGCAAACTCCAGGAGGTAGTGAAGGACAGAGAAGCCTGGCATGCTGCTGTCCATGGGGCTGTAAAGAGTCAGGCACAACTTACAACTGAACAGCAATGGAATCTAGAAAGATGATACTAATGAACCTTTCTACAGGTCAGCAATGGAGATGCAGACATAGAGAACAGATTTGTGGACACAGGTGGGAAAGGAGAGGGTGGGATGAATTGAGACTAGCATTGAAATATATACATTACCATATATAAAATTAGATAGCCAGTAGAAATTTACCGTATAATGCAGGGAGCTCAAATCCTGTGCTCAGGGACAACCTAGAGGGGTGAGATGGGGTGGGAAGTGGGAGTAGGTTCAAGAGGGAGGGGGCATATGTATACTTATGACTGATTCATGTTGATATATGGCAGAAACAAACATGATATTGTAAATCAACTATCTGCCAATTAAAAATAATTAAATTAGAAAAAAGTGATATGATAAACAAAGTCTTTTGTGTAAGCCATTTTGATCAAGTATTAACTAATATCATGCTTGTGCTCAGTCCGTAAGTCATGTCTGACTCTTTGTAGCCCTATGGACTGTAGCCCTCCAAGCTCCTATGTCCGTGGAATTTCCCAGGCAAGAATATTGGAGTGGGTTGCCATTTCCTCCTCCAATTAACTAATATATTCAGTTATTGATTCCATATTTACTGTGATCCACATCTTTAAATAGTGTATATATGCCTTATATGACTGACATTTGATCTTCCCATAGTCATATCCACCTGGGAAACCTTCTTATAACAACAGTATTTTCATAGTAACTTAGTAACTTTTCTGATATTTATTATAGAGCTTATCATATTACATTATAATAGTTTAAAGGTATAGTTATTCTTAATGATCACTTTTATCCTTCCACTCTATAAACATTTATTGTATGAGCTACATGTCAAGTAGTCTTCTGGAAAGTTATTGAATAAAGAAAAAAGCATATTTGCCTCTTTAGTACTTATAATAATATTTTTGAAAAAGTGACTGGAGACATAGATAAATTTACAAATTCACATTATGTGTTAACTTTCTGCATGGATATGAAGTTCTTTTTTTTTTTTGTTAATAATCATTAACAAGAAGAAAAAATGTTTCTTGTTGTTGTTAAACAAAATATCATATGACCAATAATGAAATGGTAATGACAGGAAAGATCAAATTTATAAGATGAAATCCTTAACCCATAGCTAATTCTTTATTTCCCAGAAAATAGTGGTAGACTATTTTGGAATTTTCTATTTGGAATTTGATTTTTAACAATCACTAAAAGCAGCTGGCTTATCTATATCTTCATTTCCCCTTAATTCTACACACTTTATCGGCAACTTATTTCAGTGAAAAAAAAAATTTATCTGATTGCACAGTGTCTTTATTACATTTCGCAACTTAGATGTCAAACAAAGAATTCGTGGATCGGGAACCAAAAGCAAGCAAAATGTAAGGCACAATGAAAAGATCATTTATATTGAGAAATGTAATTGGCAAAACTATTTACATATAAATATTTTTTTTTCAAATATATTTCTGACATTCATTAAAAATAAGACATTTCTCAAAATACTGGTTGTGTACAATTGCCAAGGTTAAACACAGTTAAAAATACCAAAACAGTTACTGAAATATTACTTTTGAATTAAAAAATATATATATATACACACATATATAGTCACAGGCAATGGCACCCCACTCTAGTACTCTTGCCAGGAAAATCCCATGGATGGAGGAGCCTGGTAGGCTGCAGTCCATGGGATCGCTACGAGTCGGACACGACTGAGCAACTTCCCTTTCACTTTTCACTTTCATGCTTTTGAGAAGGAAATGGCAACCCACTCCAGTGTTCTTGCCTGGAGAATCCCAGGGACAGGGGAGCCTGGTGGGCTGCCGTCTATGGGGTCGCACAGAGTCGGATACGACTGAAGCGACTTAGCAGCATATAGTCATCAGATAAAGCCTGTAGTCTTCATTAATTATACCCATAACTCTATGTTGGTGTTAGTTAGACCTCTGTATTTAATCTCTTTAGAATAATACTTCACCTGTGCCCAGTAGCTTCAAATATTATATATTTTCATAAATGACAAATATTTTCTAAAAATCTGTGCTGGGCAATCTTGGCATCAGCAGTCAATTTTCTCCTGAATCTCTCACTTGTGCAGGTTTTTCACATCCGTTAGTTCTTCCCATTTTCATCTCCTAAAGTGTACCCTTCCATGACATTTTCTGTTTTACTAAATAGTTTCACTTTTCATATGAATACTCAAATCAGAAACGTGTGATTTACTAAATTCCCTTCCCTCAAGACCTTCACTAACACGAGGAAACTGGCCAAATAGCATTACACCAAAAGAGGTGCAACAGTACTGCAATAGGCATTAGATACAGAGTCGGAAACAGAACCCATTACTTTTATATGTAGCTCTAATCTTCCAATAAGCAACTGTGCAGATATAAATTCTGTTTCTCCTCTTCTAGCTCTTAAAATTTTGATAAAGTATTTGGGAACTTGCTAATGACACATAGCACGTGGTGTCTATAAACAATGTATTACATCAGTTCTAAATCTCCTCACCACCTTCCTTGGTAGGACACCATGCTTGCTGTTGGGACCTAGGCAGTCTTGTGCTTCATGGCAAGCTGTGTCTCTTCGTAACTTAATGTAGTAAATGAGGGTTAGTAAAGCCAGTGAGACGATCCCATCCTCCATCTGAGTACGTTTTGAAATAGGAATATACTATAGTTTTGATCTTGTGTTGAATTCTGACAAAAGATTTTGGGTAAAAAAAGTATTGCATTAATGGCTTGCATTATTGTAGAAGACTGTAAAGGAAAAAAGCAGGAATTGTATTTGAACCTGAAGTAAGAATTTTACATATGAAGATAATTTATGAAATATATTTATGTAAATAGATCATATCCATGTATCAATAATAGATAAATTTTTATGTAAATAAATATGTATATTTATTTAGATAACTAGAGAAATGATTTAAGGGGAAGGAGCTCTTAAACTAAGTTAACCTGCTTCTTAGATCAAAGAACACAGTGATGGAGTAGTGGGAAAAAAAAAGCTGAGGCAAAAAGTAAATTAAAAAAATATATATCATGAATCCAGTATAGATGTTTAAAAAAGAGCAGCTTCAAAAATGTTTATGGTAAGGGAGAAAATAGTGCTATCTTGGTAAAATCTCTTCCATTCCAAGTTGATGACACTAAAACTTAATGTTTTTAAGTGACATTTGGAAGGAATGATGCTAAAGCTGAAACTCCAGTACTTTGGCCACCTCATGCGAAGAGTTGACTCATTGGAAAAGACTCTGATGCTGGGAGGGATTTGGGGCAGGAGGAGAAGGGAACGACAGAGGATGAGATGGCTGGATGGCATCACTGACTCAATGGACGTGAGTCTGAGTGAAGTCCGGGAGTTGGTGATGGACAGGGAGGCCTGGCGTGCTGCGATTCATGGGGTCGCAAAGAGTCGGACACAACTGAACGACTGATCTGATCTGAGCAAGGTCACAGAATGAGGAATTTTTTGTGAAACTCAGAACTGAATGTCACCATACTATTGTTCTTTAAATTTAACAAAAATCACAGGTGATGCAGACTGAGCAAATGAGAGATGAAGGAAAGAAAGCAAAGTGGACAAGTGACTTGATATAGTTATGCCTGATTTAGGGCCTTGATTAATTACATTAGTGGGAATTAGAGATGGAATATAAAGGATGACTTTTTGATACAAGCTAATGATGAAAAGGCAAGAGTAGAGAGACTAAATGCATTCAGAGAGTTTGGTTAGCACAGTCTATGATGTGAAAGATGATATTTCCAAGAAAAATGACTTATTGGGGGCAAGAATGATTGTATGGAATTTAGTTTTAATACATTTTGTCATACATGCAATAGAAACATATAAAAAATAAGAGATACATATAAAGATGAAAAAATTTATATTTTTATTTTAGTCTCACTTATCCAGTCACAATCAGACATGCCAAGAATAGTGCCTGACAAATACTATATCTTCATATTAGTTGCATAAAGGAATTTCATTACTAATAGTAACAGTGATTAAGCAACAGAGCTGGGATGTAAGTTTCTGCACTCCCAGAGGACACTTAGTAAAAATGATATATGACAATGAAACAAAATTCATGAAGAGATTACTGATTTTCTAGGGCCTTTGTGTAATTTGTATATGAGAAATTTGTCACGTGGGCAGTTTATATATTACATTTTTAATTGCCTTGTAAAAATTATTTGTTCATTCCAAAAGAATGTGGAACTTTCATTGTAATCAAATTTATATCAACTATTTAGTGAGCAGTTTTGATCCCTTAATCATTTATGGATTACCTCTATGGTTAATTATTATTTATCATATGGATTGACCTGAGAGTATCTGGAATCTGAGAATGAAAAAGTGAAGAGGTCAGAAGAGGATAACTAGTGAGGAAAACAGTAGAAGGCTGTCTGTTTTCTCTTAGAAACCCATACTAATGACCTTTCATTTTGGGAATCCGGCCTTTCTTCTACTGAGGTGGTCAGACACTGCCAATTGCTCTTCTCAGGTGCCTCTTTTTCATTAAATGCTTTCAGAAACTACTTTTATTAGAGTTCAATCTAAAGTAGCTTCAGAAAATATGAATAGAAATTCACAAGAGGAAGAATGCAAATACTGTGAACTGAGATGCAATAAGACTTTGAATTCAACATTTTCTTAAAGCTCTTTACAAACATTAGCATCTGTAATTAATCCTCTCAATTTCCCCATAAGTCATATTTCATTATCCTTGATTTACAAGCATTAAACTAAAATATTAAGGAATGAATAGCCTGCATTGTCAGACAAATCTTTTTTTAAGCACTCCTTTCAGCATGTATTCTCCTTAGAAGCATATTTTCTCCCAAATAATTTCTAATTTTTTCATTTATGCCTCCCCAATTTAACTTCTGATGACCTAATCTATAGGTCCTAATAGTACCTATCACATGACTCTCAGTCTAAAAAAAGTCTAAAGTCTCTTATTGTTCCTTGGACATATTATTATATATAATATTTTTTGGTATCAACTTCTTTCAGCTTTCTACACTATCGTACAATGAATTTCCTGTATAAAAGAATCTGTTCTAACATTTCCATTGATATTTTTCATTTATTGATTAAGTAGTCTTGGTAAGTAGGAAGGTATCTTTTTCAAATCAGCTCAGTATAATATTGACTATTGATTATATGGTGTTTCTACAAATACCTTTCTTCATTTTCACATAATCTCTAAAAGTAGGTATCATTGATTTACAAAAGAGAATAAACTTATTTTGTGTCAGATATGGAAATCTTCTAATTCATGGAATAGATAATCTTATAGGTTTCAAATCCTGTGCATACAACTGACTGCAGTTACTGAAACTTCATAGTTTAGGAGTACACAGAGATACTTGGACCAATTACATCGAAAGTAGTTACCAGTAAACCTCAAAATAGCAAGCTTTTTATTACAGATGTACTAGTGTCCTAGGGGGCCACAACAGAGTACCTCAGACTGGGTGGCTTATGCAGCAGAACTATATTTTCTCACAATTATGGAGAGTAGAAGTCTGAGATCAAAATATCTTTAAAGTTGATTTCTTCTGATGCCTCCTATAAAGACATCATTCAGAAGATTAGGGCTTTACCTAATGATCTTTTTCACTTGATGACCTCTTTAAACATGCTATCTCCAAATATAGGCACATTCTGATGTACTGAGGGTTAGGACTTCAACATATATATCTTGGGGGGATCCAACTGAGCCCATGCCAACTACAACAAAAAAATGTAGTAGTTAATATAAATTTAACCTTACACCAAAGAATAATTTATATACTGAGAGAATTTGGGTACATGTTCACAATAAAGAAGTTTTTAAATATAATCATTCTGTGAAATAGAGATATGCCAGAGAAGATAAATTCAGAGAGAAATTGATGTAGTAAGAGTTAAATTTATGCCAGCATATATTTTTTTCAGTTTTGTACAGAAATACAGTTCCATTTGGCAGAAGACCAAAAAAAGGGAGAAAACTTAGGATGTTATTTTGCTTTTGTTCATTTATCCATCTGTCTACATGAACCTTATGACATTGTTTTCCAAATGGAGGCCTTCTAATGCCAGAAACATGGTACTTGGACTGAAATTATCAATGCTTAGCCAGTTTCAGTTTAAGAGAAGATAATAATACTGGAAAATTCCATTTCTTAAATAAACAAAAAAACTGAAATCTTTAGTAACATTGCTTTGCATAAACATTTTAGCCTTTTAGTCCATATTCTATTGTGCTTCATATAAGTTCAGACATAGTCTGTGTTTTGTTTTGTTTTTTGGTGGGAGGGGGTTCATTCAAATATACCTAGCATTACTGAGGGTACTATATAGCATTTTGAAGCACTACTTTTCATACCAGTTCAATACAAAGAAAAACAAAAGGATTCATTTTGTTGTTGTTCAGTCACTCATTCGTGCCCGACTCTTTGTGACCCCATGGACTACCACACGCCAGGATTCTGTGTCCTACACCATCTCCTGGAGATTGCTCAAACTCATGTCCACTGAGTGGGTGATGCCATCTCATCCTCTCTTGTCCCCTTCTCCTAGTAGCCTCAATCTTTTCTGGCATCAGGATCTTTGCCAATAAGTCAGCTCTTCGCATCCACGGTGATTTTGGAGCTGAAGAAAATAAAGTCCATCACTGGTTCCATTGTTTTTCCATCTATTTGCCATGAAGTTATGGGATCATATGCCATGATCTTTGTTTCTTGAATATTAAGTTCTAAGCCAGCTTTTTCACTCTCCTTTTTTGTCTTCATCTAAAGGCTCTTTAGTTCCTCTTCACTTTCTACCAGTAAGGTGGTGTCATCTGCATATCTGAGGTTATTGATATTTCTCTCAGCAGTCTTGATTCCAGCTTGAGTTTCAACCAGTCTGCATTTTGAAATATGTACTCTGCATATAAGTTAAATAAGCAGGGTGACAATATACAGCCTTGACATACTCTTTTCCACATTTGAAACCAGTCCATTGTTCCATGTCCCATGCTAACTGTTGCTTCTTGACCTTCATACAGGTTTCCCAGGAGGCAGGTAAAGTGGCCTGGTATTCCCATCTCTTGAAAAATTTTCCACAGTTTTTTTGTGATCCACACAGTCAAAGGCTTTAGTAGTCCATGAAGCAGAAGTAGATGTGTTTTTCTGGAATTCTCTTGCTTTTTCTATGATCCAACGGATGTTGGAAATTTTGATCTCTGGTTCTTCTGTCTTTACTAAATCTAGCTTGAACTTCTGGAATTTCCTGGTTCACGTACTGTTGAAGACTAGCTTCGAGGATTTTGAGCATTACCTTGCTACCATGTGGGATGAGTGCAGTTGTTAGGTAGAATGAAACCTGTTCTTAAAAAAAAAAAGAAAGAAAGAAAAAAGAAACCTGTTCTTTTCCAGTCCTGTGGCCACTGCTGAGTTTTCCAAATTTGCTGGCATACTGAGTGCAGCACTTTCACAGCATCATCTTTTAGGATTGAAATAACTCAGCTGGATACATTAGTTGTGCCTTATTTTTTCTTATATTTTATTTTAAATTAATTCATTTGAAAGTAACAAATATATCTTTCTTAACCAAAATTCAGCACTTTGCTTGACATTTTTGAGTAATATATTAATTCAAACTGTCAATATTATTGTATTATTATGTGGACAATTGATAATTTTATTGAATTTTTTTGTGTCTTGTTCAGCATCTCAAACCATAATGTTTACCAGTAGTATGGTTGCATTAATTGTTGAAGCAACAATGTCTACTAGTAAATAATACCTATTTATATATACATAATATATATATTAATGCATACATATTTTTCTAAAAATAAATATATTGTGTATTTCTCATTTTTGTTTTTTAATTATTAAAAGGAATATATATATCATATATATAGTTTAATGAGACTACATATGCATAATATATTATATGTATTTTTATATCATATTGCTTATATATGTATATATTTATATCATAACTATAAAGTATATATATATATACAGTATATTTTAAAGTATTTAAATAAAACTATTTTTCTTCATCTATATCTATATAAGATTTCTTTGTTCATAGTTCAGTTGCACAGTTGTGTCCGACTCTTTGTGATCCCATGAACTGCAGCACGCCAGGCCTCCCTGTCCATCACCGTCTCCCGGAGTTCACTCAAACTCACATCCATCGAGTTGGTGATGCCATTCAGCCATCTCATCCTCTGTTGTCCCCTTTTCCTCCTGCCCCCAATCCGTCCCAGCATCAGAGTCTTTTCCAATGAGTCAACTCTTCGCATGAGGTGGCCAAAGTACTGGAGTTTCAGCTTTAGCATCATTCCTTCCAAAGAACACCTAGGGCTGATCTCCTTTAAAATGGACTGGTTGGATCTCCTTGTAGTCCAAGGGACTCTCAAGAGTCTTCTCCAACACCACAGTTCAAAAGCATCAATTCTTCAGTACTCAGCTTTCTCCACAGTCCAACTCTCGCATTCATACATGACCACTGGAAAAACCATAGCCTTGACTAGATGGACCTTAGTTGGCAAAGTAATGTCTCTGCTTTTCAATATGCTATCTAGGTTGGTCATCTAGATTTCTTAAATCTACAATATTTAACAACTTTATGAATTACACATTATTTAGCTATTCATATAGTAGACAAAAAATCACTACTTATTTCTATTCCTAGCAAATAGTTTTATATAATTGAAATCATTCTTTATGCATTATATTTTTATTTATTATTTTTCCCAAATACAAATAAATAATTACACTTATAGCTACTAGGACAATATGATTATAATGTAGCAGAGCATCATTTTCCTGTCTTTTTTGACTTCATGTTTATAACAGGATTATATATGTTATAAATACATAGCAACACATCGATATACATAGTAATGATATCTTACAGTGAATGATGTCAAATTCGTGATCTCCAAAGATTTAGCTTCGGTACCAGGGACCAGGCTAGATCACTGCTTTTGTGTAGCAGAGTTTTATTAAAGTATGAAAAGGGACAGAGAAAGGTTCTGACAGAGACATGAGAAGGGGGATGGAGAGTGCCTCCTCTCTAGACTAAGCAAGGGAGTTACATACTTTTTAATTGTTTACTACAATAAATCGAAAGAATGTCTCAAGGTTGTAAAGATCTTACTAGACCCACTCCCACAATTTACATTTTAAAATGACAGGATTAGTCAGAAGGTTCTCAAGAAGGAGAAACTGTTTACAAGCAGGATACACTGTTGTTATATAATCTTACTAAGGAATGCAGAAAAAAAACGTTTGTCCTTTGCTCCTCCTTGAGAATTCCAGACCCTTATTTCCTCCTTAAAGAGCCCAAGAAGCCTTTCTCCTCCTCGGGGACCCTGGACTTCTTATCAAGCTGCCAAGAAATTGGCTCTCTTAGTCATATCTATTACTAAGAGTGGCCAGCAGTGGCAGCATGGTGCTGGAGTGGCAAGTGGCTCCAAGGAGATACTCCACATCCAAGGTAAGGAGTAGCAGCTGAGCTGTGCTGGAGCAGCCATGAAGAGATACCCCGCGTCCAAAGTAAGAGAAACCCCAGTAAGATGGTAGGCACTGAAAGAGGGCATCAGAGGGCAGACAGACTGAAACTACAATCACAGAAAACTAACCAATCTAATCACATGGACCACAGCCTTGTCTAACTCAATGACACTAAGCCTTGCCGTGTAGGGCCACCCAAAATGGACAGGTCATGGTGGAGAGTTCTGACAAAATGTGGTCCACTGCAGAAGGGAATGGCAAACCACTTCAGTATTCTTGCCTTGAGAACCCATGAACAGTATGAAAAGGCAAAAAGATAGGACACTGAAAGATGAACTTCCCAGGTGGGTAGGTGCCCAACGTGCTACTGGAGATCAGTGGAGAAATAACTCCAGAAAGAATGAAGGGATGAAGCCAAAGCAAAAACAACACCCAGTTGTGGATGTGAATGGTGATAGAAGCAAGGTCAGATGCTGTAAAGAGCAATATTGCATAGGAACCTGGAATGTTAGGTCCATGAATAAGGCAAATTAGAAGTGGTCAAACAGGAGATGGCAAGAGTGAATGTCAACATTTTAAGAATCAGCAAACTAAAATGGACTGGAATGGGTGAATTTAACTCAGATGACCATTAATTATATCTACTACTATAGGCAAGAATCCCTTAGAAGAAATGGAGTAGCCACCAAGTCAACACAAGAGTCTGAAATGAGTACTTGGATGCAATCTAAAAAATGACAGAATGATATCTGTTCATTTCCAAGCCAAATCATTCCATATCACAGTAATCCAAGTTATGCCCCAACCAGTAATGCTGAAGAAGCTGAAGTTGAACAGTTCTGTGAAGACCTACAAGACCTTTTAGAACTAACAACCAAAAGAGATATTGTTTTCATTCTAGGGAATGCAAAAGTAGGAAGTCAAGAAACACCTGGAGTGACAGGCAAATTTGGCCTTGGAATCCAGAATGAAACAGGGCAAAGGCATTATAATAGAGTTTTGCCAAAAGAACACATTGTATGTCATAGCAAACACCCTCTTCAAACAACACAAGAGAAGACTCTACACATGGACATTACCAGGTGGTCAATACTGAAATCAGATTGATTATATTCTTTGCAGCCAAAGATGGAGAAGCTGTATACAGTCAGCAAAAATGAGACCAAGAGCTGACAGTGGCTCAGATCATGAACTCCTTATTGCCAAATTCAGACTTAAATTAAAGATAGTAGGGAAAACCACTAGACCATTCATGTATGACCTAAATCGAATCCCAAATCAAATCAATTACGCAGTGGAAGTGAGAAATTGATTTAAGGGACTAGATCTGATAGACAGAGTGCCTGATGAACTATGGACAGAGGTTCATGACATTGTACAGGAGACAAGGATCAAGATCATCCCCAAGAAAAAGAAATGCAAAAAAGTAAAATGTCTGTCTGAAGAGGCCTTACAAACAGTTGTGAAAAATAGAGAAGCCATAAGCAAAGGAGAAAAGGAGAGATATAAGCATCTGAATGCAGAGTCCCAAAGAATAGCAAGGAGAGATAAGAAAGCCTTCCTAAGGGATCAGTGCAAATAAATAAAGGAAAATAATAGAATTGGGAAAGGAGTACGTCAAGGCTGTATGTTGTCACGCTGCTTATTTAACTTATATGCAGAGTACATCATGAGAAACGCTGGGCTGGAGGAAGCACAAGCTGAAATCAAGATTTCTGGGAATAATATCAATAACCTCACATATACAGAAGACACCACCCTTATGGCAGAAAGTGAAGAAGACCTAAAAAGCCTGTTGATGAAAGTAAAAGAGGAGAGTGAAAAGGTTGGCTTAAAACTCAACATTTAGAAAACTAAGATCATGACATCTGGTCCCATAACTTCATGGCAAATAGATGGGGAAACAGTGGAAACAGTGGCTGACTTTTTTTTTGCGTTCCAAAATCACTGCAGATGGTGATTGCAGCATGAAAGTAAAAGAAGTTTACTCCTTGGAAGGAAAGTTATGACCAACCTAGACAGCATATTAAAAAGCAGAGACATTACTTTGCCAACAAAAGTCCATCTAGTCAAGACTATGGCTATTCCAGTAGTCATGTATGGATGTGAGTGTTGGACTTTAAAGAAAGCTGAGCGCCGAAGAATTGATGCTTTTGAGCTGTGGTGTTGGAAGACTGTTTGTTGAGAGTCCATTGGACTGCAAGGAGATCCAACCAGTCCATCCTAAAGGAGATCAGTCCTGGGTGTTCATTGGAAGGACTTATGTTGAAGCTGAAATTCCAATACTTTGGCCACCTGATGCAAAGAGCTGACTCATTTGAAAAGACCTTGATGCTGGGAAAGATTGAGGGCAGGAGGAGAAGGGGATGACAGAGGACGAGATGGTTGGATGGCATCACTGACTCAATGGACATGGTTTTGGGTGGACTCCGGGAGTTGGTGATGGACAGGGAGGCCTGGCTTGCTGCGGTTCATGAGGTCACAAAGAGTTGGACATGATTGAGTGACTGAACTGAACTAATAGCCATACAGGGGACATGATCAGGAAGAGGAAGAACATCATAGGATGCATTTTACTTATCTGAGGGAGATTTGATGGGGTTCTGCCTGAACAAGAGTCTGTGGTCTTTAACCAGTTCACAGGAATAGTTGTCCTCTGGTTTTGGAGTCTCAGTCACCATGACCCCTCCTGTAGGTCATAGGATTTTATTTTAAAATTATGGACCCAGGCAGACAGACTGTTAATTTTTGCAGCAATTGAGGTTAATAGGACAACCTGATATGGCCTTATCCATTTTGGAGAGCTGGCTTGCACTCCCTATTTCTTGCCAGGTCTTTACCAATACTTGATCCCTCAGCTCTACTTGGGGATTTTTCAAGTCTTCCTGTGGTCTAGGGAGGATCTATTCTCCATATTGTTGGAGTTCTTGTTGAAACTTTCCCAGGTCAATTACATGTTTTAGGAGTGTATTGGTGTCCTCATCAAAAAACAAATCAAAGTTAAGAATGGACGTGCAAACATCATAAGTCCCTTCATCATTTCATTAATAATTGTGACCACTTGGGGGCTGCCCATACCCTCATGAGGCTTAAGGGTAGCATATGGATCCATTTATTATGTGTTTCTTGACATAGTTTGGCCAGAGCCCTTTTAAGAGTCTGGTTGGCTCTCTCCACCTTTCCCAAGACTTGAGGCCACCAGGATGAATGGAAGTGGTATTTGATTCCTAAGCATGCGGCCCAGTTCTGGGATATTATGGCTATAAACGAGGGCCCATTGTCACTCTGAAATGATTGAGGCAGCCCAAACCTAGGCACTATCTCCTTCAGCAGAGCTTTACAGGCTTCTGTAGCTCTCTCTGTCCTAGTAGGGAATGTTTCAATCCATCCTGTGAATGTGTCAATAGGTAAGTCACTTCAGTCGTGTCCGACTGTGTGCGACCCCATAGACGACAGCCTACCAGGCTCCCCCATCCCTGGGATTCTCCAGGCAAGAACACTGGAGTGGGTTGCCATTTCCTTCTCCAATGCATGAAAGTGAAAAGCGAAAGTGAAGTCACTCGGTCGTGTCCAACTCTTAGCTACCCCATGGACTGCAGCCTACCAGGCTCCTCCATCCATGGGATTTTCCAGGCAAGAGTACTGGAGTGGGGTGCCATTGCCTTCTCCAGAATGTGTCAATAAGGACTAGAAAATAAGAGAACCTTGGGTCTTTGGCATGGCTGTAAAATCCACCTACCAGTCCTCTCCTGGGTATGATCTCCAATGTTGGAGAGGTTTAATTAGAGGAGGTGGCAAGGGTTTGGTTTTTGGATTATTTCTTAGGTATCACAATTTTGTGTGACCTGTTGAACAACCTTAGCCAACTGGGAATGGTAGAGAATAAGCTTGAGCAAGGTTTACAGATTATCTTTTCCAAAATGGGTACTTTTATGTAAGGAGTTAGTAATTTTCCAAACCTGAGAGCCAGGGAGTATTATTTGGGCCTGATCAGTCTGAAACCACCCATATGACCCAATCTCCCAGCCCTGCTTGGCATATCAGGAATGTTCCTCTGGGGTAGAATTTGGAGTCAGGGTTTCCTAGGGGAAAAGCAGGCAGATAGCAGTGACCAGGGCAGCTTTCCTAGTGGCTTGTTTTGCCTCTTGATCAGCTTTCCTATTTCTCTGGGCCTCCTTTTTTTGCCCCTTTTGGTGAACCTTGCAGTGGATGACAGCTAATTTAGCAGGAAGTTTGACTGCCTCCAGGAACCTGAGAATGAGCTCTTTGTGTTTAACAGGAGAGCTTCGAGCACTGAGCATCCCTCTTTCCTTCCAAATTGCTGCATGGGCATGCAGGATGAGGGAAACATACTTACAGTCTATGTACACGTTAATCCTCTTTCCTTCCCCTAATTCCAAAGCTCTTGTCAGGGCAAAAAGTTCAGCTTTCTGGGCTGAGGTGCCTGGGGGAAGAGACCCACTTTCTGAAGTTTCTTCTAGGCTCACTGCATCGTAACCTGCCTTCCTCTCTCCTTTTTCTACAAAACTACCGCCATCTGTGTACCATTCTTCCTGTGGGTCAGAGAAAGTTGTCTCTGATAGGTCAGGGCAAGAAGAGTATAACTTGTTTATGATTTGCATGCACTGGTGATCCAGAGGGAGAGTAGGGATATCTGGCATTAAGGTGGCTGGAGTTAAAGTCTGACAGACCCTCAACTTTATTTCTGGAGTGTCAAGGAGGAGGACTTGGTATTGGGTGATCCTTCCCCCTGTCATCCATCTATCCTCTTTAGTGTCCAAGACTGCTTGCACCTGGTCAGGTGTATACATTGTGGTAGGCTGACCCAGGGTCAGCTTAAATGCCTCTTTAACCATAAGAGCAGTGGCCACTACTGCCCAGAGGCAAGTGGGCCACCGTCTGGCCATCTTGTCTAGTTGTTTTGAGAGATAAGCCATGGGTTGTAATACCTGTCCCATCATTTGCCTTAACATCCCAAGAACAGTTCCTATCCTTTCAGAGAAATACAGCCTGAAAGTCTTTTCCAGGTTTGGGAGGCTTAAAGCTGGGGCTGTAGTGATAGACTCTTTCAGGGCATTAAAGACAACCTTGCAGGTCTCATCCCAACCAAGTCTCTTCCTCTTTCCTCTTAACTTCTCATATAGCAGCAGGGCCAGATTTCCATAACCAGGGATCCAGATCCTGCAAAACCCATTTGTTCCTAAAAATCCCCTAAGCTGCTTTTTCATTTAGGGGTATCAGGTATTTAAGATGAGGGATGTCCTCTGGTGGTCGAACATTCTTTTTCCCTCCATTCTTATAAATGCAAGGTATTTTACTTGGGTAAAGCTAATCTGGGCTTTTTTGGGGGATAATCAATAACCCTTTTCATAAAGGAAATTTAAAGTTTAATAGTATCCATTTGAGAGCTGGTAAAATCTGCAATAGCTATGAGCAAGTCATCCACATACTGTAATAGATTACTGTTTGTTAAGGTTAATTCCCTTAGTTCTCTTACCAAGAAAGTCCCTAAAATATGAGGGCTGTACCTAAATCCTTGTGGTAGTTGAGTCCAGCAAAGCTGTATGGCCTCCCTTGTTCCCAGGTCCTGCCACTCAAAGGCAGATTTTGGGATTCAGGATGGAGAGGAATGCAAAAGAAAGCAACCTTAAGGTCCAAGACTGAGAAGCATTTATCATTTCCTGGGACTTGGGATAGGAGGGTATAAGGGTTTGGGACTATGCCGTGGTTGGGAACCACAGCTTCGTTAACAGCTCTTAGATCGTGGACAAATCGATAAGATCCATCTGGTTTTTTAACAGGCAAGATTAGAGTATTTCAGGGAGACTCATAGGTGAATAGAATTCCAATATCTCAGTATCTGTTAACTAATGGTCTAAGGCCCTCAAGAGCTTCTGGTTTTAAGAGATATTGTCTTTTCCAGGGGTAGGAAGAATTTGGCCTAGAAGAATCTTCACTGGTGCATCATTTATGGGTAGGCCAGGGCTGGAGACATCCCACACCTGGGGACTGACCTCATCTAAGAAAGGGACAGACTCCTCCTTTTCTATGGCTGACTGCAAATGTTCAGACACTAGGCAAAGGAATTTATTGGCTTCTAGCTCTCCCCACGTCACTCTGGTCTGGAGGTGGCAAAGAAGGTCTCTCCCCAGTAGGGGAGCAGGGCAACCAGGGATGTATAAGAAGGGGTGGGTTCCTTGCCAACTGCCCACCTTACAATGGAGGGGCTTAGTAAAATTTCAGCTTTGGGGTTTTCCATCTACCCCCATCACCATTTTAGTCAGGGAGTCTAAAGGTCCTAGTAGGAAAGGAAGAACAGAGAAGGCAGCCCCCATGTCCAAAAGAGAGTTCACATCCTTACCTTCTACTTGTAGAGTCACCCAAGGGTTGAGAAGAGTGATCTGGACCTCACCATTCTCAGGGGTTTCTCGAGCCGCTGAGAATCATCAGTCCAGGTCGCCCAGGACTAACACAGAGGGAGCAGGTGTAGGGGTCTTCATATGCCTTCCCTTAGGGCAATATGGAAACTCCCCTTCCCAATGCCCATCTTCTCTGCAGTAGGCACCCTGGGTGCGTCTCAGCTGTGGTGGATTTCTAAAATCCTTTTTTCTTCCTTGCTCTCCTCATGACTCTCGCATAGTGACAGGATGAATCAAGGCCAGGATTTTAGCCTGTTGTCAGGCCAAGGCTTGGGTCTGCCTCTCTATTTCCCTATCTTTTCATACTTCCTTTTGCTCCCTTTTGGCTTCTTCCTCCTAGTCCCTATTCAAAAATACCCTATTTGCCTCCTCCACCAAATTGGAGATTGGAGTCTCTGGTCCTTTTCCCAGTTTTTGCATTTTCTCCTTACATCTGGGGCTGCTTGGGTTATGAAGGAATGGGCCAACAGGACTCTTGCTTCCATACTTTTTAGATCTGCCTGGGTGAAGTTTTTAAAGGCCTCTGCGAGTCTTCCCCAAAAAAGAGCTGGATTTTCATTCTCTCCCTGTGTAACCACTTTTATCTTATTATAATTAACGACCTTTTGGACACCCCGGGTCATTCCCTATAGTAGGCAAGTAGTGAGGTGTCTTAAGGATTTCTTTCCCACACTTGTATTGGGATCCCAATCTGGCTCTTTAGAGGGGATTTCCTCTTCAGCAAGGGCCAGACTGACATCCACCCACTGTCTTTCATCAGCCACCTTTCTAGCCTGATCTAGGATTCTAGCTTTTTCTTCATCATTACAACATTGGGTGAGGATGGCCAGTATATCCAGGTGAGGGAGAAGTTAAGGCTAAGGTGCTCAAATTCATCCCTACATTTTTGGGGATTCTCAGAACATGAACCCAGTTGCTCCGTACATTGGGTAATGTCTTGCATAGAAAAAGGAACATGAATGTGCATAGTTTTACCCTCCCTATCCAGTACCTCTCTTAGGGGGCAGATTTTGTCTGAGGATGAGCTTTCCTTCTGTAGAGGGCAAAGCTTACTTCCAGATCTTAATGCCATGGGGGAAGGGACAAATGGAGGCGGAGCCGAGGTGACTGTAAGCAACTTTCCTTCTGGTTCCGTGACTTCCAGGCTGGTCTGAACTTCCTTTCCCTGTGACCTCTCTGCCCAAGCTGAGGGGGATCAATAGAAGGTCAAGGGGATCTCCTGCTTCAGAGCTTGCCAAAAGAACTTTGAAAGACCATTTATCAAAGTCTTCAAGCTTATATTTTCTCTTTTTTCAGAATCCTGGTTAGAGGACCACAAAGGCCTGGACATTGAGAATCTGCTTCTATTTACCCTTTCATTTGCAGTATAGACTGAGCTGTAAAATGGTGTTGAATCCAAGTGACCCCGACTGGGGCCATTTTCCCCCTCTTCCCCAGGAGTAAGTAGGCCAGTATCGAGTACAGTATTTGATAATTTTTTTTTCTTTTTTTAGCCCTTCCAGCTGGTATCCCTCCCAGTGGACCAAAAGATATCCCAGCAGGGTGTTTAAAGGGAAGCTAGGCTTATTTCCCATTTTAATGGTGATATAGTTTATATCTTCGGAGAAGACAATGGCACTCCACTCCAGTACTCTTGCCTGGAGAATCCCAGGGACAGGGGAGCCTGGTAGGCTACCATCTATGGGGTCACCCAGAGTTGGACACGACTGAAGTGACTTAGCATAGCATAGCATAGTTTATATCTAGTTCCCAGGGGACCAGTACTGGGGTGGATGTCCCATATCTGACTCTAGAGAGATTGTGAGCTCTCTCCTGGTCCCAAAGTGTCTCATTGTATATGCGTTAAAGGAAGTGTTCAGTAGTAAATATAATCAACAGGGCTATAGGACTAGTCCTGAAAGGTGAATTAACTCCTAAACATATGTTTAGTGTGTTCATTTTCATCCAAGACCAGATGAGACTATACTGAACCCCATCAATCACTTCCACGTGGAAGCATTCAGCTAAATGGGTGAATTTATAGAAACAGGGCACCCAATGAAGGGCTTCTAATGATCTCCCCTAGAACAGAAAGCACAATTGATGGGGAGAAGAGAGCATAGCCTCTCAGAAAATCTTACAAAGACCCAGAACTTCAGGCTGAGTATCGACAGTCAGAGTAAACGGGTCTTCAAAGAGAGCAAAAGAGGTCAGGTTGAGATAGAAAGAGTGGGGAGAGAAAAGAGGTCTAAGAGTCGGGGAGAGAAAGAGAAAAAAAGGGGTGGCCTTACAGACATCTCCAGCCACTTGCAGATAACCAGGCATTACAGGACATTTCCCTGGGCCTCCAGAGAATGGAGGACTGCAGCTCAGACCAACCAGAAATGAAATTCAAGTTCTCTGCCAAGAGGAGGTGCTCAGTCTCCAATCTTCAGCTCAGATTGAGGCCCTTCAACCAGATTCCTGCATCCAGGACTGGGGGACAGGAAAAAATAGAATAGGATAAGATGGGTTGAAAACAGGGGTGAGATAAAAGGGGTCAACAAAATCTCTTTTTCCTTACCTGGTCAGGGCACTCTGGTCAGTTGTCTGTGTCAGGAGGAGACCAGGGACAAATGGGTCCCAGTTGCGGCCACTGGGTCAGGTCTGAGGCAGGCAAGATGGTCCTGGAGTACCCTGAGCAGTCCGGATATCAGGGCAGTAAAAATGGTAGTCCCTTCATGGTTGCCAGTTGTTGTAGGAATGGGGGCCCCCTCCAGGGCCCCAAGAGTGGGCTCTTGTCTAACACTCAGAAAAGAATTGTTTGAGGCGACACGTGCTGACAAAACAAGAGACTATTGGGAGAAGGCACTTAGGCAGAGAGCAGAAGAGTAAGGGTAACCAGGAGAACTGCTCTGCCACATGGCTCGCAGTCTTGGCTTTAGTTTCCAGGTTGTCATTGGCCAATCATTCTGACTCGGAGTCCTTCCTGGTGGCACTTGCATCACTCGGCCAAGATGGATGCTAGTGAGAGGGATTCTGGGAGGTGGACAGACATGTGGTGTCTCCTTTTGACCTTTCCCAAACTCTTGCAGTTGGTGGTGGGTTATTAGTTCCGTGTTCCTCCCAGGACCTCCTGTCGTAAAACAACTCATGCAAATGGTTACTAGAGAGCCTGGACAGGGTGGGCAGTTTCAGTAAGCATGCTTCCCCTAACAGAGGCATATTACAGATTTGATCTTTATTCTGACTCCTTGTGTTTTCTGGACTTTGTCTTTGATCTTTAGCTGTGTCCTAAACTGAGAATCTTCCTCTGGCTAGGGGAGTTAGAGGTGAGAAATAGATTTATTTTCTAATGTAGAAAGTCCAAATCCTCTAAATTTTACATACATATTCCCTAGTTGTTGTTGCTTTTAAGATTATCTTTTTGTAGTAATTAAATACATGCAAGTAAGAGAAAACAGCTTACATTTTCAGTGTTCTTCACAAAGATACCGTTGTCCAAGCGTAAAGGTTTTAGATGCCACTCTTGATTTCTCTTTTAATCGCTCTCTCTGAAGAAGAAGACAGAAATTCTCCAGCAGGACACAATATGTGACCAAATGTAAACATGAAGAAACAACCTGATGAGAATTTTTTTTTTTTTTTACCAAAAATCCTTTTCTTTTTCAAGTAGTTTAATGGAAAAAACAAACAAACAAATAGTGAAGTAACAAAATATTCATATTTTAAATATTTAAATCTTTTAAATCCAGCTTTATTTACATAACACTGAAAAGCTTACAAGTTTTCTCAGGTGTATCTTGTAGTAATAATTTAATTTAATTTATATGAATGGGTAAAACATGAAATATATGAATTTAGCTTTGAGCTTACAGCAAAAGAGGTTAATATAATTAATATTATATAATCTAAATATAGTTGTAGGACCTAACACACTCTGTAATTATTTATGAGTGTGAATTTGCACAAGACAGTGAATTCTCTATGAGGAATTTTGATGCTACTTTTCTTTTTAGGTCTCAAAATTTTGAATGTCTGTCACGTTAATGGACTTTATTTACATGTTTTAAAATGAGATGAATATAAAAGTCCTCAGCTATACATTCAGCTAATAATAATTCCATTTAGCCCAGACCAAAGAGATTTCCAGTATTCTCTCCTTTAGTCAGGTTTCTAAAAGAAGGATAGAAATAGATGATGGAGGTTTTTTCTAATTTTCTATAAACAGATAGTGATAAAATGACTCCTGTCAAAAAGTTGCAAATAATACTAAAAACAGCAAAGACCTCTGAAAATAGATCATTCTGATGACAAAGATTCCTAGTCCTTTTTTCCCCCCTTTTACAGTCAAGGCTATGGTTTTTCCAGTGGTCATGTATGGATGTGAGAGTTGGACTGTGAAGAAAGCTGAGCACCAAAGAATTGATGCTTTTGAACTGTGGTGTTGGAGAAGACTCTTGAGAGTCCCTTGGACTACAAGGAGATCCAACCAGTCCATTCTAAAGGAGATCAGCCCTGGGTGTTCTTTGGAAGGAATGATGCTAAAGCTGAAACTCCAGTACTTTGGCCACCTCATGCGAAGAGTTGACTCATTGGAAAAGACTCTGATGGTGGGAGGGATTGGGGGCAGGAGGAGAAGGGGACGACAGAGGATGAGATGGCTGAATGGCATCACTGACTCGATGGATGTGAGTTTGAGTGAACTCTGGGAGTTGGTGATGGACAGGGAGGCCTGACGTGCTGCGATTCATGGGATCGCAAAGAGTTGGACACGACTGAGCGACTGAACTGAACTGAACTGAACTGACAGTGAATTTTAAGTAACTGCTTTTTAACACTATGAAGAAAATTCAGCTTATATATAACTTTTATGTGATGGCTTTGAATTCTGACCAAAATACATAATTTGTATCAAGGCTTAGAAAGGGTCATATTAGGATATTAGTGTACTTCATTTCATCAGCATCAGAATTAATCATTGATCAGCTGGGTTAACTTGATTTACATGTAAAACTGTGCAGAGTTCGTTTTATTCTTTCTGATGTGCACACTAGAAATTGTAAAGGCATTCAAGCTATGCTCAAGTGATTTCAGATTAAAACAAAATAGTTTGGGTACTCAAGCTTTAATCAAAAGCTCAGTCTTCACATATTTATATGCAGAATTTCAGCGATATTTATCAAATAAAGAAAGCAGCCTAGCTTGACGCTCTGTGATGACCTAGAGGGGTGGGATGGGGGTGGGAGGGAAGCTGAAAAGGAAGGGAATTTCTGTACCAACATGTTTGTCTATATCTACGTCTGTGTCTACACTTATGGCTGATTCATGTTGTTGTACAGCAGAAATCAACACAACATTGTAAATCAAGTACCCTCCAATTAAAAAACAACAACAACAAATCAATGTCTTTACTAACAGCTATTTAACGTATATTTTGAGCAGAGAGCTGCCTTACAAACACAAATTTATCAGTTTAAACAAAGCCATCTCAAAAGACTACAGAAGCATTGGTCCACTCACCATGACAACATACAATACACTGGTTTCCCACCAGAGAGAGGAAAGTAATGGATAACAGACATACAAGAAAACAATGGTCATGATCCTTGTCATCAAGGAGATTAAAAACTGGTTGAACTGCAGGACAACACTTTTTACCAATAGGATAATTAAGGACTTGAAAATATTTGATTAACAATGAGCAATAATTTCTATCAGTGTATCAAGGGAGATTAAAAGGTTTTCTAATAGAAATACAAAACCAAAATTTTTCATTAAGTGATATGCTGCAAGTTCTTTTAACTGACATTAAAGACAATAGAGATAGATACTTCAAGCAGAAAAGCAAACTTGTGGTAGAAAGCTTAAAAAGGACAATCATCTACCTATCTCAATTGTCCATACCTGTCACTTAGGTGACTAAAACCTAAGGGGTGTGACTCTTTGGAAAGAATGTATTAGGGAAGTGGGGAGACAAGTATCAAGACTTTAAGGTGCAGCATTTCTAGCCTGTTCCAGGAACAACATATGCCAGCATGGTTGTTACAAAAGGATAGTGAAATAAGGTTAGAGAGGAGGTGCTGAAGGACTGGAACTCTGCAGAACCTCATAGTATTTGTAAGACTGAATGTGAAACAATTCCTAATTTAGTCCCTTGGTCATTTTTTATTTAATATATAAAATATTTAAATAAATAAAATTAGGCAAAGTTTATATTAAAAGTACTACTCCAGGCTAACTTTGTTAATGAGGTAAATCTTTAGCCACTGGTGAATGTCTTGGAAGACAGTCCAGAGGAGGTAGCTTCCAGCACTCCAGAGAGGGAAAGAGTGCATTAGGGGAGTGAGCAAGTTGGTAAGAAACACATCCCTAAAAGAAGATTCAGAAAATGGACATAACCAGCTGAAGTGGTGGAAAAACCATAAAAAATCCAACATTGCTTGCTGATGATTTTTTTCCTCAAAATTAGTCCTTGCATTCATCCATAGATTTTTCTACAGTCTCTACTAAAAATGATCTCAACAGCTATATTTGCTGAGCTAGCCATATGCTACCAACCGATGATCTAGACTCTAGGAAATTTTTTGTATGTGTATGTGACTATTTTCAATTTTGAAAGTGTTTTTTCACACATTTACCATGAAGTGAGATTCATAATGTTCAAAATACCTTATAGGCAATAAGTCTGCATCTGCTAACATGTCCCAGTATTTCCTTTACTTATCAAAACTCTGTTAACCTTCTTAACACAATGATATGAAAATGAAAATAATTATCTTGTAAACATCCTTCAACTTATAAGCTATAAATAGTATGACTTAAAATGATTTACAGTAAATAATTATCTAATTATATAAAAGTGCCCGCCACATCTTAGATCATCTTTTAGAAAGCAAATAAGATTATTATTGTTAATGTTTATCCGTGTGGGTGAAGCTTACCCAAGGTGACCTTAGTCTTAAAAATTGGAGCTAAGGTATGCATATAAAAAGCTATAGAACTCTATGTTTGGATTATCTAATCAGTCCTTTATTCACTTATTGATCTGTTTCCAATCTTATATCTCTTGGTAATAAGTAGGTTTATATTGTAAATTGTCTATAACATTGTAAATTATTTTTCTTCTAATATTCAAGTTGTTGGTTCTTTTTGGGTTTTTCAATTTATTTTGCAGATAGCCAGAAAACATCAACCATGCCAAATCTTAATATTTTGACCCTGCAGATAGTTACAGTTCTATTAACATTGTAAAATGCTTAATTTCCTTGTACTATTTCCATATTTATGGTAGTTATGTATCAATAGGAATACCAGAGTTTTTGGTGCTTCAATTTCTTTGCTTTATGTATTATGAGACATTTTTTTCCTCCTGTGAAATAATTAAATGTATATTTTTTTACCAGGAGAAATGATAAGGTTGGAATAATGTTTTGTTCTGCATTGACTTTCTATATATTACCATTAATTATATTTTGCTGTGAAAAGGAATAACATTTTTGTACTTTTCAATTGTTATATATAATTTGGTAGCATTTTACTTTGACCTTTTTAAAAAATAAAACGTAAATGTTATATTAAAATGCTTTTGAAAACAAAGTGTCAGATATTTAGCCATTATGAGGAATGAATTATATGTGTGTATATTACATTTCCAAATATATTTGGTTTATAAAAATATAATAAATTAACTAAATTTTGTTTTCATGTGAAACTCAATTACTCTAACTTTTAGAAATGAAAGGTTAAATATAAATTAAAGAGTTAGAAAATTCACTATGTTATATTTCAATGAATGTGGTATACCACAGCACGCATTTCTGAGCTCTCAGGACTGTGGGTTTGTAATGGTTCATGGCACTGCCAGTAATGAGTCTGCAGGGAGCTTTGCTATAAATGCCCTGATTCTTTCATTTGCTCTCTTCCTGGTGCATGATGGGATGCCTAACTGTGTGAAATCAAGCCATGGATTATCCATTTACTGCCACTTTATCCCAGGGGACATGAACTTGAAAATAAATAGGCCTTGCTCTTGTAATAAATTTGCAGCAAAATGTGTTTGTATCCCCAGTGAAAAAATGACAAGTCAAATTTATTTAGAATTTGAAAATGTCACTTTTTGCTAAAACATTGTAACTCTTTAATGACTGGGATTGTGCAAATACTAAAAATACACATAGTATATTTTTGATGCAGTGTGTTCTATAATAATTTGTATTTATATTTACCTTAGTGTATACTCATCTTTATAAATAAGGCTCAGTCTTCTTGGAAAGATTTTATATTAAACAGTGATTGTTGATGTGTAATGAGTTGATTCAATTATAAGAAAGCTTAACTCCACAGGAGCTTATCTATATAGGTAATATCAGGAAACCTCTTCCTGTGTAATTTTATTATCTGACTAAATTGTCACTGCTTTGAAAGTTTAATGTGATGTCTATTTTCTAATGGTGAATAGTGTTGCTATAATTTATATATAACTGAACATGACTATATTAATATGCAGTCTTTTAATTGGCTACCTGATGTGAAGAGCCGACTCATTGGAAAAGACTCTGATGTTGGGAAAGGCTGAGGAAAAGAGGAAAAGGGAGAGACAGAGAGTGAGATAGTTGGAAGGCATCACTGACTGATTCAATGGACACGAGTTTGAACAAACTCCGGGAGATACTGAAAGACGGGGAAGTCTGGCATGCTGCAGTTGATGGGGTCACAAAAGAGTCGGACATGAGTTAGTGATTGAAAAAGAACAATTGAATTAGTAAACTAGAATATTCAGAAATACTAATAAATTTATATTTAAGTACCATATTAAAATGTTACACATGCTGTGTTTTTTATAGTTTAGTCATAAAGAACTTGAAAGACTAATTTTGTTCAGAAAGAACAAATTGAAGCAGAATAATCACTTTTCAGAAACTTTCATTAAAAACATGATGTATACCTGATGCTGAATTTACTTTTCCTCATTCAGGTGACCCTGTCACCCAATATTATGGCTTTAAGCAACAGTGTATAGTTTAGCTTTTCAAATAAGATCCTCTACAGATGTGATTTGACTTATTCAAAAACTAATTCTAAAGCATGGTGTTTATATACCAACTTCCCATGGTATTTTCTTAGGAAATTATATCTCAAAATGCCTGGATACAAATGAAATTTTGTTAAAACAAGAAGCACAATCTTTGGATTGCAGAGTAAACTCTGTGTGAAAGTTCTCTGTCAATTCTTCAAAAAGTCTCATAGATCCTGGGAGTCTGTGAAAACCTTTCGTGTCACAAAATTTCCAATTATTTAAAAATTATGCTGTGATATCTGCCTCTTATAGACAAACTTCCAGGAATGTGAAGAAATAAGTACCTACTTTTAAAGTTTTAAAATGTTATTTGAAAAAAAATAATTAACCTTATCTAATTTTCCCTGTATTAGAGTATTAGAAATATCAATACACTTTGAGATGATGAGGTATTTATTTCATCTCAGGTTAATTATCAATCATTAGTTTCCATGTGCTGGGGAACCTGACAAGTGTTGCCTTGCAAATGAGGGAAATGCTCTAAAGCTAAACAGCATAGCTCATTAATACCTGCTGTGTCCTCTAAGAGAAACTGCCATAGACCTTACAAAGAGAGGGCAGAGCAGGTCCATATTATCATCCTTCCCTGTACCCCACCTCCATTTCCTCCCTGCCTATTTAATCAGAGTATAGAAACTCCAAGAGAAATCTCAGATGCATGGGCTTTTCAGGCAAGAAATATTACAGATGGTTGTCATTTCCTTCGGAGAAGGCAATGGCACCCCACTCCAGTACTCTTGCCTGGAAAATCCCATGGATGGAGGAGCCTGGTGGGCTGCAGTCCGTGGGGTCGCTAAGAGTCGGACATGACTGAGCGACTTCACTTTCACTTTTCACTTTCATGCATTGGAGAAGGAAATGGCAACCCACTCCAGTGTTCTTGCCTGGAGAATCCCAGGGACAGGGGAGCCTGGTGGGCTGACGTCTATGGGGTCACACAGAGTCGGACACGACTGAAGTGACTTAGCAGCAGTAGCAGTCATTTCCTTCTCCAGGGGATATTCCTGATCTGGGGATAGAATCTCTGTCTCCTATGTCTCCTGCATTACAGGCAGGTTCTTTATCCACTAAGCCATCGTGGCTCATTAAAACTTCAGATAATAGAGTCTTTAGATGGAGATATGCATGTTTATTTTTTGGTACTCCTTACAGAAGGAGTTGGTGAGAGATTGCTTACAATACTTCTTTGCAGAAAAGGTGATGCCTATAGTAAGAAAAACCAGTATCACGTGATCTGGTGGGAAAATACTTATTGACAGCCCTTGAACTTCATTTGTGCTAGGCATGGAAAGGGAACTTGAGTGAATTAGTCTGAAGAGAGGGTGAGAGGGTCAGCAGAATTTTATATCACATATTCTAATTGTTAATTCAAATCACAATAAAACCCTAGTGTTTCATTCCCTTAACTGTCATCCTAACATCCTTAAACATCCTCATTGATTTTCTCCCTTTGTTCTTCTGAGCAGTTACTAACCTTCCTTCTTTTCAAAAACCCACTTTAAGATATCTTTATTTTCCTTTTGAAGAATTTTTGACTTGAAAATACAAGACCTTCCCTGTTATATGCATATCAATTCTATTGTTTCAGAAAGAAAAATGAAGTTAGGTGTGGAGTGGATGTTTACAAGTTAGGCTGCAAAATCAATGCATGAAAAACTTGGTTTTGACAGAACGTGTATTCTGGTTAATGATCAGTCTCTTCAATCTGTACGAAGATCTTTATTAAGAGAGTGAGCCTTTTTCAAACTGTTGAATCTGTATTAATGTGTAGGACTAAGAGTACTGAGAGTCTGCAATTTAATTGTAAAGCTAATTTAAAAGTCACCTAATCTCATACTCAAAACCCATCATCAATCTATGGACTTCCAGTTGATCTGAGGCCAAACAGTATATAAAAGAATAAAAAAAAAATCACAAGTTCTGTGCATTTAATAACTGACCATTAACTCTGAAATCTCCCTCTCTTAAAATTTAGATAAATAAAATCAGTCAAGACTCTTATATGTAATCTATCTCAGATAAAATCTCAGGTAAAAAAGTACTATTAACATATGCTTTTAATATATGTTAATAGTACTTTTTAATATGTATATATCAGTAAACTAATTGTCACATTTTTATAAAATTGTATATAAGTGGGGATGTCTGGAAAGCAGTTCAGTAAATACTGATAAACTCAAAAACTGTATTCAATATTTCATTTTCTTATGCTAGTAGACATTAGTCTAATATTAGTCACTGCTAATAGTGCCTTGAAAGCAGAGTAATTTTTAGGCTCTTGTGTCTGGAGGTAGAGTTCGTCACAAGTTGCTTGTGTACTCTGTGAAGGACCCCTAGGTGGCAGTGTGGTAAAGAATCCGCCTGCCAATGCAGGAGATGCAAGAGACATGGGTTGGATCCCTGACAGGCATTGGGAAGATACCCGGGAGTAGGAAATCGCAACCCACTCAGTATTCTTGCCTGGAAAATTTCCATGGACAGAGGAATCTGTTGGGTTACAGCTCATGGGGCTGCAAAGAGTCAGACACGACTGAGCGACTGAGAAGACACATGGTCCATGAAATTAATGAAGCCTTGTGATCATAGAGTTTGTTATCAAAAACATTGACCATTTAAGATGACGGAATAGTAACAGAAACTTGCCAAGCATTTTACTATCAGTCATATGAATTCCCTAATCTAAGCAAGATTTGAGGCAATATTACATTCTCATATAATATACTGGGTATTTTATCACCAAATACATCTTGGATATCTTATTTCATTTTTTTCCCTCTTTCTATACCAAGAAATCAGAATGTTTACAAAGGAAATTGCTATATAAATTTTTCTAAAAATTTTTGAATGAACTCATCCTAACTTCCTAGGATATTGTATTTAAATATTCCTCAAAAAGAGTTAGAAATAAAACATTTAAGGTCATTTGGAATATGTCACATATTTTTATGAAAAAGTTCCCAAGATGTATTCTGTGTTCTGCAATATTCTGGGTGTCACACACACACACACACACAAACACACCCCTGTTTTGTGGATAAAGTAGTCAAAAGTAAAATATACCATTGTTTGGAGCTTTATAACCACTCAATTCTACTTACGAGGCTGTATATGAATTACATCCCTATAGACATTTGCATTTTAGCACATCTCTAGCTCAGATGGTAAAAAATATGCCTGCAATGCAGGATACCTGGATTCTATCCCTGGGATGGGAAGATTCCCTGAAGAAAGGAATGGCTACCCATCCTAATATTCTGTCCTGGAGAACTCCATGAACAGGGGAGCCTGGTGGGCTACAGTCCATGGTGTCACGAAGAGTCAGACATGACTGAACGACTTTCAGTCACTGATCAGTCAACCAACTTCATATTTGCTAAAACTCTAACAAATTTCTCACTAAAGAAATCAGCTTAACGTTGATTAACTTGAAATTGAATTTTAAAAAATTGAGAGCCTTTTACTTATGCATTAGCCACATTAAAAAGAGTGAAACTGAGGAGCATCTTTGTTTAGATTTTTGTGTACCATTGAATGATCCACAATAGCAGGTTTGCTCATGGATGTTGCTTCTGGAAATATTTATTCTCGTAAAATTGTTGAAGAGAGACAAAATTCAGCTGTATGATTTTTAGTTGAATTATTTGAAAATACTATCTTGAATGTGGTTCCTGCAGAAGTTCTATTTGTGGATAATAACGTTCATTTGTAATTTAGTTTTATGGTACTTTCTAAAGTGCCTGCTGTAGTATGACAACACCACCTGGGCCACACTTATAAAGTCTATCATATTGCAAGGTTTATAACTTTTGTATAGGTTTGTAACTCAATGGCAAAAATTTCATAATGGCAAAATCTTGATTTACAATGCCCCTGCCTGGGGACAAATCATGTTCATACATTTTTGTGTAAGAGAGATACATACTTTGAGATTTTAGAAGAGTTATCATTCTAAAGGAAAATAGGTCATTCTTTCCTCTGTACATCCATATAAGGCATCATATGAGAAACAGAACCCAAAGATATATGTTGAAAAACATTGTAAGTATGAGTCAGAGTAGGCAAAAATACATTAGATTCCCTAAAATAATATTTGAGATTATTTTATTTCAAATAATAATTTGAGATTATTTATAGTTTTTAGGCTAGGTTTTGGTTCTTTCTAAAAGAGAGTCACATATATAGAAATTTTCTTAATGTAAATAAGCATTAAATAACTCTGAAAATAGTTTAAGTATTTTCTACATGCTTTAAAGCATTTATTTCAATTCAATGAAATAATATTGAAAAAGAAAATTGGTAATAAAACCTGCAGTCAGATGGAAACTATTTGGCTGCCTTCAAATGTGTATACATTGTTTTCCTGAATGAAATTTACCATGATGATATGGGCCTTGCAAATAAAGTACAGGGTTCATGTTCTGATAGCATGTAAAGTCTTTGCTCTCATTAAATGAAACAAATGTACATTTTTATCCAAACAAGTTAACTTAAAGAAATGATCTTTTACTTCTCAGTTATATTCCTTAATACCACCCCTTTTCTATTATTTTATGTTTATTCAATTTTTAATTTTGTATCATAGTTCTCTTTGAATTCCTAATTGAGTTATGGTATAACCTATTAAATCAGGTAAATCTTCTCATCTACTGACTATGAATACTGTAACAAGTAAATATATTTTCTCTAAGTTAAATGACACAAAAGTAGCATTTCCTAGATGAATTCTATTTCTAGAAATCCTACTTTATGAACACTGAGTAAAATGTCATTTGATCTTATATCTTGCATTTTTATATTACATGATTTCAGATTCTCTTATATTTGATTATTGATTATATAGAGGAACAGTAGGGAAAAAACCGTAAGGAAACTAATATTTTCTATCTGTAAAGAAGAACTTGACCACATTTTATGTACAATTGATCTCATTTTTTCACTGTAGTTGTTTTGTAAAGTTGCAGTCAATACTGACTTGGTGAATCCAGAGCCATTGTTCTTAGAGGAAACACAGAGGTAGTTTCCTGAGAGACTCTCATCATGGCATTTTCATCAACCAGTCAAACATAAGCTTGTGTTTTATATGCTTTGGTTATAGACACCTAATATATATTTCTAAGAAATCATTAACGATAGGCAGTACTTATTTGTAAGAAAGCATTAACTGAAAAGAGTTTCATAGTTTCATGAACCTAGATAACATGGTTACAAACATATTTGGCTTTTAAACTCACCGAGTGATGTGCGCAATGCTTATTTTCTCAGTTATCTCATAAATCCACAAATTTAGCACTTGTCCCTCTTTTCCATAGCTTCATCATAAACTATACATTTTATTTTAACACTTTGTAAAGCATCACCCTATAAAAATCAGTAAATTTTCTCCTCTCCAGAAGTACTACATTGTTGATTGACTAACATTGAACTCAGATAGCACAGTTCATGCCTGAATGTGTCTTATCACTTGTATTTTCTCCAGAGGGCACATCACAGCCTTCTTGTGCTTAGAAACAATAGACAGCACTTTAACGTTACTCTTGGGGGCCATTTGAAATAGCAAATTCTCTGACAAATAGCACTGAAATGCAAAAATGTGGGACTAAATATATGGGGGGAAAGCTCTTAATTTCAGGAGACTTGAAACAAGATGGCAGGGCATACCCTTGTTTGACCTCAGCTCTGGATGCTCCTTGCTGCTGCTGCTGCTAAGTCGCTTCAGTCGTGTCCAACTCTGTGCGACCCCATAGACGGCAGCCCACCAGGCTCCACTGTCCCTGAATTCTCCAGGCAAGAACACTGGAGTGGGTTGCCATTTCCTTCTCCAATGTATGAAAGTGAAAAGTGAGAGTGAAGTCGCTCAGTCGTGTCTGACTCTTAGCGACCCCATGGACTGCAGCCCACCAGGCCCCTCGGTCCATGGGATTTTCCAGGCAGGAGTACTGGAGTGGGGTGCCATTGCCTTCTCCTTAGGTGACTCTAATTTTTTGTCCCTTTGTGCATGTCTGTGAAAGTCCATGAATGCTGATTTTGGGGTTACAAATAAATTTTAGCCAGAAGGAAAATCCACAATTTTGTGATCTGTAGTTAATAAGAATCAACAATCTTGAAGATACTTTTTGAAAAAGATAGAGCCAACAGAAATCAGGGATCAACATTTCTTTCCAGAAAACCCTGGAGCTGCGTCTGGTTAACAGTTTCTGGGACTGAGATGTGCTTAAAATGGCTTTGAGTGTGCCTACATAATAGAGGAAGGAAACATAAAAGCAGGAATATACAAGGATCAGATGAGATAGTACTTACCTTTGTTTTATGTAAACAGTAACAAACCAAAACAGATACAGAAAAGAGAGCAAGGCAACTTATTTTTAAGTCTAGATGTTCTTAACAGAGATGGATGCATATAGAAATTAGAACAAAAGATTTTTAACTCACACTGTGAAACAAAATTAAGTAAACAGAATTAGGTGAGTAAGAACTTACTGTCCATGATGGATGCTGCTTGCTACAGCTTTTATTTTATCATATCTATGTCTAACCATAAGCCTTTCAATTTATAGCAGCAAGTGTTTTAATAGTTGGGATTGAGAGTGGGGCAGTCTAGGTATCATAAAGTGCCAAAAAGACAATAGTTTTTGTTGTAAATTTAAAAGGAGAGCAGGCCAATATTTAAATAAGATGCATAATCACAATGTGTCTTTTAGTAGCTATAAAACCATTGAGTGTAAGTCATCTTTAAAAATTGTAACTTGCTATTTTGTTTTAGTCACAACCAGAAGATACTTGGACACTTTATATATATTGATTAAAAAATCATAGTACAGAGGGTTTTAAAGACTGCAATGTTAAAATAATTTTTAAAAGCCAAAAAACGTCATATGAGTATAAACTATTTTATAGCAAGTGGATTATTATGAAATTTATATCACACAAATTCCATGACGACAAGGGTCCACCTAGTCAAAGCTATAGTTTTTCCAGTAGTCATGTGTGGATGTGAGAATTGGACTGCAAAGAGAGCTGAACTTCGAACAACTGATGCTTCTGAACTGTGGTGTTGGAGAAGACTCTTGAAAGTCTCTTGGACTGCAAGGAGATCAAACCAGTCCATCCTAAAGGAAATCAGTCCTGAATACTCACTGGAAGGGCTGATGCTGAGGCTGAAACTCCAATACTTTGGCCATCTGGATGTGAAGAACTGACTTATTGGAAAAGACCCTGATGCTGGAAAACTGAAGGCAGGAGGAGAAGGGAATGACAGAGGATGAGATGGTTGGATGGCATTACCAACTCAATGGACATGAGTTTGAGCAAGCTCAGAGAGTTGGTGAGGAACAGGGAAGCCTGGGGTGTTTCAGCCCATCGGGGCACAAAGATTTGGACACGACTGAGTGACAGAACGTGGTCCACTGGAGAAGGGAATGGCAAACCACTTCAGTATTCTTGCTTTGAGAGCCCCATGAACAGTATGAAAAGGCAAAATGATAGGATACTGAAAGAAGAACTCCCCAGGTCAGTAGGTGCCCAATATGCTACTGGAGATCAGTGGAGAAATAACTCCAGAAAGAATGAAATGAAGGGATGGAGCCAAAGCAAAAACAATATCCAGCTGTGGATGTGACTGGTGATAGAAGCAAGGCCCAATGCTGTAAAGAGCAGTATTGCATAGGAACCTGGAATGTCAGGTCCATGAATCAAGGCAACTTGGAAGTGGTCAAACAAGATATGGCAGGAATGAATGTCGACATTCTAGGAATCAGCGAACTAAAATGGACTGGAATGAGTGAATTTAACTCAGATGACCATTATATCTACTACTGCAGGCAGGAATCCCTCAAAAGAAATGGAGTAGCCATCACGGTCAACAAAAGAGTCGGAAATACAGTACTCGGATGCAATCTCAAAAACGAAAGAATGATCTCTGTTCGTTTCCAAGGCAAACCATTTAATTCACAGTAATCCAACTCTATGCCCCAACCAGTAATGCTGAAGAAGCTGAAGTTGAACGGTTCTATGAAGACCTACAAGACCTTTTAGAACCAACACCCAAAAAAGATGTCCTTTTCATTATAGGGGACTGGAATGCAAAAGTAGGAAGTCAAGAAACACCTGGAGTAACAGGCAAATTTGGCCTTGGAATACGGAATGAGTTGTGCCAAGAAAATGCACTGCTCATAGCAAACATCCTCTTCCAACAACACAAGAGAAGACTCTACACATGGACATCACCAGATGGTCAACACCAAAATCAGATTGATTATATTCTTTGCAGCCAAAGATGGAGAAGCTCTATACAATCAGCAAAACCAAGACTAGGTGCTGACTGTGGCTCAGATCGTGAACTCCTTATTACCAAATTCAGACTGAAATTGAAGAAAGTAGGGGAAACCACTAGACCATTCAGGTATGACCTAAATCAAATCCCTTATGATTATACAGTGGAAGTGAGAAATAGATTTAAGGGCCTAGATCTGATTGACAGAGTGCCTGATGAACTATGGAATGAGGTTCGTGACATTGTACAGGAGACAGGGATCAAGACCATCCCCATGGAAAAGAAATGCAAAAAAGCAAAATGGCTGTCTGGGGAGACATTACAAATAGCTGTGAAAAGAAGAGAAGCAAAGGAGGAAAGGAAAGATATAAGCATCTGAATGCAGAGTTCCAAAGAATAGCAAGAAGAGATAAGAAAGCCTTCTTCAGCAATCAATGCAAAGAAATAGAGGAAAACAACAGAATGGGAAAGATTAGAGATCTCTTCAAGAAAGTTAGAGATACCAAGGGAACATTTCATGCAAAGATGGGCTTGATAAAGGACAGAAAAGGTATGGACCTAATGGAAGCAGAAGGTATCAAGAAGAGGTGGCAAGAATACACAGAAGAACTGTACAAAAAAGATCTCCATGTCCCAGATAATCATGATGATGTGATCACTGACCTAGAGCCAGACATCTGGAATGTGAAGTCAAGTGGGCCTTAGAAAGCATCACTACGAACAAAGCTAGTGGAGGTGATGGAATTCTAGTTGAACTTTTCAAATCCTGAAAGATGATGCTGTGAAAGTGCTGCACTCAATATGCCAGCAAATTAGGAAAACTCAGCAGTGGCCACAGGACTGGAAAAAGTCAGTTTTCATTCCAATCCCAAAGAAAGGCAATGCCAAAGAATGCTCAAACTACTGCACCATTGCACTCATCTCACACGCTAGTAAAGTAATGCTCAAAATTCTACAAGCCAGGCTTCAGCAATATGTGAACCGTGAACTTCCTGATGTTCAGGCTAGTTTTAGAAAAGGCAGAGGAACCTTAGATCAAATTGCCAACATCCGCTGGATCATGGAAAAAGCAAGAGAGTTGCAGAAAAACATCTATTTCTGCTTTATTGACTATGCCAAAGCCTTTGACTGTGTGGATCACAATAAACTGTGGAAAATTCTGAAAGTCATGGGAATACCAGACCACTTGACCTGCCTCTTGAGAAATTTGTATGCAGGTCAGGAAGCAACAGTTAGAACTGGACTTGGAACAACAGACTGGTTCCAAATAGGAAAAGGAGGACGTCAAGGCTGTATATTGTCACCCTGCTTATTTAACTTACATGCAGAGTACATCATGAGAAACGCTGGACTGGAAGAAACACAAGCTGGAATCAAGATTGCCAGGAGAAATATCAATAACCTCAGATATGCAGATGACACCACCCTTATGGCAGAAAGTGAAGAGGAACTAAAAAGCCTCTTGATGAAAGTGAAAGTGGAGAGTGAAAAAGTTGGCTTAAAGCTCAACATTCAGAAAACAAAGATCATGGCATCCGGTCCCATCACTTCATGGGAAATAGATGGGGAAACAGTGGAAACAGTGTCAGACTTTATTTTTGGGGGGCTCCAAAATCACTGCAGATGGTGACTGCAGCCATGAAATTAAAAGATGCTTACTCCTTTGAAGGAAAGTTATGACCAACATAGATAGCATATTCAAAAGCAGAGACATAACTTTGCCAACAAATGTTCGTCTAGTCAAGGCTATGGTTTTTCCAGTGGTCATGTATGGATGTGAGAGTTGGACTGTGAAGAAGGCTGAGCACTGAAGAATTGATGCTTTTTAACTGTGGTGTTGGAGAAGACTCTTGATAGTTCATTGGACTACAAGGAGATCCAACCAGTCCATCTGAAGGAGATGAGCCCTAGGATTTCTTTGGAAGGAATGATGCTAAATCTGAAACTCCAGTACTTTGGCCACCTCATGAGAAGAGTTGACTCATTGGAAAAGACTCTGATGCTGGGAAGAATTGGGGGCAGAAGGAGAAGGGGACGACAGAAGACAAGATGCCTGGATAGCATCACCAACTCGATGGACGTGAGTCTGAGCGAACTCCGGGAGTTGGTGATGGACAGGGAGGCCTGGTGTGCTGCGACTCATGGGGTTGCAAAGAGTCGGACACGACTGAGCGACTGAATTGAACTGAACTGAGTGACTGAACTGAAATGAAACTCCATGGGAAAATGATTCCTATAAATAGTAGAGAAGAATCTTTTAGTGTATGCATGAAAAGTTTTTAGTTTAAAGCCTGAAATAAGTGAAAGTGAAAGGAAGAAGTCGGGTCCGACTCTTTGTGACCCCATGGACTATACAGTCATGGGATTCTCTAGGCCAGAATACTGGAGTGGGTAGCCTTTCTCTTCTCCAGGGATCTTCCCAACCCAAGGATTGAACCCAGGTCTCCCACATTGCAGGAAGATTCTTTACCAGCTGAGCCACAAGTGACCTTCTCAACCTAGCAATAGAACTGGAGTCTCCTGAATTGCAGGCAGATTCTTTACCAACTGAGGTATCAGGGAAGCCCTGTGAAAGTGTACGTATGAAAAGTTGCTAGTTTAAAGCCTATACTCCCATTATTTCTGGCCACTTCTGTTCTTCTCCTGCTTCACATTTGGAATGCTGTTACTCCCACTCCTTACCTGGCTAATACTTTAGGTACATTCAGGTGAAAGTTAGAGATAATATCCTGGAATTTTAATTTAACAAAACAAAACTAAATTGAAATCCATATTGCCATCTATAGTTTTTCCTTAAAAGAGTAAATTATTTTTCTAATCACTACCTCTGAAAATTTACTTGCTGTGGATTTTATGAACCACTGAAAGCATTCTACTCATTAAGTTTTATTTCACTTTTACTGTAAAGACAGCCCAACTTCATAGCCATATATATTTGACCTCTATTTGGTAATTCCCCCAGCTGGCACAGTCGTTAAGAATCTACCTGCCAATGCAGGAGTTACAAGAGATGTGGGTTTGACCCCTGGGTCAGGAAGATCCCCTGGAGGAGGAACTGGCAACCCACGCCAATATTCTTGCCTGAAAGATTCCATGGGTGGAGGAGCCTGGCAAGCTACAGTCCATGGGGTTGCAAAGAGTCAGACATGCACAGATGCTAGACTTTGCCTTTGATTCCAGAACATGTCATTTTGTTTTTTATTTATTCGATTACACATTTTCTTGCTTCTCTGAAACATGTACTGTGAAGCATGAATTGCATTTAATTTTTTTTTAATGTCTAGAATGATACCCAATACATAGTGTTAAAAGTTATAATGGCAGGAAATCCCCCCAAAATTAAGAACCTACCTTCTAATTTTTAATAAAGTCTAAATTAAGGTCTAGGAGATGATAAGATGATTTTTAAATAGAATATTCTTTCTGTCCCCCCCCCCTTATTTTTCTAGTAGCAATGTTTATTTTGTCCATTGTTTCCTGGCACTTCTAAATACAGGGCATAATGCAAACAGCTGGGTTGTTTTTACTTGATTGTTCAGTGACTATAAGGACTCAACCAAGTGGAGAGTTGGATAATTATGCAATCAATCTGGGTAAAAAAAGGGAGTGTAGAGAGTGACCACACAATTGTTCTTTCTTCAAGTCATGCAAACTAACTTTGAAACAAATCTGAAACTTGCTAATTATGGTTAATTCTTGTTTTTAATTTAAGATGTATGACATAGCAGCCAGAGTTCATTTTTAACCCTAGAGCTAAAAAAAGTTTCATTGTTATATATTTTAAACAGAATTTTGTAGGCTTAGAATAAAATTATGATTGATGCAGTGTTGGCAAGTTTTCACATCTAATTCTGCCAGGATTTAACTCCATTATAATAATTCTCATTAGAATAGTTATGAAAATTGAAATATATTCTCAACAGTTCACAAAGTGGTACATTTGCAATCCCTGTCAAAATATTATTTTTAAACATTGTTGTGAATACTTAATTTAACTTTAACCAGTAATGTTCATGAAATATGCATTTATAAATAGCAGACGTGTTTCTGTTACCTTCAACACAGCAATTCATAATGTAATTGGGTGAGGGTAAAATAATAATATCTAATCTCATTTTCTTGGTAATGTCCCATAGCCCTTTGTGTATTCTGTTTTATATTCAGAACATGAAGTAAAATGATAAGTTTCTTCTTGTCACTAAAGAGAAAAGGTGACAGAGGAAGAGAAGTAGTTTTAAGGAGTTACGTTTACAGAACTGAAAATGTCTACACAATGAGGACCATTTAAATATAGTAGTTCACAGAGATCTTCAAGTCAGTATCTTTCGGGCATATAGGAGGTTGATTTCCAGATAAGAGTTTTCCCCACACTTCTCAACTGTGGTTGACACACAATCTTTCTGCAACCCAGTGTTCATAGTGAAATCTCTGTGTATGTCTTGAATTTCTTTTGCTACTGGACCTTACCTATTGAATTGGATTGGGCATGCTCTTCAGATTGCTTACAGTCAATATTTATTTGTGAGTGAGTACTCACAAATATTCACTTTACTTTAGTGAGTAATATAAAAAAAAAATTACCAACGGGTGGTGAAGGGATATATTACAACTGGGTGATTTATTAATGTTTGCAAAGAATTATTCAAGAAAAGACACCTGAAAAGTGAATATGAATTTGATGAAGGAATCAATGCAGAAGGATGATGCCACTTTCTCAAAAGAGTAAAATAAAAGATACCAACATCGTCAAGAGACAGGGGATCCAGTTATTGCCTTGGAACCTGCACACTTCCATGTCTCCGTAATTACTTACCTGAGAAAGAGTATTTGACACTATGTACTTGGTGTTAGTCAAATACTCTTTCTCAATCAATAACTGTGGAGACATGGAAGTGTGCAGGTTCCATGGCAATAACTGGCTCCATTGTCTCTTGATAGTGTTTGACTAGCTCCAAGTACAAAATAGGGACTTCCCAGGTGGCACACTGGTTAAGAATCTGTCTGCCAATGCAGGGGAAGCAGGAGGTGGGAGTTAATACCTGGGTTGGAAGATTCTGTGGAAGAGGGCATGGCAACACACTCCAAGGTATTAGAAGAACCTGCCATCTAGAATTTTCATAACTAGAGAGGAAAAGGTAATGCCTGGCTTCAAAGCTTCAAGGGTTTGCCTTTGTGGCTCAGCTGGTAAAGAATTCACCCACAATGTGGGAGACCTGGGTTCGATCCTTGGGTTGGGAAGATCCCCTGGAGAAGGGAAAGGCTGCACCCTCCGGTGTTCTGGCCTGGAGAATTCCATGGACTATTCAGTTCATGGGGTCGCAAAGAGTTGGACACAACTGAGTGACTTTCACTTTCGAAGTTTCAAAGGATAGGCTAACTCTCATCTTAGAGGTTAATGCAAGTGCTGACTTTAAGTTGAAACCAATATTCATTTACTTTTAAAATCCTAGGGCCCTTCTGAATTAGGCTAAATACTCTGCCTATGCTCTATAAATGGAACAGCAAAGCCCTGATGATAGCACATCAGTTTACAACATGGTTTACTGAATATTTTAAGCCCACTGCTGAGAGCTCAGTTCAGTTGCTCAGTCGTGTCAGACTCTTTGTGACCCCTTGGACTGTAGCACACCAGGCCTCTCTGTCCATCACTAACTCCTGGAGCTTGCTCAAACTCATATCCATTGAATCAATGATGCCATCCAACCATCTCATCCTCTGGCGTCCCCTTCTCCTCCTGCCTTCAATCTTTCCCAGCATCAGGGTCTTTTCAAATGAGTCAGTTCTTTGAATAAGGTGGCCAGAGTTTTGGAGCTTCAGCTTTAGCATCATCCCTTCAATAAATATTCAGGATTGATTTCCTTTAGGATTGACTAGTTTGATCTCCTTGCAGTCGAAGGGACCCTCAAGAGTCTTCTCCAACACCACAGTTCAAAAGCATCAATTCTTCAGCACTCAGCTTTCTTTATTGTCCAACTCTCACATCCATACATGACTACTAGAAAAACCATAGCTTTGACAACATGGACCTTTGTCAGTAAAGTAATGCCTCTGCTTTTTAATATGCTGTCTAGGCTGATTATAGCTTTTCTTCCAAGGATCAAGCATCTAAATTTCATGGCTGCAGTCACTATCTGCAGTGATTTTGTAGCCCCCCAAAATAAAGTCACTCACTGTTTCCATTGTTTCTCCATATATCTGTCATGAAATGATGGGACCAGATGCTATGACCTTAGTTTTTCAATGCTGAGGTTTAAGCAAACTTTTTCACTTTCCTCTTTCACTTTCATCAAGAGGCTCTTTAGTTCTTCTTCAATTTCCGCCATAAGGCTGGTGAAATATGAATATCTGAAGTTACTGATATTTCTCCCAGCAATCTTGATTCTAGCTTGTGCTTCATCCAGCCCAGCATTTCACATGATGTACTTTGCATGTAAGTTAAATAAGCAGGGTGACAATAAACAGCCTTGACATACTCCTTTCCCAGTTTGGAACCAGTCTTTTATTCCATGTCCGGTTCTAACTGTTGCTACTTGACCTGCATACAGGTTTTTCAGGAGGCAGGTCAGGTGGTCTGGTATTCCCATCTCTTTAAGAATTTCCCACAGTTTATTGTGTCCACACAGTCAAAGGCTTTGGCATTATCAACAAAGCAGAAGTAGATGTTTTTCTGGAACTCTTTACCTTTTTTCTATGGTCCAACGAAGGTTGGCAATTTTGTCTCTGGTTCCTCTGCCTTTTCTAAATCCAGCTTGAATATCTGGAAGTTTACCATTCATGTCCTGTTGAAGCCTGGCTTGAGAATTTTTAATATTACTTTGCTAGCGTGTGAGATGAGTGCAACTGTATAGTAGTTTGAGCATTCTTTGGCCTTGCTTGTCTTTGGGTTTGGAATGAAAACTGACCTTTTCCAGTCCTGTGGCCACTGCTGAGTTTTCCAAATTTGCTGGCATATTGAGTGCGGCACTTTCACAGCATCATCTCTTAGGATTTGAAATAGTCAGCTGGAATTCCATCACCTGCACTAGCTTTGTTGGTAGCGATGCTTCCTAAAGCCCACTTGACTTCGCATTACAGGATGTGTGGCTTTAGGTGAGTGATCACACCATCGTTATTATCTGGG
The DNA here is from genome assembly GCF_002263795.3 of Bos taurus. Lineage (NCBI taxonomy): Eukaryota > Metazoa > Chordata > Mammalia > Artiodactyla > Bovidae > Bos > Bos taurus. Next base: position 49,564,924 of record NC_037333.1, on the reverse strand, counting down.
TCATGAAGATCTTTTTTGTACAGTTCTTCTGTGTATTCTTGGCACCTCTTCTTGATATCTTCTGTTTCTGTAGGTCCACACCGTTTATGTCCTTTATTGAGCCCATCTTTGCATGAAATGTTCCCTTGGTATCTCTAATTTTCTTAAAGAGATCTCTAGTCTTTCCCAATCTATTGTTTTCCTCTATTGAGGGCTCCTGCTCAAAAAAAAGAAAAAAAGAAAAAAGATCCCTATCAAATATTACTGCTGATTGACAATGCACCTGGTCACCCAAAAGCTCTGACAGAGATGTACAAGATTAGTGTGATTTTCATGTATGCTAACACAACAAGCATTCTGGTAGCCCATGGATCAAGGAGTATTTTCACCTTTCAAGTCTTATTATTTAAGAAATATACTTTACAAGGCAATGCTGTCTTAGATAGTGAGTCTTCTGATGGATCTGGGCAAAGTCAATTGAAACCTTCTGGAAAGGATTCATCATTCTATATGAACATTTGTGGTTTATGAAAGTGAAAGTGCTAGTTGCTCAGTCATGTCTGACTCTTTGCAACCCCATGGACTGTAGCCCACCAGGCTTCTTTGTCCAATGGAATTCTCCAAGCAAGAATTCTTCAGTGGCTTGCCATTTTCTTCTCCAGGGGATCTTCTCAACCCAGGATAAAACCATAGGTTCCTGTGTTGTAGGTAGATTCTCTACAATCTGAGCCATGTGGTGTATGGGCAGAGGTCAAAATACCAGCATTAATAGGAGTTTAGAGGAAGCTGATTCCCTCCCTCATAAATGGCATTGAGAGTGGAGAATTTATGACTTCTCCATTTAGTGGAGAAGTCACTGCAGATGTGCTGGAAATAAATAGAGAACTAGAATTAGAATCAGAGCCTGAAGATATGACTGATTTCTGTGATCTCATTATAGAACTGGAATGGATAAAATGTTGCTTCTTATGGATGAGTAAAGAAAGTGATTTCTTGAGATGAAATCTACTCCTGGTGAAGATGCTGTGAAGATTGTTGGGATGTAGAATATTATATAAACTTAGTTGATAAATTGTTGGCAGGATTTCAGAGGATTGACTCCAGTTTTGGGGGAAAAAAAGTTCTATTCTGGGTAAAATGCTATCAAACAGCATTGCATGCTACAGAGAAATCATTTGTGAGAGGAATCAGTTAACTCAGTAAATTTTGTGCATATGTGCTCAGTTACATTAGACTCTGCGACCCCATGGACTGTAGCCCACCCTACTCCTCTGTCCATGGGACTTTCCAGGCAAGAATATTGGAACAGATTGCCATTTTCTATCTCAGGAGATCTTCTCAAACCAGGGCTTCCTGATGGCTCAGAGGGCAAAGTGTCTTCCTGAAATGCGGGAGACCTGGGTTTGATCCCTGGGTCAGGAAGATCCCCTGGAGCAGGAAACGGCAACCCATTCTGGTACTCTTGCCTGGAAAATCCCATGGATGGAGAAGCCTGGTAGGCTACAGTCCATGGGGTCACAAAGAGTCGGACTTGACTGAGCGACTTCACTTTCACTTTCCCAAACCAGGGATGGAACCTGTGTCTCTGGCATCTCCTCCATTGGCAGGCGCATTCTTTACCACAGCCACCTGTGAAGCGCCCAGCAAACTTTATTATTACCTTATTTTAAGAAACTGCCACAGGCACTCTAGCCTTCAGCAATCACAAACTTAGTCAGGCAGTAGCCATCAACACAGAGGCAAGACTCTACCAGCAAAGAGGTTACAACTCACTGAGGGTTCAGAAGTAGGTTAAAATTTTTGACAATAAATCATTTTTAATTAAATTACATACATTTTTTTAGACAAGATGCTATTATTGCATAGACTAAAAAAGTAACAAAAGCATTACTTTTATATGCACTGGGAAACCAAAAAGTTTGTGTGACTCTTTTTATTTCTATATTCACTTTATTAGGGTGGTCTTAAACCAAACTTGAAATACATTCCAGATATGCCTGTATGACTGTACCTTCATTATAATCCATATGACAAAAAAAATGCTTGCAGTGTTTAAAGAATAATGCTCAGATTCCAAGGCTGGAGGCTTTTTTATTTGAACTAATGCATAAAAGTCAACCAAGTTAGATAATGCAAAATAACATTATATAGTATAGAAAATGTTAAATTATAGGTCATATTTTATTATATCATGTCAATGGATCAGACAAGTGCAGTTATATTTTGAATTAATCAATGTTTGAAAATTTTAACTGAAAGTCTTTTTTTATTTTGGAAAATAATTGAGTTGGGCGTATTCATTGCCAATTGGATACTGTCCCTAATATTATGTTTATTATAGACTATTGTCAACTGGAAATAAATTTCTATTGTTTTTTTCTAAATTCTTGAGGTAATTTAATTAAACACAATGGTGAAAAAGATGGGATGTGTGAGACTGAGCAAGTTAAGTTCCAGAACTTAGTATTGTGACTGATGAAATAAGGGTAAAAATAGCACCTACTTCATACAATTGTGGAGATTAAAAGTATATCAAGATAATTAAATAAGAAAAATATAACAAGTGTTTTTCTGTTATGATTAGTGAGGTTGCTGTTTGTTATGTTGTCATTATAAATGACAATTTTAACATGCCTATCAACTAAAGATATTCATGGAAATTACATTGGAAGAAGATAACCTGGAAAGGTTTCTCTATGAATCATCATCAAGAACCTTGGGAGCACTTTTGAATTCATAACCGAGCCAACAACTTGGTACTGTAAAAATAGTAGAAAAGGACTTAAAAAAGTGAGATGAATGTGTGTTTTCCAAGTGTATTGATGTTAATAACTCATAAAATAGCGAAGAGGTGGGATTTGTTTTAGGGTGAGGGGCTTCCCAGCAGGCTCAAGTGGTAAAGAATCTGCCTGCCAATCCAGGAGATGTAGGAGATGCAGGTAAATCCCTAGGTTGAGAATATCCCCTGAAGAAGGATATGGCAACCCACTCCAGTATTCTTGCCTGGAAAATTTTATGGACAGAGGAGCCTGGCAGGCTACAGTCCATGGGATAGCAAAGAATTGGACACAACTTAGCAATTGAGACATCAATTAGCCAAGATAAAATCATTCATTTTTGTGGTCAACTGATTTTTCAACAGAGGAACCAGAAGCAATACAAATGTGAAAAAAATATTTCTTCAATAAATGGTACTGAGAAAACTGGATATTCATTTTGAAAGGAATTGAACCTCACTTATGGTTCACATCACATACAAAAATCAAACAGGCTGATAAGACCAAACATTAGTAATGATTTGGAACAACTGATCTCTCAAATTGTTTTTGAGAAAGTAATATGTTGCAATCACTTTAGAATGTTCTAGCATTAAAAAAAACAAAACTAAACTAAAATACACCTATCTTTGACTTAAGAATTCTGGTTATAATCTCAAGAAAGTAGGAAATATACTAATGCAAAATTACTTGGAAAAGCTTAGTAACTTTATTCATAATAGCCAAATATGAAAGAATCTAGATTTGTCACTATAAAAATCACTAAATATATTTTATTCATATAATAAATCATTAGGCATAAAAAAAGAACATATCACTGACAAACACAATACAGAGGAATCCTGAAATGAAAATGAATAAAGCCAGTCACAAAATAGTTACATAACTATGTTTCTGTTTATTTGAATTTCTAGAGCTAGAAAAACTAATTGATGTTGATAAAAATATAAAAGAGTGGTTACATTAGCTAAGATGCTGAAAGGATTTGATTGGAAATAAGCATGAGATTATCTTTCAGAGCAATATTCATGTTACAAATGTCTGGGTTATATAGATAGATGCACATATCAATACTCAGCAAATGTACACACATGTTTAATTTCAAGTAAATTTTATATCAAAAGAAAAAATGTAAATAAAGATTTAACTCTGTTTAGTGATGTGTATGCTGAAGTTTTGAAGGAGAACTAAATTTATGTCTGCAGTTTACTTTGAAATGTATTAAAAATTTAAATGAACTGATGTGTGTATAGAAATATGCCTAAATGAATAGATATGTGATGAAACAAGCATTTTAAAATATTAATGTTAGAATTTAGGTGGTGGGTATTGATGTTCACTGCAGACTTTTTTTCAAATTTGCTGTATACTTGATTATTTTCATAATAATGCATTGGAAAATTAAATGTACATTTACACTGACACAGTGATTCTATGCCTAGCTATTTACCTAAGAGAAATTAAAACACATGTTCACAAAGCATGCTGCACAAGAATATTTATAGCTGCTTTATTTATATTAGCCCAGAAATAAGAAAAATCCAGGTGTCCATCAAGGGGCAAATGCATAAACAGTCACATTTACACAATGAACACCACTAAGCAATGGAAATGATCAAACTGCTTATATGTGCAGCAACACGGATGAATAGCAAAATCATTATGCTGGATAAAAAAAAAACTAGCAGAAATTAGTATTACTGAATGACTTCATTTATATCAAGTTGATTACAGTCAAATCTAGCTTTTGGTGACAAATAAGCACAGTGGGTACCTGAGAAGTGGGTCAACTTTACCTGATAATGGAATCATTCTATATATTGAATATGAAAGCTTGGGTTTCGTGGGTATACAGATTTATCAACATTTATTTTACTGTACACTTAAGATCCCTCTTTAACCATTTAAAAACTATACCTAAGCAATCTTTAAAAAAAAAAAAAATACTGTGTGTGTGTGTCCATAACTGAAAGTTAAAAAGTTCAAAAGACTCTGATATACTTACAAAGATTAATTTAGGACCATGGTTATCAAATTATAATGTGTACATCTATAATGTGTATATAATCAATGTAAATATATGATGTCAAACAATTAGGTATTCTTAACAGTGAAACTCATTGTTTAAAAATAAAAGGCTATTTATGACTAGATTTAACCAAGCAATCCTTGTACATGAGTGTTTAAATGTGCATTGAGATCATATTAAATTGCCTCTCAATTACTATCATATCTGTGATTCTGCAATGGTGGTGAGAAAAGTGTAACTCTTACAAAGTAAATGCTACATAGGAAGCCTATGTTTCAAAAGTTTTGAATCTTCAGTTCAGTTCATTTCAGTAGCTCAATCGTGTCCGATTTTTTGTAACCCCATGAATCACAGCACGCCAGGCCTCCCTGTCCATCACCAACTCCCGGAGTTCACTCAAACTCACGTCCATCGAGTCAGTGATGCCATCCAGCCATCTCATCCTCTGTCGTCCTCTTCTCCTCCTGCCCCCAATCCCTCCCACCATCAGAGTCTTTTCCAATGAGTCAACTCTTCGCATGAGGTGGCCAAAGTATTGGAGTTTCAACTTTAGCATCAGTCCTTCCAATGAACACCCAGGACTGATCTCATTTAGGATGGACTGGTTGGATCTCCTTGCAGTCCAAGGGACTCTCAAGAGTCTTCTCCAACACTGTAGTTCAAAAGCATCAATTCTTCAGTGCTCAGCTTTCTTCACAGTCCAACTCTCACATCCATACATGACCACTGGAAAAACCATAACCTTGACTAGATAGACCTTTGTTGGCAAAGCAATGTCTCTGCTTTTGAATATGCTATCTAGGTTGGTCATAACTTTCTTTCCGAGGAGTAAGCGTCTTTTAATTTCACGGCTGCAGTCACTATCTGCAGTGATTTTGGAGCCCACAAAAATAAAGTCTGACACTGTTGCCACTGTTTCCCCATCTATTTCCCATGAAGTGATAGGACCAGATGCCATGATCTTCGTTTTCTGAATGTTGAGCTTTAAGCCAACTTTTTCACTCTCTTCTTTCACCTTCATCAAGAGGCTTTTTAGTTCCTCTTCACTTTCTGCCATAAGGGTGGTGTCATCTGCATATCTGAGGTTATTGATATTTCTCCCGGCAATCTTGATTCCAGCTTGTGCTTCTTCCAGTCCAGCATTTCTCATGATGTACTCTGCATAGATAAGATTATAAAAAAAAAAATGAGTTTGGCTCTTTTAGTTAAGTAGGCAGACCTTTAGAAAATTCCACATTATATTTACACTTAATATTTAATTTAACCAGAAATACTTCACTGAAACAGTGTTTCCTCTGATCCTTAAATATAATTAAATAAAACTATCTGCAATAAAAGCTAATATTGCTATCAGGATTTTGACTCTAAGTAGAGTTTTTATTCTTTGAATTTTTATAGAATTAAATTTTATTAATATCATGAAACTTTCATGTACTGTGCTCATGATACTATCAGGAGAACTTACTCTCCCCTTTTCTGGCAAAAGACAAGTTGTACTACATCCAAAATAGCCTCATTTTGTTTCCCTTATCATGCTGAAACTAGGAATATGTCATTCAAAAGAGTTAAGTATTCAGAAGATGTGAAAAATTACAAAATTGGAACATTAGTCTACATCATTATTCACTGGCCATCATTTGATTTTAAGCATGGATTTTTAAAATTTAACTTTATTCAAATGCCCACATTAACTGCTCATTTTCAAATCTTACCAAACATAAAAGAAACAATATTTTGAAAAGATTTCTTTTGAAATGTTCAAATATATGATCACAAAATGCTTTCAAGTATATAGTCTTTAGCTGTCATGATTTGGGAAGTAATATTTAAGAATATTTAACTTACTATATACCTTCTTATAATAATATGATATAATGTAAGATTACATGAATAAGCTAAAGAATGCTCAAATTAGTAACTAGCCTTAAAAAATTATTATTTTCAATTCAGTTACTTAATATTGACAAAATACTATAATAATTAGTATGATTACAATTTTGAGGAAATAGGGTGATTCTCTCTTTTGTGTATAAAATCTTTGAGATTACCTTCTTATTTTATAATAATATTTTATCATCATCAATCATCTATGGTTTTACAATTTTCACTTTTTATTTGTCTGCCTGCTTTCCTAAAGACATTTAGGAATGGAATGTCCTAGTTTATAAAACAAACAAAGTCACTTAGGTTTAGATTTTATGGTCAAAAAAAAATGTTAAGCTGGGTACTACACTAAGTGATATTTTTGATTTAACCAATTCTAATTCTGACTGTTTGTGTCTTAACAATGAAACTTATAAAGGTTAGCTTATGAAACAAATAAAATCAATGAATGCAATAGACATCAAGCAGTAGAGATTTAATGCCTTAAAAATTTTTTAAAAGTGTTATGATTCCTTTGAATTTCTTCATAGTAAGAATATATAAAATTATATTCAAAATTATTAAACATTTTGTTGTGCTTCCTTCTACATCAATTATAGAAGCCAAAACAAACAAACAAAAATTCAACACTACAAAATCCTTAGCCATTTTGGTCTATATTTTAGATCACGCTTCAAAAAGATGTTATTGGAGAAAATAAGACTAAAGTTATCAGTGTTTTCTTATGTTAAAGACAATTCAAAATATTCAAAAGGTACCACATTCAGTTTTGTTCAAGTAGAAGATTTTGGAATTAGTATAGTATTAACTCAAATATGCATGCATGCGTGCTCAGTTACTTCGGTTTTGTCTGACTCTTTGTGACCCAATGGACTGTAGCATGTCAGGTTCCTCTGTCTATGGCATTCTCCAGGCAAGAATACTGGAGTGGGTTGCCATGCCCTCCTCCAGGTAATTCAAATATATTGTTAAACAAAAAGGAAGATGCAATAAAATTTGCCCATTATGTAAAAACAATATTTCATGTATATATATTGACAAGATATAAAGCCTTGAAAAAGAAATGAAAATAAAAAGATATTAATTTGATGATAAATTTATTTAGTAATGCTAATGTTGGCAGTTATTCAATTTAAAAAGAAAGTGAGTAAAATTAAAAATAATTTGATATAACTTTTCAAGTCTAAATTTCTTGAACATATTAATAGCAGATAAAGTATATTTTAAATTACCTAGAAGAAAACCACTTTAGAGTTTTGCAGTTAATTTCTTTATTAAAAAATATGTGTACCCTGGAGAAGGAAATGGCAACCTACTCCAGTATTCTTGCCTGCAGAATCCCATGGACGGAGGAGCCTGGTGGGCTACAGTCCACGGGGTTGCAAAGAGTCGGACACGACTGAGCGACTTCACTTTCACTTTCAAGAGAGTATATAAAAAAGAAAAACTAAACAGAAAACAAACAAAAAAAATGCGTGTAACATCAAATAAAATTCCTCAATGTGTCAAAATACTTTTCTTTGATAATAGCTTTTAACTTAGTCTTGTAGTTGTGCACCAATAATGTTTAAGAAGTGTTAAAATGGCATTTGAAGAATGTATATTCCTTCACTGGACATTATTTATCATAAAGGGATGGATAAAAAGTGAAGAAAACTCATTAGTTGTCATGCAATGTATGTTTTAAATTAGGCATCATCATTACTGAATCAATTTGGCCAAAAAAGGGCAAAAATCTAACTTAAAAAAGCTAGTTCAGAAAATATAGAGGCAGTTAGTTTGAAAATTCCAGGACAATTCAAAGAGTTGAAGGGTAAATCAAACAACTAAATCGGTAGAAATCTAAAACCAAGGTAGTCCTTAGAATTTCAGGGATTGGAACTGAATAGCCATCACTAGCCTCTTTTTACTTGTTATTACTCTTTATCAGTTCTTGTTTGTTCCCCCAAAATGCTTTTCTCACTGCTGTTGCTAAGTCACTTCAGTCATGTCCAACTCTGTGCGATCCCATAGAGGGCAGCCCACCAGCCTCCCCTATCCCTGGGATTCTCCAGGCAAGAACACTGGAGTGGGTTACCATTTCCTTCTCCAATGCATGAAAGTGAAAAGTGAAAGTGAAATCACTCAGTCATGTCTGACTCTTAGCCATCCCATGGACTGCAGCCCACCAGGCTCCTCTGTCCATGGGATTTTCCAGGCAAGAGTACTGGAGTGGGGTGCCATTGCCTTCTCCGGCTTTTCTCACTACTATAGCACTAAAATCATTGTTACCATTTGCCTATATTTATTAAACCTAGTTAAAAGATATTAGATGGGTTCTTTGCTTGCATGGATAGAGCTACATGATGAAAACTGTACTTGTCAATGAGGTGAAGTGAAAAATTGAGACACATATCTAACTTTCAATATATTCTGGTGACTAGAGGAGGACATGCAATTTGAGTATAGTTCGCATTCTGACTGCATATAATCTTACAGGTTTTAGGGAAGCAGGAAGATGAGCAAGAGGAAATAAAGATGGTATTCTCAGAAAATAAGAGTAGATTTTGGAAGTCAAAGTAGTAATGTTAACAATCAAAATTAAGGAAAATGAAATGAGCCCTAAAACTGATTTCTGTACTCAGGAAGAAAACTTCAAATACAGTTGAAGCTATAGCTAGGAAATATGTGTTAGCTTTTCAATTGTGTCTGACTTTTTGTGACCCTATGTGTAGCCCGCCAGACTCCTCTGTCCATGGAATTGTCCAAGCAAGAATATTGAAGGGGGTTGTCATTTCTTTCTCCGGGGGATCTTTCCAACCCAGGGATTGAATCTGGGTCTCCTGCATTGCAGGCAGATTATTTACCACCTGAGCCATCAAGGAAGCCCATAGCTAGCAAATAGTAAGAGAAAAAGTAAGAACCTGTGGATAAGTAGCACATTTTGAAAGAGATTATAAATACTACAAGACTTAGAGAGAGGTGAATGCGGCTTATCCACAAGTAATGGATCACACATCACTGAGAGTGTGATATTTGAAATGTTCTAAAGAATGAATGCAATCATTTATGTTAAAAATGAGCTCTGCTGAATGGAACTCGTATCAAACCTGCATCCTGAGTATATACTTATGTATTGGTCTATTTAATTCTAATCTATGCACCTCCCCCATCTTCATCATCACCACCACCCTGAGAAATTATGTGACATCTGCTTCATTATATTTTAATCAAGGGATTTTACACTTATATATGTGAAACCTAAATGATCGGGTAAAAATAAATTAGAAAAACAAATGGACATGAAGACAACAATATAGTGAATTATTTTTACAAAAAATTAGAATTCAAATATCGTACATAAAGAAAGCAAAACAAAATATATGCATTGATTCCATCTTAATTGATGCTTGTACCTTTAAATTGTATACCCTTTAGTCAAATTTTAATTGATATTCATTAATTATATTTTTAAAGTTTTTTTTCTTTCAACTAGATTATAAAATGTTTTATACACATAATAAAAATAAACATGTCTTAGAAAAGCCAAAGCTAACGTTTAAAACTCAGGATTATGTGGGTACTTTTTGTATTTTCTACTCCATTTTGCTATGAACCTACAACTACTAACAAACTTTAAAACTAACTTTCTCTATCCCCAAACTTCTTAATTCTGAAATAACTATGAGGGTAATCTTACTACCAACATTACAAGTCTTTATATAGATAGATGTATATAGTTTCTACATACATTGCACAACATACATACACATTATAATTTTAAATAAGATTAAAAATGTTTTACACTTTTTATTTTTAACTTAAACCCAGTCTTTTGCAGTTGTCACTTAAACTTTTTTGTTGTTAATAATCATATGATATTCTATTTATCAAATGTAGCATGTTATTTTATAATTTATAAATATACTGTTTTAATATTTATAAATATGTATTTTATTTCTATTTTAAAATTTTGTGTAGGTAAGCTACTTCTAGTTTTTTTTTTTTTTTTTACTACATGTTTTTTAGGCCTGATAAACGTGTAGAATTAGGATTACTGATTTTAAATTGAGATTATCATGCTGTACACCAAAGTAGTTGCAATAATTCATATTTTCACCATGGATGAATGTTCCCTTATCTAAGTTGGAAAGAATCTTTAGTATAGCAAAAAAAAAAAAAAAAAATAGAAGCTATGAAAACTTAGCTACTTAGATAACTTTGGAGGAAGTGTGACTGAAAATTACTGAAAAACCAAAAGGACATCTTGAAAACTGTATTAGATGTTTTTCATAGCTTATCCTGAATTACAGTTCTATGATACCTATTTATGTAAATATAATAACACACTCTTGCCTGGAAAATCTGAGGGACTGGGGAGCCTGGTGGGCTGCTGTCTATGGGGTCGCACAGTCGGACACGACTGAAGTGACTTAGCAGCAGCAATAAAACATTACCATTGAAAAAGGACTAACCAAGGCCATAATGCAAGAATTTTCCAAAGGTAATGGGGAAAGAGTGAAAACAGTGACAGACTTTATTTTTTTGGGCTCCAAAATCATTACAGATGGTGACTGCAGCCATGAAATTAAGACTCTTGCTCCTTGGAAGAAAAGTTATGACCCACCTAGACAGCATATTAAAAAGCAGAGACATTACTTTGCCAAAAAAAGTCCATCTAGTCAAAGCTATGGTTTTTCCAATAGTCATGTATAGATGTGAGAGTTGGACTATAAACAAAGCTGAGCACTGAAGAATTGATGCTTTTGAACTGTGGTGTTGGAGAAAACTCTTGAGAGTCCCTTGGACAGCAAGGAGATCCAACCAGTCCATCCTAAAGGAAATCAGTCCAGAATATTCATTGAAAGGACTGATGCTGAAGCTGAAGCTCCAATACTTTGACCACCTGATGGGAAGAATCCACTCATTGGAAAAAACCCTGATGCTGGGAAAGACTGAAGGCAGGAAGAGAAGGGGATGATGAGGATGAGATGGTTGGTTAGCATCATTGACTCAATGGACATGAGTTTGAGTAAATTCCAGGAGTTGGTGATGGACGGGAGGCCTGGCGTGCTGCAGTCCATGGGGTTGCAAAGAGTTGGACATGAATGAGTACTGAACTGAACTAAATGGAAAAGATGGAAAGCACTATAAAGAGGACATGTTTGGCCCTGGATGCCAGTCACAGCTCTATATCACTGGGTGATTTGTGACTTTAAATGAATCACTTAAAATCTCTGGGCCTCAGTTTTCCAATAAGTGTCTGACTCTTTGTGACCACACAGACTGTAGCCTGCCAGGTTCCTCTGTACATGGAATACTCCAGCCTAGAATACTGGAGTGAGTTCAGTTCAGTTCAGTTTAGTCACTTAGTCATGTCTGACTCTTTGTGAGCCCATGAATCGCCGCACACCAGGCCTCCCTGTCCATCACCAATTCCCGGAGTTCACTCAAACTCATGTTCATTGAGTCAGTGATGCCATCCAGTCATCTCATCCTCTGTCGTCCCCTTCTCCTGCCCTCAAATCCCACCCAGCATCAGAGTCTTTTCCATGAGGTGGCCAGCTTTAGCATCAGTCTTTCCAATGAACGCCAAGGATTGATCTCTTTTAGGATGAACTGGTTGGATCTCCTTGCAGTCCAAGGGACTCTCAAGAGTCTTCTCCAACACCACAGTTCAAAAGCATCAATTCTTCAGCACTCAGCTTTCTTCACAGCCTGACTCTCACATCCATACATGACCACTGGAAAAACCATAGCCTTGACTAGACGGACCTTTGTTGGCAAAGTAATGTCTCTGCTTTAGAATATGCTATCTAGGTTGGTCATAACTTTCCTTCCAAGGAGTGAGTGTCTTTCATGGCTGCAGTCACCATCTGCAGTGATTTTGGAGCCCAGAAAAATAAAGTCTGACACTGTTTCCACTGTTTCCCCATCTATTTCCCATGAAGTGTTGGGACCAGATGCCATGATCTTCATTTTCTGAATGTTGAGCTTTAAGCCAACTTTTTCACTCTCCACTTCCACTTTCATCAAGAGGGTTTTTAGTTCCTCTTCACTTTCTGCCATAAGGGTGGTGTCCTCTGCATATCTGAGGTTATTGAGATTTCTCCTGGCAATCTTGATTCCAGCTTGTGCTTTTTCCTGCCTAGCGTTTCTCATGATGTACTCTGCATATAAGTTAAATATGCAGAGTGACAATATACAGCCTTGACTTACTCCTTTTCCTATTTGGAACCAGTCTGTTTTTCCATGTCCAGTTCTAACTGTTGCTTCCTGAACTGCCTCTCCCTTCTCTAGGGAATCTTCCCGACCCAGGGAACATACCCATGTCTCCCACAGTGCAGGTGGATTCTTTACCATCTGAGCCACCAGGGAAGTGCACAGTAAAGATCGGATTATATATTATTAAATGTCCCTTGAACATCGAATTGTTATTGAAATTATTGGAGCTAAGAACCAGCTTGTTGTTCATAAAAAATTACTTTATATTGTGGCAAAAAATAATTAATCTTGTTATCACACAATTATCACAAAAATTCTGTCACTGAGATTTTTGATTCTTTTAATATGGAAATAAAATACACCAGCCAAAGTGCTTTGATTAGCTGAAGTAAATTTTCTCTAGCAGAGAACACATTCTACAAGAAAAAAGCTTTGGGTAAGATCAATTGATTGTGAGATGACATAAGTCCTATGAATATTTGAATTAAAAAGTTAAGAAAGCCACAAATATACAAAGTTTACGAATGGAAAAGAAAGCAGTTAAAAATCAGTAATATTGTCTTTCACTAATGGCATTTGGTAATACTCTTTAGCACGTGGACTTAGATGACATTATTTATATATCCATTACTATATTTCTAAAAATGAATTATCATTCATCTCTAAGTCAGGTAAACAATGTCTGAAGCATCAACCCAGTGTTCAGGCCACATGCTCTTTATTCCTATTAAATTTTTAAAATATGTTGAAAGTTAAATTAATAAATTTGGATCTAGTTTTAATATGACAGTAGCAAATGAGTTCCCTTCAGTTCAGTTCAGTTCAGCCACACAGTCGTGTCTGACTCTTTGTAACCCCATGAGCCACAGCACACCAGGCCTCCCTGTCTATCACCAACTCCCAGAGTCCACCCAAACCCATTTCCATCAAGTCGGTGATGCCATCCAACCATCTCATCCTCTGTCATCACCTTCTCCTCCTGCCCTCAACTTTCCCAGCATCAGGAACTTTTCAAAGGAGTCAGCTGTTTGCATCAGGTGGCCAAAGTATTGGAGCTTCAGCTTCAGCATCAGTCCTTCCAATGAACACCCAGAACTGATCTCCTTTAGGATGGACTGATTGGATCACACTGCAGTCCAAGGGACTCTCAAGAGTCTTCTCCAACACCACAATTCAAAAGCATCAATTCTTCAGTGCTCAGCTTTCTACACAGTCCAACTCTTACATCCATACATGATCACTGGAAAAACCAGAGCCTTGACTACATGGATTTGTTGGCAAAGCAATGTCTCTGCTTTTTAATATGCTATCTAGGTTGGTCATAAGTTTCCTTCCAAGGAGTAAGCGTCTTTTCATTTCATGGCTGCAGTCACCATCTACAGTGATTTTGGAGCCCAGAAAAATAAAGTCTGACACTGTTTCCACTGTTTCCCCATCTATTTCCCATGAAATGATGGGACCAGATGCCATGACCTTCATTTTCTGAATGTTGAGCTTTAAGCCAACTTTTTCACTCTCCACTTCCACTTTCATCAAGAGGCTTTTTAGTTCCTCTTCAATTTCTGCCATAAGGGTGGTGTCATCTGCATATCTGAGGTTATTGATATTTCTCACAGCAGTCTTGATGCCAGCTTGTGCTTCATCCAGCCCAGCGTTTCTCATGATGTACTCTGCATATAAGTTAAATAAGCAGGGTGACAATAGATAGCCTTGATGTGCTCCTTTTCCTATTTGGAACCAGTCTGTTGTTCCATGTCCAGTTCTAACTGTTGCTTCCTGGCCTGCATACAGGTTTCTCAGGAGGTAGGACAGGTGGTCTGGTATTCCCATCTCTTTCAGAATTTTCCACAGTTTATTGTGATCCACACAGTCAAAGGCTTTGGCATAGTCAATAAAGCAGAGATAGATGTTTTTCTGGAACTCCCTTGCTTTTTTGATGATCCAGCGGATGTTGGCAATTTGATCTCTGGTTCCTCTGCCTTTTCTAAAACCAGCTTGAATATATGGAAGTTCATGGTTCACACATTGCTGAAGCCTGGCTTTGAGAATTTTGAGCATTACTTTACTAGCGTGTAAGATGAGTGCAATTGTGCGGTAGTTTGAGCATTCTTTGGCATTGCCTTTCTTTGGGACTGGAATGAAAACTGACCTTTTCCAGCCCTGTGGCCACTGCTGAATTTTCCAAATTTGCTGGCATATTGAGTGTAGTACTTTCACAGCATCATCTTTTAGGATTTGAAATAGCTCAACTGGAATTCCATCACCTCCATTAGCTTTGTTTGTAGTATTGCTTTCTAAGGCCCACTTGACGTCACATTCCAGGTTGTCTGGCTCTAGGTGTGTGATCATACCATCGTGATTATCTGGGTCATGAAGATCTTTTTTGTACAATGGCACCCCACTCCAGTACTTTTGTCTGGAAAATCCCTTGGACGGAGGAGCCTGGTAGGCTGCAGTCCATGGGGTCGCTAAAGTCGGACACAAATGAGTGACTTCACTTTCACTTTCTGTGTATTCTTACCTTAGAGAGCTAGAAAAAAATGTATGTAGTAATTATATTGTAATTAATAATTAAAATATTTAGAAATACTTTGGTTATTTGTATAACACATTCTTTATTTAGAAGTATACTCACAATATCAAGTTCTTTCAAAAATCAGAACAGAAAAAGAATATGTAAGTTATTGTCTATGTGAGAAACACAATGAAAATCATTCTTCAACTGTGTACCACAGAAAGGAAAATACACAAGCAGAAATTATATTCCGAAATGTGAATCCTAGGGTCAAGTAAATTAAATAAAACCACAGATATTATCATTGCACTAATATATAAAGTGTGACATAATTTCTATCAAGATAAAGAATGATTTTCATTGTGCTTCTCACGTAGACAATAATTTACATATCCTTTTTGTGTTGTGTTTTTAAAGAACTTGATTTTGTGAATATACTACAATCAGGGAGACTTGAATTCGATCCTTGGGTTGGGAAGATCCCCTGGAGAAGGGAAAGGCTAACCACTCCAGTATTCTGGTCTGGAGAATTCCATGGACTGTATAGTCCACGCGGTCACAAAGAATCTGACATGACTGAATAACTTTCACTTTCATATACTCATAGAACATCTTATACCAGGTAATCTCCAGTCTCATTGTCAGTTTTGTCTTTTCTGTTTCCACAGTTATGTTACTGAAACAATATCATTTTCTCAATTTTAAAATTTCACTTTAGAAAATGATATAATTAAAATGGGTAAATCTGAACTCAGTAGTATAAAGGAAAAGTGAGAATAATAGAGAGTTTTTAGAAAGTTTAAAATGTCTGATATGCCATCAAAATAAACAATGGGCTTGATTGTGTTAATGGCATTGACTAGCTGACAACTATGGGAGTTTTACCATTTGGAATAGATTAATAGCTGTGAATCCTTGTAATTAAATTCACTAAAGTTATGAGATTTATTTAATTTATAAAACCTGAACCTGTATTAAAACACTAGAAATTGTACTAAAATACTAGATTAACTTGGTCTGTCATGGGATTCTGATCATTGAATGCAGGCAATTTGAACTGTTTGAGTTGTTATTCACACTTAATTGCATGTTTACTTGATAATAAGATATGCATATGAGGGAGAAGTGATATTTGTCATTGTCACAAGGAGTTGAAAGTATCAAAGTCTTAGAGCCATTTATTATTTTTTTAAAAATTAATATATTAAGCATCTATGGTACACAATCCCAAAGAAGGGCAATGCCAAAGAATGCTCAAACTACCACATGACTGTACTCATTTCACATGCTAGCAAAGTCATGTTCAAAATCTTTCAAGCCAGGCTTCAACAGTGTTTGAATCAAAAACTTCTAGATGTGCAAGCTGGGTTTAAAAAAAGGCAGAAGAACCAGAGATCAAATTGCCAACATCTTTTGGATCATAGAAAAAGCTAGAGAATATCAGAAAAACATATACTTCTGCTTTATTGACTACACTAAAGTCTTTGACTGTGTGGATCACAACAAACTGTGGAAAATTCTTCAAGAGATGGGAATACCAGACCACCTGACCTGCCTCCTGAGAAACCTGTATGCAGGTCAAGAAGCAACAGTTAGAAACATACATGGAACAATAGACTGGTTCTAAATTGGTAAAGGAGTAGGTCAAGGCTGTATATTGTCACCGTTCTTATTTACCATCCAGAGTACATAATGTGAAATGGACTGGATAAAGCACAAGCTGTAATCAGATTGTGGGGAGAAATATCAACAACCTCAAATGATACCACCTTTATGGCAGAAAGTTAAGAGGAACTAAACAGTCTCTTGATGAGGGTGAAAGAGGAAAGTGAAAAGCTGGCTTAAAACTCAACATTCAAAAAACAAAGATCACGGCATCCAGTCCCATCACTTCATGGCAAATAGATGCGGAAACAATGGAAACAGTGACAGACTTTATTTTCTTGAATTCCAAAATCACTGTGGACAGTGACTAGAACCATGAGATTAAAACATGCTTCCTCCTTGGAAGAAAAGCAATGACAAACTTAGAGAGTGTATTAAAAAGCAGAGACATTACTTTGCCTGTAAAGGTCCATGTAGTCACAGCTATGGTTTTTCCAACAGTCAAGTAGAGAAATGAGAGCTGGACAAAACAAAACAAAACAAAAAAACTAAGTGCCGAGGAATTGATGGCTGTGAACTGTGGTACTGGAGTAGGCTCTTGAGAGTCCCTTGAACATCAAGGAGATTAAACTAGTCAATCCTAAAGGAATCAACCCTGAATATTTATTGGAAGGACTGAAGCTGAAGCTCCAATACTTTGGCAGCTTGATGAGAAGAGCAGACTTATTGGAAATGACCCTGATGCTGGGAAAGATTGAAGGCAGGAGGAGAAGGGGATGACAGAGGATGAGATGGTTTTATCACATCACCAACTCAATGGACATGAGTTTGAGTAAAGGATAGGGAAACCTGGCATGCTGCAAACTGTGGGGTCACAAAGAGTCAGACACGACTGAGTGACTAAGCAACAGCAACAGTACACAAAATATCACAATAAAATGATATCATTGAAAATTATTGGTAAGCCCTCTTGTCTTCAAGTACCTGGAATAACAGCATGAAAGATCAAAAGCTGAGTCAAGACTATAAAATAATCAATCACGGAATAGATCCATTGTTTAAAAAAGATTTTTATATAAAAAAGAAAAATTAGGATATTTGTGTTGAACTTAACAGGAATAATAGATAAAAATAGAGACATCTATATGACATGAAAGAAATCTATGGAATGAGTCTCTGGCTAACACAAATCAAGGTTTGCAAGTTGCCATGTGAGTGAAGTTGAATGTAAGTCTTTCATTCCAGTGAAATCTTCAGATGACTGAAGTCCTGGCTGACAGCTTGATGGCAAGCTCATGAGAAACCTGAGCCAATCTTTGCAACTAATCTACTTTGAATTCCAGACCCAGAGATACTGTAAGATAACAAATGTTATTTTAAGTGGCTGTGTTTTAGGAAAATTTGTTACATGGCAACTGATAACTCATTTATAACCCAAATGTCCACCAATGGAAGAATGGATATATAAAATCTGATCTATTTATACAGTGAAATTTTATCCAACAATAAAAAAGAATGAAACAATGCTACACAAAATAATATGGGTGCATCTCTCAGGTCCAATAATGAACAAACAAAGCCAGGTCCAAAATAACACATAGGATTCTTTTTTGGATCATTTTTTAAAGTATCAGGTAAAATCAGTATATGTAGACCGAAGTCAAAGTAATGCTACCTTGAGAGTACTGACTGGGAAGGGGCAGGGAGGATCCTTCAGGATGCTTTAGGATTTAGGTTCCTGAATCCACAATCAGAGATCTGGAAATGTGTTATATATTAATCTTTGATATATTTATGTCAGATACATAGCAAAAATTGAGCAAGATTTATACATAGAGTTTGTATACTTTACTGTATATTGTTATTGTTTGTGCTCAGTCCTGTCTGACTCTTTGTGACATGGACTGAAGCCCACCAGGTTCCTTTATCCATGGGATTCTCCAGGCAAGAATAGTGGAGTGGTTTGTCATGCCCTCCTCCAGGGCATCTTCCCGACTCAGGGATTGAACCCACATCTCCTGCATCTCCTGTTCTTTACCAACTGAGCAACCAGGGAAGCCCATACATTTTTGTATAGAATTAAGTTAATTTTTTCTAAAAAAAAAAAAAAAAAATAGGAGGCAAGATATATTTTGAAAGTTGTGCCTATATTGCCTATGTTTATTTGAAGTACAATTAGTGTCATTATAGTAGAATATATGGATGTACAATTTTCAAAGATCTGAAACAATAACTAAGATAGCATTATGGCTTTGTGATGATTAACTTTATGTATCAACTTGACAGGTCTGAAGAATAGCAATTAGTAAGACATATTTCTGGGTCTGTGTGTATTTGAGTGTGTTTCTAGGAAAGATTAGCATTTAAATTGGTGATCTAAGTAAAGTTCTGTCTTAGAAAAATATGAGAAATCATCCAATCCATTGAAGGCTTGAATAGAACAAAGTGGTGGTGGAAGGGCTAATTTGCTATTTTCTTGAGTTGAGTCATCCATCTTGTCTTGCCTTATACATGGGCACGCAGCCTGATATTCAGGCCTTCAGAGTTGAACTAGGACTTTACATCACTGGCTCCTCTGGTTCTCAGATTTTTTGGTTTAGACAAGAGCTACATTGCCGGCTTTCCTGCTCTTCAGATTGTGGAAGACAGGTTGAGGGATTTCTCTGCTTTCATAATTGTGTGAACCAATCCCTCATAATATATACCTTTCTACATATCTATACAAATTCTATTAGTTTTGTTTCTCTAGAGGTGAAGTGAAATGAAGTTACTCAGACGTGTCCAATTCTTTGTCACCAGATGAACTATACAGTCCATGGAATTCTCCAGGCCAGAATATTGAAGTGGGTAGCTATTCCCTTCTCCAGGGGATCTCCCCAAACCAGGGATTGAACCCAGGTCTCCCACATTGGTTCTTTATCATCTGAGCCACTTGATTAATACAAGATTTTCAAGTCATATCGAAAAAGCAAGAGAGTTCCAGAAAAAATATCTATTTCTGTTTTATTGACTATGCCAACAAAGCCTTTGACTGTGTGGATCACAATAAACTGTGGAAAATTCTGAAAGAGATGGGAATACCAGACCACCTGACCTGCCTCTTGAGAAACCTTTATGCAGGCCAGGAAGCAACAGTTAGAACTGGACATGGAACAACAGACTGGTTCCAAATAGGAGAAGGAGTATTTCAAGGCTGTATATTGTCACCCTGCTTATTTAACTTACATGCAGAGTACATCATGAGAAATGCTGGGCTGGAAGAAGCACAAGCTGGTATCAAGATTGCTGGGAGAAATGTCAATAACCTCAGATATGCAGATGACACCACCCTTATGGCAGAAAGTGAAGAGGAACTAAAAAGCCTCTTGATGAAAGTGAAAGAGGAGAGTGAAAAAGTTGTCTTAAAGCTCAACATTCAGAAAACAAAGATCATGGCATCTGGTCCCATCATTTCATGGGAAATAGATGGGGAAACAGTGGAAACAGTGTCAGACTTTATTTTTCTGGGCTCCAAAATCACTCCAGATGGTGATTGCAGCCATGAAATTAAAAGACGCTTACTCCTTGGAAGAAAACTTATGACCAACCTAGATAGCACATTAAAAAGCAGAGATATTACTTTGCCAACAAAGGTCTGTCTAGTCAAGGCTATGGTTTTTCCTGTGGTCATGTATGGATGTGAGAGTTGGACTGTGAAGAAAGCTGAGTGCCGAAGAATTGATGCTTTTGAACTGTGGTATTGGAGAAGACTCTTGAGAATCCCATGGAGTGCAAGGAGATCCAACCAGTCCATCCTGAAAGACATTAGTCCTGGGTGTTCATTGGAAGGACTGATGCTGAAGCTGAAACTCCAATACTTTGGCCACCTCATGCGAAGAGTTGACTCATTGGAAAAGACTCTGTTGCTGGGAGAGATTGGAGGCAGGAGGAGAAGGGGATGACAGAGGATGAGATGGTTGGATGGCATCACTGACTCGATGGACGTGAGTCCCGGAGTGGACTCCGGGAGTTGGTGATGGACAGGGAGGCCTGACGTGCTGTGATTTTTGGGGTCCCAAAGAGTCAGACACGACTGAGCGACTGAACTAACTGAACTGAACTGAAATATAAAGATGTACTTAGGACCATCACAGTAAATTTGATTGCTCATGCAAAACACATGAAGTTATGATGAAATAGAGCACAAATCACAGAATCCTGAGAGAACCTACATAAAAGGGTCAGGAAAGGAAAAATGAGCTCAATGGAGGCCAAGAAGTGCCAAAACCAAAACAGGAGATGCTAGAAACCAAAGTCTCTTGGTTGTTTTTCAATTTTGAAGGGAGACAACAGGATCATATACTACAGGATGGTCAGGTAAGTTAGGATTGAACACAATTAATTTAAGTCTTTGCAAAGAGATCATTGCTGACCATGAAGAAAGTAGTTTACTTAAGGAAGGATGGACTATGATTATACAATTTTGTGCCAAAATGATTTTCAATTCATGATATAAAATAGAATAAAACATAAGTAAGTTTCTGCTTACTACAATTTTTTTTCTCTACCTCAATCCATCTGAGCATGCAAAAAACTGTAATACCTAGATAAGTAAATTCAATAAAGTTGAATTCAGGAAAATAATTTGTTATTGTCAAATGATGCCTAATACTTCTTTAGATTGAATGCAGTACTTTTCAACTAGTTACTTTCGTGTAATATGGTTGTAGTTACAAAGTTTCTATCTCCTAAGTTTAGGACCATAACAAATTAAATAATCCTATAGATATGTATTGTCAACTCCTCCTCACCCAAAAGAACTAATTTTCCGTATTTCCAGGTGGAAGAACTAGTTTTCCATATTTTTATATTTCCATCTTTCATCCAAGTACTGCTCACTGGACTTGTCTTTCCTTTCTTGGAACTGTACTGCAGTCTGGTACTCTTTTTATCTAATCCTCCTTTCTTCCCTCTCTCCTTCCACAGGTAGAGATCTTCACCACAGTCTGAAGTCACATGCAGTTGGCACTGAGAATGATCTGAGAACACAGATGGTAAGGTGGAACTGGCTCATCATCTTCTAGCAGTTGAATCTTGCAAGGTAAGTGGGGCACAAATATATCCTAGCAGAAGATGGTGCTAAGTTGGTAAAGATTTCATGGGGTGTTGGTGTGATAATTATTGCAATGAAATGCAAGTGGGGGAGAATGTCTGTAAAGACAGCAGAATTGACTACTTACTGCTGAGTTGTATTCCTTGCCTGCCAGTCTTGAAAAAAAGATGTTGATATTATTTGTGTGTGTTTTCATTAATTAGTTAATTATTTTGTTGTGCTAGGTCTTTGATGCTGTGCGGGGTTTCTCTAGTTGCAACGAGTGGGGACTACTCTCTACTTGTGATCTGTGAGCTTCTCATTTGGTGGCTTTTCTTGTGGCGGAGGATGGTGTCAAGGGTACAGGGGCTTCAGTATTTGTAGCAAACGGGCTCAGTAATTGTGGCAGATAGGCTTAGTTGCCCTGCAACATGTGGAATCTTGCCAGACCAGGGACTGAATCCCTGTCCCCTCTGTTGGCAAGTGGAATCTTAACAACTGGGACAGCAGGGAAGTAGCTTTGTGTGTTTTTGTGCATGTGGAGAAAGAGGGGGGTAGGGATATGATGAAATGCCCTCTAAGAGGCTGAGATGTATTCAGAACAACTGAAAGGTGGGATTTACTAATACTTCCTTCTCATTCTACTCTAGACTACTGAAAATGTATATGGGACTCCTCTAGAACTAGAAATCTGCCTTCAGAAAAGAGTAGGACCCAAGAACATGGTTAAGAGAATCGTTAGACCACTAGTTGATTCTCAAATTATTGATCTAATTTTAGAATGTTGTATTTAGTAGAAAATATTTTACCATGTCATAGATAATAGGTTGATTATTATTATTTTTTTTCTTTATTGAGTTGTGTTTGCAAAGATCTCTAGCTTGAAAAAGGTGGTATGAAGTGACTAGAGGTGGTGCTTTGTGTCTCCCTGGCTTGAAATGAAAATAAGTCAAAAGTGTCTTTAACCAAGGTGGTACTGCATTATTAGAAATGAATGAAATCATCACTGTTTCCAAAGCTGAAGAAAGGTAGATCAGGGATAAATATTATCTAGATGATGTGATTTAATTTTAAAATAGTAACTCTAAATGCAGATAGAGTTATATGAGTTTAACTTTTACAAAAACAAAATTAAGTCAAGCAGAAGAGAATATTTAGAGAACTTAGGAATATTTGCTAGGCTCAAGAGAATTAGAATTACTAAAATATTTTTTAAAGCTAATGGTACAAAAGTAGTGTAAGATATGTCCAAATTTACAAGAATACATTTACATTTATATTAAAATATAAAGTTTGCTTATATTTAGATATACAAATATTTATTGACAATGTTTCTTATACACTCTTAACTTCTCTATGAAGTGGTAAGTATACAATTGTGAAAGACAAATATATATTATTCTAATAAGGATGACACAAGAAATTAATTAAAATGGTTAAGTTTAGATACATGTCATGAAAGAAAAAGCCATGGGGGGAAAAAATTAAAATGATGTTGACTAAAACATCTGTAGTATATACAAACATGTATAAAGTATTCAAACTGTGAAAACTTTAAATCATAAAATGTAAATGTGAATAGGTTCTAATAATATAATCAATAGGTTATCTCAGTTCACTATTTGACAAACAGAGGCAAAGCACTTAAATAATGATCATTATACTATCCAAATTTTTCACTGTGTGAACTCTGCTGCTGCTGCTCCTCCTAAGGCGCTTCAGTCGTGTCCGACTCTATGCAACCCCATAGACGGCAGCCCACTAGGCTCCTCTGTCCCTGGGATTCTCCAGACAAGAACACTGGAGTGGGTTGCTATTTCCTTCTCCAATGCATGAAAGTGAAAAGTGAAGGTGAAGAAGCTCAGTCGTGCCTGACTCTTAGCGACCTCATGGACTGTGGCCTACCAGGCCCCTCCATCCATGGGATTTTCCAGGCAAGAGTACTGGAGTGGGGTGCCATTGCCTTCTCCATGTGTGAACTCTATAGGCACTATATAAAATATAATGAAAGACTGAGGCTGGATCATATTCACAAAGCAAATGCATTTTCAATGAGATTTAGTCTTTCTATGTTTTCAAAAAGGTAGAATATAACATAACTGTCTTTCAAATATTGGTCATATTATGTCTCTAGTTTAACACATACAGGAAACTTGTGCTTTAACTATGTTTAGAGAAGAGTTTTATTTCAGAGTGCTATATGAGTTCTGTGTTCTTGTGTTCTCTGTTCAAAAATTGTGATTTTTTTTCTATATATGCTCAGTTTCCTGATGCTGCTAAGTCGCTTCAGTCATGCCCGACTCTGCATGACCCCATAGACGGCAGCCCACCAGGCTCCTCCGTCCTTGGGATTCTCCAGGAAAGAACACTGGAGTGGGTTACCGTTTCCTTCTCCAATGCATGAAAGAGAAAAGTGAAAGTGAAGTCGCTCAGTCGTGTCCAACTCTTAGCGACCCCATGGACTGCAGCCCACCAGGCTCCTCCATCCATGGGATTTTCCAGGCTTGTCATTTCCCCAAATTTGTCTCTTGTATACATATATTTTCATTCATATCTTTTAAAGAACATCCTTATAGATTCTGTCCCATCTACCTAAAACTGTCCAATATGTTAGCAACTACCCACATGTAGCTATTTAAAATTAAATTTAGGTTAATTAAAATTAAATTAAAAGTTCAGTTTTTTAGTCACACTAATCATATCTTAAGTGTTCAATAGCTATGCATGTCTAGTCTTCCGTGATGGGTAACTTAGACATACAGCATTTCCAAAACTAAAAAAAAAGAAAAAAAATTAACGACTGATATAAACAGCAACATTCAAACAATTGTCATTCATCCATTTGTTCAGTCATTAACTAATATCTTAATGGATATCTATAATGTATCAGGCACTGTCTTTTGTTCCAAGGATAAGAAAATGAATAAAATGAATACAGTGCCTGCTTTCATCAGGCTGATATTCTTGAAATTGAGTCAGAAATAAAATATTAATGAACAAAACTACGTAAAGTGAAAAACAAATGAAGATCAGCCTTGAAAATTCCCTAAGTAGACAAAATCAGTTCAGTATAAAAGCAAAGCTTAGTTTAGCTTATTATGCAAGGCCAACTTGACCTGGGTCATTTCTTATTTATGCTGCTGGAAATCATAAGCAAAGCTTAAACCTTTTCCCAAGGATGATATGAGGTAACCACTGGCCAATTCTCTATCATTTAAGAAAATTCTAATACTATAACCAATCACTGGGGAGAATATTCATTTCTTCCTCACTGTAAAAGCTATGTTATAACAATATACCCCTGAGCCTCATTCTGTGCTTTGGTTTGAGTGCTATCAGTTAATTGCTGTTTTTGTGATTTCATTGGCTTTCCTTTTGTCATTTCTGAGCTCTTGTCAGTGATGTCCATCACACAATGATCCATGAAGTGGTAGAGTCTAAACAAGAGGAATTACTCTAGATGAGTGAGAGAGAGTGGTAATAAAGAAACGCTTCCCTGAAGAAACATTGTTTCCTGAAACATAAGTGTGAGTTATCCAGGTAGATACATACTAGGAATTACCACTGTGAAAGGTATCATGGTAGAAGAGGAGTTAACTTTCGGCATAGAATGCTGCATATGCAAAAAAGCTCTAATGCAGGAAAAACTTTCTTATGCTTAAAAATAGACGTAAAGTTTTATTCCTAGACTATCTGAGAGGGGATGGCAGCAGGCCAGAAGGAAAAAAAGTGGACCATACCACACAGGCTGAGGTGGGTCATGGGTAGGCCTGACATAATGAAAGAGACCCATTAAAGCTGCAAGAAATTAAACCTGATAGTTTAGCTGTGCAAAGTAAGAAAGGTATTATATTGCCATAATATAGACCTTTGCATGCTGACATGTACCACCCTCCAACCTTCCAACCCAGTGTGATAGACACAAGGTAAAGAATGAAACTTTCTTTATTCTCTTCTTCTCCATGGACACCATATGCCACCTACACTGCTAGGGCCTCTGCAATTTGGGTGTGCCTCTGTGAAAAGTAAAAGGGTCCCTGAGGAGACAGATACATGTATTTAGCATATATCCCTGATCTTGGGCATATCTTCATTCTCTGGTTGTGTCAGTTAGGCTTAGACAGGGAAACAGAAGTCACATCAGTTATTTTAACAGAGAGAAGGTAATACAGATAATTGAATGAGCAAGTATTGCATGAGCTGTCCAGTATAGCTGCTGCTGAAATCAAATATGGTACCTATGGGGCCACAAAGATATCTAATGTACACAGCTCGTAAGGCCAGGACTTTCATGGGTTGTACTGCTTTATTTTGTCTCCATGTTGCACAGGTAATATTTGAAACTGACAAGGTGATCATGTTTAAGTGAAGTCTTACTTGTTTGACCATCATCATTGCTAAGATATAGAACTCATTTTCTTAGTGTTGAAACTTTGTAAATTGGAGCTTGTGATTTTAGCAAATTTGGTATATTTCAACTTTGATTGCTTTTCAACCAAAAGGCAATTTTGGTCCTACTGACACCAACAGGAACAAGTACAACTGAGGAGTTTAATGGGTCAAGGAGCAGGGGCAGTTACAAGTGCCATTTTCAGAGATGGATAAAATAGATATATGTTTTCTAGGGGTATAATAAGCTCATATTTCAACAAGTTGAGTTAAAAACTAGCAATACAAGACATTCTATAGAATT
The DNA here is from genome assembly GCF_002263795.3 of Bos taurus. Classification (NCBI taxonomy): domain Eukaryota; kingdom Metazoa; phylum Chordata; class Mammalia; order Artiodactyla; family Bovidae; genus Bos; species Bos taurus. Next base: position 49,538,167 of record NC_037333.1, on the reverse strand, counting down.
TCTATGTGGAGATAATCAGAAGATAATTTAGGTTTACTGATAAGTCCAGAGCTCAAGGGAAAAAGTCTGTCTTGAATATATATATATGCAAATAAAACCATTAGAGTGACGGAGATACCAGGAAAAAATGAATAGTTTTCCTACAGGATAGGGCACTGCTTCTGTGGCACACCAAAATTTAGAAGCTGTGATTGGGAAATAGTTCACATTAGAAAAAAGGAGCAACTAGAAAGATAAGAAAAAACTTTGAAATACTTGCGTCATGGAAATAAAAAAAGAAGAAATGCAAAATACAAAGAAAATTGCCCCTAATTATCAGGTGCTGCAGTGGTAAGAAGTGTCCTGATAAGGATCCACTAGATTTAACAAGGAGACTATTAAGCATTACATTAAGCATTACAGGGTGAAACAGCATTTCATTGGTTTTTGAGTGTTAATGTCAAATGAAGTAAAGCCGATGAGATGAGATCACTCTTACAACTGCTATTTAAATGTTGCAATAGTTTGGATGTTAACAAAAGAGAGGAAGTTTGGCGATGGAAGAAGTACATGAGTAGAGAGGGAAGATGTCAGTCATTTGTACAACCTCATAGGCTAGGAATATTTAATCCTTAACCTACAGCATTCTTTCTTTTTTTTGAAGTGTACTCATTCTACAAGAAACAATTCTGGGAATAATGGTAAATTTGGCTATTAACTTAGATTTAGTGGAATTCTTGATGAAGTTTTGGAGATTTGTTTTCTCTCACCATGCTCTGTATTAATTGATTTGTATTGGAAGCTGACGAGTTAGAACTGCCAAATATAAACATTTTGAAAATAATTCTCAAAAATGTCCTTTTCATGTTCCAGTCAAAACCCTGTTTTTAAGTATCAGTGTGACATACACTATGTTGTAAGGTTTATTTATACTTGCTTCCAAGGTCTTAAGAGTGAGGAACCCTGCCCACCCTACTGCCCCACCTCCCCCAAACACACTCACACATTCACTGTATCCTGTGCTCTCCTCTGCTTAGTCACTCAGTCATGTTTAACTCTTTGTGACCCCATGGGCTATAGCTTGCCAGGCTCCTCTGTCCACGGGGATTCTCCAGGCAAGAATAATGGAGTGGGTTGCCACACCCTCCTCCAGGGAATCTTCCCAACCCAGGGATTGAACCCAGGTCTCCCTCACTGCTGGCAGATTCTTTACCTTTTGAGTCACCAGGGCAGCCCACACTGTATCCTAGGGTAGATCTTCTAAGAGATTAGTCATGGTTAGTTTCTATGGACACAATCTGATGCTTATATGCCCTGGGGTAAAATTATGTTTCTCCTTCTTTTATTAAAAATATTTAGAATAATAACCTAGAATTTCCATTTTAGTTTCCACTTATAAGGAACAGAGTTCAAGCAACAAGTAAAAAGCATAACAGGGAATTTCCTGGCGGTCCAGAGGTTAGTACTCCACATTCTCACTGCCAAGGGCCAGGGATCAATCCCTTGTTAGGGAGCTAAAATATCATAAGCTGCATGGTGTGGCAAAAGAAAAAAAAAAAAAAACTGAATAAAGAAATATTTAAAATCTTAAGAAAAGCAGAACAGACTGAAAAATTAGCAACTTGGCTTGGATTTTATAAATGGAAGGACACAGTCAAAATACTGCTATAAAATTGGAATGGCCAACAGATGAATATAGTTCATCAGCTTACTGAGACAAAGACTCACAGGCAGAAATGTCCCAGGGAACAGGGTCTAGGGTAGGAAAACCAGAACTGTAATTGATGAATTGGATGTGTTTAGTGCAGACAAGTCTGCAAAAGTTAAAAATTTCTGGGGAACCCAGTCATAGAGACACCCCAACATTTTTGTGAGTGTTATCCCCAGGAGCTCAATCTGATGAATATCAGAGAAAACATCTTGAGATGCCTGCAGAAGGAGGGGGAAAGGAAACATTTTGAAATATAATTGACCTTTATCATGAGGGGACAAAGGAACCAAAATCCTACACTCTCAAAAATCTGAACATAACTTTTGACTCTCCAAAAACTTAAATAGTTATAGCTTACTGCTGACTGGAAATCTTACAAGTAACAAAAATGCCAATTAACACATATTTTGTATATTACACATATGTATTATACGTTGTATTCATACAATAAACTAGAAAAAAGAAAATTTTGTTAAGAAAACCATAATGAAGAGAAAATACACTTACAATACATAAATTTATTTCTTGGAAAAAATCCACATAAAAACAAACCCACATAATTCAAAGTCATGTGGTTCCCTGGTGGCTCAGATGGTTAAGCATCTGCCTGCAATGCAGGAGACCCGGGTTCGATCCCTGGGTCGGGAAAATCCCCTGAAGAAGGAAATGGCAACCCACTCTAGTACTCTTGCCTGGAAAATTCAATGGACAGAGGAGCCTGGTATGCTACAGTCCATGGGGTCACAAAGAGTCGGACATGACCGAGCGATTTCACTTTTGTGTTGTTCGAGGGTCAACTGTACACCAGAGCATTATTTTCTTTTAAAGCCCTCCCTTAAGAGACTCTACTTAACAAGAGCTTAACCTGCTGGGTAATGTCAGATCCTAACTGACCTGGGGGAAGAGAAATACTCAACTTCAGGCAACACTAGCCATCTTGTTCCACCTAAGTGTGGAGGAAATAAAAAGTGAGAAACACTTGTGAAATTCACCATCCAGAAGCACATTTCAGTTCAGTCATTCAGTCCTGTCCAACTCTTTGCAACTCCATGGACTGTAGCATGCCAGGCCTCCCTGTCCATCACCAACTACTGAGCTTGCTAAAACTCATGTCTATTGAGTCAGTGATGCCATCCAATCGTCTCATCCTCTGTCATCACCTTCTCCCCCCGCCTTCAATCTTTCCCAGCATCAGGGTCTTTTCAAATAAGTCAGTTCTTTGCATCAGGAGGCCAAAGTATTGGAGTTTCATCTTCAGAATCAGTCCTTCCAATGAATATTCAGTATTGATTTCCTTTAGGATTGACTGGTTTGATCTCCTTGCAGTCCAAGGGACTCTCAAGAGTCTTCTCCAACACCACAGTTCAAAAGCACTCAGCTTTCTTTATAGTCCAATTCTCACATCCATACATGACTACTGGAAAAACCATAGCTTTCACAACATGGACCTGCATCAGCAAAGTAATGTTTCTGTTTTTTAATATGCTATCTAGGTTGGTCATAACTTTTCTTCCAAGGAGCAAGCATCTTTTGATTTCATGGCTGCAGTCACCATCTGCAGTGATTATGGAGCACCCCCCCCCAAATAATGTCTGTCACTCTTTCCACTGGTTCCCCATCTATTGGTGATGGAACCACATGCCATGATCTTAATTTTCTGAATGTTGAGTTTTAAGCCAACATTGTCACTCTCCTTTTTCACTTTCATCAAGAGGCTCTTTAGTTCTTCTTCACTTTCTGCCATAAGCATGGTGTCATCTGCATATCTGAGGTTATTGATATTTCACCCAGCAATCTTGATTCCAGCTTGTGCTTCTTCCAGCCCAGCGTTTCTCATGATGTACTCTGCATAGAAGTTAAATAAGCAGGGTGACAATATACAGCCTTGACATACTCCTTTTCCTATTTGGAACCAGGCTGTTCCATGTCCAGTGCTAACTGTTGCTTCCTGATCTGCATACAGATTTCTCCAGAGCCAGGTCAGGTGGTCTGGTATTCCCATCTCTTTCAGAATTTTCCACAGTTTATTGTGATCCACACAGTCAAAGGCTTTGGCATAGCCAATAAAGCAGAAATATATTTTTTTCTGGAATTTTCCTGCTTTTTTGATGACCCAGATGATGTTGGCAATTTGATCTCTGCTTCCCCTGGCTTTTCTAAATCCAGCTTGAACATCTGGAATTTCACAGTTCATGTATTGCTGAAGCCTGGCTTGGAGAATTTTAAGCATTACTTTACTAGTGTGTGAAATGAGTGCAATTGTGCAGTAGTTTGATAATTCTCTGGTATTGCCTTTCTTTGGGATAGAAATGAAAACTGACCTTTTCCAGTCCAGTCACCACTGCTGAGTTCTCCATATTTGCTGGCATATTGAGTGCAGCACTTTGATAGCATCATCTTTTAGGATTTGAAATAGCTCAACTGGAATTCCATCACCTCTACTAACTTTGTTCCTAGGGATGCTTCCTAATTCCCACTCAACTTAGCACTCCAGGATGTCTGGCTCGAAGTGAGTGATCATACCATCATCATTATCTGGGTTGTGAAGATCTTTTCTGTATAGATCTTCTGTGTATTCTTGCCACCTCTTCCCATTCTATTGCTTTTTTCTATTTCTTTGCATTGATCACTGAGGAGGCTTTCTTATCTCTCCTTGCTATTCTTTGGAACTCTGCTTTCAAGTGAGTATATCTTTCCTTTTCTTTTTCTCCCTTGCATTTTGCTTTGCTTCTGTTCACAGCTATTTGTAAGTCCTCCTCAGATGATTTTGCCTTTATGTATTTCTTTCCTTGTGGATGGTATTGATCCCTGCCTCCTGTACTATGTCATGAACCTCCATCTATAGTTTTTCAGGCACTCTGTCTATCCGATAATCCTTTGAATCTATTTTCACTTCCACTGTAAAATTGTGATTTAGGCCATACCTGAATGGTCTAGTGGTTTTCCCTTTCTTCAATTTAAGTCTGAAATTTGGCAATAAGGAGTTCATAATCTTAGCCACAGTCAACTCCTGGTCTTGTTTTTTCTGACTGTATAGAGCTTCTCCATCATTGGCTGCAAAGAATATAATCAATCTGATTTCAATATTGACCATCTGGTGATGTCCACATGTAGAGTCTTCTCTTGTGTTGTTGGAAGAGGATGTTTGCTATGACCAATGCGTTCTCTAGGCAAAATTCTATTAGCCTTTGCCCTGCTTCATTCCATACTCCAAGGCCAAATTTGCCAGGTGTTTCTTGACTTCCTACTTTTGCATTCCAGTCCCCTATAATGAAAAGAACATCTTTTATGGGTGTTAGTTCTTGAAGGTCTTGTAGATCTTCATAGAACCATTCAACTTCAGCTTCTTCAGCATTACTGGTAGGGACATAGACTTGGATTACTCTGATTTTGAATGGTTTGACTTGGAAACAAACAGAGATCATTCTGTCGTTTTTGAGATTGGATCCAGGTGCTTCATTTCAGACTTTTTTGTTGACTATGATGGCTACTCCATTTCTTCTAAGGGATTCTTGCCCACAGTAGTACATATAAGGGTTAATTGAGTTAAATTCACCCATTCCAGTCCATTTTAGTTCGCTGACTCCTAAAATGCTGATGTTGACTCTTGCCGTCTCCTGTTTGACCACTTCCAATTTGCCTTGATCCATGGACCTAACATTCCAGGCTCTTATTCAATATTGATATTTATAGCATTGGACATTACTTCTATCACCAGTCTCCTCCACAACTGGGGGTTGTTTTTGCTTTGGCTCTGTCTCCTCATTCTTCTGGAGTTATTTCTCCACTTATCTCCAGTAACATACAGGTACCTACTAACCTGGGGAGTTCATCTTTCAGTGTCCCAACTTTTGCCTTTTCATACTGTTCATGGGGTTCTCAAAGCAAGGATACTGAAGTGGTTTGCCATTCCATTCTCCAGTGGACTACGTTTTGTCAGATCTCTCCACCATGACCTGTCCATCTTGGGTGGGCCTACACAGCATGGCCCTTAGTTTCATTGGGTTAGACAAGGCTGTGGTCCATGTGATTAGATTGGTTAGTTTTCTGTGATTGTGGTTTTCAGTCTATCTGCCTTCTGATGGAGAAGGATAAGAGGCCTATGGAAGCTTCCTGATGGGCTAGACTGACTGAGGGTGAAACTGAGAAATGGGCTTCAGAAGCACAGGCTCACTAAATGATTCAGATGTAATCATAGGACTGTAGAACACTCCCCCCCCCCACACCACACACCTTACCACCACATTACTAAATTCTTATTTAAAGCAATTGCTTTTATATCATGTCTAGCTATCGCCTCCAACTACAATATATCCTGTCTCATTGGGAACTCTTCATAGGTTGTTTGATGATTTCCCATTGAGTTACATGAAAACTAATGACCACTAACTTTCTCATAACCTTATGTTTTGTTTTGCAAGATGTAATTCTGTTTTTGGCCCAATTCTGTCAATAGCATGCTTACCTACTGACAGTTCATTAGTAGGCAAAATGTGGACTTCCCAGAGAAGAAAGATTTATCCCATGACAAGTAACCAAGAGTTCTCTGTGATCAGCAAACCAGGGTTTACAGTGGTTTCCTGGCCCATTTCCCTAACAAGAGAGGGAACGAGGTTCCAAATGCAAATATAGTGAATGGGTTCTTAGAAGTACACATGGAAATGTGAGGGACAAAGGAAAAAGAATCTTTGCCTACAAGAAATCCTAAAAAGTTTGTATAATGATGTAGGAATTAATGGGATGACAAATGTGACCTCTTTGATAAGTAACAACATATATTACATTAAAATATCAAAATTATGGAAATTGCTTTGACTTTGTATATTTTAGAAACCATAGATCAAAGCTTAATTGAATATAAATGAAAACACTAAATGATGTCATATTGCTAAAATAATATTCTCAAAGTTTAAGACTCTAATAATTGCCTTTTCAGATAACTTAAAAAAAGTTAGTGTATTAATAAATGTGCTTCACTCAACCCATATCAGAATCCTTCAAGCCTGTGTGATAAATGTGTTGTTCCACATAGAAGTAGAATGATAAAAATAAATTAAGCCATTATACTTAAGAATTCTAGGTAATGTTTTTAATTTCTGTGCAACATCAATTATATCTGGGGGCACAGAAGGCTTTTAACCTAAATCTCAAATCTCTCTATGGCCTATATTTTTTTGATCTATGGACTCTAAGAAAATATGATTAAAAAAGAGTTTTTCCTCCTGATTACTTATAGTCTTTCTAATGAACTTTCACTTGTGGTAGAGCAAAACTGATTTTATATAGTACACATTTAAACTAAAAAAATATAATTTTTAAAAGATCTTATATTTTAATGTTTTGTGAAATAATATTTATTACATTATCTCAATTTGCTTTAAAAATTCATTTTGACATTCTAATTATCTTTAATAATTTTCAATAAAAACCTTAGTTTCTAGTAAAGGAATAATTATTTTCAATAAAACACAAGGAAATACTCATGTTACTTACCTCATTTTTGGTAATTGAATTCAAAAAATATTTTCCCCTCTTCTGGAAGTCACACATTAGTTTGATCCTTGCATTCGATGGTTTGCTATACACCAAGTGAAGATAATTCTTCTGGCTCTTTTTAAGTAAAGCAAGCAGATATAAATATTTTCCCACCATACATCGTCATTTTTTATAAATTGACTAATTGCAAAACAAAATAAGAATCATTGTATTCATAAAATATAACCCAGATATCAGTCAATTTGGTGATGTCAATTCCTTTCCTTTAATATTTATATACTAAGCACATGAACCACCTACCTACTAAATGTCAAAACTCCATATTATATATGGTTGGAAACCAGTGTGTGCATACGTACTGAGTACCAAGTCTCTTCAATCATGTCTCTTTATGACCCTGTGGGCTGTAGCCTGCCAAACTTCACTATCCATGGAATTCTCCATGCAAGAATACTGTAATGGGTTGCCATGCCCTCCTCCAGGGCATCTTCCTGCCCCAGGGATTGCATCTGTGTTTCCTGTGGCTCCTGCATTTCAGGTAGTTTCTTTATTGCTGGGTCACTAGGGGAAGGCCCCAGTTGGAAACCAGCATCTCCTAATAACCTCACAGGTGACCAAGAGACTTAAATTTCTCTTTTTTTCCAATGTTTGAGTCCACTGAATCTTTGTTTTCCCAGCCAAGAGGTGTACCGAATTTGTCGCTGCCTCTTTCACTCTTTAAAATAACACAATTTACAGAAGTTTTGAGATAATAAAAGTGGAGTTTTCTCACAGTGTATAGTTTACCATGGGAATCACCTTAATAATAGATTATGTGAATTCCTCTGCACAGGAAGTGAAGTTGTATGGAATTCTAGCTTCACTAGATACAACATGTGTAAATATGGGTGATTTTCTTAATCTATCGGTGCTTCAGTTGACTTGCATAGGGATTATGAGGATTCCATGAGTTAATATTTGCAGGTTTTCTTGTTGACTTATTTTCAATTTTATTTGCTGGCATATTGCTCCAGTCCCCTACACCTGCTGCTTTGTGGATGTCTCAGAGAATTAAAACCTTGTGCCACTTTATCATATAGAAAAAAAGGTTTCTTCTATGTTTCTCTCCATGGTTCATTTTGGCTATGCCTCCTGAGCTATTCTTACCAATTAGTGTGAGTATTAAGATGTTGCGTTGAATTAAAGGTTTGCAAAATTTTTGGTAAAGGACCAAATAATAAATATTTTAGATTTTTCAAACCATAAATTCTCTGTTGCAACTATTTAATTCTGCTCTTATAGCTCAAATATAGCCACAGAAAATACATAAAAAGGGCAGGCTGTGCTCTAATAAAATTTTATAAAAACAGGTGAATTTGGATTATGAGCCATAGTTTGACTGTCCCTGCTCTAAATGAAACTTGAGTGTGGCTATACCCATGGGTCATAGTTAACTGACCCCAGCACTAAACAAAAGCAGATTGATCTTTTAAAATAATTTTACTATTATGAAATATTCTATAAATATAATTTTATATGTTATGTGTCATATGCCATAAATAGTAAAACAATACAAAATGAGAAATTGAGGACCCAACATCTGAATTATCCCGCAGAGCATTACCAGTGCAGTTAAAAATTCCCTCTGTGACCCTTTCTATTGTATGACTTTTCTACCCCCTATCACCTCTCACTCCTCTCTGGGAAGAATTACTATTCATATACATTATTTCTTTGGTTTTCCTCATGCGTTTATTCTCCTTATTCATGGTATTTATGCTGCATAAGGTTGAGGTGAACACTGTATTAGCAAATACTTAACTATCGCTCCTAGAGGAAATATGGACACACACACATCCACACACCTCACATAGATTACAGTCTTGAATTGTAAAAACAGCTCACTCTGGTAGATTTGATTTTATCTCATTTTACAAAAGAGGAAATAAAGTTCAGCATGGTTAAGTGACTTGCTTTAGGCCTCCCCACTAACAGGTGCCAGAGCTGGAATTCAGTCCCTGTCCAACTCGCCCCAGAGCCAGAGCGGCTTGCTCTGCAGTACACTGCCCTCTCTTTCCTCTGGGCATCTTTATGAGAGCTGAAAGGAGAAAGCTGAGCACCTGGCTTTGTTAGCAGTCAGCTGGGAGCATGGACCTCAGACTCAAATTTTTCACTGTTCTGAGGATGTCTAGACTATAGTTTTGAGGATTACAAATACATTTTAGCAAGTAAACAGATCACATGTATAGCAATTTAAACAATGATGCTTGACAGTCATTTCTTTAAATAAATATGCATATATACTTATTTCACATAATTTTGTTTTCATGTAATTGATGCCATACAAGATGTGTTTTTTCCCAAAGTCATTGCTAAGCTGCATATATTTGTGAGGTTTATATATTTTAATTTGATTGACTATGGCTCCTTCATTAATACTCCTGTAATTAATTCTACTGTATTGCTATACTTGCTTTGCCCATTCTTTCATTTGGGGGATTTTTTGACTGTTACCTTGCTACCACAGACAATCCTGGCATAAATATCCATGTTTATTGCTGTTGTTTAGTCACTAAGTTGTCTCCAACTCTTTGTGACTCTAATTTAGCCTGCCAGATTCCTCTGTCCATGGGATTCTCCAGGCAAGAATACTGGAGTGGGTTGCCATTTCCTCCTCCAGGGGATCTTATGGACTTGGAATAGAACCTGTGTCTCCTATGTCTCCTGCATTGGCAGGCTGCTTCTTTACAACTGGGTCACCTGGGAAGCCCCATTGCTGTTCATTACTACTGATTAAAAAGGTCTCCATTGGATATGTTAACATAATCTATTTTTATTCACTTGAATATATTTTATTTATCTTTAATCACTGTATGGAGGAAAAATATTAATAGCTTTATTAAAACTTTCATCTAGGAAATAGAACTAATTTAGTTTAGATTTTAAAATATAATCTGATTATATTATCCATTGCATTGTTTAAATGTTTTGCTTCCATGATCATGAGTGCTTAATATATTTTATTAAAATTTTTTGGTCTTGTATCAGTAAAATGCCTTTTAAAATTAGTGTTTTTAATATTTCTGTGCTTTGTAAAATTTGTATCTGTTACTTAAAATTTGGTAAATTATTTTTGTAAAATTATATTGTGATTTTTTTTTCTTTCCTCTTTTATTACTTCAAAATGAAAAATTTATTCTGTAAATTTTCCTCTATAAAATTTGAAAGGTATACTCAATGTTTTTGGTGGTTCTTTTTGAAATCTTCCCTTAACCTATTTAGTTTTGGTAGAAAGTACTGCACTCAATATGCCAGCAAATTTGGAAAACTCAGCAGTGGGCACAGGACTGGAAAAGGTCAGTTTTCATTCCAATTCCAAAGAAAGGCAATGCTAAAGAAAGCTCAAACTACCGCACAATTGCACTCATCTCACACGCTAGTAAAGTAATGCTCAAAATTCTCCAAGCCAGGCTTCAGCAATATGTGAACCATGAACTTCCTGATGTTCAAGCTGGTTTTAGAAAAGGCAGAGGAACCAGAGATCAAATTGCCAACATCCGCTGGATCATAGAAAAAGCAAGAGAATTCCAGAAAAATATCTATTTCTGCTTAATTGCCTATGCCAAAGCCTTTGACTGTGTGGATCACAATAAACTGTGGAAAATTCTGAAAGAGATGGGAATACCAGACCACCTGGTCTGCCTCTTGAGAAATTTGTATGCAGGTCAGGAAGCAACAATTAGAACTGGACATGGAACAACAGACTGGTTCCAAATAGGAAAAGGAGTTCGTCAAAGCTGTATATTGTCATCCTGTTTACTTAACTTATATGCTGAGTACATTATGAGAAACGCTGGACTGGAAGAAACACAAACTGGAATCAAGATTGCTGGGAGAAATATCAATAAACCTCAGATATGCAGATGACACCACCCTTATGGCAGAAAGTGAAGAGGAACTAAAAAGCCTCTTGATGAAAGTGAAAGTGGAGAGTGAAAAAGTTGGCTTAAAGCTCAACATTCAGAAAACAAAGATCATGGCATCCGGTCCCACCACTTCATGGGAAATAGATAGGGAAACAGTGAAAACAGTGGCAGACTTTTTATTTTGGGCTCCAAAATCACTACAGATGGTGACTGCAGCCATGAAATGAAAAGACGCTTACTCCTTGGAAGGAAAGTTATGACCAACTTAGATAGCATATTGAAAAGCAGAGACATCACTTTGCCAACAAAGGTTCGTCTAGTCAAGGCTATGGTTTTTCCTGTGGTCATGTATGGATGTGAGAGTTGGACTGTGAAGAAGGCTGAGTGCTGAAGAATTGATGCTTTTGAACTGTGGTGTTGGAGAAGACTCTTGAGAGTCCCTTGGACTGCAAGGAGATCCAACCAATCCATTCTGAAGGAGATCAGCCCTGGGATTTCTTTGGAAGGAATGATTCTAAAGCTGAAACTCCAGTACTTTGGCCACCTCATGCGAAGAGTTGACTCATTGGAAAAGACTCTGATGCTGGGAGGGATTGGGGGCAGGAGGAGAAGGGGACGACAGAGGATGAGATGGCTGGATGGTGTCACTGACTTGATGAATGTGAGTATGAGTGAACTCCGGGAGCTGGTGATGAACAGGGAGGCCTGGCGTGCTGCGATTCATGGGGTCGCAAAGAGTTGGACACGACTGAGCAACTGATCTGATCTGATCTGATCAGAGCTATATATTATAGATGTTAGAATTATATACATGTATGTAAAACAAATACTTATTTTTAGGGAGAGTCTATCACGGTAAATTTTTTCAGTACTTATTTATTTTGTTCTTATTCTTGAAAGAGAGGTTATAAGTTACATAACTGAAAACTGAGGATTCATTTCTCTCAACATTTTGAGCACATTCTTCCATCGATTTTGTCTCTGAACATTGCTGTTGGAAAGTCTACTATGAGTTGAAATATACAGTTTTTATTTTGTTTGTAGATGAGTTTTGTTTCTAAATACCGATTGTGTGTGTGTAAGTTTGCATTTCTTTTTATTAATTCTGTTTAGAATATATACTTTTGAATTTTAAACTTTATGTTCTTTGTCATTTCTGAAAATTTCTTAGCCATTATTTCTTTCTTTAAATATTTCCTCATTGTTATTCTCAATTTTGGCTTTTTCTTGAACTTTAGTGAGAAGAATATTAGTCCTCATTATGTTTTCAATTTAATCTCTTTGTGGAATTTTCAATTCCATTTTCTAGTTCACTAATTCTCTTTTCAATTTTGTGTAATCTGCATATTGACTCATGAAATGAATTTTAATTTCATATTTGTTTATATACATATTATGCTTATATATAAAACACATTTCAAGTGGGATTTTGATTATCATAGTCATAAAGACATTTCTTCATTATTTAAAATCATTTTGTGCCTTGATGATTAATATTTTCAACTTTATTTACATATTGTATGCATAGATATTCTGCATATGCCACTGATATATTAGTATCTTAAATTTTATCAGTTAAAGCATGTTACTTTTTTTACTGCTGAGTCTTGATTGGGCTACAGATCCAGGGATAGGGTTAGGTGAGTGATTCACTCACATTAGAGTATGTGCCAAATATAGGTACCAAATAATCAGTAATCAAAATAAATACTATTAGTGTAACTTTAAAATCAAAATTACTGCAGAAAATTCATGATAAACAAATGTCAAAAATTTAAGTAAAAAGATCTGACCTTGAATTTCTACAATTCAGCCCATTTGTTTCACCCTAATCCATCTACAGCAGGTCCTACTTTTGCTTAAATTTTTGTATTTTATTATCATAAATTTGGGCATTGATTATGGTTTGTTAAAATAATGTAATAAAGTACTATTTGTTTTGTCTGAGAGATTTTCGGTGCCCTTTTAAATTCTGTACCCATGATCAATGCTTCACTCACTTCATCCTACTTTCAGTTCAGTTCAGTTCAGTCACTCAGTTGTGTCCGACTCTTTGTGACCCCATGGACTGCAGCACACTCGGCTTCCCTGACCATCACCAGCTTCTGGAGATTACTGAAACTCATGTCCATTGAGTTGGTGATGCCATCCAACCATCTCATCCTCTGTTGTCCTCTGTTTCCCCTTAAATCTTTCCCAACAACAGGGTCTTTTCAAATGAGTCAGTTCTTTGCATCAGGTAGCAAAAGTATTGGAGTTTCAACTTCAATATCAGTCTGCCCAATGAATATTCAGGACTAATTTCCTTTAGGATGGACTGACTGGATCTCCTTGCAGTCTAAGGGACGCTCAAGAGGCTTCTCCAACACCACAGTTTAAAAATATTAGTTCTTTGGCACTCAGCTTTCTTTATAGTCCAACTCTCATATCCACACACGACTACTGGAAAAAGCATAGCTTTGACTAGACAGACATTTGTTGGCAAAGTAATGTCTCTGCTTTTTTAATATGCTATCTAGGTTGGTCATAACTTTTCCTCCAAGGAGCAAGTGTCTTTTAATTTCATGGCTGCAGTCACCATCTGCAGTGATTTTGGAGCCCCCCAAAAATAAAGTCTGACACTGTTTCCACTGTTTCCCTGTCTATTTGCCATGAAGTGATGGGACAAGATGCCATGATCTTAGTTTTCTGAATGCTGAGCTTTAAGCCAACTTTTTCACTCTCCTCTTTCACTTTCATCAAGGGGCTCTTTAGTTCTTCCTCGCTTTCTGCCATAAGGGTGGTGTCATCTGTATTTATGAGGTGATTGATAATTCTTCCTGCAATCTTGATTCCAGCTTATTCTTCCTCCAGCCTAGCATTTCTCAGGATGTACTGTGTGTATAAGTTAAATAAGCAGGGTGACAGTATACAGTCTTGGCGTACTCCTTTCCTGATTTGGAACCAGTCTGTTGTTCCATGTCCAGTTCTAACTGTTGCTTCCTGACCTGCACACAGATTTCTCAAGAGGCAGGTCAGGTGGTCTGGTATCCCATCTCTTTCAGAATTTTTGAGTTTGTTGTGATCCACATAGTCAAAGGAATTGACATAGTCAATAAAACAGAAGTAGATGTTTTTTTCTGGAACTCTTGCTTTTTTGATGATCCAGCCGATGTTGGCAATTTGATCTCTGGTTCCCCTGCCTTTTCTAAATCCAACTTGAACATCTGGAAGTTCACAGTTCATGTACTGTTGAATCCTGGCTTGGAGAATTTTGAGCATTACTTTACTAGCATGTGAGATGAGTGCAATTATGTGGTAGTTTGAGCATTCTTTGGCCTTGCCTGTCTTTGGGATTGGAATGAAAACGGTCCTTTTCCTGTGGCCACGGCTGAGTTTTCCAAGTTTGCTGGTATATTGAGTGCAGCACTTTCACTGCATCATCTTTAGGATTTGAAATAGCTCAACTGTTATTCCATCACCTCTACTAGCTTTGTTCGTAGTGATGAGCAATGGCCTGCTTGACTTCACATTCCAGAATGTCTGGTTCTAGGTGAGTGATCAAACTGTTATGATTATCTGGGTTGTGAAGATCTTTCCTGTATAGATCTGTGTATTCTTGCCACCTCTTGTTAATATCTTCTGTTTCTGTTAGCTCTATACCATTCCCATCCCTTATTGTGCCCATCTTTGCATGAAATGTTCCCTTGGTATCTCTAATTTTCTTGAAGAGATCTCCAGTCTTTCCCATTCTATTGTTTTCTTCTATTTCTTTGCACTGATCACTGAGAAAGGCTTTCTTATCCCTCCTTGCTATTCTTTGGAACTCTGTATTCAAATGGGTATACCTTTCATTTTCTCCTTTGCCTTTTGCTTGTCCTCTTTTCACAGCTATTTGTAAGACCTCCTCAGACAACTATTTTGCCTTTTTGCATTTCTTTATCTTGGGGATGGTCTTGATCACTGCCTTCTGTACAATGTCATGAACCTATCCCCATAGTTCTTCATGCATTATCTCAATCAGATCTAATTCTTTGAATCTATATGTCACTTCCACCATATAATTGTAAGGGATTTGATTTAGGTCATATCTGAATGGTCTAGTGGTTTTCCCTACTTGCTTCAATTTAAGTCTGAATTTGGCAATAAGAAGTTCATCATCTGAGCCACTGTAAGCTCTTGTTCTTGTTTTTGCTGACTGTATAGAGCTTCTCCATCTTTGGCTGCCAAGAATATAATCAATCTGATTTCAGTATAGACCATCTGGTGATGTCCATGTGTAGAGTCTTCTCTTGTGTTGTTGAAAGAGTGTGTTTGCTATGACCAGTGCGTTCTCTAGGCAAAACTCTGCTAGCCTTTGTCCTCCTTCATTCCATACTCCAAGGCCAAATTTGCCTGTTACTCCAGATGTTTCTTGACTTCCTACTTTTGCATTGCAGTCCCCTATAACGAAAAGGACATCTTTTATGGATGTTAGTTCTCAAAGTTCATGGAACCATTCAACTTCACTTTCTTCAGCATTACTGGTAGGGACATAGACTTGGATTACTCTGATCTTGAATGGTTTGCCTTGGAAACAAACAGAGATCATTCTGTCATTTTTGAGACTGCATCCAAGTTATGCATTTCGGACTCTTTTGTTGACTATGATGGCTACTCCATTTCTTCTAAGGGATTCTTGCCCACAGTAGTAGATATAAGGATTATCTGAGTTAAGTTAGCCATTCCAGTCCATTTTAATTTGCTGATTCCTAAAATGTTGATGTTCACTCTGGCCATCTCCTGTTTGACCACTTCCAATTTGCCTTGTGTCATGCACCTAACTTTCCAGGTTCCTATGCAATCTTGCACTAGCTACATGGGATGGAGCAGTGGCTGTGACGTGCTGGAGTAACTTTGAGGAGATATCCCATGTCCAGGGCAAAGGATAAGCCTTAGTAAGATGGTAGGAGGGGAAAAATCACATTTAGAATCAAATCCCATAGCCACCAGAGATGTTCAGAGGGCTCAAAAAAACCTTGTGTTCACCAGGACCCAGTGACCCCACAGAGTCTGAGACAGAACTGTGTTTGAGTGTCTCCTGTGGAGGTTTGGGCCAGCAGTGGACTGTTGTAGGGTCAGGGGCTCTGGGGGCAGTAGACCTGGGTATGACATAAGCCCTCTTGGAGGAGGTTGCCATTAACCCCACCACAGAGCTGCCAGAACTTACACAGGACTGCAGAAACAGACTCTGGAAGGCACAAATAGAACCTTGTGCACCCCAGGACCCAGGAGAAAGTGACCTCACCCAGGAGCAGTAACCCCATAAGAGACTGACCCAGACTTGCCCATGAGTGTCCAGGAGTCTCTGGCAGAGGTGTGGGTTGACTGTGGCCTGCTGCAGGTTTGGGGGCACTGAGTGCAGAAGTGCCTGCAAGGGACCTTTTGAAGGAGGTCACCATTATCTTCATTACCTCCATCATAGTTTGGTCTCAGGTCAAATAACAGGGAGGGAACACAGCCCCACCCATCAACAGAAAATTGTGTTAAAGATTTACTGAGCATGGCCCTGCCTATCAGAACAAGACCCAGTTTCCCCCTTAGTCAGTCTATCCCATCAGGAAGTTTCTATAAGCCTCTTATCCTTCTCCATCAGAGGGAAGACAGACTGAAAACCACAGTCACAGAAAACTAACCAATCTGATCACATGGACCACAGCCTTTTCTAACTCAATGAAACTATGAGCTATACCATGTAGGGTCACCCAGGAAGGACAGGTTATGGTGGAGAGTTCTGACAAAACATGGTCCAGTGGAGAAGGGAATGGTAAACCACTTCAGTATTCTTCCCTTGAGAACCCCATCCTACTTGCAGCCCTGCTATAATAGTTTGTTTCTTTGTGGTTTTGATTATTTTTGCATTGTAATTAGCATTTAGTTGAGATGAATCTATAGAAATCCTGAGAAATCTGTGTGTAGGGCATCCAAGGATGATAGGAATTTGCATCTGTTCTCGCTTTTGATATAATCAACAAATATCCAAACCTCAGCCCCAGTCGACGGAAAGTGAAAGTGAAAGTTGCTCAGTAATGTCCAACTCTTTGTGACCCCATGGAGTATGCAGTCTATGGAATTCTCTAGGTTAGAATACTGGAGTGGGTAGCCTTTTCCTTCCCCAGGGGATCTTCCCAACTCAGGGATCGAACCCAGGTCTCCCACATTGCAGGCGGATTCTTTACCAGCTGAGCTACAAAGGAAGCCCTAGAATACTGGAGTGGGTAGCCTATCCCTTCTCCAGTGGATCTTCTCTACCCAGAATCAAACTGGGGTCTCCTGCATTGCAGGTGGATTCTTTACCAACTGAGCTATCAGGGATGCCCCCAGTTGAGGGAAGAGCTAGGTGATACATTGCAGCAGAAATTCTTAGATTTTTGTGTTTCTTTTTCTACCTAATTTAGAGAAGATATCAATAAGTTTTATTCATTGTCTTTCTACACCTCAGTGGACTTTGTTTTCATTCATCCTGAGGCTGTGTGAGTCCTCTCAGGGTTAATGTTTTATAAAGGTGTTGATTTCAGTCCCATTCTCCTGTCTTCACCCCTGACATTGGCCTGAGACTTATATCTTTAAGTTTCTTGTTCCCCAAACCTCCTGGTCCCTGAAATAGACACTAGCTTCCTACTTTCTACTTTTCTCTATGGTTTAAGTTTTGTATGTATATTTTCTGTGGCCCACTGGAATCTCACCTAATTCCCCATGAACTTGGCAATGTCCTTTAATATACGTGTTTGACAATGTATACAACATTTTGTATTTTTGATATTTTGCAGTGTTCGAGCTTTTCAAAACATTTACTTACCTCATTGCCAGAAAAAATTTACTCATCACCTATTTTCACACAGTTGTTTTTCTGCCCTATAGACTACAAGGTACCAGAGCCAAGTCCTAGGCAACTTTAGGGAAAACTGTATAATTAAACTTATGTTCTAACTTGGCTTCTAGAACTAAACTTTATTTTGTATGCATCTTGGGTTAATGACAAATTAAAATCTTGTTCTTGAGAGGCCTTTGGCTGTTTGCTTAGGATAAGTACACACTATTGAAGCGTGAGAAGAAGAGCTATGCTAAAATAGCTTATATCTTTATACATATATTTTTTCCTTAATCAACTCTTACCCATCTCCCTTTTGCTCTTACATTTTAAAATTTAGGAAAACTTGAAATTTTATTTGTTTCTACCTACCTCACACTGATGGATGGATGACCCTTGGCGATGTTGCCACATTAAAACCCAAATGTTGGTCTCCACAGCTGGTAAGATGATCACTCAGCAGTAGCCACAGCCAGTTGTCCTTGGTGAGTAGAAGTTTATGTTGCTGTGTCCATGCATTATCTCTATCCCTGTCACCATGGCCAGTTTATCAACAAACCCACTGGACAATGACATGAGTTCCTGAGGAAGGAGGGTGACTGGTATCTACAAAACAAGTCATCTTATTGAAAGAGTCAGTTCCTATGCAGGTTGATAAGAAGTCCAGGGTCTCTGAGGAAGAGAGAGGGTCTGGGGCCCTCAAAGAGGAGATAGGGGTCTGGAATTTTCAAGGAGGAGGAAAAGATAAATGTCTTTGTTGTTGCTGTTGTTTCTCTCTACATTCCTTAGTCTTATTCATAAAAAAACGTTTATTTTCTTTAAGCCTAGAACTGATGATTACACAACAAACAGCACAGTTTAAACTCTGTTCATTTCAGGCACTCAGTCATGTCCGACTCTTTTTGAACCCATGAACCGCAGCACGCCAGGCCTCACTGATTGTCACCAACTCCCAGAGTTCACCCAAAATCAAGTGCATCAAGTTGGTGATGCCATCCAGACATCTCATCTTCTGCCGTCCCCTTCACCTCCTTCCCCCAATCTCTCCCAGCATCAGGGATTTTTCCCATGAGTCAAATCTTTGCATGAGGTGGCCAAAGTACTGGAGTTTCAGCTTTAGCATCATTCCTTCCAAAGAAATCCCAGGGCTGATCTCCTTCAGAATGGACTGGTTGGATCTCCTTGCAGTCCAAGGGACTCTCCAGAGTCTTCTCCAACACCTCAGTTCAAAAGCATCAATTCTTTGGTGCTCAGCCTTCTTCACAGTCCAACTCTCACATCCATACATGACAACTGGAAAAACCATAGCCTTGACAAAATGGACCTTTGTTGGCAAAGTAGTCTCTGCTTTTTAATAAGCTATCTAGGTTGGTCATAACTTTCCTTCCAAGGAGTAAGCATCTTTTAATTTCATGGCTGCAGTCACCATCTGCAGTTATTTTGGAGCCCCCCAAGATAAAGTCTGACACTGTTTCCACTCTTTCCCCATGAAGTGCCATGAAGTGACATGAAGTATTTGCCATGAAGTGATGGGACCAGATGCCATGATCTTAGTTTTCTGAATGTTGAGTTTTAAGCCAACTTTTTCACTCTCCTCTTTCATTTTCATCAAGAGGCTTTTGAGTTCCTCTTCAGTTTCTGCCATAAGGGTGGTGTCATCTGCATATCTGAGGTTATTGATATTTCTCCTGGCAATCTTGATTCCAGCTTATGATTCTTCCAGCCCAGCATTTCTCATGATGTACTCAGCATATAAGTTAAATAAGCAGGATGACAATATACAGCCTTGACATACTCCTTTTCCTATTTGGAACCAGGCTGTTGTTGCATGTCCAGTTCTAACTGTTACTTTCTGATCTGCATACAAATTTCTCAAGAGGCAGGTCAGGTGATCTGGTATTCCCATCTCTTTCAGAATTTTCCACAGTTTATTGTGATCCACACAGTCAAAGGCTTTGGCATAGTCAATACAGCAGAAATAGATGTTTTTCTGGAACTCTCTTGCTTTTTCCATGATCTAGCAAATGTTGGCAATTTGATCTCTGGTTCTTCTGCGTTTTCTAAATCCAGCATGAACATCTGGAAGTTCACGATTCATGTATTGCTGAAGCCTGGCTTGGAGAATTTTGAGCATTACTTTGCTAGCGTGTGAGATGAGTGCAATTGTGCGGTAGTTTGGGCATTCTTTGGCATTGCCTTTCTTTGGGATTGGAATGAAAACTGACCTTTTCCAGTCCTGTGGCCACTGCAGAGTTTTCCAAATTTGCTGGCATATTGAGTGCAGCACTTTCACAGCATCATCTTTCAGGATTTGGAATAGTTCAACTGGAATTCCATCACCTCCACTAGCTTTGTTCGTAGTGATGCTTCCTAAGGCCCACTTGACCTCACATTCCAGGAATTTGGCTCTAGGTGAGTGATCACACCATCGTGATTATCTGGGTCCTGAAGATCTTTTTGTACAGTTCTTCTGTGTATTCTGCCACCTCGTCTTAATATCTTCTGCTTCTGTTAGATCCATACCATTTCTGTCCTTTATTGAGCCCATCGTTGCATGAAGTGTTCCCTTGGTATCTCTAATTTTCTTGAAGAGATCTCTAGTCTTTCCCATTCTGTTGTTTTCCTCTATTTCCTTGCATTGCTTGCTGAGGATGGCTTTCTTATGTCTCCTTTCTATTCTTTGGAACTCTGCATTCAGATGCTTCTATCTTTCCTTTTCTCCTTTTCTTCCACTTCTCTTCATTTCACAGCTATTTGTAAGGCCTCCCCAGACAGCCATTTTGCTTTTTTGAATTATTTTCCATGGGAATGGTCTTGTCTCCTGTACAATGTCACGAACCTCAGTCCATAGTCCATCAGGCACTCTGTCAATCAGATCTAGGCCCTTAAATCTATTTCTCACTTGCACTGTATACTCCTAAGAAATTTGATTTAGGTCATACCTGAACGGTCTAGTGGTTTTCCCTACTTTCTTCAATTTAAGTCTTATTTTGCAATAAGGAGCTCATGATCTGAGCCACAGTCAGCTCCCGGTCTTGTTTTTGCTGACTGTATAGAGCTTCTCCATCTTTGGCTGCAAAGAATATAATCAATCTGATTTCGGTGTTGACCATCTGGTGATGTGCATGTGTAAAGGCTTCTCACATGCTGTTGGAAGAGGGTGTCTGCTAGGACCAGTGCATTCTCTTGGCAAAACACTATTAGCCTTTGCCCTGCTTCATTCGTACTCCAAGGCCAAATTTGCCTGTTACTCCTGATGTTTCTTGACTTTCTTCTTTTACATTTCAGTCCCCTATAATGAAAAGGACATCTTTTTTTGGGTGTTAGTTCTAAAAGGTCTTGTAGGTCTTCATAGAACCGTTCAACTTCAGCTTCTTCAGCATTACTGGTTGGGGCATAAGCTTGGATTACTGTGATTCAGGGGCAGCAGCCGAGAGTACCAGACTGCCAAGGCGCAGGAACGGCCGAGAGGAGTTACCCCGCGTCCGAGGTCAGGGGCGGTGGCTGGGAGGAGCTACCCCACGCCCCTAAAACCGAGGCCAAGGGCGGCGGTGGGGAGGAGCAACCCCAAGTCCAAGGAGCTGTGGCTGCGCGGGCGCAGGAGGGCCTAGAGGAGCTGTCCCATGTTGAAGGTCAGGAAGGGCGGCAGTGAGGAGATACCCCTGGTCCAAGGTAAGGAGCAATGGCTGCACTTTGCTGGAGCAGCCGTGAAGAGATACCCCACGCCCAAGGTAACAGAAACCCAAGTAAGACAGTAGGTGTTGCAAGAGGGCATCAGAAGGCAAACACACTGAAACCATACTCACAGAAAACTAGTCAATCTAATCACACTAGGACCACAGCCTTGTCTAACTCAGTGAAACTAAGCCATGCCAGTGGGGCAACCTAAGACGGGCGGGTCATGGTGGAGAGATCTGACAGAATGTGGTCCACTGGAGAACGGAATGGCAAACCACTTCAGTATTCTTGCCTTGAGAACCCCATAAACAGTATGAAAAGGAAAAATAATAGGATACTGAAAGAAAACTCCCCAGGTCAGTAGGTGCCCAATATGCTACTGGAGATCAGTGGAGAAATAACTCCAGAAAGAATGAAGGGATGGAGCCAAAGCAAAAACAATACCCAGCCATGGATGTGACTGTTGATAGAAGCAAGGTCTGATGCTATAAAGAGCAATATTGCATAGGAACCTGGAATGTCAGGTCCATGAATCAAGGCAAATTGGAAGTGGTCAAACAAGAGATGGCAAGAGTGAATGTCGACATTCTAGGAATCAGCGAACTGAAACGGACAGGAATGGGTGACTTTAACTCAGATGACCATTATATCTACTACTGCAGGCAGGAATCCCTCAGAAGAAATGGAGTGGCCATCATGGTCAACAAAAGAGTCTGAAATGCAGTTCTTGGATGCAGTCTCAAAAACTACAGAATGATCTCTGTTCATTTCCAAGGCAAACCATTCAATATCACAGTAATCAAAGTCTATGCTCCAACCAGTAATGCCGAAGAAGCTGAAGTTGAACGGTTCTATGAAGACCTACAAGACCTTTTAGAACTAACACCCCAAAAAGATGTCCTTTTCATTATAGGGGACTGGAATACCAAAGTAGGAAGTCAAGAAACACCTGGAGTAACAGGCAAATTTGGCCTTGGAATATGGAATGAAGCAGGGCAAAGATTAATAGAGTTTTGCCAAGAAAATGCACTGGTCATAACAAACACCCTCTTCCAACAACACAAGAGAAGACTCTACACATGGACATCACCAGATGATCAACACCAAAATCAGATTGATTATATTCTTTGCAGCCAAAGACGGAGAAGCTCTATACAGTCAGCAAAAACAAGACCAGGAGCTGACTGTGGCTCTGACCATGAACTCCTTATTGCCAAATTCAGACTTAAATTGAAGAAAGTAGGGAAAACCACTAGACCATTCAGGTATGACCTAAATCAAATCCCTTATGATTATACAGTGGAAGTGAGTAATAGATTTAAGGGCCTAGATCTGATAGATAGAGTGCCTGATGAACTATGGGATGAGGTTCGTGACATTGTACAGGAGACAGGATCAAGATCATTCCCATAGAAAAGAAATGCAAAAAAGCAAAATGGCTGTCTGGGGAGGCCTTACAAATAGCTGTGAAAAGAAGAGAAGCAAAAAGCAAAGGAGAAAAGGAAAGATATAAACATCTGAATGCAGAGTTCCAAAGAATAGCAAGAAGAGATAAGAAAGCCTTCTTCAGTGATCAATGCAAAGAAATAGAGGAAAACAACAGAATGGGAAAGACTAGGGATCTCTTCAAGAAAACCAGAGATACCAAAGGAACATTTCATGCAAAGATGAGCTAGATAAAGGACAGAAATGGTATGGACCTAACAGAAGCAGAAGGTATCAATAAGAGGTGGCAAGAATACACAGAAGAACTGTACAACAAAAATCTTCACGACCCAGATAATCACGATGGTGTGATCACTGACCTAGAGCCAGACATCCTGGAATGTGAAGTCAAGTGGGCCTTAGAAAGCATCACTATGAACAAAGCTAGTGGAGGTGATGGAATTCCAGTTGAGCTATTTCAAATCCTGAAAGATGATGTTGTGAAAGTGCTTCACTCAATATGCCAGCAAATTTGGAAAACTCAGCAGTGGCCACAGGACTGGAAAAGGTCAGTTTTCATTCCAATCCCAAAGAAAGGCAATGCCAAAGAATGCTCAAACTACTGCACAATTGCACTCATCTCACACGCTAGTAAAATAATTCTCAAAATTCTCCAAGCCAAGCTTCAGCAATATGTGAACTGTGAACTTCCAGATGCTCATGCTGGTTTTAGAAAAGGCAGAAGAACCAGAGATCAAATTGCCAACATCTGCTGGATCATGGAAAAAGCAAGAGAGTTCCAGAGAAACATCTATTTCTGCTGTATTGACCATGCCAAAGACTTTGACTGTGTGGATCACAATAAACTGTGGAAAATTCTTCAAGAGATGGGAATACCAGAACACCTGATCTGCCTCTTGAGAAATCTGTATGCAGGTCAGGAAGCAACAGTTAGAACTGGACATGGAACAACAGACTGGTTCCAAATAGGAAAAGGAGCACGGCAAGGCTGTATATTGTCACCCTGTGTATTTAACTTCTATGCAGAGTACATCATGAGAAAGGCTGGACTGGAAGAAGCACAAGCTGGAATCAAAATTGCTGGGAGAAATATCAATAACCTCAGATATGCAGATGACACCACCCTTATGGCAGAAAGTGAAGAGGAACTAAAAAGCCTCTTGATGAAAGTGAAAGAGGAGAGTGAAAAAGTTGGCTTAAAGCTCAACGTTTAGAAAACGAAGATCATGGCATCTGGTCCCATCATTTCATGGGAAATAGATGGGGAAACAGTGGAAACAGTGTCAGACTTTATTTTTCTGGGCTCAAAAATCACTACAGATGGTGACTGCAGCCATCAAATTAAAAGACGCTTACTCCTTTGAAGGAAAGTTATGACCAACCTAGATAGCATATTCAAAAGCAGAAATATTACTTTGCCAACAAAGGTTCGTCTAGTCAAGGCTATGGTTTTGCCTGTGCTCGTGTATGGATATGAGAGTTGGACTGTGAAGAAGGCTGAGCATTGAAGAATTGATGCTTTTGAACTGTAGTGTTGGAGAAGACTCTTGAGAGTCCCTTGGACTGCAAGGAGATCCAACCAGTCCATTGTGAAGGAGATCAGCCCTGGGATTTCTTTGGAAGGAATGATGTTAAAGCTGAAACTAATACAATTATGTAAAGTTTAAAAATAAAATAAAATTAGGAAAAAAAAAAAAAAGCTGAAACTCCAGTACTTTGGCCACCTCATATGAAGAGCTGACTCATTGGAAAAGACTCTGATGTTGGGAGGGATTGGGGGCAGGAGGAGAAGGGGATGACAGAGGATGAGATGGCTGGATGGCATCACTGACTCGATGGACGTGAGTCTGAGTGAACTCTGGGAGTTGGTGATGGACAGGGAGGCCTGGTGTGCTGTGATTCATGGGTTTGCAAAGAGTCGGACACGACTGAGCAACTGATCTGATCTGATCTGCCTTGGAAATGGACAGAGATCATTCTGTCATTTTTGAGATTGCATCCAAGTACTGCATTTCAGACTCTTTTGTTGACCATCATGGCTACTCCATTTCTTCTAAGGGATTCTTTACCACAGTAGTATATATAATGGTCATCTGAGTTAAATTCACCTATTCCAGTCCATTTTAGTTCGCTGATTCCTAGAATTTCAACATTCACTCTTGCCATCTCCTGTTTGACCACGTCCAATTTCCCTTGATTCATGGACCTAACATTCCAGGTTCCCATGCAATATTGCTCTTAGAGCATTGAACCTTGCTTCTATCACCAGTCAGGTCCACAAATGGGTATTGTTTTTGCTTTGGTTCCATCCCTTTATTCTTTCTGGAGTTATTTCTCCACTGATCTCCAGTAGCATATTGGGCACTTATTGACCTGGGGAGTTCCTCTTTCAGTATCCTATCATTTTGCCTTTTCATACTGTTCATGGAATTCTCAAGGCAAGAATACTGAAGTGGTTTGCCATTCCCTTCTCCAGTGGACCACATTATGTCAGACCTCTTCACCATGACCCATCTATCTTGAGTGGCCCCACCTGGCATGGCTTGATTTCATTGAGTTGCACAAGGCTGTGGTCTGTGTGATCAGATTGGCTAGTTTTCTGTGATTATGGTTTCAGTGTGTCTGCCCTCTGATGCCCCTCGCAACACCTACCATCTTGCTTGGGTTTCTCTTACCTTGAATGTGGAGTATCTCTTCACGGCTGTTCCAGCAAAGCGCAGCCACTGCTCCTTACCTTGGATGAGGTCACCCGTTCTGACCTTGAACATGGAGTAGCTCCTCTCAGCCCTTGCACCCATGCCGTCACTGCTCCTTGGTTGTGGGGTTGCTCCTCTCGGCTCTACCCCTGACCTTGGACATGGGGTAGCTCCTCTCTACCAATGATTATATAACAATAATGTATCCTGCTTGAGAACAGTATCTCCTTCTTGAAAACCTCCTGACTAATCCTGTTTTCTTAAAATGTATAGTGTGGGAGTAGGTCTAGTAAGATCTTTACAACCTTAAGACAAAGACTCTGATGCTGGGAGGGATAGGGGGCAGGAGGAGAAGGGGACGACAGAGGATGAGATGGCTGGATGGCATCACTGACTCGATGGATGTGAGTCTGAGTGAACTCTGGGAGTTGGTGATGGACAGGGAGGCCTGGCATGCTGCAATTCATGGGGTCGCAAAGAGTTGGACACGACTGAGTGACTGAACTGAACTGAATAACCAATTTAAAAATAAATAATTCCCTTGCTAAATCTAGTGAGGGAGGCACTCTGTCTCCCTTCTGATGTCTATGTCAGAAGCTTTCTCTGTCTCTTTTTATACTTTAATAAAACTGCTATGCAAAAGCTGTTGAGTGATCAAGCCTGGTCCCTGGTCCAGAAGCTAAATCTTTTTCTTTGATCTCGAATCTGACATCATTCACCATAAGCTATCACTATCTGTTCGATTATTAATATCTTCTTCTTCTTGAGTTACCCTTTGATAAATACTCATATGGGACATGGGTTTATTCATTTTTTTTTTCCCCTTTGCCCATTCAGAAAAGTTTATCAACATATCTTTTCTCAAGACCTTGTTGTGACCAGTTTGGCAATTATATTCATCCAATTCCTTGATCATCCAGTCAAACTTTGGTCCACAGTACAAGAATTGGTACAAAATTACACATGTGGCCATTTCCCTTTCCAAGCAAAGGGAGCAGCTAGGTGCACTGGCAGAAGTTCTGACCACTAGTAAGATTTGGATTCACCACTGTCCTTTATGGATGTTTCTAAAAGGGGTTGTAGCACTACAGCTGTCTACTTTCTGGTGGTAACTATATATTGTGCAAAATTATCTGTAAACCAGGACTGCCTTTTCTTCTTATATCACCTGATCCCAGGAAACTCCCCATGATGTCATGTGTGCCAGATGAGCAGAAAAGGCAGTGTAGCAGGGGTGGGGTTTGAGTCAGTTCCTCCAGTGACTTACTTAGGTCTTTAGGTCCTATTTGACCATGATCACATATATACCAGTCACCTTTGATGATAGAGTTTTGCTGTGCCTGCCCAACTTTATGACTTGATGAGTCAGGTAACCCAGTTCATAATGCAAAGCTCAGGTCACATGGTAATTTGGTGGCACATGATTAGGTGTTCAGTCTTCACAAAGGCACAGTTATAGGTCAAGAGCTTATTCTCAAAAGAAGAGTATTTATTTATGGAGGATAGCAGAGCTTTGCTTCAAGTTCAAGTTCCTAAGGGCCTGCATATGTGAATACATATAGGAGTCTAGCTTAGGCTCCAAACAACACCCTTATCTGCTACTAAAATTTCAAGCACCATTGGATCTGTTGGATTGCATGGCCCAAGTGGCATATCAGCTTGAACAGTAGCCTGGACCTGTTCCAGAGACTTCTCTTCTTCTGGGTTCCACTGACAACTAGCAGTTTTCCAAATATGTCAATAAATAGGCCAGAGTAATAGACTCAAGTGAGGAACATTCTCTCTAAAGTCCAAAGAGGTCCATTATGTAGTGATCTTGTTTTTTCAGTTGTAAAAAGGGCCAGATATGACAACTTATCCTTTATATTATATCTTAATAATTTTTATTTTATCTTAAAAGGAGTGTTTCAATATGCCCCAGTTTGCCCAGTTTACAAAAAATGTCACTGAGGTAGAAGACCCCTGAACTTTATTTTCCATCCTCTGGCATGAATCAGTTAAGTTCAGTTCAGTTGCTCAGTCATGTTCAACTGTTTGTGACTGGAGCGCACCAGGCCTCCCTGTCCATCACCAACTCCCAGAGTTTACCCAAACTCATGTTCGTTGAGTCGGTGATGCCATCCAACCATCTCATCCTCTATCATCCCTTTCTCCTCCTGCCCTTAATATTTGCCAGCATCAGGGTCTTTTCAAATGAGTCAGCTCTTCGCATCAGGTGGCCAAAGTATTGGAGTTTCAGCTTCAGCATCAGTCCTTCCAATGAATACCCAGGACTGATCTCCTTTAGGATGGACTGGTTGGATCTGCTTGCAGTCCAAGGGACTCTCATGAATATTTATTACCAATCAGTGTAGAGTAGTTTCTATTTCTTTCTCACTAGGTCCAATCAGCATAGTATCATCAGTTCAGTGAAATTTTATGATATCTTATGAAAGGAAAAGATGATTAACTTCCCTGCAACATGTATTATGATTTGGGCTGGATTAAGGGTAGTAGTAAGCAAGTGAACTTCTGTCCTAGGCTGCTAAAAATATTATATGCAAGGTTATCTAATTACTTGCTTCTTATAAGTGATTGATGTATCCAGTGGATATATATTATGTCTCTCCATTGCTAGATCAAACCATGGGCTATCAGTGTTCTACTATTGGAGATTGAATCAGTAGCATTTTAATCATATTACAGAGTCAATTCCAAAAATTCCCAGAACCAATTCATAAAACGTATTGCTTTTTAGTTTTTGGCTGTGCTGCATGTCTTGTGGGATCTTAGGATCAGGGATTGAACCCATGCACTCGGCAGTGAAAGCACAGAGTCCTAAACACTTGACCTCCAGGGAATTCTAAGAAAATTCATTCTTAAAATTATTTTCCTCTAGAACCATTTTCAGTACCAAATTCTATATTACCCAGAGAAATAGAAGCCATAATATATATATATATATATATATATATATATATGTATATATAAAATTAGAAATTGGTTCATGTGATTATGGAGGTAGAGAAGCCACAGATATGTAATTGGGAAGCTACAAACCTAGGAAAGCCAACAGAATAGTTCTATTCTGAGTCTAAAGTCCTTTTATCTAGGACAATCAATAGTCTAAATTCTGGTCTAAAAGCCTATAGGCTGGAGAACCAAGTAGAGCTGATTTTTCAGTTTAAGTTCAAAAGAAAGTTTGTAAAGTTATCAGTATCTCCATTCAAGCAATAAGG
This sequence comes from Bos taurus, assembly GCF_002263795.3. NCBI lineage: Eukaryota > Metazoa > Chordata > Mammalia > Artiodactyla > Bovidae > Bos > Bos taurus. Next base: position 49,509,209 of record NC_037333.1, on the reverse strand, counting down.
CAGGAGGATTTCCTCTTGAGTCCTACTTAATTCTTCAGTTGATTGGACGAAGCCCTCCCACATTGGGAAGGATATTCTGCTTTACTTAGTCTACCAATTTAAATGTTAATCTCACTTAGAATACCTTCGTAGACACACTTAGAATAATGTTTGGACAAAAGTCTGCAGTCTGCATGGCCTAGGCAAGGTGATAGACAATTAACCACTAGAGAATTTTTTCAGGATTTTGAGACAAGATGCCATTGCCTCTGTTAAAAAAATATCCTCTAGGATTGTACTGAGAAAGACTGAAAAGCATGAGTAGAAGAAAGGAAGTCTTTTTGGAAAACCCAGAGATGATAGCTGTAGAGCTGATGAGGTACAATAGAATTTGAATGCAAAACCAGGAAAATTTGGATATGGGTTGCAAATGAGCTAAAGAAGTCAAGGACAAGGCCAAGGTTTTTATTTTGAAAATGGGAGGATGGAGTTGACATGACCTGCTTTGCTGTAATAACTAGGTAAGCAGATTTGGGAGAGAAGAGAACTAACTGGTTTTGCATTTGACAACTTAATGTGAGATGTCTATTAGACATTCAAGCTATTATTCATTTATTGAGGCATTTGCTAATAATGCATTAAATTTTGACTCTTCCAAGAAGTTTGACAATTTTCATAGACTCTTAAGAAAGACGCAAAAGTGAAAAATGTATAACCACACTACTATAGTTGAGACTTATGATATCATATCTTCAGTGGGGCTTTCTCTGGCACTTACAAATCACACAACATATTTGAGAATCCAGTTTGACTTTACATAGCTTGGACTTAACAGGCATTCTTTTCTGAGCACACAGATATGTGCAGGGAAGCAAGAAGAAGGGAACACTGATGATATACCTTTCAATGGAATGCCAATTTCCCTATGACTTTGTCCTAATTTGCTTTTCCATCCTCATTATTCATTGCCCTGGAGTATTTTTGTCCAATATTTCAGTTATTTCTGCTTGCTAAAGGCTTTTTTCCTGCTTCATATCTTTGCCTATTCTTATCTCCCAGTCTAGGAAGATCTGCTTTCCCATTTTCCAGTTCTTAAAATCATTCACCTGAAAAAAGTAAAACAATTACCCTCTCTCCTCCAGGATATTTTCCTAATGTCAAAATAAACTATTTTTCTCTTATGCTTCAATCACAGATTTTTGGAAATCAGTACATATTTTAAAATTCTGCTAGGTATAGCTTGCTCTTACCTGCCTGCTTTTCCCCTCATAAGACACAGTTACTATGAACGTGAACAATGTTACTATAAATGGTATTTTTTTAATCCTTCAACACCTTGCACATGATAAGTGCTTAACATCCAATGATTATTTCATTCAACTGAACAAATAGAATATTTGAGTGGCAGCAAATGAAGCAATGAACAATGCAGGTTTTTTTTTTTTTTAAAAACCATTCTATTATTTTATATAAATTTTTAATTATACTTTAAAAATCACCCTCACTTGTCCCCAGTCAGTTCTTGGTACCATGTAAAAAATTGTGAAATCCATATCTGCAATCATCCTTATGCTCATATTCAGCATCATTCATTTATTTTCATCTCTTGCTTTCAGAGATTGACACATTATGATTATATAGTAAGGAGAAAAAAATCATGTATGTAATACCAATCAAACATTTCAGGCTTCCCTGTGGCTCAGCTAGTAAAGAATACATCTGCAATGTGGGAGACCTGGGTTTAATCCCTGGGTTGGGAAGAACCCCTGAAGAAGGGAATGGCTACCCACTACAGTATTCTGGCCTGGAGAATTCCATGTTCTGTATAGTCCATGGGGTCGCAAAGAGTGGACGTGACTGAGCAACTTTCCCTTTCACTTCACTTTCAAAACATTTTAGGAATGCAGTAATTAAATCATGCATTCATTGGTGTGTGTAAACATTATTTAAAGCTGATAAATAAGTTTCTATTATGAAAGAGGAACAATTCATATGATTAGGCTGTAAGGGGACAGGGAATTGGTTTTTAATAATTTCTGATTTGTTCCATCTTTCCTATGTAAATCACCATGTTTTGAATTGCTTATGCCTTCTACAAAATTATTGTTTGACCAATGCTGAGAATGAGTAAATGGTTACTTAATTCTCTCCAACACCATTGTTGCTATTTATACAACTACAGGAAGTCATCATTAAGGACTAAGTAAATTATTCAAAGAATCATTATAACTAAGTGTGTGTAAAAACAAGAAAAAATGAATAGTTTAATTATTTTCAAAATGTTGAAATAACATCACTGTTATGATTTCTTAGAGATAATAAAGAAAACATAGTATTACATCACATCACCAAGATCATTATATTTTTACACTGTGCAATCTTCAGTGAAGTAAAAGAACAATGAAAAAAAGTAAGTCTAATCAGCCAGAAGTAATGTCATAAAGTTGATTGTAGTAAAGCTGATACACATTAAGCACATTCATTTTCCAACTGCTTAGACCCCAGATGGAACCAACCTACTGTTATTTCAGTGTTTCTTTGGCATGATTAAATTAATTCATGATTCATTTAGAACTAGAAGTTGGAAATGGAGAGAGGTTATGAAAGTCAGATAAACATAGAGAGAGATTCAGAACCATAATGGAACACAAAGCCTACTAAGAAACTCTCAGTATCTTTTCTGTAAAAATAGATTCTAAAGATGTGAATCTTAATTGAGCATGTATGTATTGCACCCTATTTTATATTGACAGGAATTACATTGTGAGTGAGAAAACTGAGGTTTACAAAGGTTAACAAAATAGTTTGTATTGGTATGGATTATTTACTGTGTGATCAAGCTGGACTCAGGATATTGTCTGAAAAACACAAATCTTTTCACCTTGAAAACTTTCTCAGAATCCATTTGAGATCCAAGAATGTTGGCATGGATTCACAATGACTTTGATGTGATCAACCATACTTCTGGATAAAGAGGAGACTCTGAAACAGGCTTTCTAAATTCTTTATGAAAAAAGATAACAATAATACCTAGTTTGTTGTAATCCAGATTGTCAGTGCTATAAGTAAGCACTGTGTTTATGAAGGAAAAAGGGATTGGCTTTCCAGTGAATAATCCGGGAAGGTAGGAATATGTTCTTCCACAATCATATATGTTATTCATTGAAATGCAACAACATAGATTACAAATTGAATCTTTAAGTAAAAGTGACCCAAAGAGTTTCTGCTGATACTAATGTTTGTTTTTAAAGAAACTACAACTTGTGAAAAGGAAGACGTTGCAAAACATTAAAGAATAGCTATAATTTTAAAGGCATCTCAAAGCGAGTTAAAAAATACCATAGTGTTATACCATTTAATATTATTTGTTAAAATTTTTCCAGAAAGAAATTATAACAGACACAAATGTCATGAAATGAATGACAGTTATCATTTATAAATAAACATAACACTTATAGTCACCAAACCTGCATCAAAGCTAACAAAATCTTCCTTGAAACTTGTATTCATAGTTGCTAACTATCACCCAAGGTAGATTTGGGTTTGCTTGCTTCTCTCTCTCTTCTCTCTCTCTCTCCCTGCTCTCTAATCTATCCATCATTCATCCATTCATCCACCTGAGTCTTTGGTATAATATTTAATTGTTGTTTTCATGAATCCTGATGACCAGTCTCCCTAACATTTACCATGCTTTTCCAGCATTTGTTTGCTCATGAAACCCTGAATCAACCCTTGCTCTTTTCTTTGCTGTGTGTTATGGAGTGTCTGGTGTTGTATTTCCCAAGTCAGCTGACTTCCAGCTAAGTATGACACTTGGAAGGTATTTTTGGGAGACTTTTAGTCAAGGGTAGGAAAGGAATAAATGGATTCTATCCTTCTCTCTCTCTGACTTGGATTACATGGCAGTGGTTCTGTTTCCTCTTTGGATGCAACTCCTCCCAGAGAAACCCACTGTGCATTCTTCCTCCTCTCGTCTATCCTGTGTCTAGATCCCACTTCCTTCTCCCTATGAAAATATTTTCCCTTTATGTCTCCAGCCTGTAGGTTATAGTAGCTACACAATATCGCTGATCTCTGGGCTGTTCCTGTCTCCTAATTTTGGATTCTTATCTTTTCTGTCATTTGAATAACCAGTTCTCTACATTACTATATTCATATATTCTGATGATTTCTATTAAATGTTTAGACCCTGATTAACACAACAATCTAAACATTTACCTCTTCACTATAAAATGCTTTTTTATACAGTGTGAATAAAGTAATCAATGTTTGAGTTTATTCCTGGTTTTTTTTTTTTTTTGTATGGAATAAAGGGGCTTCTGGCTCAGCCAATTGGATTTCCACCACTTCCCTGCCCTCTAGCTTCCCTTGTGGCTCAGCTGGTAAAGAATCTGCCTGCAAAGCAGGAGACCTGGGTTTGATCCCTGGGTTGGGAAGATCCCCTGGAGAAGGGAAAGGCTACCCACTCTAGTATTCTGGCCTGGAGAATTCCATGGACTGCCTAGTCCATGGGGTCCCAAAGAGTTGGACATGACTGAGCAACTTTCAATTTCACTTACCTGCCCTCTATGGGATTTGTTTATTACCAGATAATTTCCTATGATGATAAAAATAGGACTAGTTATTGTGTGACTAAGGATGTTCTGAGATCATTTTTGAAGAAAGAAGTGTGTGTGTAGCTGGTGAATGTATGGAAATTGATGACAGAGGGAAAAAACAAGATGAGTTTTGAGAAATCTTACTCTGTGCTACATTTATGGGGTAAAATAAGCAGAAAGAGTTATTTTAAAAGTATTGTTTATGGCACTGTGTCTATTGGAATATATGTATCATAAGGGGGTTTCTAGAGGAAACAAGAGCTGTTGCTCAAAATGGAAATAATGATGGCACATTGCAAAAACCTTCCTCATTATCTTCCATCTATTTTGCCTTCCTCCTATTGGTTTCATTTATTTTCTCTTTCTTCATTTTGTTTTTCCCAGACATAAATTCTAAAACTGAAATTGTCATTGGTTCTGAAAATATATTTAACAATAACATTAGTATGTGATATGTATTTTCTGCTGATTATATGATAAACATGGTACACATGCCTCATCAGTATTACCTTATTGAAACCTGACCAGAATTCTGTGAGTTCAGCATCAGTATTATCTGAATTTCATAGCAGAAAATACCATGTTTTGAAGTCAAATTGAAACTGTGCATTCTCACTTTGGATATTAAGCTTTTAACTCTTATGCTAAACAGAAAATACAGGCTTAATGGAATGTTATGAAAATATAGTGCAATTTGGGAATGATAAATTTGCAAATGCTTGGTTAATAGCAAATAGAAGTAAGTAAATCCTTAACTCCCATGTTTAATTGTAGGAGCAAATTTCATTGGTGAAAAATATTTAGAGTTTTCCAGAGACAAACATTTAAAGAAAAAAAAATGAGGGATGTATAGAATTCACAGAATTAAAATGAGTTCAACAATTATAGTTGACTGTTTTTTGAGAGGTTTCTTTTCAGAAACAAAAGGTATATACTTATTTGACTTTTTTAAGGAGTATAAATAAAATCACAAAAATAATCTTATTGTATATTGCTTCCTTTGTATTCTACACATTGATCAAGGTTTACACATAAAACCTTAAACAATTAGTTATTTCTTTTATTCTGAATTTGTTTGCTCCTATGATTTCTTTCACATATCTTTTATTGATGAAAATAAAACTCATTAGAAAATCATTTATTGACTTGAAGAAGACAGCAAACTTACCTAAATTCTTGGTATACTTTGGGGATTATATTTCATGCTGAGCTATTGGCCTAAGAATTCAAAGTGATATTTTCATAATTGGGCAATTAAATATCTGATTATCTGAGATACAATTTGTGCTCTGTGGAAAAAATCTATGAATTCATTGTTGCAGTTAAAAATTAGAATCATATCTAGTTTTTATCTAAATGTCCACTTTCATGTCTGCCTCTGATCCTTTTATTCTGCTTAGAGTTCTTTTTTTTTGGTTAAGATACATACTCCTTTCCTGTTTTCACCTGTGTCCATCCCTCCTTTTCTGCCTAATTACAACCTCAGCCTTTATGAATAATCTGAAGCTCTTTTTTATAACTTAATTAAATGTGTACTCATTCTTCACTCTTGTGTCATAGTCATATATGTGTCATTCCCACTTAACTCTTATGCTAAACAGAAAATACAGGCTTCATTGAATGTTAATTGAATAATTAAACCAATAATAAAAAACTAGGACAGCATCAAAATGCAAAATAAAAATGAGCTGCTAAAGTTTTCATTCAGATATCTACCATATCAGGAATCTAGGGGTCATGAGTACCATAGTATCTAAACAGCTTTCAGTTTATTTTGTAATTCCTCTTCCAAAACCCTTGCTCAAGAATCACTCATTTGGAATCCAGTCCACCTTAAGAATATTTCTTCTCAGTTTTCCTTGGGACTTGTCTATCTCTCCTTTCATGAGTTGAATCGTGTCTGCCAATAAGATCTATTGAAGTCCTAATGTCCATATTTGTGCATGTGACCTTATTTGAAACTAATCTGTTTGGAGATGTAATCAAGTTAAGATGTGGCCATCAGGGAGGGTCCTAATCCAGTATGGCAAGTGTCCTTATTAGAACAGCCGTATTTGGGCACAGATATATACAGAGAGAAGAATGTCATGTGGAAACACACACAAAGAGAAAACAAGTTATACTTGTTTATACACAAGTTATACACAAGTTTATACACAAGTTATACACAAGATATGAAACAGCTGCAGCTAGCGGAAGTCAGAAGAGGCAAGGAAGAGGTAACTTTACAGGTTTCAGAGGAACCATAGCGAGCTGACACCTTGATACTGGACTTCTTGCCTGCAGAACTGCGATACAATATATTTCTGTTGCTTTAAGTCATCCAGTTTTTGGTACTTTGTTATGGCAGCCTTAAGAAACTAAACAATCCTTGACTTCAACCATGCAGTGTGCACAGTTTTTATTAATATACCCTCTATCTTGAACTTGATAATTATCTTAGTCAGTTTGAACTGCTATTAAGAAAAAATTGTCAGAGACTAGGTGGCTTAAACAACAAACATCTATTTCTCTTAGATCTCCTGCCTGGGAAGTTCCAGATAAAGGAGCTGGCTATCTTTTATCTCCTGAAGGCAGTCTTCCTGATTTTCAGATGACTATCTTGTATCTTCACATGGCAGAGAGCAGAGAGAAAGAGGGCAAGCTCTTCTGTTTCTTCTTAGAAAGTGAAGTTGCTTAGTCGTGTCCGACTCTTTGCGATCCTGTGGACTGTAGCCTACCAGGCTTATCCATCCATGGGATTCTCCAAGCAAGAATACTGGAGTGGGTTACCATTTCCTTCTCCAGGGGATCTTCCCAACCCAGGGATTGAACCCAGGTCTCCTGCATTGGAGGCAGACGCTTTAATCTGCCAGGGAAGCCCTTCTTCTTATGAGAGCACTAATTCCATTCATGGAGGCTTCCATTCTCAAGATCTAAATACATTGCAAATCCTCCACATCCTAATGTCATCACATTGAAAGTTAGAATTTCAATATATAAATTTCATGGGGATATAAACATAAAGTCAATAACACTATATATTTAGCTTATTCAATAGGCTTGTCTGTGCCAGTACAGGCACACTACTAATAGATCAGTAGTGCTTCTAACTCTAAAAACTGGCATAGTCATCATCATGAATATGGATATAAAAAGTTCATCCACTGAAGCTCATGAATTTCATTCTTAGATTGACCTTCATGTCCTCATTATCACTCTACTCTATTTTCATATCCAACTCTAAGAAAATTAGTTCTTTTGATTCCCCAGTTCCATAGATGATTAGAAACAGCAAATTGAGTAGGAAGGAAGGGATTCAAGAAATACTGTCAGAATGGGAATTATTACAGAGCCATGAAGTGGTAAGTTTAAAACTTGCCTTAGAATGCAAACTCTATCACTAATAACCTTCTAGAGATTGGGAATTTGCCTTAATGTTTCAAGACTTACTTTCCACATTTGTTTAATGGAAAATCATAACATCCATTATTACAACTAATGATGTAGCCTTTACCAAGTACCCAGCCCAGATGTAGAGTAGGAACTACTGTCAATGTTTTTCCTTTTTTTTTTAATTTCATAGATATCTAGCATCACCAATTGTAAGGGAAAAAGCCAGTTCTTACATTTTTGCTTAGTGTTGTCATTACTAAGCATGGGGATGACTTTGATCTTCGATAAAATGATTAAATGATGATCAATATTAGCAAGAATTTAGAAGGAAAAACACCAATACAATATACTAACGCATATATATGGAATTTAGAAAGATGGTAACAATAACCCTGTCTACGAGACAGCAAAAGAGACACTGATGTATAGAACAGTCTTATAGACTCTGTGAGAGAGGGAGAGGGTGGGAAGATTTGGGAGAATGGCATTGAAACATGTAAAATATCATGTATGAAACGAGATGCCAGTCCAGGTTCGATGCACGATACTGGATGCTTGGGGCTAGAGCACTGGGATGACCCAGAGGGATGGTATGGGGAGGGAGGAGGGAAGAGGGTTCAAGATGGGGAACACATGTATACCTGTGGTGGATTCATTTTGATATTTGGCAAAACTAATACAATTATGTAAAGTTTAAAAATAAAATAAAATTAAAAAAAAAAAGAAAACAAAAATAAATAAATAAATAAAATCATATTCTCTGGTTAAAAAAAAAAAAAGAATTTATGCAATCCATGTTGGAAGTTATATTAGATTTCTATTGTAGCTGTACCAAAGTATCACAAACTAAGTAGCTTAGAAGAACACACATTTATTACTTGACTATTTGGTTAATCAGAGGTCTGACACAGATATTTCCAGACCAAGATCAAAATGTCAGCAGTTTTGTGTTCCTTTCTGGAGAATCTAGGGTACAATTTGTTTCCTTGTCTTCTCCAGTTTCTACCGGCATCCTACATTCCTTGGCTTGTGGTGTCCATCTTACGTCTTCAATACCTGCAACACTGTAACCCTTGACCTTTCTTGTATAGTCACATTTTTTCCTTTGACTATATCCAGAAATTAGTTCTCTCTTAAGAACCCATGTGATTACATTAGTTCCTCCTTGATAATACAGGGTAATCTCCTTGTTTCAATGTCTTTAACTTTAATTGCATCCTGAAAGTCCCTTCTGCTTTATGGAAGGTGACAAATTCACAGAACCATGAATTAGGATGCAGACTTTGGAGCTGCTGGGGTAGGGTGGGAGTATTATTCTGCCTACGACAGAACTGGGCTTTCCTGGTGGCTCAGTCAGTATAAAATCTACCTGCAATGCAGGAGACCTGGGTTTGATCCCTGGCTCAAGAAGATCCTCTGGAGAAGGAGAAGGCAACCTAGTCCAGTATTTGTGCCTAGAGAATTCCATGGACAGAGGAGCCTGGTGGGCTACAGTCTATGGAGTCTCAAAGAGTTGGACATGACTGACCGAGTAGCACACACCACAGAACCTTTTTTTTTACACCTTACATGAGTTTCTTCATTTATCTTGAATATTAATTATATGGAATAATTAATTTCCAGAAATTCTTAATAAGATTGAATACTTTTTTGACATTTAGTCTACTCATAACAATTAGCATAATCTCTGATACTCATTTATATTAATAAGAGTACACTGGACCCATCACATACCTAATTATTCATGTTAGTGAAGCCTTCTTAAATACTATACTCATGAAATAAATGTTAATTGCCTCTATTTGAACTATTTTCAGTTTGGGGTATCTATTCTGTATGATGTTTTCCAGAGTTGGTAAGTTTATTTGGTCCTTGCACCAATTTTAAATCCTTGTTCATTAAATTGCTTCCCAGGTGGTGTAGTGGAAACGGATTTGCCCTACAGTGCAGGAGACTCAAGAGATGCAGGTTCAATCCCTAGGTCAGGACAATCCCCTGAAGTAGGAAATGGCAACATACTCCAGTATTCTTGTCTGAATAATCCCATGGACCAAGGAACCTTGTGGGCTACAGTCCATTGGGTCACAAAGAGTCAGACAAGACTAAGCATGCATACACTGCATACTCATTAAAAGTAAATTTGTGAAATGTATTACTATAAATATCATAGCCTCAAAAAGGAGAGTAAAAATAAGAAAAAGCTTTCTGAATCAATATATTTTTTCAACGTTATTGTTACTGATTTAAAAAAAAATGGGAATAGCATTGTTTAATCCTAGAGTTCTAAATAGATTAACCAAAAAGTAAATCCACTATGAATTTTCTACAGTGCCTATAAATGTCATGTATTTGAACTGTAAGTGATTCACAAATATAAACAGAAGAACTAGTATCTAGATGTAGCTATGCAGTCTTTGTGAATCAAAGATCATGACTCTTAAGAGTTAGACATAAAGAAACTGAGTTCTAGAATTATTCATTTACTTCAAAGTAGTCATAAAGCTAGATGATAAACAAAATTTAATTCCACTTTAAACTCACTAAAAACTTAGAAGAAGAAATATACTGATACTGGTCTGATTACAATGTATATGTATGAATTCACTTATAATTTACACAACAAATATTTATTTGATGGCAGACATTGTACTAATTGCTACAAATAGAGAATAAGCAAGATCATCTAATGTCCTTTAGATTCTGCAACTGAACTAATGCAAATTCATCATAGAAATGTATTTTCTTCCCTTTTTGAAACTTTTCTACTATTTTGAGTTTCACTGATAAACCCTTTTCCCTGATCAACCTTGCCCTCCTTAAATGACAATAATTCACCTAATTTAAGGGTTAACTTTAGCAATTATTATCACAAATATCCTTGGTATAATGCTACTGAAATAGAAAAATCTAGAAAATTAAATAAGCTTAAAAAGTTTAATGAAACATTCAGAAGTGTATGATTTCCAGCAAGATGGGAGGTAGTTGGGATAAAGTGGCCTATAAGTATGTTCAAAAAGACCCTCTCTAATTAGAGTCAATACTAATTAAATTTAGAACTTAGCAATGTGTTTATTAAAACATGCAATACATTTACTGTTGTGAAATGAGAATTATGAGTAAAGAAAATAAATCTGCAAGATTTAACTTAAGTTTTCAAATCTTCTAGATTTCTTTGAGAATCAATGTCTCACTAAAATGAAAGATAAGAAAGCCATATGTTCTTTTATAAGTCTTGACTTTGTCAAACTGGGGCAACCCTTTCTCTGTCACCACCACTGCCATCAAAGATATAATTGTGAACAACTCGTTTTGTAAAAGTAAAGAGAGTTGAGATTCAAATATTTTATTTCTAAATCAAATCAGCTATTCCTTGCTGACTCATTTTGTGAATTAAAAACAAATCACTCACTGATAATTTGTATTTACATGCCGCTTTTCTTCTGTCAAGCTAAAAAAATTTAATTTCTTTATACTTCAATTTTTTTCCCAAAAGGTTAAAGAAAAAAGAATTATAATACCAACTGTTCCCCCACAGCATTATTAATAAAAGCCTTTAAACCACCTTGATCATTTATGATAAATATGCCAAGTATGAAATGTTATTATTAGCTATACATTGACTACTAGTTGCCCATCATTAAAGAATAACTTTAAAACTTTGAAATTGTCACTGCTGTTTTGAACAGAAACAGCATTTGGTTAGAAAGAAGGCATGCATTTTGAAACTTCAAAACTGAAATGTTGGAGAGTCACTGCATTTAGTTGGTACATAAATGCAAGAAGAGAAAATGTGCATTCCACTTACCACTACTCAATAATTCCTCCTCACTGCCTATTCTATTTTTTAATGCATTAAAATTACTCTTTGGGTAAAGTGTCCATTTAAATGATTGCTATGTTTTAAACAATTTTTGAAATGTGATGCGATGCCCATTCCTCATGCTACTCTGGTGTTCTGGGATAATTCTGATGGCTTAAGTGCCCTCAGTGGCAGGAAAAGAGACCACTGCTAATCATAGGAGACCGCAAAGCCTAAATTAAATGCTTTTTTTGTTGTTTTTCCTTTTCTTCAATTAAAATGTTTTTTCTATAACCAGATGTAAAGATATGAAGAATTTTCATTCAAGAAAAGTACACAGAGATACCCATGAAGTTGTCTTTTTACGTCTACTTGTGAGTGAGTGATAGTCACTCAGTTGTGTCTGACTCTTTGCAACCCCTTAGACTGTATGTAGCCTTCCAGGTTCCTCTGTCCATGGAATTCTCCAGGCAAGAATACTGGAGTGGTTTGCCATTATGTCTATGAATAAATCATAAGCTGGTTATGCTGCTGCTGCTGCTAAGTCGCGTCTGTCGTGTCCGACTCTGTGGGACCCCATAGATGGCAGCCCAACAGACTCCTCTGTCCCTGGGATTCTCCAAGCAAGAATACTGGAGTGGGTTGCCATTTCCTTCTCCAATGCATGAAAGTGAAAAGTGAAAGTGAAGTCGCTCAGTCGTGTCCGACTCTTAGCGACCCCAGGAACTGTATGTCCATGGGATTCTCCAGGCAAGAGTACTGGAGTGGGTTGCCATTGCCTTCTCTGAAGTTGGTTATAACATATCTTAAAATGCAACATGGCTTATAGAAGAATCAAATTGCATTTGTCATTTGCATTTTTTCTTTGAGTTTTTAAAAAAAATTTGTTAGATAATCTAAGGAATACTAATAAAGAAATAACACCTTTAATACATTAAGATTAAAATGGCTACTCTCTTTTTAGGGAGATAAGTTAAGCCAGAACGCTAACCAATGTTTCAGACTATGATTTTAGATCTAATTTTGAAAAGCAAAAAAGAAAAAAAAAAATGCAAGTAGCTATTATATTACTGAGGGAGATGGTATCTAAACAATATGTTGGTCTCATAACTATACTATTGAGCTCATTAACTTGTAAGTATTGAGGGTCTATTTCTTCTAATAGCCGTCATTATTAGAAGTATACTTGCTAAAGCAAAGCATAGTGGCCTGATAGTGACATGTGAATGGTTTTCAGGTTTTTGAGCCACACAGATCTTAGTAAGATAATTAAGACACACTCCACTTCTTTCAGTTAGTGTTGTTTTTTAAATTCAATCTCAGTCTCTAAACTTTATTTCCTTCTCTCCCCTAACTAAATATTAAAGTGGAGGTCCTGGCTATTTGGAATGGAGGAAAGACAGGATCCTTGGGCTATAAAACTATCTTTACTCCCTCTTCTGATAACTAGCTCTTCCATTTATTGTGATAATGAGAAGGAAGGGTAGAAAAGACAAACATTTCTTTACTAAATAAGTTCATGGGACAGACCTCTCTCCTTGTTAATCACTATTTCTCTTGCTAATAATGCCTGGTACTCAGTGTCTTTTCTGGCAGAAGTATCCAAATGGTACTCTTTGATGGTACTTGCAAGAGATGTTCAGAGAGATTCAATAGACACCCTCCCATTTTAAGTTTTCCTAATTTTTTACACTCAGTACTACTAAGCCAAATTCCCACCTTTTCCCACAATTTCCCAGTCAGTGTTCATGGCCAGTCATCTTCCCCATGGTCTTTTACTTCTGAGTTTCCTTCCTGAAGAGGGACATTCTGTTATGTGAGATATGGACCAACTGGCTCCAGCCCAAAGAAGTACCTCAGTGTACACTCATTCAACCTATTCAGATCAATAATAGGAGCACAGGCAGTTCCACTCGACCACCCTGTCAGCCCCAGGCTGTGTCCCCACTTACCTAAGATTCTGCACATTGTACAGAGAGGTAGCAGTAGGACAGATGACTACACAAACAATTTAGAAGCCAAGTATCAGGCTTAAATTCTTGGAGGTACAAATAATCTTTGCAAGTAATTTCCTGAAAGATTCTTCTCTGTTGCCTTTGAGAGATCAAAGGAATCCCAGATTCCCTCCTCTTTCCAGGGATGCTCTACGACCTAAGCAACTTTCACATGATTCTTTCCACTTTCTTTTTGAATAAAAGGAAGCCACTGTAATTAGCAGTGTTGATTCTATTGAATGGTTAATAAGAGCATGATCTTCTCATAGCAAGTCTTAAGACCATGCTATTCTTACAACTCAAAATTGATTCCACAAATATTTATTGAGCACCAGTACCATGGAAGGTGAACTTCTCTGGTGGCTCAGATGGTAAAGTGTCTGCCTACAATGCGGGAGACCTGTGTTCAATCTCTGGGTTGGGAAGATCTGGAGAAGGAAATGGCAACTCACTCCAGTATTCTTGCCTGGAAAATCCCATGGACAGAGGAATCTGGTAGGCTATAGTCCATGGGATCTCAGAGAGTCAGACACGGCTGAGCGACTTCACTTCACTTCACTGTGGAAGGAATTGTTCTAGGTATTAGTAAAATAGCATAAAGTATTTTTTTTTTAATATTTTTCCCTATGGATCAAACATTCCTATGACAACAACTAAAGCAGACAAAGATAAAGGACTTCGGAATGGTGGGTTTGGAAAGCTTTAATGGTGGTGTTTTAGTTTAAAATAAACAGTAAAAGCAATGCTAGAAAGGAATTATTTGAATAGAGGCACAGGAAGCAAGTGAAAGATCAAGCCTCGGAATATAGGGTGGAGAAGCAGGAAGGAAGGGTTCCAGACAGATGAAAAAATAGGTACAGGGGCCCTGAGACATGAACATGGCAACTTGTCCAAGAAACCTAACATAATATGCAATTATTTCCTGCATTCATTTTCAGCTCTTTCCTCTACTCAAAATGCAGGTGCTTGATACTTAGAATCACTCTGCTCTACTGAATTAAGACTATGCAAGGTTTAAGCTGTCATGACCATGGCAAAACTATCTGAGCAGAACCCCACTGTCAATATCAAACCACATTCTCTAACACATTGCGAATTCCTTTTATATAGAAACTTAGGCTTAAAAGTATATATATTGGCAATGAGTGCCGATAAATGCCTACTAAGTGAGTGAATGAAAACTATCAGGCCTAGAGAATGTGTTTTATGAATATGAACAATGTGACCATTTTTTAGAATCAAGTCTCCACAATTGAATTTTCTATGAATTTCCTATCTATCATTGTCTACCTATGAGCCTCTTAAAGGATGGAACCCACATATACCCAGTAATTTGTCATAGCAAGTATGCTAAAATTGATGTCTTTTGCAAAGAGCTTACTAATTTTCAGTCACTATGGAAAATTATATGTAGAAATTTGTAAAATTTTATCCTATAATTTGTATGTAGAAATTTATCCTAATTTTAGTTTGATTTTAATAGCTTCTAAAGACAGAAAAATGAGGTTTTGAAAATTGCTGTAGGTCATAATATTATTGGAAAGGAGTAGAGTGTTTAAACAGGGTATTGTATTACATCATATAACAATTAATCACGTGCTTAAGTTCAGAAAGAGAGTAAAGGAAAATAATTTGATGTTCCAAAAAAGTGGGACCTTGCACCATAATATTTTTGTGTGTTCTGTTGTTCTAATTTTTTTGATCTCTCCTTGGTTAACTAAGTCTTAGTATGTGTACATGTGTGCGTGCTCAGTTATGTCTGATTCTTTGTGATTCCATGGACTGTAGCCTGCCAGACTCCTCTGTACATGAAATTTTCCAGACAAGAGTACTGGAATGGGTTGCCTTTTCCTGTTCCATGGGTTCTTCCCAACTCAGAGATCAAACCCATGTCTCTTGCATCACCTGCACTGGCATTTGAATTCTTTACCACCCTGCTACATGGGAAACCCTAAGTTTTGGGAAGGAGAAGGTAACAGAACTTGTCTTTAACCTGGACTTTCCACTAACTAGTTCTGTGACGTTAAGCTACCTCTCTGAGGCTCAGTCAGATTTGTTATCTGTAAAACAGCAATAAAAACACCAATAGTATAAGTGAGTGTGTGGATAAAGGAGTAAATGCAAAGACTTTAGCAAGAACACATTAAAAACTGCATCAAAAAAGCAGATAACACTATTCTTGGTTAGCAAAAACAAATCTAGAATTCAAAATCAGACGTGTCTAATTCTAAAGCCTAGACATTAAACCACTGCATACAATGCCACCTACATTATTTTCCAGGAAGTTCACAGTGATTTCCTGCAGGCATACACATATGTCTATTTTTGCACTGCTCCCACTCTTTATTTTCTTGTGTCTTTTATAGAAAAGCAAGAGATAACAACTGCAAATAGGTGTTCCATTAAGAGACCAAGACTGTTTACTTCTGGGTCATGAAAGCACTCCCTCTTTTTGTTTTTAATATCTTGTGAAGAAAACATTCAATAATCCATCCCCTTGGGCAGTTTCAATTTATTCAATTCTTAAGGGACATTTTAAGCTGAAAACTTCACTAGGGTGCATTTCCCTTGAAAGAAACTGGTAAAGAGCAAGGTGTAGATTTCACCATCCATACTTGCTAAGACACCTGCAGAAAAATAATTCTCACCATCCTTGGCTAAAGGATATAGTTTCTATGAATATAACATCTGACAATGGTTTATGCTGGCATCTATTTACAATGGAGAGTTAAGTTCTGGAGAATGGTTTATGCTGGCATCTATTTACAATGGAGAGTTAAGTTCTGGAGACACAATCAGTATTTACAGGTTTTGGCAAAGAGCATTGAAATAGTGCAAATGACAACCTACATTACTTACCCATTTTATAGAGGACTAGTCATACTTCAAAACTTACAACTATGAATTGAAAAAAAATGAGATATCTAAATTCCTTAGCATGTTTTTTAACACCAATGTAAAATTTCAGAAAAATGGCTTGATAATTATTTTAACAACATAATTACAAAATCTTAGGAAAAACGTTATTTCCCTTCAAATGTCTTTCACAATTTATAAACTGGTACAGATTAATAGAAATTTAGAACTGTTGTAGCCTAAAGGTGTGAATTTCAAATAGTTTTAAAAGTAGAAACTTTTTTTTTCATATTAAACCTAGCTGTGCTGTGTGTGCTCAGTCATTCGGTCATGTCTGATTCTGTGTGATCCTGTGGACTGTAGGTAGCTTGCCAGACTCATCTATCCATGGATTTTTCCAGGTTTCCAGGCTTCCAGGCAAGAATACTGGAGTGAGTTGCCATTTCCTACTCCAGGGGATCTTCTTGACCCAGGGATCAAACCTGCATCTCTTGCCTCCAGATTCTTTACCAGTGTGCCACCTAAGAATCCCTAAAACTTAACTAGACATTTAATATTAAAAATTAGATTAAATGCATGCTTTATCAGCATGAGTTTATTGTATAAGTTAAGGTTAAACTATGTACATATGAAAAGTCAATCCATTTTGATAAATATATGTTAACATTGGCTGTTATGGGAGAAAATTGTAGTTTTATATCAGTTTCACTATCCAATTGATTTCTTCTTTTTTTTTTCTTCTGATTACATACAAGTGAAAAATAGGAATTCACACAGACAAATCAAAGTATGTGCAAGTAATTATCGTAGGACTTCTGGTACTCTCAAGGGACCATAGATTTAAAAAATGGAGATGTTTGGAATAGAAGTTGGAGATTCTTGTATTCAATGTTCAGTAACTCTTCTCACTCATGGTCAATAAAAGCAGAGACTACTCAAAGATGCCAAATTAGCACAAAAATTATATTTTGATGCTATCAATTGAAAAAGGGTGAAGAAAAATTTTTGTTAATTTCAACTAAGAATTATGTGGTAGAGAGCACAGATTCCTGAGAATTGATTGCAGTCAATGTAGCAGGCTCTGCAGACTAGCAAGCCTTCCTGCGCTTCACATGGAGCTTATCAGTGTAAGGTTAGAAGACCGGGCTTGCACACACCTAATTTCATAAAGAAAGTCAAATAAAGAATGTCACTCTTTATTCTCCATTATAAATATTTATAGTTGTGTCATATGAACAGAGATATCAGAAGAAGCCTAATTTCTGAAGTCAGCACAAACTTAGTTGCATAAATTTTTATATTTGGTACATATCAGAGTTGACTAGAGGCTTTTCTGAACTTTTCACTTTTACATTTTTAATGTTACTAAGGTAATATTAATTTAAAAAATATATTATTTATTTAATACAGTGTTTAAAGTTACTGGGCCTTCCTTGTGACTCAGGTGGTAAAGAATCCACCTGCAATGTGGGAGACTTGGGTTTGATTCCTGGGTTGGGAAGATCCCCTGGAGAAGGGAAAACTCCATTTATGACTAAATATTGGCTATTTATTTGTGTTGTACAATACATTATTGTAGCCTATCTTACACCCAATACTTTGTACCTCACACTTTCTCCACCCCCTCTAATACACCTCACCTGAACTGGTAACCACTAATTTGTCCTCTGTATCTTTGAGTCTGCTTCCTTTTTGTTATATTCACTAGTTTATGTATGTTTTAGATTCTACATATAAGTGATATCATACAGTATTTGTCTGACATATAACTTAGCATAATGCCCTCTACTTTCACCTATATTGCTGCAAATGGCAGAATTTCATTCTTTATTGCAGCTGAGTGGTATTCCATTGTATGTCTATGTGTATATGAGTGTGTGTGTACACATATCTCACATCTGATGAACACTTAGGTTGCTTCTACATCTTGGCAATTGTGAATAATACTGCTATGAACATTGAGGTGTAGGTATCTTTTAAAATTTTTTTTTTCTTTGCTCTAGTCCATTGATATGATCTTCTAGGTGAAGCAACAAAAAGAGAGAAGAGAGAGATCGTATTCAAAGATATTTTGACAAGAACTGATTCCCTTACATTTATTTCAGCTTAAAAAAGTTATCCCATATTGCTTTATTCCAGTGGTTCTCACCTAGCTTGGTTTTTTGACCCTCAGTAGAACATTTGGCAACGTCTGGAGACAATTTTTGTTGTCTGGAAGGCAGCTGCACTACTGGTCCCAGTAAATAAATTCCTGGGGTACCACTAAATATTGTAAAACACAGTACATGCACCCCCAACAAGAAAGAATAATGCAGCACAAAATGTCCAGGAGTCCGAAGGTTAAGAAACACAGAATTAGGCCACTAATGTTAAATTTAATTCTCATATATCACTATGGTTCTCTACTGAGAACTCTATGGAAAAAAATCTTATTTCCCTTCATCCTCACATTATGTAAATAGGAGTTCAGAATAATCCTAAAAACTATATAATATTTGATACTTAAATATTTTAAAATGACAGAGATTACACATACCACAGATGTTTCAAAGTTTCTAGGAGTGTTCAGAGTAATTTCCATGTAACCACAGAATCTAATGATAATGCTGTGGTTTGACAGAACAATAACACATAATCATTGTCTTTACATAATATTTGCCATTTTGCATGACTACTGTCATAGACTTTCCAGCCACTCTACTCTGAAGCAAGGTTGTGAACTTCCATATACTCTGATACCTTATCTATACAAAAATTTTGACATAAATGTATTGTATCAGTAACATAAATTTATTCTGATTGTTCCCAACTTCAAAAATTATGTAGAGTATTTCACAACAGTCTTCTTTGACATGGGGTTTTTAGGTAATTTCTTGCAAGATGTGTTTCTGCCCTGAATTATATGTCTAAAAATAATCTCCATTTTATGGTTTACAGGTCCCTTGATTTTTTTTTAAAGGAAAAATAAGCCACTGCAAACATCCCATAAGTGTAGTTTTGTAGGATGAAGGTTTGTATCATCCATAATTATGAAGCTTCATAAATGCATATGCCATGTTTCTCTTAATAGTAATTCATACAAGAGGCTTTTTAGCCATCACCGAGGTATGGAATACAAGAAGTTGAAATTTGAAAGTTAATGGCTTGCCCTTTTCTAACAGCACACTACATTTTCACACTATAACTAACACTTTGCTTTATTCAACAACTGAACTGTTGACAAGGTCATTTGAGCTAGTCAGAACAGTAAAATATACCAGTACATCAAAAGCAAGCGAATATGAAAGGAAAATAATAAAATTAAAGAAAACAATGAGGAAAGAACTCTGGGGTTTCCAAAATGCTGTGTCAAACTCCCCAGTGGAGTTTTCCTATATCCATTATATTGTATACTAAATACAGTGTAAGTTTTCCTATCAAACAGTATATTTTAAGCTAGCTTAAATTGATACTTAAGACCAAAATCATTTTAAAGGAAATTCTAAAGTCTATGCTCATTATTTTAATCTTGTATTTACTAATTTATGTCATTAAAATATTATCAATGAAGCTATTGATTTGTATGAAAACAATAAGGAAGTATTTTTCATAAACTTTAAAGATACTTCTAGCAATTTTTCCAGAGCTGATCTCAGAAATGGGGCAGTGTTCTAGGTGGATTAGTAAATGTGCATTAGCTAATAACTTCTGTTTTAAAACCAAGCAGTCATTTCACTCACCTCAATGCAGATTCTGTGTTCCAAGCCAAGGACCATTTGTAATCTAGAATCACTGTTCACAATCTGTCTAGCACATTAGAAAATAAATCAAAAAAATAAAAATAAATAAATCCTTGTCATATAGGTATATGCTTTGGTTTATGCATTTGGGTCTTCTGTCTTGACTGTGTGGAATCACCATACCAAAACTATCATTGTTAAGAATCTATATAATTGGACATTTTAAAAATGTTTTAGCACAAATAGAATATTTTAATGTAGTATGATGATTCAAGAAGAATAAGGGATCTTTGAAGTTAATGATATGAAGAAGGTAAGGAATATCCATATATGATGATAATTTATAAAGAGCTTAATATATTTAGTTCTCGTTTTATAAATCATTCTATAAAAATTACTTGGAAAATGTAAACTAAATATATGGCTTTGAGTGTTTCAAAATCTTGTGTATTGTATTCTATTTTCAGTTATAGAATGTAGATTTAAAAGACACCACAAGGTTGATAATATAAGGAGCAGGGAAGATTTTATGAAAATTAATTCCTTTCAGTGCATATTTAGAATTTCTAATCTTTAGGGCCCCTCTTATTCTTTCTGCACGACCCTAATTTTTCTTATCCAGAGCAAGGGTTCTGTATACTTTAGAAATGACTGCATTTGTAAATGCATTTTATTTTGCACAATTAATATTTTTTATTAATTTTCCTTTAATTTTGAGATGACATAGTACAATGATTAAAATACTGAGCATATATCGATTTATTTCCACTGTGTCACTGCACTGGGAGTTTCTTCATCAGTAGCATTACACTATTAATAGTATCTGACACATGATTTGTTGGCAAACAAGATATTGTTGAAAGCTGTACTTTGCTTCCACAGAAAAGGTTAAACAAACAATAGTTATTACTGTCTTGATTTGAAATTGTTAGTAAAAAAATTATTAGTGAATTAATGGTATTAAATAAGAGCTCAAAAAGTAAATACAACAAATTAAGTGAATAAATAGTACACTAATGATAATAAATAAGAATTATAATAAATCTGGGAAAATGGCAAATCCATTATTTTATGGGTTTCTCAATGTGAAGGAGAGAGTCTCTCCCCACCACTGCCCACTAACACAAAGTAATCCATAATCATACCACCAAAAACTACATTAAAACTTCAGAGGTCACAAAGAAGGAAGCTGATTTTT
This sequence comes from Bos taurus, assembly GCF_002263795.3. Classification (NCBI taxonomy): domain Eukaryota; kingdom Metazoa; phylum Chordata; class Mammalia; order Artiodactyla; family Bovidae; genus Bos; species Bos taurus. The sequence continues at coordinate 49,487,691 of NC_037333.1, read as the reverse complement.
TTCTGAAAGAATATGAATACATCCAACATTATTTAGAAAGAAATGAAGTCTTATATAACCTCTAAGGGCTCAATAAAAAATAAAGAAAACATATAGAATTATATATAATTATTAGCAATGGCTACAAATTAACAAGAAATGTTTCTCTAACATATCAATCAATGTATCATGAAGTAAAATTACAATGTTAGAGAGAAGCTCTAGAGCCAATGATTATGAGACCAGACCTTAACTACACTTATTAAGCAATGTTTTTGTTTCTTTTTTTAATGAGTAGATTGATACCAGATGATGGCATAGTCTTTATTTTTTGCCATGGAAAATCTACATCCTATGCTATACTTTAGTCTCTATATTTTGGATATAGTTAATCACAAGGATTCTTTTAGTTATCTTCTAATCAATACATATTCATTGAGGTTTTAGTCTGTACCATCTACTATACTAAAAAGCACCACATAAAATGGTAAAGGAGATAGAGAAGTTCTGCAATATAAATAAAAAAACAAATGTTGTTCTAGTGACTATAATACTTCTTCAGTATTAAAAAGTTAACAAATAAAGATTCTTTAAAGCTCAAAGATAAGGGGAGCAAGGAGATTGAAGAGCATGCTATACATAAAAAAAGTTGCATGGGGAAAGTCTGGAGTCAAGAGTGAATGCAGCTCCATGAAAGACCTGAAATAATCACAATGTATCTGCATATAGATATCCAGTAAAGTTTTAGTGAGGTAAGAGAGTTTGATAACAGACCACAGAAACAGATTAATTGTGAATCCAAAACCCAGTACTTGGATGCAATCTCAAAAACAACAGAATGATCTCTGTTCATTTCCAAGGCAAACCATTCAAAATCAGAGTAATTCAAGTCTATGCCCTGACCAGTAATGCCGAAGTTGAATGGTTCTATGAAAACCTACAAGACCTTACAGAACTAACACCCAAAAAAGATGTCCTTTTCATTACAGAGGACAAGTAGGAATTCAAGAAACACCTGGAGTAACAGGCAAATTTGGCCTTGGAGTACAGAATGAAGCAGGGCAAAGGTTAATAGAGTTTTGCCCAAGAAATGCACTGGTCATAGCAAACACCCTCTTCCAACAACACAAGAGAAGACTCTACACATGGACATCACCAGATGGTCAACACTGAAATCAGACTGATTATATTCTCTGCAGCAAAAAATGGAGAAGCACCATACAGTCAGCAAAAACAAGACTGGGAGCTGACTGTGGCTCAGATTGCCACATTCAGACTGAAATTGAAGAAAGTAGGGAAAACCACTAAACCATTAAGGTATGACCTAATCAAACCCCTTAAGATTATACATGGAAGTGAGAAATAGATTTAAGGGACTAGATCTGATAGAAAGACAGGCCAGTGAACTATGGATGGAGGTTCCTGACATTGCACAAGAGACAGGATCAAGACCATTCCCAAGATACAGAAATACAAAAAAGTTAAATGACTGTCTGAGGAGACCTTACAAATAGCTATGAAAAGAAGAGAAGTGAAAGGCAAAGGAGAAAAGGAAAAGTATGCCCATTTGAATGCAGAGTTCCAAAGAATAACAAAGAGAGATAAGAAAGCCTTCGTCAGTGATCAGTTCAAAGAAATAGAGGAAAGCTATAGAATGGGAAAGACTAGAAATCTCTTCAAGAAAATTAGAGATACCAAGGGAATATTTCATACAAAGATGGGCTCAATAAAGGACAGAAACGGTATGGAACTAACAGAAACAGAAGATATTAAGAAGAGGTGGCAAGAATACACAGAAGATCTATACAAAAAAGATCTTCACAACACAGATAATCAGGATGGTGTGATCACTCACCTAGAGCCAGAGTTCCTGGAATGTGAAGTCAAGTGGGCCTTAGGAAGCATCACTACGAATAGAATTCCAGTTAAGCTATTTCAAATCCGAAAAGATAGTGTTGTAAAAGTGCTGCACTCAGTATGCCAACTAATTTGGGAAACTCAGCAGTGGTTACAGGACTGGAAAAGGTCAGTTTTCATTCCAATCCCAGAGGAAGGCAATGCCAATGAATGCTCAGACTACCACACAATTGCACTCATCTCACAGGCTAGTAAAGTAATGCTCAAAATTCTCCAAGCCAGGCCTCAAAAATACATGAACTGTGAACTTCCAGATATTCAAATTGGATTTAGAAAAGGCAGAGGAACCAGAGATCAAATTGCCAACATCCTCTGGATCATAGAAAAAGCAGGAGAGTTCCAGAAAAACATCTATTTCTGCTTTATTGACTATGCCAAAGCCTTTGACTGTGGATCTCAATAAACTGTGGAAAATTCTTAAAGAGATGGGAATACCAGACCACCTGACCTGCCTCCTGAGAAACCTGTATGCAGGTCAAGAAGCAACAGTTAGAACTGGACATGGAACAACAGACTGATTCCAAATAGGAAAAGGAGTACGACAAGGCAGTATATTGTCACCCTGCTTATTTAACTAATATGTAGAGTACATTATGAGAAACGCTGGGCTGGAGGAAGCATAAGTTGGAATCAAAATTGCCAGGAGACATATAAATAACCTCAGATATGCAGATCAGTTCAGTTCAGTTCAGTCACTCAGTCGTGTCCGACTCTTTGCAACCCCATGAACCACAGCACGCCAGGCCTCCCTGTCCATCACCAACTCCCGGAGTCCACCTAAACCCATGTCCATTGAGTCGGTGATGCCATCCAACCATCACATCTTCTGTACTCCTCTTCATGCCTTCAATCTTTCCCAGCATCAGGGTCTTTCCAAATGTGTCAGCTCTTCGCGTCAGGTAGCCAAAGTATTGCAGTTTCAGCTTCAACATCAGTCCTACCAATGAACACCCAGGACTGATGTCCTTTAGGATGGACTGGTTGGATCTCCTTGCAGTTCAAGGGACTCTCAAGGGTCTTCTCCAATATCACAGTTCAAAAGCATCAATTCTTCGGTGCTCAGCTTTCTTGACAGTCCAACTCTCACATCTATACATGACCACTGGAAAAACCATAACCTTGACTAGACGGACCTTTGTTGGCAAAGCAACGTCTCTGCTTTTCAATATACTGTCTAGGTTGGTCATAACTTTCCTTCCAAGGAGTAAGTGTCTTTTAACTTCATGGCTGTAATCCCATCTGCTGGATGTGAGAGTTGGACTGTGAAGAAGGCTGAGCACCGAAGAATTGATGCTTTTGAACTGTGGTGTTGGAGAAGACTCTTGAGAGTTCCTTGGACTGCAAGGAGATCCAACCAGTCCATTCTGAAGATCAGCCCTGGGATTTCTTTGGAAGGAATGATGATAAGGCTGAAACTCCAGTACTTTGAGCACCTCATGTGAAGAGTTGACTCATTGGAAAAGACTCTGATGCTAGGAGGGACTGGGGGCTGGAGGAGAAGGGGACGACAGAGGATGAGATGGCTGGATGGCATCACTGACTCAATGGACGTGAGTCTGAGTGAACTCTGGGAGCTGGTGATGGACAGGGAGGCCTGGTGTGCTGCAATTCATGGGTTTGCAAAGAGTCGGACATGACTGAGCGACTGATCTGATCTGAATCCCATCTGCAGTGATTTTGGAGCCCCAAAAAATGAAGTTAGCCACTGTTTCCACTGTTTTCTTGTCTATTTCCCATGAAGTGATGGGACCAGATGTCATGATCTTAGTTTTCTGAATGTTGAGCTTTAAGCCAACTTTTTCACTCTCCTCTTTCACTTTCATTAAGACGCTTTTTAGTTCTTAAGAGTGAAGAAGTTGGCTTAAAGTTCAACATTCAGAAAACTAAGATCATGGCATCTGGTCCCATCACTTTGTGGCAAATAGATGGGGGAACAGTGGAAATAGTGCCTGACTTTATTTTGGGAGGGGGTCTCCAAAATCACTGCAGATGGTGACTGCAACCATAAAATTAAAAGACGCTTACCTCTTGGAAGGATATTTATGACCCACCTAGACAGAATATTAAAAAGCAGAGACATTACTTTGCCAACACAGGTCCGTCTAGTCAAGGCTGTGGTTTTTTCAGTAGTCATGTATAGATGTGAGAGTTGAACTACTAAAAAAGCTGAGTGCTGAAGAATTGATGCTTTTGAACTGTGGTGTTGGAGAAGACTCTTGAGAGTCCCTTGGACTGCATGGAGGAAATCAGTCCTTAATATTCATTGGTAGGACTGATGTTGAAGCTGAAACTTCAATACTTTGTCCATCTGATGTGAAGAATGGACTCATTTGAAAAGACCCTGATGCTGGGAAAGATTGAAGGCAGGAGGAAAAGGGGATGACAGAGGATGAGATGGGTGGATAGTATCACCAACTCAATGGACATGAGTTTGAGTAAACTCTGGGAGTTGGTGATGGACAGGGATGCCTGGCTTGCTGCAGTCCATGGGGTCAGAAAGAGTTGGCTACAACTGAGTGACTGAACTGAACAGAACTGATGAACAACGTATAAAAGCCCAGGATTAGGAGATCTTTAATGATAGTGATTAGTTTGAAGAGAATGAACTTGACATCATTCAAATACCAAAAATAGTAGAGTATATCACTTAAAGGGAGGTTTGAAGAAGAATGAGACTAGACTGGTAGGTAAGTGCCTAAAGGATTTGTGTTCAAATTTATGTAGTTGATATAAAATCTTAGAGGCAATGGGAAGACAGTGAAGTGCTTTCAGAAGATTGGAGATACACACTAAAATTTTATTTTAGAAAAGATTGCCTAGTTGCTGTGTGGAGAGTGGAGTGCAGGGGAGCAAATGCTGAGGCAGAAGATCTGGAAAAGTTTTCTGGAGCAAGACAGCCAAGTAGGCTTAGTCTGGTGTATGGTGGTGGCTAAGTAGAAATGTGAGAAATTTAAAAGGTAAATGAGACCTACACTAGAATTTGGAGACTGATAAAAGACTATACAAGAGAGAAAGGAAAAAAAAAAACCTTAACATTCAGTATTTGTACAATAACTTAGGCATTTCTCTCTCCTTGCTTCTCTTTAAATAAAACATGTATATCTAAATAAAATATGTTTACTCATATAAATATATTCAACAATTTACACCTGTAATTTGAATTTCTAGGGATGGAAAAAAGTACTTAACTTTTAAAACATGATATATCATACTATACTTACAATATTAAGACTCTAATTACCTGGAGAACTCACTCCAGCATTCTTGCCTGGAGAATCCCATGGACAGGGATGCCTGGTGGGCTACATTCCATGGGTCACAAAGAGTTGGACACGACTGAAGTGACTTAGCATGCATGCACAAGACCCTAATCACATTTAAAAAAAAGAAATAAAGAGAAATAGTCATTGTTAAGGAGAAGCATGTGCTGGAGATGTGATATTTGTAGATAAATTTGCTGGAGTAAAAATTGCTGAAGAGTCAAATATAATTATAATGGTAGGTTTTTATTACAATAAATATCAAAGTATAGTCTTAGCATATGAAACTTCAGAATCTTATACACTACTTTCAAAATTAAGTCACATTCATTAACTTTGTATTATGGCAAATATACATAAGAACATTTGCCATTTCAACCACTTTTAAGCATGCAATTCAGTGGCATTACTTAAGATGTTATATAATCATCTTGTGTACATGCTTAGTCAGTCAGTCATGTCTGACTCTTTGTGACCCCATGGACTGTAACCTGCCAGGCTGCTCTGTCCATAGGATTTTCCAGGCAAGGATACTGGAATGGGTTGCCATTTCCTTCTCCAGAGGATGGGTGCTTCCGTGGTAGCTCAGTTGGTAAAGAATCTGTCTGCAGTGCAAGAGACTTGGATTGGATCCCTAGGTGGGGAAGATCCTCTGGAGAAGGAAATGGCAACCCATTCCTGTATCCTTGCCTGGAAAATCCCATGGACAGAGAAGCCTGGCAGGCTGCAGTCCATGGGTCACAAAAGAGTCGGGCACAACTGAGCAACTAACACTGGGTCACTGGTCTCCAGAGGATCTTCCCAACTCAAGGATAGAACCCATGTCTCCTGTGTCTCCTGCATTACAGGTGGATTTATTTTTTAAATAATATGTGTTTTTTTTTGTTTTAGCTAGTTGTACTAGGTATATTTTATTGATATTATTTATAAACAGTAAATTTAATATTCTGCTGCTGCTGCTAAGTCGCTTCAGTCATGTCCGACTCTGTGCGACCCCAGAGATGACAGCCCACCAGGCTCCTCTGTCCCTGGGATTCTCCAGGCAAGAACACTGGAGTGGGTTGCCATTTCCTTCTCCAATGCATGAAAGTTAAAAGCAAAAGTGAAGTCGCTCAGTCGTGTCCAACTCTTAGCGACCCCATGGACTGCAGCCCACCAGGCTCCTCTGTCCATGGGATTTTTGACTCAAGAGTACTGGAGTGGAGTGCCATTGCCTTCTCCATTTAATATTCTAATACAGTATAAATTTTGGCATCAAGTTACTCTGCTGCCTGTTTTTCTCCCCCGTTTCTTTTATCTATTTAATATAGGGTAATGCAGTATTCCAGTAGTTCCGTAACTGTCTCACCTCAAATGGCCAGCTCATCTGAATCACTCCAAGCCTCTTTGGAAGATATTAAAAAAATAAATAAATAAAGTGTCAATCTGGACTTGTATCAAAGTGTAACTTCAAATGCAGCAGGGTTTATTACTTTTAACCACCCTTCCTGGGGTAAATTATGCTTCTTTTCTTTATTTCTGGTGGGTTCAGAGGACCAGTTGTCTTTGTTAATTGTACAAGGTATTTTGGAAAAAATATTTCTCATAAGAACTTTAGAAATATTATATGTCCTTTTTGTTAGCAAGAGTATAAAATTTGTCTTTCTGATAAATAGTGGCTCATTGACCTCAAAACTGCAAAGCACTAACTAACTATAACTAAGTTTTCCTAGAGAGACTGAAAAATTATATATATATATATATATATATATATTTTTTTTTTTTTTTTTGCAACAAGTTAGGTCAGAAAAATGGATTTGGGACCCACTAGTTTTTTGTATAATATAATGTTTGTTATTCAGCTTTACTTGGATAAATTGATACATTGATATTTTTAACATAGAAAAGTGGCTTTTGTAATTTTATTAATTTACTAAATTAACACAGAATAAGTTAAGCTATAATTCTTAAATAAATGTAGTAAATGATTTGTAATAACATTTGGTAGACTTCTAATACTAATCAGATCAGATCAATCGCTCAGTCGTGTCCGACTCTTTGGGACCTCATGAATCGCAGCACGCCAGTCCTCCCTATCCCTCACCAACTCCTGGAGTCCACTCAGACTCACGTCCATTGAGTCAGTGATGCCATCCAGCCATCTCATCCTCTGTCGTCCCCTTCTCTTTCTGCCCCCAATCCCTCCCAGCATCAGAGTCTTTTCCAATGAGTCAACTCTTCACATGAGGTGGCCAAAGTACTGGAGTTTCAGCTTTAACATCATTCCTTCCAAAGAAATCCCAGGGCTGATCTCCTTCAGAATGGACTGGTTGGATCTCCTTGCAGTCCAAGGGACTCTCAAGAGTCTTCTCCAACACCACAGTTCAAAAGCATCAATTCTTCGGTGCTCAGCTTTCTTCACAGTCCAACTCTCACATCCATACATGACCACTGGAAAAACCAGAGCCTTGACTAGACAGACCTTTGTTGGCAAAGTAATGTCTCTGCTTTTGAATATACTATCTAGGGTTGGTCATAACTTTCCTTCCAAGGAGTAAGCGTCTTTTAATTTCATGGCTGCAGTCACCATCTGCTGTGATTTTGGAGCCCCAAAAAATAAAGTCTGACACTGTTTCCACTGTTTCCACATCTATTTCCCATGAAGTGATGGGACCAGATGCCATGATCTTCATTTTCTGAATGTTGAGCTTTAAGCCAAATTTTCACTCTCCTCTTTCACTTTCATCAAGAGGCTTTTTAGTTCCTCTTCACTTTCTGCCATAAGAGTGGTGTCATCTGCATATCTGAGGTTATAGATATTTCTCCTAGCAATCTTGATTCCAGATTGTGCTTCTCCAGCCCAGCGTTTCTCATGATGTACTCTGCATAGAAGTTAAATAAGCAGGGTGACAATATACAGCCTTGACGTACTCCTTTTCCTATTTGGCAAATAAATTAATTTCTCTATTCCTTAATTTCTTCCTGTAAAAATGGTAAAAATCATAGTATGTAACTATCTTGATTGCTACCAGGATTTAATTCTTTAATCAGGTACTTAACAATGTCATATCACTCAGTACATGTTAGTCATGATTAACATCACATTCAAGATCAAAATTTAAAAAAAAGTAAGCATGTAAATTCTTGTCTTTTAATAAGACCACTACATTATTTTTGGCTAATATAAAAGTAATTAATAAATTATGGCATGTTGTTTTGTATTTTTAATAATGACTTCAGTTCAGTCACTCAGTTGTGTCCGACTCTTTGCGACCCCATGCACTGCAGCACGCCAGGCCTCCCTGTCAATCACCAACTCCCAGAGTTTACTCAGACTCATGTCTATTGACTCAGTGATGCCATTTAACCATCTCATCCTCTGTCATCCCCTTCTCCTCCCACCTTCAATCTCTCCCAGCATTAGGGTTTTTTCAAATAAGTCAGTTCTTCACATCAGGTGGCCAAAGTATTGGAGTTTCAGCTTCAGCATCATTCCTTCCAATGAAGATTCAGGACTGATTTCCTTTAGGGTGGACTTCAGTATTATTAAAATATGTTTCTACATGTTTGTTTTAACTTAGAAATCCATGGGTCCTTTATATCAAAGAGAATGTTCACCGCAAATTAATGACCCAAACTAAGATAGTTTGTGGTCATTTAGTTTCAGGGATTTAGTCCAAATGCAGCATAAAATTGAGAGAATGGAGGATTTGAACAATGAGTGGCCAACCTTTAAGCATTTTTCTGAATTAGCTTTGTTATTTAGTTAACATTACAAAGACACAGGGTTTTCAAACTGTATTGATCAAAATAGCATCAAAGTTTAAATGGAAGTGATTTTTTGATGATTTCTGAGAAGTAGCCCCTAAATAGATATGCCCATATTTTAATCCCTGGAAACCACGAATACAGCTTTATCTGTTAAAAGAGTGAACTTTGTACATCACTTATGGCAAAATACAAGATTTAATTTATTGTCTAGAGAGGGGCAGTTTATTCTGAATGATCTAGTTAGGTTCTAAATATAATCACATATATCTCTGTAATAAAGAGGCAGAATGAATTTTGAACAGAGGCAGTGTGGCCATGGAGGCAGAGATTTAAATGACATGGTCACAAGAGGATGAGCATCTGTAGTCACCAGTAGCTGGAAGATTAAACGGTTCCCTTTTAGAGCGTATGGAGGGAGCATGGCCCTGTAGACCCCTTGATTCCAGACTTCTGGCTTCCAGAACTGTGGAAAAACTGTTGTGTTAAGGCAGCCAGTTTGTAGAAATATTTTACAGTAGCCTGAGGAAACTGATGCACTGTTCTTCAGTAGTGATTGCTGATCACTCTAGAGCTGTTAAATTAGTGTGATTCCAATAGGAATCCAACATTACATACTCACAGAGTTACCCTTTGATAGAAAATATGCATGTAACCATTGCCACTTTTGCTGTATTATTTGTATGTGAATTCTACCTTTGCAGTAGGATATCATATTCTAAACTGACAGCACTTAATAATACACTTGCTATGACATGCGTTCTTCTGTTGGACCATTTTGATAGCAAGAAATATTAAGTACTAAAATAACCAAAATTGACAGGGAATTTATTAGAGACATACACATGGATGTAGTGAAATGTGGAATCTTTGACATGAGATAAGGCATCAAGGGAAAAAACAAAACTGAATAACCGAATCCTTAAGGAAATTGTAGCACTGGCACTAGCACTGCAACTGCGAGAGTGTTCCCCAGCAAGGCCAGTTCTAAAGACCTATTCTGGTGCTAGTTATTGCTTTTCTTTTGATTCTTTGTCTCCTCTTTGTTTCTGTTATTCTGCCACCACAAACTCACACTCAAATTCTCTCTCTCTCTTTTTATTAAATTTCTTTTTTTTTTGCTTTACTGCATTGCATGTGGGATCTTAGTTCCCTGACTAGGGATCAAACCCATACCCCTTACACTAGAAATATGGCATCTTAACCACTAGATAGCCAGAGAAGTCCATTAAATTCTCTTACAAATATAATTTTGTTAACAAATTATACTTGATAGTCAAATGATTATTTTTTACATGTATAAACCTTAATTAACTAGTCATTACAAATTTTGATCAGCAGTTAATCATTCAGAAAAATTTAATAGTATCTTTGTCTTATCAGCAAATTAGTATATTGTCTGACTATTGAGACAAACTTACTGTATTTGCTATAAAATAATATTTCCAAAATAAACTGTTGAAAAAGATAGCAATTATATTCTAAGTATGTCCAAAACAAAATATGGTGGTAAGTCAAAAACAATATGTGGGGTATCACTTTCTAAAATCTGTTGTGATCATTTGAATGAAAAATGAAAAATAAGAAAAAGTATAAGGCACTGTATAGTAAGCATATAATTTTTAAAATCTTGAATTTCCCATTAGTTAATATAGTGCCTGACAACTTCCCAGTGGGTGGAATTCATTTGTTGTATGGTTTATCTGAAAGACAACAGCTGAAAGTAGATATGATCAAAGTATATGAAATGAAAAATGATAAGGTAATATGTACACATTTTGTATAAAAGACTCATTGAAACTAGAGAGTGGAAAGTTCAGGAAGGAGGGGAATATTAATACAAAACTTAGCAGCAAATTAAAACCTATCCTTTTCTTCAGTCATAGAATAGCTATATATTTTATCTGAGTTGAAATCAAGGAAAGAATGATTTTTGAACAACCTTTACCTTAGGTGACCGAATCAGATATAAGTCTGTCTAGATAAGATTGTAGACCTGATTTAGCATGCATAATTCTAATGAATATAAGCCAAGTCACCAATTCATTTGTTCAAGTGCAGTTTACTCATCGAGCACAATATGCATTGTGTGATGTTAGTAACTATTCTTATGGAACTTACTATTTAGTGAGAGTGATTGACAAGTATATAAAGAGTTAAATGTAAATCAAAATGAGACGATGTGAAAGTGACAAAAGTTCTACATTAGCCTGGAAGACAATGGAGGCAGAAACGTCACTCACCATTCCTAAAGTACTAGGGTTATCAGTTTGTTGTTCATTCTGAGTCTGGAGGAAGTACGGTGGGTAGTGCAGTACATAGGTTTAGGGGCCAGATTTCTAGTTTTACACCCTGGGCTTCACTAGCTGTATGGCTTGTCCTAGGAGAAGCTGTTTAAACAGCTGGGGGTTATTCTACCTGTAAAGTGAAAATAATAATTGTACCACTTTCTCACTTATCACACTTGTCTATTACTTAGTAGATTAAATAAGACAAAGACTATGAAGCACAACACTGTGTCTGCACATGGTAGGTCCTTAATGGAAGGTGAACACAACTCTGAGATAGAGATTAGCATGCAGGATGTCTGTTAGGAAGTACTTAACAAAAGCTGAAAGAAGGGGTTTTAGTAAGACAAAGTCCTCGGCCTACCACACTAGTAGGGGTTGTTATTTTATACCCCAACATCAGCTAGTCATCATGGGTTAGCTGTTCCTAGGACATGGATACAATGTTGGGCAAGGAGCATCTTCAGCACGAGCAATTCTTAGAACAGGTTGATAGCACGGAGGTATTATTATCAACATTCCCAGCAACTGGGGGATAAGTCTTGAAGTCCTAGAGGGAAGATCTTGGAGGCTTCACACACAACCAACTACAAAATTCAGTGAATGTTTATTGTTTAGTCTTAGGTATTGCTGTTTTGCTCATAGTTTAAGTGGACTTCAATTTGGTAAGAGTGAATTAAAATGCTGGTAGAGATGCAGGAGTGATCAAACTTTACTGGCAATGCCAGCAGCTATGAATGTTAGAAAGAAGCCCTGAAAATATTGATCCACTTTGACTCAGTGGGCTTCCCTTGTGACTCAGCTGGTGAAGAATCTACTAGCATTTCGGGAGACCTGGGTTTGATCCCTAGGTTGGGAAGCTGCCCTGGAGAAGGGAACGGCTACCCACTCCAGTATTCTGGTCTATAGAATTCCATGGACTGCATAGTCCATGAAGTTGCAAAGAGTCAGACAGGACTGAGTGACTTTCACTTTCACTTTGACTCAACAATTGCATACTTAGAAGTGTATCCTAAAGAAATAGTAAAGATGAACAAAAATCCTTAAATTTAAGATTGTTTCTTAAAGGATTATAGTAGAAATAAAAATTGAAGCAAATTAAGTGTCCAGAAGAATGAATGGTACATCCATTATTGAATATATGATGGTAAATTCATAGTGTAGAGAGTACTCTTCAGTCATTAAGATAAGGCTGTTAACAAGTGTTTAGTGAATAAGAAGAGGTTCAAAGCACGGAAAATGAAAAAAAGAAAAGCAGACTGAAAAGTCTATATACTGCATATTTTTGATACATGCACCAAAATACATATTTCAAAATGTCAGTGATATATTTCAAAATCTCTACACTCTGGTGTAATGGGAAATTATGTGTTCTTTGTTTTCCTTGTTTGCATTTTTCTTTTATTAGTAACATAATTTTCATATTAAAAATGATTTATAATGTGTATGTATGGTCTATACTCAGAATAATCATAAATATATATACTCACCTCCAAACCAAAATAATAATAATAATAAAATAAAGTCACATATTCTTTATAGTATATTATGCTAGCATAGTAAGGATTATAATATAAAATAAAATTAATATAATCTTAATACGTTTAAAGGGCTTCCCACATGGTGCAGTGGTAATGAATCTGTCTGCCAATATAGGAGACTCAGGAGATGCGGGTTTGATCCCTGGGTTAGGAAGGTCCCCTGGAGTAGGAAATGGCAACCCACTCTAATATTCTTGCCTGGAAAATGTCATGGACAGATGAGCCTGGCGGGCTACAGTCCATGAGGTAGCAAAGAGTTGGACATGACTGAGCACACGGTGGGTGTGTGTGTGTGATATGCTTAAAGTACTGATATTTTCTCATCAAAATAAGAAATATGAGTATGGTAGAATGCAAACAGAAATTTTAAGGAAAACTCCCAAACTGGTCCCGAGGAAATTTGATCAAGGTTATATCTACAAACTTTACAAAGTTGGACTGCTCACCCTAAGAAGGCCATATGGTTTGGTAGTTATTAAGAATACAGGCTCTAGAGTGACTTCTAATTTCAGATTCAGTTGCTTCCAAACTGCATCAGATATTCCATGTGCCCTAACTCAGGCAAGGTATATGAGCAGGGGAGCATTCCTTAATATGGATGCTGTATTGCTATTATGCAGTGCAAATTTATGGTCCAGTCTTTTGGTATCCTATAGTTTTACAGGAGATTGTTTTGTTATGTGTTGAGTCATTAAGCGCTCTCATTTTTGTAATTTAGTTTTACAATCTAAGTATTACATATTGCATTCACATTTATTGTTACATTACCAGCTTCAGCAGTGAACTATTAAGATAATTGCTTTTTTGTAATATTATCCAGTGTGTCCTGGATTAATTCATTAATTGATCCTCTGAGTTTTGCTGCATCAGAATGTTTTACAAATGAGATGTTGGAAAAAGGACAGGACAGAATCTTGGATGCCAAAATGGATGATATAGAGAGATTGTCTCTTTGATCAGCCCTTTAGGACCTAGACATTCACCAACCCCTATCCTCTCAGCTTCTAGGAGTTTCAGCTACAGACTGAGCTGAATCCCTCTCTAGGACTTACCTTCACCCAAAAGAGCTGCCTGTCTTACGGTTACAACCTTTCCTCCTAAGCAGCCCATATCCATAACTGGTTGATGTGGGATTTAAAAGATTTGACCCCTTTGTCTCAATTTAGATCAGTTATGAATGACCACTGTAGCTTGAGAGCTCCCTGTGGAAGTAGGCTGTAGCCTCGACTGCAACTCTACCACAGTTCTACTAACCCTTGTGGAACCTCACTCCTTAGAGCCTTGTTCCCCCTAAACACTCACTAGGAAATCACCTGCAGTGAAGCCCTGTCTCAGATTGCCTCCTGGATAACCCAGCATAAAACAACTCTATCACCATCAGTCTACCCAAAGACTGATGTTGTTCATTCCTAAAGATAATATTCACAGAGATTTCTTAATACTTCAGTAAAATTAAGATGTGTGATTCTTGTAGCATGTCTCAGAACTTTTACTTTCATAACTCCATGAAGTGAAGTAGAAAGTGAAAGCTCTAGTCATGCACTGTAGCCCACCAGGCTCCCCTGTACATAGAATTCTCCAGACAAGGATATTGGAGTGGGTTGACATTCCCTTCTCCAGGAGATCTTCCCAATCCAGGGATTGAACCTGGTCTCCCGCATTGCAGGCAGATTCTTTGCCATCTGAGCCTTCAGGGAAGCCCATAACTCCATGACATGGTTTATTTAGATGGCTTCTTCTTGCTCAGTCCTTGCTATTGCCTAGGAATCACAGCCTTCAGAAAAAGCCCACAGTCCCACTGTGTCATCCACATACGTTTTCTGGGTGTAGTAATAATGGATTCACATTTTTTTTTAGTTTTTGTTCTTTTCTGAATATTGAGAGAGTATTTGCATAAATGACTTACATCTTTTATCATTTTTATGACTCTCCAACCACTCATTATAATGCTGTAACCATATGCTACTAGAACTACTACTCTATTACTGCTTCTTTAAAATTCTAAAATAATACTAAACCTCAAGTATTTTCGGAACATTTCTTTGCCAGACATAGTGTTGAGTGCCTGTGTGCACATTTCCTTTAATGCTCCAGCATGTAAGTCACAATCGTCACTCCCATTTTGGGACTGAGGAAAACTAAAACACCAGAAGATCAAATCACATCTCAAGGTCACCAATATACCAGTTGACATAGCTGGGATTTCAGTCTGCAATCTTGATCACTATTGCATATCTGTCACTTAAAAAGTTTCCATGTACATCTGTGTTCATCTGGACCTAAAACTTAAAACAAATAGGTGTTCTCTTTTTTAGAGACTTGAGTATATTAAATTTCCCATTCTTTCAAAATTCCAAAATCAGTAGCTGGTGTTAACAGTATAAGCATTAGCCAGCTGTCATCTTCTATTTCTCCTTTTCATGCAAGTCCAGCCACAGGAATGTTCTGATTGATCCCCGACACACCAAACAAGTTTTTGCCTGAGAGTTTGATATTTTTCTGTCTCTTTGCTTAGAATACTCCTTGCTAAGATATCATGATGGGTCAGCCTATTTTATTTAGGTGCTTATTCAGTGCTCTCCTACTTTGTAAAATTTTGTCTCACCTTCCAAAAAGCCTGCCATAGAATATCTTGTCCCCAGAACTTGCTCTCTCTGATTAATTTTCCTTCCTAGATGTATTATCACCATTTTTAAAAATGTGCTTTTGTTTATATTTGTTCAATAGATTTAAAATCCTTTGAGATGTTGTCAATTTAGCTATGTGTTATACCTTTGGGGGTCATAATAATGCTTTTCAAATTTACTTAAAATGGCTAAGAATGGGGAGAAAATGTCTAAATGATTTAGCAATAAGATGACTTTTAAAGGAAGATGTATCAAACAGTATTAATCAAACATACATTTGAGTGCAGCTTTTCAAGTAAATTAGAATTCACTAACATTTATTTGGCACTTCATGTATTTCAGGCAGTATTTTGGACATTAAGGATGCAAGATTGAACAAACTAGGTAAACTCCATGTTCTGAGAGTGATAATATTTAACTTTCTTTCTAGCACTATGATTTTATTATTGTGCTGTCTGAACAGGTTTTGCAACTAATTTTCTTTGAAAATTTTTATTCTTAAGATTTAGAGCAAAGAACTCATACAATTATTTTCAGGATTTAAATCACAATATTTACTGACCATTGAAACTTCACAAATACAAAAGAAAATTATATTATGGATATTTTACTTCTACTTGAAAATGCTTCCAAATCTGAGAACTTTTCCCTTATGTCTCATATGATGAAGTGCAGCATTAAATCAAGCATTTATTGCATATGTCAGCCATGTCCAACTCTTTGTGATCCTATGGACTGTAATTCTCCAGGCTCCTCTGTCCATTGGTTTCTCCAGGCAAGATACTGGAGTGGGATCTTATGCTCTGCTCATATATATATATCTCACTATATTTTCTCCAAATAACAATGGTAAATGCTGGATTTTTAGAAGACTGTGCTTGCTAAAGAAATGAACATTTCAAAGGGAACATTTTAAAAATTATTATTTTAGTTGGCAATATTCATATTTGCATTAACTTAGCATAATAGATTAATTTAAAAATGTCTTGCATTGTTCACCCCATTTAACAATTTCTCATATTTTTAAAGGATAGTGTGGTGAATTAATGTGAGAATATTTGCATTATCTTATAAATAACATAAGCATTGTTAAACAGAGGAAAGAAGCCAAGTTCTTTAAAATTTTTGTATGTATCTATTAATCATTTGATTGTGTCTTTTCATGCTCTTTCTGCCTTGCTTATACTTGTAGAAAATGATGAATACAGAGATACATAGTGAATTATTACTGCTAAAAATAAAATGTTTCCTTAACATAGGATGTTTTCATCAGTATATTTTAATAACACTTTAAAAAATTTTAATATACATTAAGAGTGCACTCTAAGTTTATTGATTATTTAATATAATAGATGTATAACATTATATATATGTGCATATATTTTTATATGCACATACACTTTAGGATTGCTGAGTTGAAAATTGCTATTAAAGACATGTAACTCAATATATATGAAGTTGAAAAGAAATTTTAGTAGACATAGTAATGAATATAAGAAAAATTTGTATTAAAGATAGCACATGAAAGATGTTTACATGCAATTTTTTTAAATTTTATTTTATTTTTAAACTTCACAATATTGTATTAGTTTTGCCAAATGTCAAAATGAATCCACTACAGGTATACATGTGTTCCCCATCCTGAACCCTCCTCCCTCCTCCCTCCCCATACCATCCCTCTGGGTCGTCCCAGTGCACTAGCCCCAAGCATCCAGTATTGTGCATCGAACCTGGACTGGCATCTCGTTTCATACATGATATTTTACATGTTTCAATGTCATTCTCCCAAATCTTCCCACCCTCTCCCTCTCCCACAGAGTCCATAAGACTATTCTATACATCAGTGTCTCTTTTTCTGTCTCGTACACAGGGTTATTGTTACCATCTTTCTAAATTCCATATATATGCATTAGTATACTGTATTGGTGTTTTTCCTTCTGGCTTACTTCACTCTGTATAATAGGCTCCAGTTTCATTCACCTCATTAGAACTGATTCAAATGTATTCTTTTTAATGGCTGAGTAATACTCCATTGTGTATATGTACCACTGCTTTCTTATCCATTCATCTGCTGATGGACATCTAGGTTGCTTCCATGTCCTGGCTATTATAAACAGTGCTGCGATGAACATTGGGGTACACGTGTCTCTTTCCCTTCTGGTTTCCTCAGTGTGTATGCCCAGCAGTGGGATTGCTGGGTCATAAGGCAGTTCTATTTCCAGTTTTTTAAGGAATCTCCACACTGTTCTCCATAGTGGCTGTACTAGTTTGCATTCCCACCAACAGTGTAAGAGGGTTCCCTTTTCTCCACACCCTCTCCAGCATTTATTGCTTGTAGACTTTTGGATCGCAGCCATTCTGACTGGTGTGAAATGGTACCTCATAGTGGTTTTGATTTGCATTTCTCTGATAATGAGTCATGTTGAGCAGCTTTTCATGTGTTTGTTAGCCATCTGTATGTCTTCTTTGGAGAAATGTCTATTTAGTTCTTTGGCCCATTTTTTGATTGGGTCATTTATTTTTCTGGAGTTGAGCTGTAGGAGTTTCTTGCATATTTTTGAGATTAGTTGTTTGTCAGTTGCTTCATTTGCTATTATTTTCTCCCATTCTGAAGGCTGTCTTTTCACCTTGCTAATAGTTTCCTTTGATGTGCAGAAGCTTTTAAGGTTAATTAGGTCCCATTTGTTTATTTTTGCTTTTATTTCCAATATTCTGGGAGGTGGATCATAGAGGATCCTGCTGTGATGTATGTCAGAGAGTGTTTTGCCTATGTTCTCCTCTAGGAGTTTTAGAGTTTCTGGTCTTACTTTGAGATCTTTAATCCATTTTGAGTTTATTTTTGTGTATGGTGTTAGAAAGTGGTCTAGTTTCATTCTTTTACAAGTGGTTGACCAGATTTCCCAGCACCACTTGTTAAAGAGATTGTCTTTAATCCATTGTATATTCTTGCCTCCTTTGTCAAAGATAAGGTGTCCATATGTGCATGGATTTTTATCTCTGGGCTTTCTATTTTGTTCCATTGATCTATATTTCTGTCTTTGTGCCAGTACCATACTGTCTTGATGACTGTGGCTTTGTAGTAGAGCCTGAAGTCAGGTAGGTTGATTCCTCCAGTTCCATTCTTCTTTCTCAGGATCGCTCTGGCTATTCGAGGTTTTTTGTATTTCCATACAAATTGTGAAATTATTTGTTCTAGTTCTGTGAAGAATACTGTTGGTAGCTTGATAGGGATTGCATTGAATCTATAAATTGCTTTGGGTAGTATACTCATTTTCA
Source organism: Bos taurus (assembly GCF_002263795.3). Classification (NCBI taxonomy): domain Eukaryota; kingdom Metazoa; phylum Chordata; class Mammalia; order Artiodactyla; family Bovidae; genus Bos; species Bos taurus. The sequence continues at coordinate 49,469,056 of NC_037333.1, read as the reverse complement.
CTATATTGATTCTTCCAATCCATGAACATGGTATATTTCTCCATCTATTAGTGTCCTCTTTGATTTCTTTCACCAGTGTTTTATAGTTGTCTATATATAGGTCTTTAGTTTCTTTAGGTAGATATATTCCTAAGTATTTTATTCTTTCCGTTGCAATGGTGAATGGAATTGTTTCCTTAATTTCTCTTTCTGTTTTCTCATTATTAGTGTATAGGAATGCAAGGGATTTCTGTGTGTTGATTTTATATCCTGCAACTTTACTACGGTCTTTGATTAGTTCTAGTAATTTTCTGGTGGAGTCTTTAGGGTTTTCTATGTAGAGGATCATGTCATCTGCAAATAGTGAGAGTTTTACTTCTTCTTTTCCAATTTGGATTCCTTTTATTTCTTTTTCTGCTCTGATTGCTGTGGCCAAAACTTCCAAAACTATGTTGGATAGTAATGGTGAAAGTGGGCACCCTTGTCTTGTTCCTGACTTTAGAGGAAATGCTTTCAATTTTTCACCATTGAGGATAATGTTTACTGTGGGTTTTGTCATATATAGCTTTTATTATGTTGAGGTATGTTCCTTCTATTCCTGCTTTCTGGAGAGTTTTTATCAGAAATGGGTGTTGAATTTTGTCAAAGGCTTTCTCTGCATCTATTGAGATAATCATATGGTTTTTATTTTTCAATTTGTTAATGTGGTGTATTACATTGATTGATTTGCGGATATTGAAGAATCCTTGCATCCCTGGGATAAAGCCCACTTGGTCATGGTGTATGATCTTTTTAACATGTTGTTGGATTCTGATTGCTAGAATTTTGTTAAGGATTTTTGCATCTATGTTCATCAGTGATATTGGCCTGTAGTTTTCTTTTTTTGTGGCATCTTTGTCAGGTTTTGGTATTAGGGTGATGGTGGCCTCATAGAATGAGTTTGGAAGTTTACCTTCCTCTGCAATTTTCTGGAAGAGTTTGAGCAGGATAGGTGTTAGCTCTTCTCTAAATTTGTGGTAGAATTCAGCTGTGAAGCCGTCTGGACCTGGGCTTTTGTTTGCTGGAAGATTTTTGATTACAGTTTCAATTTCCATGCTTGTTATGGGTCTGTTAAGATTTTCTATTTCTTCCTGGTCCAGTTTCGGAAAGTTGTACTTTTCTAAGAATTTGTCCATTTCTTCCACGTTGTCCATTTTATTGGCATATAATTGTTGATAGTAGTCTCTTATGATCCTTTGTATTTCTGTGTTGTCTGTTGTGATCTCTCCATTTTCATTTCTAATTTTATTGATTTGATTTTTCTGCCTTTGTTTCTTGATGAGTCTGGCTAATGGTTTGTCAATTTTATTTATCCTTTCAAAGAACTAGCTTTTGGCTTTGTTGATTTTTGCTATGGTCTCTTTTGTTTCTTTTGCATTTATTTCTGCTCTAATTTTTAAGATTTCTTTCCTTCTACTAACCCTGGGGTTCTTCATTTCTTCCTTTTCTAGTTGCTTTAGTTGTAGAGTTAGGTTATTTATTTGACTTTTTTCTTGTTTCTTGAGGTGTGCCTGTATTGCTATGAACTTTCCCCTTAGGGCTGCTTTTACCGTGTCCCACAGGTTTTGGGTTGTTATGTTTTCATTTTCATTCGTTTCTATGCAAATTTTGATTTCTTTTTTGATTTCTTCTGTGATTTGTTGGTTATTCAGCAGCGTGTTGTTCAGCCTCCATACGTTGGAATTTTTAATAGTTTTTCTCCTGTAATTGAGATCTAATCTTACTGTATTGTGGTCAGAAAAGATGCTTGGAATGATTTCTATTTTTTTGAAATTACCAGGCTAGATTTATGGCCCAGGATGTGATCTATCCTGGAGAAGGTTCCATGTGTGCTTGAGAAAGAGGTGAAATTCATTGTTTTGGGATGAAATGTCCTATAGATATCAGTTAGGTCTAACTGGTCTATTGTATCATTTAAAGTTTGTGTTTCCTTGTTAATTTTCTGTTTAGTTGATCTATCCATAGGTGTGAGTGGGGTATTAAAGTCTCCCACTATTATTGTGTTATTGTTAATTTCTCCTTTCATACTTGTTAGCATTTGTCTTACATACTGTGGTGCTCCCGTGTTGGGTGCATATATATTTATAATTGTTATATCTTCTTCTTGGATTGATCCTTTGATACATGCAATTTTTAAGTAATACACAAAAGATGAAGTTAATTATTATTAATATTTTGCAATAATATTATAGAAAAATATGTGTTAAATTGTTGCATATTATCAATAATATGGACAAAATTGTCACTGGCCTAAGGAAGCTTGCAATATAAGTAGACAAAGCTAAGACTGATGAAATAATTCCAGAATTTGAGGAGAAAATAAGTCATCTACTGGATCCCATCCACAGCCATTGCATGTTATATGGAATTATTAAGCCATTGGTAATTTCCTGTGATTCCATTGAAGATCTGCCACTCATTACCAAAAGCAGTGTACAGTGAACATTGGTGAAATTCTGACCTTATAGTTGACAAATGGGTCTGAGTTTAAAGTTTGAATGTGAGTTTTAAATTTGAATAGATCCCCCAACACCTGCAAATATTGTGAAATAATACCAACCTCATAGACTTTATGTGATATTGGTAATTCATGTGAGAGTATCTAGCACAGAGCCTAACAAAATTTAAATATTTAGTAAATTTATCATTATTTTTATTACATCAATGGAATGGATATATATCTCATCTTATCTTCTTCCCTTATATGAAAATACACTAAGGGAAATAGCCTATACTAATCCCCAAAGAGCTCCACATGAATCAATAAACTCCAAATGCACAAGGTAACTAGTTTGATGATGTACACCATATTAACTGCCTTCCATTTGGTCTCTTCAAACCTCTCTACTCTTGTTCAGTTCCTAAATATTGCACTTGGATATTTGTTTCAACATCCTTTGCTGAGAATACTAAATAAAAGAAGTTTGGAATCTAGTTTTAATCAATGACATATAGCTGAAAACTTGGACTTATTTCAATGCCTAAGTATAAAAGAATTTTGAAAGTGATATAATTTGAATGGCTTTGGGAGGAAATTAATTTAGAGGGAGACTGTTAGAGAGAAAATCTGAAATAGTAGAGAAATGAAGAACATCTAGGAATTTATTGTGTGTGTGTGCTAAGTTGTTTCAATCATGTCAGACTCTTTGCCACACCATGGAATGTATCCCATTAGGCTCTTCTGTCCATAGGGTTCTCCAGACAAGAATACTGGAATGGGCTGCCATGCTGTCCTTCAGGGGACCTTCCCAAACCAGGGATAGAACCTAAATCTCTTATATATCTTGCATTGGAAGGCAGGTTCTTTACCACTGGCATCGTCTGAAATTATGATATAAGGATTTGACTCAGACTTAAAGAAACAAAAATTTAAAAATATATATATATATAAAAGAAAAGCAACTCATAGGAAATAGTCAATACACCAGGCAGCAAGTTGATAAGGACTGTAGTCAGGCAACAATTATCATTAATTGATAATTGAATAAACTAATATATGTATTTTAAGTGATGTAAAAGAATAGAGGAATCATCTTTTGATGATGTACGTGTATAAATTATTTCTAAGACAATAGTAAAATAATTTTCTACTTATAAAAAATGAAAGTAAAGAAAAAAGTGTACAAGCATACAGTTTTTCATAAATACAGAAAAGAGCAGGAAATTTAATGGTTGTGGAGCTTGTCAGTCACATGTAGTTACTTACAAGGAATTATTCATCAATTGCTTGGCCTTGCTGCTGTTGCTGCTAAGTCACTTCAGTCGTGTCCAACTCTGTGTGACCCCATAGACAACAGCCCACCAGGCTCCCCCGTCCCTGGGATTCTCCAGGCAAGAACACTGGAGTGGGTTGCTATTTCCTTCTCCAATGCATGAAAGTGAAAAGTGAAAGTGAAGTCGCTCAGTCGTGTCCGACTCTTATCGACCCCATGGACTGCAGCCTACCAGGCTCTCTGTCCATGGGATTTTCCAGGCAAGAGTACTGGAGTGGGATGCCATTGCCTTCTCCTGCTAGGCCTTAAACAGGTGCAAAAATGTGCTATAAATTTCATTCTAGATAAACTAAAATAGGAAGGGAACCTGAAACTTGATTTGAAAGGTTCCATAAAGTTAACAGCTCTACAGTTACAGAAATGTTCAGGGGAAGAGCCTACATTCATGACAGAGACCTAAAATTTCCAGAGCTTTTTGGAGCAAAAAGTAGATAGCAGATGAAAAGAAAGCAATGCAGGTGTCCCTTACCATTAGAGAGTGTTTCTGTGAAACATTTTTGAGGTGAAATAATGTAAGGTAAACAGAATATCAAGTTAGGACACATAGCGTTAATGGCCACAACAAATAAATCCAGATAAAGCACAGACACTCAGAGACATAGTTTAGAGATATGATGACGTGATGCTGAGCTGCTGTATGTGGTTCCCAGAGAAGAAAATTGGTGGTGCCCCTCTCTGCTGGAGTGCACATTTCCTCTATAACAGATCTCTGCAAAACAAATACTGAACACTATTTGTTTTTTTGCCTTTTTGTGATAAAAGTAAAAATCCTCCTCATATTATTTTTAGGTTAGTGAAACAGGTACTAATGTAGATTTTTCTTGAAAGTAAAAGTGGCATAAATAAAACTTTTGAAAATTGTAAGGGTACCTATATTTCAAAACCTCTGTGTATCTCAGAACTAATAGCCTTTCCTTTTTCTTTATTAATTTATTTATTTAAATTGGAGGCTAATTACGTTACAATATTTTGGTGGTTTTTGGCATGAATCACACATAGGTGTACATGTGTCCCCCCATCCTGAACCCTCTTCCACCTCCTTCCCCACCCCATCCCTCTGGGTTGTTCCAGAGCATCAGGTTCGAGTGCCCTGCTTCATGCATCGAACTTGCACTGGCCATCTATTTCACATTTGATAATATACACGTTTCAAAGTTTTTCTCTTAAATCATCCCACCCTTGCCTTCTCCAAATGTCTCCTAGTCCAAATGTCTGTTCTTTACATCTGTGTCTCTTTTGCCGTCTTGCATATAGGGTCATCGTTACTATCTTTCTAAATTCCAATATATGTGTTAAGATACTGTATTGGTGTTTCTCTTTCTGACTTACTTTACTCTGTATAATAGACTCAGTTTCATCCGCCTCATTAGAACGGATTCAAATGTGTTCTTTTTTAAAGCTGAGTAATATTCCATTGTGTATACATACCAAAACTTCCTTATCTATTTATCTGTTAATGGACTTCTAGGTTGCTTCCATGTCCTGACTATTGTAAACAGTTCTGCAGTGAACACTGGAGTATATGTGTCTCTTTCAATTCTGGTTTCCTTGGTGTGTATGTCCAACAGTGTGATTGCTGGGTGGTATAACAGTTCTATTTCCAGCTTTTTAAGGAATCTCCATACTGTTCTCCATAGTGGCCATACTAGTTTGCATTCCCACCAACACTGTAAGAGGGTTCCCTTTTCTCCACACCCGTTCCAGCATTTATTGTTTGTAGACTTTCTGATGGCAGGCATTCTGACTGATGTGAGATGGTATCTCGTGGTGGTTTTGATTTGCATTTCTCTGATAATGAGTGATGTTGAGAATCATTTCATGTTTTTGTTGGCCATCTGTATGTCTTCTAGGAGAAATGTCTGTTTAGTTCTTTTGCCCACTTTTTGACTGGGCCGTTTATTTTTCTGGTATTTAGCTGCATGAGCTGCTCTTATATTTTGGAGATTAATCATTTGTCAGTTGTTTCATTTGTTATTATTTTCTCCCATTCTGAAGGCTGCCTTTTCACCTTGCTTGTAGTTTCCTTCATTGTACAAAAAGTTTTTAAGTTTAATTGGGTCCTATTTGTTTATTTTTGTTTTAATTTCCATTTCTCTGGGAGATGGGTCATAGAGAATCTTGCTGTGATTTATGTCAGAGAGTGTTCTGCCTATGTTTTCCTCTAGGAGTTTTATAGTTTCTGGCCTTACATTTAGATCTTTAATCCATTTTGAGTTTACTTTTGTCTATGGTATAGAAAGTGTTCCAGTTTCATTCTTTTACAACTGGTTGACCAGTTTTCCCAGCACCACTTGTTAAAGAGATTGGCTTCTCTCCATTGTATGTATTTGCCTCCTTTGTCAAAGATAAGGTGTCCATAAGTGATTGGATTTATCTCTGGGCTTTCTATTTTGTTCCATTGATCTATATTTCTGTCTTTGTGCTAGTACCATACTGTCTTGATGACTATAGCCTTGTAGTATAGTCTGAAGTCATAGCCTTTCCTTTTTTGTGTTAAGTGTTTTCTATCTTCTGTGCATTCCCTGCATGGAAAGGGGTTATGTTTTCCTCTTCTGAACCACCTTTTATTTCCTGCTCCTAAGCAAAGATGACTTCGTGGTACTTAAACTTTAAGAGATACATTGCTGCTTTCTTTAAGTTAGTAAGAAAGAAAAAGTGGGGGAAAGACAAAGATGGAGGTGAAAATAACTGTAAACAAAGGGGAGAGAAGGGGATGGCAAGGAAAGAAGAAGGAATGATATGGGGAAATGAAGGCAACAAGGAGAACATTTAGCATTGCTTTGTTGGCTAAAATATACAGTATAACAAGTGGCAGAGACATTAGAATTCTTTGGTATGACCCCTAAATTTCAGATGAGATATTAACTGTCCTGCCTGGTATCCGTGAGTTCATTCATTACCATTTATTTAGTGCTTAATAAAAGTCGCACTTTGATTTAGAGGCTAGAACACAGCAGTAAATGAAAGTCTCTATTCTGAGGATCTTCTTAGCAAAAATAAGATTCCAGTTTGGATCTCCCAATTCCCAATTACTCTGCCTAAATCATTATACCCATACGTCAGTGAAAATGACTTCACTGAGGTTCTAAACCTGTTATATATTTTTGAAAGGAGTTGCTATATATTGCATCTCTTCATGCTAAGAATCTCTAGCCCTAAAAGTAATTGTATAAAACATTGAATTATTCATTAGAAATTGATTCATTATTTTCCTAACATCTATCATATCATAAATCATTGTTTTTATATCATATATCATAACATGAGGTATGATGTCCTCATTGCAAAAAAATAATGCCCTTGTGGTTGGTGGATAAGAGGAGCAAAGAAGTCATTCTTAGCAAGTTGCATTCTTTCATGTTTATTTTTCCAATATTTTAGAATTTTAGAGTTATTCTCACAAATGACTTCTTACATATAGTTGCAGTATGGAAACATGTTTAGAAAAAAATAAAATCTTCAGTTCAGTTCAGTTCAATTGCTCAGTCATATCCAACTCTTTGTGACCCCATGAACTGCAGCACACCAAGCTTCCCTGTCCATCATCAACTCCCGGAACTTGCTCAAACTCATGTCCATCAAGTCAGTGATGCCCTCCAACCATCTCATCCTCTGCCATTCCCTTCTCCTCCCACCTCCAATCTTTCCTAGTATTAGGGTCTTTTCCAATTAGTAAGTTCTTCGCATCAAGTGACTCAAGTATTGGAGTTTCAGCTTCAATATCAGTCCTCTCAATGAAAATTCAGAACTGATTTCCTTTAGGATAGACTGCATGTATCTCCTTGCTGTCCAAGGGACTTTCAAGAGTCTTCTCAACACCAAACCATCAATTCTTTGATGCTCAGCTTTCTTTATAGTCCAACTCTCACACACATGGCTATTGGAAAAACCATAGCTTACAAGAGGATAAAGTCTTATGAGAGGATTTTAAAGTACTTGGAAAAACTGCACACAACAAACAGATGAAAGAGCTGAAAATGTGCTACATTTTTACTTATCTTTCTTGGCAAATGTAGAGAAAAGTGAACTCCTTTGGGTTCATTCAAACAGGGCATATAATTGAAAGATACTCCATGTGATACTGAACAAGCTAGACATCTTCTCACTACAAACCTCTGTGAGTTGTTGAGTGTGTCTTTGTTTAGAATCACATTGCTGAATTATCACATCTTATGATGCATATGTATGTGCTTTGCTCCAGCGTGTGTGCTCATGCATGCTTAGACTGTCTAACTTCTTACACCATGGACTGTAGCCCATCAGGCTCCTCTGTCCATGGGATATTCCAGGGAAGAATACTGGAGGGAGTTGCCATTTCCTACCACAGGGTACCTTCTCAACCCAAGAAATGAACCTGAGTTTCCTGTGTCTACTACATTCCAGGCAGATTCTTTATCCATTGAGCCATCCAGAAAATGGGAAGCCCAGTATGTGTATAGGTGAAAATAACCATTATTCTGCCAAAAAAAAAAAAAAAGTTTGCTTTTTTTTTTTCCCCCCCTGAGAAGAGATTTAAAGAAAATGTTCAAGAGTTTTCCCAAAAAAATGTTAACAGTCATGTGTCAGGGAGATCTAGAACCTTCTCTTGTTTTGCCATTCTTTTTCTTTTTCTGGCGTCTCTGCCTTTTCTTTCCTTTTCTTTTTTCCCCCATGAGTAAATATCTGTCTCTTCATCAGTGTCAAATGTCTGCATACTGTGAGGCTACTCCACCTCCAACTTTGATTTATGTTGAATTCCTTCCTTTCCTGCCATTCCAAATCTATTACATTCCTTTCTTTATCCTGTTTTAGAAAGATCAAAGTTACAGAAATTTGCATTGTTGATTGGATTAGAGTGATAAAACAGTGGCAGACTTTATTTTTTTGTGCTCCAAAATCACTGCAATGGTGACTGCGGCCATGAAATTAAAAGACTTTTGCTTTTTGGAAGAGATGGCTTATAAAAAGCAAAGAACATGCTGTGCTGACAAGGTCTGTCTAGTCAAAGCTATGGTTTTTCCAGTAGTCATGTGAGGATGTGAGAGCTGGACAATAAGAAAAGACTGAGTGCCAGAGATTGATGATGATTTCAGACTGTGGTGCTGGAGAAGACTCTTGAGAGTCCCATGGACTGAAAGATCAAATCAGTCAATCCTAAAGAAAATCAACCCTGAATATTCACTGAAGGGACTGATGCTAAAGCTGAAGCTCCAGTACTTTGGCCACTTGATTCAAACTGACTCATTGGAAAATATCCTGATGCTGTAAGAGGCAGGAGGAGAAGGGGGCGGGCAACAGAGGATAAGATGGTTGGATGGGATCACTGACTCAATGGAGATGAGTTTGAGCAAACTCCAGGAGATGGTGAAGTACAGGGAAGCCTGGCGTGCTGCAGTCCATGGGGTCACAGAGTCAGACATGACTTAGCAACTGAACAACAAGAACTAGGGCAGACTTATGCAAACGCGGCATCTGGTGACCCTTTTAGGTAGGTAGAATAGGGAAAATGAGTCCAAAATGGCGGTGGCTAAAAGACCAGGAAGGGAAAAGCCCACGATAGAACAAAATAGAACAAAAGAAGGTCCGAGGACCGGAGTGAGGACCTTAGGTAAAACAAACAACACTCCTGGCTGGCCCAATTTACACAGGACATGTCCAGGGAGAGATAAACATATAAATTGAGGAGCCAAAGCTAGCTCTCTGTCTCTCTCCCCCGCGTGCTTGGGCCCTCTTCTCCTCGTGTCTTTGGATCGACATGCCCTCACGCCTCGAAGATGGATTTTCCTGCTATCTTCTAAATAAAATAGAGCTGTAACACTGAGCTGTAACACTAATTTGTCTAAGAGGTATAACATGGTCCATTCGAGACCTGAGAGCTATAACACGGTCTATCCAAGGCCTGAGAAATGTGACATGCTGAGGGGGCTTTAATGTCCATCATTCCAAATCTTTGTTGTGATGTGACAAAGAACCGAGGAACATACATTCATGTGACAACCCCAAATATGATGAAATTGTTGCAGGAAGGGAGACTCCTTCCAGGGCCTGAAACTGGACTCCTGTCTAACACTCAGAAATGAATTGTCCAAGGAGACACATGTGCTGACAAAGCAAGAGATTTTATTGGGAAAGGGCACCCAGGTGGAGAGCAGTAGGGTAAGGGAACCCAGGAGAACAGCTCTGTCACATGGCTTGCAGTCTGGGGTTTTATGGTGATGGGTTTACTTTCCGGGTTGTCTTTAGCCAATCATTCTGACTCAGAGTCCTTCCTGGTGGTATACGCCTTGTTCAGCCAAGATGGATGCCAGAGAGAAGGATTTTGGGAGGTGGTCGGATATGTGGTGTCTCCTTTTGACCTTTCCCAAACTCTTCTAGTTGGTGGAGGCTTGTTAGTTCCCTGTTCCTTACCAGGACCTCCTGTCCTAAAACAACTCATGCAAATGGTTACTATGGTGCCTGGCCAGGGTAGGCAGTTTCAACCAGTGTGCTTCCCCTAACAGAGTCATTGGTAAATAATAAATTGAACTGTATATAAATCCCAGTCCCAGGTGGCCCTAGTGGTAAAGAACCCACTTACCAATGAGACTCAGATTCAAACCCTGGCTCTGGAAGATCCCCTGAAAGATGGCATGGAAATCCACTCCAGTATTCTTGCCTGGAGCATCCCATGAACAATGGAGCCTTGTAAGCTATAATCCATATTGTGAGACACGACTGAAGCAATTTACCATGCACATAGGCACCCAATCTTAATGTATCATTGCTCATCTGGAAAACTTTTGGGAAATTAGCTAAATAATCTTGAGTTTCAGTTTTTTCTTGTGAAGTTTGTGGGTGAGAAAGGCTAAAATCCAAACAATCTAGCTATTTTCTAAGATTGTTTGAAAACAAAGAGGATAAAAGTTGTCCTTCCAAACCATCCTCCAACTCCTGTGCACAAATAAACAAACCAAATTTCATCAAAATGAGGTTTGGAGAAGGGAACGCTACCCACTCCAGTACTCTGGCCTGGAGAATTCTGTGGACTTTATAGTCCATAGGGTTGCAAAGAGTTGGACACGACTGAGAGACTTTCATTTTCACACTCTAAGATTCCATTGTTCACACATATGGAAATGTTAACTTCATGCTAATCAAATGCACTCTTTAACTGGCTGATAGAAATCTAAAACATCAATACTGTACTCTTAAAAGTATGGTGCTTTCAAAATTTGTGTTTCCAATCTCACCCTCTCTGATTAACTCAACATAATATATTTTAAGGTATATTCAAGTCTTTGAAATCCAGTATTTTACACTTAAAAGATATCTCAATTCAGATGCTAAAATTCTATTAATTACTTGATCTGTATTTGGATGTCATAAAATTTACAGTTCAAAAAGTAGAGTCACAAACCAAGATGATTCAAACACAAAGCAAGTTTTTAAATAACTGAATTGAGTAGCCGTTTTAAATTTAAATTCAGTGAATTAAATAAAATGTAAAATTTGGTTTCTACTAGTCAGATGGTAAAGAATCTGCCTGCAATTGCAAGAGACCTGGGTTCAGCCCCTGGTTTGGAAAGATCCCCTGGAGAAGGGAGTGGCTACCCACTTCAGTTTTCTTGTTTGGAGAATTCCATGAACAGAGGAACTTGGCAGGCTGCATTCCATGGGTTGCAAAAAGTTGTACACAGGTGAGCAACTATCACGGTCACAATTCTGTCTCAAAATTATGGATTCACAAACTGAATCTTTACTCTATTGTCTAATCTACTTTTTTCTTAGACTTCAAGCTTGTAGTACCTGGCACTGTTATTAACCTGTGGGCTAAGGTCAAAAAACTTGAAGTCAGCCTTAACTCCATGTTATCTCTACTCCTCACATCCAGGGTCCAGGAAATTGTGATATATAGTTTTAAAAATCTGACCACCATTCACCACCTCTGCTGTTAAAGCAGTAGGCATCCTCTCCCAAATCTTTACTGATTCTTCTTCTTTCACTTTTAGTGCCTTTATAGCTATTTTCCAGACTGATCCTTTTAACCTGAATGTCCCATGTCTTCACTCAAAGTTCCTCATTTTTTTTTTTCATCACTCATAAAAATAATATACTCAAATCCAAAGTCCCGATGTGATCTGGTCACTGCCCTCGCTGGTAAATTATCCATCATCTGCCTCTCACTACAAATGTCTAACGTGTTGTATTAATTTTTCCCAAAACACAGGAAGCATATCAAGGCAAGGCTATATCTCTGCAAGTCCCCTCAAAGTTCTTTCTCATCTAGTTGTCTGGCTAACACGTTCTTCTTTTCATTGAGGTTCTCCTTGACCTCCTTAAAAAAGCACACACACACAAACAAAAAACCAGCTTTCTCCCTCTCACACATTAATTATACTTCCTTTTAACCAGCCCCACTGTAAACTTTTCAGAACTCTTATCCCATGGAGAGCTACCATAGCATAGTTGTTGAGAGCACAGATTTTGAAACCATATTTCCTGGGTTTCACCTTTTACTAGTTGTGTGACCTTGATCAATTTCACCTTGCTGCTCTGTGCCTTGGTTTCCACAACTCTAAAAATGAAGATAATAATAGTATCTTGAGAATATTGATGCTACTTTATCTAAAGGGATTAAAACAATGCCTAATACACAGGTAATACCTAATGTTAGGTTATCTAGTTATTTGTTATTATTTGTTTCTCCTATTAGGGCAAAAGATACATGAGAAAGGATGATTTGTCAGTATATTTACTGCAATCTTCCTAGATCTTAGAAAAATACTTGGCTTATGTTCTTGCTAAATGAATACACAGATAGAAAGACCAAAGTTGAAAAATATACATAAAGATGGAATAAGAAGTCAACAAATAATTATAATTTAATAACACTTGTAGGAAATATGTAAACAGGAGAATTGGGAGAAGAGAGGATAAAAAAGAAAAATCTATCTGTACTTTTTTGCATTGTTTATCTATTAGTTTCATTCCTTTTTTTAACCACATTTATGCATCCATCTCTTTATTATTTTACATCATTATGGCTAACTTGTCTTGATTTATCAATGGGGCAAATCAGGTGACATTCAAGGTGCTCTACTTGAAAGCATGCCACATAAGGGAATTTAGAGAGGACCATGTCAATAATTAGGAAGTTATTCATTTGTTGACTGTACTACTGCCAAGTATTGACATTGCTTTACCTCTCTCATCTTTACTTTTCTTATGAATGGAATAAAATAATTGTATTAAGTAATTATTGTTAACCTTCTCGTTTTCTAATTTGTTGCATTTTTTTTGTTGTTATACTCTTTTATTCCTGTGAATGTGTTCTATCTGCTTCTGTCATCTCTCTGTCCTTAATTGGCACCAGTAAAAGGAGCTTAAATAATGTTAATGTTATGGTAAATATAGCATAATTACAAAGATAAACATCAGGTATAATATTATATGCTATACATGCATACTCAATGATAGTTGAATTTTATGTTATTTGAATCAGCATTGGTAATAATTTCTAACCTTGAATAACCTTGAATTTACCATAACAATAGGGTAAAATGAATTGCTATTAATTGATACCAAAGATAAGGGAGTTGAAAATGAGGAGTTAAAGTAAATGAAATTGAGAAAAGAAGGGCACCAAGTATTGGGTTGGCAAAAAGGTTCATTCAGGCTTTTCATAACATCTTATAGGAAAATCCAAGTAAACCTTTTGGCCAAACCTATATTACAAATGGACAAAACAAGGGCAAACAAAGACTCTATAGCCAGGATTTGCATATTTTTAATGACTTTAAACTCTTTCTGATTTTACAAATTAATCAAAAGTATTTCCTGGTGGAATAAGGGAATAGACAGAACCCCAAACATTTACAGTTCCACATCTGATTCCCAGCGTGGACACCTCATTCAGTGAGGATATGCTGTCATCAAGTTGCAAGATACCTGAATAATTTTGACTTCAACTATGAGCACTTGCAGCCATGAAATTAAAAGATGCTTACTCCTTGGAAGGAAAGTTATGACCAACCTAGATAGTATATTCAAAAGCAGAGACATTACTTTGCCAACTAAGGTCCGTCTAGTCAAGGCTATGGTTTTTCCTGTGGTCATGTGTGGATGTGAGAGTTGGACTGTGAAGAAGGCTGAGAGCCAAAGAATTGATGCCTTTGAACTGTGGTGTTGGAGAAGACTCTTGAGAGTCCCTTGGACTGCAAGGAGATCCAACCAGTCCATTCTGAAGGAGATCAGCCCTGGGATTTCTTTGGAAGGAATGATGCTAAAGCTGAAACTTCAGTACTTTGGCCACCTCATGCGAAGAGTTGACTCATTGGAAAAGACTCTGATGCTGGGAGGGATTGGGGGCAGGAGGAGAAGGGGACGTCAGAGGATGAGATGGCTGGATGGCATCACTGACTCGATGGACATGAGTCTGGGTGAACTCCAGGAGTTGGTGATGGACACGGAGGCCTGGCGTGCTGCGATTCATGGGGTTGCAAAGAGTTGGACACGACTGAGTGACTGAACTGAACTGAACTGATGAGTGCTTGTGTGTGTGTGTGTGTTTTTTTTTTTCCCTTTAACAATTTCTAGAAGTAAGGACTATCACAAAGAGTACTTCAGTGGTAGAATGAGGTCTTTTCAAGCATTCTGCTGAGTATGCTGGCTGTTTCCCTTGTACATCTGATGGTATTGGAGTTTGAATATTATGTCATCAATCAATGATATCTGAAAACAGCAAAAGAGAAGAGAAATGTGCAGAGGAGATCTCTCTTTTTTTTTAACTACCCTCTGTTTCCATCAAGAAGGAATGCTGCCTCCGGAAGCATCTGATATTGTCTCTGATGGTCTGTTCTAAGCCAATCACTGGCAAAACAAGCAAATTAGACTAAATATGGTTCATTCTCTGAGTTTAGGTTATCATTTAAACACATTGACACACCTTATTACAATTTATTGGAGTTTTTTTGTTTGTTTGTTTGTTTGTTTTAGCAGAGAAGTAGTGGTGAAGGACTACTTCACCACTGTTGGGAGATAATCAAAGGGTTTTTTATTTGTCATTCTTGCTCTCCACATATCCGTTAAGAAATAATTGTAAACCAGGGCTATGTTACCTCTTTCCTTGTATAAGACTATGCTCTATTTCTTTACCTTATATTTTAATATGACTTTCCCTCTGCCCAATGAGAAAAATGGAGCCCTTCTTTTGAATGGTTTTACTTCAGATTTTTGTATTAAAGCTGATAAACACCCATTAAAACTCATTTCTGGACCTACTATGTATTGGTGTACTTAATGCTTTTTATGGTTTTTAATTACCATAACTTCTGACTTTTGTTGATCTGCATAAAGTGAAAAATAGGAGAAAGAGTATACAAATCACTTATAAAGCATTTTAGGAAAATAAATCCTGCTCTTTAGCCATAGTTGTTTCAACTATTTTCCTTGTGAAAGTATTTTGGGAAAACAGGGTTACCAATAGAGCAAGGTCTTTACTGAGAGATTTTTCAACCACCAAAATAACAAAACAAGAGTTGCTTTTATATTAAATAATGGTTAAGGCTTCAGTCAAACTGGTTTAGCTTCTAATGTCTATCTCATCGCACTAATTGTTTGAACTTGGGATAAAATACCTAAACTTCCTGGGCCTAAATTTCCTTTGTTGCCCAATAGTAATTAATACTTGCCTCTCTCTCCAAAAACTATTAGCATCTAATGAGATGATATATATAAAGCAACAAATATAGCTTTGGACTTGCCTATAGTGAATTCTACAATATTGTGCATGATATATTGTTGTTGTGATGTTTTATCCATGTAAGCTAAACATTTTTGCATTTTAACATCTCTGAAATAGAGATGCTTCTTTTACTTAATGATCTCTTACAATAGTTCTTTTTATTTAGTAGTTGTTGATGTCATTATCATGGCCTAGCACATGGGTAAATCAAAATGTTATTTCTAGTGTTAAACCTGGACATCTACAACTGCTAGAAGTTTCAGTCAACAAACCACTCAAAGACCATTTGATAAAGAAATATGGGTCCTAGTTGTTATTATCTGAAGATTCTATGTTGGTGTTTCCTGGTAAAATACAGATGTCATCAACACTTCAGAATAAATATCATTATAGTGTAAGAAAATTTGAAGACAATAGTGGAGTACTTTCTTGATTGAACTGAGGACTATACTGTAAGAAAATAATAATTCTGAATCACAAAATACGATTTAGTATGGTTGAACTCTGAATGCAAAGAAGATTTAGGAATAGCTTAACCAATGTACTTTTCTTCTATTTTCCTTCATAAATATACATGAATAATATAATATAGGGCATTACTAAATACATATAAACTCTTTCAATAAAAATTTTTAAATGTTTTGAAATTTCTAAGTCACAATATTTTAAAATATTTTTAGATTTAAAATGATACCTAGAAAATGACTATTAAAATTATTTTGAATACTAATAACTGTCAAAAGCCCTGGAGATACCATGGAGAACAAAATAAAGAAGAGAGTCAAGCCCTAGTGGAGCTTACATTCTATTAGGAAACACAGACAACAGACAAATATGTGACAGAGTAATTGGAAATTATAAATGTAATAAAGACAACTAAACAGAACATGTAGACAGATATTGATGATACAATGCTGATTTATTTTTCTAATATTTTGCATTAACTGAAGTAGGTGCAAGCGGTCATCCATAATATAATGTATAGATAATGATTTATTTCTAGATATGACACTGTCTTTTCAAGAAGGAGCATGTAATATTGCTAAATATGTGTTTTATTTATTTGTTAGTGTGTGAGTATGTGTGTTTTTGTGTGTCTTTGAGGACTAAATCATTAAATACCAAAGGCTATTGTCAAGTATTAGAATTAGCTGTATTGTTAGAAATAAAGAAGTATTCTATGTGGGTAAAACATTTACCATAAAGTGTCCATCTGTGTCTTTTATGATGGCATTTTAATAATGTATTAGATAATTATACACCTATATATTTTATTCACTGTATAACTTATTATAATACCATAAACAATATATAGCTTATTATAATAATGTTATTTGTAATAAAGTTTATTATAAAATTTATTTAAGGTGCTCAAAAGATTTATTATTTTGATATACAAAACATAAACAACAATTATCATTTAATATAATTAAAAAAGCAAATAAAGATAAAAGTAAATTCTTAAATACTAGGTAGAATACAAATTGCATGTTGTCATGGTAACCCAAAATATCAGAGATGTTGGAATATCTTACTGAATTGGCAAACACAGCTTCAACACATTCACTTCAGAATCTGCCTCATGTAGTGATATTTTATGCCTTTAGCTACAATTTAATTCATGTCTTAACATCTAATGAGTAATATGAATGACTGTCAATGAACCAAATATGTTATTATAGAAAATATATTTTTAAAAGATATGAAATCAAAGTGAATACTGTACGAGTACCATCAATGCAGACTTCCTTGACATCACACATTAATTAAAGAGTTATTTTAAATATTCCGTCAAAGATTTTCAAACAGAACAACTTATTTTCAGTTCTTACACCTGTATGCTATGTCATTGTGGAATTTCCTGTTTCCATTTCTTTCTCATCTTGCAGTTGTCAATCAGGGGTATATTTAAAATGTACAAGGGTATATAATTCAAATGTACATTGTAAGACTTTTCCAAAATAGCCTATTTGAACTAAAACAAAGAAATTATCATGGAATACTGCTTTTTAAAAAACAGTACAGAATATATTAAAAAGCTGAGACATTACTTTGCCAGCAAAGGTCCATCTAGTCAAGGCTATGGTTTTTCTAGGGGTCATGTATGGATGTGAGAGTTGGACTGTGAAGAAAGCTGAGTGCTGAAGATTTGATGCTTTTGAGCTGTGGTGTTGGAGAAGACTTTTGGGAGTCCCATGGACTGCAAGGAGATCCAACCAGTCCATTCTAAAGGTCAGTCCTGGGTGTTCTTTGGAAGGAATGATGCTAAAGCTGAAACTCCAATGCTTTGGCCACCTCATGCGAAGAGCTGGCTCATTGGAAAAGACTCTGATGCTGGGAGGGATTGGGGGCAGGAGAAAAAGGGGACGACAGAGGATGAGATGGCTGGATGGCATCACCAACTCGATGGACGTGAGTTTGGGTGAATTCTGGGAGTTGGTGATGGACAGGGAGGCCTGGTGTGCTGCGATTCATGGGGTCACAAAGAGTCGGACACAACTGAGCGACTGAACTGAACTGAACTGAACAGAATATATAAAATTATTTAATGGTAAATATATTCAAGTATAGTTTTGAGGCTTCAGAGTTAAATAATGGTTCAATTTGGAATTGTTCATATGCCCCTTAAGGCTATTTAATCTATGTGCATTTTAATTCAAATAGTACTTTTAATGGATAATGAACATTCCTTTTTCTCATAATCATGAGTTTGTGCTTACTACTATTTGAAAAGCAAAATCCAAATAGTCAAAATGAATGCCAAATAAATGCAAAATATTCTTTTTTTTTTTTTTTTTACTATTTTTTTGTCTCATTAGTCTATGCTTCCTCTGATACCAAAATTCTTTTTAAAATTACTGCATAATTTCAGTATTATTGAAAATTCTCCAGTTGATTTTGATACATGAAATTTTAAACACACCTAACCAAGACAGGCCTTTGGGGGAGGAAAATGGGCATATCTCCCTCTCAAGGTCTTAAGGGTTGTAACTGCCAAGAAGCTGAACTCATTGTCCTGGATGAACAGTTCAGTTATTTGCTATATGACAATGTGTTTTCAACAACTTTTTGGGATATTGAGATTAAATGATATTGCATTTTTACATGAATGGAATTTCATTAACTTTTTTCTCCATCCCCCACATTCACAATCAAATAACAGAGGCAGATGTTGAGTCAGTGGTTATAGATTATCTTATTATATTTCATGAGTGATGTATCTCAAAAACATATGGTTCTGATACTCATCACAATTAATTCTTAATAAATACTCTATCCTTGGCCACATTTTGGAAAAAAAAAATTACCAAATTATTGTGAGAGAAGTCCTTGGCATTTGCTAATAGCACCTTTACAAATTGTTTTCTACACATCACTGTTTGCATTTTAATGTTAGTTTATTAACTACATTCTTAGGTAATGTCCTAAGGTTTAAATTTCCTATTGTTCAAAATGACTAATTTTTTGGCTTCAACCACCAGAATTGTGCTGCTGGATCTCTCATCTTTATCTCCAAATTAGAGAATGGTTGTATCCATCTTAATTTAATATAATTAAAATAAAGAGCAAGGTAAGTTTTCAGGTTTACCAAATTCTCAATAATGCACAGGTTATTAGTTTGGCAGATCATTTGGGGGGAAGAGAAGAGGGAGTTTGTTTTATCTGCATTATCTCCATTCTAGAGAATGTGTTGATAACCCTTTGAAATAATAGCAAAATTGTAGTCTGTATGCTTGAGAGCTTGAACTGAATATAGACATAAATAAATAAACATGATGATAATGAAGTTGTATGTATAAAAGTGAAGAAAATGATCACTTTTAAATTCTAATTTTAACAACGATTTTGATGATAATAACATACATAAAAATATATATAAAATACAGCATAAAATCTGGACACTATTCTAATAATTTTATACATTTTATCATATTAAGCCTTCCTGATAATTCCATGATGGTGAGTTTCATTGTTAATCCAACTTTACAATTAAAGAAAAACATCAAGAACTAGTTACCTGCTCAAGGTCACGCTGCTTATAAATGTCAAACATAGTATCAGAACCAAGGGAGCCCTGACTTTTTATACTATGTTGACACCTCCTCCTTGTAAATTTCAGTATTATTTTGGCAACCCAGAACCATAATTCTTTATCTGCTCTTTCTTAGTCTATTCATTGCTTTTACCCTCCCACCTTTTGAATATTTGTGAACCAGAGTTTAGTTCTAAAATCTTATGATATTCTCATCTTTCACCTAGTTAACTTGTTAATGTTTAAAAAAGCAATGTGCTTCAAAGAGAGATTAAGGTAGATTAAGATGTTTCTACTACATAGAATTTTGTGGCTAATGGAGACATCTTCTTGTTAATGGGATCAAAACTTAAATGAGATTGAGTTCTGCAGTCCTCATGTAAGGAAATCCAGGCCAACACCAACATTTTCATGTTGTTGAATATTTCTATTTTGAACCATGCAGTTGCTGTGCTCTGTTTGTTATTAGGTGCTAAGTTATTTCAGTTATGTGTGCCTCTGTGCAACCCTATGGACTATCGCCCACCAGGCTCGTCTGTCCATGGGCTTCTCCAGACAAGACTACTGGAGTAAGTAGCCATACCCTCCTTCAGGGGATTTTCCCGACCCAGGGTCTCTAATGTCTCCCTGCACTGGCAGGCAGATTCTTCAAAACTAGCACCACCTGAGAAGCCCCTGAAAAGGCAGTAATTGATAATTATAGAATCTGATTAAAAAAAAATAAAATGTTCTGGATCTTAATCCCAGATAATTGACAAAGGCCTGATGTACAAAGGTCTTCCCTTTAGTGTGGGCTTCCCTTGTGGCTCAGCAGGTAAAGAATCCACCTGTGATGCAGGAGACCTGGGTTCAATCCATGGGTTGGGAAGATCCCCTGGAGAACAGAAAGGCTACCCACTCCAGTATTTTGGCCTGGAGAAATCCACGGACTGTGTAGTCCATGGGGTCCCAGTCAGACAAGACTGAGAGACTTTGACTTCACTCCATTTACTGTATCATAGTTATAAATGTCATGGGAACATGCCTGATGGCATGCTGTTTTCCAAGGCAGAAGAAACTTATTCCATAGGGAAAAATCATTTCCCAAAAAAGCAAAAAACAATAAAAAAGTAATTTTATAACATATCACCTTTATCAGACAGATAGAGGACTAACTGCTGCTGCTGCTTAGTCATTTAGCCCACCAGGCTCCTAATTCTTCCTAAATATTTTCCTTTGATGAATGTGGTTAAATTGTGTATCACAATTTTACGAACCAAAAAGATGCATTTTCATTCTTTGATTTAGAGTAGCTATCATCTACCTCTCCTCTCCAACACATGCTCCACTTTCCTTTTCAAAAGACAGTAAGGAATAGAAGTCTAGATCTAAATATATTAGATTATAGAGTGGTATTCCTATTTCAAAAAAATCAATAATTTCTTAAACTCACACATAAGGGTATATATTGGAGAAGGCAATGGCACCCCACTCCAGTACTCTTGCCTGGAAAATCCCATGGACAAAGGAGCCTGGTGGGCTGCAGTCCATGGGGTTGCTAAGAGTCAGACACGACTGAGCGACTTCACTTTCACTTTTCACTTTCATGCATTGGAGAAGGAAATGGCAACCCACTCCAGTGTTCTTGCTTGGAGAATCCCAGGGACGGGGGAGCCTGGTGGGCTGCCATCTATGGGGTCGCACAGAGTCGGACACGACTGAAGCAACTTAGCAAGGGTATATATAACATCCTCTTTATTAGATGTATAATGTGTTTTAAAAAATAGGATACTACTAGGATAGTTCCCACAGAAAAAATGAAGCTTTGTATATAAGTTTATAAATACATATAATGGATGTTTTTGTGTTTGCTTGTGTGTGTGTAGACATGAAAATAAGTAAATGTATTAATATATACACATAGTTAAGTATTAAGTGATATTCCAGAAGGTAGATTATTACCTATATTTTTGAGACATAATGTCTGTACAAATACACTAAGAACTATTTTGTAAAAGACATCGGTTAATTGGATAAAGCCTCTAAATATGGAAAGAAAGTTTAATGACTTGCTTACTTTGACCTCTTATATTATAGAGGGCTGCTGCATGGTGTTAGATATAGATGCAGTATCATCCATTATATCAGGCCACAGACACATAAGTCATATTTCCATTACTAAATATTCCCAGCAAGCTATCACCTTTCCAGAAAATTATGTTGTCCTTATAATTCTCAACTACAAGCAAATATTAAGAGTTTACTTCTTCATGTGCATTGCTAACTGCAGAATAATTAGTTGAAATTAGTTGAAATAATTAGCTGAAAGGTTTTGTGTTTTACATAAAGAGTCCATGATCTTTACAGTTTCATGTATTATAGACACAATCATACAACAACCTTTAGGAAATAAAGATGATGGTTAGTTGCTATGACGTATACAACTTTTGCAACCCCATGGACTGTAGTTTATCAGGCTCCTCTGTCTATGGGATTCTCCAGGCAAGAATACCATAGTGAGTTGCCATTTCCTTCTCCAGGGGATCTTCCTGACCCAGGAATCAGACCTGGGTCTCCTGCATTGCAGGCAGATTATTTAGGGACTGAGCTACTAGAAAATAAAGATAGGAAACATCAACTGAAAGCAAGTATTTAAATATGTGATCAGATCAGATCAGTCACTCAGTCGTGTCCCACTCTTTGCGACCCCATGAATTGCAGCACGCCAGGCCTCGCTGTCCATCACCAACTCCCAGAGTTCACTCAGACTCACATCCATCGAGTCCGTGATGCCATCCAGCCATCTCATCCTTTGTCCTCCCCTTCTCCTCTTGCCCCCAATCCCTCCCAGCATCAGAGTCTTTTCCAATGAGTCAACTCTTTGCATGAGGTGGACAAAGTACTGGAGTTTCAGCTTTAGCATCATTCCTTCCAAAGAAATCCCAGGGCTGATCTCCTTCAGAATGGACTGGTTGGATCTCCTTTGCAGTCCAAGGGACTCTCAAGAGTCTTCTCCAACACCACAGTTCAAAAGCATCAGTTCTTCGGCGCTCAGCCTTCTTCACAGTCCAACTTCACATCCATACATGACCACAGGAAAAACCATAGCCTTGACTAGACGAACCTTTGTTGGCAAAGTAATGTCTCTGCTTTTGAACATGCTATCTAGGTTGGTCACAACTTTCCTTCCAAAGAGTAAGCGTCTTTTAATTTCATGGCTGCAGTCACCATCTGCAGTGATTGTGGAGCCCAGAAAAATAAAGTCTGACACTGTTTCCCCATCTATTTCCCATGAAGTGATGGGACCAGATGCCATGACAGACCAACATAAAACAAATATTCACATGTGTGTGTGCTAAGTTGCTTCAGTTGTGTCCTACTCTTTGTGATGCTAAGGACTATAGCCCACCAGGCTCCACTGTCCATAAGGTTCTCCAGGCAAGAATATTGGAGTGGGTTTCCATTGTCTCTGCAGGGGATCTTCCCAACCTAGGGGCTGAACCCACCGCTCTTATGTCTCCTTGTGTTGGCAGACAGGTTGTTTACCACTAGTGCCACTTGTGAAACCCCAAAGAGATTTGAAAGATTTGGTAAAGTGAGTTGGAATTAGACACACAAATTAAAAGAAGGAAGGGAGATTGATTTGGAAATGGATCAAGCATCTACTTTGATTATGTAATTTAAAGGATTTTTCAAGCATTATTTCTTCCATGATTTGATGAAATTACCAACAAAAATAATATCAGTATTCAGTAATTCCTGTTAATCCACTGAAGAACTTCCTTCTAACTCAGCCATAATCTTGTGTATATGTTTTAAATTTTTATTAGTTATTACTCAGCAACCTAGTCAGTCACTTATAATGGTTATGGTGCAGTTTATCTTGATCTGGTAAATAAAGGACATGGGACAATGCCAAAAAAATTTTTTGGGAGGAAAACCATCAAAGCAGGAAGTGAGAAATACCTTATTAAAGGAAAATATCAAATGGGAAAATGTACATGGAAAAGAAAAAATTATATAAATATGTAATATTCTTCCTGTGTCAAATGTTTACTCTAAACAAGCTATGCAGATCCTCAGATACTTTTTAAGAATAAAGAAAACAGGCAAAAGTTTTGGTAAATAATTGATCCAAGCCCTGAGAAGACATTAATGAAAATGTGGAAATCAGGAAGAAACTAGAACACAGAAAATGTCAAATATACTTCCTTTATTTTATTTTTTTCCTCCAAATTTTTCTTAAGTGCATATTATGTGCTAACATCAGTGTGAAAATAAATAATAACCTAGGAAGAGCTGCTCAAGGAAATCACAGTCTATATTCAATACTAACAGTGGTTAAGTATTATTAATATTTGTAAATATCATGGAGCCCTACAAGAAGGAAGAAGACTGCAAAGTGAAGAGCCTTGAAAAGAAGCTTGGCAATGAGATTTGAAAGATATCTAGTAGGTAACTAGGTGGAAATGATAGATAAAAAGATAAAGATGAAAAAAAATTGATAAAAGTTTTGAAAGAAAAAAATAAGAGAATGAAATAGCTAAATCACTCAACAAATATTTATTAAAGACCTACCATGTGTCAATTATGAGACATGCCCAACCCTGGGGCAAAAATCGAGGGCAAATACTTGATTTAGGGGGAAACACCAGTAGAGGTGGGGCAATGATATTGAGAAAAGAGAGCTAATTAAGCTTCTTTACTAGATCAACTATCACAGCAATTTAACTCTGAGAAACACTATGATTTTTATGAAAAGAGTTAAGCTGTGTTCCAGTATTTGGTACAAGAGGATTTAGGTTCAAATGGTCAAAATTAGATATAATTTTTCATGAAAAATACAAATTTTCTTTTTTGTTAGGTAGTCAGGAATGAGCAGGTTTTGTTTTGATTACCCTCCAAAAGGTAAAACAATGGTCAGCTTAGCTTCACAGGTGACTCTATTTTCTTCTGTTGCCCAGATTCCTGGGTATCATGGCACTTCTTTCTGTCACAAGCCACCATGATTATACTCTGACTTCAGTGAGGCAGTTAGCTTAGAAGTAAAGGCTACACTTTCCTTTCTACTTTGTTCCTAGTCTGGCTGAGGTTATTTTGGCTTCATTTTCAAAATATCTCCATGGCTCTTCTGTAATTTGGGAAGGAAAATGGACACAGTTTGAGATAATTGGAATCTTATTTTGGAGGTTGATCTCACGTCATAGGAGAAATTGGAATATTTCTCTGAGTGCATACAAGAAAATGTTAAAGGATTTTTGGACACTGAATCTTGGTCTAGTGCTTATGTGGGTCTCCTTCTTATTTCATGTTTTCCTTATGAAGAAACATCAATTAGAATACTCTTTTGTTCTATCTCTAGCTTCTCAATCACTCCTTACAAGGAAAATGAATTATCATATTGGTAATTTAGGCTCAGGATTTGGATGTGCATGAGTGAAAGTCACTCAGACATGTCCAACTCTTTGCAGCCACATGGACTATATAGTCCATGGAATTCTCCAGGCCAGAATACTGGAGTGGGTAGCCTTTCCCTTCTCCAAGGGGTCTTCTCAACCCAGGGATTGAACCCAGGTCTCCCTCATGCAGGCGGGTTCTTTAACAGCTGAACCACCAGTGAAGCCCTGGCTGCACATAGCTCAACCTATTTTTTATTTTTTCCTTTTCACTCAGTTATGTCTGCCTAGGGATAACACATAATTCTTGGTCTTATAGTTAATAAAGAAGTAAATGTCCCACTTCTCTAGATGTGTCTGTCATCATCCATGGTTACCTCTAACCAGGTACATATGTTCTCATTACTGTACCATGGAGCTCACTGATACCATAGTTTAGCAAAACATCCTTTAGTTCTGTGTTTTCCATAATAAAGCTACCATTTGCATTTACTTTTCCTGAATCCTAGGTATATTTGGAAATTGGTTCCAAATGTGATGGGGAATAGGGATGACATTTATCCAGCTGTCTCCAACCCCCACTGTAGATGGTATCAGAAAAGACTTTTCAAGTTTCAACTTATAAGAATCTCAGCTGACCTGGTTCTGATCTGGGAAAATGGTTTAATTGCTAATTTGGTTGAAGTTAAGTTAGGAAAGGAGGGGGAAGAACACTAAGACTTCAAAGGATCCTTCTTTGATTCAAGTCAATTGAATTAAGGTATTAAAAAACTGAGTAAAATAGAAATCATTTGCACATCAATTGTCCTAACCCATCAAGTTCAATAAATATAAGCCTTGTCTCTCCTATAGCATACTACCAGCAGTCTCCCTTATTCTAAAATCATGACCGGGAGCTATGGCACCAATATCAACTGATTGGTTGGTTGGACTTGTCTAGAAATCTTGTTTTGTTGTTGTTGTTTGTTTCTTTAATTTGATGTCTGGCATCAAAAAAGCTTTATATTCCACCCATTTGGGAGCCACTTCCCCTATTAAATACCCAAGGCCAAGTTTTTGAACATGTAATTTTAGATAGGTGGGAATAAAGGGTTATCACTTTGACAACTTTGGGCACTGTGCTGGGTGCATACTTGAACAGAATGGCTCTGCCTAGCTTTTCATTTGGCTTCTTCTTGGTCCTATTTGTATTTCGTATTTGAATAGGTCATTTAGAGAATAGTGAAGTCGCTCAGTTGTGTCTGACTCTTTGCGACCCCATGGACAGTAGCCAACCAGGCTCCTCTGTCCATGGGATTTTCCAGGCAAGACTTTTCCGGAGTGGGTTGCCATTTCCTTCTCCAGGGGATCTTCCAAAACCAGGGAACGAACCCGGGTCTCCTGCATTGTAGGCAGATGCTTTACTGTCTGAGCCACCAGGGAAGTCAATTTAGAGAATGGGATAGGTAAATCAGCTATAACTAAAGAAGTAATTTTACAACTATTTAGGTGTTCCTACATATAAAATGTTTTCAGTGTTACATTTGAACCTTAAAACACTGTTGTGAGTTAAGGAGGACGTGGTCTATTTTATCAGTTTTGCAGATGAGGTTTTGGCATGTTGAATCAAACATACCTGATTTCAAATTTGGCCTTCATAACTTATCAGCAGTATGAATTTCCATGAATTCCTCAGTATTTTTATTTATAAAATGTTTTGAACAGTTAAATTCAGTATAAGAGTTAAAGCTATTATCCCAGTCTAGTAATTAAGAAATAGTAGTTACTTTATTTTAAATTTAAAGCCAACATTCTCTCACTCTATCAATTTGAACACTAAATCTCAATCATTCAAATATTTTAGAAATTGTATATTGAACAGTGTATTCATAAATATTCATGCAATTTAACTTTTAAATTCTAAGCCATAGGTTTTGGCACAAACTCTATTTCCTATGTAATGACAAAGATATGCCAGCTCCATTCATTAAATATAGTTAGGTAAGGCAGAAAGGGGAAATGGCACCAATAAATAATTCCATGTAATTTCTGTGAACCACAGATGTTTAAGTCGAGCTATATTAATAATTTAATAATTCATAGTAGATTAATTTATTGTGGGTTACCACCTTTAGCACTTTTATAAATCAAAGTGTTAAGATTGTGTTTAATAAATCATTTTAATTCTCTGAGAAAATGTAAGAAATTTAGCTGTCATATTAACCTACATTGCAAATCCACAAAGGAAATTTTTATGAAATTTAACCCACTAAATATAATGAGAAATTTCATACATTGAAATACACAGCCTTTCAAAATATTTGTGCAGTGTTATTAGATAATATATTTAAAATAAATGTCATCTTTTCTACTTTATCAGTCTGACTGGGTTTGTCCAGATATTGGTCAAAAGAAGAATCTGGGTCCACAATCTTATCCCAACCTACTGCTCCTGCCAAATTTTAGTTGTTTTCTTTAGAGATCTCTGTTGAGTTACATATTTCTTAACAACCTTCTTTCTCTTTTTCTTTATATTCTCTTCTCTCACATTTTATGATTGCAGTTTTCATATTATCTTTGAAAAAAAATAAGAGCAGATTATTCAGAATGAACTTGTAAACAAGTAAGTTAATTATTCATGTTTGACCCTGAGTAAAAGCAAATCTAAAAACTAGAAATGCTGTTAAATAATTGACGTCTTATTTTAAGTGACATTTTCAAACTGTGATTTTTAATTTTGATGGAAATTTCAATTTAATCCCCTCTAAGATAGTAGCTTCTCCAGTGGCTCAGAGGTAAAGAATCCACCTGCCAATGCAGGAGATGCAGGAGACACAGTTTCTATCACTGAGCAGGGAACATCCACTGGAGAAGGAAATGGCAACCCACTCCAGTATTCTTGCTTGGAACGTCCCATAGGTAGAGGAGCCTTGCTGGCTACAGACCATGGTGTCACAGAGTCGGACATGACTGAACACACACACACTAAAATAGGAGGAAGTTATTTCTTATTTCTCCCTCATAAATTTTTTTTGACCATATAACCTTTATTCAGAGGTCCTATTTTAATAGCCAAGAATTTAACAAAAGTGCCAAAAAACAATGCCTTCATAAATTTTTTAAAATTATTTTTTAAATATATGGTTGACTAGCTTTATCTATGTCACCCTTCATCTCTGCTCTTCTCTTCCTCTGTTATAGAATGAATTGTGTCTTCCTAAAATTCATATGATTTCATATGATGTTGTAATCCCCAAAGTGATTGTACTCCTAGATAAGATTGTTATGAGGTAATTCAGTTCAGTTCACATCAGTCACTCAGTCGTGTCCGACTCTTTGCGACTCCATGAATCGCAGCATGCCAGGCCTCCCTGTCCATCGCAAACTCCCAGAGTTCACTCAGACTCACATCTATTGAGTCAGTGATGCCATCCAGCCACGTCATCCTCTGTCATCCCCTTCTCCTCCTGCCCCCAATCCCTCCCAGCATCAGAGTCTTTTCCAATGAGTCAACTCTTCGCATGAGGTGGCCAAAGTACTGGAGTTTCAGCTTTAGCATCATTGCTTCCAAAGAAATCCCAGGGCTGATCTCCTTCAGAATGGACTGGTTGGCTCTCCTTGCAGTCCAAGGGACTCTCAAGAGTCTTCTCCAACACCACAGTTCAAAAGCATCAATTCTTCAGCGCTCAGCCTTCTTCACAGTCCAACTCTCACATCCATACATGACCACAGGAAAAACCATAGCCTTGACTAGATGAAACTTTGTTGGCAAAGTAATGTCTCTGCTTTTGAATATGCTATCTAGATTGGTCATAACTTTCCTTCCAAGGAGTAAACGTCTTTTATTTTCATGGCTGCAGTCACCATCTGCAGTGATTTTGGAGCCCAAAAAAAATAAAGTCTGACACTGTTTCCACTGTTTCCCCATATATTTCCCATGAAGTGGTGGGACTGGATGCCATGATCTTCGTTCTCTGAATGTTGAGCTTTAAGCCGACTTTTTCACTCTCCACTTTCACTTTCATCAAGAGGCTTTTGAGTTCCTCTTCACTTTCTGCCATAAGGGTGGTGTCATCTGCATATCTGAGGTTATTGAGATTTCTCCCGGCAATCTTGATTCCAGCTTGTGTTTCTTCCAGTCCAGCGTTTCTCATGATGTACTCTGCATATAAGTTAAATAAGCAGGGTGACAATATACAGCCTTGACGAACTCCTTTTCCTATTTGGATCCAGTCTGTTGTTCCATGTCCAGTTCTAACTGTTGCATCCTGACCTGCATACAAATTTCTCAAGAGGCAGATCGGGTGGTCTGGTATTCCCATGTCTTTCAGAATTTTCCACAGTTTATTGTGATCCACACAGTCAAAGGCTTTGGCATAGCCAATAAAGCAGAAATAGATGTTTTTCTGGAACTCTTGCTTTTTCCATGATCCAGCAGATGTTGGCAATTTGATCTCTGGTTCCTCTGCCTTTTCTAAAACCAGCTTGAACATCAGGAAGTTCACGGTTCACATATTGCTGAAGCCTGGCTTGGAGAATTTTGAGCATTACTTTACTAGCATGTGAGATGAGTGAAATTGTGTGGTAGTTTCAGCATTCTTTGGCATTGCCTTTCTTAGGGATTGGAATGAAAACTGACCTTTTCCAGTCCTGTGGGCACTGCTGAGTTTCCCAAATTTGCTGGCATATTGAGTGCAGCACTTTCACAGCATCATCTTTCAGGATTTGAAAGAGCTCAACTGGAATTCCATCACTTCCACTAGCTTTGTTCGTAGTGATGCTTTCTAAGGCCCACTTGACTTCACATTCCAGGATGTCTGGCTCTAGGTCAGTGATCACATTATCTGGGTCGTGAAGATCTTTTTTGTACAGTCCTTCTATGTATTCTTGCCACCTCTTCTTAATATCTTCTGCTTCTGTTAGGTCCATACCATTTCTGTCCTTTATTGAGCCCATCTTTGCATGAAATGTTCCCTTGGTATCTCTAGTTTTCTTGAAGAGATCCCTAGTCTTTCCCATTCTGTTGTTTTCCTCTATTTCTTTGCATTGATTGCTGAAGAAGGCTTTCTTATCTCTTCTTGCTATTCTTTGGAACTCTGCATTCAGATGCTTATATCTTTCCTTTTCTCCTTTGCTTTAGTTAATTAGTTAAATTAACTAAATTAGGTAATTAGTTAAACTAATTCATTAGGGTAAGACCATACTACCACAAGACTTGTATCTTTATAAAAACAAGAAAATATACCTAGTCTTTCTCTCTATGCATACACAAAGAAGCCATGTGACAACAGAGAGAAGGTGACCATCTACAAGGCAGAAAGAAAAGTCTAGCAGAAACCAATCTGTTAGCACCTTAATATGGGAATCCTAGCCTCCAGAACTGTAAGAAAATAAGTGTCTATTGTTTAAGTCACACAGGCCGTGATATCTTGTTACAGCAGCTTGAACAGACTAATAAACCATCCTAAACAATTTCTACCACTCTTCCATATTTCTTTGTAAATCTTACAGTATTCAGAAGCCCTTTATATCCCATCCATTTTCATCTATACTACATTAGTAGACTAGGTGCATGCTTATCTGTTCTCCTATCTCATACTGTTTTGAATTTCTGTTGCTTCTGACTAGATTAGGAGCATCTTGTATTTAGAGACTGTTTTCCATCAATTCAACATCCTTAAGACAGGGATTGTAGGATATAGGAAGTATTTGTTGAAGTATGTTTTGGGAGACAGAGCATAGTACTGGGTTAGTTTATGCCAACCCAATACATGGAAGGCAAGCTACTATAAAGTTGTCAAATAATTTTATATGTTTAATTTAATTTGAATTGAAAATTGAATGTGCTGTTTTATATAATAAAATTGTGGGTTTTTTTCAATGAAGAAATAAATATTAATGAAAGCATACATTATATAATGATATAGAAACTCAGTGGATATTTAGCAGGCTAAAATAATGATTATGATCTCTATGCAACATTATAAAAAACTATAATAAAATGTGTGTGAATTATACATAACATAATGGGAAATTATAACAAAATATACAATGGAAAAGACAGGAGATGGATTTGCTCAGGTACTATAATTACAAGTGTTTATAGATTGAAGCATATGAGAACATTTAGAAATTAATAGTTATAAAAGTTTATGTCAATGAATATTTTCTCCATTTTCCAAGCATCCCATTATTTATTATTTTGACAATTAAAATATAAAGTGTGTTTAAAAACACAAAGAAGCACATGAATAGCATAGATCTATGCACTGGAAAAGTACATGTTAAAAAGGCAAAAAAGCATGGCAGCTAGACACAAAGGCATGGTCAGATATACAAGTGTAAATATCATGTTTAACACTTCACTAGCTTGGGTGATCTTGAAAAAGTGCTTTATATGCTCAGAGGCCTAGTTTCTTTGTCTTTCAGATGAGAAATAATATTAACATAGTGTCTACCAAAGTACTGAGAAGAATGCTGGAATATCATGAGTGCTCTTAAAAGCTATCTAATGATTTCCAATAGAAAGTAAGCACTGTGAGACTGAGGACCTCTTTAATTCACTGATATAGATTAGTGCCTGTCATTTGATAATTTCATAATAAACATTATTTATGGATAAATGAATAAAAGGGAGAATATTGTGAAGACAGTAGAAAAGACTTCATAGGAAGTCATTTAAAATTTAAAGAAAGAAAAGAAAATCCTTTAAGTTTAAAGAAAAGAAAAACAGTATAATATACGTGTGCCTTGTGTACACTGTTGTTTAGTTGCTAAGTCACGTCCAGTCTTTTGTGACCTCATGAACGGCAGCCCACCAGGCTCCCATATCCATGGGGTTTTTCAGGCAAGAATACTGGAGTGGGTTGCGATTTCCTTCTCCAGGGGATCTTTTCAACCCAAGAGTCAAACCCAAGTCTCCTGCATTGATAGGTAGATTCTTTATCTCTGAGCCACTGGGGAAGCCCCTTATTGTATATATACACATGTATGTGTGTGTATGTGTGTATAAACATATATATAAAATATTTCATTATTTGGATGATATCTGAAAGGTAACTAAAATAACAGTTAAAACAGCTTTTTTACTGTGCAAATTATTTCCTGAGTAAAATAGATAACTTTTTTCCAGAAACTACTTTGACCCATAGTAGTAGTAGTAGTAGTAGTAGTAGTAGTAGTAGTGTTAGTCGCTCAGTTGTGTTTGACTCTTTGTGACCCCACTGACTGTAGCCCACCAGGGTCCTCTGTCCATGGGATTCTCCAGGAGCGGGTTGCCATTTCCTTCTCCAGAGGCTCTTCCCTACCCTGGGATCAAACCTAGGTCTCCTGTATTGCAGGCAAATTCCTTGCTGTTTGAGCTACATGGGAGACTTTGACCCTGTACCTTGTAGTCATTTACTGTCTCTGTGTTCAAAATTATTTCCTTGTAGTGAGTTAGTTCATCCTCTAGTAGAATCAGCCATGGTACATAAGCAAAATAAAGTTACTGTAAAAATGATGAATAGCATTTAATAAGATCATTTAAAAATTTTGAAAGAGAGTAAAGCAGAGACTAACTAAAGCTTAGAATACCCTTACTGAAAATTCTGTATTCCCTACTTTCAGAATTCCTCTTCCTAGATCTGCTTAGTGATGTCACTGAAATTCACTGATGCCTCCCCACACACTTTTTTTTTCCCCAACCTCAGGCTATATTAAATTTGCAGTTTACTGTCTTAAAAACACACTTGGAATGCATCCCAGTGTATTGATTATCTCTCAGATTTAAATTGAAAAATATAACTGACTTGGAAGGCAATAAACCACAAGGTGGGCAGTTTTCTCTATCACTTTTTCTATCAGTAGCACAGTAGCTCTCTAAACATTTTCAGGATAAAAGGATATTTGAGTGAGCCACTCAGAGAAGTAATAATAAACTTCCTTCCCACCCACGCAGGGGAGTGTAATACCAGTTTAGATGTGTTCCAGAAGATGAACCACTTACTTGTTCTTTGCTTAAGAAATGTGAATGAAATGAGTCAGTCTCTCTACATTCACCCCCACCTATATGAATATATTTGTTCATTTATTTATTCAAAATATTTGTAATTCATACATATGAATATATATTATGAATTATATATATATGAGTTCATATATATATATATATATATATATATATATATATATATATGTAATGCATTCACCAAGCATTTTTTTTCTATATCAAAGGGCTGTGGAATTTGCCTTCTAGGAGGCTACATTCTAATTGGCAGAGAGACACTCTTGAAAAAAAATTAAGTAAGGTAATTTCAGAACACACACAGAAGTTAGTAAAAGGAAATAATGGGACAGGGGCATAGAGTGAAGAAGTTTGCACGGTTTCTTTGCAATAAGTGTTCTAAATGGCTTCTCTTAGGGTGTGACTAGTTAACAGTCAGCCATGACAGGAGATAGGAAGAATTCTTCAAGCTTAATTTCAAACAGGTTAGTGCCTTGAATTGAAGAAAAAAGAAAAGAAAGAAAAGGAAAGAAAGAAGAGAGAGAGGAAAAGAGAGAGAAAGGGAGAAAGAAAGAGAAAAAGAAGAGAAAAATGTTAGTGGGATTGAAGAAAACAATGAACAGCTTTATGGGATAAGGATGAGGGATAATGTGGGTTCAAATCGGCCATGAAAAAATACTTTAGGTTTTCTTCTAATTGCAGTTTATAGCCAGAGGAGTATTTTTTCCAATGCAAAGATATTATCTGATAGATAATTTCTAAAACATTTTACACACACACTAATACTGTATCTGTGTCTCATTAAAAAGTTTAACCTAGTATCTGAGTAGAGATGGGACACTATCTCTTAGTTATTGTCTCTATAACTGGGATAGAACTATCAGTTACTGTCTAGGATTATTTAACATGTTTGGCAGAACAGATGATAGATTGAGCTGAAAAATTAATGTGAGTTGTTTCTTCTTAAAACATTCTATTAAAATGTAATGAATTGATAATGTAATTCATTGGCTTCTGAGTTAGATGCTATTAAAATTAGAGATGTATGTAAAATACAAAGGATTCCTGCTAGTTTTATATATTACACTGCTTGCTTCATTTCCTTCACTATGTTATAAGAGAAATTACTTAAAAAATACTATTTTAGTCACAAAAGCATAGTTTGCATTGCTGCCAGTAACTATAACTAGATTTTTAATCTGTCTTTGATGAATCAACTTTACACCAACATTTTTTAAACTCTTGATTTTGTAAAAAAAAAAAAAAAAACAAAAGCATATGAGCAAAATGCAACCGAAATTTATTGTTATTCCCAAAGTATTAAACAATCTAGCCACACTTTGCTCAAAGAAAACATCAAGTGTCTATGTATATTTTACTTACTACAAATATAAAAATTTCATGTACACCAGAGACAGAATAGAAGGTGGCTCTTCAATTTACAGAAATATACTAGTGAATATTTGGAAATATATTTATTAATTGGACTATTGTATTGTTCAGTACGTATTTTAATTTTTCAAGAAAATTAAATTTTGTATCAATTCTAATAGAGTGCTCTTATCATGTTCAATTTCCTGTTGAAAGAGAATGAGTATCAGGAAGGCTCACCCAGGTTATCTCAAATGGTAAATAGGGTAGGAGTAGATCTGAGCTCAAGTCAATCAAATCACACCTCCGTCCTCCCCAATTTAAACCATGATCTTGTGATTCAGTGGTAAAGAACCCACCTGCCAGTGCAGAAGGTGTGGGTTCAGTTCCTGGGTTGTGAAGATCCCCTGGCGAAGGAAATGCAACCCGCTCCAGTATTCTTGCTGGGAAATCCCACAGACAGGGGAACCTGGTTGGCTACAGTCCATGGCTACAGTCTAATCCAAAAGATTTGGAGATGACAAAACAACTTTTAAAACATACTTCAGGATTCAGGAATATAATATGAATTTATTTTATTATGCAGCTTACTCTGGAAAGAATAAAAGCAAATAAAATTATGAGAAAGAGGAAATAAATTATACATATATTGCTTTTTAATTTTTTTACTACTTTATATCATTCCACTCTTCATCCTATTTTCTACTACTCTTTTTTTTCTTAATGGTTTAAGTCTTTCTTATGTCTCTTCTTCATGTCCTGTATTTTCTACTGTGCTTTATTTCTTTGTGTCGTAAGTCTTTTTTCTTTGATCTATAATCTTATGGTACTTTGTAAATATATCTTGACTATTCAAGGGAATAGTATGTAGTATACAACCTATAATAACAAACTTAATGGGACTCCTCAATCTATAATTTCATACAGATATTTGATCATTTTTAAGCTTATAAGCAAAATTTTCATATTTGCAAACATGCAGATACCAAACACAAAATGATAAAATTTGGATTATTTTTTAATCTTCAAAGCTATGGAAATAAGCCAGAAGCAAAGTGCTTATAATTGTTGGCATGTCAAAGAGAAAGTTATGCAGTTTACACAGCCTCAGAGCATCTCTTATCTGAATATGAACTAAAAACATTTTTTAAAAGATCCTGGACACATTAATTGAATCATGAATCCTTCTAAAAGGAAATGAATCTATAGATGACTATTACAAGAAACTGTGTAAGAAACATAGTAAAATATTTATTCAATTTCATAAAAGGAAAAATACCATTTCTGTTCTACCATAAGGCATTCAAATAGCAGTAAATTGGGTAGAAAGAATAAAAGAAGAAAATGAAATAAGTAGAAAAAAGGCTTGCAGTTTTCCTAGAAGCAGTACCTGTTTTTGCCAATTGTTAAATACAATTGTCCTGTTCTTCAGAGCGGGGCTTCCCTGGTGGCTCAGGTTGTAAAGAATCTGCCTGCTATGCAGGAGACCTGGGTTCAATCCCTGGGTTAAGAAGATACCATGGAGAAGGAAATCACAACCCACTCCAGTATTCTTGCCTGGTGAACTTCACGGACAGAGGAGCCTGGCAAGTTACAGCCCATGAGATCACAAAGAGTCAGACACGACTGAGAAACTATAAACAATGTGCAATTATATATTGTAAATGTAATAATCTGAAAAACACCTAACTTAACTAAACTGGAATATAAATGAAATTCAGGACACTTGTGAGAAATTATCAAAAACTGACTAAAATATATTATAGCACCTCCTATCAGGAGATGAAATCTACGCCTCAGATCCTTGAATTTGGACTTGTCTGTGACTTGCTTTGACAAAGACAATCTGACAGAAGTACTGTGGGTATTTTCAACTCTGGATCAAAGACATCTTGCAGCTGCTGTTCTTGCTTGAAAACAAGCATAAGCTAGATTGTCAAATAATGAGAAACATGTGGTCCAGTTGCTCCTGTCACCCCCACTTCCAACAAGCCAACCCCTAGAAGAGGAGCTGGCTAACCTAGTACGTGGCTGGAAATGCCTGAGAAAGTCCAGAAGCACCAGTAGAACAGTTGTTTAGCTGAGTACAGTCTAGATAATCAACCTACAGCACTTAGCACTCAGCTAAGGAAGTGGTTCTCTCTTTAAGCTGTTAGGTTTCCAAGTGGCTCCTTCACTTAACACAAAATAACCAATACAATAGCAACAAATAGGAATTGCACAAGATTATTTCAATAAGTTTTCCCTAAAAACTTAAATATCAAATAATATCTAGGTACTAATTTCACTAGTCATAGCCTTTGCCAGAATGTTGCTTTCTTCTCTCGTCCAGAAATGAGAGACCCAGAGCTGTGGTTGCTTCTTTAGTATGGGGTGGGAGAGAGTATGTTAGCCGGCTCCTTGACCTTGTCCTCTGTCATCCACTTTTGAAGGTGGCTGACTCATCTGAAGGTGGGATTCTGTTCTGTTCTTATTGATTATTTCCTCCAGGGTAGAAACTTTGAACCTATGGTGATATGTGATCGGAATTTTTGGACATAATTTGGCCTAGTGAAGGACACGTTACCATGGTCTGTTAAATATATATAAAATGTAAAAAAGTCCAACTTATTAACACACCATGCTGTGCTATACTAAGTTGCTTCAGTCATGTCTGACTCTGCAACCCTAAGGACTGTAACTCACCAGGTTCCTTTGTCCATGGGATTCTCCAAGCAAGAATACTGGAGTGGGTCACCATTCTCTTCTCCAAGGGATCTTCCCAACCCAGGGATCAAACCCATGTCTCTCAAGTCTCCTACATTGTCAGATCTGTTCTTTACTACTAGTGCCACCTGGGAAGCCCCATTAACACACAGGGATTTTATATAGACAATTAGGTAAAGATTGATCTTTTAACTTCAAAAAGGAAACAAGGAGCTGTTGGAGGTCATGGAGAGGATGTGACTTCATGAGTTGGGCCCACCAGTCAGAGGCCCCTCACCTCCTCCCTTGCCCTTTGAATGGGAGGTTTGATCATCTTCCCACAGCTGGAGCCATTTTCAAGGACACAGCCTTGAGAGAGCAATGTGTTGCTGAGACCGTCTGGTCAATGCTAGTGACTGAATCCTGTTAAGGCCTAAATATAAACTTTCAAGGTTCTGGTGGGCAGGTGTAAAGATCTGTTCATCTTGCAACCACCCAAAACATGCCTCAGATGTGAGTTACCTTCATGTATGGTGACCAGTTTGTGAACCGATGAACAAGTTCATTTCTCTAATGTGTCTTATTAACAGAACACATAGATTGCTACTTCCATGTACCTTAGAAGATGAGGAAAGAAAATAAAGGATAAAGGTCTCCTGACTTGAATCTGTGATACTTGTAGAGGAGAGATTGGTCACTGCTTGGTAGTATGTTCATGAGTGCAGAAATTCAGCTTTGCTACTTTAGACAGAGCCAGCAATTTCATTAAGGGCTTTCAGGATGGGTGACTGCTGTGAACTGATAAGAAAGTATCACCCGTTTCCATAACGGTTCAAGAGACATGGCCTGAAGGCTTAAGTTTTTCAGTGGCAAAGTGGGTTGATGAACTTTTTTTTTTTTTAATTTTTTCAAGGCAGTGGGTCTCAAAATGGGCTATTTCTCCCTTGGGACATTTGCTAAGATCTGGAAAGATTTTTGTCATCCTAGGGTTGCAGTGCTATTGGTGCCTAGTTCAAGATGCTGCTGGTGTAGGTTTAGTTGCTAAGTTCGACTCTTGCAACCGAAGTGTCTGACTCTTTGCAACCCCATGGACTGTAGCCCACTAGGCTCCTCTGTCCATGGGATTTCTCAAGCAAGAATACTGGAGTGGGTTGCCATTTTATTCTCCAGGAGATCTTCCTGACCCAGGGCTCAAACCTGTGTCTTTTTGTGTCTCCTGCATTGGCAGGCAGATTCTTTATCACTGAGCCACCCAGGATGCTTGAAAGATATGCTAAGTATCCTAAAATGTACAAGTCAGTATTCCCTGGCTCCTCCTCCCACCCCACCTCAGAGACACACACAATCCAGTAAAAAAATGGCAATAATGCCAAGGTTCAGAAGCCGTGCTCTAGGTGAGCCAGGCCCTCACAGATCAGGAGCATGCATGTACTTTATACTCTCAGTCTTTTAAATGGTATCACTAAAGCTCAATGACACTTTTATAATTGAAACAGAATGGTTCTGCTTAAATTTAAACTACTATGCTATAACCAAATTATGCTATCCTATTTAAAATTTACAGACTACAAGCTTCAAATGATTTAGGGAAGAAACTGTTATTCAAAGGGAAACAATAGGCTCAGGCCTCCAGTGCGGGATTCCATGAAATGATTGCATATTTAATTTACCTTTTAATTCAGTAAACCTTCTCTTATTTTACAGTTTCAGTTTTACAAAGAGACATTAATGAACCTTGTTATAGCCCCAAATCATTGCTTACAAATCTTATCTGTTCAGTTCAGTTCAGTTCAGTCGCTCAGTCGTGTCCAACTCTTTGCGACCCCATGTATTGCAACACGCCAGGCCTCCCTGTCCATCACCAACTCCCGGAGTTCACTCAGACTCACATCCATCAAGTCAGTGATGCCATCCAGCCATCTCATCCTCTGTCATCCCTTTCTCCTCCTGCCCCTAACCCCTCCCAGTATCAGAGTCTTTTCCAATGGGTCAACTCTTTGCATGAGGTGGACAAAGTACTGGAGTTTCAGCTTTAGCATCATTCCTTCCAAAGAAATCCCAGGGCTGATCTCCTTCAGGATGGACTGGTTGGATCTCCTTGCAGTCCAAGGGACTCTCAAGAGTCTTCTCCAACACCACAGTTCAAAAGCATCAATTCTTTGGTGCTCAGCTCTCTTCACAGTCTATCTCTCACAGCCATATATGACCACTGGAAAAACCATAGTACTCAAGTCAAAAATGAATCATTTCATGGTGATTTCAGGGATCTTGGGACCTAAAAGGGAATTTTTCTAAAAGTTTCTATCATAGCACACCATAAAACACCTATTATTAAGGGTATGAAAAGCTATGTACTGCCATTGCTTTTTGAGAGGAATTAGAAGAAATTACATATTTTATGAAACCCTCATTGAGCATTGGAGAAGGAGATGGCAACCCACTTAAGCAT
Source organism: Bos taurus (assembly GCF_002263795.3). Taxonomy (NCBI): domain Eukaryota; kingdom Metazoa; phylum Chordata; class Mammalia; order Artiodactyla; family Bovidae; genus Bos; species Bos taurus. Next base: position 49,429,688 of record NC_037333.1, on the reverse strand, counting down.
TCTTGCCAGGAAAAGCCCATGGACAAAGAAGCCTGAAAGTGAAAAGTGAAAGTGAAGCCGCTCACTTGTGTCCGACTCTTTGCAATCCCATGAACTGTAGCCTACGAGGCGCCTCCATCCATGCAATCTTCCAGGCAAGAGTACTGGAGTGGGTTGCCATTTCCTTCGCCAGGAGATTTTCCTGACCCAGGCTTCGAACCCGGGTCTCCTGCTTTGCAAGCAGATGCTTTTACCATCTGAGCCACCAGGGAAGCCTGCTGGGTTATAATCCGTGGGGTTGCAAAGAGGTGGACCCAACTGAGTGCAGCACAGCACCGAACATCACACTAAGATATGTGTAGCTTAATTAGGATTAAATTTACCTTTTTTAAAGATTATTACTTAGCTCATGTTTTTATGTGAATTGTTTCCAAACCTATTTATATTTATTTATGAAACATATAGAATTGGAGGGGCACATAATTATATAAAATGTATTCCTTTAATCCTTTCTAAAATATGATCAGATTGAGAGTTGTTTACTATTTGAAAGGTAAAACCTAGTCTATAGATGATTATTTTGCATCTCATGATGTTCACTTTTTAGCCCCCTCTGTTGTAAATTGTCCAAAATGCAGCAGTTATTTTAGAAGTCTTTTCTATCATCTCGTGGAGAGAGTAGAAAGAAATACATGGGCTAGGAGAAGTTAGGCTAAAGCGTAGACTTTGAGAAAAAATAAATGCCAGAACTACTGTAGTAAAGTTTTATGGTTTGATAACTATTATATCAAATGACAGAAAACCAATCTGTATAAAAGCTTTACACCATCAAGTGTATACTTTTTTAAAAAATTCTGATTTTTCCTTTTGTTACTTACAATCAAAGTTTTAAATATGAGTGCTTTTCTTTCTTTTCTATGAAAGTCATTATAATGGTTAGTCCATTTATTACTGTGTTCCTTGATTTTTCAGTTATTTCAGGCTTTTTCATTATCTTGATTACATTATCTTATACAGTGACCCCAAAAAAAACCCTCTTGTTACCCCTTTTATTCACTGGCTGATAAGACAGTGAGTATACTGAGCAGAGATTTCATAAAAATGAAGTGTCTCTACTCATGCATATGGAAGAAAAAATAGTTCAATTTTATTTATCTTGGAAGTAGATCCCAACATTGATGCTGCTATTCAAAATTAAAGTGTTGCCTTCTAAATTCTCCTGTATTTTTCAGCAAATATTAAACACATATAAAATGTCAAAATGCCCTTAGACAAATGAATATTATGGTAAAAAACAAAATGTGCTTGCCTCCATAGAGCTGGCATTATAGCATCCTCTATAGTTCTGCTTATGGAGTTTCTTTTGACGATTTTTCAGTCAATGTATTCATCTTTTAACAAATATTTATGCTGCACCTATGTGTTTGGCTTTGTGCTGGGTGTTTGGTACATAATAGTGAGATGATTACTATCTTCATGGTTCTTAAATTATAATGGGGAAATAAATATTATATAATAAAAGCAGACATGAATAAAAACTAATGAGGTTTTAAGTGCTAAGAAGGAGAAAAATGCTCTGTAAGGAAACAATTTCTGGGAGAAAGCGGATTCCAATACAAAATAGATAGCTTAGTACTGTCCTTAGAGAATCAAAATTAACCTGAGAGCTGAATGAAGAGAAGGAATTAGCCTTGTCCAAGAATTTAAATTTGTACCATTTTTGATAGAACAGCATTAGGCATAAACAACAAGATGGATAATAGTCACAGTTATAAACACACAAGAGTCCAGTATAATTGGAAGTCAGTGAATGAAAAGAGACAAAGAAAATGCTGAGTGGTGGCCATGATGATAAAGATCAAGGAGATGAATTTTGGAAGTATCATTGTCAGGAGTTGGTGATATATTTTATGTGAGAAATAAGGAATAGAAAAGAATCAAGAATGACTCCTAGTATCCAAGCTTAAGAAGCAAGATAAATAAGGGATATAGCTTATGGAAAAACTGAGATGAGTTTATAAAATGTGGCCTTAGGGACCTCTGTATGGCACTTAAGCAGAGATGTCAGTTAGATAGCTGAGTATAGGTCAAACCTCAGAAAAGGTGGTCAACTTGGAGTCTGTGGTATAAAAAGAGATGTCTTAGACTGCAATTGCAAGTCATAGACCCAGACTCCCCTAGAGAAAGAGTGTAGAGAAGATAATTCCTGTCTAGATACAACAGTAGGGTTTGGGTAGGGGAGTAAAATCTGGGAGCATGTCCAATGTAATGAGGATCCAGAATAAATAGGACAAAACTCGCCTTTTAGGGAATTAGGGCCGAGTTGGAGAAATAGAACTTATCTGAATAGTTACACAGTAAAGGTATGTACTAGGTGCTAACTGAGCACAGTGAAGGAAACATTTAACTTCACTTCTGGGTAGACCGGAGGAAATTTCCAGAAGGATGACATGGAACTATTCTGAAAAATCTTCAAAATAAGAGATAATCTAATAGGGTATAGGGAAGAACTTTCCAGGCAAAGGAGTTGAGATAAGAAAAAATTCAAAGCATTTGAACAGTTGTAAGTTGTTCAGCTTAATTACATGCTTATAGCTTGTTTCACAAGTCAAGATTTAGGTTAACTTTCACGGATGCACTTTTTCAAATTTATTTTCATTCTTGTACTAATTAACAAATAAGACTGCTTTTGCCTTCTAATTGCCTGCATTAATATCTTCTCTCCTGACTTGCCCTTAATCTAAATGAGAAAAAAAAGGAGCTTTAACTCCTTTTTCAAATACAAGCCAAAGATCACACAGTTCTATGCACAGAGCAGATGGTCAATGAATGTATTTTTCCCTAAACAACTGGATTCTTGTTCCTCTGTCCTTGGTGAAGATGGATAAATATGTTTTAACCAGTGTGAAAAAAAATGTATCCAAGTATTATAACATATCATTCCATCCTGGTTGTAATACTCTGATACAAGTAAAACAATTCAGTGACCTGAAATTAGCCTCTATTAAAGTGTCAAGAATCATTCCAAACAATTTAAGTTTCATTAAATTCTAACACACACAAAATTGAATCAATTTATTAAAGTTACTTATTTCCAGATATCCAATAGACCCAATAATACCAAATTATAACAATTTCAGACATATAAATAGTTTCACTACTCTACTTACTGAAGTGAGAATACTACTTCCTAGCTAGAATAAGATACACTCTAAATGCAAATTAAAAGCAAATCAAGGCACTCCAAATCAGTGAACTTCTTGCTGTTGGTTGGAGTGTCTTGAAGTATTGTTCTTGATCTCCATGCAAAAGAAGAGGGGAAACAAAAATAAAGATTGTTTCCTTTATCCCTTGTTAAAAAGGAATAGAGAGTTCAGTCTAACCAATCTATCTTGTATAAACTGATTATACAAGATAGACTGCATCTTCATTCAATATAAATTTAAAATGAATAAAGTATAAATTTAAAATGAATAAAGCATTTTGACCAGGAATTCAGCAATAAAATCTTAACTCAAAAACAAAAAGAAAGCCACCTGAAAGTGACGCCTCCCCAGACACCCACCCCCAAATTTTGATGAGCAGATTCTCTGACCTGGACTTGGAGAAACTCTCCTAGAATCACAGATTGGGAGAATAAATTGAGCATAAAGGTGCTAGCATCCAAAGACCTTAAGTTTCCAAATGATACTCTACAAGACAACATTTAACTAAATACAACCACTGTATAAGTTGAAGGTAGTTGTTCATGTGGACATTTCAATATTGCAGAAGAAACCATGTAGGATTGTTTTGCATTCCATCATTTATTCTATGTTACATGATAGCACATAATCTATCAATTATTTGCTAACTACAACAGTTAAAGTTTGTTAAATTTTCTGGTAACACCACTGCCATAAACAGTAGTGACTTAATGTGCTCTTAAAGGGATCAAGCAACCAGTGCAATTTAATCCATGATGCATTAGAGCCCCTCTTTTCAAAAGCCTGCAGAGTTCTTTGACATGAGGAAAAAATGTATATTGTGTACATTATATACCAGGGATCTTATAAAATTTATTTTAATAAATGCCACAAAACTATTGCATTTCATTGATAAATTTTAATATCAATATTCAATTGAAAAAGTCATTGTTGCATATCTCATTTAAGTGTTGGAAAGAATTCACAGTGATACTTAAGAAACAATGAACAATCTGAATTAAATAACTAGTTAACTTAAAGTCCAAATTAAAATAAATTGCATATTTTATAAAAAATGATCTTCTACATATGTGCCCATCACATTAATATAATGTAGAAGGAGATGGCAATAATAGTTCTGCTAGCTAGTAAATTAATCAAAATCAGGAGGACTAAGAAGAGGCAAGGATGGGAAGGAAGGAAAAAGGGAAGGAAGAAAGGAAAAAGAATGGAGGGAGGATTTGAAGACAAATTGTTATGAGTCTAGAGTAAGTTCTTTCTTTTTCTTTCCTTAATTCTTCATCACTAGTGTCTCCATGTTGATTTAAAAATGCACAATGTGAGAGTAACAAGTTAAGTTTTATTTGAGGCAATATGAGGACTGCAGCCCAGGAGGCAACACGTGAGATAGTTCTGAGAAACTATTCCAAAGTGATGGTGGGGGAAGGATAATATATATGTGATTTTGGTAAAGGCAGAGTACATGCAACTGAGCACATATTTTTTGTAGAAAGTTTCTGCTGGTCTTGTGACACTTCTGCTAGTCACCAGAAACAGTTGTCACCATGCAGGATTTTAGTGCTTTTCTAGGTATGAGATACAAGAACTGGGCTCATAAAATCAGCTCCAAAGAATATCTGTCTAAAGACCTGTCCTGCTTGTTTTTCCAGAGCACAGAATGTGGCATTTTTGCTCTCCACCCTGAACTCCTTCAGGGCTTGTTGGGGGTCAGCAGCTGCAGCAGCACGTGATTTAACCCTTATAGAGGTAGATGGCAAGTGCCCATGGCAAGTACCAATTTTTAGGTCACACCCAGAATCTAGTTTAGTTTTTTTTTTTTTTTCAAGGTCAAGATACCACAATTTAGAAAGATTAAATAAATTGTCCATGAACACAAATAATAAAGGAAGAACCAGAACTTTAAGCCACTGACTTTTGATTAACTATGGACAATTCGCTTTACTTAAACATAGACTGACTAAACAAATACGTCAGCCACAAACTGGCACTTGTTGTGGTTGCTTGCCATCTGTCTCTACAAGGATTAAATTATGTGCCACTGCAGCTGCTGACCTCCAACACCCCTTGAAGGAGTTCAAGGTGGAGAGCAGAAATGAGGCACTCTGGGAACCTGGCAGGACAGGTCTTTAGATGGTCAACACTCTCAGGAGCTGATTTTATGAGCCCAGTTCTTATATATCCTCATATCTAGAAAAGCACTAAAGTCCTTCATGGTGACAATTGTTTCTGGTGACTAGCAGAAGCTTCATGAGATCAGCAGAAATTTTCTACAAAAAAAAATATGTGTTTGATTCCATGTATTCGCCCTTCGCCATAATCACGTATGAACTGTTCTTTCCCCATTACCTCTTTGGAACAGTCTCTCAGAGTTTACTGAGGTGTTGTCTTCGGGGCTGCAGTCCTTATTTTGTCCCAAATGAAACTTAACTCGAAACTCTCACATTGTGCATTTTTTTTAGTCGACAAATACTTACTACTATTTATTTTTATCATTTACCTCCTTTCCTAATAAATATTATAATTACAAGCAAGAATTCAGCATGTATTGTCTCCTTTACTCTTCTTTTGTAATAGGAGAAAAAAAATGTCTATACAAAACATTTAATTTTAGGATATTTTCTACCCAGAATGCTGAATAGAAATTCAATTAATGGTAGTTAAAAATAATAAGCAATAAATTGAATGGGACAAAGGACCTAATTGTTCCTTAATATGTTTATTTCAGTCTGTTCTAGATGTCACTTTTTTTTTTACATCACATCTTTTGGAACATTTCTTAATAATGAAAATAGTTGCATTTTTAGATATATTTTTGAAAGACTGTGATAATAGAATACAAATGAGATTACGCTGTTTTACTAGATTATATACATGTAAATGCTAAAACATAAGCATGAGATCAGCTTTGTTTCTCAGTACAAAATTAAACTATGCTAAATTAAACTATACTAAAGGGAAGTGCTTGGCTAAGGGAGTTTGACCATCTCAGTAAATGAGTATGATTTATGTAGTTTGCTCATTTCCCTGCAATGCTTTTGCATGTTCAATAAAAATTGATATGAGTGAAAGGCTATGAAATTTCTACCAACAGAGTAGAAAGAAAAAATAACACACTAATTTAAAATATACTTCAGCTACCTGTCATGAGAAAATTAAGAAAGGCTTTAATGGAAAGAAGTGCAGCACTTGGCAACATTACTAACTTCTATAGATGATTCGGCTTATTCAAGCCTTATTCAAGTCTTAAAAAGGGTTCAGACATTTGTGTATCTCCATATCTGAATGCTATGTGATAAACTGAATTGTTTCAGTTTAGTAATTTTAGAAGCAAAGGATAGGGTATTCCTATATTAAATTGTATTTTTTGATATCTAAAATGGCAACTTTGCCATATCCTGATCTCATTTTATTATTTTTTTTTTTTCTGTTCATTTAGTTTTAATTTTGAATCATCATTTGCAGATTTTTGTGTGTGGCTGTTTCTTGTGAATAACTGAAAGAATCAAGCACAGGTATCCATTTGACTTATTTGGGGCTGAAAACTGAGAAAAAGAAGAAACTCTACCATTTTACCAGGGTTCGCTCTGCAAGGCTGACTGCAGGAGACTTTCAATTGCTTACCCATGCAAGATTTTATCAGTAAACTGACAACTCCAAACCCTCTATTTACAAGTTCCTGTTGTTCAACATCAATAAACTCATTGATTGAATCCATGCAATTTTAAAGACTGCCACACAGCCAAGGCCATGGCTACAACTACAGGGAATGTCTTTGAGAAATTGAGATCAAAGATTGAAAACTTGCACTTTTAAGTGTAGATTCATTTGCCTTTTTTATGTCTCTTTAGGCAAGCACAGCAGTCTACGGTCACACAACTGCAATGCTCTTACAGTTGGTGTTATTTGTTAAAAGTATTTACCAATTAGGAGGCCAACAAAAATAATAAACAAAAAGAGAAAAATTGCTTTGGATCATTTTGAAGTACCCATTTATCTCATCATTTGTAATTCAGCCAATCCTCTATTCAACCTTATAGCAGTTGATTATTGCTCCTGGCGGTCTCTAATCTACTTTCTGTCTTGATTGATTTAGCTATTCAGGACATTTCATATAAAAGAAATAATACTTAGAATGATGTTTTAAAGATTTAACCACATTGTAGCGTGAATCAGTACTTCATTTCAAATAATAGTTTAGTCTGTGGATGTACCATAGGCTTCCCTGGTGACTCAGATGGTAAAGAATCTGCCTGCAAGGCAAGAGACCCTGGGTTGGGAATGTTAGGTAGTTAGAATAGGAAACAGGAATCCAGAATGGCAGTGGCTAAAAGACAAGAAACAGAAAAGTCTGAGAAAATAGAACAAAGGAAGGTCCGAGGACAGGAGTGAGGACCTCAGGTAGAACAAACAACACTCCTGTCTAACCCAGTTTACATAGGGCAGGCCCAGGGGGAGAAAAAACATACAAAAAGAGGAGCCAAAGGGCCGGGGGTCTTTTTTCTTTCCCACGCGCTGGGGCGCTCTTCTCTTCGGGTCTTTGGGTCGACATGCCCTCACGCCTCAAGGATGGATTTTCCTGCTATTTTCTAAATAAAATAGTGCTATAATACAGAGCTGTAACACTGATTGTCTAAGAGCTGTAGCACGCTCTGTTCAAGACCTGAGAGCTATAACATGGTCTGTCCAAGACCCAAGAGCTGTGACACGCTTAGGGCTTTAATGTCCGTCACTCCAAATCTTTGTTGTGATGGGACAGAACTGAGGAGTATACACTTCCCTGACAGGAAGATCTCCTGGAAAAAGCAATGGCTATCCACTCCAGTATTCTTGCCTGGAAAATTCTACGGACAGAAGAGCAAGCGGGCTATAGTCCATGGGGCCACAAGGAGTCGGATACAACTGAGCAAGTGACACACAAACATGGATATGACATAATTGTTTAGCCATTAAGTAGCCGATGAACTTTGGCTTGTTTCCATATGGGGTCTATTATGAATAATGTTTCTATTTGTACACAAATTTGGGGACATATTTTACAACTTTTCTTCATTACATTCCTAAGAGTGGAGTTGCTGGATCATATGGTAACACTTAACTTTTTGTGGAGCTAACTGACTTACAAAATGGCTTCATCATTTTACACAGTGCTGCCCCCCACCCCAAGGCAATGTATGAGGATTCTAATTTCTCCACAAACTTTCCAGTACTTGTTATTGGCCATCTTCTTAATGACAGTCATCCTAGTAAGTATGAAGTGGTACTTCAACAGGAATTAATTTTCTTAGCATTTACAAACTAAGTGATAAATGGATAGGTATGAAAATAGATTTATGGAGCCATAATTAGATGGATGATAGAAGAAGGTACATAGTATACCTCAGAGATATTGCAGGTTCAATTCCAGATCACCACGATAAAATATCACAATAAACTGAGTCACATGATATTTTTTGGTTTCCAAGTATTTATAAAAGTTATGTTTACTCTACACTGTAGTGTGTTAAGCTTGCAGTAGCATCTTATCTATAAAACAACACACATAGCCTAATTTAAAAATTATTTTAATTAAGAAAAAATGCTAACCATCTTCTGAGCCTTCAGCAAGTCATAGTTTTTGCCGATGGAGGATCTTGCCTTGTTGGTGTTTGCTGAAGGTTGGGGTGTCTGTGGCAATTTCTTTTAAAAATAATCTTTATTTATGTATTATTTTTGACTGTACTGGGTCTTCACTGCAATGCATGGACTCCTCATTACTGCACATAGGCATTCTCTATTTGTGGTGAGTGGAGGTTACTCTCTAGTTACAGTGCATGGACGTCTCATTGAGGTAGCTTCTCTTGTGGAACATGGGCTCTACAGTGCACAAGCTTTGGTTGTAACACATGGGCTTAGTAGTCATGTTCCTTGTGCTCAGTTGCCCCATGGCATGTAGGATCTCAGTTCTTGGACAAGGGATCAAACCTGTGTCCTCTGCATTGGCAGGGGGATTCCCAAACACTGGACCACCAGGGAAGTCCTGGTAATTTCTTGCTGCTAAGTCACTTTAGTCATGTCCAACTGCAACCCCATAGACGGCAGCCCACCAGGCTCCCCCGTCCCTGGGATTCTCCAGGCAAGAACACTGGAGTGGGTTGCCATTTCCTTCTCCAATGCATGAAAGTGAAAACTGAAAATGAAGTTGATCAATTGTGTCCGACTCTTAGCGACCCCATGGACTGCAGCCTACTAGGCTTCTCCATCCATGGGATTCTTAAAAGATGGCAATAATGAAGTAAACTACCTTAATTTGCTCTTTCTTTCACTTTAACATGTAAAAGCCATTGTAAGGTTATCAAGTGGTCAAATTTCAATATAGTTGTTTCTCAGGGCATATCATGGAGAAGGCAATGGCACCCCACTCCAGTACTTGCCTGGAAAATCCCATGGGTGAAGGAGCCTGGTAGGCTGCAGTCCATGGGGTTGCTAAGAGTCAAACACGGCTGAGTGACTTAACTTTCACTTTTCACTTTTCACTTTCATGCATTGGAGAAGGGAATGGCAACTCACTCCAGTGTTCTTGCCTGGAGAATCCCAGGGATGCGGGAACCTGGTGGGCTGCCATCTATGGGGTCACACAGAGTCAGACAGGACTGAAGTGACTTAGCAGTAGCAGGGCATATAAAACAACACACATAGCCTATGTGTGTTGGAGAAAGGAAGGTTCAAGGAAGGGAGAAAGGATGAGGGAACAGCCAGTCAGTGGAGCAGTCAGAACACAGAGAGCATTTGTCAATCAAGTTTGCATTTTATCTAGCAGGCTTTATGGCACCCCAAAACAATTAAAACAGTAGCATCAGAGATCCCTGATCACCATAACAAATGCAGTAATAAGGAAGAAGTTTGAAGTATCGTAGAAGTTACCAAAGTGTGACAGAGAGACACAAAGTGAGCAAATTCTATTGGAAAAACTGGTGCTGACAGATTTGCTTCATTCATGGTTGGCCATAAACCCTCAATTTCTTAAAAAAAAAAAAATCAGTATCTGCAAGTGCAATAAAGTAAAGCATAATAAAACAAAACAAGGTATGCCAGTATATAAAAATCTTCAAAATAAGTTATGGTATTTTTTTTTTCCCTGAGAAATAGCATACACACAAGATCAAGTAGTATTTTATAGGAGGAGTGATTCTTTCAGAGTCACTGGCATTAACTAGCTTTCAAAGGATGAACATTATTCACACAGAGTGAGAAGAGAGAAAACACTTCAAATAGAATATTTAAAGTAATATTTCTGGAAGTCAAATTGTACAAGTTTTTGTGAAGCATTGAGTAGATCAATTTTGCTTGAGCAGACAGTTTAAAAAGAGAAGATAAGATTGGGAAAACATATTAACCATCACAATGGAAATAGAGAAACAGAAATAGAGTGATTATACACATTCAATATTTTGAAACAATGCAAGGCAATTATAGGTTTAAGTGCCATAATGAGTAGAACATAATTAATATGACTGTGCACTGAACATTCATAAAATTTTCAGAAAGATATGGGGTTTGAGTACACAAGGACACATGCCATGTTGGCATAACATCAGGGGAAATTATCTGGAATTAGATAAGAATGGGCAAAATTCTACCTCCTATTTGACTTGCACCACAAGACTCATGCTGTGCTGTGGTATCCCACTGGATTCAGGCTTCCTGGGGACCCTAGAGCTCAGGTGGTCTCTGGTCTCCCTGTTTTTCTATTCTTTTGAATCCAGTGAGGCGATGTCATTATCAGAAATAAAAATTATTTATTAACTGAAACAGAAGGATTCAGGAATTGTGACACTGCAATTCCCATGCTCCTTATGGTAAAAATCACTGCTCCTCATTGAGAGAGCAGAGCCCTCACACCCAAATAACTGTTGACATTAAATTTCAGGGAAGTATTTCCCAGGATCATGTTCCTTGCATACAAGAGATGGGACTAGAAAATAAGAGAACCGTTAGGATATTACAAGACTAGATAAAATGATGACAAATGGATGGAGATGCATTCAGAGCGGAATATTTGACATGAAAGATAGTGTGTGTGTTGAATTGCTTCAGTCATGTTTGACTCTTTGTGACCTTATGGACAGTAGTCAGCCAACTTCCTCTGTTCATGGGATTCTCCAGGCAAGAATACTGGAGTGGGTTGCTGTGCCTACCTCCAGGGGTTCTTCCCAACCCAGGCATCGACATCTCTTAATTTTCCTGCATTGGCGGCCAGGTTCTTTACCACTAATGCTGTGTATACCTGTGGTGGATTCATTTTGATATTTGGCAAAACTAATACAATTATGTAAAGTTTAAAAATAAAATAAAATTGGAAGAATAAAAAAAAAAAAAAAAAAAAATAAAAGTGACCCCTGAAGCCCATGAAAGACAGCGGACACTTCAAACAGCCCATGTCAGAAAACACAAGTTGGGAGGTGAATGTTTCACTTTCCAACAATAGATCACTAAAAAGGAGCTCACAAAGCTTGCTTAGAATGTGTGTGTCATCATGCTAAGAAGTCTTAAGTGATGTCATGAGGCTTGTCAAGTTCTGTATAGAGTGGAGGTGACTAAATTGTAACGACAGCTCCCCACATCACAGTATCAGGAACCAGGACTTTTTATCCTGTTGCTTTGCTGTTGAGAGGGACAGAAAGTAAGGGTGGGCTTCCATTTTCACATTCTACCAACATGCTCCTTTCTCAAGCCAGTGTGCATGTATCTTGGGCAACTGAAAAGAAGAAGAAAGAAGAGGACTGAAACCCTTTACAATTGTTCTCAAAGAACAAGATAAAATGTTATTTTATATTTTACTGACTACAATTTAGTCACCAAACCATGCTGAAAAGCATACTGGGAAATGGTCCAGGTACAAGCATTTGTCCTACCTAGAAAAAGAACTATAGATCTAGAATGATAGATAACTGCCAGAGACTCTTAAACATCTCCTTTGATCAAGAATCAGTGCAAATCCTCTTGTAAATCTGTTGTTTTATGACTCTTTACTTTTGTCTCACAGAAAAGAAAAATAAGTCTCAGAACCAGGCGTAAGCATTTGTGTCCTGCCTTCCACTGCCCCATGTCAATTGCTTTTAGTAAGTCAGATGCTCATGCAGAGGAGAAAATATTTCTCTGATGCCAAAAGCAAAGTTAATCTATTGTGAAAGGGTTGAAGTATGTTCTAAAGAAACTTCCAGCTCAGTCTTAGAGCCTGAAGGTCCTCAGGATGTTCTATGATTGTCATAATTAATATTGGTCCCTTTAGGGGCACTATGCTTAGACAAGGAGCTTCACCAAGTGGCACTAGTGATTAAAAAAAAAGAAAAACACACACACACACACACACAAAACCCTCCTGTCAGTGCAGGTAACTTAAGAGATATGGGTTCCATCCCTTGGTTGGGAAAATACCCTGGAGGAAGAAGAGCAACCCAGTCCAGTATTCGTGCCTGGAGAATCCCATGAACACAGTTGCCTAGTGGGCAATAGTCCATAGGGTCGAAAAGACTCTGACAGGACTAAAGTGACTTAGCACGCACCTACGTGTTTAGACATGGAAGATGTAACTATTTTTAATTTTAAGTATATTTGCATAATTATAAATATGCTTGGATCTGTTGACTATGTATTTATTGATCTTAATCCATGTCAATAATTGTGTTAGTATTATCAAGAGAGAGAGAGCAAAGAGAGAACAAAATATAGGTAAAATTATGATATGTTTCAAATCCCTGTATGCCTGTAGTACAATGAGTAGATGAAAACTTTGTCAAAAATCAGCAAACATTTCAGTATGAACAGTTTTGGCACACGCATAGCAAATATATTATGTTGTATGTTATGTTATATATGCTATATTATATATTGGGCTGTCCTGGTGGGTCAGTGGCAAAGAATGCTCCTGACAAAGAAGGAGACTCAGGAAACTAGGGTTTGATCCTTGGGTTGGGAAAATCCTTTGGAGAAGGAAACTGCAGTCCATTCCAGTACTCTTGCCTGGAAAATTCCATGGACAGAGAAACCTGGTGGGCTACATGTCCATGGAGTTGCAAAGAGTCAGAAACAGCTGAGCAAGTGAACATGAACACATATATTATATATTCTATTACATACTTTAGAGATAAATAAGACTTTCTTCTTATTTTCCAGGAGATAAATTGTTAGTAACTTGCATTTGAAGATAAAATAGAGGAAGAACAGCTTCTACCTGTTTTGGGAAATAGACTAGATATAAATATAGTCAATCAATAAAATAAATGAGCTGAGATAACTTCCTTTTTAAAGTATTGCTCACTAAGTGTACTTACTTGCAGCAGTATACCTGAATATTTTGGTCACTAACGTGTACTTCCAAGGTGGACCTAGTGCTAAAGAACCCACCTGTCAATGCAGGAGATGTAAGAGACAGGTTTGATCCCTGGGTCAGGAAGATCCCTTAGGAAAGGGCATGTAAAACCACTCCAGTAGTCCTGCCTGGAGAATCCTACAGACAGAGGAGCCTGGTGGGCTGCAGTCCATAGGATCCTAAAGAGTCAGACATGACTGAAGTGAATAGTTACAATGTGTATACATAAAGAAGATGGTGAATGGAGGTGTGTGTTTTCATTGGAAATTCTACATCATACTCAACTGGAGAGTACTGCCACTGACTAGAATGACAAGTGTAGGATCAATGTCTAACCACAGGATTCAGTTCAGTTCAGTCACTCAATCGTGTCCGACTCTTTTCGACTCCATGAATCGAAGCACGCCAGGCCTCCCTGTCCATCACCAACTCCCGGAGCTCACTCAGACTCAGGTCCATCGAGTCAGTGATGCCATCCAGCCATCTCATCCTCTGTCGTCCCCTTCTCCTCCTGCCCCCAATCCCTCCCAGCATCAGAGTCTTTTCCAATGAGTCAACTCTTCGCATGAGGTGGCCAAAGTACTGGAGTTTCAGCTTTAGCATCATTCCTTCCAAAGAAATACCAGGGCTGATCTCCTTCAGAATGGACTGGTTGGATCTCCTTGCAGTCCAAGGGACTTTCCAGAGTCTTCTGCAACACCACAGTTCAAAAGCATCAATTCTTCAGTGCTCAGCCTTCTTCACAGTCCAACTCTCACATCCATACATGACCACAGGAAAAACCATAGCCTTGACTAGATGAACCTTTGTTGGCAAAGTAATGTCTCTGCTTTTCAATATGCTATCTAGGTTGGACATAACTTTCCTTCCAAGGAGTAAATGTCTTTTAATTTCATGGCTGCAGTCACCATCTGCAGTGATTTTGGAGCCCAGAAAAATAAAGTCTGTCACTGTTTCCACTGTTTTCCCATCTATTTGCCATGAAGTGATGGGACCAGATGCCATGATTTTGTTTTCTGAATGTTGAGCTTTAAGCCAACTTTTTCACTCTTCACTTCCACTTTCATCAAGAGGCTTTTGAGTTCCTTTTCACTTTCTGCCATAAGGGTGGCATATGCATATCTGAGGTTACTGATATTTCTCCTGGCAGTCTTGACTCCAGCTTGTGCTTCTTCCAGCCCAGCATAAGATTTAATTTTTCCTTTTGTATGTGAAATATTAAGGTGATATTCTTTACATGCAACAGCTTGCCAGGTTAATCAGAGCAGCTGATCAGGGTAATTGATTCCTGTGGATTGCTGAAGGAGATTTTGGACATAGAATGCTCTGGAATATGACATGATAGCTTATTACTCTTCTTGCTAAAATATGTACCCCAAAGTGAAAACATAAGCTACTTTTTATATAACATAATATATACCCTTATATATTGAGTTTAATGAAATAAAACCTAATAGTCTGTCAGACAACCTGGTGTTATAGGTAAACAGTATAAATTGACATATCTCTGTACACTGTATTGAGACAAATAGAGCATATTCAGATGAAAAACTGCATAATTTCAATATTAATCTTTAAATGGCATATCTGCTTTCAATTTGAGGAACTAAATACCTAAGGCTTATGTGACTGAGCACAACTGTGGTTTCCCATTTACTGTATGTTACTCACTCACATCTAATTTAATCAATTGTTTTTATTAGAGTTTTGTTATTTTCAAAAGGATATAAAATTATGTTTTATTGAATTACAAGTGTGAGAATAATTGCTATTAATATTTCCTGAGATCTGGTGTCCATGTGCCAGAATGAGATAGTACTACTTTATTAAATTTGAACATGTTTTTGTTTTACCACCCACTTCATTTTGCACATTCTGTCTTCACTGTTGTTCATAAAGATTTCTTAAGATTTGTTTCTGCCATTGCCATTATACAGCAGATTTTTATAGTAATACATTCCTTTAGTATTTCAAAATAAAAAGATGTAGTATTTTGGATAGATGATTATGTTTCTAACAATACTTGCTATGCTCTTACAATCAGAGGCGATTTAATTCTGCATTTTCTAAACATTCATAAATGCTTTATTGCTACCACAAATAATTTTGATAAGGGGGAACATAAGACTTGGAATAAAATGAAGCTGGCATATATAAAAATATATATCACGTAATATTTAGATATAAAGCACTTTTAGCAAACATAAACATATATGTTTATAATATTTTGGTGCAGGAATACTATTATCTATGATTTAGAGGTAAAAGACAAAACTCTGAGAGGTCAATAAACACATTCAAACTTACACAATTGAAAGACGTCAGATCCAGAACCACACAGTGAACTTGTGACAGCAAATCTCTTGCTCAATCTGCTGTACTGTGTCACACCCAGAAACAGATCCAGGCAGGTCAGGTCTATCTCCACAAGATACTCTCTCAAAAGAAACTTCAGGAAAGTGAACAATAAGGGAAACGTTCTCAGGGAATTGACGTGTGTTGCTATGGTGACGTCCTTTCCTGTGAATAAAGATGCTCTTTGGGGCAAAAAAAAAGAAACTTCATGGTAGGTCAAATTAAACAAAAAAATCAAAACATCTCTCTTTTCCCCATGTTTTATTTTGAGACCAAACTCCCTCTTCTAACTGCTGTTTTATATTTGGTCTTTATTTCAAATCCAAATGTCTTGTTAAATAAGAGTTTAAATTCATTTCTAGTTCATCATTTAAACTGGATAAATGATTTTAGGCATCTGCCTCTAACACTAGCTGAAATGGGTTAGTAAAAATGACTTTCTTCATGATCTTATTGAATAGACAAAGTTCCATCTAGTCAAGGCTATGGTTTTTCCAGTAGTCATGTATGGAGGTGAGAGTTGAACTATAAAGAAAGCTGAGGGCCAAAGAATTGATGCTTTTGAACTGTGATGTTGAAGACTCTTGAGAGTCCCTTGGACTGTAACCAGTCCATCCTAAAGGAGATCCAACAGTCCATCCTAAAGGTCAGTCCTGGGTGTTCATTGGAAGGACTGATGTTGAAGCTGAAACTCCAATACTTTGGCCACCTGATATGAAGAGCTGACTCATGTGAAAAGACCTTGATGTTGGGAAAGATTGAGGGCAGGAGGAGAAGGGGATGACAGAGGATGAGATGGTTGGATGGCATCACTGACTTAATGGACATGAGCTTGTGTAAACCCCGGGAGTTGGTGATGGACAAGGAGGCCTGGAGTGCTGCAGTTCATGGGGCTGCAAAGAGTCAGACATGACTGAGCAACTGAACTGAACAGATAGATCTATGAAATATATATATATATATATATATATATATATATATTTACTTGAAAGCTGTCTTTTCAAAAATTCTGTTATGAAATCAATTGTGTCCCTCTAAAATCTGTACGTTGAAGTCTTACACTCAACTCTCAGAATGTGACCTTACATAGAATAAATAGGGTTGTTGTAGATGTGAATAGTTAAGATGAGGTCATGTTGGACTAGTGCAGCCCCTAATCTAATATGACTGGAGTGTTAATATAAAGGGAACATTTGAACACAGACACCCATGGACACAGGGTGAGTGTCATGAGAAAATGAAGGTAGAGATGGGGTTGATACTTCACACCAAAGAGTGCTAGACTATCAAAAAAATTAAAAAGGCTGGTCCAAAGGTAGTGAGTTATCTCAATTGATTGTTCACAGTCGGTTACAGATCGAACTCCTTGTTCTATTCTTCCCCCCTTCTCACTACTGCACTTGACTAGTTAAAAAAAATAAAAACAAAACAAAACTAGAAACTGAGGGAGACACAGGGAGCAAATTCTTCCTCGTGACCCTCAGAAGGAACCAGCCCTACTACAGCCTAGATCTTAGAATTTTAACCTCCTGAACAATAAATTGTTACTGTTTAAGTCACTCAATTGGTGGTATTTTGCAGCCTTTATCAAATAATACACTCTGTTTTCTTTTCCTCTAGCAAACTGTTTACTCTTTCCAGGCTCTTCCATCCTTTTTATAATTCTTTAAGAGTCCTTAATAATTTGGATTTGCCATCCCTTGTGGATGTCTAAAATGTTGGTCTTCTACCATAGTCTGTTCTTATGTATCATTCTTCCTACACATCTGGAATAATATAAAAATCCTGTGGTTTCAACTAGTACCCTCCTACATTGTTGGTGGGACTGTAAATTGGTACAGCCGTTGTGAAGAACAGTATGGAAATTCATTAAAAAACAAACTCGAGCTACCATATGATCCAGCAATCCTACTCCTCAATGTATAGTCAGAGAAAATCATAATTCAAAAAAATACATGCAACCCAACATTCATTGCAGCACTAGTTACAATATTGTAAAATAATTAACCTCCAATTAAAATAAATAAATTAGAAAAATAATAATAAATAGCCAGGACGTTAAATCAACCTAAATGTACATCAACAGAGGAATGGATAAAGAAGTGGTACATATATACAGTGGAATATTAGACAGCCATTAAAAAAACCCAAAATAATGCCACTTACAGTGACATGGATGGACCTAGAGACTGTCATACTGAGTGAAGTAAGTCAGACAGAGAAAGACAGATATCACGGAATCTAAAAAAATGGCTATAAATGAACTTATTTACAAAATGAAAATAGAGTTCAGTTCAGTTCAGTCGCTCAGTTGTGTCCAACTCTTTGCGACTCCATGAATCACAGCACGCCAGGCCTCCCTGTCCATCACCAACTCCAGGAGTTCACTCAGACTCACGTCCATCGAGTCAGTGATGCCATCCAGCCATCTCATCCTCTGTCCTCCCCTTCTCCTCCTGCCCCCAATCCCTCCCAGCATCAGAGTCTTTTCCAATGGGTCAACTCTTCGCATGAGGTGGCCAAAGTACTGAAGTTTCAGCTTTAGCATCATTCCTTCCAAAGAAATCCCAGGGCTGATCTCCTTCAGAATGGACTGGTTGGATCTCCTTGCAGTCCAAGGGACTCTCCAGAGTCTTCTCCAACACCACAGTTCAAAATCATCTATTCTTTGGTGCTCAGCCTTCTTCACAGTCCAACTCTCACATCCATACATGACGACAAGAAAAACCATAGCCTTGACTAGATGAACCTTTGTTGGCAAAGTAATGTCTCTGCTTTTCAATATGCTATCTAGGTTGGACATAACTTTCCTTCCAAGGAGTAAGTGTCTTTTAATTTCATGGCTGCAGTCACCATCTGTAGTGATTTTGGAGCCCAGAAAAATAAAGTCTGTCATTGTTTCCACTGTTTCCCCATCTATTTTCCATGAAGTAATGGGACCAGATGCCATGATCTTTGTTTTCTGAATGTTGAGCTTTAAGCCAACTTTTTTACTCTCTACCTTCACCTTCATCAAGAGGCTTTTGAGTTCCTCTTCACTTTCTGCCATAAGGGTGGTGTCATCTGCATATCTGAGGTTATTGATGTTTCCCCCGGCAATCTTGATTCCAGCTTGTGTTTCTTCCAGTCCAGAATTTCTCATGATGTACTCTGCATATAAGTTAAGTAAGCAGGGTGACAATATACAGCCTTGACGTACTCCTTTTCCTATTTGGAACCAGTCTGTTGTTCCATGTTCAGTTCTAACTGTGCTTCCTGACCCGCCTACAGATTTACAGATGTATAAAACAAACTTATGGTTACCAGGGGGAAAAAGAGAAGGGGAAAATAATTGGGAGATTGGGATTTACACATGCTGCTGCTGCTGCTAAGTGGCTTCAGTCGTGTCCGACTCTGTGCAACCCCATAGACAGCAGCCCAGCAGGTTCCCCTGTCCCTGGGATTCTCCAGGCAAGAACACTGGAGTGGGTTTCCATTTCCTTCTCCAATGCATGAAAGTGAAAAGTGAAAGTGAAGTCGCTCAGTGGTGTCCGACTCTTAGCAACCCCATGGACTGCAGCCTACCAGGGATTTTCCAGGCAAGAGTACTGGAGTGGGGTGCCATTGCCTTCTCCCGGGATTGACATATACACACTACTATATATAAAATAGGTAACTAACAAGAACCTACTGTATAGCACACAGAACACTACTCAGTACTCTGTAATGGCTTATATGAAAAAAGACTTTCAAAAAGTGGATATATGTATAACTAATTTACTTTGCTGTACACCTGAAACTAGCACAACATTGTAAATCAACCTGTTTGTTTAGTTGCTAAGTTGTTTCTGACTCTTTTACTACTTCATGGACTGTAACCTGTCAAGCTCCTCTATCCATGATATTTCCCAGGCAAGAATATTGGAGTAGGTAGACATTTCCTTCTCCAGGGGATCTTTGTGAGCTAGGGATTGAATCTGTGTCTCCTGCATTGCTGGTGGGTTCTTTACCACTGAGTCAGCAAGGAAGCCCTTGTAAATCAACTGTACTCCAATAAAAATTATTTTAAAATCTAGTACCTGTTCATATACCCAAACCATACATATCTTCTAACATCAGTTACAAATTGCTTAACATACTCAAAACTGAACTTACTACACTTGATATATTCCCTATCTTTTCATCTCCTCTCTTTCCTTAGTGCAATTGATTCCTTTGACTCATTGTACCAGAAAGAAACCTGAATGAAGATCAGTCTATATTTCTCACTTAGCCTCAAGTCCTACTTTTAAATAGTAAATAAGCTCACTCAATTCTATTTTCTTAATAGTTCTTATAAATCCATCTTTATAAACCCTTATATTCTCTCTTGGTCAACTACAGTAATTTCATGACTAGTCTTTCTGCCTTTTGATTTCTATACTCCTCCAATTCATATTCTTTGCTTGAGGACCATTCTGCTATGAGATATCACAGTGTGTTATGACTTTTTAGTTTTATTTGTAAGTTTTAGTCATGTATGGATGTGAGAGTTAGACTGTGAAGAAAGCTGAGTGCTGAAGAATTGATGCTTTTGAACTGTGGTGTTGGAGAAGACTCTTGAGAGTCCCTTTGACTGCAAGGAGATCCAACCAGTCCATTCTAAAGGAGATCAGTCCTGGATGTTCTTTGGAAGGAATGATACTAAAGCTGAAACTCCAGTACTTTGGCCACTTCATGCAAAGTGTTGACTCATTGGAAAAGAATCTGATGCTGGGAAGATTGGGAGCAGGAGGAAAAGGGGACGACAGAGGATGAGATGGCTGGATGGCATCACCGATTTGATGGACATGTGTTTGGGTGAACTCCGGGAGTTGGTGATGGACAGGGAGGCCTGGTGTGCTGCAATTCATGGGGTTCCAGAGTCGGACACAACTGAGTGACTGAACTGAACTGAACTGAATGAGAAAAAACTGACAAATATAACTGAAATTATGATTATTAAACTACATTAATAAGAATAAAGGTTTTTCAGTGCAGTTCATTTATGTAACACATCTTTATACTTTTAGTATTTAAGTTTCTTTAACCTTAAAATATGATGTATTTCAATTTCTGTTCCTTTGTAATGATGCAACATTACAGCTTTAAATAAATTTATATCAGCATTTTGATAATCCCTTAAGCTTAAAACACTCCAAACAATCTTTGTTCCCTACTTCACCCTCTTACCTCATGCCCCTTTCAAAACACACAATCACACACACACACACACACACACACACACACAGAGTCATCTCTCTTTTTTTCTGTTCCCCCTCCCCTGCCCCCTCAACTGCTTTACCAACATGCCATGGATATAGCAAATATATTTCTTGATTTATCTTTTTGTGATTCTGGATGAGAATCTTATTTATTTGTAGGTGTATATTGTCACCCTGTTTATTTAACTTATATGCACAGTACATCATGAGAAACGCTGGGCTGGAAGAAGCACAAACTGGAATCAAGATTGCCGGGAGAAATATCAATAACCTCAGATATGCAGATGACACCACCCTTATGGCAGAAAGTGAAGAGGAACTCAAAAGCCTCTTGATGAAAGTGAAAGTGGAGAGTGAAAAAGTTGGCTTAAAGCTCAACATTCAGAAAACAAAGATCATGGCATCTGGTCCCATCACTTTATGGCAAATAGATGGGGAAACAGTGGAAACAGTGTCAGACTTTATTTTTCTGGGCTCCACAATCACTGCAGATGATGACTGCAGCCATGAAATTAAAAGACGCTTACTCCTTGGAAGGAAAGTTATGACCAACCTAGATAGCATATTGAAAAGCAGAGACATTACTTTGCCAACAAAGGTTCGTCTAGTCAAGGCTATGATTTTTCCTGTGGTCATGTATGGATGTGAGAGTTGGACTGTGAAGAAGGCTGAGTGCCGAAGAATAGATGCTTTTGAACTGTGGTGTTGGAGAAGACTCTTGAGAGTCCCTTGGACTGCAAGGAGATCCAACCAGTCCATTTTGAAGGAGATCAGCCCTGGGATTTCTTTGGAAGGAATGATGCTAAAGCTGAAACTCCAGTGTTTTGGCCACCTCATGCGAAGAGTTGACTCATTGGAAAAGACTCTGATGCTGGGAGGGATTGGGGGCAAGAGGAGAAGGGGACAACAGAGGATGAGATGGCTGGATGGTATCACTGATTCGATGGACGTGAGTCTCAGTGAACTCCTGGAGTTGGTGATGGTCAGGGAGGCCTGGCATGCTGCAAAGAGTCGGACACGACTGAAGGACTGATCTGATCTGATTAGTTAAAAAGAGAAGTTTCAATTTTATAGCAAAAAGTTATAGAATGCTTCTGAAAGTCTTTAAAAAATAGCATTTGTAATGCTTGAAGTGGAATTTTGACATTTTGGCTTTTAGCATTTTGCATTTTACCCACTTATTAAGCAAGTTAACGTGCTTTTTTTGCTTGGCCTTTTCTCTCTTATTCACATATGTCCAGATGGTACAAATTTTTTCCATAAAGAAAGTTCATAGTGGCAGATAGTTGCCACATTCTTGATTTTGAGTTCTGTAAATTTTTTTGACTCATATAATTCTAGTAACATTTTTTATTTTATTTTTTCTGGGGAAATGGGAGACCAAAAATTCATTTGTATCATTATAATTCAGATGCTACCTTCCTTTCAATGATTTATTGAATATTTTAACATTAGCCTAATCTAGCCTATTAACAGTTTCACTTTTTAATTTTTTCTTATTCATTTTCTACCATTAAAATCCCTAAATTTTAGTAGAATATGCAAAATTTCCTTAGGTAACTGGAAATCACAAAATTTGTGGAAATCAGAAAATACATTTCCTCAGGCAACCAGAGCTTTACCCTATCAGTGTATTTCTGCCATGCTCATACAGTCATTAAGCTGGCACCTTTTGTGAAGATTTTGATTAATTACAAAATATCAGTTAATTAGCAAATTAAGAAGAGGTAAATATGAAAAAGATATACCACTAGAGGAAACACAGTTGGGTACCTTCAGTCCATGCTTGACAGGAAGTTGTACTTTCCAAGGCTTGAGAACAAAGGACACTAGACAGAGATGTCTGGTGCCAGTTTTGCTAGGATTTGGGCCTGAGTAGGTCACCTTATTTTATGGGCATCTGTTTCCTCATAAATTAAAGGAATGAACCAGATTATGTAATCTCTAAAGTTCTTTCCAAGTCTAATATTCTGTTTTTGTCAATATCTATCAGCCTTGGCGACACACTTTGTCAAGGGCTAGAGATATAGAGAATGATGATGATGATGCCAATGACAATGACTAATATTATCGAGTGCTATATGCTTGCATTTGATTTCCTAACTGTTCTGTTAGGTGAATATTATTGCCTTCCTTTTTATTAATAAGAAAATTGAGGAACAGATTATTTTACTGAAGTGCCCGATACCTACCATAAAACCCTATGCCAAAGTCAGTTATTTCAAATACTAGGTTATATAGAAATAACATTACCAGTGTTCACTAGTATCAAATATTTGTGTACAAATAAGACTACATTATTTATTCACTTGAAGATAATTTATGTCATGTGATTAGTTTTATCCAATGGCCTGGAGCAGAATTTGCTTACGTAAGTTTTGGCACAAAGTGTGGAAAAATCATCAGTGGCCTGGCAGTTGCCTCTTTATCTGAGGTACCCATAAGATAAAGGAGGCAATATGCTCATGGATGGGATGCTGCTCCAAGACGGTAGCACTTTCCTCCTTCTGAATCACTGAGTTGCTGGTTTTAGAACAGTTTATCTTGCTTCTCATCTGATACAGAGTTTGCTTGGATAAATTGTAAATTTTTGTTATTTAATCCACTAAAATGTATGTTTTATATATATAACAGGATATATAACACACCCTATCAAGGCAAAATGAGTGTATTTTTCTCTTCAATGAGTGTTAGGGGTGTGAAGCTTTGAAAGTTAGCAGTTATATCAGTATTTTATGATGTAATTAACCACATGGTAGATAGCATTGGCTACCATGAAAAGTCTTTAAGCATGAATCAGTTTCTCCTGCTAGATTATCTTCCTTTCCAAACTCTCTTCTAGCTCTCTTGAAACTTCTTATTCCTTGCCTTCAATTTCTTTTTACTAAACATCTATTTTAGCAACCCCACTTTTTAAAAATATTTTTTATTTGAAGATTGAGTAATAATAAGAAACATTTAATTTTTAATACTGACATTTAATAGCAGTGTGATCTCATCAAATGATATCTCAGTCAGATTCAATTTGAAAACCAAGTATGAGAATTATGTAAGAAGCAGTTATATATATGATAACACTTCCCCAAATTATGTATACTGCTGGAGTTACAAATTTCTAAAAGAGGGAATTGGAGGATCAGAGAACAGTTTATAACCAGCCCTTTGAAACAAGGCAATTTTGTCTGCTGAAGTAGATCTGCAAAGGAGACCTGGTGAAAAGATTATGAAAGGCTACTATCTACACATTTGATGGGCCTGAGTTCTTGGTCAGCAAGATTTTCACTTGGGAAGATGAGGTGGGTCTGGAGCCAAAAAGAGCAAGAACTAGCTAAAATCCACCAGTATGTCTTTATTTGTTGCTGACAGCCTGTAAAATAACAGCTTTCAGAAGTACTGCTTTACTTTCACCTACCAGAACTTATAAAAAATAGTTTCTTGTTTGGACCAATGAACGAAAGATCACATAGTATAGGAGATTCTAGTAAACAATTCTGGCTTAGCAAAGATGACAATTTCAAAAAGTTCTGCAAGTCAATTTTCCTGTACTTTATTTATTCTTCAAATGTTTGATTTTGCTTCAGTAACTTAATGGGAATTATACGTGAATATATACTGAAAATAAGAATAATAATAAAAATTATTGTTGTTTCCAAAATAATGGTGACAGCATATTTTGAAATGGTACTCCTAAACAAATCAACCTGTGAAAATAAATGTTTGTGTGTGCTTAGTTGCATCCAACTCTTTGAGACTCCGTGGATGCTAGCCCACCAGCCTCTTCTGTCCATGGGATTCTCCAGGTAAGAATACCGGAGTGAGTAGCCATTCCCTTCTCCAGGGGATCTTTCCAATCCTGGGATCAAACCCAAGTCTCCTGAATTGCAGGAGGATTCTTTACCGTCTGAGTCACCAGGAAAGCCCAGAAATAGAGGCTTCTTAAACCAATGTGTGCTTAATTTGTGATGTCTCCACCTGCTTGTGCTATAGTCTATGATTATAGATTTCAAATTTATACAGTACACACATGAAATTTTTAAAGTTTAATAATGATCTGTTAACTAAATCTTTACTGGTGACTTCTAAGATATGTTAATTATTTAATATCAGTGACATTTACACACAAAGAGCTAGATAGCTTACAAATTCTGTTACCTTGAATTCTGAAGTGTATATACCACCAAGAAAATTATGCACATAGCTTTGAATCTTGTATGATTGCTCCTCTGATAAAATTACTTGAAAGAAAATTCAGCACTGAGATTTTAATTCAGTTTAATTAAATTTTAATTTAATTAAAGAAAATTTAGAGTTGATTTTTAAAGTTATTGTTTTTAATATTTATTTATTTCAATTTTAGCTATTGAACACTGAAAACCAAAATACATTAAATCCAGTAATTTTGACTTCTGGCCAAAAATACATAGGAAGTGACTATAAAAAATGTTAACGTTATTCTTTGTAGATTTTTAAAGTTCTAGTATTTTGGAAAGAACTTTCTAAATTACATCTCTTGATCCTTTCATCCGATAGATTCAAAAAAGAAAAATACCCAAATAAAATAAGGAAAATTATATAGATTATAAGTAAAGTATTTATATAATTTACTAAGCTGTTCACATGCCTAATTTATTATTGTTTTTTGTAGCACACCTACTTACCCCAACTATCGTAGTACGTGTTTTACCAATTGTGCACACATTTCTATGATTCAGAATTATACAAATTTGATTATTGTGTGTTCAAAATTAATTTTTGAAAAAGCATGGTTGCAAACCTGATCATAACTAAAGCAGCTGAAAAATTAGAAATTCATTTCCAACAAAAATCAAAGAGACAATTCCAATCAAATAGATGGCTCTATTAAAAAAAAAGAAAAAAGCAGGTTTTAAACAAAACTGAGCTAGGCCTTGGAATGGATGGACATGGTACACAGATGTATATTTAAACCACAGTGCCTAAAATTTGGAGTATGTGGTCTTAAGATAGTTACACATAATCAGTAATTACAGAACAGGGTAGGTATTTGATAATGATTGTCTTAAAAGAAAGGCAGTGAAGACATTATTTCTGTAGCTTTATCAGATACAAGGAGATCAGAACAATGATGTTGGTCTTAAACTTAGGAGATTTTATATTATAGCAAATAGTAGTAAAGAGGGATATGTGGATTTAGTGTGTTTTATATATGTTTGTGTACACTCGCACACATATATGTGCATTGTGGGAAAAAATGTGTTATTGGCAGAGTGAATTCATTATGTTAATACTGAAGATTGGAACATAGATCATTTGTCACCTAAAGTTTTTGCTAGTAATAGTTGTAAGTAAAAACACTGACAAAATAACTACAAATTACAAAAGTTTTCAAGTCTCTAAATCAAAATTCTTTTTTATTTTTTCAAGTTATTATTACTCTCAATTAAGGGGAATAACAGATCCTGTCTTTTACAGTGAAGAAATAAAGAGGATTCATGATGTGACCTTTCATTGAAACATGAAATTTGCCTTCTTTAAGGTCCTCAAAAATGAGTTATTCTAGCTTGATCAAAAATGGTCCTCTGGGCATTGACTTATATGAGATAATTTAATAGGATTTCACATTCTGTAATTGAGACTATATATTCATCTAATGATACCAGATTTATTAAAAAAAAAAAAAAAAAAAGACCTCAGTGCTCAAATCTCAGTCTCCTGCATGATTATTCATACCTCAGTTGATTAGTGATTCTAAAATGACTACTCAAATCAAAGTGAATTTTCATATTATGTTTATACCATTAGTGAAAATCTAATTAAATATCTAATAATTAAAGCAGCTCCTTCAAGGAAAGTTAATACATTGGAGGATGTCTGTGATTATTCAGTGGGAATCATCTTCATTGCTGTTTTTCAAAGAGACTGAATTACATATTTATTTATTTTTGAAATTTGGGAAAAATAACCCATTTCTTGGTACAAGAATGTCACTTTCTTTTAGTTGTACATTATTATATTAATGACATATCTATGAGTCATACACTATGTCACCCAGCCAAATAGGGTAAAACTTTATGGAAAGTTTTACCAAACTCAGTAAAACATTTTAGAATGCTTAATATGTGTCAGGTACTGTGCTGAAGTCAGTAATATAGAGAGTGTTAATACACAGACCTTTTGGTCCAAAGGCCATTTTTAAAAAATTATTAACCATTATAATTTATTTCGGAGAAGGCAATGGCACCCTACTCCAGTACTCTTGCCTGGAAAATCCCATGGACGGAGGAGCCTGGTAGGCTGCAGTCCATGGGGTCGCTAGAAGTCGGACATGACTGAGCGACATCACTTTGACTTTTCACTTTCCTGCATTGGAGAAGGAAACGACAACCCACTCCAGCGTTCTTGCCTGGAGAATCCCAGGGACGGGGGAGCCTGGTGGGCTGCCGTCTATGGGGTCACACAGAGTTGGACACGACTGAAGTGACTTAGAAAGCCTTTAAGTTTTAGTGGAAAGTTTTGAGTGGAATTCGGGAAGCTGATAAGGTGATAACTATGTGTTATTGCATATATTAGAAGACTCTTTGGCATTATATTTCTATGTAAGGTGTGTATTTATCTTCTCCTCATCTTTCGGCTTGAACATATGATGTGGGCCCATCAGCTATCAATAGATGTGACGTGATGCAAGCCTGGGCCTGAAATGTGTGTATGCACTGAGCTTTCTCTCTTGCATTCTGCCTCTAACATGAGAACATGCTGAGCCCCATGACTGGTCTCAAAAAGCCAATGAATGGCATTTAGTGTAAACCTCAACTAAATACATGACCAGGAACTAAATCTAACGAGCCAATGGAGGTCAGCAGAACCAGATGAATGAATCAGCATTTTGAGGTAGAACCCCAGCTGAACAATTAACACGTTAGTAAGAATAAATCCTTATCTTTAACAGATGCATAGTTGATGGACACAAATTAATCTGCTTTGCATTATTAGTGATTGTAAAACAGATCCTTTATTTTTTAGGTCTTGTATTTTAAAATATGTATTTACAAGAGTGTAAATATGTGTTCTCTGTCTTAAGGAAACATAAAATGTAGAGTGTGGGTTTTATTATCATTTAATTATGATGTAAGAACTAGGTCATAAAAGTGGAAATACAGTAAAGATATCAATGGTATAAATATAATAAGAGGAATAATTATATTCATATGAATAATTATATAATAATTCTATTATGTAAATATAATAATATGAATAATTCTATCCATGACAGTCTCCTAAATGATCATAAAGTGATTGGCAAGTTATTCTTCTCAGAAGGCTCTAAAGCTCCACTCTGTGGTTAGTCAGTTTCCATAAACATGAAAGACAGTGATGGAGTTGTTCCTTAATTAAAAAAACAAACAAACAAAAAAACTATGTCTATAAGTATGGGTAATTAGTTAGAATTGTAACTGTGTTTCATTTAAGTTAGCTCCAAATATGACCATTAGGCAACAGTGATATAGACATTCAAGGTGACTAAAAGAGAGAAATATACACTAGAATTAAATTTAACATGCGATTGTTAACTCCTTAAAATAAAACACATTTACCTTTTTATATTATATATTTCTAGTGCTTCCAACTGAATGGACATGAATTTGAGCAAACTGGGAGATAGTGGAGTAAATAGAGGAGACTGGCATGCTGCAGTCCATGGGGTTGCAAAGAGTTGGACATGACTTAGCGATTGAACAAGAACAGTGTAATAGCACTGTCTTATATAATGTTGGTACATGATGCATGTTAAGTGATTAAAGCAATGCTCACACATAAATATGCTCCTAATAAAAAAGGACCTTCTCATCTTACCCGAAGGTCAGTGATGGCACCAATAAGTACAACAGTAGAATTTGATAAAATATTGGCTTACTCAGTGCCAAATGTGTCCTTCATGTTTTATGTTGAAGTTACAGATTCAATTTAGGGTTATTATAATCTTGACAAACTTGTAGAGAGTAAGACAGTTAGAGTAAAGGGAAATAGCTTAATCATATCTCAATGAATATATTGAAAATAATTGTTAGCTAATGCTGGGAGGGATTGGGGGCAGGAAGAGTAGGGGACGCCAGAGGATGAAATGGCCGGATGGCATCACTGACTCGGACGTGAGTCTGGGTGAACTCCGGGAGTTGGTGATGGACAAGGAGGCCTGGCGTGCTGCGATTCATGGGGTCACAAAGAGTCGAACACGACTGAGCGACTGAACTAAACTGAACTTGAATGTTGTGCTGGGTGAGCTGTTAGAAGACACTGTCATTTGTGTCTTCATCCCAGAAAAATAGAATATCATTGGGAACAGTGTGTATAAAAATTAAATTCCAAGGGAGAAAAAAGAAATTACTGGAAGTTGGAGATGTTCCCAGAAGAAAAGACCACTTTATGTGATTCCTTATTTGAAATATTAGCCCAGAGTCAGAGCAAAATACAGTAGCTCAGATATACTGTATCTTCATTTTATTGACAGTACAAAGCTGAATGAAGTCTTATTTTGTTCTAGGAAAAAAAATTAAAAACTTGTAGCATGGAGATTAATGCCCCTAGTTTTCTTTAATTGTACTCCAAATTTTACCACTGAAGGGAAAGCCAGATGGCTTTATATTCAGTTTACCTAGGGAAGCCATGACCAAAAAATTCCTATTAATGCACTGACTGTGGTAAATGGTCTATAAATAATTCAAAGTTTCATCGATTTTACAATATCCACACTGACCAGAAAGTCCATAAAATTAATTGATGTATAATATACTTAAGCCAGAATTCCAATCTTCATGAGGATCAATGATTCTCTAAAAGGAGTTTGAACTAGTAGGAAAATTTTATCTATATTTAGCATCTTTCCCCTAGAAAATTCCAAGTTCACAGGGATAGTATAAAAAGAAATCACAGAAAAGGTGATGAAACTTGATGCAACTATTTTTTTGGGGTAGAGGTTTTGTGGGACTCCCCTTGAACAACAAGATGCTGAACTTCTGCAGCAGTATGTTCCCAACTCTTTCTCTGAGAGATCATTATGAGGGAGTGGCACACAAAAAGAGAATAATCCTCAAATACATAGCTTCTCCCAGATTTTGTGCCATTGTACCTGCAGATTTACCTGAATCCTTATGTATTATTTCTTTTTTTTAACCAGGGCTCTACACTTAGTCCTCTAGGATCTTATTTCTTTTACTCCCTTATTCACCTTTCATCAGAGATATACCTTCTTTGCACAACATCATCATGCCCTCTGCTTTATTATATCATTTGAATCACTATTTTTAGGTGCACACTTCTCCCCAAAAAGAAGAGATAAAAATAGAAATAAGAATAAATAGAAAGAGATACTGCTCTCAGTTGTCTCTCTGTTTCTCTTTGTCTCTGTCTTTCTCTCTCTCTCATATATGACACAAAAGAATCTTTATATAGATTGATAAACTCTTTATTTTTCTATATGCAGTCATCCTTCAGTATCCAAGGGGTACTAATATCAGGAACTCTGTTAACACTCAAATGAATGGATGCTCAAGTCTCATAAAAAATGACACATTATTTGCATATATCCTATACATTTCCTATCATATGCCTTAAATCATCTCTAGGTTACTTAAGATACCTAACACAATGTATATGCTATGTGAATAGTTGCCTAAGCATGGTGCATTCATGTTTTGCTTTTTGGAATCTTCTGGAATATTTTTCCAAATATTTTCAATCTGCAGATATAAAACTTCCTGATGGATCAATTAATTGATAGATAGACAGATATTATAGATAGATCTCTAGAGATAAAGAAGAGAGAAAAGAGGGGAGAGAGAGAATGGAAAAGGGAGGAAGGAAGAGAAAAAGAGAAGGAGAGAAGAGAAAGTAGAAAAGAAAACAGGAAAGACATACGTAATGGTCAATGATATATGGTAGTGACAAAAGAAGGGACAGACAGGTAGATTGTATATGTGCAAATGGAAGTCTAGAATTTAGGGCCAATATTAAGGATAGAAATCTAGAAGAAGACTTGATAAATAGTCTTCAAAAGCAAACTACTGTGACTGTGCCTAAGTTGAAAACAAAATACAACTTTGTCTATGTGGGAAGAATACCCCTTCTTTCACATAAAAGCATATGGCTATATTATTAATTTTAGCCCCTACAGTAAATAGAATTCTTCCTGGGATGAACTCAAATGAGAAAAACATGGCAAAAAGATATAAAAATATCTTGGGATAGTTTGAAATAATATTTGATGAAATAGATTTAAAACCTTCAAAGACATACCCTCTGCTGCACCTGCTATATGGTAGACATAGATGGACCTCCTATAACAGGGAGAGAATGGATCAGTACAAATGTACATTGTCAAAGCAAAGAGTACATTCAATAAATAGTTACATTCAAAGTAAATAATTAGATTCAATAATAATAAAATTCAAGAACCAGACTAGACTGTACTGTTCCTATACTCAAAGCCCTTCATTTATCACTGTATCCTTTTATTAAGTCACTTAACCTGTACTCACTGAAGTTCACTGTATGAAAAACACAAAGCAATGTATTAGGAATGCAAATGTGAATAAAACTTATCCCTAAACAAATGTAACTTACATCGTGGTAAGGAAAACAGACAAGAAAGGGATGATTACAAAACTTTCATGAGTGTGAGAATCAGGTACATACAAAGTATTGTGGGGATGTGAAAGCTGGGAACATAATTCAGCATGAAAGGTCAAGAAATGTATCTTAGTCAGGATGAGAGTTAAGATGAATTTTAAAGACTCTGTGAGAGTTCACCAAGAAGAAGTGAAGAGGTAATAATAGCATGAATTTAATCTAGAATGATTAAGCAACTCACTCATCTCAAATACAACTAAATATTTGAATTTCTGGTCCAGCATTATGTCCTTTACACCACAATTATGTAGCAAATTTAAACAGTGTGGGTAATTAATACAGCTATTGAATTAGATAAATTAATAATAAAAACACCAGTAGGTCAGCATAAATTTTTAGTTTTCTCATTCTGCATGGGAGACACATGATAAAATCTTTTCTCTTTTGTGCAATTCATTTCCCTCTCTGCCCTCCACCACTCACCCTGATATTCCAATCCAGTTGTTCCTTCACTACTTTTGTGCCTCAAGAGACAACCTTGAAAGAAGCCAGTCTCTGAGGAGACAACTTAATGGAGCAAAGAGTAAGTGTTCTCCCCAACTAGGGGAGCAGCGAATAACATTGTGCTATAGGTGTGCACTATTATCTTGACCTGCTGCTGCTAAGTCACTTCAGTTGTGTCTGACTCTGTGCGACCCCATAGACGGTAGCCCACCAGGCTCCCCCGTCCCTGGGATTCTCCAGGCAAGAACACTGGAGTGGGTATTATCTTGACCTAAGCATCTACAAAATGTCAAGAACCCTTTCAGGTCCTTGTGTGGATCCATCAAGCCTGTCAGGCCAATAGAGAGCTCTTTGCACTATTATATTTCAAAAACAAGAAGCAATTAGCTGTCATATTTTGACCTGGAAATATTCACTTGATATTTAAAGATCCAGGCACCAACTATGATTCATTCACTGACCCACTCGGCAATATGGCGTGTCTTTTCACAAATGTGAACACCATTTTCTTTTCTGTAAAATGAAGTTGGATTGGGTAATCTCTACTTTTCCTTCTATGTGCTGATATTTTGTGTTTCTATGATCTTATAATAGTAATATTAAGTTTCTATAAGTTTTATAATATGTATATTATTATTTTGTAATATATTTAACATAAAATACAAACCTACTTTCAAAGTATTTAAACATTTCTTAATAATCAAGGATTACTAAGTAGTGGTCCATGGATCACACTTCAGTGAGCTTTATAATTATATTGAAAACTGCTGTGAGTATGTTTATGTGTATGTGTGTGTGTGTGTGTGTGTGTGTGTGTGTGTATATATTCATATATAAACAGCTATGTACCCCTTCCTCAGCTAATAGAGGGGTCTAT
Organism: Bos taurus; assembly: GCF_002263795.3. Classification (NCBI taxonomy): domain Eukaryota; kingdom Metazoa; phylum Chordata; class Mammalia; order Artiodactyla; family Bovidae; genus Bos; species Bos taurus. The sequence goes on along the minus strand of NC_037333.1, from coordinate 49,396,595 downwards.
AACTACCCTCAGACTCTGATATGGATCTGTGATTTCCTCTACTTATTTATTCCACTTCCCCTCCCACCTCTCCAGCCCTCTACGCCCCACCCCAAGACAAATTATGAACCAATATTACAGTCTGTGTCTCCTATGATTTTATTTTTAGAGTTTGTATCTCAAAGTCCAACTAGGAAAGCAGAAAGCAGTCATTTCAAACTGAGGGAATTCAATGAAGTAAATTCTTTACACAGCTCATAAGAGAGCTGAGGAGCCCACAAGGAAAAGCAAAGCAGTCCGTGGGTTACATACATGCCATAGAAGCCATTGTAACCACCAGGCTGGAGAGACAAAGAGAAGAAGCAGTGTCACCAGAGCCCAGGAGACGGAAGCACCCACCCAAGGCTGGAATCCGAGGGGTCTGTGTAGTGGGAACTGAAGCCACGGAAGAGGTGCAGCTGCAGACAGTGCCTGCAGACCTGAAGATAGCAGTCAGTCCTGTGGCACCACACAGAACAAGAAAACAGAACAGGGTGGCTCTGATCATAAAGAACGAACGGAAATTTAGAATTAACTCAAAACACAGAATTACTTTCATACCTAAGCCTCTTGCTCTTTTCCTTAGTTCTCATAATGATATTACAACATGTCTACAATTATTGCAGGCTCAAACACTTTAAGTTTTCCTTGATTTTTCCCCCTTTCCCTTCTCCCCCAAATCATAACCATTCATTTTAATTATATATCTCAATATTTTTCAGCAGTTAAAAATTTTAAATGTATCTTCTCCTAATCCATACTTGTATTTGGTGTTTAACCCCAATTCCTGACACAGAGCTTCCAAATCCCTTGGGATTTCCTGGGTGATAAGAGCATCTTTGTTTTAATGAGGTGACTCTAGGTGAGCTTCTGAATAGTGGCTGGTTACTTGAAAGACCAGCCATGATTAGAAGCTTAGAATTTTCAGCCCTAGCCCTCATCTTCCAGAGAGGGGTAAAATGTTGGAAAAAGATTTAATAACTGATTATGTGTATATGATGAAGTCTTCACTAATATCCCTAAAGTACAGAGGTGGGAGAGCTTCAGTTGGTGAATACACCAGTGTACTTAGAGGGTGGCAGTCTCCAACCTCTTGGGGACAGAGATCTTGCCCTTGAGACCATTATGGATCTTACCCTAGGTGTCTCTTCATTTGCTGTTCATTTGCATCTTTAAGATATCCTGTGTAATAAACTGACAGTTGTAAGTAAACTATTTTTCCATGTTCTGTGATATACTCTATAGCAAATTATTGAATGTGAGTAGGGGATTATTGAAACATGCAATTTTTCTCCAAGCCTCGTAGAAATTGTGGGTAAGATGAGGACTTAATTATTTGTGATTTTGTCTGAAGTGGAGACAGTCTTGTGAGACTGAAATTTTAACCTGTGGAGTCTGCCCTAACACATGTCTAAATTCTTATTCATCTTTGAAGATCAGATCAGCTTCAACTCCTTGTCATTGTGTTACCCCTTAGTCGTTTATGCTTAATTATTAATTCTATTTGCCTTCTGAGTGCATGCAAGCCTGAACTTTCTGCCCTTTAATGGCTAGGGAGAGTTTTGTGGGTTATGTCCACAAAGGAGATTGTGTTTTCTGTGTCAGATTGTTTAGCAAGGTTTCAACAATTTTCACAGTTTTCTTGCTTTTTCTTTTTGGCTATGACAGGCAATGGTGCTAAGAAGTTTAGCAGTGTCAACACTGACAGCTTACTGTTGTCAACCTGGGTCCTGCAGTTGGAGTGAAAACAGGAGAATCGCAGCTGGCCCTCAGGAGAGTGAGAGTCTTCATTGTTTTATATAACTGAGTTTTTAAGTATTTTGTTACCATACTACAGCCTAACTTAACAAGATTATTTATTTTACTGTATATCTTTTGAACTGCGGTGTTGGAGAAGACTCCTGAGAGTCCCTTGGACTGCAAGGAGAGCCAACCAGTCCATCCTAAAGAAGATCAGTCCTGGGTGTTCATTGGAAGGACTGATGTTGAAGCCCAGACTGCAATACTTTGGGCACCTGATGCGAAGAGCTGACTCATTGGAAAAGACCCTGATACTGGGAAAGATTGAGGGCAGGAGGAGAAGGGGACGACAGAGGATGAGATGGTTGGATGACATCACTGACTCAATGGACATGAGTTTGAGTAAACCCTGGGAGTTGGTGATGGACAGGGAGGCCTGGAGTGCTGCAGTTCATGGGGTCGCAGAGTCAGACACGACTGAGCGACTGAACTGAACTGAACTGAACTGATATATCTTACATAACAATTTATAATATAAATTATATTTTTATGTGTTTATAAGATTTTCCATACTTGACTAGAATGCTTTCATGATAGAATTTATTTTTAAGAATAGGTACCTGATAGGTATCTTGTTTCTTACTCATAATCACAAAAATGCATAAATGAATTAGTATATGACTGTTGTTCTTGTTCAGTCACTAACTTGTGTTTGACTGTGGCGCTAGTGGTAAAGAACTCACCTGCAAATGCACGAGACATTAGAGACGTAGGTTCGACCCCTGGGTTGGGAAGATCCCTTGGAGGAGGAAATGGCAACCCACTCCAGTGAGTTGGATTCTCCAGTGGAGAATCCTAGGGACAGATGAGCCTGCTGCTGCTGCTAAGTCGCTTCAGTCGCGTCTGACTCTGTGCGACCCCATAGATGGCAGCCCACCAGCCTCCTCTGTCCCTGCGATTCTCCAGGCAAGAATACTGGAGTGGGTTGCCGTATCCTTCTCCAATGCATGCATGCATGAAAAGTCACTTCAGTCGTGTCCGACTCTGTGCAACCCTATGGACAGCAGCCCACAAGGCTCCTCCATCCACAGGATTCTCTCGGCAAGAATACTGGAGTGGGTTGCCATTTCCTGCTCCACAGAGGAACCTGCAGGCTACAATTCACAGGGTGGCAAAGAGTCGGGGATGACTGAAGCAGCTTAGCATGCATGCACTAAAACTATATAACTAGATGACTGCTTTCTTTTGTTTATATCTTCAACCTAGAATTGTACTTTTCAAATGGGTACTTTGAATTGAATAATCCTGTATGCTCTTACTGAGGCAGCTGTACATTTTGCTTCCTAAGAGATTCTTTGTACTGTAAAGGGTACTGGCAAATCATTATCGATATACCCATAAGATTTTTGTACAACATTTCCGAGATGTGTTGGCTGGTACAGGATTGGCCTTGATTATACTTGGAATGAAAGCACCAATACAGATTTAGAAAGTGCTGACACAGTACCACTGGCTTATATATCTATAACCAGCCTGTTTCCAATTTTACAAGAAAGTCTAGTGGCAGTGTTAGCATTTTTCAAAAGTTGAAAGCAATAGGAAATAACCTTAGGTTTAATAGGCTTGCTTTGCTAACAATGAGATTTTATTCTATGAAAAGTATTGATTCATTTCAACATTCTACCATAGACAGCACTGTCAAAATTGTTTACTGTTTGAAAAATAGAATCAACACTCAATAACTAGTATAAAATAGAGGGGATATTGCTATAGATAATTCAAATATGCAGAGAATTATCAAATCAATGACTTCTTATTTGTGAGTATATATTTTTCTTGATAAGTACAAAACCAAACCAACCATGTTTCAATAAAATGACTCACAATAGAACCAGAATATTGTTTTAAAGCTACACAAGTTTTAGAAAATTTGCTTGCTGAAAACAGAAGTTCATTTGAATGATTCCATTACTGAATGGTTACAAAACTTAACTGGTCCTCATGGGAATAAGAGCTGTACTCCAGAAAATGATGAGTGGATAAGGCAACTGTTCTTTAGCTTTTTCTTTGACATGAAATATACTAGTGCATTTTGTGTTTTTTCCATGCCTCTTCCCTTTTTCTTTCTCTCAGAACATGGTTCAATCTTTATTGTTGAAAATGACTTCTTCAAGCCTTATCTATGTAGCCTCTAACAAATGTAATCACAACATCTTGTCCACTTTTTTCTTCTTTTTTTGTTATCTGTTAACTCTCGTTACCATTTAACAACAAAAAGGCTCTGACTAATGAAAAGGAATATGAAGAAATAGATACCCAGATATATCAAAACTTTCTATATTTTTCCAGGTGCTCTGGATGGAACAGATTGAGCTATTAAAGGATATTAAATTGAATGTGCATGTGTTTTAGTTTGGTTCAACTAAAATAACATAAGGATTCATAATTGATTTGAAAGAAGAAAGAATTTCCTATTAATAGCTATTAAATGAAAAGCAGAGACATTACTTTGTCAACAAAGGTTCGTCTAGTCAAGGCTATGGTTTTTCCAGTGGTCACGTATGGATGTGAGAGTTGGACTGTGAAGAAAGCTGAGCACTGAAGAATTGATGCTTTTGAACTGTGGTGTTGGAGAAGACTCTTGAGAGTCCCTTGGACTGCAAGGAGATCCAACCAGTCCATTCTGAAGGAGATCAGCCCTGGGATTTCTCTGGAAGGAATGGTGCTAAAGCTGAAACTCCAGTACTTTGGTCACCTGATGTGAAGAGTTGACTCATTGGAAAAGACTCTGATGCTGGGAGGGATTGGGGGCAGGAGGAGAAGGGGACGACAGAGGATGAGATGGCTGGATGGCATCACTGACTCGATGGACGTGAGTCTGAGTGATCTCTGGGAGTCGGTGATGGACAGAGAGGCCTGTCATGCTGCAATTCATGGGGTCGCAAAGAGTCAGACACGACTGAGCGACTGAACCGAACTGAAAGTTAAACAGAGTTAACTAAAATGCTATGACTATCATCCAGGGAAAATAATATGACATGAGAAGCCAATTTAGTATGAGTAAATATCATAAAAATGATTCTGCCTTTATTTTTATAAATGAAAATTGACACAAAATGTTGAATTAATTTACCTTACCAATAGATGACATTAACAATTGACACCATTATAAACTCATTTTAAACTCTCCTGAAAAGCTTGGTTGTAGGTGTTTCTTTTTATATATTTTATATATGTCATCAAATAATAACCTTTTATGTATAAATAAATACCAATGTTCCCAAAATGAATCATTGAAAAGCATTTATCAAGCACTCATAGTGATGTTTCATTGAAGATAAATGTGCTACTGTTGGAATTAATTTCAGTGTTAAACTTGGAGCATATTTTATTTATAAACAAATATGCATATATTTGTTTATAGATGAATACATATATATGTGTATTTCTTTCTGAGGGGGTCTTTCTAAATACTGAGCATTGTAATATGAGTGCATTCCGAAGAAACAGTGTATCTTGGAAATGGGCAATTATTTTGAAACTCCAAGTAGGTTTATATTTCTAAGACACTAACACAAGAAACACAGTAATAGCAATAATGTCTCTAATGTCACAATGGCATGAGAGAATATACATGATACATTCCTATTTTTGCTTTTTACCAGTTTTAACTTATCATGTTTAGCCAGGACCAAAGTCAGTGGCTCCCTGCAAGCACAGAAGGTCTGAAACAAAGCGAATATATTTGGTACTTCAAAGAAGGAATCTTTCCACTATGCAAAGAGGCTCAGGGCAATGTCTTGAACTGTATAATTAGTCAATGAATGTTTATTTTGATAGAATAATGACTGTATCAATTCACTGCAACACTTGAAAGCAGTGCTCAGTGAGAAAGCTGTTGAATTTCATTGCAACATGTACTCTGTTCTTGATAATGATATCTGAATTAAAACCTCATGAAAAAGTCAGTTATTTTTTTTAAGTCTAAGCTTCCCTTGAATTGCAAATTATTACTTTTCTCAGCATAACCATGATGGTTGCTTTCAATTTCTGCTGTGAAACAGCAGTTTCCAATGCCAAATTGACATTTTAGAGCATTGTAGAAATCTGCTACAGGTCTTTCAGAAAAAAAAAAAAAAGGTATAGATTTATTTGGTTGGAATTTATACAGGAATTATAAAGATCCCCTTAGAACATTCAAAATTCCTGACACATCTCCCTTATATTGATGAGTATTGACCCATTACTCTCTTGAATGGCAGGAATGCTGCTCCTGTCATCTTTTTCATTTTTTCAAGTCTATAAACTGGAAACTTATAAGCAGGTTCACTAGACTCAGAATAACTTGTTTTTTCACTGAAAAATGCCTGCACAGGTACTGTAGCTAACAAATGCTTCCATTAAATGCAATACAAATATGGCTAAAATCCTTGTCAAACAATTTTAATTATTCTCACTTCTCACAGTATGTAGAGATTTTGCCTCTACCATTTTTTTGAACTACTTTCTGTAGTGCAGTTAAAGTCAGAGATTTTAATTTACTAAACTAGTAAAATCATGTATGGAAACTTCCCCCAAATTTTCCAATAGAATGAGCTATCATCTTAAAAAATATATATACTAAACTAGTAAAATCACATATGGAAACTTCCCCCAAATTTTCCCATAGAATGAACTATCATCTTAAAAAAACAAACAAACAAAACAACAACAAAAAAAACCAAACATAATTTGCTATATCACATACCACTGATCCAGGGATAGAATCCTCATGTCTTATGTCTCCTGCGTTGGCAGGCAGGTTCTTTACCACTAGTGCAATAAGGAAAGCCCAACTCTAATCCTTAGTGACTTAAAATAACTGCTAATCTAAGGGGGTGGTGATTTGGAAGGGAGGTTGAGGGGACAGCTAGTTACAGCTAATCTTTGCTGGACTGGGTGGACTGGGAGCTGGCTGAACTAGCTTGGTCTATGGTGGAATGTCTCATCTTTGCTTCAAGAGGACTCCCATCTTCCATCATGCTTGCTTAGGCTATTTTCAAGGCTGCTCCTTAGGTTTCCAAGTTATTGAACAGAAGCATGTAAGTTATTTTGAATCTTAGGAAGCAATCTGATATTACTTCCTTTGAATTCTGTTGGCCAAAGTAAGTCTCAAGCCCAATCCAGATTCAAATGGAGAAGAAACAGACTCTGCATTGGAGAAACTTTAAAGTCACATTCTAAAGAGGGTAGATACAGCAAAAATAAAGAATTTGGAGCCATTATGGCAATGTACAACTCTCTTATAACTCCAAAAGGATACTCTCAATATGGAAAGCACCAAACTACTCAGATTCAAATACCAAAACATCAACATTTAAAAGCTGCCCAGAGAGTGGGCTAAGATCTGAAATCATTGAAAATGGCTGCTACAATTCTGACTCCATAAATTTTGTTCTATGACTTTGGCCAACTCACAATTCCTCAAAGATTATTTTTTATTCTTAAACAAATGAGAAAGCTCATACTTGATCCAACCTGATTCTGAGTAATTTCTAGGCTTGTGAGAATGGATATTTTATAATAGCTATCATAAAAATGAGAAGTCCATAACGAGGATACTTGTAGTCTACATGATGGAGTAGAAGAAGTTAGATTTAGAAAATAAATTATTGATGATAATTAATGTGAACTATAGAAAAGTCAAGCAAAAGCAGCTGGCAATGCCCTGATAGATATTATTTTTTAAAGTTAAGATCACATGTTGAGACCTCCTGTTGTAGCATGTTCCTACTTTGTGTGTCCCATTTCAATTATCAAGTCTTCTTAGACAGTGACTAAAAGCTCATTAGATCCCGGTTTACTTCCAGGAATAATCATGACAATGTAAAAATATTTGGTTAGTAATTTAACATCCAGTCCATGGAAAATATAATATTGTGAAACTCAAATTTGATTTTTGCAGAAGGGGAATCTTTTAACCTCCATGATATTTTCTTAAAAACACATGTATACCGGTGGCGGATTCATTTTGATATTTGGCAAAACTAATACAATTATGTAAAGTTTAAAAATAAAATAAAATTAAAAAAATAAATAAATTAAACAAAAATAAATAAATATATTAAGTAACAATAAAAAAAAAGCAAATTTTAAAAAATAAAATGTGGTACATACCAGCCTGTAAGAATTTCTGATTTTTTTCAAGTATAAATCATTCCTAGATAAAATATAAAGATTGAAAACTACTTAGATGTTTACAGACTCTTTCTTTTGAGTGAGGAGGAAATAAAGATTCAAAAGTAACTGATTTAGTCACATATACACAGCTAGCATGTTGACAAAGCTGAGCTAGGATTCTAGGTTTTCTAATCTCAAACAAAGCCCCTTCTACTATTCCATTTTGCAAGATACAGTTTTAGACATATAAAATTACATGATCTGTCCTTATGTTCTTATTCTGTGTAATTGAGTATGTGTGTGTGCCTGCCTCTGTATGTCTGTATTTGTCAAGTATGAGTCTTTTAAAAGAATAGAAATTAGATTTTTTTAAAAAAAAAATATTTGACTAAACATTACTCCAACATTCTAAGTTTTTTTACCTTAAGGACATAAGAAACTTACAGAACATAAATTCAACAAAAAGTTGAATCCATTCAATGTAGAACTAAACTTATAACCTAATATGAATAGCTCTCAAGACATCAGTGTATCACAATATTTATGTTACAGTACAGTTAGAGCTTCCCAGGTGGTGCAGTGGTAAAGAATCCACGTGCCAGTACAGGAGATGCAGGAGAGTTAGGTTCCATCTCTGGATCAGGAAAGTCACTGGAAAAGAAAATGGCAACCACTCCATCATTCTTCTCGGGAAAATTCCATGCACAGAGGAGCCTGGAGGGCTGCAGTCCAAGGGGCTGCAAAGAGTCAGACATGACTGAGCATGCACGCACAGGCTTCATTGCTAAAATCGGCCAACAGTTGCTCTGACTTAGTGACTAAACAACAACAGTGGAGAATGAACTCAAGTCTTTGTTTATTGTCAGTTCTTTACTAATTCAGGCCAGTGGGAGATGTGAGTACTAGATAATCTTTAATATACCCACGATTCATCTCCAATATAGAGACATCATTTCTATCCAAAAATATTATATAGTACCCTCTTCCATGTAATTTTGCTTCTTTTTTACATAGATTAATATTTTGCTGATTGCAGATTTCACTGGCTGTGTACATTTCCCTTTTTTTTTTCCTAATACATTGATGAAAATAAATGCCCTGTGGCTCCAGCATCAGTGGCTTTTTACCAAACAAGAATTTCCACTGAGAAAAGTTACGGTTATTATCTTGAAAGAGATGTATTATTTTTCTGACAACTGAAGGCTTCTGCAAGTCCAAAGTCACACACAATTATATACTACAGAGCAGAATAATAGAACACTGCACTAGGATAAATTTTGTGCCTACTTAATTGAAACACTTGCCAAGGAACTGGGTGAGAGGAATGTATTTCAATCACTCTAAACAATGCATAAATGAGACACATTCCTTCTAAATGACACATTTTAGCTGTCTGGAAGTCTATTCACAGTTGTGCATGGTAACATAAGTTTGCTGCTCTACTCCTTACAATCGGTCCTTTTCAAGCTGTACTTTGAAGCTGTTTATTCCAAGAGCCTTCTTAATATTAAGAAAAAAAAGAAAATGTTTTTAGATGTAGCACTAAATGTTTTTAGGTGTAGATCAGTATTTTTCAATTCTTTCTAGAATATATACGTTTGTATATTTGTGTCTTGATCTTTTTCTCTCTCTCTGTCCTCTCTCTCTCCATATATGCAATATATACTTACTTATGCACATATATATATATACATATGTAATATAAGGTATGAATAAATTTTCTTAATTTTTCACATTGAACCAAATTGGTCCAAGTTATTTTTATTATAATCTTTAGCTCAGCATTTATTAAACTGAAGTATAATGGTCCTATGCTAATAATTCAAAGAGCAAAGAATATAAATTTGCTTCAAAGCAATATTCTCATATAACTATATTTTTATATTTCTGGAAAAAGAATAACCTGACAAAAGAGAAATAAATAAAAGATAATTCACTCCTGAAAGAAGTCAAAATAAAAACAATGGAGAATAGAAACAGAGAGCATTTGTTTTAATGAGTTATGGGAAGTATGGTTATATAGTTAATCATCTTAACCATGACATTTTAGAGAATTAGAGAGGGTATTGTTACCACCTAAACCAGAATCACTGATATACCTGGAACCCTCCCAGGTACACCAGGCCTTATGGTCACCCTAGTTATAGGTAATCAATCATAGATTTTTATTAAAATAAAATGACTTTGTTCAATCTTTCTTACCTTTGATCTCTAATTTTACAATTATTTTATAAAGCCAAAAGATTTATATTAATATATGATCTAAAGGATGGAAATTTTACCACAAGAAAGCAATATAAAACATATTTTCTCTAACCCTTGCAAACTGAAAGCTCCTAAGCAATCTCAGGATCTTAAAATTCCCGATAGATCAATTTAGACTAGGTTTCAGTCTCTAGATGTTTAATGAGATCACATATGAATAAGTCTCTAAGGCATTTTTAAATGTTTTTTCCTGGATTTTGGTTTTAAAAATATCTCTGATTTCTCATTAATTTGACAGAGTGCAAATAAAGAGTTCACCTGAATATGGAGGATAGAAAATAGTACCTCTTGATGTCTTCAGAAACCTATCCCTCTAAACCTGCTCTCCTTCCCAAATGTGTTAGAGAAAAATCTTCAGTATGGGTACACATCATATGTTTGTTTTTAGAAGTTGCATCATAAGGAAGTTCTATTTCCAGTTTTTTTAAGGAATCTCCACATTGTTCTCCATAGTGGCTGTACTAGTTTGCATTCCCACCAACAGTATAAGAAGGTTCCCTTTTCTCTACACCCTCTCCAGCATTTATTGCTTGTAGACTTTTGGATCACAGCCATTCTGACTGGCGTGAAATGGTACCTCATAGTGGTTTTGATTTGCATTTCTCTGATAATGAGTGATGTTGAGCATCTTTTCATGTGTTTGTTGCTGCTGCTGCTAAGTCGCTTCAGTCGCGTCCGACTCTGTGAGACCCCAGAGACGGCAGCCAACCAGGCTTCCCCGCCCCTGCGATTCTCTCCAGGCAAGAACACTGGAGTGGGTTGCCAATTCCTTCTCCAATGCATGAAAGTGAAAGTGAAAGTGAAGTCGCTCAGTCGTTCCCAACTCTTAGCGATCCCATGGACTGCAGCCTACCAGGCTCCTCTGTCCATGGATTTTCCAGGCAAGAGTACTGGAGTGGGGTGCCAATGCCTTCTCTACATGTGTTTGTTAGCCATCTGTATGTCTTCTTTGGAGAAATGTCTGTTTAGTTCTTTGGCCCATTTTTTGATTGGGTCATTTATTTTTCTGGACTTGAGCTGTAGGAGTTGCTTGTATATTTTTGAGATTAGTTGTTTGTCAGTTGCTTCATTTGCTATTATTTTTTCCCATTCTGAAGGCTGTCATTTCACTTTGCTTATAGTTTCCTTTGTTGTGCAGAAGCTTTTAAGTTTAATTAGGTCCCATTTGTTTATTTTTGCTTTTATTTCCAATATTCTGGGAGGTGGGTCATGGAGGATCCTGCTGTGATCTTTGTCGGAGAGTATTTGCCTATATTCTCCTCTAGGAGTTTTATAGTTTCTGGTCTTATGTTTAGATCTTTAATCCATTTTGAGTTTATTTTTGTGTATGGTGTTAGAAAGTGGTCTAGTTTCATTCTTTTACAAGTGGTTGACCAGTTTTCCCAGCACCACTTGTTAAAGAGATTGTCTTTAATCCATTGTATATTCTTGCCTCCTTTGTCAAAGATAAGGTGTCCATATGTGCATGGATTTATCTCTGGGCTTTCTATTTTGTTCCATTGATCTATATTTCTGTCTTTGTGCCAGTACCATACTGTCTTGATGACTGTGGCTTTGTAGATGATCCAGCAATCCCACTACTGGGCATACACACTGAGGAAACCAGAAGGCAAAGAGACACGTGTACCCCAATGTTCATTGCAGCACTGTTTATAATAGCCAGGACATGGAAGCAATCTAGATGTCCATCAGCAGATGAATGGATAAGAAAGCTGTGGTACATATACACAAGGGAATATTACTCAGCCATTAAAAAGAATACATTTGAATCAGTTCTAATGAGGTGGATGAAACTGGACCCTATTATACAGAGTGAAGTAAGCCAGAAAGAAAAACACCAATACAGTATACTAACGCATATATATGGAATTTAGAAAGATGGTAATGATAACCCTGTATATGAGACAGCAAAAGAGACACTGATGTATAGAACAGTCTTTTGGACTCTGTAGGAGAGGGAAAGGGTGGGATGATTTGGGAGAATGGCAATGAAATATGTATAATATCATATATGAAACAAGTCGCCAGTCCAGGTTCGATGCACGATACTGGATGCTTGGGGCTGGTGCACTGGGATGATCCAGAGGGATGGTATGGGGAGGGAGGAGGGAGGAGGGTTCAGGATAGGGAACACATGTATACCTGTGGTGGATTCATTTCGATATATGGCAAAACCAATACAATATTGTAAAGTTAAAAAATAAAATTAAATTAAAAAAAAAAAAGAAGTTGCATCATTCATATAGGAAGTTTGATCACTTAATTGGTATTGTGTTCTTGTCATTTGTTTCTGTGGGCATGTCTTGGGGAGAGGGAGTAATAGAAGAAGACCATATCCTCTGTGATGCTAGGACAAGAGTGACCCAAATATAAACAAGTGAAGCAGTTATATGGCAATGCTTTGGTCCCATTTTGTTGCTTGTAGCTATCTTGAACGTCAGTTCTGAATCTGGGGATTGAAGGTAGAGGTGGTATATAGTGTCAGAGACTCAGTTCACAATGGAGAGTGGGAAGAGTTGAGGGAGGAGTTTCTGAATAATGACAGCAAGTCTTGCTGGTGAATCTCACTAGACTGGAGAATCTAAGCCCCAAAACCTAATTTATATCTAGGGACCCTTGGATTTTGAGTGGTTGCATAAATGTATCTAGAAAGAAGATTTTACAAGGAGCTCAAGAAGTAAACTTTTATGATTTGATATGTTTTTGGACCACCACACTGTCTTCAGTGTGAGCAGAATTAAGTCACTGGCTACCCTCTTGCCTACTAAGTTGTTTCAGTCATGTCCAGCTCCTTCCAACCCATTGGACTATCACCTGCCAGGCTCCTATGTCCCTGGGATTCTCCAGGTAAGTATACTGGCATGGGTTGCCATGCCATCCTCCAGGAGATCTTCCAGACTCAGAGACAGAACCTACATCTCTTAAGAATCTGTCATTGGAAAGCAAGTAGTTCTTTACTACTACATCACCTGGGAAGCCCACCTGTTATCCACCACTTAAACATCCAAGCAACTTCCAGAAGCTGGGGATCCAGAGAATCAGGAAGCTGGCTTCTAGTAACCTTCACTGTCTTTCCATTCAAAATCTAGAGCTTTCCTTGCTTAACTTACTTCTTGAGTGAAAAAATAAACAAAACAGCTCACCGAATCTTCTCTTGCCTTATATGTGGGGACCGTGGTGATGGGACATGAAAGAACAATCAAAGGTGTGACACAAACTACATATTGTGTTGTAGTTAATTTTACTTCTTACATCACTATTCTTAACCAGAAATATATTTTTCCCTTCTTTAGGATATTGAAATTAAAATGCTAACTACAACATATTCCAAGAAAGCCTTTCTGTGGGCAGCATTTTTAAAGAATACATCCAAGTTGTCGTTGTGCAGCTGGCAATCATATCCAACCCTTTTTGACCCCATGGACTGCAACATGCCAGGCTTCCTGGTCCTTCACTGTTTCCTGGAGCTTGCCCAAACTCATGTCCTTTGAGTCGGTGATGCCATCCAACCATCCCCTTCTCTTCCTGTCTTCAATCTTTCCCAGCGTGAGGGCCTTTTCCAATGAGACAGAACTTCCCATCCGGTGGCCAAAGTATTGGAGCTTCAGCATGAGTCCTTCCAGTGAATATTCAGGGTTGATTTCCTTTGGGATTGACTAATTTCATCTCCTTGCAGTCCAAGGGACTCTCAGCCTTCTCCAGCACCACAGTTCAAAGGCATCAATTCCTCAGTGCTCAGCCTTCCTTATTGCCCCACATTTTGATGAAAAAAGGTAGTGAATGTTACTAGAAATGTTTTTTATATAACTTTTACAGATAACATTTCTATGATGGATCATATACAGTGAATATTAACATTGAATAAATATAATTAGGACTTTTAAGGACAGATAGTAAAACAAGTTAATGCAGGATCCACACACACATTACTGTTTCATGCATATTATTTAATTAACACATACTATAGTACTCTATATTATGGACATTGTGAAAAACACAGAGGGTATGAAATTGTCCTAGCCCTCAAATAGATCCTGGAATCTTCTGTATTCCCTTGATCTAGATTTGGTTTCCTCTCTATAAAATACTTGAAATTATGTGAAAAGTTGAACTACTCCATGGTTCTATCAGTTTCAATTTATTATTTAGATTTTGAGCTGTGGTGTTGGAGAAGACTCTTTATTGTCCCTTGGACTGCAAGGAGATCCAACCAGTCCATCCTAAAGGAAATCGGTCCTGAATATTCATTGGAAAGATCGATGCTAAAGCTGAAGCTCCAATACTTTGGCCACCTGATGTGAAGAGTCAACTCATTAGAAAAGACTTTGATGTTGGAAAACATTGAAAGCAGGAGGAAAAGTGGATGATAGAGGATGAGATAGTTGCATGACATTACGAACTCAAAGGACACGAGTTTGAACAAGCTCTGGGACATGGTGAAGGACAGGGAAGCCTGGCATGCTACAGTCCATGGGGTCACAAGGAGTATAATATGACTGAGTGACTGAAGTGACTAACTGACACTGAGTCCAAATTTGTAGTCTCTCTCAGGTGTTTTACTTCTTAGTTCCTATGGGAAATAGTTCTCAGAAACTTGGAATCAACATTTTAAAAAATTATTTCTACCAAAATGTGTCAAAGCATAGCATATTCCATAAGCATTACTCTAACTTACTGGGGCCTTTGTATCTCTCAAGTAATATTGTGAAAAGACAGATAAAACATAGTGTACATATTTTTTCAGATAGTTCTTTACTAATGATCTATAGACTATGATCAATGGCATAAAAGTGTTTTAACAGGGAGTCTATATGAAAAACTAAAGAAAGAATGAACCTCAATAAGAAATGATTAATTGTGGCAAATCAATTTCAAACTGTGTTATAATGTTTCCCTAATATTTTCTGAAAATTAAAATGTATGTTTTGTGTATCTTTCTATAAATCATTAATTCTCTATGAAAAACAAATAGTTGATAATATGAAATTTCCCCCCAAATTTCCATAGAAGTATAATACTTACCTCTAATAAGGAATTTCCCCTGAACTTATTTTAGAGCTACTTACATTTACCATATTTCTGTATTTTTACATAAGAATTAATAACTATGATAAAAATATTAGTAGGAGAATAGTAATAAAAAATGAGATTGCTTCAGTAATTTAGTAGTAATTGTAATAGCTTTTTATCTTTGTATTTGAAAAATGCTATGAAGCTCATCATAAAGCATCTTCCTAGAGCCAGATTAATAAACAATGAGGAAACTTTGCTATAGTTTCATACTTGGCTTTATTCTGAGAGTTTAGGCTTAAGAAGCATTGCCAGTCTGTTGGCTTTCAAAAACACTAGTGGTCTCAATAATTAGTTTTAAACCACATTCTTCCCCAATGTTGTTTTAAATCTAGAGTTGGGATAATATATTTATTGAAAACTAACATCTATTAAGTGCAGCTTCCTCGATTCTGTGAGTGGGTTGCCATTTCCTTCTCCAATGCATGAAAGTGAAAAGTCAGAGAGAAGTTGCTCAGTCGTGTGTGACTCAGCAACCCCAGGGACTGCAGCCTACCAGGCTCTTCTGTCCATGGGATTTTCCAGGCAAGAGTACTGGAGTGGGGTGCCATTGCCTTCTCCGCATGTGACTCTTCAGTAGCACTTAATCTTAGATTCTGTTATTGTCAAGATTGTTGGTAATCATTCTCACTTTATTAAGTTTAAGAAATATTTCCTCCCAACTACTGTGAGTGCACACACACAAACACAGAGATGTACACACACGGAGAATTTTACTGCACTTCAAAGTAGGGGAACTGAAATAAGAGAAGGAGGCAACATCCGTAATAGAGACAATACAGACATCCCGCTACTGCTGCTGCTGCTGTCGCTTCAGTCGTGTCCAACTCTGTGTGACCCCAGAGACGGCTTCCCACCAGGCTCCCCTGTCCCTGGGATTCTCCAGGCAAGAACACTGAAATGGGTTGCCATTTCCTTCTCCAATGCATTAAAGTGAAAAGTGAAAGTGAAGTCGCTCAGTCGTGTCCAACTCCTATCGATCCCATGGACTGCAGCCTACCAAGCTCCTCCGTCCATGGGATTTACCAGGCAAGAGTACTGGAATGGGTTTCCATTGCCTTCTCCACAATAGAGACATAATTAATTATAAATTGTATTCTTTGTTGTATACTCTTGCTGCCCAAGGATGTGGAAAAAAGTGTAATATTCCAGAACTATGGATTTACATAAGTAAAGAATGGACATTGAAGAAAATATAGCCAGACCATAATTAACTTAATATTACTAAGTTGCATTTGGGAACTGTAAAAGGAAAGAAAACAAGGGCTTCCCAGGTGCCTCAGTGGTAATAAATGTTTCTGCCAATGCAGGAGATGCAGGTTTGATCCCTGGGTAGGGGAAGACCTCTGGAGAAGGCAATGGCAACCCATTCCACTATCCTCGCCTGGGAAATCCCATGGACATAGGAGCCAAGTAGGCTTCAGTCCATGGAGTTTCAGAGTTGGACATGACTAAGCATACATGCAAAAAAAAAAAAAATGTATCAGTATATTTGCTGTTATACAGAAATATTTAGAACACCAGTATCACTTCACCAGGAAACTCAACTAATAATTGATGGGAGGCGGGGGTAAAGAAGTTGTGGGTCTGAACAACGTGATTTCTTCAACATCCTAGAAATAATCTATAATTCTCTGTACCTTTGAGAAAATAAATATCTGCAAATTTCCAATTATAATCAAGTTGGCATATTTTAGGGTTAAAAAATAACACATACAAGGCAATATAGTAGTATTCAAAATACCTAACTAATCAATAATATTGGTTACCACCTTTTTGGTTCAGTCTGTTGTTCAGTCACTCAGATGTGTCTGACTCTTTGAGATCCCATGGACTGCAACATGCTAGGCTTCCCTGTCCTTCACCATTTCCCAGGGCTTGTTCAGTCTGAGTGATTTGCTAGATACACTTTGTGTGTGTGTGTGTGTGTGTGTGTGTGTGTGTGTGTATGTTAGTATATTTCTCTCTCTCTCTACTAATATGTCTACAAGTTTATAAAATTAGTCCTTGATTAAGATTAGTTCTTAAAAAATAAATTGAATAAATCCATGAGAAATATTACAAGTAGAACTGTGTTATTTCTTTAGTAAAAATATTAATGTTGCTATTTACAGTTTGCAAATCAATTTCACATATGAGATTTAACTTCCATCTCATGATGAATGAGCTGTTTTATCATCGTTTTTTTAGAGGAATAATTTTTTCTTCAAGCATTTTGTTCAGTTCAGTTCAGTTCATCACTCAGTCGTGTCCAACACTTTGCAACCCCATGGACTGAAGCACGCCAGGCCTCCCTGTCCATCACCAACTCCCGGGATCTAATCAAACTCATGTCCATTGAGTTGGTGATGCCACCCAACCATCTCATCCTCTGCCGTTCCCTTCTTCTCCCGCCTTCAATCTTTCTCAGCATCAGGGTCTTTTCAAATGAGTCCGTTCTTCACATTAGGTGGTCCAAGTATTGGAGTTTCAGCTTCAACATCAGTCCTTCCAATGAATATTCAGGACTGATTTCCTTTAGGATGGACTGGTTGGATCTCCTTGCAGTCCAAGGGACTCTCAAGAGTCTTCTCCAATACCACAGTTCAAAACCATCAATTCTTCAGCACTCAGCTTTCTTTATAGTCCAACTCTCACATCCATACATGACCACTGAAAAAACCATAGCCTTGACTAGAAGGACCTTTGTTGGCAAAGTAATGTCTCTGCTTTTGAATATGTGGTCTAGGTTGGTCATAACTTTTCTTCCAAAGAGTAAGCATCTTTTAATTTCATGGCTGCAGTCACCACCTGCAGTGGTTTGGGAGCCCTGAAAAATAAATTCTGACGCTGTTTCCACTGTTTCCCCATCTATTTGCCATGAAGTGATGGGACCAACTGCCATGATCTTAGTTTTCTGAATGTTGATCTGTAAGCCAACTTTTTCACTCTCCTCTTTCACTTTCATCAAGAGGCTCTTTATATCTTCTTTGCTTTCTGCCATAAGTGTGGTGTCATCAGCATATCTGAGGTTATTGATATTTCTCCCAGCAATCTTTGTAGAGTACTTTGTAGCAGAGGTCAAATAGCAAATAGATGACAGAGCTTTTACCCAGACTGAATAATTTGAATCCAAATATTATGCCAGTTACTCCAAAAGATTTTTTTTCTTCTTTAAAGTTTATGTTGAATATTAAGCCAGAATTTATCATTATATATACAATCCTATTGGGAAAAAAAAACAGGTGATTGTAATAAAATACTCAGGTCTTTAGAGTTCTGTGTCATGAGTCAATGTTTTGGGTAATTAATTCATAACCACAGTTTCTCTATATGTTTTTTCATACCCTTTCTAGAGATAAATTATAACATAAACATTTGGTGTAATTTGCAAGTGAATGGAGTGAAATATCCATTTTGTTGTTTTTTGGACTTTCCTTTGATTCAAAATAAATTACTTATCTATCATTTCAGTTATGTTGATTCATAATCCTTGTTTTTGTTATTTTTTTTTTTCCCCCTGTTGCATGAGGAATCTCACTTACAAATCCAGGACCTATGAACTTGAAAACACTGACACAAGAAGTGAACATTCTTCTAGGTACTGGAGACACAGCGGAGATACAAATACAGCTTCTGCAATCAGGGAGCTTATAGCCTAGAGAGCTCCCTACTCTCTCTAGTAGGCAGAGACAAACAAAACATATTTATGTGTTGGGGGATGATCATGATGTAGAAAAAAGAGAATGCAATTTAGGGAAATAATGGGGATGAGGAAGATGCTACTATGCTCTTATCTGGTATGGAAATCTATGGTACTGCAACATTATGAAAGAGATCAATGGAAAGGTGAAGGAGGTAGTCCAGTGTTTATCTAAGAGCTTTTGAATCAGAGGACACTGCATTTGCAAAGTCTGTAAGTAGGAGAACAGTTGGTATGCAAAGGGAATATCCAAGAAGTCACTGCACTCAGAAGACAGTAGCAAAGCCTCAGTGATAGTGCATTAGGCCAGAGAAGGTGTTGGAGGCCAGACAAGATCAGGTCTTTTTAAGTTATTTTATCTAATATTATTTGAGAGAAGGTTGAATAATGCCACACCCTTCCTTCAGATATCAAGGTCTTCTCCCCTGGAATCTATGAATGTTTTACCTTGTATGACAAAAGGAACTTTCCAAATGTGACTCAGTTAAGGATCTGGACATGAGGAGATTATTCTAGATTATCCACATTGACCATAAATGTTTTCACAAGGGTCATTATAAGAGGGAGGAAGGGAGAATTTTGACACAGAGGAAGAAAGCAATAAGACTGCTGAAATAAGATGCTATATTTCTAGCTTTAATGACATAGGAAAGAACTTCAAAACTCAGAATGTAAGGAATGTGATTCTAGAGCCTGAAAAAGGCTAGAAAATGCTATTGCCCTACAGCATCTTGTTAACTCCTTGATTTTAGTCTAGTGCATTGATTTTGGACTTCTGATCTGCAGGCTGTATGAGAATAAATTTGTTTTTTAAAACAACTCATTTTGAGGTCTGACCTGGTGGCTCAGAGGTTAAAGTGTCTACCTGCAATGCAGGAGACCTGTATTTGATCCCTGGGTCTGGAAGATCCCCTGGAGAAGGAAATGGCAACCTGCTCCAGTATTCTTGCATGGAGAATCTCATGGACGGAGGAGGCTGGTGGGCTAGAGTCCACAGAGTCGCAAAGAGTCGGACACGACTGAGCAACTTCACTACTTTATGTTTGCAGTAACTTGTTTCATAGGTCATAGGAAATGAATATGGATAGGAAACTGTTGTAGAGTTTTGAGGAGGGATGTGACATGTTAGAGCAAAAATCAGCATGTGTAAAGATAAGCTAGAATTTCAAGATAATGGAAAGAAGCTAATGATGCAGAAGAGAGAGGAGGAGTGCCTGGAGAGATACTTAAATTAGGCAACAGGGCATGTGATCCTGGGTACAAACAAAAGAATTGTCCTCCTTAGGCAGAACTTGGCAGGTCACTCTTTTTTATTTTTCGGCTGCTCTGTTGCGGCATGAGGGATCTTAGTTCCCTAGTGTTAGCTGCTCAGTCTTTTATGACCCTATTACTGTAGCCCACCAGGCTCCTTTGTTCATGGGATTCTCCAGGCAAGAATACTGGAGTGGGTTGTCATTTCCTTCTCCAGAGAATCTTCCCAACCCAGGAAATGAACCTGGGTCTCGTTCATTGCAGACAAATTCTTTATGGTTTTATCTAACCTGTGCCCCCTTGAAGCATGGAATCTTAAGTATTGGACCACCAAGGAAATCTCGGCAGTTCACTAAATTTTTATTGGAGGATAAGAAATCTCCTACCATAACTAAATCACCAATATCAACATTAAAAAGGCAGCAATAATTTATTAAACCTTTAAATTTATCCAAACACGTTTTCCCTAACCCTAAGAGAGATCCAGTAGTCTCAACCATCTAAGGGTAGGTCCATACTAAAAATGTTAATGCTGCCTTTTTTCTTTGAATCTTAAATAGTTTAGAAATTAAATTATTAGTCATAGAGATCTTGTTGCTTTTATTATAATTAACCAAAAGAGATTTCAATTTAGTTTGACATTAAAAAGGAAAGTATATAAAGATATACATAAAATAAAAACACAGTTTGCAGTGCTTTTTAGCCAAAATTTAAAAGAAATGATGCATTTTCAATGTTGATCATGAAAGACTCTATAGTCTAGAGTTCTAGATTATCTAAGCTTGTTCCCAACCCCTCCACTATCAGAGTTATGAACTGAGCAAGTTCCTTAAGCTCAACTGTGTTCTCATTTTTCAAATATGCACAATAAACGCACCTGGGTCATAAAGTAAAAAAACAAACAAAAATATAAAAATGTCTGGACGTAGTAAAGACATCATAAATGTTAGCCATGGTTATATTGTTACTATTATCTAATCAATATTTGTTTTCCAAGTACCCATAAAAGAGGTTTTGCTGGCAATGTGGTGAGAGTTATAATTCTTTAGGATGCTTGTCTTCTTTTTGTACTGTACACAGAACTCTTGTTACTAGAAATAAAAGATGCATACAGAGTATACTTTAACAAACCTGTCAATAACAAATGATAAAATTCATTAAAAATTTAAACCTTGACTTTGAAGGATTGTAATAACTTTCAGATACATGGAAAAGGAAAAAAAAATTCAAGGCACAAAATACAGTGAACAATAGAAGTAGAACACACCATTTGCTGGGAGTAGAATACATTAATCAGAATATTATGATTTATTTTCCAAATGTGTCATTAATTTTGGGGGTATGATATTCTAGGAACTGGAACTTGTGATAGCATCTGTAACTGTTTGAAAGAACACTCGATAGGATTATAGAAAGATTCTATTAGCCATCTATGTGATCCTGGAAAAGTATCCCCATGCTGTAACCTCAAATTATTTTGAGAATTTGAAAGAAGAAAAGTAACAGAATAATTAACCCAGTCTGCTTCAGCTTTCTGATTGATAAATCAGGACATTTAAAGAGCCCAAATTCTGATCAACTTTCAACACCCATGATTAACAGCATCTTTCCTTTCTTCTTTAGTGTTGCTGACAACATAGTATACTCCCAAAAAATATATCTGAGAAAGATATATCTTTATTAGATATATACAAATAGAGTTCTACATCTGTATTTACACATATTTGTACAAAATTATAACCTAATGTCACTACACATATACATACACACAACTCATTTAAACGTCAACAGTTGTTTTTGTAGAAATTGCCATGCTGATTGCAAAATTGTAGGGAAATGAAATAATCTTGAGTTGCCAAAGTTATCTAGAAAATAAAGACAATAGAGTACCCACATTAGCTGATTTCACAATTGACTATAAAATTACTGTGTTTGAGATAATGTCATTGGCATAATCATAGATGAATAGTTCAGTGGAAAGGAATAGAGTATTTAAAAATAGATTCACCATGTATGTAAGGACTAAAGAAACAAAATGAGAAAGAAAAAAATTTAACAAGTTATATTGAAACAAGTAGATAATTACATTGAAAATAAACCCACAACCCTCATCTCATAATATGCATCAAAGTCAATTTGAAATATTTCATAGACCTAAAAACATATCTATATAACATATCTACCAATAAAAGTTTAAGAGGAGAATATTTTCTCAGTCATGATAAGAGAAGGCATTTTACAGAGGATGCAAAAATAACTGATCAGAAAAGAAAAAATTGTATACCATCAAAATGGAAAACTTCTGCTCATCAAAAGTCACCACAAGAAAGTGAAAGAAGGCTACATATGGAAGTAAATATTCATAATACACATATCTAAAATTATTTTTGTTGAAATAATATAGATAAATCTTACAGTTGAAAAATAAAAGTCAAGGAATTTACTTTTTTCATGAGCGGAAGACGTGAACACAGAGTTTATCAAGGGAGATATACAAATGTCAAGTAAGTAAATGGTGGTCAACATATTCAATCATCAGAGAAATGAAAATTAAAACTATAATGGATACCACATTACATCCACTAAAATGATTAAAAATTTAAAGATTAAAAGCTTAAGACAATTTTTAAGAATGAAAATATCAAGTACTGGGAAAGATATGGAACAAATGATATTTACTGAACAGAAGTGATACATACAAAAATGACTACCCTTGCATATTCATAGCAGCTCTACTTACTGTTGCCAGTGATTTCTCCCAAGAACTCTCTCCTTGGTTTGCAGATTAGCTACCTTGTCTCCGTACCCTGGCAAGCTTTTACCTTTGTGTTGTTTGTGTTCTAATCTCCTCTTCTCCTGAGAGAAGTCATATTAAATAAGGGCTCACCCATGTGACGTGATTTTACCTTAATTGCCTCTTTAAAGGCTGTTCACCCAGAGGGATGGTATGGGGAGGGAGGAGGGAGGAGGATTCAGGATGGGGAACACATGTATACCTGTGGTGGATTCATTTTGATATTTGGCCAAAAAAAGAAATCTAAATAAATAAATAAATAAATTCGCATTAAAAAAAAAAAAAAGGCTGTTCAATTCAGTAACTTTCTGAGGTACTTGGTGTGAGGGCTTCAACATATGAATCCAGGGCAGGGGGGTCGGGGGAACAATCCACCACATAACCTAGAGCACCGTTTCTTCACAACCTTGTTCCCCTGTCTTATGCCTCACCACCCATCTCACATTCCATGACCCAATAGGCTTCAGGGAGGTGGTAGCTTTATCTGGTAATCCTAGTGCTGACTTGAGCTGTTCTCATATTTCACAACCTTGGTTCCATTTGAGCCTGACCTAAATGAGTTCCCATTAGTCAGCAATTGAAATAATCGCCACAATTTTGGATGACTTAAAGTGGAAACAATATGTTGTAATCTTTGTGCCAAATTTTGTTGAGCAGAAATCCAGCTCCTAAGGCTTATTTCTGTCTTGTATTTTTTTTTTTTTTAGGTTACTTTTAAGGAAAATAAGAAATACTGAAACCAAAATTAAATCACACCCAGAATTAATACACTGAGCAACTGAACAATAACAATAAATGGTGAACATATATTGAAAAGCTGTAGTTGCTATGCTGTTTTTCCCTAGTTTTGATTATAAGGAATAATCAATAATCGCTTGTTGAATTGGTTAGAAAAATTATCTTCAGAGCTTAGTCATAAGTGCTGTCATTGTTCTAAATAGGAATATATATATATATATATATATATATATATATTTGTGAATTCATGTATTAAAACAAGATAGTCAAAGAAACATCAAGAAAATAGATTGGAATATATGGTACAGAGTTGAGAGAAAAGAAAGTTGTAAACAGTAAAATGGAGAAGAGAAGAAACCCAGTTCTAAATTGTTCTTATTTGATGGCTACCATCATTCTAGTAATCTAATATTGATCCTAATATTCAAGTTTACATGGTTACTTTTAGGAACACAAAATGTGAAAT
This sequence comes from Bos taurus, assembly GCF_002263795.3. NCBI lineage: Eukaryota > Metazoa > Chordata > Mammalia > Artiodactyla > Bovidae > Bos > Bos taurus. The sequence continues at coordinate 49,372,412 of NC_037333.1, read as the reverse complement.
GATTGATCCCAAGTTAAATCACCATCAAATTAGTAGTAAATTAACTACTTGCAGCTTACTAAAAGCTTGTGGCTCAGCTGGTAAAGAATCTGCCTGCAATGTGGGAGACCTGGGTTTGATCCCTGGGTTGGGAACATCCCCTGGAGAAGAGAAAGGCTACCTACTCTAGTATTCTGGCCTGGAGAATTCCATGGACCGTATAGTCCATGGAGTCGCAAAGAGTCGGACATGACTGAGTGATTTTCACTCACTCTCACTCATACACTAATTTAATAGTACTCAACAAAAAGTAATATTTTTCTTCATATTAACAAATATATAAAAATATTTTGTAGTTTGACAGTGAACACTTTATATATACAGACCTAAAGGCATGATGATTATTTGAAGGGGAAATGTTTAAATAAGAATTGAAGATAAAAACAAATCAGTGTCTTAATTTTAGAACTTATGAACAAATTTAGCAATGAAAATGGCTACTCCACTTTGTTGCAGCTTCTACATTTAAATCGTGCTTTTGTATACGGTGAATTTATCCACCTATGAATGGAGAATTTTAAAAACATGGGCTTATGTAATATTAATCACACAGAGACTTAATGTTTCTTCTCATCTCAGTTAAATGCCTCAGAATATCTTAACAACAAACTAAATATATTCTTGATTGCAGTCACATATGCATTTTTGAGAGTGAGTGAATACATGAGGAAATTCTTATAAAACTATAATTTCTTTATGTGTTACATAAAATTTATGTAATCTAAAAATGTTGATGATTGTCAGGGGCATATCAAGGACCTATTCAGAGACATGACCTATTTCAGATCAGATCAGATCAGATCAGTCGCTCAGTCGTGTCCGACTCTTTGCGACCCCATGAATCACAGCACGCCAGGCCTCCCTGTCCGTCACCAACTCCAGGAGTTCGCTCAGACTCACGTCCATCGAGTCACTGATGCCATCCAGCCATCTCATCCTCTGTCGTCCCCTTCTCCTCCTGCCCACAATCCCTCCCACCATCAGAGTCTTTTTCAATGAGTCAACTCTTTGCATGAGGTGGCCAAAGTATTGGAGTTTCAGCTTTAGCATCATTTCTTCCAAAGAAATCCCAGGGCTGATCTCCTTCAGAATGGACTTGTTGGATCTCCTTGCAGTCCAAGGGACTCAAGAGTCTTCTCCAACACCACAGTTCAAAAGCATCAATTCTTCGGCGCTCAGCCTTCTTCACAGTCCAACTCTCACATCCATACATGACCACAGGAAAAGCCATAGCCTTGACTAGACGAACCTTTGTTGGCAAAGTAATGTCTCTGCTTTTGAATATGCTATCTAGGTTGGTCATAACCTTCCTTCCAAGGAGTGTCTTTTAATTTCGTGGTTGCAGTCACCATCTGTAGTGATTTTGGAGCCCAGAAAAATAAAGTCTGACACTGTTTCCACTGTTTCCCCATCTATTCCCCATGAAGTGGTGGGACCAGATGCCATGATCTTCGTTTTCTGAATGTTGAGCTTTAAGCCAACTTTTTCACTCTCCACTTTCACTTTCATCAAGAGGCTTTTGAGTCCCTCTTCACTTTCTGCCATAAGGTTGGTGTCATCTGCATATCTGAGGTTATTGATATTTCTCCTGGCAATCTTGATTCCAGCTTGTGTTTCTTCTAGTCCAGCATTTCTCCTGATGTACTCTGCATATAAGTTAAATAAACAGGGTGACAATATACAGCCTTGACGAACTCCTTTTCCTATTTGGAACCAGTCGGTTGTTCCATGTCCAGTTCTAACTGTTGCTTCCTGAGCTGCATACAAATCCCTCAAGAGGCAGATCAGGTGGTCTGGTATTCCCATGAGATCTGCAAATTGTGATATGGCAAAGTTTATCACAGAGTAGTAGGACAAGTTACACATTTCGAACTCTTCATATCTGTCTTCTATTTTATTGAATGAATATCAATATTATTATGGGATCATAAAAATTGTAAAGATTTTTAAAAAGTATTACATTTGTGTGTCTACAGACTTATTGTGAAATGTGACTAACTGATGTGGTTTGAACAGGACCTGTAGGAAATGGTTTAAAATAAATATCAATCAACTGTTACATTTTTTTTGAAAGAAAAGTAGATTAATTTTCTTGAATGAAGCCCTGAGATGCTAAATGTCCTCAGGTTCTGAAATGGTGAGTCCTGATGCTGGTAACAATATACGTTAGGATATTTAAGGATTATGATGCATATCCTCCTATTAGCAAAATGTTTGAAATTTCTATTAATAGAATCAGATCAGTTGTGAAGAAATTAATTTTAGAAGGCAGGACATTAAATTAGACAAAGGGGTCATGGGTACATATCACCAGCAGCACACATACTCTGAGAAAACGGATAGGCAGAAAAGTCATTGAGTGGGCACAGTCGCTCACATTCTCAGCCTGCCACAGTTTAGTCTGGGCAAAGAATATCGACAGGTGTGTACCATGACTAAATTGCAACTAAGTTTCTGTATTGATGGTGGATAGAGATCTCTGCTAACTCCAGAACAACAGACGCCTTCTGGTTGGAAAACTGTCCCTGTAAGAAAGGCATTGTTTAGTTGCTCAGTCATGTCTGACCATTTGAAACACCATGGACTGCAGCATGCTGGTCTCCACTATCTCCTAAAGTTTTCTCAAATTCATGTCTATTGAGTCAGTGATGCTATCTAACCATCTCATCCATCTCATTCTCTGCCACCTCTTTCTCCTTCTGCCTTCAATCTTTCCCAGTATCAGGGTCATTTCCAATGAGTCAGCTCTTCACATCAGAAGGCCAAAATATTGGAGTTTCAGCTTCAGCATCAGTCCTCCCAATGAATATTTAGGACTGATTTCCTTTAAGATGGACTGGTTGGATCTCCTTGCAATCCAAAGGACTCTCCAGTCTTCTCTGGCATCACAATTCAAAAACATCAGTTTTTCTGTACTCAGTATTCTTTCTGGTCCTATTCTCACACCCATTGTATGAGTACTAGAAAAAGCATAGGTTTGTCTATACGGACCTTTGTTGGCAAAGTGATGTCTCTGCTTTTTAATAAGAAAGGAGAGCCCTCAGCAAACCACTGGGTAAAATGAGTCTGTTCTGCTTTTAGGCTCAAATCTGGTGAGCTAGTAATTCTCTGTTAAGCTATTGAAAGAAGGAAGCATTTTCTTTTTTCCAGAGCAAATTTGTCTTTAATCATCAATAAATATCAATAACAGTAACATCATGTGTGTGTATATACTTAAAACTGTTATTTAAGATGCATTTTTTAAATCCTTCATCCAATGAGACCCTATTATATATGGAAGTTTTTATGACATTGGTCACCCATAGGGGCTTTTAGTGAATCAAGTCTGTCATCAATGAGAGTAGAATATTTACCATGCAAAAATGCCTAGTGTCTTAGCCTGAACTGTTTTAATTAAAGATCATAGACTGAGTAGCTTAAAGAACAGACATCTATTTCTCACACTTTTGGAAGCTGGAAAGTGTTTTTGGTGAGTATTTTTTTTTTTCTGGTTTACAGACAGTTATTTTCTCACTGTATCCTCACATGGAGGGGTAGATGAAGCCTTAATACCTCCATCTCTTCTTAGAAGGGTGCTAATCCCCTCATCAGAGAAGGCAATGGCACCCCACTCCAGTACTCTTGCCTGGAAAATCCATGGATGGAGGAGCCTGGTAGGCTGCAGTCCATGAGGTCACTAAGAGTCAGACATGACTGAGGGACTTCACTTTCACTTTTCTCTTTCATGCATTGGAGAAGGAAATGGGAACTCACTCCAGTGTTCTTGCCTGGAGAATCCCAGGGACGGAGGAGCCTGGTGGGCTGCCATCTATGGGGTCTCACAGAGTCCGACACGACTGAAGCGACTTAGCAGCAGTAGCAATCCCCTCATGATGGCTCCATCCTCATGATCTAATCTGAATCTAATTTCCTCCAAAAGATACCCACCTCCTAATACCATCACATTGAAGGTTAAGATTTCAATGTACACATTTGAGGAAGACATGTACATTCAGTGCATAACACCTAAGTACAAATGTCTAATATTTCCTCAGGTGTTGTGGAATATTATGAAAGATTCTAATATTAGCAGTGTAAGATTGATAGCACTAGTATTTATTTTTTCATAGTTTCTCTTGAAATTATGATGCAGACTCTATCCAAGATACTTTATAAACAAATCATCTTACATAGCCCAAAATTTGTTATATTGATAAATTTATTAAATAAGAAATTTCATATTACTTTTTAGGTAAATGTGGGAATATATAGAAAGGGGATCTAAATGAGTAAAAAGTCAAAGCCTATGTTTGAAAACTGAGTTTTTGAAAACTCAGATTTACTTGAGAGAACTTGAAACTGAGATCTGAAGAAGCCTTCTGCTGTGCTTAGTAGCTCAGTTGTGTCCAACTCTTTGAGACTGCATGGGCTGTAACCCACCAGGCTCCTCTGTCCATGGAATTCTCCAGGCAAGAATACTAAAGTGTGTTTATCTGAAACACATAGTCAACATTATTCTTATTGATGATCATAAACCACTGCTTAGTAAGCAAGACTGGGAACCCACAATATCCCACTCAATTTATGATATTTGTGAATGTCCCAGTCACTGTAATTAAGACACAAAAGAAGCATGAATACTAGATGAGAGGTTTTGAATTTTATAAATAAAACTACCAAATATCATTGATGCAGTATTAGAATTAATGAGATATTTTTCATTTCTATGTCCTAGAAACAAAGTAAAATATAATTTTAAAGTAATAATTTATAAAAGAAAACCACAAATTTAAATTACTTAGTTAAAAATTACCTAGGAATAAATCTAACAAAAGTTGTACAAGATTCTTATGGAAAATTTTTAACATGCCTGGAAAAAAAATCTTGCAACTGTCACTATTTTAACAGTATTATTTCTTCAAAAATTGACTCGTGAATTTGATAGAATTTTAATCAAAATCCCAGCAGGATATTTGACGAAATTGACAAAATAATTCTCAATTTCAAATGTAGATAAAGGGACTAAGTATAACTAAAATGCTCTTAGAAGAAAAAATTTCCTCCCAGCTATTACAACATTTATGAAACTAGTAATTAAATCTTTTTGGCATTAAGTCAGAGGTAGAAACATTGACCAATGGAAAAGAAAATAAGCTTAGAAAAAGACAACATATGGAAACAATATATAGCCCAAATTGCATCATTTTGCACTGGGAAGGAAGTGGTCTATAAAATAAATGGTGGCAGGACAATGGTGGTGGGTATCCACCTGGGAAATTATTTTGAAATTGCATTTTTACAGTACCCAATACCCAAAATATCAATTCCAGATGGATTGAAGTTTTAAACATGAAAGCAAATCTGAAGCCAGTATTGACTACTTTAATGAGGATATTTTCACAAAGTGTACTATCCAAAAACAAAAGACATTGCCTGAGTAAACAGATATATCAGAAGCTGCTTTTTGAAATAAATCATAAGGAGAAGAAAGAGACAAGCCATAAACCAGAAGAAGACTTTTGAAACATAACCAGAAAAGGAATCACTTTCAAGAATATCTTTACTCAGTAGGAAAAAAAACAAAAATCAAGTACAAAAATAGGAAAAGGAAATTTATAATTATTTTAAAGAAACAAAAATATACATGTCTCTACAAATAAATAAAAACACGAGCTATTTTTGTTAACATCATGGAAATGAATATTCACACTGCAATAAGATACAATTTTATATTCGCTAGACAGGAGTGAGTGAAGAAATCTGACAATTACAATTTTTGGCAAGGGTGTGGATCAACAGAGACTTTTATACACTCTAGTGAGATGGAAAATTGCTAAAATTCACCCTGAGAAAAATATGGCTTTATCTTTAAAAATATGCATGACTAAAATTTAGGAATTTCATTTCTAAGTATACACATATGTTCCAGGAAACTTCTGCTAAAATGTTCATAGCAAGAATCATTTATAATAGCTAACTAAAAACAACAAAAGTATCTACAGACAGGAGAAGAGAGAACTAAGTTTCGCCATATTAATGCAATGCAAGAATTGGCAAACTATAGAACATAAGTCAAAGCAGGCAAGCCTCCTATTATATTTTAATGGAACATGGCCACACTCATTGGTTTGTATATTGCGTAAGGCTGCTTTTTCTCTATGACATATGAGTGGGTACTTGTGACAGAAAACATATGCCCTCTAAAACCAAACAGTTCATTATCTGACTATTTACAGAAGTTTGCTAATCCCTGGCCTGATGGAATATTACACAGAGGTGAAAATGAAAGAATTATAAACAACACGAATGAATCTCAGAAACATAATTAGAATATTGTACTATATTTTAATGAAGCTCTAATTTACTATCAAAATGAGACAATGTATTTTAGGAATATGTATATATTATATATTTATTCCCATGACTGGTTATCTGTATAATGGTGAGAGGAAACTGGGTAGAGTAGGCCTTGTGCAATAATAATAATTTATGTTGTGTGAAAAATACAAAAGTATTTGTTTTAGTATTTAAATTTTATCTTGTGTGTTCATTCTATTTGTTGTTTTGTGTATTAGAGTAGCCATAGGTAAGAGTAGGGAAAATACATGCACATCTGTGTGTCAATGAATAATCTAAAAATGGGAAGAGAAATGAAGAATTGCTTAGGAAAGAAAGACAGAGATATTTGAAGAAAAATAAGATATGTGTACAGTTGTATGTGTACAGCTAAGTAGTATTAATGTTATCATCATTAATAATGACAATATTAGTTTGAATACTAATTACTATTAGTTTGAATAGTAATATATAGAAATTATTTGAGGGGGGTTTTGGGATAAGAATATGTGAATTTGAATTATAGATCACAACTTTCTAGCCCTTTAAACATGGAACATTTAACCCATCTATAAAATAAAGCTAAAATTATTTTACCTAACAGATTTATTAGGAGGATAAATGGAGATAGGGCTTTCTCAAATGGTAAGAAAAAAAACATTCAAAGGAGCTTCAAAATAATATATTTTATTGTTTTATTTCATTTTTTAATTTATATTATTGGAAATGTTATATTTGCAACTAGATCAACCTAAAGTAATTCTAGTTTGAGGAAATAGAAAATTGGGAAGCCAACTCCTAAGTACACAAAATATATAGTGACTTCCTGGTTGAAACATTTTTGAGGAAAGGGTAAAAATACTCCTGCTAAGATGGGCTTACCCACATGTGTGACTCTTGAGATTTTTTTTTTTCATTAGTTATGCATGCATTTTTTAAAAGACTGAATGGAATTAGTAAGTACACGATAGTTTTATGAATCCATATGTACTTCAGGCATTCCAAAATGTTCTCCACCCTGCAGTGAAGACGGTCTTGCTGATTTTAAAATCTGAATTGTTCCACTAATGTTTAATCCTTCTAGCCTTTTTATAATTTGGGTAGATCTCATGGATACTTTTCCATCATATACTTTCAAGATTGGTTCTATTGGATCATACACATCTCACATCCGAGGTGATAGACTCAAAGAGGTCAGTCTACCAAATTTAAATGGCTAGTAGAAGACATTTTGAATAAATGGGGAGAGAGTGTTTCTAATTTTAAGTTATATATAGTTAAGACACTTATTTCTTTCAACTTAAAATTCCATCCTGCTTAAAGTCTTAAATATGTTTCACAGAAATAAAAAGCCCATACTTTACAGTCAATTTTAAAATATAATGTTATATATTACATAGTTTAATAACATTTTAATAGTATATAATTAAAACTTGTATCATCTTTATATTTACTCTTTTCTACATGATAGAAAATTTTTCTTGCTTATTCTTTTTTTCAAATGATTTATTCTAAGCTTCACACTTCTATTGTATTTACTTGCATTTAAATGTGTACATGTGTGACTGTTTCACATGTTTAATAGGGAGTGTTTGCCTTTTCTAGACATTTGTTGTTTGAAAAATGAATGAATAAAATAGCCTTCACTGTGCAGAATTTGTGTATTGGTGATGTGTTAAAAAGACATTTTAATAGTTTATTATTAGTTTCTGGTGTTCCAAAATTGTATATAGCCAAATATACCATTTTTCAAATTGGAGATTTCTTTCATTTCAGTACAGGTTCAGAAATGTTTTTCTTAGTCTTAAATTGAAAAAATATTACCTTTTGCCCCCATTCTTTTATAGTTGATTTCTTAAACTTTAATTGATTTTCTATTTTAACATTAAGAATTTTTTCTAGGCTGTACACATTGTTATTGATCTTCTTATACTGGTTACCCCTGGTATAAAGACAAAACAAAACAAACAAAAAATTCCTTCCTTGGATTTGGAGAAGGAAATGGCAACCCGCTTCAGTATTCTTGCCTGGAGAATCCCATGGACAGAGAAGCCTGGCAGGCCATAGTCCTTGGGGTCCCAAGAGTTGAACATGACTGAGCAACTAAGCACATAATTGAATTTGTCAATGATGTTAAAACTATGACATTACATCCAATTATATTTTCATTGAATATTTTGGCATGTTATCTATTTTTCCTTCAGTTTTTGTTGTTTGATATTTGGAGTAAAATATCAAAAATAGTGATATTTGTGATCCCTCAAATATAAAGTTACTCATTTAGGTTTTATATTTATTTTATTTGCTAAAACATCGGGACATACTGATAACAGACAATATTGAAACAACAATTCTAGTTTCTGACTTGAGGTAGGGTAACTAACACATGGTTCACCAGTAATTATTTGTATGTGTGTATATTCTACAGATTGAAAACAATTCCAATAGTAACCCATAGTGCATGTTTGAATAAACATTATTTTACATCAGTTACTACTGGAATAAATTGCTCAATTTTTCTGAATATAAATTTTATGTCATTAACTGTAATTTTATAACCTTCTGAGATGATAACAACTACCTATCTTATCAATAATTTAGGCTTATTGTAACCTTTTAAGGAACTTATAGCTTTTCAGGACCTACCTGGAAAACATGACTCCAGTACACACTTCTCTTTTTATAGATAAGTAGACTGAATCTTAAAAAGGTTAAGTAATTTGTCTACAATGAGACAAGATAATTGAAAAACGTGTGCATATGATTTAACTCTACCACCAGTATCATGCATGATGTGGATAAAATCGTAATTTTAAAATTCTCATCTGTTTACTAAAATGAGACCTAGAGCAGTTAACTAATTGATGTGCCTATGTTAGTCAGGATTTTCAAATAAACAGAACCAGCAAAACATATCTAAAAGGAGACTTTAGGAGTTGGCTTATGTATTTATGGAGGCCTAGAATTCCCAAAATCTGCCATATACAATCTGGAAAACCAGGAAAGCAGATGGTCTAATTCAGTCTAAGTCCGAAGGCCAGAGAACCTGGGGCCAAGAGCATTAAGTCCAGTTGAAAGACCCAAGAAATGAGGGGCCAAAGGTGTATGTCCCAGTGTGAGGGTAAAGGGCAGAGAAATAAGAATGCCAGTGACCCCAGGGCAGAGGAAGATGAATGTCTCAGCTCAAGGAGAGAGAGCTAATTCACCCTTCCTCTGCCTTTTTGTTTTATCCAAGCCCTCAGTGGTTTGAATGATGCCCACCCACACTGAGGAAGGCTATCTTTTTTACTTAGTCTACTGATTAGGATGATAATCTCTTCTAGGAACACTCCCACAGACACATCCAGAGTTAATGTTTCCCCAGCAATCTGGGCATGCCTTAGCCTAGTCAAGACGATACATAAAATTAACCCTCACAGAGCCCAAGGACATTCTCTGAGTTTGAATTGAGATTTGACTGAAAGCCATGTATCTAGATTGATGCTTTGTTGGTCTTTCCACTTTACTATTGTACCAGAGTATAAGCAGATTGATGGTGAGGGGATGCTCTCTCTTATTCCAACATTCAAATTTAGTATGTGAAACTTGCTACTTTTTCCTAATCAAGTCTCTAAAATAAGTAGAAAGTTGTAAGTATAATTTCTTTGAATTGACTATCACCTTCACAACATGTGATATGAGATGCCTTTGCCCGGTAGGAAAATGTCAAGAATTCATAATCATTTTCATGTTCTTGTCACCTTTGTTATCCATCAATTGAGGCATTGTCATCTCCTCAGCAATGTCAATCCCTCTTTTTCTAGCAACACTACAACTGTAACTTTCCCAACAGACATCTTAGAAAATTCACATACTTGCTGAGTTTTAGACAGAGTAACTTGAAATCCTGAGTGTCAGGAATAAGAAACATTCTAAAACATAGGGGTGGACAAAAAACACCTGATATGCTTTAATAACATTGTTTTGAATAGCTGCACATCTTAAGAAAACTGTGGAGACTGGCAGAAGCAGGAGTCTAAAATGCTGAATGGAGACCAGCTCCTTTGGATCAGGAGCTGGATTAGGATCCAGCTCCTTTGGATCAATATCTCCTGCTGATATTGATTCAGCTAAATAGCCAGACACATATTTCAAGTCTTCAAAGACTTGGAGGTAGATGACCTAGATTATTTTAACTAATGTTCATTTGACATTCAGTACATCTTAACCCTTCTTGCACTTACAACAATAAATCCATACAACAACCATACATTGCTGGAATTTTCTTTCTCCTCCATGTGAATATGGGTCCAGAAGATAACTATATACTCAAAGGAGGGGAATTGATTGTTTAATAAGGGAATCACTTTCATAGGTAGGGCTAGACTTAAGAAAAATTCACAAGAGATAGTGAGAGAACTCAGGTCTTAGCACTACTTGGCCTGAAAGTGTTAATGACGGGAATAGTTAGAGCACCCAGCAGGACCTGGAGTTGTAGGAGGAGATGTCCAGAGAGGAAAATCACCATTCTTCAGTCTTCAACCTGACACAGAAAAATCAACGGAATAAACATTAAACTTCTATTATTACCCACCTGTTGGTGTTTCCCATTCACTGAATGTCAGAAGGTCAAGATCCTTGATTGGTCCATCCCATAAATATCACCCCCCAGAGGAACAGAGCAGGATGGAGAGAGATGGAACGTAGGTCTGTGCAGGCAAGCAAAGACCATCCAGCATGTTCCCATGTCACACAAGAGGTATTATAAATGGACTTGCAGAGGTTAAGTAACTTGCCTCAGATAAAACGGTTGCTGAGATGGGACTTAATTCTTGATCCTCCAACCCAAAGCTTAGTGTTTTTGTTCCTATGCGGCCGTTATGCCACTTCTCATTAAAAAAAGAATTTATTCACTCTGCTTTCCATTTTTGCAACACAGATTTTTATTTTAGCTGAAGTCAGAGGAGTACAAAAACACATCTCAGAGTGATAAATGCTTATTTTAGCAATACAACCTACAGTTACTCTCTATCTACTTCAATCAACCAAGTTTCTTTCAGAGAACCTTGAATGCACTTACACATTCATATGCTTATACTGTGTTATGCTGTGCTTATACTGAGGGTACCTGTAAAATATGTTGATCATGATAAACCTTTAATATCATTTAAAAGTACATTCTTACACTAGTGCTAAAAATTAAATAGAATTTTTCATTAGCAATCATTTACATGGGAAGAACATATAACAATCCCCTTAAAGAGAATTTTAAAATATTTCCCTATAAATTATCTTTCAAAGGATTATGGTAAATTGCATAAGTTAACCTTCAATCACTCATTTTTATTTGAAACAAATAGTTATGAAATTTTTATGAGTCATATTATTTAATACTGTGAACAAAAATTTAAGTCCTATTGGAAGGTGGATCTTGATGTTTTGATGTATTTCTAAGTAGTGAATTGTGCCATACTTTTTATAGAACAGTTTTGTAGCAATGCATTTAACTAAAGGAATCAGGAGTAAATTTCCAGAAAGACAAATAGGTTTTACACATGGTTGCCTTCCAAAATCACAATATAAAAATAATGTCTTGCAAAGTGCTATGTGTACAAAACTTACCTCTATGTGTACAAAACTTTCAAGATAACCAGACACTTGAAAATTGATGTTGATTCCTTAGGTAGATATTCAATATAAAGAAGAAATACAGAGCAGCAGCCTCCTCATGCATAGATTGCCAAGAAGTTGGTAGCCAACCACCCTGTGATAAAATTGAGGTATTAACCTGGTAAATGAGCCACTTCAAAAGCCCAGAGAACCTCTTAGGATAAACTTGTGGCTTCAGATATGATTTAACTCGGCAAATGGGTATACTAGTATAAGTATGAAAACTGTGCTGATATGTTATTGTTATTTTCTGACCTTCCCATCTAGAAGTCCATGAACTCTTTGATTCACAGCAGGTGAAATATAACTGTGGCAATAAGCTTTGAACATAATCATTGAGTATATAATTAATGAATACATTTTAAAATTATTGGCTATTTTTGATGTTTCTCTACCAGTATAATCCTTCCACAGTATCATCTGTCTCTTGGAAACCTATAGACAAGTTGAATATATACAATGAAAATATATAATCACAATATAAAACAAACAACACAGAGACCAGAGACCATCACTTTGTAGGAATTAGTTCCCTGACCCCCTTCTAGCCAAACATGATCTTAAGAATGTAGCAGGGATGAGTAATCTGAAGTTGTTTGACTTAAAAATTCCTCTCATTAATATTGATTAGGAGGTCTTAGAATTAGAGGTGTTTTTTGTTTTTTTAATTACTTATCACAGTTAATAGTAAAACTCCTGGAAGAACTTCCGTTCCAAAGAAGCAAACAATTATTAGCTACATGATAATCAACTTTGTGGCTTTAAAGGAGACAATGAAAAATGTTGCATGACTGGGAAGCAGGAGACCCCGAAACTCAAGGTCTGTTTCCTACTCTGTGCATGGATAAAACACAGATATCATCAGTTATCCCCATTCTGCATAGTACCGCTTTTGAACTGCCCTAGCATCCGGAAGAATAAAAACATTCATAATTTGAAAGAAGTATTTGGATATCAAGATGCAGTGAATAGTAAGCTATTCTCTCTCTATATATATTTTTTTCATGATGTGACGGGTGTGCCAAATCTAATCCCCTGTGTTAATTTTGATGCATCAACTCATTGAGACCATGCAAACAGTGTAATATCATGACACTAAGTTCCTAAATGAATGTAGCTAGGTTCAGAAGCAGCTTGTTATAAGTAAGATGATAATCTTAGGTATTGTTTTGCCTTGAAGAGTCCTTGTTTATATCTTTTATTCCTGGATAATGTTTAATAATGCACCCTTTCACTCTTAAAGAGTTCCTGTTTGGATGTTAAATTACAAGGCCATCCTAATTATAAGCTGACTTTGAAAAAAAGAAAGAGGAATTCTTTATTTTTATTATAGTTTAAAAAAGGAACTAAATTTTAGGAAGTTAGATTTGCTTTCATTGAGAATTCATTATGTACAAAATAACTCCATTTATATGACCAATATATGTAAATACTATGCATAACAAAAAATTGCTATGAGAATCTTAGGTGTGCTCATTATTTACATTATGATACGATGCCTTTGTCATTTGGTATAATTTTTTGAAATGAGTAATACCCAGCACCAAACCAATGACAATTAACTGAAAAGCAAAAGAACGTGAAAGACACTGTGAAGTATTGAGCAATTTGCATTTTTTTCCTGGTATACAGAGGACACATATTCTTGATGTTGGCAGATTTTTTAAATATATTGCCTGAACTGTAAACATAATTTCATTTCTCAAATAATGTCTCATCTTTTTTTAGCATTAATTTTAGAATTACCAGCCTGCTTATTTATGGTATTGGATAAAACTCTAATTACCTAAAAAGTATTTAATTTCAAATTCCATCTAGTTTTTTTTCTGCCTCTAAGATTTTTATGTAAGAATATTTTTTAATCTTCCAGAGTTAGCAAGTAAGTATATATATATGACATTTAAAAAGTGACTCCTGATTGTTGTAAATGCCAAGAAATAGATTTGTAAATACAGTCATTTCATCATAAATGATAATTGAATCCTCTTTTATAAGGTTTAAAGCAAAACCATTTTAATAAACAGATTTTCCTTAATTCAAATAAAAGATGCAGGAGTTTTACGTGTTACATTTTGAAAACAGAATTGAATTTGCTCAAAAATTATTTTAAAGAATTTGAACTTTCTACCTTTAATCATCATATTTTAAAGCTATTTTTACAGGTAGCCCAAAGTGACTTTGGATTATCCTTTTTCAGAATATAATAAAAACTTGATAAGATTAAAGTCTATCAAATAAATTAATAAGTAGCCAGTAAGAGAACAATGGTAGACATACCAAAGGAAAAAATATATATAGAGAGAGCAAGCATATGAAGTAAAATCAGTGCTAGGGTTTTTGAAAAATCATCTAGTAAGGCTAGATTATTTGTAATTCAATGTGGGAAGAACATATTTCAAAACAAAATAACATGTGTAAACTGTTGCACAGCCTTGCTAAAATACATAGAAAAATGCTGCTTGATATTTTGTTTCATTTCATGTATTTAATGATAATTATATACATACACATATTCACATGAATACTTATACACTGTTTTAACTGAATTCTTTGCAGAAAGACTGCAAAAATTTATAATTCACATCAATTTCAATTAATTCTACATTATTTCAATTAAATGATATTTGTATTATGTATAGCCAAAGACTAAAATGGGGTTGTCTAGATTTTTATACTAGGAAATCAATATAGTTCCATGGATTCAGTTTTGCTCATCAGATCTTTAACTTGAAAGAGACTGCACTCAGCATTATGTCACGGTAATTCTTGCAGACCAATAGATTCTTCATGCTGACTCAGATTTTACCAGAAATACATTGAATACACTTGTGGTTCATCAGTTACATTACACTTTGGCTCATTGGTCAAATGGAATGTTTGGCAAAACACAAATAAACTGGAGGGTTTCAGGCAATGAGTAGTACATGATAGCATAAAAGCCATCGTTCAATGTATAAAATAAGTGCAAACATTTCAAATTATATTAACCTATAGAGACTCTCACAGAACTTGAATGCTGTAGCAAAATAATGTTGATACTTGATTTTTTCTTTTTGAATGAAAAACTGATCAGATGATGATAGAAACTCTCATGGGCAGTTGAATTTGTGACCAACAAGAATATAGTAAAAATGTTATTATGTAGCATCTGTATTATTTTTTTCTAGAGCCTCAAATTTATAAAGGGATAGCTTTGTGAACTGGCCAACAACACTCTGGCTCAGTTGGTAAAGTATTTGTCTGCAATTCAAGAGACCCAGATTGGATCCCTGGGTGGGGAAAATCCCCTGGAGAAGGAAATAGCAACCCACTGTAGTATTCTTACCTGGAGAATCCCACAGATAGAGGAGCCTGGTGGGCTACAGTCCATGCGGTCACAAAGAGTCAGACATGACTTAGCTACTAAACCACCAGCTTTGTGAATTAAAGGATCCACATAAATAGAACACTTGCTGGATATTGGATGATGCTAAAGAAATGTTGCTATTTTTTAGATTTAATAATTAATGGCTATATTTAAGAAAGGTAAGAATTAAATAGTTATGAGTGAAACACAAGCTTTCTTAGATCTACCTCAATCTACTTCTGCAGAAATGGGGAAAAGTAGAATAGAATGCAGGCAAACAAGATTGGCCCTGAGTTAAAATGGTTAAAGCTGTGTAACAGATCCATGAAGTTTTGTTGTACTGTTATCTCTGTTTTCATATGCTTTTGAAATCTTCCATAGTAAAAATATTTTCACAAGAAAGATAAATATCACCTCATATATCCTTGAAATTAAAAAAATAAAAATTGACCATAATCAAAACAAACAAGAAGAAAAAATGTGTAATATACAAGTTATTATTATTATTATTAGGTTTTCTATCATATAATAGACACTTCAATATACAATAAGTATTTGAGCAATATTCAGGATGTTGACACCAACAGTCTTGGATAACCTCCAAAATATGCTCCACATGTTTTTTAAATCTTCAGCTTTCTTTTTTATGCGTTTTCTTATCTCTGCATGCAGTGCCTTCATTAAGCCTGTGGCTACCCTACCATTAACTCATGACACATATATCTCCCCTTACCATATGTGATAGCATTTCCATGTTTCCTTTCTCTAATTTCTTCTTCTGTCTCTCTCTCTAATTCTTCAATATAAACCTCATTTTATTATGTATTAGAACCTATCAAAGTGCAAGCAATTCAGCTTACACAATGATAGAAGTTTATTTAGTGATAGAAGTTTAGTATATAAAAACAGGGAAGAATACTTCAACAAAACTTAGCATTTCTACAATTGTAGTATAAAAATGAAATTCCATTTATTGCTATTTAGGATGCAATGATAACTCCATTTGGTTGTTCTCTGAGTTCAAACTATGCTAGCCATCTTGCTCAAAGCAGTCATTAAACCAGTAATTTCATAATTCCAGTTATTCAACACATTTCTTTCTGAGTCTGCTTCCTATTAGCTATTATGCTATTATCCAGATTCTATTATTCAATATTTTTTTAATTTTATTTTATTTTTAAACTTTACATAATTGTATTAGTTTTGCCAAATATCAAAATGAATCCGCCACAGGTATACATGTGTTCCCCATCCTGAACCCTCCTCCCTCCTCCCTCCCCATACCATCCCTCTGGGTTGTCCCAGTGCACTAGCCCCAAGCATCCAGTATCGTGCATCGAACCTGGACTGGCAACTCGTTTCTTACATGATATTTTACATGTTTCAATTATTCAATATTTTTATCTTTTCCTATTCTCTCTTTGGCTTTTCAGTCAAAACTCTGAAGAGGAAGTCATCTAGTCACCCCTCCAATGGAAATTGTTGCATTTAGACCATCCTTTCAAGTCAGAACATGATGAAGATTTTAGCAATCTTAAAATATTAAACCTAGCTCCAGATCCTTGATTTTTTTGTTTTGTTTTGTTTTGTTTAATAGAACAGAGTCCAAATTAGTAACTTAAGACTTTCAGTTCATAGCGGCATGGGGAGGAAGGTTTTGGAAAGTTTCTGAACCAGCCTGCTGAGCTCCCAGTTATGATCCAGATCTTATAATGAGTACCAGTGGTGCCACAAGCTGAAGTTGGATAGATTAGCATGAAATCAGATAGTTCTAGTATAGAATTTTTTGTTGTTGTTTGTTTTATTTCTGGGAAAAAATTCATTCTTGGAAACCAGAACTTAATCATTGCCATTGGGTTGAAAAGAAAGAAAACATTGCTAAGTTTTCCACTTTCTTTTGGGTATTTCATGGTATCTGTATCTAAAATACATTTTTAAAAGATGGCATACAAATACTTTTCATTTGTCCCTTTGGATCTGTTCTCTACAATTTTTCATCTTGCTCAGATCCCAGGAGATGGCTCAATATTCACGGTGTCAGATGGCTCCATTTCAATTTAGCTTCTGAGTAGACTCAACAAATGAGAGATGGCTGCAGGAGATTATAGCATAGGAGGACATTATTTGACTTGCTAAGAGCTGACCGTGCTCTTGGAGGTCATAGTTTATTTTTCACATAGTTGCACTGTTTAGGTTTTGGTCCCTACCCTCTCCTGTCCCTTCATACCATTTTCCTATTGAACAGATCCACTAGTATTTTTTGTTTGTGTGTGTGCTTTCTTGTTTTTAAATTTATATATTCCAGCTTTTGAAAATATTAGGTAAGTTTTATTGCCTCTAAGATAAATACCAAAGTACTTAATTAACCATTCAACCTTATTTAATTCTACTTTCCTTTCCTATTCTTATTCAGTGTCAGTCCTCTATAGCCATACTGGTGTATTAACTGTCCTCAGATATTTTCTATTTATTTCAACTTGAATAAATTCAATACAATTTAGGTCACCTCATATTTCTTAAACTTTAATAATTTCTAAAAGTATGATATAACTCCAGAGATCTGGGTGAAAAGGGATAGATAGAAGTTGAAAAGATTAAAACAATAAAATAAAAATCTAAGCTCCTCAAATGGTGTCACAGGCTACTCTATAAACCTCCATAGAGCACACACGAGTGCATTTTTTAAAGACTACCTTTACTTAATAAACTGAATTCCAGGACAGGAAGAATAAATTGTGAAGGGTTTTTGAGGGACCTAAAGAAAATGTGTAAGAATGTATAGTTTTCATGTATTTTTTAATCAGTGTAATGGCTTCTTGCCCTGTTCACCTTGCAGTATAGTTTTCATCTTGAGAGTATCCTCTGGTAAGAGAAAAAAAAAAAAAAAAACAGGCAGAGAGGTTCATTAAGTATATTTCATCTATCAGTCCATCCATCCATCCACCCATCCATCCACCCATTCAGTAAAATACTCTTTCCCACTACTACATTGTATCACAAACCCTTCCAATGTATACAATCTGAAAATGTGTTCAGGTAAACTTGGCAGAAATGCTCACCGTGATCTTTGTAAACTGTTACCGCCACCCCCCCCCCACCCTCAGGGATGTCTAAACTTGTTTTGGGCATCTCTATACTTTAATATATATATATATATATATATATATATATATATGCATATATAAAACAATATATATTTAATTTAATATTTAATTCAAGCTTTTAATTTTGATGACAAGTTACAACAATTAAGTATATTCTTGATTGTCTGACTTACAACTATATCAATAAACTATTGGTGTATGGTATAGAATTATGCCATAATAACTCAGTGGAATTCGAAATTAAGCACGTATTTCTCACACTTTGGTGAGTCAGCTAGTGCAGCTTCTTTCCACTTGTGTTCATTCTGGGTCCCAAGGTGAAAGTCCAATATTAAAAAGCTTCTTCTAAGACTCTGCTTATATCATCTCCACTAATGTCCCTTTGTTCAGAGCTACTTAGATAGCCAAGTTCAAAGCCAAGGGTCATAGATGTGCACTCAGCCTATCTGGTAGTGAAGGAGAATTTTTAAGGCACAGGCCACTGTGAGGGAATAATTATCAATGCCAATTATTCTATTGCAGCACGGTGATGTTGATGCAAACGTTTTAATTTGTTTTAATAAATGACTGTGTCACAGCAAAGTGATAATGAAATGGTAACAAGGTTGCGATGGGAAAGGTTTTATCAATCGAATGGACAAGAATGTGATTCATGATTCATCAGATAGCCATTCAACTTTGGCCTGTCAGACACAGAAGATCTGTTCCTGAGAGGTGAGTTCACTACTACCAGGGTAAAATGATGCCATTTTGTAATTACCTACTCACAACGATCAATCCTGCACAAATGATCAATAATAAATGTGCAAGAAAAAAAATAGTTATTTTTTTCAGAATTCAGCAAAACTCAGAGAGAGTAGCTATTTCATACACATGTGAACAACACTAGAATGGTAAATTGTGGCAAAACAAAACATGAAAGCATTGTAAGACTGTCATATAAAATCTCTCCAAAATTGTCATTTTAGTATTCTATGCTATTACTTTTTATAAAGTTTGGAGTCTATTTATCCTACCAAACCAGTTTTTTAAATTATCAGTGCATTTTATATATCCTTATTTAAATATTGTTCTTTGTATTACTGTTATTGAAATAAAAATCCATAAACAGAGAAATATGGAGCCAAACCTAATTCTAAATCTTTCTGTTAAACTTAACATTGATGTTCATTTCAACATTACATCATCACAAATTATATTTATTAGGCAAAAATTCCAAACTTGCAAGTTATTGCCAGAATACCAATTGTTGGCCAGTACATACCATAGCTTGCCAATTTTCAGTACATACCATAGCTTGTTAAATTATCCATTGTTGGCCAGTACATTCCATAGCTTGCCAGTTTTCAGTCACCAGTATATCTTCCATTTTCTCAGTCTTTGCTCTTTCACTGCTTAGTCCCTGAAGCTATGTATTTTAGGTTTCATTTACATGGCAGCAGTCCAAGGCTAGGTATCAATTTATTTTTCAAACATTGCCATGATACTGCTACAAAATTAATCATCCAAAACTAAGGTGGAATATACCATATACATTTACAGAGATCACTATTGTACATATATGTGTTTCAACTGAGTTATTTCTTTTTAATTAAAGTATATTTGACATATTGTGCAAATTTATGGTGTTGCAGCTGCTGTGTCCAACTCTGTGCGACCCCATAGACTGCAGCCCACCAGGCTCACCCATCCCTAGGATTCTCCAGGCAAGAATACTGGAGTGGGTAAATTTAAGGTGTACAATATACTAATTTAAATCATTTGCATGTTGTAATCCAGTTCCCATTATAAGGATAAATAGAAACAGCAACATATTACATAATCATCCTTTCTTTTTCAAGGTTGGGATCATTAAGTTCTAGTCTCTTAGCAAGTTTGATGATCATAATACAATCTAGTTTTCTGTATTCACTATATTGTACATTAAATCTCTAAGGCTTATCAGACATAGACAAGTACTATATGATATCACCTATAAGTGAAATCTAAAAATGCCAAGCTCATAAATACAAAAAGTAAATGGTGGTTTCCAGAGGATGAGGTGTGGAAGGGTGGAGGGACAGGACAGAAGTTGTTTAAGGGTACCAGCTTGCAATAAGTAGTAGATAGGCCCTTGACAGTTACTTCTGATTTGAGCTAGGTTGGAAGCTCAGATATTACAGGTCAACTGTCTTGACTAAAGCAACATTGTTCAGCTCCACATTTCTCTATCTTCATCCAGTGGGTTACAACAGATTATTTTCAAAAAGCAGAGGTGCAAAAGCAGCAAAAGTAAGTGGAAATACATGAGTCATTTTGAGGCCTGTAATTCAGAACTGTTACACTGTCACATTTGCAATATTTTATCTAACAGAAGCAGAAGATATTAGGAAGAGGTGGAGAAAAAAAGAAGAGGTGGCAAGAATACACAGAAGAACTGTACAGAAAAGATCTTCATGACCCAGATAATCACAATCGTGTGATCACTCACCTAGAGCAAGACATACTGGAATGTGAAGTCAGTGGACCTTAGGAAGTATCACTATGAAGAAAGCTAGTGGAGGTGATGGGTTTCCAGTTGAGCTATTTCAAATCCTGAAAGATGATACTGTGAAAGTGCTGCACTCAATATGCCAGCAAATTTGGGAAACTCAGCAGTGGCCACAGGACTGGAAAAGGTCAGTTTTCATTCCAATCCCAAAGAAAGGCAATGCCAAAGAGTGCTCAAACTACTGCACAATTGCACTCATCTCACATGCTAGTAAAGTAATGCTCAAAATTCTCCAAGCCAGGCTTCAGCAATATGTGAACCATGAACTTCCAGATGTTGAAGCTGGTTTTAGAGAAGGCAGTGAAGCCAGAGATCAAATTGCCAACATCCGCTGGATCATTGAAAAAGCAAGAGAGTTCCAGAAAAACAACTATTTCTGCTTTATTGACTATGCCAAAGCCTTTGACTGTGTGGATCACAATGAACTGTGGAAAATTCTGAAAGAGATGGGAATACCAGACCTCCTGACCTGCCTCTTGAGAAACCTATATGCAGGTCAGGAAGCAAAAGTTAGAACTGGACATGGAACAACAGACTGGTTCCAAATAGGAAAAAGAGTACGTCAAATAGGAAAAGGAGTACGTCAAGGCTGTATATTGTCACCCTGCTTATTTAACTTATATGCAGAGTACATCATGAGAAACGGTGGGCTGGAAGAAGCACAAGCTGGAATAGAGATTGCTGGGAGAAATATCAATAACCTCAGATATGCAGATGACACCGCCCTTATGGCAAAAAGTGAAGAAGAACTAAAGAGCCTCTTGATGAAAGTGAAAGCGGAGAGTGAAAAAGTTGGCTTAAAGCTCAACATTCAGAAAACTAAGATCATGGCATCTGGTCCCATCACTTCATGGCAAATAGATGGAGAAACAGTGGAAATTAGCTAACTTTATTTTTCTGGGCTCCAAAATCAGTGCAGATGGTGATTGCAGCCATGAAATTAAAAGACATTTACTCCTTGGAAGGAAAGTTATTACCAACCTAGACAGCATATTAAAAAGCAGAGACATTACTTTGTCAACAAAGGTCCGTCTAGTCAAGGCTATGGTTTTTCTAGTGGCCATGTATGGATGTAAGAGTTGAACTATAAAGAAAGCTGAGCACTGAAGAACTCATGCTTTTGAACTGTGGTGTTGGAGAAGACTCTTGAGAGTCCCTTGGACTGCAAGGAGATCCAACCAGTTCATCCTAAAGGAGATCAGTCCTGGGTGTTCATTGGAAGGACTGATGCTGAAGCTGAAACTCCAATACTTTGGCCACCTGATGAGAAGAGCTGACTCATTTGAAAACACCCTGATGCTGGGAAAGATTGAGGGTAGGAGGAGAAGGGGATGACAGAGGAGAAGATAGTTGGATGGCATCACCAACTCGATGGACATGGGTTTGGGTGGACTCCGGGAGTTTGTGATGGACAGGGAGGCCTGGCGTGCAGCAGTTCATGGGGTTGCAAAGAGTCGGACACAACTGAGCAACTAAACTGACAGAACAAGTCACAAAGCCAGTTTTCTGTTCTTTGAGAGGAACTAAATAGTCATGGATGCTAGTGGAGGATAGCTAAGCATGGTGCACTGTATTTCATGGGGTGGCAAAGAGTCTGACATGACTTAGCAACTGAACAATAACAACAAATTGCCACATGGCAGAGAGTGCAGATAGGGGTAGGATTAAAACCTGTATACCTGTGGCGGATTCATTTTGATATTTGGCAAAACTAATACAATTATGTAAAGTTTAAAAATAAAATAAAATTAAAAAATTAATAAAACCTTGGACAATTAAGGCAATCAGTCTTTGTTCCTTAGTTACATAATTCTGAAACTATCACTATGAATTATTCAATTAAATAACACATTGATCCCGGGGGTTTCTTTATCCTTTTATCTATTTTTAACCTAACATGGACTGTGTATATATATATATGAGTTCCCAGATAACTCAGTTGGTAAAGAATCCCGCTGCAATGCAGGAGACCCCAGTTCAATTCCTGGATCAGGAAGATCTACTGGAGAAGGGATAGGCTACCCACTCAGGTATTCTTGAGCTCCCCTTGTGATTCAGCTGTTAAACAATCTGTCTGCAATATGGGAGACCTGGGTTTGATCCCTGGATTTGGACGATCCCATGAAGAAGGGAAAGGTTACCCACTCCAGTATTCTGGCCTGGAGAATTTACAAGAGTCCAACAGGACTGAACGACTTTCACTTTGAGAATCTGTCTTATGATTGAATGTTTTAAGAATATATAGGTAGGTAAGGAGGCAAATGTAAGCTTAAACTATTCATTGATAATACTATTCAGGATACCACAATAGATCTAATGGCTTAACAGGAAATATATTTAGGAGGTAGGAAAACAGTGTGGTTGAGAGCATCCTTACTAGATTCAGTCAGCCTGACTCCACTATCTCTTATCTGTCTTAGGACTTCAGTTTCTTCGTCAATAACGGTGACAGGGATGAAAATGACACTTACTTGAAATGAGTCTTGAGAGAATTAAACAAACACACAGACACAGCAGTGTCTAGTATCTACTAGGTATATCAGCATTTTAATAAGTACTATGTTAACAAATTATCATTATGATAAATAATTTGTTGTTATGATGACTTGATTTTTCTTTGTGTGA
Organism: Bos taurus; assembly: GCF_002263795.3. NCBI lineage: Eukaryota > Metazoa > Chordata > Mammalia > Artiodactyla > Bovidae > Bos > Bos taurus. The sequence continues at coordinate 49,348,804 of NC_037333.1, read as the reverse complement.
TTCTACTACTGTTGATGGTTGACAGCACATCTCACTAGGCTTCTTAATTTGTACTTAAAAATCTTTTTGAGAGAATCAGATAGAATTTAGGTCAATCAGAGTAACTATATCTTCTCACCTGAGTCCACTTACTACCCCAACCAGAGAACCTAGGGCTCACTAGTTGTGAGAATTGGATACTATGTTACAAAGCATCTGCTTCTCTCATAACTGACAGCATTACTCTTCCTTTAGTCAATAATGTATGTTTCTAATTTTTTTTAATTTATAAAGAGAAGAGTGTAATGCTTATAAATGTTTTCTTGCACATAAGTGTATTTTCCCAGCCTAAATGTGTGAAAGTGAAATTGTTTGGGGTTAGTAGGCTATGAACATGTATCTTTCATGTAAATTACCCAGCAGAAAAAAATGTAAATGACGTGAATAAATGATACGAGAAAACAAGTGTTAGTCACTCGATCATGTCCAACTCTTTTCAATTGCATGGACTATAGCACACCAGGCTCCTCTGTCCATTTAATTCTCCAGGCAACAAGACTGGAATGGGTAGCCATTCACTTCTCCAGGGGTTCTTCCCAACCTAGGGATACAACCCTGTTCTCCCGCATTACAGATTCTTTACACCTAGGCAACCAGGGAAGCTCAAACAACAATCCAGTAGATTAAAAGTGACACAATACAGCTTAACTCCTCCTTAATTACTACTGAGATTTATCATCTATTAAAATATATATAAGATATTTTATATTTTTTCCTCTTTATGTTATATGTCAAAATACTTTGTCATTTATCTGCTTGTTGATGTCTTTTTTCCTTACTGGGGTGTGGTCAATTGCTAAACTATATTTTCAGAAGAGAAAACTTGCTTATTGCAGGAGGATTTTTAATTTCTTTCTATCTTGATATATCCAAAGCCTATAATAGTAAAATAACATAAGCAATAATACATTTTGTGCAAGTTACAACTACAGCATTTAGTATTATGCCAGTTTGCATAATATTTTAATAAGGTTTTGTTCTAGTCACTTATGCATAATGACATCTTAATTTCAATGTACATGATTAAAGCTGTATCTTAAAGGCTCTTTAGTGTATTATGAAACTTTTGTGATGCTGTTGTGAGCTGTTTTATAAACTTTATCACTTCGGTACTTTAAGTTATTACTCATTCTTTTTCTTTAAAAAATTATACGGACCTGAGTTTTTGCTTTTCTGATCATTTTGACTATAGTAAAATCATAAAATTTTTAAAAGTATGAAATCTATTTTGTAGCACGCAGATATTTTTTCCCCTAATTTATAAATATCAACCAAATAATTTTATGTGTCTGCATTGGGTTATCTATATAATTCCATAATATTACTGTAATATAATTTATAACATAATAATATACCTGTGTGTTATACTATACCAATATAATATACACTGCTGCTGCTGCTGCTAAGTCGCTTCAGTCGTGTCCGACCCCGTGCGACCCCATAGATGGCAGCCCACCAGGCTCCCCCGTCCCTGGGATTCTCCAGGCAAGAACACTGGAGTGTGTTGCCATTTCCTTCTCCAATGCACGAAAGAGAAAAGTGAAAGTGAAGTCGCTCAGTCGTGTCCGACTCTTAGCAACCCCATGGACCGCAGCCCACCAGGCTCCTCCGCCCATGGGATTTTCCAGGCAAGAGTACTGGAGTGGGTTGCTATTGCCTTCTCAGATAGTATACACTAGAATGCTAAAATTAAAAGGACTATCAAGAACAACTGTTGGCAAACTTTAGAAAAAAAATCTGAATCTTTCTTTCTTTGTTACTGTTTTAGTTGCTAAGTCACGTCCAACTCTTTGTGACTCCATGGACTGTAGCCCACCTACAGTCCCACCTACCACTGTAGCTCCTCTGTCCATGGAATTCTCCAGGCAAGAATACTGGAGTGGGTAGCCATTCACTTCTTCGTTCTTTGTGCGAGTTTCAATTGGTACAATACTCTGGAAAAATATTTGACCATGACTACTAGAGGTATATATTGTCAATTCCTGTGACCAGGTACTCTCATTTCAGGGTTTTTACCCAACAGAAGTGGCTCTTATACACTAAATACCAAGAATGTTAGTTTTAGCTTTATTTACTATAGCCTCAAACTTGAATCAGGCTGCATTCATTTTGTATTGCTGTGTAACATATAATCATAAATGTAGTAGCCTAAATAAGCAGGAGTTTATTATTATCACAAAGACACTTTTGATCATAAGCAGTGTACAACTTAGCTGAATACTCTGCTTTGATTATCTAAAAGCTGCAGCTAGGATGTTGTCCATGTTGACTTTTCCATCTAAGGCCCAGGGGCCTTTTTAATATTCACTTGGTAGGTGAGAGCATTCACTTAGGATTTCAAGAGAGAGAGAGAGTGAGGATTTATTTGCTCAGTCTCTGTGGGCACCCACAGTTTCTAGAGGGTACCAGAAGTTCTTTGCCATGTGCTCAACTCAACATAATGGCCTACTTCATCAGTCTAGGTAAGAAAAAACAGAGTTGACTAAGAATATGGAGTCATATATGAGTGATATCTATTCGTCTAAGGCAATGGCACCCCACTCCAGTACTCTTGCCTGGAAAATCCCATGGACAGAGGAGCCTGGTGGGCTTCAGTCCATGGATCGCTAAAGACTCAGACACGACTGAGCGACTTCACTTTCACTTTTCACTTTCATGCACTGGAGAAGGCAATGGCAAGCCACTCCAGTGTTCTTGCCTGGGGAATCCCAGGGATGGGGGAGCCTGGTGGGCTGCCGTCTATGGGGTCGCACGGAGTCGGACACGACTGAAGCGACTTAGCAGCAGCAGCAGCCATGTTTTAGTGGTTAAAAGTAAATTAGGGAGAATTGACATCTTTATCATTATGTAATATCCCTTTTTATTCCTGGTAAGTTTCCTTACTCTGAATCTGCTTTATCTGACATTTATATAGGTACTTTAACATTTTTTTAATTAGTATCAGCATGTCTGTCTTTCTTCATTTTCTTCACTTTTAATCCATCTGTGTCATTATGTTTAAAGTGAGTTACTTGTATACAATATAGAGCTACATCTTATTTTTTTCAATCCACTCTGATAGACATTTTTATTATTTTCATTCTTGTATATAGACTCTTCAGATTTAAAGTGAAATTTTATATAAATAACTGGAATAATACATATCACATTTGTAAATGTTCTCTAATTGATGCTGTTGTTGTTTCTTTTGTTTTCCACTATTTTCCTTTCTTCTCTGCTTCTTTTTTTTTTTTTAATTTTATTTTGAAACTTTACATAATTGTATTAGTTTTACCAAATATCAAAATGAATCCACCACCGGTATACATGTGTTCCCCATCCTGAATGCTCCTCCCTCCTCCCTCCCCATACCATCCCTCTGGGTCGTCCCAGTGCTCTAGCCCCAAGCATCCAGTATCGTGCATCAAACCTGGACTGGCATCTCGTTTCATACATGATATTTTACATGTTTCAATGCCATTCTCCCAAATCTTCCCACCCTCTCCCTCTCCCATAGAGTCCATAAGACTGTTCTATACATCAGTGTCTCTTTTGCTGTCTCGTACACAGGGTTATTGTTACCCTCTTTCTAAATTCCATATATATGCGTTAGTATACTGTATTTATGTTTTTCCTTCTGGCTTACTTCACTCTGTATAATAGGCGCCAGTTTCATCCACCTCATTAGAACTGATTCAAATGAATTCTTTTTAATGGCTGAGTAATACTCCATTGTGTATATGTACCACTGCTTTCTTATCCATTCATCTGCTGATGGACATCTAGGTTGCTTCCATGTCCTGGCTATTATAAACAGTGCTGCGATGAACATTGGGGTACACGTGTCTCTTTCCCTTCTGGTTTCCTCAGTATGTATGCCCAGCAGTGGGATTGCTGGATCATAAGGCAGTTCTATTTCCAGTTTTTTAAGGAATCTCCACACTGTTCTCCATAGTGGCTGTACTAGTTTGCATTCCCACCAACAGTGTAAGAGGGTTCCCTTTTCTCCACACCCTCTCCAGCATTTATTATTTGTAGACTTTTGGATTGCAGCCATTCTGACTGGTGTGAAATGGTACCTCATAGTGGTCTTGATTTGCATTTCTCTGATAATGAGTGATGTTGAGCATCTTTTCATGTGTTTGTTAGCCATCTGTATGTCTTCTTTGGAGAAATGTCTATTTAGTTCTTTGGCCCATTTTTTGATTGGGTCATTTATTTTTCTGGAGTTGAGCTGTAGGAGTTGCTTGTATATTTTTGAGATTAGTTGTTTGTCCGTTGCTTCATTTGCTATTATTTTCTCCCATTCTGAAGGCTTTCTTTTCACCTTGCTAATAGTTTCCTTTGATGTGCAGAAGCTTTTAAGGTTAATTAGGTCCCATTTGTTTATTTTTGCTTTTATTTCCAATATTCTGGGAGGTGGGTCATAGAGGATCCTGCTGTGATGTATGTCAGAGAGTGTTTTGCCTATGTTCTCCTCTAGGAGTTTTATAGTTTCTGGTCTTACGTTGAGATCTTTAATCCATTTTGAGTTTATTTTTGTGTATGGTGTTAGAAAGTGGTCTAGTTTCATTCTTTTACAAGTGGTTGACCAGTTTTCCCAGCACCACTTCTTAAAGAGATTGTCTTTAATCCATTGTATATTCTTGCCTCCATTGTCAAAGATAAGGTGTCCATATGTGAGTGGATTTATCTCTGGGCTTTCTATTTTGTTCCATTGATCTATATTTCTGTCTTTGTGCCAGTACCATACTGTCTTGATAACTGTGGCTTTGTAGTAGAGCCTGAAGTCAGGTAGGTTGATTCCTCCAGTTCCATTCTTCTTTCTCAAGAAAGCTTTGGCTATTTGAGGTTTTTTGTATTTCCATACAAATTGTGAAATTATTTGTTCTAGCTCTGTGAAGAATACTGTTGGTAGCTTGATAGGGATTGCATTGAATCTATAAATTGCTTTGGGTAGTTCTAATTGAATCATTATTTGAGATTCTCTTTTTTTCCTTAACAAATGCATTATACTTCATTTATTATAAATTTCAGTGGCTGCCGTGAAGTTCATCAAATACATTTCCAACTAATCTATATCTACTTTCTATGGCTAAAATAGTTTCCTTTCTGTTTCCCAGACTCACACTTATCACCTATCAATCATCATTGGTTTTAGGCAATACAAATGGAGCTTCTTTTTCCCCCTACAGAATAATAGCTATAAATTGTATAGCTAATAAATGTCATTATTTTTGGAATAAGTATCATTTACTGAATATCTGTAATATACAACTCAATATTCTACAGATGTTAGATTATGGGGTAGGGAAAAGTTTGGGAAAGAATTTCATTAAGATTAGTAGTAATGAGTGGCTTTTTTGAATCTAAAATTTCTCTCTGGTAAAACACTCCCTGGCATTTTAATAATTATACAACTTACAAGCAACTTTGCTGATGGCAAATATTTGACATATTGATTTTTGTTTTGGAAAGTGGCACAAATAAATAGTAGCATCTCTTCTAGGGGAAAAGGAAAAGTATTTGGGGTTTATCACTTAATCAACTATTGCACAAACTCACCCCTGCTGACCATCTATGCTATCACTTTACTGTACTTTGCTTTTCAGGCTTTTGAATGACCTGAACTTATTCATATTGACAACATCCTGGTATTTAATGAAAGACTTACTGAAAAACTTATTTCAATAAGTATTTTCAATGGGTACCTGGTATCCAATGAAAGACTTACTGAATTATTTAAGACAAATAATTAAAATATGTAAAATTAAGAATAGGCTATGTAAGATTTATCTAATATTTGGAAGACCTGTTGTCCTTACAAATCTGATGCTCTTAGACAACAGGAATATTTCATTTAAATATATTTCCCAAACACCAAAGAGACAAACACACACAGTTATGTTTATTATACCTTATATTAAATAGTTATGTTTAGGTTGTTATGCATGTAGCAAAAATGTATTCCCAACCTTAATTAGGATCTCTCTCAAAAGCCTTTCTTAATATGTTCTCTAGTGAAAATTGTATTTTTATTTTAAAATAATGAATCAAGATCCAGAATACAGAGTACCTAGTGAGAAATATCAGTTTAACTCAGCTTTACTCAGTGGAGGTTTGGTGTATACCAATAGATACTTTTCCCTGTATTTAAACCACATTAAGAATGTCAATATATTATACATAGTATTTTAATGTTAAAGTCATCCAAGCTGTTCTAATTATCCAGAGATAAGCCTGTAAAAAAAAAAAAAGCACAAGCTAACAAAAATTTCTACAATATATGTTTTATTTTATCAGAAATAAACAGTTTCTGCTCAGCAATTTCAAGTTACCATGTTGCTTAACTTGTCCAAGCTCATTCAAATTCATTTATTTTTCCAAATGTCAGCAATAATCTAAACTGTTCCACATCACAGGCTGCCGACAGTTGGTATGTAAGATAATAAACAGAATTATATTCACTTGGGGCAGTAAAACTCATACATTTTCCTTTCTATGGGCCCCATGATCACATAATTTAGATATTAGTTTGTCAATGTGATTTTTCAATTCATTCTTCATAGAGTTAATGTAACTGAACGGATGTTTCTGCTCACAGGTGTCAACAGAAATGTTAACTCTCTCCATACAAATTGCTGTGTAGGCCAGTGCATTTTGCTATTCCAGAGGAGAATATATGGAGAAATAAAAAAAAAAAATATATATTGTCCACTTCAAAATAAATCTTTCACATTCCATTTTCTTGTGACATAATACTATTTGAATGGGTGGGAAAGGAACTAAGAGGTTTTTTTTTTTTTTTTTTGCCTTCCTCTCAAGGGAATTTTGGCATTAAAACACTTGAGCTATCAATCTCTTGTATTTCTAGCTTTATTAGTTAAAATACTATCAAAAGAAGAAAATCTAAATTGTTTTATTTTCCCTGAATAAAATATTTATGTGCAAATAAAGAAGCATAAAAGTAAAGACTGATGTTAGTTACTAATGTCAAATATTTTCCTATAGTCCTTTGTTCAGGAATCAAATGACAGTATAATTTTTTTAGAAATCCCCAGTAATGTCCCTTATGTGTCTTTATCTCTCCATCAATATAATGTTGGACCTATTGCTTTCAGAAAAGTTCAGTCAGTTGTAAAAGAATGAAACTAGAACTTTCTAACACTATGCACAAAAATAAACTCAAAATGGATTAAAGATCTAAATGTAAGACCAGAAACTATAAAACTCCTAGAAGAAAACATAGGCAAAACGGTCTCTGATGTAAATCATAGCAAGATCCTCTATGACCCACCTCCTAGAGTAATGGAAATAAAAGTAAACATAAACAAATGGGGCCTAATTAAAATTCAAAGCTTTTGCACAAGGAAGGAAACTATAAGCAAGGTGAAAAGACAGCCTTCAGAATGGGAGAAAATAATAGCAAATGAAGCAACTGACAAACAACCAATCTCAAAAATATACAAGCAACTCCTACAGCTCAATTCCAGAAAAATAAACAACCTAATCAAAAAATGGGCCAAAGAACTAAATAGACATTTCTTCAAAGAAGAAATACAGATGGCTAACAAACACATGAAAAGATGCTCAACGTCACTCATTATCAGAGAAATGCAAATCAAAACAACAATGAGGTACCATTTCACGCCAGTCAGAATGGCTGCGATCCAAAAGTCTACAAGCAATAAATGCTGGAGAGGGTGTGGAGAAAAGGGAACCCTCTTACACTGTTGGTGGGAATGCAAACTAGTACAGCCATTATGGAGAACAGTGTGGAGATTCCTTAAAAAACTGGAAATAGAACTGCCATACGACCCAGCAATCCCACTGCTGGGCATACACACCGAGGAAACCAGAATTGAAAGAGGCACGTGTACCCCAATGTTCATCACATCACTGTTTATAATAGCCAGGACATGGAAGCAACCTAGATGTCCATCAGCAGATGAATGGATAAGAAAGCCATGGTACATATACACAATGGAGTATTACTCAGCCATTAAAAAGAATACATTTGAATCAGTTCTAATGAGGTGGATGAAACTGGAGCCTATTACACAGAGTGAAGTAAGTCAGAAAGAAAAACACCAGTACATTAACGCATATATATGGAATTTAGAAAGATGGTAACTATGACCCTATATGTGAGACAGCAAAAGAGACATGTATGTAAAGAACAGACTTTTGGACTAAGTGGGAGAAGGTAAGGGTGGGATGATTTGAGAGAATAGCACTGAAACATGTATATTATCATATGTGAAATAGATCGGCAGTCCATGTTCGATGTGTGAGACAGAGTGCTCAGGGCTGCTTTAGTGGGATGACCCTGAGGGAGGGGATGGGAAGTGGGTTCAGGATGGGGAACACATATATAGCCATGGCTGATTCATGTGAATGTATGGCAAAACCCACCACAATATTGTAAAGTAATTAGCCTCCAATTAAAATAAATAAATTTTAAAAAAAGTTCAGTCAGATAAACTAAATCATGCTAGTCTTATAACTTCTTTAATATCTTTCAATAAAATTTTTAAGTATTCTAAAAATTCTCAGGGCAATAGCAGTGAAAACCCTAAAGTGATGGATCTTAATTTTGTTCATTGATTTCTTTCTTATTCATTCTTCTTGCTCAGATAAGCTGTTAACTCATTCTTTAGTGAACTTCTTGCTCTTTTTCTTATCTGAATAGTGCAAATCCTACTCTTCTGAAATACTTCAGCACCACTTCTGTAATTCCGTTGCTGTACCTATCACATGTACATGTTAACATATCGTGTTAAAAATTTTTTTGAGAATCTTCTCAGAATCTAAACCTTTTTTGATTTCAGCCTCAATTTCTGGAGAAAAATAACTGAGCACCTTATGGAGTACTTGCCAGGCAAACTCCTTCTGTGAATGTTTCATATATTGTTGGCTATTCCCTTGATGATATATGACATTTCTAGGTTTTGATCTAGAGTTTTAAGGGAATAAATGTTGTCACTTTCACAATTCATATCTCATAGTTTTACTCTATAATTTTTGTTTAATATAGCATGTTAGAGGTTTGAAGAGCCCTTCATAAAAATGCCCAATTTTATAGATGATGAAACTAGGTCACTCAAAGGTTTAAACATCTTCTCTAAGCCCCAATTTCCTCATCTTCAAAAATGCAAACAAACAAGCAAAACTTAACTAAAGAAGTTATTCTAAGAAGTAAATGTATACTTAAGACATGGTAGGTAGTAAGCATTCAAGCAACAGTATGCACTTGGATTATTTTTCTAACAATGTGTCAATAGTTTTAGAGACTCTCATTTATTGTTTCTTTGTTGAATACATTCAGCATGTTTCCCCCAAAAAGAAAACCTTGCCTTTCCTGTTAACATTTATATTTGTCTGTCAATTCAATAATATCCTCCCAATCTGCTTTTCATGGAAATGACTGTCCCCAGGCTGCAGATCCTGCTGTGTTCTGCAGAGCTCTCCTGACTATTTGTGTCATATCCATAACGACCTTGTCTCCTGTGCAATGGCTGTGCGATCTAAGTTTGAGTCAATATGGAAGACTCATAGATAAAACTCACATAGCAGCTTAAACACCTGTGATAGCTTTCACATCTTGCTCTCATACTTTAATTTGTTAAAATTATCTTTTTCTTGAGGTGTTTCCGGTTGTCCATTGAATTATTATTACCTGATAATTAAGATTAATAGAGGATTGAGATCTGGGAACACATTAATATCGAGATTACCTAGTATATGCTTTGATTACACACTCTCTAAATTATATTTTGTACAATTCTGAAAGAGATGGGAATATCAGAACACCTGATCTGCCTCTTGAGAAATTTGTATGCAGGTCAGGAAGCAACAGTTAGAAATGGACATGGAACAACAGACTGGTTCCAAATAGGAAAAGGAGTTCGTCAAGGCTGTATATTGTCACCCTGTTTATTTAACTTATATGCAGAGTACATCATGAGAAACGCTGGACTGGAAGAAACACAAGCTGAAATCAAGATTGCCAGGAGAAATATCAATAACCTCAGATATGCAGATGACACCACCCTTATGGCAGAAAGTGAAGAGGAACTAAAAAGCCTCTTGATGAAAGTGAAAGTGGAGAGTGAAAAAGTTGGCTTAAAGCTCAACATTCAGAAAACGAAGATCATGGCATCCGGTCCCACCACTTCATGGGAAATAGATGGGGAAACAGTGTCAGACTTTATTTTTCTGGGCTCCAAAATCACTACAGATGGTGACTGCAACCATGAAATAAAAAGACGCTTACTCCTTGGAAGGAACGTTATGACCAACCTAGATAGCATATTCGGGAGCAGAGATATTATTTTGCCAACAAAGGTCTGTCTAGTCAAGGCTATGGTTTTTCCTGTGGTCATGTATGGATGTGAGAGTTGGACTGTGAAGAAGGCTGAGCACCAAAGAATAGATGCTTTTGAACTGTGGTGTTGGAGAAGACTCTTGAGAGTCCCTTGGACTGCAAGGAGATCCAACCAGTCCATTCTGAAGGAGATCAGCCCTGGGATTTCTTTGGAAGGAATGATGCTAAAGCTGAAACTCCAGTACTTTGGCCACCTCATGCAAAGAGTTGATTCATTGGAAAAGACTCTGATGCTGGGAGGGATTGGGGGCAGGAGGAGAAGGGAACGACAGAGGATGAGATGGTTGGATGGCATCACTGACTCGATGGACGTGAGTCTGAGTGAACTCCGGGAGTTGGTGATGGACAGGGAGGCCTGGTGTGCTGCGATTCATGGGGTCGCAAAGAGTCAGACATGACTGAGCGACTGATCTGATCTGATCTGATCTGATAACAAAATAAATATTTATATAACCATTTTCTTGAGATCTGTCTCATCCATTAGGTTGTAATTTGTGGAGAGGACATATACCAGGCATATTCAGTTTATTCTAATCCTGACACATGGCTAGGTCTAGAAAACAGCTGACAATTTGATGAATTTTTTTTCACATTATTTGCACTCTTTATTTCAACTTGAAAAATAAAAATTATTATGCAACCATGTGTCTTCTTTTATTTCAAACCAGTTATTGGTTTATTCAGTCATTGATAATTTTGTTTAGCTTTGGTTACTACTTGTCCTCATTATGTTATAACAGATATGTTGGTTTCTAAGCATAAGTGAAAATAGAATCTAGATGCATTATAATGAAAGATTTATAGTTTATACAAAGGAAAATATTCATATCAGGTATATCTATGTAGACTATTTTAAAAATATTTGTATTAATTATTAATATCTGCTTATATATGCATAATTACCTCTTTTTAACAAATTTCTGTTCAGTGTATAAGAGCTTTTATAATGTGGTTGTCTCCTAAATATTAACCTGAATATATAGCTGTATGATTGGCAAGCTACTCTTGTCCATATTTTCTCATGTATGAGAGATAACATATGTCTTTAGCCACTGAGGGCCAGTGAATACTGTCAAAGGGGCACTTTTGAGCAACATTCTTTAGCATCACACCGTAAATTCTTTCAACCAATAAGTGGTGCCTTCTCTTTTGAAGCAAATAGTGCCTTTTTTTGGTGGTCTCACTTTCTTCTGATTTTGAGAGACTTTGACCGATACTGGGACACAAGAGTTCCCGTGGTAGTGGTAGACCTGCACCAAATAAACAATGAACAGGTATCAAGCTCAGTGGTAAAATACAACAGTTAGAGTGCTTAAAAAACACTTTGTAAAAACAAAAGAAAGATGAGCAAGCCAGTACTGAGGCCTTCAGAAACAACAGTGTGACAAGGGGAGAGCAATAATTACATGGAACATTTATGGAAACATCTCTAACCTACAGCATATCATAACTCACAGAAATTTGGAGATGAGAATGTATGGATTACAAGCAGCCCTGCAACCCACTCTCTCCCTTTTATGCTCTGGGGGAAAAAAAAATCCATTTACATTCCTTTGTAAACTTTTTAATAAAACCTCATGGAAAACATATTAATTACACTTACTAGCAGGAAAAGTTCTTATCTAAGGACTTTCTTTAATGGTATATACTTGGTCAGGCTACACTGACTGTTAGAAATAAATCTCCCATTTATAGATTTATTTGGGCATTTCTAGCTGAAGAATATCATAATGATTCTGGAACTAATGGGGTATAACAAAGGAGATGTTTTATAAAGATAATGGTTTCCTTTGTGCTAGCAACGTATCTTTCACAGAAATGTTAAAATTCAAGCAGAATGTTACCTGATGCTGGATTAGCAGAGTAGGGATGACAGTCTTAGATTTTTGTATTTTGCACATGCCTTAATATTGCCCCTGTCACTGAATTATCAGTGTAATGAACAGAACTATGATTTCTGTAAGTATGCTTTGAGAATTCTATTCCTTGTGTTTTCCAGTGTAAGACATCTGGAAGACACGTCCATAGGCCTATGCTATAAGAACCATAGATTGAACTTTGTTATGGATTGAATTGTGACCCTGTTACAATTCATATGTTGAGCTCCTAACCCCAGTGCCTCTGAATGTAACCATATATTGAGATAAGTTATTTAGAGTTGTGATAAAGTTAAAATGGGGCCATGAGGGTGGAGCCCTAATCCAATATAGCTGGTGCCCTTATAAGAAAAGGAAGAGAGCCCAGGTATTAGTGTATACAGAGAAAAGGACAGTGGCAAGATAGATACTTGCAAGACAAGGATAGCAGCCTCAGGACAAACCAAACCTGAGACACCTTGACTTTGGACTTCCAGTCTTCAGACTGTGAGAAAATAAATTTTTGTTTAAGCCATCTGATCTGTGGTATTTTGTTATGACCACTTCAACCAACTAATATACACTAATTTAGTTTGCACTCTCATTCCCAGGAACACATATTTTGCTTAAAAGTATATGCATTTAATGGGTTTCCCATGTGGCTCTAGTGGAAAAGAATCCACCTGCCAATGCAGGAGACTTTAGAGACAAAGGTTCAATCCCTGGGTCATGAAGAGCCCCTGGAGAAGCACATGGCCACCCACCCCAGTATCCTTGCCTGGTCAATCCCATGGACAGAGGAGTCTGATGGGCTAAAGTCCATAGGGTCACAAAGAGTCGGACACCACACTAATGAAGCGACTTAGCACAGACATGTACGCACATATGCATTTAATATGGTATATTTTCTAATCAGTGATTTAACTTAAAGTGAAAGTTTCATGGAACCTTGAAACTTCAGTTATGATTGTTATTTTACAAATAGGGAAAGGAGGCCAAAGACGCAAGGTGACAGACAACCTGTGTGTTCCTAATTACGGTGGTGGTGCTGGTGAGACAGGCCAATACTTAACATATTTCTTTCTCACATTCTAAACTAAAGAGAAATATGAAAAAAATAAAAAGAATCACAGATAGAGGCCAAAATATCATCTCTTTTACAGTTAAAGGATAACTAGAGAAATGAGCCTAATGGAAAGAAATGGGCTTGCTAAATGCATTCCAGAATTCATCATGATAATCTACCCTATCAAGGCAGTGCCAGAACATGGAAGAGATTTCCAGTCATTTCTATTAACAGAGTCAGATGTTCCTCTTGAAAGAGAAGAATCGAATGCTTGTCCTTTTTGTACAAATAGTATTGGAGAAAAAAAGTAATATGGAGTTGGGTCGCTTCCATTATCCATTGCTACATAGATCTGCAATTAGGATGGGGCTCATGGAGAAAGATTGTCTCAGACCCAGATGGCATACAGGATGGTTTCTTCCCTAACATGTCTGAATTCTAGCTGGGTTGGCTAAAGCGATGGGGACTGCTTGGCATTTTACTGTCTCCCCACACGATCTCCTGTGTAGCTAGTTTTATTTTTCTCCCAGTGTGGAAATCTCAGTTTAGCCAGATTTCTGAGATGGTAGCTTACTTCCCTCCAGTACACAAAAATAGAACTACTAGGCTTGCTTAGTGCCGGAAATTTGAAGTTCTAGAATGATATTTTCACCATAGTTTTGATTAAAATCGTCAGAGAATGACACAAGATTCAAGGAGAGGGAAAATAGACTGCCTCTTCATGGAAGAGTGATGTTAAGAATTGCAAAGCCAGGAGATATTTTTATACCAGTTTTCAAAAATAGGAACCACTAGAGGATCCCAACATGCCAAGTTTATTCTTACTTAATTTCCATCCCTGATATGGAATGAATAAAGTGTCAGTGAAAAGCTATGGATGCTAAAATATTTGGGCTTAAACTAGTATGAGCTTAAGCTAATGTAAAAAGGAAAATGCAAGAGAAAGAAGAGTTTTACCCTAACAAATATTAAGCTAGAGTACATAAGATTGTTAATTGCCTAATTACATTAAAGGAAGTAAATTTTGTATTTAAAATACTGTTCACATGAGTTCCTTTAATATTTATTGTCTTCTAATGCCACACTCCATTCTATGCTCTGGGGAGAAAGCAAATCAAGTCATGATCTCACAGACCTTACAATTTAATGTATATGTGTGTGTGTGTGTGTGTGTCTGTGTGTGTAGACGGAGTGGCTTTGAGAAACAAATACATGTATAATATATAATAAAGAAACATAAGGTAAAGAAATATAAAGCCAAATGAGAGGAAGAACATTTTCCTATCCTTTTCCTTTCTGCACATTCTTTGATCATAGCACAATCACTATAATTAACAAATTACCCTTTTCCCCTTAGTGTTCCCCCAGGTGAAAGAGAACTCTAAGGAAAGAGATTGTATTTTGTGTTCCAACTTTATAGTGCAGAGTCTGGATCTACTACTGACTCAATCCGTGGTTAATTTTCATAGCCTATCAATCTGCCTTCTCTTCCCTATTTTTCTGTAGGAAAGAATGCACAACTTATGTATCAACCTGCTTTAAATGTTGTTTCCTAAAAACTAGAACACTAAGCCTCTATTTTTAATAGCATACGTCTTTACATGGAACAATGGCCTGATTCAAAATTGGGAAAGGAGTACAAGGCTTTGCAACATTTTAGATTCTATATATAAGTGATATCATATGCTATTTTTCTTCCTGTTTCTGACTTACTTCATTTAATATGATAATCTCTAGTTGCATCTATGTTGTTGTGAATGGCATTATTTTATTTTTTATGGCTGAGTAGTATCCCATTATATATATGTACCACATTTCTTTACTCATTCATCTGTTGATAGATATTAGGTTGCTTCCATGTTCTGGCTATTGTGAATAGCACTGCTGTGAACATAGGGATGCATGTATCTTAAACAGGCAGCCTTTAATTATTAATATGTTATCTCCATTTTCCTCCTTTCCATTTTCTACTTCATTTTACCCCATAATTATATGAATCCAGTATGTAATGTTGAACAGGATTAAATGGTTATAGTGTAAGTTCCACTGAAGACAGAATTTCCTCATAACAATAGGCGATTCTTAGAACATCAACTGAGTGTCCTACAATTCAGTTAAATCCTGATACTATGTACCTAGAGCTGGTTGAGATTTCACAGGTTAAGGGTTCAGTCCTACAAGTCTGTCCTCCCTTACTTTAGATGCCAGTCACAAACCCAGGTTGCCATCTGAGCTCTGACCAACCAACTACAGATTGGAGGTTACTATGGCTTCCTCTTTGGATATAATAAGTTTTAGTTGCTCAGTTGTGTTCAAATCTTTGCATCCTCAAGGACTGTAGCATGTCAGGCTCCTCTGTCCATGGGATTCTCTAGGCAAGAATACTGGCGTGAGTAGCAAATTCCCTTCTCCAGGGGATTTTCCTGACCCAGGGATTGAACCTGGATCTCCTGCTTTGCAGGCAGATTCTTTACCAACTGATTCCAGACTGATAGCTGTACTGAGCCACTGGTTATGAATCAGAAGTTCCCCAAATCCCCTCCTCAAGTTTGACTAAATTGCTAGACAGGCTCATAGAACTCCGATAAAAATTTTACTTACTGGATTATTGATTTACTGTCAAGAATATAACTCAGGATCAGCGAGATGGAACAGATGCACAGGGCAAGGCATAGAGAAAGGGTGCAGAGCTTCCAAACCCTCTGCAGGCTCACCACTCTCCAGGTATCCATCATTAATGTCTCTCCAGGCACTTCTTGTGTTCATCAATCCAGAAGCTCTCTAAACCCTATCTTTTGGAGGATTTATGGAAGCTTCATTACATAGGCATGATTGGCTAAATCATGACCATTCAACCTCCAGCCCTCTTCCCTCCTCAGAAATCATGGGGATGGGGCTGAAAGTCCCAACCCTCCAATTACATGATCAGTTTCTCTGGTAACAAGCCCACATCCTTAGATGACTGAAGAGCATTCCAGCTGTCAACTCTTTAACATAACAAAAAACGTCTTTAACTTTCTCAGCACTAAAGAAATGCCAAGTGTTTTAGGAGATCTGTGCCAGAGAAAGGGACAAAGATCAACTATCCATTGCTTACTATAAATCAATATCACAAGGACTTAATAGCTACCATCTCTAATATATGCTTGATATGTACTAGACACTGCCTGTTGTGTTCTGACTTTCTTATATTTTTAAATTTCATCTAATAGTGACAATAATCTAGTAAAATAGATTATTAAACTGAGACTTAGAGAGTTCAAAGCCATGGCCATAGTGAGAGTTTGTATGTGAGCAAGCCGAGACTTTAAACCAAGCCTGGCTCATTCCATAATTTTATGCAGTTAATCAGTATGTTCTTATACTATACTTAATGAAATGGAATATTTTGCATCTTTTTAAAAGTCTAGACTGGTTGATTTTCATTAAAAAATTCCCCCTGTTTTAGAGTAAATTATCTAATTATCTTTGGCTTGCAGTATTATGTCAGTCAATTCTTAATCTTTGTTAGGTCGAAAACCCTGCTGAGTATATGGAAAGAAAATATGGAAAAAATAACAACAAACTATGGACAGATGGACATCAATATATACAATTCGGCTTCAGAAGTTTTGCAGACTTTCTGAATCCTGTCCAAAATAGACTTTCAAGTAATATTTTTCCAAAGTACAAGGAGGCTATTATTTGCACACCCCAAATTAAATAGCATTGACTCATGTATTGTGTTGACCTGAAACAAACAGACTGACAGATATTTCTCTAGCAAAATAAGTTTATTCAAGATCATCAGAGAATTGCAATTCAGAGAATGCAGCCATGGCCAGCACCATGCAAGTCCCTACACAGCAAGGGAGAAAGACTGCTCTTATAGAGAGGAAAAGGAAGGATTTTAGTCAACAGAGTCCATGGCTTTCCACTCGTTGAGTCCTTGCCAGGAAAGATGAGTCTTTATCCTGTTAGGCTCTGCTATCTTCTCAGGGTATGAGAGTGCTCCTTTCTGGTCTCCTAACTTTAATTGAGGTTTCCCTTTATTACCTCTTCACAGTTGTAACATAGGGCTACTTTACATTTTGTATCCATCATTAATGTCTTTATCACCTCAAAAAATCAGTTTTAACTAAGTGAAACTAGGTCACAGGCTCAAAGCCTTCAGCAGGAAATGCTCTCCAGCTATAATTGAATATTGCTTTTTGTTTATACTCTTATTTGAGGGGCATTTGAGAGCTTTACAAATATTACCTCACTTACTAACAGTGTCCTATGTCAGTGATACAAAATTTTCTTATAAACAAATAATTTAAACTTAAAAAGTAGGTTAATTTAAAGAAGTAGTATAAAGTATTGTCAAAAGATTATTGATGTGGTCAGTTCAGTCACTCAGTCATGTCTGACTCTTTGCAACCCCATGGACTGCAGCATGCCAGGCCTCCCTGTCCATCACCAACTCCCAGAGCTTACTCAAGCTCATGTCCATCTAGTCGGTGATGCCATCCAACCATCTCATCTTCTGTCATCCCCTTCTCCTCCTGCTGTTAATCTTAGGTTATTAAAATTTGAGAAATATTTTCTTAATGAGTGTTAAGTAATCTTGCATAAAATATATAGACCACACTTTGGGTGATTTATTCTCTTTTTTAATATTAATTATCATCTTGGAAAAGATTGTGTCTCTTAGTAATAGAAGATGGTTATTAGTTATATGGGGCTTCCCTGGCGACTCAGCAGTAAAGAATGCTTGCCAGTGCAGAAGATGCATGTTGGATCTCTGGGTTGGGAAGATTCCAGGAAGAAGGAAATGGAAACCCACTCTAGTATTCTTGCCGGGGAAATTCCGTGAACAGAGGATTCTGGTGGACTACAGTCCATGGGGTCACAAAAGAGTAGAACGCAACAGAGTGACAACAAAACAACAACTTATCTATATATTCCTGTGTTTTTGCCCTTAAAAAGAAGTATAGTGTGAAGAAAGCAGTGAGTGTGAACTATTCTACTGTAAGTCATACCAGTTATTCCACGGTTGTTCCTATGCCATCTGTGACGTCCTCATGAAAGAATTTGAGATAGAGAAGGAAAGTTGGCTGAAGTGATAATACTGGCATATTTGTGGCCAACTCTTACAGACTGATAAAAGGATATTATATTCAGCTTCCCATTCTTAACACACATACCACAGTTTGCTAAAACTTAGCCATTTTCAGTTTTACTCTTTCAACTGTATTGTATATACACATATGTATACACACATAAATTGTATATTTAATGTGCAGTTTTATGTATATAACTAACAAAATGTTTTAAAAGTCTAGAAAGAAATACAAGTCGAGTGTATACCCATGGCAGATTCAAGTTGATGTATGGCAAAACCAATACAATATTGTAAAGTAATTAACCTCCAATTAAAATAAATAAATTTATATTTTAAAAAAAAGGTTTGAACAAAGTTTTAGGAGAGTTCTTACTTTGCAGACATCAGTTTTACTTGAGATTATACTCCATGGAAGAGTTTGTTTCAGGAGAGAATTTGGGAAATAAGATCAATTTCTACAGGGGAAAGGTATGATGGAAGAACTGAAGTCTCAGACCACCAAAGCAACATCATTAAAGACATCAATAGAGGAAAAGTGAATGACATTCTTAGAAGCTCAGAATAAAATTTCATAACACCACTTTTTTCCCCAAAAGAATACAATGCAATGGGCAAGTAATCCATTTATCTTCATAATCATAGTTAAGGAGCCATGAACATTTAATTCATATCAGATCAGAGCAGATCAGTCACTCAGTCATGTCCGACTCTTTGCAACACCATGAATCACAGCACACCAGGCTCCCCCTGTCCATCACCAACTCCCGGAGTTCACTCAGACTCATGTCCATCGAGTCAGTGATGCCATCCAGCCATCTCATCCTCTGTCGTCCCCTTCTCCTCCTGCCCCCAATCCCTCCCAGCATCAGAGTCTTTTCCAATGAGTCAACTCTTCGCATGAGGTGGCCAAAGTACTGGAGTTTCAGCTTTTGCATTATTCCTTCCAAAGAAATCCCAAGGCTGATCTCCTTCAGAATGGACTGGTTGGATCTCCTTGCAGTCCAAGGGACTCTCAAGAGTCTTCTCCAACACCACAGTTCAAAAGCATCAATTCTTCAGCGCTCAGCATTCTTCACAGTCGAACTCTCACATCCATACACGACCACAGGAAAAACCATAGCCTTGACTAGATGAAACTTTGTTGGCAAAGTAATGTCTCTGCTTTTGAATATGCTATCTAGATTGGTTATAACTTTCCTTCCAAGGAGTAAGCGTCTTTTAATTTCATGGTTGCAGTCACCATCTGCAGTGATTTTGGAGCCCAGAAAAATAAAGTCTGACACTGTTTCCACTGTTTCCCTATCTATTTCCCATGAAGTGGTGGGACCGGATGCCATGATCTTCGTTTTCTGAATGTTGAGCTTTAAGCCAACTTTTTCACTCTCCACTTTCACTTTCATCAAGAGGCTTTTTAGTTCCTCTTCACTTTCTGCCATAAGGGTGGTGTCATCTGCATATCTGAGGTTATTGATATTTCTCCCGGCAATCTTGATTCCAGCTTGTGCTTCTTCCAGTCCAGCGTTTCTCATGATGTACTCTGCATATAAGCTAAATAAGCAGGATGACAATATACAGCCTTGATGAACTCCTTTTCCTATTTGGAACCAGTCTGTTGTTCCATGTCCAGTTCTAACTGTTGCTTCCTGATCTGCATACAAATTTCTCAAGAGGCAGATCAGGTGGTCTGGTATTCCCATGTCTTTCAGAATTATCCACAGTTTATTGTGATCCACACAGTCAAAGGCTTTGGCATAGTCAATAAAGCATAAATAGATGTTTTTCTGGAACTCTCTTGCTTTTTCCATGATCCAGTGGATGTTGGCAATTTGATCTCTGGTTCCTCTGTCTTTTCTAAAACCAGCTTGAACATCTGGAAGTTCACGGTTCACATATTGCTGAAGCCTGGCTTGGAGAATTTTGAGCATTACTTTACTAGCATGTGAGATGAGTGCAACTGTGTGGTAGTTTGAGCATTCTTTGGCTTTGCCTTTCTTTGGGATTGGAATGAAAACTGACCTTTTCCAGTCCTGTGGCCACTGCTGAGTTTTCCAAATTTGCTGGGATATTGAGTGCAGCACTTTCACATCTTTCAGGATTTGGAATAGCTCAACTGGAATTCTATCACCTCCACTGGCTTTGTTCGTAGTGATGCTTTCTAAGGCCCACTTTACTTCACATTCCAGGATGTCTGGCTCTAGGTCAGTGATCACACCATCGTGATTATCTGGGTCATGAAGATCTTTTTTGTACAGTTCTTCTGTGTATTCTTGCCATCTCTTCTTATTATCTTCTGATTCTGTTAGATCCATACCATTTCTGTCCTTTATCGAGCCCATCTTTGCATGAAATGTTCCTTTGCTATCTCTGATTTTCTTGAAGAGATCTCTAGTCTTTCCCATTCTGTTGTTTTCCTCTATTTCTTTGCACTGATCGCTGAAGAAGGCTTTCTTATCTCTTCTTGCTATTCTTTGGAACTCTGCATTCAGATGTTTATATCTTTCCTTTTCTCCTTTGCTTTTCGCTTCTCTTCATTTCACAGCTGTTTGTAAGGCCTCCCCAGACAGACATTTTGCTTATTTGCATTTCTTTTCCACGGGAATGGTCTTGATCCCTGACTCCTGTACAGTATCACGAACCTCATTCCATAGATCATCAGGCACACTATCTATAAGATCTAGGCCCTTAAATCTATTTCTCACTTCCACTGTATAATCATAAAGGATTTGATTTTGGTCATACCTGAATGGTCTAGTGGTTTTCCCTACTTTCTTCAATTTAAGTCTTCCTGGATAATGTAAATAAAAAAAAAATTTTAAATCTAAGAAGCAAGAGGGAGAAGAGAGAAAGTATAAGCATTAATTTATTAATGGATGGCTAAAATATTTTTTGAAAATTCAATTTTAAAGGAATAAATAAAATTAAATTTCAGGCTTACTTAACATAGTGACTTCAGTTAATGACTTTTTGACAAAAGTTATCTTTAAAAGTTGCAAGTTTTTAATGATTCTTTTTTTTAAAGAATGAAATTGTAACCTCCAAACACACTAAATAAATATACAATTTGAAGGGGAATTTTGACATTATGGTTTTAAGCAGAGATAATCATAAGAATAAGTTTCTAGTTTTAAATCATGATATAGAACATTTGAATTTTACATTCTTTCTTCCTCACTCCCTCATTTCTCTCTTTCTTTTCCCTGTCCTTCCTTTTCTCTTACTTTTTTATTTTCTTTTTCCCCTCTTCTACCTCTCTTCTCCTCCCTTCTCCTTTCCTTCCCTTCTGTTTAAATTTCTGTGTGTGTGTGTGTGTGTGTGTGTGTGTGTACGTGTGCATACTCAGTCATATCCAATGGTTTGTGACCCTATGTACTATAAACCACCAGGCTTCTTTGTCCAAGGGATTTTCCAGGCAAGAACACTCGAGTGGGTTGCCATTTCCTTCTCCAGGAGATCTTCTCTGGGTGCTTTGAAAAGTCTGAATTATAGTCTCTTTCTCTTAGAACTGCTTTCACATTAAACCATTATTCTGGTTATAGTAATTTCAATTATTCTAACCTGACATTAACTACCTTGGGTGAACTCACTATACTATCCTTAGAGTGCCTTAAAGTCACTTTAAAGAGAGCAGCTTCCTATGCCCCATGTCACTGTAATTGGGGCAGATGGCTGAAAAAGAAGAGTACCATCTTTCATAACGGGATTACTATCTTCCTTCCTTTTGGTCATCTTTCATAAGGGCTTCCCTGGTGGTGCAGAGGTTAAAACGTCTGCCTGCAATGTGGGAGACCTAGGTTCGATCCCAGGGTGGGGGAGATCCCCTGGAGAAGGAAACGGCAACCCACTCCAGGATTCTTGCCTAGAGAATCCCATGGACGGAGGAGCTTGGTGGGCTACAGTCCACCGGTCACAAAGAGTCGGACACGACTGAGCGACTTCACTTTCACTTTCATAATAGTAGCAATCTTTGCAAAATAGTCCCTTCTCCAGGACCTATTTTATAGCACCAAGACCTATATGCAATATTTTGTAATAATCTATAATGGAAAAGAATATAAAAAAGATTTTATAAAGACCTTGTGTGTGTGTGTGTGTGTGTGTGTGTCTCAGTCTTGTCTGACTCTTTGCTACCCTATGGACTGTAGCTTGCCAGGCTCCTCTGGCCATAGGATTCTCCAGACAAAAATATTGGAGTGTGTTGCCATACCCTCCTCCAGGGGATCTTCCCAACCCAGGAATTAAACCCATGTCTCTTATGTCTCCTACAATGGCAGACAGGTTCTTTACCACTAGCACCACCTGGGAAACCCCATAAATATATACATATATATATACACATATATACATATACATACATACATATATATATATATATATATATATATATATATATGCATGCTAAGTCGCTTCAGTCATGTCTGACTTTGTGCGACCCCATAGACAGCAGCCCACCAGGCTCCTCGGTCCCTGGGATTCTCTAGGCAAGAATACTGGAGTGGGTTGCCATTTCCTTCTCCAGGGGATCTCCCCCACCCTGGGATCGAACCTAGGTCTCCCACATTGCAGGCAGACGTTTTAACCTCTGCACCACCAGGGAAGCCCTTATGAAAGATGACCAAAAGGAAGGAAGATAGTAATCCCGTTATGAAAGATGGTACTCTTCTTTTTCAGCCATCTGCCCCAATTACAGTGACATGGGGCATAGGAAGCCCCATATATATATATATATATGTATATATATATATATAATTGAATCACTTAACTTTATTATATGCCTGAAGCTAAGACAACATTGTAAATCAACTACATTTCAATAAAAATTTTTGAAAGATTAGAAATTCCAATCTATCATCATTTTTGAAAAACACATTTTATGATTGACTGGGTTCAGTAATTATAAATGCTAACACTAAGAGCAAAATGTGCATTGATAAAGCTAAATATTTATAGAATAATCTTTAAATTAGTGCAGATTGTAATACTATTTTTATTTCCTGTGACACCAATTTTATCTCCTTTTATGTATGTTTCTTAAATGACAATGTAGATAAACTTTAAGCCTCGATATTTTCTTCATGTAAATTAATGATAATAATAGTACCTATCATTCAATTATGGTAGCAGAGTGTTTTAGTCTACTAAGGCTGCCATAATAGAATACTCCAGACTGAATGTCTTAAATGAGAGAAGTATACTTTCTCAAAGTTCTAGATGCTAGAAGTCCAAGATCAAGGTGCCAGAAAGGTTACTTTCTTCAGCGGTTTCCCTTTCTGGCTGCAGATGGCCTCCTTCTGGCTGTATTTTCACATACCCCTTCCTCTGTGTGTATGAACGCCTTTGTTTCTTCCTCTTCACATAAGGATACCAGTTCTACTGGATTAGGTCCCTACCTTATCACTTTAATTAACATTAAGACTCTTGAGAGTTCTTTGGACAGCAAGGAGATCAAACAAACCAATCCCAAAGGAAATCAACCTGGAATATTCATTGGAAAGACTGATGCTGAAGCTTAAGCTCCAATAATTTGGCCATCTGATGCAAAGACCTGACTCATTGGAAAAGACCTTGATTCTGGGAAAGATCGAAGGCAAAAGAAAAAGAGAACAGCAGAAGATGAGATGGTTAGATAGCACCACCAACTCAGTGGACATGAATCTGAGCAAATTCTGGGAGATGGTGAAGGATAAATAAGCCTGGCATGTTGCAGTCCATGGGGTTGCACAGTTGAACAAGACTTAGCGACGATACAACAACAAAAGCACCTCAAAAACCCTATCTAAAATAAAGTCATCCTGGGCTTTACGGTTTCAATATATAAATTGAGGAAGGGAAGGAATACAATTTAATCCATAACACAGACATGGTTGGCTATGCTTAAATTCCCTCAGATCCTTTTATCAATTCTAAATACGCACCTGAAAACTTCTCAGTGCTTTTGCTTTGGCTTAATAATAGAATGAAGTGGCACCTACCACTCTCTCTTCAAAACTGGATCCACTATACACAGTTGGTGCCTGAAAGTTTCTGCCATCCCCTTCTCCCCTATATAGGCTGTTTGGCTTATTTTTAGATTGAAAATTTGCTTGATATCTTGACCTTTCCTGTCCTGCTTTCCACTTATCAACACCACACCCCCCGTCACTTAACTTGGAAGACTTTCCTTAATAAATTGCATGCACAAAAATACTGGGTATGCTCATCTAAGAAAAAGATATTACAAGGGCTGAGAGAAGACCTTAAAAATAATTAGACTCTGCAGGGGGGAGGGGTAAATTAGGAGTTATAATTCAATGTCAAAAATTTTGTTCACAGATTTGCAAAATCATAAATACTTCAATACAGTTTTTTTTAAAAATAATTAGTCTGGTGTTTGCAGACATGGTATTTCCATATCTGATAGTTACTGTTTCTACTACTATTGTTATTGTGTTTGTTATAGTTGCTATTGTTTTGTTAATTTTATTATAATTCAAGGTTCATATCATGTGTCATGGAATTTATTGCACTTCAATATATTTTTACACTTCAGTATTTTCACCCAAAAATATTGATAAGGGTACTAAATTAAAATTTTTGTAAAAATTTAAATGAGAACATACAATTTTTTTTAATCACAGAGAGTCTCATAGGAATTATTAAATAAATACTGGTCTTATAATGAGTATCTGTAGGATCCCCAATGTAGTTAGTGTGTTTGAAGTAATTAGTCTCAAAACATACGAAATGAAGATTTTAACTTACATATTCATCTCAATAAAATGATTTTCTCTGTCATTGCTCTTCATAACTTTTCAAAAAAATCTAAATGATATTTTTCAATTTGTTTTTTAATAGTGAGCATGTAATTGGGACTTCCTCCATTGCAAATTTATTTCATTTACAACCACTAAGAACTTCTTTAAGGTCAAATATCTTGCTTTATTCCAATAGCCCATCAAAATAATGAATGAAACATATACATTAGGTTAATAGGAGTTTTCTAGTCACCAAAAGAAATTCTTCACCATTTTAAAGCAGTTTTGTTTTTCATTTTGAAATAAAATTATGTCTTAAGGATTTAACAAAATAAAATATTTACATTTAGATTATTGTTTTCATTAAAGCATCAGCTTTAAAATATGTAAGCATCTTTTCAGTTTGGTTAAAGACTGCAGCTTACACTTACTTAAAATGTCACAAGATTGCCTAGGTTGATAGTAAAGTCTTCAAAATGGATTGAACAAGGTGGAGATTGGGAAGAGGGAAAGAAGCAATTTACTGAAGCTAACAAAGTTGACTTATTTCAATATGCTTATTTGCTATGCCAGCAGGGAATAAAAATAGAGGTACTGTACTGTCAAGGTGAATCCTAAAGAAAAGGCCTTGTCCTTTGGAAATGAAAGCTCCCTGAATAGGGCCAACCTTGATGCATTATAAGAACTGTGCTATCAGGATTGCAATAAAAATGGTTCATTCAGAGGTTAGGGAAAAATATTATTTCTAGCAGGCATGAAAATAAGAATTTTCTGTTTTACAGGTCTTAAGATAAATCTTTGCAAAAAATAATAAAGTGAGATGAAATGCAAAGTAGATTGTCTCTGTATTTTGCCATTTTTCTCAATATACCTCATTGAGAAAAATACTAAATTTCCATGTCTTCAGCACAATTGTTCCAAATTCAAAACTATTCAATGTTTTCTATGTCCTTAGCCCAGAAGGAAGTGCCAAAATTATTCTTCAGCTCTTCCACCTCAATTAAACCCTTGCATATTCATGATCAAAGGCTTTTACTGTACACATGCCAGTCCATTTGTGTGAATAAACTTTGTTTTCATTAATATAAATATTAATATGTGCTGAATGACCACAAATATTAAATAGCTAGACCTATAATATCATAGGGTTCTTCCATGGATGTGAGTGAAAAATGGGAGGAAAGATTTTGTTTTTTTCCATTTGCTGTGCTTGACATGTGTCAGGCAATTATGATCGTCATACATTAAAACACACTGGAAAACCAGACAGTTTATTATCAGATCCCTAGCTTGGTGAGAGATCTTAAATGCATACTATAAGAGACCTGGAGAGGATCTTGAAAAGTTTGCAATTGCACTAGAGAGAAAATAAGACACAAGACTCAGAAGTCTACATTTTGACACATTTGAACTACATAAGCTTTAGTAAGAGATAAATCAAAAATATGTTTTGTGTTGCTTTACAGAGCAGAACTAAGGCTTGGGAGAATATTAAACAGAAAGATGATTATTATATCATTGGCTTATTTACCAAATAGTTTTTGAACACCTGCCATGTGTCAAACACTTATCTGGGAAGCAAAGATATAGCAAGCACAAAGCAAACAAGCACACAAACAAATAAAGCAGGTAAGAATCACTGCCCATGGGGAGTTTACATTTTGGTAAGGAAAAGTTGAATTAATGGGCATCATTATTAAAACTATTGAAGCAGAAGTATGGGTGATCATATTTAAGTATATTGAGGAAGGAATTTTATACTTGGAGTAAAAGTTGACTTTCAATGGTCCATCAAAGAGTCTGTGCATTTATATAACCATTTGAGCCACCAGGGAAGTCCATTTATATAACTAAATCATTTATTTATGCTGCATTCAATTATTCC
The DNA here is from genome assembly GCF_002263795.3 of Bos taurus. Lineage (NCBI taxonomy): Eukaryota > Metazoa > Chordata > Mammalia > Artiodactyla > Bovidae > Bos > Bos taurus. Next base: position 49,321,775 of record NC_037333.1, on the reverse strand, counting down.
CTCATGCTTCTTTTGTTTTTAAAACACATTTATATTCAGAGATCCAACCAGTCTATTCTAAAGGATATCAGTCCTGGGTGTTCTTTGGAAGGACTGACGCTACAGCTGAAATTCCAATATTTTGGCCACCTCATGCGAAGAGTTGACTCATTGGAAAAGACTCTGATGCTGGGAGGGATTGAGGGCCGGAGGAGAAGGGGATGACAGAGGATGAAATGGGTGGGTGGCATCACCGACTTGATGCACACGAGTTTGGGTAAACTCCTGGAGTTGGTGATGGACAGGGAGGCCTAGCGTGCTGCAATTCATGGGGTCACAAAGAGTCGGACACGACTGAGTGCCTGAACTGAATTGAACTGAACTGAATTTTATTTAGATCAAAATTTCTCAGTAAAACAGAATTACACTTACCTAAATTATTTATTTATCATGACAAAGGCTAATATACTATTTTTGTGGGTGATCAGATCAGATCAGATTAGTTGCTCAGTCGTGTCCGACTCTTTGCGACCCCATGAACCACAGCATGCCAGGCCTCTCTGTCCATCACCAACTCCTGGAGTTCACTCAGACTCACGTCCATCGAGTCAGTGATGCCATCCAGCCATCTCATCCTCTGTCGTTCCCTTCTCCTCCTGCCCCCAATCCCTCCCAGCATCAGAGTCTTTTCCAATGAGTCAACTCTTCGCATGAAGTGGACAAAGTACTGGAGTTTCAGCTTCAGCATCATTCCTTCTAAAGAAATCCCAGGGCTGATCTCCTTCAGAATGTTGGAAATGACTCTTGTGAAATAATTGAAAACCAGTATTCAGAATTGAGAAGGAGTAAGTCTGTAAAAAGAAAACTAATTTTATTTTTAAATACCCTATCTTCAGGATATATCCATTACTGCTTAGTCGTTTGTGCTAGAGGAAAAGCAAAACTGCAATAGGAAAGGAAATAATAAAAATAATAATAGAAATAAATCTATAACATGGATTGTACATATCTAGTAAGATGGCCCAAGGCTTCCGTTAGAAGTGCTTAAGAAAAAAATATGACATGTTATTGTAAAGCTGTGAAGCTGGAAATTGTATGACTTACAACACAGTAATTCCACCTGTAGGCTTTTAGATATAGATAAGCTCTTTCACATGGACATTGGAAAAAATTGGCATAAATATTCAAAGCATAGATTTTAAAATAGCGAATCAGTAGAAGCAACTCAGAGTTTTACTGACAAGAGAAGCACCCCCCCAAAAAAAAAATAGTTGTAGAAACAAATACCAATTTGTGGGGAAATCAATTCTTATAACTACTTACATCCATGTTGAATGTTGAAAAATATATTTGATTAAAAAAGCAAGTCAGAGAAAATAGTTAAATATATGCTACTGGTAAGTCACTTCAGTCGTGTCTGACTCTGTGCAACCCCATAGACATCAGCTCACCAGGCTCCCCGGTCCTTGGGATTCTCCAGGCAAGAACACTGGCGTGGGTTGCCATTTCCTTCTCCAATGCGTGAAAGTGAAAGTGAAGTCGCTCAGTTGTGTCCAACTCTTAGCGACCCCATGGACCGCAACCTACCAGACTCCTCCATCCATGGGATTTTCCAAGCCAATACAATATTATAAAATAAAAAAAAAATAAAGAAAGAATATAAAAAAATAAAAGTTAAAAAAAAGAGTACTGGAGTGGGGTGCCATTGCCTTCTCTGAGTTATATATATATAAAATGTTTTATATAATATATATTTATGATGATACAAAATATATTAAAAATTGAGGAAAAAGAGGTAGGTATGACTGCTGAAAAGGAAAAATTATCTCTGTAAAACTAAAGGAACCACCCAATAGTGAAGTATTTACTATTATTATTATAGCTATATAGTAGTGTTTTTAAAAATAAATTTAAATGTGTACATATATGCAACATATAAAATGCACTTATTAATATACATCTATACTTATATGTATATTTTTATTTCTAAGTTGTGTCCGATTCTTTTGTGACCCCATGGACCGTAGCCCTCAAGGTTCCTCTCTCCATCAGATTTTTCAGGCAAGAATACGCAAATGGTTAGCCATTTCCTTCTTCCCCACCCAGGGACTGAATCCGCATCTCTGGCATTGGCAAGTGGATTCTTTACCACTAAGCTACCAGGGAACCCCTTATAATGCATATTTTGAATAATATATTGCATTCAAAGTCCTTATTATATTTTTCATTTTTATTTTTATATGTTATTAGTTTTATTTGCATGCAATGTTAAATAACAGATCTAATCAATATTTGTGTTCTAAGGTGATATCTGACATGTGTAATTTAAATAATTTCATCAGTGTTTCTTTTGCATACAAAGTTTGAGATCTTGTGAGGAATGTATTCATCAGACTTGCAAATTAGAAGAATCATTTTGGAAGGCACTTGATTGGAAAATTGGAGGCAGATAAAAGAAAACATAAGACAATCTGGAAGAAGCCTACTTTCATTTTTAGTAAAGAGATGGTAAATTTCTAGACTAGTTCTGTGACAAGGAAGTGAAGAGGAAGTGTGTCTATCTTCAATTAGAAAAGTTTACTGAATAATCAATTGGACAAGGGGATTATATTATTATTGGTGGATGGGGCTTCCTTGGTGGCTCAGCAGGTAAAGCATCTACCTGTAATGCAGGAGCCTCCAAGTGACCCCTGGGTGGGAAAATCCTCTGGAGGAGGGCATGGCAACCCACTCCAGTATTCTTGCCTGGAGAATCCCCATGGACAGAGGTGCCTGGTGGGCTACAGCCCATGGGGTTACAAAGAGTCAGACATGACTGAGTGGCTAAGAACAGCACAGTATGTGTGCATGAGAAACTTAGGAATTTTAATGCTTTTCTAGATTATATCACCAATTATGTCACTAGATATCAAGTAGAGAATACTAAATAGGAAAAGTCCTAGAGAGAGATAATAAAGACTCTCTGGGATTGGTTCAGTGTGAAGTATTTGGGGTAGATTTAGACATACATGGTCAGTAGGAAGTTGGATGCATGAGTCTGGAATTTTGGCAACAAATATGATCTAGATTTCATATTTGATGACTGAAGTCTTTCAAGAAAGACAATGTAAAATTAGAAGAGAAAAATATGGAAGGCTGAACACTTTGGGCACTATACCATCAGAAGAATGAGCTGAAAGAAGAGGAAACTAAAAGAGATGAAGAGAGGATTGCCTGCCACACTGTGAGCCAAAAAGCAGAAGGGAACAGGGAGAAATATTATCCAAAGAAAACATACGATATAGGGAGTTTAGAAAAACAGACTCTGGGACTGAGTTATGAAAGAAAGATGAAGAGCAGTGAGACCTGCAAATTGGATAGAATTAAGAGACAGCACCTATTTATGAGAAAAAAGCATAATTAATAAATATTTAAAATAGTCTAAATATACAAGAATGTGGGATTAAAACATATATATATTTATATATCTGCTTAGAGTTATAGATTATTAAAATTAAGTTATCAAATAATAAAACAGTATTTGTGATATATATAAGATTAAATGATAAAGTGATCTTTAAAACATTACATGCAATGGAATCCAATTCCTGTAATATACAGCTGCAACAGAATATAATACAAGGTTAAGAAAATCAATTTCTTGTTATGGAATAAAAATTCTACATTAGTACTTTTCCAAATTTATTCTATAGATATATTTATTTGTATAATCAGAAAAAAGTAAATTTATTTATATACTATCATTTCATCTTTCCATATTCCTCAAAATGCTTCATTCTCAAATTATTACCATGCTTTATATTAATAATAATTGTCTTTTTTGCAAGATTCTGGAGTTTTTCTGTTTTTATCTCTTTCAGTTCCTCTCCTATTCTCTTTTGAATATAATTCATGCAGGTCATCACATTCACTGAAGCATTATTTTTTCTCAAGTGTATCAATGACCTTCCTGTTACTGGAAGCTCAGCTTCTCCTTGAATCAAACCTAGAAGAAAGAGTTTAGAGTCAAGTCAGAAAGGACAAATTTATTACTTTGCCAGGACTGAAGAATTGATGCTTTTGAATCATGATGTTGGAGAATACTCTTGAGAGTCCCTTAAACAGCAAGGAGATCAAACTAGTTAATCCTAAAAGAAATCAATCCTGAATATTCATTGGAAGGACTGATGCTGAAGCTGAAGCTCCAACACTTTGGCCACCTGATGCGAAGAGCCAACTTATTGGTAAAGACCCTAATGCCGGGAAAGATTGAGGCAGGAGAAGAGGACAAGAGAGGACAAAATGGTTGGATGGCATCACTGACTCAATGGACATGAGTTTGAGCAAGCACTGGGAGATGGTGAAGGACAGGGAAGCATGGCGTGCTGCAGTCCAAGCTGCATGTCCAAGAGTAAGACATGACTGAGCAACTGAATAACAAGGCAAACAGGGACACACCAAGCTTCTGCCCTCACAAACCATGTGTCCCAACCCCAGAGGATTTGGTGAAGGGTTGTTAGTGGTTCAAAGATATGATATCTCCCTTAATCTCATCTCCTCCCAAAGAAAGGCAATGCCAAAGAATGCTCAAACTACTGCACAAATGCACTCATCTAAGGCAATGGCAACCCACTCCAGTACTCTTGCCTGGAAAATCCCATGGACAGAGAAGCCTGGTAGGCTGCAGTCCATGGGTCGCTAAGAGTCGGATATGACTGAACGACTTCACTTTGACTTCTCACTTTCATGCATTGGAGAAGGAAATGGCAACCCACTCCAGTGTTCTTGCCTGGAGAATCCCAGGGACGGGGGAGCCTGGTGGGCTGCCGTCTATGGGGTTGCACAGAGACGGACACGACTGAAGTGACTTAGCATTAGCATACACTAGTAAAGTAATGTTTAAAATTCTCCAAGCCAGGCTTCAGCAATACATGAACTGTGAACTTCCAGATGTTCAATCTGGTTTTAGAAAAGGCAGAGGAACCGGAGATCAAATAGCCAACATCTGCTGGATCATTGAGAAAGCAAGAGAATTCCAGCAAAACATCTACTTCTGCTTTATTGACTATGCCAAAGCCTTTGACTGTGTGGATCACAATAAATTGTGGAAAATTCTGAAGGAGATGTGAATCCCAGACCACCTGACCTGACTCTTGAGAAACCTGTATGCAGGTCAGGAAGCAACAACTGGACATGGAACAACAGACTGGTTCCAAAAAGGAAAAAAAGTATGTCAAGGCTGTATATTGCCACCCTGTTTAGTTAACTTCTATGCAGAGTACATCATGAGAAACACTGGGCTGGAGGAAGCACAAGCTGGAATCAAGATTGCCGGGAGAAATATCAATAACCTCAGATATGCAGATGACACCATCCTTATGGCAGAAAGTGAAGAAGAACTAAAGAGCCTCTTGATGAAAGTGAAAGAGGAGAGTGAAAAAGTTGGCTTAAAGCTCAACATTCAGAAAACTAAGATCATAGCATCTGGTCCCATCACTTCATGGGAAATAGATGGGGAAATAGTGGAAACAGTGTCAGACTTTATTTTTCTGGGCTCCAAAATCACTGCAGATGGTGATTGCAGCCATGAAATTAAAAGACACTTACTCCTTGGAAGGAAAGTTATGACCAACCTAGATAGCATATTCAAAAGCAGAGACATTACTTTGTCAACAAAGGTCTATCTTGTCAAGGCTATGGTTTTTCCAGTAGTCATGTATGGATGTGAGATTTAGACTGTGAAGAAAGCTGAGCACAGAAGAATTGCTGCTTTTGAACTGTGGTGTTGGAGAAGACTCTTGAGAGTCCCTTGGACTGCAAAGAGATCCAACCAGTCCATCCTAAAGGAGATTAGTCCTGGGTGTTCATTGGTAGGAATGATGTTGAAGCTGAAACTCCAATACTTTGTTCACCTGATGCGAAGAGCTGACTCATTTGAAAAGACCCTGATGCTGGAAAAGATTGAGGGCAAGAGGAAAAGTGGATGACAGAGGATTAGATGGTTGGATGGCATCACCGACTCAATGGACATGGGTTTGGGTGGACTCCGGGTGTTGGTGATGGACAGGGAGGCTTGGCGTGCTGTGGTTCATGGGGTCACAAAGAGTTGGACAGGACTGAGCGACTGAACTGAAGTGAATCTCATCTCCATGGTCTTCTAATCTTGATGAGCTTCTCTGGTTCCTGTATTCTTGCCTCAGGTGGTTTCTGAGCTGCTCCTTCCTTGTGTGGCTTTGTGCTGCTGTGCTGAGTCTTGTCTGACTCTCTGCGATCCCATGGACTGTAGCCTGCCAGGCTCCTCTGTCCATGGAATTTTCCAGGCAAGAATACTGGAGTGGGTCACCATTTCCTTCTCCAGGGGATCTTCATGATGCAGGGATTAAACCCATGTCTCCCACATCTCCTGCATTTCAGGTGAATTCTTTATCACTGATTCAGCGGGGAAGCCCTCCCTTGATTAGCAACTGTTTGAATTGCCCTTTGGAATATTGAAGGTCCTGGAAGGCTAGAGTCTTGCCTATAAAAAGTGGGGGACAAAAAGGACATAGTTCCTGGGAGCCTCACAGGGCCTTGCTCAAGTTTTAGTGGTGGCCAAGCTATAGACTGTCACAGTGGTCCAAGCAAACACCTGCCAATACATTTAGCTTGTGTCGTGGCAGCAGATGTATTTTGGAATTAGGTTAGATGTGCCATTTGGAAAGTCCCTGATGCTGGGAATGACTGAAGGCAGGAGAAGGGTATGACAGAGGATGAGATGGTTGTATGGCATCACTGACTCAGTGGACATGAGTTTGAGTAAGCTCAGGAGTCGGTGATGGACAGGAAGCCTGGCATACTACATTCCATGGAGTCACAAAGAGTCAGACACAACTGAACGACTGAATTGAACTGAACTGAATTGGTTGTGTCAAGTGAGCAAGAGTCAAGCATGGTTCCTGGAACACTGGAGTAACTGGGTGAATTATAAATTTAAATTACACACAGTGAAGAAAGGAACAGTTTCAGTGGGGATGGGGTGTTTTAGAAGCATTTTGTACATGCTAGATTTGACATTGCAATGAGGTTTCTGAAAGCAGATTTTGTGTAGCCAATTAGTTCTATGAGTTTTAAGGTATCCTGAGAGAAGGAGAGAGAGGTTAAAGACATGAAACTGGGTAAATTATCCTAAAGACATACTATGAATAGAACAGAAAATTGTCCTTCAAGAAACTAACATTTGGTGTTTGGTTCCATGAGAAGGAAGCAGAATAGAAGATTGAGCTTGAAATGGAAGGACAAATTAGTAAAATGATAAAATAAACCATGAGAAAATATAATTTTGAAAAAGACAAGAAAGGGAAGTCATTAAAGTCTGTGGGTTGTATGTATTGTGCTGAACTTGAAAAAAAGTGTATATGCTGCTGCTGCTGCTAAGTCACTTCAGTCGTGTCTGACTCTGTGCGACCCCATAGATGGCAGCCCACCAGGCTGCCCTGTCCCTCGGATTCTCCGGGCAAGAACACTGGAGTGGGTTGCCATTGCCTTCTCCCATATATAGCATAACATAGTTTGAATAAGAAGAGAGGAAAATCGTTAAAAGAAAATTTAATTTTCCCATTGATTTGAATCAAAATAGGCTAACAATCAGAAAATAGGAATTTCCATCAGAATTCTAGACTTCTGCTGCGAAAGATTCTTCACATTATTGCTTTTTAGGTTCCTTATTATATCACTCTTGTTCTCACTATTAGAAGGACTCTTTCAGTCATAATCTTAAAACATGATTCATCTTTTCACAAACTACAGAATTTAGGAAGTGTAATATGCATAGACTTTTATAGTATATATATATATATATATATTTCTCAAAACAGAAGGATTCTTATTATCAATCCATTATACAAATGGAGAAATGGTAGTCTTGTAAATTAAAATAACATGCATATATTTCCACTGTACAAAAAGTTGGAGTCTGAGTAAAACCTTGTCTGGTTGATTTCTGATCATATGCTCTAGACCATTTTGAGGTGTTTTTTAGTTTTCAAGTCATATCACCCTCTAAGATATATTTCCAATCTATGTCTTTATATTGGTCAAGTTTTAAGTCAAAACTTGTTAAATTCTAAGTTTGTTATATGAGGCAAAGTATTCCATCTCTTTTCTTCATTAACTCTGTAAATTTGAAAAAGAGCTCATCATTAGTTTGCATAATTATAAACTAGCACATCAATATTCAGCTATTTGCTGAATAAGCTACCTAAACTATGTAATCTGAAGAATATTTTTTCTAATTTATATGTTAAGAATATGGCATAATTTTATTCCAGATCCTTATTTTGCATATATTATATTTTGACTGAGGTGGTCAAGCTATTTTTATTTCATCCACTTTATACACACTTCTAGAAAGTTAGATAAAATAATTATTCAATTGTCTTTACAGTACTTAAGTGATCACTAGTTTCTTGTATGTCAGGGTAGGAAATACATGTATGAAATTACCAATAATCTAAATAGATTTGTAAAGCTTATTCTCTAGATAGCTATATTCTTCTATTTAGTGTAGGTAAGTTACCATTACTATAGCTATCAGGGTATCTTAAAACAAAAGGAAGCTTTCTAAGAAAAGAAACAATATGATAATTGAAGTCTTTCCTACTCATTTGTAGATTTTTAATGTCTAAAATACTTGAATTTTTTTAAATTTTATTTTATTTTTAAACTTTACAAATTGTATTAGTTTTGCCAAATATCAAAATGAATCCGCCACAGGTATACATGTATTCCCCATCCTGAACCCTCCTCCCTCCTCCCTCCCCATACCATCCCTCTGGGTCGTCCCAGTGCAGAATGTTAACACAAGCATTATATTCAATGTTAGACGGATTATGATCTGTATCTACCTGGTTCAACGACAAGAATAAAGTGAAACACTGTTTAGATATCAATGCATTTGTCACTCAATTGTTCATCTGTATTTTCCTCCACTTTTCATAGTGTTCTACCAAAAATCTTTTGGGGCATTAGAATTTAGCATATCATAATGCCTAACTGTGCCATTTTGGGAGCCTTTGTGTTTACCAACCTGTGAAGATGGAAGCTTTCATGTAGGTAGGTAAGAAACACGGTATAGTGCTAGACAGTTTTTTCATCTCTAAAAGGGGGAAAACATGTATAACATTTAGGATGCTTGTGAGGATTAAATTATCCATATGAAATTCTTAGACTGGTTCCAGGCATGTAGATAAGTTATAGTAAAGCTAATTTTATTGCTGCTTGGTTTGTACTAAGCTCTATTTATTTTTTTAAGTATACAAATTGACTTATTTACAAAACAGACTCACAGACTTAGAGAACAAACTTGTGGTTACTGCAGAGGTAAGGTGGATGGAAATGGGTGGAAGGGGCAGTTAGGAAGCTTGGGGTTGACATGTACACGCTTCTGTATTTAAAATGAATATCCAACTGGGAACTGTTGCTCAATATTTATACAACACAGGGAACTCTGCTCAATATTTATACAACAACCTAAATGGAAAAATAATTTGAAAAATGATAGATTCATGTATATGTAAAAAAGTCTCTTATAGTTTTCTTCCACTGCAACTACAATCATGTTTCCAAGACTAATTCTTGTATCAAAATGTTGTGCCATTTTTCCTTCCTCCAACTTCTACAAATTTTGAATGAAAAATACATTGATCTCCCTTCCAAAAATCTTAACTGTGTTTTTTTCCCAGGACTCAAGGCAAGAGGAACATAGAGTGCCAGGTTTCTTTCACAACGATTGTTCTCTTGAGATTCGTAGCCCAGCTTGCATGTTTTATTTTTCAATAAAGACTAGAAATTCCCTTTTGTAGCCTACTTTTTCAAGCCCAAATCTCCATAACCTTTTCCAGTTCATAACTATTGGTACTGACTTTCATGTCCAAGTTCTGGAAATATTTCTAGTTATTTCTTTTCCCTAAAAATTGTAGTGTTTTCCTTGCTTCTGTTGGGGCTCCTATGCGAAGATTAGAGTTCATATTTTAAGAAATGGAGTGTACCAGAATTTTAATGACAGCTGCTTAAATTGGTATCACCTAACTGATCTGCCAAGCTCTGCTCACCAGGAGGAGGCACCTGGTAATTTATCTTTGAACTGTTTGACTTTGCCTGAGTTATGCTTGGAGGTTTTAAACCCATAGAGACATGTTATCTTGTTCATCTAATAGACACTCTTCTAGCAACTAGTTAGCCTCCTGGCATCTATACTATGTTTTTAGAATCTAAGAGGAAACAGAACTCTGTGTTTCTAAGTGGAGATTACACTTAGTTTGTAACTTGTAGGAGCAGCAGCATAGCCTCCATTTCAGACACCATCCTTTACTCACTCATTTTGTGAGAAGGTGCAGTTTCTTTACTTTTTGATATTCTGGTTTTTTGCATTGGTCAGACATAGCCCTTTCAACATACAAAGAACTAAAATGAGGCCATTGACATAAATGTTCCAAGTAAAACACAAAATAAAATGATAAGATGTCAATATGCCTTAAATACCAAACACACCAACAGACAATACCAATTGCTGGTAAGGATGTGGAGCGACAGAAGTTCTCATTAATTGCTGATGGGAATTCTAAATGGTATGGCCAGTTTGGAAAATAGTGTGAAACTTTCTTTCAAAGCTAAGTAGAATCTTGCCATGTGATCTAGAAATTGCACTTCCAAGTATTTACCCAACTAATCTGAATTCTCACATCCACAAAAAATCCTGCATGCTGATAACTATAACAGTTTTGTTAATATTTGCCAAAAACTTAAAATAATGAAGTCTTCATTAGGTGAATAAAGATCAAAACTGTCTTAATATCTCTGGGACTTTATCTACTTACAAGAGATATGAGGTACTTTTCTAGGTGACGGATAACATTCTAAACTTGATTTATATTTTGCTTATCTGGATGTGTATATGCATGTAAAAATTCATTAATCTGTACATATAAGATTTGTGTACTTTGATGTCTAAAGCTCAATTAAGAAAAAAAGAGAAATTATTTGAAAATACTTTTTAATTATATAAATATTTGTATGTAGAGTTGTAATTTGCTTTGTTTTTTTTAATAGAAAATATTGCACTTTCTACAGAGCATTTTTTACTGATAAAATATCATTTTTGAGTCTGAGCTAATGACAACCATTAAATTAGCAATTCACTAAGCAGTTGAAAAATTACTTCATGCTGCTGTGCACAGCACATTGTGTCTAAGCCATTAGCCTTCAGTGTTAGAGTATAGGAGTAAGCGGTACACTGGGTTACGGAATTCCACGAATGAATCAGCAGTCTGAAGCCATCACGAGGAGTTAAGAACTTTATGTTGGAGTAGCCTATAAATCACCTCAGAAAACTTTGTCTAAACAGGTTGCTTACATTATTAGAAACATTTGAGACACTAATCCATTATAATTTCCTGCTTATTCTAGACCATCTTTTCACTGCATAAGAGTTCACATAGAATAAAAAGTTAAGGAATTGTTGCAACATCAAGATATTATGAAAGCCCATGATAACTGTGAAAAAATATATAGGTTATATAAGGTAATTTTTAAAAATTTCAGCTAAATGGATGTTTTAAGAATTTTCTCTCTTCTCACTGTCCCCCTCCAAGCTACAACCCCCCCCCCAAAAAAAAGATACTTTATTGGAATTTGGAAAAATTGGCTTAACTGAAAAGAGAAATAGTGACAGAATCCTTAACTCTGTGTGTGTGTATGTGTGTATAAGACTTCTAAGGAACTAAATTTGGTTTGAGCCAGTGAAATGATCTATTTATTCTTATATCATTTCATGTCATAAAGGTATATTTATTATTATGAATGTATATATAATATAATATATAATCATATACTATGATTTATTATATCCATTCTTTACACCTAAGTCAAAGACTGTGTAATAGATTCTTGATATTTTCCTATGTAGTCCCAAAAACTGTGTAGATTCTTAAAGTAGATCTGGGTTTTTCTGCCAGTAGAGTTACTCTCACCACCTACTTTGGATGCTCCAGAATTTTGTGTCATTATCTAGGTTCACAAGCCTGAAGAGAAATATTCAGACGTGTTCTACTTCATCATCGTTGGTGATGTTAATAGAAAGAACATAAACTGTATTACAAAGCCAGATTTCCTCTTTCCCTGATCAGAGTCTAAGGTAATACTTAAAAACCAAAAAAAAAAGAAGAAGAACAAAAAAGAAACATCTTAAAGAAACAAGCACCTCAAAACTAGGTGCTTTACAGCAACAATGCAGAAAAGTATGTGATTAATGGTGAAAGCATCTGTGACCAAACTGAAACAGAATGGTTTGACTTGAACCTCGCTGAGACAGAGATAGTGTATAGCTCAGGCTGTATGTAAGGGAGGGAGCAAAGGTCCTCAAACAGTATCATTAATGAATGTGGATGAAGCCCCACAGCTGGACATTTATTTCCTCAACATTTTATGTGAAGCAAAACTTTTTTTTAAAAAAAAATTTAACTTTACAATATTGTATTGGTTTTGCCATATATCAACATGAATCTGCCACAGGTATACACGTGTTCCCCATCCTGAACCCTCCTACCTCCTCCCTCCCCATACCATCCTTCTGAGTGGTCCCAGTGCACCAGCCCCAAGCAACCAGTATCGTGCAGCGAACCTGGACTGGCGACTCGTTTCATATATGATATTATACATGTTTCAATGCCGTTCTCCCAAATCATCCCACCCTCCCCTTCTCCCACAGAGTCCACAAGACTGTTCTATACATCAGTGTCTCTTTTGGGTCTCGTACACAGGGTTATTGTTACCATCTTTCTAAATTCCATATATATGCATTAGTATACTGTATTGGTGTTTTTCTTTCTGGCTTACTTCACTCTGTATAATAGGCTCCAGTTTCATCCACCTCATTAGAACTGATTCAAATGTATTCTTTTTAATGGCTGAGAATACTCCATTGTGTATATGTACCACGGCTTTCTTATCCATTCATCTGCTGATGGACATCTAGGTTGCTTCCATGTCCTGGCTATTATAAACAGTGCTGCGATGAACATTGGAGTACACATGTCTCTTTCCCTTCTGGTTTCCTCAGTGTGTATGCTCAGCAGTGGGATTTCTGGGTCATAAACAAATGGGACCTAATTAAACTTAAAAGTTTCTGCACAACAAAGGAAACTATAAGCAAGGTGAAAAGACAGCCTTCAGAATGGGAGAAAATAATAGCAAATGAAGCAACTGACAAACAACTAATCTCAAAAATATATAAGCAACTCCTACAGCTCAAGTCCAGAAAAATAAACGATCCAATCAAAAAATAGGCCAAAGAACTAAATAGACATTTCTCCAAAGAAGACATACAGATGGCTAACAAACACATGAAAAGATGCTCAACATCACTCATTATCAGAGAAATGCAAATCAAAACCACTATGAGGTACCATTTCACACCAGTCAGAATAGCTGCGATCCAAAAGTCTACAAGCAATAAATGCTGGAGAGGGTGTGGAGAAAAGGGAACCCTCTTACACTGTTGGTGGGAATGCAAACTAGTACAGCCACTATGGAGAACGGTGTGGAGATTCCTTAAAAAACTGGAAATAGAAGCAAAACTTTTTAAGAGAAGGAAAAAAAAGAAAGGAAGAAAGCACTATTTGAAAAAAAATTAGAATAGCCCTTGTTAGCAGACTATGGAGGCAACAAAAGTACTTAAGAAACTTTCTTTCCAGGTAGGAAAACTAAAATATGTGTATTCTTTCACTTTCAAGGGTTTCCCTTGTGGCTCAGATGGTAAAGCATCTTCCTGCAATGCAGGAGACCCAGGTTCGATTCCTTGAGTTGGGAAGATCCCCTGGTTAAGGAAATGGCAACCCACTCCAATATTCTTGCCTGGTAAATCCCACAAACAGAGGAGCCCATGGGCTCCAGTCCATGGGGTCACAAAGAATCGAACACAACTGAGCAACTAACACTTCACTTTCAAATATTATGTAATAAATCCATAAATTGAATTCCTTTCCTCTTCTGAGCTCTGTTTCATATCTTCAAATCAAGTATCTCATAATCTTCTAGTAGAATTTTTCTGAGTCACTGCAATGTTTTCTTTGACTATAGTGTCATTAATACTGTTTTATGATAAATTCTGTGCTTATTTGAACACATCTGTTCTTCTATTAATCCGGACCAGAAAGGGAGGAACTTTAATAAAAATTATAAGGTAAAATTAGAAGTATACAAGTTAAATATATAGGACTGAGATGGAGTGATAACATGTGCTTTATTGAGAATATGTGTTTCTTGAAATAGAAAAATTGCTTTAATTCAACTTGGCCTGTCTGTATTTCGTATATCACAACTATGAGTATCATAGTTGTACAGTAAATATTTGGTAAATAAGTGAAACTGTGACTGGTTGAACATCATCTCCATGGAAAATTTAATAGGGAATTACCATTTAAGCTTTACCACACCTAAAGTAAAGCATTCCTGTACTTCCTCATTTAACATTTGGCCCTTCTCTTTCTCTCCTATTAGACATAATCATTGTTTGATAACTTTATATTATTTTACTCTATCTTGACTACATTCTTGAGGTTGGAAAAAAAACTTTTAATGACTATCAGTATAGTACCAATAAAAAAAAAAAAAAAAAAGTTTAACATTGGAGTTTACCCTGGAAGGAAGAGATAGCTCTTTTACTGTAGCCTTTTTCTTACCTTTCTATGTATGCCATGATCTCCTGCCTGGGGAATGCATTTGTGTTGGCGTACATATACCCATAAACTTTGAATTACATCTGAGAAACTACTCTGGAATTTTTGGAATCTCTAAAAAACAAATAAATAAAGAACAAAAGACCCATTTTATTTTCAAAGTATTATTGGATTTTTTTATCATTAAAATATTAAAATTTGAGAGTAAGTTTTTTTTTATTGTGGGGTAGATGAGAGACTTATTAAAATTGTTTTAAACTAAACTTTGGCTGAATAATTTAAACTAAAATTATTTAATAACTTAAAAATAATCAAAATTATTGAATAAACCAAAAAAGTCACGGATATGACAGAAAGGAAAAATGCTACAAAAAGTAAAATAATGTAAATCATTATTGTAAATAATTGTTTATTTAAAGTACTAGAAGGCATCTAGGAACTGGATTCTATTGTGCTGTATATTCAGTTTGTGTGTATTTTTCCTTCATCTGGCTTGGGTGTGTGAAGACAAGATTTGAGGCTGTGTTAAGAGTATTAGGGTTAGTCTACTTATGGTAGAAGAATGAACCTGTAAAGGCTAACGGCCATAATGATATTCAGATATTCTTTCTTACTTTGTGTCTTCATCCTTTGAGTTATTAAAAATGTGGCTTTTAGAGGAAATAGACATTCCATCATGTGTGATAAAGGAATGAGAATTTTCAGGCCATGACAGTTAACAAGAAAGCCTTATACCATATAGAGAAATGTGTTCCACAGGGATTAGAAATCATGCAAATATTTGATTGAGGTTGGTTCTTTAAAAATCTCATTAATTAAAAAATAAACTTAAATTCTTTACCTTCATCTGCTCACTTTATTTTTACTCAAAGAGATTTGTACCAGTGCCATTTCTTCTTTACTCCGTTATCTTCTGGTTGGAGGAAGGTACCAATTATAATTCTATGCCATCACAACTGATAGAACTCTGGAGGGATAAGTTCACAGCAGAGTTTGCACATTATAGCTCTTTCAAAGCTCATGCTTTAGTCTTCCCAAAGGTGTGGAAAGCTCATTAAATTCAGTATTGATTATTTACACAGCCTAAAATGTATTGGTGAACAAATTGATTTCAGATGTATCTTTCAGGCCTAAAAACTTCTATAAGTTGCTGTTTTTTATATGTAACTATAGACTTTGAATATATGCAGTGTCATTATTTGCATAGTCTCACATCATTAAAATAACAGAAAAATTAACCTCAATGTGGTACTGAAAATGACATAAAAAGGCAGAAAAAGAGCCTGACACCTATATTCCATTCTTTTCTGTTTATTGAATAATCCTGGAGATAAGCTAAGCATGCAGTTAATGTAAAGGAAACTCAAGTTTTGTTTCTAATCTATGGAAATAATGTAACTAAAGTTACCTGGGGAAAATATGATTGCAGGAGCAGGCTCTTGCCTGATTTTATGAGGAAGAATAGTTCAGTTAAATGAGAAGAAATGAGAAGGTGGTAATAAGCAGTAGCAGGTCCTGCAGGCAGAGTCAGTTGGGACCAACATCTGGTTGGTTCATGTCTGCAATCAATATGGCCGTGATTACAGCCTGTAGGTTGAGCTATGTCTCCTCCACCTGCTCTCAAAGGTGGTTATATCAGTAAAAGAATATGTTCTGGTTACTGTTTTTGGAGAGAGGCTACATATCTGATAATTCTACTCTCAGCATGGTGGTAACTGGAGAACAATGAACTATCTGGTATAGAGTCACTCTACTTCAGTATTTTTGCTTTAAATAAAATAGATGAGTAACATTGTCATATTATCGCCTATTGTCACATTAAAGATCAACCATATATTTAATCTGCACAAGTACATGAACTAGTCATCTTTTTGTCCATTAATTGAATAATTTTTATCCAATGTATTCATACTGCTACTGAGAAGCAGGCCTTCCTCAAGCATACTCTCCTGGTGTCAACTATGTTCTCAAAGTATTTTGTCAACAGGTTTGATAAATTGGATTAAGAGGACAAACTTCTATAAAATATAATTCAGCAAAATTTGAGAGAAGTAGAATGAAAATATCTTTGTAGTAATATAACATAAACTTTAAATCTGTGATTAATTATTTTTTACAAAAAGCAATCCAGACTCAGATGGCATCACTAATAGTTTTATTCACAAATATTTGAAGAAGAGAATATATTGTACAAAAATTTTTACAGAGCAAAAAAAAGGAATGCTTCCATACTTGTTTTATGAGGAAATATGTCTTTGATAATAACACTAAATGAGAACAATATCAAGGCTAATTCTTTTATTGAACATTAATACAAAATGGTAAACAAAATAATAGCAAATCAAACCCAGCAAAGTATAAAAATGATAATAATAATGAGTTTCTTAAAAGCATGCAAAGTTGGTTTATCCTAGGATGATGAAACAATGTGATTCACTGTGTTAATAAAATAAATAAGAAAAGTATTATGATCACTCTATACATGTAGCAAAAGCACATGATAAAATTCAAAATCTGTTTTTATAAAAAACATTTAGTAAAATTTAAAGTTAAAAAGGTAATAATCTGATAAAGGAAATCCAACACAAATGACAGCAATCTTTATATTTAATGGTGAAATACTGAAAGTTTTCCCAGTGAGATCAAATTATTGGCAAGGATGCTTGTCTCAACACTTTTATTTAATGCTCTCCTTTAAGTCATAGAGAGTGAAGTAAGAAAAGGAAAGTTTTAAAAGTGAAGATAGGTAAAATAAAATATTTAAACTGTTATTATGAGTAAGACCAAGAAATTTTCAGCATGACATATCTACTACATTCATGGAATCAAAGTAAAATTATCAGAATTCAGTAAGTAATATCAATAAACAAAAATATACATTTGATATAGAAGCAAGAGATCATTAGAATAGGAAGTTTAATACAGAATTACAACATCAATGAAAACATCAAATATCCATGAATAAATCTAATAAAAGTGTAAAAATCCCTATAGAGAAGTCCATAAACTATTACTGAGAAAAATTCAAGACCTAAAAATTGAAAAGATGTACTACATTCATTAACGCTGACATTCACTAATGTAAAAAGATAAATTTGTGTCAAAATGATCTGTAAAATTGTTATTATTCTAATCAAATCTTAGAGTATTTTTGTGATTATTAAGATAATTCTAAAAATTTATGGAAATGTGGCACTGCTATAAAAATAGACCCATCAAAGATAATAGTCAAGAGGAAGGAAAAGGTGAAGTGGAGTAGGTAGGAAATAACCCATTTTCTAATACTACTCTGTGTGACCAGCTTGTTCATAAGGCACATAAATATATACTGGTGTGTGTATAGCTTTAAGTAGTCAAAAGAATTCATCATTTTTTCATTTGTAATTGCCAGTTATATAACTTAACAGAAGTTAACTTAGTGTAATCAAAACATAAGTGACAAAATAACAGTTGTTAGATATATAAGTATTTAATATTTGTTGTTGTTCATTCGCTCAGTAGTGTCCAATTCTTTGTGATCCCATGGAATGCTGCACACCAGGCTTCCCTGTGCATCACCAACTCCCAGAGCTTGCACAGACTCATGTTCATCCAGTCGATGATGCCATCCAACCACCTTATCCTCTGTCGTCCCCTTCTCCCGCTTTCAATCTTTCCCAGCATCAGGGTCTTTTCCAGTGAGTCAGCACTTCGCATCAGGTGGTCAAAGTATTGGAGCTTCAGCTTCAGCATCAGTCCTCCCAATGAATCTTCAGGATTGATTTCCTTTATGATAGACTGGTTGGATCTCCTTGCAGTCCAAGGGACTCTTAAGAGTCTTCTCCAACACCACAGTTCAAAAGCATCAATTCAGAAGATAGATAGAAATGTAGTTTTTAAAATTGAAGCATTCAACAAGTTCCAAAGAACTAGGGTTCTTTCTTGTTCAAAGTACTTTGGAATGTAAATATATCAACACCAGTTGAAAAGTAAAGGCAGGAAGTATATAATATCTTAAAGGATCATAGTATATGACATCGTAGAAAGCAGAGTTCCAATATTTGCTCTGCCAGTTGCTCATTGTAGGTTCTTAAATCACTTAGACTCACTGATTTCCAGTTTGGTAAAGAATCTGCCTGACAAAGCAGGAGATGCAAGAGATGCGGATTCAATCCCTGGCTCAATAAGATCCCCTGGAGTAGGAAATTAAAACCCACTCCAGTATTTCTTGCCTGAAAAATTCCATGGACAGAGAATCCTGGCAAGCTACAGTTCATGGGGACTCAAAGAGTTGGACATGACTAAGCAGGCACACTCACACATAATGAGGAGAAATACTGTCATGGGTATATAGGGTTGTTCTCAAGAGTAAATGAGAATACAATTCAAATACAGCCATTAACACTGTTATTCACCTACAGTTAGTATTCAGTTGCTGTTGGGTATTATTATTACTGACATTGAAATGTTCTGGTGAAAGTAAAATAGTGTTTAGTTTGATGTGCTAGCAAATTTTTTTGAAAGTTTTTTAAAAATATGACATAGTAGAACCAAGCAAGCTAGTGAAAGAAAGCTGAGTCCAAAGAGATGGCTAGTGGTAGAAAATAGAGGAATTATCAACATGACAAAGTATGTAAAGAAGTGATGCAGGAAAGAAAACTGCAGTTGTAAGGCAAGTGAGGAGGAAGAATATTTCTTATTTGAGAGAGAGTAGGTGATACTTGGTGAGAATTCAAAGCAAATAGTTTTAACAAATATAAATTCCATGATATCTAGAGAAAGTTCATGAGTTCAAAACTGAGGACTCAGATAGCAATTAATTAGGAAGCAAGTATTTGTGGAGAGGTAAGGAGGTGAATCAGAGATTTGGATCATGGGTGGTTGAGATGGAATAAAAATGACCATTAAGTTATCTCTCATGCTGAAAGGTAAATGGAGTTTATTGTCTATCCCTTGAATTCAGGCTGATCTTGTAACTATCTATAGAATACATCAGAAGTAACATTACCACAATTCTGTACCAAACTTTTTAAATGATTGGAAATGTCTGTTTTTTGCTTCTTGGAATACTCACTCTTAGAAATCTCCTTATAGCAGCCAACTGTCATATTGAGAGAAAGCACAAAAAACCATATGGAGAAATCTGCATGAAGGAGAATCAAGGCTCTGGTCAACAATCTTTGGCTTAGCTTTTATCTGATAACCAGCACCAAACTGTTTGAAGTGTGTAACTCATCTTTGAAATGAAGGTAAAGAATATTCTAGTTCTACCTGAACTGCTCAGGGTATGACCCATAAAGCACAAGCAGGTTGTCCCCACCAAGCTCTGTTCCAATAGCAAACTTCAGAATCATATGGCTGATTTTGTTTGTTTTAACTTACTATGTTTAGAGTATAAATATAGATAACTGAAAAAAGTAGCAAGGGAAAGTTTGAAAGAATCTAATCTATAGTGTGCAGTGATTATACATATATTATATATATTTCCCCAGATATTAAAGAAAAACTATGTTTAGAGTATAAATATATATTATTTATATTATATATTTTATAATATATATTTATAAATATAATATATATTATTTATATAAATATAAATATATAATATATATAATATATATTATATAATATAATAATAAAATATATATTATATATATTTCCCCAGATATTAAAGAAAAACTATGTTTAGAGTATAAATATAGATAACTGAAACAAGTAGCAAGGGAAAGTTTGAAAGAATCTAATCTATAGTGTGCAGTGATTATACATATATTATATATATTTCCCCAGATATTAAAGAGAAACAAAATAGGCAAACAACTGCAAAAAAACAGAGAATGTGGTAAGAAAGGGAGGCAGCGATATACCACTTCAATACCACTATCAATACAATTACTCTATCTGGGAAACAAAAATATCCAAGACTAAAGGAGAGATCAATAAAAGCTAAATTAAAGGAATTTCTGGGGAGATTGAACATTTAGAGAAAAAAAATATCTAACTTCCACAAATCAGTTTGTTTACCTACACCTTCTGTTCACACATAAGGAACATAAATTATGATTTATGAGAGACAGAAGGTTACTTTACATATCTACAGAAGGCTTCCCTGGAGTCAAACCCATCTTATGGTAAAATTAAGGGCAAGTGCCCTGAAGCATTGTCACATAAGTTGGGGCCTGGCCCAAACAATAGCATGTACTTACAAACCTTTTACTAATAAATGACAGTAATGCTGAGAGAAAACATCCTTTTTCACTCACCAGTGCACATGGAAATTTAAGATGATAGCATTCTATTTTCCTTTCTATGAAAGTTTCTTGAAGTGACAAGTGTATTCTATAGTTTAAATGCTGTCTTATTTAGAGACATATCTCTGATATTATTCAAAATGACTCATTTTAAATTTTAATTAACAGCATTGAGTTGAATATTATGTTATATATACATACATTGCAAACATAGTAACATTCATATATATTTATGAATAATATGTACTTATAGGTATATATATAAGTATACATATTTATATATACACTTATTGATACACATATAAACACACATACTCTAACATATGTGTTAGAAGTACATCATTGAACAAAGGATTTAAAGGTAGTTGTAAAAGAGAGAAAAAAGAATCTCAGAGAGTCCAGGTTGACATACAGAGTTTGATTTTGCCTGATAAGCAGTTGGAACAATTAAGTCTTTTTAGTGAAGTAACATTTTTTTCTTTCTGATCATATAATGCATGCTAATTTAAGAAATGTAAAATAAGTTAAAGTTCATTCCATAATTTAATTTCTGTATCCTTCTTGTCTTCAAAATTTTTCAAACTTATTTTCAGTTTTTTTATGTTCATCATGATAAAAGAGCTTATAATATTTTAGGGGTCAAAACTTAAGATATATTTGGATAAATGGTATCTGAAATATAAAGTTTGTTACTTATGTTTTAGGCATACACAAAGATGCGCTACATCATATGTTTCCAGGGAAATGAAAATTAAAGCAGCAATGAGATAACACTATACACATACTAAAATGACCAAAATCCAGAATAACCAAATACTGTCAATAATATAGAGCATCAGGAATTCTCATTCATTGCTGGTGGATGCAAAATGGTATAGTTACCATGGAAGTTAGTTTGGAAATTTCTTGAAAAACTAAACATAATCTTACCATAAGAGCCAGTAATCATACTCCTTTGTATCTAAACAAAGGAACTGAGAATTTATGTTCACACAAAAACTTGCACTGAGATGTTTCTATCAACTTTATTCATAGTTTTCAAATCTTGAAAGCAATCAAGATATTCCTCTGTAGGTGAATGGATATATAAATTGTGGTATATACAGACAAGGAAATATTTTCATCACTGAATAAAACGAGGTATCAAGACTTAAAAAGACATGGAATGACATTAATTGATATGACTAAGTGAAAAAAGTCAGTCTAGAAAAGCTACATACTGTATGATTCCAAGTATATGCCAGTTTGGAAAAGGCAAATGAGGGAGACAGGAAAAAATGCAGTTGTTTCCAAAAATTGGGATGGGGAGGAAGGAAGACTCTGTGAAAAGCAAAGGTTGTTTTTGTTTTTTTTTTTCTTTTAAGGCAGTGAAATTATTCTGTATAATACTATAATAAAGAACACAGGTCATTTTACATGTGTCAAACCCATAGAAGTTTCAATATCAAGGTTGTGCATGCATGCTCAGTCATGCCCAACCCTTTGTGACCCATGGACTATAGCTCACCAGGCTCCTTTGTCCATGGGATTCTCCAGGCAAGAATATTGTAGTGGGTTGTTATTTCCTACTCCAGGGGATCTTCCCAACCAAGGGATTCAATCTATGCCTCTTGTGTCTCCTACATCGGCAGGTAGATTTTTACCACTGCACCATCAGGGAAACCTCAATACCAGGAGTTAACCTTAATTAAACTATGCATTCAGGGCATTAACGATGTGTCAATGTACGGTTCATAATTTATAGCAGATGTCCAATTCTGGTGGGGAATGTTGACTTGGGATAGCTATGTATATGTGAAGGCAGGCAATATAGGAAATCTCTGTACCTTCTCTTCAATACTGTTATGAATTTAAAATTGCTTAAAAACTAGTCTATTAGAAACAGATAAAACTTGTGAGATTTTAATCATGATAGAAGCTAATTTCAACACAGCAGGAAAATACTGATGGCTCCAAAATGTAGAAGATAGTAACTGAAATAGTAAAAATGCATGGAGTCACTGATGTGACAATATAGTAAGACAGTTGGTAACAAGAATGGAGATTCATGTTGGAATAAGAGATTCAGTTTAGTTCAGTCCCTCAGTCATGCCCGACTCTTTGCAACCCCATGAATCGCAGCACACCAGGCCTCCCTGTCCATCACCAACTCCCGGAGTTCACTCATACTCATGTGCATCGAGTCGGTGATGCCATCCAGCCATCTCATCCTCTGTCGTCCCCTTCTCCTCCTGCCCCCAATCCCTCCCAGCATCAGAGTCTTTTCCAATGAGTCAACTCTTCGCATGAAGTGGCCAAAGTACTGGAGTTTCAGCTTTAGCATCAATCCTTCCAAAGAACACCCAGGGCTGATCTCCTTTAGAATGGACTGGTTGGATCTCCTTGTAGTCCAAGGGACTCTCAAGAGTCTTCTCCAACACCACAGTTCAAAAGCATCAGTTCTTCAGCGCTCAGCCTTCACAGTCCAACTCTCACATCCGTACATGACCACAGGAAAAACCATAGCCTTGTCTAGACGGACCTTTGTTGGCAAAGTAATGTCTCTGCTTATAAATACGCTATCTAGGTTGGTCATAACTTTCCTTCCAAGGAGTAAGCGTCTTTTAATTCCATGGCTGCATTCACCATCTGCAGTGATTTTGGAGCCTCCAAAAATAAAGTCTGACATTGTTTCCACTGTTTCCCCATCCATTTCCAGATTAGGACTATACACTTATAATGAAAACTGTATTCCTAAGAACTAAATATTGGAAAATTATATTTAAATAATTTGTAATTTATTACATCAAAATTTATGTAGTAAGTGACTCACAGGACCTCGACATTCCAGAGAGGGGAATAGGAAATTCATAAAAAAAAAGACAGATAAATAAATCAATAAAATACCAAAACAGATTGAAGAGACTTAGAAAATGATGGTAATGCCATTCTCCCAAATCATCCCACCCTCTCCCTCTCCCACATAGTCCAAAAGATTGTTCTATACATCTGTGTCTCTTTTGCTGTCTTGCTTACAGGGTTATTGTTACCATCTTTCTAAATTGCATATATATGCATTAGTGTAAAATAATTAACCTCCAATTAAAATAAATAAATTTATATTAAAATAAAAAAAAGAAAATGATGGTAATATACAAGTAAAGTGGCATATACTGGACTCTATAGGTTATTTGGCGGGGCTTTGTTCCAATACGAAAGTAGTGAATTCTAACTGGGAAGTTAGGAGAGCATTTCTGGGGAAGTTGAAAGTAGTTGGAGATCACTGAGGAGAGATAATTGGTTGATGTGTTCAAGTAGGATGCCATTTCAATTAGAATTATTTCCATGGATGCAAGAGGTTTTTATCTGGAAAGAGAAATAGGCACTGTGTCAGAGACAATAACATGCACAGATAAGAATGCCAGATGGTAAATAAGAAAAAACTGACTATTGAATTTTTGTGGAGAAAGAGCAGGGGATTCATGCATACATATCATTTATTCATTCCACATATATTCATTGAGTGCTTACTATGTTTTATGCATGCTGCTGTTAGTAAACAGAGTAGACTAAAGTCTTATCATGGAGCTTTTGTTAGAGGAGTGAGAGACAATAAATAGCATAAATCATCAATTCTTCAAAATGTGGTCAGGCTTCCCTCATAGCTCAGTTGGTAAAGAATCCGCCTGCAATGCAGGGGACCTGGGTTCAATTCCTGGGTTGGAAAGATCCACTGGAGAAGGGATAGGCTACCCACTCCAGTATTCTTGGGCTTCCCTTCTGGCTCAGCTGGTAAAGAATCCTCCTGCAGTGTGGGAGACCTGGGTTCAACCCCTGGGTTGGGAAGATCCCCTGAAGAAGGAAAGGCTGCCCACTCTAGTATTCTGGCCTGGAGAATTCCACAGACTGTATAGTCCATGGGGGTGCAAAGTGTCAGATATGACTGAGTGACTTTCACTTTCATCTATGGAAAAAGGTAATCAGCACATTAGAAAAGAAGAACCAAGGAATAGGGGAGGGTGTTGTCAGTACGAGATGCAGTGAAACAAAGATTTCAGGAAGGTGAGAGGATGAACTATGCAGATATCTAGGAAAAGATTAGTCTGATCGTATGATGTTCTATACTTTAGTCTGATCATATGATATTCTGTACTTGAAGAACATCAAGGAATCCAGGATTCCAACAATGGAGTGAACAGATAATAGTAGAACATGTTGTCAGAGAAGTCCTGTGTGGTGGGCAGGACTCCATAAGAAACCTGGTAAATCGTTATTTGTAGGTGCAGGCTTCCCTTCTTCCCTTGAATCCAGAAATGAGAGGTCATTGGAGGGCTTTGTATTTCACAGGATGACACTGACTGTTCTATTGATAATAGATTGCAAATTTATATATTTCTGAAATGTAATAGTTTCATTTAATCTTAATTATAACATGATATACACTTTTGACTTTTTTTGTTTTTGTTTTTAACTAGTCCTGCTTCTCAAAGCACACTGCACAATTCTCTCTCCACCCATGTACTAATCCTCTAGGAGCCTGGCTTTCATCTAGCTTCGACTCTAGCACACCACTGATAATAACTCACACATTTTCTTCTTATTCATTAGTTACTTAATGTATTAATTTCCAAAAGTCAATCAGTTCAGTTCAGTTCAGTTCAGTCACTCAGTCGTGCCCGACTCTTTGCGACCCCATGAATCACAGCACGCCAGGCCTCCTTGTCCATCACCAACTCCCAGAAATCACTCAGACTCATGTCCATCGAGTCAGTGATGCCATCCAGCCATCTCATCCTCTGTCATTCCCTTCTCCTCCCGCCCCCAGTCCCTCCCAGCATCAGAGTCTTTTCCAATGAGTCAACTCTTCGCATGAGGTGGCCAAAGTACTGGAGTTTCAGCTTTAGCATCATTCCTTCCAAAGAAATCCCAGGGCTGATCTCCTTCAGAATGGACTGGTTGGATCTCCTTGCAGTTCAAGGGACTCTCAAGAGTCTTCTCCAACACCACAGTTCAAAAACATCAATACTTCGGCGCTCAGCCTTCTTCACATCCAACTCTCACATCCATACATGACCACTGGAAAAACCAGAGCCTTGACTAGACAGACCAAAAATCAATACCTGATTGTTAATAGAAAATCTAATATTCATCCAGTGGTAATAGAAAATTTAAAATGGTACAATTGGTTCTATGATTTTCTAATGTAGCAAAAGAGCAAATATTTTGTGTTTCCTTTTTATGTTAACTTTAAGGTCTTTTATTCAGGTAGCATAGTATTATGTAAATCCAAACCTCCCTCTTAATGCAGGATAGCCTATTTCATCCTGTTGAAAAATTTTATCACTTCACTCAGGTAAACTATAAACACACCCACATTGACTTGTCTTTACCTCTTGACTAGTTCTGTAATGCATAATTACGTTACATAAGGACACTTGCTTATTTTGCAAGCACACAGAAATGAACAAGTTTTTGCTCTAATGTTTTCTACAAAAGGAGCACATGTACTGAAAAAAAGCAGTAGAAAATCACTTTCATAAAAATATCATCAGAGAGCCAAGGGTTTTAATGGAACATTCAACCTCTCTGATAAATAAATGTTGTCAAATCAAATATGTAATTTAATAGAAATATGATAGCAAAGACCAACTGCCAAATGACTCTTAAGGGGAAATTTTTCTGACATTTAAGAAAATGCACTTTTTGGAAGGCACTTGTCATGGAGTCACATACTCATTTTTAAGGTAATCACTAGTAAATTATAGTTACCCTGCATCTTGTTATACACTGCTCTTTTCTATAATTGATCATCACTTCTTTTGATATGTATGGAGTTGGACTCTTTATGTATGCAATCCTTGAATGTATAATTCCAGAAAGGAATAGTCAAGGAATAGAAGTAGATTCTAATAGAAACATTTTTAAAAGATTCATTTATTGCAAATATACCACATAAGTGCAAAAGGCATTATGGAAATAATTCTTTTTTCATAAATTAGATTCAACAGCTGTGTAAATCTGTGCATTTTACTGTCTATAAGAGACATAATGCTAAATCAGGTGTCCTGTGTCCCAAAGCATTTGAAATGTAAAGAGGATACTCTTTTCAAAAACAGTGGTTAACTATTTTTATTTCATCCATTTTTTTGGTATGAAATCCTAGAGTTGGGCATAGTAAAGAAAAGAAAAATGATGGGACTTGTTAAAAATTATACTTGAAGATATTGAATAAATGAATAAACAAAGTGCATTCATACATACAATAAACATATATATGTGTGAAACATATTCATATAAAATCATATAAGCTCTGCTGGAAAATTTAAAGCCTAGTGTTACTTCCAATATAAATGATACTTGTTAAAATTCATTCTTGACTTCTTTTTTCTAATTCAGGACATAACACAACTTCCTACTAAAATGAAGGTAAATCAGAAGTTTATTGTTCAGAGACACTCAGCTCTTGTTTCCTCTGCTGACACCACCAATATGAATAATGACAGTATCAGTGATGAGGGAGTTTTTGTGATGCAAATCTCTCCACAGGGAGAGGACTATAGTCATCATGAGTTTATTTCACAATTCACCTTCTTTCTCTAGCAAGCCACTATAATGAGATCAACTGTACCCTTTCTCTAGATTGAAAAGTCAAATTCCCATGGATCACAGCAGGACTGATTTGCATCCTTCAGCCATCATGGTCATCAATTCCTAAGGACTCCAGGTCCATGAAGAGATTTGCATCTCTTATGATGGTCAAAATGAGCAGGATGATTCCATTGTGGTTTAGTTCATCTCAAGAATGTAGAAAATCTACCAGTTTGTGTTTGTAGCAGAAAATACAGGTCACATTTCAATATAGCTATAACTACTTCATAATCTATTAGGTTTCTACATTAACACATTTCTTTGATTAAGCTAATTTACCTTACCCTTCCTGACCTGCTCACTCCTCTTTAATTTTCTCATTAAAGCTAATCACTTCACATCATTTCTTAAGTATTAATAAACAATAGTTTTCTTAACTCAATTTTGATTTCTTTGAGGCTTGAGGTATCAAAGAGCTTTAGGAGTGTTGAGATCTACAAGATTGGCAAAGTGCTTGGGATATGACAAGTGTTCAACAAATCTACCTCCCACAAAATAATACTGTATCAAGTGTGTCATAATGCCATTTGTTAAAAGACTTTTGGTAAAAATGAATTTTCTGTGTATTGTTTCTGTGACTAATATATCAGAAGAAGTAAATTGCATAGTCTGCCAGTGTCTAAAAGTTCTAACCAAATAGAACTTACTTCTATTTATCCACTGCATAGCAAAACCAATCTATTGACACCAGGTTGTGGTAAAGGAAAGTACAACATTTCTTACAGGGTGCCAAGCAAGGAGAATGGGCTGTTAATGCTCAAAAGTCCTGATCTCCCATTGGACTTAAGGCAAGGGTTTTTAAAAACAACATTTGGAATGAGGATTGCAGCTTGTACACGTTCTTCTGATTGGTTGGTGGTGAGGTAAGAGGGTGATACTTCTGGAATCCTAATTATCAAGCTTCTGGCTCCAACCTGGTCTACATGCTTGTGATCTGCATGTTCTTCTCATCCTCTACCTGGGTGGGGATCTTAATTTCTGTTGAAAAAGTCAAAGATATGCATCAAATTGTTAAAGGCATCCCTTTAGGAGAAATTAAGATTCTATGTTATCACTGAACTTTTGTTTAAGCTATCATTACTTTATTTATTTATTGCTTGACTGCTTTCCCTTTATTTCTGTAATCCCATTATTCCCTGATTAGCCACAGCTTGAGTCTGCTCTTTGGAGCTCAGGTAAGACCTAGTATTTTCTATAAATTAGAAGCTTGGGAAATAAAGGAATTTTATGAAGCCAGGAGAACCTTGAGGGGCCCTGCTTGGTTTCAACAGGATATGTTGAAAAAATTTTAAAGCAAATACCTAGCTGGATAATTTTCAAGTTCAGCTATTTTTATGAATTGATTTGTGAAATAAGAATTCTATAGAACATACTTCAGGAAACGCTCATCTGAGCATGTTTTAAGGATGTTCTTTTGGATAATATTGTACATGCAATGAATCACAATATTAAATATTCATTTTTATGGCAATCCACTATGAGAGATATATTTTAACCATGTTTCTCTATGGGTTATATACACATACACACAAAAAAGATAGAAAAAAGGCTTTATTGATACCACTAGGCATGATTTACATTTGGCAATTTTGTGTGGAAGTTTGGAAGTGGTTTGTTAACTGTGGTCACCATTTAGAGCACTATAATACTTGATCATGAAGCATGTTGCAGAATTTATTTCAGATGCTGAATTTGTCAATTGTATATTGCCTATTTTGTTTTTGCTTTTCCTTCCTCTTTTTTGCCTTCTCTGTATTAAAAAATATTATTTCCAAATGTTAACTTTTATTTTTACTGATTAAATAACATTCTGTTCTATTTAAAGGCTTCCGCCATCCCTTTACTTTGTTCTGCAACAATAAATCTCCAGTAAACACCCTATTCTCAGGAAAAAAGAATACATCATCAGGGTTGCTAGTGACAAAGAGAAAACAAATGAACATAAGCAAGCTTAAGCTCGATTAGATCCACAGGGAAAAATCAATGACATGGAAAAGAACAAAGTTACAGAGGAATGAGGTTGCATCTTCCAACTTGTACACAAAGGAGCATAAAAAGGAAGAAACCACAGGATTACAAGACCGAGTTGATGCCAACACATGAAAAGTAAAGCACACAATGAAAGCAATTAACTGGATAATTGGAGCAAAACCAAACAATTTTGCCTCAATTAAATGGTTTACCTCACTTTAAAGTAATTTTGACTTGAATTATCCAGAATGGTTTGATAAAATTATTCAATAATCTGTTACCAGAGTGGGTAGGGTACTTTACTGCCTCCAAGTGCCTCTCCAGAAATGAAATGACAGACTTTTTTTTTTTCAAAAAAAGGAAGTGACAGGTGGGAAACCTTATCTGTTTATGACCATATGGTTGTCATCTTTGTTCCTGTATCCTTGGCCTGACTACTTCTCAATCTCTGTTGATATGTGTGTACTTCTAGCAGTTTATCTTCTGCCCTTTCTGTATTAACCAGTTGGGAAATCTGGAGATCTGGATATTCCCAGCAGAGTTCTATAGAATGAAGTTCATGATTTTTTTGTTATTTGAATTCTGTTTTTTTGCCAACATATGTGGCCATTGGTAATAATGAGACATAACATTTATTGTTTTCCTGCTGTGATTTAGAGGCAATAAGCACTGCTATAATCCATACAGAAACAATCAAGATGATAATTATTGTAATTTTACAGAGAAATGGAGGCTCCAATAACTCAAATAATTTACCAGAGGTCACAAAATTAGTCAGAGGCTAAGCTGGAACCAATTTTAAGTTCAGTCTGACCTTAAAGTACATGGTATTTCTATTGATATTATTTTTATATTAGTTCTTGGATATCATTAAAAAATCTTACTTTGTTCTGTTTCTCATAAGAACAGGTATAGAAAAAGGAAACATTCATTTCATTTTAGGATAGATAGCCTTCAAACATTTTTTTTTCTTTTTTTAGTATGTTTGCATTAAAAATGAAAGGAGCATATTCCTCAACACATTTTTATTTCTCTCCATACAAGAGTCAAAGAGATCATTTAAAAAGGTAAATCAGGTTGTGTCATTACCTCACCTGCTCAGAAGCTTCCAGTGACCCATCACACATTGACTAATGTCCAAAGCCCCGACCATGCCAGAAAACCTGTCACCACCTGACTTTCCTCCATTTTACCTTTCCTCCAGTTTACCCCTCCTCCCCCATTCCAATCTCACACCACCCCCGTATGTTCTGGCATTTTTCTTTTCCTCAGACACGCCATGATTTTTCGCTTCATAAGACCCCTTTTGATAGGTCATCTCCTTGTTTCCTTTTGCCCTCTGTTAAAATTTTAGATTTGCCCTACCTCTCCCCATAACATCTTTCTCAACATAACTTCACTATTTTCTGTTCACTTTTTCTGCCTTATTAGTTTTTACTGCATTTATCACTATCAAGCATTAAATTGCATATTCATTTATTTACTCTCATATTTTATGAAACCTTGACATAAAGAAGCTTTTTAGTATTGTGGGTTTGGGGTTGTCTCTATTACCATTGTCTCCCCAGAATCTAAAGTGTGTCTTGTATATATTAATTGTTCATAAATATAGAACTCTCTTTCCTTGTATTAATATAACAATGCTTATTTCTCACATGTTTAGATTAAAACACTAGACATTCTAATATTATTTTAATACTCCCCACTGGAATATCTTGCACTTCCATGGGAAAGGAAAGCAGTGTTTTGGAGAATACTAATTTGTATTATTGAAATACTGTATGCTAGTAATGATGTCCTTTTTTTTATTGAAGTTGGAAACAATTTACAGGTACACTTAAGTGAACATATGAAAAATTAACCATCATCTTTTTTTCCCCCTAGAAAAGCTGTACAGACAAGAGACTAACTTAAGTATGGTCCAATGGCCTGCTAAGATTGCACACTAGAAATCAACACACTAATCCAATTAGACACAAGCTGAGGTACACCACAGAAACTTCTCTATCAAGAAATGTGTATAAAATTTAGAACACGGAGGACAGAAACATAGATAATAAACTTATGCAGGTAAGTTAATGCCAAAGGTAAAGTAGAACGACAAGTCTTGAGCCGGGCACACCCAGAATTTACTCTGAAACTTAGCAATCAGGTAGACAAGCTACATTTTCCTGCAGAAAGTCAGTGATGAGATGGTAATAGTCTAGTAGTATAACTATAGTGGAACTCCATCCACATGGAAACCTAAGGCCAAGGAAAAGAAATTCTTCTCCTATATCACATTAAGTTATATTTTATTAATCATTTTGACTCAAGTATCAGACTTCTGCTTGACCAAAGTTGTAGATGCTGCTTCCAGGGAAGGAGATAAGTGTTTTCTCAGGACAGTCCACATGCATGACTAATAGCTGCCTTGTGCTGATATTTTTAGAAATGCCATCTCCAATTTGTGCCAATTTGTACTCCACACAAGGCACTAAAATTTGATCTGAAAATTTGTTAACTTTTATTATTTCCTAGTGTAAATAAAACTCTGTATATTTCTCCAGCATAGATCCTCCAAGGCTATGCAAGTATATTGAATGATAATAACATTAGGAATCCAAGATTTCAATATAAGTCAACCTCAATATCAGGTTTCTAGGGAGACATTTTAAAATTACAGTCTTAGTCTGCTAATCTGCCACAACAAAATATTAAAGAGTGGGTGATTTAAACAACAGAAATTTATTTCTCCTAGTTGTGCAAGTTGGAAATCTAAGATCAAAGTGCCTGTAGATTTGGCTTTTCCGGAGTTCTCTTTCCTTGGCTTGTAGATGAATGCCGTTTTATTGTGTCCCAGTGATACTGAACCTGAACTTGGCAATACTTGCTGACACACAATAAATCCAATCTACTGACTGAGTTGGGTTGAAGGAAAATATAGAGTTTATTGCAGGGCACCAAGCAAGGAGAAGGGGCAAATAATGCTTAAGAGACCAAAACTCCCTGAGGCCTTTCAGTGAAGGGTGTTAAAGGCGATGTGAGGAAGGGGGCTGAAGGATACATGATCAGATTATGCACAATTCTCAAATTGGTAGCCATCAAGGTGGAGTTTTGAGTACCGCCATTCTTCTGGTTTCAACTGGTGGGGTCTACTTTCTTGAGGTCAGCACTTTACATCTGGTGGGTATCTGATTCCTGAAAAAGAACCTGGGAATGTGTGTCAGACCTTATAAAGGAGGTTTGACATATATCCATGGCTACTCCATTTCTTCTGAGGGATTCCTCCCCACAGTAGTAGATATAATGGTCATCTGAGTTCAATTCACCCATTCCAGTCCATTTGAGTTTGCTGATTCCTAGAATGTCAACATTCACTCTCGCCATCTCTTGTTTGACCACTTCCAATTTACCTTGATTCATGGACCTGACATTCCAGGTTCCTATGCAATATTGCTCTTTACAGCATTGGACCTTGCTTCTATCACCAGTCACATCCAAAACTAGGTAGTTTTTGCTTTGGCTCCATTTGTTCATTCTTTCTGGAGTTATTTCTCCACTGATCTCCAGTAGCATATTGGGTACCTACTGACCTGGGAAGTTCCTCTTTCAGTATCCTATCATTTTACCTTTTCATACTGTTCATGGGGTTCTCAAGGCAAGAATACTGAAGTGGTTGGCCATTCCCTTTTTCAGTGGACCACATTCTGTCAGAAGACCTACAAGACATTTGAGAACTAACACCCAAAAAGATGTTCTTTCATTATAGGGAACTGGAATGCAAAAGTAGGAAGTCAAGAAACTCCTGGAGTAACAGGCAAATTTGGCCTTGGAATACGGAATGAAGCAGGGCAAAAACTAATAGAGTTTTGCCAAGAAAATGCACTGGTCATAACAAACACCCTCTTCCAACAACACAAGAGAAGACTCTACACATGGACATCACCAGATGGTCAACACCTAAATCAGATTGATTATATTCCTTGCAGCCAAAGATGGAGAAGCTCTATACAGTCAACAAAAACAAGACCAGGAGCTGACTGTGGCTCAGATCATGAACTCCTTATTGCCAAATTCAGACTGAAATTGAAGAAAGTAGGGAAAACCACTGAACCATTCACATATGACCTAAATCAAATCCCTTATGATTATACAGTAGAAGTGAGAAATAGATTTAAGGGCCTAGATCTGATAGACAGAGTGCCTGATGAACTATGAAATGAGGTTTATGACATTGTACAAGAGACAGGGATCAAGACCATCCCCATGGAAAAGAAATGCAAAAAAGTGAAATGGCTGTCTGGGGAGGCCTTACAAATAGCTGTGAAAAGAAGAGAAGTGAAAAGCAAAGGAGAAAAGGAAAGATATAAGCATCTGAATGCAGAGTTCCAAAGAATAGCAGAAGAGATAAGAAAGCCTTCCTCAGTGATCAATGCAAAGAAATAGAGGAAAACAACAGACTGGGAAAGACTAGAGATCTCTTTAAGAGAATTAGAGATACCAAGGGAACATTTCATGCAAAGATGGGCTTTATAAAAGACAGAAATGTTATGGACCTAACAGAAGCAGAAGATATTAAGAAGAGGTGGCAAATATACACAGAAGAACTGTACAAAAAAGATCTTCACGACCCAGATAATCACGATACTGTGATCACTGACCTAGAGCCAGACATCCTGGAATGTGAAGTCAAGTGGACCTTAGAAAGCATCATTACGAACAAAGCTAGTGAAGGTGATGGAATTCCATTTGAGCTATTTCAAATCCTGAAAGATGATGCTGTGAAAGTGCTGCACTCAATATGCCAGCAAATTTGGGAAACTCAGCAGTGCCCACAGGACTAGAAAAGATCAGTTTTCATTCTGATCCCAAAGAAAGGCAATGCCAAAGAATGCTCAAATTACTACACAATTGCACTCATCTCACATGCTAGTAAAGTAATGCTTAAAATTCTCCAATCCAGGCTTCAACAGTATGTGAACCGTGAACTTTCAGTTGTTCAAGCTTATTTTAGAAAAGGCAGAGGAACCAGAGATCCAATTGCCAACATCCGCTGGATCATGGAAAAAGCAAGAGAGTTCCAGAAAAACATCTATTTCCACTTCTTGACTATGCCAAAGCCTTTGACTGTGTGGATCACAATAAACTGTGGAAAATTCTGAAAGAGATGGGAATACCAGGCCACCTGACCTGCCTCTTGAGAAATTTGTATGCAGGTCATGAAGCAACAGTTAGAACTGGACATGGAACAACAGACTGCTTCCAAATAGGAAAAGGAGTATGTCAAGGCTGTATACTGTCACCCTGCTTATTTAACTTATATGCAGAGTACATCATGAGAAATGCTGGGCTGGAAGAAGCACAAGCTGGAATCAAGATTGCCAGGATAAATATCAATAACCTCAGATATGCAGATGACACCACCCTTATGGCAGAAACTGAAGAGGAACTCAAAAGCCTCTTGATGAAGGTGAAAGAGGAGAGTGAAAAAGTTGGCTTAAAACTCAACATTCAGAAAACGAAGATCATGGCATCTGGTCCCACCACTTCATGGAAAATAGATGGGGAAACAGTGGAAACAGTGTCAGACTTTATTTTGGGGGGCTCCAAAATTACTGCAGATGGTGACTGCTGCCATGAAATCAAAAGACGCTTACTCCTTGGAAGGAAAATTATGAAAAACCTAGATAGCATATTGAAAAGCAGAGACATTACTTTGCCAACAAAGGTCCGTCTAGTTAAGGCTATGGTTTTTCCAGTAGTCATGTATGGATGTGAGAGTTGGACTGTGAAGAAAGCTGAGCACCGAGGAATTGATGCTTTTGAACTGTGATGTTGGAGAAGACTCTTGAGAGTCCCTTGAACTGCAAGGAGATCCAACCAGTCCATTCTGAAGGAGATCAACCCTGGGATTTCTCTGATGACACGAAAGAGTGACTGAACTGAACTGAACTGACATATATCCGTCAGGGAACTGGAAGTTCAGTGACTCTGCTATGTGTCTAAATCGTTGCCAGTTTCCTTGCCCAACATCTGTCCTTTGTTTCCACATCTTCTCATTTGCTAATGATAATTCTTGAGTCAGCCTTTGGAAACTCAGGGCAGGCTTGAGACACTAAAGCAAAAGCTTTCATTTCAAAATACAGGGATGTGGGGGCTTGCACACTCTTTCAGTAACATTACCTTTTTAAGTACATTTTTTCCCACTTCTTATAAAGATACCAGTCATATGGAATTAGGATCCTACTGTAATAATTTAACCTTTATCACATCCTTCAAAGCCCCCTCTCCAAATACAGTCATTCTGGGGGTTAGGACTTAAATAAATGAATTTTGAGGGGAACACATAATGTCCAAAAATTAAGATACTTTGTAAGTAAAAACACTAGAATTTTTACATTAAAGTTAAAAATTTTTTAGTTTTATAAATTTCATAACTCCATTGTGTCAGGAGGCATTGTGAATTTCTGCATCCAGTCAGGATCTTCCAGGATTTACTAACTGAATTGTATCTTATTGGAAATGTGTACTTTGTTTAGAATATTAGAAGTTGTGCTTGTCATTATCAGAATGTAGAAAGTAAAAAGCTCAATAGAAAAATATCTCATTATGTCCAACTGGCTCCAAGTCTACCAAATATTGAATAGAAGTCAAACATCAGTCTTTGAGAAAATTATCTAAGATAAAATGTGTTACCTACAGACCATTGCTTAATGTTTCCAAAGCAAAAGTTCAATATAAACTGAGGAAGCAGTTGAAAAAAATCTCGATTTAATATTTTCCAAAATGTAATTCTATTGCTGAAGAAAGAAAGAAGTTTACCAAAAAAAAAAAAAGATTAAATTATGTTTAGTATGTACTCTGTGATGGCTGGAGTTTGGCAGAGAGGAAGTAACTCCTATCAATCATTGCTATATACTTTGTACTTCATCTAACATATAATTTAATTTAAAGACTTTATAAGATCCAGGTAAAGCACATGTGGCAAAAAAAAAAGCTGGTGGTGTTTACTTTATAAGAGGTGAAGATGCAGGTGTCAGGTTGTTATATACCACTAGGAATGCTATACTTGATCACTTAGGTCAGGCAATGATGCTTACTGTTAGTATTAAAAGTAACTTTTCCTTTATCAATGAAGCATCAAAAAAAAGTCCTGCTGCTGCTGCTACTAATTACTAATTTGCGTTTTATTTATTTTTTCTTTTTTTTGCCATTTGCTCTTTCCTTGCTTCGTTGGGTCTGACTCTTTGTGACCCCATGGACTGTAGCCTACCAGGCTCCACTGTCCATGGAATTTTCCAGGCAAGAGTACTGGAGTGGGTTGCCATTTCCTTCTCCAGGGGATCTTCCTGACCCAGGAATCGAATCTGGGTCTCCTGCATTGCAAGCAGATGCTTTACCATCTGAGCCACCAGGGTTAAAAAAAAAAAAAAATTAACCTCTCTCATTAAAGTTCCTTAGAAATGTCTTATTTTTGTGCTTTTTGCTTTATCCCCCCTTTCATTCTTAGTTTAATTAGCCATTACTGTGTTCATTTTATAGTGCTTATTAACTGTAAACCAAAAGTGTGATGGCTTAGACAATACACATTTATTATTTCACAATGTTTGTGATCAGGAGGCACCAAGTATAGGTGTTCCTGGCACAAAGTGTCTCATGGTTTTGCAATGAGAGTATTGGTGAGATTTGTGGTCTCATCTTAAAGCTTGACTGTGTAAGGATCCACTTCCAAGCTTATCATAGGGTTGGTAGCATGATTCAGTTCTTCCCTCAGAGCTGGCTGTTAAGTTCCCTTAGTTGTTTTCCTTTGAGCCTCTCTACAGAACAGCTCACAGTTGGCAGCTAGCTTCCTTCAGAAGTGATCCAAGAGATCATGAAAGAGTATGTTCAAACTGAAGTCACAGAATGCTCAAACCTAAACTCAGAAATGACATCTTGTCACCTTCTGAATTCATTCAAACCGAATCACTAAACCTAGCCTGTACTCAAAACTAGACGAGCATACGAGACTATGAGTGCTAAGAGGTAGGGACCATGTGGGGATTATCTGAGTGGTTTCTTAACATAAGCAATTGGTCGGTTTACAGATTTTTTCTTGAGGTATTGCTTATTTATTTACTAGTTCTTATATAGTATTTTTGTTTTCTAATTCATACATTTTTTCTATAT
Source organism: Bos taurus (assembly GCF_002263795.3). Taxonomy (NCBI): domain Eukaryota; kingdom Metazoa; phylum Chordata; class Mammalia; order Artiodactyla; family Bovidae; genus Bos; species Bos taurus. Next base: position 49,284,127 of record NC_037333.1, on the reverse strand, counting down.
AATTTCCTGCCTTCACTTTTCTCTTGTTATTTTTTCCAATATTTTCAGTTGGATATTTAATTTATATAATATCTTTTATTTTTATGGATATGAATATTTAAAGATTTGAGGATCTCCTCTGATTGCTATTTTAATTTATCTCATATATGTTATCTTATATACCCTTATCCATGTTTCTTCATTATCATCATTGTATAAAAATCTGCTTCCAGTGAAATTGTTTTTTGCACAATCCCACCTTGTCTCTGCTCTATTGTAGGCTTATAAAAGTGCCATTCTGGTGTAGCATATTTATTTTATTATTTACATATAAAGTGAAAGTTGTAGAATTCTTTCTCTATTTCAAGTTGTAATTGGGAATTTTGGGTCAAGTGACTCTATGTTCCATTTTGTCCTAGACAGTCTCGGTCCATTGCTATTCCAGGGTAGGTATTGACAGCACCTCCTTTATGTCAATAAATTATTTTTTTTTACATCCAAGAGTATACAATTGTACCAACAATGGATTTTATTTGCCTTCTTGGTGTGTGTGTGTGTGTGTGTGTGTGTATTTATAAAGAGAGAGAGTCTAACTTACCCAGGTACTATTTTCTTATAAAAATATAGAACCCCCAAAATCTTTGGAAAGTTTTGAAATAAGAAAACTTCCAACAAATCATTTTCTGAGTAACATTTGATGACTTTTAGACTCTCAATTCAGTTCAGTTCAGTTGCTTAGTTGTGTCCGACTCTTTGCGACCCCGTGAATCGCAGCACGCCAGGCCTCCTTGTCCATCACCAATTCCCGGAGTTCACCCAGACTCATGTCCATCAAGTCAGTGATGCCATCCAGCCATCTCATCCTCTGTCGTCCCCTTCTCCTCCTGCCCCCAATCTCTCCCAGCATCAGAGTCTTTTCCAATGAGTCAACTCTTCGCATGAGGTGGCCAAAGTACTGGAGTTTCAGCTTTAGCATCATTCTTTCCAAAGAAATCCCAGGGCTGATCTCCTTCAGAATGGACTGGTTGGCTCTCCTTGCAGTCCAAGGGACTCTCAAGAGTCTTCTCCAATACCACAGTTCAAAAGCATCAATTCTTTGGTGCTCAGCCTTCTTCACAGTCCAACTCTCACATCCATACATGACCACAGGAAAAACCATAGCCTTGACTAGACGAACCTTTGTTGCCAAAGTAATGTCTCTGCTTTTGAATATGCTATCTAGGTTGGTCATAACTTTCCTTCCAAGGAGTAAGCGTCTTTTAATTTCATGGCTGCAGTCACCATCTGCAGTGATTTTGGAGCCCAGAAAAATAAAGTCTGACACTGTTTCCACTGTTTCCCCATCTATTTCCCATGAAGTGATGGGACCGGATGCCATGATCTTCGTTTTCCCTGATTGAATATTCTTTGTCACTGGTGAGTTTTAACGTAAGTGATAGTGTAAGAAGATGATTAAGGCCATCAAATGAGACTCGGAAAGCCTTGGATTTGAGAACTGATTTTGCCAATATCCTTTTGCCTTTTAAACTCTGAGAATTAGTTTCCTATGTTGTAAAAGTGTAATAACTTCATAGGATTGTTGTGAGAGTTAAATGCCCAGTAGATAACAGATTAATAATGTGTAGTTATTAGCTTTAACTATTAATTATGTTGAATCAAAATCCTTTTTTGGAGCTCCTTGATTTGAGGGATTTTGGATTTTAATAGAAAATAAATGCTTGCAAATGGAGTTTTGCTCTGTATTAATAGTTTACAATGATAAAGAAATTTTAAAAGGCACAGAAACTACTAGAACATGAAAAATGTAAACATTATGTATAAAAAGGCATGATAAAATTCATGTTGCATTGAAAAAGGGAATCATTGACATACATTTTAAAGGCAATAAATTAATATAGTAAAATCTAAAATTTAATTAAACAAGTATTGATCCAGTAGGAGAAAATGGGAAAAGTTTTAACTAGAGATTTTGCAAAAGCAAAAAGCAAGCAAGACAGAAATTGTAGCACATAACAAATACATATAACACTTAAATATTAATAATGAAAATCTAGTGTGTAAGTAGAACCATGCTATTTTTCAGCTGTAATACTTATAATATTTAGAGTTAAATAGCAATACTAAAAATATTTTTCTTTTTAGGATGCAGAGAGTAAACTTACTTAAATCCTGGTGACAGTAAAAATAACTACAACTGGTGTGAGAACTATAAACCTTTCAAAAACTTTGTTTACTATTATTGACTTCATAATTTAATGTGAGGATTTCATCTGAAAAGTATAACCAGAAAATATAATTAAGATATATGTGTAAACAGAAATGTTGATCTCCAAGTTATATAATAATGAAATATTTAGGATCCAAATTACCAAAAACAAGAGAATATAAAGTACTATTTTGTTAAAGCAATGTAATAGAATATAATTTTAGAGTAGTTAAAAATTTGCTATTGTCATAAAAGTACTCACAATGTTATTGCAAATGAAATAGAATTATGCACAACTCTGTGTAGAGTGCGGTCTGAAGTTTTAGCAATGTACATTCTAACATTCACATATATTACACTCACATTAAAAAAAAAAAAAAGACTGAGGAAAATAATATAGTAAATGTTATTCTCTTTGACATTTGTGAAATGATTTTTAAACTGTTTTCTTCCACAGTGTTACCCTCCTATTTCTCCTCAGATAATTCCTTATGTTCTATATGAATGCCCTTTCCTTTCTTTTCTTCTTTTAGCTCACCTTTTACTTGTAGGTAAGGTTGTTTATTGGCAGTATAACCTAGGAAAACTACCAAATTAAGGCTATAAGATGCTAAAATGATTTTCAACTTAAACCAATGGAAAAATTATGAGTAGACATATTTCCCTTTCCCAGTTTTTAGGTTTTCTTTGATGGAACAATGAAACTGGGAGAATTTGGTGAGGCAATTCAGACCTATGAATATTTCCTTTCCTACTCTAATTCGAACCTGTCACAGATGATATAATAAATCAGCAGAAAGTGAAAATTCTTGTTTCCCAACTCTTCACAATACCACCTCAAATCACAGTCTTCATGATATCATTTAATGATTACTGAAGACTGAATGCCAGATAACTTTGTGAGGTAGTACTCTTCCAGGAATAAATGTTTTATTCATTTGCATGAAACTTACTCTCATTATAACATCTGCAATATCAGGAGAGGGGTTCTCTTGGATGAGGCAGCTGAGAATTTGAGTTGTTTTCTCTTAAAATGACTAAAATTATATTATTGATACATTCCATTTTTGGTATCAAAGAAAATTAAAACTCCTACAGTTTACAAAAATTGTTTCACATAAAATCAAATAGTACCAGAGGATGGAGGAGGGGAAAATGAGAAGTCTTTAATCAAAGTGAAAAGTGAAAGTGTTGGTCATTCAGTCTTGCCCAGTTCTTTGTGACCCCATGTATAGTAGCCCGCCAGGCTCCTCTGTCCATGGAATTTTCCAGGCAAAATATTGTAGTGGGTTTCCATTTCCTTCTCTAAGGGATCTTCCTAACCCAGGGATTAAACCTATGTCTCCTGTGTCTCCTGCATTGCAGGCAGATTCTTTACAATCTGAACCACCAGGGAAGCCCCTTTAAACAAAAGACATAGTCAAAAGACTTTTGAAGTCTTTAATCAGTTAAGCAAGAAGAGAAAGTTCTAGAGATATACTCTACAAGATTGTAGCTATAGTTAACAAAACTGTATTGTACACTTAATTTCTTAAGAGGGTAGATCTCATATTGTGTTCTTATCAAAATAAAATGAATTTAAAATAATAAAACAAAGATAATTATATCATAAATATATAATTTCTGACAGTCAACATAAGATTGTACAGCAAAGTAGTAAGTTAGAGAGACAGCCATGATCAAGAGAAAAAAAAAAGTCCTAAATTCTTTTCACTTCAAGTTAAATATATTAAAAATCAAATGATTATTTTGTTGGGCAAAATTCTATAATGACTCTTAGTGACCATTGTAGCATCTTCTCCCTCTTGAGTGTTGTTATGAATTTTATGTAAGCAGATGAATACCAGATGTTAACTTAAAAATCAGTAGATCAAAAAATGTCACAGAAGACTTGAGGACTTCTTTGCCTAAACATGGTTCAGTTGTAAAAGATCCACTTGTGAATGCAAGAGATGCAGGAGGTGTGGATTCGATCACTGGGTCAGAAAGCTCTCCTGGAAGAGGAAACGGCAACCCAATCCAGTATTCTTGGCTGAAAAATCCCATAGACAAAGAAGCCTAGCAGGCTACAGACCATGGGGTTGCAAAGAGTCAGACAAAACTGAGTGACTGAGCACACAGTGCCTTTGCCTAAACAACCACAAAGTCATGTAGTCCCACACAAACGAAGAAACCATCTTTGAGAGGAGCAGGACATGAGGAGAAATATTAAAGATGAACAATTTTACAATGAGAGAACTAACATTACTTAAAGTGACTATATTGTTTGCTCAACCTAATATTATTGGAGGGAACTGTAATAGTATTCTTTTGATATCTAGAAAGTTAAGACATTTACAATAATTATAGGTAAAGAGGTGACACTATTTCTGCCACCCTAGTCATAACATTAATAAATATTTGATACCAGCATACACACATATATCTCTACTTAAAAAATAAAATTCTGTATATTCAAACTTTTAAGTAATCAATTTATGTTTTCACATAAAATAGTACAGTGAAAGGGCAGTGGTTACTTAGTGTTTTAAAGTCTAATAACATATTTTTAAATTTTGAATAACATTTTATTTCATTTATTCTGATAACATACTGCAGTCAAAGTGTAAGCAATAATGTAAATATTTTGCCCTATTTAGAAGACATTAATCTGAACAAGTAACTACTTGAAAATCATGATTGCATTACCTGATTATGGATAGTTGATACATTTTGTAATTTTCTAATATGCTATAGAGAGAACTGAAAAGTCAATCAAATTTAGTTGCAGTCAGTCTTCAGCCTTTTTTTTTTTTTCCTGAACAGACGTAGTAAGATGTCTAGTTTCTAATTCCAGTGGCATCTGGAATGAGCATGGAGTTCTGCAGCTCATTAGAGTGCTGGACCAGCTTGGGAGAAATTTTTTTTTTCTTGTTTCTTGATACTAAGTTCAAGTGTTCATATTTCTCATCTTGTCAGTATTGGCATAATAGACCTCCAAATTTGGAGTTTTGGAAAGTAACCAGAAAGGTTCTTGATTTCATTAACAATAGAACATTTCACAAATTATCACTGAATAAGATGTTATTCCATCCATCTTATTAACCTGAAATGAAGATCTCAATATTTTCATTTTTATTCTTTTCTTTTTTCCTTTTTGTACTTTTGTTGTATGTTTGTGAATGCTGAGGAATTCAAGGAAAAATAGGAGGCAGAAAACTCATATTGTTTACATATCTGATGATTCTTTATTTAAAAAAAGAGTAGAATATAAAATCAGACCCTAATATTCTGAAATGAATTTGAGAATAATTAACTTGTGTGACAAACTAAATTTTGTGTTGATTCATAATAACTATCCACTATTGTATTTTCAAATCTTAGTCCCAGATATAATTTATTTCAATCCCTGAAAGATAGAACTGAAGAAAGTATTATTCCATTTATATTCTAAGGATGATTCAGTTATTCAATCAGGAAGACAATTATGTTGAGATATATGTTTTACACATCTATTTATTAAAAGTTATTTTTCACCTACTTTCCAAATATCCAATTATTTATATAGATAAGAGATTTATATTTTTAAAGTTGCAACTTATATTTTATTTTTTTAATATAAATTTATTTATTTAAATTGGAGGCTAATTACTTTACAATATTGTATTGGTTTTGCCATACATCAACATGAATCTGAAACGGGTGTAAACGTGTTCCCCATCCTGAAACCCCCTCCCACGTCCCTCCCCATCCTATCCCTCTGGGTCATTCCAGTGTACCAGCCCCGAGCATCCTGTATCATGCATTGAACCTGGAATGGTGATTTGTTTCACATATGATATTATACATGTTTCAATGCCATTCTCCCAAATCATCCCAACCTCACCCTCTCCCGCAGAGTCCAAAAGACTGTTCTATACATCTGTGTTTCTTTTGCTGTCTCGTATACAGGGTTATCATTACCATCTTTCTAAATTCCGTATATATGTGTTAGTATATTGTATTGGTGTTTTTCTTTCTGGCTTACTTCACTCTGTATAATAGGCTCCAGTTTCATCCACCTCATTAGAACTGATTCAAATATATTATTTTTAATGGCTGAGTTATACTCCGTTGTGTATATGTACCACAGCTTTCTTATCCATTCATCTGCTGATGGACATCTAGGTTGCTTCCATGTCCTGGCTATTATAAACAGTGCTGCGATGAACATTGGGGTATACGTGTCTCTTTCCCTTCTGGTTTCCTCGGTGTGTATGCCCAGCAGTGGGATTGCTGGGTCATAAGGCAGTTCTATTTCCAGTTTTTTAAGGAATCTCTACACTGTTCTCCATAGTGGCTGTACTAGTTTGCATTCCCACCAACAGTGTAAGAGGGTTCCCTTTTCTCCACACCCTCTCCAGCATTTATCGCGTGTAGACTTTTGGATCGCAGGCATTCTGACTGGCGTGAAATGGTACCTCATAGTGGTTTTGATTTGCATTTCTCTGATAATGAGTGATGTTGAGCATCTTTTCATGTGTTTGTTAGCCATCTGTATGTCTTCTTTGGAGAAATGTCTATTTAGTTCTTTGGCCCATTTTTTGATTGGGTCATTTATTTTTCTGGAATTGAGCTGCAGGAGTTGCTTGTATATTTTTGAGATTAGTTGTTTGTCGGTTGCTTCATTTGCTATTATGTTCTCCCATTCTGAAGGCTGTCTTTTCACCTTGCTTATAGTTTCCTTTGTTGTGCAGAAGCTTTTAAGTTTAATTAGGTCCCATTTGTTTATTTTTCATTTCTAATATTCTGGGAGATGGGCCATAGAGGATCTTGCTGTGATGTATGTCGGAGAGTGTTTTGCCTATGTTTTCCTCTAGGAGTTTTATAGTTTCTGGTCTTATGTTTAGATCTTTAATCCATTTTGAGTTTATTTTTGTGTATGGTGTTAGAAAGTATTCTAGTTTCAGTTTTTTACAAGTGGTTGACCAGTTTTCCCAGCACCACTTGTTAAAGAGATTGTCTTTTCTCCATTGTATATTCTTTATCTCCTTTGTTGAAGATAAGGTGTCCATAGGTGCATGGATTTATCTCTGGGCTTTCTATTTTGTTCCATTGATCTATATTTCTGTCTTTGTAATAGTACCAAACTGTCCTGATGACTGTGGCTTTGCAGTAGAGCTTGAAGTCAGGCAGGTTGATTTCTCCAGTTCTATTCTTCTTTCTCAAGATGGCTTTGGCTATTCGAGTTTTTTTGTATTTCCATACAAATTGTGAAATTATTTGTTCTAGCTCTGTGAAAAATACTGTTGGTAGCTTGATAGGGATTGCATTGAATCTATAGATTGCTTTGGGCAGTATACTCATTTTCACTTTATTGATTCTTCCGATCCATGAGCATGGTATATTTCTCCATCTATTGGTGTCCTCTTTGATATCTTTCAGCAATGTTTATTAGTTTCCTATATGTAGGTCTTTAGTTTCTTTTGGTAGATATATTCCTAAATATTTTATTGTTTTAGTGGCAATGGTAAATGAAATTGTTTCCTAATTTCTCTTTCTATTTTCTCATTATTAGTGTATAGGAATGCAAGGGATTTATGTGTGTTGATTTTATATCCTGCAAATTTACTATATTCATTGATTAGCTCTAGTAATTTTCTGGTGGAGTCTTTAGGGTTTTCTACGTAGAGGATCATGTCATCTCCAAACAGTGAAAGTTTTACTTCTTCTTCTCCAATTTGGATTCCATTTATTTCTTTTTCTGCTCTGATTGTGGTGTCCAAAACTTCCAAAACTATGTTGAATAGTAGTGGTGAAAGTGGGTACCCTTGCCTTGTTCCTGACTTTAGGGGAAATGCTTTCAACTTTTCACCATTGAGGATAATGTTTGCTGTGGGTTTGTCATATATAGCTTTTATTATGCTGAGGTATGTTCCTTCTATTCCTGCTTTCTGGAGAGTTTTTTTTTTTTTTTTAAATCATGAATGGATATTGAATTTTGTCAAAAGCTTTCTCTTCATCCATTGAGATAATCATGTGGCTTTTATTTTTCAATTTGTTAATGTGGTGTATTATATTGATTGATTTGTGGATATTGAAGAATGCTTGCATCCCTGGGATAAAGCTCACTTGGTCATGATGTATGATCTTTTTAATGTGTTGTTGGATTCTGATTGCTGGAATTTTGTTAAGGATTTTTGCATCTATGTTCATCAATTATATTGGCCTGTAGTTTTCTTTTTTTGTGGCATCTTTTTCAGGTTTTGGTGTATTTTAAAATAAGTTAAATTTATCTGTACTTCAATATCAGTTGGTTTCATCCTTCAATTCCAATGCACAATTTCATACCTTAATTGAAAAGTGGTGGTTTTTGTATTCAGAATTCATCTCAACAATATAAATACATTTTTAAATTTGATATATATGTTAAAAATAATAAGAGCCACAAAAGATTTTCCTACCACATAGATGCCTTGATCCATTCATATGATCCAAAATTTTGGATCATGTGATGCCACATAGATGCCTTGATCCATTCATATGATCCAAAATGAAATCATTTTAGATCATGTGATCCATTCATTGGCAAAATGAATATTTTGTCCTATTACCATATACATTAAAAATAATCTGTAAGCATTAATGTATTAAAATTTTCTCAAAGTTTGATTAAATGATTGTGGTATAGATGTGGGTGTTAGAAAGAAGATATATACAAAATAAATGTGAGTAGAATTCATCTATATATCCATGTCAAATGATAAATAAAGCTTAAAGGAAAACAACAAGAAATATCAACCATAAAAAGTGAATAAAGTGAGTTGGTCTAGATTCTTTCCCCTTCTTCACCACCTGTCATATTCAATTATAATTTTCTATTCCCTAAACATTCTTATATCAGCCTCCATTTATTTTCCATCTATAATTTTCCAATTTTAAGGTATCTTGACATTTCCTGTCAATAATGAATTTAGCTTAAGTTTTAAAATTTAGACAATATATATATGAAGTAAATGTTTTTTGAGATTTTGCAAATCAACAATATAGGACATTGACAAATGAAAAGAAAGACAAAATTTGAACCATATGATTTCTCTAACTTACTAACTAAATACAATTTCTAGGCAAAAGCCCAAAGAGGTGAGACTCAGTTATAAAAGCTAACTGTATTTGTTAATTGAAGAAACAGTTCAGAGTGTACTGAAGCCAAGATGACTAAAATTCACAGGGCAGACCCCAAATCGAACAGACACACACACACAAAGAGAAAGAGAAAGAGAAAACACTGAAGTTATACAGTATCCCAAGTATACGCTGAGTGCACATCAGCACATGTTTATGAGAAAAATAGATCCAGGAAAAGATCACCAGAAGTGATTAGGTAGAATAATCATGAAAGATGTGTGATAGAGAATCATTCATATTCTCTCCAGTCACAATGGAAATATATGCTAACACACACTCTTTTAACTAGAGTCCATAAAAGATTATTCCCTCTTGTAGTGAGGCCAGGTTAGCTCTAGAGGGAAGACTATCCAGACTTTCCTAAGAAAGCTTGAAAGCAAGGTTCAAGAGGTAGAAACTGTTCCCAAATAACTCAGCTACATTTCAGAGCAAAGGGAGAAATATTTGTGTTCAGTCACTCAGTCGTGTCTGACTCTTTGCGACCCCATGGACTGTAGCCGGCCAGACTCCTCTGTCCATGGAATACTATATATAAAGTATTCTAAATATAAAGAATACTAGATTGGGCTGCCATTTCCTACTCTAGGAGATCCTCTCGATCCAGGGATCGAACTGAGACTTCTGTGTTTCCTTCTTGGCAGGCAAATACTTTACCACTGCCCCACCTGGGAAGCCCCAGAAATATTTATAGGAGTGCAGAAAATTCCAGCAACCAATCAAGTAAAACTGATGTTTAGTATTTATTTAAAAAAAAAAAAAACCCAGGTATGCAAAGAAGCAGAAAAATGTAATGCATAATAAGAATCATCAATCAATTGAACTATATTCCAGTAAGGTACACATGATAGAATTGGTAGAAAAGGACAAGAAATCATACATTGCATGTGGAAATTATGTTCTATATGTTCATAAAGTAGTGTGTAAAGATAACATACAGAAAAAAAAAGATAAAACAGAGATCCAAAATAAATGTCTAGAGATGTTCTTTAGATTTAAAATTAAAAGTACACTGAGTTGAATTAGGAGAAGCTTCCCTGGTGGCTTGTATGGTAAAGGATCCATCTGCAATACAGGAGACCGGAGTTCAGTACCTGGCTCTGGAAGATCCCCTGGAGAAGGGAATGGCAACCCACTCTAGTGTTCTTGCCTGGAGAATTCCATGGACAAGGAACCTGGTGGGCTACAATTCATGGGATCTCAGAAGAGTTGGGACATGACTGAATGACTTTCACTTGCAGATAATATAACAGAAAAGTATTACTTCATTTAAATATATCATAATCAAGAAACTAGAAAATAACATGTAGATTTTTAAGTGTCTGGAAAGAATAAACAGAGTACCAGTGAATTATGAGCCATCCATGTCTCAATGTAAGTGTAACTCAGTTATCAGGGAAAGAGGTGGGAGCATCAGAGAAAATATTTGAAAACAATAATAGAATTTTTTTCCAAATTTGAGAAAAATTATGTTAATAAATCAAATGTTCCAAGAAGCTCAGTTAATTTTAAGCATAGTTAAGAAGTAAAAAGCAGTACCACGGAACATCATAATCATATGGCTTAAAGTCAGTGATAATAGAAAATGTTTTAGAGCTGTGAGAAAAAAAATAATATTATATACATAGGAATGGAAATAAGAATGAGAGCAGATATATTGTCAACAACAATTCAAATCAGAAAAAGGGAGAAGTATCTTAAAAGTACTGAAAAATTGTCAACCTGAAACATTATTTCAGCAAAATATACTTTGAAATGAAGCCAGAGTAAAGACCTGTGAGATATAAATATATGATATGATAGATCATCAGTGTCACTCTAAGAAATGTTAAAGAAAGTCCTTAAGGCAAAGGAAAATAACGAGAAATTGAGATGTTAGTCTATAAATAAAAATATGAAAATAATCATATGCAGTTAAAATGTTTTTTTTTATTTTTAAAATTACCCTGAATGATAATTGTTTTAAGAAAAATGAATAATAAGTACTGTGGGATTTATAACATATACAGAAGTAAAATACAAGAACACAATAGTATGATAGGAAGGAGGAAATGGAAGTATACCTTTTAGATTTTGCATTATGCAGAAAATTGGACAGTTTTATTTGAAGGGAGATTAGGAGAGATTAAAATGTATACTTTAAATTCTAAAACAACCATTAAAATAATAAAACAGAGTTATAGATAATATGTCAAAAATGAAATAAAATAGAATCATTAAAATGAACTCAGTCCAGAAAAAGACAGAGAAAAATGGGAATAAACTACAAAAAGGGGGAAAAAAATTATACAAATAGTAGATTTAAGTTAACTCCATCAACAGCTTAATCAAATATAAAGGATCTGTATACTTAGTCACTCAGTTGTGTCCGACTCTTTGCAACCCCATGGACTATAGTTTGTCAGGCTCCTTTGTCCATGGAATTCTCTAGGCAGGAATACTGGAGTGGGTTGCCACGTCCTTCTCCAATAAAGGGTCTAAACACCCTCAATTAAAATTCAGAAACTGTTGGAATGGATTAAAAAGACCCAAGTCTATGATGTCTATAAGAAACCCACTAAAAATTTAAGACACAGATTAGTAAAAATGAAATGACCAGAAAAATTATTTTGCACAAACACTAATCATAAGAAACCTGGGCTAATATCGTTTCCTTTCTGTATTTTTTCTCCTGATCCTTAGTTAGATCATCTTTATCTCAATTACTCCTGCTGTTTTACCCCTAAAATTCTTTTTGCAAAAGAAATTTAAGATGCATTTTGATCACGTATGTAGAATTGCTAACTAAATTCCTGCGAACATAAAAAATATATACTGAGATCTGAGTCTCATAGATTTACTTCCTTTCCATTTAAGTCTTTTAGCTTACATTAGTGCCATGTTGGGTAAATATATATTGAGTAACATAAATCCTCTCCAGTATGTGTAAGATACGATTTAAAATTACATATATAACCTTGGGTGATTTATGTCAATGTATGGCAAAAACCACCAGAATATTGTAATTAGCCTTCAATTAAAATAATAAATAAATTAAAAAAATAAAGTTAGTAACTACTTACAGTAGAAGACAGTGACATGTTTCTTGAAAGTTTGTATTTGAAGAATGTGATTTCATTCCAAGCAAATATAATCAGAAAAGACTGATTGTAAGTTGTAAATTTTGAGCTCGATGGTAACATTTGAGCAGAACATCAACAGAAGAGGAAGAATATTTGAAAAAGAGGAATTGTACTGCTGAAAGTTTGCCAGGCACAGAAATTTTATCCTTAGTTTTTTTTTCTGATTTATTTTTATATCAATGTGGAAATATGAGTAGGTAACTTGATTGGAAGAAAGGGATTGTGTCATGAAAATATAGGAAACAGGATTTTGATATGAATTAAGAAAGAATAAAACTTTAAAGCCAAACAGAAGTGCAGATGCTATTTTAAAAGAAATTGGAAATCATAGGTTTATTTTGGCAAGGAAGTTATAAAATCACAGAGTTGTTTTCACAGGATTAATCAGGAAGTTATGAGATAAATTTTTTTGCAATTCTGTTATTAGTCATTCATTTATTTAGGTTACACAATCCTTCTTTAGACACCCTGTTTTAAAATAGAATGTTAACTTGAGATAGACTACATGCTTTAAAAAATGTCTTTTTTTAAATTATGAAATTCTAAAAGGAAAGAAAGTTTTTTAAAAAGGAAATTTTGCCATGTTTTATTTTGAAATAGACTTTACTTTTCAGAATCGTTTCAGATTTAAAGTGAAATTGAGTTTCCATATACCCCACACCCACTGTTCACTATTTGTTGTTGTTCAGTTGCTCAGTCGTGTCCAACTCTGTGACCCCATGTATGCCAGGCTTCCCGGTTCTTCGCCATCTCCCAGAACTTGCTCAAATAGTTTCCACTATTAACACTTTACAATACTGTGGTTCATTTGTTGCAATTAATGAACCAGTATTGACACATAATTATTATTTTTTTAGTTATTATTTTTTAATTTTAATTTTTGTAATTGAAGGATAATTGCTTTACAATGTGTTGGTTTCTGCTATATATCAACATTATTAGCCATAGGCATGGATATGTCCCCTCCCTCTTGAACCTCCCTCCTACCCCTGACCCCATCCCACCCCTCTAGGCTGTCACAGAGCACCAGGTTGAGTTCCCTGTGTTATACAGCAAATTTCCACTAGATATTCTCTTCTCCAGGGGATTTTCCCAACCTAGGGTTTGAACCCAGGTCTCCTGCACTGCAGGCAGATTCTTTACTGTCTGAACCATCAAAGAAGTCAGGAGGGGGAGCACATGTATACCTGTGATGGATTCATTTTGATGTTTGGCAAAACTAATACAATTATGTAAAGTTTAAAAATAAAATAAAATTAAAAAAAAAAAAAAGGGACAGCAAAAACCTAACTGGAAACTTTCTTATATATTTTATCTAAATCTGTTCTGTTTTTCTTTTTTTTAATATAAATTTATTTATTTTAATTGGAGGCTAATTACTTTACAATATTGTATTGGTTTTGCCATACATCAACATGAATCTGCCACGGGTGTATACGTGTTCCCCAACTTTAAACCCCCTCTCACCTCCCTCCCCATACCATCCCTCTGGGTCATCCCAGTGCACCAGCCCCAAGCATCCTGTATCATGCATCAAACCTGGACTGGCGATTCATTTCATATATGATATTATACATGTTTCAATGCCATTCTTTCAAATCATTCCACCCTCTCCTTCTCCCACAGAGTCCGAAAGACTGTTCTATATATCTGTGTCCCTTTTGCTGTCTTGCATACAGAGTTATCATTACCATATTTCTAAATTGCTCTGTTTTTCTTATTGTCTGTTTTATTCCATCTTTCTGGATTGACCTTTAACTCAGACTTCAGCATCTATTTTCAGTCATGTCTTACTAGCTGTAACTTTTGCTTTAAGTACTATTTATAGCATCATTTTAATATGTAATATTTTAATATAATTTACTTCTAAATCAATATTTAGGCTTCCCTGGTAGCTCAGAAGTTAAAGCGTCCCCCCCCAGTGCGGGAGACCCGGGTTTGATCCCTGTGTCCAGAAGATCCCCCGGAGAAGGAAATGGTAAACCACTCCAGTATTCTTGCCTTGAGAATCCCATGGACGGAGAAGCCTGGTAAGCTACAGTCCACGGGGTCACAGAGAGTCGGACACGACTGAGCGACTTCACCTTCAAATCAATATCTATTTATTTATTTTTACTGAGATATAATTGATTTATAATATTATATTAGCTTCAGGTGTGCAACATAGTTATTCAAATTTTTTATAGATTATAGTTCATTTAAGGGTATTATAACATATTGGCTATATTATCTGTCCTATAAAGTATATCCTCATAGCTTATTTTTTATATGTAGTACATTTTACCTCTAAATCTGCTATCCCCATTTGCCCATCCCCCCCTTTCTTCTCCCCACTAGTAGCCACTAATTTGTTCTCTATATCTGTGACTGTTTATTTTGTTATATTCAATCATTTATTTGGAAACCATCAGTAAATTGAAAAGTCAACCTACAGGATGGACCTGTGAGATAATTGAAGTGAACCTTGAATAATATGTTTTGGCAGAAGTGTGTGTGTGTGTGTGTGTGTGTGTGTGAAAAAGTAGAAGTGAGATAGTAGGAGGAGGTACCACCTAATAGTGGTAACAGCAGTGCACCATAAAGCTTGATGGCAAAAAATACATAGGAGTATACTTATTGACATACTGAGTAGTACTTGTCTTTACATTTAATGAGAAAACAATAAAATATTTTAAACAAGGATGTGAGACATTCAAGACTTCACTGTGTGCAAAATTTGTAATAGATTATTAATTGACAGAAAAGCTATTTAAGAATACATTTGATACAGTAAGGACAGAAACAAAACTTGTTTGAAAACAAACAAGTTTTCAAACTTGAAAACTGAAATTTTCAAGACATGTGATGAAGATAAACTCTGTAGAAATTGGCAACAGTTTAAATTTTGGGAGAGAAGATTGAAGAAATGAAGACAAATCAATCTGAAATCTGGAATATTGTGGTGTATTAAATATTCACCAACCTATAAAACTCTAGAGAAACAATTTGAAGAAACAATCACATATACCACACAGAGACGCATGGGCACACACCTACACAGGCTTTGTCCTTTTGCATTTTATGGGTAGAATATCAAATAAATATCCATATTAATATATAAAAATGAGTTTTTTAGCTGTGTTTTCTATTAAGCAGCTTCTCTTATGAAAATACTACCAATTTTCATGTTTTTTATAACAGAATATATTGGTCCCTTATGGAAAATTGTTGAATTCAGACAGCTATGTAGTACTGGAGAATTTTAAAATACATATTTAAATCTGAAGTTTTCTTTTCCTTTCTTTCTTTCTTTCTTTTTTTTTGGTTAAGAGGAAAGGTGATGACTTTAATCTTGACCAGCTTGAGTTTGAAATGTCTGGAAGCATGCATAGGGTTTCGTTTCTATAATCAAATATTTTCTCTCATACAATTATCAAGTATTGTCAAGAAAAGAAAGAGATATGTAAAATATTTTTTTTTTCTATGTTGAGTAAAGAATGATAGTGGGGTAAGAAAGGGATTTGGAAAAGGTAATTGACGTACTTCTCATTTTATTTAATATTTACAAAATTGTCTTCTATGACTAAAGGTTGAGATACATATTTACCTATTTCCATGAAGCCAAGTCATAATCAAGGATTATATAAGCCAGATTTTACTCTTTCTTTACTGGTGTTACATAAACTTATAGGTAAAGATGAAGTATTCTGATTTTAGTAGTGAAACTTTATCAGGATAGTTAAAATCACTAGTTTCACGGTCTCTTATTTTGTCTTGTGTTTTCGCAACATTTTAGTAAAATAGATATCACTAATTCACACATTTTGCTTCTGTTACATCCATACCACTTCCATTCTTTATTGTGCCCATCTTTGCACGAAATGTTCCCTTGGTATATCTAATTTTCTTGAAGAGATCTCTAGTCTTTCCCATTATAACGTTTTCGTCTATTCCTTTGCACTGGTCATTGAGGAAGACTTTCTTATTGCTCTTTGCTATTCTTTGGATCTCTGCATTCAGATGGGTGTATCTTTCCTTTTCTCCTTTGCCTTTCACTTCTTTTCTTTTCTCAGCTATTTGTAAGGCCTCCTCAGACAACTGTTGTGCCTTTTTTGCATTTCTTTTTCTTGCAGCACAGTAAAGGATAGAAATGGTATGGAGCTAACAGAAGCAGAAGATATTAACAAGGGGTGGCAAGAATACACAGAAGAACTATGCAAAAAAGATCATCATGACCCAGATAACCACAATGGTGCAATCACCCACCTAGAGCCAAACATCCTGGAATGTGAAGTCAAGTGGACCTTAGGAAGCATCACTATGAACAAAGCTAGTGGAGGTGATGGTACTCCAGTTGAGCTATTTCAAATCCTAAAAGATGATGCTGTGAAAGTGCTGCACTCAATATGACAGCCGATTTGGAAATTTCAGCAGTGGCCACATGTTTGGAAAAGGCAAGTTTTCATTCCAATGCCAAATAATGCTCAAAGTAATGCACAATTACACTCATCTCACACATTAACAAGGTCATACTCAAGATTGTCCAAGCCAGGCTTGGAGAACTGTGAACTTCCAGAAGTTCAAGTTGTATTTAGAAAAGGCAGAGGGACCAGAGATCAAATTGCCGACATCCATTGAATCATTGAAAAAGCAAGAGAATTCCAGAAAGACATCTACTTCTGTTTTATTGACTATGCCACAACCTTTGACTGTGTGGATCACAACAAACTGTGGAAAATTCTGAAAGAGATGGGAATATGAGACCACCTGATCTGCCTCCTGAGAAATCTGTACGCAGGTCAAGAAGCAAAAGTTAGAACTGGACATGGAACAACAGACTGGTTCCAAATCAGGAAAGGAATGTGTCAAGGCTGTATATTGTCATGTGCTTATTTAACTTATATGCAGAGTACATCATGCGAAATGTCAGGCTGAATGAAGCACAAGCTTGAATCAAGATTGCCGGGAGAAATATCAATAAGCTCAGATACACAGATGACACCACCCTTATGGCAAAAAGCAAAGAACTAAAAAGCCTTTTGATGAAAGTGAGAGAAGACAGTGAAAAAGTTGGCTTAAAACTCAACATTCAGAAAACCAAGATCATGACATCCAGTCTAATCACTTAATGACAAATAGATGGGGAAACAATGGAAACAGTGACAGACTTTATATTTTTGGGCTCCAAAATCATTGCAGATGATGACTGCCATCATAAAATTAAAAGACGCTTGCTCCTTGGAAGAAAAGCTATGACCAACCTAGACAGCATATTAAAAAGCAGAGACATTACTTTGCCAACAAAGGTCTGTTTAGTCAAACTATGGTTTTTCCAGTAGTCATGTATGGATGTGAGAGTAGGACTATAAAGAAAGCTGAGTGCTGAAGAATTGATGCTTTTGAACTGTGGTGTTGGAAAAGACTCTTGAGAATCCCTTTGATGGCAAGGAGATCAAAAAAGTCAATCCTAAAGGAAATCATTGAGTATTCATTGGAAGGACTGATGCTGAAGCTGAAACTCCAGTACTTTGGCAACCTTATGCTGACTGGCTTATTGGAAAAGACCCCTATGCTGGGAAAGATTAAAGGTGGGAGGAGAAAGGGTCAACAAAGGATGAGATGGTTGAATTTCATCACCGTCTCAATGGACATGTGTTTGAGTAAGCTCCGGGACTTGGTGATAGACAAAGAAGCCTGGCATGCTGCAGAAAGTCAGACATGACTAAGCAACTGAACTGACTGAATTCACATGTTTGTCTGACCAATCTCTGTATTTCCTTAAAATTCTATGAGATAAAGAGAATGGTAGCAAAATTGAGATGTTGAGAAATATCCTGTGTTTTCTTAATAAATTTAAAATTGGATTGAAATATAGGAATACTTAATAGGAATTTTCAACTTTATAATACAGTAAGTCCTCTACATATGAAACATCAACTTGCAGAATTTCAAGATGTATGCATATGCACTTTCATGTTCAATCACCTGAGTTAGTTCATGTGTCTGGTGCATATTGTCATGTGTGTGCATCCTTTACAAGTAGGTGTAATTTTGTGTGTTTTACCATACAGTATTATGTAGAATATGTGGTATAGTATCTTTCTTTCAAGCCCAGGATGTCCAGAAGCAAGTGTAAAACTATCAGTGATTAACTGGAACTGCTAAGAAGCACCAAGCCATAACTATGGAAACAAAAGAGAAAATAATTGTGTGAGTGGCACAAGGGAAAAAATGGTAGATACCACTTGTTCTTATAGCATGACTCACTTAAACATTGCCAAGGTTCTAGTGAACAAGGACAAGATCATGGAACCTGTGAAGTCTGCTGTGCCAATGATATCAATAATAATGGCCAAGAAATGGGAGGAAATGATGGAAGAGATGGAGAAACTTCTCAAAGTGTGTGGATACAGGATCAGCATGAGTGCGGAGTCCCATTCAGGTTAATGCTGATAGAAGAGAAAGTTGAAAACTTCTATGAAGACTTGAAGAAACACAGTGAAGAATCAGAGGGTGTATCTTTTAATGCCAGCCTTGACTGGTTTCATCAGTTCAGGGCTAAAGCCAGACTTTACAACATGAAAGTAAGCGGTGAGGTGTGAGTGCAGATATGGTAGCTACCTGGGAATTCCCTGACACACTTTGAGAAATTACTGATTAAGGCATGTATTTTACCTGAGCTGTGTTTTAATGTGGATAAGACAGGACTGTACTGGAAAAGGATGCCAGGCCAAAGTTACACCTGTACAGAGGAAAAGTTGATGCCAGGCCATAAAGCGTCAAAGGATAGTTTAACTCTGTTGCTTGCTGGCAATGCTTCCAGTGATATCAAACTGAGACCTCTCTCAGTTTATCATTCAGACAACCCAAGAGCCCTTAGAAACATAGCCAAGGTTCTCTTCCTGTTGTATGGAAGAGTAACTCCAAAGCCTGGATCACACAAGGCCATTTTCCAAGACTGATTTTTCACCACAGTATCCCAGAGGGAGAGAAATATTAACTAGAGAAGGATGACCTTCAGCATTCTTTTGCTGCATTTCAGTGCTCTGGACCACTCCCCATTCATGGACAGCTTTTATCCCAACATCAAACTAGTGCATCTCCCACCAAATGTTACATCATTCATCCAGCCTATGGACTAGGGAGTTACAGGGACTTCCAAGAAATATTATTTTCATCACCTGTTTTGTCAGGTAATAAAGGCAAGTAGGAACAACTTTGAAAGAATTAAGGACTATAACATCTACAAGGCCATAAAATACACTGATTTCATTTGGCATGAGGTTATGGGCCATCACTGCAAATGGGGTTTGGAAGAAACTTTGTCCAGTTTGTTCACAATTTATGTGGATTTGGCTGTTTGTCTTTGAATTCGGCTTCTAATCCTCCTGGGTAATCTCTGAATTCTATGGTAAGGAAACAATCATTATTTACAATTGGTATGTGGGTTTTCTATTTTGAACAATGTTGAGAACTTCTCTTAATTTATACATGTTCTTGACAGGTTGGTATGGTTTCTGAAACAAATTGGCTAAAAAGATGAAAGCTTAAGGATGATGGAACATATTCGTTGTATTTAAAAAACAGAATTGCATAAGTTAATTTGTTGTCTCTTTAAAATATATGCAGTAAAGAATTATTTTTTGAAATTCATGCAGCACATAGGATCTAATTTCTCTAATTAGTTGCTGTGTTTCTGTTTCTGCTTTTATGGCATCCATCCACTAGCGACCATCACAATTTAAAATGAGTTTCTTTTTAAGTGACAGGCATATTATAGAAGACATCTAAAGGTGCTGAAGGAATATTGGAATGTATAGATAGGAAATTTTGTAACATTTCTGAAAAACAGAAAGTTTCTTTTATCGATTTCTTGAGATAGTGTCTTTTAGAGAGGGAGAGATCTGTCTTATTTTAAAATTTTAAAATTTGGTTGTCTATTTTTGTTCATTTCATTAATTTTATCTATCTATGCCTATATATTCTTTATACATATATAGCTTCCCCATGCCTAACCATATAATTTTACATCTACTTGTTCTATATCTAGACAGTTTTGTTGGTTGGACCTGCAAAAAATAATGAATTTTTAATTACTTAAACATTTTAATTTGTGTGTTGTATTTAATTGAAAATATTGTTTGACTTAATAGTCATTGATATATTTTCTTTGTTAATAATAGAACCACTGGTTCTTAGATCAGACTTTATGAGGTAAAATTGAGTGGATTTTCTAGATTTGTGGCTAGGTATGGGTATGCCCAAAGAAAGGCAATGACAAAGAATGCTCAAAGAATGCTACCACACAATTGCACTCATCTCACATGCTAATAAAGTAGTGCTCAAAATTCTCCAAGCCAGGCTTCAGCAATATGTGAACCATGAACTTCCAGATGCTGGTTATAGAAAAGGCAGAGGAACCAGAGATCAAATTGTAAACATCTGCTAGATCATTGAAAAAGCAAGAGAGTTCCAGAAAAACATCTATTTCTGCTTTGTTGACTATACCTGCTTTACTGACTATACCTACAGCCTTTGACTGTGTGGATCACAATAAACTGGGGAACATTCTGAAAGAGATGGGAATACCAGACCACCTGACCTGCCTCTTGAGAAACCTGTATACAGGTCAGGAAGGAACAGTTAGAACTGGACATGGAACAATAGACTGGATCCAAATTGAGAAAGGAGTATGTCAAGGCTGTATTTTGTTACCCTGCTTATTTAACTTATATGGAGGGTACATCATGAGAAATGCTGGGTTGGAAGAAGCACAAACTGGAATCAAGATTGCCAAGGGAAATATCAATAACCTCAATATCAATAATGGTAGGCAGATGACCCCACCCTTATGGCAGAAATTGAAGAACTAAAGAGCCTCTTGATGAAAGTGAAAGAGGAGGGTGAAAAAGTTGGCTTAAAGCTCAACATTCAGAAAACTAAGATCATGGCATCCAGTCCCATCACTTCGTGGCAAATAGATGGGAAAACAGTGGAAACAGTGGCTGACTTTATTTTGGGGGGCTCCAAAATCACTGCAGATGGTGATTGCAGCCATGAAATTAAAAGACATTTACTCCTTGGAAGTAAAGTTATGACCAACCTAGATAGAACATTAGAAAGCAGAGACATTACTTTGCCAACAACGGTCTGTCTAGCCAAGGCTGAGGTTTTTCCGGTAGTAATGTATGGATGTGAAATTTGGACTGTAAATAAAGCTGAGTACTGAAGAATTGATGCTTTTGAACTGTAGTGTTGAAGACTCTTGAGAGTCCATTGGACTGCAAGGAGATCCAACCAGTCCATCCCAAAGGAGATCAGTCCTGAGTGTTCATTGGAAAGACTGACATTGAAGCTGAAACTCCAATACTTTGGCCACCTGATGTGAAGAACTGACTCATTGGAAAAGACCCTGATGCTTCGAAAGATGGAGCACAGGAGGAAAAGGGGGCGACAGAGGATGAAATGGTTGGATGGCATCACTGATTCAATGGAGATGAGTTTGAGTAACTCCAGCAGTTGGTGATGGACAGGGAGGCCTGGAGTGCTCTGGTCCATTGCATCAGGAACAGCCGGACATGACTGAACAATTGAACTGAACTGATGGATATGTCAAGAGAAAGGAAGTTTGAAAAGAAAGTAAGAGTAAAACTCATGCTAATTATGTTGAAAGGCCAATGGTAGTGAAGTTAAAACCAAGCAAAACAAAACAAAATAAGAAAACTTTCTGTATGCCAATTCCTTCTTACCACTTTTAGCCTAGTTCTATGAGAAAGGTATTCTTGGTCTTTAGGTAACTCCTCCATAAACAAAGACGGGATAGTATAAAGTTTGGTTAAATCAGAATCTTTCTGTCTATGGTGGGCAATTGGAGTTGACTGAGTGCATCATCATATGAAGTCTCTAATTCAATAATTCTGTACCAGGAAACAGAAGTAATCACAAGTATTGTACATCTGCAGAGTTAGCAGCATGCTACTGGTGTTCCATTTTAAAATGCTGTGAGATGACTAGCCAAAATTAGATTGAAAACATTAGTGTGTCTCTAGAAAACCCTTTAAGATGATCCCAAGGTTCTGTCCTCAATATGAGATACCTGGGTTCAATCCCTAAATTGGGAAGATTCCCTGGAAAAAAGCACAGCAAGCCACTCCAGTATTCTTGCCTGGAGAATCTCCATGGACAGAGGAGCCTGATGGACTACAGTTCCATGGGGTCACAAAGAGTCAGACATGAGAGCAGCTAAGCACAGTGCAGCACAGCATTATGTTCCAAGGTAGCTATTATTATATTGAAGTGTAGTGCTGTGGACCAGAAGGGAAATAGAATCCAATAACTTTATTATTGGACTTAAATGCACTGTCTAGATAAAAGGTTTAGTTGTCTTAAATATACTGTCTAGATAAGAAGTTTAATTGTAATAATATATGTTAGAATTATCTTTGTTGCTATAAGTCACTGTTTGCAGTAATTTGGTATGTTGTAATAGGTAGCCAATACACCATGAGAGTTTAATAATACACACAATTGGCACCGTGATTTGTTTTATTCCAATAGTAAAATATATAGTATAATATTAATATGCAATTAGACATACACAGAATCTTTATGTCTTATCAGAAGATCAGTTTAAATTATATGCTAGACAATGAGATAGATAGCAAAGCCCTGCTCCTAATGAGTTAGTTTATTTCTCCAAGGCTTTCTGCATGCATGCTAAGTCACTTCAGTCACGTCCGACTCTTTGCAACCCTATGGACCATGGCCCGCCAAGCTCCTCTGTCCATGGGATTCTCCAGGCAAGAATACAGGAGTGGGCTGCCATGTCCTCCTCCAGGGGATCTTTGCAACCCAGGGATCAAATCTGCCTCTCTTACATGTTCAGCACTGGTAGGCAGGTTCTTTACCACTATTGCCACCTGAGAAGCCCAAGACTGTCTATATAATCTCTCTTATTTTTTAATCCAAAGAAATTATGGAAGCAAATTTTATTGCCATCTATTTTCCCTTCCTTACAGGTCTGTGTACATGGTTTTGTACAGTGATTTTATCAACAAAGGCATTTTTCTACCAATTTTTTAATTCACTGATGATATATTACATTTTTCTGATTCAAAATGTCCTTCAAATTTTAACCCTGATGAATTGTACAATTGATATGGATATCAAAATACATTAATAGTTTTGGGATGTTAATATTGAGAAAAAGAAGTAAGTAATACATGCTATAACATTTATTCCAGTTTCTTCTCTCTAAGTGGAAGCTGAGGCATAAAGATGGGGAAAATTGATGATGATACAATTGCAGAAGGATGTGGATAAGAATAAATGCATTTTTTTCACATGGAAGCTAAAAAAAATGCATCTATATTTAATAATGGTATTTAATGGTAATGATTAACTAAGAATATCAGGTTGCAAATGTAAAAAATATAAAAATTAACAGTGAAATAAAATTAAATAAAGGATTAATTAAATTATAGAAGTACTGATATGTGCATGAAAACACTTAATTAAACAGATATAAAAAACTTTATGAGCAACTGAATATTAATAACTTGACTGAGAAAGACCACAGAACTGGAAGATAGGAAATGGAAGTTGGGTGTAGTTATTTATTAGCTGTGATCAAGATCATGTAACTCAATGTGTTTTGGTGTCTAATTTCTTGTATAAGATGATGGTAATTGTCTCTTGAATTTACATATGATTAAAGGATGTGAGATTATTGTTGTCCTCATCAAGACTGAAAGCAAAATTAACCTGAACATTGATGAATCCTATATCAACATTATAAATCAGATTACAAATGAAGAAAGGACAAATAAAATCAATACAAACTAATCCATTGAAGTATATTACACTAGCTGTCATGTGTTCAGTTCAATTCAGTTCAGTTGCTCAGCTGTGTTTGACTCTTTGTGACCCCATGCACTGCAGCACGCCAGGTTTCCCTGTCCTTCACCAACACTTGGAGCTTGGTCAAACTCCTGTCCATCAGTTGGTGATGGAATCCAACCATCTCATCCTCTGTCTTTTCCTTCTCCTCCTGCCTTCAATCTTTTCCAGCATCAGGGTCTTTTATAAGAATCAGTTCTTCACATCAGGTGGCCAATTGTTGGAGCTTCACCTTCAACATCAGTCCTTCCAATGAATATTCAGGACTGATTTCCTTTAGGATTGACTGGTTTGATCTCCTTGCAGTCCAAGGAATTCTCAAGAGTCTTCTCCAACACCACAGTTCAAAAGCATCAACTCTTTGGTGCTCACCTATTTTATGGTCCAACTCTCATATCCATACATGACTACTGGAAAAAATGTAGTTTGACTAGATGGACCTTTGTTGGCAAAGTAATGTCTCTGCATTTTTAATATGCTGTCTATGTTGGTCATAGCTTTTCTTCCAAAGAGCGAGAGTCTTTTAATTTCATGGCTGCAGTCACCATCTGCAGTGATTTTGGAGCCCCAAAACATAAAGTCTCTCACTATTTCCATTGTTTCCCCATCTATGAAGTAATGGGACCAGATATTTCCCATGTAGTAATGGGACCAGATGTCATAGTCTTAGTTTTTGGATGCTGAACTTTAAGTCAGCTTTTTCACTCTCCCCTTTCACTTTCATCAAGAGGCTTTTTAGTTCCTCTTCACTTTCTGCCATTAGGGTGGTGTCATCTCCATATCTGAGGTTATTGATATTGTCCCAGCAATCTTGATTCCAGATTGAGCTTCACCCAGCCCAGCATCTCCCATGATGTATTCTACATATAAATTAAACAAGCATGGTGACAATATACAGCCTTGAAACACTCTTTCCCAGTTTAGAACCAGTCCACTGTTCCATGTCCAGTTCTAACTTTTGCTTCTTGACCTGCATACAGATTTCTTAGGAGGCAGGTCAGGTGGTCTGGTATTCCCATCTCTTTCAGAATTTTCCACAGTTTGTTGTGATCCACAGAGTCAAAGGCTTTAGCATTTTCAATGAAGCAGAAATAGATGTTTTTATGGAATTCTCTTTCTTTTTCAGTGATCTAACAGATGTTGGCAATTTGATCTCTGGTTCCTCTGTCTTTTCTAAATCTAGCTTCAACATCATGAATTTCTCAGTTCATGTACTGTTGAAGCCTAGCTTCGAGAATTTTGATCATTACTTCGCTTGCGTGTGAGATGAGTGCAACTGTGCAGTAGTTTAAACATTCTTTGGCATTGCCTTTTTGGGGGATTGGAATGAAAACTGAACTTTTTGTGTCCTGTGGCCACTGGTGAGTTATGCATATTTTTTGGCATATTGAGTGCAGCACTTTCACAGCATCATCTTTTAGGATTTGAAATAGCCCAGCTAGAATTTCATCATCTCCACTAGCTTTGTTAATAGTGACGCTTCTTAAGGCCTGCTTGACTTCACATTCCAGGTTAAGTGATCTAGGTGAGTGATCACACCATCGTGATTATCTGTGTTGTAAAGATACTGTTTGCATAGTTCTGTGTATTCTTGCCAACTCTTAGTATCTTTTGCTTCTGTTAGGTCCATACAGTTTCTGTCCTTTATTGTGCCTATCTTTGCATGAAATGTTCTATTGGTATCTCTCATTTTCTTGAGGAGAATTCTAGTCTTTCCTGTTTTATTGTTTTCCTCTATTTCTTTTCATTGATCACTTAGGAAGGCTTATCTCTTTTTGCTGTTCTTTGGAACTCTGCATTCAAATGAGTATATCTTTCCTTTTCTCCCTTGCCTTTTGTTTATCTTCTTTTCTTAGCTATTTGTAAGGCCTCCTCAGACAACCATTTTGCCTTTTTTGTATTTCTTCCTCTTGGGGATGGTTTTGATCACAGCCTCCTGTACAATGTATGAACCTCCATCCATAGTTCTTCAGGCACTCTCTCTAGCAGATCTAATCCCTTAAACCTATTTGTCACTTCCACTGTATAATCGTAATTGATTGATTTAGTTCATACCTGAATGGTCTAGTGGTTTTCCCTACTTTCTTCAATTTAAGTCTGAATGTTTCAGTAAGGAGTTCATGATCTGAGCCACAGTCAGCTCCCAGTCTTATTTTTGCTGTCTGTATAGAGCTTCTCCGTCTTGGCTGCAAAGGATATAATCAATCTAATTTTGGTATTGACCATCTGGCAACATTTGTGTGTAGAGTCATCTCTTGTGTTGTTGGAAGAGGGTGTTTGCTGTGACCTGTTTGTTCTTTTGGCAAAAGTCTGTTAGCCCTTTCCCTGCTACATTTTGTACTCTGAGGCCAAACTTGCTTATTACTCCAGGTATCTCCTGACTTCCTACTTTTGAATTTTGGTTCTCTATGATGAAAAGGACATCTTTTTTTGGTGTTAGTTCTAAAAGGTCTTATAGGCCCTCATAAAATTGTTCAGCTTCATCTTCTTTGGCATTAGTGGTTGGGATATACACTTGGATTATGTGATATTGAATGGTTTGTCTTGTAAACAAACAGTGATCATTCTTTCATTTTGAGATTGCACCCAACTAATCTTGTGTGTTAGATACCTGGAATAAAAATCCAATCATGTTTTCAAGCATGTGTACTCTAATGGGAAATATAGAGACTAAAATGCACTTACAATAAAAGTGTGAAGATAAATACTAGTTATTTCTTAAGTCTTCTTAGAAGAAAAGTTAGGAGTAAAAATTGAGTAAGAATTACACTTGAAAAGAGTAAGAAGCGGGACTGAGCATGAAAAGGATGGGAGCTGGTGTTTGTCTTTGGAAGTTTGAGATAGAGAAAGGAATTCTGGGTAGAATTAAGAACATAGGCAAAGTTTGGTGATAAATGGAGAAGTGGTACTTTGGGAGAAAGTTCAGATATAAAGGATGGTAGAAGCATACAGTTCTTGGTGGAAATTGTTGAGATGTGAAGCATGAGAGTAAAACACAGGCAAAGTACAAGCAGTCATATAACATTTGGAATGAATGAAATAAGCAGGTAAAAAATAAATTCAACTCCAAAGAAAATGCCAGGAGCTGGTGAAGGACAGGGAAACCTGGCATGCCTCAGTTCATGAGGTGGCAAAGAGTGAAACACAACTGAGCAACTGAACTGAATTGAAAAAAAAAATAAATAAATTCAACTCCAAAGAAAAAATGTAGAGGTAGCATTTTAGAATATAATAGACCATATGGAATACATTTGCAGGGTAGGATATTTTTATTAATCAATATAAATTGAGATAATAGTTCTTTGTCAAATTGTATAGCACTTTTTTCTTAAAAAAAAAAAAAAAGTAGTCCAAATGTTAGTTGTATATTACTTGACTTTTAAAAAACAAAAATTCATTCCAGATAGTTTGGTTTGGATGATCTATAGTTATGGTTTACGTTAAGCTAAGGAAAACCTTAATCTCTAAACCTGACCATATGTTACCTTAATTATAAAAGAATCTTTTTAGATATCATTGAATTAAGACTCGAGATAAAAATTATCCTGGATTATCATAAAGGTTTAATATAATCACAAGATAACTTCTACAAGAGAAACAGAAGAGGGTCAGATATACAAGGTGATGTGACAGTGGAAGCAAAGATCATTTTAGAGAGAAATTTGAAGATGCTATGCTGTTGACTTATGAAATGAACGAAAGATTGTGAGTCAAGTAGTGCAGGAGACCTCTAGAAGCTGGAAAAGACAAGGATGCAGATTTCCCAATAGAGTGTATAGAAGGAATATTGAAAAAACCTTGATATTATCCTAACAAGACCTAGTTCAGACTTCTGACTTCCAGAATTATATGATAGTGAATTTTTGCTAAACCCTTAAATTGACGAAGGTGAAAGAGGAGAGTGAAAAAGTTGGCTTAAAACTCAACATTCAGAAAAAAGATCATGGCATCCGGTCCCATCACTTCATGGGAAATAGATGGGGAAACAGTGTCAGACTTTATTTTTGGGGGCTCCAAAATCACTGAAGATGGTGACTGCAGCCATGAAATTAAAAGACGCTTACTCCTTGGAAGAAAAGTTATGATCAACCTGGATAGCATATTGAAAAGCAGAAACATTACTTTGCCAACAAAGGTACATCTAGTCAAGGGTATGGTTTTTCTAGTGGTCACGTATGGATGTGAGAGTTGGACTGTGAAGAAGGCTGAGCGCTGAAGAATTGATGCTTTTGAACTGTGGTGTTGGAGAAGACTCCTGAGAGTCCCTTGGACTGCAGGGAGATCCAACCAGTCCATTCTGAAGATCAGCCCTGGGATTTCTTTGGAAGGAATGATGCTAAAGCTGAAACTCCAGTACTTTTGCCACCTCATGTGAAGAGTTGACTCATTGGAAAAGACTCTGATGCTGGGAGGGATTGGGGGCAGGAGGAGAAGGGGACGACAGAGGATGAGATGGCTGGATGGCATCACTGACTCGATGGACGTGAGACTGAATGAATTCCGGGAGTTGGTGATGGACAGGGAAGCCTGGCGTGCTGTGATTCATGGGGTTGCAAAGAGTTGGACACGACTGAGCGACTGAACTGAAATTTGTAGTAATTTGTTACAACAGCTGTAAAAGATGCATATGATTGGATTCCAGTTTATTTTTGTATCAGCCCTTGTTTTGGGTTTTACCTTGTCCTTGATCACCCCCACTTTACATTCATCTTTCTTGTTCCAACTGTCTGCCTTGAGAACTTCAAGCTCTAGCAACAGACATGAATAAAACTGCCTCACAGAGACCATTTGGCTCTTACAGTTGCATATGGCAGAATCCCTTTAATGAATTTTATTTAGTATGTCTAGGGGTTCTGGTTCTTGAACAAATGTTTTGACTACTTGAACACCATTCCACAAAGTACATGGAATTTTGTATTAATGCTCATCTTAAAAAACTTTTCTCTACATTTATCATGATAACTTCTTGTACACAAATGTCTCTGCCATCATTAATAGGTTCTGGGTCACTAACAGACTCTTGCTATCTCTTATTCCTTAACTGACCATGGAAAAATAACTCCACATAGTTAGCATGCCCCAAAGGACACAAACAGTGGTATAATTATTTAAGGCTTAAGTAAACTATTAGCTACATACATATGAACATATTGAATTTCACCCATTCCAAAGGTGGTATTTGTGTATTTATTACACTAGAATCAACCCTGGGATTTTGACATTTTATGTATATAGTGTTTAGAGGATGATTGAGTTTTATGATATCAAGAAAAATGTGATATTTAAGGATTTTTTTCTTTTTATGATATTTGCAAACTATATTCATTTTTAATTGGCTTTAATCAAGTTAACCCAACGTCTATGAATTTTTTATAGAAGATAAATTGTGTATTTAAAGGATAAGGAAAAAAGGATAAACAACTCTTTCAAGTACTGTTGGGAGTTGATTTGTTTAAAAATTTCATTTCCTTGCTTTGTTGTTTATAAGGAGAAATTTGCCTATCAGGTATCAAACTAAGTTCAAGTGAAATTGTGATTGGAGGTCTCAGTTCCCTTGATCTATTCTCTGTGTAATACTGTAAATCATATAGACACATTCTACCTCTTGAAGCCAGCCAATCTTTTGCCTTGCAATAGCTTTGCAGGAGGCTCTGTAGAGTACTACCTGTGACTTCAAACTCACATCAAAGAAAGCTCACACTATACTAGCCCTGGGCCATGAGAATGTTCAGGCAGTTGGTGAATTTCATCTCAACCATGAATTTCTCTCATTTATGTTCCAAAACATATTTATAAGTGAATAGAATTCTCTTGAAGGTATGGGGGAACTCCAAAAGTATTAGAGTTAGAAATATTAATATTAATTTCAAAACTGTTAGTGTATGCATGCATGCAACCCTATGGATGGTAACCCACCAGGCTTCTCTGTCCATGGGATTTCCCAGGCAAAAATATTAGACTGGATTGCTATTTCCTCCTCCAGAGGATCTTCCTGACCCAGAGATGGAATCATGTCTCTTGCATTACAGGCAGATTCTTTATGACTGAGTCACTGGGAAAATAGATGATATTAAAGCTATGAGGGTGGATGCGGCAACATAAGAAACTTCCCCTTTACTCTTGAAAATAGAAACTACTCAAGAATAAAAATTAACACTTAAATGTGAGATACCAAAAGAATGAAAAAGAATGAAAAAGTAGAATGTAAAAATCACCAGAAAATAGAGTCCTTCAGGTACTGGAAAAGAAAGATCTAATGTATAAATCCAGAAAATTAAGGTGATTTGGAGATATTATATACTACTCTATCAAAGACAAGTTTACATTATCAGACTCTTTTTTTTTAATTTTGAAAATTAATATTTTTACTTAATAAAAAGTAAATTAGTTTTTCTCCTCCTAAAGAAAAAATAGAGATATTTTTAGTGTATAATATGTTTTGGAATTTTTTTAATGCCATTTATAAATATACATACACACAACTCAATGTATCTATTATTGTCTTTTCTATTAATAGATTTGTGGCCTTTTTCCTAATTATTTTCTGTAGTTCTAAGTCTTATGTTAATGTAATTTAGAAAGCTAATGTTAGATATTTTACATTAATGTTTATTTCAGATTTAACAGCATATTGTACATGTTGTTGCAATGACAAGAAATCCGCCAAAATTTAGTTTTTATAAATTTAAAGATAACAAAATGAACATTGCTATATAGATGAATAACTAGGAGAAATATTTGGAAAAACTATCACAAAATATTAGAATGCAGAATACATAAGGATTACAATTCTTTAATATTTATGAAATATTCATTTTAAGTAAATCCCTTGTTGTTCTTATCACATTTTGAGGCATTATTTAATTTTCTTCTGTTATGGGCATTTCTTTGATTTTATTGTCTCTGAAATTACCCCCTACCTTCCCACTTTGATTCTCCCTTTGTTTTAAATACCTTCTTTGTCTTCATTCACTAAATATCTTGTCAATTATTTAAATTTTCCCACACATGAAAGAGAGTTGCTGACCTTAGCTGTTTTTGTTTTCTTTTCTACAACAATCTTTAAAACTAAAGAGTTAGGCTCCATTTAAATACAAAAGAAGGGAAACTATAGAACATGCATTCTGAATATACTTGTCTTTTGGAAAACATGAGAAATTAAAGTGTTAGATATAATGAAAAATGATGAAGCAAGATAATAGTATAAAATCATTACTCATTACTTAATTTTTAGCTATCTAGAGAAATTTAAATTTTACTGACAGGAAAATTCAAGTGAATAAAGATGATGTGTAGAAAGTGAGACATTTATTATATTTTCATATAAGTCAATGACTTGTATCCAAATAGCAATTGAGTCTGGATAGTGTTATTTGACTCATAAGAAACTAATTAGATTGTGGTTATTTGAACACACTCAAGTAATTATTACCAAATCAAAAGATGAACTGCAATTTGAATTTGTAACAAATAAAAATAATTTAAACATAAATGCAAAGCAGTGTAAAAGTTTCCCAAGAAATTTTTGTAGGTGTTAAGAAATAAGAAACAATATAAAATGATGAAGTTTTGATTGAAGAAAATGTAGAGATAAATAATTTAGGAAACACAGTTCTTTATTTTTAATTTTAATTTATTTATTTTTAATTGGAGGATAATTGCTTTAAACTGTTGTGTTGGTTTCTGCCATACATCAACATGAATCAGCCATAGGTGTACATATGTCCACTCCCTTTTCAAACTCCCTCCCACTTCCCACCTCATCCCACTCCTCTAGGTTGTAGGAAACACAATTCTTTAATAACAAATATGATAGTTACCTTAAGATTTTCAAAGCAAGAAATTCTACATTAAAAGAATTTCAATGAATTATTCATGCCCCTGAAAGACCGGATCATATTTGGTCAAAAGAATCAGTTCTCAGTTGATAAATCCTCCTATAAGTCCTTGGCTTACTGAAAACTGTAGGTGCATCTCTTTATAAATTATGACTGTTCACTCTTGATATGTCTTTTGCTTCCTATATTTTCCAAGATACATCAAATGTACTTATGACCACTGGAGAGATGGCACAGAACTCAGTCAAATTCATTGTTAGCTTTCATCAAAGCTTCAGAAGCATCTTCTTTTTCTCTAAACTTTTTCAGCCCTATACAATATGTGGATATGATTCTGATGTCTATATTTTTAATAGACACCAATAAAACTGTATTCTACCACCAGGATGTTTCATGATCATCTTAAGGGATTGTGTTTTTTTTTTTTTTTTAAGTATATTGTGTTTAAGTTAAAAAAAAAAAATAAGACAAGCAACTCAACACTCTTTGAATGCAGTAGTCATCTGGGATTGTTTGTGACTACCTATTGCCACTGGGAGCTAGGTACCCTCAGCTGCCATATCTGAACATCCCTTCCCCTTCCAGCTGTTCCTGACTAGACCAAAATTGATTCCTTTCATTTGCTATCTACCAGACATTGAAAAAATGATTCATTCTCTGCTTTTCACTTTGTTAAAAGTCCTTGTAAATAATTACAATCAGACAGAAAAGTTTTATTATCAAGATAATATAACCTTTAAAAATATCTATTATCTTTGAAGAGTTTTATTGAATACTTAATATTCTTTAAAAAGCATTATTTTTTATCACTGATCACACTATAAAACACACCTACATACATGAGAATTGCTTGAAATATTATATATTTACAGTTTAATCATTTTAATTTTAAAGGATTAATTTAAAAATTTTATTATACAGCTAATATTGCAACAGCTCTCATTGCTTTAAGAGATCTCTACTTGAGATATACCCTAAGACAGTGAATAGCAAATAGTAAATTCTCAAAAAAAAAGCAATCATTTTGTCAGCATAGTCTGAAATTTAATCTTTAGTAAAACACATGGAAAAACTTTTCAAAATCTTACTGGGCACTTTTGTACAATTCTAACTTGAAAGAAACACACACACACACAAACACATATACCACAATATTCAAGCAACAATATTAAGTCTCTAGTAAATTTATTTATCATAATTGAAAACAATAATGAGTAATCCCATCTATGTTTACTTAGAAGAGTGAATTCTAGTAGTAGATAATTCCATAATGTATAAATGAGATTTCTGAAGGAATTTTCTTTTCTTTTTTTTTTTTTTCATGTTTTTAAAAGGTGAGTCACAAGAGTATACTGGAAGCACAAAGAATTTCCTGCAGTGCAGAAAGAGAGTACTTCTCAGGCCCTCAGGATAATTTCAGAATATGGTTCTTCATCATTAGAATTCAGTGCCAAATTTTTTTTCTCCAGGTTGAGTATATCTGATGATACTGAATCTGAACTCTGTGTGAGAGACTTGAAGAAACAATAATTTGTAGTGGTGATAGCAACAATCACATTCTAATTTTTTTCAGTTTTGTATATCGTAAAAAATATTCTTCTTGGGGTCACGTAAAAGTGGAATAAGTAGCAGCTGCTGGTGTTGGAGAAGGTCATTGAGAGGCCGTGAGTGCTGGTTAACCCACCAGCTGCAGCTGGGCTACCAGAGGCTCCTCACTCCCTTCTTTGTTCTTGGAAGGTAGATACTGTCCACAGTCCTCACACTAGGAGCTGTTTCAACAACACAGCCTTGAGAGAGCAAAGTACTGCTGAGAGTATCAGGACTGAATATGTGATTGAACCCAATTAAGGTCTCAAACTTTTAGATTCTGGTGGGGAGACATGGAGTTATACTCATTTTGTGGCCGCCTAAGACAAGTCTTGCGTATATAAGTCCCCTTGCTTATTAAACCTGTCACCTACCAATCTGGGGTAGTTTGCCTGTTTCTTTTGTCTCTGCTTGCCCTCCATGTATGGTGGCCAGTTTCAGAATTCACTCAGGAAATTTGCAAGGCTGTGAACCACCAATGAGAAATATTAAGCTAAGAAGATGATATTCTGCTTAACTGTATGAAGTAAAATATGTGATTACACAATGTCATTCATGTTCTGCTTTGTTCTCATCTTGACTCATCATTTTCACTTGAGCAAAAATGCAGCTTAATTGGTCTAGTGCCACCTCTACATAAATGACTACATGGAACCACATGTCTCCTCACTCTGTATTTTGAGTCAAACACATGGAATATTGATATAAAAAATAAAATTCACGTTTCTCAAACACAGTTAATTGCTAGGTGAGAGAATAGGCGAAGACTGTATTTACAGAAATTGCCTCTAGACCAGCTCATGCTCTAAGATTTTTAATGACTGTAATTTTTCTCCAGACTTT
Organism: Bos taurus; assembly: GCF_002263795.3. Lineage (NCBI taxonomy): Eukaryota > Metazoa > Chordata > Mammalia > Artiodactyla > Bovidae > Bos > Bos taurus. The sequence goes on along the minus strand of NC_037333.1, from coordinate 49,249,532 downwards.
TTTCCATTTAAAGGAGCAAATGTTTACCTCTTTTCACTGTTTTAAGACACTGGCCTTCTAGCATTCATCTTAAAAAAATGACCAATGCTTTTAGAAACCATGTTTTGATATTTAAAAATAAAAGACAATTATATGATTGTGATTTTGTGCATGTAGACATGAAGATATTTGATATATATATATATTTTTACAGAAGGGTTAAGAGGTTTAAAATGATACTGTAAAATTCAGTTAATTAACTTATAAAGCTCTTAAACATAATTGACAAAATTTCTCAAAATTTAATTTGGGAGGGTCAAGCTAGAAGAATTCAAAGTGGAATACATGTGAGAGAAAGAAACTGAACTGTGTCACTGAGAAATCAGTACACAGCCTGCATCCCTTCATTTTATGTGACTCATATTTCATGTAATATTAAAATCATAAATATAGCAGGTGATACTAATGAGGACACTAGACAACTAGTCCAAATACTTTTTTGTTTAGCATATTTTGTCATTAATTAATCTGGTAACCTTGAACTAGTCCAGCACCGAAGTCCTCACATTTTCTATGTGTAAATTAAAGGATCTACCTTAGATCATATGTTATAAAGTTCTAAAATTTAATATTAAATAATAGAAAAAAAGACTGGCTTATATGAGTAAATTAGGTCAACTAAACAAAAATATATAGTTAGACCTAATCTAAGCCCTCTGATTATAAGATTTTTGTACACTAAATACCAGCAAATCTGGGTTGTCTTTAGTTTTCTCTTACCAATGTGAATTAACAGCATCTGAGAAACTGGCAGAATAACCCAGACACCACTTAAAATAAACCAATATCAAATCAAGCTTTCCTGTGCAGGCAAGCTTTCTCCTATCAATATGATTTTAAAAGAGAGAGCAACAAAGGTCATAAATAAACCTATTTGGGAAAAAAAAATGTTTCTTAAATGATTTCTTCCCATTTACAGTAAACTTACTTTAAACATTGATGGAGCCGACAAATGTAACTATAAACAACAAACACATTTTGCTTGAGGGCCCCACAGCCTTACAGAAAAATTTCACATTTTGAATCTGCTTTCTTCCCCTTTCTTTCCTTCTCTTTCATCCATTATTGCATTTCCTTACAGCCTTACTTTTCATCCTATCAGATTTCTTTTTCAGTTGCCTTTCACATAGCTCTGCAAAAAATAAAATATTGCCTTGAATTTATTGTCCATTTTGTCTCATTTATCTACAACTTTGTTCATCTTGAAAATCATCAATTAAGTGGGCTGAGAGTTGCTTATTATGAGATAACATCTTTAAGAAGGTTACTACAGAGAATGCTGGACACTGCTCTTTTGAAAAGTGCTTCTTTTAAAAATTAGCTCTGCTTAGGACCATCCGATGGTCCTTTGACTTGCTTTGTCAGGATTTTAGCTCCTGCATCACTTAGCTGTGTGTATAGCTGGAAGCAGGTCAACCTGTGACTTATGCCTTAATAAAGTGTTCCTGTTATTAGCTTACCTTGCCCCGTGTGTGTTCACTGCTGACTCAACGATACTTCTAATTAGAATTCTTAATTCTTGGCTATTTCAGTACCTGAATATTGCATTGCAGGTGCTGTTGTGAAAGAACTAATCAATAATAAATGAATTATGGAGAATTAATTCCCTTATTACTGTGCTTATACTCTGCAGGGTTTGGGTGTTTTTTTTTTTTTTTTTTTTTTCCCCTCTTCCTTCTTTACCTGGTCACCAAATTGTGTTAGATTGTCATGTTCCCTGAGTAACAAATCTTGAAAATAGCTCTCAAAGCATGGCTCTATATTATTTTCTAAGTGAGAACATCTTCTCATGGTGTAATAGGCAATTCAGACATCCCTGGGCATTCTAAGTGAGATATAAAGCAGGTCATCCTCTGAGTTTGAAGGAGATAAATGTGGTAAAACACTGTACCAATGATGCTTTAGTCTGCTGACCTTGGTGTGGGAATGAAAAGTGATTTTAAATTCAAAGAAAAGTTAGTAGAGCTTCACAGCAACTTATTAGGCTGATATCTTAAGCTTGCATTTTTCTACTTTTTGAGCCTGACCCCATCAGCCTCTGGAATTCATCACAACAATCTAAATGCACCCTCCATTGTCAGTATCTAAATACTTCCCCAAGTTTTTACAAGCTAACACAGCAGATTCCTAAATAGCCTGTAGATTCAGTCTTCCTCCTCTTGTCTAGGGGTTGGTGTATGTCTACTCTTGTTTCAGGAATGGTGTGTGCTCCTTCCTTTATGAAACACTTTCTGAAAATTTTAGGCACTTACCCAACACTCTAGTAGAGCTTTCTTTATCATATTATGCTTCACACTGTAATGTATTCATCAATAGACTTTATTTTCCTTGTTAGACAGTGATATTGATGAAGGAAGAAGACTCTTTACCCTATTGGAATTTGTATGTTCAACACCTGGTATGATTCCTCATATATATTGGTAGTGGTTCAGTCACTAAGTGGTGTCTGACTCTTGGGAACCCATGGACTGCAACAGACCAGACTCTTTTGTCCAGGGGATTTTCCAGGCAAGAATACTGGAGTGGGTTGCCATTTCCCTCTTTAGGGTATCTTCCCAATGCAGGGATTGAACCCGGGTGTCCTATATTGATGGTGGATTCTTTTTTTTTTTTAATATATTTATTTTAATTGGAAGCTAATTACTTTACAATATTGTATTGGTTTTGCCATACATTGACATGAATCTGCCATGGGTGTACATATTCCCCATCCTGAACCCCCCTCCCACCTCCCTCCCCATCCCACCCCTCTGGGTCATCCCAGTGCACCAGGCCCGAGCACCCTGTATCATGCATCAAACCTGGACTGGCGATTCGTTTCACATATGATAATGTGTTTATGTTTCACATCACATGTTTATGTATCACATATAATAATGTGATACATGTTTCAATGCCATTATTCCAAATCATCCCACCCTCACCCTCTCCCACAGAGTCCAAAAGACTTTTCTATACATCTGTGTCTCTTTTGCTGTCTCGCATACAGGGTTATCATTACCATCTTTCTAAATTGCATATATATGTGTTAGTATATGGTATTCTTTCTTATCCATTCGTCTGCTGATGGGCATCTAGGTTGCTTCCATGTCCTAGCTATTATAAACAGTGCTGCAATGAACATTGGGGTACACGTGTCTCTTTCCATTCTTGTTTCTTTGGTGTGTATGCCCAGCAGTGGGATTGCTGGGTCGTATGGCAGTTCTATTTGCAATTTTTTAAGGAATCTCCACACTGTTCTCCATAGTGGCTATACTAGTTTGCATTCCCACCAACAGTGTAAGAGGGTTCCCTTTTCTCCACATCTCTCCAGCATTTATTGCTTGTAGACTTTTGGATAGCAGCCATTCTGACTGGTGTGCAATGGTACCTCATTGCGGTTTTGATTTGCATTTCTCTGATAATGAGTGATGTTGAGCATCTTTTCATGTGTTTGTTAGCCATCTGTATGTCTTCTTTGGAGAAACGTCTGTTTAGTTCTTTGGCCCACTTTCTGATTGGGTCGTTTATTTTTCTGGAATTGAGCTGCAGGAGTTGCTTGTATATTTTGACATTAATTCTTTGTCAGTTGCAATCCTGAGAAAGAAGAATGGAACTTGAGGAATCAACCTGCCTGACTTCAGGCTCTACTACAAAGCCATAGTCATCAAGACAGTATGGTACTGGCACAAAGACAGAAATATAGATCAATGGAACAAAATAGAAAGCCTAGAGATAAATCCACGCACCTATGGACACCTTATCTTCAACAAAGGAGGCAAGAATGTACAATGGAGAAAAGTCAATCTCTTTAACAAGCGGTGCTGGGAAAACTGGTCAGCCACTTGTAAAAAACTGAAACTAGAACACTTCCTAACACCATACACAAAAATAAACTCAAAATAGATCAAGGATCTAAATGTAAGACCAGAAACTATAAAACTCCTAGAGGAAAACTTAGGCAAAATGCTCTTCAACATAAATCACAGCAGGATCCTCTATGGCCCACCTCCCAGAATATTGGAAATAAAAGCAAAAATAAACAAATGAGACCTAATTAAAATTAAAAGCTTCTGCACAACAAAGGAAACTATAAGCAAGGTGAAAAGACAGCCTTCAGAATAGGAGAAAATAATAGCAAACGAAGGTGGAGTCTTTACCACTAGGGAAGTCCAAATATACTCGGTCTTCAATAAACGTTTATCCGACTCTTTGTGACCCCGTGGACTGTGCTCTACCAGGCTTCTCTGTCCATGGGATTCTCCAGGCAAGAATACTGGAGTGGGTTACCATTTCCTTCTCCAGGGCATCTTCCCGACCCAGGGATCAAATCCAGTTGTCCTGCATTGGAGGCAGATGCTTTAACCTCTGAGCCAGCAGAGAATGTATAATGAATGAATGACTGTCTCATGGAATGATGGTTACCTGAAGAATTTGTATATGATAAAAACTTAAGTTCATCTTTTGGCTTGGCCTCTGAATAACTCTGTGACTTTGTTCATATCACTTCTTTTATTATCCACGTGCTTCTTTGTAAAATGAGATAACGGTAGACTCAGTCTCACAGGTATATAGTAAAAAGCAATGACTACAGTTTGTCACAGTGCCTGACCTAATGACTGAACAATTGCATATGTGTGTCTATATGGATTTTTCTGTAGCATGTTTTAAAGTATTCATAGACATTGAATAACATGAAGTACGCTATACAAATTGATTCTTTATAACATAGTATATAGAAACAAACAAGCACACATATGTATCATTGGTGTTAAAGAATATTGCACTTCCTCTCCTTCAATTAAATGAGTGAATTTTTATTTTTGTTTTTGTCTTGTTTTTTTTCTCCATACAAACATATTATGACAAACAAATGAACTCCACTGGTGTCTTGTCTTCTTTCTATTTTCATGAATCTAAATATTTTCTGTTTTATATTATAATTAATTTGTTTTGAGGTTATTTGGAAATAAGTAATACATCCCCTTCAATTAATTACAATAGGTTACATTTTCTTCCCCTCTCTCAATATTATCTTTTTTTTTAAATAAGAACACTAAGTCTCACATCTCTCAGCTGTGAAACACAGGTGCCAAAATATATGGTTTCTTAATTCCCATTCATGTCAAAAAATTGATTTTTTGCTTGAGTGACTATTTATAGCCAAGGTACCATGGTGATTATTAAAATATTTATTAATTATACAATATGTAAACTAGTAATGTATACCAGGAAAGATAGAAATTTGAAGATGTATTTCAAAGGTAAGAGCAGAGTCAGAATTGTTCATCATTCATTCATTCATTCTTTATTACCTTTATTTAATAAGTTTATTATTGGCCTCTTACTTGGTAACAAATGGTACCTAGTATGTATGAAATGCTTACAGGATTCTAAATTCCAGGCTTTACATGAATTATATCATCTAAACCTCTACAACAAGGCTGTTTATTATTGTCAGTGTTGTTATTGTTATTATTATACAAGTGAGATAAAAAACTACTAAAGAATGTACTAAGATCACATAGCAGGTAAGTGGGCAACCTGGGCATGAAACTCATGTCTTTCTAAATCTGCGGCTATTCAGTGGCCTTAGTCCCAAAGTAGGATACCACTTTCTCTATGACTGGAGAGAATGGCATGGACTCTAAATTGAAAGAGGTCATATTTCAAACTCTAAGAAGGAAGCTCACGTTATATAATGATGAACTCCACAGTGCTATGAGGTTGAAGGTTTTATAACTAACTCCCTCCCTCTCTCAAAGTTATCACTATTAAACCTAAAGAGAAATTCATAATGTGACCCTCAGAAAGAAGGATACTGAGTGAAAAACAGCATTCATCCACTTGTCATTACAGGTATTCACTAAGCTCCTATGCTGTGTAACGCACAGTGCTGGATGCTACTGATGGAATCATGAATTAAGCCAGGTCCTTGCTCTCAATAACTGAAGAACGTGTTGGTACTTATTTATTTATTTAGCTTTCTATTTCTAAGAGGCCCTCATCCTCTCCATGTTTGTTTGTTTGTTTGTTTTTTAATCCCTTGAATATATTGCCATGGCTTCTTGATAGGTTAAAATTTTCAAAATACTTTTCCAATGACTTTTTTTCACTATGCTTTCCTGTTTAATCATGTTTTTATTGCTGACATCTCTGTTTTGGTCTCCTTTGCCTTTTCTGTGTTCACTTAATCTGTCTTTGTCCTCAGCACTTGCCATTGCCTTCTAAGCAACACCTGTGATTTTTAAAATGTGATTTTTAAAATGATTTTTAAAATGTGCTCCCTCATAACAGGTTGTGACCATCACTCTCATCCCGTCCCAACTTCATCTTTAATGGCTTCATGTAGGAAGCTCAACATCAATTTTGCTAGTTTAACATCAAGAAAATTTTAAAAATTATTACAAATAAGGGCGTGGTTTTAATTTTCTAGCCTGTTGTTGTTGATAAATCTCTTTATTTGAGCAGTCCAAGAGAGTACTTTTGTTCAATGTCAAAGTAAAATGCTTAGAGAAGTACCTGACACATAGTAGGTGATATTAAATTATTACTATATGAGTATTATTGAATAATGATGAACTCTTGAAACACTTGAAACTTATATAGTATTGTAAATCAATTATACCCCAATAAAAAAATAGCAAGCCCCAAAAATCAAAGCACATACATTACATTACCACAGGTAAACTTAGGTAGCCAGTGGAAATTTACTATATAATGCAGGGAGTTCAACCTGGTGCTCTGTGACAACCTAAAGGGGTTGGATGAGGTGGAAGGTAGGAAGGAGGTTCAAGAGGGAGGGGCATACATGTACCCAGGGCTGATTCATGTTGATAAATGGCAGAAACCAATACAATATTGTAAAGCAATCATCCTCCAATTAAAAGTAAATAAATTTAAGTAAAAAATAAAACTGCTAAAAATCATTTATAAATACAGAAATTAATTGTGACTCTGAAGTGCTCTAAGCAATCATTTTTAAAAGATGGCAGTATATTATACCTTGGAAGTTGAACACATATTTTCTTAGAAATATAGCAAGTGAGATAAGTGAATAAAACTCACTTATGCAGTTATGCAAGATGACTTGCATACAAATGTTCCCTATCACTATGCCAAATTGTCCATAGTGGAAAATAAAAGACTGAAAACACACTTTGGAGATCACAATCCAAATGCTGCCAGGTACTTAGGCTTCTTTCAATATAGCTGAGTATCCTTTTCACCTGCTGGGAAAGAACTGTAGAGAAAATATACAAGAGCGAGCAGACGATGAAACTAAAATCACATTAAATTATACAGAATTTAAATTTTAGCCACAACTCCATTTATTTCTCTAAAGTTTCTCCTCTTTTTGAAAGAAATAGAGGTCAATATGTCGCCATTACAAGATGAAACATTATTTTTAAATTTCACTTTGGCTGTCTTTCTAAATTAGTCACTGAAGTCTTATATTGAACCATATATTTAGTAAACAGCTGACATGCAAGGATTTTAGTTTGTGTCTTCCAAGTCTCTTTTGTAAGCTTTAAGTTGGAAAAGTAATATAGTATAATATAATGATTAAAAAAAAAAGACTAGACTCTAATATCAAACTGCTAGAATTTTGTCTAGACTCTGCTGCTTGTGATTAGCCTCTCTGTACTCATATTTCCTCAGCAGAAAAGATGGTTAGAATAATATTATTTTTACTTAGGGCTTCATTACAAAGATTAAATATATAAAACCCTATACAACACTTAGAACAAAACCTGAAATTGGAACTATTTAAATAGCACGTTTTCTATGAATATTTATAGCTAATGCTTTTTTCACATATATAAATTCCATAGTAAACTATTTAGTGTTTAGAAGTTTTAGTTCGGAAAATGTATTCATTTGAAGTAAACATATTATGTTGTATACTGTGAATTTTGGAAGATCACAAAATATTTGGTACCTGTAATGTTCTCGACGGAGAAGGCAATGGCAACCCACTCCAGTACTCTTGCCTGGAAAATCCCATGGACGGAGGAACCTGGTGGGCTGCAGTCCATGGGGTCGCTAGGAGTCGGACACGACTGAGCGACTTCACTTTATTTTTTCACTTGCATGCATTGGAGAAGGAAATGGCAACCCACTCCAGTGTTCTTGCCTGGAGAATCCCAGGGATGGGGGAGCCTGGTGAGCTGCTGTCTATGGGGTTGCACAGAGTTGGACATGACTGAAGCGACTTAGCAACAGCAGCAGCAGCAGCAGCAATGTTCTGGAACAGCTAACAGTGAACAAAAGGTGAAAAAAATCCTTACTTTTGTGGAGCTTAGATTCTGTCATTCTTACTCTTTAAAATCTTATGTTCTGATAGGCATATATATATCCAACAAATCACATCACAAATACTGTAGTCGGATAAGTGAACACTGGGTAGTAAATAATTATCAACTAAAAATCATGGTAAAAATGTGAGCTGCAACTTGAAAGATGAGTGATGCTACACTCACAGGAAAAAGCAAGGAGAACAATTCTTATCAATTTGGAGAACAATATGATCTAAGCAGAAAAATTTAAGTAGAGTCCCATGTAGCTTGAGAATCAGAAATAAGGCAAAATGTGATGAATGTTGATGATGAAATGTATTGTTAAGAATAGGCTCTGAAGACCATGTGAAGGTGGGTAGAGTTTCTTGGAACAGACAATGAAGAGGAATGGAAGGTTTAAGCCTATGTACGCAAGGGCTTATGCTTGCATGCTATATATTCCCACCCCAGAGACTTAAGATTCACCATTCTTTCCTCACTTCATGGCAGTAAAACAGCTGTTACAAAATGATTCAATACCTCAATTTCTGAATCCTAGAGAAATCATTCACAAACAATCTGTTATACTCATGTTCTCAATTTACAATCAAGAGGTTATTTTTATGAGAGAGATAAAGAGAGGAATATTTGCCTGACTCGTTGACATCTACCAATATTCCCATATACATTTATAAATTAATTTTTTCAACAGATATTCTATGGCAAAAAGTGTTTAGAAAATTATGACCAAAATTGAACACAGAACTTGATTTCAACGATCATAATAGGAAGGGCAATAATCAAAATACACAGATAACTATTTTTATGTTTGGAAATTAACTTTATGATAAAAGAAATTCAACAAAACATTGGAGTGGGATTCTGAGAAGTGAGGGAAGAAATATAATTATATTATCAATATAGACTGATATCAATGAAGATATTGATGACACTTTTTTTATAAAGGTGGTGGAGTTTAAACTAGGCTCTAAAAAATCTGAGGATTTTAGCAGAGGACTCTGGATTCAAGGAAAAGGAATTGTATGAACAAAGATAAGTTGATCTATTTGTTTGTTTTCTCCAGGACACCATTTATATCTTTTGTGTTATAGGTTCAGATATGTTTAAGGAGGCTCATGAGAATGTTATATTCAGACTTTGGAGATGAATACTCCTTCTGGTATTAAAAGCTTTTTTAATCTCTGGCTTACTTTACTTTGGATTACAAATACTCTGGTTTACATTACTTTACTTCTAACCCGTGCTTCTTCAGCTGCCAAATAGGAACAATAACAGTAGCTACCTCATAAGATTATTGTGAATATCAAATAAAAGAATACATAGAATAACATTAAAATAGTGACTGAATGACAGATACTGGCAGTGTATTGCTCAAAAAACATTAGCTATTTTCTTTATTAAGGAAAATTAAAAGGTGGCATTTATTGTGAAATAAATTTATTGGTAAACTTGAAAACGTATACAATGACAAAATATAGAGGATGATGACATAATTTTGGATTTAATGGAAAAGATGTGTGAAAACAGTTTTTGACTGAAAGACCGACAATTTGGAATTTATTATTCTAATGCTGTGGCTTATTAGCAAGAATTCATAGGGGATGCAAACAGTCGGACACGATTGAGCAACTTTCACTTTCACTTTTCACATTTCATAATCCTGAGTGTTTCTGTATTAAAAGTTAACATATTTCACAAAGGCTAAATGATTTTAAAAAAATACAATTATCCCAAGGGAGCAAGTTGCTGCAAGATTACTTTGTAAACAAAGTAGTATTTATTTTCAACTCTCATTCTTCAAATCTCTTGACAGTCCTTATAGAGTTCCTTTATTTCTCCCAATGATGACCTCCTTTCAAATCCTACTCTGAGGTTTAGAATAGTGTGAAATATTCACTGACAATGAGTTATAATCGGTGTGCATTACTCTGTCTTGAGTGGCATGGCTCTTTTTCTAGTCTATAGGTTATCACTAGAGTAAATGATAATTTTTATGATGAAATTTCAAATACTTTTTATAATGCAATATTTGGGGATCTGAGAAATTTACATTGTTATCTTTAAAAGCAAACTGCATCAAAAACTTCTTTAACTATCAAAATTGTAGTTTGTCTATGTTCCTTAAAGTTTTGTAATTTACTATTGGTATTTAACTTGCATTTATCTTTTTTCTTGTTGATGAATATAATAGAGGATTGTAATGTCAATCATTGCTTATCCAACAAATAAAATTCTAAACAATAATAATAATTATTATATTTATAAACTACTACATTAATTATGCCAAGAAAATCCTTCCTATGAAGTTATGATTCTAATTACTCCTTATTCCTAGTCATTTATTTAGTTAAATGAATAAGTTAAACATAAAAATCTATGAATTGATTGTTATGTGTACTATGCATCTGCAAATGACACAGTTGCTAAAGACTTTGTACTTGGGGAGGATTATACTGTCACTACACCATTTCCACCCCTCATGCATTTAAAACAAACTTTGACATACACTATCTTGCAATGCTCTAAATAAACATCTAAAATTATTATCCCTCTGGTGTGTAAAGAGAAAATATCAAATGAAGTAAAACACAATATATTATCATCAAAATAACGAGTACCCTTACCAATGGATGAAGCTGATATTTGTAAAACCCAGTCAGTTCAGTTCAGTCACTTAGTCGTGTCTGACTCTTTGTGACCCCATGGACAGCAGCACACCAGGCCTCCCTGCTCATCACCAATTCCCGGAGTTTACTCAAACTCATGTCCATTGAGTCAGTGATGCCATCCAACCATCTCATCCTCTGTCATCCCCTTCTCCTCCTGCCTTCAATCTTTCCCAGCATCAGGGGCTTTTCCATTGAGTCAGTTCTTTGTGTCAGGTGGTAAAAGTATTGGCGTTTCCACTTCAACATCTGTCCTTTCAATGAATACTCAGGGTTGATTTCCTTTAGGATGCATTGGTTGGATCTCCTTGCTGTCCAAGGGACGCTCAAGAGTCTTCTCCAACACCACAGTTCAAAAGCATCAATTCTTTGGTGCTCAGCTTTCTTTATAGTCCAACTCTCACATCACACATGACTACTGGAAAAACTATATCCTTGACTAGACGGACCTTTGTTGGCAAAGTAATGTCTCTGCTTCCCAATATGCTGTCTAGGTTGGTCATAACTTTTCTCGCAAGGAGTAAGCATCTTTTAATTTCATGGCTGAAATATAGAAAAAAAAAGGCTCTGCATAAAATAAAGGAAGTCTTAACATATACTGAACGTATGTAAATTCTCCAGGAAAGTGCATTTACTGAAAATAAAGCCTAGAATTATTATGTTAACTTAATTGAAAGTAGACTCATAAAATATCACTAAAGTTAGGATTTTTAGAGCATATGACTATCATTATAATTTCTAGAAAAACACATTTTCCTTCTGTCATGTCCTATACATTGTCATGGAACAAAATCTTCTCCTAGTATGTCAAGGTTTATCATCTTCAATAAGCACATTCACAGATTATAACAAATATAAAATTTTTATGTAACAACACAAAACTCTTAATAAACCTAGAATGTTAACTTTTTTTTTTCTTTACAGATCATCCCTTCTATTTCTGTTAATGTGGTATACTAAATATACCTCAATAGAAAGTAAAATTTGTGCAATTTTACAAATACACCAAAGTTGTTTTCATGCCCTCCTATCGTCAAAACATAAAATTAATGACTTCAAGGTCTTATAATTTATATATTTTTATCACATATAAATGGTTGTATATAACATTTCCTCCTGAAATATTTTGAGCACATTAAACCAAGTCAATGAAAATTGGCAGTAAGTTTAATTCTTTCTATTTTAGCACTGAAAGAAACTTACTTGGAAAATCTGATTTCCATTTTCATAACACTGTCATTTATCAAATTATCTGTCTTTACACTAACCAGAGAAATCAGTTGTAATTAACAGTGCTTTCTTAGCCAAAGAGGATGCAATTGCAGACATCAGACTATACTTTCTAGAATTAAAAATATAGTATAAAAATGATAAATAAAGGCAAGTAACAAAAAGTTAAAGAATTATCACAATTATCCACACATATAATGATGAATTTGTCTAAAACACTCTGAGTTTTTGTCAATTTGTTACTTTCACGTATGTATTAAGAAAGTTCTCTCTGTCTCAATACTTACGTTTTAATGCAATTTCCTAGGTGGTACTAGTGGTAGAAAACCTGCCTGCCAATGCTGGAGATGTAAGAGATGTGAGTTCAGTCACTGGGTCTGGAAGATAACCTTGGAGGAGGAAATGGCAACCCACTCCAGTATTTGTGCCTAGAGAATCCCATGGACAGAGGAGCCTGGTGTTCTACAGTCCATAGTGTCACAAAGAGTTGGACATGACTACAGAAATACAGCACACATATAGCATACAGTAAAATATATACATATATATTTACATACAATACACATAATAGAAAACTGATTTAAATTGTAATGTAAAATATACAGATTAAAAATATTTACTGACCTGTAATTGAACACAATTTACATCATCATCATCACAATACACAGATTTGACAATAATCACTATTATGGAATCAATAGATGAATAATCTTAATAAGGAATACAAGCAGTATGTTAAATATTATTTCCGAATTAAAAATCCCTACAAGAAAGAAGTAGAAAACAACTTACAGTCTTATCCTGGAAATTAAATAAATAAATAAATGAAATAAATCAGAGCTTTAGCATGTTGACTATAGAACAACTGTCTGATTAATTTTGATGCTGTTTTTGAAATAAGATATTTACTTCACTATTGTAGATCCTACAGAAGAGACACACACAGAAATAAAGATGAAAAAATGCAAGCAGGGTCGATAAATAGGAAAGCAATCTTACCTGGTCTTTTCACAGAAAAGTTATAAAGTAGTTTAGGACAACTGACCAAAAAATAACAAATTTGGGAGCTTTTTTAGAAGTGATAAGAGATGAAAAGCTGCCCCCTAAACTTACTCTTTTGTGAGCTACATAAAAATTAATTACACAACAGAAAATTGGGGAAATAGATCTAAATTTTGAGACATACATACATTTGTAAAAGAATAGAAGATGAAATTTTAATGATAGTGTTAGTTTATGTGATCTTCAAATTATAAGCGAAGATAAATAGTAAACATTTATAAACTGTCAATAGTCATATTTGCACATGTTATTTTTCCTAAAATGTTCTTGTGGGTCCTGTGATTTTAGAATAAAAATTCCTGAGGCTAATTTTATTGGATTGGGTTTACTCCTCTAATACCTTTCTCTTGAAAGGTAGACTTTCATGATAAGAAGTTTTAAGATGTTTGAAGATGTATGCATTTTTCTGTTTGCTGCTATTTATTTTCAATGTTTTTTTTTTTTTTTTCCTTTATAGAAAATGTACCAGCTCTTAAGCAACAGTTAGAACTGGAAATGGAACAACAGACTTATTCCAAATAGGAAAAGTAGTGTCAAGGCTGTATATTTTCACCCTGCTTATTTAACTTATATCCAGAGTATATCATGAGAAACTCTGGGCTGGAAGAAGCACACGCTAGAATCAAGATTGCTGGCAGAAATATCAATAACCTCAGGTATGCAGATGACACCACCCTTATGGCAGAAAGTGAAGAAGAACTAAAGAGCCTCTTGATGAAAGTGAAAGAGGAGAGTGAAAAATTGGCTTAAAGCTCAACATTTAGAAAACTAAGATCATGGCATCTGGTCCCATCACTTCATGGAAAATAGATGGGGAAACAGTGGAAAGAATGGATGATTTTATTTTGGGGGGCTCCAAAATCACTGCAGATGGTGATTGCAGCCATGAAATTAAAAGATGTTTACTCCTTTGAAGAAAAGTTATGACCAACCTAGACAGCATATTAAAAAGCAGAGACATTACTTTGCCAACAAAGGTCCGTCTAGTCAAAGCTATGGTTTTTCCAGTGGACATGTATGGAAATGAGAGTTGGACTATAAAGGAAGCTGAGTGCAGAAGAATTGATACGCTGGAACTGTGGTATTGGAGAAGACTCTTGAGAGTCCCTTGGACTGCAATGTGATCCAACCAGTCCATCCTAAAGGAGATCAGTCCTGGGTGTTCACTGGAAGGACTGATGTTGAAGCTGAAACTCCAATACATTGGCCACCTGATGCAAACAGCTGACTCATTTGAAAAGACCCTGATGCTGGGAAAGATTGAGGGCAGGAGGAGAAGGGGATGACAGAGGATGAGATGGTTTGATGGCATCACCGACTCAATGGACATGGGTTTGGGTAGACTCCGGAAGTTGGTGATGGACAGGGAGGCCTGGCGTGCTGTGGTTCATTTGTGACCTCTCTGGGGTTGCACAGAATTGGACATGACTGAGTGACTGAACTGAACTGAGCTTAATGGATAGCATTAAAAGCCCACTATGTTGTGGTCCCACCTTAATTTTACTGTTGAAATTCGCACATGTGGTCTCCAGTCAAGCAGATATATTAGCAATTTTCATATATTTTTAACATTTCTTGGCATTTGTTAAGCTTGTGCTTTTGGTCTGGAATGATTGATTTCACCATAGTTAACCTTTCTATTATTTTTTTGCCACCAATAACATCCTTCCTAGGAACTCTCAGACCATGTTTTCTGTCTACCTGGCACACATTTGTTTTGTTTTGAAGATTTTATTTTTTATATCAGTTCATAGCAAACTGAAAGCACAGAGATTTCCCAGTACCTCTGCCCCTAGGTATGTGTAGCCTCTCCTGTTATCAACTTTGATCATCAGAATGATACATTCAGTGTAATTGATGAGCCAATATTCAGTTTAGTTCTTTCGCTAGGTTGTATCTGACACTTTGTGACCACATGTAAGAGCACACCAGGCCTCCCTGTCCATCACTAACTCCCAGAGTCTACTCAAACTCATATCCATTGAGTCGGTGATGCCATAGAACCATTTCATCTTCTGTTAGTCCTTTCTCCTCCTGCCTTCAATCTTTCCCATCATCAGGGTCTTTTCCAATGAGAAAAGACCTTCACAGAAAAGTCTTTGCATTAGGTGGCCAAAGTATTGGAAAAGTTTCAGCTTCAACATCAGTCCTTCCAATGAATGTTCAGGATTGATTTCCTTTAGGATGCACTGGTTGGACCTCCTTGCTGTCCAAGGGATTCTCAAGAGTCTTCTTCCAACACCTCAGTTCAAAAGCATAAATACTTCAGCACTTAGATTTCTTTATAGTCCAAATCTCACATCCATACATGACTACAGGAAAAACCATAGCCTTGCTAGACAGACCTTTGTTGGCAAAGTAATGTCTCTGCTTTGTAATATGCTGTCTAGGTTGGTCATAAATTTTCTTCCAAGGAGTAAGTGTCTCTTAATTTCATGATTGCAGTGACCATCTGCAGTGATTTTGGAGCCCCCAAAAATAAAGTCTCTCACTCTTTCTATTGTTTCCCCATTTTTTGCCATGAAGTGATGGGACCAGAAGCCATGATCTTAGTTTTCTGGATGTTGAGTTTTAAGCCTACTTTTTCACTGTCCTTTTTCATGTTCATCAAGAGGCTCTTTAGTTCTTCTTCACTTTCTTTCAAAAGGGTGGTGTCATCTGCATATCTGAGGTTATTGATATTTCTCCTGGCAATTTTTGATTCCAGCTTGTGCTTCATCCGATCCAGCATTTCTCATGATGTACTCTGCATATACCTGTGGCAGATTAATTTTGATATTTGGCAAAACTAATACAATTATGTAAAGTTTAAAAATAAAATAAAAATTAAAAAAAAAGCAGGGTGACAATATATAGACTTGACATACTCCTTTCTCAATTTGGATCCAGTCTGTTGTTCCATGTCCATTTCTAACTGTTCATTCGTGACCTGCATACAGATTTCTCAAGAGGCAGGTCAGGTGTTCTGGTATTCCCATATCTCTCAGAATTTTCCACAGTTTATTGTGATCCACACAGGCAAAGGCTTTGGCATACATAGTCAATACAGTAGAAGTAGATGTTTTCCTGGAATTCTCTTGCTTTTTTGATGATCCAACAAATGTTGGCAATTTGATCCCTGGTTCCTCTCCATTTTCTAAATCCAGCTTGAATGCCTGGAATTTCATGGTTCACATACTGTTGAAACGTGGCTTGGAGAATTTTGAGCATTTCTTTGCTTGTGTGTGAGATGAGTGCAATTGTGGAGTAGTTTGAACATTCCTTGGCATTGCCTTTCTTTGAGATTGAAATGAAAATGGACATTTTCCTGTCCTTTGGCCATTGCTTAGTTTTCCAAATTTGCTGGCATTTGAGTGCAGCACTTTCACAGCATCATCTTTTAGGATTTTAAATAGCTCAACTGGAATTCCATCACCTCTATCACCTTTGTCCGTAGTGATGCTTCCTAAGGCCCACTTGACCAACACTGGCACATAATAAATACCCAACACTGGAAGCTTACTTTAGTTTTCACAATTTGGTGTTATGCATTCTATGTTTGAAAAATGTATAATAACATGTATTAATCAATATAATATCATACAAATATTTTTACTCTCCTAAAATTCCTCTCTGTTCCCCCTATTCCAACACTGCAGTTCCCAACCCTTGGCAATCACTGATTGTTTTACTGTCTCAATAGTGTTGCCTCTTTCAAAAGGTCATGCGATTGGAATAATACATTATGTAACCTTTTCAGATTGGTTGCTTTCACTTATTAATATGCATTTAAGATCCATCCATGTATTTTTAATATTTGGTATTTCATTTCTTGTTATCACTGGATAATATTCCATTGTCTGGATCTACCACAGGTTAATTATCCCATTCACTTGCTGAAGAAAATATTGGTTGTTTCCAGGTGATGTTAATTATGAACAAAGCTGCTATAAACATCTGTGTGAAGGGTTTCATGTTTTCACCTTTTTTAGTTGTTATTTCTAGATCTTAGAAATAAATTTGTTTTGTAAGAAACCACTAAACTGTCTTCCAAAATTGTTGTACCATTTTTGCTTTCCCACCAGCAATAAATGAAAGTTCCTGCCATTCCACATCCTCAACAGCCATTTAATGCTGTCAGTGCTCCAAATTTGGTCATTCTATTCATTTTAATAGATGTGTAGTAGTAACTTCTTTTAATATGCATTCTTTTGATGACATATGATGTTAAGCATTTTTAATATGCTTATTTTCCACCTGCATATCTTCTTTGATGAATTGTTTGTTAACATCTTTGACCCTTTTTTTAAAATCAGATTCTTTGGTTTCTTATTGTTCAGTATTAAGTGTTTCTAGCATAATTTTTCAGATGTATATTTTGAAAACATCTTCTCCCAGTAAGTGATTGATTTGTCTTTTCATTCTTTGGATATTATCTTTCACAAATGGTTTTAATTTTAATAAATTCCAACTTATATTGTTTTTTATGGATCATGCCTTTGGTGCTATGTCTAAAGTCATCACCATAAACAAATCATCTAGGTTTTTGCCTATGTTATCTTCTAGAAGTTTTATGATTTTGTGCCTTACATTTAGGTTTTTAATGTATTTTGAGTTAATTTTTGTGAAGGGTATAATCTTTGTGTATAGATTTATTTTATGTTATTTTTTAATTTTTGCTTGTGACTGTCCTGTTGTTGCAGAGGAGTATGGAAAACTACAGTCCATGGGATCACAAAGAGTTGGGCATGACTTAAGAACTGAACCGGCACACACATCCTGTAGTTCCAGCATTTTTGTGGAAGAAACTATCTTTTCTCCATTGTATTATTGCCTTGACTCCTTTGCCAAAGTTACTTAATATGTGTGAGGGATTATATCTTGGTTCTCTATTCTGCTCCATTGGTTTATTAGATTTGGTGAATATAAATAGTTGGAATTGAGTGTACTTGCTTTTAGTAAGCATTGAATTTAGAAACTGTCAGTCCATTTTGTTCTTCAACTGCAATATTGTGTTGGCTAATCTAGATCTTTTCCATCTCTATATAAATTTTAGAATTCAGATTGTCAAATTCCATGAAATAACCTGCTGGGTTTTGTGTGAGATTACACTGAATCTATAAATCATGTTTGGAATAACTCTAATCTTAACAATTGTTGGGGTCCTTTAATGGACTGGAACCTGATGGTCTGGAGTTGATGATAAGAAAGTGAAAGAGAAAAAGAGGCTGATATTCCCTGGTTTATGCAGAGAACCAATAAAGCCCTGACACAGGGCTTGCATCGCTCATGAAGGCACAGGGCCCCCCTCGAGCAGGTGAAGGCACAAGGTGCCTTCTTGAGGGGGCCTTCGAAGCCCAGGCAGGAGAGTGAGCACGATGGGTTTCTATGCTCCAGAGAATTAGCCAGGGAGAGAGAGAAAGAAACAAAAAACACATGGAGACCTAAGCTCTGATGGAGCAAAGATGCTTTAATGATCTTTCTGTGAGTATATATAGGCTGTTGTACAAGAAATTTCTTTCAACAATAATAAAGATCAGAAAACCAAATGTGCAGCAACCATTACCAATGGAACGTGAACGTGACGTGAAGTCGCTCAGTCGTGTCCAACTCTTTGCGATCCCATGGACTGTAGCCTACCAGTCTCCTCTGTCCATGGGATTTTCCAGGCAATAGTACTGGAGTGGATTGCCAGGGATTGATAATGGTCACAAGGTCGGGAGACAATTCATATCTCAAGACTAAGCAGTTTTGTCATAAAGAGAATGTTTACTAAAGGATATTCAAGCCTGTCTCACATAATGACCTCAGTCCTGGGAGCAGCTTGCTGCTGCACTTGATAAGTGACAAAGGACTTATGAGAAATAGCATGTAGGAATCCTCCTGTTAAACACTCCCTGACAAACAACGTTGATACTTTCTATCCATTAACATGGAACAACTCCATTGCTTAGTTCTTTTTTGAGTTTGTTCAACAAGCTCAAAATTTATTTATTATGTATTTAGCTCTTTTTTGTTTCTTCATCAAAATTTTCTTTATTTAGTTTTTTTTTTTGAGTTTTCTCATCAAAATTTTATAGTTCACCTCATATATATATGTTGTTTGTATATATTTTGTTAAATTTATGCTTAAGTAATTAATTTTGGGATGCTAATAAAGTGTATTATGTTTTTAATATCAGATTTCACTTGTTTATTGGTGTTCTATAGGAAAGCAATTGACTTTGGTATGCTAATCTTCTATGCTTCAACTTTGCTATATTTATTAATTGCAGAATTTTTTAATAATTCTTTTGGATTTTATACATAGATGATTATATCATCTGTGATCAAAGACACTTCCAAGTCTTCCATACCAATCTGTATATATTTTAGTTCTTTTTCCAGTCTTATTATATTTTCAAGAATTCCAGTATGAGGGTATTATTAAATGCTGAGATGGGAGATTCTTGATTTCTATCTGACCTGAGTGGGATATCTTCCAATTTACATTATTAAATATGATGTTAACCATATAACTTTTTGTATATAGTCTTTAACAAGTTAAGGAAGTTTCCTTCTGTTTCTAGTTCACTGAGAGATTTTTATCATGAATAGGTGTTGTGCTGTGTGTGAGTGTTCATTTTCGTCCAGTTCTTTGTCATCCCATGAGTTATAGCCAACCAGGATACTCTAGCCATGGGATTTCCCAGGCGAGAATACTGGAGTGGGTACCATATCCTTCTCCAGGAGATCTTCATGACACAGGGTTTGAACCCACAGTCTTGCATCTCCTATATTAAC
The DNA here is from genome assembly GCF_002263795.3 of Bos taurus. Lineage (NCBI taxonomy): Eukaryota > Metazoa > Chordata > Mammalia > Artiodactyla > Bovidae > Bos > Bos taurus. The sequence goes on along the minus strand of NC_037333.1, from coordinate 49,229,494 downwards.
AGATTGATTCTTTACCACTAGTGACCCCTAGGAAGACTTTGGATATTGGATTTTTTCAAATATTTTTTTTCTATAGCTATATATATGATCAGGCTTCCCTGGTGGCTCAGATGGTAAAGAATCGGCCTGCAATGCAAGAGACCTGGATTCAATCCCTGGGTTGGGAAGATCCTCTGGAGGAGGGCATGCAACCCACTCCAATATTCTTGCCTGGAGAATCTCCATGGACAGAGAAGCCTGGTGGGCTACAGTCCATGAGATAGCAATGAGTTGGACACGACTGGACAACTAAGCACAGTATAGCATAGGTATGATCATATGATTTTTCTTTTATAGCTTATTAGTCTGAGGGACTACACTTATTGATTTTCAAATGTTGAACCAGACTCTCATAGCTTGAATAAATTTCACTTGGTGAAATTGGTTTATAGTTCTGTTTATTTATGGTTGGCCATGTTGATAACTTGCTGAGAATTGTTGCACTTATGTTTATGATAGGTATTGGTATGTAGTTTTATTTTCTTATAATGTCTTTGGAGGCTTCTAGTAGTAGGGCAATGTCTGTTTCATAGAAGGAGCTAGCGAGTATTCCCTTTGCTTCTATCCTCTGAAAGAGATTGTAGAAAATTATTATAACTTTTTTACCTAAACCGTTAGATAGAATTTACTAGCAAATCATCTAAGTGAGGTGTTTGTGTTTTAAAAGATTATTATTTAATATAGATTATCAGGATTGTGGGCATAGAGTTACTCATAGCATTTCTTTCTTATTTTTAATGCCTATGGGATCTGTAGTAGAGTTCCCTCTTTTATTTTGATATTAGAAATCTGTATACACTCTTTTTTTCCATAGTTACCTAGCTAGAGGTGTATAGATTTTATTGATATTTTTAATGAAACTACTTTTGGTTTCCTTGATTTTCTCTAGTGATTTTCTCTTTTCACTTTAATTGATTTGTTTTAATTTTTCTCATTAATTTTTTCCTATTTAGTTTGAATTTAATTTGCCCTTCATTTTCTTTAGTTTTCTAACATGAAAACCTAGATTCTTGATTTTAGATAATTTTCTAATACTTGCACTCAAGCAAACCCTCCAGGTTTTGCTTTTCTAACATCCCCCAAATTTTGATAAGTTGTGTTTTAATTTTCACTTAGTTCAAAATATAAATTCTCTTGGGATTTCCTTTTTGACACATGTTTCTCATAAGTATGTCTTAGAGTTTTCATATAATTTGGGATTTTCCGATTACCTTTATGTTGTTGATTTCTAGCTTAATTCCATTGTATTCTGAAAGAAGACCTTGTATGACTTCTATTATTTTAAATTTGTTAAAAGTGTGTCCTATGGCCCAAAATGTCTTCTGTATTGGTGAATTTTCCATGTGATCATGAGAAGAATGTGTATTTTCTTGTTGGATGAAGCCATTTAAAGACATCCATTTATATACAGTTGATTGATGGTGTTGTTGGGTTCAGTTACGTACTTTCTCATTTTCTGTCTTCTGGATTTCTTCATTTCCAGTACAAGGTTGCTGTACTCTCCAGATACACTTGTAGAGTCATCTGTCTCCTTGAAGTTGTACCAGTTTTTGCCTCAAGTAGTTTGACCCTCTGTTAGGCATATACACATTAAGGATTGTGACATCTTTTTGGTGAATTGATCCCTTTATCATTATGTAATGTACTTATCTATTCTTGATTACCTTCCTCAGTGTGAGGTAGGCTCTGTGTGAAATTAACATCTTTCCCAGTTTTCTTTTTATTACTATTGGCATGGCTCATATTTCTTCATCCATTTACATTTAATCTACATATGTCTTTATAGTTAAACTAAGCTTATTTTAGCAATATGCAGTTGGTTTTTATTTTCTTGGATCATTCTGACAAGTCTGCCTTAACTAATACATTTATGAATTACTTCTATTTTAAGTAAAATAATATTTTCTATACCAGATATTTAGAAGAATATTTAGATGGCATTTTATTTATCAAGGTGCTTCATATTTAGTAATGTTCATTTTAGTTCTCCCAGATATGATTCTCAATTTCCATGCAGTCAGTTTTTGTTAATGTCTAATTGTTCTTCCATAATTCATTTAGAGATCTTTTTATTCACATGTTACATTTCAATCATATTATATCTAGGCTGCTTGGGATTGATTTAAAATAAACTCATTATGTGAAGAGATGGTAAAAATCAGCAAAATAAAATGTCATTACAAACTGCCTTATGCTTTTATAGGCAAAGATGATAAGATTTACTAAAAGATCTTTTATTCAGTTTGACAAATCACTAGCCAAGCTTCTTACAATCTCTGGTTTAAAATTACTAAAGTAATAAGCAATAAGTTAAAAACCACATTCAGTTATGTGTTTAAATATGGCAAAATATGTAAAACTTAATGATTAAATTAATGGGAATACCATGACTTGGACCACTTTCTTAAAAGAGTTTAAGAACTTCCCTGTTTATTCTTGGGGAAAAAATAAAATTTAGTATACAAAATAATAATTATATAATGTTTGCTGACTCTCAAGCCTCATTTCTTTGCAAGTGCCACTTTCTTCCAATCTTCCAATGTACCTTCTTTCTTATTTTCACAGGACTACCCCATCTGATTCTCATTCTAGAATTCTCTGCACAAGCAACATGAACCTCATCATTTGTCAAATGCTATTTTCTTAGTAAAGCCTTCCTTATCTCTCCATATCAGGTCACCTTTTAACAACCCACATCCTGATGCCCATTATTTATATAGATTGTTCTTTTCTTATGAAGCTTAAAATCTGATGTAGAAATCATTAATGAGTTATAATCATATAAATAAATATATAATTAAATATGGTAGATAGTACACAAGAGAATTACCCTGTGCTTTAAGTGCAAGAAGAAATAAAATTCTGAAGTTTAGGGGGAAATCCTCAAAGTAAGAAAAGTTAAATTACTTATTTGTAATAGCAGAAGTAGAAAATCAGGTGACCAGAGCTCTTCTCTGTATGTAAACACAACTATGCATGTGATTCATTGCAGAAGAGTAAAGATGGAAATATTACTTAGTTTTACCTGCCACTATGGTTCTATAATGTGATTTCTGTGTGTGTGATATTCCCTCCTTTCTCTTCTTTAACAAATTTTGTATCTCTGAATTATTTAAGGCAATAAAGGTTTTGTTTACTTGTTTTGTGAAAGCACTACACTGGTCCTTAAAGTTTCTATCTATAGAAAAACTTAAGGAGTAACTTAAGGAAAATCCAGTTCATTGAATCATATAATAAGAAAAGTAGTACAGCATGTATAAAAATAACCCTCAAAAATGAATGGAATGACAAATTAAAATACAAAGAGACAAATGAGACAAAATATTATTGGCAAGAAAATCTCAGGAAAGAAATGAAAGAAAGGAAAAAAAACAAATGCAGATATGACATATGTTTTTGGTTTGAGGGCAAGGATATCATTTTATATTATTTTCCATACTAATAATTCTTTATAATGTCTCTTATTATGTGACCCAGAAATTTTTACAGCAGAATTATAGCATACTTTTAAGAGAAAATATTGTAATTCTATTTGAAATAACTGAAATAAAATATAGGAATCATTAATTAATATTATTTTAAATGCAAAAATATTTGAAATATTCCAAATAAACATAAAACTTTGGGAGATATATTTATTAATGTCAATGCAATTATTTAAAATAAAATAGTAGCAAACAAAATCCAGAATTAATTAAAAAATATATAGCAATAAAGTAAAGATTATTTTAGAAATGGGCTGATATTTTACTATTAGAAAATTGTTAAAATTTGCTATGTTATTAAATGTACTTGCTGAAAATATAAGTATTATCATAGTTGCTGAGAGTACTACTGTTAAAATTCAAATTTTACTTACTTAGGAAAATAAAAAATGATGATCTTAGCCCAAGCTGGAAATACTAGAAGATTTTCCACTGAATTGGAAAAAGGGAACAACACGAATTTCTCTTGGTAATTTTTATTATTTACATTTAAACTGTACATTCCAACCCATGCAATTGAAGAGAAGAAATCATTAGAAGTAAAAAGAAATGGAAAGGAAGTAATAAAATTATTGCTATTTTCAGACTCTAAAATTTTGTACCTCCCAAATGCAGAAATTGCAAACCCAAATGCAGAAATGCAGACTGCAAGTCATAGCAGATTATAGCTATATAACGAGTACAAACATTTGCATAGAAAATTCCATAACTTTCTAATTAAAAGCATCATGAATAACAAGAGATAGTGGGAGAAGGAATTTGTTTATTTTAACAACTAAAAACATAAAATGCTTCGAAACAAACTTATTCTGAAATATGTTGGCTCCATGTGTAGAATGTATGTATTCTGGACAAACAAATGACTACTTGAAAAAAATGAAACATATTATATTATTGTTTAGTGCTATATATCATAAAAATGTCAATGTCCTTTAAATTAATCTACATATCTATGTATGTCATTAATGAAATCCCTTTAAAATATTATCATTTTAACTGGACAGGTAATAGCATAGTTCCTGTAAGATGATAAATAATGATAGAGTTATAACTTAACTGAGTATTATTAGCCAAACATTATTTGAGATCCTTAAGTATAAACATAACAATCCTCAATTTTTCCACCTGATGAAACTGATTAAGGAACTTGCTAAAGATGTAGGAAATGAACTTTGATTTCGCATGGTGTGGATATGCAGTTGGCACCCTTAGAAAATATACTATGAAAACATCCATAAAGCTGAATAAGAACAGTAAAGCAATACTTGTTCTCCAGAAGCAAAATATATCTTGAAGCTTTAGCAGTTGAGAATAGTAAAATACTGGCATATGCCAGGCAAATGAATAATTGATATGCAGATATAAAAACAGACAATAAAAAAAATTAAGCATATGCTGATAATGACATTTCAGTGCAGTGAGTAAAAGATGACTATTCAATATTTTGCTTTTTAAATAATTGAGTAACTTTCTGGAAATAAAAGTATATTGGATTTATAATCCAAACATAACCTAAATGTAAATTCTAAATGATACAAAGATGAATAATAGAAAATAGCAAAACTATATTAAAATGATATAAATTTGTATTGTTTTAAAATTTCAGAATGTTGAAAATCATTCTAACCTTGATCTAAAATCCATATGATACAATAAAAATTGATATATATTCAACTGTCTTCAGTTTAAAGATAATGATGTAAAACACCATAAGCAAAATTTAAAGGCAAACTGATGAACTGAGAAACATTTCAATGTTCGTACCATAAACAGAAAGCTAAGCATCCCAATATATAAATAACTCATACAAAATAAGAAGTAAAATCAGATCAGATCAGATCAGTCGCTCAGTCCTGTCCAACTCTTTGCGACCCCATTAATCACAGCACGCCAAGCCTCCCTATCCATCACCAACTCCCGGAGTTCACTCAGACTCACGTCCATCGAGTTAGTGATGCCATCCAGCCATCGCATCCTCTGTCGTCCCCTTCTCCTCCTGCCCCCAATCCCTCCCAGCATCAGAGTCTTTTCCAATGAGTTAACTCTTTGCATGAGGTGGCCAAAGTACTGGAGTTTCAGCTTTAGCATCATTCCTTCCAAAGAAATCCCAGGGCTGATCTCCTTCAGAATGGACTGGTTGGGTCTCCTTGCAGTCCAAGGGACTCTCAAGAGTCTTCTCCAACACCACAGTTCAAAAGCATCAATTCTTCGGTGCTCAGCCTCCTTCACAGTCCAACTCTTTCATCCATACATGACCACAGGAAAAACCATAGCCTTGACTAGACAGACCTTTGTGGGCAAAGTAATGTCTCTGCTTTTCAATATGCTATCTAGGTTGGTCATAACTTTCCTTCCAAGGAGTAAGCGTCTTTTAATTTCATGGCTGCAGTCAAATAGCTCAGTAGAAAAATTATCATAAGATATGAACATACAATTCATAGAAATTCTCTAAAACAAAAGAAATTAAAATAGCACACTTTAAAGTATCAGATTGGTAAACAGATAAATATTTCTTAAGTTTTGTACTAACACATCTGCTCATTCGTTATTGATGAGGCCCTGTCTCCTATATGAAGAGCAATTGGGACACCTCTATTAGGGTGGCACAGTGGTAAGAATCTACCTGCCAAAGCAGGAGCCAAAAGAGACCCAGATCCCTGGGTTGATCCAATCCCAAAGAAGGGCAATAACAAAGAATGTTCAAACTACCATACAACTGCATTCATTTCATATGCTAACAAAGTAATGCTCAAAATCCTTCAAGCTAAGTTACAGCAGTACATGAACCAATAAATTCCAGATCTACAAGCTGTATTTGGAAAAAGCAGAGGAACCAGAGATCAAATTGCCAACATTCATTGGATCATAGTGAAAGCAAAGGAATTCCAGAAAAAAAAATGTCGTCTTCAGCTTTATTGACTATGCTAAAACCTTTGACTGTGTGAATCACAGAAACTATGGAAAATTCTTAAAAAGATGGGAATACCAGATTGCCTTACCTGTCTCCTGATAAAACTGTATGAGGGTCAGGATATAACAGTTAGAACTGGACACGAAACAACAGACTGGTTCAAAATTGGGAAAGGAGTACAGCAAGAATGTATATTGTCACTCTGCTTATTTTACTTATATGCCAAATACATCATGTGAAATGCCAGTCTGGGTGAATCATAGGATGGAATCAAGATTTGCCAAGAGAAATAAATGCAGACAACACCACTCTAATAGCAGAAAGTGAAAAGGAACCAAAGAGCCTCTTGATGAGAGTGAAGGAGGAGAGTGAAAAATCTGGCTTAAAACTCAACATTCAAAAAAACTAAGATCATGGCATCTGGTCCCATCACTTCATGGCAATTAGGTGAGGAAAATGGAAATAGTAACAGATTTTATTTTCTTGGGCTCCAAAATCACTGTGGATGGTGACTGCAGTCATGAAATTACAAGACACTTGCTCCTTGGAAGGAAGGCTATGCCAAACATAGACAGCATATTAAAGGGCAAAAACATCATTTTGATGACATAGATCTGTACAGTCAAAGCTATGGTTTAACCAGTACTTATGTATGGATGTGAGAGTTGGATCATAAAGAAGGCTGAACCCCAAAGAATCAATTCTTTTGAATTGTGGTTCTGGAGAAAACTAAGAGTCTCTTGGACAGCAAGGAGATCCAACCAGTCCTTCTTAAAAGAAATCAGGACTTAAAAGAATAAAGGACTGATGCTGAAGTTCCCATGCTTTGGCTACCTGATGTGAAGAGCCAACTCACTGGAAATGACCCTGATGCTGCAAAAGACTGAAAGCAAAAGGAAAAGAGGGCAGCAGATGATGAGATGGCTAGAGAGCACCAATGACCCAATGTACATGAGTTTAAGCAAACTCCAGGAGACAGTAGAGGACAAGGAAGCCTGGCATGCTATAATCCATGGGGTCACAAAGAGTCAGACAGGACTTAGAGCCTGAACAACAGCATATAGCATTCTTTCTCAATATAAAAGCAAGGAGTTGGAAAAAAAAAAAAAAACACATATATTCACATTGGATTTTGAACATTTTAAATGATCTTTTGGAAGATTATTAAAATTTGATACAAATTACACAAAATTATGAGGAATATTTGCTCTTTTGTGCTATAAATCATGGGGTAAACTGGATGAAGGAGATCAGTTAAGGGAGACAAGTATTTTTTTTTTTTTTTCAGGATGGGGAACAAGTGTATACCCGTGGCAGATTCATGTTGATGTACGGCAAGCAACAGTTAGAACTGGACATGGAACAACAGACTGGTTCCAAATAGGAAAAGGAGTACGTCAAGGCTGTATATTGTCACCCTGCTTATTTAACTTATATGCAGAGTACATCATGAGAAACGCTGGATTGGAAGAAACACAAGCTGGAATCAAGATTGCTGGGAGAAATATCAATAACCTCAGATATGCAGATGACACCACCCTTATGGCAGAAAGTGAAGAGGAACTAAAAAGCTTCTTGATGAAAGTGAAAGTGGAGAGTGAAAAAGTTGGCTTGAAGCTCAACATTCAGAAAACGAAGATCATGGCATCCGGTCCCACCACTTCATGGGAAATAGATGGGAAACAGTGGAAACAGTGTCACACTTTATTTTTCTGGGGTTCCAAAATCACTGCAGATGGTGATTGCAGCCATGAAATTAAAAGACGCTTACTCCTTGGAAGGAAAGTTATGACCAACCTAGATAGCATATTCAAAAGCAGAGACATTACTTTGCCAACAAAGGTTCCATCTAGTCAAGGCTATGGTTTTTCCTGTGGTCATGTATGGATATGAGAGTTGGACTGTGAAGAAGGCTGAGCGCTGAAGAATTGATGCTTTTGAACTGTGGTGTTGGAGAAGACTCTTGAGAGTCCCTTGGACTGCAAGGAGATCCAACTAGTCCATTTTGAAGGAGATCAGCCCTGGGATTTCTTTGGAAGGAATGATGCTAAAGCTGAAACTCCAGTACTTTGGCCACCTCATGTGAAGAGTTGACTCATTGGAAAGGACTCTGATGCTGGGAGGGATTGGGGGCAGGAGGAGAAGGGGACGCCAGAGGATGAGATGGCTGGATGGCATCACTGACTCAATGGACATGAGTCTGGGTGAACTCTGGGAGTTGGTGATGGACAGGGAGGCCTGGCATGCTGCGATTCATGGGGTCACAAAGAGTCGGACACGACTGAACTGAACTGATGGCAAAACCAATACAATATTGTAATTAACCTTCAATTAAAATAAATAAATAAAAAATAGAAGTATTTTTTATATAAATTTAGTTTATATGGGAAAATGAATGTTTCACATTTTTATGCTAGTTTATCTAACTGAAAGCAAATGTAAGTAAAATAATAAACCTTCAGAAAAGAACACAATGTATGATGGGAAATAAAATTGTAAACTACTGTAAAGGCACAAACAAATTACCTTTCTAGAACTATTTTGTTAGACAGCATTTATGATAAAGCAGAAATTAATTTCTTTTGGCTAGTTTGCATCTATATAGATTGGCTTTTTCTTCCTTCATAAAATAATGATGTTTTATCATGAAATAATCACCTTATAGACAGGTATTGTTAAGAATCAAATTTTCATGGTTTAATTTAGGAAAATAGAAGGTGTGATTGGAGAAAGAAGCCAAGATATGCAGTACCTAAAAGAAGATTTTTTTTAAATCAGAAAACAAAGTAGAATTTAAAACTAGAAGGGATGCTGTTTCCCTTTTGTTTTTATCTGACAAGAAAAATAAAATGTGTAGTAAAATAAAGACACTGTAAATTGGACACTGGGAATTACAGCGTTGGTCTAGTTAAATTAGTCACAGTGAAATTCAGACAGCTTTTCTTTTCTGAAATGTGAAATAATGAGGTAGTTAATAAGTACCAAGATTTGTTGACTCTTCAAGAATGTATTTAGTTTTCTGTTTTCAAGTGACAGTTCATGTCAAAATAAAAGGCATAAGGAAAGTATATATTAAAAGCTATGAAAAAGAGTATGCTTATCTCTACCTATTATACATTATAATTACTGGTTGTGTAGAGTAAATAGGGAAAATGAAAGTGAAATTTGTTCAGTCATGTCCGACTCTTTGTGACCCCATGAACTATATAGTCCATGAAATTCTCCAGGTCAGAGTACTGGAATGGGTAGCCTTTCCCTTCTTCAGGAGATCTTCCCAACCCAGGGCTCAAACCCAGGTCTCCCACATTGCAGGAGGAGTCTTTACCAGCTGAGCCACCAGGAAAGCCCAAGAATACTGGAGTGGGTAGCCTATCCCTTCTCTAGGGGATCTTCCTGACCCAGAAATCAAACTGGGGTCCCCAACATTGCAGGCAGGTTCTTTACCAACTGAGCTATAAGGGCAGCCCAAGGTAAATAGGGAAATGTTTCCAAATGATTTATATGGCAAATTTGCAATCTGTTCTTTCATTGTAGTCCTGATTTTAAATATTGTTCCAGTGTCCTCATATATCACCAGATATTTCAGAAATAATTCTTTTCAAGATTTATTTTAACAAGAAGAAATGTCTCAAAAGCCACCAACCATAGATCTATGAGATTGCGTACATGTATACACGTATCTTACCTTGCTCAAATGAAGAATAAAGTGATTTTGATTATTTCATTTTATAAATAAAAATCGTTGACTATTGTGTGTTACTTTGAAGAGTATATTTCTAAAGGACTACATAGTTGATATGAAAGGTTTGACATTCAAAATGTAAGGATTTTTTTTTTTTCCTTCATCCAATGTGACACTTAGAAAATGTCATCTGTTACCTATGCTTGGATGGGACGAGAGGCTGGGGAGCCAAGTCAGGAACTCCTAATCAACAGAAGGAAGCAACAAATGCAAGATTAGGAGACTATTTGTTTTGAAAGTAATTTTTTGTTACCACCACAGGGCTTCCCTGGTGGCTCAGTAGTAAACAATCCACCTGCCAAGCAGGAGTTATTGTTGTTCAAATTGTAGCCCACCAGGCTTCTCTGTCCATGAAATTCTCCAGGCAAGAATATTGGAGTGGGTTGTTGTTGTTACTCAGTTACTGAGTCATGTAGGACTCTTTGTGACCCCATGGACTTCAGCACGCCAGGCTTTCCTCTTCTTCAGTAACTTCTGAAGTTTGTTCAAACTCATGTCTATTGAATCTGTGATGCAACCCAACCATCTCATCCTCTGTCACCCCCTTCTCCTGCCCTCAATCTTTCCCAGCATCAGGATCTTTTCAAATAAGTCAGCTCTTCACATCAGGTGGCCAAAGTATTAGTTTCAGCATCAGTCCTTCCAATGACTATTCAGGGTTGATTTTTTTTACAATTGACTGGTTTTATCTCCTTGCTGTCTAAAGGACTCTCAAGAGTTTTCTCCAAGTATTAAGATGTGGGTTCAATCTCTGAGTCGATAAGTTCCTCTAAAGAAGGAAATGACAACCTACTGCGCTATTCTTGCCTGGGAAGTTCCATGGGAAGAGAAGCCTGGCAGGTTACAGTTTATGGGGTCATAAAAGAGTCAGACACGACTTAGTGACCAAACAACAGCATCATTAGAATGCTCACATTAGAATGCACTTTCAAGGAAGAGAATGTGGGTGAATTGATCACTAGGTAACAAAGGAACTGTATGTCACGTGTCATTTTATAATTAGAACCGAATATCTGTACTTTAGTGTAATTCAGAAAGGTGCCTATCAAAAAGGAGTTCTCCCTGTTAGCACTGGTCAAGGAACTGTTGTTTTCAAGGGCAATAATGAGGCTTGGATAGGAAAGGGAAAATATGGAATCAAGGTAAAAGGAGAGTATGCTATGGGTCAGATTTGATAAAGGAAAACTATCTCAAATTCTCTTCAAGGAGGGCATCAGCCTAGCATTTCTAAGAGAAAAGTGGTCATATCCCATCTATATGAATTTATCTGGTGATACCTCAGAAACTTATGTTTAGGGCTATTGTTACTGAATTAACTATATATAATTGTTTTTTTATAAAAGCCTTTTTAAATTGTCAACTATTTCATTAATTAATTCATGATATATAATTCTACATACTGAGGAGTTACTTATGCAGTGTTTAACACTGGATGAAGAGAAAATAAAGATATCATACATGCTATTAAGTACTTCACGTACTATCTAATGAATTCTAGAATTAAAATAACATTTTCAGTATTACTGTTAGGTTGTGATAATATAGCAGGTAAAATTCTCTCATATTCTCCGAGTTTTATGCCATACCATTTTAAGAGGAAATAGGAGTACATTTTTAAAACAAGTTTCACTGAATATACAGTTGAATATACATTGCAACACACTCACCTCTAATACCATTCTCATAGTAGGACATTTTGACTAATATCACAGATATAATCTAATGCCTTGTAGAAGAAAGCATCAATAAATTAACAAACACATTTTCATTCTTATTTTGACTAGTTTTATTGTCTTTAAAATTTTACTGCATATAATACATACTATAACTAATCCAGAGAGATTAATGCAATGCTTGCTATGTGCAGTGTGCTATCCTGATACCATGTAGGTAAGGTTTAAACAAAAGTGAAATATAGAAAATAACTTTACAAAGTTGTATAATATTAAATGAGCTGAAAGAATTGACTTTACAGGGCCAAGTATGTGTTTTCAAACAGTGGCACTTAGCTGGGGCCAGGTATGGCCATCACTACCCAAGTCTGGCTTTATTATTTATAACATTTGGTGTCTCCCAGTGGATGTTCATACTGAAACCCCTAAAATCTAATGTCAGTAACTATGATAATATAGGGAAGAGTTATGCTCACTATGAAAAGTTTATGCAGACCTTAATAAGAGTTTTCAGGAAGGAAATTTACTTCTGGTTAGATATCAATATATGTTTGATTGAAGACATAGTACACGTGTAGAGTGAATTGTCTTGCAATTGTATTAAAAATAAAACTCTGATATCTTCACACTTTCTGCAAGACATTATTTAAATTATCAATTGATTTTTGATCAATTATTGATCAAGAAATAGTTCTGCCAGTCACTTTGAGCTCAGAGATAAGACTATCATTCCTCCATGAGGAGTCTTACCAATTTCTCATAGAAGACTAAATAAGTAATTCCACATGTTCAGAGAAACAGAAGGGAAATGTAGGACTGCTATGATATTGTCATGTTCCATTTGGAAATGACATTTAAGTAAGATTTACAATTAAATTTTATAGTCACTGGAAATAAGCTGAAAACATCTCAAATGCTTCATGGTGAAGTTACAAAAATCATTTTGGAAAAATATCAATATCATTCTGAGTCAAATCTTGATAAGTTTATTCTTGTGGGAAAATTAAGTGTTTTTAATAAAATTGTTCTTTACTAGATAACTTCTCCTAAAACGAGGAACTTAAAAGTAAGTATTTTGCTTTTGTCTTTTTGCTTATGTCTTTGCTTATCCCTCTAGGATCTCACACTTCTTATCTATCACTGTTTAGCTTTTCTCTTTCAAGGTGTTACTCTAGCAGTCGACTAAATTTTTAGTGCTCTTTAGAACTTCTGCTCTTCCTGCAGCAACCTTCCATGACATAAAATTTCTTCCAACAAAGTCACAGTAGCCCCTATTGTTTACACAAACTGATATATCAGGTCCTGGAAAACAGCTGAAAATATTATGATCGCACTTATGTGAAATAACATAACAGTGGCAGAAAATATAGTTTACTAGTTCATAGCTCTGAAAGCAACAAATTCTTTACTTTTGGTATTTTATCAATGACAGATTTTATCTACTTTCATTTATCTTCTCCTCTTTATACTTGGGCTCTTGGGATAACATAGAATGGTTGGGATAATCTTCTTGAATTCTAGGTAAGGTATACAAATAATTATAAATGAGATAAATATTAATGAGTCATAATTTATTGTCAACATATCTGTGTCTCAAAAATATTTCTTGGTTTAGTGAGCACTGTGACACATAAGGCACATTTCTGTCCTTCCAAAGCTTCCAAGCATCATGTGCTTCTCATGGCTTCAATTATAGTGTTACAGAGAAGTTAATTTCATAAAGTGTATCCTCCCTCTGCTTCATGTACAGAGGCACATACACACACACAAACTTATGTCCAGTGAACCAACCATCAAAAGATTATATTTGTGCAGATACTGTTCAAATTTCCATATATAAACTCTATGTATTTAATTAAATTAAGTGTTTGCTTTTATTTTTGGCTCCACTGGGTCTTTGCTGTTTTGGCAGGCTTTTCTCTGGTTGCAGCAAGCACGGACTACTCTTCATCGTGGTGCTCGGGCTTCTCACTGTGGGGGCTTCTCCTGTGGCAGAGCATAGGCTCCAGAAGTGCATGCGTCAATAGTTGTAACACAGGGGCATAGTTACTCTGTGGCTTCTGGGATCCTCCTGGAAGAGGGATTGGATCCATGTTGCCTTCACTGGCAGGCAGATTACTATCCACTGCACCGCGAGGAACACACAACTCTTTGTATTTTGAAAACATCAGGTAAGAGGTCCACTCAGCATATAGATGGAGAATGCCATCTGGGAATATATAATGACCCTATGGACTTTTTTTTTTTTTTTTCAAATCCTGCTTCTAATCATCAACCTTCAAAATCATACATTCTTATTTATCAGGGCCTCAGATATAACAACTCTCAGGTCCACTAATTTTCTCTAATAAAGGAGACAAATATTATAGCTCAGTTCAGTTCAGTCGCTCAATCATGTCCTACTCTTTGGAACCCCATGGACTTCAGCACGCCAGGCCTCCCTGTCCATCGCTAACTCCCAGAGCTTACTCAAACTCATGTCCATTGAGTTGGTGATGCCAACCAACCATCTCATCCTCTGTTGTCCCCTTCTCCTCTTGCCTTCAATCTTTCCCAGCATCAGGGTCTTTTCCAATGAGTCAGTTCTTCACATCAGGTGGCCAAAGTATTGGAATTTCAGCTTCAGCATCAGTCCTTCTAATGAACATTCAGGAATGATTTCCTTTTGGATAGACTGGTTTGATCTCCTTGCAGTCCATTATACCTCAATAAAGCTGAAAATGTAAAAGAAACAAATGGATCAAGCCAAAATAGAAATCCATTAGTCAAATACAAGAAACAATATCACTGTTTCATGAACTGCATATAAAGCTACCACATTTCATTTATAGTCATGTTACCTGGTAATACAAATTACTGAAAACATGCTTTATGAATGAGAACTAAAACAAGCATTTTTTGTGTGTAATTAGAGTGCTTAAATACATCAAATTTTGATGATTTGGTGTGTGTATGTACATAGGCATAATTTACCTTTAAGGCAACTAGATGCTAAGTTTGTCTTAATGTGACAGATACTTCACTGTACTGTGTCTAGATGGATATCTTCAGTGTTTGCCTCTGTGCTTTACTGTCTGTATATTCCACTGTTATCCCAAACCTTCTTATTGACCTAGTATTTCATTAGCACTTTATTACCAATAATATGGTTACAAACACTTTTGGTGTCTTGGTAATCATTTGGTCTCTTTGAGGTGATTTTGCATATTTTATCTAACATTCATGTTTAGTTGATTTCATAAAATTCTCATAGGACAGCTATTTTCCTCATTTTAAAACTATACGTGAGGCCTCCCCAAGTGAGTCAGATGGTAAAGAATCTGCCTGTAGTGTGGAAGACCTGGGCTCAAGCCTTGGGTCAGGAAGATCCCCTGGAGAAGGAAATGGCTACCCATGCCAGGACTCTTACCTGGAGGATCCCATGGACAGAGGAGTCTGGTGGTCTACAGTCCATGGAGTGACAAAAGAATTGGATACAACTGAGTGACTAACACTTTCAATTTTCATAACTATACTTAAGTAAATCAAATTGTCCTCATGACCACCTACACAATCATTATATTATTTGCTTTTGGAAATTTTTTTCCTCCTTCAGTAATGATCACCTGGTCTTACATGGACAGTATGCATTATTACACACTTCAGAGGTGTAACCCACCATTCTTGATATTACATATATATTGAAAGAAAATTTCTGAAAGTTTTCACAGAGGGGGTTACATAAGTAACATTATGAAGAGTTATCCAATGGAGTACAGTGTGGACTACATAATGATATGTAATTTTAAATTTTCTAGTAGCCACACTAATAAAAGTAAAGTAAAACAATTTAAATAATTATGTATTCGTTTATTTAAGAAAAGTATCTCGTTATATCTTTTATTCAATATATACTCCATATAGAGTTATGAATAATGTATTTTCCATGTACAAATTCAACTGTGCATTTTACACTTAAAGTGTGTCACAATTCAGACTGGCCACATTCCAAATGTTTACTGTCCATAAATGGCTAGTGGTTGTCAGAAGGCCCAGAAGTTTTCTGTTCAGTTCAGTCACTCAGTTGTGTCCGACTTTTTGTGACCCCATGGACTGTAGCATGCAAGGCTTCCCTGTCCATCACCAACTGCTTGAGCCTACTCAAACTCATGTCCATTGACTCAGTGATGCATTCCAACCATCTCATCCTCTGTCCTCCCCTTCTCCTCCCATCTTCAGTCTTTCCCAGCATCAGGGTCTTTTCCAATGAGTCAGTTCTTAGCATCAGGTGGCCAAAATATTGGAGTTTCACCATCAGTCCTTCCAATGAATATTCAAGATTGAATTCCTTTAGGATGGACTGGTTGGATCTCCTTGCAGTCCAAAGGATTCTCAAGAGTCTTCTTCAACACTGCAGTTCAAAAGCTTCAATACTTTGGTGCTCAGCTTTCTTTATAGTCTGACTCTAACATCCATAGATGACCACTGGAAAAACCATAGCCTTGACTAGATGGACCTTAGTTGGCAAAGTAATTTCTCTGCTTTTTAATAGCTGTCTAGTCTGGTCATAACTTTTCTTCCAAGGAGCAAGTATCTTTTAATTTCATGACTGCAGTCATCATCTGCAGTGATTTTGGAGCCTAAAAAAATAAAGTCTCTTACTGTTTCCATTGTTTCCCCATCTATTTGTCATGAAGTGATGGGACTGGTTGCCATGAACTTAGTTTTCTGAATGTTGAGCTTTAAGCCAACTTTTTCACTCTCCTCTTTCACTTTCATCAAGAGGCTTTTTAGTTCCTCTTCACTTTCTGCCATAAGGGTGGTGTTATCTGCATATCTGAGGTTATTGACATTTCTCCCAACAATCTTGATTCCAGCTTGTGCTTCCTCCAGTCCAGCATTTCTCATGATGTACTCTGCATATAAGTTAAATAAGCACAGTGACAATATGCAGCCTTGATGTACTCCTTTTCCCATTTGGAACCAGTCTGTTGTTCCAGGTCCAGTTCTAACTGTTGCTTCCTGACCTGCATACAGGTTTCTCAGGAGGCAGTTCAGGTGGTATGGTATTCCCATCCCTTTTAGAATTTTCCACAGTTTATTGTGATCCACACAGTCAAGACTTTGGAATAGTCAATAATGCAGAAGTAGATGTTTTTCTGGAACTTTCTTGCTTTTTCCATGATCCAACAAATTTTGGCAATTTGCTCTGGTTCCTCTCCTTTTTCTAAATCCAGCTTGAATATCTGGAAGTTCACAGTTCACATACTGTTGAAGCCTAGCTTGGGGAATTTTGAGCATTTCTTTGCTAGCATGTGAGATGCGTGCAATTGTGCATTAGTTTGAGCATTCTTTGGCATTGCCTTTTTTTGGGATTGGAATGAAAACTGACATTTTCCAGTCCTCTGGCCACTGCTGAGTTTTCCAAATTTGCTGGCATTTTGAGTGCAATACTTTCACAGCATCTTTTAGGATTTTAAATAGATCAACTGGAATTCCATCACCTCCACTAGCTTTGTTCATAGTGCTGCTTTCTAAGGCCCATTTGACTTCACATTCCAGAATGTCTGGTTCTAGGTGAGTGATCACACCATCCTGGTTATCTGGGTCATGAAGATCTTTTTCTGTATATTCTTGTCACCTCACCAGTAACCTTAGATATGTTCAAATATCCCAATCCACAACTTCTAAATTTTCATATACAATAACTTCAATTCCTTTTTTATGGTGTATATATTACTATTGGGGTTTCCCTGGTGGCTCAGATGGAAAAGAATCTGCCCACAATGAAGCAGACCTAGGTTCAGTCCCTGGGTGGGATAGATCCCCTGGAGAAAGGAATGATTACCCACTCCAATATTCTTGCCTACACAATTCTATGGACAGAGGAGTCTGGCAGGCTACAGTCCATGAGGTCACAAAAGGTTGGACATGAGTGAGTGACTAACACTTTCACATTGTTTCTTAATATGATTTTTTATATTTGCAGACTAGGTATCTACTCTTTTTTATTATTTTTGATTATTTGACAGCTTCTTTTTATAATATCAACTTTAAAGATGAGAAAACATTTATATATCACTTTTCACTTTTGTTAAAACTTTTTTTTTAATATTTTAGTCCATGTGTGTGTGCATGTTATGTGCCAAGTCACTTCAGTCGTGTCTCTTTGCAACCCTATAAACTATAGTCCTCCAGGCTCCTCTGTCCATGAGATTCTCCAGGCGAAAATACTGGGATGGCTTGCCATTTCCTTCTCCAGGGGATCTTTCTGACCCAGGGATTGAAAATGCGTCTCCTGTGACTCCTGCAATGCAGGTGAATTCTTTACTGCTAAGCCACCAGGGATGTCCATATAATGTGCTAAATTAAAAATGTAAGCATCAAAAATTGTATAAACTTACTTGACTAAAATATGTGAGCAATATATCTTTTCATATTAATTGTATATTTGAATGGTGCATTAGAATTAACTGGTTCTTCTTTTTTCAGCTGTAGGTTTTAAAGTATTCTCAATACATTCCAAATCTTCATTTTTAACTCCTCATTTAGGTGCATGTGACAATTTTTTAATTAAATGATTGTGTAAAGGGAAGACATATTTTTTTTTCCTGACAGGAAGTCATAGGGTCATTTTTAAATTTAGGAAGAGTGTAGCATATAAATTTATATTCAAAATAGCCTGTTCAATTTTCTCAAAGGTCTTTAAACTTTCCTCAGATAATAGAAAGATTCTTTAATGGCTTTATATTATTTGAACAATGGTCTACATCACAAAATTTAAAAAAAAAATCAGGTATGTTGCACCTAGACAGATATATCTGATTTATACAGCATTTGGGTTTAGAAAAAATTCCTGTACCCTTGACTGGAACAATACATTTTTGATGGATATTCACTATCCAGTATGTATTAGTTAAAAAAAAAAATTGTATTCACCATGAGAATTTCTAAGGATGGTAGAAAACACTTTTGCTCTACCGTGGTAGGTATATTTTTTGTCTGATGTAAATTAGTGTGATTGTCAGTCTTTGAATATATCAAACATAGGAGTCACATTTTAGGTACATTTACATATCTTCTAATCTACTAAATAGCACTTTTTATATAACATATACCTCATAGAGTATAAATAAGTAACACATGACCAGTTAGATAACTAAATTATAAACTTTTAAAAAGTCACTTTATTGGATAAAGATAAATATTTGCTGTTGTCTGTCAGTAGCTCCGTCCTGTCTGACTCTTTGTGACCCCATGAACTGCAGCATGCCAGGCTTCCTTGTCCTTCATCTTCTCTCAGACCTTGCTCAAATTCACGTCCATCAAGTTGGTGATGCCATCCAACCATCTCATCCTCTGTCATCCCCTTCTTCTGCCTTCAGTTTTTCCCAGCATCAGGGTCTTTTAATAAGTCAGCTCTTCACATCAGGTAGCCAAAGCATTGGAGTTTCAGCATCAGTCCTTCTAATGAATATTCAGGACTAATTTCCTTAAAGTTTGACTTGTCTGATCTCAGTATAGTCCAAGAGACTTTCAAGAGTCTTTTGCAACCACCACAGTTCAAAAGAATCAATTCTTCAGCACTCAGCCTTCTTTATGGTCTAACTTTCACATCCATACATGACTACTAGAAAAACCATAGCTTTTACTAGAGGGATCTTTGTTAGTAAAGTAAGGTCTTTGTTTTTTAATATGCTGTCTAGGTTGGTCATAGCTTTTCTTCCAAGGAGTAAGAGTCTTTTAATTTCATGACTGCAGTCACCATCTGCAGTGATTTTGGAGCCTAGGAAAATAAAATCTCTCACTGTTTCCATTGTTTCCCCATCTATTTGCTATGAAGTGATGGCACTAGATGCCATGATCTTCACTTTCTGAATGCTGAGTTTTAAGCCAGCTTTTACATTCTCCCCTTTCACCTTCATCAAAGAGGCTTTTTGATTCCTCTTCACTTTCTGCCATAAGGGTGGTGTCATCTGCTTTTCTGAGGTTATTGATATTTCTCCCAGCATCTTGATTCCAGCTTATTCTTCATCCAGCCCTGATGCATTATGTACTCAGCATATAAGTTAAATAAGCAGAGTGAAAATATACAGCCTTGATGTACTCCTTTTCCAATTTTGAACCTGTCCATTGTGGAAAACATAAACAATAAGAAAATCATTAATTCTTATCTTTATTTTCTATAACTGAGGCACAAGGACAAACTATCTCTGAAAATTTTATCAGGGGAAATTTTTGTTTTTAAAATACTTTCTTTTATGTTTTAATAAAACGCCTTTAAAATAATTTATAAGCTATGTGTTCTAATTATGATTTTTATTATTATGCATTGTGGTGGGAAATTTTCCCGTTTTATTGACTTTAGTAGACAATTAAATAGGTGGCTCAGTTGTAAAGGCAGGAGATGAAGGTTCAGTTCTTCAGTAGGGAAGATTCCCTGGAGGAGGAAATGGGAACTCATTCCAGTATGCTTGCCTAGAGAATCCATGGACAGAGGAGCCTGGTGGGCTACAGTCCATAGTGTTGCAAAGAGTTGGTTATGACTAAGCTTGCATGCAGACAAAGTGCTGTTAAATGCTGCACTCAATATGTCAGCAAATTTGGAAAACTCAGCAGTCACCACAGGACTGGAAAAGGTCAATTTTCATTCTAATCCCAAAGAAGAGTAATGTCAAGGAATGTTCAAACTACCATAAAATTGCACTTATTTCACATGCTGCTAGCAAGATATGCTCAAAATCCTTCAAGCTAAGCTTCAGCAGTACATGCACCAAGAAATTCCAGATAAACAGGCTGAGATTTGAAGAGGCAGAGGAACCAGGGATCACATTGCTAACATTCCTTGGATCATGGAGAAAGCAAAGGAGTTACAAATAAACAGGTACTTCTGCTTCCTTGGCGGAGGAGTTGGACGGGCTACGGTCTGCAGGGCCACAAGGAGTCAGACACAACTGAGTGACCGAGCACACCCAGGTGGCGCAGTGGTCAAGAATCCACCTACCAGTGCAGGAGACACAGGTTCATGAAAATCTCCTGGAGTAGGAAATGGCAACCAGATCCAGTATTTTTGCTTGGAAAATCCCATGGACAGAGCAAATGGGCAGGCTACAGTTCATGGGGTGACAATGAATCAGGCCTTACTAAGCGACTGAGCACACACTGAGCACAAAATTTTCAAGAAAGCAAACTAAATTCTTCTTATTAAATACTATAGTAAGTTTTTATAATCCAAATTTTATCTTCTTTCAAAAATATAATGCATTCAAAATATAGTTCCTCAAAAATTTGAATACCCTTTTATATTAAATAATTAGCACACAAAAAAGGAAAAGATCAATCACTATGCTTTTCTTAGAACAGAGAGTAAAGATGTTGTTTGTTGAGAGAATGGATGATTAACATTAGCATATGTCTTTATGATACTAACTAGAAGCATAAATATATTGTCATTTATCAGGAAGTTATGCAGTGTTTTCTAGTCATGATAACTGATCTGTTATCAGATCCCTACTTCAAAGGTAGAGAACGATACCTAATTAATATTTATCTACTCTTTATTTTTTTTAATTTTATTTTATTTTTAAACTTTACATAATTGTATTAGTTTTGCCAAATATCAAAATGAATCCACCACAGGTATACATGTGTTCCCCATCCTGAACCCTCCTCCCTCCTCCCTCCCCATACCATCCCTCTGGGTCGTCCCAGTGCACTAGCCCCAAGCATCCAGTATTGAGCATCGAACCTGGACTGGCATCTCGTTTCATACATGATATTTTACATGTTTCAATGCCATTCTCCCAAATCTTCCCACCCTCTCCCTCTCCCACAGAGTCCATAAGACTGTTCTATACATCAGTGTCTCTTTTGCTGTCTCGTACACAGGGTTATTGTTACCATCTTTCTAAATTCCATATATATGCGTTAGTATACTGTATTTGGTGTTTTTCCTTCTGGCTTACTTCACTCTGTATAATAGGTTCCAGTTTCATCCACCTCATTAGAACTGATTCAAATGTATTCTTTTTAATGGCTGAGAATACTCCATCATGTATATGTACCACGGCTTTCTTATCCATTCATCTGCTGATGGACATCTAGGCTGCTTCCATGTCCTGGCTATTATAAACAGTGCTGTGATGAACATTGGGGTACACATGTCTCTTTCCCTTCTGGTTTCCTCAGTGTGTATGCCCAGCAGTGGGATTGCTGGATCATAAGGCAGTTCTATTTCCAGTTTTTTAAGGAATCTCCACACTCTTCTCCATAGTGGCTGTACTAGTTATCAGAGAAATGCAAATCAAAACCACTATGAGGTACCATTTCACACCAGTCAGAATGGCTGCGATCCAAAAGTCTACAAATAATAAATGCTGGAGAGGGTGTGGAGAAAAGGGAACCCTCTTACACTGTTGGTGGGAATGCAAACTAGTACTCTTTATTTCTTTAAGCATCCATCTTAGGCAGAGATGGCATTTTTCGATAGGTTTCCTGGATGGTGCATCACACTCAAGGTGAGGATTTAGAAGGCAAGTGGATGAGAACTGCTGTGATATGGGAAAGCAATTTACAAATTTCAGTGTGGACTAGTAGATAATACAAACAGGATTGTGGCAGATACCTATTCTGTTTCCCAGGTAGCTCAGTGGTAAAGAATCGACCTGCCAATGCAGGAGACATAGGTTTGATCCCTGAGTCAGGAAGATCCCCTGCGGATGGAAATGGCAACTTTATCCAGTATTCTTGCCTGGGAAATCCCATGGACAGAGGAGCCTGCAGGCTGCAGTGCACTGGGTCACAAAAGAGTAGGATACAACTTTGGGGTTAAACGATAATCTATTCCCCTATCTTAGTTGCTTTCTCACTCAGAAGGTAAGAGAACAAAATGTATGCCCTGAATGGTCAATTCATAATCTGTAATTTTGTAAAGTGCCTAGATTTTAAATCATATATCCTGCATTTGGTTCTTTACTAATATACTGACATCTTAGTAAATCTGTAATTAGTAAAATAAATATTTTATTACTGAAAAATGACACATTTTCACATAGATTTAAATAATTACATTTTAGCTATTTTCAAAGTTACTTATGTATTTGAATATTATATTGCTAGGTATAAGATTTGGAAATCATGATTTGCATAAATTCAGTTAACTGTATTAACTAAACAACTATTTAGAATATTTATTGAATTCTATTATAGTCCCTGTTCACTACAAACAAAACGATCATAAATTTCTAATTTTAAAAACTGTTGGATTATAAGATATACAGTTAACAACAACAATAAAAAAGTAGCACATGCCATTATCTACTTATACAAAAATTAGACAAGATGATTTATGTTGTTTTATTGTAATTATGACATGAACAATGTGAATACTTTAGAAGTATGAAAGGTCAGACTTCAGCTATGAAAAAGCGATTTTAATGATACTAGAAGCAGAAAAGAAGGAATGGGGGAATTTTTAAAGTATGAAAATAAGTAGATAAAATATGTTTAATTATTTCTACTCCATTACTTATACACACTTGAATATTTGGAAGAAAATGAGGAAACACAAACATTCATACTCACACTTAAGGTTACATGTTGTCTATTTTTTCTGTTCTGTTAAGTTCATTTCAGTTGTGTCGGACTCTCTGCGACCCCATGAAGCACAGCACACCAGGCCTCCCTGTCCATCACCAACTCCCAGAGTCCACCCAAACCCATGTCTACTGAGTCAGTGATGCCATCCAATTGTCTCATCCTCTGTCATCCCCTTCTCCTCCTGCCCTTAATCTTTCCCAGCATCAGGGTCTTTTCCAATGAGTCAGTTCTTCACATCAGGTGGCCAAAGTATTGGAGTTTCAGCTTCAACTACAGTCATTCCAATGAACACCCAGGACTGATCTCCTTTAGGATGGACTGGTTGGATCTCCTTGCAGTCCAAGGGACTCTCAAGAGCCACTGCAACACCACAGTTCAAAAGCATCCATTCTTTGGCACTCAGCTTTCTTCACAGTCCAGTTCTCACACCCATACATGACCACTGGAAACCATAGCCTTGACTATATGGATGTTTGTTGACAAAGTGATATCTCTGCTTTTTAATACGCGGTCTAGTTTGATCATAGCTTTCCTTCCAAGGAGTAAGCGTCTTTTAATTTCATGGCTGCAGTCACCATCTGCACTGATTTTGGAGCTCAAAAAAATAAAGTCTGACACTATTTTCCCATCTATTTCCTGTGAAGTGATGGGACCAGATGCCATGATCTTCGTTTTCTGAATATTGAGCTTTAAGCCAACTTTTTCACTCTCCTCTTTCACTTTCATCAAGAGGCTCTTTAGTTCTTCTTCACCCTTCACGCTTTTCTTTCAAAAGGGTGGTGTCATCTGCATATCTGAGGTTATTGATATTTCTCTGGCAATCTTGATTCCAGCTTGTGCTTCTTCCAGCCCAGCATTTCTCATGATGTACTCTGCATAGAAGTTAAATAAACAGGGTGACAATATACAGCCTTGATGTACTCCTTTTCCTATTTGGAACCAGTCGGTTTTTCCATATCCAGTTCTAAGTGCTGCTTCCTGACCTGCATACAGGTTTCTCAAGAGGCAGGTCAGGTGGTCTGATATTCCCATCTCTTTCAGAATTTTCCAC
The DNA here is from genome assembly GCF_002263795.3 of Bos taurus. Taxonomy (NCBI): domain Eukaryota; kingdom Metazoa; phylum Chordata; class Mammalia; order Artiodactyla; family Bovidae; genus Bos; species Bos taurus. The sequence continues at coordinate 49,205,016 of NC_037333.1, read as the reverse complement.
AGTTTATTGTGATCCACACAGTCAAAGGCTTTGGCATAGTCACTAGAGCAGAAATAGATGTTTTTCTGGACCTCTCTTGATTTTTCGATATCCAGCATATGATGGCAATTTGATCTTGGGTCCTCTGCCTTTTCTAAAACCAGCTTGAACATCTGGATGTTCACGGTTCATGTATTGCTGAGGCCTGGCTTGGAGAATTTTGAGTGTTACTTTACTCAAAATTCTCCAAGCCATGCTTCAATTATATTAAAGTATTATTATTTTAATGTCTTCCTATTAAGCATTGTGAATTTATTGCACTTAAAAATGTATTTAGCTAACATAGGGTTTCCAAATTCACTATTCTTCAACACAGAATACTGAGTTACATTTGAATAATAAATACAATTAATTTAAGGGACAGAATGTGTTATTTTCTTCACATACATATTTATACCAAAAAAAAGCAACACCTAAAGCTTTATCTTTAAAGATTCTGCTCTGTGTAGAATATATATGAGATATACAATACACATTCTTATATATGTTAACATATATAATTTAGACATTCTTGAATAAGTGGATTTTGACAAGAATAGGGAATTTTCATGTGAATATGGGCTCGATAAAGGACAGAAATGGTATGGACCTAACAGAAGCAGAAGATATTAAGAAGAGCTGGCAAGAATACAAAGAAGAACTGTACAAAAAAGATCTTCAACACCAAGATAATCACAATGGTGTGATCACTCACCTAGAGCCAGACATCCTGGAATGTGAAGTCAAGTGGTCCTTAGAAAGCATCACTACGAACAAAGCTAGTGGAGGTGATGGAATTCCAGTTGAGCTATTTCAAATCCTGAAAGATGATATTGTGACAGTGCTGCCTCAATATGCCAGCAAATGTGGAAAACTCAGCAGTGGCCACAGGACTGGAAAACGTCCATTTTCATTCCAATCCCAAAGAAAGGCAATGCCAAAGAATGCTCAAACTACCGTGCAATTGCACTCATCTCACACGCTAGTAAAGTAATGCTCAAAATTCTCCAAGCCAGGCTTCAGCAATACGTGAACCGTGAACTTCCTGATGATCAAGCTGGTTTTAGAGAAGGCAGAGGAACCAGAGACCAAATTGCAACATCCACTGGATCCTGGAAAAAGCAAGAGAGTTCCAGAAAATCATCTATATCTGCTTTATTGACTATGCCAAAGCCTTTGACTGTGTGGATCACAATAAACTGGGGAACATTCTGAAAGAGATGGGAATACCAGACCACCGGACCTGCCTCTTGAGAAATTTGTATGCAGGTCAGGAAGCAATAGTTAGAACTGGACATTAAACCACAGACTGGTTCCAAATTGGAAAAGGAGTATGTCAAGGCTGTATATTGTCACCCTGCTTATTTAACTTATATGCAGAGTACATCATGAGAAACGCTGGACTGGAAGAAACACAAGCTGGAATCAAGATTGCCGGGAGAAATATCAATAACCTCAGATATGCAGATTACACCAACTTTGTGGCAGAAAGTGAAGAGGAACTAAAAAGCCTCTTGATAAAGGTGAAAGAGGAGAGTGAAAAAGTGGGCTTAAAACTCAACATTCAGAAAACGAAGATCATGGCATCTGGTCCCATCACTTCATGGGAAATAGATGGGGAAACAGTGGAAACAGTGTCAGACTTTATTTTTTTTGGGCAGTCACCAAAATCACTGCAGATGGTGACTGCAGCCATGAAATTCAAAGATGAGTTATGACCAACCCAGATATCATATTCAAAAGCAGAGACATTACTTTGCCAACAAAGGTCCAACTAGTCAAGACTATGGTTTTTCCTGTGGTCATGTATGGATGTGAGATTTGGACTATAAAGAAAGCTGAGCACTGAAGAATTGATGCTTTTGAACTGTGGTGTTGGAAAAGATTCTTGAGAGTCCCTTGGACTGCCGGGAGATCCAACCAGTCCATTCGGAAGGAGATCAGCCCTGGGATTTCTTTGGAAGGAATGATGCTAAAGCTGAAACTCCAGTATTTGGCCACCTCATGCAAAGTGTTGACTCCTTAGAAAAGACTCTGATGCTGGGAGGGATTGGGGGCAGGAGGAGAAGGGGACGACAGAGGATAAGATGGCTGTATGGCATCACTGACTCGATGGACGTGAGTCTGTGTGAACTCTGGGAGTTGGTGATGGACAGGGAGGCCTGGCGTGCTGCGATTCATGGAGTCACAAAGAGTCGGACACGACTGAGCGACTGAACTGACTGACTGAACTGACTGACTGACAAGAATAGTCAACTTTTTTTCCTGTGAATACTTAAATGTGAGTTAAATTTCTATATATCCAGAAGTTTCTTTTTATTTTCTTTAACTTATCTTAAATCTTTAAAAATTGTCACAAGTAGTTCAGGTTCTCTCAATTATTTGTTTAAAATTTCAAAGAAATCTTATGTTATAAAAATATTAATATATGATGCTCAGATCAGAATAAATGATGCTATTTTACAGCAAATTTGTTTAAAAGATGAAAGGGATTTGGTAGTCATTTTCATCATGTTGAAATTCCAGATGGTGAAATTCTAACATATTTATTTAATAAGCACTATTAATATTATTGTATTTTACATGTGCCGAAGAGAATCGGTCATAATAATCTTATTGGTTAAACTACATTTGGGTACTTTCAAGTTATTAATATTTGATTAATTTAAAAAGCTGAGAGCACACAAAAAATAAATTGTGGATAATATAGTTAAAGCAAAAGAGAAAGGAATCTGCTTGAACAGATGAAATCATGGGGATTTATTTCAGATTGGCTTCTTTCAGTATTGTTTTCTTTTAATTCTTTGAGTTTTACACATACTAATGTCACATCACTAAAATGCAAGTGTGAAAAAAAATTGTTTGTTTTTACTCACACCATGAAATTTCTTAAGGATTAAATTGATTTTGATTCACCACCTGGCTTATTTGATTTTGATTCACCACCTAGGTTTGTTTTATGAAACCAAGTCTGTATGTATGTGTATGCGCATGTATGTGTGTTTGAAAGCTCCAGTCAATACCTTATCACTGTTTGAAAGTTGACATTCCAAGGCCTCAACTTATACTTATTAATCATATAAATATATATTTGCTTTAATATATTATTTGTATATTCGATTATGACTACTAAATATTTTGGGTTTCCAGGTGGTGCTAGTGGTAAAGAACATGCCTGCCACTGCAGAAACTTTAAGTGACGCAGGTTCGATTCCAGGGTAGGGAAGATCCCCTGGCACAGGGCATAACAACCCACTCCAAGATTCTTGCCCAGAGAATCTCAGGGACAGAGGAGCTGGGCAGGCTACAGTCCATAGCGTCACACAGAGTTGGACATGACTGAAGCAACTTAGCATGGCATGGCCCTAAACCTAATATACCTAAGAGAAAATTAACAACTTCTAGGTTTGCTCAGAAGAAAAACACAATGTATAAATTATTTACAACATGTTATTATATAAATTAAAATGTCACTGAACCAACTAGACAAAACACTTTTGCTGATATAGATATGTAACCTGTAGCTATTGTTGACTAACAAATCACATCAAATTCCAGTGGCTTAAACAAACATTTATTATTATGTCCCATGAGTCAGGAGGGTGTGGATTTGCACATCTCATCTGGGCTCCCTCAGGCTTCTGCGGGCATTTGGCTCATGCATTTGTGGGCTGGAGGCTTCACTCAAGGCTGGCTTGGTCAGAGTAGCTGTCAGGGGCACTTCTGCTCCATGTGGCTTTCACCCTCTTCTTCTGACCTGAAGACCATCCTGGGCCTCTTTCCAGTAAAAGTGGTAGAAGTATAAAGAGATAAGCAGAATACACTGGATCCCCTGATATCTAAACTTAGAACTGGAAGCATCATTATTTTTGTTACTCAGTTAGCCAACTCATGACTGAATTCACTGGTGAGGATTGCTTCCCATGCATAGTAGGAGAACACTGCAAAGGATATAGATTCAGAAAAAGATGGCATGTTGGGACAATTGATGCAAGGTTACTACAGGATGAAAAGTTAATTTTTGTAGGTTTGGATAAATACATTATATATTTATATAATATATATATTCAACATATATGTATATATTAAAATATCTCATAAAGATTTAGTCTTACAATTAAACAGAGAGAAAAAAAATTGCCATTAGATACCACTTTGTAATCAGATATGCAAAACCAAAAAAGAAATGCATAATAACATTATGAAGAGATGTCCTTTGCTAGGATATAAGTAAGTTCACACAATTTTGAATATTGTCAATATACAATAATACTGAAAAATTCAGAAAAGTTATGACTTACCAATTCAATCTTTAAGTACTTAAATATTGTGGGTCACCATACATCTGAGAAATTGACAAAACAAATCTGTTTTCCAGAAAAAAATCATATGGTACCTATAATAAAATGTTTGCATATTTATAGATATTTAATTTAAAGCCTACAGCCAATATAATACCTGGTAAGAGTGTATGAGCTTCACTCACAAGTATGTATGAGTTAAGGATGAAGATGTTTATGCAACACTGTCTGGAATAACAAAATTTGGTATTATCCCACAGGTCTAAAGAGAAAGAGCTACAGAATACAGTGTGGTTACTCAAATGGAGAAATATCTCAAAACCATATGAAGTCTGCACTAGATCCTTAGATTGTTGTTCAATTGCTCAGTAGTGTGCAACTGTTTGCAACTCCATAGACAGTAGCATGCCAGGCTTCCCTGTCGTTCACTATTTCCCAGAGTTTGCTTAAACTCACGTCCATCAAGTTGGTGGGACCGAGCAACCATCTCATCCTCTGTCTACCCCTTCTCCTGCACTCAATCTTTTCCAGCATCAGGTAGCCAAAGTGTTGGAGTTTCAGCTTCAGCATCAGTCCTTCCAATGAATATACAGGGTTGATTTCGTTTAAGATTGACTCATTCGATCACCTTGCAGTCCAAGGGACTCTCAAGAGTCTTCTCAAGCACCACAGTTCAAAAGTATCAGTTCTTCAGTGCTCAGCCTTCTTTATGATTCAATTCTCACATGACTACTGGAAAAAAACATAGCTTTGAATAGACAGAACTTTGTTGGCTAAGTGATGTCTCTACTTTTCAATATCCTAAGTTTGTCATAGCTTTTCTTCCAGGGAACAAGTGTCTTTTTAATTTCATGGTTGCAGTCACCATACTCAGTAATTTTGGAGCCCCTGAAAATAAAGTCTGTCACTCTTTCCATTGTTTCCCCATCTATTTGCCATGAAGTGATGGGGCTGGATGCTGTGATCATCTTAAGCCACGTTTTACGCTCTCTTCTTTCAGCTTCATCAAAAGGCTCTTTAGTTCCTCTTCGCTTTTTGCCATTAGGATGGTGTCATCTGCATATCTCAGGTTACTGGTATTTCTCCCAGCAATCTTGATTCCAGCTTGTGATTCATGCAGGCTTGGCATTTTGCATGATGTACCATACATGTAAGTTTTAAATAAGCAGGGTAACAATATACAGCTTTGATGTACTCCTTTCCCAATTTTGAATATGTCCATTGTTCCATGTCTAGTTCTAACTGTTGCTTCTTGATCTGCATACAGGTTTTTTAGGAGGCAAGTAAGGTGGTCTGGTATTCCCATCTCTTTAAGGATTTTCCACATCTTTTTTTATCTACTAAGTGAAAAGCTTTATTGTAGTCAATGAGGCAGAAGTAGCTGTCTTTCTGGAATTTCCTTACTTTTTCTATGATCCTTAGATATCAATATGAATGAATTTCAGTAGTGAAATGAATGATAAAGATAAAATTGAGTGTTAGACCTTAAACACTGTGAGATTTTTCAGTTAAGACTTTCACAAAATGCATTATATGATTATGGATGCGTATGATTTTGACTTGGACTCACATTAACTATTGGGCTTCCCAGGTGGTGCTAGTGGTAAAGAACCCACTTGGTAATGCAGGAGACATAGGAGACACAGGTTCGATTCCTGTGTCAGGAAGATCCCCTGGAGGAGTGCATGGTAACCCATTCCAGTATTCTTGCCTGGAGAATTCCTTGGATAGACAAGCCTGGTGGACTATGGTCCATAGCATCACATAGAGTCAAACATGACTGAAGAGACTTAGAATGCATGCAGGCACATTAACTATTGAAGCAAGTGTGACTATCGCCACAGATTGCAGATTTTATTTGAAATAAAGCATAGAAAGGGAAAAGAAAGATCTGAATGGATTATTATAATGAACACCTGACTAAGGATTATAATTGAAAAAGTCCAAAACTCTGACTTGATATCACACACAAATTTTGTGTTTTCCCCCAAGGAAAACAAATAATGCTTTTAACATTATATGTGTGTGTGTGTGTGCATACACATTATGTATATATACTTACATATATTCTATGATATATATTATACATATATATATATATATATGTATATATATAATTGAATACATTAGTTCACCTGTCTAAACTTCAACTTTCTCACTCATTAAAGACATGGTACCAGTCACCACTTGATAAATTTACAGAGAAAATTAATTGTAATGATATGGGCAAAGTAGTAATTATTATCAGTTTAATAGTTAAACTAACAGTTTGTCAGTTTAACAGTTGTTGGTTTAACACTTATTTATTGTTACTGTACATGAGGTATCAGTTTAAGTCACAGAGAAAGTAGTGAACACACAAATGATGTTTCTTCTTTCATGGATCTTGATTTTTAGATGACTGCTGTTCAACTAATGAAAGAACATATGGTAGATGGATCAATAGATGAATGAATATACAAATACAAATAAATAGAATGATAAGTGCTATATTGAAATATTAAAATAAAATTGAGATGATCAACAGTGATTGGGTAGTCAGCTTAAGGAAGAGTTACTCAAAAGGCTATCTTTTAACTGAAATATAAGTGGTTTGATTCAACCATTGGAAAACTGAGAGAGATCATTACAGGAAGAGGAAAATCACTAAGATAGAAAACAATGTGTGTATTCAAGGAAGTATAAAAGACCTGAGTGGTAGGAATACTGTGGGGAAGGAGAAGAATGGTAAAAAAAATAGTCATAGAAAGGTACTTGAACCGTATATGTATATAAAAATGAAGGCTGCTGCTGTTGCTGCTAAGTCGCTTCAGTCGTGTCCAACTCTGTGTGACCCCATAGACGGCAGCCCACTAGGCTCCTCTGTCCCTGGGATGCTCCAGGCAAGAACACTGGAGTGGGTTGCCATTTCCTTCTCCAATGCATGAAAGTGAAAAGTGAAAGTGACGTTGTTCACCCGTGCCCTACTCTTAGCGACCCCGTGAACTTCAGCATACCAGGCTCCTCCGTCCATGGGATTTTTCCAGGCAAGCGTACTGGAGTGGGTTGCCATTGCCTTCTCCAGAAAATGAAGGCAGGGAGCCATAATTTGATTCCAAAGGCATATGAAAAAAATTGCATGGTTTTCAGCAAGTGAGTGATATAATATGATTTACATTTAAAATAGCCTCTTGGCAAACTTGAAGACAATGCATTTCTGGGAATAAAGTATAAGAAAGATTTAGGACAATTTTGAAGTAATCCAGGTGTGATATGATAGTGGTATGAACTAAGGAGAGAGAAATAATGGAAAAACAGTAGGTTTTCAGATATTCAGGAGATACCAGAGAACTTTCTGATGAATTGGGCATGGTAACTAAAAGAAAGGGCAGAAACCAGAAAAATTCTAGCATGATAATTGCTAATTAATGTGAGGCAATTCCTAATGATTATTATATGGGTGTTGTTTTTGCCTTAAGTGGCCTTGGAATAGCAAATAAAGCATAAATGCAAATAAATACTTACATTATATACAAAACACTTATAGTTGATTAAAAAAAATAATATTAGCAGTAGTATATTAAGAAAATCTAGCTTACTTATCATGTGTGGTGCTAAGTCGCTTCAGTTGTGTCCAACTCTTTGTGACCCCATGGACTGTAGCCCACCAGGATCTTCTGTCCATAGGATTCTCCAGGCAAGAATACTGAAGTGGGTTGACATGCCCTCCTCCAGGGGATCTTCCCAACTCAAGGATTGAACCTGCATCTCTAATGTCTCCTGCATTGGCAGGTGGTTCTTTATCACTAGTACTACCTAGGAAGCCCTTACTTATCATAGTACGCAAAAGTATTCCTCATCAGAAAACAATACACTGAACAATAAATAAAAATAATTGCTATAAAAAAGTTAAGGAGATCCTTAAGTAAGAGGCAAAGAGTTAGGAAAGCTGCTATATTTTTGTTTGAAGTTTATTTCTGAGCCTCTATTAGCTAAAGTCAAAAGACATATCTAATGAGTTAACAAAGTATAATTTTCTAATAGTTGGCTACATCTGAGGCAACAGTGAAAACACAACACTTTTTCTGGCTCTGAGCTGGGAGACAATTTAAACAATGTAATGAACAGCATACCCTCTTGGTTTCTCATATTATTTCAAAATAATATTTGAGCTTTGCATTTACATAAACAAGTGGCCCACTGAAGCAGAGCCAAATCCATTCTCCTTGTGGCATGGAAAGAGAATGCTGGCAGCATTAAAACCGCGGTTTGTCCCCAGTGAACTGACAATATTACTTATGGAAGAGGCTCAAGTTCCTTAAAATCCCAGCATGCAATTAATTATTTTATTCACTTAAACATTTGCTATTTTCATTTGGTTTAGAATAATTATGTCAGAAAAACTGTGTGCAAGCAGTTACTTAAAATCACCTAAATAAGGATCAATTGTGTTCTTTATCCCTTTTGGGAAAACACACAAGTAAGAAGCAAATATATAACATACAAGGGGTAATTGAACGAAGCCATTTGCAGATATAGTCTTGTGAGAGGACCTTTTGTTTTATGAGAGATGGCGATTTGTATGTTGGTGTGTTTGCTTTCCTGATGGAACATCTTTCTGGAAGTGTTCAAGACTTCAAAAAGGGAACTTTTTTGGACATAGGAAATGGGCAAAAATGGCATCACTGGGAAAGAAAAAAAAATAGTGGAAGTGCAGCAAAGGGAAAGGGTGTAATGAGAAAAAATAAGGGTGAATAGTTAAGCATGGATTAAGGTTTTGTGATATAATGATGAATGCTGGAGATAAAGGTTAGAAGGTAGATTAAAAAATGGAATCTAGAGTTGCTTTCCTGTTTTCAAATGTATATTGTCCTATAGAGAACATGGAAATCTATTGGCAATTAAGGTATATAAAACCCAGGCTTTAGAAAAATCAATTGAACACCAATGAGAAGGAGAAAGATGGAGTCTCCATGGAGCTAATGCGGTGCCTTGCACTCACTGTCCAATACTCAGACATGAAACTGTTGGGCTACTGTAGTTCAACAAATCTCTAAAAATGTACATCTCTGTGTAATAAAGACTAAGGGAGTTGAGCGAAAAGTTTTAGCATATCAAAGGTACTGCTTGCTACTTATTAAAGAAAGAGGATGGCCAAATTGTAACACAAAGTCTTGACAGATGAATGGATGGAGAAGAAACTTAACAGGCAGGAAATGAACATGATTCTCCATGCAACAAACTAGGAAAGCCTGCATTTATGACCTTATCATGTATATATTAATACTTCTGGAATAAGAATCTAGCCCTGCATTACTTTACATAAAAAAAATCCACTGGTAACAGAAAATTAAGTTAAAAAAAAACAAAAAACTATCTGTAACATCATTAGAAATCAAGAAATAGCAAGCAGCAGGAGAGAAATAGAAAAATGCTTCATTCTGAGCTTTGCTTTAGCCCAGTCCATAAGAAACAACTATCTCCTCAACATTTTGCAATCATTGAGAAGTAAAATGCATTGATTTGTGTTTCCTAAAAGAATGCTTACTTTGTGTAATTTAAATTTTATCTTTTCAAAGTTGAAAAATACAGCAAAATCTAGCTTATTATGAAATACAGTAAAATAATAAATATAACAAAATATGAATATAATATATATAAAAATGTAATGTAAAAGATATAGTATAAATAAGTATAGAAATATTATGCACTAAATACATATAAAATATACTAAACTTTATTTATATTGCTATATGATTATAAAATAATATAAAATATAGTTTTGCGATTATAGGATTTCCCAATATAAGTATATGCATCTTTTCATGTTAAATTTAGTTGTTTTGTAAAAGTTATTCTTGATTATGTTTATCACAGACAAAATATGGGTCATTATTAAATTTTAATATTTATATATCTATTTTATTAATTGGCTAAAATATTTATGTTTTTATATCTTATTTTCATTGCATACATTTTATAGCTCTTCTAATTCTTGAAGTAAATTATTTTGTTTATTTTTTTTAATTTATTACACACCATTAAACATGTAACATATAACACTAACATATAAACACTAATAATATAGCTAAACACAAATTTTTGTCTGAGTACAGATTTTTGTCTCTATAAAGACTGATAAATAATGCTTTTGTTTTATTTATTAAATCTGATCAAATTGCAATTTCACATTGTGTTTCAAAAATATAAAAATTTAAAGAAACCATTATTGTTATTTTCTGGTTTTGTTGTGAAATGCAAATTGCTATACAGTCCATGGAATTCTCTAGGCCAGAATACTGGAGTGGGTAGCCTTTCCTTTTTCCAGGAGATCTTCCCAACCCAAGGATCAAACCCAGGTCTCCCACATTGCAGGCAGATTCTTCACCAAGTGAGCCACAAGGGAAGCCCAAGAATACTGGAGTGGGTAGCCTATCTCTTCTCCAGTGGATCTTCATGACCCAGGAGTCAACCTGGGGTCTCCAGCATTGCAGGAGGATTCTTTCTGAACTGAGCTATCAGGGTAGCCCCTGATATCCAGTTTTCTTGAATTATGATAAAAGAATATGAATTTTATTTGTTCATTTTTATTACTGCTGTTGTGCCTGCTGCTGCTAAGTCACTTCAGTCGTGTCTGACTCTGTGCACTCCATAGACGGCAGCCCACCAGGCTCCCCTGTCCCTGGGATTCTCCAGGCAAGAACACTGGAGTGGGTTTCCATTTCCTTCTCCAATGCATGAAAGTGAAAGTGAAGTCGCTCAGTCGTGTCCGACTCCTAGCAACTCCATGGACTTCAGCCTTCCAGGCTCCTCCGTCCATGGAATTTTCCAGGCAAGAGTACTGGAGTGAGGTGCTATTAAATTTTGTGACTATTTCCAGGGCTTTGGAAAAATTTGCTCTTCATCTTTTGGTACTAATTTGATGTATTTTCATTGTGCTAAGCATATAAATTAAATTATTAATATCCTCTATGTGATTTATTTACTTTGCATTGATTTCTTTTTTCCAAAGACTGAAATATGTATGTCAACATCAAAAATCACTTGACAGGTTTTTCTTGTTGTTCTTTTTCCTTTATGATTAATCCTTTGTTGAGACCAAATTTTCAAATAAAAAACCTGGGTGCACTCCCTGTAAGTTTGTACTATGTTTTTCAATGTAATTATCAAATCCTTGTCCTGTGAAAGGTTTGTCAATTGACCCTTGGATGACAATGTCACTGTCATTGACTCTTTCCTTGTTTAATTTTTGTACTTTCTCTCCAATAGTACTCACTCCACCATAATCCTCACACCTCAGTCTTCCAGGGAATTGTTTCAGAGTTGTGACGTGGATAGCTTAGGTTAAGGGATGAATTAACATTCATTAAAATATTACGTCCTTTAGGAATAGAGCTACATTTCAGCTTAATATAGGCTTTGGATGCTTTAAACCAGAACAGATAAAGTATCTTTCAAAATGTTCTCTTATCTCTCACTTTCAGGGTACAGTACTTTGTGCATGCTATGAAGCAAAACTTCACCTGGTTTTCTTCATTCTCCATCTGCCTTCATATTAAAGGTGGATTACTTTCAGAATCTGGACTTATAATGCAAGTGTGTTTTTCCTGTGTCTCTGTGTGAATCCTACTGAGAAGTTTGGTGACACGACATTGGAGTCAGACAGCATATTTAACCAGAAATCATGTAGTTCACATATTTAACAAGAAAAGAGCAGCTAGCTATTTTCCTAATCATCATTCCCCCTGACCCCAAAGCTGGACACATTCTGTTTGCCCTTCCAGACCTGTTCTTTTCTTTCTCCATCCTGGTTGTGACCTCCTCATCAGACTCTTGTCCTCTGGCTCCTTGTTAGATTTTGAGATGGGAAGCATGATAGATTGGAAGATGGGGAGAGAATGGGATTAGGTATCTCTCTACTCCAGACCAGGTCTCTACTGATTGGCTTAGGAGTAATGCAAGTTTCCTACACTACTCCTTTGTAAATCTCTCCTTTATTAAAATATCCTATTATAAAGAGTATGTTATTTGTCCCCCGAGGGACACTGCACTGATTAAATTATGCTTATACAGCATTTGCTACATTCTGTTATTAATATATATCCCCAAACCAGGCTTCCCTTGTAGCTCAACTGGTTAAGAATCCCCCCTGCAATGCAGACGATCTTGGTTCAATCCCTGGGTTGGAAATATCCCCTGAAGGAGGGCATGGCAACCCACTCCAGTATTCTTGACTAGAGAATCCCCATGGACAGAGGAGCCTGGCAGGCTACAGTCCATGGGGCCACAGACAGTCAGACATGACTAAGCACAGCACACAGTATCCCTAGCCTATCTCTCCAATTTCCAGTATTGATAATTCCTGATCTAGGTGAAAACCTTAAGCTTGGAGCTGTTATATTAAAAAAAGAACAAATATGACTCATGGGATGCCACCAAAATGGATATTTATTTTATCTACCATTGACACTTCATATGAGCTCAAAATGTCTGGATCTTCTACTGCTGCAAGATAGAACTTAGGAAAACTTCAATAAAACTTATTTCAACTTTGACTTTCTCACACACACACACACACACACACACACACACACACACATATACTCCTACCTATTTCATTCAAACAACTAACATTCCAAGTCTGATTGTAATGGTTGAAATTTTATCTTCTCCATCTCAGTATCCTGTAGGAAGGAAGCCTGTTCTCCATCTTCATCTCTACAGTTTTTCAGTTGCTTAATCTTGTCCGACTCTTTGTGACCACATGGACTGCAGCACGCCAGGCTTCCCTGTCCTTCACTATCTCCCTGAGTTTGCTCAAACTCATGTCCATTGAGTCAGTGATGCCATCCAACCATCTCATCCTCTGTCATGTCCTTCTCTTCCTGCCTTCAATTTTTTCCATCATCAGGGTGTTTTTCCAATGAGCCGGCTCTTCACATCAGGTGACCAAAGTATTGGAGCCTCAGCCTCAGTATCAGTCCTTCCAATGAGTATTCAGGGTTGATTTCCTTTAGGATTGACTGCTTTGACTTTGATATCCTTGCTGTCCAAATGACTCTCAAGAGTCTTCTCCGGTACCACAGTTCAAAAGCATCAATTCTTCAGCATCCCGCTTTCTTTATGGTCCAACTCTCACATCCTTAAGTGACTACTAGAAAAACCATAGCTTTGACTAAACAGAGAAGGGAATGGCAACCCACTCCAGTATTCCTGCCTGGGAAATATCATGGACAGAGGAGCCTGGTGGGCTACACTCCATGGCGTCACAAAGTCAGACACGACTGAGCGACTAACACTTTCACTTTGACTATATAGACCTTTGTTAGCAAAGTGATATCTCTGCTTTTTAACATGCTAAGTTTGTCATAGCTTTTCTTGCAAGGAATAAGCATCTTTTAATTACATGACTGCAGTAACCATCTGCAGGGATTTCAGAGCCCACACAAAGTCTGTCACTATTTCCATTGTGTCTCCATCTATTTGCCATGAAGTGATGGGATTAGATGCGATGGTATTAGTTTTCTTAATGTTGAGTTTTAAGCCAGATTTTTTACTCTCCTCTTTTGCATCATCAAGAGGTTCTTTAATTTTTCTTTGCTTTCTGACATTAAGGGTGGTATCATCTACATATCTGAGGTTGCTGATAGCTCTCTCAGCAATGTTGATTCCAGCCTGTCAGTTATCCAGCCCAGCATTTTGCATGAAGTACATATGCATTTTGCTTATAAGTTAAATAAGCAGAGTGACAATAAACAGACAATAAACAAGATCCCAAAATTCCCATTGTTTGTCTAATACATGATTAGCTGAATGGTCGCCTTCAGTAGCTATGCAGTACAAAATGCTTATTAACTCATCTGAACCAAAATTTAGCCAAGTGTTTCCTCTCTATGAAAGACACTGACTTGACCTACTCTTGAGTAGGCATATGAATGCAGAAAAATCTCCCCCTAATGGCATCTCTTGAGAATTTACTTATCTCAAGGAAAAACACTCACCTGTCAAATGTCTGAAGACACCATGTGTTTAATCCCACACTCCCACACCTGGTTATTCCAACCTTGTTTATTCTTCCTTGTAAAAGAGAAGACATTTTGCCTCATAGATGCTCAACTTTATATAACTTGGAGAAGCTTGCATGCCCTTTGTTCGGACTGTTGCAACAGTCCCTTTCCCTTTATTTCAATAATTCCCCTATCCCTGTTGTGACAGTATTTCTAAGTCTGGATTTAATTTTTATTTGACATAATAATATCCTGAATTCTAGGCTAAGTAAAGACTCTTTAATACTGATAAGTAATCTCTATGATTTAAACTTTATCATTTATTACTTATTTAAATGACAGTTCTATAAAATGTCTCCAGTTGCCCACATTTCCTACTTTGTCCTAGCCTCTTTTCATTTTTTCAAAAGTTTTCTTCTCATTTACTAAAATTGATGCCAACATACAAAACTTCATATATCTTCATGAAGCCATTTCCCCTTTTTTGATAAAAAATAACCTTTCATTTTACGTTTGAATCTTAGTCCTCCCAAACACTATGCACCTTGCTCAACCAATTAGCTCTTCAGACTTGCTTCTTGTATCTCTTTTCCTCTCCATCTATGTTAGAATTTCTTAGAGGCCTCAGAATATATACTGATATTCTCAGAAAGCATCTCCTTTGCTTTAATCTCTTCTCACTTCAACTGCTCCTGGTTCCTGGTTCCAGTTAAGTGGTAGTCAGTGAATTCCTCTCCCTACTTCTCTATGGGGTCTCAAAGTTGGACATAACTGAGCACACACACACACAGGTAGCCGAGAAAGTCCACAAATGAAGGCATTTCTTTAGAACATGCCTAGAAATTGCAAGACTGATGTCACCCTGTTGGTAGTGGTAGCACGCAGGGGAGCAACAGCTCAGTACTTATTAGAACCCAAAGATCATGAGCATCAGTATCTGTCCTTTACCAAACAAAAGTCCACCTGCCTGTAAAAACTGCAACTTTTGCCGTGAACTGTAGATAATATGAAATATTTTGAATACCACCACAATCTATAACGTTCTATTTCCTGACATAGTTAATTAAGTTCATACATGTAAAACGCTGAAAACAGTGAACAGTGAATGTTAATTGCTATGTAAGTGTGAGCTCTATTATTATTGTCATCATCATTGTTATTACTATTAACCTTGGTCCCCTTTAGATAACAGATTAGCTTATTTAAACCAATGTACCCTGGAGAACCCGTCTACTTTCTTTATATTATCTATTTAATAATAATACTTTTCTTAAAAATTAATTTTGAAATAAGAGTATAGGATTAATTCCGTAAATGTATTATAAAGCATTTATGTAACTATTTCTGTGTAGGACTACAAAAGACACAAAGAGGTATCATCTAAAAACTATAAAAGTATTGCTAAAATACATGGCCTCATGGCTTTATGCATGAAATGTTATATTTGAATTATTATAAAGTAACATTGTAATAAACTTAAAATAGTTTTCTAGTTTCTATTCTTTTGTGTTGCCCTACCTGTTACAGCAGAGAAGGCAATGGCACCCCACTCCAGTACTCTTGCCTGGAAAATCCCATGGACGGAGGAGCCTGGTGGGCTGCCGTCCATGGGGTCACTGGGAGTCAGATATGACTGAGCGACTTAACTTTCACTTTTCACTTTCATGCATTGGAGAAGGAAATGGCAACCCACTCCAGTGTTCCTGCCTGGAGAATCCCAGGGACAGGGGGGCCTGGTGGGCTGCCGTCTATGGGGTTGCACAGAGTCGGACACGACTGAAGCGACTTAGCAGCAGCAGCAGCAGCACCTGTTACAGCTAGTGGGCTCTAGAATAAACAGACAGATAAAAAATAAAACTGTTTTGGTAAATGAAATGGATGTAGGGAGGGTTCAACAAGTGATAGATAAAAATGTTCATCCTCACATTGAGTCGCATATGATTTCATCAGAGATTGGCTATTGGAAGTAAGTCTGTGAAAAAAAAATGTAGGAAGAAAACGGGTATGATATTAAGGGCAGAATGTTTTTCAATTTTATGAACTTCAGTTGAGCATAGAGTCAATACATGTAGAGTGAAAAAACCCAAGCATGGCTGATCCTGATATTCAGATCATCCAAAAAGCATGGATTTAGAACAAGTGAAAATATTGATATTATAAATGCTGAACTATTGATCAGGCACACAATGGGCCTGTTAGCATAAAAGCATACTTTAAAACTCACATGTGAGCAGTCCAAAATACAATATAATATGATGAAAAAGGCTTTGCTGACTACTGGTACCACAGACAAAAAGTCTGTTAGCCTCTGAATCTCATATTTCTCCCATCCGGAAAGTTCTTTAAATCTGATATTGATGACTTTACATGACAACAGAAGATCACTAGATTTTTACTTACCATTCCTTGTATCACTGGAATATTCATTTAAATGGTTTTAAGAATTGAACCATGATTGAAACAGCTCTATTTTTAGATGGCTGTAAAAAAGTTTGTTTTTTTTTTTTATTTTATCGATAGAATTGCCCTAAATGCTGTAACTAAAACAGTTTTCCACAACAAATTCCTGTGAAATATTATGATATGGGCTCATATTTCTTGTTTTGTATATACATAGTCTAGCACTGAAATAAAAATGTGTATCTTTGATTAAGACAATTGCATTTAAATTGTCTGCTTATTTTTTCAATGATAGATCAACAGCATCTTTGTACTATGTCACTTAGTAATTGCATCCTATGATATATGGCTCATTCAGATTTCAAATGTTTTGGTTCTATCTCTCCAAAGAGCTTAATACTTTTGTTGAAACAGTCATAAAGTACTGTAAAGCCCTATACACATCAAAGTACTAAGAAAAATTTGTTTTACAGGCAGTTTTCTGAAACCATTTATATTTGGTTGAAAAATCTAGGAAAAGTCATCTCAGAATTTAATTTAAATAATGCCTTTATTTTATTATATTTTTAATTGTGAGAGAAAGTAGAGTTAATGGTATAAAACCGTTAAGCCACATGACTGATAAGTACAAATACAAAAAGATTAGGTGGATTAAAATTTAATAAAAATTACTAATAAAGCCATAAACATTTTCTCATATCTCATGAAAGAAACAAAAACAAAAAATACTATTACTTAACAGCTGGTAGTCTCATGGTATAAATAAGTGATTATTCTAATATCCAAGAGATGTTTGCCAAATATCTACTCTGTGCAGTCAATGTGAAATAATCTGAAGATGAAGGAAAGAAAATATCACATACCAATGTTTGCAATCTATTAGAATATATAAGTCATATGTACAATATATATGCAAATTAAATATAAGGGCTGCAAATATATTCAAATGTTCAACTTTAATAAATCTGGGTAAATGTTTTAATGGAAATATTCAAAAACATGAGTTAATATTTAAACTATAATGCTTTCTTTATTTTTTATATATATATATATAATAAATTATTTATTTTGTGAAAGTATAGTGAACAAACTATACATATCCACACAATGTTATACCATGATACATTAGACAGTCATGGTAGCTTCCTCGACTTCATGAATTGATACCCTACTAAATAAAGCAGAAGATTAGAAAATAGTAGCATAAAATCTTTGTCTATCTGTAAACATATATGAGTTATGCGTGTGTTTGTGTATCTGTGTGTTGTGTCTTACTATGTTTGAGCTAACAGACTGCCCTAGCTTGGGTGATTTAAACACTGTTTTAACATTTATTTCTTATGATTCTGGAAGCTGAGAAGTCCAAGATCAAAGTACCAGCCAATAAATTTTTTGGTCAGAGTTTTCATCCTGGCTTGTGGACAACTTACTTCTCCTGTGTCTTCACATAATTGAGCAATAAAAAGAAAAAGAGAGAGAGACAAGCTCTCTCTCTTGGAAGTGAAAACATTTGTTGTTCATTCATGTCTAACTCTTTGCAACCCCATGGACTGGCAGGCTCCTCTGCCTATGGAATTCTCCAGGCAAGAATACTGGAGTGGGTGACCATTTCCTTCCCCAGGGGATCTTCCCGACTCAGGTATCAAACCTGGGTCTCCCACATTGCAGGCAGATTCTTTACTGATCAAGCCATCATGGGGGAAATCCCTGTGGTCTCTTACAAGGGTCTGGTCTCTTATAATCCCACCATGAGGACTCTATCCTCATGACCTGAACAAAACCTAATTATTTCCCATCCCCAAATACTGTCATATTGGAGGTTAGGGCTTAAGCATATGAATTTATGTTGTTGGAACAGCACAATACAGTCCATAGCAGAGAGAGAGAAACAAAGAAAGACACAGTGTGTGTGTGTGTGTGTGTGTGTGCTGATTAGACACTTCTCAGTTAACCTGCAGGATTTCCAGCTTGTAAACTGGCCTTTAAGATTTTGTTAAAATTGGCTCAGACTTGCCTCACCATTTCATGTGCTTTAATAAATGATCATTCTTCCAAAAATCTCTGAATTCTAACGGTATTCACCTGTCACTTGGTCCTGCTGCCCCTGTCAATTACTCTGACTCTTTCATTTCCACCTCTGTGTTTAGGCAACAGCTGTTTTAACATGTCATTTCCCTCTTTCATCCCCCTTCCTTCATCAACCCCAAAATTAAATGTTTGTGTGAGCTAGCTAAATGCTATGGACATCTGGCACAGTAGGGAGATGTTACTCCATAACAGAGTACTTAATACTAAATGTTGTTCTTGCTAGCGCTTCAAAGTCACTCAGGAACTGAGTTGTGGACCTGAGTCTGTCTGCTACTCATTCTTCCCTTTGAAGCACCAAGTTTCTCACCATCTTGAATGACTCCCTGTCCCCTTCCTCTTGTCTGATAATCTAAAAAGCAAATATTCTTCACACATTTTTATGCACAGAAATACAGCTTTCTCATGTTCTCCACTACAAACAAGGGTTTATCTTTCTAAATCTCAGAGTGTATTAATGCTTCTCACATTCTCCAGCATTTGTCAGCACTGGAAAACACTGTCATTCCACTTATGTTTATACGATGGGACAATTCAAATTTTGTATTCGATTTTTCTCATCATTGCCAATGAAATCTTTACCATCTGAGCAACAACGGAAGCCCCCCTCCCCTGTAGAGTAAAAAAGAGTGCATTTATCTCATGTATCACTGTTGGATGAACAAAAGCAATTATAATGAGAACAAGAAAGTGAGAGAGAGAGAGAGACAGAGAATAAGATCTTTCTTACTAGCATTTACTTTGCTTCTTATATACAATATACATATACAATATACATAATATACATGTATAAGAAAATGAAATATATGACAATGTACAAAAACATCAGTCATGATGATACAACTGGAGGTTATTTCACTTACCTGAATTATTTTTTAGTGCATATATGAATATTATAGCCTAAAGTAAGTAATAAAAAAAGAGTGAGATATGGGACATAATAACAGTAAACGTTTTATACAATATCTTAAAAACACTAGCATTCATATATTTTCCTCAGCAAATTTATACTAGAATTCAATTTTTCATTCCTCACAGAAAATGTGCGTTTCACTTCCGGTTGAAATGGCAACCCACTCCAGTACTCTTGCCTGGAAAATTCCATGGACTGAGGAGCCTAGTGGGTTACAGTCCATGGGGTCTCAAAGAGTCAGACACGACTGAGTGACTTCACTTTCACTTTCTTATCTTGATCTACATTTCTATTAACGCAAACACAGCATTTCGTTTCCAAAAGAACACAATACACTAAAAAATGCAAAGTAAATAATTAATATAATGTATGTATTTGATAGAACTACCCAGAGAATCTTTCACTCACTGATAGCATTATGATGGTCCATTTGAAACACTATTTTTATTGTTTAGTCACTAAGTCATGGCTGACTCTTGGTGAACCCGTGGACTATAGTCTGCCAGGCTCCTCTGACCATAGGATTCCCCAGGCAAGAATACTGGAGTGAATTGCCGTTTCTTTATCTAAAGGATCTTCTGGACCCAAGGATCAAACCCATATCTCTTGTATTGGCAGGTGGATTCTTTACCACTGAGCCTGTAGGGAAGTCCAATTGAAATATAGTTAGGCTTTAAAGCCAAATATTACAGAGAATTCTCTGGCATCCCAATGGTTAGGACTCTGTGCTTTCACTGCCAAGGACTGGATCTCTGGCCAGGGAACTAAAATCCCATAAGCCATGTGGCTATATATATATATATATATATATATATATATATATGGAAAAATTTACAAAGATTAAGTGCTTGACATTTTTGACTTAAGTAAAACTTTCAAATTTTTTAAAATATATAAAGTTTAAAAAAATAATTCTTGAATCTTTAAGTTATAAAACCATCTCTGAAACCCAAGGTAATTTGTTGTTTCTTTTTCCATTCTACCTCTTTGAACCATTAAACTAATTTTCAGTTTCAAGACTTGTTTTGTTATTATTTCAGCCTGTCTCCCAGGGAATTTGTTCCTTGAGGATAGGGGCCATGTCTAAGCCACGTTTTTGTTTCTGTTATTAAAATACGGCCTGAATAAGGGTAAATGTTGCATAAAAGCTTACTGAGTAAGTACATGAGCAAGAGCCCACTGGTCTCGATTGGAGAAAATAACTTTTCCCCCTAATGTTAGCTGACAATGGGCGGATAGTTGGGCTATTTCCTCCATCTGTTGCCTTAATTTCCAAGTCTCTCATGTTCTACTGTGAAAAATAAATAGTTCAGTGATTACCTTTTAAATTTGATGAATGCTAGCAAAAATCTTGATTATTCAAAGCAAAAAAAAAAATCTAAATGTATGCCAAAAGTTTCCTGAATTATTATATCAATTCTTGATTAACTTTGTAAATATTAATTAACCTTAGAAGAGAAAAATATAAAATTTTGATATATCAGTTCAGTTGGATTTTGAATAAATAACTGTACCTCACAAATATCTTCCCAGAGATGACTTTTATAGGAGCTAAATATAAGTGAGAGAAAAATAGAAAGATGCAGCATAATCTCAACTATGAACTAGCTGCCATTGTGCTAGTTTCAAATACTTTCAGATATTATCTTCCTTTGTAGCCTTTTCACTGTGAAATAAATTGGAGGCACTATATTGAAAAATTATCATACAAAGAGTTCAAATGTTTTAATTAATGTTAGACAGCAGTACTACTGGGTGTTGTACAAAATTGCAAGTGAGAACATGGCCTGAATAAGTCAACTGTACCATTCATGAAGAATTACACCTGTTTGGTAATACTGTAGTCCATAACCTGGTCAGCATTAAAATGCACAAACAAAAATTCTTGAGTATATAAAACTGTGAGAGAAAATGGCTTTGAATTGATTACCAGTCCAAGAATAATACTTGCATAGAGTTTACTTTATTGATGGTGTGCTTATCACCCCATTTCTGTAAATGATTGATAGCATTTTATTTAAAAATCTGCTAGGCTAACAATTTCATAAACTCTATTTGAAAAAATCAAAACACTGTATAAATTTCAGCTAGTATCTTATAAATGAGATCTCTTGGTAAAAATAGTTACCTGTTATGAATACATATATAAATATATATATATATATATATACTACTCCTATAATCATAAAAGTATAAAATTATATTTACAAATGCTTTAATATCAATATAGAAAATATGTTGATTCAATATTTAGTTTGTAGAAGTCTTTAAAGTTTATGAGAAAAAATAGTCATTATTTTAAGATCCTTTTACATATTTACTATTATAACCATTTCGCAAAGAGAAGGTAAAAAATACAGAAATTCTGGATAACCTTGCTATTTGTAAAGAGAGATTGACATTTTATTCGAATTGATGATTTGATTTATTTTCAAATAAAGTCAGTGTGTGTGTTAGAAGGTATGCATTTGTGTAGCTAATGAAATCAAGAATTGATTTAATTGATACTTATTCAAACAAATATACACACTTTGCTAAATTCTAAAAATGTCTCTAAGAGCTTGATGAAATTTCTTATTTTAATTGATCTCACTTTCTAGTTGGTATTTTTACTAGTAAACCAAAAAATATCAACCATATAACCAGTATGGTTGTGTATACATTAAAGATATGTTGATGTATGGCAAAAGCCATCACAATATTGTAAAGTTATTATCTTTCAATTAAAATAAATAAATTTTTAAAAAAGAGATATGTTGGTGTATATATTAAAATTTTGTTGTTTTGTCATTGGTTCATTAGTAGTAAAAATACTAACCTATGAACATGGCTTAACTTCAGGGAGTTAAGACAGAAGACAGGCATAGGAAGTTTATTTAAGGTATTTATATACATCTATACTGTTTAAATTACTTTTTGTAAGAACACATTATTTTTAAAGAAATGTTTAAAAAGATATATAAAATAATACTTGAATGAAACAAAAAGATTTAGTGTGCTTCCCTGGTGGCTCAGACAGAAAAGAAACTGTCTGCAATATGGGAGACCTGGATCCAGTCCCTGGGTTGGCAGGATTCCCTGGAGGAGGGCATGGCAGCATACTCCTGTATTCTTGCTTAGAGAGGAGCAAGCCCACAGTAAAGCCTGGTGTGCTACTGCCCACGAGGTCACAAAAAGTCAAACATGGCTTAATGGCTGAGTACAGTGGTCCTCAAAGTAGTCAAGAAAGGTGATATCAGAAGACAGTAAAATTTTCAAATTTGGTGGAATGGGGAATGGTAAATTTGAGAAGAGCATTCTGACAGACGGCACAACATTCACTAGTCATAAATACCTTTAAGACAGGTACAAGATATCATTAATTTTTAACAGCATTATAAATTATATATTTCATAGAATATGAGCTCAATAATTTTCTTCTACAAATGAAAGAATGCTTTACTAAATTATCCTACATTGGTTGTGACTTTTTTTTCCATTTTAATAGTGAAGGTAAGTATCAGATGAAAGTAAACTATTTTATGTGACACTGGAATATAGTAACAGACACACAACAGTCAGAAGACTAATCAATCAATGGGGAAAAGAGTGTATGAGTGATCCACATGGATTCACTACACACAGAGCTTATAGGGTACTTTAGTGTAGTGGAATGTATGGCGTCTAGACTCCCATTGCTGTGTATGAATCCAGTTCTGCTTTCATTAGCTAAGTACATTTGGACAATTTCATCTCTATGTCGCAGCTTTCTCATCAAAATCTGGGAGAATAAAAGTAGCATCAATGGCTTATGTTTTTGTGAATATTAGATGTAATATTAAATTGAAGAAAGTAGGGAAAACCACTAGACCATTCGGGTATAACCTAAATCAAATCCCTTATGATTATACAGTGAAAGTGAAAAGTGGGTTCAAGGGATTATATCTGATACATAGAGTGCATGAAGAACTATGGACAAGGTACATAACATTGTACAGGAGGCAGAGATAAAAACCATCCCCAAGAAAAAAAAATTAAAAAGGCAAAATGATTGTCTGAGGTGGTCTTACAAATAGCTGAGAAAAGAAGAAAAGCAAAAGCTAAGGGAGAAAAGGAAAGATATATCCATCTGAAGGCATAGTTCCAAAGAATAGCAAGGAGAAATAGAAAGCCTTCCTCGGTGATCAATGCAAAGAAATAGAGGAAAACAATAGAATTGGAAAGACTAGAGATCACTTCAAGAAAATTAGAGATAATAAGGGAACATTTCATGCAAAGATGGGTTCAATAAAGGACAGAAATAGTATGGAGTTAACAGAAGCAGAAGATATTAACAAGAGGTGGCAAGAATACACAGAAGAACTATACAGAAAAGATCTTCAGGACATAGCTAACCACAATGGTGTGATCACTCACCTAGAGCCAGACATCCTGGAATGTGAATTCAAGTGGGTCTTAGGAAGCATCACTACCAACAAAGCTAGTGGAGGTGATGGAATTCCAGCTGGGCTATTTCAAATCCTGAAAGATGATGCTGTGAAAGTGCTGCACTCAATATGACAGCAAATTTGGAGAACTCAGCTGTGGCCACTGGACTTTAAAAGTTCAGTTTTCATTCCAATCCCAAAGAAAGGCAATGTCAAAGAATGTTCCAACTAACACAAAACTGCCCTCATCTCACATGCTTGCAAAAAAATGCTCAAAATTCTCCTAGTGAGGCATCAACAGTACAGGAACTGAGAACTTCCAGATTTTTGAGCTGGATTTCGAAAAGGCACAGGAACCACAGATCAAATTGCCAACATTCATTGGATCATCAAAAAAGCAAGAGAGTTCCAGAAACACATCTATTTCTTTATTGATTATGTCAAAGCTTTTGACTGTGTGGATGACAACAAACTGTGGAAAATTATTCAAGAAATGGGAATACAAGATCACCTGACTTGCCTCCTGAGTAATCTGTATGGATGTCAGGACACAACAGTTAGAACTGGACATGGAACAAGAGAATGGTTCCAAACCATGAAAGGAGCACTTCAATGCTGTATATTGTCACCCTGCTTACTTAACTTATATGCAGAGTACATCATGTGAAATGCTGAGCTGGATGAAGAACAAACTGGAATCAAGATTGCTGGGAGAAATATCAATAACCTAAGATATGAAGATGATAACACCCTTATAGCAGAAAGTGAAGAAGAACTAAAGACCCTCTTGATGAAAGTGAGGGAGGAGAGTGAGGGAGGAGAGGCTTAACATTCAACATTCAGAAAACTAATATCATGGCATCTGATCCCATCACTTCATGGCAAATAGATGGGGAAAAAATGGAAACAGTGACAGATTTTATTTTGTGGGGCTCCAAAATCACTACAGATGGTGACTGCAGCCATGAACTTAACAGACACTTGCTCCTTGGAAGAAAAGTTATGAACAAACCAGACAGCATATTAAAATCGGAGACATTCAGTTCAGTTCACTTCAGTCACTCAGTCATGTCTGACTCTGCGCGACCCCATGGACTGCAGCACCCCAGGCCTCCCTTTCCATCACAAACTCCAGGAGTTTACTCAAACTCATGGCCATTGAGTCAGTGATGTCATCCAAAATCTCATCTTCTGTTGTGCCCTTAGCCTCCCAACATCAGTCTTTACCAGTATCAGGGTCTTTTCTCATAATTTAATTTTTTGCATCAGATGGCCAAATTATTGAGTTTCAGCTTCAGCATCAGTCCTTCCAATGAATATTCAGGACTGATTTTTTTTTTTTAGGATTCACTGGTTGGATCTCCTTGCAGTCCAATGGATGCTCAGGAGTCTTCTCCAACACCACAGTTCAAAGCATCAAATTTTTGCCACTCAGCTTTCCTTATGGTCCAACTCTCACATCCCTACATGACTACTGGAAAAACCATATTTTCACTAGATGGGCTTTTGTTGGGAAAGTAATGTCTCAGCTTTTTAATATGCTGTCTAGGTTGGTCATAACTTTTCTTCCAAGGATCAAACCTCTTTTAGGTTCATGGCTGCAGTAACCATCTGCAGTGATTTTTCCAGCCCCACCAAAATAGTCTGTCACTGTTTCCCCATCTATTTGCCACGAAATGATGGGACCAGATGGCATGATCTTTATTTTCTGAATGTTGAGCTTTAAGCCAATTTTTTCACATTCCACTTTCACTTTCATCAAGAGGATTTTTAGTTCTTCTTCACTTTCTGTCATAAGGGTGGTGTCATCTGCATATCTGAGGTTATTGATATTTCTCCCAGCAATCTTGATTCCAGCTTGTGCTTTATCCAGTCCAGCATTTCTCATGATGTACTCTGCATAGAAGTTAAATAAGCAGGGTGACAATATACAGCCTTGACATACTCCTTTCTCAATTTGGAACCAGTCTGTTGTTCCATGTCCAGTTCTAACTGTTGCTTCCTGACCTCCATACAGGTTTCTCAAGAGGCAGGCCAGGTGGTCTGGTATTCCCATTTCTTTAAGAATTTTCCACAGTGGTTCATGATCCACATAGTCAAAGGCTTTGGCATAGTTAATAAAGCAGAAGTAGATTTTTTTTCTGGAACTCCCTTTGTTTTCTTGATGATACAATGGATGTTGACAATTTAATCTCTGGTTCCGCAGCCTTTTCAAAATTCAGCTTGAACATCTGAAAGTTCACATTTCGCATACTGTTGAAGCCTGGCTTGGAGAATTTTGAGCATTCCTTTACAAGCATATGAGATGAATGAAATTGTGCAGTAGTTTGAACATTCTCTTGCTTTGCCTTTCTTTGGAATTGGAGTGAAAACTGACCTTTTCCGGTCCTTTGGCCACTGCTCAGTTTTCAAATTTGCTTGCATGTTGGGTGTAGCACTTTCACAGCAGCATCATTTAGGATTTGAAATAGCTCAAATGGAATTACATCACCTCCAGTAGCTTTGCTGGTAGTGATGCTTCCTAAGTCCCACTTGACTTCACATTCCTGGATGTTTGGCTCTAGGTGAATGATCACACCATCATGATTATCTGGGTCATGAAGATCTTTTGTGTACAGTTCTTCTGTGTATTTTTCCAACCTTTTCTTAATATCTTCTGCTTCTGTTAGATCCATACTATTTCTGTCCTTTTTGTGCCCATTTTTTCATGAAAAGTTCCCTTGGTATTTCTAATTTTCATGAAGAGATCTCTAGTCTTTCCAATTCCATTGTTTTCCTCTATTTCTTTTCATTAATCACTGAGGAAGGCTTTCTTTTGTCTCCTTGCTGTTCTTTGGAATTCTGCATTCAAATGGGTATCTCCCATTTGTTTTTGGCTTCTCTTCTTTACACAGCTATTTGTAAGGCCTCCTCAAATAGCCATTTTGCCTTTTTGAATTCCTTTTTCTTGGGGATGGTCTTGATCCCTGTCTCCTGTACAATGTCACCAACCTCCATCCATAGTTCTTTAGGCACTCTGTCTATTAGATCGAATCCCTTGAATCCATTTCTCACTTCCACTGTATTATCATAAGTGATTTGAATTACATCATACCTTAATGGTCTAGTGGTTTTCCCTACTTTCTTCAACTTAAGTCTGAATTTGGCAATAAGGAGTTCATGATCTGAGCTACAGTCAGCACCCAGTCTCGTTTTTGCTGACTGTATAGAGCTTCTCCATTTTTGGCTACAAAAAATATAATCAATCTGATTTCTGTATTGACCATCTGGTGTCGTCCATGTGTAGTCTTCTCTCATGTTGTTGGAAGAGGGTGTTTGCTATGACCAGTGTGTTCTCTTGGCAAAACTCTATTAGCTTTGCCCTGCTTCATTCTGTACTCCAAGGCCAAATTTGCCTGTTATTCCAGGTGTTTCTTGACTTCCTACTTTTGCATTCCAGTCCCCTATAATGAAAAGGACATCTTCTTTGGATGTTAGTTCTAGAAGGTCTTGTAGGTCTTTATAGAAACATTCAACCTCAGCTTCTTCATCATTACTACTCAGGGCATATACTTGGATTACTGTGATATTGAATAGTTTGCATGGAAATGAACAGACATCATTCTGTCATTTTTGAGATTGTATCTAAGTACTGCATTTCAGACTCTTTTGTTGACTATGATGACTACTCTACTTCTTCTAAGGGATTATTGCCCACAGTAGTAGATATAATGGTCATCTGAGTAAAGTTCACCCATTCTAGTCCATTTTAGTTCACTGAATCTTAAAATGTCGACATTCACTCATGTCATCTTCTGTTTTTTGACTACTTCCAGTTTGCCTTGATTCGTGGACCTAATATTCCAGGTTCCTATGCAATATTGCTCTTTACAGCATTGGACCTTGCTTCTATCACCAGTCCCGTCCACATCTGGGTGTTGTTTTTGCTTTGGCTCTGTCTCTTCATTCTCTCTGGAGTTATTTCTCCACTGATCTCCAGTAGTATATTGGGCACCTACCAACATCGGGATCTTTCAGTGTCCTCTCTTTTTGCCTTTTCACTCTGTTCATGAGGTTTTCAAAGCAAGAATATGGAAGTGGTTTGCCATTCCCTTTTCCAGTGGATCACATTTTCTCAGAACTCTCTACCATGACCTGTCCATTTTGGCTGGCTCTACACGGCATGGCTTATAGTTTCATTGAGTTAAACAAGGGTGTGGTCCAAGACATTACTTGCTGACACATGTCTGTCTTGTCAAAGCTATAGTTTTCTGGTTGTCATGTATGGAAGTGAGAGTTGAACCATAAAGAAAGCTGAGTGCCAAAGAATTGATGCTTTTGAAATGTGGTATTGGAGAAGACTTTTGAGAGTCCTTTGAACTGCAAGGAGATCCAAACAGTAAATCTTAAAGGAAATCAGTCCTGAATATTCATTGGAAGGACTGATGCTGAAGCTGAAACTCCAATACTTTGGCCACCTGATGTGAAGAACTGACTCATTTGAACAGACCCTAATGCTGGGAAAGATTGAAGACAGGAGGATGAGAGGATGAGGAGGACAGAGTATGAGATGTTTGGATGGCATCACCTGCTCAATGGACATGAGTTTGAGCAAGCTCTGGGAGTTGGTGATGAACAGGGAAGCCTGGCATGCTGCTGACCATGTCGTCAGAATGAGTCTGACTCTACTGAGACACTGAACTGAACTGAAGACATAATATTACACAAACAGTATTAACAACAGCATCTGGTATCTAGTAAACCCTAAATAAACTTTCCTTCTCATGACTACAAAAACCAATAGATTTGTTGCCCTTTCCCATGTAGTTAAATTAAGAAATTCATTTCCAACTTATTATATATATTTTATTTCAATTAACAGTTTAATATACATTATTTTTATAGTCTATATAGTTTAATGTAAACATGAAATTATACTGTTGTTAGTCCCTACGAAATAAATATATGTCCAACACACAGACCTTTTGACTTGAAGAGGCACCCTGTGGATTACACTGCTTCTATTAATAAGTACATCTGAAGGTAATTTTAATGTGAATTATGTTATTATTATTACCTTATTTTAACAAGTATGAAGATGCATAAAATTGTAGGGCAGTTCTTTGGAGAATAAGGGCATTCTACTCTTCTTTCAGAAAAAAACAGCAAAGCACAATTCATTATTATAGGTATTATTACTTCTATTCTATTTTTCAGACTTTTATTTTTCTTTCAGGCTAGTATGTTAATGACCTATTTTTTTCTGTATCTTCCTCAAAATGCCTCAAGCATGTTAGAAGACTTGTCTAATATATTTTGAAGTACTTGAAGTGTTTCCTTGTGATTATGTAGCATAAGAGGTACAAAACTTGTTTTATAGAAGAGAAATTTTGTTCTCTATGGAATGGTTCAATAATTAAGAATATCATGAGCTTCCTTGATATCTCAGATATTAAAGAATCTACCTGCAATGTGGGAGACCAGGGTTCAGTCCTGGTCTGGGAAGATCCCCTGAGAGAGAATGGAAACCCACTCTAGTATTCTTGCCTGGAGAATACCATGGACAGAGAAGACTGGCAGGCAAAATCCATGGAGTCACAAAGCACCGGACACGACTGAGTGCCTGACAGTAACAATATCATAGAAACCATGTTATCACGTGCTGTTATGATGGTATTATTATTGTTTTTATCACCTTTCAAATAATTTCAATTGTTCACTAGATTGAGAATTATAAAAATCCACAAGTTTACCAGATATGCCATTTATATGTACACCATTTTATTAAATTTTAATATTTTTGACAGGATACTAAGTGATACATCATTTAAATTAGTGTTCATTATTTGAATGTTCTATACGATAACCTGAATTCCAATTAGCTCATTGTAGTGTTTTTTTTTTTTTTACATAAATATTTTATTTGTTAGGTTTCTACTGCATCACACAGAGAAGAGAATTTATAACTCCTGGAATTATGGAATGTACTATTTTTACATTTCCACTGCAGAATTATTATGGCCACTTTTCTTTCATTAGTTTTAAAATAAAAAAAGAATATCCCGATTTAAAATTACCTACAATTTCATGTGACAAATTTGTCAAAACTTCTTTCTTTCCTTACAGTTATTCTTGTGGTGTTCTGGATTAAGAGTAAAATGTTTTGATGTGATATCTACTGTCACTGCATTTCATGTCTGGGATAATATAATTATGAAAAATAAAGCTTAACTTAGAGAAACAGGAACAAAAAACCTGAATTCTTTTTTTAAGAATGCTCAGACTACCACACAATTGCACTAATCTCACATGCTAGCAAAGTAATGCTCAAAATTCTCCAAGCCAGGCTTCAGCAATACATGAACCATGAACCTTCAGATGTTCAAGCTGGTTTCAGGAAAGGCAGAGGAACCAGAGATCAAATTACCAACCTGCTGGATCATCAAAAAAGCAAGAGCTCCAGAAAAACATCTATTTCTGCTTATTGACTGTGCCAAAGCCTTTGACTGTGCAGATCACAATAAACAGTGGAAAATTCTGAAAGAGATGGGAATACCAGACCACATGACCTGCCTCCTGAGAAATCTGTATGCAGGTCATGAAGCAACAGTTAGAACTAGACATGGAACAAGAGAATGGTTCCAAATTGTGAAGGAGTACTTCAAGGCTGTATATTTTCACCCTGCTTATTTAACTTATATGCAGAGTATATCATGAGAAATGCTGGACTGGATGAAGCACAAACTGGAATCAAGATTGCCCGGAGAAATATCAATAACCTCAGATATGCAGATGACACCACCCTTATGGCAGAAAGTGAAGAAGAACTAAAGAGCCTTTTGATGAAAGTGAAAGAGGAGAGTGATAAAGTTGGCTTAAAGCTCACTATTCAGAAAACTAAGAGCATGGCATCCGGTCCCATCACTTCAAGGCAAATATATGGGGAAACAGTGGAAACAGTGAGAGACTTTATTCGGGGGGCTCCAAAATCACTGCAGATTTTGACCTCAGCCATGAACTTAAAAGAGGCTTGCTCCTTGGAAGAAAAGTTATGACCAACCTAGACAGCATACCTGAAGAAGGAAATGGCAACCCACTCCAGTATTCTCCCTTGTAGAATCCCATGGACAGAGGAGCCTGATGGGCTGCTGTCCATGGGGTCGCACAGGGTCAGACATGACTGAAGCAACTTAGCAGCAGCAGCAGCAGACAGCATACTAAAAAGCAGAGACATTACTTTGCCAACTAATATCCATCTAATCAAAGCTATGGTTTTCTTTCCAGTAGTTATGTATGGATGTGTGAGTTGGATTATAAAGAAATGGTATAGTGGTGGTGATCAGTCATGTCTGACTCTTTTCTACCCTGTGGACTGTAATCTGCCAGTTTCCGCTGTCCACAGGATTTTCCAGGCAAGAATATTGGAGTGGGTTGCCATTTCGTACTCCAGAGGATTTTCCTGGCCCTGGGATTGAACCCACATCTCTTTCATCTTCTGCATTGCCAGGTAAATTCTTTGCCACTGAG
Source organism: Bos taurus (assembly GCF_002263795.3). Lineage (NCBI taxonomy): Eukaryota > Metazoa > Chordata > Mammalia > Artiodactyla > Bovidae > Bos > Bos taurus. The sequence continues at coordinate 49,173,401 of NC_037333.1, read as the reverse complement.
CCACGTGGGAAGCCCTACTATGAAGAAAGCTGAGCACCAAAGAATTGATGCTTTTGAACTGTGGTGTTAGAGAAGACTCTTGAGAGTCCCTTGGCCTGCAAGGGGATCCAACTAGTCCATCCTAAAGGAAATCACTCCTGAATACTCATTGAAAGGAATGATGCTGAAGCTAAAACTCCAATACTTTGGCCACCTGATGCAAAGAACTGACTCATTGGAAAAGACCCTGATGCTGGGAAAGATTGAAGATGGGAGTAGAAATGGATTACAGAGGATGAGATGGTTGGATGGCATAACCGACTCATGACACATGTTTGAGTAGACTCCAGGAGTTGGTGATGGAAAGGGAGGCCTGACGTGCTGCAGTCCATGGGGTCGCAAAAAGTCAGACATGACTGAGCAACTGAACTTGAGCAGATTGATGAATGCTTCCTGTATTTGGAGTTCTTAGAGCGTTTTTTGTGCTTGGAGTTCTTAAAGCTTTTGGGTCTCTTTGCAAAAATTTTTCAGCCTCTATTTTAAAAAAATTTTTTTTTGCCCCACATTCCCTGAAGACCTCAATTTTGCATATATTTGGCTGCTCCTAGTTGTGCCACAGTTCACTGATGCAATCTTCTTTCTTTTACAAGTTATTTACATGCATATTTCACTTCAGAGAGTTTCTGTTGTTATCATTCAAGAGTTTCTATTGTTATCCTTGAACAGATATATATATCTGTTGTACTTCAAACCTACTATTTTTTTCTGAAATATTTAGTATTAACCTCACACACAATGTTTTTCATCACTGACATTTTAGTTGTCATTTATATAATTTTGATTTGGTCTCTTTTCAAATGTTTTTTTAATGTCTCCATTTAACATATCCAATCCTTTCTGTAGCTTCTTCAACATATGGATTACAGTTATAATAACTGTTTAATGTTCTCATTCAGTATTTTCTGTGTCACTTATGGGTCATTTGTATTGAATTTTTTTCTTTTTGTTCACTGTAAATTATAATTTCCTGTCTTTTCATGCCTTGTAATTTTTATGAAATACCAAATATGAGAATTTTACCTTGTTTAGAGTTGGGTATTTTTTATGTTCCTTTATTACTCTGAAGGCTTGTTAAAGCATACAGTTATGTTATTTTTGCTGTTGTTGTATAGTCACCAAGTCATGTCTGACTCTTAAATACCTCTATCCATAGGATTTTTCAAATAAGATTACTGGAGTGGGTTTCCATTTCCTTCTTTAGGGGATCCTCCCTACAGACCAGAGATTGGATCTGTATATCCTGCACTGTCAGACAAATTCTTTACCATTGAGCCACCAGGGAAAGAGATTAATTCTCCTGGGTTTCTGTTTTTAAAGCTTTTTAGGTGAGTCCACAGTAAATTTTGAGTGAGTGAGTGATAGTCGCACAGTCGTGTTGGGCTCTGCAACCCCACTGACTGTAGCCTGTCAGACTCCTCTGTTCATGGAATATTCTCTAGGCAACAATACTAGAGTGAGTTGCCATTTCCTTCTCCAGGGGATCTTCCTGACCTAGGGATCAAACAAAGGTCTCCTGGATTGCAGTAAATTTTAGTCTAAAGTTAACTTCCCTAATCACAGATGCAAAAATCCTTAGTCTAATGGATTCTCTGTGAATTATGAGTTTTTCCCTTGGGCTAATGGGAATACTTTTTCCCCCCTACTTTGTCCCTGTATGAACTGGGGGCATACTCCTCCTAATCTTTCTATTAGTTTATTTTTCTAGCCATCGATAATATCCTCATATATACACTGACTAGTGTTCCAATGAATATTTGAAAGGAATACTGTGAAGATCACCAATATTCTCTGTCTTTGCTATGCTCTCTTCTTGCTTCTGTGAACTCTAGCCATCTCGGATTCTGTGGATTCTCAACTCCACATTTTCAAGTCAAAGAGACTTCCATATTCTGCCTAAGCTTTCCCTCTCTTCACCATGGCCTGATAGCTTTTCCTAGGCTAAAGGCTGGGAAAATCATGAAGCTCATCTTCTCTTCCCCTGATTTTCTCAGCACTCACTATCTCTCATTGCTTAATGACTAATAGTTAAAAATATGCTTTTTCAGGCATTTTAGTCCGGTTTTTAAGTTGTTTCAGTCAAGAGGGTAAAACTGGTTCCTGTTCCTCCATCTTGGTTCAAAGTATTAGTGATCAGTATCAGTGAACTCATTATCTGTGTTAGTTCTACTCACTACTGATTTGTTGTTGTTCAGTCACTAAGTCCTGTCCAATTCCTTGCAATGCTATGGATTGCATCATGCCAGACTCCTCTGTCCACTGTCTCTCAGTTTGCTCAAATTCATGTCCATTGAGTTAATGATGCCATCTAAAGAACTCATCCTCTGTTGCCCCCTTCTCTTCCTGCCCTCATTCTTTCCTAGCATCAGTGTCTTTTCCAATGACTTTGCTCTTTGCATCAGGTGTCCAAAGTGTTGGTACTTCAGCTTCAGCAAGAGTCATTCCAATGAATATTCAGTTAATTTCCTTTAAGACTGACTGGCTTGATCTCCTTGCATTCCAAGAGACTCTGAAGATATCCTAAGAGAATTCATTAGCTACTTTCTTGATCAGTGTCTGGGGAATACTTGAAGATCACTATCTTTCCAACATTACAAACCAGTCTTTGATTTTCTGCTGTATGAAACTCTAAAAATGGTAGTCTTAATCCAGATTTTATCACCTCACAAATGCTTATTTTTAATTTTTCAGAAATGTAGAAAACCAGTTGTTAAATATCACCATTATTTTAAAATGCATAATATAATTTATAATTAAACAATATATTAAAAATACACATAATAAATATTCAACACACCACTTACTACATTCTGTTATAATCTACTGATGGTTAAGTACTGAGGTTAAGTATGTTTATCTTTCTGATGAAAATGCTGGAAAAATAGCCCCGTAATGTGCAGTTCTTCCAAACTTTGGATCCAGTGACATCATTAGTAGCTTGAAACCAACCATGATGTGAGTATTTATGCCCTAGAAATCAGGAAACACTAATAGAAACTTTGACTAATTTTTTATTTGTAATTGTCTAGAATTCAGAAAGTGACAGAAAATATCAACAATGTAGGTTAAACTTAAGAGTGTGTCATATCTATAGACAGTACATAATAAATACTACTCCCCCAGTTTTTAGGGGATAGTCTTGCAGCAATTGAAAACTGTGCTGTTGGTTTTTGCTTACATTTACTCTTAATTCTGTTAAAGAAGGGTCCTCCACAAATTCATAGTTTTTGGAGAGTATTTAATGAAAAATATTATTTGAAATATATCACACCTGTTTAATCAAGTTAGGCATTTTTTAGTTGTTCTATAATTTACCTTGACTCTTAAGAAATTATATATATATATATATATATATATATATATGCATATATTTGAGAGAAGTCTATAGCAACCCACTCCAGTACTCTTGCCTGGAAAATACCATGGATGGAAGAGCCTGGTAGGCTGCAGTCCATGGGGTTGCGAACAGTCAGACATGACTGAGTGACTTCATTTCAGTGTTCTTGCCTGGAGAATCCCAGGGACGGGGGACCCTGGTGGGCTGCCATCTCTGGGGTCGCACAGAGTCGGACATGACTGAAGCGACTTAGAAGCAGCAGCAGCATGCATATATTTAAGCTCCCAATATTTTTACTATATGACTTTTTTTTAAATTCCATTTTGTAATATAGATAAATATAATAAATAAAAACACATTCTAGATGGTTAGGCTTAAAACAGATAATATTTCTGTAATTTATTTCCTTGTATAGTTATTTTCAGGTGAATATTTCACAGAATATTAAAATTCTCAATAACTAAAACTTCTGACATGCATTTTCCACTTTAATAGTCAGGTGAGCATCAGCATAGTTCTTTTTGCAATTTAATAGAATAAGGTTTATTTCAAACTCCTGAAGGAATTTAGAAAAGATAAATTACTTAGTTTGCATTTCTTCATAAGCCAAATAAATGTGCTGTTTTAGGTGTTCCAGGACAAAAGATGACAAGTCCAGAGACTGATTGTCCTTCTGGATGTGATTTTTCTTTAGCTTTACTCACAAATAATAAGGAAATCAATTGCCATATATTTCATTATTAGACATCCATACCTTAGATTTTTTCATAATTAAAAGTATACATTAACTTACTAAATGTGTGGATCAGGTATCAGGTGCACAGCTTTGCTCAGCATTAAGGATATACCCCTGACAGAGAGAGCTTCTTTCCAGGTTTGCATATTCCATTTCAAGGAAATAATTAAATACAACTGAATAAGACTAAAATTTTATTAGGATGAGTAATAGTTGCATTAGCCACACAGAAAAGGGAGCCTCAGCCTCAATGTTTACATGAGTTATTAGAGAGTTTACATATTTGACGTTTTCTTCCTCTGTAGTATCCATAGTAAGTGAAATCTCAGGAGTCTTACCTGTGAGAACTAAGGTGAAAAACATCAGGGAGGATGTGTAATTTTTCTTAAACCATATCATGGCTAACTACCTGCCTGCTACCAGTGACCCCATTCAAAGGATTCACTGCACAGAGAATTGTTCCCTCGAAAAAGAATACAGTTGGTAAAAGAAACTAAAAGAATGTTCAGATGAATGAGAGTCTACATTTGAGTTCAATCAGTGGTGAAACAAAGAACATATTCTTTAAGATTCTTGGGAATGACAGGGAAACTAGATGCAGTAAGAAAAGCACATCAAGAAAAATATTTACTTCAATAGAGCTTCTCTCTTTAAAAAAATCCACCATATAAAGAAACTGAAAGCTGGGAGATTATTTTTGACACAAATTTTGGAATCTAAAACTCTTCAGATTTCATAAATAGTTTATATATAACACATAATCCTGACAGCAGTGAAAAACAATGTAAAGAATAATGATAACCAATTCATCTAACACAGTTATCAGTATGGAAAATAAAGATTCCAACTGAACTTGTATGCTTGCTTTCTGTAAAAGCATTTTTTGAGTAAAGGATATAATGAAAGTGATGTTGTGATAAGTGTGTCCTAATGGGAAGGCATAACTTTGGTCTTGGACAAAATTTGGTTGAATTTTAGTTCTGCCAGTTCTAAGTGTAGGACTCAAAGCACGTGCATTCTCATCTATAAAAGGGACATAATAACTACTATTCACAATTGTTTTGATGAATCAAAATAAACAGAATCATATATAAAATATTAGCACAATGAACAATTAACTAGCAGAAGAACATAATAAAAGCTAACTAAGCATTTTGTTACCCATATTAATTCTAGATGTCAGAATATTTATTTAGCATTGTAACACGGCTGTATATTATATGTGATGAATTTTTCATTCTTTATCAGATTTCACCCGAGGAATAAGATAATTGAATATTTCATATAAAGTCTACAAATAGTTGAAAATTTGATATTCTTTTAAATATTTAAACCTAACTTAGGACCACAGTTATTATTATTTTCTCCTATCCCTTTCTTTTTTTTTTTAATTTAAATTTATTTATTTTAATTGGAAGCTAATAACTTTACAAATTGTATTGGTTTTGTCATACATCAACATGAATCCGTCATGGTTGTACACGTGCTCCCCATCCTGAACCCCTCTCCCACATCCCTCCCCGTACGATCCCTTTGAGTCATCCCAGTGCACCAGCCCCAAGCATCCTGTGCCCTGTATTGAACATGGACTGGCGATTAGTTTCTTATATGATATTATACATGTTTCAAAGCCACTCTCCCAAATTATCCCATCCTTTCCTTCTCCCATGGAGTCCAGAAGACTGTTCTATACATCTGTGTCTCTTTTGCTGTCTCGCACACAGGGTTATCGTTACCAACTTTCGAAATTCCATATATATGCATTAGTATACTGTATTGGTGTTTTTCTTTCTGGCTTACTTCACTCTGTATAATAGGCTCCAGTTTCATCCACCTCATTAGAACTGATTCAAATGTATTTTTTTTAATGGCTGAGTAATAATCCATGGTGTATATGTACTACAGCTTTCTTATCCATTCATCTGCTGATGGACATCTAGGTTGCTTCCATGTCCTGGCTATTATAAACAGTGCTGCGATGAACATTGGGGTACATGTGTCTCTTTCAATTCTGGTTGCCTCAGTGTGTATGTCCAGCAGTGGGATTGCTGGGTCATAAGGAAGTTTTTTTTTTTTTTTTTTTCATAAGGCAGTTCTATTTCCAGTTTTTTAAGGAATCTCCACACTATTCTCCATAGTGGCTGTACTAGTTTGCATTCCCACCAACAGTGTAAGAGGATTCCCTTTTCTCCACACCCTCTCCAGCATTTATTTCTTGTAGACTTTTGGATCGCAGCCATTCTGACTGGCGTAAAATGGTACGTCATTGTTGTTTTGATTTGCATTTCTCTGATAATGAGTGATACTGTTCATGGGGTTCTCAAGGCAAGAATACTGAAGTGGTTTGCCATTCCCTTCTCCAGTGGACCACATTCTGTCAGATCTCTCCACCATGACCCGCCCATCTTGGGTTGCCCCACGGGCATGGCTTAGTTGCATTGAGTTAGACAAGGCTGTGGTCCTAGTGTGATTAGATTGACTAGTTTTCTGTGAGTATGTTTTCAGTGTGTTTGCCCTCTGATGCCCTATGGCAACACCTACCGTCTTACTTGGATTTCTCTTATTTTGGGCATGGGGTATCTCTTCATGGCTGCTCCAGCAAAGCGCAGCCATTGCTCCTTACCTTGGATGAGGGGTATCTCCTCACTGCCGCCCTTCCAGACCTTCAACATGGGATAGCTCCTCTAGGCCCTCCTGCGCCCATGCAGCCTGAAAAGGCAAAATGATAGGATATTGAAAGAGAAACTCACCAGGTCAGTAGGTGCCCAATATGCTACTGGAGATCAGTGGAGAAATAACTCCAGAAAGAATGAAGGGATGGAGCCAAAGCAAAAACAATACCCAGCTGTGGATGTGACTGGTGATAGAAGCAAGGTCCAATGCTGTAAAGAGCAATATTGCATAGGAACCTGGAATGTCAGGTCCATGAATCAAGGCAAATTGGAAGTGGTCAAACAAGAGATGGCAAGAGTAAATGTCGACATTCTAGGAATCAGCGAACTGAAATGGACTGGAATGGGTGAATTTAACTCAGATGACCATTATATCTACTACTGCGGGCAGGAATCCCTCAGAAGAAATGGAGTGGCCATCATGGTCAACACAAGAGTCTGAAATGCAGTACTTGGATGCAATCTCAAAAACGACAGAATGATCTCTGTTCGTTTCCAAGGCAAACCATTCAATATCACAGTAATCCAAGTCTATGCCCCAACCAGTAACACTGAAGAAGCTGAAGTTGAATGGTTCTATGAAGACCTACAAGACCTTTTAGAACTAACACCCAAAAAAGATGTCCTTTTCATTATAGGGGACTGGAATGCAAAAGTAGGAAGTCAAGAAACACCTGGAGTAACAGGCAAATTTGGCCTTGGAATACAGAATGAACCAGGGCAAAGACTAATAGAGTTTTGTCAAGAAAATGCACTGGTCATAACAAACATCCTTTTCCAACAACACAAGAGAAGACTATACATGGACATCACCAGATGGTCAACACCAAAATCAGATTGATTCTATTCTTTGCAGCCAAAGATGGAGAAGCTCTATACAGTCAGCAAAAACAAGACCAGGAGCTGACTGTGGCTCAGACCATGAACTCCTTATTGCCAAATTCAGACTGAAATTGAAGAAAGTAGGGAAAACCACTAGACCATTCAGGTATGACCTAAATCAAATCCTTTACGATTATACAGTGGAAGTGAGAAATAGATTTAAGGGCCTAGATGTGATAGATAGAGTGCCTGATGAACTATGGAATGAGGCTCATAACATTGTACAGGAGACAGGGATCAAGACCATCCCCACCAAAAAGAAATTCAAAAAAGCAAAATGGCTGTCTAAGGAGGCCTTACAAATAGCTGTGCAAAGAAGAGAAGTGAAAAGCAAAGGAGAAAAGGAAAGATAAAAGCATCTGAATGCAGAGTTCCAAAGAATAGCAAGAAGAGATAAGAAAGTCTTCAGCGATCAATGCAAAGAAATAGAGGAAAACAACAGAATGGGAAAGACTAGGGATCTCTTCAAGAAAATCAGAGATACCAAAGGAACATTTCGTGCAAAGATGGGCTCGATAAAGGACAGAAATGGTATGGACCTAACAGAAGCAGAAGATATTAAGAGGAGATGGTAAGAATACACAGAAGAACTGTACAAAAAAGATCTTCACGACCCAGATAATCACGATGGTGTGATCACCATCTGCAGTGATTTTGGAGCCCAGAAAAATAAAGTCTGACACTGTTTCCACTGTTTCCCCATCTATTTCCCATGAAGTGATGGGACCAGATGCCATGATCTTCGTTTTCTGAATGTTGAGCTTTAAGCCAACTTTTTCACTCTCCACTTTCACTTTCATCAAGAGGCTTTTGAGTTCCTCTTCACTTTCTGCCATAAGGGTAGTGTCATCTGCATATCTGAGTTTATTGATATTTCTCCCAGCAATCTTGATTCCAGCTTGTGTTTCTTCCAGTCCAGCATTTCTCATGATGTAGTCTGCATAGAAGTTAAATAAGCAGGGTATAATATACAGCCTTGACGTACTCCTTTTCCTATTTGGAACCAGTCTGTTGTTCCATGTCCTGTTCTGTTGCTTCCTGACCTGCATACAGATTTCTCAAGAGGCAGGTCAGGTGGTCTGGTATTCCCATCTCTTGAAGAATTTTCCACAGCTTATTGTGATCCACACAGTCAAAGGCTTTGGCATAGTCAATAAAGCAGAAATAGATGTTTTTCTGGAACTCTCTTGCTTTTTCCATGATCTAGTGGATTTTGGCAATTTGATCTCTGGTTCCTCTGCCTTTTCTAAAACCAGCTTGAACATCAGGAAGTTCACGGTTCACATATTGCTAAAGCCTGGCTTGGAGACTTTTGAGCATTACTTTACTAGTGTGTGAGATGAGTGCAATTGTGCGGTAGTTTGAGCATTCTTTGGCATTGGAATGAAAACACATTTTCCAGTCCTGTGGCCACTGCTGAGTGTTCCAAATTTGCTGACATATTGAGTGCAGCACTTTCACAGCATTATCTAAAAGATATGTATAAAAGATATATATGTATAAAAGATACATATACATATCTTTTATTTTTCTTAAAATATCTTTTATTTTACTCTTTCTTTTTGTAGCTTTTGTTTTACTACACTGGTTTTCAGTAGAACATACAGTTTTCTTCACCATCAAGGAATAATCTGGCAAATCATTTGATTTTTTTTTCTGTCATATGGCACATATGGAAATTGGACTAGTAAAAAAGACAAGTTCTGGTGAAGCTCTAATTACATTTTTAAAAAATCATTTATGCTCTCTTGAAAAGTTCAGTTCAGTGGAAGATACAAACATATACTGCATCTAAAATTATTTTTTGTTTTGAAACTTGAGATGCTCTCTTGCATATCTGTGAATTTTTCATTTTTCCAGGTGGGTTGTGGTTTCGTATGCTTATAACTTTTTTATAATTTGATCTCCTTATGGATGATATAAAACTGGCTTTTTCTTACTAAATCCTTCCCACTATATACAATACTACAAACTCTTTTTTTTTTTTTCTAAACAGGTAGATCAACTATTTTTTGATAGTTTGGCAAAACTATGAAAAGCTTGATTCTGCCATTTTTTCCATTATAGTTAAAATCATTTTCAGTATCTGTATTCATGAAAATCAGAAAATTTGGTGAATCTAATCTTTATTTTCTACCTTCTATGTTTATTGTTACTGTTAACTTTCATTGTAGAGAGAATAGTTACCTCCACCCATCTCCCAACAAGATATTTACATGCTGTTATGATTAAGTAATATGATATGACTTGAGAAGATTATCCAGGTGGGGTCAAAGTAACCACAAGGGTCTTTATACATGTAGTCAAGGTCAAAGGCAAATGAAATTGCACCTCTAAACAGTAGGTTTGGCCCCTATCAATGAGTTACAGACTACACTTCCTAACAGACAACTCTAAGGATTTTGCACTTGGCTTAGATAGCCCCCACTATTTTGTAAGCTAATGACGTGCTATTAATTTATTAATGTATATTTCTTATTGGTTTTGTTTCTCTAGTTGAGCTCTATGTCCACAGTTCCTATTATGATTACTACAGAATTATTGACTAATGGCCAACAGTCTAATGTAGCTCAGTCGTAAAGAATCTGTGTGCAATGCAGGGCACCTGGGTTTGATCCCTGCGGTGGCAAGATCCTCTGGCAAAGGGAGTGGCTGCCCACTCCAGTATTCTTGCCTGGCTAGTCCCATGGACAGAGAAGCCCTGCAGCTTGGTCTGTGGGATCACAAAGAGTCGGACATGACTGAGCAACTAACACTACTACCACTAACCCACTATTGAGATCAGCATTTTCTCGAATTGACTATTTTGACCTAAATAAGCAAACTGGATAGAAAATGGTAAATGAGATTTCTTTCAAATAGTAGAATTGTTTCTGATTTAAATGATAAAAGAAAGTGACAGACCTGTCTTTCAACAACCTAGAATGAGTTTAGATGAAAGATTAGACACTATACTCTCATGGAAAGAATTGTCTCTTATTACAGCATAAATTTGAAAATTTTATACTTTGCCAATGGAGCTTTCAAAGATGTAAATTAGAAAACAGCAGGAGTACCATATCTCTATTACTAAACTTCTTCCCTGAAATACACAAAAATATTTCAGTTTTTGCATTCTCAACCTCAGTACCATTTAGGATGTTCTTAAGAGTGCTCTAAATATTTACTTAGTCCAGGAATTTGGGAACGTAAATTTCTGCCTAAAATACTATTAAATCCACATTTCACCTTCTGTCCAGTGCATGCTCACTAAGCTTGAAAAGGAGGTGTAACTTATTTTCCTATTTTGCAGTTGAAAGAAAGTGAAAGTGTTAGTCGCTCCGGGCATGTCCAGCTCTTTGCGACTCCATGGACTGTGGCTCACCAGGCTCCTCTGTCCTTTTGAATTCTCCAGGCAAGGATACTGGAGTGAGTAGCCATTTCCTTCTCCAGGGGATCTTCCCGACCCAGGGATCGAACCCAGTTCTCCCACATTGCAGGCAGATTCTTTACCATCAGCTTTTAAAATATATGTTTCAAAATCTATTCTGTTCTTCCCAAATATCAAAAGTTACTTTTAGATATAGCTTATAGATTTAATTAAATTGTAAATTCACTTATATGATAAATGTTTTATTAGTACAACAAATGGACAATTGGTTTCAGATGAGTCTTGGTACAGTTAGCTAAATGATGATATATCAATGATGTAAACTGCCTATTTGTCTTTGCTATGCCTTTTACAAAGGGAGTTTTCTTCAGTCTCACATGGTAGCTTGAGGGTAATTCAGTACCTTCCCTCATAGCAGCAATGTGACCATAGTAAGTTTTGATTTTGAAAGCTCTCATTGTATAATTCAGAGATTCATATGATCTCTTTGCCATTTTCATGAATTGCTGCAACTGTCCAGCAATGAATCAGTCACTATTGCCAAAAGAATGGGATGTTCTCAGTGGCTTAAATTACTCAGAGTAGGACCATCTTTGGATTTGTGGAGTAGATTCAGTCTCATCTAAAACACATGGATGATCATAGGGATGTATGAATTGCACAAGGCAGGGATAGACATGGAAAAAACAACCATCAACACTAATTCAGGAAATTGTGTGCTGAGATATGTCTGATAGTGGGATATTCATTTTATCAGAATACGTAAAATATGTAGATGAAGAAACCAATAATAATAATATACAACTAATATTTACTGAACATTGCTTAAAATGCTTTAGATGTGTCCATTCACCTAATCTTGAAAAATAACAGGCAACTAATAATGTTATTCTCCTTTTATTGATATGGGAACTGAGACATTGAAAGGGTATTTGACCAAGGTCATTCAACTAGAAAATGAATTTAGAGTTTTCCAGATCCTGAAATCTTGAAAATTTAGACCATGTTGGAAAGATTAAAAAGCTTACCTAAGGAGAAGGAAATGGCAACCCACTCCAGTATTCTTGCCTGGAGAATCCCAGGTACAGGGGAGCCTGGTGGGCCACCGTCTAAGGGGTCGCACAGAGTCGGACACGACTGAAGTGACTTAGCAGCAGCAAGGTCATAAGCAACTATATGTAAGAGTTGTGATATGAATCCAGGCTTCCTATTTATTTTCCATGTCACACCTAAAAATTTCCTTTCTAAATTAAATTATGTCTATGGTTCAAATATAAACACAATTTATTTACAAGTTATTCTTTTCTTACTACAGTCATATACTTAATATTAAATATCTCCTGTGAATAGTGATGAGCTCAACCTTGACAGAAGATACTTTATAACTGTTTGGTTAATAAAAAAACAAATTAACTAATTAAGTGATACTTTAAAAATCATGATAGATGATAAACTCAATTTTTCTCACTAGTTGTATTCTTTGATATTAATTCTTTAATACTATATTTAATATCACATATTCCTCAAGTAAATGTTTGAAAATATCCACAGAAATAAACAAAAAGTTTTATCAAAATATACTTCTTCAAATATCCAGAAAGTACATCACTCTTCCAAATTCAATGTAAATAAATTACACGATTACCAAACACTGAGCCATTACCCTAAAGGCAAATTGTCTTTAATAGTTTTCAAGTACCTTTGAGGCAAAAATATTTCAGAAAATGTATTTTGCAAAGTAACTAGCAATCACCTCTCAGTCAAATAAATTAAATAAAATGACAAAAATGGATCTAATGTTTTGATTCCATATTTTTAATGAAATGCAAATCAGAGAGTATAATCTGGCTTAATGCATATATGAATGTCAATGATATTTCAGTGTTATTTTTCACATTACATTCTTTACCAAGTAATGTTACCATCTTGACATTAGAAAGCATATGAAATGCCAGAAATATATTTTCTTCTATTTTAAAACAAATCAACATTATTTAAGTAAAATCTTAGCTGTTTGTTTTAGAGAAGGAAATAGCAACCCACTCCAGTATTCCTGCCTGAACATATCCCATGGACAGAGAAGTCTGGCGGGCTACAGTCCAAAGGGTGGCAAAGAGTCAGACATGAATGAGCAACTAAAAATGTATAGCTGTTTGTTTAATTCATGTGTGTGCTTGTGTATGTGTGCCACATTCAAACCTTAGTAATTTCATATGCACATATCTATGTTTGACAGATTGGCATTTGCTTTTATTAAACCCTAGAATGGCATAAACAAATGCTGTTTTCCCTGTTAAATCTTTAATACCCTGATTCTATCCTAAGTTATACTCTAATATGACTTCATCTATTCTTTTTAATTCCTGCTGTTTTGGTTTTCACTATTTTGTCTTTTTTTTTTTTTAATTTCAATCAATACTATAACAGTAGCAATATATAACAATCAATATTATAACAGTAGCCACCAACCCCAGGTTTCTCTGATGACGAATAACGAACTAAAATCTCTTTACAATTTCATTACATATTTTAACTAATGAATGAATATGTGGCCAAGTATTTTAATGTCAGTTCTCCAAACCCACAGACACTATCAAACTGTAAATAAACAAGGAATAGTTTAGTCAGAGGAGTACAAAGCCAGGTGGCACCCCATGATGAGAACATGACTTCTGTTGCTGTATTAAATAGCATTGGTGCTCCATTCAGATAATTTTCTTTTTAAGTGAGTACACTGTTCTTTAAATACTGTGTGGCTACTAATGCTCCTAATGGCATGTACTAAGGATTAGCCTCCACAGACAAGAGCTACCTAATCTGATTGCCAGTGTGTTGATGGCAGGGGTAAGTCTCTGACCCACCACACCCCATCTGTATCCCCAATGCTTTAAGAGTGTCAAGGCACCCTCCGGTGTTGCCTGTCTTTTCTGTGTTACAGCTGTGGGCTTGTGGGAAGTAGAGGGAGTCACCTGTCTCGTATTCCCCATCCTTGATGGAGTTCTGGCACATTGGTCTGGTGGATGGTGAGAAGAGTCCTGGCAGCAGAGCAGGCACCCAAATATGCTAAGCCTTAGGCCAGAGACATCTGTGGTGCTCTGTTCTCACTCAGAACTGAGGAAATATCTGTGTTAGAGGTCATATAACATGAAGTAGCTAAATAAAACACCACAGTCTTCCCTGATGGTTCAGCAAGTAAAGAATCCATCTGCAGTATAGGAAATGCAGGAGACAGTATCAGGAAGATCCCTGGATCAGGAAGATCCCCTGGAGGAGGGCTTGGGGAAACACTCCTGTATTCTTGCCTGGGAAAATCCCATGGATAGAGGAGCCTGTCCATGGGATCTCAAAGAGTCAGATATGACTGAAGCAACTAAGCACACATGCATAAAACACCACTGCAGTTTGAGAGACCATAGAAGAAAGGTACAAGTTATAGTTTTGTGCTTTATTCTGCTTTTGTTCTTTTGTACAAGTTCCCTCTCTTCCTAAAAGGAAACATATAAACCTCTAGATTTTTTCTTATCTTGATAAGAAATATAGATGTTATCAAATAACTGTCAGTTTTCTTCTTCTCTTTTTTTTCGATTGTCTTCAATGCGACTGTCCATGGGGTCACAAAGAGTCGGACACAACTTAGTGACTGAACAATGACAACACTTTATATGCAACAGTGAGTGGTTGCAATAGAAACTCCCCTTTGGAAAAGGAAAAGCTAGGAGGCACATAGGGGTAACTGGTTCACATCAAGGATTCCACCAGACCAACCATGCATTGTGAGGTCCCTTGTCAAGAATCATGAAATATCTGAAATGATACCCTACTCACAGTCTATTAACTTGACCAGATTTCTGGATGTTGGTAGACTAAATATTACTAGGTCACAGATGAAAGACAATTTAATATCACAGCAATGTCAGCATTTGCTTTTCCTGGTTCTCTGAGCCCCAGTTCTCAAAAGGAAACATGAAGACCTTGTGTATCACCTTTAAAAAAATAAGTTGTGTAACAGTAGATGAAACATGAGCTTAGGGAGTCTGAATCTTTTGTAATGGACAGGAAATGAACCTGTTCTTAACTTTAGCTTTCAAGGATATTTGACATAGAAATGTTTGATATATACAAAGTTTGCCATAAAAACAGTGTTAAAAAGATAGTCTGAAACAAAAGGGCAATTACTGTCATAAAATGTGCAAAAACATGACACCCATAGAGACGTGTCTCCCCAAATACCTTCCTCTTGATAACAGGTAAATGTATTGATTAGATGCTTATTCTGCTTTCTGGAATAAAGTGTCTAGTATTCTTTATGATCTATGATTTTTCTTTGTGTCTTAATTTTGTAATTATTACTACTTATAATGAAATTTTAATTTTAGAATAGTTTTTGATTTACAGTAAATTTATAAGATGATACAAAGTTTCTATATACCATGAGTTTCCTCTATTATTAATGTCTTGTGTTATTTTGGTATCATTATCATAGTGAATCAACTTTGATATTAATACGTATGAAATCTAAATAAATTATGATGCTTACTTAATTAACTTTCACCTAAGGCTCTTTTTTTGTCCCAAGGTTCCAGTCACATGGGCTTACCTGCTAGCTTAGCTAGTAAAGAATCCACCTGCAATTCAGGAGACCCTGGTTCATTTCCTAGGTCAAGAAGATCCCCTGGAGAAGGAATTGGCTACCCACTCCAGTATTCTTGGGCTTCCCTGGTGGCTTAGATGGTAAAGAATCTGCCTGTGATGTGGGAGACCTGGGTTTGTTCCCTGGGCTGGGAAGATCCCCTGGAGGAGAGCATAGCAACCCACTCCAGTATTCTTGCCTGGAGAATCCTCACAGACAGAGAGGTGCCTGGCAGGCTACAGTCCATAAGGTTACATACCACATTGCTTTAGTCATTATATCACATTGTGTCATGTTATTTCTTTTTGTTATAGTTTCTCAAGACTCCCTTTTTAAAAAAAAATTATTTCATGTTTTTAGTGGAGTATTATTGATTTATAACATTGTGTTAGTTTCTGTTGTGCAGCAAAGTGAGTCAGTTATACATATACATGTATCAACTCTTTTTTAGATTCTGTTCCCACATAGGTCGCTACAGAGTTAGTGGAATTCCCCGGACTACACTTAGTAGAGTTCCCTGTACTATAGAGTTCAGTTAAGTTCAGTCGCTCAGTCGTGTCTGACTCCTTGCGACCCCATGAATCACAGCACACCCGGCCTCCCTGTCTATCACCAACTCCCGGAGTTCACTCAAACTCATGTCCATCGAGTCGGTGATGCCATCGAGCCATCTCATCCTTTGTAGTCCCCTTCTTCTCCTGCCCCCAATCCCTCCCAGCATCAGGGTCTTTCCAATGAGTCAACTCTTCCCATGAGGTGGCCAAAGTATTGGAGTTTCAGCTTTAGCATCAGTCCTTCCAATGAACACCCAGGATTGATCTCCTTTAGGATGGACTGGTTGGATCTCCTTGCAATCCAAGGGACTCTCAAGAGTCTTCAACACCACAGTTCAAAAGCATCAATTCTTTGGCACTCAGCTTTCTTCACAGTTCAACTTTCACATCCATACATGACCACTGGAAAAACCAGAGCCTTGACTAGATGGACCTTTGTTGGCAAAGTAATGTCTCTGCTTTTGAATATGCTATCTAGGTTGGTCATAACTTTCCTTCCAAGGAGTGAGCGTCCTTTAATTTCCTGGCTGCAATCACCACCTGCAGTGATTTTGGAGCCCAGAAAAATAAAGTCTGACATTGCTTCCACTGTTTCCCCATCTATTTGGCATGAAGTGATGGGACCAGATGCCATGATCCTAGTTTTCTGAATGTTGAGCTTTAAGCCAACTTTTCACTCTCCACTTTCACTTTCATCAAGAGGCTTTTTAGTTCCTCTTCACTTTCTGCCCTAAGGGTGGTATCATCTGCATATCTGAAGTTTTTGATATTTCTCCCAGCAGTCTTGATTCCAGCTTGTGCTTCTTCCAGCCCAGCATTTCTCATGATATACTCTGCATATAAGTTAAATAAGCAGGGTGTAATATACAGCCTTGACGTACTCCTTTGCCCATTTGGAACCAGTCTGTTGTTCCATGTCCAGTTCTAACTGTTTTCCTGATCTGCATATAGGTTTCTCAAGAGGCAGGTCAGGTGGTCTGGTATTCCCATCTCTTTCAGAATTTTCCACAGTTTATTGTGATCCACACAGTCAAAGGCTTTGGCATATTCAAGTTAGTAGAGTTAAATCTAGTAGTTAGAGTTAGTAGAGTTCCATGTACTATACAGTAAGTTCTTATTACTTTGGAAGGAATGATGCTAAAGTTGAAACTCTAGTACTTTGGCCACCTCATGCGAAGTGTTGACTCATTGGAAAAGACTCTGATGCTGGGAGGGATTGGGGGCAAGAGGAGAAGGGGACGACAGAGGATGAGATGGCTGGATGGCATCACTGACTCGATGGACGTGAGTCTGAGTGAACTCTGGGAGTTGGTGATGGGGACAGGGAGGCCTGGTGTGCTGTGATTCATGGGGTCGCAAAGAGTCGGACATGACTGAGTGACTGATCTGATCTGATTTTATAGATTGTAGTGTGTATTTGTTAATCTCAATCTCTCTATTTATTCTTCTCTCCCTTTCCTTTTTTTGATGACATTTACAGTTTTGAGTAGTAACATTTCTCAATAGCCATTTGTCTGATAGGTTTCTCATGATTAGACTGTGGTTATGGAGAAGGAAATGGCAACCCACTCCAGTGTTCTTGCCTGGAGAATCCCAGGACGGCGGAGCCTGGTGGGCTGCTGTCTATGGGGTAGCACAGAGTTGGACACGCCTGAAGTGACGTAGCAGCAGCAGCATGGGTTTTTAAGAAGATCATTAAGATAAAGTACCATCCATCACACTATATTGTTGTTGTTCAGTTGCTAAGTTGTGTCCTTCACTATCTTCTTAAGTTTGCTCAAACTCATGTCCATTGAGTCGATGATGTTATCTAACCATCTCATCCTATGTTGTCCCCGTTTGCTCATGCCCTCAGTCTTTTCCAATGAGTCAGCTCTTTGCATCAGGTTGCCAAAGTATTGGCCACATTATATTAAGGACATAGATTACCAACCCAATTTACAATTGTTGGCATTAATCCCTTAGCTGAGATATTGTTTGGCAGTTTTCCCCACTTTAAAGTTATTGATTTTTGTTTTTTTCTTTCCTTTCCATACCATACTTTTTGGAAGTAATCTCCAGGCCCAGCCAACATTTAAGAAGTTCTCCACCTCTCTGAAGGCAGAGTATGCATATAGGTTTTTAAAAATTCTTCTTCGTGGAGATGTTTCTTTTCCCTTATTTATTTAATCATTTATTAATATTAATGCAGCCTCATGGATATTTATTTTTCACTTTGAGTTATGACCTAATATTTTTTATTTGCTTTGATGCTCAAATTTTTAGTCCATTGAGACTTAATCCATAGGGAGATCTTTCAGTTGGCTTCTGTATTCCTTTGATATTCCCCTTATATTTGTGAATATGTGTGCTTCTCACACTGGAAGATTCTTCAGGCTTATCTTTGATCTATCCTGCCAAAGGCCTAGAGTCAGTTATTTCTTCAAGGAGCCTTGGTTCCTAATTAGATAATAGAGTGTATTATTACTTGCATATTGTTTGAATGAACAATAAAAAATAACATTGAATAAATTAAAAAACACAATATGAAATATATTTAGGCTTTTGTATATGGTTTGCAACTTTCAGAGGGTAAAGCTTGTAGTAATTATTAAAATCCAAAATTTAAATCCTCAAAAACACAACACTTCACTTCTTTTTCAGATTTTCAGGGGGTCTCTTCGCATCTCATAATAAGGAAACTGGGCTCCTCCCATCTGTAAGTTTTGCCATCTTTAAGACTTCAGTTTTTGTTGTTGTTGTTTGTTTGTTTGCTTTCACTTAGTAGACAGTGTCAAAAATTAGCAAAAGGAAATTTGTTTCTTATCACTTGTCCTAATAACTGAACATGACGTTTGTCCTTCCACACATTTGACTATCTTCAGATGTTTAACTACACCTAGCTGCAGTGGGGGTTAAAAACTGCCGTCCCTGGCTGGATGCTGTTGTTGTTTAGTCCTTAAGTTGTGTCTGATTCTTTGCAACCCCATGGATTGCAGCCCAATAGGCTCCTCTTTTCATGGGATTTCCCAGGCAAGAATACTGGAGTGGGTTGCTATTTCCTTCTCCAGGGGAATTTTCTTGATTCAGGGATCTGAAGTGGAGCTGATATAATAATAATATAAATTAAGTGTACAATAAATGTCATGTGCTTGAATCATCCCCAAACTATTCCCTACCCTGGTCCCTGGAAGAATTTTCTTCCATAAAACCAGTCACTGGGGCCAAAAAGATTGGGGACCGTGGCTCTCTAGGACTCTCAGGATCCATCACCTGGAGGCAGTAGGGCAGCTCGACCTTGAGGTTGACCATTGCCAGTCTTCCTGATACAGGTGATCTGGGAAAGGAAGTCCCACTATCCCAAGAAGTTGGGGAACATGATGTCTCTCCATCTCTTGGGCTGAGACATCACCCCTTGAGCCCTTGATGCACTTGGTGTGGCCTTCCCTGGTGAAGACCCATGAAGGGCAGAGTGGCTAAGAAGCATCAAGTTCTGAGCAGATGCTGGAGGTTTGATGAAATTTCTGCTGAAGTTGAGCATATCCCTAAACTCCATCACATCAGAAGGGGTACATCTTGGTAAGGACATGGAGTGAACAAGATTGAGCCTCATGGAGACCCATCCACAGTGGTACGGATCCCGGGTGCATTCATGTGCTAACTGTAGGCACATCTTCTGCCTGCAGCTTTCAGAGTTCAGCCCATTAAATTAAGGTAGGATCATGACAGCCCAAAGCCACCAGCCAGCTGGGTCTGACTGGGTAACACTGGGGCTGGATGCTGCTTCTCAGTAAAAACTTTAAACTATGGAAGGTGAATATAATTATCATATGGATAGAAGGTCTTTATTTCCAAGTGCCATTTTAGTTTAAGCCTTCAGTATTTCTGCATCTCAGGCCACTATGTTAGACAACCCCTAACTAACACATAAATCTCAATGTCCTTTTGTAAACTCTTTTAAATATTTCTAGTATATTTGTCCTCCAAGTTATTCTACTTATAGTTGTCAAATTAACATACCCTAAATCAAAGACATTTTCATCGAATTTCCTTATCCAGAAACTCCTGATGATTACCCATTACACCCAATAATGTTTTAAACTCTGATCTGATTATTCAGATCTCTGCATGAGCTATATATTCCAAACTTTTCTCACACTGTTTCTCAATATATGTTAACTGATGCAGCCAATCTGACTTGCTCATCATTCTAGAACACACCATGTGCTTTCCCTCCTCCATATTTTAATACCCTCTCCCAGCCTTCTTATTGTGCTGCCTTTTTACTTGCCTTTAAACCCTGAATTAAATGCCACCTTCCTTCAAGATGATGGAAGTGAATTTTCTATTTTTGAATTTTGATAGAATCTTGTAGCTTTTGAAACTACTTCCCCCAAATTTTTATGACAATAGCATTATTGTCATAATTACACTATATGGACCTGGGGAACAGATATTAAAATATATTCATCTTTATATTACTAGCAGTAAATAATAAATTATCTTGTAGATTTCTAATGTGCATGCTCAGTTGCTTCAGTCATGTTCAGCTCTTTGTCACCCTATGGACTGTAGTCTGCCAGGCTTCTCTGTCCAGGGGATTCTCCAGGCAAGAATACTGAAGTGGGTAGCCATTTCTTTCTCCAGGGGATCTTCCCAACCCAAGGATCAAACCCACAGCTCCTGCAGCTCCTGCATTGTAGGTGGGTTCTTTACCCACTGAGCTACCTGGGAAGCTCTATCATACTAGCAGGAAATAATAAATTATCTTCCATGAATTTTTCACTCAGTAAAAATTTAATTAATCATGGACAAATGACTTTAAGTTAAAAAAGCTTGCATTGTATAATTTATTTCCTTTTAAACAGAACTCTACTTTTTATTGTTATATTGAATATCTTTTGATATAGTAACATACAGTACAGAAGAAAAAAATAAGCTGTCATTTTATTTCTACAACCTGATACATTAAAACTTTAGGTTAATACTTTCTAATGTGGTAAGATTGAGACAAATAAGGAGATATTAGAAAGGTCAATGACTAAATAGCTAATCATTAACAATTTGTAAATTACAAAGATTTAGCAAAGCATTCACTGAAAATATAATTAGAAAAATAAGATGAGAGTTAAATCTACTCTGCTTTATGGAACTAGATACTACTGTCTTTCTCAGAAGTGAAGTGGTTTAAAAGAATTTCCAGAACAGTCCATTCTTTTAACTTAACTTCACACCAACCACTTAAATACATATTCCAAATTATTATAATCATGTTATAATCATTTTATCTATATTTATTTAATATATTTTGTAATATTAAAATAGAAACTACTAATTTTAAGGTTGTATTTGTATTTGCAATAAGTGTCTGATAAACTGGAAGGCATTTTAAGTACTTTTCATTCATTCAATCAAATCATGTTTATGTAACCTAAGCTACTGTCCAGCACTGGAAGGAAAATATTGGTTTTATTGTCATTGCTCTAATTTTGGCAGTTTCCAAGCATTTGTCCTGGCCTCCTGGAATGTATAATGTAAGATATGGTCCTTCATTTAACAAACGAAAATTTGACTGAGACATATGTACAATACCAAACACCAGGACTTTATGATCAGGAGCATTCTTGTCGAGTAAAGAGTAACCACCGTTGATGCAGTTCAGGAGAACTGAGGGAATGGGAATTGATCGTGCATGTCTGAAGGGTCTAAGTATAAAATGTGATGGCTTCTCTGAAGTGAAGTTTTCCTAAGATTCTACCATAGTCCTTAATGTGCAGTTGCCAAGAACAGAATAAGATTCTAAGGCTATTTGGAATACTGTATAATTTGTTTTCTCACTATTTTTTTTTGGCATTTTTAAAAAGTGAATGATCTTTATTACTTATACTGATGATGTCTGTTGAATGTGATGCTTGATTGTCATTCTGAAGACATTGATCATTGATGCTAATTAGAACAAAGTCAGCATTGTGGGACTGTATCAAATCTGAAATTTTGCAAGCAGCACCTGTGAGTGTGAGTCTGATTATATATGTGTTGACATTCATATAGTTTTGTTTTTTTGTGTCATTAGTCTATTTTAAGCTATGATGTTTCTAAACATTATCATTAAACAGTATTTTATCAGATGTTTTGGTGAAAGTGGTTTGCCTTTCACTGTACAGATCATCCCTCACTTATGGTTCAACTTTCAATTTTTAAACAAACAGTTCAATCACTCAGTTGTATCCAATACTTTGAGATCCCATGGACTGAAGCACACCAGGCTTCCCCGTCCATCACAAACTCACAGAACTTGCTCAAACTCATGTCTATTGAGTCGGAGATGCCAACCAACCACCTTATCCTCTGTCATCCCCTTCTCATCCTGCCTTCAATTTGCCAGCATCAGGGTTGTCACATTAGGTGGCCAAAGTACTGGAGCTTCAGCTTCAGCTTCAGCATCAGTCCTTCCAATGAATATTTAGGATTCATTTCCTTTATGATTGACTGGTTTTAACTCCCTGCAGTGCAAAGGATTCTCAAGAGCCTTCTCCAACACCACAATTCAAAAACATCAATTGTTCAGTGCTCAGTTTTTTTTATGGTCCAACTCTCACATCCATATGTGACTACTGGAAAAGCCATAGCATTGGCAATAAGGACCTTTTTTGGAAAGTAATGTCTCTGCTTTTTAATACGCTGTCTAGGTTTGTCATAGCTTTTCTTCCAAAGAGCAAGCATCTTTTAATTTCATGGCTGTACTCACCATCTACAGTGATTTTTAGAACCCAGAAAAGAAAGTCTGCCACAGTTTCCATTGTTTCCCCATCTATTTGCCATGAAGTGATGGGGCCGGATGTCATGATCTTCCTTTTTTGAATGTTGAGTTTTCAGCCAGCTTCTTTACTCTCCTCACTTACTTTCATCAATAGGCTCTTTAGTTCTTCTTCACTTTCTGCCATAAGGATGGTGTCATCTACATATCTGAGATTGTTGATATTTCTCCTGGAAATCTTGGTTCCAGCTTGTGCTTCATCCAGTCCAGCATTTCTCATGATGTACTCTGCATATAAGTTAAATAAGCAGGGGAACAATATACAGCCTTGACATACTCCTTTCCTGATTTGGAACCAGTTTGTTGTTCCATGTCCAGTTTTAACTGTTGCTTCTTAACTTTCATACAGATTTTTTAAGAGGCAGATAAGGTGGTCTGGTATTCCCATTTTTTAAAGAAATTTCCACAGTTTATTGTGATCCACAGAGTCAAAGGCTTTAGCGTTGTCAATGAAGCAGAAGTATATCTTTTTCTGAAATTCTCTTGCTTTCTCTATGATCCAATGGATACTAGCAATTTGATCTCTGGTTCCTCTGCCTTTTAGAAATCTAGCTTACGAATTTGGAAGTTCTCGGTTCGTGTATTTTTGAAGCCTAGCTTTGAGAATTTTGAGATTACTCTCCTAGCATGTGAGATGAATGCAATTGTGTGGTAGTTTCAACATTCTTTGGCATTGAGATGAAAACTGACCTTGTCCAGTCCTGTGGCCACTGCTGTTTTCCAAATTTGCTGGCATATTGAGTGTAGCACTTTCACAGCATCATCTTTTAGGATTTGAAATAGCTCAGCTGGAATTCCATCACCTCCACTAGCTTTGTTGGTAGTGATGCTTCCTAAGGCCTACTTGACTTTGCACTCCAGAATGTCTGGCTCTAGTTGAGTGATCACACCATTCTGATTATCTAAGGTCATTAGATGTTTTTTTTTGTATAGTTTTTCTGTGTATTCTTGCCACCTCTTCTTAGTATCTCCTTGTTATGCTAAAGATCCATAACATTTCTGTCGTTATGTTATGGATATTGTGCCGATCTTTGCATGACATGTTCCCTTGGTATCTCTCATTTCCTGGAAGAGATCTCTAGTTTTTCCCATTTTATTGTTTTCTTCTATTTATTTGCATTGATCACTTAGGAAGGTTTTCTTCTCTCTCCTTGCTATTCTTTGGAACTCTGCATTCTGATTGATATATCTTTCCTTTTCTCCTTTTCCTTTTGCTTCTCTTCTTTCCTCAGGTATATGTAAGGCCTCCTCAGACAACCATCTTGCCTTTTTTCATTTCTTTTTCTTGGTGAATGTTTGGATCACTGCCTCCTGTACAATGTCATGAACCTCCCTCCATAGTTCTTCAGGCCCTCTATCTATCAGATCTTATCCCTTGAATCCATTTGTTACTTCCACTATATAATTGTAAGGGATTTGATTTAGGTCATGCCTGAATGGTCTAGTGGTTTTCCCCACTTTCTTCAATTTAAGTCTGAATTTGGCATTAAGAGATTCATGGTCTGAGCCACAGTCAGCTCCTGGTCTTTTTTTTTTTTTTTTTTCCTGACTATATAGAATTTCTCCATCTTTGGCTGCAAAGAATATAATCAAACTGATTTTGGTATTGATCATCTGGTGATGTCCATGTGTGGAGTCACCTCGTGTTGTTGGAAGAGTGTGTTTGCTATGACCAGTGCATTCTCTTGCAAAACTCTAATAGCCTTTTCCCTGCTTCATTTTGTACTCCAAGGCCAAACTTGCCTGTTAATCCAGGTATCTCTTGACCTCTTACTTCTACATTCCAGTTCCCTATGATAAAAGGACATCTTTTTTGGGAGGTAGTTCTAGAAGGTCTTCTAGGTTATTATAGAGCTGTTCAACTTCAGCTTCTTTGACATTAGTGGTTGGGGCATAGACCTGGATTACTGTGATATTGAATGGTTTGCCTTGGGAATGAACAAAATCATTCTGTCATTTTTGAGATTGCACCCAAGTACTGCATTTTGGACTCTTTTGTTGAGAGCTACTCGATTTCTAAGGGATTCTTGCCCATAGTAGTAGATATAAATGTCATCTGAGTTAAAGTCATCCATTCCAGTCCATTTTAATTCACTGATTCCTAAAATGTCAATGTTCACTCTTGCTATCTCCTGTTTGATAACTTCAATTTGCCTTGATTCCAGGTTCCTATGCAGTAGTCTTCTTTTCAGCATCACACTTTACTTCCATCACTACTCACATTCACAACTGGGTGTTGTTTTAGCTTTGGCTCCATCTCTTCATTCTTTCTGGAGTTATTTCTCAACTCTTCTCCAGTAGTAATTTGGACAGCTACTGACCTGGGAAGTTCATCCTTCAGTGTCATATCTTTTTGCTTTTCATACTGTTCATTTTAAACATTATGATGGTGCCAATGTTATATGTGTTCAGTACAAACTGTACTTCAAATTTTGAATTTTTATCTTTTTTCAGGCTAGCAATATGCCTTGTGATACTCTCTTATGATGCTGGGCAGTGGTAGTGAGCTGTTCCTCACAGTTGGCCATATGATCACAAGGGTAAACAACTGATAAACATACAACAATTCTGTATCATACAACCATTCTGTTTTTGACTTTAAGTATATTATTTAATACATTCCATGAGATAGTCAACACTTTGTTATAAAACGGGTTTAATTTTGCCCAACTGTAGACTAATGTAAATGTTCTCAGCATGTTCTGGGTAGGCTAGGTAAACTATGATGTTCAGTATTTTGAATGTATTAAATGTATTTTTTATGTAGAATATTTTCAATTTATAGTAGGTTTATCAGGATGTAACTCCCTCATAAGTCAAGGAAGATCTGTACTTCTTAAGTTTTAGCACTCAGAGTAGAGCAATATAAGTTAAAACATAAATGTAGAGGTTTATTTATACATTATGGATGCACTGAATTTATATACTCATTGTATGTATACGTTGTAAATGCATTGAATTTATACATTCAGTGCACTGTGAATGCACTGAAAAATACTGGTTCACTACTTCATGTATTTTACCTAGCTTGATGGTAATGCCAGGAGGTATTCCAAAATCTTTGATAGTAAGTATTTTGGATTTTATGATATAAATTAAAAAGCTTAATATGAAGACATCTCAAGGCTCAAAAATTACTTGTATTTATTAAATCTGTCTTATTTAACTCATGTAATTTTGTTGTCATGAAGGCTGGACTTAATGAAATATCTCTAATATTTGAAAAATAAAGTGAAAGTCTTGAGTCACTGTCAAATACTATAATTACCATATACTCACAACAGCCCAAAGAAGACAGTTGAATGTGAAAAGGCTTGGCTTTATGATGAAATTTCAGGATGCAGCAATAAGCTTAACTGGAATAGCTTTTTTTTTTTTTTTCCATAAATTTGTTATCATTAAATGCATAACACAGTCTTAATTTTTATGAGTCTACATGTCAATTCAGATAAATTAACATTATGATCCATAGCCATACCCATCTAAAATTATCAGCTTCTACATATTTGTTCTGGAGAGACATTTCATATGCAAGATTGTAAGAATCCATGTTCAATACCTTTGTGAAAATACATTTCCAAAAGTGTCACTTTTTGATCATCATATCAATGCTCTAGCTTGCAATTATTTCATGTAATAAATAGATCCCAAGTCAATTAATTTTGAATCTGCTATATTCCAAGCACTTTCCTTTCAGGTGATTTTTGAAGTGGCTGGGACATTCATAGGTTCCTATTGCATCTTCATCATAATCAGATCAGATCAGATCAGATCAGTCGCTCAGTCCTGTCCGACTCTTTGCGAACCCATGAATCGCAGCACACCAGGCCTCCCTGTCCATCACCAACTCCCAGAGTTCACTCAGACTCACGTCCATCGAGTCAGTGATGCCATCCAGCCATCTCATCCTCTGTCGTCCCCTTCTCCTCCTGCCCCCAATGCCTCCCAGCATCAGAGTCTTTTCCAATGAGTCAACTCTTCCCATGAGGTAGCCAAAGTACTGGAGTTTCAGCTTTAGCATCATTCCTTCCAAAGAAATCCCAGGGCTGATCTCCTTCAGAATGGACTGGTTGGATCTCCTTGCAGTCCAAGGGACTCTCAAGAGTCTTCTCCAACACTGCAGTTCAAAAGCATCAATTCTTCGGCACTCAGCCTTCTTCACAGTCCAACTCTCACATCCATACATGACCACAGGAAAAACCATAGCCTTGACTAGACGAACCTTTGTTGGCAAAGTAATGTCTCTGCTTTTGAATATGCTATCTAGGTTGGTCATAACTTTCCTTACAAGGAGTAAGTGTCTTTTAATTTCATGGCTGCAGTCACCATCTGTAGTGATTTTGGAGCCCAGAAAAATAAAGTCTGACACTGTTTCCACTGTTTCCCCATCTATTTCCCATGAAGTGATGGGACCGGATGCCATGATCTTCGTTTTCTGAATGTTGAGCTTTAAGCCAAATTTTTCACTCTCCACTTTCACCTTCATCAAGAGTAGTGAATCCTAATTCTATGCAATATATAACTGGAACCAACAAAACTGAACTAATATAACTGTTTTTCAGTTGATCACTTTACTGTTAGATAAAATGGTTCCTTTAATTTTTTTCTTTGAATATTGCTCACCTTTTTCAAAAAAAAAAAAAATAGCTGAATGATTGCTATGGTGTAAAATGAATGTTGCATGTATTTTAATGTAGGAGCAAAGTGTCTTAACTGTAGTATTTCTTGATTGAATTGATTTAATACAACATTTTAAAACAACTTTCAGATGCTCTGCTATGCATCAAAGCTGTACCAATAAATACCACACAATAAAAATCATAGAATGAATTTCATATAAGTTATTGGATGCTTAACCCAACCCTACACTGACAATCTTTATTAGATGTATTCTAACAACTTATTTATATTATAAATGTGCTTTACTTTTTTGTGTCCGACTGTGTGTTATAAACATAAATGATAATAACAATACTCCTTTCAGAATTTGCTCTTGTTTTTCTCTATAAATTTCAGCAAGAATAACCATATTCAAAAACTGAAGGCACATGTTAACTATTGTTAAATTTTCAGAAACATTTTTCAAGCATATTTTTTAGCAGAATAAGAAGTGAATTATGTTGCTTGGCCTATTGAATTATCTGTATTTTGTGTGGTATAAGCTCTAAAAATATGACAGTAACATTTGGTCTGAAATATATAACAAAACCTGGAAAAGAAATATATTGTGGGGATTTATACATGGATCAATGCACAGTGGAATAAGGCACATAAATCCCCAGATATCAATGGAAAAACAGATAGAATATTATTTGAAAGATATAGCTAAGGAAAAGAGGGAGTGTGCAGGTGGAATGTTGCTTCCTTATTATGTATGTAGCACTAAGTAATGGTAGTACGCACTGTGTAAGACTAGGGAAACAAAACACAAATCTTGGACTAAAATTTAGATTCAGTGCTCAGAAAGATATCTGGCTCCCTCCCCACATTAGTGCTACCAGGATTATTAGAAAGTAAAGCATTTGGAACTTCTTTTGGATAAGGAAGCAACATACTGAAGTACACGTGATCTGTTTAATAGTGCAATTTTGAAGAATTTATTTAAATAGTTTCCTATGAATATTTCCTATGGGGAAAATGTTTTATATATATATTTATAATATTAGTACTGTAAATTGCTAGGCAACTTTAACCTAATTATTCTTGACTGGATTTTACATTATGTATAACAAAAGAATGTTCTTTTCTACTTTAGCTTTTATTTATACTTTTAGGTATTAGTATGTGACTCTAATCTCTTTCAAAGGAAAGATGTATTTTGTATTTTGTTGAATCTAAGGCATAAACAATACACTTAAGAACTGTTTTAAAGAATTAATATATATATAATAACAAATTATAAAGCTCTTAATTGGTAAAGAGCTAAAAATAAGAAATGTTTATTGAGTGTCAGGCATTGTTCTGAATTTTGTATACATGTTATCTCTCCCATCATGTAGCTATTATGAGATTAAGTTAGTTAATTTGAAATGAATGATTGTAAAAGTTAAAAAGATTGGATAAGAAATAGAGGAAATTGGGGAATGTCCCATTAATGTGTAGGCATCTTTCTTAGAATTTGTTCTTTATTTTTCTAATAGAATTTTTAAGAAAATGATTAAATTTCATAGCATGGAACTTTTAGTAATTCTTAACAATTTTGAGTTACTGTAATATCACTTTGGTGTGGAAATTAGGGGCAAAACATTGGCTGCATATTGAGAATGGAGTTCTCACAAGTGACCTGAAAGACTTTTGCTAGTAAAGGAAGCACACGCACGCACACACACACACACACATTCAGAGTCAGTCAGAAAGGAGATAAATGTGATGAGGAGAAAAGCAAAGTTGAGGTGGTACTGATAAAAAGTAGAATTTATCCAATGCATGTCCAATAAATTCATCCAAATATTATAAAAATGAATATAGATACAAAGGACATGAGGTTTAGTCTTGATCTAATCCTTATAACAACTTTGAAGTGTTCTTACCTCCCTAACTTTTATTTTTCTATCTCTACAATGCCACAGTTCTTTCTTGACACCTCTTATTGATTGTTTTTGGTAATGAAATATTTTATAGAATATTTTATTATATACTAATGCCAAGTAGCAACAGTATTATACTTAAAGTATACACATTTACAATGATTGATTAGTAAAGTTAGTGTAGACAGCAGTAAGCATAAGTTCTAATTATAGAATATTTAGAAAAATGAACTGCAATTATCAAGTAAGATAATCCTACAAATGTAATGAAAAATAGCTTCTAATTATTTGCTTAAATTTCTAATCACTTTTTTGTAGGATACCATTTCAAAGATAAATAAAATACAAATTATTAACCTTTAATATGTTCACACTTTATAATTACTTGAGACACATACTCGTTAGTGCAATTTAATTATATATGCCTTATCTAATACAACTGGCCTTTTATATACAGGTTTAGTATGAGGACAAATTATTTTAGAATTGAAGCAGATTATAAATTAGTATATACTTTATTTTTTTAAAAAAATAATTGCTTTCCTATAAGAAGATATATTGCAATTTCACATGAGGCAATATAATTTGTCTTAGTATGTTATCTTTACATTTCAGACCATTATATATCATTAAATTTGCCATGGTATATTGAATTTTAGAAACAAAACAAAATGTCCACATACATTCCATTGTTGCTTAAGAGAAAGCTACAATTAGTGACCACATTGCTTAGTCATTATTTTTTTTTAGTTAGGGGTAAGTTTGTACTATGGGTTTTGGATTATTCTCTCTTTGTATTATCTCCTTCTGAAACTCTAAATATGACCTATACTTTCTCAATCAATCCTCCATGATTCCTAAGTTTTCATTTATTTTTACCCCATCATTTTTCTTTATTTCCAAAGCTTATGTTGTATTTATTTTTTTATACGTAGATAAGAACATGGTAAAAATCCCACAGATAATAAAGATTCCAAAGCACAAGATCTTAATGACCAGGAAAACAACCTTACTTTACTTGTCTGGACTGTTGGCATAATTATTAACACATAGGGTTTGATCATGTGATGACTACTCAGAAAGCTGGAAGGGGCTCAGAGCAAACTATAGGGCTCTCTGCTCTCATGACAGAGATTATTTCCCAGTAAATGAAGATATATTTAAAACTCTTCAATGTTTTCACTTCATCTTTCAGTAAACATATACACAGTCAGTTGTAATATCAGAAGGAAGATGAACTAGCTTATGAATTATTAAACTAAAACTGAATGCCTTCTACAAAATTTTTAACTGCATTCTCATTTTCAATTAAATTAGTTATATTTAACAAGAAATATTACATGAGTATGTAATCAAAGGAAAATGAACAAGAGATAAAGTATTTATGAAAACACTCATGATGTAGACTTCTACTTCATCATTTTGTTTTATTTATACAGCCAAGATTCCCTTAGTACCTTAAATAGGGCCTGTATTACAACAAAGAATAAAATATGGAAAGCCTATTGCTGATGTAATTTATAAAGAGGGAGCTAGGGAATAAACATAAGAAAATTAAATCACATGTGTAAAATTGATCTGTAGTATGTGGTGTTGCGCTCAGGAGCTTCAGTCCTGTCAGACTTTGGGAAGCCTGTAATGAGTAGTATGGAAGAAATAAAAGAGGAAAGAGAGAAGGACTGTGAAACTGTGACAGTGGTTAAAAGTACGAACAGGGTGGTCAGAGAAGAATAGTGAGGAAGGTCCCCATTAAGTAACATCTTGAAGAATGTGAAAAAATTAGTCATGTAGGTATCTAAAGGTGAAAGCATCCCAGTCAGAGTCAAGTCAGTGGAAACACCCTGAGATGGTACATGCCTGGCATGGTCAAGGAAAGAAGGAATGAGAGCAGTGAACCTAGACTGGTTTTAGCAAAGAGGAGAGTAGTAGACAAAGTTAGAGGGACTAGAATCGTGGAAGTAGGTGTTGACTATTGTAAGGCCATTGGCTTTTATTTGGCTTTAAATAGGATATAACTGAAAGGTTTTGAGAAGAGAGATGGCGTGGCCTGTGAAAATGAAAATCTCTCAGTCGTGTGCGATGCTTTGTGACCCCATGGACTGTAGCCTGCCAGGCTCCTCTGTCCATGGAATTTCCCAGGCAAGGATACTGTTCAGTTCAGTTCAGTTTAGTCGCCCAGCCGTGTCCGACTCTTCGCAACCCCATGAATCACAGCACGCCAGGCCTCCCTGTCCATCACCAACTCCCGGAGTTCACTCAGACTCACGTCCATCGAGTCAGTGATGCCATCCAGCCATCTCATCCTCTGTCGTCCCCTTCTCCTCCTGTCCCCAACCCCTCCCAGCATCAGAGTCTTTTCCAATGAGTCAACTCTTCACATGAGGTGGCCAAAGTACTGGAGTTTTAGCTTTTGCATTATTCCTTCCAAAGAAATCCCAGGGCTGATCTCCTTCAGAATGGACTGGTTGGATCTCCTTGCAGTCAAAGGGACTCTCAAGAGTCTTCTCCAACACTGCAGTTCAAAAGCATCAATTCTTTGGCACTCAGCCTTCTTCACAGTCCAACTCTCACATCCATACATGACCACTGGAAAAACCATACCCTTGACTAGATGTACCTTTGTTGGCAAAGTAATGTCTCTGCTTTTGAATATGCTATCTAGGTTGGTCATAACTTTCCTTCCAAGGAGTAAGCGTCTTTTAAAAGGATACTGTAGTGGGTTGCCATTTCCTGACTTATGTTTAAATAGAATGACTCTGTCTTCTTTGTAGGGAGTAAGTGTAAGTGGTCAATGTTGGAACAAGGACACAGATTGAGAAGTTATTGAAATGGTTCAAGTAAGGTATAATGATAGCTAGATCTGGATGACCACGGTGAGGTATGACATGATAAGGTTCAAACCAGAGTCATAGCAGTTCAGTAAAGAGAAATGATTGCAATCTGGATCTATTTCCTAATGGAATATCTGGGTGTCATATAAGAAAGGGGATAATCAGAGATAAGATCAAAGTTTGGGGCAAGCCAACTTGAAGGATGGAGATGTCATTCACAGAGATGGAAAAACTTACTGCAATAAGTTTGAGAGGAAGGATCAAATTAATTTGGGGCATGGTAAGTTTAAGATGATTCTTAGACATTCAAATGGGGATTTAGGGTAGACATTTAGACAGGTGAATCTAGAGTTGCATATAGAAGTCTTGGATGCAGATATAAATTTAGGAGTTATTGCTTGACATATGAAAGTGTGAGCAATTAAAATCAAATAAAATGAATTGATGAACAAAAAAATCTACAACTATATATCTTAAACTGTATACTGGGTTTGACTCACAGGATATATTAATAATAAACATAGTTATTAGAATTATACAAAAATATTCAAGTCTTTTATATAAGGATGCTCTGAGCTGTAAAAACAAGCCAATATAAATATCAACCCATGCAACACACATGAGGCTTCTGTGTTTAGTTGCTAAATGGCAGACCATGACTAATGCTGTCTTTTTCTCAGTAGTTTTTAGTATTTTGATTAGAAAGTCAGATATACATCTTTTGAAATTAGATCTGTATATAAGTTTTCTTAGATATCACACTTGTTTTCATTCTAAGCTTATAAAATATCAATTTAAAATGGCCCAAACAGTTTTAAGTGGACTGGAACATATTGATTGAAAAATTCTTTAATTTGAAATGTTTCTGTCAGGTTAATAAATTGGAGTAATAAAATCACATTGAAAATACCTGCCTGTGCAAACGAGGCTATATGAAATCAATGGGGAGGAACATATGTACGTGACAAACTGTAAATTTTCTTAATGGAAATTAGTTTGATGTAAACAATGTTTGATTGTTGAAATGCTTTCAATATGAGATACGCTGAAGCAATCTTGCTTATCTATGCATTTATCTTGTGTACATGCTGTTAAGAGGAAAATGCAAATACTTTTATGGGGAGAAAAATATGTGTAATAGAATTTTATTAATTCTAAAAGTATCAAAAAATAATTTGGTTTAGATTAGTCATACTCCAAATTAGGATAATGTATCAATAAGTTTCAGCATCTGGATTCAAGGACATATTCATATTATTATTCAAAAATAATAAAATTGATTCAGTTTTCTATTAATTTCAAATAGAAATAGGATTTGAACTATGTAAAATGATAGGATAATTCACATTTTTGAATAGATAAAGATGTCATAAAAATGGATTGGCTTATTAAAATTTATAATGAAATAAGATTGTATTAAATTTAAAATTCCTGAAAACTAAAGAGCAGCATTTAGTGATTTCTATTTAAATTACTGTTAAACAGTTTATTGCAGAAACCTCTGGATTATAAAGTAACAGAACGATATTACAGTGGCAGCAATGAAATATAAACTTCAATAGTGTACTAGTTAAATAGTCCTGTAAACTGTCTCAAGTTGAATTTATAATCCTAACAATGCATTGAGATCGGGGCGGGGCGGGGGGGTTCTAAAGATTGAGCTTTGGATCTCTCTCAGACGGTAAAGCGTCTGTCTGCAATGCAGGAGACCCGCGTTCGGTCCCTAGGTTAGGAAGGTCTGCTGGCGATGGAAATGGCAGCTCACTCCATTATTCTTGTCTGGAAAACCCCATGGACGGCGGACTCTGGTAGGCTACAGTCCATGGGGTTGCAAAGAGTCGGACATGACTGAGTGACTTCACTTCACTATACACATTTCTGAAGCCAAGATGTTTATTAGTTCTAAGCTTCTGCTCTTGTGAAATAATTCCACTTGTAATAATATTTTTCTATAGAATAACACTAAGCTAATATTGATAACACCCTTGCAGATGGGTTTATTAGATCTAGTTAATTTTTTTTCTGGTCATCTTTATTCCTCCATTTCTACTCCTTTCTGCAGTGACTTAAGGATAAAAAAAGTAAATAAAACAGCTTTTGTGAAATTTAACTGTGGAAGAAAACATTTTTATTTTCTTTTTGTGGTCATTTCCCTATTGCAATATTAATATGTTGCAAAAATATTAGTATGTTGCAAAAAAGACATGTTTGTATTTTTATTGCTGTTGTTTTAACCAATCTTTATAAAAATTTAATCACAAAATCCAGAACTCATTCCAAGATCTATATCAGACATCTCTGCTCATAAATCTTCTTGTGCTTGATTTAATAAAATACTTATTAGTGTTTTTTTTTTTTTTTTTTAAGAAACAGAGATTTCAGTCTCTGTTCTTGATTGTACCAAAACAAACCACAACAATGACTTCTATAGGAAATTTTCAGGAATAAATATTGAGAAATCATACAGACATTTGTACTAAAACTTGTGACCAAACATTAACAAAGTTTAAATATGAAAAATAAAATATTTCTATCTAGTTACAATTTAATCGCCTGATAAATGTATAGTCACTCTTTAGAAACCCCTTCTATGTGGCAATGGCAATGCTAAGAGCAAAGATAGAGCTCATGAAACATGAACTACTATCTAATGACCAAGTTATTCCTATCTGAACTTGCCCTTCTCAAAAAACAGACTGAACCTATGTAAGTGTCAAGAGCAATGTTGTGATGAAGTGCATAGGTCTGGAGTCTGGCTGATAGGGTTCAAGTTCTTGCTGCATGACTGAAACAGTATAAGAGGGTATTTGACTGTAATCAATCTGAGTTCCTTCATTTGTTAATTGGAGATAAAAATAGCCTTGTTGTGTAGTTTGATGTGAAATTTAAATAGCATGATGAAATTATATCTTCTATCAAATAGCTCACATGATTGTGTTAGCTGTTAAAGTTAACTCTTAATAGCTTTTAGAAATGCTTTCTAATATACTACTTTACTTGTAAATACATTTCCATAAGACTTGACTACGGGAGACATTTTGATTTCTGTTTAAGTGAAGTTTAAGAATAACTGGCTTTTGGCATAAAATACTAGATATATTAATGGTGTTTGTAGTAATTGCAGCTGCAGCAGTAAATGTATATTAGACATTCTTACAGTGAAGTAAGATGCTTATTTAGCACATCAGTGACTATGGTGAAGAGCTGTGATATAAGAAGCAAACAATAGAGTAAACTAAAATTTAGAGTTTTTGAAATACCAATATTATTTTAAGACTTGTAAGGTAAAGGCTAAAATATAATTTATCTAAAGAGCCAAAATGGAAAACTTAATGACCTTAAGTTATACTCTTCAATGAAAAGATTAATCTTAATTTTGTTAAGAATCTTATGTTTCACATATTATTTTACAAATATAAGACATTGACCAAATGATACCAAAATATATTTGGAAGTAAAAGTAGATAAAAGTAACTCAAAGTTTGAACAAAAAAGATTAACATTCAACTTGTCTCCCTAATAGCTTTTAGAGTAATGAAATGGCTATCTGAAAAAGAAATTATGGTATTTATATATCAGATACTTCAAATTATATATGAATATTTGGAATATGACAAAGACCAAACATCAGATAAAAGGATGTAATTTGGTAAATGGTTTTAAGAAAATTGATTATTTGAAAAAGGATATGTTTACATATTTACTTCCAACAACACAATAAAACAGATTTCAGATAAAGCATTTTGTTAAACTACAAAAAAAAAAAAAAAAGAAATAAAAGGTGATTTGAAATACACACACACACACACACACATATATATATATATATATATATATATAATGAGAATGTTTTTCTACGGTAAAATGGAAAGTGCCAGAATGGGAAATTTGATCAATTTTATCATAACAAATTAGATCTTCAGGACTTCATATAACGTTATGAAGATAAAAAGTTAAAGTGAAAGCCACTCAGTTGTGTCTGACTCTTTGCAACCCCGTGGACCATATAGTCCATGGAATTCTCCAGGCCAGGATCCTGGAGAGGGT
The DNA here is from genome assembly GCF_002263795.3 of Bos taurus. NCBI lineage: Eukaryota > Metazoa > Chordata > Mammalia > Artiodactyla > Bovidae > Bos > Bos taurus. The sequence continues at coordinate 49,136,983 of NC_037333.1, read as the reverse complement.
AGCCTTTCCCTTCTCCAGGGGATCTTCCCAACCCAGGGACAGAACCCATGTCTCCTGCATTGCAGGCAGATTCTTTACCAGCTGAGCGATAAGGGAAGCCCCTGATATATATATATATATATATATATATACACATACATACATACATATATCAGTCAGTCAGTTCAGTCACTCAGTCGTGTCTGACTCTTTGCGACCCCATGAACCGCAGCAAGCCAGCCCTCCCTGTCCATCACCAATTCCTGGAGTCCACCCAAACCCATGTCCTTCGAGTCAATGATGCCATCCAACCATCTCATCCATGTCGTCCCCTTCTCCTCCTGCCCTCAATCTTTCCCAGCATCAGGGTCTTGTCCAATGAGTCAGCTCTTCGCATCAGTTGGCCAAAGTATTGGAGCCTCAACATCAGCCCTACCAACGAACACCCAGGATTGAGCTCCTTTAGGATGGACTGCTTGGATCTCCTTGCAGTCCAAGGGACTCTCAAGAGTCTTCTCCAACACCACAGTTCAAAAGCATCAATTCTTTGGTGCTCAGCTTTCTTTATAGTCCAAATCTCACATCCATACAAAATAATTATAAACAAGATTAAAATACAAACATTACAAATAAAAAAATAATTTTTGAAAACACAGTGGATAAGAGGTTGATATTATTTAAGTAATATTAAGGACTTGCTTTCTGAAGAGAAAATGATTGGTGATTTCAAATTAAAATGTACAAGGGATATAATAAAAATAAATTATAAAATATTACAATAACATTACTTCACTACTAAGAAAATTAGAGAACATCAGAAAAGTAAGACCAATACCTCCTTATAGTTTTGCTGAAAAGACAATATAGTACAGCTTTCACGTGTTGACATACTATTGCATAGAAATTACAGTCTAAAACAGGTTCCTGAAGAGACAATCAGAGATAAGCACAAATATACAGGTAAAACATATAATTCCAAATAGTAATGGTATTGTAAATGAGTTTGCAATAGTCTTTTAAATTATGTCTTAATAGAATGTTTCACTTCATGGAAATTATGCTTATTGCTCATATTATACCAAACTATAATACAAGAATATAATGATAATATAAGAAGATAGCAAATAAAATATCTTGCTGACAAGTAGAGAAGATATCACAATATTTAGCAGTGTTTGGGTCCCCAGTGAAGATTGGCCATTTGAGTCACCAATGAGAGACCTATTCAGTATAAGATATCTATTAGGGGTCAAATTATAAAACCCCAAATTATATTGAAATCCTAAACTCCAGTTCCTATAAATGTAACCTTTTTTGAAAATAAGATCTTTTCAGATGATCAAATTAAGATGAGATTGTTAGGGTGGTAGACCCTAATCCAATATGGTTGGTGTCCTTGTAAAAAAATGGGAAATTTGAACATAGACATGTGCACAGGGAGAAAAGCATAAGAAGATTAAGGCAGTGGTTGGAACAGAGTTTCCCTGTTCCATAAAGAATCTCTGGATGACAAAACTGTAAGTGTGAAAATTGTTAGTTTTTAAATTATACATTATATTTGTACACATTATAAAATGATTTGCTAGTAGAGATAGAGACAGATATAGATATGAAAGACACAAGCACTTCTGTATATTTCTGATATAAGGTGGTCATGCACTTCAACATCAAGTACACCAAATATGTAATGGCTGAGTTTAAAGCAATTAAAATTTCTTCCTTTTTTTTCCTAGGTTCACTGAACTATGTTCATTGATAAGTTGGGAATAATAGATCTGCAGAGCCTTCTCTTTTGTTGAAGAGACAAACTAAACAAAGAAAAAGTAGATATCAGTGTAAAGCTGAAAATGCATGGAGATAATATATATGATTCAGAAAATGAAGCATTACAAGATGCTAGTGCAGTTATGGGAAAGGTCTAATGAAGGACACTTGGAACACAACACTATAACAGACAGAGGAACAAGCACAAGCTAGTGAAAGAATAATGGCATTAGAAAAAAGTGTAGATAAAACTTTTTTTTTGTTTTTTTCCTGAAGATTAAAGTTTTGGTTAATTCTTTTCTATAATTTAATGGTGCATTTATTTTGCCAAAAAGTCAAGGGAAACAAAAAGTCTGATTTTAATGAATGATGGTCACCACGTTGGCCAACAGCCTTTCTGGGAAAAATTTTTTTTTTTTCCCTTGGGAGAGTGGGAAAGATTGTTAAACACAGTTTTATCAGAATTTGTTAGACAGAGATGAACAATAGCCAGAGATGCCTATTTAGAGCATGTAAAATGAGCTGTCTAAGCATGAGGTCACCAGGAAAACAATTGTGTTATTAGGCATAGTTATAGAGGATGAAGTATGAAGAAATAACTCAAAATCAGAATCAATAAATACTCCCCATTAATTAAATGGTGGAGTAAAATAAATTCAAAGATCAGAAACCACTGTTATTAAGGCTTAGAAAGTTTAGTGCTTTGCAAATACATATAGAAATTAGAAAGTAACACAGGTTCTTGAGGTAAGTTTTTGATCATAATGAGTCTAAGGCCATGCAGAATTTTTTTTTAATTTTTAGTGGAGAATAGTTGCTTTCCAATCTGTGCTTTCCATTTTTAATTCAAATAGTTGCTTTCCAGGAGTTGCTTTCCATTTTTAATCCAAAATGGATTAAAGATCTAAACCTAAGACCAGAAACTATAAAACTCTCAGAGGAGAACATAGGCAAAACACTCTCCGACATACATCACAGCAGAATCCTCTATGACCCACCTCCCAGAATATTGGAAATAAAAGCAAAAATAAACAAATAGGATTTAATTAAAATTAAAAGCTTCTGCACAACAAAAGAAACTATAAGCAAGGTGAAAAGACAGCCTTCAGAATGGGAGAAAATAATAGCAAATGAAGCAACTGACAAACAACTAATCTCAAAAATATACAAGCAACTCCTACAGCTCAATTCCAGAAAAATAAATGACCTAATCAAAAAATGGGCCGAAGAACTAAATAGACATTTCTCCAAAGAAGACATACAGATGGCTAACAAACACATGAAAAGATGCTCAGCATCACTCATTATCAGAGAAATGCAAATCAAAACCACTATGAGGTACCATTTCACACCAGTCAGAATGGCTGTGATCCAAAAGTCTACAAGTAATAAATGCTGGAGAGGGTGTGGAGAAAAGCGAACCCTCTTACACTGTTGGTGGGAATGCAAACTAGTACAGCCACTATGGAGAACAGTGTGGAGATACCTTAAAAAACTGGAAATAGAACTGCCTTATGACCCAGCAATCCCACTGCTGGGCATACACACCGAGGAAACCAGAATGGAAAGAGACATGTGTACCCCAATGTTCATCGCAGCACTGTTTATAATAGCCAGGACATGGAAGCAGCCTAGATGTCCATCAGCAGATGAATGGATAAGAAAGCTGTGGTACATATACACAATGGAGTATTACTCAGCCATTAAAAAGAATACATTTGAATCAGTTCTAATGAGGTGGATGAAACTGGAGCTGATTTTACAGTGAAGTAAACCAGAAAGAAAAACACCAACACAGTACGCTAACGCATATATAGGGAGAAGGCAATGGCACCCCACTCCAGTACTCTTGCCTGGAAAATCCCATGGACGGAGGAGCCCGCTAGGCTGCAGTCCATGGGGTCGCTCAGAGTCTGACAGGACTGAGCGACTTCACTTTCACTTTTCACCTTCATGCATTGGAGAAGGAAATGGCAATCCACTCCAGTATTCTTCCCTGGAGAATCTCAGGGACAGGGGAGCCTGGTGGGCTGCTGTCTATGGGGTCGCACAGAGTCAGACACGACTGAAGCGACTTAGCAGTAGCAGCAACACATATATATGTAATTTAGAAAGGTGGTAACGATAACCCTGAATGTGAGACAGCAAAAGACACAGATGTATAGAACAGTCTTTTGGACTCTGTGGGAGAGGGAGCAGGGTGGGGGGTATGATTTAGGAGAATGGCATTGAAGCATGTATAATATCATATAAGAAATGAATCACCAGTCCAGGTTCGGTGCAGGATACAGGATGCTTGGGGCTGGTGCACTGGGATGACCCAGAGGGATGGTATGGGGATGGAGGTGTGGGGGGAGGTTCAGGATTGCTAACACGTGTACACCTGTGGCGGATTCATGTTGATGTATGGCAAAACCAGTACAATATTTAAAGTAATTAGCCTCCAATTAAAATAAATAAATTAAAAAAATAAAATAAAATAAGAGAAGAAACATTAAAAAAAATTTTATTGGAGAATAGTTGCTTTCCAATCTGTGTTAGTCTCTGCTGTATAGCAAAGTGAATCAGGTATACATATACATATATCCCCTCTTTATTGGATTTACTGAAGTAGAATGGATTTGTGAATACTTCATGCTTAAGAAGAACTTCATGAAGGGAGGCAAAAACCTTGGCAGTATATTCTATCTCTTCTGTCTCTGACCAATCAGGAGTGACTTCTGGAAATAACCACTCTGTGGAATAGAACAGACTCTTGGCTTGCTCATTACTGAGCCGCGAGAGCAGTGTCACATAGGTCTAAGTGAAAAAAACAGAAATCCATTAGAAACAAGTCAGAAGACACTTGCACATAGTCATGCTGTGGAGTTATGGACCTGTTTTTGCTTAAAAACATTCCAAAAATAACTGCATCTTAAAAGTCACCAAGGAATACATAATTTTGAATGGTTTTCATGTTAAAAACTATTTTTTCTGGCTCTCATGATGTTTATTGCTGACATCTACAGAGATTTACAAAAAAAAATGTTTAATATTGACTTGTCAAATATAATATTTTCTCTGTCCTTTAATAATTTTCTGAGAACATGCTTGCTTTCATTTATTTCTTGAAATTATTATTTTTGATGGCAGTTAATCCAAAGAGATGAAAAAAAATCAAAACACAAAACAAGCCAACACAAATCATTTCTTGAAGTGTTTTCTGGCCCACTTGAGAAAAAAAAAAAAATCCCAGTAACATTTCAGAGCCAATATCCATTAAAATATAATTAGCTTGTTATTCATGAAGACATCTCCCTGGGTACTCAGTATCTAAGGAAAGACATGACCCTGGCTGAGGTGTCGTGTCCTACAGGACTTAATAGATATGATGCTGCCTTTTATTTATTTGTATTTAAACTTTGTGTGTTAGCTTCTTAGTCATGTCCAACTCTTTGTGAACCCATGAAATGTAGCCCATGGGGGTGGCAGAACTTTATTTTGAAATAATTTTAAATTTCAGGGAAATTACAAAAAAACACAAAGAGTTCCTGTAAAACTCTTCCCCAGCTTCTCTTATTGTTAACATCTCACAGTACCAGGTACCTTGTCAAAACTAAGAGACTGACATTGATATATTACTATTAAAACTCAAGTGGACTTTATCACTTTTTCTATTGATGGTCTTTTTTCTGTTTCTTGATTTAATCAAGGTGCTATAGCCAGTTTGTGCTATTATAATAAAAATGCCATAGACTGGGTAGCTTAAACACGTCAGCTGATTCAGTGGTGAAGGTCTATTTCCTGTTTATAGATAGCTGTCTTCTGTCTGTGTCCTGACCTGACTGAGAAATGGAATATTGTTTGTCATATCTGTAAACAAGGGATGTCACAATCATCAGCAATTGTAGCCATCACCAAAGGTGAGCTGCTGAGCCTCAGCCATCAGACTACAGCTGCTCTCCTTTCTAGGCATTTTACGAATATAGCAGTAAAAGGAAACAACAGCAACAAAGGGGGAAAAAATAATAAGCATGCTATCACACAATGGGAGAGAGAGTTATACCAGATAGTGGAATGCACATTTGTTTAATTAATAAATAAATGAATACTGTTTCTGTGTCTGATATCCGTCTTCTCCCTCCCACTACCATTTTGCCTGGCTAAATCATACTCATCATGAAATGCAATGCTTTAACTTTACTTTTGCAAAAAATCTTTCCTAAACTATTCCTGACTATGCTAGGTTTGCTTTTCTTATTATTTGCTTGTTTGGACCCCAGCCTGTGTTTTCCTTCAGATCCCTTATAGTGATTATAGTGTTCACTGTTCATTGCATTCTTTCCCATAAGATGGAAATGAAGCTAAAGAACTATGTTTTCGTCTCTTGGTCCCATTGCTGCTATCCTTTTTAGCCCATACCAGGAAACCAGTAGTTATTTGTTGAATTAATGAAAGAAGGAATGGAAATGAGAAAAGATTAGATACAGAATATGTGCAGGTAATGGGGCAGCTACTGACAGTAGGGCAAATTTCTCTGAAGACTCTTTATTTGGTACCTTTAGCTGGAGGCCAAGGCTCCCTGGTATACTTCAAGGAACAAGGTGTAAATTGTGTGTGAAAATGTCATTAACTCTTTGAGGTAGTGAGAAGTAGTCTTGAGGTTCCAGAGCATTTTCAAACAATTCAACAGAAATTAGTAAGACATGGGAGAGGGTTTGAAAATGTACATATGATTTGATTTGTGGAGGAAAGTAAAGCCCTTATCTATATCTTAGAAATCTGAGCTTCCCAGGTAGCTCAGTGGGTAAAGAATCCACGTGCAATGCAGGAGCTGCAGGAGCCGTGGGCTTGATCCTTGGGTTGGGAAGATCCCCCTGGAGAAGAAAATGACTACCCATTCCAGAGTTCTGCCTGGAGAATCCCATGGACAGAGAGAAACCTTGTGGATTACGGTCCATAGAGTCACAGTCAGACAGGACTGAAGCAATTGAGCGTGGACATAGAAATCTGCAAGAGAATGCAATCTCTGTTTTTTTGGTTTTTGTTTTTGTTTTTTTTCCCCCACTCATCTTTCTTACATGGGAATGCTCTGAAAACCAAAAATTCTAAATCATGGCTTACTGTCTTCATTAATGTGATTTGACTATGTATTCTCTTCATTATCATGATTTTAATACTCTGAAGAGCAGAACTTTGCATGAGAAAATAAAAGTGGCAAATAATTTGATTACTTATCCTAGAAACTACCTGAAGCCCATAGACTCTTCAATAGCAAGCATCAAAGGACAGTTTACATGCCAACACTCTGACTCCATCCCTTGTCTCAAATCCCTCTCCCTTTTGTACCCACCAATCCTTAGCTATTACATTATGACCCTATGGAATCCTAACCAAGCCCCCGCTGAATGTGTAATCTTAAAGCAGATTTCAAAATCTCATAAATATCTTAAATTTTGCCTCACTAAATATTTATGAATGTGGTTATTTCCTTTGCTACAGTAAGTGATAACTCGAGTTGTTTTGGTAATATTTTAGGGGAAGCCACATTCAACACTATTCAGATTAATGCATTTGCTTCCAATTTTTATTAACCAACACGGTTAAAAGTCCATTGTTATATTTCATTTTTGAAGGCAAAAAAAAAAAACTTCTTAAAAAGGAAGATTATTTTTATTATCTTTCAGCTATCCATTTGAGAATTATTAAATTGTTTACTTTTGAAATACATTTTTAAATTTAATAGTAAATATATATATAATCCTAAACCAGAATGGTACTGCCATTTTCCTTGAATGACTGACAAATGCATTGTAACTTTATTACATTCCAACAATGTTTTTGACACCAACATATCATCACTGAAAACCCTTTGAAAATATTGTTTATGATATTTTTTAAAAAACAATATGTTTTAAATCATATTCATGTGGGCCAGGAGAATTAGGAAAGTGCATTTCATAGCTTCATAATTTTGGTTCTGTGGCATGGCCATTTAGAATATTGATCTACGAAATTTTTAATTTTGTCCTACTTTGCAGAGTAGTCTCATGATCATTTAAGATATGAATTAAATTTTAGTTTACAAAGTAAAACCAAAGGACTACCAGTCAATAAATTCCAACCATGAAAGAAGTGAATGAAGCAGTATGTAAGTGCCCAAAGCGGAACAAGTACAAGCACAGTAGTAAATGCCACTGTCCCTGCCTCCCAGAAACTGTGGTACAATTCATATATCATGTTGTCACTGTCAAGCCCAGTGTCGTTATCATGCCTTTTACTTAGGAAAAGCACAGACCAGAGATCTAGGATCTTGGATTTTCCTCCTTTCTTTAACTTCCTCTGCAACTTTGTTGAAGTAAATTCATTTTTCAGCGTTTCTCTGTGAAATGAGACTGTTGGAATAGATAATTGGTTTTCCAATTGTTTTTCACAGAGATACTTCAAGGACACTTTGATGGAAGGAGTAATGGGTTCAGTAAGAAGAACCCTTAACTCCCCACTGCTTCAAACACAGCAGTTCTGCTTGTTCCCTATATTTATTTTGGACTTTGAAACTCGCTTTCATTTGAACAAACAAATCAGCACATTAAATAAAAACAAACAAACAAAAACCAAAATAAACAAAATGTAACATTCCATTTTTCACAAATATATAGTTTGGAATGAGGCAAACAATAAACTTCAAGTTCTGTAGCTAAAATGTGTCTCAATAATATAATAATGATAATGTGATTTGTTCAGTCTTTATATTATCCCCAAAAATTAAATGCATAATCTGATTTCTTCTTGGCAAGAACATTGAAAAGCAGGTATTACATATCATGCTTTTTTACAGAAAAGAAAATTTGAACATTGATTTCCAATTATCCAATTCCCTAATATTTTTGAGAGCTGACTTGTGCCAAGGTTTTGCTAGGTATTTTTAGGTTTCATGTTCATAATAGCTTATGCAACTATATATGTATAGCAAATACTCAGAACTAGAGTTAAAGTCTAGAGTGGCTGATGGTCTTTATCAATGTGAATAATGATAATAAAACCACTTCCATTGAGAATAATACAGCTCACTTTGACTTGGAGGTATATACCCTTGCATAATACTACATACCAAAAGTTTTATTTAATTTCATAATGCAATGAGATATACGCTCCAATATTCGCATTTTAAGGATGAGGTAACCTAACTAAATAGGACTTCCCTGGTAGCTCAGGTGATAAAGAGTCTACCTGCAATGAAAAAAACCCAGGTTGAGTCCCTGAGTCAGGGAGATCACCTGGAGAAGGAAATGGCAAGCCACTCAAGTATTCTTGTCTGCAGAATTCCATGGACAGAGGAGCCTGGCTGGCTACAGTCCATGGAATTGCAAAAAGCTGGACACAGCTGAGCAAGTTTCACTTATAACTGAAATTAAGCAAGTAAAGTAGTTTGCATATGTCTAATTTCAGAGGACTAGTAAGGAACAGAGCTAACATTTAATCCTAAACTGAGATCAGAGCCTTCATTTAATCTATATAACTTCCTGCTTAATTTATTTCAATGCTGACTTCCAATTTAAAAGTGGTTAATTTATTTAAAATGTGATTAAGTGTAACAGAGCCTGAGGACTAACACTCCCAACATTAAGAAAGCATAAAGCTACCATGATCAAGACAGTGAGATATCAGTGAAATACACAAGTAGATCAATGGAACAGAATAGAGAGCCTAGAAAGAGACCCATATAAATACACTCCACTGATTTCAGAAAAAGAAGCAAATGCAATCCAGTGGAGCAAAGCAGTCTTTTTGACAAATAGTTCTGGAACAAGTGAACATCCATGTCCAATAAAAAAGTGAATCTAGACACAGACTTTATATTTTTCACAAAAAATTAATGCAAAATGAACCACAGACCTAAATGCAAAACCATAAAACTCTTAGAAGATGGAATAGGAGAACATCATGATTGCCTTGAGTTTGAAGGTGTTTTTAAATATGTGTGCTCAATCTTGTCTGACTCTTTGGGACCCCATTGACTGTAGCCTTCCAGGCTCCTCTGTCCGTAGAATTTTCCAGACAAGAATATTGGAGCAGGCTGCCATTTCCTACTCCAGGGGACATTCCTGACACAGAAACTCAATGTGCATTTCTTATGTCTTCTGCATTGGAAGGCAGATTCTTTACCATTGTGCCATCTGGAAAGCCTGTCTTTATATATACAACACCAAACAACATCCATGAAAGAAAGAATTAATAAGCCGGGCTTCATTAAAATAAAACAAACAAGTATATACAACTACTGTTTTGTGAAAGACATTGTTAAAGTACGAAAAGACAAGCATCAAACTATGAGAAATTTTTGGAAAACACTGTTGAATAATGAATCATTATCTAAAATACTCTTAAAAATCAATAATAAAAGCAAACAAATTAATGAACAAATGGTCCAAAAGCTTTGAGACACCTCAATAAAAAAATAGACAACACATAAACACGTGATAAAATGCTCCACATCATATGTCATGATGCAAATGAAAGTTAAAATAGCAAGGAGTAATATATTACATATCTTTATATAATTTATATAGATATAGATTATGTATCTCTGAATCCATGGAGCTAGAAGTTTGGTATAATTATTTCTCAGGTGTGTTAACTAAATAACTTGGAAATACTCAAAGAGTTTCTAACTGAGAGTCATAGCTAACAAAGATAAAACATTTTTTTCTTAGCTTGTAGCTGTTTAACTGAGATATAGAAAAGTATTATATAAATTTAAATAAACAAAGTAATATAAAGATTTAGAATGAAAACAACAACAACAATGAGATTCCACTACACACCAACTAGAATGGTCAAAATCCAGGACACTGACTACACCAAATGCTGGCAAGAATGTGGAGCAACAAGAACTCTCATTCATTGCTGGGAGAAATGCAGCATGGTGCAGCTGCTTTGGAAGACAGCTTGGCAATTGCTTATAAAACTAAAATCTCTCTTACCTGAGGACTCAGCAATTGTGATTTTTGATATTTCCCCAAAGGTGTTGGAATTTATGACCACGCAAAACCCTGCCTACAGATGTTTATAGCAACCTTACCCATAATTGCCGAAACTTGGAAGAAATTAAGATGTTCTTCAGTAGGTGAATCTGCAAAAATATTGGAACATCTAGACAATAACTATTATTCACAAAGCTGAAGAAATGAGCTATCAAGCTGTGAAAAAACATAGAGAAAACTTAAACACATAATACTAAGCCAAAAAAGACCATCTGAGAAAGGCAACATACTGTGTACTTCCACCTATATAACATTCTGGAAATGGAAAAGCTATGGACACAGTAAAAAGATTAGTAGTTGCCAGGGATTAGTGAAAAGCAATAAATAAGTGGAACACAGGGAGTTTTCCAGTAGTAAATAGACTTTGTATGATACAGTAATGATAAATACATGTCATTATAGAGTTCTCCAAGCTCATAGAATACACACCAGGATTAAATATACAAAACATGGACTTTGAGTGTTTTTATGCCAATATATTTCATTACTTGTAACAAATTATCATTCTAATGGGGCATGTTGGTATCTGGTGAGATTATGCATTTGTGTGGAGATAGAAAAATGATGTCCTTTTCATCATAGGGTACTGGAATGCAAAAGTAGGAAGCAAAGATATACCTGGAGTAAAGGGAAAGTTTGGCCTTGGAGTACAAAATGAAGCATGGAAAAGGCTAACAGAGTTTTGCCAAGAGAACACACTGGTCAAAGCCAACACCCTCTTCCAACAACACAAGAGGGTCCATATCCATCTCTACACATGAACATCACCAGATGTTCAATACTGAAATCAGACTGATCATATTTTTTGCAGTCGAAGATGGAGATGCTCTATACAGTTAGCAAAAACAAGACAAGGAGTTGACTATAGCTCAGATCATGAACTTCTTATTGTAAAATTCAGACTTGAAATGAACAAAGTAGTGAAAATCACTAGAACATTCAGGTATGACCTAAATCAAATGCTTTATGATTATACAGTGGAAGTGACAAATAGATTCAAGGTATTAGATCTGATAGGCAGAGTGCCTGAAGAACTGTGGACAAGGTACATAATATTGTACAGGAGGGAGTGATCAAAACCATCCCCAAGAAAAAGAAATGCAAAAAAGCAAAATGGTTCTCTGAGGAAGCTTTACAAATAGCTGAGAAAAGAAGAGAAGTGAAAGGTAAAGGAGAAAGGGAAAGATATAGTCATCTGAATCCAGAGTTCCAAAGAATAGCAAGGAGAGATAAGAAAGCCTTCCTAAGTGATCAGTGTAAAGAAATAGAGGAAAACAATAGAATGGGAAAGACTAGAGATCTCTTCAAGAAAATTAGAGATACCAAGGGAACATTTCATGCAGAGATGCACACAATAAAGGACAGAAATGGTATGGACTTAACAGAAGAAGAAGATATTTAGAAAAGGTGGCAAGAATACATAGAAGAACTATACAAAATGATCTTAATGATCCTGATAACCATGATGGTGTGATCACTCACCTAGAGTCAGACATCCTGGAATGCAAAATCAAGTGGGCCTAACATCAAAGCTACTGGAGGTGATGGAATTCCAGCTGAGCTATTTCAAATCCTAAAAGATGACGCTGTCAAAGTGCTGCACTCAACATGCCAGTATATTTTGAAACTCAGCAGTGGCCACAGGATTGGAAAAGGTCAGTTTCATTCCAATCCCAAAGAAAGGCAATGCCAGAAATGCTCTACCTATGGCACAATTGCACTTATCTCACAGGCTAGCAAAGTAACTCTCAAAATTCTCCAAGCCAGGGTTCAACTGTATGTAAACCGTGAACTTCCAGATGTTCAAGCTGGATTTAGAAAAGGCGGAGGAACCAGATATAAAATTGCCAACATCCGTTGGATCATCGAAAAAGCAAGAGAATTCCAGAAAAACATATACTTTTACTTCATTGACTATGCTAAATCCTTTAATTGTGTAGATTACAACTGTGGAAAATTCTTCAAGAAATGTGTAAACTGCACCACCTAACCTGCCTCCTGAGAAACCTGTATGCAGGCCAAGAAGCAACAGTTAGAATGGGGCATGAAACAATGTACTGGTTCAAAATTAGTAAAGAAGTATGTCAAGGCTGTATATTGTCATCCTGGTTATTTAACATCTATGCAGAGCACATCACATGAAATGATGTATAAGGTGGATAAAGCATAAGATGGAATCAAGATTGCCAGGAGAAATATCAATAACCTCAGATATGCAGATGACACCACCCTTATGGCAGAAAGCAGAGAGGAACAAAAGATCATCTTGATGAAAACTGAAAAAGGAGAACAAAAAAGCTGGCATAAAACTCAACAATCAAAAATGAGGATTGTGGCATTCAGTTCCATCACTTCATGGCAAATGGATGGGGAAAAAAAAAAGAGTGGCAGACTTTCTTATCTTGGGCTCCAAAATCACTGCAGATGGTGACTGCAGCCATGAAATTAAAAGACACATGCTCTGTGGAACAAAATCTATGACCAATCTAGACAGCATATTAAAAAGCAGAGACATTACTTTGCCAACAAAGGTTCTATTTTCAAAGCTATGGTTTTTCCAGTAGTCATGTATAGATGTGAAAGTTGTGCCATAAAGAAAGCAGAATGCCAAAGAATTCACGCTTTTGAACTATGTTTTTGGAAAAGATTTTTGAGAGTCCCTTGGACTGCAAGTAGGTCAAACCAATCCATCCTAAAGGAAATCACTCCTGAATATTCATTGGAAGGACTGATGCTGAAGCTGAAGCTCCAATACTTTGGCCACCTGATGTGAAGAACTGACTCATTGGAAAAGATCCTGATGCTAGGAAAGAATGAAAGCAGGAGGAGAAGGGGACAAAAGAGGATGAGATAGTTGGATGGCATCACCGACTCGATGGACCTGTGTTTGAGCAAGCTCTAGGAGTTGGTGACGGACAGGGAAGCCTGGTGTGCTACAGTTCATGGGGTCATAAAGAGTCCACAAGACTGAACTGAACTGAGCAGATACGAGAGCTTCCATGGTGGATCAGTGATAAAAAATCTGCCTGCAAATGCAGGAGATGTGGGTTTGATCTCTGGGTTAGGAAGATCCCCTTTAGGAAGCAAAGGCAAACCACTGCTGTATTCTTGCCTGGGTAATCCCATGGACAGCAGAGCCTGGCAGGTTATAGTCTGTGGGGTCACAAAAGAGTTGGACATGACTAAGCAACTAAACAACATCAACAGATGTTATATGATAACTGTCTGTGACTTCTGTTCATTTTTTCTATGAATCTATAGCTCCTCTAAAAAATAAACTCTATATATTAAAAATAAATGTTCAGCACCATTAATCAGTAGGGAAGTACAGTCAAAACCATAATGAGATATCATCTTATGAGTGATATGGAGAAAAGCAAAACTTTGTGCACTGTTAGTGGGAATGTAAATTGGTCCAGCTATTATGGAAAACAATATGGACATCTCAAAATACTAAAAGTAGTACTGACAAATGATCCAGCAATTCCACTCCTAGAGATATATCCTAAAATCACCATCTTGAAGAGATATTTGCACATCCTCCTGTGAAAGTGAAAGTCACTCAGTAGTGTCCGACTTTTTGTGACCCCATGGACTGTACAGTCCATGGAATTTTCCAGGCCAGAATACTGGATTGGGTAGCTGTTCCCTTCTCCAGGGGATCTTCCCAACCCAGGGACTGTCCCTCTCTGCTGTTAATTGCAGCATTATTCACAATAGCCAAAATATGGAACCTCAACAAAAAGTAAATGTTATTGATAGATGGATGCATAAAAAATTCCATATACATAATGGAATATTTCTCAGCCATAAAAAGAATTTATAGTAACACAGGTGGAATTTGGGTGTTATGCTAAGTGAAATAATTCAAAGAGAGAACAGTAGCATATGATCTCACTTATTTGTGGAATAAAAGAAAAAGGAATCCATAAAGAAAGAAAATAGATTGATGGTTGCCAGAGGAAGGAAGAAGGAAAATGGGCAATGCTGGTCCAGGTTTTTTTTTTTTTTTTTAAAAATATACCTCCAAATAAAATAAATCAGTTTTGAGGATGTAATTATATATTTTTTTTCTTTTTTTATTTCCTGAAATACTTGTGGTGGAATTAGAGTAGCTGGAAGAAAGGAACTTTATAATAAAAGGAGTCAGTAACAGATACAAGGGCACATTTTAATAAGACAAGACAACCTCTGCCTTTCAGCTTTAATTTGGTGTTTCAGGGCCTGTGTATGCCTTAGTCAAGAAGCAGAAAACACAAGTCAGGACTTGTTTGTTCTCCCTAGCATATTCTTATAATAAAGCAGATTTTGAAAATCTCATGACTCAGATAATACTCATAAGCTCATTGCACACTACCATTCCTTTGCATGGGGCTTAAAAATAACACCTATTGGACAGTGTCAGAATTTTGGTTTCTACTGATTTTCTTGTTCAGTTTATACACAATGATCTTTACCTTGATAACTACTATACTAAAGATACTTTAAAATAAAACAAAGAATATGACTGTAGTCTAATAATTTATCATTGCATCCCAAATGGTGCTTGTGATAAAGAACCCACATGCCAACGCAGGCGACATAAGAGATGTGGGTTTGATCCCTGGGTTGGGAAGATACCTTGAAGAAAGGCATGACAGCCCACTCCAGCATTCTTGCCTGGACAATCCCATAGATAGAGGAGCCTGGTGGGCTACAGTCCATAGGGTCAAAAAAGTCAGGCATGACTGAAGCAACTCAACATGCACAGCCTAAATTAAGATGGTTCCCATAAAATCTGTAGTAGGAGAGTATAGTTTTGCATTTCAAATACTTGCCTATACTTTAAGATTTGGCTACATAGTCTAATGTAATGTTAATTTTTCTCAATCCCTGGATTAGAATTACATCACCATCTCTTCTTCCTTATCACATTTGTCATTTCGCTCAGTTACTTTTTATCTGTAGCTTGGGTGTTATTCTATAAACTATAAATTTTTCCCAGGAAAATGTGCTTTATAATCTATACTGAGTTTCAAGACCAAAAATTAACTAGAATAATTAATTGAATGAGAAGTATTAAAAACTCAAATTACAGTTCCACAGAGAAATATACTTCATTCTTGATTACTTTTCTGCATGTATCAAAACATATTTTCTTAGAAATCTATTCATAAAACCATGATACATTTTGTTTTTATTCTGTCAGTTTTATTCTGTCAGTTTGTCATTTCTGCAAAATGAAAACTTGCAGAAAAATGTAAAAAGAATTGTTGAAAAAATTCAAGTTAGCGAATCTTTGCATTACAACAAATACATACATTTTCTTTGAGTAACACATGGTTTGGAAAGGTGTTACTAATAACAGGAGATTTGCATATTTTGCTAACAAATTTACATATGTACCATAATATATAACACAGTATACATAAATTTTCATAGATACATCTCTCTCATTTAAAATACTCTATCAATAATGCTTACTATAGCAAAACCCAGTACATCTATTCACAAGACCTAAAATGAAGAATATGTGATCAATTAAGTCAGTGGGAAATGAAATTCCACCACAGGATCAAAAAGGTAATGCTTTCAAAATTACAATTAAATAATATCTTTAAAATTAAGATGTTGAAAATAATAGTGGCATGCTTTTATATTAAAAAAATCCTGCTGTGATTAAAAACTCTTCTTTCTGTCTAGTGTTGTGTTGAGGAAGCATGGATATCTGAGACACACTTATTCTTCCCTTTGTATTTTTGGCCAGTAGCCAGTTAAGGCTGTAACTCTAGCCTGTGGAAATTGGTTGAGTAAATGGAGACAATGAACCAGGTGCAGTGCATGAAGATTAGGGAGGCTGAAATTATAGAGTTAGTGAGGTGTGATTCTATTGTTTCAGCGGGGACTTCCACTCCTACTGTGGGAGGAGGGATGTAGAAAGAAACATCACATCAATCAAAATACTTTTCCAGTATATAGGCATGTTTATTTCTATCTAAAATGCCTTCCAATGTATTAGGTTTACCTATATGAAGAGATATTAAAGAAGTTTTGTGTATGTTGGATCATATTTTTCTTTTTCTCTTACCAAATCTGCATGCCCACTGATGGATAGACTTAAAAAAAATATGTTGCGGGCATCTAATAACAGGAAGACACATTTATACATTTAATCTCAGGGTCACTTAAAAAGTATTCTGTCAGTGGAGTCTTAAACTTTAGCACATAATTAGCTGCTTTTCTTGTGCATAATTTAAAAATCAGCTCAAGATGATTTGATTATTTGTCAATGACATATATTTTATTTCTGAACTTGTAGCATCTCTCACTGGAGAAGGAAATGGCAACCTACTCCACTATTCTTACCTAAAGAATCCTATGGACAGAGGAGCCTGGCAGGCTACAGTCCATAGGTCGCTAAGAGTTGGACATAACTGAAGCAACTTAGCAGCAGCAGTATCTCTCAAAAATGTAGACTACATGACCCTTACAAGAAAACATTTGACATTAACATGCTCTCAGTTCTCTGCAGAAACACAGACTATTATTTTTGGTTTATGATCTTTTCTCATTTCCTCAATTTGTATAAGATTTCTGACACTGATCAAGGAACTTCATCTGTGTTATGTTTCCCTGGGAAATGGTGCAGCTTGTCATTTTTCCTCCCTTATGTGTAACAGTACCGCATACCTCTATGCACTTTACAGGGAATATCTTACATTTTGATACATAACCCAATGAAAGAAAAGGAAAAAGTCAAGTGACCTTGACATTCTTAATAAATTCAAGAAAAAATATTCTTCAGGTAGATATTAAAGTTATTAAATCATTGCTAATTAACTTTTAGCAATTATCAAGCCTGGCACTTTCTGTGAAACCTTCCATTTTGAAAACTTCATTAACACTGCTCTCACTTAAACCATGCTGAAATAATTCATCTATCTGATGTGTGTTACTAAAACAACTTACTCTATCTTGTTTAAGTTGAACATCAATTAAATAAAGTGTAGGAAATAACTCCCAGAATCTCAATGAAGCCTAGAGAATCAAGCTTAGAAAAGTCTTTGAGACCAGGAAAAAATTCTAACTATGTTATACTTCCACCATTGATGGAATGGTGTTGCATGGTGGATGATATACCACCATCTTTGGTATTGCCAAGATACCAAGGTAAGGCAAATCTTGAGTATAAGATTTAACTTCTCATTCTTTTGAGATTCCTGTAGGGATAAACCTAGAAAAAAATTAATATTTCAAAAAGGTACTCTATCAAAAGTATACACTCCAAAATTAACTAGAAGTATAAATATTATTCATATTTATTTTTAAATAAAATATTAATTATTGACTTTATTCCTGGCATGTTCAATTAGGTCATTAAAATTATGACATACTTCTTAATATTTGTTGTTGTCCTTTAAATATTTTCTTCTCCTTGTTAGGGGAAACACACTGACTGAAACTGCCCACCCAGGCCAGGCACCATAGTAACCATTTGTATGAATTGTTTTGCAGGAGGTCCTGGTAAGGAACAAAGAACTAATAAGCCACTACTAACCGAAAGAGTTCAGGAAAGGTCAAAAGGAGACACCCCAGTCTGACCACTTCCCAGAATCCTTCTCTTTGGCGTCCATCTTGCCTGAACAAGGCATGCACCACCAGGAAGGATTCTGAGTCAGAATGATTGGCTAAAGACAACTGGGAAACTAATCCCATTACCATAAAACCTAAGACTGCGAGCCACTTGGCAGAGCTGTTCTTCTGGGTTCCCTTACCCTACTGCAAGAAATTTTATTGGAAAAGAGCACCCAGGTGCCCTTTCCTAATAATATTTCTTGCTGTGTTAGCACATGTGTCTCCTCGGACAATTCATTTCTGAGGGTTAGACAAGAACCCAGTTTCAGGTCCTGGAAGGGGTCCCCCCTTCCTGCAACATTATTACTCCTTCAAAATCAAAGAATGATTTTCTGCAGCATAAGCATAGACTTTATATACAGAATGACCTCATATCTGACTATTAGTACAGTCGGACACTAAGAGATAGTGTTGATAGAAGAAATATTTGTAATCATTTGTTTTTTCAAAATGCAACTTCTTATCATAGAAAATAGGAATAGTAAAGTTTTCACTAACATGTGATACTAGAGCTAAGAACAGTTTTCATCTCTCCAATGTTATTGAGATAATAAAATATATTCTAAAATGGTGTCAAATAACTGAATATTGTAATTGTGTTTAAACAATGTCAGATTGGAAATCCATTTAATTGACTGTTGCTTTTAAAATATGAAATCAACATACAGAAATCCCTTGCATTCCTGCACACTAATAATGAGAAAAGAGAAAGAGAAATTAAGGAAACAATTCCATTCAACATTGCAACAAGAATAAAATACTTATGAATATATCTACCTAAAGAAACAAAAGACCTATATATAGAAAACTATAAAACACTGGTGAAAGAAATCAAAGAAGACACTAATAGATAGAGAAATATACCGTGTTCATGGAGCTGAAGAATCAATACAGTGAAAATGAGTATTCTACCCAAAGCAGTCTATAGATTCAATGCAATCGCTATCAAGCTACCAACGGTATTTTTCACAGAGCTAGAACAAATAATTTCACAATTTGTACGGAAATACAAAAAACCTCGAATAGCCAAAGCAATCTTGAGAAAGAAGAATGGAACTGGAGGAATCAACCTGCCTGACTTCAGGCTCTACTACAAAGCCACAGTCATCAAGACAGTATGGTACTGGCACAAAGACAGAAATATAGATCAATGGAAAAAAATAGAAAGCCCAGAGATAAATCCACGCACCTATGGACACCTTATCTTTGACAAAGGAGGCGAGAATATACAATGGAGAAAAGACAATCTCTTTAACAAGTGGTGCTGTGAAAACTGGTCAACTACTTGTAAAAGAATAAAACTAGAACACTTTCTAACACCATACACAAAAATAAACTCAAAATGGATTAAAGATCTAAATGAAAGACCAGAAACTTTAAAAGTCCTTAAGGAGAACATAGGCAAAACACTCTCCTACGTTAATCACAGCAGGATCCTCAATGACCCACCTCTCAGAATATTGGAAATAAAAGCAAAAATAAACAAATGGGATCTAATTAAAATTAAAAGCTTCTGCACAACAAAGGAAACTATAAGCAAGGTGAAAAGACAGCCATCAGAATGGGAGAAAATAACAGCAAATGAAGCAACTGACAAACAACTAATCTCAAAAATATACAAGCAATTGCTACAGCTCAACTTCAGAAAAATAAATGACCCAATCAAAAAATGGCCCAGAAAAACTAAACAGACATTTCTCCAAAGAAGACATACAGATGGCTAACAAACACGTGAAAAGTTGCTCAACGTCACTCATTATCAGAGAAATGCAAATCAAAACCACAGTGAGGTACCATTTCACGCCAGTCAGAATGGCTGCTATCCAAAAGTCTACAAGCAATAAATGCTGGAGAGGGTGCAGAGAAAAGGGAACCCTCTTACACTGTTGGTGGGAATGCAAACTAGTACAGCCACTATGGAGAACAGTGTGGAGATTCCTTAAAAAACTGGAAATAGAATTGCCATACAACCCAGCAATCCCACTGCTGGGCCTACACACTGAGGAAACCAGAATGGAAAGAGACACGTGTACCCCAATGTTCATTGCAGCACTGTTTATAATAGCCAGGACATGGAAGCAACCTAGATGTCCATCAGCAGACGAATGGATAAGAAAGCCGTGGTACATATACACAATGGATTATTGCTCAGCCATTAAAAATAACACATTTGAATCAGTTCTAATGAGGTGGATGAAACTGGAGCCTATTATACAGAGTGAAGTAAGCCAGAAAGAAAAACACCAATACAGTATACTAAAGCATATATATGGAATTTAGAAAGATGGTAACGATAACCCTGTATGCAAGCAGCAGGGGAGATGCAGATGTGCGGAGCCGTCTTTTGGACTCTGTGGGGGAGGCGAGGATGGGGTGGTTTGGGAAGGTGGCATTGAGGCATGTATTGTCTTGTGTGTGGGGCGGGTCACCAGTCCAGGTTCAATGCATGATGTGGGATGCTCAGGGCTGGTGTTCTGGGATGACCCAGGGGGATGGTGTTGGGGGTGGGTGGGAGGGGGGTTCAGGGTGGGGGACACATGTGTACCCATGGCAGATTCATGTTGATATATGGCAAAACCAATACAATATTGTAAAGTGATTGGCCTCCAATTAAAATAAATAAATTTATATTTAAAAAATTAAAATAAAATATGAAATTATTCTGGGAATTTTTTCTGGTTTTCACTAGAACATTTCCAGTGGCAAAGTGTAGATTTTATTATAAGCAACATGACATTGTACATCATTAAAATATACTCTTAAATTAGCATTTTTTATCCTACAATTTTATTTTTATAAGTTCAGTGAAGGTATAAAACATATTTAGAATATTAGAGGTACATCAATAATGTGTAACAATTGTCATATCTATGATAGTAACCTATAGAATCTTCTCATTATCTAAAACTATAAAATTCCAAAGGAGAAATTTCATCTTGATAACGTATCCCCTTGTTTAACACCTGAAGAAAAACATGTTTTAACAGAATCAAGAGATAAATGCAAAAAAAAAAAAAGTTGGCTGTCTCCTAGGAAAATGCATACACATACACACGTGCCCACCCACACATACACACACAGACACACATACACACACAGAGTCTAGTAGCACCAGCAATATTAAATGCTTCAAGGTTGAAGGATAAAGCTGAGATACTATGATAGTTTTTGGCTGGATTAATTTTTTCCTATTATCAGTACTTTGTTCAACAGAATAATTTCCAGGACAAAAATAAATATATTTCGATTTAACAAAAAGTGGGCAAATGTATTCAAGTTCATATTTCAGATTGACAGCTTCTTTATATTCAATGGCATCATTTGGAAACTCTAGGATCTATTATTTTTTAATTTTGTCATATTATTTAAATACATTGTAGTGTATTAAATACTAGAGAAAAATAAAATCCATAGATATAAAAGACTGTTGTTAAGTATATGAGAAAAAATGTCAATAATAGCATTCCTATGAAAAGCTTCAGTTCCACATTTCATTATTGAATTGTCAGCTTTCTGGAATGTCCTTATTTGATTAAAACTGAAATTACTGATCAAATAGTATACACATCATAGAGACAGGCTATGATATGACGAAATTTTCAAAAACTAAACTATGCTGGAAAACAAGAAAAAGGAATACGTTTTTCTTTCTTTGTTAAGAAAGAAGTAAATCATTGTCTTTTTACCAAAATCTACTTTAAAGTAAATGCCTTGCATTACATCCAAATTGAGTTAGATTCAGTGTAGCAATGTGGGGACATATAATTGTTGCTGAAACCTGAATGAGGCATCTATAAATTTGCCTAACACTAGTACAGCTTAGAAAAAATTCAAACTGACCATGATAGCGCTGCATGTTTGTTTGCTCAGCCGTGTCTGACTCTTTGTGACCCTTTGGGCTGTAGCCCGCCAGGGTCTTCTGTCACTGGGATTTTTCATGCAAGAATATTGGGGTGGATTGCTGTTTTCTCCTCCAGGAGATCTTCCTGACCCAGGGGTTGAAAGCATGTCTCCTGTGCTTCCTGCATCACAGGCAGATTCTTTACCTGCTAAGCCATCAGGAAAGCCTTGACCAGAAGAGTGGATAGGACTAATTGTATTCTGGAGCTACAAGTCTAGTATTTACCAGAATAGGAAGAGCAAAACAGAGCAGCAATTTTGATGTAAATTTAGGAAAGCCTGGAGATAATAAAGCAGGTGAAGAAAGCAATAAGATTGTTTGTGAGCAAATACACTTTGATGTGGCCAAGGTGGGAAGTACCAGAATAGGAGTTTTTCTCTCTCCACATCAGTCTGGGGATTAAATGCAACCTGGGTAAGAAATTTCCATCTAGACCAGAGTAGATTATAAGGCCAAAGTAAATCTGGCAATTTACAATGGAATGGGAAATTTAAGGCTGGCAGTTTAAAGGTTTTTGTGTTTAGTAGCTCAGTGGTGTCCAACTCTTTGCGACCCTTTGTACTGCAGCCCGCCAGGCTCCTCTGTCCTTGGGATGTTTCTGGCAAGAATTTAAGAGCTTTCAGAATATAACAACAAAAAAAAGGCTTGTATATGTAACCAGTGCCCTGTGGTTCTTACCCACAAAGACAGCTATTACTGTGTTTGTGTCATAGGGAGGAAAAAATGTAGCCCCAAATGAATTCCATTCTAAGTTGCACATACACGTAATGTAAAGCAACATACAATTTATAACAGATAATAAGGTAACAAAATAAATAGAACTAAATCTCAAGATAAATATACTGATAGAGTAAGAAAGGGAACATATTGCAAATGTAAATAAGTGACAATTATGAAAAAGAACAAAGTAGCTGCCTTGCTTTTGAAAAAATAAAATGTACTCTACATTTGAAAGAATATAAAGATCTCAGAAGAACGAAGGCAGTCAAAAGATAAAATTAATGACTGTCTTTTAAATTAGTGTGAAGATGAATGAGTTAAAGTTCTCAAGTACTGATTTGCATTTATTTTTGTTTTGAAAGCTTAAAACTAAAGAATCTCAAAAAGAAAATATGTGCTAACATTCCTTCCTGTTAATAATTTTAAAACTATGTACCAATGAAAAAAATTGGTGGAATTAGAGTCTGTTGTTTTATATGTACGTTGTTGTGTCAGCCATTTTAAATGGCACAGCAGTTTTTTCCTCTTCACCGGTATGCAGCTACCAGAGAAAACATCCACAGGTCCTCTTGGTTTCCAATTTGCTTTCAAGCTGGAGATCAAATGTAGTTAAGGTGATATTCCAGGTTCTTCCTCAATGGAACCTGTCCCTATCCCTTGTCTATTAAGCTGTTAATCTATGAACTGATTTAGAAACAGAACTAATTAAAATATTGTCACCTTTCACTGCAGAGGCTACCACCAGATATCTGCCTGCCAGATCTCAATTTAAAAACCTTATTGATACTGTATTTGATCAATATTGATCCAGTTGATAAATACTATATTTTGGCATCTGTCTATCTTGCCTCAAGGACACTAAATTCTATTAGCCATCACTATACATCCTTGTGGAACAAAGCGCCATAATCTTCATTCAGGCCTTAACTCTAATTCACAAGTGATATAATTGGGCTTCTGCCATTCCAGAAACCCAGAGTACCCAATAAGCAATAAACACTACCCTCTTCCCTCAAACCCTGTGAGTTGCATATTTCTTTTTCCTGTAGGAAAATGATGTACATAGGCTTTCCTGTACATAACTGCATTAGAGAAAATACATTTCAAAATAATCCCATTCTAAAATTGCTTAATCTGGATGTCCATGCCAAGGAAGTTCTAGCATCTCTACTTCAGTTTCCAGAGCTGTCTTTATATCAAACTTTGAGAAACAATCTCAGGAAAATATTAATATTGTCTACAGGTATGTATAAAAACCTTTATATCTAGAGAAATGATTTAGTGCCCTCATGTCAATATGTTCTGTTAACTGTGGTGACCCAAGGATGAAAGAGCAGATTAAACCAAGGAGAGTCTTGGAATGGAATGGGATGGAATGGATTGGAAAAACCAGACCCTTGTTGTCCTTCCCTCCCCCATGTTGTAACTATTAATGGAACAGTATAACCTGTCTCCCCTCCTACCTCATAGGGAGGAGGTATTTGCATTACTCATCCCCCCCCCCACCCAGTATACATGCTTCATCCAATCAGTGAATGACCCACAAGACCCCTATCCCACTCCTTGTACCCTCAGTATAAAAGTGGACTAAAGACCCCTGTTCAATGTCTGGCCTTGAGCTGGCCCACTGTTCTAACAGTGTCTCCCATTCTAATAAACTTTATTTCCTTCTCATTCTGTTTCATGTCTGGAAATTCTTTTCCAACCCGCACCCAGACTAGGACATTAACCATTATCAGATCTTCTCTATTCTCATGGTAAAACAACAATGTCATTAGCTACTCCAAATGTACTTACCTACCTACCTAGTAGACAGGTATTAGTCCCTGATAATGCCTATTAGTCCCTACATTAGCTAGCTCATGAAATTCTTTCAGTATGTAGATTATTTCTTGTCAGAGCAAGAGCTTTACTTTATAACTTGGGTTACTATAAGATTCACCCCTTACTTTTAACAAAGAGA
Organism: Bos taurus; assembly: GCF_002263795.3. Classification (NCBI taxonomy): domain Eukaryota; kingdom Metazoa; phylum Chordata; class Mammalia; order Artiodactyla; family Bovidae; genus Bos; species Bos taurus. Next base: position 49,112,019 of record NC_037333.1, on the reverse strand, counting down.
CAATGAAGATTGCAATTGACTATTTTGGAAAAATCTCAAGAAAAATCCATGAAAACACTTGCCCTATGTGAGCTCTTTATACAGTCCCAAGAAAAATATCTGCTGCTATCTTCAGGAAAGTGGGAGAGAATTATGTTTCCCACCCTAGAGGATTCAGGAGAATCTGAAGGGTTCAAAATTTTCAAGCTCACTTATCCAGATGCCCTTGTCCTAGGTCTCACCCTTCCCAGGCTTTCCCAAGCCTTTGACACAGGAAACCTATTAAGACTGGACATAGAGTTTACACTGAAGTTTTGTGATCATTATTCAGAACCTTAAGCTTGATTTATAGTGGCTGCAGGTGATGTGGGTCTGCTTAAAACCTGAAATAGAGGCCCTCTACCTTTACAGCTTGCCCTAAGTGAACAAATGTATTCCAGAGAACTGTAATTTTCTTTTTACCAAACTTCAAATGCAGTTATTAAAAAGCTAAGCCATTCAACAATTGTCGTAATTATTACTCCTATACTGTTCAAGCAGCAAAGTCAAAGCTTATTGTGGCACACTGTGCTCCAGTGTTTCTCATACAAATTAATTGCAGATAGAAACTCAGCATTTATGTTTTGAGCATACAGGAGAAATAGGAAACCTAATTACCACCAGTAATATGGTCCTTTTAGTTGTCAGAGTGAGGAGTAATGTAGGTCAAAAATCCATCCTGGACATCTACTATTTAGGATCCTTTCTGGTAGCCACTGTCATACACAGGTTCATCAGAAAGCAGAGTCTGAGGGAGATTCTCAAGAAAGATAATTTCAAAGAAATAGGGCAGAGTGAAGTACAAGGACAGAAACCAGCAAGGGCCAATTTAAGGATTCATTATCAAGATGGCCACAACTAATTGAGATGAATTGCTTGATATATTTGGACTGTCCACAAGCAAGCCATACAAACGCATCTCAGAACTGGCCCTCTTGGCAAAATGTATTCAATCCATCTTATCTCATTGTTTTCAGAAAGATAGTAAATATCTCTAGCATCTGGTAGCTGTTTCTACTAGTTTAGCTATGGCGTTCTTTTATTGACATTTTTTTTTTTTTTTTCATAACATCAACATCAGACAAGGGCTCTCTCTGACTGCCATAGAACAAGAGAAAAAAGGACAAAAGTAAATATACTTTGCAAGCATGAAAGTATGACCAAACATGCCCTTCTTCTCATAGTGTCTTCTTCAGTGACCATCCCAGCCCCTCACTGTTCCTCTGGCATTCAAGATTTAAAAAAAAAAACAAAAACTTAATCTTAAAGTTATATCTGACATCTTACAATATTCAATCCAGAACAGCTTAAACTTCCTTGAACCTTCCAACAAATCTAATAGATGTCCAGAAGTCTATGGTAATATGGTAATTAATCAGAGTTTCCCTGAAAAATTGAAGCAATAAGAGAGATTAGACAGATATAGAGGTACATATATAACAGGCTGCTGCTGCTGCTAAGTTGCTTCAGTCGTGTCCGACTCTGTGCGACCCCCTAGATGGCAGCCCACCAGGCTCCCCCATCCCTGGGATTCTCCAGGCAAGAATACTGGAGTGGGTTGCCATTTCCTTTCCAATGCATGAAAGTGAAAAGTGAAGGTGAAGTCACTCAGTCATGTCTGACTCTTCGCAACCCCATGGACTGTAGCCTACCAGGCTTCTCCGTCCATGGGATTTTCCAGTTAAGCCTACTGGAGTGGGTTGCCATTTCCTTCTTCATATATAGCAGGAGAGTTATTATAATATTTGGCTTACATAATTATGTATCTTGAGATGTCCCACAGTTAGCTGTTGGCAGACCAGAGAACCAGGAAAGCCAGTGGTGAACAGTTCAAGTACACGTGACTGAGAATGGGGGATTGATGGTGCAAATTTCATCTGGGTCCAAGGTCCAGGAACCAAACGTATCAAGGCCTGAGTGCAGGAGGAGATGGATGTCCCAGCTTAAGTAAAGAGCACATTCACCCTTCCTCCATCTATTTTGTTCTATTCAGGTCCTCAATGGATTGTATGATGCCCACGCTCATTGGAGAGGGTCATCTTTCCTCAATTTGCCAATTCAAAAGCTTCTCTCTCCCAGAACACTCTCACAGACAACCATACAAATAATGTTTTATCATCTATCTAGGAATCCTGTGTCCCAGTCAAGCTGACAAACCGAATTCATGATTATAACTTCCTAGTGGCTCAGACGGTAAAGTGTCTGCCTGCAGCGTGGTAGACCTGGGTTTGATCCCTGGGTTGGGAAGATCCCCTGGGGAAGGAAATGGCAACCCACTCCAGTACTCTTGCCTAGAAAATTCCATGGATGGAGGAGCCTGGTGGGCTACAGTCTATGCGGTAGCAAAGAGTCGGACATGACTGAGCAACTTCACTTCAACAACAATTATAGGTAGGGTGCCAAATATTTCATTGTTTCCAGTCTTCTTTGCTGCCAGCACATAACAAACCTAACTTTGAACATTCTACAGTCTTTGCCTGGTGAGCACAAATGGAGGAACAGATTAAACTTTGAAACTGCCCATGTTTGGGTACCAAGTTACCATGAGAACCTCAACAGCACAGCTCCAGAACATAAGGTAAAGTGCTATCACATGTGTTTGCATGAATCTTTCCAGAGGCCATAGTAACATACTACCAGAGATGGGAGCCAACTGAATTTGATGTGAGATATATGCAATCTTGGATATAGTAAGTATCTACACAAAATGGAGAAGTTATTTGTGGTACAATGAGAAATGAACTCCTTAAGCTAATCAGTATTTGCATATTTAAAACACACTATAGAAAGCTATATCAAGATAATAATATATTATAACTCTAATGATCATTGTATATGGTATATGATCAAATGATACACTAGGAAAATTATACCAAGATAATGAGGATTAGTTAAAATGACTGCACAGTGAACATTTCAAAATTATGACTGAAATTTTAGATATTTCATGAACCGTTTTAATACATACCCATTTTAAAATTATGAATTTGCTTATAAGTTTAGCTGTAATGGACTAATATCTTCTTTGAAGTTACCTCTACATATTGAAAAAAAAAATTGAATTTGAACTGTAAAAAATGGTCTCTAACTCACTACAATAGCCAGGATGGTCCTCTGGAGAAGAGGTGAGCATTGAGGTAACCATTTAAAGGCTTTATAGATTGTAGTAAATAACTGAAATGGCTCTCCAATGAGATTGTTACTAAAATAGACTGTTAAGATTTGTGTAGACCTGTTGTCCTGTGAGCTCTAGATACTTCACATTTTCCTTCCATATGTTTCCCTTGAGATTTGCACTAATATTTAAACAAAATAGCTGTCTGGAGATATTTTTCAGTTCTGGAAAAACAACACTTCTTCATCTAGGTTTCTTATACCAGAGTGACCATTTACAGAATTCTTCTTCTATAACAATATGAGAAGAATATTTTCCTTTTCTTATTTCAGTAAATAAAATATTTTCAACTTTAATATTAGCTTTTATCTTCTATAAAATGTTGAAAGACTAGGCTTAGCATTTTAAGTGTGCATTGTTACTTACTACTATAATATACTTTTTATTAATCCAGAACAAGACAAAGTTTCTTCAGTTTAAACCGTATAATCGATATTAAAATCAGATGTAAAAATCTCAGCTTTAGTTCAGATGTTTTATTGTCTTTATCCTTCATTCATGTATTCCTTTATTCAGCCAGTAAATATTTATTGAATATTTTTGTACCAGGCACCATGCCAGGTAGTTGAAAACAGTTGTAAACATGATGTCCTCAACCCCTGTTCTCATGAGGTCTATAATTTAATACCATTAAGAATCTCACAGTAAATATGAAAAAGGCTTTCAGTATTGGGGATGACCTTTAGAAGATACTGAAATGCAATTTTAATATTATCTGCAAGTACATAGGTATTTTCTTATGCAGATTTGGAGAAGAAGACTTTCTTATCAATCAGAGAAGTTATTCTCTTTAGATGAGAAAGGTAATTTGGTAATACATATTCCAAAATAGTACTTTCCCACCATAAGCACTTTGGTTTTTTGCTTGGCAAACACTGAAAAGAAATGAGCATATATAGTTGAAGACAACTGAAAATAGCATGAGTGTTTCTGTTTTTTTAAAATCTTGGTCACTTAATAGTTCATCAAGCCTGCTGCTGCTGCTAAATCACTTCAATTGTATCTGACTCTGTGCGACCCTATAGATGGCAGCCCACCAGGCTCCTCCGTCCATGGAATTTTCCAGGCAAGAGTACTGCAGTGGGGTGCCATTGCCTTCTCCGTTCATTAAGCCTAGGACATCTTTATTTTAGCATTAGCATCACTGTCTTCTTTGAGAAAACTGTGAGCAGTATTTGGTGAAAACTGAAAAATCAGCTGAAGGAACAACAACAAAAATACCTTCAAAATGGTTAATACCAAGAATTACAAATAAGAACTATTTTTCCCTCTTTATGCAAATTCTGACATTGCTAATAAGTAAAAACAATAAATAAGGCATTTTCTCACGTATAATTATTTTGAAGAAAAATTTTCCAGTCATCGATTAGTACAATTATTCTGTAAAAGGAGACTATAATGTAAAAGAAGCAAAGGAATAAATAAACAAAATGTGGAAGCATATTTACAGGGTGATATTAATTATGAGATTATTTACTGAAAGGTAGGTAGTGAATTACCTTAAATACATTAATAAATGAAATTCCAAATTTGTATGGTTTAAAATGTAAGTGAAAGGCAAGATATGATAAGTCAGTAATTATTATATCCACTTTATGTCTAATTTGGGTTCTTTTAAAATTTTATGAAAATTTACTTCTTTTTTTAAAAAAATAAGTGAAATAAATTTAAAATCTAGTTTTTGGTTTTTTTTTTTTTTTAAACATATTGCTCTGAAAATTAATGCTTTGGAGATGATAACTGACTCAGTAACTTTTTTCAACCAGTTATATGTAGGGATATATTCTGCATATATACAGACATCATTAAAGAAATTTTGCAGTGATAATTTTATAACCAAATTTATAACAATGTTTAGAAAAGAGTAAAAGCATGTGAGATCTCAAACTCCTGTTACAATATTTCATTTAATCTTTCCCTCCTTTCTTTAATAGTTACCAAACAGAAATATATATTTTTAAAAAAATACTGAGCAGTAATACGTATTTAACACTATCAAATCTATGCATGCAATATCAGTTACTGCCAGAAACAAGAAGTATTGGAAGGTTTTGACCGCAAAACCCCAGGAGGAAACTTTAGAGTGACGGAATTTTCTGTATCCTGACTGTGGTAGTGATTTTATGAGTCTGTTCATTTCTTTATACTCTCAACACTGTAAACTCCAGGAAAGTAAAGTTTTTTATTTGTAAAATTTTTAAAAAATGAATAAAATAGATCTAAGTGTTTACTCTGTAGGCTTTTCATGTAATATGCAAAAATTTTCACAAGATAAAAATTTCATGTTCTACAACCTACTATTTATACATTATCAAGTTTATATTTTGTATTATTCTAGATTAATGAATTCATAATCTTTACCAAAAATTGTTTGAAGAGTTTTATTTTTATACTTCAAATTATGCTTGACTGGTATTAAATTTTTTTAAGTTATGATTTTAATATGTTTTTATTACTTAAATTTTCTGGAATTCTAGTGTTTATAGATGTCCCAGTTCCTGTTTCCTTTCCGAAGAAGTCCCAGCCTAAGTATATAAAATTTACCTAGGTTTTAAATTATTTCACTTTCCTGTGACCCCTATGAATTAACTTCTTAAACATCAGTACTCTCCCTTTCCAAGATACCTCTGACTTGCAAGCAACGTGCCTACACTAGGAACAATGTCCATCTACACCCTGGAAACCAAACCAACACAAGAGGATACATCTGCCAATTGATATCAAGAATGTTGAAAATTTAATGACTGTATTTATCAGAAAGTTTCTAATGCCAAAATTTACTGGAGGAGAGACAGAAAACACTAACAAGAAATTCAATCATAGATAACACTTTAAAAACTTACATCCAAATTTTTTTATACTAGAAGTTGCTTTTTGTTTTGTTTTTGATAGGTAAGAAGTAGATTTACTTAGAGAGATACATTCCATAGATAGAATTCCCTCTGCCTCAAAAGGCTTATATGTCAGAGGTTTAACAAGCCTTTATATTCAACATAATATATATGTTATTTGTGTTATTATAGACCAAAATCAGATGAAAATCCCACCTTCACATATTATCTGAATCTTAATTCCCAAAGCTGTTAACCAAATTAATGATAAATACCATATTCAATCATATCAAATTTGAAAATATAAAGTTGATGAATAAATTTGACACAAATTGTCAGCAAATTTTTGCTAAAGTTTACATGAGAATTCCAAAATATTTTTAAAAGATTTTAACCTTTGGCAGGAAGCAGGAGAGAGCAGGAACAGGTAGCTGTAGGAAGAAGTGTCCATGGAGTTCCCTGTGCCGTCATAGAACAACAACAATGGTAGTATCATCAGAGTTGGCCTGTCACAGACCTTTATGCTTTCCAGAGACCCAACACAGTGGGAAGAGTACTGAAATGTTTTCCTATCCCCCACTTCTTGCTTTAAGAGACACAGAGAACTCATTGGAGAGAGCAACCACAGACTTGTAGCCCTTGGGGTGAAGAGACTGCAGAGGGTCAGTGTGGAACTCAGAGATCTATATGGACTGGGGACAAGATTTCACTCCACAGTGAAGTTTGAAAATGAAAGTGTTAAGTCAGTCATGTCCAACTCTGTGTGACCCTATGGACTGTAGCCAACCAGGTCATCTGTCTATGGAGTTCTCCAGACAATACTCGAGTGGGTTCCCATTCCCTTCTCCAGAGGATCTTCCCAACCCAAGGATCTAACCTGGGTCTTCTGCATTGCAGGCAGATTCTTTATTATCTGAGGTACTAACTCACTGCCACTTAAACTCATTAAAATTTCCTCCATAAAACTGGTATTTGCTCTGGTATAAACATTTGTGACTTCCCCAAATCTGCATGCTGGAATCCTAATGCAAACATGTAGGTGTTATGAGGTGATTAAATCATGAAGATGGAACCTTCATAAATGGATTAGTTCTCTTATAAAAGAGATCACATACAGCTCCCTACGTGACTCATTGGAAAAGACTCTGATGCTGGGAAGGATTGGGGACAGGAGGAGAAGGGGACGACAGAGGATGAGATGGCTGGATGACATCACTGACTCGATGGACGTGAATCTGAGTGAACTCCAGGAGTTGGTGATGGACAGGGAGGCCTGGCGTGCTGCGATTCATAGGGTCGCAAAGAGTCGGACATGACTGAGCGACTGAACTGAACTGAACTAATCTAAGAGCTCCCTGACCCCTTCCATCATGTGAGGCCACATCAAAAAGTCTACACCTCATACGAGGGCTCTCCCAGAACCCATCATGCATGTAGGCACCCTAACCTCAGATCACCAGTCTCCAAAACTGTGAGAAATACAATTTTGATGTTAGTAAGCCAGCAGTCTGTGGGATTTTGTTATTGCAGTCCAAATGGACTAGGACAGCATTCAAAGCAAATATTAAATTCAGTATGTGAAAATAGACAAAATTTCATGTTGGCACATTTGATTTTATATTTTTAGGTACAATTTATAAAATAACATAACTAGAAAGAAGTAAAACCTGTTGCCTTTAACAGCTTTCTTCTAATTGATACTCACTTGTGGTTTCCACAAGGTTCTATACTATCTATGATACAAAATATTTATTTCTTCATTCATCTTAAATGCTTGTTCAAAAGTCCATTTGTTTTTTTTTATTTAGCAAGAACTTTCTCACACTAAGTTGGAGTGATTATACCCATTTATCAAAAATTTCTAAAGCTATGTAAATGAGATAAGATTTATCCATAAATACTGTTCAATATCACAGTTTAGAAAATTAAATACTATTAATGATAGAAGAATATATCATAAGTTAATGATAAAACAATGTTACACAAATAAAATTCAATATCACTTGTAAATTGTAATTTTAGTTCACAAAAGAGTAAGTTCACTGACTATGTATAGGACAAGACTTTCAGTTTTTAAAATGTTAGAAACATATACATATATATATATATATATATATATTTTAAACTGAGCTACATATGATAGTGATATATATTAAGAAGCACATGTTTATGTGTATTGGGGAAAGATTCTATATTATCATTTTCATTATTTCATTATCATTTCATTATCATTATTCATTTTCATTTTGATGGTCTTCTTAAGTTAACAGGTCACTTGTTGAATGTTAGAACACACAGAATTATATTACTTAGTATAAAATCTAGCCCTCTCTTTTCAAACCTCATGCTCCAGAACTAAAAGGGACGTGTGTGTGTGCTCAATCGGTCAGTCGTGTCTGATTCTTTGTAGCCCCATAGACTGTAGCCTGCCAGGCTTTTCTGCCTATGAAATTTTCCAGTCTAGAATACTGGAGTGGGAAGCCATTCCCTCCTTCAGGGGATCTTCTCAACCCAGGGATCCAACCACACCTCTGGCATTGGCAGGTGGATTCTTTAGCATTAGCGCCACCTGATATCCCTGAATATTAATAAAAATATCTATTTTACCCTATATTCTAGACACTAATGCTTCTTACATGTTGGTAAGAGAACTTTATACATACAAAAGCAGTGCTATATTTGGGGAGCTAGATATGGCTTAATATATGACCTTATGAATTAAACCTTTATTTTTTTTCACTTGACTCAAAAATATTTCTATTATTTATTATAAACCATATACATTTTCACTGAATAAAATAAACAGTAAAGAAAACAAAACTACATAGCAATAAAACAGAGTCACTTTGAATATCTTGATCAGTATCTTTCCAGATAGAGGATAAAATGGGATCAGTACAGAGAACTAGATATGTATGTTTGTAAAAGACGCTTACTCCTTGGAAGGAAAGTTATGACCAACCTAGATAGCATATTCAAAAGCAGAGACATTACTTTGCCAACAAAGGTCTGTCTAGTCAAGGCTCTGGTTTTTCCAGTGGTCATGTAAGGATGTGAAAGTTGAACTGTGAAGAAAGCTGAGTGCTGAAGAATTGATGCTTTTGAACTGTGGTGTTGAAGACTCCTGAGAGTCCCTTGGATTGCAAGGAGATCCAACCAGTCCATCCTAAAGGAGATCAATCCTGGGTGTTCATTGGAAGGACTGATGCTAAAGCTGAAACTCCAATACTTTGGCCACCTCATGCGAAGAGTTGACTCATTGGAAAAGACCCTGATGCTGGGAGGGATTGGGGGCAGGAGAAGAAGGGGACTACAGAGGATGAGATGGCTGGATGGCATCACTGACTCGATGGGCGTGAGTCTGAGTGAACTCCAGGAATTGGTGATGGACAGGGAGGCCTGGTGTGCTGCGATTCATGGGGTTGCAAAGAGTCGGACATGACTGAGCGACTGAACTGAACTGAATATGTCTTTTACAGATGAAATATAATTTTGTGATCAATCTCCTTATTTAGAAGAAAATAGATTAGTAAATTTTAATTTTATACATAATTCATGAGAAATATCAATCATTCCATTTTATTTGAATAAAATGTACCTCAAAAACTTTTCTAGCAAATAACCACAGCAGGGAAAATATAGAAATTATATTTGTGTGGTGCTCACATATTTGTATCTAATTATCCTTGAAAAATCATATTAGAACTACCATTATTTTCTCAAAGAAAATATTTAAAAATTTTTCCGTATATTGCTAAATTATACTGAAAAAAATTTGAGCCAAATTAGAAACCCATTTAAATGTATGAAAGTAATCTATATATTATTACTGCCATTGAGTGTTTTCTACAAATATTGATCTGTCAGTCACATTATGGGCTTCCCATGTGGCTCTGTGGGAAAAGAATGCACCTGCCAATGCAGGAGGTGCAGAGCCTCCAATTTGATCCCTGAATCAGGAATATCCCTTGGAGGAGGAAATGGCAACCCTCTCCTGTATTCTTGCCTGGAGAATACTATGTTCAGAGGAGCTTTGTGGGCTATAGTTCATAGGGTTGCAAAAAGTTGGCCATGACTGAGCATGCATGCACAGGTGCCTCATTATTTTAATTTAAATAATTTAATTTGGATAATTTAAGCTAATAATTAGATCAAGAAATTAATATACCTGCTGAAATTTGGTATTTTTTCTGGAGGCCCTAGGACATAATGATTAAAATCTTGAACAATGGTCCCAGACTGCATTTGTGTAAATATTAGGTCAGCCAAGTTTCACCCATATGACCTGGGCCTAGTTACTTAGTTACTGCATACCTCATTTTCCCCCTCTTTAGGGTATAGGTTTAATAAAAAATGAGGATTAAATGTTATATATATATATCATGGCCTTTGCTGGTGGCTCAGCAGTAAAGAATTCACCTGCCGATGCAGGAGATGCAGGTTCAATACCTGGGTCAGGAAGATCACCTGGAAAAGGAAATGGCAACACACCCCAGTATTCTTGCCTGGGAAATTCCATGGACAGAGGCGACTGGTGGGCTACAGTCCATGGGGTTGCAAAAACTCAGATGTGACTTCAGACACTGAACAACAAATGGTTAAAAGGAAGTTTTATTTGTGTTGAGAATTTTTTTCTGAATAAATAGAACACTGGGTGTTTTTGCCTCTGTCTAGAAGGGTCTGCATTTTCTTGAGAGGTCGAGAAATAAATACATGGTGGTTAATAAAAACACAGATCTATCTTGCCTACGTTTTCAGGTAGATGATCAGTCATAAGGAAATGCACAAAAGTCACATTACAGGAGATTTCTGGCTGATAACTTTCAGTATACTGGTTTTGTGTAAATAATGACAATGTTTCAGAGGAGAACTGCTGCAGTTTCGTACTCAATAAAGGGTGGGGGCAATCACCTTGTCACTATTTATTGCTACTTGTCACTCCCAACTTTAACAGCTAGTTCCATTTTCCCATGAAAAGCAGACAACAAAGAGAAATGGCCCAAAGTTTCAAAATTTGGAAGGTAGAAAGGGCAATTGGTAAGGCAAACATTACAACAGAAACATTGACATGAAAAGTAATTCGGCAAAGTCAGAATCACCCTGAGTCCCTCGGCTCTTTAATGACAGGCCCACATGCTCCATCTCCATGTTGTCTCATTTCACCACGAGCTTCTGCATTTAGAGACATTATATTAAAAGTTTCTAAAAGACCTAGACCTAACCTAGTCCTCACCATCTGAATGGGAAATTGTGCCAGCTTTGTGTCCTCTTATTTCATACCAGGCAGTGTAATTAAAACTGAGTCTCACTTTGGGAACCATAGAAAGACATCTTTCCTTGAAACACAGGTATAGTGCTATTTCTGGTAGATTCCAGCAGTCTAATTCATTCAAATGTCCAATAATAACCCAGCAGGGACAGTGCCTAGGGTCTAAGCATGAAGTTTGTGTCTCTCAAACCTCTTGCTTATAATAAAAAAGCTACAGAAATTATTTTCCTGTGGCAGTTTTAGTCCTTCAAGACAATAAAGAGAGAAAAAGTTTCTTCCAGGTGTCTAAGTATGGTATCATTGTTATCTATACATTCTAAATACTCTACGTCCTTGTCTGTACTGGACCGTGCTCAATTCAGACAGGAAGGTCAGCATGATAAAGCAAAAAACATAGATAATCAAAATTGTAGGGAAAAATAAAACTCTTCCACAATCAACCTCTTATATAAACTTGCCTCAGCCCCTTTTGTCCGTATATACGTATGTATGTATGTATATACTGTATAATGCAAAATAAGTAATAAATGGGGCTTCCCAGGTGGTGCTAGTGGTAAAGAACCAACCTACTAATGCAGGAGACATAAGAGACACGGTTTGATCCCTGAGTTGAGAAGATCCCTTGGAGGAGGACATGGCAACCCATTCCAGTATTAATCCCTGGAGAATCCCATGGACAGAGGAGCCTGGCAAGCTATAGTCCATAGGGCTTCAAAGAGTCGGACACGAGTTAGCATTCATTCAAATAATAAGAAAATAATTATTATTATAATACATTAGCAGTACATATTTTATCCTTTGCAAACACATCTCCCAAATGTCTATTACTGATTCTTCTTTGAAGGCACTCAACAAATAATAATACTAAGACTAATTGGCATTCCTTAAAATATAACATGGCTGACAAACACAACCCCCAAGTAAAGAGATTCTCAAGAACACAGAGAAAGCAAGTGTATTGCTGCCTGCATTCAATTACTGTATTATAAAGCATTCATTCCTTTGGAAGAACCTATTATTTTTCAAAATAATGCAAAGTCTCAGCAGGTGTCATTGTAGTGGGTTGTGCAAACTGTATCTCTGCCAAACTCCAGTAATTATTTAGACCAGTCAGACTCTGCGTGTGCTTGACAACAGAGTCAGCATTCACTACATCACTTCAAATTGTTCTTTGGATCTTATTGTTAAGATCATGAAATTCATTACTGGGGACTAAACCCTTCATTATACATTTTGTCAAAGTTCTCAAGCAATACAGTATTTGAAAAAGAACAAGCAGAATTAATTTCCTATAGGGAGCATTTAGAAGCAAAACAATTAAATAAATAAAGAAAGAAAGGAAAGGATTTACAAAATACATGTTACATTGTCACCAAATAGTGACAGCTCTTTTCTGCCCACGTCAGTCAGATCAGCAAAAGCACACAATATTTAAGAATACTCAATAAACTTCTTTTGAATGATACCATAGCTTTGAAAGTTCATTTTTTCAAAATATTATCTTTCTTAAAATCAAAGAATACGTATTGCTTGAAGTGGTATTTTTTTTCACAACTGATATTTAATTTGAGGAAATATTCAGTGATGTTAGAATGAGACATTAACTACCATATAAGGTTCATTTAATAACTATTTTATTTCAGGCTGTATTTTTGATGAATAATATTTATCATCCCATTGAAGTTCTGAGAGTAGAAAAAATCCACTAGATTTAACTGACTGTGGGATTTTCCTACACTTAAAAGGAATTCTGGAAATTACTTTCTATTTGTTAGTCATGTCCACTCTGACCTCTATCCTAAAACTTAAATAACACACTGCAAAGACCTTTGTAGATGCTTTTTTTTTTAATAGACTAAATCCAACTTTCTCTTCAATAGAGCATAAATCCAAAGAAACTTGGCAATCTCTGAGAGACAGAATATTTAATGCATACCAAATATGTTCACAGCCAAGGAAACCAACCTACATTATAGACAATGTGTTAGGATTTTAACTTCCTCAGATGACCATTTGCTCAGTGAATCATCCAGGTATATCAAAAGACATCGCAGCCTGTCCACATAGCTTGAAGTCTACCTCTTTCTGGATGGGTTTGCTGACTGTTCTGTTTACTCTCCCTTAATTAAAACGTGTTCCTCTTGTCACAGGGTAAGGTGAATCCAATGAAGTTCAATACCTTCTTCTGCTTTTCATTTATTGTTAGCACTTTCACAGATGATGTTACTTCTTTGATGTTTTCATTATCTACCTGTATTCCTGAACTGTTCTGAATGTTCAAATGCAAATGTTCTGCAGGATGTCACATTTCTCCCATTCAACTTCATAGTCATCTTGCTTTTCCCCATCTATCTTCCTAGAATATTTATGAAACAATCTATTTATAAGTTATATATCATAAATTATCCTAGAAATGAAATACAGAATATGAAAATCAAGTTACCAATAAAAGATAACAAATTTGAGTCTATAAGGTCACCTGCGTGGTGCTGGGTGGTGTGCTATGAATTGTGTGTGGATGTGTGTGTGATTGCTTTATAAATAAGGGCCAATACCTTTTTTCCCCCAAATTTCCCCTATCGTTTGAGAACTTGGGTTTCTCTGTAACAGGTCTGTTTTCCCTGGCCTGGTGTTATTGATTTCTAAGATTTCATTTCAAACAGTATAAAATAGGTCATCCTTGTCTGGGACTTGTCTTTCACAATTCAGCCATTTCTGTTTCACAGGTATGCAGATTTAACAAATTGTCTTGGCCCCCTGCAGTTTCCAATTATTACAGTTTACATGATTTAAATTAAACTGTGGGCCTCAGCTGGCCCTAGGGAGAGAGAGAGTATAGGATTCCTTCTCTGACATTCTGAGACCAGGGAAATGTGGGTCCCAAGCCCAGCACAGAGCCAGACAGAGAACAAATCATCACAGCAGAAGAAAGTTACCTCAGTCCCAGGAGGAAATCCCTTGCAATCTGCCAGTAGTCCAATAACAAGAAGAAATCTGTGGAAGAGTTTCTGTTTTATATCTGAATGGACTGTAGACTCATGTTAGCAGTCCTGATACGAAGCAGTTTTAAGGCAGGAAATTAAAAAACTGCTAATGAAAGACTCTCAATTGCTTGGTATTGAAAATCCACTCTGCAATAAGATACAGACACATCTGAAAGTTTTGGTATAGTAATTCCTGTCAAAATGTATTTGACCTATGACTCTAACATCTTTTCATTTGTGGTGATCTAGTATCAAAGAGCAGAATGCCCCTCCTGCCCACTAAGGGACAAATGGAATGTTTCCATTATAGTACTTCAAATATGGAGTATACTAAGGATCATATACAACAATACTCTCCTCTTCTGTCCCTGATTTAGTCCTTGGATCCACAACAGTCCCAAAGTGAACTGTCCTGCTGGATCATGAATGCTTCTGATGATGAACATTTTCTTTTGCTCAGTGATGTATTAATAGCACCAAGTGGCCCATTATTTCAAGAGAAGACTAAGGTGAAGAAAATATGGTTAAGAGTTTTCCATTTGATTTACATGGGTGATTTTATCAGTTAAAAAACTCATGGTGACTGCCTATGAGCAATCAGCTCTTTTATCATAAAAAGATGGCCACTTTCCAGGTTAGGTTAATATTCAAAATTCTTTCTAGTTTCTTCCCACCATTGTTCACTCTTCCTAACCTATCTCACTGCCAGACATTAGCAGAGGATAATTCTGTTTATGCCTGTATTGTTTTCTCACTGAGTTCCTGTATCTTTTCATATAATGATTTAATGTAAAATTAGAACCCAGTTGTATCTTCCAGCAACAAAAGTATTTCTTTGTCTCGTTCAATTTAATATGTAAGATCCTCCATGTTATACCAACAAATTCTGCTTTCTAAGTGTCCTTCATGGATATGTGGAAATATCTTCACTTTATTTTCTGATTGTCATTTACAGGAAAGGAGAGAGTATAAAGTTCTTACTCAGTGGTAGAGTTTAGGTGCTCCACATTTTTACTGAAAACCAGAATGACTGAAATCATCCAAAGGAAATTACTCAATATGAAGAGTAGTGAGAAAATTTCTTTTACATTAAAAAGAATTCTCAGCAAAGTAAGGAAAATATGAAGGGGATTTTAAAAAGTGTTGGCACTAATTGGTGCCACATTAAGCAGATAAAATTCTGGTAGATTATCCTTCTGGCCTGAGAATCTGAAGGAAAGAATGGGGGCAAAAACAAAAGGTAAAAAGTCTCAGGGAAAATTCTGAAAATAATTGAACTAGATATCAAGAATCTAAAAAAAAAAAAAAAAAAAAACCCTGCAAGTATTGCCCAAGTCTCTGGCTGATATTCAAACCAGATAAATTCCAAGGAAGACAACATGCATCCTAGTTAAGAATGAAAAAATAATACTGAGATGTGAGCTGGCACCTACAAGTGAGTCCAACAAAGTTAATTGTGTATTAAAGCCAGATAGCAAAGAAACAGAGCAACACTCTTCAGATGAATAGAATTTAGAGTCTCACAAATTAACAATCACAATGTCTTTACTAATGTATGAACTAAGGAAACAATATCAAACAGACCATCAAAGTAAGGAGAATGGGAATACAATGTTGAAACTTGGTGGGGTATATAATGGGGAAAGACGAATTATATATATGGCTCTTCTTTCTATGGGATTTCCCAGGCAAGAATACCAGAGTGGGTTCTCATGCCCTGCTCCGGGGTATCTTCCCAACGTAGTAATCGAATCTGCATCTCTTATGTCTCCCGCATTGACATTTTATATATATAAATGTATTTGTGTATATGTATATAATATGGGCTTTGCTAGTAGCTTAGTCAGTAAAGAATCCACCTGAAGTGCTGGAGATGCGGGTTCAATCCCTGGATTGTTGGGATGATGCCCTGGAAAAGGAAATGGCAACTCACTCCAGTATTCCTGACTGGAGAATTCCATGGACAGTGGAGCCTGGAGGGCTGCAGTCCGTGGGGTTGCAAGAGTCAGACAGAAATTAGCGATTAAACCATACATATATATACATATATATGTATATATATATATTTAGATTGCATGAAATTGAAATATGACTAGGGAAAATAATGTCTGCCTTGGAAAAGATAGAGTATATGTTTTATTTCCTGGAAAAATAACTTAAAATTGAGCTGCAAAACAGCTTAAATTAATATCCCAGTGTTTAAATAGGATGTCAATGCAAAGAAGAAACCATAGCCAAGTGCATAGAAAACACTGTTACAAGGTGAAGTAAAGTAAAAGAAGGATGAGGTATATTTATATGATTTGCCCTTATCTTTTGTATCTTAGGTATAACTGATGCAATGGGAGTGGGGGAATGTTTTATTATTAGTTGAACAACTGATGTAAAATATCATAAAAATAAGATGGGTACCATCTAAGGCAAATCCCTTGGTATGCTGTGATATTTCTTATACTGGGGGAATGGCTCATGCTGGAATTGTTCCCTGCTTCTTAGAGAAAAGACAGTCACTATGATTGGCTCTTCAGAAACATAGTGATTATTATAATATAATTAATTCATAAGTAATCCTGAGACAATGTATAAGTATTGACTAACAAAGTAAAACCACAAGAAAGGCATCTCTCAGACTGACTTTTTAGTGTATAGAAATTGTTTTAACTTGTGTTCCCCCCAAATCAGAGCTCAATACAAAAATTTAGGGTCAGAAGTTTTATAGTGACTATTAGAGTTACAGGACAAGGCAATGACAACCCACTCCAGTACTCTTGCCTGGAAAATCCCATGGACGGAGGTGCCTGGTAGGCTGCAGTCCATGGGGTCGCTAGGAGTCAGACACGACTGAGCAACTTCACTTTCACTTTTCACTTTCATGCATTGGAGAAGGAAATGGCAACCCACTCCAGTGTTCTTGCCTGGAGAATCCCAGGGACGGGGGAGCCTGGTGGGCTGCCATCTCTGAGGTCGCACAGAGTAGGATATGACTGAAGTGACTTAGCAGTAGCAGCAGCATTAGAATTACAAGCTTCCTGATGGCAGGGCCTTCTCTGGTGGGTGGATCTAGGTCTTGTCCCTCTGCTGGGCAGAGCTATGCTTAGGAAAACTTCAAGCAGCCTCTCTGCTAATGGGTGGGGCTATTTCCATTTTGTTGGTTGTTTGGCCTGAGGCATCCCAGCACTGGAACCTACAGATTGTTAAGCAGAGCTAATAGCAACCCCTGGGAGGGCTCACACAAAGGAGTACTTCCCCAAACTGCTACTCCCAGCGTCTTTGTCCCCTTGGTGAGCCAAAGCCAACCCTGCCTCTGCAAGAGACCCTCCAATAATCAGGTAGGCCTGATTCAGTCTCTTATGAGGTCACTGCTGTTTTCCCTTGGGTTCTGGTGTGCACGAGACATTGTGGATGCCTTCCAAGAGTGGCATCTCTGTTTCCCCAGGTCCCATGGATTTCCTATGACCAAACTCCACTGACTTTCAAAGCCAGATTTTCTGGGGACTCCTCCTCCCATTGTCAGACCTCTAGACTGGAAAGACTTGACATGAGGCTCAGGACTTTAAGTCCTGTGAATGGGCTTCTATGGAACAACTGCTATCCAGTCTATGGGCTGGCTGTCTTGCCAGTATGGAATTTGATCTTATGATTGCACCCTTCCTACCATCTCATTGTAGCTTCTTCATTATCTTTGGATGCAGGTTTTTTTTCTTTTTGATGGTGATGGATTTCAGTGTTTTTTGTTGATGGTTGCTCAGCAGTTAGTTATGATTTTGGTGTTTACCTAAGGAGGGTTAAACTCATGTCCTTACTCTTCCACCTTGAACTTGAGATCTATACTTATTACATTAAATGCAAAATATAAACCCCTTATATAGCACTCTGGATTTTATTTTATTTTGTAAAATACAACTCTCTGGAAAGGTCTTATAAAACCTCTTAATTTAGTTTATATGAATCCTAATCAAATTGATCCAGATTCTATCATATACAGTATCACTGAGCATGATTAAACAAAAGAAGTCTCTTACTCAAAATGTATAAAAACGATAAAAATAATAAAAAGTAGAAATTTTTGTATAGTTAAGCAAGCTTCCATTGAAACTCAGTGCTTTCATTAGTCAATCACAATGAGTGGGATTTGCTTATGACAAAACCAACATATTGGGCTTTCCAGGTGGCTCAGTGGGTAAGGAATTCACCTACAATGCAGGAGATGCAGGCAGATGAGATTTTAATCATCTGGTTTGGAAGTTCCCCTGGAGGAGAGCAAGGCAACCCACTCCAGGATTCTTGCCTGGAGAATCCCATGGACAGAGGAGCCTGGCGAGCTGCAGTTCTTAGGGTCACAAAGAGTAGGACATGACTGAAGTGACTGAGCATGCACGAAAGCATGCAAACCAACATATTAAAGTGTTGCTGCTGCTACTGCTGCTGCTAAGTCGCTTCAATCGTGTCCGACTCTGTGCAACCCCATAGATGGCAGCCCACCAGGCTCCCCCGTCCCTGGGATTAAAGTGTTAACATTGTATTTTCCTTTATATTCCTCTGTAACATTTCTAGATCCATTGAAGTCATTCAAAACACCTGAACTTTCTGTTTATTAAAATGCATACCATCATTTAAGGGCCAGTTTAAATATCAATATCCACTTAAGACTTTGGCTGATTCATGTTGATATATGACAGAAACCAACACAATATTATAAAGAAATTATTCTCCAATTAAAAATAAATTAATTAAAAAAATGTTTCTGCCTACAAGTTTAAAAGTACATAAGTTTTAAAGAATTTAATGACATTTATTTTAAGAGACATCATTATCCAATGTTACCATCATCTTCATTCTCATAATTACTTCTTATATTGCAGTTATTTCTGAATTTCTTATCTCTACTATTTATCAAGGTCTTTCCTATCCAGTAGTTTATGTTGCTAAAGTTTTTACCTTTGTAGTCAAATCATGGCTGATAAATTAACACTCAAACATTAGTAGATTTTTGTTCATATATTAACCATAACATTTCATTTGGACCAAATAATTTTATATGGTTTACAGACTATATTCTCACAGAAACTGTCATGTCTGCTTCTTTTCATTCTGAAGCCTATAAATGATCAGATGGCTTTATATGGCATATTTTTAAAATAATATTTTCATCTATGTAGATTAGAATCACAACCATAATGCAAAAGTAACAGTCATCCTGTTAAGAATCATTTATGCAGTTTCATGAAATAAGTAATACTTTTGAGTTAGAATATGAAGAGTTATATTTTGATACTGTTTTCCTTAGATATAATGTGAGGGAAATATCCAAGTATAAGGAGCAAAGCACCATACTAATTCTATTCACAAAATATATTATAATTTAAAAGCTTTTTCTGATGTACCTTGTTACCTAATAAAACCATTGTTTGTCAGATATCCTGTTTTCAAATTAAAGTGAGATTTTGCTTCATGTCTCTTCTGATTGTTTTTCATTTAATACTTATTGCAAACCTATAGCGGAGAAGGCAATGGCACCCCATTCCAGTACTCTTGCCTGGAAAATTTCATGGACGGAGAAGCCTGGTAGGCTGCAGTCCATGGGGTCGCTAAGAGTCAGACACACTGAGTGACTTCCCTTTCACTTTTCACTTTCATGCATTGGAGAAGGAAATGGCAACCCACTCCAGTGTTCTTGCCTGGAGAATCCCAGGGACAGGGGAGCCTAGCAGGCTGCCGTCTATGGGGTCGCACAGAGTTGGACATGACTGAAGTGACTTAGCAGCAGCAGCAGCAGCAAACCTATAGCATTCCTATAAAGATAAATTCAGTAATAGACAAAATTGTTTCACATAAAATGCTTACAAAATGAGAAAAATGTCTCAAAGAACAGGTACATATAGTTGATATTTTTCTCCATGGAGATTTCTAAGCTTCATATTCAATGGCAAGTAATGAATTTTGTTGATTTCATACACTGTAGATTTATAGTTGTGCTGATGCTGACTGAAGGATAACCTATTACCCAATAACTTTGTTCTTTCCAGAGGGAGTAAAAATCATTTTACAAGAATCCCTTCCTTATTTTATATACAAACAAAGAGTTAAGCTCAGAGCCTGAAATCTGACTTTGTTTTATCTTTTCCTGTTTAGAACATTTTTCAGCACTTAGCAACTGCATTTCACCTGCTCTCAATCAGGATATGTTCTACATTATATCATATGTTGATGAAAGAAGCAGGAGACATTACAGTTCTAAATCCTCAAGTGTTTCAGCACGAGGGACAAAAAGGAGGAAAAAAAATCTTGCTTTATATAAGATTTCAGTGTTTCCACATATTGTGCTTTCACTTGAAATGTAATTGAGTTCCATGAGGGATTTGGCAGACTTTTAGAAGTAATAAAAATCATTAATGAACTTCACAATTAAGGAATGATATTTATTGAAAAACCTGTTTCCTGCCAAGCTGCTGAAGAGCACACACCCTTGTTTGGAAGATGTGTCTGCCATGTGGTACTTCAGCTTACAAAGCAGTTCATCATATTTCAGATTTGAAAGTACACAGAACAACAGGATAGAGAACACTTACATAGGCAAAGTGGAACAAAAGGAGATCACATTGTTTCTAATGAGTATTAATGACCTACATATTGTCAACTTGAAATAGTTCCATATTTAAGAGTTATTTTTAATGAACAACAGAATGGGAAAGACTAGAGATCTCTTAAAAAAAATTAGAGATTCCAAGGGAACATTTCATGCAAAGATGGGCTCAATAAAGGACAGAAATGGTATGGACTTAACAGAAGTAGAAGATATTAAGAAGAGGTGCCAGGAATACACAGAAGAACTGTAAAAAAAGATCTTCAACACCAAGATAATCACGATGGTATGATCACTGACCTAGAGCCAGCATCCTGGAATGTGAAGTCAAGTGGGCCTTAGAAAGCATCACTATGAACAAAGCTAGTGGAGGTGATGGAATTCCAGTTGAGCTATTTCAAATGCTGAAAGATGATGCTGTGAAAGTGCTACACTCAATATGCCAGCAAATTTGGAAAACTCAGCAGTGGCCACAGGACTGGAAAAAGTCAGTTTTCATTCCAATCCCAAAGAAAGACAATGCCAAAGAGCGCTCAAACTACCACACAATTGCACTCATCTCACAGGCTAGTAAAGTAATGCTCAAAATTCTCCAAGCCAGGCTTCAGCAGTACACGAACCGTGAACTTCCAGATGTTCAAGCTGGTTTTAGAAAAGGCAGAGGAACCAGAGATCAATTGCCAACATCCGCTGGATCCTCGAAAAAGCAAGAGTTCCAGAAAAACGTGTATTTCTGCTTTATTGACTATGCCAAAGCCTTTGACTGTGTGGATCACAATAAACTGTGAAAAATTCTGAAAGAGATGGGAATACAAGACCACCTGACCTGCCTCTTGAGGAACCTATATGCAGGTCAGGAAGCAACAGTTAGAACTGGACATGGTACAACAGACTGGTTCCAAATAGGAAAAGGAATTCGTCAAGGCTGTATATTGTCACCCTGCTTATTTAACTTCTCTACAGAGTACATCATGAGAAACGCTGGTCTGAAAGAAGCACAAGCAGGAATCAAGATTGCTGGGAGAAATATCAATAACCTCAGATATGCAGATGACACCACTCTTATGGCAGAAAATAAAGAGGAACTCAAAAGCCTCTTGATGAAAGTGAAAGAGGAGAGTGAAAAAGTTGGCTTAAAGTTCAACATTCAGAAAACAAAGATCATGGCATCTGGTCCCATCGCTTCATGGGAAATAGATGGGAAAACAGTAGAAACAGTGTCAGACTTTACTTTTTTGGGCTCCAAAATCACTGCAGATAGTGATTTCAGCCATTAAATTAAAAGACGCTTACTCTTTGGAAGAAAAGTTATGACCAACTTAGATAGCATATTGAAAAGCAGAGACATTACTTTACCAACAAAGGTCCATCTAGTCAAGTTTATTGTTTTTCCAGTAGTCGTGTATGGATGTGAGAGTTGGACTGTGAAGAAAGCTGAGTGCCGAAGAATTGATGCTTTTGAACTGTGGTGTTGGAGAAGACTCTTGAGAGTCCCTTGGACTGCAAGGAGATCCAACCAGTCCATTCTGAAGGAGACCAGTCCTGGGTGTTCTTTGGAAGGAGTGATGCTAAAGCTGAAATTCCAGTACTTTGGCCACCTCATGCGAAGAGTTGACTCATTGAAAAAGACTCTGATGCTGGGAGGGATTGGGGGCAGAAGGAGAAGGGGACGACAGAAGATGAGAAGGCTGGATGGCATCACCGACTTGATAGACATGCGTCTGAGGTAACTCTGGGAGTTGGTGATGGACAGGGAGGCCTGGCGTGCTGCGATTCATGGGGTCTCAAAGAGTCGGACACGACTGAGCTACTGAACTGATTAGCTCAATCAGAACTTCACATTTTAAGAGATATTAGTCAATAAAATTCTCATCATTCCAAGTTCAGTTCAGTTCAGTCACTCAGTTGTGTCCAACTCTTTGCAGCCCTATGGACTGCAGCACACCAGGCTTTCGTGTCCATCACCAACTGCCGGAGCTTGCCCAAACTCATGTCCATTGAATCAGTGATGCCATCCAACCATCTCATACTCTGTTGTCACCTTCTCCTCCTGCCTTCAATCTTTCCCAGCATCAGAGTCTTTTCCAATGACCCTGTTCTTCATGTTCATCATGTCAGGTGGCCAAAATATTGGAGTTTCAGCTTCAGCATCAGACATTCCATTTCAGGACTGATTTCCTTTAGAATGAACTGGTTGGATCTCCTTGCAGTCCAAGGGACTCTCAAAGAATTTTCTCCAACACAACAGGTCAAAAGCATTGAAAAACATTGGCATTCAGCTTTCTTTATAGAAATGTTCTTGGCTTTCACTGCCTGCATAGGTCCAAATGCACTGATTTATCTGTAAGACGTTCAGGGTAATAATAAATGCCACTTCTGCTCCAATGCCTGATCAATAATTTTGTGTAGTCTAAGATAAAAGAATCCCACCACTTTTACCTCAGAATCAAGACAAATTTAAAAGAAATTAATATGGCCAGCAGAATACTGTAGTTGTTTAGTCACTAAGTCGTGTCCAACTGTTTGAGACCCTGTGGACTGTAGTCCACCAGGCTCCTCTGTCCATGGGATTTTCCAGGCAAGAATACTAGAAGTGGGTTGCCATTTATTCCTCCAGGGAATCTTCTGGACCCAAGGACTGAACCCATATCCCCTGCACTGGCAAGTGATTCTTAACTGCTGAGCCATTGGGGAAGCACAGCAAAATATAGTTGATCTTATCAAGCCCTGACTTATCAAATCCTCACTTAAACCCCATCTCACCACATCATGTAGCCTAGTTTATGCTTTGTAATGGTTACAGGTCAAATGAATGGCATCAGTTTCTAATCATATCAAATATTTTGAAAGCATAGATCACACCAAGGTCCCTCCCTCCAGGTTTGAAGTGAAACAAATCAATATTTCGGCCAAAATGATGAGACTGATAGTTTCCACTATGTTTCTATTCAGCGTTCTCCTTTCCTATCTGCCACTTAAAATCCAAGAAGTTCTGTTAAACTGTTCTCTCCTTATTGATTGGTGACTTAGACGGTAAAGTGTCTGCCTACAATGCGGGAGCCCAGGGTTCAATCCCTGGGTCCGGAAGATCTCCTGGAGAAGAAAATGGCTACCCACTCCAGTTCTTGCCTGGAAAATCCCATGGGCAGAGGAGTCTGTTAGGCTATAGTCCATGGGGTCGAAAAAGAGTCAGACCTGACTGAGAGACTTCATTTTCTTTCTTTTCTTTAGAGGAACAAGTCTTATTTATTTTTCTATATTTAGACCTGCATCTGCACCTCTATTATAAACAAATATACCTTCTGGCTGATTTTTCACTGAACCCGTTTTGCTCCTCCTTTGGCCACCTGATGCGAAGAACTGACTCATTGGAGAAGACCCTGATGCTGGGCAAAATTGAAGACAGGAGGAGAAGGGGATGACAGAAGATGAGACGGTTGAATAGCATCACTGACTCGATGGGCATGATTTTGAGCAAGGTCCAGGAGTTGGTGATGGACAGAGAGACCTGGTGTTCTTCAGTCCATGGGGTCACAAAGAGCATGGAATTGCTCACAACTGAGTGACTGAAATGAACTGAACTGAATCTTTAATTGTAATCATGAGTTAATTTCTTTTTAACTAAACTAGTTAAGTTAAATGTACCTTTTGTTTTCATGAATCAAGGTTAATCTGTGGAAATTTAAGTAGAATGGGAGTACATACCTCTTGAAAGAAATAGCTCAGAGTTAAGCAGATGAGAGATGTCAGGGTTGCCAACACTTTAGCTCCAGGTTTTACATTTCTGGGTTCAAAGAAACTGCTTCCAATCTCATCATAGCCCTGCTATCAGGAAGGGAAAGAAGAGGGAAATCAAAAGTTTCATTTCTGCTCACATTGGTAAAACCAAAATATGGACATATGGGTTTGCCAAAGAATACAGAATGGTTTGTCTAGCTGAGCAGCCATATGGACAGCTAAATCTTAGCGGGTATCTAAAACTAAATAGAAGAAGGGGGTGATGAATATCTGTGCAGTTTTGTGTGTGTGTGTGCGCGAGTGTGAGCGCACCACATCTTGTTTTCCCTGGAAATTTCTTATTTTCACTCACTACAAAACACAGAAATACTCTCCACTTATTCATAAATCAATGTTTTTGGCTAAGATCTCAAATCACTTTTGGTAGATCTCGAATTTTTCTGTATAGGATATCTGCATTATGCTGGTAAGAGTGTTAGTAACTCAGTCATATCTGACTCTTTGCAACCCCATGAACTGTAACCAGCCAACCGCCTCTGTCCATGGACTTCTCCAGGCAAGAGTACAAGAGTAGGTAGCCATCCCTCTCCAGAGAATCTACCTTACCCAGGGATTGAATTTCAGTCTCCTGTGTCTCCTGCATTACAGGAAAATTCTTTACCGCTGGGCCACTAGGTAAGCCCCAAAGGTGACAAATTTTCATGTTTAATCTTTTTTAACTTTTTACGTATTTGACATGAATCACATGCTTTTACTTATTAAATTACTTTTTTTCTGAATTTATGTTATAATCTCCCTTTCATGGAGGAGAACTCTTCTGTTACCTGTTCTCAATTTGTACATCTGAACATTATGAACTTTAGATGTCAAGCAGTCTCTCAATCTTCTCCACAAATAGCTTTGCAAAAATAATAGCATTATCTGGGATATACCCTCAATACAAACAACTTATATAAATAAGTATATAGTTGTTGACAATAAATGAACTTCTCAGCATTGAACAACCTTGTGTACATTATAGACATTTTTACTTGAAAATCTAAAATCCTGAAACCTAATTATTGCAGTTGATTATTCAAATGTCTAACTCAAGGGCCTCTTGATTTATAAGAACACAAGTGGAATGAAGCAAATGTCTCATGTAGGGTTTGTTTTTTTTTTTTTTTCTGAACTGTTTGCAGAGCTCAGTCAGTTCTTTTAGAGGTTGTTTTTTTTTTTTTTTTTCCCCTTTACCCAAAAGTGATAAACAGATTCAACAGATTAGATCTGATAGACCGAGTGCCTGAAGAACTATGAACAGAAGTTTGTGATACTGTAGAGGAGGCAGTGATCAAGACCACCCTCAAGAAAAGAAATGCAAAAGGGCAAAATAGTTGTCTGAGGAGGCATTACAAATAGCTATGAAAAGAAGAGAAGCAAAATGCAAAGGAGAAAAGGAAAGATATACCCATTTTAATGCAGAGTTCCAAAGAATAGCAAAGAGAGATAAGAAAGCCTTTCTCAGTGATCAATGCAAAGAAATAGAGGAAAACTGTAGGGTATAGTTCAGGCCGAGGCAGAAAACAGGAAAGAGGACCTCAACAGAAGTAGGTTACCTTTATTCAGGCAAGGAGGGGTGACAGTCAGCCAAAGGACCAGGCTGAGCACTGAGAGGGATCAGGGAGGCTCCATATTTATAGGGAGATTTGTGGAAGCGATAAGGGAAACATTAATCAGGAGGGATGTATTCCGTATTCTTTAGTTGAGATGGCATTTGTAATTGGGCAGGGGGTGATAAGTCTTCTGGGCAGGTGTAGGGGGTGGAAGGTTTCTGGACAGGGGGTGATAAGTCCCAGATAGATGCAAATGGCCTGGAGCATCAGGGTGGTACCTGAAGTTCTGTTTTGTTTTCCCTGAAGTTAGATGATTCAGCAACAGCCTTTGAGACTGTTGTTTTCTTTTCTAGGCCCAAAAAGCTCCTTCAAAAACAATAGTATGGGAAAGACTAGAGATCTCTTCAAGAAAATTAGAGAACTCAAGGGAAGATTTCATGGAAAGACAGGCACAGTAAAGAGCAGAAATGATTTGGAACTAACAGAAACAGAAGATGTTAAAAAGAGATGGCAAGAATACACAGAAGAACTATACAGAAAAGACTTTCATGACCCTAATAACCAGGATGATGTGATCACTCAACTAGAGCCAAATATCCTGGAATGCAAGTCAAGTTGGCCTTAAGAAGCATCACTATGAACAAAGCTAGTAGAGATGATGGAATTCCAATTGAGCTATTTTAAATCCTAAAAGATGGTGCTATGAAAGTGCTGCACTCAAACATGACAACAAATTTGGAAAACTCATCAGTGGCCATAGGACTGGAAAAAGTCAGTTTGCATCCCAATCCTTAAGAAAGACAATGCCAAAGAACTTTCAAACTACTGCACAATTGCACACATCTCACATGCTAGCAAAGTAAAGCTCAAAATTCTCCAAGCCAGGCTTCAACAATACATGAACTGTGAACTTCCAGATTTTCAAGCTGGCTTTAGAAAAGGCAGAAAATCAGAGATCAAATTTCCAACACCTGCTGGATCATTGAATAAGCAGGAGAGTTCCAGAAAAACATTTACTTTTGCTTTATTGACTGTCTTTGACTGTGGATCACAATAAAATGTGGAAAATTCTGAAAGAGTTGGGAATACCAGACCACCTGACCTGCCTCTTGAGAAATCTGTATGCAGGTCAGGAAGCAACAGTTAGAACTGGACATGGAACAACAGACTGGTTCCAAATAGGAAAAGGAATATGTCAAGACTGTATATTGTCACCGTGTTTATTTAACTTATATGAAGCATACATCATGAGAAATGCTGAGCTGGATGAAGCACAAGCTGGAACCAAGATTGCTGGTAGAATTATCAGTAACCTCATATATGCAATGACACACCGTTATGGCAGAAAGTGAAGAAGAACTAAAAAGCCTCTTAATGAAAGTGAAAGAGGAGAGTGAAAAAGTTGGCTTAAAGCTCAACATTCAGAAAACTAAGATCATAGCATCCGGTCCTATCACTTCATGGCAAATAGATGGGGAAACAGTGGAAGCAGTGACAGACTTTATTTCTTGGGTCTCCAAAATCACTGTAGATGGTGACTGCAGCCTTGAAAGTAAAAGACACTTAATCCTTGGAAGAAAATCTATGAGCAACCTAGACAGCATATTAAAAAGTAGAGACATTACTTTGCCAACAAAGGTCCATCTATCAAAGCTATGATTTTTCCAGTAGTCATGTATGGATGTGAGTGTTGGACTATAAAGAAAGCTGAGCACTGAAGAATTGATGCTTTTGAACTGTGGTATTGGAGAAAACTCTTGAGAGTCCCTTGGACTGCAAGGAGATCAAACCAGTGGATCCTAAAGGAGATCAGTCCTGAATATTCATTGGAAGGACTGATGTTGAAGCTGAAACTTCAATACTTAGGCCACCTGATGCAAAGAACTGACTCATTTGAAAAGACCCCAGTGCTGGGAAAGATTGAAGGTGGGAGGAGAAGGAAACAACAGAGGATGAGATGGTTGGATGACATCGATGACTCAATGGACATGATTTTGAGCAAGCTCCAGATGTTGGTGATGAACAGGGAAGCCTGGCATGCTGCAGTCCATGGGGTCACAGAGTTGGACATGACTGAATGACTGAACTGAACTCCCCTGGGTCTTACTGCCATCATGGACTGTGGAAATAACCACCAAAGGGGGGAAAAATGTAGCTACAGAACAGGGATACAATATTTATTGACAATCATTGCGATCTGAAATATAACTTCTCTGTTGATATATGCTTCTTCAAGATTTAGTGGGAAATGAAAGTTTTTGGTGATGCAGGGGAACTGAATATATGACCCAAGAATGTGCCACTTCTGCATCTGGATTATTCTGAGCTGGAGACATAAAGGTCCCAGCAGACTCACAAAGAGCCCTTCATTTCCCCCTAACTGTCTAAAAGAATTGGGATAGGGGACCTATAACACAAGTGTTTCCCGGGTGGCTCAGCAGTTAAGAATCCACCTGCAATGCAGGAGACATGGGTGTGATCCCTGGGTCTGGAAGATCTCCTGAACAAGGACATGGAAACCCACTCCAGTATTCTTGCCTAGAGAATCTCAAAGAGAGAAGATCCTGGGGACACAGTCAGACATGACTGAAGTGACTGAGCACACACAGCTGTACCAGGAAGACAGCTATTACCACACAACATTTCTTATATCAGAAACACTTATCTGCATGGCATTGCAAATATTTGCTCTTCTCATCTTCCTGTGAATTGTCTTCCTCCCCCTTTAAGTAAAGTCCCAGGTCCATACTCAATTCTCCTTAGCTCAGAATGGCTCAATTAGGTGATTGCTGTGGAGTCTCATATTTTTATGGGACTCCCATACATACAAATGGCATCCCACTCCAGTATTCTTGCCTGGAAAATCACATGGATGGAGGAGCCTGGTGGGCTACAGTCCATGGGGTCGCTAAGAGTCGGACACCACTGAGCGACTTCACTTTCACTTTTCACTTTCATGTATTGGAGAAGGAAATGGCAACCCACTCCAGTGTTCTTGCCTGGAGAATCCCAGGGACGGGAGAGCCTGGTGGGCTGCCATCTATGGGGTTGCACGGAGTCGGACACGACTGAAGCGACTTAGCAGCAAATATACAAACTTTGTGTTTCTCTTGCTAACTTGCCCTATATCAATTTAATTATTAGATAAGCTAAAAAACCTTCAAGTGAAGAAGTGAATGTTTTCCTACCCCTAGGGTCTCTATCAGAGAAGGCAATGGCAACCCACTCCAGTACTCTTGCCTGGCAAATTCTATGGGCAGAGGAGCCTGGTGGGCTACAGTCCATGGGGTTGCTAAGAGTTGGACACGACTCAGTGACTTCACTTTCACTTTTCACTTTCATGCAATGGAGAAGGGAATGGCAACCCACTCCAGTGTTCTTGCCTGGAGAATCCCAGGGACAGGGGAGCCTGGTGGGCTGCTGTCTATGGGGTCACACAGAGTCGGACACGACTGAAGTGACTTAGCAGCAGTAGCAGCAGCAGGGTCTCTATGGGAACTACACTGAATAAATTATTGCCTAAAATCTCTTTCGTTTCTTACCTATCTTCACCACTTCTCATTTCCTCTTTACTTCCTGTGTTGCTGTGCTGCTCTGTGCTGTGCTCAGTCATGTCTGACTCCTTGAAACTCTTTGGACTGTAGCCCACCAGACTCTGTCCATGGGATTATCCAGGCAAGAATACTGGTGTGGGTAGCCATTCTCTTCTCCAGGGGATCTTCCTGACCCAAGGATTGAACCCAGGGCTCTGAGGCACCAACTGAGGCACCAAGGAAGTCCTTATATGTTTTTAGTATTGAATATTCCCTCTTTCTTTCTACCCCACTATCTCTCTGTATTTGTTTATACAGTGAGTAGAACCCGAAGTAAAGAAGTTGGCATCTTGATTCAGGGATGTCTTGGCACACTGCTTGTTTCCTACCTCTGACTTTTTGAAAATCTTCAGTTTCCCATTTCACTAGGATACTCTGAGGATAAAATAAAATTGTGCATGTTCAATACCGCTCAGACTCCTCCTAAGGTAAGAATGGTATAACGATAATGCACATAGTTTGTAGTTATGCTGCTGTTGCTAAGTCGCTTCAGTCATGTCTGATCTGTGCGACCTCATAGACAGCAGCCCATCAGGCTCCCTCATCCCTATGATTCTCCAGGCAAGAACACTGGAGTGGGTTGCCATTTCTTTCTCCAATGCATGAAAGTGAAGTTGAAGTCGCTCAGTCGTGTCCGACTCTTAGCAACCCCATGGACTGCAGCCTACCAGGCTCCTCCGCCCATAGAATTTGCCAGCAAGAGTACTGGAGTGGGTTGCCATTGCCTCCTCCGTGTTTGTAGTTATAATGGACAGCAATTATGTGTTGATACTGAGTTCCTTCATGAATATCTTAAATATCTCAATCATTATGCTTTTTTATTAAAATTTCAAGATTGTTAGTTTTTAAAACTTTATTTTATTATTTCATTATCCAACACAGTTATATAAAAATTATAGAATTAATACTACTAAAATAAGCATCAGACAGCCAGAAAAGAAATATTTGACTCTTTCCTTTAAACAAGTTATAATTTAGTGATGAATGGACTTTATACATATACACATACATGACCAAATAATATTAGAATAAACACAAGTACAGGACTTTAATAATTTTTGAAAATGACAGGAAAAGACATTGAGTAACAAATGAAACATTAGTGGAAGAAAGAGGCTTTTGAAGAAATGATCCTCAGTACTGTTCCCATCTATAAACTTAGACTTTATGCTCATCAAGATTCTACTCACCCAGAAAGAAACACTTACAAGCTGAAATAAAGCATACCTTCAACAGAGTTGGTGCACTTTGTTTATTTATTATCTCTTACTATTGGGAACAGGATTAAAGATTTTGGGGCAGCTATATTAGCTTCCGTGGGTATTAGATGAATGTTCTCTTGCTGTTTTCGTCCATTTTATTGAAAGTTCCCAAAGGGCAGTCTTGATTAGAGGTTTGCAATATACAATTAAATTTGAAAGTAAGCTGCCTAAATTCTCCATCTTATTCCCTTCACTTAAACTAATTCAGGGGAAAAATCAGTGAGATTATTTGAAGCTAATTTTCTTGCCAATTGTTCTGATAGTGTATGCACCACAAAGAATCCAACTTGGTAGTGTTTAATTATTAACCTTTTATTTGAGTGTGAGTCTTGGATATGAGGACTCATTTCTTGAGTAGTGCTAGTCAGGTCAAAATAGAAATGTCAATTTAAGTTCCTACTTTGTTCCAAGCTCTTTAATAGATTACAGGGAGCAAAAAGATAAACAAAAATGTCTGGACTGATTCAAAGGTATGAGTATACCACACATCTTTAAATATCATTTCCATGGTCTGTGAAGAATGAATGGCCATAGAAATTTTGGACAATCTCCAAGATGTAGAAATATGTGAACCAAAAAGCAAATTATTTTATGATACTGTATTAATTCTTAGTTTCAGACAGTAGAGCAGCAAATAAAACTAGCAGAGTTCAAATTTAGCATCCAAATTATTAAACAGGTGTCTGATATATGTGATCACTTATATAAAATTGATTGAGGTTCAGATTAAAGAATTATCACAATTTCCAGTTTGAAGGGATCTTGAAAATCATGAGGACCTAAGTCTAGTTCTACTATAAGTATTCAGTTCAGTTCAGTCCCTCAGTCGTGTTTGACTCTTTGTGACCCCATGAATCACAGCACACCAGGCCTCCCTGTCCATCACCAACTCCCGGAGTTCACTGAGACTCAAGTCCATCAAGTCGGTGATGCCATCCAGACATCTCATCCTCTGTCGTCCCCTTCTCCTCCTGCCCCCAATCCCTCCCAGCATCAGAGTCTTTTCCAATGAGTCAACTCTTCACATGAGGTGGCCAAAGTACTGGAGTTTCAGCTTCAGCATCATTATAGAATTGTAGAAATAAACAAGTTTTGGAGTCAATTTTCCGAGGTTAAAACCCTTGCTCAAACTCATATTTTGACCTGAAATAAACTCATTTTTTTTCACCTTTGCATTTCTAAAATGGAATCTCTTCCTCAAAAAATGTGTTTATTGGTTAATTTAATATATACAAAAAGTAAATGGTAGTGACTCATATATACTAAATATTCAATACAACTCAAATGTCATGAAAGTTATAAGGATTGTTTCCTTTATTACCTGGTATAAAAAAAAAAAAAAAAAAAAAAAACTTCTTCTGGAAAAAAACAGATTATCAATATCTTGGACTTTGTTGGCCATGTGCTTTCTCTCCTAACTGCTCAGATCTGCCACTCACAGTGAAAGTGATCACAGAAAATATGTAAATGAAGAAGGGTAACTGTTTTATTTAAAACTTTATTTATGAGCACAGAAATTGACATTTTACATATTTCATGTTATCGCAAAACAGTATTCTTTAAATTATATGTTTCAGTCACTTTAAAATGGAGAAAAGAAAAGAAAATCATCCCCATATTGTTGGTTGCACAAAAGTAGAGAGAAGGCTACATTTGGCCCATAGACTCTAGTTCTCTGATTCTTATATTATGTCAGGCAAGACTCATGTAGTGTGGCTTGTTGGCCTTGTATGTACAATGGGATCTCAGGGTTTCCTTACCTGATGCATTATGTTATATCATACTAATAAAGTAATGTTGTAATATTTGTCAATACTAAACAATTGGTGACATTTATTTGATGCAGTTGTAGAATTGCAGAATATAACTATAAAGTCTTATATTAAACTCTATATTTTTTCTCATTTTAAGCAGTTATCACACCTTTAATTAGCAGAACAGTGTTTTTTCTTACTGGACTGAGTATAAGCTTCAAAAGGCAGAAAGTCTGCCTATTCTATCTACCCTAATCTCAGTATTTACTGGTATATAGTAGGTTGTCAACAATATTAATTGACAATAGAAATAAAATTAAGCATATTCCATTATTTAATCCTATCTCTTGTACTTTCTGAGGGTTTAAACTTAACTGGATTGAAATAAGTGAGAATTTGAATTACAAGACGGTAGACTATTGTTGAAACAATCATTATTGTTCCTTTCTAGATCATATATTATGCCTCAGTCGGCTGTGACGTTGAGTATATGACTCTACTATAGCTTGCTTAGAAGCCGACTAACCAGTTTCACTTTCCTTTTAGCCATTCTCAGCCATTTCTAATTATTATGATTATTTAATTTTTGATCAAGCTTACTGTTAAATGAGTTAAATAAGCAGGGTGACAGTATACAGCCTTGATGTACTCCTTTTCCTATTTGGAACCAGTCTGTTGTTCCATGTCCAGTTCTAACTGTTGCCTCCTGATCTGCGTATAGGTTTGGGCTGAAAGAAGCACAAGCTTCAAGG
This sequence comes from Bos taurus, assembly GCF_002263795.3. Taxonomy (NCBI): domain Eukaryota; kingdom Metazoa; phylum Chordata; class Mammalia; order Artiodactyla; family Bovidae; genus Bos; species Bos taurus. Next base: position 49,078,468 of record NC_037333.1, on the reverse strand, counting down.
CTGTGTATTGTCACTCTGCTTATTTAACTTATATGCAGAGTACATCATGAGAAACGCTGGACTGGAAGAAACACAAGCTGGAATCAAGATTGCCGGGAGAAATATCAATAACCTCAGATATGCAGATGACACCACCCTTATGGCAGAAAGTGAAGAGGAACTCAAAAGCCTCTTGATGAAAGTGAAAGTGGAGAGTGAAAAAATTGGCTTAAAGCTCAACATTCAGAAAACGAAGATCATGGCATCTGGTCCCATCACTTCATGGGAAATAGATGGGGAAACAGTGTCCGACTTTATTTTTGGGGGGCTCCAAAATCACTGCAGATGGTGACTGCAGGCCATGAAATTAAAAGACACTTACTCCTTGGAAGGAAAGTTATGACCAACCTAGATAGCATATTCAAAAGCAGAGACGTTACTTTGCCAACAAAGGTCCATCTAGTCAAGGCTATGGTTTTTCCAGTGGTCATGTATGGATGTCAGAGTTGGACTGTGAAGAAAGCTGAGCGCTGAAGAACTGATGCTTTTGAACTGTAGTGTTGGAGAAGACTCTTGAGAGACCCTTGGACTGCAAGGAGATCCAACCAGTCCATTCTGAAGGAAATCAGCCCTGGGATTTCTTTGGAAGGAGTGATGCTAAAGCTGAAACTCCAGGACTTTAGCCACCTTATGCGAGGAGTTGACTCATTGGAAAAGACTCTGATGCTGAGAGGGATTGGGAGCAGGAGGAAAAGGGGACGACAGAGGAAGAGATGTCTGGATGGCATCACCGACTCGATGGATGTGAGTCTGAGTGAACTCCAGGAGTTGGTGATGGACAGGGAGGCCTGGCGTGCTGCGATTCATGGGGTCTCAAAGAGTTGGACATGACTGAGTGACTGAACTGACTGACAGACTGATGACTGTTAGAGAACAGCAAATAATCTCAAGTACTGACTTTTTTGATCTCTTTTAAAAATGAAAATGATCATATAAATGCATCTGTGACATCTGACAGGTTATATGTTGAACAAATTTAGTAGGGAATATACAGCTTTTAAGGGGTATTTTAAGAAGAAAATTAATAGGCTCTATTGTTATCATTGAAATATCCTTCTTCTTCCTTCCATTTTACAATTCTGTTATCTTGACTTGTTTGTTCTGCATTTTTGAGCACCTCTCTTCTGAAGATTAATAATTAATTCTATGTATTTTCTACTTCTCACATTTTCAGTTTCTCTTTTTTTAATAGATCATCTTTAACGCCTACCTGTCTAAGATCTTGTGGGCGTGCATGAGTGTACGCTCAGTGGCTTCAGTCCTGTCCAACTCTGCAACCACAGGGACTGTAGCCTGCCAGGTTCCTCTGTCTATGGGATTTCTGGCAAAAATACTGGAGTGGGTTGCCATGAACTCCTCCAGGTGAGCTTCCTGACGCAGAGATTGAACCTGTGTCTCTTATGTCTTCTGTATTGGCAGGCAGGTTCTTTACCACTGTAGCCACGAGGGAAGCCCACTGTGGAAAGACTCTCTCTTAGTAAACCACCCATGTTGCTGAAGCCTCAGGTAACAACCAGAGCAACGATCAGCTCCAAAATATGTAAAATAAGATTCTACACTTTTTCTTAAATGAGACTAAGAGAAGTTTCATTTGTAGTCCACAGAATCATCTGGCATTTCCCCATAGATTCACAGCAGGAAGGTGATTTGGAGCTTCCACCAATGTATTCCCCAGAGCTCCTTGTAGAAACAATAAAGAGCTTTGAGGGTGTGAGATCACTTCCCACATCTTTTTAACATCCCTATTTTTCCCACTGGATTCATCATTCTTATCTAAGTAGGAAGGAAGACTCTCATTTTCCATGCTTTTACTCTACCACAGTGTCCTCAAGAGTGTAATATGTGGGAATATGGGCTCCAGAGTGCCTTTAAATTTTCTAGCAAGTGCAATCAGCACACCCTCTGGAAGGCATACCATATTTTGCTACACCAGAGGTTGGGCATTTGGTATCTTGCCATTTGCTTAATATGCTAAGCAGTACAATGTAATTCATTTTATGTCATTTGTTATTCTTGGGTAACATATTTAGAATGTTTTCCCTTCAGTTGAAAGCCAATGTTATACTTAAATACTGCATTCTGTGCATCTAGACTTGGACTAAATTACTACTCAATCAAAATACCAATTTCTAGACTTGTAGTTTAATGTCAGTGTTATACCCACAGGTATTGTATCATTGCAAAAGTACTCATGAATCATTTAAATCAGTGTCATAGGTCAAGGGTTGTCCTAGGATATAGTTATAACTGTAGGATATTAGTGTAAAAGGATAAAACCGGTGACCAATAAAGTCATGATATTTATAAGGAGCATGAAAGATGTGATTTACAATTTATTTTGCATAGTTAATAGGGAGAAATTATTTTTTGTTTGTTTTAAAGAGTTCACCTTCAATGAATCTCTTTAAACAATATGCACTTTAATTTTATAATTAATCTATATGAATAATTTCAAATACATGATTTAGTTAATCATTTGAAATTATACTAATGCTTCAACTAAATGGTGTGGTTAAAATTAACTAAATGCTTTATCCCAAACTCATACCTAGAAAGAGTATATTTTCAGTAGCACAGATTTATTTGAATATTCTGTCATTCAAGGCAAGTTGCTGGCCTTCATAAACTTTATACACGGGGTCGTTCTCCAGTGTGCCTTTATGTTCCTATATTATTTCTTGTTTGCCATTCTTTACTAGTTCTAATTGCTATCTGTCTTTATCTCCTTTTTTTCCCTGAAACACACGCACACACATGCACACATACTTTACTGCTGTCACCTCTTTGTCATTGTTTTCTAGTTTGCATATTTTACCATTTATCTGACAACAAAGATCCATTGTTGAAAAGCAATAGTAAGAAGAAAGAAAAGTAATGTTTGTTATCACACCCTAATTTGATTTCCTTGATGGCTTTGATGCCAAAAGTGCCTTATGATTATCAGTAGAACTAATAATTATTTCACCATAATTATGGCTGTGTATGAGGAAAGTTGAGGTGATTGACAGAATAAGATTAAACTAGTGTAAAACTATAAGTGAAGTGATTTTATAATGTAAGGAAGTATAAAGGCAGTATCTGTGTTTTATATTCTCAAAACAGGTGGCCAAAAGGAAGAAAAAGGTCATTATGTTCCTTCTTAATCAGACTTGAATAAAATATATATAAATATGTTGTGAAATGAAATTACTGATTCATTATAATTATTATAGTGGATAACTAATCTTCAATTACATCATCAAAATATCCACTCTGAAAAACTCATTAAATTCCCTTCATTGTTAAAATACTCAATTGTTATAAATTGCCTAATATTTTGTTACTTTGGTGAAGAAAGTTTGAAAAATTTATTTACCTTCTGTGCTGAAACCAATCTAGAACAACATACACAGATTCCCATTTATGTATCTATTCTGTGTTTATCTCATCTGTAGAAATGTGTAGCTGTTACTATATTATATGGAGAATTTTGGTGGTTTACATAAATCTCTACTTGCAGGTTGGAGAAACTGAACAAAATAAAGATGTCAGTTTCCAAAGATAAGTCAGAAATCTCTCACAGGGTTGTCAGTGTCCATCCAGGAACAAGGGAAGGCTGGAATGGGGAACTAAAAGGCTGATAGGGAAATGGGATGTGCTAACCTCCCTCTTTGTTTCTGCTTCTCTTGTCCTGTGCTCATTCTCTCTTTCTGTATATTGTTTCCCTCTGTTTTGCTGCTCAGTGGAACTGGCTCATTTTTTTTTTTTCCAGCTTTCTGTCTCCCCTTGTCTCTCATAGACTCTCTCCTCCACCCCATTTTGTTCCAAATACCTGGGTATCAAATGATGGTTATTCCAACTTAGACTAGGTCAATATCTGTAGCCCAGTGCATTTTGAAGGAGGAAGCAAGCTGGAACTTTGTTCAGAATGGTTGGGTTAAGGATAGGGGTAGGCTATTACCATTAATGAAGTTCAATTCAGTCCAGTTCAGTCGCTCAGTTGTGTCTGACTCTTTGCGACCCTATGGACTGCAGCACTCCAGGCTTCTCTGTCCATCACCAACTCCCAGAGTTTATTCAAACTCATGTCCATTGAGTCGGTAACACCATCAAACCATCTCATCCTCTGTTGTCCCCTTCTCCTCCTGCCTTCAATCTTTCCCAGCATCAGGATCTTTTAAAATGTGTCAGTTCTTCGCATCAGGTGGCCAAAGTATTAAGTTTCAGCTTTACCATCAGTCCTTCCAATGCATATTCAGGGCTGATTTCCTTTAGGATGAACTGGCATGGACAATAAAGCAGAAGTAGATGTTTTTCTGGAACTCTCTTGCTTTTTATATGATTCAACAGATGTTGGCAATTTGCTCTCTGGTTCCCCTACCTTTTCTAAATCCAACTTGAACATCTGGAAGTTCACGGTTCATTTTGAGCATTACTTAGCTAGCGTGTGAGATGAGTGCAATTGTGCTGTAGTTTGAACATTCTTTGGTATTGCCTTTCTTTGGGATTGGAATGAAAACAGACCTTTTTCAATCCTGTGGCCACTGCTGAGTTTTCCAAATTTGCTGACATATTGACTGCAGCACTTTCACAGCATCATCTTTTAGGATTTGAAATAGCTCAACTGGAATTCCGTCTCCTCCCCTAGCCTTGTTCATAGTGATGCTTCTTAAGGCCTACTTGCCTTCACATTTCAGGATGTTGGAAACAGATAATTTTATTTTTTTATTTTTTATTTTTTTTATTGTTTTCAGTAATCCTTTTTTTTTTACATTCTTTTTTTAATTTTATTTTATTTTTAAACTTTACAATATTGTATTAGTTTTGCCCAACATCGAAATGAATCCGCCACAGGTATTCCCGTGCTCCCCATCCTGAACCCTCCTCCCTCCTCCTTCCTCCCTCCTCCCTCCCCATACCCTCCCTCTGGGTCATCCCAGTGCACCAGCCCCAAGCATCCAGCATCGTGCATCGAACCTGGACTGGCGACTCGTCTCATACGTGATATTACACATTTTCAATGCCATTCTCCCAAATCTCCCCACCCTCTCCTTCTCCCACAGAGCCCACAAGACTGATCTATACATCAGTGTCTCTTTTGCTGTCTCGTACACAGGGTTATTGTTACCATCTTTCTAAATTCCATGTATATGCGTTAGTATACTGTATTGGTGTTTTTCTTTCTGGCTTACTTCACTCTGTATAATAGGTTCCAGATAATTTTAAAAAGGTGCTGAAACCCACAGGAACTAGAGACTGACTCATTTCTCTTCTTTTATTCCTTTCTGGTGATAACACTTTGCATTTAAAGTATCGGAATTTGAGTAGTTGTTATGATTTTACCAGCATGTTAGTCATACCTTACAAATTATCTTTTTTAAAACACAGAAATACAACAAAATTTAAATAAGTTGGCAGTAAGATTTAACTGCCGAACATGTTCTACTTATTGGCTCTAATAGTGCAGTTTGTCTCCTATTAAATAATTTTAACATATTTTACATGATTCAGCTAAAGAGGGAATATAGACACATTAGCATATTTGAGTTTATTTTCTAGTTTTATTTGAAATAGTATAAATATTTTCACGTATGAAACAATTTCATAAGTTCATATCTGAAGCAAAGTGATTTTTAAATGATGCAGATCAGGTTGTTGAACTCTGCTACTCTGACAGTAAACAAAATTCGAATCAATGTAAGCTTGTAATATATGTGTCTTCAAATTTTGGCCCCGGAGGCAAGTGTCATTCCAGGTGACAAAGAAGATTGTATTAGCTGAACTCCTCAGAACTCTAATTAACTCATCAGATTGTTCAGTTGTTACTTCCTATTGTTATGCAGTAGTAAGACACAATAGGTGATGCATGTAGAGACGATTACAGCCTGCCTCTGGTGAAGTTCTAAGACCGAAGTCAGAAGAAAAGATTCCTATTTCTTACCAGAATTGCAGTAATGACTCCAGAATTCACTGTCTAGAGTATCTTCTTGCTATCGTTATACAAATAACAAAAATAAGTCATGACAGGCCTGACAACAAATTATAAAGTTTGAGTTGTTTATCTTGAGTTATAATCTCAGTTCTTATTTAATAAAATCTCTCCCTATGCCTATTATTGTTAAAGAGTACATGCTGTATAAAAAATTTTCTCAGAATCAAGTTTTGTTATTGTCCTGGTCATCAAAAGTACTTTTTTTCTTTCTTTTACTTGTAAAATCTGAGGCTATAAGAAAAAAAAAAGTGCCTGTCATTATTACTGAATATAACCCCCAATTGACCAGAAAATTCTTGGATAAACAGAAGAAACCCAAAATGAAATAAAGTTTAAAAGAGTCTTCTATTTTATTGCCAGCTGAATATAAAATAGAAAAAAAAAAAATAGGAAAGGTATATGAGATATAATATTATTCAAATAAAATTTCTATAAGGACATAGAGGAAAGAATATAATGAACTTACCTGAATCCTATCCAGAAAACTGGGTTTAGCTTCACTAATACCAAAGCAAATTATCACTATTTTTGAAGTCATGAAATTTGCCTCTTGTGAAGGAAAGATATTAACATTAGGACATTTCCTTTATAGCTTTAATTGTACATTTAATCTGCCTTCCTGACTTTACTTAATGGTTCTAAATAATTTCATTGTGGTTAACAAAATAGAAAGTAAAGTAGTTCTTCTATTATAAATAAACTATTTCTAACATCTGGAGAGTTTGGAATGCTTTCACAAATTTTGTAGTAAGAGATAGACTGACTTCAGCTCATAGCATCACAATAACATAGGAATTATTGCCTGTCCATACAGAAAAGGCAACATTTTTATTATAATCACATTTCAAATGTAAAAATATAGTTTTATCCTGTATTTTCTGTTAAAATAGGGCTTACTTAGGATAATATTCTCATTAATCATTCAGTTCAGTTCAGTAGCTCAGTCGTGTACAACTTTTTATGACCCCGTGAACCACAGCACGCCAGGCCTTTCTGTCCATCACCAGTTGCCGGATATCCAAACCCATGTCCATTGAGTTGGTGATGCCATCCAACCATCTCATCCTCTGTTGTCCCCTTCTCCTCTTGCCTTCAATCTTTCCCAGCATCAGGGTCTTTTCAAATGAGTCAGCTCTACGCATAGGGTCTTTTCAAATGAGTCAGCTCTACACATCAGGTGGCAAAAGTGTTGGAGTTTCAGCTTCAACATCAGTCATTCAAATGAACACCCAGGACTGATCTCCTTTAGGATCAGTTGGATATCTTTGCAGTCCAGGGGACTCTCAAGAGTCTTCTGCAACACCACAGTTCAAAAGCATCAATTCTTTGGTGCTCAGTTTTCTTTATAGTCCAACTCTCACATCCAAATATGACTACTGGAAAAACCATAGCCTTGACTAGACAGTCCTTTGTTGACAAAGTAATGTCTCTGCTTTATAATATACTGTCTAGGTGGGTCATAACTTTCCTTCCAAGGAGTAAGTGTCTTTTAATTTCATGGCTGCAGTCACCATCTGCAGTGATTTTGGAACCCCTTCCAAAAAAAGTCAGCCACTGTTTCTAGTTTCCCCATCTATTTGCCATGAAGTGATAGGACCAGATGCCATGATCTCAGTTTTCTGAATGTTGAGCCTTTAAACAAAATTTTCCACTCTCCTTTTTCACTTTCATCAAGAAGATCTTTAGTTCTTCTTCACTCTCTGCCATAAGGGTGGTGTCATCTGCATATCTGAGGTTATTGAGATTTCTCCCAGCAATCTTGATTCCAGTTTCTGCTTCTTCCAGCCCAGCGTTTCTCATGATATACTCTGCATATAAGTTAAATAAGCAAGGTGACAATATACAGCCTTGACGTACTCCTTTTCCAATTTGGGACCAGTCTGTTGTTCCATGTCCAGTTCTAACTGTTGCTTCCTGACCTGCATACACGTTTCTCAAGAGGCAGGCCAGGTGGTCTAGTATTCCCATCTCTTTCAGAATTTTCCACAGTTTATTGTGATCCACACAGTTAAAGTCAATAAGCAGAAATAGATGTTTTTCTGGAACTCTCTTGCTTTTTCAATGATCCAGCAGATGTTGGCAATTTGGTCTCTCGTTCCTCTGACTTTCTAAACCAGCTTGAAAATCTGGAAGGCCATGGTTCACATATTGCTGAAGCCTGTCTTGGAAAATTTTAAGTATTACTTTACTAGCTTGTGAGACAAGTGCAATTGTGCAGGAGTTTGAGCATTCTTTGGCATTGCCTTTCTTTGGGATTGGAATGAAAACTGACCTTTTCCAGTCCTGTGGCCACAGCTAAGTTTTCCAAATTTGCTGGCATATTGAGTGAAGCACTTTCACAGCATCATCTTTCAGAATTTGAAATAGCTTAACTGGAATTCCATCACCTCCACCAGCTTTGTTCATAGTGATGCTTTCTAAGGCCCACTTGACTTCACATTCCAGGATGTCTGGCTCTAGGTTAGTGTGAGTGATCACACCATCATGATTATCTGGGTCTTGAAGATCTTATTTGTACAGTTCTGTGTATTCTTGCCACCTCTTCTTAATATCTTCCACTTCTTTAGGTCCATACCATTTCTGCCCTTTATGGAGCCCATCTTTGCATGAAATGTTCCCTTGGTATCTCTAATTTTCTTGAAGAGATCTCTTGTCTTTGTCATTCTGTTGTTTTCCTCTATATCTTTGCATTGATCACTGAGGAAGGCTTTCTTATCTCTCCTTGCTATTCTTTGGAACTCTGTTTTCAAATGGGTATTCTTATACATATTGAATATATATATTCAAATAGTTATATGTATGTAAATATATATTAATATATATAAAAATCATTATAATGATATAAATATTTTGAGGTTATAGACCTTCTTTTGAATGATTAAAACATGATTTTACTGAAACAAACCATGCAAAACACTGTAAAAATTTGGAGTTATCTTATATTTAGTCAAAATAATAGATGTTGATGGAGATGAGTAGAATTATCATATCCACAAACCACATTGTTTATGTTCTTTGAACTCTGATTTTTGCATCATTATCTTTTTTCCCCCCTCATCACCAAAAATGGTTTTTCCAACATTCTTGCTCCTGGCTCCAATTTTATTCTAAATTTCGTAATTATAAAAAAAAAAAAAAAAAACAGAAAAAGGTGCTTGTCAGTGAAACTATCATTAATCTGTCCTAAGAGTCTCTTTAAGATAATAATATTGACAGAAAAACTGATGAACTCAATTAAAAAGCAGATTAGTATTTCCAACACCTTGGAGATACAAGTAGATCTGGGTAAAACTAAAAGGCTGGTGATTTTTTTTTTTTTACTTGATTTATAATATTATAATAGTTTCAGGTGTACACACAGTGATTCAATATCTGTATAAATTATACTCCATTTAAAGTTACTGCAAAACAATGGCTATATTTCTCTGTGCTATACAATATATCATTGTATGTATGTAAATACACCTTATTTATTTTATATATAGTAGTCTGTATCTTTAAATCCCATACCCCTATCTTGCCCCTCTGCCTGCTGATAACTATGGTTTCATTTGCTGTGTAAAACCTTTTAAGTTTAATTAAATCCTGTTTGCTTACATTTGCTTTTATTTATTTTGGTTAAGGGATAGATCCAAAACAATATTGCTATAATTTATGCCAGAATTCTGCTTATGTTTTTTTCTAGAATTTTTTTTTCAGGTCTTACATTTAGGTCTTTAATACATTTTGACTTTATTTTTGTAGACTGTGTGAGAAAATATTCTAATCTTATTGTTTTACATATAACTATCCAGTTTTTCCAGCACCACTTACTGAAGAAACAGTTTCTTCTCCATTGATTTTTCTTGGCTTCTTTGTCATAGCTTAATTGAACTTAGGCGTGTGGGTTTATTTCTGAGCTCTCTATTCTGTTCCATGACATATGTGTCTAATTTTTTGCCAAAAATTTCTGTTTTGATAACTGTATCTTTGCAGTATAGTTTGAAATCAGGCAGCATGATACCTCAAGTTTTGTTCTTCATGCTCAAAATATTTTGGATATTCAGGGTCTTTTGCAGTTTATACATTTTTCAATCAGTTCAGTCCAGTCGCTCAGTCATGTCTGACTCTTTGTGACCCCATGGACTTCAGCTTGCCAGGTCTTTCTGTCCATCACCAACTCCTGGAGTTTACTCAGACTCATGTCCATTGAGTCGGTGATGCCATCCAACCATCCCATCCTCTGTCATTCCCTTCTCCTCCTGCCTTTAATCTTTCCCAGCATTAGGGTCTTTTCGAATAAGTCAGTTCTTCACATCAGGTGGCCAAAGTATTAGAGTTTCAACTTCATTATCAGTCCTTCCAAAGTATATTCAGGACTGAAGTCCTTTAGAATGGACTGGTTGGATCTCCTTGCAGTCCAAGGGACTCTCAAGAGTCTTCTCCAACACCACATTTCAAAAGCATCAATTCTTAAGTGCTGAGCTTTCTTTCTAGTACAACTCGCACATACATACATGACTATTGGAAAAACCATAGGCTTGACTAGATGGACCTTTGTTGGCAAAGTAATGTCTCTGCTTTTTAATATGCTGTCTAGGTTGGTCATAACTTTACTTCCAAGGAGTAAGTGTCTTTTAATTTCATGGCTGAAGCTACCATCTGCAGTGATTTTTGGAGCCCCCCAAAATAAAGTCTGTCACTCTTGCCACTGTTTCCCCATCTATTTGTCATGAAGTGATGGGACCAGATGCCATGATCTTAGTTTTCTGAATGTTGAGCTTTAAGCCAACTTTTTCACTCTCCTCTTTCACTTTCATCAAAGGCTCTTTAGTTCTTCGTCACTTTCTGCCATAAATTTGGTGTCATTTGCGTATCTGAGGTTATTGATATTTCTCCTGGCAATCTTGATTCCAGCTTGTGCTTCCACCAGCCCAGTATTTCTCATGATGTACTCTGCATATAACTTAAATAAGCAGAGTGACAATACTCAGCCTTGACATACTCCTTTTCCTATGTGGATCCAGTCTGTTGTTCCATGTCCAGTTCTAACTGTTGTATCCTGACCTGCATACAGATTTCTCGAGGCAGGTCAGGTGGTCTGGTATTCCCATGTCTTTTAAGTATTTTGCAGAGTTGTTTGTGGTCCACACAGTCAAAGGCTTTGTCATAGTCAATAAAGCAGAAGTAGATATTTTTATGGAACTCTCTTGCTTTTTTGATAGTCCACCGGAGGTTGGCAATTTGATCTCTGGTTCCTCTGCCTTTTCTAAATCCAGCTAGAACATCTGGAATTTCATGGTTCACGTACCATTGAAGACTAGCTTTGAGAATTTTGAGCACTACTTTGCTTGCATGTGGGTTGAGTGCAATTGTGTGGTAGTTTGAGCATTCTTTGATATTGCCTTTCTTTGTGATTGGATTGAAAACTGAACTTTTCTAGTCCAGTGCCACTGCTGAGTTTTCCAAATTTCCTGGCATTTTGAGTGCAGCACTTTCACAGCATTATCTTTTAGGATTTCAAATAGCTCAAATGGAATTCCATATAAATTTTAGGATTAATTCATTTTAGCTTTGAGAAAAATGTTATGGTTATTTTGATAGGGATTGGATTACATATGAGGTACAGTTTGTGTAGCATGTACATTTTAACACTATTAATTCTTCCAATTGAAGAACAGAACATACATTTCCATTTCTTTTTGTGGTTCAGTTGCTCAATCATGTCTGACTCTTTGTGATCCCACGGACTGCAGCACTCCAGGCTTCCCTGTCCATCATTCTCTTCTGGAGCTCGCTGAGATTCATGTCCGTAGAATCAGTGATGCCATACAACCATCTCATCCTCTTTCATCCCCTTCTTTTCCTGCCTTCAATCTTTCCCAGTATCAGGGTCTTTTCTAAAGTGTCGGCTCTTCTCATTAGTGGCCAAAGTATTGTAGTGTCAACTTTTAGCATTAGTCTTTCCAGTGAATATTCAGGGTTGACTTCCTTTAGGATTGACTGGTTTTATCTTGTTGCAGTCCAAGGGACTCTCAAGTGTCTTCTCCAACAAAACAGTTCAAGAGCATCAATTCTTCAGTGCTTAGCCTTCCTTATGGTCCAGCTCTCACATCCATACATGACTACTGGAAAAACTACAGCTTTGACTACATGGACAATTGTAGGCAAAGTATGTCTCTGCTTTTTATTATACTGTCTAGATTTGTCATAGCTTTTCTTCCAAGGAGCAATTGTTGTTGTTGTTGTTGTTGTTTTAATTTCATGGTTACAGTCACCATCTGCAGTGATTTTGGAGCCCAAGAAAATACAGTCTGTCACTGTTTCCATTTTTCCCCATATATTTACCATGAAGTGATGGATACAGATGTGATGATTTTAGTTTTTTGAATGTTGAGTTTTAAGTCAAGGGCTGGTGATTTTTAATGATATTACTGAGATCCATATTTACTCTTAACAGGAAAATAAGCAAAAATTCCAGTGAAAATTTTAATAACAGAATATGTGAAATTTTTCCTGTGCAATCAGTTAATTCTAAATTGAGGCTCTACTACAAAGCCACAGTCATCAAACAGTATGGTACTGGCACAAAGACAGAAATATAGATCAATGGAACAAAATAGAAAGCCCAGAGATAAATCCACGCACATATGGACACCTTATCTTTGACAAAGGAGGAAAGAATATACAATGGATTAAAGACAATCTCTTTAACAAGTGGTGCTGGGAAAACTGGTCAACCACTTGTAAAAGAATGAAACTAGAACACTTTCTAACACCATACACAAAAATAAACTCAAAATGGATTAAAGATCTCAACGTAAGACCAGAAACTATAAAACTCCTAGAGGAGAACATAGGCAAAACACTCTCTGACATACATCACAGCAGGATCCTCTATGACCCACCTCCCAGAATATTGGAAATAAAAGCAAAAATAAACAAATGGGACCTAATTAAACTTAAAAGCTTCTGCACAACAAAGGAAACTATAAGCAAGGTGAAAAGACAGCCTTCAGAATGGGAGAAAATAATAGCAAATGAAGCAACTGACAAACAACTAATCTCAAAAATATACAAGCCACTCCTACAGCTCAACTCCAGAAAAATAAATGACCCAATCAAAAAATGGGCCAAAGAACTAAATAGACATTTCTCCAAAGAAGACATACAGATGGTTCACAAACACATGAAAAGATGCTCAACATCACTCATTATCAGAGAAATGCAAATCAAAACCACTATGAGGTACCATTTCACACCAGTCAGAATGGCTGCGATCCAAAAGTCTACAAGCAATAGATGCTGGAGAGGGTGTGGAGAAAAGGGAACCCTCTTACACTGTTGGTGGGAATGCAAACTAGTACAGCCACTATGGAGAACAGTGTGGAGATACCTTAAAAAACTGGAAATAGAACTTCCTTATGACCCAGCAATCCCACTGCTGGGCATACACACTGAGGCAACCAGAATTGAAAGAGACACATGTACCCCAATGTTCATCGCAGCACTGTTTATAATAGCCAGGACGTGGAAGCAACCTAGATGTCCATCAACAGATGAATGGATAAGAAAGCCGTGGTACATATACATAATGGAGTATTACTCAGCCATTAAAAAGAATACATTTGAATCAGTTCTAATGAGGTGGATGAAACTGGAACCTATTATACAGAGTGAAATAAGCCAGAAAGAAAAACACCAATACAGTATACTAATGCATATATATGGAATTTAAAAAGATGGTAACAATAACCCTGTGTATGAGACAGCAAAAGAGACACTGATGTACAGAACAGTCTTTTGGACACTGTGGGAGAGGGAGAGGGTGGGATGATTTGGGAGAATGGCATTGAAATATGTATAATATCATATATGGAATGAGTCGCCAGTCCAGGTTCGATGCACGATACTGGATGCTTGGGGCTGGTGCACTGGGACGACCCAGAGGGATGGTATGGGGAGGGAGGAAGGAGGAGGGTTCAGGATGGGGAACACATGTATACCTGTGGCAGATTCATTTTGATATTTGGCAAAACCAGTACAATATTGCAAAGTTTAAAAATAAAATAAAATAATAAATTGAGCTGGGGCAACTATGTATGTCTTACAAAGAGACTATGTATTATAGAGCACTTCAATCCTCTGGGAAATCAATAACCAAACAACTTGTCTGATCATAGGACAAGTGTCAGACTCCCACATTGGTGCTCATGGAAGCCTGAAGTTATTCTGCATTTGAGCTATATACTTTGGAGCTATACCACTAAGACTTGGAAAAAAAATGTTCTCTGTCATTTCAGGTGAAAGAAAAAAATCCTTAGGTATTAGTATGAGGCAGCACTTTACTATGACAACTTGGAAGAAGCAGGTTCAGTACCAAGTGTAGACAATAGCAACCTTGGTTGCCTAATAAGAATGTCCAAAACTACCAATTTTCCTATTTTATTTATTTAATGAACATATATAAGTGATGTACTATCATCAGGAATTACAAGACATAAAGTGATTAAGTAGCAGATGGCATTCATTTGATGAGTGGCAAAGCCAGGAAACTTAATAAGTCTGTAATTTATCATTGTGCTAAAGCTCTAATGAATAGATACAGATATTCAGCAAATAACTTTTTCTAACTTTTACTTATAAATTAATCAAAGACTCCAAAAACATGCCCTATTTATCTCTCAGTTAAAATAATGTATGTAGGTGTACTTCATAAAACACATATTATTGTTCATAATAACAATTGATCATAATGGGGAAGATTTATTAATATCATAGTGTACAAGGTGCACTGAAAAACATTGCCCATTGAGTATTTTGTCTACTAAAGCAACCTATGAGCTTGAAAGGATCTGTTATCATCCTGTTAACATATAATGATATTTTGCTATAATTGCAATTAATATTTATGATACATACTTGGACTACTAAAACAGATATTTTCAAGAATGGTATTATAATATACTTGTGTCTCACCATTAGTTTTTCAGTATGGTAATTTAGTTGTTACTATAAATTATTAAAATTCTGAATTTATTGAGGAATTTACTGTTAACAGTGCAAAGTAGAAATAAGTTTATTCCTATAATAACCTCAAACTTTTAAATTTGCGTTCAGATATGCTTTTTTAGGGGACTTCCCAGGTCACTCAGCTGGTAAATAATCTGCCTTCAATGCAGGAGACCCTGTTTGGATTCCTGGGTGGGGAAGTTTCCCTGAAGAAGGGAATAGGCTACCCACCCCCGTATTTTTGGGCTTCCCTGGTGGCTCAGACAGTAAAGAATCTACCTGCAATGCAGGAGACTTGGGTTCAATCCCTGAGTTCAGAAGATCCTGTGGAAGAGGGTCTGGCAACCCACTCTAGTATTCTTGCCTTGAGAATCCCCATGGATATAGGAGCCTGATGGGCTAGAGTCCAAGGGATTGCAAAGAGTCAGACGCGACCAAGCACAGCGCAGCACATGCATTTTTGAATGGAAGAAAAATAATGGAAGATTAGCTAGATGCTGGAAATTACATACTTTAATACATCTCAACAGAGGAATTACTCTGTAGAATCAGTGAACAAAAACAGAATGAAACTATATAGATGTCTTCTCTGTCTCCTTCTTCTACATGCTGAAACCTACAGACAATTGTATTGTTACTTTAGCCCTGTTTCTCTGGTATTTATATGCCTAAAAACTATCTGTTACCTTAATTAATTCTTAGTAATACTCAACATATTTAATTAGATTAAATTTCAGGCAGTTTTTAATCAAACATAAGCTATATTAACAGTCAAAATCCTAATATATCCCAGTATGTTTTTATTTAAATGTTTATAATTATAAAGTATAGATATCATAAATATAATTTATATTTTATATATTTCTAGGTACAATTTTCAACCAAAATTTTAGGGATCACCTTTTTTATGTGCCATAAGTTCTGAAAATGTGCTCACGTATTCATATTCTAATTGGGAAGACAGGTTTATATTTCACAGTGTGATAAGGACAAGAATAGACGGACTATAATATTGAGTTAAGCCCAGCAAAGGGATGAGTAACTCTGTTTGGAGAGATCATAGCATGCTTCCCTAAGGCAATGATATTGGGATGAAATTCAGTGAGTGAATAGTAATTTCACATATAGTTAAAACTATAATAATAGTAATAGGAAAAAGAATTTATAGTTTTCTGTATTTTTAGAATATAATTATATTTCACAGTGTTTTCCACTATCTTCAAAGACCACTAAATCTTAGAATGATCTTATAAAAGTTAAGAATTTCACTCACCCCCCAAATTGCATGAGCATTCATGAATTTAAAATTTACACTCAGGTTGAAGGAGTTTATGGACTGGCTTATGACACCTGCACAGGATACTCTTTTCAGTCCTTAAGTTCTTGACATTTAAAGAAGGGTCAAAAAAACAATGGCAGGAAAGTAAATGAGATAGAAAACAGTAGGGTCTTCTTAATTTTCATACATCTTGATCCCTTCTTCTCCCTTAAAGAACCTAAACCAAAACACATTCTCAGATTATTCTTTTGTCTACCATAATTCAGCTGTCTTGAAAGTTTATTTCCCAGAATTCAAATCAATTCATGCTGCTAAGCTGCACAAAGACCTATACTAGCTCCTTAGCGCCCTCAGGTTTAAGTCTGAGCTTAAGAACATGGTGAACTGTTTACAACCTGATTCTGAGCATCATTTTCTTCTCCTCTCACAAATTCTATATTATAATCACATTAAATTTTAGATTCTTTCCTCTATGTGTCAGATCTTCTCCAAATTCCATGACTTTGTGTGCATGCATGCTGATCACTCTGCCTATAATGCTCTGACTAGTTTTTTTATCTAATGCCTTTACAGTATTTTAAGCAGAGATCTCAAAGATTGCATTTTATGACTTTGGATTCTCCACCAGTTGCTGCAGTTATGTTCTGTATCCTCCCCCCCCTTTTTTTTTTTTAATTTCAGTTTTGGAAATTTTTTAGCCTGATTTTTTTGTAGTTCCATCAGTGTGTGCTCAGTTTGTGTCCAACTCTTTGTGACCTCCCATGAACTGTAGCCAGCCGGGTTCCTCTCTCCATGGAATTTTCCAGGCAAGAATACTGGACTAGGTTGCCTTTCCTACTCCAAGGAACCTTCCTGACCCAGGGATCAAACCCTTGTCTCTGTATCTCCTGCATTGGCAGTGGATTCTCTACCACTGTGCTACTCGGGAAGCTTGAAGTACTCTTTATTCTTCTTACTATGGCTTTGATTTCTAGCATTTCCTTTGCCTTTTTTTTTTTTTTTTTTCCTTAGAATTTCCATCCTTCTTTCTGCTTACAATACTCATCTCTTTTACACGTTGTTTACTTTTTCCATTAGAGAACCTCATGTGTTAATCATAGTTATTTACATTCCCTGTCTGGGATTCTCAGTGCCTGGTTCTTTTTTGCTCTGGCAAATCCCTTTCCACCACAGAGTAAGCTTTAGCTATGGTGAAGGCTTTGGGCATATTTTCCAAATGGTCATTTTCCTCTTCTGCCTCTTAGGATCACAAGGATATTTTTCTTGAATCTCAACTTGGTGGAACTCTAAGACTATGGGAGCTTATATATCTTATGTTAGTTCACACACAATCTTCAGCAATTTGTCAGAATTACCATTGAAGTGTTCCTACTATTCTGACATCCACTGACTTCTGCTCTTAGTAAATAAATCATGGATGCTGTTTCTCTCTCTAAGCAACAGATCCTCCACATTTTTGAACAGTAGTTTTCCCATGACAGACTAAGAAAAATCATTCATTTTCATTTTGTTCAGTTTTTTTTTTTTTTTTTTCCCCTTATTGTAAGCTTGAGAGTGATTACCTTCAATCTCTTCATACCCTGGAGCTGAAATTGGAAATCCATTGTTGCCTTTTAATCTTCCTTAGTTTCCTTGTAAAGGTCATTATCCACCATGAAGTGAATTGAAGTGAAGTCTCTTAGTCATGTGCAACTCTTTGCAACCCCATGGACTGTAGCCCACCAGGCTCCTCTGTCCGTAGAATTCTCCAGGCAAAAGTACTGGAGTGGGTTGCCATTTCTTCCTCCAGGGGATATTCCCAGCCCAAGGACTGAACCCAGGTCTCCCGCATTTCAGTCAGACACTTTACCGTCTGAGCCATCAGGGAAGACCCATTATCCACCATAGTCTACCATATTATTCACACTAACAAATTCCCCCTTAACATTGCTCAGTTATTGATATAAGATATGTCTTTTTGTGTAAAGCGGAAATAAAACCACTCAAATGAGAAAAAGCAGAGGAAACCTATTCTGAACTTGCAGGGAGTAAGCCCTGATCACTTCCATTTGGAAGAAACTTGAAGGCTGAGGAATGTAGACTCTTCATGGTGAACAAAGGGAAGGCTGTACATAGGCTCTGGTTGGAGGTTGTTGGCTGGGGATGTGGAGGTCAGGCTTATCAGTGAGGCAGCCTATGTGATTGGTTTGAGAAACATATCTGGCTTTCTTTGATTGGTCCTGGATTAAATGTGAGCGCAAAAATTAAGAAGCTAGCAATTACTGACCAACTGCGAGACTTGGACTGTGAAGAAAACTGAGCGCTGAAGAATTGATGCTTTTGAACTGTGGTGTTGGAGAAGACTCTTGAGAGTCCCTTGGACTGCAAGGAGATCCAACCAGTCCATTCTGAAGGAGATCAGCCCTGGGTGTTCTTTGGAAGGAATGATGCTAAAGCTGAAACTCCAGTACTTTGGCCACCTCAGGCAAAGAGTTGACTCATTGGAAAAGACTCTGACACTGGGAAGGATTAGGGGCAGGAGGAAAAGGGGACGACAGAGGATGAGATGTCTGGATGGCATCACCGACTTGATGGACGTGAGTTTGAGTGAACTCCGGGAGATGGTGATGGACAGGGAGGCCTGGCGTGCTGCAATTTATGGGGTCACAAAGAGTCGAACACGACTGAGAGACTGAACTGAACTGAACTGACCCCAAGTGGGGTAAATTGTTCTAGAAGTTTGATTTGGCTTACAACTCATTGATGCAGTGGGTTGTAGGCTAGTGTTCCATTTTTACATATATTCTGGTCATTATCCTTTGGTCTATTTGGTCTCTCTGTAAACATTATCCATCTCTCGGCAGGATCTTATGACCTTCCTAGTAATTAATCCATAAATGGAACAAAGTTTATGCATGCCCAACACAAATTAGTTGAAGGAAGGAATTTGTTTATTTTAACAGTAAATTGTATTGTCACAGTAACTTTGCAAGTTTATCAAGGTTAGTACTAACATATCAAATTCTTTTAGACTAAGAAACTGGGACATAGAAAATAATATTAAGTTATATGGGGCAGTTCAGTTCAGTTCAGTCACTCAGTCATGTCTGACTCTTTGTGACCCCATGCACTACAGCATGCCAGGCCTCCCTATCCATCACCAACTCCCAGAGTTCACCCAAATTCATGTCCATCGAGTTGGTGATGCCATCCAGCCATCTCATACTCTGTCGTCCCCTTCTCCTCCTGCCCCCAATCCCTCCCAGTGTCAGAGTCTTTTCCAATGAGTCAACTCTTCGCATGAGGTGGCCAAAGTACTGGAGTTTCAGCTTTAGCATCATTCCTTCCAAAGAACACCCAGGACTGGTCTCCTTTAGAATGGACTGGTTGGTTCTCCTTGTAGTCCAAGGGACTCTCAAGAGTCTTCTCCAACACCACAGTTCAAAAGCATCAATTCTTCAGTGCTCAGCTTTCTTCACAGTCCAACTTTCACATCTATACATGACCACTGGGAAAAACATGTTATCTTTCATTTTTATCCCTGATATGTTAACTTTACAATTATTGTGTACATACTATGTGCCAGTCCCAGCAGCAGATCTGTTCACTTTCATTATTTAAATTAATCTCATAAAATCTTAATGATGTTTCCATTTAAAAACTTACAAATAAATCAAAGGACCTTTACATTTCACCAGATGCTGCTGCTGCTAAGTCACTTCAGTCGTGTCTGAATCTGTGTGTCCATCAGCAGCCCATCAGGCTCCCCAACCCCTGGGATTCTCCAGGTAAGAACACTGGAGTGGGTTGCCATTTCCTTCTCCAATCACAAGATGCTCTATCCATTTGAATTAAAAGGTATGCCATTATTTATATTAAGTATTTTAAGCATTAATACAAAGCAGTGTTGCATTTTGGAGAAGGAAATGGCAACCCACTCCAGTGTTCTTGCCTGGAGAATCCCAGGGACAATGGAGCCTTGTGGGCTGCCGCCTGTCGGGTCACACAGAGTCAGACACAACTGAAGTGACTTAGCAGCAGCAGCAGTGTTGTGTTTTATTCTTGACCTAAATATCTTTAGTCAAATATTTATTTAGACTTTTAAAAAAGGAAATGTTATGTATTATAGTAAGTGTTCATAAAATCATCTACTCTGTAGTTCCTTTTTATTATATAATCATGCCTTTTCCTTCCCATTTTTCTCTCCTTTCTCTCCTTTTATATTCCCTTAAATGTAATATAACTTCCTATGTGCATGCATGTGTTCAGTCATGTCTGACTCTTTGTGACCCCGTAGACTATAGCACACCAGACTCCTTGATCCATGCATTTTTCCAAGGAGGAATACTGGAGTGGGTTGCCATTTCCTACTTCAGGAATATAACCTCCTAGATCCCTCCATTAATGCAAAGACGTTACAGATTGAGAAAATCTTGTCACCACAGCATACTTAAAAACATTAATGACAATCACAAACATAACACACTAGTAAAGACTATATGAGCCTTGCTATTAGCTCCTTAGTCTCCAAACACTGTTCGTTCCTTTTTTTTTTTTTTTAATATTAAGACTGATGTAAGGTTTTGGGGTTTACTTATTCATCTTTTGTACAACCATGACTTAAAACACTACAAGGGCTTTTCTTTTATTAACTGAGTTTGTAGAAGATGTCCCAGGAGAAGAGAGATTTGTAATACTAATAGCAAATACAGACCAATAAATTCTCATATCAATTGATTTATTTTTCTGATCTATAAAAATCACCCATTCTGTGGCACCCCAGGGCAAGCAAGTGATATAAAAACACAAACATTTTGAGCCAAAACAAATAAAAACCAGCTTTGCAGCTCCATTTCATTCAAAAGGCTTCCTCTATAAATTAGAAAAATCTGGTCTAGAAGAAAGCTTGTGCTCCACGCTCAGAGGTTAAATGACATTAAATTTCAACAATAGAAGAAACTATAAGGCCTGAGGACTGTCTTTGATCAAATACCCAATATCCACTCCATTTATTGTAAACACGTAAATTCTGGTTAATCCTAGATGGATTGAAAGCAGCAGGAAACTTGAATATGCAATTCACGCTGAGAAGGCTGCTGCTGCAGGCACATTCAGAAAAACAAATGTATTTACTTTCAGCAGGCTTAATATTGGTTATAGGAAAGCAGAAAAATATACATGTGAATGAACTACATAGACTCTGAGAATACTTGTTTTCAAAAAGGTTGAAACATTAAGGGTGACGTTTTGAAAAATGTAGATTAATTGTCCCCAGTTCATCAGAAAGCTCAAGGGTATTTGAGTCTACTATCCCTGATAGAAGAATCTGGTGACCTCTTTCCTTCTGAAAGAAGTCTGCCCTTCTTTCAGATTGAGCCATGGGGAAGGTGTGACACTTGGCTTCTTATGGTAAATCTTCCGGGCCATAGAATAAAAGAACAGAATTCAAATATATATGTGGAATTTCAAAGTCAAAATAACAAGTCTGAAACTCTATATAATAAGAATAATGTAATCTACTTTAAAACGTATTAATATGTTAAAGTATAATAACAATCCCCATTTTATAGATGAAGAAATAAAGGCTTAAATTACTGAAGATCACATATGCACAATATAATGATCTGAGTGACCAAGAATGAGCCATATTAAAGAAAGAAAAGAGGCTTTGAAATTACATAATAAAGGGCAAAATAAAGTAAAATTAACCTGCAGTAATTCTGGAAATACAGGAACTTAGAAGGCTATTAGCAACTAGACAAAAAAGTGATATTTTAGTAGCAAAGTTTTTTCATGACATCCTATTGTATTTATCACCACTTGAAGATAATATACCTATAAATGATGAATCAGGGTCATGGAGAAGCCTCTATTCCATTTTTGTGAGTTTCTTAAAAGTGTAAAAGTAATACAATGATATGTGGAGGTAAGAGCACCTATCCTTTTTCTGTTCATGGGAAACAAAAACAAAACATTTTGACTAGTCCATTCTAGCAGCAGAACAGTCTCAAGATCTGTAGATATTCTCAGTTTATTTATCTATTGTGAAATGGTTCTGAGTGCTTGTTCTGCAGCCCAGTTGAATTTACTGATACTTGAATCCAAGATGCCTAGAAAAAGATGTTATGTAAAATTTAAAATATTCATTCCTTAGGAGTATTTCAAATGATAGTTTTTATGATTTCTGTTCCAGATTTAGTTTAGACATTTATTGACTATCTGATTTTGAATGATATGTGTGATCTGTTGGAGATGCCCCTTTTTGTTATATATAAGAGATTATGATGGTCTCTATCAGATGTAAGAATAAGGTGAAATAAAACAAGTCAAAAAATTCTACGTTTTAAAGAATAGATAAGACTCTTGAGAGTCCCTTGGATAGCAAGAAGATAAAAACCAGTCAATCCTGAAGGAAATCAACCTTGAATAGTCATTGGAAGTACTGATGCTAAAGGTGATGCTCCAATGCTTTGACCACCTGATGCAAAGAGTCGACTCCTTAGAAAAGAACTTGATGCTGGGAAAGAGTGAGTGCAGGAAGAGAAGAGGGTGACAGAGGATAAGATGGTTGGATGGCATCATGGACTCAATGGATATGAGTTTGAGCAAACTCTGGGAGATAGTAAAGGACATGAAAGCCTGCCATACTGCACTCTATGGAGTCGCAAAGAGTTGGATACAACTTATTAACTGAGCAACAACAAGTTATTACTACACTGAAAATCAATACTTTTACTAATAGTTCTGGAAGCATCTCAAAAGCAAATTCATTATTTAAAGAAACAAAGTAGAATGGAAAAAGAAGACATGTAAAAGAAAGATGTGTCTATATATAAACTATCCTGTTCATCTGGTTTATCTGTACTGAAATGCAGTTGGTCACAAGTAAAATTTTAAAGACCGTAGAGATATAAAGTCCTCCTAATGGTGTGCTAAGAGTCAGACAGGACTGAGCAACTTCACTTTCACTTTTCACTTTCATGCATTGGAGAAGGAAATGGCAACCCACTCCAGTGTTCTTGCCTGGAGAATCCCAGGGACCGGGGAGCCTGGTGGGCTGCTATGTATGGGGTCACACAGAGTCTGACACAACTGAAGTGACTTAGCAGCAGCAGCAATGGTGTGCTATTCCACAATTGAAAAATTTATTCTAGAGAACTAAACTGAGTAAGTAAAGAAAGTGTGAATTTACAAAGAATAGAGAATGAAGTAAGACATAAGTAAGCAGTGAGGCAACTATTGATTCAATATTTACACGGAAGAGAAAACAAAGATACAGAAAGTCCATCCAAAGTCTCCTTGGCCCTGTGATTGTTGTTTCAATTCAAAAGACATTCTATTCTGTGAATGTCCATAAGTAGAATGAGTTTGAAATCTTAGGCAGCTCATTCTTAAGAGCAAAACTTTTTTTTTTTCAAGGTCTAGTCCTCTATTCAGTCACTGGTGAATAGTGGAGTAGAGTTTGTTCTTTCAGTTACAAAGAAGCAAACATACTTCTCAACCTCATAGTTTGTACAGCTACGTTTGGTGCTCAAAGATTATGTTTTGCAGAAGAGTTAGATGAAAGTTGAAAAGTTACTGAAAAAAAATTACACTTCCACCCCCTGCAACTGTAGTCAGATAGTAAATATTAAAATGTTCACTAAGAATTAAAGTGAAAGTCAATGTTGATATTAAATTAGTGTTTTCAGGTTGAGTGAAATTTTTTTGGATGAAACTTGAACAGGGAAATTATGTTGACCTTCATTGAGAAGAAATATTGAGTCTAAACTCTCAAAATGTTAACTTTTGAACCAAATTAGTGTTTAGATGATTATAATAATTTGATGTTTCTCCTAATAGTTTTTGTATAACAGCAGCATATTTGACCTTTTTAAATGTCAGAAATAATATTTAATATTAATATGCTCCTCAGCCACTTTAAACACTCAGGTAATATTTAATTTTAAAAATAATAATCTTGATATTTGTGCTCAAAATGTCATCATATATTGCTTGAAGGATGATTCAATGTCTCTCTAAAATTATGAATTCAAATATTTCTTCTGCAAAGTTGTTTAGAAACTGGAATAGATAAAGTAATTTATTTTGTAGAAATTGAGTAGGATCTACCCCACCTAAAGTACAATGACATCTTGCTACATTAAGGCCATTTTTATTGTGGACTAACAATAGTTTAGAAAATGAATAGTTGGGAAGAAAAAATCTATATTTTAATGTTGGCAACAGGGCCCCTAAGTAAAAATTTCAGGGAAACACTATAACAATGAAACTTAGGAAAACACTATTAAACTGAAATGTCAAGTGATTTTTGTCTTTATATAAACAATATATTGCCTGAGCCCAGATTCTGTAGGTTAGAGTCTGTTCCTCTTTCACTAGATATTACCATAAACTGAAATTGTTCAGTGATATCTGGAATAGATTGGAATATTTCTTACAATATGGATCATTTTCACAGGCAGCTTGATCTTATTTTAATACTACTTTGAGTGGCAGGCACTTTAGAGAAACAGACATATAATATTTTAAGACATTCATACAAAGCAGTCAGAAATATTCCTCTCATATATCTGACATAAAGAGGTTTTTTTTTTTTTTTTCCAAGAGAACTTCTTTGCAGTTTCTTTTATTTCTAGAAACATTATAGCAGAAGACATCTACATGACATTTATATATCTTTCAAGTAGGACTATTAGCCAGTGTGTCTCAGGGTCTGAGGACTAAATGGAGACATGTATAGCCACATTTGGTCTAGAACTTGGTCCATTAGGATACTCTGAAAAAAAAAAAAGGTAAAATTTTTGACAGGCAGTGTTGACTACCTTGAAAGAATTCAAGCTTGAAACAGCACACAGGTCTGTGTTTGCAACATCTTTACAAATTGGTGATAGTGTGGTTCAGGTAACATATAAAATGTATATCTTAGAAAAAAAAATTTTGATTATAGTGTAGACAACTGTTGAAGAGGCTTTTGTGATCATTAGGTTTGTTCACTACTATTTGGGGTTCTCCTTCTCTGGACATATTATAGGACTGCATTCCCTGATAATGCATGGAATGATGCTGTTCCGCTATGAGTGGAATGATGCCATCTACTTCCCAGTGGAAGTCACTTAAGTTCCAAGCTGCAAGTGTCCACTTTCTATTCCCCCTCCATCGACTGCAATGCTCATGATTTTTAGAGAGCCTGTGAATATAAATTCCCATGTGAAAACATGCAGACCAGACATTACTGTGCTGGTGCAGACATTTATAGGATTATCTTAAGAACTGGGCACTGGGCACCAAGAAAATTGGTGTTAAAATTAAAGATATGCCAACCCATGATATTGTGTGCATGCTAATTCATTTCAGTCGTGTTCAACTCTGTGCAACCTTATGGACTGTAGCCTACTAGGTTCCTCTGATCATGGGATTCTCCAGACAAGAATATTGGAGGGGGTTGCCATGGCCTCCTCCAGGGAACCTTCCTGACCCAGGGATCACACCCACGTCTCTTATGTCTCATGCATTGACAGGCGGGTTCTTTACCACCAGCACCACCTGGAAAATCCCTCCACGCTATTGGCAGAAACAATTTTGTAACCCATCTGTAGGAATTTGTGGTTCTGATGGTTATCTTACAGAATTAATTTGGAGAGTTACAATAATTCAGAAATCACAGTTCAAAAGTATGAGAGATTATGTTGGCTGTGGGTGGCAAGTAATATAAGTAAAAGTTGGGTGCAAAAAATAATTAGCCAATTAGCAAAGCAAATAGGAATGAAAAGGATGGAGAGGGTCCACATGTTTAGAGACCTCTAGGATCAAAAGAAGCAGTGGATTTTTAACTCTTGTAGCTAAAAATAAAATAATTAAAGCTTCTAGTTGGAAAGAATAATTTAAACTTAGACTTCAGGGGAAGGTTTAAATTAAAGGTATTGATTTGTAAGCAAACTACATATAGGAAGCAGATCAGGGCCAAAGAGACAAATGTTCACTACCCAAGCCAGTTCACTACCTCAGTCCTCTGCCTGTTGTGAACTGTCTATTCTTATTACTTATGAATCAGGAATGGTTTGTTTGCCTTATTAATATCCCATTCTACCTGCCAGGATCCTTACTCTTAGTAGTCTGTTTGTGCATCCATCTTTACTCTTTAGTTGATGAGTTTCTTAAATACATCTCCTAGAGATCCCAGATTTAACCTTGATCCTGTGACTAAGTAAGCATTTGGGTTGTTACTCTTGTGTTTGGTGAGACTTTACATTGATATATAAAGAAGTTAGAAATCATATGATCTTTCTGACTTATTACACTTAGCATAATATGCTCAAGTCCATCCATGCCGTTGCATATGACAAGAATTCAATCTTTTTATGGCCAAGTATTTAAAAAGCAAAGACATCACTTTGCTGACAAAGGTCCATATAGTCAAAGCTATGGTTTTTCCGATAGTCATGTAATGGTGTGAATGTTGGACCATAAAGAAGGCTGAGTGTCAAAGAACTGATGCTTTCAAATTGAAGTGCTGGAGAAGACTTCTGAGAGTCCCTCAGACTGCAAGGAGATCAAAGAGATCCAACCAGTCAATCCTAAAGGAAAGCAACCCTGATTAGTCATTGGAAGGATTGATGCTAAAGCTAAAGCTAAAGTTCCAATACTTTGGCCACCTGGTGTGAAGAGCTGACTCATTGGAAAAGACCCTGATGCTGGGAAAGGTTGAAGGCAAAAAGAGAAAAGGGCAGCAGAGGATGAGATAGATAGATGGCATCACTGACTCAATGGGCATGAATTTGAGCAAATTCCGGGATACAGTGAAGGACAGGGAAACCTGGTCTGCTGCAGTTCATGGGGTCACAAAGAGTTGGACACTACTTAGTGAACGAACAACAACAATAACAGTATTCCATATATATCTTCTTTATCTATATATCCCATGAAGCACATATAAGTTGTTTCCATATCGTGGCTATTGTATTAATAAATAATTCTGTGATGAACATAGGGAGCATATATCTTTTTGAAATTGTATTTTAGAAATCTCTGGATAAATACCCTCAAAGTGGGATAACTACATCATATGGTAGTTCTATGTATTTTGAAGAATATGCATACTGTTTGCCATAGTGCCTGAACCAGTTTAATTACTACCAGCAGTGTAGAAGGGTATCTTTTGCTCTATGTCTTCACTAATACTTGGTATTTCTTGTGTTTTTGATAATAGCCCTTCTGACAGATATGGAGTGATATCTCTTTGTGACTTTTATTTGCATTTCTCTAATAATTAGTGAGGTTCATCTAGTCAAGGCTATGGTTTTTCCTGTGGTCATGTATGGATGTGAGAGTTGGACTGTGAAGAAGGCTGAATGCCAAAGAATTGATGCTTTTGAACTGTGGTGTTGGAGAAGACTCTTGAGAGTCCCTTGGACTGCAAGTAGATCCACCCAGTCCATTCTGAAGGAGATCAGCCCTGGGATTTCTTTGGAAGGACTGATGCTAAAGCTGAAACTCCAGTACTTTGGCCACCTCATGCGAAGAGTTGACTCATTGGAAAAGACTCTGATGCTGGGAGGGATTGGGGGCAGGAGAAGAAGGGGACAACAGAGGATGAGATGGCTGGATGGGATCGCTGACTTGATGGACGTGAGTCTTAGTGAACTCTGGGAGTTGGTGATGGACAGGGAGGCCTGGCGTGCTGTGATTCATGGGGTCGCAAAAAGTCGGACACGACTGAGTGACTGATCTGATCTGATCTGATCTGAATGATTAGTGATATTAGCAACTTTTTGTGTGCCTGTTGATTATCTGTAGATCTTTGGAAAATGTCTATTCAGTTCCTCTGCCCTTATTTTAATTGGGTTGTTTGTCTTCTTTTTGAGTTGAATGACTTAATGTATATTCAGAATATAAAAAGCAACAAACTAAATATAACATTAAATACAGAGAACACAGTCGTGGTTACCAGATGAAAAGGGGTGGGACAGGGTATATGCTGATGAATGGAAGCTAAATTTTTGGTGGTGAGCATATTATAGAGTTGGATGGCATCAGCAATTCGATGGGTATGAACTTGAGCAAACTCCAGGGGATGGTGAGGGACAGGGAAATTTGGTGTGCTGCAGTCTATGGGTCGCAAGAGTTGGACATGACTTGGTGACGGAAAAATAGCAATGTTACAGGGTTATAGAATCAGAAATATTATGATGTACACATGAAACTTATACAATGTTATACACCAATGTTACTTCAACAAAACATAATTAGGAAAAAAAAGCTAGACCTACTTAATTGTTAAAAAACAAAGTGTGCTTTGGAGGACTGCACTCCACCACTCACTAAATGCTAGCTTGAAAAAGTGAGTCACCAGGACCAGAAGTGGTGTGTGTGGTTGTTGGGCAAAAGCCTGACAGGGTTCGTGCCTTATCATCTATATTTACTCCTTCCTCTACACAGTGATTATACATGAGGAGTTAGAGCTTTTACCATCTTATGCCCTGAAATAAAGATTATAAATATCTGGGTGTCACAGAAATATAAGACAGAAAGCACAGATGGGAAATAAGCCTTTATTGATTTATGTCAGTAAGAAACTAGTATTATTTGTTACCATGGTGTAACATATAATTTCCTGATGGAAAATGGGGTGAAAAAAGGATGCAAAGAAATCAGCCAAAAAAACAAAAAAAGAAATCTAGAAAGATGTTACAAAATAGAGATGGAATGACCAACTAGAACAATGACTACATGAAAAACAGCGGAAGTTATCTAAAATGTAACATTAAATGAAATGATGTAATTTGTTGAATATGGGTAGAAAAGGACAAAATCAAAAATAGTATCTAAATTTATGACTAAGTAACAGGGGTGAATGTTGAAACCACCCTTAGAGAAGAGTAGCAGAGGAGACATTTGAGACATGAAGATGGAGTGGGGAGGAGGAAGGGAAGATTTATGTACGTGTAAATTTAGCCATTCAAGGAGAAATATTTAGTAGACATTTGGATATAACATCTAAATCACAAGACTGACAACAGTGTCAGAAATATGTATCATCAATTTAACTGTGATAATTAAGATATAACCATTGTTGAGTCTGCGGAGGAAACTGCAAGGTAAGAACTTAACGATAGACTGTGAAAAACACCTATATTTAAATGATAGCTATAATAAAAACGCACTTATAAGATGGCTGAAGAGCAGCCCTCCATAGTAGAAAATGTGTAAGACTGCACTACTGAACTAAAGAGAGTGTTTCAATTTTGTTTATCCTTTCAAAAAACCAGCTTTTGGCTTTGTTGATTTTTGCTATGATCTCTTTTGTTTCTTTTGCATTTATTTCTGCCCTAATTTTTAAGATTTCTTTCCTTCTACTAACCCTGGGGTTCTTCATTTCTTCCTTTTCTAGTTGCTTTAGGTGTAGAGTTAGGTTATTTATTTGACTTTTTTCTTGTTTGTTGAGGTATGCCTGTATTGCTATGAACTTTCCCCTTAGGACTGCTTTTACAGTGTCCCACAGGTTTTGGGTTGTTGTGTTTTCATTTTCATTCGTTTCTATGTAAATTTTGATTTCTTTTTTGATTCTTCTGTGGTTTGTTGGTTATTCAGCAGCGTGTTGTTCAGCCTCCCTATGTTGGAATTTTTAATAGTTTTTCTCCTGTAATTGAGATCTAATCTTACTGCATTGTGGTCAGAAAAGATGCTTGGAATGATTTCAATTTTTTTGAATTTACCAAGGCTAGATTTATGGCCCAGGATGTGATCTATCCTGGAGAAGGTTCTGTGGAGCCTATTATACAGAATGAAGTAAGCCAGAAAGAAAAACACCAATACAGTATACTAACGCATATATATGGAATTTAGAAAGATGGTAACAATAACCCTGTATATGAGACAGCAAAAGAGACACTGATGTATAGAACAATCTTTTGGACTCTGTGGGAGAGGGAGAGGGTGATGATTTTGGAGAATAGCATTGAAATATGTATAATATCATATATGAAACGAGTTGCCAGTCCAGGTTCGATGCACGATACTGGATGCTTGGAGCTGGTGCACTGGGACGACCCAGAGGGATGGTATGGGGAGGGAGGAGGGAGGAGGGTTCAGGATAGGGAACACATGTATACCTGTGGTGGATTCATTTTGATATATGGCAAAACCAATACAATATTATTTAGTTACTATTAATAAGTTAAATAAAATATTAATAAGTTAAATAAAATAAAATTAACAACAAAATAAAAAATAAATAAATAAATAGAGTGTTTCAGAAAAGTAGTGTAGGTCAACAAAGGTAAATGTTTTAGAGGCTAAATAACATAAGATAAACATGTTTGGATTTAGTCACAAGCAGGTCATAAGTGTGCTTCATGAGAGGATTTTTTTCCAAAATTGAAGTATAATTGACCTACAATATTGTATTAGTTTCAGGGGTACCATATAGTGATTTGATATTTTTATAGATTATATACCATGTGAAGTATAATACTGTTGACTATATTGCCTGTGTTGTACATTAAGTTTCTGTGATGCTTGTTTTAAAATTGGCAGTTTGTACCCTTTAATTTCTTTCATCTATTTCACCCATCCACCATCTCTGTCTTCTCTGGAACCACTAGTTTGTTCTTTGCACTCCTGAGAAGTCTTTTACTAGAGTGATGTTAGTGAATGCCAGATTGAATTTGATTGAAGTGTAAAAGGGAAATGATCAAGTGGCACCAATATGTTGTAAGTAACTCTCTCAGGAAGTCTGAGTAATAAAACAGACCAGAGAGCATTAGACAGAATGAGATAGAGGTCAGGATTGAGATTTTTGGTTTATATTTATTTTTTGTGTGTATAACCAGAGAGTCTTAAAAGTTTTCAAATGATGAGATGAAAAGTAGTAAAGACTAGAAGAAATGGATTTGACACATTTGGGAAGGAGTGAATCCAGACCCAAGGTAAAAAGATGTATCTGGGATAATAGGTTGATTATAGCTTTCCTTTAAACAGAAGAGGGGAAAAAACATGAGTATGGATATTTTTATGTTTCTGGATAGGGTAAAAAGAAGTTGATAGATTATTCTCAGATAGTTTCTATTTTCTCTGTGAATTTAAATGCAAGGCCATTGTCTCAGATTGAGTGAACAATAGTCAGGTCTCATGTTTGGATAGAAGTGCAACTGGTTTAAAATAATGAGTAGGAAATGTGGGAGAATATCCAGGCTGCACAGAGGGCTTGGATAAGGAGGAGACGTGTTTATGCACTGGTCCAAGTATGCATAACTTAAGGTTTTCTGTAGCCCTATTCAGAATCCTGGGTATTAATCCAAAGAGTATAGCCTGTCTAATTGCACTGGTGTTGTGCCTATACTAGATGGATATGGCTGGAGGCCAGCAGAATGAGACTTTCAATTATGTTGGAAATTGAGCTTTAGAACTGAAGAACTATGGAGTCTCAACTTTTTACAAAAGAAAGGAGGGGAGGATAGAAAGTCCAAACATGGAGTGATTGATGGACTTAAACCTAGGTATAGTCTGATTCCAGCTATATATGATTTATTGAGAGAGGTGTTTAAAAATAAAAGACCAACAGGCACATGAAAAGATGCTCAATACCACTAACCATTAGAGAAATACCAATCAAAACCACAATGAGATATCACCTTACACCTGTCAGAAGGCTGTTATCAAAAAGACCACAAATAACAGTCGTTGGCGAGGATGTGGAGAAAAGGAAAGCCTCATACACCATTGGTAGGAAAGTTAATTAGTGCAGACACTGTGGAAACACTGTGGAAGTTCATTAAAAAAATAAAATTGAACTACCATATCATTCAGCTATTCCACTCACTCCTGGGCATATATGCAGAGAAAATGAAAACACTAATTCTGAAAAAAAAAGATACATGAACCCCAATGTTCACAGATGTATTATTCACAATAGCCAAGATAGGGAAGCAACATAAGTGTCCGTCAACAGAAGAATGGACAAAGAAGATGTTTTATATGTGTTCTGTGCTTAGTAACTTAGCCGTGTCCAACTCTTTGTGACACCGTGGACTGTGGTCCACCAGGCTCCTCTGTCCATGGGGATTCTCCAGGCAAGAATAGCGGAATGGGTTGCATTGACCTTCTTCAGGGGATCTTCTCAACCCTGTGATGGAACCCAGGTCTCCTGCCTTGCAGGCAGATTCTTTACAGTCTAAACCACTAAGGAAGCCCAATATACGTATGTATACTAGGTTTATTTTGAAAATCACTGGAAATATCTAGATATCACCCTTCACTACCATTCATTCCTTTGGAACAATTTAGCTTAGCTGTGGAGTATGTCTTCAACTTCACAGATGCAAGGTGATTGTTAACAGTATACAAACAGAATCTCAGTACATTCTAGACTATAAGTCATAAACATTTTTATTACATAAATACATAAGAATCATAGGTTTTCACTTATAATTATTGCTAATGAAAAGAAATTTTTCTTCTGTCACACATTTGAGATTTTATTCAACTTGTTTTCATCAAAAAGATTTTAAAAGACATGACAGTGAACATTAGGGGGCAAATTGCATAAAATTATTAAATGTGAAGTGTTGAAAAAGGGAGAGTGCAAATGTAGAGAGACCTATTCATTTAGCCTAAAAAGCCTGGGGCAAGACACCTTATGTCCAAATTTGAAAAAGGAGTACTGAGAAGATAGCAGTTACAATCAAATTTACTGACGGCAAAGTTTGTACATAAACTTTCCTATGCAAACAACTTGCTAAAAGGTAGAATTCATTACTTTCCTATTTGAGAACCTCAAAAATGAGCACAAATTACAACCAACTATAAATTTATTTTATTCTGTCCATCAACACATACCAGCATATTTTTGATAGCATTTATTATATCAACTGCATGTTGTTTGTCCTTGAGACTATCAACGCCAAGTGGGTAGACATATTTCTGCTTCCAAGTTATCATTATTTATCTGGTTTGTCTCATCATATCTAAGTTTCTCGTGACTTGATCCAATGTCAGTTGCGACATAATCTCTATGGTTTCTAACCAACTTCACTTGTACACAACTCAGTTGTGACCCATTTTGTCCACGCTAAACTCCTCTCACATCCTGCTCCAGAGACTCTCTATTGCTTTGCTTTCAGAATGATTTCTTGAATGTGTGGAATTAAATGGTGTGGTATATTTTTGGGTGGAGTTGGGGGTGAAGTGATGGGAGGCAGTCTGGGACTTGGGGTAGAAAAAATCCTGGAGATAAGTCCTTCTCCATTTCTAAGTACTGAAAAACAGTTACTAGAATAGTTTTCAGATGCTTGATACAATGCGATTGGCTATCTTTACTTCCCCCTCCTTGCTTCTGTTCTTTGAGATTAAATTCTCTAAATCACTTGAACTTTGTTTAGGTTCTGCCCTCTGGGAAACTAGACTAAGGTATTTAATGATTTCCAAAGCCTAGAAAATTTTAAGGAGCATAGTAGGAACTCAGTAAACATTTGCTCTGTGTGTGTGTGTGTGTGCGCGCGTGCGTCTGACTCATAACCCCATGAACTGTAGCCCGCCAGTCTCCTCTGTCCATGGAATTTTCCAGGCAAGAATACTGGAGTGGGTTGCCACTGAGTGACAGAATAAGATCATAAATGATTCTACAGTGGACTTCACTATTGTTGCTTTCTTAACATCTATTCCAATGTCTTCTGGCAAATGTATTCCAAAGGCTCTAAGCAGAAATATCCCATCCAGTCTTTTAGGAAAGGAACTTGGATTGAGGCTATCCTCATATATACTCAATGAAGAATAAATGACTTAGCCCATACCAATCAGTGAATATGTCTCTTGACATCAACAAGCAGCATATTTCCTCTTAGCACTTAAAATTCCCTGAAACAATATTTACAGTGAAATAATTTTCTCTACTGGCTATCCTTCAGGTATAGTCCTACTAGAATATAAACTCAAGGAGACCAGAATATTTGATGTTTTGTTTACTGCTGTATCTCAAATACTTAGAACACAGTACAAAGTAGATAATAAGGAATTCATTCATTCATTAATTCATTCATTCCTTGAGCAGAAACTATATGTCAGCACTCTTCTGGGTTCTGGAGAAAAAGCAGTCAGTATATAAAACAGACGAAATATTCTTCTACATGGAGTTCTTATTCTAGTTAGGTGAAATAAGCAACAAAACAAATTTTATTTGTGTATATATACATTTTCCAGTATATAAACTAATATAAAAATCATGTGTAAGATGGTTATGAGATGAAAAACAATGTAAGAGAAGGGATAAGGAGTATCTGCAAAGTGAGGAGTGGAGTTACATAACTAAATTTAAAATAAATTCGTAAGAAAATAAATCATTGGCTCAGGATGGTCAAGGGAACAAAGCCTGCTCAGATTAAGCTGGATACTCTCTTTCCTTTTGCCTTAAATTTGAGGATAGGATATAATTGTTCCACTGCAGCAATCAACTTGATTCCTCAGTGGAGACTGCCTGAGGGTCTATGCATAGAGGTAGATGGACACAGGGGAAGAAAGCACAGCACCTAATGATGAAATGAGAAGCTGTGGACCTAGACCAATATTATTTCCCCTGGCACCGTTTAGCTATATGAAACCATAAATATCTGTTTTTAAACAGATTGATAATAGATTGTGTATCATTCGTAACTCTAAAAAAAAATCGGTTAAGACAGACACATGAAAAAAAAGGTCTACACTGAATGTTAATTTTTCAATAATTCAAGTGTGTAATTTATGAAGAAGCAGACACATTAAAATGATGGTATCACAAATAAAAAATAATATTTTTAAAAAGAGTACAGTGAAAAATTTAAATCCTTTCACATCTTTGGATTACTTAAATGCTCTTAGTTTTAGCTTTAATCTTCCCATTCTCTTTCTCCCAGCTCATTTCTTTTTCACTATCACAACTGTTAGTTTTCTATATCTGTCTGCCATATATTTACTCTTTCTTACAAAAGAATACATATTTTCAAGATTTTCAGATTATTTAGCAGATAAAAGCATTAAAATGAATAATACATCTAAAATAGAAATTTAAAGGCACTAGTAAGCAGAATTTATGCATCAATAAACATAAGGCTTGGAAATTTTTATTTAAAACGTCTGTAAGTAAAAACTTGATGAGGAGAAAGAGGAGAGTGGAAAATGCTGGCTTAAAATTCAACATTCAAAAAACTAAGATCATGGTATCTGGTCCCATTGCTTCTTGACAAACACGGGGAAAAAATGGAAACAGTGACAGACTTTATTTTCTTGGGCTCCAAAATCACTGCAGACGGTGACTGCAGCCATGAAATCAGAAGACACGTGCTCCTCAGAAGAAAAGCCATGACAAACCTAGACAGCATATAAAAAGCAGAGACGTCTCTTTGCTAACAAAGGTCCATATAAGTAAAGCTATGATTTTTCCAGTAGTCCTGTACAGATGTGAGAGTCAGACCATAAAGAAGGCTGAGCACTGAAGAACTGATGCCTTTGAACCGTGGTGCTGGAATAGATGTTTGAGAGTCCCTTGGACTGCAAGGAGATAAAACCAATTAATCCTAAATGAAATCAACCCTGAATAATTCATTGGGAGGACTGATGCTGAAGCTGATGCTCCAATACTTTTGCCACCAGATAGGAAGAGCCAACTCATTGGAAAAGACCCTGATGCTGGAAAACATTGAGGACAGGAGAAGAAGGGGATGACAGAGGATCAGATGGTTGGATGGCATTATCATTGATTTAAGTTTGAGCCAACTCTGTGAGATAGTGAAGGGCAGGGAAACCTGGAATGCTTAAATCCATGGGGTTGCAAAGAGTCGGACATGACTGAGTGACTGAGCAAGAACAACAGTAAGTAAAAACTAATGTACAAAATTGAACTTGCAAATTATGACAAAATATATTATAATTTAAGATAAACAAACATAGATTTGGAATCAGACAAAGAGTTTGAAATCTATTTTTCCCACTTTTTTGCTCTGTATTTTTTTCAGACTACACCTATTTCAAAGAGTGGTTAGAGAATTAACAAGTAAAATAATATCAACATATTTTTTGTCTTATCTCTTAAAAATCTGTTTAAAGTGTTGAAATTATGCTTTTTTGTTGTTTTTGTTTCTGTAGTGTTAATATCTTGAAGTGTGTGTGCTCAGCCGTGTCCAGCTCTTTGTGACCCCATGGATGGTAGCCCACCAGGCTCCTCTGTCCATGGAATTTTCCAGGCAAGAGTTCTGAAGTGGGTAGCCATGCCCTTCTCCAGAATATATCTTCAACCCAGGGATCAAACCTGTGTCTCTTTCACTTCCTTCATTGGTAGGCAGATTCTTACCACTGTGCTACTTGGGAAGTCCACTGAACAATATCTTAATCTATCATTACATTGATGTGTGTATTTTTCACAGTTCTTTTGTCTGTAGATGAGAAATCCAATTATTTTAAAAATTATCCTAGAATTTTAGAACCACTTTCTCTTTCCTTTCTACAGCATATAATATTTAGAGCTATTGTTTATGTTACAATGTGTGACACTGATGACATTGATAATACTGTAACAACATGAGAAGTTTAACACAATTTTTTTCAAGCTGTTGGTTCAATGGCCAAGGAAGGAACTGAAAATTGCTCTCATGGAATAACTTTGAGGGATACTGAAAAGATGTTTTGTTCTTGATTTTTGCTACTTTCTTTCTTGGTAAAGAGGTAAGTAATTAGCTCTCATGCTACTTTTCTATGTATTTCTTTAACGATTTCTCATTTGGGAATTAAATTTTATAGGAAAAAAGTGGTTTGTGAATGGTGTATAAGAAAATAGCCTTTGCAGTTTAATCAAGAAATATTAAAAATCATTAGAAATATATGTTGATATTCCAGAAATGGGTTTTTTAGAGACAGGAAATTAGCAGCTTCTAGAATAAGGTTGAAATACATGTACTAGATGCTAAAGATACTTGAATTAAAATTTGTGCTAATAAAATGTGGACAATATGATAGACTCCTAGCAATAGCTTGAGAATAAGAGATTAAAATTGTATGCAGAAAATAGACTAAGATTACTACATTAAATATTGAATCTGTATTTTGAACTTTTGAAACATTGTTTTGCTTTATAATATTACAGTTTCCTTATATTTGTAAAATTATGTTTTGAAAAGCTATAGTTTGGCTACAAATCATGGATGGTAAATTTTATGTTGCTGAAAATAAAGATTGAATGTGTCATAATTTCCCATGTCCTATATATTAAGTTCAGAAAAAAAAATCACTTACATTTTAACTGCGGGTAAAAAGAAATCAGTTACATGGTAATGGCCCCATGAGCAAGCAGTCATCATGCAAGTGCATTTTATGGAAACAGAAGCATAAAATGGAGACACAAATCAAATGGCATTACTATCAAAAAAAAAGAAAGAAGATAAAGAGACTATAGATATGGTAAGAAATTAGAAATCAAACAGACCAAATAAAAGACTGAATATTACAGGGTATTTCCTATCAATGCAGTAAAATTAATATATAATCATTGTTGATTTACTACTTTAAACAAAATTTATAGTGGAAGGCTATGTCTTAGTGATTCATTCACTTTCTTCAAAGACACCAATATCTTCTTAAGGAAACTCCACTCATTGTAAATGAAAAGATAAACTCCCAATTAAACATCAAAAAGAGAAAACTGCTATATTTCAAATGAGTACTTCTCATAAATTCATTTTTAAGTTTGAAAGTCACTTAACAGAACATAATGTAGTTCATTACAGGGAAAAACTGTTTAATTATAGTGATTCAGTATCTAGAAAAAAAGATTTACTTTAGAGAAAAGGCATGCATAATGTTATCTGAACAATCATTTTAAGCCTATATATTGGGGTGAGGACCTCAGAGAGTCTATAAAATTGGTAAAACTTTGAAAAATTGAATAATTTGATGGAAATGGAGATAAATATATATATATATATATATATTTTTTTTTCCTATACCACCAAAGCATTTTAATAGCTCTAATACTAAACATCACTACCAACAAAGCTAGCGGAGGTAGGTGATGGAGTTCCAGTTGAGCTATTTCAAATCCTGAAAGATGATGCTGTGAAAGGGCTACACTCAATATGCCAGCAAATGTGGAAAACTCAGCAGTGGCCACAGGACTGGAAAATGTGTTTTCATTCCCATCCCAAAAAAGGCAATGCCAAAGAATGCTCAAACTACCAAACAACTGCACTCAGCTCACATGCTAGCAAAGTAAGGCTCATAATTCTCCAAGTCAGGCTTCAGCAATACATGAACCATGAACTTCCAGATGTTCAAGTTGGTTTTAGAAAAGGCAGAGGAACCAGAGATCAAATTACCAACATCCCCTAGGTCATAGAAAAAGCATGAGAGTTCTAGAAAAACATCTATTTCTGCTTTATTGACTATGCCAAAGCCTTTGACTGTGTGGATCACAATAAACTGGAAAATTTTGAAAACGATGGGAATACCAGACCACCTGACCTGCCTCTTGAGAAACCTATATGCAGGTCAGGAAGCAACAGTTAGAACTGGACATGGAACAACAGACTGGTTCCAAATAGGAAAAGGAGTACATCAATGCTGTATATTGTCACCTTGCTTGTTTAACTTATATGCAGAGTACATCATGAGAAACGCTGGGCTGGAAAAGCACAAACTGGAATCAAGATTGCTGGGAGAAATATCAATAACCTCAGATATGCAGATACCACCCTTATGGCAGAAAGTGAAGAGGAACTAAAAAGTCGCTTAATGAAAGTGAATGAGGAGAGTGAAAGAGGACAGTGAAAAAGTTGTCTTAAAGCTCAACATTCAGAAAACTAAGATCATGACATCTGGTCCCATCACTTCATGGGAAATAGATGGGGAAACAGTGGAAATAGTGTCAGATTTTATTTTTCGTGGCTCCAAATTCACTGCAGATGGTGACTGCAGCCATGAAATTAAAAGACCCTTACTCCTTGGAAGGAAAGTTATGTCCAACCTAGATAGCATATTCAAAAGCAGAGACATTACTTTGCCAACAAAGGTCTGTCTAGTCAAGACTATGGTTTTTCCAGTGGCCATGTATGGATGTGAGAGTTGGACTGTGAAGAAAGCTGAACACCAAAGAATTGATGCTTTTGAACTGTGGTGTTGAGAAGACTCTTGAGAGTCCCTTGGACTGCAAGGAGATCCAACCAGTCCATTCTAAAAGAGATCAGTCCTCGGTGTTCTTTGGAAGGACTGATGCTAAAGCTGAAACTCCAATACTTTGGCCACCTCATGCGAAGGGTTGTCTCATTGGAAAAGACTCTAATTCTGGGAGGGATTGGGGGCAGGAGGAGAAGGGGACAACAGAGGATGATATGGCTGGATGGCATTACCGACTTGATGGACAAGAGTTTGGGTGAACTCCGGGAGTTGGTGATGGACAGGGAGGCCTGGCGTCCTGCAATTCATGGAGTCGCAAAGAGTTGGACATGATTGAGCAATTGAACTGAACTGAGCTGAACCCCTTCAATCATGTGAGGCCACATCAAAAAGTCTACACCTCATATGAGGGTTCTTCCAGAACCCAATATGCATTTAGACACCCTAGCCTCAAATCACCAGTCTCCAAAACTGTGAGAAATACAATTCTGATGTGAGACTGAACTGAACTGAACTGAACTGAACTGGCATCAATGTATCAAGTCATTTAAAACTTGTACAATATATGTATCAATTACAGCTAAATAAAGAATAAGCAAAAAATAATAATAACCCTTGCCTTGGGGCTGATGATCTTTTCTGATTGAGAACATTATCACCACCACAACCATCTCATCATACTCATTTCCTAAAAAGCACTTCATGAGCAGTTCTATGAACATATAATTTTTGCATGTTGACCTTTCTTTCTGGGGAGGACTTACCAGTTGTTTCTCAGATAATCTCTTTAAAATATTCCTGATTTAGTTATTTTACTTCCCTAAAACTCTGGGCATGCTCTGAATAATACCAGTCTTTGAGAATTAATGAACTAGAACAGTAAATGAGTGGATCATGTTTACTGATATGTTACAAAGATTTACAGCTTATATCTACTTTTGAATTCCCAAAAAGGTTTTTTCCAAGAACTCAACATAATTTATATCCTCAGTTTCTCCACCTGAATATAATATCAAATTTCACATGTAAAAGAAGATTAGTTATAGCAACAACACACAAAGCATGTCAAAAAGGGGATTTTGTTAATTCTGACTATGCACATCAAACAGCTGAAGAAAACGTATGCAATTATAAAAGTTGTAAAGTTGGACTAAAAATTTTATAAGGAAAAATACCCTTTCTGAAGTCACTTAATATGATATAATTGACAACAGTTAAAAATAACATTTAAATTGTAGTATGTCACATGAAAACGATAGAATAGGAAAGACTAGATATCTCTTCAAGAAAATTAGAGATACCAAGGGAACATTTCATGCAAAAAGGGGCTCAATAAAGGACAGAAATGGTATGGACCTAACAGAAGCAGAAGATATTAAGAAGAGGTGGCAAGAATACAAAGAAGAACTGTACGAAAAAGATCTTCAACACCAAGATAATCATGATGGTGTGATCACTCACCTAGAGCCAGACATCCTGGAATGTGAAGTCAAGTGGGCCTTAGAAAGCATCACTACAAACAAAGCTAGTGGAGGTGATAGAGATGCTGTGAAAGTGCTACACTCAATATGCCAGCAAATTTGGAAAACTCAGCAGTGGCCACAGGACTGGATAAGTTCAGTTTTCATTCCAACTCCAAAGAAATGCAATACCAAAGAATGCTCAAGCTACCGAACAAGTGCACTCATCTTACACTGTAGTAAATTAATGCTCAAAATTTTCCAAGCCAGGGTTCAACAGTATGTGATCTGTGAATTTCCAGATATTCAAGCTGGTTTTAGAAGAGGCAGAGGAACCAGAGATCAAATTGCTGACATCCTTTGGATCATCGAATAAGCAAGAGAGTGCCAGAAAAACATCTATTTCTGCTTTATTGACTATGCCAAAGCCTTTGACTGTGTGGATCATGACAAACTGTGGAAAGTTCTTCAAGAGATGGGAATACCAGAACATCTGATCTGCCTCTTGAGAAATCTGGATGTAGGTCAGGAAGCAACATTTAGAACTAGACATGGAACAACAGACTGGTTCCAAAATGGGAACAGAGTAGGTCAAGGCTGTGTATTGTCACCCAGCTTATTAACTTGTATGCAGAGTATTATCATGAGAAATGCCAGGCTGGATGAAGCACAAACTAGAAGCAAGTTTGCCAGGAGAAATATCAATAACCTCAGATATGCAGATGATATCACCCTTATGGCAGAAAGTGAAGAAGAACTAAAGAGCCTCTTGATGAAAGTGAAAAAGGAGAGTGAAAAAGTTGGCTTAAAGCTCAACATTCAGAAAACTAAGATAATGGCAACCAGTCCCATCACTTCATGGCAAATAGATGGGGAAACAGAGGAAAGAGTGACATTATTTTGCGGGGCTCCAAAATCACTCCAGATGGTGACTGAAGCCATTAAATTAAAAGATGCTTGCTCCTTGGAAGGAAAGCTGTGACCAACCTAGACCGCATATTCAAAAGCAGAGACATTTCTTTGCCAATAGAGGTCCATCTAGTCAAAGCTATGGTTTTTCCAATAGCCATGTATGGATGTGAGAGCTGGATTATGAAGAAAGCTGAGTGCATAAAAACTGATGCTTTAGAACTGTGATAGTGGAGAAAACTCTTGAGAGTCCCTTGGACTGCAAGGCGATCCAACCAGTCAATCCTAAAGGAAATCAGTCCTGCATATTCATTGGAAGAACTAATGCTGAAGTGGAAACTCCAAAACTTTGGCCACCTGATGTGAAGAACTACTCATTTGAATAGACCCTGATGCTGGGAAAGATTGAAAGTGGGAGTAGAAGAGGACGACAGAGGATGAGATGATTGGATGGCATCACTGACTCAATGGTCATGAGTTTGAGTAAACTCTGGGAGTTTGTGATGGACAAGGAGGCCCAGCATGCTGCAGTCCATGGGATTGTGAAGAGTTGGACACGACTGAGTGACTGAACTGAACTGAACTGACTGATGTCATATGATGGTCTTCTCTGGTATCTCAGGTGGTAAAGAATCCACCTCCAATACAGGAGACCCCAGTTCAATTCTTGGGGCAGGAAGTTCCCCTGGAGAAGGGATAAGCTACCCACTCCAGTATTCTC
Source organism: Bos taurus (assembly GCF_002263795.3). NCBI lineage: Eukaryota > Metazoa > Chordata > Mammalia > Artiodactyla > Bovidae > Bos > Bos taurus. The sequence goes on along the minus strand of NC_037333.1, from coordinate 49,035,989 downwards.
GGGCTTCCCTGGTAGTTCATATAGTAAAGAATCAGCCTGCAATGCAGGAGACCTGGGTTCAACCCCTCGATTGAGACGATCCCCTGGAGGAGGTCATGGCAACCCACTCTAGTATTCTTTTTTTTTTTTTTTTTTTCTGCTCTTTTAAATTAATTTTTAATTTATATTAAAATACACTTATTTTACAAAGTTGATAGTTTAAGATATAATAAGAAGTGATTCATTTATACATTTACATATATACATTCCTTTTCTGATTGTTTCCCATATAGGTTATTGCAGAATATCGAGAGTTTTCTATGCTAAACAGTAGGTTGCCTGGAGAATCGTCATAGACAGAAGAGCCTTGAGGGCTACACTTCATGGTGTCACAAAGAGTTGGACATGACTGAGTTACTAACCACAGCATAGCTTATCAATGATATGATGGTAAGATGCTGTGGATGAAGATGTCCCAAATTTTGCCTGGAAGTTCTCAAGGGGATGCATGCCATTTGACCTAGTTATATGGCATATAATAAAAGTTTCCAAGGAGTGGTCTTATCTATTTTAGTCCTAATTAATTCTCAGCAGCCACATTCCCATCATTATTGGTCTCTAGAAGGACTGGTTTTCTAGGTTTTTGGTTAACTATTGAAGTGATATCAGATTTTAGTGACAAAGATTACCCTGGAAGTCTTGCAAATTTTTGTTGTTGCTTAGTCCTTAAATCATGTCCGACTCTGAGACCCCATAGACTGAGCCTGCCAGTCTCCTCTGTCCATGAGATTTCCCATGCAAGAACACTGGAATGTTTGCCATTTCCTTCTCCAGGGGATTTTCCCAACACAAGGATCAAAACCTGCATCTCCTGTGACTCCAGCAAAAACAGGCAAATTCTTTACCACTGAGCCACCTGGAAAGTCCATAATACAGTTTGATAGTAGGTAAAAATGGAAGCAGAAGTACAAGTTGAATAAATTGATATAATGATCTAAGAAACAGATGTTGAAAGCCAAACCACAGCAGTGGATGTAGAGACCACATGAGAGATACTAGAAGCCATATTTGATGTGATTCAGTGGTAAACAGAAAGTTGGAGTAAAGAATGAGAAAAATAATATGGTCTGTCTTCTCAGTTTCTTAATTGGCTAACATGATGGCTATAATACTATATACATCATGCTATTGCTATGAAGGCTATACACAGTGGAAATATTTCTTTATTCATAAAAACCTCAATCATGATGATCTACTTAATTCTTTTTAAGAATCATTTTTTAGTTAAATATGGTGATGGATTATTGAGGGTTCATGTTTATATGCTTATGTTAACTATGAAGCTTAGTCTCTCATTTAAATCAACTGATTGTTTCATTTAGACATAGGAGGGAATATGCAGCATTTATTTGAAATGTTTTTCTTTCTCCTCTAACTTGTCTGTATTCCTTTGTTGAAAATAGCTTGTCCATAGCTGTGGTTCTATTTTTCAATTCCCTATTTTTCCTGTTGATATATTTGCTCATCTTGATCCCTGTAGTTTCCTAATAAGTCTTGAAATGAGGTCGTATAAGTCCTCAAATATTGTTCTGTTTCTCAAAGTTGTTTAAGCCACTTGGGATTTTCCAGATTAATATTAGAATTAGTTCACAAATTTCTACAAAGAAAATCAGTTGGAATTTTAACTAGAAGTTTGTTGTATCTCTGAATCAGTTTGTAAATAACTGATGTCCTAATAATATTGAGTCCTCTGACTCATGATAACAGTTTATCTCCATTTTTTTAGGTCTCAAAATTCACTCAATAATGTCTTGTAGATATTCATATACAAATCTTTCACATCTTTTGTCAGAATAACCTCTAAGTTATTTTTATATATCTTTAAAGCTATTGTAAGGGTATGATATTATAAGTTTTAATACAAATTTTGCTTTAGAATGATTTTAGATTTGTAGAAGAATTGTGAAGATGGAACATGCAGAGTTACCATACACCCTACAACCAGTTTCCCTATTATTCACATCCTAATTTAGTATATTATATTTGCCTAAGTAAATGTGTCAGTACTTATACATTATGACCAACCAAAGTTCATATTTTATATTCCTTAATTTTCCTTATGTATACTTCTATTGTAGGATTCCATCTAGGAGACCACATTACGTTTACTCATCTTGGCTACTTAATCTACCTTTACTCTTGGCTGGGTCCATTCCTGAGACATTCCTTGTTTTTGATTACTTTGACAGTTTTGAGGAATAATATCAGCTATGTTTTTTTGTGAAATGTCCCTCAATTAGGGCTTGTCTGGAGTTTTTCTCAAGATTAGTCTCTACTTGCATTTTTTGGAGGGGGAGTTCAAAAGGTAAAATGGAATTCCCATCACATCAGATTAGATCAGTCGCTCAGTCGTGTCAGACTCTTTGCAACCCCATGAATCACAGCACATCAGGCCTCCCTGTCCATCACCAACTCCCGGAGTTCAACCAGACTCATATCCATAGAGTCAGTGATGCCATCCAGCCATCTCATCCTCTGTCGTCCAATGAGTCAACTCTTTGCATGAGGTGGCCAAAGTACTGGAGTTTCAGCTTTGGCATCAGTCCTTCCAAAAAAATCCCAGGGCTGATCTCCTTTAGAATGGACTGGTTGGATCTCCTTGCAGTCCAAGGGACTCTCAAGAGTCTTCTCCAACACCATAGTTCAAAAGCATCAATTCTTTGGTGTTCAGCCTTCTACACAGTCCAACTCTCACATCCATACATGACCACAGGTATAACCATAGCCTTGACTAGACACACCTTTGTTGGCAAAGTAATGTCTCTGCTTTTGAATATGCTATCTAGGTTGGTCATAACTTTTCTTCCAAGGAGTAAGCGTGTTTTAATTTCATGGCTGCAGTCACCATCTGCAGTGATTTTGGAGCCCAGAAAAATAAAGTCTGACAGGGTTTCCACTGTTTCCCCATCTATTTCCCATGAAGTGATGGGACCAGATGCCATGATCTTCGTTTTCTGAATGTTGAGCTTTAAGACAACTTTTTCACTCTCCACTTTCACCTTCATCAAGAGGCTTTTTAGTTCCTCTTCACTTTCTGCCATAAGGGTGGTGTCATCTGCATATCTGAGGTAATTGAGATTTCTCCTGGCAATCTTGATTCCAGCTTGTGTTTCTTCCAGTCCAGCATTTCTCATGATGTACTCTGCATATAAGTTAAATAAACAGAGTGACAATATACAGCCTTGACGTACTCCTTTTCCTCTTTGGAACCAGTCTGTTGTTCCATGTCCAGTTCTAACTGTTGCTTCCTGACCTACATACAGATTTCTCAAGAGGCAGGTCAGGTGGTCTGGTATTCCCATCTCCTTCAGAATTTCCCACAGTTTATTGTGATCCACACAGTCAAAGGCTTTGGCATAGTCGATAAAGCAGAAATAGATGATTTTCTGGAACTCTCTTGCTTTTCCCATGATCCAGCGGATGTTGCCAATTTGATCTCTGGTTCCTCTGCCTTTTCTAAAACCAGCTTGAACATCTGGAAGTTCACGGTCCACATATTGCTGAAGCCTGGCTTGGAGAATTTTGAGCATTACTTTACTAGCGTGTGAGATGAGTGCAATTGTGTGGTAGTTTGAGCATTCTTTGGCATTGCCTTTCTTTGGGATTGGAATGAAAACTGACCTTTTCCAGTATGTGGCCACTGCTGAGTTTTCCAAATTTGCTGACATATTGAGTGCAGCACTTTCACAGCATCATCTTTCAGGATTTGAAATAGCTCAACTGGAATGCCATCACCTCCACTAACTTTGTTCGTAGTGATGCTTTCTAAGGCCCACTTGACTTCACATTCCAGGATGTCTGGCTCTAGGTCAGTGATCACACCATCGTGATTATCTGGGTCATGAAGATCTTTTTTGTACAGTTCTTCTGTGTATTCTTGCCATCTCTTCTTAATGTCTTCTGCTTCTTTTAGGTCCATACCATTTCTGTCCTTTATCGAGCTCATCTTTGCATGAAATTTTCCTTTGGGTCTCTGATTTTCTTGAAGAGATCTCTAGTCTTTCCCATTATGTTGTTTTCCTCTATTTCTTTGCATTGATCACTGAGGAAGGCTTTCTTATCTCTTCTTGCTATTCTTTGGAGCTCTGCACTCAGATGCTTATACCTTTCCTTTTGTCCTTTGCTTTTCACTTCTCTTCTTTTCACAGCTATTTGTAAGGCCTCCCCAGACAGCCATTTTGCTTTTTTGCATTTCTTTTCCATGGGGATGGTCTTGATCCATGTCTCCTGTACAATGTCAAGAACCACATTCCATAGTTCATCAGGTACTCTATCTATCAGATCTAGGCCCTTAAATCTATTTCTCACTTCCACTGTATAATCATAAGGGATTTGATTTAGGTCATACCTGAATGGTCTAGTGGTTTTCCCAACTTTCTTCAATTTCAGTCTGAATTTGGCAATAAGGAGTTCATGGTCTGAGCCACAGTCAGCTCCTGGTCTTGTTTTTGCTGACTGTATAGAGCTTCTCCTGTCACATATCACTGTATATACTATCAACAGAACTAATCTCTCTTGATGTTTACCTTCATCACCTGATGGAAGTAGCATTTATCATCCTCCACTGAGAATTGCCATTTCCCCCCTTTCCAACCTGTACACTTTGAAAGTCTTTGTGGACAGATCATACCTAAGGCGTGGAGACTTATGCCCACTTCCTTTATGGAAGTGTATCTACATACAGTATTTAATATTTTTCTGCACAAGAGACAACTTTTTTCTCTTTATTTATCATCTATTCATTAATTTGCTTACATAGATATGGATTTATTTACTTATATAGCTATGGATTCATGGACATTTATTTTATACTTTAGGTAATAGTCCCAAACATACTTTTGGGAAATAGTCTTTTCCTAATTAAGTTGCTCAAATTGTTCCAGCTTTGGCCTGTGAGAATTATTTTAGTTAGCTGCTGTGTCACTTTACTGTATGCACACCATTGTGGGATTTACTTTTTTTGGTCACTTTCTTATTTTAGGGCTGCTAGAATTTCCAGGCTCTCAATACCAAATTTGGTCTAAATTTCTCTAAAGATTTCCAGTTTCTTTTATTGGTGAATGGGATATGATCCACAATCTGGGTATTGGGGGAGTTTATTGCTATTGGGATTTCACTGATACTAGTCTCATTTAGCTGATAGTCAATCTGTTTACATATAGTTTTGTAAATATTTCTATACGTAACCATATGTATCTGTGTTAAGACAAACATGAGCTTATATTGATGTCTCTAACTCTAACCTGTTATCACATGATTCATGATAGCCTTCTTCCTTGCTTATCACTAACTTCAACACAAGAAGCCTGGTTCCACCCACTTAAGCATTTGAGATCCACTTACTTAGTTGTTCAATTCTAATAATAACCTAATATAGTTGTAGAACTACTAATCTGTACCCTCGTGGGAAATCACCTTATCAACAATTGCAATGGTTAAGTGCAATTCCCTTTCCTTTAATTTTAGAGACTCCACTTCTTTCTGATTGTCCTTAGGTCAGCATTTTTTCCTTCATTCTTTACAGAGGGATGGTTTCACACATCCATAACAAAGCTAGTTTTGTTTGTTACAGTCTGCCTTCTATCCTGGAATTCTACAAGCTCTTATTTTTAATTTGCATATGCTTTATCAGTCTTTGTGCATTAAATTCTAGAAATTTTAACAAATATGTATGTCACGTATCCACCATTACTGCATTATAAAGAAAATCTTACTGATCTTAAAAGTCCGCTCTTATTTGCTTTATCAAGCCACTCTCTCACAAATCCCCAGAAACCATTGATTTCTCTGCTGTCTGTATAGTTTTGTTTTGCATTGCTTTTTAGCTCATTCCTTTTGGTAGCACAATAGCATTTCATTATATGAAAGTAGTGCCTCTTGCTTAACCATTGACTTGCTGAAGGATATCCTCTTTGTTTCTAACTTTGGCAATTCTGAATAGGCTACTATAAACTTTCTTATAAGGACATCATTCCTGTAGGATTAAAACTTTATCCCATGACCTGATTTAATCTTTATTACCTCTTCAAAGAATTTATCTCCAAATCTCCAGATTGAGACACACTCTAAGATACTAGGAGTTTGACTTCAGTGCATAAATTCTGGGGGTACACAATTCAGTCCATAACAAGTATGGCATTTTCTGAGCTGGCATTAAATAGTTTTTTATTATCTATGTATATTTTTGTCTGTGTTGGGTCCTGGTTGCTACCCAGGCTTCTCTCTAGTTGCAGCGACTGGGGGCTACTCTATATTTGCAGTGTGTGGGCTTTTCATTGTGCTGGCTTCTCTTGTTGTGAGTGTGTCTCACAGGCTTTAGAATGTGCAGATTTCAGTAGCTGCAGCATATGAGAGGTTCTGAGAGTTTAGAACACAGGCTCAACAGTTGTGGCACACAAGTTTAGTTGTTCCTTGGCATGTAGGATCCTCCAATGTCAAGGATCTAACCCCTGACTCCTGTACTGGCGGGAGGATTCTTTACCACTGAGCCACCAGGGAAGCCCATATTAAAATTCTTGAAGATACTTTGGAGTGCAAAACGTTCTTCCTCATTCATTTCTCTTATTTTCTTTGCTTTTTTCTCCTGCTGCTAAGTCACTTCAGTCATGTCCAACTCTGTGCCATCTCATAGACGGCAGCCCACCAGGCTCCCCCGTCCCTGGGATTCTCCAGGCAAGAACACTGGAGTGGGTTGCCATTTCCTTCTCCAATGCAGGAAAGTGAAAAGTGAAAGTGAAGTCTCTCAGTCGTGTCCGACTCCTAGCGACCCCATGGACTACAGCCTACCAGGCTCCTCCGTCCATGGTTTTTCCAGGCAAGAGTACTGGAGTGGGGTGCCATTGCCTTCTCCTAGACCATTACAAACCTTAGTGTAAGGAGTAGCATTTGTTGTTCAAAAGAGTTCTCTTATGGCTAGAAAATTTACTCTGAGATTTCTGATTGCTTCTCAGATTATGATTCATAAACTCAACCCAAGAAAAAATGAGGAGAAACCTGGGAGAGCAGCTCTGTCTGAGATGGTTATTGTCTAACTTGATTCCTACCCTGTCTGTTATGCACTCTAGATGACAAAGGCATTCAGTTTCATTATTTTGCTGGCCTTGTCTTTCTGTATAACTACCATGAGTTTACTCTGTTTAATATGTAAACATAGTGTTCAACTACCATGAGTTACTTTGCAATTGCAGCCATATAGTTTACCTGGTGGTCTCAAAACCTGGGCTGGAGCTTAAAGAAATAAAACAACAACAAAAACATCCCCATTTCAAAACAAACTTTCTGGCAGTATAGTTCATTTGTTATTCACATATAATAAAAATCTACTTTCACATGCTCTTGTTGAGCAGTGGAATACAATATTTGCTAAAATGACTACATTTTGCTATCACACAAAAAAATATTGGGTGAGTTTATTTCTTAGAAGCAAGCATGGAGTGCTTTCATTTCTACTTTCACCCCATACAATAAAGAACCTTGAATAGAATTAAGATGTGTAGCTTGTCAATTTTGAGGTCTTAAACTTTTCTATGATAATATCACCCTACAATAATATTTCATACAATACTAAGAGAAATATTTCTGAAATTTTTGAAATACTCTTCTTGCCAGGAAAAGAAACATTGTGGGTTTTTTTTTTGTTTGTTTGCTTTTAAAATTTCCTAACTAGAATTATTTTCCCAGCAAGAAGAGGGCTTATACTGTGGAGCAGTTTTGTCTAACTTGGATACTGAGTGGAAAAGGGAATGGCCCCATTGACTGTGCTAGTTATTTATGTTAGACTTTCTAGGACAGTCTGACAATCATTCACAGCAACTGTCAGAGTGAGTTCTGATTTGGGGCTAAGAAAATATATTTACTGTGGCTTCTTAAGACATGAACTGAATGTTTGAGATTTAAAAGGAAATCTAGAGATGGACAAGCATTTTAAAGTCACATCCACATGAAAAACAAGGAAAAAGTTTAGTTCAAAAAGAGCAATATCTTGCAAGGATAAAATGTATTGACACTATAAGGCCCACTATTTAAAAATATGTTTTCAGAGAGGAGTGCTAATTGAAAATCACAAATCAAAACACAGGAGTCTTTAAAGATTCATGCAATGTGAACCAGGTAAGTCTGTCAACAGGTATCCTGTCACCTGACTGTAGTTTGGCAGCAGAGCCTAAATATCTGGGACAATGAATAAGCCAAATGAGGTAAATTCTATCAGGTAGAGGTTTTTGTTTGTTTGTCTGTTTTAATGCCAAGTTCCTAGACTAGGCCCTATCCACAAAAATGGAAATAAAACAGTGAGAAAGAAACACCCTTCTCACCCTTGCTGACCATGGATTTTATAATTTACAATATAATCAGATCCAGATTAGCAGCTGAAACTGAGTGTTGGGTGTGATGCAGTACAGATGAAGAATTAGGGAGAGTAGTCTTTGGCAGATATCAAGGTGAAAGAAGCAAAGATAAGAAAAATCTAAGGGTTTTCCAAATTTTGACATGTGCATGGCACTTTCAGGAGTTTTGCAAGTTTTGTAAAAGTATTGTAAATAAAGTGCCCTCCAGATGTTGTCTGTGGAACACAGCAAATGTTACAGAGATAAGGGTTTAGTTTAAGCAGAAGCCCTTTGATGTGATAACATCTGCCTTTCATCTGAGAAGTGAAATTTCTGATATGAAGGCCATTCATACTGTGTTGGCAAAGAGGATTTTTCAATGGTGCCAGCAGAACAGAAAAAAATAGCAGCTAAATAATGCTGCAAAGATTTTCATTCATAGAACTTCTGCTCCCGGCATGAAGTTTATATCTGTGCACTGATTACAGAGACATGGAGGGCAAATTCTTCAAAGTGAAGTGTGGTTTTGAGAGAGCACACTGTTCAAGACTTCAGTGGTTGGCTCAGAGATGGTCTTAATAGTTCACACCATAGGAATTGAGGTTAGGAAGATTACAAAAATCTCAGCGAAATTAAACTGTGGTATTCACAAGTTGGGAGCAAGGCGTGCTAGAGTGTGTCTTTGAGTACACAACAGATTCTCTCCAGGTTAATGACCTTAAGACTGATTATGGTATATCAGCATGGTCAGAAATAGTCTCCTTCATACCTTGTGCCATTGTGACTGTAATCCACAGAGCCTTGTCATTTCTTTCTCTTCCCAGAGCTACTTAGAGTTTTCTAAACTGCTGTCCTCTTTGATCCTGACCCTTGACAGATCATTTCCACAGGGTAGCTAGAGTAAATACTAAAAAGGAAGATTAGACTGTGTAACTCTACAATGAGAAACAGTTTATTGCTTCTTCTGTGTTACAAAGTTCTAGGTAAGGGGAAGGGTTGGAGGAGGCCTTGATTGAAGGAAGGGGATGGCTCTTACAAAAGACACAAAGTTATTTAACGAATGATCACTCCTAGTCATGGTGATTTATTTTCTTTGGATCCATGACCAAGTTTTGATCAGTACAATATACAGGAAGGTGTTCTGAATAAGACATTCATTGTTTACATACACACACACCAATATATCAAAAAGGGAAAGCTCTTCACTTTTCTGTCCCTTATAACTCACCAAAGTGCAATAGCTATCTTCTAATCATGAGGAGAAAGGTCAACTTGCCAAGAGTGAAAGAACACAAAGATAGAAGAACATGGATTGTTAATGACACTGTTGAACTGCTGAGCCAATATTAGAAATATTTTCTGTGGTTACGTATGAAAATACATATATGCATGCATATATACCAGGCCATGGTTCAATGATTCGCTTCACTGTATTTTCTATAACTTCCAGGTTTTTCATTCTAAATTGACATAACTTTTGGCATTATTGTGAGGATGAAGAAAGTTGTTCTTTCATGCACTGATTTCCCACAAGGCAGGCAGCAAGCTCAGCCATCTGTTATTACTCAAGGATCTTTGAAGTAGATGTAGGTGTAGAGTTAACTTCATTACAAATGGTGTACTACCTGATGATTTTATAAGATCCCTATCAGTTACCATGTCTTGGGAATTAAGGACACTTTCTAGTTTTCCAGAGGTTATTCTAGAAAAAATGTTAGGAACTTCAGACCTTCAAATGTTTTCTTTATATTATGCCTGCAAAAGATTATTGGTCCTTATATGTAATTATTTCTTACTGATAAAAGACCTATTGTGAATGTAGTTCACCAGGAAAGTGAAAAATTAAGTACCATTCACTTCAGTTCAGTTGCTCAGTCATGTGTGACTCTTTGTAACTCAGGACTGCAGCACACCAGGCTTCCCTGTCCATCACCAACTCCTGGAGCTTGCTCAAACTCATGTCCATCAAGTCGGTGATAGCATCCAACAACCTCATCCTCCATCACCCCTTCTCCTCCTGGCTTCAATCTTCCCCAGCATAAAGGTCTTTTCCAATAGTCAGTTCTTTCCATCAGGTGGCCAAAGTACTGGAGCTTCAGCTTTAGCATCAGTCCTTCCAAAGAATATTCAGGACTGATTTCCTTTTGGATTAACTGGTTTGATCTCCTATCCAGGGGACTCACAAGTGTCTTCTTCAGCACCACAGTTCAAAAGCATCAATTCTTTTGTGCTCAGCTTGTTAACATCAGTATTAATATTAATGCATGACAAGAAGTAGCAACCATTTGTCACTGCACAATTGATGGTTAAACCCATTGTGTCACTGCCATAGTTAGACACATTGTGGCAAATGGCCCTGGGCTTCAATTAAGTAGTATTGAAAGATATTATAGTCCAGAGAGTATAATTTTACACAAATTAGTAATGATACATTATTATCAACTGAGAGAATTAACAACTGCTGCTACAATGATGCCCTCATACATTCAATATCTCTCTTCTGTTCTGCAATTTACAACATTTTTGTCTATAGGGAAACAACCGATGTGCTACTTTAGCTGCCCATCATTGTAGTTTGCAGATTTTGTTTTGCCTTCTCTATAAACAACTTAATAAGTGACAATTCATCCATTGCCTTTGTTTCACACACTTTCATTGAAGAAGATGCTTTATAGAAGGACCTGATTATTTTGTGTGTGAACATTTTCAAATAGATTATTAAAGGGTGAGAGTATTGCAATGCTTGTGGGAATCTTTAGCACATCCCTAAATCAATTCTGCCCATTTTTTTTTCTATACTATAGAAACTTTGTGCATCCTTGATGAAGAATATTTTGTAATGGCAAGGGCAAAGTAAAAAATCAGACAATAAATTAAATTAACTATGCAGAAATGGATGTCATCTGAAATTAACTTCTTTAGAGTCAAGTTCCCATTATGCCTTTTTTTTCTTTTTTAATGGAAGATAGTTGCTTTACAATATTGTGTTGATGACCAACAAACACATGGAAAGATGCTCAGCATTGCAAAGCAAATCAAATCAAAACAATGATGTATCATCTAACTCCAGTCAAAATGGCCATCATTAAAAAAAATCTACAAATATTAAATGCTAGAGAGAATGTGGAGAAAAGGGAACCCTCTTACACTGTTAGTAGGAATATAAATTGATACAGCCACTATGGAGAACAGTATGGAGATTCTTTTAAAAACTAGAAATAGAACTACAATTGACCCAACAATCCACTACTGGGCATATACCCTGAGAAAACCTATTATTTATTTTGTTTCTGAATTACTTTCTCCTACTCTAATGGGCTTCCCAGGTGGCTAATTAGTAGAGAATCTACCAGCCAATACAGGAGACATGGGTTAGATCCCTGGGTTGGGAAGATCCCCTGAAGAAGTGAAGGGCAAACCACTCCAGTATTCTTGCCTGAAAAATGCCATGGACAGAGGAGCCTGGTGGGCTATAGTCCATGAGGTTGCAAAAAGTCAGGGATGACTGGGTGACTGAGTACACACACACACACACACACTAACATTCAATAACTTTCTCCCTTGACTTACTGTGTCATTACATTTGTATCATATCATCCATCTTTTAGTTTTATGTTTACCTCATTTGGCCTTCCAAATACTACATTATCATTGAAGCAAATAGTTGGGCCCTGATTTCTCTGCTATCTTTATTTTTCTCATTCAAAATTAGCAATCAATAAATGCTCAATATAAACAGCTTCATTGAGCTATGTATCTTGTAAATTAATAACAACATTATCTGCTTTTTCTTCCTAAACTTCCTATTTTTCCTTTCCAATGTGAGAAACTTAGAATTGCTTTCACTCTTAGCTATTTGGACAAGTTGATACAAATTGCTGATTCATGTACTTTCTGGAACTAGAGTGGGGATTCATCTCTAAAATGCTTTTATGTCTTATTTCTCTGTGTCACAGGAATATTTTTATTTCAATGAAGTTCAGGTTCTTGTAGTGTAGAAAAAAATAAAGATAACCTAAAACTGGAATACTTTTAAAACTCAATAAATATAATAAAGAAATGGCAGCACAATCCTTTTTACTTAATCAAAAGTTGAAGCTACTGAATTTCCAAGGAAATGAGAGTGATTTAATAAGCTAAGATCTATATAATATAGTCATTTAATGTGATGCCTCAAAAATACTTAATGGTTTAGAAAATTGTATTTCATTCATTATTAAGTTAAAAATTGGTGACACAGAATATTGTATGAAGTCTCATTTTTCTGGAAATGTATACATGTAAACATGAATAAGAAAAGAGTTATTTGCACTAAAACATCATTATTGGTAACCTGAATGGGAGCTACTTGATTTTTTCCACTTATTGTCTTTTCTGGATATTTGCATTTTCTAAATATTTGGTAATAAACTATAGGAAAGTTATGACCAACCTAGATAGCATATTCAAAAGCAGAGACATTACTTTGCCAACAAAGGTCCATCTAGTCAAGGCTATGGTTTTTGCAGTGGTCATGTATGGATGTGAGAGTTGGACTGTGAAGAAGGCTGAGCACCAAAGAATTGATGCTTTTGAACTGTGGTATTGGAGAAGACTCTTGAGAGTCCCTTGGACTGCAAGGAGATCCAACCAATCCATTATAAAGGAGACCAGTCCTGGGTGTTCATTGGCAGGACTGATGTTGAAGCTGAAATTCCAATATTTTGGCCACCTCATGCAAAGAGTTGACTCATTGGAAAAGACTCTGATGCTGGGAGGGATTGGGGGCAGGAGGAGAAGGGGACGACAGAGGATGAGATGGCTGGATGGCATCACTGACTCAATGCACATGAGTTTGGGTGAACTCCCGGAGCTGGTGATGGTCAAGGAGGCCTGGTGTGCTGCGATTCATGGGGTCACAAAGAGTTGGACATGACTGAGCGACTGAACTGAACTGAACTGACATTTATACTAAGGAAATAAAAAGGAGCAGCCTTTATTATCAAATATCTGAATGGTCAAAATGAAACAATCTGTAAACAATTCCACTGATATGCAATTTTTATTGACCCTTAACTTTAATTCCTAAGATAGCAGATTATGGAGCTTCCCAGGTCCTACTAGTGATAAAGAACCTGCCCACCAATGCAGGAGACATAAGAGACACAAATTTGAACCCCAGGTTTGGAAGATCTCCTGGATGAGGGCACAACAACTCAAAAGTATTCTTACTTGAAGAATCCCATGAACAAAGGAACCTGGTGAGCTACAGCCCACAGGGTCACAAAGAGTCAGATACTATTGAACCAACTTAGCACGCAGCAGATTTATGTATTTTTTTTCAGATTTATATTTTAATTTATGCTCTCTGTCTTCAGATTTAGGCTAAGTTTTCTTGTAACAAAATTTTGAACTGTATTCCCTAGGAAATGTATACTGAAGAAAGATAATTTCAAGACTGAGAAAACATTTGGGAAATGCACGGATTTTCTGCTTTCATAGTGAATAGAAAATTTTCTTCAGTGTACCAGCATTGAATCAGAGTTCACTTCAGGCTACATCAATCTATGGCTGCAATTTGATCATTAGATGGAACTCTTTTATTGATTTATATTGCTCGAAGCCACTAAAAACCATAGGCTGCCAAATGTTTTGTTAGAGATCACATTTGAGAGGTGGAGTCTTAGTTCAGAGTATAAAAAGCAGTTGTGACTTGGGGATTTTGTTTTCTTTTCTTTGCTTAAAGCAAACACTGTAAGATCTGCTAATGGATATGATTTATTGGTGAAGTGTTAAGAAGTAGTCATTTTGTCTTCGTCTATAGACTTTGTAGTGATTTTTTTTTTTACTTTAAATTTCATCAGCTTCCTTTCAATATATCAGGAGTCAGGAGGGATGTTTTTCGTTCAGTTCTCCCTAACTAGGAGCAGAACAGAATAGGTCCAACAATGATTAGGCTGGTTTCTAATAGGAAAGAATTGTTGGCTAAAACCATTTATCCTCCCAGTATATTATTTTTGTTATCTTACGTGATTTTCAATATCTTACTTTATTAACTATCATTCTTTTGCCACATCTATGGTTGTGTGAGTTTTCCTGTAATAAAATAACCATGTCCTAATCTGTGTTATGTTACAATGTGTGCTGGTACAATATTTCATATAAAGAGTTGAAACTTCATTTATTGCACATTGACTATGTCAGGACTACTGTGAGCAAGAGTCTGCTTGTGTTTACCCTTTCTGTAATTCCATGGATAATTTTCACACACATCTCTATATGAGTATTTAAGCCATTCAATACTGATAATCACTGCAGTATTCTGATCCAGTAAATAAATTTTACTTCTAAAGATATTTTTAGTTTAAAATGGCACTTGTATATTACTATATACATTATATATTATTACTATGATTCTTCCAATTAATTGAATAGTTAAACATGCTTTTTTTTTTTAATAAGAAGTAGGATTTATTGGTGAGCATGGTTAACGAGGGGCTGGCGCTGACGATCTCATGAGTGCAGGGCCTGCCATTTGTCCCGGGGACCACAGTTAGGGATGTACTTGACCCCACAGCTATCTCGGAGGAGCAGATTTTCTGCTACCACGTTTTCAAATTCATCCTCATTAAACTTAGTAAATCCCCACTTCTTAGAGATGTGCATCTTCTGACTGCTAGGGAACTTGAACTTGTCCCTGCTGGAAGGCTCAATCACATGCACCTTGTTCTGCAGCTTGGTGTGGATGGACATTATGACTTGGTCAATGTGGCTCCTGGCCACTGTGCCCTGGGGCTTTCCAAAGGCATGGCAAATACCTGTCTGGAGTCTAGACTGGGGACAGCAGACCAGTCAAGAATGCCCACTAGAAAGAGTTGTCTTTAAGATACTGTAGGGCAACCTGTACAGGCAATAGGTTGCAAACCCTACCTAGGATGCTGCTGTTTGCAGCCATTGCACACTGGGCCCCCATGGGGAAAAAGCACAGTTGGCTTAATTGGCTGCAAATAAATACGCTTTTTATATCAGCAGTTATTGTAAAGTGGCTACTGGTGAAGTGACTCTTATAAGGGATTCTGTACTGGTCATATTGTAAGTAAACAGAAAATAATCCAGCAATTCCAAAGTTGAAACTCAGCAGAAATATTCAGAATTTAAAAAAACAACCCTGTCAATTTTGACTACATCTTTGACCCTCATCAAAATACAAAATACTTCATGTAACAGAATTAAAGTGTTAACTACTCTAAAATTGAGAGGAGAGTAAATGGTTTCATGAGAAAATACACAGAATTATAAAATGCTTGTGATTTTATTATATTCACCTCTGATATAAACCAAAGAGAAATCAAAGATAACAAAAGACAATTTTGTTCCTCATAAAGTGTGACATATTCATGCATTTATCACTGATATTTCAGGATTGGATGAGATACTATCTTGCTCAAAGTTTTAGTGACTGAGGAAATGTCAACGTGGCTGCCATGCTGTGAGACAGACTTGCTATTAAATCTGATGTATTATATTGTAGGGATAAACTGGGGATAAGTTTGACTGGCTAATTAAAACTTTATTCTGTATAAAAGTAAAAAAATAAAAGAGAGTCACTCTTCATTCTTTCATGTTGTTTTCTGACAATGTGTAGATTACTTCAGACACTAACTTAATCCAACATATGTATATTTTTTTCAATGCAGCTCAAGAGGAAGACAAAAATTTGCTTTGAATATGACATTTATATTGCCGGTCCTTGATTTAGATATGCAGAGGTAGCAAGACATGTTAGCTGAAAGTAGAGATCCAGTGCATTTCTAAACATGATGTCCCATTTATGTTCAAGATGACACGGATAGAGTCAATTAGGATAAACAAGTGAGTTCCAAGACAGACTTTTAAGAAAGCTGAAGAGTTGCTTAGTAACCTAATGTTATACTTTATTTCCCAACAGAGCTGTGAGGCTGTCAGAGTAGGTAATGGAATACTCAGAAATGAATCGTCTCATGTGCTCTGTCAAGATTATACTCATTTTTAATATGTTAGACCCCCTCCCACTGTCAGAAGTTGTATATATATGCTCAGTAAAACATATAGTAGGACAGTGATCAGGGAATACGACCTCAAGTTGTGCTTTGACATAAAAATCTTGTTTATTTTCTTTGCATACATTATATTGCTGTAAATCACTGAGCCACATATCTACCAGTACTTTAGGGAAATGTACATTCAAGTTTTTTATCCTACAGGTTTGCTTGCTATCTCCTTGGGCCCTCTCTGGCAGCACTTACTGCCGTTTGCACCTCCTATACTCTACATTTGAAGAGTCACACGTGAAGTCACAAGAAGTGTTGTTGTTCCTTCACATTGTCCAGACAGCAATATATCCACTCATGTAAACTATATTCTTCCAGAGAAACTATACTTAGTGAACACTTCAAATAATTTTAAAATCATCTCTGAAGATAAAACCAGACTGATGCATATACATAAACTAAACTGTAAATATAACTTAACAAAGTATTATTCATGTTAATGAAACATTTGAACTTAGGTCCTCTAATAGGTCCTCTGAACTGAACTGAACAGAAACTCTTAATTGTTCATTTCAATTTGTCAGGATATGAAAATGCCAGAGCCCCTTTCCTGAATTGCAATAATTGGGATTTGAAAGTTCACAAGAAATAGAAAAAAAAGGAAGGTAGAGATGCATTAAACGATTACCATCATTGATAAGAACATTGGTATGATAAGTTTTGATTTTCAAGTTAAAGATCTAAAGAGAAGAAAATCCCCCATATCCTCCTCAGAGTTAGCTGACACATAATCATTAAATTATTAATTATTGTATCATCTTTGTGAGATATATTGGGAACAATCACTTTTCTCATTTTTATAGGTAGATTTCATAAACTTTTTGTTAATAAGCTGGGATGTGGCTGAATCTTAGGGAAATCATAAAAAATTACATGTAATTTGTTTTGGAATATTTTATCAGTAGATATTACAGCTAATTAGCTGTTAATAACCATGAATATGATTAGTAAAAAAATTAAAAAATAAGTAAATAAAGCAACTCTATTGTTTTATATGCAACATCCCTAACTGTGTTTGGGCCCACTTCCAACAGTCCCCACCAAATATATTTTAGGACTAGAAATGTAACAGTAATATTTCTTTCATCAGGACACATGGAATGAGCCTACAGGTCATTCCTTCTGAAATAGAGAAAAACAAATATTGTATATTAGCACATATTTGTGGAATCTAGAAAAATGGTACAGATGAACCTATTTGCAGGGAAGGAATAGAGACACAGACATAGAGAATGGACAAGTGGAGACAGGGGTGGAGAGGGGTTGAGATGAACTGGGAGACTGGGATTGACCTGTGTGCACTGCCATGAGTAAAACAGATAGCTAGTGGCAATTTGGCGATAAAGAGGTGAACAATTAAGAGTGAATCACACATTCCCAGATTTATCTAGGATTGTTGCCACATAATGCTTCTCCAAGGAGAAAACCATTTTTTGAGTTGCTGCCTAGGCATGTTACAGTATGACAACTCTGCTCACACCCAGAGTGTGGACATTTAGATAAAGATCTGAGTTTAGGATTCTTCTACAGTTTCCTAGTTTGCTTTACCTGGGGCATCACCTAAAGTGACCACTCAGTGTTGAATCCCCCAAATATTAGTAACTTTGACTCCAGCCACCTTATAAGTAATCTGTTTCCTGCTGGCTGATGATCTCAGACAGAGTACTGCCCTTCCCAGGTTCATCACACCTCCCCTTCTGGAAAGTAATGCATTTGTGACTTTACTTCCATTGTGTGGAAATTTCATGTTTCAATCAAAACAGGCCCCAGGATTTTCTCTTCCCCAAAGTGGACACTCCTTCTAATGCTCAGTGAGTTACATGCTGCATCCCCACCCCCACTTCAACCCTTACTCCTGCTTCTGGCTTGTGCCCCCTTACTTAGTGGGTCAAACTGCATAATCTGCATTGTTGTTGTCTAGTCACCAAGTCCTATCTGACTCTTTGCAACCCCATGAACTCTTCTGTCCATAGGATTTCCCAGGCAAGTGTACTGGAATGGGTTGCCGTTTGCTTCTCCAGGGGATCTTCTCAACCCAGGGAACTAACCTGTGTCTTCAGCTTGGCAGGTGGATTCTTTATCACTGAGCCATCAGGGAAACCCCATAATATGTATGTTATTAGCTTAATACACCAGCTCCAGGGTTTCACACATGGCTTCATGTTATGATCTTCCTTAAAAATAAAGAAAACAATCACCCATAAAAATCAAGAGATATAAAACAATGTTTAATACTGAGCTTATTTTTATTTTCCTTTGAGTATCAAAGAATGCATTAATATTGAAGTATTTACTGATGCCCAAAATGAATCAGGATCATAGTGGTCCAACAGGCTAGAAGTCATTGATTCTGATGTTATTATAGTTTCTTAGAGTGATTTAAAATCTTATCATAGTGTTATAGAGTCTACCATAAGCCTCTGCAACTAGCTAGTAATTCATGTATGATTGCTATTCCAATATTTGATTTGACCATTCAGGCCCCAGAGAATATAGTCATGTAATCTGCAAAACCAGAATGAGGAGAAATCTCTCCATTAGTTGATCTTATAAAGCAGATCAAAAAAGCACCATTTATCCATCTGGAAATACATGAGTGCCCTGTCATGAGGGTTGCACACGTGATTTTCTAAGTCATAAGTTTTAAAGAATTGAACCAGTTTTTGATAAATAGACTTACAAAAAATGAGTAAATAAGTAACGCGAACTGTTCAATTTGAAGACCTGGCAGTTGTTATTCAACTAGTGAGAGAAAACAAGCTGTTGTTTGCGGTCACTTGCAACCTACAGGTTGACTTTGTCTCAGCTCAGGACTTCCCAAGTGGTTCAGTGATAAAGAATCTGCCTCCCAATGCGGGAGATGCAGGAAACTCAGGTTGGGTCCCTGGGTTGGGAAGATCACATGGAGAAGGAAATGGCAACCCACTCCAGCATTCTTGCCTGGAAAATCGTACAGACGGAAGAGCCTGGTGGGTTACAGTCCATGGTTTCATGAAGAGTCTGACATGACTGAGTAGCTGAGCACACGGTCAAACAAGAGGCAGAGATCTCATGGGGCTTCTCAGGTGGTGTTAGTGGTAAAGAACCCACCTGCCAATGCAGGAGATGTAAGAGACACGGGTTCCATCTCTGAATCAGAAAGATCCCCCGAAACAACTATAACAACAAGAAATCCAATCATACTGGCCTTTTATAATTTTTTTTCAGAGATTAGAGGTTTTAATTCTACATTTTAGAGTGCATGCATTTCCATGTCTCTGGAAGTTAATTATTTTTATCCAAACTTCTTCTTTGGGAATACACTATCTCTTTCTTCCTCTGATACTTCCATCATGAACTAAAACACAGGCAAGGGATTTCCATAGACGTGGAATTTGTTTTGGATGGTTCAGCATGTAGACAGCATTAGAAGTTTTCATAAATACTATATCTGTTGCATTTACAGTGTGCCTTATACTGTAACCATCATATAGATTATTTTCAGTCTCCATAAAAGGTATTCAAGCATTTTTAATCCCATTTTACAAAGCAGGGACATTAACACTTCTAAGTCCTAAGTAGTACTTATGGAGAGAGAATTGCCACTCTTATTTGTCTGAAAGCAAAGTGTGCATGGTCTTTCTTTAATCTCACACTGCTTCTCTGAGGGTTGGGGTGGGATAAAGGAAAGAAAAAGGCATTGCTAATATATGTACAAAGTTGGGGTGGGGGAGGGAGGCTTTCTTAATGTGTGACATTTCCAATGAAAGAATAAAGTTAGGACATTTCCATCACACGTATCTGTGTCATTTTATATCTGATGTTGATACTTAAAACCCCACTCTGACACTTAAATGATATGAACTTGATTTTAATAAGCTATTGTTTTCTCATCTGTCAATGACAATGACTTCTAGGGGAGAATTTAAAGAAATAATTAGCATAGTGTCTAGCTAGCAAAAAAGTGGGCTTCCTAGGTAGCACAGTGGTAAAGAATCTACCTGCCAATGCAGGAGATGCAAGGGATGAGGGTTCAATTCCTGGGTCGGGAAGATCCCCTGGAGAAAGGAATGGCAACCCAATCCAGTGTTCTTGCCTGGATAATTCCATGGACACAGGATCCTGGAGGACTAAAGTCCATGGGGTCTCAAAGAGTCAGACATGACTCAGTGACTAGCACTAACAAAATAAATGTTTGTCTGCATATATGATTATAAAATAAAGATATGTTTATTCATAATGCAAAATAAAGAAATATAGTTTCAGTAACTATTTTAACATAAATATCTCATATCTGAACCCACAGAGCAATAATGTACCTAGATAATTATATGCCAATGTATGAGAAAAACAGCTGCTCAACAGGCAAAAGAATTAGTTATTAGTGTGAGAACAGACTAAAAGGTGAGCAGAGGAAAAGAAGAGCAATTCTATCAGCCCTGCATTTTGGCAAATATTATAGGCCACATTGTCCTAAGATAATCTTGAATTTGGGATTATCTAGAGGAGGTCATAGGAAAACAAAGTTGAAATAGGTTTTTGATAAATTTTGCTCAAATCATGATACACATTTTCTGTTAAAGTTTAATTTTTGGTTATATGTTTATTAATTATGAAGAAGCAAAAGAGAGGCATACTTGGGATAATTAGTAATGATTTCATTCTCTGTGGTGTCATAAATCTCAAAAGTTGTCAAACATGGATATTTGATAGTGACATGTAGGTTCTGTTCATTCTGGTATTAATAAATAGGTCTAATAATGTAATTCATATATATTAACTGTGATTTGAATATAAGTATATAAATTGATATTTATTTTTACAGTTTACAGCATCCGTTAATGCCAAAGAGAGAGTATCTGCACTGATTTCAATCTTGTCTAAGCATGTAAGTTCATGTTTATTTTTACTAATTCATATGCAAACTTTTGTAAATTCAAAGCTATATCTTGTATTTTGGTCTTGAAGAAAAAAATTCAGTTTTTTATATCTCCTCCAAATTCTCATATTAAGAAGCTTGAAATGGGAATTGCTACAAGTGTACTATCCAAGTTTGTGTGTGTATTTGTGAGAGAGACAGGAAATGTTGGTTTTGCTTCTATCATCTCTCCTCTCTCCTTTTTCTCTTTCTCTCTCTCTCCCTCCATATTATGTGTGTTTATATGTAAAAATCTCATGTCTTCTTATTTTAAAAGAAGACTTTCAGTTTAGTTCAGTCGCTCAGTCATGTCCGACTGTTTGAGACCCCATGAATCGCAGCATGCCAGGCCTCCCTGTCCATCACCAACTCCCGGAGTTCACTCAGACTCACGTCCATCGAGTCAGTGATGCCACCCAGCCATCTCATCCTCTGTCATCCCCTTCTCCTCCTGCCCCCAATCCCTCCCAGCATTAGAGTCTTTTCCAATGAGTCAACTCTTTGCATGGGGTGGCCAAAGTACTGGATTTCAGCTTTAGCATCATTCCCTCCCAAGAAATCCCAGGGCTGATCTCCTTTGGAATGGACTGGTTGGATCTCCTTGCAGTCCAAGGGACTCTCAAGAGTCTTCTCCAACACCACAGTTCAAAAGCATCAATTCTTCAGTGCTCAGCCTTCTTCACAGTCCAACTCTCACATCCATACATGACCACAGGAAAAACCATAGCCTTGACTAGACCAACCTTTGTTGTCAAAGTAATGTATCTGCTTTTGAATATGCTGTCTAGGTTGGTCATAACTTTCCTTCTAAGGAGTAAGCATCTTTTAATTTCATGGCTGCAGTCACCATCTGCAGTGATTTTGAAGCCCCCAAAAATAAAGTCTGACACTGTTTCCACTGTTTCCCCATCTATTTCCCATGAAGTGATGGGACCAGATGCCGTGATCTTTGTTTTCTGAATGTTGAGCTTTAAGCCAACTTTTTCACTCTTCACTTTCACTTTCATCAAGAGGCTTTTTAGTTCCTCTTCACTTTCTGCCATAAGGGTGGTGTCATCTGCATATCTGAGGTTATTGATATTTCTCCCAGCAATCTTGATTCCAGTTTGTGTTTCTTCCAGTCCAGCATTTCTCATGATGTACTCTGCATATAAGTTAAATAAGCAAGGTGACAATACACAGCCTTGACGAACTCCTTTTCCTATTTGGAACCAATCTGTTGTTCCATGTCCAGGTCTAACTGTTGCTTCCTGACCTGCATACAGATATCTCAAGAGGCAGGTCAGGTGGTCTGGTATTCCCATCTCTTGAAAAATTTTCCAGAGTTTATTGTGAACCACAGAGTCAAAGGCTTTGGCATAGTCAATAAAGCAGAAATAGATGTTTTTCTGGCACTCTCTTGCTTTTTCAATGATCCAGCGGATGTTGGCAATTTGATCTCTGGTTCCTCTGCCTTTTCTAAAACCAGCTTGAACATCAGGAAGTTCACGGTTCACGTATTGCTGAAGCCTGGCTTAGAGAATTTTGAGCATTACTTTACTAGCATGTGAGATGAGTGCAATTGTGTGGTAGTTTGAGCATTCTTTGGCATTGCCTTTCTTTGGGATTTAGCAACTATGAAAATAGCTATATTGTTGTTTGTTTATTAAGATAAATATAATATAAGTAAATACTGAAAATAAATTAAAGTGTGCTATGCAAAGTGTGTTTGTATTTAGTCACTCAGTTGTGTTTGACTCTTGGCGACCCTGTAAACTGTAGCCTGCCAGGTTCCTCTGTCCATGGGATTGTCCACAGGCAAGAATACTGGAATGGCTTGCAATTTCTTCCTGAAAGGGATCTTCCCAGTCCAGAGATTTAACCCCAGTCTCCTGTATTGCAAGTAAGATTCCTTACTGTCTGACCACCAGAAAGCCCGCTATACAAAGTACCAAACACAATTGAAAAATGGGTAGATGGTGCCATTAGGATACATACACTTTATTAACTTTGAAGTCCTTGAAGAAAAAAAATAAAATGTTTTAAGGCCAGAGCTGTGGAGAATCACCAGGTAGTAAATCTGGCTTATAGAATGTTATTTAACTTAATTACATGCCTGTGCTTTTAAAATTCAGTGCTGCACTATTTACAATAGCTAGAACATGGAAGCAACCTACATGTCCATTGACAGATGAATGGATAAAGAAGTTGTGGTACATATACGTAATGGAATATTACTCAGCCACAAAAAGGAATGCATATGAGTCAGTTCTGATGAGGTGGATGAACCTAGAACCTATTATACAGAGTAAAGTCAGTCAGAAAGAAATACATATATACAGAATCTAGAAGAATTGTACTGAAGAACTTATTTACAGGGGAACAATGGAGAAATAGACAAAGAGAATAGACTTACGGACAAGAGGAGGGGGCGAGGGGGAGATATATGGAAAGAGTAACATGGAAACTTACATTACCATATATAAAATAGATAGTCAATGGGAATTTGCTGTATGTCTCAGGAAATTCAAACAGGGGCTCTGTATCAACCTAGAGGGTGGGATAGGGAGGGAGGTAGGAGGGAGGTTCAGGAGAGAGGGGATATATGTACACCTATGGCTGATTCATGATGAGGTTTGACAGAAAACAACAAAATTCTGTAAAGCAATTACCCTTTAATAAAAAAATAAACTAAAAAGAAAAAAAAATTCAGGGCTGCAAATATATGATTGTAGTAAAACACAGAGCCATGAAATTATTGGCCTTGTGTATTCTAATCACTAGTCATTGATATGATTAACAAATTTTAAGCAAAATATGATATTTAAGTTGTTATAGATGATATTATATCTATAATGCTAATGCACTGTGGATTAGCAATAGACCTGGTTGGAAATAGTTAGCTTAGGTCATTTTTTTTTTTTTACAACAGAGAATATCCTAATTTTAATTTGAGTTATTAGATTTTTGATATACCTAAAGCAGTTTAGCTTTTAGGCTTTAAAAGTAAATCTCCAAAGTTGTAGACTATTTATATTCCTTTTTATATTGGTAATGTAGTACCAGGTGGTGCAGTGGTAAAGAATCTGCTTGCCAGTGCAGGAGAAGCCGGGACACCCAAGTTTGATCCCTGGGTCAGGATGATCCCCTGCAGGAGGAAGTGGCAACCTACTCCAGTATTCTTGCCTCTTGTGGTCTACAGTCTAGGAGATAGCAAAGATACAAATATGACTGAACACAGAATAGCAAAAATACATATTTTAACCTATGTTCATTATAAATTTGTATGATTATAAGGGCTGTGTGTGTGGCCACTAAGTATTAAGAAACTATTTGCTACTGTTTGATATCACATGAGCTAATAAATTAAGGGAATACTTTATATTCAGGACTTTTGACACTTTCAAATAAATATCGTTATTTACTGTAGCTACTCCTGAATTATCAGAGAAGGCAATGGCAACCCACTCCAGTATTCTTGCCTGGAGAATCCCAGGGACAGAGGAGCCTAGTGGGCTGCCATCTATGGGGTCGCACAGAGTCGGACACCACTGAAGTGACTTAGCAGCAGCAGCAGCACTCCTGAATTATAACTTGTTTTTGTTTACATGATGAAATTTTTATATGTATTATACTTTTTTATATACTGTGATTTTATATAGACTACAAAATTTAAAATACTATTAAAACAAGGTATCTTTAAAGTTTTCTGTTTTCTTTTCCACAGTATGTAACATGTGTGTAAAACATATAGAATAAACAAGGTATACCATAATGGTATTACACGTTTTGTTACAGACCATCACAATAAAGTGACTCACACAATTTTTTTAATTTCTCAGTGCATGTAAACGTTATGTTTACACTGCACTGTAAACAATAAGTGTGCAATAGAATCATGTTTAAGAAAACATTTGTCATCTTGTCTCACGCTCAGTATATCCAACTCTTTGCAACCCCCTGGACTGTACCCTACCAGGCTCCTCTGTCCATGGAATTTTCTAGGTAAGAATACTGGAATGGATTGCCACTTCCTTCTCCAGGGGATCGTCCTCACCCAGGGATTGAACTCCCGTCTCCTGTGTCTCCTGTATTGGCAGACAGATTATTTACCACTGAGCCGCCTGGGAGGCCCAAGGAAACAATGCAAACACCTTAATTATAGATGTGTGCTGAGTTGCTTCAGTTGTGTCCGACTCTGCAATCCTATGGACTATAGCCCACCAGGCTTACTCTGTCCATGGGATTCTCCAGGCAAGAATACTGGAGGGGGTTTCCATTTCCTTTTCCATTAAATAGATACTCATCTCTAAAAAAAAAAAAATGCTAACCATTATTTGAGCATGCACATATTCCCATGCATATTATCTGTGAAGCACAGTAGAAGTAGGCACAATAAAACAAAGTATGCCTGTATAAGGTTCTAATATGAATTTTTCTAAAAGTTAGTCTATTGGTGGATTGTTGGTCCAAATCTTTGGGAGGAGTTTCCCAGTAGTAATGTGGAATATCAACTGAATCAGGGACTTCTTTGTGGCCAGAAAATGAAGAAGCTTCACTGTAGTTATTTACAGGTGTAATTTTAGATCACCATTGAGAAGGGGCTTCCCTGGTGGCAGATGGTAAAGACAATGCGGGGGACCCGGGTTCCATCCCTGGGTCAGAAAGATCCCCTGGAGAAGGATATGGCAACACACTCCAGTATTCTTGCCTGGAGAATTCCATGGACAGAGGAGTTTGGCAGGCTATAGTCCATGGGGTCACAAAGAGTCAGACAAGACAGCGACTAATAGGCACATGCATGCGTGTGCCCACACACATGCGCCTTTGTGAAACTTACCTGTCAAATTAGCACTAATTTCCAACAGTTGGAATACCATCAGAAATGCTTGCCATTCAGTGTCAAAGGTAGACAGGACTCTCTCTATACCCAAGTATGCCAGATCAATCTTCTTCCTTATTGTTCTTTTTATTTCTATCACAGCATTTCACCTCTTCCCTCAATCCCCTTCCTTCTTTTTCTGTTCACTCCATTTCCCTCTATGCTTTATCCCTTTTAAAATAGGAGTTAAATTCACATTTACTGAACAACTAAAAACAGACTGCGTGACTATCATGAAACATTTTATCAACAAGGATATTATTACATGGCAGATGCTTTTAGTATTCCAGAATTCATAGTTTTGAATAAATTACTTACTTCTAAAATTATGTTGCCACAAAACTTCATATTAGATCATTTGAGAGTGGTTCTGGGTAGATATCTTTATATATGGTAAAAGTAAACTTTAAGTGAAAATCTCAAAATACGTATTCATATCTATTTGATAAAATCAATAAATAAAATTATGGGTAAACTATTTGTTACTTTTTTTTTCGTTAAAGTTAACTGAGAAATAGAAAATTGTTTCTAACTGTAGTGTAACTTTTAAAATTTCAAAGTACACAATGTGAATAATTTGAAATGCAATATGTTTATCCCATTATACTTTTGATCATATCTTAATTTCACTCATTGTAATTTTAGATAGGCTATCGCTTCAGTATTTTCCACTTTTCAGAAATGTTGATAATAATTTTCTACTTCAACAGCCAGAAAAAATGATACTTGCAAAGTCAACCCACAGATGGTGCTCACCGTCAGTCAGTCAGAGAAAGTGGCTCAGTCGTGTTGGACTCTGTGACCCCATGGACTGTAGAGTCCATGGAATTCTCTAGGCCAGAAAACTGGAGTGGGTAGCCTTCCCTTCTCCAGGGGATCTTCCCAATCCAGGGATCGCACCCAGGTCTCCCGCATTGCAGGCAGCTTGTTTACCAGCTGAGCCATAAGGGAAGCCCGACCATGGCATCTGGTTAAGCACTGACAAGTCTGTTAAAACACTGAGTTCTATGGAAATGGATTTAGTCAGCTTTTAGTGACTGTCATAATAACCTCAGTGTAATGCATATCTTAAATCAGTAGTCGTAGAATGTGTTCTAAAACTCATCAAGTTTTATTGGAACCTGATAGGTTTTATTTCCGGCTGTACAGGTACAGTGAATCATAGGGAAACGTGTAGGAAAAAAAATTCAATGAGGATTCAACCTTGAGTTTTCTGTTCATTGTAAGTGTCAATTAGGGATAAGGCACATATATAAGATTTATGTCTTTCCCTTATAAGACCTAAGGTGACTTATACACTACCTATTAAACAACATCATTAAACAACATCATTAACAAACAAACAACATTAAAACAAACAACGAAAGCTTAACCATAGCTCTTAACAAAAGGGTAAAGATCAGAAAAACTGACTTGCCTAAATTAGTCCTTTGGAAAAAGATCAGTTGACATTATGAAATACTATTTTGAAGGAAAGGAATATGCTAATGTGGTTAGTTAAAATTCAGGAAAGAATGTGGAATAGCAGATTAACAGAATCTTGGCAGAGGTTTCTAAATGCCCTTGTGCTATTACCCCTGCACTAGGCATGATTCACTGCTAGCCTATAATATATATGTGAAGCAAATAGATGTCAACTGTCTTTCAAAAAATACTTATTTAAAAATTGTATGTGTGATTCTGCACAAAATTGTACTTTTCTTTGTTATGTAAGAACCTATGTCATGAAAGTTGAGATAGCCAATTCAGAGAACATTGGCTTAATTTTGAAAAACAGATTGGCTCAATTTAGAATAAAGTAAACTAATTTACTTAAAATAAGACTTTGTATTTTGAATATTTTAAGTAGCTTATTACTAAGCATATCTTGTTATATATTATACAATAGAAAATACATACATATATTTCCATTCAAAAGATGAATTCATCTTTTCTTCCCAGTACAGGAATTTAAAGCAAAGAACAAATTATGGAAAAGTAAACTTTATGTGTTATTTCCTCAGGAAGCTTCATTCATCACTAACATCATCAACTATGCTAGTATTCTAGATCCTGGACTGGAAGAAACACAAGCTGGAATCAAGATTGCCGGGAGAAATATCAATAACCTCAGATATGCAGACGATACCACCCTTATGGCAGAAAGTGAAGAGGAACTAAAAAGCCTCTTGATGAAAGTGAAAGTGAAGAGTAAAAAAGTTGGCTTAAAGCTCAACATTCAGAAAATGAAGATCATGGCATCCGGTCCCATCACTTCATGGGAAATAGATGGGGAAACAGTGTCAGACTTTATTTTTCTGGGCTCCAAAATCACTACAGATGGTGACTGCAGCCATGAAATTAAAAGACACTTACTCCTTGGAAGGAAAGTTATGACCAACCTAGACAGCATATTCAAAAGCAGAGGCGTTACTTTGCCAACAAAGGTTCGTTTAGTCAAGGCTATGGTTTTCCCTGTGGTCATGTATGGATGTGAGAGTTGGACTGTGAAGAAGGCTGAGCACCGAAGAATTGATGCTTTTGAACTGTGGTGTTGGAGGAGACTCTTGAGAGTCCCTTGGACTGCAAGGAGATCCAACCAGTCCATTCTGAAGGAGATCAGCCCTGGGATTTCTTTGGAAGGACTGATGCTAAAGCTGAAACTCCAGTATTTTGGCCACCCCATGTGAAGAGTTGACTCATTGGAAAAGACTCTGATTCTGGGAGGGATTTAGGGCAGGAGGAGAAGGAGACGACAGAGGATGAGATGACTGGATGGCATCACTGACTCGATGGACATGGGTCTGAGTGAACTCTGGGAGTTGATGATGGACAGGGCGGCATGCTGCGATTCATGGGGTCGCAAAGAGTCAGACACGACTGAGTGACTGATCTGGTCTGATCTGATTTATTTTTGAAAGTGATTTTAAGAAAGCAGCTTAGTATTCCTTTCATTAGAGTATGAGGGTTGAAACATTTAACTTAACAGAAGATACAGCAAGTCTTAAAGTGGTCCCAGATTTCTGTTCTGCTGCTGCTGCTGCTGCTGCTGCTGCTAAGTCGCTTCAGTTGTGTCCAACTCTGTGCGACCCCAGAGACGGCAGCCCACCAGGCTCCCCTGTCCCTGGCATTCTCCAGGCAAGAACACTGGAGTGGGTTGCCATTTCCTTCTCCAATGCAGGAAAGTGAAAGTGAAGTCATTCAGTCTTGTCCGACTCCTAGGGACTCCATGGACTGCAGCCTACCAGGCTCCTCTGTCCATGGGATTTGCCAGGCAAGAGTGCTGGAGTGGGTTGCCATTGGCTTCTCTTTCTGATGATGATACTCAGCTTTAAATATAGAAATGAATGTTGATTGAGGTGAAAATTCTTTCCATCAATGCAAAGTAGTGAAACATGGCAGCATTCCTTTAGTTTATTCTTTAATTGCCCTGAATCAAAACAAAGTTCATTTTATTGATGTGATTCCCACATGTCCAAATATATAAGTTTGGAGCCGGAGGAAATTGGGGCACATAAGTGGAAAAAGCTACGACCTATGTCTTAAGAGTATATTCTCTGCCTCCAATACCCGTGACAAAATCTTGCTTCTATGAATGACTCCCTTTGCAAACTGCAAGCATCCTCTATTCTTTAGTCATCTGTATCTTTAAATAGTGAAAGTTGCTCAGTCACGTATGACTCTGCGATCCCATGGACTATACAGCCCATGGAATTCTCCAGGCCAGAATACTGGAGTGGGTAGCCATTCCCTTCTCCAGGGGATCTTCCCAACCCAGGAATAGAACCCAAGTCTCCCACATTGCAGGCGGTTTCATCTTTAAATAGGAATAATAACAATACCCATTTCTTGTTGTAACATGTGGTATGTGATAATCTGTAACTTTGTATCCTAGTTAATTACTATTATATTCTTGATATTTTTTCTCTGGCAAAATCTTTAATGTATAGATTTAGCATGATTTTGCATACCGGGGAACTGGACTTGCTCTGTATTTATAAGGGATGCTAAAAGTTACAGTCTCTCATACCTTATTAGAGCTGGCAAATTGTAGAAAGGACTACATTCGTATAGTCTAGGGTGCTGAAACTAATGTTGTTTTTGTATTTTTTAAATTAACTGACAAAAGCCTACATGTTAATTTTCAGGAAATGTGGTGAGTATGGTCTTGAATTAGCTAAATCAATTTCCATCATGTCTCTCTCATTTGACTGAACAGAAATAGCATGGTACTACAATGCTACCATACATTTGAGTTAAATTCACTGAGCCTGACTACTAGGCACAGGCAGGATCAATTTATTCTTTCTATAGCTCTAATTGGTACTTGGATTAACTAATTGCTCCACCAGGTTGAATATTTACAAAGTGGGTTGGTTTTACTCACCTAGTTTCTCCTTAGTGTTAGTTGAAATATTATCATGTTAAGTTACCATTTCTTTATTATCAGGAGACAAATCTGATATACAAAAAATTACCAAAACTCACCCATTGGTTAGCTTGTTTAATTCTCAGAAGAGTTTTGTGCTGGTTCTTAAAGTTTCTTATAATGGAATTTGAATTTTCCTAACATAATTGAGCATCTTATCAGAGGCTAAAGGAAAAAGATAAAGGTGAATAAGGTCAAATTAGAGGATACCTCAATATGAGGTACATACTCTGTCACTGGAAGTCTAAATTATCAATGACTGTTATAAATGGAATAAATAATGTTATCTTAGAGTTAATGAGCAACCATTATATTTGAACAATAATATGCAAGAAGATTGGTGACATACAAAAATATGCACAGATAATAAAGGATTGTGAGATGTACTGGAAGACACATGCTATCATTTCATGTAATCTCTGAGTTAAGAAATGACCCTGTAGCACTTTCATTGTAAAAGTTAATACTGTATAGAGCAATATGTGTAATAAAGAGTTAAATGCAAAAATTACAGAGACAGTACTTAAGACAGACCACTTTATTAGGGTCAAAGGATGCTCAGAAGAGATGAAGGAGTAAGCACCATGGAGGAAAGTTTGTTTCGTCTATGGGGTTAAGGTATAGGACGATTGCCCTAAACTCTGAAATTTCTTTTCCTGAAAGAGTGTTTCATATGGGGTTTAGGAAAAAAGAGAAGAAAAGTATTTTCCACCAAAAGAGAAATGAAAATGAACAAAACAACAGTGAAAAAACTTGTTTTATAGTAAGTATCATTTAGGTTGGGTTGAAAGGCTGGCAGAGAGTTAAAGAAGTTGAGGAAAAAGCGAGCATCCCTTTAGACAGGCTTCAACAGAGTGTGAATCGTGAACTTTCAGATGTTCAAGCTGAATTTAGAAAAGGCAGAGGAACCAGAGATTAAATTGCCAACATCTGTTGGAGCTTCAAGAAAGCAAGAGAGTTCCATAAACATCTATTTCTGCTTTATTGACTATGCTAAAACCTTTGACTGTGTGGATCACAACAAACAGTGGAAAATTCAAAAAGAGATGGGAATACCAGACCACCTGACCTGCTTTCTGAGAAATTTGTACACAGGTCAAGAAGCAACACTTAGAACCGGACATGAAACAACCAACTGACTCTAAACTGGGAAAGGAGTACATCAAGGCTGTATATTGTCAACCTGCTTATTTGACTTATATGCAGAGTACATCATGAGCAATGCCAGTCTGGATGAAGCACAAGCTGGAATCAAGATTGCCAGGAGAAATATCAATAACCTCAGATATGCAGATGACACCATCCTTATGGCAGAAAGTGAAGAAGAAGTAAAGAGCCTCTTGATGAAAGTGAAAGAGGAGAGTGAAACATTGGCTTAAAATTCAACATTCAGAAAACTAAGATCATGGCAACCAGTCCCATCACTTCATGGCAAATAGATGGGGAAACAATGGAAACGGTGGCAGACTTTATTGGGGGGGAGGGGGCACGGAGCTTTAAAATCACTGCAGATGGTGACTAAAGCCATGAAATTAAAAGATGCTTGCTCCTTGGAAGAAAAACTATGACCAACCTAGACAGCATATTAAAAAGCAAAGACATTACTTTGCCAACAAAGGTCCATCTAGTCAAAGCTATGCTTTTTCGAATAGTTATGTAGGGATGTTAGAGTTGGACCATAAGAAAGCTGTGCACCAAAGAATTGATGCTTTTTTAAAAAAAAATTTTATTTTATTTTTAAACTTTACAGTATTGTGTTAGTTTTGCCAAATATCAAAATGAATCCGCCACAGGTATACATGTGTTCCCCATCCTGAACCCTCCTCCCTCCTCCCTCCCCATACCATCCCTCTGGGTCATCCCAGTGCACCAGCCCCAAGCATCCAGTATCATGCATCGAACCTGGACTGGCGACTCATTTCGTACATGATATTATACATATTTCAATGCCATTCTCCCAAATCTTCCCACCTTCTCCCTCTCCCACAGAGTCCATAAGACTGTTCTATACATCAGTGTCTCTTTTCCTGTCTCGTACACAGGGTCATTGTTACCATCTTTCTAAATTCCATATATATGCGTTAGTATACTGTATTGGTGTTTTTCTTTCTGGCTTACTTCACTCTGTATAATAGGCTCCAGTTTCATCCACCTCATTAGAACTGATTCAAATGTATTCTTTTTAATGGCTGAATAATACTCCATTGTGTATATGTACCACAGCTTTCTTATCCATTCATCTGCTGAGGGACATCTAGGTTGCTTCCATGTCCTGGCTATTATAAACAGTGCTGCGATGAACATGGGGGTACACGTGTCTCTTTCCCTTCTGGTTTCCTCAGTGTGTATGCCCAGCAGTGGGATTGCTGGATCGTAAGGTAGTTTTATTTCCAATTTTTTAAGGAATCTCCACACGGTTCTCCATAGAGCTGTACTAGTTTGCATTCCCACCAACAGTGTAAGAGGGTTCCCTTTTCTCCACACCCTCTCCAGCATCTATTGCTTGTAGACTTTTGGATCGCAGCCATTCTGACTGGTGTGAAATGGTACCTCATAGTGGTTTTGATTTGCATTTCTCTGATAATGAGTGATGTTGAGCATCTTTTCATGTGTTTGTGAGCCATCTGTATGTCTTCTTTGGAGAAATGTCTATTTAGTTCTTTGGCCCATTTTTTTTGATTGGGTCATTTATTTTTCTGGAATTGAGCTGTAGGAGTTGCTTGTATATTTTTGAGATTAGTTGTTTGTCAGTTGCTTGATTTGCTATTTTTTTCTCCCATTCTGAAGGCTGCCTTTTCACCTTGCTAATACTTTCCTGTGTTGTGCAGAAGCTTTTAAGTTTAATTAGGTTCCATTTGTTTATTTTTGCTTTTATTTCCAATATTCTGAGAGGTGGGTCATTGAGGATCCTGCTGTGATGTATGTCAGAGAGTGTTTTGCCTATGTTCTCCTCTAGGAGTTTTATAGTTTCTGCTCTTACGTTTAGATCTTTAATCCATTTTGAGTTTATTTTTGTGTATGGTGTTAGAAAGTGTTCTAGTTTCATTCTTTTACAAGTGGTTGACCAGATTTCCCAGCATCACTTGTTAAAGAGATTGTCTTTAATCCATTGTATATTCTTGCCTCTTTTGTCAAAGATAAGGTGTCCATATGTGCGTGGATTTATCTCTGGGCTTTCTATTTTTTTCCATTGATCTATATTTCTGTCTTTGTGCCAGTACCATACTGTCTTGATAACTGTGGCTTTGAGTAGAGCTTGAAGTCAGGTAGGATGATTCCTCCAGTTCCATTCTTCTTTCTCAAGATAGCTTTGGCTATTCGAGGTTTTTTATTTCCATACAAATTGTGAAATTATTTGTTCTAGCTCTGTGAAGAATACCGTTGGTAGCTTGATAGGGATTGTTCATGGATTGGAAGAATCAATATAGTGAAAATGAGTATACCACCCAAAGCAATTTATAGATTCAATGCAATCCCTATCAAGAATTGATGCTTTTGAATTGTGGTGTTGGAGAAGACTCTTGAGAATACCTTGGACTGCAAGGCGATCCAACCAGTCAATCCTAAAGGACATCAGTCCTGAATATTCATTGGAAAGACTGATGCTGAAACTGAAACTCCAATACTTTGGCCACATGATGCAAAGAATTGACTCATTTGAAAAGACCCTGATGCTGGGAAATCTTGAAGGCAGAAGGAGAAGGGGACAGCAGAGGATGAGATGGTTGGATGGCATTACAGACTCAATGGACATGAGTTTGAGTAAACTCCAGTAGTTGGTCATGGACAGGGAAGCCTGGGGTGCTGCAGTCTATGGAGTCACAAACAGTCAGACATGACTGAGTTACTGAACTGAACTTTAGGCAGAGAGAAACCCATGGTAATGTAAAGCAGCATGGCACATTCAGGGAATGGCCAAACA
This sequence comes from Bos taurus, assembly GCF_002263795.3. NCBI lineage: Eukaryota > Metazoa > Chordata > Mammalia > Artiodactyla > Bovidae > Bos > Bos taurus. The sequence continues at coordinate 49,001,469 of NC_037333.1, read as the reverse complement.
TTGTTTGTGGTTTGAATTGTTCCCAAATAATAGTCTTGTCTAAATTTTCTATCTAAGAACCCAACTAACTAGTGTTTGTATTGGGAGGAACAGCATCCCAAGGGACAGCAAAGTTCATGCTTAGGCAAAAAGAACCAGGGGTTAATTTAACCACACTCCTATTTAATGCAGAAGATATAGGTTACCATTTATTACAAAATTGCTATCCAAATCCAGATGGCTACTTACATATTCAATATATTTGTTGGTTCATTTAAAAGATTTTTTATTTTTTAAGTTAAGCAGAGCTTTGCATATGATAACTGAAAAATAAACTATACATAAAATGTGTTTGTGAGGAAACATTCAGTTGAGGCTACTGTCTGTTATCTTCTTGAAAACTCATTTTACATGATGTAGAAAGAACAGCAGAAGAGAGAGACAGAATGAAAATATCTATTGTAGATTTAGGTAAAAAGAAAAGAGTGATGAGATGGAAAAACATAGTATGGACCTAAAAGGATCAGGCATCTGGTTCAAAAACAAGGACATGTTTTTCAGTTTTGAAAAGTACAGACTAATAGACATGAAAAAAAAAAAAAAATCTGAAGCACATCGACTGGAAGTACAACCTGCAAAATTATAATGTCAGATGAATGTGTCTGTGCCTTGCTGTAAATGTACCTCCTGGCAGGTGTCTGCAGGTACTTCCTTTTAAAAATTTGCCTACAGATAGGTTATTAAAGTCATTGCAAATCAGAGCATGTCTTTCCTGTGGCACAAATTAAACTATACACAAACAGAGGCAAAGGTAAGGACGAGAGCATTTAGGGGTCAGAGAGAAAGCTTTTTTTGTTCCACATTAACACTGAGATATGGTTCTATACAGTTATATTTGATTTGAAGCAAAATTTGATTTTAAAAATGCTATGATGCCATTTCCTTCTCCAATGATGAATTACCTTGAAATAAATATGTCTGTAAGGTAGTTTGATGCAAAACTGTGAACGATTTGGTTGATTTGAATTAGTGCTATTAATAGGCTGGAGAACTTGCTTATAATTTATGCAGGGTGATCGTTCTCTGCAGGTGCATAGGGTCATCCTAGTTTATGCCTGATGTTATGAACTGGTCTGAATTAATATTCTGATCTCATTCAGCTCAAAACATCCCACTTGTAGGATCTAATGTATGTGTGTGTGTGTGATTAGTTCTCATTCACACCAGTATCAATTCCATCCACCTTGTCTTCAGCAAAATAATTTTTCTGATTTCCTTGCTATTTTGTCTTTTTCTTGCCAATTCTTTTGAAGTATAATTTCAAACTTAGGGAGACAGGTTAAAGGTAACAAATGAGTACCAGGTGGTAATCATTGCCCTCTCAACTTCCTGAAGAATTTCTGTCTCCTTTGTTTCTCTATTACTGTAGTTTCTGGAAAATGTATTCAATAATCTATAGTCTACCTAATTTTCTAGAGCACATGAGCAGCAAATACTGCATACGAGTTTATTTCTTGGCTACAAACCACTTTTCTCCATTTAGTTCTTGCTCTCTTACCTTCTCCTGTTCTTCAGTTTTCAATAAATTTTGATCAGTGACTCACCATCCCTGACAGCTTTTAAATTGCTTGAAAATACCCTGTGCTTTATAAGAACACAAAATATGAATACTAAGCAATGCTTCTTCCAGAGTTCCAGATGTGTTAATAATCATGTAAGATGCTTATTGATTTATATAAACCTAAATAAATATGGAGAACTATCCAAATTAAAAACGGGTGTCTGGGAATACCAGAGTCTCTCATGTGGTGCTTAATAATGGTTGAAGGGGTAAGCTGAGTAGTGAGTTCTCTTGAGTTCTTCGGCAGATCTATGAAAGTTTGTTTAGCATACAGAAAGAAATCACTCTTAAGATATTACAGCTAAACTTCCAATCCATCCATACTTTAATATTCTCACACATTTTAACATAATTCTAGCCTAACAACTAGCCTTAGCAAATGCAAATACAAACTATATAACAAGAAATATTAAAGATTAGTTTAGTGGAAATATTAATAGAGAAAGGATAAACTGCCATTGTTCTATCCAAGGCAATGGAAATTTTGCCAAGAGGAAAGAAATTTCGGCAAATTCAGAAAGCAAAGGAATTACTGATATGCAAATGACCTAAAGATAGAAAGTTGAAAGGGTGTAGTAGTCCAACTTTTGATAAATTGAATATCTATTAGGTTTAGCTGTGGGTTTCACATTTTAGATATGTGAAAAATATCCATAATGTTGCATTTACCTCTATCCATGTAGGACCCTGCAGTGATGTTCCTCTGGGCCTGGCGCTGTGTCCACTGTGAGCTTAGTCCTTTGTATGCTGTGCATAGAGGTGACCTGTGCATATACTGCTCGCTGACAGCAGGAGATGTAAAACATAAACCAGAGATTCTCAGTTCAGCAAACCCTTTGGACATCTGTGTAAAGAATGATGTACAAGATAAGCATAAGTCTTTAGAAGAGAAAATGAATGTTGTGAAGTCCTTTTTTCAGTCCTTAAAATTGTTTAAAATAACATTAGAAACTCAATATTATTTGATACTTTTTATACAGTTTCAGTTTATGGTTAGGTTAGGTTCTGTAGGGAGGAAGGGGCAAAAACTGAACTTCATTAGGAAACTCATACATTTATTTAGTACTATCATATAAATTGAATGAATATGCATTTTGTGTGAAAACAACATTATTAGACTATAAGGTAAATGCAGCCATGTCTTAAATACTGGTATTACCAAATTGCCCTTTATGTTTTCAAATGCACAACCAATATGTGACCAATGTTTTACAGGTGAGGAACAAGTCAAATTCAAGGGTGCCCAGAAAATCTCTTGCAAATATATTAACCTTAGAAATATAGATATTTTTTTAAACTCTGTGCTCCTGTGACTCTCTAGGACATATTATAATGCACTAAGAGGATCTTGCTGCCTATGTAGGGGCTACATTAATAATTTCATAGTTTATAATATGTAAACATTGATAATCTAATAATTTGTATACAATGGATGCTGCACAGTCTGTCTTAAAATGAAAGGCTATAAAAAGCAAGAACAAAAACAGCATCGAAAATAACATTGTGATATTTATTAAGCAGTTTCTCTGTATTAGATATCAGACTAAGCAATGGATATAGCTACTTTCATTTAAAAATCAGATTAGCTGGATAAATATATAAGTATAATCTTTATAAATTTAACATTTAGAGATAAAACAATAGATAAAATTTTGAAAATGTTTAAAAAGTAGTTGCATAATTTGGCCAGTGTAAGTTATAAAATGGCAGAACTATGTATTTTGACTTGATGCCCATATTCTAAATGTGAGGTCAACAAATTTTTTGTGTAGAGGCCTGGGTAATAAATAGTTCATGCTTTTGGACTATATGGTCTCTGTGATAAAATACTCAGTTCTCCCCTATTCAACTCTAAGTCTTGGTTAGAGAAGTGTTAGGGTTGGGGTTAGGTTAATCTGTGAATCAATTCTGAGTGTATAAATGAACAATATGTAAAGCAATGGGAATGGCCAAGTTCTAATAAAACTTTAATTAAGAGAAAAGACAATCAATTGGCCTGAGGAACACAGTTTGCCAATCCCTCCTACAGGTCTTTGTGCTATGTGGATTCCACTCTATACTAAGATGAAAAAATGCAAAAAAAAAAAAAAATCCATATTCTTGAACACAATTGTAGTTAAGTTACTTAAAATTATGCCATAGTTTTTTAAAGTAAATTTTAATTGAAATTATTTTATATAATGACAAAGTGCTAAAATAGTAGAGTAAATGTGTCATATAAGCTAGACTCACAATTTCTAATCTGTTGTGTATATTGCCATGATTACATTTGTACTCTGTGATGTTTTTATTCCAACTAGTTTAACACTTATTTTAAAATTGCTTTAAAATTAAGCATTTAAAGAATAATAAAACCTAGTTTTTACTTCTTTAGCTTTGTATAAAGGGAACTGAGGATTATTCATTAAGGATTTTTAAGTGTGAAATCAAAACCTCATTGCACTGTAGGTTAGCACGACATCAAAATTCATTTTGATATTTGGCAAAACTAATACAATTATGTAAAGTTTAAAAATAAAATAAAATTTAAAAAAAATAAAAAATAAAAAATAAAACAAAACAAAAAAAAAAAAATCAAGAGGATATATAATTAATTTGTATTTTTGCTGCTATAATTATCTACATTATGTCTGACAAGATCAAACTAAGCTACAAAGAAATAAGTGAGCTACTAAAAACAATTGCATATTTAAACACATCTTTTTGTCATAACAAATTCTAGCTGCACACAGTATTTTGAAACTTGCAAATCAGGCCAGGGGAAAAAGAAAGTACAAATGAAGGCCACAGATAAATCAAATTATGTATAAGAAGCATGAAAAAAATACACCCTGGAAATTTTGACTCCAAAGCATCTTGTAAGTTGATTTTCAGGTGGAAAATATGAAGTTAATGTGCTTAAAATGTTTCTCTTGCCACAGCACAGTCAGAAAAGGCAGCCAAGTATTGTCTTAAAGCATAAAGTAATAGAGCCACATCTGATTCCAGTCAATTAATATTGGAAAAGGTATCAATGTTGTCTATTACAGTAGTTTTTTTTTTGTTTTGTTCTTGTTGTTGTTTGCTTGTTTTATTTTTATCTAAACAAGGAGCATAGGCCTGGACCTCTGACAGATGGAAGTGAGCATGACAGATAACGCCTTCTACCTAGAGAGTGACATGTGTCTTTTCCTCACAGCTATTTGTCAGATCAATTTACGGGATTACACTCAAATATAAAGTATATTTTTGCCATCTTGCCATGCCTAAAAATGGAGGTTCAAACCTTTGGTGAACTATGCTTGTGTTTACCACCACAGCATCTGCATATACTGGACAATCTAGTGTGTACAAGATAGGGGAGTCAAGACTCTATATTTAAAAAAATAAATGATTAGTACAGCACAAACACTTCCAATAAAGAGCATTTGGAAGAATAAGGCAGATGAGCAGTACATAAAGTCACGCTGCTGCTGCTGCTGCTGTTAAGTCACTTCAGTTGTGTCTGACTCTGTGCGACCCCATAGACGGCAGCCCACCAGGCTCCCCCGTCCCTGGCATTCTCCAGGCAAGAACACTGGAGTGGGTTGCCATTTCCTTCTCCAATGCATGAAAGTGAAAAGTGAAAGTGAAGTCGCTCAGTCCTGTCTGACTCTTCAAGACCCCATGGACTGCAGCCCAACAGGCTGTTCCATCAATGGGATTTTCCAGGCAAGAGTACTAGAGTGGGGTGCCATTGCCTTCTCCACATAAAGTCATGAAGGAAGCTAAAATAGGTAACAGGGCAATATAATTAAAACTCTGTATACACTTGAAGAAGTATGTGCTGACTACCTCAAAAGTCTCAGGGAAGATTTACGAAAGAAATACCTTATAGACTGATTATTAAATTATATGTACAAAGTTGACATGTGATATTTGAAAGGGAAGAAGCCTTTTCAAAATCTGGCCTGTAAAAGGGAGGTACCAAATAGCTGATTTTGGCTGGAATATGTGGTAAGGGAGATAACTGACATAAGCCTTTGCTCACATGCCATAAATAAATACCTTGAATAAATATTTATTTATGTCATAAAATCCTAGTAAGCTATATATGCATCTCTTAGATGTCATCATAAAGTCATCATCTTTGAGTTTCATATATCATCATAAATCTTTTCAGGAAATAAAGTCTTAAAAAAAAAAAAGTAATGACTTCCAGGTCATTCAGATAAAAATTAAGGTCTAGTATTAGCTGATGTATGGCATTAAGCTATAGAAGTCACATATCTGCTGTAAGTTTCATGTTTTTCACTTGAGTACTAAAAATATTAAAATGCCATTTTTAGGAAGGTTTGTAAGGGAGATTGCGTGAAAATGTAAAATGATTTCTATTCTGCCTGCCATGTAAGAAGCATACCATAAAATGGTAGCTATCATCATTAACGCAAGAAAAACATGTACTTCACTACCATTTATATTATTTTGCACTTTTTAAAATAAGTACCATCTGCAGGAGCAAATTTCCATAGGTCATTATTAAAAAAGTTATTCTTACATTGAATATTTACAATATTGTCTAAAATATTTTCCTCATAATCCCACTCTCTCTCTCCCTTTCCTTCTCTTTATTAGAGTGAATAAATAAAATGAATGATTTATATTTAGCTGTTTTGTACTGGTAGATGACAACATGAGACTTTTATTGCATTAATTTCCTTTCATTTTATTTGAAAATTAAAATCATCCAGGAAAGCACAATAATCCTATTTATATATTCACATACAAAGGTCATTTTAGGAATAAATTAGGGTCTTTCCTTTCACTTTGTATCTTCGTTATTTATACTGCTGCTGCTGCTGCTGCTAAGTCGCTTCAGTCATGTCCGATTCTGTGCGACCTCATGGACTGCAGCCTACCAGGCTCCTCCATCCATAGGATTTTCCAGGCAAGAGTACTGAACAACCACTAATAATTCCAATTCTGTATTACTTCAGGAACACATCAGGTGGTGATATCTGCTTCTTTTCACTGACTTCCAAAAAATGCAGAGATGACCTTCAGGGACCCCCAATCAGCATAGTCTACACTGATGTGCTGTGTTTCCTGGAGGCTAACTTGAGCATAGGAGAATAAAAATAAATCAGAGAATAAACTGACATTTACTGATTCCACAGTATGCACTTCTTGCTTGAATTGTGTTTTAAAAATTCAATAAAGCTTTATTAATCTTATTATGTAAAATCTGTAGACCCTAAGCATTAAATAACTTTCCCAATTTCACACCATAACCAGCAAAATAAACCTCAGCTTTCAAGGTCTGTCTTCTTTCTACTCTAACAAAACTCCCCGCTTTTGAACTCTGAAATATCTTTCCCTCAAACTCTTCCTGAGCTCAGTATTACTTGTTTTAAGAGATTTTTTAATGGAAAGAAAAAACATCAGAAAATCTGTAAGACACCAAGCATTTTTTCGTTCTTTCAAATCTAAGTGCCAAACAGTGTATTCAGTCTACTCACTCACATGCTAAGGAACAAAATAGCATAGCTCCTGGGTAGGAGAGTTTTGTGTGCATCTTGGGCAGTAGAGAACAGAAATGTAGTCTAATTTTCATGGAATATATACTTCAAAGTTTCTCTTCAAGAAGTTACAGTTTTGACTTTGATAACACTGAATATCTATGACCTTGTGCTTGGGCCGTCCTATCCTTTTGGGCACTGTTCATTTGCTGATCAATAAACATGAGCCTGGGGAAATTGAAAATAGTAACTTAAATTCCCTTAATTTACTCCAGCCTCTGCTGTGATTCCTCATTTCATTTTAATGTACACCCGGGTTTTGACACTTTTACATTGAGCTAGACTTGCGAATAGGAGTGGAGTTCTGTAGTTTTAATTTTCAGTACATGTCTTCCCCTCTAGACTTTCCCCCACTTCTACTTGTTTCTGGTTGCTGTCCTAACAGCAACTCCCTAAACTGAAAAACAGTATCAGTGAAAGAAAAATAAGACAATGATCTTGCCTGTGTTTTCACTCCTTCATAGCACTGAAATCTCCATCAGTAGTTAAGAGATCCCAAGAGGCATAAATAATCTGATGGAGGATGTTCCTTCCAACTCTTCCATCTAGATAGCATATTGCTTGCTTTCTCCTTAACACACAGGTGCACACACACAACAAAGAACATCAAATGTATTGTGTTTAGAAAACAGCAGATTGTCAAAGATGGCACAGATCTGTAAAACTTAGACCTGTAATGAATACTATAAATATCTTATTGACTAATTTCTGATGTCCCCTGGAGCCCAACACTTTCCTTATCAATACCTAGCGATGTTTATATATCACCTACTTGGGTATCTTTTTTTTTTTTTAAAGAATGATGAAAAAGTTCATAAAAGACTTGGACCCAATATTCATGATAAGTGTTTTCTTTATAGAATACATAATACTGACATAGTGACCAACGTTAGAACTCTGGCTGTCTTCAAATCACTGACTTGGATGTTAATCACTCTTCTGATCCAAACTGAAACCTTTTTTTTTTAATGTTGTTGTTTGTTTTGATGCACTGCTTGAGGGATCATAGTTCCCTGGCCAGGGATTGAACCTGTGATCTGGCAGTGAAAGTGTAAGTTCTAATCACTGGACCACCAGGGAATTGCCACATACATAAACATTTTAAATGATAGGCTTTGAGTCTTTTTTTCCTCTTTTTTTCTTCTACTCTATCTTCACTTCTTTTGTGTATATAGATATAGATAAAGATACAGGTATAAAATCTTCATATAGCAAGGGACAAATCTGAAAAAATAAAATTAACAGAACATCACTCCTTTTCAGAAATTGTGAACAAATTTGAAAAGACCAATAAACCTCAGTCCGTAGTATAAATACCATTTTTATTTTTTAATGTTTTTGGTTGGAATCCTTATGCAGGTAAACATATAAGTAAAGTTGTAAAAGTCCATGGCATTTTAATGCACTAAAGATGAAACCAAAGCTATATTCTGAATTCATTTCAAACTTCATGGAGATGACATTATAAAATTTCTATTGAAGAAAGTTTGATAACTAAAACCTTTGTTAAAATCATGAGGTAAGTTTAAGAATAACTTAGAATTCCCTGATAGTTCAGGTGGTAAAGTATCCACCTGTAATGTAGGAGACCCCAGTTCGATTCCTGGGTCAGGAAGATCCCCTGGAGAAGGGGTAGGCTACCCATTCCAGTATTCTTGGGCTTCCCTTGTGGCTCAGCTGGTAAAGAATCTGCCTGCAATGCGGAAGACCCCAGTTCAATCCCTGGGTTGGGAAGATCTCCTGGAGAAGGGAAAGGCTACCCACTCCAGTATTCTGGCCTGGAAAATTCCACGGACTGTATAGTCCATGGGGTCACAGAGAGTCGGACATGACTGAGCAAATTTCACTTACTTACATATAGTTTTCTAAATAAATCCCCTCTTGGGCATTCTTTCGAGCAAATGCTGCCACAAACACACACTGGGAGAAGCATATTATGGCAGTTCCAGGTCAAATTTTTAAGAGGACTAGTAGCTTACAGTTTGGTTTAAGGGATCCCTAATCCAGCATGTAGAAATGTGAATATCCTGCTAAGAGATGATATGGAGAGCTGGATACCGCATGGTGGGCGGGAGAGCTGAACCCAGTCTTCCAGCCATCTCCAACAACATGCCAGATGAACAGATAAACAAGCTGTTCAAGATTCTTCAGCCCATCTCAGCTGCCCTCTGAAATCTGACATGTAACTCCAGTTGACACCCAAAATTACCCAGTGAAATATTGGGTTGGCCAAAAAACTCGTTTGGGTTTATTCAAAGATGTAATGGAAAAGTCCAAATGAACTTTTTTGGCCAACCCAATACCATCTGGATTCTGATTCCATATAATAATATAATTAAATAATTATCTCTAACTCATATTTTACCATATTATATTGTCAAGGATGATCAGGACCTCTCTACAACATAAACAAATTGAACAGTGTATGCATAATTAATATGTGGTTAGATAGATAACGAAAATGTTTAACAATTCAAAGGAAAGTACCATGTCCAGAAAGTAAGATGATCTGGTAAGGCTTCAAGAATGTATTAGAATAAAATGATGGTGTGTTTTGTAATATTTGAAAATGGAAAACAAGTAAGCAAACCCAACATAATCTAGTCATATAAAGAAAATAATTTTATTGTTGATCTCCTCAGGTTTTATTTTTCTATGTAGACCACCTTAAACCTTAGATCTTCATCACATTCTTTTTGATAAACTTTTAGTTTTACTTTTTCTTTTATAATATAAATAAACAATTTTTAGCAATGTTATCAAGAAACATTTCATGTATTTATCTTACAGTTTCTAATGACTGTTAAATTTTCCATTATATGACTATAAGAAAAATTCATGTTTTAGTGATAAAATGTTATTCTAACTAAGCAATGACAATGTCATAATTAATATTCCTTTAAACTTTTTCTATAAATCAGGCTCATATTGATAAAAATGATATTCTATAACATTAATCAAGCATTTATGATATGTAATAATAACACTTTGATGAACAATTTAGATCCACCTTTAATTTCCATAACAGAAAGCAAAGTGTATAATATCATTTTTCTCTCTCGTAGACAAGAAAAATAAGGACCAGAGAGATTATTCATGCAGTAAGAATTTTAACTAATGAAGGAAGCCCAATCACATTTGACCTAAGGTCAGAAAAGATCAAAATGTGTTTACATTTATATTTAAAGTCATATTCGACTCTTTGTGACCCCATGTACTATACAGTCTGTGGAATTTTCCAGGCCAGAATACTGGAGTGGGTAGCCTTTCCCTTCTCCAGGGGATCTTCCCAATCCTGGGATTGAAGCCAGGTCTCCTGCCTTATGGGTGGACTCTTTACCAGCTGAGCCACAAGGGAAGCCCAAGAATACTGGGGTGGGTAGCCTATCCCTTCTCCAGGGAATCTCCCCAACCAAGGCTCTGAACTGGGGTCTCCTGCATTGCAGGGGGACTCTTGACCAACTGAACTATCAAGGAAACCAAGAATCTGACACTTGTAGTTTGTTTCCTCCTGCCACTTAAGAGAGAGATAAAAAATGTCTGACACTTGCAGCCTATTTCCTCCATTTGGAAACCCCTAGCCTTCCTGATGGTTACCCTCGCATTCCCCTCTTTTCTTTTAGTAGAATTATGCTGTTGAGGGAGAGGGGTGTCATTTTCATTCTGTAACTGCTTCCTAGCTGATAAGGGGTGTAGTCCCTAAATTGGTGAGGCAGCATATTCTTCTAACCCTCATATTGAGGGTCTCTGATCCAGGGGCCCCAAGTAGTAGTTGGAGGAAGCTGCCACAGTGGCAGGAGTTTGAGCAACCATTTGTAACTTAAAAGCCTTCATGTGGCTAGAAACAAATCTGGTTACACAGTTATAGATGCAAGGAGCAATCAGCAAAGTTAAAAGTCACATTATGTCCACAGTTAAGGTAAAGTGTTACACCAATCCATTTTAGGATTGTTAGATGTCATCAGATTAAGAAGAGGCATCACATATGATTGCTGTGGTCAAAGATATTCACAGACTTGGAGAAAGTCTTTTCCTTGAAGTGGAGATGCCCACCATGGAAAGACTACCACTGCTGAAGAGGGGAGTGCTTTGCAGACCCAGCAGTTAGACTGATTGTGGAATGCAGCCTAGGAGTGAGCCCAGGATATGAAGGCATTGTTTTCAGGATCAAATGGTAGACTCAGGATTTTTGGAGTCAGCAGAAGCAGACTCACATAGGTTATCAGGCCCGTCCAAATCAAGTTCAAGGGAAGTTGTGATGCTCATTGTCCTTGTAGGAGCCCACATAGTATGAAGAAGCACTGTGGGAAGAGTCTATCAGTAGCCACAGTATCTTGGGTCCTCTGGATGATCTTCTCCTTCAGCGGTACTATCTCCCAGCAGGTCTTGAGAAGACCAGCTCCTCTTGGTGTGAACTGGATGCCACAAGGTACCAAAGTTGAAGTCCCAGAAGGTCCTGAGAACACCTGACTTCCACTGGTATCAACTCCACCTAGGGTTGTCTTGAAGCCCAGGCTCCAAAATGTGTTTGGGAGATAATGAAGGAAGAAATTTAAATAGATTATAGAGGTTTCATGAAGGTGGGGAATGAGACTGAAATATTGTTTTAGCTAAAATATAGAGTCATTTAAATATTAGATTAAGTGAGCAGTGTGACAGCATTTGATGCTGAAATTCTCTCTTCAAAGATCAGATTTTGGAGTGACAATCTCCAAGGGTTTACATTGGAGAAATAATCTATGCCTTTCTCAAAACAGTATGGGAAGGAAACACTGTTGGTTCTTCCACTTGTGCTTTCTTAGTTGTCTGGGTGCATCAATGAAGATCACCCTTGGCATGATATATATAGGATAGAAATCAACTCATGAGGAATTTCCACATCTTAAAAGATCATTTGCTGACATGCAGTGATATAAGTCCTAAAAGTAAGACCCAATATAATTTGCACCTTGATATGTAGTGAAAATCAGGAGGACCTGAAAAAGCCTAACCGCAAGCTCCCCTTCTTGCCTTGTTTACAAACCTAGGTCCCCTAAGCCAACCAAACTTCCTAACCATGGGGACCAAACACAGTTTGTATTTATCACTGAGAAGTGGGCTTCAGCTTCTCTGCCTGACCATGGAATTATTCAAACTAATCAGATCCCAGCATGAGAACCGGAAGTCCCTGACTCTCTTGACATTACAAAGTTTGCCCTTGATTGTTTACTCTGTTCCCAAGTGCAACCCTGATGGGGCCCTTTGTAGCATGTAGTGTTCTTGTCACCAGGGTTGAGAGTATATGCGAATAAAAATATCAGTCTCATCTGTCCAGTATCTGAGGTCATGTGTTTGGCCATCCCCCTAACCATAGGACAGTAATCTATCTGTTACCAATGGTGTGAAGGGAGATTGACACATTTATAGGCACTTGACAATGACAGGAACCATCTATGAGTGTATGGCAGGAAACAGTCAGCACATATACCCTCTCTACATACAAATAAAAATAAAAAATAGTATTTCTATAGAGTGTGCAATCTACTTAAGGAAAAGCAAACTGTCATTTGATGAATAGATAAGCTAACAAAGTGAAACTGCAAAATTTCAAATATGTGATCATATATTGTAGCAACTGATACAATTATAATATTAGATTTCAATTATTTTGCAGAAGTAGTTATATACACAATTACAGAACACTCTTCATAATTATTGGATACTATCTTTTAGAAGCCATTTTCCTCTTGAAGCTAAAGCTGAATTAAAGACATAGTTAAGTCAGTATGGAAAGGAGACTGCATTAAGAAGGATCTGCATTAGAAAGAAAAACAGAAAAGGCAAATAATGGTCAATTGGATACATATTATATAAGAAAAGTTATGACCAACCTAGATGGCATATTAAAAAGCAGAGACATTACTTTGCCAACAAAGGTCCATCTAGTCAAGGCTATGGTTTCTCCTGTGGTCATGTATGGATGTGAGAGTTGGACTGTGAAGAAAGCTGAACGCCGAAGAATTGATGCTTTGCAAGGAGATCCAACCAGTCCATTCTAAAGGAGATCAACCCTGGGATTTCTTTGGAAGGACTGATGCTAAAGCTGAAACTCCAGTACTTTGGCCACCTCATGCAAAGAGTTGACTCATTGGAAAAGACTCTGATGCTGGGAGGGATTGGGGGCAGGAGGAGAAGGGGACGACAGAGGATGAGATGGCTGGATGGCATCACTGACTTGATGGACATGAGTCTGAATGAACTCTGGGAGTTGGTGATGGACAGGAAGGCTTGGTGTGACGCGATTCATGGGGTCGCAAAGAGTCAGACTGAGCGACTGAACTGAACTGATGCCTTATATGAGTATGTAAAATATGTAAGAATAAACATAGTGTTATAACATAATTTTTTAAAGCATTACCTGCCAGTTAAAAGAAAAGAAGTATTATACAATCTTGAAAGAATCCATGGCCAACAGATTCTTTTTTTAAAATTTATTTATTTTAACTAGAGGCTAATTACTTTATAATATTGTATTGGTTTTGCCATACATCAACATGAATCTGCCACGAGTGTACACGTGTTCCTAATCTTGACCCCTCCTCCACCTCCCTCCCCATACCATCCCTCTGGGTCATCCCAGTGCACCAGCCCCAAGCATCCTGCATCCTGCATCAAACCTGGAAAAAGACACAGATGTATAGAACAGTCTTTTGGACTCTTTGGGAGAGGGAGGGGGAAGATGATTTGGGAGAATGACATTGAAACATGTATAATATCATATAAGAAACAAATCTCCAGTCCAGGTTTGATGCCAACAGATTCTTAAACTTCACTTTCAAGAACCACCAACTTTCTACCTAAACTTGTCCCCATATTCCTATGGAGTATACCATGATAGGCTACTCCTTTTTGTAGAACTACTTCAGAACACAGTTCTGTTCTTTGAAGTAGTTTATTTTAGATTATATTAGATGTATTTGTTGTCATCTACCTACCCCTAGACTCTAAGATGTTTTTGAACGGACCTTTGTTCAAAAGTCCATGTTATCTGATAAAACACCCTTAACATATGAAACCATTTGAACTCCCAATGACAATTATGAGTACTATTCTTAAAACATATTCCAAAGTTCATTCATGAGCTTTCTACTGCTTTGTCACTGTTGTTATCAACTCTGATTATCAGTATTGTATCTGTCCAATCCTGATTGATTAGAGGGATGTTTATCATCAGTTGAGAAACCTTTTCTAATCACACTTACCAGATATAGTGCTACCTTCTCCAAAATCCTATGGTCTTACTGTTTTATGTATTTTCATGAAACTTACAGATCATATCATTTTTTTCTAAGGTTGGCTTGGGTATATAGTCTCTAACTCAATTGTAAATTTTTTGAATGCAGAAAATGTACTCTGTATAATTTTATATGTTTCAAACACTTATTAATCAGTTCATTAACTCAATCAACACATCTTTATTCAATTTCCAGACCTTGGTTTGGTGCTTTGTATATAGTGGTGAACAACAAAGACAAGATTTCAGGGGCTAAAATAAAACAAATTAACCCATAATATGTATTTAACTGCAATTGAAATAAATTCTAGGAAGATTCTCTCCTTCTCTCCCCCTCTCTCTCTCTTCATCTATTTTTCTGTCTGAATTAATCAACATTATAATGCATATAAGATGGATGAATTAGCAATGAAAAGTGTAATAATGGGTTAAATGTGTTGTCTAAAATTCCAAAGAAGTTGTCTGGGTTTTCTGGGTTTTAAGGATATAATGAATTACAACAAACTTAAAATATTAAAAATTTATTATTGCAGAGTTTGAATGTCAGAAATTCAGTGGGCTCTACTGGGTTATCTGTTCTAGGTATCTCAAAGCCTAAATCAACATGTTCTTTTCTGGAGGCTCTAAGGGAAAACTGTTTCATTGCTTATCCAGTTTGTTGGCTGAGTTCAACACTATACTGTTATTGTAGAACTGACCTGCTGTTTCCTTGTGAGCAATAGACTGGTAGTCATGCTCTACCTCAAGAGACTTCCTGCTTTCTTTGGCTTGTGGCTCTTTTTTGTCATCTTCAAAACCAGGGTCAAGAACCTCTTAGCCTCTGAGTTTCTCTGAACTCCTTTTCTGCCTCATCTCTCTCCCTGCTTCCCTCCTCTACCACATCTCTCAGTCTCACTCTATTGTATTTCTTTTCCACTTTTAATGACTCATATTATTACATTGGACCCATCTGGATAATCCAGGATAATATCTCTAGTTTAAGGTCAGCTATTGAGCAACCTTTCTTCTCTCTGCAAAGTCCTTCACAATCCCACCTATATTAGTGAATAACTTGCGAAAGAGAAATCTTTAGAATTTTGTTAACCACATTGGGATCATTTAGCTTATACTAAAAGATGTGATTAAATGTGTGATTTAATAAAATATTATATTCTATATACAAACCATAAATTGAAAAAAATAAAACAGGCAACTGATTTGTGTTATGAAAATCCATTTTGTCTATGCATTTAATATTTCCTAAAATGATTGTATTTTGAGATATTGCAAAAATAATGTGAAATCTTGATAATCGCTTTCTGAAGACTAAGTTCTCTATAGGGGCTGGAAGTTTCTAACCATAATAATAAATATATTATTACTCTTCTGCTATAGGACTGGGTAAGATATTACAGAAGCAACAGGCTTTCCTTCAAATATAAATATTATAATCCAATAATTATCTCAAAGTCTTACACTAAAAATAGAAAGTATAAATGAACACATGTATATCCCTGGCTTTTTCCACCCCCTGCTCCTACATTTTCATTAATTTGTTGTCATACAGGTGAGTTTTTCTTTCCTGGTTTCCATGGTACACATTCAAACTCAGCAATGAGGTTATTTCCAAGAGTTGGTTTCCAAGGTAACTAGATGGCAAAGAAAATCAAGTCTTCCCCAACATCAGCATGTTTAGTTTCTTTAGGAAGTGAAGATTTCATTTTAATAATTTTGACAAGAATTTTTAAGGAGAATGCAGAAATTAAGATAAAATCTCTATCAAAACACTTTAAGATGATTATATTTTGATATAATGCAAACTATGAACAGTATAAGAAATGCTTAATTTAAAAGTTAATTTTTAACATTGTCAAATATCAATGAGGTAATGAAATAGAAACAATCATGTTAATTGGGTTACTTTTGACTTCATTTATTTGAAATAATGAAACTTTGAAGAACATGAAGGAAAAGAAATAGATATTTAGGATTCTATTTGTAAAGTAAGAATGTGAATATGATAAATAATCATCACTTAATAAGAAAAAATTGCATAGAATTTAAATACATTTTAGATGCATAGTTCAAAATATATAAATATATTTTACTTGTAACATACAATTCTAAAATTAGGTGATCATTGAGAATGGTTAATACCTCACTAGTGTTTTCTACAAAGTTAAAAAAAAAAAAAGCTATTACTGCATTATGAAGGCACCATTATTTGAACATTAATTTTTTTTTAATTCCACTAATAATCTACACTTAGATAGCATCATGGATGATATGGACATGAATCTGAGCAAACTCTAGGACGTAGTGAAGGACAGGGGAGACTGGCATGCTATGGTCCATGGGGTTGCAGAGGCCAGTGTGGCTTAGTGACTGAATGACAAATACAACAAGAGTAAACTATTATTTTTTTGTACCTTAAGATGATGATTACTTTAGGGAAATGAGAGATTTGGAAGCAAATTCTTTTTTAGAGAAAACAATTGCTGCATGTAGTAAATTGTAAAATTTAATGTAATCCATGCATGTAATCCAAAGTACTTCCCCTCATTCATTCATGTCCTTGCACTGTGATTTCATTTAACCTCTTATATTGAAAAAGGGCAGAGTCTATTCCTGTGATTTTATCTTTGGTTTTTGTGAATTTATCTTTTAGTTTTCAAATTAAGTGATGATTTTTTAGTCATGCAAAAATTGCGTAACTCCTAAATCGTACATTTTCATCTTGTCTATTTAATAAAAATCTTGATTTTTTTTTTGTAGTGGAGATGACAACTTATCTACTTTTCATCATTGCGTGAGCTATGTACAGTGATATAAAAGAAAGTATTGATAGAATATGAATGCTATATACAGATTTTATAATTTTTAAAAGGCAATTATTTTGCATCAACTTTGTGTCTTTCTGACTTAGAAGAAGCAGAACACAAAAAAATTTAGATCATATTTTACCATGTTGACAAACACAGTAATATAGAAGGAAAGTCTGTCATGAATGGCTTTGTGGGTGGAAATACCCTGATTTACATATATACACTAGACTGTTACATGAGTAAAGAAACATAACTGACAGCAAAGTGCTTCTACAAACAAAAACAGTGAAATATTTAGAAAACTGGTGATTTCTTATGCCAAACCAAAAAATCTAATAAAACTGTTGCTTGCTGTATTTTAAAAGATGGACCATTGAGCCTATAGCTCTTAAGAAAATGGCTGGAAAAATCAGAATGTTAGTTATACTGGCTGTTACTTTAGCAACACTTTATACAACAGTAGGAAGAAATATTAGAGAAAATGTAAAGTCAGAGGAAATACTAGAAAAAATGGAAAATGTAAGCCTGAAGACATATTATTCTCTAATGGCACACTCGTGCTCAATGTCTCCCAGTTTTGTTTTTTGTTTTTTGTTTGGATTTTTGGTTTGTTCATTTTGGCTGCACCATGTAACTTGCAGAATTTCAGTTCCCTGACCAGGGACTCAACCCAAGCCACAACAGTAAAAATGCTGAATCCTAAGCACTAGACCTCCAGAGAACTCCTGAGTCTCCCAAATTTAATTGCTTGAGATACTAGTGATTTGGAACTTGTCATGCTATAAGGAAACACTGCTCTTGTACCATATCAACTAAATAAAGTGCCTACCCTTTCTGAAGCATGTCCCATTAAGAAGTCTTGATTAAGTAAAGAAAAATAGCCCAGTGGCAAAAAACTATCAACGTTCATGTGTATGTATTTGTGCTCAGTTGTGTCTGACTCTTCACATAATCAAGAATAATTGAGTCTCTCTTTCTCTTTAATTATGCATTCAATTAATCAAAAGAGTTTATGAATTTCACCTTCAAACTGTTCATTATATGAGCACTTTTCATCAGTTTCATGGGTTTTGGCAGCAGTATACATAAAATCAGAAACAGAATTCATATACAATGAAAGTAAGTCAATAGAAAGTATGTAAACAAATCAAAGGAAAAAATATGAAACCATATACATACATAGCAGACATGTGAATAGGTTGGTAAAAGCATACCTTGAATTTTGTATTAAACTGTCATTATTTAACGATACATATTATTATCTAGGACAACTTAAAAAAGAATGTGAAACTGATGATATGATAGAGGATAAAACTGAACTTTCAAATAATTTTATTAGCACAAAAGAATTAAAAAAAAAAAAGAGAGAGAGACTCAAGGGTATAAAAAAGGTGAGCCAAACTTAAAGTTAAAAAGAAGAAAATGATAATTAAAGTTCAGTTCAGTCAGTCAGTTCAGTCACTCAGTCGTGTCCGACTCTTTGCAACCCCATGAATTGCAGCACCCCAGGCCTCCCTGTCCATCACCAATTCCCAGAGTTCACTCAAACTCACATCCATCGAGTCAGTGATGCCATCCAGCCATCTCATCCTCTGTCGTCCCCTTCTCCTCCTGCCCTCAATCGCTCCCAGCATCAGAGTCTTTTCCAATGAGTCAACTCTTCACATGAGGTGGCCAAAGTACTGGAGTTTCAGCTTTAGCATCATTTCTTCCAAAGAAATCCCAGGGCTGATCTCCTTCAGAATGGACTGATTGGATCTCCTTGCTGTCCAAGGGACTCTCAAGAGTCTTCTCCAACACCACAGTTCAAAAGCATCAATTCTTCGATGCTCAGCCTTCTTCACAGTCCAACTCTCACATCCCATACATGACCACAGGAGAAACCATAGCCTTGACTAGACGGACCTTTTTTGGCAAAGTAATGTCTCTACTTTTTAATATGCTATCTAGGTTGGTCATAACTTTCCTTCCAAGGAGTAAGCGTCTTTTAATTTCATGGCTGCAGTCACCCATCTGTAGTGATTTTGGAGCCCAGAATATATAAAGTCTGACACTGTTTCCACTGTTTCCCCATCTATTTCTCATGAAGTGATGGGACTGGATGCCATGATCTTCGTTTTCTGAATGTTGAGCTTTAAGTCAACTTTTTCACTCTCCACTTTCACCTTCATCAAGAGGCTTTTGAGTTCCTCTTCACTTTCTGCCATAAGGGTGGTGTCATCTGCATATCTGAGGTTATTGAGATTTCTCCTGGCAATCTTGATTTCAGTTTGTGTTTCTTCCAGTCCAGCGTTTCTCATGATGTACTCTGCATATAAGTTAAATAAGCAGGGTGACAATATACAGCCTTGATGTACTCCTTTTCCTATGAAGACTAAGTGTGACAGATATGGAAAAAACTCCAAATATACTCAATTACATGAGATACACTGTAATAAAAATATATATTGCAAAACTTAAAAAGCCAGAGGAGACAGGAAAAGCTAGAAATTTTGTCCACTAGAAATTACGTACTGACCCAGAAAAGACAATGAAATCTATGGTAGGGAAAGCTGTACTTTGATATTTTTTCCTTGAGCTTGGGTGTTATTGAACAGAATTAACTGAGTTGAATTGGAATCAGCATCTAGAGAAACAATCTCTCATCCTGATATGATTATTACATTTTTAGTGTCTTGGACAAGTCACCCTACCTCTGTAAAATTCAATTATCTCATTTTTCAAACATCAAAAATGCATTTCATCAGTATCACCCATTTCACAGATATGAGTAAACTAATTAACATGTAAGTATTTGGCAAATGATGTCAAAGTACTCTCGACGAGGAGAAAACTTCCCTCTACCATTGTGTTCTTTTGGCTGGTTTTAATAATTAAATTGACACAAAGCATATTAGCAGGAAGAAAAATAATAGTTTCATACTCACAGAGGTTTCATAATGCCGAACCCAAGAAGTAACCACAGTAGGTTGTCTGTAAACCTTTCAGACAAAGAAATAATACATTGGCGAAAAACGAATGAGACAAAGAAACTTAGGCTTGGGTATTAATTAGTGAAGAAACTGAGTAGAGTTTGTTTACACAGCCTCCTTGGCCCTTAATTCCCTATATCTGGTTATAAGAAAGTCTCTCTCTTCTGGTGTAAGAATGGAGATATATTTCCTGCTTTCAAGGGAATAGAGTGTAGGATCCTCTTTGTACTGACTGTTTCTCAAATAATTTTAATTCAAAACAATTGATACACCACTTTGCCTTATTTTGGGACACCTTCCCTGAGCCTCATCAGTAACAATGTAAATACAAAATATTATTTTTACAGGGTTTAACATATGGTAGTCACTTAAAAGAGAACATAACTGAAAGGATGGCTAACTCCTGCTCACTAAATCCTCCAAACTCCCTGAGGTTATAGGAATATCACAAATTGAAGAACCAGAAGTCAGAGGTGTTCTTATCGAAAGAGCCTTTCAGGAATGGAAGAGAAGAAAAAGAAGATAAAGATAGGTTGATAGGCTGAAGATAAAGATAGGAAAAAGAAAAAGCAGTGCCAGTCCATTCTAACTATCTCTGAATCCTGAAATGTTTCCTCCAAGATGGAGTACAAAATTTCATAGAAATGTAGAATAGAGAACGTATATGAGGCCTGTATAATCAAAGATCTGTATGAACATCCTCTCATGGGAGACTTAAACTGAAATTCTGATAACTCTATTTTGAAAGTGTAGCTTTATTATTTGCTGTCCAAAATGTAAGATTATCTTGTATTTCTGTTTTTGAGGAGAAAGGGAAAGTATTTACAAGAGTGATGCTGTGAGACTCTTTCTAAGTTGATTTAAACACATTAAACCTCCCTAAGGGCCAAAGAGAAGAGAGAGAAAGACAGAAAGAGAGGTTAATCTTATTGATTACTCATAGATTCATACATTTATTATCTTTAATCATTTGAGTCTAAACATTTATTTAAAGTAAAATTACTTCAATGATTTGTTTTCTGAATTATAAATCAAGTTAATCTTCTTAAGTACAAGTGGTTGTTTAATAAGATTTATGGGGTGATAGTGATGATGGCATTTAAAGCATAAAAGATCACTTTTTACACTTAAAAAAAAAAAAATATATATATATATATGTTAGATCTTCCAAATGGAAAAGGTGATGTGATGTTGCATTTCTTGGCAACTACTTATATTTTTATTTAGGCAGCCAATTTAATTCACATTTTTGAAGGAATCCTGAATAGTTATAATTGAAGAACGTACCTGACCATTTCAAATTTTACCATTTCCTCCATTTTGCAGCACAGTTTTCTCTGCTGTTGAATGAATATCCAACAGAAATAAACTTATATTTGTTGTTCATTATGTATAATCTCCTGCTGTTTACTTAATTTTTCACATCTGAAAACCTGCAGTAATACATAAGTGAATAATACAACATAGCTTATGAAACTGGATCATGGACTCTGTGATATTCTAAAAACAATTTGGGAATTTTATAAATTTGTTTGTGTAGAAATCAGGAGAGGAAGAATTCAGGGAGATATTCTGGGTCACATTTTGTGTTGGTCTCAGGTAATCTGAGGTCAGTGTGGTGTGTAATATACAACAACACTCGGAGACTATATTATCAAATAGTAAGTAGGAGGAATGTATTTTCATTGTTGTCAAAAATGGATTTATTTGAAATCACCTCATAAATATTATTATTTACTTATTTTCCATGTTCTTCAATTCAGTTCAGTTCAGTCACTCAGTCTTGTCCGACTCTTTGCGACCCCATGAACCACAGCATGCCAGGCCTCCCTGTCCATCACCAACTCCCAGAGTCCACCCAAACTCATGTCTATTGAATCAGTGATGCCATCCAACCACCTCATCCTCTGCTGTCCCATTCTCTTTCTGCCCTCAATCTTTCCCAGCAACAGGGTCTTTTCAAATGAGTCAGCTCTTTGCATCAGGTGGCCAATGTATTGGAGTTTTAGCTTCAACATCAGTCCTTCCAATGAACACCCAGGACTGATCTCCTTTAGAATGGACTGGTTGGATCTCCTTGCAGTCCAAGGGACTCTCAAGAGTCTTCTCCCACACCACAGTTCAAAAGCATCAATTCTTTGGCACTCAGCTTTCTTTATAGTTCAACTCTCACATCCATACATGACTACCGGAAAAACCATAGCCTTGACTAGACAGACCTTTGTTGGCAAAGTAATGTCTCTGCTTTTTAATATGCTGTCTAGGTTGGTCATCACTTTCCTTCCAATGAGTAAATGTCTTTCAATTTCATAGCTGCAATCACCATCCGCAGTGATTTTGGAGCCCAGAAAAATAGTCTGACACTGTTTCCACTGTTTCTCCATCTATTTCCCATGAAGTGATGGGACCGGATGGCATTATCTTCGTTTTCTGAATGTTGAGCTTTAAGCCAACTTTTTCACTCTCCTCTTTCATGTTCATCAAGAGGCTCCTTAGTTCTTCTTCACTTCCTGCCATAAGGGTGGTGTCATCTGCATATCTGGGGTTATTGATATTTCTCCCGGCAAGCTTGACTCTAGCTTGTGCTTCTTTCAGCTCAGTGTTTTTCATGATGTAATCTGTGTATAAGTTAAATAAGCAGGATGACAATACAGCTTTGATGTACTCCTTTTCCTATTTGGAACCAATCTGTTATGTCCAGTTCTAACTGTTGCTTCCTGACCTGCATGCAGGTTTCTCAAGAGGCAGGTCAGGTACTTTTTCTTTACAAAGAAATATAACCTGAACTAGCTCAATTATTAAAGGGAATCTATTGGTTCTTATAAATTAACCAAAGAAGGTCAATAATATCTCTGACCTTGTGAACCACTGGGATAGCAGACCAGAATGTGTTTATAATTTCATATTTAGGTTCTCATTATTTTAGCATTAGATGACTGGAAATATGCCAATGGAAGTGGTTGCCTAAAATTTTATTTCTTAACAGTTTCCAGGAGCAAAAATTAAAACAGCTTCTTTTCTTACTTATGAGTTAGACATTGCCGAGGGAGATACTGTTCACCTTTTACAGGTATACTGATGCATCATAGGTCTGAGCTACTGACATATTCACACAGATAATGCTCTGTGTAGATCATATGACCATTCCATCGACCAACAGGTCAAGTAAGTCTTTAACAATAATGGGTGCAGGCAGACCACAGTCATGACTACTAGAGATGGTGTACCCAGCCAGCTACTCTAAATTGTGTCTACTGAAATCTCATATCAAATAGCTTCCATGTTTTTACAGCTCAGTTAATTAGAATACATTCTTTTAAAAAGTCTAAAACAAGTAAATGCAATATCTGTAATTGAAAGCTTTCTGTACATATACAAACTAAACATTTCAAACATTTTGCTGTTTGATTTTTTAAAAATATATAGAATCTGCCCACACCAAACCTCCTAGTATATCCCTGATAGTATTTTGTCTAATCTTCTACAAGTTCTTTATTCAAAAATATCTCTCTGGCATTGTGAACTACAGAGAAATTACATATTAATCCATACTCCCAACAGCATGATTACTGTTATCATTTATACTGTTATTATTTACAACTAATATTATTTATTCCATTGCTTTTTTATTTTTTTATTTTTCTAATTTTCCCATTGCTTTTTTAACCATCAGAATTTTTTTTGTCATTCCTTGCTTAATAGTTCTGGGAAGCAGAATAATGTTCCCCTAAAGATGTCCAAGTCCTAACTGCTATGACCTAAGAATGACCTAAATACCACTATTTAGCAAGTAAGAATTATGTCTTCTTGTGGAATTGAGGTTGCTAATCAGTTCACCTCAGTAAGGAGTGTATCCTGGTGGGTGCAATGTAGTAACATAATTCTTTAAATGGGGAAGAGTGTGGTAGAAAAGTGAGCACTAGAAAGTTCATACAGGCAGCTGTTTCTGGCTTTGAAGTTGGTTAAAGAGGACTATGTGCCAAGATATATGGGCATCTTCCAGAAGATAGAAAAGGCAAACAGATTCTCACCTAAAGCCTTGAGATACCTTGCTTATACCTTGAATTTGGCTCAGAGTGACCCACTTTGATATCTGACATCCACAACTCTAAAAAATTAAAGTGTGTGTTAAGTCACTAAGTTTACAGTAATTTGTTATAGCAGAAATACGACACTAAAAACAACAGACTTCTGTGGCTTTTATTCTGTTTTTAAAACTATTTTTCAAGTACTCAAATCTTATCATTACTCCTCCTTCAGTAAAATCTCATGCATACCTGAAATCAAATATTCTTATGGCATACAAAGCATTTTTTAGCATGGTCCCAATCGATTTACTGGCCTGTCTTCCAATACTCCATCTTTCCTTTATTAATTCATCCTCCTTAATTCACTCTTAATTCATCAAACAGACCATGCTGCTTTCACCTTTACACATTTACTTTCCCCCTGGAATGTTTTCCCACCATTATCGACTTGATGTACTCTCCCCACATGACCCAGCTCAAATGACAGAGTATCAGGGAAGTCTTCTTGAATGCATATCTCTAGGAATATATTTCTTTATAACACATATTAGCATATATATACACACACACACACACACACACATACATATATATGGGGGGAGTACCTGGTGGCTTAGATGGTAAAGCATCTGCCTGAAATGGGGGATACCCGGGTTTGATCCCTGGGTTGGGAAGATCCCCTGGAGAAGGAAATGGCAACCCACTCCAGTACTATTGCCTGGAAAATTCCATGGACTGAAGAGCCTGGTAGGCTACAGTCCATGGAGTTACAAAGAGTCAGACATTACTGAGCAACCACACTTTCATATGTAGGCTAATTTTATATTTGAGTATATCATATTTAAAATGCACTTGATGTTTCTGGAAATGTCATATTCTTTTCCATTTCAAAATTTTGTACTTTTTCTTAACACTACTAAATTTCTTTTCTCCTGGATACTTATTTTGTTCTTGCTATTCAGTTGCTCAGTCATGTCCAACTCTTTGAGACCCCATGGATTGCAGCATGCCAGACTTCCCTGTCCTTTACCATCTTCTGGAGTTTGCTCATATTCATATCTTCTGAGTCAGTGATGTCATCCAACCATCTCAGCCTCTGTCGCCCCCTTCTCCCTGCCTTCAGTCTTTCCCAGCATCAGGGTCTTTTCAAATGAGTTGGCTCTTTCCATCAGGTGGCCAAAGTATTGGAGCTTCAGCTTCAGCATCAGTCCTTCCAATGAATATTCAGGGTTGATTTCCTTTAAGATTGATTGATTTGATCTCCTTGCTGTCTAAGGGACTCTCAAGAGTCTTCCCCAGTGCCACAGTGTGAAAGCATCAGTTCTTTGGTGCTCAGCCTTCTTTATGTTCCAACTCTCACATTTGGTCATGACTACTGGATAGCCCATAGCTTTGACCCTATGGACCTTTGTTAGCAAAGTTGTATCTCTGCTTTTTAATACGCTGTCTAGGCTTGTCATAGGTTTTCTTCCATGGAGCAAGCATCTTTTAATTTCATGGCTGCAGTCACCATCTTAATGATTTTGGAGCCCAAGAAAATAAAGTCTGTCACCGTTTCCATTTTTTCCCCATCTTTTTACCATGAAGTGATGGGACAAGACATCATGATCTTTGTTGTTTTGAATGTTGAGTTTTAAGTTAGCTTTTTCACTCTCCTCTTTCACCTTCATCAAGAGGCTCTTTAGTTCCTCTGCACTTTCTGCCATAAGGGTGATGTAATCTGCATATCTGAGGTTATTGATATTTCTCTCAGCAATCTTGATTCCAGTTTGAGCTTCATCCAGCCGGGCATTTAGCATGATGTACTCTGCATATAAATTTAATAAGCAGGGTGACAATATACAGCTTTAATGTGCTCCTTTCCCAGTTTTGAGTCAGTCCATTGTTCCATGTCTGATTCTAACTGGATGCTTATTAGTCACTTAATATGTTATATATTAGACTCTGTATGATGATAGGAAATGCATTTTAATTTTATTACTCCAGAGCCTACAGCAAAATTGTACATTCTTTCTTATCTCTGAATAAAAATTTGGGGAAATTACCTAAATTTACAATTTTTAAGTAATTTTTATTTTTTAATTTAAATGCCAAAGTCAAACTAGTGTAGGGACTTCTACTCAATTTAAAACCTTCTACTCCCACTCTGTGTGTGCCTTAGACCTAGAGTCACTGTGGAGAATGAGAAGGAAGTGTGTGGTTGATTTCTTTTCTGTTATAGATTCCAGCTAATGCTTCTTTCAATATTTGCTCTTTTCAGTCTCACTAAAGGTGAACTGAGGGAGAGTGAGATGACACACAGAGATTAAAAGACTTTTCATTATTGTTGTTGTTATAATCTGGCATTGATATCTCACAGGAGTAGCAAGTATCAAGATATGGCACATTCAGTCACAAGACACTTTTGTTAGTTCTTTAATGATTCTCTCTCTTTCCGGGAATCTCTCAGCTCTACACATGAACACCTGCCAATGGGAGAAAGGATATCCCAATCCAGCATGTACTTTGCATGCCAACCTAGGCACCTTGTGATTTGATTTTATTTTTTCCAAGAGGACCATATGCTGTCCAAACCTAGTCTGCATGGTACTTTATCCAACTGGAGAGTACACAATTTTCCAGTTTGAGAAAAAAAAAATTAAATCAAAATAAAAGGAGCTTCACTAGCTAGAAATCACTTAGAAACTCTCAACTGCAATTTCTTTGATGTTGGTAGTGTGTCTTCTGCCTGACCTCTGAGGCCTATCATATTAGATCCAGCTATACTAGTGATTGTCACCCTGTTTACTTAACCTGTATGCAGAGTACATCATGAGAAATGCTGGGCTGGATGAAGCACAAGCTGGAATCAAGATTGCTAGGAGAAACATCGATAACCCCCAATTCAGATGGAGGTTTCTACATCATATCACTTTCTATCTCTAATGGCAGAAAGTGAAGAGGAACTAAAGAACCTCCTGATGAAGGTGAAAGAGGAGAGTGAAAAAGCTGGCTTAAAACTCAACATTCAAAAAACAAAGATCATGACATCTGGTTCCATCACTTCATGGCAAATAGATAGGGAAACAAAGGAGTGGCAGATTTTATTTTCTTGGGCTCCAAAATCACTGCAGATGCTGACTACAGCCCTGAAATTAAAAGACACTTGCTCCTTAGAAGAAAAGCTGTGACAAACCTAGACAGCATATTAAAAAGCAGAGACAACACTTTGCCGATAAAGGTGGTGATGGTGGTTTAGTCTCTAAGTTGTGTCCGACTCTTATGACCCCATGGACTGTATCCTGCCAGGCTCCTCTGTCCTTGGGATTCTCCAGGCAAGAATACTGGAGTGGGCTGCCATTTCCTTCTCTAAGGGATCTTCCTGACCCAGGAATCGAACCATGTGTCTCTTGCATTGCAGGCAAATTCTTTAGCACTGAGCCAGTAGTGAAGTGTCTGTATAGTCAAAGCTATGGTTTTTCCAGTAGTCATGTTTGCATGTGAGGGTTTGACTATAAAGAAGCCAGAATGCTGCAGAACGGCTGCTTTTGAATTGTGAAGAAGACTCTTGAGAGTCCCTTGGACTGCGAGGAGATCAAACCAGACAATCCTAGGGGAAATCAACCCTGAATATTCATTGGATGGATTGATGCTGAAGCTCTAATACTTTGGCCACCTGATGCAAAGAGCTGACTCATTGGAAAAGACTCTGATGCTGGGGAAGATTGAAGGTAGGAGGAGAAGGGGATGACAGAGGATGAGATGGTTGCATGGCATCAATGATTCAATGGACATGAGTTTGAACAAACTCTGGGAGATAGTGAAGGATGGGGAAGCCTGGCATAATGCAGTCAATGGGGTTTCAGGAAAATTTTATGATAATGGAAAAATTCAGATGATCCTGCTCTCTATGAATTCACAAAAATTTAATTGTTTATTAATTTTGCAATTATGATAATGTATATAGCTTTTATTAATAACATGAAATTAGCAATCATTACAGCCATCATTAATTGATCATCACCTAGGGAGAAATGGTTTAAGGCATATTTCAATATTATTCTTTTTAGTCTCACAACAGTTCCATAAAATAAATCTTATTGTCAACATTACACTGACTTGGATATGGGGCTTCATGTTGCTTATTTAACATGACAAAATGTATACATAACTCAGGAGAAAATATAACCCAAGAGCAAGTATGGCTGATTCTAATGACCATGATCTTTGACACTGTTTGACAGCTTTAAAAATAGAATTTTTCCAGATCATTTATTTTTGTATACCACAAGATTCTGTTCTAATTTTTAATTTTAACTACAAACCTGAGTTTTATTATCTTTCTTCTGTATTCTAGTTGAGCTTATGCTTTATATCAGTTACTAGTTTTCATCAGTCCCCTAAGATAGTATAGGCATCACAGGAAAATGGTGTTTTAAAATATGATTTTATCTTATAAATATATCAAATATAAATTTAGAAATAACTTTCATTTATATCACATAGTCATAGAGAGAAAAAAAATCACAGAGAAATTCAAAATAATTATGGAAGTGTGTTCTTAAAACTAGATATGATAAGTTCTTGCTTTTTTAGCAATATATATTAAAAATTAATGCATTAATATTATTGATTAATATTTTTGAATGCTGACTAGGAAATTTTAGTTCTTTCAAATATTACAAGTACCTGTGCCTGGCCTGATTTTTCCTACAGTGGGTCCCCATACCTTTGAGAAATTTAATAGCATGCAAAATCAATTTAATTTCAATTAATTTGACATTTTAAAAGCCCTAACTTTATGTCAGATTCTGAACTCTGTGTTGGAAATGAACAATATAAACTATCCCTTATCCTAAGAAGAATATTTTAGCTTAAAATTCTTACTTTGTCTACTGCCAGAAAAACATTTTATAATCAGTTGAAGGTTAACCTAGTTAGTTAATCTAATTAGGTTTAATTTTTTATTTTTAATTAATTTATTTTAATTAGAGGCTAATTACTTTACAATATTGTATTGGTTTTGCCATACATCAACATGAATCCGCCACGGGCGTACACATGTTCCCAATCCTGAACCCCGCTCCCTCCTCCCTCCCCTACCATCCCTCTGGGTCATCCCAGTGCACCAGCCTCAAGCATCCTGTATCCTGCATCAAACTTGGACTGGTGATTCGTTTCTTATATGATATTATACATGTTTCAATGCCATTCTCCCAAATCATCTCCCCCCTCCCTCTCCCACAGAGTCCAAAATACTGTTCTATATATCTGTGTCTCTGTTGCTGTCTCGCGTACAAGGTTATCGTTACCATCTTTCTCAATTCCATATATATGCATTAGTATACTGTATTGGTGTTTTTCTTTCTGGCTTACTTCACTCTGTATAATCGGCTCCAGTTTCAACCATCTCATTAGAACTGATTCAAATGTATTCTTTTTAATGGCTGAGTAATACTCCATTGTGTATATAATTTTTTAAAATTTTCTGATATCTATGGATTGGAGTAGGAAATGAAAACCCACTCCAGTATTCCAGCCTGGAAAATCTCACGGACAGAGAGCCTGGCAAGCTACAGTCTATGGGGTCACAAAAAATCAGACATGACTGAGTGGCAAACCACCACTAGGATCTATGGATAACCATGTTCTTTTCAGGCTTAACCCCAGAGGGGTGTCTCCTATATCTTTCTTTCTATAACCTTTATTCAGTTGCCTTACTGATCTCCTTTTCTTTATAGTGTCTATTTTTTTTGTATGTTTTCGATGCATGCCACAAAGATCTTTTCATTTGGTTGTATAGTTTTAGCATCACTATTCAATCATTTTTATATAATACTCTTACATTTCCACCCTGAGATTGAGTTCTGACAGTGAGAGATTGAGACTGGAAAAGACCAATGGGAACCACTGGATCCTTAAAAATTATTCTTAATATCATACTCTTTGGGTAGTACCTGGAATCTAGAGGTTTCTTAGTCTAACCTTTCCATTACTCACACACCTACTATAAAATCAAACTCTCCAGAAACATCTTCATTTAATTATCATTAAGTCAGGAATGCATCCATGTTAAATAATCTAGTTATAATAATTTCACGATTAAGATAAATGCACACATATAAACTCTCTGTTTGTTGTCTCATTCTGGTTCATTACATACTAAGTTGATGATTATAATAGAATGGAAATAAGGCCCATTAAGGCAATAACTTACAAGTACATCAAATATGGTACAGCTTCATTTGTTCATATCAAACTGAGAATTAATACAAAAAGTCAGATCCTTTTAATATGGATACCTCAATATGTTAGGAGGGATGACTATTTTCTGGCTCTTTAAAAACAAGTACAAAAACCAAATTATTTAAATATATATAATCAGAATGCATCCATGTTAAATGATCTAGTTATAATAATTCATGATTAAGATAAATGCACCTGTACAAACTCCATCCCTCAATGGACTTGTGGCAACTTTACTATCTATATAACACTATAAAATATATGTAAATTAATCAAAACTCAAGTAGATTTGTGTACATACAAACTCCTGATTTTTGTCTAACCTGGAAAAATTTAGTCTTCCATGACAGTTGCTAACATTTATAATATCATTTTTCAACTGGCAAAAATAAACTCAATGTATTTTGCAAAACATATTGAGATATCTAATGTCAACTATAACACCACTCACATTTAACAGATAAGGAAACTCTGAATGTAGTAAATTAATTTGCTTGATGAAGAAAACAATTAACAGAAAAGAAATTGGGATCAAAATTAGGCATGATATGGAAAATCTCATGTGTTTCTTCCCTATATCATTCTGCCCTGGACAGTTTGTGCAGTTGGTAGCACAAATGCATGTATTTAAAGGAATGTGTCTTAAATTCTGATCTTCCTTCATCTGTTCTACCTCCTAGGATGTGTTATTCAGGATTTCTCTGAATGTTATGCTTTCTTTGCATTCTTATTTTTACTCTAATTTATGCTGCTAAATCCTGACTCCTGCTCCTTATCAATTCAAACAGGACCAATCTGCAGCATTCTCTCTTCTACATCTAAACCCCTGTTCCTTTACACAGGATTTTCAGTGTTCCCAATGCCCCCTGGATGCAAAAAAATAGCGTCTAACTATGAGGAACAAAGCTGTTCACCTTCTGCCTCCATTCGTGTGCAGCCTCTCAGCCCCACTCAAACATGACCTGTATCTGCAAGCTTACCATTCTGTGTTCTAAATCTTTTTGTTTGTTCTTTGTCCTCTTCATGTTTGAGTTTTATCTTAACTCTTCATGTTTATGAAATAACTGCTAGTCAATGTCAAATTAAATGCTTTCTTTTCTTTCTGTTACCTGGTGAATAGCAGTTGTTTCAAGCACATTTCATAGATTATCCATATTTTTGCCAGATATGGTCAGTTCGGTACCCATTTTTTGCTATATTTTTATTTACTATTGAATTGATTTCATACATGAATGCTCTTATTACATATTTCAATGCCTTTTTGCCACCCTTATTTTAAACTTCCTATTTACAGATGTAATATCTGTTTATATGTGTGTGTGTGTGTGTGTATACCAGATATTAAAGATTACTTGCCATCAAAGCACAAAGTCACAGATATCAAAAAACAAAATAAGAAATGCAGAATATAGATATATAGTTTAAAATTGCATTTTTGGGCTGACACAGAAATTTTAAATGCACTGTGCTATGCTTAGTTGCTCAGTCATGTCCGACTCTTTGTGACCCCATGGACTGTAGCCCTCCAGTCTCCTCTGTCCATGGGGATTCTCCAGGCAAGAAAACTGGAGTGGTTTGCTATGCCCTCCTCTAGGGGATCTTCCCAAGCCAGGAATCGAACCCTAGTCTCTCACATTGCAGGCAGATTTCTTTACCATCTGAACCACTGGAGAAGCCCAATGCGTTAAATGCACTGGGGATTATGAAATAAGAGAAATTATTTTTAAAGTTTTTTGTGTATCTAGATATTATCTTTTGATTGCTTCCAGTTAACAATACGTTGAGTATTGTTACTACTGTCAAAATCATTAGGATATTTATGTAATGATGATATATTGCATTCTATTCTTTGATGCTCACAGTGCAGAAACACCCTGTCTAGTGTTTTATTTAATAGAGACAGTACTTTGTTCTCCAGGTGTGTGTCACTTAGAAAGCTAATTGCATGGTTTGAAACCAAAGTAAAATATTTGCTGAATAATTGGCAGAGAAGAGAATGGAAATAAAGAGAAAGTTTCCAAGGAAATGTTTACATATGTATCTGAGAACTAAAAGTGACATCCGAGCATTTAACCACTTTTCTTTTCTCTCAAATATTTAAAAATTCTCTCAACATATATCAAATATACAAGAGCATTCTAGTTGTTCTACTGTTCTAGCACTCCCAGGGTTTTAAAAGATAGAATATGTATGAAAACAGATAAGTCATTTTGAAAAGAATGATCTCAGAAAATATGACAAAGAAGAAGAAATGTCTTTGTCAATTAGCCGTTCATCTCGGGGTACACATAGCTTGCATATATATTTTGTGTCAAGCATTACGTCTTCATATGGTGCATGCACGCATGCATGCTAAGTCACTTATGTGTTGAACTTTCTGGACTATACTCTACCAGGCCTCTTTGTCCATGGGATTCACCAGACCAGAATATGGAGTGGCTTGCCATTCCCTTCTCCAGGAGATCGTCCCAACCCAGGGATCAAGCCCACATGTTTTATGTCTCCTGCATTGGCAGGCAGGTTCTTCATCACTAGTATCACCTGGGAAACCCCTTCATATGGTACATTCTTTTTTTAAACTTTTTATTTTGTATTGGAATAGAGTTGATCAACATGTTGTGTTTTAGGTGTACAGCGAATTGATTCTGTTATACATGCATCTATTCTTTTTAAATTCTTTTCCCATTTAGGTTGTTTTTACATTTCTAATACTTACTATAGATGTAAAATGAAACTTGTCATTACTCTACATCCAATAACTCTAGTTAGAAGATGACTTTCCAAAGACAAACCTTGTTCATCTAAGTTTCCCATTGGGAGTGGGGGTGGGTAGAAGAAGAAACTTGTGGAACAAAAAATTAAATACAGAAGTTAATTCTCTTTTTCCCTTAGCAAGACTTAAACCTATAGAAATAAAGTATTTCCAGAATACGTTTTTCTGAATAGAGAAATGATCTTATCTTTTTTCCTCATGTTTCAAGTCATAACTTAATAATTAAAATATTTAAATTTTATTTTAGTAATTATAAGATATAGTATATTTCTAATGACTTTCATGAACATATAATTTGGGGGAAATAACTATGTAAATGATTTGCAGTTCAAATAGCCTTCTGCAGGAATCATAAATAAAGTCAAATTTTAAGTCAATATGACCCCCAATTAGTACATTTGGAAATATCTTTAAATGGATCATTAGGTTGCTACCACTGGTTATTGGTTTGTTTGTTTGCCTTTTTAATAGTGTGATCATTCTAGATTCTTGATTAACTGATGATGCACTGCTAATTTTTTATGTCAAACACATTAAAGAAAGATAACCATATATCAAATTAGAGAAAATGTTTTTCATATCATTCAATCTTTTCCCTCCCCTCTTCTTTTTTTAATATAAATATATTTATTTTAATTGGAGGTTAATTACTTTACAATATTGTATTGGTTTTGCCATACATCAACATGAATCCGCCACAGGTATACGCGTGTTCCCCATACCGAACCCCTCTCCCACCTCCCTCTCTGTACCATCCCTCTGGGTCATCCCAGTGCACCAGCCCCAAGCATCCAGTATCATGTATTGAACCTGGACTGGCGATTCGTTTCATATATGATATTGTACATGTTTCAATGCCATTCTCTCAAATCATCCCACCCTCTCACTCTCCCTCAGAGTCCAAAAGACTGTTCTATACATCTGTGTCTCTTTTGCTGTCTCGCATACAGGGTTATTGTTACCATCTTTCTAAATTCCATATATATGCGTTAGTATACTGTATTGGTGTTTTTCCTTCTGGCTTACTTCACTCTGTATAATAGGCTCCAGTTTCATCCACCTCATTAGAACTGATTCAAATGAATTCTTTTTAATGGCTCTTCTCTTTTTATATCTCGCTTCCATTCTCTCTTCTCTGGGTATATACGTTTGGAGGTTAGAAGCATCTGGGTATATGTTAGTAGAAGTAGAGCATTTTGTAAAAATATTAGAATTCATTAATAACTGTGTCTTTTTGACTAAAAATATGAACTTTACACCTTGCAAAGCTACATCCTTTGATATGTAGATATATAGAAAGAATATGTGTCT
Source organism: Bos taurus (assembly GCF_002263795.3). Classification (NCBI taxonomy): domain Eukaryota; kingdom Metazoa; phylum Chordata; class Mammalia; order Artiodactyla; family Bovidae; genus Bos; species Bos taurus. The sequence goes on along the minus strand of NC_037333.1, from coordinate 48,966,946 downwards.
GTGTGTTAAATGTTAAGTTTCAAGTTAGGATAGGAAATAGAGCAGAAAGAATTGAAGTCTCTGGAAAAAGCTGTCTTTTGCTTTAAATATACACAAAAACAAGCCTGAACTAATCATGAGTGGTTACATCAGCCACTGCCATTATCATGATTAACCATCATTAAAGCCATCAATGAAATGAATGAGCTCCTAGTTAAAAGGGGCACTATTTTCTTTTTGTTAAATGACAAGAAAAAATCAATCTGAAATGATATGTTTCCTTATTCCTAAGTGCAAACTAGCACATTTACAAAATATTTCATTGCTAAGCTAATTGTTACTACACTAACCAGTGTTTGAAGACAGTGTTTTTCATTATTCAGTGCAATTCTCATTCCCCTTTCTATCTTTCATTTATCATATTTAATTTTTTACTCATTTGGGATTTTCATTATGTATCATTTATAAGTATATCCACCCCATTGGTTTCAAATGCCTCTCTTTTCTCCATGTGTTTTTCAATTGAAATGTATAATAGAAACATATATTTCATACAAGACAAAAAACTTCTAGCATTTTGAAATCTTTATTAAATCTTCATCTCATCACAGAGACCATATAGCCCAACAGTGTTTTCTTTTAATGGTATTTGTTATAGTAATTTGAGGATGTATTGATGTTACTATTATGCCAAATATTTATATTTTTATATTTAAATTTATTCTGTTAATTTATTTTTTTCTGACTTCACTTTCTTAAACCTTTTCATTGGTGAATGACTATCATGTTAACAGATTTGCTAAATACTAGATGAAAAGCTTCGCAGGTGACTCAGTGGGTAGTGAAACTGCCTGCAATCCAGAATACACCAGAGATGTGGGTTCAATTCCTAAGTCACGAAGATCCCCTGGAGGAGGGCACAGCAACACACTTAAGTATTCTTGCCTGCAGAATCCCATGGACAGAGGAGCCTGCATGGTTCTTCAGTCCTTGGGGTCGCAGAGTCTGACATGACTGAAGCGACTGAGCACAGCACACAGAGCACAGAGGAAAACAGAACACTTAATGATAAAGTATTTACCTTTTCTTTTTGTTTTCTTATTGGAACGCACTGCCTTCACTCAGCCCCCAGACTTCCTCCTCAAGTACTGCCAAGCTATATATTCAATATACTTTGTGGTAGTGCCAGTTCTTAGCCAGTCATGTATGTGTGTGTTTGTATTTCTAATTAGTTATATTTTTGTATCTATGTCTTTTTAAGTTAGAGTCTGGGTTAATGATTCTCCCTACTTAAATATCTGTAATTTATTTCATTTTTTGACATTTTATTTTATAGATATATTATTTCATTTTTTGCCCTCTTATTACATTTATATTTAACTCTCCTAAGATTATTGTATTATTTTAATTTCAAGAGCAGTAAATTAAATTCTTAGGTTTTGAATTTATTGGATGCCCATCTTAGGGCCAATTTCTTCACTTGTTTTGGAATTTTGCAGTCTCTCATTTTTGGATATCACATTTTCTGTCTTATTTTCTTCTTCTTGGCACCTTTGGGGCCCTGTCTAGAATTAGGTTTGATAATGGCATCTCAGATTGTCTAAAAAGTAGATTAGAGAATCAGAGAGGTAGCAATCGGATCGTGGTTCAAATCATGACCTTAATCGTCTTCTCTGCTTCCTTTCCTATGTAAGAACACTGATGTTCTGTAGCAGCTTTTTGGTTAACATCCATATAAAATCAGGAGGATACCAAGTCAAAACCCTAGCAAGTAAATGAAATGGAACACCTTTCATTACGCATATGAGCCATATTCCCTATTTTCTTGGCTAATTCTGATTCAATAGGATATATATTAAGATTTTCACCCAGGCTCACCACTTTGGTTTTGGGCTCTTCTTTTTCCTTCTTCTATTGTTCTTAATTTTTCAATATTTTTGTTATAATATCTCTTTATTTTATATCTCTCATTGCTACATGCTCAGAACCAAGGAAAGGCTAAAAAACATGAACTTCAACACCACCATGACTGAAATAATATTTATGGTATTTTTAATAGTAAGTTAAGAATAAAGCATCTTAGTTAATAGAGGTCTTTTGCTTGGAAAGATGAGGTGTCTAGAATTTTATCACATTATTGATCTTCAAAATATAGTTTAGTTTCAAAATTAGTAGGCCAAATTTAAGAAAAGATAAAGAGAATAGCTTAAACTTTCCTAAAAGTCTCCATTTGTACTATGTCTAATTAGTTATTCTCTTTTTCCATTTTATTATTTGCCAACTTTTTTTAAGCTAGGTAATGAGTTTGCCAATTCTATTGTAGATTTGAAGGTGTGATTGCTGATCACCCAGGGGAGGGCTACTCCTTTGTCTTTGCTTCATGAGTTATACTGAACATCCATCAGATCAAGCACTTCTGGCCTGTGCTAAAATCAGGTGGATTTGAAGTAACCACTATGAAAGGCTTTGGTTCTAATTATCAAAGATCTTTGCCATTCTGTTCCTCAGAGACTTAATTTTCTTACTTTATCTTCACTCCTGTCATTTTCTAATCACAGTTATGGCATTGAACCACACTAAAAAATTTTTTTTTACTGTTCAAAAGTCAGGAGTTGTAGCAATATGTAAATTCAGCTTTTTGTTTCTTCCTTGATGTTTCTGAAAAATGCCTTAAATCTAATGAACAACATACTTGTGATTTAATTAAGATATCAATCTCTTAATTACCCATCATCCATTTATATATTTATCCCATTTACACTTTTGTTTTGTCATTAGACAAAGAGAATATAGTATGTTGTAATATACCTTGAATGCATGTACTCACTAGGTTAATTAGCACTGAATAGCATAAAATGTTAAATCCATTACAGCAGTCATACTGTTAGTCAGAGACTAACAGATGTAGGTCATACCACAGTGGGTGAAAGTCAGCCCCAAATCTCAGCGTAATACATTTTGATTTAGGCTTAAGCATGAAGCAAACTTACCTCATGGTCTAAAGGAATCTTAAGGTCTAGAAACAAAGCAAGGTAAAACTTCTAATTTCTATTCTTTACATTAAATAAACTTATGAATCTTAACTCTAACTACTCCTCAATAATTAATGCTAATCTATTACTACTCAAACTGAGATAGAGTATGAGCTTCTGTCACACTTCTTTAAATAAGGTCATATCAGGTTTTCAGAGAGGAAAAGAGGGGCGATGATGACACAGCATTGGAGGGAACTCTTCTGGATAGGAGCATGTATGAACATCCCACATAATAGAGAATAGTGAAAAAAGGAAAAACAATAAAGAAAAGCAAGTTGGACCCTTTTTGGGAGAAGCCTGGCCTTCGCTTACATGTAGACCTTATCACAACACAAAGGTTATCCCACATTGGTTGAAATCTCCACCCCTGAGATTATTGGCCAGTACAACCCAATTTGGGGCTTACCTGGTGGCGATGGCTCAGTGGTAAAAAATCCATCTGCAATGCAGGAGCTTCAGGAGATTCCTGGGTCAGGAAGATCCCCTGAAGAAGGGCATGGCAACTCACTCCAGTATTCCTGCCTGGAGAATCCCATGGCCAAAGGAGTCTGGTGGGTTACAGTCCATAGGGCCACAAAGAGTTGGCCACAACTGAAGCAAATTAGCACACACAACCAATTCTTGTATTTTTTTTTTTTTATTTTATAATGCAAATTCTGGAAAGGAAAAGTGGCCCTGGATCTTTGTCAATCTGCCATAGTGAAGACCATGTGAGGCTAATAGGAAGTGATAAATACATACTAGTTAAATGCTTTGATTGATAACCAGTTATCAAGCTATCTATAACTTAAAAAAAATTCTATCCTCTTAACTCACTTTTGTGCATTTACACCTTGGTGAAATAAGACAATAATATTCACCTTCATAAGATACGATTATGCCATTATATGATTACTTTTGGCAATATGGTATAAATTGCTTTCAAGTTGCTTTCAAAAGTTTTGGTAGTGGCCAGATATTTCCTTGACTTTTAAATAATCTCCTTAGGTCAAACATATTCATTTCTATATTTGGAGTATAGAACTTGAGGCATTCATTCTTTGAAAACTTGAATACTCTAACAGCACACTTACTTATTTGAATATAGTTGTTGTTAATAAATACATAAAAAAGAAAGAATGACTAGTTAGACATATTTCTATATCAGGATCTCTTATTAAATCTATGGGTCTATCAGAACATCTCTGGTATATAGTTTAATGTTTCTGATTGTGTGTTTCATAGAAATTTATCAAAAGAAAAAAAAGACAAATCAGCTCCAATTTCCTTATAATGATTTTCTAGTAAGGCTCAGACCATGTGAAGAATTTCAAAAGATTCTTTAAAACTCTAAGGTGGTGAAAACCAGATTGTTGTCAGTTAATTGCCAAATATTTATGATGGCTGCCATGCCATATTAGATTGCTATCAGGATCACTAAAATGTAGAATTGTATTTACTGCTACTTTTACATTTGTCGTTCATCAGTTGCTAAGTCATGTTCAACGTTTTGTGATCCCATGGACTTTATGTAGCAAACCAAGCTCCTCTGTCTTTCATTCCTCTGCTGGAGTTTGCTCAGACTCATGTCCATTGAGGAAAACAAGAGAATGAGAAAGTATAGAGATCTCTTCAAGAAAATTAAATATACTAAGGGAACATTTCATGCAAAGATGGACACAGTATAGGACAGAAAAAATCTGGGTCTAAGAGAAGGAGAAGAGATTAAAAAGGTTTGGCAAGAACACACATAACTGTACCAAAAAAAGGTCTTAATGACACGAATAACCACTATGATGCAGTTACTCACCTAGAGCGAGATATCCTGTAGTCTGAAGTCAATTGAACCTTAGGAAACATTACTACAAACAAAGATAGTAGAGGTGATGGAATTCCAGCTGAGCTCTTTCACATCATTTGAGCTACAACAGTAGTCATGTATGGATGTGAGAGTTGGACTATAAAGAAAGCTGAGCACCAATTGATGCTTTTGAACTGTGATGTTGGAGAAGACTCTTGAGAGTCCCTTGGACTGCAAGGAGATCCAACCAGTCCATCCTAAAGGAGATCTGTCCTGAGTGTTCATTGGAAGGACTGATGTTGAAGCTGAAACTCCAATACTTTGGCCACGTGATGTGAAGAACTGACTCATTTGAAAAAACCCTGATGTTGGGAAGGATTGAAGGCAGGAAGAGAAGGGGATGACAGAGGATGAAATGGTTGGATGGCATCACCGATTCAATGGACATGAGTTTGGGTAGACTCCGGGAGTTGGTGCTGGACAGGGAGGCCTGGAGAGCTGTGGTTCATGGGGTTGCAAAGAGTCAGACACGACTGAGCGACTGAACTGATTCTTCCTGGGGCACTTTCAAAGCAAGTCTTCATCTTTTTATGATTTTCTTTTTGTCATCTATTTCATAAACTCAATTCTAATTTTCCTTTTTCCTTTGTTTGGTCAATTTATGTTTTTAGAGTTCTTTTATTTTTAAATTTAATTTTTTATCAAAGCAACATATTCTTGTGTGAATATAATTTACAGCTGCAACATATTCTATCAATTTGATAAATTAATTCTTTACTAAATTCCATTTTTGGAAGGATGGAAAAAATTCCATTTTGGGGGGAAGAATTTGAATGTCTTGATTTTTATGTTCTTTTAAATTTTTTTGAAAGACAGTTTCTCCTTCCCTCTTCCTTTGTCAGCACAGTTTTTATGTGTTTGACATATTTTGCCTTCAAGTTATAGTAAAGATATATGTTTAATTTTCTCTTCATCTTAATTTTTTTTAAAGATTACTTGGAAAATTTTGATATAAACGGATACCATTCTCCACAAGTATCCTTAAGAAAAAAAACAGTGCCTTTGTTTAATTTTTATTTGTGTTCTTTTTTCTACTGAAATGTTCATCTCATAACAAAAATCCACAGCCCAGGAAGATATATTGTGTCCTAAATCTGGAGAAAAATAATGTACTAACATTTCTCTTATACCATCAGTCTCTACTTACAAGATTATATCTTTACTTTCATATGCTGGACATTAATAAAGATCTTCATAATTAAATTAAGAAAAAATGAGGGAGAGATAGAATATATGCAGAATGTCAGTGTAGGCTTTATATTAGAAAGTGAGGAAATCATAAGCATTTTCATTCTTCCAAATATTTTTTGAAATTGATTGTACAAAGGTATACACTAAGAATGGGTTTTACATTTTGAATTTTTAAAAAATTTTAAATATATCTTCATTTATAAACATGCATATATATTTCTATACAAAAGAAGGAGGCATTTTGAGGCAATTTGTACCCAGAGGAAACATCAGGAAATTCATTTTTTAATAGGGATACACAAATGATGGAAGAATCAATATTTGTGAACGATAAGTTAACAAAAGTTTCTAAAAAGAGTAAACAAAACAATATGGTAATGGTCCATAAAGAACTGGGACTGGTTAAATGACTATTTAACTCATGTTTGAAGGAGAAACAAAAACATGGTAATTGACATTTTATACAAGATAGAATAACATTAATAGGCACATCTGTTTAGTTTTTCCATATTTATATTTTACACCCATTTTGTTTAATGCACTTTATGAGGCACATGTTCTGTAGTTTTCACTATTACAAAGATCATCAAAATTTGTTACACACTAAATACATTTATTAAAACACTTTGCACTGATAAATGGATTAGATATGAATACAAAATATGGAATTTTGTTCTGAATTCGCTAGGAGGAAATGTGGTTAAAGCTCCTATATATATTTCAATCTCTTAGTTTATGGCCCTTGGCAATTTATTTCAGGGAAGTGTTTATTGTTTTTGTTTTTATATATAAAAGATATTTTTTTAAAAAGTAAAATAACATTTTTCTGATTAGTCTTGGTTTATTTATTAAGTTTGCTCTTGTTTTTATCATATGCAAAAAGAAATTTCTCCATAAACCTTTATATATGACTCTAACTGAAGCACTAGATCTATATGCAGTAAGATTTTTATCACAAAATAAAATACAAAATAATAAAATATTATGTTTACCATAGCTAATCTTAAGATAGAAGGGTAAAAATTTTAACTTGTATAAATGTACAACATAAATAACATTTTGACATTTTATAAAATCTCATGATTCATATTTATATGGATAATATGAAATTTTAATAGAGCTTTTCAAATGAAGTAATTATTTTCAATTTTACTTGAAAACATCAGCAAATATCTATACAGTCTTGGTTTCTAAAAGCCATTATGATTCAAATTCAGCTTAGTTTCTTTCCACAGGAATTTTTTTTCATTTGCTTTTTTTTTAATAATAGCTGAAGACTGGAAAAACAACAAGTGCTCATCAGATTAATAAAGGAGTTAAACAAGTTAAACATTCAAGGGAATAATTTGCATTTTTGAATAGTCATTTCTTGGTATACCCTCTGCCATGTTACAGGAGAGAAATACCTAATGGGATTTAAATATCCATGGATTACAATTTGCCACATACTAGTTACCTGCTTTTGCAGGATAGTGAAACTAATTTGCTCTTTCTTTACTAAGTACAGTCTCTTGCTATTTACTGTAAAAGGCTTTCCAGAACCTAACTTATAGTCAGCAACCATATATTATCTTACTCAAAACTCCTTTTTAATATCATGAGAATTATATTAAGATATTAAGTGTTTACCTATCTTCCTATAGAGAATTGGAGAGTTGTTTTTAAAAAGAAAATAGTCTTTTGCTGCTGCTGCTGCTGCTGAATCACTTCAGTCGTATCCGACTCTGTGCGACCCCATAGACGGCAGCCCACCAGGCTTCCCCGTCCCTGGGATTCTCCAGGCAAGAACACTGGAGTGGGTTGCCATTTCCTTCTCCAATGCATGCAAGTGAAAAGTGAAAGTGAAGTCGCTCAGTCGTGTCCGACCCTCAGCGACCCCATGGACTGCAGCCCACTAGGCTCCTCCGTCCATGGGATTTTCCAGGCAAGAATACTGAAGTGGGGTGCCATCGCCTTCTCAGGTGGTTGTAATACAGTCCTGCCTGGAGGAGGCTTCCCAGGTGGTGCTAGTGATAAAGAACCTGCCTGCCAATGCAGGAGAAATAAGAGAGGTGAGTTCAAACCCTGGATTGGGAAGATCTCCTGAGGAGGGCATGGAAACCGACTCCAGTATTCTTGCCTGGAGAATCTCTTGGACAGAGAAGCCTGGCTGGCTATAGTCTGTAGGGTCACAAAGAGTTGGACACAGCTGAAGCAACTTAGCACACATGCAGGCCTGGAGGCAAGGCATGGAAGATATAGTCTTTTGGTATTTCTTTGATCTATATGATCAGAACAGTGGCCTAAAGGTTACTGATTTTTTTTCATGCATTGTAATAATTGCATATAACTTTGATACAAAGTATAACTATGCTCAAAGGCCAAGCTTCATTTGAAGAAAATTATAGACTTGTACTGCTGAATGCATAGAGACTGGGTTCGTAAATGCACTTCAGCAAATTCTTTTTAAGTGGGGCATTTTTTATGTGGTCCCTAAGGGTATTGGAATCTTCTACCAGGTAAAAATGTGTCAGGAGGCTCTGAAATAAGCCTACTCTTGCAGTTGTTAAAATTTGAATGAGAGTTGAAATGAGGTGAACATAGTAATAGAAAAATAGAAAAGTTGGGAAAGAACTAGCTTCCCTGGAGATTCCATATTGACTTTCCATATGACTTAAAAATCTGATGGGTCTGCAATTATAAGAAAGGGCCCTTAGGGACAAAACTCTCCTGTCCTAGCAGGGTTTGTGTTTTGATGGATTTAACTGGGACAACTTCTAAATACTACGTGAAACTAGGTTGAAGCTAATGGGTATTAGCTATAGTTATTTTAGTTTTAATACACTTTTATGCTTTTTTTCGGGGGTAGCAGAAGGCAAGGCTTGTCAAAATGCTTCACAGCAGTGTTAGACTGTCTCAGAGTTGTAGTTTTATCAGCTGTATTTCTGAATTCTCTCATTATGTTAAGATGTTAAGAAAATCAATAATGAAAGAATATAAGCAAGGTTAAGCAGATTTCTGTAGATGTGATATCAAGAATTTTAAAAATGTCATTTTGCTTTTATTAGAGGAATTTATGTAGCTCATTTAATTCAAAGCAGAAACACAATAAAATAGAATTATTCTCTCAAATCATATGTCAGGATGAAAGAGCATCTTTAAATAATAAAGTCAGAATTATAAGTATCATTAAAGTGAAATCCGTTTACAGAAGGGTAGATAATTTATGGCAGCAATGACTTGCTTTCACATTGTTACATGTGGTCTGTCTAAAATTATAAATATGAGGTTGATTCATTCCTTTGTTATCATTTTAGCTCTAGATATTTTGTTTCAGAATTTTGGTTCTGTAATATGAAGATGGATAGATAGATACAGATGTATATAAAACAGAAGCATACATACATTTACACACATATTATTTCATATTTTTTCTGAAGAACATTATTTGCTTGCAGTTGTTTTTCATATTTCATGTTCTGTATTTTTGTGATATCTTTATATATTCACAATCTATTTCCATCTTCAGTATTCATCTTTGAAACATGGGTTTCACACAGATGGAATTGTAGGTTTTAATTGATCACTTTCTCCACCTTAGAGCAATATTAAACTAGAGAGTATTTACGGTTTGAAGTCTTACATTGGCCTCACCATCACACAGATAAGTGGCCCCTGGAATTATAACTTGTTTGTGAAACCTACATTTAAACTGCCCCCTTGGTATTCATAAACAAGGAGACTGGAGAGCATCTGTTATTAAAGCATGTTAACAATACTTGTTGCTCCAAATAAGGCATTTAAGTTTTGCATCTCAGACTGTCCTCCTGACCAGCAAGGGGTATTTGTTTATGGATATCTTTGAGGACAAGCTCTGACACCATCTAGACTTCACCTCACATATAGATCTTTGTGTTTTTACATTTTTGTTTGTTTGTTTTTAATTTTTCATTCTTTCTGCCCCTTTAATTACAGTATTTGGAAGTTTAAATCACAGATATATATGTGTTGGTCGCTCAGTCATGTCCGATTCTGGTCGTTCAGTCGTGTCCGATTCTTTGGAACCCCAGGCTCCTCTATCCTTGAGGTTCTCCAGGCAAGAATACTGGGGTGCCATTCCCTTCTCCAGGGGATCTTCCCAACCCAGGGACTGAACCCAGGTCTCCTGCATTGAAGGCAGATTCTTTACCATCTGAGCCACCAGGGAAGCCCTTGCTTTTAAATCACTTGCAGTTTCATAAAGATAAATTTTATTAACTTTTAAAAATGTTCAGTTGGTTTGGGGAAGGGGATGGTGGAGGAAGCAGGCCTTGGCTTCTGAAGTTGTTGCTCAGCACTGTGGCCCATACAGGCTGAGGATTAGGATGTCTTCCTTAAAAGGAATAATAATAAAAAAGTTTTATTCTTGTTATTATACAGTTTGCAGGAAAAGAGTTAAGTGTCAACTTAATACCATAGTCTTAAAATGAAAAAGGATAATTTATGTGTATTTATATTATAGAGTTGAATTAATGAACTTATATAAATGTGTATATTTAATATGTATATCACAAAGCATTGGACAAAAATGTTTTCATTGTAAAGGTCACATTCCCTGATAATAACTCTCCAAAGCTTAAACTTAACAATAATAATTTAAGAAGACATGAAATATATATAATAATAACAACAAAATGTGTCTTCTTAAATAAAAATTAGATCAAGAGAAAAGAGATATACTATTTATTTGATACTGGGTTTACAACCTAGAGAAAGGGATAAACAGAATATTTTTTAGAAAGACTTATAAATGTGAATTCAATAAAAAAAACTCTGTAAATGAAACATTTTTCAAATTGAGAGAAATGGTCTGTTTTTAATGAAGAAGCTAGAATGAGCATCCACCAAAATGTGCAATTCACACTGGTATAGAATAATGAACTGAATTTCCAAGGTTGAGGAAGCATACAAGGAAATACAAAACTTGACTTCTCTTTTAAAAAATTGAGCCATATGAAAAAATAAATGATATCTAAATAAAGTTGTTTGAAGTTACCTCACTATGTTTTTTAAATGTTAGCTTAAAGGTTCACTGAACTATATAAGCAATGTTGGTGGCCTTTGGGGTATTTTGAATCCTTTCAAACAACTGAGACTAGATCCATGTTCCTCACTATGTCTTTCTTTGTTTCTTTCATTATTGCCTTAGTTTTTTTTTTTTTGTTTTTTTTTTTATTGCTGCCGTAACAGATTACACACATTTATGAATGAAAACAACACAAGCTCGTCATCTCACAGTTCTTCGGGTCAGAGGACCAAGCGTGGCGTCGCTCAGTTTGCTCACTGAACAGTGTTTCATGAGACAGAGTAAAGACATGGGCAGGGCTGCGCTATGTTCTCAAGGCTCTAGGGTAGGATTTATTTTCAAACATTTCAGGTGGTGTGTGAATTCAGTTACAGAACTGAATTTTTCTCCTGGTGGTTAGCAATGAGACAATCTTTGTTCATAAAGACTGCCTCAATTAATTCTTTCTAGTGTTTTCCATATGGCAAAGGTGGGGAAAGTCTTTCTCAGTCTTAGGGTCCCTCTGATCTTCCCTGCTGTCACATTTTTCAGCACTCCAAGCAGAGAAAAATCATTGCTTTTAAGGGCTCATGTGAATAGATTGGGCCCAGTTGGAAAATCCAGTATAATTTCCCTAATTTAAAGTCTCTAAAAGGTCTTAATTTTTTCTACAAAGCTCTTTCTGCCATATCATGTATCATATTTCTTGGTTCCAGGAACATCATCCCAAGTAGGGAAGGAGGAAAGGGAAAGCGGAGGAGGATGCCTTCTAAATTGCAATGTTTAAATACAATCCAGCTTTAGTATTTATATTCACTTTTCATGGGTCAATGTCATAAAGCAACGATATTGACTCTCAGACCCCAACTTCATAGTTTCTCTCTACCATAGAATAATAATTTGAAAATTAGCCATAAGATAGCATGAAATAAATTAATTATATATTACATATTTTAAAATATCTTATAGACATTCTACAATTTATCCCAACCACATTTTAAACTAAATGCATTCATTTATGATTTATCTGTGCTCCAATCTTCACGAGATCCCATGCCTTCCTCAGACACACACACACACACGCACTGGATTTTTATGTAAAATGATAACATCTTCAAAGAAGCATTTCCTCAGGGGCTACACATCAGCATCCAACATTTCTTTCCAAGCACACAATGTTAAAAGTTGAATTAACTGATTGCCTGGATGGCTGCTTGCCTGAAGTTTTCACTATTCATTTTAATGGCCAATGTTACTTAATCTTACGAAATGGGTTTAATGCCATTCATCCATATAACTCATATAAGGAAAAAGATAGCCTTTCCTAGATTGTGTGTTCAATAAGCTCTCTCTCTCTATTTCCAGCACTTATGCAGTTAAAAGTAGTGTGGCACAGAATACTGAGCTGCTCGCCACACCCACTTCCTTTGAGGTATTCAGCTGGCCTATATTATCTAGTTGCTATCGCGCCTAACTTTAGCCATTTGTCTTGGAGATCTAACAAAATGATGTGGGATACTTTCAAAATGTGAAACTGTGCACGTTTCACCAAATTGTTTCACAAAACATGTGAAACACGTTTTACAAAACTATGAAAATGTGAAACTTTCCTTTTCTTAGTCTTAATGCAAACCAGCTTGATGAACATGGAAGCCACATGGTGAAGATAGAGGTACCACCAAATAGCAGTTCTCTGGCATTTTTTATCGTTGCTTTTAGGCAGCTCTCCATACACTGGTCATGCCCTACCTGCTCTACACTTACCAAGAGCAATATATGACTCAGTGACAGAGAATTTGTGGTTTATATATTGTAACAAGTATCTTTGCAATGATTTCATACCAATAATGTGATAATAAAAAGAAGCTCCATCTTCTCCATGCATATTGAACATGCATCCCTGAACACAGCCTGTATGTTAAAACATAAGCTTTACAATATAAGGGACTGCATTAGATCTGAAGCCTGTATGTTAGTGGTAGCTCCTCCTATGGCTTGGTCAACATAAGTATAATCCTGTCTTCATTGTGTGGCAAGTTTAACCTTTCCACAAAGGGATCACACTCACCTGCTTCATGTCAGTAGTTTGGCTGAGATTCTGAATTTCCTGAAATTCTTCTCCTTCTCTTTCTCCTGAGATGTTTCCTGGGGAGAAAATCCCTCCAGTAACACAAAGAACTGACTGAGTTCTAGAAGAATTGGAAGAAGCCAGTAAGACATAAACTATTCCTTCATGTGCGGCCTAAAATCAAGGGGAAAAAAAGAAGAGCACCACACACTGTTTGCCTTCATACAGAAGAACAATTGCAGTAGTTAATACTTTTCAAAAATGAGTATTAAATGGACAAAAAACCATCTAATGCCCCATGATTCAAACTTTTAGGAAGAAATCATTATTTTAAACAATACATAAGTGAATAAAAATAATTTTAATGCTCTATTATTGACTACTCAGGGGAAGATACATCATGTAATTTAAAGTAGTGCAAAAGAGGACAATTGTGAAAAAAATTGGTAGAAGAGAAAATAAGATGTGAGTATGGGTATAGTATGAGCTGCAACTTTGATAAAGGAAAGTAAAAATGACTGTCAAACAGCATAAAAGGAAAGTTTGAACAATGAAAGTATGACCACGATAACTGTGTTAGAAAATGACCAAAATATAGAAAAAGCAAACTCATCAGACTTGTAGATGGAATGTGCAAAGGTAACTGTTTCTCGTCACAGTCGATTTTCACTTGGACTGCAGATTTCAAAGTAATTTAGCACAAATCATCTTTGTAAAAGAGCCAAGATGAGATCAATTCTTACCCATAAGTCTTCAATTATTACTTTTAATTAGAAAAAATCTACAAAATTTTTACTCTGAAAATGCTAAGCTACTTATAGGGGTAGAAATTGTTCTTGAATATTGCTCATCATCAGAGACACATTTCTTTCGCTTCACCTTGTACCCATGGAGCCATTATACTTGTTTGGTTTTTTTTTTTTTTTGAGTCGCTCAGTCGTGTCTGACTCTTTGCGACCCCATGGACTATACAGTCACTGGAATTCTCCAGGCCAGAATACTGAAATGGGTAGCCTTTCCCTTCTCCAGAGGATCTTCCCAACCCAGGGATCCCAACCTAGGGATCAAACACGGGTCTCCTGCATTGCAGGTGGATTTTTTACCACCTGAGCCACAAGGGAAGCCCAAGTATACTGGACTGGGTAGCCTATCCCTTCTTCAGGGGATCTTCCTGACCCAAGAATCGAACCAGGGTCTCCCACATTGCAGGCAGATTCTTTACCAACTGAGCTATGAAGGAAGTCCCTATACTTGCTTTAGGGACATTGATTAGTTCAAAATCAGTCAGACATGGTGTGATATGTAGGTATGAGAGAATATCAGAAAAACCCTTATACATTTCTCTTGAAACACCCAAGAATATTTTTTTAAAAAAACTTATGTTTTAGAGAATTATAATTCCATGTGCTTTGTATAATATTGTGTTAAAATTATGAGATAGTCATTCTCCTGAACTTTTTCTTAAGGAGGGATTTTTTTTTTTTAATGGCATTCCTAGTATGAATTGAAATGCTCTCTTCTCAGTGTATTTGATAATCTTGTTAGAAAAGACTCCAAACATAAAGTTAGAAAAATCTTTAAAATACCCCACATTTCACTCCTTTTCAAAACCAAATTTCAAAGTAAAGACAATACAGGTAAAAGCTAGAATCTCAGAAGATAACAGTAATCAGGCTGTGCTCACTCCCAGGAGAATTTTGCAGGAGCATAAGAGAAGGAAGAGGAAACTTTCATATAAGTCAATAGATAAATGCTCCCCTCTTAAAAACTCTAACTTTAGGTAATAATAAACACAAAGATTAAAACTTGTCCTAAAATATGCAGAAAATTGTATCAAGAATGGGACAAAAACAAAATATATTTATAAAAAAGCAATGGCAACCCACTCCAGTACTCTTGCCTGGAAAATCCCATGGATGGAGGAGCCTGGTGGGCTATAGTCTATGGGGTCGCTAGGAGTCAGACATGACCGAGTGACTTCACTTTCACTTTTCACTCTCATGCATTGAAGAAGGAAATGGCAACCCACTCCAGTGTTCTTGCCTGGAGAATCCCAGGGACGGGGGAGCCTGGTGGGTTGCCGTCTATGGGGTTGCACAGAGTTGGACACAACTGAAGCGACTTAGCAGCAGCAGCAGCAACGTAAATATATTCTTTCACATTATCCTTAGTATAATCCAATTAAATCACTTGGAAATAAATATTAGAACTCATAATAAAAACTTTATTGATTGTAAATTGTATTGTTAATACACCTACATGAATACATTTTATATAATGTTGCTAACAAGATCTAGGTTTATGTATTCACCTCAGACTATTTTGAAATATTTTTATAAAGCTCATAGTTAAAAAAATGCATGTGACTGATTATTTCATCTATGTAATTGTGTATTAAATAATTGCTTTCATATTTGCATTTATTTATTCCTTTGTTCATAATGCACAGAAGCTCTTTAGTCACCATTGCAAAGCCTTCTGCTTGAACTTCACATTTCACACATTTGCAATCAATGCCCATCTAAAAAATTATTGGAATATAGTTGATTTACAAAGTTGTGTAACAGACAGAGTTGGTGATGGATGGGGAATCCTGGCTTTTTGCAGTCCATAGGGTAACAAAGAATTGGACAGGACAGAGTAACTGAACTGACTGACAAAGTTGTGTTGGTTTCAGGTGTACAGCAAAGTGAATCAGTTATTCTGCTACATACATCCACTCTTTTTCCAGTATATATATTATTCTCTCATATAAGTCACTACACTGAGTAAAGTTCTCTCTGCTAGAAAACAGGCTCTTAGTAGTTATCCATTTTACATACAGTAGTAAGTATATGTCGATATCAGTCTCCCAATTTACTCATTTTTATAATATTCAAAAAATAAAATAAAACTATGTCATTAAAGTTTAAAAAAGTCAAATTCCCTAAGAATTTTAAATTTTACTTAGAATTTAATATTCAAGGCCAGTCATTATTCTCATGTTAACTGTTATGTTTGCTAAATGGCATATAATTTGAAATCAAAGAAAGAGATTCAGGGAAATACATGAAATATTGGATTATATACAAATATTTGCATTCTTATGTACCAAAAGTATACCTGGAAACTAGTACAAAATCTTGCAAAATTCCATCTTGTACCCAACTAAAAGTAAACATAGGTATATCTTTAAAAGGAGCATATAAAATTTAAAACAATTTACTATTAATTTCACCATTATTTCAAAATAATTTACTATGATCAATTAATTGAATATTCAAATAAAATATATGCAATAATATAATAATTCATATCTATAAATTAAGTTATTTTAATTTGTATTGTTTACTATAAAGAGAGAATAATTCTTCAACTGGTATGTCATGATAAAATATACTCATCTATATAGTCATTTTCTATAAAATTTAAATTTCTGCATAAATAAGTTACATATATTTGATTTATAGCCTATTCTCCCATAATATTTTTTGAGAGGTCCAGCTATCAAGAACATTTTAGAACTTAACTAATAATACTTCATCATCATTTAATGTTCCATGTCAAGATTTAATAGTTGTATTTTTGTTTATTTTTTATGGTAAATCTCAGCAAAAGAGTCACCTTTAAGGTTTCTCAGCTCACAAACAAGCAGAATAAAAGTGCCTAAGAAATATTAAAGCAGAGATCATGTGTTCCTTTCTGTCAAATTAATCATCAGTGAATAAATTTCTGATAGCTAAAAGAGGTCAAGAGAATCAGGGGGTAATTTAAAATATTCAAAGCCAAAAAAGCTGTTGATTTTATTTTCCCCTTAAAAAATGCAGCTACATTTTTTGCCACAATCTTTTAATGTATTTAAGAGCAGAAATTAGCAACATCTGCATGCATTGAATAGTATGCTATAAATTTGACATGATAAGCATTTTTATGAATAATAATAATACTCAATTGGGTCTTTCTTTTTCCTGTCGTGCCTTCAGCCTTCTATTCTTCATTTCAATAAAGTTTTGAGATGTATGATTATTTCAGTGGGAACATCGTTCCTACAGTGAGCCTGCTTTCTAAAGTGCGATGCAGGATACTGGATGCTTGGGGCTGGTGCACTGGGAAGACCCAGAGGGAGGGTATGGGGAGGAAGGAGGGAGGAGGGTTCAGGATGGGGAACACATGTATACCTGTGGCAGATTCATTTCGATATTTGACAAAACTAATACAATATTGTAAAGTTTAAAAATAAAATAAAATTAAAAAAAAAGGGAAACAGCCCTTGAAATGTGACTCAGATTAAAAAATAATAATAATAAAGTGTATTGACTCCCAGGGTATACTAGTTTCCATTAAGTATTAAAGTTACCCAGAACTTTTATTTTATCTCTTCTCACATCTCATTTTCTCCCTTGACATTCTCACTCTTGCCCCAGTATCAATTAGTTTCTACAAACAGCTATCTTCAAAATATATAGTTACCCATAGGCCTTTCTATCATCTTCCAACACTTACATGACATATTTATTTCAATGCCTGATAGAATTTTCAAACTTAGGAGCTATGTATTTAATTAATTGTCTTCTGGTCAAAAAACTATTCCTCATTGTGTTTGCATGCTCAGTCACTTCAATCGTGTCTGACTTTCTGTGACCCTGTGGACTGTAGGCCGCCAGGCTCCTTTGTCCATAAGATTTCCTGGCAAGAATACTGGATGGGTTGCCATGCCTTCCTCCAGATTTTCCTGACCCAGGGATCCAACCTGTATCTCTTGTGTCTCCTGCATTGCCGACAGATTCTTTTACTGCTGAGCCACCAGGAAAGCCCATTCTTCATTACTGTTCCCTATTTTAATACTACTGTATCAGTTAACAATTACTGTGAACCAAAAAGGCACTTGGAAGCCTAGTGTCTTAAAACAAACTTGTGAGTCTAGTAATCAGCTGGGCAGTCCTCTTTTACTCCTTCTGGTCCCAAATCCAAATTTTCAATAATTACTGGGCATTCAGATTAATTCTACTGTCACAGTTTTCATTGTATTTGATCAAAAGAGCATTATCTTTCTAATGGATCAGAGCAATTAACTTCTTCATAATCTCCAATTTCATCTTTTGGTTACCTCCAATTATTCTCTATTGTCATAGATAGAAATGTAATAATGTTTATGACACTAATAAAAATCTTTATAGTCATTCTCATGCTTTTCAGATAAACTATAAAATGCTTGAATTTTGGCTGTCTTCATTATCTAACATGTTTGGGAATATTTCTTGTTACTCTTTCACTTACTTTGTTGAGTATAATAACTATAGAATCACATGCTGTTTTCTCTGGCAGTAATACTTTGTACTATATTCATTTCATCTTTATGCTCCAGTCTCAATCAGCCTAGTAATTTTTGGTTTTATCTTCAACATAATTTTCTCAAGGAAGGTTTCTTTTTAAATATATGTTTCATATACTCATGGGCTTCTCTCGTTGTTGAGTCGGTAAAGAGTCTGACTGCAATGCAGGAGACCTGGGTTCGATGCCTGGGTTGGGAAGATCCCTGGAGAAGGAAATGGCAACCCACTCCAATATTCTCACTTGGAGAATCCCACGGACAGAGAAGCCTGGCATGCTATAGTCTATGGGGTCACAAGAGTTGGACACAACTGAATGACTAAGCACACACATACTCATACCAGCTACAGATGAATTATATTTTCTTGAACTGTTACTATACTCCCCAAATGTCCTGATATTTCTATTTCAATTTGTTAATTACTTATAACTGCAATTTTGAATTTCATTCCTGTATTGTCTTCTACTCCATTGATGTTCAGTAACCTTTCTGCAGTGATGGAAATATTTTATAATCTTGGCTTTCCAGAACAGCAGTTACTAGCTACAAGTGATTGCAGTGCCTTTGATATAGTCATATATTATGGCCAATGAACTGAATGGCTAGTCTTATTTTATTTTAATTGATTTAATTTTAAATAATCACATGAGTTAGTGGCTAATGTGCAGCACAATTCTAGCCTATTTGCTTTTGTGGGTGGAATTCAAATATATACTTTAATAGCTGTATTGCCATACTATCTGTTATAATACCTGTTAATACTTAATGAATGTACAAACGTGTAGCCCTTCTTTATGACCTAAAAATATCTGAAAGGACATGTAGGTACAGCCCATCATGCAAAAAAATTGCAATCTTTTCTGTATGTTATCGTGAATACACTTAGAATTCTTTTTAATGGCCTTTCTTAATATGTAGAGTGTATCACTTGGACTATTAGGTATTTCTAGTTTTCTTTTCCTTTCCTTTATATTATATACTCCTCAGTGTTCTTACTCTCACGCCCCATACCTTCCCACCTTGAATCTTTGATCTGTACCATTCAAGATATAGATTGTCAAGACTAAGAAACTATTTTCCTTGCCTCCATTTTGAAGAATTCTTCTGAATCTTTGCAGAAAATAGCTCTTTGTATTTTCTCTTGGAGTGCATGTTTAGGTTTTTCCTCTATCAAAATTAAAGCATATTATTGACACTATTGATAGTTTGTAGCAAACTTTTGAAGTATTTATATGCTGAACACAGGTATTTTCACCATAGATCAATATGTGAAGAAAGCAAGGAAATCTAGCGGGTGTTATGTGCAAAATAAAGGCAAAATGTAGAAGTCCATCCTGACTTTTTCACACCATATCGGATAGCATAAAATGCAACATTAGGATTTAAAGTGTAAAGATTGATATTTTACTTTTACCATTAAAAAATTTCAGCTAAATGTGTACATGTAGGGTACATACTAAATATATATTCACAATAAACAGAGCTAATCTGACAAGTGTCAGGGATACCTAGTAAACTGACCATCCCTTCACACTGCCCAAATATTGGGTTGGCAAAAAAAGTTCATGGGTTTTAAGTAAAAGCAGAAGACACATTTTTTTTTTTCACCAAGAACTTTACTGAACAATAAATTCACCAAATAAGATCTTTTTGACCAACCCAATCAAACAATATTCAATTTCAAAACCTAGGGCTTGTGGAGCGCAATTTAAAAATACTAACCAGAGCAACTTCCTCATCTGACAAGCTAAGAGATAAAAGCAAGAGGTCATAAGATTTGCCCAAATCATTATATTAATGCCATATCTATGATTAGCTAGCACTCAGTTCTTCTGATCCCTAATGGAATCTCTTTTGTCAACTTGGTTTGTTTTCTTTTATGGCTTATACTTTCCCTATTAAAAATAGCCTCTTCTCATTTTTAACACAAAATGTACAGAAAGATAAAGGAAAGATACCTGATATAGTGTTGCTATAATGAAAATCTTAAAAATAAATCTCTTTCATTGTTTTAGGTTGTGTATTTCACATTAGTCACTCTGCTTCCTGATTTTCCTTTGAGTATTCTTTTTAAATATTGTACTTTTAATATTCTTTTGGCAATTGGTTTTTCATTTCTGTCATCCTCAAAGCCAATTGGCTATATCATGAAAGAAAGACCCCTTTGTTTTGATGACTGTGGATTCCTGTCATCTTAATAGAATCTCTGGTTCATAATACTTGACCAGTGGACTGGAGTTAGATTGAGCTGAAAATTTCCCAGAGGTAGGGAGATGGGAAAGTGAAATTTTAAAATTGCTTTATAAATTAAACAGGAGAAAGTGGATAAAATAACTTCCAATTTGCAAAAAAAAAAAAAGAGAGGTTATACATTTAGTCTTCTTGAGCATCTGAAAAATTTGTTCCTTTGTCCAAAATAATTAATAAATAAGTAGAGCTGAAAGGATGCTCTTTTTTTGCTTGTTTGTTTGTTTTAAACTAATGGAGAGTCTCCTATAAGAGCATTTTCAGCAGTGGAAAGTAGAAACTATTATTTTTTTAACTTGGAGAGAGAAGGAAATAGAGATTTTCTATTGAATAGTAAGGGAGAGAGGGACTCTAAATTGGGAATCCAGTAGTGAAGACTACACAGTATATAGTAGACACATTTTGTTTGTTTTGTGCCTCTTGAGGCATTGAGTGTTTTGGTAAGGTATGGAATGATAGAAAAAAATCATGATAACAAATGTTATTTGAATGAAATGGATGAAAATAATAGAGAGCAAAGTAAATCATTAATTTGGTTATTACAGAATATGTATACTATTTAATAAAGATAATACTGATGAATAATCATAGTAGTTCATGTTTTATAACCAGAAGGGAAGCATCTTGGTCAGCTGGGGCTGCTGTAACAAAAAACTATAAGGTGGATGTATTAAATAATAAAGATTCATTTCACACAGTTCTGGAGGCTGGGAAGTCTAAGATTAGGGTTCCAGCAGTTTTGGTGTCTGGTGAAAGCCAGATTTCTGGTTTACAAATGGCCAACTTCTCGCTATGTTCTTCTGTTGTAGAGAAAGAGAGAGCATTGGACCTTTTATCTTTTTACAAAGGATGCTAATTCATTCATGGGACCTCTACCTTCATGAGTTCAACTAAACCTAATTACTTCCCAATGGTCTCAACTCCAAATATGCCAAATTATAGACCAGGGTTTCAATACACAGAAATTTTTTTTGGAGGGGGAATGGACACAACATTTGGTCTAAAGCAGGGAAAAAGTATTATTTTTATTCTTTGATAATCCTGTATCTTCACTAATCTCTTTTTAATACACATGAAGTATCATTTTGTACTAGCTGAAGACTGGCAAAAGACATGAGAAAATCTGGTAATGGTTTCTTCTCTTGGTTTAATTTAGACTTTCTTAGCTTATTTCAGAACAATAAATGTATCAAATGAAATAATTCTGAGTTTGGAAAAATCATTTTCCCAGAAATTTGGGAAAGTTAAACTGGATCAAAATTTGCAATGCTTAAAGACTTTATTGGTATACTTGAGAGAGCTAATGTACATTCTGAGAAATATAGAGACTTCTGGGAAGCATATATGAATTGAAGAGAATAAAATGTCCATTTGTAGATACACTGTCATGTAGTTAGGTCATAGGGAGGAGCTTTCACCCACTCTCTTACCAATTTTGTTTATTTGTGTAATTAAATAGAAATATGTTTATTGATTTCCCTCCAAAATGAGTTTGAATTTTAGATATTCAGTATTCACAATCAATAGAGGAGAGAATTGATTACTCTGAAATAGACAACATTGTATTTTTCAGATATGTTACTGTGAGCATTTATGGCTAACAAGTTCTAGTTCAGATCATATTTATCGACTTCATCAAAATTTTGAAAGATGTAATGCTCTTATCATTTTAGCAATATATTCTGATGGCCCAATTTTAGTCTTTATATAAAGTCAGGCAAAGGGAATATATTATTAAATAGTTCATGTTCTCACTGTTACTCTTATTACCAATTTATAAATAATTATTTTCTAACAAAAGAGGATTAATCAATATAGTTAATGTAAACACATATCAGCACATTGTCACCATCTTCCAAATGATTAGATAAAACATTAAGAAATTATAAATAATATTTCTTTACTGATGATGTGACAGAATTAGAGAACTAATTCCTTTCAATCTAGTCTTTTCTAACACCTGCAGCACTCACAACTATTAATATGCTTTCTTGCTTCCTTCTTTTGTACCCTGTGAAATGACCAGGTCTGGAAATAAGAAACAGTCCTGTAAGTATACATCTTTATTAGAGAATGACCACAGCCCATCAGGGGAGTAGAGGGAGGTGGTAAGGAATTCATAAAGCAAGGTGATTCACTATAAATTGTGGTGCAGGTAAACTATACCAAAGCAGTTGAAATGGATCTTCCCTGGTGGCTCAGACTGTAAAGTGTCTGCCTACAATGCAGGAGACCTGGGTTCAATTCCTGGGTCAGGGAAGATCTCCTGGAGAAGGGACTGGCAACCCACCCCAGTATTCTTGCCTGGAAAATCCCATGGATGGAGGAACCTGGTTAGGCTACAGTCTATGGGGTCGCAAAGAATCAGACAAGACTGAGTGACTTCACTCACTCACTCAAAGTGGTTGAGAAGGCATCAAAACACAACTTAGTACTGTAATGAAGTGATAGACATGGGAATACAAAGTCTAGCAGAAGACAGTATAACTGTATGCAGCAAGACTCCAGCTGTCATTGAGAACATCTATCACAAGCTACAGAACTTCTGTAACAGAAAATGTTCTTGCATAATAGAGTTATCCAGTTCAGTTTTGAGACTGGCATTAAAGGAAGTCATGAGAGCACTGATATTAGAAGATATAAGGACTCAAGATAACCATCCATATAAGTACTCAGGTTTAACTTTCCTAAAGCAATATTTGTTTTGGGAGCAACATTATCCACAAAAAGACTGTCTTGACTTGAAGAGACAGTCAAAGAGAATTAGACTAGTTGTTATTAAAATTTTAATCATTCCTGGTTCCCAGTTATAGTAAACCATCAACTTTCTCATTTTATGAGGGCTTCCCTCATAGCTCAGTTGGTAAAGAATCTGCCTGCAATGAAGTAGACCCCTGTTTGATTCCTGGGTTGGGACGATCCCCTGGAAAAGGGGTCGGCTACCCATTCCAGTATTCTTGGGCTTCCTTTGTGGCTCAGCCTGCAATGTGGGAGACCTGGGTTCGATCCCTGGTTGGGAAGATATCCTGGAGAAGGGAAAGGTTACCAACTCTAGTACTCTGGACTGTATAGTCCATGGGTCACAAAGAGTTGGACACGTCTGAGTGACTTTCACTTCACTTCACTTCTCATTTTATGCTTGGAGCTATTTCTGAGCAAAGTCCTTCAATTGTAATAGTCCAGGTGCATCCTACTCATGGATATCTCTGGCAGTAGTAATATTTAAAAATTATTCAACAGTAAAGTTATTTCTTCTAAATTTATCATCCCACCAAAAGCTAAAGTTATCAAACTGTGTTTCTTTCAAACATTTATTGTCAATTATGCAGTCAGTATACATATATGCAGTGTATATGCTTTCTCCTACAATTTCTGGCTATAAAAACAAGCTCCTGATATCAGCTATTACAGAACAATGGAACTGAGTTATACATTACTAGTATATAGTTTCTGTGATCTACTGTTTTCACTTAAATGCTTATTGAACAAATCAACTGTATACATTGCTTTCCAATAGGGAAAACTTTTATAATTTATTTTTTTTAAAGAACAGTACACAAAAAACTTGAACCCAGAAAGTATATATAGTCATTTGGGTGAAACTTTCAATGTATGACACCCACACTCTGAGGGATGACTTTTCCAGTAGTCAAATAAAAGAGAGAACAGTGGTTTCCGTAAAAGGCCAGACTGGATGAAACACAAGCTGAAATCAAGTTTGCTGGGAGAAATATCAATAACCTCAGATATGCAGAAGACACCATCCTTATGGCAAAAAAAAGAAGAGGATCTAAAGAGCTTCTTGATGAAGGTGAAAGAAGAGAGTGAAAAAGCTGGCTTAAAACTCAACATTCAAAAAACTAAGATCATGGCATCCGGTCCCATCACTTTATGGCAGATAGATGGGGAAACAGTGGAAACAGTAAGAGACTTTATTTTCTTGGGCTCCAAAATCACTGCAGATGGTGACTGCGACAATGAAATTAAAAGACGCTTGCTCCTTGGGAAGAAAGGCTATGATCAACCTAGACAACATTAAAGAGCAGAGACATTACTTTACTGACAAAGGTCCATATAGTCAAAGCTGTGGTTTTTACAGTAGTCCTGTACAAGATGTGAGAACTGGATCATGAAGAAGCCTGAAAGCTGAAGAATTGATGATTTTGAGCCGTGGTGCTAAAGAAGACTCTTGAGAGTCCCATGGACTGCAAGGAGATCAAACCATTGAATCCTGAAAGAAATCAGTCCTGAATATTCATCGGAAGGACTGATGATGAAACTGCAGTTCCAATACTTTGGCCACCTAATGCTAAGAACCGACTCATTGCAAGAGACCCTGATGCTGGGAAAGACTGAAGGCAGGAGAAGAAGGGGATGACAGAGGATGAGATGGTTGGATGATATCACCGGCTTGATGGGCATGAGTTTGAGCAAGCTCCAGGAGTTGGTGATGGACAGGGAAGCCTGGTGTGCTGCAGGCCATGGGGTCACAAGGGTTGAACACAACTATGTGACTGAACTGAACTGAACTGAACCATTTGTATAATGAACCTAAATCAATCAAACTCAGAAGCAGAGAGTGGAATAGTGATTACCAAGAGCTGCGATGCTGAAAAACAGGAAAGAATTAGTCAAAGATATAAAGTTTCAATTATACAAAATGAATAACCCCTGGAAATTTATCACATAGATTAGAGACTAGAATTAAGAGTACTACATTATATATTTACATAAGGCTTACCTGGTGGCTCAGTGGTAAAGAATCTACCTGCCAAGGCAGGAGACATGGGCTCCATCCCTGGGTCAGGAAGACCCCCTGGAGAAGAAAATGCAACCCACTCCAGTATTTTTGCCTTGAAAATCCCCTGGACAGAAGGAGCCTGGCAGGCTTAGCAACTAAACAACAAGACATTTACTTAAAAGCAAACAGATACAGTTATCTTTTGACACACTGTTTTAAAGGTTTAAGTGGTTCTATCAATTACCATTCTCCCTTATATGGAACAATTTTTTTTTTTTCCATTTAAAATATTGGGGAAAATATAACAAGGTTTAGAAACTTAAACCTTGTTGGTCAGTAGCTAAATCATGTTTGCCTCTTTTCAACTCCATAGTCTGCAGCACCATAAACTTCCCTTTCACTATCTCCAAGCTTGCTCAGACTCGTGTCCATTGAGTCAATAATACCATTCAACTATCTAATTCTCTGTCACCCGCTTCTCCTCCTTCCCTCAATCTTTCTCAGCATCAGGGTCTTTTACAATGAGTCAACTCTTTGCAACAGGTGACCAAAATATTGGAGCTTCAACTTCAGCATCAATCCTTCCAGTGAATATTCAGTTTTGATTTCCCTTAGGATTAACTGTTTTGATCTCCTTGCTTCATCTCTTTCAAGAGTCTTCTTGAAAAGAGTCTCTTTCAAGAGTCTTCTCCAGCACCACAACTTGAAAGTTTCATTTCTTTGGCTCTTAGCCTTCTTTATGGTCCAACTCTCACATTCATATCTGACTACCGAAAAAAAACATAGTTTTGCTCTGCTTTTAAATATTCTAAGTTTTGCATAGCTTTTCTTCCAAGGAGGATGCATCTTGTAATTTCGTGGCTGCAGTCACCATCTGCAGTGATTTTAGAGTCCAATAAAGTATAATCTGTTATTGTTTCCACTTTTTATCCATTTATTTGCCATAAAGTCATGGGACTGGATCCCATGATCTTAGTTGTTTTTAATGTTGAGTTGTTGAGCTTGAACCTAACATTTTAATTTAATGTTAACACACAGTTATAACTACTGAAAGTGAGAGAAGGCAAATCAAATTGAGGTGGCACTGACTCTGGGTGAGTGATCACACCATTGTGGTTATCTGGATCATTAAGATCTTTTTTTGTATAACTCTTCTGTGTATTCTTGCCACCTCTTCTTAATAGCTTCTGCTTCTATTAGGTCCATAACATTTCTGTCGTTTATTGCATGAAATGTTCCCTTGGTATCTCTAATTTTCTTGAAGAGATATCTAGTCTTTCCCATTCTTTTGCTTTCCTCTACTTCTTTGCATTGATCACGGAGGAAGGTTTTTTTGGTTGTTGTTGTTGTTTTTTGTCTCTCTTTGCTATTCTTTGGAACTCTGCATTCAGATGGGTATAAATTTCCTTTTCTCTTTGCCTTTTGCTTCTCTTCTTTGCTCAGCTAATTTAAGGTTTCCTCAGAGAACCATTTTGCCTTTTTGCATTTCTTCATCTTGGGGATGTTTTTGATCACCACCACCTGTACAATGTTATGAACCCCAATAATTAGTTCATCTTACATGCTAGCAAAGTAATGTTCAAAATTTTTCAAGCTAGGCTTCAACAGTATGTGAGCTGAGAATGTCCAGATGTTCAATTTGAGTTTACAAAAGGCAGAGGAACCATAGATCAAATTACCAACATCTGTTGGATCATAGAAAAAGCAAGAGATTACAGAAAAACATCTACTTCTGCTTGTTTGACTACGCTAGAGGCTTTGACTGTGTGGATCACAACAAACTGTATAAAATTACTAAAGAGATGGGAATACCAGACCACCTGACCTGCCTGCTGAGAAATATGTATGCAGGTCAAAAGCAACAGTTAGAACTGGACATGGAACAATGGACTGGTTCCAAATTGGGAAAGAGTATGTCAAGGCTGTATATTGTCACCCTGCTTTTTAACCTCTATGCAGAGTACATCATGTGAAATGCCAGGCTGGATGAAGCACAAGCTGGAATCAAAACTGCAAGGAGAAATATCAATAACCTCAGATATGCAGAAGATATCACCTTTACAGCAGAAAGCGAAGAGGAACTAAAGAGCTTCTGATGAAGGTGAAAGAAGAGAGTGAAAAAGCTGGCTTAAAACTGAACGTTCAAAAAACTAAGGTCATGGTATCTGATTCCATCTCTTCATGGCAAATAGATGGGGGAACAATGGAAACAGTGACAGACTTTATTTTGTTGGACTCCAAAATCATTGCAGTTGGTGACTGCAGCCATGATTAAAAAACTCTTGCTCCTTGGAAGAAAAACTATGACAAACCTAGACAGCATATTAAAAAGCAGAGACATCATCTTACTGAAAAAGGTCTATATAGTCAAAGCTATGGTTTTACCCGTAGTCATGTACAGATGTGAGAGTTGGACCATAAAGAAAGCTGAGCACCAAAGAATTGATGCTTTTGAACTGTGGTGTTGGAGAAGACTCCTGAGAGTCACTTGGACAGCAAGAAGATCAAACCAGTGAATCCTAAAGGAAATCAGTCCTGAATATTCATTGGAAGGACTGTGCTGAAGCTAAAGGTTCAATACTTTGGCCACCTGATGCAAAGAACTGACTCATTGGAAAAGACCCTGATACTGGGAAAGATTGAAGGCAGGGGGATAAGGGGACATCAGAGGATAAGATGGTTGGATGGCATCACTAACTTGATGAACATGAGTTTGAGCAAGGATTGGTAATGGACAAGGAAGCCTGGCATGTTGCAGTCCATGGGGGTGCAAAAGTCAGACATGACTGAGAAACAATGCAACAACAACAAAAGCTGCTATGAATATTTGCATGAAATTCTTTGTGTTGGAGATATGCTTTATTTTGCTTAAATACCTAAAATTGGAATTTCTGGATAATATAGTATATTTAACTTTATAAGGGATCTCACATTCTCTTCGAAAGTTGTTATATAATTTAATACTCCCACGAGCAATATGTCATTTCAGTTATTCCATATCCTCTCTGACATTTGGGATATTCATTGTATTTAATTTTAGACATCTGAGTTTGTTTAAGCAGTGGCACATTGTGGTTTTACCTTGCATTTTCTTTATGATTAATGCTAATTAACATTTTTCAATGTAACTTCTGGTCATTTTTATATTGTCAATCGTTACTATCCTTTTAAGGACTTTTGCTTATTTTTCTTAAGCTATATGTTTTAAAATTACTACTGATATTTAAGAGTTCTTTACATATTCTGGGTTAAAGTTGTTTGAGAGTTAAAAGCACTGTATTTTTTCCAAATATGTAATTTGGATTTTCATCTTCTTTTCTTTTTCTCTTTTTTTTTTAAAAAAAATTAGTTATAATTGACAAATAAAGTGTACAATGCTGTGTTTGATACATATACACATTATGAAAATATTCCTACCATAAAATATATTAACACATCCATCACCTCATATAGTTCTCTTTTTCTTTTTTTCTCCTTTTGGTGAGCTCACTTAAGATCTGCTGACTTAGTAAATTCAGTTATACAAAGCAGAATTGTCATTTTATTATTAATAACTTTTGAAATTAAGGTTTCTAACTTTGATGAAACAAATATATCAAAATTTTTCTGTAGTTAATATTTTGTCCATTTGAAACATCTTTACATATTCAAAAGTAAAGCTTTATTTCTGTTTTTTCATTCCATAGAAGTACTATAGTTTTAGCCCCAACACTTGTGTTTTTAATTCATCCTCACTTAAATCTGGTGTGTGGTATAACATGTCAAAATTATCTTTTGTTGTTGCTCCAAATATCTAGAGTTGTTTCTATGAAAATTGAGAAACTTTCATTTCCTCATTGGATGCCTTGTTTCCTTAGCCAAACAACAATTAAATATGCCTGCTTATCCTCACCATAATTATCAGTAATATGATGGTCTTCTTTTGAACTCTTACCAGGCTCCTCTGTCCCTGGAATTTTCCTGGTAAAAATATTGGAGTGAGTTGTCATTTCCTCCTACAGGGGAACCTCTAATAATTGCCCCTTGAGAAGGAAATGGCAGCCCACTCCTCATGTCCGGAGAATCCTATGGGCAGAGGAGCCTGGCAGGCTACAGTCTATGGGGTCACAAAGAGTCAGACATGACTGAGTAACTAAACAGCAGATCATATATGTTGCCAAAAGAACAAATATGGAAGGTATAATTCTTACAGGGTTTTATAAATGTATGCAAGTAGAATACAATTAATAAATGATATAGAACTGAGAGCTCAATTTAGAAAAATACTTCTAGAAAGCTCAGATAATTGAAGGAAAAATAAAAGATCAAGAAAAAATAATGAAGAAGTATATGTTCTCTGATTCAGCTGGAGACATCTGTTTTAATTCTGCTCTTTTCTGTTGGTAAAAGCAAAATTCCATGCATATGGTCTATTGGTGTAGCACCTTCAAAATTGTTTAATATTTGAAAATTTTTATCCGTATTTAAGAAAGATCATCCAATGTTTTGCATGAAGGATTTGGCTTGGTGCCACTTAAGAAAAGCTTAAAAACTTTTAATTGCTGCATTTAAATTTTGGATGCCACACTAGTGTTAATGTAATGCGAAGTAGAGCTGATGATCCTCTTATCTAAACAAGGGCATGAGATCCATCCAGTGGATTTGACAGATCAGTGGTTAGCAAATGTTCTACCAGCTAGGATATTTTAGCACATGACACTGTATTGTCTGACTAATTATGGGATAACTCAAAGTAGAGGTTTGTGCTGATAATCAGGAACCAGAATCAGTGGAAAGCTAATTGTAGGGTCAGAATTGAACATTTGGAGGTGGTAGCTGTGTCCTGATTTATTAACTCAGACAAGACCATAGTGAGAAAGGATCAATCATGCTATTTAGCAGATAAATTACATCCTTGATTTTGCAAAGGAAAGAAAGAACATAGTCGTTGAGTATGTTATAAACTTCACATTGATTCTACTGAATCACAAATGAACTAGTTACTTCAATTTTGTATTTTAAAATAGAAGATATGGTTCAGAATAAAAGGAATTTTTTCCAAAGTATAATTTTTTCAGTGATTAATGACATGTTGTAAATCTTAAGGAAAATGTGGTAACTTTTTGATGAAAGTGTTGGGGAGAATACTTCAATTTTATTTTTGTAAGCTATATTAGGCAATAGTCCTCAATTCCACTGTTACCATTAGAGCTGTGTTATGATGCTTGTTTTGTAGGTGGAAAATGCAACTTCTTGTTACTATATGTAAGAAGCATATGTGTCTCATTTCTTTTGAATGATATTATACACTAGATTAACTGAAAGTGTAGTATAGCTCAGATATAGTTTACTGACTGATTAATAACACCTAGATTGAGATCTTTAATGAAATGTGTTCAGAAACAGAGAAAGCGAGACCAAAATGACTGTACTTTCAAACTTGACTCAGAAACTGAGGAAGCTGAGAATATTTTAAATGAAGAAAAATAGGAAAATAAATTTCCAAAGTATGAGAATGATGAGTTTTTTCAAATACTAAAAGAAAAACTGTCATAAAGTATCACCACTAGATTAATCAACAGTTTCTTGAGAAAGTGGAATAAATATGGAATCCTTAATATCCAGTGTGACTCTATTTGGAGATAGGACCTTTTAAGAGGTAATTAAAATTAAATGAAGGGCCTTCTCAGGTGGCTCAGTTGTAAAGAATCCTCTTGCAATGCAGGAGATGTGGGTTCAAACTGTGAGTTGAGAAGATCCGCTAGAGAAGGAAATGGCAACCCACTCCAGTATTTTGCCTGGGAAATCCTGTGGATAGAGGAGCCTGGTGGGCTACAGTCCATGGGATTGCAAAAGTGTCAGACATGACTTAGCAACAAAATAGCAGCAACAGGTTAAATTAGTTCATGAGAATGGGGCCCTAATCCAATATGACTGGTGTTTTTGTAAGAAAAGAAAGACACACCAGGGATACACACATAGAAGAAAGGCCATGTAACAGTCTGCAAGCCCAACATGTTGATCTTGGACTTCTCACCCTCAGAACCAAAAGAAAATAAATTTCTTTTGTTTAAGTCACCCAATCTGTGACATTTTAATATAAAAGCCCTAGAAAACTAACACATCTACATAAAATGTGACAGTTGTTTATTCAGACATGAAAAATTGCATTTTGAAATATTGCTGCTGGCTTGAGAGACTTTGGAAGATGAACAAGGCACAGGGATAAATCCTAGACTGTATTCTTAGTAATGGGTATAGAGAACTGGATTCTAAAGCATGTGTATTGGACTGACTGTAAGTAAATGGCATGTAGAACAGGTTGAATATGTTAAGTTGTCATATTTGATTTATTTGCTGAATTTATTAGCAAACTTGTGAAAATAAATTATTTGGACTCTGCTGATTCATATTTTACTCTTCTAACATTTAGCTTATCATAATTAATTTAAAAAGAACTGGTATAAATTTGACTATAAATGTTTAGAAATAATTTGAATTTTCTTAACTCTGCAGGGGGCTTCCCAGGTGACATTAGTGGTAAAGAACCTGCCTGCCAATGCAGGAGACATAAGAGACTCAGGTTCAATCCCTGAGTCAGGAAGATCCCCTGGAAAAGGAAATAGCAACCCACTCCAGTATTCTTGCCTAGAGAATCCCATGGACAGAGGAGCCTGATGGGCTCCAGCCATGGGGTCACAAAGAGTCAGACACGACTGAAGAGCATTTGAAGCATATATATGAAATCCATTGAAACAGTGTCTATATGCATATTATATTTATGAAACTTTACCTATTACAACTTAAATTTATCTTCTAGTTGCCATACCATCAAATGCATTTACCAAAGAAAATCCATTGGCTGTTCAAACACTCAAATAATTGTTCAACAATGCTAAGAAAATATGTAAGGCAATGAAAGACTATTAGCCAGGTTAATATCTTATTTTCTCTTTCACTTATGATTTACCTTATACTTGAAATATATTTAAGCTGGTTTCAGTATAGTGTTAATATGTGTGTTTGTAAATATATGATTAGCAATAGATATATGCCTGTGTGAATATAAAAACATTTGTTGATCATAGACTGATGCCAAAATAATGAATAAGATGGTTTCTTTCTTGTCAGCCAAGTGACTCATCACCAAAAGTATATTCTCTAAGCATTTTTTCAAATGTTTTTTGCAGTTGTTAATAGTGAAAGAGTTCACAAACTTTGGTCTTGTAATTCAGTAAACACCTTTCTCAAGACATTGAGCTATGTCACAATAAAGAATTTGTTTCTCAAGAATTACAGAGCATTTCGAATGTGAGAGTACCGACTGTCCTTCTCTCATCCTACTGTTCCCCAGCATGCTGGTCTCTCACAGATATGCCCAGACACAGCAGGAGCAATGGAACCATAGGCAGAAAACTATCAAGATCCCCAGGTCTGCAATCACCTCGAGCAGATAGCTAGATGTTTACACATCTCTGGAGTAGTGACTACCCCAGAATTCTGTCTGGCTGAGGATTTGGTTTGATATTCAGGTATCTCCTAGCAGATGGCTGGATGTAGTATAGACATTTTGCCAAATATACTTCTAGCCACTGACACCTTGAGACCTTTTTGACTAAAATCCTTGTAGAAAATAATTAAAATCCTTTAGAGTGCCTAAAACACATTTTGATGAAAGAATAGAACCCATAGGTCATGTGAATCATCTTGATCACATATTTTATTCCATATGAAACTTTTGATTATATGTTTCTGTGGAACTTCAGAGGTGCTAGACTCCCACAAGTTCTTGGAGAGTCTCTCACTGAATCATGATTTTACATCCAGATGAAACAAAACTATGTCCATCCCTGAAACTCACTGCATTGAAAACCACATTTGAATTCCCTGTTTATTCAGTACCTGATTCAATTCTTCCCTATCTAAGCACTTCATTGACTCTTTCAAAAATCTCACCCTAATTTACAGTTAGAGACTTCCCTTAAGACCGTTGTTTCACCTCAAAAAAAAAAAAATGTAAAATTTAAAGGAAATTAAAGGCTTCTTTCTGCTCAGCGTTCACTTCCTAAGTTATAACCTACCAGCATTCATAGTTAGGTAACTTTGTGAATACAAATTAGTACAAACATCTTAATCATTAGACAAATATAGTCCTACTTTTCTTAGTATTCTGTTAGGCTATATATTAAGACATTTTCTTACCTTTTGCAATGTTTTAATGATAAATTGTAAAACTATTTTAAAATTATTTTACCTTAAACCTATGAATTTACTGCATCATGTGTGTACATGATTGAATGTGCATGGGGCAAAAAACAAGGAAGGAAAAAGGCTGCACTTAGCAGGCTAAGGAAGACTACATTTAAAATTGATGGTAAAGGGAGGACAGATTTCTATAATTAAAAATTATAATGTTAAATATTTTTTATAAAAGTATTTTAAGAATGTTGTAGTGTAACAACATAGACATGAAAATCACTCCATCACAAACCCCAATCCACTAATAAGTTTTATGTGAGAACTTCACTGAAAATCAATGTGAATTATATTAATAAAATGAAACCAGAAGATATTTATACTTTTTAAAACAAAAATCTATACTAAACTTAAAAATCAAATTTTGTTATCTTTAATTGATATACTTTATATAAATCAAACAATTATGTTGAAAATATACATTGTCATGCAGATACCAAATTGGCCAATATGTTTCAAGAAGGAATTTGATACTAGCTAGCAAAGATGAGTTACAAAAGAAATATATATATATTTTTTTGTTGTTGTTGTTCTATTATTAATTTTATTTTATTTTTAAACTTTACATAATTGTATTAGGTTTGCCAAATATCAAAATGAATCCACCACAGGTATACATGTGTTCCCCATCCTGAACCCTCCTCCCTCCTACCTCCCCATACCATCAATATATTTTTAAAAAAGAAAGTTAGTAATGCTGGGTTTTGTTTTGCTCTGTGTGTGTGTGTGTGTGTGTGTGTGCGTGTGTGAACATGTGTGCATACATTTCCCTTTCTTTGGCACATTTTTCAAATGTAACTATGGTCAGCACTCTGGCTTCCTTTCTACATGTCCTAGAATGTGGAGAAAGGAGAACACCATGTGGAGACAGAGGCAGATATTATAATGATGTGTCTACAAGCTAAGGAACTCTGACAAGCTATGGATTGCTGACACCCACCAGAAGGTGGGTGGGAGTCATGAAATAGATCAAACATTTATAGAATAAGATCACAAAAATAATATTAAAACTGTCTAGAATTGTTAAAGAAAACCTATCACTCTTTACTGAACATAAACAGGGTGTGTATTTACTTTGATGTGGAATTATAGCTTTAATGTCAAATCTTCGTTTCTTCTTTTTGCCACCAAACTGATCTTACTTGAGAATTTAAATACTAATGATAGATTAAGAAAGAGGAAGATTTAGGATGATAGGTTCAAGGGGGAGGAGGTAGAGACAAACAAAAATATTAAAAACATGACTTATGGACATGGCAAGGAACACAAGTCAAAGGCTTTCACTTTCCACCTTCTCACCCCTCTATTGAAGTTCAGGGTCAATGTTATATCATACATGTTTCAGGTTAGTATGGGTCATCTAAATAAATGATGAAATCAGGGGCCAGTTTTGTTATTTTATTATAGGACACAGAATAATAGGTTGATTTTTTTGAAAGAAATGAATAAAGAGGATGAACCAACACGATGACAAGAGGAACAGAATCATTGCCCTCTTCTCATCCCCATCCACTGCCCATCCAGAAGGTATTCATAAATGAGTGAGTATCTTCCCAGTTCGTTCTTCTGTGCACCAATAGGAAAGTGCAATACACCTAAGTATCTACACAAAGGTATGTTTACCGTAAGATTTGTGTAAGCTGGGCAAAGGGCCCAGACATAACTGGGCATCTTAGTATTGTCATTATGAACCAAAATATCTGTGGTTGGCATATGAACTTGTGTTTTAAAAAACCTTTCCTGTAATGGAACCAGAGTTGGAGGCCATTTAGGCAACCACTCATTAAGTGTTCCATACTATTTCCTCTTCCCATTCTACACTCTGATGCAACAACTATTTGAACAAATCCATACTCATATTATTAGATGTTGAATAAATTAATAAAAGAAAAATATGACTCATAACTAATTTTTGGAATAATTCTTAAAGTAATGAATGAATACACTATTTAAATGTGAATAATGGTATCATTTATTAAAATTTAACATCAGATCTGGTACAGAGGCCACATACTGTATTAGGTGACAAATATATACACTATATATGGGCTTCCCAGGTAGCTCAGCTGGTAAAGAATCCACCTGCAATGCAGGAGAATCCAGTTCAATTCTTGGGTTGGGAAGATCCCCTAAAGAAGGGATAGGTTACCCATTCCAGTATTCATGGGCTTCCCTAGCGGTTCAAATGATAAAGAATCCAGCTCCAATGCAGGAAACCTGGGTTCCATCCTGGGCTGGGAAGATCCCCTGGTGGAGGGCATGGAAACCCATGCCAGTATTCTTGCCTGGACAAGGTGGTGGGCAGAGGTGCCTGGTGGGCTACAGTCCATGGAGTTGCAAAGAGTCAGACATGAATGAGGGACTAAGCATAGTGCAGCATATATACTATATGCATATTAGTTTAACACTCATAACAATGCTATGAGTCCAGTATTACATTATCAGTTTAATTTCTTATGATGTTATGTAGCTTATAAGTAGAATAACCTGGATTTGGCTCCAAACCAAGTATTTATTTTTCTACTTGCTGAAATAGTTTATTGAGTCAAACAATTAATAATCAACACGCCTGGATATAGAGATCAATTTCTTTCACTTAAAATTTACCATCCTACTAAAATTAACTTCATATTGACTGCTTTGCCAGTGCAATACACTGAGAGCAAAAAAAAAAACCTTTCAATAGAAAATAAAAATTAATCTCACCTCTGAACAAAGCAAAGAATCTCATTTGCATGGATACTTATATAATGATGACATAACCTCTGTTCCCAAGCTTGCTATGTTAATGATGTGTGTCAATATGAATTCATTCTCAAACCCATAGTTACATGCAGCTAGTTTAATGACAGACATCAGTCTGGAGCCACATAGAAGCTGTAATTATACCCTAACTTTCTGCTTTTATAAATGAAAGAAATGTGCTCATTCCAAAAACGTATCCAATTTGACATGAGGCCTCTACTATCCTTCCTCACAAAGGACTTATGACCTAAAATTTATTCGACCTCACTCCCAAAAGTTAAATTTTCAATAAATAGTCACTAATGGATGTAATACAAATTTCTATACAAATTTTCCATAACAGTCTTAATTGCCTCATCATAAATCTAGTGTAAGATGAGATCAAATGACACATAAACAAGTATATGCCACAGAATTACACAAAAGAACTGCTAGCAAGAAACATTGAGTATGTACCCTGACCAATATCAATTTTTTATACTTTTGAATGTCTATAGTCTTCTATAATGCCAAATTTCAGAATAGCAGCTTTGAACAACTGCAAATCCTCCAATTTCTTTTGACTTCCAAAGATTATTAATATCTGAATAGCATATAGAATTATTTTCTGCTAAGATATTGAGGTGTTAACAATATTTTATTGTAAATTTAGAAATACAATATTTATTAGCAATAAGTTAATTGCTAATACAGATTATTGTCAGCCATATATCTGACAAACAAAAGAAATTTATTTCCTGAAAATCAAATGAGGAAGATTTTTGCCAGGAGGAAAACTTCAAGAGCCAGATACTTGACTGAAAAAATTAGTTTGAACAGAACCATTAATAATGCAAACCTGGCAGTAAGTGTCACCTGAAATCGGGCCATAGCATGTTCGTTCCCACAATACTAGCTTTCTGTATGCTTCTCTGACTTTGAACTTGGCATGCAATTATGCACTATTTTTTCCATCCAAGGTTTCTTGAAGGGTGGAGCAAATAGATCAAAAATTGTGAATGAGGGAAAGAAGAAAACAGCAGTAAAAATACTCAGAGAGTATGTAAAAAGAGGTAAAGAAAATAAACGGGTCAAAAAGGTAATAAAAATGAAATCTTACTACTGCAGTAGTCACTTTGCTTCTCTCTTTTTTGCACCCATTGTGACAGGTGTCCTTATTTCTAAAAGAGTTTATTACCCTCATAATGTAATGGTTTCTTCTAGAAAAAAACAAAAAAATCACTATGCCTCATTACTTTCAATCTCATTTGTTTCTCCATGTCACATTTAAGAAAATGAAAACATATTAAAATGCTCACATATCAACTTCACCAGCTAGGGAAGTTCTAGCTGGATTATGCCTGAGGTAGTGCAATATATTAAATCAATTGAAGCAAGAAAATTTATTGTGTAAATGCAATAAAAATATCTAGAATTTCTTCTGCATTTATTTTTTACAATATTCTATAATGAATATGTGCTTCTTGGAATTCTTTTGTAAACAAACAATATAAATAATGCAAAGGAAAATCATGAAGTATATTACTAACTACACTATCTTTCTAATTTGGTAATTGCAAAAACTTCAAACAGCCATTCTATTTTGTGATGTTTCAAGTTACCAGAAAACCAAATTTGCTTGTAAATTTATAATAGCATGTTTTAATATTTTTCTCATATTTTGAATTATATCAGATATTATATTTGGTAATACATTTTAAAGTTCAATGGAGCCAATAAACTACATACTTGTATTCACCAAAGTTCAGAACATTTTGCAACATACAAATGATCAATTAAACAGATAGGAAATATAAGCTTTAGTATGAGTGCTAAGACGTTTCAGTCACGTTCTACTCTTTGTGATCCCATGGACTGTAGACCACCAGGTTCTTCTGTCCACGGAATTCTCCAGGCATGAATACTGGAGTGGATTGCTATACTCTCATCCAGGGGAATCTTCCCCACCCAGGGATCAAACCTGTTGTGTCTTACATCTCCTGCATTGGCAGGCGGGTTCTTACCACTACCACCACCTGGGAAGCGAGGTTAATTTGCAGAATGTGGCTTGATCTTTGGCCACTTTTAGGCTCCCAATATTCTTCCTGATTTATTTATTAATTTTTAATGTTAAATTAAACTTTCATTTTTTTTAAATTTTATTTTATTTTATTTTTTTTGAGCTTAGTTTTTTTTTTTAAACTTTACAAATTGTATTAGTTTTGCCAAATATCAAAATGAATCCACCACAGGTATACATGTGTTCCCCATCCTGAACCCTCCTCCCTCCTCCCTCCCCATACCATCCCTCTGGGTTGTCCCAGTGCACTAGCCCCAGGCATCCAGTATCATGCATCGAACCTGGACTGGTAATTCGTTTCATACATGATATTATACATGTTTCAATGCCATTCTCCCAAATCTTCCCACCCTCTCCCTCTCCCACAGAGTCCATAAGACTGTTCTATACATCAGTGTCTCTTTTGCTGTCTCATATACAGGGTTATTGTTACCATCTTTCTAAATTCCATATATATGCGTTAGTATACTCTATTGGTGTTTTTCTTTCTGGCTTGCTTCACTCTGTTTAATAGGCTCCAGTTTCATCCACCTCATTAGAACTGATTCAAATGTATTCTTTTTAATGGCTGAGTAATACTCCATTGTGTATATGTACCACAGCTTTCTTATCCATTCATCTGCTGATGGACATCTAGGTTGCTTCCATGTCCTGGCTATTATAAACAGTGCTGCAATGAACATTGGGGTACACATGTCTCTTTCCCTTCTGGTTTCCTCAGTGTGTATGCCCAGCAGTGGGATTGCTGGATCATAAGGCAGTTCTATTTCCAGTTGCTTGCTCAACATGGGATATTTCCTTTTAGAGGAGTATATTTGTCTTTATGAGCATTCTCTATAGAGAGATTTATCCAAAAGAGAATATAGAGGAACAGAAGAAGGAATGCACATGCTATCATCCAGAGAAGCAACCACAGAAGATTAAAAACTGCCATCATTCGCTCCTGATATTCTTTCTTATAAACTTTAAGCTTAATAAATATTTTAAATCAACCAGATGTGGGGACGTTGCAGTTTATTATATCTGAAGTTTATTATAATTTTCAGAATTTGTAGGTTGATCTTCTAGTAGCAAATGCCTATACTGTCTACTTTGTGCACCCTCCCAGGTACCTTGCCTGCTCTCTGAGCATATCTAACAGATGGGCTGAAGAAGAATAAAGGCATATTTTTTTTTGTTTATTACTTTGCATTGATTTGGCCTCTAACCTCTGTGTAAGCCTAGAGTTATTATTCCAGAGGTTGAAAGAAAAAACTGAAAAGTCACTTTCCTGGACAAAATCTTTGAGATACTGTAACATAAGCACCACTAACATGAGAACTATATGTCAGACAGAGATGATTTTTCCATTTGTGGACAGAATACAATATAGATTAGTACATTAAGGGTTCTGAGACCAGCATTATATTGATACTTTGAGGATTCAAACTATATGCATGTCATGATGTATCACCCACTGATGCTGTCAGCATGGGCCCTGGCTTCAGCAGATGCAGTGTGGCAGCAGACACAAAGCAGTGATCAGAAAGCAAATAAAACAAGAGAATGTGAGGAAGCCTACAAAAAAAAAATTGTTAACTCATTTAATATGATTACAGGATGCAATACCTTTTTGAGATGGAAAAGTGACTACAGGGGTAGATAGATGTAATATAGAAACAAGTGATGTGTGTGTCCATAAGAACAGAAGTCAGCAAACTATGACCCATGGACCAAATCTGGTTTTGTACCTGTTTTTTTTTTTTTTTTTATAAGTAATGTTAATTGGAACACAAACACTCCCATTTGTTTATGTATTTTCTGTGGATGGTTTCATGCTATAACAGCAGAGTTGTTCAGTTGTCAAGGCAAAGAATAAAATATTTACTCTCTGACATTTTATAGAAAAAGTTTGCTAATCCCTGGTCTGAAGAAGAACACCTGCCAGAGCCGGGCAACATTATATTGACTTAACTTAGTGCCTGCTATAGTTTAAACAAGACAAGGCCAAGAATGGTTTTCATTTTCAAGAAGTTTATAAAAAACATTTTTGAAGAGTGGAGAGTTACAGAGGAGTATATCAGAATTATCTGTGTCCCTAACAATGACATTAATTTAAAAACCTCTCCAGAAGAAAGCAAGTCTGCAAATATACAAAAAGTACCTCCTCAGCTCCATGCCCCATCCTTAGCCACGAGTATGACAGTAGTGAAAAAGTCAAGTACTGTTCATGTTTCAATATAGTTTTTACCCAGGGAAACATAGAAGAAAATAAACACAAAAATAATTTGCATTTACATGGAAATAGGTTCAGAGTAGGAAGAGTAAAATGTAGTAATCTGAGAAAGTAGGAAACATTGAGTCTACTGGATCTAACTCATCATTTGGGACCACATCTACTGAGCCCATCTGGTCCCAGCCAACCTTCAGACGTAGAAGGGAAACACATATGCTAATTTGTGCATGCTACTGATCGTGTGGTGGTTGATTACTCACAATTGTTGTGGTAATAACCATCACACATCACTTTTAGGTCAACATATAAAGTCCTATGCCTTACAAATGTCTATATCTATTCTTAATTCTGTTTCAAGCATCATCAAATATGCCTCTACTTTTTGTTCATTATACTCCAGTTACCCCTCTATGCTTCATGTCGCTTAAATAAGCCAATCATCCTTCTGACTCAAACCTTTAATCATCTCTCTGTAAAATGCTTTTTACCTATATATCTTTCTGTCTCTTCCTCACCTCACTCATATATGAGACTACATCTCATTGCTGTAATATGTAATCTTTCTTCTTAGTTCTTTTGCATATCTGATATTTTATTACACATTTTATTTACTTGTTTATTCATTGTCTCTTCCACCAGAATTTTAACACCATAAAGGCAAGGACTTTTCTTTGTTATATTTTCTTCTTGACCTCAGAGTTATAGAATAGTGGTTAACAAGACTATGGCTGTTCATATATACACACATATATTATATATATATATATATATATATATATATATAATTTATAAATATATAGTTTTGGTTGTTTTCTACAAAATGGTACAAAGCTTAATGCATAGTGAGCTTGCTTATACTGTCCTAGATTTAAAGGCAACAATTTATGATCATGCTTGAGATTAAAATAAAGCACAAAAAAGTCTACGTAAATTATATTCAGAAATGTTTGAGGTGGGGAACTGGAATATCTGCAATTAAATAAGGTCAGAAGTTATTTGTTATCAGAGAATAGCAAAAATATATGTGTGTGTGTATATATGTGTATATATATATAATGTATACATATTATCTGCTGTGAAAAATGTGAGAAATAATTTTGTTAGGATGCAATAGCATGTGGTCTAATAAAGGATGATCTTGGGACTTCCCTGACAGTCCAGTGGTTAAGACTCTGTGCTGTCAATGCAAAGGGTGTACATTCAATCTCTGGTCAGGAAACTAAGATCTTGTGTGCTGCGCAGCATGGCCAAGAGATTAAAAAATAAAAATAAAAAATAAAATAAAAAGGATGGTCTTTTTGAAGCTCTTTAATCTTCACTCAAATATACCATAAAGATATAACATGTTTATAAACTTGATGCTCTAAGAGACATAGTAGAACGCCTAGTAAAGCAGTGAACAAAAAATAATTTTAAAAGAAATACAAAGATTTTGGAAATAGCCTAGAAAATGAACGAAAATAATATTTTTAAAAAGTCCCAAAAGCTACAGAGGAAAAATTTTTAAGCAAATATAAATAAACTAATCATATGATTTTTTACAGTTCTCCAAACATCTCTGTCGGTCAGTCAGTTCAGTCGCTTAGTAGTGTCTGACTCTTTGCAACCCCATGGACTGCAGCACGCCAGGCTTCCCTGTCCATCACCAACTCCTGGAGCTCACTCAGACTCATGTCCATTAAGTCGGTGATGTCATCCAACCATCTCAACCTCTGTCATCCCCTTCTTCTCCTGACTTCAATTTTTCCCAGCATCAGGGTCTTTTCCAATGAGTCAGTTCTTTGCATCAGGTGGCCAAAATATCGGAGGTTCAGCATCAGTCCTTCCAATGAACATTCAGGACTGATTTCCTTTAGGATGGACTGTTTGGATCTCCGTGCAGTCCAAGGGACTCTCGAGAGTCTTCTCCAACACCAGTTCAAAACTGGTTCAAAGCAGTTCAAAAGCATCAGTTCTTCGGCGCTCAGCTTTCTTTATAGTCAATTTAGCAATGGAGACAATATTTCAGCATTTTCAGATCAGATTACTCGCTCAGTCGTGTCCGACTCTTTGCAACCCCATGAATCGCAGCACGCCAGGCCTCCCTGTCCATCACCAACTCCTGGAATTCACTCAGACTCATGTCCATCGAGTCAGTGATGCCATCCAGCCATCTCATCCTCTGTCGTCCCCTTCTCCTCTTGCCCCCAATCCTTCCCAGCATCAGAGTCTTTTCCAATGAGTCAACTCTTCGCATGAGGTGGCCAAAGTACTGGAGTTTCAGCTTTAGCATCATTCCTTCCAAAGAAATCCCAGGGCTGATCTCCTTTAGAATGGACTGGTTGGATCTCCTTGCAGTCCAAGGGACTCTCAAGAGTCTTCTCCAAAACCACAGTTCAACAGCATCAATTCTTTGGCACTCAGCCTTCTTCACAGTCCAACTCTCACATCCATACATGACCACAGGAAAAACCATAGCCTTGACTAGACAAACCTTTGTTGGCAAAGTAATGTCTCTGCTTTTGAATATGCTATCTAGGTTGGTCATAACTTTACTTCCAAGGAGTAAGCATCTTTTAATTTCATGGCTGTAGTCACCATCTTCAGTGATTTTGGAGCCCAAAAAAATAAAGTCTGACACTCTTTCCACTGTTTCCCCATCTATTCAGCATTTTAGGAGACTATAATTAGATGCATTATTTTTTTACAATACTGAACCTGTTTTATATTTTGGGACAGTCTATTGTTTCATTTATAGATTATCAGATTTTAATGTGTTAGGTGTCAAGATAGATATTTACAAGTTTTGGAAGGTAGAGTATTGACAGTAGAAAATGATGGTTAACAATTATTAAAGGTGGGAAGAAACAAAAGCCTTAATTAAGATCTATTCAGTTTATACCCTCATAAATGCCACAGCACTATGGCTTAGTTATTGGAGCAGTCTGCAACTGGCTGTCTTGCTGACTGATCCCAGGGCCTTGGCTTGGATGTTATAGGAATTCAAAATAGGTGGAACAGACTGAGCCAGTGAAACTTATTGATCCCATTGCTGTTCCTTCATCCATTTGCTGCAGGCATATACACATAGTTCATGCCTGTATGACCAAAACACTGGATTGTAGCAAGGTCGATTCACTGTTTTCATCCATCGTAATGACTGATTTAGACTGTCACACAGTCAATGTGATTGATTATATAAAAGTTGGCCAACAAAACTCAAAGTT
The DNA here is from genome assembly GCF_002263795.3 of Bos taurus. Taxonomy (NCBI): domain Eukaryota; kingdom Metazoa; phylum Chordata; class Mammalia; order Artiodactyla; family Bovidae; genus Bos; species Bos taurus. Next base: position 48,923,051 of record NC_037333.1, on the reverse strand, counting down.
GCCTTTCCATAGCTGCTCTCATTATGGTCTGAAAACAGCATTGTTTTTTATCCCTCCAAAGCAACATTTGAAGGGGAGTTTTGTCAATCACTTTGTTCATTCTAAAGCAGATGTCCAAACCAGGTATTTCTTCCTTTATCTACCATCACAACTTCCTCTCTCAGTACCACTGACACGATCATGTTTAGGGCATTGAAATGCCTGCAGCTGCTGTAAGTTCTTACATTTAGATTATGCCCAGGATTCATACAATAGAGCACTTTTTCCAAGAACTGCTATGTGGGCCTGCTACCTTTTGACAGAGTGCCTTTTATATTCCCACAATACAATACTACCATGTTTGCCTGTCATCAAGGATGTGATAGTGGGTTATCAATGAGTACTCTTTCTTCTAGTCACAGTCTTCAAATTCTACTTTAGGGCTCAAGTATACCCATATCAAATAAACAAACTATATGAGAGATATTAAATTTCAGTTTCACTGGCCCAGTCTGTTCCACCTATTTTGTAAATATTTATCTTGACACCTAACAAAACAAAACAAAGCATTGGACTAGTTTTGAAGGAAACTGCTAAATGTCTTTCAAAATGATTCCACCAGTTTACATCCCCATCAACAATCTGTGAGACTTCCTTTGGCTCCACTTCCTTATCAACATATGATGCTGTCAATTTTTCGATTTCAACCACTATACTAGCTGTGTAGTGGTGTCATATTGTTGTTTTAATTTGCATTTTCCTGACCACATATGATATGGACCATATCCTTACATGTTTATTTTCCCTTTGTATATTTTCTTTGGTAGGGTGCCTGTTAGGATGTTTGCTGCTTTTTCTAATCAGGTTAGTTGTTTGCTTATTATTGAGTTTTAAGAATTCTTTGTGTATTTTGGAAAATAAACCTTAAATCAGTGAGTCTTTTGCAAATGCCTTCTCCTAGTCTGTGGTTTGTCTTTTAATTTTCTTGATATTGTCTTTGAATATTTCACTCCACTCTCTTTAGTTGGCATGGTTTCTGAGAAGTCCAATGCCTTTTTTTGTTTTGTTTTTCTGGCTTCTTTTGGAATTTTTCTTTTTTCTTTATTTTTTTGTAGTTGGAAATATATATGCCTAGGTGTATTTTTTCTTTTTTTTTTTTTCTCCATTTATTCTGCTTTGCATTTTCTGAGCTTCCTTGACTTGGCTTGTCCCTTTCTTTCTTCTGATATTCCCACATACGTTACAACTTTTGTAGTTGTTTCAGTTTTTGGACAATCCCTTTTATGTTTCCCCAGTCATTTACTCTTTGCTTTTTGAGGTTCTTTTTTTTGTTTGTTTGTTTCTAATGATTCGATTGATATATACTCTAGCTAGTAAATGTTTTCCTCAGTGATGTCCAGTCTACTGTTAATAGTAAGTCCATCAATGATGTTTTTAATTTCTGTTACAATGAGTTTAATCTCTAGGATTTCTTTTTGGTCCTTTCCTAGGATTTGCTGCCCTCTGCTTACATTGTCCATCTGTTGTTGAATGCTGTTTACTTTATTCATTAGAGTCCTTGTCATATTAATTATAGTTGTTTTAAATACCTAATCTGATAATTCCCATACCTCTATGACATCTGGTTCAGGGTATTTGCTTGGTATTCTTTTGGTAGATAATTTTCTGTTTATATCCATACATGATGTACCAGGTAAAATGAAGTGCTCCAGAGAAGCTTTAGTAATGGGATAGTAGGACTTCACAGGTAGCACTTGTGATAAAGAACCCTCTGACCAATGTAGGAGACATAAGAGATGTGGGTTTGATCCCTGGGTCAGGAAGATTGCTTGGAGGAGGACGTGGCAACCCACTCCAGTTTTCTTGCCTGGAGAATTCCGTGGACAGAGAGCCTGGCAGGCTACAGTCCATAGGGTTGCAAAGAGTCAGACATGACTAAGCAACTTAGCACAATATGATGGTAAGATGTGGAAAGAAAGGAAGCACTCTACAACTCTATGATTAGGTCTTAATCTTTCAGTGAGCCAGTCAGTGCCTCTGGACTGTGAATTTCACAAGTGTTTCTCAGTTTTTTCTCCCAAATTAATTGGGACAGTTAAGCTAGAGTGGGCTGAAGTAAGGTATTTTCTTTGTTCCATGTTAAAGACTAGTGTTGACTGGAGTTGAGTGTTTCTCTTCTAAATCAGTTATCCTCTGATAATGGGCCAACCAGTTAGTCTCTAGTTAACTAGATTTTCCTGAAGACATGCCTTTTCTAAGTAGAACAGAGTAATCTGAAATATTTCAAAATGTTTCCTTTTGCCTTCCCCATGCTGAAAGCCTGAGTGGATTTCTCTCTGGTTATCAACATTTATTGTGGGAATCTAATGAACTTCACGGAGGTAAATCTTATAAAACTGTGGGAATTTTACTATGGCTGGGTCTTCCTGGAGTTTTTTACTTTTAGACTTGCATACATACGAGTCTTGGATACTCACTGACCACATTTCTGGTTTTCCAATGCCTGCACTGATTCCTCTGGAGATTTCCATCCGTGAGTCTCTGTTCCGGTAAATTGTTATTCTCTGCTTTCACTTGTCAGTCTCTCCAATCTCAAGGGGAGTGGTTTGTTCTCTGTCCTTCCTTTTCTGTGTTTTTTTTTTCTCTCATCTTGGCTTACTAAAGAAGATTTGTTACACTGGAGTCTGTTAACCTTTATTTGTTAGAATGAGGTGGTGATTCCAAGATACTTACATGCAAAAGCAGAAACTTGAGGTCTATATTATTTTTTTTAATTCAATGAAAGACATAAGATATGAAAATATTAGTATTTTATTTTGTAATAATTAATAACAAGTGTCTTAAGAAGTTGTTTAGATACTCTCTACAGATGTGAAGTGTACACTTTCATAAAACTTGCTAAGCTGTGTCTGACTCTTGTGACTACATGGACTGTAGCCAGCCAAGCTCCTATGGCCACAGGATATCCTAGGCAAGAATACTGGAGTGGGTTGCCATTTCCTTCTCCAGGGGATCTTCCTGACCCAGAGATCGAACTATGGTCTCTTGCACTGCAGGCAAATTCATTACCAACTGAACCACCAAGAAAGCCCCTTCATAATACTTAATAAATAGCAATGAATCTCATTACATTGGACCACTAAAGCACCTACTTATACTGATAAAAATTTTAAAGTGCATAAGTAAAACTAATAATTTTAAGTAGTTGTACAAATTACCTTTCCTCAGCAAAAAATTTTCCTATTATCTTTATGGATAGTTCACTTACATTTGTTAGTCCTTGGAGAAGCAAGGTTATAATTTGCTTTTTTTGAGGGCCAATGTTGATAATTAACATGTTATATTTGATTGATAAATAACATGCAAGGTTACACACATGTACACACTAATAACATGTGTTATTAAAATCTGAAATTATGGATAACGTTCATCCCAACACTTCATACAGACACTTGAAGAGTAAAAGAGTAACAGCCTTAGCACGATCTTCAAAATAAAATCCTAACTGTGGCTAAATTTTCTAACTTTCCTACTCTAATGTAACTGCATTTAATTTCTAATTTCTAGGAATTCTATGCTCCAAGCTAATTTATACAATATTAAAACAGCTAGTTTTATTGTTTCATATATGCTATGCACAACCCATGATTATTTATTTAATGACACATCATTACATACTAACAGAAGATATTAAGAAGAGGTGGCAAGAATACGCAAAAGAACTATACCAAAAAGATCTTCATGACCCAGATGATGATGATGGTATGATCACTTTTCTAGAGCCAGACATCACGGAATGTGAAATCAAGTGGGCCTTAGGAAGCATAACTATGAACAAAGTTAGTGGAGATGATGGAATCCCAGTTTAGCTACTTCAAATCCTAAAAGATGACGCTGTTAATTAAAAGTGCTGTACTCAACATGCCAGTAAATTTGGAAAACTCAACAGTGGCCACAGGACTGGAAAAGGTCAGTTTTCATTCAAATCCCATAGAAGGAAAATGCCAAAGAATGTTAAAACTACCACACAATTGCACTCATCTCACACGCTAGCAAAGTAATGCTTAAAATTCTCTAAGGCAGGCTTCAACAGTTTGTGAACCATGAACTTCCAGATATTCAAGCTGGATTTAGAAAAGGCAGAGGAACCAGAGATAAAATTGTGAACATCTGTTGGATCATAGGAAAAGAAAAAGAACTCCAGAAAAATACCTACTTCTGCTTTATTGACTATGCCAAAGGCTTTGACTGTGTGGATCACAGCAAACTACAGAAAATTATGAAAGAGATAGGAATACCAGACCACCTGACCTGCCTCCTAGAAATGTGTATGTAGGTTAAGAAGCAACAGTTAGAACTGGACATGGAACAGCAGACTGCTTCCAAATTGGGAAAGGAATATGTCAAGGCTGTATACTGTGACCTTGCTTATTTAACTTATATGCAGAGTACATCATGAGAAACACTGGGCTGGATGAAGCACAGCTGGAATCAAGATTGCTGCGAGAAATATCAATAACCTCAGATATGCAGATGCTACCTCCCTTATGGCAGAAAGTGAAGAACTAAAGAGCCTCTTGATGAAAGTGAAAGAGGAGAGTGAAAAAGTTGGCTTAAAACTCAACATTCAAAAACAAATATCATGGCATCTGGTCCCATCACTTCATGGCAAAGAGATGGGGAAACAATAGAAACAATGAGAGACTTTCTTTTCTTGGGCTTGAAAATCACTGGAGATGGTGACTGAAGCCATGAAATTAAAAGATGCTTGCTCCTTGGAAGAAAAACTATGACCAACCTAGACAGCGTATTAAAAAGCAAAGACATTACTTTGCCAACAAAGGGTCTTTTTAGTCAAATCTATGGTTTTTCCAGTAGTCATGTATGGATGTGAGAGTTGGACTGTAAAGAAAGCTAAGCGTCGAAGAATTGATGCTTTCGAACTGTGGTATTGGAAAGACTCTTGAGAGTCCCATGGACTGCAAGGAGACCCAATCAGTCAATCCTAAAGGAAATCAGTCCTGAATATTCATCGGAAGGACTGATGCTGAAATTGAAACTCCAATACTTTGGCCATCTAATGCGAAGAAATGACTCATTGGAAAAGACCCTGATGCTGGGAAAGACTGAAGTCAGGAGAAGAAGGGGATGACAGAGGATGAGATGATTGAATGGCATCACCAACTTGGTGGACATGAATTTGAGCAAGCTCCAGGAGTTGATGACGGACAGGGAAGCCTGGTGTGCTGTAGTCCACGGGGTGGCAAAAAGTCGTACATGACTGAGTGACTGAACTGACCTGAACTGTTCATTACATAATTATGTCATACATTACATAAAATTTCAGGGACAGAAGCTGTGTGTTTCCTCCAGTATTCACTTCGTACATGGTACATAATATGTTACATAAGTGCATATATATCACTAATAAATAAATCAATAAAGAAGAGATATTTAGCTAAGTCTATCAAAATCCTAGTAAATGTATGTTTTATTTTATAGTTTATATTACATATTGATGGAAAAATATGAAATTGGCTTGACTAATGCAATTTGTCCAAAAGACATTAGTCTGTTAAATTCCAAATTTATATCTCTTTTCTTTATTGCAGTTATAAAAATCAAATGACTGTAAGTCCTACATGTCCAATTTAAAAAGAATAGAAATTAATTAGCTTAAGCTCATTGTTGTCACGAACAAAGTTAGCTAATATGCCAACATTTTCCAATTTTACAAGAGAAGGTGAAAATCACCATTTTAATCTTTCTGTAGCTCTAAATGCCAATTTTTAGTAAGAAAAATATATATTAATACTCTGATCTTTACTACAACAAGGCTTATAGATCTAGATTTGGGACACACAAATATAGCCAAAATTGGATTCTACATAGACCATATGAGACTAGATTATAGAGTAAGAATCAAACAAACATCTTCAAGAAGAATAAAAAAATTAAAGGATGAACAGGGAAAGAGAAGCCCTATTGGAGAGTCAGCTGGGAGAATAGGAAATCAAGTTATTATAGAAAATGAAGAAATGAAAGTGAAGTCGCTCAGTTGTGTCCGACTCTTTGCGACCCCATGGACTGTAGCCTACCAGGCTACTCTTTCCATGGGATTTTCCAGGCAATACTACTGGAGTGGGTTGCCATTTCATTCTCCAGGGGATCTTCCCAACCCAGGGATCAAACCCGGGTCTCCTGCATTGTAAACAGACCCTTTACCGTCTGAGCCACCAGGGAAGTCCTCAGATGAAATGGAGTGATTCAAACTCAGTGGTTTATCCTGGTAAAGAAAATAGAAAGTTGGAGAGAAATTTTTAAAAAATTTATTTTGTAAACCAGAGCTTGTTACACATACTCAGAACAGTTTCACTTATGTTAAGTAGAAGCTGCTTTGTAGCAGGCTGGGGAGAGAATTTGAGCTAAGAACCTGTGAACATACATAAAAAGGATATTAGGAGCTTGGCTGCAAATTTTAGAAAAATAATAGTTGAGATTTTCTTGTGGATAGTGGTGATTTTATTTGTTTGTTTTAGTTTTTGCATGTGAAAATATATTTAAATTCTGATGGTAAGAAGATTGTGAATGAAATCTTACAATTTTAGTTGAGAGTAGAGGTCATAGATGGGACTTTCCTGGTGGCTCAGAAGGCAAAGGATTTGCCTACAATGCGGGAGACTAAGGTTCAGTCCCTGAGTTGGGAAGATCCCCTGGAGAAGGGAATGAAAACCCACTCCAGTATTCTTGCCTGGAGAATTCCACAGACAGAAGAGCCAGGTGGGCTACAGTTCATGGATTTGCAAAGAGTCAGACACAACTGAGTGATCTTGGCTGGCTGAGGGTTCATAGATGAACCTCCAGAGGAAGGTGCAGGCTATATCACAGCCCAAAACATTTATAGAAGAGTAACCCAGAAGAGAAGAAATGACACATTTTCTGTTATTTTAAGATGACTATCACATACAAGATAGACTTTTCATCTAGAAATGTGTATAAAATGGCTGTGACAAGAAATTCGGTCTTTCCAAGATACAAACAGCTTAAACATTTGACGATTTCATCAGTATCTCTGAAAATTATTTTTAGCTTTAGGGTTAAAAATAGAAAGTATTTTGTATGTAAGTAATTTAGCAATATTTACCTAAAATCAAATGGAGAAAATAAGTATGCATTACTCCAAGACAGACTTTTATTGATTGACTATGTTTATAAATTTGAGTATAGTGGGAAGAATTGATGCTTTTGAATTGTGGTGCTGGAGAATTCTCTTGAGAGTCCTTTGGACAGCAAGGAGGTCAAACCAGTCAATCCTAAAGGAAATTTTCCCTGAATATTCTTTGGAAGGACTGATGCTGAAGCTCTAATACTTTGGCAACCTGATGCGAAGTGCAGACTCATTAGAAAAGACCCTAATGCTGGGAAAGATTGAGGGCAGGAGGAGAAGGTCGTGGCAGATGAAAAGATATTTAGGTAGCATGACCAACTTAATGGACATGACTTTGAATAAACTGGGAGGCAATGGAGGACAGAGGAGCCCGGCGTGCTACAGTCCATGGGATCATAAAGAGTTGAACAAGACTTCATGACTGAACAACACAACAACAACAAATTTACAAATATTGGCTATTTTATTTACTTCTCCTCTGCCCCGTTTCCAGCTCTGGATTAATATCCTGTTGATTCAAGTTACCTAATATATAGCGTAAGAGGAATAAAATATGTTGGGTACTGCTGATTAGGTATTTGAGATTGCCCAATTTCTGTTAAATTTCTGAATCATAATTTACTACAAACAAATATCTTCAAGAAGAAAATAAGTTAACTGGCCTCTTAGTTGTCACATATATAATATGACCTCTGTGCGTTTGTAGTAAAGACAATTGAGCATTATGTTCCTTGTACTCTTTTCACTATTCCAAAATTAGCAAAATTATTCACCAAAGTTTCGCTTATTCCTTAAAACTCTAGCAATAGAATTTGCTTTGATTTTGTTACTATGAATTTCTGATAAGTGAAAAATACTATTAGTAAAAATAGCATTTTCATTTACTTTATATAAATCTGAAAGACTTCTTTTTCAGATTCTTCATGTTCATGGATGTCTGGCTTGATCTATAACAATCAGTACTCCGTTTATACTCTAAACAAAACTAGATGCAGCTGTAATACTGGTATGATGTCATGAGTTAACTAAAAATTTAAAATTACATGTAAATTAAACTTTGACAATGGCTTAGAATGTTCTCCATTAATGTCTATTTAAGGAATCACTTTCCAAAAGGGCTAAAAGTCAAGTAAAATAAAATGAACATTTTTGAGTGATGGATGTTCACCTTGTGTGCTGAGATAGAACAAGAATAAATGACTTGCTTTCTACTAATAGATATTAGGAAAACTTTCCAGGTAATGATATACAGTAGTTACTAAAAAGATGATTGCTATTTAAAGATTTGGTAGGAGATAGGAAGCTATATTTTTTAACATCATTTTTGTACTGAATATCTTTGCATATATATATATATATATATATATACACACTATGCTTAGATATTTATTTTAACAAGGATGTATCCTGCCTTCACAAATATATCATAAAGTATTTGAGGCCAATTGTATCTTTAAGTTCTTAATAGCCTACATGAAGATTTTAACATAGTGTGGTCAAAACTGCATTTGCTAACAAATAGTTAAATATTGGGAAATATATATTTCAAGGTACACACATTTTCTCTAACCAAACTTTTCTTTCTTTCTTTTTGACTTTTAGTAAGATTATGTGTGACTCTTTTGTTTATATCTTTTGTAAAGACCTAGGCCAGATCCATTCATGTCTCCTGAGACATTAAAATTTGTCCTAAGCAAAATTAGTAGTGGCAACCTTAGTAGTTTTCACTTACCAAAAACCCAACAATGTTTACTCTGAGATTTATTTTACACAAGTCTTTAAAAAGAAAAAAAAAAAAAAAACAACTATTTCCTCAAATGTGTGAATCCATGTTTGAATTAGAATTCAAACTAAATAATGATATATTTGAATTATGCAGAATATTTATTTAAAACAAACTGCTGCTGCTGCTGCTGCTGCTAAGTCGCTTCAGTCGTGTCCGACTCTGTGTGAACCCATAGAGGGCAGCCTACCAGGCTCCCCCATCCCTGGGATTCTCCAGGCAAGAACACTGGAGTGGGTTGCCATTTCCTTCTCCAATGCATGAAAGGGAAAAATGAAAGTGAAGTTGCTCAGTTGTGTCCGATTCATAGCAACCCCAGGACTGCATCCTACCAGGCTCCTCCGTCCATGGGATTTTCCCCGCAGAGTACTGGAGTTGGTTGCCATTGCCTTCTCCATTAAAACAAATTAGAAGTTGGTATATATTGTAGATATATAATAAGCAAATGTCAAAAGAAATATCAAAACACACTCAGGGCACACAGATATAAGTTATTTTTTAAAAATTCATTTAAGCAAATAAGAGATAATGTTGTTATTAACATAGGGTACTGGGCTCTTCGATCTGATTTTCTTTCCTAAAGCCCCTAGAAAACCTGCTACACATTTAATGATTTTCCCCACTTTTATGAGAGAATTTTTTAAAAGATTAAAATAATAAATTATGGTTTAGCCATTATTCTCAAACATAGTATAAAGTAAATATATATCATTTTCCTGAAAGGTACACTTTAAATAATTAAATAAATGTGACTTTTAGTTCTGTATACTGAATCTACTTAAGCTGTTACCACAATATTCTGTTTATTGCTATTTACAGTGGAAACAGTGTTAGACTTTATTTTGGGGGGCTCCAAAATCACTGCAGATGATGATTGCAGCCTTGAAATTAAAAGATGCTTACTCCTTGGAAGGAAAGTTATGACCAACCTAGATAGCATATTAAAAGGCAGAGACATTACTTTGCCAACAAAGGTCTGTCTAGTCAAGGCTATGGTTTTTCCAGTAGTCATGTATGGATGTGAGAGTTGGACTGTGAAGAAAGCTGAATGCCGAAGAATTGATGCTTTTGAACTCTGTTGTTGGAGAAGACTCTTGAGAGTCTTTTTGACTGCAAGGAGATCCAACCAATCCATTCTAAAGGAGATCAGTCCTGGGATTTCTTTGGAAGGACTGATGCTAAGGCTGAAACTCCAATACTTTGGTCACCTCATGTGAAGAGTTGACTCATTAGGAAAGACCCTGATGCTGGGAGGGATTGGGGGCAGAAGGAAAAGAGGACGACAGAGGATGAGATGGCTGGATGGCATCACTGACTCGATGGATGTGAGTTTGAGGGAACTCTGGGAGTTAGTGATGGACAGGGAGGCCTGGCGTGCTGCGATTCATGGGGTCGCAAAGAGTCGGACACGACTGAGCAACTAACTGAACTGAACTGAACTCTACAAAAAGAAAGAGGACTATGAACACACATCTGTAGAATCAGAGTGGTAACTGAATAATATCTATAAAGGGCTAAACATCACAGCCACTCTCAGTCCCTTTTTAATAAATATGGAGTTGTGGGCAGAGGCCCAGAGACTGAAGACAGTATTCTGAGATAAAGCATTGAATCAAGTTTCAAGAGAAAATACTTGAAAACTAGATATTCTGTAAAACTTATTTTTATTATTTTTAATTTCTTTTTAATTAAAGGGTAGTTGATTTACAATATTTCAGATGTACAGCAAAGTGATCCAGGCATGAGTGCATGCTGAGTCACTTCAGTCATGTCTGACTTTTTGCAGCCCTATGGACTGTAGCCTTCCAGGCTAGACTACTAGAGTGGTTTGCCATTTCCTATTCTAGAAGATCTTCTTGACCCAGGGAGCAAAACCACATCTCCTGTGGCTCCAGCATTGCAGGCAGAATTCTTTATCGCTGAGTCACCAGGGAAGGCTGATTCAAGGATATGTATGTATACATAAATATGTGGTGTTGGCTGTTATTTAATTGCTAAGTCATGTCTGACTCTTGCAACCCCATGGACTATAGCCCCCTAGCCTTTTCTGTCCATGGGATTTCCCAGGCAAGAATACTGGAGTGAGTTGTTGTTTTCTTCTCTGGTGGGTCATTATGACCCAGGAATCGAATCCATATCTCCTGCATTGTAGTTGGATTACTTACCATTGGGCCACCAGGGAAGCCACATACACATATGTGTGTGTGTGTGTAATTTTTTTTTATATATTACAGATTATTATAAGATACTGTCCTATGTGCTGTGTACTTAGTCATTCAGTCATGTCCGATTCTTTGCAACTCTTTGGAGTGTAGTCCACCAGGCTCCTCTCTCCATGGGATTCTCCAGGCAAGAATATTGGAGTGGGTTGCCATGCCCTCCTCCAGGGGATCTTCCCAACCCAGGGATCGGACCCTAGTCTCCGCATTGAAGGCACATTCTTTACCATCTGAGCCACCAGGGAAGCCCATGAGATACTGAGATACTGAATATAGTTCCCTGGGCTATACACTAGGTCCTCGTTTATCTATTTTTGTGTATAGTATTGTGGTATCTGTAAAACCTAAATTCCCAATTTGTCATTTCCTCTTCTTTCCCTTTTGTTTTCACAGTTCAGTTCAGTCGTTCAGTCATGTCTGACTCATTGCAACCCCATGAACCACAGCACACCAAGTCTCCCTGTCCATCACCAACTCCCGGAGTCCATCCAAACCCATATCCATTGAGTCGGTGATGGCATCCAACCATCTCATCCTCTGTCGTCCCCTTCTCCTCCTGCCCTCAATCTTTCCTAGCATCAGGGTCTTTTCCAATGAGTCAGCTCTTCGCATCAGGTGGCCAAAGTATTGGAGTTTCAGCTTCAACATTAGTCCTTCCAATGAACACCTAGGACTGATCTCCTTTAGGATGGACTGGTTGGATCTCCTTGCAGTCCAAGTGACTCTCAAGAGTCTTCTCCAATACCACAATTCAAAAGCATCAGTTCTTCGGCTCTGAGTTTTCTTCACAGTCCAACTCTCACATCCATATAGGACCACTGGAAAAACCATAGCCTTGATTAGACGGACCTTTGTTGGCAAAGTAATGTCTCTGCTTTTTAAAATGCTGTCTAAGTTGGTCATGACTTTCCTTCCAAGGAGTAAGCGTCTTTTAATTTCATGGCTGCAGTCAACATCTGCAGTGATTTTGGAGCCCAAAAACATAAAGTCTGACACTGTTTCCACTGTTTCCCCATCTATTTTCCATGAAGTGATGGGACCGGATGCCATGATCTGTTTTCTGAATGTTGAGCTTTAAGCCAACATTTTCACTCTCCGCTTTCACTTTCATCAAGAGGCTTCTTAGTTCCTCTTCACTTTCTGCCATAAGGGTGGTGTCATCTGCATATCTGAGGTTATTGATATTTCTCCCGGCAATCTTGATTCCAGCTTGTTCTTCCTCCAGCTCAGCATTTCTCATGAGGTACTCTGCATATAAATTAAATAAACAGGGTGACAATATACAGCCTTGATGTACTCCTTTTCCTATTTGGAACCAGTCTGTTGTTCCATGTCCAGTTCTAACTGTTGCTTCCTGACCTGCATACAGATTTCTCAAGAGGCAGGTCAGGTGGTCTGGTATTCCCATCTCTTTCAGAATTTTCCACAGTTTATTGTGATCTACACAGTCAAAGGCTTTGGCATAATCAATAAAGCAGAAATAAATGTTTTCCTGGATCCTTCTTGCTATGTCAAGTTTATTTCTGTTTTGTAAATAAGTTTATTTGTATCATTTTCAAAAAGGTACCACAGCAAAGTGATATTATATTTTGTTTGCCTTTGTCTGACTTACTTCACTTAGTACAATAATCTCATAGCCAAGACACGGACGCCTGATATCTGTCAACAAATGAATGCATATCACCACTTCTTTGATGGCTCAGTGGTAAAGAATCTGCCTGCAATTCAGGAGACCCAGGTTAGATCCCTGGGTTAGGAAGAGACCCTGGAGAAGAGAGTGGCAACCTTCTCCAGTATTCTTGCTTGGAGAGTTCCATGGACAGGGAAGCCTGGCAGACTACAGTCCATGAGGTCATAAAGAATGGGACACGACTGAGTGACTTTCACTTTGATACTATTATTTACTATACGTAGCATTCTATCAGTGTTTTTAGAAACAATCTTGTAAAAGTAAGTCAGGATGAAATTAAGTCAAGGACTTTCCTGGTGGTGCAGTGGATAAGAATCTGGCTGCCAATGCAGGGAACACAGGTTTCATGCCTAGAAGATCCCACACGCCACAGAACAACTAAGTCCAAGTGCCTAGAGCTAGTGCTCTGCAACAAGAGAAGCCACCGCAATGAGTAGCCTATGCACTGCAACCAGAGGGCAGTCTTCACTTTCTGGAAATAGAGAAAAGCCCATATATAGCAAAGAAGACTGAGTGCAGCCAAAAATAAAATAAATAATTAAATATATTTTTTTAAAAGAAGTGAAGTCAATATTTCACTATGACCCTTTTAAAATGGCATCTCATGCCCAAACTCTCTAATGAAAAGCTGGCATCCTGAGTCAAAAAGCCCCCCATCAAATGATTAAAATAGTTTACAACTACTGGCAATATGAAAAGTGTCAATTAACTTTTCTGTACATAATAGTAGCAGAATCATAAATTTAGGAATCAAGTATTCTTATTTGAAATCCTTGTTTTACTGTGGGAAAAATGACAACTTGTTGAGGTTTTATGATGATTAAATTAGGTAGTACATATGAGAAGCTGACAAATAATGGATACTTCTTTAATGATGTTTCAGTAACTTCACACCAGAAAAAAATTGTCTATTTCAGGTCACCTTGTTTACTTCTTTATACCATCCCCTGTGATGACAACTTCCCCACCTGATGAAATTGGTGTTAATGATGGAAAAGTGTGATTAGATCTTTCTAACCATCATTAAAATTTTGCTAATGAAGTCTGAACTTGTTCCATCAAAAATAGATTTTATTTTATTTAGACATTTAATTTTTAATTTAATTTTTGAATATAGTTAATACACAGTATTGTGTTAGTTTCTGTTGTACAGCAAATGAATCAGTAATACATATACATATATTGACTCTTTTTAATATTTTTTCCCATATAGATCATTATAGAATATTGAGTAGGGTTCTCTGTGTGATACAGTAAGTTCTTATTAGTTATCTATTTTATATATAGTAGTGTGCATATGTTAATCCCAATATCTCATTTTTATCCCTCCATCATTCCCCCTTGGTAAACCTAAGTTTCTTTCTATATCTGTGATTCTATTTCTGTTTTATAAATAGGTATATTTTAAATAACCATTTTATTTTTCAAGTGGATTAAAAATGATAAACAAAATGAAAGCTTTATCCATAAAATTATCCTGAAAAATGACAAGAATGATGCTAAAATTAGTAAAGGCATCTTTGTATGTTAATATTTTTATGTTCTACAGGATTAATTTGTACTTAACTTTTATTCAGTGAGTCATTATACATGTAATTATGTATTAAAATTAATTTGCATTATTACACTCTATTATGTAGTTTTGTTTTCATGATCAAGGATAAAGTATGAAAATACAGTCTGGTTATAAAAGAAAACTATTATGGCAGTATGATATACAATGCTGCCTTTGTATATTAAAACCAGAATGTTTTTCTCAAAAGATACATTAACTCTGCAAGTAATACTTCACTCTGTTGAAAAGTAAAAGCGAAGAGATTTTTGATGTAAATTTTCTTAAAGAAGAGGAAATTACATTTATTATGCTTCTATATTTAGATCAGTGTTTTGTTTTGATGTAATATTATCCTATCCACTTCTTTTTTCCTCAAATCAGGCTGCAGATAATTTTAGTTTTACTGGTAGTTTGTCTATTTCTCTTATAGCTATGACTTTTTAAATTACATATTTCTAATAGGGAGGTGGGGCAAGGAGGTTCCAATCTAACCAATAACTACAATTATAGATTTGATACATGGTCTTCTAAATATAGGATATAAGCTTAGTTAGGTTTTTCTCTAATAAAAATGACATTTTGTGCATTTCTATAAAACACTTTAAAAGCTGAAAGTCACACAAGATGTATTTTATTTTTTAAATTGAAGTATAGTTAATTTAAACTATTATATTAATTTCAAATATACAACATAGTAATCCTTTTATTTTTTATTTTTATAGATTCTACTCCATCTAAAGTTATTATAAAATATTGACTATACTCCCTGTGTACAAAATCTATTTTAAAATAGCTATCAAAAGACAAGGACCCCTGAGAGATGGAAAACAAACTGCATAAATCCTACTGTGATGATTCATTTTAATGTGTCAACTTGTCTGAGCCAAGATTCCCAAATATTTGGTTAAACATTATTCTGGAAGTTTTCATGAGGATACTTTTTGAATAAAATTGAGATTTAATCTGCTGGACATTGAGTAAAAGCAGATTATTATCCATAATGTAGGTGGGCCCCATGCAATAAGTTAAGCACCTTAACAGAACACAGACTTTCTTGAGCAAGAAGGCATTCTGTTCGCAGGTTGTCTTTAGATAGAAATTACAAGTGTGTTCTAGGTCTCCAGCCCTCCAGCTTACTCTAAATATTTTGGATTTACCAAAGCCTCCACAGTGCATAAGCCAGTTTCTTAAAATAATTCTTGTCTCTGGAGAACCCTAGTGAATACAGCTATATCATTATAGATACTGTCATGAAAACAGTTTATAGGCACATAGCAGAAGGATAACAATCAGAATATGGTGGTCTTCATTAATTGAAAAGACTGAGGAAAGTGTCCAGGAAAGCCAGGTTAGTTAAAGTTCTCAGGGCAAGATAGAGAAGTAATAGTAGGGACCTGATTTCCTCTTAGACCAAAAATGATCAACAGGTGAATGCAGGAACTGGAACAATAGATTTCAAAACACTGGGCTTCAGAAAATAAAAGGTAGTAATCACTGAAGATAAGGAAAAGGTAAGTCTTCCTCCTGTCCAAGTTTAGTGCCTTATGACAATTTATGGCCATTGTTTAGAAAAAGCAAACTGTAGAGGAGTCCATGAGACTTCCTTGTTGAGGAGGTTGAGTTGTCATACTAGGGGAAAAAAAAAAGGGCTGAGGTTCAAGGGATAAATTACAGGTGAGGAATAAATAACACTGTGAGAACCTCAGAGATGCAATTTTTTTAAATATAAAATCACATCAAAAATTTCTTCATTTAATGAAATCTATGAACTTATGGGTCCAAAGAGCTCAACCGAATCTAAGTAAATGAAACATTAAAAAAAAAAAAAATGCATGAACACGTTATAAATCAAATTTCTCAAAACCAATAATAAGAGAGAAAAATCTTAAAAGCAGCTAGAAGAAAACACAAACACACATTATTCACCTAGCAACAAAGAATGACAGAAGATTTACATGCAATTTTGAAATATAGTAGAACAGCATTCTTAAAGTACTGGGGGGAAAAAAAAGTTAGGATAGAGGTATATAACTACAGAAAAGAGTTTTCAAAAACTAAGAGCATATAAAGAGATCTTAGACGTTTAACAGCTGCAGAATTTATCATTAGCCAATTCTCACCTGAGGAAACGTAAAAGAAGTCCTTCAGACAGGATGATAATGATCAGTAGAAATATAGATGAAAAGAGCAACAGAAAGAAAATATAACTATAAGAAATTTTAATTCCCAAATCTCCTTAAATAGGTAATTCTCTCTAAACATACTGTTAACAAAGTGTATTAATTTTCTTAAACAAAAATAATGGCAATTTAGTCTGAGTCTTTTAAGATATGCAAAAATGTATAATGGCAGTAAGAAAAAATTAGAGGAAAGGAAAGGAAGTGTATTATAGCACATTTTTATACTGTAAGTGAAGTGATGTAATATCACATGAATATGGACCATAAATTAAAGATTAAAACTATAAGCCCAAAAGTAATTAGTAAAATATCAAACCAAAGACTCACAGCAATCAACCAAAGGAGATAAAATAGAATATATTTTAATAAAACAAAATTCATAACATATTAAAAAATGTGGGATTCTGATACTGCAGTACTTATCAAGAGATTTGTTGTATTAAAAATATACCCTAAGAAGGAAGCATGGATTCAAATAATGCTGCTTCTCTCTTAAGAAATAGCAGAATAAATTAAACCCAATCAACTCAGACAACAGAAATCCAAACAAAAAAAAGACAACAGAAAATAATAATAAAGGTCAGAGTGTAACTCAAAATAGAAGCAAAAAATAGTCAATAAAACAGATCATTCTTTGAGAAGTTATGTTTAATAATACCCTAGTCAAAATGACTAGAAAAGAAAAATAATTATCATTATCCAAACTGAGACGGGAAGATTCATTATAAATGATATACAAAGGTGGCTCAGATGGTAAAGCGCCTGCCTGCGATGCAGGAGACCCGGGTTCAATTCCTGGGTCGGGAAGATCCCCTGGAGAAGGAAATGGCAATCCACTGCAGCACTCTTGCCTGGAAAATCCCATGGACGGAGGAGCCTGATAAGCTACAGTCCAGGAGGTCGCAAAGAGTCAGACACAACTGAACGACTTCACTTTCATTTTCACTTTCATAGATGATTTTGAAAATGAAAGTGTTAATCACTCAGTCCTGTCTGACTCTTTGGGACTCCATGGACTGTACCCCACCAGGTTCCTCTGTCTGGAATTCTCCAGGCAAGAATGCTGAAGTGGATAGCCATTCCCTTCTTCAGGGGATCTTCCTGACCCTGGGACTGAACTTGGGTCTCCTACATTGCAAGTGGATTCTTTACTGTCCGAGCCAAGACTTTAGGCTAATAAATTTGACAAGTTATAAAAATAAAAATAAAAAAGTGCAATTCCTTGAAAGACACATACTAACAAGCTCACTTAAGAAGAAATTAATGCCATGAATAGACCCATATTAAAATTTAGTAGGGGTAGGAAACGGCAACCCACTCTAGTATTCTTGCTTGGGAAATTCATGAGGTTGCAGAGTCAGACACGACTAAGCACACACACACAAAATTTAAAGAAATTAATTTATACTGAAAGTCTTCCTTACAAGCAAATCTCCAAATCCAGATGACATAATTGATGAATGGCACAAAATTTTTACAAAGAGACCAACACAAAATGAGATACTTAATCAGGTGACTCTCTAGAGAAAGACATTCCAGGAAGAGGAATAGCATTTTGTAACAGTTTCAGATATCTTTTCTTCCTAGGTTCATGAAACTCTCCTCTAGTACAGGATGGTTTCCTCAATGCATATTTTACCTTTAAGCTGTCTGCATTATGAGAAATCATGGCAATATGGATAATATAGAAAGAACTGCAGTATTTCTCAGTTTTTTTTTTTTTTTTTTTCTTACTAGATTTCAAGCTTCTGTGATACCTAGGAGAGTCTGGCAAGGAAATTGCTAATAATGTAACTGATTGGAGAAATATTCTTTGTCAACTAATTCTTCAGAATTGTTGACTATAAGGCATAGAAAAATCCATCCCATTCTGAGATACATCAGAGAAAAAATGAACTTGAAAAGCTAGGAGACAATATATCTTTTATAGTATCTCTATTAGCTTGATACAATGTTAAAGTGCTCCTGTATTTATTCTAAAATCTAATGTACATGATAGTGGGATATTAATCACTGAGCAGTCCCAAATGTTGAAAATAATGGGCATGGTCTAGAGCTGGATGTTAAAGTATCGTCTGTTTTCTACCGAATGTCAATCCTATTCTCTGTCCATTTTTCTGCTACTTTAAACACAATTTTTTACTTTTTTATTTTGTCTAGGGGTATAGCTGATTAACAATGCAGCGATGATTTCAGGTGAACTTTGAAGGGACTCAGTCATACATATATTCATTGTATTCTTGCCATTAGCACTGGTGCATATTGTTTCAGTGTCAGTCTGATCATTTTGATCTTAATCAGCACTGTTGCTTGTTATGTTGGAGTCTAATCATAACTCATCTCACTCCCAACACTAGAACTTAGAAATACATAGAAGAATTGGAATCAGGCCAAACACTATCTACTTGAAAGAAGGTAGGGGACTTTGAAATTACCTTCCAAATCACTTGTGATTCCATAAATATACAATTTAGACTCCACCCTAACTTCAATCATCATTTTTTTCCCTCAATTTTCTGTCTTTCAGTTTTAGGCGTTATGTGGGTCAGCTTTTTCTTTTTTCTTAAAGAAATCTTCATTTTTTTCAAGTAAACAAAAGCACAGCATAGTGTAAATGGTGTCTAAACAGAAGTGGCTTTTTTTCTGAGTATTTGTGAAAATGAATTAAAATTCAGGCTATTTTGTGGTCTAGGAAACTACAGCATTCTTGCAAATGCAAGCAAAGGGTCAAGTAAATGAACAATGCTTTATATCATTATTCTGAACTCCCTTTTCTATACTGGCTTCATTAAAGTAAACAGTACACCTGGCCTGCTTGATCCTCACACAAATGATAAATAGCTAAGCTTCTGCCAAAGCAATAGATATAGATTTCCTACATCCTGTGCCTTTGGCTAAAGGGAAATAATAGTTAAGTAAATCCAACTGGCAGTGGCAGTCAAGTAGTCCATTTGAAGACAGTTCTAAGTTGAAGCTGTATCAGTGTTGGCATACTAAGCTTCTGGAAGAAATTTGCATAGCCTTCTTTTCATTCAAGTCCTAATAGACAACAACATTCAAATGCATTTGTATAAATAATGATAGTTTTCTAAAAAGCCTCCAAACTAAGCTATTAAAACTGCAATGAGGCCTACAGTTACATATCCAGGAGTGAAACATGTGCATTTGTTGATTAAATTCAAACATTCTTTCACCCTAAATGTGACTAAAAGCAATGCCAATTTGATTGATGAATACTTTACCATAAATCTAAGTCTTGGATCAGAAAGAGCACTGAAAGAATAAAATGCAAAGTGACTGGTGCTTGGATACCAAGATGCAGAAGGCAAATAATCACAGAATACATATGTTGGTGCTTTTCAAGTAACACATTTCAGTAATAGGTCACATTAATTTTGCCACAAACAGGAAATGACCATGCATTTTAATTGGGGCAGCCTCATTTATGTTGGTAACAAAATCATGGCTCACATTTTCTTGTCAAATAATGATAAAGCAACAATATTCAGCTTCATCAAATTTATATTTCTGAAGTCAGTGGTGATGATGACTCTAGGAGACACCACCCTATTACTATCCATGCAGATAAGACTTCTGTTCTAGCTCAAATCTCTCTCATACAGACATACTAAACATCACTTTTTAATTACTTTGGCAATCTATCTAAACAATATAAGGTAGAAACTAAAGTGTAACTCATGGAATTGCAAACATTCATACATGACTGAGTGACTGAACTGAAAATGTAACTGGTTTAGCTTTATAATTACTTTTCTATGTATTTTTCCTTATTAGTCAAAACAATTATATTTTAATATAAACATTTATAAAAGATTCAAGGTAAGATATTGTTATTTTATACTATTATAAAATTGTCATTTTTGAGTTATTTCCATGATCTAACAGCTGTCAAAGGATTGTTTTGTCCCCAAAATCTCTACATTTGTTAAGTTCAATTCAGTTCAGTAGCTCAGTCACGTCCAACTCTTTGCAACCCCATGGACTGCAGCACGCCAGGCTTCCCTGTCCATCACCAACTCCCAGAATTTGCTCAAACTCATGTCCATCAAGTAGATAATGCCATCAGGCCATCTCATCATCTGTCCTCCCCTTCTCCTCCTGCCTTCAATCTTTCCCAGCATTAGGGTCTTTTCCAATGAGTCAGTTCTTTGTATCAGTTGGCCAAAGTATCGGAGCTGCAGTCTCAGCATCAGTCCTTTCAATGAATATTTGGGACTGATATTTAGGATGGACTGGTTTGATCTCCTTGCAGTACAAGGGACTCTCAAGAGTCTTCTCCAACACCACAGTTCAAAAGCATCAATTCTTCAACACTAAGCTTTCTTTACAGTCCAACTCTCACATCTATACATGACTACTGGAAAAACCATAGCCTTGACTAGATGGACCTTTGTTGGCAAAGTAATGTCTCTGCTTTTTAATCTGCTATCTAGGTTAGTTACAGCTTTTCTTTCAAGGAGCAAGCCTCTTTTAATTTCATGGCTGCAGTTACCATCTGCAGTAATTTTATTAGATAACAATAAAAACAATCATTAGTATCACTAATTTTTTAGTAAAATTTCTGCAAATATTACCTCTATGATGTTGTTAAACACTAGTAATTTATAAATATACATATAAATACATTTTATTTTCAGTTTAATAAAGGATATAGTGCAAATTCCAAATATTCAATCATTAAGATGCTCACTATATACTTTTTATGAATGTATATAGATGCCTTTGATACATTCTTCTTTGACTGAGATCTAATTCAAAGTAATCTGTATGATGAGGAGAGAAGATCACAAAATAAAAATATAAATAATTGAGATTAAAATTAGATTTGCTAGCATTTTACACTTAAAAATAAGAAATATATCATTTTTGGAGGTACAGACTGGATTAACAAGAGATGTCAGGAATTAGTTATTTCTTTAAGGCCTACGTGAAACAAAAGTAAAGAGCAATTATTATCATTTTTAAAACCCTAACTGTTACATTCTTAGAGGGCTGTCCTGACAAGTTATGGGTCAATTTTTCTTTCTTAATGAATATGTATTTAACCGAATTCAATAGTATAAAATTCCTATTTAAGTGTACTTCTGATATATGCAATGATAAAGAAAGATTATTTTATAGTGCGTAGCTATTCATATATTACAGAAAAATGAGACAGAATTTTCAAGTTGTAATAGTCCTGATTATTTAAACATTTCTACAATTACATAGGTGTGCAGACTATAGTGTCTAGAAATAATAGAACCTAATTAATATTGGGCATTCCTAAAGCTGTTGACTGTGAACTTTGTTAAATATATATTTTATAAATACATTTGGAATTTTAAATGCTATAATTTTAAAACAGCCTATATTGGTATAATGGTGTACTTCCTCTATATGCTTCTTATTTAAAATCTGAACTACTCTAAAACTACATTTCAGTAGTAATTTTTAGGGATTATATATACATACAGGCTTCCCTGGTGGCTCAGATGGTAAAGTATCTGCCTGTAATGTGGGACACCTGAGTTCGATCCTGGGTCAGGAAGATCCCCTGGAAAAAGGGAATGCCTACCCACTCCAGTATTTTTGCCTGGAGAATTCCATATACAGAAGAGACTGGCAAGCTACAGTCCATGGGGTCGCAAAGAGTTAGACACGACTGAGCTTCTCTAAATCACTCACTCATACATATAGAGATAGAAATGTGGAAAAGCAATCGTCTTAGTAGAAAATCACTTTAGAATTCTATTACAAACACAAGATAAATACATATATCTTTTAAAAATTTGTCCCTGATTTTTTTTTTTTCTGATCTTGTTTCCATGATTTCATTGTCAGTTATTTCCTGTGTCATGCCATAGAACTTTCCTTCTTCTCAAGCATTTTGACTCCTATCAGTAGAAGGAAATGGCAACCTACTCCAGTACTCTTGCCTGGAAAATCCCATGGACGAAGGAGCCTGGTAGGTTAGAGTCCATGGGGTCAGAAAAAGTCAGACATGACTGAGCGACTTCACTTCAAAGCAAACAAATAGGTAATGTCTCTAGCTTTTGATTGCATTCTCTTTAATTTTTGTTCCTTCTCCCTTCATTCACAGAGAGTTCTAGTTATAAAATGATTGCCTCTCAGCCACAGATTTAAATTTCACTGCCTGTTCTGTGAAAATGAAGCTTGATACTATCAATATTTGTTTTCTTTGTCAACTAGAATGATGATGATCTTTGTCAGTGGCAGACACCAGAGAGATGCTGCAAGGGGGAAGTGATTTCTTTTCTTGCTCTGCTGTGCTCCTCGTCATCATCTCCTGGAGTCACCTGGCTTCTTCAGTATTTGGTTACTGCTACGTCTGTGCTGCTTTTGTGGGACTAGACTTCTGAAACAAGTTCTTTGGTTTCAGACAAGTTCTTTGGTTCCAGGCTTCTTTCTGTAGCACCACTGGCTTCTGAGAGGCAATCTCCTATAGTGCATTGATTTTTCTAGTGCAAATCTCCTTCATTGTGTGAGCATTGCCAGGACCCAGTTTCTGTAGTGCACACCAGCTCCTAGTGTCAGATTCCTGAATTCCATGGCAGTTAGCAGCATTAATGTGCCATAACTTTTCATAGAGTCCCCCTCCAGTGTCTCCTAGCCTAATGCCTCTGGTGAGACGCCTTCCCATCTACAGCTTTTCTCAGCTTCCTAGAGAATAAATTCCCATCAAGTTCTACCAGTGAGTTCTCTGCCACTCAGTGAGTCATGGATGTACACTCCTGCTTGGATTCTCTATGTCAGCTCTAAAATTAGTGACTTTATAGCTGCTAATGCTCAAAATTCTCCAAGCCAGGCTTCAGCAATATGTGAACCGTGAACTTCCTGATGTCCAAGCTGGTTTTAGAAAAGGCAGAGGAACCAGAGATCAAATTGCCAACATCCACTGGATCATGGAAAAAGCAAGAGAGTTCCAGAAAAGCATCTATTTCTGCTTTATTGACTATGCCAAAGCCTTTGACTGTGTGGATCACAATAAACTGTGGAAAATTCTGAAAGAGATGGGATTACCAGACCACCTGATCTGCCTCTTGAGAAATTTGTATGCAGGTCAGGAAGCAACAGTTAGAACTGGACATGGAACAACAGACTGGTTCCAAATAGGAAAAGGAGTACGTCAAGGCTGTATACTGTCACCCTGTTTATTTAACTTATATGCAGAGTACATCATGAGAAACACTGGACTGGAAGAAACACAAGCTGGAATCAAGATTGCCCAGAGAAATATCAATAACCTCAGATATGCAGAAGACACCACCCTTATGGCAGAAAGTGAAGAGGAACTAAAAAGCCTGTAGATGAAGGTGAAAGTGGAGAGTGAAAAAGTTGGCTTAAAGTCAACATTCAGAAAATGAATATCGTGGCATCCAGTCCCATCACTTCATGGGAAATAGATTGGGAAATGGTGGAAACAGTGTCAGACTTTATTTTTCTGGGCTCCAAAATCACTGCAGATGGTGACTGCAGCCATGAAATTAAAAGACGCTTACTCCTTGGAAGGAAAGTTATGACCAACCTAGATAGCATATTCAAAAGCAGAGACATTACTTTGCCAACAAAGGTTTGTCTAGTCAAGGCTATGGTTTTTCCTGTGGTCATGTATGGATGTGAGAGTTGGACTGTGAAGAAGGCTGAGTGCAGAAGAATTGATGCTTTTGAACTGTGGTGTTGGAGAAGACTCTTGAGAGTCCCTTGGACTGCAAGGAGATCCAACCAGTCCATTCTGAAGGAGATCAGCCCTGGGATTTCTTTGGAAGGAATGATGCTAAAGCTGAAGCTCCAGTACTTTGGCCACCTCATGCGAAAAGTTGACTCATTGGAAGACTCTAGTGCTGGGAGGGATTGGGGGCAAGAGGAGAAGGGGACGACAGAGGATGAGATGGCTGGATGGCATCACTGACTCGATGAATGTGAGTCTCAGTGAACTCCTGGAGTTGGTGATGGACAGGGAGGCCTGGCGTGCTGCGATTCATGGGGTCGCAAAAAGTCGGACACGACTGAGCGACTGATCTGATCTGATTCCTGTATACTTTAGATTTATCTTTACTTCTTACTGGTCAATACATTTTACTCTCTATTATAGAGAATTTTTTTTTATATTTAACCTTTCTCCATGAAAATAAGCATGAGGTTTGTCTTTCTTCATTGGATCCTGACTAGACAAACTTTCTGAAAGAACCAGAAATAGTTTGATTATTTCTATTTCCTTAAATAGAATATTTAGAATATTTCCTTGTATTTGAGGAAGTTACTCTAATCACTTTGCTTAACCTGATATTTAGCTTATTAACTCATTCATTCATTTACTTAATATTGCATCAGTGTTTGCAATGCAACAGGTGCTATGCTGATGGAAGTGTAAACAAATTATATTTATGTAAACTCAGCAATGAATCACACAATTAAGTAAGTGTTAGTCGCTCACTTGGTTGACTAAAACATACTCTATGTGTAGTAATTTTGAAATTGAAAATGCTAATTGTTCAATCATGTCTGACTCTTTGCAACCCCATTAACTGTAGCCCACCAGGCTCCACTGTCCATGGAATTTTGCAGGCAAGAATACTGGAGTGGGTAGCCATTCACTTCTCCAGGGGATCTTCCTGACCCAGAGATCGAACCCTGGGTCTCCTGAATTGAAGGCAGATTTTTTACCCTCTGAGCCATCAGGGAAGTTATTTTGTTTCATTTTAATTTATATCATCAATAGTTTTTTGAACATTAACTTTTCTAAAACTCATCAAAGGAGCACATGTAAAGTAGGAAAATAACAGATAACATTGCTGTCTTTCCGCTTCTAAGTAGGAGAGAAATCTAGATCTATCTATCAAAAACAAAAACCTGATATGCACTGCAAATATCATCTGAGCCCTTCCCAGTTGTATTTATTGTACCTTTTAAACTTCTAGGCATTTATTTTTTAATAGAAGTAGTCCCTTCCCCCTCAAGCAGTTCAGTCAACAATTATATTAAATGTTTCATTTGTATCTGGCAAAATACCATGTTCTGGATTGTCAAAGACACATAAGTTCTATATCTTCTTTTTGCTTAAAGAGGTCATATTCTGATGAAGGACTTTCATGGTTTAGGCAACACCTCAAGAGTAATCTCCAAAATGAAAAACGGAAATAAAAGGCATCCCAGGTAGAGCAGATAGAGGAAATAGTGCATGCCAACATTCAAGGATATGTAAAGACAAACAAAAATAGTACAGAATGAATGTAAAGAAAATGAGTAGTTTGTTGCTGCTGCTGCTGCTAAGTTGCTTCAGTCGTGTCTGACTCTGTGCGACCCCATAGACGGCAGCCCACCAGGCTCCTTCGTCCCTAGGATTCTCCAGGCAAGAACACTGGAGTGGGTTGCCAGTTCCTTCTCCAATGCATGAAAGTGAAAAATGAAAGTGAAGTCAATCAGTCGTGTCTGACTCTTAGCGACCTCATGGACTGCAGCCTACCAGGCTCCTCTGCCCATGGGATTTTCCAGGCAAGAGTACTAGAGCTGGTTGCCATTGCCTTCTCTGGAGTAGTTTAGCAATCTTTAAAAGACGCAAGATGACCTATGGAAAATGCATTTGGAGAAGTTAGCAGGGCAGATTTCGAAAGATTTTATGTCATGTTCTATTTAAAAGTTATAGAGCATAACCCTGTGACTATGGATCTTAATTGTTCCAATGATTAATGTAACTTGGAGAGTCCTATTATTTGTAGTAATCTGTTAAAAATAAATATTGTGATTAATCAGAAAAAAATTCTATAATACAAAATGAGTATAATACAAACTGCTAACTACTTATTTACTTAATTTTTGGTAAAAATCAATTCATCTTAAATAGCAAAATTACTATAGGTGCCTATAGTGCCTAAACACAGCAAAACCGCAAAGAAAATAAAAATGTAAAATAGATGTGTGAACTACTTCTTTCTTAAAATAGCTTTTAAAAGTAGGATAAAAGAATTAAATAGCCCTTGTATTACCCCACAGATTATAAAGTAGTTCTTGAATACCACTTAATCCTCCCTTAATCAGTGCCTTGAATTTAGTAGACCAATTTGAGGAAGTTTATGCTGGGACTTAACCTACATCTAATCATCGGTTCACCTTATCAAATGCCTTATAAATTACTTCAGTGCATATTTAAGACTCCAAGTCTCAGTGCAGAATTGTCAAATGCTAATTATTATTTTGTCCCTATCATACAGAGACAAGCATATATTCTTCAAAGAGGGAGGCTTTCAGAAAAGTAGATATGATTCACTTCTAAGTTGAGAAAGGCTAATTGAGGCATTTTCTTTTTTATTGCTATCACTTATATAAGAGATAATAAAATTGTGTGCTTTTCAAATCATGCAAGTAAACTATGGAACACTATGTCAAAAATAAATCATGCTACTTTGTTTCAATGTTGTTAAACATATTAACATGGAGCCTTAGCTTTACTATGTCACTATATTCAGCAATATTTAAGAACCAAGTATATGGATAGCAACTGTCTGCCTTCCAGGGACTTATAGTAAAAGACAGTCAAGAGTTAATTACAGTGAAAAAGAATGTCACAAGTTTTATACACTTTGTATGGATCTTCTGGAAGGTTTAACACACAAGCCATACCTTGAAATATAAAAACACATAATGAGAACTGAGTGAGCCAAGCCAAGGGGATGTGGAAAACAAAACTGTGTTTTAAGAGATATTTCATTTTGGCTGAAATAGAGAATGGTATAAAAGATTGGAACTTTGACACTGCAAATAATCTTGTATATTAGAAGTACGTGTTTTTTACTTTGTTCAATAGGGAAAAAAAAAAAAAAGAACCAGAAAAATCCACTGGGAAGAAAGTTGTAATATCCAAACAATACCTTATAATGACTGATATTCAGCAGTTTGAAGATATACAAGACCGTGGAGATCATGAAGGCATTTTGCTTATGTGGCTGATACAAATCTATGTAGTTTCAGAAATGGCTTAGGATAGCCCCCAACACTCTGAGAATTAAAAGCACAGAACAATATGATACACATTTTAAGAGAAGAACCTTGATGACTTAATTACCACCTGTTTTGAGGGAAGAAGGAAATGTCAACAAAAACTAACACATTTCAGTTTGAGTGTTAACAAACTGAGCACAGAAAAATGGAGAATGACACCACTTAGAATAATCTTTGAGAGCACAACTGGTGCATTAGATGAATTAAGAATAATTTTCACCAGGAGGTAAAATGTTACAAAAGCCCAAGGAAAGGAATATTTTTTTTTAATTTAATTTTTATTTATTTATTTTTTAACGTTACATTATTGTATTGGTTTTGCCATATATCAACATAAATCCACCACAGATATACACATGTTCCCCATCCTGAACCCTCTTCCCTCCTCCCTCCCCGTACGATGCTGGGAAAGATTGAGGGCAGGAGGAGAAGGGGACGACAGAGGATGAGATGGTTGGATGGCATCACTGACTCAATGGAAATGGAAAGGAATGTTTTTTTAAAAGTCAACAGTGACCATTTTGCAATCAATACTATCTCATGTATTACAAAGAACAAAACAAACAAAAATGGTGGATTTTTTTCACTTTAAATAGTTTATATAATGAGTATTAATTTATTACTGTATATTAATTTTCCAGGTGATGAAGTGGTAAAGAAGGGCCTGTCAATGCAGGAGATGCAAAAGACAAGGGGTTCTCTCCCTGTGTTGGGAAGATCCCCTGAGGTAGGAAATGGTAACCTGCTCCAGAATCCTTGCCTGAAAAATTCCAGAGACAGAGGGGCCTGGTAAGCTGGAGTCCTTGGGCTCGCAAGAAGTCAGACATGACTTAGCGCACCCTTGATTTGACTTAAATGGCCTAATAGTCTGAATTTCACTTGTCTTCTTTATGTTATATATAGTAACCTGCACTTTTTCTACCTAACTATCCAATTATATATTCTAAAAATGAACCATTAAACTAAAATTAATATTACTGGTAAATTAAGCATAAAGAAAAAATAATAATATATGTTAGGATAAACTAAGCTAACCTAAGAGCTTTAAGACAAAACCCTCAGATTTTAGTGGCGTAAACTAACAGAGGCTTATTTTGCACCCTTGTGGAGACTGGTGTAACAGTAGGTGCTCTAGTGGTGACTGTACTGTGCTCAGCTGCTTCAGTGTGTCTGACTCTGTGTGACCTATAGACTATAGCCTGCCAAGCTCCTCTGTCCATGGGATTCTACAGGCAAGAATACTGGAGTGGGTTGCTGTGCCTTCCTCCAGGAGATCTTCCCCAACCATTGAATATTCATCTCCTGCATCTTCTTTGCAGGTAGATTCTTTACTGCTGAGCTACCTGGGAAGCCCCTAGTGGTGACTAAGAGATGCTGATTGTTCCTCTGGCTTTATCCTCCCAACTACAGGGCAGGAGAAAGAAGCAGAAGCTCTCATATCAGCAATTAAATGTTTCCACAAGAAAGCGACTATTCACTTCACACCAACAATGAAATGTTCCAGTATTCATAGACTATTCAAGTCTACTCCCAGCCCATAGTATAACCTGTGGAATACACCAGCCTTAGGACAAAGTATAAAGGACTGTCATCCTTCTCACTTAGAGGGAAAGAGCACCAGACTTCATTGAGAAGAATTTATATTTGCCAAAATTATAATACTGAAAAGTACTAAAGAATCATCCCAAGAGTCACACTATAATCAGTTGGCTCATTTATATTTATTTGTATTATTTATATAAAGATTAGTTTTTCCCAAACATTATCTGGGGTATTATAATACATTCATTCTCTGATCACCATGTACCTCCTGTAATGAGAATTTTTGCCAAAGCAAAGAAATATATTGTGTAGAGAGTCTTCAGCATTTTATGAACTATTATTTTGGAAATGCTAAAAATAGTTTACAAGTTTTAATTGCTTCATTGCACAATTCTTAGACTGCTTTACAAGTATCCATTAGGAAGTTATCTATGAGAGGTTAGTTGTGTGTGAGTGTGTGTGTGTGACTGATCTTTTAACTTTCTCACTTAGATGGCCTAGTATTCTTAGGTTAAAGTTCATAAAATTTAACGATTCTTTTTATATCCATCATAATTTTGCCTTTACACATTTTTTTTTATTCTTGGCCTATTCTCCTCATTCCTTATTAAACTTCTCTTTAAATATGTCAAGCATCTTCCATCTCAAGATCCTCAGAGTATTTTGTCAGTTCCTACTTTCATAAATTTGCTCAATCAACTTCAATTCAATCTTTATGTTTCAGATTAAGCCATTCAGAAGCTTTTTATCTCAACATAGCCCAACTTGCATCAAAAGATCTTGATATTCCCATATGTTGTTAAAGTAATGGAGATATTTTCCCACTATTAAATATGTCTTTGTCTGTTTCATATTTACCTTTCTCCTATTTAAACACCCTGAAAACTGGGTAATGGTTACTACATCTAAAGCATCTATCAGAATGGCCATTCTAAATAATGGTATTCTTATATGAAGGATTACATGAAAATATTTAAACTCCATATGAGTTTTTCTAATATATCACATAAGGTTTGTACTTTAAATGTTAATCAAGATAGTATACTGAGTTATTTCCTCACACGTTTATAAGATGAACATACTCTCCTCTTCCAATGTGTTTAGAAAGGTAAAACAAGTCTTTGAAATTTGAATATGTAAAACAATCCTAATTGCATTGGTGTTTGAATATATATACATACAGAGCTGTACAATATTTAGAGGGAAGAAGAGGAGGACGAGAAGGAGGAGGAACAGAAGGAGGATGAACAAAAACGACCCTTCTGAGAAGGAAGAAGCAGCAGCAATTGCCAGTTGACATATCCGTGTTCTATGAAAA
This sequence comes from Bos taurus, assembly GCF_002263795.3. Classification (NCBI taxonomy): domain Eukaryota; kingdom Metazoa; phylum Chordata; class Mammalia; order Artiodactyla; family Bovidae; genus Bos; species Bos taurus. Next base: position 48,892,598 of record NC_037333.1, on the reverse strand, counting down.
GGACATTCAAATCTGAAAAGACTCAATTTCCTCAAGATTCAGGGTAGGAATTAAGCTTACAATAGAATATGTCCACTTGCAATATGTGAGTATTCTGCCTGCTTCCTTTGATTGTGGCCACAGTCCAGACTTCTTTTGGATATCTAGTGCTGGCTGGACTCCCAGAATTGGCTCCCAGCCCTGGTCTATCTTGTTGGTCTGTGGAATACTCCTCTGAGAGGTTTTATTTGGATACACAAGCTCTCTAGTTAGTATCACAGCACTTAGATTTTCAGGTATGACAACAGTGTATGCAGTTATAAAACTGTACTTCCCCAAATCATTCCTAGAGTAAGAAGGTAAATGCCATAATTTCAAGTGTCTGGGATTCCATTTGAAGTGGAAATGTGGGACATATTTGGGAATACTTGGAACCAGAAAAAAAAGAACCATAGAAAACAATAAGAATATAAACTGTTAAGTAACAGACTTGGGATCAGATGCAGTCAGAGACCAAATATTATGCTAGAACAGTTTGTTGAATGTTTCGTTTCCTATTGCTCCCATAAAAATTACCACTAATTCCATCTCTTAAAACAAGAGAAATTCATTATCCCACAGTTCTATAGGTCAAAATCTGATAGATTATCTTGATTTCTCTGCTTAGGGTGTCTCACAAGAGCAAAATCAAAGTGTCAGCTGACCCAGGTCCTTGTCTATACATTCTGGAGGATAATTTAGTTTAAGCTTATTCAGATTTCTGGTTGAATCCAGTTTCATGCAATTGTAAATCCTGTTCACTTGCTAGTTCTAGGCCCAGGAGTCATTTTCAGTTGCTAAAGGCTGCCTGCGTTCTCTGGCACATAGCTGCCTCATCTTCAAGGCCAATAATGGCAGATGAAGTCCTTTCCATACTTTAGATCATTCTTGTACCACATCAGTCTAACTAGGATAAACGTTTCCTACTTTTATTGGTCCATGTAATTCTAATTACTCCAGTCTGGTTAATCCAAGATAATTTTTCCATCTCCAGGTTTGTAATCTTAACTACATCTATAAAGTCCTTTTTCCCATGTAACCTAAATATATTCACAGCTTCCAGAGAGGAGAGTATGATTATTTGGGGGAAACCATTGTTCAGCAGTTATTAGCCTACATTAGTCTAATAGAATGGAGTAATCATACCTGCATTCTTTTGAAATCAAGGATGAAAAAAGGATCAGAAAAGCAGTCAAAATAAACCATGATTGAGCTATGTTAAAACTGAAACAACTTTCTTTTACTAATATAAGTGTACCAAGATTAGATGCCTAGAGTTTTAGTGAAACTGTTATTTCAAACGTATGGTTTAGAGATGTCTTTAAAAAATATGTTTCTGAGAGAAAAATGCAATTACAAAACAAACCTAATCCTTTCTACTTTTCCTAGCCATAATTATTATATATGGTATGATATGGTCAAAAGCTGGCCCTTAGTGCAGACCTTTGGAATGTACATTCTGGACTAACTTCTTCAGTAATACAATATTAAGGTATATTAAGGACTAGAATGAATGTGCACTACTTATTCAAAGTTGCATTAGGGAATTGAGTTATACTGGATTTTTAAAAAAATTTATTTCTCAATGTCTCTTTTGTCTCAATGAAATGGCAGTGGTATATATATTGATATATTAAGGTGCTGAAGAATTTCATGCTGACTTCTCTCCAAGCATTAGCACAAAAGGCACCTTAGAGTTCTTTAAGGGAAATACTGACCTAATGAATCTCTTCTTAATGACAGATAATGTGATAAAGCATGAATTCTGGCAAGCATAGGGTTTGTATCTGCTTGACAATTTGTGGTAAATCTGGTATTCCTTATTAGAAATGGAGGCAGTATTCTTTTGGCAGTGTGTACAATGTCCAACTACCTGTAAATTCACTTTGGCATTGATACCACTGTATTTTCCACTTGTCTATCTTCGGGAGTTCATAAACACAGCTTGACTTGTTTATTAGAGTTCAAAACCTGGCAAAGTACATCACTGCAGCTCTTTTTCATCTGCTGGGTTGACATGAAGATCAGTGACCCTTTTTGAATGATCGAGACTTTGACAGCTTAATTTCTATGTCATGAGTTGCTAAGGTAACACTATTTTTGTGAATTTCACAGTTAATAAATCCTTAAGAAATGTCTTCCATTTTTAGTATTGAAAGTAATTTAAAGTTAAAGTTAAAAGACTATTTCTTGGTTCACCTTGCATTCACTGAGGAATCTCAATCTACTTATCAGCTATTGCCCTCTTCCATGGAATATCTGATTCAACCGGACAGAAAAAGAAAACACAACGACATTACCCAGAAAGGAAATATGGTATCTCTAAGAAGAAAATAAAGCAACATCTTTTTGATAGCTGAAATAGGTTTATGAGAGGAGAGTATGAGAAAGTACAATATTCAAAGCTACATTTAGATTTCAGAGTTTGCTTTTTATATTCAAATTTTGATACAGCTCTCAATTTTTATTTGCATACACTCAAAGTTGCAAAGAAAGGTGAGTATTCACTTTGTGATGCTATTTAACAAACTACCACGCATTTAGCTATTTAGCATTCATTTATTATCTCACAATTTCTACAGGTCAGAAATCCATGCATGGCTCAATTGAGTTTCCCACTCAGGGTCTCAAGGCTGAAAGCAAGCTGTTATCTGAATAACCTTTTCTGGAGCTCCTGGTCTTCTTTCAAATTCAAATCATTTTGGGAAGAATCCCATTCTTGTGTTTGCCTAACCATTTTTTCCTGCTGTTTGTTTGACAGGAACCATTTTCAGTTCCAAGAGGCTACATGCAGCTCTTAGCTACCCGCCTTCTTTACAGTGTACTTCAACTGCCAGTGTCTGAAATGAGCAAGAACCTAGTTTTTTAAGGGTTCCCTTGATCAAATCAAGCCCAATGGGATCATTGTTTTGATTAATTAAGTTAACAGGATCACAGGTGTGACATCCCCCATATTCACAATTTCTGCCAGAACTCAAGAAGAGAGGGCATGCAAGATTATGCAGCAGAGGGCAGAAATCATGGGGACCATGTTAAGATCCTGTCTACCCAAAGTACTTTCAAATACAGAATATTGCTATTCATAAGAGAAATCTTTCCAAGTCCATTTTGGGTTGGTTGAAGCCATCCTAAAGGAAATCAGTCCTGAATATTCATTGGAAGATGATAAAGATGAACTCCAATACTCGGGCCACCTAATTCAAAGAACTGATATTGGAAAAGACCCTGATGCTGGGAAAGATTGAAGGCAGGAGGAGAAGGGGACAACAGAGGATGAGATGGCTGGATGGCATCACTGACACCATGGACATGAGTTTGAGTAGGCTCCGGGAGTTGCTGATGGACAGGGAAGCCTGGCATGTTGCAGTCCATGGGGTTGCAAAGAGACGGACACTACTGAGCAACTGAGATGAACTGAACTGAAGCCATCTTAAAAGATAAAATTGTCAATTTTTTGCAAAAGTTCTTACTGTTTTCCTATTGTGAGTCTTTACACTTATAAAATAGAAAATGATATTCTGGCACACCTGCCTGCTATTAGCTAATAATCTAGACAGGTAATTGAACTATCAATATTGCAAGTTAATATTTAAGTAATAGCCATAATAACATCTTTGCAACTATATGTATGTATATATATATATATACATACATATATATATATATATATCAATTTGGTACATTTAAAAAATTATTTCATATATTTCTGGACTTTCAAAAAATAAAATATTCTGAAAAAAATTTCAATTTCCAGGAAAACATTGAATTTCTAAAAAGTGTATACAGTATGAAACAGAAATATAAAATAAGTACACAGCTTGAGAAATGTACACCAGGCACAAGCCATTTCAAGCGTTTTATAGAAATTAGATGCCTTGCTGGAGAAAAAAAAAAGATAATTGATTAGACATGTAAATCCAGGGAGATTTATGAGATGACAATAAACATCATTGAGAAATTATATTTGTTACAGGCAATGAGCAGCATTATCCTGAGGATTCAGAATAGAATCATGTCACTTATATCAAATTTGGAAGTAAGTTACCTGTCAATTCAAAGTACTCAAATGGACTACCAACCCAGTGATAAAAAATATTAAAATAAACAACACAAATATCTCTATGAATCTCTTCTAGGAAAATGAAAGAACCATTTTTGGTCAAAATATCATGGAAACTGCAATATCACATAAATGACACCAGTAGCATATAAAAACTTTTACATGAAGCATAAAGCTGTGCCTCTTAAATCTGTACAAATGTACACAGATGGTGAAGAATCCATAGGTGAATTAAACGAATTTGTAAATTATTATCATGATGAAATATAGTATCTATATATTGAAAATTGAATTTCCTTTCTACTCTTTCAAAGATTTTCCCCTCCTGTGTTCTAATATGTTCAAATGTTGATATAATTGCTATCTACTTAATTATAACCAACACAGAATTATACTTCAACCATTAGAACACATCAAAGTATATTGATTTCAGTTTGTAAAAGTGTCTTGAATCTATTCCTGTCTTCTGTGTTCACTGTAATTATCCAATGGTTCTTTACAAATCATGGGCATCAGACAAAAGTATTGAAAATTTTAATATACACATGATCAGTTCCCTTATCTTAAAATCTTGATTCAGAAAACATGAGTTGGAGCTCAAACATCTATCTTTTCTAAAAGCTTCAGATGTTATACTAATGAGGCTTTTTGGTGAAAATTATTATTGGTTTCTGGCTTTCACCAAATGCTCCTAAATGGCTTTCTTTTTAATAATTTATTTCCTCATAAGCATATATCTATAAGTTTCTCAGAATACCCAAACTTAAAAACATTGTCATATTAATTCTCGATTTGCACATTTCTATATTATCCCATCCTTAGATGACAAAGCTAAAACTCATAAGTATAGTATCTGCGATCTATCAAAATGTATTGTTGTTGGTCTCATCTTGCACCTATTGTAAGCCTTTCTTTCAGTAGCGTTGAACTCTCATTATTTGCTGGCATTGTATATACATTTTCAGACTCTCATGACATTTTTATACTTCTGTAGAAGTTGTTCCCTTTCTCAAAATATTATCTGCCACATTTTCTGTCTATGAAAATTTCTATTCATTAAGATGTGGCTTAAGTGTTATATTCTGCATGAAATCTTACCTTATATGTCCAAACTAAATTGGTTTACTATTTCTCTGTGGTTCCCTCCAAGGTTTCTTTATTTTTTAATTAAGTGCTTATATTTTAACAAATTTGTCTTACACCAAATTTTTACTTATTCAGATAGAAGCTATGTATTTTTATCCTTTTGCTAGCCATGCTTCTTATAATTTCATACAGATCAAGACACACAGACTTTCCTCAATACATGTTTATTTGATGTATAATGAATGAATAAATGCATGTGCATATCTGTATTAGTGGGAAAAGTACATTTCTTTCGATCGAATTTTTTCCAGGTCTATTTCAATAGAGTTGAAATGATGGTGATAAGTTATGATAATTTGATTAAGCACAGAAAATACTTGTTCAGTTGCTCAGACATATCCAACTCTTTATGACCCCATTGACTGTGGTACCCAGCTTCCCTGTCCTTCACAATCTCCCAGACTTTGCTCCAACTCATGTCCATTGAGTCAGTGATGCTCATGCTCTACTGGCCACTTCTCCTGCCCTTAATCTTTTCAACATCAGGGTCTTTTCCAAGGAGTCGGGTCTTCACAACAGGTAGCCAAAGTACTGGAGCTTCAAATTCAGTATCAGTCTTTCCAATGAACATTCGGAGTTGATCTCCTTTAGTTGACAGGTTTAATCTCCTTGCTATCTAAGGGACTCTCAAGAGTCTTCTCCAGCACCAAAATTCAAATGCATCAATTCTTTGACACTCAGCCTTCTTTATGGTTCAACTCTCACACCCATACCTGACTACTGGAAAAACCATAGCTTTGACTATACAGACCTTTGTCAGCAAAGTGATGCCTTTGCTTTTTAATATACTGCCTAGATTTGTCACAGCTTTCCTTCCAAAGAGCAAGCATCTTTGAATTTAGTGGCTGCAGTCACCTCTGCAGTGATTTTAGAGCCCAAGAAAGTAAAATCTGTCATTGTTTCCGCTCTTTGCTCCCATCTCTTTGCCATGAAGTGATAGGACCAGATGTGATGATCTTAGTTTAAGCCAGCTTTTTTCACTGTCCTCCATCACCCTAATCAAGAGAATCTTTAGTTCCTCTTTGCTGTCTACCATTAGAGTAGTAGCATATCTGAGGTTGTTGATATTTCTCCCAGCAATCTTGATTCCAGCTTGTGCTTCATCCAGCCTGGCATTTTACATGATGCACTGTGAACATAAGTTAAATAAACAAGGTGACAATACACAGCCTTGATGTACTCCTTTCCCAATTTAGAACCACTCAGTCATTCCATGTCTTGTTCTGTTGCTTCTTGACCTGCATACAGGTTTCACAGGAGGCAGATATGGTGTTCTGGTATTTCCTTCTCTTTAAGAATTTTCCACAGTTTGTTATGATTCACACATTCAAAGGCTTTATTATAGTTGATGAAGCAGAAGTAGATGTATTTCTGGAATTATTTTGCTTTTTCTATGACCCAGTGGATGCTGGCAATTTGATCTTTGGTTCCTCTCCCTTTTCTACATCCAGCTTGTACATCTGGAAGTTCATGGTTCACATACTGTTGAAGCCTATCTTGAAGGATTTCGTATTTGACTCCAAATTAGTTGTGGAAGTATATATGTGGACCTTTATCAATTTGTCTGAAGTGAGAAATATTAAAAGCCCTAGTGTAAAGAAGTGATCAGGCCAATTGCTTTGACTTAAAGAAGTATCATTGTAATTAGCCTCTATATTTTGTCAGGAGCATAGCTGAGTCAAAAGAGAAAACTGAGCTGCGAGTATTAGAGTAGCTGATTAAAGCATTGAGTCAAAAATGAATGAGGTAAGTTTTCAATCATTTAGGGCAATGCTACAAGCAAGAGGCTAAAGCCCAAGAAAGCTCCAGTTCCCCACTGTTGAATTTTCTCCCACAGAACAGCACACCAGTAGAAGGTCACATAGATCAGCACAGAGGTGAAGGCTGTGGCAGTTTTATGGACCTTGGGATTGGACTAAAGAAAAAGAGTAAGGATAAGATGGCAGCTACTGAGCAGTGAGTCACAGTGGGAAAAGTTGTCTTCAGTGTTTTCCCGCCTCCATCTCACCAAGGAGAAGCCCTCAGCAAAGTCTCCTGGAAGACTTCTGGCCAGGGCCTCAGGTAAGGGAATGAAGGAATGAAATCAGGAATAAAGGCTCTGAGCTAGAAATCCAAATATGTAAAACAGCAAGACCTGCCAGAGGTCCTTTACTGCAGTATATTGCCTGTCCATTGTCCAGGGGTAGAGTGTAGCTTTCCCTGCTAAGGCCTTCCACGTAAAACCTTTGGTGATTGCTTATTATCTAACCTGAGAAATCATGTAGCGTTTTGGCCTCAGGCTGGACTCCTCACTCCTCACTCCTGTCATATGACAAGAAATCAAGTGACAAATAAATATACTTGGTATTAAAAAAAAAAAAGCAGCAATATGTATTTAGCAGCAAATTCATGTTTCATACAATGAATATTGTCATCCATTAGTTAATTATGCCTATTTGCATCATAACTTAGATAAATCTTCAGCTGGTAAAAATCTAGAAGGGACTGAGGAATGAAGTGGAAACACTGGTTGAGAAAATCCAGTAGGATCCGTGACCAGAGCCAGAAATCAGAACAGTAGCTAAATAAAAAACAAACCTGAATACTTTATTTGTGAGGGATGTTATAGGTTGTTAACATCATATATCAGATATTAAAAAAAAAAAAAAGATTTCCTATGTATCAGAGACATATCTCTAATTTCACAGACTTTAAATGAGATCCCATTAGGACAAAAAATTTTATAGGTGAGGAGGACTGTAAAACTGAGTTGAATGCTTAGGGGGAAAATGGTGTGATACAGTGAACAGAAATCTGAGATCTAGGTACTTGTAATATTTGTTACTCATTTATTTTAAAAGTTATTTGTAGATAAGTTTAATAAAAACAGTAAATAATAAGATAATCAGTTACATCATTTGGGCATCTAAGGTTTCCTTATTCCAATATGCAACTAAGCATTACAATCTTGAGCTACTGACTTGCATAGAGTTTGCGGGCAGTGGACTAGATTTTAGATACTCCTTTCAGATGAACATTCTTGAAATTAACTTAAAATACACCATTTGTGATGACTAATCTTGTGTGTCTAAGTTATTAGGCCATGGTACCCAGATGGTTGGTCAAAAGGTCAGTCTAGATGTCAGTCAAAAACACTGCGAAGGTGTTTTTAAAATGAGGTGAAATTTTAATCAGTAGACTTTGAGTAAAGCAGAGGACCTTCCATAATGTAGATGGGCCTCCTCCTGAAAGTCAAAGGCCTTGCAGAGAAAAATCTGCAGTTCTCTAATGAAGAAGGAATTCTGCCTCTAAATGACTCTTCAGGCTCATGCTGCAACATCATCTCCTCCCTGGATCTCCAGCCTGCTGAACTGCCCTGTAAATTTTATACTTGTCAGCTTCCTCTGCCTCACCCACCTTGCCACCCTTCAAATTTCTTAACCTCTTTCTTTCTGCTTCTCATCCTATTGATTCTCTTTCTCTGGAAAACCATAACCAATATACCATCTAGTCTTCATTTTTTCCTAAAAATTATTGGCCATACTCTCTCCTTCCATCTAATCAAATTATTTGCTCTGCCAGTAACATTTAAGCATATGTTACACTGGTCATTTCTTGATCTATTACTTAAATGAATTTTAAATTTCTAAACTTCTTCAAATTTCTCCAAGCCAGACTTCAACAGTACATGAACTGTGAACTTTCAGATGTTCAAGCTGAGTTTTTAGAAAAGGCAGAGGAAACAGAGATCAAATTGCCAACCTCTGTTGGATCATCAAAAAAGCAAGAGAGTTTCAGAAAAATCATCTATTTCTGCTTTATTGACTACACCAAAGCCTTGGACTGTGTGGGTCACAATAAACTGTGATCACAACAAACAAAATTCTTAAAGAGATGGGAATACCAGACCACCTTACTTGCCTCCTGAGAAATCTGTATGCATGCCAAGAAGCAACAGTTAGAACTGGACATTGAACAACAGACTGGTTCCAAATCGGGAAAGGAGCACTTCAAGGCTGGATTTTGGCACCGTGCTTACTTAACTTATATGCAAGTACATTAGGCAGGGCTGGATGATTGCTGGGAGAAATATCAATAACCTCAGATATGCAGATGACACCACCCTTATGGCAGAAAGCAAAGAAGAACTAAAGAGCTTCTTGATGAAACTGAAAGAAGAGAGTGAAAATGCTTGCTTAAACTCAACATTCAGAAAACTAAGATCATGGCATCTGGTCCAATCACTTCATGGCAAATAGATGGGTAGAAAATGGAAACAGTGACAGACTTTATTTTTGGGGGCTCCAAAATCACTGCAGATGGTGACTGCAGCCATGAAATTCAAAGATGCTTGCTTTTTGGAAGAAAAACTGTGACCAACCTGAACTTCTTTTAACCTCTTTTTGTTTAGTCATTTTTCAAAAAAGATAAATGCTTTTTATAAGTAGATATTTCATACTGTTTCTTACAACACTTGGCAAATTAGTTTTATGTAAAAAACATTCAATATGTGGATTATAATTCACTTTAGTAGCAGTTTAGAAGAAATTTTGCTTCTATTCATTTTTCTGATGAGCCTTGCTATTCTATTTAGCTGCCAAATACAGCTGTGTGGGGTCTTATTTATGTGCCCTATATGATGGCTCTCATAAACAAAAACAGCAATGATACATTAAAAAAAAAGTCTAGGAATGCACTTGTGATCCATCCACCTTGACCAATATATATCCTTAAAGTATACCTAATTCCAAAAAGAAACAATGTCTTCTAGAGAAATTCTAGACTTAAAAACATTAGCTTGCGAGAAAGCAAGTTATCACAATTGCCTGGTTTAGGTTATAATCCCTTATTTTAATAGAAGAAAAACAATTTTATAAATTTAATTACTTTTTTTCCCTCTGTTTTTATAGGGTTCCTTTTCATTATGTATTTCATAGATATATACTCAATTAATGAAACCACTGATTCTCTACGAGTTACATACTTCGGTTATAACAAACTCCAATTCAATATTTATTGATCCAAATATTGGTTATTCCTGAATAACAACTTTAGAAAAGTTTATAAGGTCCTTGAAATCTTTACTTCATTCAATCTAGAAAATGAAATAATGGGTTACATATTTTATATTAAAACTTTTAAATGATTCATAGAAGATTTTTTTCTCCCTTCATAGTGTTTATAATGTTTTCATGGGCTATTAGACTTCTAGGCACTTGTTGAGTATGTAAGAAATCCCATGAATACAGAATAAACTATTGACCTATATTGTATTTAAATTATTTTACATATAACTCATTTCTAAAAAATATAGATTTATATGTATTCAATGCATATTAAAGCACAATTTATATCTTATATGCTATATATTAATATGATGTAAAAACAATTATCCTGGCTTAGTCTCATGTTTCTAGTTTTTCAAGAGTATATAAAATACTGAATAAAATTCTAATATGCATATGTCTGACCATGCCCAGAAAAAAATACATCAACCTTGTAGTAAAAACACAGATTGGCTTCTATCATAAAGGAATTAATGTAAAGTAAATTTTCTTGCATATTTATTTTTTGATAACTGTAATAACTATCTTAACACAATTAAGTAGGTTCACTTTCTTTTGAGATCCAATTATTGCCAAAAGCAGCTTATCTTTATTTAAAAAGAGAAATAATAGAATTTGCCACACACATTCATGGAAGATAAGTACAAGAAATACAATTTGGGGACTTCCCTGGTAGTCCAGTGGTTAAGAGTCTGTGCTTATACTGCAGGTGGAATCCCTGATCAAGGAACTAAGATCCCACATGCATAGCCAAAAAAAAAAGGAAATGCTGTTTTAAACATATAAATATATTGCTTAAAAATGTGCATCATTTATTATCAAATATTTTATTTGATTACATATATGATAATATTTCATTATCATATATACTGAATATGCTTTCTTGGATTCACACATATTTAAGGTATATGTCAAATAGACATCTACTTAACATAGTTATTATTTACATCAATTTATTTTCTTTTACATATTGTCAATAGAAAATAAACTATCCAAAGAATAAATTTGATACAAATATTAAAAGTGAATCACATAATGACATTTGAGCATTGGTTGGCTGAATCTGACTTATCCATCATTTTGTTTACAGCAAATTATGCTCAGAGACTGAGACTGTCTTTGCCAATACTTAATTAACACAGAGTCACTATGGGAATTATAATTTATAGCAATATTTTACAAGTCAATAGCATATAAAATAATGTCTTTTAATAAGCCAAAAAGAATATAACATACTAAAACAATGACTGATTAATAACACTATTGTTTCAGGAAAAGGGTAGATTAAAGAAAAAAGTCTAAATTCATTTGCGGCATACCTTTCTACAAGTTGGTTCTTGGAAGAGTTAGTTTAACCAACCAAGAGCTGCTGTCCAGCTGCCAAAGCAGACCCAAAGCCCCTTGTTATTAGAGCACAATGCTAGTGGAAGAAAGGCACCACTGATGGCTGCCAAGACCATCTCCTTCAGGAAAACTCTGCATGATTTTCATCCCTGCCAGCAGAGTAGCCTTGCCACAGCAGGATCTAATGTCTCAAGGTCTTTTGAGAGCTATTTAAATTAGCAAAGAGTAGCCTTGCCCAGACTAAATGCTCTCCCTAAACCCTCACAATTTCTTGGTATATTATTATATTAATGTCATAGTCTGTCCTTTGTATGTTCATATCCATAAGCACTCAGTGGTTGTTTAGTCAGTAAGTCATGAACAAAGCAATTTTGATGACATCATCTTAAAAAGCACCCCCCTCTAATGTAAACTCGTGTGTGTGTGTGTGTGTGCGTGTGCGCGTGAGTGTGTGCTCAGTCACTTCAGACTCTTTGCGACCTCATGAACTGTTGCTGGCCAGGCTCCTCTGTCCGTGGACTCTTCCAGGCAAGAATGGGAAGGTTGACATTTCCTACCCCAGGGGATCTTCCTAAGATAAGGATGAAAATTGCATCTCTTGTCTCTTTCATTGGCAAGTGCATTTCTTACCACTACACCATCTGACTGCTTCCCTTGTGGCTCAGCTGGTAAAGAATCTACCTGCAATGCGGGACATCTGGGTTCGATTCCTGGGTTGGGAAGATCACCTGGAGAATGGGAAGGCTACAGACTCCACTATGCTGGCCTGGAGAATTCCATGGACTGTATAGTCCATGGGGTTGCAAAAAGTCGGACACAACTGGACGACTTTCACTCACTCACACCATCTGAAAAGCCCTGTAAACAACTTTACTTAAAGGTCAATACAACTTCACTTAAGCCATTTTTACTGTTATTCTTTATTAGCAGAGTTATGCCTGACTCTTTTGTGACCCTGTGGACTGTAGCCTGCCAGGCTCCTCTGTCCATGGGATCCCCAGGCAAGAACATTGGAGTGAGTTGCCATTTCTTTCTCCAGGGGCTCTTCCTGACCCAAGGATGCAACCCTTTTCTCCTGCATTGGCAGGTGATTCTTTACCACTGAAGCCCTCAGGTGCTTCCCAGGTGACTCAGCCATAAATAGGTGGATTTGTAATCATGACAGGATTTCCCAGGTGGCACTAGGGGTAAAGAACCTGCCTGCCAATGCTGGAGACACGAGATGCAGATTTGGGATTCTTGGGTCAGGAAGATACTCTGGAGGAGGGCATAACAACCCATTTGAGTATTCTTGCCTGGAGAATCCCATAGACAGAGGAGCCTTGTGGGCTATAGTCCATAGGGTCGCAAAGAGTCAAACAGGACTGAAGCAACTTAGCATGCATGCATGTAATCATGACAAACAAATACACACACCCTTTACCTTTTTCCCTGGTGTTGTGGTTTGAAAAAATATTCCAAGGAGCTTCTGCTAACTGACAACTACCTGAATCACATGTACTGAAAGACGCCTTTCTGATCAATGATTCTAAGTCTGGCTGGCAGACTAACATTTTATGGAATCAAGAGAGTATTGAAGTAGCTTCAAACTTGTGTAAGCAGAATCTGTGCCTACAGCACATTCTGAGCCATGGCAAATGTTTCCAAAACCTCTTCTCTAACAAAAAGAGAAAAGCACAGATTGAAGTGTGGAAAGGGATATTTTATAACGAAAAATTTGAAAAGAGCTAAGAAAGAAACAAGGAAAGGCACCAGGTACAATTTCACAAAACTCAATCACATACAAACAGTGGAAAATTTTCTGAATTTAACACATCTTTAGTTCCTTTAGTGCTTCTCATTTCTCAGCATACTCTCTGCCATCATATAATCTTTTTGATTGTTTTTAAAACTATTGCCCTAGTTTTTCTAATCCTATAGAAGTTCCCAACAAAAATACTCTTTTAACCACGTAGAGTACAATCAACTAGATTCATACTTAGACTACAAAGCACACAAAACCTAAGTGTTCTTTATTTTACACTTTTTTGTTGTTTTTATTGTCCCTTATTTACTGTGAACATACTTGTAATTGTTTATATATCTGTTCATTTATTATACAATAACATATATATCCTTAGGGCAGAATAATATTACTAGTATTTAGTAACTTACCAGTATATTTTTGTTGAATGAATATTTCTCTAACACATCTAGAATATTGCCAAAAGCTAGTTTTCTGTTTTATTTGCTTTGCATTGAATCTAAATAAACATTACAGTTGTTGTTGTGATGGGTTCTCAAAAGAGTCAGACACAACTTAGCAACTAAACAACAACAAGACATTAGGGTATAATTGGAAAATAGGGAAGTCTGTCTTCCAATCAAATAACTGCCATTTTTTGTTTGTTGGGTTTCAGTATAGTTTGGAAGACATAGAGGAAAAAACATAAAAAAAAAAAAAAAAGAAAACCAAAAACCCTAAAAAAAACTGTAAAATATAGGGCTGGAAGGTTTTGTTGTTGTTTTAAATAAATAAACTCTTTGAAAAGTGAGGAGAAATCTATTGTTTTTCTCCATTATGTAAATTGACAGTGGTGCATTAAGCAAATATCGTGTCTCTTTGGAGTTAGTCACAAAATTAGTGTCTCTTTGGATTTACTCACAGTTCACTCTTATGAAAGTGAAAATAATGCAAAAACAACTTTTACTGAACTGTTCAACAGGCCTACAGCTAAATGACTCAGTTTTCACTTTAGTTGTGTGACTTTGGGATAGTTCATGTTTTATAATTGAACAATTCTTGTATTTAGATGCCTTGAAAAACAGTGCCTACTTTGGAAGGAGGAAAAAAAATGGTTTAGGTTTTGCTTTTAAAAACAATAGGAATAAGAGAATAAAAGCAATGGAGATCTTTTTCTTTTTTGAAGCTCAAAAAAGACCTGAAGAAATGAAGAAACTGCCACAAGAATGCTAGAGATCCTCAATATAGGATATTGATTAATGTTATTTTGGAAAATCAAGTTCAAAATATCCAAACAGACAAAAATCTTGAATTTTCAAGATAATTCTGAAAAAATGACCGGTAAAATGACTGATTTCTGCAATTAGTTTCTGGGCTTCTCTAGTGGCTCTGACGGTAAAGAATCTGCCAGCAATGCAGCAGTCCCGGGTTTGATCCCTGGGTTGGTAAGATCACCTGGAGAAGCGAATGGCAATCCACTTCAGTATTCTTGCCTGGGAAATTCTATGGACAGAGGAGGCTGGAATGCTACAGTCCATTGCAAAGAGTTTGCAAAGGACTACGTTTGCAAATGCTACAGTGATTACAAAGAGTTGGGCACAATAGAGCAATTAACACTTGTGTATGTATGTTTCACTTATTTATTTTCAGACTATGTACTATAGAAGCAAACTCACTTAACCATCTCAGCATGAGAATGCACGATGAGAATTAATATATATTTTTTGTCATTAAATATTATCTGTAAGATGAAACATGCCATCTACATTCTTTTAAACTATAGCAATTTTATGCTTTTAAATAATGTAAAATAAACATTTCAATATAAAGACATTTAGCAACTAAAATGTTGTGGCATAAGTTCTAAATGTTAATCTAACAAAGATCCCATTAAGAATAATCTGAAGATTTTCAAGCAGTAGTGTATCCATGCTCAGTCATGTCCAATTCTTTGCAACTCCATAGACTGTAACCTACCAGGCTCCTCTGTCCATGGAATTCTCCAGGAAAAAATGCTGGAACAGGTTTTCCTACTTCAGGATATCTTTCCAATCCAAGGATTGAAACTGCATTGGCGGTTTTCCTTGATAGCTCAGTTTGTAAAGAATCTGCCTGCAATGGAGACCCAGGTTCAATTCCTGGGTTGGGAAGATCAGCTGGAGAAAGAATGGGCTGCCCACTCCAGTATTCTTGGGCTTCCCTTGTAGCTCAGCTGGTAAAGAATCTGCCCCCTATGCAGGAGACCTAGGTTTGATCCCTGGGCTGGGAAGGTCCCCTGGAGAAGGGAAAGGCTACCTACTCCAGTATTCTGGCCTGGAGAATTCCAATGGACTATAAGGCTACCCACTCCAGTGTTCTGGTCTGGAGAATTCCAATGGACTATACAGCCCATGGGGTCACAAAAAGGCAGACAGAACTGAGTGACTTTCACTCACTCCTGCTTTGGCAGGCACATTCTTTACCACTAGCACCACCTGGGAAACCCAAGCATAGCTCCTATTCTCTCTTGACATCCTTTTCTTTACAAGGGAAATCTAATTTCTGTTTATTACTGAATATAGATTTAAAAAAGTGATGCATTTGTTTGCTCTCCATCAAGTTATAAAGGACTATGTCATAACAAGTCTTACTCTAAAAGCATAAACACATAGGACCTGTAGACTATTTGGGACAGTGATTTTTCTCATGCTTATGATCTTCTCTGGATCATACAGATTCTAGCAGTGAATGCTGTACACAATTTGACAAAAGTAAATTATCAGTAGGCACACTAGTATATGGTAGCAAGCTATAGAAATTAGAACTAGTTGCAAATTTTAAAGTACTAATAAAATACTTGACATGCACAGCCTGGATAGTGAAGAGAGGTAATAAATGCTTGAATATTATTTTCTTATCGTTAGAAAAATGTTAAAACACTAATGTGATTGTATAACTAGACAGCCTTAAAGCAATGAAAAGAGAAAATGATGTTTATTGAAATAATTATTTGTATCGTGCATTTGACATTATTCCATCAGGTCTTCAGTAGCCTAAGGCAGAATCCTACACAACGTTTCACAGACAGAAGAGTATTTTTAAATTATGAAAACATCACAATGGCACAGAAGTATGCTAAGTTCAGTTATTTGAAGGAATAAGAGGAGTACTTAGTCGAGGAGCACAATGGTGGTAACTTTAATATGAAAGAGTCTTTGACAAACTAGTTCTCATCAGAACCTCTTTTACTGAAAGCATTGTAAGATGCATAATGCTAACCAATGAATAAACCTAAAGTAGAAATATTACATGGTACATTTTAAAAGCCAAAGAAAGAAGTATCATATAGGCAGTTTTGCTCTTACAAGGGGGACAAAAAGGGAAAGAACTTAGGACAATGTAAATTATCACTTTTCTACTATTAGGTCCAAGCCAAGAGCATGTCTATGTAGATGAATAAAGGCCTGATTTCCTTACCACTTTTTTTCCTTTGGGTGGCTATTTTATGATAACAGTGGGATTAGGCAACCTGATAGCTTTACTTATTCTTCAGCTTTTCTAACTTGCAATGACTTGATGACAGTAAATTGTCCAGTTCTTTGTGTCCTTCACCAGGACTAAAAAGCTTCTTTTGTGAATAAGTAGTTAAAATATTTGCTGAATGAAATAGTAATAATCCAACTAGGAGTGCTTAGGAAGAATGTTCTTTCTTGTGTCCATTTTGTTTGTCCTTGACTTTATTTAATTTTATTTTTCTCATTTCATTTTTGTTTATAATTTTTATATTATCATGGTATATTATCATTTTGGAAGCACTGTTTAAGTAGCTTGCTACTTTTGCCTTTTGTATTATTTTACATCTCTCTATATATGTGTGTGTGTGTGTGTGTGTATAATTCATAGACTGAATATACATATTGTGTGTAAGTATGTAAATCTATTTTGATCATGTGATTAATCAGTGCTTATTATATATTGTTATCTGTTCAAGATACTAGACAACAGATTAGATAATAATACCAAATAATAGATAACAGCTAATTAGCAATTTATTTTTTACCTGAAAGTCTTTCATAGGTATTATCTCATTTTCTTATAGTGACAGTCACTCTTTGTGACCCCATGGAGTGTAGTCCACTAGGATTCTCTGTCCATGAATTCTCCAGGCATGAATACTGGAGTGAGTAGCCATTCCCTTTTCCAGGGTATCTTCCCAACCCAGGGATTGAAGCTGGTCTCTTGCATTGCAGGTAGATTTTTTACTGTCTGAGCCACCAGGGAATCTTATTTATGCATGTAAATATTAGATGAATTTTTACATTAAAAGATATTATAGGTTCTTCAGATTTTTGTTTCTTATAAAGATGTGTTCAAGGAAATGGAACATATCATGAAAAACAAGGATTCAAAAGTTGAAGGATCGATATTAAAATTAATGCAGCTGAAAGTTTACCCAGAACTTCCCCCAAAAAAATTAAGTGAAGATTTTCTCAGTTCAACTAAAGTGTCTACATTTCTTGAAATGTATTTTTACAAAATACATATAATATTTTTACTTTTAGTAATTCTATCTATCTATATCTATATAATGTGTATTAAAATATGTGTGAATACTATATGTATTTCCACACATGTATTGCAATATGTATGAATACTATGTGTGTGTGTATATATATATAAGGATTTGGCTTATGTGATTATAAAGACTAATGAGTCCTAAGATGTGCAGAATGAGAGTGAATAAGTAAAGTAGATACCCAAGTGACCCAGAGGTATAATTACCATGCAAAAGCCAGCAAGCTTGTGACTGAAAAAGCTAATAATTCAAGGATGTCAGGCAAGAGGAATTTCTCATACCCAGGAGAGGATATTTGTCCTATTCAGCCTAGAACTAATTGGATGAGGCCCTGTCACAGTAAGGAGGGCAATCTGCTTTATTAATTCTACCAATTTAATGTTTATCTCATCACAAACCCTCTTACAGACATACCCAGAATAAGTTTGGCCAATTATTTAGGAAACCCATGGCTCAGTATAGTTGACGCAGAAAACTACCTTCACAGTAATGAATGGCTATTTCTTCATCCATGTAGATTAAAACCATAACGTAGTAGTAGACCTCTTGCTCTCTTTCTTCCTCTCTTCTTTGTTCCTCTCTTTCTCTTTCATTTGTCAAAATCCAGTTAGAATGTTATATAATTTTTCAATTGACATAATTGTATCAAAAATTATTTATTGCCTTGAATTTACATGATTATTATATGTACACTAGAATAAAATATGTATTTGCATGGTAGAATATAGCTACTAAATAAATAGTAGTTGAAAGAAGTAATTTTTCTTTGTATTAGCAAAAGATGGACACACCAAAGACTAGTTCTGACTGACCATATATGAGTTTGTCTATGAAATCATCCCCCTTAAAAAATTAAATAGTATAAATATGTAGAGAAAACATACACACATTAATTCAATTATAGTGGACAAGGCATCATCAAACAGACAAATGACAACCAAAAAATACATAAACAAATATACAAAAAATGAGTGAAAAAAGAGAGAAGGAATAGATAAATATATACCTAAGGGATAGAGATGAAAATGTCAGAAAATAAAATGTCATAAATCATCTCAATAATAAAAATGGAAGCTAGAGTACACTAACACAGCAGATTTAAAAATTTTGAAATATTGGTTTCCATTAAAGGATTTATTAAGAAAATTTATTTTCTCCAAATAACATCTAGGTTAGAAAGTGAAAAAGGTATTAAAATATGCATAAAATCTCAAAACAATTACTTCCACTTGATTATTCTATGGACACTAGTGAAGAATTTGTATGCACCAAAGAGAAGTAATAAAGGGAAGGGGGAGAATGTTATAAAATAATTAATTAATTTAATACAGAAATGTTATATCTATCTACCTGTATATATTCTAATTCTGTAGAAAATTATACCACCAATACAAATATCAGTAGTACATACCTTTGAATACTAATCAGCTATTATAAGATGAAATCATCTGTTCTATAAAGTTTCAGATGTATATTTATCACTATATGTATGGTGCAATTAAAAAAATAGTAATAGAAAGAATGTTTATACAATGACCTTTCAAGTTTTCACACTTTCAGCATCATGAAGCTACACAAAAATGATAAAATGTCTTCCATAAAGCATTCATAGTGAATTCATATATGTTATTCAAATTAAAAAGAGTGCATTCAGACTCTGGGACTTTTCTGCATTAAATATGTTATCATATTAATACAGGCATATTAGAAATTTACATAAAGAAAATAGTGTAGCTGATTATGGCTATAAATTAAAGAATAAAGGGAATATCTAAGTTACATTTGTGAAAATGATTTTATTTGTATTAAAATCACTCATGTGGATGGTTATAAATAAGCCAGAAATATAAAATATGTATCCAGAATCCACAAGATGTCCTCCACCTAGCACCATCCTTTTTCTAAGTGCCATCAATTTGACAACTTTTTCAAATTTTTTTTCTTTCTTTTCATGGTTCTAAAAATGTATTTTTCTAAATAATATAGATTTCTGCTATTTTTACTTGTTAATTTGATATGATGATTTGTTTTCTACTACTGATGATGAGATTTTCATTTCTTTTTCACACCCATATCTGTATTTTCTCAAAACTTATTCCATTTTAATTCAATATGTAATGCTTAATTACTCTGTATATGAAAGCATTTCATGTTAAACTAAGAGATACTTTGTATTGTTGGTTACATATGGATTTTACTTTCTTTCTAGGGTTAATTATTCATTTGCCATTTTCCCACTTAATTGTCAAGTCCCTTAAATGCCTGGAAATCTGTGCCTTAATAAGCTATTTGGTGATTCTAATGCAAGCTAAAGTTTAGGATTCATTGTTGTAATATTATTAGGAAATAAGTGATTTTTTTTTAATTGTAGTATCCCAATTAGTAACCCATGATAGTCTTTCTCTCAGTGGTCTTATGTCAGATTCTCTGAGTGAGTCATGTTACACATGTAGTCATGTGGTAAATGGAATTCTCCAATGAAGTTCAAAGTTCATCAGGTAAATTTCTGATTAAAACTCTGTTTCTTTTTCTGTGCTTATTTTATCTAGTTTTCTTGACTCCAAAGTTTCCTTATGCCATTTCTCCAGAAAGTAAGCCTTCTCTCTACCTTTAAAGATGTTCAAGGGAGAAGATTGATGCACACTGAGGAGGTGTTGGGACTACTAACATGTGAAATTGTTTTCACATTTCAACCCATACTTTCATTCCTGTTTTCTGAAGTACCTAGTGTTAAAAAAACACTTGGAAAAATTTACATTAAGAGATAATTTTTAATTTTTCTTTCTTTTTCCCCTTATAAATATATGGTAATTGATTTTCTTATTGTTTTGGGATTTGTGATGATAAAATGTTGAAAATTAACCTCTAGAAACTGGAGAAGGAAATGCCAACCCACTTCAGTTTTCTTGCTTGGAAAACCTCATGGACAGAGGAGCCTGGAAGGTCACAGTCCATGGGGTCACAAAGAGAGGACACGACAGAAGCGACTTAGCAAAACTGTTAAAAAAGTTATTTTTCATTGTCTGATTGTTCCTTTGCTAAATAAAAATTACTCTGTCTACCAGATTTAATTTGATTCTGGAAAAATAATTTCTTTGAGACACTTAGGTTTGTGAAGTTAAGATACAATAGTTCCTACACAAATAATTGCAACCCCATGGACTATACAGTCCATGGAATTCTCCAGGCAAGAGTACTGGAGTGGGTAGCCATACCCTTCTCCAGAGCATCTGCCCAACCCAGGGATCAAACCCAGGTCTCCCGCATTGCAAGTGGATTCTTTACCAGCTGTGACACTAGGGAAGCCCAAGAGTACTGGAGTCGGTAGCCTATTTGGTCCCATCACTTCATGGCAAATAGATGGGGAAACAGTGACAGATTTTATTATCTTGGGCTCCAAATCACTGCAGATGGTGACTGCAGCCATGAAATCAAAAGACACTTGCTCCTTGGAAGGGAAACTATCACCAACCTAGACAGCATATTAAAAAGCAGAGACACTACCTTTTTGACAAAAGTCCGTCTAGTCAAAGCTATGGTTTTTCCAATAGTCGTGTATGGCTGTGACAGTTGGACTATAAAGAACGCTGAGTGAAAACGAATTAATGTTTTTGAAGTGTGGTGTTGGAGAAGACTCTTGAGAGTCCCCTGGACTGCAAGATCCAACCAGTCAATCCTAAAGGCAATCAGTTATGAATGTTCATTGGAAGGACTGATGCTGAAGCTGAAATTCTAATACTTTGGCCACCTGACGCAAAGAACTAACACATTGGAAAAGACCCTGAGGGAGGAGTCTGGTAGGCTACAGTCCATGGGGGTTGCAAAGAGTCGGACACAACTGAGCAACTTCATTTTCTTTCTTTCTATACCCATTCATAAGAGACCAAATAATATAATTAGTACTATTATGTTATTTTGGAATAGGTAGATATTAGTGGGAATTACAATTACTAAAATGGTTTATTGAACTGGAATGAAGATTTGGGTGGAAAGGAGCAAGAACATGTTCCAGGCAGGTTAAATTATTATCATGTGATGTAAAGAAACTGAAAAAAAATCATGTAAATATCTTTCTAATACTTTTCCTCTCTAAATATCCCCAGATATATTTTTCTAAAATAACTCACATTGTATCTATATTTATGTCTACACATATGTGTCTTTATGCACATTTATGAGTATATGTCTAAAGACATAGGGCACTGTACTAAGCTTTAATATTTTTTTCTCATTTAATCAACACAATCTTATTGGTTAAGTACTATTTTTATCATAGTTTTTGTCAGATAAAAAACTTTAAATCTGATGTTACACAGTTAATTAGTTAATGGAAAAGGAGGATTCACACCCAGATGGTTCAATGTGAGTCCAATAATAAAAGAGTCTGCTAACCAGAACTGCCTCTCATTCCAACTAACCATATTAAATAAATGCATAATTTAAATACATTATTCCCCAAGGAACCAGAGTGACTCATGTTTTGAGGAAGTAGAAAAATTGAGTTTTCTATCTAGTCAGAGCTAGATGAGAAAGTAAAGCATAATTTTTTAAGAACTGTTGAGCAGGTTGAGAAGTATGTGCCCCAGAAGGCAATTACTTGGGGAGCAGCCAAATTAAAAAGGATAAACCTGAATAAGTCATAAATTGAAAGTGGTAGGCAAAGAGGGAGAATCTGAGTAGGAGCCAAAGAAATCGAGAATAGCATATAATAGAAAAACTCTGTACAGCCAGGCAAAGGCAGGAATGAGCAAATTCCCAAGGAGGAATTATACTCAGCAAAAGCATCTGGAGATTATTTATAAATTATTCTTTTTGAATAATTAAAAATGTACCTCATATAGTTCCATTACTATAGATTTATTTCAAATACAGATCATTTCCTGATTGTAAAATAAATCAATGCCATTAATTTTAACCAGAAAAAAAATAAGTAAAATCTGAGATATTCAATGCCTGTTAAGGATTTACATCACCATAGCTGGCACCCCACTCCAGTACTTTTGCCTGGCAAATCCCATGGAGGGAGGAGCCTGGTAGGCTGCAGCCCATGGGGTCACGAAGAGTCGGACACGACTGAGCGACTTCCCTTTCACTTTTCACTTTCATGCATTGGAGAAGGAAATGGCAACCCACTCCAGTGTTCTTGCCTGGAGAATCCCAGGGATGGCGGAGCCTGGTGGGCTGCCATCTCTGGGGTCACACAGAGTTGGACACGACTGATGTGACTTAGCAGCAGCAGCAGCAGCTGTTACCTCTTGGAGACGTCGCTGTAGCTCCAACAGTAAAGAATCTGCCTGTGAGGCAGGAGACCAGGATTCAATCCCTGAGTTGGGAAGTTCCTCTGGAGAAGGGAATGGCAATCCACTCCAGTATTCTTGCCTAGAGAATTCCATGGACAGAGAAGCCTGGCAGGCTACAGTCCGTGGGGTCACAGAGACCGAGTGACTAACACAATCCAACTGTTACCTCTCTTCAACTTGTTTTTTTTTTTTTTTTTCAGTACATTATTTCCTAAAGGCTAATTAAAATGAAAAAAAAAATAGGATAGAATTCTTATTTCTGTTAATATGGCACACTGACTATTCTCTCTCAACATGCTGAATAGTTTTTTAAAAAATCTTTAAGTGCATAGCTTAGTTATCAAGAAAGATTTAAAAGTTAAAATAAGTTAAATTTAAAAAATAAATCTAGAAGAAAGCAAAAATTCAAAGAGGAAAGCCCACAGAAAAGCCACAGTTGCTATGAAGAAAGTTGCAAATCTAGAAGGTATTAGGCCTATGCTTTTAATCTAACAAGTGTAAAGATAATAAAAATCCTCAGACTGATAGAGTCAAACTAAGAGCCCCTCAATATAAGTCATGATCCCAAGATATCAACACTCAATAAAATATACAAGTGGGGGAAAACAGCAGTCCCAACACAATGATTAAACTTGACAATTGAGGGAGTTTGATGATTTATAACCTCTCGTTTGGCCTGAAGCAAGTTTGAGATCAGAAATCATATTTCCTACAGAATCCAAAGTATCTAAAATAGAAATTTTGTTTAGAATTTCTGTATTGTTAATACTCCAGATACACTGTATAATTAAACACAGCTATAATATTTGTATGTAAAACATTACAGCAACACATGTTATCATACCCCTCCAAGTTTTCTGAATAATGTAATGCAATAGTCATTAAGATTCTTATAAGTTTTGTTTTCAAGAAAATAAAATCACCAAACGAACAGCCTACTGTAAGCAAGAATTAGTAGAATATACACAAACAAAAGAATCAGACATAGAGTATCAAAAAATATGCATATCAAACAAATTAATATGTTTTAATAATAAAAGTGAAAGTTCAAGTAGGTAAAATAAAGATTTAAAAATGCTGATTTTGATCTGGAAAAGTAACAAAGTTAAAATTCTAGAAATGATAAAAGAGCTCACAGAGTAAATAAATAAAGACTATACTTTCAGGGGTCATTTCTATAGGTTGCTCACAGATGAAATAAATAGAATAAACACCATGAGGAAAGAATGAATGAACTAGAATACAGATTTTCATAGAATTACTCAGAATACAGCATAGAGAAAAATGGAGATAAAATTAAAATGAAGTCAAGAGATTTGAGAATAAAATAAAAGATTTTAGAATTTATATACTAGGAAAACCAGAATAAGATGGTGAATAAGCTAGATATAAAGATGTAATGGATGAGAAAACATCAAATTAATTTCATATAAACCTTCTCACGTTCTGGAAATTTCATGAGTCTTATGCACGGTAAATTACTGTATTAGTAATTCCTCAACTAGAGTCATCCTAACCTAACTACATTATGGAGAGAGAAGACCTTAAATGAATTAGGGAATAAATACGTATAATCCTCAAAGGAACAAAGGTCTGAGTACTTCCACCAACAGTATCAGTGAAAATCAATGGAATAATATCTCAAAGTATTAACTTCAAAAACTTTATCTAGACTTGAATAAACATCAAATATGGTTAGAAATTAAAAATAAAACACAGTCACTGTGGAAAAACAAAACTTGAGAAAAGAGTGCCAATATGTCTTTAATCAATAAGAGTGAGACAAACAACTTAATGGGAGAATGAGTTCAAAACAAGAATACAGAAAAACAATTATGGCTGAAGCATAGGAAAAGATAGGAATAATAGGCAAATTGTAAATGACTGCTTAATGGGTACAGACTTTCCTTTCGGGAAGAAGAAAATGTTGTGGAACTAGATATTGCTGATGTTTGCCCAACACTGTGAACATACTAAATCCTATTCAAGTATATATACTAAAATGGTTAAAGCAGACAATTCTATGTTATGTGTATCTTACCTCAATAAAAATTGTTTACAGATATATATTTCCAGAAGAGTGGTAGTATATCATTGCTTAAAGTTTAATTTATAAGCTATAGCATTTTATGAGTTTTTGATTTCATGACCTGGCTTCACAACTTGTTAGCTGGGTATTTTTGTGCTGTTTGTGAGCCCTTCTTTTACTCAGTCATCTTATATTACAAAACAGAGGTGATTGTAATGGTAACTGTACTGTGAAGATGAATAATTAACAAGGCTTGAAAACCACTATCAATTTGTTTTATCTACTGTTAATTATAATTTATTGTTATCATTGACATCATCATTATTATTACTAAGATCTTGGTTCTAATACTTTCTCAGCTTAAGGTTTTGATCCCAAATTTTTGTGCCATCCTTCACCATTCAGGTTTTGGATCAGTCGTCTAGAATGCCTTTCATTGCTGCTACTACTGCTAAGTCACTTCAGTTGTATCCGACTCTGTGCGACCCCATAGTCGGCAGCCCACCAGGCTACCCCGTCCCTGGGATTCTCCAGGCAAGAACACTGAAGTGGGTTGCCATTTCCTTCTCCAATGCATGAAAGTGAAAAGTCAAAGTGAAGTCACTCAGTCATGTCCGACTCCTAGCGACCCCATAGACCGCAGCCTACCAGGCTCCTCCGTCCATGGGATTTTCCAGGCAAGAGTACTGGAGTGGGGTGCCATTGCCTTCTCCGTGCCTTTCATTAACCCTCAGGTTATATGTATGTCTTTTCTCTCCACTTCCCTGAGTTGCTGAATATAACAGCTCCTTAAGATTTATGTTATATAGAAATTATTAGTTTTGTCTAGTTTTTCCATTGGGCTTCCCTGGTGGCTTAGTCAGTAAAGAATCTGCCTGCAGTGCAGGAGACTCAGCTTCAATTCCTGGGTCAGGAAGTTCCCCTGGAGAAGGAAATGGTAACCCACTCCAGTATTCCTGCTTGGGAAAGTCCATGTACAGAGGAGCCTGGTGGGTACAGTCCATGGGGTCACAGAAGTAGGACACTATTAGCAACTAAACCACCAGCTTCACAGGGTCAAAGTATTGTTCACCTTTGTCTCATGAGCACATATTGGAACATAACGTACACACACACACACATGATCACATGTCCTGAACTCATTTTTGCTCATTTGAGCAGTATCATCTGTATAATTGGCACATATTTTGTTTCTTTCATTGAATATATTTTGTCATTTAAAATATGCCAAATTATAGCACTGAAAATGTGTGAACCTCTTGAGATTTCCCATATTAGAGAACAATTAATGCATTAATTTAACAAAAGTAGCACTAACTGTTTGCACAGCACAGGGCTGTGATAAGTATTTCAAATATTAATTCTCAAACTGTTTTATAATTCTACAATTTGTATGTAAGTTTAGATATAAGTACTTTATGAGCCAAAATGAAACTTCAGATACTAGCTAAAGTCTTTTTGCATGCTGGCTAGGTGTTGCACTGATTCTCAGCCAGTTATTTTATTTTTTTTCCCTCAGTGGGGGTGGGGGTAGGAATTTCTTAAATAACAAGAAAAGATGAAAAATTAGAAGTTAAAGCAGACACATATGCTTTTTGCAAAGCGCTTCTGTCTAACTATATGCTTGTCTAGTTCTTAGAATATGACTGAAATACCTGGCATGATTAGAATGAGAAGAGCTATGGTACAATCAACCTGGATAGCCATTATGTGATCAGTTTTGCAGAAAGAAACAGAGAAATGGTGAGTTACATCAGCATGCCATTAATCTATTAGGAAATAGAAAGAAAGCACAAGAAACCATCATTCATGATCTTGTTAATTCTGAGGATGGAAATAAACATATATTAGCAATTGCTTTTTATCCAGATACTGAAAATTATAATGACATATAATAGTATGTCTGACTGATTTCATTTTAATTTTTATTTTGAATAGTGGTTGACAATTTCAGCAGACACTAACTAAATTGTTGTCAACACATTTTAATTATTATATACATACACAGCAGTCAATTCATGAAGCTTTAGGGAGTAAAGGTGCATCAATTAGTGATCCTGGTTCTACTTTATTTAAACAAATGATTTTCCATTTTGAGATACATTTAATGCAGAATTTGTACTCTCCTTCTTGCATTTGCTTTTAGAGCTTATTAACTGGGATATCAAATATTTTGCCTTAATCATATATAATAAAATCAAAGCAATAAAGAACAATGTGATAAAGAGGGATCCTGAAAGTTCTTTCAAAACCAGCATATATTTAAAGATATCTCCACCAAGCTAGTCAGTCAGGAAAGCAATTTACTTCTTTAGAGTCAGACATTTGAAAAATTTCAAACAAAATGGAGAAATCATTTTTATCTGGCAAGTTTGAATTAAAGATTCACACCCTAGGAGGACTTATATTTTGGGAATGGTTTACAGGTCTACAAAGATATCAGCTAGATTAGGAAATGTTTTGGATATCCAGAGGATGCTTAGATGGCTACGTCATGACTCAGGAGGTTTGTTAAACTGTCTAGACTTTTGTATAAATAATGTAGTTTCCTTTGTGAGAGATTATGCTGAAACCTGTGGGAGTTATCACAGCTACTGTCTTCTGCACAAAATAAACTGGTAAAATGAGCAAGAGGGGACACAAATCTAATTCCAGTTATATTTCATCCACCAAGAAAAACAGGTGTTTCAATAATTTATGTGTGTATTTTACTTCTACTTCATGTTCAATGCCCACAAAGGGTGTATCTGCCATAATATGAAGATAAAAAAAATAGTGAGACTTTAGGGACACAATAAACAATGCAAATTATAATTATGATAGCCAGAATTTGAATATTCTTCTTGTTAGACATTAACATATATTTATCTATTTAAATTTTACTACTATTCAAAAAGGCAATTACCATTATTTATTTCTAACAATAAATATTATCAGATATCATGATGAACTATGTACATTTTCAACTACATTGTTAAAAAGTGTAAAAAAAACCACATCATCAACAACAACAACAAATCAACCAAACAAAACCAAAACAAAAACCTGATCTCCTTTCAAAGAACTTTCATTCCAGTAGCGGAGGCAACTAATAGAATGCCAACAAATAGAGAAGGTTTATAAATGTAGCAGCAGAGGAAAAAGCATCATACTGTGAAATAACAACAAAAATTTATAGTAAATGATTCTGATTGAGTACTCAAGGAATATTATTTTAACTAAAATTAAAATCCCTTGTCACTTAAAAGCACATAAATTATGTGAGTGAAGTCAACACAGAACAAAATGAAATGTGAAATTATTTGAAACTCAGCTCAAAATCAATGGTTAAACTGAAAATCAGTTTTATTGTCACCAATTTTATTCTTCAAGCCAATTCCATTCAACAAACTTGTCACCAAAGTAATCCTAAAGGACAGATTGCTGACTGTAAATGTCAGTAAATTTAAATAACACAAAATTACCTTTCTTCTCTTAAATTCTTTTTTCTTCCTCTGTATGTTGCACACATTTACAGAGGTGAGTTAAATTTTCATGTTGTCTTCATACTCTTGAAATAAAATCTTTAGGTCATGAATTCTTTTTAATTGCTGGATTAAGTTTGTTATTGGTTTAATTAAAACTTTTGCATATAGATGCATAAATGAAATTGGATTTACTCTTACATTTTGGTTTCTTATTGCATTAGTTCAATACTATTGAATAGCAAATTTCTACAAATTTAGCAAGTTAAAAGAATATCCATTTATTGTGCCACAGTGACTCTTGGCTTGTTCAACTGGATTCTCTGCTCAGGATCTTACATCAAGATGCCATTAATACTGTCATCAAGATTTAGGGGAGGTTGAGTTCTTATCTTCCAATTTGCCTTGATTCATGGACCTAATATTCCAGGTTCCTATCATCGACATTTTAGGAATCAGTGAACTAAAATGGACTGGAATGGGTGGAATTATATCTACGACTGTGGGCAAGAATTCCTTAGAAGTAATGGAGGAGCCATCGTGGTCAACAAAAGAGTTCAAAATGCAGTACTTGGATGCAATCTCAAAAATGACAGAATGATCTCTGTTCATTTCCAAGACAAGCCATTCAATATCACGGTAATCCAAGCCTATGCCCCAAACAGAAATGATGAAGAAGCTGAAGTTGAACGGTTCTATGAAGACCTACAAGACCTTTTAGAACTAACACCCAAAAAAAGATGTCCTTTTCATTATAGAGGATTGGAATGCAAAAGTAGGAAGTCAAGAAACACCTGGGGTAACAGGCAAATCTGGCCTTGGAATACAGAATGAAGCAGGGCAAAGGCTAATAGAGTTTTGCCAAGAGAATGCACTTATCATAGAAAACACCCTCTTCCAACAACACAAGAGAAGACTCTAAACATGGACATCACCAGATGGTTAACACCAAAATCAGATTGATTATATTCTTTGCAGCCAAAGATGGAGAAGCTCTATACAGTCAGCAAAAACAAGACCGGGAGCTGACTATGGCTCAGATCATGAACTCCTTATTGCTAAATTCAGACTGAAATTGAAGAAAGTAGGGAAAACCACTAGACCATTCAGGTATGACCTAAATCAAATCCCTTATGATTGTACAGTGGAAGTGAGAATTAGACTTAAAGCACTAGATCTGATAGATAGAGTGCATGATGAACTATAGACGGAGGTTTGTGACACTGTACAGGAGACAGGGATCAAGATCATTCCCATGGAAAAGAAATGCAAAAAAAGCAAAATGGCTTTCTGGGGAGGCGTTACAAATAGCTGTGAAAAGAAGAGAAGCAAAGAGCAGAGGAGAAAAGGAAAAATATAAGCATCTCAATGCACCGTTCCAAAGAATAGCAAGGGGAGAAGAGAAAGCCTTCCTCAGCGATCAATGCAAAGAAATAGAGGAAAACAACAGAATGGGAAAGACTAGAGATCTCTTCAAGAAAATTAGAGATACCAAGGCAACATTTCATGCAAAGATGGGCTCGATAAAGGACAGAAATGGTATGGACCTAACAGAAGCAGAAGCTATTAAGAAGAGGTGGCAAGAATACACAGAAGAACTGTACAAAAAAGATTTTCATGACCCAGATAACCACAATGGTGTGATCACTCACCTAGAGCCAGACATCCTGGAACGTGAAGTCAAGTGGGCCTTAGAAAGCATCACTACGAACAAAGCTAGTGGAGGTGATGGAATTCCAGTTGAGCTATTCCAAATCCTGAAAGATGATGCTGTTAAAGTGCTGCACTCAATATGCCAGCAAATTTGGAAAACTCAGCAGTGGCCACAGGAATGGAAAAGGTCAGTTTTCATTCCAATCTCAAAGAAAGGCAATGCCAAGGAATGCTCAAACTACCACACAATTGCACTCATTTCACACGCTAGTAAAGTAATGCTCAAAATTCTCTTTTCAGCAATACGTCAACTGTGAACTTCCAGATGTTCAAGCTGGTTTTAGAAAAGGCAGAGGAACCAGAGATCAAACTGCCAACATCCGCTGGATCATGGAAAAAGCAAGAGAGTTCCAGAAAAACATCTATTTCTCTTTATTGACTATGCCAAGTCTTTGATTGTGTGGATCACAATAAATTGTGGAAAGTTCTGAAAGAGATGGTAATACCAGACCACCTCACCTGTCTCTTGAGAAACCTATATGCAGGTCAGGAAGAAACAGGTAGAACTGGACATGGAACAACAGACTGGTTCCAAAAAGGAAAAGGAGTACGTCAAGGCTGTATATTGTCACCCTGCTTATTTAATTTATATACAGAGTACATCATGAGAAATGCTGGTCTGGATGAAGCACAAGCTGGAATCAAGATTGCCAGGAGAAATATCAATAACCTCAGATATGCAGATGATACCACCCTTATGGCAGAAAGTGTTTGTGATGAGATAAACATTAAATTGGTAGAATTAATAAAGCAGATTGCCCTCCTTACTGTGACTGAACTGAACTGAACTGAGTTCTTATCTGGAGACCAAAGGGTAGAAGCACTTTTATATTTATCAGATTTCCTTGGGTTGGAAAACAGACGACCTGATTTCCTTGTTGATGATCAACATGGGGACAGCTTTCAACTTTTTGAAGCTTTCTTCATACCTCATCAATGTTTTCCTCATGGTCTTTGAGCCAAAAGTAATGCATAGTATCCTTCTAGTAATTCAAATCACTCAATTTTTTTCTGTTTTTAAAGTGCTCATGGAATTAGGTTCAATTCAGTTGAGTTCAGTCACTCAGTCATCTCCCATTCTTTGTGACCTCATGATTTGCAGCAGGCCAGGCTTCCCTGTCAATCACCAGCTCCCAGATTGTGCTCAAATTCATGTCCAGTGAATCAGTAACACCATCCAACCACCTCATCCTCTGTTGTCCACTTCTCCTCCTACCTTCAATCTTTCCCAGCATCAGGGTCTTTTCCAGTGAGTCAGTTCTTCCCACCTGGTGGCCAAAGTATTGAGCTTCAGCTTGAGCATTAGTCCCTCTAATGAATAATTTAGAACTGATTTCCTTTAGGATTGACTGGTTTGATCTCTTTGCTGTGAAAGGGATTCTCAAGACTCTTCTCCAACACCACATCTCATAAGCATCAATTATTCAGCACTCAGCTTTCTTTGTTGTCTAACTCTCACGTCCATACATGACTACTGGAAAAACCATAGCCTTGACTATATGGACCTTAGTCAGCAAAGTAATGTCTTTGCTTTTTAATATGCTGTATAGGTTTGTCATAACTTTTCTTCCAAGGAGCAAGTGTCTTTTAATTTAATGGCTGCAATCACCAACTGCAGTGATTTTGGAGCCCCCAAAATAAGGTGTGTAACTGTTTGCATTGTTTCCCCATCTATTTGCCATGAAGTGATGAGACCAGATGCCATGATTTAACTTTTTGAATGTTGAGTTTTAAGACAGGTTTTTTTAAGTTCCTCTTACATTTTCACCAAAAGGCTTTTTAGTTCCTCTTCACTTTCTGCCATAAGGGTGGTGTCATCTGCATATCTGAGGTTATTGATATTTCTACTGGCAATCTTAATTCCAGCTTGTGCTTCATACAACCCAGCATATCACATGGTGTACTCTGCATATGAATTAAGTAAGCAGGGTGACAATATATAGCCTTTACATAATCCTTTCCCAATTTTGAACCAGACCATTGTTCAATGTTTGGTTCTAACTGTTGCTTCTTGACCCACATACAGTTTTCTCAGGAGGCAGGTCAGGTGGTCTGGTAGTCCCATCTCTTTAAGAATTTTCCACAGTGTGTTGCAATCCACACAGTCAAAAGCTTTGACATAGTCAATAAAGCAGAAGTAGACTTTTTTCTGGAATTCTCTTGCTTTTTCTATGCTCCAAAGGATGTTGGCAACTTGACCTCTGGTTCCTCTGCCTTTTCTAAATCCAGCTTGTTCATCTGGAAGTTCTCAGTTCACGTACTTTTGAAGTGCATCTTGGAGAATTTTGAGCATTACTTTGCTAGCATGAGAGATGAGTGCAATTGTAGTAGTTTGAACATTCTTTGGCATTGTCTATCCTTGGGATTGGAATGAAAACTGACCTTTGGCCACTGCTGAATTTTCCAAATTTGCTGGCATATTGAGTGCAGCACTTTCACAGCATCATCTTTTAGGATTTGAAAGAGCTCAACTGGAATTCCATCACCTCCACTAGCTTTGTTTGTAGTGATGCTTCCTAAGGACCACTTGACCTCATACTCCAGGATGTCTGGCTCTAGGTGACTGATGACACCATTGTGGTTACCTGGGTCATTAAGATTTTTTTGTTCAGTTATTCTGTGTATTCCTGCCACGTCTTCTTAATAGCTTCTGCTTCTGTTAGGTCCATATCATTTCTCTCCTGCATTGTGCCCACCTTTGTATGAAATGTTCCCTTGATATCTCTAATTTTCTTGAAGAAATCTCTAGTCTTTCCCATTCTATCATTTCCTTCTGTTTCTTTGCATTGATCACTGAGGAAAGGCTTTCTTATCTCTCATTGCTATTCTTTGGAAGTCTGAATTTAAATGAGAGTATCTTTCTTTTTCTCCTTTGCCTTTCTTTTTCTTCTTTTCTCAGCTATTTGTAAGGCTTCCTCAATCATTTTGCATTTCTTTTCCTTGTGGATGGTCTTGATCACTGCCTTCTGTACAATATCATGAACATCTGTCCACAGTTCTTCAGGCACTATCTCTATCAGATCTAATCCCTTGAATCTATTTGTCACTTTTACTGTATAATCTTAAGGTATTTGATTTAGGTCATACTTGAATGGTCTAGTGATTTTCCCTACTTTCTTCAATTTAAGTCTGAATTTTGCAATAAGGAGTTCATGATCTGAGCCACACTCCCAGTCTTGTTATCTTTGCAATTTAAAGCCAAGTGATTTAGGGTTTTCTCTGCAAAATCTCTTTGTAGCACTTAGATTACCATTAGAATATCAGGGATTGAAATCTTAGAAACCCATCTTTAGAATTCTACCTACCACAGGTAGCAAGGTTACTAAGTTTTTCTAAAATGAGATATAGATTTGAGCAAACTCCTCTGGGAGATGGTGAAGGACAGGGAAACCTGATGTGCTGCAACTGGGTCACAGAGTTGGACAGGACTTAGTGAGTGAAAACAAACAACAAGCATAAAGTTAGTTACCATCTTTTTACTTTCTGAAAGTATTTACCCATGCTCTAATCTTTGAATATTCAAAATACTTACTGGTAAAAGTCCATTTATTGAGTATAGGTAGAATTTACTACCTATAAATAGCTATAGTTTGTGTTTTATTATTTTGTCTTGTATTCTGTGGCTAGATTTTGTTTCTTTTATTTTTTTATGATTTTATTTATAGATTTATTTATTTTTGGCTCTGCGGGTCTTAGTTGTTGTGCCGGTTTCCTCCAGTTGCGGAGAGTGGGGGTTACTGTCTAGTCGTGCTGTGTCGGCTTCTCATCGCAGTGGCTTCTCTTGCTGTGAACCAGGAGCTCTAGGGCATGCCAGTTTCAGTAGCTGCAGCACATAGGCCCAGTGGTTGTAGTTCCTCGGCTCTAGAGCACAGGCTCAATAGCTGTGGCACCAGGGGATTAGTTACTCTGCTGCACGTGGGATCGTCTAGGATCAGGGACCGAACCTGTATCTCTGCATTGCGAGGCCAATTCTTTACTTGTGAGGCACCAGGGAAGCCCTCCATTTCTTTAATCATTGTTTTTCTTGTGCAGGTTTACAATTCTTGTTTTAGTTCTGGCAAGGTTTTGATTTAGTTGGCATAAAGTTACTGAATATTCACTGATTTCTAAATTACTTCCTCGTATGTAATCATGCCCCCTTTCAGTTCTAATGTTTATCTGTGATGTTTTTCTCTCCTCTTCCTCTCTTGATTAAAATCTATATGGGGTAAACTGTTTTTTATTTTTCAAATAAAATACTTTGGCCTTTGTTGATCCTCTAAAATATGTTAAATATTCCTTTGATTCTGAACTTCTTTGACTATTTCTTTCCTTTCAATTACTTGGATTAATTTATTTTATTTTCAAAACTTTTACATTGGGTGATTAGATCATTCATTTTCAAACTTTCTTTTTTCAAAACATAAACTTTAAAAGATATATTTCCCCTGTATTTTATATGCATTTTATACATTTTACAGTGTTGAAATGATGTATCAAAAATATATGTATTTCTAATATATTTAAAGATTAGTTTTTGATGCATGAATTCTCTGTTGTTTTGTTTTAAGTTCCAAACATATCCAATTTACATTTGCAATATGGTAAATGTTGCCAAAATTAATTATTCTTTATGTTCAAGATGCCTATATATGTATTGATAGTTGTTTTGTGACCAGACAGTCTACCTCCACAAATACCCCACAATATCTCAAGGACAGTGACTATTTTACCATTTTTTAAATATAAGATTCACTATGTATTCATTGCATCAAGCTTATTACTTGTTTCTACTTGTTCCTATTCTTAATAGTCTTTTCTTTATTTTTCTTTTTTACTAATTAGATTTCTTAGAAGTTTTATTTTAATTAAACAAAATTTTAATGAAAATTCTTTTGCAAATTTTATCCATTCATCTTGCATATGTTAACTATATTTAAATTTTCATTTAAAATGACTTTCCATAAAATGTATTTTGCAGTTATTAAAATTGCTTTCAAGAACATTTCATGTTATGGAAAATGGAGTATAATACTAAGGAAAAAAGAATGATGCAAAACTTTATATGTAGTATAGCAATTTTAGCATATCAAATTATCACCAGCAATTATCTTTAAAATACAAGTGTTTCTTCTTTATAGGTGGGTCATACTGCAATTTCCTAAAATTTATTTTGGCTTCCCAAGTGGCGCTAGTGGTAAAGAACCCCCTGCCAATGCAGGAGACATAAGAGATGTGGGTTGGATCCCTGGGTTGGGAAGATCCCCTGAAAGAGGGCATGATAACCCATTACAGTATTCTTGCCTGGAATATCCCATGAACAGAGGAGCCTGGAGGGCTATAATCCATGGGGTCGCAAAGAGTCAGACACAATTGAAATCACTTAGCATGCACATGCAGGAAAATATTATTTCAATAAGGCATTGTTGAACCTAATTTGTAGATTATTTTCTGTAGGAAACTTTTTTTTTTTACAACTTTTTTTGTTTATTGTGATAAAAACTTTTAAAATCTATTTTTTAAGCAACATTCAAACATACAGCACAGTATTATTAACTATTGTCAGTACGTTGTACATAAAATCCTCAGGACTTATCGTATGCCTGGAAGTTTGTATCTTTGACCACATTAATTAATTTTACCTATTTCACCCACCTGCTTCCCCATTTCTCTGGCAACCAACAGTCTATTCTTTGTTTCTTTTCTTTTTTTTTTATTATAGTTTCCAAAAAACTCTGTAGACTTCAATTTAATTATTTCAGGCTGGAAAGGAAATGATATTGTTTTACATACTGAAAGTTATCAGTGGAATACATAATACATTAAGACTCAGACACCTAATAGCTTATCCTTAGTCTTAACATTTACTGTTACTAAACTTTCCCTAAGATATTTCACTCTTTTAGCCTACCTTCTTATATGATTGGTTTAATTCTACTGATAAAGTCATGGTTATTTTAAAATCATGTAATGTAATATACAATGTGGTATATACTTTGGTCATTAAATTTCTATATCTTGGTATCAATGATATCTGAAGTAAGTTCTTTTTCCAGGTCATTCTTTAAAAACTTGAAACTAACTATTCTAATTTTGTGTTCTCTTTCTGCCAATGAATAATTGGCCTACATAGAAAAAATGGCAAATTTTCCTTTGACTCACTCCCTTCCTCTCTTTATGATATAAGCCCTGGCCTGGAAAGAGATTTTTAAAAAAATACATAAAAATATTTCATGTTGTGTTAAATTTGCAAAATTACTGTGGGTATGTCTGTAGGTAAATCTACCAGATAAGTCTTAATGTGAGAATTATGTGTTACTGATCTTATGAGGGTTGTGAGTGAAACAACTGAATTTTTTTCCAGTATGTAGAGATATGTAGGAAACATCACATTGTTCTTAAGAGAACAATTCACTTTCAATATAAGTGTGAGTCAAAATCTTG
The DNA here is from genome assembly GCF_002263795.3 of Bos taurus. Classification (NCBI taxonomy): domain Eukaryota; kingdom Metazoa; phylum Chordata; class Mammalia; order Artiodactyla; family Bovidae; genus Bos; species Bos taurus. Next base: position 48,855,778 of record NC_037333.1, on the reverse strand, counting down.
TCACTTTTGAACATGGGAAGATTATAATTAATTTTGTTGAATAAAGGAAATATTTCCTCTGCCAACTCTGATGAGATATAGTCCATAATCATGATCAAACTTTTTTTTTCCAAGCATATATGTTGCTTTTAACTTAGCAACTGCCAGTAGTTACATAGTTAAATGTTTTATACAAGATTGGTTCCAAATGTATGACAAGACACCTAAACAAATAAGATTATTATATAGGTATTTAGAGCTACAGTTATTCATTTAACGTCTGTGATCCAAGAGGTCTGACTGGATGATTGTATTTTGCCAGACATTATGCTTGTCACTAAAGAGTCAGTTAAAAGACATTTCTCCCAAAACCTCTGCCACTATAGAACCGACCCACCTCAAAAAATAAAATAAAGTGGAGAAATTGTACAGATCATTTGGATTATGTATATACATCTTCCTAAAACAGAAAGTGATATTCATGGAATATATGATTATTAAAAAAGCCATGAAGTATCATCTGTTTTATGGTTTTAAATGTCTGCATGTTTAAAGAATAATTCATTTATGTGTTTTAAAATGATCATGGGCTCAAATAGCTTATTTAAGAAAACATATACATGTATTGACATAAACATATAGATATTTATCTGGGGCTTCCCTGGTAGCTCAATTGGTAAAGAATCTGCCTGCGATGCAGGAGATCACATTTCGATTCCTGGGTCAGGAAGATTGCCTGGAGATAAGATCAGCTACCCACTCCAGTGTTCTTGGGCTTCGCTGGTGGCTCAGATGGTAAAGAATCTGCCTGCAATGCAGGAAACCTGGGTTCAATCCCTGGGTTGGGAAGATCCCTTGGAGGAGAGCATGGCAAACCACTCCAGTACTTTTACCTGAGGAATACCTACGAACAGAGGAGCCTATTGGGCTATAGTCCATGGGGTCGCAAAGAGTCAGACGTGACTGAGTAACTAAACACAGCACAGCACACACACACACACACAATATATATATATATTGTGTGTGTGATATATATTCAGTGTGAATATTTTATTTAGTTACAAATATCTTTACCAGAAAGAAACTTTAACCAAAACAGAAAAGTATTTTCCTATGACCCAAAGACCTCAAAATACAGGATAGGTTTTTTGTTTTTGTTTTTTTTTAAATTGGGAATAAGTCTTGAGAGATTCAGGAAATAAAACATAAATTAAAGAAGTCAATTTTGTTGGAAGCAGTGCCTTTGACAGATTCATGACGAGATGGAAGAATAATTTTTGTTTTGAACCGTAGGTTGAAAGATTAATAGTAAGAAATAGAAAATTGGAAGAGGTAAAGCTTTGAGATTTGTGATTTAAGAATCTTATTTTTCTTTATTTTTGGAAACAGAATTTAAGAGATTTATTTAAATACATCCTTTTAATTGTCCTAGTTTTTTTTTTTAAAGATCTCAGCTAAAGGCAAGTTTACTGATCACTTTCTTTGCATGAAGGTTATGTTAAATCTATCATAAGAAAGTTAATTTACTAATGTATCTTTATTTCTATATGTTTATATCAAAGGAAAACATGGGAGACTTAAGTCATTGAAAGGTTAGCATTTGTGCATATGGTATTAAATTCTGTATTTTTCAAGGTCTGGTTTCTTATATTAAAAAATGTGCCTTTGCTGATAGGTAAGGCATACATAAAGTCTCTGGATTTAAGTGGTATAAATTTTTGTCAGTAAAAAAATAAAAATTAAAAAAAAATGTAGACATATTTATTATCAGCATTGTCTGCAGTCAATTCTTCAAATTCCAGAGAGTTATTTTCCTCAAAATACAGTTGAGAAATAATGTTTGAGTCCCTGCATAATTTAAAGATATTAGAATCTGAAGTCATTGGATCATACCAATTTAGAATTGAAAGGGGCTATATTTTATTATTCAAAGTTTTCCATTTATAGTAATGGCTCAAAAAGAAAAGTTTTAACATAGTGAATATGTTCACACTACACTTTAGTTGCTATATTTAGACTAAGTACAAATGAACTTGAATCCTGACTCTTCCAAGTTCTTCCTGTGGGAATCTGACCAGGTTTTTGAACTTTGTGAAGTGTCTTTTTCCACGTGTAAAATGAAAATAGGGGTAATTCATAATTCATTTCCTTGTTATGAGCCTCAAATTACTCATTGCTTTGAAAGTGGTTATTGTGATGTCTACCATAACCTAAGAACCCATTAAGTGGTAGAATTATTTAGTCGTAGTTCTAGTCAGCAATACTGCAGTAGTGATAGGTAGTTAATAATAACATGGAAGAGAACCAAGATATCCTGTTTCCCCCTAAATGGCTCCTTGTTAGATATGTCATTGAACTGAATCTTTCAAAGGACATTTTGAACATATTATTTCTTATTACTATTCTGGCAAAAGGCTGCTAATTCAGGAAATCCCTCCATATGACAAAATTTTTAGTCTTTTTTTCTGTCCCTGCCCTAAAAGGATCTTACTGCCTACAATGTAAAATTATAAACCTGGCATCATTCTTACCACATCTTTTGGCAAGACGGGTCTCACTTTGCACATCTCCCCTACATAAACTGCTTAAGACAAACTGTAGTTACTTGAAAGACATTCTACTAGTTCTGTATTTCAGGTTGTTTATGTCATCAAAGTTTTGTTACTATTATCTTTGCTTGCTGAAAATATTCCTATGGTGCTTTTCTTCTTCTCTTCTCCCAAATAAATAATGTTACATATCTTTGCAGGTTTCCATTAGTTCTAACTTTTCCATTTATGTTGCACTGAACCCTTTGCACGCTAAGTTTTGCTTCAGTCATGTCTGACTCTTTACAACCCTACGGACTGTAGCCCTCCAGAATCCTCTGTCCATGGGATTCTCCAGGCAAGAATACCGGAGAGGATTGACACGCCCTGCTCCAGGATATCCTTCTATATTAGCAGGCAGGTTTTTTACCAGTAGCACCACCTGGAAAGTTCACTGAACCTTTTAGTTTATACCAATCCACATATTCCTCTGGAGATCTTTATGAAACATAATTTATTAATCATTGAATCATTTCCTGTATAATCTCTCACCATGAATGATGAAAACTGGTAACATTTTCAGTTATAAGTGATTCTACTTCGACTAAATTTGTAATGTTTTAAAGATATAAACCTTAACCTGAATGAAGTCAACCTGGATGTAGCTTAATTAGGCAGATTTACAATTTAGAGTAGAGTTCATAGACCAGAGTAGATGACTTGCTTATTTACACTCTTGTTAGAGAATACCCACTCATGGATTTATTAGTTTGCTTTAAAAATTACTAAATATACATTTCTGTTATTGTCTATGCCTTTGGAGATGAAACAGAAACAAGATTTGAAAAAGTATCTGCTCTCATGAAGATTGTGTTTACATGATCAAAACGGCAACATGTCTGTGATAAATAAACAAATTTATTTATATTTATGAAGCCTCTGTAAAGACAAAAAAGGAAAAGAAAATGTCCTGTGAGAGTGATTTTTTTCTTGATTAGGATTGTCAAGGAAAAGAGAAGGTGTTTTTTTGTTTTGTTTTACCAAAAGCCAAATAAAGAGGCTTCCTGAGAACATCACTCCTGAGCCTGAGGTTGTCTGAAAGAAGTTGAGGCCAAATCTCACTCCCGAGGACTCAATAACCTGGAAACATCAGTTGAACCTTGGCATTCCCCACTCAGTATCTGTTGAGAAATTGGTGAGAGAGCTTGACCTGTGTCCCTAGGAATGTGTTGTCATATGAAAAAATAGGGACTGATAATTGTTTCTTCCCTGTTCTCTTCTGGTGTCATGAGTTTGTGGAGCCATTTTTTGCCATCAGGGTTAGTAAGAACTGTGGTGTAGGGAGGCTGGGAAGAAATGGATAAGAGTAGTAGGTTCCATCCCTCTAGGAAGACAGAATGAATCTCATAGGTTCCTGCAACTACTGTGAAAGAGCATAAGAAATAAAGAAAGAAACAGCCTAAGGATGTTCAGCATTATTTGAAAAGCATATTTGAAGTCTCGGATATTTTTGTGGCACTGGGGAAGACAGGGTTATAAACTCTATAGAGTCATCAGTGAAGGAGGGACTTGACATGAGACCCTGCATTTCCAAGGGGACCACACACCCAAGAACATATTATCTTTGTGCAATCATATCAGTAAAGGACAGCAGATGGAATGAAATGAGGATGACCCAGAGAGTTCCAAAAACACGTGGGACTACTGACTGATAATAATCTCAAGCTGCTCAAAATGCATTTGTTACCCAATAAAATATTCAGGCACTTGGAATTTGTAGAAAATGTCCACCTACAATCCAGCCCATTAGCAGGACAGGATTCACAGTGGGTTCAGAACCAGTTCAGACAACACTGAGGGTTAATCCATTCTCTGAAGTAGTTCAGGGAATACATACATCTCCCCCAAATGCATTCACTGAAGGAAAATAGAAGAGGTTGAAAGAATATCAATGGATTAGTGCAACTCATTCCAGTTATTAGAAAAACAACCCAGATATTTGAGATGGCTCAGTAGATAATCCCAAGATGTTAAAAATAATTCCTAGGGAAGCACAATTTCTTAATTAAATTTGGACTTGTCTAAAAAAGTAATCTCTGAGATTATTTTATTTAATTTATAATTCAGTTTTGATTTTTAATTCAACTTCATATGGCCCAATTGCTTTTCATGTTAATAAAAACTGTTTCAAGACACTAGAGCCTCAATATAAAGAGAAAACTTTTTTGCTTCTTATAGTTTTTTTTTTTCAGTTTTTTCTATTCATATTACAGTTACAAAAGAAAGAAGTCTCAGCCACTAATTTTTATGTTCAGCATCTTGAATTTAAAAAGAATGGTGGAGGTGTAAAATTATGTATGCTTTTTAAGATATGATAGATACAATAGAATCCATTTTGCTTTTCAAATAATTTTACTGTCATTCTGAAAGTAAAATATCTGAATTATTTTATTGGAAAAAGAAAAGTGATCTTGGTAAAAATTTTACTTTATAATAACTGTAAAGTGAAAATATGAGATAAAGTCACAACTGTATTGTTAAGATATCTTGGTAAATTACACAAAAATATTAGAAATCATTACACATATAGTAATCAAATGTAATAAGCTGTATATCCAAATAGTGCTCTGGTCAAGGAAGAATAGGTAAGAACCATAGTAGAATTCTTTGTCCCCTCTCCATTTCTTGTTTAGTTTCCAACAAAATAAGTGATTTTTTTTTTAACATTGTTCTACAGTAGGTCTTGAATGAAAGAGTCATTATTTTGAAATTGTTTAATGTGATGCTTCCACTTCAGTGAAAGAACTAAGCAGGAATAATGAGCAATTAGAAGATTCATATTGGTATTACATCAACCTAAAACATTTCACAAGGAAAGTAATGATTTAATTTGGGCTCCAGAGACTAGAAATTAGACTCTGTCAGAATTAGGTAAGTTTATCTTTCAGTGTCTAAATTATCATCATGTGCTCTTTCCTAAATGTGGTAATTTTAGGTCTCTAACATATGTTCTATAGAGAAAAAAAGAAAGAAAAAAGTAGGTAGATATTCTAAAGTAAAACCAAGATTATTTCATAAGAAAAGTGACACCAGAGACACTGACATGTAAGAAGGAATATATTTCTTTTTTCCCCCAGTAAATTTAAGTGCAATCTGGAAGGAAACTGGATGAGCAAGAAAATTCTGGCTTGCTGGACTCTTAGCTGGTGTACTTTTCCTCTCAGGGGATTTCTCCCACAGTGTCATTACTTATCAAATGGAAGAAGTGACCAAGGAGATCTCAGAGAGATGATGTGTGTGCTCATAAATAAAAAGTAGAAACATCCCAAAGGTGACAAGACAGAATAAATAAGTTTGAAGTGTATCATAGAGTAATAAAAGAAGAATTCAAAGTGAGAAGCTAAGTGAGATTGCTCACAGAACAGAGGTAAAATTTTTGAGACTATGATAAATCAAGCAAGTTTAGAACGACATTTATCAAGTCACAAACTGAAACTAGCATAGTGCCTAAAAAATCCAGTGGGAGAATAAGCTGTTCCATTGAAGAATGATGATGCAGAAAGAGTAAAAAGAGGATAGAATATGATTTCTGCCACAATTGCACATTCCGTCAAAAATCTGATGTACTCAGGAGAGTACTGTGATTATCTTAGCTTTGCTATAAACGGGAGAAACAGCTATCTGTTTAGTTTACTTCAATCTAATTCAATTTACATCTCATCTGTTAATTCCCTGAAGAATTCATCTTCCTGCATTCCTTGTCCAATGTCTGGAAACAATTGCTCCCTATTTTTATTTGCTATTCTGGTTGTTTATAGTAGAAGGGTAATTTTAGTACCAATTCCTCTATTATCTTGGGAAACAGAAATCCCATTTAACAGTGTTTAAATAATAATGCTGTTTTGCTTCATCATACAATGATATATGTTAACTTTAGAAAGAATTCATTTTGAAAACAGGTTTTGAATATAACCTCTTTATAATTGACCAATATAATAAAAAAGTCAATCAAAAAATAAGTATTTTGAAAAATATTCAATACTAATTTTTTAATGCTTCCTTTTACTATCAAGAATGTTCCTATTTTAAGTGACAGATATGATTATCCTACTTCTAAGTCTTTTAAAAGTAGCTTCAAATCTCCAGTATTGTGTCCTTGAATGTGACAACTCAGATACTAATGCAGGTTTTGTATGTTAAACCAGCAACCCAAATACCAGAAGAAAGACTACTAGATATGCTTTAACTGGTGAATAACAATTTTAAATGATGTTCTGATGGAAGCAAAGCACAGTCTCTTTTCCATTAAATTATATCATCACAGGAAGATTAACTGTGTATAAAAACATTAAAGTACTTAGTCATCCTATGTTAAAAACAATTGGATTCTGGGCTCAGATAATTATGAGTGGTTCTGGTGTTTATGATTCTATTTGTTTTGCTTTGTCTTACCTGATTATTTGGTGAGATTGCTTCCATCTGCATGGAAAATCAAAGTTGTAATATGCAGGATGCTCTATTTTTTTTTCTTTTACTTTGTAGTATTCTTCCATGTAGAAAGGAAATCATAGAGCCCTGGTTCCATACTGTGGGTTCCACATACTGAATGCTGTGGAATTTCCCAATTATTGTTGGGGAAAAAAAAAAACAATCATAAAATAGTTTATGAAAGTGGTTCTGTCTCCTTTGAAAACCACTGCATAGCGTTTTATGGGGTTTACATTAACTTTAACGAAGTAGGACTTGTTAAGGGACAGTAACTTGTGTGGAAATGTGGCAGAATGTGACATAAACAAGTAGGTATTTTAGTAGATGTGTGCTGGATTAGGAATGGAAGTTTGGCAGGATAATGGCAACAAGGAGAGAGTAGATTGACTAGGAAGTTACTGCAGAAATTTAGCTCTGAAGTTATGAATATCTACATACCCTGTCTAAATATACCAGCATGGAACAGAAGGTAAAATGAAAACAAAAGATATGCTTTCTGGGCTGACTCAAACTACACAGAGGAAGAAAAGTGATGATCATAGATAGAAGGAAAGTTGGAAGAGGAAAAGGAGAAGGGCAACAAAGATCAACTGAGAGCTTGCTCAGGTATTAGAGGAAATCTACTGTCCTCACCAAAGAAGTAGAATGACAATGTCATACTTTGAACAGAAAAAGGAAAAAGATCAAAAGTTACAGTATATTTAAAAGAGCAGTCTTATAGAAGGACTTAGATAAATGTAGGGAAGTAATTTATATATTAAAATAAGGCAGCATTTGGATGGGATTTAAAAAGGGCTATTGATGTTTTTGTGAGTATTAATAGCTGACATGTTTCCCACTTTCTTGTCAGTGATACCAAGAAAAGTAAATGGAATGATTCAAAATTAATTAACAGACTTTTCAGTTCCAAACCAAATGTTACTGTTTTTAGGAATAAAGAAGTTGTACAAAATCTTGGGCTTTATAATAAATGTTACTCTGCAACATATCTTGAATTCCATACAATTCTGAGAAGAACTTAATCCATATTTCTTCTAACTTATTGTATATTCCAGGTTGCTGGGTTCAGTGTAACATTCTAAGATTCAGTTCCTCAGGATGGGGATGTGGTAACATAACCTAAGATACATACTTCTATTTATTAAAAATAAATTTTGAGAGAATACTGTTGCATTATTATGGGTGCAGGATTTTAAATATTCACTGTTCAGTTTATCAATTATTGTTAAGAATCTGAAATCCTAGAAGAAGAGAAGAGGAAGGAGGAAGAGGAGAGGAAGGAGGAAGAGGAGGAAATATAAGAAGGAAAGACACTTAAGGATAAGAGAGAAGATGGAAATGTTCAGATCATAAAATAAATGATAGCATATTGGACAAAGAAACCAAAACTCCTAGAAACTGATCTACTAGAATGTAATATCTACATGATATCAGCAGTATATCTCTCAAACAGACTCACATCTATACCTAAGACCTGTATATTTGTGAAAATAACAAAACAAATACTGTAAAAACAAAACAATGATATAATATTTATAAAGCCTTCACTATGTTCTATGCATAGTTTAATGATCTTTACAAATGCTAAAACATTGAATTCTCATGTAAAACTTTGAAGTAAATATTTTTTATTATTTTTACATAGGCACATAAACGCTGTTCTCATTGCTCATCTTTGATCAGTGGACATCTTTATTGATTTCGAGTAGTGCTTTTCCAGGTAATTTTTAAAGATGAATAAAAAATGATAAATGTTTGGGTTTCTTGAGTTCATTATCTTTGGGTTTTATAATGCTTACATATCCACCACATTAAATTTGATGGGCTTCTCTGGTGGCTCAGACGGTAAAGAATCTGCCAGCAATGCAGGAGACCTGGTTTTGATCCCTGGTCAGGAAGACCCTGTGGAGAAAGGAATAGCTACCCACTCCAGTATTCTTGCCCAGAGAATTCTATGGACAGAGGAGACTGTTGGGCTATAGTTCATGGGGTTGCAAAAAGTCTGGCAGGACAGAGCAACTAACACACACACACATTAAATTTGAAGTCGTACAGACTTGGGTTCAAACTGTGTCTTCTTCAATGCTACATAAAAAATTTGCCAATACTTTCTTAGTTTAGAATAAAATTAGAATTAAAATATCTATTTCACACGTTTAAAAAAAATAATTTTATCGAAGTACAGTTGATTTACAATGTTGTGTTAGTTTATGCAGTACAGCAAAGTAAGTCAGTTATACGTATGTCCACTCTTATAGATTCTTTTCTATATAGGTAATTATGGATAAATCAGCTTATTAAAGAAATATTATATTGGTCCTTAAAAGCCATATAAGGATCATTATAATATTTGTTTAATAAACTTATTTAATCATTCAGAACATTAATAATTCTATTTAAATTGAGATATGAAAATGCACAAACAGCTCATTATTGAAAACCTGCATAATTTCTTCTGTAAGATAGACACAAATTAAGAAAATCCATTTTAAAATCACGAGGATTATTTTGAATAAAAAACAAGAAGCCTATTATAAAACAGTTGATAAAGCATTTTAAGTTCTCACATTCACATATATATGTGTTTTTGTTGTGTACCTCTGTCCATTCAAGCCACTATAACAAAATACCATCAACTCAGTGTCTTATAAATAGGGGAAATTTATTTCTCACAGTTCCAGAGGCTAGGGAGTCCAAGACCAAAGCGCTAACAGATTCAGAGTCATGTGCAGTCCTGTTTTCTGGTTCACAGGCAGCTGTCTTCTTACTGTGTCTTCACATGGTGGAAGGAGCAGGAAAGTTGTCTTGGATTTCTTTATAAGGGCACTAACCCCATTCATGAGGCCTTTATCGTTATGACTTGATCTCCCAAAGGCCCCACTTTCAAATTTCATCACATGGGGGATTAGTTTTCAACATATGAATTTTAGGGAGGCACAAACATTCAGGCTTTATCAGTATTTAATTACTTATGTCATGTGGTACCTTACTAAAGCTAAAGCAAATATTAAAAATGCATTTTTATTAATATAAAAGCACTATCAAGGAAACTGAATATATAAATGAATAAGGGATCAAAAATGCCTCCAGTTCAGAGATACATGACTCAAAATACACTTTAAGAATTTGCAGGAGATCTTGCATTGCCATAATTCAGGGCTTTCAATACTCAAAACATTTTTTTTTAATTTCCATAATGACTTTATTCATATTTTAAAAGGTACTTTATTATTGCTTCTTTTATAGCTTTTTTTTTTTAAGTGATTCTCTCTTCATTTGCATGTCTAACTCCATAAAAGAGTACATTATAAGAAATGGCCCACAGCCAAACTCTACATTCCATTCCTTTTCATTCTATTCCGAGAGAGAGTCAATTCCTAGGTAGGTTGATAAGAAGTGCAGGGATCCCCAGGGAGAGAGGGGTCTGGAATTTTCAAGGAGGAGGAAAGGACAAAGTTTTTTTTTTTTCCTCTACGTTCCTTAGTCTTAGTCACAAAAAATGTTTTTATCTTTAAGCCTGGGACTGATGATTACACAACTAACAACTCGGTCTGGACTCTGTACTAAGGATTATATAGCAGCAATGTATCCTGCTTGAGGACAGTTTCTCCTTCCTGAGGGCCTTCTGGCTAATCCTGTTATCTTGAAAAGTGGATTGTGGGAGTGGGTCTAGTAAGATCTTTGCAACCTCTGGACATTCTTCTGATTCATTGTAATAACTAATTGGAGAGTATATAACTCCCTTGCTAACACTGGCAGCGGTGGGGGGGGGGGGCACTATTTCTGCTCCCTTCTGATGTCTATGTCAGAAGCTTTCTCTATCTCTTTATACTTTAATAAAACTTTATTACACAAAAGCTCTGAGTAATCAAGCCCCGTCTCTGACCCTGGAGTGAATTCTCCTCCAGAGGCCAAGAATCCCAGCAGTGTCTTTTGTGGTTCAGCAACAACCTTTCATTCCATTCCACTTCACTTTGGTGTGATAATATTTTGAGAAATATTATTTAAAAGATAAGGTGAATATTTTTAGCATGAAATGAATAGTGTGAATGATTTTTATGAATAGCAAAATATGTGTGGGGAGTTAGTCATTAAAGTAATAAAAAATAAACTCTGCTTTTAAATATAACAGATATAATTCAAATTTTTTCTTAGCCTTTGTTTTCAGCAAGGGAACTACAGTCTCATATTATAGCATCATATGTCATCCCCTCATCAATGAAATCTCTCAGTACTCCATATGTGACATAAATATGGCTTTTAATCAGTTGCCTTTTCTTGAGTGTATTCTAATGAACTTCATCAACTAGATTGCCAACTCTCAGGAAGGAAGGGTTAGATTTGGTTTGTTTTCTAACTCGGTGAATATTAAGAGAGTAACTTGCCCAGAGAAGTGTATAGATTTGCAAATGTTTGGGTTATTTTTCCTTAGAATATTTAGCAATCTATTATATAAACATCTAGAATCAAATTGTATGTCAGCCACATACAAAAATCAATAACTTTTTATTACCTCATAGACTTAGAAAATAATCACAACCTAAAAGTTGAGATATGTTTTGTTTTTTTTTTTGGTGGGAATGTTTAGTATTTCAAGCCCAGGAGACAGCATCTCAAGTAACCCTGAGAAAACTGCTCCAGGAAGGTGAGTGGAGAAGCCAGGTATATAGGAATTCTGTAACAGAGTGCATTGTTAAAGAAAACAAGATACCACAAGTTAAGGAATTTAACATTTTTCTATACATGCAAAGATGCCAGAGCCTAGGCTCACTGAAATTATTCCTTTCATATGCATATCAGCTATCCTGGACCAGTACCCTGTGTTTTTTCACATCCCATCCTGAACTCCCTGAGGCTCATTGTAGGGGGTGGCTGAAGTCCTGATGGCTGCTAGATCCCAGGAACTCTTCTCTTTCCTGAGTGCTCTTAGGGCTCACCAACTTGTACTGATGACTGGAATCCCTGATGATTGTGACATCTTTGTTTTATTGACACGGCAGGAAACACTCCATTTCTCAACCTATGGCTACTTAGAAATACACATAATTCACATACCATTTTACCATAATTCATATACCATTTTACCAATAAATTGGCCACACTCCATTCCATACACTGGACAATTGAAACCCAAGATAAACATTTTCAATATTAATATAATGATGAAAGTAAATTTTATTTTTTCTAAATCAACAAATTATTACTACATTTTCTAGTACTTTCTAAATTACTAATATAGCTATATTTCCTTCTTCTTTAGAACATGTCAAAGTAGTCTAAATTATTTCCATTTTACACTGGACTATCTTGTTTAATCTTCGGCCATAGCATATCTTTTCCATATGCTCTTTTCTCTACTGCCACATCCTTAGCCATGCTATATTATCATAGCAAACATATACCCATCATTCCAGACCCATATTCATTGCCACATCTCTAAAATTTTAAATCCTGAAGCCAAGATCATCTTTACCTTCTATGAACTTTCACATAATTACCTATTTTGTATAAAGGAATTACTTTATATCTCTTGGTTCCTGGAGAGCAGAGTTCAAGTTCTATTAATCATTTCCATGATGTGAAACTGCACCTGACATGAAGTAGGTTCTTGTCATCATTGTTGTTGTTCAGTCGCTAAATCATGTCAGACTCCTTGTGACCCCATGAACTGCAACACACCAGGCTTCCCTGTCTTTCACTATTTCTGGGAGCTTGCTCAAACTCATGCCCACTAAGTTGGTGATTCCATCTAATCATCTCATCTTCTGTCACCCTCTTTTCCTCATGCCCTCAATCTTTCCCAGCATCAGGGTCTTTTCCAATAAGTGGGCCCTTCACATCAGGTGGCCAAAATATTGGAGCTTCAGCTTCAGCATCAGTCCTCCCAATTAATATTCAAGACTGATTTCTTTTAGGATTGACTGGTTTGATCTCCTTACAATCCAAAGGACTCTCAAGAATCTTCTCCAGCACCATAATTCAAAAGCATCAATTCTTCACACTCAGCCTTCTTTATAGCCCCACTCCCACATCCATACATGACTACTGGAAAAACCATAGCTTTGATAAGATAGACCTTTGTCAGCAAAGCGATGTCTCTGCTTTTTAATATACTGTCTAGGTTTATCACAGCTTTCCTTCCAAGGACCAAGTAAGTGTCTTTGAATTTCATGCCTTCTGTCACTGTCCATGGCCATTTTGGAGCCCAAGAATAGAAAATTTGTCACTGTTTCCATTTTTTCCCCAATTATTTGCCATTAAATGATGGGACTGGATGCCATGATTTTAGTTTCTTAGTTTTTTTTTTTTGGAATGTTGAGTTTTAAGCTGGCTTTCCACTCTCCTCTTTCATGCTCATCATGAGGCTCTTGGGTTCCTCTTCACTTTCTGCCATTAGAGTGGTATCATCTGCATATCTGAAGTTGCTGATATTTCTCCTATCTTGATTCTAGCTTGTGAGTCATGGATGCCTAACATTTCATACAAACATTGGATCATACAAACATGGATGCCTAACATTGTATACAAATTAAATTAGCAGGGTAGCAACATAGAACCTTGATGAACTCCTTTCTCAATTTTGAACCAGTTTGCTGTTCCATCTCCAGTTCTAAGTGTTGCTTCTTAACCTGAACACAGCAGACAGGAGTGTCCTGTTTTCTCAGGAGATAGGTAAGGTGGTCTAGTATTCCCATCTCTTTAAGAATTTTCCACCATTTGTTGTGATCCACGGTCAAAAGATTTTGTGTAATCAATAAAGCAGAAGTAGGTGTTTTTCTAGAATTCCCTTGCTTTTTCTATGATCCAATGGATGTTGGCAATTTGATTTCTGGTTCCTCTACTTTTCTAAATCCAACTTGTACATCTGGAAATTCTTGGTTCACGTACTATTGAAGCCTAGCTTGAGGGATTTTGAGCACACCTTGCTACCATGTGAAATGAGCACAATTGTATGGCAGTTTGAATATTCTTTGGCATTACCTTTCTTTGAGATTGGAATGAAAACTAAGTAGAGTAACCATACTGATTCAGAATGACTACAAGTTCCCTTCAGGTAATAAGTAAAATAAAATTGTTACTTCTAAAATAAAAATTAAGCAATTATTAATAACCTACAACAAACACATTTCTTTTGTAGTAAAGGTCTGTTGTAGTAAGAGAAAGATTGCTTGAAAATGAGTCGCTCAGTCATGTCCGACTACTTGCAACCCCATGTACTATACAGTCTATTGAATTCTCTAGGCCAGGATACTAGAGAGGGTAGCCTTTCCCTTCTCCAGTGGATCTTCCCCACCCAGGAATCTAAGCAGGGTCTCCTGCATTGTAGGTGAATGCTTTACCAACTGAGTTATCAGGGAAGCCCAAAGAAATGGAAATTTCATATTTTTAAGTATATAAGACAGATGGGGAACATCAATGATAGGAGAAGAATTGGATGTGCAAATAATAAAATGTGTAAGTGTTCTTCTTCTCCTTAGGAGACAGACTCTAGTGCATTGACTTAAGAGAGACAGATATGGAATAAAGAGAAGAAACTCAAAATATGAGAAAATCACTGAATTTACCATTGAAATAAATCTATCTTTAAATCACCATATGACACTATTATGTGACTAGAGGTTTAAAGTAGCAAATGCAAAGCCTTCATTCCAAATGATAATTTAAAAAATAATAGGTTTACCCTCCAATTTCTTTTTTTTTCTATCAAAGTACCTAAAGTATATTTATCAAATGAATGGAATCTTGTATTTTGTTCTAGAAGTTTTAGTGTAAATAAAATTTGAAGAAGAACATGGTTAGTAACTATTTGGATAAAAGTAACAGGTTATTTTGGAGAAGGCAATGGCACCCCACTCTAGTATTCTTGCCTGGGAAATCTCATGGACCGAGGAGCACGGTTAGGCTGCAGTCCATGGGGTCTCAAAGAGTCGGACACGACTTCACTTTCACTTTCACTTTTCACTTTCGTGCACTGGAGAAGGAAATGGCAACCCACTCCAGTGTTCTTACCTAGAGAATCCCAGGGACGGGGAGCCTGGTGGGCTGCTGTCTATGGGGTCACACAGAGTTGGACACGACTGACTCGACTTAGCAGCAGCAGCAGCAACAGGTTATTTATAGTGATGGTACTATATTCTAAGTTTACTTTTTATTTATGTACAGTAGAGCTTATTCTCTTTGATGAACAGTTTTATGAGTTTAGATATATGTATGCAGTCATATAATAAACACGACCACAGTCAAGATAAAGACTTCCTAAATTCCCTCATGGTGCTCCCTTTGTAGTCTACACCTCCCCTGAAATCAACTCCTGGAAATGACTGATCTGCTTTTTTTAACCTATATTTTACCTTTTCCCAAAATGTCACATAAGTGGATTAATAACATATGTAAGCTTTTGGATTGTCCTCTTTCATTTAGGATGATACTTTCGAGATTCATCAATGTTGCTCCATCCATTAGCAGTTCTCAAACAGAATTCTATTGGTGAGCATTACATTCTGTACTACAATTTGTATACTCATTCATCAAGAATTTTTTCACTAAGTACATTTCAGATTCTAATATCAAATTATTTCTAGGATTAAAAACAAAAATTTGGAAGTATTTAGGACATACAGCATATAAGGTAGTTTATTTTATATTTATAATTATTTAAATATTTGATAATGAAATCTAATTTAACAATATTTTGTTTTATACTTTTATTTATTATAATTTTTTTGGCTATGCAATTCATTTTATAGAATGTCAGTTCCCTCACCAGGGATTGAACTTGTGCCAAGACAGTGAAAGCTTGGAGTGAATCACTTGGCCACCTGGGTACTCCCAACAATTTTTTAATTTTTTAATTAATTTTTTACTGAAGTTATTTCAGTACATTATAATAGTGCTAAATATTATATAAGAAAGGATAAAAATGATATATAACTACATAGATGATATAGAAATATATAGAATATATATATCATATGTAACTAGTACTCAATATATATATGTATATTTATATACAGTGCACATACATATTTCACCAACCTTCTTATCTATTAAATTCATAATTTTTTATTATAATCTTGTTTGTTTTATTTCTTTAGAATGTTTATTCAATTCTTTAGAAGACATAATTATTAAAGATTCATTAATATTATATGTGTAATACTATAACATTTTAATCTTCCTTATTAAACTAACTGAAAGTCTTCAGGACTTAAGTGCCTTCAATTTAATGCACACTAGTTAACAGAATTCCCATCAAAAAAATTATTTGGGACCATTTAAAAATGGCAACTAGCCAATAATATACTTAACCAAGTTGTTTTTTAAATTAATCTATCCATCTCTCAAGTTAGATTAGACAAGTTAAACAATAATACAGTACTGCTATCTGCCTGGAATTTGAGCTTCTTTAGAGAAATGCATATAGATGGATATTTAGACATCTAATATTAATTGTTTGCCAAATTCTGTTATCCCCCAATAGATATTAGTATATTACGCAGATGTGTCACATTCCTCATACCTTTATTTATATTGGCATTATACAATTAAAAATATAACATATGTTTTAAAATTATTTTATTTGTAAATTTTAAAGTAAATAAAATAAATTAATAAGGTTTAGATCAATTTTTTTAACATTCATCATCTACAAGGTAAGTGTGACATGTATAATCATATATAATATAATCACATTAAAGAGAAAACATGTCAAGTTTTAATGGAATTAAATACTGGATTATCACAGCTGGTTCCTAAGATTAATAGTAGTGCAAAGGGGAAAGAAAATTGAGTAACACTGTGCATTGATATTAATAAAACAATTTAGGACATAGCACCTGCTAAGTATGGATGGGAGCTCATTTCTCAATTTTTTTCAACTACATTATTTCAAGGCTCTTTTACCAATCAAAACAAAACACTGGAATTGAAAAATAGACAAGAAATATTAACACAGCAATTACTCTTGAAAAATGAGCAGTTCCTAAAGTTGGAGTCAAAAACATTCACCAAAACTTTTAGAGGAAAACAAAATTATGAACATATTACTTATCTTATTCACTCTATTCTTTTCATGTGTGTATCAGATTCTGTGCTAGAAAATTAATATTATTGAAGAAAAATTTAGCAATATTATTAGCAATATTACTGAGGCAAAACTAGCAAAGTTTTGATGTTGTAGGATGAATGCTTGGGAATCATGAGATTATAAGAGAAGAGCATAAACCATTCTAGAAATAGGTGGAGGAAAAATAGAAAATATTCCCCAGAAAGACTAGGTGTGAAGATGAAGCCATGAACAGCACTTAGTCAACAAAGGAGGAAGGAGAAAGTCATTTCAGAAAAAGGTAAAAGGATATGAAAGTTATGGAGATATAAGAAAAGCAGAGTGAGTTCAGGAATTTCAGTTAATTCAATGTGACTGAAGGTGCTCATATTTAAGCATGAATAGTGGAATTAAACGAGATAAATAGAAAAAGTTCAGTTCAGATAGGACTTTGGAATTTATCTTAGAAGCAATAAAGAACCATTTAATGCTTTGAGTGCAGGAAGTAAATAATCAGAATTACAAATAGGATTCAAACCTTCTTAAAATGTTTTGGAGGAAGTCAGTCTGAAGAAAGAGCAAGACTGATGCTATTGCATTAAATTTTGCTGCTTAGAATTTCACAGTGAGTGTTCAGTAGAATTATTTACCAATGAGATTCTCAGCATGGAAGATTTTGTTAAACACTATATACTTTCTAGTACTACTGGAAATTCACAAAGTATTCTGAAGGATCCTACAATTAAGAAATGTATATGTTTAATGCAGTCCCCCATTTTACATATTTTTTCTCTTTCTTTTTATTTTTTAACAAGAAATCAGATGGAACCCTGATTCCTCCTTGAGCTACAAAATTGTATCTCTAAGCATCTACTGCTCATATCCCTGTAGATGTTTCTCATGCTTCATATGTTATAAATGTACAACTGAAACATGTTTTTAGAATGAAAGATCATCTCACTCCACTGGTGAAGATCATCTAATTGCTTCTCAACTTAAACTCCTCTAAACACAGAAGCCCTTAGCTAGGAGCAAGGTCTGTAAGATCTCAAAAGCTAATGCCTTTCTGACCTCAACCTCTGTTAGGTCTTTTATTCTCTCCTCTAAGCTACTTTCAGACTCCAGTTCAATCCCTGGGTTGGGAAGATCCCCTAGAGGAGAAAATGGCAACCCACTCCAGTATTCATGCTTGAGAAATTCCATGGACAGAGGAGCCTGAGGGGCTACAGTTCATGGGGTGGCAAAGAGTTGGACAGACAGAGCACAACAGCAAAAGCTACTTTGTCTTCCACATTTAAACTATAGCTACTTCTACCTCATCAGGCCCAAAAGATTTTCCCTCGCTGTGTGTCTTCTCTGCAATGTTGTGGGCACTTATGTGACTGCATGGCTCACTCCTTTATGTCATCAGATTTGTCCACTTTATCAAAAAAGCTTTTCCTCAACCACTCATTGGAAACTGGCATTCCTTCCTCCATACTCAAGAACTCTCTACCTTTCTTTATTATTATATCTCCTAATAACCATCAAACACACTATATGTTATATATATATTTTTTAACCAGCTATCTTTTCTTAATTGATTGTAAACAAGCTCCTTGAGGGCAGTTCTGTCTCTTAGTACAGTATTAGAGCATTGGCACACAGAGCAAGCTCTGACTTCTAAAAAATGTTCAAAATATTTATTAATTAATATTTAAATGCAATTTCAGTAAGGGAATTTACAAAGTTCAATAGATGTGAGATAATTTGATTCTTTTAGATATTGATTTAATTTATTAATTGTCTAAGGTATTTCAGTTCAGTTCAGTTGCTCAGTCGTGTCCAACTCTTAAGGTATTTACTGGGATGAATAAAATATCAAGTATTTATTTTATCAATAAGGAACTGGGGATAAAGAAAAAACTGATAAATTTAAAAATCTGTGATCACATTGGAGCCTAAATAATCATTCATTCACTTTAAAGAATTAGAGATAGGGTTCATTATGTTGATGTGAAAAATAAGGTTAAATTAAAGTAATGAGTTATGAGAGAAGAGTAGTTTAAGTTCCTTTGATGTGGCAGAATGCTAGAGATACTGGTTACTTTCATGTTAAATGAAATATCTAACTTCCCAATCAGGAAGAAAATAAAATACAGTTCATATGTTTGTTCAACAAATCAGTGTTTACTGAGAATCTCCTATGTGCAAGGCACATATAGACACTCGTTTGTATGATTATGACTCCCGTAAACATGGTATCAAGTGTGTATTTTTCCAGATTATCTGTTAAAGTTTAATGAGATATTTTGCAAGCTTCAAAAAAATGCAGTTTTAAAAATTAAATTAATACAACTAGATTCAGCATATAATAAAAACATAAAGAACTAAATATCAGGTGAAAAGATAAGTTTGATAAAAGCGATAAAAATATATTATTAATCATAACTATTTAGTGAAGAAAGTTATTCTAAACATCCTAACCAGTAGGATAAGAGAACAAACAATGAGGAAAAAAATCATTAGATTTGGAAACAAAGAGACAACATTATTGTTATTTGTAGAAAATGCAACTGCATATATAGAAAGTTCAAATGACTATATCAGTAAATACTAGAAAACATACAGAGTTCCACAAGTTGGCTGAATGAAAACAACAACAACAACAACAAAAAAAGATCCACAGAAACAAAAGTAATAGCATTCCTTTAAATATAAAACCACAGTGTATAAATAGAATAATATAATTGCCCCCAAAGTTACTTGGGGCTTCCCTGGTGGCTCAGTTGGTAAAGAATCTCCCATAATAAGACCAGGGTTTGATCCCTAGGTTGGGAAGATCCCCTGAGAAGGAAATGATAACCCACTCCAGTACTCTTGCCTGGGAAATCCCGTGGGCAGAGGACAGAAGGGCCTGAGTTAGCTACAATCCGTGGAGTAGAGTCAAACATGACTTAATGACTAAATCACCACCACCATCACCAAAGTTACTTAAGTATAAATCTAACAAAATAATTTCAAAATGACATTGAAGTAACTATAAAAAGTTATGAATAAACAAACCATATTATACTCAGGGATGGACTCAATGCTTAAAAAAAAAAAATTCTTCCTACATCAGCTGACTATAAATACTTCACTATCAAGCTACCTAAAATACATATAACAATATAACAGATTCTTGCAGACATTAAAAATAAACAAATTTTCAAAAATAAAACATTTTATAATATATAATATATTACATATGGCTTAAAACTGTGTATGTGTGTGTGTTTATTGTCTACATATTGTCAAGAATAGTAGTAATGGAATCAAAGACTAATTCCAATTAGTCTTTAAGGAACTAAAGGGTAGTAATTAACTAATTTCAAATCATAGTAATGGGACTCTATCAGACTACTGCATCTCATTCTGGCAGCAAAAATTAGACAAAATACCATGAAAATGGTATTATATAGAAAATTGTGCATGAAGACGACTTTTTTCTACTCTTGCCTTTGAACATTAACCAAGCACAAAGAAGCCTTGAAATCTATCATGTTGACATCAGCATTGACAAAAAAATAGTTCTTAACATTTTTTTTTAATAATAAATCTCCTGGAAATACTGATAAAAACCATTGATTCTTGGGTTGAAAAATTTCCGGGCACCCAATTTTGAACAGATTTCAGGGTGTATAGTTCCCTCAATTGAAAAGACTGATTGAAACAATTTTGATGATAATTCAATACTGTATTAGGTAATAGGTAAATAAATACAGCCAAATTTTAACAGTGATTATACCCACTCCAGTATTCTTGCCTGGAGAATCCCAGGGACGGGGGAGCCTGGTGGGCTGCCGTCTATGGGGTCGCACGGAGTCGGACACTACTGAAGCGACTTAGCAGTAGCAGCAGCATATGTTTGCATTGTGCTCAGTCACTTCTGTCTCCTCCTGATTGTATTTTCCTCTCTTGTAATAACTGCTATCATTGTAATAGTTTTGCTCTGATTTATTTCTTATGCAACAAAAATACTCAATCAAAAGCAAATTAGATAACCCAGCATGGTTACCTATTTAATTGATATGAGGACTTTTTTATGTTTTTCAAAAATTTAAAATATGAATGAATAAAAATAATTCTAGTCAGATAATTGTACCCTCTGACAATAAGTACCTACTTTGTAACTATTTTCTATTTTAATATTACACCTATACTTACTCTAAGATTATGCCACATGCAGAGCTTCTCTGAGGGAAGATCTTTCTTTCGTTTCCCACACCTAGAACAAAAGACACATTCTGTGATTCTCATTTAGAAGTTTCATATATTCTATGACTCTTTGACATACATATAAAACAGTCTCACCATCATGTTATCTGCATAATTCAGTCATCCAATAAATATTTATTAAATATCCATTGTACCAGGTCTGGAGATATACACAAAGATGAACCAAACAGACATTTGTCTCTGTCCTTAAGGAGGTACAGATTAGCAAAAATACACATCAAAGAAATAATTACCTACCTCTTACTAGCCTTGTCACCTTGGACAAGTAACTCCAGTTAGAATCTAATACATAGTTTGAAATGGGGATAATAAAGGAGTAGTATCTACCTCATGGAGTTGCAGTAATGACTAAAAGAGCTAATGATTATCTGATATGCAGTGTGTGAGTGCATGCTGTCTCTTCAGTCCTGTCTGACTCCTTGAGGCCCTATGGATCCTATTCCTCCATTGAATTCTCTGGAGAGAATTGTCCTCTGTCCATAGAATTCTCCAGGCAAGAATACTGGAGTGGGTTGCTATGCCCTCCTCCAGGAGATCTTCTGGACCCAGGGATGGAACTCATGTCTCTTATGTATCTGCATTGGCAGGCAGGTTCTTTACCACCAGTGCCACTTGGGAAAGAAAGTGAAGTCTCTCAGTCATGTCCGACTCTTTGCAACCCCATGGACTGTACCCCACCAGATGCCTTCATCCATGGAATTTTCCAGGCAAGAAAACTGGATTGGGTTGACAACACTTGGGAGGACCCTATATTTAGTGAGAGTTCAGTAAATATTATTTGCTCAGTTCTAGGGCTTCCCCGGTGGCTCAGAGGGTAAAGAATCTGCCAGCAATGGAGAAGACCTGGGTTGGGAAGATTCCCTGGAGATGGGAAGAGCTACCTACTCCAGTATTCTGGCCCTGAGAATTCCAGGGACAGAGGAGCCTGGCAGACTACAGTCCATGATCTTTCTCATAAAAAGGCTTCAGGATTTTAAAACAAATGCAGATGAATCCAGATTAAAAGAAGGCTTCCTGAAGAAGTGACACTAAAGTTGAGACCTGATGACGTAATAGAAATGAGATACAGACTTCAGAATATCTCAGGCTGAAGAAGCAATGTGTCTGAAGACCCTGGGCTCTAAGAAAATATGGCGACAACCAGAAGGGAACTTTAAGAGTCCAGTGAAAATAACAAAAGGAAGGAAAGTGAACAAATTTCAGGACATGTCCATTCAAAGTTTTGACATCTTGAATGCCCCATAATGCCTTTGTGTTTCATCCAAGGGAAAATGAGATTCTGGGGAAGAAACTTCCTTGCCTTCATGTCCATGACTTCTAAGCACTTCACGTCCAGTGTATGTTGGCAATGGTATTGCAAGCATTGGAACCCTGGCAGTGGCCTGGGGCAGTGGCCCGGGGCATTGCCCCTTTAACTTCTTTTCAGAAGAATATTAAAATTAAAATGACGTTATGCTAAGGAGTCTGTGGAAATTCTGTAAACTTGGCTTCTTTTCAAGCACAATTTTCTTTGGCAACTACTTACAGCAAGTAGCCCAGGCAACTCACCTCGTTTTGGCAATGACCCTGGTCCCTGGCATCCTTCTTTGCTGTGTCTATAATCTGTCTAGGAGTTATTGATATGATCTGAAGGCCATTGTCAGGTGGAGAAAAATAATAAAAAATGATGATAATAAATATGGATAATTATAGTAAAAACAGAATCTCATGACCAAGCTGAAACAATTTCTAAATTTAGCAATGAATATGATATTCCATTTCCATAAATATTTTCCACATGTGTATGACTGTTAGAAGTTAAATCACACTTCTTACATATTCTCTAATTTATTTTATAAGAAGGAATAAAGTGTTGGAAAGAATTCTTTTATTTCATAAACGTATGAGTGAATAGGAGGTTCTATAAAAATACTGACAGCCAGATTTCAAGATACTTAACATCATTTAGTAAATAAATACATTTACAGAAAAAATGTATGTTAAATAAACTAAAGGCTCTAGAAACTTTCTGGAGTCATTTTAAAATGCCAACTTTTTTGGTATGGTCTGTTAGATTTAATATAAAAGCTATTATAAACATGGGACCACAGCCTTCCTTCTGATTCTATAATGGTAGTAAAAATTAGTGTTCTATTTGAATTTTTGACATATGTACTTTCCAAAGGAATTATATGTCCCATTCATGTTTTTTGGCTTAACATTTAAAATTTAATTTGAAATACAAATCTAGGTGATTTTAAGATATTTTCATTCAACTTCCCAACAGAATTTTGTCTTAATAAAATGCAATACTTGCCCAAAAGAGTATTTACTACCATATCAATTTTCTCTTCAAGTACATACACAAAATATATATTGTTTTTAACATTTCTTGTGACAACAGGTATCTTACTGTACAAAATAAATCTTACACAAGACATGTTTATTTATTTATATTGATCGATGAGAACAGTATTATTAAACACCTATACACTAATTTTTTTTAAATGATTTTTTTCAATGTCAAATTTTGTTAGAAAAGCTTCTATTAATAAGATAGAAGAGATTCCTTTCTTTAATTATTATTTCTTGTACTTGTGAATGAAGCTTACTTATTGCTGGAATGGGGCTGAACTTAGTATCCTTTTTATTTTATTTTTCCATATTTTAGATGTAATTTCCTAGGCAATCTATGAAAATAAGAAAATGATGAAAACATTTGGAACTGGGCTTTCAGTTTTCTGAAATCCTTTTGAGTCATAGAGCAAATATCATTGAATAATTAATTATTGAAAAAAATCTTAAGGATATGTCAACCAAAGACTTAATTAGGCACTCCTTGATGTATTTGGGCTCCCATCTTGGCTCAGACAGTAAAGAATCTGATTTGATTAAGGTAGACATTTGAAAACCAACTAGTTGTAAAACCCTTTTCACCCAGTCCATATTATTTCCATGTATTTCTATGTTTGATGACCTAGAGAAATTCATATCTACACCAATGGTCCAGAGTTAACATTTAAGGCTGTTGGGAGGTGTGTTTATAATTGCAAAGTTGAAGAACACAGGAGAAAGAGAGATGGGTGAGAAGTTGCACCTCATTATGGAGTGTGTTCTTAAGACACTCAGTTTTGAAAAAAATCATATATGAAGTTTGAGAATCTGAAAACTGATTCTCTTTAAAGTGATTTATGATTAGAAAGCTCTTTT
The DNA here is from genome assembly GCF_002263795.3 of Bos taurus. Lineage (NCBI taxonomy): Eukaryota > Metazoa > Chordata > Mammalia > Artiodactyla > Bovidae > Bos > Bos taurus. Next base: position 48,831,289 of record NC_037333.1, on the reverse strand, counting down.
TAAAGATCCCTTGTTCAGTTGCTGTCTACTCCATGAACTGCAGCACAGCATTCCTCCCTGTCCTTCACTATCTCCCTGAGTTTGCTCAAACTCAGAAAGAATACTTAGAAAATATTATTATTTTTTATGATTAACTCAAAAAACTTTGATCTGAAAGGAAAGATATAGCTTTCTAAAGAGTGTGTGTGCATGCTCAGATGTGCCCAACTTTTTGCCATCTCCATGTACTATAGTCCACCAGGTTCATCTATCCATGGAACTTTCCAGGCAAGAATAAGGATCAGGTTGCCATTTCCTACTCCAGAGGATCTTCCTGTCCCACGGAACAAACCCACATCTCCTGGTGTCTCCTGCATTGTAGGCAAATTCTTTACTACTGAGCAAACGGGGGCCAAAGTTTGTGACTGTCCTGTTGCTGTAAAACCCTCCCATCATTGTCACTAGCTTAAGTTTGGGATAGATTTCATTTGTGTAATGCATTTGTCCAATCTTCATCACAAATTCTAGGTAAAAGGTAGTTCCGTGAAACTATAGAAGAAGTTGAGGAATGAGGTAAAGATACCATTGCCAACAGCCTCAAGATCCTGCTTTAACTCTCTCCTGAAATTGTGTATACTTAATTAAGCAACAAGACTTTTATTGTTAAAAAGAAAAAAAAAAAGAATAAAAACAACAAAAAAGATGAGCTCTAGTTCCTTTTAGTTCAAACATGCCTGGATAAAGACAATCACTAGGATCCTTTTTTGACATGTTTTATTTCAGTAATTTCAACAGAAGAACATAATGCCAAAGAAAAATTGTACCAAAGTGAAACAAACAAGAAAGATTTTATCCAGGAGTTTTGCAATAGAGGAGAGGGATTGAACTCAACTTTGTTATAGCCAAAGTTAAGAATGTTTTTAAGCACTGGTTTAGGTTGGGGGCAGTGGAGAGAGGGGGATAGAGTGGAGGTGAGCAGGTAGAAAAATACTAGAGGACATTAAGAGAAGTGATGTTCAATGTGATTAGACCCTCTGTGTTTGCTAACTGGTACTTATCTGTTTGATCACTACCTTCCCACTGAAGCTAGAGTACAGGAGTTTTACCTTTAGTCCAGGTTCGATGCACGATACTGGATGCTTGGGGCTGGTGCACTGGGACGACCCAGAGGGATGGTATGGGGAGGGAGGAGGGAGGAGGGTTCAGGATGGGGAACACATGTATACCTGTGGCGGATTCATTTTGATATTTGGCAAAACTAATACAATAATGTAAAGTTTAAAAATAAAATAAAATTAATTTAAAAAAAAAAGGAAAAAAAAAAAAAGAAAGTTATGCTTAAACATGATGGCTCCGAGGTCCTTAAGAAAAACAAAATTGTCAAGAGGATAGGAAAGATTTACATCTCAAAGAAATAAAGAATTTACAGTTGTTAGTTTTCTAAAGCAAATGCTCTAAGAAAAGGGAAGTCAAAGGATAATATTCTGGAAGAAACCTGTCTAAAGTTTAATCAAGCTGAGAGGAATGCTAAAGATGTCTTATTAGTAAGCAGCGTGGAAAATAGGCGTAATAGCTGAAGTTTCACCTTTGATACTAAATAACATAATAATAAGAAATGACAAATGTTCTTTAAACAGGTAAAATTAAAGGTTAGGAAATAAGTTTGGATATAGTTATGTAGATTTGAAATAATTTGTGTTAAATTATTAAATTAAAATATGTTAAAATGGTTTATCGGGTTTGGCTTTGGTTCCGAGTGAACAAAAGGTAGGTAAGAGGACAAGACCGTCAGAGAAAACTATTGTCTTTTAATATAATAGACAGCAAAAAGACTATCAGAGAAAATTAGATTTTAATACAATAGTGAGGGTAATCAATAGTTCAGTTAATTATTATTCCATGCTCAAAAATTCAGTGGAACTTAATGCTGTTGTATTTAAACATGACAATCTATTTCCTTTATATTGATGGTGTATTAATTTGAAATACTTGGTTGCAATCTTTGTTAGAGCTGGAGTTTAAACTTTTGAGCCTAATGGAACGTTTTAAGATTCATCCTCACTTCAGCACATAGGAAAGCACATATACTGTTCAAAGAACAGTAAGTTCTTTGAAATGAAATCAAGATCATTGTATTAATAGAAAGGTAGCTCCACAGGTTTTCAAAAATCTGTCTTCAGTGAGATTCATATGCAAGCGATAAAACAAAGCCAGGATGGAATATGAAGAGTATTTAAAATACCCACTCGGTATGCTTCATTGGACACTATTACAGGCCTTTTATTTCTTAAATTACTTTAAAAAGAAAAAGCTGATTTAGAGATCAAAAATTAAAATATTTATTGGAAATCTGTTAATATTAAATACAGTTCTACTCTTTAAAATATAAAAATTGTACCCAACAGATTTTTACTATCATGAAAACAAATACTAAATCCTATAGTAAAATAATACTTGATGAAGCACTGCCATCTTTTGGTTGTATAAATTAAGGAAATGGACACTATAAAGAAGTTAAATCTAAGAATGTGACATGCCATCTTAAATGTTCAGAAATTAAAGTGTTCATAAATGGCAAAATAATATAGTAGGTGATAAAAATTAGATTTTGGTCAATATAAGCACAAATAGCAGAAGAATTCTCAAAGGAAACTTAAAGAAATACCAATTTCTAGCCTGTTGGTATGGACAGAAAATAAGATACAGCTAAAGTTATTTAGAAATCCTGTTATATAACTCTTTGCTCCACATGATGAAAGTTGCTTATAATTGAAAATAAACAACTTTTAAAATAACATATCTATAAAATATGTGATTTGGAAGTAGATGTGTGACACTGCTTACTGAAAAACAATTATTCAGCAAGTGTCAACTTTTTTAGAAGCCAAATTAGTGCCACTATAATAAACCAATAATAATATTTTAAAACATTTATTAAATCCAGGCTATGTTTACTTTACATGTTATAAATCTAATATAAATCCTTGAAAATCCACATTTTTTCATTTTTTTCCAATTGATAATGTAGAATTAAGCATTCTAACAGTTACTCCAGAATTTATTATTGTTTTCAGTATTTTGATTATGTTTTTACAAGAACAACAATTGGAAATCTTAAGTTTCTTGCTAAGTTATAATGGTAAGCATATGGTAGCTTCACATCTATATTTGAGAAATCAAGGTGTCTGTCTAATAGAGCTTATATTTATAAGAAAGTCAATCTAAGCAGATTGCCTAATTCTATTTTAACTGAATCTTCCCTACACAAACTAGTTTGCTGTACAGAGTATGTCAGTTAAATACTTTATATTACACACTTAATTGGTTATTAAACCTAAATTATATAAAGTGAGGACTTGCTGAGAAAGTATGTAGATTATATGGCTGTTGGTATATATAGTGTGTATGTGTATGTGTAGTTCCTCAGTCGTGTCTTGCTCTTTTATGACCTCATGGATTACAGCCTGCCAGGCTCCTCTGTCAGTGGGATTTTCCAAGCAAGAATAATGGAGTGGGTTACCATTTTCTTCTCCAGGGCATCTTCCTAACCCAGAGATCGAACCCAAGTCTCCTGCATTGGCAGGTGGATTCTTTATTGCTGAGCCATGAAGGAAGCCCATTTTTTAGAATCAGATCAGATCAGATCAGTCGCTCAGTCGTGTCCGACTCTTTGCGACCCCATGAATCGCAGCATGCCAGGCCTCCCTGTCCATCACCAACTCCCGGAGTTCACTGAGACTCACTTCCGTACAGTCAGTGATGCCATCCAGCCATCTCATCCTCTGTCGTCCCCTTCTCCTCCTGCCCCAATCCCTCCCAGCATCAGAGTCTTTTCCAATGAGTCAACTCGTCGCATGAGGTGGCCAAAGTACTGGAGTTTCAGCTTTAGCATCATTCCTTCCAAAGAAATCCCAGGGCTGATCTCCTTCAGATTTTTTAAAATTTAAAAATAAAATTTTTAGAATAGCGCCCTAAAAATCTCAGTGCCTAGAACAGGGCCTGAGATATGAATAATTCAACTATCAAATGAATGAATGGCTTAATTCAGGCCCATGACCTCATTTTTAAGCTAAAGAATTGAGTAAATCTGAAACCAAACTTTCCTCCTGTTTTCCTGCTATGAACTATCTTTGTAACCTACTTGATTCTGATTTTCTTATAGTTAAAACCAACCTAACTTGTAAATGGATTATCAAAACCCAGTGTATCTCAGATTAACAAAAATATGCTGAAATTATTATCTATACTCATTGTTACTTAGCCTCTAGGCCACGTCCAACTCTTTTCAACCCCATGGACTGCAGCATTCAGGCAGTGCTCATTAAACTTGTATACTCACTGAAGTTGCCTAAATCTCTCAACCTTCTCCTGTAAGTCTTATCTAAATGTGACTTCTATGTGTGTGTGTGTGTGTGTGTGTGCGTGTGCTTTCAATCATGTCCAGCTTTTTGCAACCCTATGGACCATAGCCCTCCAGGCTCCACTGTCCATGGAATTTTCCAGGCAAGAATTCTTTTTTTTTTTTTTTATTTTTAAACTTTACAATATTGTATTAGTTTTGCCAAATATCGAAATGAATCCGCCACAGGTATACCCGCGTTCCCCATCCTGAACCCTCCTCCCTCCTCCCTCCCCTACCCTCCCTCTGGGTCCTCCCAGTGTACCAGGCCCAAGCATCCAGTACCGTGTATCGAACCTGGACTGGCGACTCGTTTCATACATGATAATATACATGTTTCAATGCTATTCTCCCAAATCTCCCCACCCTCTCCGTCTCCCACAGAGTCCATAAGACTGATCTATACATCGGTGTCTCTTCTGAAGTCTCGTATACAGGGTTATTGTTACCATCTTTCTAAATTCCATATATATGCATTAGTATACTGTATTGGTGTTTTTCTTTCTGGCTTACTTCACTCTGTATAATAGGCTCCAGTTTCATCCATCTCATTAGAACTGATTCAAATGTATTCTTTTTAATGGCTGAGTAATACTCCATTGTGTATATGTACCACTGCTTTCTTATCCATTCATCTGCTGATGGGCATCTAGGTTGCTTCCATGTCCTGGCTATTATAAACAGTGCTGCAATGAACATTGGGGTACACGTGTCTCTTTCCCTTCTGGTTTCCTCAGTGTGTATGCCCAGCAGTGGGATTGCTGGGTCATAAGGCAGTTCTATTTCCAGTTTTTTAAGGAATCTCCACACTGTTCTCCATAGTGGCTGTACTAGTTTGCATTCCCACCAACAGTGGAAGAGGATTCCCTTTTCTCCACACCCTCTCCAGCATTTATTGCTTGTAGACTTTTGGATCGCAGCCATTCTGACTGGCGTGAAATGGTACCTCATAGTGGTTTTGATTTGCATTTCTTTGATAATGAGTGATGTTGAGCATCTTTTCATGTGTTTGTTAGCCATCTGTATGTCTTCTTTGGAGAATTGTCTATTTAGTTCTTTGGCCCATTTTTTGATTGGGTCATTTATTTTTCTGGAGTTGAGCTGTAGGAGTTGCTTGTATATTTTTGAGACTAAGAATTCTTGAGTGGGTTGTCATTTCCTGCTCCAAGGGATCTTCCCAACCCAGGGATTGAACCTGCATCTCTGGTGTCTCCTGCATTGGTAGATGGGTGTTTTTACCACTGAGTCTTACCAAAAGTTTATCCTAATATTACCTCATTTACCTAAATCACAGAACTGCCAAATGATGATATGGATGTTAATTTTATAGTACCTTATTTGTGTGTATGTGTTAGTCACTCATTTGTATCCGACTCTTTGTGACCCCATGGACTCCTGTCAGGCTCCTCTGTCCATGAAATTCTTATTGTATTTTAATTGTAACATCTGAAAAAGCATGCAAAGGAGACACATAGGTGGTAGGGGTTATCTGTTGTAGGGTAAATTTACACTCAGGATTATAGCTGCTGCTGCTGCTGCTGCTAAGTCGCTTCAGTCGTGTCCAACTCTGTGCGACCCCATAGATGGCAGCCTACCAGGCCCCTCCGTCCATGGGATTTTCCAGACAAGAGTACTGGAGTGGGTTGCCATTGCCTTCTCCGACAGGATTATAGCTAGTATTCATATATAATCTCTTTAAACCAATAATATCTTATCTGGACAGTTCTATATCATTCACTGATTTTTGGCTTCCCTGGTAGCTCAGCTGGTAGAGAATCCACCCGCAATGCTGGAGACCTGGATTCAATCCCTGGGTTGGGAAGATCCTCTGGAGAAGGGAACAGCCACCCACTCCAGTATTCTTGCCTGGAGAAGTTAATGAACTATATAGTCCATGGGGTTGCAAAGAGTCAAGGCACAACTAAGTGACTTTCACTTTCTGTTCCATATACCAAACATATCACCACTTGCTGAACATATCACTTCCACAAATCAAAGCTTTTTACATCATTTGCAGAAAATTCTCTGTTTTGTGTATGCTGGATTCATCAACTATTTCTATTAATTAGAATAGAATTTCATCCTAATTTCATCCTATGTTCCTTCACAGAAGTGTGTAATGCTATAAATAAAGGATAAGTTTACTCCAATATCTGCCATGCAAAATACCTTCTTAGGTGCTGAATGCTTGTGACAGACTTCTTGATGCTGTGCAGAGATGAGTGATACCTGGACTTCCCTAACAAATGACAAGAGAAAGATTCCAGATTAAATGGAGCCAGAAGAAATATATCAAAGCCCTTACCCTGATACTTCTCAATCATTTTTATCCTAAGATAAAGTTCTTTGAAATCTTCTAATGTTAATAATATAAATGTTCTTATTAGGGTATTCCTCATAATTATTCAGAAAAGAACTTAAAAAATCTTCCTTAAAAATGGTTTTCAGATCTTTCAGTCTATTTTCTGTAATATGCTCCAGTGTGATAATTTGTGGAAGGCATTTAATTTGAGGAAGTAACCAAAGATTAATCTGATCAAACTCTGTTGATTATTGATTTAATAAAAATAGACAAACAAATTTTATAAAAATGCATTATTACTACCATTTTGTTTTTTCTGGTCACACCTTGCAGCATATGGCATCTGAGTTCCCCTACCAGGGATCAAACACTCACCCCCTGCCTTTGGAGAGTGCAGTCTTAACCACCCCACTACCAGGGAAGTGCCCCTACCATTTCACATGGTAACTATACAGTATTTCAACTGAGTATCCTCATTGCAATTGAATAAATCAGTTTACTCAATCCTTTGAGCCGGAAATGTTGCTTGTCTCTTCTTCTGCTTTTGCTCATGACCAAATAAATGACATAGAGAAAAAGTTAAAAGTTATGTTCTTTGGATTCTAAATGTAGAAAATGAGAACAAAGAAAGTAGAAGATCTGGTTGATGCTGTCACTGTTTTCAGTGAACTTGTGGCTAGACTGACAGAGAAGTATATCTCTAGACAACAGACAGGAAATAGACATAGATATGATCTGCAGAAAAGTCATGGTAGCACCTAGCACCTTTGATTATTAAAAAATGTGACAATGGCAGAAATAAGAAAATAGGTTTTACTAAATGAAGAGTAAGTAAAAGAAAATTATGCTACAGTTAAATTTTTCCTATGAGTTAAATGAAAAAGAAAGATTATTTCATCTTGTTTCAAAAATGGAAAAAGAATACTTTCAATTACTAACAAAACATTTGAAGGTGAAAATTTTCATCAGTACACCTTGGGTTTATTACTATCTATCATGCATTCTCTGAAATTCAAATAATTTAATCCATTTGCTTCACCTACTTTTAATTCAGTGCTTAATTTTTTTCCAGCCTCTAGAGTTGCTATTTTTTTAATATCTAATTTCTCTAGGGTTTGCAAATCACTTATCATAAACTATGTGTTTCACTCCAAGATAATTTTAAATCAACCAAGAATACTGAAGAGATGCTTTTAAGGTTTAAATGGGCTAAGATCAATCTTAGGAGCAAAGGCTAGACATGACAATGTTCATAAATGGTGCAATTTAAAGGTTGCAAAGGTGATCTAGGGTCTGATTTCCAATACAGCTGCTGTTTTAGAGTGTGGTTCCTTGAGGACCAAGGGCGTTTTTTAAAGCATGTTAACTATCCTTCAGTACCATCATGAGGGAGGCTGAATCTATTATATCCAATTTGCAGGTAATAAAAATAAGTCAATGAGAGGTTAAGTAGTTTGTTCAAGGTCACCAGGCAAGTTCTAGTGGAAATAAAAATGAAAGTCACACCTCATCCACTTGAAGTGATGTCATCTGATCAGGGGGCCTATTCAGAGTTCATTATGCTAAACAAGACCTGATTAGAAATACTGATTTCACTGAAACAGAACCAAAAAAGATAAAATACAACTATATTTCTCATGAGAAAAAATTTAATTTGCCGCATTCCTGTTTAAAATTCCTAATTCCAGAGGACTTCATTTCAAGAAAGAATGATCAAGGTAAACTCAAATGACAAAGAAGTTTTTATTACCACACAGCATCACAAATTTGCAGACATTTATGAAAACTGGGGCTCTGATTGCTTGATCTATAAATGTACTTCTAGGACATCAGTAGTTGTCTAATCTATGTAGCCAAATTATTAGTCTTTGTGAAATTAAAGCATGATGATTTGAATCAGGCCCAGAAAATGAGATTGCATTGCTATGCTATTACAGGAAAGAGAGAATCACTAAAAGACATTCCAGCTGTTCAAGCAGCAACGAGACAGACAAACAAATGAAAGTGCCTTGTGGTTTCTCATGCCAATGTCTAAAATGGTCACTTATCGACAGTTTTCAAAAGACAAAGGCCATTGCAAAGCAGCTAATCAATTTTGTGTGTCTCTTTTACCCAGCCAAATAAATTATTTCCCACTGAAATCATGTTGACAATTTAGGAAAAACAAAGAATATCGCAACAGCTAGTTCAGTAATTGGTTGCATTTTAGTCAGTAAAGCATTTATTTTCTTATTTTTCTTCTGAGAAAATTCAAATATCCCTTCCAACAATTGAATTGTATGCAGTAGATGATTTTTAAAGATGCAAACTATGTTAAATACTCTAACAGTTATAAGAAGGAACATTTTAACATGTAAATAATAACAAATAAGAAATTTAATGAGAAAAATAAAAATTGGTAACATCTGTAAACCTTGGGCTTCTCAGGTGGTACAGGGGTCAAAAATCTGCCTGCCAATGCAGGAGACACAAGAAATGTGGGTTCAATCCTTGGTTTGGGAAGATCCCCTGGAGGAGAAAATGGCAACCCACCCTAGTATTCTTGCCTGGAAAATTTCCATGAACAGAGGCGCTTGGTGGGCTACAGTCCATGAGGTCTGGTCACCAAGGGTTGAATATGACAGAGCCACTGAGCACAGCACAGCACACAGTACACCTAAGGTGTTTTCACAGGCAAGCGATTAATTCCTGTAAGATATAATGGTAAAACTCCACATACATTTAGAGCAAAGAACATCCATAAGCATTTTTGTCACTTCTCAGCCATTATCATAGATTTTATGGAATCTTTTTGGAATGCAAACTCCTCCAGAGAGCTAATAAATTTCTATCTTCTGTAGATATCTGAATTGGTAATGAAGCTCTCCTTTCACATTAAACACCTTGGGGGTTTAGCAGAGTTGAGATTTTTACCCAGTGTTCTGGACAACATTCAGTTTCAAAATAAACTGTTTCTCTTGTGGCTGCTATACTCAATGGCATCTGCATTTGCCACATGACTGGAAGCAGTGTATTTTTGTCCTGTGACAAGCTAAGCCACCATGAAGACATTTAATTTCTCCTTATCCTTTGGTAATGATATACCTGGGGTTTTTCTTATATGATAATATGTTGAATCAGTTTAGTAAAGTAAAACAGCAACTCTGTCCACTCTGGTTATATATTTTCCAATGGCTTAAATTACAGTTAGCATATTTTACCAATCAGGACATATTTTAGTCCCAAAGTATTACCATATTGCTTACGATATTGCCAAATTTTCTAATACTAAAAAGCAATGCCAGATGCTTTATACTCCAGAGATATAAGACTTCTAATTGGAATAAGTTGCCTTTCTCATGAATTATTATTGTCAGAATTATTTGTGAATCAGCCAATAAATAACACATTCCAGCAGTGATGAAAGCTAGTGCTGCTCCCCTATTGAAAGAAGGTATATGAAATCTACTTCCAATTTGAATGGGCAAACGAATCATTTACAGAAGTGCCAGAAAGATCTTTCAATTTTTTAAATTGTTTTTTAATTAAATATGTCCTCCTTAAGCTGGTGTGCAGGGCTTTCCACAATCTGAGTATTACATACAGTCTCTTTATATCAATCTTATTTTTGAATCACCTGCTTGAGAAAGCAAGGTTAACCTTAAGAACTCTATGAAATCATGTTCTTAATCTTTTTTTAAATTTTTATTTATTATTTACTTTTGACTCTGCTGGGTCTTCATTGCTTTGTGAATTTTTTTCTAGTTGTGGCAAGTGGGGGCTACTTTCCAGTTGCAGTGAGCAGACTTTTCATGGCAACGGTTTCTCTTATTGTGGAGCATGGGCTCTAGAGCATGCAGGCTTCATTAGTTGTGGCATGTGGGTTCAACATCTGTGGCTCCTGAGCTCTAGAGCACAGGCTCAATAGTTGAGATGCATGGGGTCAGTTGCTCCATGGCATGTGGAATTTTCCTGGATCAGGGATAAAATCCATGTCTCCTGCATTGGCAGGTGAATTCTTTACCACTGAGTTACCAGGGAAGTCCTGAAATCACATTCTTATACAACTTAGTTTATGCTCTTCCTTTTCATTTCCCTTCCGCTTATCTAATCCTGAATAAAGCTTTTCTTAAAATTCACCATATTAAATTATCCTGATGTCTGTCTTCCTTTCCTCTCATTCTTCTTCATTGAAGAAATAGGAATGATAGAATCTCCTTGAGGATTTTTCAGGATAAAGGAAAATAATGGTTCTTCTTCATTTTAAATGTACATTTTAAATTGTACATCCAGTAGTTTAATCATGGTTAAGTAACTAAAATCAGACTTCCATTAAAAAAAACAAGAACAGTAGAAATTGGGTAAAATACCTAGAACTCTTTCAAAAATTTAAAAGAGCAAATAAGGATTATGACACTGAGAGGAGAAAAACAAGCAAAGTTAACCTATCAACCCAGCCTTCTGTCTGAAGGAAGTTTCAGCAACATACTACAGGCAAGAAGAAACTAAGCAGATCATGAAACTTTGTTCAGGCAAGAAGAGAAGATTGCACTTCAGGGAGAAGGGAAAGAAGTGGCTGAATTTTGCAGGTCATAATAATATAAAGAACTTTATATGAAGTTTCAGATTAAGAGCTCTATCTAGAATAATGTATAGGTATTCCCTTGAATCTTCGTCTTAGTCTGAAGCTATGCATGCTTAGGGAGAGAATCTAATAAGATAACAAGGGAACATCTAGGAAATCACCAACTGCCAAGGAGCTATAAACTGAAGTTCGACCAGGATTCACACATGATTGAGAGGTGTTCATATTCTAAATAACTAGGGAGAAAGACATCCTTGAACATTTAATGCATTCAACAGAAACACCAGGAAGGCCATGTCTTAGTAGTAGGACTGTCAGAGCCCTAGAGTAAAACACCTACAAGCAGTTTTAAACTAAGAATGTTTAAAACAATCGTCAAAAATGATGAAGATAATCCATAATTACATCAATTGTCTGAGTAAAGAAGACTGAAAATTTTTGAAAGAAAAGAACAGTTATAATTCAACCATACAGGACTCACAATATCTATTACTCACTATAAATTATTAGAACATGTGAGATAGGAAAATTATAAAATGAGAAGGAAATGGATTAATAGAAATAGATGCATAAGTGGTAATTATGATCAGATTAACATATAAAGACTTTAAAATAACTGCTGTAAATATATTCAAGAATCATAATGTATAAATTAAATAAGAATTTGAATTTTTATAACTGGAAAAATATCTGAAATGAAAATCTATTGCTTGCTTTTAGCAGATAATTAGACATTGTAAAACTAAAGATAGGCAAATTTGAAGATAATGTGAAAGAAATCATACAAAGTAAAGAACAGAAATAAAAAAAAATATTATTGAATAAAACTTAACAGACCTTGAGCAGCCTATGAGAAAATAAAAACTAGTAGACTGTACAAATTATTTTACCTGGGGAAAAAGGGGGGCAAAAAAACCACTTAAGTAGATAATAGATAAAATCCATTCATTTTTTATTAAAAAAAATATAAACTAAAAGATTCAAGAAGCTCAAAGAGAACATGCATGGTAGAGTAAAAAGAAGAGCATTTGAGATAACAGTATTTAAACATCAAGGCTGGTAATAATTAAGTTATTCAAAACCACTGATAATGATAAAAAAACATAAAAGTAGACATAAAATAGCAGAAAGAATATACATTACATTTGAGTGAATAAATAATGCCACAAGAAGACAATGGATTAAAATTTTCAAGGCCATTGAAAGAAAGAAATGTGAATGTGACATTCTTTAGTCAATAAAAGTGTATTTTAAAATTAAAGCAACACTGGTCAAACAACGTGGGCCAAGGGCTGAAACTTAAAAAAGAGAGTTTTTATAAGAAAATGGAAAAGAATAAATGAAACTAAAAGTTCTTTGAAAAATACTCAAATTCTTAAACATATCTACATTAATAAAATATAAATTAAAATAGATTAGTAGTATCAGAAATGAATAAGGGACATCACTATGGATCTTATATATATATTTGAAATAAAAATGAGGAAAGGCTATTTACAAAGTTATGCCTATAAAGTTAAATCAAGATGAAATGTATCAGTTGCTTGAAAGATACAAATTGCCAAAGTGAACCCAAGAAAAAATAAAAATTTGCAATAACCTTGTTTATTAAATAAATTATATTGTAACAAAAACCTACCTACAAAGAAAATCCTAAACATAGATTTTGTTGAAGGTGAATTCTATTACAAACTAAAGCAAAAATTGCAAGTTTACACAAACTTTCAGGAAACAGAGAAGTAGAGCAAAACTCCCAAACTCATTTTATGGATTCAACAAGATACTAAAGTTTAAACTACATGAAAATATCCTCACCATCAAAATATAAAATTATATATATTGCAAACATAGAAGAATCTTTAACATGTAATAAATCAAAAGCAATAGTGAATCAAAAGGATAAGACATCATGATAAAATAAGGTTTATCCAAGAAAATTAAGGTTGGTTTAATATTTAATAAAAATAATAGATCCTGGAAAATCCCATATGTCATGAAGCAGCTAAGCCTGTGTGCCATAACTATTGAGCCTGTGCTACAGAGCTCAAGCTATGCAACAAGAGAAGCCACCATATGAGAAATCCATGCACTGCAACTAGAGAGTAGTCCTTGATTTCCACAACTAGAGAAAAGCCCATGCAGCAACAAAGACTCAGCACAGCTAAAAATAAAATAAAAAATAAACAAAATTATTTTAAAAAATTAAATTAATTTATAATTAAAAAAAATCTTAAACTCAGAAAATAAAACCCAGAAATTACTTCAACCTGATAAAGGTCACCTATGAAAAAACTATAGCTAGCCTCATACCTAAGTGAAAAGCAGGTCATTTTTCTCTTATGGGAAAGAACAACATAAGTATGGCTGTCCTCATCATTGTATTAAAATTTTTAGTGCAGGAAGATATGGATCAGAAGGACAAGTATATACTTTTGCAAGGAGAAAATAAAATTATGTTTACAGACAATATATTTCAGTATGCAGAAATTGTTAAGGAATCATTTAAAAAATTTTCTAAAAGTAATATATAATTTAGAATGACTGTTATGTAAGGCTGATTTAGACAACTGATTGTATTTTTATCTACCATCAGTAAATAATTTCAAAACAAATGTATGTGATATAATATTAAAATACAGAAAATATCTTGAGATAAATTTGATAAACTATTAGAAGAGCTCTAAACAAAAAATTAAGATCAAACCAATAAAAAAGCAAAACTTTTCTGCACATATACTGTAGAATATAAAAAAAGAAATTTATTTCAATCATTGATCAAGAACTCAATATAGTTAAAATGACAATATTACCAAAATTGATCAATAAATTTACCAAATTCCCAATTAAATCCATAAGTTTTTTCCCTAAAGTTAATGCCAAATTATCCTAAAATTTTTATGAAAATGAAAGACTCAGACTAGAGAAACATATTTAAAACACTAAAATAAGAAATTAAAGGAGATACATATAAATAGAGAAACTTTCCACATTTATGGATTAGAAGAATTAACACTGTTAAATGTCCATATTATCCAAAGCAACGTGTTAACTCAGAGAACTTTCTATCAAATAACAATGGTATTTTTCACAGAAATATATATATATTTAAACCCTAAAATTCATACAGAAGTCCAAAAACCCCCTATTAATTAAAATGAATTTGGGCGAGAAGAACAAATCTGAAAACATCACATTTCCTGATAGCAAAATATATTATGAAGCTACTTTTATCAAAACAGAATGACCCTGGGATAAAAATAGACATAAAGACAAATGGAGGATTTCCCTGGTAGTTCAGTGGCTAAGAATCTGTCTGCCAATGGGGACATGAGTTCTATCCCTGTCAGGAAGGATCCCATATGCCATGGGACAGCTTAGCCTGTGCATCACAACTATTGAGCTCCTGTTCTAGACCCTGCGACCCAAGGGCCTGCGCTCTACAACAAGAGAAGCCACTGCAATGAGAATCCTATGCACAACTAGAGTAGCTCCCACTCACTGCAACTAGAGAAACTCACATTTAGCAATGAAGATCCATCACAGCCCCTCTCCACCCAAAAAAGACTAATGGAACAGAACAGAGACTAGGAATAAGGACATCCTTACATGCTAAACTGACTTTTGAAAATGTCACCAATGATAAACAATGGGGAGAAGAGTGTCTCTTCAGACATTACTGAATGTTCTCTGAGGGACATAATCGTCCTGGGTAGAGAACCACTGGTTTAGAGGACTCCACATACTCACTAGGCAGAATAAAGAAAACTTACATGTACAAGGAAAAGAGAAAAACTCCTAAGACTTTTATTCCCGAGGCCACTCTTGGTTTACTGCAAGAAGGTCTTTGTATATATTTCCAGGTAAACTGCAATTCCTATAAGCTAAACTTAATAATCATGCAATGTTTCTGTCTGTAACTCATGTTGTTTAATATGCATCTAATACTGATACTGATCTTGAAACCATTTTTTTGTCTCATGAAAATTCCCCTTTCTATTTCAGCTGCTCATGAATTTTTGTCTTTGGCTTTGTTGTTACTGGAAAGCAAGAGTAGATGCTATTCCTTTTCTCAAAGTACTAGAAATCAATGATCCTTGTTTATAAATTTTAGCAAATGAATTGTAATGATATTTTCTCAACATTTTATGGAAATATATACCATGTGCTTCATTTGTTTAAACCAGACTTCATACACTGGAACAGAAAAAAGTTTTTAAGAAAATATATCTTAGCCAACAGTAGCAAGTATCTAGATAAAAGGTGAATGAAAAAAAAAAGTTACAGGATTTATGAATATAGAGTAAAGGAATTCTTGTATTTTTGGACAAATTTATATATTTACAGAAGATAAGGCAAGAGATGGGAAACAAGGATTTGGACAAGTGCAGAAACAACATATTTATTGGAGAAGTAGTTAAGTGGGCCTGAGGAAGCATTGCTACAAATAAAGCTAGTGGAGGTGATGAAATTCCAGCTGAGCTATTTCAAATCCTAAAAGATGATGCTGTGAAAGTGCTGCACTCAGTATGCCAGCAAATTTGGAAAACTCAGCAGTGTCCACATGACTGGAAAAGATAGGTTTTCATTCCAATCCCAAAGAAGGGCAATGTCAAATAATGTTACTACTGCACAATTGCACTCATTCACATGCTAGCAAGGTAAGCCTCAAGATCCTTCAAGGTAGTCTACAGCAGTACATAAACTGAGAACTTCCTGATGAACAAGCTGGATTCAGAAAAGGCAGAGGAACCAAATATCAAATTGCCAATATCCACTGGATCATAAAGAAAGCAAGGGGATTCCAGAAAATACATCCATCAAAACAAGCTGTGGAAAATATTTAAAGTTCTGAGAATACTGGACTATCTTACCTGTCTCCTGAGAAACCTGTATGCAGGTCAAGAAGCAACAGTTAGAACCAGACATGGAACAACAGACTTGTTCAAAACTGGGAAAGGGGAAAAACAGGGCTGTATATTGTCACCCTGCTTATTTAATTTTTATGCAGAGTACCTCATGGGAAATGCCAGGCTGGATGAATCACAAGCTGGAATAAAGATTGCCAGGAGAAATATCAACAACCTCACATATGCAGATTATACCACACTAAAGGCAGAAAGTGAAACAGAACTAAAGAGTCCCTTGATAAGGGCAAAAGAGGAAAGTGAAAAAGCGAGCTTAAAACTCAATTTTAAAACAAAACACATACACACTAAGATCATGGCATTTGGTCCTATCACTTCATAGTAAATAGAAGGGGAAAGGTGGAAGCAAGGACAGATTTTATTTACTTGGGCTCCAAAATCACTGCAGACAGAGACTGCAGCCATGAAATGAAAAGACTCTTGCTCCTTGGAAGGAAAGCTGTGGCAAACCTAGATTGTATATTAGAAAGCAGACGCATCACTTTGCAACAAAGGTACTAATAGTCCAAGCTATTGTTTTCCAGTAGTCATGTATGGATGTGAGAGTTGAACCATAAAAAAGCTGAGAACCAGAGAATTGATACTTTTTGTCTGTGGTGTTGAAGAAGACTCTTGAGTCCTTTGGTCAGCAAGGAGATCATATCAGTCAATCCTGAAGGAAATCAGTTCTGAATATTCATTGAAAGGACTGATGCTAAAGCTGAAGTTCCAATACTTGGCCACCTGATGCAAAGTGCTGACACACTGGAAAAGACCATGATGCTGGGAAAGATTGAGGGCAGGAGGAGAAGTGGGTAGCAGAGGATTAGATGTTTAGATAACATCACGTGACTCAGTGGACATGAATTTGAGCAAATTCTGAGAGACAGTGGAGGACAGAGGAGCCTGGCTATAGTCCATGAGGTCACAAAAAGTAAGAAGCAATTTGGTGACTGAATAAAAACAACAAATTTATTTGGCACATACACTTATGTTACAAAGAAATATTTCCCCTAAATCAGCATAGAACAGTTCTGACTCCTGACAAAAGACAAAGGACTTAGAAAAAAAATTTATAAACTTGTTTTGATAAATTGTTTTTAATTAAGAAACTTTATTTTGAGATTGTCTCTCCTAATGTGGCAGAGTTAAATATTTTTTCTGGTTGACTTTTAATGTTAGAACTTTGTCATTTTTCTTGTACATTCGATAATTTGGTGTATATGTCCTTTTTAGCTGTTAAAACACCCAAAATTCTATGTTGATACCTATAAATTACTTTTTTTAAGTTTAGCGTTTTTAAAAATTATAAACTTTGAGAACCTACATTTTAAAAAATTACTGAAAACACATACCATGTCTCTTGGAAGTCAGCTTCTCCTCATTTTAAGAAACCAGTTAAAAAGAACTTTTGAGAGGAAGAAATTTGCTTTCCAATCAGCCTTTGTGAGATGCATCTATCCCTTAAGTTAAAGGATAATGACTCTTACATATATTTAAATGTTGAAAAGGTGAAAGAATGTTATTAGAGGAAAAGAAAGCTAGGATGTTATAAATTGCCATAAGATTCACCTTTTTGGATATTGTTCTTGGCAAGCTTCTAGAGTCATTAATATTTCCATTGAAAGAGCTAAAATATGTGAATTGGAATAATAGTCCCTAATTAGACCATAAAATGATCACTGTAGGCAAGGTAAAAACTCTATGTGTTCAATTATCTCAGATAATTTTATTGGATATATTCTATCACATATCATGTTTCTATAATGAGTAATGTAGTGAAATAAAAAAAGAAAACAAAGAGTTCATTTTCAGAAAACTTAATCAAAATATTAGGTAAAAAGTGAATGAAATGGATATAACAAAGATTTTATTTAAATTTGTAAATTCAAGAAGGCAAATGTAAAATCTGTACTTTTCCCTCAGTTTCAGTTATTTATACTTTTTTGGGCTTCCCTGGTGGCTCAGATGGTAGAGAATCTGCTTGCAATGCAGGAGATGCAGCTTCGATACCTGGGTTAGGAAGATATCCTGAAGCAGGAAATGGCAACTCACTCCAGTATTCTTGCCTGGGAAATCCCATGGACAGAGGAGCCTGGTGGGCTACAGACCATGGGGTTGAAAAGAGTCAGACATGACTCAGCAACTAACACACACATACTCGTTTAGTTATATTAGTTTTCTGTTACAGAAGGAGGGAATCCAGTATTAAGAAATCATGATACTGTTCCAAACTCTGGATTTTAATAATACCTCCAAAATTTTAGAGAAATATGGAGATGTGTCTGGATGTATTTAGAGAAATAGGATAGAATTAACTAACAACGTTGCATGATATACTAATGTTTAGCTTGTATCATTAGATCCATAAGAATTTGGTTCAGTATGATTTGAATCTTAGCAACTTCACTCTAATAGCAGTGCTTAGGATGAAAAGAATAAGTCTAGTAAGATACAAAATGAATTTTAAAGGTTTGTAATGATCCAGCTGAAAAGAATCAGTTCATGTCAGTCACTCAGTTGTGTCCCACTCTTTAAGACCCCATGGACTGCTGCATTCCAGGCTTCCCTGTCCATCACGAACTCCCAGAGCTTGCTCAAACTCATGTCCATTGATTCAGTGATGCCATCCAACCATCTTATCCTCTGTCATCCCCTTTTCCACCTGACTTCAATCTTTCTCAGCATCAGTGTCTTTTCCAATGAGTCAGTTCATTGCATCAGGTGGTCAAAGTATTGGAACTTCAGCTTCAGCATCAATCCTTACAATTAATATTCAGGACTGATTTCCTTTAGTATTGACTGGTTTGATCTCCTTGCTGCACAGGGACTCTCAAGAGTCTTCTCCAACACCATAGTTTAAAAGCATCATTTCTTCGGTCCTCAGCTTTCTTTATAGTCCAACTCTCATATTCATATATGACTACTGGAAAAAAACATAGCTTAGACTAGACAGACCTTTGTTGGCAAAGTAATGTCTCTGCTTTTTAAAATGCTGTCTAAATTGGTCATAGCTTTTCTTCCAAAGAGCAAGCGTCTTTTAATTTCATGGCTCCAGTCACTGTCTGCAGTGATTTTGGAGCTCCCCAAAATAGTCTGTCACCATTTCCATTGTTTCCCAATTTATTTGCCATGAAGTGTGGGACTGGATGCCAGGATCTTTGTTTTTTGAATGTTGAGTTTTAAGACAGATTTTTCACTCTCCTCTTTCAATTTCATCAAGAGGCTCTTTAGTTCCTCTTTGCTTTCTGCCATAAGGGTGGTGTCCTGTCCTCTGCATATGTAAGGTTATTGATATTTCTGTAAGCAATCTTAATTCCAGCTTGTGCTTCATCCAGCCCAGCATTTCGCATGATGTACTCTGCATAGAAGTTAAATAAGCAAGGTAACAATATACACCCTTGACATATTCCTTTCCCTATTGCTGTTCCATGTCTGGTTCTAACTGCTTCTTGACCTGCATACAGATTTCTCAAGAGTCAGATAAAGTAAGGTGGTCCGGTATTCATATCTCTTTAAGAATTTTCCAGAATTTGTTATGATCCACGCAGTCAAAGGCTTTGGCATAGTCAAAAAAACAGAAGTAGATGTTTTCCTGGAATTATCTTGCTTTTTCTATGGTCCAAATGATGTTGACAATTTGATCTCTGGTTCCTCTGCCTTTTCTAAATCTGGAATGTTCATCTGGAAGTTCACAGTTCACATACTGTTGAAGCCTCACTTGGAGAATTTTGTGCACTATTTTGCTAGCCTGCAAGATGAATGCAATTGTGCTGTAGTTTGAATGTTCTTTGGCATTGCCTTTCCTTAGGACTGAAATGAAAATTGACCTTTTTCAGTCCTGTGATCAGTGCTGAATTTTCCAAATTTGCTGGCACATTTAGTGCAGCACTTCCACAACATCATCTTTCAGGATTTGAAATAACTCAGCTGGAATTCCATCACCTCCACTAGCTTTGTTTGTAGTGATGGTTCCTGGGCCCACTTCACTTTGAACTCCAGGATGTCTGGCTCTAGGTGAGTGATCACACCATCACAGTTATCTGCATCATTAACATCTTTATTGTATAGTTCTTCTGTGTATTCTTGCCACCTCTTCTTAATATCATCTGTTTCTGTTAGGTCCATACCATTTCTGTCCTTTATTGTGCCCATCTTTGCATGACATGTTCCCTTGGTATCTCTAATTTTCTTGAAGAGATCTCTAGTCTTTCACATTCTATCGTTCTCTATTTCTTTGCATTAATCATTGAGGAAGGCTTTCTTATTTCTCCTTGCTATTCTTTGAAACTCTGCATTCAGATGGATGTATCTTTCCTTTTCTCCTTTCCTTTTACTTCTGTTTTTTTTCTAAGCTTTTTGTAAGGTCTCCTCAGACAACCATTTTCCTTTATGCATTTCTCTTTCTTTCAGATGGTTTGGATCACCACCTCCTGTACAATGTCACTAACCTCCACCCATAGCTCTTCAGACACTATGTCTATCAAATCGAATCCCATGAATCTGTTTGTCACTTTCACCGTATAATCTTAAGGATTTGATTTAGGTCATACCTGAATGGTCTAGTGGTTCTCCCTACTTTCTTTAAGTATGAATTTTGCAATAAGGAGTTCATGATCTGAGCCACAGTCAGCTCCTGGTCTTATTTGTGCTGTCTGTATATAGCTTCTCCATCTTCAGCTGTGAATATAATCAATTTGATTTCGGTATTGACCACCTGGTGATGTCCATGTGAGGAGTCATCTCGTGTGTTGGAAGAGGTCGTTTGCTATGACCAGTGTGTTCATTTGGCAAAACTCTGTTAACCTTTTCCCTGCTTCATTTTGTACTTCAAGTCCAAAATTTTCTGCTGCTCCAGGTATCTCTTGACTTCCTACTTTTGCATTCGAGTCCCATACAAAGGACACCTTTTTTGGGTAATAGTTCTAGAAGAACTTATAGGTCTTCATAGAAACTTTCAACTTCAACTTCTTCAGCATTAATGGTTGGGGCATAGACTTGGATCACTGCGATATTGAATGGTTTGCCTTAGAAATGAACAGAGATCATTCTGTCATTTTTGAGATTGCACCCAAGGACTGCATTTCAGACTCTTGTTGACCATGAGGGCTACTCCATTTCTTCTAAGGTATTCTTGCCCACAGTAGTAGGTATAATGGTCATCTGAGTTAAATTCACCCATTCCAGTTCATTTTAGTTCACAGATTCCTAAAATGTCAATGTTCACTCTTGCCATCTCCTCTTTGATTACTTCCAGTTTGTCTTGATTCATGGACCTAACATTCCAGGTTCCTATACAATATTGTTCTTTACAGAATCAGACTTTAATTCCATCACCAGTCACATTCACAGCTGGGTGGTGTTTATGCTGTGGCTCAGCCTCTTCATTCTTTCTGGAGCTATTTTTCTATTCTTCTCCAGTAGCATAGTGGGTACCTACTGACCTGGAGAATTCATCTTTCTGTGCCATATCTTCTTTGCCTTTTCATACTGTTCATGGAGTTCTCAAGGCATGAATACTGAAGTTGTTTGCCATTCCCTTGTCCCGTGGACTGCATTGAGTCAGAGCTCTCCACAATGACCTGTCTGTCTTGGGTGGCCCTACATGACATGGCTCATAGTTTAATTGAGTTGGATAAGGCTGTGATCCATGTGAACACTTTAGTTAGTTTTCTGTGATTGTGGTTTTCAATCTGTCTGCTCTCTAATGGATAAGGATAAGAGGCTTCTGGAAGCTTCCTGATAGGAGGGAGTGGCTGTGGGAGAATCTGGGTCTTGTTCTGATGGGCAGGGACATGCTCAGTAAATCTTTAATCCAATTTTCCATTCCTGGGCAGAGCTGTGTTCCCTTCCTGTTGTTTGGCCTGAGGCCAAACTATGGTAGGGGTAATGGCTGTAATGGTGGCCTGCTTCAGAAGAACTTATGCCAGCACTGTTTAATTCAGTGCCTCTGACCCAGCAGCAGGCCACTCTCAAACCATGCCTCTACTGGAGACTCCTGGACACTCACAAGCAAGTTTGGCTCTATCTGTTTTGGGAATCACTGCTCCTTTCTCCTAGGTCCTGTTTGTACAGGACACAAGATTTTGCTTGTGTCCTGATAGAGTCTGTTTCCCCAGTCCTGTGGAAGATTTGTAATAAAATCCTACTGGCCTCCAAAGTCAAATTCCCTGGAGGTTCTCAGTCCCTTTGCAAGATCCCCAGGTTGGATAATCTGTTGTGGGTACTAGAATTTTTATAACAGTGGGAGAACTTCTTTGGCATAATTGTTCTCCAGTTTGTGGGTCATCAGCTCAGTGGCTCTATGGTGGGGCTAGTGGTGACCTCCTCTAAAAGGACTTATGCCACACATGGTGCCTCTCAGGTCTGCTACAGCCTGAGCCCTTGTTCCGACACTAGGCCATTGCTGACTCATGCCTTTGCAGGAGACACTCAAACACTCAAAGTCAAATCTGGCTCAGTCTCTGTGGGGTATCTGGGTCCTGGTGTGCACACAAGGTTTTGCTTGAGCCCTCTGAGCATCTCTGGTGGGTATGGGTTTTTATTCTAAATATGATTTTTATTGGAGAAGGCAATGGCAACCCACTCCAGTACTCTTGCCTGGAAAATCTCATGGGTGGAGAAGCCTGGTAGGCTGCAGTCCATGGGGTCGTGAAGAGTCAGACACAATTGAGCGACTTCACTTTCACTTTTCACTTTCATGCACTGGAGAAGGAAATGGCAACCCACTCCAGTGTTCTTGCCTGGAGAATCCCAGGGATGGGGCATCCTGGTGGGCTGCCGTCTATGGGGTCGCACAGAGTTGGACACGATTGAAGCAACTTAGCAGCAGTAGCAGCAGTGATTTTTATTAGGGCTTCTCTTTGCCCTTGGATGTGGGATATCTTTTTCTGGTAGGATCCAAAATTCTCCTGTCGATGGTTGTTCAGTAGTGAGTTGCAACTTTGGAGTTCTCACAGGAGAAAATTAGTGCACATCCTTCTACTCTGCCATCTTAATTTGGGAAAGAATAGGGTCATAAAATTTATAAACTGGAGATAAATCATATATGGAAGATGCAAATGATGTAAGTCAGTCTTGGTATATGATAACTGATAATGAGGGTCATGAAGGAAAGGATAACTTGTGGGGAGTCTGTGTGGAACTATTCACTATGATGACAAAAAAAGGAAAGAATATTTTGATGAGAGAAGAGAGTGAGATTCTTGTGTGGGAGTGAATAAGAGAAGAAAAAGTGAAGGCAGCCAAAGCAGAGTATTCTTTGATGAAGCATGACTTAGAGGAAAGAATCAATAACCCACATTTAGCAAATAATTTTCCAGTACCAGTTAATGTTCCAGGAGATCTTGAGTAATGACTAGAAAGGCACTTACTTCAGGATGTGGAATTATTTTCCTTTAAATTAGAGAAAACAGAATAATGCTAAGATCCAAGGGGAAGGGAAGCTAAAAATGCAGAAGACCTGGGAAGTAATAAAGGACTAAGCCACTTACCTCAGAGGTCTAATGTTATGGGGAAACAAGAACACAGCTGGATGCATTGTCTTTGAAATACAGGAAATATTTCTTTACATGGTTGTACCATATTGAATTTCATTTGTATATGCATTTGGATAAGCTGCCCAATTAGCATAGCCTGAAAGGTCTCAATTTTTTAAAATTTTATTCTCATTGAAATACAGATCAAGTGATGTGAGAGATGAGGGGTGAGCTTTGGAAGAATTGTAATGGCTCTAAAATGCAATATTGTTTCTTATTACACTAGATGAACCAGGTTGGTGATTAGATACATCCAAGTTTGTTACTGGGAAGGAAGTTTTACATGCGATTTATAAAGAGGAAAGGGCATGATTAACTGAAAGATGAGGAAAAAACAATATTTTTAATGTCAACAAGCTCTATTTTGCCAAGATTGTTTATATAATGGAGTATGCCTGTTATCAAAAATTGGAACATTGACATGAATTAAGGAATACTGTATTTCATTCATTGTCATAAGTTGTTAAAATTTCTTTTATTTAACTATAACATTGCAAGTTCCTTTTAAAAAATATAGTAGTTGCTTTACAATATTGTGTTAGTTTCTGCTGTAAAACGAAGCAAGTCAGCTAAATGTATACACATTCCCCTTCCCTCTTAAACTTCTCTCCCACTACCCACCATCCACCACCCCCAATCCCATCCCTCTGGGTCATCACAGAGCAACAACCTGAGCTCCCTGTGCTATACGGAGGATTTCCACTAGCTATCTATTGTCTACACATCTATTCTATTTGTCTATGTCTCTATTTCTGCCCTGCAAATATGCTGATTTGTACCATTTTTCTGGATTCCACACATTTGCACACATTCCACACATTTGGTTTGGGAAGATCCCCTGGAGAAGGGAAAGGCTACCCACTCCAGTATTCTGGCCTGGGGAATTCCATTGACTGGATAGTCCATCCGGTCGCAAAGAGTCAGACACGACTGAGTGACTTTCACTTTTACACATTTGCGTTAATATATGATATTTGTTTTTCTCTTTCTGACTTACTTCACTCTGTATGATAATCTCTCATTCCAAAGTGGGTTGCCATTTCCTCCAGGTGATCTTCCTGACCGAGGGATTGAATCTGTGTCTCTTAATTCTCCTGCATTGGCAGGTGTGTACTTTATCACTAGGGCCACCTGGGAAGCCCTTAGATATGACTGGTTTAGATTTTTTTTTTCTCTTTGATCCCTAACAATATCGTTGTCTTATGGTTTTGGAAAGTCTTAGTTCAGTTCACTTCAGTTGCTCAGTTGTGTCCCACTCTTTGCATCCCCATGAATCACAGCACGCCAGGCCTCCCTGTCTATCACCAACTCCTGGAGTTCACCCAGACTCACGTCCATCGAGTCAGTGATGCCATCCAGCCATCTCATCCTCTGTCGTCCCCTTCTCCTCCTGTCCCCAATCCCTCCCAGCTTCAGGGGCTTTTCCAATGAGTCAGCTCTTCGCATGAGGTGGCCAAAGTATTGGAGCTTCAGCTTCAGCATGTCCTTCCAATGAACACCCAGGACTGATCTTCTTTAGGATAGACTGGTTGGATCTCCTTGCAGACCAAGGGACTCTCAAGAGTCTTCTCCAACACCACAGTTCAAAAGCATCAATTCTTCTGTGCTCAGCTTTCTTCACAGTCCAACTCTCACATCCATACATGACCACTGGAAAAACCATAGCCTTGACTAGACGAACCTTTGTTGGCAAAGTAATGTCTCTGCTTTTGAATATGCTGTCTAGGTTGGTCATAACTTTCCTTCCAAGGAGTAAGCGTCTTTTAATTTCATGGCTGCAATCACCATCTGCAGTGATTTAGGGGCCCAGAAAAATAAAGTCAGCCACTGTTTCCACTGTTTCCCCATCTATTTGCCATGAGGTGATGGGACCAGATGCCGTGATCTTAGTTTTCTTAATGTTGAGCTTTAAGCCAACTTTGTCACTCTCCACTTTCACTTTCATCAAGAGGCTTTTGAGTTCCTCTTCACTTTCTGCCATAAGGGTGGTGTCTTCTGCATATCTGAGGTTATTGATATTTCTCCTGGCAATCTTGATTCCAGCTTGTGCTTCGTCCAGCCCAGCGTTTCTCATGATGTACTCTGCATATAAGTTAAATAAGCAGTAATAATCTCACCTCACTCTGAAGAGCAAACAGTTCTGTCACAACTACCAGCACCTGTGTAAGCAGTAGGAGCAAGGCATGGCTCAAAGATGGCAAAGGAAGTAATGCTCTTGACATAATATCATTGAACTAGAAAGAATTCACTGGACTTCAGCAGTTTTCTATTGGACCTATAATCCATGGAGCCTATTTTATTGGCAGTTACTAAAGCTCACCTAAATGTTAGATATTTTTGGTTTTAATTATTAAGCAGACCAATTTGGCATGAAATACATTCAGCCATGGGCTTCCCTTGTAGCTCAGTTGGTAAAGAATCTGCCTGCAATGCAAAACACTTGGGTTCAATCCCTGGGTAATGAAGATGCCCTGGAGAAGGAAATGGCAACCCACTCCAGTATTCTTGTCTGGAAAACCCCATGGACAGAGGAACCTGGCAGACTACAGTCCATGAGGTCACAAGAATCAGAAACGACTTAGCAATTAAACCACCATCACCACATTCACACTCTTGAGAGTCCCTTGGACTGCAAGGAGATCCAATCAGTCCATTCTAAAGGAGACTAGCCCTGGGTGTTCTTTGGAAGGAATGATGCTAAAGCTGAAACTCCAGTACTTTGGCTACCTCATGCGAAGAGTTGATTCATTGGAAAAGACTCTGATGCTGGGAGGGATTGGGGCAGGAGGAGAAGGGGATTACAGAGGATGAGATGGCTGGATGGCATCACTGACTTGATGGACGTGAGTCTGAATGAACTCCAGGAGTTGGTGATGGACAGGGAGGCCTGGCATGCTGTGATTCATGGGGTTGCCAAGAGTCGGACACGACTGAGCGACTGAACTGAACTGAACCACGTTCAGTCATATCTTCATTTCCTGAAGAAATTAATTTTAATTTTATTTGTTACTTGAAGGATTTTACACATTTGCTTTAGTATCTTATTGTAATGTACAGAAATACAGTTAATTAAATATTAGACAAGCAATATCTTCTCACAGGTGCAGTTAACATTTCTAAAATTAATAAATCAGATATTTAAAAAATGAAATAAGAACTCTTTTGCCTCTTCAGACCTACTCTGTATCCTTCTCCTGTCTTGCATATTGGAAGGATGATCTGTGTGGAGTCCAACCACAAGTTCTTGACACTGGTTTCTAGTTGGGTCAGTCAATGAAGAACTCTAGTAATCATAGCGGGATGAGAAGAGTGAAGTCCAGATGTTTATTTGCTTGACTGCTTCATGAATAGATGACCCTGGAGAACATCTTCAGGCCTCAACAAAACTTTTCCTGCACTAACTATCCCCAGCCCTAGACCTTTGAACTTAGAGGTTTATGAGTTTCACAGATACTAACTCCTTGTTAATTGCTCTATTCCTTGAGCTTTCCTTATACACAATTTTTGAGGTTCCATTTATAAATAAACCCTCCTGAAATTCTCATAAGTTGACATGCCATCTGTGTTCTGTTTGAAATTTTATTGATAAAATTGGAAAGGCCATTACATTAATTGTGGTTTCTGATATTTGTTTTTTGGATATATTTTTATTTCTATTTTTCAGATATATTTTTATTTCTACTTTATTGTATGCCTTCAATTGCCCACTTTACTTTCTCTTCTTTCTTACATTTTACTTTTATAGATTGAGGCAGTTCTCTCCCTTTTTTCTCATTACATTTATTCTTTTTACTTTTTTGGAAGTTAGAGACTCTTACCCTAATATTCCCCTGATAACCCTAATTATTTTAACATGAATATTAAATTAAAGGAAGTTTAAATTTACCAACATTTTTACTCACATTATTGATAATACAAACAACTTAGAATAATTGTATTCTGGCCGCCCTTTAGAACTTTTTTTTTTAATTGTCGTCCAGTATTTCATTCTATGTCCTCCCCTGCCCCCAAAAACCTTATATTAATATCATGTTTTCATATGATAGTTCTTTAAGTACTTCTGTCAATCTACTTACCATTATAATTATTTTCACTTTTCCTATTAGCATATCAGTTCTCTTACCTGGAATAATTTTTCATAGGATACAGTTTAAGATTTTCTTTTAGCACCATAAGCTCATTCTTTGTTTTCTGAAAGTATTTATTTTTGCCTTCATCCATAAAACATAGTTTTGCTCTTTATGAAAATCTAGGTTGAAAATTTATTTTCCCTCAGCTTGCTGAGAGTATTCTTTTGTTCTGGCCTCTATTATGGGAGGCTAGAGATTGGGAGAGATTGAGAGAATGAGATAATTGAGAGATTATCCATCAAGTTGTCATTAATTAGTAAATAATTTACCTTTTCTTTTTGGTAAATTTAATATCTTCCTTTTTTTTTTTTCCTTTTGGTCTTCTATAGGTCCCTAAGATGTATATAGATCTCTTGTTGTTGTTGTTGTTGTTTTAACTATCTTGCTTGGTATTTGTTGAATTTCTTAGTTGCCATTATTGGCTGCTTTAATAATTCTGGAGGTTTCTTAGTTCTCAAAAAGCTTCTTTTGGAGTCTCTGTATTATCTCATTTCCTCATTGATTAGATGCACATTAGATCTTTTTCCTCTATCTTCCATATTTCAGAATCTCTTTTTCTCATAGTTCCAATTTTTTAATTCTTTTTTTCTTCTCTCTGGTTCCTTTATTTGGATCCAACTTTCAGGCTTGTAAATCTGTCTAGCTATATCTGCTAATTAATCTATTCTCTGATGTTTGTATAATTATTTTTATCATTGTTAGTTTTACTTCTAAGGTTCTTTCTGGTAATATCAGATAAACTCAATCATTTCTTTTTGTTTATTGGTCCTTATTAATATATTTAAGCTGTTTTATTCCTTTAAGCATATTAGTCCTCTGATTTTAGTTATCCTATAAGCAGAGAAACTTATTGTATCAAATTTGTATTTATTATATATAACTTTCTTTACCACTGTTTATCTTTTTGTATTATCAGTCATATGGAATTGCCCTCTATCTACTTAGATTCTTAAGCAAAATCCAGGATTTAATTCTTACCTCTACTTT
This sequence comes from Bos taurus, assembly GCF_002263795.3. Taxonomy (NCBI): domain Eukaryota; kingdom Metazoa; phylum Chordata; class Mammalia; order Artiodactyla; family Bovidae; genus Bos; species Bos taurus. The sequence goes on along the minus strand of NC_037333.1, from coordinate 48,802,486 downwards.
TAATCCTCCACCCTTAAATAAAGCTTAATCAATTCTGAATTTTTAATACTACTTGAGCTTGTCTAATTCTCTTCATATGTACTGACAATTGTACTTCTTTCTTCCCAATTCTGATGCCTTTTCCTGAACGTGTGTTTCTCCCATCCCTACACAAACCTGTGCACTCATTCTCATTAAGCTAATTCATATGAGCCAGCAAATTTACAGAACTACCTCTAATTTCACAGATGTTGGCTCTGTTAGGTGACTTTCCTGCAAATTATCAAAACATTATGCACTTTATCTGTCACTATACGTACCTGAGGTTAGGTTTTGTTTTTTGATTCTTTACTTATCTCAGTGCCTTCCCTCCTGTATTCTGTGCACCTGAGAAGAGTAGTAGTATTATATTATATAAACTGGACATTCTGAAAGTGAAAGTGTTAGTTACTCAGTCGTATCCAACTCTTTGCAATCCCATGGACTGTAGCCTGCCAGGCTCCTCTGTCCATGGCATTTCCCAGAGAAGAATACTGGAAAGGGTAGCCATTCCCTTCCCCAGGGAATCAAACCCATGCCTCCCGCATTGCAGGCAGATCCTTTACCCACTGAGCCACCAGGGAAGCCCCTGTATTCTGGGCACCTGAGAACCGTAGTGATGTTATGTTACATGAGCTGGGCACTTTAAAAAAGAATGCATAATTAAACCCAAATAATCTGATGAAGAATACAGAAATTTGTTAGAAGCAGTCAGCCTCCAGATATAATACTATTTCATGGCTCACGTATGCTGTATACATAAAATTAAGTCAAAATAACATAACTGAGTTTGCTTTCAAACACATGGGAAGGGAAATGGGAATAAGGTATATAAATAATGCAGTTTGAGTTAGTATCTGTTACCTCCTGTCACCCCCGCTTGACCTCAGCACTTCAGATTTTTGTGTAGAAACAGACTTCTTGAATTGTTTTTCTCTAGTGTTTTGTTGAAGTAAAAAGTGGTATAATCTATTTCAGAGACTGCTACAACAACAGTCTACACCTTGGCACATAATTTAAATTGGTAATGTAGGCATTGATGCGTCCTCTGAATTTTCTTTCTTTCTTTCTTTTTTTTTCCTTTTCGAAGCCTGCCTAGCCTTCGCTTTTAATAAGTATGCAGAGAACAATCAGGAGATGGCTAAACAGACAGTTGTATTTTTAGATGGGAAAAATGTCATTTGCAAAATTAAGTTTAAGAGTAAGAAACATGAATTCAAGTCACAGAAAATTGATTAAAATACATCCTAGCCTGTTCTTACTAATCTGACTATCATGTCACTTCAAGCATTCTGAATGGGCTAAAATCTAACTATAAGCAAGGTAGATGGAAAAGAAGTGAGTTTCTTCATGGAAAAGCTACAAGTAACTTCTCATCTTCTCTTTCTTAAACACAACATTAAAATCCTACAGAAAGACTTTGGTTAAAGAAGGTATCCTGAAATTAATTACAATAACCAAAAGAATAAAAATATATAAAGAGTGAAAAATTTGCAGCATTTCTAGAACCCAGAGCATGATGTCCTCTAAATTTCATATTCTTTGAGAAACCTCTGTTTTATACAGTGTTGAAATAAATAGTCTCACATTAAAAAAAAAATACAACCTTTCTTTTTAATAAACAGGCACAGAAATAGAGAAAATAGCAGAGAAAAAAACTTACTGGGCTTCCTATGTGGCACTAGTGGTAACCCACCTGTCAATGCCGGCGAAGAAAGAGACGCAGGTTGGATCCCTGAGTCAAGAAGATCCCCTGAAGGAGGGCACAGCAACCCACTCCAGTATTCTTGTTTGCAGAATCCCATGGAAAGAAGGACCTGGTAGATTACAGTCCACGGAGTCACAAAGTCAGACACAACTGAGCACCTAAGCACAGCACAGGTAAAGATCTAGTTGACAAAAGAACATAGTGAATGAATTTTGTGAGTAGAAGGTAAAATGTGGATTTAAAAGCAAATTGTAATAACTCCCATAATATGTCCACATGTACATATGCACTCAATACATTACATCCATCAGAACTAGTACCAGTTGTTTTTAAACAAAGAGACAAAAATGTAAGAAAACTTTATAATATAATCTCTATTCTTTTTATATAAATACTCATTTCCAATAATAAGAGCAAAAGAAGAAATGAGGAAGGAAAATTGATATTTTAATTTTACCATTATGAATAACAGTTATAGATTGAAAGCTATAAAATTAAAAGACAGATAAATTAATTGCAAAAGAGCTTGCTCATTATATGACAGGACAAGAGTTATGTATTTTCTATGTAAAATACCACTAGAAAATTTTAAGAAAAATATAGTCATAAAAATTATATATACTTGAATTCACAAAAGAATTTTAAATGGCAAGCAAATCCATAAATACACAAATAGCACTGATATACCATACTTTTCAGATTACATTGTTTGTAAAATTGTACATACCTAATAGTGTTAATATGGAAGAGGAAATAGAGTTAACTTGTGTGCTGCTGATGGGAATAAAAATTAATCCAGACTGTCTAGAAAAAAATTGATAATGTTCATCAAAAGCCTTAAGATTGAGTATATTCCTTTATTTATAAATCCACTTTATAAGAGCTATCAAAAGGAAACAACCATGAAAGGATATCAAGATTGGCTATATTGGTATTTGTTGCAATTCACTCCTCACCATTCTTCTAATATCTAATGTTTCTTCTTCCCATGTACTAAAGACCAGGAGTTAATGACAATCACTTATTTTCCAGTTATATTTCAAAGGACTTTCTCTTTTTGTCTTTCTCTCTTCAGTGATGTATTACCAAGCCTGAGTAACACTCAACACAGACCCAGATTTGATGTTTGATGAGAGCCTGCTTCCTGGTTCACGGACAACCAACTTCTTGCTGTGTCCTCACATGCCATAAGGAGCAAAGGAAGTCTCTGTGGCCTCTTTCATATGGGCACTAATCCCATTCACGAGGGCTCTTCCTTCATGACCTAATCACCTCCAAGATTCCCCAGTTCCAAATACAAATACACTGAGGATTAGGTTTCATTCAAAATACGGATTCAGGTCAGGCATAAACATTCAGTCTATGGTATTACCTCACTAGTTTCTTGTGAAGATATAGTGAAATAATATATTTTAAGAATTTAGCACAGAGAATGTCAATACTGAATTTTTAATGTTACAATGGAGTTAGATAAATGAGAGAGGGAAATAAAGATTTATCCTGAGAAGTCAAGCATAACCAAATGGATCAATAATTAATTATCAATATAATTATTGAACTCCCTCACAAGTTTAAGTGTGATGTTTTAAAATTTTCTGTCCCACTCATTACCTTTGACCTCTGCTCTCCATATCCTTGTTACAAAACCTGTCAATTTAAGACTTGAAGACAAGATCAAAATAAATTTGTCTGGTTAGTTGATGGGAAAAAAAGACAGAAAATTCTCCCAAATGAAAGAACATTGGAATTTATTGTCTTCCTATAAAATGTATTTTAATGTTTATATTCAAGAATTTTTACCTAAGGAGATAAATATACTGTTGGCAATTTCATGGAATATTTGTTAGTGAATACCTGAGAATTCTGATATGCATAATTAATATAATTTAAAATTTTGATTATATTTTACTATTGGTAATAAAGACTAAACTACCTGAAAATTTAGTCATAAAGTGGAGACTAACAGAGGAATGTCATTCCATCTGCAGTAGTCTCTCTGACAAGTAATTTGTGTTGACCACGCAACATTTTTCTAACAGTGTTCTTGCTGTAGTGTCTGTCAAAGGCCCATCATACTTCTCTATAATAAACTCTATTGTCTAGAGCTTATGCATTGGTCAGACAAATAAACAGTGGCATGACATTTTTCTTGCAGAATGTGGTCTTGTTCTGAAAGCAATTTTCCTTGTATAATTTCTATTTGAAAATCCATTCATTTGTGACAGCAGTGTAAAGAGAACATTAATTTTAGTAGTTTGGGGATTGTTTTCCTTAGTGGGCTATGCGGCATTGCCTATGACAGTGTAGAAAGAGTGAAACTGCTCGATAGCAGCCTCTCAGGAACAGGGCTATCAGAGAGACTGAAAAATAGGCTTCAGGACATTTGATATGGCTACTCGGAGATCCCATCTATCAAAAACAAAATATGTTTTAGAAATAACATGTTGGGCTTCCCAGGGGTAAAGAATCTCCCTGCCCATACAGGAGATACTAGAGATATGGGTTAAATCTTTGAGTTGGGAAGATCCCCTGGAGTAGGAAATGGCAACCTGCTCCAGTATTCTTGCCTGGAAAATTCCATGGACGGAGGCGCCTGGCAGGCTACAGCCCATGGAGTCACAAAGAGTCAGACACAACTGAGTATACACACACACTCACACACACCATAGTAGGGGCAGCCACCTTTATACAGTGCCAAACTCTCTCTATGAAGTGGGCTGCTTCCTTTAACATAGAAGGGTTTCTAGTTGGAACTTGGGCATTTACAAAGATTGAAAATGGTACAGCCAGGATTTTCAATTTTCTTAATCCTATAAAGGCTCCCCTTCTATATACAATTACACAGAGACATATTTCTTCAAAATTGCATTTTCTAGGAATCAGGGAGATCATGTTGTCTAAATAAATTATCTTGAACTACCTGTACAGAATATTCCAAAGGTGACTGTGAAAGGACAGATTCTTAGGGTCCAAACTGGTCTCTCTGTAAAGAATGGAGACTATTTTTTCAAATGGAAATTTGTGTTACTTACAATGGAGTAATTTGGAAGGGAGGATAGAACAATGATTAAAATATATGTGTTTTTCTAAAAATACATTATAAATGAATGCCATTTTTACAACTTACTACTCAATCACAGAAAAGGATTTAATCTTTCTTAATCTTATTTTCCTTTGTACAAAGTATACATCCAGTGAATTTTCCAGTGCGTTAGAGTTTTAAGAAGCTGGTTTTCATACAATATTCCAATGTATTTTATTCTCAAAACTGTAGGATTAGAAAAATATTTAATTCCTTGAAAAACTAGATATTCCATAAAATACACTTGAGAACTCTCCTTGGTATTGGTAATGAAGGAGTGGTTGTAGGCAGGGCTGAGGTCACAAATATAATTTTTATTCAGTTCAGTTCAGTCGCTTAGTCGTCTCCGACTCTCTGCGACCCTATGAATCGCAGCTCACCAGGCCTCCCTGTCCATCACCAACTCCCGGAGTTCACTCAGACTCACATCCTTCGAGTCAGTGATGCCATCCAGCCATCTCATCCTCTGTCGTCCCCTTCTCCTCCTGCCCCCAATCCCTCCCAGCATCAGAGTCTTTTCCAATTAGCAGGCTTAAATTATTCCACTATATTTAAAGCAAGAAATGTGATGTTTCAATTTTTTTTCCTGCAATAAATTAGATCTAAATTGAAGCCATAAATACCAAAGTTTCCATGGAATTTTTAAAAGCTTTCTCTTCCTTCCATGTTCCTTGTCCAAATCTAAGGATTAAGTGATCATAGGAAGCTCCCTAATACACTATCCTTGGTATAAAAAGCTACTGTTATAGAATCTTTCCCAATTCCAGATTGCTCATTGTGGACAACAGAATAATATTTCTTTCCCAGGATGTCTATGCCATACTCCGTGGAAGCTGTGAATATGTTCTGTTACATTTCAATGGGGAATTACATTTGAAAGTAGTGTTAAAATAACTGATTCAAAATGATTTATCCTAAGTTATGTGGATGAACTCAATGTAATCCTAAGGGTTCTTTAAATGTAGAACAGGGAAGCAGAAAAGTTAAGAGTCAGAACCTGAATGAGAGAGAGAGAGAGAGCAACCCTTCATATAGTAAAGCCATGGTTCTCAAACATCTCTCTGTGAAGACACATAGCATTGCCACAGGTGTCACAAGACATCATTTGCAGAAATGAGGGATACAAATAGACAGACTGCTTCCTCAGAAGGAAAAGGAAAAATAAACCTAGTTTATTTTTATAGCAAAAATAAATAAGAATGTCCATTTTTAGCTACATGTTTTAAGAAGTCTCCTATGCTAGATTTCAATTATGAATTAAGAGTAAAAAAAAAGCAACTGGCTTGTGATTTCAAATTAAATGAGTGTGTGTGTGTGTGTGTGTGTGAGTGTGTGTGTTAGTCATGTCTGACTCTGTGACTCCATGAACTGTAGCCCACCAAGCACCTCTGTCCATTGAATTCTCCAGGCAAGAATACTGGAGTGGGTTGCCATTCCCTTCTCCAGGGGATCTTCCTGACCCAGGGATGGAACTGGGTCTCCTGAATTGCAGGCAGAATGTTTACCATCTAAGTCACCAGGTTTCCCTGATGACTTAGGCACAATTTGATTTATACATAATTGGACTTATGCACAATTACTGACAGACCAGTCCCTAGTTTATATTTTAGATCATACCTTAATCCAAACTGAAATATTCATATGCTATATAAAATTCAGACAACTTCACTACATTTACTATCATAAATTTGCTTCCCTTTTTTTTTTATCGGTGCTTTCATAGTATATTTCTTTTATCTAGACTTTCCTTCTTTTTAATCCAGTCAATCAAAGGGATGACTTACACACACTGCCTCTTTTGAAGCCTTCTAGAAGCCAAATAGTTTGACATACTTTTATCCTATTTCATCCTGACTTCCCATAACACTTTTGGGGCTCTTACTTAACTCTATTCCATATTATGTAATTATTATGTAATTATGTTTCTATCAATTTATCTCTTCCATTTTACTGCAATATTTCTCCAAGAAGAGAATTTTAGGGTATTTGTTATAAATTAAGATTTACTTCACATTGGATTATTGGCACCAGTAGATTGGATGATGTGAGTAAAATTCTAGTCATGCAACTGTGGTCAAGGGAGCAAGATTTCTAACTACCTCCCATCTGAACATGTACATTGAAGACATGAATCATAATTCCAGTTGACTTCAGCCCTTGAGAGGGAAATTGGCATAATTAACAGAAGGCCTTCATCATGGAATGGTCAATGGGTTTTTAGAGGTTATCTGAATGGTTGTATGCCACCAGCATCTGGGCCAAATAGTAACTGTGAGAACAAGTCTAACAAAGAAAAAACAACTCAGAAATGAAGCTATAGCCCATTTATCAGAACTGAGAATTAAAACCACTATTATATTAGTAACTAGAGTAATTCAATACGGATTACAGAGCTCTGTAAAATTCTCTCTTTGGTTCCATAAAGTGAGGGAAGGCTAGATCCCCAAGATACAGTTCTTATGGAAGAATTGAAAAGTGGTCTTTTCATGTTCATGAAAACATTCCTCTCTATGTATCCCTTGGCAATTAAAAAGAATATTTCTATAAAATTAATAATTAATGAACTTAGAATAAAGATGGCTCCACCATCAGGATTACTAGTAGGGAAAAAGAATGTTCACCAAAGAAATAAGTGAAAAGACACGTACTGTTAACAATGATATATATTTTGATCATTTCAGATTGCATTATCTTACATGGAAGAGATTTTCTTCCTCTATCTCTCCTTCCTTTTCGTTCTTTCTTGCTTCTTCATTCTTTCTTTTCCTTTCTTTCTTTCTTGCAAGTTTGTCACTTAACAACCCAAATAACATAGAATATTTATTGAGTGCAAATTATGTATAATCAATAGCTCAAATCGTGTGTAATCAATATTAGAAATATAGCATTGATGGTAAGAGCAGTCTAAAAGATTAAAAGTAATTGAGTTTCACTGCACATTTTTTTGAACATGTTACAGATATCTGTGTGGACATTTGTAGAGATTTTCAACAGTTCTTACTTCTTTCAGTATGTAATATAAAGTGACAGGACAAGTTTCTCACCAATAAGGTCATTCACATTGAAGATATCATAAAAAAAAAAAGAAAAGAAAAACTCAGTTTTGTTGAACAGGGCAACGTGAAACAATGACAGCAGAAAACTAAACAGTGGGCCAACTGATAATGAGATGAAGAGGGGTGTTTGAGAGTGCTAGAGACAAAAGTGACACTTAGAGAGCAGGTAGAAGCCCAACTTCAAGGTATTAGCTTTCTGAAAGGAATGAACCCGATGTGCCATCCCAATATAAAGCCTCCAGAAATGAGGAAACTGTTTATCAACAAAGTCATATTGCAGGCCACAAGGTGAAGAAGTGAGGAATTGAAGCTGCCAACTGTGACAAGAGATAACATATCTAACTTTTAATCACAGTTCTATACATGGATATTTGCAGTGCCAGGAAAGTGATTTACTCAGTGTCTTCTATAGGAAGATTTTTTAAATTCCCCATGACATGGATTCACTTTCAGTTGAAACAAATTGATATTTTAGGCTTAATTATTATTATCATCTCTATTGGCCATTAGACAAGAATATCACAGCCATCAAGAATACCTGAACCATCTAAAGTCACTAAAATCAATAAAATATTTTGTTATGAACATAATATAGAAATATAAAACTAAAAAATTAACTCCATTAACAATTCATAGTAAACATGAAATTTAAGATGACTGGAAAATAACCTTTTTAATGCCACAAACAACAAATCCTTAATATAGCTATAACCATATTTCTTTCTCAGAAAAAAAACAATACTACCTGATACAGTCTTTCTTATCTATCACTTCAGTTTTGCTTGGATTTAATCAGAGAAAAATATTAACACCTAACATTACTGAATACTTTGCATGCATTAGCTATTTACTCATTTAACCTTCATAAAAATCATAGAAGGTAAGATGATTATTCTCCCATTTTACTGTCAAGTATACAGACATTAAATAATTTTCAAGGGCCAAACACACATGTAGCTACCTACAAACCCAGGAATTCTGATTCCAGCATTGACAAATACATGCAATACATTCCTCTAAACTCTCTGTTGGATGAGATGGAAAACTTCTTGGAAAACAGAAACTACATAAACACAATGGTTTATTTTTCAGACACATTATCTACCATTAAAAACATGTAGTAATAGCTAGGCCAACATCCTTTAATGTGATGCTTTATGGTAAGATATGAAAAAGAAATTGACTTGAAATAAAAATCTAATTTTAAAATATGCATTCAGTTCAGTTCAGTTCAGTCACTCAGTTGTGTCTGACTCTTTGCGACCCCATGAATCGCAGCACGCCAGGGCCTCCCTGTCCATCACCAACTCCCAGAGTTCACTCAGACGTCCATCGAGTCAGTGATGCCATCCAGCCATCTCATCCTCTGTCGTTCCCTTCTCCTCCTGCCCCCAATCCCTCCCAGCATCAGAGTCTTCTCCAATGAGTCAACTCTTCTCATGAGGTGGCCAAAGTACTGGAGTTTCAGCTTTAGCATCATTCCTTCCAAAGAAATACCAGGGCTGATCTCCTTCAGAATGGACTGGTTGGATCTCCTTGCAGTTCAAGGGGCTCTCAAGAGTCTTCTCCAACACCACAGTTCAAAAGCATCAATTCTTCGGTGCTCAGCTTTCTTCACAGTCCAACTCTCACATCCATACATGACCACTGGAAAAACCATAGCCTTGACTAGATGGACCTTTGTTGGCAAAATAATGTCTCTACTTCTGAATATGCTGTCTAGGTTGGTCATAACTTTCCTTCCAAGGAGTAAGCGTCTTTTAATTTCATGGCTGCAGTCACCATCTGCAGTGATTTTGGAGCCCAAAAAATAAAGTCTGACACTGTTTCCACTGTTTCCCCATCTATTTCCCATGAAGTAATGGGACAGATGCCATGATCTTTGTTTTCTGAATGTTGAGTTTTAAGCCAACTTTTTCACTCTCCTTTTTCACCTTCTTCAAGAGGCTTTTTAGTTTCTCTTCACTTTCTGTCATAAGGGTGGTGTCATCTGCATATCTGAGGTTATTGGTATTTCTCCTGGCAATCTTGATTCCAGCTTGTGCTTCTTCCACCCAGCATTTCTCATGATGTACTCTGCATATAAGTTAAATAAGCAGGGTGACAATATACAGCCTTGACATACTCCTTTTCCTATTTGGAACCAGTCTGTTGTTCCATGTCCAGTTCTAGCTGTTGCTTCCTGACCTGCATACAAATTTCTCAAGAGGCAGGTCAGGTGGTCTGGTATTCCCATCTCTTTCAGAATTTTCCACAGTTTATTGTGATCCACACAGTCAAAGGCTTTGGCATCGTAAATAAAGCAGAATTAGATGTTTTTCTGGAACTCTCTTGCTTTTTCAATGATCCTAGCTGTTGATTATTAAAAACATTTGGTGATGTCTTATTTTTTACCATAGAAAAGGAAGAACAGATCTTTTTAAAGGAAAAGAGAATGAATATAAATAGTTGTCAGAAACCCAGTTATTTCTCTGTGATGACCTAATTTATTCTTCTCTCTGCATATATGTTTTCTTGACTTCTCAAGCCACACAGTATTCATAATATGACACATCCAGAGCCCCAAATTTAAATTGAAGTCATTTAGTCTCAAACTAGAATAGTCTGTATTCAATTCTCAATCATAAGAGCAAAAATTATCTTGTCCCCTGTCTGATTTTACTCTTATCCAAGCAACTGAGTCATGGGTAACACACAAACAATTTTGGTTTATTTCCTGAAATTGGAAAATAGGCCACTTGCTGTCTATAACAAAATGGAAATATTTCTAGATAATGATGGACATCAGTCACCATCTTCAGTAGAAGAGTAAAAGGCATCAATACTCTTTTTTCCAGATGCTCTTTTTCATCTTAGGTAGGTATTTCCTAGTAGAATCAAGTATCAAGTATTGGTTATAATTTCAGACCAGCCCATAAAATTTCTTTGTCTGTATCTTACATATGCAAAATAGTGATATAACTTTAGAAAAGAAGAAGAAAATTAACCTTAACAAGGAGCTTTCCTGGTAGCTCAGCTGGTAAAGAATCTGTCTACAATGCAGGAGGCCTGAGTTCAATCCCTGGTTTGGGAAGGTCCCCTGGAGAAGCGAACAGCTATCAACTCCAGTAGTCTGACCTGGAGAATTTTCATGGACTGTGTGGTCCATGGTATTGCAAAGAGTTGAATATGGCTTTCACTTTCACATGTGGTGTTATAGATTGATATCCCTAAATCCAATCATTTTGTGTATTTTTTCTTCCCCTATTTCCTACCCTTGAATATGCTTTCTTCTCTTTATTTTAATACTCTGTGATCTTGGTTTAGGGAAGATAGTATTAACTCTCTTTTAAGAAGCTGAAAATGATTTTCACTCATTTATTCAGAGCTGTAAATGGCATGAACCACCTGTGTCTCAATAGCATTAGAAGGGCAAGGGAAACAGGAATAGCTTTGAAGGAAAGGATGAAAAACACAGGGTACTGTATTTACATACTTCATTCAGTCTATATTTATTTTATGTTTTAACTTCTATATTTCTGTGGTTTGGAAGCACACATACGTTTGAGGCATCTTGGTATCAATCTGCCTGTTAGTCCAAAAATGTGGAAAACACTTTGCCTGCATGCCTAGCAATCAAATATAGAAAAGAGAACTATTTCAGAAGTGAATTGAATGTGATCTTTGAGGGGAAACTCATAGATATTGAAGGATCTTGGTATTAATATTTCTCTCTTTCAGTTAACAGCCTCGTTCCCCACATCCTTGTCCTCATTCTCACCCAATTCAGCACAAGAAATAGGTTGTGCACTTTGGAGAAGAGAGCACAATGAGAGTAAGAAAAGGTGTTAGTTCAGCTGCCAATGTAAATAAGATGGTGGAATTGCAGAAGTAAATTAATTTTCTTGGAAGATGCATATGGAGTATGGCATCCAAACTCTTAAATGCTCTATTATGAAGAAAGACAGAATTGAACATTCTCCCTAAGTGCTGACTATGTGAGATCAAGCCTTGTGGCTGAGGTACAGGTTTTGGTTCAGTTAGTTACTTGTGTATCAAAATGAACCAAGCCATCTGTGAAATAAAAGGAAAACCGAACTGTAGATGTGAAGTGATGCTCACCTGATACTCTAATAACCACTTATATCAGAGACAAAACTAGTTCCCTGAGGAGAGAAACGTTACATGAGTCATTGAATATAAATTCTGAAAAAAGTAATATGCACTTTATTGCAAAGGGCTCTTGTAATCTTGAGAGGCTGCTGCTTACTCTAATTTTCATCTTCCATTCCTCACTTTAGGAATTTAATTGAAAAATATCAAGAGATGAAAAAAGTCAGTTAGATAAACACAATTGAATGGCAAATAAATTATGAAAATCAAATCAATCATAGCCAAGATGCAAAGTCATATGCAAGAATTAAAGCCACATAACAGATATAATTTACCATGGTTAGAAAACAACTTAATTAAACATATTGTGGCAGAGAGTTAGAAATTTGTTTGATTTTTTTTTGTAATAAAAGTGTGTGTATGTGTACAAGCATAATATATAGTACTTTTTTTTAAATTTGATAGGAAGATGGGAGTAACATTCATACAGTTCTGACTATGATTTTTCATATAAATCATAACTGCTAAAGTTCTTCATCTTAATTTAGTTGTTCAGGTCAACTAACATGCATTGATTCTCTAGGGAGGAATGGCACCAGGTAATAATTGTCTGGGTCCAGTGATAGGTAGAGATAGAGATTGTATATAATACAACAAAAAATGTATTAGAATCTCTAACCTCCAAGCCCTTAAAAATCACTGATTATGCATATAAGTGTGTGTGTGGGGTGACCCATAGATAGACAAGAGGAGGTATTAAGAATAATAGATAAATAGCTAAAATAGATGGTATGATTTTTTTAAAATCCAAAGAAAATCATCAATTAAACAGAATTTTAAACTGGGAACTGTACAGAACAACTTTGACTCCACATTCACCCACTTCAACTCACCTTTTTCAGCTTGTTTTATTCAGTTCAGTTTAGTTCAGTCGCTCAGTTGTGTCTGACTCTTTGCAACCCCATGAATTGCAGCACGCCAGGCCTCCCTGTCCATCGCCAAGTCTTGGAGTTCACTCAGACTCATGTCCATCGAGTCAGTGATGCCATCCAGCCATCTCATCCTCTGTCGTCCTCTTCTCCTCCTGCTCCCAATCCCTCCCAGCATCAGAGTCTTTTCCATTGATCAACTCTTCGCATGAGGTGGCCAAAGTACTGGAGTTTCAGCTTTAGCATCAGTCCTTCCAAAGAAATCCCAGGGCTGATCTCCTTCAGAATGGACTGGTTGGATCTCCTTGCAGTCCAAGGGACTCTCAAGAGTCTTCTCCAACACCACAGTTCAAAAGCATCAATTCTTCGGTGCTCAGCTTTCTTCACAGTCCAACTCTCACATCCATACATGACCAATGGAAAAACCATAGCCTTGACTAGACAGACCTTTGTTGGCAAAGTAATGTCTCTGCTTTTGAATATGCTATCTAGGTTGGTCATAACTTTCCTTCCAAGGAGTAAGCATCTTTTAATTTCATGGCTGCAGTCACCATCTGCAGTGATTTTGGAGCCCCAAAAAATAAAGTCTGACACTGTTTCCCCATCTATTTCCCATGAAGTGATGGGACCGGATGCCATGATCTTCGTTTTCTGAATGTTGAGCTTTAAGCCAACTTTTTCACTCTCCTCTTTCACTCTCATCAAGAGGCTTTTTAGTTCCTCTTCACTTTCTTCCATAAGGGTGGTGTCATCTGCATATCTACATACAATTATAATTTATTTCAGCTTTACATCTTCTGAATGAGAAATGGATTGGGACCTCAAAGGCAGAGAGATTATATTCTGTAATGAGAAATTTAGAAAATATATCATAATGATGCAGTATTTAAAAAGTACTTTGAAGTAAGGTTATTTGAGTGTACATTTAAAACAACTTAAAAACAAACCTTGAAAACATGTCTAATTTGCAAGTATAACTTTAAACAATACCAGAAATAAAACACAAAATCTTCCATGAAATATAACAGAATTCAACATTGAATATATACTAGAACTGGAATACATGCTGGATGATTTAATGAAGTTTATTGTAAACCTTGAAATAATCACCAAAATATTAAAACACAGCTGCTTATCTAAAATCCAAAAACATTTTTAAAAGCCATAAAAATTGATCCATAGAAAGCAGAAAAAAATAAGATGAAGAGGACAGATGGGACTCAAAGAAAACAAATAGCAATATAATATGTTTTAAACCCAACTCTATTGTTAATTGGGGGCTCCCCTGTTAGCTCAGTTGGTAAAGAATCTGGTGGTATTGTTAATTACGTTAAATTTAAACATAAAAAGTCAAATTAAAATTAGAGATTATAAAAATTGTATTAAAATACACAAATATATGCTGTCTACAAACCTTATTTTCATTTTAAAGTTATTAGAAGGCTGAAAGCTAAAGATGTAAGAACATATACCATCAAAGAAATAATTAGAAGCAGATTGCAGGATTTCCCTAGTAGTCTTGAGGTTAAGACTTTGCCTTACAGTGCAAGGGATATGGGTTCAATCCCTGGTCAAGGAGCTAAGATCCCACATGACTTGTGGCCCCAAAACCAAAACATGAAACAGAAGCAGTAGTGTAACAAATTCAATAAACTCTTAAAAATAACAATCCACATTAAAAAATCATTAAAAAAAGCAGACTAGAATGGTTAAATTAATAATAAGTAGACCTCAAAATATGGAATATGGACAGCTAACAATTACGGATATTGCTTAATGATAGTGTGTCTTAATTATTCATGAAAATAGAAAAATTCTGAATTAAACACATGATAACAACTTTGAAAATGTAAATAAGATATTGATAAAACTTGAAAGAAAAAATATAGAAATCCACAATGATTATCATAGAGTCAGATTTCAAAACTCCTTCCTCAATGATTGATAGAACAGGTAGTCAGTAAGATAGTTACAAAAGAGTGGAATAACACCATTAATCTACCATAATATGAGCTAGCATACAATATACCCATTGAATACACCTTTTTTTTTTTTTTAATGGCATGGAACATTTACCAAGGTTGATCTTAATCTGGGCCATACACCAAGCCTTGTATTTTAAAATATTGAAGTTTTCATCATACGTTTTCAAACAACAATGGAACTAAGCTAGACTTTAATAACAGAAAAACAATCTGGAAAATGTCCAAATAGTTGGAAATGAAATAACACATTTGTAAACTAAGGATCAAAGACAAATCACAAGAAAAATTAGAGATTATTTGTGACTGACTTAAAATGAAAATCCAACATATAAAATTTTGTGACATGCTAAAGTGTTTAATACTTTATATGCAATCCTATAATTACCTAGTGGGCAATTGAAACATAAATAAATAAGCACACTGCAAATAACCTGAGTAATATTCACCCATTCCTGTCCATTTTACTTCACTAATCCCTAAAATGTCGATGTTCACACTTGCCATCTCTTGTTTGATCACTTCCAAATTGCCTTGATTCATGGGCCTAACAGTCCAGGTTCCTATGCAGTTTTGTTCTTTACAGCATCGGAGTTTATCTCCAACACCAGTCACATCCACAACTGGGTGTTGTTTTTGCTTTGACACCGTCTCTTCATTTTTTATTGAGTTAGATCTCCACTGACCTCCAGTAGCATATTGGGCATCTACCAACATGGGGAGTTCATCTTTCAGTGTCCTATCCTTTTTGCCTTACAAGAAATGGAGTAGTCGTCATAGTCAACAGAGTCTGAATAGCAGTACGTGGATGCATCTCAAAAATGACAGAATAGTCTCTGTTCATTTCCAAGACAAACCATTCAATATCACAGTAATCCAAATCTCTGCTCTGACCAGTAATACTGAAGAAACTGAAGATGAATGGTTCTATGAAGACCAACAAGGACTTCTAGAAATAACACCCCAAAAAAGATATCCTTTTCTTATTCCAGTCTAGGGGACTGGAATGCAAAAGTAAGAAGTCAAGAGATACCTGGAGGAACAGGCAAATTTGGCCTTGGAGTAAAGAATGAAGTAGGGCAAAGACTAACAGAGGTCTGCCAAGAGAATGCACTGGTCATAGCAAACACCCTCTTCTAACAACACAAGAGAAAACTCTATGGACATCACCAGATGGTCAATACAGAAATCAGATTGATTATTTACTTTCCAGCCAAAGATGGAGAAGCTCTGTACAGTCAGCAAAAACAAGACTGGGAGCTGACTCTGGCTCAGATCATGAACTCCTTATTGCAAAATTCAGACTTAATTTCAAGAAAGTAGGATAAACCACTGGATTATTCATGTATGACCTAAATCAAATCCCTTATGACTATACAGTGGAAGTGACAAATAGATTTAAGGGACTAGATCTGATAGAGTTCCTGAAGAACTATGGACAGAGGTTCATGATATTGTACAGGAATCAGTGATCAAGACAATCCCCAAGAAAGAAATGCAAAAAAGCAAAAAGGTTGTCTGAGGAGGCCTTATAAACAACTATGAAAAAAACAGGAGGAAAAGGCAAAGGAGAAAAGGAAAGATATACCCATTTGAATGCAGAATTCTAAAGAGCAAGGAGAGATAAGAAAGCCTTCCTTAGTAATCAGTGCAAAGAAATAGAAGAAAACAATAGAATGGGAAAGACTAGAGATCTCGTTAAGAAAATTAGAGATATCAAGGGAACATTTCACACAAAGATGGGCACAATAAAGGACAGAAATTGTATGAACCTAACAAAAACAGTAGATATTAAGAAGAGGTGGCAAGAATACACAGAAGAATTATACAGAAACAATCTTCATGACCCAGATAATAACGATGGTGTGATCACTCACCTAGAGCCAGATATCCTGGAATGCGAAGTCAACTGGGCCTTAGGAAGTATCACTATGAACAAAGCTAGTGGAGGTGATGGAATTCCAGTGGAGCTATTTCAAATTCTAAAAGATGATGCTGTGAAAATGCTGCACTCAATATGCCAGCAAATTTGGGAAACTCAGCAGTGCCCACAGGACTGGAAAAGGTCAGTTTGCATTCCAATTCCAAAGAAAGGCAATGTCAAAGAATGCTCAAACTACAGCCCAATTGCACTCATCTTACACACTAGTAAAGTAATGCTCAAAATTCTCCAAGTCAGGCTTCAATAGTACATGAACTGTGAACTTCTAGATGTTAAAGATGGATTTAGAAAAGGCAGAGGAACCAGAGATCAAATTGCCAACATTAGCTGGATCATGGAAAAAGCAAGAGAGTTCCAGAAAAACATCTATTTCTGCTCCATTGACTATGCCAAAGCCTTTGACTGTGTGGCTCCCAAAAAACCGTGGAAAATTCTGAAAGAGATGGGAATACCAGACCACCTGACCTGCCTCTTGAGAAATCTGTACGCCGGTCAGGAAGCAACAGTTAGAACCAGGAAAGGAGTACGTCGAGACTGTATATTGTCACCCTGCTTATTTAACTTATATGCAGATATAGCATGAGAAATGCTGGACTGGATGAAGTACAAGCTGGAATCAAGATTACCAGGAGAAATATCAATAACCTCAGATACGCAGATGACACCACCTTTGTGGAGTAAAGCAAAGAAGAACTAAAGAGCCGCTTGGTTAATGTGAAAGAGGTGAATGAAAAAGTTGGCTTAAAACTCAACATTCAGAAAACTAAGATCATGTCATCTAGTACCATCACTTCATGGCAAATAGATAGGGAAACAGTGACAGACTTTATTTTCTTGGGCTCCAAAATCAGTGCAGATGGTGACTGCAGCCTTTAAATTAAAAGATGCTTGCTCCTTGGAAGAAAAGTAATGACCAAACTAGATAGCATATTACAAAGCAGAGACATTACTTTGCCAACAAAGGTCTGTCTAGTCAAAGCTATGGTTTTTCCAGTAGTCATGTATGGATTTGAAATTTGGGCTATAAAGAGAGCTGAGCCTCAGAGAATTGATGCTTTTGAACTGTGGTGTTGGAGAAGACTCTTGAGAGTCCCTTGGACTACAAGGAGATCCAACCAGTCCATTCTGAAGGAGATCAGCCCTGGGATTACTTTGGAAGGAATGATGCTGAAGCTGAAACTCCAATACTTTGTCCACCTGATGTGAGGAACTGACTCATTGGAAAAGACCCTGATGCTGGGAAAGATTGAAGGTAGAAGAAGGGGATGACAGAGGATAAGATGGTTGGATGGCATCACCGACTCAATGGACATAAGTTTGAGTGAACTCCAGGAGCTGGTGATGAACAGGGTGGCCTGGCGTGTTGCAGTCCATAAGGTGGCAAAGAATCAGAGACAACTGAGCGACTGAACTGAACTGACAAGTAACCTAGATTCAGTGGCCTCAAGGTAAACTAGATTGGGAATGTGCATACCCACCTGGGGTTTGGATTTCTTGAACTTATTTCTATTATTAACTCCTTCTAACACTTCCTTACATCATGCCATCCTCCTGATCAGTAGTCATCTGTACTCCTCTGATGCCAAAAGCTGTAGAGTTCTTTTTCTCTCTTTGTCTTTCTCTCTCCCACCACACACCTACACTTTTCTTTTACTTCCACATACTGGTATCATTGCTTACTGGGATCAGAACAAAAACAAGTGACTCTGGTCCATGGATAAGAATTCTCCCCTTTATTTCACTTTGGGGGCATCTTTTAAAACCTAGCAGTAAATTGGAAACTAATGATCTAATTTTAAAACATACTGAAATCAGCCATCATGTCATCATAAATTTTACTTCATTATGTTTCACATAATAAATATGACAAAAGGAAAATATTTTTTGTTATAAATAAATATCTCTGTTTGTAACTTAGAACTAAATGTTCTAAGATTTCTCTATCATATCATGATAAGTCTCCCCGGACAAGACTCAGGTCTAATTACTTTATGAATTTTTTTTTAATTGTGGTATAATGAAAACAAATTTTCTCAGGTGGCTCAATGGTAAAGAATCTGTCTGCCAATGTAGGAAATGCAGGTTCATTCCTTGATTCAAGAAGATCCCCTGGAGAGGGAAATGGCAACCCCCTCCAGTATTCTTGCCTGGAAATTCCCATGGACAGAGGAACTTTGTGGACTACAGTCCCTGGGATCCCAAGGAGTCAGATATGATTTAGTGACTGAGCATGCCCACTCACACATGCACACACACACACACACACACACTATGAAAATAGCACTATATTCATGTTAAGAGTACAATGTAATGATTCAATATTTTTTGTATTGCAAAGTGATAATAGTTTAATTAACATCCATCACCATACATAATTACAAAAATTTTATTTTTCTCCTGATGAGAATATGACCAACCTAGACAGCATATTTGGATAAGGCAATCGGCAACCCACTCCAGTGTTCTTGCCTGGAGAATCCCAGGGACGGGGGAGCCTGGTGGGCTGCCGTCTCTGGGGTCGCACAGAGTCGGACACAACTGAAGCAACTTAGCAGCAGCAGCTGCAGACAGCATATTAAAAAGCAGAGACATTACTTTACCAACAAAGGTCCATCTAGTCAAAGCTATGGTTTTTTCCAGTAGTCATATATGGATGTGAGAGTTGGACTATAAAGAAAGCTGAATGCGGAAAAATTGATGCTTTTGAACTGTGGTGTTGGAGAAGGCTCTTGAGAGTCCCTTGGTCTGCAAGGAGATCCAACCAGTCCATCTTAAAGGAAATTAGTCCTGAAAATTCACTGGAAGGACTGATGCTGTAGCTGAAGTTCCAATACTTTGGCTACCTGATGTGAAGAACTGACACATTTGAAAAGACCCTGATGCTGGGAAAGATTTAAGGTGGGAGGAAAAGGGGATGACAGAGGATGAGATGGTTGGATGGCATCACTGACTCAATGGACATGAGTTTGAGTGAACTCTGGGAGTTGGTGATGGACAGGGAGGCCTGCCATGTTGCAGTCCATAGGGTCACAAAGAGTCAGACATGACTGGATGACTGAACTGACTGACTGACTAATTTTCAAGATGCACTCTCTTAACTACTTTCAAATATGCAATATGTTTGGATTCTGTGCTGATGGACTCCCTTTACTTTATCAGGTATACTTTATCCCTTTATAGTATCTCAGATTTGAGGAAATGTCTTCTGGTGGAAGTTAAAAATTTTGAGCAAAGCTAACCTATTTGATAAAGGGTGATTTACTGAATGATATATGAGATTTTATCAATATCAGTTAGAAAGAATTATTCTGAGGTGGTGCTAGTGGTAAAGAACCCTCCTGCCAATGCAGGAGATGTAAGAGATGTAGGTTTGATACCTGGGTTGGGATGATCCCCTGGAGAAGGAAATGGCAGACCCAATATCCTTGCTGGAGAATCCCAGACAGAGGAGCCTGGCAGGCTACCATACATGGGGTACCAAGGAGTCAGGTATGACTTAGTGACTGAGAACACACATGCACACACACACACACTCATACACTTAGCACGTACAACACACAGAGGAAGAGACCTAGGGAGAGAAATAAAAGAGCAAGATTAGAGGTGTGTGCATGCTAAGTCACTTCAGTCATGTCCAACTCTGTGTGATGCTATGGACTGTAGTCTACCAGGGTCCTCTGTCCATGGGATTCTCCAGGCAAGAATACTGGAGTAGTTTGCCATGCCCTTCTCCAGCAGAGGACTGGAGGTAATAGTCACTATCTTGTGCTCAGTGCTGGATTAGGGATCTACCTTTGTATCTCTTTAAATTCTCACAGCAATCATATTGACATAGAGGGTATTAATGAGTAGATGATATGATAGAAAGTTTTTATTTTGAGGAGTCCATCCAGGAATTTAGATGATGAGCAGAAAAAAATGAATGTCCATGGCACAGATGTGTAGATCACAGTAAACCAAAAGGTTCTGAATATATCTAATAGAAACTCTAGTCTTTTCCTACTGAATCTCAGTAAAAGTATAGTCTTAACTGGAAATGGAAACACATTTGTAGTTAAATTATATAGATATTGAATTCAGTTGAAATGTTTTATTTCTAGGTAAACCCGGAACTAATTATTAGTTTGTTATTCTGCAGCAGGAGGAGATATGTAGGAAGATGGGTATTGGCATTTTAACACAAACTTTTAAACAAACAAACAAACAAAAAATACATAGAAAAACAGGAGGGTACTAAATGTATTATCAGATTCATGTTTCAGGGCTGGTGATACCCAAAACTGTGATATGACTAAAATTAATTTTAATCTTTCTAAACCTTGTCCCTGTAAACATTTTAGAGAGTTATTATTTTTTTATGGGCCCTTTCCTCAGTTATCTTTTTAAAATTCCCTTTTGAAATACTTTGCAGTAATTAAAATAATAATTCACACTCCTTTATATTTTTATCAAATACTGTCTTTCAATTTAAGATTTATATTAAGTTGGGTAAGGAGAGATTTTGCCTCCATTAATGAAATATACAGTTACAACAAACAAGTTGGCTAGGTTTGACTGTAATGGCCCTAAAATCTGCATTTTGATGTCAACTATGTAATTCTCATGATGTCTAGCCATAATTAATTTAATATATTTTCAGTTTAAAATCTCTGCTTAACTCATTGTTCTTCAGTTCTTACTGAATTTCTCCGCATTCCTCTTGTATCTTTCTTGAAATTCTTTTAGAAGTGTGAACCGAAGATGTTCTCTTTACCATTGTACCTCTTTACTATTTTGAACCAATTCATTGTGCCATCTCCAGTTCTAACTGTTGCTTCTTGACCAGCATATGGGTTTCTCAGAAGACAGGTAAGATAATCTGGTATTCCCATCTCTTTGAGAATTTTCCACAGTTTGTTGTTATCCATAAAGTCAAAGACTTTAATGTAGTCAATGAAGCAGAAGTAGGTGAGACTGGGTGTTATCTCTCTAGTGAGCAGTCAAGGGTTGTGTTTAGAGATAGCTGTGCTCTCATGATGACTTTATGCAATCTGTCTGTTGATGGGTGGGGCTATGGTCCCACTCTGTTGGTTGTTTTTGGCCTGAGGTGTCCCGGCACTGAAGGATGTAGGCTTTTGGGCAGGGCCAGGTCTCCATGCTAAAATTGTGACCTCTTGGAGAGCTCATACTCATGAATATTCCCTGGGGCTTCAACCACCAGTATCTTTGCTCTTAGTGAGCCACAGCCAACCCTTGTATCACAGGAGACCCTACAAGACATGTGGGTAGGTCTGGCCCAGGCTACTATGAAGTCACTGCTTTGCCCTGGGTCTGAACTTGTATGCATCTTCCAAGAATAGAGTATCTGTTCCCCCCAGTTCTGTGGAGCTCCTGCACTTAAGCCCTACTGGCCTTCAAAGTCAAATGCTCTGGGGGTCCTCCTTCTGATGCCAGACTCCCAGGCTGAGGAGACTGAGATGGTGCTCAGAAAACTCAATCCTACGGAAGAACCTCTGTGATGTAATTATTTTCCAGTTTGTGAGTTGCTTACCTTGCAGGTATGGGATTTGATGATACTGTGAAATTATTAGAACCATGTGACACACATCTTGAACACAAAGCACACATCCCGACCTTGTGGTATATTATTGCTACTTCATACTCCCTTATTTTGTAAAACAATTGAGCTTGGACAATGTTCAAGGGCATTTTCTTGAAACTCTAATGTTATTTACATTAGAAATGTCTTCATAGAATCAAAACTTTTCTAATTCAATTTCATGTTCTACTTTTAAACTATTATTGCAGTTAAAACATCAAATAGGAAAAGGAGCATGTCAAGGCTGTATATTGTCACCCTGCTTATTTAACTTGTATTCAGAGTACATCATGAGAAACGCTGGGCTGGAGGAAAAAAGCTGGAATCAAGATTGCCGGGAGAAGTATCAATAACCTCAGATATGCAGATGACACCACCCTTATGGCAGAAAGTGAAGAGGAACTAAAGAGCTTCTTGATGAAGGTGAAAGAGGAGAGTGAAAATGTTGACTTAAGGCTCAACATTCAAAAAATGAAGATCATGGCAAATAGATGGGGAAACAGTGGCTGACTTTATTTTGGGGGCTCCAAAATCACGGCAGATGGTGATTGTAGCCATGAAATTAAAAGACGTTTACTCCTTGGAAAGAAAGTTATGATCAATCTAGACAGGATATTAAAAAGCAGATATATTACTTTGCCAACAAAGGTCCATCTAGTCAAGGCTATGGTTTTTCCAGTGGTCATGTATGGACTGTGAAGAAAGCTGAGCCCTGAAGTATTGATGCTTTTGAAATGTGGTGTCAGAGAAGACTCTTGGAAGTCCCTTGGACAGCAAGGAGATCCAACTAGTTCATCCTAAAGGAGATCAGTCCTGGGTGTTCATTGGAAAGACTGATGTTGAAACTCCAGTACTTTGGCCACCTCAGGCGAAGAGTTGACTCATTGGAAAAAACCCTGATGCAGAAAAAGATTGAGGGCAGGAGGAGAAGGAGATGACAGGGGATAAGATGTTTGGATGGCATCACTGACTCAATGGACATGGGTTTGGGTGGACTCTGGGAGTTGGTGATGGACAGGGAGGCCTGGCGTGCTGCGATTCATGGGGTCGCAAAGAGTTGAACATGACTGAGTGACTGATCTGAAATGAACTGAACCATAAACTTAAAAAAATGCATGACTTTAAAAATGACACACCTGCCATTTATCTTGAATAATTAGTAAGCAACAAAGCATGTGAAAATATTTTTGTCAGATAGTAAATTCGTACACTATTCAGGGAAAGACAGTTATGAGCCAGAAAAACTAGAAAACAAAGTCTGCTGATTTCAGCTAAATGGACTGTAAGCTAATAACCTTGACAGAAGAAAATTATTTTATGGTTACAATAATATCCATGAACCCAAAGCCTAATATATGGATGAAAAGATAGAAGAAATTGTATTAGAGCAGTTGCATTTAAATAAGAGCAATCCTTATGTGACTCTGGACATGACTGGAACATATTGTAAAATACTGGTTGGCATATAGCCACTCAACAGCATAAGTACCCTTGAGGGAGCAGAGCACACAGTGTATCAGAATCAATGATGTTATTTAAGAGAAAAGTTTGAGGAAATTGGGCTTATTCATTTTAATAAACAAGCATTAACCTTTCATGACCTTATTGAAGTTACAGAATTCTGAAAGCAATAAATAAAATTGATCCTAATAAATTCTTCTGTCTACTGTAAAAATCAATATGAAGAGAAAATGATCTCAAAATTGGGAAACTGGGGCCAGAAATGAAATTGAGGTATAGGCATTTCATTCACGGCATGGGATAAATGGCTACTAAGGTAATCAGAGCAGGGCAGCAGTGTGTGAGTATGTGAGTGAAATGCAGGAGGATGGGAGAGACAGAGGACTTTGAAAGGATAGAAGGCAATAGCTTATAATGGATTAACCCACTTAAAACATCACTGTCAGGATATACCATGTTAAAAATTTATGTTAATGTCTGGATGTGATCAAATTAATAAAGAAAGAGCTTCAGTTGTTACAGTAACTTCCTTGCTTCTCTCTAAAGCAAGTCTCCTCAGCAGTTTTCTTTGAAAACTGTTGGTGAAAACATCACTTTCATTACTCTTCTCTCTTTAAATGGTACACTACTGCCAGCATAATTAAATTGAAACTCTTTATCTGGTCATTCAAACATACTAGATCTGACCGCTATGTGCCTTTCTAGAATCACTTCTTTAGTTTCTCTACTGAAGTGCATAGCAAAATTCATATTTTGAAACACTGGTCTCCAGAGAGACTTAAAAAAAAAAAAAAGGATGAAAATAAATTTGCAAATTGCTACAAAGTAAATAAATCTTCAATATGAAAATATAGTATATGTAATACTTCAAATTTATTTGACAGGAGCCTTTTTTTTTTTTTTTTTTTTTTGAGGGAAGGTAGAGTGGGAACATATCCATGAATTAGTATTCTTTGGAACAATTTTGGTAATTATAACTTTGGATAGAAGCCTAGATCAATATTTACTAACCTATTTTAGTGTCACAGAGCCAAGAATAATTTGCAGGAAAGAAAGTTCTGGACTTCACTTTGAGAGAAGTAATTCTTAGGTAGGTTGATAAGGCAGTCCAGAGCCTTCAAAGAGGAAGGGGTCTGGGGCTCTCAAGAAAGAGAAAGGAGTTTGAAGCTCTCAAGGAGAAGAAAAGTATAAATATTTTTTTCTACGTTGCATTGTCTTAGTCACATTTTTTCTTTAAGCCCAAGAGCTAATGGGTTGCACAACAAAACTCATCTTGCTCAAGGGTATGTTGTCCCTTAAGCTCTGTAGTAATGATTATATAATAATAATGAAACTTGTTCGAGGGTATGTTTCTCCTTCTTAGTAAGAACCTTCTGATTAATCTTGTTGTCTTACGATGTATGTTGTGGGAGTGGGTCTGGTAAAAGTATATAAGGCTTTGATAAGACTAGCAAGTGGGGCACTCTCCATCCCCCTTCTGATGTCTATGCCAGAAACTTTCTCTGTCCCTTTATCACTTTAATAAAACTCTGCCTCACAAAAGCTCTTGAGTGATGAAGCCTTGTCTCTGGTCCTGAAGCTAAATCTTCTTCAGAGATCATGAATCCAACTATAAACTGTCAAGTTCATCCCCCCAAATTCACATACTTTAATTTTGACACAAAGTAGGGGAGTTCAAAGGCTTCCTCTGACAATACCCAATTTCACAATTCCTGTGTTTTATTATGATGCTTATGCATAGAAAATGAATATTATTGTATTCTAATCAATTCTTATTTAAAATTACTTGGCAACATTAAAGATAATTAAATAAAAATAAGTACATTGCTACAATTAATTTTCTTCATAATGACCACTGAAATTAAATTTAAATAAAATTTAAATTGTTTATGAAATATCAATTTTAAGCAGATTTTATATTATGATTAAAAATACCTACAAAATTATTTGACAAGTTTTGCCCAAAGATTGCTAGACTATCTTAATTAGAGGAAATATTATTCATCGTAGGTGCCTATTTTAAAATGTTTTCTACTTTTCCCAGTATTCTTCCAGTCTTCAGGTTGAGTGTCTCTTAACTGTACTCTTGACTGGTATAAGAATTTTGGAAATATGTGGATTCTCTAGAAGCATGTCGTTTTCATCTAAATCAATGTTGGTTTATTTACTCACAATGAAACCAGTGAGAGACTTTACTTTTTGGGGGCTCCAAAATCACTGCAGATGGTGACTGCAGCCATGAAATTAAAAGATGCTTGCTCCTTGGAAGAAAAGTTGACTAACCTAGACAGTATATTACAAAGCAGAGACATTTCTTTACTAACAAAGTTCATCTAGTCAAAGCTATGGTTTTCCTAGTAGTCATATACTGATGTAGAGTTGGACTATAAAGAAAGCTGAGCGCCAAAGAATGGATTCTTTTAAACTGTGGTGTTGGAGAAGACTCTTGAGAGTCCCTTGGACTGCAAGGAGATCCAACCAGTCCATCCTAAAGGAAATCAGTCCTGAATATTCATTGGAAAGAGTGATGCTGAAGCTGAAACTCCAATACTTTGGCTACCTGATGAGAACTGACTCATTTGAAAGACCCTGATGCGGGGAAGATTGAAGGCAGAGGAGAAGGGGGTGACAGAGGATAAGATGGTTGGATGGCATCACTGACTCAATGGACATAAGTTTGAGTAAACTCCAGGAGTTGGTGATGGACAGGGAGGCCTGGTGTGCTACAGTCCATAGGGTCACAAAGAGTTGGACATGACTGAGCAACTGAAGTGAACTGAACTGAACTGAAATGTTGGTTTTTAAAAGATAGAAGCCAGTAACCTTATATGGAAAAAGAAGATTTAACATCTTGAACTTTTATTGATTTCAATGGCATTTATTTTAATATCCATCCTTCTGAAAGCTTTTCAATATTGTTACTGCTTCAGAAATAATTCAACATTTATAAGTGTGTTTGGTAAATCTGTTTATGATTTTCTTCAAAATCTGTTGTCAGTACATTAAAAATCAAATTTATAGTCAGATTTTCACAGTCCCTAGAGAAAAATTACATAGTGCTTTTCAATGCAACTGAGAAATATCTTGGAATATTAAATATATTAATATAATTATATTGTATAGATTTGTTTCTACATAAGACAGAGTGAGTATTTTTTATAACCTATGGAAACTTTTCTTAGTTTATAGAATGTTATAGAAAAGGCAGAGGGACCTGAGATCAAATTGCCATTACTGTTGAATCATAGGAAAAGCAAGGGAAGGGAATTCCAGAAAAACATCTACATCTGTTTCACTATGGTATGACTTTGACTGTGTGTATCACAACAAACTGTGGAAAATTCTTAAAGAGGTGGGAATACCAGACCACCTTACCTGCCTCCTGAGAATCTTGTATACAGATCAAGAAGGAACAGTTAGAACTGGACATTGGACAGGGAAGAACCCACTGGTTGAAAATTGGGAAAGGAGTACAGTCAAGGCTGTATACTGTCAACCAGTATGCTAAGTCGCTCAGTCGTGTCCAACTCTCTGTGACCCTATGGACTGTAGCCTCCAGGCTCCTTTGCCCTTAAGATTTTCTGGGCAAGAATACTGGGCTAGGTTGCCATGACATTCTCTAGGGACTCTTCCTGAACCAGGGATCAAACCTGCATCTCTTATGTCTTCTGCCGAAGAATTGATTATTTGACCTTAATGATAAAAGCAACAAAAACTTCCTTAAACTGGGCACTTAGTTTCAGGACAACCCCATATTTACTCTGGATTTTTAAATTTTGATAAAGAAGCCCACTTGCCAGGCCATCATAACTGGGCCTGATCAAGGAAAAATAGCAAGTTGATATATACATAAATGTTATTAGAAGCAATCAGGGCAGGCAATTGAATTAAAAAGCAGCTGAATACAGAAAAGGCTAACTGGCATAGACAGAGGTCAACAGACTTCAAGTTCCACCTTTTATAATCCACTTTTATATAAAGCAAACTTTAAAAAATTATTTTGTGGTTACTCCAGGACATAAATCCACTTCCCAAATGATTTTGGTCTCTGTATACTATGGAAAGGATCATTCTTGATGAGTAGAATTTGGATGATTGGGTGCGATTTCACTGTCATCCATCTTATACACTCCTCTTCCTGTAGTTCCAAGAGCCAGTGTCTTGAATATCTCTGAAGTTTTATGTCTTTCTGGACTCATCTCTTGACCAATTCAAACTTTACTGTTTTTCTCCTTTGTCCTGTTAATAAAACAACAGTTAATTAAATGCTTCAGATTCAAATATTACATTTCATTAGTTTGAAATAATTCAAATTTAGGTGCAGAAAAGAGTTGGGACTACTTTTATGATAAAACTGTATTGTGAGAGTAATAAAACAAAGCACTATTAGGATAGTGCAGAAGCATCAGTTTTATCACCATAGTTCTTCTCACAGACAATGTTTTCTCCTTAATTTATTTACTTCTTTTGACTCTGGTTTCCCATAAAACTATAAGGTCCATGACAGTGGAACTCTTTTGAAGCTGGTTGTTGTTGTTGCTGTTGTTTTGTCTTCTTTTGTTATATTTTGCATCTCTATTGCTAGATCAGTGCTTGGACACAAGAAACTGAATTTGGGGGAACAAATAAGCAGATTATTGAAAACTGATTTAATTAACTCATCTGTGAGTCTAGAAAGTGTTTCATATGAATCAACAAGTATAAAAAGGATATAAGAAAAAGTATTAAAAATTTTCAGGTGGAATCCATTTTTATTTAGGATCAATTTTCCACATAATTTTATGCAAAAAATTATTTTATAGTCAAAATTTGAATGATAGATGAAAATTGTTATAGATGAGGAAGCCAAGGCTCTAATTCTCCCCTTTTTAAAAGTAGAATAAATATGTGCTCTAATATAGTTCTGTTAGGTAGTTAGAATAGGAAAAAGGAATCCAAGGGAAAAGCCCATGAAAATAGAACAAAGGAAGGTCTGAGGACCAGAGTGAGGACCTCAGGTAGAACAAACAGCACTCCTGGCTAGCACAATTTACATAGGGCAGGCCCAGGGGGAGGAAAAAGCATAAAAAGAGGAGCCAAAGGGCCGGGGGTCTCTCTCCCACTCATGCTCATTGTCTCTCTCCCTCTGTCTCTCTCTCTGGCTGTTCTCTTCATGTCTTTTGGGTCGGCATGCCCTTATTTTCTAAATAAAACTGATATGTCTGAGAACTATAACACGGACTGTCCGAGAGCTGGGACGCTCCAAGGGCTTTAATGTCCATCTCTTCAAATCTTTGTTGTGATGAGACAGAAGCAAAGAAATTACACTCCCCTGACAGTTCCATTTCATCATACTGGTATAAATTCAGGAGCAAACCCCAAAGTGTTTGATAACTTCTGGTATAAAACAGGCATCCAACAATCAGAAAGGACCCTTGTCTTTGTAGTGGAGTTGAAGGCCTCTTCTTTATAAGGAATAAATCCCTTCATCAGTAAATCATAGGGACCTCCAGGGAGGGGCCAAACTGTGGCAGCTGGGGCTCAGAGCAGTAGCTAGGTATAAATATGTGTATTGGTATTCTAATATTTTGCTAATTGACATAGTAATACCAGTATATCATTTATGTAAATAGTTATATAAAATAAATCATTGTGCTTATTTTGTTTTTTATTTCCTTAGAATGTTTGCAAAATCTTGAGAAAATAGTATTAAGTCTTTATTTCAATGATACCATAATAGTAATACTCTTGATATTAAGTACTTTTCTCTAAGTGCTTAAAAAGTGCTTTGTATGCATGAAATAATGTCTTAGTAGTATTTCTTTTGAGTATTCTTACAAGTTTATTTGAAATTGGCTCAGTGGGTAAAGAATCCCTTGTAATACAGGAGATGGCCTGTAATCCAGGAGATTTGAGTTTGATCCCCAGGTGGGGAAGATCCTCTGGAGAAGGAAACAGCAACCCACTTCAAAATTCTTGACTGAAAAATCCCATGGACAGAGGATCCTGGAGGGATATAGTCCATGGTGTCACAAGAGATGGACATGACTTAGTAGCTAAAACCACCCACCACCACTGTGACTATCAGAGAAAAATTCAGAAAATACCGTATCTATGCTTGTTATCAGCTTGTCTCATTTGAGGGTGTCTAATTGAAACATTAATGCTCAAATCTCAATGAGATGGTTCACATGAACACTTTTATAAATCACCAAAGTCAGCAAAGTAATCTTTGCATTTGAGGAAACAATAAGAGTAAAATCCTTTATCACTGAGAGTATGCAAACTCCTGCATGTGCTTATCTTTATGAAGACTGCTTACATGTTTGAATACAGAAAAATTATGTCAAATTATACCCTAGCATTGATTTATTAATGAAACATCTTCAGTGGTTCAGATATAAGATAAATGCTTTTAAATCAGATTGACATTCTAGAAAATTGAAAACATGAGAAGAAAACACAGTTCATGACAAAACTGGTTCTGTTTTCAAATTGTTTCTAATATCTGAGCCAAAAGGTATAGTCACTTGCTTGTTTTTCTTCACTAAATATTCCCACACCTGAAATGCAGCTGTAATGTACAAAGTTTAGATTTAAAACTTTGCTGGTTAATACAATATTCAGGATAATTTTCATTTATCAACAACATTATATAAATTAGTGATTTTGTATTTTTTTCATGTAATATGAATTTATTTTACATAGTAATAATGCCAGTTGTGATTTATAAACTAAAAAATAACTCCAAGTCAATTGGAATAATGGATAATTCCATTATTTTCTAATTGGAAACCACTTTTTCAAATGAAAAACAGCAGAAATTATATTAAATATTTTCAACTGTTTAGTTTGTACATTATTCACTTGTTTTTATTCTAAACCTTATAGAAAGTTATTTTCTTGCATATATGTTCTTTTGAGCTAATCTATATTTTAGTCCATGAAGGGTCTGAGATGTGTTTACTTTTATATTCACAGAAGTAAAAATACTGGTAAAAAGATATAAGCACTAAAGTACGTTTAAAACTGAAGTATTTTAATTAAATTTGTAATATAATACTGCTAATTATAGACATCTCATCAGGGAAATAATTTAATTAACAAAAATTCAATAAAACAACACTGAGCCTAAACTCAGTTTAGTGATAATAAAGCATATATATATATAAATAAAAAAGTATAAATATATACATATATATATATAATGGCAGATAATTAGATAAATAAGCAAGTAATTTGACATTTATAATTTTTATAAAATGTGAATTAGTTATGGAATATTTAGTTGCATTTAGTCATATTGACTTTAAAATTGGGAAGTAATAAAGCAATAAGATGAATGGAATCCAAGAATATTCTACTATGAACAAAGTTTGCATAAAAAATATGTTCCACTTATTATTCATTTGAATGTGGAGAAATTTTTAAAGTTTTATAGAAAAAGAAAAATCTTATTAGAGTGAGCATTGATAAATGATGGATGCATCCATCAAGTATCTTGGCAGTCACCAAGCAGCAGGAAGAGTTTACCCTCAAGTTCAAATCAATATGTTTGTGTTGTAAGGTACAACACAAAGGAGTAAGTGTTGTTTTCAAAACTCTGGAAATATATTAGTTTACAATAAACTTTGTAATTTCTTGGTCTGCAATATAAGAACAGACATAATTCTCTAGGAATAACATGTGCCTACTAGATAATAGAAGCTTGAACACATAGTTATGGAGGAAATATTGGTAGAATTAGTCACTAGAAACTTTGTTTTGATATTTGTGTATAGAAAGTACATGGAAGTAATGTCTGAGATAATAAAAGAAGACACTTGTAAAACCTTTACATGTATCAAGAAGATGATGTGGACAGCTTAAAGTTTAATGCCAAGCACTTTTATAAACTCAGTCTTCTTTTCCACAAAGGAAGGTGTTAGTAACATGATTTAGAGTGTGGAGGGGAGGTGATAATATTTGGCATTCTTTTTGGACAGATTTTCATGGCCCTGAACAATTCTAATATTGATTCAAACATTGTTTGTTATTGATACATGATATGTGATCAATTAATTTTTTGAATGAAAGTAAGCATGGCACCCCACTCCAGCACTCTTGCCTGGAGAATCCCATGGACGGAGGAGCCTGGTAGGCTGCAGTCCATGGGGTCGCAAAGAATCGGACACGACTGAGTGACTTCACTTTCACTTTTCACTTTCCTGCATTGGAGAAGGAAATGACAACCCACTCCAGTGTTCTTGCCTGGAGAATCCCAGGGATGGCAGAGCCTGGTAGGCTGCCATCTATGGGGTCGCAGAGAGTCGGACACGACTGAAGTGACTTAGCATAGCATAATACTGATACTTAGGATAGTATCAGTTACTATTCATGTATGGTGCTTGATGAGTTTTTAATCTTCATTTTATTCTGGCTTTATGTGGACTTATTCTCATAAAACTTGTTAAATGCAAGGTTTAATGTGAAATATAATTTTAAATGCTACAATCATTAACACACTCCAGCTTTGTATAATATTAAATTATGTAACAAAATGATTAGTCACCATAAAGTGGCTAGGGTTTTTTTGTGTAGCTCTTTATCTTGCTGGATTTCTAAGGACATGATTCAGTTTCCCTTAATGCTGAGAACAATGAAGCAATTTGGTTCCTTCACCCTCGTTTTGATCTTCTCTACCAGTATTTCAACTTCTGAATCAAGTATGTGCAGACATGAGATGGTTAGATAGCTTTACCAACCCAATGGGCATGAA
Source organism: Bos taurus (assembly GCF_002263795.3). NCBI lineage: Eukaryota > Metazoa > Chordata > Mammalia > Artiodactyla > Bovidae > Bos > Bos taurus. The sequence goes on along the minus strand of NC_037333.1, from coordinate 48,769,901 downwards.
TTTGAACAAACTCTGTGAGACAGTGGAGGACAGGGGAGCCTGGGATGCTACAGTCTATGGGGTTGCAAAGAGTCAAACACGACTGAGCAACCACCAATGCGCAGATAACAAGATAATGAAGCTACAAGAACATGGAGGTTTTTTGACTTTTGTTAGTTCTCTACCTTGGTAACATCATTATGTCTTCTAAGACAACTTAGTGTTTTCAGTCATTCAGTTTTATAACATTTTAAATAAACACTATTGCTGACTCATAGACATTTCATTGCTTATCATGAGCATCACATAAGAGATATGTGAATCACAGCCGAGAGCTCTAAACAGCTATGCTGGGAAAACAGCTTGCCAAGGAATAGCATTCAGAATGTACTTTTCATTCCTCTAGCATCTACTCTTGTCTTATGCCATATATACAGTTACTTTATTTTTTTTTAAGTGCTCTCAGCATTCAGGAATTCTGCATGTGTATCAGCCTACTGGAAACTGGAAGTATATTAAGATGCAACCAGATGTCCAGCTGGATAGGAGGCAAGAAACAGAGGAGGATTCTGGTCTAACAAACCAAATTAGAAGTCACCAGGAAATAGCCTAATTTAGGTTTCCCTCTCAATTGGCTTTTATATTATTCTAATATTTTACCAAATATTTCTTTTACTAAAACAGGACATGTAAGGCTTTTTATGCAATTATGTATCAAAAATAAAACTAAATGATAAAAAATCATATTTTATTTTAATAATAGTATAATATTATAATAAATATATTTCCTGTCATATTTATGTTTTTATGATATCAAGAAAATGTGATGAAATTTTATTATTTGGGATATTCAGTCACTGGGAACTTTATATCTACCAGCTACTTAGAGTGAATATTTTATCTTCACAACAATTTTATAAAATTGGTTCAGTTATTCATAGTTTATAAGTGAATTTTTAATTTCAAAAGGTGAATAACTTCCTTTTCAGTATTTAAGCTGAAGCCCTACTGATAGCAAAGGCTATGTGCTAATAACCTACCACCTTTTGAAATCTTATGATATTTACATTTAAGTTTATTTTTTCTCGAAATAGTTTATTTACTTTTCATTAATTTCTTATTTGAAATTTAATTTGATTTGAGGAGAGTGTCCCTCTACCTTCAGTCTCAGGTGGTTTGAAAGAACATGTAGAACCTTATAGATGAATTGGTGAATGCCTACTCAGGGAGAAGACAGAAAGAAGTCCAGAGACTTGCTCCAATAGGAAAACCAAAAAAACTGAGATGTAGGATAAATTCCATAGGTGTTACATCATGGAGGTGGACTATTAGTGTCTCCCTACAAAACAGACCCTTTTAACTGACTAGAAGGAGTGCATTTAACTGACAGTTTTTGGCTACAAAACATTTGGAAGTCATGGCAGCAGTCAAGTTGAGGTCACGCTCTTCCCAAACAGCTGCCAGGCAATGATGACCAAAGATGGCAGTGCTAGTTTAGGCATTTCTCATCAGCGTGGACCTCCTCCACGGCAGTTGTCCCAGGGCTCTCTGATAGCCCTGCCCAAACCCTCTCAGAGCTGCACTGCTGTCTGAGGCTATTTCTACCTATCTTTTTTCTCATGCTCCTTTCACAGATATCAGACTTGCATTGCAGTGTGCAAACTTATCCTGCCTACACTTGCTCCCTCTTCCTTTTATCTTTCTTAGGCATTTATCTACATTTATTTATTTATTTATTTTTTTTTTGTACTTTTTACCTGGTCTCAGTGTTTCCTTCCAAAAGAACACAATTAACACAATACCGTTTCTGAGGTAATGCTGCTGCTAATTCGCTTCAGTCGTGTCCGACTCTGTGCGACCCCATAGACAGCAGCCCACCAGGCTCCCCGTCCCTGGGATTCTCAAGGCAAGAACACTGGAGTGGGTTGCCATTTCCTTCTCATAGAAGGGTCTAAATATAATTTCCTGATTCTTGAAAGAGTAAATGCTAATGTATTATGTACTTTGGAAGTAATAAAGTATTTCTGGAAGACTGAATGCTAAGTTTATGTCTACTGCATTGGCAGGCAGGTTCTTTTCTACCAGTGCCACCTCTGGAAGACTGTCTATAGACAACTGAACTTATAAATGCTCAACATAAAAATAACAAGCTGAGAGGAGACCCTATCAGAGATAAACTTGATGCCAGTTGAAGCATCATTTTTCTCTCTCTTCATGGCATTGGTTTTCCAAGGGTGTTTCTCTAGGAAGTCACCATATCAAAAGTACTTGTTAGGATGTGACTTCTTTTGTGATATGATTCCTACTCATTTTGTGTGAAGCTCATAGGACTTAAGCTAAGTTATATAATTCAAGAGGGAGTCACCATAGCCAATGTGAACTTCCATATTAATTGTTTTGAAATGCCCAGTGTAAGATAGTGAGTATCTTAGAGTGATGAATTAAGAATGTTACTTTAGAGGAAGAATTTGTTTAGTAATTTTTGTTGAAAGATTTCACTTGGAACAGGAGGAGCAATGGACAGAGGTAACTGACAGAGCAACAGATGTAGTAGGGTGTAACTATAACAATCCTATTGGGGAGAGCTAGTGAATTGAAGGTTCTTTACTGGAGAACCTGACTCGACCCAATGAGATTATTCTATAGGGATACTGCCAAGGGCTATATTAGAGCAGAAGGAGGCTTCCTCCTCATATTTTGTTGTTGTTGCTTAGTTGCTTAGTTGTATCCAACTCTTTTCAACTCTAAAGATTGCAACACACCAGGTTTCCCTGTGCTTCACATAATATTTGTCATGAGATAATTTCCTAGACCTGAGGTCACCATGAGATGGCTGTTCATGCTAAGATGACTCTTTCTCAGACTTCTCAAAGTAGTCTGTTACCCGCTTCTCTCCTTTCTTTGACTAATTGTGTACAATAAACTTTGTGATTTGTGAATTGAATACTGGTTACATTTTGTATATCTCCAACCCCCTGGTTCTTACCTGAAGTACAATGGAATTTGAACTCTTAACTCTCAACATTTTGAGTTACAGCCTGTATATTTTGCCAATAGATATGAATAAATATACACAATTGAATATACAAAGTGAAGATAGACAAAGTGAAGACAAAGTGTCTTTACCTTTGATAGACAATGTGAAGACAGCTGGACTGGGCAAGCCTGGGACTAAGTTCTTTCCTTGAATATAAGGCTGGCAATGTGAGAGAGTCAGAATCCACATTAGATTATAAATGAGAACACAGCAAGCACATTTATTTTAAATTTGAACTGGGAGCCATTGCCAAGGAATTTCTTATTTTATAAAATATACTCTCAAAGCTCTTCAGAATGACATATAGTGAAAGTGAAGTCGCTCAGTCATGTCTGGCTCTTTGCGACCCCATGGATGGTAGCCTACCAGGATCCTCCGTCCATGGGATTTTCCAGGCCAGAGTACTGGAATGGGTTGCTGTTTCCTTCTCCAGGGGATCTTCCCAACCCAGGGATCAAACCCGGGTCTCCCGCATTGTAGGCAGACGCTTTACTGTCTGAGCCACCAGGGAAGTCTGTATAAGGTACTCCAAACAGCTTACCTTTCCATGAAGCCATAACTAACATTTTACTTCAAACTTTACCTTTTAATAATATCTACTTTAATCACTTTCCAGAACTAGCTCATTTATGCCCATAGGCCTTTTAATCATGTTTTTTGGTAAGAAGTCATTAATCAATATTATGTCAGTCTAGTTAATATTGTTTAATGAAATAGATGGATCTAGCATATATATAAATGGCAACCCACTCCAGTGTTCTTGCCTGGAGAATCCCAGGCATGGGGAAGCCTGGTGGGCTGCCGTCTATGGGGTTGCACAGAGTCGGACAAGACTGAAGCGACTTAGCAGCAGCAGCAGCAGCAGCATATCTACGTAACTCCCTGGTGGCTCAGCGGTAAAGAATCTGCCTGCCAACGCAGGATACCGGGATTCGATTCCTGGGTTAAGAAGATCCCCTCTTGGAAAAGGAAATGGCAACCCACTCCAGTATTCTTGCCTGGAAATCCCATGGACAGGGAAGCCTAGAGCGCTGCATACAGTCCATGGGGTCACAAAGAGTTGGGCATGACTTAGTTACTAAACAACAACAAAGCATATATACATGCACGTACATATTCCAATTACCCTTTTATTTTCGTGTCAGTTGTTTGGAAAAGCTATTTGTAATATTTTTTTCTCATATAAATTATTTGTATTGTAGATCTATGTTCAATAGTGAAAATGGATACTTAATTAAGGATGTCAGTCCTAACATTCTTCAGTTCTGTTCCATGTCAAGTGCACTTAGTTCGTGTCAGTCTCAGAATCTATTCTAATAAAATGTGGGAGTATAGGAGCAAATTCTATGTCACCAGTGAGGAATAAGAGATATGTGTGTCAGAAGTTAAAATGAGAATAAGAATTTAGTCCTTGTGTTATGAAGCAAAATGAATGAAAGCTGGTTGGGATAAACATCTAGGCATGCTTGGAATTGCTGAATCTTTATCCCAAATCCTGCCTTATTCTTGACACTATAAAAATAGAGTCCTAATTCCATTTTGCATTTAACATTTCATATTACTTTCTCAAGATCTTGTTTACCTGCACACTTATTGCCGAAGTTAATCAACCTATGGTCTTTATCTTTATCAGCCTGTGGTCTTTATCTTTAATTTAGCAATGCATGAAAGCCAAACTACTGCCATGAAGTCAAAATATACACACCAAAATTTTCACAGGACAAACTAGCTTCTATGTCATGCCAAATCATTGATAGGAAATTGAGTTTACACTTTGTAATAGTATTGTGCATGATGGTGGGTTATAAAGTTCAATAAAGTTTAGATGCTGCTCTTAAAGATCTTTTGAATAATTGGCACATAAACCTGTATATCTTGAATCAATACTTGAAGTGTGAAGTGTTTTTACCTTCATTTGTAAGCATGTACAGAACTGATGTTGAACAAAGAAACATTCTCTCTGCCTTATTATTTCAGCTCTCATACTCTAAAGAATCGTGCTTTTTCAGGCTATCTTTAATGCCATCTGTGTTAATTTTTGTGATTTTTGTTGATGATTGTACTGTTTAATGGCCCCCAAGAAAAGCACCAAAGTGGTATCTATTATCCATAAGTACAAGGAGGTGATAAACCTTGTAAAGAAAATATGTGTATTAGATAAACTTTGCTCATATGCATCATATGCATCATAGTGCTGTTGCCATGAGTTCAATGATAATGAATCAAAAATATGGTACACTGAGAAAAAAGAAATTTGCCAGTCTGCACATGAGGCTACTTAGAAAATGCTTAATTAACATACATAGTGTGTAATTAAGTTATAGAAAAATGGAAAAGTGGGTAAATTTGGGGGTTCATAAGATGACAACTTTTTTTTAAAGTATAGTGAACCATATTCTTATGAGTCTGAAAGTCTGTATACACATGCTACATGCTCTTCCAGGTCTTATTCAAGGCATAAAAGAAATGACTTAAAAGATTCCTGACTTCATGTAATTTATCTTCCAATTCAGGGAGAAATGCAATCATCTAGTAAACTAATAAAAAAAAAAACCAAGATGGTAACATAGTTATACCCTTCAGTGAAAGAACTAAGACAGTATAATAGTGGATGTAGCAACTTTATATAGAAAAAAAGCCACTTTAGGAGGACACATTCCAGCCAAGATATAAAAAAATACGTTGAAGCCAGCCATGTGAAAGACTTCTCTGAACCTAATTTTTCCTGTATGAGATTTGTAATTATTTTTGTAAAAACATATTGCTAATTCTGAAATGAATGAAGATAGAGTCAACATAAAGTGAAATAAAAATCAATTTCTGTATATTTTAGCAAAAGAAAACAAAGAATATGTCTGTCATACCAAATACACTGTGTACATAAGTAATGAGACTATCACATCATACAGAAAAAGGAAGACATTTATGAAAACTCTCCCAGATTTGAAACTTCTTGAGGCTGAAAATCTGGAGATTTGCACATGTTATTTGTAGCTGTATAGAATCATCATAGAAACAGCTTTTCTGACACTGCTCACAGTTCTGCTTCTAAGGCAAGTTAGAAACAGGAAGTAAAAAGATATACAAAGAGGAAAAGTAATGAATAAAGTTAACCAAATTTCAAGTCTCTCACTTTTGATGTAGGTCAACCTTGAATTTTAGATGAATACTTGAATCACAATTCATCTAAATTAGGTCATCCATCCCTGGTGACAGATGTGTTTCAAAAATTAGCATTGACTTTCAAGTCATTGAAAAGGTTTCTATGAAACTTTGGAAGAGTTTCAAAAAAATTAAATATTTGACTTCTATTTTAAGTAAGAAATAGAAGACTATACTGCAAATTTTAAAAAGTCAGTTAATCTGAATATATTCCAAAGTGCAATATTTTGTTCCTCCCAAAATTAAATTAATGACAAGCATTCTGGTATCTATTTATATTATATTTTGTTATATCACTGACTCAATAGACATGAATATAAGCAAACTCCAGGAGATAGTAAAGGAAAGAGGAACCTGGTGGGCTACAGTCCATGGGGTCACAAAGAGTCAAACATGACTTAGTGACTGAAAAACAGCATATTATATTACATGGTAATTATTAGGAGCTTACATTAAAACAATCTGAGCTTAAAAGTAAACCAAACTCCTTATTCAAGCATTCTTTAAAGATAGTCAAACTTTGCTGATAATACCTGTGAGAGCACCACAGCAAAGGTCCTCATTTTTCTATGTTGAGGTGAGTACCTGCCTTCTCTTCCACCCTTCACTATACCTGACCCAGGAGAGGAAAATGAATTGTCTAGTTGGTGAACTTGAGAGACAAAAATGAGGGGAGCAGCCTTTCCTTATCTTATTGATGAGGTCAATCTGCCTGCATAGAAAGTAGATTGTACAACTCTACACCCTGTGCAAATTTTAGTGGGGAAGCATTCCCCCATTGCTCAGCAGTGAAGAATCTACCTGCAATGCAGGAGATGCAGGAGACATGGGTTCTATCCCTGGATTGGGAAGATCCCCTGGAGGAGGAAATGGCAACCCATCCAGTATTCTTGCTTCTTGGGATATCCTATGGACAGAGGAGACTGCTGGGCTACAATTTGTAGATTCAAAAAGGATCCATGATTCATTTTGATATTTGGCAAAACTAATACAATTATGTAAAGTTTAAAAAAAAAAAAAAAAGGATCCAACAAGACTGAGCCACCAAGTGTATTAAGGAAGGACACACAGTACACTCTCCCTTATGAAGGCCACTACTATCTCCCATGCAGTTTGAGAATCTCTGTACTTGGGAGGTGAAATTCAAAGGAGCCTATTTGACCATACTTACAACCATATTTCCCAAAGCTGATATACTGATCTCCATTTTTCTACCTGTTGTGCTTTACTACTAAAATGATTCTAAATCAAAATGCAAAGAAGAGGTATTCTTTATTGACCTTTAAAAATCCCAGAGGCATAGAATAATTTTACAAAGGGAGAAAATGTAATAGCAGGAGAAGTCAGTTTTTGGAGTCAGAGAATCTTACATTCAAATCTTATGTCTTTCCCCTCCTGGGTAACAACGGGCAAGTTATGTATCTTTTTAAAGCCCATGTTCTCCCAGTTGCTGTTGTTCAGTCAGTAAGTCAGTCCTGTCTGACTTTTTGCCACCCCATGGACTGCAGCATGCAGGGCTCACCTGCTTCACTATCCCCTGGAGTTTGCTCAGATTCATGTCCATTGAGTTGGAAATGCCATCCAAAGATCTCATCCTCTGTGACTCCCTTCTCCTTTTGCCTTCAGTCTTTCCCAGCATCAAGGTCTTTTCTAATAAGTCAGCTCTTCTCATCAGGTGGCCAAAGTATTGGAGCTTCAACTTCAACATTAATTCTTCCAAAGAATATTCAGGGTTGATTTCCTTTAAGAGTAACTAGTTTGACCTTCCTTGCAGTCTGAGGGACTCTAAAGAGTATTCTCCAGCACCACAATTCAAAGGCATCAATTCTTCAGTGCTCAGCCTTCTTTATGATCCAACTCATACGTTCTCCTAGTACAAAATAGAATGCAGGGCTTAGACGAAAATTGAAGATAGTGGAAATAAATTCTACAAGACAAAGAAGGTTCTAAATGAACATTTATCATCAATATTAATATTATATTTTCATTTACTATTGATATTTTAAAAAATCAAGGTTAATTAAAAGTTATGATGTGGTTAAAGATTTTTTATGTTCAAGTTATTATAGTTGGTATTTTTGCACTATTAATAGTAATTAATTCTTATTGATATTTTGAGAAAACCTATGGCACTACGTTAAGAAACATAATGATAAATTTCATTTCACTTCATAGAATTATTATGAAATCCAATTTATTTTAAATAGATGAGAACGGTAGACACTTAACTAAATTGTCAAATAATAAATATATATATAATCTATTAAACCTTCTTGATATGTCTTATATCAAAATTTTTTAACTTCTCATTCACTCTTATTCCTTTACCCAATCCCGAAGGGCCTAAATAGAACTAAAAGATGGAGAAATGGATATATACTCTCTACCAAATTGAGTGGGTTTTCTTCTGCTCTTGGAATGAGACTTAAACCATCAGAATTCCTGATGGAATTCCTAAATTTTCAACTTTAGGACTTGAACTACACCTTATACAATAGGCTCTGCTGGTTCTCAAACCTTCAGATTTGAACTGCAAATGTATCACCAGCTTATCTGGGCCTTCAGCTTGCAAATGGCAGATCATGAGACTTCTCAGCTCCTACAATCTCATGAGTTAATTTCTTATAATGAATTTCTTTATGTATATATTACTGGTTCTGTCTCTCTAAGAAGTCTTATTAATACAAAAATCAATTCATAGCTTATTTTGACTCACTGAAGATGTAAACATGAATTTCCTTTGTCATAATGCAAAATAGAAATAATAAAATACATTTTGCAGTCATGGGGAGAGAAATAAAATACTCAAAAACCTTGAAATATTAACATACTTATTATTAAGAGTTAAAGTTTTGATGAAAAATAATTATTAAATGTAATTGGTTTTTTTCTTGAAAGCAACAAAAGAGTCTAGCATTTAGAAAGGTAAACTCTAGATCATTAATTCCTGACAACACTTTTCCTTACAGTATATTGGTTTAAAATATAATGGTATCCTAAAAATTACCCAATACAAAGAGAAAACATAAAAATATGAGATAATTTAATTCTCCTGTATGTAAGTGAAATATATAACTGATCTTTGAAGGTTTAAGCAGCCAGCCTCCTGGCTACATATTGCTTTTTTATTGGTAGCTTGAATATTGATTTATTGGATTTCACTGTGTATTTTTTTTTCTTAATTTGAAGGATAATCACTTTACAGAATTGTGTTGGTTTCTGCCAAACATCAATATGAACCAGCCACAGGTGGGTTCCACTATCTTTTAGTTGCTACCAGGATGACACAAACTGACCTTAGGTTTTGGAAGGAAAGATCTTAGGGGAATGTGGGGAGCTATAAAAATTATTCATGAAGTAAATTCATGATTTAAGCGATTTTCCCCAATCATTTCCTACTTAACTATATTACTATGCATTTTACTACTCAGGAAGCAGTAAATTGTATAAGGAAGGATTTTCCCTGCTCTGAAATAGCAAATTAAAGTATTCGAGGTATTTATGCCCAGGTAAATGGAGCCAACAAATAATAATAAATAAATTTTTAAAATCACTGCTTGAATCTAAAATTTTGCCAGCTACTTTAAGGTGGCTTAATTATAAAGTGTATGTTGCATGCATTTGCAAATTTCATAAAATCTTATGATTAGATTTATGTTTCAAAAGTGACATCCAAATATCTTAACATTTTTCAGAATTATACATTTAATTCAAAGTAGCACTTTTTCACCTAATGGTGTTCAGCCTCCCCAGAAGTGATTGGTTCATTCTAAACAGAAATATATTTTTGCTGTTGTTCTATCCTCTTCCTCTAGCTGCTTTTAGAAGTTCCTCATTATTTTCCAACATAGGTAAGGAACAACTTTACATTGCTTTTTTTAGTTGTGAGAAAGATTGCATGGCTTGGCTAAATTGCACGTTCTTTCATTCATACTTTTGGCTCTGCATTTCCCCTAAAATACTGCTCTAATTCTTTATCTCAAGCCTCTCTTGAATGTATTCTCAACACTCTTAATCTAAATTTCTTCAATTTTCTTTTCCAAATCCCTGATGTGTTTTTGCTTTATCAAAAGTACTCGGGAAAAAAAAGCAACCATAACCCGAACAAACTATAAAGAATTAGAGGGCTACTCGATTTAAATAAAGAAGTAATTGAATAAATATTATTATAATATTTTTTAACACAAAGCACGTGACATTTTCTGTCATCAAACATGTCATTTTTCTAAGCCTTTTATCCAATTATCTTACATCAGTTGGATGTCCAATTATTCAATTCAGTTTTGACACTAAAATAGAGGTTAGTGCAAACGCCACAGGTTAAGGTCTCAGTCTTGTGAGACTGCTTCTATTACAAAGGCAGTTGTAAATGAAGTGCCAGCCTACACACACTTCTGACTCATAGAATTCAGGAGAGTGTTTTATTTACTGCTTCAGTTTATTATAGAAGATACAGCTTAGGCACAGCCAGCGAAAGAGAACTATAGGGAAAGGTATGGTGGAAGAGGGTGGAAGTACACCATCTTACCAGAACTTTGTTGTGTTCACCAACCCTAAAACTCCCCAATCTGTTTATGTGTGGTTTCATTATAGAGGATTGATTGATATCATTGGTCATTGGTGATTTAATTCAATCTCCAGGCCCTCTTTATTCTCCAAAAGTTGAGGGATGGGGAATGAGACTGAAAATTCTAAGCTTATAAATCACATGATTATTGACTCTGGTTACCAGTTCCTGTTAGAAGTCATCCAGAGGCCCTTTTAAGGGTCACTTCACTAACACAATCTATAAATAGGTATATTTGTTTACACATATAGATATATTTGATCAGATTGAAGCTCAAGCTCCAATACTTGGGCCACTTGATGAGAAGACCTGACTCATTAGAAAAGACCCTACTGCTGGGTAAGACTGAAGGCAGGAGGAAAAGGGGAACACAGAGGATGAGATGGTTGGATGGCATCACTGACTCAATGGACATGAGCTTGATCAAGCTTCCGGAACTAGTGGTGGACAGGGAAGCCTGGTGTGCTTCAGGCCATGGGGTCACCAAGAGTCGGACACAACTGAGTGACTGAACTGACCTAATCACATATATATGTGTGTGTGTGTGTGTGTGTGTGTGTGTGTGTGTGTAAGTTTATATATATACAGAGAGGCTTCCCATTTTATATATATATATAGTGCTAGTAGTAAAGAACCCACCTGCCAATGCAGGGGACATAAGAGAAATAGGTTCTATCCCTGGGTCGGGAAGATCCCCTGAAGGAGGGCATGGCAACCCATTCTAGTATTCTGGCCTGGAGAATCTCTTGGACAGGGAAGCCTGGCAGATACAGTCCATAGGGTTTCAAAGAATTGGACATGATTAAAGTGACTTAGCACAGCATATATATATATATATATATATATATATATATATATATGTATACACACACACATATGTGTTATATAATTATACTACAGTTATAAAGGTGAATTTTTTGCAATTTTTCCTCTCCACGTCTTTCGTGCTTAACTCTTGAAGGGAACAATTTCCATGGACTCCTAACACTGGAGGATGATTAGATACCTGAAGAATTATTTAGCTCCCCATTATCTTTCTCTTCTTTATATCTTAGGATAATGACAGTCTGGCCTGTCACCTAGATGTGAGGGAAGAGAACAATATTTCAAACAGATACACAAAGGAACAAAGAGGTAGACATGACTGAGCTTGTATGCAGGTACATACCATAGGCACTCTTTTACTATTATGTTAAAATATATTATTTTAATAAACAAACTGATTCCTCTATGCATAAAAAGGTGACATAGAGAAAAATTTGGCACCAAAAAATGCTTTCATGTATGTATGTCTATAAGTAGTGACCTTCTACAATGAATTATATCTGACCTATATGGTAAACATTTTGAAAGTGAAGGTGTGTAACTTCCCAGGAGCAGTAATTAAAGATATTGTAACTCTCACCTGTTTTCTTGGCTTGCTCATTTGGAGGAAGCCAGACCCCATGCCATGAAGATACTCAAACAGCCCTACAGAGAGGCACACAAATAAAGAGGAACTGGTGCTTCCCACCAGCAGCCAACACAGGCAACAATAATTTGTGAGTGATTAGAAAGAGCCACCTTGGAAGGAAATCTTTCAACCTCAGGCAAGATTTCTGATGGCTGCAGCTCTAACTCACACCTTACTGCAACCTCATTCAAGCTCCTGAGTTAGAAGAACCGGCTAAATTGGTACTCAATTTATCATCCACAGACACTAAACAAGATGATAAACAAAAATTGCCTAAAGTCACTATTTTTGAGTTAATGTGCTATGCAGCAATAAAGGGAGCACATTCTTTGGCTTATAATTTTCATAATTTGAAAGTGAAAATATTTAAAATGACAGATTTTAAAAGAATTTATCTCTATGGCTTAGAATTCCTAAGACAATAAATGGGTTAACAGCATATGTAGATACATTTAAACATATATATTTACTTTTTACACATATTGAATAGGAAAAAAATACTTAAATCTCCATACATTCTATCCTAATCAATGTTAAAACTCTTCTGTAATTATGAGATGGCTCCATTTTGAGCCCAATTATTCCAATTTGTATAGAATCTCACTTATAATTACCTGCTTTCTCCTGTGTCCCAGGTTGATGCTAAAAATATTTGATTTTGCTATAAATTATAATAATGCTTACAGTCATAAAAATTGCCTGGTATTTTCAACTAATTATCACATACTAAAATATAATTAAGCAGAAATTATCAATCATTACTAATAATTATATATTTCCATAAAATATTATTATATGTATACTTTTTATTTCTTCATTTCTTATTTTAAAAAAACAGAAAATATATTTTTAGGACTGAAAATAGTTTCTGTTCTCTGTGATGTAACTTTCTTCAAACATGAGAGCAAACACTTTTTGAATTTGACTGCCTGTGTGGAAAGACTTGAAGAAGAGACAGAATAGTGACAATTAATATTTCATTTTCTTTTAATGATAAACGTTTTTATTTAAGTTTTCCAAAAATAATTAATTTCTCACAATCTTAAACTGAAATATTAGTTTTGCCTCTTTTAAATGTATTTTCTCCACAACTGACATATTTCTGATTTATAGCATATATTTAATTTTAAAAATAGTAACTGACTTAGAGGGAGTTTGTACAGCCAAGGAAAGTGGATTTTCAAGTTGAAATACATATATTATAAAGATGAGAAAAATATAGCATGTTACACATTTAAAGTTTTACAGAAAAGCAGAGTCAAATATATCCTGTTCAATTCTAAGCAAACTCTATTGTTACAGAATCCCAAGAAATTTTCTCTACAATGCTATACATGAAGGAAGGCAGCTAACATAGAGGTACTCAAATGGCAAAGTTGAGGATGAAAAAGGACTTATATGCAGGGTTAAGGGATATAATTCTTATTTAGTTTATGTAAGTAAATAAGGGGAAAATATGTAAATAAAAGTTCTTGGAGTAGATGTTTTTTTTGTTTGGGTGCCCAAACTATTTTATTAAGACCCAGCATTTTTCTGTTACTCTAGCTCTTTATTTGTGCTGTCACTTTCAGTTTACATTGGTTTATTGCATTGGTTTAATTTTCAAGTTTCCTCTCATTTTGTTGGTGCCAAAATGGCCACTAATGTCCCAGACTCACCTTCAGTCAGCTTGCCAAACGCAGTACCTAAAGAGTGCCAAGGAATATTGTGGATTATCTCTTTGGACCAACCAGAATCACTTGCTCTTCCCTGAGTTGATAACTATGGACACAGTGATGGAACACAGAATGAGCTGACTTAAATCTTACATTATTCTAAAGAACCACAAGTGTAGAGTTAATCCATTCTTAAAAAACACATGGTCCTGTGGAAGGTGTTTCCCTATCAAAAAAGAAAAAAAAAAAATCAAATGAAGTGGCTAGAAGATAAAGATAAATATTACTTATATTGATATTTGGAAATAAGAAACAAAATAGATATTACTGACTATACTTTCTCTGTTCCTAAGATAAGTACTATGTATTGGAAAATATTTCTTAGCTTTTAGAGAACATAAGTGTACTGATTGCAAACTGGTCTCTTTTTTTGGCAACACACACATACATACAAACACACGCACATATGTGTGTGTTCATTTATGTGCATGTGTGTGTGCTAAGTCATTTCAGTTGTGTCCAACTCTTTTGCAACCTCATGGACTGTAGCCCACCAGACTCCTCTGTCCAAGGGATTCTCCAGGCAAGAATACTGGAGTGGGTTGCCATTACCTCCTTCAAGGAATCTTCCTAGCCCAGGGATCAAGCCTGTGTCTCTTATGTCCCTTGCACTGGCAGGCAAGTTCTTTACCAGGTGTCATAAAAAGTTTTTCCAGAGATAATTACTCAATTTGAAAAAGTTTCTGAAAAGATAAGACTTTTGAGTTTAATAAAATTGTCCACTGAAGCAGATACGTAGGGGTAAATTGAAGTCTGCAGCTGCCTCTCCCTGTCTACTCCCACTCTTGTCTGAAATCATTATTAAGCATACTCCACCATGATTAGAGTTCTAGGCACCCTGTCTAAACCAGTAGCCTAGTAAAAACTTTGTAAAGAAAATTAATAACAAAAATTTCAAGGACACAGTAAATATAAAGCAATCTGAAAGCAACTTTTCTGCAAACAAAATATGTTAATTCTTCCCTGATAATTATTTCCTCACTAATGCCTTTGAAGGGCCTCCCAGGTGGCTTGGTTAGTAAAGAATCCACCTGCCAACGCAGGAGATGCAAGAGATGCAGTTTCAATCCCCAGGTCAGGAAAATCCCCTAGAGTAGGAAATGGCAACCCACGCCAGTATTCTTGCCTGGGAAATTTCATGGACAGAGAAACCTAGTGAGCAACAGTCTGTGGGGTCGCAAAAATTTGGACAGAACTGAGCATGCATGCACATACATATAATACCTTTGAACATTATATTTCCTTTGTAAAAATCCCCTCATAATATTTTAACCACTCTTATTCAAATGATGCTTCTCAGTTGTCTGCTCTTCTTAAGGAAACTAGTAGGTGTGTGGATAATGTTGCAAAAAACAGAATAGCAACAGGAAACTGTAAAGAGATTGTTGTCATCTGCCAAGAAAGAATTTAAATTTTCTTACCATCTTCTGTCTCTCTATCCAAAATTAATCTCCCTTTCACACTTCAAAATGTCAGCACTGTCTGTTTTAAGAGCTGATACAGCACTTTAAAAAATATTTATTTTCTTGTTGCTTTTTAGTTCTTTCAGGCAGTCTATGAAAAAGAATGCATATAGGCCTTTCAGAAGAAAACTAACTATTATGATGTGTATTTCCCATTTCTATATTTCAGGTAAATTATATATAATTTAAAATAAAAATCAACTAAATTGAAATTTGCTTGTTTAATATCTGTCACTTTTTTTCCCTTTTTCTTATATTTTTGCTTTTTTATACATAGTACAGATTGTTTACTCTGAGCAACTTCAATCTCATCAAGTTTTCAAATATTTCCTCCATACTTAAAATAGGATTAGACAGTGGAGAAAATAAGGAGATATCAAAAATTAAAACTAAAGACTAGCTAGAGTGAGGCTGACATACTAAATATTCAGTGAAGAGAAATTCTCTGTTCTAAGCCCATCTGCTAGAAGTCATCTCTTCAAATTGTAAGAAAAATGCCTGCAGGAGAAATTTTACTGTATAAGTCTATAAATACTTAAATGGTAATGACAAACTCAGGACTTTAAAGTAAGTCCCAATTCATTATCCAGTATAAAAAAAAAAAAGGCATAGCAAATAATGATGTCCAATGTAATATTACTTAAGTTAACAATATTTAGGGTTAATTGAATGTGTTTTATACAAATTAGAGCTAAGTACCAGTCTATAAGTTGTTAGCTAACATTTGAAGTACTTTAATCAATAATTCACATTAAAGGGTTTTGGTAAACACTGGAAATATTCCAAAATGGAATCAATACCCAAAATGTTATAAAAGAAAAATAAATTAAAAATGTTATTCAACTCAGCACAGAAGTTTCAGTAATTAGCATGAGTAATGTTAGATATATTTTAGGGGTGGTAAAATAAATTCACAAAAGTAGTTTACTTAGAAAATGTATAGGAACCCTAATATTGTTATGTAAGTATAAGAATCCATCAGACCCTGCAGCTTGAAACCTATGGAACTAATATCTAGGTCAAGAATTCTGGTTTGTCCTAAATGTCCCACCCTCCAGTTTTTCATAGGGTATTGTTGTGTTTGATTTCACCAGATATTTGCCTGACCTGTTATCAGAATATGATTCTTTCCGACTCAGAGTGATCTTCCCCTACAAGATACACATCATAATGCCTGAAGACAGGGAGCTGAAACAGTTTAGGAAAGCAGGTTATGTAATAGATTTGTGATTTTTTGCTAGGAATGTTCATATATCCCTGTATTTGCTTAAAACTCATTTTTGCTTAAACATATCACCTTCTTATGGGAGACATAATCCCATCTATATCTAATTTTGAGAAGTAATGACATTTACCTTCAGAATTAGAGACTTGTTTAAAAGCCAAATTGCTTAGGTACTTAAAATAATTTTATTTGCCGATTTGAGTATTTAAAAGTAATCATGTTGTTTACATCAACTCATGTAGTTTTTTTTTTTTTTAATATGAAACAATGTGTGATGTATTACCATGTGAAAAATAGAATGCACCAAAAAATTAAGAAAATTATTTTTAATGAGAGCAGTTATTAATGAGGAAAGTCCCAAAGAAAAGGATGGGGGTCTTGGGGTTTTACGAAGGCTGATACAGAAGGAAGTCATCTTGGATTCTTATGGCAAGCAAGAGAAAGAAAGAAGCTTCTTATCTGAGTCATTGAAGAAAGATAGAGATAAGTTTATCTCAGGATAAACAGAATACACTGGGTCACCAAGACAATCTTATTATTCTCCTTAGCTTAATTACTCTTTAGACAGCTTTTACCTTGATTATAGATCTTGACCTTCCTTTCATTAGAGCATTTACTTTAGAAAAGTCAAAATTTTTAATTTTTTGTTTGCCACTTTGAGATGTAAATCTTGCAGATTGTTGCCAGTTTTTGTTGTTGTTGTTGTTAAAGAAAGACTCTTCTCAGGAATTTCTTTCTCAAGGACAAGAAAACCATCCCCTTGAAGTGTAATCAAAGTCATTCTGCTTAAATCAAATGTAAGAATTATCAATGAGACCTATACTAGGTCGCTGTGTAAGGGTAGAAGCTTAAGCATCAATTAGCAAACTTGGAAGGCTTAATCACATTGAACAACTTCTTTCCTAACACCCTCCAGTAATTTTTCACAAGCTTATCCAAAACCAAAAATCTTTCCTACCTTTTATTTCAGTAAAGTGTGTTCAATCTCGCTCCCCTTTTGCGATAGTCTTGAACAAAATCTTCCTTGCCTGATTAACTCTGTCAGGTTCAATTTTTCTCTAAGGGCAAGGAAGCTTCTTTGGAGCACAAAGAGGAAGTGGTATTTCTTTTTTTTTTTTTCTAATTTTATTTTATTTTTAAACTTTACATAATTGGAAGTGGTATTTCTTAACTATTCATTTTGCAGTTTTCCTGGGAACAAGGCTCAGGAAAACATCAACTTTGTCAAACTTTACAGAGAAGTGTGAAATAAAAAACAACCTAGACTTATGCAACAGAGTCAGACATGACTGAAGCGACTTAGCATGCATGCATGCATTGGAGAAGGAAATGGCAACCCACTCCAGTATTCTTGCCTGGAGAATCCCAGGGACAGAGGAGCCTGATGGGCTGCCATCTATGGGGTCGCATAGAGTTGGACACAACTGAAGCGACTTAGCAGCAGCAGCAGCAGCAGACTTATGCAATGAGTTTGTTTTTTTTTTTTTTTTTAACAGAACTGCTCTTTTATTTAAATATTTATTTATTTCTTTGGCTGTGCTGGGTCTTAGGTATGGCATGTGAACTCTTAGTTGCAGCATGTGGGATCTAGTTTCCTGACCAGGGATTGAACTTGGGCCCCCTGCCTTGGGAGCTCAGAGTCTTAGCCACTGCACCATGAGGGAAGTCCCTGCAATAAGAGATTTATTTGAAAGTGCTTAAGTTGGAAACTTCAGCAAAGACTCCAGCTATTAATGTCAGTTAATTTTTATTTTGTCTAAAGTCTGATACCTTTCTTCCTGCTAAGTGATCATGCAAGTCTTCAAAAATTTTAACACACCTACACAACTTTTCTTATCTCTTTCTTTGATGACTACATTGCCTTGGCATCATTAAGTACTTTGAGAACATCTCATATCATCTCCCTCAATTTTACATTTTCCTTTATCTTTCACATGCATCTATATTTACATTTTCTCACCCTTTCCTTTAGTAAGTCTCTACATCTCTCCATTCTTAGAAAATAGGATACAAATTAAGGACATGTCTATTCTATCCACTGTATAATCATACTAATCTCTCTTTCTGTCAAGAATTTTGTGAAAATAAGTGAGGGAGTGAGTATAGAGACAGATGAGAAATGCACCGATCTCAGGACACATCGGCATGGAAAAATACAGAAGAGAAGAAAGATCTAGAAAATCTACCTTATATAAAATTGATACTGTTTCAACAGGGAACTGAGAAATGCAGATTTTAGAAAGATGAAAACGAGAAAGGCGAAATAATAATGACAATAATAAAGGCTTCAATCATTAAACCCTTATAGGGCATCAGGCAGGCACCATATTGAAAGCTTAGCAAATAGTCACACAGAAACATCTGTAATTTAATTAACAATTTAATTCATAAAAATCAGCTGCATTTTTTTCTAATGATAACAGTGTGAGATAAAAGAGAATAATAGGTTGTCTCTTCACCCACCCCCACCCGCCCAACTCAAGACCATAAACTGGGAGATAAACCTATATTTATTACAAAGCAAATGTAATACATAAGCAGATATGAACTTAAATGATTCATTGCTGAATTTCATGAGGGCAGATTTTAATTTCTACTGAATTCTGGGAAATAAAATATCCAGTAGAGTAGCCACTGCTGCTGCTGCTGCTGCTGCTAAGTCGCTTCAGTCGTGTCCGACTCTGTGTGACCCCATAGACGGCAGCCCACCAGGCTCCCCCATCCCTGGAATTCTCTAGGCAAGAACACTGAAGTGGGTTGCCATTTCCTTCTCCAATGCATGAAAGTGAAACAGTCATGTCCGACTCTTCGCAACCCCATGGACTGCAGCCTACCAGGCTCCTCCATCCATGGGATTTGCCAGGCAAGAGTACTGGAGTGGGGTGTCATCACCTTCTCCACAAATGATTCTAAAAAAAAATGAAACAAAAGATCTTGAAAAATTCAGTTTAGTTCAGTTGTTTAGTCGTGTCTGGCAAGATCTTTGTGACTCCATGGACTGCAGCATGCCAGGCTTCCCTGTTTATCACTTGAAAATTAGCCTGACTTAAAATTAGTGTGTAGGGAATTTTAGGCAAAAAGAAAATGCGTGTATGAAAATGGAAGCTAGAATGATCAGAATCCAGAATCATTGTGCTGCATGTCAGAGTTTCTAGAACTGAGAATCTCATGGGGGTTAAAAAATGGTTAAAATAAATATGAATAGTTTGAGTGGGGCCAGACTGCAGAGACAGTTAAAAATTCACATAACATCTATTCTTTGTGAAAGTCAGACAAAACTTGAGACTTGTGAACTTGTTTTCAGACAAGCTAGAACTAACTTATTTCAGATATAGTGCCAAGATATGAGTCATATTTTCAATAAAATATGGCTGGGAACTAACAAATGGAAAGAATTCAGAACACAATATTCTTAATTTATCATAAGAAAGGGAACACTGGGAAGACTTTTTTTTTTTTTAATTTAAGAAATCAGAGTTTGGTGTTTTTATTACTTACCAGATGAGCACACTACATTTCTTATAAAATATAACTTAATTATAAACGATTTGAAGTTTTAGTACAATAATAACTGCACAAACCGATGTGGAATTTCATTATGTGTTATATAAAAAGAGTGTTGTCTTCGATATTTCCAACTTAAAAAAATAACAAAACCAGCAGCAAACAATATTTTTAAATTTCTTAGTCATATTTTCTTGTCCTTAAAGAAATATGAAAGAAAATTGTTGTTTTATGTTTAATGATTAATATAAAGAACCAAACATAAAACTAGATATTTGAAAATTTAAAAATTTAAACTGAGGTTGCTGCTGCTGCTGCTAAGTCGCTTCAGTCGTGTCCGACTCTGTGCGACCCCATAGATGGCAGCCCACCAGGCTCCCCCGTCCCTGGGATTCTCCAGGCAAGAACACTGGA
Source organism: Bos taurus (assembly GCF_002263795.3). Lineage (NCBI taxonomy): Eukaryota > Metazoa > Chordata > Mammalia > Artiodactyla > Bovidae > Bos > Bos taurus. The sequence goes on along the minus strand of NC_037333.1, from coordinate 48,749,382 downwards.
GTGGGTTGCCATTTCCTTCTCCAATGCATGAAAGTGAAAAGTGAAAGTCAAGTCGCTCAGTCGTGTCCGACCCATAGCAACCCCATGGACTGCAGCCCACGAGGCTCCTCCATCCATGGGATTCTCCAGGCAAGAGTAAGGGAGTGGGGTAAATTGTGGTTAGCATTTTTCAAATGTTTAAGAATTATTTCTATATACAACCAACTTAACCAAAAATGAATATATAAACCTGGGAAAAACTAAAAGAATATATTATTTTGACAAAAAAATTAAAAAATAAAAAAATTTACTGTTTTTAACTAAATTCTAAATGTATCATGAGGCTGGTGTCTTCAGTTATTTCTATGTAGCCTGCTGCATATTTTCCCTAAACTGAATGTACTATATTTTTAAGAGAAAACACTGTGTTTTTGAGTGATGGTGGGAAGAAGTTATGCATCTCAGTTCAGTTCAGTTTAGTTGCCCAGTCGTGTCCTACTCTTTGAGACCCCATGGACTGCAGCATGCCAGGCCTCCCTGTCCATCACCAATTCCCGGAGTTTATGCAAACTCATGTCCATTGAATCGGTGATGCCATCCCACTATCTCATCCTCTGTTGTCCCCTTTTCCTCCTGCCTTCAATATTTCCCAGGGTCTTTTCAGATGAGCCAGTTCTTCCCATCAGGTAGCTAAAGTACTGGAGTTTCATCTTCAGCATAGGTCCTTCCAATGAATATTGAGGACTATTTCCTTTAGGATGGACTGGTTGGATCTCCTTGCAGTCCAAGGGACTTTCAAGAGTCTTCTCCAACACCACAGTTCAAAAGAATTAATTCTTCAGTGCTCAGCTTTCTTTAGGGTCCAACTGTCACATTCAAACATGAGTACTGGAAATACCATAGCCTTGACTACTTGGACCTTTATTGGCAAAGTAATGTTTCTGCTTTTTAATATGCTGTCTAAGCTGGTCATAACTTTTCTTCCAAGGATCAAGAGTCTTTTAATTTTATGGCTGCAGTCACTATCTGCAGCGATTTTGAAGAAAGTAGGGAAAACCAATAGACCATTCAGGTATGACCTAAATCAAATCCCTTACAATTATATAGTGGAAGTGATTAATAGATTTAAGGGATTAGATTTCATAGACTGAGTGCCTGAAGAACTATGGATGGAGGTTCATGACATTGTACAGGAGATAGGGATCAAGACCATCCCCAAGGAAAAGAAAGGCAATGTGGTTGTCTGAGGAGACCTTACAAATAGCTATGAAAAGAAGAGAACTGAAAGGCAAAGGAGAAAAGGAAAGATATATCCATTTGAATGCAGAGTTCCAAAGAATAGCAAGGAGATAAGAAATTCCTCAGTGATCAATGCAAAGAAATAGAGGAAAACAATAGAATGGGAAAGACTAGAGACCTCTTCAAGAAAGTTAGAGATACCAAGGGAACTTTTCATGCAAAGATAGGCACAACAAAGGAAAGAAATGGTATGGATCTGACAGAAGATATTAAAAAGAGGTGGCAAGAATACACAGAAGAACTGTACAAAAAAGATCTTCACAACCCAGATAATCACAACGGCGTGATCACTCACCTAGAGCCAGATATCCTGAAATGTGAAGTTAAGTGGGCCTTAGGAAGCATCACAAGGGCAAAGCTAGTGGAGCTATGCCATAAGGAGAAGCAAAGAACTATTACATGTAAATATTAAGTACCAGTTTTATGTGATAAGTTTGTGGGATCAATATTAATATAGAGAATTTCATCACAATGAAGTGTGTTTCACAGAAGCTACCTACTTAAACTGACAAACATGATAAATTTAGCAGGATAAGAACTGTGTGACATTATAACTTCTACAGTAAGTAGTCTACACTCCATCTTTAAGACAGCATTTTAAAAACAGTCATATTGACCAATTACACATGAAAAAATAATTAAAGCAAAATATATGAGTTTATAATTAAGTTCTTATATGATTTTTTTCATATATTTTAATGCAAGTTGGTTAGACTCACAAATCTAAGCCTAGAAATCATACTTAATTAGCTCAGAGATGACACACTAAGTCATCAGAATTTTTTCTATTTTTTATCAATAAAGATGAATATCCCATGTTTCTTTCTTTTCTTTTTTTTTTTCTCTGAGTTTTGCATTTTATTGAAACCTCATACATACATTGCTTGGATGTAGAATTCTAAAACCATGTTTTTCCAAAAAACATTTTTATACTATATCATGGAATAATGAATATACCAGTGGAATACATAAGTCACTCAATTTGCTTCTCAATGTGTTAAACAGAGAATTATTTGCTCATTTGGTAAACTTTACCTCATTTGCTTCTTCACCTTCATCATAATCATCATCATCGTCAATAGCTTCTCCAGTAAAGTATAACAATGATCTTGGGGTTATACGCTCACATAAAAAGTGACCAATTTCAAAGTCTGCAGCGAGGATACCTTCAGAATCATCATCCAGATCTCCACTCTCAGGAACTTCAGGAGGGGCAAAAAAAATTAGAGAAAGAGTCATCAGAAACTGTTTTGGTCACAGTATGAACTGTCCCACGTCCCTTGTGTTTCTGCTTCTTAATCATTTTCAAAGTGATATTCTTTCTTTTTTCCAATCTATCTGGCACCCTGTACAACCCACAATTTCTGGTCCATCAAAAGAAAACGGATCAGAATCATCTGGTTCTGACCCCATGTTTCTTAATTGCTATGTTCATCTGGTATTTTCTATTTTTAGCAGTACTTCCCTTGAAACCCTTGCCCTGCATTACCTTTTTCCATGAATTATTTGTCAATCAGCAATAAGGAACTTCACTGAAATCCCACAACAGAAGTTCAAAAATCTGTTAACTTCAAGATTTTTTCTTATCCTCATGTAAAATGTTGTTTGTCTTTCTTATTTATAAAAAAGGAGAAAGAGTGGAGGGAGTTAAAGAGATTTTAGGTGTTAAGACTTGGATACAACGTAAGCCAGGGGATTCTCCAGTTTGATACTTTTGGGAGTCTAGATAATTAGAAATTGGGTATAAAGATTTTTTTTTTTCTCTACAAGTTCGTAACAGACAAAAACCTGAAATGGCAGCAGTTATTTATCATTGACTGAGTACACAGGAGAATTTGCACAATATCTGCAACTACTGTCTGCTGAAAACTTGTTTTTTCAACTTCTTAAAGCTAAATGTTTAAAAGCACTTTATAAATAAAAAGAGGAGACTATTTTTGAAATAGTGTCTCCACTCAGCACTTTTTTTTTTTTAACCTAAGACCATTCAATCTGACATATGTCAGGGGTAATTAGCAGTCTTAGCAGTCTTCTGCTAACAGAATACCTGGTGTACTTAGCAGGCATTTCTTGTTCCTCATTAACCAAATTATGTTCAGGTCATATATCAAATCTTTGACAATAATGCCACTTTCATGCTTAATTGGTTAAATAAATGTGTGATTTTGGTAACTGTACTGAGATACTACTGTAAATTCTTATAACCATGGCATTTGCCTGATGTAGACTGTGATGTCATTTGATCTATTGTATAGATTTAATAACACTAAAAATTAATGTAGCATTTGTTCCATATCAATGAAGATTTCTCCAGATGTTAATAACATTTTAGGTAAAATTCTAGTCAATATTTTGAACATTCTATTAAATGAAGTCATAGTATTTTTATGAAAAATATTATATCTGGCATTAAGCACAGAAAAATAAATTGATAACTTGTTTCTGAGAGGGGAGATCGAAATCTTGACATACGGTAATTAGCAGAATTTATATCTTGCTATGGGATATTTACAGTAATGACTGTGTTCTTAGAATACTTTTGGATCACAGCAAATATTGGCTTATAAAAAATCAAGAAAATCATGTTATGGGAAAGAGGAAAGATATTAATAGTAGTCTCAAAATTCTTGCTCTATGTTTTCTACTAATTAGCACTTTTCTAATGAGTGCTAACCAAATGAGACTTTGACATAAATTAGCAAAAAAGTTCTCAAAACCTTTAAAAGTAAAATAAATGACATATGGCAAAATGTTGATGTGGTAAGCACTTAAATGTATTAGTTATTAATATGAAGAACTTTAAACATATTAGATATCAAACCTACGTTAATACCAGGTTTATCACTAAGGATTACATTTGGCTGCATTTATCAGTAAAAACATGAATATAATATTAATAAAAATAAAGTTTACCAGTGGTGTGAGCAAATTGTAAGTGTGTTCCCTATTCATCGGAAAGAACCCTGGAAGTAAGTAGTCCAGGGCTATATAGAAGTTCCACATTTACCATGAATACAGACTCATTCTCTTTTCTCTCCCATTATTCTAGATCAAGGATAGAAGACTTTTTATTAAGGGGTCAGGAATGAAATATTCTAGGATTTTCAGTCCACACAGTTTCTCCCACAACTTACTAATTCTATTTCTGTCACAAAAAGTAATTTGCCAGTGTAGCATGAAACTACTAAATACCTACTAAAGTAGATATGATGGAAGGAAAGTCATGACCAACCTAGACAGCACATTCACAAGCAGAGACATTACTTTGCCAACAAAGGTCCATCTACTCAAGGCTATGGTTTTTCCTGTGGTCATGTATGGATGTGAGAGTTGGACTGTGAAGAAGGCTGAGCGCTGAAGAATTGATGCTTTTGAACTGTGGTGTTGGAGAAGACTCTTGAGAGTCCCTTGGACTGCAAGGAGATCCAACCAGTCCATCCTAAAGGAGATCAATCCTGGATGTTCTTTGAAAGAATGATGCTAAAGCTGAAGCTCCAGTACTTTGGCCACCTCATGCGAAGAGTTGACTCATTGGAAAAGACTCTGATGCTGGGAGGGATTGGGGGCAGGAGGAGAAGGGGACGACAGAGGATGAAATGGCTGGATGGCATCACTGACTCGATGGACGTGAGTTTGAGTGAACTCCAGGAGTTGGTGATGGACAGGGAGGCGTGGCGTGCTGCGATTCATGGGGTCGCAAAGAGTTGGACACAACTGAGCAACTGAACTGAACTGATATTCCAGTAAAACTGCTGTCAACTACAAATTGGCATTTGCCAAGGATATTCGCCATCTGCCTCAGCAGAGATTGAATCCCGTACTTCTGGAGCTGTTGACTTTCAACATGCCCTTGAGGGCAGTTCAAGGTGGAGAGTGAGGCACTGTGTGCTCCATGGAAACTGGTAGAGTAAGTCTTTATGTAGTTAGATATTTTCATGAACTGATTTCATGATCCCAATCCTTGTATTTCCTCATACCTAGAAAAGCACTAAATCCTTTCATGGTGATAGCAGCTTCTCCTGACTAGCAAAAGACCTTTTTTAAAGCAAGCATGTGATTACATTGAACTCCCCCTTCACTAATATCTTATACATTGATCTTCCCTCACTGCCTCTTTGGAGCAGTCTCTCAGAGCTATCTGAGGCTGCTGTCCCCATTTTGCCCCAAATTAAACTTAACTCACAACTCTGGAGTTGTGCATGTTTTTTGGTCAACACTGTATAGAGAAAAACAAATGATGGGATGGGTTTATCTCATGGATGATAATTATACTAAGCTCTCCTTCAGAATGTGGCTTTCATCCTCAAGGTCAATTCATGACTCAAGATGGCTGTCAGAGGTCTAGATGTAATATTCTAAGTGAAAGCTAGAAGAACTGCAGATACTAAAGGATCCAATGGACTTCCTTCACAGAGAATAAGCTCTTTTTAAATTGAGTTTCAATGAGGACCTGCACAATATTTTTATTTATATCTCTGTTTAATAAATAATCTGAAAGATCTTTATTCTTGATTCCTAAAAACATAAGCACTACATGCTTAAAACTGAGAATTGGTTGGCTGTTGTCTCCAGTTCCTGGGAAGTAACCTCTAAATCCTTGGAATTTCCCCAGGGAAGTGTTTTTGTTACTTATGGTGGGTCCCTGGGACCAAATCTGATGGTTTATGTTAATGAGATTGCCTAGGGTGGCAGCTACCCATTACAGAAAGAATAAATATGTGGTTAGAGATTTGGGGCTTTGAGCCATATCAGTCAACCTCCAGGAAAAAGAGAGAATTGGAGATTGAACTCAGCCATATAAACAATGATTCAATTAATCTTGCCTATAGAATGAAACCATAATAAAAACTCAGGACACTGATGTTTGAGTAAGTTTCCTTGGCTGGTAATTCTCTGCATATTATCACACACTGGTGTGTCCAAAGGCACATCATGAAGACAACAAAGCTGTATATTTTGGACCTTCCCAGACCACATCTTATGCGTTTCCCCCTCAGACTGGTTCTGATTAGTGTTATTTTGTTTTAATAAATCTAATCATAAGTACAGTGTTCTCCTGAGTTCTGTGAATCATTCTAGAAAAAGTATTAAATTTGAGTACATGGTAAAAACTCTTTAATTGTAGCTCGTGATCAGAGTGGGGATCTCTGAGATTGTGTCTGGCATCTGAAGTAAGGCAAAAGCAGTTTTGTGGAGGATGATGCCCTTAATCTGTGAAGTTTGGCCTGGATCCAGGTAATTAAGTCTCAGAAGTTATTGCAATCTCATTTGCCAGAAGTTAGTCATTTGACTACATCTAGATTTAAATCCCAGGGACAGGGGAGCCTCGTGGGCTGCCGTCTATGGGGTCGCACAGAGTCAAACACAACTGAAGCGACTTAGCAGCAGCAGCAGTAGCAGCAGCAGCAGATTTAAATTAGATTTTTAGACTCATATCTTCCATACCACCATTAGGCTTAGAATACTGCCCACATATCCTATAATTAAGCTAAATATTTGGGATTCTAGCTTGAACTAAAGGAGATCAGTCCTGAGTGTTCATTGGAAAGACTGATGTTGAAGCTGAAACTCCAATACTTTGGCCATCTGATATGAAGAGCTGACTCATTTGAAAAGACCCTGATGCTGGGAAAGATTGAAGGCAGGAGGAGAAGGGAACATCAGAGGATGAGATAGTTGGATGGCATCACTGACTTAATGGACATGAGCATGGGTAAACTCCGGGAGTTGGTGATGGACAGGGAGGCCTGGCGTCCTGCAGTCCATGGGGTCTCAAAGAGTCAGACACAACTGAGTGACTGAACTGAACTGAACTGAAGCTTGAACTACTTGGACATCTTCCTTCTAAAAAAGGTCATCTTTCTTTAATAATTAACTTTATTATGTTTCACTTTTTGGTTTGCCTCAGCTATCACAGTAACAGCAAGACTACATGGTCATCTAGCAACTCCTTTCATTTACTTCTCTTCATAAGTCAGTTGAAAAATTAAGAAATTTCTCATCTTCCTACTACCACATCTAAAAACCTCCTTTGGTCTGTACTCATATTTTCCTGTGATCCTTTGAATTACAAAAGTAACATAAGAAGTATTTGCTCTATCAAAAACAAATTATCTTCCTAGTTTCCATGTTCCATTACTTATGACTTGTCAAGTACTTTGATTTAATTAGTGCGTATATTCTCTTTATTACAATAATATTTTTCCAGCATGCAAACGTCCTTACTCTCTTCCATTAAATAAAAGATAACTAAATGAAACCTTAAACTTCTAGCCTTATTCTGCTCTAATTATCTCCCAATCATCTGCTCCTGTTCTTAGTAAAACTTTGCAATATATGTGCCTGAGCTAGCTGTTTACATTTCCTTCTTCCTACTTTACTGTGGTTTTTCTTCCTATCAATCCATCAGACTGTTCTTGGTAACACTGTTAGTGTCAATTACAAATTGGCACTTGCCGTCTACCTCTACCAAGATTAAATCATGTGCTGCTGCAACTGCTGATTTTTAACACCCTCTTCTGAAAAAAGTTCAGGGTGGAGAGCAGAAGTGAGGTACTCTGTGCTCAGGGAACAACTGGCAGGACAAGCCTTCAGATAGATATCTTCAGGAGCCAAATTTATGAACCCAGTTCTTATATCTCCTCATATCTAGAAAAGCACTAAAATCCATGATGATAACTATTCTTCATGACTAGCAGAAAACTTCTGGAAAAATAATGTGAATGCGTGCACTCTCCCTTCACCAAAATCACATATATACTCAACTTCCTTCCTACTTATTTGAAACAGTTTCTCAGAGATATTTGAGGCATTGTCACCTGGGCTGCAGTCCTCATTTTGCCCCAAATAAAACTTGCAACTGTCATGTTGCGCACTTTTTAAGTCAACGTTAGTGATCCCCATTATGCCAGCAGTGAAAGTAACCATTCTCTTTTATCTTGTATTTTATCAGCCCTTGACGGTGTTGATCCAGTTCTTATCTCTTGAGTAAAATAGCATATATGTATGCTTTTCCTCTAATTTCACTTGTATGTCTGCCTAATTTCCAATGCTTCTGCCTCTTCCTCATTTACTTATTCTGTGGATCCAGGGAAACCCCATGATTTGTTCAGAATATATTCTATTATTTCTAGACATATGATTTTTAATAGGGAATTTCATCTATGCATCTGGCTTTGAAAACAATGCCAGCACAGACTGATCATCACATTTCAGCTATAGCTCTGACTTCTCCCCTGAACTTGAACCTTATTCCAAGCTTTCCATTAACTATCTTCATTTCTTCATTTGTAGTTCTGACAATATCTTAAATTTTGCATATTCAAAAATCGAGTATTTTTTTCCTTTTTTAAAATTGAAGTTCAGTTGGTTACAATATTGTATTAGTTTCATGTGTACTGCAAAATGATTAAGTTATATATATTTTCAGAATTTTTTTCCATTGTAGGTCATTACGAGATATTGAATATAGTTCCTTGTGCTACACAGTAAATCCTTATTGTATTTATTTTATATATAGCAGTGTGTATCTCTTAATCCCATGCTCCTAATTTATCCCTCCCTCACTTTTGTAGTGAATAATGATGTTTATTTTCCATGTATATAAGTCTGTTTCTATTTTGTAAATACATTTTTATTATATTTCAGATTTCACATATAAGTTATATCATATAATATTTGTCTTTCTCTGTCTGACGTACTTCCTTTAATATGATAATCTCCAGGTCCATTCATAAAAACGAATTTCTTGATAACTTCACAACCAAACCTTTCTTATTCATTCTTTCATTCTTCATCTCAGGGATATCAGAATCATCCTACCAGTTGGCTAAACCCCAAACCTGAGAGTTCTGTTTGATGTATCACTTTCCTTCATGTCTCACATTCAGTTAAAGTCCTGTTGAAATAATGTAAAAAATGTTGAATGTTTCCATTTCCCCCCACTTCTACTGCCCCTATTGGTGCCCAAACTACTCTTGTCTTTTGCCTGAGGACTAAAATAAACTCTGTGCTTCCAGTTATTTAGGCCTATAAGCAATTATCCACAGTTTGTAATTTTAAAAGTTAAATTATATTGCATTATTTTCTTGATTAAAATCCACTAATAGTTCTTCCAAATGAAGCTAGTATAAATCAGTGTTCCTATTTAATGGCAGGTTCATGCTTAGCTTTCTGACTTTTCCATTTTTTTCTTTACTTACCTTATTCAAGTCAAATAACTTTTCTATTTTCTGAACATGTCAAATCATTCCTTTTTCAAAATCTTTGTGGCTAAAATATGTCTGAAATATTCTCCAGACATTCTTATGACTAAACTCTTAAGACCCTACCACCTCTGAGAGCTCTATATTGACAAACATATTTAAAGTAACATCACCCCGCCCCCATCACTCTGTGATAACATCATCTCCTTTATCATCTCCTTAGCAGTTATCACTAAAGTTATTTGTTTTACTCCTTTATTCTATCTCTTTCTCCAATGGAAAAAATATTGAGAATCTGTAGTAAATTTGTTGAACTGTAGATTCTGATTTAGTAGGTCTTGGGTTGCATCTGAAATTTTGCATTTCTAACAAGATCCCAGTTGAAACATATTTATCTAGGGATTTCATGACTCTTTTTTTTTTTTTTTACTATATCTCTTCTTAAAGGTTTATGATAGTTTATTAGTTAAGGGGTTACTTGTAGAACATAACTAGGTTAATTAACCATTGGGTTAAAAGCAATTTACAGATTCACTCACTGTAAACATACAAACTCTATATAGAACCCTTAGGAATGACTTCTAGAAGATTACCTAAAAAGTGCACCCCAAGGGAACTTAGTGTACTGCTAAGGTCAGAATGTTACCTGTGGAAAGAGAAAATAACAGTACAGTGGTTGACTCAGGAATCATGATCCAGAGTCATGATCTGCAAAGGGGAAAGCCATAATCACTGTTTCTGGCAATGCTGCTATGCTAATCACCTGAATAATGAATGACCCACGCTCTGTTTCTCATCTGTTTAATCTAGTCCAATTCAAGATTTACCCAGTTATATCAATGTTACATTTAGGTTTCTTCTAGTTGTAAGGGAATCATAAAATTTGGCTTTTGGTTTTATAAGTTCTGCAGTACCAAAAGACATTGTAGGAGGAGGTCAAAATGAATGTTAGCTAATACAACTCATCTGTTTAAAATAGCCCCAAGGCAGTGCTGTTTGTGTTTCAAGAATTTAGTTTCCATTGAAAAATTTCTTACAATTTTTTAAATTTACTGTGCTTCTAGTTTCTCCCTCTAGTTTCAATATGTCTCAAATTAGAATGGAATATGGGTCTGAATACCAAAAAAACATATTGGGTATAAAATGGGATGTTTTGTTCTAAGTACATCCCTTCCTTCCAACAGTCTAGAGGTTTGTTATGTCAAGCTCAGAGCGGATTATTTCACAGTAGGATTACCCATATTCCATGTGAATATCAATTGAGGTACCTGACTTCAAAAGTCTATCCATTAAAGTTTACATGTCACAGTTATGAGATATGCTTTTGGCTTAGATCAAGTATTGTATAGGGGCTTCCTTGATGGCTCAGTGGTAATGAAATCACCTGCCAATGCAGGAGGTGCAAGAGACACAGGTCTGATCCATGGGTCAGCAGGATCCCCTAGAGTAGGAGATCACGCCCGCTCCAGTATTCTTGCCTGGGAAATACAACAGACAGAGGAGCTTGGTGGGTCCATGGAGTTGCAAAGACTCAGACAGAACTGAGTGCTATACAGTATTCAATTCAGTTCAGTTCAGTCACTCAGGCATGTCCGACTCTTTGTGACCCCATGAATCACAGCACGCCAGTCCTCCCTGTCCATCACCAACTTCCAGAGCCCACCCAAACCCATGTCCATGGAGCCGGTGATGCCATCCAACCATTTCATCCTCTGTCGTCCCCTTCTCCTCCTGCCCTCAATCTTTCTCAGCATCAGGGTCTTTTCAAATGAATCAGCTCTTCACATCAGATGGTCAAAGTATTGGAGTTTCAGCTTCAACATCAGTCCTTCCAATGAACACTCAGAACTGATCTTTAGGATGGACTGGTTGGATCTCCTTGCAGTCCAAGGGACTCTCAAGAGTCTTCTCCAACACCACAGTTCAAAAGCATCAATTCTTTGGCACTCAGCTTTCTTTATAGTCCAACTCTCACATCCATACGTGACCACTGGAAAAACCATAGCCTTGACTAGACAGAGGTTTGTTGGCAAAGTAATGTCTCTGCTCTTTAATATGCTGTTTAGGTTGGTCATAACTTTCTTTCCAAGGAGTAAGCATCTTTTAATTTCATGGCTGCAATCACCATCTGCAGTGATTTTGGAGCCCAGAAAAATAAAGTCAGCCACTGTTTCCACTGTTTCCCATCTATTTACCATACAGTATTATGTTTATAATTACAGAATGCAAATTTGAACTAAAGTCTAGTTTGGTTCAATAAAAACAACTTGTGTCTTCAGGAATGAAGCATATTATCCTTCTGACATTTATGTATGAGAAGAAGCAAGAAGTATTCCAACTAGTTGCTTAATTGAACTTTGATATCCTTCGCTTTTGTTGGAGCTTCATTACCTAGGCACAATTGTTTGGAGTCATTTCCCTTGTAACTTTCCAATTCATGGTTGTTCTTTCTGTTACAGCCATCTCCTAACCTGAGTCATCAGGTTAGCATAAACTCTCAAGTGTCATCTAGGAACCCACCATGAATAACAGAGACACTTCTATAACCTGTGAGATTTCAAGGGTTTAGACATTATCTCCCAGGATCTGGGACACAGAGCATAACTCTCAATGGGTAAAGCTCATTCTTTACTACAGAGCCACATTTTCTGTGAAGCCCTTCCTGATTTTCTTTCTTATCCCTAGGAGAAGTTACTGTGCCCTTCTCTGTGCTACTAAGGTATAGCGTATCATTCTCATATTACAGATAACCTTAAATGAAACCAACAGTTAATAGTTGCTTGTTCATGCCTCTGTCTCTTTTGCCAGATGGTGGGTTCCTAGAGAGCAAGAACTGGTTGATCTGGATATTCTCAGAACCTAATATGGTTCCTGGAACATGAAGTAACCTTTTTGTCTCTCTTTCTCCTTGTTCTTTCTATGTACATGCTTGCACATGAACAAACACATGGGAGAATGTAGGCTGTTCTGAAAAATTTTACCATTCCTACATGTGTGAATAAAATAAAATTCTTAAAAACTAAGCCTTGTTGCAAATTATATCATTCAAAATGATGTTTTTCTTTATTTTGGGCATTTAAATTGATAGCTCCCATTTTACTGATGATGTTGATTAAAGGAAACACAGGTATGGAAAAATGGAAGAAGGTACATGCGTCAGGTGTTCCAATGATGCCTGAACCACACAACTAGCTCACACTGTAGAGGGTGCGCTGAAGCTTCTAAATACAAATAAAGTTCTTTCTCTAGAGTGCTTTCCTTTCAGAGCACAATTTGACCAGGATAATTGACTTACTGGCAAAGAGTTTTGATCTAAAAATTGAATGTGCTTTTCTATAATTGGCTTTAATATAGTTGTAAAACAGAAAGGTAAAAGCTTTCTTTCAAGAAGACTTGGAAAGGTACTAATGCAGTAAATAGCACACTTGATACTTTTATTAAAGCTCTTTGCTTAAATGGAAATTGACTATATAACCATGTTTTCACACTCTGAGCTTTTTAACATCTGAGTAGTAACACAGACAATAAGATTTTGCATATCGAGGTTTTATGGAAATAGAACACTATCCTATTCTATTTTGAACTATTCTATTCCAGTTCAAACATGAGAATATCTATAAATGGGAATTTAATTACAATAAGATTATGCCAAAACATTTTGTAGTTTTTGTGACTATAGAAAAAACAATCTATACCTAATATTATGAGAAAATTCAAACCTAAGTACAGATACCCAAAGAAAAGCTAATAATTCTGATGCTTAAGTCATTATAAAAGAGTTCAGTTCAGTTCAGTTCAGTCTCTCAGTAATGTCCGACTCTTTGCAACCCCATGAGTCGCAGCACGCGAGGCCTCCCTGTCCATCACCAACTCCCGGAGTTCACTCAGACTCATGTCCATTGAGTCAGTGATGCCATCCAGCCATGTCATTCTCTGTCGTCCCCTTCTCCTCCTGCAACCAGTTCCTCCCAGTTAACACTTACTATATAATATAAAATTAGAATTAATTTATGATACATTTTAAATTATGTTTCACAATTTCCTTGCTTTCAAGGTCTCATATGACCCAAATATGGATTTTTTTTAAAAAAAAAAAAAAAGCATCCATCTATGGACTGAATTGTACCTCCCCCCCTCCAGAAATTCATATTTTGACGTCCAACCCTCAAGATGACTATATTTAGAGATAAGGCTTTTAGGAGGTAATTAAGATTTAGAGGAGGCTATAAAAGCAGGGCCCTGATCCCATATCTTTAAAGGCCTTGTAGAAGAAGAAACATCTCTTTCTTTCTGTGTTTCTCCCTCTCTGTCTGTCTCTTCTCCCCAGATCCATCAAGGAAAGGTATATAAAAGAATAGCAAGAGGGAAGATATCTGCAAGACAGGAAGAGGAATGTCATCAGTAACGAAATTGGCTGGCACTTTGATCTTGGACTTCTCAGTCTCCAGAACTTTGACAAATAAACTGCTGTTTCTTAAGTGACCTAAGAAAATTATATGTCAATATCACTGATGAACATAGATGTAAAATTCTCAACAAAATGCTACTTATCCAAATTCAACAATATATCAAAATGATCACACACCATAACTAAGTGGGATTTATGCCAGGATGCAAGGATTTTTTAAATATGGGTAAATTGAGCATATTTCAAAATAAATTTTACAGTAGTAAATATCCTTTCATGTGTTCTTAATTTGGGTTTAAACCTGACATGGGGTTAGGAGGCTGAGTTAAAGATAAAAGTATATACTGTTAGATATATGACTCGCAATGGTACGGAGGTTTTTAGGAACATTGTAGTGTGATTAAGCAGTGGAATGTGCTCTCTTACTGCCAAACAGACATAATTTAAGAAAAAAAAGAAAAACATGCAGTGAAGGGGGAGATCATTTATAAATGTATTGTCTCATTTAATTCTTATAAATAATCTTACAAAAGTAGTATGTGGCTCATTGAATAGTAGCTCAATGCAGAATCAAGATGTCTTCTATTTGTTAGCTATGTCACCTGGAGGAAATTATCCAACCGTCATAAACCCCAGGTTTCTAGTAAATTAACGGAGAGAATGATAAGCTTAATCTGCTTTTTATATGTAACTATTTTACAGAAAGGAAATGTAACTCAGTGTGTCAGTTACTTTGTGACAGATCAAAAATTCATTACCAAACCTTCTGAATTCAAAATTCTGAATTTCTATTAAAATAATTACTAGTCCTTTCAGATAGGATACATAGATAAATCCCAAGCTATAAAAATTTAGACCTACCTTGGGATCTATGGACAGGGGCTTCCCATTTGGGACAGTGGTAAAGAATCTTCCTGCTAATTCAAAAGGTGTAAGAGATGTGGGTTCGATCCCTGTGTCAGGAAGATCCCCTGGAGGAGGAAATGGCAACCCTCTCCAGTATTCTTGCCTGGAGGATACCATGGATAGAGGAGATGGGGGTGGGGCGGCTAGAGTCCATGGGATTGCAAAGAGTAGGACATGACTGAGCAACTGAGCACTTGACCACAGAAAGAATAACCTACATACTCATTTAGGTATGACCTAAATCAAATCCTTTATGATTATATAGTAGAAGTGACAAATAGATTTAATGGACTAGATCTGATAGACAGAGTGCCTGATGAACTATGGATGGAGGTTCATGACATTGTACAGGAGATAGGGATCAAGATCATTCCCAAGAAAAAGAAATGCAAAAAAGCAAAATGGCCATCTGAGGAGGCCTTACAAATAGCTGTGAAAAGAAGAGAGGCAAAAGGAAAAGGAGAAAAGGAAAGATATACCCATTTGAATGCAGAGTTCCAAAGAAGAGCAAGGAGAGATAAGAAAGCCTTCCTCAGTGATCAATGCAAAGAAATAGAGAAAAACAATAGAATGGGAAAGACTAGAGATTTCTTCAAGCAAATGAGAGATATCAAGGGAACATTTCATGCAAAGATGGGCTCAATAAAGGACAGAAATGGTATGGACCTAACAGAAGCAGAAGATATTAGGAAGAGGTGGCAAGAATACACATAAGGACTGTACAAAAAAGATCTTCACAACCCAGATAATCACGATGGTGTGATCACACACCTAGAACCAGACATCCTGAAATGTTAAGTCAAGTGGGCTTGAGGAAGGATCACTACAAACAAAGCTAGTGGAGGTGATGGAATTCCAGTTGAGCTCTTTCAAATCCTAAAAGATGATGCTGTGAAAGTGCTGCACTCAATATGCCAGCAAATTTGGAAAACTCAGCAGTGGCCACAGGACTGGAAAAGGTCAGTTTTCATTCCAATCCCAAAGAAAGGCAATGCCAAAGAATGCTCAAACGACCGCACAATTGCACTCATCTCACACTGGCACCCCACTCCAGTTAACTTATATTCAGAGTACATCATGAGAAACGCTGGGCTGGATGAAGTACAAGCTGGAATCAAGATTGACGGGAGAAATATCAATAACCTCAGAGGTGCAGATGACACCACCCTTATGGCGGAAAGCTCAACATTCAGAAAACTAAGATCATGGCATCCGGTCCCATCACTTCATGGCAAATAGATGAGGACACAGTGGCAGACTATTTTTGGGGGCTCCAAAATCACTGCAGATGGTGACTGCAGCCATGAAATTAAAAGACACTTACTCCTTGGAAGGAAAGTTTTGACCAACCTAGGCAGCATATTAAAAAGCAGAGACATTCTTTTGCCAATAAAGGTCCATCTTCTCAAGGCTATGGTTTTTCCAGGAGTCATGTATGGATGTGAGAATTGAACTACAAGAAAGCTGAGTGCTGAAGTATTAATGCTTTTGAATTGTGGTGTTGGAGAAGACTCTTGAGAGTCCCTTGGACTGCACAGAGATCCAACCAGTCCATTCTGAAGGAGATCAGTCCTGAGTGTTCTAGCTTGTTTCTTTTCTTGAAATCTTGGCAATTAGAAAATAATATTGTTTGTATCAGTTCTGAGGAAGAGGGGTAGAATGTCTAGAATGTGTCTGGAGGAGACATAGAGGATGACCAGGAGATAGATTGGAAGGATATTGAGATGGTGGAGTGAGGGAAAGGGAAGAAAGAAAAAAGGTAAAGGAATGTGTCAAACTGAGGGAGGAATGTGGTGTAAGATCAATGGGGTAGGTTTTGGAGCCATACTTTCTTGTTCCAAATCCCTACTATTTGAACTTGGGGTATAAATTTCATGAGCTTGTATAGGTAAATTGCATAGCAAAATGCATGACATATAGTAGTAACCATTATATAAAGAGTAGTTTTAAAAATAATTTTTTAAAAATGAGGTCAAATTAGTTTTTAGTATCTTATTATGGGGAAAATGTTTATTTCATAAAAAATTACATTGTGGTTTGAGTTGTGTTCCCCCAAAAGACATGTTAAATTCTTAAACCCCAGTACATCTTAAAGTGACCTTATTTGGAAGTAAGATCTTTGCAGATTTGATTAAGATAAGGAGGCTCCTTAGGACTGAGCCCTGACCCGACATAACTGGTACTTTTAAAAGAAGAAGGAAATATGGACACCAAAACACACAGCAAAAGTAACAAGTAAAAAAACAGAGGCAGAGATAAAAGTAATACATCTACAAGACAAGAAATGCCAGTGATTGCTGGTTGTCACCAGAAGCTAGGGAAAAGGCATAAATCCCCCCTTCAGAAGCCCTCAGAGAGAACCAGCAGTGTCAAAACTTTAATTTTCAACAACTTCTAGCTTAAAGATAACTTCCATCATTTAAGTTTTCTATTTTGAGATACTTTGTAAAAGAAGCCCTAGGAAATGAAAGCAATGAACTAACATTAATCACTGAATCTGATATGACTAATATTTTTTATTCCAAGACAACCTTTTAAATGATCAATGTGCCTTACAAATTTAAAGAAAAATATGAATAAAGATATATTTATGGCAAAAGTCAAAGGAAAACTACTAAGTTTAAAAGTTTGCTTCTATTTTCAATGAGTTGCAGAACATGTTGATTATGTTTGGTACATTAACTCTGACAAAATGAAAAGCTTGTCCTTGAATTAAAAGAAGGATTCTGAGTTATGACTCTTTTTCTTCTATTTGAAATTTAAGATGGCACTACAGGTAGTGCACATGGTATGTGGTAAGGTTTTCTTAAATACCAATTAGTGTAGAATTTTATTTGGAAGTATGTGTGTAAAGAGGGAGTCTAATAAGTAGAGATGACTGGCAAGTATTTGATCTGGGAAGTTTTATTACCTTGAGCAAGTTAACCTGTCTGTGCTTCAATTTCATCTTTTATTAAAAGTGGTGGTCCTCAACTTAGGATAGTTCAATTTATGATTTTTCAACTTTGCAATGCTGTTAAAGCAATACTCCTTCAGTAGAAAACATACTGTGAATTTCAAATTTTGATCTCTTCTCAGGGTAGCAATATGCAGTATAATATACTCTTGTGATACCAGGCAGGGGCAGCAAGCTGCAGCTCCCAGTCAGTCACATGGTCGTGAGGGTAGATAAATAGCTGATACACTTATAATCATCTGCACCCACAAAACCATTCTATTTTCAATTTAAGTACAATATTTAATAAACTGCATGAAATAGTCAACATTGGGTTATAAAATAGCCTGTGTTAGATGATTTACCCCACAATAGGATAATGTAAATGTTCTGAGTGTGTTTGAGGTAAACTAGGTGAAGCTAGGAGAAGGCAATGGCACCCCACTCCAGTACTCTTGCCTGGAAAATCCCATGGATGGAGGAGCCTGGTAGGCTGCAGTCCATGGGGTCGCACAGAGTCGGACACGACTGAGCAACTTCACTTTCACTTTCCACTTTCATGCATTGGAGAAGGAAATGGCAACCCACTCCAGTGTTCTTGCCTGGAGAATCCCAGGGATGGGGGAGTCTGGTGGGCTGCTGTCTATGGGGTCACACAGAGTCAGACACGACTGAAGCGACTTAGCAGTAGGTGAAGCTAGGATTGGTAGGTTAGGTGCATTAAATGCATTTTCAACTTATGATAGTTTCAATTTACAATGGGTTTATTGGAGCATAATCACATCCTAAGTCTAGGAATATCTGTATTTCTTTCCCACCCATGGACATATAAAGAATGACTCTTTGAAAAAGAGAAGGCTGGCTTTATCATTAATGAGCAAGAGGGTTTGTTTGATGCTTCATTCATTAATTCATATATTCAACATATTTATTGAACTTCTAGTTACATGTTCAGCATTTTGTAGACTGGAAATAGATCAGTGAATGAAACATAAATATATTTGATGCCATATGGATTATAGTTACCTACACTAAGTAGAGGGGTATTAAGGAATACCCCTTGTCCAAGGTAAGGAGCAATGGCTGCGCTTTGCTGGAGTAGCCATGAAGAGATACCCCACATCCAAGGTAAGAGAAACCCAAGTAAGACAGTAGGTGTTGCAAGAGGGCATCAGAGGGCAAACACACTGAAACTGTACTCACAGAAAACTAGTCAATCTAATCACACTAGGACCACAGCCTTGTCTAACTCAGTGAAACTAAGCCATGCTCATGGGGCAACCCAAAATAGGCGGGTCATGGTGGAGACTGTGGTGCACTGGGGAAGGGAATAGCAAACCACTTCAGTATTCTTGCCTTGAGAACCCCATGAACAGTATGAAAAGGCAATACTGAAAGGATACTGAAAGAGAAATTCCCCAGGTCAGTAGGTGCCCAATATGCTACTGGAGCTCAGTGGAGAAATAACTCCAGACAGAATGAAGGGATGGAGCCAAAGCAAAAAGAATACCCAGCTGTGGATGTGACGGGTGATAGAAGCAAGGTCCGATGCTGTAAAGAGCAATATTGCATAGGAACCTGGAATGTCAGGTCCATGAATCAAGGCAAATTGGAAGTGGTCAAACAAGAGATGGCAAGAGTGAATGTTGACATTCTACGAATCAGCGAACTGAAATGGACTGGAATGGGTGAATTTAACTCAGATGACCATTATATCTACTACTGCAGGCAGGAATCCCTCAGAAGAAATGGAGTGGCCATCATGGTCAACAAAAGAGTCTGAAATGCAGTACTTGGATGCAATCTCAAAAACGACAGAATGATCTCTGTTCTTTTCCAAGGCAAACCATTCAATAACACAGTAATCCAAGTCTATGCCCCAACCAGTAACACTGAAGAAGTTGAAGTTAAACAGTTCTATGAAGACCTACAAGACCTTTTAGAACTAACACCCAAAAAAGATGTCCTTTTCATTATAGGGGACTGGAATGCAAAAGTAGGAAGTCAAGAAACACCTGGAGTAACAGGCAAATTTGGCCTTGGAATACGGAATGAAGCAGGGCTAAGACTAATAGAGTTTTGCCAAGAAAATGCACTGGTCATAACAAACACCCTCTTCCAACAACACAAGAGAAGACTCTATACATGGACATCATCGGATGGTCAACACCAAAACCAGATCGATTATATTCTTTGCAGCCAAAGATGGAGAAGCTGTATACAGTCAGCAAAAACAAGACCAGGAGCTGACTGTGGCTCAGACCATGAACTCCTTATTGCCAAATTCAGACTTAAATTGAAAAAAAGTAGGGAAATCCACTAGACCATTCAGGTATGACCTGAATCAAATCCCTTAGGGTTATACAGTGGAAGTGAGAAATAGATTTAAGGGCCTAGATATGATAGAGTGCCTGATGAACTATGGAATAAGGTTCATGACATTGTACAGGAGACAGGGATGAAGACCATCCCCATGGAAAAGAAATGTAAAAAAGCAAAATGGCTGCCTGGGGAGGCCTTACAAATAGCTGTGAAAAGAAGAGAAGCGAAAGGCAAAGGAGAAAAGGAAAGATATAAGCATCTGAATGCAGAGTTCCAAAGAATAGCAAGAAGAGATAAGAAAGCCTTCTTCAGTGATCAATGCAAAGAAAGAGAGGAAAACAACAGACTGGGAAAGACTAGAGATCTCTTCAAGAAAATCAGAGATACCAAAGGAACATTTCATACAAAGATGAGCTTGATAAAAGACAGAAATGGTATGGACCTAACAGAAGCAGAAGATATTAAGAAGAGATGGTAAGAATACACAGAAGAACTGTACAAAAAAGATCTTCATGACCCAGATAATCACGACGGTGTGGTCACTGACATAGAGCAAGACATCCTGGAATATGAAGTCAAGTGGGCCTTAGAAAGCATCACTACCAACAAAGCTAGTGGAGGTGATAGAATTCCAGTTGAACTATTCCAAATCCTGAAAGATGATGCTATGAAAGTGCTTCGCTCAATATGCCAGCAAACTTGGAAAACTCAGCAGTGGCCACAGGACTGGAAAAGGTCAGTTTTCATTCCAATCCCAAAGAAAGGCAATGCCAAAATTGCTCAAACTACTGCACAATTGCACTCATCTCACATGCTAGTAAAGCGATACTCAAAATTCTCCAAGCCAGGCTTCAGCAATATGTGAACCATGAAATTCCTGATGTTCAAGCTGGTTTTAGAAAAGGCAGAGGAACCAGAGATCAAATTGCCAACATCCACTGGGATATGGAAAAAGCAAGAGAGTTCCAGAAAAACATCTATTTCTGCTTTATTGACTATGCCAAAGCCTTTGACTGTGTGGATCACAATAAACTGTGGAAAATTCTGAAAGAGATGGGAATACCAGACCACCTCATTTGCCTCTTGAGAAATTTGTATGCAGGTCAGGAAGCAACAGTTAGAACTGGACATGGAACAACAGACTGGTTCCAAATAGGAAAAAGAGTTCGTCAAGGCTGTATATTGTCACCCTGTGTATTTAACTTCTATGCAGAGTACATCATGAGAAATGCTGGACTGGAAGAAACACAAGCTGGAATCAAGATTGCTGGGAGAAATATCAATAACCTCAGATATGCAGATGATACCACCCTTATGGCAGAAAGTGAAGAGGAACTAAAATGCCTCTTGATGAAAGTGAAAGAGGAGAGTGAAAAAGTTGGCTTAAAGCTCAACATTCAGAAAACGAAGATCATGGCATCCGGTCCCACCACTTCATGGGAAATAGATGGGGAAACAGTGGAAACAGTGTCAGACTTTATTTTTCTGGGCTCCAAAATCACTACAGATGGTGACTGCAGCCACCATCTGCAGAAATTAAAAGATGCTTACTCCTTGGAAGGAAAGCTATGACTAACCTTGGTAGCATATTGAAAAGCAGAGACATTACTTTGCCAACAAGGGTTCGTCTATTCAAAGCTATGTTTTTCCTGTGGTCATGTATGGATGTGAGAGTTGGACTGTGAAGAAGGCTGAGCACCGAAGAATTGATGCTTTTGAACTGTGGTGTTGGAGAAGACTCTTGAGAGTCCCTTGGACTGCAAGGAGATCCAACCAGTCCATTCTGAAGAGATCATCCCTGGGATTTCTTTGGAAGGAATGATGCTAAAGCTGAAACTCCAGTTCTTTGGCCACCTCATGTGAAGAATTGACTCATTGGAAAAGACTCTGATGCTGGGAGGGATTGGGGGCAGGAGGAGAAGGGGAGACAGAGGATGAGATGGCTGGATGGCATCACTGACTTGATGGACATGAGTCTCAGTGAACTCCGGGATTTGGTTATGGACAGGGAGGCCTGACGTGCTGTGATTCACGGTGTCGCAAAGAGTCGGACATGACTGAGCGACTGATCTGATCTGATCTGACACTAAGTATTGAATCAATGATGTCCTTTCTTGTGATTCAAAACTTTGTGGGAACAAAGTACATGATTCCTCACAATTTATTAATCAATGCAATAACCTTAGTAAAATGATGTTTCCTAATAGAGTCAAGCATACTGAAGACATCAAATTTCTTGTCAAGGGATTTTGGCAGGAAATCATCTAGTTCTATTCCCTAATTACACAAGCCAGAGTTGAAGCCCAGAGGAATGAACTGTTCTGTATCAAAGCTAGTCAATGTTAAAACTGGACCTAACACCAGACATTACTGATGCCCAGTTAAGACTCTGATCTCCAAGATGGGCAACCACATCACTATTCATTGACGGTAGTGAGCCTGCCACTTCAATCACCAGTATGTTCTGTCAGACTAGATTAGCCAAGTGGATTTCCCTGGATTCATGCTAAGCAGGATACTTATATCATCCTAGAGAGAGGGATATAATGCTGTGACTCTAGTTCAGTTAAGTCTGTAGATCCATGCTACCTTTTCCACAAGCAGTTCAAGAATTATTGTGAGTAGTGTACACAACATTGAAAAGTTTATGCCAGCAAAGAATCATGCTTTGAAGAGATTTTTCTTGGTTAAACTATAAGTGCCTTGTGTTTGGGGTATAGAATATGTGAAAATTATCATTCAGTTGACAAAATTTTAACTAATGAAACAAGCATAATGTTACTAATACTCCCTTAGAAGTTTTTTTTAACAGTACCCTGCTGAATTGTCCAGGACAAAAATAAAATACAGCTTTCTTTAAAATGAAAAATGAATTCCTTGTATCACTGATAGGTTTATTATATGTATTATAGAAACAATGAAATGAAGTATGCTATTATATATTAGTGAGTCCACTAGAAATGTCAAGAAAAACAATTTTAACACAAAATGTGCAAAGACCAATCCAAAATCTGAGGAAGTGAAACTAAAAGCCTATGAATTTTAGTAATATTAAATTAAAATATACATGTGTAAAACAAGCATCATGTCATATCATATCAACACATTTCTGTATATGTAGTCAGTTTAATTTCCATTAATAGAAAGTCATGCATATTTATTCATATTTTGAAAAAACTTCTCTAGTAGATTGGATTGTGTGATTTTTAAAAATATGATTATGTGTTAAGTTAAAAAAAAACTTTACAAAAATGTTTATACCACTGTCATGTTCCCCAAAAACTGTCCTAAGAAGCACCCCAACTTTTTTCAGAACTTATATTGTTTGAAAATGCTACCATAACTAATATCAAGAATACAATGACTTCTGTTAAAAATAAGTAGTTTTATACATAAAGCAAAAATTGGCAAGTATGAACAAGTTTGCTGGCGTTGCAAAAAAATGTAATAAATCATTTTGCATTGCTGTAGAATGCTCATTTTCGCCATAAAGAACAAAAATTTCCACCAGAAAAATTCTTCCAATGAACTACACCTGAGTACTCATTAGTGCAATAAGGTCCCCAAAGAAAATTCAGACAAGCTGACTCTCAACACTGTGAATTGGAACACCCAAGGGGAGTAAGATGAATGAGGCTTCTTCACTTTTGGTTTTATTAAACAATAGACACAGAACCCAGTTAGAAAGAGGAATACATAAACTTTTCCCCCTACAAGTTAAGACACAATAAGATAATAATTATAATATTGGGGGAAAAAACGAATCCAAAACCCAAACCAAAAGGCAATAATAAATCTCATTGGTTAGAAGTATTTTTTCAAAACTTTGGATAGGAATTTAAAAGTCACTGAATTAATTAAGATTAATAAATGGCTTAAGAAGCTTTTTTCCTGATTGTAGTTTTTATAGACTTTGTGAAAAGAAGTAGTGGTTTTTTTTAACTTTTCATTTGATTAAGAACCCATACATCTTGATTAGATAAAGAAAAATACATCATTTTGTCTAGATAATCAAAATTATTTAGAATCAACATATGGCATACAATGACCGAGCAGAGCAATTTTATTTGGTTTGATAATTTGATAGATTATCTGAAGAACAAACTTATTACTTACAGAATTGTACAAATATTGGAGAAGTGATGTTAGAAGATAGGGAGTAGAAGGAATAAAACCATTATATTCACTCTCAAACAATACATATTTGTATAATTAGCTACACAAAATGGTGCAGTGGTAGAGAATGTACTTGCCATTGCAGGAGGTGCAAAAGACACAGGTTTGATCCCTGGCTCCAGACAAGGCAATGGCACCCACTCCAGTACTCTTGCCTGGAAAATCCCCTGGTTGGAGGAGCCTGGTAGGCTGCAGTCCATGGGGTGGCTAAGAGTCAGACACGACTGAGCGACTTCACTTTCACTTTTCACTTTCATATATTGGAGAAGGAAATGGCAACCCACTCCAGTTCTTGCCTGGAGAATCCCAGGGGTGGGGGAGCCTGGTTGGCTGCTGTCTATGGGGTGACACAGAGTCAGACACGACTGAAGTGACTTAGCAGCAGCTGCAGTAGCAGCAGTACATATATCGGAGAAGGCAATGGCACCCCACTCCAGTATTCTTGCCTGGAAAATCCCATGGATGGAGGAGCCCAGTAGGCGGCAGTCCATGGGGTCGCTGAGGGTCAGACTCGACTGAGCGACTTCACTTGGGAAGATCTCCTGGGGAAAGGAATAGCTACCAATTCCAGTATTCTTGACTGGAGAATGCCATGGACAGAGAAGCCTGGCATATGGTTGGAAAGAGTCAGACACAACTGAGCACACACACTTCAAAACTATTCAGTTCAGTTCAGTTCAGCTCAGTTGCTCAGTCATGTCCGACTCTTTGTGATCCCATGAATCGCAGCATGCCAGGCCTCCCTGTCCATCACCATCTCCTGGATTTCACTCAAACTCACGTCCATCAAGTCAGTGTTGCTATCCAGCCATCTCATCCTCTGTCGTCCCCTTCTCCTCCTGCCCCCAATCCCTCCCAGCATCAGAGTCTTCTCCAATGAGTCAACTCTTTGCATGAGGTGGACAAAGTACTGGAGTTTCAGCTTTAGCATCAGTCCTTCCAAAAAGCACCTAGGGCTGATCCCCTTTAGAATGGACTGGTTGGATCTCCTTGCAGTCCAAGGGACTCTCAAGAGTCTTCTCCGATACCACAGATCAAAAGCATCAATTCTTCAGCCCTCAGCTTTCTTCACAGTCCAACTCTCACATCCATACATGACCACTGGAAAAACCATAGCCTTGACTAGACGGACCTTTGTTGGCAAAGTAATATCTCTGCTTTTCAATATGCTATCTAGGTTGGTCATAACTTTTCTTCCAAAGAGTAAGCATCTTTTAATTTCATGGCTGCAATACATATGTATAATCAAGAGAATTATTATGGGCCTCTGCTGCTGCTGCTAAGTTGCTTCATTCGTGTCCGACTCTGTGCGACCCCATGGACTGCAGCCCACCAGGCACCCCCGTCCCTGGGATTCTCCAGGCAAGAACACTGGAGTGGGTTGCCATTTCCTTCTCCAATGTATGAAAGTGGAAAGTGAAAGTGACGTCGCTCAGTCGTGTCTGACTCCTAGTGACCCCGTGGACTGCAGCCCACCAGGCCCCTCCATCCATGGGATTTTCCAGGCAAGAGTACTGGAGTGGGTTGCCATTGCCTTCTCCTTATGGGCCTCTACTTTTATATAATTATGCATTTCTAAGTATATATGTGAAAGTGGAAAATGTAGAGGTCAAAAATTATATTTACTTACTAGAAAATAGCTTCTATTAACAATGAAGTAAACATCACATAAAATTTATATTATATTATGTATATTAAGTGCAAATGGTAGTTATTTTAATGTTTCACATACCGTTTTAAATCGAATTATTTTTCTTCACATTTGAACAAAGGGTTGATCAACTATGCTTAGCTACGGTCTTGATTTCAGCACTTAACATCTTTACAATTTTTACCCTAACTGGTAATTTCCATCTTTGTCTAAATTAAGATGTATTTATGAACACTAAAAGCAAGGTTAACCCTGATCAAAAGAAGTGTTAGTCAAAATTTTAGAAGCAGAGACTTGATTGAAATAATGAAGTATTATTTAGAGCTTTGTCAGAACTAGAGCCCAGAAGATACACATTCAAGAAGCACTTGAATTGTGTTCCACCAAACTACAAAATGGAAAACTACAAACTACAAAATGCAGCAAACTACAAACTGCAAAATACAAACTACAAAACCACTATAAAGGTAAAACTCTCAAGGCCACCATTAACTGTATGCATTATATAATTCTTTTCTGTCAAGAACTATAATTGGAGCTGGCTAGAAGTCAGGGTGCTTAGTAAGCAAGGATTATTTGGGATCAGAAATAGTTGCATCCTTCCAGTGGGGGACCATCAGAATATAAAACTGCAGTTGGTGGATGAGGTGCTCAGTATGGCTGGTGGTGTCCTTAGGTTTGATAAAGTTCAGAGAAAATTCAAGTTCTCTGTGGTAAAAAGAAGTGTCTGAGATCAGATCCTTGATTGCCACCAACTCCATTTTTGTATGCCTGACCTGTGTAATCACAGGTCATTGTAATTTTGTAATTACATTGTAATTTTCATCTGTCATCAGAAGTATAAATAATGAGGAAAGATGTACTTACTCATGTATGAAATTTTGAAGTAGGGCACACCTAAGATTATTTTTCTGTAGCTCAACAAAATCCGTCCATTCATTATGAGCCCACGTATGATTTTTTTGGCACTTTCCTAAAGCCACATGATGGCTGCAGCTGTTTTCAACCAACATATCCTTTCAGAAAATAGTATGTCAGAAAAAAGGAGTGCTTGTACATCATGTCCATTTTCCCATAAGTCATTCAGAAGATTTTTAAATCACATATTGTGGATTCATCTGGTTCATATGTCTGAACTACCATTTGACACAGAGAATGAGAACTCGACTTCTGGCTCCTATCAAACAAGATTTGCACTTGACTGCATGCCCCAGTTCTCCTGAAAGATAGAACTTTCAGTTTTTACAAAATCTAGTGAGTCTATAACAGTACTTAGATCTACGATTGTTGGCATCATCAAGATCATTTTTCAACAGAAATTTTATGAGGTAGTAAAAGCAAAATATAGTGAAAATCCAAGTAATTACATAAATAAACATAGACCAAGAAGGCAATATTGTGAAATTGAAACTTTGGCTGACAGAAAATATTTCAGGTTAGCTTGAAATTTTGTATATATGATCCATACATAAGTTTAAATTTAATTTATGGCAGTGAGTTACAAATTGTGTATTGTATAATATAAAATCATAAAAGAAAATTTATTATATTAGTAATTATGCTAAAGTCATCTGTTATTTTATTAAAATATGTTATTAATTTTTTTAAAAAAAGTTGAAGTCAAATGTCAACCCATGCTGTTTTTAACATCTTAAATAAATTTCTATGAGTAAATAGAACAATGTACTCTGGGATTCTATTGTGTGCTAAGTCACTTCAGTCATGTCCAACTCTTACAACCCCACAGACTTTAGCCTACCAGGCTCCTCTGTCCATTGGATTCCCCAGACAGAATACTGGAGTGTGTTGCCATGCCTCCTTCAGGGGATCTTTATTTCCTGTTCCTGCAACATTTTAGTTTTCTTTTTACACTTATGTCTTTATGAACCAAAGAAATACATACTAATTGATCATTATGGGTGAGATAGAGAATGGGGCTACAGGTGCAGCCTATGTTTTTATGATCCACACAGTCTATTAGAAGAAACAGAGAAGGATACCATTTGAATAGAATAAATTAATGTGGGTATTACCACAGGATATATAGATATGCTGTGGAAACACCGGATAGAAGCCACTCATTTGGTCTGCAGGGCCTCTGAGAAGGTGTCTCAGAGGAAACATGATGTATAAATAAATCTTAAGATAGAGTTGCCAGGTGAGTGGGGGAGATGAATAGCATTTCCAATAGATAGAATAGCACAAGCAATGTTCTAAAGGTAGAAAAGAACATTGCTGTTTATGAAGACAATTTAATATGGCCGGAGAGCAGGGTTTTGAAGGGAAGATGTGAAAATATATCTGGAGATACAATATATTTGCAGTCAGATAAAATAAGGCTTTTGGAGCTCTTAAAGCATTTGGACTTCATTCTAAGGACAATGGGGGCATCATGTAACAGTTTAAATTAGCTGAGTGGTATAAGAAAATTTGTATTACAGAAATAGTCCTCTGACTGTATGAGGGCAGGATTATGGTATACAAAGCTAGTGGCACAGTGGTAAAGAATTGGCCTGCCAATGAGGATGACACAAGACACATAGGTTCAGTCTCTGGTTCAGAAAGATCTGCTGGAATAGAAAATGGCAAGCTACTCCAGTATTCTTGCCTGGGAAATTCCATGGACAGAGGAGCCTGGCAGACTACAGTCCATGGGGTGGAAAAAAATAGGACAAAACTGAGCAACCAAGCACACGCAAATTTAATAGGCTGTTTTAATAACCCAGATTAGGCATTATAGTATTCTAAACAAGGGAAGATATCATAGAAGTAAATATACTAGAGAAAAGCATCTTTAATATAGAGTCAAGTATCCTAAAACTTTAGAGGTTGAATAGACATAAAGGGTGAAGAAAAATGAAGAGTTAAGACTGACTTCAAGCTTCCTGGTATGGCTTACAGTTGAATATTCGTGTTAGTCATCAAGATATGGAACTCAGGAGAAGTCTGCTGAGTATAACTCATCTTCTTTTTAGTATATGAAATTTATGGTACTTGTGTGCACGCATGCATGCTCAGTTGTGCCCAACTCTTTGTAACCCCATGGACTGTAGCCTTCCAGGCTCCTCTGGCCATGGAATTTTCTAGGTAAGAATATTGGAGCATGTTGGTATTTTCTCCTCCAGGGGATCTTCCTTATTCAAAGACTGAACCGATATCTCCTGCATCTCTTGCATTGGCAGGCAGATTCTTTTACCACTGCAACATGTGGGAAGAGGTGATTTCAAAGTACAAACTTCCTGAATTTTTTAAATATAAAGATCCAGGGCCTAAAAGAGAGGTCAGGGATAAAAATTCAATTATGAGCCAGCTGGTATGGACATATTTCAATATTAAAAATTTAGATCACATTGTCTAGGAAAGATGTGTGGTATATCTAAGAAGAGAAGAGGAGAGCAGAGAAATGGCTGCTAGATAAAATTACAAAGACATCAAATATTTGCCTATTAAAACAAAACAAAAGATATTTGTCTACTACATAGTTTCCTTCTTTTGCTGTTAAAAATATGGCCACAAATTTGGTGGCAAAAAATAATATAAATGTATTCACTTATAGTTCTGAAGGTTAAATTTGAAGTTAGGATCACTGGATGACCAGATAATCTTTTATCAAGATATATGCTTGACATATTACATGTACTCCCAAGCCTTAAAAATCATATTTACTGACTCTTCTCCCACCTATGGAGTAGTTCGTGAGAAATGAGAGGCTGTCCTCAGTAGGCTATAGTCCTCAGTAAGGTCCCTAAATAAAATGGAAACTCACAGTTCTCACATTCTGCATGTTTTTTTAATTTCAGTAGACATAGCCAATTAACATTCCAAAGAATGTCAAGTGATTATGCTGTATTTGTATTTGAAATTAAGAATTGAAGTTAAAAAAAAAAGGCATTGAAATATCAAATTGAGTGATTTCATTAATCTTTAAACTAAAATGTCCTCTTCATTCATGAGGACTATGATATTTGTAGCAGGAAAAAAAATGTCAACTGTATTTTCATTTGAATTCTAGAAAGATAAACTGAATTCTGTGAAGAAGGAAAAATAATTTTCCTTTTACTGCTCCAAGTTCTTGGCTGAAATTACTGTATCATAAAAGACAGATTAATGGGATAAAACACATAGAAATTTAATAACATGAGTACCTCCTGTATACATGCTACTGCTGCTGCTGCTAAGTCAGTCGTGTCTGACTCTGTGCGTCCCCAGAGATGGCAGCCCAGCCGGCTCCTCTGTCCCTGGGATTCTCCAGGCAAGAATACTGGAGTGGGTTGCCATTTCCTTCTCCAATGCATGAAAGTGAAGTCGTTCAGTCATGTCTGACTCTTAGCGACCCCATGGACTGCAGCCTACCAGGCTCCTCCGTCCATGGGATTCTCCAGGCAAGAGTAGTGGAATGGTTGCCATTGCCTTTTCCTCCTGTATCCATGGAAGACAGTAAAACTGAGTATCTCATAGAAATGGTCCAAGTGACCACCTTAAATATCAACTGTAGCTAAAGACAAGAGAAGATATTAGGGAAAGGAGGAGGCCAGCTATGGGAAGTTGCCTGGCAAAGCATGATAATCAGAGTCATGGTTGTTATGTAGCTTTAATGCCTTCTCCATTGATAAGAATTTCTGTTGGTGTTGTTCAATCACTCAGTCATGTCTGACTCTTTGTGACCCCATAGACTGCAGCACGCCAGGCTTCCCTGCCCTTCACCGTCTCACAGAGTTTGCTCAAACTCATGTTCACTGAGTCAGTGATGCCATCCAGCCACCTTATCCTGTGTCATCCCCTTCTCCTACTGCCTTCAATCTTTCCCAGCATCAGGGTCTTTTCCAATGAGTCAGCTCTTCGCATCAGGTGGCCAAAGTATTGGAGGCTTCAACTTCAGTATTAATCCTTCCAGTGAATATTCAGGATTGATTTCCTTTAGGATTGACTGATTTGATCTCCTTGCTGCCCAAAGGACTATCAAGAGTCTTCTCCAGCACCACATTTCAAAAGCATCAATTGTTTGGTACTCAGTCTTCTTTATGGTCCAACTTTCACACCCATACATGATTTCTGGAAAAAACATAGCTTTGACTATACGGAACTTTGTCAGCAAAGTGATGTCTCTGCTTTTTAATATGCTATCTAAATTTGTTATAATTTTTCTTCTGAGAAGCAAGTGTCTTTTAATTTAATGGCAGCAGTCACCATCCGCAGTGATTTTGGAGCCTAAGAAAATAAAATCTGTCAGTGTGTCCACTTTTCCCCCTTCTATTTGTCATGAAATGATGAGACTGGATGTCATGATTTTCATTATTTTTTTGAATGTTGAGTTTCAAGCTAGCTTTTTCACTCTCCTCTTTCACACTCATCTAGAAGCTCTTTAATTCCTTTTTACTTTCTGCCATTAGAGTGGCCTCACCTGCATATCTGTGGTTTTTTATATTTCTCCTGGAAATCTTGATTTCAGCTTGAGTCATCCAGCCAGGTATTTACATGATGTACTGTGCATATAAGTTAAACAAGCAGGGTGACAATAAACAGCCTGGATATTCTCCTTTCCCAATTTTGAACCAGTCCATTGTTCCATTTCTGGTTCTAACTGTTGCTTCCTAACCAGCTTTCAGAGAGACAAACAGCCTTACA
This sequence comes from Bos taurus, assembly GCF_002263795.3. Lineage (NCBI taxonomy): Eukaryota > Metazoa > Chordata > Mammalia > Artiodactyla > Bovidae > Bos > Bos taurus. The sequence goes on along the minus strand of NC_037333.1, from coordinate 48,717,877 downwards.
AATGGAGATGTAAGGCTGCTACATGTAAATGACTGTTACAAAAGGGTAACTTCTACTTGGCTTCAGATCTTCTTAAAAATAATCTGCCTAAAATAATTATTATACCAAACAGACATGTTTTGGAATAATATGTTATTCTGTCCCCTTCAGTTCAATGCTTCCCTGAACTCATGGTTCTTGAATAGAATCCACGTCTGGTTTTATTTCTTTTTTTAGTTCCACTAAAACGTATAGTCCAAACGCAGAGATATTATTGGTATCTCATGAAAAGGATGTCTTTTCTTATCAACATTTTATCTTCTTTAACCTTAGGCTTTTTTCTTTAACCCAGTGCTTTTTTCTTCAACCCAGTGCTTTTTTCTTCTTTTCCTGTTGCTCAATATTCTGTAATGAGTACTCAACTACTTGTTGAATTTAATGGTGATTGTCAAATACAGCGCATCAAAATGTGTTTTAATTGCCTGTTAACATGTTGGATAATAATGATTTTCATTTACTTGTGAGAACTCCTAGAAATGCAATGTTCTCTCAAGGAATGCATTTAGAATCTGCTTTTAAAAAAAAGGAAAAACACCAATACAGTATACTAACACATATATATGGAATTTAGAAAGATTGTAACAATAACCCTGTGTACGAGACAGCAAAAGACAAACTGATGTATAGAACAGTCTTATGGACTCTGTGGGAGAGGGAGAGGGTGGGAAGATTTGGGAGAATGACATTAAAACATGTAAAAGATCATGTAAGAAACGAGTTGCCAGTCCAGGTTCGATGCACGATACTGGATGCTTGGGGCTAGTGCACTGAGACGACCCAGAGGGATGGTATGGGGAGGGAGGAGGGAGGAGGGTTCAGGATGGGGAACACATGTATACCTGTAGCGGATTCATTTTGATATTTGGCAAAAATAATACAATTATGTAAAGTTTTAAAATAAAATAAAATAAATAAAAAATTAAAAAAAAAAAGAGGTAAGGAATAAATCTGAAGCAGAGAGGCTTAGATGGAGGGAAGGCAGTGAGTGGCTATTTATGGTCACCTGAGTGTTGAATGGATAAGGATTCAGGGAAATGAAAGCAAGATGAAGAATAAAAGGTGGGAGGGAGAAGTGAAAATGGTTGGAAAGAGTGGTTTCCCCTGGAAATCAAACAGTAGGAGTCATAGCACTGCTATGTCTCTCTTACTTAAATTTAGGGCTCCTTCTGTAAAGCCTCCTGGGTTTTCCCTACCTGCACTGATGTTTTCCCCATTAAAACTCTCAATCTGTTCAAGCTGTGGGGTGAAGGAGAGTGTGTTATTACTCTGCTGCTTAAAGGGAAATTAAATCGGCAGTTGCTTCCAGAAAAAAAGCAAACCAAATAGTTTTCTACCACAAATGAGAATACAAGTGAAATAAGTCAGTATAAGACTGCTCTGAGCACAAACATCCCTCTGCTTATACCTTTTAAAAACAACCATAAAAGAGTATTCATTCACCAATGCAACATTCTTTGGGATTTAGAAATTGAGTTTGTACTACTTATTATGATGAAAGAATCTAAACATAAATCGAGTTTTTAATAATCATTAATTTAATCTTTCTTTGATAGATAAGAATGATATCCTATGGAGATTAGGAATATGAACTCCTAGCTCTCTGTCCTGTACTCTTCACTGCATGAAAGTGAAAGGGTTGGTCTCTCAATTACAGCCCACTAGGCTCCTATGTCCATGGAATTCTTCAGGAGACAGTATTGGAGCAGGTATCTAGTCTCTTCTCCAGAGGATCTTCTTGACCCAGGAATTGAACCCATGTCTCCCATATTGCAGGCAGATTCTTTACCTTCTTTGAGAACATGGAAGCATGCAATAGGCTATCACAATTTTCCAATGTTTTATTTATACTACTTCTGTGTCTAGATAATTACATAATTGTTTCATGAAATTTTATAGACTTTTAATATTTTTGGACTTCGCTGGTGGTTCAGATGGTAAAGCATCTGCCTACAATGTGGGAGACCCAGGTTCAATCCCTGGGTTGGGAAGATCCTCTGGAGAAGGAAATGGCAACCCACTCCAGTACTCTTGCCTGAAAAATCCCATGGATGGAGGAGCACGGTAGCCTACAGTTCATGGGGTCACAAAGAGTCGGACACAACTGAGCGAATTCACTTCTTCACTTTAATATGTTTAGATATTTTATTCTCATGGATAATATAAATGTTCTTTTTTATATATGATTGTGACCTAGGCAGTGTCATTCACTTAATAATCTCAGTGTGTTACATCATCTAGTGTATTACATCATCTGCACTATCTGTGCAACTCTGTGGTAGCCCTGCTACATCTTAATTTTTTATTTTGAAAACCCAGAGGTATATAAAGATGAACACTTCTGGGTGTGTGATTGAAGCAGACTAAGTATATGCACAATTATTGTATGAAGGAAATACTTGTAGTTCACATGAAAGTTGGTGGTACTACTTATCCCCAATAGATATATTACTAGTTCCACGTTACCAGATCTACACATTTCTCAATGGAGTACAAAAATCTGTGATTTTATTTTTATTTATTTATTTTTTTAAATCTGTCATTTTAAAACTTGATTCAGTTAGTAAAATACTGTATTGGTCAACATAAAATACTTATGAAATAAAATCTGCAAAAGGAATTCAAAATATATGCTTTGAGTTTGCAACCTCTGATTCAGCCATTTTTCTGGTATTGTTTTACCTGACACAAGCTGACATTATGAAGTGTTGAATAACTTTGAGGGAGGGGAGCAAAAGAGGTAAATGTTAAAGAAGGGTCAGAACCCCATCACTAAATATGATAAGAGGCCTGATGATTTCAGGAAGAAAGCTCTAAACTTTCTGGAATGGAGTAGAACATCTGAGAGGGATGCCTACTCGATAAACTTTGGAAGGTTAAGCTATAAATTTTAAGTCTGCTTTGTCAAAGATCTGTAAATACTAAAACCACTAGGCAGCACGCTCTCAAGAGATGATGCAGACGTCATAAATAATCATAAAGAAATGATTCATGTTGATAAAAATCCTCAAGATCCTTCATAAAGTGTCTCTTCTATCTTAAATTAGTTACATTATGCTGAATGAGATGGAGGAATCCCCCAATTATGACTGAGAAGAATTGTGAGTGAGATGCTTAGTTTATTAATAAATTGCATTATATTTAATGAGCAATTGTATTACTTTGCTAGGGTTGTCATAATGAAATACCACATACCGGGTGGCTTACACAAGAGAAATTTATCTTCTCACAGCTCTAAGGCCACAAATCCAAGATCAGGGTGCCAGCAGCATTGGCTTTTTATAAAATTTTTGATAAGGTCTGCACTTTGTAGACAGCCTTGTCTCTGTCTACCTCTTTTTTAATTAAAACATCAGTCCTGTTGGATTAGAGTCTCACCTTATGATTTCATTTAAACTTAACTTCTATCTTAACAGTCTTATTTCCAAATACAGTCACACTGGGGTTAGGGCTCTGAACTTTACACTTTGGGAAGACACAATGTAGTCCATAATGCCCATAGTAGTTTGAATGAAAGAAAGCATTTAGCTTGCCTCCACCCTCACACACACACACACACACACACACAAACGTTTAAAAATAATTCTGATACAATAAGAACAGAGGTCCTTATTGTATAAGAACAGAGGTCTTATTGTAATAAGACCAGAGGTCCTGAATATTCATTGGAAGGACTGATGCTAAAAATGAAACTCCAATATTTTGGCCACCTGATTTGAGGAACTGACTCATTGGAAAAGGCCCTGATGCTGGGAAAGATTGAAGGCAGGAGGAAAAGGGGACAACAGAGGATTAGATGGTTTGATGGCATCATTAACTTGATGGACATGAGTTTGAGTAAACTCCGGGAGTTGGTGATGGGCAGGGAAACCTGGTGTACTGACGTCCATGGGGTTGCAAAGAGTCAGACACGACTGAGCAACTGAACTGAAGAACAGAGGTATAAGTTCAAACAGAACAGAAGAATATTATGGAGGTGTAATGAATGAGTAGTTCTATAAAAGTTGGAAACTATAAAATTTGGAAAGTAAAGAGATGTATAATAATTGACAATACAGCATGAAGTGATCAAGTTCAACTTCCTGTAAGGCAGGTGTCAATAAGACGCAAGAAAATTTTCTACAGAAGCCTCAAAGCCTTCACATTTGGAGGCACCAGTACTTCTGAAGGCAGAAGTTACAGATATAAGGAGGCTGAAAAAGTAGGATTCACTATACAATTTTACTACACGAGAAAGTATACAAGTACATGTTCAAAACATTATTCTTTATTCATGAAGTCAAATTCCTACCTCTCTTCTGACAAGGTTAGGGAATTTTTGCATTTTATTAAATTTGAGAAATTTCAGACTTGAACACACATGTCATCATCAAGAATGACATTAGGGTATGAGACTGGAACATGGTATTCTTTTCTGAATAATGATAACCTGCATTTAAACAAAATAATTTTATGTATTTATTTTTGGCCACACTGGGTCTTTGTTGACTTATTCAGGTCTTCCCTAGCTGCAGTGAGGAAGGGGTACTCTTCATTGTGGTGCACAGACTTCTCATTGCAGCAGTTTCTCTTGTGGAGCGTGGCTCTAGGCACACAGGCTTTGGTAGTTGCAGCACCGTGGGCTCAGTTGTTGTGGCTTATGGGCTTACTTGCTCCAAGGCATGTGGAATCTTATTGGACCAGGGATTAAACCTGTGTCCCCTGCATTGGAAGGCAGACTCTTCTTCACTGAGCCACCAGGGAAGTCTCAATAACCTGCATTTTAATTCTCCTTTTCTTATCCCAGAATAATGACATACAGAATTATACTCAAGACAGGAAACTGAAAGTATACGTTCTGAAGTAATGGACTGACCTAAGAATATAACCCCCACACCAAAATCAGATAATTTGTGCATCCTACAATAAAATGATTGAGACACACTAACAAAGAAACATCATTATCACAAAACATCCACTCAACTTTTGGATGCCTTCTAAATATTAATATGGAATAAATTACCAGGGATTAGAGGACAATTCATAGGAGAACTTTTTGTTTCTTCACCATCCCTTAGCAGTGGAGTGTTTGGCTAGAATAACACTGCATTTCTGCACAATTATTCTCACTTCTCTCCACGATAGGAGAGGAGGCTTTTATAAGTGATTAGCTAGAAAGAGAAATTGTCAATAAGAATACTTTTTTTCCTCATTTGTTAGAAGAGAAAACTTGTATTATTCCTAAGGATTTTAGTCTAGGTTGAGATAAGATTGTGTATGTTAGTTGCTCAGTCATGTCCAACTCTTTGCAACCCATGGACTGTAGCCTGCCAGGCTCCTCTGTCCATGGAATTCTCCAGGCAAGAATACTGGAGTGGGTTACCATTCCTTTCTTCATGGGATCTTCTTGACCCAGGAATCAAATATGAGTCTTCTTTACTGTGGGTAGATTCTTTACCATCTGAGCTACCTGGGAAGCCTAGGTAGAGATAAGATTAGATACTTTCAAATATGAATGTGCAAATTTATATTTGCCATTTTTTAAAAAATACAAAGCTGCTGATTTTCATGTGAGCTACAAAATGGTACAAGTTCTTGGTATTAAGCCTGGTAATCAGCCCTACATCAACTTCTGAAAATTAATTACATCTTCCAAAAGATAATTGTCATCAGCCCAAGTCATCCTATGGCAAAAGGTAGTAGAAATAGCTACTGTGGCACACTAGTGAGAATGTCTTCTCGGAGCAGAGTGTAGCTGCTCTGTCACTAGATCCATCTTCTAACAAAAATAATGGAAAATCAGCACTGGAGTGCCAAACATATGGACCTCATAGGGAAAATGAATGATGAATATTAAATAGGCTCTATGGGGAGAAAGGTCAACTGCAGTAAGGCCTGGGACCTGGGATTGCAATCAATAATACAGTCAAAATTTGTAAAAATATACGAGCAATTAGAAAATCACCCTGTAACTCTTAAGCTGGTTTTTATAGGTATATTCCCCCCCCCCATTATTCTACACTTTCCCAAAATGATATAGTAAACACAAAAACGCAAAATACCTCTCAAAGGCTATGGTTTTTCCAGTGGTCATGTATGGATGTGAGAGCTGGACTATAAAGAAAGCTGAGTGCTGAAGAATTGATGCTTTTGAACTGTGGTGTTGGAAAAGACTCTTGAGAGTCCCTTGGACTGCAAGGAGATCCAACCAGTCCATCCCAAAAGAGATCAGTCCTGGGTGTTCATTGGAAGGACTGATGCTGAAGCTGAAACTCCAATACTTTGGCCACTTGATGTGAAGAGCTGACCCATTTGAAAAAGACCGTGATGCTGGGAAAGATTGAGGGCAGGAGGGGAAGGGGACGACCGAGGATGAGATGGTTGGATGGCATCACCAACTCGATGGACATGGGTTTGGGTAGACTCCAGGAGTTGGTGATAGACAGGGAGGCCTGGTATGCTGTGGTTCATGGGGTCACAAAGAGTCGGACACAACTGAGCGACTGAACTGAACTGAACTAAAGAATGTTCTACACAGAGCTGAATCTAAAGTAATGGACTCTCACCAACTGGTACACATTGGTTGATAATCTGCTGAAGCTGAAAATTACATTTTTTCATCTGTCTTTTTATACTTTAATATGACTGAATCATTACTTCACACTTTGGCAACTATAAGTATTGCGTTCTGAGAACATAAGTTTACCATGAAAGCCTGCTCCAAGAACAAAGCATTTATTTTTTCTGAATGGGTTGCATAAAAAGCCAATGCTAAATAACATCCTGTAAACTGTTTCTACTATTTGAAAGTAAAGTTTGTAAAAGATGATGCCTTGGTTTACCACAGTACTGGGTTCCTTGAATTAGCTGCCCTTTTTGGTGATAGACAGTCCAAGTTACACATCTAGAAACAATCAATTTCTGCCTGAGGATTTGAATCCCTTTTAAGTGAGATTAAGTAGAAATGGAAATTGGGAAAGATAGCACTCAGCCTTTATTTATTTTATTATTATTATTATTTTGTTCAATTTTTAAGCATCAAGTATATAATTTAAGATTTAATTTCAGCAGAATTTATTTGTACTTAAATTGAAGAAGGTTTAATTTGTAAAGTTTATCTTTTTTTCTTGTATATTCCACAATAGGAATTGGTTAGCATTCAAGTTTAAAGGATCTCTGTAATACTGAAGATTTATTTCATTGCTTCTTCTAATAGGCTGTATTGGATAATTTAGCTGGATTCAATCTGGGCTGCATAACAGAGTGAATTTTCAGATTAGGTACAGGGTTGACTAGAAGCTAATATATTTAATGTCCAATCCTGATCCATTTCATAGGCAAAATCTATACTTCCAATCAGTTTCTTGGATGCATATCCAAAGCACATTTGTCACGGATGTAATTTGTTATGAAGCTTATAGAGCTTCATGTTAAGGGACCTTCACTTGCATGGCTCCTTTCCAAAGCCTTGAGAGGAACCCAGCAATGTGTTCACCTGGACAGATATTTTCGCAAGATTTTCAGCATTAAATATATAGTCTGAAACCAGGGAAGACCATTTTCTCCTTTCACTTTGACTCATTTTCATTCTAGGTTCCCTTCTATTAAGTAGTATTTAAGATCTTGGCATTTGGTCCCATCACTTCATGGGGAATAGATGGGGAAACAGTGGAAACTGTCAGACTTTATTTTTTTGGGCTCCAAAATCACTGCAGTTGGTGATTTCAGCCACAAAATTAAAAGGCACTTACTCCTTGGAAGGAAAGTGATGACCAACCTAGATAGCATATTGAAAAGCAGAGATATTACTTTGCCAACAAAGGTTTGTCTAGTCAAGGCTATGGTTTTTCCAGTGGTCATGTATGGATGTGAAAGTTGGACTGTGAAGAAAGCTGAGTGCCGAAGAATTGATGTTTTTGAACTGTGGTGTTGGAGAAGACTCTTGAGAGTTCCTTGGACTGCAAGGAGATCCAACCAGTCCATCCTAAAGCAGATCAGTCCTGGGTGTTCATTGGAGGGACTGATGCTAAGGTGAAATTCCAATACTTTGGCCACCTCATGTGAAGAGTTGACTCATTGGAAAAGGCTCTGATGCTGGGAGGGATTGGGGGCAGGAGGAGAAGGGGACGACAGAGGATGAGATGGCTGGATGGCATCACTAACTCAATGGACATGGGTTAGAGTGAACTCCGGGAGTTGGTGATAGACAGGGAGGCCTGGCGTGCTTCATGGGGTCACAAAGAGTTGGACACGACTGAGCGACTGAACTGAACTGAAGGATCCACAGGTATTTCTTCCATCTAAATACAAAGAAAACAATTTTGAAATACATTTAGTGTAAGTTTAGAGAGATTATAGGTGTGGGGTTTATGGAAATGTTTTTGCAGCATTAAATTACTGCTAGATGCCCTGCTACAGAAGTGACTTCCAGGAATACTGGAACTGCCCACAGAGCTGACTCCCTAGGCATGGTAGCAAAATACAGAGTGAGAGGTAATACAATTCAAGTGCTTCCAAGGATGTCAATACCAGAAGCATATAGGTGGAGGAGTAATAGATTCAGATACATAGAACACAACCAGTGCTGACAGTTCAATTATTAGATACAAGGGGAATTTGCTTACCACTGTCTATTCAGAGTTGAAGCTTTCTCATGTCAGTTAAAATAATTGATAATGAAGCAAAATCAATTATATTTACAGTGTATAGTTTATGTTTTAAATATAAATTGTGCAAATAAATTAATCAAAATTCATGTTTTTTCTTTAGCTATAAAAACAACTGGTTAACAGCACATGTTTTATGTATCTCAAATATAAATACTCAAAAAATCCATTCCTATCAACCATGAAAGCAAAATAAGGTTGAAAAATTTTCCTTTATTTCTATATAAAATTATACTACAATTATTGCCATAGAAATGGGAAATGAAGGAGAACAAAAGAAAAATTCAATGTGATAACTTATAATATCTCTTTAGAGATATACTAGAATATATTTTCATAATAAAAAAGAATCAAATTTTATATAAATATACAGAAAATAAGAAATATTAGAAATATGAATACAGTAGGAACTTCTGAAGATGTTAAACATGAAAGGGGAAATATAAATGGCAAAGGAGGATTTTTAAGATAAATGAGAAAAATCTTAAAGCAGAACAAAAATGCATATATACGTAATAGAAGATAAATATTGTAAGTATTTTAGATATTAAGAGAGAACAGAAAATGAGAGAAAAAAGTATAAAATAATTTAAAAAATTTTCCCAGAATGGATGAACATAAATATTTATTTTTAAAGCACCAAACAAATAGTAGTCACATTAGCTGGAAAATGTAAACACAGTAAAATACAATTTATGAAATTTCTAAGCACTGGGGATGAAAATAATGGCTTACTGAAAAGAGAAAAGCTTCTGGAGAGAGAGGAAAAAATGTTTTCCTATAATGGTAGAAGCATCAGAGTGGCATTGATCTTTTGAAAAAGGCTAGATACTACTTTTAAAAATCCTGAAGAGATACTGTTTCCAAGCTAGAATTCTATATCTGAACAAATTTTCAATCAACTTATTTCATGGATTGATCAAAAGTGTTTTCATACAAAGTTTCAAAAATAAAGTTCTTTTAAGGCACTCTTTCTCTTTCAAGAAGGTATCAAAAGATGCTCTCCAAAAAACGAATGAAAAAAAAAAGGTTCTGGGGTCCAGGGAAAAAATAGATTCAGCATGGAAAATATAAAGGAAATGATGATGGTAATTTTTGTATGGTAGGTGTAAAAATAATCTGAGTTTAGAAGATTTACTAAGTGAAAAATAATCACACTGTATTTGTGTCTCAAGAATGAATGTATCAGATATCTATTTCTGCTATAACAAATCACCACAATCTTATCAACTCAAAACAACACCCATTTACTATTTTTCAGCTCTGTAAGTAACAGCGCTTGAACTAGGTTACGGTCCTAAGAATGTATCTAGGATCTCTGTAGGCTAAAATCAAGGTGCTTATTTGTTTGAACTCAATCTAGAGGATGTGGGAGAGAATCAGCTTCCAGGTTCTCATGCTGTTGGTAGAATTTAGTTATATGCTGTTTGTAGAATTGAGGTGCTCACTTCCTTTTGATAGGTTCCATTCTCATCTTCTTGAGGCCACTTTCATTGCTTAGTTCCTGGTACTCTGTGGTCAAGCTGGTAATGGTGGGTTGAGTCCTTTGCACACTTCAAATGTCTCTGTTTTCTACTTCTGTCTCATTTTTTATGCCTTCTTGTCTGCCATATCTCTTTGAGTAAGTATTCTACCTTCCTTTTTTGGCTTTAAAATCTCATATAGTTCCTTGTGTTTATCTAAATAATTCAGTATTATCCCCCTGCTTTAATGTCAGCTGATTAGCAACTTTGCATGATGTCTACAAAAACATTTCACAGCAGTAGCTAGATTAGTACTTGATTGAATAACCAAATGAAAGGATTCTTGGGGGAACATCTTTAGAATTGATTCTGCCTGCCACAGTGAATAGCAGTTGAATCATCATTATAATAATATAAACACTGACTACTGATTTTGGTAAAATTCATATGTAACATTTTTGAGAGGATTAGATAGGAAATAGTTTTACATAGATTCATCATTTGGGGGATGGGGTAAGTGGAGGAACTGTAAGGTACTCTCAAATAAGAAATTACTAAATTTAAGAACACTTGAAATAGAAGTAAATCAATTATTGATAGAAATATGGAAGTAAATACTAAGGCAAATTAGCTAGTTACTCTTACTAAAGAGTAAGAGGGTGTCCCTGATAGCTCAGTTAGTAAAGAATCTGCCTGTGATGCAGGAGACCCCACTTCAATTCCTGGGTGGGGAAGATTTGCTGGAGAAGGGTTAGGCTACCCACTCCAGTATTCTTGGACTTCCCTTGTGGCTCTACTGGTAAAGAATTTGCCTGCAATGCAGGAAACCTGGGTTTGATCCCTGGGTTGGGAAGATCCCCTGGAGAAGAGAAAAGCTACCCACTCTAGTATTCTGGCCTGGAGAATTCGCAAAGAGGTGGACGTGATTGAGTGACTTTCACTTTCACTTTCAAAAGAGTAGGCCAATAATGGTGAGGGTTAATGGACAGAAGACTACTTTTATAATTATAAACCATATAAAACTATTTTAATTTTGTAAATTAAGTATTTTATTTTGTAAATTATTATGTTAATAAAAAAGCAGAAGATATATTGGAAACTGTTAATTCTTTTAATAGTTACCAACCCATCTTTTTAAACCATTATATGTGGGTTTCTTTTGAAAGATTATGGGCTATGTTTTATCTCTTTTCAGATATCCCATTTTGCTCATGAAAATTGGCATGTGTTAGTAAAAGTGGATGATGGTGGTCAGTTTATATGTGTACAAAATTTGCATATGCTCAAATAAAGACTGAAATCTTGGTTACATTAGCTTTCTTATAAATGAGCTATACTCTAAATTGGTTGACTGAGTTTGAGAGCACTGAGTTAATGAGCCAAATTGATATATTTAACTAGTTTACTTAAGTAATACAATTTGCTTAAAATATATTTGAAAAGACATTTAGCATTAATTGGTCCAAAATTTAAGTCCTAGGACTGATTACTATTTTGTAAGTGATAATAGCTGCTATAGCTCCATGATAAGTAGATCATGCCTCTTAAGGGAAATAAAACCCAGTCCAGGCTCTATCAGGAGACCCTTTTGTAATCATGAACATTGTTTTCTAAGAGTGGTTTTGTTGTTTAGTCGCTAAGTCATGTCCAACTGTTTTGTGACCCCCATGGACTGTAGCCCATCAGGCTCCTCTGTCTGTGGGATTTCCCAGGTGAGAATACTGGAATGGGCTGTCATTTCCTTCTCCTGAGGATTTTCCTGAACCAGGGATCAAACCATATCCCTTGTATTGCAGGTGGATTCTTTACCACAGAGCCATCTGGGAAGCCTTTTAAGAGTAGAAGATTATTATGGTAGATTTCACAGAATGAGAACTTTTATTAAAAAAAGATAAATTTACTAATTTTGGGGGCATAATCTCTTGAGCAAGGCAATAACATTTTTTGAAAATGATTATTTTATGAGGAAACCAGAGAACTGATAATTTTCCAAGGTTATATAGCTGAAGAATATTTAGATATTTTTGAAAAGCATTGCTTTGCAAAAGTATTTACATGTAATTTATCTCTTTTATTTTTAAATTTTCAAAATTCATTGAAGAGTTGCATATGCTTTCTTATTGACAATTAAAGCAAGCCAATTTATTCTAGAATTATCAGATATTTATTATTCATGGTTCCAAGCAAAATTTAAATTACTAGAGATGCCAGAAATTTCTTCAGGTAAATTTCTGCAGTAAATATTCAATGTTTAAAATGAGCTATTAGTCATATTTAGTAAAAGAAAACAGATGCAGCAATTAATTCCTTGTTTAATGTGTATTGAAATAGTAACATAAAATGTAGATGAGTTCCATTGTTTGGTGTCTCAGTAATATAGAAACTATGAAAAACTCAGACTAAGCATTAATCGTTCATGGGGCAATTAATTTTAATTAAGGCAAGTACAGAATCCCATATGGTTTTAGACATCATCTATTCATTAATGCAAACAGTCTGAGAGGAACCATTTGGAACGTTTTGGTTGATAGCAATGGTGGACAGCCCTAAAGAGACCTGGTTAAACATCCTCTAATTTTTATCCTGCTGTGCATCAGTGGGCAAGAATCCATGTAAGTCTTTGGCATGATGATGTGTGTTGAGAGGAATTTATCATGTCCATTATTCTTGAAAATTCATAACACACCTTGCTTTCTTTTCACACATGCACTTTTCACACGTTTTTCTGATATATACTGTCTTAGCATCGCTTTGAATATGTATATATTCTTTCCCATGCATCCATAGGTATACATATGAACTCATTACGTTACTAATATTACCTGAATTCTACGGTCTCTCCTTTTTTTTTATATGTGCTGTTTTGTGTGTATTATTTATTGCTGTGTAACAAATTACCCCCAAAATATAGAGACTTAATCCAACTATCCTTTGTATTATGTCACTTATTTTCTGTATATCAGGAATTCAAGAATAAAGTAGCTTGTTAGTCCTGGCTGGGAGACCTCTCAGGAGGTTGAAGTTAAGATGCTCACTAGGACAGCAGTCACCTTAAGGCTTAAATACGCCTGGAAGATCTTCTAGAGATGGCTCATTCACATGGTTGTTAGAAGAAGACTTCTGTTTCTTACTTGAAAGTAAAAATGCTACTCTGTCATGTCCAACTCTTTGTGGCCCCATGAACTGTATGTAGCCTACCAATCTCTTCTGTCAGTGGAATTTTCCAGGCAAGAATATTGGAGTGGGTAGCTATTCCTTTGTCTGGGGGATCTTCCCAATCCAGGGATCGAACCTAGGTCTCCTGCATTGCAGGTAGATCCTTTACCATCTGAGTTACCAGGGAAGACCTATTTCTTACAGGAATTGTCAAAAGGTCTCAGAACTTTGGGATGCAGATTTATCTTTAGTGGCTTTCTACCATGAAAGTGAAAGTCACTCAGTCACATCCAACTCTGTGACCCCATGGACTATACAGTCCATGGAATTCTCCAGGCAAGAATACTGGAAAGGGTAGTCTTTCCACTCCAGGGGATCCTCTCAACCTAGGGATCAAACCCAGGTCTCCCACATTGCAGGCGGATTCTTTACCAGCTGAGCCACAAGGGAAGCCCAAGAATACCAGTGTGGGTAGCCTATCCATTCTTGAGCAAATCTTCCTGACCCAGCAATCAAATTGGGGTCTCCTGGATTGCAGGAAGATTCTTTACCAGCTGAGCTGGCTTTCTACCAGGCAGCTAGATTTTCCTAGAGCAAGTGATCCCAAAGAACAAGAAGATGTGATACCTTGTATAACCTAGAATTGCATGTTCACAGTAGCTTATTGACAGACCTATTCAGTGTGGGAGGGATTGTATGGAGGCATGAATATCAGCAGTTAGGAATCATTGTAGGCATCTCAAGAGTATGACTAACACAATGCTGAAATGTATGGACTTACAATGAGAACTTTAAGCCTGAAAGTCATACATTCTTCCTCTCTCTACCAAAGCATGTATCACCAAATAACATCATATAAATGAGGAGCTTTTCACAGTAGATAAATTACTCTCAGTTAATATACCAATGTGTAGCCTGAACTTCTTCATTCTGTAAGTTTGTAATGAGTAAAAAGGAAAAAGCTCAATACCAAGCATAAGTATCATATTAAAGAGAATGCATTTTAGATGGTTACTTTGCAAAAGATATTGGATTTTTGGCTATACCAGCCTAAAATACATTGTTTATTAAGATTTCTGTTAATTTTGAGATATTGTTTAGTTATTAATGGTCTTTTATTTGAAAGATGCAAAAGACCATCAACTTGAAATAGCTAAATTCTTGTACAGAATAAAAACACTTGAGAAACATTTTCTGATGTGTGGAGGTAAGGTTAAAAGTACTTTAATAATAATAGCAGCTTTTTTTCTTAGTAAGTCATGTATTAATAGACTTTATGCCAGCTTGCCCTGCATATCAGTAAGCACTGTTAGCATTGCTTTGATGCTATTACTTGGGACTTTATTATTTCTGAGAGTTTAACTCTAAAATTTCATAAATGTCATTTTTTTAGTATTACAGTTAGAAAGTGTTACTTTTGAACAGTAATTGCCTTTATTCTCTCAGTCTCCTGACTAAAGTGATCCTTTTATACTCAGAAAAAATAATAAAAAAAGAAAATAATCCAATGACTGTTGAAGTGTTTTGAAGCATAAAATGTAGTAGGCATTTTATTGAATGCTTTTATTCCATTCAGTTAGGTTTAGTTCTTTCAAATGCTAATATGAAAGTGTACTAACTCAAAAAATCCACAAAAAATTTGGAATTACATAAGAGAAAATTTTTATAGATTAATTTCAGTAACTAACTAGTCTAGATTACTTAGGTGAATTTTGATGGGGTTTATTAGAATAGTTGAGGTAAAAATACATTTCATTTAAAAACAAAAATAAAAATTACTTGATCCCTAATTTTAAATATTTTTTATTTATCTATATTTACATTAAAATGACCCCTCCATTATTTTAACACATCTATTAACACTTCTTACCCAAGAACTCTGTTACTCTGTGAGTGTGAGTACCATAAATGTACTCTTTAGCTGGTATAAAACTCTCAAGATCCAAGGTTAATTTCCTTGTATCAAATTATGATGCTTGTATACATGAGTATAGAAGCTTTAGCACTAATAAAAGAATGTTTATTTTGATATTGTGGCTTTTTTCCTTCTAGTTATATAAGGTAACTATATTAAAAATATAGACAGATCAGATCAGATCAGTCTCTCAGTCGTGTCTGACTCTTTGCGACCCCATGAATCACAGCACTCCAGGCCTACCTGTCCATCACCAACTCCCGGATTTCACTGAGACTCATGTCCATTGAGTCAGTGATGCCATCCAGCCATCTCATCCTCTGTCATCTCCTTCTCCTCCTGCCCCCAATCCCTCCCAGCATCAGAGTCTTCTCCAATGAGTCAACTCTTCGCATGAGGTGGCCAAAGTACTGGACTTTCAGCTTTAGCATCATTTCTTCCAAAGAAATCCCAGGGTTGATCTCCTTCAGAATGGACTGGTTGGATCTCCTTGCAGTCCAAGGGACTCTCAAGAGTCTTCTCCAACACCACAGTGCAAAAGCATCAATTCTTTGGCACTCAGCTTTCTTTATAGTCCAACTCTCACATCCATACATGACCACAGGAAAAACCATAGCCTTGACTAGACGAACATTTGTTGGCAAAGTAATGTCTCTGCTTTTGAATATGCTATCTAGGATGGTCATAACTTTCCTTTCAAGGAGTAAGCGTCTTTTAATTTCATGGCTGCAGTCACCATCTGTAGTTACCTTATAGGACATTCTAAATTTCTGAAAAAAAAAATTTACTTATTTGAATATAATATTTGAATATTCTGGTTAATTGGAAACATTAATCCTAAATTTTATTATTTAATAATTTTAATAACAATAGCCAGGAAATAATATTAGAAATATTGATAGGCATTTTATTAATCTTCAAGCTAGGCTTCCACAGTACGTGAGAACTTCTAGATGTAAAGCTGGATTTAGAAAAGGCATAGGAACCAGAGATCAAAGCGCCAAATGTTGTTGGATAGTAGGAAAAGCAAGAGAATTCTGGAAAAACATCTACTTCTGTTTCACTGAATACACAAAAGTCTTGACTGTGTAGATCAAAACAAATTGTGGAAAATTCTTAATGAGATGAGAATACCAGACCACCTTATCCGCTTCCTGAAAAACCTGCAAGCAGATCAACAAGCAATAGTGAGAACTGGACATGGAACAATGAACTGGTTCCAAATTGGGAAAGGATTACATCAAGACTGTATATTGTCACCCCTCTTATTTAACTTATATACAGAGTACATCATGGGAGGTGTTGGTGCTGGATGAAGCTCAAATAGGAATCAGGATTACTGGGAGAAATATGAGTAACCTCAGTCATGCAGATAATACTACCCTAAAGGCAGAAATTGAAGAGGAACTAAAGGGCCTCTTGAAGAAGGTGAAAGAGAAGAGTGAAAAAGCTGGCTTACAATTTAACATTCAAAAAACGAAGACATGGCATCTGGTCCCATCACTTCATGGCAAATAGAAGGGGAAAAAATGGAAACAGTGACAGACTTTATTTTCTTGGGCTCCAAAATCACTGAAGATGGTGACTACAATTATGAAATTCAAAGACACTTGTTCCATGGAAGAAAAACTATGACAAATCTAGACAGTGTATTAAAAAGCAAAGGTATCACTTTGCAGACAAAGATCCACATAGTCAAAGCTATAGTTTGCAGTCGTCATGTACAGATGTGAGAAAGTGAAAGATGCTCAGTTGTGTCTGACTCTTTGTGACCCCATGGACTATACAGTCCTTGGAATTCTCCAGGCCTGAATACTGGAGTGGATGGGTAGCCATTTTCTTCTCCAGGGGATCTTCCCAAGCAATGGGTCGAACACAGGTCTCCCACATTCTGAGTGACTGAACTGAACTGATATTAATATTGTTTATGTGTATATGAGAAAGCCAAATTTTTAAATACAGAATTAAGTTTCAGTTCAGTTCAGTCACTCAGGCATATCCGACTCTGCTACCCCATGAATCACAGCATGCCAGGCCTCCCTGTCCATCACCAACTCCCGGAGTTCACTGAAACTCATATCCATTGAGTCAGTGATGCCATCCAGCCATCTCATCCTCTATCATCCCCTTCTCCTCCTGCCCCCAATTCCTCCCAACATCAGGGTCTTTTTCAATGAGTCAACTCTTCGCATGAGGTGGCCAAAGTACTGGAGTTTCAGCTTCAGCATCAGTCCTTCCAAAGAACACCCAGGACTGATCTCCTATAGGATGGACTGGTTGGATCTCCTTGCAGTCCAAGGGACTCTCAAGAGTCTTCTCCAACACCACAGTTCAAAAGCATCAATTCTTTGGCACTCAGCTTTCTTCACAGTCCAACTCTCACATCCATACATGACCACAGGAAAAACCATAGCCTTGACTAGACAGACCTTTATTGGCAAAGTAATGTCTCTGCTTTCAAATATGCTACCTAGGTTGGTCATAACTTTCCTTTCAAAGAGTAAGCGTCTTCTAATTTCATGGCTGCAATCATCATCTGCAGTGATTGTGGAGCTTCAAAATGTAAAGTCTGACACTGTTTCCACTGTTTCCCCATCTATTTCCCATGAAGTGATGGGACCAGATGCCATGATCTTCATTTTCTGAATGTTGAGCTTTAAGCCAACTTTTTCACTCTCTTTCACCTTCGTCAAGAGGCTTTTGAGCTCCTCTTCACTTTCTGCCATAAGGGTGGTGTCATCTGCATATCTGAGGTTATTGATATTTCTCCTGGTAATCTTGATTCAAGCTTGTGTTTCTTCCAGTCCAGCGTTTCTCATGATGTACTCTGCATAGACGTTAAATAAGCAGGGTGACAATATACAGCCTTGATGTACTCCTTTTCCTATTTGGAACCAGTCTTTTGTTCCATGTCCAGTTCTAACTGTTGCTTCCTGACCTGCATATAGGTTTCTCAAGTTTCAGTACTAGAATGAAATTTTTACTACTATAATTGTGAAATTATTGTGGCATCATCAACTCAATGGACATTAGTTTGAGCAAACTCAGGCAGGTAGTGAAGGACAGGGAAGCTTGGAATGCAGCAGTTCATGGGGTCACAAAGAGTCAAACATGACTGAGGGATTGAACAACAATAACTGTAATTTAAAGTAATTAGTTAATTCAATTTAAACTTTTGAGTATACAGAATATAATTGAAAGAAACAAATTGGCAATGATTTATTATGTACCATAAGCTAATTATATTAATCATTTTCTTTGAAACAATAAACTCCAGGAGCTTAGAACAGTTAGTTATCTTAACTATACCTGTCCAAGTTTCCAACAACTTTATGCAGGTAACTTTAAAAATAAATCATCAATATGAAATTAAGCTGCAGAACTTAAAACAATGTTGCCAAGCATATAACAGAAATCTATTATCCACTTCATATATTTGAGACAACACAGTTGTGTTTGAATTTCAGAAAAATTTAAAGAAAAATGTATGCATATGTATTTTGCCATTAGCTTTTATTTCTCAAATAATAATTTTATATGCATTTTTAAAATATTCTTTTCCATTTTGGTTTATCACAGGATATTGAATATAGTCCCATGTACTCTATAGTAGGACTATGTTTTTATTTACCCATTCTAATGTAACAGTTTGTATCTACTAATCCTAAATTCCCAGTCCATTCTTCTCCCTTCCCTCTTTCCCTTGGCAACCACAGGTATGTTCTCTATGTCCTTTTCAATGTCCAGAATTTTAGAAATGTCAAATGCTAAATTTGGTCTTTTGCTGTGTTCAGAAAAAAATTTAAGATTAAAGTACACTTTTTAATATATGAGTTTGCAAATGATCAATAATTCACATAAAAGCAAGATACCTCAGAGTGTTATGAATTTTATTAACCTTATTTCATTTAGAATGTTGGAGCTTTAAGTATTTTATACTGCCACAGAAGGAAATTTTATATTTATGCCTGATTTATCAAAAAAATTAACTAGATGTAGGTGAATTATTATTTTCTGAAATATTTTGACTTTTAGCCATATAACTACTGCATTTATTTTAGGTTTTATGATAAGATATTGAATATGAAACTATTTGTCATTTGAAATCAACAGCTAAGCAGTCATGCTGTAAAAATTCTGTTTATTGCATTTAATATTACAAAGAGGGCCTAAATCAAAAAAATATTTTTCATTGTAAACTTGTTTTATTGTGTTGGCAACTAGTATCAAGGATATAATGCTTTGTCTTTAAACAATTTATTTGAAAAATAGAATTTAAGTAGGTAACAGTTCTTATGATTTGGAAAAGTTTTTGTAATTATATATTGTGATGCTGCTTTAAATTATTCAGCATTTTAAAAACTATCTTTAAAGTATGTATTCTCAATTTGTACTACTTATCAATTTGTTTATAAAAAGCTTTTTCTTGAATGTTTGTGGTTTAATGATAAAAAGAGTGTTTTATCATTTTTATGTTTATTTTACTTGATATTAAAGATTAATAAGGAATAATATTAATGAATAAGGATTAATAAGTTCAGTTCAGTTCAGTCGCTCAGTCATGTCTGACTCTTTGCAACACAATGGACTGCAGCAAGCCAGGCTTCCCTGTCCATTACCAACTCCTGGAGTTACTCAAACTCATGTCCATAGAGTCAGTGATGCCATCTGAATATCTCATCCTCTGTCATCCCCTTCTCCTCTTGCCTTCAATCTTTCCCAGCATTAGGGTCTTTTCAAATGAGTCAGTTCTTCACATCAGGTGGCTAAAGAATTGAAGTTTCATCTTCAGCATCAGTCCTTCCAATGAATATTCAGGACAGATTTCCTTTAGGATGGACTGGTTGGATCTCCTTCCTATCCAAGGGACTCTCAAATGTCTCATCCAACACCACAGTTCAAAAACATCAGTTTTTCAGTGCTCACCTTTCTTTTTAGTCCAACTCTCACATCCATATAGGACCACTGGAAAAAGCATAGCTTTGACTAGATGGACCTTTGTTGACAGAGTAATGTCTCTGCTTTTTAATATGCTGTCTAGGTTGGTCATAACTTTTCTTCCAAGGAGCAAGCATCTTTTAATTTCATGCCTGCAGTCACAATCTGCAGTGATTTTGAAGACCCCCAAAATAAAGTCTGTCATGGGACCGATCTTAGTTTTCTGAATGTTGAACTTTAAGCCAACTTTTTCACTCTCCTCTTTCACCTTCATCAAGAGGCTTTTTAGTTCCTCTTCACTGTCTGCCATAAGGGTGGTGTCATGTGCATATCTGAGGTTATTGATATTTCTCCTGGAAATCTTGATTCCAGCTTGTGCTTCTTCCAGCCCACCATTTCTCATGATGTACTCTGTCTGTAAGTTTAATAAGCCGGGTGATGATATATAACCTTGACATACTTCTTTCCCTATTTGGAACCAGTCTGATGTTCCTATCCAGTTCTAACTGTTGCTTCTTGATATGCATACAGATTTCTCAGAAGGCAGGTCAGGTGGTCTGGTATTCCCATCTCTTTAAGAATTTTCCACAGTTTGTTGTGATCCACACTGTCAAAGTCTTTGGCATAGTCAATAAATCAGAAGTAAATGTTTTTTTTTTCTGGAGGTCTCTTGCTTTTTTGATGATCCAATGGATGTTGGCAATTTGATGTCTGTTTCTGCTGCCTTTTCTAAATCAAGCTTGAATATCTGGAAGTTCACATTTCATGTAGTGTTGAAGCCTTGTTGGAGAATTTTGATCATAACTTTGCTAGTCTGTAAGATGAGTGCAACTGTGCAGTAGTGTGAGCATTCTTTGGCATTGCCTTTCTTTGGGATTGTAATGAAAATAAGGTAAGGTCTTATGAAAAAAATAAGATGAAAAATAAAGTTAGGGTTCTAAATTTGATATCTCAATGGAATATCAACATCAGTCTTTGGAAATACAATTTGTTAAATATTGCTGTGTAATGAAGATATTAAATAAATATTAAAGAAAATAGTTTTCTATTAATTATATTATATATATATATATATATATATATATATATATATATATATATAAATGTCCTAAAATAGACAAACCTGGATACATATGTATTTGAAAAACATAATTATTTAATTATCAAAAATTGATCATATCACATCCAGACTAGAAATCAAAACAGAAATGTTCAAGGTTAATAAGGTAGCTGTAGGAGAATGACAAGGGGAAAAGGAAAATGGTAAGGTCAGTGTGATGTATGAGTTTCCTTTTGCTGCTAAATTACTGAAAACTTAGTGGTTCAAAAGAGTACATATTTATTTCTTACAGTTCTGGTAGCCAAAAGTCCAAAATGGATTTGGCCAGAGGTCAGGAGGGGTGGTGGTGAGGAGACAGGCCTTGTCTAAGGTAAGGAGCAGCAGCTGCACTTTGCTAGAACAGCCGTGAAGAGATACCCCACGTCCAAGGTAAGAGAAACCCAAGTGAGATGGTAGGTGTTGCAAGGGGCATCAAAGGGCAGACACACTGAAACCATAATCACAGGAAACTAGTCAATCTAACCACATGGACCACAGCCTTGTCTAACTCAATGAAACTAAGCCATGCCCTGTGGGGCCACCCAAGACGGGCGGGTCATGGTGGAGAGGTCTGACAGAATGTGGTCCACTGGAAAAGGGAATGGCAAACCACTTCAGTATTCTTGCCTTGAGAACCCCATGAACAGTATGAAAAGGCAAAATGATAGGATACTGAAAGAGGAACTCCCCAGGTCGGTAGGTGCCCAATATGCTACTTGAGATCAGTGGAGAAATAACTCCAGAAAGAATGAAGGGATGGAGCCAAAGCAAAAACAATACTCAGTTGTTGATGTGACTGGTGATAGAAGCAAGGTCTGATACTGTAAAGAGCAATATTGCTCAGGAACCTGGAATGTTAGGTCCATGAATCAAGGCAAATTGGAAGTGGTCAAACAGGAGATGGCAAGAGTGAATGATGACATTCTAGGAATCAGAGAACTGAAATGCACTGGATTGGGTGAATTTAACTCAGATGACCATTGTATCTTCTACTGTGGGCAGGAATCCCTTAGAAGAAATGGAGTAGCCATCATGGTCAACAAAAGAGTCTGAAATGTAGTACTTGGAAGCAATCTCAAAAATAGCAGAATGATCTCTGGTCGTTTCTAAGGCAAACCATTCAATATTACAGTAATCCAAGTCTATGCCCCAACCAGTAACGCTGAAGAAGCTGAAATTGAACGGTTCTATGAAGACCTACAAGACCTTTTAGAACTAACACCCAGAAAAGATGTCCTTTTCATTATAGGGGACTGGAATGCAAAAGTAGGAAGTCAAGAAACACCTGGAGTAACAGGCAAATTTGGCCTTGGAATATGGAATGAAGCAGGGCAAAGGCTAACGGAGTTTTACCAAGAGAATGCACAGGCCATAGCAAACACCCTCTTCCAACAACACAAGAGAAGACTCTACACGTGGACATCACCAGATGATCAACACCGAAATCAGATTGATTATATTCTTTGCAGCCAAAGATGGAGAAGCTCTATACAGTCAGCAAAAACACGACCAGGAGCTGACTATGGCTCAGACCATGAACAACTCCTTATTGCCAAATTCAGACTTAAATTGAAGAAAGTAGGGAAAACCACTAGACCATTCAGGTATGACCTAAATCAAATCCCTCATGATTATATAGTGTAGGTGAGAAATAGATTTAAGGGACTAGATCTGATAGATAGAGTGCCTGATGAACTATGGACGGAGGTTCATGACATTTTACAGGAGACAGAGATTAAGACCATCCCCATGGAAAAGAAATGCAAAAAAGCAAAATGGCTGTCTGGGGAGACCTTACAAATAGCTGTGAAAAGAAGAGAAGTGAAAAACAAACGAGAAAAGGAAGATATAAGCATCTGAATGCAGAGTTCCAGAGAATAGCAAGGAGAGAAGAGAAAGCCTTCCTCAGTGATCAATGCAAAGAAATAGAGGAAAACAACAGAATGGGAAAGACTAGAGATCTCTTCAAGAAAATTAGAGATACCAAGGGAACATTTCATGCAAAGATAGGCTCAATAACAGACAGAAATGGTATGGACCTAACAGAAACATAAGATATTAAGAAGAGGTGGCAGGAATACACAGAAGAACTGTACAAAAAAGGTCTTCATGACCTAGATAATCACAATGGTGTGATCACTCACCTAGAGCCAGACATCCTGGAATGTGAAATCAAGAGGGTCTTAGAAAGCATCACTATGGACAAAGCTAGTGGAAGTGATGGAATTCCAGTTGAGCTATTTCAAATCCCAAAAGATGATACTGTGAAAGTGCTGCACTCAATATGCCAGCAAATTTGGAAAACTCAGCAGTGGCCACAGGACTGGAAAAGGTCAGTTTTCATTCCAATCCCAAAGAAAGGCAATGCCAAAGAATGCTCAAACTACTGCACAATTGCACTCATCTCACATGCTAGTAAAGTAATGCTCAAAATTCTCTAAGCCAGGTTTCAGCAATGTGAACCGTGACCTTCCAGATGTTCAAGCTGGTTTTAGAAAGGCAGAGGAACCAGAGATCAAATCGCCAACATGCACTGGATCATAGAAAAAACAAGAGAGTTCCAGAAAAACATCTATTTCTGCTTTATTGACTATGCCAAAGCCTTTGACTGTGTTGATCACAATAAACTCTGGAAAATTCTGAAAGAGATATGAATACCAGACCACCTGACCTGCCTCTTGAGAAATCTGCATGCAGGTCAGGAAGCAACAGTTAGAACTGGACATGGAACAACAGACTGGTTCCAAATAGGAAAAGGAGTTCGTCAATGCTGTATATTGTCACCTTGCTTATTTAACTTATATGCAGAGTACATCATGAGAAATGCTAGGCTGGAATAAGCACAGCTGGAATCAAGATTTCTGGGAGAAATATCAATAACCTCAGATATGCAGATGACACCACCCTTATGGCAGAAAGTGAAGAGGAACTAAAAACCCTCTTGATAAAAGTGAAAGAGGAGAGTGAAAAAGTTGGCTTAAAGCTCAACATTCAGAAAAAGAAGACCATGGCATCTGGTCCCATTGCTTCATGGGAAATAGACGGGGAAACAGTGGAAACAGTGTCAGACTTTACATTTTGAAGCTCCACAATCACTGCAGAAGGTGATTGCAGCCATGAAATTAAAAGACGCTTACTCCTTGGAAGGAAAGTTATGACCAATGTAGGTAGCATATTGAAAAGCAGAGACATTACTTTGCCAATAAAGGTCTGTCTAGTCAAGGCTATGATTTTTCCAGTGTCATGTATGGATGTGAGAGTTGGACTATAAAGAAAGTTGAGCACCAAAGAATTGATTCTTTTGAACTGTGGTGTTGGAGAAGACTATTGAGAGTCACTTGGACTGCAAGGAGATCCAACCAGTCCATTCTAAAGGATATCAGTCCTGGGTGTTCTTTGGAAGGACTGATGCTAAAGCTGAAACTTCAGTACTTTGGCCACCTCATACAAAGAGTTGACTCATTGGAAAAGACCTTGATGCTGGGAGAGATTGGGAGCAGGAGGAGAAGGAGACGACAGAGGATGAGATGGCTGGATGGCATCACCGACTCCATGGACGTGATTTTGAGTGAACCCTGGGAGTTGGTGGTGGACAGGGAGGCCTGGCGTGCTGCAATTCATGTGGTCACAAAGAGTCGGACACAACTGAGAGACTGAACTGAACTGAGACTAAAATCAAGGTGCTGGAAAGGCCATATTCCTTCCTGGAGATTTTAGGAGGAAATCCGTCCTTTTTGTTTTACGTGTTTTCTAGAAGATCTATGCATTCCTTGGTTTATGGACCCTTTCCGTATTCACAGTCACTGATAGCTATTTATTTCTCTCATCTCGTCATTCTGGCGCTCTTCTTCTGCTTCCCTCTTCCATATTATGGACTCTGATGATTACATTAGGTTCCTTGTCATAATCCAGGATCATTTCTCCAACTCAGCATTATCTGATTACCCACCTTAATTTGATTTATGTTAATTTGATTAATCTTAGCTGTCCCCTATCATATAACCTAGTATATTTATAGGCTCTGGGTTTAAGCTGTGCAATTATTTTTGGAACAATTTTTTTGCTTACCATAAGTGATGGACTATAAACACTAGCATCATTAGGCACAGAAGAAAACCAATAAAAGGCTGAAAAATTGTATATGTTAAATTCTAAGTGCCTTCAAATATCTTGAGATGGGAAAATATAAAAATTCTGGGTTAAAGGTGACTTTTCATATTTCTTAGGTTTTCATTTTTGTTTTCCTCAGTCTCAGTGATAATCGCTATAGTTTAGTGTCTGAAACCTAAAATTCCATCATTATTGATCTGTGAGACCGTCTTCTACCATCTTCCTTTGCTGATCAAGGTTATTAATGTTTAAAGCAGCCAGAGAGAAAATAAAATATATGTGATCACTCTGGTGTAGAATAGTTTGAACTGTTCATTTGTCAGCTTCTTTGTCAAAACTTTGACCTAATTAGTTGGCTACTTTAACAGATCTCAAAAACTAATGAAATTATGGCCACATCTTGATAACAACCTTAACTTATCGCCAGTAGCTTATTTAAGCATTCCTTATTTGCATATGGTTGAAATCTAATATTTGATGTAGACTATATCTACTTTACTTCATAATTTTTATAAAATCAAGTTAAACAGGATAAAAAGTTATGTCTTTTTTTGGATTACCTTAATACCTCCCCCAAAGGTCTCATTCTTTTATTGCATTAGAAACCATTCTGTATCTGGAAAATATGTACAGCATTTTGTCCCTACACTTAATTATAAACCATTAACCATATATATATACATACACACACATATGCATACACACGCACACATGCAAGCAAACACATATATTATCTTTTAAATAATCAGAGAATTTCAGAATTTAGGTACTGAAAGAGAAATAATGGAGTAAATAAGCCAAATCTAGAGAAGAAAAAATGTCTACATCAAATTAAATTTAAAAACCTGTGCCTCACTTTCTGAGCCTATATTGCATTTTATTCTCAGCTCACCTTAATAAAATAATATCATTCTGAAAAGGGAACCCTCCTACACTGCTGGTGGGAATAAATTGGTGCAACTACTATGGACAGTAACAATGGAGATTCCTTAAAAACTAAAATTAGAGTTACCATACGATCCAGCAATTCCACTCCTTGATACTTATACAGAAATGATGAAAATTCTAATTTGAGATACTCTGCTCAATACTCTATAATAACCTAAATAGGAAAATAATTTGAAAAACAATAGATATGTATAACTGAATCATTTTTCTGTATACCTGAAACTAATATAGCATTGTTAATCAAATATGTAAAGTTAAGTGAAAGTCTCTCATGAAGAAAGAATCATGTCTGATTCTTTGCATCCCCGTGGAGACCTCCAAGGCTCCTCTGTCCATGTAATTGTTCAGAGAAGAATACTGGAGTGGGTTACCATTTCTTTTTCCAGGGTGTCTTCCCAGCACAGGGATTGATCAGGGTCTCCTGCCCTGCAGGCAGATTTTTTAACCCTCTGAGCTCCCAACTCCAATATAAAATAAAAATTAAAAACAATTTAAGGGATAGCAAAGACACTTGTGCCCCAATGTTCATAGCAGCACTACAGTACCCAAAACACAGAAACAACCTAAATATCCACTGACACATTAATGGATAAAGAAGATGTGGTATGTACTTACAATAAAACATTGTTTCTCAGTGGTTGTGTTCAACTCTTGGTGACCCCATGAACTGTAGCATGCCAGGCTCCTCTGTCCATGGGAATTTCCAGGCAAAAATGCTGGAATATTATTCATCTTTAAAAAGGAATGTAATAACACCGTTTGCAGCTTCATGGATAGACCTAGAGATTAGCATGTCAAGTGAAGTCAGACAGAGGAAGACAAATAACATATGATATCACTTAGATAAGGAATAAAAATGGGCTTATTTACAAATAAGCTATGAACTTATTTACAAATCAGAAATAGACTCAAAACAAACTATTAGTTACCAAAGCAGAAATGAGGAGAAGAATAAATTAGGAATTTGGGATTAACAGATACAACTACAATACATAAAACAGATAAATATCAAGGGCCTACTGATGTTAAAGAGTGTGGGTGTCTGAAACCATTTTAGATTTTTGCCTGTGTTTGGTTTAGGCTCCTGGAATTAGATTATAGACAACAAAAAAGTGAAAGCATTCATGTTTTCCCTTGCTGCCTTAGATATTGATAATTTACGGTTTCTAATGTATAGATGCTAGAAGGAAAGATTTAGAAGAAATCACATTTAATATTGGCTTTCTGGAAGGCACAAGTCTCATAGGTCTCCTGAATTTTGTAGTATATACTTGTGATTTATCAGATAATGGAATGGCAATGTGAATCTAGGGACCTCAGAAAAGGCAAACTTTTGTGTAATTCCAGTTTCTCACTATGAATTGTACAAAAACAAAACAAAACACAACAAAACACAGAGGTGAGATGGGACATTTGGAACTGAGAGGTAGCTAGGAAAACAGTTTAATACAGGCAAAAGATCATTTATAAAATTCCATGTTATATTTCTTGTTCTCAGTCAGGTTTGAGACAGAGCAAAGCCTCATCTATTAGTAGACTGTCAGACATATGAGATCAATTACCTATGCTAAGGTTTTCTTAGACAGAAAAATCCTCTTCACCATTGTACCCCAATGTCCCAAAGGGCAGTGGTTATAAAAGCCAGTGCTAGTGTTGCTAATAAGGTAGTGCAATGAGATGTTCTTATCAGAAAAAAAAAATGTGTTTTAATGGAAATACAAATACTTCAGAGCTACGTATCCATGGTTAATTTACAGATATACTCTAGGCCTCAGTTCTTTCATACAGAGAATAGAAAAAATACTACTGTTCTCATACAATTTGTTAAGAATTAAAGTTACTAACTATATAAAACGACGTGTTCTGAGTACTTACCCAGTATTTATTTGCCCATTTTCTTTTCTCTTTTTCTGAATAAGTGATTGTTGTAAAGCACGTCACATGTATTGTGTTAGTCACTCAGTCATTTCTGACTCTTTTTGACCCCATGGACTGTAGCATGGTAGTCTCCTCTGGCCGTGGAATTCTCCAGGCAAGAATACTGGGATGGGTAGCCATTTGTTTCTCCAGGGGATCTTCCTGACCCATGGGTCATTGCAAATGGATTCTTTACTGTTTCAGCCACTTGGGAAGCCCAAAATACACCAAGGTAGGGCTCAGTGATTTCACAGCTTATTGAAGAGTCATTTGTGAATAAACAGGGGGACATGGAACAACAGACTGGTTCCAAATAGGAAAAGGAGTACATCAAGGCTGCATATTGTCATTCTGCTTATTTAACTTATATGCACAGTACATCATGAGAAATGCTAGGCTGGAAGAAGCACAAGCTGGAATCAAGATTGCTGGGAGAAACATCAATAACCTCAGATATGCAGATGACACCACCCTTATGGCCAAAAGTGAAGAGGAACTAAAAAGCCTCTTGATGAAAGTGAAAGAGGAGAGTGAAAAAGTTGGCTTAAAGCTCAACATTCAGAAAACGAAGATCATGGCATCTGGTCCCATCATTACATGGCAGATAGATGGGGAAATAGTAGAAACTGTCAGACTTTATTTTTCTGGGCTCCAAAATCACTGTAGATGGTGACCGCAGCCATGAAATTAAAATATGCTTACTCCTTGGAAGGAAAGTTATGACCAACCTAGATAGCATATTGAAAAGCAGAGACATTACTCTAGGTCTGTCTAGTCAAGGCTATGGTCTTTCCAGTAGTCATGTATGGATGTGAGAGTTGGACTGTGAAGAAGGCTGAGCGCTGAACAATTGATGCTTTTGAACTGTGGTGTTGGAGAAGACTCTTGAGAGTCCCTTGGACTGCAAGGAGATCCAACCAGTCCATTCTGAAGGAGATCAGCCCTGGGATTTCTTTGGAAGGACTGATGCTAAAGCTGAAACTCCAGTACTTTGGCCACCTCATGCGACGAGTTGACTCATTGGAAAAGACTCTGATGCTGGGAGGGATTGGGGGCAGGAGGAGAAGGGGATGACAGATGATGAGATGGCTGGATGGCATCACTGACTCGATGGACGTGAGTCTGAGTGAACTCGGGGAGTTGGTGATGAACAGGGAGGCCTGGCGTGCTGCGATTCATGGGGTTGCAAAGAGTCGGACATGACTGATTGACTGATCTGATCTGATCTGATGATCAACTGTCCCAGAATTATACATAGTAGGAACCCATCCCAAATACTTATACATGGCTATTTCAGCTTACATTTAAACTGATTAAGTTTAAAAACCAATCCCTAAATTGCATTGGCCACATTTCAAGCGTTCAATAGCCACATATGCCTAGTGTTTACTGTATTTGAAACTTTATATAACACTTCCTTCCTTAGAGAAAATCTCACTGGGTAAGGCTGAATTTAGTATAGCTAATCTTATGAGACACTGAGGAAGGCCCAGTGCTTTTGAACTGTGGTTCTGGAGAAGACTCTTACAAGTTCCTTGGACAGCAAGGAGATCAAACCAGTCAATCCTTAAGGAAATCAACCCTGACTGGTGACTAGAAGGACTGATGCTGACCCTGGAGCTCCAATACTTTGGCCACCTGATATGAAGATCTGACTCACTGAAAAAAAAAACTCATGCTGGGAAATATTGAGGGCAGGTGAAGGTACTACAGGATGAGACAGTTGGATGGAATGATTGAGAAAATGGACATGAGTTTGAGCAAATTCTGGGAGATAGTGTGGGACAGGGAAGCCTGGCATGCTGCATTCCATGGGGTCACAAAGAATCAGACAAGACTTAGCAACTGAACAACAACAAATCTTATGTAAGTGTGCTCCATTATGCCCCTTAGGAAATTCTTTTACCCATTTCTTTGTTCACTCATCTGTAGGATGACCAACTTGTCCTGATTTCCCCTAGACTTTCCCTGTTTTAGCAGAGAAATGACACAAATCTTCCCAGCTCTCATGGAGATTTACATTGGGGATTTTACAGTGATTAATTCTTAAGTAAGTCCTTGTTTATGTCTGTGATAGTTTACTCTAG
The DNA here is from genome assembly GCF_002263795.3 of Bos taurus. Taxonomy (NCBI): domain Eukaryota; kingdom Metazoa; phylum Chordata; class Mammalia; order Artiodactyla; family Bovidae; genus Bos; species Bos taurus. The sequence goes on along the minus strand of NC_037333.1, from coordinate 48,687,563 downwards.
AGTACTAGGATTTTACATTGATTTCCTACCTTGCACCTTGATCTTTCATGTGTTTGCTACTACTTCATTTCTTCATTGTTCTATGAGAAATATGGTCTTTCTTCATGGACGGGATTGTGCTTGTAATGTAAAATCATTTTCAGCCTCTTTCTAACTGGACTACAAAATGCAGACATTTCATAGAAAAATTATATATTGTCTTTTTGTGAATAAACTAGTATTTGTAGATTTGACCACTTGCTGGTGTTTACCTTGATTGTTCCGTGCTCATGTGCAGCTTGATTGACAACTCTTATACAGATGATTGCCTGAGTAAACCAAAGTGACTTATTCTCATGGATATTAAGGCATCAGAATTTCTATTTGATTTTTCTCCATAAATGTTTTCAATCTTTCTGGTATCAAATCAAACTAAATCTTTTTTCTATCCCATTTTGATGTGACAGAGGCAAAAATGTTCTGTCACTGTAACATTTAAGTGGGCAATTGCACAATGATTCTCTTTTTTCCACTTTGGCCACAGGTAAGAATTTTCTTCATAATAGTAGTAACACATAAGGTGTTCAAAGGTTCATAACCTATATTATTGGAGAGGAAGAAAATTTTGAGATGTCCTAAATCACCAGAAAGCAAACTGCATATTGGAATGGGATGGACAATGGCTGAGCAAAATTTGTGATATAAACTGATCATCAATAGTAGGAGCTTATATCATTTAGAATAGACTAAGTTGCAAGAAAATAAAATAGAACTACATATATTGTGACTCAATAGGATAATATTTTAATTTTGCTTTCATAACTCTCTTGGGGGATGTCTAGGTCTATAAGAATTGGGGTGGGGCTAGAGCTCATCATCAGTTCATTTAGGCACACAAGTAGATAGAGGTTCATCCATCTTCAATGACCTTTCAAGGTAACCATGTTTCCTCTGGTTATCTACTACTACATAAAACACTATTTCAAAACTTAAGGGTTGAAAAAAGAAACAAACAAAAACAAATTCACAATATACCAATAGCCTCTGGATTCACCTGTCGATTCTTCTGCTGGTTTCATCTAAGCTCACTGATGTGACCGCTGCCATTTGTAGTGCCAGTTTGGTCTTCATTCACATGCCCAGTGGCTGAGACGGAAAAGCTAGGATAGTTCAAGGCCGGCCAGAAACCCATGATGGCTGCATTCATGTGTCTGACAGCTCAGATGGCATTGTTGGACCAGCTGAAGGATGGCCAGGGGTTTCACTTTCTTCACACTGTCTCTCCAGTAAGGCAGATGAAACTCTTTACACAGAGGTGGCAGATTCCAAGATGGTAAATGTTGGAGTTAATGGAATTCCTAGAGGCTAAATATTGAAATAGGACACACCATAGCAGTGATATTTTTATTTGCCCAAGCAACTCACATGCCCATAAGAAGTGTTCATCCTGATGGAAAGAGTTGCAAGAAATCTGTGACCAGATTTAATACCCAAAGCAACTGTCTCTACTCTGCTAACTGAATGGAGAATGATGATGAGAAGAACATAATGAGTTTTAATGAGTAGGTCTAGAAGTGGCACAAATTATTTCTATTCATATTCTGTGGCCACAGATTCTTCCCATTGTTGTCTGCATGTCACATTTGTAATGAAGATTATCAGTTTCTCCCATGGTGAGGTCAATTATATTTCTATGGATCTTAAATTTGGGTTTGGTTACTGGATTATATTATGGGGCTTCCCTGGTGGCTCAGATGGTAAAGAATCTGCCTGCAATATAGGAGACCCAGGTTCAATCCCTGGGTCAAGAAGATCCCCTGGAGGAAGAAATGGCAAGCCACTCCAGTATTCTTGCCTGGAGAATTCCATGGACAGAGGAGCCCAATGGGCAACAGTCCATGGAGTTTCAAAGAGTCGGATATGTCTGAGTGACTAACACTCTTCATTGGGTTATATTATATTTTTTTGAACAAGGGATACAAGGAGAAACCTGAAAACCTGACTGAGCTTTGAGGTTTATCTTCTCTTGGTTCTCTTGGAAGATTCTGCTTACACTATTATCTGAAGTCCCAGATAATCTGTTGGATTCTAAGAGAAAGGTGACTCAGAATTTCCCCTTATACCAGAAGACAGCTACAAAACCTTCAGAAGGAGATTCACAGAGCAATGAGTGAACTCAGCAAAATCAAGAAAGATTCACAGTTGAGTCTTGTCTAATTCATTAACTTATAGAATCATGAGCTAAACAAATGATTGTCTTAAGCCACTAAATTTAGGAGTGTTTGGTTGCATACCAAAAGCTAACTAATACATACTCTATTATTTAGGACTCAGTTCAACCTAACTTACAAATGAAGCTGAAATGTGTATATTTTAATTGTGTGCTATGGACAAAGAGAAACTCTCATTTAGATAAAGTAAGCAGGCTGCCACAATGCAAAATCTTATTCATCAAATATCTATCTGTACCCTTCTTTTCATGCATTCACAAAAATGCACTCAGTCTTCTCACCAGTTCCATCCAATTACTGCATTAATCTAAAATAAAGAAAGGCAAAGCAGAGTTTGCTGGTACTAGCATGTTCTTCACATATTGCCATGATATGGTTTTAATAGTAGGAAAACTCATAAGATAAAAAATGCAGATTATCTTTCTCTGCAAATTTCCCACTTCTGATATATAATTGCAGAGCAATAAAAATAGTATATAGTAAAAAATCTTATTTATAAAGGGAATCAAAATAAATACATAAGTCATTCACCCATAGAAGTGACATAATAAAGCTGAGAAACTGAGAAAATATTATATGACCCAGATTTTTTTTATACCCTGGATCTTCTCCTTATATGGAAGTTGCTTGTTCATGCTTTTATGTGGCACAGGCTCCATACTCTGGGTAGTTATTTTTTGTCCATTATTTGTAGGATCACATTTGAAGTAGTCATTAAGGAATAACTTGTGCTAGTTTTATTCTATCTAAAATGCAGGTTTTTGCAGTCACAAAATTTCAAAAATCAGGCTCATGGTTTGTCTCAAAAACATCTCATGTTTCTGATCTTCTTTGCTTACTTTTAGTATCATATGCCAGTAATTTTCTTTGCATTTATTTCCAGGAAGAAGTTCTTAGAATCATTCTTGTATTTGCCTCTTTTTCCTCTTGCCTGTTTCACTTTAACCGGAGTCATTCAACTCTTACACCATATAAAACAATATAACTGGATAGAAAACTTTCTAGCCTACCATTGAGGATCCAAGAGCAGTTATTAACTTTACCACCTTTGCAAAACTGTTAATTCCATGATTCTTATTTCCTATAGCTCGGCTCTGAAATAACCAATTCTTACCTGGATAATTTGTCTTTATTAAAACCCTACTAAATGCAGCAATTGAGTCAACATACACTAAAATTTTATCTGGATGAGTGCTATCTGATCACTTATCCTGAACTACAGAAATGGTAGACTCTGAGTTACTGAAATCATAGTTTTACAAAGTGTTTTAAATCAATGTATGCCATTTTAATTCCTTCTAGTCTTTGGTATCATGTTAATAATTGCCTGCCATAAAACAACAAATACTTAAATATAGATTTAAATATTAATTAGTGTAGGTTAGGTAACACCAATCAGATTCAAACTTATAATGGTTCTATGCAATAAAAATGTATTTCTTGCTTACGTAAGAATCTTGGGCAGTATCCAGGTATTGAAGTGTTCTGTTTTACATATTCAGAGACTCAGGATAAAGACTGTATTATCATCTTCAACATATTACTTCCTACTTCACCATCAGTTTCTCTGCCCATTCAGAAGAAAGAGGAAGTAGCAAGAAGAAGTTTAATGGGAAGTTTACTTGGGGAAAGGGGAGAGAAAAATCAGCTTTTATTTTTCATTGGCAAGACCAGGAGGACATGATCACACCAAACTTTAAGAGGGCTTGAGAAGTCTAGTCAAACTGTTTGTCCACAAAGAAGAGCCATGTTTAATAATTGTTAATCTCAATTAAGTGGCTCAGATCGTAAAGAATTTGCCTGCAACACAGGAGACCTGTGTTGGATCCCTGGGTCAGAAAGATCCCCTGGAGAAGGGAAAGGCTACCCACTCCAGTATTCTTGCCTGGGAAATCCCATGTACAGAGGAGCCTGGTGCGCTACAGTCCATGGGGTCAAAAAGAGACATACATGACTGAATAAATAACACTTTCACTTTTTTTTCAATCTTGTCCTGTTTAGGGAAAATATAGGTCAACTCAACATTTGTTCTTTCCATTTTCACAGCACCTATCAAATAGTTCTTACCAGGCTTTTCCTGCTTTGGTATAAGGTCATAATTGCTCAGTCTACTATTCCATTTCCCACATTCTCCTCCTCCCTCTAATTTCTTCCTATGATAATTGCAATCTTGTACTTGAGGTAGTCAGCTTCTTCTGAACCCTTTTATCTTGGGTTAGATCAGGCAATTTTGCTAATAGATTCCATCACATGAGTTTATTTATGGTTTCACTGTAATTAATTTATCTTCCTCCTTACTCTGAGGGAGTATTTGAATTGAGCTTGTTTAACCTGAAATGATTTGGAGAAGGAAATGGCAACTCATTCCAGTGTTCTTGCGAATCCCAGGGACGGGGGATTCCGTCCTGGGAATCTATGGGCTGCCTTCTATGAGATCGCACAGAGTTGGACATGACTGAAGTGACTTAGCAGCAGCAGCAGCAGCAAGCTGAAATGATATCCTCACACACTGCTTTTATCCTCACTGGTAGAAGCAGTGATGCTATTCCTAAGCAGAAGACTTTGCAAATCTTATCCACTCATAAGCTATGAATTAATGTATCTTGTAACACAGGTCATGTGCATCCCCAGACTACACTATTAGGAGTCTTATAGGACAATTTCACACCTAGTGGAGTTTGTTGGCTACTTATTGAATCTTTTAGCAACTTCTTAGAATTAAAAAAAAATGTTACACTAAAGAACTGTACACTGAAATCATCAGTAAAGAAAATATGGCTTTGTCAATGAATTTTTTTCTACTTGAAACTGTAAACAAAAGCAACTGAGTGAACTAATGTGGAAGCTTTCAAAGTTGGAAAACTGTATAAAGTAGGAATTTATAAAGGGATAGTTTAGGATTCCAGGAGAAGCCTAGCACCATAAATCATTCACAATCACCTAATAATGCTTTCTGCTTGATAAATACCAATTTTTTTATGGTAAACAGGTTCATTTTGACAATAAAACCTGAATGCCATGTAGGGACAGATGCAAATTACTGGCACTTAATTCAAATTTTCTCTGAGCAGAGACTAAAATAGCAAGCTCCAGAAAAATGAAGTCTGAAGGAACAGGCAAAGAACAGAAATCTAACGCTTCAGTTCAGTTCAATTCAGTTCAGTCACTCAGTCGTGTCTGACTCTTTGCGACCCCATGAATTGAAGCACTCCAGGCCTCCCTGTCCATCACCAACTCCTGGAGTTCACTCAGACTCACGTCCATCGAGTCAGTGATGCCATCCAGCCATCTCATCCTCTGTCATCCATTCTCCTCCTGCCCCAATCTCTCCCAGCATTAGAGTCTTTTCCAATGAGTCAACTCTTCGCATGAGGTGGCCAAAGTACTGGAGTTTCAGCTTTAGCATCATTCCTTCCAAAGATATAAATTCAAAAGCCTTATCTTGGCTAAAAATTACAGTTGAATACCTCAGAAATTGATCAGAAATGAATAGAATAGAAACATATTCAGTTTTTCAGATTTTATTATCAGAGACAGCTGAGTTCAGGCTGTTAAAGTGTGTGATTTCTTCATTCTTAAAACAATCCCTAATCCTAAAATTTAAATAAACAAGAATAGGCCTATGAAACAGAAAGACAGGGGAAACACACACACACACACACACACAAACACACACACAATGGCATGGAGATTGAGGCAGTTATTCAAAAAACTTATTTAGAAAAGGAGAATCATTGAGAATGAACTGCAATGGGCAAGGCAAATTCTTTCCCAAAACAATAAAAGCCCCAAATTTTAAAACAAAATGGAAAAAAAATAAAAGACTTAAATAGCAACTCAGAAATAGCTTGTTTTTCCATTCCGACACATAATGATACCTGCTATGAACTAGTGTCCATTATGTGTTTAAAAATGGGAGCTTTTATTACACTTGCCTTAAACATTGTCCATATAAATATATTGGATATCCTGGGCTTAGTTTATCACTTAATGATAAGTTATCAGCTTTTGGGTAATTATGGTCAGATTTTACAAAGGATCCTCCCTATCATTCAGAGATCATGGGTATGAAATTAAATCAAATAGCAGCTCAAATTTTAAAAGAATTTAAGTATATATATTTATGGTGGTTTAGTTGCTAAATTCAGAGAAGGCAATGGCAACCCACTCCAGTACTCTTGCCTGTAAAATCCCATGGATAGAGGAGCCTGGTAGGCTGCAGTCCATGGGGTCGTGAAGAATCAGACACGACTGAGTGACTTCACTTTCCCTTTTCACTTTCATGCATTGGAGAAGGAAATGGCAACCTACTCCAGTGTTCTTGCCTGGAGTATCCCAGGGATGGTGGAGCTTGTGGGTTGCCGTCTATGGGGTCACACAGAGTTGGACATGACTGAACGACTTAGCAGCAGCAACAGCAGTTGCTGAGTATGTCCAACTCTTTGTGACCCCTTGGACTGTAGCCTCCTAGGCTCCTCTGTCTGCAGGATTTCCTAGGCAAGAATAATGGCATACATTGCCATTTCCTTCTCCAGGGTACATACTTATATCCATTGACATATTGTTAAGTCACTGACGAGAAGTATTATTTTTAATTGGGTAATTAAAGAATCAGACTGAGATTAATATTTATTGGTTGCTTTTCTCTTAATAATAGTTCGTATTTTCCAGCCATGTAGTTTTACTAAGATTAATCCTTCCCACCATGTTCAGAAATATGACTGATTGGCATAATCTAATTGAAATACCCCATCCCATGATTACAAACCCAATAAGATTCATGAAACTTCAGTATCTCCTTACTGCTAGATTTGAATATGTGAGTATGCAGCCTTAGGAAATATTAGAAAGATACCTATCAGAAGTAAGATGGGAGTTTTCCAAGAATGGATCCAAAATCAGTTGTTGAAAAGATATCAAGATGCCGAGTAGGAGGACATTGGACTCACTTCCACTCACAAACATATCAAAAGTACAACTAAATGTGCAGAGTGAATCTTGCTAAAATCTCCCTGGGGACTAGCAGAATAGATGTTCTACCACCAAGGCTGTAAAGACAGATCAACATAGAATCTAACTGAAAAGAAGCAGAAGCAATCTAATTGGGGTCTGCAACCCTAGAGAGGGACACAGAACAGAAGTATATCACAGGCTACATGATCCAACTTCTATTACAGGATCAGATCAGATCAGATCAGTTGCTCAGTCGTGTCCAACTCTTTGCGACCCCATAAATCAAAGCACTCCAGGCCTCCCTGTCCATCACCAACTCCTGGAGTTCACTCAGACTCACGTCCATCGAGTCAGTGATGCCATCCAGCCATCTCATCCTCTGTCGTCCATTCTCCTCCTGCCCCAATCCCTCCCAGCATCAGAGTCTTTTCCAATGAGTCAACTCTTCGCATGAGGTGGCCAAAGTACTGGAGTTTCAGCTTTAGCATCATTCCTTCCAAAGAAATCCCAGAGATGATCTCCTTCAGAATGGACTGGTTGGATCTCCTTGCAGTCCAAGGGACTCTCAAGAGTCTTCTCCAACACCACAGTTCAAAGGCATCAATTCTTCAGTGCTCAGCCTTCTTCACAGTCCAACTCTCACATCCATACATGACCACAGGAAAAACCATAGTCTTGACTTTATATCCAAAGGAAAAAAAAAAATACTGATAAAAAAAATGCATGCATGTATCTCAGTGTTCATAGCAGCACTATTTATGATAACCAAGAAGGCAGCAATCCACATGTTTATCAACAGATGAATGGATAAAGATTATATATATACATATATATATAAAGAAGGAAATGAAAGAATGAAATTTTGCCATTTGCAACAGCATGAATGGAATGGACCTAGAGGACACTGTGCTTAATGTAAAAAGTCAGACAGAGAAAATAAAATACCTTATGTTTCCACTTATATGTGGAATCTAAAATATAAATCAAATTAATGAAAGCAAAACAGAAGCACTCATAGAGAACAAAATAATGGTTACCAGTTGGTAGAGGGCTATAGAGAGGGAAAAGCTAGGGCAAGGGGTTTAAGAGGTACAAACTACTAGGAAATACATTAGTGAGTGAAGTGAAGTTGCTCAGTCATGTCCGACTCTTTGTGACCCTGTGGATCATAGCCTACCAGGCTCCTCCATCCATGGGATTCTCCAGGCAAGAATACTGCAGTGGGTTGCCATTTCCTTCTCCAGGGAATCTTCCCGACCCAGGGATCGAACCCAGGTCTCCCACATTGGGGGCAGATGCTTTAACCTCTGAGCCACCAGGGAACTACATTACACCAGGGAAGTAAATACATTCAGTTCATTTCAGTTGCTCAGTCGTGTCCAACTCTTTGCGACCCCATGAATCGAAGCACGCCAGGCCTCCCTGTCCATCACCAACTCCTGGAGTTCACTCAGACTCATGTCCATTGAGTCAGTGATGCCATCCAGCCATCTCATCCTCTGTCATCCCCTTCTCCTCCTGCCCCCAATCCCTCCCAGCATCAGAGTCTTTTCCAATGAGTCAACTCTTCACATGAGGTGGCCAAAGTACTGGAGTTTCAGCTTTAGCATCATTCCTTCCAAAGAAATCCCAGGGCTGATCTTCTTCAGAATGGACTGGTTGAATCTCCCTGCAGTCCAAGGGACTCTCAAGAGTCTTCTCCAACACCACAGTTCAAAAGCATCAATTCTTCGGTGCTCAGCCTTCTTCACAGTCCAACTCTCATGTCCATATATGATCACAGGAAAAAACATAGCCTTGACTAGACCGACCTTTGTTGGCAAAGTAATGTGTCTGCTTTTGAATATGATATCTAGGTTGGTCATAACTTTCCTTCTAAGGAGTAAGCGTCTTTTAATTTCATTAGAAATATGATTGAAGTGAAAGTGAAGTTGTCAGTCGTGTCTGACTGTTTGCGACCCCATGTTCTGTAGCCTACCACCCTCTTCCATTCATGGGATTTTCCAGGCAAGAGTACTGGTGTGGGTTGCCATTTCCTTCTCCAGATGATCTTCCTACCCAAGGATTGAACCCGTGTCTCCTGCATTGTAGGCAGATGCTTTAGCATCTCAGCCACCAGAGAAATCGGGTGCCTGAAGAATATTTGTGACAAAAGGAAGAAGAACAGGAGAGAAACTAAGATTTAGTGACAGCTCCCAATTACCATGCAGTATGTTACTTTATTTCTCACCCTTGATTTCTGCTAATCTTCACTATTACTCTCCAAGTAGGTGTGAAGATTTTCTTTGTTTGCATATATTCAACAAATATTTGAGTCTTTACTTGTGTCACATATTTTTAAGGATATATAGTTGGGTACACCGGGGAAGGCAATGCCACGCCACTCCATTACTCTTCCCCGGAGAATTCCATGGACAGAGGAGCCTGGTGGGCTGCAGTCCATAGGGTCTCTAAGAGTCAGACATGACTGAGCAATTTCACTCTCATTTTTCACTTTCATGCATTGGAGAAGGAAATGGCAACCCACTCCAGTGTTCTTGCCTAGAGAATCCCAGGCACAGGGGAGCCTGGTGGGCTGCCATCTATGGGGTCGCACAGAGTCGGACACGACTGAAGCGACTTAGAAGCAGCAGCAGCAGCTGGGTACACAAAAGTTACAGTCCCTTTTTTTGCATATTAAACTTCAGATGGCTAACTACCTTGCCCTGGATTTTGGAAAATAGTGTCCCTCCCTATACCCTTCTCCAAATAGAGGTAGGAGAATCTTGTGGGCAGAGGAGCCTGGTGGGCTAGAGTCCACAGAGTTGGAACGCAAAGGGTCAGACACAACTGAAGCGATTAAGCATGCACACATGCAGACTGTAGAGTTAGTAATTATAGAGCTGAGATTTAAAGCCAGATATCAATAACTCCAAAGCTAAACATCTTTTTACTCCACTTAAGATACCTTCCGGCAGCATATGGATACCATCCGGTAGGAATGGAGCCAAGGCAAAAACAATACCCAGCTGTGGATGTGACTGGTGATAGAAGCAAGGTCCGATGCTACAAAGAGCAATATTGCATAGGAACCTGGAATGTCAGGTCCATGAATCAAGGCAAATTGGAAGTGATCAAACAAGAGATGGCAAGAGTGAATGTCAACATTCTAGGAATCAGCAAACTGAAATGGACTGGAATGGGTGAATTTAACTCAGATGACCATTATATCTACTACTGCGGGCAGGAATCCCTCAGAAGAAATGGAGTAGCCATCATGGTCAACAAAAGAGTCCTAAATGCAGTACTTGGATGCAATCTCAAAAATGACAGAATGATCTCTGTTCATTTCCAAGGCAAATCATTCAATATCACAGTAATCCAAGTCTATGCCCCAACCAGTAATGCTGATGAAGCTGAAGTTAAACGGTTCTATGAAGACCTACAAGACCTTTGAGAACTAACACCCAAAAAAGATGTCTTTTCATTATAGGGGACTGGAATGCAAAAGTAGGAAGTCAAGAAACACCTGGAGTAACAGGCAAATTTGGCCTTGGAATACAGAATGAAGCAGGGCTAAGATTAAAAGAGTTTTGCCAAGAAAATTCACTGGTCATAGCAATTACCCTCTTCCAACAACACAAGAGAAGACTCTACACATGGACATCACCAGATGGTCAACACCGAAATCAGATTGATTATATTCTTTGCAGCCAAAGATGGAGAAGCTCTATACAGTCAGCAAAAACAAGACCAGGAGCTGACTGTGGCTCAGACCATGAACTCCTTATTGCCAAATTCAGACTTAAATTGAAGAAAGTAGGGAAAACCACTAGACCATTCAGGTATGACCTAAATCAAATCCCTTATGATTATACGGTGGAAGTGAGAAATAGATTTAAGGGCCTAGACCTGATAGATAGAGTGCCTGATGAACTATGGAATGAGGTTCTTGACATTGTACAGGAGACAGGGATCAAGACCATCCCCATGGAAAAGAAATGCAAAAAAGAAAAATGGCTGTCTGAGGAGGCCTTACAAATAGCTGTGAAAAGAAGAGAAGCAAAAAGCAAAGGAGAAAAGGAAAGATATAAGCATCTGAATGCAGAGTTCCAAAGAAGAGCAAGAAGAGATAAGAAAGCCTTCCTCAGTGATCAATGCAAATAAATTGAGGAAGACAACAGAATGGGAAAGACTAGAGATCTCTTCAAGAAATTAGAGATACCAAGGGAACATTTCATGCAAAGATGGGCTCGATAAAGGACAGAAATGGTATGGACCTAACACAAGCAGAAGATATTAAGAAGAGGTGGCAGGAATACACAGAAGAACTGTACAAAAAAGATCTTCACGACCCAGATAATCACAATGTTGTGATCACTCATCTAGAGCCAGACATCCTGGAATGTGAAATCAAGTGGGCCTTAGAAAGCATCACTACGAACAAAGCTAGTGGAGGTGATGGAATTCCAGTTGAGCTATTTCAAATCCTGAAAGATGATGCTGTGAAAGTGCTTCGCTCAATATGCCAGCAAATTTGGAAAACTCAGCAGTGGCCACAGGACTGGAAAAGGTCAGTTTTCATTCCAATCCCAAAGAAAGGCAATACCAAAGAATGCTCAACTACCACACAATTGCACTCATCTCAGATGCTAGTAAAGTAATGCTCAAAATTCTCCAAACCAGGCTTCAGCAATACGTACACTGTGAACTTGCTGATGTTCAAGCTGGTTTTAGAAAAGGCAGAGGAACCAGAGATCAAATTGCCAACATCTGCTGGATCATTGAAAAAGCAAGAGAGTTCCAGAAAAACATGTATTTCTGCTTTTTTGACTATGCTAAAGCCTTTGACTGTGTGGATAACAATAAACTGTGGAAAATTCTGAAAGAGATGGGAATACCAGACCACCTGACCTGCCTCTTGAGAAATTTGTATGCAGGTCAGGAAGCAACAGTTAGAACTGGACATGGAACAACAGACTGGTTCCAAAAAGGGAAAGGAGTACATCAAGGCTGTATATTGTCACCCTGTTTATTTAACTTACATGCAGAGTACATCATGAGAAACGCTGGACTGGAAGAAGCACAAGCTGGAATCAAGATTGCCAGTAGAAATATCAATAACCTCAGATATGCAGATGACATCACCCTTATGGCAGAAAGTGAAGAGGAACTCAAAAGCCTCTTGATGAAAGTGAAAGAGGAGAGTGACAAAGTTGGCTTAAAGCTCAACATTCAGAAAATGAAGATCATGGCATCTGGTCCCATCACTTCATGGCAAATAGATGGGGAAACAGTGGAAACAATGTCAGACTTTATTTTGGGGGGCTCCAAAATCACTGCAGATTGTGACCGCAGCCATGAAATTAAAAGATGCTTACTCCTTGGAAGGAAAGTTATGACCAACTTAGATAGCATATTCAAAAGCAGAGACATTACTTTGCTAACAAAGGTCCGTCTAATCAAGGCTATGGTTTTTCCTGTGGTCATGTATGGATGTGAGAGTTGGACTGTGAAGAAGACTGAGCACCGAAGAATTGATGCTTTTGAACTGTGGTATTGGAGAAGACTCTTGAGAGTCCCTTGGACTGCAGGGAGATCCAACCAGTCCATTCTGAAGGAGATCATCCCTGGGATTTCTTTGGACGGAATAATGCTGAAGCTGAAACTCCAGTACTTTGGCCACTTCATGTGAAGAGTTGACTCATTGGAAAAGACTCTGATGCTGGGAGGGATTGGGGGCAGGAGGAGAAGGGGACCACAGAGGATGAGATGTCTGGGTGGCATCACTGACTTGATGGACGTGAGTCTGAGTGAATTCCGGGAGTTGGTGATGGACAGGGAGGCCTGGAGTGCTGCGATTCATGGGGTGGCAAAGAATCGGTCACAACTGAGTGACTGAACTGAACTGAACTGAACTAAGATACCCTAAGTATACCACGAAGAACATTGAGGTTCAGTCTACTCTATGAACCCCAGAAGGTCAGAGGACTGATCTTAAGGCTGCAAGAACTAACGCACAAGCTTTAAGTGTATAGACTTCAAAAGCAGAGATAAATTATGAAAATTAAATTCACATACTTTTTTTAAAATTTTATTTTATTTTAAAACTTTACATAATTGTATTAGTTTTGCCAAATATCAAAATGAATCCGCCACAGGTATCCAAAAATGACTAACAATTTTTATTTTAACCTAATAATTGAAAGAGAGTTCAGGCAAGAAATCTAAACATTGGTGTTTTTACCTACTGTATAAATTCTTTCTGCAAGGTAGCTGCATATATAGTTATGTGTGGTAAGTAGTTATTCTCTCAGGAATAACATGAGTGCTGAACATTGCAATTGAACTTTATGTACATTTTCATATAATAAGTTCACTAATATCCCCAATGACAGGTATGCTGTTATAAATATATTTAGAGGTAAATTATTCAAATAGTTCTTATAGGCACTGAGATGTTAGAGAAAATTACAAAAAAAATCATGAATTTTTAAATTTTTGGAGCTTTTATTTTTGTTTTTGGATATTTGATAAACAGGTGAATATTATTAATATTATGCTATATATGAATGCCACTGACTCAGCAATGCCCAGGCAATGAAGAACTTCTTATATTTGTATTTTCAATTTAATTACATTTTCAATCTAGTAGAAAGTGAAAACCAAAAACTAACGGTTATCACCTTTGATGTACCTTAGGAATTTGTTGTAAAAAGCTTTCCAAAAGTAAGTAATAACAAATTGTTTCTGTCCTGTATTCTTTCAAGTGGGGTTTCTCAGGTGGTGTTAGTGGTAAAAAAACCTCTTGCCAGTGCAGGAGATATAAGAGATGTGGGTTCCATCCCTGGGTCAGAAGATCCCCTGGAGGAGGGCACAGGCAACCCACTCCAGTATTCTTGCCTGGAGAATCCCATGGACAGAGGAGTCTGGCGGGCTGCAGTTCAGTGAGTCGCAGAGTTGGATGTGACTGAAGCAACTTGTCACACATGCACACATTCTTTCAACTATGATAAAAATAATCCAGTATTTTAATTTCAAGAGTTTATTTTACCTGAGTCAGATCTAATTTTCTTAAATTTTATGAATTTAATCAGTTATCTTATAAAGGAGAAAATCAATTTAAGGAAATAGAATTTTAGAATTCAGACAATATATTGAGTATTTTTATTATTAATACTCAAGGAAACTTGAGTAGATTCATAATTAATTCTATAAATATATTTGCTTATCTAGAAAGCTGCTCATGGGTTATGTACATGTTTATTTAACTTCTGGATAACATAAACTTTCTTGCATAAATTCAGATTAAGGTAGAAATTCTCAGTGAACTGACACTTAAATATGAACTGGTAGTATAAGGTGTTTATTAAGTGTCAAGATGGTCATTAAGAAAATGAATGTGCAAATCTTATGTTTGGTACTTAGTAGGTATATATTTTTAGACATGTGACAACTTTTTTAAGCCTCTGTCTCCCCATGTGTTAGTCATCTTAAAGATTTTGTGTTGAGAATAAAGAAGGCACATATCTGGCACAATGCTGGGACTAAGGAACACTCAATGAGTTTATTTTCACATTTATATATAGAGAATTTGGGTATATATTTAATTTCTTTTTAAATTGAAGTATAGATGATACGCAATATTTTATAGCTTACAGATGTACAATATAGTGAGTCACAATTTTTAAAAGTTGTATTCACTAGTTTATTGGATTTATATTTTTAAATGATTTAATTTTACTGGGATAAAGTGAAGAAAATAACAAATATTGCCTTTAAATATTTTATATTGAATTAACCCAGACAATAGAATTATTCTGTATCCCAAGTCAGTAAAATAAATTATACTTTAGTTCAATAGTAAAAGGAATTCATTTCCAGTTTGATAGCTTCACATAAATTATATGAAAGCATTCTAGGGCATACAAATGACTGAAAAATGTGAGAACTTTCATAATTATAAATAAAATTTTAGGTATATTTGAACCAGAACATGCAGCTTTTTCACTGACCAGAGGTCAATGAATAACAAATGCCCTAAGAAAAGAGCTATACTTGATTTATTTTTTTCTGTTCTAGGAACCATTATTTCTAGCTGCTTAATGCTGAACAGAGAATAGTGACTCCTTTTGCAGATGAGTGGGAAAATTTATACATCTGAAAGGTTAATATTTCCATTTTCTTGGAATCTGCCTCTATGTAGCCCTGAGCATCCTTGTCTACATTTTCTTTACTACTCCTAGATTGCCATTGTTATCTGTGTCAGGGATGTGGAATTCATAGAATGAAGCCTTTTCCTTTTAAAACAAGAAGTAATTGCTTTCTTTTCTGTTTTAGATGTCATTCATCATGAGTATAAAGGAAAAATGCAAAACTAAGGTCATTGATTTCTGCATTGAAGAACTATCAGTACCAATGATTTATATCACAGTATTATTACTTGAAAGATGTCAAATGATATCTGTGAAATAATTCAGAATGGTTTAGTCATTTTCAATTGCCAGCTGTATGAGAGTTATGTTCTTAGGTAGCATAAAGTAGGCCACACAGATTTCCTGTTTCAGGAAAGCTTCTTTTCTAACTCCTCTAAGTCATCATGGTAAGAGAAAATAATTTTTTTGATAGGAAATAATAACAACATCCTAATTAAGACACTGAATGCTGTTTAATTCCTAGTGTCAGCTGGTGCTATTTGCCCTGTGCCTGCGTCACAGTTTCTACTAGTTGATACTCTTTCCTATTTATTAACTTTGATCATTCATATCCATTTGGCAAGTTGTACTGTGGACTGATCTGTGATACAGTTTGGCACCTTGAATAAATATACTCACGTTAATCTCTGATGTGATAAAATGATCTGTTTTTTATATCACATTCCAATGAGACTGCATGCCATTCTCAGAGAGATGTGATTTTGAACTGGTAAGACATGAGAAATTGGCATTGGGAATAAGTAGCTCTCAGGTCAAAGTCATCAAACCGGTTTTATTTATTTATTTTTTTGCCACTTTTTGGCTGTAATTCTTCTTTACTCCAGATGGCTTTGTTTTTTAGATGTTTGTGAAAATAATAGATAAGTATTTCCCATCTGAAATTTTTCTTGCGTCTTATCCTGTAATGTACCTTGTCCAAGTTTCTAAACAGGTGAGGATAGTTAATTTGTTCTTATAAAGAGTTTGTAGTTTATTTTGTACTAAATTAAATAAATTAATTAAAATTAAATTAATTAAAATTAAAATAAATAAATTAAATTGTACCATCATGGTATTTGATTTAACCATAAATTTACCTTTTCATTTCTGTAGTAGTTTCTGTTGTGCTAGTCTATGGAAATGTAAAGATGAAATGATATAGTCCCAGGTTACAAAGTTTGTGCATATGAAGCCCAGTAACTATAGTACGTGTAATAATTCTACATTAGCACTCTGCATTGGATTTAATACACATATAGAAAAGTACAAAGATATATTTAGGTATAGAATAATGAAGAAATGCTTTATTGGAGGGAAATTAAAAGATTTAAGGATAAAGGTGTTTGAGCATCAAGAATGTGAGAGGAGTTGGAAAGGAGAAGAGTTAGAAACATACGAAGGACTAAATAAAATCATAAATGTGTTAATAAAGTTTTTGTTTTAACACTCAAAATTTTCATATTAATTTCTTATCAAAGTCTTCATTTTAATATGGAAATGCAATTAGATATTTAAGAATTGAATTAGATACTTTAGATTGAAACCTTCAAACTTATTAATATTTGGGGACACATTTATGACTCTAACTTTATTATTAGAAATTTACAGAAATGTGACATATATCAGTTATTATGCTGGGAGTAAAAATATCCACAATAATCTAACCATGTGTGCATGCATGCTCAGTCATGTCTGACTCTTTGTGATTTCATAGACTGTAGCCTGCCAAGCTCCTCTATTCATGGAATTTTCCAGTAAAGAATTCTCCAGTGAAGAATACTGGAGGGGTTGCCATTTTCCACTCTAGGGGATTTTCCTGACCCAAGGATCAAACCCGCATCTCTTGCATCTCCTGCATTGGCAGGCAGATTATTTACCACTGCACCACCTGAGAAGCCCCAGTAAGGCCATAAACATCTATAAAATGAACAGTATATTGAGTATGGCCGTTTATGAATGGACATAAGTTCTTGCCCTATTCCTGGTAAAATTCTCCTGAATCTCTCCATTCAGGCTGAGTCTGATTCAGCTCTACTGGTGTTCATATGCAGTTCTGTAATTCTAGGTTTATATGAGATATATAATGTAAACTTTAATAGCTGAAAGTGCTATTTTTTCCAAATGTTTTCCAAATATCAAATTTCTTATTTATTCCAGCTAAGGGTTCTAACAATTTTCTAACAACTTTCCACATATTCATAAAAAATTTAAAGAAAGGAATGAGGAACTAGGGATCTGTAGGAATTTCCACAAAATATTTTAAGAAATTCACCCATTTACTAAAAAAAAAACTTTCTACAGATCTTGTATATTCCCAGTTACCTACCAAGCTAAGACTCTGTAAAGGTTATGTTCTCTATTACTAGGACAGGTTTAAGGTATTAATAAATCTTGTTTTATTAACAAATTCCCTGGTGATAATCTCGAGAGTTCAATACAGGAAATGTTATGGCTGTGGTGTGGCGCATATCTGATTTGAATGATCTGTTTGACATCAAGAGGTACTTGAAAATGTGTGTGGAGAGCTCAAGAGTTGATAAGATGATATAATAAGGCTTCCAATAAACCAACATCATATCATTTAGATAGACAAAGTATGGGTTCAAATAAAAAAAATTGTAAACTAATAATGAATATATTTTTTATAACTTTCCGTACCAAACTTCATGGACAACTTTCCTCTTTGTACATCCTCTACTTTATGAAGGCCTGCCTTGTCAAGCTCATTATCAGTTTATCAGTTCCATGATTTGGCTATTAAGAAAAAAAGCATTCTGTATCTATCTATGCTTGTATAAACTTGCAGCTTCTTATCTTATATGTATTAAAATACAGTGCTATTACTCTTGTTTTTCATACTCAGATTGGCCCAGATGCCCAGTGAAAGCCACTTTAAGCTGGCTTCTGTGTCCTTTTTATGTGACCCCAAGATTATTTGAGTACTTCCTTAACATCTGGTGCAGTTCAATGATAAGGATCATGTTATAGTTTTCGTGGGATAGCATTGGAGTTCTGTTATGTTTGGTTGGTGGTGGTGTTTTTAGTGGAAAAATGTATTTGGAAACCAAGATCAAGGTGCTAGTAACACTTACATTATTATTTAATTGATTTATGATATAAGAGCTTGGGTACTATTCTACTGTATATATGTAACATGATTTATAAAGCCAGCCTTCTGTTAATAGACACTTGGAGTGTAATAGTGCTTCTCACTATTACAAACTGTGCTGCAGTGAATATTTTTGCATATATATATAGCAGTATTATTAATGTCATAATTGAGAACTAAGCTAAAAAATTTCATCGGGTGCAACCTGATATTTCCTCATGTCATCTAACTTAATCTATTCTGTACTAATCTTTATCTTTCAGGGAAATTATATCTTGGCACTGTTCATAAGGCCCCTAACCCAATTTTCTAGTGTTTATAGTCTGGTTATCCTTGGTATAATTGTTTTTAAGATAAAGGGGAGACTTAAAACTTAAATGACCACAGCCTGGTGTCAACCATGTAAATCCATCCCATAACTATGGGAGATTTTATTCTCTGGCTGAATTTTTTCTTGTTACTCAGATTGAACTTAACATCAGAGGAAAATTTTCATTTTTGGCCAGAGTCAGAACAAGTATTATTAATTGGCCAGGTGAGAGGATCCCACCTAGTAACATCAAGAGTAGCCTGAATAGAACTGAACTTTCTTTTTTCTAAAACAAATTCCCTAAGGGCCATCCAATTGGAGCCTTGAAGTGGAGAAATCCACCAAGTAATCTAGAAGTGCCCAGATACAGGTAAGTGCCCACAAACACAACAATTGGACTGATTTTTAAAACTAGCATAGGATTGTGTCCATGATAGAAAAACATTTAATTTACATGCAAAGGTCCAAGAAGACAAGAAAACAATGATCATAGGAATCAGGTCCAGCATCTTGGGTGATTTGTCTATTTCCGATGTCATCTTCTTCTCATCCTGGTGTATGTGTAGGTTTCTCTGTTTGAGCATTATTTTAAGGCGAGTTTGAGGTTGGTAGTTCTCTCTATAGATCAGTCCTGTGTAGGGGACTTGGAAGTGGGAATTAATCCAAGAGTCAATTTTCCCTTCAATTTTACTGTGAGTGAGTAGTTAAGAGTACCTAATAAAGGTCCTTCCATTCAGGTTGGACTGAGTCCTTTAAATTATGCTTTTCCTAGAACACATAATTCCGTGGTTGCAGGTCATGGGGCATCTGATCTTTATCCAAAGATTAATGAGATAAGCTTCAGAAACAAGAGTGTCTTTTTAATAATTTGATGAAACTTTACGTTAATATAGTATAACAGTAAGGAGCTATCCAGGAATGAGTCAGTAAATGCAGACCTCCATTAACAAAATTTGGATTTAACATTCATGGAAAGATAATCTTTTTTTTTTCCTCTAAAGTTACCTTTATTTCTGCCAAATATATCCAAATTAAGACTAATTTGTTGCAGAATAGTCTGGTCTCAATAAACTTGACCTGATTAATTTGGCTATAACTATATGATTAAATAATAAATAAAAAAATATGATTAATTGTAGTTATATCCAAATTAATCAGGTCAGGTTTATTGAGACCAGACTTATTCTGCAACAAATTAGTTTTATATGACACCACCCTTATGGCAGAAAGTGAAGAGGAACTAAAAGGCCTCTTGATGAAAGTGAAAGAGGAGAGTGAAAGGTTGGCTTAAAGCCAAACATTTGTAAAACGAAGATCATGGCATCTGGTCCCATCACTTCATGGGAAATAGATGGGGAAACAGTGGAAACAGTGTCAGACTTTATTTTTTTGGACTCCAAAATCACTGCAGATGGTGACTGCAGCCATGAAATTAAAAGACGCTTACTCCTTGGAAGGAAAGTTATGACCAACCTAGATAGCATATTCAAAAGCAGAGACATTACTTTGACAACAAAGGTTCGTCTAGTCAAGGCTATGGTTTTTCCTGTGGTCATGTATGGATGTGAGAACTGGACTATAAAGAAAGCTGAGCACGGAAGAATTGATGCTTTTGAACTGTGGTGTTGGAGAAGACTCTTGAGGCTCCCTTGGACTGCAAGGAGATCCAACCAGTTCATTCTGAAGGAGATCAGCCCTGGGTGTTCTTTGGAAGGAATGATGCTAAAGCTGAAGCTCCAGTACTTCAGCCACCTCATGCGAAGAGTTGACTCATTGGAAAAGACTCTGATTCTGGGAGGGATTGGGAGCAGAGGAAAAGGGGATGACAGAGGATGAGATGGCTGGATGGCATCACCGACTTGATGGACGTGAGTCTCAGTGAACTCCGGGAGTTGGTGATGGACAGGGAGGCCTGGCATGCTGTGCTTCATGGGGTCCCAAAGAGTCAGACACGACTGAGGGACTGAACTGAACTGAACTAATAATTAATCATATAGGCTTTTGCTTTACTATATTTTTAATTGAATTTATTTTTATTTAAAGGATAATTGCTTCATCCTTTGGTTAGTTGGTTTCTACCATACATCAACATGAATCAGTCATAGGTACACATATGTCCCCTCCCTCTTGAACTTCCTTCCCACCCCCAACTACTTCCCACTCCTCTAGGTTGTTATAGAGCCCTCGTTTGGGTTCGCTGAGTTTTATAGCAAACTCCCATTGGCTATCTCTTTTATATATGGTAAGTGTATATGTTTCTATGTTACTCTCTCATATAAGGAATCTTAGACTGAGCTTTTAAAAGTTGTCTCAGGGCTAGGAAAGTCACAGCAAGTGGGCTTATTTCTTTATAGATGTAGGTCAATTAATTCCTTTTAAAGTCCCCAAAATACCTTAAAATTTCTATACCTGTTGATGAAGTAGCCTTCCTAATTTGTCTGTGAAGAATCTGTATATTTCACAATTGCAAAGTATATATGGAATATAATACTTTTTCTTTAAATTTGAATTTTTATTTCTGGCTTTATTATGCTAAATTTTTATGTAAGAAAATAATGATAACCTTAAAATAACTGCTTTCTTCCTGGGACTTTTAAAATAAATATATACTTAGCAGTAGTTCTCAGGTTCCATATACATTCTGTTTCAAGTGCAACACCAAAAAAAATACATTATATATTCCCTTTGGTTTTAGCTTCCTGCTAATTTTTGTCTCTCTTATATATTCAATTTTATTTAGCTTTCATTTTATGTCAGATATTTTATACAAATATTAGGTTACAGCTCATGGACACTTAGCATTCTCTGAATGTATTTCAAGAATTTAGCAAATGATGTGATATTTAGAATCTTTGCTTTTCCCATATGTCTGTACACATAAAGATGTTTTCTTAGAAGAATTAGCTACAGTTTTGGATTTTGTGCTCTCTCTCTCATGTACATGTATCCCCCCATCCCAAACACCCCTCCCACCTTCCTCCCATCCCATCCCGTCCCTCTGGGTCGTCCCAGTGCACTGTCTTTGAGTGCCCTGTTTCATGCATTGAACTTGGACTGGTCATCTGTTTCACATATGGTAATATACACGTTTCAATGCTATTCTTTCAAATCATCCCATCCTTGCCTTCCCCACAGAGTCTGTTCTTTATATCTTTACATCAAAATTTGATGATTTGGAGCTATTATATTCTATGGTTTCTGAGTTTTTAAAATTTTATTCCAAAATGAACTAGTATTTTCAGGAGATGGAAAATGTATAAATTACTATTGTGGCTGTGACATATAAGCAAAAACTTGATAGCTTACGGTAACATAGATCTGGCTTTCAGGCTTTCAAAATAGGTTTCATAATGCTAAAATGAAGATTTCACTAGGGCTTCATTCCTTTTTGGAGGCTCTAGAAGATAATGTTTCCTTGTCTTTTATAGTTTCCAGAGATTTCCCACATTCCTTAATTCATTATCTCATTTCATCTTTAAAGGTCACAAGGATCATTTATTGATAAGTTTTTCTCCTATCACATTGAAAGTGAAAGATGTTTAGTTGTGTCCAAATCTTTGTGAATCCATGGGCGATACAGTCCATGGAATTCTCTAAGCCAGAAGACTGGAGTAGGTAGCCTTTCCCTTCTCCAGGGGATCTCCGCAACCCAGGAATTGAACTCAGGTCTCCTGCATTCAAGGTGAATTCTTTACCAGCTTAGCCACAAGGGAAGCCTTATCATATTACTCCTACACAGACTCTTTTCAGCCTCCCTCTTCTACATTTAAGGATTCTGCCATTACATTGGACCAAGCCAGATTATCTTTGATAATTTCATTATGTCTGAAGAACTATGGACAGAGGTTCATAACAGTGTACAAGAGGTGTTGACCAAAGCTATCCCCAGGAAAAAGAAATGCAAATGCAAATTGATTGTCTGAGGAGACCTTACAAATAGCTGAGCAAAGGAAAAGTGAAAGACAAAGGAGAAAAGGAAAGATATACTCATCTGAATGCCAAGTTCCAAAGAATAGCAAGGACAGACAAGAAAGCCTTCTTAAGTGAACAATGCAAAGAAACAGAGGAAAAAAAAATAGAACGGGCAACACTAGAGATCTCTTCAAGAAAATTAGAGACACTAAGGGAACATTTCATGCAAAGATGGGCACAATAAAGGAGAGAAACAATATGGAGCTAACAGAAGCAGAAGAAATTAGGAAGAGGTGGCAAGAATATACAGAAGAAATGTACAAAAAAGGTCTTAATGACCCAGATAAACATGATGGTTATCACCTAGAGCCAAATGTGAAGTCGTCTGGAAGTCAAGTGGGCTTTAGGAAGCATTACTACGAACAAAGCTAGTAGAGGTGATGGAGTTCCAGCTGAGCTATTTCAAATCCTAAAAGATGATGCTGTTAAAGTTCTGCACTCAATATGCTAGCAAATTTGGAAAATTCAGCAGTGGCCACAGGACTGTAAAACGGTTTCATTCCAATCTCAAAGAAGGGCAATTGCAAAAAAATATTAAAACTACCACACAATTGTGCTCATTTTACATGCTAGCAAGATAATGCTCAAATCATTCAAACTAGGCTTCAAGAGTACATAAACTGAAAACTTGCACATGTAGAAGCTGACTATAGAAAATGCAGAGGAACCAGAGATCAAATTGCCAACATCTGTTGGCTCATAGAAAAAGCAAGAGAACTCCAGAAAGAAATCTACTTCTGCTTAATTGAGCATGCTAAAGCTTTTGACTGTGTAGATCACAACAAACTGGAAAATTCTCAAAGATTTGAGAATACCAGATCACCTTACCTTCCTTCTGAGAAAGGTCAAGAGGCAACAGTTAGAACCAGACATGGAAAAACAGACTGCTTCAAATTGGAAAAAGAGTATGAGAAGGCTTTATATCACTCTGCTTATTTAACTTAAATGCAGAATACATCATTCAAAATTCTGGGCTTGATTAATCATAAGCTGGGATCAAAATTGCTGGGAGAAATATCAATAACCTCTAATATGCAGATGATACCACCTTAATGGCAGAAAGTGAAGATGAACTGAAAAACTTCTTGATAAATGTGAAAAAGCAGAATGAAAAGGAGGGCTTAAAACTCAACATTAATAAAAACAAAAAACAAAGGAAACTAAGATCATGGAATCTGGTTCCATCACTTCAAGAAAAATAGATTGGGGAAAATGGAAACAGTGACAGACTTTATTTTCTTGGGCTCAAAAATCACTGTGGACAGTGACTGCAGACATAAAATTAAAAGACACTTGCTCGTTGAAAGAAAAGCTATGAGAAACCTAGACAGTGTATTAAACAAACAAAAAACAGACATATCACTTTACTGACAAATATCCATAACTCAAAGCTATGTTTTGTCCACTAGTTGTGTACGGATGTGAGAAGTGGACCATAAGGAAGGCTGAAGCTGAAGAATTGATGCGATTGAACTCTGATGTTGGAGAAGACTCCTGAGAGTCCCTTGACTAGTAAAGAGGTCAAGTCAACCCTGAATATTCATTGGAAAGACTGATGCTGAAGCTGAAGCTTCAATACTTTGACCAGCAGATGTGAAGAGCTGACTCTTTGGAAAAGACCCAAATTCTTGGAAAGATTGAAGGCAGTAGGAGAAGGGGCTACAGAGAATGAGACACTTGGATGGCATCATTGAATCAATAGACATTATTTTGAGCAAACTCCAGGAAGATAGTGAGGACAGGGAATTCTGGTGTGCTACAGTCCATAGGTTTGCAAAAATCAGACACAACTCAGAGACTGAACATCAAATCTCCTTATGTTAAGGTCATTTGGTTAGTATCCTTAAATCCCTTTGCCAAAAAAGGGATAAAATTCACAGATTCTGGAAATTCAGTTCAATTGAGTTCAGTTCATTTGCTTAGTCATGTCCAACTCTTCGCAACTCCATGGAGCATGCCAGGCCTCCCTGTCCAACACCAACTCTCGTAGCTTACTCAAACTCATCTCTGTTGAGTCAGTGATACCATCCAAATATCTCATCCTCTGTCATCTCCTTCTCCTCCAACCTTCAATCATACCCAGACTCAGGATCTTTTCAAATGACTCAGCTCTTTGCATCAGGTGGTCAAAGTATTGGAGTTTCAGCTTCAACATCAGTCCTATCAATGAACACACAGGGCTGATCTCCTCTAGGATGGACTGGTCGGATCTCCTTGCAGTCCAAGGGACTCTCAAGAGTCTTCTCCAACACCACAGTTCAAAAGCATCAATTCTTTGGCACTCAGCTTTCTTCATAGTCCAACTCTCACATCCATACATGACTAGTGTAAAAACCATAGCCTTGATGAGATGGACCTTTCTTGGCAAAATAATGTCTCTGCTTTTTAATATGCTGTCTGGAAGTTAAAACATGAATAGCTTTGGGATGCCTTTAATTCTATCTCTAGCAGAAGAAACCTAGACATCGTGTTAAAAAGCAGAGATATTACTTTGCCAACAGGTCCATATAGTCAAAACTATGGTTTTTCCAGTACCAATGTATGGATGTGAGAGTTGGACCACAAAGAAGTCTAAGCACCAAAGAATTGATGCTTTTGAACTGTGGTTTTGGAGAAGACTCTTGAGAGTCCCTTGGACTGCAAGAAGATCAAACCAGTCAGTTCTAAAGGAAATAAATCCTGAATATTCATTAGAAGGACTGATGCTGAAACTGAAGCTCCAATACTTTGGCCATCTGATATGAATAGCTGACTCACTGGAAATGAGTCAAATGCTGGGAAAGATTGAGAGCAGGAGGAGAAGGGGGCCACAGAAAATGAGATGGTTGGATGGCATCACCAACTCAGTGGACATGAGTTTGAGCAAGCTCTGGGAGATGGTGAAAGACAGGGAAGCCTGGCGTCCCAAAGTCCATGGGGTTGCAAAGAGTTGGACACAACTCAGCGACTGAACAACAACAACAGAAGAAAGTGATTATTTTTCTATCTTCTAAAATACATATTCAAACTTTATCCTAAAACTATTTTAAATATACCATCATTTGAATGAAAATATTTAATAAAAATGAGTCAGAACAGCTGGAGGGAAGAGGACTTATAGAATGGCAGTGTAAATAGCTCAGTAACTCTCTCCACAGCAAAGCAACAGTTTAATCAGTGAATTATAATTTTAAAAGATCTTTCAATTGGCTCAAAATGGGGACATTTATATATATGGGAAATATATTAGTGCTTATGTAAGCTGAAGTTTAGAGTGGGACAGAAATGGAAATTGACTGCTAAGTAGACCAGGATTTCCTTATAGAAATGAAAATGTTATAATATTTGATTGTGGTAATGTTTGAATAATCCTGTGAATTTGCTGAAAATATTGAATTACATAAACTGACAGTTACATGGTATAAAATTTATATCATTCTATTTCCTTCCTTACCAGGATACAACTCCTGTATGTTTAATTTTTTGCCTCTTATCTCTATATTTGATATTAAATTTTGACAAAATTCATTTCTGGTTCTGTTATAGATAGTTTCTTATTTTAAAATATTCTATTTATTTCCAAAAATTCAATTTTGAACCAGTTTGATTTAAAAGAACAGATAAAAGGTAACAATCAGATCAGATCAGATCAGATCAGTCGCTCAGTTGTGTCCGACTCTTTGCAACCCCATGAATCGCAGCACGCCAGGCTTCCCTGTCCATCACCAACTACCGGAGTTCACTGAGACTCACGTCCATCAAGTCGGTGATGCCATCCAGCCATCTCATCCTCTGTCGTTCCCTTCTCCTCCTGCCCCCAATCCCTCCCAGCATCAGAGTCTTTTCCAGTGAGTCAACTCTTCGCATGAGGTGGCCAAAGTACTGGAGTTTCAGCTTTAGCATCATTCCTTCCAAAGAAATCCCAGGGCTGATCTCCTTCAGAATGGACTGGTTGGATCTCCTTGCAGTCCAAGGGACTCTCAAGAGTCTTCTCCAACACCACAGTTCAAAAGCATCAATTCTTTGGCACTCAGCCTTCTTCACAGTCCAACTCTCACATCCATACATAACCACAGGAAAAACCATAGCCTTGACTAGACGAACCTTTGTTGGCAAAGTAATGTCTCTGCTTTTGAATATGCTATCTAGGTTGGTCATAACTTTCCTTCCAAGGAGTAAGTGTCTTTTAATTTCATGGCTGCAGTCACCATCTGCAGTGATTTTGGAGCCCAGAAAGTGATATTATATATAAATATAAATAAATTCTGGACTAATACAAAGGCGATTATACTTTTTACATTATGTATGAGCAATTTAAATGCAAGTGAACCAGGTTCACAATACCTTGGAAAGGAGAGAAAGTTTGAAATAGCTCAATTACCAGAACTTACACAAATTTTGCTTATTTTGCCAAAAATTCCCAAAATGAATCCTACAGAAGTCTTGTGGTCAATGTTTTGTTGTTAGAATAACTACATATTGAATAGATAAGTAAAGATAATTATTACATAAAAATATTTGGTAATGTTCATTTTAATGCAAGTATCTCATCCCAATAATTTTCAGTTTTTGTTAATGTTAAAGCTACCTTTTTTCTTATTATACTCAAACAATTCTTAGCTCTTCATATGAGGACTTCTGAAGCAAAATTTCATGTAATCAGCAAAAACAGCATAATTTAAAAACACATGATATGGCATATAATATTAAATTAATCTGAGACCTGAAATAAATATAAATAAACAGAGGTTAGGAATTATTAGATATTTTCCAAGCACTATTATTTGATAGTATTTTTAGAGCATAACTATACTGGTTTATAGGTCAGCATCCTACTCTTCATTTAATTAAAAGATAGTTAATGATAAAAATATTATGAGAAAATTCTTAGATTGTTATTGGTAGCTTTTATATTAAATAAAACATACTGAGCAATGAAAAATATTATATTTTTTCTAATAGCCTACTTGTTCCTTATAAAAGATTTTACAGAAGAAAAAAATAATTGGAAACACTCTCAGAAGAAACGTACCAAAGAAGTTTGAATGAATGTTTAACCAGGAAGGTCAAGTTTTGTTGTTATTGTTTTGTTGGTTTACTAGAGTTAACTGTTCGAATTTATTTAAAATCTTCAAGAGCACATAGCAAAAAAGAACAATAACATCTAAAACATCTCATTTGAATATACATATTGATCATTTATGTTTTCCAAAAAATCACTGAAAATGTACTCAAAGATGAAAAAATCATTAGACATCAATATTAATAATCACATCAGAAAAATATTTTTTTTTAAATAAGTAATCCTGGACTTCCCTGGTGCTCCAGTGATTGAGACTCCAAGCTTCCAATGCAGGGAGTGCAGGTTAGATCCCTGTTTAGATAACTAAGATCCCACAAGCCATGCAGCATGGCCAAAAGATACACACACACACACACACACACACACACACACACATATATATATATATATATATACACACATATACATATATATGTATATGTAGTAAAATTAAATAAGTAGCACAGACATGAGTGATAACTGACTTAGGCATGTAGGGGAAGATATAATTTAGTTGACTACAGAGGAAGAAAAAATTGTGAACTCAATCAAATTGTCCCACAAAACCTCTTTAGAAGCTTAACTTTTAGACAAACCAGGCCCCACAGACGGCAGAGGAGGATATCAGTTTTCAAGTAGAAAGATCAACTGAAACTAGGTGTTCTCAACACAGTCCTTCCAATGAACACCCAGGACAATCAGGGAAAATCAACTCAACTGTAGAAAACCATGATCTGCTGCTTTTTTATATCATGCAACCAAACCACCACTATTACCCCTCCCCACACACTCAAGTCACTTTCTAACTTCCCAGTCACAGACTAGAGACACATTCTTTACAGAAAGTGAACCAGAGTGGCACAGCAGAACTTTTCCAGCAGAAGTTTAGAAAGAGGCATGGGATTGAAAGGCAGGGGATTCAGAAGAGTAAAAATGTTAGTTGCTCAGTCGTATCTACTTCTTCGTGACCCCATGGACTGTAGCCCGCCAGGCTCCTCTGTCCATGGAATTCTCCAGGCAGTGGGTAGTGGGTAGCCATTGCCTTCTCCAGGGGATGTTTCTGACCCGTGGATTGTACCGAGGTATTCTGAATTGCAGGCAGATTCTTTACCATCTGAGACACCTGAGCCATCAGGGAAACCTAAGGGGATTAAGAAAGGCTGCCTATTTAAAATGAAGGAAACATAACCTCCTTGCTTTTCAGTGTACTTTCAGAATGCAGCTAAATATATACCAACTTGTACACACAAACATACATACACGCACACACAGATAACAATGAAAGCAAGGCAGAGAAATCTTCTTTAAAGAAACTGAAAGTTCCATCACCAGTGTCAATATTTGCCAAATTGCCAGCTCTACAACTGTCTCGTGCCTTCCTGGAGTTGCACATATATGTGGGAATATGACTCTCAAAATAAAGTAATAATTCTAGACAGGGAAGATGGTATGCATTTTCTGTATTCTTGGGTGGTTTTGCTTAACCTTTATCAAGTCTACAACTCTTGCCTGTACCACATTTATTATGAGTGTCTCATGCATGGCTTCATGTTGCTTCTCAATTTCCTTTGAAAATGCTGTCTGCTCAGCCATGGAAGAAAAATCTAATCATTTTCTTTACATATACATGAAAACCAATTTTATTTCGGTGTTATCTTTTGATATACGCTAAGAATGTGACTTCTTTTTAGTGGACTCTGTACAGGATACATGTCCTCAACATAATGTCCCTGTGTTTTAGGGTCAGCAGTAAACCATGCAGAGTGGCAATGCAAATGTTATCCTATCATGTTTGTTTTAGGACTAAGAAAAAGGAAATTTACTAGATATCAATATTTCCATGAATAACAATTATGAGGAAGAGGTCAACAGAAAAATTGCTTTGGCATGGAACACATGACTTTAATTTCATGAAACATTCATTATTTTAATTTCATGAAAATTAAAATACCCTGAACTACAAGGGGAGTGGAATCTGTGCAAAGAAAGTAATCACATATATGTAGCTAATTGCCTCACTATTTAAACCATATGCTGTTCTTTTTCTCCTTTCAACACATGGTCCTCTTGCAGCTACACAATTAAAAGAGTCTCAAATACTTAATGCAGTAGCTAGTTTCCAAAAAGCATCCCCAATGAAACAATCACCACTAGTGCTGTTGTTGTTCAATCACCAAGTCATATCTGACTCTTTGCAACCCCATGGACTGCAGCATGCCAGGCGTTCCTGTTTCTCATCATCTCCTGGAGTTTGTCCAAGTTAATGTCTATTGAATTGGTGATGCCATCCAACCATCTTATCCTCTGTCACCCCCTTCTCCTCTTGCCTTTAGCCTTTTGCAACAACAAGGTCTTTTCCAGTGAGTCACCTCTTTGTATCCGGTGGCCAAAGTATTGGAGTTTCAGCATCAGTCCTTCCAATGAATATTCAGGGTTGATTTCCTTTAGGATTTACTGGTTTGATCTTCTTGCTGTCCAAGGGACTCTCAAGAGTCTTTTCCAGCACCACATTTCAAAAGCATCAATTATTTGGTGCCCAGCCTTCTTTACAGTCCAGCTCACACATCTGTACCTGACCACAGGAAAGACTCCAAAATCACTGCAGATGGTGATTGTAGCCATGAAATGAAAAGACACTTACTCCTTGGAAGGAAAGATATGACCAATCTAGATAGCATATTAAAAAGCAGAGACATTACTTTGTCAACAAAGGTCTGTCTAGTCAAGGCTATGGTTTTTCCAGTAGTCATGTATGGATGTGAGATTTGGACTGTAAAGAAAGCTGAGTGCCAAAGAATTGATGCTTTTGAACTGTGGTGTTGGAGAAGACTCTTGAGAGTCCCTTGGACTGCAAGGAGATCCAACCAGTCAATCCTAAAGGAGATCAGTCCTGGGTGTTCATTGGAAAGACTGATGTTGAAGCTGAAACTCCAATACTTTGACCACCTGATGCGAAGAGCTGACTCATTTGAAAAGACCCTGATGCTGGGAAAGATGAGGGCAGGAGGAGAAGGGGATGACAGATGATGAGATGATTGAATGGCATCACTGACTCGATGTACATGGGTTTGGGTAGACTCTGGCAGTTGGTGATGGATAGGGAGGCCTGGCGTTCTGTGATTTGTGTGGTCACAAAGAGTCAGAGATGACTGAATGACTGAACTGAACTGAACTGGAAAGACCATAGCCTTGACTATATGGACCTTTGTCAGCAAAGTGGTATCTTTGCTTTTTAATATACTATCTATGTTAGGGTCACAAAAATTTGTATATGACTGAAGTGACTGAACACACACACATGCTGTTTGTTATAGCTTTCCTGCCAAGAAGCAATCCTCTTCTAATTTCATGGCTAAAATCTCCATCCCCTGTGATTTCAGAGCCCAAGAAGAGGAAATCTGTCACTGCTTGCACCTTTTTGGTGGCAGCTTTCCTAGTGGCTCATATAGTAAAGAATCTGCCTGTATTGTGGGATACCTGGGTTCAATCCCTGGGTTGAAAAGATCCTTGGAGAAGGAAATGGCATCCCATTCCAGTATTCTTGCCTGGAAAATTCCATGGAGAAGAGCCTAGTGGGCTACAGTCCATGTGGTCGCAAAGTTTCTGACACAGCTGAGAGACTAACACTTTCACACTTTCACATCCAGTTGCATCATCCTCTTTCATGATGATTGTTGCATGATTCTGTGACTTATTTTAATCTCTAGAATGTGGTGATAAAACACTTTGTCAGTTTTTGTTTTTAAATCTTAAAACCTTATATCCTTTTGCTTTTGTGCTTTTGGGATCTCTGAGTTACCATGCAAATTGTTTAGCTGTCATACATAGAGGGGTGACATGAAGAGGTTATGATGCTACATAGAAAGGGAGAGAGGACCAGCTGCCCAGTGTTCAGGTGGCCCAAAGGAGCCTCCAGATGACTCCAGCTTCAGCTGCTAGCTGACTGAGTCAATAAGAGACTCACTCAGTGAACCCTTCCAAGTTCAGTCAGCCATTGCACTTTGAGACAGTCTCAGTACATAACTGCCATAAATCCAAAAATCATATTTGCCCTCTTAGGATCTTAATATCTTCCCAATTACTTTATAACAAATATACCCTTACAATTTAAACAATCATTTTTGTAATTTTATCAAATTACCAAAAAACTGTAATACAATTATGCTATGCTCCCTAAGGTATATGTGGGGCACTTAGCTAACCACTCAATTTCCTTCTCTCTGTAATAGTGTTCATTTTAACAGTGTTTTTGGCATAAACAACAAGCATGTCTAATTTAGCCACTATGTGGATTGAAAAATAGAAAGGGAGGAAAGGCAGGGGACATTTGATTTTGACATGGCTATTCATACTTTTCCCCATGCCTCTTCTTGCAATTATAGACAGAAAAGAATTATTATTTGATTTATGTGCAGGATAAGCCAGATTAAACCAGACTCAGCATTCTGACTTGATTCCCATCATCTCATAGGAACAAACTTCCTAGTGTAATGTTTTCTTGTTAGAGTAAATTCTGGACTTCCATCCAAAGTAGCAAATATTTACTGAGAATTTATATATGTTTGTCCAAATTTGTATTCAAAAGGAAATTCAAATGTGAGTATTACATCATCAGATCAGATCAGTCGCTCAGTCGTGTCTGACTCTTTGGACCCCATGAATTGCAGCACACCAGGCCTCCCTGTCCATCACCAACTTGCAGAGTTAACTGAGACTCACATACATCGAGTCAGTGATGCCATCCAGCCATCTCATCCTCTGTCGTCCCCTTCTCCTCCTGCCCCCAATCCCTCCCAGAATCAGAGTCTTTTCCAATGAGTCAACTCTTCTCATGAGGTGGCCAAAGTACTGGAGTTTCAGCTTTAGCATCATTCCTTCCAAAGAAATTCCAGGGCTGATCTCCTTCAGAATGGACTGGTTGGATCTCCTTGCAGTCCAAGAGACTCTCAAGAGTCTTCTCCAACACCACAGTTCAAAAGCATCAATTCTTTGGCACTCAGCCTTCTTCATAGTCCAACTCTCACATCCATACATGACCACAGGAAAAACCATAGCCTTGACTAGACAAACCTTTGTTGGCAAAGTAATGTCTCTGCTTTTGAATATGCTATCTAGGTTGGTCATAACTTTCCTTCCAAGGAGCAAGCGTCTTTTAATTTCATGGCTGCAGTCACCATCTGTAGTGATTTTGGAGCCCAGAAAAATAAAGTCTGACACTGTTTCCACTGTTTCCCCATCTATTTCCCATGAAGTGGTGGGACTGAATGCCATGATCTTCGTTTTCTGAATGTTGATCTTTAAGCCAACTTTTTCACTCTCCACTTTCACTTTCATCAAGAGGCTTTTGAGTTCCTCTTCACTTTCTGCCATAAGGGTGGTGTCATCTGCATATCTGAGGTTATTGATATTTCTCCCGGCAATCTTGATTCCAGCCTGTGTTTCTTCCAGTCCAGCGTTTCTCATGATGTACTCTGCATATAAGTTAAATAAACAGGGTGACAATATACAGCCTTGACGAACTCCTTTTCCTATTTGGAACCAGTCTGTTGTTCCATGTCCAGTTCTAACTGTTGCTTCCTGATCTGCATACAAATTTCTCAATAGGCAGGTCAGGTGGTCTGGTATTCCCATCTCTTTCAGAATTTTCCACAGTTAATTGTTATCCACACAGTCAAAGGCTTTGGCATAATCAATAAAGCAGAAATACATGTTTTTCTGGAACTCTCTTGCTTTTTCCATGATCCAGAGAATGTTGGCAGTTTGATCTCTGGTTCCTCTGCCTTTTCTAAAACCAGCTTGAACATCAGGAAGTTCACGGTTCACATATTGCTGAAGCCTGGCTTGGAGAATTTTGAGCATTACTTTACTAGCGTGTGAGATGAGTGCAATTGTGCAGTAGTTTGAGCAATCTTTGGCATTGCCTTTCTTTGGGATTGGAATTAAAACTGACATTTTCCAGTCCTGTGGCCACTGCTGAGTTTTCCAAATTTGCTGGCATATTGAGTGCAGCACTTTCACAGTATTATGTTTTGGGATTTGGGATAGCTCAACTGGAGTTCCATCACCTCCACTAGCTTTGTTCATAGTGATGCTTTCTAAGGCCCACTTGACTTCACATTCCAGGATGTCTGGCTCTAGGTCAGTGATCACACCATCGTGATTATCTGGGTCATGAAGATCTTTTTTCTACAGTTCTTCTGTGTATTCTTGCCATGTCTTCTTAATATCTTCTGCTTCTGTTAGGTCCATACCATTTCTGTCCTTTATCGAGCTCCTCTTTGCATGAAATGTTCCTTTGGTATCTCTGATTTTCTTGAAGAGATCCCTAGTCTTTCCCATTTTGTTGTTTTCCTCTATTTCTTTCATTGATCGCTGAAGAAGGCTTTCTTATCTCTTCTTGATATTCTTTGGAACTCTGCATTCAGATGTTTATATCTTTCCTTTTGTCCTTTGCTTTTTGCTTCTCTTCTTTTCACAGCTATTTGTAAGGCCTCCCCAGACAGCCATTTTGCTCTTTTGCATTTCTTCTCTATGGGAATGGTCTTGATCCCTGTCTCCTGTACAATGTCACGAACCTCATTCCATAGTTCATCAGGCACTCTATGTATCAGATCTAGGCCCTTAAATCTATTTCTCACTTCCACCGTATAATCATAAGGGATTTGATTTAGGTCATACCTGAATGGTCTAGTGGTTTTCCCTACTTTCTTCAATTTAAGTCTGAATTTGGCAATAAGGAGTTCATGGTCTGAGCCACAGTCAGCTCCTGGTCTTGTTTTTGCTGACTGTATAGAGCTTCTCCATCTTTGGCTGCAAAGAATATAATCAATCTGATTTCGGTGTTGACCATCTGGTGATGTCCATGTATAGAGTCTTCTCTTGTGTTGTTGGAAGAGGGTGTTTGCTATGACCAGTGCATTTTCTTGGCAAAACTCTATTAGTCTTTGCCCTGCTTCATTCCATATTCCAAGGCCAAATTTGCCTGTTACTCCAGGTGTTTCTTGACTTCCTGCTTTTGCATTCCAGTCCCCTATAATGAAAAGGACATCTTTTTTGGAAGTTAGTTCTAAAAGGTATTGTAGGTCTTCATAGAACCGTTCAGCTTCAGCTTCTTCAGTGTTACTGGTTGAGGCATCGACTTGGATTACTGTGATATTGAATGGTTTGCCTTGGAAACGAACAGAGATCATTCTGTCATTTTTGAGATTGCATCAAGGACTGCATTTCAAACTCTTTTGTTGACCATGATGGCCACTCCATTTCTTCTGAGGGATTCCTGCCCGCAGTAGTAGATATAATGGTCATCTGAGTTAAATTCACCCATTCCAGTCCATTTTAGTTCACTGATTCCTAGAATGTCAACATTCACTCTTGCCATCTCTTGTTTGATCTTGTATTACATCATATATACCCACAAAAATTTCAATACTTAGCCTAATATTTCCTAAACCAGTGAGCCTCATCACATGACTTTTCCATAGATTCTCAACATTCCAGATTGCCAGAGTAGATGTAGAAACTTAAATGAGGTGGGAAAATTTGCTTGATGTTGGCTTTACATGTCTTTATAACTCCTGGTAGCTCAAACAGTAAAGAATCCACCTGCAGTGTGGGAGACTTGGGTTCGATTCCTGGATTGGGAAGATCCCCTGAAGGGGGGCATGGCAACCCACACCAGTATTCTTGCCTGGAGAATCCCCATGGACAGAGGAGCCTGATGAGCTACAGTCCATGGTCTCTCAAAGAGTCGAACATGACTGAGTGACTAAGCACACGCATAACTACTCTGGGGCTTCCAGATGGCTCAGTGGTAAAGAATATGTCTGTCAATGCAGGAGATACAGGAGAAGTGAGTTTGCCCCCTGGATCGGGAAGATCCCCTGGAGGAGGAAAGGGCAACAATCTTTGGTATTCTTCCCTGGAGAATCCCATGGATAGAGAAGCCTGGGGCCACAGTCCATGAGGTCACTAAGACTCTGACATGACTGAGTGACTGAGCATGAATGCATAGCTATTTCTGCACAGTAGTTAAATTTTTCCAAGTACTACTACCGTAGATAACATGATCAGAGTGCAGTTACTGACGTTAACTATTAATCAAGACTAATGGAAACGGATGAATACTATACTGAAGTGCACGCTCTTTTACACATTGCATGCATGCTATGCATGCTAAGTCGCTTCAGTAGTGTCCGACTCTGTGCGACTCCGTGGACAGCAGACCACCAGGTTCCTCTGTCCAAAGGATTCTCTAGACAAGAATACTGGAGTGGGTTGCCATTTCCTTCTCCACTTTTACACAAAGTCACTTTAAATATTGATATGAGGATTCAAAAAAAAAGTTGGGTAAGGCCTTCTTTTGTAGTCCAGTGATTAGGACTTTACCTTTTAATGCAGAGGATGCAGGTTCAATCCCTGTTTGGGGAACTAAGATCCCACATGCCTCATGGCCAAAAAAGCAGAACATAAAAACAGCAAAAACAATATTGTAACAAATTCAATAAAGACTTAAAAAAAAAAGATGGGCAAGAACCATAAGGCAGCACAAGTATACATTAAAATCTTTCAAGCAATTCAGATGTATGAAAAGTTGGATATAAAATTATTATTGTACAACTCAGCTTTCATATATTATAGATGCTTTCTTGGCATTCAGCCTGGGGATGGATGGTCAATGGGATGTGAGTCATACCTCAATGATGTATTATTTGGCCAAACACATAAAAGTAATTGCTGAAACCTAAGACACTCTGAGTTCCATTATTTTTCCCCACGAGAATTTTGGCAGACTCTCCAACTTATTCTGTAGTGGTCAGCACAGTCAATGACTGAAATAACCACTGGAGTCACCTTGAATTCACAGTGCCACTCTTCCCCATGAGGCCACTTTCTTTCCTGGGTCTTCACTGAAACCCCTGCCATTGTTGTGCCATCTTAGCTTTTTATTTACTTGGTGGAGTTTCTCTGTACTCTGTGGTGAGAGAGTCTCTCCTCCTTTCCCCACTCTCCCCAGAGGGTTCAGGATGGGGAACACATGTATGCCTGTGGCAGATTCATTTTGATATTTAGCAAAACTAATACAATTATGTAAAGTTTAAAAATAAAAAAAAAAAAAAAAAAAGAGCAGACCCCATCAGCTCTCGCTTTCCCTCTTGAAGAAGAAAATAATGTAGAAAGGCTGTTCTTGCCTAGGGAGAAATAGTTACTTTTGTTTCTTTTCCCCTTTCCAGTTTTTGTGTCTGACTCTTTGCAACCCCATGGACTGAAGCTTGCCAGGCTCCCCTGTCCATGGAATTTTTCTGACAAGAATACTGCGGTGGGTTGCCATTTCCTACTCCAGGAGATCTTCCTGACTCAAGGATTGAACCTGTATCTCTTGAGTCTTCTGCATTGGCAGGTGATTCTTTAGCACTGTGCCACCAGGAAACCTTAAAGGGACTAAAATATTTCCTTTTTGAATGATGGAACAAATCCTCTCTCTGTCTCTCTATCTCCATTTCTCTTTCTCTCTCCAACTCTACCAAGGGAATTTTCCATCTGCCTCACTCCATTTTCCTCTTGCTCTTTCTCTCTCTCTGTTTCATATTCATGCACATGAATATTTCTTGCATTCTCATGTACTTTGTGGCAAACATCAGGTGAGGTACATTCACATATATTAATCTCAGTTAAACCACACAATCTTGTTGAACTTTGTGAAGGATTATATTACTGAGAATCTTTAATATCAGAAATAGAGCAATCAAACACTTTATGGTATGCAGTCTGGCTCATGCTAGGAAGTATTTGTTGTTGTTCAGTCACTCCTTCATGTCCAACTCTTTGGATCCCATGGGATCCAAAGCAAGCCAGGCTTCCCTGTCTTTTTCACCATCTCCTAGAGCTTGCACCCAACCATTTTGTCCTGTTTTTCCTTCTCCTCCTAGGGAGTATACTATCTACTAAGAAAATATATAGTTTGCTTGAAATTTTAAGAGTGTGAGTGGTTCAAACCAGTGTTCTTTCGTAGTTTAGAAAAGGAGAAATCCATCTGAGCAAAGCTGTACTGTAGCTATCATGACAGCTTGAGTTAGGTCTTGAAGAATTGGTAAGATGTGATAGAAAAAAAAGGGACACTGAAATGAAGTGAAATGTGGCATGAATCGGGTTGGGGATGAAGCAGTTGCAAAGAGTTAGGGTAGCATAATGCAGTGGAATAAGCTCTAGTCTTAAAAGGAAAAGATAAAATATTGATGCTGCTGTGTCAATAGAAGGACTAATAAAATTATTTATAAATCTGACCCTTCTTCACCTGTTATATGAAGTATAGACAATTTCATAAATACTAATTCTCTTAACACTTCTTGGGGGAACATTATGATCATAGCTCTACTCATTATTTTA
Source organism: Bos taurus (assembly GCF_002263795.3). NCBI lineage: Eukaryota > Metazoa > Chordata > Mammalia > Artiodactyla > Bovidae > Bos > Bos taurus. The sequence continues at coordinate 48,649,411 of NC_037333.1, read as the reverse complement.
AAATATCAGAAAATATCAGCTTTGTTGAATTGTTTTTATCCTGTTTTTGTGTTCTACCTTGTCTGATGAGTACAGAGAATAGCTGAACTGTTGGGAATATTGTGTGAAATGTTTGCCATAAGGAGACAGCTTGTGAATCTCTTCACTGATTTGCCCCCAACACACTCATCTTCTTTATGGCCCTGCATATTGTTTCTGAACTTCCCAGGTGGCTCAGCGGGTAAAGAATTTGCCTGCAATGCAGGAGATACAGGCAGATGCGAATTCGATCCTGGGTCCAGAAGATCCCCTGGAGGAGGGCATGGCAACCCACTCCATTAGTCTTGCCAGAAGAATCTCATGGACAGAGGAGCCTGGTGGGACCTGCCTATATGGTCGCAAAGAGTTGGACATGACTAAAGTGAATGAACACACACACATTCATTCAGATGACAGACAGATGGATGGATAAATTCATTCTGTGTGCTGACCAGGGCAGATATCCACAGAAAAGAAACTGGAAAGCAGACCTTCAGTTTTTATGTATTCTATTATCTCTTCATCTGCTGTCTCTAAGAACCCAAACTTTAGAAAAATTTTGCTACCCACCTCACAAAAACACACAGCATGCTAAATTCATAAAAGTGTGTTCTTATAAATATGAGATATAAACTGAATAAAAGAAATTGGAAAATAAAGGTAGAAATAGGTGAAAATAAATGAGGAGATGTCACCCCTTTAAAATTGTGTAATCCTATTATAATATCAAGTGAACAATTAAAATTTTCTTTTTTTTCCCTCAAGCTACTTTTTTTTTTTATGGAAAACTGGTTTTATTGTTTCTTATTTTCTATACTGGTCAGATCAGTTCAGATCAGTCGCTCAGTCATGTCCAACTCTTTGCGACCCCATGAATCGCAGCACACCTGGCCTCCCTGTCCATCACCAACTCCCAGAGTTCACTCAGACTCACATCCATCGAGTCAGTGATGCCATCCAGCCATCTCATCCTCTGTTGTCCCCTTCTCCTCCTGCCCCCAATCCCTCCCAGCATCAGAGTCTTTTCCAATGAGTCAACTCTTCGCATGAGGTGGCCAAAGTACTGGAGTTTCAGCTTTAGCATCATTCCTTCCAAAGAAATTCCAGGGCTGATCTCCTTCAGAATGGACTGGTTGGATCTCCAAGACAGGGTCAAAAAGCTTGTGTGTAATCCAATTGAAATTCTAGTTATAGAAGAAATACATGTAAATACTCTAATTTTTATCCTTTTATGTTTCTTTACCACCAATATTCACCTGCCCCAAATTTCTTTTAAGTATTGAGAAGATACACTGGGTTATGAAGATAAAAATCTTATTTGTAGGTGAACTAAATCTGGCAATTATTTTTTATTTCCAACTAAATCTTGACTTTTAGACTATCTTTGGCCAATTAGTATAACACAGATAAACTGCTGACTTTCTTGTTCTGAACAGCAGAAAATCCCTGACTTCACCAGAGCCTCTTAAGAAATACTTCTTTATGGTAATATTTTCAAAACATTTAGATTAATAAAGACAATTTTTTGAGCCATAGCTAATAATATTTGAAAATAGGTTGAAACCAAAGGACTGATCATGTTCTGTGTTTTTTTTTTTTTTCTTGATATTTTTCATAATATTCAGTGGTGAATTTAAATCTCTTTCATATAGTTCCACTATAGTGATCATTTGGTACCTTAGCATCTTAAATAGCTGCAAGATAATTGCATAAGGCATATTGTTTCAAAATTACTTTGAAATAAATACATATCTTGAGGCAGACTGTATTAATATGGGGTCCAGTATGCAGACTGAATCCAAGATCATGAAAAGTTCTTAGGTACTATCCTTACTTCTGCCATATATCAATCTTTTCTGCTGATGAAGCAGTTAGTAGGATTATGGTTCAGGTTTGATCATGGATGTTAATAAATAGAAAGTACTATATGGGAAAGGCAGGTTACTACAGACATAGCTGACTAATTATCTGTTAAAGAGTTATGGGCTTTTCCTGCATTGTCTGAACAGAGTATTTATGGATCCACCATTAAACTATACTGGGTGTCACAAATAGGTGATCAATTTTAGAAAACATAGCTGGTATCTCAGAACTGTCATTATAAAACATTGCTCTTTCTGTTGCTTTCTGTCTAAAAGTTATACAATTGTTTGTCCTATCATAATTTTATTTTCTCTTTAGCATGGTTTATCAATGGATAACTTATTATCCGGGCTTCTCACCAGCTATTTGATTTTTTGTTATCTATACCTTTCAATGGGCTTCCCAGGTGTTTCAGTGGTAAAAAAATCTACCTGCCAATGCTGGAGACCCATGTTTAATCCTTGGGTTGGAAGATCCCCTTGAGAAGGAAATGGCAACCCACTTCAGTATCCTTGCCTGGGAAATACCATGGACATAGGAACCTGGGAGGCTACAGTCCATGGGGTTGAAAAGAGTTGGACATGACTGAGCAACTAAAACAACAACAACATCCTTTCTAATACATTCTATGAGTTAGGTTTATCAAAAGCTTGAAAATGAGTATACTACCCAAAGCAATTTATAGATTCAATGCAATCCCTATCAAGCTACCAACGGTATTCTTCACAGAGCTAGAACAAATAATTTCACAATTTGTATGGAAATACAAAAAACCTCTAATAGCCAAAGCTATCTTGAGAAAGAAGAACGGAACTGGAAGAATCAACCTACCTGACTTCAGGCTCTACTACAAAGCCACAGTTATCAAGACAGTATGGTACTGGCACAAAGACAGAAATATAGATCAATGGAACAAAATAGAAAGCCCAGAGATAAATCCACACACATATGGACACCTTATCTTTGACAAAGGAGGCAAGAGTATACAATGGATTAAAGACAATCTCTTTAACAAGTGGTGCTGGGAAAACTGGTCAACCACTTGTAAAAGAATGAAACTAGAACACTTTCTAACACCATACACAAAAATAAACTCAAAATGGATTAAAGATCTCAATGTAAGACCAGAAACTATAAAACTCCTAGAGGAGAACATAGGCAAAACAGTCTCCGACATACATCACAGCAGGATCTTCTATGACCCACCTCCCAGAATATTGGAAATAAAAGCAAAAATAAACAAATGGGACCTAATTAAACTTAAAAGCTTCTGAACAACAAAGGAAACTATTAGCAAGGTGAAAAGGCAGCCTTCAGAATGGGAGAAAATAATAGCAAATGAAGCAACTGACAAACAACTAATCTCAAAAATATACAAGCAACTCCTACAGCTCAACTCCAGAAAAACAAATGACCCAATCAAAAAATGGGCCAAAGAACTAAGTGGACATTTCTCCAAAGAAGAAATACAGAGGGCTAACAAACACATGAAAAGATGCTCAACATCACTCATTATCAGAGAAATGAAAATCAAAACTACTATGAGGTACCATTTCACGCCAGTCAGAATGGCTGCGATCCAAAAGTCTACAAGCAATAAATGCTGGAGAGGGTGTGGAGAAAAGGGAACCCTCTTACACTGCTGGTGGGAATGCAAACTAGTACAGCCACTCTGGAGAACATTGTGGAGATTCCTTAAAAAACTGGAAATAGAACTGCCTTATGATCCAGCAATCCCACTGCTGGGCATACACACTGAGGAAACCAGAAGGGAAAGAGACACATGTACCCCAGTGTTCATCGCAGCACTGTTTATAATAGCCAGGACATGGAAGCAACCTAGATGTCCATCAGCAGATGAATGGATAAGAAAGCCATGGTACATATACACAATGGAGTATTACTCAGCCATTAAAAAGAATACATTTGAATCAGTTCTAATAAGGTGGATGAAACTGGAGCCTATTACACAGAGTGAAGTAAGCCAGAAAGAAAAACACCAATACAGTATACTAATGCATATATATGGAATTTAGAAAGATGGTAACAATAACCCTGTGTACGAGACAGGAAAAGAGACACTGATGTATAGAACAGTCTTATGGACTCTGTGGGAGAGGGAGAGGGTGGGAAGATTTGGGAGAATGGCATTGAAGCATGTATAATATCGTGTATGAAACGAGTCGCCAGTCCAGGTTTCAATGCACGATACTGGATGCTTGGGGATGGTGCACTGGGACGACCCAGAGGGATGGTATGGGGAGGGAGGGGGGAGGAGGGTTCAGTATGGGGAACACATGTATACCTGTGGCGGATTCATTTCGGTATTTGGCAAAACTAACACAATATTGTAAAGTTTAAAAATAAAATAAAATTGAAAAAAAAAAAAGCTATGATTTATTTACCTAATATTTCCTATAAGTTTCATCTCTTGGTAAATTTTGCTTTCTTTAACAAGATTGACTGGTATAAAAAAAAGCCTTGCCTTATAATCACTCCAAAATAATAATAAATGATAATAATAACAAATTTTGGTAGAAAATTATCTCACAATGTTGGCACATAGTACCTTTTGTAGAGGATTCAGGTCCATTTGTAAACAAACTAATTTTTGTTTCGCTCAATGTTACTCTGATATATTACATTTTTGAACAAGGATCACTAAAATAAATCATAGTAATTTATCTCTGGGCTTCCTAGGTGGCTCAGTGGTAAAGAATCCAACTGCCAATGCAGGAGACTCGGGTTTAATCCTTGGTTGGGGAAGATCCCCTTGAGAAGGAAATGGAAAACCACTCCAGTGTCCTTGTCTAGAAAATTCCATGGACAGAGGAATCTCACAGGCTACAGTCCATGGGGTCACAAAAGATTCGGGCACAACCTAGAGACTAAAACAACAGCAACAAATTAATGCAACATAGCATAAGATAGAATCTGATAATTAACTACTTCATGATCTCTGAATATATATATATATATATATATATATATATATATACACACATATATATACATATATATATACATTCCAACAAAGCCTTTTCCTCAAGGTTTTCTTCACTTCTACTAAATTTTAGACAAACTTCTTTCTGACTGTAGGTCTCAGCTTCCCTCTTCTGAGAGTGTTTACTCTACAAAACTTGTAAATTCTTTCTTTGCCTCTTTACAATGTAAATCTTCTTAGAAGCCTGAGGCCATATCTACCACCCAAGGAAGGCTTTGTCAAGGGGCCATCTTGCCAGTACATGAACCCTGAATTTCCAGATGTTCAAGCTGGATTTAGAAAAGGCAGAGGAACCAGAGATCTAATGGCCAACATCCATTGGACCATTGAAAAAGCAAGAGAGTTCCAAATAAGCATCTACTTCTATTTTATTGACTATGTCAAAGGCTTTGATGGTGTGGATCACAGCAAACTGTGGAAAATTCTTCAAGAGATGAAAATATGAGACCACCTTATCTGCCTCCTGAGAAATCTGTATGCATGTCAAGAAGCAACAGTTAGAAGTGGACATGAAGCAACAGACTGGTTCCAAATTGGAAAAGGAATACGTCAAAGTTGTATATTGTCACTGTGCTTATTTAACTTTTATGCAGAGTACATCATGTGTAATGCTGGGCTGGATGAAACACAAGCTGGAATCAAAATTTCCAGAAGAAATATCAATAACTTCAGATGTGCAGATGATACCACCCTTATGACAGAAAATGAAAAGGAACTAAAAAGCCTCTTAATGAAAGTTAAAGAGGAGAATGAAAAAACTGGCTTAAGTTCAACATTCAAAAAACTAAGATCATGGCATCTGGTCCCATCATTTCATGGCAAATAGATAGAGAAACAATGGAAACAGTGGCAGACTTTATTTTTGGGGGCTCCAAAATCACTGCGGATGGTGACTGCAGCCATGAAATCAAAAGATGCTTGCTCCTTCTAAGAAAAGCTATGACCAACTTAGATAGCATATTAAATAGCAGAGACAGTACTTTGCCAACAAAGGTCCTTCTAGCCAAAGCTGTGATTTTTCCAGTAGTCATGGGTGGATGTGAGAGTTGGACTATAAAGAAAGCTGAGTGCCGAAGAACTGATGCTTTTGAACTGTGGTGTTGGAGAAGACATTTGAGAGTCCCTTGGACTGCAAGGAGATCAAACCAGTCAGTCCTAAAGGAAATTAGTCCTGAATATTCATTGGAAGGACTGATTCTGAAGCTGAAGCTCCAATACTTTGGCCATGTCATGCATAGAGGTGACTCATTGGAAAAGACCCTGATGTTGGGCAAGACTGAAGGCAGGAGTCGAAGGGGATGACAGGATGAAATGGTTAGATGGCATCACAAACTCGATGGATATGAGTTTGGGCAAGCTCCAGGAGTTACTGATGGACAGGGAAGCCTGGTGTGCTGCAGTCCATGGGGACGCAGAGTCTGACATGACTGAGTGACTGAACTGAACTGGGAGCTATCCCTCTGAAATGGAATTCTCAAAGGTGATAGTGCATTTAATGGTAAGTTTCTGTGTGGGTTCACGGGTGGGAACAAGGACTCAAACAGAATGAGCACTCTAAGTTGTAAAGCTGCTTCTTGTTCTGAGAGAGTTTGTTTTTCCTCTCAGAAATTCTCATTAGCACACACAGAATGGCTTAAGATTTTCTCATTCCACCCCATCCCACCTATTCAAGACTCTCCATAACAGTGATGGATCTAGAGACTGTCATTGTGAATGAAGTAAATCAGACAGAGAAGACAAATATCATATGATATCACTTATATGTGGGATCTAAAAAAAATGGTATAAATGAATGTATGTACAAAACATAACTAGAGTCATGTATAAAGAAAACAATTTTATGGTTACCAAGGAAGAAGGGGGAAAGAGATAAATTGGGAGACTGATATATATACAATTATTATTGTTCAGTCACTCAGTCATGTCCGACTGCAACCCCATGGACTATAGCAAGCCAGGCTTCCTGTCCTTCACCAACTTCCCGAGCTTGTTCAAACTCATGTCCATTGAGTCAGTGATGCCATCTAACCACGTCATCCTCTGTTGTCCCCTTCCCCTCCTGCCTTCAATCTTGCCCAACATCAGGGTCTTTTCTAATGATTGGCTCTTTGAATCAGGTGGCAATTGTATTGGAGCTTCAGCTTCAGCATCAGTTCTTCTAGTGAATATTCAGGACTGATTCCCTTTAGGATTGACTAGTTGGATCTCCTTGCAGTCCAAGGGACTCTCAAGAGTTTTCTCCCAACACCACAATTCAAAAGCATCAATTCTTTGGCACTCAGCCTTTTTAATGGTTCAACTCTCATATCCATACATGATTACTGGAAAAAACATAGCTTTGACTATACAGACCTTTGTTAGGAAATAATGTCTCTGCTTTTTAATATGCTGTCCAGATTTGTCATAGCTTTTCTTGCAAGGAGCAAGCATCTTTTAATTTTGTGGCTGCAGTCACCATCTGCAGTGATTTTGGAGCCCAAGAAAATAAAGTCTGCCACTGTTTCCATTGTTTCCACATCTATTTGCCATGATGATATGCAATTGGATGCCATTATCATTTTTTGAATGCTGAGTTTTAAGCCAGCTTTTTCACTCTCTTCTTTCACCTTCATAAGAGCTTCTTTAATTCCTCTTCACTTTCTGTCATAACGGTGGTGTCATCTGCATATCTGAGGTTATTGATATTTCTCCATGCAATCTTGATTCCAACTTGTGTTTCATCCAGCCTGGCATTTAGTATAATGTACATTGCATATACTTTAAATAAGCAGGCTGACAATATACAACCTTGAGGTACTCCTTTCCCAGTTTGGAACCAGTCCTTTGTTCCAGGCCCAGTTCTAACTGCTACTTTTTGATACACAGTACTACATATAAAATGGCTAACTAATAAGGACATACCGAGTGGCACAGACTTTATTTTCTTGGGCTCTAAAATCACTGCAGATGGTGACTGCAGTCATGAAAATAAATACTCTTGGTCCTTGGAAGAAAAGCTATGACAAATCTGGAAAGTTTATTAAAAAGCAGAGACATAACTTTGCTGACAAAGGTCCATAGTCAAAACTATGGCTTTTCCAGTTGTGAGAGTTGGATCATAAAGAAACTTCAGTGCCGAAGAACTGATACTTTTGGACTGAGGTGTTGGATAAAGTTCTTGAGAGTCCCTTGGACTATAAGGAGATCAAGATAGTCACTCCTAAAAGAAATCAGTCCTGAATATTCATTGGAAGGACTGATGCTGAAGCTGAAACTCCAATACTTTGGCCACCTGATGTGAAGAACTAACTGGAAAAGACCCTAATGCTGGGAAATATTGAAGGCAGGAGGAGAAGGTGACAACAGAGCATGAGATGGTTGGATGGTGTCACCGAGTTGATCAACATGAGTTTGAACAAGCTCCGGGAGTTGGTGATGGACATGGAAGCCTGTCATGTTGCAGTCCATGGAGGTGCACAGAATTGGACAGGACTAAGTGACTGAACTTAATTGAATAACACAGGGAACTCTACTCAATACTCTATAGTGACCTACACTGTATATTAATGAAAAAGAGTTGATATATGTATATGTATAACTGATTCACTTTGCTGTACAGCAGAATCCAACAGGACATTGTAAATCAGCTCTTAGGAGAACCGCTGACTGAAGCTGCCCACCCTGCCCAGGCACCACAGTAACAATTTGCATGAGTTATCTTATAACAGGAGAACAGGAGGTCCCAGTAAGGAACCTGGAACTGACAAGCCACCACCAATGAGAATAATTTGGGAAAGGGCAAAATGAGACAGAAGATGCCAGTCCATAGATCTTACTGACCTCCCAGAATTTTTCTGACTGGAATCCATCTTTGCTGAACAATGAGCAAGCCACCAGTAAGGACTTTGATTAAGGATGATTGGTCAGAGACAACCTGGAAAGTAATAGATAACTTGCTAGATAGACAGAAAATAATATTAGATACAGAAAGTGAGAAAATGCCAGGGGTTCAACATTCCCGAGTTCACATCAAAAAGTAGGATTACAAGCATCAATTCTAACTGTTCTTTGACCAGAAACTGATGGAGTGACTCAAGGTTTGCCTCTCCTCCACTGATTGCATATCTTCAGGCAAAATCTAGTGGATGTTTTGAGAAGCAGTCCTAAGACCAATTGATCTACTGACATCCACTACAGAGGCAGAATTGCACAAGCCATTCACCACAGAGAAGCTCACCACTGCTAGCTTATGCACTCAGAATGGTCCCCAGGATGAAGGAGATCTTGAATGATGCAGCCCTGAGCACTGCTGAGCCTAGCATAAATTCATCAATACTATTTATACTACCACAAGACATTCTGAAATGCACATCCCAGGCTTTTCTCCAACAAATTCAAGCTAATGGGGCTCAGAAACAGTCAGCTCAGGTGACTAGACACTCAACCAGGGTAGAAGAAATGGTTACAGCTCCTCAAGTGTCTGTGGAAGCCAAACAACTGTCATGAAGTATTTTCATGTTGGAACAGAAGCCAGTGTTCCTCAGGGAAGTAGACTGGTCCATTGCAATCAGGTATTTCACCTCCTTGAGACCTGCATGAGAGGATAAGCAAATGTAGCTTGTTTTCAGACTGAGATGCTCTCAGATTGCCTCAGTCTCTGTCTTCCATTTACATCTCCATCAAGCTGGACAAGTCTGCCAATTTTATGGACATTACTATGCTGCTAGGTTTCTTTGCTCATTGACCATGGTCACATGAGTGAACATCTGGGCTGGAGACTCACCAACCTGGATCCCAATCTATGCTTTTTGTCAATGTAATATACTTTGATTTTCCCTTGGTCAGAGTTCCATAAAACTTAAAGATTAGAATTGAGTCCTGGGTTATAAATCACAGAAGGTGTTCCTCCAGTTATGGTGAAGTGTATGTCTCATAGAGTTCCTGTACAAATGTTGATATTAAACTTGTTACTCAGTTCAGTTCAGTTGCTCAGTCATGTCTGACTCTATATGACCTCATGGACTGCAGCATGTCAGGCTTCCTTGTCCATCACCAACTCTCAGAGCCGACTCAAACCCATGTCCATTGAGTCAGTGATGCCATCCAACGATCTCATCCTCTGTTTCCCTTCTCCTCCTGCCTTCCCTCTTTCTCAGCATCAGGGTGTTTTCCAGAGTCAGTTCTTCGCATCAGGTGGCCAAAGTATTGGAACTTCAGCTTTAGCATCAGTCCTCCCAATGAATATTCAGGACTCATTTCCTTTAGGATTAACTGGTTTGATCTCCTTGCTGTCCAACGGTTTTTCTTCTCCAACACCACAGTTCAAAACCACCACCTATTTGGCACTCAGCTTTCTTTATGGTCCAACTCTCATACCCATACATGACTACTGGAAAAACTATAGCTTTGATTAGATGGACATTTGTTGGAAACTTTTTCCTATTGGTGTTCAATATGGTGAAAAATGGCAGGGTGAAAATGTAAGATTTAATCTTATTTAATCCTTTGTCTTTTCATTAGAAAAGACACTGTTGCTGGAAAAGTTTGAATGCAAAAGGAGAAGAGGATAGCAGAGGATGAGACAGTTAGATTGCATCACCAACTCAACGGACATGAATTTGAGCAAGTTCTGGGAGGTAGCTGAAACTCCAATACTTTGGCCACCTCATGTGGAGAACTGACTCATTGGAAAATATCCTGTTTCTGGGAAAGATTGAAGGCAGGAGGAGAAGGGGATGACAGGATGAGATGGTTGGATGACATCACTGACTCAATGGACATGAGTTTGAGCAAGCTCCGGGAGTTTGTGATGGACAGGGAAGCCTGGTATCCATGTGGTTGCAGAGTTGGACACAATTTAGAGACTAAACTGAACTGAACTGGGAAATAGTGGAGGACCGGTATGACTATGGGGTCACATTGAGTCAGACATGACTTTGTGACTGAACAATAACAAATTTTAGTTTGAAATTTTTACTTCTCTTATTACTTAGTTGAAACTCGTTATGATCATCTTAGTCCAAATTATGTAAATTAATTATTCCTCAAACTCCAAGAGTCAAATACTTCAGGAAGAGAGTAATTTTTTTTTAATGTGTTGTTTTTTTTTCTCTTTTCTCTATCCTTGTATCCAAGCTGTGTATTGGCCACAATAATGTAACCTCAATTCATCAGCTTGTATTTACTATTAGCATAAAGGCCTAAGTCAACAATTAATATCTAATATGAAAATATTATTTAATTTGTCCAAAATATATTCTATCATGGTGACTTTCTATAACACAGCAAAAACTTGTTATTTCACATGAATGTAAAAATGTTATACTATGACCCCCTCCTGTTCAGCATAGTGAATCAGTACACTTAGCCACAGCCCTAATGAGTGCTTACAATTAGGCTATACAAAACAAGAGACTTTATCAATAAGGGGCACCCAGGTGGAGAGTAGGAGGGTAAGGGAACCCAGGAAGACTGCTCTGCCACATGCCTCACAGTCTTGGATTTTATAGTGATGAGATTATTTTTCCAGGTTGTCTGGATGCTGGGCAGGCTGCTTGCACTTATCCAAGTTTCAGAAAATAAAATATGCCTTTGGAACTCCTCTTTACTAGTATATCTGAATAATGATTGCATCACTGAGATGAACCACTCAGTTATTTATAGTTTGTGTGTCTGGTTCACCCCTCAGGAATTTTCAGTGTAACACTGTATATCTATCTTATGAATTATATAGATAAAAATATTGGCAAGAAGTGGAGAATGTCCTTGGCATCTTCCACAGTAATGTAAGCACAAGACCTTTGCCAAAGGAGAGTTAGGAGAAGGCTGCCAACAAAAAGATAACTCTGACATTTCCTCAAAATGCTGAAATCCTGCCTAGAATAAAGCAATTAATCATCCAGCTCTGCATTAAGCATCTATTTAATTGCATTCACCATTGCACTGAACACAGTAAGCAAACTGGAAAAAAGAATGAAGTAAGCCCTCCATTGAGATGCTTAAAATTGAATTCAGGAAACATAATGCATTCAATAACTGCTGCTGCTGCTGCTGCTGCTGCTAAGTCGCTTCAGTCATGTCCGACTCCGTGCAACCCATAGACGGCAGCCCACCAGGCTTCCCGTCCCTGGGATTCTCCAGGCAAGAACATTGGAGTGGGCTGCCATTTCCTTCTCCAATGCATCAAAGTGAAAAGTGAAAGTAAAGTCGCTCAGTCGTGTCTGACTCTAGCGACCCCATGGACTGCAGCCTACCAGGCTCCTCTGTCCATGGGATTTTTCAGGCAAAAGTACTAGAGTGGGGTGCCATTAGCCTCACTTATACCATCCTGAATATTTCAGCATTAGGTGCAAGAAAACAGACATCAGTGTGCTCCAAAGTAATTTTCTGAAACATTAACTTTATAGTAGTGTAGAGTATGGACTGACAGAAAGAAAAAAAGTCTGTGGAAGAGACATACCTTCTTATAAAGCAGACTGGTGAGAAGTTCCTGGGAAGAGATAATGAAGGACTGAACTAGGGCACTGGCAGTGGAAATGGAGAGGAAAAGCCAGATTCAAGAGATATTTATGGAGAAGGATTAGTAAGTGAATAAGTGGATGTGTGAGATGGGAGAGACTTCAGGAGTCAAGGTTAGCACTGAAGTTTCTATCTTGGGAAACTGGGTATCTGTGATGCTTCCTGAGATAGAAAGACCAATTGACTCTCTTCAAGATTCCGTGATGTGCAGGTTCTCAAGCAGTTCTACTGTGCTCATAGGGTGAGTTCATCCCGATACCTCAATTACTGTAAGTAAGGCAGGATCTGTCAGTTACAGGAAAAATGATGGCTTCAGTCCCAGGGTCTCTCCTTAAAGGAGAAAGCATATTTTCACTCTGCTAGAGCTTTAGGTAAGCATGGAGCAGAAAGTTTCACATCATTTAACATGAATCTTCATATTTTATTCTTTCTTTCCTTGCCATGCATGATTCCATAGTTTTAATTCTTTAAATAGATTTGCTAGTCCTATGTCATTTTATTTTATAATTACAGGGGCAGATTAAGCCAAGGCTGTAGTTTTACAATTATATGACTACTATTATATGATAATTTCTGCTGAAAGGCATTTGTTCATTTTAAGGATTACTTATAGAACAAATAAATGAGCTATTCAGATTAATTTATGATAAAGGAACAAACTCCTTTTACAGCACTGGAATAAGAGGACATTTTAGTGCAAGTGTCACTTCTTTTACAAACTACTTGTGCCCTTTGGGTCTGTGGCCATGCACCCTGAATGCACTCAATCTCATCTGATCTCAGAGACTAAGCAAGATCGGGCCTGGTTAGTACTTGGAATGGAGACTGCCTGGAAATACTGGGTGCTATAGACTTTGGAGACTTCCACAACAACAAGAAAAACTTTCCTTCCATTCTTCTTATGTTCCCAGACCTTTTAATCTCATGTTACAAACAATCTACTTCCCTCTTCCTTATCTGTCATCTTTTAACTCCTAGGGTACTCTACCTAACACTTTTAAGATTTTATCTCCTGGCTCAATCATGTTTCCTCTCCAATGCCATGCATACATGGTCACTTCAGTCGGGGCTGACTCTTTGCAACCCTATGAATTGTAGTCTGCCAGGCTCCTCTGTCCATTGGATTCTCCAGGCAAGAATGCTGGAGTGGGTTGCCATGCCCTCCTCCAGGGGATCTTCTAGACTCAGGGATTGAACCTACATCTCTTATGCCGCCTGCATTGGTAGGTGGGTTCTTAACCATCAGCACCACCTGGGAAGCCCCCTCACCAATACCATTTCTTCAGTAATCAACGTCTGGATCCCTAGTCCCAGAATCTCCTCCTCTCCTTATATTTTGTCCTTTATCCCAGTTTACTCACTCAGTCCCATGCTGTACCATAAGCCTGGTGATCATTCATAAAATTGATATCTCAACTTCAAGCCTTATATTTCTGACACTGTCTCCTATAGTTTATCTCACTCTCTCAGAACCTCAATCCATAATCCTCTGCTCAAAAATATCACATCAATTGATGTAACCACTTTTTAACCATACTATGTCCTCTCTAGCTTTGCCTTTCATGGATTTCATATTAAATAATTCTTGTGAGTACTGACTCAGTTCTTTGTTCCCATCTTGTTTTTGACATTTTTTGCTTAGTCATAATCCTGGTCATATCAAAGTATAATCCTGGTCAAATCAAACTCTTTCCTATTATGCATCTTCAGCTGTGGAGATGCAGATATTTGGAGGAAAAAAAAAAAAAAAAAAGCACAGACACACTGACCAGGCTCAGCTAAATAGTGAATCAATAACAGCAGTGGGATGTTCAGTGATAATACTGGATTTCCCTGCCTTTTTATTTCCCACTTTCCCAGTGGACTGCTTCATGATGTCCAGTCTTCATTCAGACTTCCTGTACTTCCTCATCCTTTCTCACATGTAGTAAATTGGAGTCATAATTCACTGAAACATGCAGAAGAAATCTTGCCAGTGTTACTAGGACACACCTAACAACTCAGCTGCATCCCTGACCCTTTTATGGTCAGTAGTACACCATTCATTTTCTTAACTAGTGCTAACCCTGCCTTCAGTGAACTAAAGCACATCCTAAATCACTCATTTTGGATTCCTGTTAAAAAAATTATTTTCTTCATCTTCTCCTGCTTATAGTTTAGACACAAGAAAATATAGTATAATTTCTCCTTTGTTAAACAAAATAACACAAATAGAACTTCTCCCTTGGCACCAAGTCCCCGATGAGGTATCATCCTATCTCTTTTTATGACAAAATTCTTTAAAGTGATTGTTTCCATTTTATCTTCTCTCATTTTCTCTTGAACTTGTGCCAACTAGGTTTCATCTTCATCTATTCAACAAAACCTGATCTATTTAATGATACAAAATGACTTTCATCTTATTTGACTTTCAGCCCTACTTGCATAGTTGATCATGCTCGCATCCTGGAAATGTTTTCTTCATGTGGTTTCCAGTATGCTTCATGTTTTTTTTTTTTTTTCAATTTTTTTCTATTTTATTGGTATATAATCTTCATTCAGTTCCTTTTGATATTTCTTCTTGAATGAATTGATATTGTAGTGCTATGAGAATCTGTATTTGAGCCACTTGTCTTTCTATAAATCATTATTTCTTTGGTTATTTCATCCAGGTCCATGCATTTTTTTTTTAAACAGGGTACAGTTGCTTTGCAATGTTGTGTTAGTTTTTTCTGCACAGTGAAGTCAGTCAACTATGGTGGTGGTTTAGTCACTCTGTCTTTTCCAACTCTGTACAACCCCATGAACTGAAGCCTGCCAGGCTCCTCCATCCATGGGGTTCTCCATACAAGAATACTGGAGTGGGTGGCCATTTCCTTCTCCAGGGAATATTTTTGACCCAGGAATCAAACTCATATCTCTTGCATTGAAGGCAGATTCCTTACTGACTCTGCTACAAGGAATTAAGCTATATGTATACATATATCCCCTCCATCTTGGACCTCCTTCACATCCCCAATTGAATCCATCTAGGTCCTTGCAGAACACTGAGCTGAGCTCGCTGTGCTATACAACAGGTTTCCATGCCTATAAAAATATGTGAGTGAGTGAGTGATAGTAGCTCAGTTGTGTCTGACTCTTTGTGACCCCAGGGACTATAACCTGTCAGGCTCCTCTGTCCATGGAATTCTCTAGGCAAGAATACTTGAGTGGGGTGCCGTTTCCTTCTCCAATAAATATATGACTAGATGGTATTTGTGAAACTTCAGCATGCACTAAGTTATATGTCTTTAAAGATAGAAATTTTCACTTTTGTTACCTCTAATTATTGATTCTCAAATTTAAAGCTGTGTAATTGACCTTTCTCATGGATTCTAAATTTGATTGTCCAATTTCCTATTAAATATCTCCAATGTATGTGTAATAAACATCTCAAATTTAAACACCCAAAGCCTAGCACTTGATAACAATGATAGTTCCTACCCATATAATGCTTACTAGATACCAAAAATATACTGCAATGATTTTACATATATTAGTTGACTTATCTCTATGAAGTATTTGCTATTATAAATGAAGAAATTGAGATACAAAGTTGAATAAATCACCCAAGGTCATACAGATTATAATCAATGTTTGGCACAAGTAGATGCCAGAGAGCATGTATAGTGTGCTGCTTCTCTGATCTTTTCCCATAACCCTCATTAGTATATATTGTTCCCCATATCAGTAGATGGGAGCATCCATCCTTCCAACTACTCAAGCCCAAATTTTGGAGCCTACTTTGACGTAGTTTCACAGCTCTTAATCCCATCAGTTTTTTGTTCAGAATCTGTTTATTGTTATTTAGTCATTAAGTTGTGTCTGGCTCTTTTGTGACCCATGGAATAGAGCCTGCCGGGCTTCTCTGTCCATGAGATTTTTTATGCAAGAATTCTGGAGTGTTGTCACTTCCTTCTCCAGTGGATCTTCCTGACCCAGGGATCAAACCTACATTTCAGGCATTGGTAGACAGAATATTTACCACTGAGCCCCATGGGAAGCCCATTCAGAACCCCTTTGCTTCTCATGAACAAAGCTAGTGGAGGTGATAGAATTCCAGTTGAGCTATTCCAAATCCTGAAAGATGATGCTGTGAAAGTGCTGCACTCAATATGCCAGCAAATTTGGAAAACTCAGCAGTGGCCACAGGACTGGAAAAGGTCAGTTTTCATTCCAATCCCAAAGAAAGGCAATGCCAAAGAATGTCAAACTACCGCACAATTGCACTCATCTCACACGCTAGTAAAGTAATGCTCAAAATTCTCCAAGCCAGGCTTCAGCAATATGTGAACTGAGAACTTCCTGATGTTCAAGCTGGTTTTAGAAAAGGCAGAGGAACCAGAGATCAAATTGCCAACATCCGCTGGATCATGGAAAAAGCACGAGAGTTCCAAAAAAACATCTATTTCTGCTTTATTGACTATGCCAAAGCCTTTGACTGTGTGGATCACAATAAACTGTGGAAAATTCTGAAAGAGATGGGAATACCAGACCACCTGACCTGCCTCTTGAGAAATCTGTACGCAGGTCAGGAAACAACTGTCAGAACTGGACATGGAACAACAGACTGGTTCCAAATAGGAAAAAGGAGTACATCAAGGCTGTATATTGTCACCCTGTTTATTTAACTTCTATGCAGAGTACATCATGAGAAACGGTGGGCTGGAAGAAACACAAGCTGGAATCAAGATTGCCGGGAGAAATATCAATAACCTCAGATATGCAGATGACACCACCCTTATGGCAGAAAGTGAAGAGGAACTCAAAAGCCTCTTGATGAAAGTGAAAGTGGAGAGTGAAAAATTTGGCTTAAAGCTCAACATTCAGAAAACAAAGATCATGGCATCTGGTCCCACCACTTCATGGGAAATAGATGGGGAAACAGTGGAAATAGTGTCAGACTTTACTTTTCTGGGCTCCAAAATCACTACAGATGGTGACTGCAGCCATAAAATTAAAAGACACTTGCTCCTTGGAAGGAAAGTTATGACCAACCTAGATAGCATATTCAAAAGCAGAGACATTACTTTGCCAACAAAGGTTTGTCTAGTCAAGGCTATGGTTTTTCCTGTGGTCATGTATGGATGTGAGAGTTGGACTGTGAAGAAGGCTGAGCGCCAAAGAATTGATGCTTTTGAACTGTGGTGTTGGAGAAGACTCTTGAGAGTCCCTTGGACTGCAAGGGGATCCAATCAGTCCGTTCTGAAGGAGATCAGCCCTGGGATTTCTTTGGAAGGAATGATGCTAAAGCTGAAACTCCAGTACTTTGGCTACCTCATGCGAAGAGTTGACTCATTGAAAAAGACTCTGATGCTGGAAGGAATTGGGGACAAGAGGAGAAGGGGACAACAGAGGATGAGATGGCTGGATGGCGTCACTGACTCGATGGACATGAGTCTCAGTGAACTCTGCGAGTTGGTGATGGACAGGGAGGCCTGGTGTGCTGCTATTCATGGGGTCGCAAAGAGTCGGACACGACTGAGCGACTGATCTGATCTGATCTGATCTGAACCCATTGTCATCACTTGGGCCCAAGCCATTTTTGCTTTTCATTTGGATGACAGTAATGACTCTTGTGAGCTTCCCAGGTAGCACTAGTGGTAAAGGACATGTCTACCTATGCAGGAGATATAAGAGATGTGAGTTCAGTCCCTGGGTAGGTAAGATCCCCCTGGAGGAGGTCATGGCAACATACTCTGATATTCTTGCCTGGAGAATCCCCATGGGCAGAGGAACCTGGGGGCTACAGCTCATAGGGTCACAAAGAGTAGGACATGACTGAAATGACTTACCATGCATACATGCAATAGCTTTCATACTAGTCTCCTACTCTCAAGTTTATCTTTTACTAGTCTTTCCTCATCACAGCAATGATATTGGGACATTCCTATGAATGTAAAAGGTCACAGTATTTTTGTGTTTAAATCCTTTTAATGGCTTACCATTTGGCTCAGGTAAAAGTAAATACAATTATTGTGTCTTTGAGAGGTCTTAAGTAGCAAATTTAAGGGAAAGTTACAGATATTTTCAGTGTACTCCATGCCTCCAGCTGACTCTGACAATATCAACATCCCACATCAGAGTTATATATATTACAATTGATGAACCTATATGGACATATCATAATCATTCAAAATCCAAAGTTTAGCTTAGGTTTCACTCATTGTTGTATATTCAATGTATTTCAACAAATGTTAATGACATGTAGTATATAGTATTACACAGAGTATTTTAATTGCCCTAAAAACTCTCTGTATCCTCCCTATTCAGGTCTCAAGCTCCAAACTCTGGCAACCTCAGATTTTTACTGACTTTTCTACTTTTTTACTGTCTTTCCCAGTTTTGTTTTATCCAGAATGTCACATAGTTTGAATGAAAATTTTTAGCCTTCTCACATAGATGTATTTCACTTAGTACTATACATATATTTCCTTTTAATGATATAATAGTTTTTGTCATTGAATACTATTCCATTATCTGATTTTATCACAGTTTACCAATCTCCTGAAGCATATTTAGGTTGTTTCCAAGTTTTCATAATTATGAATAAAATTGCTATAAATAGCCATGTGCAAATTTTGAATATGAATTTTTAGCTCATTTGGATAAATATGAAGGAGTATGATTGCTGGATTGCATGGTAGGAGTATGTTTTACTTTTTAAGAAACTGCCTTTCAGAGTGGCTGTACCATTTTGTATTCTCACTAGCAATGAATGAGAGTTCTTGTTGCTCCACATCTCATCAGCATTTGGTGTTGTCAGTGTCCCAGATTTTGCTATTCTAATAGGTGTGTAGTGAAAGAGGAGAGTGAAAAAGTTGGCTTAAAACTCAACATTCAGAAAACTAAGATCATGGCATCTGGTCCCACCACTTCATGGCAGATAGATGGGGAAACAGTGGAAACATTGTCTGACTTTATTTTTTTGGGCTCCAAAATCACTGCAGATGGTGTTTGCAGCCATAAAATTACAAGACACTTACTCCTTGGAAGGAAAGTTATGACCAACCTAGATAGCATATTCAAAAGCAGAGATATTACTTTGTCAAAAAAGGTCCATCTAGTCAAGGCTATGTTTTTTCCAGTGGTCATGTATAGATGTGAGAGTTGGACTGTGAAGAAAGCTGAGCACCGAAGAACTGATGATTTTCAACTGTGGTGTTAGAGAAGATTCTTGAGAGTCCCTTCGACTGCAAGGAGATCCAACCAGTCCATCCTAAAGAAGCTCAGTCCTGGGTTCATTGGAGGGACTGACGTTGAAGCTGAAACTCCAATATTTTGGCCACCTCATATGAAGAGTTGACTCATTGGAAAAGACCCTGATGCTGGGAGGATTGGGGGCAGGAGGAGAAGGGGACGACAGAGGATGAGATGGCTGGATGGCATCACCGACTCCATGGACATGGGTTTGAGTGAGCTCTGGGAGTTGGTGATGGACAAGGAGGCCTGGTGTGCTGTGATTCATGGGGTCACAAAGAGTCAGACACGACTGAGCGACTGAACTGAACTGAACTGAATAGGTGTGTAGTGATGCCTCATTTCAATTTGCATTTCTCTGATGACATATGATGTGGAACATCTTTTCATATGTTTATTTCCCACATGTGTATCTCCTTTGATGAGCTGCCTGTTAAGGTTTTTGGTCCATTTTTAATTGGGTCATGTATTTTCTTATTGATTTTTAAAAGTCTTTGTATATGTTGGCCAGTCATTCATTTTCAGTTGTGTCTGAAAATATTTTCTCCCAATCTATGCCTGTCTTTTCCTTTTCTTTACAGTGTTTTTCTCAGAGCAGTTTTTGATTTTAATAAAGTCTAGCTTATCAATTAGTTTTTTCATGGATTGGTCTATGAAATGTGGTCTATCTAAAATGTCATCACCATACCCAAGAGTATGCTGATTTGGCCTTTTGTTATCTTATTCTATTGCATTTTATATTTAGATCCATTTTGAGCCAATTTTTATGAAGAGTAGAAAATTTGTGTTTAATTTTTTTTTTTTTGTATGTATGTCCAGTGGTTACTTTTATTGAAGACTATCTTTGCTCCATATGGTATTTGCCAAAGACCAGTGGAATAAATTGATGTGGGTCTATTCTGGGCTGTATATTCTATGCCACTAATCTATTTGCCTACTGTTTCACTAATATCATACTATCTCAATCACTGTAACTTTTTGGTCCATCTTACAGTGGGGTAGCATTAGCTCTCCAACTTTATTCTTTTCCTTCAATATTGGATCTTTTGCCTCTTTTTATTAAACTTTTGAACCAATATGTTGATATGCATAAAATAACTTGCTAGGACTTTGATTAAGGTTTCATTGAATCTATAATTAAAGCAGAGAAGAACTTAAAGCTTGTCAATATTTAGCATTCTTCTCCATGAAAAATTTCATTCATCTCTTTTATAATTTTTATTTTTTTTGCTCACTGTGCTCTGGTTCCTCAGACTCTCTATTGGGTGCTGAATATGTGATGTGTGCTCTTACCTCAGGATCTTAGTCCTTACTCTTCCATCTTCTTGAAGAGTCCTATCTCATACATCAGCACAGTCTTTGATCACAAGTCATCCTCTCAGTGAGACCTTTGTTAATGCCCTGTGATACTCAGCACAACTGATTTAAATATTTAAACAGAAAAGAATTTAACACATGGGAATAAGTTTAGAAAAATAATTTTGAGAGGCTGAAGAACTAGGCTGTAGTCTGTGCTTGTAGATTTGCTACATAATTGATCTTCCTAGAAGATAGGGAGAATAGTCTGCCAATACCTTAAGATGACACAGTCATGCTTTTAAAAGATACAAATACAAGCCAAAGATTTCAAGCCCAGTGCCAATGTACAAACTGTGGTAGTGTGTGAATTGTAGCTGAGTCCAAATTCCACTGGAAAGAGTGCATTTATGTTAATAATATTTTCAAAGACTTGGGAAAGAAGAGTGGCAACCATCGTTTTATAAGCTTTGTATTATTTTCCAAAACATTATATCACATTTTTCATGAGGACCCTATAGTTTCTTGAAGCTTAAGTAATGACTGGATTAGCCAGATTTGTATAGACAAAAGATCAATGCCTTAATCTACTGTAGGCCAAAAGTCTAATCGATTAAGACAGTTTCCAACTTGTCAAGTAGAATGTATGGAATAAGACAATTCAAAAGGGATCATTCAGATGAGTTTTTAAAAGTTTTTATTTTGAACTGTTCCTCAGAAGAATCCAAGAACCAAGACAAACATTAACTGGAAATCATGAAGTTTATAGATTTCAGTGGGCTTCCCAGGTGGCGCTAGTGGTAAAGAACGTGCCTGCCAATGCAGGAGATTTAAGAGTCATAGATTAGATCTCTATGCCAGATCCCTTTCTGGATCCCTGGTCCAGAAAGATTTCCTGGAGGATGGCATGGAAACCCACTGCAGCATGCTTCCCTGGAGAATCTCATAGACATAGGAGTCTGGCAGGCTGCAGTCCATAAGGTTGCAAAGACTAGACATGACTGAAGTAACTTAGCGTGCATACACACAGTTCAGTGAATCTGTCCTCTCAACATGCTTTCAAAATCTGTTTTTCAGTTATGTGAGTTTTGGTAGCCCCTATTACCTGATATGGTTATGATGCTCATTTTCTACCTTGTATCTTATTCTTTGCCCTTGGCACTGACTATTTTGCATTCTCCCCATGTTTCTGCTAGCAATAACCTTAAACCTTTGCTGTCCAGTGGAGAATCTGGCCAGTGAGCTCAAATGTTGTTTTTCTCTAGATATGACCTTGGGAATCTGCTTTACTTGGAGTAGGAGACTGCAACCAGAAGTCAGATGACATTTCCCATTCTTATTATTGTGGTCTTACTTACTTGGAGGTTGTTTGTCCTTTGAAGAATTCCTGTCTGAAAGCTCTCTGGAAGCTTTGCTTAGTTAATTTTTAACTTTTATTTCACTTTCAATTGGTTTACACCTCTGTTATTTCTTTAGACCTTGAATGTCAACAAGGATAACATTGAATCCTTAAGAGGATAAGATAAAAGCAGTCTTCAGTTGAAATTATTGATATAGCCTTAAATTTGTGGTCTTAATAATTGCATTGAAAGACATAGTTAGATGATCATGGTCATAATCAAAAGGAACATGAGGCCAAGTATTACAAACATTAGGTAGTTGGAACTTAAATTAGAAGTGGTTAAAAGAGAGGAAAAAGAGTTCCGAGGTATACTCATTTTTTTTTTCCCCCTGTCACTGAAAGCTTCAATTTACCAGTGGATAGATAACAAAGTATTAGCTACATTTTGGTTTTGCTTATTTAGAAAAGAAAATTTTTAGAATGCTGAAAAGGGTAAACAAAAAACCATAGATTTCAGCTTGCAAACCCAAGAGATTTGCATCAGGAAGTGCTAATGATAGGAAATCTGAGGTCATGTTTTTATTCTTTTTTCTTAATGCAACCAACCTTTTCCCAATGGAGGGTGGAGGAGGTGGAGGGGTGGGGGGGAAGCCAGGTATCTAAACAAGGGATTTGAGGAACTGAAGAACAAAAGCTGTAGGATCTTTCATCATTTGGCTCTTCGATAGTGTCAGCAATATGAAAGAATATGTCCCATTTGCCCCAAGCTAAATGGATTTCTGAGTGAACAAGGATGAATGTGAAATCTGATGTCACTCCAGACACTTCTAGACTGTTACAATAGAAACTGAAAATATCTCAAAATCATCCCCTGCATTACAAAAGCACACTACAGTCTCCAGCAAAAGATTATTTCAGCTGTTTTAAGGGCATGCATATGTAGTAGATAGGTAAGATAACAAATAACAGATGGAAAATTCATTAACTACATTGATCCTGCATAATACAGAGTAACTCCAAATAAGTTCAAATGAATTTGCAGCCGAACATACATTTTTATCTCCTTCACTTTTTCAGTCTGTTCAAGAATGGAAATTGATAACAATAGATTGATGTGTCCTGTAGAAATCTGTGGCTTCCTATGAGAATTCTTGATTATGACATTTTATGAATTTAATTAAATATAATAAACTGCTGGTGCCTGATGCCTGTGTGCTCAGTTGTGTTCGGTCATTTCAGACCCCATGGACTGGCTTCTCTGTTTATGGAATTTTCCAGGCACGGATACTGTAGTGGGTTGTCATTTCCTCCTCCAGGGGATCTTCCCAACTCAGAGTTCCAACTCGCATTGCTTTGCCTCGTGCTTTAGCAGGTGGATTCTTTACCACTGTGCCACCGATATTTATTGTTGCTGTTCAGTCTCTAAGTTGTGTACAGCTCTTGGTAACCTCATGGACTGAAGCATGCTAGGCTTCTCTGTCCTTCACCAACTCCCAAAGTTTGCTTAAATTTGTGTCCTTTGAATTGGTGATGCCATCCAACCATATCATCCTCTGTCGCTGCCTTCTCCTCCTGTTCTCAATCTTTCCCAACATCAGGGTCTATTCCAATAAATCAGATCTTTGCATCATGTGGCCAAAGTACTGAATTTTCAGCATCAGTTTTTCCAATGAATATTCAGGGTTTATTACCTTTATGATTGACCAATTTGATCTTCTTGCTTTCCAAGAGACTTAAATAATATAAACTGTTCAGTTCAGTCACTCAGTCACGCCTGACCCTTTGCACCCCCTGGACTGCAGCACACCAGGCTTCCCTGTCCATCACCGACTCCAGGAGTCTACCCAAACTCACATCCATTGAGTTGGTGATCTCATCCTCTATCGTTGCCTTCTCCTCCTGCCCTCAATCTTTCCCAGCGTCGGTGTCTTTTCAAATGAGTCAACTCTTTGCATCAGGTGGCCAAAGTATTGGAGTTTCAGCTTCAACATCAGTCCTTCCAATGAACACCCAAGACTGATCTCTTTAGGATGGACTGGTTGGATTTCTTTGACCAACCTAGACAGCATATTAAAAAACAGAGACTTACTTTGCCAACAAAGGCCCATCTAGTCAAGGCTATAATTTTTCCAGTGGTCATGTATGGATGTGAGAGTTGGACTGTGAAGAAAGCTGAGCTCCGAAGAATTGATGCTTTTGAACTGTGGTGTTGGAGAAGACTCTTGAGAGTCCCTTGGACTGCAAGGAGATCCAACCAGTACATCCTAAAGGAGATCAGTCCTGGGTGTTCTTTGGAAGAACTGATTTGAAACTGAAACTCCAATACTTTGGCCACCTGATGTGAAGAGCTGAGTCATTTGAAAAGACCCTGATGCTGGGAACAATTGAGGGCAGGAGGAGAAGGGGGTGACGGAGGATGAAATGGTTGGATGGCATCACCGACTCAATGGACATGAATCTGAGTAAACTCTGGGAGTTGGTGATGTACAGGGAAGCCTGTCATGCTGCAGTTCATGGGGTCACAAAGAGTCAGACACGTCTGAGCAACTGAACTGAACTGAACTAGGTTGGTCATAACTCTCCTTTCAAGGAGCAAGCATCTTTCAATTTCATGGCTGCAGAGAGAGTGGGGCAAATTGAGAGGAAAACATGGAAACATATACATTACCATATGTAAAATAGAAGCAAGTGAGACTTTGCTGTGTAAAACTGGGAGCTCAACCCAGTGTTTTGTGACAATCTAAAGACTGTTTTTGGTAGGGAGATGACAGGGGGCTCAGAAGGGAGGGGACATTTGTATACCCATGGATGATTCATAGTGCTGTGTGGCAGAGACTAACACAATATTGTAAAGCAATTGTCCTCCAATAATTGTGTCTTGTTCCATACATCTCAATATTGTACAATTATAATCTTTGATAATTAAAAATACAGAAAAAAGAAAAAAAACTACAGTAGACAGAATAATAGCCTCTTAAAGATAGACATATCTGAATCCCTAGAATTTATGAGTAAGTTATCTAATGTGGCAAAGGGAAACTAAATTTAGAGATGGAATTAACTTTGCTAATTAGCTGACTTAAAAATAAGGAAATTATATTGGATTATGTAAATAGGCCCTGTGTAGTTCAAGAATACTTAAAAGTAGATAAGGGAGGTAGAAGTGGAGGTCAGATTACTATGATGTAAGAACTGAACTCACTATTGCAGGTTTTGAAGATAGAGGAAGGGAGGCATCAGTCTTGAATATTCATGGGAAGGACTGATGCTGAAGCTGAAACTCCAATACTTTGGCTACCTGTTGCGAAGAGCTGACTCATTTGAAAAGATCCTGACGCTGGGAATGATTGAAGGCAGGAGAAAGGGATGACACAGGATGAGATGATTGGATGGCATCACCAACTCAATGAACATGCATCTGAGTAACCTCCAGAAGTTGGTGATGGACAGGGAAGCCTGGTGTGCTGCAGTCCATCAGGTTACAAAAAGTTGGACATGACTGAAAGCCTGAACTGAATTGAACTAAAGGGAGCCATGAGTCAAAGAATGCTGGCAGCCTCCAGAAAAGGTCAAAGAAAAGTTCTCAAGAGCTTTTGGAAAGAAATGAACCCTGTTGACACCTTAATTTTAGCCCAGTAAGACTCATGCCTATCTTCTGATCTATAGTAATCTAAAACAATAAATTTATGTTATTTTAAACCACCAATTTTATGGTAATGTTTTGCAGCAAATTGGTACAGTAGTAGGAAGCTAATACTGAACAAGGAAGCTTTATGTGTTTGGTTTTATTGTCATATGTTCATTTGCAAGGAATAAACTAGGTTATATCAGAACTTAAATCTGAAATGAATGCAAATTATTTAGGGTGATATTTATTTATCAAATGTACACTTTTAGGACATTCATCTATTTGTTCTACCAGGTGAATTGTAAATTGATCATGCACTGTACCAGGAATCATGGAAGACAATCTGGATACAAAAATAAAATGAATATGAACTGTACCTACCTTCCTGGAAGTTAGAATTTTACATTTTTATCAACAGTTGAGAAAAATGTTGTCACAAATATGCCATCAAATATTAGACTTTAAAATTAAAGTTAATGGCTTATGTTTGCAAAGTGAGTACATATTAGAAGGCTCTTCTAGCTATTCCCCTCTAAGCTGTCATTCAATTATTCAGTCTCCTTCTGTTCTGTGGCTCCATCATCAGTGAATGCACCTCCTCGAGTAGGCAAACCTGAATCTCTTTCTTGGCTACAAACAATTCTAATATAGGATGTACTGAAACATTCAATCCCCTTCACTTATTAAATTATCCTAAAATATAAGAAAAAATTTACTTACTCCATCTCCCTCCCAATAGTGGAAAAGGTACAGTCTAATAACCTGGTTTTAGAAAACACAAGGAACCAGAAATCAAATTGCCAACATCCTCCGGATCATCGAAAAAGCAAGAGAGTTCCAGAAAAAACCATCTATTTCCGCTTTATTGCCTATGCCAAAGACTTTAACTATATGGATCACAATAAACGGAGGAAAATTATGAAAGAGATGGGAATACCAGGCCACCTGAGCTGCCTCTGGAGAAACCTGTATGCTGATCAGGAAGCAACAATTAAAACTGGACATGGAACAATAAACTGGTTCCAAATAGGAAAAAGAGTATGTCAAGACTGTATATTGTCACCCTGCTTACTTAACTTATATACAGAGTATATCATGAGAAATGCTGGACTGGATGAAGCACAAACTGGAATCAAGATTGCCAGGAGAAATATCAATAACCTCAGATATGCAGATGACACCACCCTTATGGCAGAAAGTGAAGAAGAACTAAAGAACCTCTTAATGAATGTTAAAGAGGAGAGTTAAAAAGTTGGCTTAAAGCTCAACATTCAGAAAACTAAGATTATGGCAACCAGTCCCATCATTTCATGGCAAATAGATCGAGGAACAGTGAAACAGTGAAACAGAGGAACAGTGAAAACAGTGGCTGACTTTATTTTTTGGGGCTCCAAAATCACTGCAGATGGTGATTGCAGCCATGAAATTAAAAGACACTTACTCCCTTGGAAGGAAAGTTATATGCAACCTAGATAGCATATTAAAAATCAGAGACATTGCTTTGCCAACAAAGGTCCATCTAGTCAAGGCTATGGTTTTTCCAGTGGTCATGTATGGATGTGAGAGTTGGACTATAAAGAAAGCTGAGCACTGAAGAATTGATGCTTTTGAACTTAAACAACTAATCTCAAAAATATACAAGCAACTCCTACAGCTCAACTCCAGAAAAATAAATGACCCAATCAAAAAATGGGCCAAAGAACTAAATAGACATTTCTCCAAAGAAGACATACAGAAGGCTAACAAACACATGAAAAGATGCTCAACATCACTCATTATCAGAGAAATGCAAATCAAAACCACTATGAGGTACCATTTCATGCCAGTCAGAATGGCTGTGATCCAAACGTCTACAAGCAATAAATGCTGGAGAGGGTGTGAGAAAAGGGAACCCTCTTCCACTGTTGGTGGGAATGCAAACTAGTACAGCCACTATGGAGAACAGTGTGGAGATTCCTTAAAAAACTGGAAATAGAACTGCCTTATGATCCAGCAGTCCCACTGCTGGGCATACACACTGAGGAAACCAGAAGGGAAAGAGACATGTGTACCCCAGTGTTCATCGCAGCACTGTTTATAATAGCCAGGACATGGAAGCAACCTAGATATCCATCAGCAGATGAATGGATAAGAAAGCCGTGGTACATATACATAATGGAGTGTTACTCAGCCATTAAAAAGAATACATTTGAATCAGTTCTAATGAGGTGGATGAAACTGGAGCCTATTATACAGAGTGAAGTAAGCCAGAAAGAAAAACACCAGTACAGTATACTAACGCATATATATGGAATTTAGAAAGATGGTAACAATAACCGTGTATACGAGACAGCAAAAGAGACACAGATGTATAGAACAGTATTTTGGACTCTGTGGGAGAGGGAGAGGGTGGGATGATTTGGGAGAATGGCATTGAAATACATATAATATCATATATGGAACGAGTCGCCAATCCAGGTTCGATGCATGATATTGGATGCTTAGGGCTGGTGCACTGGGATAACCCAGAGGGATGGTATGGGGAGGGAGGAGGGAGGAGGGTCAGGATGGGGGACACATGTGTACCTGTGGCAGATTCATTTTGATATTTGGCAAAACCAATACAATATTGTAAAGTTTAAAAATAAAATAAAATTTAAAAATTAAAAAAAAAAAAGAAGACTCTTGAGAGTTTCTTGGACTACAAGGAGATCCAACCAGTCCATCCTAAAGGAGATCAGTCCTGGGTGTTCATGGGAAGGATTAATGTTGAAGCTGAAACTCCAATACTTTGGCCACCTGATGCAAATTGCTGACTCATCTGAAAGACCCTGATGCTGGGAAAGATGGGGGGCAGGAAGAGAAGGGGACAACAAAGAATGAGATGGTTGAATGGCATCACTGACTCAATGGACATGAATTTGGGTAAACTCCAGGAGTTGGTGATGGATAGGGAGGCCTGCCATGCTGCAGTTTATGGGGTCACAAAGAGTCAAAAATGACTGAGCAACGGATCTGACCTGACCCACATTTATGTGGAGGATAAGTGAAAATAATTTTGGCCACCTATTATTGGCTATTTAAGATCTTTGATATAACTTTTATGGGAAAATATAGCTAAAACACATGTATTAAAAATATATTAGCCTATAAAATGCTGCTTAATATAACAGCTATTTTGGAGATAAACATGGTTATGGAAGCTTAAAAAATCTTCTACTTGTGAATTTAAAAATACTTTTTTTTCTACTTCTATTAATTTATTTTGATTCATTTTGAGTCCTTGCAAGCTGATATTATGCGGTCAATAATATTCACATCACACAAATAACTATATACAAAACTTGTTTTATTATGGGTAGTATGTCAAATCTAATATAAAATTAACCTGGATATGTGGGATCAATAGAAATTAAACTAACTAAATATCTTTATGAAATTCATAAGATTAGAAATCTTTTAAAGAGACTAATCTATTTCTGGCCTTTTCCAAGTTTCTTCGGAACAAATGGAACATAGAAAATCAGTTTTTTTCAGTGGATAAATTTTGCCACCATGTCTTTGGCTTTATAAATCTCTTAAATAAAGTTCTGAATACTTGTATATGATTATGCTGTTACAGTGTTTCTTATCACAATATATTAATATTGTGATATTGTTCTATATGTTTATTTATATGTTTAATATTCCTGTTATTTTTTTGCATGTAACCCTCTTTTTTGTAAGGTAAATGTGATATGTACTCCTTATGAAGGCAAATGAGATTGTCAAAGTGTTTTTGAAGAGATGTGGAAGTTGCTTAAAGTGGTTTTTAATCCCTTTAGGCTCACAATCACATCATTCTTAGTAGGTGTCAGTGTGTGTATGTGTGTGTGTGTGTGCGCGCGTATGCATGTGCATGCTCAGTTGTGTCCAACTCTTGGTGACCCCATGGACTATAGCCTGCCAGGCTCCTATGTCCATGAAGTTCTCCTGGCAAGACTGCTATACTGGGCACCATTCCCTTCTCCAGGGGATCTTCCTAACCCAGTGTTCAAACTAGTGTCTTTTGCAGCTCCTGCATTGACGGGCAGATTCTTAACCACTGCACACGTAGAAAGTCCAGTTGGTGTCTGAGAAAGTAGTCAAACACAAGTTTGTTTGTCTTTGGTGCACACAGTGTCTTCTTGTAATTCCAAACTGCCTGGGCAAAATCTTTAAACATTAATCCTTGAAGAATAAAAGAGTGTCAAAAACTTATTGAAAACCAGTATTTCAGATACCTATTTACAGTTATAATTTAATACTCAAAAAACTCTCATATTAGGATGACTCTGTTAATAACTCTCAAACCACACTTGAGATTAAATATAAACATTGAACATGTATGAGCTCAACTGCCATTTTTTTTTCCCTCTTTTTTGTCTAATTACCACAGAGAGCATATTTCTGCCTCAAAGATCTTACTCCCTGCTCCCTGCATCTTGAAAGCTCTTTTTCCATAGTTTTTGTGTCTACTTGGTCCTCATTTTTCCAGCCTACATCAGTTTCTCCTTGGAGAAGCTTCACCTGACTTCCCTAAATACTCTTCCCCCTTTCACTTTTTATTTACCATATGGGAAAAATTGTCTCTCTATCCATCTATGTATTTAATTATCTACCTACCTGCCAATCTACCTACTCTATGCAATTTCCCCCACAACTGGGGTAGAAAACCCATGAAGCAAAACCTTTACTTTTTCTTCCATATCCCAAGCATATAGAACAGTCAAAATATATTTGTTTAGAGGAGGAAATTTGTCCAGATGGAAAAAAAAGAAAGGAATTTCAATAAAGCTCAGGAGCTGATTGAATGAATGAATGACTGTTGTGATAGCTATTTACTACTGTCTGACTCCAAATACTTCTTCGTTTACTATTTCATTGACCTTTTAAAAGTTTAAGATTGTTTTAGATAAAGCATATTGATTTGATATTCATTCAAAAAGGAATATGCTATGAATATAGGAAGAAATATTTTCCATATTGATTAGGCTAGTGTTATGAACAACACACTACCCCTCCATACATGATATTATAGAGAAGAGCTTGTATTCTTCTCTTGTTAAAGGATTTACATTTGATTATAAAATGTATAGTGAAAATTTTAATTTTTTTCTTTAAAATTTCATGCATGACATGTTAAAAATAGTCATTTGGTAGTCACTAAATAAAATTTTCATATTGATAATGTGGTTGGTAAATGGTAGTGAACATCAAAGAGGCTTGAAAATATAACAGTTTAATACATTCATGTAATGAAAATTCTCTTTCAATGGCTATGTGTCTCCTCTTTTTCTTACCATTTTTATCATTTAAACTTTAAAGCTTCTTGTGGTGTAGTGCCTCAGGATATGATTTTTTCTTTTATAAATAAATGATGCCCAGCCTAAAGTGATGAACTATTGGGTAAATGAAAAGAGACATGATAGACCACTTGACTCTTAAAAGTGCTGGCAGCTAACAAAATGTATAATGACATAAAAAAAATAGTCCTATAGGAAGTATAATTGGTCTAGAATAAACCCTGACATTTAAAAATTATTTTTAGTTATCAAAATACTGTGTTTTGTTAAATAACTGCTGTTGCTAAGTCGCTTCTGTCGTGTCTGACTCTGTGCAACCCCATAGATGGAAGCCCAACAGGCTTTTCCATCCCTGGGATTCTCCAGACAAGAACACTGGAGTGGATTGCCATTTCCTTCCCCAATGCAGGAAAGTGAAAAGTGGAAGTGAAGACTCTCAGTCATCCCCGACTCGTAGCGACCCCATGGACCACAGCCCACCAGGCTCCTCCGTCCATGGGATTTTCCAGGCAAGAGTACTGGAGTGGGTTGCCATTGCCTTCTCCGTTTGTTAAATAAAGTGATACGTAAAAGAATAAATACTTTCTGCTGGTATGTCACAAGAACTATAAATGGGGATACTGGAAAATAAAATGAATAATAACAAATTGAGCAGATACTCCTTTGGTTTATAGGCAACCTCTTGCTTCACTGTAGTTTGTGTGTGTGTGTGTGTGTGTGTGTGTGTGTGTGTGTTAATGATTGTAGTGAAGATTAGAGTGTTTTTGTGGGTGTTACATGCCTTGAAATCACATCATAGTAAATCATAGAAATAGCATAGTGAGGTCACAAAAATACAAAGCAGAGTATTTCTTTTTTATATGTGTACTGGCTGAAGGCAGTTGAATTTTTTTGCTAAAATTTTAGAAATATTTTCTAGTTTTCCCAAATCTTAATTTTTTTTAATGGAGAAGTAAATATTCCAATTACTTGTCAACTACAACTAAGATCATGGCATCCAGTCCCATCACTTCATGGCAAATAAATGGGGAAACAAAGGAAACAGTGAGATACTTTATTTTTGGGGGCTCCAAAATCACTGCAGATGGTGACTGCAACCATGAATTTAAAAGACGTTTCCTCCTTGGAAGAAAAGTTATGACCAACTTAGACAGCATATTAAAAGGCAGAGACATTACTTTACTAACACATGTCCGTCTAGTCAAAGCTACGCTTTCTCCAGTAGTCATGTATGAATGTGAGAGTTAGACGATTAAGAGAGCTGAGTGCTGAAGAATTGATGCTTTTGAACTGTGGTGTGGTGTTGGAGAAGACTCTTGAGAATCCCATGGACTGCAAGGAGATCAAACCAGTCAATCCTAGAGGAAATCAGTCCTGATTATTCATTGGAAGGACTGATGCTGAGACTGAAATTCCCATACTTTGGCCACCTGATGCAAAAAACTGACTCATTGGAAAAGACCTTTATGCTGGGAAAGATTGAAGTTGGGAGGAGAAAGGAATGACAGAGGGTGAGATGGTTGGATGGCATCACTGACTCCCTGCGCATGAATTTGAGTAGGCTCCGGGAGTTGGTGATGGACAGGAAAGCCTGGTGTGCTGTAGTCCATAGGGTCGCAAAGAGAAGGACATGACTGAGTGACTGAACTGAACAGAGAGAGGATTTAATGTTTTTTCAAAGCACATAAGCACTATGCACACAAGTCTTCAAAAGTTTTTTCTGTCTGCAGTGTTCTGGATATCAATCAGAATACAGAGTGATATATTTAACAGCAATTTAAAGAAGAACAGTCCTCTTAGCAAAGATTGCTGAAAATATGTGTCTATATCAAATAACTGTATATCAATTTGCATCTCCCTAATGACTGGACATGAGTTTGAGTGAACTCCAGGAGATGGTGATGGACAGGGAGGCCTGGCATGCTGCGATTCATGGGGTCGCAAAGAGTCGGACACGACTGAGTGACTGAACTGAACTGAATGATTTATATGCTTCAAACAGCCTTGTTTCTAACTGATCTCCATCTAATCTCCAATAGTGTTTTAGCTCCAAGTTTTTGTTCTTTTACTTTTCTATGCTCTTACATGTGTGTGTGTGTGTGTGTGTGTGTGTGTGTGTGTTTTCCCTCTTTCTTTTTTCAAAATTACCAAGCATTTAACTTGATTCTAACACTATCTACTTGGAGATAACATCACATCCTACAGGTTAAGGGCTAAGTTCCACAAAATTCCCACTTCATACACCAATTGTAAATCCAGGTTCTCATCCATGCTTCTATCCAACTGAATAAGCCTTTTTTTCAGATTTAATTAATTTTTTCAGAGAACTCAGAGAAATGGGTTACTTTCTAGATAACCAGTTTGTGGTGTTGGAGAAGACTCTTGAGAGTCCCTTAGACTGCAAGGAGATCAAAGCAGTCAATCTTAAAGGAAATGAGTCCTGAATATTCATTGGAAGGGCTCATGCTGAAGTTGAAGTTCCAATACTTTGTCCACCTTATGCAAAGAACTGACTCATTGGAAAGATTGAAGGCAGGAGGACAAGGAGAACAGAGGATGAGATGGTTGGATGGCATCACCAACTCCATGGACATGAATTTGAGCAAGCTCGAGGAGTTGGGCATGGACAAGGAACCCTGGCTTGCTGCAGTCCATGAGATTGCAGAGTAGAACATGATTGAGTGACTGAACTGAATTACACCAGTTTGTTATAAAATAATATAACTCAGGAAGAGCCAAATGGAAGACATGCACAAGGCAAGGTATGTGGGAAGGAGCTTGAACTTTCCCAGCTTTGTGTCTCCCAGTGGGTCATTCTTCCTGTTTATCCATTAATTCTAGGAGATTCTGTTTTGTGGCCCTTCTTGTTTCTGGAATCCATCTGTATTCCTTGCCTCGTGGCCCTTTCTTTCTTCAAGGCCAGCACCAGCAGACTGAGTCATCTCCTATCACATTATTCTGACCTTATTGGGCAGATCTGCATAATCCAGGATATTATCTATTTCTTAGGTTAGCCACTTAGCAAATTTAATTTGATCTGCAAACTGAAGTCTTGTTTGCAGTGTAAGGTAACATACTCCTATGGTCTGGGAATTTGGATGTGCATATTTCTAGAGGGCCATTATTGTGCCTACCATAGCATTCACAATGTGTGTTTGATAATGTCTGCTTGTCATATTACACAGTACTTTAGGGAGATGATCTGAGCCCAGCTGTTTATTTGAAGTTGATGGGGAAGACAGAACTATATGTTTGGCACCATTAAAGAATCTGCCTGCAATGCAGGAGATTCAGGTTCAATCCCTGGGTCAGGAAGGTCTTCTGGAGAACAAAATGGCAACTCTTTCCAGTATTCTTGTCTGGGAAATCCCATGGACAGAGGAGCCTAGTGGGCTACCATCCATGGGGTTGCAAAAGAGTCAGACATGATTTAGCAACTAAACAACAACATAGCAAGATAAGTTAGCAAATGTATTATTTTGAATTCTGAGATATTAGCTGCTGTTTTTATTAAAACTTGGATTTTTACATCATTTTAAGTTTCCAATAAAATTCAGATGAAGGTATGGAGATTTCCCAAATAACCTCTGTCCTCACACATGAAACCATAGAAAACAGACACAGTAGATTAAAAATAATAATAATGATAGATTAAGAGACCTGAGTTTTCATTAGATAAAATACATGCCAGAAGTCAGTGGAACAAATATCTTTAAAGTACAAGTTAGAGGAATTCCTTCATATGGGAGAAAAGTTATGCCAGATGAAATCTGTATTTTACAAAGTAATAAAAACACCACATAAAAGTAAGAATGTGTGGAAATACAGACTCTTTTTTTCCAGGGCTATTATCAATTTGAATATTAAAGAATGATAATTTCATTAGTTGGAAATGTTTTAATTGGCCAACATCAATCCATTTATTCTTCTATATAAGTTCATTTTTAATGAATTCAACTTTCTTCAGGGATCAACAAATTTACTTAATTTAAGAGATTCTTAAAAGTCAAGCTTTGATGAAAATATATTTCACATTGCTAGCCATCTTAAATGTAAAGAAGACATATTAAATGTGATTCAAATCAACTATACTTCAATAAAAAATTGATTAAAAGTGAAATCAGTCATATAAGCACCCCATTAACACCATAATTTATTTTTAAATGTCATAGGACTGACTTTCCATTAAGTGCATGTGCACGTGTGCTCAATTGCTCAGTCTTGTCTGACTCTTTTCAACCCTATGGACTGTGGCCCAGCAGGCTCCTATGTCCATGGGATTTCCCAGGCAAGAATACTGGATTGGGTTGCCATTTTCTTCTCCAAGAGATTTTTCCAACCCAGGAATGGATCAAACTGGCATCTGCTGCATTGGAAGGCAGATTATTTACCACTGAGAAGCTCCCTTTACATTAAGATGTTAAAGTATATAAGTTTACTTGGATTTAGGTTAAATGCTCTAAGATTATTGAAGTATTTGTGTATTCTTTGAACAGTTTATTCCATACTTGTCTAATATTTTTTTTTATTATGACTATTACCAATCTATAGAAAGTGAAAGTGTTACTCACTTAGTCATGTCCAACTCTTTGTGATCCCATAGACTGCAGCCCTTCAGGCTCCTTTTCCGTGAGATTCTCCAGGTAAGAATACTGGAGTGGGTAGCCATTCCCTTTTCCAGGGGATCTTCCTGACCCAGGGATGGAATCCAGGTCTCCTGCTATGCAGGTAGATTCTTTATCCTATGAGGCACTGAGGAAAGCTAATATAGACCTAACAACTCTTCAGATCTCAAACCTCTTTCTTTTTCCTATGTACAATTTGCTTTTGACTTGAAAACAAACTAATCAGACATGTTAAAATTTTGTGAAAGATGAATCACCTTTAAGTATGTATGTTCTTATGAAGTCTTCAATGGTCAAAAAGGGACTCTGCAACAGACAGGCCTGACATTTAGAAACTTTTCTTTTGTAAGTATCTAAGATTCTTGATCATAGTTCTGAGCTTTATAGAAATCTGAAAGAGTTAGAATTACATTATTTTGTATAAGCAAATTCTATACACAGAAGAAATCAGCATTTACAAGTTTTTATTTGTGTTCTACCCACTTTTATAATCCTTTAACCAGTTAATATTTCTGGAGTTAACAGAGGTTACATGTTGTTATTACCTAGCTAACATGAAAATACTACATTATGATACACTTAGCTTCTAAAAGAAATAAATGAAAATAAGAAGATTGTCCTTCTCTACAAAGATTAGATAATTTAGTACTGTTATTATTGTTTAGTTGAAGGCAAAAAATAGATTACAGTGGTCCTAAGTTGAATCCATGTCTTCTAATTTTCCTAAATTTGTTTCCTAAGACATAGTTATCTACTTAATAAGTGTATGTTGATATACAGACATTTTTTCTAAGGCAAGGTTTTAAGCTTGGTTTTTATAGTCAGAAAGCCTGAGATTCCCTTTCTCAGTTTTAGTTTTCTTTAACTATACAATGGTTAAAGTAAATGGGAGAATCAGTACTGGATATTTTGATGTTACTGCCTGTGATGTACTTGACAGGGAACATGGAGCTGAGTTTGTTAGCATTAAGCTGGTGGAAGTGACTTTCAGAGGGATGCAACTACATGTGGAAACCCAGGGCTTCCCTGATGCCTCAGAAAGTAAAGAATCTGCTTGCAATGCAGGAAACCTGGATTTGATCCCTGGGTTGGGAAGACCCCTTGGAAAAGGAAATGGTAACCCCCTCCAGAATTCTTAACTGGAGAATTCCATGGACAGAGAAGCCTGGTGGGCTATAGTTCATGGGATTGCAAAGAGTCAAACACGACTGAGAGACTAACACTTTCAAAATAATTCTACTCATTGCTTTCCCATGAGTCTTAGTGGTTTTTTTTTTTTTTTTAAATACAGAATTGTCTCTAATATGAATAATATATATAAATGCCTAATCAAAAATAGAATCAAGCACAGTCTTTTCTTTCTGCTTATTTAGGATGCTGTCCAATTGGGAAAAGCAAATAATTTTATTCCTTTACTTCATTTTTACCTACACTTTTAAATTATTGTCTGAAAAGTTTATTGACTTTATTGAAACTATGGAGTTGAACAGGTCATAGCAAGAATTGCTCTTACTGCCTATAATAGCTTGAGGCTTAGGACATAATGATTTACAAAGACATGATTGGATCAAAGGTAAAATAATGACAAGTGAAAAAGTGAATGGGATTCAAGCATTGACTGAAACTCTTTTCTTTCTTTCATTTTTTTTTTCAAAATTATATGAGAGTTTCTGGTTTCTATGAAGTTGATTTCAGTAAATCCAGAAGGTCAAATTGGAGTGAGAGTAAAATAATTCTGGCTAGATAAATATCTTTGTACATGAATGTCTAGTTATCTTAGTGTAATATTACACTAAAGTGTTTTTTTTTTTCATTTTAACCTCAAATTGTAATACTGCTTCTTCAGTAACTTCCTGAGTACCTATCTATCACTATTATATCTAGCAAAGTAACATATGTAGGTTTTATTAAAATCTATAAGAGTTAAGTACATTATGAATAGACTCATTTTTGAAAAAATAACACTTTACTTCATGATTCCGAGATGCAGAATTTATGAAAACTAATGAAAAGACTTAGACTAAAGAATTGATAATGCTGGTCTAATCAGATTTTTTCACATGATAGAAACAGCAAATTATTATACAGAGAAGAGGCGTATATACAAAGTTTACTTGTAAATGTTAAATGCATGTTATATATATTAAATACATTGTATAGGTTAGATACACACATACATGCCAAATTTCTAGTGACAGCATATATTACAAGCTTTAAAGCATTTTGTTGTGACAAATTTGATTTATTCAAAATAGACTTATATGCAAGTGTATGCAGTATTGTGCAAAATGTTTTTACCTTTTAGAATGAATGCTCATGAAATGTAAAGGGGGGAAAAAGGAGCACTGGAGTAAAGGTCCAGATACCTGGAATCATGAACAAGTTGACATATATTTTGACATTTTAAAAGGTGGCTTCCTTATTAGCCCTGTGTCTCTCAATAGATGATATTATTTGTGTCATTTTATTTTTTCATTGTTATTATTTGCAATTTGGGTAACAATGAAAATACTTTTAAGAGTGTTCATAGGATTCTCCAGGCAAGAATACTGAGGTGGATAGCCATTTCCTCCTCCAGGGGATCCAGTAAATAGTTTGGAGAATCCAGAGACAGTGTTGTTAAAGCAAAAGTTAAGCTGGATAAAGTTAAACAGAATATTGAAATCTGGGAGAGAGAAGATATCTCAACTGGAACTCAGTTGAAACAGAGACTGGGAGAATTTTTAAGGTCCCGGGACGAGCAGAAACACAAGCCACCTGTTTGCTAATTAACATTCTGTACAGAAGAGGTACATTTTCTTGTGTCTTTGTGACAGGAGGTAGTTTGCTGTACAATTTGGAACAAGATGCCCACAAAAGTTAGGCTCTTACATTTCAACACAAACTGAAAGATTAGGGGGTTATCTCCCTCAATATTTAGGTTTCCTTGATAGCTCAGTTGGTAAAGAATTCACCTGCAATGCAGGACATGCCTGTTTGATTCCTGGGTTGGGACGATCCACTGAAGAAAGGGAAGGCTACCCATTCCAATATAGTCCATGGGGTCGCAAAGAGTGGGACACGACTAAGTGACTTCCACTTCCCTTTAATATTTACATTCAAAGAAATGTATCTCAGATCCTTGTGGAAGGCATGTAGGGATTGTAAAACTCTAAGAGATCTTTAAAAAGAGGTCTCTCGAAGAGGGGGAAGGGAATTTACAATGACAATTTATTAGAGAAAACCCTCTGTGAAAAGAGAGGTTAGGACTTTGAATCAGGAAGAAAGCTGTCCCAATTTTAATTACCTCAAGGGGAACTTTCAGTAATTATAACCAGTATTATTGGTGTAGACCATTGG
The DNA here is from genome assembly GCF_002263795.3 of Bos taurus. NCBI lineage: Eukaryota > Metazoa > Chordata > Mammalia > Artiodactyla > Bovidae > Bos > Bos taurus. The sequence goes on along the minus strand of NC_037333.1, from coordinate 48,610,278 downwards.
CTAAGATTCTGCTGGTAGCTTCGCTGGTCGCTGGTAGAGACCACTCATAAGTTGAGGCTATATTAGGAGAGAGATAATAGTATGAATATACTCTGAGACTTTGTGTTGACAGACAATCTTTTAGACTTACAGTGAAACACTCTTTGGGTACTTCCAGGAATAAGTAGGGCAGAGAATTACTAACAACTCAACAATTAAACCAGACAAGAGCTGTGCTGATATACTTTGTGTCTAAAAAGAAAACCAAGTTATTTCACAGTCATAAGCTAGATAGGCCTGGAATTTGTATAGTAAATCACACTGTTCTATGTTCTTCTATTAATGTTGGATTGTGTAAGGTGAATTATGCTCAGCAAAGCTGATTTCTTTATTATCAAATCATGGATTTCCAGTTACAATTATGTAAAGTGGGCTTCTCACATGGTGCAAGTGGTAGAGAATTCACCTGCCAATGTAGGAGCCTCAAGAAAGCTGGTTCAATTCCTGGGTAAGAACGATCCCCTGGAGTAAGAAATGGCAACCTACCCCAGTAATTCTTGCCTGGAAAATTCCATTGACAGAGGAGCTTGACAGGCTACAGTCCATGGGTTTGCAAAGAGTCAAACATGACTGAGCACGTGCACATGCGCAGACACACACGGACATTATATAAAGAGTCTTCTTATATAGGTATTACTTGTCTGCTAGAGACTACATAGGGGTACTTGTATAAGTAAACCCAACAATTGAACTTCCTCCATCATTTAAATCATTCTTTCTCAGTTATTCTAATCCTTTTTTAACATAGCATGAATTAGAAAAGAATTGTCTCTTTTTGTTAGAGAAGCAAGAACTAGACCAGATTTAAGGGACATTGTTAATTGCTGGGTAAAGAAATAAGCCGTTCTTAGTGGAAATGTCTTTCTTGTTTAAGAACTGAACAACAGTCTAAAATAGGTTTCTTTTGCACTGTGGAATTTCTCTGTGTATTTAACATACTCTTTAAATCTCCAAGAGAGAAATTTAAGATAAAATTTCTTAACTTATTTAATCACAACATTTGTTGTCTTAAAGGAGGCTTAATACACTGTAGAACCAGGATTATGTGGCCCACATTTAGGAAAATGATGTAGTTCAAATCCCTTAGCATCAATCCATAGAGAGAAATTTTTAAAGTTTAAGTAGTGGAGCTGACACAGCAAGTAACTTGCAAATAGAAAAAGCAAACCCCGGCATATCAACGGCCAAGTGCTCTTGCCTCCTTCTGTATTAAAGAAACTGGTCTGTAATATAAAAGAAAGAAAGATGCTTATGTTTGGAAAGGAAAGAAGCAAAAATCAGAACCCAAAAGACTCATTGATGGTCAAGTTCCAATTGATGGCCTTTTTTTTTTTTTCCTGTTTGGGGAACTTCTAAATTTGTTCTACATGTTGCTGATTTGAATTTCTGCAGCAAGAAACTACTTTTTTTTTCTGCCTCTGCTGATGGCTTAATTTTGCTACTATGTGTTCCTTGCATTTCCAACTCATTTTTTTAAATCCCTGAATCTCTTTGAATTCACACTGAATGTTTATAGATGGTTTCAAGTACTATAATGTTTTGCCTTAAAATGTTTATAAGAAGTATCCATTGTCAGTTTGATCTCTTAGAGTTCAGGATACATTACAACAAAATAAAATAAATTCTACATTTTATTTATTCTAAGATGCACATTTTGCAGTTTATGATATACAATTGCTCTGCTCTGGTGGCAGTCAAATATAAATGGGTCTGTGAGTGTATGAATATCAAAACCATCTGTATCCAAATATTCAAATTACATTCCAATGGTTTCGAAAAAATTGTATGGTTAATAGTGGAATTGTCTTTCCTCACATAGGAATCATTGGTTTCTGGAGGTGATAAATCAGACCTATTTAGAAACATGTCAAGGTTGGAACCAAACGGTAATGAAATCTCCTTAAAGACAAAATTAGCTAAGGACACAGGAATAATGGCAGCAGCCCTTTTACGGATTATTTTAAGAAAAGCTTTATCCTAGTGGTCTTGATAGCATTCAGGATGGCATTATGTTTAAAAGTATGGATATGAAGTGCATGAGTTAAAGATTTTCAGAAATTTGTACGTTGATGGTGAGAGTTTTCGGAAATCTTAATTAAGTTAATTTGCTTATATTGCCTTTTTAAAGCAAATGCAACAGTCTTATATGGTATGGTGCTGTGTGTTCAGTCATGTTCTACTCTTTGTGACCCCATGAACTGCAAGCCCATCGAGCTCCTCTGCCCATGGAATTTTCCAGGCAAGAATACCAGAGTGGATTGCCATTTCCTGCTCCAGGGGATCTTCCTAACACAGGGGTTGAACCCATATCTCCCTGTGTCTACTGCATCGGTAGGCAGATTCTTTACCATTGCTCCACCATATGATAATTATATAATTAATTATCTTTCAGAAAATAAAATATATGATAAAAGAGACTATTTCATAGTTCAGTTGGCAGAAGCTTTTCCTTTGTTCAGTTGTTTTTAAAATAGTATTGGCCATTAAAGTTAATGTTTACTTTAAAGGCAATAAAATGTATAAATTGTAACAAAAATCAGCATGTTTATTTTTTATAAAATATGAATTAAAAAAATAATATATCTTCTCAGTTCTTAGAATATTGATCAAAATGAGAAAATCTTTAAAAATACATTAAATATTCTAATTTAGACTATTACAGGCTAAATAAACTTTTTTCCTGTTCAGTTACTATACAAATTAAATGCTTCATCAATCATACCTCCAAATTATTTTCTCTAGAACTCCGGTGCTTCTTTTAACATTTAAAAATTTTTATGTATGAGCAAATATTTCTATGCAAAAGTAAATAACAAAATTGTATTCAAATACAATTTTTTTAAGAGGGGAAGCAAGAAGTAGGACTTGCATAAATGCATCATGCATCTATATAAAATTACATAGTGTTATTCTGGTGGTAGGATAAATATAAAGATCAGTGAAGCAAAATTTTAAAAAAAATTAAATATTATATGATAAAGTTGGTATCTTAAATTAGTGCAGAAGGAATATACTATCCAGTAAACTTTTTTTAATTACTGTATTTCTTATGTAAAAGTAATTCATATCAGTAGCTCATATTATTTTCAAAAAAAATTTGCAAGATCTCAGCATATAAAAATTATAAAAAATAAATATATAAAAATATATTTGGGGGGCAGGCCATCTAAAACAAAACAAAAGAAAACAATACATTCAAAAGCTAGAAAGGAGACAACAAAATTTAATAAATCAAAGCTTCAATCTTGTAAACAACCCAATTTTGGAGAAACTGTTTGCATTGTACATCAGGCAGAATACATAAAAAATTCTTATAAATCAAAATATAAATTGGAAGACGTTTGAAAAGCTTATCTTAAGAGGAAATGCAAATGACCAGTGAGAGAGTGAATGTTAGTAGCTCAGTCATGCCTGACTCTGCGACCCCATGGATTGCAGCCCACCAGGCTCCTCTGTCCATGGGATTTTGCAGGCAAGGATGCTGGAGTGGGTTGTCATTTTTTTCTCCAGGGGATCTTCCTAACCCAAGGATCGAACCCAGGTTTCCTTCACTGCAGGCAGATTCTTTACCGACTAACCTAGGAGGGAAGCCCCTAATGACCAGTAATGATATGAAAATAAGTTCAACCTAAATATTAATGGAGAAAGTGTAATTAAAACTAAAGCAGTTGGAATTTTTCACCAGTCAGATTAGCAAATATTTTTAAACGTGATGATGTCAGATACTGACTACAGTGTAGAAAAATCTGAACTTTCATATACTGCTATGGAATTTGCAATTTTTACCAATTTGGATTGCAATCTATTAGTATCTATAGTTTCTATGCTGCTGTAACAAATTACCAGGAACTTGGTGCTTTAAAACAACAGAAATTATCTCACAGGTCTGGATGCTAGAAGTCCAAAATAAATATTACTGGGCAAAATCAAGGCCCCCAAATGGAAGAATGTGAAATTCCTTTTCCAGCATAGCACATATGATTCACCTAATTCTATATGGTTTATTGGTAGGGAAATATACCCTCTAGAGGCTCTCAGAGAAAACCATTTCTAGGTCTTTCAGCGTCTCTGGCTGCCAGCATTCCTTGGCTTGTAGGTGAATCTCTGCAGTCTTTCAAGGCTAGCATCTTCAAATTTCTCTCTGCTTCATCTTCACTTCCTCTCTGTGTGTTTGTGTGTAAAACTCTCCCCTTTTCCCCCCATTGTAACAATAGATGCCTTTAGGTCTCATCCAGAAAACCCAGGATAATTTTCTCATCTCAAGATTCTTAATGGAATATGTAAAATATATAAAACCTTTCCTTATATATGCTGACATTTATAGGTACCAGTTGAGTACCTATATATACCTATATATACCTCGAGTCACTAAATTTAAGACTGGAGTCACTGGAATCATCTTCAGTTTCCCTGTCTCTCATGTTTCACCTTTAGTGTGTTGGCAAATTATTTTGGCTCTACCTTCAAAATAATTCCAATCCTCTACTGCACTGGTTTAAGCCACTATCAATACTTACCTGGATTACTGCAGTAGCTTCTTAACTGACCTTTCTGTTTGTATTCTTGTTTAGAGGTAATCAATTCTAATACACAAAGTCATCCTTTAAAGTTTTAAGGCAGGTTGTGGCAATATGCTAATTAAAAGTTTGCAAGAACTCCTCTTCCTAATGAGAATAAAAACAAAGTCACTACTGCTGCTGCTGCTGCTAAGTCACTTCAGTAGTGTCCGACTGTGTGTGACCCCATAGACGTCAGCCCAGCAGGCTCTCCTGCCCCTGGGATTCTCTAGCCAAGAACACGAGTGGGTTGCCATTTCCTTCTCCAATGCATGAAAGTGAAAAAGTGAAAGTGAAGTCGCTCAGTCGTGCCCAACTCTTAGCGACCCCATGGTCTGCAGCCTACCAGGCTCCTCCATCCATGAGATTTTCCAGGTAAGAGTACTGGAGTGGGGTGCCATTGCCTTCTCTGAAAGTCACTACAGTGGTCCATAAATCTGACATAATCCTCTTCTCATTCCATAACTCTGATCTCCTTTCTTACCACCCTCCCCATTCATTCCACTCATTTCACTCTTAGCTACACGTCCTTGCTGATTCATTTCAGGCATATCCTTGATTTAGAGCTTTAAATTTTATACTCTTCTGCTCAGAATTTACTAACACCAGCTATCCACTTGAAAAACACCCTCACTTACAGAAGCCCTGACCCAATTGTCACTCTATGATGATATCAACCTATGGCATCATATTTAAATCTGAAATTCCTTTCCTGACATAGCACATATGATTCATACAGCGCTTCTTTTTTCACCTTTATCCCACCATTCTTTCCAGTTTCTAGCAACTGAAAATTTATATCTTTGTCATTTTAATTGTGGATCATCTAATTTCCACTAGCAGAATAAAATTTCCATTAGAGCAAGGATCAATTTTATTTTACTGGCATATGCCCCCAAAGGAGAACAATGTTTCATATAGAGTAGATTTTTAATATGTGTATAAGTTAACAGATTGTTCAGTGTTACCATGTGACTTACAGTGGCATGTCATTTCATTTTGTGTCTTCTTATTAAAAATATTTGTACTTTTTAATTCACAGTTGTAGCTTCTTCTCACATTTGAACCATTCTTTGATGTAAATCTCCAATGACTCAAGCTACACAGGAGCAGTACTCAGAGAAATGTATTTTCTTTTAAAGCTTCATAAGTGATTCTATAGTAAACTCAGATTAATTAGTTCTTTTAATTGTAAAATTCTAAGGTGATTTCCTCTTTAAACTGCTCTACTTTACATATATACATATCAAAAAGTACTTTGGAATTTCTGTTAGAGAAATAAACAAACATGTTTGGACAAGAATATCAGTGAAACTAGAATTAGAAAGAAAATTCACAAAATTTTAAGATAAAAAATATAGACAAGGAGGCTTCCCTGATGGCTCAGATGGTAAAGAATCTGTCTACAAGGCAGGAGACCAGGAGACCAGGGGACCTGGGTTGGGAAGATCCCCCAGAGAGGGGAATGGCAACCCACTCCAGTATTCTTGCTTGGAAAATCCGATGGACAGAGGAGCCTGGCAGGCTACAGTCCACGGGATCGCAAAGAGTCAGACACGACTGAGAAACTAACAATAAAGATATAGAAAACTAGTATGTGTAGACTTTCTTACTTAATACTTTTACTACTGATATTTTACTTAATATACTTACTTTATATATTTTCTGTAAGATAATTAAATATATCAAGGTGATATAAGTTAGATGAGCATATACCATTTCAGACATAAATAATGACAAGGAAGATTTGTTCCCTTTTCTCAAGGACATTATAATTCATTGGAGGGAAGTGCTTTAAATAGAAGCCTCATATGAAATAGGCGCTCTTACAATGTGGGCATATTCTGTTGTAATATCAAAGGCGACAGAATTGTTTTATGTAAGCTTACACATTAGGAAATTTATTGTTAAAATATATTAGTTACAAAAGAGGGCCAAAGGCATTCTGAGAGAAAATAATCTGAGAGTGCAATAATCATTGAACAGAGGTAAATATAGCTTAAAGATGGGATATATATATATATATGTATAGGATACATGTTGACATATTGAGAGGAGAGAGAAAATTGGGACCAGGATTACCTAATTGGGAAGTGAATCTGCTATAAAACTCTGCAAGATTTTAGTTCTTTTTTTTACAGCTTTAGAAGCAATATTAAAAGTTGAATTTCAAAACCTCTTAATTATAAATCTTTTCTTTTTTTCATAAACATATAATTATTTCTCTGAACAAAAGCTTAATAATTGCTGACAACTGTCAACCAAGCAGCACATTTTTCTATTCTGTTTTCTGTCAACAAAGAATGGAGATGTTTGAGCAATAATATTTCATATAAAATTATACTCTTTCAGAATTGCAGACTCAAATCCAGAGACAACCACCTTGAGTTAAGAAAATAAAGCATACATTGGAACCAATTTCAACTTATTTATTGCACAAATTGTTTAGCATATTGCCCAAACATCAAGAAATATCAGTACACAAATATCAGTATATGTCCACATATGAATGTTCTGAGCATTTTCTACTGTTTGTAAAAATTAAGCAGTAGAGAACAATTACTGAGAGTAGGACATAGAAACCTGAAACAGTATTTCCACTGAAAAATACATAAATAATATTATAAAGACTTCTCTCTTTCTCTTCCCTTCTTTCCCCTTCCAATCTAATGCTACTGTCATACTGACATCACAAAGATGTTCAAAATAGCAAAGTGTATTAGCAGTTTGTTCTTTTTTTTTTTTTTACTTAAATGTTCTGTATTTTTGAGATCAAATGGTTTTACCTTTTTAAAATCATTGAGCTAAAGAATCTTTTGTTGAGCTCTTGTAAGTCAAAAAAGTTTTTGGTATAAAAGTGATAGCATTTGCTGGAGGGTAGCCACTGGGGATGGGGCTAGAAACCACAACACTAACTGATCCAACTCCTAAAAAATGGTTCTATAAGTTATCAAAAAAGTATTTTGAGAGCAACTGGGGATACAGTTTTATAGGCACAAAATTGTGTGCAAGAGGATCTTCTTAATCAAGACCCAGGGGGAGACGAAGACTAGTGAGAAGTTCTTTGCTAAAGGCACAAAGGACAGAAATATTACATCTCACCTTGCTGGAAGGCACAGGGAAGAGAAAATGTGGACACTGATACAGTGATTTTTATCATGAACATACTGGACTGTAGCAAAGCATGCAATTGTATTATTCAAGATTCTCCAGATAAACAGAAATATGATAGAAACAGAACCTATAGGAAAAAATTATACATATGGAGACAGAGAATTTATTTTAATATATTGGCTTAGTAATTATGGGGACTGGCAAGTATGAAATTCATAGGGAAGGCATATTTCCATCACAGGTTGGATATTCAGGAAATTATTAATGCTGCATTCTTAAATATGAAGCCAGAGGATGCCAGTCTGGAAACTCAGGAAGGGGTCCTATGTTACAGTCTTGGGAAAATTCCTTCTTTAGGAAACCTGTCTTTATTCTTCAGGTTTTTGACTGATTGGATGAGGCCCACCAATATTATGGAGGATAAGCTGATTTACCAAAGGCCACTATTGAAATGTTGTTGTTGTGGTTCAGTCACTCAGTAAGTCCACTCTTTGCAAGCTCATGGACTCCAGCACACCAGGCTTCCCTGTCTTTCACTAACTCCCGGAGTTTCCTAAAACTATGTCCGCTGAGTCAGTGATACTATCCAACCATCTCGTCCTCTGTCATCCCCTTCTCCTACTGCCTTCAATCTTTCCCAGCGAGTCACTTGTTCGCAACAGGTGGCCAAAATATTGGAGAGTCAGTCTCAACGTCAGTCCTGCCAATGAATGTTCAGGACTGATTTCCTTTAGAATTGGATGGTTTGACCTCCTTGCTGCCCAAGGGACTCTCAAGAGTCTTCTCCAACACCACAGTTCAAAAGCATCAATTCTTTGCTGCTCAGCCTTCTTTAAGGTCCAATTTGCACATCAGTACATGACTACTGGAAAAACCATAGCTTTGATTATATGGACTTCTGTTGGCAAAGTGTTGTCTCTGCTTTTTAATATGCTGTCAGGGTTGGTCATAGCTTTTCTTCCAAGGAGAAAGTATCTTTTAATTTTAGGACTGCAGTCACCATCTGCAGTCATTTTGGAGCCGAAGAAAATAAAGTCTGTCACTGTTTCCTTTTTTCCCCCATCTATTTTCCATGAAGTGATGGAACCAGATGCCATGATCTTAGTTTTTTGAATGTTGAGTTTAAACCAGCTTTTTTTCACTCTCTTCTTTCACCTTCATCAAGAGGCTTTTTAGTTCTTGTTTACTTTCTGTTATTAGGGTGGTCTCATTTGCATATATGAGAATATTGATATTTTTCCTGGCAATCCTTACTCCAGCTTGAACTTAATCCAGCCCGGTATTTTGGATGATGTACTTTGCATAGAATTTAAATAAGCAGGTTGACAATATATAGTCTTGACATACTACTTTCCCAATTTTGAACCAGTTTGTTGTTCTATGTCCAGTTCTGTTACTTCTTGACCTGCATACAGGTTTCTCAGGAGGCAGGTAAGTGGTCTGGTTTTCCCGTCTCTTGAAGAATATTCCACAGTTTGTTGTGATCTAAACAGTCAAAGGCTTTAGCAAAGTCAATGAAGCAGAAGTAGACGTTTTTTCTGTAAATTTTTTTCTGGAATTCTCTTGCTTTTTCTGTGAACCAACTAATATTGGCAATTTTATCTCTGTTTCCTATGCCTTTTCTAAATCCAGCTTGAACATCTGGAAGTTCTCAGTTCATGTACTACTGAAGCCTAGATTAAAGGATTTTGAGCATTATCTTGCTATCATGTGAAATGAGGGCAGTTGTGTGGCAATTTGAACATTATTTGGCATTGCCCTTCTTTGGAACTGGAATGAACTTTTCCAGTCCTGTGGCCACTGCTGAGTATTCCAAATTTGTTGCCATATTGAGTGAAGCACTTTAACAGCATCATCTTTTAGGATTTCAAATAGCTCAGCTGGAATTCCATCATCTTCTCTAGCTTTCTTTTTTTTTTTTTTTGTAATAATGTTTGAAATGTTAATTCTAACTGAAAACTAACTTCAGAGCAACATCCAGACTAATATTTGACCAAACAACTGAGCACACAGCCTAGCTAAGCTGACAAATTAAATTAACCATCATGGCACTAAAATTTAAAAGATCTAAGATTCAAACTAACATTTCCTGACTTATCCAGCTTGATATAACCAATTTATCTAGTAATTCACCCATCATTCGAGTCAGCTAGTTCAACTTAACTCTTTCTGTGAGCCTCAGAGTAGTCAATAACTCAAACAAAGTTTCCACTATCAGTTATAAAAAGTCGGGTTATTTCTTCAACTTGATTCCCAAATTCTACTTTCTCACACTTGGATTTACATACTCCTTACACGTGGTCTCCTCAGATATGCAGATGACACCACCCTTATGGCAGAAAGTGAAGAGGAACTAAAAAGCCTCTTGATGAAAGTGAAAGAGGAGAGTGAAAAAGTTGGCTTAAAGCTCAACATTCAGAAAACGAAGATCATGGCATCTGGTCCCATAACTTCATGGGAAATAGATGGGGAAACATTGGAAACAGTGTCAGACTTTATTTTGGGGGGCTCCAAAATCACTGCAGATGGTGATTGCAGCCATGAAATTAAAAGACGCTTACTCCTTGGAAGGAAAGTTATGACCAACCTGGACAGCATATTGAAAAGCAGAGACATTACTTTGCCAACAAAGGTCCATCTAGTCAAGTCTATGGTTTTTCCAGCGGTCATGTATGGATGTGAGAGTTGGACTGTGAAGAAGGCTGAGTGCTGAAGAATTGATGCTTTTGAACTGTGGTGTTAGAGAAGACTCTTGAGAGTGTCTTGGACTGCAAGGAGATCCAACCAGTCCATTCTAAAGGAGATCAGCCCTGGGATTTCTTTGGAAGGAATGATGCTAAAGCTGAAACTCCAGAACTTTGGCCACCTCACGCAAAGAGTTGACTCATTGGAAAAGACTCTGATGCTGGGAGGGATTCGGGGCAGGAGGGAAAGGGGACGACAAAAGATGAGATGTCTGGATGGCATCACCGACTCGATGGACGTGAGTTTGAGTGAAGTCCGGGAGTTGGTAATGGAGAGGGAGGCCTGGAGTGCTGAGATTCATGGGGTGGCCCAGAGTTGGACACGACTGAGTGACTGAACTGAACTATACACGTGGTCTTCCCTCCTAGGTTTCTAATCACTGTTGCTTTAGCTGTATCTTGACCAGAGGACACACCATGAGCCTGATGAAGACCAGGCTTTTGCCTTTCTTAGATACAACTCCAACTCAAGTGTACTCATACCTCAGAATGAATGCTCAGTACATTTCCGGGTGAACATTTTGTGGTTTGCCTGAATTCTGAATCATTTGTGTACCTTTGCTACTGAATTATTATAACATTGCTTTTTATTTTGAAAACTTGTATTGAAATTATGCAGTAGCATCAGTTTGAATCCTTTTTCAAAAGCCACTTTCTTTAGCCTTTCAAATGTAAACTGAAGCCTACATGAGGCACTATTTACCATGTTTTGGGAACAGGATGTACTTTAAAATTTTGCTGCAGCCTTTCATTATGAACAATTTCCTCTAAGTAATGTTTTGAATCATAGGATAATTATTTGAAAAAGAGTTGGGAGAGAGGAAAAAGCTCTGTCTTTTTAAGAGCAATTCTCTTCATTTTAATTTTGAAATATCTCCCAAGCTCCAATTTTTATTGTGTATATTACATATATATAATGAAATCTTATTTTTATATTATACATGTTAGGTTTATATCATAAATATTATATTTACAACTTATATGTGCACATATATGTACATTGTATAAAATATATTTGTTTTTAGTGCTAGGAGATGAATGTATGTTTCTTAGATAGCTAAAGAAATGCTTGTGCTTCAATTCACATTGATTTTACTCTAATTTTAAAAACATAATAGTATACAGTGACTATAGCACACATTGCTATATTTAAAATGGATAACCAACAAGGACAGGAAATATGTTCAATATTCTATAATAACCTAAATGGAACAATAATTTGAAAAAGAATATATATATATATATATGTATATGTAACTGAATAACTTTGCTATACACCTACCTGAAACTAATACAACATTGTTAATCTATTATACTCCAATATAAAATAAAAATTTAAAAGCTGCTGATAAAATTCTTGTGATTTTACATTTCATTCAAACCTCTTAATAACTTTTGAACATTCCAGCTGTGAACATTTATATTTATCTGTCTCTGGCCTAGGCAAAAAATAAAATAAGTATAAACACCAAGATTTAGAGACATATTTTATTTCTTTTCTTGTGATACAAGTATTTAACACCGTGCTGAAATAGGGACTTTTCTACGACATGAGTTTGGAGAGGAATAAATGAGAAAAATCTTGGGAATATATTAGACTGTTGCTGGTCATTCAGTTAGTATTCGTTTAGTTTAGTTCAGTTCAGTCACTCAGCCATGTCCAACTTTTTGTGACCCCATGGATTGAAGCACACCAGGCCTCTATGTCCATCACCAACTCCCAAAGATTACTCAAATTCATGTCCATTGAGTCAGTAATATCATTTAACCATCTAATCCTCTGTCATCCCCTTCTCCTCCTGCCCCCCATCATTCCCAGCATCAGGGTCTTTTCAAATGAGTCAGCTCTTCACATTACACAGCTAAAGTATTGAGGTTTCAGCTTCAACATCAGTCTTTCCAATGAACATTCAGGAATGATCTCCTTTAGGATAGACTAGTTGGATCTCCTTGCAGTCCAAGGGACTCTCAGAGTCCTCTCCAACACCACAGTTCAAAAGCATCAATTCTTCAGTGCTCAGCTTTCTTTATAGTCCAACTCTCACATCCATACATGACTAGTGGAAAAAACATAGCATTGACTATATGCAACTTTGTTGGCAAAAAATGTCTCTGCTTTTTAATATGCTATTTAGGTTGGTCATAATTTTCCTTCCAAGGAATAAGTGTTTTTTAATTTTATGAATGCAGTCACCATCTACAGTGATTTTGGAGTCCCCAAAAATAAAGTCATCCACTGTTTCCACTGTTTCTCCACCTATTTGCCATGAAGTGATGGGATCAGATGCCATGATCTTAGTTTTCTGAGTGTTGAGCTTTAAGCCAATTTTTTCACTCTCCTCTTTCACTTTCATCAAGAAGTTCTTTAGTTCTTCTTCACTTTCTGCCATAAGGGTGGTGTCATCTGCATATCTGAGGTTACTGATACTTCTCCGGACAATCTTTATTCCAGTTTGTGCTTCATCCAGCCCAGTGTTTCTCATGTTGTGCTCTGCATATAAGTTAAATAAGCAGGGTGACAATATATAGCCTTGACATTCCTTTTCCTATTTGGAACCAGTTTGTTGTTCCATGTTCACTTCTAACTGTTGCTTCCTGACCTGCATATAGGTTTCTCAAGGGGCAGGTCAGATGGTCTGGTATTCCCATCTCTTTCAGAATTTTCCACAGTTTATTGTGATCCACGCAGTCAAAGGCTTTGGCATAGTCAATAAAGCAGAAATAGTTTTTCTGGAATTCTCTTGCTTTTTTGATGATCCAGCAGATGTTGGCATTTTGATCTCTGATTCCTCTGCCTTTTCTAAAACAAACTTGAACATCTGGAAGTTCATGGTTCACATATTGCTGAAGCCTGGCTTGGAGAATTTGGAGCATTACTTTACGAGCATCCGAGATGAGTAAAATTGTGCGATAGTTTGAGCATTCTTTGGCATTGCCTTTCTTTGGGATTGGAATGAAAACTGACCTTTTCCAGTCCTGTGGCCACTGCTGAGTTTTCCAAATTGCTGACACATTGAGTGCAGCACTTTCACAGCATCATCTTTCAGAGTTTGAAATAGCTCAACTGGAATTCTGTCACTTCCACTTGCTTTGTTTGTAGTGATGCTTCCTAGGGCCCACTTGACTTCACATTCCAGGATGTCTGGCTCTTGGTGAATGATCACACCATCATGATTATCTGGGTCATGAAAATCTTTTTTGTACAGTTCTTCTGTGTATTCTTGCCACCTCTTCTTAATATCTTCTGCTTCTGTTAGGTCCCTACCATTTCTATCCTTTATTGAGCCCATCTTTCCATGAAATATTACCTTGTTGTCTCTAATTTTCTTGAAGAGATCTCTAGTCTTTCACATCCTATTGTTTTTCTCTATTTCTTTGCAATGATCGCTGAGGAAGGCTTTCTTATCTCTCCTTGCTATTCTTTGGAACTCTGCATTTAAGTAGGTATATCTTTCCTTTTCTACTTTGTTTTTGCTTCTCTTCTTTTCACAGCTATTTGTAAGGCCTCCTCAGATAGCCATTTTATTTTTTTGCATTTCTTTTTCTTGGGGATGTTCTTGCTCCCTGTGTCCTATACAATGTCATGAACCTCTGACCACAGTTTATCAGGCCATCTGTCTGTCACATTTAGTCCCTTAAATCTATTTGTCACTTCCACTGTATATTCATAAGGGATTTGATTTAGGTCATACCTGAATTGTCTGATGGTTTTCCCCACTTTCTTCAATTTAAGTCTGAATTTGGCAATAAGGAGTTCATGATCTGAGCCACAGTCAGCTCCTGGTCTTGTTTTTGCTGACTGTATAGAGCTTCTCCATCTTTGGCTGCAAGGAGTATAATCAATCTGATTTCAGTTTTGGTGATGTCCATGTGTAGAGTCTTCTCTTGTGTTGTTGGACGAGGGTGTTTGCTATGACCAATGCGTTCTCTTGGAAAAACTCTATTAGCCTTTGCCCTGCTTCATTCTGTACTCCATGGCCAAATTTGCCTGTTACTCCAGATGTTTCTTGACTTCCTAGTTTTGCATTCCAGTTCCCTATAATAAAAATGACATCTTCTTTGAGTGTTAGTTCGAGAAGTCTTCTAGGTCTTCATAGAACCATTCAACTTCAGCTTCTTCAGCATTATTGGTCAAGGCATAGGCTTGGATTACCGTGATATTCAGTGGTTTGCCTTGGAAACGTTTTGGGACTGCATCCAAATACTGCATTTCGGCCTCTTGTTGACTATGATGGCTATTCCATTTCTTCTAAAGGATTCTTGCCCACAGTAGTAGATGGTCATCTGAGTAAATTCGCCCATTCCAGATCTTAGTTCGCTGATTCCTAAAATGTCAACATTCACTCTTGCCATCTCCTGTTTGACCACTTCCAGTTTGCCTTGATTCATCGACCTAACATTCCAGGTTCCTATGCAATATTGCTCTTTACAGCATCAGACCTTGCTTCTATCACCAGTCACATCTACAACTGGGGGTTGATTTTGTTTTGGGTCTCTTCATTCTTTCTGGAGTTATTTCTCTGTTGATTTAAAGTAGCATATTGGGTACCTACCAACCTGGGGAGTTCATCTTTCAGTGTCCTATCTTTTTGTCTTTTCATACTGTTCATGGGGTTCTCAAGGCAAGAATACTGGAAGTGGTTTGCCATTCCCTTCTCTAGTGGACCACATTTTTTCAGAACTCTCCACCATGATCCTTCTGTCTTGGGTGGTCCTATACCGCATGGCTTATAGTTTCATTGAGTTTGACAAGGCTGTGGTCCATGTGATTAGATTGGTTAGTTTTCTGTGAAGGTGGTTTTCAGTCTGTCTGCCCTTTGATGGAGAAGGATAAGAGGCTTATGAAAGCTTCCTGATGTGATAGACTGACTGAGGGGGATACTGGGTCTTGTTCTGATAGGCGGGGCCATGCTCAGTAAATGTTAATCCAATTTTCTGTTGATGGGTAGAGCTCTGTTCCCTCCCTACTGTTTACCTGGGGCCAAACTATGGTGGAGGTAATGAAGATAATGGTGATCTCCCTCAAAATATCCCAGGCATGTACTGCTACATTCCATGCCCCCAACCCTGTAACAGGCCACCACCGACCCACGCCTTCACCAGAGACTCCCGGACACCCACAAGCAAGTCTTCTGTGGGGTCATTGTTCCTTTCTCCTGCGTCCTGGTGTACAAGGTTCTGTTTTGCCCTCCAAGTGTCTATTTCGCAGTTCTATGTAAGTTCTGGCAGCTCTATAGTGGGGTTAATGGCAACCTCCTGCAAGATGACTTATGCCATACCCACACCCAGAGCCCCTGTCCCTGCATCAGACCACTGCTGACCTGTACCTCCACAGGAGATGCTCAAACACAGTTTTGTCTCAGTATCTGTGGGGTCCCTGGGTCCTGGTGCACACAAGGTTTGTTTGAACCCTCTGAGTGTCTCTGGCAGGAATGCGGATTGATTCTAAACACGAATTCGCCCCTCCTAGCATCTTGCTGGGTTTCTCCTTTGCCCTTGGACATGGGGTGTCTCCTCACAGCCACTCCAGTGCCTACCATCTTACTGGGGTTTTTCTGACCTTGGACATTGGGTATCTCCACATGGCTGGTACAGTGAAGTGCAGGCGCTGCTCCTGACATTGGACATAGGGTATCTCCTCTCGGTCGCTCGCCGCTCCAGTGCCACACAGCTGACACTAAATATTATCATTCACTAAATATTATCATTTGTTAAATATTATCATTAACTTTGTTACTGTAGACTTTATTAATTTTTTTTGTTAGAAAGTAGCATAAAATATCATGGTCTAACTTAAACGCTGAAGTAACAATGTTATAAAGATTTAAAGGATTTCATTGGAAAATAAAGCAGGTGCACTCATCTGGCTTCAGAAACCACAAGAACCCACAAGTGTTTAAGGACATTTTCCTTTATTGCGTTTTTCTGTTTATCCCCTTGGGCCTTCTTCAGTCTTTTCTCTTTGGGCATTTTCTCAGCTCCTATACATGTTTTTTGGTTATTCTGTGTCACTACTACAAACTCTCATTTAAGAAGCACTGATTGGCCCTATTTGGCTTAAAAATTTAATCCTTGACTAAGAGCTACTGTGGCTTCCTGCTTAGGGTGTTTGTGAGGATCATTTAAGCAGATGAAATAGATGCAAAAAGTACTCAAAGACATATATTTTTTGGCATTTGTACTATAGACACTGAAAGCTCCTGAGCTTCAAAATTCCTGTCCTTCAAAATCTTTACTTCTTTCCATGCCAAACAAAGCTAATTGTCATAGGAGCTGGATGAAGGTTATACCACTTTAAATTTAATAATGAAGACAGGTAAGGAAAAAATTCAGTGTAGTATAACAACACAGTACCAGTGACATTAAACCGCATTTTAAATAAAAATCTAGGTAGTTATGCATTTCTATAATCCATGGCAAAGTCCCAAGCCTGGATTTCAGATCAGGAATATGCCTTTATCATCAAAGTTTATCTCAGAATAGAATAATAAGTTGCTCTTTCTCTCTCTTCATGCAAACAAGACATATTTCCCCTCTATTAATTGTATATTTGTGTGCAATTTTGAATTGTCAGCTTAATCTTGCTCTCTCTCTCTTTTTTTTTTTTCAGTTTACTCAAAGAGGAGATAGAAGGAAAATGAATTGCATTTTTGTAAATAAAGACTAATCTTGATTTTTTCCAAGTAACTACATCCTTATTTATAAATTGGATTTTAATAAAAGAGAGGAGGGCAACTTGACTTTTTTGTGGTTTAAATAAATCATCTATCCTATAAAAGTTAAAAATCACACACACCATGTAATCACACAGAAAATAAAAGCAAATAAAAAATGCAAACAGTGGTAGCAGACAGCACAATTATTCATTGCCAACCCACAGAAAGAAAATGTTAGACAGTCAGTCATGTCCAGTTATTTGCAACTCCATGACTATAGCCCATCAAGTGCCTCTGTTCATGGAATTCTCCTGGCAAGAATATTGGAGTGGGTTGCCACTCCCTTCTCTGGGGCATTTTCCTGGATTGAACCCAGTCTCCTGCATGGCAGGCAGTTTCTTTACCATCTGAGTTACTAGGGACCCACAGAAAGTAAATACTTATTCCAAAAGGGTGAGGTCTTATTTCCATTCTTCAGGTTGTCTTCACAGCTAAGATGCAGGGTCATTAGATATATCATAATGGTCAGGGAAATTAGAAAGGATAAAGTAGCATGACTAATCAGCTCATCATAAGTTGATGCTAATGCAAGAATATACAGAAAGGATAGTTTTAAATGAGATTTTAAATTTTATCATGCTTATAGACTGTGTTGAGTGAGATACTCTTGATCAGACTTTAAACATTGGCACTATTGACATTTAGAGATAGATATTTCTCTAGTATGAGGAAATGTCCTATTCATTATAGGATGTTTAGCAGCATCCCTGGCCTCCACGCATAGATGGCAATAGCAACCACCCCTTTCCTCCCTCCACACTTGTTATAACAACCAAAATTTTCTGTATACATTACTAAACTAACCGTAGGGGGAAAAATTAATCCATTGTAGAATCACTTTTTTAGAATAATTCCAAAATTAATCTTAAAAGTTAAGCCATGTGACTAAGGATAAAATTATGAAATTAATGTTATCATTAAATAAGAAATTATGATGAAATTAATGTTATGTTAGATTTGTCAGAAAACAGATATGATATGTACTTCTTCAACAATCATTATTTTTTGAGACAATTAATATACAGGTCTAAATCTACCATGGGCTTCTCAGGTGACTCAGTGTTAAAGAACCCACATGCCATGCAAGAGACACAGGAGATACGAGTTTGATGAGTTTGATGCCTGAGTCGCAAAGATCCTCTGGAAGAAGAATTGGCAACCTACACCAATATTCATACCTGAAAAATCCCACGGATAGAGGAGCCTGGCAGGCTACAGTTCATGGGGTTGCAAAGGAGTGGGATGCAACTGAGCAGGCACCATGCAACATCCACATAAAACCTGCCAAAAATCTCTGAAAAACACTACAATAAAAATTTTCAAAATTTGTATGAATGTTTCACTAGCATATGAAAAGCTGAAAAACTTCTGTAAGTAAACTTTAAAACCCAGAGAACGTGCTTTCTCCAAAATATAAAAGAGCTTGTCAAATATTTCAAGAAAGAGAATGCAAAGAAGCTACACATTTTTCACAGTATTATCAGTTTAGAAAGATAAATGACAAAATATACTCTAATTATATCAATTAACCACAAATTGAATGATGAGTCTTGTTTGAAACCATTTATTTTCTACTTTATATAAAGGGCAGTGGTTAAACAATAACTATTCTGACATGAAAACCATAAAGAAAAGCTTGTTTATAATTACAACTCTGGACTTAAAAAATAATCAATAAATTATATGTTGAGAGAGTTCATGTTTATGGACAGATTGGGAAGAAGTTCATTTATGAGGGACATGGTGAGGAAGACATTGTAAGTTATTATTTGCAACATTTTTAAGGATTTTTCCATTCCCAGCCAATATAATGACCAATCCAGTTAACAGAGATTGAAGACATATTATTAATTTCAGATATACATATATATGTTTACATAGCCAAGTTAGCATTTTCATTCTGAAAAAAAAAAGTTTTTTTTTAAAAAAGCAATACAAGCTTTGTTTATCTGTTGTTTAATCTAATAACAAATAGTTTTAATGGATTGACATTACAAAGAATCAAGGAAAAAGAATTTTTGTTTCATATATGATATTCATCAGCAAGTAAATTATTTTGAATAGAACTATTCAAAAGATAACCTATTTCTCTAACTGTAAAAAGTTCAAAGAAAGTGGATAAAAGACAGTAAAATCCTTTCCAAAGAATTTATAATCCATGTACTGATTTCTTATTTCTTTTATGCAAGCCACATGTCAAGTCAATTCTTCAATATGTTCTTCTCTGGTTAGATCTTAAAAAAAAAAAAAAAACTTTATATAAGCCTTTAACAAAACTAAAGATAGTTCAACTTGGTCATGACTTGAAGAATTCTTCAACAATAAGAACGGTGTCTAGTATGGTCATGTATTTTTGCTATTAACATAACTAATCATAAGAGATCACAACAAGGAGGGATGGTTGCTCATCGTAGAACAAAAAAATATCAGTCAATTATTTATGACTAGATTGAAAGATTTTTCAATTCATATAAAACCTGAAGTTTGCCTTTCACCAAAAATTCATGGGCTATAAACCCCTTCTACCAGTCCAGCACTACAAAGATCAATTCCTTCAAATCATACTTCAGACCAGAAAAATATTTTTGAAAAAGATGGAAAAACACTCTGAAGTTGGCATTTTGAAGAGTACAAACTAAAAATTTTACCATGGATAATAACTGTGTTAATACAGAAGATGAATAATTAGAACTATCAAAACAAAATTCACATTTGAAATATAAAAGAATAACAACTGAAGAAAGAGGAAGATAACTCTGCAATCAAATAAAAAAGTATCTTATAAAAATAAGAAGGGAATGAGGCAGGAAAAACAATAAAGAGATCATTACATTTTTAAGTAGCTACTCAGATCATGACATCAATGTATTATCCAGAACCAGATGAGAAAATGAAAACTGATTAGCTTATAGACACAACTTAAATCACATCTAACTGAGCTTACAATTGAAATAAATTGCACTAATTTTAGATTTGATAATTTTTGAAAAATATGCACGTGTTTTTCATATATAAATATATGAAATTATATTTATAAATATAATACATATATACATATATATGCATATGCAATACATATATACATACACACATACATATATATATATATACAATATAAGTTCTTAAACAGATAGATTGTACATTCTAACTCGATTGTGAGGATTTGACAATATGTGAAGAACCCATTTGAAATTTTATAGATATTTGAATGAAGTACACTAGTTGAGGCTATTGCACCAAAGACTGTGGTACTCAGAATGGAAAATTCAAGCATATTATCCCACAGAATTATTGCATAATAAAATAGTCTTTATGTGTTTTCTGTATTATATCAATGTCTCTCCAATTGTGCCACCACAAGCAACTGCGGCACCTGGGGAATTGTTAGATATATACATATCAGGATTCACTCTGGTCCTGCTAAATCAGTAACTCTGTGGTCAAGGTCCAGTGATCTGGGATTTAATGAACACTTAGGATGACTTTGATACATGCTACAGTTGGATGGTATGATCACTAACCTAGAGCAAGACATCCTGGAATGTGAAGTCAAGTGGGCCTTAGAAAGCATCACTACAACCAAAGCTAGTGGAGGTGATGGAATTCCAGTGGAGCTATTTCAAGTCCTGAAAGATGATGCAGTGAAAGTGATGCACTCAATATGCCAGCAAATCTGGAAAACTCAGCAGTGGCCATAGGACTGGAAAAGGTCAGTTTTCATTCCAATCCCAACAAAAGGCAATGCCAAAGAATGCTCAAACTACCACACAATTGCACTCATCTCACATGCTAGTAAAGTAATGCTCAAAATTCTCTAAGCCAGGCTTCAGCAATATGTGAACCGTGAACTTCCTGATGTTCAAGCTGGTTTTAGAAAAGGCAGAAGAACCAGAGATCAAATTGCCAACATCTGCTGGATCATCGAAAAAGCAAGAGAGTTCCAGAAAAACATTTATTTCTGCTTTATTGACTATGCCAAAGCCTTTGACTGTGTGGATCACAATAAACTGTGGAAAATTCTGAAAGAGATGGGAATGCCAGACCACCTGATCTGCCTCTTGAGAAATCTGTATGCAGGTCAGGAAGCAACAGTTAGAACTGGACATGGAACAATAGACTGGTTCCAAATAGGAAAAGGAGTACGTCAAGACTGTATATTGTCACCCTGCTTATTTAACTTCTATGCAGAGTACATCATGAGAAACACTGGGCTGGAAGAAGCACAAGCTGGAATCAAGATTGCTGGGAGAAATATCAATAATCTCAAATATGCAGATGACACCACCCTTAGGGCAGAAAGTGAAGAGGAACTAAAAAGCCTCTTGATGAAAGTGAAAGAGGAGAGTGCAAAGGTTGGCTTAAAGCTCAGCATTCAGAAAACGAAGATCATGGCATCTGGTCCCATCACTTCATGGGAAATAGATGGGGAAACAGTGGAAACAGTGTCAGACTTTATTTTTGGGGGGCTTCAAAATCACTGCAGATGGTGACTGCATCCATGAAATTAAAAGACACTTACTCCTTGGAAGGAAAGTTATGACCAACCTAGATAGCATATTCAAAAGCAGAGACATTACTTTGCCAACAAAGGTTCATCTAGTAAGGCTATGGTTTTTCCTGTGGTCATGTATGGAAGTGAGAGTTGGACTGTGAAGAAAGCCAAGTGCCAAAGAATTGATGCTTTTGAACTGTGGTGTTGGAGAAGATTCTTGAGAGTGTCTTGGACTGCAAGGAGATCCAACCAGTCCATTATGAAGGAGATCAGCCCTGGGATTTCTTTGGAAGGAATGATGCTAAAGCTGAAACTCCAGTACTTTGGCCACCTCATGCGAAGAGTTGACTCATTGGAAAAGACTCTGATGCTGGGAGGGATTGGGGGCAGGAGGAGAAGGGGACATCAGAGGATGAGATGGCTGGATGGCATCACTGACTCAATGGACGTGTGTCTGAGTGAACTCCAGGAATTGGTGATGGACAAGGAGGCCTAGCATGCTGTGATTCATAGGGTCGCAAAGAGTCGGACACGACTGAGTGACTGAACTGAACTGAACAGTTGGAAACCAAAGTTTTATAAAATAGTTTGGGACATACTAATCCCCCAAAACATATTATAAAGAAGCTTGATGCAAAACATGCAGTATCACATAAAGTAACCTGCAACAAACATAATAGTTCTGCCCTTCTGTAATGCTCTAGTTCATGTTTTTTAGCATATTTAAACTAAGGAGCTCCTCCTCAGTAACAAGAGTTCTTAAAATTTCCTACAGAAAGATATTTTCGGGTGGAATCTTTATAAAGCACCCCAAAGGTAACACTATAAAAAAAAAATCATGACATAGGTTGAACATCACTTCCATTGATAGGTGGCTGGGTCAAAGAACAGTTTGACTAAAAAATTGAGTTTTCCACTCACAACAAGAATAGGCATTTAGTGCCATTCTATTAGATTCCAGGCAAGTTTAATTTTCCATGTTTTTGAGTATAAGGAGATTAGCTGGAATGGATGCTGAGCCAGCAAGGTTCAAGCAGTGGTTACTCTTCTTGGCAGCTTAACTGGATGAGATCCCAGGCTGAGATCTCCTAATATTGGGGCAGTTCATTTCTTTTTTATTTATCCCTTGAATACCTATAATTTCCATTACATACATCTATCAGAAAAGCCCTTCATGTTCAGTCAAAGAGCTCCTTAATGGCCCACTAAAATCAGGGCATTTTAACGCACTGAATCTTTAAGAACAGCCAAAACAAAACAAAAAACCCTATATTTCCCTTCTTGTATTATTGGAAGTATTAAGTCTTCATATTACACATTTGGTTATTCAGTGTGGATTCATTCTGCACTAGAAAAAGTCACTTTTATTCTAAATTGGGCAAAGTCAGTCTTTTGAATGAAACAAAGGAAAAGGAAAAGTGCCTTTATATATATATATATATATATATATATATATATATACACACACACACATACATATATATATATAATTGTGCAAAAGTAGTTTTGTACACACTACTATATAAAATACAGAGAAGGTAATGGCACCCCACTCCAGTACCCTTGCCTGGAAAATCCCATGGATGAAAGAGCCTGGAAGGCTGCAGTCCATGGGGTCGCTAAGAGTCCGACACGACTGAGCGACTTCACTTTCACTTTTCACTTTCATGCATTGGAGAAGGAAATGGCAACCCACTCCAGTGTTCTTGCCTGGAGAATCCCAGGGACGGGGGAGCCTGGTGGGCTGCCGTCTATGGCGTCGCACAGGGTAGGACACGACTGAAGCGACTTAGCAGCAGCAGCAGCATATAAAATAGATATGTATTATGCAGGATGTTCTTGGAGATCTACTGTATAGCACAGAGGACTATAGTCAGTATTTTATAATAACCCATAAGGGAAAAGAATCCAAAACGGTATGCGTGTGTGTATATATATATATATATATATATATATATATATCACTTTATTGTCTGCCTGAAACTAACACAACATTGTGTATGAACTAAACTTCCAGTTAAAAAAAAATGGCTCTTCATATTATGCATGAATAAAAGCACATATTATAATTAAATACAGTCATTTAAAGTTAGCTTTGGCATGAACTTGGGCAAATTCTTGAAGTTGGTGAGGGACAGGGAAGTCTGGCCTGCTGCAGTCCATGGGGTCATGAAGAGTCAGACAGGTCATGGTGACTGAACACCAAAGTTAGCTAGAAGAGGAAAGAGAATGGAAACAATAGAAGGATATCCAGTTAGTTGTTACAAAGTTCCAGACTTGAGGTATTTGTGCCATGAGATTGTCTATTGTGAACAATACAAAAGAACATTAAGTTAATTAAATAACACTTTCTAAGTGTCCATTATGTACCACACTGTGGTGTTTGGATTCTTGCACACATTCTCTTATTTAGTGTTCATAGCAATTCTTTTAGATAATATTATTGCCACTGTGTACAGAGATCAAGCAAAGTTCAGAAAAGTTAAATGAAATAGAAAGGGTTTTAGTATTTATTAGAACCAAATTTTTTGTTTTGTTTTGTTTTTTAACCATAATGGCCTGACTTGAAAGATTATACTCTTCCTCTAAATTAGAGTTCTGCAGACGTTTCCTATAGAGGGTGAGATAATGAATACTTAGACTTTACAAACTATATTGTAAACTATATAAAACAAGCTGTAAGCCATATTTGACCAATGCAGCACAGTTTTCAACCCTGCTTCAAAAAATATTGTATATATCAAGCTTGGAGTGAAAACAAGCAGTACCCTATCTAGATTTCCATCACCAGCCACTGCACTCATCTCCCAATTCTTAATTGGTCACAACTTCATCCTTCCTTGGGGTATTTCTCTGTTGGAACACTTCAAACTTTAAGTTCAAGAAGTACTGTGAATGCCAAGTAAGCTCATCATTATGCCAAAAATCAAAAGCAGAGGGAAAAATCATAAAAGGCATTTTATTACCAAGGAGAATCAGTAATATTAATAGCTGGCATCAATAGAAATGATGAAAATGGGCAAACAATAGAGTAAAATGTTTTAAATATGGAAAGAAAATATGTATCAAACTAAAATTTTACATCTACAACAAATAATGCTGAAAAGTGAAGTCAAAATAAGGATGCATGTATGTAAACACAAACTTAGGGAATCACTTACCTGCAAAGCTTCACCTACAGAAATATTGAGACAAATTTATTTTTAAATTAAACATCTGAACAAATCAGGAAATGAGTCATGCAAATATCTTGGGAAGAGTACTCTAGGCACTGGAACCTAGCCAGTACAAAAGCCTTAAGGTGAGTTTATGAAAGATTATGGTTTGAATGGAATAAACAATTGGGAGATTAATGAAAGATGAGGTTACAGGAGAATTTTGCCACCATGATGTTTGCTCCAATTACATGGAAGACAGAAGAGGGTTTTGATCAAAGGGATCAAACAATCTGGCTTATGTTTTAAAAATTTTTCCTTTATTATTGGAACTAAAGGTGAGATGTATCTTTCAAAATTTTAAACTGATATGGACAAAATGTAGCTTGTTAATAAGACTACACCCATATCATCACATGCAAACCACACATATTACACAAACACACACAAAACATAGTACTTAGTATGTCATGTCAGCTGGTAAACTGACATGCAAATTCATGTAATACCTAATATTTCAAATAATTCCATGTGTACCGATCTATTTTTCCAAGTAAGTTTTACTGTGTTAATTTAATAATGTAAAATGGAGAGTTTTAATGTGATCTGTTAGAGACAACCAAACTAATGGAAAGACAAAATGTAATATTTGTTATGAATGTTGTCTAATTCTATTTCCACAAAGTCATATTGCCATATATTTGATATTTATAAAATATCAAACTATATTATGTAAGTTGAAAGAAATGAGGAAATATATAGTCAACCATATTTGAATTTTAAAACCTTTTTGAAGACTTTACTATTTAATCATACAATGAGAATGCACATATGATAAAATCTGAACCAATGTTTTATAACTGACATTACATTTAAATTTTACCAAGAACTACTAAAGTTTGCAATATAATTACACAAAAGTGAAAAATATCAAATTATTAATTATGTTTCAAAGTAGCCATTTATTTTTCTCTTTAAATTTCAGAGACTGAATTTAAAATTCCTTGTTTGATTTTCATTTTTAAACATATTGATCTATGTGGTCATACATTATTAAACAAGTTACAAAGTAATAATAATTGTAGAGATACTCATAAGGCAGGGCTCAGCAAACATTTTCTGTGAAGGATCAGTTATAAGGTAGCTGTTTCAATGACTCAATTCTGCTTTTATAGCACAAAGCATCATAAAATAGGTGTAAATATATTACATTGCTGGTTTTGACTACAAATTATTTTAAACAGCAGATGACAGGCTGAATTTGACCAGTGGGTATAATTTGGAAATTGTACCATGTAGCATTAAGAAATAACCAATCAGTGTACTTGACTAGAACTCTTATTGTGCAATAGGGATTTGTTTTTGCAATAATTGTGATACAATTTGATGGAGATTGAACATTTTATGGTCATTGACTTCAGAAAAACCTCTTAAAAATGAAATTAATTTAAATATTTTATTTTTGAATTTGAATCATGAAATTTTTGTAATATTTTATCAACAACATCAAGCATTAACCACCAAAATATTTTCCATATATTTGTCTAGCTTTCAAGGAAGATACACACAAAAGTAAGCTGGAAAACAAAGTAATTGAATTAATATTCATGTTAAATAAATTTGTATTAATCAGATATATGATATCTTGACCAAACCTAGCCTAAATAGATTATTAGCAATGATTAAGAAGGAATGGGTTAATACTATAAAAATATTCACTCACAATCAGTTTATACATGATTCAATGCCATTCTCTCAAATCTTCCCACCCTCTCCCTCTCCCACAGAGTCCATAAGACTGTTCTATACATCAGTGTCTCTTTTGCTGTCTTGTACACAGGGTTATTGTTACAATCTTTCTAAATTCCATATATATGCGTTAGTATACTGTATTGGTGTTTTTCTTTCTGGCTTACTTCACCCAGTATAATAGGCTCCAGTTTCATCCACCTCATTAGAACTGATTCAAATGTATTCTTTTTAATGGCTGAGTAATACTCCATTGTGTATATGTACCATGGCTTTCTTATCCATTCATCTGCTGATGGACATCTAGGTTGCTTCCATGTCCTGGCTATTATAAACAGTGCTGCGATGAACATTGGGGTACATGTGTCTCTTTCCCTTCTGGTTTCCTCAGTGTGTATGCCCAGCAGTGGGATTGCTGGATCATAAGGCAGTTCTATTTCCAGTTTTTTAAGGAATCTCCACACTGTTCTCCATAGTGGCTGTACTAGTTTGCATTTCCACCAACAGTGGAAGAGGGTTCCCTTTTCTCCACATCCTATCCAGCATTTATTGCTTGTAGACTTTTGGATCGCAGCCATTCTGACTGGTGTGAAGTGATACCTCATAGTGGTTTTGATTTGCAATTCTCTGATAATGAGTGATGTTGAGCATCTTTTCATGTGTTTGTTAGCCATCTGTATTTCTTCTTCAGAGAATTGTCTATTCAGTTCTTTGGCCCATTTTTTGATTGGGTCATTTATTTTTCTGGAATTGAGCTGTAGGAGTTGCTTGTATATTTTTGAGATTAGTTGTTTGTCCGTTGCTTCATTTGCTATTATTTCTCCCATTCTGAAGGCTGTCTTTTCACCTTGCTTATAGTTTCTTTTGTTTTGCAGAAGCTTTTAAGTTTAATTAGGTCCCATTTGTTTATTTTTGCTTTTATTTCCAATATTCTGGGAGGTGGTTCATAGAGGATCCTGCTGTGATGTATGTCAGAGAGTGTTTTGCCTATGTTTTCCTCTAGGAGTTTTATAGTTTCTGGTCTTACTTTTAGGTCTTTAATCCATTTTGAGTTTATTTTTGTGTATGGTGTTAGAAAGTGTTCCAGTTTCATTCTTTTATGAGTGGTTGACCAGTTTTCCCAGTACCACTCGTTAAAGAGATTGTCTTTAATCCATTGTATATTCTTGCCTCCTTTGTCAAAAATAAGGTGTTCATATGCACGTGGACTTATCACTGGGCTTTCTATTTTTTTCCATTGATCTATATTTCTGTCTTTGTGCCAGTACCATACTGTCTTGATGACTGTGGCTTTGTAGTAGAGCCTGAAGTCAGGCAGGTTTATTCCTCCAGTTTCATTCTTCTTTCTCAAGATTGCTTTGGCTATTCGAGGTTTTTTGTATTTCCATACAAATTGTGAAATTATTTGTTCTAGCTCTGTGAAGAATACTGTTGGTAGCTTGATAGGGATTGCACTGAATCTATAAATTGCTTTGGGTAGTATACTCATTTTCACTATATTGATTCTTTCAATCCATGAACATGGTATATTTCTCCATCTATTAGTGTCCTCTTTGATTTCTTTCACCAGTGTTTTATAGTTTTCTATATGTAGATCTTTAGTTTCTTTAGTTAGATATATTCCTAAGTATTTTATTCTTTTCATTGCAATGGTGAATGGAATTGTTTCCTTAATTTCTCTTTCTATTTTCTCATTATTAGTGTATGGGAATGCAATGGACTTCTGTGTGTTGATTTTATATCCTGCAACTTTACTATATTCATTGATTAGTTCTAGTAATCAATGGTGGAGTCTTTAGGGTTTTCTATGTAGAGGATCATGTCATCTGCAAATAGTGAGAGTTTTACTTCTTCTTTTCCAATTTGGATTCCTTTTATTTCTTTTTCTGCTCTGATTGCTGTGGCCAAAACTTCCCAAACTATGTTGAATAGTAATGGTTAAAGTGGGCACCCTTGTCTTGTTTCTGACTTTAGAGGAAATGCTTTCAATTTTTCACCATTGAGGATAATGTTTGCTGTGGGTTTGTCATATATAGCTTTTATTCTGTTGAGGTATGTTTCTTCTATTCCTGCTTTCTGGAGAGTTTTTATCATAAATGGATGTTGAATTTTGTCAAAGGCTTTCTCTGCATCTATTGAGATAATCATATGGTTTTTATTTTTCAATTTGTTGATGTGGTGTATTATATTGATTGATTTGTGGATATTGAAGAATCCTTGCATCCCTGGGATAAAACCCACTTGGTCATGGTGTATGATCTTTTTAATGTGTTGTTGGATTCTGATTGCTAGAATTTTGTTAAGGATTTTTGCATCTATGTTCATCAGTGATATTGGCCTGTAGTTTTCCTTTTTTGTGGGATCTTTGTCAGGTTTTGGTATTAGGGTGATGGTGGCCTCATAGTATGACTTTGGAAGTTTACCTTCCTCTGAAATTTTCTGGAAGAGTTTGAGTAGGATAGGTGCTAGCTCTTCTCTAAATTTTTGGTAGAATTCAGCTGTGAAGCTGTCGGGACCTGGGCTTTTGTTTGCTGGAAGATTTCTGATTACAGTTTCAATTTCCATGCTTGTGATGGGTCTGTTAAGATTTTCTATTTCTTCCTGGTCCAGTTTTGGAAAGTCGTACTTTTTAAGAATTTGTCCATTTCTTCCACGTTGTCCATTTTATTGGCATATAATTGCTGATAGTAGTCTCTTATGATCCTTTGTATTTCTGTGTTGTCTGTTGTGATCTCTCCATTTTTGTTTCTAATTTTATTGATTTGATTTTTCTCCCTTTGTTTCTTGATGAGTCTGGCTAATGGTTTGTCAATTTTATTTATCCTTTCAAAGAACCAGCTTTTGGCTTTGTTGATTTTTGCTATGGTCTCTTTTGTTTCTTTTGCATTTATTTCTGCCCTGATTTTTAAGATTTTTTTCCTTCTACTAACCCTGGGGTTCTTTATTTCTTCCTTTTCTAGTTGCTTTAGATGTAGAGTTAGGTTATTTATTTGACTTGTTTCTTGAGATATGCCTGTATTGCTATGAACTTTCCCCTTAGGACTGCTTTTACAGTGTTCCACAGGTTTTGGGTTGTTGTGTTTTCATTTTCATTCATTTCTATGCAAATTTTGATTTCTTTTTTGATTTCTTCTATGATTTGTTGGTTATTCAGCAGCATGTTGTTCAGCCTCCATATGTTAGAATTTTTAATAGTATTTCTCCTGTAATTGAGATCTAATCTTACTGCATTGTGGTCAGAAAAGATGCTTGGAATGATTTCTATTTTTTTGAATTTACCAA
Organism: Bos taurus; assembly: GCF_002263795.3. Lineage (NCBI taxonomy): Eukaryota > Metazoa > Chordata > Mammalia > Artiodactyla > Bovidae > Bos > Bos taurus. The sequence continues at coordinate 48,580,431 of NC_037333.1, read as the reverse complement.
GGCTAGACTTATGGCCCAGGATGTGATCTATCCTGGAGAAGGTTCCATGTGAGCTTGAGAAAAAGGTGAAATTCATTGTTTTGGGATGAAATGGCCTATAGATATCAATTAGGTCTAACTGGTCTATTGTACCACTTAAAGTTTGTATTTCCTTGTTAATTTTCTGTTTAGTTGATCTATCCATAGGTGTGAGTGGGGTATTAAAGTCTCCCACTATTATTGTGTTATTGTTAATTTCTCCTTTCATAATTGTTAGCATTTGTCTTACAAATTGTTTTGCTCCTATGTTGGGTGCATATATACTTATAATTGTTATATCTTATTCTTGGATTGATCCTTTGATCATTATGTAGTGACCTTCTTTGTCTTTTTTCACAGCCTTTGTTTTAAAGTCTATTTTATATGATATAAGTATTGCTACTCCTGCTTTCTTTTGGTCCCTATTTGCATGGAAAATCTTTTTCAAGCCCTTCACTTTCAGTCTGTATGTGTCCCCTGTTTTGAGGTGGGTCTCTTGTAGACAACATATGTAGGGGTCTTGTTTTTGTATCCATTCAGCCAGTCTTTGTCTTTTGGTTGGGGCATTCAACCCATTTACATTATTAATTATTGATAAGTATGATCCCGTTGCCATTTACTCTATTGTTTTGGGTTCAAATTTATACACCCTTTTTGTGTTTCCTGTCTAGAGAATATCTTTTAGTATTTTTTGGAGAGCTAGTTTGGTGGTGCTTAATTCTCTCAGCTTTTGCTTGTCTGTAAAGCTTTTGATTTCTCCTTTGTATTTGAATGAGATCCTTGCTGGGTACAATAATCTGGGCTGTAGGTTATTTTCTTTCATCACTTTAAGTATGTCTTGCCATTCCCTCCTGTCTTGAAGAGTTTCTATTGAAAGATCAGCTTTTATCCTTATGGGAATTCCCTTGTGTGTTATTTGTTGTTTTTCTCTTGCTGCTTTTAATATTTGTTCTTTGTGTTTGATCTTTGTTAATTTGATTAATATGTGTCTTGGGGTGTTTCACCTTGGGTTTATCCTGTTCAGGACTCTCTGGGTTTCTTGGACTTGAGGGATTATTTCCTTCCCCATTTTAGGGAAGTTTTCAACTATTATCTCCTCAAGTATTTTCTCATGGTCTTTCTTTTTGTCTTCTTCTGGGACTCCTATGACTCGAATGTTGTAGTGTTTATATATTGTCCTGGAGGTCTCTGAGATTGTCCTCATTTCTTTTAATTCATTTTTCTTTTTCCCTCTCTGGTTCATTTATTTCTACCATTCTGTCTTCTAATTCACTAATCCTATCTTCTGCCTCTGTTATTCTACTATTTTTTGCCTCCAGAGTGTTTTTGATCTCATTTATTGCATTATTCATTATATATTGACTCTTTTTTATTTCTTCTAGGTCCTTGTTAAACCTTTCTTGCATCTTCTCAATCCTTGTCTCCAGGCTATTTATCTGTGATTCCATTTTGATTTCAAGACTTTGGGTCAATTTCACTATCATTATTCAGAATTCTTTATCAGGTAGATTCCCTATCTCTTCCTGTTTGGTTTGGTGGGCATTTATCCTTTACCTTTACCTGTTGGGTATTCCTCTGTCTCTTCATCTTGTTTATATTGCTGAGTTTGGGGTGTCCTTTCTGTATTCTGGCAGTTTGTGGAGTTCTGTTTATTGTGGAGTTTCCTCGCTGTGTGTGGGTTTGTACAGGTGGCTTGTCAAGGTCTCTTGGTTAGGGAAGCTTGTTTCAGTGTTCTGGTGGGTGGAGCTGCTGGATTTCTTCTCTCTGGAGTGCAATGAAGTGTCCAGTAATGAGTTATGAGATGTCTATGGTTTTGTAGTAACTTTGGGCAGCCTGTGTGTTGGAGCTCAGGGCTGTGTTCCTGTGTTGCTGGAGAATTTGCTTCGTATGTCTTGCCCTGGAACTTGTTGGCCCTTGTGTGGTGCTTGATTTCAGTGTAGGTATGGAGGTGTTTGATGAGCTCCTGTAAGTTAATGTTCCCTGGAGTCAGGAGTTCCCTGGATTTAGGGTTTGGACTTAATCCTCCTGCTTTCAGTTATTGGTCTTATTTTTACAGTAGTCTCAAAACTTCTCCTTCTATACAGCACCATCAATAAAACATCTAGGTTAAAGATGAAAAGTTTCTCCACCATGTGGGTCACCCAGAGAGGTTCACAGTGTTACACGGAGAAGAGAAGAGGGAGGAGGGAGTTAGAAGTGACCAGAATGAAATGAGGTGGAATCAGTAGAGGAGAAAGTGGGCTAGCCAGTAATCACTTCCTTATGTGCACTCCACAACTGGACCACTCAGAGATGTTCATGGAGTTATACAGAGAAGAGAAGAGGAAGGAAGGAGACAGAGGTGGCCAGGAGGATAAAAGGGGGGAATGAAAAGGGGGGAGACAGATCCAGCCAGTAATCAGTTCCCTAAGTGTTCTCCACTGTCTGGAACACACAGAAATTCACAGAGTTGGGTAGAGTAGAGAGGAGTTAGGGAGGAGACACAGGCGACCTGGTGGAGAAAAAGGAGAGTCCAAAGGGGGAGAGAGCAGTCAAGCCAGTAATCTCGCTCCCAAGTGAAAAATGGGTATTGAAGGTTGGGTTCTTAAAGGTACAAAATTGGTAACAAATACCTAAAAGCAAAAATTAAAAATCTAGAGTAGAGTTTGCAATTTCAAAAATACAATGTTAAAGAAAGGAAGAAGGAAAAGAATGAGAGAAAAAAAAAAAAACAAAGTCACAAAAATTATAAAGAAAACATAGGGAGAAAATTGATAACAAATATGAAAAAGCATAAATTAAAAATCTAGAGTAGAGTTTAGAATTTCAGAAATACAATATTAAAGAAAAGAAAAAGAGAAGGAAAAAAGTCCCAAAATTATTTAAAAAAAATATAGGTACAAAATTGATAACAAATACCAAAAAGCTCAAATTAAAAATCTAGAGCAGAGTTTGGAATTTCAAAAATACAATGTTAAAGAAAAGAAGAAAAAAAAAAGAGAGAGAGAAAAAAGAAAAAAAAAACAAGGTTACAAAAATTGTAAAGAATATATATGAAGTTTGCTTTAAAAAAAAATAGGGTCTTTCTTTTTTTTTTTTGCATAGTAATAGTAGGTTATAAAAGTGAAAATTAAAGGAGTAATAGAGGACTTAAAATTTTTTAAAAAATTTAAAAAAGAAAGAAAGAATGATTGTAAAAATAGTAAAAATATATCTAGGACTTTCTCTGGTGTTGTGGATATTGTGGGGTCAGTTCATTTTTGGCCAGTTCCTTGGTCCAGCTTATATTTCTCAAGATCTATAGGCCCCTTCCTATGTAGTCGGTACTAACGACAGGGTTTTAATCTATTTCCTGTGGCTTCCAAGGCGGTTCCCTCTGTTATAGCTTCTTCTGTTTGCTGGTCTCTTCAGTGTCTGATTTCTGCCCTGATACAAAGGGGGCGGTGGTGGACACTTTTTTTTTTAGGCTCACTTGTTCAGTCGCGCTGTGGGGAGGGAGGGACGCTGCAAACAAGTAACACTGGCGTGTGCTCACAGTGCCTCAGCCACACTGGGCCTGCCCCCCACTCACTGCACGTGTAGCCTCCCTGCCCACACTGCTCAGGCTCTAGGTTGCTCTGCCGGGAACCGTCCGAGGCCGGCCCTGGGCTGCTTGCACCTCCCAGGTCTAAGCCGCTCAGGTTCAGGCACTCGGGTAGTCCTCAGAGGCGCAGACTTGGTTGGGCCTGCTTTTTGTGCCCTTCCCAGGTCCGAGCAGCTCAGGTGATGAGGTGTTTGGCGAGTGCGGGTGCTGCGACTTATCGCCTCCCTGCCACTCGGTTTTCTGGGTGTACAACCGGCACACCTTCTCAGGCGGATGTTGACTGTCCAGAACCCCAAGAAGTCTTAGCAAAGAAGCCTGCTTACAGTTTTGTAGATAATGTCTCTCTGGGGCTGCGATTGCCCCCTTCTGGCTCTGGCTGCCTGTCACCCGAGGGGGATGACCTGCAGCTGGCTATCTCTGTTCAGTCCTTTGTTCCGTGCGCGGGCCTGGCAGTGTCTCAGGTTAGGGCTGGCTTTTTGCCTGGTAGTTATCCCACAGTCTGGTTTGGTAGCCCAAATTAGTTTGCTCAGGTAGCGCTCGGGGCATTCAGGCCAGATCCTTACTCTAAGCGATGCATCCCACGCCTCCCTGCCCAGCCCCCACTTGCTAGTGGTGGGTGCCGGCATCTGCGCTGCTTCTCCGCTAGGGGAGTTACTGTGGGGCTCGTAATCTGTGGGTTTTAATTGTTTATTTATTTTTCCTCCCTGTTATGTTGCCCTCTGTGCTTCCAAGGCTCGGCACAGACCCGGCCGTGAAAGCGTTTCCTGGTATTTGGAAACTTCTCTCTTTTTAAGACTCCCTTCCTAGGACGGAGCTCCGGCCCTCCCTCTTTTGTCTCTTTTTTGTCCTTTATATTTTTTCCTACCTCCTTTCAAAGACAATGGGTTGCTTTTCTGGGTGCCTGATGTCCTCTACCAGCATTCAGAAGTTGTTTTGTGGTATTTACTTGGCGTTTAAATGTTCTTTTGATGAATTTGTGGGGGGAGAAAGTGGTCTCCCCATCCTATTCCTCTGCCATCTTCCATGCAAGGACCTCCTCTTTCACTTTCATCAAGAGGCTCTTTAATTCTTCACTTTCTGCCATAAGGGTGGTGTCATCTGTATATTTGAGGTTATTGATATTTCTCCCAGCAATCTTGATTCCAGCTTGTGCTTCAGCCCAGCGTTTCTCATGATCTATTCTGCATATAAGTTAAATAAGCAGGGTGACAATATACAGCCTTGACAGACTCCTTTTCCTATTTGGAACAAGTCTGTTGTTCCATGTCCAGTTTGAACTGTTGCTTCCTGACCTGCATGCGGGTTTCTCAGAAGGTGGTCTGGTATTCCCATCTCTTTCAGAATTTTCCACAGTTTATTGTAATCCACACAGTCAAAGGCTTTGGCATAGTCAATAAAGAAGAAATAGACGTTTTTCTGAAACTCTTACTCCTTCGATGATCCAGCAGATGTTGGCAATTTGATCTCTTCTTCCTCTGCCTTTTCTAAAACCAGCTTGAACATCTGAAAGTTTACAGTTCATGTATTTTTGAAGCCTGGCTTGGAGAATTTAAAGCATTACTTTACTAGCGTGTGAGATGAGTGCAATTGTGTGGTAGTTTGAGCATTCTTTGGCATTGCCTTTCTTAGGGATTGGAATGAAAACTGACCTTTTCCAGTCTTGTGACCACGGCTGAGTTTTCCAAATTTGCTGACATATTGAGTGCAGCACTTTCACACCATCATCTTTTAGGTTTTGAAAAAAAGCTCAACTGGAATTCCATCACTCCACTAGCTTTGTTCGTAGTGTTGCTTCCTAAGGCCCACTTGACTTCACATTCCAGGATGTGAAATTATGGAGCCACAAACAGAAGCATTCTGAATTGCTGGAGGAATATTACCCTATAGACTCCCTTGGACAAGCAGTGCAATTTACACAAGTGAGAACTAAATTTTCCTTATATTGTGATCATGGTCTGCCTGCTACCACGTTATAGTCTCTTCCATCATAACTAGTATGGTGTAGACATTGAAGAAAAGATTTTTAAAGCAGTGAAACAGAATTAAAAAAGAAAAAATAAAACACCCTAAACATGTGATACATATGAATTAAATGACATTTTTGTTTACACAGTAATATTTAATCTGCTTCTGTGGTTAACATTGACTCCTGATCATTTTCCAAGCCATTAAATATCATTCTACAATATAATGTTTGATAATTGCATAATCTTATATAGAACAGTCTATGAAAATTTATTCAATCATTTTCTATTCTTAGACAGTTAGGTGGTTCACAAAAATTTTCCATTGCAAACTGTATTGGGATGAACAATATGGTTAGATCTTATATCCACAATCACTTCTATGAAATAAATGCCTAGAAATAAAATTTCTGACATGAATGCTAAAGAAATCGTGACTTTTATGTAGACTATTTGTCATAAATGTACTAATTTAGACCACCACTTATAATTAAGAGCAATTTTTGTCACTACTTTAAGTCAATTTAAAAAATTTAATTTCAATAATGCTAATTATGTAAGAAACTGAGCACTTTATTTCTTCCATGTGCAAACATTTTTAACTCTGCATCTTACATGTATTTTTAATTATATTTATTTTTAATTGATTGATGATTGTTTTACAATACTGGTTTGATTTCTGTTGTACATCAACATGTATTAGTCATAGGTATACATATGTCTCCTCCCTACCTGAACCTCCCACCTCCCACCCTTTCCCACTCCTCTATGCTATTACAGAGCCCTGGTTTGCATTCCCTGTGTCATACAACAAATTTCTGCTGTCTACATATTTTACATATGGTAATGTATATGCTTCCATGCTACTCTTTCCATTCATCTCACCCTCTTCTTCCTCTCCCCAACTCTTGTTCATAGGTCTGTTCTCTATGTCTACATCTCCATTGCTGCCTTGCAAATAGGTTCATCAGTATCATCTTTCTAGATTCCATATATATGCATTTATATATGATAATTGTTTTTCTCTTTCTGACTTACTTCACTCTGTATAATAGGCTCATAGTTCAACCACCTCATTAGAACTGACACAAATGTGTTCCTTTTTATGGTTGAGTAGTTTTCCATTGTATATATGTACCACAGTTTCTTTATCATAGGCATATAGGTTACTTCCATGTTATAGCTATTGTAAGCAGTGTTGTAATGAACATTGAGATGCATGTATTTTTTTCAGTTTTGGTTTCATCCAGGTATATACCTAGAAGTGGTATTGCTAGGTTATATGGTGGTTTTATTCCTGGTTTTTAAAGGAATCTCCATACTGTCTTCCATAGTGGCTTTATCAATTTACATTACCACCAGAAGTGCAAGAAGGTTCCCTTTTCATCACACCCTCTTCTGCACTTGTTGCTTGTAGATTTTTTATGCATACTTTAAAATTCAAATAAACATGCCAAAATTTTTTCAGGAATGTTGGGAATTGGCTTCAATTTAATTCAACTCAATATCTGTATATTAAGTACTTACCAATGTTTGGTCATCTCCAAAGCACTGAGTGACTCAGTGTTAGAGTATTGTATGAAAATTTCAACTCAAAATCTTCAAGTAAACTTTCTTAAAATAGACATTTTTAAAATTGGGTCAATCAAGTTCTAAGTCATTTACAATTCAATTTGCTCTTAAAATTATATATTAGAATCTGTAACCAAGCAATTATATGTATAATGCCTATAAAATTTTTTGAAAACTCCTTTTTTTATATATTTAAGTTATATGACTGGCAATACATTTATTTTTATTTTTATCTACATGTACTAGGCTTCCCAGGTAGCTCAGTGGTAAAGAATCTGCCTGCCAATGCAGGAGATGCAAGTTCAGTTCCTGAGATAGGAAGATCCCCTGGAGAAGAAAATGGCAATCCACTCCAGTATTCTTGTCTGGAAAATCCCATGGACAGAGGAGCCTGGTTGGCTACAGTTCCATGGGATCACAAAAGAGTCAGATAGACTTGGCAACTAAACAATAAAAACAACTAATCTCAAAAATATACAAGCAACTCCTACAGCTCAACTCCAGAAAAATAAATGACCCAATCAAAAAATGGGCCAATGAACTAAATAGACATTTCTCCAAAGAAGACATACAGATGGCTAACAAACACATGAAAAGATGCTCAACATCACTCATTATCAGAGAAATGCAAATCAAAACCACTATGAGGTACCATTTCATGCCAGTCAGAATGGCTGCGATCCAAAAGTCTACAAGCAATAAATGCTGGAGAGGGTGTGGAGAAAAGGGAACCCTCTTCCACTGTTGGTGGGAATGCAAACTAGTACAGTCACTATGGAGAACAATGTGGAGATTCCTTAAAAAACTGGAAATAGAACTGCCTTATGATCCAGCAATCCCACTGCTGGGCATACACACTGAGGAAACCAGAAGGGAAAGAGACACGTGTACCCCAATGTTCATCGCAGCACTGTTTATAATAGCCAGGACATGGAAGCAACCTAGATGTCCATCAGCAGATGAATGGATAAGAAAGCCATGGTACATATACACAATGGAGTATTACTCAGCCATTAAAAAGAATACATTTGAATCAGTTCTAATGAGGTGGATGAAACTGGAGCCTATTATACAGAGTGAAGTAAGCCAGAAGGAAAAACACCAATACAGTATACTAACGCATATATATGGAATTTAGAAAGATGGTAACAATAACCCAGTGTACGAGACAGCAAAAGAGACACTGATGTATAGAACAGTCTTATGGACTCTGTGGGAGAGGGAGAGGGTGGGAAGATTTGGGTGAATGACATTGAAACACGTAAAATATCATGTAGGAAACGAGATGCCAGTCCAGGTTCGATGCACGATACTGGATGCCTGGGGCTGATGCACTGGGACGACCCAGAGGGATGGTATGGGGAGGGAGGAGGGAGGAGGGTCTAGGATGGGGAACACATGTATACCTGTGGCGGATTCATTTTGATGTTTGGCAAAACTAATACAATTATATAAAGTTTAAAAATAAAATAAAATAAATAAATAAATAAACAAGAAAAAAATCAGGTGTCTAGTATTGTCAACTTCATTTCAGAAACTGAATACTTGAACAAAATCTGTAATCAATGTTCAGGGAAAAGTTTTTGATTGTCTCAGGTTGTATCAAGTTTCTGTCTCTGGTGGTATCAACTGTGGCTACAAAGCTGGGTTGTATTGTATGAAAGCAACTTTCCTTGAGGTGTTTTTCTCAAAACTGATGCATGCACAATGAGAAAAAGAAAGCATTCCTGAGCATGTGCCACAACACCCAGCACCATGGATGTTTAATGATCATCCTTCTAATGTATTATATATCTTTCCTCTCATTACAAACACCATGTTTTGTATTATTAAGAATACACAGAAGAACTGTGCAAAAAAGAACTTCATGACCCAGATAATCATGATGGTGTGATCATTCACCTAGAGCCAGACATCCTGGAATGTGAAGTCAAAAGGGCCTTAGGAAGCATCACTACAAACAAAGCTAGTGGAGATTATGGAATTCCAGTTGAGTTCTTTCAAATCCTAAAAGATGATGCTGTGAAAGTGCTGCACTCAATATGTCAGCAATTTGGAAACTCAGCCATGGTCACAGGACTGGAAAATGTCAGTTTTCATTCCAATCCTTATGAAAGACAATGCCAAAGAATGCTCAAACTACAGCACAATTGCACTTATCTCACATGCTAGTAAAGTAATGCTCAGAATTCTCCAAGCCAGGCTTCAGTAATACATGAACTGTGAACTTCCAGATGTTCAACCTGGTTTTAGAAAAGGCAACGGAAGAAAAGATCAAATTGCCAACATCTCTTGGATCATCAAAAAAGCAAGAGAGTTCCAGAAAAACATATATTTCTTCTTTATTGATTATGCCAAAGCCTTTGACTGTGTGCATTACAATAAACTGTGGAAAATTCTGAAAGAGATGGGAATACCAGACTACCTCTTGATAAACCTGTATGCAGGTCAGGAAACAACAGTTAGAACTGGAAATGGAACAACAGACTGGTTCCAAATAGGTAAGGGAGTCTGTCAAGGCTGTATATTTTCACCCTGCTTATTTAACTTATATGCAGAGTACATCATGAGAAATGCTGGGCTGGAACAAGCACAAGCTGGAATCAAGATTGCTGGGAGAAACATCAGTAACCCAGATATGCAGATGACACCAACCTTATGGCAGAAAGTGAAGAAGAACTAAAGAGCCTCTTGATGAAAGTGAAAGAGGAAAGTGAAAAAATTGGCTTAAAGCTTAACATTCATAAAACTAAGATCATGGCATCTGGTCCCATCACTTCATGGCAAATAGATGGGAAACAGTGGAAACAGTGGCTGACTTTATTTTTATTCCAAAATCACTGCAGATGGTGATTGCAGCCATGAAATTAAAAGACACTTACTCCTTGGAAGGAAAGTTATGACCAACCTAGACAGCATATTAAAAAGCAGAGACATTACTTTGTCAACAAAGGTCTGTTTAGTCAAGGCTATGGTTTTTCCATAAGTCATGTATGGATATGAGAGCTGGATTATAAAGAAAGCTGAGCACAGAAGAGTTGATGCTTTTGAACTGTGGTGTTGGAGAAGACTCTTGAGAGTCCCTTGGACTGCAAGGATATCCAACCAGTCCATCCTGAAGGAGATCAGTCCTGGGTGTTCATTGGAAGGACTGATGCTGAAGCTGAAACTCCAATACTTTGGACACCTAATGTGAAGAGCTGACTCATCTGAAAAGATCCTTATGCTGGGAAAGATTGGGGGCAGGAGGAGAAGGGGATAACAGGATGAGATGGTTTGATGACATCACCAACTCAATGGACATAACTTTGGGTAAACTCCAGGAGTTTGTGATGGACAGGGGGGCCTGGTCTGCTGTTGTTCATGTGTTCGCAAAGAGTCAGACACGACTGAGTGACTGAACTCAACTGATCCTTGTCATTTAACTTCTTGTATGCCTTATCTAGCAAACAATCATCTACCTGATGGTGTCACCTGTGGACGTCTTTTTTACTAATATATCTCTTAAGCCAGGTATGCATGTGTTCTCAGTTGCTCAGTCATGTCCAATTCTTTACAGCTCCATGGACTGTAGCTTACCAGACTCCTCTATACATGGAATTTCCCAGGCAAAAATATTGAAGTTGGTTGCCATTTCCTACTCCAGAGGATCTTCCCAATTCAGGGATTGAACCCTTATTTCCTGTATTGCAGGTGGATTCTTTACCACTGTGCCACCTGGGAAGCCCAAAGCCAAACATACCATCTGACAAATGGTAAGTTCTTGATAAATATATGTCAAATGGATGAGTAAATAATTGTTGGATATCATTATAGTAAAGCATATAGGTGCCTGCATTTTTTACATTTTCTCATTAGCATATTTTGACAGTAAGTAGTATTCAAATAATTCAAATAGATTAAGTGTACATTTAATGAGTACTCACTATACATAATATTAGAGCCTTACATACTAAGGATATAGAACTAAATAGATACTTTCTCTGCTCTTAGGAGGGGAATCGCCCAGTAGGGGATAGAAACTTTTAGATACACATACTGTATGTGGTGATAAGGAAAGTTGAAGGATGCTGTGCCAGATAATCAAAAAGAAGTTCAACTCAAAAATGGTTTATTCAATGAGCTAGTCCAATCAGCCAAGTAAAAGACATGGTCTTATAATAATTTTTATTTTAAAAAATGATTTTAACGTGTCAACTTAGCTTCCAAGTTCTTTGCGGTGAAGCTACACAGAAAAAGTAATATACCAAGAGTACCACATATGTCTATACCCGTCACTGCATTTTTTATGTCCAAAATATATGTATTTTTGAGGAACTGTATTTTAGTTCTTGAGATGACCTTGCCAATTGTTCTCATTTTTGTCAGACTTTGCATTTTGGTGAAATATGTATAACTCTGCCCAATTCCGGACCACTATACTGCATATAAAGTGACTGAGGGCACGTTTGTATACAGAGAACAAAATTTTCTTCTGTTCAAAGTTATCTAACCCTCTGAGATTGAAGTAAGTTTATATTCAGCAAAACTATAACTGATCCAAATTATCTACTACATTACAGATGTCCACTGTCAGAATTCAGTTAATCAAAGCAAGGTGTTTTACTGTCCTCCCTCATCAGTGGAGTGTGTGTGTGTGTGTGTGTGTGTGTGTGTATATATATATATATAATATATATATATATATAATATCAAAGCAATCAGCAATCACGAAAGGAGAAATAGAGTGGTTTCAGAAGAATCTGAGGGTCTCTAATTCTGAGACTCATTCACTAAACAGATTTCTGTATGCTTTTTAAATAGTGTATAAGTTTTGTCTGTAAATCAAATACAGCAGGCACAGTAGGTTTGAATCTTGATATAAGATGTAAACTAGGAACAAACATTGCTTTAGCTTTAGTTAACAGGAAGTTCTCATCCTGTCCCTTTACTTTTCCTTCCCCTATCCACCTCTTCCCTCTACTTCCCCTTCTTTTTCCCCTCCTCTCCTCTCCTCTTTCTTCCTCCTCCTCTTCTTCCTCCTACACTTCCCCTTGTCTAATAATTTTTCTAAATCCTAGCCAAATAAATTATTTAAAACAATTTTTTTAATTAGGAAAATATATCCACAAATCCATAATCATCACTACACCATGACAAAAGTATTTTAATACTTTAACATTTGTTCGTTAGAACAGAGACTATTTTGTGGTGAGAAAAAGATTTTTAACCCAAAGCTCTGGATTCAGAAACTGCCTCTATTAGTTGTTGGCTCTTATTTAGGAAATTCTAATATCTCCATACTACAGTTATCCAGCTCTAAATAATATCTATATTATAAGATTGTTTTGCGAATTAAAGTTAATAGACAGTAGACATCTAGAGACTTCATATCATATTTACAAAAAAATGCTTTACCATACTTATATAAACAGTTAGGAAAGGATTTTATTTTTTTTGAGCATGTAAGTAAAATATCTACAAATTATTCTACATAACATTGATGATTCACAGTAAAAAGAGCCCAAAGGACAAATGATTACTCAAAAAGAGAAAAAGCTATGAAGTAGACAAAATTCTACAGTATTCTAGAGGACTTTTTTCCTTATCCTTTCCTCACAAATGTGAATTCTGAGGTCAGAATATTAATCTCCTGATTTAATAGATTAGTGCTTTCATGAAAATGTTAAAATATTAATTTCAGAGACACTGTGATAAGGGTGTCAATAATTTTTTACCATGTGAATCAATATTCTCTAGTACAACAGAGAGATAGGAATCAATACATATTAGTTTAATGTCAAAGCTAGACATGCAGTTTTAAAAATAGGAAATTGCCTTCTGAGTGCAAAATAAATTTATTTTTTCTTAAAGTGAAAGATCTTTTCAGAGCCCAAGTCATGCCCTGGTGATTCTCTCAGTATTAACATTTTGAATTGTTAGTATTTTTGTTTCTGTCATTTATAATATTCATTTATTAAGATTTTTATTCTTCCTTTGTCACAAGAAGCTCCCAGTGATAAAATGTGTATAATTGTTTGTTATATTTGTGACATCATAATGTGATAAATTAACTGATTATATAAGCCACATTTTCCTTTAAGGTAATTTGCATTACAAGTAATCTCACACTTTACCATTATAAAAAGATATTAGATGGAGGTTTGACACTAATTTGGACTACTACTTAAAGAGAAAAAAGGAAAATAATAGTCTTCCAAATTGAGCCCATACAGACTTGCCAACATCAAGGCCAGATGACTTTCTCTAAGAATTAGCAACATGTGTATGAAGAGACTATCATTGGTCACCAATTCAAAGCCCACCCTCCCTGTTCATGTAGAGAAATACGCAAGGGAAGGGCAGTTCTGTAGCAATATTTCACTCTTTCCCCATCCAACTGGAGGTGGGTGGCTCTGAAAGGCAGTCGACATGATGATCTATGTTTGTACTTAACTATGAATTGAAGAGAAATAGCAAACTGAATGTAGCTGCCTGAGCCTGACAGGTTGATATCCCTCCATTTGAGATATACCAAGAATGTGTGGAAATTCTGTGAATCAATAGTTATTACTGCAGAATCTTGTTTTTTTTGTTGTTGTTCAGTCACTAAGTCATGTCTGTGGAGTCAATTGTTACTCCATTGACTGCAGCATGCCAGGCTTCCCTATTCTTCACCATCTCCTGGAGCTTGCTCAAACTCATGTCCATTGAGTCAGTGATGCTATCCAACCATCTAATCCTCTGTCATTCCCTTCTCCTTCTACCTTCAATCTTTCCCAGCATCAGGGTCTTTTCTAATGAGTCGGCTCTTCGAAACAGGTGGCCAAAGTATTGGAGCTTCAGTCTCAGCATCAGTCCTTCCGATGAATATTCAGGACTAACTGATTTGATTTCTTTGTAGTTCAAGGGATTCTTAAGAGTCTTTTCTAACACCACAATTCAAAAGCATCAATTCTTTGACTTAGTTGGAAACTTATATCAGTACCTATCTCAGAATTTTGAAAATTAGTCTTACTTAGTTGGAACCTTTTATCAGTACCTGTCTCAGGACCACTGTCTACTTGCCCAAGAGACAAATACATACATATACAAAGATGATGCTTGTAGCTGAGACAGTAACACTGATTGGAGGAATAAATCAGACCTCGACAAAGACATTGAGACTGGGGAAGCCTTGAAGAACTTACACGTACTTCTAAAAATATTCCAGCATTTGGACACTTGCCTCACAGAGGGTTCTGACAGTGAATCATTATTAACCAGAGATTCAAAGAAAAAAAAAAACTGAACGAGAGAATTGCAAGGTTTTCTAGTTAAATAAAGAAATAGTGCACCTATAAATGCCCCTCAAATCTTCAAGTAGGGGGAAAGGTCAAAAATAAACAGCCAAATAAAACACATATAAGTGTTATCAAGTCATAAACCAGGGTTGTTGCTGTTCAGTCACCAAGTCATGTCTGACTCTTCATGACCCAGTGGACTGCAGCATGCCAAGCCAGGGTAACAAACTGTTAAATATCATTTGTCCTATTTTTCTACCTGATAGGTATACCTTCATAATGATAAAATTTTAAAATATGGATGAGGCTATGTATTTCACAAAAGAAACTGAATTTAATCATTATTGTGCCTGTCTAAATAGTCTATAAATGGCAAGTTATGTTTAGTATAATAAATTACACACATAATTCATAATTTCTGTATTTATTTCACATGTTCTGTCATTTGCCTCTTTTCAAAACAACAGTAAATATGTTATTATAATTAAAATTTTCCCACTTATTTTAAAATAATAATAAAAGTATAAAATAATTTAAAAATAATATGTGATTATATGAAGAGTATAAAATGTGAATAAGTATACAAATGAAAATTAGGCTAAAAGTGAGTAATTAAATCACATGTATATGTTTCAAAAGGTTGTTTTTCTTTAAACTTGCTCACAATTTTCTATTATTGTTAAAAAACTAAATATCAGTAATGAATATGAAAATGTTTTATTTTAAAACATTAATTATAAATTTAAAAAATTCCTCTCAAATATTTCAAATAATTAAAACATATAGCAAACTAGCAATGCATTGCCAAGTTTAATAAATTGACATTTTATAAATAATGCTTATTTTTAGACACACACATAAATATAAACAAATGTAAAGGCAATATGCATTTTTAATATTAAAATGTTTCTAACTCTTTATTTGTTATCTTTGAATGTATCTTGTTAATTCTGAATAGAATTCTATTCACAAGTCTATTCACAAATAGAAACACCAAGAGAACCTAGAAAACAGAAATTTTTCACTGTTGGGGAAGGATTCATTAAGCAATAATCTATTGCACTCATGCTATTTGAAACAAAGAGTGTGACAGGTTAATAAGTCTTTTTTGCTTACCGAAGCATTTCCATTATGCAAATATCTGAAATTCAAACTATTCATTGAATAACTCTGACACTGGAAATAGAATATATAAACTTTAAAGGCACTGGAATGTAGGTACCTTTACCTTGAAAGATACACAGCAAGAGAGATGGAGAAGTGTTTCTTTGAGTTCTCAGCAGTGATAGAAGTGTAAATGCCTTGAGATACAGGTTTTGCCAAGTCAATATTGAGCCAGATCTTGCATAAGCAGGCTGTATATATTCTGTAATATGTTTGTTGCATTTTTAAATTATTTTGTGTATATTTTGTATGGTATGCAAGGCACAGGACAGTTGTCCTAATTGTTAAGTCCTGATTGTGAAAATGGTGTTGGTTGCCCCCTTTTCCTTTATTCTTGCTCTCTGCTCCTTACGCTATTGTGGAGATTGAGAAATGGAATGAGTGGAAGAACGGTCAGGTTCCTCCCTCCTCCCCAAGTCTATCAGGGCACAATCTCAGCTGATAATTGGCCAAATAGAAGCAAAGTTGAAGTATTTTGTTATAAAGGTGTAAGAAATAAGATGTAATAAGTCATGGTTCAAAGCAGGAACTAGTGCACTGTAGAGAGAAATCTTCTGAAGGCTCTCTGAAGAACTCACTTATGAACCCTCCTAGACAGCCAACATTCAGACCAGCACCTGGACAGATTGCATGTGATAAGCAGAAGAGAAATGTTATTAACCTCTACTAAGTAAAAATCAAAATGAAATAAAACACCTGGTTGACATTTTCACTTTCATTCTTGCTTTCCTAACCCCAACTCTCTTCACTCTAAAAGAAACAGAATTGAAGGGTTTTGAAAAAGAATAATGTCAGGACTAGGCAGACATCAGATGACATCCTTTTCTTCTCTTGTTGGCTGATCTTGAATCCATGATCAGACTTGAATTTGAGGAAAGGCAAAAACTTAATGCTGAGTTTGAATTTAAAGTTGAAATTTAAGCAAACTGTTCTTTTCCACAGTATGAAATATTTTGAAATTTAAAAATAAAAGTTATTCCACTTAACAGCAAGAGGAATCTGATATATCATGTTTGAATAATTCTAGATAAATGTGTTTTTCTTATTATGCCCATTCAATAAAGCAGTGACATACTTAGTTAACTCCCAGACAGTTATACTTTTCTCAATGTTTTACCATTACTATGATGATATGATGAATATCTCTTTTACTCAGTGTGTTTTCCTTGATAATCAAAAAAAAATTCTGAAATAATTTTCTATAACATTTAACTATCTTGATGATATTACCAAAAGGATTCTGATGAACTAAGGGAAGAAAAAAATTAACATAAGGTTAAAAGTAAGCAAAAAATAAATGAAATATCCAAAGAGAGAGAGCTAGAAGAAACATGGAGTGGATGAATGGTGATAGATTTTGAAATTCCACATAGGTAGCTCACTCTACAGTTTTTGCTTCAAGAAAAAAACTAATATTTTAAAGATGTTTCTCTCTTAAATACATAGGGATACATACCAAATTGTGTGCAAACCTATAGTAACACACACACGAACACACGCACACACACACACACACACACATATATATATATACACACACACACATATGTATACACAAACACATACATACACATAGTGGGCTATTAAAGATAATAACAAATACTGGGGATAGCACCTCAGGGGGAAGTACAGTAAGTTTCCATTTAAATAAGATCTGCATTTTTCACTTATCCATAGGGAAATCCCAGAAGTATCAGTTTTCTTTTAATGAGACATATACCCTTCTACAGAGAAAAGAATAATCAGCTAATGAGAACCATTCTATAAATCTGACTCAGTGCTTCCATATATGACTTCCTACAAGGGGTGAAAGAACAGGTCAGCTGCTTGACTTGCAATCAAGTGACCAAGACACATTTGTCTCTCTACTATTAATTCTGTGTGGAACTTTGGTTGCACATTAGCTACTTTGAACCCAATTTCACTTAAAATGAATTTGATTTTATGGAAAAGTTAGAAATTACATATAGTACTAATTGTTTCCGTGAGGGATATTTGGTAAACAGGATTTAGTCCCTGCCAATTAGGAAGGTAGACATGAAAAATAGATAGAGAGTAATACTAAAACATTTTTCTATGTCTATACCCCGAGCAGTAACGCTGAAGAAGCTGAAGTTGAACAGTTCTATGAAGACCTATGAGACCTTCTAGAACTAATACCAAAAAAAGATGTCCTTTTCATTATAGGGGACTGGAATGCAAAAGTAGGAAGTCAAGAAACACCTGGAGTAACAGGCAAATTTGGCCTTGGAGTACAGAATGAAGCAGGGCAAAGGCTAATAGAGTTCTGCCAAGAGAATGGATTAGTCATAACAAACACCCTCTTCCAACAACACAAGAGAAGACTCTACACATGGACATCACCAGATGGTAGACACTGAAATCAGACTGATTATATACTTTGCAGCCAAAGATGGAGAAGCTCTATACAGTCAGCAAAAACAAGACTGATAGATGACTGTGCCTCAGATCATGAACTCCTTAATGCCAAATTAAGACTTATATTCAAGAAAGTGGTGTAAACCTCTAGAGCATTCAGGTATGACCTAAATCAAATCCCTTATGACTATACAGTGGAAATGACACATAGATTTAAGGGACTTGATGTGATAAACAGAGTGCCTGATGAACTATGGATGGAGGTTTGTGACATTGTACAGCAGACAGGGATCAAGATGATTCCCAAGAAAACAGAAATGCAAAACAGCAAAATGGCTGTCTGAGGAGGCCTTACAAATAGCTGTGAAAAGAAGAGAAGCTAAAAGCAAAGGAGAAAAGGAAAGACATAAGCGTCTGAATGCAGAGTTCCAAAGAATAGCAAGGAGAGATAAGAAAGCCTTCCTCAGCAATTAATGCAAAGAAATAGACCAAAAGAACAGAATGGGAAAGACTAGAAATCTCTTCAGGAAAATTAGAGATACCAAGGGAATATTTCATGCAAAGATAAGTTAGATAAAGGACAGAAATGGTATGGACCTAACAGAAGCAGAAGATATTAAGAGGGGTGGCAAGAATACACAGAAGAATTATACAAAAAAGATCTTCACTACCCAGATAATCACAATGGTGTGATCACTGACCTAGAGCCAGACATCCTGCAATGTGAAGTCAAGCAGGCCTTAGAAAGCATCACTACAAACAAAGCTAGTGAAGGTGATGGAATTCCAGTTCAGCTATTTCAAATCCAAAAGATGATGCTGTGAAAGTGCTGCACTCAATATGCCAGCAAATCTGGAAAACTCAGCAGTGGCCACAGGACTGGAAAAGGTCAGTTTTCATTCCAATCCCAAAGAAAGGCAATGCCAAAGAATGCTCCAACTACCACACAATTGCACTCATCTCACAGACTAGTAAAGTAATGCTTAAAATTCTCCAAGCCAAGCTTCAGCAATACGTGAACCATGAACTTCCAGATGTTCAAGCTTGTTTTAGAAAAGGCAAAGGAACTAGAGATTAAATTGCCAACTTACTCTGGATCATCAAAAAAGCAAGAGAGTTTCAGAAAAACATCTATTTCTGCTTTATTGACTATGCCAAAGCCTTTGACTGTGTGGATCACAACAAACTGTGGAAAATTCTTCAAGAGATGGGAATACCAGACCACCTGACCTGCCTCTTGAGAAATCTGGATGCAGGTCAAGAAGCAACAGTTAGAACTGGACATGGAGCAACAGACTGGTTCCAAATAAGAAAAGGAGTACATCAAGCCTGTATATTGTCACCCTGTTTATGTAACTTATATGCAGAGTACATCATGAGAAATGCTGGGCTGGAGGAAGAACAAGCTGCAATCGAGATTGCTGGGAGAAATATCAATAACCTCAGATATGCAGATGGCAACACCCTTATGGCAGAAAGTGAAGAAGAATTAAAGAGCCTCTTGATGAAAGTGAAAGAGGAGAGTGAAAAAGTTGGCTTAAAGCTCAGCATTCAGAAAATGAAGATCATGGCATCCAGTCCCATCACTTCATGGCAAATAGATGGTGAAACAGTGGAAACAGTGGCTGACTTTATTTTTTGGGCTCCAAAATCACTGCAGATGGTGATTGCAGCCATAAAATTAAAAGATGCTTACTCCTTGGAAGGAAAGTTATGACCAACCTAGATAGCATATTCAAAAGCAGAGACATTACTTTGTCAACAAAGGTCCGTCTAATCAAGGCTATGGTTTTTCCAGTGGTCATGTATGGATGTGAGAGTTGGACTGTGAAGAAAGCTGAGCACGGAAGAATTGATGCTTTTGAACTGTGGTGTTGGAGAAGACTCTTGAGAGCCCCTTGGACTGCATGGAGATCCAACCAATCCATCCTAAAGGAGATCAGTCCTGGGTGTTCATTGGAAGGACTGATGTTGAAGCTGAAACTCCAATAATTTGGCCACCTGATGTGATGAGCTGACTCATTGTAAAAGATCCTGATGCTGGGAAAGACTGAGGGCAGGAGGAGAAGTGAATGACAGAGGATGAGATCGTTGCATAGCATCACAGACTCAATGGATATGGGTTTGGCTGGACCCCCGGAGTTGTTGATGGACAGGGAGGCCTGGTATGCTGTGGTTCATGGGGTCACAAAGAGTCAAACATGACTGAGATGACTGAATACTAGAATTAGAAAAAGCAGTAGCATAGGCCTCAAATTCCCTAAAGTGTGACTAAACCAGCCTGAATACAAATATGCAGGAAATGCAGTGTTACTAAATATAAGAGAGTAAGGAAGAAGAGGGGCAGATGGGAAGGTCAAAGAGGGGAATAGCATCAGTTCATATTGGGGATGAGACAGTAAAGAATTCACTTGTAGTGAAGGAGTTCAGTTCAGTCATTCAGTCGTGTCCTACTCTTTGCAACTCCATGAATAGCAGCACGCCAGGCCTCCCTGTCCATCACCAACTCCCAGAGTTCACTCAGACTCATGTCCATCGAGTCAGTGATGCCATCCAGCCATCTCATCCTCTGTCATCCCCTTCTCCTCCTGCCCCCAATCCCTCCCAGCATCAGAGTCTTTTCCAATGAGTCAACTCTTCGCATGAGGTGGCCAAAGTACTGGAGTTTCAGCTTTAGCATCATTCCTTCCAAAGAAATCCCAGAACTGATCTCCTTCAGAATGGACTGGTTGGATCACCTTGCAGTCCAAGGGACTCTCAAGAGTCTTCTCCAAAACCACAGTTCAAAAGCATCAATTCTTTGGCACTCAGCCTTCTACACAGTCCAACTCTCACATCCATACATGACCACAGGAAAAACCACAGCCTTGACTAGATGGACCCATGTTGGCAAAGTAATGTCTCTGCTTTTGAATATGTTATCTAGGTTAGTCATAACTTTCCTTCCAAGGAGTAAGCATCTTTTAATTTCATGGCTGCAGTCACCATCTGCAGTGATTTTGGAGCCCCCAAAATAAAGTCTGACATTGTTTCCACTGTTTCCCCATCTGTTTCCCATGAAGTGACGGGACCAGATGCCATGATCTTCATTTTCTGAATGCTGAGCTTTAAGCCAACTTTTTCACTCTCCTCTTTCACTTTCATCAAGAGGCTTTTGAGTTCCTCTTCACTTTCTGCCATAAGGTGGTGTCATCTGCATATCTGAGGTTATTAATATTTCTCCCGGCAATCTTGATTCCAGCTTGTGCTTCGTCCAGCCCAGCGTTTCTCATGATGTACTCTGCATATAAGCAGGGTGACAATATACAGCCTTGACGTACTCCTTTTCCTATTTGGAAGCAGTCTGTTGTTCCATATCCAGTTCTAACTGTTGCCTCCTGAGCTGTATATAGGTTTCTCAAGAGGCAGATCAGGTAGTCTGGTGTTCCCATCTCTTTCAGAATTTTCCACAGTTATTGTGATCCACACAGTCTAAGGCTTTGGCATAGTCAATAAAGCAGAAATAGATGTTTTTCTGGAACTCTCTTGATTTTTCCATGATCCAGCAGATGTTGGCAATATGATCTCTGGTTCCTCTGCCTTTTCGAAAACCAGCTTGAACATCTGGAAGTTCACGGTTGACACATTGCTGAAGCCTGGCTTGGAGAATTTTGAGTATTACTTTACTAGCATGTGAGATGAGTGCAATTGTGTGGTAATTGGGGCATTCTTTGGCATTGTCTTTCTTTGGGATTGGAATGAAAACTGACTTTTTCCAGTCCTGTGGCCACTGCTGAGTTTTCCATATTTGCTGGCATATTGAGTGCAGCACTTTCAAAGCATCATCTTTTGGATTTGAAATAGCTCAACTGGAATTCCATCACCTCCACTAGCTTTGTTTGTAGTGATGCTTTCTAAGGCCCACTTGATTTCACATTGCAGGATGTCTGGCTCTAGGTCAATGATCACACCATCATGATTATCTGAGTCATGAAGATCTTTTTTGTACAGTTCATCTGTGTATTCTTGCCACCTCTTCTTAATATCTTCTGTTTCTGTTAGAGACCCTGTTTCTATTCCTGGGCAGGAAAGTTGCCCTGGAAAAGGGTGCAGTTACCCCCTCCAGTATTCTTGCCTAGAGCATTCCATGGACAGAAAAGCCTGATGGGCTACAGTCCATGGAGTCACAAAAAGTGGGTCATGACTGAATGAGTAACAGTTTCATTTTCAAGCCTTATTCAAACATTGGTCTTTGTTGTCATTGTTGTTGGGTGAAGTAGGCATGTATTTGAAGGCTTTAAAAGAATGCTGCTGCTGCTACTAAGTCGCTTCAGTCGTGTCCAACCATTTGCGACCCCGTAGACGGCAGCCCACCAAGCTCCCCGTCCCTGGGATTCTCCAGGCAAGAACACTGGAGTGGGTTGCCATTTCCTTCACCAATGCGTGAAAGTGAAAAGTGAAAGTGAAGTCACTTAGTCACATCCGACTCTTTGTGACCCCATGGACTGCAGCCCACCAGGCTCCTCCGTCCGTGGGATTTTTCAGGCAAGAATACTGGAGTGGGGTACCACTAACATGCTCTAATCTATGTTTTATCAGTCTTATTCTTTCCGCCACCAAGGGCTAAATTGAACAGTAAAAAAAAAAAAAAAAAGACACATTAAGAGGTATATTTAATAGTATAGTTAAGAGATGATGGTAGCTTAGACCAGCATTATCAGAAGTGGTGGCTGTGAGCTGTGGTCAGATTCAGAATCCACTTTGAAGTCAGGGTGACAGGATTTGCTGATACATTGGATTTACTTATTGACAGAAAAGAGTGAAGAATACATTCAAGAGTTTTTGATCTGCTATATTAAAAGGATGGAATGGTCATTAACTGAGATGGTACAAACTGTGGGAAGCTTGTTTCAATTGACAAAAAAAAAAAAAAAAATCAGAAGGGGGAGAAAGAAATGGATACAAAAAAGGAGATTCTAGGCAAAGAGAAAAATAGAGTAAATATGGAATAAATGGTAGCATGGTAGGAAAGATAAAAATACAGCTTATTTTAAAATCTAAGTGAGATGTTATATCAGGAATGCATAATGCATGTGGAATGATAGTGTCTGATACTGATAGTACATTATGAAGAACCCAGAATATTTCCAAAGGACTTCCCACTTTTTGAAAGCCACTGAGAGCAATTGGCTTTTTGAGAATGAATGATCATGGTTTGAATTTCAGAGAGACAGTCTCTCAATATCCTGTCTGAAACAGGCCAAATGTTTTTGATGACTAAGATTCTAAATGTTAAAAGATTCAATAAATGCTATAAATAATTTTAAACACTGATGAGTATTGATAAATTGACTCTCTGTGATTATCCAATAAAAATGTGTACATGGTACCCTTGAATATTGGACAAGATTTTTTTAAATCACAATTCATTGTCATCTTTTATACAAATTGTGTAAGTGCTCATACAATTGAGTGTCAGCATATAGCCATATATCTGAATTAGACACTTTCCAATTATTGTAAATTGTTTTGATATATATTTTAATCTCTTTTTCTGCTGGTATGATTAATCATTTTCTTTTTTTGTTTGCTTTTTAATATACATTTATTTATTTTAATTGGAGGTTAATTACAATATATGAATATATCGTACATATGGAATATATTTTCTGATTAATTTTTTCTTTCAATTTTTCAAATGTTCATAGTCAAATCTACTAATTTGTTGCTAAGGACATTTTTTTGTCTTTAGGGTTATGCTTATTGTTACTAAAATAGATGTGTGTTTAATAGTAATTAACCCAGAAAAAATTCAGTTAAAGAGAACAAAGAAATGCCTACAAAAATACCTCTATAGAGGTATACACGCAAACATAGAAAGAAGAAAAAAAGAAAGAAAAATGAAAAAAGAAGGGAAGGGTAAAAGAAAGGGTAAGAAAAAGTCTTTATATTCAGTCTTCCCAGGTGACTCAGTGTTTAAAAATCTGCCTGCCAATGCAGAAGATGCAAGAGTGGTTGGGAAGGAAATGGCAACCCACTCCAGTATTCTTGCCTGGAAAATCCCATGGACAGAGGAGCCTTGTGGGCTGTCATAAAGAATTGGACATGACTGATGTGAATGAGCATGAAGCAAATATGCAATATAATATTTTTTAAGTTAAACCTTATAGGAATATGAGGAAGCATAGAAAAACATTGCAGGAAAATCCAATTCAGCTCTCTCAGCCACATAGCAAGTGAACAAAAAGTTTTGAGAAGATATACGTAGCATAAAAATAAATTTAGACCCTTTCACATTCTAAATCCTGAGAAGCTACCATGCATTGGACACAACTTTGTACCATATTTTAAATCCTAAGCAAACCTAGGAGGTAATTGAGGCTTATAGCAATTATGTAAATTACTCAACATTCTTAATAAGTGCAATAATATGAACACCAATCTGAGTCTTCTCAGTCAATTGCACACAATCCTCTGTCTTGCCTTTGGATGGAGTAAAGCAAAGAAATGCATTTTACTCACATGGATAAAGATAAAACATATTAACTTATACTCTCTTAAAGAAAAAAATATAGAGAGTTTTGAGTTTGAGTCATTTTTTCAGTAAGTTACTCCTAGCATATTTTAACCCTAAAACAGTACAGGAAAGAGTTCTACTTAGTTTTTTTTCTAAATTTATTTTCAAAAATACACAAGTTTCTTTTAGGATGAGGTATTTCTTAGCATATGTAATTTAAACACAAATATATTAGATATTAAGTTGCCATTTCTAACAGAATACTACATGTAAGGTATAAGGAAATTATACTCTAGTATTTTCCTGATGAAAGGTAGAGGAGAAATAGTAAATTGAAAAAAATTGAATCTTTGTTCAGTTCAATTCAGTTCAGTTGCTCAGTTCTGTCTGACTCTTTGCTACCCCAGCCGCAAATTGCAGCACTCCAGGCGTCCCTGTCCATTACCAACTCATGAGTTCACTCAGACTCACGTCCATCGAGTTGGTGATGCCATCCAGTCATCTCATCGTCTGTCTTCTCCTTCTCCTCCTGCCCCCAATCTCTCCCAGCATCAGATTCTTTTCCAATGAGTCAACTCTTCACATGAGGTGGCCAAAGTACTGGAGTTTCAGCTTTAGCATCATTCCTTCCAAAGAACACCCAGGGCTGATCTCCTTCAGAATGGACTGGTTGGATCTCCTTGCAGTCCAAGGGACTCTCAAGGGTCTTCTCCAACACCACAGTTCAAAAGCATCAATTCTTCGGCACTCAGCTTTCTTCACAGTCCAACTCTCACATCCATACATGACCACTGGAAAAACCATAGCCTTGATTAGACGGACCTTTGTTGACAAAGTAATGTCTCTGCTTTTGAATATGCTATCTAGGTTGGTCATAACTTTTCCTTCCAAGGAGTAAGCATCTTTTAATTTTATGGCTGCAATCACCATTTGCAGTGATTTTGGAGCCCAAAAAATAAAGTCAGCCACTGTTTCCACTGTTTCACTATCTATTTGCCATGAAGTGATGGGACTGGATGCCATGATCTTAGTTTTCTGAATGTTGAGCTTTAAGCCAACTTTTCCACTCTCCTCTTTCACTTTCATCAAGAGGCTCTTTAGTTCTTCTTCACTTTCTGCCATAAGGGTGGTGTCATCTGCATATCTGAGGTTACTGATATTTCTCCCAGCAATCTCGATTGCAGCTTGTTCTTCCTCCAGCCCAGCATTTCTCATGATGTACTCTGCATATAAGTTACATAAACAGGGTGACAATATACAGGCTTGATGTACTCCTTTTCTTATTTGGAACCAGTCTGTTGTTCCATGTCCAGTTCTAACTGTTGCTTCTTGACCTGCATCCAGATTTCTCAAGAGGCAGGTCAGGTGGTCTGGTATTCCCATCTCTTGAAGAATTTTCCACAGTTTGTTGTGATCCACACAGTCAAAGGCTTTGGCATAGTCAATAAAGCAGAAATAGATGTTTTTCTGAAACTCTCTTGCTTTTTTGATGATCCAGAGTATGTTGGCAATTTAATCTCTAGTTCCTTTGCCTTTTCTAAAACAAGCTTGAACATCTGGAAGTTCATGGTTCACGTATTGTTGAAGCTTGGCTTGGAGAATTTTAAGCATTACTTTACTAGTCTGTGAGATGAGTGCAATTGTGTGGTAGTTGGAGCATTCTTTGGCATTGCCTTTCTTTGGGATTGGAATGAAAACTGACCTTTTCCAGTCCTGTGGCCACTGCTGAGTTTTCCAGATTTGCTGGCATATTGAGTGCAGCACTTTCACAGCATCATCTTTTGGATTTGAAATAGCTGAACTGGAATTCCATCACCTTCACTAGCTTTGTTTGTAGTGATGCTTTCTAAGGCCCACTTGACTTCACATTGCAGGATGTCTGGCTCTAGGTCAGTGATCACACCATTGTGATTATCTGGGTAGTGAAGATCTTTTTTGTATAGTTCTTCTGTGTATTCTTGCCACCCCTCTTAATACCTTCTGCTTCTGTTAGGTCCATACCATTTCTGTCCTTTATCAAGCCCATCTTTGTATGAAATGTTCCCTTGGTATCTCTAATTTTCTTGAAGAGATTTCTAGTCTTTCCCATTCTGTTCTTTTGGTCTGTTTCTTTGCATTGATCGCTGAGGAAGGCTTTCTTATCTCTTCTTGCTATTCTTTGGAACTCTGCATTCAGACGCTTATGTCTTTCCTTTTCTCCTTTGCTTTTCACTTGTCTTCTTTTCATGGCTATTTGTAAGGCCTCCCCAGACAGCCATGTTGCTTTTTGCATTTCTTCTCCCAGGGGATGGTCTTGATCCCTGTCTCCTGTACAATGTCACGAACCTCAGTCCATTATTCATCAGGCACTCTGTCTATCAGATCTAGTCCCTTAAATCTATTCCTCACTTCCACTGTATAATCATAAGGGATTTGATTTAGTTCATAGCTGAATGGCCTAGTGGTTTTGCTGAATCTTTGTAGAAGTTTACTAATTCTGTAATTTCCAAGTAAGAGAATGCTGATACAATATATGATTTTTTAACTTTTCCAACCTAATAATGAAAAGGAGTTATTTTATTTAGTTTTATTAAAATTAAAATCCAGTCTATAAATTTTCCAGTGAGTACTGCTATGTCTGTATGCTGCATGCTTTTCTTATTATTTAAAATATGACTTTATGAAATTTTCAGTTTAACAATTAGTGATTACAATTTCTTTGGAACATTTCTCTTGAGAGCTTTCCAAGTAAGTAGAAGCATGAATCAAAGATTTAGTAGTTCTCCACGTGCTAATGTCCATAAATCTTCACAACATATCAATGAATCTTGAAAATCACCAAGTAGATCTCCCATTATATTTAATGTGTGGTAGAGTATAGACAAAAATCCAAGAGCTATATTTCTGGACTTTTGTTCATACATATTGCATGATTTGGATGGTCTGGAATCCGATTCATTTATTTTATTCTCTTACAGAGGCAATTGGGTGTCTGGTAAGTGAATTTTTCTATGGAAATATTTATTGTGAAACAGAAGCATGAAAAATATCCAAAAAATCATCCAGATTGGTATTTGCATGTGGGCAGGCTAAATCCCTTCAGTCCTGTCGACTTTTTGCAATCCTATGGACCATAGCATGGCAGCCTCCTCTGTCCATGGGATTCTCCAGGCAAGAATACTGGAGTGGGTTGCCATGCCCTCCTCCAGGGGATCTTTCAGACCCAGAGAACCGAACCTGTATCTTCTGCATCTCCTCCATTGGCAGGCAGGTTCTTTACCACCACCACCACCTGGGAAGCCCAGATTGGTATTTACAATCAATTAAATCATTTCCTACAATTTCAGGCTGATGCTTAACAAAGGAAGGAAACTCCATATTTTTATGGGCATTATATTGGCAGTTGAGATGGAAAATATGTTAGCACTGTATGGCTAAATTCATGTTTTCTTATTAAGACTGACAGACATTTCTAACTATAATTTGCATTGATTAGTTATTTAAAAGGAAAGTGTTGCTGGGTTTAATTATTACATGTATAATTGGAAGTTGCATGAAAGACACCATATATCAAACTTCGAGTTCAATTTCGCAATTTTTTCTCATTTCATCAGGTTTTCTTATTTAAATCTCCATTTTCTTTCAGGTATCTAATTAGCTATAATTGGAGTCATCACCATTCAAATACTCTCAGAAGACCTTGAATATGCACAGTAGAAATAAAATAGTTTCAACTTGACAGTTCTAACATAGTGTAAATTAAAATACATGTTGCAGCCACCTTATCTGGGAGTGGGAAGTAGGGAATTCATTCATCCTGTAAAGATATTACTTATAGGAAATTATATAATTATAGGCATAATAAAATAATGTAAATATAGGAAAATAATTTTCAACCAGTCCATACTAAAGGAGATCAGCCCTGGGTGTTCTTTGGAAGGAGTGATGCTAAAGCTGAAAGTCCAGTACTTTGGCCACCTCATGTGAAGAGTTGACTCATTGAAAAAGACTCCGATGCTGGGAGGGATTGGGGGCAGGAGGAAAAGGGGACGACAGAGGATGAGATGGCTGGATGGCATCATCGACTAGATGGATGTGAGTCTCAGTGAACTCCGGGAATTGGTGATGGACAGGGAGGCCTGGCGTGCTGTGATTCATGGGGTCGCAAAGAGTCGGACACAACTGAGCAACTGAACTGAACTGAATTTTTAACAAACACAGCTTCTAGATACATCTAGTCTGTTCAGAAAAGGGAACAGTATCCTGTCAACTTTTATAATTGCTGTTCAAACTGTGATTAGTTTTATATTCAAACTCATCTCTAATAATTTGTATGTAATTACTCCGGTTATTTATGGTCAAATTTTTACATACATATTGTATCAAATGTCTCATTATTTTAATTTTCACATCTAGGAGATGGTATAGGTGTCAGAACTGTGTAAAACTTTTTGAAATCTCTCCTGTTTCTCAAAAGTCCAAATTCCGAATATGGAGGTGAAAACTTCAATTCATACAGATCAACATCACAAAAACAATGTTATGAGCTGTTTATATTTATCTTTTCTTCAGATTATTTTTTAAATTTAGTTGTGGAATTTCTGGATATTCTCTTGTGAAACTAGGGTGAATGTATGAAATCCTTAGGCCAGTTTCCATTGCTCTGTGTTTACTTTGAAGCAGAAGTTCCTTAAGTGAGTTATGGGACCACATTAGAATCATGGTTTCTAGATGGAACAATCTTCTGAAACATAATCCAGTAATTTCCACCCTGAAGACAAAAGACAGGATAACAATGGGGGACATAGCCAGACTTTAATGGTTTTAGAAATCTGGATCACTTTCATCCAGACATAAATTTTCTTGTTTCCACTTGCCTCTCTGTTTTACCTCTCTATACACACTATTCACTCTATTGTCTTCTTAAGATCTCTGTTTTAATTTTTGCTCTCTAGTGTTTTCCCCTCCTAACATAAGAAATCTGATTGTATGCCATTTTTCTTGGTTATTGGTATAAATAGGGATCATATTCACCTCTAAACTTTTCATCAAGATTTTAAAAAATTATCAGACTGCAGAGTAAAAGAAGTAAAATCCCCTTCAAGCTTAAATTTTCATTGGTTCAGTATGATAAATTGCTATGAAGCTACTGGGTCAGAGTTGAATTTAGAAAAAAAAAATATATATATATGTTTTTTTTTATTATTATTATATAAATGTGGCACGCTGGTAAAGAGTCTGCCTGCCAGTTCAGGAGATGTAAGAGACTTGAATTTTGATCCCTGGTTGGGAAGATCTCCTGGAGTAGGAAATGGCAACCCACTCCCATATTCTCGCCTGGAAAATTCCATGACAGAGGAGCCTGGCGTGTTACAGTCCATAGGATTGCAAAGAGCTAGACACAACTGAGCACATACACACACACTTACATAAATACATCAATAGAAATACATTTAATTTCCAACTTAATTGTGCTCATTTAACAAAAAACAATTATATTCAAGTATTTAAGAGGATGTGTAAAATTGAGAAGTAGGCATAACCCAGCACTGAGAGAATTTTTTATGATTCCTCAGTTTCAAGCTATGATCTTTCTCTCGTTTCATGTAGCTTTGGCTGAATAACTTACCCTGAAGCTTCATCACTTTTATTGGCTAAAGAAGAAATACATCTACCATCCTTGTATATTTCACCTATTAAGAAAACATAACATTGTAGAGCCAAAATAACTATATTCAGCATCCTATAATAAACCATAATGGAAAATAAAAAAAAAGAAAATGCAACATAAATTTATATAGTCTATAATTTTATATGTTATTCAAATATTTTCAAATTATAAGTTAATCTTTTTTCCCCCAAAGAAAAAACTGTTTCTTCAGAGTCACAGTGACTGAATCTTCAAGGAGGAGCAGAGAATTAGAACTTGTACAAAATTATCTCTTTCCTACTCAGACATCAAAGAGATAATGTCTTTCCCAACTAAAGAATGAGAGAGAGGAAGAGAAACATAGAAAGAAAAAATGAAGAGAGAAAAGAAGGAGAAAGAGAGAACAGTGAATTGGGCTATAATATAGTCAAAGTTTTTTGAAAAAAAAAGTAACACATCTTGGTTTGAGAGAAACCTGCTAACAAAATAATAGGTTCTATTCAGAAATGATTTATCTATTGTACAAATACTTTATTTCTTATGAAAAAACTGTATTTTCTTTTTATTCATATAAAATATACTTGTTATTTTGAAGTTGTCATTATATGCTGATTATTTGACCCCATTTCAAAAAGGCAATTTAGAAAGATATTCTTTATACAATAGTCTAATTAATCCAATTGACATAGCCATGTTAAAATATTAAGGTGGAATACATAGAGCAGAAAAATGAAATATTAAACTAAGGGATTTACATAATCTTGGGCACAGATGCCAGATTTCAAAAGCCAACATCACCTTTCATAATTGAAAGCAGAATACCTTTGTGAAGAATCATCTATTAAAACCAAAGTACTATTTCAATAAAGCATTAAGATTGCTGCATAGAAAGCCCCTTGAGCAGCTCTCTGAAATAACAGTGGATTGCTATTCTAATCCACAGTGGAACATGTTAATAAGTGTGATAAATGACTCACAGGGAGCTTCAGATTTCAATGTCATTGGAATTAGAATCAAGCAAAGGCTGGCCCTGGGTGATGGATGTAGAGGATTTTCGTGGTAAACACTTGCAATGTCAGGACAATACCGGCTTATGGAACACTCAGAGGCAAAATTCATGTCCATTTGTCAACTTGTTGCCTAAGGATAAAAATGTAGACAGAAAACTAGTCTTACTTGAACAAGTAACACACTCCCTCACATTTCATAATCCTTCAAAATGATACAAAACAGAGAAATTAAAGGACATAATTTATCAAGTTAAACCACTTTACACTTAGAGACATAACCTTGATAATAGAGTGGATTAGGAAGATACAGTACAATCAACTGAATTGATATTATTGCCATATTTTCCTTCTTACTTTTTTTTTCTTTAGTTGTGCAAGCTTTATGAAGGTGTAAATGTATGTGCTGTGCTGAATTGCTTCAGTCGTGCCCAACTCTTTGAGACCCTATGGACTGTAGCCTACCAGACTCATGTCCATGGGATTTTCCAGGCAAGAATACTTGAGTGGGTTGCTGTGTCCTCCTGTATGGGATCTTCCCAACCCAGGGACTGAACCTGTGTCTCTTACATCTCCTGCATTGGCAAGCAGGTTCTTTATCACAAGTGCCACCTGGGAAGTCCATATACATGTATATGTGATGCTATTTTTGGTTTTATTTTCTAAAGAGATACAGATCACATATATACAGACAAAATTTCTTTTGACTGTTTCAACTGAGACAGATGCAGAGTAAGGATATTATGAAATTTTTAAAAATTCATGACACTCTATAGAATAGTGGAGTATTGTACTTTAGTATTTAAATAAAAGAAAGACTTGCATTATGTATATTATATTTTCAATGATGTACTTGGATATTATTGAATGTTCCTTAGGAGACATGCTTCTGATTTATACTTCATTTTCTAAGTTAACATTTTCCTCACTATTTTTCCAACATGTAGTCTATATCACAGAAATACACAAAGTACCTAGATCTGTATGAAACTGAAAACAAACAAACAAACGTAGAGGGCTAAACTGAACAACAACAACAAAAAAGGGTTGATAAAACTAAATAGAGAAAATGCCTTCTCAAATGTTGTTATTCATGAAATCACAAAACACCACCAATTTCAAAAATAGTATGACGAAAATATTATTTACCTTTATAAATAACATTCACAAAATTGATCAAAATAAAATAACTTTAAAATATTTTCTTTAATATATGGGCAGTTTTCAACATTGTTTTTGGTCATTGCCATTTCACCAAGGCAGTGCTTTCCAAACTGTCACATGCATAGAATCTTAGTCAAATAAAGATTGTGATGCAGTTTATCTGCTTCGTGGGAACCCAGGTGCTAATTTCCACACAAGATTTTTCGGTAAAACTGTTTTTCCTATAGTGCTGGTCTCATCTTGGTGAGCTAGTCACTAAAGGCACATCCTTGAATTCAATCAGAAGGTAATATTCAAGAGAGTTTTCAAGGAGAGAAAAGCTATTGCTCTATGGTGGCTACAATTACATGAATAAAGAATATACTAATGCTGAGTCCCTTTTGGTTTCAATTAATGTCCAAAAGTGACAGAAAGTGGGGGTCATGGTTATAGGTATTGACTGCACAATCAGACATTTGGATTTGAGTCCCATCTTCACTCTTAACTAGCCTTTGGATTCATGCTTATGATTCCTCTTCTGTAAGCCTATAATACCATTAAAAGTTATTTAATTTAGTGTTTGTGATGGTTAAATGAGGCAAAACCTATAAAATATTTAACTCCTGGCATATGATAAACCCTTATTATTATTTGTATTAAGAGGTAATGCTACTGACTTTGGAAAAAGAAAACTTGTATTTTAATTTCTGCTATTCCACTTAAGGATTAAAAGACCCTTAATCCTTTAAAAGTATTTTAAGTCTTCTGATCTAAATTTCATCAGTTATAGAATGTGAATAATTATATGCATTTTAAGGTGACTGCCACCTGACATTAGTTGTAAAGAACCCAGCTGTGAATGCAGGAGATGTAAGCAACATGAGTTTGATCACTGAGTCAGGAACACTCCCTGGAGGAGGGCAAGGTAACTCTCTCCAGTACATTCTTGCCTTGGAAATACCACGGACAGAGCGCCCTGGCAGACTACAGTCCATAGGGTTGTGAAGAGTTGGACCTACCTGAAGAGACTTAGCACACACGTGCATTTTAAAGGGCTAATGAGATGAATCAGTTCAGTGGAGTAGGTCCGTTGTGTCCAACTCTTTGTGACCCCATGAGTTGCTGCATGCCAGGCCCCCCTGCCCATCACCAACTCCCGGAATTCACTCAAACTCACGTCCATTGAATCAGTGATGCCATCCAGCCATGTCATCCTCTGTCTTCCCCTTCTCCTCCTGCCCCCAATCCCTCCCAGCCTCAGAGTCTTTTCCAATGAGTCAACTCTTCACATGAGGTGGCCAAAGTACTGGACTTTCAGCTTTAGCATCAGTCCTTCCAAAGAACACAGAGGACTGATTTCCTTCAGAAGGGACTGGTTGGAACTCCTTGCAGTCCAAGGGGCTCTCAGGAGTCTTATCCAATACCACAGTTCAAAAGCATCAATTCTTCGGCACTTAGCCTTCTTCACAGTCCAACTCTCACATCCATACATGACCACAGGAAAAACCATAGCCTTGACTAGATGGACCCATGTTGGCAAAGTAATGTCTCTGCTTTTGAATATGCTATCTGGGTTGGTCATAACTTTTCTTCCAAGGAGTAACCGTCTTTTAATTTCATGGCTGCAGTCACCATCTGCAGTGATTTTGGAGCCCCCAAAAATAAAGTCTGACACTGTTTCCACTGTTTCCCCATCTATTTCCCATGAAGTGATGAGACCAGATGCCATGATCTTAGTTTTCTGAATGTTGAGCTTTAAGCCAACTTTTCACTCTCCTCTTTCACTTTCATCAAGAGGCTTTTTAGTTCCTCTTCACTTTCTGCCATAAGGGTGTTGCCATCTGCATATCTGAGGTTATTGATATTTCTCCCGGCAATCTTGATTCCAGCTTGTGCTTCTTCCAGTCCAGCGTTTCTCATGATGTACTCTGCATAGAAGTTAAATAAGCAGGGTGATAATATACAGCCTTGACGTATTCCTTTTCCTATTTGGAAATAGTTTGTTGTTCCATGTCCAGTTCTAACTGTTGCCTTCTGACCTGCATATAGGTTTCTCAAGAGGCAGATCAGGTGGTCTGGTATTCCCCTCTCTTTCAGAATTTTCCACAGTTTATTGTGATCCACACAAAGGCTTTAGCATATAGAACACTACATATGAAAATATTTTATAAACCCTAAAATTATGAAACTTTTAAGTATAATTTCTACTCCTTGAGTATTAAAGTTTTTGAAAGAATTGTTTAAATTCATTAAGTGTTGGTAGAAACACAGTAACACCATGTAATTTTATTGATACAATATATAAAGATGGGCTTGATAAAGGACAGAAATGGTATGGACCTAACAGAAGCAGAAGATATTAAGAAGAGATGGCAAGAATTCACAGAAGAACTATACAAAAAAGATTTTCACCACCCAGATAATCACGATGGTCTGATCACTGACCTAGAGCCAGACATCCTGGAATGTGAAGTCAAGTGAGCCTTAGAAAACATCACTACGAACAAAGCTAGTGAAGGTGATAAAATTCCAGTTGAGCTATTCCAAATCCTGAAAGATGATGCTGTGAAAGTGCTTCACTCAATATGCCAGCAAATCTGGAAAACTCAGCAGTGGCTACAGGACTGGAAAAAGTCAGTTTTCATTCCAATCCCAAAGAAAGGCAATGCCAAAGAATGCTCCAACTACCGCACAATTGCACTCATCTCACATGCTAGTAAACTAATGCTCAAAATTCTCCAAGCCAGGCTTCAGCAATATGTGAACCATGAACTTCCTGATGTTCAAACTGGTTTTAGAAAAGGCAGAGGAACCAGAGACCAAATTGCCAACATCTGCTGGATCATGGAAAAGCAAGAGAGTTCCAGAAAAACATCTATTTCTGCTTTTTTGACTATGCCAAAGCCTTTGACTGTGTGGATCACAACAAACTGCGGAAAATTCTTCAAGAGATGGGAATACCAGACCACCTGACCTGCCTTTTGAGAAATCTGTATGCAGGTCAGGAAGCAACAGTTAGAACTGGACATGGAACAACAGACTGGTTCCAAACAGGAAAAGGAGTAGGTCAAGGCTGTATATTGTCACCCTGTTTATTTAACTTCTATGCAGAGTACATCATGAGAAACGCTGGACTGGAAGAAGCACAAGCTGGAATCGAGATTGTCAGGAGAAATATCAATAACCTCAGATATGCAGATGACACCACCCTTATGGCAGAAAGTGAAGAGGAACTAAAAAGCCTCTTGATGAAAGTGAAAGTGGAGAGTGAAAAAGTTGACTGAAAGCTCAACATTCAGAAAACAAAGATCATGGCATCCGGTCCCATCACTTCCTGGGAAATAGATGGGGAAACAATGGAAACAGTGTCAGACTTCATATTTTGGGTCTCCAAAATCACTGCAGATGGTGATTGCAGCCATGAAATTAAAAGACGCTTACTCCTTGGAAGGGAAGTTATGACCAACCCAGATAGCATATTCAAAAGCAGAGACATTACTTTGTCAACAAAGGTTCATCTAGTCAAAGATATGGTTTTCCCTGTGGTCATGTATGGATGTGAGAGTTGGACTGTGAAGAAGGCTGAGTGCCGAAGAATTGATGCTTTTGAACTGTGGTGTTGGAGAAGACTCTTGAGAGTCCCTTGGACTGCAAGGAAATCCAACCAGTCCATTCTGAAGGAGATCAGCCCTGGGATTTCTTTGGAAGGAATGATGCTAAAGCTGAAATCCCAGTGGTTTGGCCACTTAATGCGAAGAGCTGACTCATTGGAAAATACTCTGATGCTAGGAGGGATTGGGGGCATGAGGAGAAGGGGATGACAGAAGATGAGATGGCTGGATGGCATCACTGACTCGATGGACGTGAGTCTGAGTGAACTCCGGGTGTTGGTGATGGACAGGGAGGCCTGGCATGCTGCGATTCATGGGGTCACAAAGAGTCGGACACGACTGAGCTATTGATCTGATCTGATCTGATATATATATATATATTTTGTCTCACCCTATTAGAGTTCCCTAATAAAATTGTGACAAAATATAGGCAAATGAGAAACTAGCAAATATTACACATATTTTTTTGCTAATTAGAAATCGATATTGGAGAAGGCAATGGCACCCCACTCCAGTACTCTTGCCTGGAATATCCCATGGATGGAGGAGCCTGTAGGCTACAGTCCATGGGATCGCAAAGAGTTGGACACGACAGAGTGACTTCACTTTCACTTTTCACTTTCATGCGTTGGAGAAGGAAATGGCTACCCACTCCAGTGTTCTTGCCTGGAGAATCCTGGGGATGGAGGAGCTGGTGGGCTGCTGTCTAGGGGGTCCCACAGGAGTCAGATATGACTGAAGCAACATAGCAGTAGCAGAAATAGATATAGAAGCAAAAACATGCCCAAGTAAATGTCTTTACTCATAAATAAAAATAAATCTATGCTAGTAATACTAGATGTCTCTTTATGTGATTACAAATATACCATGCATTTATTTGGGAAAAATAAAGGAAATTGTTTTTTTCATATTTGAGCCCTGACAAAGGAGACACTCAGTAAATAGCTATTGAAGAATGAGTTCAAAAGTACAAACTTCAGTTCAGATCAGTTGCTCTGTCATGAGCAACTTTGTGACCCCATGGATTGCAGCACGCCAGACTTCCCTGTCCGTCACCAGCTCCTGGAGCCTACTCAAACTAATGTCCATCGTGTCGATGATGCCATCTCATCGTCTGTTGTCCCCTTCTCCTCCTGTTCGATCTTTCCCAGCATCAGGGTTTTCTTCCAGTGAGTCAGTTCTTCACATCAGGTGGCTAAAGTATTGGAGTTTCAGCTTCATCATCAGTCCTCCCAATGGATAGTCATGACTGATTTCCTTTAGGATGGACTGGTTGGATCTCCTTGCTGTCCAAGGGACTCTCAAGATTCTTCTCCAACACCACAGTTCAAAAGCATCAATTCTTCGGTGCTCAGATTTCTTTATAGTCCAACTCTCACATCTATACATGACTACTGGAAAAATAATAGCTTTGACTAGATGGGCCATTGTTGGTAAAGTAATGACTCTGCCTTTTAATATGCTGTCTAGGTTGGTCAGTACATCATGAGAAACTCTGGGCTGGAAGAAGCTCAAGCTGGAATCAAGATTGCCAGGAGAAATATCAATAACCTCAGATATGCAGATGACACCACCCTTATGGCAGAAAGTGAAGAGGAATTAAAAAGCCTCTTGATGAAAGTGAAAGATGAGAGTGAGAGAGTTGGCTTAAAGCTCAACATTCAGAAAACGAAGATCATAGCATCTGGTCCATCACTTCATGGGAAATAGATGGGGAAACAGTGGAAACAGTGTCAGACTTTATTTTTTGGGTCTCCAAAATCACTGCAGATGGTGATTGCAGCCATGAAATTAAAAGATGGTTACTCCTTGGAAGAAAAGTTATGACCAACCTGGATAGCATATTGAAAGGCAGAAACATTACTTTGCCAACAAAGGTCTGTTCAGTCAAGGCTATGGTTTTTCCATTGGTCATGTATGGATGCGAGAGTTGGACTGTGAAGAAAGCCGAGCACCAAAGAATTGATGCTTTTGAACTCTGGTGTTGGAGAAGACTTTTTTTTTTTGGAGGAATTTGTTTTATCTTTGTGTTTTAAAAGAGCATGTTGACATACAATAAAATAAAACAAGTAATAGGGAAGGGATTGAATGATAAACAGGTAAGGGTGGTAAATTTATAATAAGAAGCACAGACTTGCTTTCAACTGTGGTGAGAGTCCCTTGGAATGCAGGGAGATCCAACCAGTCCATTCTGACAGAGATCAGTCCTGGGTATTCTTTGGAAGGAATGATGCTGAAGCTGAAACTTCACCAACTCGATGGACATGAGTTTGAGTGAACTCTGGGAGTTGATGATGGACAGGGAGGCCTGGCTTGCTGCAATTCATGGGGTCACAAAGAGTCCGACACGACAGAGCAACTTAACTGAACTGAATGCATACATATAAATTTTGTTTCTTGCAATATTATTTACAATAGTGAAAAATACCAGTAATGTATTACCTAATATATTACCTAATTACCTAACTACCTAAATGTTCCTTCATAAGAAGGTGAAGGGAAGATGCTCAGTCATGTCTGACTCTTTGCGACCCCATGAACTATAGCTTAAGACCTTCATAAGGAACTTATGGTATATTTGTCATATGGGATATTATGCAGGAGCTAAGAAAATGATATGCCATTTGTTGTGCTAGTTTGATGAGTTATAGAGTGAAGTGGATCTATAAGTCTAAAATTACCGTTTAAACTCTGTGTGTATTTGTGTGTTTGTGGAAGAAGATCTGAAATGATATAAATAAAATTTTTCATTGTAGAGACTCATAGTGGAAATGGTTGAAGTGCTGAAAGGACCGGTGGTGACAAAAATGTAAACATTATTAACATTCTTTTTATGAAGTGTTTTTATGACTTGAGTTTTCTTATGCATTACTTTTATTATAAAATATGGATAATTATTATACTAAATCTATATCAGTGATTTTTAAAGAATTATACTTGGACACATACTTGGCAGAAATTGAAAAATAATTCATATAATGACAAATTTATCCAACCTGAATGAAATGCACACAGTGGAAACTGTCCTCAGTCCAAAAAAAATTATGAAAAATAAAATTTGCAAATATAAATGAAAAGGAAAAGTGTTGATTATGAAAATAAAATATTAAATAAAATAAAAATTTTATTTCAATTATTTTTAATAAATATATTTTAAAAACTATAGCTCTTCCCCAACGGACAGTATCAAATCAGCTGATATCACTAATAAAAAAATTTGATTCTCTGTCAATATGCAAAAGTTTACTTATTTAGAAAATAAAAGATTAAATCTTGTCATTTAATATAAAGATTTTGCACTTCTATGAAGAAAAGCATGATAGTTTCTAATAGACCTGAGTACATCCATCACTTGAAATTTCCTTACAGCATTACTGACATTAATTGGAATTAGTTCTCTGGAAAAGCAAGAACTAAGTGTCTTGTGCCAGAAGATACAGAACATAGGAAGATTAAAGAGAGTGCCCATAAAATGTGAAGTAAGGAATTCTGCTTTTGCCATAGACTTAGTTTTGCAAAATGAATAGGCTAAAAAAAAAAAAAAAAAAAAAAACATTATTTTATTTTGAAAGAAAATAATTGGGGAAAAAGAAGCAGCTTGACATACTAACTTTTTATAGTAATCTAAAAGATTGCATCTTTAGAGCAGAATAATTTAAGCCTGGGCTTCTTGCTTAGCCTTCATTAATTAAACCCTTCACCATCCTACATAAAGTATCTTAATTTATTAACTCAGTTTGTGTGGAAAAATTTTTTCAGTACATCCAATTGAGTAGAGTATGTTATTCCATTAATCACATATTTTAAAAATTTTACAATAAAAGTTTTACTGTTCATGTAAAACTAATTTACTTTGCTGCTGTTAAGCAAAGTTTTTTGGTGAAAACCCAGAATATAATTGTAATTACACACTCATTTCATACTTCATTTCTTCTTGTTGAGATTTATTTTCTGTGAAATTAACCACTTCCCTGAAAGAGGTGTGATGTTTGTTTGTCTTTCATCATTCACATTTAGAATCTCTCTTTCTTTCTCACTCTGTCTCCCTCTCTCTCTCCTTTCCTGCCTTGTAAACTCTCCTTTATTCAATCATAAATTTTTTTCAGGTTCTTTTTTTTTTTTTAATACAGATTTGTATCTCATGTAAGGAATATCAGATCTCTAGAATGAAGAAGACAAAATTATCAGCTAAATGTAAATAAGGAAGAAATCAGATATTTATGGTAATCATTGAAATAATTATTAAATATAAATATATAATTTATAATATAAATTTTTGATAAACAAAATTTTGAGTTCTTTTCTCCCACATAGAATAGATTTTAAGAATCACAAGATTCATAAAATAATGTTTTGTGGCAACTGGCTCTAAGAATGTGCAACCTCCCCTTTAGATGGATACTTACCATCATAATCAGATCCATTTAATAACAGAAAAGGCAAGATAAAAATGAACTGAGTGTTTAGGACTTGCTATTTGGAATATCCCATGTAGAAAATATGTAAAAGTGCAAATGTCCTTAATAATATTAAAATATGACTTAAAAATTACTGCTATTATTATCAGCACTGCTAGATCATAAAAACAGCTAGAGAATTTCAGAAAAAATATCTACTTCTGCTTCATGGACTGCACTGAAGCCTTTGACTGTGTGGATCACAAAAAACTGGAAAATTCTTCAAGAGATGGGAATACCAGACCACCTTGCTTGCCTCCTGAGAAACCTGTATGCAGGTCAAGAAGCAACAGTTAGAACCATACACGGAACAAGGGACTTGTTAAAAATTGGGAAAGCAGTATGTGAAGTATGTCTAGCAAAAGCTATGATTTTTCCACTACTTATATATGGATGTGAGATTAGACCATAAAGAGAGTTGAGAACTGAATAATTGATGCTTTTGAACTGTGGTGTTGGAGAAGACTCTTGAGAGTCCAGCAAGGAAATCAAACCATTCAATCCTGAAGGAAATCAGTCCTGAATGTTCATTGGGAGGACTGACGCTGAAGCTGAAACTCCAATACTTTGGCCACCTGATGGGAAGAACTGACTCACTGGAAAAGACCCTGATGCTGAGAAAGATTGAAAGCAAGAGATAAGGGGACAACAGAGGATGAGATGGTTGGATGGCATCACCAACTTGATGGACATGAGTTTAAGAAAGCTCCAGGAGTTGGTGATGGACAGGGTAGCCTGGCATGCTGCCATCCATGGGGTCACAAAGAGTTAGACATGACTGAGCGAATGAACTGAAGAGTATTAAAGTCTTTCTTTTTTTTTTCTTCTGATATTGGTATAGCTGATTCAGTTTTCTTATTAATTTTATTTACATGGGATATTTTTTCCCACACTTTTGCTTTCAATCTGTGGGTTTTTCTGAATCTAAATTTTATCTATTACAGACAGCCTGTATTTAGATCTTGGGTTGTTTTTTTTTTTTTTTTCCATTTTTTTATCCTGACAGGATTGCATTGTATAGAATTTCACATTTAAAACAATTATTGATACAGTTAGAGTTACATTATGTATGTCTTTTGCTTTTTGTGTGTTTTTAAAGACTTCCTTAACTGGGCTTTCCTGGTGACTCAGTGGTAAAGAAACTACCTACCAGATGTAGGTTTGATCTCTGTGTCAGGAAGATTCTCTGGAGAAGGAAATGGCAACCCACCCACACAGTATTCTTGCCTGGGAAAGCGCATGGAAAGAGCAACCAGGTGCTACAGTCCACGCGGTCACAAAAGAATGGGACACAACTTGGTGACTAAACAACAAGATAAGGCTTCCTTAACAACTGGCTTTTATACTAAATGAA
This sequence comes from Bos taurus, assembly GCF_002263795.3. Classification (NCBI taxonomy): domain Eukaryota; kingdom Metazoa; phylum Chordata; class Mammalia; order Artiodactyla; family Bovidae; genus Bos; species Bos taurus. The sequence continues at coordinate 48,538,813 of NC_037333.1, read as the reverse complement.
TATTATTTAATGTTAAATTTAATTCTTTTTTAAAATTATATTTTTATTAGTTATTTTCTCATGGTTTCTATTGGGATAATGACATGAAGCTTAACTGATTAGATTCACTTCATATTAAAGCTAACTTGATTCCAGTATAATATAGAAACTTTGTTCTTACCTAGGACCAGTCCCCCATGTATGTATATATGTGTGTGTGTGTGTATATATATATATATATATATATAATTGTCAATATATATATTTGCATGCAATATAAACCCAATAATTCAGTGTTATGATCTTTGCTTTATAAAATTTAATAATTTTAAGATATTAAGAGACTAAAATTTTTGTAGAATCAAATATATTAATTGATCAGTTTATCTTTTTTTTTTTTATTTCTTGTGATTGAAGTATGTTCTCACATAATTTCCTATAGCCTGAAGAAGTCCCTGTATTTTCTTGTAAGGCAGGTGTACTAGTAACAATGTTTTCCATTCTTTGTCTAAGAGTATCTGAATTTTACTTTCATCTTTGAAGGCTATTTTGCTATATATATATTTCTGTGTTGACAAGCTGCTTTATTTGCTTGCTTTTCTTTCTGTCCTTTGAATGCGTCATTCCACTGTCTGAAGGTTTCCATGGTTTCAGATGAAGTCATTCATTAATTATATTGAATTGTCCTGGTACACAGTGAGTCATAATTCCCTTTCCTTTTTACAAATTTTTCTCTTTCAACAGTTTGACTATGATTTCTTTGGATGTGGATTTATTTGCAATTGTCCTAATTTAGAGCTCTCTTCAAGTGTACATTAACATGTTTTTATCAAGTTCTTGATCATTATTTTTTTTTAATTTTTCTGCTCTATTTCCTCTTCCTCCAGGTAGCCCATCACAGATTCCTGTTAGTTTAATTAAAGGTTCAGTATTTATCCAAGTTAGATAGCTTTCATAGAAATATATGGTCTGTTTCCTGGGCATTGAAATGGTTGTTTGTTTATCAATTTTGTCCTGCTTTATAAGCTGCTTTTAGGGACAGGATTTTACAATGTATGATCATAGCAATAGCTAACATGACCCACTAAAAATGTTTAAAAATATTTGTACAAAGAAATTCTTTGGTTGTATATACATATGTGTGCATTTCTATATGAGTTTAAATTGTCAAACTAGAAATGATTTCTTTTGAAGATTTACATAATGAGGAGAGACAATATCAAATGTTGATGTTTTCAACAGATTGTAGCTAAATGAAGATTATGAGTGAAGTGAATCAGAAAGAGAAAGATAAATACCGTATTCTAATATGTATATATGGAATCTAGAAAAATGGTACTGAAGAATTTATTTACAGGGCAACAATGCAGAAATGTGAACCATGAACTTCCTGATGTTCAAGCTAGTTTTAGAAAAGGCAGAGGAACCAGAGACCAAATTGCCAACATCTGCTGGATCATGGAAAAAGCAAGAGTTCCAGAAAAACATCTATTTCTGCTTTATTGACTATGCCAAAGCCTTTGACTGTGTGGATCACAATAAACTGTGGACAATTCTTCAAGAGATGGGAATACCAGACCACCTGACCTGCCTCTTGAGAAATCTGTATGCAGGTCAGGAAGCAACAGTTAGAACTGGACATGGAACAACAGACTGGTTCCAAATAGGAAAAGGAGTAGGTCAAGGCTGTATATTGTCACCCTGTTTATTTAACTTATATGCAGAGTACATCATGAAAAACGCTGGGCTGGAAGAAACACAAGCTGGAATCAAGATTGCTGGGAGAAATATCAATAACCTCAGATATGCAGATGACACCACCCTTATGACAGAAAGTGAAGAGGAACTAAAAAGCCTCTTGATGAAAGTGAAAGTGGAGAGTGAAAAAGTTGGCTTAAAGCTCAACATTCAGAAAACTAAGATCATGGCATCCAGTCCCTTCACTTCATGAGAAATAGATGGGGAAACAGTGGAAACAGTGTCAGACTTTATTTTTCTGGGCTCCAAAATCACTGCAGAGGTGATTGCAACCATGAAATTAAAAGACGATTACTCCTTGGAAGGAAAGTTATGACCAACCTAGATAGCATATTCAAAAGCAGAGACATTACTTTGCCAACAAAGGTCCATCTAGTCAAGGCTATGGTTTTTCCAGTGGTCACGTATGGATGTGAGAGTTGGACTGTGAAGAAAACTGAGCGCCAAAGAATTGATGCTTTTGAACTGTGATGTTGGAGAAGACTCCTGAGAGTCTCTTGGACTGCAAGTAGATCCAACCAGTCCATTCTGAAGGAGATCAGCCCTGGGATTTCTTTGGAAGGAATGATGCTAAAGCTGAATCTCCAGTACTTTGGCCACCTTATTTGAAGAGTTGACTCATTGGAAAAGACTCTGATGCTGGGAGGGATTGGGGGCAGGAGGAGAAGGGAATGACAGAGGATGAGATGGCTGAATGTCATCACTGACTCGATGGATGTGAGTTTTAGTGCACTCCGGGATTTGATGATGGACAGGGAGGCCTGGTGTGCTGCGATTCATGGGGTTGCAAAGTTTTAGACACGACTGAGGACTGGACTGAACTGAACTTAACTGAAGTTTCCTTAATACTCTTTTCAGCAAACACTGCTAACTGATTTCTTTACTTTGGTTCAATTTAAGATCCTCATTGCAATTCTCCAGATTTAGCATAAAATTTGGAAACAATTCCATTCCTTGCATAGTTATGATAATATTCATGAGTAAAAGAAAACTAGCTACCATTACTGCCTGCTCCTTACTTTCTTAGTATTAATTTGTTTATAGAAAAAATTGGCTTTGGGGACAATAAAAAGATAAGGACATCAGAAGAATATTAGGATTTATTTTATTGGTGACTAAAAGTGTCATAGTTGTGTGTAGGCATCTATTATTTGTTAAAATAATTTCTCATAGTTCTATGAAAATAGATGTACATATTACTTAATATTATATTAGATGATTATTAAAATATTTAACAATGCTAAAATAGAAACAATATATTGATACATGCTATAAATTAAAAACTATCAATGGAGTTTATAAGGTCCAAGCAAATTCTAACAGGCTTTCCATCTTTCACGACAACATGTCCTCAGTTCTTCAGATGATGAAAGGCCACAATCTGAGAAATGTAACTCAGAGCTTTTACTTTGATTACCAAGATTTTAAACTGGCAGTACATGAGCAAAATCCCTCAATTTTTTTAACCTAGTCTTTCCATGAAAACATGACATATTGGTCAAAATTGAGAGTTCAACTTTAGAGAATATATTAATAATTTAAAATTGTATATATATATTAACTTTCCATGCAATTTTAATCCAATGAAGAACTTAGAAGAGATATTTATGGAAAAAAAATCTAAAACTGAATAATTCTGCAGAGTTGCTAGCTCATACTTTACACTTATTTTGCATTTAATATCATTGCAAATTAGAATAATCTCCCTACAGCCATAGATATAAAGTTGAAATTATTTGCATTATAAAATCACCTTTAAATATCTTAATAGATGGTTCAAGGCAAAATAAACCTATTAGCTCTATAAAGGGTGATAAATGAGACTGTGTGCATATTATAATCATGTAATTGAAAGGGTGTATTAAGTCTATGCTTGGAGAACTACTGAGTTGGAACCTTAAGATATGAGAGAAAAATGAGAAGGGATTCTGGGAATTCAATTTGCTTGGGGGAAAAACAAGGAAAATTTAGTTAAGATAGTTGTGCTTAACTGCAATTTAAAAATGATTCCTAGATTTTAAATCTTAATAACATGTATAATGCGTGCTTCAGTAATTCAACATACACACATTCTCCAATACATCACCAGGTATGTAAAAGGAGTTTAAAAAATGGAATTTTTTTTAGCTGCAATTATTTAATAATAAAAAGCTAGTATTTGTTTTGTGCTCAAATTTTGTTAACTCTGTATATTACATTGTCAAACCAAACTCTCCCTATTAAACTAAGTGGTTAGTATTTATTATCATGTTTACTTTAGAGTCAGAGACTGGAGGCCTATTCAGGTCCTCAATAGGTGATAAATTATGCAAAAACATGATGAAATAAATACAATGCAGTCACTAAAAATCACATTATAAAGGTATATTTAATTCTTGGAAAATATTTCTAATTGGTAAATAAATAATTAAAATAAATTAACAATAATTATTAGTGAGTTTTGACATTATGAATAATATTTGACACTTTGTGATCAATCATTCATTTGTGTTTGACTCTTTGTGACCACGTGGACTATAGCCTGCCAGGATCCTCTGTCTGTGAGATTTTCTAGGCAAAAACACTGGAGTGGGGTCAATTTCCCACTCCAGGGGATCCTCCCCACCCAGGGATCAGGAATTCAACCCATATCTCCTGTGTTTCCTGCGTTGGCAGGTGGATTCTTTTTCACTGAACCATGTGGGAAACCCCTTTGACTCTACTGTTTTTTATTTTCTAAATTGTCTACAATTGACTTGTACACCTTTCCTAAGCAGGAAACAATTTCATTTATTATTTCACAAAAACAGCCTTGTGGATAATGTTTTAGACCAAAAAATAAGAACTTTTTGCCCACTATATTCCAGGTGCCATTTTAAATGCCTTGCTCTTCTCTTAACTTTCTGTGCTTCACAATAATTTGATGGAGTAGATACTATCATTTTTATTATTATCATTATTTTGCAGTTGACAAACTAAGGAACAGAGAAGTTAAATGACTTGTTTAAGATCACAGCTAAAAAGCAGCAATGGAACTTCAAACAATGAAAACACTTTTATAGTACTCGACTAATCTATCCAGCACTAAAATATTGTCAATCTTTATCTCCACTCTGGTTTTTTATACACTATTTCAATCAGACTTGAATACTTGTCTTTAAAATGCTACTTTCACACTTGCAAGTGGCAGAGTACAAAATGGAAGCAGTGTGATGCAGGATATGCTTCAAGCACAAAGAAAAGCTACATGAAAATTAGAATCATCATTACTTTTTCTTCTTTCCTGCTGAACTCTGCATTAACTTATCGTACCTCAGTGGCACTGCCAGGAAGAAGGGTCATAACATTGTGAGTCTCAGTTGACTGATGTCTCAGCCCTTTTGCCCTTTTAACACAATCACCCTTTCCATTACTTAGGGATTTCATTTGATATTCTCCACTGTTAGAATCATTGTAACAACAGGAGGAGGCAGAATTAACAGTTATTGATAGATATCTGCTCATTTCTCAAGTTATTTTTCCTTAAAATTAAAGGACATTTCATATATGTGAAAAAAAATGAATATCTTATTCTATATGTTTAAATGGATTTGGAATCTGCAGTTTGTTTCATTTCTTAACAAGTCATTCAGTCCAACCTATGATATGATTAAAAGAGCAAAATTACCAATAAATCATAAGCCCTTGACTTTGTAAAGTTACTTAATGTTTTATTTTTGCTGATGCTTCTGAGAGCTAGTTAATGTGAAAGTTGGTTTTAGAGTTGTTAATTTATGAGATAGAAATCTATAGATTTTTAAAGAACAAATGCATTGTTATCACATATTTAATTCACTAAAATTAAATAGTATTAAATATTACCAATTTATTAAATGAACATTAAAAACTGTTTTATGCTTGTCCAAAAAGTTTAAAGGAAAATTTTAATAGAGACATATTTTAGTTAATGTTCAGAATAAATTCAAATATTAGTTCTGTGATTACTAGTTGTTAGTCACTCAGTTCTGTCCAACTCCTTGTGACCCCCATGGACTGGGGACTAACCAGGCTCTTCTGTCCATGGGATTCTCCAAGCAAGAATACTGGAGTTGGTTACCATTTCCTTCTCCAGGAGATCTCTTGGAGAAGGTTTCTTCCTGATCCAGGGATAGCACCTGTGTCTCCTGCATTTCAGGCAGACTCTTTACTGTGTAAGCTTCTAGGGAAACTTTGTGATTACTAGTTAAAATCAATCAATAAACACTGTCAACTTTGTCTTAAATGAGTATTTATATGAACTGTCTCTCATGCAATTAAATATCAACTGTGAAAATAGAATACCTAAAATATCCACAAACCAAAAATTAAATTTTTGTAATTTAAGTTTAATAATTTCATTATAAATAGTAATTTCTTGAAGGTTAAAATTTGCCTGTCAGTCATCTCTATTATCAAGAAGATGAATGAAAATTTTAATTAAATAGCTAATTCCAAAAAATGACATGATATTTTATTTTAGCTCAACTACAATTTTCTTAAAAGTTTAAGATTAGTATCTTCAAACTATCAATCTCAATATTTGAAGTAAAATATATAGCAAAAGGTAATGTTTCAGACTTGCCCTAGAAAAAGTTAACTCTTTCTGAGAAGGTTTAAAATAGTCTTTTCACAAGATTTAGATGTATCCATTTCATAATGAAATGCCATAAATCACCTTGATGTTTCATCATCATACAAAATAGAACATTCTTATACTTTTCCTTCTTCAATGTTAATCATATTATATTTTATATTATTAGAATTAACCTAAGAGAAATTTTTATACTGATTCAGTATAATTAAAATAGATGCATATCAGCTTAGAAAAAATAAGAACTATTATTAGTATATTGGTATAATTACTAGATTATATCAATGCTCCATTTTACCATATTTTAATATTTAATGGTTGGGACAAAAATATTTGTAGGTAAGAAGAAGGGAAAGGATGAAATTAGTATAAGATTAAAGCAAGGAAAGTGTGAAATTATGTAAATGAGACTTTTTTAATTTGAGGAACCCATAAAAAAGTTGTTTGATAGTCAAGTATAGAAAAATGTGAAAGTGAATCTGCTTTTAGATATAAAGTTAATGACCACCATTGAAGCAGTCAGAGCCTTACTCTATTCAAATATATATTGAAATCAGAAGCTAGAGGCAAGTCACACTTCCTTAAAGATGCACATTTAGAATCAGGCATCTTACCTTATAATATTTGATTATCTTTTACCACTAATTATGTCATTGGACTAAGCATAATAGATAAACCTTCACTGAAATGAAAATCAATATTTCAGATAGTCCCTTACTTTCTCATTAGCTGGAACTATCCATATAGCTGCCTCACAGCATGACATCTGGATCCTCTTTGAGCCAGTTAGAGACAGAGAGGAAGTGAATAAGAGAGAGGGAGGGTCCAGGATGAAAATTGCACTGTTTTATAAACTAGTCAAATAAACAATGCCCTATTGCTTCTTTTATGCTCTATTTAATTATTAGTAGTGAGACACCAAATCCAGACCAAGCAAGCAGAAGGGTTACCAGTAGGTGGAAGTCACTGGGGGTCATTTTATAGGATGCCTGCCACACTAATCCTTATGTCTGCTTCTACCAAATCATTTGACAAAAATCCAAGATCATGGCTTAGCATAGTTTAAATTTTATACATAACATTTGAGAATACAAAAGAAAGCATCACAAGTGAATTACCTTATCTCTACATTTTACAAATCAGGAAGCTGAGAATCAGAGAAGAAACACAAGTTGAAGTAGAGCTAAAATGAGAATGACTTGCCAGTGGTTTTCTCCAATAAACTGTCCTACCAGTTGTCAACCTCTAAAAATTATTTTGAAATCATTTTAATTTAGTCAATAATTGTCAAGATAGTTTAATGAGTTCCCATAAAACTTTTACCCAACATTCCCTAATACTAACCTTGTCTGTGAAAGTCACTCGGTTGTGTCTGACTCTTTGTGACCCCATGGACTATATAGACCATAGAATTCTCCAGGCCAGAATACAGGAGTGGATAGATGTTCCCATCACCAGAAGATTTTCCCAATCCAGGGATCAAACCCAGGTCTCCCACGTTGCAGGCGGATTTACCCACATTGCAGGCAGATTCATTACAGACTGTCAGCAATGCAGACAAATACTTAAAATTATAAACTTATCAGACTTTATTCACATTTTGTTTGCATTTAAATACTTCATTTAGGGACTTCCCTGGTGGTCCAGTGGTTGGGACTTTGCCTTCCAATGCAGGCAGTGCAGACTCAATCCCTCATCTGAAAGCTAAGATCTCACATGCTTTGCAGTCACAAAACTAAACATAAAACAGAAGTGATATTGTAACAAATAGAATCAAGACTAAAAAATGGTCCATATATTAAAAAAACTTTACTCAGATTTTATTATATTTCCCACTAATGTACTTTTACTATTAAAGCATGCAGTCTAGGACAACATATTGTGTTTAGTAATCATATCTCCTTCATCTCCTCCCATCTGTGAAATTTCAGCATTCCCTTGCTTTTCATGACCTTGAAATTTTTGACGCATTCTTGTATTTTGTTGAATATCCTTTGATATGCATTGGTCTACATTTTCTTATGATTAGTCTGGGGCTAGCATTTGCAGGGTATGATTCAGCAGTGGTGAAATGATATTATCACCACATATATCAGGTAATATATAATAACATTATGACTTATGACTTGATATCTTCCACCACACACACAGCACAGATACACACACATACACACACACACACACATGGAAATGATTACGGTAAAAACATCATTTATAAATACTCACAGAAAGTTGTGGCATTTTACTAACCAAATGTAGCTGTCAATATTTATAAACATATTATGTATACACAATTAGAGTGTTTGAACTGAAAATAAATAGTAATAAAGTTGCTGTTGATTGTGCACGCTTTGACTTTGACTGCCTGTGATCAGACATTAGAAATAGCTTTGGAATAACTATATTTTAAATGGGTCCTCCACATATAGACTAAGAAGAATTTTTGTCAATAAATCCTCTGAAATTTAAATATATTTTGTTTAATTCAAGTGGGACCTATTAATAAAATTGTTCAATAAATTGAGTGGCACGAAACTTGTGTTTTGGAAATACTGAACAAATTAAACAATAAAAATTTATGTGGTATACAGATTTAATTTTGAACATCTACATGTGTGCTTTGGCATATCTCTACATGTAGAAAGACTTTGATGGAGTACTTCATATTTAATTTATATTCTACCCTGACATGGGATCAAATAAAGATATTTTATGATTTTGAAGCACTTATGTTTGGCAAAAGGCATAACAAAAACATTTAAGTAAGTCATTTTATGGGGTCACAATAGACAATTTTGTCTTATAAGATATTAGTTAAAAACAGTAGTGTTCTGAATGAAGAAAATAAGACAGTACCTATGAAATTGTTGGGACTTATTCACCTGCCATTGCAAAAAAAAAAAATTAAATTGAAACTGCTCATCATTTTTTAAATGTTTGGTTCAAGCTGGTTTTAGAAAAGGCAGAGGAACCAGAGACCAAATTGCCAACATCCGCTGAATCATGCAAAAAGCAAGAGAGTTCCAGAAAAACATCTATTTCTGCTTTCTTGACTATGCCAAAGCCTTTGACTATGTGGATCACAACAAACTGTGGAAAATTCTGAAAGAGATGGGAATACCAGACCACGTGATCTGCCTCTTGAGAAATCTGTACGCAGGTCAGGAAGCAATAGTTAGAACTGGACATGGAACAACAGACTGGTTCCAAACAGGAAAAAGAGTAGGTCAAGGCTGTATATTGTCACCCTGTTTATTTAACTTCTATGCAGAGTATATCATGAGAAATGCTGGACTGGAAGAAGCACAAGCTGGATTTGAGATTGCCAGGAGAAATATCAATAACCTCAGATATGCAGATGACACCACCCTTATGGCAGAAAGTGAAGAGGAACTAAAAAGCCTCTTGATGAAGGTGAAAGAGGAGAGGGAAAAAGTTGGCTTAAAACTCAACATTCAGAAAACGAAGATCATGGCATCTGGTCCCATCACTTCATAGGAAATAGATGGGGAAACAGTGGAAACAGTGTCAGACTTTATTTTTGGGGGGCTTCAAAATCACTGCAGATGGTGACTGCAGCCATGAAATTAAAAGACTCTTACTCCTTGGAAGAAAAGTTATGACCAACTTAGACAGCATATTGAAAAGCAGAGACATTACTTTGCCAACAAAGGTCCGTCTAGTCAAGGCTATGGTTTTTCCAGTGGTCATGTATGGATGTGAGAGTTGGACTGTGAAGAAGGCTGAGCGCTGAAGAATTGATGCTTTTGAACTGTGGTGTTGGAGAAGTCTCTTGAGAGTCCCTTGGACTGCAAGGAGATCCAACCAGCCCATTCTGAAGGAGATCAGCCCTGGGATTTCTTTGGAAGGAATGATGCTAAAGCTGAAAGTCCAATACTTTGGCCACCTCATGTGAAGAGTTGACTCATTGGAAAAGACTCTGATGCTGGGAGGGATTAGGGGCAGAAGGAGAAGGGGACGACAGAGGATGAGATGGCTGGATGGCATCACTGACTCGATGGACGTGAGTCTGAGTGAACTCTGGGAGTTGGTGATGGACAGGGAGGCCTGGCGTGCTGCGATTCATGGGGTTGCAAAGAGTCGGACACGACTGAGGGACTGAACTGAAGTGAACTGAAGAGAAAGAGAGTAAAATAGAAAGAGAAAGAATTATCTCAGTTAAAAGCGTTTTGGTATAAATAAAATCGGCAATTAGATATACCAGCATTTTCAGTTTTATTAAGTAAAAAACAATTTTGGAGAGATTATGGATGATTTTGTAAAAAGAAGGAGAAAAACTATATTTTGAAAGTGTTTTTCAGAAAAAAAATGACAGTGGCAAGGCACACTGGGGAACTGAAGTGTGTTAATATGTAACTATGAAAAAGTATATGCTTATTTCACTTTTAATATAAATGGACACCTTTTGCTTTAATTCATATACAATTATAGCAATGTATACATAATTAACATGAATATATATTATTTAAAGTTGTTTAGAACTAATTTTATTTTCAAATAAAATTTGAATGATAGCTGACCACCAATAAAATAAGACCAAATCACTCAGTCAGTGAATAAATACCTTAGTTAAAAAATTTCACTTGTACGATATCTTGGTTTGAACAGTAAAATATACACCTGCTGTATATATAATTATTAACTTTTATCATTTTATGTAGTTACAGGTATTTATGATTCTCCTTTCAATGATTAACATTTTCCTTAGAACGTTTTATTATTAGATTCTTCTCATTATTACAACCTTACTCAAAGGTCACCTCTGCCTTTCATCAGTCATATTGTATCACATTGTCTGTTTGCTTTTCTTTTTATTACTAGTCTTCTTATCTGAAATCATCTGACCATGTTTTTGTGTATTGTCTCCTTTCACTACCATGGAACAATGGCAAAGGATTTTTCAGTACCATTCCATGATCTGTTGCTCTACCTGGAATAATTATTACCTGAGAGAGAAAATAAAAGTTGCTCATCTACTCCAGACCATCATTATCTATGTAAATGAATGGAGAATTTTCTTAAAATTTTATTACTGATTAATCTATTTACAAAGCAATAACTTAGTAATATTTTATTATCTATTTGCATTCCATTTATAGATACACCACTGGAAAGTGTAGATTTCAGAAATCTTACCTCTACTGCACCTTGATATTTTTACAATTTTGTGATGCTTTTTCCTCATTCTACTCCCTGTGCTCACATGCCATTAACCCAGTATTCCCAACATTTTCATCTTAAATTAATTTTACTCCTTTTTAAAGAATTTTGGTCTCTATTAATCTTACTCATCTTTAAATTTTAATTGCTCAGGGTTTTAATTGGAGGATAATTACTTTACAATATGGTGGTGGTTTTTGCCATACTTTGACGTGAATCAGCCACGGGTGTACATGTGTCCCCCTATCCTGAACCACCATCCCACCTCCTTCCCCACCACACCCCTCTGGGTTGTCCCAGAGTATATAAGGATAAAAAGCATCAAAAAAGTAAGAGAGTTCTAGAAAAACATTTATTTCTGCTTTATTGACTATGCCAAAAACTTGACTGTGTGGATCACAACAAACTAGAAAATTCTGAAAGAGATAGGAATACCATACCACCTGACCTGCCTCTTCAAAAATCTGTATGCAGGTCAGGAAGCAACAGTTAGAACTGGACATGGAGCAACAGACTGGTTCCAAATATGAAAAGGAGAACGTCAAGGCTGTATATTGTCACCCTGCTTATTTAACTTATATGCAGAGTCCATCATGCGAAATGCCAGGCTGGATGAAGCAAAAGCTGGAATCAAGATTTCCGGGAGAAATATCAATAACCTCAGATATGCAGATGACACCACTCTTATGGCAGAAAGCGGAGAAAAACTAAAGAGCCTCTTGATGAAAGTGAAAGTGGAGAGTGAAAAAGTTGGCTTAAAGCTCAACATTCAGAAAATGAACATCATGGCATCTGGTCCCATCACTTCATGGCAAATAGATGGGGAAACAGTGGAAACAGTGCCAGACTTTATATTCTTGGTCTCCAAAATCACTGCAGATGGTGACTGCAGCCATGAAATTAAAAGATGCTTACTCCTTGGAAAGAAAGTTATGACCAACCTAGATAGCATATTCAAAAGCAGAGACATTACTTTGTCAACAAAGATCCATCTTGTCAAGGCTATGATTTTTCCACTAGTCATGTATAGATGTGAGAGTTGGATTATAAAGAAAGCTGAGCACTGAAGAATTGATGCTTTTGAACTGTGGTGTTGGAGAAGACTCTTGAGAGTCCCTTGGACTACAAGGAGATCCAACCAGTCCATCCTAAAGGAGATCAGTCCTGAGTGTTCATTGGATAGACTGATTTTGGAGCTGGAACTCCAATACTTTGGCCACCTGATGCAAAGAGCTGACTCATTTGAAAAGACCCTGATGCTGGGAAAGATTGAAGGTGGGAGGAGAAGGGGATGACAGAGGATGAGATGGTTGGATGGCATCACTGGCTCAATGGATGTGAGTTGGGTGATGGACATGGAGGCCTGGCATTCTTCAGTCCATGGGGTTGCAAAGAGTAGGACACAACAGAGTGACTGAACTGAACTGAAGGACAAAACTCACTCAGGGGTATCTGGTGGGATATTTATACTCTATAAAACCTATAAAGTGAGAGTTACCACTGAGCCACCACTTGAAATAAACATATAAGTTATTAAATATTTAAAGAATCCCTCTGCAATGCAGGGAATGTGGGTTTGAATCCTAGGTCTAGAAGATCCTCTCAGAAGCAAATGGCAACCCACTCCAGTATTCTTGCCTAGGAAATCTCATGGACAGAGGATCCTGGTGGGCTACAGTCTAAGGGGTGCCAAAGAGTCAGACATGACTGAGCACACACATTTCAACCAACATTTTGTCCCTGGCATAGAGGAGAGGCTGCTCTTAAAAATGATTTCCTTCATAAATGTAAATGTCTCTTACAAAAGGATAACTCTGTTTTCAGAGCTTCTTCTGTGTCTATAGTTTCCCAAAAATATTCAGCTGAAGATCCTATGCCAAAAGGACATACTGGCATAATTTGCTACTTTACGTATATATATATTTTTCCATATGTACTTTTATTTTTTTCTTTCTTACACACACCTAGCTATCATCAGATTTTGGGCTTGGTTAGTTTTTCACCTATCTGTGCTTAATTGGACATTAGTTTGTTTGTTTGTTTATTTTTAAAGTTTAGGTTCAGGTTTTCTTGTTTTTTAAAAAATGATATTTAAAAAAATTTTATTTATTTGGCTGTGCTGGGTCTTCATTGCTGTATGGACTTTTCTTTAGTTGCAGCACTTGGGTTTCTCATTGTAGTGGCTTCTCTTGGCTCAGTAGTTGTGCTTCATGGACTCCAGAGCACTGGCTCATGAGTTGTGGTTCGTGGGCTCTAGGGTGCTGGCTCAGGAGTTATGGCACATGGGTTTAGTTGCTCTGCCATGTGTGAGATCTTCCTGGATTAGGGATTGGATCCATGTCTCTTGCATTGGCAGGTGGATTCTTTACCATGAACTATGAGGGAAAACCCCTGCTACCTTTCTGATGAGAATAAGACTCATCTGACTACTGTGCCATTGCTGTCTTTGAAAATGGAAGGGGATAACGAGTTGTTGAACTTAGGCAGCCTTTAGAACCTGAAAAAAACAATAAAACAGATTCTTTCATAGAGCTTCTAGAAAGCAGAACAACATTGCAGACACCTCTATTTTAGTCTAATGAAACCATTTCATGCTTTTGATGTCTAGGAATGTAAGATAATACATTTGTATGTTTCAAATCACTGTGCATGCATGCTAAATGCATCGGACTTCAGTTTTGTCTGACTCTTTGTGACCCTATGGACTTTAGCCTGCCAGACTCCTCTGTCCATAAGATTTCCCAGGCAAAATACTAAGTGGGTTGCCATGCCCTCCTCCAGGGGATCTTCCCAACCCAGGAATTGAACCTGGGTCTCTTATTTCTACCTGCATTGCCAAGCAGTTTTTTTTGCCACTAGTGCCACCTGGGAAGCCCTTAAACCACTGAGTTTGGGGTGATTTGTTACAGCAATGATAGGAAGCTAACAAAGTACTAAAACAATAGTCAGTAAATATAATCCCACTGAGAAGCCTAACTTTTTTGCATTTTTTTACTTTTATGTTACCTTGAAAGTGCTTATCAAAGGTTAAAACTATTTTCCTCTTTTTGCTTTGCCAAACAACTTATCAACATTCAGTATACTTTAAATAACCGACCCAATAACTTTTAAGGATAAGCAGCTTTATATTGATGATGCTTTGTTCTGAATTACTGGTTACAGTTGAATGGTCATAGATAGTTTAAAACAGCTCTCTCTCTCACTCTCACACACACACAATTTTGCCAAATATTAAATGTTCTTGATGTTAATACATACATATATGTTGAGGAAAATATTGTAAATGTGATAAATTATTGCCAGTGAAATTGCTGATTTCTGATTCAGAAACTAGCAAATTGGAGATAACATAGCTCGTCAAGAAAAATAATATTGTCCATCAACTTTCCAATAGCAAAATAAAATGCTGACTAACATCCATGGAAATAGTTGAGAGCATTTTTCCTCCTCTCTTTGCCTCAGAAAATGATGATTCAACTCATCAGTAAAGTGAGAATTGTTCTTTCTCCTCACTAAGAGATAAGGAAGAGAAATGATGAGACACAACACAGCCATGTTTATTTTGGCAGAAAAACACAGCTGCAAACGGTAACAAAAATTGCTATCACTTTTTTATTTTTTTTAAGTAACAGTACTTGCTACCTATTCCTTTTCCTCTAGAGCAATAGATTTTTCTGTCCATTTTTTTCCCCTCACTGCTAGCTGACAAAGGCTGTGGGCAGAACTGAATTCACATCTCACAATTCTCATCACCCCTCCCTGACAAAGATGCACACTCCGTATGTTTGATGTATTATTTCCTCCACAGAAAACAACCCTGCCTCAAGAAACAAAATATGATACAAAAGGCTCAGCTTTGCCTGGCAGACAAGAAACAAAACTTTATGAAAATGAGGCCAGTGAGGGGAAATAATAGCAGCTCTATACACATTGGGATAAAACTTTTTTAAAAAGATGTATAATATCTAGCTGAGGTAATTAGTAAAAACAAAAAGTAAAAACTTTTGTTTCTACTAATGACACTGGAGGTAATTGATAAAAACAAAAGCTCTTTAGATATATGTGTCTGTTTATATATATATATATAAAAACATATATATTTTTATATAAATATATAAATATATATATATATATATATATATATATTTCTTGATGACTCAATAGTAAAGAATCTGGCTACAATGCAGGAGACACAGGAGATGCTGGTTTGATCACTGGGTTTGGAAGATCTTCTGGAAGAGGAAATGGCAACCCACTCTAGTAATCTCACTTAGAAAATTCCACGGACAGAGAAGCCTTGAGGGCTACAGTCCAAAGGGTTGCAAAGAGTTCACATGGCTGAGCGTACAGCATATATATGTATATGTGTGTGTGTGTATATATATATATATATATATATATATATTTGTTTTGAAAACTCACTCCTTCCGACAAAGGGCAAGGAGAGATTAAAGAAAGAGGCTGGCTACTCCAGATTGGTAGGTGACAGGGTTAATATCAAGGCAACTTACAAGATGCACAGATCTCTTCTCCTGGCCTCCAGAATATTAAAAGTTCATGTAGAGACCTTAACTGGGTTCAATCACATATACTGTTCAGATAGTATCAACACTTTGCTCTCTCATGGCTTCTTGCTTAAAAATGGCTCCTACTGTGGGAACAGTGGGTAGAACATACATTCCAATGGCACAGAGTAAGGAGCCTCCAATTGCTCAGGTCCAACTCAGAGAGGTCATGTCCTCTGGATAATTTCCTCCAACATCCTATGCCTCCTAACTGGCTCTTGCAATCTTACACATCTCCCATCTTCTGCAGTGTGCCCTGAGTGCTTGGCAGTGGGGTTCATTAACTTGGAGGTGGCTTTTTTGGCATCTATCTAGCTTCATAGCAACAATATAGGCACCTGAAAGAGGAACACAGATCTAGATGATTCCCCAAATAAGTAACAGTCCTGAGGGCAAACTAGAGTATCTTAGCTCTCATTCCTGCTGTGAATATGGTCCCATCAGAACCTTCCAAGACAGACGCATTGGTGGTCTGTTTCACCCCCAAATCCCTAAAAGAGTGTTTACTTTCTCTATAGATTTCAAGGGCATCACATCCTCAGGGAGACTGTCCTCATTGGGTCAAGCTTTCCTGTAGTCTAGAATAATCCAGTGTATAAGGGAGTGAGTACCTTGAACCCGCAGAATACCGTGTAGATATTGTAGGAGGGCACAGTAAGTGGTGATGTTGCTCATTTTTTTCTATTTCTTTCCCAATCAGATAAATGTCATTGCTCCCCTCCCACCGCATAGCCAGGACAACCATGCAGGGGTCCTAGTCCCTATCTTTTGCTGGGACATTGGAGACATCTCAGTATACTCAGTGGGTGTATAGTCTTTCATGATTGTCTCCTGAATTGGGGGCTGCACCCCTGACTGGGATTGCTGCTGCTGTGCTTTTGCTTTCCTCTGTATCAGTGGTCAGATGGCAGGGGGATTTCTACCTTTTAATTGTCAAGCACCACAGCATCTTCCCCTTCACTCTCTTCATTTTCCCAGGGATTCTACCCTTTAATGTCCTGATCAGAGTTTATCACAAGCACTTGAACCTTAATCCATTGCATTTTGTTCCCTCCTAGATTTTCAAATGATCTAAGTTCTAGGGTCTCCAATTTATTATCCTGCTCTCCCACCTTGTCTGTTAGTCCTGAAGTCAGCAGAGCAATAGACATGTGCACATCCATCTCTAACCTCAGCTCTTTTTCCAACTTTCTAGCTGGAACTTCAATCTCTTATTGGGCCTAGGTGTGCAGCTGGTCTGACCACAGTAGAGGCCATCCTTGCACAGCTATTCTTTTCCTTTTTTTGCCCAAATGCTGTGTGTTGTGCTCAATTTCTCAGACAAGTGCATCAAAACAGCCAGCATTTTGAGGACATTCCCATGCTCATAAAGCAGCCCACAAGAATCTAATACACAGGCTTCCTCTCCCTACATAACGGTCAACATTCAACTTGGAATTTCCCTCCAGGATGCCTCTTTCTTAAGGCCCATTTCTTGATATCCTGACTGCCTCAACATCTGTTGGCTTGTAAACTAGCCCCAATACACAGAGAGTAAGGAAATATTGAAGGAAGAGGCAAGCATCTAGATTGGTAGGTGGCAGAGTTCCCTTCCCCAGTGCCTCAAGCAGTAAGAACTCTGCCTGCAATTCAGGAGACCTGGGATCAATCTTCAGTTTGGTAGGATCCCCTAGAGTAGTGAATGACAACCCACTCCAGTATCCTTGCCTGGAGAATCCCATGGACAAAGGAGCCTAGAAGGCTACAGTCCATAGGGTTGCAAAGAGTTGGACACAACTGAGCAATTAATACTTTCACTTTTCAAGGTAAATAGTAAGGAAACTTACAAGATGAGTGTGTCTTCCCACCATCCCAGCAGAATATTATCTGTTCAGTCATATGTAACCAAGAAGAGGGCCTCAACAACATCAGTTCAAATCAGTTGCTCAGTCGTGTCTGACTCGTTGCAACCCCATGAACCACAGCACACCAGGCTTCCCTGTCCATCACCAACTCCCGAAGTCCACCCAAACCCATGTCCATTGAATCGGTGATGCCATCCAATCATCTCATCTTCTGTCATCCCCTTCTCCTCCTTCCCTCAATCTTTCACAACATCAAGGTCTTTTCAAACGAGTCAGTTCTTCACATCAGGCAGCCAAAGTATTGGGGTTTCAGCTTCAACATCAGTCCTATCAATGAACATCCAGAACTGATCTGCTTTAGGATGGACTGGTTGGATCTCCTTGCAGCGCAAGGGACTCTCAAGAGTCTTCTCCAACACCACAGTTCAAAAGCCTCAATTTTTTGGTGCTCAGCTTTGTTTATAGTTCAACTCTCACATCTATACATGACCACTGGAAAAACCATAGCCTTGACTAGATGGACCTTTGTTGACAAAGTAACGTCTCTGCTTTTAATATGCTGTCTAGGTTGGTCATAACTTTCCTTCCAAGGAGTAAGCATCTTTTAATTTCATGGCTGCAATCACCATCTGCAGTGATTTTGGAGCCCAAAAAATAAAGTCAGCCATTGTTTCCACTGTTTCCCCATCTATTTGCCATGAAGTGATGGGACCAGATGCCATGATGTTCATTTTCTGAATGTTGAGCTTTAAGCCAACTTTTTCATTCACCACTTTCACTTTCATTAAGAGGCTCTTTAGCTCTTCTTCACTTTCTGCCATAAGGATGGTGTCATCTGCATATCTGAGGTTATTGAAATTTCTCCCGGAAATCTAGATTCCAGCTTGTGTTTCTTCCAGCCAAGCATTTTTCATGATGTACTCTGCATAGAAGTTAAATAAGCAGGGTGACAATATACAGCCTTGACGTACTCCTTTTCCTATTTGGAACCAGTCTGTTGTTCCATGTCCAGTTCTAACTGTTGCTTCCTGACCTGCATACAAGTTTCTCAAGAGGCAGGTCAAGTGGTCTGGTATTCCCATCTCTTTCAGAATTTTCCACAATTTCTTGTGATCCACACAGTCAAAGGCTCTGGCATAGTCAATAAAGCAGAAATAGAACTCTCTTGGTTTTTCAATGATCTAGTAGATGTTGTCAATTTGATCTCTGGTTCCTCTACCTTTTTTAAAACCAGCTTGAACATCTGGAATTTCACAGCTCACGTATTTCTGAAGCCTGGCTTGGAGAATTTTAAGCATTACTTTACTAGCTTATGAGATGAGTGCTCTCTTAAGGTTGTGTCCTTGGAAATGGCTCCTGCTGTGAAAGAGTGGGTAGAATGTGTATTCCAAGGTCAGGGGAGGGCATAAGGAGCATCTGATTACCTCAGTCCAGCTCGTGGGTCAATCAATAGTCATGTTCTCTTGATGACCTCCTCTAAAAAGAAAATGATTTAATAAAATACAAATTCTTAAGATTTTTCATGTCAAAAGTCCATTTGACAATCTGATAAAGTTTATGAATACTGTTTCTGCAAGTCACACAGTTTTAGAAACACACACATACACACACATTTGGCAGATTATTTATACATCAGTTCTTGGAACATCAGTGTCTTATCTAGAGAATTTTTAGGTATCCAACAAGCCTAGACTAAGACCACTAGTTGAAATAAATGTGTTACTGTTTTTTTTTTTTTTTAATTGAATGTTATTCTAGATCTAAAATGGTTTGCTATTCTAGTAAGCTAAATTCTAAATAATACATTAATCTGAATTATATTATAACCTATGAGTGTTTCATATTAAAAAGAAAAAGAAAAAACAAAGTAATCACCTGAATAGAATGTGAAGAGTCTCAAAACATTTTGTCAGTATCAAAATAGTGTCTTCTTTAATATGAGGGAGAGATCAAAAAGAATGAGATGCTGCCCACGATGCATGATACAGGATGCTCAGGGCTGGTGCACTGGGATGACCCAGAGGGGTGGGAAGGGGAGGGAGGTGGGAGGGGGGTTCAGGATGGGGAACACGTGTACACCCGTGGCAGATTCATGTCAATGTATGACAAAACCAACACAGTATTGTATAGTAATTAGCCTCCAAAAAAATAAATAAATAAAGTGAAAAAAAAATCACAGGTTGGAAATTTTTGAGGTTCTGGATAAAAGGACAGAACCATTGATTGAGACGATTTTAATAATGCGAGGGTAAAGTATGACTCATCATTGGAAATATCAAGATCATATGCAGATTAAAATGGATGCAGCAAAAACAAACAGAATAGAGAGAAGCTATGTTCTTGAGAGTGTTGATAAGGTTCAGATGAAGCACTACTTAAGGATTTGGGAAAATAGTTCATGGATTTGCCACATGCTATTTGGTACAGATTATAATTCCAGACAGATCTATACAATACCACTTAACTGAAAACATCTGAACTGTAGTTGGAGCAGTACAGCATGAAGCAGATTCTGGAATCAATTTGACATGCTTCAACTCTGCTGTGTAAGCACTTTCTTAACCTGAAAAGATAATTTCATCTTGCTAAGTCTTGGCTTTCTCATCTGTAAAATTGGTCATAATTGCACCTATGTCATAGCATTATTCAAAGATAAGTAGAACAATGCTTATATAGGATTTAACATAGTACCTTGCAACATAGAAGGTAGAAGAAATATATAGCTATTAATATAATCATTATATAAGAGGGATGAAACTAATCTACAGCAAAGGAGGTTATCTTTTTAATCTATTTACAATTGTTAGGATAATTATATTTTTCTGGCAATTTAATCTTGGTACTATGTTCTTAATTTCATTCACTTATTCTACGATGGGCTTCCCTGGTGGCTTAGCGGTTAAAGCGTCTGCCTGGAATGCCGGAGACCCAGGTTCAATCCCTGGGTCGGGAAGATCCCTTGGAGAAGGAAATGGCAACCCACTCCAGTACTCTTGCCTGGAGAGTACCATGGACAGAGGAGCCTGGTAGGCTACAGTCCATGGGGTCACAAAGAGTCGGACACGACTGAGCGACTTCACTTTCATTCTACTGGTATTTATTCAGCACTTATAATGAACCTACAAGTTTCTAGGCACTGTAAACTAGTGAAGAAAATAAAGCCCCTGACTTCACTCTTCCTTTATATTTTAGAAGACAAATAGTAAACAAACACGTACATAAAAGTGTAGGATGTCACATGGTTATGAGTGATTTTGAGAAGATTAAAACACCGAAAAGGGTGTTTGGAGAGTGAGTGAGTTTGGCAATGCCAATTAGTTTATAATGTTCAGAAAAAAAATTCATTGTTGCCTTGTATCAGAGGAATAATATGATCCAAAATATTTTAAAAGGATCATACTGGCTACTGTGCTGGAAATAGATCATTTCAAAATTAGTTATGAGGCTATTGCAAGAAATACTAGGTAATCTGATGCCACCTTAGACCCAAGTGGTAGCAGTGAAGGTAATGAAAAATGATAAGTTATGTATATACCATAAAGGTAGAGCTAAAATTATTTGATTTATATTGGTCAGATACATGTGTGTGAAAGAGAAAGGGAAGTAGAGAGAATAATACATTCAGTCACTTGGAAAATGTAATTTGTAGCCAATTACTTATACTAATGATGACGTCTATAATCAAGTCAGTGTCCTAAGCTATAACAAAATATGACAGTATCAATTAAAAGTGAGCACAGTTATCATAGTCAAATCAGAAAATAAGTGCATGAGTGGGCTTCGCCTGTGGCTCAAACGGTAGAGAATTTCCCTGCAATGCAGGAAACTCAGGTTCGAATCCTTGGTCAGGAAGATTTCCTGGAGAAGGGAATGGCAACCCACTCTAATATTCTTGCCTGGAGAAGTCCATGGACAGAGAAGCCTGCTGGGCTATAGTCCATGGGATCACAAAGAGTGGGACACGACTGAGCAACTGTCACTTCACTTCACTTGTACTATTAGTGCAAAAAAGTTTGTGATTGTTTATGCAGACTTTTCCACCGCGTGACTGTGAGTTAGAGCCCATTCTTCTTGCATTTCCTGGGGTGACATTCTCTCTGATTTTAAGTTTCTTTAAATACATTTAGAATGTACAAATTTTATCTTTATGAAAACTAATGTGTAGATAACCAAGTTGAACTAAGAATTTATTTTTCCCTTATTATAATTTTTTTATCTCACATTTCTTGGGAGGTGTGCTGAAACATACAGTATTAACAAAAGCTTGTGACAAACTATTAACTTGTCTTTAAAAGAAGAAACCAGTGGAAGAAAGATGTTACCAAGAAGCAGTGAAGAATGCTCATTATAGACAAAGAAGGGACAGTCTGTCCCACTACAAATATATATTTAATGTTTGTGTGTGTGTTAGTCAGTCAGTCATGTCTAACTCTTTGCGACCTCATGGACTGTAGCCCATCAGACTCCTCTGTCCATCAGATTCTCCAGGCAGGAATACTGGAGTGGGTAGCCATTCCATTCTTCAGGGAATCTTCTCGATCCGGGGATCAAACCCAGATATCCTGCATTGCAGGCAGATTCTTTACTGTCCAAGCCACCAGGGAAGACCTCTATTATCTTTAGTGAAATATTTCCAAAATTCACCCAAGATTTATTGTTGTTGCTTAGTCACTCAGTTAAGTCTGATATTTTTGTGACTCCATGGACTCCTCTGTCCATGGGATTTTCCAGGCAAGAATACTGAAGTGGGTTGCCATTTCCTACTTCAGGGGATATGTTTAACTCAGGTATCGAACCCAAGTCTCCTGCAAGTCTCTTGCACTGAAGGCAGATTCCTTACCCCTGAGCCACATGGGAAGACATATCTAAGATTGCCGTCAACTATTTCAACCTGTTTTCATTTGCCAATTCCATCCTATTAACAGTATTAGGAAAAATCATCATGTTTACATCTGGAAGGAATGGATAATGTATTCTGTGAATTTATTTGGATGGAAAAACTATTACTAAGCTCTTACACAAGACAGCACTTGCTTTATTATTTTCTAACAAATGAAAAAATACATTGTTTTCCTTTTGCCTCTGTGGTCTCTTTTAAATAACTTTGCTTCTTCCATTTGTATGGAGATTTCAATTTAGCTTTCAAATCTCACACTCAAAATTATGAAAAGGGATTGCTATCACTTGTTCTAAATATCTTTAGCTAGACAAACATATGAAGAAATCTGACATGGACCAAAAAAGAGCAAAGATAAAAAAAAAAAAAAAAACAACTCTTTTAGAATCCTTATTCCATTGTCTGCTCTGCTATTCTAATATAAAGTGTTTGGAAAATTTACTTGCCTGAGTATTCACAATGGGTTCTTTATTTAATTTTTCCCTTTCAGAAGGACTTCCAAAAGTTGGAGTAGAATGCTGATTTTTTTTTTTTTTTAACCTACCACTGGAAAGATACTAAATGCCTGACTGCAGCAGGAAAATTCAGCATTTTGCTGGAAATGTAATATCTGTTATGGAAGTACTCAAAAATACTGATAGATTTGCTTCTGGGCTTTCAGGGATTCTGATCATGTTTCTAGTATGTGCTTCCTTCCTTGTACTTAGAACTTCTCCCATGGCTCTGAGAAGAACATTTGCAAACTCAGTGTCTTTCATGATAATTTTTCAGCCTTTCTACCCTAAAACATTTTTAGCAAAGTGTGCAATATCTCCTTTTTTCAATTATCAATGCAGACAGTACAAGCTTTTGTGTTCATACTGCCCTATTGATGCCTAGAATCTCTTTGTTTTATAAAAGTAGTATCTACAAAGCAATTATTGCATTCAGTTCAGTTCAGTTCAGTCGCTCAGTCGTGTCCGACTCTTTGTGACCCCATGAATCGCAGCACGCCAGGCCTCCCTGTCCATCACCGACTCCCAGAGTTCATTCAGTCTCATGTCCATGAAGTCAGTGATGCCATCCAGCCATCTCATCCTCTGTCATCCCCTTCTTCTGCCCCCAATCCCTCCCAGCATAAGAGTCTTTTCCAATGAGTCAACTCTTCGCATGAGGTGGCCAAAGTACTGGAGTTTGAGCTTCAACATCAGTCCTTCCAATGAACACCCAGGACTGATCTCTTTAGGATGGACTGGTTGGATCTCCTTGCAGTCCTAGGGACTCTCAAGAGTCTTCTCCAACACCACAGTTCAAAAGCATCAATTCTTTGGCACTCACCTTTCTTCCCAGTCCAACTCTCACATCCATGCATGACCACTGGAAAAACCATAGCCTTGATTAGATGGACCTTTGTTGGCAAAGCAATGTCTCTGCTTTTTAATATGCTGTCTAGGTTGGTCATAACTTTCCTTCCAAGAAGTAATTGTCTTATATTTTGCGTATCAGAAAACTGAAATCCAAAAGGAAGTGTGTTAACTTCTATTTTCGGTGTTAACATTTTAAAAGAACAAGAACTCTAAAGTGAAAAAATAGAAAGCATTTAAAACATAAATCAGCCTATTGAACAAAATCAATGAGTGATCCTCCTCTATGTATAGCAGCAGTACAAGTACAAAAATCATAAATAGAGCATTTAATAGATTAAATACAGATTTTTGTATTTTCTAATCATTTAAAATAACTCAGGTACAAATTGATTTCAGCACATTTTAATGTAAGAATGAGTATGAAATTAATTCATGAACATTTAAATCACTATAATCATGAAATTAAATAATTTTTTAATGCTTGACATCTCCTCTAGACATATCTTGATATCTTTAAGTTAAATCAAGCATATTAATAACATAATCATTCAACACTGTGATTTTATTCTGTGAGGTGTATAAAAAACTTTTAATTCATATTCATATTTTAGCTTTGGGTTTAAGTTTAGAAGTTTAAGGAAAAGTGGGATTTTTTTGTCTAGTTTTTCCCCCTTCAGATAGTTCTTTGAAGAAATGTATTGGTTTATAATTGTACTTTGTAAACTTTAGTAACTTGTCTATTTACTTTTTGTCAAACTTAATAAACTATAGAGGTTAGGCTTCTTTGGTGGCAAGTAACAGAATAAATGGGCTTTCCTGGTGGCTCAGATGGTAAAGAATCCACCTGCAATGCAAGATACCTGGGTTCGACCCCTGGGTTGGGAAGATATTATGGAGAAGGGAATTGCTACCTACTCCAGTATTGTCTCGAGAATCCTGTGGACAGAGGAGCTTGCTGAGCTAGTCCACAGAATCGCAAAGAGTCAGACACAACTGAGCAACTATAGATGTTTAAAGAACAAAATAAACAAACTAAGAAAACTACCTATCTTAAGAGACAGTAAGATTTATTACAAAGGTTTTGGTCAAGGTCAAGGAAGAGATGTGACTTGTAGAAATGAAGTAACATCTCTATCTCTCTCTCTCCCATTTATTTATTCTAATACCCCTCACAGAACACTGGTTGAATCACTATTCATTTGCTTTAGATTACTCAGATGATAAAGTTTAGTTTGTTTACAGATTTAACTTTTGTGATGGCTAATTTTATGTGTTTAGGCCATGGCACCCAGTTCTTTGGTCAAATGCTATTCCAAGTGATACTGTGAAGTTATGTTTTAGATATGATTAACATTTAAACAGGTAGATTTTGACTAGAACAGATAGATTTCCATAATATAGGTGGGCCTCATCCAATAAGTTGAAGGTCCCAAGAGCAAAGACAGAATCCTCAAAACAGAAGAAATTCTCAAGTCTGCAAAGTGGAAACCCTGCCTGATTTTCCAGCCTACTGGAGAATAGGTTTATTTATATATCTACTATTTGTTTTCTTTTCTTAAGAACTTAAAACACATCTAGCCTAACTTGCTCCTGAGTACTAACACAAAGCTATTTCTGACTACTTTGATTAAGCATTAAAATTTAAAGAAAAAAATATTGTGTCTAATTTTAATTGTTATACAATGAGATTATCTAAGCAATATTGTTCAAAATTCAATTCCTAAAAAGAAATTTCTTGAATGTAAACTCTAAATTCTCCACTTACTGGTTGTCTATTTTGGATAAATCTCAGTAACCTTATTATATAATAGTGATAATAACAATAATGCAAACTTTATGAAGTTGCTAAAACTTTTAAATGAAATAGTGCATATGAAGTGATTATTAGAGCAATAAAATGAACTGGGAAATTTTCAGTAAATATTTACTTCTATAATTCTAAGATGTTTTCTCTATGTCAATATTAGTATAAGAATAAATATAATAAGAAATTTATGTATTTTATCAAGGTTTATCTTATATGCAATAACCATTTTTTTTCATTTAAAAATGTTAATCTGCCTGTAATATACAAAATAAAAATTGCTTTAATTAATTTTACCATTTTAATTTTACACATTTTTACTTTTATTTAAATTAATGAACTAACTGCTCATAAGTGTCCATGCTAAAATCTTTATTTTTTATTGACTGTGTGATCTTATAATAAATAGAAAATTCTGTCTCAAAAAGTCATCATACTATATTCTTTTACTATAAAAGCATCCTTGGTGTTTCAGATGTGTTTAATAAATGTTTTCTCTTTGTGTCATGCTGTCTTTCTTAACATGATGTTATTTAACTAGAAAAAAATGATTTTGCTTATTACATACTTAAGCATTCACAGAAAAGAAGATTTATAAGGTAGGTTTCTCTTGGCCTATACCTAGATTAAAAAATTGGAAAATAATTCTTTGGTCATTTATTTTTATTTTTATCATTAAGATTTGTTTTTCTAGGCACTAAGTTCTAAATTCTCTTGTTTCATCTCTTGACCAAGTGATGTATCTTTTAACATCAGATGGGTTCACAATACCTAGATTTCATTTTCACAGTTAACATTCACCCCAAATTACCTGTGATATGTCAAATATTCACAACTAGGATTATGTTGAAAATGGGTTATAGGCAGACATTAATTCTAGAACTGTCATTAATCTACTCTAGAGCTCATTAACCTTTAAAAGTTTGTACATGATTTCATAATTATATTGCAATGGGATTTTTATTTCTCTTCTATTTCATCAGGTTGCCCCTTCCTATGTCCCACTATGAGAGTGAATTTTTTTTAAAACTCCTTGACTCAGCAAAGCATTTGACAGCACAGAAAAGTAACATATGAAGCAAAGAATATTTATTTTCATCATGCATATCTTTAGCATTTCTTGAAGACATGGGAACAAAGAAATATGCATTTTTGTGCTTAGAAAATCATATAAAATAACCAGAAAAATAAAGGACAGTAGAATAATATACAACTTGCATAATTAGTTTTCCAGTTTATTGAAAACCTAGTTCTCTTATAAAGTCCATTCATGTTTTAAATCATCTATAAAGTTTTACTCACTTGTAGGGTTTCCTTTGTGACTCAGTGGTAGAGAATCTGCCTGCCAAGCAGGAGATGTAGCTCTGAGCCCCAGGATGGGAAGATCCCCTGGAGAAAGAAATCGCAGCCCATTCCAATTTTCTTGCCTGGGAAATCCCATGGACAGAGGAGCCTAGCGCTCTACAGTCTATGGGGTCACAAGAAGTTAGACATGACTTAGTGACTAAACAAAAACAACATCTATACATTAAACTTTTGAGTTTTTTTTTTTCTTAAAACATTAGTTTCCAATATCAGGATGGTCTTTTAATCCCCTAGAGCTCATTTGAATATGTTCTAATGGAAGATTTAATTCCCTAATCAGAATATCACAACAGTAGATTAGACATTCTGTAAGTCCACCGACAGTAGAATGGCAGAAATATTTCAGGCAGAGAAGGCAAGTCAATGTACAGAGTAAGTTCCATTTCAGTAAGAACAAAACACTGTTCCTTCCATGATGCAAACAGTTCAGTGTAATCAACCCAGTAGCTAACTGACCACCTTGGAGAAAATGTAATTTCAGGAACTCAGTGTTTTTCTCAGAAGTTGGCAGGCTGGGCACTCAGCAGCAGATATAACCCAAGTGTCCTTGGTGCCACCATGGCTAATTTATTCATGAGTCCATTTGGGGATGACAGGGTGACTGTGAAAAGTGGTATCCATAAGATGGGCCACTCTGTCCACTTGATTATTAAAATCCTCCTCTCCTGAGGTCAGTCTTTGGTGAACATTCACACGGGATACCCCATTCAGAGAAATATTAGGTTGGTGCAAAAGTAACTGTGGCTTTGCATTGTTGAATTTTGCCACTTGATATTGCAATACATTCTTAAATAAATGTGGTTATGTTATACATAATTTTAATGCATATGTCTTGCTTTGTTTTTATACTAGTGACATAACTTGCTGTTCATTTTATTTTAGACTACCAGAATTATTTTAGACAAAAAAATAATTTCGAGTGACTTTTTTATTAAAGTTCAAAATGGGTCATAAAGAAGCAGAGGCAGTTCACAACATCAAAAATACATTTGGCCCAGGAAATGCTAATGAATGTATGGTGCAGTGGTGGATCAAGGAGTTTTACAAATGAAGTGAGAGGCTTGAAGATGAGGAGCTCAGTGGTTAGCCATTGAAGTTGACAATGACCAATTTAGAAGATCATGAGAAGTTGCCAAAAAAAAAAAAAAAAAGAACTCAGCATTGACTATTTTATGGTTATTCTTCATTTGAAGCAAATTGTAAATGTGAAAAACCTTGATAAGAGGGTACCTCATCATGACCACAAATCAAAAAGCTGTTTTGAAGTATTCTCTTTTCTTACCCTATTCAACAACAATGAACCATTTCTTGATCAGACTGTGACATGAGACAAAAAGTGGAGTTTATACAACTGGAGATGACCAGCTCAGTGTTTAGACCAATAAGAAGCTCCAAAGTTCTTTGCAAAGACCCAAACTTGCACCAAAAAATAGGTCATGGTCACTCTTTTGTGGTTTGCTGTTGGTCTGATCCACTACAGCTTTTTGAATCCCAGAGAAACCATTACATCTGAGAAGTATGCTCAGCAAATCGATGAGATGCACTCAAAACTGCAGTGTCTGCAGCCAGCACTGGTCAACAGAAAGGGCCCAAATCTTCTCCATGACAACACCTGACCATGTGTCACACAACCAATGCTTCAAAAGTTGAACGAATTGGGCTATGAAGTTTTGCTTATCCACCATATTCACCTGACCTCTCACCAACAGACGACCACATCTTCAAGCATCTTAACTCTGTTTTTCAGGGAAAGCACTTCCATAACCAGGAGGAGGCAGAAAATGCTTTCCAAGAGTTCACTGGCTTCCAAACAAACTTATTTCTTGCTGATAAAAATGTGTTGATTGTAATGTTCTTATTTTGATTAATAAAGATGGTTTGAGCCTGGTTATAATGATTTAAAATTCACAGTCCAAAACCACAATTACATTTGCACCAACCTAATATATTCAAATATCTCTTTCTTAAATTTCATTGTCACTAATTTTCATGCCTCTTCCACTTCACTGATCATCTAGCCAAATCATTGGCTATAGTCCAGAAATCACTATGTAATCACACACGTGGCCATTTTACATCCAAGCAAGTGATCACTTTTGTATGTTGTTGTGACATATGAAAGAAAGTCCTAACTCTTAGGTCATACCTTCTGTCTTCACAACAAATTCCCTTCCTTGCTCAGCTTAATTCTATGACTCTTAAAACCAACTGACATACTTATGATTTAAATTCCCAATCTGATAATTGTTCTGTCTTTATTAGAATCTAAATATTATACTGCAAAGAATTCCTGTTTCATTTTGTTCACTATTATGCTATCAATATTTACAGTTTGGTATGTAGTAAGACTTTTTTAAAAAAAGTATTTAATCAATGAACCTCAAAGCTTTAATATCAATCACTGTGTTCTAAAAGTCTCGGTGCTTTCAGTTTTACCTCTTCAAGAGCAAGATCTGATAGCTTTTCAAGACAACTTTTTGAGGTAGATGCTCATCTAATAAATTGATTGCAATCCCATTGAATCAAGTGCTTACTCTGATTCAATCAACTCATGCCCATAGTTAAAGCAGTAGTTTACATAGTACCTAGAATACTTCTATCTTCTGCACAGTTAAGTAGACACTTCTCTAAAAGATTCTGTCACCAGGTAAAAAGATATTAAAAATATTAGTTAGCTCTTAACTATGCCTGTTCCATCCTATTCTGTGTGTAAAGAGTCCCATTTCATTAGAAAATAAAAAGATGGGTAGAGGAAGCATCATGGGAAGGAATGGTGACAAACACACTCAGACGCATATATTCTTTTTAAATCCAAAATAAGAATTCTTGAAATTCCCTTAAAAATATTGAAACTCTAGTGATTAATTTAATAATAAACATCTCCCCAAAATAATTAATGTTATTTCATTAGATAGTTTATGGCAAAACAATGTTTGTCTTGATATTCTTTTGAAAAGAATGAGATTATCTCTCCTAGGTATCTTGTAGGAAATGAAAATGAATTCCTAACATTCTTTAAAAACATTAGATTATATTTTATAAGTCACCTATGAATGTATAACACAAAATTTGGAACACAAACTTTTGATACTGCTTTCAAGTAAGAGTTAATGACTGCAGTTATAATTATAAATGAATAGCAAAATTAAAATATGTTTTACTTACATATCTGTGCACTTAGGATGGATAGCATAAGTTTCAAATAAGTTAACATTTAAAAATAGTAAAACATCAGTTATATTCCCTATTCAAAATATTTCAATATTACTTTAAAATATGTGATTGACAGTGTGAATACAAGGTATTTATTGAATACCTACTATGTGTTAGATAATGTTTGATACACTAAGGAAATATCAGGATGAAGACAGACAAAAATCTTCACCCTACATGACAGTATTATTTTTGGAGTGGGAGTGCTGAATGCATGTGTGCATGCTACGTTACTTTAGTCATGTCTGACTCTTTGTGACCCTGTGGACTGTATCTGCCAGGTTCCTCTGTCCATGGGATACTCCAAGCAAGAATACTGGAGTGGGTCTCTGTGCCCTCCTCCCAGTGATCTCCCCAACTCTAGGGATCAAACCAGCACCTGTTATGTCTACCTGCATTGGTAGGCTGGGTCTTTACCACTAGAGCCATCTGGGAAGCCCCAAGAGTGATGAACAGATGATATAAATAGATGAATAGATAAACGTCTTCAGAGAGCATTAGGGATATTGGAAAAATTAATGTAGGGAGATGTGGTAAAAAAAAAAAATGATATCTACTATGCTTTTTATATGTGTCCTGTGCATAGTCGCTCAGTCCTATCTGATTCTTTGCAACCCCATGGACTGTAGCCCACCAGGCTCCTCTGTTCATGGGGATTCTCAAAAGCAAGAGTAGTGGAGTGGGTTGCCATGCCCTCCTCCAGGGGGTCTTCTCAACCCAGGCTTCCAACGCAGGTCTCCAGAAATGCAGGTGGATTTTTTACCACCCGAACCGCTAGGGAAGCCCATTTTTTATATATAACATAGTCCATAAAAGTCTTTATGAGAAAATAATGTTAAACAGAATTTGGAAAGAAGTGGGAGGGCAAAGGATGAAGGATATCTGATGGAGGTGTCATCTGGGCAGAGCAAACATGGGTTCAACCAAGACTCAAGCAGGCACTATATGTTTTTAGGGAAAGAACAGAAAGAATGAGATCTCAATTTTTATATTAAGAATAAGAATACAGTTATTGACTGTGTTCTGAGTATGCTACCCTGAGGTAGCATAATTATGAATAAATTACTAAATTCTTTGTTATGGAGAGTTTGATACTTAAAGGTTTGTTAATATGGTGGCAGGTGAAAACAGTAATTGAATCTCTTTTTTGTCTAAAAATTCAGAAGACCATTCATTTAAAATATGTTTGAGTGAGCATGTAATAAAGTGTTGTTTTGAGGATCATAAGTAATATCAAATTAATAATACCCATTTATTGTTATTATAGGATCTAAAACATCATTATAAAGATGAAATGTATGCAGATGGTTGTATAGCCACACAGAAAACCATATAGATGCTGAATAGTAGCTATATATAACAACTATATTGAATATAAAGAGAACAAACATATAAAGCAAAGATAGTCAAGGAACAGTGTATCAGGAAAAGTGACAATGTCCAATATTATTAGAAGAATGTAGGCTCTCTAAGAATTTTCTTGAAACAATAAATTTCAAAAGAGGAGGAAAGAAGATCTTTCACTTACTAAATCAATTTGTGTAGTTCTAGAAATCATCTTAAAAGTGAGAGAAAGTTTATGAATTGTTATAGAAATTTCCAAAAACTGTCTTTCAAAAACAGTTTTAGAAACTGATGAAACTACACGAAACTTTAAAAATCATATAAAGTTAATCCCTACTTCTGGTTATAAAGAACAAACAGAAAAACAAGATTCATTGCAAAATATTTGCCTATATAAATTGGTCCTTTCTTTATCATGTAACCTTATAAACACATATCTGAACGTGGAACATGTGAATTCACGGGTAGCCCTCTATGTCAAAATGTTCACATCTTTCAGCTCCTTGATGCTAAGGACCAAATGTTAGTTACCTTTTTAACCACAGTCTCACAGTAAAGTCTGCACAAATTGACATTTAAGATGCTTATTGAACAAATGAATACAGTGAAGCTTAAAACTAATTTTGATTTCATAGGAATCCTGACTTTCGCTCCTCTAATTGTGTGAAGTGATATTTTTTCTCCGAGGTTGGATGGTTTTTCAAATGAAAACTTGTATCCACCTCACACCTGTCAACACTTTTTAATATTGTGTGAAATAAAGTAGAATGACAAAGGCTGGAATGTGATATTTACACCTTGTATAAAAGAAAGGGAAGGCTGGGCATTTGAGAAGGTCTCTTTTTGAGGGACTTCTAATGATAATTTTAAAATATACCACTTGTCTGCTTTTACCATTTCAAGAAATGTAAGTATAATATTCTATATATACTTATAAATATTTAGGTTCAAAATTATTTTTAGCATAGCTAAATTTAGACTACAGTAAAATCAAATATTTGTAGAATAACTAGCAAATTCTGAGTTAGTCACTGTAGACAAAAATAAGACAAAATTTCAGTATTTAATAAACCAGTTTTTAAAAGTTACTTGGGGGGGGCACAATATATATATATATATATATCTAGAAAACTTAGGTTAGAATATAACAAAATGTTTGAACTAATAATAAAATTATAAAGAGATAGAGAATTTAAACATATATTGCATGTTTTTTTTTTATTCTTAAATTTTCAAACATACTGTTTATTTTTATGCTTTTGGTTCTTTTACTTTTGTGTCTCATTGAGTGTTTTACATCAACAGTGAAACATTATCTTTAGGTGTTCTCTCCTTAAGACTAAAATTCTAACATTCTGTTACTCATTTTCATCCCCAATCCATTTCAACACACCTGTCTATGGTGTTCTTTAGTCCTCTCTCATTTTCACCTCTTTGCCCTTTGCCTCTAAATTCTATGAGTACTTCTCAAATCTGTCCTTCATGTTCTATAATTTTAAAAAAAAATCCATCTTTTTCCTTTTACAGTTTGATTCTCAGTGACACAGCTTCTCTGGCTCCTATTTCTGGTTATGACTATACAAGCAGACATACTAGATCTCACTTCTTTACAGTTTAGGTGAGACATCCCCCGTTTCCTGCCCATCAAAGTGGTTTATAATGTCTCCTTCCATAAATTCATTCATTCTAGTAATTACTTGCTTCATGTTTGGTTTGTTTCCCGAGACTGACAGATCTACAAGTGTAGGGTCTTTGTCTATTGCATGTTTTAGATTGAAGTAAATGGAAAAAGATTTAAGAAAAAGAGATGAACTTTTGACTTGAAAGTACAATAGTTTTGAAGGGGAAAAACATGAATATATTCATATAGATAAGAAAAATCTTCCAGTAGTAAACTCTAGTATGGGAAAATATATCTATCAAGTCATATAATAAACCTATATTATATTTGAAAATATTTTCAAACTGTGTTATGTTGTCTTCCTCAAAATTCTCCCTCTTATGTTACATTGACTTGGACCAAAGTATTTACAACAGTATTAGTTTCTGGATATGTACTAGAGAGGAGCAGGCTAGAGAAGTCATTCATTCAGAAACTATTAATTTGCTTTTCCAGACACTAGAACATACCAAAGAACAAAAATTATCTCTCAGCCCTCTTAAAGTTTACATGCTGACAATGAATCAGAAAAGATTTTCTTTAAACATTAATATAGTAAATATTTTCAGCTTTTTGAGTCTTATACTGCTGCTTTAAATACTCAATTTGCCATTGTATCACAAAAGGAGCCCTAGCTAATAGATAATTAAATGTGTACAGCTGGGTGGATGCGTGCTAAGTCACTTTAGTCATGTCTGACTCTTTGCAACCTTCTGGACTGTAGCCTACCAGGTTCCTCTGTCCATAGGATTCTCCAGGCAAAAATACTGGAGTGGATTGCCATTTCCTCCTCCAGGAGATCTTCCCAACCCAGGGATCCAACCCACATCTCTTACCTCTCCTACATTGGCAGGCAGATTCTTTACCAGCAGCATCACTTGGAAAGCCCATGTGTATGGCTATGTTCCAATGAAATTTTCTTTATAAAAACAGACCTTGGGCTGGACTTGACCTATTAGGATACAGTTTGCTGACATCATGGCTCAGATGGTAAAGCGTCTGCTTGCAATGCAGGAGACCTGGGTTTGATTCCTGGGTCGGGAAGATCCCCTGGAGAAGGAAATGGAAATCCACTCCAACACTCTTGCCTGGAAAATCCCATGGACGGAGGAGCCTGATAGGGTACAGTCCATGGAGTCGCAAAGAGTCAGATGCGACTGAGCGACTTCCCTTTCCCTTTCACTTTCACTTTGCTGACCTCAGTTCTAGCAATATATTTTATAATATTATAATATGCTGGAGAAGGAAATGGCAACCCACTCCAGTGTTCTTGCCTGGAGAATCCCAGGGACGGGGAAGCCTAGTGGGCTGCCATCTATGGGGTCGCACAGAGTCGGACACGACTGAAGCGACTTAGCAGCAGCAGCAGCAGGAGGTGACAAGTCATAGGAAAAAACAGAATGGACAGTTAGGAGAATGGAGGTATGAAAGTAGATTAAAATAGTAAATATAATGGTCAAGGTGGGCTTCATTAAGAAAGTACTGTATGTGCAAAGAATTGAGGGAAGTGATTGAAGAAACCATGCATTCACTGGCAGAATTGTTCCAGGTGGATGGAAACCTCAGTGCACCGGGGTATTGCCTGTCTTGTTTTGGGATGAGCAAGGAGGCCAGAGTTACCATAGTGAAGTGACAGAAAGGTAAAACAGAAGATGCGATCAAAGAATTTTCTGTGTGCAAGACTACATCTTCATATGCCAGTGCACAGTTGCTTGTTTTTATGCTAAGATAAATTAATAATAAAAAATAAAATTGTGCTTATTCATAATTTTATATCATAATTTTATTTTCCTCAATTGCTAAGGCAAATAAATTATATAACGGTAGTATATAGTATGGTGGTGGTTTAGCTGTTCAGTCATGTCAAACTCTTGCAACCCCATGGACTGTATGCAGCATGCCAGGCTCCTCTGACCACAGGATTCTCCAGGCAAGAATACTGGAGTGGGTTGCCATTTCCTTCTCCAGGTAAATAGTAACCTGTTCCAGTATTCTTGCCTGGAGAAGTGACCCTCCTTGTGAAGAAGTCCTGGCTACTCTAAAGGAGAATAATTGACACGTGGTCTCCCCATGTTCCCAGGTGATAGGAAACCAACTACCAGTATGTGAGCAAGGCCCTCTTGGGCAATCCAGCACTCAGTCTGCTGTAGCACAAGAGTGGAACATCAAGATTACAAATTTTATTTCAAGTAATTACAAAAATACCTTCCTATCTTTATGGTGGATCTTATAATTATTGTGTTGGTAATCTAAACTAGCACTTTTTTCCCTGTCATGTAAAACACTTGATTAGGATAGTCCCTTTCACGGAGTTTAATATCTGTGGAAAGTGAATGAAGTGAAGTAGCTCAGTCGTGTCTGACTCTTTCCAACCCCATGGACTGTAGCCTATCAGGCTCCTCCATTCATGGGATTTTCCGGGCAAGAGTGCTGGAGTGGATTGCCATTTCCTTCTCCAGGGGATCTTCCCAACCCAGGAATCGAACTCGGGTCTCCCGAATTGCAGGCAGACGCTTTGCTGTCTGAGCCACCAGGGAAGCCCTGTGGAATATCTGTGGAAAATGGGGACAAATTAAGATGATAAGTGTAGCACTTTTTATTTATGTTGTCAATTATTGTTTTAGCTAAAAATTTCATTTGTTTTTTTCCGTGTTCATGTGTGTGTGTGTTTGTTTGGTCACTCAGTCATGTCCGACCCTTTGTGACCCTGTGGACAATATCCCACTTGGCTCCTCTATCTATGGGATTTTCCCAGCAAGAATGCTGGAGTGGATTGCCATTTCCTCTTCCCAGAGGATCTTCTCAGGGATCAAACCCACATCTCTTACTTCTCCTGAACTGCTGGTGAATTCTTTGGCACTGAGCCACCAGGGAAGCCTGGGTTTTTCTATTAGCTGGTTCAGAAAAAAACAAATGAACCTTTTGGCCAACCCATCCAAAATTTCATGTAAAGAAGTTCAAACATTATGTTTCTTCAAAAGAAATAATTTTAAAACACACTATTCTAATTTTTTATTCAGAAAAGATACTGTGAATGCTATATATGGAAATTTTTTACTGTTTTCAGTAAATACCAATATCAGCATAAATGTGCTATGTTCTGATTATGAAGATTTTTATATATAATTTAATAGTAATTAATACCTTAGGACTGTTACTGTTTATCACTGAATATCAGTGCTATTTCCTATGTTTCCCAGAAGGAAAACACTGTCATAATAGAGGTAAATGCTTGTTTAGGGAATTTTTAATGTGAAATGCTGCAAACTATTTACAATTTGAAACCACAATCAAGTAACAAACAAAAGGATATATTTAAAAAAGACTTCATTCACCCAATTCAACTTGAGCATTTTACTGTTACCAGAACAGAAATTCCATAATAGCCAGGTCCAGGATCTCTGTTTGTATTACTCACTGATATAGTTCAGGCAGCGACACTTAGGCCTGTTCTACAGAAAATGATGTAGCAGGTGTTTTCGGTCACATCCCTTTGGACAGTTTCTGATTTTATCTCAACTGTATAAAGATATTGTTTCACTTTGGCTATAAGTATCAACCTCAAGCATATCAGTTTTTACACAGGGTGGCCCAGTACCCAAAGCCGAATCTCTAGACCATGCTGAAACTGCTGACCCAGAAGTGCAGGACAACTCTCTGATGTTAGCAAGTGAAAACTGTTTGGATAATGCTCCAACCTTGCATCTTTCAACTGGATGCTTCTGGAAAGCATTCAGTGTGCTTTTCAACAAAACACACTATCAGTAAAGCATATGACACCACCTTCCCACACT
The DNA here is from genome assembly GCF_002263795.3 of Bos taurus. Classification (NCBI taxonomy): domain Eukaryota; kingdom Metazoa; phylum Chordata; class Mammalia; order Artiodactyla; family Bovidae; genus Bos; species Bos taurus. The sequence continues at coordinate 48,501,475 of NC_037333.1, read as the reverse complement.
TCACCCAAGTCTTAGTGTTAGGTGCTTTATATTTGGGGGCAGGTATGGATGTGAGAGTTGGACTATAAAGAAAGCTGAGTGCCAAAGAATTGATGCTTTTGAACTGTGGTGTTGGAGAGGACTCTCGAGAGTCCCTGGCACTGCAAGGAGATCCAACCAGTCTATACTAAAGGAGATCAGTCCTGGGTATTCATTGGAAGGACTGATGCAGAAGCTGAAACTTGAAAACTTTGGCCACCTGATGTGAAGAGCTGACTTATTTGAAAAGACCCTGATGCTGGGAAAGATTGAGGGCAGGAGGAGAAGGGGACGACAGAGGATGAGATGGTTGGGTGGCATCACCGACTCAATGGACATGAGTTTGGGTAGACTCCAGGAGCTGGTGATGGACAAGGAGGCCTGGCCTGCTGTCATTCATGGGGTCACAAAGAGTTGGACATGACTGGGTGACTGAACTGAACTGAACTGAACCTGAACTTAGTAAAGATTTTGTCTTATTTTGAAAATGCATTTAAATTACATAGGAAACTCTCCATTTCTGGAATGCATTCCCCTAGTCAAACTGGCCATCTTCAAATTCACATAAAGAGAGAATCTCATAAAACATATACTCTAATAACTGCAGTAAAAGTTTGGGATAAGTGCTTCTCTTTATACTTTTAAAGGAGAAACAAGTTTAAAAGAATAATGGCATGGGAATTTTCAGTTTTCCTTTTTCCAGTTATTTGGAAAATACTATATAGGTCAGCTATTCAGCAATTGAATATATGCCAACAATATAGCATCTATTGGTCAAATGAAAGTATAATTGCTATCTCTCTCTTTACATTTTAATGAGTGTGCTAATTATTTTTTAAGCAAATGTTAATTGAACGCTTTTCTTTTTTTTTCTAGACACTGGGATTGATAGATATCACCTAATACTCAAGAATTTATGACAATGTGAGACTGGGACACATTTTTTTAATCAAAACATAATAAATGAATAAATAATTTATTTACAATATATAAATACATATTCACATTTTATGAATATTTATCCAAATAAAGCTGTCAGTTCTATAAGTATAAATGTATAGAATTATTTTATTAGTGGTTTATTTAGAAAAATAAGTGGATAAAAATTGCAACTTATTATGTAGTAGAGATATAATACATGTACACATAATTAAAATTTAGCTCAATACGGAGAAAACTCACTGGGAAGGAAACAAACATATTTAGACATAGATCATGGACTGAAAAAATCAAAAGAATTTTCATTGACACAAGGTGAGTAGTCAGTGAAACCCAAATGAAGAGACTTTATTGAGATTGAGCTTATACTTCAGTGTTATATTTCAAGACAATGTATCCTCAGTTGGGACTACAGATTAATTCTCCATAATGAGTATCAACAGATTAATCCTTCCAGAATCAGTGTACAGATCAAATTTATTTATTGCTAAAATTAAGTTTTTTACATTTGTACATTATCATACTGTTAAGAATATGAAATAATGTGTTTGTTTAAAAGTGCATCAATTGATGTGTCAAGGATTGGTATTCTCTCTGGATTAAAAAAAAGAGGAAACAATATGGCAAGCCTAAAACTGCTTTCAAATCTTACTAGGTTCGGCATATATTTGAATTAGTAACCATAACTACCATATTCTGCTGTGATCTCTTGTTTAGCTGGTCAGCCACATAAAATTATTTTTAGGTACTTACCTAGCATTCTCACATATAAATTTCTTCAGCACATCAACATAAAAATAATTTCATCAATCTCTGCAGTAAATTGTGTGTGTCTGTGTGTGTGTGAAAAATTATATTTACTATTTGTGGAATGTTGAGTACCTTACATTCTGCTATTTTCTGGGGATACAAACTTGAATGAGGTACAGTTGCTTGGCTCAATATTTTTTCAGTCTAGTAGGGTAGTGCAGACAAGGTAATAGGAAATTTTGGTGGTTGAAATGTTACGATCTGTCCAAATACTAAATACTGTGGGACTACATAAGAGAGACATTGACCCTCATTTCAGTGTATCTGCAGGACAATTGTTGAAACCTAGGTGATTTGTGGATATGGACAGGGTGAAAGAGAAGAAAATGATAGTTAAGGATAATTGAACATATTTTATGAAAGTTGGAGGCAGGATTATGGAATATTTGGTGAGTTAGTAATTTAAAACAGTTAAAGCCAAGAATTTGAAGTGGTGAGTGGTGAGACGGGAGGCTAAAAAATCAATGAAATCAATTATAGATAGATTTATGACTATTCAAAATGTTCTTATTCTGTCCTGAAAGCAAAGAGAAAACACCAAAAGATTTAAATATTCACTGAGTGTATTTTAGTAGCAAGTATTTAGCATTTAGTCTATACTTTCATCCAGGGGATAATTTTATCATTTCTGAGAAGTGATATTCTGGTCTTGCCTTGAATAATTCCAAGCATTGTGCATGTGTGCTCAGTTGTGTCTGACTCTTTGCAGCCCCATTGACTGTATGTAGCCCACCAGGCTCCTTGTCCATGGGCTTTTCCAGGCAAAATTACTGCAGTGGATTGCCATTTCCTTATCCAAGGGGTCTTCCCAACCTAGGGAAGAAACCCAGAGATCAAACCCATGTCTTCTGCATTGTCAAGCAGATTCTTTACCATTGATCCACCCGGGAAACCCTACAGGCAATCACAATAATACAATGCAGCCCAACTGACTTGTGCAAAATTATTATACACCGTAAGCAGCAATTAGAAAGGTTTATACTGATTTATACTTGGAAATAGTTCATACAGTAATTTATTTGAAATACAAAGGAAATTTTACCGATGATTGCAACTGATACGTAAATATGATCTTTCTCAAATCTCTTTTTTTACTGTATTTTAAGTTTATAATGCCTGGAAATATTCAAAAAAGCACTAAAGAATTTTATTTTGACATCATAAGCTTTTACTAAAGTCATGTTCTATGTCTCGAGTGATAATTCTCTTTCCAGGTCTATGCCAGATGCCATGTTAAAGAAATAAAGCCATGAACAAATACCATGCACCATAATTAGAGTATACATAGTTTTATAGGGAACTTGCCAAAAGATAAATCTTTGCATAATATAGACTTAGTAATGCATCACAGGTAAATATGTTAAACCAGAATGTTTATAATCTGTGAATTTAAAATTATCTTCTAGAGACAAGCAAAATCAGAAAAAAAAGCAGTTTATAAGTCATAGCGTTGAAATGACGTTTTTGGTTTTTTTTCTTCAAAATCTAAAAGCAAAAAAGACATAAGACAAACATTTGTTTACTTCTAACGGATATATTAAGATTGCATTATAAGATTACTGGTGACAATATCTTAGGTTTAGAATGTTGCCCAAAGTGCCTACTACAATGCCTTATACAACTGCATTATTATAGATGCTCCATATGTACACACATACTTTGATAAGGAATAAGAAGAAGAAGAATCAATTTAAAAATTAAGGAAGAAGAGGAGAAACAATTTAAGATGTTTGGTGCATATAAATTGCTTTATGAATTAACAATGCATATGGAAAAGTATTTGCTCTTCCAGGAAAACTCATTGAAGTCTAAGAAAGTAAAGATAATTGTGGAAAAGTGTTGCTTTTTTGCATTTAAAGTCAGCGTAGCATAGTGACAAAATCCCTTTTCTCTTTCTTCTTTTTCCTCTTTAGGTATTGGATTAGCAACTTTAAAATATAGAATATTGTTTTCATGAACCTCTTACTCCTGTGCTGTTAGCACTGCTGAGCAAGTCTCCTTTGAAATCAACAGGAGGGTCAAGTACAAAGAGACATATGAACGTGTGCTAGGATATAAAAATGTGCTGCATATTCTTTCATTTGATTAAATACTAAAATGTGAGATATTCTAAGTAGAAATTTTGATACAACTATCACAATTCAACAAATTTTTGATGTATAAATTAGGCAAATTAGAAAGCTTCATTAATTATCTATGCCTTTTAAGTTTTATGTGTGTGTGTACTTACTTTTAATTACTCTACATATATTTGCTGCTGCTGCTCCTAAGTCGCTTCAGTCGTGTCCGACTCTGTGCGACCCCATAGATGGCAGCCCACCAGGCTCCCCCATCCCTGGGATTCTCCACGCAAGAACACTGGAGTGGGTTGCCATTTCCTTCTCCAATGCATGAAAGTGAAAAGTGAAAGTGAAGTCGCTCAGTCGTGTCCGACTCTTTGCGACCCCATGGACTGCAGCCTACCAGGCTCCTCCATCCATGGGATTTTCCAGGCAAGAGTACTGGAGTGGCTAAACACTTAATATATATCGCGCTTCCCAGGTGGCGCTAGTGGTAAAGAAACTGCTTGCCAAAGCAGGAGACTTAAGAGACACAGGTTTGATCTGTGGGTTAGGAAGATCACCTGCAGAAGGAAAGGACAACCCACTCCAGTGTTCTTCCCTGGAGAATCCCATGGACAGAGGAGCCTGATGCACTACAGTCCACAGGGTCGCAAAAAGTAGGGCACTACTGAAACGACCAGCTTGCATGCATGCATACACTGTATCAGACACTGGGGGTAAAATCATTTAAGAACTAGTTCCTGTCTTCAAGGACCAATCAGTAAGTACATTGTTGCATCATTCCTTCCTACAAGACAGAAGAAGTACGTCCTATTCCCGTCATTTGTTTACACTGGGAATGGAAAGATCACTGTTGGGTAACTTCACTACTTCTGTGTGCCCAACTCTGGGTCCTCAGGTGCCCATGTTTTTCTTTTAATGATGGTTAAAGCTACAGAGCCATTTCCCCCCAAAATAAAAAGATCAGAGAGGTACAAGGAGATGTCTGAGTGGTTGGAATTTCCACATTACTATTCTCCTTCTCACATACACTCCCTGAAATGGAGCAAGCTAAGAGGCATAACTAAGCTTGAAAGCTCCCTTCTGGTCTGCAATGGGGCTGAAACTGGGACTTTGTCGAAATTACTTGACCTCTTGGGAGCATTTCCTTAATCAATTGCATGCATGTGAATATAAATATGTTCTATTTCAGAGAAACCAGACATTGGCATTTTTCTATATCCTCTATAAAGTTTGGGAGACTACTAATGATGAGGCAAGATATTTATTCAGCAATTCTTTGCAACACATTCATCCCTAAAAGTGTGAACTCCAGCCATAAAAAACAATTCAATTCACATTTCACAATAAAGTAAATATATCTAGATCTGGTTTACACTTCTATACCTATAAGCATCTTATCTACAAGGTGGGAAATTTTGTTATTTTTGTTTTCAATTCAGAGATGATTATCACATGACCTTGAGATGGATAATCCCAAAAGACCTTGGTCTGGGACCCTCCTCCTGGTACTAGTAGCAGAAAGCCAGATTTTATGAATGAAAAGTTTTATAGAGTGGTTTCACTGACCACATTTTTAAAAAATTACTTATTGCCTAAATTTTTATTGTTCTTATTCTATTCAAGAGACAGCATTATAAAATGATTTTTTTTTAAATCTCTAAAGAAAACTTTTATACCTTGTAAGTTTCTAGAATAGTTTAAGTGTGATTCTGGTTAACTTTGTCCCCATCTCTCCAAATTGTAGGTTCAATCCCTGGGCCAGTAAGATCTTCTGTAGAAGGAAATGACAACCCACTCCAGTATTCTAACCTGGGAAATCCCATGGACAGAGGAGCCTGGCAAAGTGCAGTCCATGGGGTCACAAAGAGTCAGACACTACTTAATGATAGACTTTAACTTTTTCTAAATTATAGCTGCTTATAAACAAACAAGAGAAGGCAATGGCACCCCACTCCAGTACTCTTGCCTGGAAAACCCCATGGATGGAGGAGCCTGGTAGGCTGCAGTCCATGGGGTCGAGAAGAGTTGGACATGACTGAGCGACTTTCCTTTTACTTTTCACTTTCATGCATTGGAAAAGGAAATGGCAACCCACTCCAGTGTTCTTGCCTGGAGAATCCCAGGGATGGGGGAGCCTGGTGGACTGCCGTCTATGGGGTCACACAGAGTCGGACACAACTGAAGTGACTTAGCAGTAGCATAAACAAACAAATGAAACAAAAGTGGGGTCTACTGAAATAAATGGATAAATTGTATGAGTTTCTTTAAAGTTTATAAAAGCATAAGATAGTGTTTCATTCCATATTATCAATATACAACATTACTGAGAGTTTCTTTTTTATTGAAGTTGATTTACAATTATGTGTTAGTTTCAGGTGTACAATGAAGTGGACAGAGGAGCTTACTGGGTCATAGTGCAAGGAGTTTGCAAAGGCTTGGACATGCTTGAGCATGCATGCATGCATGCATATCATGTACAGTAAAGTGCAGAGTAAAGTGAATTATACATTTTTTCAGATTATTTTCCAGTATAGATTATTAGAAGATGCTGAATATAGTTCTCTGTGCTATACAGTGAATCATTGTGGCTTATTGCTGTATATACAGTAGTTTGTATCTGTGAATCCCATACTTCTAATATATATCTCCAGCCCCCAGCACTTTCCCATTTGGCAATCATAAGCTTGTTTTCTACATCTGTGAGTCTGTTTTGTATAGATTCATTTGCATTAATTTTTAGATTCTACATATATGTGATACAGTATGAATTTGTCTTTCTCTGACTGACATTATTTAGTATGATATTCTATGGGTTCATCCATGCTCCTGCTATATGTAATTCTGTTAAATGAAATGGCAAAATTTCATTCTTTTCTATGGTTGACTATTCCATTATGTATATGACTTCTTAAGCCAATCATCTGTTGATAGGCTCTTGGGTAGTTTCCATGTCTTGGCTATAGTAAGCAGTGCTGCAATAAATATTGGGGTTCACGTATCTTTTCAAATTAGAGTTTTCTTCTTTTCTAGACATTCAGGTGGATCTAATGGTAAAGAACCTGCCTGTCAATGCAGGACACATGAGACACGGCTTTGATCCCTGGGTCAGGAAGATCCCCTTAGGAGGGGATGGCAACCCACTCCAGTATTCTTGCCTAGAGAATCCCATGGGCAGAGGAACCTGCGGGGTTACAGTTCATGGAGCCACAGAATCAGGCAAGACTGGAGCAACTTAGCATGCACACATCCATCTCTTGCCATATAAATTTTGTGCTATTTAATATAGTTGTTCCAACATGTTTCATCTAGTACACTATGTGTTTAAGTTGATACAAATAACCAAGTTACTTTTCTACATGTAATTTCTGTGCTACTTTTATGCATTAAGTTATAGTTTGACCAGTAATTTCTTGAGGATATAAAAGCTATGAGCACACAGAACCTTAAAAATGCAACTGGTTATTTCACTTATTGAATAATTGTATAGTAAAGAAGTTTTGCTTTTATTTCATTTATTTTTATAATTGTTGTAATCTCATCACTAAAGATCAGAATTTGTATCTAAATATGGTGATTATTCACTGAAATTCGTACAAAAACAGAAAAACAAAAATAATTCCCTTCCATATTTTCCAAAGAAACCACCAAATTTCATATAGGACACTGTACTTTAACATTTATGTAATCTTCATTAAGAAATATTTTAAGTGAAAATAGAGACTCCATTTTCTTTTTTTCATTTATCTTATAATTCATCTCATAGGGAAAAAAAGGGGGAATGGAAGATAAAATATTTTAGCATATTCTAAAATGTTTTTTAGCTTAATATGTTGAATTTTAGAGTAAAAATAAGATACTAGCCTATAGATTTCACAAATAACAGATTTGTGGGAAAGAAAAATAGGTTAAAATCTTTAAACCTTTGGCAGGTCACACAAATCCTAGTTAAAACTGATAGATTCAGAGAGAATGGATGTATATTATATGCAAACTTACATGACAAAAGGAAACTCAACCATAAAACCCATAGCAGGGATTGCCAGCACCCATCAATAATAGTTCTTAGAGCTAATCTTGGTGCTTAGCTGGAAAGTACTGCATCGCTAACTTTTTAGATGTAGCTATGTGACTCAATTTTTGTCAATTGTCAATAGAATGTGTGAGTGAACTTAATGGGCATTATTTTCAGAACCACCTCCCACACACTTTCCTTCCATTCTTGGCTCTCTTTCTCTATTGGCTGACTAAATACAGAGGACACTAAACACACTTAGAGGGGTGGAGATACAAAATGGAAAAAAAAAAAAAAACTTGCCCATATATAGAGCAGAGGCTGGCCCCCTGAATACTTCTTCTTTCTACTTACATTAGATGGTGTATTAAATTAAAAGTACATCTTCATGGCAATAAGCCAGTGAAATACCAGAATATTTGTTACTGCAAATAACTCTGTTAAAAGTTACCACCAATCCCAGACAAAAATGCTCTTAGATTTTGGCCTGGTAGAATATACGTGTGGATAATATACATTCATGAAAATGAGCCTAAAGTCCCAAATTCCAACCTCTTATCACTCCAAATAGGCTCCTTTAATCCATCTTCCACAGATGGTCTACAGAGAGATTCAACAAGATGGGTATCAGCATAATCATGACCATACAAACTCTTTTCCACCATTCCTTTTTAAATAAGAAATAAAGGCAATGGAAGACAAATATGAAGAAAAGTATGCTCAAATGACTCTTTGCTCAGAGGTACTAAGCAGAGAATATCCCATGTAATCACACAGGCAAGTCAAAAGATAAATCTTTTTAAATTTGGATTTTTAAATTTGGGTTTCAACAGTACAGATGCCTTGAACAATTATGCCTTATCTTTATAAAGATGTTTGAGGTTTGAGATATTGTTCCCTATAAGGATGTATTTGGTCTCTATAAGGTTTTTTGAATAAGCTGAGCAGGAAGTGTTTGCTATCATAGAAGGCTGCCTTGGCTCATAAAACCTTTTTAGACATCTGGGTTTAGTAGGTTCAAATCATTGAATGATAGCTATAGTACAAGATGGGTCTATAGCTGGCAACAACATTGCAGATTTGCCAGACTTGAAAGGAGAAGTATTAACATCTAGAAGAAATCATTCCATAAAATATAAAATCCCTGAGGAACTAGAAGATGTTTACCTTAAGCTTTCAAAGAAAGAAAGGGCAGTGAATTCAAGAGAATTAACTCAGGTTTAACTCAACCTAAATTAACTCAAACTTTAAAACTAGGAGACCTTTCGAAAAAGAGTTTGGTATCAGATTCTGTACCAACTGGCAGAAATTAAGTTTTTAAAGATATCATCACTAAATTCTAATTTTAAAAATGAAATATAATGAGTTTTCAAAATAGAAACATTTATTTGATATCGCCTGATGTAAATGTGTCAGAAACTAAGTGTATATTTTCACAAGGTTTATATTTTAAAATGCCATCTTTTTATGATCAGAGCTTATAAAACACATGTACCCTAAATTCAGAAAATCAAATTGAATTAGAAGAGCCAAGATACAAAGAACTAAATGTTGCAAGTAAAACTGGTGTTCAAGAAATAAATATATTTAACATTCTGTTTGTGAAATAATAATTTTGCTAATGTTATCTAACCAGATAAAATTAAAGCTAAAATTTGAATTCAAGAAATAATGTATGGTAGCATGGCACAACTGGATATTTTTCAGTATTTGGTATCCCATAAAATATATGATTCAACAAAAAGATGTAAAGATCTGAAAAGAAGATAAAAGAAGAAAGATATATGAGGGTAATTTTGAATAGGAAAAATGTCATAGTTCCAAGAGAATCACTCTTTATTCAATTCTAAAAACTGACCACGACCATGATCATTTATCATGTAAACTTTAATATCATTCACTGTCTTTATGCTACATAATTATATTTTCTACCAAGGGGAGAAATTGGTTAAATGTATTGTTGCAAAGATATTCAATAGTATTACTCTTTTAAAATGAGGCTTTTAGTGTTCCATAAGCACCAATGATAAAAAATATTACACATTTTCTATGCCACATTATTTTGGAAATGGCAATGGCAACCTGCTCCAGTATTTTTGCCTGGAAAATTCCATGGACAGAAGTGCCTGGTGAGCTAAGCCCATGGAGTTGCAAAGAGCTGGATAGAATTCAGTGACTGAGAACATGCCACATTATTTATCAAATGAAGAAATTATAATAAGCTATTTTTTAAATGTCTTGCTACTTTGTAATTTTATTTTTGCAAGATTTATAGTGAAAAAATTATTGGAAAAAAGTTGCATTCCATTATGGTAATATGACTTGGCAGTGATTGGTTTATCCAATCTGATTATAATAAAAGTGTGAAAAATATATGCATTGGGCCCAAATGAAGAAAGTCTACTAATACACACACACATATATATATTGCTTGCTTATTACCTGTAAGCCAGCTACATTTTTCTTTTTAAAGGTCAATCAATGACAGCATGAACTTTTTCTTTTCCAATACTGAAAAGCACCAATAAATTGCTTTTACTATCCATAGTGGAACTGTATACTCTTGGATAAGTTTTAATTCCAAAAATCACAGCAAGTGACCTTCTTTATAATATCACTATTGTTTGTCTAGTTTCAACGATAGTCTTGTGACAATATCCTCAAGTTTTCACAATTCTGGTATTTCTTGTCAAGTTGTCAGTCACAACGTGAATTTACATTAAAGCAGATTTTTCTTCAAGAACTTTGAGTTAAAAGTTCAAATACAATCTAATATGACAGAACTCTATAAAATGCAAGATGTGTCACACAGATTTTATTTTTAATTTAGATAGGTAAACACTTGAAGAAATTGAATAGAACAAATACATACTTAATCCATTTGAACTTTTCTAAATAGAGTTTGGAATATTCTATTTCCAACATGCAGACTCATTCTTCTTCTTCCTTGGTCACATCACATAGCCTGTCAAATAGCATGTATGCTGAATGCAATTTGTAAGACTGATACTGTCCAATCAGTATGAACTATCTGCAAACACTCTGCAAAGGAAATTGCCTACTACCTAGGTCAGAGTTGATAAAGAGTTTACGAAGATAATTTAGCTTATTTATGTATTGGCCAATGCATTGTCCTTAAAAGAAAAAGATTTGAGCGAGAATTCCAACTAATCTTGTCTAAGTTAATTTCCCCTAAGGTGAAATTGCTTTAGGATGATTTTGATCAGACCCTTTAAAAATGTAGCCCAATGATTGTTAGATATGACATTTATCAGAATTGCTTACAAAACTTTTGGTTATAAAATGGATACCTGAGCTTCCAAATTGAATTTAATGAATTTAAAACAATAAGGTTGTGGGGTGGGGAGTGACATAAGGGTTTAAAAAAAAAAAAATCTTCACAGTTTATTCTTTTTTTCATCTAAGGGCTAACATTGCTGATTTAAAAGACAATATAGTCAGTATTACACATAAGCCATTTATTCAACTCTGTAAACAATTTAGTGAAAGTAGCTCAGTCCTCTCTGACTCTTTGCGACCCCGTGGACTATACCCATGGAATTCTCCAGGCCAGAATACTGGAGTGGGTAGCCTTTCCTTTCTCCAGGGGATATTCCCAAACCCAGGGATAGAATCCAGATCTCCCACATTGCAGGCAGATTCTTTACCAGCTGAACCATCAGGGAAGCCCAAGAATACTGGAGTGGGCAGCTTATCCTTTCTGCAGTGGATCTTCCTGAACCAGGAAGCCAACTGGAGTGTCCTGCATTGCAGGTGGATTTTTTATCAGCTGAGCTATCAGGGAAACAAGTTAAGTTTCTAATAATTCTTTCTTGAGCCAGTAATATAATCATACTTTTCAACTTATTAAGAAATTAGACTCTTTGCTTATCTTCAAATTAAATCAGATCCTAGTTATGAGGAGTTTATAGCCAGAAAAGTAGAGGAAATATCATGGGCTTTTGAAACAGATGGACTTGGCATTTAAATTTTGATTCCTGTATATTAATGTTAAGCTATATGAAATCTGAGTGTTATCCAACTTCTCTGAGACTCAGTTGCCTCAAAATAATGTTTATTCAGGGCTTCCCTTGTGACTCAGTTGGTAAAGAATCCACCTGCAATGCGAGAGATATGGGTTTGGTCCCTGGGTTGGGAAGATTCTCTGAAGAAGGGAAAGGCTACCCATTCCAGTACTCTGGTCTGGAGAATTCCATGGATTCACAGAATCTGGACATGACTGAGTGACTTTCACTAAACTAATGTTTACACAGTAGAGCTGCAATAGTAATTAAAGGAGATAATACATATAAATCAGTTATCATAATAACTGCAAATAACAGTCATTTGAAGGATGGTAATTTCTGCTAATATATTATTCTTTCTCTGTCCTAGAAAGTAAAGCTAACTAAGCATTCTAGGCTTAATATAAAATATATAATCACATAAATTGTTTAATTTTTTCCCTTCCAAATATCCATTTAACTTGCTACCTCACTTTTTACTGGAATTTATTAAAATAATAGCCTTTTAGTAAGAACTTCCTTAGTCATCCTATCTGAAATTATACCTCATTCCCTCCCTCTCCTTTTCTCTAAACTATTTTACTCCATGTTTTTACCATTGCCTAACATTCTAAATGGGCTCCCCAATTGCCTCTAGTGGTAAAGAACCATTTGCCAGTGTAGGATACGTGCGGATCCTAAGGTCAGGAATAAGCCTTGGGAGAGGTAATGGCAGCCCACTCCAGTATTCCTGCCCAGATAATCACATGGTCAGAGAAGCCTGGCAGGCTACAGTGCATAGCAAAGATTTGGAAATGACTAAGTGACTAACAATTTCACTTTTCTTTCTTGAGGTCCTAGAAGTTATAGTTTACATTGATACACCAAGAATAACTTATAACATGTGGTTTCTCAACTTCATGTGCTCATGAATTATTGGGACATCTTTTTAAAAATGAAGATTCTTATCCAATGAATTTCATGTGGCAGTTAAGATTCTGCATGTCTGTGAAATCTCATCAATGCCACTATTACTGGCCCTCAGATCTCACTCCGAGTAGCATGATTACAAAATATTGCAGATTGTTTAGAAGAAAGATATGTGAAGGGTACCTTTTGAACAACCACTGATTTTTAAGTTAGAAAAATGATCCAGTAATCATTAAGTCTAATCTTTTTATTTTTTCTTTAGTTTTGATTTCCTTCAGTATTTATGTGTTTTACCTAATAAAGTAAGTCGTTTGAGCTGTTATTAGGTCAATAGGGTAAGTCCATAGCTAACCTTTAAAGAGCAAGGTTAGCTATGGATTTTGTATATCTACAAGTCTCCTAGTATTTCAAGTAGGAGGCTTTAAATTCAACAAGGCTGAGAAGACAAGGATATATAGGCAATGCTAAAAGTTAATATGCTTAAATTTCCAATGGAGTACTATAGCAAAAGGAAGTTGGAAATTATATCACAGTTGCAGGATAATGTAGAAGTAGAAATAAGAAAGTATATCTGTTCCTGGTAAAGTATTACCAAACAAGCACATATTAAATTGTCTATTTTTGTTTTAAAGAAATATGGTGTGGAGCCCAATTTCTCTGAGATTCCTTAGGGCAAACAGATAAGATTTTCTATGCCACATCCCTAATAAAATGAATCTATATGTATCTGAGCATTTGTGCTAAGACACTTCACTTGTGTCCGACTCTGTGACCCTATGGACTGTAGCCCATCTGGTTGCTCTGTCCATGGAATTATTTAGGCAAGGATGCTGGTGTGTGTTTGGAGAAGGCAATGGCACCCCACTCCAGCACTCTTGCCTGGAAAATCCCATGGATGGAGCCTGGTAGGCTGCAGTCCATGGGGTCGAGAAGAGTCGGACACGACTGAGCGACTTCACTTTCACTTTTCACTTTCATGTATTGGAGAAGGAAATGGCAACCCACTCCAGGGTTCTTGCCTGGAGAATCCCAGGGATGGGGGAGCCTGGTGGGCTGCCATCTATGGGGTTGCACAGAGTCGGACATGACTGAAGTGACTTAGCAGCAGCAGCAACTGGTGTGTGTTGCCATGCTCTCCTCCAGGGCATTTTCCCTACCCAAGAATCAAACCTACCTCTCTTAACTCTCCTGCATTAGCAGTCAGGTTCTTTACCATTAGGGCCACCTGAGAAGCCCCCTATATGTATCTACTTCTTCTTATCTCGGTTTGTAACAGGATGCTTCCAGAAGGAACAGGATATTTCCTTTGCTCCTACCTTTGTATTCCCACCTGCCAGCAGATGACTAAGATTACACAGTCCAGAGTTATGTGGCAATGAATTTATTGTCCCAAATCACTGCAGATGGTGATTCCAGCCATGAAATTTAAAGATGCTTACTCCTTGGAAAAAAAGTTATGACCAACCTAGATAACATATTCAAAAGCAGAGACATTACTTTGCCAACAAAGGTCCATCTAGTCAAGGCTATGGTTTTTCCAGTGGTCATGTATGGATGTGAGAGTTGGACTGGGAAGAAAGCTCAGTGCCGAAGAACTGATGCTTTTGAACTGTGGTGTTGGAGAAGACTCTTGAGAGTCCCTTGGACTGCAAGGATATCCAACCAGTCCATTCTGAAGGAGATCAGCCCTGGATGTTCTTTGGAAGGTATGATGCTAAAGCTGAAACTCCAGTACTTCGGCCACCTCATGTGAAGAGTTGACTCATTGGAAAAGACTCTGACGCTTGGAGGGATTGGAGGCAGGAGGAGAAGGGGACGACAGAGGATGAGATGGCTGGATGGCATCACTGACTTGATGGACATGAGTCTGAGTGAACTCTGGAAGTTGGTGATGGACAGGGAGGCCTGGTGTGCTGCGATTCATGGGGTCGCAAAGAGTCGGACATGACTGAGCGACTGAACTGAATGACCACTATGAAGTCTTCTTTGCTCTATCCTCCAAATAATGATGTTGTTGTTGTTGTTTTTCTGATGGTAACTCGTGTCCGACTGTTTGTGACCCCATGGACTGTAGCCTACTAATCTCCTCTGTCTTCCACAATCTCCCAGAGTTTGCTCAAATTCATGTCCATTGAGTCAGTGATGCTATCTAACCATCTCAACCTCTCTCACCCTCTTCTCCTTTTGCTTTCAATCTTTCTCAGCATGAGGATCTTTTCCAATGATGTATTTTTTCCTTTTATGCAGCCAATTTACAGTTCTTTTTTCCTTCTCAATCTTAACTTTCCAAGTGCTATTTCTATAAGCAGTAGTTAGGAGGGATGAATTATGATTCTCAAACTCAAGTGTATAGCCTAACTTCTGATTCCATGCTTCCTTTTTTATTTTCTGGAAGAATCCTTCATCCCTTTCTGTTATCTTCGATGGCTGTGATTGTGCCACAGTTCTGTGATCGTACTGCCAAAACCTAGATGGGTAGAGGTCATGAAAGCACTAGTTTCTCTCTGGGGCTCTCTTTCTACACAGACTGCTTTTGTACATTTTATGTCCATTCCACATAGCACTTAAAAGTTCATTTATTTTTGTTTTTATTAAAAAATATTTTTCACCTGTGGTCCTCAATTTTTATTCCAGCTTCCTTAAATACCCTGAATTTTATGTATACTTCTTAATGGAACTTGGTACAGCACCAGGTTGTAAGTTGATAAAACAAATTTGTAAAAGTTTAAATGTCTAGAAATAGTCCTGTTTAATTATTTATTAAATATATATTTTATGTAAATTTTATTAAAGAAATATAATGACATTTGGATGTTGAATAAAATATATCACAGATAAAAGTATCTCTACTTAATTTCAAATCCTTAATTATTTAACATTAAATATGAACAACCATCTTTTTAAAAGCAGTATAATCAATTTTGCATGTTAATATGACATAAAATTATATTTCTTTTGAATTAGAAGGTAAAAGAACAATAAAAAGTGAGCAATTATATCTTTGGGATTTATAAAATAAAACTAATTAAATAGTTGGACCTAACTATGTACAATATATTAAAACAATTGATTCAAAATGTCTACATCACAGAAATTCATATAAATACAAATCTGGTTTCTGACAAGCAGCTTAACAATGGCAAAGGAAATCAAATTTCTAACAATTATAGTGTCTTATATTGTAGTATTAGATATTTGAGTACATCCATTGATTTTCTTTTAAGGCACTGACAGTCACAGAAGAGCAAAGAAATTGCAGGTGAAAACTAGCTCCTTAAAATTGTTCAAGGTCATCTCTGAAAATGGAGAAGCTGAGTAGTAAGTTCAGAGGGCTGAAGCAAATTTTTAGAATGGTCTGGCCACTATGTCTTTTGAATAGGATAGCAAGAATAGGATATTAAAAATTATCTTCTCTTCATATTTTATTTACATATTTAGTTTATTTATTATTCCTTTATCATTAGTTTAATTGTGCTAGAAACAATTTACCTAATGCCGTCAGGTTATTTGCTCTTGGATTTACCTGATGCAGAGTTTAAAATGTCTGTGAAATAGGGTGAGAGACGTGCTTTAAGACACATTCTTATTCTGAAGGATCTGAGTCTAGTGTATATCATTTATTATTCCCCATCCTGATGTGGTTGTGGTGATACACTTGCAATACTTATAAGGCTCAAATCAGCAATGGAATAGATATGAGAGAATGGCTTTCTGACCCCTTCATTTATCTCTTTGATTCTTCCCAATTTCTTAGGAGCAAAAAAGATTTCTTCCTCCTCCCCACTTCTCTCTTCTTCTGGGTAAGTTAGTAGGAATTAAACATAGACTGACTATCAATGCTAATTTTGTTAACATGGAAATTAAATTTAAAATTAGCCTTCTGTTTTATTCTTGTATAAAATGTCCCAACAATAATCCTTTGTTCCCAGGGGAAGATGAGTTCCTTCAAGATCTAGGAAAATGTTTTCATGAGGACAAGGATTTTGTTTTGGTCACTGATTTAAATGCTTTCTTGGTCACCCAAGTAGAGTAGAGACGACTATTGCTCACATATATCCTTTTCTCCTCCTGGGCATATCAGTAGCCCCACATTCAAACCAACTGGTGTAGGCAAAAGTGATATGTGTCCTTTCCAGGAGAAAAATACTATTGGTTTATAAGACCAGTGCTTTTTATCTTGCTGTGGCAATCTTGGAGAGAGGCTTTGCTGAGACTATGAAGTTACAAGATTAAAAATACATCATTACACACTAGAGCTGCTGCATCATTGCACACTCTACAGCTGCCTTAGAGATTTGCATAAGTAAGAACAAACTGTTGCAGTGTTAAAGTTGGAGTTTTGCTGTTGTTTTTCTTTTTTTTTTTTTCCCACAAGATAAGATAGCATATTCTGACTCTCATTCAGTTCAGTTCAGTCTTTCAGTTATGTCTGACTCTTTGTGATCCCATGGATGGCAGCATGCCAGGCCTCCCTGCCCATCATCAACTCCTGGAGTTTACTCAAACTCATGTCAATTGAGTCAGTGATGCCATCCAACTGTCTCATCTTCTGACGTCCCCTTCTCCTTCTGCCTTCAATCTTTACCAGCATCAGGGTCTTTTCAAATGAGTTAATTCTTCACATCAGATGGTCAAAGTATTGGAGTTTCAGCTTCATCATCAGGCCTTCCAAAGAATAGTTGGGACTGATTTTCTTTAAGATGGACTAGTTGGGTTTCCTTGCAATTTAAGGGACTCTTGAGAGTCTTCTCCAATATTACAGTTCAAAAGAATCAATTCTCTGGAACTCAGCTTTATTTATAGTCCATCTCTCACATCCATAAATGACTACTGGGAAAACCATAGCTTTGACTAGAGGGACCTTTGTTGACAAAGTAATGTCTCTGCTTTTTAATATACTGTCTAGTTTGGTCCTAACTTTTCTTCCAAGGAGTATGCATCTTTTAATTTCATGGCTGCAGTCACCATCTTCAGTGATTTTGGAGCCCCCCAAAATAAAGTCTGGCACTGTTTTCACTGTTTCCCCATCTATTTCCCATCAAGTGATGAGACCAGATGCCATGATCTTAGTTTTCTGAGTGCTGAGTTTTAAGCCAACTTTCTCATTCTCCTCTTTCACTTTCTTTTTTTTTTTCTATTCAGTTTTTTTTTAAATTTTATTTTATTTTTAAACTTTACAAATTGTATTAGTTTTGCCAAATATCAAAATGAATCCATCACAGGTATACATGTGTTCCCCATCCTGAACCCTCCTCCCTCCCTCCCCATACCATCCCTCTGGGTCCTCCCAGTGCACCAGCCCCAAGCATCCAGTATCGTGCATCGAACCTGGACTGGCAACTCATTTCATACATGACATTATACATGTTTCAATGCCATTCTCCCAAATCTTCCCACCCTTTCCCTCTGCAACAGAGTCCATAAGACTGTTCTATACATCAGTGTCTCTTTTGTTGTCTCGTACACAGGGTTATTGTTACCATCTTTCTAAATTCGATATATATGCGTTAGTATACTGTACTGGTGTTTTTCTTTCTGGCTTACTTCACTCTGTATAATAGGCTCCAGTTTCATCCACCTCATTAGAACTGATTCAAATGAATTCTTTTTAATGGCTGAGTAATACTCCATTGTGTATATGTACCACAGCTTTCTTACCCATTCATCTGCTGATGGACATCTAGGTTGCTTCCATGTCCTGGCTATTATAAACAGTGCTGCGATGAACATTGGGGTACACGTGTCTCTTTCCCTTCTGGTTTCCTCAGTGTGTATGCCCAGCAGTGGGATTGCTGGATCATAAGGCAGTTCTATTTCCAGTTTTTTAAGGAATCTCCACATTGTTCTCCATAGCGGCTGTACTAGTTTGCATTCCCACCAACAGTGGAAGAGGGTTCCCTTTTCTCCACACCCTCTCCAGCATTTATTGCTTATAGACTTTTGGATCGCAGCTATTCTGACTGGTATGAAATGGTACCTCATAGTGGTTTTGATTTGCATTTCTCTGATAATGAGTGATGTTGAGCATCTTTTCATGTGTTTGTTAGCCATCTGTATGTCTTCTTTGGAGAAATGTCTATTTAGTTCTTTGGCCCATTTTTTGATTGGGTCATTTATTTTTCTGGAGTTGACAGTTATCAAGACAGTATGGTACTGGCACAAAGACAGAAATATAGATCAATGGAACAAAATAGAAAGCCCAGAGATAAATTCACGCACATATGTACACCTTATCTTTGACAAAGTAGGCAAGAATATACAATGGATTAAAGACAATCTCTTTAACAAGTGGTGCTGGAAAAACTGGTCAACCACTTGTAAAAGAATGAAATTAGAACACTTTCTAACACCATACACAAAAATAAACTCAAAATGGATTAAAGATCTAAACATAAGACCAGAAACTATAAAACTCCTAGAGGAAAACATAGGCAAAACACTCTCTGACATACATCACAGCAGGATCCTCTATGACCCACCTCCTAGAATATCGGAAATAAAAGCAAAAATAAACAAATGGGACCTAATTAAACTTAAAAGCTTCTGCACATCAAAGGAAACTATCAGCAAGGTGAAAAGACAGCCTTCAGAATGGGAGAAAATAATAGCAAATGAAGCAATGGACAAACAACTAATCTCAAAAATATACAAGCAACTCCTACAGCTCAACTCCAGAAAAATAAATGACCCAATCAAAAAATGGGCCAAAAAACTAAATAGACATTTCTCCAAAGAAGACATACAGATGGCTAACAAACACATGAAAAGATGCTCAACATCACTCATTATCAGAGAAATGCAAATCAAAACCACTATGAGGTACCATTTCACACCAGTCAGAATGGCTGCAATCCAAAAGTCTACAAATAATAAATGTTGGAGAGGGTGTGGAGAAAAGGGAACCCCCTTACACTGTTGGTGGGAATGCAAACTAGTACAGCCACTATGGAGAACAGTGTGGAGATTCCTTAAAAAACTGGAAATAGAACTGCCTTATGATCCAGCAATCCCACTGCTGGGCATACACACTGAGGAAACCAGAAGGGAAAGAGACACGTGTACCCCAATGTTCATCGCAGCACTGTTTATAATAGCCAGGACATGGAAGCAACCTAGATGTCCATCAGCAGATGAATGGGTAAGAAAGCTGTGGTACATATACACAATGGAGTATTACTCAGCCATTAAAAAGAATTCATTTGAATCAGTTCTAATGAGGTGGATGAAACTGGAGCCTATTATACAGAGTGAAGTAAGCCAGAAGGAAAAACACCAATACAGTATACTAACGCATATATATGGAATTTAGAAAGATGGTAACAATAACCCTGTGTATGAGACAGCAAAAGAGACACTGATGTATGGAACAGTCTTATGGACTCTGTGGGTGAGGGAGAGGGTGGGAAGATTTGGGAGAATGGCACTGAAACATGTAAAATATCATGTATGAAACGAGATGCCAGTCCAGGTTCAACACACGATACTGGATGCTTGGGGCTAGTGCACTGGGAGGACCCAGAGGGATGGTATGGGGAGGGAGGAGGGAGGAGGGTTCAGGATGGGGAACACATGTATACCTGTGGTGGATTCATTTTGATATTTAGCAAAACTAATACAATTATGTAAAGTTTAAAAATAAAATAAAATTAAAAAAAATGGGACCTAATTAAACTTAAAAGCTTCTGCACATCAAAGGAAACTATTAGCAAGGTGAAAAGGCAGCCTTCAGAATGGGAGAAAATAATAGCAAATGAAGCAACTGACAAACAACTAATCTCAAAAATATACAAGCAACTCCTCTTTTACTTTTGTCAAGAAGCTATTTAGTTCTTCTTTGCTTTCTGCCATAAGGGTGGTGTCATCTACATATCTGAGGTTATTAATATTTCTCCTGGCAATCTTGATTCCAGCTTGTGCTTCATCCAGCCCAGCATTTTGCATGATGTACTCTGCATATAAGTTAAATAAGCAGGGTGACAATATACAGCCTTGACATACACCTTTCCAGATTTGGAACCAGTCTGTTGTTCCAAACAAATGATTTTGTTTTTATTTCTAAGTGTTTCTTTAAATTCTATGAGCCTAATGTCTCTTGCACACAGATTTCCTCACTCTTGAATAATAAATAATCTTGTGGTCACTGTATATCACAAAAGTGAGTGAAGTCACTCAGTTCTAACTGTTGCTTTCTGACCTGCATACAGATTTCTCAGGAGGCTGGTCAGGTGGTCTGGTATTGCCTTCTCTTGAAGAATTTTCCACAGTTTGTTGTGATCCACACAGTCAAAGGCTTTGGCACCATTAATAAAGCAGTAGTAGATGATTTTCTGGAACTCTCTTTCTTTCTCAATGATCCAGCAGATGTTGGCAATTTGATCTCCGGTTCCTCTGCCTTTTCTAAATCCAGCTTGAACATCTTTGAGTTCATGGTTCACATACTGTTGACTCTCATTTCAAGGATCTAAAATAGTGCTTGACACAAGTAAGTATGTGCTAGTTTACTATATCTACATAACAAATTGCCGCAAATTTGATGACTTGGAGCAACGTTCACTTATTAGCTCACAGTCTATAGGTCAGTAGTTCAGACTGCCATTAGTAGGTTCTCTGCTCAGAATATTATCAGACTGAAATCAAGATGTTGACCAGGCAGAGTTTTCATCTGGAACCTCTGGGTAAAATTCAATTAAAAGCACATTCTTGTTGAAGTAATTCAGTTTCTTGTAACATGAAGGTGCCTGTTTCTTTGCTGCTAATCAGGATCACTCTTAGATCCCAGAAGTTATTGCATTCTTATCCATGTGCCCCCTCCCCTCATCAAATCAGGAATGATGTATCAGGTATTTCTTGTACTTTGTGTCTCTGAATTCCCTTTTCTCTAGTCTTTAAGTGCATATTTAAATGGCCCATGTAATTAGGTCATATCAACCTGGATAATCTCCTTTTAATTAGCTCAAGGTCGACAGATTAGTAAACTTCATTACAATCTCTTTTGCCATGTAATGTAATATAACCATAGTAGTTGCTGCTGCTGCTGTAATTCACTAAGCTGTGTCTGACTCTTTGTGACCCCATGGGCTGTAGCCCACCAGGATCCTCTGTCCATGGGATCTTGTTGGCAAGAATACTAGAGTGAGTTACCATTTCCTTCTCCAGGGAATCTTCCTGACACAGGGATTGAATCCTCTTCTCCTGCTTAACAGGCAGATTCTTTACTAGTGAGTCACCTGGGAAGCCCATGACCACAGTGGTTATAACCTCTTAAATTCAGTTTCCAACACACTCAAGGGAATAATGAGAATATATTAAAGAGAGAGTCTTTAGGGGTCATCTTAGAATATTTCCTACTGCAAAGTACATGGAGATTTTTTTCTTGGAGGAATAAATGAAATGAAAGAAAATGATAGAATAAGTGTATGGCCATGCACCAAAAAATCAAACAGGGAAAATATACCTGCAAATGCATATACACACACATGCACACACACATATGCACACACACACGTATACCCATACATATAAAATGCCATTAGGATTACTAAAAAATCAATTCTGTTCTAAGAAATACTGCATCTAAAAAATAAATTTTTAATAAAAATGTTCTCTGAAAATCAGAGAATTTCTAAAATAATTTTTAGAAAATCATCTCTAAAAATTAGCTCTGAAAATCACTTACAGGACTGAATACAAGTTCCAAGCTGATCTCTCCTATTAATAATTCAGATCTTATGTAAAAGTCACTTCCAGGAGTCCTTCTGAAACCCCAAAGACTCAGATGTTATGAATTTATGCCATAGCATTCTGTACAACTAGACTTAAAACTAACTCATCACACTTTGGACATGACTTCTTAATCATCTGCTCAGCACTGTATCCCTGATTGTTGCTAAGTCACTTCAGTCGTGTCCGACTCTGTGTGACCCTATAGACGGCAGCCCAACAGGCTCCCCCCGTCCCTGGGATTCTCCAGGCAAGAACACTGGAGTGGGTTGCCGTTGCCTTTTGCAATGCATGAACGTGAAAAGTGAAAGTGAAGTCATTCAGTCATGTCCGACTCCTAGCGACCCCATGGACCACAGTCCACTAGCCTCCTCCGTTCATGGGATTTTCCAGGCAAGAGTACTGGAGTGGGGTGCCATTGCCTTCTCCGTCCTGAATGTTAGCACATTGTATTTATTGGATACATCATGTCATGGTTTTCATAAAGCCTTGATTTTTTGCCCTTTTTCTTAACTTCCTCAATATTAGTTCTTAAGTTCTTATTATTAAGGTTTCATACTATACTGCAATTACTTTAAGAGTGCTATTTTTTTTCTCACATAGATTATATGTTCTTTGAGGACAGATATTATTTCTTTTTTTCTCCTTTCTAGTCTCCACAGAATCAACATCATCATTAGCAGATATATTCCCTAGGGATTTGTTGTTTGGTTGATCAATGAACAAGAGAGCATTTAACAAAGCAAATTTTATGTCTCAAAATAATTTACAAAATTAGATGTTATATAAGTTGTTAATTATGGAATAGAATGCAAAATTAGTAATAGAAAGTAGAAAATCTGTATAAGCTAAAGTTTTTAGGGAAGATATTTTGTAAATTTTTATAGCACAAATATCTATAAATCAAACAGATGAACATTTTTTAAAAAGTCATCCACTTAAAAAAAACCTGGTGCCCAAAGCTGGAAAACTTAAAAGATTGAAATAATTAATGTAATATTGGATTCTAACTCAAAGCATGTCAAATATATATGTGCCTATGTTTATATAAGTAAGTTATTGATAAAATAAATATATGAGGAGAGGAAAATGTTTTCTTTTCAGAGGATATCTAAATAATACTCATAGGTATCTTGCCTCTTCCAGTAAGTGATACTCAATTTTCTCCTTGATTGTGAGCTCGACTTCAGGACTTGTTTGCAGAGAATATACTATGCATCAAGCATTGTACCAAGCATTTTATGTAAGTACATAGCAACTTCATAACAAGGAAATCTAGAAGACACTGCCATAACCAAATAATCACCAGTAGTAAGTCCTATAGATGACATCAGAGTGTGTTGGAAGGGCACTTTAGCTCTGATTTCTGCCCCCAAACATAGAACACTAGCCTAATTATGAGAAATTAAATGACATTCTGCAAAGTAAATTGTCAATATTCTTCAAAATTCTCCAGGTCAGGTCAGGAAAAATGAAAAGACTCCTAAACTGTTGTAGACAGGAGGAGAACACGGAAACATGAAAATGGAATGTAATGTAGTATCCTAATCCAGATGGTGGAACAGTAACAGGACATTATTGGGAAAATCGCTAAAATCTGTTTTAAAATCTGAATAAAATCTGGTGTTTAATTAATACTAATGAAATAGTATTATTTTCCTAGTTTTGAAAAATGTAGAAGGTTATGTAAGATGTTATGTAACAGAGGAAATTTGTCAATGGGCATATAGAACTTTCTCTACTCTGCAAATCTTCATAAATCTAAAATTATTACAAAGCAAAGTCTAAAAGTTTACTAAAATTATATATCTATCTCTAGCCATATGTATGTGTTATTTTATATATCAGTTCAGTTCAGTCACTCAGTCATGTCTGACTCTTTGCAAACCCTTGGACTGCAGCATGCCAGGCTTCCCTGTCCATCACCAACTCCTGGAGCTTGCTCAAATTCATGTCCATTGAGTCGGTGATGCCATCCAACCATCTCATCCTCTGTCATCCCTTTCTCCTCCTGCTTTCAATCTTGCCCAGCATCAGGGTCTTTTCTAATGAGTCAGTTCTTCGCATTAGGTGGCCAAAGTAATGGAGTTTCAGCTTCAGCATTAGTCCTTCCAGTGAATATTCAGGAATGATTTCCTTGAGGATTGACTGGTTTGATCCTTTAGGATTGACTTCTTTGTCCTGATAATATATATCGAATATCCATAAATATGTATTTTTTGTAAAATATATTTTAAACATGAATATATATATGTATCTATACATATCTAATCTAACTCAGGAATTGTTCATCTTAAACTCGAATTATGGAAGGTGTTTTGTTAGCATTCTTAATTCTGAAAAATCTATCTCAGGTACTAGAGAACTGTGACTTTAAATAGAGATGGAAGCAGACATTCCATAATTGATTTGTGATAATTACAGTTTTTTATAGCCTTTTGTTGAAAAAGACTCCCTGAAAAGAGCCTTGCAGCAAAAGTACATGACCACACAGTGTACACACTTGCACATACCTACAGAATTAACTCAATAAAACCTAGGAGGCTTACTGAACTAGAATCCCTGTTTCTCATAGCAGCAAAGTGCTCATTAGCAAGGTCTTTCTTTAAGCCTCAGGTTCATTATCTTTAAATGGAGACAAGGATATTTCCCACATCACAGTATTATTCTAAGATATAAATGGGATCATACGTGTGGAATGCTTAGAATTTTATACATAGGAAGCACTTGTTCAAAGGTTAGATATTAATATAATTATTTTTGGCATCTAATCTGGGTGTACTATGTAATATTTTTTTTCCATTTTTTCATAGAATAAGACTGGTAATTAATATGCTCTGAGAAACAATTAAATACCACATATTATGCCAAATAAATTCTTATTTAATTCTCTTCACAAACAAATAAATTGGTATAGCTCCATTACATGCATGAAGAAGAAACAGTGACTTAGAGAATTTAAGTAACATATTCAGATTTGGAACAGCAGTAGAGAAAGGAGATGGATGCTTAATTTGGCCTGCTTAACTCTGAAATTCACATGTACTACAGCAACTTTATTTTACTGATAATATTTTATTATCTTTGGATTCAAGGTAATTAGGTTAAATGAAAACTAAATAACTAAAATTATGACTGGCATATAGAATACCCTCAGTAAAAGTTTGTTATATTTTTTATTTATAACAGTTAATATAGCCTAAATAGAATCAGATTATTTTCATATAAAATGATATTGCTATCTCATAAAATAGTTTTTCAGCTCCATATATTTGTTTTAGAAAGTTTTAGTATTTCTAATCGCCTTCAGTCTTATTTTGTTGTATTAAAAAATAGCTTTTGGAGCTTGCATTCTTGTCATTTACTGAATTCTTCTCCTTTAAAAAATCGAATTATATTATCCATAAAAAAATAAAGAATACGCAGTAGAAAGCATAAAGACATTTAAATTAAAGGTTGATAAAAACTTTATAGATTGTGAAAAGTAATTTTTCCTGAAAAATACTTTATCGTAAAGAAAATAGATAAATATGCCATATAATGGATAGTTTGTGTAGTATATATCACAACTAGGAAGATTATTCAGGAAAAAAATGGAGCTTATTTTAAGAATAGCACTGGTTTGTTTTGAGAATTCATACATGCTCTGGAAGTTTTGGCAGAAGTAGCATATAAGACATTAGGAGAGAGAGATCTCTGGAAGCCCTTTCCAGCTCCCCAGTTTTCAAGTGTGGTAGCTAATGAGTAACTAATTGGGTAGCTAATGTTCTCTTAAGCACTCTTTTCCAAGGGTTTCATCCAGAATGATTTTCACAATACGCAAACCCAAATCCTGTGGGATTTGCTTGCAATTTGTTCACAGGGTGTCTCTCCCATGTGTTCAAATGCAAGTCCTTCAACTACTACATAAAAGCTACTATTTTCTTCTTCTCTTCCGGAGAAACTGGATGCTGAAATTTGACTTGATGATAAGTCCAGATGTGGGGGCCATGAGAGAACTCTTCAGCATCAGGGCTTCCCTGGTGGCTTAGCAGTAAAGAATCTGCATGCCAATGCAGGAGACACTGAGATGTGGATTTGGTCCCCGGGTCAGGAAGATTCCTTGGACAAGAAACTGGCAACCCACTCCAGTATTCTTGCCTGGGAAATCTCATGGACAGAGAAACCTGGTGGGCTACAGTCCATGGGGTTGCAAAGAGTCAAACATGATTTAGTGAGAAAACGTGAACAACTAAGTCCAGCAGTGGGGGCCTTGAGAGAATTCCTCAGCATCTCTAGGCTGTGGGGAAACACTTTCTATCAGTTTTGTATTATGCGTCCTCACATGAGAACCATCCTATTTTTGTATGTCTCTGACATCACAGAGCTTATTAAACTGTCACTTAGCTTTCAATTAATTTTTTAACTCCTCCCAAATTTTTGTTTCTCCACTTTTCATGACTCAAACATAGCATCATGACTGAAATTTATGAAATTTCATAAATGTATATGTCTCCTGTGCAAACAGGAAGAGAAATTTTTATGTCTCCTATGCAAGCACATAGATGGTCTTTTAAGATGAGAGGCACTAATAACTGAAAAATGCTTTTCTTAATTTTTCTTATATGCAAAAGCCAAGATGAAGCCAATTGTTCTATGCAAAAATAAATCAACAAATTTAAAAATTTAAAGTGCTTAAGAATAATTCCTAAGTGAAAATTAAAGAGAAGGAGGAGGAAAGAAGAACCAAAGAACATGTAAATGTGGAAAACACAACTAGTTCAATTCTTTCTCTGTTTATTGTCAGGTTTTTAATAGAAACATCCCTTCTCAGTTTCTCAGATAAAAACTACAGAAAATAACTATTATTCAGCTGTGTTTTGGTGAATGGATTTTTTTTAGGAACACCTGCAAAGGTGCTGAGTTTTACATCTAGGCATATACAAAGGACTCAGGTACATAAAAGCTGCAGAGAGAGGAGAATTGATACATTTTATAAAAATGACAGATATAAGAAATATCCATCTTCTCCAATGAATAGGATTTTTATAATCAGGTCAGCTGTGTTTTCTTGATCTCTTCATTTTGCTTGTGTCCAATAACAGGAACTGGAGAAGAGAATGGCTACCCACTCCAGTATTCTTGCATGGAAAACTTTATGGACAGAGGCCACAGTCCATGGCATCGCAAAAAGTTGGACACGACTGAGTGACTAACAAATAACAGGAAACTCATCAGTCCCATCTTCAAATAGATTCGTGTGTATACCTGTGTTCAAATAGAAGTCATGCATGTAGTTTAAGCTCTAGAGAGTGAACCTTGCTCAAAGAAATAAGTATTATGAACAACTATAGTTGTGAACAGTTTAGTTCACAGACAATATTTAAGGTATTTCTTACACAGAATAAATTCTAAAATACTTAAAAATATATCTATATGAAACATTTCTGTTCATACTATAGATTTTACAAATAAGCAATAATAAAGTAATGAAAGAATTAAAAAAACATACACACAAGATCTGTTTTCACATAAGTACACATACCCCAAATTTAAAAAGTTAATACTATTAGTTTAATTTTGTTTTTGCTAGATAGTTTTTAAAGTGTTGAGGGATTGTCTCTGTTTTATTTTTTCAGAATAGACAGTTATGTCATGGACTTATGAACAAAGATATGTGCAGTATTGTACATTCTCAGCACAATGTGGTTCAGAAAATGTTAGAGGAACGAGACTCCCACTCCCCCATTCCATGTAGAGTGGCTACTCTCAAGGCACACCTGTTACCCTAGCTAAGAGGAATATATGGAGGGCTAAGGCACTAGGTATAAGAGAATCTGGGCTGTGAGATGGTAATGAGTCCAGGATGTAGACAAGGAGAATCTACTTAACCTTCAGTGGAGAAATGGAGAGAAAGCAAGCATCCCATTAGGTTCCCCATATTTAAACACCTTCCTATAGAGAACAGTAATAGTTGGACATGTGCATGTATGGTAAGTCACTTTAGTCATCTGTGACTCTTTGCAACCCTCTTGACTGTAGCCTGTCAGGCTTCTCTGTCCATGAGATTCTTCAGGCAAGAATACTGGAGTGGGTTGCCATGCGCTCCTTCAGGGGAATAGTTGGACAACATTATACAAAAAATAGTGTCCACCAACAGAGGAAGGGCTAACAAGCTTTATCTGTAAAGTGGCAACACACATCTCATCTCTTTCCTCTCCATTGCAACAAAGTGAAGACACTGAACCTTAAAGAAAGAGATTCTCACCTCAATTCACTAAAGATCCTGGATTTTGAAGAGGAAACAGGGGGCATCTTAGGCAAATCAAAGTTAGACTGAACTCTTCTTGTCCTTTCATTCAATCAACTGTTGCTCTGGAAAATTTCTGTGATTATACAAGATTTAAGTTAGTTCGGTGCTCGAATTTCAATAGATAACATGTTATATATCTCTGTCCTTTTTCTTCTCATCTCATTGTGTTAGCTTTCTTTATTCTACATTGGAAAATACTTTTGGGGAACCCTCCTACACTGTTGGTGGGAATGTAAACTGGTATAGTCACTGTGGAGAACAGTTTGGAGGTTCCTAAATAAACTAAAAATAGAGTTACCATATGATCCTACAATGCCACTCCTAGGCATATATCCAGAGAAAAACATAGTCCAAAAGGATACACACACTCCAGTCTTCATTACAACACTCTTTACAATAGCCAAGACACAGAAGCAACCTAAATGTCCATTGACAGAGGAATGGATAAGGAAGATGTGGTACATTTATACAATGAAATGTTCCTCAGCTATTAAAAGGAATAAAATAATGCCATCTGTAGCAAGATAGATGGACCTGCAGTGAAGGTCACTCATACTGAGTAAAGTAAGTCAGACAGAGAAAGAGAAATATTGTATTAATATGATATCACTTATAATTGGTACACACAAAAAATGATACAAATGAACTTATTTATAAAACAGAAACAGACTTACAGACTTAGAGAACAAATTTATGGTTTTCAGGGTGAAGAGTGTGGGGGGAATGGATAATTAGGGAGTTTGAGAGTGACATATACATGCTGCTATATTTAAAATGGATAACCAACATGGACTTACTGTATTAAGAAAGGAACCCCTGCTAAATATTCTTTAATAACCTAAATGGGGAAAGAATTTGAAAACAAATAGATACATGTGTATGTATAACTGAATCACTTTGCTGTACACCTGAAACTACTACAACATTGTTAATCAATTATATTCTAGCATAAAATTAAAAGTTAGAAAATAAAGCAAAATAGATTAAAACCAAAAAAAAGAAAAGACTTTTTTCTTTTCTCAGTTATTGTTCAGTACCTTTTGCTTCTACTTGACTCTCCAAGTTCTGCCAGGCCTCCCTCCATGCCAATCACCTAGTATTCCTGGACACACACTCTCAGTGAGACACTGCTTTATCCACAGAAACTAAAAGATTGATGCAGGATAGACAAATTACCCTTCTACTCTATTTTCCTATTTCTTTATTCATGACAAGTCCATCAATCAAGAAGCTTTGCCTGTGTTTCATATTGATTTTTTGAAGGATTAGAGTTGTTTAATGAACTTTTATAAAGAAATAGACACAACTGTAGGCAGTGTGACTCTTTTTATTCTTTTAAAGGCAATACTTCAGGAGATTAGAATAGAGGTTTAAGCAGTGAAATAACATGGTCAAATTTCACTTAGGAAATAGAAACAGTAATAGAGAAATGACTGTATTACCAAGTGTAAGAGTAAAGTTAATGAAAGATAACTTTGTTCATAAGGAAGATGCATATTTGCAAGTAATAAATATGTCAAATCAGTACATTTTAAGAATTTATTACTACAAATAAATTTATTAATATTAACAAATTCTTAAAATGTGATCTTTTTTAATATCTAAGATCACAAAATCTATTCCCAGAAACATTCATAATTTTACAATTTTAATGTTGTATCCATCTCATTTTCCTTTGGAATCAATGAGGATAACTTTGGCCGAAAGAAACATCAAATTGAAATAATTCAAATAAGATTAAAAACTCATTGTCATACTTAACATTAAATTCCAAGGTTGGTGATATGATCTCTCAAGAATATTACAATGGACATCAGTACTTTTTGTCTTTCTTTTCTGCCATCCTTGGCATTCCAGTTTGCATTTGGAATAGTCCTCTTTATGGTTACAAGGTAGATGCATCAAATTCCTTAATAGCATTCATATCTGAAAAGGTCCAGCTAAAGAACAATGATGATTTTTCTATGTGTGTCTTTTCTTTTTTTTTTTAACCAGGGAAGAAACATTTTCTAGAACCATTCTTCTCCTCCTCCAGACAGGTAGGTAAGTAAGTTACTGTCACTCAGTTGTGTCTGACTTTCTGCAACCCTGTAACCTGCAGCCCGCCAGGCTCCTCTGTCCATGGCACTCTCCAGGCAAGAATACTGGAGTGGGTAACCATCCTCTTCTACAGGCCAGACAACTTTATCCCATGTTTAAGTGCTAGAATTGGCTCATATACCCATTTTTCAATTGACCTTTTAGAAGAGGAATTAAATTTTTATTAGGGAGTTAGGATGATTCATATAGAGCTGTGCAAAAATTTAAACAAAATTGAGACACTTCTAGCCAAAAACAAGAATAAATAGCGAGTAAATTGATACTCAATAGTTACTGTTAAGCCATGTGAAAACAATATTTTAAGAAATCCCCAGCAGAGAAATGCAAATCAAAACCACTATGAGGTACCATTTCACACCAGTCAGAATGGCTGCGATCCAAAAGTCTACAAGCAATAAATGCTGGAGAGGGTGTAGAGAAAAGGGAACCCTCTTACACTGTTGGTGGGAATGCAAACTAGTACAGCCACTATGAAGAACAGTGTGGAGATTCCTTAAAAAACTGGAAATAGAACTGCCTTATGATCCAGCAATCCCACTGCTGGGCATACATATTGAGGAAACCAGAATTTAAAGAGACACATGTACCCCAATGTTCATCGCAACACTGTTTATAATAGCCAGGACATGGAAGCAACCTAGATGTCCATCAACAGATGAATGGATAAGAAAGCAGTGGTACATATACACAATGGAGTATTACTCAGCCATTAAAAAGAATACATTTGAATCAGTTCTAATGAGGTGGATGAAACTGGAGCCTATTATACAGAGTGAAGTAAGCCAGAAAGAAAAACACCAATATGGAATTTAGAAAGATGGTAATAATAACCCTGTAAACGAGACAGCAAAAGAGACACTGATGTATAGAACAGTCTTTTGGACTCTGTGGGAGAGGGAGAGGGTGGGGAGATTTGGGAGAATGGCATTGAAATACGTATAATATCATATATGGAACGAGTTGCCAGTCCAGGTTCGATGCACGATACTGGATGCTTGGGGCTGGTGCACTGGGACAACCCAGAGGGATGGTATGGGGAGGGAGGAGGGAGGAGGGTTCAGGATGGGGAACATATGTATACCTGTGGCGGATTCATTTTGATATTTGGCAAAACCAATACAATATTGTAAAGTTTAAAAATAAAATAAAATTAAAAAAATAAAGGATAAGCAAAGAATGAGAAATGAGATATAGAATTATAATAAGAAGAAAACGGAGTGGTGAATGGAAATCAGATAATACAAGATCTCTCAACTTCATGGTGAAGAGTGTTTTCAGAGTGGTCATGTGCTTTAAATCCTTCAAATAAAATAATAAATATGAGCAGAAGGAAACTCTAAAATACTGCTGCATAAATACAAATTTTACTTTTTTATATTATTGAAAGTAAAAATATTTCACCAAAGAAATACTCACTCTGTCTCCAGGAAGTCCATCCTCCCTACTCCTCTACACTTCAGTATTTGGTGTCACATACATGCCCAGTTATGTCAGACCTCAAGATTTATTTATACCATTAGTGAAAGCTCGAATACTCCCCTTCCTTTATTACATTTATTTAAACTCCAGTCCTTTTTTAGTGACAACTGTGAGTTCCAATTCTCTGTATACAAAGTCTAAAATGAGTTGCTGTTCCCAGTGAAACTTTCTTTGATTACCACAAACCACATTATCCTCTCTGGGGTGGCGTAGAAACTGAGAAATTAAAGAACAGTGACCTGATTTTTTAATTTCTCATCTGATGACTGTTCTTATTATCTTAGTCAGTTCAATAACTTGTCCTGGCCTCAGTTTCTTCATTGGCAAATTAGGGATTCAAAATTCTGCTTTTCTAGAAGAGATGTTTTATAGATTTAAATTGGGTACTGTACGTATTAATAAAATGCTTGGTAGAATCACTGACACATAGTAAACTTTTGTTAAGTGTTACTAATAAACAAAATACTGTGCATTTAAGGACAACTTACTACTTTTCAGTTTTGTACTATTTATTCCTCCTTTCTTTCCAGTCCTCACTAGCAGTTTCACAAATGGAAGTTCATCTCTCTAGCTAAGATGAATGGATTAACACAACTAAGAGAAGTGGTTCTCATGCTTCATTGTGCAGAATTATGGCCTAGAAACTTGGTTAAAATGGAGATTTTCCTGGCTTTCCCCTAGAGATTTTGACAACAGAATAATTATGTTTGTGGCCAAAATATGCATGTTTAACAAATAGTCTGGCTGCTTCCAAACAGGGAATCCATGGACGGCATGCAGAGAAGCACTATCTGGCAATGGGATAAGGAATATGCTTTGATAAAAACTTGCTGTGAGGTATAAAACAATGAACTCAAAGGTTTTCATGCATGTCATGTTATAAACCACAGAGTCTTGAAGTTAAAACATGTCAGGAAGATAATCTCTCCCTTTCGTATGTGAAATCAAATTGTATATGCTAAAATGATGTCCAAGTTTGAGTTACTATAATTCTAACGTCTTTGAAGAAAGTCATGGGGTTTTTTTGTGTCACAAAATAGTAGATAGTTAATAATAATGTCTTTATCTATTGATTTATCATCACATCACAAATAAAAGCAGACAAACTTCACTTTAAGAAAACCTCATATTGAAGTGTCAACATATTCTAAAACAAAGAATAACAGAGAATTAAACAAAGATATCGTGTAAATATCCCAGTATAAAATGATCCTTTAGTGTAGTTTTTGGTAGTTTGCTTGGTTGCTTTTGTAAATGCAGAGTAATAGCCTTTCTAATACTTCTCTAAAATATTATGAACCATTTTTATAGGTTTTCGTAACCAATCATAGAAGCAAAGACAATACAAATTTAACATAGTGAGTAGGTCATACATTCCCTCCTGAGACACATTACATTTGTTTAACTCTCCAGGGCTACATTTTTCCAATAATATGCATGGATAGTTCCATTATCATCCAAGGTAGTTGAACATTAATGAATCACTCAGCATAAGAAGAATAATGTCCCATATCATTCTGAATTTTCTAGGAATTCATCTAATAGTAGCTGGGTAAGCATAAAACAATCTTCCCTGAATATTTCTCTTTTTTTTTTATGCTCTGGCTCACATATATGCATCAGTGTGCAAAGTACTACTAAATACTTTGGATTTTTAAGAGAATGTCTTCATCTGAGAAATATGTTTGTTTGTTTGTTTTACTGCCATGCTGTGGAGTATGTGGATCTTATTTCCTTGTCCGGACATCAAACCCGTGTCCCCTGCAGTTGAAGCACACAATCTGAGCTACTGGATCACCTGGTATATAGATTCTTGTTCTAGTATTTTCTTTGAATGTAAACAGTTAACAGTGATATGTTTTATTTTCTCCTCTGTGCTTTGTGCACAGTCAGATAAAAGAGATATAGGTAAAAATCTCTGGAAATCATGACAAATGTAAGAATGGAGTTTGTTTTTTATTAATCAGAGAGAACTCTTGATTTACAGCACTCAGTTTAGAGAACGACTACCATTAGAATGTGCCTTTACTTTTGACATACTGTGATCATGAGTTTCTTCATAAAGTACACATCAATGTATTTTTCAAAGAAGAATTAGATGTAACATTTGAATGGCTAAAGAACACAGTTTCCTATTTTCTTGATGTCTCACAGTGATTGAGATTTCTTACTACAGAATATCAGGAAAGTTTCTCCAGCAAAAAATGTACTTACACATCCCTTGACTTACTTCAAGGATGATCTTCAAAGATTTCTGCTTAGTGATATTATTGTTGTTCAGTCACTCAGTCATGTCCAACTCTTTGTGATCATATGTACTGTAGCACGCCAGGCTTCCCTGTCCTTTATTGACACCTGGAGCAAGCTAAAACTCACATTTATTGAGTCAGTGATGTCATCAAACCATCTCATCCTCTGTTGTCCTCTTCTCCTGCCTTCAATCTTTTGCAGCATCAGAGTCTTTTCTAATGTTTTGGCTCTTCCCATCAGGTGGCCAAAGTATTAAAGCTTCAGCTTCAGCATCAGTCCTTCCAATGAATATTAAGGATTGATTTCCTTTAGGATTGACCAGTTTGATCTGCTTGCAGTCCAAGGGACTCTCAAGAGTCTTCTCCATCACCATAGTTTAAAAGCATCAATTCTTCAGGCTCAACCTTCTGTATGGTCCAACTCTCACATCCATACATGACTACTAGAAAAACCATAGCTTTGACTGTATGGACCTTTGTTGGCAAAGTAATGTCTCTGCTTTTTAATATGCTATCTAGGATTTTCATAGTATAATTCCTTCCCTTTCAGTGTGAATTAAATGAGATATCACCTCCCAAAGTATTCCAACTTCAGTTTCCACATAAGTCCTTCTAATGAATATTCAGGGTTGATTTCCTTTAGGATGCATTGGTATGATCTTCTTGCTGTCTAAGGCACTCTCAAGAGTCCTCTCCAGCATCACAGTGGAAAAGAATCAATTCTTTGGTGCTCAACCTTCTTTATGGTTCAACTCTCACATCCATATGTGGCTACTGGAAAAATCATACTTTTGACAATATGGACCTCTGTCAGCAAAGTGTTGAGTCTGTTCTTTAATATGCTGTCTAGGTTTGTCATAGCTTTATTTCCAAGAAACAAACATTGAATTTCATGGCAGCAATCACTGCATCACTGCAGTGATTTTGCAGCCCAAGAAAATAAAATCTGCCACTGTTTGCACTTTTTCCCCATCTATTTGCTATGAAGAGATGGGACTGTATGCCAGGATCTTAGTTTTTTTTAAATTGCATTTTAATCCAGGTTTTCCAGTCTCCTCTTTCACTCTCATCAAGAGGCTGTTTAGTTCCTCTTCACTTTCTGCCATAAGGGTGGTGTATTCCACATTTATGAGGTTGTTGATATCTCTCCCAGCAAACTTGATTCCAGCTTGTGATTCATCCAGCCTCACATTTCACATGATGTACTCTGCATATAATTTAAAGGTGTTTTATTAAAGTTAGTTCAGCCAGATGCAGTATTATTTCTCTGAACTTCATCCCATGAAAAAGTAAAATATGCTTGTATTCCTGTGCTTTAGTTTCTATATTTTTCTGTTCATAAGTTACCACTTCATTTCTCTACGGTTTTATGATCATCCAAACCTGCATTTTTTCCCCTATATTGCCAATCAGAAAAAAATAATGTAACACCTTTACTTCTATCCATATCATTCCAAGTATCCCTTCTAAGCTTCCAAAAACCTTTCTAGAGAAATCACCCACATGCATACAAACACACACATGTGCACAGTTCAATGAAAGTGTTTTATTTTAGCAAATACAACATACACACATAAATTTACAGGTGGAAAGAGTCAAAGCATGTGTTAAATAAAGCTGGAAACCTCAGGAAGGAGTGCTCATAGATGGTGTACACAAAGGAAGACTTGATTTTTCCATTACACTTATATGATAGAACATTGTCTCAAAATTGTTGTGTTTTTTTAAAAAGTTTATTTGGGTAAAAGTCATTTTCAATTGGGCAGCACCAAACTAGAAGTTGTTAGTGCTCTAGTAGCAGCCAAGTGCTCTACCAGTAGCAGCCAAATATAATACATTATGGAGAGGGTAGAGAAACAAAGAAAAGAAATTGATGGACTATTGTTTGAAGCCTAGTTGGCTACTTGTGACTGGTTGCCCTTATTGTTTTGATTTTGTAACCTTGAGGAAATCACAGGCATGGATTTTGGTTTATTTATGCAGGCCATAGGCAGCATGAGAGCAGCCTCATTCTAATGATCCTTTTGTTGCTAATTTTAATGTGATCTGCTGATATAGGAACTATTACAGACATCAGACATTACACAAATGTGTAAAGATCTATCTT
The DNA here is from genome assembly GCF_002263795.3 of Bos taurus. Taxonomy (NCBI): domain Eukaryota; kingdom Metazoa; phylum Chordata; class Mammalia; order Artiodactyla; family Bovidae; genus Bos; species Bos taurus. The sequence goes on along the minus strand of NC_037333.1, from coordinate 48,464,749 downwards.
TACACCACCATTCAGTTCAGTTCAGTTCAGTTCAGTCGCAGAGTCATGTCCAACTCTTTGCCATCCCATGATTCGCAGCACGCCAGGCCTCACTGTCCATCACCAATGCCTGGAGTTCACCCAAACTCATTTGTATCGAGTCAGTGATGCCATCTAGCCATCTCATCCTCTGTCGTCCCCTTCTCCTGTCCCCAGCCCCTCCCAGCATCAGGGTCTTTTCCAATGAGTCAACTCTTTGCATCAGGTGGCCAAAGTATTGGAGCTTCAGCCTCAACATCAGGCCTTCCAATGAATATTCAGTATTGATTTCCTTTAGAATGGACTGGATGGATCTCCCTGCAGTGCAAAGGACTCTCAAGAGACTCCTCCACCACAATTCAAAAGCCTCAATTCTTCAGCACTCAGCTTTCTTTATAGTAAAACTCTCACATCCATACATGACCACTGGAAAAACCATAGCCTCGACTAGATGGACCTTTGTTGGCAAAGTAATATCTTTGTTTTTTAATAGTCTATCTAGGTTGGTCATAACTTTTCTTCCAAGGAGTAAGCGTCTTTTAATTTCCTGGCTGCAGTCACCATCTGCAGTGATTTTGGAGGCCCCAAAAATAAAGTCTGACACTGTTTCCACTGTTTCCCCATCTATTTCCCATGAAGTGATGGGACCAGATGCCATGATCTGTGTTTTCTCAATGTTGAGGTATAAGCTAACTTTTTCACTCTCCACTTTCACTTTCATCAAAAGGCTTTTTAGTTCCTCTTCACTTTCTGCCATAAGGGTGGTGTCACCTGCGTATCTGAGGTTACTGATATTTCTCCCGGAAATCTTGATTCCAGCTTGTGCTTCTTCCAGCCCAGCGTTTCTCATGATGTACTCTGCATAGACGTTAAATAAGCAGGGTGACAATATACAGCCTTATAAAGACATAATTCGTAGGTTATAGTACTTCCCCAAAGGTGCACATACACAACTCTATTATGGTTCTAGGAGTTCAGGCTCAGAGATGTAATGGTCATATAATTGCACAATATAAATGACATCATTGGTGCCTATTGAAAATATATCCATGAATTCCTATTGTATTTAAGTTTTAATCTAAATCATTTAGCATTTTACTTGCCTCCAAGCATGATATCAGTTCAGCAATCCCATCTGTGGCAGTTGACTCATCATTGTGTTCTGACTACGCTGTTTGTTTCTCAGTTTCTTGAAAAAAAATTTATTTCCTTACCATTTCTCATCTGATATTTTCTGAATATTTAGTCTTCTCAAAACTCTGACTCTTTGCTTAGCACATAAAATCCCTGTTCGCTGTTCAGATATAAGCATAAATACCAGTTTTTAGAGAAGCAGGGAACTCATTACTGTCCTTAGGTACACAATTGCTTAGCATATTACAGCTGCCTTTCACAGTATTATTAAAAAACTACTAGCAACTGTTTCCTGAATTTTATTTTGTACCTCATTTACCTACAGTTTCCTCTTAACCTTATATTTCTATTAGTAGATACACTTCTATATACTATATACACTTCTATATACTATGTTCTATATACACTTCTATATACTACATACTATATACACTTCTATATACTATTTTGAATAAATTGAAAAATACAGTTAAAATTTTCTTTTATGTCAGTTTCTTGATAGTCATAGTAAAAGACACATGACTTTTGAATTTCCAGTGCCATATATTTTGGAACAATAAAATGAATTAAAATTTCAAACTTGACTTTTTATTAAAATGCATTTAATTGTTCTTCAGTCACTCAGTTGTGTCTGACTCTGTGTCTCCATAGAGTGCAGCAGACCAGGGTTCCTTGCCCTTCATTACCTCCTGGAGTTTGCTCAAACTTATGTCCATTGAGTTGATGATGCCCTCCAAACATCTCATCCACTGTTGTCCCCTTCTCCTCATACCCTCAATCTTTCCCAGTATCAGTGTCTTTTCCATTGAGTCAGTTCCTTATATCAGGTGGCCAAAGTTTTAGAGCTTCAGCTTCAGTCCTACCAATGAATATTCAGGATTGATTTCCTTTAGGATGGACTGGTTTCATCTCCTTGCTGTCCAAGGGACTCTCAAGAGTCTTCTCCAACACCACAATTTGAAAGGATCAATTTTTCAGTGTTCATCCTTTTTAATGGTCCAACTTTCACATCTGTACATGACTACTGGAAAAAATATAGCTTTGACTATACAGAGTTGGACGGTGAAGAAGGCTGAGTGCCGAAGAATTGATGCTTTTGAACTGTGGTGTTGGAGAAGACTCTTGAGAGTCCCTTGGACTGCACGGAGATTCAACCAGTCCATTCTGAAGGAGATCAGCCCTGGGATTTCTTTGGAAGGAATGATGCTAAAGTTGAAACTCCAGTACTTTGGCCACCTCATGCAAAGAGTTGACTCATTGGAAAAGACTCTGATGCTGGGAGAGATTGGGGGCAGGAGGAGAAGGGGACGACAGAGGATGAGATGGCTGGATAGCACCACTGACTCGATGGACATGAGTCTGAGTGAACTCCAGGAGTTGGTGATGGACAGGGAGGCCTGGCATGCTGCGATTTATGGGGTCACAAAAAGTTGGACAAATTGCACTCATCTCACATGCTAGTAAAGTAATGCTCAAAATTCTCCAAGCCAGGCTTCAGCAATATGTGAACCGTGAACTTCCTGATGTTCAAGCTGGTTTTAGAAAAGGCAGAGGAACCAGAGATCAAATTGCCAACATCTGCTGGATCATGGAAAAAGCAAGAGAGTTTCAGAAAAACATTTATTTCTGCTTTATTGACTATGCCAAAGCCTTTGACTGTATAAATCATAATAAACTGTGGAAAATTCTGAAAGAGATGGGAATACCAGACCACGTGATCTGCCTCTTGAGAAATCTGTATGCAGGTCAGGAAGCAACAGCTAGAACTGGACATGAAACAACAGACTGGTTCCGAATAGGAAAAGGAGTACGTCAAGGCTGTATATTGTCACCCTGACTATTTAACTTATATGCAGAGTACATCATGAGAAACTCTGGGCTGGAAGAAACACAAGTTGGAATCAAGATTGCCGGGAGAAATATCAATAACCTCAGATATGCAGATGACACCACCATTATGGCAGAAAGTGAAGAGGGACTAAAAAGCCTCTCAATGAAAGTGAAAGTGGAGAGTGAAAAAGTTGGCTTAAAGCTCAACATTCAGAAAACGAAGATCATGGAATCCGGCCCTATCACTTCATGGGAAATAGATGGGGAAACAGTGGAAATAGTATCAAACTTTATTTATTTATTTATTTTGGTTCCAAAATCACTGCAGATGGTGACTGCAGCCATTAAATTAAAAGACACTTACTCCTTGGAAGGAAAGTTATGACCAACCTAGATAGCATATTCAAAAGCAGAGACATTACTTTGCCAACATAGGTCCATCTAGTCAAGGCTATGGTTTTTCCAGTGGTCATGTATGGATGTGAGAGTTAGACTGTGAAGAAGGCTGAGTGCCAAAGAATTGATGCTTTTGATTGCTAGAATTTTGTTAAGGATTTTTGCATCTATGTTCATCAGTGATATTGATCAAGTGGGCTTTATCCCAGGGATGCAAGGATTCTTCAATATCCGCAAATCAATCAATGTTATACACCACATTAACAAATTGAAAAATAAAAACCATATGATTATCTCAATAGATGCAGAGAAAGCCTTTGACAAAATTCAACATCCATTTATGATAAAAACTCTCCAGAAAGCAGGAATAGAAGGAACATACCTCAACATAATAAAAGCTATATATGACAAACCCACAGCAAACATTATCCTCAATGGTGAGAAATTGGAAGCATTTCCTCTAAAGTCAGGAACAAGACAAGGGTGCCCGGTTTCACCATTACTATTCAACATAGTTTTGGAAGTTTTGGCCACAGCAATCAGAGCAGAAAAAGAAATAAAAGGAATCCAAATTGGAAAAGAAGTAAAACTCTCACTATTTGCAGATGACATGATCCTCTACACAGAAAACCCCAAAGATTCCACCAGAAAATTACTAGAAATAATCAATGACTATAGTAAAGTTGCAGGATATAAAATCAACACACATAAATCCCTTGCATTCCTGTACACTAATAATGAGAAAACAGAGAGAGAAATTAAGGAAACAATTCCATTCACCATTGCAACGGAAAGAATAAAATACTTAGGAATATATCTACCTAAAGAAACTAAAGACTTATATATAGAAAACTATAAAACACTGGTGAAAGAAATCAAAGAGGACACTAATAGATGGAGAAATATACCATGTTCATGGATTGGAAGAATCAATATATTGAAAATGAGTATACTACCCAAAGCAATTTATAGATTCAACGCAATCCCTATCAAGCTACCAAGAGTATTCTTCACAGAGCTAGAACAAATAATTTCACAATTTGTATGGAAAAACAAAAAACCTCGAATAGCCAAAGCGATCTTGAGAAAGAAGAATGGAACTGGAGGAATCAACCTACTTGACTTCAGGCTCTACTACAAAGCCACAGTCATCAAGACAGTATGGTACTGGCACAAAGACAGAAATATAGATCAATGGAATAAAATGGAAAGCCCAGAGATAAATCCACGCACATATGGACACCTTATCTTTGACAAAGGAGGCAAGAATATACAATGGATTAAAGACAATCTCTTTAACAAGTGGTGCTGGGAAATCTGGTCAACCACTTGTAAAAGAATGAAACTAGAACACTTTCTAACACCATACACAAAAATAAACTCAAAATGGATTAAAGATCTAAATGTAAGACCAGAAACTATAAAACTCCTAGAGGAGAACATAGGCAAAACACTCTCTGACATACATCACCACAGGATCCTCTATGACCCACCTCCCAGAATATTGGAAATAAAAGCAAAAATAAACAAATGGGACCTAATTAACCTTAAAAGCTTCTGCACATCAAAGGAAACTATTAGCAAGGTGAAAAGGCAGCCTTCAGAATGGGAGAAAATAATTGCAAATGAAGCAACTGACAAACAACTAATCTCAAAAATATACAAGCAACTCCTCCAGCTCAACTCCAGAAAAATAAATGACCCAATCAAAAAATGGGCCAAAGAACTAAATAGACATTTCTCCAAAGAAGACATACAGATGGCTAACAAACACATGAAAAGATGCTCAACATCACTCATTATCAGAGAAATGCAAATCAAGACCACTATGAGGTACCATTTCACACCAGTCAGAATGGCTGCGATCCAAAAGTCTACAAGCAATAAATGCTGGAGAGGGTGTGGAGAAAAGGGAACCCTCTTACACTGTTGGTGGGAATGCAAACTAGTACAGCCACTATGGAGAACAGTGTGGAGATTCCTTAAAAAACTGGAAATAGAACTGCCTTATGATCCAGCAATCCCACTGCTGGGCAAACACACTGAGGAAACCAGAAGGGAAAGAGACACGTGTACCCTAATGTTCATCGCAGCACTGTTTGTAATAGCCAGGACATGGAAGCAACCTAGATGTCCATCAGCAGATGAATGGATAAGAAAGCTATGGTACATATACACAATGGAATATTACTCAGCCATTAAAAAGAATGCATTTGAATCAGTTCTAATGAGGTGGATGAAACTGGAGCCTATTATACAGAGTGAAGTAAGCCAGAAGGAAAAACATAAATACAGTATACTAACGCATATATATGGAATTTAGAAAGATGGTAACAATAACCTGGTGTACGAAATAGCAAAAGAGACACTGATGTATAAAACAGTCTTATGGACTCTGTGGGAGAGGGAGAGGGTGGGAAGATTTGGGAGAATGACATTGAAACATGTATAATATCATGTAAGAAACGAGTTGCCAGTCCAGGTTCGATGCGCGATACTGGATGCTTGGGGCTGGTGCACTGGGAGGACCCAGAAGGATGGTGTGGGGAAGGAGGAGGGAGGAGGGTTCAGGACGGGGAACACATGTATGCCTGTGGCGGATTCATTTTGATATTTTGCAAAACTAATACAATTATGTAAAGTTTAAAAATAAAATAAAAATACATGCCTGCTAAAAAAAAAAAAAGAGAGAATTGATGCTTTTGAACTGTGGTATTGGAAAAGACTCTTGAGAGTCCCTTGGACTGCAAGGAGATCCAACCAGTCCATTCTGAAGGAGATCAGCCCTGAGATCTTTGGAAGCAATGATGCTAAAGCTGTAACTTTGGCCACCTCATGTGAAGAGTTGACTCATTGGAAAGGACTCTGATGCTGGGAGGGATTGGGGGCAAGAGGAGAAGGGGACCACAGAGGATGAGATGGCTGGATGGCATCACTGACTTGATGGGCGTGAGTCTGAGTGAACTCCGGGAGTTGGTGATGGACAGGGAGGCCTGGCGTGCCACGATTCATGGGGTTGCAAAGAGTCGGACACGACTGATCGACTGAATTGAACTGAACTGAGTGACTGAACTGAACTGATATAGATCTTTGCTGGCAAAGTGTTGTCTCTGCTTTTTAATACACAGTCTAGGTTTGTCATAGATTTTCTTCTAAAGAGCAAGAGTCTTTTAATTTCATGGCTGCATTCACCATCCACAGTGATTTTGTAGCAAAAGAAAATAAAGTCTGTCACTGTTTCCGTTTTTTTTCCCCCATCTATTTGCCATGAAGTGATGGGTTCAGATACCATGATCTTAGTTTTTTGAAAGTTTAATTTTAAACCAGCTTTTTTCATTTTCCTCTTTTGCTTTCATCAAGAGGTTCTTTAGTTCCTCTTTACTTTCTGTCATTAAAAAACTCTCTCTTAAACAACAGTCTTAGTAGAACTTGAAAAATGAAAAATGATGTAAGGTAAGTTTCCTACTCCAAATATATATATTCTGTGGTGGGTTGGAGATCACAGAATTGAGGAATTATATGTTTGGTTCACTGACAATTGACCATATACATTGGCCCTGCATGTGTGTGTGCTGTCACTTCAGTCATGTTCGAGCCTTTGCAACCTCATGGACTGTAGCCCCCACCAGGCTCCTCTGTCCATGGAATTTTCCAGACAAGAACACTGGAATGGGTTGCCATGCCCTCTTTCAGGGAATCTTCCCAACCCAGAGATCAAACCCACATCTCTTATGTCTCCTGAATTGGCAGGTGGGTTCTTTACCACTTGCTCCACATGGGAAGCCCGTACATTGGCCCTATCTAGGGCCAAACACTGTAGATTGAAAGATGACGAGTGCATTAGTAATTAAAAAATGGTACAAGAGCCCAAGAGCCCAGTGTGAGACTCAGACCTATCACTTCTGTGGAGAATCTCTGCAATTGTGATTTCTGTTCTGTTTATTGGTATCATACCCCAGGAATATGGATACTGACCATAGTTTCCCCACCTCTTCTTCCCCATATCATTATGTTTCCATCTTTATAACCTTTATAGGGACAAATTTTTTTGGCCAGTGCTCAAGTCATTCTCATTGATAGTTGCTCTGTAAATAATTCTAATAGCAGTGTGTTCATGGGAGGAGGTGAGGTCAGCCAAGTCTTTATATGACTTACTAAAGAACACTGAACCTGTCCATATTACTTAGAAAAATCAGAGTGATATAAGTTTTAATATCTTAAAGGAAAATTTGATAGATTCCCTTTACTTGGATACCCTAATTATAACTCTTTCTTCTTTTGTATATGGAAAGAAAGGAAATGCCCTTAGGGTGTTCACCTAAAAACATGAGGATCACCATCAAGCAGAGTATTGTAGCTAACAAATAGACCGTTTGGCAAGAGGATACTCCCTTGCCTCAGAGCTAGTCCTACTGCTGTAATTTTAATGCTGCTGGAGAAATGATCATAGGGTGACCTTTAACCATTTTGTAACCCATGCAGGAAAAGCCCTCCTAAATTCTCATCACACTCAGTGCATTTTGCCCAGTTGCCTTACCTCCTATGAGATTCTCTTACTAACTGTTCCTCATTTAACTCTATGTCACCCTAATAAGTTTATTCCTGCTGCCTTTCTTCCTTCCCCTACAAAGGAGACTACTCATGACTGCTCAACACTGACAGATCACCCTTTGACTATATACAACAACTACTGGAAAAACCTTTAGACAATGCCGATTTCTCAGGGTTCACTGATGGTTCTCATTTTAAAGATGGAAGTGGCAAATGTGATGCTGACTATGCAGTATCAACTCTTAAAATAACTGAAGAGGAACATTGCATTTGGCTACTTTGGTCCAACATGACAAGCTATATGCCCTCTCACTGTCCTGTATTCTGTTGTTGTTCAGTCACCAAGTTGTGTCCGACTCTGTGACCCCATGGATTGCAGCACACTAGGCCTCCCTATGCCCCATCATCTCCCGGAGTTTGCCCAAGTTCATGTCCATTGAATTAGTGATGCCTATATTCTAGCCAAGGGAAAAATAGCCAATATTTACACTGAAATTATATAGGCCTTTGGAGTATCACAAAACTTAAAAATGTTATGAAAACAAGGTGGATTTTTTACTTTCAACAGGGATAAAATTTTCAGTTCAGTTCAGTTCAGTCACTCAGTCGTGTCCGACCCTTTGCAACACGATGAATCGCAGCACGCCAGGCCTCCCTGTCCATCACCAACTCCCGGAGTTCACTCAGACTCACGTCCATCAAGTCAGTGATGCCATCCAGCCATCTCATCCTCTGTCGTCCCCTTCTCCTCCTACCCCCAATCCCTCCCAGCATCAGAGTCTTTTCCAATGAGTCAACTCTTCACATGAGGTGGCCAAAGTACTGGAGTTTCAGCTTTAGCATCATTCCTTCCAAAGAACACCCAGGGCTGATCTCCTTCAGAATGGACTGGCTAGATCTCCTTGCAGTCCAAGGGACTCTCAAGAGTCTTCTCCAACACTGCGGTTCAAAAGCATCAATTCTTCGGCACTCAGCCTTCTTCACAGTCCAACTCTCACATCCATGCATGACCACTGGAAAAACCATAGCCTTGACTAGACAGACCTTTGTTGGCAAAGTAATGTCTCTGATTTTCAATATGCTATCTAGGTTGATCATAACTTTTCTTCAGAGGAGTAAGCGTCTTTTAATTTCATGGCTTCAGTCACCATCTGCAGTGATTTTAAATGGCTCCAAAATTCATTAGATGCCATACTCCTACCCTTTGGCTATTAAGAAGCCTAGTGATGCTAATGTTGATTATAGAGGTGAATAGATGTTCAGTTTCTTCCTCTTGAATTATGCTGTAAATTAGAAAACATTATCTAAGAGGAACTATGAGTCTAGTGAATAAATATCCCTGTCTCCTTCAGTTCATTTATCCACTATCTTTCTGTGATAGTGGATAAAGCAAAAGAACAAATTTGACACACACATGAAATCCTGATTAGATGGGAAAATGCCATTCAGATTTTTCAAATTTCCTTCAAACTTCTATGATAAGCAAAAATAGAAATACTTTGAAAAACTAAAATGGTTGTTAGAGAAGAAGGATATTTACCAGTTCTTATTTTCATTATACATGTACATCTCCCAGAGAATAAATGTGAAAGATGCATCAAAGATTTTTATTTTACCATTTGAAATACAAAATTATTCTCAAATCAAAGTTGAAATAGAAGAAATACATGTAGTTTCAGCTAAACTATCCTTTTTTACCTATCCTCTTATATCAAGATAGCTGTAAAAATGATCTTTTTTGGAGTTTTATTTATTTAGCTCTTCTAAATTTTAATTTTTCCAACTCTTCCAATCTAAAAATACTCACTGTCTAATTTTAGTCTTAATTCTTAGAATATATATAAATACTAGCTAATTGTATATTTATAAACATATATTTTCCCTTAATAATTTTTTTCTTCTCTGTCCTAATTAATTTTATCTTGAAATAACCATGGTAGACAGCAAAACTAACCACAGAATCTTCTCTTTTCTTAAATATATGGAGCTTTTCTCCACTCATTTAATCTGGATAGGACTTGTGACTTACTTTGGCCAAAGTATGGTAGAAGGGACAATATATGAATTTAGAATCTAAGCCTCAGGAGACTTTGTACAGTTGCCTTCTCTTCCTCAAAACTCTAGTAAGAAGCACTAGACAGCCCTGTTTGAGGGTGATAATCATCGTTGAGAAAGGCTGCCCCATTGCCTCTCCATAAAACTATAGAAGATCTCTGAAAAAAATCTAGTCCATCTGATCACAGCTAATGTCCAGCTGATCATACCTGCATATGAAACCCCAGTAATATTCCGTATGAAGAATCACTTAGCTGAGCTCAGCCTTGCAGGTTCATGAGATTTACAATTTGGTTATGACAAGCAGGATTTCTCACTTGTCTGATATACACACATTTCATCCCTGGGATTTTAAATTTGATGGATTTTCCTTCCATAATTAAGTTTTGCTGTTTGACAGCTAACCTTCAGAAATTATCTGGATAAGCCCTTTAAAAGTTTTCTATAGCTATTCTCAAAAGAGAATGCTTAATAAGATCAAAGCAAGAGAGGATTTTAATTCAGGGGAGTTGCTTAATGGCTAAGTCAGAAGGGACTGCAAAGCAAAGAACTGAGAACGACTTCTAGAAATTGGAAGCAGTAGCTAATCAATAGCTCGTAAGAAAATGGGGGCCTTGGTTCTGCACCTACAAGGAACTGATTTCTGCCAACAACCTGAGACATCTTGAGAGTGTATTTTTCCTGAGTCAAGCCCCAGGTGAGGACACAGTCAGTCCATAATTTCCTTCAGCCTTGTGAGACCTTGATTAGAGATATAACACACTGGACTCCTGACATGAAAATTGTAACAAAATACCATTGTGTTAAGTTGCTAAATTCCTGATAATTTGCTGTATAGCCATAGAATCCTGATTCATGAATTGCTTTAAATTTCTAAATTATATTCCTCACTGCAAAACAAAATCTAACTGATATACACAGTAAAAATTATAAGCTTGGAATAGTTGGAGGCTAAGCTTTGTATTAGCTAGGTGAGAACTACCTCTCTGACGTAGGACTATCAGATCAGATCAGATCAGATCAGTCACTCAGTCGTGTCCGACTCTTTGTGACCCCATGAATCACAGCACACCAGGCCTCCCTGTCCATCACCAACTCCCGGAGTTCACTCAGACTCAATGTCCATCGAGTCAGTGATGCCATCCAGCCATCTCATCCTCTGTCATCTTCTTCTCTTCTTGCCCCCAATCCCTCCCAGCATCAGAGTCTTTTCCAATGAGTCAACTCTTCGCATGAGGTGGCCAAAGTACTGGAGTTTCAGCTTTAGCATCATTCCTTCCAAAGAAATCCCAGGGCTGATCTCCTTCAGAATGGACTGGCTGGATACACCACAGCTCAAAAGCATCATTCTTCGGCACTCAGCCTTCTTCACAGTCCAACTCTCACATCCATACACGACCACAGGAAAAACCATAGCCTTGACTAGACGGACCTTTGTTGGCAAAGTAATGTCTCTGCTTTTGAATATGTTATCTAGGTTGGTCATAACTTTCCTTCCAAGGAGTAAGTGTCTTTTAATTTCATGGCTGCAGTCACCATCTGTAGTGATTTTGGAGCCCAGAAAAATTAAGTCTGACACTGTTTCCCTATCTATTTCCCATGGAGTGATGGGACTGGATGCCATGATCTTTGTTTTCTGAATGTTGAGCTTTAAGCCAACTTTTTCACTCTCCACTTTCACCTTCATCAAGAGGCTTTTTAGTTCCTCTTCACTTTCTGCCATAAGGGTGGTGTCATCTGCATATCTGAGGTTATTGATATTTCTCCCAGCAATTTTGATTCCGGCTTGTGTTTCTTCCAATCCAGCATTTCTCATGATGTACTCTGCATATAAGTTAAATAAACAGGGTGACAATATACAGCCTTGACGAACTCCTTTTCCTATTTGGAACCAGTCTGTTGTTCCATGTCCAGTTCTAACTGTTGCTTCCTGACCTGCATACAAATTTCTCAAGAGGCAGATCAAATAATGAATTCTTAAATGTTCATGAAGAGGTAGTAATTTTTCTGTCCTACCTCTCTTTTAATGAAACAAATGTTCTCTTCTTGGATATGTTTTTCTCAATCATTACAAAGACAAAAATAGTTATTAATAACATAGTTAATATTAACTGAAAGGCAAATAACCTGGTTTTTTTTTTTAATGTTTTTCATTTTATCCTCAATATTTCCTCTAAAGTTAATCATGGTAACTGTCATTCTAGTGTCATCTGTAAGTCACTTCAAAAGATTCCAATTGGCCATTCACATATCTGGCTTCTACCTCCATTAAGATTCTTGTTTCTCCTTTGCCTTTCAAGTATCAGCTTAGGACAGTAAGTTAACAATAAAGTTAATCAATAAAAATGTTGCTAAAGTAATTTTGAAATTTTTTTTCAGAAAAGAAAAAAAATGAAATAGTAGTTCTTGGCTTTCTGCCAAGAAACAGCAACTAATATATGTAATATAATGTAATAGAAAGGAAATGAAAATCAGTGATTTTAGCTTATCCATGTCTTTTGTCTTGGAATACTCTAGATGACTGAGCATAAATCAATCTAATCTAGTGAGACTAAATTACAAACATATGTTTAAAAGGTTTATTAAGGCTATTCTGTGAGAATCTTCATAATAAATACTTTCTCCTTAGTATGTCCATCTTTGCCCATTAACCTCCATAGAAACAAATGTTGGGAGCACTAAGAATAAAAACAGTGAGAAGTTCTTAAGAATATTATATGCCATACAATTTAGAAGTGAGTCCCAGAGTAAAATAGCACAGGTAAATTGGTGTTGTAGGAAATCCTGAGAAAATATCGAATGTTACTTATTATTTTAGAGGCAAAAGATGATTTACATATCTCTCTCTATATATATATTATATATGTGTACATATATATCCTGTGTTACATAAGTCTGAAAAATTTCCTCTTCTAATGTCTGTTATTATACCCTAGAAATATGCCTATTTTATTACTGCTTATTTACTCTTGCCTGAAAACACGCCTTTAACCCCAGCTTACAGCCTGATACAAGATTTCAAATTTATGAACTTAAAATTCATAAATATAGGAGAATTTCTTTTGTTAGCTTAATTATAACTGTGAATATTCTGTTAAATGCTCAGAATGATAAAATGAGAGTTAGAATAAGCCAAATGAATACTTTTTGGTAGACAGTCTATTATTACAAACAAGTTTTAACTGTATTTCTAACTTACAGTGCAGACAACCATCTATGGCCCAGTAGGCAAAAACTAAAACAGCTTATGTTTTTTACTTGTTCAGGTTATGCCTAAATAATCTGTGTCATAATATTTCCAGATGCATATAATTTTCTGGCTCTTTTTTTTTGTTTTTCCAAAACTGACCACAAAAAATGTTGTAACATATACAAGAGAAATACTCATTCAAATCTAAGAAAAAAGTGAACTCAAATTTAACTCAGAATTTTTTCCAGTGATATGTTGAAATAATTAAAGAAAATGAATCATTAGAAGACAAGACAGCATATATCGTAGTCTTCAAAATTTGTGTGGGAGGGAAGCAAACTAAGGAAAATTAAAAAATGCTTCACTATTTATGAAATTATTTTAAAATATCATATTAAATAAAGAACATAGTTTCTGTCATATTAAGAAGACTGACCACAATTCACCTTTTCTACAACACATGAAAATATTCCAAATAAAACCTCAGTAATTTAGAACAGTGCTTTAAAAAATTGAAGATAGAATTATCATTCTGAAAATGCCTAGAGTGGGCTCTGGGAAGAAGATATCAAAGAGTTCTGTATAGAAATGAGACAGAAATATTTCACATTATTGGTAAGCATACTGTTTACATTTTAATAATAAAGATGATGATGGCAGTGTTTAGCATTGCCAGCCACCATTTCAAAATCCACACATATGGATTATCTTTAAGCAAACAAACAAAACTGAGAGTACCTGGCCACATCGATCGGTAGCATTCTCAGATAACACAAGTAAACCTGTATTGAAAAGCTGCTTTGCCTTTAAAGAGGGCATGCTCATATTCATCAGAGCCCTCAAATTTCCTTTTGAATTATTTAGGTAATTTTTATTTTGGCTTGTCCCAGATCCATTTGAGTATGTCATTCTTAAAGGAAAATACTTGGACTAGGAGTAAAGGTATGTGATTTCTAGTCTAGTCTTTCTATCTTTCCACCATCTGATCCTACTTTAATTTCTTTAAAAAAATTAGCTATTTATTTAATTTATTCCTTCATTTATTTTTATTTTTGGCTGTTCTGGGTCTTCATTGCTTTCTCTAGTTGTAGTGAGCTGAGGCAACTCTCTGGCTGTAGTGCACAGACTTCTCATTGCAGAGCACAGGCTCTAGGGCATGTGGGCTTCAGTAGCTATGGTGCACAGGCTTAGCTGCCTCATAGTATGTGGGATCTTCCAGGATCAGGGATCAAACTGGTGTTCCCTGCATTTCAAGGTATATTCATAACCACTGGGTCACCAGGGAAGCTCTAATCATGCCTTTATTTCTTCAGGAAAAATGAATCAAGCTTCTCTTGTGTGTTAGCCATTGCACTTGGTGGTATGTATACAGCAGTGGACAATATATAGCATTTGTCCTCAATCAGACTACAGTTTAGTCGGGAATAAAGACTGATACAAAACACTAATAACACAAAGTGATGGTTACCATGTAACTGTCCTGTGTTAAAGTTTCAAACAAGGGACAAAAGTCAATATTTTGGCTTAAATTTTGTTGTATCCAAAACTAAGAAATAGATGCATAGGAGAGGAACAAGACAGCCAGATGAAGATTTCAATACAAAAATAACAGTATGTAAAGGTATGATAAGATAATAGAAGGAATTTTCAGAATGTGTGTATTTGGTGAAAGATGAGCACAGAACAAAAAGAGGAATAAGTCATTATAATGAATTGAGATCTTATCCAGAGGGTATATAGAAATAAACCAAGGACCTTAAGTAGTGGAACATCATGTCAGCTCATTAATAACTGTGTTCGTAAATTTCCTAATGAACAAGTCTTCACTTGCTTCATATATAATCTGTTTTCTATTGAACAGTAGCTTTATACTATTCTCCACAGAATAGTATGAATGCCAACATTTTAGAAAATTCTTTGGTTTAAAAAAAAATTATTTCAATTGTCTGATTTGTCTCTTAATCACTTGGTAAGGTCCTTCCTGTTAAAACCTGAATAGTGCTGCTCTTTGGAAGATCATCTATCACCTAATATGTGCTTAAATGGTTGTTGAACTACTACAATATACTGTGGTGTTTCCATTCTAGGATCTAGATTGGGAGGCTGCTCTACTCGTAATGATTTATTTCTCCCAATGTCTGCCTTAGCTACTTCTGCTGGTACGTAGAGGTATTTTTTAATTTGTTTATTGTAAAGTTGTCAAAGTTCAGTTCAGTTCAGTTCAGTCACTCAGTCATGTCCAACTCTTTGCAATCCCATGGACTACAGCATGCCAGGCTTCACTGTCCATCACCAACTCCCAGAGTTTACTCAAACTCATGTCCACTGAGTCGGTGATGTAATCCAACAATCTCATCCTCTGTTGTCCCCTTCTCCTCCTGCCTTCAATCTTTTCTAGCATCAGGGTCTTTTCAAATGAGTCAGCTCTTCACATCAGGTAGCCAAAGTATTGGAGTTTCATCTTCAGCGTCAATCCTTCCATGAATATTGGGGACTGATTTCCTTTAGGATGGACAGGTTGGATCTCTTTGCAGTTCAAGGGATTCTCAAGAGTCTTCTCCAACACCACAGTTCAAAAGTTTATTAATTAAAGTAAAGTTTAATAATTAAAATAAATAAATTTTAAAAAGAAAAAAAAAAAGCATCAATTCTTCGGTGCTCAGCTTTCCTTATAGTCCAACTCTCACGTCCATACATGGCTACTGGGAAAAACATGAAGTGAAGAAGTGAAGTCACTCAATCGTGTCCGACTCTGTGACCCCATGGACTGTAGCCTATCAGGCTCCTGCATCCATGGGATTTTACAAGAAAGAATATTGGACTGGGTTGTCATTTCCTTGTCCAGGAGGTCTTCACGACCCAGTCTCCTGCATTGTAGGCAGACATTTTATTGTCTGAGCCACTTTTAAGACTCATAAAAACCATAGCCTTGACTAGAGGGACCTTTGCTGGCAAAGTAATGTCTCTGCTTCTTAATATGCTGTCTAGATTGGACATAACTGTTCTTCGCAAGGAGTAAGAGTCTTTTAATTTCACGGCTGCAGTCACCATCTGCATTGATTTTGGAGCCCCCCAAAATAAAGGCTCTCACTATTTCCACTGTTTCCCCATCTATTTGCCATGAAGTGATGAGACCAAATGCCATGATCTTCATTTTCTGAATGTTGAGCTTTAAGCCAACTTTTTCACTCTCCTCTTTCACTTTCATCAAAAGGCTTTTTAGTTCTTTGCTTTCTGCCATAAGGGTGGTGTCATCTGCATATCTGAGGTTATTGATATTTCTCCTGGCAATCTAGATTCCAGCTTGTGCTTCCTCCAGCCCAGCATTTCACATGATGTACTCTGCATATAAGTTAAGTAAGCAGGGTGACAATATACAGCCTTGATGTACTCCTTTCCTGATTTGGAACCAGTCTGTTGTTCCATGTCTGGTTGCTTCTTGACCTGCATACAGATTTCTCAAAAAGCAGGTCAGGTGCTCTGGTATTCCCATCTCTTTCAGAATTTTCCACAGTTTGTTGTGATCCACAGTCAAAGGCTTTGGCATAGTCAATAAAACAGAAATAGATGTTTTTCTGGAACTCTCTTGCTTTTTTAATGATCCAACAGATATTGGCAATTTGATCTCTGGTTCCTCTACCTTTACTAAAACTAGTTGAACATCTAGAAGTTCACGGTTCACATATTGCTGAAGACTGGCTTGGAGAATTTTGAGCATAACTTTACTAGCGTGTGAGATGAGTGCAATTGTGTGGTAGTTTTAGCATTCTTTGGCATTGCCTTTCTTTGGCATTGGAATAAAAACTGACCTTTTCCCGTGGCCCATGGCCACTGCTGCATATTCCAAATTTGCTGGCATATTGAGTGCAGCATTTTCACATCATCTTTTAGAATTTGAGATAGCTCAACTGGAATTCCATCACCTCCATGAGCTTTGTTCATAGTGATGCTTCTTAAGGCCCACTTGACTTTACATTCCAGGATTTGGCTCTAGGTGAGTGATCACACCATTATGATTATCTGGGTCTTGAAGGTCTTTTTTGTACAGTTCTTCTGTATATTCTTTCCATCTCTTCTTAATATCTTCTGCTTCTGTTGTCACAGAAGAGAACAGTAATTATGTACAGCTCAATGAATTTTTACAAAAGAAACATTCCATGTTCAGAAAATGAAATACTCTAAACTTCTTAGAAGGAATCATCCTGTTTACTCCTTTATCCTACAATAAATTATTATTTTAACACCATAAATTATTTTGTCCATTTTTGAGCTTCTTACAAATATAATCAGATAGTAATTTATCTTGTTAAACATTAGGTTTAAGTGACTTGTCCACATTGTTTATGTTCTACGTTGTGCATGTCTTGGCACCGTGGCCTTAATTATTTTTTCCACAAAGAAAATCCCTTAATATTGTATTTATAGCCATTTATATTTTTATTTTTAGATTATTTACTCATCACTAGAATATAAATGTTTTGAGAACAAAAGATTTTTTAATTTTTCCAGCTATATGGCCTTCTTAAAGATCATTTCCATACCCACTGAGATCCATGTCCATGTAAATGAATGAACATATAAATGGTGTAGTTCCAAAATTTTTACATTCCTTTCTTTACCAAAATACCACTCTCATAGGTAGAATCTTAAAGTGTTGGAGAACAGGACAATGAATGTTCATGATTGTCATGCTCAAAAAGTTAGAAGGCTAGATTTAGAAAGCAGAGAACCAGAAATCAGAAAGCACAGCAGTAAACAGTAGTGACTAATGGAATATAAGTATGCATAGGTAGAAAAGGCAACATACAGAGTGATAACAGCACAGAGACAACAGAAGACACTGAATTGGTCCCTATTAGAGTAAAACTTTGTTGGCAACTGATACAATTCCTTAAAAATTGTATTTTATAAGTTGAAAAGTGTTCATTGCTCAGTCATGTTTCTCTCTCCATGGAATTCTCCAGGCAAGAATATTGGAGTGGGTTGCTATTTCCTTCTCCAAGGGATCTTCCTGACCCAGGGATTGAACCTGGGTCTCCTGAATTGCAGGCATGTTCATTACTGTCTGAGCCACCAGAGAAGCCCTTTTGTAAGTTGTTGTAAGAACAAATACCTAGAGGAAGAGGGGAAAGGCTTAAAAGGATGCAGAGATCCAGGAGATGGTAGAGTGACCAAAATGTAAAGGCCAAGAAAAAAATGCTGTCAGCGTCATGCAACTTTGTCATATTGTTATTGTTTGGTCGCTCAGTCTTGCCTGACTCTTTGTGACCCCATGGATTGTAGCCTGCCAGCCTCCTCTGTCCATGGGATTTCCCAGGCAAGGATTTTGGAATGGGTTGCCATTTCTTTCTCCAGGGTATCTTCTCAACTCAGGGATGGACTCTCTGTCTTCTACATTGGCAGGTGGATTATTTACCACTGAGCCACAGGGGTTTCCCTGAACTGAATCATGGTACCATTATAACATTCAGTTCAGTTCAGTTCAGTTACTCAGTCGTGTCTGACTCTTTGTGACCCCATGAATCGCAGCACGCCAGGCCTCCCTGTCCATCACCAACTCACAGAGTTTACCCAAACTCATGTCCATCGAGTCGGTGATGCCATCCATCCATCTCATCCTCTGTCATCTCCTTCTCCTCCTGCCCCCAATCCCTCCCAGCATCAGGGTCTTTTCCAATGAGTCAACTCTTCGCATGAGCTGGCCAAAGTACTGGAGTTTCAGCTTCAGCATCAGTCCTTCCAATGAACGCCCAGGACTGATCTCCTTTAGAATGAACTGGTTGGATCTCCTTGCAGTCCAAGGGACTCTCAAGAGTCTTCTCCAACACCACAGTTCAAAAGCATCAATTCTTCAGCACTCAGCTTTCTTCACAGTCCAACTCTCACATCCATACATGACCACTGGAAAAACCATAGCCTTGACTAGATGGACCTTTGTTGACAAATTTTTTAATATGCTATCTAGGTTGGTCATAACTTTCCTTCCAAGGAGTACATGTCTTTTAATTTCCTGGCTGCAATCACCATCTGCAGTGATTTTGAAGCCCCCCCCCAAAAAATAAAGTCTGACACTGTTTCCACTGTTTCCCCATCTATTTCCCATGAAGTGATTATAACATTAGAGCTATAAATTCTCTCTTATGGGGTGGGGTGAAAGGTATTTATAATGTTTAATACATGGCACAGAAAGTGAAAGTGAAGTCACCAGTCATGTCTGACTCTTTGCAACCCCATGGACTGTAGCCCACCAGGCTCCTCCATCCATGGAATTTTCCAGACAAGAGTACTGGAGTGGGTTGCCATTTCCTTCTCCAGAAAGGGCTCAGACCCTGCTTTCAAACTAGAAAATGTAGGTTTGGCTCTTTTATCTAATTGGTTTGGTGGTCAAGGCCAAATAATATTTCCTCCTTGAGCTTCAATTTTACCTTGGAATTTTTTTTTAACAATAAATTCTCTGAGAGCCTTTTCAACTTTAACTGTCTAAAATTCATGTATGAATAGTCAAAGTCAATGCATATCTTCTCTTCTAGTAATTCTTAGGTGCAACATATTCTATGATATCAAACTTAATACCTTCCATATAAGCCTGAAATACTAGAGTTTCCACAGGGGAATCAATAGGCAATGACAGATAGAGCAGGATGTCACTGGCATAACAGTGATGAATCAGGCTATTCTGTTGGAAAATTGAAGTCCATGATAGATAGACAGTGAGGAATTTCTTTGGTGAGCAGGCAATATCTCATGAAAAACAGATATCCCAGTCAGATACACTAATATTCTGAACTCTAAAACCTTAAAACCTTATATTTTTCTGGCCACTTATCCCCAAGCTAATTAATATGTATAAAAATATAATGTATGAAAATGGGTTAAAATATGATCCTAAAAAAGACTGCAATTATTTGGCCAATCTATTTAAAATTTGTCAGTTTAAATTATTCATTTAAAAGGTCAATATCAGAAAAAAAAATAGAAACTTGGCTTTGTTAAACTCTTAGTAATTAATAGT
This sequence comes from Bos taurus, assembly GCF_002263795.3. Taxonomy (NCBI): domain Eukaryota; kingdom Metazoa; phylum Chordata; class Mammalia; order Artiodactyla; family Bovidae; genus Bos; species Bos taurus. The sequence goes on along the minus strand of NC_037333.1, from coordinate 48,444,563 downwards.
CTTTTACTCTGTTTGTTAAATAGACCCATGTCCACTGTGAAATATATAGAGATAGAAATGCAATTAAATAAATTAGACTAAAAATCCACTAAGAAGAGTCATAAACTTCATCGGTAAAATTTTCTCAATCTTTCCTTTGTGGCAGAAGAATATCAATTATATACACACACACGTGTAATCCTCTTGCCTTGAATGTGAGAAGGACTTGTAATTTGTTTTCAATCTACTAAAGATGGAAAAGGTGATGGGATGTCACTCCCTTTATGTTCTATCATATTGTACGGGTATCAGGATTTTACTTCCATGGTCAAATTATGACAACTGCAACAATGTTAAGAAAAATAAATTCTCTTCTTGGCCTTGAGGGAATAAACTGCCATATTGTGAGAAGGCCATGTGGTAAGGAGCTGTGGGTACCCTCTAGAGATTGAGAGTGGCCTTCAAATAACAGCCAGCAAGAAAACAGGATTTGCATTTCCCCAGGGCCAAAGAAACAGATGTTGCCAATAGCATGACCGAGCTTGGAAGTAGATTCTTCCCCAACCAAGCATCCCAATAATCTTGCTCACCTGGTTAACATCCTGATTGCTGCCTTGTAAGATACAGAGCAGAGCACTCAGCAGTCACGCCCAGTATTCTCTCCCACAGAAACTGTGAAATAGTGTGTAGTTTTTAGCCCTGTTTGTTGTCATTATTTATGCACCAATAGAAAATTAACACATCCATGTCAATAAATGTTATTTTAAATATATCCCATTGTCAGGGTGTAAGGTAAAAGGGTTGTATAGAAACAGGATATACATAATGGTGACAACTTGTTTACATCTGCATCTGAGACTATTTCATTAATCCACCCAATTTTATTGTCTGCTGCTGGTCCAAAATCACTGTGTATCAAACAGGTGATGAGGTGTGTCCAAGTAGAAGGTACTTGTTCATTGTTTCAAAGATCTTACAGTGTGGTGAGAGGATAAACTTCCAATTATGGAAGAAAAGATAATATACCAAAGAGGAAATATGGATAAATGATAAAGTATAATTGAGGATGGGTTGTCATCTACATGCAAATATGTTATTAGTTTGCCACCATTGGTTGTAAAATGTCACAGAACCTATTTAACAGGATATTTATTGAAAGTGATTATCTTAAACTCATGAACTAGGGTAAAAATTTCTGTTGCATGCAACCAAAATTCAGTTTAAGTTTTTGCCTTTTTTTCATTTTAAAGGTGAGATTCCAAGTTAAATATGACAGGAATTCCTAATAGTGTAGATTAGATATGAGGCTGATCAGTCTAAATATTCCATCTGCAACCTGTTCATATATAATGAAAACAAATCACTCCCCACTTAGGTTCAGTACACTTCAGTCGCTCACTGAAGTCTGACTCTTTGTGACCCCATGGACTGCAGCACACCATGCTTCCCTGTTCATTACCAATGCCCAGAGCTGCTCAAACTCACGTCCATCTAGTTGGTGATGCCATGTAACCATCTCAATCCTCTGTCATCCCCTTCTCCTCCTGCCTTCAGTCTTTCTCAGCATCAGGATCTTTTCCAATGAGTCAGTTCTTCACATCATGTGGCCAAAGTATTAGAGTTTCAGCTTCAGCATCAGGCCTTCCAAAGAATATTCAAGGCTGATTTCTTTTAGGATTGACTGGTTGGATCTCCTTGCAGTCCAAGAGACTCTCAAGAGTCTAGCTTGGTCAAAACTTTCCTTCCAAGGAGTAACCATAGTTCAAAAGCATCAATTCTTCAGCATTCAGCTTCCTTTATACTCCAGCTCTCACATCCATATATGACTACTGGAAAAACCATAGATTTGACTAGATGAACTTTTGTTAGCAAAGTACTATCCCTCTTTTTAATATGCTGCCTAGGTTGGTCATACTTTTCTTCCAAGGAGCAAGCATCTTTTAATTTCATGGCTGCAGTCACCATCTGCAGTAATTTTGGAACCCAAGAAAGTAAAGTCTGTCACAGTTTCCATTGCTTCCCCATCTATTTGCCCTGAAGTGATGGGACTGGATGCCATGATCTTAGTTTTCTGAATGTTGAGTTTTAAGCCAAATTTTTCACTTTCATCTTTCACTTTCAAGAGGCTCTTAGTTCTTATTCTCTTTTTGCCATAAGGGTGGTATCATCTGTGTATATGAGGTTATTGATATTTCTCCCAGAAATCTTGATCACAGCTTGTGCTTCATCCAGCCCAGCATTTCACATGAGGTACTCTGCATATAAGTTAAATAAGCAGGGTGACAATATACAGCCTTGACATATTCCTTTCCTGATTTGGAACCAATCTGTTGTTCCATGTATGGTTGTAACTGTTGCTTCTTGACCTGCATACAGATTTCTCAAGAGGCAGATCAGGTGGTCTGGTATTCTCATTTCTTGTAGAATTTTCCACAGTTTGTTGTGATCTACAGAGTCAAAGGCTTTGATGTAATCAATAAAGCAGAAGTAGATGTTTTTCTGGAACTCCCTTGCTTTTTTGATGATCCAACAGATGTTGGCAATTTGATCTCTGGTTCCTCTGCCTTTCCTAAATCTAGCTTGAACATCTGGAAATTCACAGTTGACATACTGTTGAAGCCTCCCTTCATGAATTTTGAGCATTACTTTGCTAGTATGTGAGATGAGTGCAATTGTGCTTAAATTCTTTGGTATTGCCCTTTTTTGGGATTGGAATGAAAACTGACGTTTTCTAGTCCTGTGGCCACTGCTGAGTTTTCTAAATTTGCTGGCATATTGAGTGCACCACTTTCAAATCATCTTTTATGATTTGAAATAGCTCTACTGGAATTCCATCACCTCCAACAGCTTTGTTAGTAGTGATGCTTCTTCAGGCCCACTTGACTTCACATTCCAGGACATCTGGCTCTAGGTGAGTGGTTAGATATCTAGTGGCTCTAGATAACCATTGTGGTTATCTGGGTCATGAAGATCTTTTTTGTACAGTTTTTCTGTGTATTCTTGCCACCTCTCCTTAATATCTTCTGCTTCTGTTAGGTCCATACCATTTCTGTCCTGTATTGTGCCCATCTTTGCATGAAATGTTCCCTTGGCATGTCTAATTTTCTTGAAGAGATCTCTAGTCTTCCTCATTCTATTGTTTTCCTCTATTTCTTTACATTGATCACTGAGGAAGGCTTCCTAAACTTCTTGCTATTCTTTGCAACTTTGTATTGAAATGGATATATCTTTCCTTTTAACTTTTGCCTTTTGCTTCTCTTCTTTTCTCAGCTATTTGTAAGGGCTCCTCAGAAAACCATTTTGCCTTTTTGCATTTCTTTTTGTTGGGGATTTTCTTGATCACTGCCTCCTGTACAATGTCACAAACCTCTGTCCATAGTTTTTCAGGCACTCTGTCTATCAGATCTAATTCCTTGAATCCATTTGTCACTTCTGAAAGGTTGTTGTTGAATCACGTGAATACACCGGGATTCTTGGCCCCCGGAGGAGAAGAATTCAATCTGGGGCCAGAGACGAGGCTTGATCACTCAGAGCTTTAGTGTAATAAAGTTTTATTAAAGTATAAAGGAGATAGAGGAAGCTTCTGACATAGGCATCAGAAGCAGGCAGAAAGAGTACCCGCTTGCTAGTGTTAACAATGAAGTTATATAATCCAAAGAATGTCTGGAGGTTGTAAAGACCTCATCAGACCAACTCCCATAATTTACATTTTAAGATAACACTGTCTTCAGGCAGGATACATCCTTGTAAAGACCAGGTCTACTCCCATAATTTACGTTTTAAGATAACAGAAGGTTTAATCCAAAGACTGTCCTTAGGCAGGATACATTATTGTTATATAATCCTAAGGAATGTAGAGAAAGGAAAAAAAAGTTTGTCCTTTCTTCCTCCTTGAGAATTCCAGACCCCTCTCTCCTTGGGACCCCTAGACTCCCTATCAACCTGCCTAGGAAATGACTCTCTCAACTTCCACTATATAATTGTAAGGGATTTGATTTAGGTCATACCTGAATGGTCTAGTGCTTTTCCCTGTTTTCTTCAATTCAAGTCTGAATTTGGCAATGACAAGTTCATGATCTGAGCCACAGTCAGCTCCCGGTCTTGTTTTTGCTGACTGTATAGAGCTTTTCCATCTTTGGCTGCAAATAATATAATCAATCTGCTTTTGGTGTTGACCATCTGGTGATGTCCATGTGTAGAGTCTTCTCTTTTGTTGTTGGAAGAGGGTGTTTGCTATGACCAGTGCATTCTCTTGGCAGAACTCTATTAGCCTTTTCCCTACTTCATTTTGTACTCCAAATTTGCCTGTTACTCCAGGTTTCTTTTGACTTCCTACTTCTAGTCCCTTATGATGAAAAAAGAACACTCAGAGGGATCAAACAAAACCTTGTGTGTACCAGGACCAAGAGACTCCACAGAGACTGAGTTAGATCTTGTTTGAGTCTCCTGTAGAGGTAAGGGTCAGCATTGGCCAGTTGCAAGGGGCAGGGGCTCTGGGTGCAGCTACCTGGGTTACACAACCTGTGGCATAAGCTCTCTTGGAGGAGATTGCCATTAACCCCACCACAGACCCACCAAGCAGACAACCCACAAACTGCAGAATAATTATATCAAAGAAATTCTCACACTATTAAGAAAGTTCTATGACCCACAACAATAAACTGTGGAAAATTCTGAAAGAGATGGGAATACCAGACCACCTGACCTACCTCTTGAGAAATCTGTATGCAGGTCAGTAAGCCACAGTTAGAACTGGACATGGAACTACAGACTGGTTCCAAATAGGAAAAGGAATGTCAAGGCTGTATATTGTCCCCCTGCTTATTTAACTTATATGCAGAGTACATCATGAGAAACGCTGAACTGGAAGAAGCACAAGTTGGAATCAAGATTGCCTGGAGAAATAGCAGTAACCTCAGATATGCAGATGACACCACCCTTATGGCAGAAATTAAAGAGGAACTCAAAAGCCTCTTGATGAAAGTGAAAGTGGAGAGTGAAAAAGTTGGCTTAAAGCTCAACATTCAGAAAACGAAGATCATGGTATCCAGTCCCATTACTTCATGGGAAATAGATGGGGAAACAGTGGAAACAGTGTCAGACTTTATTTTGGGGGGCTCCAAAATCACAGCAGATGGTGACTGCAGCCATGAAATGAAAAGATGCTTACTCCTTGGAAGGAAAGTTATGACCAACCTAGATAGCATATTCAAAAGCAGATACATTACTTTGCCAACTAAGTTCTGTCTAGTCAAGGCTTTGGTTTTTCCAGTGGTCATGTATGGATGTGAGAGTTGGACTGTGAAGAAGGCTGAGTGCTGAAGAATTTATGCTTTTGAACTGCAGTGTTGGAGAAGACTCTTGAGAGTCCTTTGGACTGCAAGGAGATCCAGCCAGTCCATTCTGAAGGAGATTAGCCCTGGGATTTCTTTGGAAGGAATGATGCTAAAGCTGAAACTCCAGTACTTTGGCCAGCTCATGCAAAGAGTTGACTCATTGGAAAAGACTCTGATGCTGGGAGGGATTGGGGGCAGGAAGAGAAGGAGATGACAGAGGATGAGATGGCTGGATGGCATCACTGACTCGATGGACGTGAGTCTGAGTGAACTCCAGGAGTTGATGATGGACGGGAGGCCTGGTGTGCTGTGATTCATGGGGTCTCAAAGAGTCGGACATGACTGAGTGACTGAACTGAACTGAACTGAACTGATGACCCACAACAGATTTCCCAACCTGGGGATCTGGCAAAGGGGTTGAGAACCCCCAGAGAATTTGACTTTGAAGGCAATGGGATTTGATTACAGAACTTACACAGGACTGGGGAAACAGACTCTTGGAGAGCACAGACAAAATCTTGTGCACATAAGGACCCAGGAGAAAGGAGCAATGACCCCACAGGAGACTGACCCAGGCTTGCCTGTGAGTGTCCAGGAGTCCCTGGAGGAGGCATGGGTCAGCAGTGGTCTGTTGCAGGGTGGGAGGCACTGAGTGTGGCAGTGCGAGGTGGGAACACAGTCCTGCCAAGCAACAGAAAATTAGATTAAAGATTTACTGAGAATGGCCCCGCCCATCAGAACAAGACCCAGTTTCCCCTACAGTCAGTCTCCCCCGTCAGGAAGCTTCCATAGGCTTCATAGTCTTCTGTCAGAGGGCAGACAGAATGAAAACTACTTAAGTTAATTCACTTATTTTAAAAATACTTTTTTCTCATACTGTATAAGAATAAGGGAAATCATGCGTGCAGTCATTTGACCTGTGCAAACAATCCCTTACCAAGAGATAAAGAGACCACACAGCTTGTGCTGGGGTTATCAACTTTGTGCCTTGTTTTATAGTCAGTGGGTGTACCTTTGTTCTGCTTACTCATATGCCTCAGTGGCTCTCTGACTTTTAGTATTTCAGACTTCATGGGGAAGGAAGAGGTGTCCCTCTTTTCCAGCACTAAGGAATGCATATAGACCAATTGCTCTGCATCAGTTTGAAGGGGTACTGGGACAACTGATGTATATTTGGGTGTTGCTAGTCATGAGGGACCAATGAACCCTATCAGAGTTGATCTTGCTCTTTCACTTCCTTGTGAGTAAAGGCATTGTTCCATCCAATGCTTGACTGTGTTGTATTTTCTTTGGACATTGTGATGCCAAGATGTAATGGGTAGGCATAGTTGGACTTCTAATCCTGGAGGGTGCTACTGTGATGATGTTTGCTATACTTCATGTAGTTGAAGTCCTTTCCTGGCATTGGTAATCAGTCCACGTGTTCTGCTTGGTTAAAAAAAAAATCAGGAAAATTGTGACAAATCTATTTGAGATACAGTTTGATCCACCAATCTGTGAAAAGCAATAGCACATCCATGGGAAGAAGAGTTACATGAAAATAATATTATTGAATGAAAAACGTACTTATGAGATAGTCCGGATTGGAATCCAAGCTCTTTCATTGTCTTGCTGTAACCACTGTGTAATTTAAAATATGTTCAGTCATAAAATAAGATTATTTTTAATAAGCTCAATACTTAGTAAGAGCTCCACAATTACAAACTCTTTTGTTTTTCCCAAAGTAAATAATCTGAATGCATATAATAAAATATATCATATACAATAAAAATTATAAACAATTACATTGTTTTTCCAAAAGTAATATAAATATATAGTATTACATATGTACACATAGGCTTCTCTGGTAACTCAGTCAGTAAACAATCTGCCAGCAATGCAGAAGACCTGGGTTTGATCTTGAGTCAGGAAGATCCCCTGGTGAAGGGAATGGAAACACTCTAATATTCTTGCCTGGAGAATTCCATGGACAGAGGTACCTGATGGCCTATAGTCCATGAAGCTGCAAAGAGTTGGACACGACTCAGTGACTAACACAGACACACATGTACACACAAAGATTTTTCAAGAATAGTGTTTTCTTGATTTTATACTCTTTTTAAAGCTTCTTCTAACCTTTCTAATTTATAAACATTTATGAGGAGAAAAACAAGTTAGATAAAAAGTGTTATTCTAATAGCTGGGTATATTCTATTAGAATATGTTAGTAGCTTTAAACAATCTCTGAGGTTATTCTAATTCACACTAAATAAGTGGCATCTTCCAATGTGTGAGTTGGTCTAAAATCATAAGTTTCAGTAATTTTTTTTGTCAGAAAAGTGTAAATTGAACATTCACATCCTCTCTCTTTTAAAATCATTTCCAAAAGGTGAATTTGTATAACATAAACACTACATCTCTGATGATATCATTTCCATTTTACAAATATGCAGAAAGGAACACGGCATCTTTTTTTAATTCAGGCACCCTGCCTCAGCTCTTGGAACCTGTTGAGTGTAGCCATGCACCAATTCTAAAATCATTGCCTTTGGTAGGAAAGTAAGCCATTGCCTTCATATCTGTGCAAATACCAGAAACTGAATCTTCAAGCCATTGACTTCTGAATTGAAAAGCAATGTGGATCACAGACTTGGAATGATCTGCCTGGATTTAAGCTCCAATTGCAGCATAGGAACCAAATATTTCCTTTGCTGTGTTGAAAATTGTGAGCTATGCTCTATGACAAATATCATTTTGATTAAACACCCACTCACATTTGTCAAGGTTCTGTCAAGTGAAAATTTCAGATTCTAAGGGGCCTCTTATCCTCCAATTATTTTGTTCAGAACATTTGGTGTTTTGATTTCTGGGAAAGTTTGCTTTCCTGCAGTATGAATGAGTCTTGCCAAGTACTGAGATGATTAGTACCAACAATAATAATTGAGCCATCATGAAAGGGGAACATTTGAATATGGATAGATTCTCAGTCCTTGCTTTATTAAAACAACAACAACAACAACAACTCTTCTATGGAAACCAAGAAACCATCACAGCTGTTAAACTGAAAATTCTGTTTTATTATTAGAAATTTCAAGAAAATAAAATTCTGACATAATAATCTAGGGCTTTTTAAAAATGTAAGGAAAATCATATCATGATTCTGGGTTTGGCCACTTAAAGTGAGCAATTAATTTCATAAGATAGAGCTTCCATTAAGTATTTCTTGAATTAGTGTTAACATAGACATAGATGCATATAAAAGGGAAAAATGTTCAACTCCACAAGGTGAACAGTATAGTGTTAGTTTCTAATTGATTTATTGGTATTTGGCAATCATTTTCAAGTTATGCTATGATGATTAGAAATTGAAAGAATTCTTTTGTTTATGTTATAGTCATCTGCAATTTCTTGAGTTCATTTCCAGGATTTCTTTTTCCATTTTTAATTCTACCAAGTATTTAAATAGAATAATGTTTTCTTGCTATGTTTTCAGGAAAGAATACATCCACAAAGACCAAAAATATATTCATTTATATTCATTCATTAACTCAATAAACATTATCATGACTATATACAAAGACTGTGTTAGGTAAAATAAGTATATTGTGACTCTATCCTCTATGGAAGTTTATACTATGATGGGGGCATATAGATAATAACAAATGTATGCAGTGGAAGTATAAGAGACCATGAGAGTCTATGATACAAAATCTTAGTATGATCTTGGGGTTGAGCAAAAGATTATTTAAGGAAATAGGGCTAATTTTTTTTTTTTTTTTTTTTTTTTTGTGGAGTACGGTAATAGAAAATTGTCTGCATGGCAGGATATAAAGTTCTTTCAAAGAGCCTGAATCAAGTAGAGATATGGTCAAGTCAAGGAATTATTGATTTATTGACTTGACATCCAGAAAATGACATGAGAAGTTCACATTAAAATATAGAGAAAAATATTTTCTGTCAAATTTCCATCTTTCAATGATACTGCCATCTATGGTTCCAGCAGTTATTTCTATTCTAAGCAACCAAGAGTCCCTCTTGGTATCTGCTTCCTTGGGATGTAGTTGCTATGGCTGGTTACAAGAACCCTAGGTAAGCACAGTCTCTCTTCTTTTTCAATAAACATAGACTCTTATCATGAATTCTTGTCCACTAGGACAACTCTTAAATGATCAGTTCTGTTCTAGTCCTTCTAAATAGCAGTTTTGAAAAGAATTCAAATTTTCTTCTTGTCCAACCATAGTAGTAAATTATTTAGAAATTTTTCAAGACACTATATGGTGTGATCACTGACCTAGAGCCAGACATCCTGGAATGTGAAGTCAAGTGGGCCTTAGAAAGCGTCACTACAAACAAAGCTAGTGGAGGTGATGGAATTCCTGTTGAGCTATTCCAAATCCTGAAAGATGATGCTGTGAAAGTGCTACACTCAATATGCCAGCAAATTTGGAAGACTCAGCAGTGGCCACAGGACTGGAAAAGATCAGTTTTCATTCCAATCCCAAAGAAAGGCAATGCCAAAGAATGCTCAAACTACTGCACAATTGTACTCATCTCATAAGCCAGTAAAGTAATGCTCAAAATTCTCCAAGCCAGGCTTCAGCAATATGTGAGCCGTGAACTTCCTGATGTTCAAGCTGGTTTTAGAAAAAGCAGAGGAACCAGAGATCAAATTGCCAACATCTGCTGGATCATAGAAAAAGCAAGAGAGTTTCAGAAAAACATCTACTTCTGCTTTATTGACTATGCCAAAGCCTTTGACTATGTGGATCAAAATCAACTGTGGAAAATTCTGAAAGAGATGGGAATACCAGACCACCTGATCTGCCTCTTGAGAAACCTATATGCAGGTCAGGAAGCAACAGTTAGAACTGGACATGAAACAACAGACCAGTTCCAAATAGGAAAAGGAGTTCGTCAAGGCTGTATATTGTCATTCTGTTTATTAAACTTATATGCAGAGTACATCATGAGAAACGCTGGACTGGAAGAAACACAAGCTGGAATCAAGATTGCCTGGAGAAATCTCAGTAACCTCAGATATGCAGATGACACCATCCTTATGGCAGAAAGTGAAGAGGAATTCAAAAGCCTCTTGATGAAAGTGAAAGAGGAGAGTGAAAAAGTTGGCTTAAAGCTCAACATTCAGAAAACGAAGATCATGGCATCTGGTCCCACCACTTCATGGGAAATAGATGGGGAAACAGTGGAAACAGTGTCAGACTTTATTTTTCTGGGCTCCAAAATCACTACAGATGGTGATTGCAGCCATGAAATTAAAAGACGCTTACTCTTTGGAAGGAAAGTTTTGACCAACCTAGATAGCATATTCAAAAGCAGAGACATTACTTTGACAACAAAGGTTCGTCTAGACAAGTCTATGGTTTTTCCAGTGGTCATGTATGGATATGAGAGTTGGACTGTGAAGAAGGCTGAGCCCCGAAGAATTGATGCTTTTGATCTGTGGTGTTGGAGAAGACTCTTGAGAGTCCCTTGAACTGCCAGGAGATCCAACCAGTCCATTCTGAAGGAGATCAGCCCTGGGAGTTCTTTGGAGGGAATGATACTGAAGCTGAAGCTCCAGTACTTTGGCCACCTCATGCGAAAAGTTGACTCATTGGAAAAGACTCTGATGCTGGGAGGGATTGGGGGCAGGAGGAGAGGGGGACGACAGAGGATGAGATGGCTGGATGGCATCACTGACTCGATGGACGTGAGTCTGAGCGAACTCCAGCGGTTGGTGATGGACAGGGAGGCCTGGTGTGCTGTGATTCATGGGGTCACAAAGAGTCGGACACGACTGAGCGACTGATCTGATCTGATCTGATATGGATATATTGGGGCAGGCTTCACACATTCACAATCTGTAGGCTAAAAAAAGTGCAAAAATGTTCAATATGGACTATATGGTGTTGGGATACACAATATTAAAAATAATTACTTTCTAAATATGTAAAAGCATATTGATTTGGCAAAAGACCACAATAGTCAGCATAATATTGAACAAGAAGTACCAAGTTTGAGGATTGATACCGCATGACCTCAAGACTTACCATAAAGCTATAGTAATCAAAGTGGTATGGTACTTTCAAGAAGATAGACACATAGATCAAAAGAAGTGAATAAATAGATGAGAAATAGATGCACATACATAGCCAGATGATCTTTGAGAAGGGATAAATGGCAGTTAAATGAGTTAAATGGAACAAAGATAGTCTTTTCAATGAATGTTGCTAGAACAACTGCACATCCACCTTAAAAAAGAATCTAAGCACAGATCTTACACTTTTCATAATAACTAACTCAAAATAGATCATAGATCTAATATTATAAAGTTCAAAACTGTAAATATCCTAGAAGATAACATAGGAGAAAATCTAAACATCTTTGGGTATGGCTATGACTATTTAAATATAACACCAAAGGCATGAACCATGACAGAAAAAAAAGTGTTAAGCTGGATTTCATTAAAATTAAAAACCTGCTCCATGAAATACAATGTCAGGAGATTAGAAACTAAGCCACAGGTTGGGAGAAAATATTTGCAAAAGAACATCTGATTAGCAACTATTATCCAAAATATACAAAACTGAAAGTGAAAGTCACTCACTTGTCCAACTCTTTGACAACCCATGGACTATAACCTGCCAGGTTCCCCTGTCCATGAAATTCTCCAGACAAGAATCCTGGAGTAGATAGGCAATCCCTTCTTGAGAGAATCTTCACTACCCAAGGATCAAACTCAGGTCTCCTGCATTGCAGGCAGATTCTTTACCATCTGAGTCAAAGGGCACTTCAAACTAAACAATAAGAAAATAGATGGCCCAATTAAAAACGGGCAAAAGACATGAACAGACATTTCATCAAAGAAGACAGAGCAGATAGCATATGAAGTGGTGCTCAGCATCATATGGCATTAGGGAGCTTCAAATTAAAACACTAGGGTGATATAATTACACGTTCATTAGAAAGAATGAGATTGAAAACACGCAACTACGGTGAGCATTTAAAATACAAGAACTCTCATTTATTCATTGTTTGTAAAAAAAACCAAAATGATAGAGCCCCATTAGAAGACAGTTAGGCTGCAACTGCTGCTGCTGCTGCTAAGTTGCTGTCGTGTCCGAGTCTGTGTGATCCCAAAGATGGCAGCCAACCAGGCTCCTCTGTCTTTGGCATTCTCCAGGCAAGAATACTGGAGTGGATTAAATTTCTTTCTCCAATGCATGCATGCATGCTAAGTTGCTTCAGTCGTGTCCAACTCTGTAAGACAGAGTCTTCTGTGGGACAGAAGCCCAACAGGCTCCTCCATCCACAGGATTCTCCAGGCAAGAATACTGGAGTGGCTTTCCATTTCCTTCTCCTTACAAATGTAAATATTCTTTACAAAAAACAAATGTGCTTCTTGATATTTACACTAAGGAGTTGAAAACTTTGTCTACGCTAAAACCTACACACATGTTTGCTGTAGTCTTATTTATAATTTCCAAAATTAGGAAGCAACCCACATGCCCTGAAGTAAATGAATGTTCAAACAAACTGTGGTACATGCAGATAAGGAAATATTCATTCAGTTCAGTCGCTCAATCATGTCTGACTCTTTGCGATGCCGTGAACTGTAGCACGCCAGGCCTCCCTGTCCATCACCATCTCCTGGAGTTCACTCAAACTCATGTCCATTGAGTCAGTGATGCCATCCAGCCATCTCATCCTCTGCCATCTCCTTCTCCTTCTGCCCCCAATCCCTCTCAGCATCAGAGTATTTTCCAATGAATCAACTCTTCACATGAGGTGGCCAAAGTACTGGAGTTTCAGCTTTAACATCATTCCTTCCAAAGAACACTTAGGGCTGATCTCCTTCAGAATGGAATGGTTGGATCTCCTTGCAGTTCAAGGGACTCTCAAGAGTCTTCTCCAACACCACAGATCAAAAGCATCAATTCTTCAGCGATCAGCTTTCTTCACAGTCCAACTCTCACATCCATATGTGACCACAGGTAAAACCATAGACTTGACTAGACGGACCTTTGTTGGCAAAGTAATGTCTCTGCTTTTGAATATGCTATCTAGGTTGGTCATAACTTTCCTTCCAAGGAGTAAGAGTCTTTTAATTTCATGGTTGCAATCACCATCTGTAGTGATTTTGGAGCCCCAAAAAATGAAGTCTGACACTGTTCCACTGTTTCCCCATCTATTTCCCATGAAATGATGGGACCAGATGCCATGATCTTCGTTTTCTGAATGTTGAGCTTTAAGCCAACTTTTTCACTCTCCATTTTCACTTTCATCAAGAGGCTTTTTAGTTCCTCTTCACTTTCTGCCATAAGGATGGTGTCATCTGCATATCTGAGGTTATTGATATTTCTCCCGGCAATCTTGATTTCAAATTGTGCTTCTTCCAGCCCAGTGTTTCTAATGAAGTACTCTGCATATAAGTTAAATAAGAAGGGTGACAATATACAGCCTTGACATACTCCTTTTGCTATTTTGACCAGTCTGTTGTTCCATGTCCAGTTCTAACTGTTGCTTCCTGACCTGCATATTGGTTTCTCAAGAGGCAGGTCAGGTGGTCTGGTATTCCCATCTCTTTCAGAATTTTCCACAGTTTATTGTGATCCACACAGTCAAAGGCTTTCGCATAGTCAATACAGCAGAAGTAGATGTTTTTCTGGAACTCTCTTGTTTTTTCTATGATCCAGCGGATGTTGGCAATTTGATCTCTGGTTCCTCTGCCTTTTCTAAAACCAGCTTGAACATTTGGAAGTTCATGGTTCACATACTGCTGAAGCCTGGCTTGGAGAATTTTGAGCATTACTTTAGTGGCCTGTGAGATGAGTGCAATTGTGCAGTAGTTTGAGCATTCTTTGGCATTGCCTTTCTTTGGGATTGGAATGAAAACTGACCTTTTCCAGTCCTGTGGCCACTGCTGAGTTTTCCAAATTTGCTGGCATATTGAGTGCAGCACTTTCACAGCATCATCTTTCAGGATGTGAAATAGCTCAACAGGAATTCCATCACCTCCACTAGCTTTGTTCGTAGTGATGCTTTCTAAGGTCCACTTGACTTCACATTCCTGGATGTCTGGCTCTAGGTCAGTGATCACACCATCGTGATTATCTGTGTCGTGAAGATCTTTTTTGTACAGTTCTTCTGTGTATTCTTGCCACCTCTTCTTAATATCTTCTGCTTCTGTTAGGTTCGTACCATTTCTGTCCTTTATAGAGCCTATCTTTGCATGAGATGTTCCCTTGGTATCCCTAATTTTCTTGAAGAGATCTCTAGTCTTTCCCATTCTGTTGTTTTTCTCTGTTTCTTTGCATTGATCGCTGAGGAAGTCTTTCTTATCTCTTCTTGCTATTCTTTGGAACTCTGCATTCAAATGCTTATATCTTTCCTTTCCTCCTTTGCTTTTCACCTCTCTTCTTTTCATAGCTGTTTGTAAGGCCTCCCCAGACAGCCATTTTGCTTTCTTGCATTTCTTTTCCATGGGGATGGTCTTGATTCCTCTCTCCTGTACAAGGTAAAGAACCTCCATCCATAGTTCATTAGGCACTCTGTCTATCAGGTCTAGTCCCCTGAAATCTATTTATCACTTCTACTATAATCATAAGGGATCTGATTTAGGTCATACCTGAATGGTCTATGGTTTTCTCTATTTTCTTCAATTTAAGTCTGAATTTGGCAATATGGAGTTCATGATCTGAGCCACAGTCAGCTCCCGGTCTTGTTTTTGCTAACTGTATAGAGCTTCTCCATCTTTGTCTGCAAATAATATAATCAGTCTGATTTCAGTGTTGACCATCTGGTGATGTCCATGTGTAGAGTCTTCTCTTGTGTTGTTGGAAGAGGGTGTTTGCTATGACCGGTGCGTTCTCTTGGCAAAACTCTATTAGCCTTTGCCCTGCTTCATTCTGTATTCCCAGGCCAAATTTGCCTGTTACCCAGGTGTTTCTTGACTTCCTAATTTTGCATTCCAATCCCCTATAATGAAAAGGACCTCTTTTTTGGGTGTTAGTTCTAAATATTATTCAGTACCAAAAATAAATGAGCTGTCAAATCCTAAGAAGATATGGAGGAAATTCTGATGTATATTACTAAGTGAAAGAAGCAAGGTAAAAGACTTACATACTGCTTCATTCTCACTATACAACTGGCATTCTTGAAAAGGCAAAAGCTGTAGTTACTGGGATTAAGTAAACAGAAGGAATGATTATGCAAAACACTGAGGATTTTTAGGGCATTTTAATTTATTCTGTATATTATAATAATGGATACATGCCATCATACATTTGTTCAAACCCATAGAAAATCAAGACTAAGAGTGGAAGCTAATGTAAGCTATGGACTCAGGTTAATACTGAATGATTTACCAATTGACTTTCTTTTTTTTTTTTTTTTTTTGATTTTTTTTCTTTTTTTTTAATATTTTATTTTATTTTTTAACTTTACAATATTGTATTGGTTTTGCCATATATCAACATGCATCCACCACAGGTATACACGTGTTCCCCATCCTGAACCCTCCTTCCTCCTCCCTCCCAATACCATTTTCTTGATGATTATGTTGTTGTTGTTGTTGTTCAGTTGTTCAGTCCATGGGGTTGACTCTGCAACCCCGTGGACTGCAGCACACCAGGCTTCCCTGTCCTTCCCTGTCCTTCTCCCAGAGTTTGCTCAAACTCACATCCACTGAGTCAGTGATGTCATCCAACCATCTTGTCCTCTGTTGTCCCCTTCTCCTGCCTTCAATCCTTTTTTTTTTTATTTTTTATTTTTAAACTTTACAAATTGTATTAGTTTTGCCAAATATCAAAATGAACACAGGTATACATGTGTTCCCCATCCTGAACCCTCCTCCCTCCTCCCTCCCCATACCATCCCTCTGTTGCAGCTGTTTAGCTGCTAAGTCATGCCCGACTCTTTTGGATCCCTTGGACTGTAGCCTGCCAGGCTCCTCTATCCATGGGATGCCCCAGGAAAAGATTACTGGAATGAGCTGCCATTTCCTTCTCCAAGGGATCTTCCTGACCCAAAGGTCAAACCCACATCCCCTGCACTGCAGGCAGATTTTTCACCCCTGAGCCACCAGGGAAGTCCTTTCCATCTTATTAAGTGATCCTAATTCTATTCTATTTGTGCCTATAGTTCATGTTTACATTATGCCATATTTATTTATGACCTGCAATGTCTCTCCTCTTCATGTAAGTGCTTGAGCACTGATTTTATATTGATTTTAATCAAATATTTAATTTATTTCCAGATTTTCCCCACCCAATCACATGCTTCATAAGTGAAGGTTTCTAAGGCATATGCACCCAGCATAGTGTTTGATATGCTAGAGTCTTCCAAGATAGAAGCATAAGTTAAGCTTTAAAGTAACATTGGACTATACTATCTTCTTTATTTTTTATTTTGTCACTTTCCATATAATAAAATACAAATATGTCTACTAATGAATATTTAATTATATTTTCACAGGTAGGAGTGCTACCTTTCTTATATACATGAAGAAACCTAGAAATACAATAGATGCATTACTGAGGATTAAAGTGTTAGTTGTTCAGTTGTGTCCAACTCTTTGTAACCCCATGGGTTGTAGCCCATCAGGCTTCTCTGTCCATGGGATTCTCCAAGCAAGAATAATGGAGTGGGTTGTCATGCCTTTCTCCAGGGGATATTCCTGACCCAGGATTGAACTTCTGTCTCTTGCATTGCAAAGGGATCCCTTACTGTCTGAGCCACCAGGGAATCTCCACTGAGGGTTAACAGATTGGTAACTGACAAATTGGTAACTGAAGGAATGATGCTAAAGCTGAAACTCCAGTACTTTGGCCACCTCATGCGAAGAGCTGACTCATTGGAAAAGACTCTGATGCTGGGAGGGATTGAGGGCAGGAGGAGAAGGGGACAACAGAGGATGAGATGGCTGGATGGCATCACTGACTCGATGGACGTGAGTCTGAGTGAACTCCAGGAGATGGTGATGGACAGGGAGGCCTGTCGTGCTGCGATTCATGGGGTCACAAAGAGTTGGACACGACTGAGCAACTGATCTGATCTGATCTGAACCATGATCAAAGATCTGGTATCAGACTTGAAACTCTGAGATCAGAATTTTGTAATGGAAGGTGAAGTAAGGATCACTGCCTCACAAGAGAACAACCTGTTCTTTTCAGTTTTCTCTAATGGATTGAATAATGAACCATACGGTGTTTCATATTATGAAGGTTGTTATGAAATATTTCCTTTTTTCTATGAGAGAGGAAAAAGAGAAAATCCTTTAAAATATGAATATAATTAGATGAAGCACACTGCTACATTTTTGCATTTGTTTATAATTCTATGCATGTCAATTAAACATTAACCTAACACATAAAATAGCTTTGTCTTAATAAGCAAACGGCTATAATTATAATAACACAATTTGCATACAAACATGAATTACAGAATAGAAATGACAAATTTAATCTTCTCATTAGTGACTCTGATAATTGCTGATGTCAAGTGTTATTAGTATCTTTTAAACTAGCTTTTAAAAAAGAAATTTTCCAAAATTATTATTATTGCTACTTCACTACTACTATCCTGATTTCTATTTTACACCATTAAACATGTTAAGGTATGTTTCAAGATTGATGTGAAGAGTTTTATAAGTATTATCTTATTTACCTTCAAACTGGAATGATGATGTAGCATTTTGAAAATCATTGTGTATAGTCTCAAATAGGAATAAAGCTAAAATTTGGTATGGGTTTCATTCCATGATTTCTATAGTGACTTTACAGATATCTTCAGATATTTTAAACTCTAATATTCTTCTATTGAGGTCACTAAAATTAAACCTGTTTTGCAATGTATTCTAGGCATGGGATCATAACCGTAATACAAGAGAAAAAGCTAACTCATAGTTAATTTTTTAAACTGTGGATTGCATAGTCTTAACAATCATTTTTATTGTGTCACGGTTTTTTGAAATGTTAAAGGTAGTTTTCTGCCTATTTTCAAGGATTAAACCCTCAAGATTTATCCTTTAGATCAAAAGTTTCCAAGGACAATTTTGTTGCATATGCAAAATTGTTTTCTTATGGGAAATAAAAAGAAAGTGACAAAAATAAGATCTCTTTGAAAATTTCATCTGAATGTGAAACTTGTGATTGAGTTCTTACTTCCTTTACAAGTCTCAAAGTTTATAGGAACCTATATATTATGAAACAATCCTTTTGGGATATAAGTAAATCCTCTAACTCAGCACAACCCCACTGAAAATTCTGGACTGTTAGATATGTGCAATTCTTTTGTTCTTTCTTCTCAGCAGTTATCCCCACTGATACCGTCAGCGTTTCATCTCAGCGTGAAATAACATCTGAAATAACATCAGATAATACTGCACTCTGAAAAGTAGATAAAATGAGGACTCTCAAATGAGAATGAATTAGAAAATTCCCAACAGTAGCAGTCAGAAGTTAAAAACATGAAACTGACAAATGTACTGCAGAGGGGTTTACAAAGGGTTTTCCACTCCAACTTCTTATTCATCACATATTATTAGTACTGGAAAGTGTCAGTCAGACAGCAAAAGATAAAGCTGGCCATAACGGGTTTATTATTTGAAGGAAAATCAACTGTGTAGTAGATATGCATCTGATGATAGTTTTAAATATAAAAACAAATAAACAAGGCATTTTCTCAAATTGTCTGAAAAGTTTCTGCCTCATTAGTTGGGTGGAGATGAAAGGAGGTCTTCTTTTATTTCCCTATGATACTGAGAATTTTCTGAGAGTTTTTTGTTTTTTCAAATACCTGGGGAAGAAGTTGTGAGAATATTTTGTAACATATACAACCTTCCTGTTTAATATTTATTCATATAATATACTAAAATATTTTCCTGAAGGATATATAATTAATTATGGGATTATCTTTTTTACCAACTTTATTGAGATATAATTGACATATAACAATGTATACATTAATGTGTACATGTTATAGGATTCTTTTAAAAACTTTAACAAAATTCCTCTTAAACTGTGATTCATGTATTTTAACCCTTGGTATAATAGTTGAAAACCAAAGAAAATTTGCCCTGTGTATTTAATTTACAACTTTCCAGGCAAAGAATCCACCTGCCAATGCAGGAGACTCAAGAGACAAGACTTCGATCACTGGGTCAAGAAGATCCCATGAAGCACGAAATGGTAGACCGCTCCAGTACTCATGCCTAGAAAATTCCTTGGGCAGAGAATCATGGCAGGCTACAGTCCATGTGGTCACAAAGAGTCAACCACAGCTGAGCAACTGAGCACATTTGCTTCATAGTTGATTTTTTTCCCCTGAAAGCACCATTATTGATTCATGTCTATTTCAACAGCTTGAGAAGATGCAAACATATACATATCAGCAGGATCCAACCATTTAGTACCAAATATTTTATCCACAAAACATAAACAAGCATAATTCACCTTCATTTTTTAATGAGTTGAAATTTTTTGGTTTCATCACTATAAGTGTGATTGAATAGCCCAACACATCTCAGTTCAGACAGTGGCTTTTCTGGAGTTCCTTCTCTTGATCAGACACTGTAAGAGTAGCACACACACAGAAGATTTATGCCATAAGTTCAGTTCAGTCACTCAGTCATGTCTGGCTCTTTGCAACCCCATGGACTGTAGCGTACCAGGTGCCCCTGTCCATCACCAACTCCCAGAGCTTGCTCAAACTCATGTTCATCAAGTCAGTGATACCATCCAACCATCTCATCATCTGTCATCCCCTTCTGCCTTCAATCTTTCTCAGCATCAGGGTCTTTTCTAATGAGTGTGTTCTTCATATCAGGTGGCCAAAATATTGGAATTTCAGCTTCAGCATCAGTCCTTCCAATGAATATTCAGGACTGATTTTCCTTAGGATTGACTGGTTTGAACTCCTTGCAGTCCAAGAGACTCTGAAGAGTCTTTTCCAACACCACAATTCAAAAGCATCAGTTTTTTAGCACTCAGCTTTCTTTATAGTCTAACTCTTACATCCATACATGACTACTGGAAAAACCATAGCTTTGATTAGGTGGATTTTTGTTGGCAAAGTAGTGTCTCTGCTTTTTAGTATGTTTTCTATGTTGGTCATAGCTTTTCTTCCAAAGAGCAAGCATCTTTTAATTTCATGGCTGCAGTCACCATCTGCAGTGATTTTGGAGCCCCCAAAAATAAAGTCAGCCACTGTTTCCATTGCTTCCCCATCTATTTGCCATGAAGTGATGGGACCAGATCCCGTGATCTTTGTTTTTTGAATATTGAATTTTAAGCCAACTTTTTCACTCTCTTTAACTTTCATCAAGAGAGTCTTTAGTTACCCTTTACTTTCTGCCGTACAAGTGGTGTCAACTGCATATTGATATTGAGGTTATTGATATTTCTCCTGGCAATCTTGATGCTAGCTTGTTTGAAGCCATCTTGTGCTTTATGCCATTTGCCACATTTTAAAAAAATGAATTTTACATAATTAAGCCAGTATTACAATTAAATGTAAAATGTAACATGATTATACAGAGTGAAGTAAGCCAGAAAGAAAAACACGAATACAGTATACTAACGCATATATATGGAATTTAGAAAGATGCTAACAATAACCCTGTGTATGAGACAGCAAAAGAGACACTGATGTATAGAACAGTCTTATGGACTCTGTGGGAGAGGGAGAGGGTGGGAAGATTTGAGAGAATGGCATTGAAACATGTATAATATCATGTATGAAACGAGTTGCCAGTCCAGGTTCGAAGCACGATACTGGATGCTTGGGGCTGGTGCACTGGGACGACCCAGAAGGATGGTATGGGAGGGAGGAGGGAGGAGGGTTCAGGATGGGGAACACATGTATACCTGTGGCGGATTCATTTAGATATTTGGCAAAACTAATACAAATTTGTAAAGTTTAAAAACAAAATAAAATTTAAAATAGTCTCAAAAAAATAAAAAAATAAATAAAATAAAATGCTCATAGTATTCTGGGAGCCCAGAGTATTAGTCAATATTCTAGTGTAAAACAGACAAGAGAGAGAATTCTATGGAATGTGAAGAATAAGACAATACATAAATTATATATCAAATTAGTTAACAAAACGTAAGTTCGGTGAACTCCCTTGGTGCACACTGGATAGGAATCTGCTTGTCAGTGCAGGGGATATGGGTTCAATCCTTGGTCTCGAAGGATTCTGCATGCCTCATAGCTGCTAAGCCGTGTGCCTCAACTACTGAGCCTGTGCTCTGTAGCTCACATGCTGCAATTACTGAAGCCCACATGCCTCGAGCCTGTGCTTCAAAACCAGAGATACCACTTCAGTGAGAAACCTGTGCACCCACAATGAAGAGTAGTCCCTGATCTCTGCAACTAGAGAAAGCCCATGTGTAGAAATCAGGTAGATACCTTAAATAAAGTTATATGAAAATTATATAATATTCATATAATAAGCTAAAATATATTGCCATATTTTAATATTATGTATCATCTGTAATGTTTCTCTAAACAGTTAAGCCGAATAATCTGTGTGTCCTAAATCATTGTATCACCATTATTTATTTAACAACTACCTCAAGCATCATACTGCATTATATATTCCAATTGTTTATTTAGGCTTCATGGCATATGTATGAAACAGATGCTTTCTTCACTCTTTAGAAGACAAAATTGAAGATGCTCAGTGAGATTAAAATCAAATGTCCTCTGAAAAGCAGAGCCAGAACCTTCTCTAGATTTGTCTAACTTCAAAACTCAGAACACTAACACTTTTTGCCTTTTACTTTCACTATGTAGATACATAGGACTGAAGATTTCCTAGTTCTTAACAATTGTAAATGTACTTGATAGATCTTTACACCTGCTAAATCTACCTGGAGCACATATAAATGGACTTGTTTCCCCAGCAATACTTCTATTGCTTCAGGACTCTCATAGCACCTACTTAAGTTAATATATTGTTTTAATTCCAAGGATTTATATCTAAGAGCATTCAGTTTAGTAGTTCATGGAATGTCTCCATATTCTGATAAATTCAAGTAAAACTATTCTTTATACTTATTACACCTGTAAACTATGAAAGATAAGCTTCTGTTGATTTTAAATTTAGTATTTAATGTGGGCTAACTGAATTTGAAGGAAGGGTGGAGAAAGTAAACAAAATGGTATATTGTCACCCTATCATTTCCAGGAGATTATGCTTTCTACTTACTCCCTGGTGGTGTGCTGCAGTCCATACAGTCACAAAGAATCGGGCATGACTTAGCAACTGAACAATTCTCAAGGATCTTATAAAACATTATTTTTTAAATGGGAACACTATAGATTACACAGGTTAAATTACCTTAGGTCATAAGTGGTACCCAACTAAGTCTCAAAATGACCTGAAAACTTAGCTGATTTAATTGATAAATAATTTAGAAGCACAATAGAAAATAGAATACTATATACTTTTTGGAATTCTTACTGTATTTGTGCATACATGACAGACCAGCTTGATAAAAGTTTGTTCAAAACTCACAGATATTTAATAATAAATATTCCCTTTGAGGGTTCAATGCAAATACCACCCTCTGCCAGCAGGTTCCTCTGCTAAAGCTCAAAGGCTCAAATCTAGATTTTACTGTTTTTAAGATTTCTACCTCTTCATCCAAACACAATATTTCTAAGACTTGTAGACAGGCCTATAAAAGTGAACAAGAAAAGGGGATTATTATTTTATAGCAGTTATAAATAGAGCTTGGAGGAATGGTGAATACCTGCCTCAAGAAATCTTATAGATTTTGCCCAGTTTTTAAAAGATTGATTCTCTCTTTCTCTCTACCTCTTTTCTCCTTTTTCTCAGGTACACACACTGACTTTGCTGACAGTATTTTCTGTGGTGAGTGAAAGTACTTCTGGAAAGATCTAAAACAAAAAGAAGACTATAATTGCTTTTAAAATGAGACTTTAGAAATAATTATAAACTAATTTCCAAGTAAGACAACAGGACACTATCACTCCTTTCCTTAAAATGGATCTTAAAGATGCTTTTACATGTTTTTGTAGATGATAGTAATGTCACCCTTTCCTCCTTCCAGCTCCAGCTCTGCTGTCTGTGTTCTACAAGATATCTTTTCCAGATATGGCCCACATCTTCTCAGGAACCTTCCAGAGAACATTTTAAATAGCTTACCCTTTTAAACTAAAATAGTTAGTTTTCATTGTCTTGTATATCAAACAAAAACAACAAATCATTAATATACCCAAGAAAAAGGCAGATTATTGAATGTTTGCTCCATTGTCTACATGGATTGGACTCATAAGCTTTCTTATCTAATGGAAGGTAAAGTGTGATCCTTGGTGGATTTCTTCCTGAGTCACTTCAGGAATCTTCTTTTGTATTGCATTTGGGTAAACCATGCTGTCTGAGTAATGATTCTCTTCTTGCTTTTATTCTTTATCTCTGAATTTTATTCATCTCAACCTTTACTAATGCTTATATCCTCCAAATGTTTACTAAATCATCACCTGTTCTACATATTCTGGTTATAACTGAACATTGTCCCCAATCTTTGGGAACTCAGTGTCAACCCATAGTAGATGTGGTTTCCAAGAAGTATACTTAACTTATGAACATGTTCTCCAGGGACTGGTATTTTCTTTTATTTCTGCCCATGAAGTAGTGTAATCATTTTCCAATGTCAATGATAACAGAAAGGCTAAATGAAATGTAAAGGTTAAAATTTTTTTTTAAAGTTATTTGACAGTAATTATAGATTCTTAATTCTAGAATCTAGAATTATAGAAGCAAAAGGCAAAAGAGAAAAGGAAAACTATACCCATTTGAATGCAGAGTTCCAAAGAATGCTTTCTTCCATGATCAATGCAAAGAAATAGAGGAAAAAAAAATAGAATGGGAAAGACTAGAGATCTCTTCAAGAAAATTAGAGAAACCAATGGAACATTTCATTCAAAGATGGGTTCAATAAAGGACAGAAATGGTATGGACCTAACAGAAGCAGAAGATATTAAGGAGAGGTGGAAGAATACGCAGAATAACTATACAAAAAAGATCTTCATGACCCAGATAACTACAAATGTAATCACTCAACTAAAGGTAATCCCTCAACTAGAGCCAAACATCCTGGAATGCGAAGTCAAGTGGACCTTAGGAAGCATCACTACGAAGCTGGTGGAAGTGATGGAATTCCAGTTATTTCAAATCCTAAAAGATGATGCAGTGAAATTGCTGCCCTCAATATGAGAGCAAGTTTGGAATATGCAGCCATGGCCACAGGACTGGAAAAGATCAGTTTTCATTCCAATCCTGAAGAAAGGTAGTGGCAAAGAATGTTCAAACTACCATACAACTGTAGCCAACTCACACGCTAGCAACATAATGCTCAAAAATCTCTAAGCGAGGTTTCGACAGTATGTGAACCATGAAATTCCAGATGTTCAAGCCAGATTTAGAAAAGGCAGAGGAATCAGAGATCAAATTGACAACATCTGTTGGATCATTGAAAAAGCAAGAGAACACCAGAAAAAGCATCTATTTGTGTTTTATTGAATACACCAATGCCTTTGACTGTGTAGATCACAATAAACTGTGGAAAATTCTGAAAGAGATCGGAATATCAGACCACCTGAACTGCCTCTTAAGATATCTGTATGCAGGCCAAGAAGCAATAGTTAGAACCAGACATGGAACAACAGACTGGTTCCAAATCTGGTAAAGAGTACATCAAGGCTGTATTTTGTCACCCTGCTTATTTACCTTATATGCAGAGTACATCATGCGAAATGCTGGACTGGATGAAGCACAAGCTGGGATCAAGATTGCCAGGAGAAATATCAATAACCTCAGATATGCAAATGACACCACCCTTATGGCAGAAAGTGAAGAACTAAGGAGCCTCTTGATGAAAGTTAAAGAGAAGAGTGAAAAAGTTGGCATAGAGCTCAACATTCAGAAAACTAAGATCATGGCATCTGATCCCATCACTTCATGGCAAATAGATGTGGAAATAATGGAAACAGTGAGAGACTCTATGTTTGGGGTTCCAAAATCACTGAAGATGGTTACTGTAGGCATGAAATTAAAACAAACTTGCTCCTTGGAAGAAAAGCTATGACCAACCTGCTGCTGCTGCTGCTAAGTCGTTCAGTCGTGTCCTACTCTGTGCGACCCTATAGACGGCAGCCCACCAGGCTCCCCCGTCCCTGGGATTCTCCAGGCAAGAACATTGGAGTGGGTTGCCATTTCCTTCTCCAATGCATGAAAGTGAAAAGTGAAAGTGAAGTTGCTCAGTCATGTCTGACTCTTAGCTACCCCATGGACTGCAGCCTACCAGGCTCCTCCATCCGTGGGATTTTCCAGGCAAGAGTACTGGAGTGGGGTGCCATTGCCTTCTCCGATGACCAACTTAGAGAGCATATTAAAAAGCAGAGGGTGGGGAGATTTGGGAGAATGGCATTGAAACATGTATAATATCATGTATGAAACCAGTCGCCAGTACAGGTTCGATGCATGATACTGGATGCTTGGGGCTGGTGCACTGGGACGACCCAGAGGGAGGGTATGGGGAGGGAGGAGGGAGGAGGGTTCAGGATGGGGAACACAGGTATACTTGTGGCGGATTCATTTCGATATTTGACAAAACTAATACAATATCGTAAAGTTTAAAAATAAAATAAAATTTAAAAAAATTAAATAAAATAAAAAGCAGAGACATTTCTTTGCCAACAAAGGTCTGTATAGTCAAAGCTATGGTTTTTCCAGTAATCATGTAGGGACATGAGAGTTGGACTATAAAGAAAGCTGAGTGCTGAAGAATTGATGCTTTTGAACTATGGTGCTGGAGAAGACTCTTGAGAGTCCCTTGGACTGCAAGGAGATCAAACCCGTCAATTCTAAAGGAAAGCAGTCCTGAAAATTCATCGGAAGGACTTATGTTGAAGCTGAAACTCCAATAATTTGGCTATCTGATGTGAAGAACTGAGCCATTTGAAAAGACCCAGATGCTGGGAAAGATTGATGGCAGGAGGAGTAGGGGGTGACAGAGGATGAGATATTTGGGTGGCATCACTGACTCAATGGACATGAGTTTGAGCAAGCTCCAGAAATTGGTGATGGACAGTGAAGCCTAGTGTACTGCAGTCTGTGGGGTCGCAAAGAATCAGACATGACTAAGTGACTAAACTGAACAGAACTGATAGAATCTTAAAAAGCTGTATATATTTTTAATATTATTAATTATAAATTATCCCAAGATAATCATTCAAAATAGAATAAAACCATAGTATCTGAAGATATCCATTCCAATTTTATCTTCTGTTTAGAAGCAGCTAGCCCTTGAACAATATTAACATGGTTAAAAAAATTATATTACAGTAATAATATCTATTAAGATAATGTAACAATGTAAAAACATTTAATCTGTGACTACTTCCAAATAAACCATAAATTAATGCATATAGGCAAAAGCACATTAATATGAACAGTGAAATCTAGAACAGAATATTAGTAAAAGTGAATAGTTGGTATGACAAGGTGCAATTGTGATTAAGGTTTTTAATTTCAATTCTGTTGGTATAATGTCATTTATGAATATTAAATGGAATGATTAACAAATTCAACTGGGTAAATTACTTTAGAGAAATATTCCTTAAGCAAATTTTAACATATAGTGTGTACAAGCTAAACACTGACTACAAAGATAATCATCTAAAATAAAATCATAGCAAACATACAAGTAACTAATTCTGAACCACTGCATGAAATACCTTTATAATAAAAACCTCAGAATATGTGGTGATTTATCCATAGTACACACCCTTGAGCAGTTCTTGTTTTTCTTTAATCATGTTATTTGTTTATTTGTAACAACTTAATTCAAAATTGTTTATTTCTGTTGGGTTTTTGTCTTTTCAAATTTTGAGGTAACATAACAAGTGTAAGTAGATTTGGTTGCTAAATAAGTATAGTACAGTCTTTTGTACTTCTATAAAAATCACACATCCACTTATGCTGAAAGAAAATGGACATACAATTTTATATATAGGATTTGCTCAGTGTCTTGATTGTTTTATGAATCCTCATGAAGCTACACAGATTCCAACTTAGTCCATGAAAATGGCTATACCAAAATAACATAGACTGAGTAATTTAAACAGCAAACTTTTATTTCTCACTGTGTGGAGGCTGGAAAGTCCAAGATCAATCACCAACAGATTTGGTGTCTGATACCTGCTTGCTTACTGGTTTGGAAACAACTATTTTTTTAAGATATCCTCACATGGTGGAAGTAGCAAGGGAGCTTTCTGGGGTCTCTTCTACAAGAACACTAATCCCATTTTGAGTATTCTACCCTTATGACTTAATCACCTCCCTAAGGCCCCATCCCTAATACCGTCATCTTGGGGTTGAATTTCAGCTTATGACTTTCTGGAAAACACAAACACCCTGACCTTAAATCAAGTTTACTTACTCTGGGTGTAAAAACTGAAGTACCTTTCATCATACTGTTCCCTGAATATCTGTTTTGGGCCCAAAATTATTCCAGATTCTGGTTATTCAATGGTTAATATGACAAACAAAATGATGGCTTTATGAAACTTATACTACATTAATGGGACAGATAATAGAGAAATGCTCCAAGTAAATAAACATGACTTCAAAGAGTGGTAACTACTATGAAAAATAAAACTATACAATATGTGGAATGATTTTCTTTTCATCTTTGAATTAATAGGCTAAAATCACATCAAGTAATGAATTTACACTAAAGTGTTATTGCAGTCAAAATTACATGGTAGAAGTTTAGAACATCTTTTTTCACTTTTAGAAAATTACTTATGTTTGCCTCAGCTTACAGCAAATTAACAATGAGATACATAAAAAAAGACAAATGTATTTAATGATTGCAAACTTAAAAATATCTGTGGAATGGATACAAAGAAAATCCTTAAAGTTGTTTTATATGTCATTAACTTGCAAACATCTTAAGATATTACAACTGAACATTGAAGATCATTAATATGCATATTGCAATTTGGAGTGGACATACTTTGAACCATCCATCATACAATTTGATTACTGTTTTAACATTTCTCCTTTTTCATTAGGCATATTGGTGTATACTAGTCATATCTAACACTATCTCTGAATTTATTAAGTATGACATCATTCATTTGACATCAAAAAT
Source organism: Bos taurus (assembly GCF_002263795.3). Classification (NCBI taxonomy): domain Eukaryota; kingdom Metazoa; phylum Chordata; class Mammalia; order Artiodactyla; family Bovidae; genus Bos; species Bos taurus. The sequence goes on along the minus strand of NC_037333.1, from coordinate 48,416,080 downwards.
ATATTGTGGTATAGCTGCCCCACTTTAATAAATACCAAAAGTATCCTATCTTCACAGGTTTCATAGAAAGCACTGCCTCATTTTTGTGTAAGTCAAATGAAAACAGAGTTATGAGGTACAGTAGTTGAACTTTTACCATGATTAAAATAAGTTGTACACTTCAGTGTGGTGTACACTTCAGGTGTACACTCATGTGGGAACCCAGTAGAAGGACCAGTCTAGCTTGTGATTTCTGAGTATGCATTTTGGGTGCAAACATTCTGAATCTGAATAACAAGGAGAGATAAGAAAGCCTTCCTCAGTGGTCAGTGCAAGGAAATAGAGGAAAACAATAGAATAGGAAAGACTAGAGATCTCTTCAAGAAAATTAAATGTACCTGTGCATGAAAAGGGAACATTTCATGCACAGATGGGCACATTAAAGGACAGAAATTGTATGAACCTAACAGAAGCAGAACATATTAAGAAGAGGTGGCAAGAATACACAGAAGAACTGTACAAAAAAGATCTTCAGGACCAAGATAATCACGATGATGTGATCACTCACCTAGAGCCAGACATCCTGGAATGTGACGTCAACTGGGCCTTAGGAAGCATCACTATGAACAAAGCTAGTGGAGGTGATGGAATTCCAGTGGAGCTATTTCAAATCTTAAAAGATGATGCTGTGAAAGTGTTGCATTCAATATGTGAATAAATATGGAAAACCCAGTAGTGGCAACAGGACAGGAAAAGGCCAGTTTTCATTCCAATCCCAAAGAAAGTTAATGCCAAGGAATACTCAAACTACTACACAAGTGCACTCATCTCACATGCTAGTAATGTAATAATACTCAAAATTCTCCAAGCCAGGCTTCAACAATACATGAACCATGAACTTCCAGATGTTCAAGCTGGTTTTAGAAACAGTAGAGAAATCAGAGATCAAATTGTCAACATCTGCTAGATCATCGGGAAAGCAAGAAAGTACCAGAAAAACATCTATTTCTGCTTTGTTGAATATTCAAAGCCTTTGACTGTGTGGATCACAAAAAAATGTGGAAAATCCTTCAAGAGATGGGAATGCCAGACCACCTGACCTGCCTCCTGAGAAATCTATATGCAGGTCAGGAAGCAACAGTTAGAACTGGACATGGAACAACAGACTGGTTCCAAATAGGAAAAGGAGTACGTCAAGGCTGTATATTGTCACCCTGTTTATTTAACTTATATGCAGAGTACATCATGAGAAATGCTGGACTGGATGAAGCACAAGCTGGAATCAAGATTGCTGGGAGAAATATCAATAACCTCGGATATGCAGATGACACCACCCTTATGGCAAAAGAGAAGAAGAACTAAAGAGTTGATGAAAGTGAAAGCAGAGAGTGAAAAAGTTGGCTTAAAGCTCAACATTCAGAAAACGAAGATCATGGCATCTGGTCCCATCACTTCATGGGAAATAGATGGGGAAAGAGTGGAAACAGTGGCAGACTTTATTTTTTGGGCTCCAAAATCACTACAGATGGTGACTGCAGACTGAAATTGAAAGACGGTTAATTCTTGGAAGAAAAGCTATGGCCAACCTAGACAGCATATTAAAAATCAGAGACATTACTTTGCCAACAAAGGTCTATCTAGTCAAGGCTAAGGTTTTTCCAGTGGTCATGTATGGATATGAGATTTGGATTTTAAAGAAAGCTGAGCACTGAAGAACCGATGCTTTTGAACTGTGGTGCTGAAGAAGACTCTTGAGAGTCCCTTGGTCTGCAAGGAGATCCAACAAGTCCATCCTAAAGGAAATCAGTCTTGACTATTCATTGCAAGGACTGATGTTGAAGCTAAAAGTATAATGCTTTGGCCACCTGATATGAAGAGTTGACTTATTTGAAAAGACCCTGATGCTGGGAAAGATTGAAGGAGGGAGAAGACGGGGACAACAGAGGATGTGATAGTTGGATGGCATCACCAACTCAATGGACATGAGTTTGAGTAGGCTCTGGGAGATGATGATGGACAGGGAGGCCTTGTATGCTGTAGTCCATGGGGTTGCACAGAGTCGGACACAACTGAACAACTGAACTGAACTGATTTTGAATCTGAACCCTGATATTGCTATTTAATTCTTGAAAAATCTTGAGAAAATTCTTTGTTCCTCAGTATTCTCACTTATAATTTGGATAAAATGTTAATATCTGCCTCACAAATATTGAACCTAAAACAGTTAGGAAGTTATATGAAGAATAGAAAATGGTTTATGTCTTAGTGATTGTGATGGTTAATTTTGAGTGTTAAGTTGACTAGGCTGTAAGCATGGTCTAAGGAGATGTGTGTAAGTATGGAGTTGACTAAAGGACTCAGTTAATTTTCCTTGGTTTTTTTCCAAGTTAATTTTCCAAGGCTAAGGGATAACCAGACAACTGGTAAAATGTTATATGTGGGTGTGTCTGTGAGGATGGCTCTGTAAGAGATTCGCATTTGAATCAGTAGACCTAGTAAAAAAAGGTCCACCCTCACCAACATGAGTGAGCATCATCCAATCTTTGAGGGTTCAAATAGAACAAAATGGCAGAGGAATGGCAAATCTCTATCTATCTTCTTGAGTTGGAAGTCCACCTTTTCCTACCCTTAGACATTGCAACTTCTGTCTTCAGAATCTGAGACTTAAATTAATCACTCACCCTCATTTGGTCTTGAACTGGGACACCATTTGTTCCTCTGGTCCTTCAGCATTTAGAGGACATGACTGAATTACACCACCACTTTCCTAGAGCTTGCAGATTACGTACAGCAGACAATGCAAATTTCTAGCATTTTTAACCACATGAGCCAATTCCTGCAATGTCTCCTCCTATTTATATCTACTATATGTCTACCTATTTATATCTACTATAACTACATACATATAACACATTGTTTCTCTTTTTCTGGAGAACCCTGACTAATATGGGATTATTATTCTTTAATTCAGTCTGAGTATCTGACCAAACTTCCATGGGTAATTATACATAATACTGTGTCATGCTGATGATGCAGAGTTCTGTGTATACCACAGAATAATGGAATGAGAAATAAACCTAGAGAAATAAACTAGGGTCAGATTAAAGCTGTTTAGAATATTTAAAAATTAAATAGTCAAAAATTGAATATGTGATATATTTAAGTTGCTACATAGAAACAACAACTACAGCTGCTGCTGCTGCTAAGTCACTTCAGTCTTGTCTGACTCTGTGCGACCCTATAGACTGCAGCCCACCAGGCTCCCTCGTCCCTGGGATTCTCCAGGCAGGAACACTGGAGTGGGTTACCATTTCCTTCTCCAAAGCATGAAAGTGAAAAGTGAAAGTGAAGTTGCTCAGTCATGTCTGACTCTTAGCTACCCCATGGACTGCAGCCTACCAGGCTCCTCCGTCCATGGGATTTTCCAGGCAAGACTACTGGAGTGGGTTGCCATTGCCTTCTCTCAAATATAGCTACTACTTAGCTATAGAAAAAAGGATACATTAAAAATTCTTAGGGGCTTCCTTTGTGGCTCAGACAGTAAATAATCAGCTGAAATGAGGGAGACCTGGATTCAATCCTTGGGTTGGGAAAATCCACTGGAGGAGGGCATGGCAACCCACTCCAGTATTCTTGCCTGGAGACTCCCCACGGACAGAGAAGTCTGGCAAGCTATATTGCATGGGGTCACAAAGAATCTGACATGACTGAGCGACAAAGTATAACAATTTTTATAAGGAAAAACTTAGAAAAAAATAATTTGGCCATGGTATGAAGGTTTAAAGACTGAGAGCTAGAATCTAAAGTCACAGCTATTAAAATCATCTAGGCAAATGATAAGAATATGAGCAGGGCAAAGGACTGAAGTGATAGAAGTGGTGATAACAGAGACATTTCAAAAGAGTGTGGCTAGAGTATTTTATACTTTATTACATTTTCAGCCCTGAGCATAATGCATGTTCACATAATTTTAGTTGTCATGCTGAATTGTGAGCATTGACTATCAGAGATGAGAGAGAAAAAAAAAAACCTTATAGATAGATCTGCAGTCTCTTCCTGGGCATCTAGGGGGCCAATGGTGTCATTGACATAGATTCTGAACACAGGCAGAAGAAAAGCCTTTTCGAGAGAAATAAGAAACAAAGCTTTTGAGTTTTAGGTAAGTTTAAAACCAAATAATTTGGTATATCACATGTGATGTATGTACTGTAAGTAGCTCTGTTTAAATAGCTAATTTAATTTACTTCGATGAGCTAAATCAACTTAATTTAGCAATGTGTTGGTGATATAAGTCCTCTAATCTTTGCTCTTTTATGAGAAAAAATGGACATATTTATTAACTAATTTTAATTTGGTGAGTACCTGTTTTAATGGAATATATTACAAAGTTCTATAAAAACCCACCCTGCTTCAGGCGCTAGTGATATAGAACCCACCTGCCAATGCAGAAGACATAAGAGAGGCGGATTTGATCCCTGGGTCTGGAAGATCCCCTGGAGGAGGGCATGGCAACCCACTCCAGTATTCTTTCCTGGAGAATCCTATGGACAGAGGAGCCTGGTGGGCTACAATCCGTAGGGTTGCAAAGAGTCTGACACAACTGAAGCGACTTAGCACACACTCACACTTTCGATGGGAGAAAAAAGTTGGAGAGCTGAGAACATCAGGAAGGACTTTTTTGTTTAAAACCATGCTTTTAAGAATGGCTTGAAGAGTACAAGGTCAGAAGTGGTGGAGGGGAAGAGGACCAGATGGATTTCAAGAAAGCTAAGTTTTAAACATAGTGTACACTAGGGTTATAATGAGAAGAGTAAAATTTTGTAGTGTCTGCATTTATTTTTGTGGTGTATTTTTCATTTCTATTTTCTTCTTAAATAAAAGGAAGAATTTCACTTTGATCCACTAAAAAGCTAGTTAATGATTATAATTTAGTTGCTAGTGCAGGGCAATAGCTATTTATACAAATTATTACCCTAAACACCTGCTCCAGTTTTTCATGTATTATGCTAACAGTGTTTTTTGTCTTAATTAAAAATGTTAATTAGTGGTGATATAAACAGCAGAAGAAGAGCTGGTAACATATGCACAAGAATTTTACAATATGTGCATAACTTTTTTCAAACTGATGAACTAAGCATGAAAGCAATCTAAAACACTTATGAACAGTTGCAAATATTCAAGTGAATCTGAGAGTATTCTCTGAGCATCAGGCTAGGTTAACATATGATTGTTCTCTGCTTTCACATATTTTGCTTCTAACCTAATTATTGTACATTTATGAAATTGAACACTACTGTCCCCATTTAAATGTTTATATTTAGATTCCTAAGTTGATTTCTCAGCATGTTTTTTTTGCATGTTCATTTTTACCAATCTTATCAATTCATCTGCAAACCATTTCCTAGGATATTTAGAAATCTCACTTTAAAATTCTCCCACACAAACATTGGCAGATGCCTACTTTATTGATTAATTTAAAGATAGGAGATAGGGAAATGGGGGACTGATGGTTTCTAATGGCATAAATAATCTTTTGTTCTGTTCCTTGTCCTTTGAGGAAAGAAGTCACAGGTGGCAAGCATGATTTTCTATGCAATTCAACTACAGTTAGAATAATGCTAAATGAAGAAAATAAATTAAATTTCTGATATTCTTTTTCAAGTATCTTAACACAACTTTCCTCCAATAAGGCCACCCTATCAAAATATTTGTGATTGCTTTATAATCATCCCAAACCAAATAAACAAGCAAAACTTAAAACTGAACAGTTAAAAAAGAGTGGGGAATTAAGTTACAAATTTTGTCTTTCTTATCTACATAGTGACCAACATATATATATATATTTGATATGTCTTTCAACTGTACAAATTAAAATATTTTCCTTGTTTCTTTTAGAGAATTTGTATCCTATAGCATTTATTTAAGGATGAATAACTGAAATAATGAATATGGCAATTCCATATTTTTATTTCAGCAATCTCCCCTTTCACAACAATTTGAGGAACTACAAAATTAATGTATTTTGTAAATGTATTTTTTTTACATATTTCCAAATTATATTTGTTTTTCAGTTACTTAGTTGTGTCTGATGGAGAAGGCAATGGCACCCCACTCCAGTACTCTTGCCTGGAAAATCCCATGGACGGAGGAGCCTGGTAGGCTGCAGTCCATGGGGTCGCTGAGAGTTGAACACAACTGAGCAACTTCACTTTCACTTTTCACTTTCATGCATTGGAGAAGGAAATGGCAACCCACTCCAGTGTTTTTGCCTGGAGAATCCCAGGACAGGGGGAGCCTGGTGGGTTGCCGTCTATGCAGTCACACAGAGTCAGACAGGACTGAAGCGACTTAGCAGCAGCAGCAGCAGCAGCAGCAGTCGTGTCTGACTCTTTGTGACCCCATAGGCTGCAGCATGACAGGTTCCTCTGTCCTCCACTATCTCCTGGATTGCACTTAAATTCAAATTCTCATCAATTGAGTCAGTGATGCTATCTAACCATCTCATCCTCTACCATCCCCCTCTCCTTTTGTCTTCAATCTTTCCCAGCATCAGGGTCTTTTCCAATGAGTTAGCTCTTCACATCAGGAGGCCAAATTATTGGAGCTTGAGCATCAGTCCTCCCAATGAATATTCAGGATCAATTTCCTTTAAGATTGACTGGTTTGATCTCTATGTAGTCCAAGGGACTTTCAAGAGTCTTCTCCAGCACCACACTTCAAAAGCATTAATTCTTCTGCACCTAGCCTTCTTTATGGTCCATCTCACACAATTGTACATGACTAAGGGAAAAACTATAGTTTTAACTTCATGGATCTTTATCAGCAAAATTATGTTTCTGCTTTTTTATACACTATCTAGGTTTGTCACAGATTTCCTTCCAAGGAGTAAGCATCTTTTAATTTTTTGGCTGCAGTCTGGGTCCACAGTGATTTTGAAGCTATGATCTATCCATCTTGGGTGGCCCCACACAGCATGGCTCATAGCCTCACTGAATCACACAAGCTGCTTCACCATGATAAGGCTGTGATCCTTGAAGGGGAAACTCCAAATACAATAAGTTAAATAAGTAAATTAATGTATGGGCTCTTTTTAAAACAGAAATATCCCATCTTATTGGAGACCGTGAACAGTGATAGAAAGCACAATGGAGTTTATGAGTTCAAGCCTCCGATCTCTTGTGGGTCTTCCTGTGGCTGGGTTTCCTTTTCCATTGGTTTCCACTCAAATATTACATTTGTACTGAGTCTTTCTTCATAACCCAGTTCCAAGTACTTCCCTCTTTGCTATGTATCCATACATAAGCCTCCATGTACTTACTATCACATCACTCTGTGTCATTTTTCTCTGTAGCCCTTCCCAATTTATGAAATGGTTGTGTTTATTTGTTGGCTGGCTTATTAAAATGAAAGATCTATGAGAGCACAGACCTTCTCTATTCCCTTTATTCTAGATTTTCAGTTCATAGAACTGTGCTGGCTCCTAATTGAATGCTTTTTTTGAACAGGAGAACTGCCAATTAAGTATTGATGAAGTAACAGAAGCTGATCTGATGGTGAAGTTGGATGGATTCATCTTGACCATATTTACCCACCCAGATTTAGATTTATGAAAAATTCAAAAGAGAGCTCTAGAATCCTAAAGTCCTTTATTCTTAACTGCAGACTGTTTTTTTTTTTCCAATTATAGATTAAGATATAAAATTCATATCATTCATATCATTGATTACAACAAAGTTGAGAGTAATATAGATTATTGGAATCATGAGTCCACAAAGCTTGAGCAGGTATATGAGGGAATGAGAACAACAGGGTAGCATGAAATGAAAAAGGGATGCAACTGGCTTTATGCTTAAGGCTCTAAAGTAGAAATAACTCATTTCTTATAACATTATATGTATATATGTAAATATAAATATAATTGGAAAATGTATATGTAATCTAAATTTCTGCATATAATTTCTACATAAAATTTTGGTGTATCTATGATGTTACCATTTGTCTTATTCTTAATTTTTACATATAGTACTTTATAATATATTTTATATTTTGTATTGTACATAAATCAAATTTAAATATGTATACATATATATATATATAATGTTCTTTCATACACAGAGAGAGGGAAATAAAAACATTTTAAATATAAGGATGCTATTTAGAAAACAGATATACCTAGATTATGGGAAAATATATACTGGCTTTCATGAATGTTAACATGGTAACTCCGATAAATTACATGAACTAAAAAACTTGAAAATAAGTGAAGATGTCTTAGTTTTCCAATTTCTTCTGCCCTTTGACTCAAAAAGTCATATGTATCATGAAAATTTGGGAGATGATGTCTGTTTTCTTAATAATTCATTCAATGTTTTTCAATAACTCACAGTAATTATTCCTTCTCTTAACTCATCTGATTAAGAATCCAGACAAGGGTCCCTTAGTTTTCTACATTTTGTGAGAAATAGTAAGAAAAATATACATACTTTGTGGGAATTTGTGTATTCTTAGTTGTGTAGGACTTTCTAGGACATGTGACCAACTTGTAAAGGAAGTAGGCAATAGAACAGATTTTGAAAGCACAGCATACTTGGTATTGTACTTTCTGTTTATTACACTTTGGAGGGTACCAGAGGACAAGCAAATAGAGATACAAGAATGATAAAATGATAGTATGCAATTTGAACAGAAACAATGTACACTGTAGTTTATTCTAGCTATAGGTATAATAATGTGATTGGAAATATAAATTAGTAGGCAACTTAAATCCAAAGGAGGGAGTTGGCCAGGAAGATATAAATACATGACATTTACAAATGACATAGAACAAAATTTCCTACAAGAAAGGCATTTTGTGGATCACAATAAACTGAGGAAAATTCTTCAAGAGATGGGAATACCAGACCACCTGATCTGCCTCTTGAGAAATTTGTATGCAGGTCAGGAAGCAACAGTTAGGACTGGACATGGAACAACAGACTGGTTCCAAATAGGAAAAGGAGTTCGTCAGGCTGTATATTGTCACCCTGCTTATTTAACTTATATGCAGAGTACATCATGAGAAACACTGGACTGGAAGAAACACAAGCTGGAATCAAGATTGCCAGGAGAAATATCAATAACCTCAGATATGCAGATGACACCACCCTTATGACAGAAAGTGAAGAGGAACTCAAAAGCCTCTTGATGAAAGTGAAAGCGGAGAGTGAAAAAGTTGGCTTAAAGCTCAACATTCAGAAAATGAACATCATGGCAGCTGGTCCCATCACTTCATGGGAAATATATGGGGAAACAGTGGAAACAGTGTCAGACTTTATTTTTCTGGGCTCCAAAATCACTACAGATGGTAACTGCAGCCATGAAATTAAAAGATGCTACTCCTTGGAAGGAAAGTTATGACCAACCTAGATAGCATATTGAAAAGCAGAGACATTACTTTGCCAACAAAGGTCCGTCTAGTCAAGCCTATGGCTTTTCCAGTGGTCATGTATGGATGTGAGAGTTGGACTGTGAAGAAGGCTGAGCCCCGAAGAATTGATGCTTTTAAACTGTGATGTTGGAGAAGACTCTTGAGAGTCCCTTGGACTGCAAGGAGATCCAACCAGTCCATTCTGAAGGAGATCAGCCCTGGGATTTCTTTGGAGGGAATGATGCTAAAGCTGAAACTCCAGTACTTTGGCCACCTCATGGGAAGAGTTAACTCATTGGAAAAGACTCTGATGCTGGGAGAGATTGCGGGCAAGAGGAGAAGGGGACGACAGAGGATGAGATGGCTGGATGGCATCACTGACTCGATGGACTTGAGTGTGAGTGAACTCCGGGTGTTGGTAATGGACAGGGAGGCCTGGCATGCTGCGATTCATGGGGTAGCAAAGAGTTGGACACGACTGAGCGACTGATCTGATCTGATGATGTAAGTTTCTGATTTAATAATTAAATATTATTATATTATTTCTCTCAACCCACTCCAGTACTCTTGCCTGGAAAATCCCATGGACGGAGGAGCCTGGAAGGCTGCCGTCCATAGGGTCTCTAAGAGTCAGGCACAACTGATTGACTTCACTTTCATTTTTCACTTTCATGCATTGGAGAAGGAAATGGCAACCCACTCCAGTATTCTTGCCTGGAGAATCCCAGGGACAGAGGAGCCAGGTGGGCTGCCCGTCTATGGTGTCACACAGAGTTGGACATGACTGACATGACTTAGCAGCAGCAGCAGCATGCCTTTTTTCTGTTTTTCAAAAAGCATTATATATCTATGATTTCTCCATCATGCTTATGCATCTAAGTCACAACTTCTAACTTCTTTATAACATTCCATGGTGTCATCTGCCATATTTTACCCATCCAGTATCCAAAAGATGAGCAGTCAATTTGCTTCCAATTCTTATCCCTGGCAAAGAACTGCTTCAGTGAATAACCTTGCACATGTCTCTGTATGGAGCTTTGTAGACTGACTGCCAATGCCCACAGTCTTACCAGCAGTGAGAGTCACATCCCCACTAGTGCTTGACATTTTCCAGCTTTTTTATTATGGCCAGTCCAATAAGCAAAGCCATATTTTTCTGCTTTAATTTTCTTTCCTCTGCTTACTTATAATTATGAACATTTTCATATATTCATTAGCTCTGGCAGGTTTTTCTTCTGTATTTTTTTTTTTTTTACTTCTTTGCATTTTTAAAGTATTTTTATTTAGTCTTTTCTTTGTTGATTTGCAGAAGTTCTCTGTCTATTCTGGGTGAGAATTTGTTGTCATTTATAGATAGCTAGAGCATATTTTCATATTTTCTTATATATCTTTTCACTTTCACCATTCTTCTATCCTATGAACAGAAAAATAAAAATCTGATGTAATCTATTAATCATCTTTGGCTTCAATTTTGTGTTTTGAAGTTTCTTTTAAAACAATCTGTTTCCAATCTAGGACAGAAAAGTAGTTTACATGTTTATTAATTATATAGTAAGTCTTTAATCCAACTAGAATCCACTTGCATGTAGAAAATAGAATCCAGTATCATTCAGAATTTTAGAAAATAATGCAGTGTTACTTTTCTTGGTATGCTAATCATTTTTCTAATACCATATGCTAAACTTTATAAAATTTCCCTAGTATACAGCATTGGTGCCCCTTTAGGATATTATAAATTTGCACTGTGCATCTGTCTACTGTTTGCTCTTTGTTTTTCCAATAGTTTTTTTTTTTTTTTTTTACTGGTTAAAACAGTTTATTATTGCTGTTGTCATTAATATTATCACTGTTCTGATTTGAAAGTATTTGTCACGTCTCCAGAAAAGTCACCGTCTTTATTTCCTTTTACAAAATTGACTTAGTTACCCACTGTTCTGTATTTCTATGTATATAAGTGTAAGTTTATAAAGGATCTTACAAATACAAATGTAATTGATTTTGGGATTGCTTTGTGGAGATAAATCATCTTTTTATACTATTAAGTTATCTTCTCTAAAAATATGAATAATCTCCTCATTCTTTTAGATCAGTGGCAGTCTTGTCCTTTTGGAGACATTTGGCAATTTCTGGAGATATTTAGTATTTTTGTTGTTACATCTGGAGAGATACTACTGAAACCTAGGCAAGGATGCATATCCTACAATGCACAGGGCTATTCTACCTGAAAAAGAATTATGCTACAAAGTGCCATTAATGCTAATATTGGGAAACCTTAATTTAAATCATTGTCTTTCCTTTATTAGATATTTAAAGGTTTTTCATGAAATGTCTATTAATTCTTAGTAACATAGTTCCTAAATATTTTACATTTTTACTTGCTCTTTGTATATCTTACTCTCATTTGTATTTTCCAGCATATAATTGCTGCTGTAGAGAAACAGTACTGAGTTGAGCATGCTAAGTTTTTATTTCATTTCTGAAGTCTTGTTAAACTTTTAGTTAACTATAATAGCTCATTGATTCTATTGGCTTTTCTAGGTAAATTAGTCTATCATTTTCAAATAAATTAAACTTCTCTTTTGCTTCTTTATGGATAAGATTGGTTAGGATCTTTATTACAATGTAGTAGGAAAGTAACATTAGACATTCTTTTCTTTATTCCTGATGTTAAAAGAAATACATATAAAGTATACTTATTAAGTATAATGTAATATTTGTTACCAGGTTTTGGTAAATAAAGTCAACTTCTATATACTTAAGAAGTATCTATTCTTTTACTAAGCATTTGTATCACAAATAAGTGAAGAACTTATTTGTGTTATTTTTCTGAAAGAATTTATTAGTGCACTCTCTTTGCTTCTAATAGTCTAATAGTCCATATTAGATTTTTTGCAATAGTCCAAAATAGATTTTCTTCCCTAATCTGTTAGATTATCAAACACACTAATCCATTTTTTTTCCTGCTATTGAAACATTTTCACATCTGTGGAATAAAGCTCTTTAACCATAAAGTATAACTATACTATTAGAATCAATTACTTAGTAATTTCCTTTGAATTTTAATATCTGTATTTCTCAGTGAAATGGGCCTGTACTTGTTTTTGTTTGTTTAGCCTTGATCTAGTTTTGGAAACATAATTGTAGGGCCTTTTAAATTAATTGATAAATGAACAATTTTTAATATTATTGGTACAATTTAATTAAAATTAATTGTACCTTGAAAATTTTATAACTCAAAATTATCTGTTTGAAACGACTGAATGAAATTTTGAGATATCTAATTTAATTTCTTTCACATTTACTTATTCATCTTCTATTATGCACTAATCAATATTATACTAACCATGATCCACAGATTTTGATAACAGTTTTATTATAATTCAGTTTTAAATAGTTCTAGATTTCATTTGTAACCCTAGTGTGCTTTTATATGTTATTTTGTTACCAACCACTGAGACCTAGCTGAAACACATAAAGTCAGGTTATGGACTATTAGAAGCAAAGAGAGTGCCTTGGCTTGAAAGCAAGGGGAAAGAGGCAACTCGAAATAGCACTCCTCAGTATTGGGAGTCAAGCAGTTCCCATAATAGAGCCGCTTTGCCAGATGAATTCTTAAAGAACTCAAGCAAGTGCATGTTAAGGCTTTAAAATATGCTAAATTGACTGACAAAGAACAGGGAAAGAAGGAAACTCCAGGTCAATTCCTAGATAGACTACAGGGCTTGGTGGCTCAGCTGGTAAAGAATCTGCCTTCAGTGCAGGAGATCTGGGTTCTATCCCTGGGTTGGAAAAATTCCTTGGAGAAGGGAAAGGCTACCCCCCAGTATTCTGGCCTGGAAAATTCCATGGACAGCATAGTCCATGGGGGTCCCACAGGGTTGGACACAACTGAACAACTTTAACACACAAAGGGAATGATTTTCATTAAGCTGGAAAGAGTAAATGTTCATTGAAGAATTCTAAGACTAAATATTGATTAGTGACTACAAAGGGGAAGAGAGGAAGGAGATAACATTGAGATGTTAGTAGATGCCATCTATTGTATTTTATGATACACTTGTAAGCACTAACTGCAGAAGACACCATTAAAGAGATATGTGTTAATAAAGATACAAATGCTTTATATTTTGAAAACTTTGATTTGACTCCTGTTTTGTAGTAGGCATGAGATATGGTGCTTAGATCACCCTTTAGGAAACAATTCTAGCTTCAAGGGTTAGTCAGCAAACAGCCTCCACTTATCAGCTCCTTCTGGATCTCCAGAGGGCCACTTCATTTGAAATGGTAACCTTTTTTGGGTAGTCCATAGCCCAGGGGCAGGAAGACCTAGATGTTTCAGCCAACAAAGGAGAAATTCTACATGCAGTATTCCTCTAGAACTCCTATGTCAAGTGCTTGTTCCTGCATCACAGTTGAACTTCTTCCTTGATGCAATCTTGCATCCTCCTACAGCTTTTCAGATGTACCAATTCCTTATAAACACCTTACATCCTTAACTCTGCCTGGGAAACCACCTAGAGGAAACAAACCTGCTCTGTGTTGGACAATGAATTATAGAGGACAACAGCATCTGTTAGGAGATCATTATAATAGGCTGCTGCTGCTGCTACTGCTAAGTCACTTCAGTCGTGTCCGACTCTGTGCGACCCCATAGACGACAGCCCACCAGGCTCCCCCGTCTCTGGGATTCTCCAGGCAAGAACACTGGAGTGGGTTGCCATTTCCTTCTCCAATGCATGAAAATGAAAAGTTAAAGTGAAGTCGCTCAGTCGTGTCCGACTCTTAGTGACCCCATGGACTGCAGCCTACCAGGCTCCTCCGTCCATGGGATTTTCCAGGCAAGAATACTGGAGTGGGGTGCCATTGCCTTCTCCGTATAATAGGCTAGATGGAGGCAAATACGTGGAAGGGATCTACTTTATTGAAATTTTCAGTTCTCAATTCTAAAAGTTGATATTTGCCAGAAGAAGAAAATCAAGTCATTAACCCATGTTTTAATCATATGACAATTTTTTTCTTTTTTTTTTTTTAATGTAGAATAGACTTTTATTTTCTGGTGATGATATTTTATTTTATTTTATTTATTTTTATTTTTTTAATTTTAATTTTATTTTTTAACTGTACAATATTGTATTGGTTTTGCCATATATCAAAATGAATCCGCCACAGGTATACATGTGTTCCCCATCCCGAACCCTCCTCCCTCCTCCATCCCCATACCATCCCTCTGGGTCATCCCAGTGCACCAGCCCCAAGCATCCAGTATCATGCATTGAACCTGGACTGGCGACTCATTTCATATATGATATTATACATGTTTCAACGTCATTCTCCCAAATCATCCCACCCTCTCCCTCTCCCTTGGACTTTGGACAATTTTTTTCTTGAGTTTTGGCTCAGAATTGGTGGCTCACATTTGCAAGATTCAAGTGTTCTGTTTTAGATAGAATTTTACTTATGTGATGCTTATGTCTTACGCTAGTTTGATCTCTTTAAAAATAAAAGTTGAATATCTTCAATGTTTGGTTTATGGCCAAAGTAGAGCTGGTTTCCTTTCATCCTCTGTTGTATGAAATACATCATATTGATAAACATCACTTGTTTATATTAATTTTTTATTACTCTACCAGGGAAAGGAAAGTTTTGTAAGTCATTGGCATGTTATTATTTTCCTTTACAAATAAGTAATATCTTTGTATAGTGACAAATTACTGTAAACAATTATACTTTTGTATCTGTTTCAGTTCAGTTGCTCATTCATGCCCTGACTCTTTGGGATCCAATGGATGCAGCATGCCAGGCTTCTCTGTCCGTCACCAACTCCTGGAGCTTGTTCAAATTCATGTCCATTGAGTCGGTGATGCGATCCAACCATCTCATCCTCTGGCATCCCCTTCTCCTCCTGCCTTCAATCTTTCCCAGCATCAGGGTCTTTTCCAGTGATTCAGTTCTTTGCATCATGTGGCCAAAGTATTGGAGTTTCAACTTCAGCATCAATCCTTCCAATGAATATTCAGGACTGATTTCCTTTAGGATGGAATGGTTGGATCTCCTTGCAGACCAAGGGACTCTCAAGAGCCTTCTCCAACACCACAGCTCAAAAGCATCAATTCTTCAGCATTCAGCTTTCTTTATAGTTCAACTCTCACATCCATACATGACTACTGGAAAAAACATAGCTTTGACTAGATAGACCATTGTTGGCAAAATAATGCCTCTGCTTTTTAATATACTATCTAGGTTGGTCATAGATTTTCTTCCAAGGAACAAGCATTTTTAAATTTCATGACTACAGTCACTATCTGCAGTGATTTTGGAGCCCAAAAAAATAAAGTCTGACACTGTTTCCATTGTTTCCCCGTCTAATTTCCATGAAGTGATGGGAAGGGATGCCATGACCTTCATTTTTAGAATGTTGAGATTTTAAGTCAACTTTTTCACTCTCTTTTTTCTCTTTTATCAAGGAGCCCTTTAGTTCTTCTTTGCTTACTACCACAAGGGTAGTGTCGTCTGCACATCTGAGGTTATTGATGTTTCTCCTGGCAATTTTGATTCCAGCTTGTGTTTCAGCCAGCCTGGGATTTTGCATGATGTACTCAGCTTATAAATTAAGTAAGGAGGGTGAGAATATACAGCCTTGACATACTAATTTCTATTTGGAAATAGTCTGTTCCATGTCTGGTTTAACTGTTGCTTCTTGAGCTGCATACAGATTTCTCAAGAGGCAGATCAGGTGGTCAGGTATTACTATCTCTTGAAGAATTTTCCACAGTTCGTTGTGATCCACAGAGTCAAAGGCTTTGGTGTATTCAGTGAAGTAGAAGTAGATGTTTTTCTGGCATTCTCTTGCTTTTCTGATGATCCAGTGGATGTTAGCAATCTGATTTCTGGTTCCTCTGCCTTTTTAAAATCTGGCTTAAACATCTGTAAGTTCATGGTTCACATACTGTTGAAGCCTGGCTTGGAGAATTTTGAGCTTTACTTTACTAGCGTGTGAGATGAGTGCAATTGTGTGATAGTTTGAGCATTCTTTGGCATTGCCTTTCTTTGGGTGATTGTCTGAGCATTCTTTGGCATTGCCTTTCTTTGGGATTGGAATGAAAACTGACCTTTTCCAGTCTTGCGGCCACAGCTGAATTTTCCAATATCGCTAGCATATTGAGTATAGCACTTTCACAGCATCGTCTTTTAGGATTTGAAATAGCTCCCCTGGAATTCCATCACCTCCACTAGTTTGGTTTGTAGTGATGCCTCCTAAGGCCCACTGAACTTTGCATTCTAGGTTGTCTGGCTCTAGTTGAGTGATCACCCCGTCGTGGTTATCTGGGTCATGAAGGTTTTCTTTGTATAATTCTTCTGTGTATTCTTGCCACCTTTTCTTAATATCTTCTGCTTCTGTTAGGTCCATATCATTTCTGTCCTTTATTGTGCCCATCTTTGCATGAATGTGCTTTTGGTATCTCTAATTTTAATACTTTTGCATAATTGATATATGTATTATTAATTATGCTACAAAAACAAGTAAGCAAAAGTGATCATATTTGTATTTACCAGAGGCAGAGGTTAAGGGGGTGGGGAATTGAATGAAGAAAGTCAAAAAGTACAAATTTCAGATTATAAGATAAATTAGGATTGTAATGTACATGATAAATATTATTAACAGTGCTAGTGTTGCTTAAGAAAGTTAAGAGAGTGGATTTTGGAAGTTCTTACCAAAAAGAAAAAGTATTTTTTTCTTTTATTTTTTATCCATATGATATGATGAATTTTCACTAAAATTATTGTGGTAATCACAACACGATGTATATAAGTCAAATTATTATGCTGGACACCTTAGATTTATGCAGTACTGTATGTCAATATCTCAACAAAACTGGGAGGAAAAATAATAAGCAGTATATTACTCAAATTACTTCCTTTCTTAATTTCACATTATTATATCATTTTATATACTTGCTCTCAGTATATTAAATCAATTAAAATAATATTTATGTTTCTAGCAATATATGTCCTTTTGGAATCCTGATGTCAACATCATACTTCTCTGGAATAGGTTCAAGTTTATGGCTACCTTGCTTGAAAATACTTTATGAAAAACAAAATCAATGCACTCGTAAGAGTCTTGTCAAGAGTCAGTTAAGTGGCCAGAAAAAAACTGCTTCTGAATATCAAAAGCTGAGTAAAAGTAAACCATGATCTCATGCCAGAGTAAGGCAGTAATAGCTTAATGATGCAATCTCCTAAGACATTCTTGATTATTTTACCATAATAGAGCATCATGTCCATAGCTTTCAAAAGTGACTTCCCAGAATTGCTATCAAGCTCACAAAATTTAGCTGATGTTAGTAATATGCAACAATCTTCAAGTTCTATAAATATAAGAATGTGTAGGGATTATGTCATAGAATGAGCCCGATAAACTTAACTCAAAATAAATAGATATCCATTGGGCCTAACCACTGAAACTAAAATAGTAGTGATCACCAGTTGAAACTAAAATAGTAGTGATCCTATAACTTTGAACAATCATGGATAATGTATATCCTTGAAGAAAACTTTTCAAAATGAACACAGAATTACTAACTTCAAGAATATACATTTCATTATGGAATATGAAATATATTTATAAACAATCATGGCATCAGATAGATGAATATAGATAATCTAAGAGGGATTCCAATAGCTGTAGGAAAACAAAGTCAACTGATGGTCCTTGGGATTATTCTTTGCTCCTTAAGATACAGCAACTTGTTAAACACGTGATATAGAGACAGCTCTACCAGAGACATCTGTTCTGTAGAGTAAAGAAAGATAGTAAAAGAAAGTGAAATTGCTCAGTCGTGTCCGACTCTTTGAGACCCCATGGACTGTAGCCTACCAGGCTCCTCCGTCTATGGGATTTTTCCAGGCAAGAATACTGGAGTAGGTTGCCGTTTCCTTCTCCAGGTGACGTCCTGACCCAGGGATCAAACCCTGGTCTCCCGCATTGTAGGCAGAGGCTTTACTGTCTGAGCCACCAGGGAAGTCTCTGTAGTGTAAAGGAATTGCTAAAAAGTGACTGCTTAGCCAGAAGCTATATTTGCAAACCATGTGGGACAGTGTTATGAGTTTTTTTTATAAAACCTCTATACTCTTAGCTGCTATTGACCAAATGTTAACACTGAAGATTTCCTTAGAAATCACAGTTTTGAGATGGCAGAAACATAGCCCCATTGAGTTCTTGAACCTCACTGAGTTCAGCACACTGCATCACAGGAACTTCAAAATTTAAAGATTATAATTAAGAATAAGGTTAAAATAAATTGTCAAGTGATTCTACCTGTTTATGAGTGTATATGTATACACAGAGAGATGAATGTATATGTATACATAGAGTGATGTATATCATAGCATAAATATGATTGAATATATATATATATATATATATGTTGAATACACACACACACACACAAAAGATCTGATTGCTTCTTCAGTATTTCCCAAACTAACATTTTTGTGTGTGAAGAATTCTTAAGCTTAAACTTCTTCAGAGATGTTTAATATACCTTGGAATGAGAACAAGCGATCCTTCCCACTTGCTTTTATCTTCCTCTTGTTCTCATCTACACTTTCATCCCCTTACCACACATCTTGTTAATGCAGAGAACTACATATGCTTCACAACAAAAGTCTTTTCATGCAACTCTGTATCCTCAACAGCTGGCATACCATGGTCCCTAGTAATTTAATGAATGTTTTGATTAAATGAATAAATTTGTGAATAAATAAATCATAAGATCAGTGAGATTCTAGTTGTTCCCATTTATCTCTATATGTTTCTTGACATTTTCTGCTCACTGGGATTGCAGATATTTTCCAAAAAGTTTGCTTGCACTGTTCATATTGGCAGAAGGGAGGCATGCCTTAAGTATAAACTTTTAAGGACACCTGATGAATTCACTCTTCATCTTGACTATTTCATGGCATCCTTTCTAAGAATCGTATCTTTCTTTCTTAGTATTCTTAAAAGCAAGAACATCTTTCTCTTAATGGTGTAGTCAGTTGAATAACTCAGCTTGTATTAATAGCATGAAAAACAGAAGAGGTTCTACAGTTCTCTGGTTTTTGAACTTGCTGAAAGAGGAAACAACTATTGTGTCTATTTAGTTTCATTTGTGGCTGGTCAATCTGAAACACTATTGCTGCCTCTCAACTAGTAACATTTCCTAATAGCACTCAGTCTATAATAACATCCTTACAATATTCTTCTATACCTTTTAATCAAGATAAGTTGTTTTATAGGGCATTTGTATAAAATGTTTATAATATAATTATGCAGGTGGATTACACAAATAATAAAATCTCAGTAGACCACTTCAGACTCAGGGGTCAGCAAAACTTTTCTGTAAAGGACAAAATACAAAGTATTTTAGACTTCATAGGTCATATTGTCCCTGTCACAATGACTCAACAATGTCATTACAGTTCAAAAATAGCCAAAGAAAATGAACAGGTTTGGTTATATATCAATGAAACTTTATTTCTAAAGATAGGCAATACATTAGATTTGGCTCATAGCCATGAATTGCCAATCCCTGCCCCAGACCATTTTATTAAACTAGGAAATGATTATTGTTAGATACAATTTATAAGTCGTAAAACATATCCGAGCCTAAGGTCCAAATAGATTAGGTTTAATTAGTAGAAGTAGATTTTGTTGCACCAGCAATTTAAGGAAAACATGTATAACTAACAAGATGTTCTGACAAATAGAAAGCAAATAAAACCTGTAGTGTTTTGACTCTGTCAAAACCATAGGAATGAGGTGATCAAATAACACATATGACATCCTATAAGAAGAAGCATGGAGTCTAGTTGAGAATACTGTTTTCCAGCCTCAATTCTCTTTGTCCTGATTACAAAGACTTTTATATATGTTAATGCTACTATAGTGAGGAAAGCTTCAGGCAAATTAATTAAACACTAATTAAAGAGAGAAAAATACATGGTATGACAAACTCTACCTCGGGGAAGCTTTGTGGGTTTGTTTGAAGAGGCCATTGGAGTGTAAAAAGTATATCATAAAAGATGATAAATTGAGTATAAAAGATAGTAAACTTAATATGTGAGTTTATGAGCATCTTAGACAGATCTGCCAGAGCCTCTATTGAAATGGTCTTCATATAGCCAGTTTAAGCCACGTATCAGTGCATTCACTTTGCTCAGCCGTTCAACACAGTACTAGTACTATATGAGAGGAATCTCCAGGAAAGGCCCATTCTCTTGTTTGGTGGCTTTGGTGAATTAGCTTGGAACATGCAAGAGTAGAAGTTTGTCACCTTGTTGTTTGTTCTATTGCTGCTATCAGGAAAGGTCAAAGCATCCTAATGAATAGAGTGAGTGAATGAGTGAGTGAGTGATAGTCGCTCAGTCGTGTCTGACTCTTTGGGACCCCAAGGACTATAGTCTGCCATGCTCCTCTGTCCATGGAATTCTCCAGGCAAGAATACTGGAGTGGGTTGCCTTTTCCTTCTCCAGGAATGAATAGAAGGCTGATTGAATAGAAAATCAACAATAAATAATTAGCTTCCCATTTAGAGTTCAAGATCTCTGCCTCTCATCTAGTTCCTCTGCATTAATAAAATGAGAAGTCACTGGGATAAAAATCTAGAGATTGAATTGCTAAAGGAGCTAGGTTTTTTATTAAAGGCCAAATATATGTGATTCAGGGAAAGTCCTCTTAATATAAGTATTTTCAAGCGCCCATGCTACTTCTTCTTTCAAGAGACAGTAAAAAGTTCTTGCCCACTAAGTTTCATTTTTATGTAGTGATGATTGAATAAAGATTCATTTCAGGTCAGACAGAGTTCCTCCTTGATAACCTGTCATGAATCTTGGAGGCATGGATAACATTATTTCCCACTGAAATAATATGATCATGTCTCCTTTCAAAACTTCGTGTTGTACCAAAATCTCATTCAGGAAGTGGCATGCTACAGTATAAAGAGTACTGCATTGAGAATCATAAAAATGTCTTTTTCTCCCCTTACTGTGGAATCTTGTGAAAATTCAATCACTTTTCAAAATCCAAGTCTCTCATTGACTGATTAAGTCAGCCAACATTTTATAGTGCCCCTATGTCCTGGGTAATGTGCCTTAGTCACTGCCTTCAAGAAACTCAACATCCAGTAAAAGGCGTAAGTAGAAGTGATGATCTTAATTCAAATTATTATATATCCGTGAGTCTAGCAACATATTATTTTTTAAAGATTTTTTTTTTTTGCAGTGAAAACAGCACCTGCATTTATTTTACAGATTTTAAAAGTGCTATCCTAAAAAGAAAATTCTGATGAGTTCATGTTACAAAGAAACATTATTTTGAAATCATGATGTAGCTAACCACATGAAAACAGAGGAAACTAAGGTGTTGCCTTTAACCACAGGAATGGTAAAAATATGGCAAAATTCAAAATTGAATGAACTGAAAACAGAACAAAACCCACCAAGAAAAGTAGGTTGAAAGGGATAAACTCATGTTTATAAAAATTAGAGGTTATGTTTTTATGGCACAAATATGCATGTAGAAGAAAATTATCAAAACTTTGCTAAGCTATTGTGCATTATTATTATTATTATTATGAAACATGTTTTCTAGCCGAAAATCATCCTTAAAAAATAGCATGCATAAACATCTGAAAAGCTTGGCTTTACCTCTGTTTATAAAGCCAGGCTTTTCAGATATTTATGCAGAGAAATTACTTTACCAACAAAGGTCCATCTAGTCAAAGCTATGGTTTCTCCAGTAGTCATGTATGGATGTGAGAGTTGGACTGTGAAGAAAGCTGAGCGCTGAAGAATTGATGCTTTTGAACTGTGGTATTGGAGAAGACTCTTGAGAGTCCTTTGGACTGCAAGGAGATCCAACCAGTCCATCCTAAAGGAAATTAGTCCTGAATATTCATTTAAAGGACTGATGCTGAAGCTGAAACTCCAATACTTTGTCCACCTGATGTGAAGAACCGACTCATTGGAAAAGACCCTGATGCTGGGAAAGATTGAAAGCAGGAGGAGAAGGGGACAACAGACGATAAGATGATTGGATGGCATGACTGACACAATGGACATGAGTTTGAGTAGGCTTCAGGAATTGGTGATGGACAGGGAAGCCCGGTATGCTGCAGTCCATGGGGTTGCAGAGAATTGGACACGACTGAGTGACTGAAAATCTGTTTACATTTTAATCCACCATTATAGTCTGGAAGATTTAGTGTTCTGTCAATTTTTTAGAGAAGGAAAAATGATATGAAATCTAAATGATTTTGTTAAAGAATCAAATACATAATTGCTAGGTATCCCCCAAAATAATTACATAATGTTCTTGGTTCAAACACTAAATGCATATCTCACATCCTCAAATAGTACACACCCTGAAGAACTAAAAACACACGAGATCTAAAAATTACTGGTTCCTCTTGCTGTAGGTTTCTTTTCTTTTAAGTAAGAGTTTCTATCCTGGCTTGAGACATCAAAAAGTCATATATATATATTACAGTCAGAGATATATTATAGAGGTATATATTATAGGAAGTATAATTGTAGTTAGAAACTTTGAGTTACTTCAGGGAAATTGTGTTGAAATGGGATTCTCTAGGTATTTCATTGCTTATGGGCTAACAGCATATACTGTATAGACTTGCATAGATATCATAAATACTAAAGTACTAATGTAATCTGCCTTGTGATGTTCTGTTATCAGGTCTAATAAGGAAGTGTGGAGATTCAGTGTGAAACACATGATTTTTCAATTTACAAAATTAGTGTAAAATACAATTACAAAATGTCATATTTTCCCTTCAAGTTCTCTATATATTTGTATCTGACTTTTTAAAAAGTTATATTGTGATAGAAAACCTGTGTGCATGAAGAGATATGGGTGGTCGAATGGAAAAGAATCTGTTGATCACTTTTAAACAGAAATAGAGACATTTTAGGAATAAATTCAATATTGGGCTATAATAATTGAGTGTGCATGCATGCATGCTAAGTTGCTTCTGTAGTGTCCAACTCTTTGCAACTCCATGGACTGTAGCCCATGAGGCTCTTTTGTTCATGGGATTCTCCAGGCAAGAATACTGGAGTGGGTTGCCATGCCCTTTTCCAAGAGATCTTCCTGACCCGGGGATGGAATTCCAGTCTCCTGCCAGTCATGTGTTGCAGGTGGATTCTTTACTGCTGAGCCACCAGGGAAGCCCTTATTAAGAGTAAGAGTTTGTTTAAATCTCCCTGGGCTTAAAATTAAAGAACATTTTGCACCTCAATTTATTCAGAGTTTCCAATGCCTAAGAATTCTGTTAGAATTCTTTATGTTTAATTAATACATAATATCTCTTAATCTTTAAATCATGGGATTAATTAATATTTATACCCATTTACAGACAAGTAAAATGAAGTTTTAAAGAGCTAAACAGCTCAATACTAGGCTTCACAGCCAATAAATTACAGAGTTGGAATTTTAACTTCAGGTGATCCTGACAATAAAGGTGATGCTCCCCAAAATATGACTATTCTCTCTCAGAAATTGGGGCAAATAAAGGAGGCTAAATATCTGGTGAAAACAATTTATGTCTTCCTGTTGCTTGTATGGGGTGGTGGTAACATGTATCTCCTACAATAGAACTTCCTCTGAGACAGATGCAGAGAAATAACTTGAGTCCCAGATTTTCTGTACAAAATTTAAGATCATCCTCTGAAAGAAGAAAATCTAAACTCAGATACAGGTGTGAGAGCCTCCCAACCTGTTTGATAAAGACACTTTCCTAATCAAGTGTTGAGGGAATGGTTAAAACACCAGCCAGTTGGAACAGTGACTGAACAGGTGCAGCAGCAAATAGCCTGAAAATGAGCAGGACTCATTTCAGAAGTTTTTGATTATCCTGAGTGCAGGTCATTTCCAAAGTTGATTTTTTTTTTCCCTCAAATTCCTTGTGTTGCTATAGTTTTCCATAGAGATAAACCTTGCAAATATGAAAGGTCAATTTAGTTGAATGGAAGTCATTTTACTTGCTTACCAATTATTTCAGATCAAATCCAGGAAAGATAAAAGAGTCTAATACATTTGGTCCCAATTCATCTTCATGATCTTTTCGGAATGATTTGTCCCCATGGTGTAATACGGCCAGTGTCTAAAAGTAAATATTTATTATATAAATATAATATATTTATATTTAAATATAATTATAAATATATATAATTTATAATTTATTATATATATATTATATATATTATTTATTATATATTTAATATATAAAATATATTAAATTTATAGTCTATTTCAGTCTATTATCAATATGAATCAGGAAATTTGAGTCCTTGTTCAAGGCACTGCAATATTTGCTCTTGTAAAAGTAATAATGTTTTTACTGATGACAGCTGTATTCTCTGACTCTGGCAGTCTTAGAGTAGGATATCATTCATCCTATTTCCTGTCCATGATTTTAACAATGATAAGGATTCACCCAAACTGATCAAATACTGCAATGAAAAAAGATAGGAGAAAATTCTGACAAGGAGTTTTACCTCTCAAGCACACTTCAGACACACTGTACATTGAAGATTTACCTGGTCTGATTGATAACGTAGTATCACCTCACGCCTTAAATATTGCACCTCAGACAATCTACATTGTCTAAATTGCCATGTATACTAAGAGGAAGATTAAATAAATTGCCCACTCTTTGCAGTCCTATCTCAATTCTCAGTGTTAAAACACTCTGTGAGATGCTGGCAGTGTGTGTGTGCACACAAAAGAAAATGAATGCTGAACTAATGGAACAACAACAACAAAAACATGGAGCGGTGGATTTAAATTTTTATCCATTTTACATTTTGTTAACTTGAGCTTCCAAAGATCAATGAACTTCCTACCCTCCCCCAAAAGGACAAACAAATTACTGAACATAAATTTCTTTTAACCAAACAAAGGAAATACCTATAAATCTGTAGAAGTGTTTTAAAGTGTCTTTTTTTGAGGACTAAAAATATTGGGCTTCCCTTATAGCTCAGACAGCGAAGAATCTGCTTGCAATGCAGGAGACCTGGGTTAGATCCCTGGGTCCGGAAGATCCCCTGGAAAAGGGACTTGTAAGCCACTCCAGTATTATTGCCTAGAGAGTTCCATGGACAGACCATGGGGTCACAAAGAGTCGGACATGACTGAGCAACTAACACACAAAAATATTACACCATTTGAATTACGTTATTCCCTTGAAGGATCATTATTTTTTGCTCTGTTTCACATGACCATACTTTAACATTTTTTTAAATAATTTAACTGATTCCATAAACCCTACATGAGGAAACCTGAGCATATTAGCATGATATATAACTGTGCCCATCTCAATCTGGTTGAATGGATTAGTGGAAAGAGATTGAATCTTGAAGTCACACAGACTAAAGTTTAAATTTAGTGATGATATTTAATGAAAATTGACCTTGAAAAAATGACTTAAAATCCTTGGATCTCAGGCGTATTATTTATAACACAGACTGAAAATCCTCTGTGTAGGATTCTTGTAGAGAATACACCTCATGCAAATTTGATGTTCCTTAGAATTGTTCACTTTTCCTTACTACTGCTTCCCTCATTTTCTAATTTTTTTTCAGCTTCAACTCCTAGTCTCCAATGATTTTGCTCTACACTCTAAGAAATAATTACGTTTTCATGGACATGATAAATGTTTCTATATCTCTCTGAAGTTACTCTACTTTCTTCTTTGGATGAAATAGCCTTCAGTATCTAGTAACCTCTACTTTTTCCAATGTCAAGATGAAATGCCAGTCCTTCAGTGAAATCTTTCTTGAACCTGCAAATATAAGTAATCTTTTCCTTTTAATTGTTCCCATAGCATTTATATTTCTACTTTTAAAATTTTATTTTATTGAAGCATAGTTGATTTATAATGTTATATTAATTTCTGCTGTGTAGAAAAATGATTCAGTTTATATGTATGTATATATACATACACACACATATATATATGTGTGTATGTGTATATATATATGTCTATACATACACATATATATACATACATATACATATATATGTATATATGTGTGTGTATGTATATATATGTATATACATTCTTTTTCATATTCTTTTCAATGTCTCTGTGTTGCTTATGACAGCATATTGAATATAGCTCCTTGTGCTACACAGTAGGACCTTGCTGATTATCAATTCTATATATAATAGCTTGCATCTGTTAATCCCAATCTCTCAACCCAACCCTCTCCCACTCTTCCTCCTCCTTAGCAACCAAAAGTCTGTTCTTACCATAGTATTTTTAAATACCTCTATTACACCACTTATGGTACTACAAAAACAGTACTTTATTTTCGGTCCATAATGTCCAGTTATAAAGTAAATTTTAAACTATAGGAATAGGATTTTTATTGTATATTTACTTATACAAACAAAAATCCATTGTACTAAGAAGAAACTGTTTTTTAATGTTTGTTCACTCAGTAAAAAAGTTATTGAAAATAAGCAGACTGTTTAAAACTATTGATTGTCTATAATTTGTGTAGTTCTTCAATGTTAAAGTATTTTGAAAAATAATTTTTAAAATTAGACATGGTTTAAAATACACAAAAATATTAAACAATTATGTTTGCTTCTGAATTTTCTGATTTAATTGTGAAAATCTAATTCTTAGTTTTAATAAATAATTACTCTCTCTTTCTGTAACTATTATGAATACATAATTAATCATTTAAAAATTCAATTTTTATCTTCTTCTGAATTTTTCATAGGTTATTAATACCACTCTGTTTTTGTTTCTAACATTATAATACTTAGCATCCTCTGTATTGAAAGAAGACTCAGTCAGGTGTAATAGAATACCATCCTTGTTTGTAATAATTGAGAATGAACAGTTAATAAGAATTTTTCCATTGTTCTGTGTAGGTAATTATTCTCTGGGTAATTTTTAATCTCGGAAACAGATAAGATGTTTTGTGTCAAGTATGTGACTCTGCAATATTCAAATTAGATCAGATCAGTTGCTCAGTCGTGTCCGACTCTTTGCGACCCCGTGAATCGGAGCGCACCAGACCTCCCTGTCCATCACCAACTCCCGGAGTTCACTCAGACTCACGTCCATCGAGTCAGTGATGCCATTCAGCCATCTCATCCTCTGTCGTCCCCTTCTCCTCTTGCCCCCAATCCCTCCCAGCATCAGAGTCTTTTCCAATGAGTCAGCTCTTCACATGAGGTGGCCAAAGTACTGGAGCTTCAGCGTTAGTCAAAGTCAAAGGCTTTGGCATAGTCAATAAAGCAGAAATAGATGTTTTTCTGGAACTCTCTTGCTTTTTCCAGGATCCAGCAGATGTTGGCAATTTGGTCTCTGGTTCCTCTGCCTTTTCTAAAACCAGCTTGAACATCAGCAAGTTCACGGTTCACATATTGCTGAAGCCTGGCTTCAAGAATTTTAAGCATTACTTTACTAACGTGTGAGATGAGTGCAATTGTGTGGTAGTTTGAGCATTCTTTGGCATTGCCTTTCTTTGGGATTGGAATGAAAACTGACTTTTTCCAGTCCTGTGGCTACTGCTGAGTTTTCCAAATTTACTGGCATATTGAGTGCAGCACTTTCACAGCATCATCTTTCAGGATTTGGAATAGCTCAACTGGAATTCCATCACCTCCACTAGCTTTATTCTTAGTGATGCTTTCTAAGGCCCACTTGACTTCACATTCCAGAATGTCTGGCTCTAGGTCAGTGATCACACTATTGTGATTATCCATGTCATGAAGATCTTTTTTGTACAGTTCTTCTGTGTATTCTTGCCATCTCTTCTTAATATCTTCTGCTTCTGTTAGGTCCATACCATTTCTGTCCTTTATCGAGCCCATCTTCTCATGAAATGTTCCTTTGGTATATCTGATTTTCTTGAAGAGATCTCTAGTCTTTCCCATTCTGTTGTTTTCCTCTATTTCTTTGCATTGATCGCTGAAGAAGGCTTTCTTATCTCTTCTTGCTATTCTTTGGAACTCTGCAATATTGCTTTAGTTAAAACAACATCTTTGTTGGGAAAACTATAAGCTCCTGGCAGAGGCTCCTTGTTTTGAATCTCTCTGAGAGTAGAGTCCTTTATAAGTGGGCACACACCTTTTAAATAGTTATATAAAATTAGAAGCTGTATCTACGGAAATGTTTCAAGACATATCACCCTTCATGGCACCTGAGGCTTTTAAGCCATAGTGGCTTCCATGCCCACCACTGGATTTTAACATTTTCATCTGGGTCAGAGCTTCTAAACAGGTGGCTCCCAGACAGCCCTATGCTCTCCTGTGGGATACTGCAAGGACTGCCATTCAGACATCATTTGATATTGCCTTGTTGACAAGATGTAGCTCCTATGATTCATACTTCTGAGTATACTGGTCCCAAGCATAGTCCTCTGATTTTTAAAGTCATTGTCGTGGCTCTAATGACTAACATACCACATAATAACATACATAATTATCAACTGGAATCAATGTACTTTTATCAAATGATTTAGCAAATTCTGAAACAAAAGTAGAGGTTTTATTTATATGATTCATTCCATATTCAAAATTTTCTTTTAGATTCTGTATTTTCTCTTGATTATAAGTGTTACTTTCATTTTTGAAGAAATTTAGCATCTTGACACTTTAAAAAATGTATCCTTAATTTAATGTCTATTACTTCAGTATCCAGTCAAGTTTCAGCATTCAAATTTCCAAAATATTTTCCAAATTTTGATTTTCAAATGACTATAAAAGGAAAACACAGTGATAGAAACAGCTATTATATTTTAATTATTATGTTTTCTTTTATTCATGAGTATAAAAATCACAGATCTTTTCATGGAGGAAAAAGAAAGTCCAACAAGTATCATAACAGAAAAAAGCCAAGGGTAATTCATTTCAAATGAAATTTCAGTGGTGAACAGAAGCAAGGAAACAGACATATAAAAGCCATGCTTATTAAGAAATGATGGTAATCAACTTGACATGGACTATGAGTTGTATAATAATGTAAAGGGAAGTAAAGACAAGGACTTACATACTTACATTGCAATAAATTAGCATTCAATATCAGACTAAAAAGTTTGCATATTATCTTTTGTAAATGTTTTCATCACTAAATCATATTTTGAAAGATTGAAGTAAGAAGCTTATAAGATTATAAATAATTTATTAATAATATTTATAGGATATTGAAGACAGATTTGACTATGTGGATCACAATAAACTGTGGACAATTCTGAAAGAGATGGGAATACCAGACCACCTGATCTGCCTCTTGAGAAATTTGTATGCAGGTCAGGAAGCAACAGTTAGAACTGGACATGGAACAACAGACTGGTTCTAAATAGGAAAAGGGGTATGTTAAGACTGTGTATTGTCACCCTGTTTATTTAACTTATATGCAGAGTGTATCATGAGAAACGCTGGACTGGAAGAAACACAAGCTGGAATCAAGATTGCCTGGAGAAATATCAATAACCTCAGATATGCAGATGACACCACCCTTATGGCAAAAAGTGAAGAGGAACTCAAAAGCCTCTTGATGAAAGTGAAAGTGGAGAGTGAAAACGTTGGCGTAAAGCTCAGCATTCAGAAATCAAAGATCGTGGCATCCGGTCCAATCACTTCATGGGAAATAGATGGGGAAACAGTGGAAACAGTGGCAGAATTTATTTTCTGGGCTCCAGAATCACTGCAGATGGTGACTGCAGCCATGAAATTAAAAGACGCTTACTTCTTGAAAGGCAAGTTATGACCAACCTAGATAGCATATTCAAAAGCAGAGACATTACTTTGCCAACAAAGGTTCGTCTAGTCAAGGCTGTGGTTTTTCCTGCGGTCATGTATGGATGTGAGAGTTGGACTGTGAAGAAAGCTGAGCGCCAAAGAATTGATGCTTTTGAACTGTGGTGTTGGAGAAGACTCTTGAGAATCCCTTGAACTGCAAGGAGATCCAACCATTCCATTCTGAAGGAGATCAGCCCTGGGATTTCTTTGGAAGGAATGATGCTAAAGCTGAAACTCCAGTACTTTGGCCACCTCATGTGAAGAGCTGACTCATTGGAAAAGACTCTGATGCTAGGAGGGATTGGGGGCAGGAGGAGAAGGGGACGACAGAGGATGAGATGGCTGGATGGCATCACTGACTCAATGGACGTGAGTCTCAGTGAACTCCGGAAGTTGGTGATGGACAGGGAGGCCTGGCGTGCTGCGATTCATGGGGTCGGACATGACTAAGAGACTGAACTGAATTGAACTGAAGACAGATTTGTAGCTGGAATAATTTTAATAGTATAAATAGTAATACAAATTTGAAGAGTTGCAAATAGAAGGCATTTTCTTTCTCTCTCTCAAAAACTGAAGTACTAAATGGATATTCTGCTCTGAACTTTATGAGAAATCTTGCTGTTTCCATTTTGCTTTTTGGGTTCTATTAAAACTCTTAGGAAATTGATAGGTGGGCCTCGTATATTTAGATAAAAATATGAACTAGTGACAAATATGTTCCTTTGGACAAACTTAATCATGATTCCTCATTGTTGATTCTGCTGAAACAATTTTAATTGATTGGCTATTTCATTGAAATTATTACTTCCTAAAACAATTGTCCTGATCAGAAAACTTTGCACAGTGTCAGGCAGAAAGGAAATGTGGTTAAGTGTTAATTATCTATGTGTTGAACTTGCACAAACACTTTTTTTTTTTCTCATTAGAGACTTGACTAGGAATTTTCAAGTTTTGATGAGTTTTTGCAATATCTTTTTCTTATTTCTTGCATCTGTCATCTTCTTTATTCTCCAAACTTTATCAAACAAAACAGAGTATTTTTAAAATCAATATTCAAATGTCAATTAATGCATAAATTATAGGTATACAATCATGTTAAATTATTTTTGTTTTGAAGTTGTTTGTTAAATCTGATTTTTAATATGACTGAGTTAATATAAATATATTTTTAAATTGTGTACTTAGAATATTTTAAATGGGTAGGTTTCATTTATAAATTTTTCTATAGTCCTCCATTGGACTATATGGGGGCTTCCCAACTGGCACCAATGGTAGACAATCTGCCTGCCAACGCAGAAGATGCAAGAGATGCAAGTTCAGTCTCTGGGTTGCAAGATCCCTGGAGAAGGAAATGGTGACCCACTCCAGTATTCTTGCCTGGGAAATTCCATGGACAGAGGAGCCTGGTGGGCTACAGTCCATGGGGGTCACAAAAGTTGGACATGAATGAACTACTGAGCATGCACATACACATTGGACTATATAGTTTTCTCATATATGTTATAAATATAATCTAGACATCAATACATCGCCACTCTCAAAGAATAACATTTGGTATGTTAATAACTTTTGCAAAGAGTATCATCTTGATGAATTAAATATATGAGACACTGAATATTTAGCAGGATAAAAAATAAAATGCAGAATCTGCTAATTTAAAAATTTTTTTTCAAGACCATCATCATTTGTCAGAATACTAAAAGTAGAGATGGAACTCAGTACTAAATAATAATCACATATTCAGTACCTTCATTTGGGTGGTGGTATTGTAATCACATTAATGAATTTCCACCATAGAAAAAATGAAAAGTATTTAAATGTCAAGCTAAAATCGTGACTTTAGTTGGAATTTGGTGAAAATCTTAATCAAATTTAAGAAACTTTAATGATTTCTACTTGTTTAACTGAGGTTGTCTTAGTCAAACGTAGTTCTGTGAGATGTAGAATTCTAAATAAAACTTCAAAACATAATTACCTCTGTATCTTTCCTTAAAATAACTTATTAATTAGTTTTTAATATGGTATTTATTTTTAATTTAAATTTATTTATTTTAATTGGAGGCTAATTACTTTACAATATTGTATTGGTTTTGCCATACATCAATCAAAGTCAAATGAAGATTTAAAATTGCAAAATGTAATTTCTGTTCAAAATGGAAATATCATTAAGTTCATTCTACCTAAAAGTAGAATAATTTATTGTTTCAGTTTTAGCTTATATTTTATTAACTGGTCCTACAAGTTTCCTACTGGATTTTATTTATTATTGAAACTTGCTTATCTACTCCCATTACAGCATTCATGAACTCATAAAATTCTAGGGGCTACCCAATATAGACAAATTTCCAAAGTGAATGAATGCATCTGAAAGGTACATAATGGAGGTGTCATGGAGAAGTCCACAAGAAGTTCATTCCTAGTCATTCTTTAGCTTTCCTTTTAATCGTGCTTTCCAACAGAGAGGGGAGCCAATCTTTTATTCCTCATGCTTTTCCTCACAACTTCCACTGGCCCTTTTGTTCTGGCATGTTCACCTCTCCAGACATGTTGATAAACACTGGTCTCTCATGTGCCTGATACAGTATGACTTAGACCTCAGATTTCCTATTTTATAGCAAAATAGAACTGCTTGCATTCCAAATAATATAGGATTATATTGTATCAGTTCAGTTCAGTTGCTCAGTTGTGTCCGACTATTTGCAACCCCAAGAATCGCAGCACGCCAGGCCTCCCTGTCCATCACCAACTCTCGGAGTTCACCCAGACTCATGTCCATCGAGTCAGTGATGCCATCCAGCCATCTCATCCTCTGTCGTCCCCTTCTCCTCCTGCCCCCAATCCCTCTCAGCATCAGAGTCTTTTCCAATGAGTCAACTCTTCGCATGAGGTGGCCAAAGTACTGGAGTTTCAGCTTTAGCATCATCCCTTCCAAAGAAATCCCAGGGCTGATCTCCTTCAGAATGGACTGGTTGGATCTCCTTGCAGTCCAAGGAACTCTCAAGAGTCTTCTCCAACACCGCAGTTCAAAAGCATCAATTTTTCGGCGCTCAGCCTTCTTCACAGTCCAACTCTCACATCCATACATGACCACTGGAAAAACCATAGCCTTGACTAGATGAACCTTTGTTGGCAAAGTAGTGTCTCTGCTTTTGAATATGCTATCTAAGTTGGTCATAACTTGCCTTCCAAGGAGTAAGCGTCCTTTAATTTCATGGCTGCAGTCACCATCTGCAGTGATTTTGGAGCCCCAAAACATAAAGTCTGACACTGTTTCCACTCTTTCCCCATCTATTTCCCATGAAGTGATGGGACCGGATGCCATGATCTTCATTTTCTGAATGTTGAGCTTTAAGCCAACTTTTTCACTCTCCATTTTCACTTTCATGAAGAGGCTTTTGAGTTCCTCTTCACTTTCTGCCATAAGGGCGGTGTCATCTGCATATCTGAGATTATTGATATTTCTCCCGGCAATCTTGATCCCAGCTTGTGCTTCTTCCAGCCCAGAATTTCTCATGA
This sequence comes from Bos taurus, assembly GCF_002263795.3. NCBI lineage: Eukaryota > Metazoa > Chordata > Mammalia > Artiodactyla > Bovidae > Bos > Bos taurus. The sequence goes on along the minus strand of NC_037333.1, from coordinate 48,382,358 downwards.
TGTACTCTGCATATAAGTTAAATAAGCAGGGTGACAATACACGGTCTTGATGTACTCCCTTCCTGATTTGGAACCAGTCTGTTGTTCCATGTCCAGTTCTAACTGTTGCTTCTGGACCTGCATACAGATTTCTCAAGAGGCAGATCAGGTAGTCTGGTATTCCCATCTCTTTCAGAATTGTCCACAGTTTAGTGTGATCCACACAGTCAAAGGCTTTGGCATAGTCAATAAAGCAGAAATAGATATTTTTCTGGAACTCTCCTGCTTTTTCGATGATCCAGCGGATGTTGGCAATTTGATCTCTGCTTCCTCTGCCTTTTCTAAAACCAGCTTGAACAATAGGAAGTTCACGGTTCACATATTGATGAAGCCTGGCTTGGAGAATTTTGAGCATTACTTTACTAGCGTGTGAGATGGGTCCAATTGTGTGGTAGTTTGAGCATTCTTTGGCATTGCCTTTAGCTGAGGCTAAATTTTGTTACTTGTCTCTGACCCAGAGACTGGGAAAATGATTGTCTTCATTTGGAAAGCAAATCACTAGGTTCATTTCACGTGGTGGAAAAGGTGCAGGAGGCAGAATTCTAGATAGTAATACACCTAGATTTCAGTCTCCAAACCCATAAAACAGGTTTTTAGAAAATCATAATATTTATTGAAACTTTATGTGTCATCCTAAATTATTTCTATAATCAAGGATGATATAATTAATTTTAACATAATTAATAATATATGTGTATGGTAAGCTAAGTAAGGATGCTCTGCTAGTGGTGGTATAATTTCCCTCTTTAGTTCTGTATTTAAGGTTGAGGATGATGCTTGTTTCCCATGGAAAAGAACACCTAAATTATATCCTGCTGTAAGAACAGTTAAACATCCCTAAGAAGAAGTGATCAAAATCTAAGGCCATGTATAATAATTATGCATTAGTTATGTACTTAAAAATAAAATGTCATATTGAACTTTGTTAATTTAAACTCCAAAACTTTACTATCACTAAAAGTTTTACTTCTTTTCAACATATAGAAACACTAAAATTAATTAGCTATTTCAAATGACAACAAATATAAAATTGTGTCTACAACTAATTATTTACTTTTCTTACTATAAATTTGCTGTCATTTGTTGCTTTCTACTTTATACATATCTCACGGACACTTTTGAAAACCTTTCATTATAAAAAAAAATTCAAACATATACAAAAATAGTATTTTTTTAATTTTATTGAAATACAATTAATTTACAATCTTGTGAGTGGAGAGCATTATAAATGAACTTCCATATGCACATCACCCATCAGTTGCCAATTCAAGGTTAATTTTGTTCCATTTCTATCTTTACTGGATTTACTTAAAGCAAATTCTCAGACATTGTATCTTTTTATCCATAAATGTTGTAAAACACTTTTTTACAACCAATAAACTTATTAAAAACATAATAATAGTATCATTATTAAACTTTCAGTAGACTAAGAATTTTTTCATATTATCAAATATGATAGCGGTCAACTTTTTTCATTACCCTAAAAGTGCTTTTTGAAAAAACAACAATTTGCTGGGATCAGGAAGGATATACAGATTGGATAAATCAATACAGCACGTTGAATTTTGTTAATATATCAAGAAAATCTCTAAATATATAAATAACTCCTCATCCCCTTTTGGTTTTCCTTGCAATCTATTTACTAAGGAAACTGGGTCATTTTTCCTGAGGAGTTAGTATATTCTGAATTTCACAAATTGTTTCCCCATAATATCATTTAACATGTTCTCTTGGCTACCATATTTCTGTGAAATGGTCAAGGTCTAAAAACTTGATCTATTCGGTTGGATTTTTTCTTTCTTGGTGTGTGTGTTGGGTAGGGGTGATATTGTGTCCTTCCATCATAAGGATACATGGCACAGTTGTCTGTCTCTGTATTGGTCACCACTACGACCACTGCCGACATGCACTATTTCTCTAGGAGTTTGAAAATGTCACATTCTAATTTCATGAAATTTTCCCTTACTATATAAGTTGAAATATACTGAAGAGTGAGTTTTTTTATCATAAAGTATTCAGTTATGGTGACATACAGGTTGTGGAGGAAATGCAGTGAAATGCCTGATTTTCCCATTTTCCCTTACTTATCATCTTAGAATAATGATTTACTGTTTTCATCTCTTTAAGGTGAAAGGTTGTTTTAACTTGGAATTGTCATTGTGAAATCATGGATTTTTATATGCTTTATAGGTTTTAGTTACGATTCTTATTGATGCTTTGTGGAATGTATTATTTGTTTGTAATTATCCATTCATTCCCTTTCATTGGTATCTTTGTTATTCCTGCCTGGGCTTCCCTCATGGCTCAGCTGGTAAAGAATCCGCCTGCAATGTGGGAAACCTGGGTTTGATCCCTGGGCTGGAAAGACCCCTTGGTGAAGGAAATAGCTACCAACTCCAGTATTCTGGCCTGGAGAATTCCAAGGACTGTATATCCATGGGGTCGCAAGGAGTGGGACACAACAGAACGACTTTCACTTTCACTTTCTCTGTCTCACTGACTTTAAGTTTTGCCTCCTAGCTTACTCTGGCCAGTGGAATGTGAATAGATTTGAGTTTTGCCATGTTTTACCGTATCTTTTAGAAGCAATGGAAGCTTCTGCCATCTGTTATTTTCTGTTCTCAGTCTTGAAGGACTAGAACAAACATGGATTCATTTCTAATTTTCTGGACTTATAAGTCAGTGCCATCCCCAATGGATTTCCTGGACTTTGTTATCAAAAATAACACAACAGTTGCCTTTTGTCTATGAATACATACTATATCTATCTCTATATAGTATGAACATTTAACAATTGAAGTATCAAAATTTATCTACAAAAAATGCTTATTTTATATTTATATATGTGTGTGTATATATATATATACATTCAGCAATAAAATATGACATCGTCTTTCCTCCTAAATAATCTTCAACAATGCTATAACCACACTTTTTAGCTTAATCAATTTAATAAGTGAAAGATAGTCTCTTCTTATCATTTTAACTTGTATATTTCTAACTACAGGCAAGTTTGTAATAAGTCATTTTTAAAGCATGTAGGATGTGTGTATTTGTTTTTAAGCAATCATCTTCTGTACTAGAATATTTTATTTCACAATAAAATTTACTTTGGTGTGCTTTGCAAAAAAACTTTTCCGTGTTCATAAAGAAAAATAAATAAATGACATAATTTTAATAAAGAGGAAAGTATCAAGGGACTCATACTACTAGATATTAACATGTTTCATGAAACTACAGTAATGAAAATTTTCAGCATCTAGAGAGAAATAGAAACAATAAAATAATATAAGATCAGATACAGGAAAAAAGTATAGTTCAAAATTTCACACATTGACAATGCCTTCTAAAATAGTGGGGAAAAAATGGAACTTTTAAATTAATATTGAAAGTGATGCACCTAAAAATACAAAGAAAAAAAATTAAATAGATAAAACATAGTGAATATAGAATTAAATGTAGGTAAGTATAAATAACCTGGAGGAGGACATGGCAACCCACTCCAGTATTCTTGCCTAGAGAAGCCCCATGGACAGAAGAGCCTGGAAAGCTATAGTCCATGGGGTCGCAAAGAGTTAGACACAACTGACCAACTAAACAAATATAGGTAAACTAATAAATTTATTAAATATTCAGTTTAAGTTTGGGGACTATCTAAGTTTAAAATTAAGAAATCCTAAAAGGAAAAATGGTTCAATCTACTGATTTTTCCCCAGCAGTGTATAATTATAATTTATTACTTTCTATTATAATAAACTAATATAGCATCATTGACTTTTCACTATCTTTCATCTTTCATAAACTCCCTCATCCTTCTTCCCTCCACAGGAAAAGATTTTTCAGTTACTTTCACTTTCAGTCTCTAGGTCCCTTCTCTTCCCTCAACTATTTATCTATTCTCATTGATGTTTTAATAACACCACTGTCCTGAAAGTGTTCTTTACAAAATTTCCAATGATATCTATCTGACAAGCGCAAAGGACACTTTTCTGTTCTAAAACTTTGCTTTAGTTTCACTGACACCATACTCACCAGAATTATTCCCTAAGTTTATAGTCAGTCCTTTTGAGTTTCATTTCTTTGCTCTCCCTCTTCTACCTGAGCTCCAAATATTGAAATATCTTAGGAATCAGTATTGGTCCTCTTATCTAACCAACTATCATGGAGGTAGTCTATTCTTTTTCCGTACTTTTACACATCATCTATATGCTAAAGACTCCCTAATTCGTAACTCTACACTTGGCCTCTTCCTTGAGTTCAATAATTTTATATCCAACTTCTCATTTGACATATTAATCTACATGTCTAGAAGGGATTTCAAAACTTATACCTAAATTAGAAGCCCTGATTTATGCTTCCAAGTCTGCTGTAATCTAACCCATTTCAGGGACAAAAATAATCAGTATTCCAAATAGCTCAAGACACAAACTGATTTCCGGCTTTGATTCTTTACTTTCCCTCATTTTATATATGAAATACATTTTCAAAACTATTATTTCTACATGGAAAATACATTTTATATTTTTTTCCTGTTTTTCTCTATCCCCACTGTCAACGTCATTCCATATCTAAACAATTGTTGCTAAAATTCCTCAATCTTTATGCTTTCATGGAGAATTGTCCTTTCATTAATGGAGACAATTTTATAAAAGATGCCAGTAGCTCTATAGGATGGTATGGCCCCATGCTTCAGGATAATACAAACATCATGGTGCCGTTTACAGCCATAGCTATCTCTGGAATTAGAAAGACTCTAATCTATACTTGGAAACACCTCTTTACCTGTTGTCTTCCCTGTCCTGTCTGGTTTCACAAGTGTTTTTTACAGTTTTCTCCAAAATGTACTCCGCTAAGAAGTCACTTGTCTAATAATCATCTATAATCCCTGGCTCTGTTTCTAAGCAAACTGGCTTGGACCTCATCCTTAACAGTGTAATTAGATAAAGTTCAAAGTGACAAAGCAGCATGAAATTGGAAATGGTTTTTGACCCTTTGCTTTTTATCATTTTTTTAAATTAATTAATTAATTGTTGGCTGTGCTTGGTCCTTGTTGCCACATGGGCTTTTCTCTAGCTGCTATGAGCTGGGGCTACTCACTAGTTGCAGTGTGTGGGTTTCTCGTTTCCATGGGTTCTCGTTGTGGAGCACCGACTCTAGGGACCACGGGCTTCAATAGTTGTAGTTCCTGGGCTCTAGAGCACAGGCTCAATTGTTGTGGCTGGGCTCTTCCTAGATCAGGGATCAAACCTGTGTCTCCTTCATTGGCAGGTGAATTCTTTACCACTGAGCCTCCAAGGAAGCCCTTGTTTTGTTTTTAATAAAGGCTCCAGATATATGACTGTTCTTCATTTAGCCAAATGAAAATTATTACCTAAAAGAAATAATATTTTAAAAGTTATAGAGGCAACAAAAATATTACATTTGGGGAAAATTAATGTTTAGTGGATCAGGAAATACCATGGTAAGAAATAGCAGGAAGAGGTGGCACTAGAGTGGAAATTAAGGGAAAGCTAGGTAAGCTGTATGGAGCAGAGACTTAGCAATTGCTTAAATTGTTATTGACATGATTAAAATTTTAAATTAGAATGCTATTTCCATTGTTCCTTTCTGTTCTGGTAGAAATTCTTCAGAAATATTGACATCCTGAATCAGAAACAACCTTGCCTTGCCCCGAAGCTGCCTTTGACAATATCATTAAAACTCTTGCTTTCAACATTTCTATTTCTTGTTTAATCTGGATTTATTTACTTTATGCTCTACCTTACCCCATAATTATCATACTGTCTTTGAGGAAGAGAACTTGCTATCTAAGTTTTTATTTTGTATGTTTAAATAGTATTCCCAGTGTCTGAGATCTCATACACTGCATACTAAACAATCAGTAGAAACATAAGGGTTTTGTAACTATTTTGAGCACTTGAAATTATAACACATTATTAATAGAATGCAATTAAGTATTTCTTATCCAGCAATCTATTTAAAAATAAAACAATATTGGAACAAGAATTAAAGATATAAATTAATTAGAGTTTTCTGACAGAATTATAACTATCACCAAAAGAGTCATTTTTTTCCTACCCCTTAAAATATATGCTTATGTATTTTTTTACATTGATTTTGCACTAGAGACTTCAAGTTTCAGAGTGTATTCTGTTCTCCAGAATGGAAATTAAAAGTCCCTAAGAGGCTTGTCTTGATAGCTGAGAACTTTAGAGAGGTTTGAATTTTGTTTAATCCTGAAGAAGCCAGGGGTTATTTTCATCTTTCAACTGTATGATCTTTCTGAGCAGTAGGGCCTTTTTGTCTTATTTTTATTAAAAAAAACAAAGATGATATTTAAATTTTCTGTGAATTTCCTGGTGACTCTAAATACTCTTAATTACTTCTATTTTTATTAGTAATTACTTGAAATACATAAGTTGTCTGTGTTTAGACTACTTTGGATATAGTCTAACAGTCATCCCAAGACAAGACATAACAGTAGAAAAAGTGGCTTTTAAAAATCAAATAGAAAGTATATAGAGAAGTTTTGCATACCATCTGCCTTGCAGAAAAAATATAAGAAAATGATGGACAAATTAGAATTTAAATTAGGTAAAATTCCAAAGAAAAATGTTCTTATTTATGATAACTTTTGCCTTTTCTTTCCCAAGCTTATTAACTTTCACTCAGCTCACTGTCTGTGCACATATCTCAAGTCTGGTCTGTTCAAATGTGAGCAATGAAAAATATGTATCATCTTAATATGTTTACTTATTCCAGATTTATTATAAAAGCAAATGCACACAACATTCAGACAGGAAATGTATATTCCAGAGCATGTTGGAAGAACTGGGGAGTTTTCTTTAGATTAGCACATTGACAATGAAAGAATAATAGGAACACAGAAATGTAGAAGCCTGTCATCTTTTTAATGGAATAAAAAGAGGTTTACAAACATCAGTAATTGCCCTCAAAATTTGCTATTCTTTTTAACAGTATCTGTTGATTACACTAAACCTAAATCATCATGAAAAGATATATTCATATGGATTTTAATATATTTTATGGAATTTCTTTGCAAATTATTTATGTCATCCTGTGGAATAAGAACAATTTATTTACAAGTTAAAAAAAACAAGAATACTTCATCTTTTTTAGAAAGTTATAATCTATGTATTATTAACATTAATTTTTATGGCCCCATAATTTATTTTTCAATGAAACAAAACTACAAAAAAATTAAAAGCACTCAAGAAATGGAAAATATATGTGGTAATATATAAAATTATATCAGAAGTTATACTTTTAAAGTAGCATTTTTTTCTGACATTGTAAACTTGTTTGAATTATATAGTTTCAAAGTTTCCCCAAAGATTATAGGTGGTAATTAATTCAATTTAGCTTGCTAGAGTTACACACAAAGCACCACAAACTGAATGGCTTAAACAACAAAATGTATGGTCTCGCGGTTCTGAAGGCTAGGTGTCTAAGACCAAGTTATTGACAGGACTAGTTCCTTCTGAAGACTTGAGGGAAGGGTCTGTCCCAGGCTCCTCTCCTTGGTTTCTAGATCACTGTTAGGCTTTGTATCCAATTCAAGTTAGGCTTTGTCTAAGTGTATCTGTCCCCAGTTTCCTTTTTATAAACAGAGTAGACATATTGGTTTGGGACCACCTCCTCCTTTTGTCACTTCAGTCATGTCTGACTCTTTAAGACTCTATGGACTGTAGCCTGCCAGGCTCCTCTGTCCACGGGATTCTCCAGGCAAGAGTATTGGAGTGGGTTTCCATGTCCTCCTCCAGGGGATCTTCCCGGCCCAAGGATCAAATCCACATCTCTTGACTCCTTTGCATTGGAAAGCAGATTCCTTACCACTGAGCCACTGGGGAAGCCCAACTAATGATTTAATTTTAACTTGGTTACCTATATAAAGACCTTATCTATAAATAAGGTAAATTCTGAGGTATTGAGAGTTAGGACATCAACATATAAACTGGGGAGATGAGATCAGATCAGTCCCTCAGTCGTGTCTGACTCTTTGCGACCCGATGAATCACAGCATGCAAGGCCTCCCTGTCCATCACCAACTCCCGGAGTTCACTGAGACTCACGTCCATCGAGTCAGTGATGCCATCCAGCCATCTCATCCTCTGTCGTCCCCTTCTTCTCTTGCCCCCAATCCCTCCCAGCATCAGAGTCTTTTCCAATGAGTCAACTCTTCACATGAGGTGGCCAAAGTACTGGAGTTTCAGCTTTAGCATCATTCCTTCCAAAGAAATCCCAGGACTGATCTCCTTCAGAATGGACTGGTTGGATCTCCTTGCAGTCCCAGGGACTCTCAAGAGTCTTCTCCAACACCACAGTTCAAAAGCATCAATTCTTTGGCGCTCAGCCTTCTTCACAGTCCAACTCTCACATCCATACATGACCAAAGGAAAAACCATAGCCTTGACTAGATGAACCTTTGTTGGCAAAGTAATGTCTCTGCTTTTGAACATGCTACTAGGTTGGTCATAACTTTCCTTCCAAGGAGTAAGCGTCTTTTAATTTCATGGCTGCAGTCACCATCTGCAGTGATTCTGGAGCCCAGAAAAATAAATTCTGCCACTGTTTGCACAGTTTCCCCATCTATTTCCCATGAAGTGGTGGGACCGGATGCCATGATGTTCGTTTTCTGAATGTTGAGCTTTAAGCCAACTTTTTCACTCTCCACTTTCACTTTCATCAAGAGGCTTTTGAGTTCCTCTTCCCTTTCTGCCATAAGGGTGGTGTCATCTGCATATCTGAGGTTATTGATATTTCTCCCGGCAATCTTGATTCCAGCTTGTGTTTCTTCCAGTCCAGCATTTCTCATGATGTACTCTGCATATAAGGTAAATAAACAGGGTGACAATATACAGCCTTCACGTACTCCTTTTCCTATTTAGAACCAGTCAGTTGTTCCATGTCCAGTTCTAACTGTTGATTCCTGACCTGCATACAAATTTCTCGGGAAGCAGATCAGGTGGTCTGGTATTCCCTTCTCTTTCAGAATTGTCCACAGTTTATTGTGATCCACACAGTCAAAGGCTCTGGCATAGTCAATACAACAGAAATAGATGTTTTTCTGGAACTCTCTTGCTTTTTCCATGATCCAGTGGATGTTGGCAATTTGATCTCTGGTTCCTCTGCCTTTTCTAAAACCAGCTTGCACATCAGGAAGTTCATGGTTCACATATTGCTGAAGCCTGGCTTGGAGGATTTTGAGCATTACTTTACTAGCGTGTGAGATGAGTGCAATTGTGTGGTAGTTTGAGCATTCTTTGGCATTGCCTTTCTTTGGGATTGGAATGAAAACTGACCTTTTCCAGTCCTGTGGCCACTGCTGAGTTTTCCAAATTTGCTGGCATATTGAGTGCAGCATTTTCACAGCATCATCTTTCAGGATTTGGAATAGCTCCACTGGAAATCCATCACCTCCACTAGCTTTGTTCATAGTGATGCTTTCTAAGGCCCACTTGACTTCACATTCCAGGATGTCTGGCTCTAGGTCAGAGCACCCGATTAAATTCATAGCATTTAATCTTTTCTGTAACTAAAGGAATGCGTGGTATAAGTCATTCTTTATTTTAAAGAAATTTTATTTTTAGCAGCTGAAATAAATAATAGTCTTTGGTCTTATATGGCAGAGTGGTCAAAATGTACCTAAGAGAAAGGAGAGAAACCAGACAAAATTGAGAAATCTAAGAGATAAAACACTGCTGCATAAACTTACAATTTGTTCTTTAAAAATCCCATTTTTAGTGGCCAAAGAAATTTTACTTTCTGTGCATAAATTAATTCAAGTAAGAAAAACAATAATTAAAACAATTCAGTATTGGAATACCCATTTTGAGTTGGTTTAGTAGGTAATTTTTTAATGGTCAAGCATAATTTTTAAAAAAATGCACTTTTACCATATATATGTCACAATAAAGGCATGTTATTAATATTTAATCTTGACAACTGATTTGTATTTGGATAAATCATTGCATGTAGCATATTTTATCACAATAATTCTGACGGTAGAATCAGAGTTAATTTTTAAATCTGTTTATAATTAAATGTTTTTATAATAAAGTCCAAGTAACACTAACAGTTTTGGTGTTTTACTATAAATATCACACATTCAAAGTCATAGGTTTTTATAGCAATAGATTATGCATTCCCTAGTCTTATCATGCATGTTTAATTGTACATTGCAAACATGCTTTTTGTACTGTCAGTGAAATTCACTTCATATCTTACCAATCAAATGTTTAGTCAAAGAAAAATAATACTTGACAAGGAATGTCACATAGATATGCTGTTAAATGAGACATTATGTAATTCAACCTTGATGAAGGGCTTTATGCAAAATTCATAACCTCCATTTGAGTCAAGCACTTGTATATTCATTCATCAGATAAGTACCACCTTAAGCAGTCTATTTTTTATAGCTATGATCTCTGACTTACTTCTCATCTTTTTAAATAGTGATGATAGAAAATGCCTCCCAAATACTTAGAGCATTTTATCCTTGGTGACATTGTATCACCAATTCACTATTGAACAGTAGCTAAGTAGACTGTAAGAGAGAGGGATATAAGAAACTAAAAGTAGTGAAATCTAGGATCAGATTTGCATGTAGGTTAGTCAAATTCAACTACAGCAGCACCACCTATTGGTGATATTTATCAGTGTAAATTCTAAATAATTCTGCGTGTGTTAAAATGTATTTTCAATTAATATACATATATTTTCTTATACTTATTGCATGGATTACTGGCTAAACAATAATTGTCAAGTGTGTTACTTTTTATGAAGAGGTATACCTAAATATTTCTCTCTCCGTATGACCTTCAGTTTTGTATTCTGAAAGAAGTATTCAATGTGCATTCTTACACATTAAATATTGTTGGATGAACATTTCATTGTGGATTCCAGCATGAATTTTTTCCTTAATATAATATCGTTTTTCCATTGCTTTATTTTTTTAGGAACTAATGAATTTCATTTAGAATTAGAGTTTTCTTATCTTTTTTATTTTTCAAAAATCTTTTTTTCCTTTTCAGGTCTAAAATCATTGTAAACTCACAGGATAAGTCTGTTGTATTAAGAAACATTCTGACTATAAACAGCAGAAGCTGAACTGAATGTAATTGTTCCTGTTAACATAGGAAATAATACAAATGGCCCTTACTTGTGAGAACATAGTTAAAATAAATACAAGGCTTGAGACTCTTTTTTGGATGTCCATATATGATAAACTATAGTACAAAATATTATTTAATATTAAAGAAGGAAGTTTCAGTTGTATAAGACACCTAGAGTCTGCTAGACATTTTTGAAGCACAGGAAATATGGGAGTTGCAGGGAATAAAGTGGGACAAAATCTTTGATAACATTTGTGAGAAAACTCAAAAATGACCATTAATGATTTTAGGCTATATAATGGAGCCCCTAACACTTTTTCACACAATCTAAGCTGAGCAAATTAGGTTTAATTTAGTAATCACAAGTTGATTTCATAAACCCTCATTATAGTAATGTGCAAGTTTAAAACAAAGTACCTTTTTTTGTATGGTTGAAAGTCATATAAAATATAAACATTTTCTTCCATAATTAGAAAATAAAGGTCCAATATGTAAAAATGGACTCCCCAGGTTTCTCAGTGGTTAGAATTTGCCTGCCAAAGCAGGAGATGCAAGAGACACAGGTTTAATCTCTGGGTCAGGAATATCCCCTGGAGAAGGAAATGACATCCTGCTCCAGTATTCTTCCTGGAAAATCCTGTGGACAGAAGAGCCTGGTGGGCTACAGTCCCTGGGGTTGCAGAGTGGGACATAACTGAGCTACTAAACAACAAAACAACAATATGTAACAAAGCTCTTAGTATTCAATACTTAGAATTTTAGCTGAAGCATAATTAGAAAACAAGTACAGATAATTGTTTTTAGGATCATTTTTCTTTTGGTAAGAATACAGAATTAGTAAAATGGCTATAAAGTTTGTCTAAAGTAAGAGGCATAAATTTGCATAGAAAAGATTTAAAAATTGTTGAGTGAAATGACTAATATGAAAGTCTTTAGTCCAAGAGCGAGAAAAACCCCAAAATTATTTTTTTTTCATTTGCTGCAAATGCAGGGTGCTACACTTGACATGGCTTGCATGATCTGAATGTTTTATTCACATATATTTGTTTATACACAAAATCTCTGTTTGCTAAGGAACAAAAGCCTGCAACATTGATTATTTTTCAACAAAAGAGAAAAATAAAATGATATTGTTATGAAATGAATTTGTGTTCCCTAAAATTCACATGTTGAAATCTTAACCCTCAATGTGACTATATCTGGAGACGGAGCTTTTAAACTTTAATGTATCCTTTTATTTTCATGTTTGGTTATCATGAAGTCTGTTAAACTGAGTCCTTGTCTCTAATTACACATCCTGTAAAATTCAGATATATTCCGAACATGTAATTCATTAGATATTCTTCCACAAAATGGACAAGACCAAGGATTTTTGAGACAAATCAGTTTGGAGGTATGAAAAGGTATTAACACACACACATACAGAAATTTAGCCTCATAATTAAAAGAATTAGTTGGATGATTTGGGAGAATGGCGTTGAAACATGTATAATATCATATATGAAATGAGTTGCCAGTCCAGGTTTGATGCACGATACTGGATGCTTGGGGCTGGTGCACTGGGATGACCCAGAGGGATGGTATGGGGAGGGAGGAGGGTTCAGGATGGGGAACACATGTATGCCTGTGGAGGATTCATGTTGATACATGGCAAAACCAATACAATATTGTAAAGTTAAAAAATAAACAAAAAACAAACAAACAAAAAACTAGTTGGGATTAAAGATTAGGAATGTTTTGCTGTTATCTTGTTTGTTTTTTTTTAAGTATAGTTGACATAATTCTTGTTAGTTTCAGATGTACAGCAAAGTGATTCAGTTCTATACCTATGCACATACACATATATAATTTTCAGGTTGTTTTCCATTATAGGTCGTTAAAAGACATAGATATAGCTCCCATGCTACATAGTAGGTCCTTGTTCATCTAGTTTTAATTAATTTTATTGGAGTATATTTGATTCATAATGTTGTGTTAGTTTCTGCTATACAGGAAAATGAACAAGTAAAGACTGAGCTTTTGGTTAATAGTAAAAGTTGAAAGTCTGATACTTCTCACGGGGTGATCATGGGGCACATTTTCAAGTTTGAGTCTCATTTTTTATCAGAAAAAAAATGGCTTTTCTTGATACATTTCTTTCTTTTTTTAATTTTGGGGAAGAAAAATGATATGGCAAGGAATATTTTTGAGTCTTTCGTTCAAGAATGAGAATAAATGGCTCCAGGCTGCCTCTTACTTCATTCTCTAGCACTTTCAGAATTGGATATTTCTAAAAAAGAATCAGACATACTATTTTTTGAACCAAACATTTCCTCATAACGTAAAAATTTCTATCATGATATTTTGATCCTGATTATACAATTTATTTGACTCATAGTATGTAAGTCTCATAGATATCACGTTATGCTAACTATAAGTTTAGTATATTGTGCCTATATTTGTATCAAACAGAACACAGATGTTGACAGCCTTAACCCTAGATTGTGGCCATTCATTTATTCCTGAAAAATATTTGTGCTTTTAATTTTACGTCTTTAATTCTTGAGTAGTCATTAATCTGAGAACGAAAATGTCTCTCTCTTCAGAGAAATTAATGTGAGAGGGTACTTTATTTCTGTAACCTGTGCATTTTAGCTCCAATTGCATTCAATGTATTTTCGTTCTCAAATAAGGATCCTCTGGTTTTCAGTGTTTCTTGGTATTAGAGTCACATTGATGTTTTTTGAGACTAAGTCAAATTTTTCCAAGCATTTAATATTTGGGTAACTTTGAATCTATCATCCTCTTTTAGTGAGTAAATATGTTTCAACCAGTCTTTGCTCTCAAAATTCTAATTCAAGTCATTTTCATGAGTACATTTCACCAAGCACCCCATATAATAAGCATGAACTGCCAATTCCCTGTAATTTTCAGACAATTTCCATATGTTATACCATTATTGGAGAAGGCAATGGCACCCCACTCCAGTACTCTTGCCTGGAAAATCCCATGGGCGGAGGAGCCTGGTGGGCTGCAGTCCATGGGGCCGCTAAGAGTCGGACACGACTGAGCGACTTCACTTTCATTTTTCATTTTCATGCATTGGAGAAGGAAATGGCAACCCACTCCAGTGTTCTTGCCTGGAGAATCCCAGGGACGGTGAAGCCTGGTGGGCTGCCATCTATGGAGTCACACAGAGTTGGACAAGACTGAAGTGACTTAGCAATACCGTTATGTTCTTGTAGGCTAATTGGTAATTATACCCAAATTAGGGTACTTGGAAAAGTTGCTCTTAAGAAAAATTATGTTTAATTTTTCTTGATAACCTTTTTTCCATTAGATATTTTATAATTCATTTACATCATATGCAAGACCAGTTAGTCTCTTTAATAATGTATTCAGGACACAATAACTAAAATTCTTAGTGATATTGATATTACATGGATCTAAAAAACATGACCAGTCTGGAAAAGATTCTCATTTCCTCCCCTTCCCCAGATAAAAGTTGTAAAAATAATTCAAAATATGTATTACCAAGAAAGTACATCAGCAAATAAAATCCTTGTCTACTCTTGGGTTTATATTCTGTGTAAGAAATGGATGTAGTTGTATAAATGCCCTCCAGTGAAAGACCACTGGGAATAAACTGGTAGTTGAACACTTTGGGTTTATTACGCATTACATATATGGGAGCGAAGACTTAGAACTAGGGTTTCTTTGCTCCTAAGTGATGTCAATCAGAAAGTGTTCCCCTCCCCTACTCAGCTCTGCCAGGAATTGAAGGTCTCATGAAAGGGGCAGTATAAGGAGATTCTCACCAGCCGTGTGACTGTAGAGAGCCTCGGTTTCCTCATTTAAACATGAATCTTCTTCCCAGGTGATGCTAGTGGTAAAGAACCTGCCTGCCAATGCAGGAGATGTAAGAGATGCAGGTTCAATCCCTGGATCTGGAAGATCCCCTGGAGGAGGACACAGCAACCCACTCAAGTATTCTTGCCTGAAAAATCCCATGGACAAAGGAGACTGGCAGACTACTGTCCACAAGGTCCCAGAGAGTCCTAAACACAAAAACACAACTGAGGTGACTTAGCACACACTCCCAAGGTGAATCTAAATGTGGACTACCCACAGTTTGTAAATACCCACTTTACATAGTGAAAGACCCATAGTTTATGCGTTCAATAAAAGATATTAATCACTGTTAGAGGCAGCACCTGCTTCTCAATGAAGCCCACATCCCACCTCTACCATCCTTAAGCCCCATATGAGAGTATCTTCCTAGATCCCCAAATCTCACACCAGAAAGACAAATAAAAGCTTGAAGACTGTGACAGAAGAGTGAAACATTTGAGGGCTGGGATCAACTTCATTCTATTTGCACATTTGGTTTGGCTGTGGCTTATGGGTCTCAGGAAAAGAGGCTTGCTGCCTTGGGAGGTACTGAACTCTGCATTGAACTAAATGATGGTCACAGTGTGACTTGCATGGGAAAGTTTGGGATATCTCAGTAAGTGGATGTTACAAAAGACTTACTAGATTTTGCTTTGTGTTAGGTTATTTGGGAGAAAATATTAGGATAGATCTCTGTTCTGGCTTTGATGGTGTTGCGGAGCAGGGATCATACTTCAGTTTGGTATCATAACAAATATTACCTAGAAGATAGAAAAGTTAAAGTTGTAACTGGAAAAGAAGCTGCAGTCACTCAAATAAATTGGGATAAAGGGATGTTTGGTCTTCTTGTCTGTGTTCACGAGCAATAGTGGAGAAGTTTTATTTTTATCTTGATCCACCAGGGCTAGAGAATGGCCTAGCTTGATGTTGATGTTGTGTGAAATTGTGTACGTTCAACAGGTAGACGCCAAGATCTAACCATGAGTACCAGGCCAGCTCACAGCAGCACTATGGTCTAGCAAGCAGTACCAAGCCAGCACCAGGTGTCAGGGAGTTTTCTCTTTCTCAGTAACTACAATGGCAATAAGTTTTCAGCCTTTTGTACAATAAGCTCAAACACGTTCGTCAGAACCTAGAGACAAAATAAAGAGAAAGTTCTCATTTAGTAAACCACTGTTCCCAAAAATTTTAGAGCAGTCATACTGACTTTTTTCTGTCTCTCTGTAATGCTCAGCCATTTCCCAAACTTAGGACATTTTTATTATCTCTACCATAATTCTCAAATTCTATGCTTGTATTTATTACTCATGTTTTGCTTAAATATCTCAACAATATTTCTTTCATATACAATCAAAAATACACTATTGATGTATGTATGTGAATGTGTTAATCACTCAGTAATGTCCAACGCCTACGACTCCATGGACTGTAGCTCACCAGGCTCCTCTGTCCACAGGGATTCTCCAGGCAAGAATACTGGAGTGGGTTGCCTTCTCCACACTGTTGATACTATGTATAACATACATAATTAATGAGAACATACTGTATAGTTCAGGAACTCTATCCAATGTTCTGTGGTGACCTAAATGGAAAGGAAATCTAAAGAGGGGATATACATATAAGTATGGGCTTCCCTGGTGTCTCAGGCAGTAAAGAATCTGCCTGCAGTGCAGAAGATCCAGGTTCAATCCCTGGGTCAGGAAGATCCCCTGGAGAAAGGAATGACAATCTATTCCAGTATTCTTGCCTGGAGAATTCCATGGACAGAGGAGCCTGCTGAGCTACAGTCCATGGGGTCACAAAGAGTCAGACTTGACTGAGTGACTTTCACTTTTCATGTACATGGATAGCTGATTCACTTTGCTGTATAGCAGAAACTAACACAACATTGTAAAGGAACTATACCTCAATAAAAAGTAATTTAAAAAGGAAAAAAAAAAAAATAGCCCCAACTTTCATTTCCTATCCATTACACTTTCTTTTCATTATCTTAATAATCTCAGAAAATGTCTCATTTATTTAGTTTTTACTTATTTTGGGAAGGTCACATTTTCCCCAAAGGATAAGTTTCATGCATTCAGAATTCATGTAAATTGTGTTTACTATGCTTTCCTCTTGCACATTACAGGTTCTCATTAGACATTTGATGAGTAAATCAATACAAAAAGCAGATTTAATTGTTAAGTGTATACTTTTCTGAAGAAGAAACTTTTCTGAATTAAAAGGAAAGTTTTCTGTGTAGCAAATGAGTATATAAATTCCACCATCCTAACCTGAGTTTTTAGAGTCAAATATTTTCTAGGAAATAGAGTGCAAGGAGAGAGAATCATTGAAGCTGAACCATGTGAGAGTAATTTTGAACACTAACCTATATTCTCTTATTTCTCTTCCAGGGTTATGTATCAGAAGCAATTAAAGTTAATTTATATTTAAAGGAAAGAGTTAATCTCATGGCACTCTCACAATTACAGGCTACAGATTTCCACCTAGGGGTATTCACAAGCAAACCTGAGAAAGTAATTCAGTTGATTATGTATAATACATCCAACAAATGACATTCTAGGACAATCTGACCTAATCCCGCTGCAGGCAGCTCAGACTTAACGTAAGGAGAGATAACAAGACTAAAGGGCATTTTCTTTCCTATTTGCCATAAGAGCCTACTGTGAGCTTTCATCCCAGTGCCAAAATCAAGCAGGCTCTTACAGTCCTTAGAAGTCTATAGGCACAACCTAATATTTCTCTGATTATTTAGCTGGAGAGTTGACTACGATCATGATATTGTAGTCATGTGATGGACATTAGACTTACTTAGAATTACTTAGACTCTCACATTAGGACCTAATCTCATCCATAGTTTGCAGCTCCCTTGAAGACCTTGTTGCAACAGAATTCTGTTAAACGACATTTTTCTATGACATTTGTGCATGGTCAGCTCTTGTTTGTAACTATCTTCCCAAGATTGTTTATATAACAAGCATTCTTAGAAGGTACAAATACAGTCTCCCTCTGAGGAGTAGGACAGATTTGATTTCTGACTAAAATGATAAAGATAACGTCTTCCTCTGGGGTAATGGTTGGACAGGTTTGCTGGTAATTCTTTTTAAAGAGTCGGGATTCTCTGTTTAGCATTCAGTGACTGATGATACACACTCATTGTACCTGTGCCTGCCTCCACATCATCCCTGTGGGACCTGGTGAAAGGGTGCAAGGAAAACCACTGCAAACAGGAAGTTCATGCACTTTATTGTGCCATGAGTAATAAAGCCCTTTGTCTCATATTTAGTACATCCATGCCTTCTGTCACTACCTAAGAAACTGTAGGAAGATCATACAGGGTAGATAAAAACAAATATGAAACAATTAGTCAGAGAAATATATTTCAGCTGTGCCTTAGGCTTCCTTCTTATTCTGTCTGGATTTTTTCATTATAAATATTTGTTAATATTTAATAAACATTATAAATGTATAATATATAATAAATATTTGTATAAAATATTATTATTCATTATATAAAAGTGAACATGTGCTTGTGCACAGTCGTGTCTGACTCTTTGCAACGCCATGGACTGTAGCTCACCAGACTCCTGGGTCTATGGAGTTTTCCAAGTAAGAATATTGGAGTGGGTTGCCATTTCCTGCTCCAGGTGATCTTCCTCACCCAGGGATCAAACCTGTGTCTCTTGCATCTCCTGAATTGGCAGGAGGATTAGTTACCACTGTGCCATAAAATGCTGGTCATATATATTGCCTCAGTATAGGTAAGATCATTTGGTGACTGTTTATATTTCTAGACAATTTTAGCTATAACTGCATTGGTTTTTTTCCTCATTCAGGTAAATAAGGAGATATAGATGATGAAGTGAGATAAGATATTATTGACAATCTTGAATTATTTCTAGTCATATAATGAAAAAGTAATTGAATTAACATTCAAAACTTTGATGACTTCTAGGTACAGATTATTTGTTGTTAATCTTGCAACTAGGTACGACACATGCTACAAAAGTTCAATTGAAAAAATATGGACCAGGCAATATCTAATGTTTCTCCCAATACTATAATTACTCGGTGCACTAGTTTCTAGTAGAAATGTACAGTCTTATTATTTCCAAAGTGCAGAAGCAAATGCATCTTTTCTACTTAGTTATCTACTTAATTTGGGACATAGCTTGCTTATTTTTGTAGCTAATGTCAAACACCTTATTTAAGTCATCACATTTGTCTTTGTTAAAATATACATGGAAGAGTCCTATACCTAGCCATAAAAATGAGCCTCCTTATTATTCCATATATTTTCACAAATATTCATTTCTTATAGATGTTATAAGTGGGACCTCCACTTGTCACTTCAACAATTATTCATGGAATCCTGAGCTCCTCCTCTAAGACTGGGGATTAAATATAACTTTAATATTGGACAAAAGAGTATTGATGCACAGTAAGAAGTGCACAAAAAAAGTCATTGAAGATGGTTTAATTGCTGCTGTATGGCCATGTACCACAATTCTTATTTTAATGTAGGAGTCACTATGTGTTATATTTTTGAAATAATGGAATTTTGAAAGAAAAAAGAAAAACTGAAAGCTGAGGTTTGAAAAAACCCATACCTCAGTTTTAAATATTGTCTCTATATGATTAATCATTGAGAAGTGGTTATAAGTTAAAAAAAAAAAAGTTAGCCATGGCCATCTGCTTACAGAATGAATGTCAAACTATGAAGACTACAAATTTTGTTTCTTTTAAAAGAACTTGTAACTCTATGCTATGCTGTTAACATAAAGTTCCTAACAATGAATTATGTCTGCTAAAATATCAAATATATTTATATATTCAACATCATCATAATAGGAAATTTAGCTCTCAGTTTGATGTGTCTGACACCAAAATGGAACTTGTGATGACCTAGAACATATATAAGAAAATATCAATAGCTTCTTTGCAAATAAACACAAGTCATCATATTTTAAGCCATTAAAATTTATAATGCATCAAATGTACCTTAATATGATTACTTATAGCTGAAATAAATGACAATTTGCAACCACATTTGTGTGTGTGTGTATAAAGATGAAGTACAGAAAGAAAAATTCTATTAAAATTCTGTAAATGTGAAATACAATAATTTTTCATCAATATAGAAATTTGCATTTAATTATTATTTAAGAAGAGTGCTTAGAATATACTAGAAGCAACCGTTTCCTGTGTTGTCTTTGTCACTAACTGGAAGATATGGAGAACTAGAAATTACACTTGGTTCTACATAATACAAGTCTGGAAAGAAAAAACATAAGCTTCATTTCATTTTCTGCAAATCTCTTTTAAGTGATTAGTTGTTACTTACTTCATGGATACCTTCTGGAGATTTTTGATAATAATATCTTTAAAATATCTCAGTTCAGTCGCTCAGTTGTGACTAACTCTTTGCGACCCAATGGACTGCAGTATGGCAGGCTTCCCTATCTGTCACTAACTCTTGGAGCTTTCTCATACTCATGTCCATTGAGTCAGTGATATCATCCAACCATCTCATCCTCTGTTGTCCCCTTCTCCACCTGTCTTCAATCTTAACCAGCTTCAGCATCTTTTCAAATGAGTCAGTTCTTTGCATCAGGTGGCCAAAGTATTGGAGTTTCAGCTTCAGCATCAGTTCTTCCAATGAATATTCAGGACTGATTTCTTCTAGGATGGACTGGTTTGATCTTCTTGCAGTCCAAGGGACTCAAGAGTCTTCTCCAACACCACAATTCAAAAGCATCAATTCTTCTGTGCTCAACTTCCTTTATAGTCCAACTCTCACATCCGTACATGAGTACTGAAAAAAACCATAGCTTTGACTAGTCATCAAAATAATGTCTCTGCTTTTTAATATGCTGTCTAGGTTGGTCAAAGCTTTTCTTCCAAGGAGCAAGTGTCTTTTAATTTCATGGCTGCAGTCACCATCTGCAGTGATTTTGGTGCCGGGAGCCACCACGGGAGTCCCCACCCATGACAAGGTCATGTGGGAGAAATTGTTAGAACTAGTAGATGATTTCATTGTTGAGCCAATGCTTGCTGCCGAGTTTCCACATCCCCTGTATTGTATCCTGGGAAGGGTATTAATTAATATAGTTGGTACATAGAAAAAATAAGTAGTGTGGCCTTGGTGCTAACAACTTTAGACCCTTAAGGTAATAAATTCTTTCCTTGCTGTAAACCCACTGCACCTCTGCCCTATAGGAATGCAACTTTATCTAACACCTTCGGAGTATGGCGCCACTTTAAAATAACTACTCTTAGAGAAAATAAGTCTTATGGTTGACAAACCTTTATCAGAGTCATAAAATGTTAACAGGCCTTCTGGCCAGAAGATGATGTAAATCACCTAAACCATTTGTATACGATAAGTTTGCAGAAAAGAAAGCCTGGTCTCCATAAGGATCAAAGATTGCTGACTTTGCATGATTTCACACCCCCTATTATCCTCTATGCACAACTTAAGGTATATAAGCTCCCTTTGAAAATAAAGTTACTGGCCTTGCTCAAAGCTTGGTCTCCCCGTGTTGTTCTTTCTCTTTCCTTTTCCTTTTCAGGCTGATTTCCCTGGAGCGCAGGGGCCCTCTGTGTTCACTTTCCTGCCTGGGCTTCTAAGACCCACTCAAGAAGGTGCCTAAGGTGGGGCACCTTATGCAATTCAAGAGGGCGCCTGCGGCCTACGTGAACAGAGCAAGTCCCGTGCTGGGGCTTTATTGGCTTTCTGCGTAAATCAAGGAATATAAGCCTCTTTTCTCTCCTCTATTTTCTTAATTCTTTCCCTGTCTCTTTCTCCTTTTATCTATTATTTATCTTTTAATCACCAACGCCATCCTCCCAAGGGAATCCCTGGATCTAACCGGGGCTGGACCCCGGAATTTCGGAGCCCAAGAAAAGAAACTCTGTCACTGTTTTCACTGTTTCCCCATCTATTTGCTATGAAGTGATGGGACCAGATGCCATGATCTTACTTTTCTGAATGTTGAGCTTTAAGCCAACTTTTTCACTCTCCTCTTTAACCTTCATCAAGAGGCTCTTTAGTTCTTCTTCACTTTCTGCCATAATAATAATGTCATCTGCATATCTGAGGTTATTGATATTTCTCCTGGCAATCTTGATTCCAGCTTGTGCTTCATGCAGCCCAGCATTTCTCTCCATATAAGTTAAATAAGCAGGGTGACAATATACAGCCTTGATGTACTCCTTTCCCAATTCGGAACCAGTCCTTTTTTCCATGTGCGCTCCTGCTGCTGCTAAGTCACTTCAGTTGTGTCCGACTCTGTGCGACCCCATAGATGGCAGCCCATCAGGCTCCCCCGTCCCTGGGATTCTCCAGGCAAGAACACTGGAGTGGGTTGCCATTTCCTTCTCCAATGCATGAAAAGTGAAAGTGCAGTCGCTCAGTCGTGTCCGACTCTTAGTGACCCCATGGACTGAAGCCTACCAGGCTCCTCCATCCATGGGATTTTCCAGGCAAGAGTACTGGAGTGGGGTGTCATTGCCTTCTTCAATGTGTGCTCCTAAACAGGGTCAAAGTTTGAAGTAAGAAGGGGTTCAGTAAGTTATGTACCAGGTATGAAACGGTTCCCTCGTACTTGTATTTTTCTCTTCTTCTCTAAGAAGCCAATGCTCAGCTGATACCACTAACTCTATTCTCAGTTTCCAAGTGGTCTCACTTTTATGGAAGCCACCTATCCAGTCTATATGTTTTTATATTCATTAACCTAAATTTATCATTGTTGCTATCATCCGTTTTTGTTTTCTTTTCTTTTAAGCTTCCTTTTAAATCAATTTCCATATGGATAAAGAAAAGTGTGCATGTGTGTTCAGTTGTTTGGGACTCTTTGTGACCCCATGGACTGTAGCCCACCAGGCTCCTCTGTCATGGAATTTTCTAAGCAAGAAGACTGGAGTAGGTTGCTATTCCTTTCTCCAGGGGAATCTTCCTACTAGTGTCATTAGCAATTCCTCCTAAGATTCCATTGAGGAAGAGGGTACTAGTAACCTTAGATGAGAAGTAAGCAAGTAAATGAATGATCCAAATCATCAAGGGCTTCCCTGGTGGCACAGGCAGTAAAGAATCTGCCTGTAATGTGGAAACTCCACCAGGGTATCTTCCCTACCTCTTCTGCCAAGGGATCTTCCCAACCCAGGGATCTAACCCACATCTCCTGCATTGGAAACTGGATTTTTTTTTTTTTTTTTACCACTGCACCACCAAGGAATCAAAGAAAAGTTAAAAGAAACTAATTCCCAGAAGGTTTGTAATCCTTTAGTTCAATTATAGGGATATTAAAGCCAATCATAAATGAAGAAAAAAGGAACTGATATTAAAAAAAAAAATTGAACAATAGTGAAGTACCACTTCATCACAATATGGCAAAGTAATCATTCATGTCTAAATTCTGTCTTTGATGGGTCATTCATGGGCCCTCCATGAAGGAAACAGACTTTAATTAGTATTGTTCTAGGTCCATGAAATAGATCCAACCACTGAAACATGTAAACAGAGGAGTGTCTTCCTAAATGAGCTGAAAGCGAAAGTCACTCTGTCATGTGGGACTCTTTGCGACCCCATGGACTGTACAGTCCATGGAATTCTCTAGGCCAGAATACTGGAGTGGGTAGCCTATTCCTTCTCCAGAAGATCTTCCTGACCCAGGAATTGAATCAGGGTTTCCTGCATTGCAAGTATATTCATTACGAACTGAGCCATCAGGGAAGTCCGAAATTCACTGGCAGCCTTTCAAAGAGTTTAAAGCCATGTTGGACACTCACCTTAATGTCCAAAGGCCTATGATGGATCCTATTACTAAGTACAACTCTGTGTGTGTGTGTGTGTGTGTGTGTGTGTGTGTGACTCAGTTGTGTCTTACTCTGCAACCCTGTGACCCGTAGCTTTCCAGGTTCCTCTGTCCATGGAATTTTTCAGATAAGGATACTGGAGTGGGCTGCTATCCCCTTCTCCAGGGGATCTTCCCAACGCATGGATTGAACCTGAGTCTCTCACAGTACAGACAGATTCTTTATCATCTGAGCCACCGGGAAAGCCCACAATACTTTGGATCATTCATTTACTTGCTTGCTTCTCATTCCAGGTTGCTAGTACCCTTTTCTCGAATGGGATCTTAGGAGGAATTGCTAATGGCACTCGTAGGCCACAGGTTATAGAGTGTTCTCCAATAGCATCTAATAGCAATGTGGACCTCTTATCAGGCACTAGGCCTTTGTACAAATATGAAGATTCACTGGTCAGAGATATTTTGTTTTTATTTTGTTTATTATGCTGTGTTCATCTTGAATGGATACTGAATTTGAATGGAAAAAATAATTCTCATTAAGGAAAATCTTATCTTTCAATTTAAACAATATTTTCCCCCAAAACAATAATTATGTGTTCTCTTTTCATATACCAACTGTATTAATATGAGAGCCCTATTTTGAATACTTCAATGAAATGGATTTTAATATCTTACCAACCAAGTTTTTCTGTGACTCCCAAGGTGATAAATGTAAATCATAAAATACTTTTTTTATGCCTTATCTTGTTCCAAGAAAAATATATTATCACAAAGGTATAAGCAATTGACAATGTGAAAAACATTTTACAAAATTAAAAAATGATGAAACACTAGAAGCCCAAAAGTAGGAAAAAAAATGTTCATTGGAGGTTATCTACAAATTGTATGTTATGGACCATTATGCTCCTATATGGAAGATAGGCCAAATTTTCTAATAGTCTTAAGGAAGGAGAAAACCCAGTAAATGATAGAATTGACAGGATTCATGAGGTAAAACAAAAGTTCATGAAAAGTCTAATTGTTCATGAGTGTGAGAAAAGGCATAAATGATTCCCAAGAATTCTTATAGGTAGGTATTTCATAAGTTAATCATATAAAACTTATATGATTTATTTATAATTTAGTATTAAAAATTCTTAACAGATAAGGGAGATCCTAGCTCAGCTTTTCCTGCCAAAACTTAAGTAGTATTAATTTAAATATGATGGTTCTAAAACTGATGATTTCAGATTAGTTAGGCTATAGATGAATTGAGTTATAGTCAAAGCTATGGTTTTTCCAGTAGTCATGTATGGATGTGAGTGTTGGACCATAAAAAATGCTGAGGACCAAAGAATTGATGCCTTTGGACTATGGTGCTGGAGAAGACTCTTGAGAGTCTATTGGACTGCAAAGAGATCACATCAGTCAGTTCTAAAGGAAATCAACCCTGAATATTCATTGGAAGGACTGATATTCAAGTTGAAATTCCAGTACTTTGGCCACCTGATGTGAAGAGTTGATTCATTGGAAAATACCCTGATTCTGGGAAATATTGAGGACAGGAGAAGGGGACAAAAGAGGATGAGATGGTTGGATGGCATCACTGACTCAATAAATACGAATTTGAGCCAACTCAAAGAGATATTAAAGGACAGGCAAGCATGATGTGCTGCAGTCCATGGGGTCACAAAGAGTCAGACACGATTGAATGACTGAACTGAACTGAGATGTATTGAGTTAATATCTATATGTAGAAACAAGGAATGCAACTGTCTGTATTTTTATCATTTTTCACCAAGGATAAATTTTTTTTTAATTTATTAACTTTTAATTGAGGACTTCTCTGGTGGCTCAGACTATAAAGAATCTGCCTGAAATGGAGGAGACTCAGGTTTGATCCCTGGGTTGGGAAGATCCCCTGGAGAGGGGAATGGTAACCCACTCCAGTATTCTTGCCTGGAAAATTCCATGGACAGAGGAACCTGGTGGGTTACATTCCATACAGTCACAGAGAGTCTGACATGACTGAATGACTAATACACACACACACACTTTTAACTGAAGGAACATTGCTTTACAAAATTATGATGGTTTCTGCCATATGTCAACATAAATCAGTCATAGGTATACATATCTCCCCTCCCTTTTGAACTTCCCTCCCACCTCCCACCCAATGCCACCTCTCTGGGTTGTCACAGAGCACCAGTTTGAGCTCTCAGAGTCACACAGCAAATTCCCACTGGCTATCCCACTGTATCTATTAAAATAGTGTTCTATCACCATCTTCTCATTGTTTTACTTAGGATGACAAATTCCAGTTTTTCTAGGACTTTCCTGTTTTATTCTTGCAAACTCTCTACATTTGGACAAGTAAGGATGTTGCCACATTGGCAGTGACCCTTAACAAACTGTGCTCTTTGCCTGGAATATTTTTTCTAAACTTTTTTTTTTTCTTTTATCATGCACCATAAAACCACTGCTGTGCAGATATTTACTAAAATCCAAGAACTATTTCTTTATACTCCCACACCTGTATTTCATAGATATAGCTTATAAATCTCTTGAACACTTGTTTCTTTTTTTTCTCTTTTTTTAAATTTTATTTTATTTAACTTTACAATATTGTATTGGTTTTGCCATATATCAAAATTAATCTGCCACAGGTATACATGTGTTCCCCATCCTGAACCCTCCTCCCTCCTCCCTCCCCATACCATCCCTCTGGGTCGTCCCAGTGCACCAGCCCCAAGCATCCAGTATCGTGCATCGAACCTGGACTGGCGACTCGTTTCATATATGATATTATACATACTTCAATGCCATTCTCCCAAATCATCCCACCCTCTCCCTCTCCCACAGAGTCCAAAAGACTGTTCTATACATCAGTGTCTCTTTTGCTGTCTCGTATGCAGGGTTACTGTTACCATCTTTCTAAATTCCATATATATGCATTAGTATACTGTATTGGTGTTTTCTTTCTGGCTTACTTCACTCAGTTTCATCCACCTCATTAAAACTGATTCAAATGTATTCTTTTTAATGGCTGAGTAATACTCCATTGTGTATCTTCCTTGTGTTTCTATATCTAACTTTCCATCTGGCTGAGTTCAAGTACTATGACTTACCTTGAGAACTCCAGGGAGTGTTTCACAGAGAAAAATTATTTCACAAATGAATTTTATAAGCAATGTAATTCATCAATTCATTCTAGAATGTATTCATATTTTAAATGTATTAAAAACTGTTTTGAAGCAATTTGGGGAGAGCAGGCTGATCTAGTCATATAATCTATGTGAAAAGCTCTAGACTTGCAAGCATGTATGCAGATGTATGATGAACTAAGAATCCATAAATAGTACTGTATGGGATGAAAACCACTGTGTTTGATAACACATACTGCATAGATGGGATAGTGAGGAATTACATCAAGAAATAGTTAGACAGTGACTTTTCCTAGGTGGCCCTAGTGGTAAACCTCCTGTTAATGCAGGAGACATAAGAGACATGGATTAGATCCCTGGGTTTGGAAGATCTCCTGGAGAAGAGCATGGCAATCCACTCTAGTATTCTTGTCTGAAAAATCCCATAGACAGAGGAGTCTGGCAGACTACAATTCATAGGGTCACAAAGAATAGGATATGACTGAAGTGACTTAGCACACATGACTTGTAGAAAAGAAGTTACAGCTACCTTTAGGGAGAAAAACAAACAAACAAAAAAAGATCTATCTGAACAAATCACCCATGCATTCTTTTCTCCCAAACAGGACCAGAGACTACACCTGAAAATGTGTAGATTCCCTATAAAGCACATAAAAATATTAGGGAGCAATGAATCACTCTCATGGCCTGGCTGTACTGTACTTAGTCACTCAGTCGTGTCCAACTCTTTGCGACCCTATGGACTGCAGTCCATTAGTCTCCTCTGTCCATGGGATTCTCCAGGCAAGCATACTTCACCTTATAATTCATGTAATGTAAAAATATATAAATTAGCAACCAAATTAATAATTGGAGTGTAGGGGACTGTATTGAGTCAGATGGGAACCATTCTTTATTTTTTAGTTATAAATTTGTCATAATTTACATTAGAAAAATATTTCCTGTAGCTCTGACTTGTTTTTGCATTTATCAAATTGATTCAGTAAGCTTTGAGTATCACATATCTGCCAGACAAATTACTGAGTACTGTAAAAACAAAGATAATAAGAAAATATCCTATTTAAATGAACAGAGGCATAATAAAAATACACACTTATGAAGTGCATCCATAGTACTCAAGGATGATACACATGATGACATAGTTCTGTATGCATAAATAGTTTTTGAGATATTTATCACTGTTGTACTTTTCATATTGTTGAAGAAACTAGAACATTGAAATTTAAACAACAATAAAATGTTTAGATAGCTATTAATTGGTAGAGCCAAAATTTAACCCAGATATTTATGTTTCAAAGTCTGCCTACACACTTAATTACAAAAATGGTATGTATAATAATGACTCTGAGCCTCTCAGCTGTGGGACTAAATCAGCTCCTAAGTCTGTACTCAGTAGCTTAATTGTGTCCAACTCTTTGCTGCCCCATGGACTGTAGCCCACCAGGCTTCTCTGTCCATATAATTTTCTAGGCAAGAATACTGGAGTAGGGTGCCATTTCCTATTCTAAGAGCTCTTCCCCATTCAGGGATCAAACTGGTGTCTCTGTGTCTCTTGCATTGGCAGACAGATTCTTTACAACTAGTGCCACCCGAGAAGCCCCATATATAATAATCAGATCAGATCAGATCAGTCACTCAGTTGTGTCTGACTCTTTGCGACCCCAGGAATCGCATCATGCCAGGCCTCCCTGTCCATCACCAACTCCCGGAGTTCACTTAAACTCACATCCATCGAGTCGGTGATGCCATCCAGCCATCTCATCCTCTGTTGTCCCCTTCTCCTCCTGCCCCCAATCCCTCCCAGCATCAGAGTCTTTTCCAGTGAGTCAACTCTTCACATGAGGTGGCCAAAGTACTGGAGTTTCAGCTTTAGCATCATTCCTTCCAAAGAAATCCCAGGGCTGATCTCCTTCTGAATGGACTGGTTGGATCTCCTTGCAGTCCAAGGGACTCTCAAGAGTCTTCTCCAACACCACAGTTCAAAAGCATCAATTCTTCGGCGCTCAGCCTTCTTCACAGTCCAACTCTCACATCCATACATGACTACTGGAAAAACCATAGCCTTAACTAGATGAAACTTTGTTGGCAAAGTAATGTCTCTGCTTTTCAATATGCTATCTAGGTTGGTCATAACTTTCCTTCCAAGGAGTAAGTGTCTTTTAATTTCACGGCTGCAGTCACCGTCTGTAGTGATTTTGGAGCCCAGAAAAATAAATTCTGCCACTGTTTCCCCATCTATTTCCCAGGAAGTGATGGGACCAGATGCCATGATCTTCATTTTCTGAATGTTGAGCTTTAAGCCAACTTTTTCACTCTCCACTTTCACTTTCATCAAGAGGCTTTTGAGTTCCTCTTCACTTTCTGCCATAAGGATGGTGTCGTCTGCATATCTGAGGTTACTGATATTTCTCCTGGCAATCTTGATTCCAGCTTGTGTTTCTTCCAGTCCAGCGTTTCTCATGATGTACTCTGCATATAAGTTAAATAAACAGGGTGACAATATACAGCCTTGACATACAGGTATGTATAATAAAATATTATTATTTTCAAGTGAGAAGCATATAAAATAGAAACAACTATGGAATACATTGAGGCATCAGTCAGGTAATCTAAATGAGTGAAATGAACTGGCTATGAATCAACAAATTATAATAGTACTAGACCTCACTCAAGAGGATTCAAGTGATTGTGGATTCAGTTCAGTTCAGTTCAGTCGCTCAGTCATGTCCGACTCTTTGCGACCCCATGAATTGCAGCATGCCAGGCCTTCCTGTCCAACACCAATTCCCAGAGTTCACCAAACTCATGTCCATCGAGTCAGTAATGCCATCCAGCCATCTCATCCTCTGTTGCCCCCCTTTCCTCCTGCCCCCAAACCCTCCCAGCATTAGAGGCTTTCCAATGAGTCATCTCTTCGCATCAGGTGGCCAAAGGTTTAGACAATGACAATTAAAGGAATACAGGCCTAGTCTTATCAGAACTTCTAATTTTTCAAGACAAGTCAGAAATTCAGATTTTTATATCAGCTCCCTTTATGTTTAACTGTAGGAAATTAATTAAAATTAATATGTCTCAAACAATATTAGAGAATGCATCTGTGATCCAGAGATAGTTCACAAATAACCAGATTGTTTCCTTTGAGATAAAAGGCACAGGCTTATGTGTATGTATGTACTTGCAGGAGGCATAGAGGTCAGAGAGTTTGGTCACATCTACTGAACTTAAGAAGTTATGGAATATCTGGAGTGATACTTTCAGGGAGGAGTGAAAAAAAATGTTAGAAAGGCCACCAGAGGTAATTTTATGCAGATATTTTCTTTCCTGGAGAATATCTAATACTGTCTAAGATGGAATATAAGAGGAGGAATAAGAAAGGATTGGACATAATTTTTTAAGTTCTTTAGTAATCCCTAAATATATTAAAAAAAGTGTATTTTCATAGTCTTCTGAATATTTCCCTAAGACTGCTGTTTTGTTTTGATTTCAAATTTATAACTCCTGGCAACCTTTATCAAAGCAAAGCTATATGATATTTTTATTATTCTTAGAGTTAGTCACAACATGTGCCACCATCATTTAAATTACTTGGGATAAATAGAATTTTGGAAATGTCATTTCTAAAAAAGAGACTCTAACAAAATTTCCAATAATCTAATTCATGATTTTTGAGTATTTGCAATAGTAAAATATTTCACTCAACTTTAAAAAGCTTAAGTTGTAAGTTAAATGAAGCTGTAGTTTGACTCATATTTCTTCAGAAGTACCCTGATATTACAGCCTTTCTGTTTCAACATTTAATTCCAGTGCTACTGCTTGAAGTCTTGTTGAAATCACCTTCAATTGTTTGTCCTCTTCCTCCCCTTCAGATGAATATAGAAACGGTTATGAGCTTTCTCTTGAGATTTTTCATGAAAAGGATCTAGAGATAAAAAGGCTCTTGTTGTCCCATATATCTTCTTCTTTAGCAAAGTTTTATAATTGTTAAAGTAAAACTTTCAATGTATTTATGTGATAGGCCAGTGAAATTAATAATTTTTCCCTTCCCCTTGGTGGTTATACATTTTCCAGTGACATATGGAAGGTGATTTAAATTGTCTTTAAAGATATTTAACTTTAATATATCAGGCTTTACTTTAATGAAAAGGTATCTTATAAGTTGAAAGAAAATTCTAGGGAGAACAAAAATAATTGAGGCACTAGATAATTTTTAAACATAATTTCAAAAATGAGGACGGTTATTCAGACATTAGTGGATAATTAATTTGGAATGTAGCACTTAAATGGAATAATTTCCTTTCCACAAAACACCTAAGTGCTATTCAGAAGATGTACAGTTAGCAGAACAGGTAGCAGAAATAAACTGAACACAAATCAGAAAAGAAGATATTTTCTGAAATAAATGAGCTTGCTCTTGACTTATGTTAATAGACCTATGTCTATTGCCAATATATCCTAAATAAACTGCATTTTCCACATTAGTTTTTCTTCAGACCAAGTGATATAGAATTAAAATATTGATAAGGCATATTTCAAGTGTAGTTAAAGAAAATAATCCAGAAAAGTATGGATGATTTCCCTTGGTATAGCAACCCTTATTTGCAATCTATGTGATCCAGCACAATTTCTCATGTGTATGTTTGAGGCTGCAGTACAATACTCAGGGTAGCCTGTAAGTAGCTACAATAAGTGGCATAAGGTTGGGAGTTAATTCCATATGTGTTGAAGTCAAATAACCCTGGTCTAAATTTGATAGCTATGTGATCTGGGACAAGTTGTTGGTCTCCCTTCTTCATATCCTTATATCTAAAATACTGATAATAATTTTATCTTCTCTTTAGATTTTGCAGAATGGGATAGCACAATGCTTACACAATAATATTTATTTACTATGCACTGGAGAAGGAAATGGCAACCCACTCCAGTGTTCTTGCCTGGAGAATCCCAGGGACGGGGCATCCTGGTGGGCTGCCGTCTATGGGGTCGCACAGAGTTGGACACTACTGAAGTGACTCAGCAGCAGCAGCAGTGGTTACTTCAGTTAGTTTTAATAGAAATATTGACTTCCCTGATGACTCAGCAGCAGAGAATCCTCCTATCAACGCAGGAGAGGTGAGTTAGATCCTTGAGTTGGGAAGATCCCGAGAAGGAAATGGCAATCCACTCCAGTATTCTTGCCTGGAAAAATCTCATGGACAGAGAAGCCTGGTGGGCACAGTTTATGGGGTAACAAAGAGTTGGACATGATTTAGCAATTAGACAACAATAAGTATTATGTATGCACATGTTTTATAATAGTTAATATAATCAGTTCACACCTATTAGAATGTTATCATCAAGAAGACAAGAAGCAGTAAATGCTGACAAGGATGTGGTAAAAAGGTAATCATTATACCCTATTCCTGAGAATGTAAGATAGTCCAGCCTTCATAAAAAACAACATGGAGGTGCTTCGAAAATTGAAAATTGAGCTACCATATGATCCAGAAATTCTGTTCCTGGGTACATAGCTGAAGGACATGAAAACAGGATTTTTATAAAATATATATACACCATGTTTATCACAGCATTATTCATAATACCCAAAATATGTGAATAACCCATATCTGAAGACCTATCAATCAATAAGAAATGTAAATATGCATAATAAAATATTCAGCTATGAGAAAGGAGGATATCCTCTCATTTACAATGACATTAATGTATATTAAGCACATTGTGCGAAGTGAGACAGAAAAAAGCAAATACTATATGATATTACTTATAAGTGAAATCTAAAAACATCAAACCTCTAAGAAAGCAGTGTAAAGTGGTGGCTACGAGAGGATGGGAAATGAAGGGAGAAGATTGATGAGGTTTATGGGTACAAACTTGTAACAAGTAAGAAAAAAACCATAAAGATCTACTGTACAGTATAATGAATATAGACAATAAGATTATAATGATATAATATGATAGATATTACTTCAATGACAATCATTACAGTACACAAATGTATCAAAGTAACATGTTGTACACTTTAAAAAATGTTAACATTTCAAATTTGTCAAATTAAAAAATGAGTAATGTTATGATTATGTCATCAGTATTCCTCTCAGAGTAATCCCCCACATTCTCACAGGATCATATTTCTAAACTTTTGGAATCCATATTTTTTGTACAATTTGATCAATTATGACAAAATTCTGTATGATAAAAATATTTTAGTAGGAGAGATAAAGGGGGAGAGATGCTACAAACTCCAAGGAATATTGAAAGATTAAGAATGACACTCTAAACTATGAAGCAGGACCATGAGCTATTTTATTTTAAAATACTGTAATACAATTTTAGCAATAACTTATAATTTTAACTTTATGTTGAAGTACAATAAAAATAGAAAAAAGAGCAAAGACCCTACATCAACACCTTAGTAAATTTTTACCAATTAGATCAAGGAACAAAATATTGCTGCATCCTAGAAGTCACTATTTTTTCTCCCAGATTACCTTTAACAGAAGTTATAATAATAGCACAATGTCTAACATAATAGCTTAGATTAACTTGCCTTTTTTAAATGTTAGATAAATAAAATCACACAGTTTGTGTTTTGTGTGTTGGTTGATCTGGTTGCTTTTCACTCAACATTACGCTTGTTTATGATATATGATCTTGCCTGGAGAATCCCAGGGACATGGGAGCCTGGTGGGCTGCCATCTACAGGGTCACACAGAGTCAGACACAATTGAAATGACTTAGCAGAGACTTAGCAGATGAAGCTTTGAGTTGTTCATTTCAATTGTTATAGTATTTCATTATGTGAATATATTACAAGTTATTTTTTCATTTAACTTTTTATGGGGCTTTTGGGTTATTAAAAAGATGTGATATTACACATAGTACATCAATGTACATCTTTGTTCATGGTTTTGAATGAACACATGTGTATATTACTATTGGACAAATACCTAGAAGTATTGTCTAGGACAAATACCCTAGAAGAGTCTCTGGGATGATAGTGTCTAAATTTCTGTACAGAGATTTTTTTCTCTTTCTTCATTAGACCTCTTCTGATATACCATCAAAGTAGGATATAGTTCTGAAAGCATAGATTAGGGAGTTAACAAAACTATTCAATTTGTGTATTCATTTATTCATTCAAATGTTCATTTAAATAGTTAACAAATAATGAATATTTTCTAGGTCTGATTCATATCTCTTAATACCAGGAATATGAAGCTAAATGCATGTAGAACTAGACTTTGATGGTCCCATTGTCCTGTTAAACAAAGAGAAAAATTCAGATATTATTGTAGCTCAGGGAGATAAGTATAATATTAAAAGTATAAGTAACATGAAATGAAGGTAAAGAATATTCACTTTCAGTTTAAGGGAGTCAAAGAAGGCATAGTATAGAAATCAACTTTCAGTTGACAAGGTTGTCTTTGGAGTGAGACAAACAAAGAAAGGGGATCAAGGGCATTTAGCTGAGAGGAATAGTACATAAAAATTGCATCTATATAGAGGCCCTGTTGAAATAGTGATAAAATTTAAAATGATTATTTTGTACATTCTAAGAGAATAGTGCTAGATAGAGCAAAACAGGCAAATTATAAAGGATTTAGATATTGTCCCATGAGCAAAGGAAAGACAAGATTTTTATTTCTTAGTAATTGAGGGACGTGATTAGATTTAATTTTCAGAGACAATAATTCAAACAAGCAAGTTCGTGGGAAATGACTTTTCTGAATATGTATTATTACCTATAGATGCATTCAGGCATTCAAAATATCACATTATTATGAAATCATATTCCGTTATATGTATTTCTTATAGAACAATTATCAAAAGAATATCTTAAATTGATCTCAGAATCATCTTTTATAGAATCTTCAAACTATTCAAAACATCAGCCAAGAAATAATGTATTTGAAATTCCTCCTCCTGCTGCTGCTGCTGCTGCTAAGTCGCTTCAGTCGTGTCTGACTCTGTGAGACCCCATAGACGGCAGCCCACCAGGCTCCCCCATCCCTGGGATTCTCCAGGCAAGAACACTGGAGTGGGTTGCCATTTCCTTCTCCAATGCATGAAAGTGAAAAGTGAAAGTGCAGTCGCTCAGTCGTGTCCGACTCTTCGAGACCCCATGGACTGCAGCCTACCAGGCTCCTCCGTCCATGGGATTTTCCAGGCAAGAGTACTGGAGTGGGGTGCCATTGCCTTCTCCACTGAGGTCTTATTTTAACTAATAAAAGTACTTTAGTAAAACTTTGTCATTCAAAAATCTTAAGAATAAATTCATCATCAATACATTGAGGTTATCATACTGATTCAAACCATAGCATCGGGCCTGATGAATACCTGAATGCAATAACCAATAAAATAACATTTGGGAAATCAGAAAGTTCTATAAAAATGGAAGATTTGAATCTATTACTGTAATGGATAATTAGATAGGTATTTACACATAACAATTGTCTACTGAAATAGTGACATAAGCCAGAATATTTAGAATCAAAAACTTTCTGAATAAAAAAAAAAGAAAGTAAAAATGTTCAACTGTGTTACAAAATATGGATTCTTCTAAGTTCTTGTAATTAAGTGTGTGTGTATGTGCTCAGTTGCTTCAGTCCTCTCCTATTCTTTAGGAAGCTATGGACTATAGCCCACCAGGCTTCTCTGTCCACAGGATTCTCCAAGCAAGAATAAAGGAGAGGGTTGTCATGCCATCCTCCATATCTTCCTAACCCAGGGATCAAAGTCTCATCTCCTGTGTTGCTGGTGGAATCTGTACTGCTGAGCCAATGGGGAAGCCTGTAATTAAGTATAACTAAGTTCTTTTAGTATCACATGACAGAAAAAAACTCCAATTAATTTAAACTAAATGATAAATTGGTTTCTACTATCATAATATATAGAGGCTTCCCTGGTAGCTCAGCTGGCAAAGAATCTGCCTGCAATGCAGGAGACCCCAGTTTGATTCCTGGGTGGGGAAGATGCACTGGAGAAGAGATAGGCTACCCATTCCAGTATTCTTGGGCTTCCCTCATAGCTCAGACAGTAAAGAAAGTGCCTGTAATGCAGGAAACCTGGGTTTGATCCCTGGGTTTAGAAGATCCCCTGGAGGAGGGAATGCCTACCCACTCCAGTATTCTGCCCTGGAGAATTTCACAGACAGAGGAGTCTGGCAGGCTACAGTACATGGGGTCACAAAGAGTCAGACATGATGGCAACTTTCACTTTCACCAGAATATATAGTATCAGAAAACTAAATGTAGTTAAATCACTGTAAAATCTCCAGCGATTCATTAATGTTGTCTCTCTCTTCTGCTTTCTTCTTTGTATATTTTGTCTTCTGCAGCTCAGGACCTATATGAGCATCTACATTGTCCTCAATGAAAATAATTTTAGAAGGAAATCTCTTTTTTCTTTAGAGATCCAGGAAGGTTTTAACTGGCCTTGCTTTGTCTGAGAACTTCACTAAACCAATCACTGTGATGTGAACAATACCTTGTCATAACTGGACAAATTTGAAGCATGTGCTTTCTCCTAATCCAGGGGATGATAGGGGCCTGACCAGAGCCACACTGATTGGATATGGTGGATGGATGGTAGACCAGAGTGACGTCAAAAATGTATACACACACACACACACACACACACACACACACACACACTACACACACTACAGTAGGATAAGCACATAATAAAGTATAAAATAGAACAGCATAATTTGAGTTTATATTATCCCCAGAATTATACAGATCTCAAGATTTACAATTAGAAAACCCTTGCTTTAAATTCCACTCTGTCATGGTATGAAGCAGGTTTCTTTTTCTCTCCCCATCTATCAAGAGTTTAAGAAATTGGCTCATGATGGTTGTAGAGCCTGGCAAGTTCAAAACTCTGCAGAGCAGGCTGGCAGGATGGAAGTTGGGAGAAGAGCAGCAGTTCAAGACTGGAGGGAGTCTGCTGGCAGGCTTCCTTCTTCCTCAGGGGATGACAATCTTTCTCTAAAGACCTTCAACTGATTGAATGAGGCTTACCCACATTATGGAGAATAATCTGCTTTACTAAAGTCTACCGATTTACATACTAATCCCATCCAAAATAGAACTTCACAGAAACTTCTAAAATAGTGTTTTACCAAATAGTCAGGTACTGTGGTTTAGTCAAGTTCACATAAAATTAATCAATTTAGTCACTATATAGAATATAGGGAAAATTTATTTCACTTAGCTTCAGTTTCATTTCTTTTGTAATGTGCTTGATATAACTTACTTGTAGGACTATTAGAAAACTAAACAGAGGTATAAGTCCTATTAGCACAGTGCAACCAATAAATTTTTGCTATTGCTGCATTTGAATTTAGTTAACATACTTTTTACTAGCTAATCTAATGCCATACATTTTTGTGTGCACTAGGTAATCTATGGTTTCTATGGTTTTTATTTCAATACAGAAGTCAAAAAAAAAAAAAAACTATTGATGACAAAGACACAAAGTGATAGTATTTGTTTATCAACTTAAAGGGCCATTAATTGTGAGAAAACCATTTATAATACATTCCCAGTTGCAATCCATGGTGATGTATTGTAAACAGACACCAACATAGTTTACTGGCTTTAGTATCCATGACTGTGTACAGGCTAGTAAAAATCAATGAAGAAGAAAGGGAAAAAAGACCTGATTAATAACAACTATGACATGTATTGATTATAATGACAAACGCTGTAAAGAACTTTTCAAAGGAGATAATTTTAAAAATAAGTAAAATTGCATAATAATAATGTAATATTTACTTAGCTGACACATTTTCTAGCACATCTACTCTATCACAGTATTTTCTTAGGCCATTATAGTATATGTATTCAGTTAGCAGATATTTATTGAACAGCTACTTTATATTAAACCTACAAGCTTCCCCAAAACAAAAATTAAGCCACAAAGCATCTTGTCCTTAATACTCCCAGAATTCTATGATATACACTTGGTGATTTATCAGACTTTTTTTTTTTTTCTAATGTAATAAGACTTGTGAAGTAACACATAAACAAATCCCCAGTGCTTTTCTTTACATGATAAGACAGGCAAACTTTCTATAAGTTATAGCAACTTAGAGGCTATCTTTTCCTCTTAACACAGCCTAGAGGCAAGGTTATGAAAGCAGAGAACAACTAAAGGCATTTCTGTCCTTAGGCAGTTTTTAACTATTGGGGTTAAAGACCAAACTTTCCAGAAGCCCCAAGGAAAGAATGCTTGCAAAACAGACCTTCAGAAAAAATTCAGTACTTATTTTGACACTCTAAATGTTAGAAAATGTCTTCTCCTTCATGGAATGGAGATCTGCTAGTTTTATGAAGTTTGGTGATCTATTAATAATTTTCAGTATTTGGAAACATAAATTATCTGCAGATAAATAGAAAAAGACCACAGATGAAAATTTGTGTAGTAAGTCTTATACTTGTTCTTTTATTCAGCATAGTTTCTGAACATTTATTCTGTATGAAGCCAGTACCTCTGCTTTAAGGATTCTTCTTCTCTTTGTTTATGAGTTAGGGATCCTCCCTCCTCCAGGGTTGTAGGGATAGCTGAATGTAAGACTCATGACCCCGGACAGGTGAGATAGACAGCAGTTTATTTGTTACATGTAATAATGAAATGGGAAGCTGAGCTCTTTGTCCACAAAGCTGAAGAATGGAATCCACACACACACTCACACAGGCAGTTTTGTTTTAGAGACTAGAAGTACAAAATTCTCAGCATAGACACTGAGAGTGGGAACAGTGTCCTGAAACAGTGGGAATCACAATTTATAACTTTGTCAACTACTGCACAATTGCAATCATCTCATACGTTAGTAAAGTAATGCTCAAAATTCTCCAAGCCAGGCTTGAGCAATATGTGAACCGTGAACTTCCAGACATTTAAGCTCGTTTTAGAAAAGGCAGAGCAGCCAGAGATCAAATTGCCAACATTTGCTGGATCATGGAAAAAGCAAGAGAGTTCCAGAAAAACATCTATTTCTGTTCCATTGACTATGCCAAAACCTTTGACTGTGTGGATCACAATAAACTGTGGAAAATTCTGAAAGAGATGGGAATACCAGACCACCTGACCTGCCTTTTGAGAAATCTGTATGCAGGTCAGGAAGCAACAGTTAGAACTGGACATGGAACAACAGACTGGTTCCAAATAAGAAAAGGAGTACGTCAAGGCTGTATATTGTCACCCTGCTTATTTGACTTATATGCAGAGTACATAGTGAGAAATGCTGGACTGGAAGAAGCACAAGCTGGAATCAAGAATGCCAGGAGAAATATCAATAACCTCAGATATGCAGATGACACCACCCTTATGGCAGAAAGTTAAGCGGAACTAAAAAGCCTCTTGATGAAAGTGAAAGAGGAGAGTGAAAAAGTTGGCTTAAAGCTCAACATTCAGAAAACGAAGGTCACAGCATCTGGTCCAATCACTTCATGGGAAATAGATGGGGAAACAGTGGAAACAGTGTCAGACTTTATTTTTTTTGGCCTCCTAAATCACTGCAGATGGTGACTGCAGCCATGAAATTAAAAGACGCTTACTCCTTGGAAGGAAAGTTATGACCAACCTAGATAGCATATTGAAAAGCAGAGACATTACTTTGCCAACAAAGGTCTGTCTAGTCAAGGCTATGGTTTTTCCAGTAGTCATGTATGGATGTGAGAGTTGGACTGTGAAGAAAGCTGAGTGCCGAAGAATTGATGCTTGTGAACTGTGGTGTTGGAGAAGACTCTTGAGAGTCCCTTGGACTGCAAGGAGATCCAACCAGTCCATTCTAAAGGACATCAGTCCTGGGTGTTCTTTGGAAGGAATGATGCTAAAGCTGAAACTCCAGTACTTTGGCCACCTCATGTGAAGAGTTGACTCATTGGAAAAGACTCTGATGCTGGGAGGGATTGGGGGCAGGAGGAGAAGGGGACAACAGAGGGTGAGATGGCTGGATGGCATCACCGACTCGATGGATGTGAGTTTGAGTGAACTCCGGGAGTTGGTGATAGACAGGGAGGCCTGGCGTGCTGCAATTCATGGGGTCGCAAAGAGTCGGACATGACTGAGCAACTGAATTGAACTGAAGGTAATGTGTTGGAATGTATCTATATGTTTCCCTGGGTTATCTGTATAGCTTCCCACATCTTGTTTGATCCATCTTAGTTCTAAGAGGGAGAAGGGCTTATGGACGGGCTTGGTCCAAATTCTCTTCCAGTTTCTACTAAGGGACATATTCAAGTTGGCTTTTGTGGAGGGGTGCTCGCAGATATGGGGGCAAGTTTGAATACAAGTAAGTGAGAGGGTAACAGGCAGAAAGGCCAGGGGTCTCCAAACGGAGGAAATAGGCTGCAAGTGTCAGATATTTTTATCTCTCTTAAACGGCTGCTGCTGCTAAGTCACTTCAGTTGTTTCTGATTCTGTGCCACCCCATAAACTGCAGCCCACCAGGCTCCGCCATCCCTTTGATTCTCCAGGTAAGAACACTGTAGTGGGTTGCCATTTCCTTCTCCAATGCATGCAAGTGAAAAGTGAAAGTGAAGTTGCTCAGTTGTGTCCAACCCTCAGCGACACCATGGACTGCAGTATTCCAGGCTCCTCCGTCCATGGGATTTTCCAGGTAAGAGTTCTGGAGTGGGGTGCCATTGCCTTCTCCACTCTTAAACAGCAGGAGGAAACAAACTAGGGATATTTGGATAATTTTTTTTTTCCCTTCTCTATACAAATTTAAAAGGAGGTTTCTCTTAAAATACTGTGTTGCCTTAATGACACATGGTTTCACCAGAAGTTAACTATTCTCAATCCTTGAATTAACCAATGCATTTTTCATATGGAAATGTTTGTCTTAAGCTATTTTAATGTACTATGCATTTACCTCAGACTCTATCTTCAAGTCAGTTCCACCTAATGGTTCAGAACCTACTTGACAAACCATTATGTTATACTCAGACATTGTTTCCCTAATCTATGTAAATGAACCTATTTGTATAGTAATCTGCCTTTCTACAAGATTCAAGTCAATTGTTTTATGGCCCGAGATGAATCATCTGGTGCCAAGATTATCCTAAAATACATTTTATGGATGAGGGGCCTGGTAACATTCTGAGTTTTAAGATATTCCTTTCTTTCATTAACAGACTGCTAGTGACTATATAACATCCAGCTGAAGACTAGCAGGGGGGTACTCTTTCTGCCTGCTTCTGATGCCTATGTCAGAAGCTTTCTCTATTTCTTTTACACTTTAATAAATCTTTATTACACAAAAGGTCTGAGCGATCAAGCCTCATCTCTGGCCCCGGATTGAATTCTTCTGTTCCAGAGGCCAAGAACCCCAGCATCTTTTCATGGGTCAGCAACAACCTTTCAGAAGGAGCACCAGGAGAGCCATGGGAGGTGAGCCTTCATGGGCAGCTTCCTTCTCTTGGTTGTCTGTGCCTAACACCATTTGGCTAGTAGGCTCACTTTTAGGGCATACAACAATCCTGTACTTAAGACAGAGTTCTTTTATATTTCTTAGTCGGAAGAAAATCTGGACATAGGGGATCTCTGTCCATTTCTCTTGTCTTTTGCAGAATAAGTCTAGCTGCAGGATGGTATTGTAGTTTAAATTCCCATCCTCAGGTGAGTGTTCCTTGTCCTCCAGAGGATATGGTGACCATGCAGTGGCAAACAATAATTTTAAGTCACTTCTCCTTAGGGTTAAAGAATCAAATAACTTCCAGTTATGAAGGATGCATCTCAAGGACATCTGTTGGAAAGTGGATTGGTTATTTCCCATCTGAAAGACAGTGATGACAGGGAGGAAAAGAAAAATACTAATAGGCCTCCTTCTATTTCCATGGGTGGACTTCCTTAGGGGAAAGTTTTTTGAAGCTTATCCTATCCAGTACTGTTGCAACCTGAGAGCCAGGAGTCCTCAGGTCAGGATGTAGATCCCCAAGCATGAGAGCCTCCTGGAGAGTGAATCCCCAGGCAGGTTGAGGCAGGTCAGCCTCCTGAAAATTGTGTACCCGGGCAGTTGAGGCATGTTGACGTCCTGGGACCCCTGGATTGGAGGATCCCTGAGCAGGCTGAGGCATGATAACCTTTTGAGGACCAGATTTCTAGGCAGATTGATCTACTGGGACCTCAAGACTGGAGTTGGGAATCCCCAAGGTCTCCAGCATGATCAGTGCTGGGGGCAGGGAGGCAGAGGGATTAAGGGGTTGCAAACTTAACTCAATACTGGTTTGTGCACAGCAGATGGGAAGAGCTAACATGATGTAAAACAATCCAAGCCTGTGCTCTGAGACTGGGAACCTGGGGAAATAGCCATAAGCCTTATCCTCTTATTTCTCTGAGGGAATGTAAGTTACTGATTTCCTCCCTTAGTCCTCCATAAAACAGCTTAGGGTATTTCCAATGGTAAACATCTCATTGTCATAGATCTGGTTTAGGAAATAACAGAAGTAATGACAAAGGAGAGGGTTATCTGGTCCTGTGTAGAGTCTTCCCTTGTGCTATTGGAAGAGGGTGTTTGCTATGACCAGTGCATTCTCTTGGCAGAACTCTATTAGCCTTTGCCCTGCTTCATTCTGTACTCCAAGGCCAAATTTTCCTGTTGCTCCAGGTGTTTCTTGAATTCCTACTTCTGCATTCCAGTCCCTTATAATGAAAAGGACATCTTTTTTGAGTGTTAGTTCTAAAAGGTCTTGTAGGTCTTCATAGAACCGTTCAACTTCAGCTTCTTCAGCATTACTGGTTGGGGCATAGACTTGGATTATTGTGATATTGAATGGTTTGTCTTGGACCGAACAGAGACCATTCTGTCATTTTTGAGACTGCATCCAAGTACTGCATTTCAGACTCTTTTGTTCACCATGATGGCTACTCTATTTCTTCTAAGGAATTCTTGCCCACAGTAGTAGATATAATGGTCATCTGAGTTAAATTCACCCATTCCAGTCCATTTTAGCTTACTGATTCTTAAAATGTTGACGTTCCTCTTGCCATCTCCTGTTTGACGACTTGATTTGCCTTGATTCATGGACCTAACATTCCAGGTTCCAATCCTCTATACAGCATAGAACCTTGCTTCCATCAC
Organism: Bos taurus; assembly: GCF_002263795.3. Taxonomy (NCBI): domain Eukaryota; kingdom Metazoa; phylum Chordata; class Mammalia; order Artiodactyla; family Bovidae; genus Bos; species Bos taurus. The sequence goes on along the minus strand of NC_037333.1, from coordinate 48,339,271 downwards.
AGTCACATCCACAACTGGGTATTATTTTTGCTTTGGCTCCCTCTCTTCATTCCTTCTGGAGTAATTTCTCCAGTGATATCCAGTAGCATGTTGGGCACTTATCGACATTGGGAGTTCATCTTTCAGTGTGCTGTCTTTTTGCCTTTTCATACTATTTGTGGGGGTCTCAAGGCAAGAATACTGAAGGGGGTTGCCATTCCCTTCTCCAGTGGGCCACATTTTTTCAGAAGTCTCTGCCATGATCCATGCGTCTTGGGACATCACCAGATGGTCAACACTGAAAGCAGATTGATTATGTTATTTGCAGCCAAAGATGGAGAAGTTCTATACAGTCAGCAAAAACAAGACTGGGAGCTGTCTGTGGCTCAAATCATGAACTCCTTATTGCCAAATTCAGACTTAAGTTGAAGAAAGTAGAGAAAACCACTAGACCATTCAGGTATGAACTAAATCAAATCCCTAACGATTACAGTGGAAGTGAGAAATAGATTTAAGGGATTAGATCTGATAGACAGAGTACCTGATGAACTATGGCAGAGGTTCTTGACATTGTACAGAAGACAGGGAACAAGACCATCCCCAAGAAAACGAAATGCAGAAAAGCAAAATGGCTGTGTGAGGAGGCCTTACAAATAGCTGTGAAAAGAAGAGAAGTGAAAATGAAAGGAGAAAAGGAAAGATATACCCATTTGAATGCAGAGTTCCAGAAGAATAGCAAGGAGAGATAAGAAAGACTTCTTCAGTGATCAGCGCAAAGAAATAGAGGAAAACAATAGAATGGAAAAGGCTAGAGATCTCTTCAAGATGATTAGAGATACCAAGGGAATATTTCATGCAAAGATGGGCACAATAAAGGACAAAAATGGTATGGACCTAAAAGAAGCAGAAGATATTAAGAATAGATGGCAAGAATACACAGAAGAAGTGTAGAAAAAAGATCTTCATGACTTATATAATCACAATGGTGTGATCACTCACCTAGGGCCAGACATCCTGGAATGGGAAGTCAAGTGTGCCTTAGGAAACATCATTGTGAACAAAGCTAGTGGAGGTGATGGAATTCCAGCTGAGCTATTTCAAATTCTAAAGTATGACGCTGTGAAAGTGCTGCACTCAATATGCCAACAAATTTGGAAAACTCAAGTGGCCACAGGACTGGAATTCCTTCCAATTCCTTCCAGGCCACAGGAATTCATTCCAATTCCAAAGAAAGACAATGTCAAAGAATGCTCAAACTATGGCACAATTACACTCATCTCACATGCTGGTAAAGAAATGCTCAAAATTCTCCAATCCAGGCTTCAACAATATATGAACCGTGAACTTCCAGATGTTCAAGCTGATTTTAGAAAAGGCAGAAGAACCAGAGATCAAATTGCCAATATCAGCTGAATCATCAAAAAAGCAAGACAGTTCCAGAAAAACATCTACTTTTGCTTGATTGACTATGCCAGAGCCTTTGACAGTGTAGATCACAATAAACTGTGGAAAATTCTGAAAGAGATCAAATACCAGACCACCTGACCTACCTCTTGAGAAACCTGTATGCAGGTCAGGGAGCAACAGTTAGAACTGGACTTGGAACAACAGACCAGTTCCAAATAGGAAAAGGAATATGTCAAGGCTGTATATTGTCACCCTACTTATTTAATTTATGTGCAGGGTATATCATGAGAAATGCTGGGCTGGATGAAGCTCAAGCTGGAATCAAGATTTCTGGGAGAAATATCAATAACCTCAGATATGCAGATATAACCACACTTATTGCATAAAGTGAAGAGGAACTAAAGAGCCTCTTGATGAAAGTGAAAAAGGAGAATGAAAAAAGTTGGCTTAAAGCTCAACATTCAGAAAACAAATATGATGGCATCTAGTCCTATGACTTCATGGTAAAAGATGGAGAAACAGTGGAAACAGTGACAGACTTTATTTTGGGGGTCTCTAAAATTACTGCAGATGGTGACTGCAGCCATGAAGCAAAAACCACTTATTCCTTGGAAGAAAAGTTATGAACAACCTTGGCAACATATTAAAAAGCAGAGGCATTACTTTGCCAATAAAGGTCCATCTAGTCAAGGTGATGGTTTTCCCAGTAGTCATGTATGAATGTAAGAGTTGGACTATAAAGAAAACTGGGCACCGAACAACTGATGCTTGTGATATGTGGTGTTGGAGAAGACTCTTGAGAGTCCCTTGGACTGCAAGGAGATCCAACCAGTCCATCCTAAAGGAAATCAGTTCTGAATATTCTTTGGAAGGACTGATGTTGAAGCTGAAACTCCAATACTTTGGCCACCTGATGCAAAGAGCTGACTCATTTGGAAAGACCCTGATACTGGGAAAGATTGAAGGTTAGAGGAGAAGGAAACGAAGGAGGATGAGATGGTTGGGTGAGATCACCGACTAACTAAACATGAATTTGAATGAACTCTGGGAGTTGGTGATGGGCAGGGAGGCCTATTGTGCTGCATGCAGTCCATGGGGTCACAAAGTCGGAAACGACTGAGCGACTAACCTGAACTGAACTGATCTGGTCCTGTTAGGGGTGTTAGGAATAGAGTAATAATAAGTGGGGTGGACCGATGTTGCCTAGAAGGGGCAGGGTCCTGCTTGTAGTAGTTAGTAAGTGGCTTAAGAACAAATTGTTAAGAGGAAACAGATTTTCCTTAATAGTACAGTGGAGATTTATTCCAGGGGCCTGCAGGGCTAACACCCACATTGGCAAACATTATCCTTGGAAGCCCAATTGCCCTTGAAGGGATGGACCAACAGATGGACTTCTAGCAGGCATTGTGTGCCTGTCACCTGCCTTAGCATGTTCACTGAGAGATGGTTTTGTTGCACTTGTTGTAGGAAACATGGAAGATGAAGGCCTGAATGTCTAGAAGGATTGGATATTATATAGTATTTCCCTCCCAAGGGCCAGCTATTTTCTGGTTGTCCTTCCAGAAGATTGTAGAGGTAACATTGTGGACAGGAAGGAGCTTAGAAAAAGAGCATGAAATAGTAGGGGCAGTGGGCGGGGGGCACAACTTTTGAAAGAATCAATTGCCCAAGTCTACAACATAAACCAATTAAAATCAAATGGGTCCCAGATGACAAGTCAAATTCAACTAAACTTTGATCCTCAATCTGCAAGCTAAATGATATACCCAGAGGTGCCAGGACTGTTCCAAGGCACTGTCAAAAGACCAAGGAGTGGATGATTCCCTAATTGTTGGAATGATCCTCCCGCTCATTAGCATATGAAATCACCTAGCTAGCAAAATCTAACCACACCACCTTCCATGACTGCTGTGTAAAACTTGGCCCTTAGAAATATAATAAGTGACTCCACTTAGGGTTTTTACTTTGGATGATAATCTCAATTTTAAGATCCAGGGTCTTTATCTTCTAAGGGCCTCTGTGATGGCCCACACTCTTGGAGTGAGTTTTTCTCTGAACCCAAACAAATCTACCTCTTACTTATCCTTGTGTATCTCACTGAATTTTTGCAATGAGCCATCAAGAACTTGAGCTTCATTAGGTCCTGAAGTCAAGCACTGAGGGTTTTGGCTGGGCTCAAGTCCCATGAGAGAGGAACTGAAAAATGGAAGGAAAAAGCAGTAGGAAAAACGTGCTGAGGAATCACCTTCATAACCTACCAGAAAATCTGCTAAATACATGAACTGTGCTCACAGTTGTCATTGGCCTGATCCTTGATGCAAAGATGATTAAAGACAGAAGAACCCCCATCTGCTTGGACAACAGCTACTAAGTAGCCCCTGCCAGAGCCCCTCAATTGCACCTACTGCTGCTCACCTGTTCATGGGGGATTCAAGAAAACAAGAAACAGGAGATTGTAAAGGAATTGAGATTTTGTTAGCCATACGTCCTTCTAGCGATAGGAGTGAGGACCTCCTACCTTAACTTGAGATCTGGAATCTGAAACCGAGCTGCATGAGCTTTCTGCTGAGTTTGTTTTTGCTGTCCCAGTTTCCACCATGCTGGGCTTCTTGTTGCTCCTTGTCGCTTCCCCTGCACTGGGTTTTCCTTGTGTTCAGCTTCCATGGCTGGAGCTTTTGCAGAGTTTGTCTTCTGCTGTGCTTGGCTTCTGCCTCACCAGGGCTGAGCTCACCAGGTTATTTCAGGCAGGTTAAATCCGAGTCATGGCACCATATATGTCTACAGAATGTGTGATTTACTCGGTTCTTTCTGGCCACAGGAAAAATTTGAAGCAACGGATGGACCAGTGTTATAGCTCAGTTTTGTTTGGCAAACAAAGGAAAATATATCCTCAAGGCATGAGGGTGGGCCGACCCAAAAGATGCAAAGAGAAGCGAAACCCCCAGCTCAATTTTGGCTCCTCTTTTTATATGTTTTTTCTCTTCCTCCTGAGCCTGCCCTATGTAAATTGGGCTAGCCGGCAGGGCTGTTTGCTTTACCTGAGGTTCTCACTCTGGTCTTCTGACTTTCCTTTGTTCTATTTTTGCAGACTTTTCCCTTCTTGTCTTTTAGTCACCGCCAAAGGCAGTTGACTGGACTCCTTTTTCCGATTCCAACTACCTAATGGGCCTACCCTCGTTTTAAAGAGCTTCCCAGGTGGTGCAGTGGTAAAGAATCCTCCTACAAGCTGGAGACCTGGGTTCAGTCCCTGGATCTTCTTGCCTGGAGAATCCCATGGACAGAGGAGCCTGGTAGCTTCCAATCCATGGGGTTGCAGAGTCTAATACAATTTAGTGACTGAACATGCATGCATCTTTTAAAAATCTACCTAGTTCTTGTGCCTATTATTCTTCTGTGTCCTTTTACAAACTACTTAGCAATGACCCCTGAAGAATTCAGAATTCTTTATTTCCAAGGAATTAGCAACAATGTTGAACTTTCTAAGAGACTGGCAGGAGATCACACAGAATAACGAAATTTTGAATCCTTCTTAGAAGCGGGAGAAAAAACCCTGCATTAACTTAAAAGTTAATGGTGAGGGTGGCTTTTGGTGTTTAATAATTATTTTAATTGGTTTGTGTTAGGAGCTGTTTTTAATGCTCTCAGAGGTAAATGAAGGTCTTAGAGGCTCTCAGATTCTTAGGAGAGTCAAAGGTAAGAAAAAGAAAAATAGAGGAAACAAAAGAACAAAGAAAAGGCAAAAATAAAAAGAATAATCATGTGAAAACTAAAGAATCACAGTGTAAGAAAGCACAGAATAAATAAAGTTTCAATACCTTTTCCCTGCTTTACAACTGAGGAATTAAATGAAAATCTTTCAAATGCAAATGTTACTTTGTTCCCATCACTTTACATCCCAAATCAAGTCCTGAGGAAATATAAGGTGTTCCTTTTTTCTAAGAGTACATTTAAAAGACACTATAAACTCTCCTAAAATATTTTATGGAATTCAAGGTGTACATCCTTCATATTAAACATACATGAAATCCAGGACATTTTTACAATTACAATCATCCAGGCCAAAGTTGTTGATGCTACTGTCATTGACCAAGCAGATGCTTGCAAATCCAAATTTGCAAGGTAGATTTTATCAGTTTGGAAGAACATCTCGAAGAAAATGGTGGAATACTCATTTAAGACATGAGTATTCTACTTTGTAGATGCTTTGATGGCACAGAGAATGATGCTACATGGAAAAACTTACATTGATGACTCTGAAACTTAATGTAATTCAGTAATATCAAACTCTGAATAAGAAGATATTTTTGGAATGCTTTAACCACTTTATTTCACTTATGTGTGTGTTTGTGTGCTCAGTCCTTCAATAGTGTACGACTCTTTGTGAACCCTTGGACTGTAGCTTGCCAGGCTCCTCTGCCCATGGAATTTTCCAGGTAGGGATATTGGAGTGGGTATTTCTGCTTCAGTGATTCTTCCCAACGCAGAGATTGAACTCAAGTCTCTTGTGTTTCCTGAACTGGCAGGTAGATTCTTTACCACTGAGCCATTGTATTTGTTTTATATGTACTCAAGTTTGGTATATGATAAATGCAAACATAAAAATGAGTCTAAAAATAGAAAATAAAAATTCTAAATAATAAGAAAACATTGTGTTCTATTTTGATTGGCCCTATTTTTTTCTTAACACCACTTAAAATAATGCTTGGTCACAAAATTAACCTTATATTTGACGAGAGCTGGTTTTTTGAACCTTCATTTTGTAACTACCGTCCTTCTTTTCAGATCAAGCATAAGATATTGTCATGCTATATGTATGACAAGAGAACAATAAAATATCTACCATTTTTGAAACATACATTTTTATATGAGGCATAAACATGAGTAAGTATTTTCAAAACATGCTGTGTTTAGTTACTCAGTTGTATCCAACTCTGTGACCCCATGGACTGTAGCCTGCCAGGCTCCTCTGTCCATGGGATTCTCCAGGCAAGAATACTGGAGTGCATTGCCATGTCCTACTCAGAGGATCTTCCCAACCCAGGGATCAAACCCAGGTCTCCCAAATTGTGGGCACTTTCTTTATCGTTTGAACCACCAAGGAAGAAGAATACTTGTCCTTACTATATATATAGCAATTATCCTATCTGTAAATAACCAGAAAACTCCCATTTTGTTATCAGTACTTGGGGTGGGGGTGGGGGAACTCATTATTTTAAATATTTGCAAACAGATAGAGATGCCTTAAGGGAAGGCAATGGCACCCAACTCCAGTACTCTCGCTTGGAAAATCCCATGGATGGAGGAGCCTGGAAGGCTGCAGTCCATGGGGTCACTGAGGGTCGGACACGACTGAGCGACTTCACTTTCACGTTTCACTTTCATGCATTGGAGAAGGAAATGGCAACCCATTCCACTATTCTTGCCTGGAGAACCCCAGGGACGGCGGAGCCTGGTGGGTTGCTGTCTATGGGGTCGCAGGAGTCGGACACGACTGAAGTGAATTGGCAGCAGAGATGCCTTGCATATTTGTTACTTTTTCTTTTTTTTTCTGGTTTTCACTTAAATGCTATGCTAAGTTACTTCAGTCGTGTCCGACTCTGTGCGACCCCATAGACGCCAGCCCACCAGGCTCCCCCATCCCTGGGATTCTCCAGGCAAGAACACTGGAGTGGGCTGCCATTTCCTTCTCCAATGCATGAAAGTGAAACGTGAAAGTGAAGTTGCTCAGTCGCGTCTGACTCTTAGCGACCCCATGGATTGCAGCCTAACAGGCTCCTCCGTCCATGGGATTTTCCAAGCAAGAGTACTGGAGTGGGGTGTCATTGCCTTCTCCTTGGCCAATTATTAAATATTATCTTTAAAATGTGCTTTTTGTTATGTTTGTTTGTTTTAGGATGATTTAAGAAATGTGGTTGAAAAGTAGAGATCATAATCACAAGTGTTGGGGAAGAAAGGCACTTTCTCTAGCCTTCTGGATTCTTTGGCTGATGTAAATAATTAAATTAATATAAGACAGATGAACAGAGAAAAACTAACTAAATTTTGTACATACAGGATACCTAAAATATAAGACCCAAAGGCAAGTCAGGCACCTGAGGCTTAAATGCTGTCTTGAGCTAAGTACTAGCATATGGCCTAAAGCTTCAAAGGAGAGGAGGGTAATTCAAGGGATGGTAGGAAAAACAGATATTAAGAAATTAGATGTTTGCCCTGTGGCACAGATAGGTCATACAGATAAACGTTATCTTTGGTAATCTCTCTCTCTCTTTCTGAGTCAGGCCACCATCAGTTCAGTTCAGTCACTCAGTCGTGTCAGATTCTTTGTGACCCCATGGACTGCAGCACGATAGGCCTCCCTGCCCATCAACAACCCCTGGAGTTTGCTCAAACTTATGTCCATTTAGTCAGTGATGCCATCCAACCATCTTGTCCTCTGTCATCCCCTTCTCCTCCTGCCTTCAGTCTTTCCCAGCATCAAGATCTTTCCAAATGAGTCAGCTCTTCACATCAGGTGGCCAAAATATTGGAGTTTCAGCTTCAAATCAGTCCTTCTGATGAACATTCAGGACTGATTTCCTTTAGGATGGACTGGTTGGATCTCCTTGCAGTCCAAGGGACTCTCAAGAGTCTTCTTCAACACCACAGTTCAAAAGCATCAATTCTTCGGCACTCAGCTTTTTTCATAGTCCAACTCTCACATCCATACTTGAGCACTGGAAAAACCATCGCCTTGACTAGACAGACCTTTGTTGACAAAGTAATGTCTCTGCTTTTTAACATGTTGTGTAAGTTGTTCATAATTTTCCTTCCAAGGAGTACACGTCTTTTAATTTCATGGCTGCAGTCACCATCTGCAGTGATTTTAGAGCCCCAAAAATAAAGTCTGTCACTGTTTCCACTGTTTTTCCATCTATTTGCCATGAAGTAATGAAACTAGATGCCATGATATTTGTTTTCTGAATGTTGAGCTTTAAGCCAACTTTTTTACTTTCAGGCCAACTTATCTACATTATTTTAGGTAACTGAGGGCTAGGTGAAAAACTCTTCCTGCAGTCTTCTCATCCTTGATGAACTGTCTTCAGCCCAAGATAATCTCCAAATCAAAGTGGAATGTTTTAGGGAAGCTCATTCTGAATCCCTTCACAGGATATGTCTTCAACACTTCTAACATATTTTCCAAGTCTGTAGAGGTCAAACTGGAAGTAATTCTTCATCCTTTCAAATGTATGTTTTATTTTCCTAGCTGACATCTGTTTCCTTCTTCCAGTCCCACTCAACTCCACTCCTACTCCTCCAGTCCCTGGCATGTTTTCATAGCTTTCCTGATTACCACAGATAAAAGGTTTATCTTTTTGCCTGATACAAATTTCAGTCCAGAAGTATAAAATCTTCACAGTCTCATCTGTATACTTATCCCTTGTGTACCTTGAGCCAATTTCACCCCAAGAAACCTACAGTTGGAAGAAAGCAAAGTTGTCACCTCCCTTACTCTATTTCCCAGTTCATCTCCTCTTTTTCCCCCTTAACAGCAGTTTGATGCAGTGTTTCTACAGAAGGGAAAGAAAAAGGAGATAAATGTTTTTAATGAACTTCTACAGTTGTAATCTGGGAGTGCCTGATACCAAATATTTATTGAAGGTTTTATTCAAGGGGAGCTTGTGCTATTTCACTCATGCGTGCATCCATGCCCACAAACACACACACATACATACATACATATTCACTCTTGGGGATCTCTTGCCTGCAGTTCTTTGGCATTTGGAGTACCATCCAGCTGGCACCAAACAACCCATCAGCTCTGTACTGATTGTTCCACCTCAAGTCACTTTTTGAAGAATTCATGAAGCATCATGAAAATGTTATGGATAGACCTACTTTTTTTTCTTCCCAAAGTCAGTTCAGTTCAGTTCAGTCACTCAGTCGTGTCTGACTCTTTGCGACCCCATGAATCGCAGCACACCAGGCCTCCCTGTCCATCACCAACTCCGGGAGTTCACTCAGACTCACATCCATCGAGTCAGTGATGCCATCCAGCCATCTCATCCTCTGTCGTCCCCTTCTCCTCCTGCCCCCAATCCCTCCCAGCATCAGAGTCTTTTCCAATGAGTCAACTCTTCACATGAGGTGGCCAAAGTACTGGAGTTTCAGCTTTAGCATAATTCCTTCCAAAGAAATCCTAGGGCTGATCTCCTTCAGAATGGACTGGTTGGATCTCCTTGCAGTCCAAGGGACTCTCAAGAGTCTTCTCCAACACCACAGTTCAAAAGCATCAATTCTTCAGCGCTCAGCCTTCTTCACAGTCCAACTCTCACATCCATACATGACCACAGGAAAAAACATAGCCTTGACTAGACAGACCTTTGTTGGCAAAGTAATTTCTCTGCTTTTGAATACGCTATCTAGGTTGGACATAACTTTCCTTCCAAGGAGTAAGCGTCTTTTAATTTCATGGCTGCAGTCACCATCTGCATCTTCCCAAAATAACCCACAGTAAATTCTGTCTCAGACAATGTTGTTTAACCTGGTAGAATCTGTAAGTGCAGCCTTTTACTAATGCAGTTAATGTTTCTCTTTGTTCTTTTGTCCCAGGCTGAGCTAATCAATCTACCCAATTGAGAATTTTACTTGGCATATTCCAAATACCACTTCTTGCTTCCTCAAACTCTACAAAGGGGTCATGATGGACTTCCATATCTCTAATGAAATTTTTGCTATCAGTTTATTCAACACTCCAGTGAATTTTTCAAATTAAGTAGCCTGCTGCTGCTGCTGCTGCTAAGTCACTTCAGTTGTGTCTAAGTCTGTGCAACCCCATGGACGGCAGCCCACCAGGCTCCCCTGTCCCTTGGATTCTCCAGGCAAGAACACTGGAGTGGGTTGCCATTTCCTTCTCCAATGCATGAAAGTGAAAAGTGAAAGTGAAATCTCTCGGTCGTGTCTGACTGGTAGCGACCCCATGGACTGCAGCCTACCAGGCTCCTCCGTCCATGGGATTTTCCAGGCAAGAGTACTGGAGTGGGGTGCCATCGCCTTCTCCTTTAAGTAGCCTGCTGCTGCTGCTGCTGCTGCTGCTGCTAAGTCACGTCAGTTGTGTCGGACTCTGTGCGACCCCATAGACGGCAGCCCCCTAGACTCCCCCCGATCCCTGGGATTCTCCAGGCAAGAACACTGGAGTGGGTTGCCATTTCCTTCTCCAATGCAGGAAAGTGAAAAGTGAAAGCGAAGTCGCTCAGTTATGTCCGACTCTTCGCGACTCTGTGGACTGCAGCCCACCAGGTTCCTCCCCCCGTGGGATTTTCCAGGCAAGAGTACTGGAGTGGGTCACCAGTGCCTTCTCCAGTTGTAGCCTAAGTTATTGTAAAAAATATTCTTAGCGAAACCATTCACTATCTGTATTCTGTTCTTTGTAACATCCATTCAAGTACCTAGTTTTAGAACGTGTGATCATTTATCATCTAACCAATTATTCTGATCTTTGTAGGTTTCTCCAGAATTAATGAAACACCCCAGAATACTCTGATTTACATGTCTATCTTCATTTACCTATCTCTATCCATCCATTTATAATCTATCAATCAATTTTCATATCTCTATGGAGATTTATAGATGTGCATGTATGTTTGGTTATAAATAAGCAATTAGAAATAGAAAGATGAAAAAAGAGGAGAAAGAGGAAAGGCACAGTAGGGGATTAATGAGAAGAAAAGAAGAAAAATGTAGAGAAAGTGTTGGGGGCCAGCGTGAGGCACTCCGCCCGTGGCAACGATCATGAGGAAGGAGGCTCGACATATGCAAAGGTGGGATCGAGCCTCAGGAGTCCCCCTGAAAATCCTCAAACATCTACCCCCATAACCAGAGCCTGCCTACTTTACTACTTTGTGCTCTCACCTACACCTCTGACTTTACGGGGGGCTGTCCCCCACCACCTCTTTCGGAGAAGGAGTTAACCTAGAGCTCCAGTTAATAAAAACTCCTGGGTATGACAAGAGTGCTTTAACCTACAAACTCCTCTGAAGGTTCTCTGGTCTGCCTGACAGGCTTGTCTGGCCACATGTGATTGCTCACAGCCTCCCAACCGTGAGAGGTACAAGATGCTTTAAACTGTCTAAAAACAGGTTCCTTAGAAAAGTTAGAAAACCATTAGTATAAGTATAGTGGGCTGATTAGAAATTGTATTGGTGAAGGGTTTTTCATTTGTTGAGCCAATGTTTGTTGCTAAGTCTCCACATCCCCTGCCCTTACACACGTTAATGAATATATAGAAAAAATAAGTATTAACCTTTGATATTAATCACGTTAGACCTTAGCCTAAGTAAATTCTTTCCTTAATTAAAACCCACTACACCCTCACCCTATAGGAACGTGACTTTATCTGGTACCTTCGGAAGGTGGAGTCTTTTTTAAGAATAATCACCCCTGGAGAAATAAGTGTCCTGGTTGACTGACCACTGTCACAAGGAGAGGGTCATAAATTGTCAGCAGGCCCCCTGGCCAGAAGATGATGTAACACCCCTAAGACCTCTGTATACATTTGTATGAAGCACCTGACTTTGATAAAAATCAGGACTGCTGACCCTGCATAACATCTCAGTGTATAAAAGTAGACCATGGAAAATAAAGAATTGGGATCAGTTTCTCAAAATACTGGTCTCCCCATGTCGCTCTCTCTCTCAAACTCTGGCTGAGTCTCCATCTGGAGCGTGGAACCCACCAAGCTTATTAATTTTGCCTGGGCTTCTAAGATCCGACCAGGGAGGCCTCAGTGTCTCCTCTCCTTTGGGAGAATGGAAGGACTCCTGAGGCCTACATAAGTGATGCAAACTTCTTGCCTTGAAGTTTTATTGGTCTCCCACGTAAACCAAGCTACTCAGACTCTTTGCTCCACTGAATTTTCCTACTGAGCTGTCCTCATTCTATTAATCTTTACATCCCTAATTAATATCTAATTGAAGCTATTATATCCTGATCCTCGCTAATGCTGTTCCCGCTTCGAACTCCCTGGATCAGCTGGGGCTGGACCTCGGCAAGAAAGTGCTGTTGTTTAGCTGCTAAGTTGGGTCAGACTCTTTTGCTACCCAATGGACTGTAGCTCATCAGGCTCCTTTGTCCACGGGATTTCCCAGGCAAGAATACTGAAGTGGGTTGCCATTTCCTTCTCCAGGGAATCTTCCCTATCCTGGGATCAAACTTGAGACTCCTACTTGCACACAGATTCTTTACTGCTGAGCCACCAAAGAATGTCATAGAAGGGTGATTTTTCAGCTTCCCTCTAGTGAATGCTTTTTACACCCTCTTGACTCTGAGTTTTATTCTTTTCTCAAGAAACATGGAAAATATTTGTTCCATTGCCAATAGGTTAAAAACTAAATTCTGCTTCACAAGCATAAAGTTATTAAACAGTAATCACAGGAAATCTAAATTCTGCTTCACAGTTGTAACATGATTAAACAGTAATCCAGGGAATCTGAAAAAGTGGCAAAATAAGCTCCCTGAATTTCTGGAGCCCTCACTGGGCTTCAAGATACTTCAGTTTCTTTTGCTCCACTATGAGATCTAGAGTCTCTCTTCAGCTAGGAATTAGGAATTTCATGATCAAACTAAAGGAAAAGACAGTGTGCTGGCTGACAAAGCTAACCAGCCAATGAGAAACTGCAGGATCCAGGAGAAAACGCCACCACCTTGTGGTAAAAGGCCTGGTAAAATGAGACAAAATTAGCAGCAGAACAGATTACTGCTGAAGGACTGAAACACCTTCACAACTGATCACTGAGAGATAATCAGAGGTCATTGTAAAGCAAATCATTGAAAATGCATAACCGTTGAGGAAAAAATGTTGAAAACTCCCACCAATAGATTATTATGAACTATGAATTTTACAAAGCATTCATTATTAAGTATGCTGTGCTGTGTTGAGCTTAATTGTTCAGTTGTCCAGCTCTTTGCAACTCCATGGACTGTAGCCTACCAGGCGCCTCTGTCCATGGGATTTCCCAGACAAGCATACTTTTCTTCCCCAGGGGATCTCCCTAACCCAGGGATCGAACCCAAGTCTCCTGCATTGCAGGCAGATTCTTTACCCTCTGATCCACCAGGGAAGCCCAGTATTAAGTATGTTAAAGATAAATAAGATTTAGTCCTTCACTCTAGGAGTTATAGTAAAAGTGTTTTAAAAAACCCTTGTTTTGCAGTAGTAGCTGTTTTAAGTTTGGACTGTGAAGAAAACTGGGTGCCGAAGAATTGATGCTTTTGAACTGTGGTGTTGCAGAAGACTCTTGAGAGTCCCTTGGAGTGCAAGGAGGTCCAACCAGTCCATTCTAAAGGACATCAGTCCTGGGTGTTCTTTGGAAGGAATGATGCTAAAGCTGAAACTCCAGTACTTTGGCTACCTCATGTGAAGAGTTGACTCATTGGAAAAGACTCTGATGCTGGGAGGGATTGGGGCAGGAGGAGAAGGGGACGACAGAGGGTGAGATGGCTGGATGGCATCACCGATTCAATGGATGTGAGTTTGAGTAAACTCAGGGAGTTGGTGATGGACAGAGAGGCCTGTCGTGCTGCGATTCATGGGGTTGCAAAGAGCCGGACACGACTGAGCGACTGAACTGAACTGAACTCCTAACACTGGCTAACCTGATTAATTTTGGAATCCTTATTTGGAACCGCTTCAGACTCATGAGACTTATCCTTGTGAGAAATTTGTCAAGACATTGCATCATATTTCTAAGAGTTTATTTCTCCAAATCAAATGAAGAATATTACCTATTCTATAAACAATTTAGATCTTTCAATCTGCTTTATATGTATTTTTTTCAATGTCAGAATCTTATCTATTTTGCCATTATACTAAATTCAAAATAATGAAGTGCATATACACAAGAAAATAAATTGAACTAGATTATAAGAGGATCAATCTACACACATTTACTTTTCCCTTTAAATTAAACATTCTAATGTTTCTTAGCAGTTACCAAAATTGATATGAGTCATCCTAATGGTTTTGCATTTAAAGCATGTTCACCAATATTCAACTGACATAGGTGATTAGCTTACCTGAGGAATACGAATAATAATATGCTATGGAACTTGAGAAGGTGAAGAAAAAGTGTATTTCTTATAAATAAATTACTTAATTATGTATTATTTATGTTACACAAATTTAAACAATGTATAATACATGAGAAATTTACTATATTTGGAGCAAAAATAACTGAACAGTCTCTTAGGACCTTTATTAATATTTCAATATCAGTATTATTCTCCTGTATAATTGATTTTTGGGAGAGAATTTTGCATATGTTTTCTGAAATCTAGGACAGAAGCTCAAAATCCTTAGAGTATGCATGAGTTTGATATCACTTGCTTTGGGACAATTTTCTGAGTCTCAGACCAAGATAAGTGAAGTTGCTCAGTCATGTATGACTCTTTTTGACCTCATGGACTGTAGCCTGCCAGGCTTCTCTGTCCCTGGAATTTTCCCAGCAAGAATACTGGAGTGGATTGCCATTTCCTTTTCCAAGGGATCTTCCTGACCCAAGGATCGAACACTGGTCTCCTGCACTGCAGGCAGAATCTTTACCATCTGAGCCACTAGGGGAGCCCTTAGCTATTGTTAAACTGGGAGACACTTTCAACAACTTTCAAAATGACCTTTTCTAAGAGTCTTTATACAGGTTCATATCCTTTACTTCATATACAGACATATGAAAAGAGAAAAGGATCAAAGCCTGCTGCTTTCCCTTATATTCCAGGTCTCATGGCTTTTCCATTTCTTGTTTGAGGGGAGGAAGAAAGAGGGGTTAATTCCAATTTCTATTATAGGAGACTCTTGGATAATTACTTTTAAAATGAAAGAAATCCCAAATAATAATGCTTTGATTAATGATCTGGAGCACTGAATTTATAAGCAATCCCAAGAAACATTTTTCTGCTTAAACCAGTATTTTGATCTCTTTTTTGAAAAAGCAGGAAATGAGTGACAAAGATTTGCAAAGCTAAGATGAAATGCTTTGTGGGCAAAAATGCGTTTAGTAAATACTTGTGAAAAGAATGTTGAATTACAATAATTTATTGGATTTCTACGAATGAGAGGCATAGGTATTTAACAGATATAAAAGAAAACAACTAGGATACCAATTCAGTACTATAAAACAGTAAGTGGATCAAGAATTGTAACCCAACTCTATTCTACTTCCCTGACCATTCCTTACTTCATTGGCATAATTGTAAGGGCATTAGAGATAAGGTAAACTGCTCTTCTAGTGTATCCTAAAATTTTCAATCTTAAAATTGTAAGTGATAAATCTAATTCTCTAATTATAGAAATAATTATGTTACCGAGTTCAAGCTCATACTGTGCTCCACCAAAAAATCAAGTGCCAATAGACCAATTAATCAAGAGATGAGCTGTTGAGGCAATAGTGACTTTATTCAGAAAGTCAGCAGCTTGGGAAGATGGTGGACTAGTGTCCAAAAGAACCATGTTGCCTGACCTTGGATGCTAGTATTTATAGAACAAAGAAGGGGAGGTGAAAAGGTCAAGTAAAAAAGGGGACATATTGCAAATATTTCCTGTTTCTGGCCAGGTTCTGGAAGGCATGTGTCAATTTCTCCTCTCCTGTGGCCATTCACAATGCATTCATAGGTGGGCCTCATCAGGATGTTTCTTATGAGCTAAACAAAGATATTTTGGCTTAAGGCTCAGGCACGGGAGCTAGAGTTCGTGAAGATGGGCAGTCACGTATAATTTAAGCCATAGACAACATCTCTTTAGTGATTCAGTTCAGTTCAGTTCAGTTCAGTCGCTCAGTCATGTCTGACTCAGTCTGTGCGACCCCATGGACCACAGCACTCCAGGCCTCCCTGTCCATCACCAACTCCCAGAGTTTACTCAAACTCATGTCCATTAAGTCAGCGATGCTATCCAACTATCTCATCCTCTGTTGTCACCTTCTCTTACTGCCCTCATCTTTCCCAGCATCAGGGTCTTTTCAAACGAGTCAGATCTTCACATGAGGTGGCCAAAGTATTGCAGTTTCAGCTTCAGCACCAGTCCTTGCAATGAATATTCAGGACTGATTTCCTAAATATGAGGTTTAACCTCCTGTCCATCACCAACTCCCAGAGTTTACCCAAACTCATGTCCATTAAGTCGGTGATGCCATCCAACATCTCATCCTCTGTTGTCACATTCTCTTACTGCCATTATCTTTCCCAGCATCAGGGTATTTTCAAATGAGTCAGATCTTCACATCAGGTGGCCAAAGTATTGGAGTTTCACTTCAATATCAGTCCTACCAATGAACACCCAGGACTAATCTTCTTTAGGATGGACTGGTTGGATCTCCTTGCAGTCCAAGGGACTCTCAAGAGTCTTCTCCAACACCACAGTTCACAAGCATCAATTCTTAGGCACCCAGCTTTCTGTATAGTCCAACTTTCACATCCATACATGACTACTGGAAAAAAAAAATAGCTTTGACTAGATGGACCTTTGTTGGCAAAGTAATGTCTCTGCTTTTGAATATGTTGTCTAGGTTGGTCATAACTTTCCTTCCAAGGAGTAAGCATCTTTTAATTTCATGGCTGCAATCACGATCTGCAGTGATTTTTGGAGCCTCCCCCCCAAAATAAACTTAGCCACTGTTTCCATTTTTTCCCCATCTATTTGGCATGAAGTGATGGGACCAGATGCCATGATCTTCGTTTTCTGAATGTTGAGCTTTAAGCCAACTTTTTCACTCTCCACTTTCACTTTCATCAAGAGGCTTTTTAGTTCCTCTTCAATTTCTGCCATAAGGGTGGTGTCATCTGTATATCTGAGGTGATTGATATTTCTCCCGGAAATCTTGATTCCAGCTTGTGCTTCATCCAGTCCAGCGTTTCTCATGATGTACTCTGCATATAAGTTAAATAAACAGGATGACAATATACAGCCTTGATGTACTCCTTTTCCTGTTTGGAACCAGTCTGTTGTTCCATGTCCAGTTCTAACTGTTGCTTCCTGACCTGCATACAGATTTCCCAAGAGGCAGGTCAGGTGGTCTGGTATTCCCATCTCTTCAGAATTTTCTACAGTTTATTGTGATCCACACAGTCAAAGGCTTCGGCATAGTCAATAAAGCAGAAATAGATGTTTTTTATGAAACTTTCTTGCTTTTTCGACCACCCAGCAGATGTTGGCAATTTGATCTCTGGTTCCTCTGCCTTTTCTAAAACAAGCTTGAACATCAGGAAGTTCACGGTTCACATATTGCTGAAGCCTGGCTTCGAGAATTTTGAGCATTACTTCACTAGCATGTGAGATGAGTGCAATTGTGTGGTAGTCTGAGCATTCTTTGGCATTGCCTTTCTTTGGGATTGGAATGAAAACTGACTTTTTCCAGTCCTGTGGCCACTGTTGAGTTTTGCACATTTGCTGGCATATTGAGTGCAGCACTTTCATAGCATCATCTTTCAGGATTTGAAATAGCTAAACTGGAATTCCATCACTTCCACTAGCTTTGTTCATAGTCATGCTTTCTAAGGCCCACTTGACTTCACATTCCAGGATGTCTGGCTCTAGGTCAGTGATCACCCATCATGATTATCTGGGTTGTGAAGATCTTTTTTGTACAGTTCTTCTGTGTATTCTTGGCACCTCTTCTTAATATCTTCTGCTTCTGTTAGGTCCATACCATTTCTGTCCTTTATCGAGACCATCTTTGCATGAAATGTTCCCTTGGTATCTCTAATTTTCTCAAAGAGATCTCTAGTCTTTCCCATTCTGTTGTTTTCCTCTATTTCTTTGCATTGATTGCTGAGGAAGGCTTTCTTATCTCTCCTTGCTATTCTTTGGAACTCTGCATTCAGATGCTTATATCTTTCCTTTTCTCCTTTGCTTTTTGCTTCTCTTCTTTTCACAGCTATTTGTAAGGCCTCCTCACACAGCCATTTTGCTTTTTTGCCTTTCTTTTTTGAGGGGATGGTCTTGATCCCTGCCTCCTGTACAAGGTCATGAACCTCCTTCCATAGTTCATTAGGCATTTTGTCTATCCTAGTCACCTATATCTATTTCTCACTTCCACTGTATTATCATAAGTGATTTAAGTCATACCTAAATGGTCTAGTGGTTTTCCTTATTTTCTTCAATTAACTCTGAATTTGGCAATAAGGAGTTCATGATCCGAGCCACAGTCAGCACCTGTTTTGTTTTTGTTGACTGTATAGAGCTTCTCCATCTTTGGCTGCAAAGAATATAATCAATTTGATTTCAGTCTTGGCCATCTGGTGATGTCTGTATGTAGAGTCCTGTCTTGTGTTGTTGGAAGAGGGTGTTTGCTATGACCAGTGCATTCTCTTGGCAAAACTCTACTTAGCCTTTGCCCTGCTTCATTCCGTATTCCAAGGCCAAATTTGCCTGTTACTCCAGGTGTTTTTGGACTTCCTACTTTTGCATTTCAGTCCCCTATAATGAAAAGACATCTTTTTTGGGGGGTTAGGTCTAAAAGATCTTGGAGGTCTTCATAGAACCGTTCTACTTCAGCTTCTTCAGCATTACTGGTTGGGACATAGATTTGGATATAGTGATATTGAATGGTTTGCCTTGGAAATGAACAGAGATCATTCTGTTGTTTTTGAGACTGCATCCAAGTACTGCATTTTGTACTCTTTTGTTGACTATGATGGCTACTCCATTTCTTCTAAGGGATTCCTGCCCTCAGTAGTAGATATAATGATCGTCTGAGTTAAATTCCCCCATTCCAGTCCATCTTAGTTCGCTGATTCCTAAAATGTCAACGTTTGCTCTTGCCATCTCCTGTTTGACCACTTCCAATTTGCCTTGATTCATGGACCTAACATTCCAGGTTCCTATGCAATATTGTTCTTTACAGCATCGGACCTTGCTTCTATCACCTGTCACATCCACACCTGGGTGTTGTTTTTGCTTTGCCTCCATCCCTTCATTCTTCCTGAACTTATTTTTCCACTGACCACCAGTAGCATATTGGTTACCTACCCACCTGGGGAGTTCATCTTTCAGTGTCCTATTTTTTTGCCTTTTCATAATGTTCATGGGGTTCTCAAGGCAGGACTACTGAAGTGGTTTGCCATTCCCTTCTCCAGTGGACCACATTTTTTTCAGAATTCTCCACCATTACCTGACTGTCTTGGGTGTCCCTATACCACATGGCTTAATTTTTTGCATTAGACAAAGCTGTGGTCCTTGTGATCAGATTGGCTAGTTTTCTGTGATGTAGTTTCAGTATGTCTACCCTCTGATGCCCTCTGTCAGTGCCTACTGTCTTAGTGGGGTTTCTCTTACTTTGGATGTGGGATGTCTCTTCACTGCTGCTCCTTACCTTGGATGTGGGATATCTCCTCACAGTTCCCGCTCCTAACCTGGGACATGGGGTTTCTCCTTTCTGCTGCTGCTCCTGACCTTGGACGTGGGGTATCTCCTCACAGTTGCTGCTCCTGACCTTGGACGTGGGGTATCTCCTCACAGCCCCCACTCCTGACCTTGGACATGGGGTTTCTCCTCGCTGCTGCCACTCCTGACCTTGGATGTGGGGTATATCCTCTTGGTCACTCATCTCTTGAGTGCTACGCAGCCACCACTGGCTGCTCCAGCAGCAGGCAGACACCACGTGCCACTCCAGCACCAGGTCTAGTGATTAACTTGTTGGAAAACTTCCCTGGTGGATCAGATGATAAAGAATCTGCCAAAAGACCTGAATTCCATTCCTGAGTTGGGACAATCCCCTGGAGAAGGGAATGGCTACCTTCTTCAGTATCTTTCCTGGAGAATTCCATGGACAGTGGAGCCTGGCAGGCCCCATTCCATGGGGCTGTGAATAGTCAGACATGACTGAGCAACTAACACTTGTAGAAAAAGGAATAAGGATTGAAGTATAAGAAACTGATCCAATGTGGAGTCAGATTTGTTCTTCCCTATTACAATTTCATTTCTCTGAGGAAATATTTTGGCATTTATAAATCACATCACTGAGTATGCAGGTTTTATATATATATATATATATATATATATATATATACTTATAAGTTTATGTCTGAATACATTGCTTCAACTGGGATATATAAGTAGAAATAAACCCACAAAACAGTACAGAATAAATACCTAAACATGCTTAAGAGTGCAAAGAATTTTGTCATAATTTTTTTCATGAGTTTTGAAGAATAACTGTCTGTAGATTCAGAAGTACCCAAATTGTAGCTTTTCCTTTTTCATTTTCTTCCACCATTATTTATCTTGGTATAATTCATTTATTAATTCATATATTCAACAGATATTTATTGAGCACCTACTCTCAGCTAAGCTTTCAAGTGAGTGTTGGGAAAGTCAAGAATTAACCCTACAGAAATTTCATTTCTGCTAGAGATACAAATAAATCTTGTTAGATGTGAGAATAGAGCTAGAATAGGTTCAAGTTCAGAAGTACAGAAATTAATTGGGTACATGGGCAAAGAACCCAGAGCTTACGTATGTGAACAATAATTTGGATCAAGAAATGAATAGTTATCCTAAACCTATCTTGGATACAGAATATGAAACTTTGTAATGAGAATATGTCTATGGTGACAAAAGCAATAATGGCATGTCAGTTTATAAATGACTGAGAACATAAATGAATTTCAAAAACCAGGAATTTCTAATAAAATATTGCTTTTCATTAAACTTTTTTTAAATTTAACATGGCCAATAGTTTTCTTAACTCTATTATGAATCCTAGATGAAATCTGAAAGAAGAATAAAGCTATAACTTATTTTAAAAATCACAAACACCATTTCTTTCAATCTTTTATATTATCTCCTGAGATCTCATTCAAGGACTAAGAGGAACTGACCCTACTCAGCTGCTAAGAATTGACAAGCTCACAGCTCAAGATGGTATGTCTTTAGAAAAATGATACTTTATTACCTTTATATTCTTAGTACAAATGTCTCAATAATGTTCTCCAAGTTTCCATCCTTCTCTTTGAAACTCCTCAGTTCTCCACATAATTTTGAAGAATGGTTGTGTTAGATAGGCAGGCCAAAAGTCAAAATGTAAGAAAAAAAATGTTCCACACTTCAGTATGTCATTCTTACCAGCTTATGATCCTGGTGTTTAAGTGTTTTTGCTCTAGATTGTTAGCTAGAATTTAAACAATAGATAAAGGGGAAAATGTTGAATAAATAGTATTACAGATATTGCATAGTATAAAATACTTTTGTGTTAGCAATAATTTCCAATACCAGATGTAGTAACATATTTATGGGATTTCTATGATCTGTCCAAGTGGGTTTCTGTTGGACAGGGATTAGGATGGGGGCTGGGAACTAGAAAGTTCCCCAGATGCATTAGAAAATATTGGGCAAACACAATCTATTTTAAAAACATAGTTAAGTGAGACACCTTTACATCAAGGCCCCATTCCAGATTTTTTCAATGTTGAGTCTATAGCTTAACATTGATTACAGACTCACCTTTTTGTTGGAATTGCACTTCATTTATCCACAAGCAAAGTTTTATTGATCTAAGAAAATATATAGGAAATAAAATTATAACAAGAAAACTCCAACCATTTATATTTGCTTTTTTAAATATAAATTTATTTATTTTAATTGGAGGCTAATTACTTTACAATATTGTATTGTTTTTGCCGTACATTGACATGAATACACCATGGGTGTACATGTGTTCCCCATCCTGAACCCCCCTCCCACCTCCCTTACCATGTGTGTTACCTTCTTGCCCTTCTATTCCATCAGGTCATTTGCTTAGAAAATCAATTTTTTAAAAACAAAATTTCTGGATTGAGAGAGGTGCTCCTCTTATGATTATGCGTTATATTTAGGTTATAAGTTCAGAAATCTTGGACACTTTGAAAGCAAAAAAAAAAAAAAAAAAAGTACAATTCCATAGATTCTGTGCTTATTGGTAAAGGTTTGAATTCATCCTCGTGGGCCTGAAAGTTCTCTTATACAGAAAAATGCATTAGGGATCCCTTTGGCCTTTTTAATGTGAAATAAGCTATTTTTATGACACAGATCAATGAGATGTTAAATATATTTTATATAAGTGTGACAAGTTGTTTTCATTGTGAGCATATTTGCATCTCTACAGAAAACTATATTATCTGAAACAAGGCCTAAGAAATGGAATATGAAGAAGTCTTGTATGATCACCATCTTGAGATATGAAGCATGAACATGGGTCATCCTGTTAATGAAGGCAATTTCCACAGACTTTGTCATTATTTTCCTGTGTCTGAGTGCATGAGAATTAAAATAAAACACCATATTTTGTCTATACTGAATGAAAATATACAATGACTGAAACGAAGCTAGTACTGGTCAACATCATCTGCCATATATATTTAATTTCTAAATATTACCAAATGTGTCCATCTGTAATGTTTCAACAATATGAGGCAATTATGACTAGGCATCTTTCATTTTTGAGTGATTATTAGAGTAAAAAGCAAATGAAAAATAAATTCCCATTCTGCTTTAATAGCTTTGTGGAAAATGGCCAGAGGGAATCTACTAAGATTTGTTATATGGGAACAAAGTACATAGGCAGAAGTCAATGAGTATGCAATAAAAAGTTAATCCCAGAACAGAGAGGAGGAATAGGTATTGGGTTGCTCATCAACTTCATGAGCGTACTGCAGCCAACATCAAAACCTCAGACTTTCTGTAGGCAAGAGCCTTCCCAGGTTCACAATGATACCAAGCCACAATCCAAGGGTGTCACTAATATTATGTCCGTTGTTAGCTCTGGAACTGGAAGATATTATGACTTGTGACCAGCAGTAAGTATAAAGAAGGGTAATTAATGTCTATCTATAGTTTCTGTTTATATCACATGACAAATTGGTCTAAAACTGACTTCTAAGTAATAGAAGCAAAACTATCTAAAGTGGATGTCATTTTGTAATGAGCTGAAGAGTGAGAATATTGCCATTGCTATTTCTTCTTATTCTCCTTGAATTTCATAAATAGTTATGTATGTGTCTAAAAAGAAGGTCAGCACTGGCAGTGAAAGTGTCTATCACCTTTAGATGAAATTAGTGTTTTGATCAGATCAGTCTTGTTGGAGATGAACATATGTAGCTCATGGACAGATATTTAGGTGAGAGGTGGATGAAAACTATAAAAGACAATCAGGAACATTTAGGGCTTAATATTTAGTACCTATTTTAAATCATTGTTACATAATACAAAATTAATTCAAGTATGTTATGAGGCACAAACCATAAGAGTTTTGCATATCAAATTCTTATGTCAATTTTTACAAATGAATATATTACATGCTTTTGAATCTTTATTAGGTCAATATTAAAGTATTCCAAGCATTTTTTTCCTGATAAAATACTAATAATGCAGTGTGAATAATGGCTTACACAATTATTTATATGAATTCTACCCAAATCATCCTCAGATTTCACTGGAATTGTGCATACATTAAAACATACATTTTAAAAAGTGGGAGGAAGTCCCATGTATTGGGTGGTAGGACCAAAACACTGAAGTTTCCAATCATCAAATCATCATTTGTCCCCATATTCTCCCTCTTCAGATTAACCAAAATTTTTGTTAATGGCTCCTTGTGAATAGGTATTCTACTTCAGTTTTCAAGTTTCCTCATTGGAAAGTTTGAAGGACACTGGGTTTCATAATACCAAAAGGAAAGAAAATTGAATATACCCATCACTGCCATCTGAGATTAGGTTTAATATCCACTATCTGGCTCCCTCCCAATCTAGCTCCTATTCTTCAGAGTGGAGTCAGCTGGCCCAATCAATTTATTTGAGAAGTGCTTTATTATGTTATTTAAAAATAAATCAATAAATATAGTTAGGAGAATTTGACTTGTTTTTTAAAGATTTCTTAGATTACTTAAATATTCTGATACAGATCATAAATATATAAAAGGGAAAAAAATTGTCAGTGTTATCTCCCCAAATTATTTCCTTGTTAGACTCTGTTTTCCCATTTTTAACAATTTTTCTAAAAATATCCTTAAGGTTAGTGATCTGTGAAACAAACTTCTGAATGCCATGCCATAGGTAAATATCGAGTCTGTAGTAAGTTATCTCTCTTTCTTTCTCTCCTTCCTCTCTATTTATCTGATATCATGTCCAGTAATTTGATAATTTGAATCCAGATAATGATCAAGATCATAATATTATGGACATCAGCTCCCTGTGAACTGCAAAGTGTTCACACAATGACTTTTACCCCATCTCCAGAAAGGATGTTACAAGATGACATCATTTAGTCATATTGCTTTGGAAGAGCCCCAGCATTTAAAAACTTTGTAGGGACTGTATGTCATCCAACTTCCCAGTAAGGATTCCCCATGTTTCAAATTTATGATTTATTAGGGAAATTAATGTGGACATAATTCAATGGATTCCTGGAAATTCTGCAGAGAAGTTTAAGCATATCCCCAGGTCAGTAGGTGCCCAATATGCTACTGGAGATCAGTGGAGAAATAACTCCAGAAAGAATGAATGGACGGAACCAAAGCAAACACAACACCTAGTTGTGGATGAGACTGGTGTTAGAAGCAAGGTCTGATGCTATAAAGAGCAATATTGTATAAGAACCTGGAATGTTAGGTCCATGAATCAAGGCAAATTGGAAATGGTCAAACGGGAGATGGCAAGAGTGAATGTCAACATTCTAGGAATCAGCGAACTAAGATGGACTGGAAAGGGGAAATTTAATTCAGATGACCATTATATCTACTACTGTGGGCAGGAATCCCTTAAAAGAAATGGAGTAGCCATCATAGTCAACAAAGAGTCCAAAATGCAGTACTTGGATGCGATCTCAAAAAAGACAGAATGAGCTCTGTTCATTTCCAAGGTAAACCCATTCAAAATCACAGTAATCCAAGTATATGCCTCAACCAGTAACATGGAAGAAGCTGAAGTTGAATGGTTCTAAAGAAGACCTACAAACTTTTTAGAACTAACACCCCGCAAAAATTTCCTTTTCATTTTAGGGGACTGGAATGCAAAAATAGGAAGTCAAGAAACACCTGGAGTAACACGCAAATTTGGCCTTGGAGTACAGAATGAAGCAGGGCAAAGGCTAATGGAGTTCTGCCAAGAGAACACACTGGTGATAGCAAACACCCTCTTCCAACAACACAAGAGAAGACTCTACACATAGACGTCTCTAGATGGCCAAGACTGAAATCAGATTGATCATACTCTTTGCAGCCAAAGAAGAAGAAACTCTATACAGTCAACAAAAATAAGACTGGGAGATGACTGCAGCTCAGATCATGAACTCCTTATTGCCAAATTCAGACTTAAATTGAAGAAAATGGGGAAAACCACTAGACCATTAAGGTATGAACTAAATCAAATCCCTTATGATTTTACAGTGGAAGTGAGAAATACATATAAGGGACTAGATCTGATAGACAGACTGCCTGATGAACTACGGAGGTAGGTTCATGACCTTGTACAGGAGACAGGGATCAAAACCATCCCTAGGAAAAAGAAAGGCAAAAAAGCAAAATGGCTGTATGAGGAGGCCTTACAAATAACTGTGAAAAGAAGAGAAACTAAAAGCAAAGGAGAAAAGGAAAGAATTACCCATTTGAATGCAAAGTTCCAAAGAATAGCAAGGAGAGATAAGAAAGCCTTCCTCAGTGATAAATGCAAAAAAATAGAGGAAAAAAATAGAATGGGAAAGACTAGAGATCTCTTTAAGAAAATTAGAGATACCAAGGGAACATTTCATGCAAAATGGGCAAAATAAAGGACAAAAATGGTATGGACCTAACAGAAGCAGAAGATATTAAGAAGTGGTGGCAAGAATACACAGAAAAAGTATACAAAAAAGATCTTCACACCCCAGGTAATCATGATGGTGTGATCACTCACCTAGAGCCAGACATCCTGGAATGTGAAGTCAAGTGGGTCTTAGGAAGCATCACTATGAACAAAGCTAATGGAGGTGATGGAATTCCAGTTGAGGTATTTCAAATCCTAAAAGATGATGCTGTTAAAGTGTTGTACTCAATATGCCAGGAAATTTGAAAAACTCAGCAGTGGCCACAGGACTGAAAAATGTCAGTTTTTCCAAAGAAAGGCAATGCCAAAGAGTGCTCAAACTACCACACAATTGCACTCATCTCACACACTAGCAAAGCAATGCTCAAAATTCTCCAAGCAAGGCTACAACAGTATATAAACTGTGAACTTCCAGATGTTCCAGCAGGTTTTAGAAAAGGCAGAGGAACCAGAGGTCAAATTGCCAACATCCACTGGATCATCAAAAAAGCAAGAGAGTTTGAGAAAAACATCTCTTTCTGTTTTATTGACTATGCCAACGCCTTTGACCATGTGGATCACAATAAACTGTGGAAAATTCTGAAAGAGATGGGAATACCACACCACTTGACCTGCCTCTTGAGAAATCTGTATGCAGGTCAGGAAGCAACAGTTAGAACTGGACATGGAACAGCCGACTGGTTCCAAATAGGAAAAGGAGTACATCAAGGCTGTATATTGCCACCCTGGTTATTTAACTTATATGCAGAGTACATCATGAGAAATGGTGGGCTGGAGGAAGCACAAGCTGGAATCAAGATTGCTGGGATAAATATCAATAACCTCAGATATGCAGATGATACCACCTTTATGGCAGAAAGTGAAGAGGAACTAAAAAACCTCTTGATGAAAGTGAAAGTGGAGAGTGAAAAAGTTGTCTTAAAGCTTAACATTCAGAAAACTTAGATCATGGCATCTGGTCCCATCACTTCATGGCAGATAGGTGAGGAAACAGTGGAAACATGGCTGACTTTATTTTTTGGGGCTCTAGAATCACTGCAGATGGTGATTGCAGCCATGAAATTAAAAGACACTTACTCTTTGGAAGACAAGTTATTACCAACCTAGACAGCGTATTAAAAAGCACAGATGTTACCAACTTTGCCAACAAAGGTCCTTCTAGTTAAGGCTATTTTTCAGTAGTCATGTATGGATGTAAGAGTTGGACTATAAAGAAAGTGAGTGCTGAAGAATTGATGCTTTTGAACTGTGTTGTTGGAGAAGACTCTTGAGAGTCCCTTGGACTGCAAGGAGATCCAACCATCCCATCCTAAAGGAGATCAGTCCTGGGTGTTTTTTGGAAGGACTGATATTGAAGCTGAAACTCCAGTACTTTGGCCACCTGATGCCAAGTACTGACTCATTTGAAAGACCCTGATGCTGGGAAAGATTGAGGGCAGGAGGAGAAGGGGATGACAGAGGATGAGACTGTTGGATGGTATCACTGACTCAATGGACAATAGTTTGGGTAAACTCTGGGAGCTGGTGATGGACAGTGAGGCTGACATGCTGCAGTTGATGGGGTCTCATAGAGTCGGACATGACTGAGCGACTGAACTGACTGACAATGCATAAATACATCAAGAAGAAAGAAATGAGAATACTGGTATGCATTCTTCAACTCTCACATACCATAAGATACTTTCCCTTTCCAAAAATAAATATCATTTTTCAAATCTTTTTACTGTATTTAACTGAAAGATGTGTTTAGACTAAGAAGATATTATAGAATTACTAAGCCGAATAGATTGTCCCCCCCTAATCAGTAGTTTAAAAAAATACACAAATAATAGAGTAGCGTGAGACAAGAGCATTTCATCTCTAGGTAGAAACTGTGAAGATAAGACTGTGCTCTGAGAGCTGCAAGAGAAAGGCAGAAAAGTAGGAGAGTGACCATCAGAGATTTTCAATTGAACCCAAAGCACAATAGTTTCACTTCACTAGCATACAGTGCAGGCTACAAAAAATGGTCAAAAAAATTTACCTTCCATATATACATGTCCTTTTGCAAAGTAATTTTAAAGCTGTTCCAATCAAGAGATAAAGATTATTTCTTCACTTTTTATATCTGGATGTTTCCACATATCTTGTCTTGCCTCATGGATAATAGCAAATGTGATACAGCAAAGGTTTGAAAAGAGTTCGGAGCTCATTTTGTCTATGCTTAAACTGCCATGTAGGGAAGGAAATGGCAACCCACTCCAGTATTCTTGCCTAGAAAGGGACAGCAGAGCCCAGCGGCCTATAGTCAATGGGGTCATAAAGAGTTGGACACAAATAACCGACTAAAGGGGCTTTCCAGGTGGTGCTAGTGGCAAAGATCCTGCCTGCCAATGAAGGTAGACCTAAGAGATGCAGGTTCGATCCCTGGGTTGGGAAGATCCCCTGGAGTAGGAAATGGCAACCCACTCCAGTGTTCTTGCCTGAGGAATTTCATGGACAGAAGATTCTGGCAGGTGGCAGTCTATAGGGTGGCACAGAATCAGACACGACTGAAGTGACTTAGCACACATGCGAGTGACTAAAAGCAAAACGGTCATGTAACCAAAGCAGACTTGGTTCATTGGAGGTTGAGACACCACCGGTAGTTTAGATGAACGATCCCACCTGCAGATCCACTATTCCTGGCTTGTCAGTCATGTGACTGAAGTGCTATGAGATCTAACAACCAGCCAACCTGACAGCTGACCACGTGTATGTGAGAGAGACCAACATGACCAGCAGAACTGGCTTAGATCATGAGAATATCAAGACAATCCTTGAAAGCATGAGCTAAATAACACTGTTACTATTTTAAATCATTATATTGGAGGGGGGTAGTTTGTTATATATCCAAAGCTAACTGCAATGCTTGTTTAGTTAATACAGCAATGACAGTGGCTGTGTTTACTAAATCCTGTTTTATTTTTGTTTTCCATAATTCACAGGGAGAGTAAATTGCTCACCTGCTCTTGTTGTTAGTTTGGTGCTAGATGAGAGATTCTGGCAAATATCTTCCACTGCTGCTCAATTTTGAGAAGGCGATGGCACCACACTCCAGTACTCTTGCCTGGAAAATCCCATGGATGAAGGAGCCTGGTAGGCTGCAATCCATGGAGTCGCTAAGAGTCAGACACGACTGAGTGACTTCCCTTTCACTTTTCACTTTCACGAATTCGAAAAGGAAATGGCAACCCACTCCAGTGTTCTTGCCTGGAGAATCCCAGGGACGGGGAGCCTGGCGGGCTGCCGTCTATGGGGTCGCACAGAGTCGGACACGACTGTAGTGACTTAGCAGCAGCAGCTGCTCAATTAAATTAAAAGTTACATTTTTATGGTTAGATTTCAAATTAAAAACCTCTGTTTGTAAGGAGGGTAAAGTTAGATACCTTTTAGGCTATTGGCTACAAAATGTAAAATATACTTAAGAATAGATTTTAATATGATAATTGATCCTTCCAAGGCAGTACCTGCTAAAATGACATGTAATTACTACCTAGAGACTTAGCTCCAAGCTTTACTGCAAGACCCAGAAATTTTTGTTGAATATATTAGGAGAATAATTTACTCAACTAATAATAATCCTTAATGGTTAAGAAATAAATCAGGACACATGATATATTTTCTTTACTTCTCCTAAATTCAAAGATGAGTATGTTTACTTCAGCACTAAGTTGCAAAGAGTCAGACACGACTGAGTATGTGTGCTCACACACACACAGACACATACAGCATAGTAGATCAACCAAATTACTAAAAGTAATCTCAAGGATTGATGCTTTTGAACTGTGGTGTTGGAGAAGACTCTTGAGAGTCCCTTGGACTGCAAGGAGATCCAACCAGTCCATCCTAAAGGAGATCAGTCCTGAATATTCATTGGAAGGACTGATGCTAAAGCTGAACCTCCAATACTTTGGCCACCTGATGTGAAGAACTGACTCATTTGAAAAGATCCTCATGCTGGGAAAGATTGAAGGTGGGAGGAGAAATGGATGACAGAGGATGAGATGGCTGCATGGCATCACCAACTCAATGGACATGAGTTTGAGTAGGCTCCTAGAGTTGGTGATGGACAGGGAGGCCTGGCGTGCTGTGGTCCATGGGGTCGCAAGGAATTGGACATGACTGAGCCACTGAACTGAGCTGAACTGAAGTGAATCATAAGGAATCTGGCTGGAATAACGCAGAGGATGCTGTTCTATTCCAGACTAATATTCTTCTTGGAGGGTGAATCTAAAGGGGCCAAAGAAGAGTTTTGATTTCCCCTATTTTCCACTGAAGTCTAACTTAGAATGACCCCTTAAGAAATTTAAACTTGTTCCCTAATAATCATTAAAAACATTCATTTAATTCCTTTTTAGAATCCAAAGGAAGGGGGAAAGACTTGGATATGTGGAAAACAAGAATTTAGAAAAATAATGGGACTATAAAAATTGGAAAGTTGAACACTCGTGGGGAAATAAAAATTGATTTTGAGAAAGATAGAGTTTCTATTCCTTTAATTCAAATAAAAAATGTGCAGGCTAGATATTGGCAGTGGTAGGAGTTTATGGGAATGAGCGGGTTTTAATTGCTAGGAAATACAGCCTTCCTAATTCCAGGGTTTCTTGCACACTAGGTAAAGTATTGCATTTGGGACTTGGTCAAGTACAAACAGCCTGCTCTTGTCTCCTCTTTTATCAAAAAGTATTAGTTTCTCATCATTTCTTAAAAGGTTAAATTCTAACTTCTTTTCCAGTTTTTAGATTGCTTTAGATTTGTATTTCATTTTCTAAATAGCTGTCCAGAGATGAATGTTCCCTGAGTTTTTAATAAGTATCTGGAACAACCATTGAAACATTCACTTTAAAACAATAATAGAGATGTTTAAAAAACAGTAATTGGGTGCTCGTCTTTCAGAATATTTTTTTTTAAGAGTTTTATTCAGGGCCTCAGGGGGCAGCTTGAGTACAACTTGGGATATACACGTTACAGTTTACAATTTTTTTAATTAAAGAAATTCCCATTTTATTATTTTTATAGATTGATGTTTAGTGAAGTCTATTAGGAACAAATCCAAATAAAATGTATTCCATATGAAAATTCTATATTTAGTATAAGATTTACACTAATGGTAATAAAGATTAATTTTCTGGGCCTCTCACTTGTACAAGCCATTTGCGAGACTCTGAACTTCACTTTGTAGTTTTAATTCTTTATTCATTTGTTAAAGGAGGATACTAAGAATTGCATCACCCTGCAGAGGCTTGATCTGCTGGGGTAAATAATCACTAATTATCAGTGAGTTATCAGTGTTCTTATCCATTCCACAGCTAATATTCCTAACACCTCTGTATAGATCCCTTTGTCACTACTAACTTTAGAAATATATATATACATATATATATATATATGTATATATATATACTTTGAGGTCCAAAGTCTGGACACCATTACCCTTTTTTTATTTCTATATGATGCCCCCTTGTCTCCTCAGTCTACAATTCTTGTTCCCCATTCCTTAGATCCTACATTTTTTTTGGTAGAATATTATCCTTACGGATGGTACCCATACTACAGAAAGAATAATTCATTGAAAATCATGGCTGTAAAACTTCTCAAAAATCAAGTTTAAATTCAGCTATCATTGAAAAACCTCTTACCATGTGACCCATACTCTGCTACCTGTTTTCATTGCCCACAGAGTTAATCTGCACAACTGCAGGAGCAACAGTAATTGGGAGGGTGCTCAGTTATGGCCAACTCTTTGTGACCCCTTGGATTGTAGCCCACCAGGCTCTTCTGTCCATGGAATTTTCCAGGCAAGAAATACTGGAGTGGGTTGCCATTTCCTATTCCAGGGTATCTTCCCAACTCAGGGATTGAACCAGCATCTCCTGTCTCTTGCATTGGCAGGCAGATTATTTAACACTGTGCCACCTGGGAAGCCCCAAATTTGTGTGTGGGGGTATTGATAATGTCACAGTAAGTAACTCTCAGCCTTACCATGGGCTTGTATTCAGAGTCTAATTTGTCACCCTGTTTATCTGACCTAAGGCACTGTTAGGGAGAAGGCAATGGCACCCCACTCCAGTACTCTTGCCTGGAAAATCCCACAGATGGAGGAGCCTGGTGGGCTGCAGTCCATGGGTCGATAGGAGTCAGATAGGACTGAGCGACTTCACTTTCACTTTTCACTTTCATGCATTGGAGAAGGAAATGGCAACCCACTCCAGTGTTCTTGCCTGGAGAATCCCAGGGACGGGGGAGCCTGGTGGGCTGCCATCTATGGGGTCGCACAGAGTCAGACACGACTGAGCGACTGAACTGAACTGAACTGAAGACACTATTAAGTCTTTTCAGGAATTTTGCCCTAGTCCACTAGCATCCCTGCTTCTGCCCTTGACCTTCCACAGTCTCTTTCCCACCCAACACTGGGAAGTGATACAGATATAAATTGAATTAGTTTGTGTCCCTCTTATGTTAACAATCATTCAAAGGTTAGTTGTCTGATCCAAGTGAGACCCCTCAAGTCCCTAAAATGGCCTACAGACCCCTGCCTCTGTATGACATTACCCTCATGCCCTGTTCCCTTCCACCAAGAGTTTCCTTGGTGGTTCAGCGGTAAAGAATTTGCCCAGAATCTGCCTGCCAGTGTAAGAAATGGGTGTTCCCTGGAGAAGGAAATGGCTACCCTTTCCAGTATTCCTGCCTAAAGAATACCATGCAAAGAGGAGCCCAGTGGCCTGTAGTCCTTGGGGGTCACAAAAAAGTCAGATACTACTTAGCACTTAACAACCGCCCAACCACATGCACTTCTTCTAAACATCAGAAATATGCACCTGCTCCAGAGCTTTGTAGGAGAAGGCAATGGCACCCCACTCCAGTACTCTTGCCTGGAAAATCCCATGGATGGAGGAGCCTGGTAGGCTGCAGTCCATGGGGTCGCTAAGAGTCAGACGCGACTGAGCGACTTCACTTTCACTTTTCACTTTCATGCATCGGAGAAGGAAATGGCAACCCACTCCAGTGTTCTTGCCTGGAGAATCCCAGGGACGGGGGAGCCTGGTGGGCTGCCATCTCTGGGGTCGCACAGAGTCGGACACGACTGAAGCAACTTAGCAGCAGCCAAAGCTTTGTACTTCCCATCCCCCCCTTACCGGAATTCTCTTTCCCTGGTTTTCTGTATGCTTTCTGTTCAGTTCTTCGCCAAAATGTCATCATCTTGCTGAGGATTTTCCTGGTTCACACATAGGTTTAACAATGTACATCACTTCCTCTCTCTCTCTTTCTCTCTCACACACTCACATATTCCCTAACACCTTTTCCCTATAAACTTTTTCCACAGTACTTATCAGTATCTGACTCAGTTTTAGTTAATATTTTTGTTTAAAGTACTAGAATAAAAGCTCCCATCCATCCTTCACCATTTTATCTCTATCACATAGAACATAACCTGACTCACAGTAGGGACAAAATCAATCTTTTATGATTAGATGAATGTTACAGCTAAGTATTTCTGTACAGAGTGGAATAGTTTTTCATGTTTAATCATTTGAAAATTAATTTTTTTTCTGATGAGTTTTATTAATAAGTTACTGTACATTAATTTTTAAAAGAGAGCCAGCACTAGAGATAAAAATAAGGGGGAGAGAGAGAAAGAAGAAGAAAAAAAAAAAAAAGGAAGAGGAGGAGGAGGAGAAAGACTGAGGAAGAGAGAAAGATTTTCACTAGGAGGCAAGAAAAGATATGTGAGGATTAAGAACATGGATTCCAAATGTATGAGTTCAAATCCTGCCTCTGATCATATTGCTTGACTTGGAACAAGTCATTCACCTTTTTATATTTCAGTTTCCATAAACTTAAAATGAGGATGATCTGGGTACTTCTGTTTTAGTTATGTATTTATTTGTTTCATAATTCAAGTCATTAATACACTGACATATGGTAACTACAAAACAAATGTTAAACTATTATCTTCAGAATAACATCTTGAAGAATATATAATGAAGAAGGACCCAATCTCTCAAAGGTCAGAATCCTAAATAAGTGTGTGTATTAGCAATAAATCAAATACAACTCCCTCGAGTATTGTTGAATACAGATCTCCAGAATGATAGTTCTTTACTAACACTTGCAGTAAGATGATCCTTGTGTGTGTTATCATTAGCACACGCTCAATTCTATAATGAGGACAAGTACTAATTTGCTTTATCCCTACAAAAAAACCTAAGGGGTAACTGCTATCATTTTCCCTCTTTTTACAAATGAAGTAATTGGAACATAAAAGGTACTTAACTTGTCTGAGTCAGGATTGAAACTCATGTATTATATGTAACTTTTTAAAATCTACTACATTCTCAATTATATTATATTTGATTCTTTGGACAATTACAGAGCAGTGATTTAAAATTGGTTGCATCTGTTTATATGTGATACACCTACTCTTTTACAGACATTGCATATTCATTCTGCCCTTATCTGATGATAGCAGAGTTTTAAGTGGAATTTTCAAAAACCACCTTTAGAAACTTCTGCAAAAAGATATAAAGACATCTTAAGAAATTCTATTTGGATACTTTCCATTTCTTATCATTTTCCTACTTTTCTTTTGGTATAATTTTCAATATTAATTGGCACAATGTCAATGCATTGAACATACTCTTCTGACTACTTTATACTGTAAACACATGCACATTTATTTTGTTATTGCATTATTGTTATCTAAGATTAAGGATATAATTCTGTCATCTTTCATTACATGGTCCAGAAAAGTTTGACCTCTGTGTATATTTTTCAAATACAGATCTGCTACCATTATTCATACCAGAAAAACATCAACTTGATACTTTTTTTGATTATTCTCACCTCACTCTTTCTTGTGGCTCCCCACTGGTTAGGCTTACAAACTGTAGAGTAGTATAGATACCTGGGAAAAATAATTTCTACCTACATAACTTCACCAAAGATGTGTGTATGATCCTAATAACCTCAAACTCTATGTAAGTTCTAAAGAAACTATTTAAAATGCCTCGTCTTTCTGTATATTCACTTGCAGGGCAAAAGTAGACATATATTTCCTTATTTTGAGGGCATTATAGAACCCCCGTGTTCTTCATTCAAAATGCAATTGGGTAAATGGATCTATTAAAGAAAACTAAATTGACAGTCCCTGAATTTAAAATACTAGGGGATTTTGGTTTTAGTGATTTATTTATCCAGTCATTTTATCTATATTATTATGAACCCCACGCTACACATAGATGCTTCCAGATTATTAGAGGTTAAAGAAGTGAATCTTAAAAGATAGAAAAGTATGATTACTGTGAAATACATAGAAAAGTCAACTATTCAATTCGGAGAGAATGAAAATAAAGCTTTCTGCAGCTAGAAGATGAATAGGAATTTACCAGATAAAGGCATTTTGGGATGGGAGTGAGACGTTATAACCAAGCAGAATATGAAAGAACCTGCATAAGAGAAAGAACAAAGTAGAGGCAGCTGAGAAAGAGAATGTCAAGGTCAAAAACCAGTTTATTAAATCCTACAGTGTAAAAATAATTCATCTACTCTATCAGTTCCTGAAATAATTCTGGCTAAAGTGGGAAAGATATTGAGAGGCCAGTGTTAACCAGGGCGGATGTGGTCTAGTATACATTTTGTTGCCCTAAATCCAGTTCCTAATGTTTCTAACGTAAAGTAATAACATTCACATGCCACCAAGTTTCCTACCACAAACACATGTGTCCAGTTTTCACATTTCATCCATTGATTCTCTACCTGCTTTTTTTTTATTTTTTAACTTTACAATATTGTATTGGTTTTGCCATATATCAACATGAATCCGCCACAGGTATACACGTGTTCCCCATCCTGAACCCTCCTCCCTCCTTCCTCCCCGTACCATCGCTCTGGGTCGTTCCAGTGCACCAGCTCCAAGCATCCAGTATCGTGCATCAAACCTGGACTGGCGGCTCATTTCATATATGATATTATACATGTTTCAATTCCATTCTCCCAAATCATCCCACCCTCTCCCTCTCCCACAGAATCCAAAAGACTGTTCTACACATCAGTGTCTCTTTTGCTGTCTCGTATACAGGGTTATTCTTACCATCTTTCTAAATTCCATATATATGTGTTAGTATACTGTATTGGTGTTTCTCTTTCTGGCTTACTTCACTCTCTATAATAGGCTCCAGTTTCATCCACCTCATTCTACCTGCTCTTTGCATTCAGTTATCAACTCATCTTATGAGTAAACAAAGCAAATACCCAGTGAATTCATGCTATGAGCCACAGAAGAGATAAAAATCCTGGCTATGGTGGAATATTTTAGTTATAAAGACTAACATAAGCAGGTATACAAATTATATGCATATGAGTATATGATATCATTATAAACATGTACATATAAATATATAAATTTTACTGTCCCATTTCCCATTGATAGAGGACTGTCTTGAATCCCTGGAGCCAGAATAAGACATTTTCTGTTCCCAGGATAATTTTTTTTTAGAATATTGAGCTTCTGGAGTAAACAGACACCACAAAGGGACATTCTAAAAACACAATTTCCAATTGGTAGAAACGTTTCCTAGTTTGTTCTTCCTTGCTTATTGACATGGATTTGGTTTAGCTTCTGGTGATTCCAATACTAATCACACCCCTCTGGGAACCAACTGACTTTAAAATATGTCATTTTAACCACTTCTACTACAATTTCCTGCTACCTATCTAGTCAGTTCTTGTGTTCCTTGAAGTTCAAGCATGCTTAATATCCACATTTGGTCAGGTTACTTCCACATGATTTCCCTCTGGCCAATCAAATCCAAGAGCTTTTTCCCTGGTATTAAGGATGGTATTGCTCAGGAAAGTTCAGTTATTATGCTGCAAAGCCAAATTAACTTCTAAATTTCTATTTTTTTAGTTCAATCTTTCATCATTAAGTAAATTAACTGTAGGGTTGTTTTAATATAATTTTATTTATCCATTTATTATTTTTGACTGTGCTGGGCCTTCACTGCACAGGCTTTTCTCCATTTATGATGCTCACACTTCTCATTGTGATGACTTTTCTTGTTGTGGAGCACAGGCTCTAGGGCTCATGGGCTTCAGTACTTGCAGCATGTGGGCTCAGGAGTTGTGGCTTCTGGGCTCTAGTGAAGTCAACTGGAGTGAAAGTCACTCAGTTGTGTCTGATTCTTTGCAACCCCATGGACTACAGAGTCCATGCAATTCTCCAGGCCAGAGCATTGGAGTGGGTAGCCTTTCCCTTCTCCAGGGGATCTTCCATGTCCAGGGTTTGAACCCAGGTCTCCTGCATTGCAGGCAGATTTTTTACCAACTGAACTCTGGGCTCTAAAGCACAGGCTCAATGGTTGTAGCACATGGGCTTGGTTGTTCCACAGTATGTGGGATCTTCCTTGATCAGGAATTGAACCCATGCCTCCTGCATTGACAGGCAGTTTCCTTACCACTGAACCAACAGGGAAGACCCTAACTTCCAAATTCCTGTGGCATAATAGTCATAGAAAGATTTACTTCTCACTACTTTACCAATCTAATTCAGGTTGCTGAGGACATTGTTAGTCAGTCAGGGTCTCAGGATAACAGAGGATCCACCATCTTTTAATGTTAATACCTTAACACACAACAATATCCCTGACAGTGGAAGAGAAAGCAAGAAAAAGTCATGTCTGTTCTTCATTGCCTGGAACTAAATGTATGTATTCTGTTTTTAAAAAATTAAAAGGTCTAAATTTAGGCAACCCAATTTAATTTGAGACCCAGTATGACCAATATTATATATAGCTGCCCATTTCTTACATTTATATAGTCTTCAGAAAGTGTCTCTATGTTTTCTTCCATTTTTTTTCTTTAATAAAATAATTTTCAACCAATAATTTTTATGCCTATTTTGAAGAAAAGACTTAGCATACACACATATACCTCAAAACCAGGACTATTTTCTGTTGAAATAAATTTACTTCTTTTTCCATTATACTATATCTACTGTACTTTGAGTCTGATCATTAAACATATGTAGAGCCATAGATTTTATGAAGCTTGATGAGACCTTTCAAGTAATCTAGTCACCCTCATTTTACAGATGAAAATACCAAAGGCGAGAAAGGTTAAGTGACTTACCTATTGTACTCACGTGCTGACTTCCACTCATCTAACTTCAAAATCCGTGCTCGTCCCACTACTCCACAATAACAGTAGGTTAAGTGCTATGAGGTATAAGACACTCAGTATATATATATATATATATATATATATATAGTCAAAAGAGGTTTTATAACTGATGTATTATCTAACATCCTCACTAGCTTGGTTGGAGACCTTCATTCACACTTTATGGGATTTCCATTATTACTTTAGTGTCAAGGTTACGGACCAAATTAACGTGAAAACATGCTGTTCTTCTCTTCTATCCTTATACACCTCAGAAGCCTCTGCCCTAAAGTTAGCAGCTTGCATGCCCATTTCTGTTTCAAATTGGCTC
Organism: Bos taurus; assembly: GCF_002263795.3. Lineage (NCBI taxonomy): Eukaryota > Metazoa > Chordata > Mammalia > Artiodactyla > Bovidae > Bos > Bos taurus. Next base: position 48,300,576 of record NC_037333.1, on the reverse strand, counting down.
CTCAGCAAGAAGTGATTCATCAATGGTGATATTTCCAGGATTTGAGCTTGCTAAGAAATTGGCAGCCCAGTCTTTTTATAAGGCAGCTTTCCTAAAGAGCTTATACCATGGAAGGCAGGAATAAGTGTTTACACAAGGCACATTTTGAAAAATATCTACTTGTTCACTCTTACATTCCTGTACCAAAGTCTTCTCAAGTTCAGGCTCATTGCAAACTCTTGGCTCCTGCTATATACAGAGTTATATTAAGAAAGTTAAAATCCTCTACCTGAAAATTCAAATGCTCTGAATTCTAGTATTCTTCAAGTGTAACTTTGTTTCAATTAAGGGTGCTGAGGATGACATATCCAGAATGAAGACTCATTTTCTCACTTTCTCTTTTTTCACTTTTCCGTGATTAACTCCTTCTTACTTAAATCTATTAAAGTCTTACCTTTGGGCAAAAATTGATGCATAATTTGCAATTTTTCTCATGAAATTGTTCAGTTATAACAAGCTAATACTTACAGTGTATTGAAAAAATAATAAGAAATTTCTACATAAGTTTTTAAGGATATCAGTGGTACACATAAGAGGCACAAAAAACAACACTTTTTTTTTTTCAGAGAAAGCAGAGAAACAATTATACAAGTAAGAAATTTGAAAGCAATTAGTGATATCTGTTGAAAATTTAATGTACCAAATATTTGCTATGGGTAAAATTTGATATTTAGTCTTCAGTGAGGATTTTAGTAGCTTTATAATCTACCTTAGTTCTACTGGATGTTACTTCATAGAAGTAATATATTATTATCCTTATGAGGATAATAATGCAAATCCATTATTTGCATTATATAAAAGTCACTTTTCTAGAATTAATGTTACTTACTATTGGGAGGTCTTCTCCACATCTTTAGAAACCATATCTTAATTATATTTAGGAAAGTTCAGTAAACTTAAGTAGAGTACAAGACAGTGTTCCCTAAAGGATGACTATGTATACAATTAGCAATGGCTCAGACAGTAACGAATCTGCCTGCAGTTCAGGAGATCCAAGTTCAATCCTTGGGTTGGGAAGATCCCCTGGAGAAGAGAATGGCTACCCACTAAAGTATTCTTGCCTAAAGAATTCCAAGGACAGAGGAGCTGGGCAGACTACAATCCATGGGGTTGCAAACAATCATACTTGACTGAGGGACTAACACTTTCACTAAACTTTTTGAGATTTTTGTAGGTGTTACACATGAATATTTTAAATTATTAATTATCATTCTGAATTGATTTTATGTGTATTTGAAAAAATAGTAATATACAGTGTTCAGGTTGTGACAGGTGATTACCAGGTTTTTAAAAAAACTGTTTAATAAAAGAAATATAAAGATTGTGGATGGAGTTCTAAAAATGGAATGATGAAACACACAGGGTTAAGCAGGAGAGAGAAAGTCATTCCTACCCTGAGGCTGAAGAGGCAAGTGGAAAGGAAAGACAGACAGATCAATGGCTGTAGAAGGGAGCTGTGGCCTTGGGTGTAGAGAACTGGCCACTGACTTCTTGAGAACCAGTAAAGCAAACCAGGACAATAAGTATTCAGACCTTGCCTTTTTCCCACTTCTGCTCTCCCAAAGCTGAAGTCATACAAAAACTGGAGAAAGAGGGGGTTTGACGGATGTGGTCCATGACTGTATAGAGAAATGTATAAAAGAGTAGAGAGCTAATTAATATTATCTCAGTTTGCCTCTTGAGCAAATATTCTTAGTTGGCTCTCTACTCTACACATATAAAGGAATCTTTATTAGTATAGTCAGAAAGAAATTTTATTATATAAAATTATAGTCAGAACTAACTATTATAGTAGTTATAGTTAGAAAGTAAACTTTTTTCTAAACATTTCATTGAAAACTCTGAATGTGAAATCACACACACACAAAAAATGTGTGTGTTAGATGGGGAAACAGAGGAAACAGTGTCAGACTTTATTTTTGGGGCTCCTAAATCACTGCAGATGGTGACTGCAGCCATGAAATTAAAAGACGCTTACTCCTTGGAAGGAAAGTTATGACCAACCTAGATAGCATATTCAAAAGCAGAGACATTGCTTTGCCAACAAAGGTCTGTATAGTCAAGGCTATGGTTTTTCCTGTGGTCATGTATGGATGTGAGAGTTGGACTGTGAAGAAGGCTGAGCACCGAAGAATTGATGCTTTTGAACTGTGGTGTTGGAGAAGACTCTTGAGAGTCCCTGGGACTGCAAGGAGATCCCACCTGACCATGCTGAAGGAGATCAGCCCTGGGATTTCTTTGGAAGGAATGATGCTGAAGCTGAAACTCTAGTACTTTGGCCACCTCATGCGAAGAGTTGACTCACTGGAAAAGACTCTGATGCTGGGAGGTATTGGGGGCAGGAGGAGAAGGGGACGACAGAGGATGAGATGGCTGGACGGCATCACTGACTCGATGGACGTGAGTCTGAGTGAACTCGGGAGTTGGTGATGGGAAGCCTGGCGTGCTGCAATTCATGGGGTCGCAAAGAGTCGGACATGACTGAGTGACTGAACTGAACTGAAGTGATGAGTTATTTTATATGTGATGGTGGGGATATTTTTATAATTCCTTTTTAAATTGTCAAATAACACATGGAAAATCTTAAACAGGGTGTAGATCTTTGACTTTATTACATCTTTGCTTCCTTATAACACTTTTCCCCCCTGAAATTTACTAATTTATATATAGGACACTTTGCACAACAACTATAGAAAATATATAATTTTCCAGCACCCATGGGAAAGTTATAAAGATGCAGTACATGTTTTGGATAACTATAGAGCCTGATTTGCTCAAACTGTTTTCTGGAGGGTTGGCTGGTTAGTATCTCTTTCACAATCAAAAGTGTAACCAATCAGAAATTAAGTAATATTATCACCTTATAGTTACTGAAACGTGTAGTAGGTTTAATTTCTTTTTCTTTTTTTCAAGTATCTAGGCCACACTCTCTAACCATGATTCAGGGAATGCAGAAATTGATAAACAAAAGATAATTTAAAATTTTCTTGTAAATAATCCATACTCTAATAAAATTTTTAAAATAATAAAAAATAAAATCCAAAATTCTGAAAATTAGTGAACACTTCTAAATTACAGATAGTTTGAAGAAAAAAAAATAACAGTGCAAGTTAGCAAGTATTTTGGAATAAATGATAAAAATATCATATGTCAAAACATCTATTGATTGTTTTTAGTGACTAAGCATGATCAACTCTTTCATTACCCTAGGGACTGTAGCCTGCCAGGCTTCTCTGTCCATAGGATTCTCCAGGCAAGAATACTGGAATGCATTGCCATTTCTGTCTCCAGGGAATCTTCTCAACCTGGGGATCTAACCTGCATCTCCTGTAGTGGCAGGTGGATTCTTTACCACAGGGCCACCAGGGAGACTTAGAAATAAGGCAGAATTTAAGAGGAATACATAGTCATAAAGCTTATACAGGTAACTATAAAAGTAAAATTATAGATTAAACATTCATTCAAGAAATTAGAAAAAACTATTATAGAAAATGTTATAAAAGCAAGAAAAATTAAGAAGAGAGTGCAAAGAAATAACAGAGGATAAAAGAGTTGGCACAGAATTTAGTACAGGAATAAAAAGGAAAAATACCTCAGATATTTCAAACATTAAAAGTGTGTTAAAATAGAAAATTTTAGAAATTATAAAGCATTTTGAATATTTAAATTAATATACAAAAACAATTGAAATTTTAAGATTTAAAATATATCAAATTTATCATTAAATCAGTGGACTCATGTATTTGCATGAAATAATTTATTAGCTGATAAGATTTCACCAGTAAGGTTTTCCAAACTTGCAACAACAATTTATTTCCAATGTTATAAAAACAATTTAAAATTAAAACATTAAGAGGCCTTTTCAAACTAATTTTAGGCTACCTTGATATCAAAAGTTGATGCAAAGGCCTCAAATAGTGTATCAATAAATGGTTGTAGCAATACATAAAAGGATATTATATCATAATTAAATTTATCTGATGAGGGAAAAGTTAATTTAACATTAGAAAATTAAAGTTTAACCATATTAAAGACTAGTGTTAAAAAAAATGAAAGTAGCCTTTTGAATTGATGCCATAAAAATATTTAAAAATTAAGTAAGCATTCATGCTTGTTCTTTTTAAAAAGTGAAAACCTGAGAGACTTTTTCAAAAAGTGATAGAAAGTATCCTCAAAAGTTATAACAAATAATATTTAATGATAAAATGTTCAAACCTTTCTTTTTTATATCCAGTTTAAAGCCCAAATATCTGCTGTTACCATTTTTATTTGACATTTTACTTCAAAATATAGCCAGCACATTAAATGTAAGTAATTAAAATAAATGTTATAGAAGTTTGAAAGGAAGAAATAGTCCTTTAATATTCACAGATGATATTAATTCATACATACAAATTCCCAAAGCAACGAATAGATAATATTAGAATTAATGACTGAACTCAAAAGTATTGCTCGGCATAAAAGAGTAAAGAATCTCCCAAAAGAATATTATTTTCCAGCATCAAGTGGTCAGAAAATAAATGGCTAAAAAATAAAATTTTTATAATGACACCATTACCATTGTTGCAAAATGATTGAGTATCCAGGAAAAAACTTAAGGCCTTTATGAGAAAATTATAAAAATATTTATGCAGTATACAGGAAGCTTGGGGCTGGTGCACTGGGATGATCCAGAGAGATGGTATGGAGAGGGAGGTGGGAGGGGGGTTCAGGATTGGGAACACATGTACACCCACGGCAGATTCATGTTGATGTATGGCAAAACCAATACAATATTGTAGAGTAATTAGCCTGTAATTAAAATAAATAAATTTAAATAAAGAAAAATTCTAAAAATAAAAAGAAATTTATGAATTAAATATTCATTAAATGTGTTATTTGAAAAATTGTCATAATTCAATATGTAACCTGATTGTACTATACATTAAAATAAATATACCAGTATTTTGTGTGCCTTGGAATGCTGATTTTAAGTTTTATTTCAAGTATAAAAGAGCAAGAATAGCCCAAGATATGCCTAAAGAAGATCAAGTGAAAAGACCTGTCCTATCAAGATACACTGAGTAACTAAGTTTGTGAGACAGAGCTATAAACGATTTTCAGAGATAATAAAATATACAAAGATATTTTCATAACCTCATTCTGAAAAAAAGACTTCTTAAGCAGGGCAAAAAACATCAACCATACATCAAAGAATTATGATGTATGTAACAAAATCTGATTATGTTACAAGTAAGTACTTTTGGTAAAAATCATTATAAAGGAAGTTAAAAGACCTAATAATACATATGGTGGGAGAAGACAAATATTGAAATATAAAATGACTCTCACGATAAGACAAAGAATCCTTTTTAAAAAGAGGGGCAGAAAACTTGACCAATCACTTCACACAAAGGGGACATATAAAAGGCCAATGAAGGTATAAAAATATGTCCATTCTCATTTATGATCTGATAAATACATACTGAGCCTTCCAAGATAGCCCTAGTGGTAAAGAACTCACCTGCGAATGCAATAGATAAAAGGGACCTGTGTTCAAACCCTGGGTTGGAAGATCCTCTGGAGGATGAAACAGCAACCCAGTCCAGTATTCTTGCCTGGAGATTCCCATGGACTGAGGAGCCTGGCGAATTATATAATCCATAGAGTCACAAAGAATCGGACACAACTGAAGCAACTTAAACACAAATACATGTTGCAACCACAATGTAAAACCTCTACAAACAATTTTAAGAAGTTTGAAAATACCAAGTGTTGATGTGAATGCAAAGGTACCATAAATTACAGGTCCCAGTTCTTTGCTCCTCCCTATATACATGTCTTTGCCATAACCAAACAGTATTTCCCACCAAAGGTGAACTATTTTTCCCCACTTCTGATTTTTGATTAGCCTGATGCCTTGCTTTGGTCAGCGAGATGTTAGTAAAAGTTATGTTAGCAGAAGTTTGAAAGTGTGTGTGCTATTGCCTTGCTCTCTCATGCATCTGCCATCACTATTGGAAATTGAAATGAAGAACACATGAAACAGATTTAGACCCACAAAACTACAGTGGGAAGCAGAGATAATGCACTGAATATAATAGAATAAATGATTGCTGGGTTCAGTCACTGTGTTTGAGGTGGCTTGTTTAGAGCATCCTTGTGGCAATAATGAACCAATGTAGGTGCAAGGGGATCTCACACAAAATTATTGTGGCATTATGAAGTGGTATAAATACTTAGAAAATAATTTTTTACTACTTATCAAATATAAATACATAAGTATTCCTCTAAAACCCAGAAATTTCACCCCTTTCGTGAATACTCTGGAGAAAGTCAGAATACATTGAAAAAAATGTTCAAAACATTATCTGTAGTAATTAAAACTGGAAAAATTCTAGATAAAATAAATAAATATATACCTTGAAATACATTATAAAATGAAATACAATATCATTCAGGAAAAAAAACTCTTTGCTATGCATATAACTATGTACCCTATAAACATAATATTAAATAAAAGAATGTTACTCTACAGAACATTTTGATTCAATTTTATAAAATAAAAAAATACATAAAACCATAATTCTCAGGAATGCATATATAATGCATGTATATAAATAATATTCATCATTTTATTGGCTCTTCTGCATCTTGGATGCCTTCTCTTCAAGGAATGGAACTTCCACATTAAGAATTTCTAAGTACCCGACTCTCAGTTGAGAATGTACTTCTCAACTATCTATCACTATCCTGACTTCGAGGTCATGAGTATCTAATCTAGGCTCAACCAGCATGACACTCTGCCTGGAACTTCCAGTTTCAAGTTGCATGGGTGTGTGCTAACTCAGTCACGTCTGCCTCTTTGCGACCCTAAGGATGGTAGCCTGCCAGGCTCCTTTGTCTTTGGGATTCTCCAGGCAAGAATATTGGAATGTCTTGCCATTTTCTCCTCCAGGCGATCATCCTGCCCCAGGGATTGAACTGATGTTTCCTGCCTCTCCTGCATTGGCAGGCAGATTCTTTTTACAACTGAGCCACCTGGGAAATCCAAAGTAAAAACAGGGCAGTGAAAAATGTATGCTGTTACAAAACCAGTATTTCCAGTGACAGTAGTTTCCATGACAGCGTCTTTCTTTGGCAAGGTTTTGGCTGGCATTCTAGTACTCTAAAGTCCTTTGAACTTTGTAATTTTGTTTGTTTTGCTTTGTTTGTCACCATAAGTCATCAGTCTCCTAGAACTTTTCTGTGTAAAACACTACACTTCCAATAAAGTCTTCTTTTACAATGAGCCTGGGGTGATTGCTAGGGACTGCCACTAAGAAACCCATGAGCTATTATCTTACAAGACTTTAGGATGGGAAAAGACTGCTTGGGATCTTTCTTTCAAGTTTGGGTCAACAAGGTACTTAGAAAAGAATATGTCCAGCTAAATATATGCCACCTCACTACCAGGTATCTGAAGCCCTGGATAAACCTAGGTCAGTGATTCAATTTTTCTTTATTAGACACTATTCTCTATATTAGTTTGAAACTGTAATCCGAAGTGAGCAAAAAGGCCTTTGTTTTTCTGTTCAGAATGTGCCATGAGGTTTGCTCTGAGCCATCTTCCACATCACAAGGAATTGCCTCATTAACTTCGATGACATTATAAGAGCAACTGTATTACCTCATGATGCTGGAAAATATACTCAATAATCATTCTACTGCTTTACTTTAGCATCTGTGGTTTCTGAAAGGAAATGTGTCCCTTTGAAACTGCTATATCCTTCTATTTCTCATGTTTAGTAATACAAAACCCTTTGAAAGGCCTGGAAGGGTTTATAAACCATGATAATTTGTAACAAACACAAACATAAAAGAAACATGTGTTGTAGAACAAAGTGAATTCACATGAGACACTGGTTTCACATCTATTTTGACTATAGCAGCAAAACAAGAGCATCAGAGAATCAACAAAGGGAAAACAAACGGCAGGGGAAAAAATACAAGCTGACAAACAAGTCTGAACATGGAATAAATGCAGCAACACAGAAAAAAGCAAACTGAAGTAAGACAAATGAGGTCTAAAATAAACAAAGGTAGCCCATCATGAAAACAATTGATAAAAACAAAAACTAAATAATCTAGCCAAGCTGAATAATACAAAGGAAAAAAAGAAAGAAAATTTAAATTTCAGATTTAATTTTCTCAAGCAAGAAAGGACACACTAGAAGAAGAGGGGAAAAGAGACACTAGGAAAAGAAAAGGGATATTATATTGTGTGCAAGTTCTACCCCATAAATCTTAAGATACCTGAGAGACTTGAAATATTCTCACTCTTTAATAAACACATATAGAAACATATTTTGCTGTTCTCAAACTGTACTTTCTCACTATTACTGCCTTTGGGAATAAGGGGCTCAAAGTAGAAAGAATTTCAGGTTTAGTTTTCAGGGTTAAGTTTCCATAAGTACTTACAGACATAAAACAGGTCAAAGAAGAAGGGCATGGCATGGTAGCACATTCTGAAAATAAACGACCCCCATAATGAATAAATATTTTCAATAATAAATTTGGTCATATATTTAATTGGTGAACACTTTCCTTTAAAGTAGTGGAGGCTACTCTAACCATAGGTAATTTCTAAGAGGTCTAATAAACAACAATAAACATGAGTATTTATATTCAATGCTTGAGAATTTTCAAAGCAATCTCACAGATGCTAATAGTAACCTTATTATTACAGGTTCTCACATTGTTTCCACATAGCTGATAGAAACAGATAAGTGGTATTTCACATAAATACTGTGACATTTTTGGCAAACTTTCTCAAGTGAAATTTATGAGAAATTAAGTCACAGAGGAACCAGAGAGCAAATTGCTAACACAGGCTGGATTATTGAAAAAGCAAGAGAGTTACAGAAAAACATTTGCTTCTGCTTTACCAACTATGCCAAAGCCTTTGACTGTGTGGATCACAATAAACTGTGGAAAATTCTGAAAGAGATGGGAATACCACATCACCTGACCTGCCTCTTGAGAAACTTGTATGCAAGTCAGGAAGCAACAGTTAGAACTGGACATGGAACAACAGACTGGTTCCAAATAGGAAAAGGAGTACGTCAAGGCTGTATATTGTCACCCTGGTTATTTAACTTATATGCAGAATACATCATGTAAAATGCCAGGCTGGATGAAGCACAAGCTGGAATCAAGATTGCCGGGAGAAATAGCAATAACCTCAGATATGCAGATGACCCCACCCTTATGGCAGAAAGTGAAGAAGAACTAAAGAGCCTCTTGATGAAAGTGAAAGACGAGAGTGAAAAAGTTGGCTTAAAGCTCAACATTCAGAAAACTAAAATCATGGCATCCAGTCCAGTCACTTCATGGCAAATAGATGGGGAAACAATGGAAAAAGTGGTTGACTTTATTTTTCTGGGCTCCAAAATCAGTGCAGATGGTGACTGCAGCCATGAAATTAAAAGATGCTTACTCCTTGGAAGGAAATTATGACCAACCTAGATAGCATATTCAAAAGCAGAGACATTACTTTGCCAACAAAGGTCCATCTAATCAAGGCTATGGTTTTTCCAGTAGTCATGTATGGATGTGAGAGACGGACTATAAAGAAAGCTGAGTGCCTAAGAATTGATGCTTTTGAACTGTGGTGTTGGAGAAGACTCTTGAGAGTCCCTTGGACTGCAAGGAGATCCAACCAGTCCATCCTAAAGGAGATCAGTCCTGGGTGTTCATTGGAAGGACTGGTGTTGAAGCTGAAACTCCAATACTTTGGCCACCTGATGTAAAGAGCTGACTCATTTGAAAAGACCCTGATGCTGGGAAAGATTGAGGGCAGGAGGAGAAGGGGATGACAGAGGATTAAATTGTTGGATGGCATTACCAACTCAATGCACATGAGTTTGGGTAAACTCCGGGAGTTAGTGATGGACAGGGAGGCCTGGGGTGCTGCAATTCATGGGGTCGCAAAGAGTCAGACACGAGTGAGTGACTGAACTGAACTGAAAATTATTTATAAGAACTTTATCTTTTTTAAGATTTTTTTTTATGTGGACCATTTTTGATGTCCTTTATAAAATTTGTTATAATATTGCTTCTATTAAGTTTTGTTTTTTTTTTTTTGGCCTCAAGGCATATGGGATCTTAGCTTCCTGAACAGGGATGGAACTTGTACCCCCTGAATTGGAAGGTTAAGTCTTAACCACTGGACCACTAAGGAAGTCCCTTGAACTTCGTTCAATAATACTATTCTAGATGTAAAGGATAGAAGAAAACTAGTTACATACAAGAGCTGACTTAAGACATGTTTCTCAAAGATTCTCATCATCATGTAAGAACTTGTTAGAAATGCAAAATATAAGTTCCCGTCTCAGACCTAATGAATCAGATATTCTGAGGGGTAGAACTAGGCAATATGTGTCTTCATGAGAACTACAGAAAACTCATATGCTGAAATTCATGTATTGGTTTATGTTTAATCTTTTATTAATGTTTACAATATTTATTAAAGATTTATAATATTATATTAGTTTCAGATGTACAACATAGCAATTCAACATTCTACAGATTATACACCATTTAAAGTTATTGCAAAACAATGGCTGTGTTTCCCTGTTCTGTATCTTTTGAGCTCATTCCTCTATCTTGCTCCTCACCCTTTCCCACTCCTTACTGGTAACCACTAGTTTGTTCTTTACATCTGTGAGTCTGCTATACGCTTTTGTTTGTTTTATTTTTAGATAACATATATAAGTGATACTATTCAGAATTTATTATTTGCCTGTCTATGTCTAGAAAGTCCATGTTCATTTTACTGCATTTACCCCTGAGATTATGTCATTTAACTAGGTGTCAGAAAGAGATGATATGAAGACTACTAAAACCAATGACATTGGGGTATATATACCTTTTCAGATTAGTGTTTTCATTTTCTTTGGATATATATGCAGGAAGTGGGTTGTTAGATATATTATAGCTTTATTTTTAGCCTTTTTGAGGGAACACTATATTGTTTTCTGGGCTTCCCTGATAGCTCAAACTGTAAAGAATCTGCATGCAATGCAGGAGATGCAGGTTTGATCCCTGCATCAGGAAGATTGCCTGGAGAAGGGAATGGCTACCCACTCCAGTATTCTTTCCTGGAGAATCCCATGGACACAGGAGACTGGTGGGCTACAATCCATAGATGTCCCAAAGAGTCAGCCACGGCTGAGCGACTAAGCACATACTGTTTTCCATTGTGGTTACACCAACTTATATTCCCACCAGCAGTGTACAAGAGTTCTCTTCTCTCCATATCCTGGTCAACTTTTTTTATTTGTGGATTTTCGATGAAACCCATTCTGACAGGTGTGAGGTGATATATCATTCAGGGATGGACAATACAATTTATGTCAAAGAGTGTTCTACCATGTTCTTTTCCAGGAATTTTATGGTTTTAGGTCTTATATTTAGACCTTTAATCTGCATTGAGTTTATTTTTGTATATAGTGTAAATAATTTTCTTATCTCTCATTCATTACATTTACATGTAGCTGTCCAGTTTTCCCAACATCACTTATTGGAGAGACAGTTTCTCCATTGTAAATTCTTGTTCCTTTGTCATAGATTAATTGACTCCGAGTGTATGGGTCTATTTCCAGGTTCTTATTCTATTCTATTGATATGTCTATTTTTGTGCCAATACCATACTCTTTTGATTACTAAAGCTTTGTAGTATAGTCTGAGGTCAGAGAGAATGATATGTCCAGTTTTGTTTTGTTTTTCCTCCAAGATTGTTTTTGCAATTTTGTGGTTTCTTATAAATTTTAGGATTATTAGTTCCAGTTCTATAATACAGTATATGGGTATTTTGATAGGGATTGCATTAAATCCTTAGATTGCTTTGGGTAGTATGTACATTTTAGCACTAATACTTCTAATCCAAGAATATGATATATCTTTTAATTTATTTGAATAATTTTCAAATTCCTTCATTAATATTGTATCGTTTTCAGAATATAAATTGTTCACAAACATGGTTAAGTTTATACCTAGGTATTTTCTTCTTTGTGATGTGATTTTTAAATGGATTTTTTTCCTCTGCGTTCTCTCTCTAATCATTATTAGTGTACAGAAAGGCAACATGTTTCTACCTATTAAACATGTAAAGAAGAGCTAATAACTATCCTAAAATTGTTCCAAAAAATTGAAGAGGAGGGAACATTCCCAAAGTCACTCTAAGAGATCACCATCGCCCTGATAACAAAACAAGACAAAAACACTACAAAAAGGAAAATTACAGGCCAATATCTCTGATGAATATTCATACAAAAAAAAAAAAAAAAACTTCAACAAAATGATAGCAAAACAAGTTCAATAATACATAAACAAGATAATATACCATGAACAAGGTGTATTTATCCCAGGGATGCAAGGACAGTTCAATATTCTCAAATAAATCAATTCGATATACCACATTAACAAATGGAAATATAAAGATCATATGATCAACCAAACACACACAGGAATAAATCATCCTTTTGAAAAATTCAACATTTATTCATGATAAAAACTGTCATCAAAATTGGTATATATAACATAACTATTACAATAAAGGCCACTTACGACAAACCCACAGCTAATGTCATACTGAATGATGAAAAGCTAAAAGTCTTTTTCTTCTAAAATCAAGAACAGGCCAAGAATACCTACTCATCACTTCTACTTAACATATTGATTGTATTGATCAGTGAGCTGGAAGACAGGACAATAGAATTTTCCCTAACTGAAATCCAAAGAAAAATAATAATAATAAGAGAATAGGAAATTACTTGGTAGTCCAGGGGTTAGGACTTGGTGCTGTCACTGCCACGGGCCTGGGTTCAATCCCTGGTCAGGGAACAAAGATCCTATAAACTGCACAACACTGCCAGAAAAATAAATAATAATAAAATAAAGACAGAACAAAAGAAAAGAATAGAATATTCAAGAACTATGGGACCATTTCAAAAGGTCTAACATTTGTCTAATTAAAATATAAGGAGAATAAACTTCACATTGTCTTTTAAGAGTTTTGTAGAGTGCATACTCAACACTTCTGCATTTTCTCTGGTGCCAAAATTTGATCCTATAACCTGCAAAGGAGATTGAGAAATACAGCCTTTTAGCTGGGCACATTGATCAGTGCTCTATTACACAGGAAATTTTAGATAATAAATGTTGCCTTTGGAAAAGTCTATTCCATTTAGCTAGAAGTAATGAAGTGGGAGTCAAACAGTTAGTTTCTAGAAACAACCTTTGCCACTCTCAGGTTGAAGAATTTTATACTGTTATGTTTATCTTCTACTATTACAAATAGCTGTGAAAAGAAGAGGAGCGAAAAGCAAAGGAGAAAAAGAAAGATATAAACATCTGAATGCAGAGTTCCAAAGAATAGCAAGAAAAGATAAGAAAGCCTTCTTCAGCAATCAATGCAAAGAAATAGAGGAAAACAACAGAATGGGAAAGACTAGAGATCTCTTCAAGAAAATCAGAGATACCAAAGGAACATTTCATGCAAAGATGGGCTCGATAAAGGACAGAAATGGTATGGACCTAACAGAAGCAGAAGATATTAAGAAGAGATGGCAAGAATACACAGAAGAACTGTACAAAAAAGATCTTCACGACCCAGATAATCACAATGGGTGATCACTGACCTAGAGCCAGACATCCTGGAATGTGAAGTCAAGTGGGCCTTAGAAAGCGTCACTACGAACAAAGCTAGTGGAGGTGATGGAATTCCAGTTGAGCTATTTCAAATCCTGAAAGATGATGCTATGAAAGTGCTGCACTCAACATGCCAGCAAATGTGGAAAACTCAGCAGTGGCCACAGGACTGGAAAGGGTCAGTTTTCATTCCAATCCCAAAGAAAGGCAATGCCAAAGAATGCTCAAACTACCACACAATTGCACTCATCTCACACGCTAGGAAAGTAATGCTCAAAATTCTCAAAGCCAGGCTTCAGCAACATGTGAACCATGAACTTCCTGATGTTCAAGCTTGTTTTAGAAAAGGCAGAGGAACCAGAGATCAAATTGCCAACATCCGCTGGATCATAGAAAAAGCAGGAGAGTTCCAGAAAAACATCTATTTCTGCTTTATTGACTATGCCAAAGCCTTTGACTGTATGGATCACAATAAACTGTGGGAAATTCTTCAAGAGATGGGAATACCAGACCACCTGACCTGCCTCTTGAGAAATCTGTATGCAGGTCAGGAAGCAACAGTTGGAACTGGACATGGAACAAGAGACTGGTTCCAAACAGGAAAAAGAGTACGTCAAGGCTGTATATTGTCACCCTGTTTGTTTAACTTATATGCAGAGTACATCATGAGAAACGCTGGACTGGAAGAAACACAAGCTGGAATCAAGATTGCTAGGAGAAATATCAATAACCTCAGATATGCAGACGACACCACCCTTATGGCAGAAAGTGAAGAGGAACTCAAAAGCCTCTTGATGAAAGTGAAAGTGGAGAGTGAAAAAGTTGGCTTAAAGCTCAACATTCAGAAAATGAAGATCATGGCATCCGGTCCCACAACTATTTTCTATGGGAAATAGATGGGGAAACAGTGGAAACAGTGTCAGACTTTATTTTTCTGGGCTCCAAAATCACTGCAGATGGTGATTGCAGCCATGAAATTAAAAGACGCTTACTCCTTGGAAGGAAAGTTATGACCAACCTAGATAGCATATTCAAAAGCAGAGACATTATTTTGCCAACAAAGGTCCGTCTAATCAAGGCTATGGTTTTTCCTGTGGTCATGTATGGATGTGAGAGTTGGACTATGAAGAAAGCTGAGCTCTGAAGAATTGATGCTTTTGAACTGTGGTATTGGAGAAGACTCTTGAGAGTCCCTGGGACTGCAAGGAAATCCAACCAGTCCATTCTGAAGGAAATCAGCCCTGGGATTTCTTTGGAAGGAAAGATGCTAAAGCTGAAACTCCAGTACTTTGGCCACCTCATGCAAAGAGGTGACTCACTGGAAAAGACTCTGATGCTGGGAGGGATTGGGAGCAGGAGGCGAAGGGGACGACAGAGGATGAGATGGCTGGATGGCATCACTGACTCAATGGATGTGAGTCTGAGTGAACTCCGGGAGTTGGTGATGGACAGGGAGGCCTGGCGTGCTGCGATTCATGGGGTTGCGAAGAGTCAGACATGACTGAGCAACTGATTTAATCTGATCTGATTATGAGAGATGCCTAGTCATTCCTTCTATATAAATGAGGTTGGTCTGGTAAGTGCATGCGTGCTAAGCTGCATCCATCATGTCTAACTCTGTGCAACCCCGTGGACTGTAGCCAACCAGCTCCTCTGTCCATGGTACAGTCATGTGCAAATCTGTATGAACTGCATTAAGATGAGTATATCTCTCTCAGTTGTGTCTGATTTTTCGCAACCCCATGGACTGTAGTTTGCCAGGCTCCTCTGTCCATGGAATCCTCTAGGGCAAGAATACTGGATTAGGTATCTGTACTCTTCTGCATGGGATCTTCCCAACCCAGAGATCAAACCTAGGTGTCTCATATTGCAGACAGACTCTTTACTGTCTGAGCTACCAGGGAAGACCATATCTCACCTTAGAAATACTGATTTCTATTCCTCATATCAACATGGTTGATACTGAGTGGAAGTCATACTACAATGCTGAAAAAATTCAGAAGATTAAGTTGTATTGGGGGACCAATCCCAGGCATCCAATATGTAAACATCGAGAGTAGGATTTGTTGTCAAGTCTGTTGAACCATGGGGCTTCCCAGGTGGCTCAGTCGTAAGAACGCACCTGCCAATGCAAGGAGACATGAGAAATGCTGTTTCAATCCTTGGTCAGGAAGATCCCCTGGAGAAGGGCACGACAACCCACTCCAGTATTCTTGCTGGGGAATCCCATGGATAGAGGAATCTGGTAGGCTACAGTCCATGGGGTCACAGAGTTGGGCATGACTGAAGCAACTTAGGATGTGTGAATGCACTGTTGAAAAACATGGGAGGAAAACTTTTTTTTTTTTTTTGAGACCACTTAATTTAATTTTATTTATTTATTTTTCATTAGACTTAACTCTATTCTTTATTTTTATTATTTTAATATAAATTTATTTATTTTAATTGGAGGCTAATTACAATATTGTATTGGTTTTACCATACATCATCATGAATCTGCCACAGGCATACATGTGTTCCCCACTTTAATTTGGGTGGAATACCAAGTGGATTAATGGGAGAAAAATATTTAAAAGGCAATAAAGAAAAAAAAAGAGAATGTTTCAAAGCTAGAATTCATAAAAATGCAGGCAACCTTTCAGTTCAGTTCAGTACAGTTGAGTCACTCAGTTATGTCCAACTCTTTGCAACCCCATGAATCGCAGCATGCCAGGCCTCCCTGTCCATCACCAACTCCCAGAGATCACTCAAACTCACATCCATCGAGTCAGTGATGCCATCCAGCCATCTCATCCTCTGTCATCCCCTTCTCCTCCTGCCCCCAATCCCTCCCAGCATCAGAGTGTTTTCCAATGAGTCAACTCTTTGCATGAGGTGGCCAAAGTACTGGAGTTTCAGCTTTAGCATCATTCCTTCCAAAAAACACCCGGGACTGATCTCCTTTAGAATGGACTGGTTGGATCTCCTTGCAGTCCCAGGGACTCTCAAGAGTCTTCTCCAACATCACACTTCAAAAGCATCAATTCTTCGGCTCTCAGCTTTCTTCACAGTCCAACTCTCACCTCCATACATGACTACTGGAAAAACCATAGCCTTGACTAGACAGACCTTTGTTGGCAAAGTAATGTCTCTGCTTTTGAATGTGCTATCTAGGTTGGTCATAACTTTCCTTCCAAGGAGTAAGCGTCTTTTAATTTCATGGCTGCAATCACCATCTGCAGTGATTTTGGAGCCCCCCAAAATAAAGTCTGACACTGTTTCCACTGTTTTCCCATTTCCCATGAAGTAATGGGACCAGATGCTATGATCTGGTCAAATTATTTAAGTTTGCATTTTATGGGAAATGTGAAGCTGTCCAACTTTAGAGTAGGTTGAAAAAGCTGAGAAGTTTTCACAGTAAATAAATCACAAACACTGGCTTTAAAAAGAAGAAAACTGAAAATAGAAAATTCTGTTGGGGGAATGGCACATTTATAGTAGAAGTAGTAGATAAAGTAATACGTAAATGTGAATCATGTTTAAGGCAACATCTGTCTATTTCCCTAATTTAGCTATAGACAATGTTTGAAAACATCCAGGGCACCCAAAATCTATACCTCACTGGAAGTTACCTTGAATTCCACATTTGACTGTAGACTGAAAAATATATTCTAGAATTTTAGATGCACTGCAAAATTTACCTTATTCTTACTTAATTATTTTTTGGAGGGAAGAAGTTATTCATGTTATTCCTTTCTTTGCCTGAGATTGGAAAATATCAATTAATCAATCTGAAGTTCAGATCCTCTTTGAACAGTTATTTTGAGAGTATGCAGTATACTGGGAAAAAGAGAGCTCACTGTCTGCTCACTTACTCACCAGAAGTTTAACATGTTGAGAAGCATCTTGTAGTATTTGGAATTTATCCATCATTAAACATAAATGAGAAAGAGACTGTGATACACAAATGTGCCAGTGCCAAATGGATGCATGTATTAAAGACACTGTAACCATCTGGACTCAATATGGGACCCAGAATGTTCCCATTTATCAAATTATAATTCCCATACAATATTTTATATCTGTAATTCAATGTTGATGAAAATAGAATTATTTTCAATTTGTCCAAGTGGTTTTCAGGAGTAGTGTAGAAACTTAGGGCTTTGCTGGTTTCTCAGATGGTGAAGAACACACTTTTCAGCATGGGAAAAGATTTGTGACCCATAAAGAACTTTACAAAAATGCCTTTGACTCTGTGGAATGCAGAAACATAGGGACAAATGTTAGTCACCATCAGAGAAGCATGCAAAACATTTAAGAATTTACATATTTGATGATTATTTTTACCTTCAGCCATCTGAATTCATTCTCCCAACCTTTAAAATGCTTCCCCTTATTAATTATTTGAATATGAAGTAGATTTCAAAGTTGAATTCAATTTTTCCATATCCATACAAATTTATCACTTTCTCAGTGGCAATCATGTGTTTCATATCACATGTGTTTTATTATCACTGCAATCCCATTAATAAAATATTATTTATCCACTTTTAACAAAAATGAAAACTATGTCAAAGAAGTTAAATATCATCCTTAAGATAACACATCTTTTTTTAATAAAACAGTTGGAATTTATTTCTAATTTAGGATTTTCCAAATTTTATATCCATTTTACTGCATTTACCCTCCAGATTATGTCATTTAATTTGGTGTCAGTTAGAAGTGAGGCAAAGCTTACTAAAAACAATGAGCTTTTACCAAGAAAAGGCTCTTCTTTCAAGCAATGAGATGAAAGAGTAGGATCAGAGATCTTGTTGAGGAAGTAGTCATCACTCTCCTTTGTTTTTTCCTTTTTGCCAGCACTTTAACTTTTGTAACAGAGAACAAACCTGACTCCTTTATCTCCAAACCTTGTGCTCCTTTACCTGTGCCTAGTCATGCTGACTCTACAATGTTTCCCATCATGCTGATTCTCCAATGGTTTCCCATCACAGGTAGAAAAATACTCAGATTTTCTCTTGAGCTAACAGGTTCTGACATGAGCTGTTCTCTGATTGCTCCCCTACTCACTTCTTACTTCTTTCCTTATTGAGTTCTCGCCAAAAATTTAACATACCAAAAAAGCATACTTTGGGGTCATGGTGTTTACTTATATCCATCCTCTTCTAGCTAGCTCCATGACTGATTCTTCTTTCATATACATGTCAGATCAAATTTGTTATCATGAGAAAAGACTTTTCTGGGGGCTCAAATTAAAGAGAAATTCTCCATACATGAATAACTTCTAACCCCATGTCCAAGGAGCAGTGGCTGTGCGGGTGCAAGAGGGCCTAGAGAAGCTATCCCACGTTGAAGGTCAGGAAAGGTGGCGGTGAGGAGATACCCCTCGTCCAAGGTAAGGAGCAGTGGCTGTGCTTTGCTGGAGCAGCCATGAAGAGATACTCCATGCCCAAGGTAAGAGAAACCCAAGTAAGATGGTAGATGTTGCAAGAGGGCATCAGAGGGCAGACACACTGAAACCATACTCACAGAAAACTAGTCAATCTAATCACACTAGGACCACAGCCTTTTCTAACTCAATGAAACTAAGCCATGCCCATGGGGTACCCAAGATGGGCAGGTCATGGTAGAGAGATCTGACAGAATGTGGTCCACTGGAGAAGGGAATGACAAACCACTTCAGTATTCCTGTCTTGAGAACCCCATGAACAGTACGAAAAGGCAAAATGATAGGATACTGAAAGAGGAACTCCCCAGGTCAGTAGGTGCCCAGTATGCTACTGGAGATCAGTGGAGAAATAACTCCAGAAAGAATGAAGGGATGGAGCCAAAGCAAAAAGAATACCCAGCTGTGGATGTGACTGGTGATAGAAGCAAGGTCTGATGCTGTAAAGAGCAATATTGCATAGGAACCTGGAATGTCAGGTCCATGAATCAAGGCAAATTGGAAGTGGTCAAACAAGAGATGGCAAGAGTGAATGTCAACATTCTAGGAATCAGCGAACTGAAATGGACTAGAATAGGTGAATTTAACTCAGATGACCATTATACATACTACTGTGGGCAGGAATCCCTCAGAAGAAACAGAGTTGCCATCATAGTCAACAAAAGAGTCTGTAATGCAGTACTTGGATGCAATCTCAAAAACGATAGAATGGTTCTATGAAGACCTACAAGACCTTTTAGAACTAACACCCAAAAAAGATGTCCTTTTCATTATAGGGGACTAGAATGCAAAAGTAGGAAGTGAAGAAACACCTGGAGTAACAGGCAAATTTGGCCTTGGAATATGGAATGAAGCAGGGCAAAGACTAATAGAGTTTTGCCAAGAAAATGCACTGGTCATAGCAAACACCCTTTTCTAACAACACAAGAGAAGACTCTACACGTGGACATCACCAGATGGTCAACACTGAAATCAGATTGATTCTATTCTTTGCAATCAAAGATGGAGAAGCTCTATACAGTCAACAAAACCAAGACCAGGAGCTGACTGTGGCTCAGATCATGAACTCCTTATGCCAAATTCAGACATAAAATGAAGAAAGTAGGGAAAACCACTAGACCATTCAGGTATGACCTAAATCAAATCCCTTACGATTATACAGTGGAAGTGAGAAATAGATTTAAGGGCCTAGATTTGATAAATAGAGTGCCTGATGAACTATGGAATGAGGTTCGTGACATTGTACAGGAGACAGGGATCAAGACCATCCCCATGGAAAAGAAATGCAAAAAAGCAAAATGGCTGTCTGGGGAGGCCTTACAAATAGCTGTGAAAAGAAGAGAAGCAAAAAGCAAAGGAGAAAAGGAAAGATATAAGCATCTGAATGCAGAGTTCCAAAGAATAGCAAAGAGAGATAAGAAAGCCTTCCTCAGCAATCAATGCAAAGAAATAGAGGAAAACGACAGAATGGGAAAGACTAGAGATCTCTTCGAGAAAATTAGAGATACCAAGGGAACACTTCATGCAAAGATGGGCTCGATAAAGGACAGAAATGGTATGGACCTAACAGAAGCAGAAGATATTAAGAAGAGGTGCCAAGAATACACAGAAGAACTGTACAAAAAAGATCTTCATAACCCAGATAATCATGATGGGTGATCACTGACCTAGAGCCAGACATCCTGGAATGTGAAGTCAAGTGGGCCTTAGAAAGCATCACTATGAACAAAGCTAGTGGAAGTGATGGAATTCCAGTTTAGCTATTTCAAATCCTGAAAGATGATGCTATGAAAGTGCTGCACTCAATATGCCAGCAAATGTGCAAAACTCAGCAGTGGCCACAGGACTGGAAAAAGTCAGTTTTCATTCCAATCCCAAAGAAAGGCAATGCCAAAGAATGCTCAAACTACCACACAATTGCACTCATCTCACATGCTAGTGAAGTAATGCTCAAAATTCTCGAAGCCAGGCTTCAGCAATATGTGAACCGTGAACTTCCTGATGTTCAAGCTTGTTTTAGAAAAGGCAGAGGAACCAGAGATCAAATTGCCAACATCTGCTGGATCATGGAAAAGGCAAGAGAGTTCCAAAAAACATCTATTTCTGCTTTATTCACTATGCCAAAGCCTTTGACTGTGTGGATCACCATAAACTGTGGAAAATTCTTCAAGAGATGGGAATACCAGACCACCTGACCTGCCTCTTGAGAAATCTGTATGCAGGTCAGGAAGCAACAGTTAGAACTGGACATGGTACAACAGACTGGTTCCAAATAAGAAAAGGAGTACGTCAAGGCTGTATATTGTCACCCTGCTTATTTAACTTATATGCAGAGTACATCATAAGAAACGCTGGGCTGGAAGAAGCACAAGCTGGAATCAAGATTTCCGGGAGAAATATCAATAACCTCAGATATGCAGATGACACCACCCTTATGGCAGAAAGTGAAGAGGAACTCAAAAGCCTCCTGATGAAAGTGAAAGCGGAGAGTGAAAAAGTTGGCTTAGAACTCAACATTCAGAAAACGAAGATCATGGCAGCTGGTCCCATCACTTCATGGCAAATAGATGAGGAAACAATGTCAGACTTTATTTCTGGGGGCTCCAAAATCACTGCAAATGGTGATTGTAGCCATGAAATTAAAAGACGCTTACTCCTTGGAAGGAAAGTTATGACCAACCTAGATAGCATATTCAAAAGCAGAGACATTACTTTGCCAACAAAGGTTCGTCTAGTCAAGGCTATGGTTTTTCCTGTGGTCATGTATGGATGTGAGAGTTGGGCTGTGAAGAAGGCTGAGCGCCGAAGAATTGATGCTTTTGAATTGTGTTGTTGGAGAAGACTCTTGAGAGTCCCTTGGACTGCAAGGAGATCCAACCAGTCCATCCTGAAGGAGATCAGCCCTGGGATTTCATTGGAGGGAATGATGCTGAAGCTGAAACTCCAGTACTTTGGCCACCTCATGCAAAGAGGTGACTCACTGGAAAAGACTCTGATGCTGGAAGGGATTGGGAGCAGGAGGCGAAGGGGACGACAGAGGATGAGATGGTTGGATGGCATCACTGACTCAATGGACGTGAGTCTGAGTGAACTCCGGGAGTTGGTGATGGACAGGGAGGCCTGGCGTGCTGTGATTCATGGGGTTGCAAAGAGTTGGACATGACTGAGCGACTGAACTGAACTGAATCAATAAACTATTAGTACCTTGGGAGCAAGTATATTATTTATACTGACGATGGTACCTGACATGTAAGAGATGCATAATAAAGTTTTCAACAAATACACAATTAATAGTGAATATAAAAGCTCTATGGGCTGCCTAGGTGGTGCAGTGGTAAAGAATCTGCCTGTTAATGCAAGAAAAGGCAATAGACCAGGGTCCAGTCATCTAATTCCTGGGATGGAAAGATTCCCTGGAGGAGGAAATGGCAGTCCAATCTAGGATTCTTGCCTGGAGAGTCCCAGGAGAGAGGAGTCTGGCAGGCTACAGTCCACAGCATCTCAAAGACTTGGACACAACTGAGTAACTGAGCACAAACACACATAAGAGTTATATATAGCAAAAAAAAGGAAAGGAAAACGAAAAAAATCCATTATGAGTCGCCAGTCCAGGTTCGATGCATGATACTGGATTCTTGAGGCTGGTGCACTGGGACGACCCAGAGGGATGGTATGGAGAGGGAGGAAGGAGGAGGGTTCAGGATGAGGAACACATGTATACCTGTGGCAGATTCATTTTGATATATGGCAAAACCAATACAATATTGTAAAGTTAAAAAATAAAATAAAATTTAAAAATTTTTTAAAAATAAATAAATAAAACAAAAACATTCAATTTAGTTCAGTATCTCAGTTGTGTTCAACTCTTTGAAACCCCATGGACTGCAGCATGTCAGGCTTCCCTGTCCATCACCAACTCCTGGAGATGGCTCAAACTCATGTCCATCAAGTTGGTGATGCCATCCAACCATCTCATCCTCTGTCATCCCCTTCTCCTCCTGCCTTCAATCTTTCTCAGCATCAGGGTCTTTTCCAAAGAGTCAGTTCTTCACATCAGGTAGCCAAATTATTGGAGTTTCAGCTTCAGCATCAGTCTTCCAAGGAATATTCAGGACTGATTTCTTTTAGGATTGACTGATTGTAACTCCTTGCAGTCCAAGGTATTCTCAAGAGTCTTCTCCAGCACCACAGTTCAAAAGCATCAATTCTTTGGCACTCAGCTTTCTTTATAGTCCAACTCTCACATCCATACATGACTACTGGAAAAACCATAGCTTTGACCAGATGAAACTTTGTTGGCAACGTAATGTCTCTGCTTTTTAATATGCTGTCTAGGTTAGTCATAATTTTTCTTCTGAGGAGTAAGCATCTTTAAATTTCATGGCTGCAATCAGCATCTGCAGTATTTTGGAGCCCAAAGAAATAAAGTCTCTCTCTGTTTCCACTGTTTCCCCATCTATTTACCATGAAGTGATGAGACCAGATACCATGATCTTAGTTTTTTTGATTTGTGGTAAAGGTGTAAAAACAACAACCAAAAAGATACTATAATTCACAGAAACTAAAAGAGGAATTTAGAATTCAGATATTTTCTGGATTCTTTCCCACATGATTCCTTCTTGAAAGGAAGGTATTACAATATTTTCGTTCATAGTCTAGGACAAATATTTAATCATGATTGTGATTTGATGTGCTTATCTTATGGTAAAATGTCATGAAGGGGATAGAACCTTTTCTGATGTCTCTATTTCCACTGCACCAATTCTTCAGAAAAAGTCATCTGACCTATGCTCTTTGCAGCAGAGTTGCTAATTTCTACTCCTTTTTTCCCCTCCATTGCACCAAAGCGGTAAAGGGCTAGTTGTACCCTGTTTGTTTTGGGCCTTGCAGTTTCCCATGACAGGTCTTTGTTAAATTCCAAAGTTTATTTTGGAGGTTGGGAGTGGTAAAATAGATAAACAGCCTTATGTTTATTCAATGTGGGGTGCATCTGTGGCCCAGTGTTCAGTGCAGTCCAATCTAGCTCACCAGGAAGACTGTGCATTGATATTCCAAATACATATGTAGAAAGGATAAAATATTATTGTCTTAATGCTGTCATTTTCTCTTATTTTTTCATTTCTTTTCTTACTGGGGGAGCTATGGTTGAAAATAGCATTCCAGTATTTCAAAGTTTTCCTCAAACAGTATATAATAGAATTATGAACTCTCCTATCAAACCCAAGCTCTCTGTATGTGTTTGTTCCCTGTGTGTGCTTGTCTGTTTGTATACTCAAGAGAGAAAAAAAAAAAAGATCTTGTGACATAAAATTTTTGGTACATTAACTGATTGAAAAGTTGAAAATTACTTTGAGAGTTATATGTATTAGATATACAACTAAGAAATGAATATTGAGAAAGAAAGAAGCACAAAAAAAGGAAAAAAAAAAAGACTGGTAATACCAAGGGTATCTTTATCAGACTAATTTGTACCATTCATAATGGCACCTAGCCATACTCTGCTGCTGCTAAGTCGCTTCAGTCATGTCAGACTCTGTGCGACCCCAGAGACAGCAGCCCACCAAGCTTCCCCGTCCCCGGGATTCTCAAGGCAAGAACATTGGAGTGGGTTGCCATTTCCTTCTCCAATGCATGAAAGTGAAAAGTGAAAGTGAAGTCACTTAGTCGTTCCTGACTCTTAGCGACCCCATGGACTGCAGCCTACCAGGCTCCTCTGTCCATGGATTTTCCAGCAAGAGTACTGGAGTGGGGTGCCATTGCC
The DNA here is from genome assembly GCF_002263795.3 of Bos taurus. Classification (NCBI taxonomy): domain Eukaryota; kingdom Metazoa; phylum Chordata; class Mammalia; order Artiodactyla; family Bovidae; genus Bos; species Bos taurus. The sequence continues at coordinate 48,275,680 of NC_037333.1, read as the reverse complement.
TTCTCCGTGCCATACTCTACTCTCCAAGAATTCAGTTTATCCTTTAAGTCCTGACTCAGTTACTCTAAAACTGTCTCTAATTTCTCCAAAAGTATGTGCATCATACAAAATAATTCCAATACTCCCTATATTGCATCTGACTTTGATCCTTCCTTTTAAAGTTAATTTAAATTTTTCTTATGTAACCAAATTAACTGGCAATTTTGGGGCCATTTAGTCTACAGATAGATTATAAACACCAATATCTATATAGATATGTTAATAGATACAATTTACCCTCAAACAACATGGAGGATTAGGAACATGAAGAGAGTCAAAAAACCCACCTATAACTTTAGAGTTGGCCTTCATATTCCCAGTTCAGCATCCATAGATTCCACTAACTGCTAATCGTGTTAGTTAGCTGCTACGGTATGTACTTAGTGAAAAAAAATACATGTGTAAGTGCACCCACAGTTCAAAACCATATTGTTCAAGAGTCCACTGTATAATCAATTATTTTCACATTACCAAGTCATTCCTCATAATTGCTATCTTAAAATTTTAATCAGTCACTTAAATTTATCACACTCACTGTTTGTGAGGTTATTGAGAGTTAATGGAACAATTTGGTTTTGTCACATTTATGCCCATTAAAACTGCTTTCAACACAGGTGACACTCAATAAACGTTCTTTGAATAAGTAAACAAATTATATTTCTGCTTCTTTGCCCATACTCTTAGCAGAAGCCTTATCATCATTCCTTTCCAAGGAGTTCACATTACACACACACACACACACACATATATATATATATATATATATATATATATATATAAATCCCCAGTAATAGCTATCTGAAAGCTTCCATATACCATTAATTCCCTCAAGATCTTCCCATACCAACTCACTGACAAGTATGATATTATCTGTCTATAAATGCATAATACCCTTGAAAGAAAACATTTGCAAATTTCCTGTAGTTTCAAGTATTGTAGTCTCAAACACTGTTACAGAATTAGAGAAGATTTATATATCTTTTTTAATCCACATGTCATTTGACATCCATTTATGATGGATCATAGCAAAGAGTCTACTTGGTCTAGAGCTATGTAAAATTGAATCACTTATTTGATAAGGAAATTTCAGGAACACATGAAATACCTAGATACTGCTCTCAGCCATGAATAAAACAGTCAACATAAACTGAAAAGAAAAAGTGAAGTAGTGTTTAAAGGATAAAAAATAATACTGTGAATATTTCATTAATAAAATTGTCTGTATGTCAAGTACTTCTCTGACAGTAGTTGAAATGAAAAAATTGTCCATGAGAAAGAGATCACTGAAAGTATCAGTGACTGTGGCAGAGGATAATGATGAGGAAATGTGGATATACATGCAGAAAAATATAATAAAGTGAAAAGAAAGTAAGAACTCAATTAGCTCTTGGTAGGAATTAAATGGCTTCTCTCATGGCTCAGACGGCAGAGAATCCATCTGCAATGCAGGAGACCCAGGTTCAATCCTAGGATCAGAAAGATCCCCTGAAGAAGAGAATGCCAATGCACTCCAGGATTCTCACCTGGAGAATCCCATGGACAGAGGAGTCTGGTGGGCTACAGTCAACAGGGTTGCAAAGAGTCAGACAAGACTGAGCAACTAACACTTTCACTTTCAGGAATTAAATACGGGGCTTCCCAGATGGCGCTAGTGTTAAAGAACCCGCCTGTCAATGCAGGAAACATGAGACATGGGTTCAATCCCTGGTTCAGGAAGATACCCTGGAGGAGGGCATGGCAACCCACTCCAATTTTCTTGCCTGGAGAATCCCATGGACAGAAGAACCTGGCGGGGTACAGTCCAGGGTCGCAAAGAGTTAATAAGACTGAAGTTACTTAGCACACAGCAGTAATTAAATCCATGAAAGAAATGACTAGAGAGCTAACCTCTTAGCTCATTTTAAATATGCAATACAGTATTATTAACTATCATCACTATACTGTCTGTCAGATGTCCAGAACTCATTCATCTTGCATAACTAAAAATTTGTACCCTTTGACAACTATTTCTCATTTCCCTCTCCTTGCATCCAAACCTGGCAACCACTATTCTACTTTACTTCTAGGAATTTGACTATTTACATCCTCCGTATAAGTGAGATCATGCAGTGTTTGTCTTTCTGTATATGGCTTATGTTAAATCTTCCACACACACACACACACGATATATCACACAGGAATAAAAGAACAATTATGACTCTGTGAACAGATGGCTATTGTGACATAAAAACGAAAAATAAACTCATTTTGAAGGAGATGGGAAACATCCTAAAGCTAACATTATTCAAGGAGTTCTTAGAAACTACTGAAAACACAACATTATTGGGCTTCATTGAGAAAGTATCTGTTCACATGTGCTGTATGTAACATTGCTATATGAAACAATTGCAGTTCAGTGATTAAGTAGCTTCTCATTTTTATTTTATGGGGAAGACTTTGGATGTAATTCTAAATCTGATTCCCAAACTTTGCAAATAAGTTCATTATTTTGATTTTTCTTCAAAGAATACAATTACATCATTCCATAATTGTAAAATTACTTATTGTTTTAAAACCATTTTCTATGTAACATGGCAGATAGTGGAAATCACATAGAATTTAATATCAGAGACCTAGATTTAAAGCTGAGTTTTGATGTATGATAGCTGTGGATCTTAGAATATTAGCCTCTCAAAGCTTTTGTTTCTTCATGTGTAAGTGGATTTAACAAGGTGTAGTCACAAAATTATTTGGATAATGAGGAGTGATAGGTTTAAGAAGCATTTTTAAACTAAATGTTACAAGATATATTTCCTACTATATTTACATAAGAAAATGAAAGACTTGGTAAAATTTCCATAAAATGCCTGATTAAAAAAAAAAAATCAGACAGAATAAACAGTTACTCTGCTTAACAGAATGATATGGCCATTTCAAAAGAATCACTTTTCTAAATCATGCTGCTAAAGCAGAGTTGTACTTCTTCGGGTGAGTTTCCATAAGAGCTACTTTATGCAAGATGCTTTATACATATTTGCGTCCCTTTCCTAACTACCATAAAGACATAGAGAGGCTGGCATCCTTAAAACACTTCTTATTTCTCTCTCTCCTTCCTTATGACTCTTTACATTGGATGAGATGCTAATCAAAATGTAGGACATGGTGGGTATTTTTCTTTGGCCGTGGAAAAAAAAAAATAAAAAACACAGTGTCAGTCATTGACAGTCTTTAAAGAGTGTCTTCTGTTGACTGACAACTTTTAAGCCAATTCTATTTTGCCTGAGAATGCCTGAGATATCAGACTTCATAGTTAAGGATGCTATTTAGGAACTCTAGGAGTTTGTGATGTTCTTACTGCTCAACAAGTGTAAGTAAGAGCTCCCACAAGGCTGCTGTAAAAAGAAAATCCCTTTTTCTTTCCACTTAATCCCCCATTTCCTCTCCTGAGCCTTTGCTTCATGACCACTTTAATTCTTTGAAGATTGTTTTTCTGCCTGCACCCCCACCCCCACCCCATCCATGTGAATCACAGCAAGCCAAATTCTGCTCTTGCAAGTACATGAAAGTCAAGGGGAGCTGCCAGCCTGTATCTAAAGGATGAATTTAGCACTGTCGGTGGTGGCTGTTCTCTAACAAGTGTAAACAAAACCATCAGCAAAGTTAAGCTAGGCAAGTGTTCAAGAGTTATATTTTAGCAGAGTAACCAAACAAAGATTTTTATATGGCATTACAGACATGATTGTATTTTTTTTTCTTTTTATTTTTGCGCTTCCAATTCTACTGTGATTTTTATAAACTATAGATTGCTTAAAACATTGAAGACTTCTTGAAAAATATCATTATCTTATAACAATATTCTTACTGTGAAGTGAAGTGAAATGAAGTCTCTCAGTAGTGTCTGACTCTTTGTGACCCCATGGACTGTAGCCTACCAGGCTCCTCCATCCATGGAATTGTCCAGGCAAGAGTACTCTAATGGATTGCCATTTTCTTCTCCACAGGATCTTCCTGACCCAAGGATCAAACCCAGATCTCCCACTTTGCAGGCAGATGCTTTACCGTTTGAGCCACCAGGGAAGCCCATTCTTACCGTAGAACTTCATATTTGAAAGTACTTTCAAAAAGCCTTTTTCTGGACTTGAATCAAGATGGCAGAGAAGGAGGATATGAAGATCACCACTCTCCATGAACATATTAAAAATACATCTACATGTGGAACAACTCTCACTGAAAACTAACTGGAGGCTGTCAGAAAGGCTGTAAGAAAGCTACTTGCAGAATCAGGTAGGAAATGAAGAGAAGCAATCGAGGGTTCCTGGGAGGAGACTCAGAGGAAAAGGGAGATTATATGGGCAAAGACTATCCCTGGGGAGTAAGTGGTTCAAGCCACATATTGGGTGCCGTAGGCTGGGGTTCCACAAAGGAAAAATGAGCCCCCTTGCCTGGTTGGAAGCCTGATGAGACTAATATGAGGGCTGTAGGAAGCCTGGACTCTGCTCCTGAGGAGTCCATAGATAACTGATTGTGCCTAAATTGAGGAGGAGAGGAAGACTTGAGACCATGCAGCTGGCTTACTGCTTTTCCACAAGCTCCCTGGCATATGCCCAAGCATGAGCCTAGTGAATGCTGTAGTGCCACTTGCTTTACATTGCAGTTCAACACTGGATCGACCCCGCTAGTACAGGCAAATACACAGTAAAGGCTGAGAATAAACCACTTAAATAAGTATAAAGATTAAAAGACAAAAATTATAAAATCAACTGTAACCACAATAAAGGGATAAATATGAAAACTTAAAATATGATAGCAAAAACACAATGTGAGGGTTAAGGGAAAAAAAAAATGTAGATCTTTTGGAATGTGATTGAACTTAAAGGATTACCTGTTTAAAATAAATAGATATAGGTCAACATATAGGAACCCCATGGCAGCCACAAATCAAATTTTGGGACACAAAATTTAGAGAGAAAATAAGACAAGCCAACAAGCATACCACTAAAGCATATCATCAAACTGAAGGGAAGAAATTGAAAGAAGAATAAAATAGGGAAGGCCTACAAAAACAACCAGAAAACAAGTCTAAAAATGACAATAAGCACATATCTATCATTAATTACTTTAAATGTCAGTGGACTAAATGTTCCAATTAAAAGGCATAGAGTAACTGATTGGATTAAAAAAAAAAAAGACTCCCCACTTTAGCAGGAAAGAGTTAGCTACTCTAAGAAATGCAGCCTTTTCTGAATGTCTGGCTATCTCACAGTAAGTGCAATTTTTCATCTTTGTCTTCTATAATTGTCTGAATAAATTATTGTAAGTTTGGCTGCTGACACCTTTTAAACTTAACCTCTCCATCTTTCCTTTTCTGCCCTACATCTCAGAAATCTGGTAAGACAACCTGGATCCCCCCTTATTTGATACTGATGGGATTCAAACCACATGACTGATACCAACACCTAACTATCATAAAACTCTCATTTCAATATCCTTTCTCTGTTCTCTCAATACATTTTACACTTACTAATAAGCTGCCCTGTTCTCTCTAGAAAGCCCAATTACTGAATATTACATATTTCATAGTATCCTGGTGTGTGTATGGCACCATCATCAGCCTCAACAAGCAAATCACATTTTGGGTAGAGTTATGGTGGTTCAGAAAGTAAAGAATCTGCTTCCAATGCAAGAAACCTGGGTTCAATCCCTAGACTGGGAAGATCTCTTAGAGAAGGGAGTGGCTACCCATTCCAGTATTCTTGCTTGGAGAATTCCATAGACAGAGTCTGATGGGCTACTGTCCAGGGACGTACAAAGAGTTAGACACAACTGAGTGGCTAACACTCTTACTTCACACCTATTTCTGTGAGGTGGCTGCAAAATCTTCCCTCCAGCTTTAGGAAATTAAGATATCTTTGCATCCTCTCAAAGAGGCCCCTTGACTCTCACATTTTTGTTATGTTTTGTGAATAATGGACACAAATCCATGGCCTTAATAGTATCCATCCAATTCCACAGGCCATATGGGTATTATTTCCTTCAGATTTATCAAATATCAGAGAGATTGTACAAGGCAAAACATTTCTTGTACTTCTATCTTGACCTAGTTTACATAAGAGGAGTTTCACCAGTCACACTGCAGGAGCTTGCCAGGGACCATCAGTGTTTCACAAAGCACCTGTCATAGGTCATCATTGCCATCCAGCAAATAAATTATACCAACTTAGCAACCCATCCTTAAAGTGCACTTTCTTGCACTATATCTGATATCAACTGTCTTAAGTTACATTTTCCAAGCCTCAGATGAGGATTCTTGTACAAAACTTTTTTTCAAGGATGTGATTTGGGTAAAACATAGAAGGGAAGGTGGGAATCAGAATTGGTCAAGATAAGGAGCTAGGTGAAATGTGTGCTCCCAGCCTGATCCCACGGGAAGATCTGGAGCATGAATTGCACCACAGGGTTGTTACTCTCGTGAAACCAGGAGGATGAAATTTATGCCCTCATACCACCACTCATTGGTTGTCAGCTATCCTTCCTGCAAGGGGTAATTTACCTTCTGGTCATATCTGAGCCAGGTGACATATACCACTGAGGGCAGTTTTCCAGGATGAACAGCTAAACTCCATAGTGGCAGGTGGATGGATGCATCAGCTGATAAAGGAGGACCTGTGTGTGACATCAAGAACATGTCTTACATTACTAGACAAATGTAAGGTAGAAGAATACTCCAGTGAGGTAGTGTAAAAACACTCGCTTAGCCTCTTCCAAGAATAACAAAGACAGTTCTGCTGTAGCCAAGCAGAGATGAGGAGAACAATCTGACATGAAGCGGAAGAGGTAGACAGAGGCTATATACAGTAAGTTTTTGAATAGGCTGGGGAAAGAGTTTGATTTATATCTAAACTATGTAGAGAAGGCTTCAAAAGATTTAAGACAAAGAATGGAACATTATCTTTTTTATTTTTTTTAACTTGGAAATTTTTTTTAACGTTTATTTACTTTTTTAAATTTAATTTTATTTTTTAACTTTACAATATTGTATTGGTTTTGCCATACATCAACCTGAATCTGCCACAGGTATACAGGTGTTCCCCATCCTGAACGCTCCTCCCTCCTCCCTCCCCGTACCATCCCTCTGGATCATCCCAGTGCACCAGCCACAAGTATCCAGTATCGTGCATCAAACCTGGACTGGCAACTCATTTCATATATGATATTATACATGCTTCATTGCCATTCTCCCAAATCATCCCACCCTCTCCCTCTCCCACAGAGTCCAAAAGACTGTTCTATACATCAGTGTCTCTTTTGCTGTCTCGTATACAGGGTTATTGCTACCATCTTTCTAAATTCCATATATATGAATTAGTATACTGTATTGGCATTCTCTTTAATAATTGATCCTTATAAGAGAGTTAATAAGCCTTTGTTACTGAAGCTCTTTTCTAAATGGAAAGGACTAAAAGATTTTTCAAAGGGGGAAGCTGCAGAAGAGGAGGAGAAAGGACATAACCTTTTTAAACTTTTAATGTATCTTTATCAAGATGAAACAGAAAATAAGAAATGAAAAAAATTGTTAAAAAAAGAATAAATTGACAATACATTTCTTAATCAACATGGTGAAGCAAGATCAGAAAAATAACTGACTTGGAATAGGACGTTAAAGAAAAATTGACATTCTTTGCACATAGTCAGTTGGGCAAATCACACTTATTACATATGCAAAAACATATCTAAATATATCTCAGTCTTGAAGGGCATGTATTATATCATTTGAACCATCAACAGAAGCTTTTTTGGCATTGAACTGTGACAGAAAGTTACATACTTTATATAGTACAAAATCTCACACACAATGAAATTTCAATATATATGCAAAATTTGTTCATGAGCTTTATTTCACAAAAGACAGGAAAAAATAAGAAGCATATTCCAAAGTGCTTCTATTAGTTCATTTTGTGACTATCATTACCATACTATGTCTTTATTAAATTGAATATTACTTTGAAAAAATATATTTTTAAGAAGAACTAATATTTAAGTGATGCTATGTCCAACTAATATAAATTTTTCATTTTAATTGAAAATGATAGTTTTCATAAATTTTTCTCATTTTAGCCTAATCATTTAGAATATGTCAGTAGTTTTACTTTAGAGAGAAAGAGAATATTCTAATAGTGGAGATAACAAAGTATTAGTTTGCCCCTTGGACAAAAAGCTATGACAAAACTAGACACCGTATTAAAAAGCAGAGACATCACTTTGCTGACAAAGATGCATATAGTCAAATCAATGGTTTTTCCAGTAGTCATGTATGGATGTGAGAAGTGGACCATAAAGAAGGCTGAGGGAATAAGAATTGATGCTTTCAAATTGTGGTGCTGGAGAAGACTATTGACAGTCTCAGACAGTAAAGAGAGCAAATGCATCAGTTCTAAACGAAATCAATTCTGAATATTCATTGGAAGGAACAATGCTGAAGCTGAAGCTCTGATACTTTGGCCACCTGATGCAAAGACTCAACTCATTGGAAAAGACCTGGATGGCAGAAAAGATTGAGGGCATAAGGAGAAGGGGACAACAGAGGATGAGATGGTTGGATGACATCATCGACTCAATGGACATGAGTTGGAGCCAACTCCAGGAGATAGTGAAAGACAGGGAAGCCTGGCATGCTGCAGTCCATGGGTCATAAAGAATCAGACACAACTGAGCAACTGGACAAAGACCACAACAGGAGCAGGTACTGATGGTATGTAACGTATAACAAGTTAACTACTGAATAAAATACAAAAGAATAAAATTTTGAGAATTTACCTAGACAAATTTATGAGTTTAATGTTACTTGATAGCAAATCAATTTCCTGTTTAATGATAGACTTATAGTAGAGAACAAAATGAATATATGAGAAGTATGCCACACTATTAAATTCAAACAAAATATACAACTTTTTTACTTTTTTGTGTAGCAATCTACATATATTTTGTATATATTAATACATTGGATATCACTTTAATGACTGCAGTGTTATTTATTTAATTGAAATTATCATGTTTTTAATTACTTGCAATCACTCTTTATTATGTTTCAGTCTATTAAAACCTAGGTCATAAAGATAAAAGAGAAATAAGAAGCTTTTTCTCCCCTTAGAATATTGATATTCTAAAATTAATGATTCTAAAGGGGATGTTGGCATCCCAGGCTGGAAACAGATCAATGATCATGAATGTGAAATCTAAGCTATAGTATTTTGAACTGAACTGTGAAAAAAGTGAAGTTTCACAGATAATGAAAGGAAAAAATATATTTGGAACCACATTTTTCCTGCGCTTCCTCCTTACAAAATACTTACTGACTCTTTTGCATTATATACTTGCTTTAGGAAAGAACTGAGATTTTGCTATGTAAAGAAATGGCCAAGATTTTTAATCAAGCTAAAATTTTATGTAGCTCAGCATTACAGAAAGAAACTTATTTGTAAGCTGATTTTTTTAGAACACATTTTTTCTATAGACAATAACCCAGCCTTCCATCTCTGAGTTTAATTATATACATTTTATGTAATTCTAGGAGACAATTTAAAAAGATAGATGCAATATTCTGATTTATGTTAATTGAGTTTTAGAAGGCAAAAATACAGTAGATATTTTATTATAGTAAAAAAAAATCCAAATATTATGGAGTAAACTCAGTCCTTCTTTAGGACTCATTTATAAGGAGTCATTTATACTTCTTTATGGAGAAGGAAATGGAAACCCACTCCAGTATTCTTGCCTGGAGAACTCCATGGACAGAAGAGCCTGGTGGGCTACAGTCCATGGGGTCGCAAAGAGTTGGACACAACTGAGTGACTAACTTTATATACTTATATATAGGGAGTGAGTGCTTTCCAGGTAGCTCAAAGTGTAAAGAATCTGCCTGCAGTGCAGGACCGGGGTTCAATCCCTGGGTCAGGAAGATGCCCTGGAGAAGTGTATGGCAACTCACTACAGTATTCTTGCCTGGAGAATCCTATGAACAGAGGAGCCTGGCAGGAGTCCATAGGGTCACAAAGAGTCAGACACCACTGAGAGACTAACACACGTACATTAGGACTGAAGTCCTTAAAAAATGAGAAATTCCGATCAATAAACACAGAGTGAAGATAATGAGAAGAGACAAATGGGAAACACCATGTGAATTTGGAGGCCAAAGAGAGTTGTGCTAATACAAACCAAGAAACATCTGGGCCTATCGGAAGGTGGAAGACATAAAGAGAAATTCATTCTGAAGGAGATCAGCCCTGGGATTTCTTTGGAAGGAATGATGCTAAAGCTGAAACTCCAGTACTTTGGCCACCTCATGTGAAGAGTTGACTCATTGGAAAAGACTCTGATGCTGGGATGGATTGGGGGCAGGAGGAGAAGGGGACGACAGAGGATGAGATGGCTGGATGGCATCACTGACTCAATGGACGTGAGTCTGAGTGAACTCCGGGAGTTGGTGATGGACAGGGAGGCCTGGCGTGCTGCGATTCGTGGGGTCGCAAAGAGTCGAACACGACTGAGTGACTGAACTGAACTGATACATTTTGGAGAGAGTAGGGCCTGCCACCCCTTGATTCCTGGTTTATAACCTCCAGGAAGTGTTAATTGCTCAGTCATGTCTTTGCAACTCCGTGGACTGTAGCCTTCTAGGTTCCTCTGTCATCAAATTCTCCAGACAAGAATACTGGAGTGGGTAAGCATTCCCTTCCCCAGCATATCTTCCTGACTCAGGGATTGAACATAGGTCTCCTGCATTGCATGTCAATTCCTTATTGTCTGAGCCACCAGGGAAGCCCATAACCTCCAGATTTGTGAGACAAATTTCTATTGTTACACCACTCAGTTCATGGTGCTTATAAACTACTGCTGCTGCGGTTGCTAAGTCGCTTCAGTCATGTCTGACTCTCTGCGACCCTATGGACAGCAGCCCACCAGGCTCCTCTGTCCATGGGATTCTCTAGGCAAGAATACTGGAGTGGGTTGCCATTTCCTTCTCTGGCTTATAAACTAAGAGTAGGAATATAATTCTGATAATGAAATTATGATTTTATAGTACAATCCAGGAAAATAATACACACACACAAGTCAATTCATATTTTGTCTCAGTTAAAACTCTGAATAAGCTAGTTGAGAAATCATGTGTATTTTCAAAGGAACCAAATACCTGGGTAATTTTCTATGATATTTCAACCAATCTCACCCATATTCGTAAAAATTAATATAAAATATTGTTTGAAATGTTAACATTATTAATTTTCACTTAAGTGTTTATATATTATGCTGTTGGAAAAATTCACTAAAATTCCTAAGCATTGAACCTGAAAGACTTGGCTAGGATTGTAGTACAATCTCCCACTTAGTAAGTCATGCAAAATTAGCCCTCTGGTGAAGAAAGTATCCCTTAGTATAATCTTTTCTCCTTATTTCACATTCTAGTACTAGACCAGGAAACCTAAACTACAATTCACAATTAGTCAGAGGCTCGGTGTGGAAAAGTCTGAGTGTTAAAATATTTCAGAGAGACCCAGTCATATGAGGAGGCTGTATGTTAGTGAATTTTACCTACAGGAGCCCTGCCAGGTTCAAACAGTGAATATTAGAGGGAAACACACCAATGCTTCTGGCAGTGGGAGAGGAAAAGTAACCATCTGAAGCTGTCAGAATATTATGTTTTGCCTAATAAGACCAGACCACAAAAAAACAAAACAAAACAAAACAAAAACTGTTTTACTAAAGACTAACCTGTACATGCCTGGGTGCTAAATCTCTTCAATTGTGTCCCACTCTTTTTGACCCTGGACTTCCCTGGTGGCTCACATGGTAAAATCCACCTGCAATTAGGGAGACCTGGGTTCAGTCCCTGGGTTGGGAAGATCCTCTGGAGGAGGACATGGTAACCCACTCCAGTATTCTTGTCTGGGAGAATCACCATGGACAGAGGAGACTGGTGGGCTACAATCCTTGGGGTTGCAAAGAGTCAGACACAACTGAGTAACTAAAGCACTTTTCAACCCTATGGATTATAGCCTGCCAGGCTCCTCTGTTCATGAGATTCTCCAGGCAAGAACACTGGAGTGGGTTGCCATGCCCTCCTCCAAGGGATCTGTCCAACTCAGGGATTGAATCTATGTCTCTTAAGTCTCTTGCATTGGCAGATGGTTCTTTACCATTAACACCACCTGAGAAGCCCAAAGGCTAACCTATTGGGATTTTTTTATATCTCAACGACCCAGGGGAAGGGAAATATCCAATTCCAGACTCCTAGGCCACTACATGTGGAGAAGGAAATGGCAACCCACTCCAGTGTTCTTGCCTGGAGAATCTCAGGGATGGAGGAGCCTGATAGGCTGCAATCCATGAGATTGCTAAGAGTCAGACACGACTGAGTGACTTCACTTTCACTTTTAGCTTTCATGCATTAGAGAAGGAAATGGCATCCCACTCCAGTATTCTTGCCTGAAGAATCCCAGGGCTGGAGGAGCCTGGTGGGCTGCCATCTATGCGGTCGCACAGAGTTGGACACTACTGAAGCAACTTAGCAGCAGCAGCAGCAGGCCACCACATGAAGAGGAAATTCTGAATTTCCACCCCTTCTATCCTTCCCATAGAGGAGCACTTACCTGTAGAAGCACAGAGTCAATAGAAGACAAATCTAATCATTGAACTATAAAAACACTTCCCCTTGCCCTATACTTTACCTCCACATTACTAAAGATCTATTTACTGAAGCTCTTTTACCATTTCAGGCTTTCACAAAAAATTAACAAGGTGTAATAAAAGATAAAAATCATAGTTTGAAAGAACAATCACCAGAACCAGACTCAGACATGACAGCGATGTTGGAATTGTCCAGTCTATAAATTAAAACAACTATGATTAATAAATTAAGGGTTCTAATGGAAAAAAAAAAAAATAAGACGTGTAAAAATAGATGGGCAATTGCAAGCAGAGAGGTGGACAGGAGTGAGTAAATAGGGGGAGAGAAAGGGAAAAGTTTCAAATGATATATATTCTATGTGTCCAGATTTTATAAGCAGTTTTCTGTTAGTCTGTTGCTATTTTTTGTTTTTATATGCATTATTTCATATTATTGTTTTATATGCATGAGTGCTTAGTCACTCAGTCATGTATGACTCTGCAACCCATGGACTCCTCTGTCCTTGGAGATTCTCCAGGCAAGAATACTGTAGTGGGTTGCCATTTCTTCCTCCAGGGGATCTTCCTGACCCAGGAATCAAACTGGTATCTCCTGCATTTTCTGCATTTTCTTGCAGATTCTTTACCACTGAGCCACCTGGGAAGAACCATTGTTTTATATATATGTATTCATAAACATTCATTAATTTATTACTTATTCATATTATTTCTATATAGTGTTTATATACTTTATATACTATCAATATTTCTTTTATATTGTACATATTTCATATTTTACATTAGCTCTGTATTTAATAGCCCTTAAAGTATTTTAGAAATGTGTGTGTGTGTGCTTAGTCCCTCGGTCATGTCCAACTCTTTGTGACCACATGGACTCTAGCCCATGAGCCTCCTCTGTCCATGCAGATTCTCCAGGCAAGAATACTTGAGTGGGTTGCCATGCCCTCCTCCAGCGGATCTTCCCAAGCCAAGGATTGAACCCAGGTCTCCCGAATTGCAAGCAGATACTTCACCATCTGGGCCACCAGGGAAGCCCTGGTGAAATAATATTAAAAAAAAAAAAAAAAAAAAGCTCTTTTGAAATAATTCGGTATTTAACTTGGCATAAAATGCCATTTAAGGAAGGCTATTTAACTAAGAGTCTTCTGTGTAAAAAAGTGTTGGATATAATGATCACTGTGAGCATTTTCAGTTTTAAAATGACTTTAGCTATGCTTTGCTTTGTATCCTTTCAACTTTTAGTAATTATGATACAATTCTACAAAGTGTCTTCCAATGTGGAATTTATATCCTCATTTTAAAGATGAAGAAACTAAGAACTTTCTAAGTTCATGACAGTGAATGTTTGTAGTGGGGCTCAAACCTTGCAACTTGAATATCAATGATCTGCTATGTGATATATAGTACAATGACAAGGAACACAGAAATTTAGGTCATGTAGATGTGACTCCAAACACTGTTTTTTCTACCCCTTAACTAGATGTGTCCTTAATCAATTTTTTGAATCTCCCTAAGTCTCAATTCCCTCATTCTTATAAGCAGACATTTGCAGAACAAACCATTGTTTTTTGCTTCCTCCCTAAATAAGTTAAAACTCAGAGTTTACTATTTGCATAGGAATCTAGGAGGATTTATTCAGCTGCAAAATAAATAACCAGTTCTCTTTATTTTATACCATGTGATTGGATTTTATTGGCTTCAAATCATTATGGTTTTAAATGCATGAGGTTTTTTTGCATTTAATTATTTTTAAATTGCTAGAATATGGATTTTTTTTCCAGTTTATGCTCAGGTTAATAATGCCATGTGCAATGTTTGTCATGTTAATGGCTTTTAATTGTCCTTTGGTCAATGTAAGCATATGTTAAATGTGACTTTCTTGTAGCTTGCCCACATGCAGCTATCGTAATTGGAACTTTCAAATATGCAGAGAAAGTTGGATAGCAAAATTATAATTAACTACTTTCTACTTGTGTTTTACTCTTGGTTAATTGTCACAGGTAACTTAAGATATGCTGCTGCTGCTAAGTCACTTCAGTCATGTCCGGCTCTGTGCGACCCCATAGACAACAGCCCACCAGGCTCCCCCGTCCCTGGGATTCTCCAGGCCAGAACACTGGAGTGGGTTGCCATTTCCTTCTCCAATGCATGAAAGTGAAAAGTGAAAGTGAAGTCACTCAGTCGTGTCCGACTCTTAGCGACCCCATGGACTGCAGCCCACCAGGCTCCTCCGTCCATGGGATTTTCCAGGCAAGAGTACTGGAGTGGGGTGCCATTGTCTTCTCTAAATGTAAGACATAGATTTCTAGAGGGGTGCCATTGTCTTCTCTAAATGTAAGACATAGATTTCTAGAAATAAATAGTCTCATAGAGACCACTAACTCTTCATCATACAGAAAATACATTAAACATTAAATTTAAGATATATTTATGGATTGGAGAGAAAAATATAGAATAGTTCATTTGTGGGTCTGTACCAACTTCCAGCACTTCATTTATTATACATCTCGTATCTCACCAATTAAATCACAGTCTACCACAAAAGCTTTTGTGAATTTCACATGTGACTTTGGTATTTTCCTACCAATGAAAAATATAGTGAACAAAAGCATAACGTATTTTATATGTAAGACTGAGGTCTCCCAGTACTCTAAGTTTATACTTCATATTTCCTTGAAAGATACAAATGCTCTTCAGTTTTAACCCAAATTTTGTTAAAATCAACCATGTCAATCAATGCAGGATCAGATTTGTCATATTTATAAAACTTCTTTTAAATGCTTGTTGTTGTTTATTCACTCAGTTGTGTCAGCTCCTTTGTGACCCAAAGACTATAGCCTGAAGGATCCTCTGTCTATGGATTTCCCAGGCAAGAGTACTGGAGTGGGTTGCCATTCCCTTCTCCAAGAGATCTTTCTAATTGAATCTGAGTATTTAGTTCTAATTCCACCACAAGTGGAGTACCAGTGGTAACGTCCTTGTATATGCAGCTAACTCTTCTTCGTTCTTTTTCTTCTGACTGTGTGTGCTTAGTTGCTTAGTTGTGTCTGACTCTTTGTGACTCTCTGGACTGTAAACCACCAGGCTCCTCTTTCAGTGGGATTTTTCAGGCAAGAATACTGGAGTGGGTTGCTGTTTCCTCCTCCAGGGGATCTTCCTGACCTGGAGATCTTCCTGATACAGGGATTGAACCAATATCTCCTGGTCTCCTGAATTGCAGGCAGACTCTTTACCCTCTGAGCCATCAGAAAGCCATATGGCTAAACATAAAGATTTGACATTTAAAATTGAATTAATTATTCCAAAAATTCTTCTCATAATAAGACAGTATTATAGCATATGAGGATTTACCTGAAAATAATATGGAATTAAACTTTAAATCTCCATTATAATAACATTAGTGGTAAATGCTTTTATGAAATGGATAATTTGAGTTGATAAGCAGTTCTTGCAGACCATCATATTTGATTTTTTTTTATCCCGAAACCTCACTGGGGTGAAATTTTATACAGATAGCCTCTTGCAATCTTGAAAATACTAGCTCTTATGAAAGGTTCGCTTCACTGCCTTTGTTTTACAGTCATTTATATCTTGTGCTGCACCTTCCTTAATTTTTAAAAAATATGATAATCAAATTAATGAATTTCCTAAAGACCTACAAAACCTGGCATTTAAAATAAGTCAGTATAGAGACATTCTGAGCTTTAAAATGACCATAATAACTCACATTTGTATAACGCTTTACAATTTTAAAAGTCCTTTAACATTTTATATAATTTAATTCTCAACTCAAAGCTGAGAAATGAATACAGAACCTCTCAATCATCTCAAATTTAAATATAAAAAGTTGAAGCACATCTTAGGAACATTTTAAGCCCTAGTTCACAAAATATTTACGTAAAATTTGTTTGACTAAATTTTCTCCCAAACTCCTCTTTCCCTCACATTGCCAGACTGCCTTAGGTCTAATATTACTTCTTAACTTTATGATTAAAATTAAATTATTTCACCTGTTTTTAATATGTGAGATGAGACCTTTATGAAGGCGCTGCTGCTGCTGCTGCTGCTGCTGCTAAGTCGCTTCAGTTGTGTCCGACTCTGTGCGACCCCAGAGACAGCAGCCCAACCAGGCTTCCCTGTCCCTGGGATTCTCAAGGCAAGAACACTGGAGTGGGTTGCCATCTCCTTCTCCAATGCATGAAAGTGAAAAGTGAAAGTGAAGTCGCTCAGTCGTGTCCGACTCTTAGCAACCCCATGGACTGCAGCCCACCAGGCTGCTCTATCCACAGGATTTTCCAGGCAAGAGTGCTAGAGTGGGGTGCCATTGCCTTCTCCTATGAAGGCACAGGTTAATAATAATAACTCTTGCCATGTAAGTTTTCAGCAAGAACTTTTAAGTGCTTTTTTCGCATTGTCTCATTTAATACACACAACATTCCATTGAGGTTAGTATTTTTAGTGAGAAAAGTGAGTTTTGGAGAAATTAAGCATATTACCCAAAATCACATAAACAGCAAATTGAGTTGGAAATTGAACATGGTCAAGTCGTCTCTATATTTCTAGTTACATGTATCAACAACTGCAATAAGCTGCAAATACCATTTAATTTCATTAAAAGATCAAAATTATAAATTTCCTGACTAAAATAAATGAAGCATGGCCATTTCTCTCCCATCTGATAAAAGTTCAACATTTTTTTCTCTGGGAAAATTTATAGAATACGAAGAGTTTTTTTTTTTATCTTAAAATAGTAACAAAAAGAAACAGTAACTTAGAGAGTTAACCATTAATCTAGAAAGAATCTTAAAAGAAATCTAAGATACATTTGTAGGGGGGAGACTCAAAAACGAGCTGATGTCAGAAGTTAAACATTTTGATACTAGTATATGGAGCTCTTGGGCTTACTGGGTGATGCTAGTGGTAATGAACCTGACTGCCAGCGCAGGAGAGGAAAGAGACATAGGTTTGATCCCTGGGTTGAGAAGTTCCCTGGAGTAGGACATGGCACTTCAATTGTATTCTTGCTGGAAAATTCCATGGAGAGAGGAGACCAGTGGGTTACAGTCTATGGAGCCATAAAGTCAGATCTACAAATGGAGCTCAGTCCTAAATTTCAGTGCACAGAATGAGGAATTCAAGTTACTTAATTTCCACAGTTACATATGAACTGACATTGGAATTTTTTTCCTGTAACCTATCTTGTTGGTTTTTTTTTTTTTCTAGAAAGTCCATGGAAATGATATGTTCCATTCACCTATCAATTAGATACTTCATTGCCTCCAACCTGGACTGGAAACAATTGAGTTTCATTATCCTTGATTGAATACTTGGACAGTTACCATCATAGCCCTCCACCTTTGACGGTATCATATCATCTCATTTGATTGTGTTTTATTTTATTGTTGCTAAATTTTAGTCATATACCCATTACACTGGGCCTCAGGTCACTTTTCTACTTTGTTTTATCTCTCAAGATTTCTCAGGATACCTTATGACTATATATATCTATACACTTTCCTTTATCATCATTGTTTCTTTCACAGTTTTTCAGTATCTTCCTTCCTAACTAACCACAAAAAACAAATTGTTACTGAAAGACTCCCCTTTATACCCTTGACACAAATATAATCAACGGATACAGTTCTAAATAATTTTAATTATTACATAATATTCAAAATGCATATATATTTATTTATTTTGCATATATATTTAGTATATATAATTTAATATTTATGGGTTTCCCTGGATAGCTCAGTTGGTAAAGCATCTGCTTGCAACGCAGGAAATGCTGGTTTGATTCTTGGGCCTGGAAGATTCACTGGAGAAAGATAGGCTACCCACTCCAGTTTTCTTGGGCTTTCCTTGTGGCTCAGCTGGTAAAGGATTTGCCTCTAATGCGAGAGACCTGGGTTTGATCCCTTGGTTAGGAAGATCCCCTGGAGAGGGGAAAAGCTACCCATTCCAGGATTCTGGCCTGGAGAATTCCATGAACTGTATAGCCCATTATCTAAATATAAATAATTTAATATCTATATTTTATATTATATATAAATGAAACATAACAACTATTCCCATATTGATAAGAATTTGTTTTGTTTCTAACATTTCACTAATTTAAAAAATGACAGTTGCTTATATGTGTATATCTATATATTACTATCTCTATTTTTCAGTCTATACACATTTCTATCCCTCTCTATCTATCCACATACACACACACACATGTATCTACATAAATGTATGTGTGTATAATCCTGAGTGCTGATTTTAAAAAAAGTGACTTGCTTAAACACTATATTTCTGCATTGTAAAAGGTGTACTTCTGAAAAAGCCAAGTAATTCTACAAACAATTCTCTTCACAATCCTTTTCCCCAGCTCTCTCTCAGCTAAATGGATTTGTGGAGTACTTGTGATAGTCTACTCTCATATTTTGGATTTTTCAGGGTAAATTCTTAAATAAATTATTGAGCATTTGTTTGGTTCTGAAGCTGTGCATTAGCTGAGCTGTGAAAGTAACATGCACTGAAAAGGTCCTTATAATAACAGAGAATTTTAGGTTACAAATAATTTCCTTCTGCATTATTCATTTGATTTTCACCAGAAACCTGTGCCATAAGCAAAGCAACATAATGATGTCCATTTTATAGTGGAAGACACTGAGTGGTGAAGAAATAAATTCCCTGCACAAGGTCAGAGGAATTGAGACTAGGAGTCAAACATTTTTTTCTTTCTTTCTTTTTTTTTTTTTTAATAACTTACAGCTACATATTCTACAAACACAAGGAGAACAACTTTACTAATTGCTAAAAATAGAAAATGTCTCAACTAAAAGTTATTTTATTCACAATCTATTAGGTGCTTTATTTTTTAGCCTATAGAATATATGATTAGAAAAATGTGTCTTTTGAACTATCCACAGAATATTAATTCCAACAGGGACATAAGAGATCTAGTCTCCCCCTTTAAGTCTACATATGGGAGCAAGAGGCAAGTGGATTTTTTTTCCTTTCTTTTTTTTTTTTTAGCTAGTCAGTATCCAGCATTAGAAAATCGATTTCCTCAAATCCAATGTTTTTGAATCTACTCCCCCACTGAGTTTTAGTTCTTTAAAAAGTAAGTTGCTCCCATTCAGACAGGACTTACTGATTACCCCTTCAGAAAAAGCTATTTTTATGTCTAAAACATAATGATAAGTTTCGATTGGTAACGTAAGGAAGAATGGACCACAATTTATTATTAATCTAATGAATTATCCTTCACTATATTAGCCAATTTTTATCATCTTTTAATGCAAGTAAGTCACTGTTCAGTACTTCCGCTTAGTTTGTATCTCATAGAATTATCCAGATGACTGAATCATTACATAAAAATGAATATTTCATTTTCATAATATGAAAAAACACGCTTTTCTTGGAATGTTTGCTGTCCCTTTTAATGAAAATTGTCAATATTCTGTAAGCTATAGCTTTGATTTTTTATTTCTCTCTATAAGACAAATTTACAAAAAATGACTTATATAGTTCTACGTTATTACTCTAAAAGGAGTTGTTAAAATTACCCACCTCTTTAACCACTTACGAGAAATAGCTATTCTGGCCTTCTACATAGCTGATGTGCAGGAAAGTGATTCTTGGTTTTTGCCTGTCAGATGCTCTCATGGGGAGAATAAGTCTTTCCAGTGCTTTTCTGACAAAAGGGACAGGAAGGGTCTATTTTTTTAGAAGCAGCAGTGACCAAGGTCTAGTGGTAACTTTTGTGATGCTGTGATTCTAGGTGTCTGTAAGAGACAATAGCATTTCACTGGGCCCCACAGGAGTCATCTAATGGTATGATTTGGCCATTATTTCTGGCTGCATGACCCCAAAGCCTATTTCTCTGTCTTTTGGGAGATTCTGTGAGCTATCAAACATTCTTTATTATATTCACATTCTCAAAGAACCAGCTGTAGGGGATTTATACTTTTTTATTTATTTATTTTTCAACTAAGACCCCAACTGATATAAGAGTAACAAATCAATATTCAATGGCCCTCAAAGCTGTCATCATCTACTAGATTTTCAAGCAAGCTGTGGCAACTGGGTTTGTTAAACTCATAAGCAACAATATTTTTTAGCTATATTCTGTGTTTGATGTGAAAAAAAATAATGAGAATTTTGAAAGATCTTAGCTTTGAAGTTGTTAGTCTAGAAAAATAGACAAAAATATGTTTCATTGCTATATAGCATGGTATGTTCTATGTTAATGCAAACTTCAGTGCATTCTGGAAGCATAGAAAACACCCAAAACAATCTGGATTTGGGGGAAAAAAAGGTATAGTATTTCTCTAGATGCAAAACCCTTAGAAAAAGCATTTTAAGAAGACAAAAGAGCATGAAGAAACTCATATAGATTGAAAGTGAATAAGGTATTGACAATTCAATATATAGTCCTATAATGTAAAAATCAAGGATATAATTAGAATATCAGGATATGACAGGAAAGCAGTGAAAGGCAGTTTGAGAACAGATAAAGAAGATGATGAAGGTCCTTAAAAATTTTGATAAGCATTTTGAATATATACTATGGTAGACTTCAATGCGGAGAAGGCAATGGCACCCCACTCCAGTACTCCTGCCCAGGAAATCCCATGGACAGAGGAGCCTGGTGGGCTACAGTCCATGGAATCGCTGAGGGTCGGACACGACTCAGTGACTTCACTTTCACTTTTCACTTTCGTGCATTGGAGAAGGAAATGGCAACCCACTCCAGTGTTCTTGCCTGGAGAATCCCAGCGACGGGGGAGCCTGGTGGGCTGCCGTCTATGGGCTCACACAGAGTCAAACACGACTGAAGTGACTTAGCAGCAGCAGTAGCAGACTTCAATGACCCCTCTCAAGATACCCACACCCTAATCCTTAGAATCTAGGAATATTCTACTTAACATGGTAAAGAGAATTTTACATATGTAATTAAATTAAGGTTCTAGAGATAAGGAGATTTCTTTTGCTAATCGGGGTATATATATATATAATATATTAATATATAATATTAACATATTAGCCTACACTATTAAATATATTAACTATAATCAAAGGGATATTTTTAAGGGGACAGCAGACATGTGACTATTAGTAACAAGAGGTCAGAGTAATGCTAGGAAGGGTCCAAAAATCAAGGAATAAAAGAAGTCTCTAGAATCTGAGAAAAATAAGGAAAGGGATTTTCTCTTAATGTCTCTGAAGTGAATACAGCCCTGTCACCACCTTGATTTTAGATTTCTGACTTCCAGAATTATAAAAAGAATAAATTTGGGTTGATTTAAGCTGCTAAATTTGTGAAATTTTGTTACAGCAGCCATAGGAAATTATCATATGCCCCTTACAAGATAAAGGTACATTATTAACATTTGTAATTCAAGTAAGAAATATGCCAGATCCTCATTTTATAAAGTTGAGTTGAATAAAGTATGGATGCTTAATTAGAGGGACATTTAAAGTTAGGAAAGATAGATGACATTTGCCATAATTAGTTGAAATTCTCTGTAGATGATAAAAGAAAGGAAGGGACAATTGTGAAAAATATTATAGTGGTAGAATTTACTGACATAAAAAATATAACAGGCTAAATAAGAAGGAGATATCCAGGATAAAAAAAAATGTTATATGAACTATAATGAACATTTATAGTATGGGACATACTCTATAAGAACTTCACAAGCATTGCTGTATTTGCTTCTTATTTTGGCTCTATGAATTTGATATTATTATCATCATTCCATTTTATAAAAAGAAAATTCTGGTTTAGCTAGACAGAATAACTTGTCACAAATCATAGAGCATCCGAACTGTCATATTAATAAGAATGATAGGAATTCTGATAGAAATGAAAAAAGCGTGACTGGGACAATGGTTCTACTGAGTACATAAACACAGACTTGTTTACTTCAGGAAAGAAATGGGACATCCAAACACTCTAAGGAGCTGGCTTTGCATAATGCTTCCCTTGCTAATACTAGTACTTACAAATGTATAACTTTGGGGGAAATATCAGTCTCCTGAAACAGGGCCCCAAGGGACTGCCAAGCATTTGTGAAGCCAGCATTCATTCCTTATGCCTAGACAAGTTGTACAGAAAGTGTCTAGAAAGTGACATAAATACCAAAAAGTTTCCTCAGGTTCCATTATGTTACATACTTGTTAATCCATACTTAAATTTGTCTTCAGTTACAAAATCATACTAGGCAAGGGGCCATAAACAATGCCACATATAATTTTACATTCAGCTTATATATTTTCTGGTGATGAAAGGTATTAGCAAACAATCAAGTAGTGAGGAAATCTGTTCATCTCTGGAAAATCAAGGTGGTGTCAAGGTTAAAGATTTAATAGAGGAAAGGATATACATACATATAATTGTGACTAACTTTGATTTGATAGAAATTTGTCTAGAAATCTTCTATAGGTGTATTCTCTGAGCCTAGAAAGAGACTGAAATTTTAAGTAATAAAAAACCTTTGAAAGCATTTTTTAAAACTGTACAGATGTTTTTAGTAGACTTAATGTTTCAAGTGAAAGATGGCTATATTTTAAATATATTATGTTAAAACATTATGGAGAAAACCATCTTATAATTTGTGACCTAAATGGAGAGTACTTATGAATAAATTTCAGAATGTTTGACCTAGAAATTTTCTTTCTGACTTCCAATCTATTCTAAAGACAAATTTGGGCCAATAAGTCTATGTGATCACTTTGTGCTTTCACTGAAGGTTTGTTTGTGATAAAATCAGGGCATATTCTTTGGTCGTTGCATGGACATAAGTTTTAAATGGCACAAAATATTGAAAGAAGATATTACTCTGATGAATCACCCAATAAAATCCTTAGATAATGTAATGGAAGTATTTTCACTAAATACGTGAAAGAGTGATTTGGGAAAAAATAATATTCTGACTAAAATGCCTTGAACATTGTGGCGGATTAAATGTGACTGTAAATTCTCCCATTGAAGGATGGAATTTTTCTCTATCTCCTTAAAAGTGGTAAAGAGATACTTTTCACGCATTGAGTTATGACTCCTTTGACCAATAGAGCACAGTGGAAATGAAAATCTAGTTCCAGCCCATTTACAGTTTCTTTCTTGCTCATGATACCAAATGAAAGTTTGTCTGCCAAACTTTGTGAAGCCAATGAAGCCAAACAATCCAAAACAATGAAGTCTGTAGTAGAGTAAGGTTTATTTCAGGCAAAGCTAGAAGAATGGGTTACTCATGCTCATAAAACCTCAAACTTCCTGATGGTTTTTTGGGAATAAATTTTTATAGGCAAAATTGGGGGTGAGGGCTTCCTAGTGTGTGACTTTCTTCTGATTGGTAGACCGTGAAGTAAGAGGGCAGTGTTCCAGGAAGCTTGTGCTCAGTCTGAATTCAGCATCCTCCACCTGGGTGGGAGCCTTAGTTCCTCCAGAGAAACTCAAAGATAGATACCCATATCCCTTGTGGAAGAAACAGGATCCTGCTTGAATCTCTGCACTACAGTTTCTCTACTTAAAAAAAAAAAAAAAAAATTGGAATATAGTTGATCTACAATGCTGTGTTTGGAGAAGGCAATGGCACCCCACTCCAGTACTCTTGCCTGGAAAATCCCATGGATGGAGGAGCCTGGAAGGCTGCAGTCCATAGGGTCGCTGAGGGTCAGATGCGACTGAGTGACTTCACTTTCACTTTTCACTTTCATGCATTGGAGAAGGAAATGGCAACCCACTCCAGTGTTCTTGCCTGGAGAATCCCAGGACAGGGGAGCCTGGTGGGCTGCCGTCCATGGGGTCGCACAGAGTCAGACACGACTGAAGTGACTTAGCAGCACAATGCTGTTAGTTTCTACTGTACATCAAAGTGAATCAGTTATATGTATACACATATCCACTCTTTTTTTAGATTCTTTTCCCATATAGGACATTACAGAATATTGAGTAAAATTCCCTGTGCTAATACTGTAAGTCCTTATACTTATCTATTTTATATATAGTAATGTGTATATGTCAATCCCAATATCCCAATTCATTCTTCCCCCTCTTTCACCCCCAGAAACTATAAGTTTGTTTATGACTTTATTTATGTTTTGTAAATGAATTCATTTGCATCTTTTTTTTAATATATTCCACATATAAATAAAATCATGTGTTGTCTTTCTCTGACTTACTTCACTCAGTATGACAATCTCTAGGTCCCAAATAGGAAAAGGAGTACGTCAAGGCTGTATGTTGTCACCCTGCTTATTTAACTTATATGCAGAGTACATCATGAGAAATGCTGGGCTGGAGGAAGCACAAACTGGAATCAAGATTGCTGGGAGAAATATCAATAACCTCAGATATGCAGATATGCACCCTTATGGCAGAAAGTGAAGAAGAAAAAAAGAGCCTCTTGATGAAAGTGAAAGAGGAGAGTGAAAAAGTTGGCTTGAAGCTTAACATTCAGAAAACGAAGATCATGGCATCTGGTCCCATCACTTCATGGGAAATAGATGGGAAAACAGTGGAAAGAGTGGCACACTTTACTTTTTTGGGCTCCAAAATCACTGCAGATGATGAGTGCAGCCATGAAATTAAAAGGCACTTACTCCTTGGAAGGAAAGTTATGACCAACATTGACAGCATATTATAAAGCAGAGACATTACTTTGTCAACAAAGGTCCATCTTGTCAAGGCTATGGTTTTTCCAGTGGTCATGTATGGATGTGAGAGTTGGACTCTGAAGAAGTCTGAGCACCGAAGAATTGATGCTTTTGAACTGTGGTGTTGGAGAAGACTCTTGAGAGTCCCTTGGACTGCAAGGAGTTCCAACCAGTCCATTCTGAAGGAGATCAGTCCTGAGTGTTCATGGGAAGGACTGATGTTGAAGCTGAAACTCCAACTTTGGCCCCTGATGCAAAGAGCTGACTCATTTGAAAAGACCCTGATGCTGGGAAAGATTGAAGGCAGGAGGAGAAGGGGATGACAGAGGATGAGATGGTTGGATGGCATCACCGACTCAATGAACATGGGTTTGTTTAAACTCCAGGAGTTGGTGATGGACAGGGAGGCCTAGCGTGCTGCATGCAGTTGCAAAGAGTCAGACATGACTGAGAGACTGAAGTGAACTGAACTGAGGTCCATCCATTTTGCTGCAAATAGCATTTTTTCATTTTTTATTATGGCCAAAAAAAAGAACAAAGTTATGCCCTGTAGTTTCTTGATTTTTCCTCCTTTGCTTCTGAATTCCCTTACCTCCCTGACTGACAACATTTTGAATCTACTCTTTAGTATTCAGGAAGGTCTAGAAACCTTTTGCCTGGATGTACAAAAGGGGGCACAGAAAGACTTTATTGCCCAGGAGGACACTATAAGGAGCTGCTCAGTTACACACTTGAAGCTCTGAGTCATTGCATATGGAGCTCGAATCCCCTGATGATGAGGCCATGAAAAAAAGATATGAAACTACACGAAGAGAAGAGTTGCTTCTTTGATTCCTATCTGTCAGTAGTTCACTTTAGGCCCTAGACCTATTGAATGAAGGCATCTTAAACACCCAGGCCAGAGGAGCTACCATCTAAATGCCACCTAATGCCCCTGATGATGCAACATGGAACACAAGAAATACCATCTGATCCCTGCTGACTTTCATGATCTAAAGCATTGTGAGACATAATAAAATGATAGTTGTTTCATGCCAATAATTTTTGAGATGCTTATGTACAATTTGCATAGCTTCACTGTTTCTCCCTTTCAGCTATAAAATAGACAAGAATCCAAAAAGTTTCTCATGAAACTTAATTGAATTAGTGCAGTGTAAAAGTTTAGATTGTCATCTATCAATTTTTACCATAGTAACTGACACTTAGCAATAATAACTAACTTTGGAACAATTCCTAGTTGCTAGGCACTGTGGAGACTCAGTAAATAGCTGTCCCTCATGAAGAAAAATTACACTGCTAAATCTCTGAGGTTGAATAAGCACTTTAATTTTTCTCCACTTGTAGGAGTAAGTTTACATTGACTCTTCTTAGTTCAATCATCTTGTTTTGTTAAAATGCAACCCCTTTTTCAAAGCAGTTAATCATCTATAGGAAAGCTCACCATCTACTTTTATGAGTGAATGTACCACTTTGACTACATAAACCAAAACACTTAACATTTGTAAGACAAAATTTATAAATACTTTCTAAGCATGTCATATATTTTTCATCTAATAAATAAATCTTATGCAGCATACAGGGAAGAATTATCCCATTTTGCAGATGAAAATCATGAGCCAGGGATGGATGTGATATGTGAAGATCAATATTAACTGTATGAGCTGAGAAAAGTTAAGACCTGTTTCAGCATATTTTGCAGTATTCCCTCTTTGCTCTAGCATAACAATTTGAGCTAAACAAATTGTGTTGTGCCTTTTCAAATTATTTTCCTCATTTTTTCAACATATGGATTATTTTCTTCTGAAAGATGGATTTTTATTGTCGGTTAGTCACTAAGTCAAGTCTGACTCTCTGCAATACTACAGACTCTAGGCTGCCAGGCTCCTTTGTCCATGGGATTTTCTAGGCAAGAATACTGGAGTGAGTTACCACTTCCTTCTCTGGGGGATCTTCCTGACCCAGGGATCGAACCCAAGTTTCCTGCGTTGGCAGGCAGATTCTTTACCACTGAGCCACGAGGAAAGTCCATAAATATGCATATCAATATAAAATATGAATTTCAGAAATGCAATGTTGCATTATTTTAGAAATCTCTAAACAAGTATTGCATTTGGATACATGAATTCAAATGTGAAATTCCAAAAACAATACCCAGAGAAAAACCTGAGTAAACAATGCCAGCCTTTTTTGGACAAGTGTGGTTCAAAGTTCTTTGTTCTAAGAGGAAAAAACAGTCCCACTTAAAGTGCCTTAACATGGATGCTTAATGTGAAACAAGTGTCGTTTCCAGGCAACCTCTGAGCAGGTGTTTAAAATTGTTCTGGCCCCAGAATAAGTGTTCCTGCTGTGGTATCACAGTCTTGAAAGGCTCCAGTGGAGTTTGTGGCTATAATTATATCAAAAACACGTAAAAATGTGTTTCTCAGTAATGCAGGAGACTAAACAAAGTAGCCAGTTTTTTGAAAATCCTGGTGTAAAATTTAAGATTAAAGTAACTTTCATTTTATCAAATCCTACACTAATATGCACTAAGTGTAAATTAATGGGATCAAAAAGAAAATATGAAATAACTAAATGACTAGAAAGAACATACTCAGTATAAAAGTATTTCTTTAACACCTTCAAGTTTTTATTTTTAATTTTAAAATTTATAGTAGGGGAGAATGAGGCAGTGCCTATGAGTGAAAGTGAATGTGAAGTTGCTCAGTCCTGTCTGACTCTACGAGTGCCCACTGCCAAAATAAATTTGCCGATCTGATGACCACGTGATTCAAAAAAGTATGCCAAAACTAATCAACATGTCTAAGGATTTTGTGCCCACAGAACATGATACATATTATTTAATCCTTTGCAATTTATGGGGCTTTCCTGATAGTTCAGTTGGTAAAGAATCCCCCTGAAATGTAGGAGATCTCAGTTCAGATTCCTGGGTTGGAAAGATCCCCTGGAAAAGGGATAGGCTACCCACTCCAGTAATCTTGGGTTTTCCTTGGGGTCGAGCTGGTAAAGAATCCACCTGCAATATGGGAGATCTGGGTTCAATTCCTGGCTTGGGAAGATTGCCTGGAGAAGGGAAAAGCTACCCACAGCAGTATTCTGGCCTAGAGAATTCCACGGACTGTATAGTCTATGCGGTCGCAAAGAATTGGACACAACTAAATGACTTTCACTTACAATATATTTGCAGCTCTACAAATAATAACTACAGTATTTGGGCAGTTAGTTTTCCATATAAATGAGACTAAAAATAGAGCCTACTTCAGAAGTCAGTAATAAGTATTAGTAAAATATCCTTGTAAATTTGCAGCATACTGTTCAACACAAAACACAAAGAGAGCTAGTCTAAACAAGTAGAAAGGCTGTGTAGACAAGATTGAAGAACATGGAGTTAAACAGACTAGATCAAAATCCAGGTTCAACACCTTAAGAATTATAAGTGAAAGTAAGAAAGCGTTAGTCCTCAGTCACGTCCAACTCTTTTGTGACCCCATGTACCATAACCCTCAAGGCTCCTCAGTCCATGGAATTCTCCAGGCAAGAATACTGGAGAACAATGGCAATTCCTTCTCCAAATAATTATAACTACAAGTAAATCAAGTACTTTTTCTGATTTATTTTCCTCATTTGAGGAAAAGACAGTTTATCTCATAAGTTTGTATTAAAAATTAAGTGATGTTGGGACACATGGAAAAATTCTTGGAGCATGGTAAAATCTTAATATGTGTAAGTAACTGTTATTTTAAGTGAAACAGCTATTTTTTTTACTCCAATCCAAAGTTACCATTTAATTCAATTTTTACATTAAATTAAGCAATTCATAAAAATACTGTCTTTTTGAATCATGTAGAGAAAATACTTTTTTTTCCTCATTTTTGGACCCTGGGTGACACTTAACCCTTTGGAATATATCATACACAACCTGAATTAAGTATGTATTCTGGCAATGGTGATAGTATGAACCCTGTGGTAATGTTCAATTTTAGATTATAATTAAATACTCCATTTTGTTTTGCTATTCACAGACCTATTTTGTTTCCTACCTAAGGTTCCGTAGGTTCCATATGTGCTCAGTCACTCAGCTATGTCCCACTCTTTTCAACCTGTTGGATTACAGCCTGCCAGGCACCTCTATCCATGGGATTTTTCAGTCAAGGATACTGGAGTAGGTTGCCATTCCCTTCTCCATGGGATCTTCCCTACCCCATACAACCTGCATTTCCTGCACCTCATGCATTGCAGGTGATTCTTTACTGCTGAGCCATCGAGGAATCCTATAACATTTACTTATGACTAAAGTAATATTCACAATGCCGTCTATGGGGTTGCACGGAGTCGGACACGACTGAAGCGACTTAGCAGCAGTAGCAGCAGCAGCAACAAATTTAAACATTAATACTGTCTTGTTCTGTTATTATTTTACTAAATCAAAATTACTTAACAGACACTGCTTATAAACCAGAGACTGGAATATATGCTATGAATACAATGGAGGGGAAAAAAAAATCTTCCCTCTCCTGTTTATTAATGTTTTCCAAGGGCCCAAGAGGCACAAGAGCTCTCTCCCCTATGAAACAAGCAGTCAGTGTGGGCACAATACTAATTCATTTTAACTGTCCCTACTCAAAATACAAACTAGGATTTTATAGTACCTGAAATTGAAACCATAGACTCCTCTGGGCTGATTAACTTTTTCCAAAAATTCATTTGTAACACTATTAGATTATATTCTTAGAGAAGATACTATATATAGTGATATGAGCAACAGCTATGCTTGTAAATGCAATACATTAATTCATATGAGATCTCCATGTAGCCCAGGTGGCTCAGTGGTAAAGAATCCACCTACAATGCAGCAGACAAAATGACGCAGGTTCAATCCTGGGGTCTGGAAGATTCACCTAGAGGAGGGCATGGAAACGCACTCCAGCATTCTTGCCTAGAAAATTCCATGGACAGAGGGGCCCCATGGTCTACAGTCCATGGGGTTGCAAAGAGTTGGACATGACTGAGTTCACCCATGCACACTCCATGTAACAAAGAGCCCAGTGGATAGTAGATGTTTAAAACAATGTTGATGGAGTGGGGAAATTGATGAATGTTTCTAGTAAAAGCAACAACAACCATCCTAACAATTTTCTATTCAGTGATTACGCTTCACACATTCTATTCCTAAACTTTACTGTAGCCTTGATATTTAGTTATTATCTGAATTTTATATAAAATTGAAATGAAGGCCAGAAAGTTTTAGAATATGTCAAATCAATGATAATAATAAGAAACCAATTGTTTCATCTTGAAATTAAGGAAAATATGCATAGTGAGCATTCAGGATATTCTGTAAAGATACATGCTTTGAATGTACAGCTATGAACTAGGTAATAGGCAAGATGAAAATAGGATGTAGGATGCTCTATTACAGGTATCCCTGTATCAATGTGGAGAGATCTTCATTCGAAGATTCTAGATATCAGATGGCTCAGAAAGCCACAGGGTTGACCTCTGCCTGAGTCCCTTCTTTACTCTTGGATATAACCTCACTGATGTCAAGTTCTATTTAGGTATCAAAAGAGCTGAATGCCTGGAAAAATTAAAAGGCAAAAATAAGTTTTTGAGATTGAACAGATTACTCTGTCACCCAGAACTACATATCTGGAAGCCAAATCTTTTCTCGCTGAGACATTTTTTTGTTTTGCTTTGTGTTGTTTCTATGGCTAAACAAATATTCATCTTACAGAGAAAGCCTGCATGGATTCCTGTAACAATAAGCAACCTATATGAAATATTCACGAAAGTGCATGGAATGTTAGGTAGTAAGTGTTTTGGACAGTTCATGAAACTGATGAAAACTGATGTAAATTTGGTTATATTAATATTTTTTCCTTTCAGCATTTTTAAGAAAATATTCTTATATTAATCAGAAGCTCAAAAGATTTTGTAAACTAAGTACACTCTCTTGGGAGACTTAAAGTGATAAATGCTTTTATGTATGGTGTATGATAGAAGCACACATAGGTTGCCATGGAATTTGAAATTAGAGTCATCTGGTTTAGACATAGACATCACAGAACAATTCTAGCAAAAGGTAACACTTAAAATTACCTTTAAATGATGAGTGGGAGTTAACTGGTTGCTTAAAGATGTCACGAACACTTTGTGAGAGAAAAAGCAAGTGCAAAGAGATAATTGCCAAAGAGTCTGATTCTTTCTGTAAATGGCAAGCTGTCCATTATGGTTAGAATTAACTGTGGAAAGAGAATCATTGCAAAAATAAAAGCCAATTTCTTCGTTTATCCTGATTATTGTAAGCCCCTTTAAGAAACAGAACCTCATAATCTGATAGCCTATGGCTTAAGCTATTTAAATATCAATGATAAAATCCATTTGGAGTGGGCAAGGAATCAAGATACTCATTTTGCTTTAGGGGAAATATATTAAGTTTGAGTAAGAATTTCATAATTCAAAAATAAAAAAAAAATTAATGTTCAGATTATAAAATGAGTCTTTGAAGCCAAAGATAGAAAATCAGGCACTCAAAATAAAGCAATAAAACTACTTTTGGAAAAGGTTTTGCTATCAAAAATGGAAATTAATATAGAGAGCTTCTGGTTTGTGCTCCTAAAAGAAATAAATGAAATTTATGAAACAACAACAACAAAAAAATATAGACAAGAAGACAAGACCAAAGATTTGATTGAAATTATAAAATTGGGGAAAATACTAAAAACTTATAAGATAAAGTGACAATACAAGTGAAAAATAGTAAAATTAATTTTAAATGTTTTGTAACTTGCTAGCAAGAGAATCAATTATGTAAAAACTCAGGTGATATAGAAAACAAATCAGAATTGTTAGTTGAGAATTCATGTTGGGAAGTTGAAAGGTTAATGATCATCTGAAGGAAGAAGATGAAACCTAGGGTGAGTTAGGGTTAGCATTAGAATTAGAATAGGACTTACTTAGTGCGAGGATTAAGATAGTGTTAGCTTTGGAACTGTATCAAAATCACTAAAATTACCTGAAGAGTCAAGAGTAAGCAGAGAAAATTAAAATACTCAAATTATTATAAAGACAATATTTTCTGAGTTGAAAGCAATGACTCTACGGATGAAATCATTCCTTGATTTACATGACTAATTAAATAATGAAATCAAAACCACACTGTGAATATCTTAGTGAAATGCTTGATTTTTAAGGAAAACAAAGAAAATCTAACACCCAACAAACACATACATAGAAAAAAAAAGTTTGTAAATATTAAAACTAAATCACTAGGCTCTGAGGTATGATTTTTCATAGAATCAGTTAATTTTCACCTAACAGAATTATTTTTCTTAATTGGGGGACTTGTGGAAAACATTCCAGTTTGTTTTCTGAAATAAGCATAATCCTGATATCAAAAGTGGCTAACAATAAGTACTTTATAATGAACTTGACTGGATTCAGTCTGGCTTCACTCTTTATTCACTTTTCAAATTTTATTTGCTTTATAACATTACAAATGTACTAGTCCTTTCAGATTGCCATAAATATAATAAAAATTGAAAAAATAAACTGAGTGGTATAGACAACAGAGATGTATTTTCTCACAATTCTTGCACCTGGAAGTCTGAGATAATGGCAGCACAATGAGGCTCTGGTGAGATCCCTCTTTCTCACTTGCATATGAGGCAGAGAGAGAGCTCTGGTGTCTCTTCCTCTTCTTATAACTCTAATTTTACCAAAAGGGCCTCAACTTCATGACCGCATCTAAACCCAATTATCTCCCAAAGGCCTCATTTCCAAATATCATCACTGTGGGTATTACAGTTTCAACATATGAATTTTTCAGACAAATTTCAGTCCACTGCATTCACCTTCCTCATATATAAACATGAAATATAAATAGAGCATCTTCTTTAGAGGGCTGTTGTGAAGAACAAATGAGGTAATAGATGCCATGGAATTAGAAGAGATGTTAACACACAGTCAATACTACATGAGTGTTGGCTGATATTGTTAATTATCTGGCATGATCACTTATGTACAGATATAAACAAGATGTTTAACAAAATACAAGCAACTGAAACCTAGAAGTTATTAAAACAGATGATCAAAAATCAATTTCTTGAATTCAGAGACTTTTATCATTTATTTTATTAAACTGTATAATTCATCTTATTACTAATTTCACATATACTATCCACATCATCATATTTCGGGATAATAGAAATACAACCAAAGGGCATTTATAATATGACTTACAAAGACAGAATATTAGAGAACTAAGTCTGAACATCACACATTATTCTGAATGCTTTGAGGCATTCTCATAAAAAGAAGGAAAAAGATAAATATCCCATCGTTAGCTAGTATTATTTAATTCTCTCTCAAAAGTGTCAAGCCTTGAAGTAATAAAATGCTACTGTATTAATTATTTTAAAGAAAAACATGTCTAAGGGTATAATCATCAGTATAAGTTGAAAAATTATTAATTTAAGTAAAATGATTATTTTACTGAGAATCAAATTAATTGTAGCAATATGTAGCAAATAATGTGTATATAACACTTTTGTCTCAGAAAAAAAAATAGTCAATTCTTTATGATATGAACATCATGTGGACAAAGCACTCACTTTTCTCTGTGATTGAAGTAGAAGTTATCATATCAAAAGAATGACTGAGTTAAACAATGGAATTATTTTTGTCCTTTATTTTCCTCTCCATTTCCTGACTTTCAGTATTGAAAGACACAGATATTTTGAATAAAAAATCTCAATTAATTGAGTAGTAAACATATAAAATGGCATACTACTTAATCTCATTAGATTTATTTGAATAAAAGCAAGTATAGAAATGCAACTTTTGATATCTGTATATCTGGCATTAAAACAAAATTGCTAATGTACTTTTAATACA
Organism: Bos taurus; assembly: GCF_002263795.3. Classification (NCBI taxonomy): domain Eukaryota; kingdom Metazoa; phylum Chordata; class Mammalia; order Artiodactyla; family Bovidae; genus Bos; species Bos taurus. The sequence goes on along the minus strand of NC_037333.1, from coordinate 48,241,432 downwards.
GCAAAAACAACAAGATATTTTAAGGTACAAAAGAAAAGATATTTTCTCAATGATGCTTATATTAATCCAGCAGTTTATGAAACTGAAAAGGCAATCATATCAACACCTAAAGAACTAACTTCTGTAAAACATCAGGTAGTCTGTATTTTTAAATCAAAGTATACTTGTTTTATGGATATGCTTAATAATAAAGAGAGACTAAAGAAGGCAGAGAAAGTATTTTTTAAGTTAACTACATATTTCAAAAAACCTAGCTATATTGTTTAGTATTTTTAATTAATGAAGTTAGAGAAAACACAATTCGTACTTCAGAACATTTTAATTTTTTACACATTTTTTTAATGATGCATATTAGACACTTTGGCCTTTTATTTTACATTTCAAAGATATTTGTAACAATCAAAGCATAATAAAACATTTTCTCAAATATGATAAAATCTTTCAGTTCAGTACTAAATTTCAGAATGATGGAGAACAGCATAAAGACAGAAACACATTGCTATTCACAAATGTAACCAACATCAATCCTGGTTAAATTGTCTCTCTCTAATATATCTATTGGAGAAGGAAACATCAACCCACTCCAGTATTCTTGCCTGGAGAATCCCATGGACAGAGGAGCTTGGGGAGCAACAATTCACAGGCTTACAAAGAGTTGGACATGACTAAGCAACTAACACACACACAAAAAATTTTTCCAACAAACTGTATAAGGTCTTCATTACATCTCACTGTGAATTCTTTTCTCCTTTCACTTCTCTCTATTCAGACCTATCCTCTTGAACTGTGTAGCTAAATTCATAATGTAAAAAAAAATTGTTTTCAACAACAAAAAGGTAATAGTAATAGTCTCACTTCTTTCCACTAAAATTCCCAATTTTAGCTATTTCCAAGCCAGAAGGTCATTTACTAATTGTCTTTGGGAAATCATCTATAGCTGCAGACCACTTTTCAGAAGGAAAATGTGTAAGGTCCAGCCTACTTTCACACTGTTGAAGTCTCTGAGTGTCAGTCTCTAAGCTGAAATGGCAGGACCATTTCCTCAGTGTCCAAAGGCCAGACAAGTAGAATTTTGACCTATTTCTGGTCCCTTTCTTTTAATGTTGTTATCTAATTGCTTTGACTTATGAACTTGAGCTTTTAAATGTATTGTCATTTTTGGCAAAACAGAAGAGGTATTTCACAGTAAGAAAAGCCTGGAGGTGGGTGGTAGATAAGAAAATCAGCAATTTTTCCTTTTATCAAAGGAGGCCCAGGCAGGAAAGCAAAACAGCAGATATGGCTTCTAGATGAAACATTTTATATAGTCATACACTAGCTAAGTCATGTTGGAGTTTAGATAAAACAATGAAATCACATAACTTCTGAAATTATGTAATTTATAAATAATTACTAGTATCTCTGCTAATTGGAAGAAATTTTACTCAATAATTATATCTTGCATGCCTAATTAATTTGCATTTTTCTGTTTGCATGCTGGGTTAAGAATTTTTGTTCTTATGTGTTTGGGCTCATTAAAATGCTTCATATTTATTAAAATTAAAAGAATAGTCTTTTGATTTATTCTTTAGCCATGAACATTTATTAAAGAGAAACAAAATTTTTGTTCTGTGATCTATTATTAATTATAGTGTAATTATTGAATGATGAATAATTCTTAGAAAGGGATAATATGAATGCCTGTAGGGGGAATGTATTTCACTGACTAAAAGCATTGCAGATTTCTTTCTTTGATAGTTACCAAATAAACTACATTAATTTTTAGAAGATCCATAAGAATTAGTCTTAAATCTTTTATTCTAGGATGCTTATTGACACAAATAACAAAGAGCATGAATGTCACCAGTTTAACCTATTTTTAAATTATTGCTTAAAATATGCTGTGAACTTTTTACTCCTTGTGACAAAAAGTTTCAGGCGGCAATATTGGTAGCTACCCCAAACTAGCATTTGTCTTCACCAGAGACTTGTTAAAAATTAACACATAGAAAAGAGAAAATTTGTAAAAGAGAATTAAGGAATACTATTCACAGTGATAAAAATTTTATATAGTTTTAGAAAATATATATTGGTGTGATTCTCATGCATGAGAACAACTTCATAATTTTTGTTCTAATGCTAATTCATTAATTCTAATGCATTAAGAATTCTTTAGCAGTTCTAGGACTAAGTCAAAGGCAATCTACTATGGGATTCTATAATTAATATAAATAATATTACTGATATACCTACAGCATAATAATGTATGGACTTCCCTGGTGGCTCAGATGGTAAGGAAATCTGCCTGCAATGCAAGAGACCTGGGTTGATGATACATTATATATATCTGAATATGCTACTTTTAAAAAAATATAAAAACGGTAAATTTAGGACTTATTAAAACAAATGACTACCCAATGAATTCAATGAAAAGCTAATTTCACTCAATATAATAAACTCCTTCATTGTTTTTTTTTCAATCTTTCAATTAGCTATTTACTAATAGGAAGTATTTGTTGTAGGATATTTTCCTCCAAATTATTTTTTTATTATCCCAAGAAATACAACCTGATTATCATCAAACTAAGAGCATAAACTGCTAATTTGAATTCTTTTCTTGAACCTCATGCTCTGAATTTTAGCAGTACCACTGAATATGTTCTTAAGTCCTCACTGATGAAATAGTCTTCAGTGATATTATTAGTAAATTAGCTTTTTAAATTCTGTATATTTATTGGAAATATTTAATATAAAGGCTAACATAAAAGGATTAAAATATAACATGAATCAAGCAAAACACAACATTGTCTATTCAAGATTATTTGTGTGATAACACAAACTTGTATCTTTCTTTTTCCATCTTTAGTAGTTTTCTTTTTTATTTTTCACCAATAGCAGCAGTAATATAAGTTATTAGTAAGCACTTATCATCAAAATGTATTATCACAGAGAACACAAAGTAGTAGATAAACAAAAGATGAGGGATGAATCAGGTGGTAAAGCATAAGTGTATAATCCTCAGTTTCAAAATGTTAACATAATATGAAAGTGATATGTTTGCCTCAATTTATGATCTAGAAATGAAAAAGATACTGTTACCCTAATCTTAAAAATTAAAACAAAACAGATAAGATATACATTTATAGTTTTGGGGTTTTGTTTTTGCTTTTAATTATCAAGAGAATGAAAGATAACAGGGTTAACTCCAGAAAGTGATGAGCCCTTGGGAGAGAGGAGACCTGCATCTGTATTGTGTGTGTAACTGAAATTTAAAATGGCACCATTTACAATAACATCAAAACACATGAAACATTTGGGGAAAAATCTTACAAAATATGTGCAAAATTTGTATATTACATGCTGTAAAATTTGATTTGAAAAATCAAAGAAAATTTAAATAAATGGTGAGATATACTTCATTCATGGATTATGAGTATTTATAATATTCTCTTCAAACAGATGTAAGTGTAGTTCCAATCTAAACACCAGCAAGCTTTGTTTTTTTTAAATTGCCAAAACATTTCTAAAATTTATATAGTGAAACAAAGGATTTAGATTAGCCAAAAAATAATTTTGACAATGAGAAATGAAGTTGTAGTATTCACACTACTTGATTTCAAGACTTTCTTTAAAAGCACATTATTCCAATAGCATGACATGGTGGAAACAGAGATCAATGAATGGAATACAGAATTGAGAAATAGAACCACATATTTGTGGTCAATTAATAGCTAATAAAGAAAGAAGAATTCTCAACTTATGAGGCTGATGCATTCAGGCAACAACATAACAAAAACAAAAAGACTTGAAGCGAATCATAGGTTTAAAAAAAAGAATAAAAATCTTCTGGAAAACAAACAAAAAATCTTTGTGATCCTGGGTTAGACAAATATTTCCTAGGAGAGAAAAAGTACTGATAATTTTTAAAAATTCCATAAGTGGACTTCAGTAAAAATTTGTCTCCTGTTCAAAAGACACTGTTAAGAGAATAAAAAGTATCCAAAACATATTTTTGATAAAGTAATTATGTCCAGAATATATAATGAATATCAAAGTTTTAATAATAAAGAAGTCTAATTTCTTTTGAGAATTTTAGAAATTTTAATACAGTTCAAATCAGTGTGTGTGGTTTATTTCAGTTCCTTCACTGCCAAACCTGGAGGTAGGGACTGTTTCAAATTCTGCACTTTCTTTTTGTCTGTGATGAACAAACAGGTGTAAAGGTATATGCTGCATCCAACTTTAAACTTCACATTATCTGTTTTTCTTGATCTTGACAGACTTAGCATCCTTTTGCCTGACTGTGAACAGAAAGTCTTTGATTTCCTCAATTTTGAGAGGCATGGTGATGAGGTACAGAGAGCACAGCTGGAACAAGGAGTTGGCAAGAAGCAAGGAGAAGGGAAAAGTACGAAAGTATAACTTTAAAATGGATAAGAGATCTGAGCAGACACTTCACTAAAGATATAATATACCATATATTCATGGGGGCAAATGGTTTAGTGAATAGATGTTTGATATGATTGGTTATTAAGGAAATACAAATTAATTTTTGCAATAATTAATGAAAATACATACAGAGTATATAAGACATATGTGGTCTTATACATACGTATAAGACATATGTATATGTTTACACATCTTATAAGACACATGTTGCATTTAGGACACAATTAATGTATAGATAAATTCCTCATTCATTTGTAATGAAGTACCATTGCATATGGACCAGAATGGCAAAAAAAGAAAGCAAAACAAAAGGACTAACATTGGCATGGGCACTACCAGTGTGTTGACAATGATGTGGAACAATTTGAAATTTTTTACATTTCATATGGAAATGTAAAATAAAATAACCGCTTGGAAAATGAATGTGGTAGTTTATTATAAAATTGAACATATATAATTACCATGCCACCCAATAAACCTACCCCTCAGTACTACCTAAGAGAAAACTCATGTCTCCCAAAGACCTGTATATAAATATTTGTAACAGCTTTACTTATATTCTCCAAAAATTCCAAAACAATCAAAATATCTGTTATTAGTGACAGGAAATTATACTACATTTATAAAATTCAATACTACTAAGCAGTAAAAAGGACCAAACTGCTAATAAACACAAAAACATGAATAACTGTCAAAAGCTTCATACTTGATGGAAATAAAACAGACACAAATTTCTATATATTATTAATATCTGATCAACTTATTTGACATTCCCGTAAAAGCAAAACTATCAGGGAAAAAAAAAGTCTCTAAAGTATCCTCATATGTCTATTAAATAATGAAAGGGAAGATGGCACATCAACAAAAATAAACCACCTATTCTTAAAAAAAAAAATTCCCTCAGTTTTAGAATAAATAACTTACACCAATATTTAATAATGCAAAAGAACTCTAACAATAATGGTGGTGGTTGTTTAGTCTCAAAGTCGCGTCTGACTCTTGGGACCCCATGGAAAGAGGAGCCTGGCAGGCTAGAGTCCCCGGGATTCTCCAGGCAAGAATACTGGAATGGGTTACCATTTCCTTCTTCAGGGATCTTCCCAGCCGATGAATCAAACCCTGGTTTCACTCATTGTAGGTGGATTCTTTACCAACTGAGCTACAAGGGAAGCCCCAACAGTTATAGTTAAAGAAAATAATTGAATTTAGCCTTAGATTTTGCTGAGGACTCCCCAGTTAAAATCAGTACTTTTAATATTTCTTAAACTTTCTATTTTTATTTGTATTTCTGTCAGACAACTACACCAAACTGACATTAGATTGGCAGTTATAAAAATATTCAAAAATTTGTTGATTACTTAAATACATTAAGGATGTTAAATTTGTAATTAATTTTAAAATATATTAAAAAGAATTGGCATTGATATTATAAACAAAGTCATTTGTAATAAGGGATTACATAATATTGTAAGAGAAACTACTCTGGCCTGTGGTTGGTTTTATTGAGTTATTTGAAGTGTGCTATCAAGTTTTTATTTATGCCTTATTGCAAATATGGGTTTCCCAGGTAGAACTAGTGGTAAAGTCTTCTGCATGCCAATGCAGAAGACTTAAGAGACTCAGGTTCATTCTCTGAGTCAGGAAGATCCCCTGAAGAAGGGCATGACAACCCATGCCTGCAAAATTCCATGGACAGAGGAACGTGGCAGACTATGGTCTATAGGGTTGCAAAAGTCAGACACTAGTGAAGCAATGTAGCATGCATGTATTGCCAATATAAATATTTTTACATTTTGAAACAGGTATTTTCATTTAAAAAAATGTGTTTGCATATTACTGTATGGTTTATGCATTCACATCCTATCAAAAATAATTTCTGCCTATTTTATTCTTTTTAATTTTATGCAAAAATATAGTTTAAAAAAAAACATGAACTTACTAACTGATTGAATAGATTAAACATAATTCTTAGGATCCTTTTAAACAAGACTTTACATTTACTGGACCACTGTATTCTATCACAAATATCAATGGTGTACTGAAGCCAGCCCACTCTGCCTCAAAAAAAATTGATCATTCATTTTTCAGGAAATTTGCTTGTTAATTGCTATATACAGACATTAGTAAAGGTGGTTTGTTGTTGTTTAGTTACTAAGCATTGTCCAACTCTGCAACCCTATGGACTGCAGCACGCCAGGCTTCCCTGTCCTTCACCATTTCCCAGAGTTGTTTCAAACTCCTGTCTATTGAACCAAGTTAGTTATGCTGTCTTTGGAGAAGGAATTGGCAACCCAATGTTCTTGCCTGGAGAATCCCAGGGACGGGGGAAACTGGTAGACTGCCGTCTATGGATTGCACAGAGTTGGACATGACTGAAGTGACTTAGCAGCTGCAGCAGCAGTTATGCTATCTAATCATCTCATCCTCTGCTGCTGCTGCTGCTGCTAAGTCGCTTCAGTCGTGTCCGACTCTCTGCGACCCCATAGACAGCAGCCCAGCAGGCTGCCCCGTCCCTGGGATTCTCCAGGCAAGGACACTGGAGTGGGTTGCCATCTCATTCTCTACTGCCCCCTATTCCTCTTGCCCTCAGTCTTTCCCAGAATCAAGGCCTTTTCCAATGACTCGGTCTTTTGTATCAGGTGGCCAGGGTATTGGAACTGTAGTTTCATCACCAGTGTTTCCAATGAATATTCAGGACTGATTTCCTTTAGGATTGACTGGTTTAATCTCCTTGCTCTCCATGAGACTCTTAAAAGTCTTCTCAAACACTGCAATTCAAAAGCATCAATTCTTCGGCACTTAGCCTTCTTTATTTTATTTATTTTTTTTAATTTTTAATTTTTCTTTTAAGTTAAAAAAAAAATTTGCCATATGTCAACATGCATCCGCCACAGGTGTACACATGTTCCCCATCCTGAACCCTCCTCCCACCTCCCTCCCCATACCATCCCTCCGGGTCATCCCAGTGCACCATCCCCAAGCTTCCTGTATCCTGCATCAAACCTGGACTGGCGATTCATTTCTTATATGATATTATACGTTTAGCCTTCTTTAAAGTTCAACTTTCACATCCATACATTTACATAATTAATTATATAAATTTACTCTTAAATAACATTAAGAAATAAAATAATACCTCAAAACTTATCACTTTCTAATTGTTTTTTTCTTACATTACCTTATGTTTATGGTTATTTACACATAATTCATGTATATAGTAAAATAACATATACTGATGTGCCATTGTGCAACTTTCTCAATTCCACTTTCAGCAATGTCACATAGGTAGCTAGAATTTGGCTATTGTAGGAATATTTACATCATAAAGAAGGAAAAAAATAACATGAAAATATGGGGGAAAATGAAGGGAAAAATGGGTGGAGTAACTCCAAAATTGAACATTAAAATACAAAAAGGTTTAAATATTTGCACATACTAACTGTAATCCTAGGTTAATTCCAAGGTCAGTCCAGCCTAGTATTCAGTTTCTAACAGATTGAGTATTGACTATCATCCCTGGAGCTCAATTTTAGTGCTAGAGGCAATATTAATATTTTTTTTTAATTTATGAAGTACATATTTTACATGCATGCTTGCATGCTCATCACTCAGCTGTGTCTGACTCTGCTATCCCATGAACTGCCACCAGGGGATTCTCTGTCCATGGGATTCTCCAGGCAAGAATACTAGAGAGGGTTGCCATTTCCTCCTTTAAGGTATCTTTTGGACCCAGGAATCGAACCTGGGTCTCCTGAGTCTTCTACATTGGCAGGTGGATTCTTTTACCGCTGAACAAGCTGGGAAGCTCATACATAGTTCACAATTATGAGATATTACAATTAGCAGTTGAAGGGGATTTCTCCTCAAACTAATCATGCTTACTAAGTGGCTGCTAAATTTGTTTTTAAACTGCTGAAGAAGTGAATATATAATATGTTAGCATGTAGATATAATTAAATAAGAAAATGACACAATCTCTTAAATTATTATTGAAAGATTGTATACTGTTTAAATTTTGGCTCACTTGGTCCATGTAACCACAACTTAGTTAAGGCTCTCTTTAAAGGCTCGGGATGGGCTTCCCAGGTGACTCAGTGGTAAAGAATCCACCTGTCAATGCAGATGATGGAGGAGACCTGGGTTTGATTCCTGGGTCTGGAAGATCCCTTGAAGGAGTAAATGGCAACCCATTCCAGTATTCTTGCCTGGAGAATTCAATGGACAGATGAGCCTAGTGGACCACAGTTCATGGGGTCGCAAAGAGTCATACTAGACAGCCATTAAGCAGCAGCAAAAAGATTAGAGATATCCCAGCTCTAACTGTAATACAAACTAGCTCTGTCATTTCTCAAGCTATCTAATTATTTTACATATTTAATTTTATTTCCTGTGTGTCACCACTTGTAAAAATGTTTAACTAGTTACAAGTCTGTATGCATTTATTTGTACATAATTGTATCTATCTTAAACGTCAATTCCTGCATAATTTGCAGTGTTCTCCCTGCTTTGATATTTTGAAGTTTGATATTAAAAGAAAGTTAAAATTTCCTTGAACTAAGTCATTTATATTGTTGTTTTAGTTTTTTATCATGCCCTGAAGAATCCAATTCTCATTGGCATACTCTTATATTAATATATTGTATTGTGCTCAATCCCTCAATTGTATCTGACTCTGTGGCCCTGTGGACTATAGCCTGCCAGGTTCCTCTGTCCATGGAATTATCCAGACAATAATACTGGAGTGGGTTGCCATTTCCTTCTCCAGGGTATCTTCCCAACCCCAGGGTCAAAACTGTGTCTCTTGTGTCTCTTGAATTGGAAGGTGGGTTCTTTATCACTAGCACCACCAGGAAAGGCCCCGCATACTCTTATAAGAACTAAGCATATAATACTTATCATGTTCAGTATTATCAACTTTACTGAATGGTCCTCAAAATTGGATTTACACAAAAATACTTCCTTTATTTTGGAGCTTAATACAATCTTTTGTTTTATCAAAATCGAAGCCACATTTTAAACATTGTATTATCACTATTAATAACAGGGGAAAACATGCTGATCTTTTTGACTAAAATAAGCCTAATCCAAAAATAAAAATGAGTCACTGACTCTGACAGACAGCCTCAGATTGAACACAACAGAAATACTACTGGAGAGATGATTCATTCAGGAGCCACATAAAAATATAAGGCAACTCTAGGTATCTTAAATAAGAAAAAAATTAGATACATATAGCACCACTGAAAAGGCTAGGTAAAAAGGTTTAAAAGCCCATGGAAGTTTCCATCTTTTTTTTTTTTTTTTTGCCTGCAATATGATAGTGGGTGATCCAAGGATCACTTCAAGGCAAATCAGTCAGTCAGTTCAGTCACTCAATCATGTCCGACTCTTTCTGACCCCATGGACTGCCTTCCCTGTCCATCACCAACTCCCGGAGCTTACTCAAACTCATGTCTGTCGAGTCAGTGATGCCATCCAACCGTTTCATCCTCTGTCATCCACTTCTCCTCCCGCCTTCAATCTTTTCCAGCATCAGGGTCTTTTCAAATGAGTCAGCTCTTCGCATCAGGTGGCCAAAGTATTAGAGGTTCAGCTTCATCATCAGTCCTTCGAATGAATATTCAGGACTGATTTCCTTTAGGATGGATTGGTTGGATCTCCTTGCTGTCCAAGGGACTCTCAAGAGTCTTCTCCAACACCACAGTTCAAAAGCATCAATTCTTTGGTGCTCAGCTTTCTTTATAGTCCAACTCTCACATCCATACATGACTACTGGAAAAACCATAGCTTTGACTAGATGGACCTTTGTTGGCAAAGTAATGTCTCTACTTTTTAATATGCTGTCTAGGTTGGTCAGTTTATAAAGAATCCGCTTCCAATGCAGGAGACCCAGATTCGATTCCTGGGTTGGGAATATCTGCTGGAGAAGAGAAAAAGCTACCTACTCTAATATTCAGGCCTGGAGAACTAGCCCATGGAGTCGCAAAGAGTCAGACAGGACTGAATGACTTTCACTTTCATTTTTAGGGGTTTCCCTGATAGCTGAAGGTAAATAGATCCACATCAAATAGATCCATATCATCACTTCATGGTAAATGGATGGGGAAACAATGGAAAGACAGAGACTTTATTTTAGGGGGCTCTAAAATCACTGCAAATGATGACTAAAGGCATGAAATTAAAAGACGCTTGCTCCTTGGAAGAAAAGCTATGACCAGCCTAGACAGCATATTAAAAAGCAGAATCATTACTTCGCAGACAAAGGTCCATCTAGTCAAAGCTATGGTTCTTCCAGTAGTCATGTATGGATGTGAGAGTTGGACTATAAAGAAAGCTGAGCACCGAACAATTGATACTTTTGGACTGTGGTGTTAGAGAGAAGACTCTTGAGAGTCCCTTGGACTGCAAAGAGTTCCAACCAGTCAATCCTAAGGGAAATCAGTCCTGAATATTCATTGGAAGAACTGATGCTGAAGCTGAACCGCCAATACTTTGGCCACCTGATGTGAATAACTGACTAATATGAAAAGACCCTGTTGCTGGGAAAGATTGAAGGTGGGAGGAGAAGAAGGGGATGACAGAGGATGAGATAGTTGGATGGCATCACCGACTTGATGGACATGAGTTTGAGCAATCTTTAGGAGTTGGTGATGGACAGGGACGACTGGCATGCTGCAGTCCATGGGGTACAGCGTCGGACACAACTGAGCAACTGAGCTGAACTGATCCAAAGAAAGAAGCACCTTCCTGGCAAAAACTAACCATGGGAAAACCTAACACTGACTTCTTTGTAGACCATGTACCTGTTGCAACTTGCATTTGAGAATAATGATTTTTCAATTCTAAGTTTCCAATCTCACAATAATGTCTCTCAGTGACTTGTAATAAGAATTTGCCTGCAAGATGATCTGGGAAATCTAGCTTTCAGGGTTTTACCCCTTGAAGTACAGAGAATAATTTGCAGTATTTCCATAGATATTTTCATATGAATTGAGATATGATTACTGTTTAATCTTTTGTTTTATCTTGATCAAGATAAGATTGTTATATCCTAGAATAAATACACCAATTACATAGTTCAAAGGTAATATCATTAATTGTTTACACTTTTAAAACTCCTGTAGTATTTTTATATTATAGAATTTTTTTCTCCTCTGGTAAGCAGGAGGATAATGTGTAATATCCATCTATATACAACTGTTTCCATGAAAACTCTTCTTTCTTAATTTTCTCTCTTAATTTATTTCTTTGTTGATGTTTTTCAATATTAGTTTTATTTGTTATTATTATTGTTTTAGTTCTGTTTTATATATGTATCATTTTATTATTGGTGCTTCAATATAGTTATTGTTATTCTTTATAGAACTATTATTGAAAATTGTGTGTAATATTTAAAATAAAATATAGAAACTATCAGTTTAAAATATCATTTAATTTAACTTCCATAGTAAGTTATTTAATTTTAAAGTATTTAAAAAATCTAATTATTAAAAACTGTAAGATATATATCAATAATCTCCAGTGGCTCCAGACCAGATATTTTTTCAGTTAAAGCACGACTTGATCATTTTCAGATTAGAAAATTAAACTTATGCTGCTATTAAAATGAAAATAAAGAATATTAAATCATATTGGCTACTATTTAAATTTACCCAGTATCATTCATAGGCACTTCTGTGAATTAGTTTAGGAAGCTAAAATTCATTTATCATTTTTTTTGTGGAAAATGGATTATAACCTCAAATTAATTTGGGGAACATAGCCTCTTTATAGCTTCTATTCATACTTGAGAATTGCTAGAATTGTAATAACTAGAAATTAATACTTTATATTTTCCCAAATAAATTGAAACCTTGATGGATTGAAGCTCCTATGATTATCCCAAGACAATAATAAATAAATCCCTTATCAAGAGAATTATTTTAAAATTAAAATGATGATTGAATAAAACTCACATTAGTGTCCATGACTTTACAAGAGAGTGATATAAATAAATGCGTGTTTTATGTATGTCTGAGGGATTTATGCAAAATTAATGCAACTGATATTCACTCATTCATTCTTTCTCCCTCTCTCTCTTAAATGTATGTTCTACAGGGTCTGTATCTATGAACCATTCACAATGGAAGAATTAAGGCTGTGATAGGCCTACTTAGAAAATATTAAATAATTGTACTTGAGTAAGTTTGTTTTTCTTTAGAAGTGTAAAAATGCAATGACAGTTTTATTGTCTTCTCCTTTCATTAAATAAGCACCATTTGATGACACTTTTGCAAATCGTCATATAACTGCAAGACTTCTAACATTATTTTCAGCTGCTGTAGATACTTTTTAGCTCTTATGTAATTTCTCCATAGAATCTAATCCTGAAAATCTTGTCTAAATCACATTTTTCTCTTAACTTCCATATGATCATCTTATCTTTCTCTACCACCCAACTTGTCATTCCTCCTCCTGCTGGTTCTTTGTTATCCTCTTGTTCTGCTACCCTCTTTAAATAATGATATTTTCTATAAAATTTAATATCTGATGCTTTCCTGTTTCCTCTAAAATGCATCACTAAATTCTTTCTGAGATTTACATCTTGACTCATCTTGACTTCTCGATTAAGATACACAGCACCCTGTTTGTGTAGCTGCTCTAGTAAGAGGATGGGAATGTGGACATCCTTGTCTCCTTGCTTTTCATGTCTGAGGTCTGCTGAATCATACTTTTACATTTGTTTCATTTCACTTTCTTTTCTGTATTTATCTAGACCCTGTTCCATGCCTACATCTGGTCTTACCTGGATAAAATAACTGATCCCTCTGAATTTATTCTTAACTTATTCCAACTTTCTCACTGATGCAGAGTGCCTTTGCATAAGTGTTTATCTGTCACTTGTCTGCCTTAAAATTCTTTCTTGAGCTCCAATGGCTTTCAGGAAAAAAAATAAAAACTTTTCAAACTTATCATCAAGACCTAAAAGTATCAAATTCCTAAATTCTCTTCAATGCCACTAAATCAGAACACATTAGTCCTCCTATAAATGTACTCAGAATTTTCACTTTTGTGCTTTGTTCACATTATCCTTTTGCTTGACATACCCTCTTTTTTCTCCTCCTTGAAAACATCTACATTTTTACTGAGAAACAGCTGCAACAACACTCTCTCTTTGGAACATGCGCTCATTTCCACCAATGCTGTGGGCCCTTCCTTTGTCTCTCGTCTCTAACATTCTGTAAATATCATCATAACACACCAAGGTTCATTGTAAGTTTTGGCTTTCTTCATATTCCCTGGACAAGACTGTCATTTCATAAAAGTAAAGATCTTTATTCATTTCCAAATGCTATTCATTTTAAGAAGTGCTTGATTTAAAAGAGGGCCTTCCTATGTTTATGGATCTAAAATTCGTAACAATATGGTTCCCAAAACAGATATTCCCACTGCTAAGATTATTAAATTAGGGCTTAGAATTCATACATAGTATTTATAAGATCAAACAACATGTAGAATTTAAATTCAAATTTTTGTATTCTATATCAGTCTGGCAAATCTGTCATTTTTGTCATTCATTTTCTCTGAAAATTTTAATTTTTTGAGTAGTTTATTTCTTTTTATTTTCTTTTTCTGTGTGCATGTTATTATTTACACTAATGGTGGTCCTTTAAATGAATTTCACTCTGAGATGATATAAAAAGGCCAAGTTATCTAAAAATCTAATGCTTTTTTTGAATTGCAGAATTTAGTCACTTGTATATAACAAAAGACTCTACACATGGACATCACCAGATGGTCAACACCTAAATCAGATTGATTATATTCTTTGCAGCCAAAGATGGAGAAGCTCTATACAGTCAACAAAAACAAGACCAGGAGCTGACTGTGGCTCAGATCATGAACTCCTTGTTGCCAAATTCAGACTTAAATTGAAGAAAGTGGGGAAAACCATTAGACCATTCAGGTATGACCTAAATCAAATCCCTAGGATTAGACCTTGGATTAGAATTTGACCTATATCAAATTCCCTTACAGTGGAAGTGAGAAATAGATTTAAGGGACTAGATCTGATAGACAGAGTGCCTGACGAAGTATGGATGGAGGTTCATGACATTGTACAGGAGACAGGGAGCAAAAACATCCCAAAGAAAAAGAAATGCAAAAAAGCAAAATGGCTGCCTAAGGAGGCCTTACAAATAGCTGTGAAAGGAGAGAAGTGAAAAGCAAAGGAGAAAAGGAAAGATATAACCATTGGAATACAGAGTTCCAAAGAACAGCAAGGAGAGATAAGAAAGCCTTCCTCAGTGAACAGTGCAAAGAGACAGAGGAAAACAAAAGAATGGGAAAGACTGAGATCTCTTCAAGAAAATTAGAAATACCAAGGTAACATTTCATGTAAAAATAGGCTCAATAAAGGACAGAAATAATATGGACCTAACAGGAGTCTTCTCCAACACCATAGTTCAAAAGCATCAGTTCTTTGGCGCTCAGCCTTCTTCACAGTCCAACTCTCACATCCATACAAGACCACAGGAAAAACCATAGCCTTGATTAGACGGACCTTTGTTGACAAAGTAATGTCTCTGCTTTTGAATATGCTATCTAGGTTGGTCATAACTTTCCTTCCAAGGAGTAAGCGTCTTTTAATTTCATGGCTGCAGTCACCATCTGTAGTGATTTTGGAGCCCAGAAACACAAAGTCTGACACTGTTTCCCCATCTATTTCCTATGAAGTGGTGGGACCGGATGCCATGATCTTCTTTTACTGAATGTTGAGCTGTAGGCCGACTTTTTCACTCTCCACTTTCACTGTCATCAAGAGGCTTTTGAGTTCCTCTTCACTTTCTGCCATAAGGGTGGTGTCATCTGCATATCTGAGGTTATTGCTGTTTCTCCTGGCAATCTTGATTCCAGCTTGTGCTTCCTCCAGTCCAGCATTTCTCATGATGTACTCTGCAAATAAATTAAATAAACAGGGTGACAATATACAGCCTTGACGTACTGCTTTTCCTATTTGGAACCAGTCTGTTGTTCCATGTCCAGTTCTAACTGTTGCTTTCTGACCTGCATACAAATTTCTCAAGAGGCAGGTTAGGTGATCTGGTATTCCCATCTCTTTTAGGATTTCCCACAGTTTATTGTGATCCACACAGTCAAAGGCTTTGGCATAGTCAATAAAGCAGAAATAGATGCTTTTCTTGGAACTCTCTTGCTTTTTCCATGATCCAGCAGATGTTGGAAATTTGATCTCTGGTTCCTCTGCCTTTTCTAAAACCAGCTTGAACAACAGGAAGTTCACGGTTCACATATTGCTGAAGCCTGGCTTGGAGAATTTTGAGCATTACTTTCCTAGCCTGTGAGATGAGTGCAATTGTGTGGTAGTTTGAGCATTCTTTGGCATTGCCTTTCTTTGGGATTGGAATGAAAACTGACCTTTTCCAGTCCTGAGGCCACTGCTGAGTTTTCCAAATTTGCTGGCATATTGAGTGCAGCACTTTCACAGCATCATCTTTCAGGATTTGGAATAGCTCAACTGGAATTCCATCACCTCCACTAGCTTTGTTCGTAGTGATGCTTTCTAAGGCCCACTTAACTTCACATTCCAGGATGTCTGGCTCTAGGTCAGTGATCACCCATCGTGATTTTCTTGGTGGTGAAGATTTTTTTGTATGCTTTTGAACTGTGGTGTTGGAGAAGACTCCTGAGAGTCCCTTGGACTGCAAGGAGATCCAACCAGTACATTCTGAAGGAGATCAGCCCTGGGATTTCTTTGGAAGGAATGATGCTAAAGCTGAAACTCCAGTACTTTGGCCACCTCATGTGAAGAGTTGACTCATTGGAAAAGACTCTGATGCTGGGAGGGGTTGGGGGCAAGAGGAGAAGAGTACAACAGAGGATGAGGTGGCTGGATGGCATCACTGAGTCGATGGACGTGAGTCTGAGTGAACTCCGGGAGTTGGTGATGGACAGGGAGGCCTGGCGTGCTACGATTCATGGGGTCGCAAAGAGTCGGACACGATTGAGTGACTGATCTGATCTGATCTGAACAGAAGCAGAAGAATTTAAGAGGTAGCAAAAATACACAGAACAAGTATACAAAAAATATCTTTATGACCCAGATAATCATGATGGTGTGATCACTCACCTAGAGCAAGACATCCTGGAATGTGAAGTCAAATGCACCTTAAAAAAGCATCACTACGAACAAAGCTAGTGGAGGTGATGGAATTCCAGTTAAGCTATTTCAAATCCTGAAAGATGATGCTGTGAAAGTGCTGCACCTCAATATGCCAGCAAATTTGGAAATCTTAGTAGTGGCCACAGGACTGGAAAAGGTCAGTTTTCATTCCAATCCCAAAGAAAGGCAACGCCAAAGAAAGCTCTAACTACCACACAGTTGTACTCATGTCACGTGCTAGTAAAGTAATGCTCAAATTCTCCAAGCCAGGCTTCAGCAATACGTGAACCGTGAACTTCCAGATGTTCACGCTGGTTTTAGAAAAGGCAGAGAAACCAGAGATCAAATTGCCAACATCCGCTGGATCATGGAAAAAGCAAGAGAATTCCAGAAAAACATCTATTTCTACCTTATTGATTATGCCAAAGCCTTTGACTGTGTGGATCACAATAAACTGTGGAAAATTCTGAAAAAGCTGGAATGCCAGACCACATGACCTGCCTCTTGAGAAACCTGTATTCAGGTCAGGAAGGAACAGTTAGAACTGAACATGGAACAGACTTGTTACAAATAGGAAAAGGAGTACATCAAGGCTGCATATTGTTGCCCTGCTTATTTAATTTATATGCAGAGTACATCATAAGAAACGCTGGGCTGGAGAAAGCACAAGCTGGAATCAAGATTGCCAGGAGAAATATCAGTAACCTCATATATGCAGATGACACCACCCTTATGGCAGAAAGTAAAGAAAAACTAAAGAGCCTCTTGATGAAAGTGAAAGAGGAGAGTGAGAAAGTTGGCTTAAAGCTCAACATTCAGAAAACTAAGATCATGGATCTGGTCCCATCACTTCATGGCAAATAGATGGGGAAACAGTTGAAACAGTGGCTGACTTTATTTTTCTGGGCTCCAAAATCACTGCAGATAGTGACTGAAAACATGAAATTAAAAGACGCTTACTCCTGGGAAGAAAAGTTATGACCAACCTAGATAGCATATTAAAAAGCAGAGACATTACTTTGTCAACAGAGGTTGCCTAGTCAAAGCTGTGATTTTTCCAGTAGTCATCTATTGATGTAAGAGATGGGCTATAAAGAAAGCTGAGCACTGAAGAATTGATGCTTTTGACTGTGATGTTGAAGAAGACTCTGAGAGTCCCTTGGACTACAAGGATATTCAACCAGTCCATCCTAAAGGAGATCAGTCCTGGGTGTTCATTGGAAGGACTGATGTTGAAGCTGAAACTCCAATAATTTGGCCACCTGATGCGAAGAGCTGACTCATTTGAAAAGACCCTGATCCTGAGAAAGATTGAAGGCAGGAGGAGAAGGGAACAACAGAGGATGAGATGGTTGGATGGCATCACCGACTCAATGGACATGAGTTTGGGTAAACTCCACGAGTTGGTGATGGACAGGGAGGCCTGGCATGCTGCAGTTCATGTGGTCACAAAGAGTCTGACATGACTAAGAGACTGAATTGAACTGAACTGATATATTCTATTTAATACCAAGGAGGAATTTGGTTACCAATCAAATTTTTTCTTGAAAATTCGAGGATAAAATTTCATGCAAATTATGAAATCAGTCTTAGGTACCAAAATGTGAAATTTTATAACCATATCTTATCATTTCACTAACAGAAAAAATCAATCTGATTCAGTCCCCCTACAAAGCTAGAAGAGAAATCTATCATTTCAAAGTACTTTCCATTCTTCAAAGAATATGCTGACAAAGTTATTTTCAGTGTATGCAGGATTTATTGATAATGAAACCAAGTAGGAATAAATATAGAATTATTAATGGAAACTTATTTTTTTAACCATACAAATTTCATTTTGATGCTGTTTAATCCATTGTTAAAATCTATTTATGTAAACCTTGTCTATATAAACTATATCAAGGGGAAATTTTGACAGCTTTGAATCATCATCATAAAGTAATAAATGATTCCTTTGTGTGGTTTTGAAATATATTCAAGATTTAAAACTTAAAAGGAAAACATAACATCAAATGCATAATTGCTGCAATATTAAAATTAATGTACATCTTCCCATAGTGGCAATTTTTTAAAGAAAAACAACCACTTACTCATGTTTCTTTGTAAATCTTACCTCATTTTATATGTATATATCTGTTCTTCATATACAATAAACTTTATTTTATTGTAAGCATTTGCATATAACTTGTTGCCGAAATCAGTTAATTTTTCTTAGAAATATCTTTTTTTCCTTTGTGAACATAGATAAACTACATACCCCATTTTCCTTAATAGGAGAGAACAGATAACTGTGTCCTGTCACATGTTACAAGTGCAGATTTCTAGCACAATCATCTGCTCTTATGCCTCCTCTACTCTGCAGGATGGAGAAGGAAATAGCAACCCACTCCAGTATTCTTGCCTGGGAAACCCCATGGACAGAGCAGTCTTGTGGGCTACCCTCCATGGATTCACAGAAGTTGGACATGACTTAGCAACTCAATTACCACTACCACCTCTCTTCAGAGATGCAGGGAAGGACTTTAAGCCCAAAGGAAAGGTTTCATCACATCAACTCTTAAATCTCTTAATCATAGACTACAAAACAACTGTTCTGGAGGACTGTCCATATATCCCAGACCAGAAACAAGATAGTATTGTGCTTAGCCATTGACAGTATGGAATTGTTTGTTGTATTATTTAACATAATTTTATTAACACAGAAGGAGGCTACTAATGTGACCTGCAATTAAATAAAAATATATACTAAACCACACAGTTCAAGTCACCTACAATGATATGAATGTCAGACCATGTGTTCACTGAAGCTCTAGGGGCAAATGATAAAAATCACAGTTTAGAATGTGTGTTGAGTGTTTGTAAGGCATGTATCACACAGTATAATTAGACAGAGATGAGTTCACACAGCAACATGACAGCTGAAAAACAAAAATGAAACTGAGTAGAGAATGACCAGAAATGCCTTGACGGACTGGAAAAGCTGACTGTTCAGACTTTAAGACCTAACAAATAAGGCTGAGAACAGTTTTGAGTGAGGAAGAACTTAAGATTTTACTTTGGATCAAAGATCAAATCAAACATGGGCCCACCCAAGCCTATTTTAGATAACTTCCAGATAGCTTCCAAATATATGAAATAATTTCAGAATATCTTCTTTAAGTTATGGAAGATCTGTGAGATAGGTACTAATAAGAAAAGCAATAAGCAAAGCAATAAATCAGTTTTAAAAGACTTGAGAGGAAGAAAAAATACCTGACAACTGGTGCATTGAACTGATTAGAAACAATTAATCCCAGCAAATATCAAATTTTTTAGTTAATTGTGGTCTAAAGAACTACAAGGCTATGCCTATAAAACTTTTGTTTACCTGAAAAGCAGTTGTAGTGGCCATGACTTTGCTCCAGCAGTAAGTTCTCTGTCAATGCAGTGTAGTACAACCAGAAAGTTTACAAAGCTTGCTTCTGAAGGAGCCAAACAGAATAGTACATACAGACAGACCCAGAGATCATGCAGAGTAGGGAACAGAGTGCCTAGCAGAGAGTGGCATCAGTTTTTCATCAAGATGAGAAGGCTTTCACCTTCTATGCCCTGCAGGATTCTCGCATTGCTGTGGATCAGTGTACTCCTGTGTGTTCCCTAGTTTTCCTCCTTTTAAAGGAGTTTGAATTCATTCCATGTTGAATGTATGGTTGGGGATTGGGTAGAGAGTTGAAGATAATTTGTCTTTTTAGTCTTTCTAATGCCAAACCACAAAGAGCAATGTGTGATTTATCCCCATAAGACCTTAGACTTTGAAATGGCTGCAAAGACTCAATGGGATTTTTTTTTTTAATTTAGTTTTTCCTGTGCCAACTATTATATGTTGATCACATTGCAGACTTGCATGCTCCTTTTACTTTGTCTCTGTGCAGTAGAGAAAAAACACTTGGAAACCATACTTCTCAAACTCCATTGCTGGTGAGCTCTGGTCTAGATTCCTGGAAACACTTTCAAAAGTAAGATGTGTGGGAAGAGAGCAGGTGTGACTTTTGAGAAGCTTCTGCTTTAGCACATAGAGACTATAGGTGCTGTGATCAACTGCAATTGTGAAAGAGGTTACTTCAAATCAGAAGCTTTCTGATTTTACTGAAGTCAGCTGCAATTATTTCTGACATTTGTTCTCCAGTTATTTTTTTAAAAAAACTTAAGTATATATTTCCCTGTATTCAATAATTTCTTCTCTTGTAAATTCTAGAGAGGTTTCAATTTCCTGATCATCCCTGATTGATAATATCTCTTGGGTAAAGGATGTCTACTGTATGTGTGCGAGACATGGAGAAGAGATATTTTATGTCACAAAAGGTGGGATGTGGCAGACTCTGCTCAACAAAGCACTCTCCTCTTTGTCCTAAGCACTGAGCTAACCTACATTTCCTAGCCATCCTTGTGATCATGTGACTGCTTTCCAACTGATGTGGTATACTGGCCAAAGATCCATGGGGAACTGTAAAATCTCAGGGATATTGTAGAGCCAATAGGTGGAAAAAGCCTGAGTTTGGGTCACTGCTTGAAGGATAGCCATTCCACCAGGAACCTCTGTGTTAAACACTTTATGAGTAAAAATAAACATTTATCATTTAACTCCACTTATTTTATTGCACTTGTTATAAAAATAAATCCATCATGATTAATACCCAAATATTTAATTTAGAATTCATGTTGAAGTAGAAAACATGAGGCATAATTGCTGTCATTACTATAGAATGCATGCCTCCTTATTGGGAAAATTTCAATGGGTGAATGTTCGATGATTTAACAAAATCTTGCCATAAATTTGGAAGTTGGGGAGGAGGAGGAGGAGAGAAGTAGCAGTGACTTGAAAACCCTCAGCTCTTTCTTATACCAGTCAGGACTGAAATATGAACAGATTCAGAGATAGACAATGCTATTAAGATTCAGGTTTCTATGTCCCCAACCAATTTTACTCCCTGCTTTCTTATAAAGTTTGAAGTTCTTTGCTCTTCAGTCTTCTTGTTTAAACACACGCCATCCTTACTGTTTCTGTCATAATCAAGAGGCAGCAGTTAAGTGGAAAGAATGGGAGATTTGGACTCAGCAAATCTGTGGATCTGAGAATGAATGCAGATCTACTCAGAAAAGGAAGAGAAACCAGAGATTAAATTGCAAACATCTGCTGGATCACGGAAAAAGCAAGAGAGATTCAGAAAAACATTTTTTCTGCTTTATTGACTATGCCAAAGCCTTTGACTGTGTGGATCACAATAAACTGTGGAAAATTCTTCAAGAGATGGGAATACCAGATCACCTGACCCGCCTCTTGAGAAACCTGTATGTAGGTCGGGAAGCAACAGTTAGAACTGGACATGGAACAACAGACTGGTTCCAATAGGAAAAGGAGTACGTCAAGGCTACATATATGCAGAATACATCATGAGAAACCCTGGGCTGGAGAACGCACAAGCTGGAATCCAGATTGCCAGGAGAAATATCAGTAACCTCAGATATGCAGATGACAGCAAAGTGAAAAAGAACTAAAGAGTCTGTTGATGAAAGTGAAAGAGGAGAATGAAAAAGTTGGCTTAAAGCTCAACATTCAGAAAACTAAGATCATGGCATCCAGTCCCATCACTTCATGGCAAATAGATGGGGAAACAGTGGAAACAGTGAGAGACTTTATTTTTCTGGGCTCCAAAATCACTGCAGATGGTGATTGCAGCCATAAAATTAAAAGACACTTACTCCTTGGAAGGAAAATCATGACCAGCCTAGACAGCATATTAAAAAGCAGAGACATTGCTTTGCCAACAAAGGTCTGTCTACTCAAGGCTATGATTTTTCCAGTAGTCATGTATGGATGTGAGAGTTGGACCATAAAGAAAGCTGAGCGCAGAAGAACTGATGCTTTTGAACCGTGGTGTTGGAGAAGACTCTTGAGAGTCCCTTGGACTGCAAAGAAATCCAACCTGTCATTTCTAAAGATCAGTTCTGAATATTCATTGGAAGGACTGATGCTAAAGCTGAAACTCCAATACTTTGGCCACCTGATGCGAAGAGCTGACTCATTTAAAAAGACCCTGATACTGGGAAAGATTGAGGGCAGGAGGAAAGGGGATGACAGAGGATGAGATTTTTGGATGGCATCACCGACTCAATGGACATAAGTTTGGGCAGGCTCTGGGAGTTGGTGTTGGACAGGGAGGCCTGGCGTGATGCAGCTCATGGGGTCGCAAAGAGTTGGACTCGACTGAGCGACTGAACTGAACTGAACTGAACTCTGCATCTTACCACCATCAGCAAATCCTTAATTAGTAAGGATTTCCAGTTTTCATTTACTGTTACGTGCAATAGGGCTGATAGTTACATTTAGAGTGTTTTCAAAAGATTTAACTCTAAATGAGTTAACATCTGTCTAAAATAATCATATCATATAAATAACTTGGGGAATAGTATTTTCTTCTGTTTTCATTTATAACCTGCGTCTATTGCTCTTTCTTTAATTATGATGCAGTTTAGCAAGTGGACATAGATCACGTTACATTTAATTATCAGCTTATCAATACCAGTATGATACACTGGAAAACTAACCTCAGATATGCTAATTTTAATGATAGATTCTTCAAATATAAAACAAGAATAATAATTCTTATCTTGTGGAATAATTGTGAAAATTAAAGCTAAATAGATAATAAAATATCAATTTATAATTTTCTTGTTTAAAACTTTTGAAAGAAGTGATATATTATTGTATTTGTAATGCCTAGAACAGTGCTAGACTGCAAAATAAATAATATATGATTGAACTGATGTAAATTAACTGATTTTAAACAAACCTGCTTTGCTAAGACTTTGGCTTATTTTTCTATTCCTGTGTTAATATATTTTGACATTTATCTTCCTTCAAGTCATACTTTTCAAGATATGAACACAATTGTGTTAATTTCTCAACCCTTCATTGTTTCAGAATGTGTGACAGTTCCATAAAAGCTGATCCATGAAAAAACTAAGTCTAGGCTCAATTAAGTTTAGGGTACACTACCTGGGCTATTTTACCCTTGGAGGTTGATGATGCTCAGGAAGATTATGAAGGGCTCTGTAAATTACAGTAACTAAGAATATTTTTTTCTTAACTCAAAGTTTCTCAAACATGTCAGACAAATAAAATATTCCCATCTTCATTATCATCACTTGTTTCCACACTTCCCATCACAATCATAAAGTGCTTATTAACCAATTTCCAGAGTTAATATAATATGAAGACCCAGTCCTGGACTAAGCCTAGGAGAATCTCCTACCTGAGGGATTGCTTTTTTAAGTAATGTCACAATTTTTTAAAATGACCTGCACATCTACCTATGTTGTATTCAGTAGCCATAATCACTTGTGTATCATTTCCTGGCAATAGAGAGTAACACTGTTGCTCTTGTCTTTTCATACCAATATAATAAGGTACACTTTGAGTAAATATTTCTTTACTTAACACAGTATCTAAGCACTTGAAAAATACTTTCTTACAATTTACTGAGCATGCACATATTTATAAAACAGTGGCATATAAAGTGAAGTTCGCTGTCATGTCCAACTCTTTGCGACCCCATGGACTATATAGTCCATGCAATTCTCCAGGCCAGAATACTGGAGTGGGTAGCCTTTCCCTTCTCCAGGGGATCTTCCCAACCCAGGGATCGAACTCAGGTCTCCCTGCATTGCAGGTGGATTCTTTACCAGCTAAGTCACAAAGGAAGCCTGCTGCATATAAACATTTGATCAATTATCACTTTTAGTTACTATTATAGAATGTTCCCCAGAGGCTTCTTCTACTTCTCGAATTTTCCATAAATCTTTAACAATTTAAAAATTAGCCAAAAACTTACATCATGACATTTAAATAGCAAAAATCTCTATGTAATACATATTTTTTAAGCAGAAATAAAGGTAGTTTGAGCATTCCAGGCAAAGAGATGTTAATATATTCATTAAACATGTTTAGGTAACTCAAAAACATGTTTTTACCCATGTGCAAATACAAAAGTTTGCACAATGTTTGTGATTCAAACTTCTTTTGTCCATTGTTCACTGATGAAACAAATATACAAAAGGATGACTGCATACCAGGCATCATGCCAACAGTTGGGACTATGATCATAAATAAGGACCTTTCCTATGATTAATCTTATAAATTAAGCTTTTACTTTGCTAAATATTAGTGAAGAATACACCCAAGCAACGAGATACTGTGTGTGACAGTGATCTCATGGAAGATGCAGTCTGATACAAATAGGAAGGACAAAGGATAAGGGAGAGGTCAGAGCTAAAATGATTTCAAAGCTGAGATACTACGTTGAGATCTTAAATTTATACGGGAGCATGTGTGCAAGAGATGATGATGCTTAAATGCTATATTTGAATAGCATGAGGCATGCGTGTGCTCAGTTGTATCCGACTCTTTGTGACTCCATGGACTGTAGCCTAACAGTTTCCATTGTCCACGGGATTATCTCAGCAAGAATACTGGAATGGGTTGCCATTTTCTACTCCAGGGATTTTCCTGACCCAGGGATCAAACCCACATCTCCTGGGTCTCCTGCATTGGCAAGTGGATTCATTTACCACTGTGCCGCCTGGGAAGTATTTGAAGTAGTAGAAAGAGCAATTCTGGTGGTGAAAAATTAAAACTATTTTGGAATTGCAAGCTCATGTAACTAAACTTTTTAAGAAGTCTGATTTAAATATAGAGAAAGTGCAAATTACCAGATAGGCAAACAGAGCACAAAAATGCAAGCTATCTAATTTGGACTCCATGACAGAGAAGGTGGGAAGTAACTTAAGAGTTCAAAAGCATCAATTCTTTGGCACTCAGCCTTCTTTATGGTCCAACTCATATCCGTACATGACTACTGGAAAAACTTATAGTACAGCATGTTGGTGAACCTGACCCATGTACACTTAGAGTTCTTTATCATATTTTATATGTATGAATATTTCATTTTTTGTTTATCCTTTCTAACACTGGCAGAAAACTGGATTATTTCCATACTTTTCCCAAGAATATTCTTGTCCATATATCCTTCTTTATATGTTAAAATTGGAATATAATTTCTGTGTCCCATTTTATATGAGGTTTAACTTTATGGGATGCTGTCTGTTTTTGAAAATATTTGCAACAGTTCTGCTTCAATATACAAGAGATCTTATGACTGACATTCTCTCCAATACCTATTATCATCATAATTTTTATTTTTCCCAATTGATTGTATAGAATATAGTCTTAGTTTTTATTTCCCAGGTCATTAATAATACTGAACAATTTTTCATATTTCTTGACCACAAATATTAATCAACAAATAAGACAACATTATCAACCAAACCCTTGTGTTCAAGAAGTTTCTCATTACATGGATGATACCAAAAAATAAAAAAAAAATAGGAGGCTTTATGCACTATGCAGAAGGCAAAGAGCATTGATGTGGTGCTTTGCTTTAGATTTTGGGTCTTGGACTAGGCTTTCCTAAAACCATGGTGTTTAAGCAGAAAATTGAATGATGAGAAGGGCTACTCTCCAGGCAACAATACTAGAGTGGATTGCCATTTCCTTCTCCATAGGATCTTACTGACCCAGGAATCAAATCTGGGCCTCCTTCATTGCAGATGAATTCTTTACCATCTGAGCTATAAGGGAACCCCATAATATATAGGGGAAGGCTAATTCAGGCTCATGTAATAAAAAATATAAAAGTCCTGAGATGGAGATAAGTTAGATGTGTTTTAGGAAGAGCAGAAAAACTAGTATAGCTTGATTGCAAGGAAGAAATTATGTTTGAGTCAAGCAACATCAAACCAAATTTGTTAGAAATTGATTGTGAACCCTATACCGACAGAAGCTAGAGGAAAATTTCATCCAGAGCAGAGAAGGAAGCAAAGCCAGGAAGTTATATGATTGGCTATAAATTAAGCAGTTGCTTTATTTCAGAAAGCCTCGTTGCCTTTAAAAGAAAAAGAAGGATGAAATAATAGAAGATGAGTTCAAAAAGGATACCTGCAGTATTCATCCAACAGAAGTTTATTTAATGCTTATCATCTATCAGTCATTGTTTCCACAGGAAAAAGCCAGACCCATATCCTACTCTCAAAAAAATGTTAAAGAACAAGTAAAAATGCGACAGAAATGGTATGGACCTAACAGAAGAAGAAGATATTAAGAAGAGGTGGCAAGAATACACAGAAGAAGTGTGCAAAAAAGATCTTCACGACCAAGATAATCATGATGGTGTGTTCACACACCGAGAGCCAGGCATCCTGGAATGTGAAGTCAAGTGGGCCTTAGGAAGCATCACTACGAACAAAGCTAGTGAAGGTGATGGAATTCCAGTTGAGTTATTTCAAATCCTGAAAGATGATGCTGTGAAAGTGCTGCACTCAATATGCCAGCAAATTTGGAAAACTCAGCAGTGGCCACAGGATTGGAAATGGTCAGTTTTCATTCCAATCCCAAAGAAAGGCAATGCCAAAGAATGCTCAAACTACTGCACAATTGCACTCATCTCACACGTTAGTAAAGTAATGGTCAAAATTCTTCAAGTCAGGCTTTAGCAATACGTAAACTGTGAACTTCTAGCTGTTCAAGCTGGTTTTAGAAAAGGCAGAGGAACCAGAGATCAAATTTCCAACATCTGCTGGATCATGGAAAAAGCAAGAGAGTTCCAGAAAAACATCTATTTCTGCTTTATTGACTATGCCAAAGCCTTTGACTGTGTGGATCACAATAAACTGTGGAAAATTCTTCAAGAAATGGGAATACCAGACCACCTGACCTGCCTCTTAGGAAACCTGTATGCAGGTCAGGAAGCAACAGTTAGAACTGGACATGGAACAACAGACTAGTTCCAAATAGGAAAAGGAGTAGGTCAAGGCTGTATATTGTCACCCTGCTTATTTAACTTCTATGCAGAGTACATCATGAGAAATGCTGGGCTGGAAGAAGCACAAGCTGGAATCAAGAATGCTGGAAGAAATAGCAATAACCTCAGATATGCAGAGGACACCACCCTTATGGCAGAAAGTGAAGAGGAACTCAAAAGCCTCTTGTAGAAAGTGAAAGAAGAGAGTAAAAAAGTTGGCTTAAAGCTCAACATTCAGAAAACTAAGATCATGGCATCTGGTCCCATCACTTCATGGCAAATAGATGGGGAAACACTGGAAACAGTGTCAGACTTTATTTTTCTGGGCTCCAAAATGACTGCAGATGGTGACTGCAGCCATGAAATTAAAACACGCTTACTCCTTGGAAGGAAAGTTATGACCAACCTAGATAGCATATTCAAAAGCAGAAACATTACTTTGCCAACAAAGGTCTGTCTAGTCAAGGCTATGGTTTTTCCAGTGGTCATGTATGGATGTGAGAGTTGGACTGTGAAGAAGCCTGAGTGCCGAAGAATTGATGCCTTTGAACTGTGGTGTTGGAGAAGACTCTTGAGAGTCCCTTGGACCGCATGGAGATCCAACGCATCCATTCTAAAGGAGATCAGTCCTGGGACTTCTTTGGAAGGAATGATGCTAAAGCTGAAACTCCAGTACTTTGGCCGCCTCATGTGAAGAATTGACTCATTGGAAAAGACTCTGATGCTGGGAGGGATTGGGGGCAGGAGGAAAAGGGGACGACAGAGGATGAGATGGCTGGATGGCATCACCAACTTGATGGACGTGAGTGTGAGTGATCTCTGGGAGTTGGTGATGGACAGGGAGGCCTGGCGTGCTGCAATTCATGGGGTCGCAAAGAGTTGGACACGACTGAGCAACTGAACTGAACTGAAAAATGCAAAGAATAATTTTTTTTCTTGCAGGTTTTGTTACCATTTTCTCTGTGCCTCACTTTGCAACAAATTATATAGTTCTTGCTCCAATAACTATCTTTCTGCATAGACTTATGTGATAACCATTAATGTTGATGAAATAAAAAATATATTATTATTCCTATAAAAGATAAAACAGGAATAAACTGATTAGTAAACTTGATTATGCAACATAATTATTAATGCAAAGAAAATGAGAATGATATTCAGATCTGCTCCAAGGCTAATAGAAGTTGAGAGATTTTCTTGGGTAAAAATATTATCACCAAGGACAAATTTTCAGAGTGATCAACTTTGTAGGCTATGAATTTTCCAGGTAGCAAAGTGTTTACGCTGAACATGGCATTTGTTGTACAGGCAGAAAGGAGGACCAGACTGATTTTTGATTTTATTTTTTCTTTTTCTTATAGTCATTTTACTCCTACCTTCACTTATTCTTAGCTGAGACTTTGGAGATGGACAACAGATGACTTGAAGTAGAATTTTGCTTTCTTTTGTAAAGATCTGAAGAGTTATTTTACTTTTGCCAAATAAGCTTTCTTTTCTTTTCTTTTTTTTTTTTTTTATGGCCATGAATATAAGGGGTAGGAGCGTAAGCATAATAACTTGCTCAGAAAGGGACTCATTAAATTTTTGGGGGCTAATAATGCATATATTTATATTTAAAACAATGGAAATTCCATGCAGCTTTTATTACCTCGGATGATCAAGCCACAGAGGAAGGCAGAGTGCTAGCTCACTGCATTCTTGTGATAAATGTGAGAAAACAAATTTGTTTTGTATATCAAATCTTGTAATTGAAAATAAAATACAATCCAGCTTTCAGCATAAAGAAGATTATACTTAGAATGGCTGAAAATTTTTCTTAATTTTTCAGCATTTCAGTTATGCCTCCTAATGGTCTTTTGGGATATCATTTATCATTTAGAACAGTGCATCCTTAGAAATAATACAAAATTGGGGTATATGCAGTTTGAATGTAGAATGTAACCTATATATGGAGATTTTTTATTTTTTCCAGTAATTGATACGATCTTAATTCTTTAAATTTTGTTTATAATGTCAAAAGAAATGTCTGTAAAATCACTATGATAAACTTGAATCATGTAAACTTTGTGCTCTGTGACAAATTCTAGGTCAATTCCTTACTCCTAGTATACCTAAAAAGTGGTCAGATTGAAAAAGGAGAAACCCTTTATCCTCATATAATCTTAATTTTTAACATTAGTATCTGTTGGTCTAGTATACTTATAAAACATAGACACACTGATTGCTGTGATTATATTTATTGAATATATGTTAGATACTTGTCACAATACATGATTTCCTTTAATGCTGATAGCATTGCAATTTTAGTTTTATTGCATTATATATTTGGTAGAAGAAACCAGGCCTGTTTGACTCAAGATGCTTTTTCCACATTATTCTGGTACATAATAAATATGGTGATTCTGATGATCATCAGCTTAAGGAAGAAAAAAGAAGGGGAAGAAGCAAGAGAAATGGGTTGGATCCCTGAGTCAGGAAGATCCCCTGGAGGAGGGCATGGTAACCCACTCCAGTATTCTTGACTGGAGAATCTCATGGACAGAGAAGCCTGGAGGGCTACAGTCCAAAGGGTCACAAAAGGTCAGATATGACAGAAGTGACTGAGCATGCATGCCCCATACAGGAGCATATTGGAGAAAAATAGGATTTTGCTTGTAGCTGTTGTCATGTTCTAAACATGCATTCATGAAATCTGTTGCTAACCATGAGCCATTACTGCAAAGGAAATAAGTTTAATCACATAGTTAACTTTATATAAATCTTATGTGTACAATACTAAAAAATAATATTTTGTAAGCAAAATACAAACTTAAATGCCAATTTTTGCACATAATTCTGTGTAGTGCCATTAGCCTCACTAGTACAATCAAATACATTATTTGAATACTATCCAGTAATGTTTACTGGAATTTTATAGTGTTTAAAAATTTGCTCTAGGCAATACTTCTTTGTAAATGTTTTTAACAGAAGAAATGCAAAGAAGCTGTGAATGTTCTTGTGGAATCCTCTTTGACACACGAAATTAAAAAATTGATCAAAGTTCCGAATTAACAAAAGCAGTATTAATTTCAAAGGTAGAACCAAACTCAGTATAAGCAAATATTTTTATCATAAAAATAAAAAAGAGCTTGTATGAAGCAACATGCATGCTAATGATGAACATGAAGGTACTTTAATATACACACTTAAAAATTCAGTCAACAGAAGATGGAAAAAAAAGTCCATCTCTGAAATATTTGCTTTAAACAAATACCAAATAATTAGAAAGATCAATTGATATTTTCCATGCTTAAGATCGTTTTGAAGAATAATAAGTGATTATTTTAATTATTTAATATTAGAGCTTCATCTTTTGATTTTTAAATGATTTTAATTTGGTATTTCAAAAACTTTGCCATTTTTATGTGCTAATATTCCCTCTTCTGGGGCTTCCCTCATAGCTCAGTCGGTAAAGAATCTGCCTGCAATGCAAGATATCCAGGTTCAGTTTCTGGGTCGGGAAGATCCCCTAGAGAAGGAAATGACAACCCACTCCAGTATACTTGCCTGGAAAATCCCATGGACAGAAGAACCTGGTGGGCTAGTCTATGAGGTCGCAAGAGTTGAACATGACTTAGTGACTAAACCACCACCACCATTCCCTTTTCTAATGTTTCTACTAACAAATATCTATAGCGTATATAGGAGCTTCCCTGGTGACTCAGACGGCAAAGAACCTGTCTGCAGTGCGTGAGACCTGGGTTCAATCCCTGAGTTGGGAAGACCCCCTGGAGAAGGGAATGGCTACACACTCCACTATTCTTGCCTGAAGGCTCGACCCCATGGACTGTAGCCTACCAGGGTCCTCCGTCCATGGAATTTTGCAGGCAAGAATACTGGAGTGGGTTGCCATTTCCTTTGCCAGGGGATCTTCCCAACCCTGGGATCAAACCCGGGTTTCCTGCATTGTGGGCATATGCATTACCGTCTGAGCCAAGATAGAGCCTAGCAGGCTACAGTCCATGGGATCACAGAGTCGGACATGACTGAGCAAGTTATACCACCACCTATAGCATATATGGATAATTTTCGTTTTATTGAAATAGATATCCTTATCACAAAATATATCCCATAATCATAATGATAAGCTATCTATCTAATTAAAAAAACAAGACAATAAGCCCTAAATGGAGTTGCTTATGCTTAGCTCTATGTCACTAAACTGTGACTTAACCTAATTTTTATGTCATGGTCCTGATAGACCCCTGTCATTATCTCAAGGAAAATAACTTTGCAACAATAAAATCCTTGTTTGCCTAATGTGACACTATTGTTTTATTCCCCTCTGACTATAAATGTCTTTCATTTTGTTTCTTAAAGGAACTTTCTATCTGCTAAAATGGATGCCTTATTCAAATCAAATTTTTGGTCAGATAAACTCTCAAAATTTTAATACACTTCAGCTTATCTTTTAAATATGAGTATACACATATATCGGAGAAGGCAATGGCACCCCACTCCAGTACTCTTGCCTGGAAAATCCCATGGATGGAGGAGCCTGGTAGGCTGCAGTCCATGGGGTCTCTACAAGTCGGATATGACTGAGCGACTTCACTTTCACTTTTCACTTTCATGCATTGGAGGAGGAAATGGCAACCCACTCCAGTGTTCTTGCCTGGAGAATTCCAGGGATGGAGGAGCCTGGTGGGCTGCAGTCTATGGGGTCGCACAGAGTCGGACACGACTGAAGCGACTTAGCAGCAGCAGCATACACACATATATATAATTGTAGCTGTTGTCATGTTCTTTTTTTTTTTTTGTCATGTTCTAAACATGCATTCATGAAATCTGTTGCTAATGGTGAATCATAACTGCAAAGGAAATAGATTTAATCACATAGTTTTATATATATATATATATGTAGCCTCAAATTTTAATACAATCCTATCACCCTCTACCATAGACTGACTTGTCATTTGTTATTATGGTCATTCATTATTATTTAAAACATGTAAATAAAATGATGAGAAAGCCCAGAAAATCAATGATTTAGGATTCCTGAGAATTACCAGAAATCCCAATTTATTATTGTTAAATCCCAAAGATTAATAACTGCCCAAAATTTGGAAAAATTTTAAAATGTAAAGTTATAAGTTAATGCCATTTTATTTCACTTTCTACATGCACTATAACTTAGAGCAAATCTATAAAATAAGCATCTCTATTATCCTTATTATACTTATGAGAAAACTTACTTCCAAGAAGGTAGAAAGTGAATGTGTTAGTCAGTCGGTCATGTCTGACTCTTCACAGTCCCATAGACTGTAGCCTCCTAGGCTCCTCTGTCCCTGGAAGTCTCCAAGCAAGAATACTGGAGTGGGTAATAATTGTCTTCTTCAAGGATCAAACCCCGGTCTCCCACATTGTAGGCAGATTTTTTACCATCTGAGGCACCAGGGAAGTCCTTAAAGAAGGTAAGTCACTTGCTTAGAACTACTCCTCTGGTAAGGCCAGAATTTGAGCCAGGTGTGCCTGACTTCAACACCTTTACAAGTAACTGTTGGCATACAATGACATTAAACATGCAACTTCATGGTCTAAGGCTGAACTCTGCTAACTGGACAAGTTATTTGTCTTTCTAGGGAATGCTTGCTAGCATTTGAATATCTTCATATTCTTTAATCAAGCTACTCACTTTCTTTAATTCTCTTATCCAAACAATGGTTCCTCCATCAACCCTGACACCTGCATCAGATATTTGGAAAACTTCTAGATTTTGATCTCCCCCTCAATTTTCAGTAATTCCTTAAGTTTTAAGAATTTAGCACCTCAAATAAGATCTTCCTTTATTCTCCATTGCAAAGATACCATCAGATTCTCTTAACATAGACATAACAGCAAACTCTTAATCTCCAATCCATGCTCTCTGAGCTCCAAAATGATTTTGAGATAGTACATGTATAATTTATTATATCAGCCTTTCTTAAAGTGAAAATATCCTTGTGTTTCTGTGATAGATTGCATTATTACTACTCACCAGATATTGACAGTTCCCTTGTCATGACACCCTTTTCTTTTGAAATCACTAATGGTCACATGACTTGCCAATTAAATATGAGCAGAAAGGGCATGTGTCATTTATGGCTAAAAGGGTTAAGATCGGTGCCACTATGAACACTAGTATTGAGCCAGAGAAATGTTTCTTGTTAGTCTGAGTCCGAGTGAAGACAACATGGCCCTGGGTGGTGAACCGAATATGTTTTGTGTGGGGAAAATATTTTGTGGTCTTAGTATGAAGAATAGAGTACCTTTCTGTGACAGTATAACCTAATCTATCATGTTTGCTACAGTTGTTTGCTTCAGTTGCTAAGTCATGTCTAACTCTTTGTGACCTCATGGACTGTAGCCAGCCAGGTTCCTCTGTCCATGAGATTTCCCAGGCAAGTATACTGGATTGAATTGCCATTTCCTCCTCAAGAGGATTTTTCTGACTTAGGGACTGAATCCATGTCTCCTACACTGCAGGTGGATACTTCACCAAAAAGCTAGCAGAGAAGCCCACTGTCTGCAACAGTACACATCACTTATAAAATCAATAATACTCCTACAGTTTGGTATGCCAGATCTTTTATCATATGACTCCTGTTAATATTTGTAATTTTATATCTAACATTCTTTCCCTGTGTCCCTGCACTCTCAATGACATTTCAAACCCTTACGTTTTTTACACTTCCATGATTTACTCATATTTTGACATATCCTTGTACTACCCATATTTCACAATATATTTTCCTCTGTGAAATCTTACCCAAAATATTTAATCCAGACCATCATCAGTCCTGTGATCTCAATATGACCCACATCTGCCCCAAATACTTTATTAAAATTATACTATTGTAATATGATTGATGTATGTAGAGCCTTAACTAGAGAGAGTACAGCTTGTTGAGGACAGAGATTGTTTAATTCACTTTTGCATTACCACTTCCCATCACTATTGTATACCAGCATGGTATTGTATACTGTGCAGCTATTCAAGAAAATATTATTGAACATGTAAATGATCAGTAAACAACAAATTTTGAGATTAAATATTAATTCTTATTAGTAAGCAAAATTCAAACATATAATAATGATGTAGTAGGTGTGGGTTTTGTGCTTTTCTGGTGGCTCAGCAGTATAGAATCTGCCTTCCCATGCAGGAGATGCAGTTTTGATCCCTGGGTTGGGAAGACCACCTGGAGAAGGAAAAGGCTATCCATTACAATATTCTTGCTGGAGAATTCCATAGACAGAGGAGGCTGGCAGGCCTCAGACCATGGGGTCACAAAAAATCAAGCATGACTTAGCGACTAACCAACAAAAATAAGGCATGATGATATTTTTAATCACCTACCCCACTTTAAAGACAACAACATAGGCCAACAACTTTCCTTTCAAGACTTTCACAGCATATTAAATGAGCTGACATGCCATAATTTCAGCTTTATCCAGCAAATACCTTTCATTGACAAATGCAAAAATCATTTCAATAGTTAGGAATTTTATCACTGAACAGGAGGAGTTTTTAGAACTATTTATCTTTACTGTACTGTCGCAGAATTTGTGAGCTCCTTGACAGCCCTATAGTTAATGAACTGGAATCCCATTCTCTGTGTTCTAGAATTCTGTCTTTCTTTCCTACCCTTCCAGCATATTTTTTCTTTCTTGGTGTTACAGTACAAATCTATACAGTAGTCTGCATTTAATCTCCGTATCTCATCTTTCCAATTCGTCTTGTTGGAAAGAATTCAACATCCTATAATTTTACCCTCCATTGAACTAGAATAATTTCTACATTTAGATTATTCAGATCCATTAACAGAACTTTGTTTCCACTAGTGTTTAATTCTACTATAATCCACTGTCAAATGCATTAAATAACAGCATCTCACACCCCTCAGTGGTAAAGACAAACTGGTGAGGAACAGTAAGTGTTTAGAAATACTTTTCTGAACCACTATAATAATCATGTCATTATTATTGAGCCGTCATATGTACAGTCCAGTTTATGTGAAATCAAAGTCAGTTGCTCAAATAATAGCCTTTGCTATAGTACACAATGCTAGTTGCAGCCTCACATGAAAGAAAAACTAGACAAGGTTGCTTACTCTTCACAATAAGTATTTCGTCCTCAGTATATGATGATCAGAAACTCAGAAAATCTAGGTTCCAAGAGATAGTTGTGTTCTTCTCATACTTTGAGATGTGAAGCAAGAAACTTCCAAGGAGGACATATGTCAATTTTTTTTTCTTTACTGACTTGACTTTTTAAGAACAGTTGTACATTCACAGCAAAGTTGAAGGTACAGAGATTTCCCATAGGCTCTGCCCCAACACATACATAGCTTCCCCCATTATTAACATATCTCACCATGAAGCAGGGCTTCCCAGGTGGCACTACTGGTGAAGAACTCTCCTGCCAACGCAAAAGACATAAAAGATGCTGGTTCAACCCCTGGGTTGGGAAGATGCCCTGGCGGAGGCCATGGCAACCCACTGCACTATTCTTGCCTGGGAAATCTCACAGAAGAGCCTGGCTGGCTACCGTCCATGCGGTTGCAAAGAGTTGGACATAACTGAAGCAACTTAGCATGCACACACACATGGTAAATGAATGACACCTTTTTATGCCTGTTTTATCCTCCTGCCTTGGATATGAATATTCATGTCTTGACCTATGATAATAAATGCCACACCTTGGGTGGCTGGTCAGTGAAGGAAGAACCCCATGCTTCAGAGGTCTTTTTCAAACAAAATTAACATCTAAGCCTGGACTACTAACATTCCAGTCTCGTCCCTGTACTTTATATTTTCATCCTATCTTCACAATCAATACCCAGGAACACAATCAGTTGTCCAACTCTTCTATTTCTACACTTATATCTCTCAAAATCTCAAAACTTCTCTTTTCCATGTCTGCTGGGACTATGAGAATCCTGAGACTGTTGTTTGCTTGTTTTAATGTGAATGCTCCACTCTCTCCAGCCCCTCCACATGCCAGTCTTTTCTGCTCAATGCCAGTAAATCTATATACCTTCAGCATTGCTAATTATGTCACACTCATTCTCTTCCAAGATGACTTCTTAATGATGATAGCATAAAACTCCAACATTTTAGCATGCACTTAAAGATGCTTTCCTTGTGGCTCAACAGTAAAGAAGCTTCCTGCAATGCAGGAGACCCTGGTTTGATTCCTGAGTTGAGAAGTTCCCTGAAGAAGAAAAAAAAAAAGGCTGCCCACTCTAATTTTCTTGCCTGGAAAGTACTATGGTTAGCGGACCCAGTGGGCTACAGTCCATGGGGTCACAGGGAGTCGGACACGATTGAGCAACTAACACTTTCACTTTTCAAAGATGCTTCATTGTTCTACCAGAGTCCTCCTTTATTAAATCTTTCTTGCCAACCTTTTGCTATTCCTTTCACTCAAGATCCTTTGTTATTTCTAGAATACGTTAATATTTTCCTAATCCTGAATATATAATGATATTCATATTTCCTTGCTAAATTGTACTATCTGTATAGAAACCAGTCTGATCCTTTTTAAGTGTAAATCTGTTATGTCCCTGCTTAAAAACCAGTAATTTCTCTTTATGCTTACATTTTCAAATGCCTTAACATGATTCTGTGACCTGATTCCTACTTGCTTTTTTGGTTTCTTCTCACATGTACTCACTTCTCTCATCCTATAGCCATATTCAGCTTATAGAATAGATCCTCCTCTTTCCTGCCTCAGTCTGCAACATAAAGTGTTCTCTCAGTTGCTGGAATATTCTTCTCTTCTCCATTTTTCTAATCAATGTGTACTAATTTCTCTAGTCTTAATTTCTACGTAATCAGAGAAGCATTCCTTGGTTATCACATCTTCCAACTTAGTCCTAACTGCTATTATAAGATCTTATAGTAGTTTTAGTTTATCTCAAGTCTTAATACATCTTTTCTGTAAAGAATCAGAGAATAAAATATTGGGCTTTGTAGGCTATAACACCTCTGTCACAGCTACTCAACTGTGACATGAAAGCACAAACTAAGCCATAAAGGATAGATAAGTGGATGGACATGATGCGCATCATCAATCTCTGCATATTGGGCTTTTAAATCTGGAAAATTCTTTGTTGTGGAAACTGTCCTGTGTATTGCAGAATGTTTAGCAGCCTTCGTATTACACTCACTGGGTGCCAATAACATCCTCAAGTTGTGATAATCCAAAATGTGTCTAGATATTGTGTATTGTGAGATTTTCTCTGGTGGGGGAAAGGGAAGGGGAGGGCATGGGTGAACAAAATTGCCCTCACTTGAGAACCAAGAAAATAAAACTTCATTTACAATAACAGTTTAGGTTTGGCCTGGGACACGGAATTAGTCAACACTTGGTTTATAGTGCTGTGATCACAGAAAGATGTTTGGTGTTTATCCCTTGTTCCTGACATTAAGCTCCTGAATCCCTTGCAGTGTCCCAAATGATGGGGTGATAAGAACATATTTAGTTCTAATGAAGGGAACTTTTGAATAGCCTACGTAATCTCAGGATTAGTCTTGACACCAAATACGCAAAGTGGTTAAAGGATTTGCAACTTCATTCTCACTTCTGACCCCTAGGGAGACAGGGAGGGATAGCCATTGATCTCTACAAAAATTCTTAAAGGGCAAGTTTCAGAGAGCTCCTGGGTTGGTGAATACACTGAGATGCTGAACCGATATTCCTAGAGGGGTCATGGAAGCTTAGCACGCGCACGCATGCACACACACACACACACACGTGCATGCACTCATACCTTGCCCTATGCATCTCTTCTGTTTGGCTACCCCTGACATGTATTCTTTATAGCAAACAATAAACTTAAGTAAATTATTTCTCTGAGTTCTCTGAGATGTTCTTCTAAATTGTTGACACTGAGGAGGAAAAGTAGTGAAAGTAAAAGTCACTCAGTGATGTCCGACTCTTTGCAACACCACGGAGTATACAGTCCATGGAATTCTCCAGGCCAGAATACTGGAGTGGGTAGCATTTCCCTTCTCTAGTGGATTTTCCCAACCCAAGGATCAAACCCAAGTCTCCCACATTGCAGGTGGGTCCTTTACCAGCTGAGCCACAAGGAAAGCCCAAGAATACTAGGGTGTGTAGCCTATGCCTTCTCCAGTGGATCTTTTCAATCCAAGAATCGAACTGGGGGTCTCCTGCATAGCAGGTGGATTCTTTACCAACTGAGCTATTAGGGAGGATGCTGAAGAGGGTTCATAGTATTTAGCCAGTCTGGTCAGAAGAGCAGGTTGCAGGGCTGGAGATAAGGATGTGAGGTGGAGACAGCTTTATCAGATTGAACAATTTAAATTGTAAGATCTGATATGAGCTCCAGGTAGATAATGTCAGAATTAAATTGAATTCTTGGGTACCAGTTTGTCAGGGAGTTGAAATAATGTTGAAAAAGACTTCAAATTTTTGATGTTGAGAGGAAAAAACTGTGTAATTTGGTCTCAGAAATGTGAGTTAGAATAGATTAAGTACTACCTGCAATTTTCATTTACATATTTTTGAAGGGAAATATATGAGCATGTGCTATATCTGATTCACTACTACATAGCCCTTGATTATCAAAAAACTAGGCTGCTTCTAGTCTTCAATAGGTATTTGATGAAAGAATTAATGAGATCACTAATAACCTTTTCAGGAGAGCTGCAAGGTCAAATGACAGAATTTCAGGAGCTAAAAGATAGATTATACAGCATTAAGGGAGTTAAGATAGAGTAAACCATATGTTCAAGGAGTTCAGAAAAAAAGGAAAAAACATTACCAGCTATAGACAAGATCTAAGAGGTAAAGGGTTATTTTAAGACAGGAGAGGTATAAAAAAGGTAGCTCCAATAAGAAGGGGAGAAAAAGAAAAAAATCTAATAAGTTGCTAGCAGAAAGGAGTGGTATGGAGGCACGCAGTGAAAAAAAAAAAACGTTCTCAAGACGAGGGCTTCTCAGAGACAGAGACAAAATCGGTACACCTTTAATATGAATTTCAGGCTGTGTTTTCTTTTCAAAATTTTTAGTCTATTGACTATGAAAAGGCAAAATTGCCTTCAGGCTAGAGAGGCCTATTAACACTCCCATCAGGGACAGTCTTCAGCTCACTAGGCAAACCAGAGAGGGAGAAGAAATCTGTATCTAAAGAGAATACATTTATCATAGTAACGGCCCCTTAGGCCAAGACCATTTTCCTGAGACAATTCTCACAGAAAGAGCAGGGTCACCGTGCATGCTTGGGAATGTGGGAGGCAATGGTGAGCCTCTGTTCACCTCAAGCTTAAGTTCTGTGTGAGCCA
This sequence comes from Bos taurus, assembly GCF_002263795.3. Taxonomy (NCBI): domain Eukaryota; kingdom Metazoa; phylum Chordata; class Mammalia; order Artiodactyla; family Bovidae; genus Bos; species Bos taurus. Next base: position 48,201,619 of record NC_037333.1, on the reverse strand, counting down.
CAGACTTGTGTGCATTGCATCCACCTACATAAATGAATTACTTTTGACTCTCTCTATTCAGTCATTATTATATCTGGTAAAAAGAATTTATTTCAAAACAGCTAAATTGCATGCCTACTTGTACACAGGTATTTTTCTTTATGCTATTTTATAAGGAGTGACTATTATTATTGAAATGAAAGTGACTAGTGATGAATCAGGCATAAGTACTCATAAGTATCAGTGAATGTTTTTTCAGGATCCACATCTCTCTCTCAGTCTCTATTGTTCTAATAAAGGTATTGTCCTCTTTATTTTATTTCATTCCTTTCCCTTCTATGTTGCTTTGTATTTCTTTTCTTTTTGTCTTAGAAAATAAATCAAGAAAAACACATATGAGGAAAAAAAAAAAACTTTGGGAACAGAAGACAATGATTCAAACAGTAATTTTATTTCTAAGGTTTCTAGATCCTTTTTTCAGCTGTGTGTGTGCTAAGTCACTTCAATCGTGTCTGACTCTTTGCAACTGTATGGACTGTATAGCCTGCCAGGAATCCACCAGGCTCCTCAGTCCATAGGATTCTCCAGGCAAAAATACTGGAGTAGGTTACCATTTCCTCTTCCAGGGGATTTTCCCAACCCAGGGATTGAAACTGTGTCTCTTCTGTCTCCTGCATTGGCAGGAGGGTTCTTTACCACTAGTGCCACCTGGGAAGAAAGTTCAGTTACTTTAACAAATGGGGGTAATATCAATATTCCCCACACTGTTTTATTTGTCAAATATTTCAATTCATCCTTCCATCAATATTCATAGTAGGGCTGCATGGCTTGAGACTCTTGTCTGGAACTATGTACCTGTTCTAGTCAATGAATTTTTAACACAAGTGATGCATCTCACTTTCAGGCTAAAAATATAATGATCATGTAAGACCAACCAGTGCTCTATTTTCATACTTCTCTGGAAAAGGAAGGAAATTTTTTATCATATGCAACTCTCAGAGAATTATTTCATATTTTCCTGTTCCAGTAGTCTGAGTACCCTAGCTAACTTTCCAATATTTCCAGTAGGAAAACAAACCAGTGAATCAATCAATCAAGAAACACAAAACTTTTCTTATTATAATTTACTGTGTTTTTTAAGTTGCTATTAAAACCTGACCTCACTAATCTTGATAAGTACACAGATTAGTACAGGAAATGGGGCATAAAAATAATAATTTACCTAAAACTTATTTTATTGTCTTTAGAGTCAGGTGGTAGACTTGTTAGTGAAGGCTGGAACAATGGTTGCTTGTGTCATGGGACTATTTGGTCCAACTTTAATCCGTGACAACTTGCAGGGAGAGATAGCATCTAACGAACTTGAAATTTTACAGAAAGAATTTGGAAAACATAAAATATTAATAGCAGTTACACTTTCCCATTATTTTGCATTTTAAGAGGTAGTCCAAGAAAGAGATGCTCTCAGAAAAAAAAAAAAAATTAAAAATAGGCCAGTCGCAAATATGATTAAAGGCAAACAAAGAGAGCCCAGAAGTTTGGTTCTTATTGAACAGGAAGAGGCAACTTTTGTCCCACTATACGTCATAAAAGAAAAACTTAGGAAATAGTTTGAGTCACAAGGACTGATTAAAATCAAATCCCCTGGCAATAAATGGGTTCAGATGATGCACAGTGAATACTTCCAAGTGAAAAATTGCTCAGGGGAAAACACTGAGAATGTGACTTTTCCTTGAAAGACTAAAAGACTCAGAGCAACTTACAGTTGATTCCAGGGAAAGTGGCATAGATGAAACAGAACAGAAAAATAGTAATAAGACTAGTACATGGAGTTAATTAGAACCAAGCTGATAATTAGCCAACTATAGTTTTGCAACAGTGTAACCAACCTGGACTGTAAGAGATGACAATGATGTGAAATTTAAAATAACCTTTTTTTTTTTTTTTTTTCCTTCTAAGTTTAGTAGAGCTGTTGCAGTAAAGTACAACAAACTGAGTACTCACATGGCAGAAATTTATTGTCTCACAGTTCTGGAGGCTAGAAGTCCAAGATCAAGGTGCTGGAAATACTTATTCTTTCTGATGACTATGAAGGAAGGATCTACTCCAGGACACTCGTTGTCTTGTAAATGGCTATCTTCTCCTGTGTCTCTTTACATCTTCCCTCTATGTGCATTTGTCTCCAGATTTCCTCTTTTACAAGGATAACAGTCACATTGGATCAGGGGCAGACCATAGATTAGTCATGATTTTCTCAAGAAATTATATATATATATGTATGTATGTTGTTTTGTTGTTGTTCTTCAGCTAAATTATATCCGACTCCTTGGGACCACATGACTGCAACACACCAGGCTTCCCTGTCTTACACTACTTCCCAGAGTTTGCTCAAACTCATGTCTGTTGAGTCAATGGTTCCATCCAATCATCTCATCCTCTGCTGTCCTCTTCTCCTCCTGCCCTCAATCTTTCCCAATATCAGGGCCTTTTCTGATGAGTCAGCTCATCAGAAAGTATTGGTGCTCCAGCTTTAGCATCAGTCTTTCAAATGAATATTCAGAGTTGATTTTCTTTAGGATTGACTGGTTTGATCTACTTGCTGTCCAAGGGACTTTCAAGAGTCTTCTCCAGAACCACAATTTGAAAGCATTAGTTCTTTGGCACTCAGCCTTCCTTATGGTCCAACTCTCACATCCATACCTGACTACTGGAAAAACTGTGTTTGATTATATAGGCCTTTGTCAGCAAAGTGATATCTCTGCTTTTTAACAAGCTGTCTAGGTTTGTGATAGCTTTGCTTCCAAGGAAATATGAAGAATATATATATATATATATATATATATATATATATATATCAAGGGAAAAAATATATATATAGTTACTATATATATATACTATATATATATAGTAGTTAGTTGCTCAGTCATGTCTGACTCTTTGTGACCCCATGGACTATATATAGCCTGTCAGGCTCTTCTGTCCATGGAATTCTCCAGGCAAGAATACTGGAGTATGTTGCCATTTCCTTCTCCAATACACACACACACACACACACACACACACATATATATATAGTGCAATTATGAAGGCCAAGATGGTCTTTCTGCAAGTTGGAGACCCAGGAAAGTCTGTGGTATAGTGCAAATTCCTGAGAACCAAAAACCAATGGTAAAAATTCTATTCTGAATGAGAAGTCCTGAGAACCAGAAGTATGAAGATTCCTCTTTTCTTCTGCTTTTATGTCCAGTTCAGGTTCTCAGTGAATTGGATAACACCCACGCACACTGGAGAAGACAATGCCCTTTACTCAATCTACTAATTCAAGTGTAAATCTCTTTCAGAAGGACCCTCATGAGTCTATGGTGAGTCTCTCTGAGTGCTTCGTTTTTCACCCTACCCTTGGTATGCAGTTTTGAATTTTTTGCTTGAAGGATATCATACACAAGGAAAGGACATTTTCAGTTCAATGAGTATTTCTATACCTTATACACAACTGAATTTTCTCAATCTAATCCTTGCTGTAAATCTGTTATATATTGCATAGTTTTGTTTTGTTTTGTTTTTTGCTAGCTCTTCAATCAAGACATGTTCTTCTTTTCAAATGGACTGACTAGTATAATTCTTAGCTAAGCTACTTCTCCACTGAAGAAGGTGTTGTCATTAAACTTCAGACATCTTCAGTTTTCCAAAACTGAAAAAGAAAAATATAAGTAATATAACAGTTACAGCTCAAAATAAAATTCCTCTTGTACTCCCTGTCCTTGAAATAAAGGGTATTTTATAACATAGTTGACTTTTTGTCAGTTCAGAGTCTGTCTGACGGTTGGGTTGTACATCTTTAAAGTTTTCCTCCTGTTTTTATAGAGATATAGATTGATGTATAAATATTTTATGTGGATATGAACATTTAAAGGAATTACCTTTTCAAACTATTTTTAAAATATTGTCCACTTGAAAACAACTAAGGTAATTCACATACCTTTGAAATTTATGATTATGATTTTCAAATATATGTCTTTCCTATGTAATTTATAATAAAAAATAATCTCCCTAAAATATAAAATATTAATTTTACATTTTTCTTAATTAAAATTATATTTGTAGCAGTCATGTTATAAAATATATAGTCATGATTAAAATGGCAATTAAAAAGTTTCAATGAGTTTTTAAAAATAAACAGAAACTATACCAATATATTGGCCACCTCATGCGAAGAGTTGACTCATTGGAAAAGACTCTGATGCTGGGAGGGATTGGGAGCAGGAGGAGAAGGGGACGACAGAGGATGAGATGGCTGGATGGCATCACTGACTCGATGGACATGAGTCTCAGTGAACTTCGGGAGTTGGTGATGGACAGGGAGGCCTGGCGTGCTGCGATTCATGGGGTCGCAAAGAGTCGGACACGACTGAGCGACTGATCTGATCTGATCTGATCTGATACCAATATAACATTGTAAAGTAATTAGCCTCTAATTAAAATAAATAAATTTAAATTAAAAAAATAAGTTTGAATTACAGAAAATCTAAAAGCCAGTTGTTAAGACAAATGTCTATATTATACTAAGGACATAAACCACTCAAAAATCTTGGTGAGTTATATAGCAAAGTCTTATGTAGCCTGAATGATATATGTCTGTCATGGATTTGGCTTCATTGTCACTAAACAGTCAATATCTCTAATAGTTACTGATGAAACATGCATCACCTTAAAGGTTACCAAGCATGGTGCTAGACAGAAAAAAGAGCTCCTACATCAGCAATTAAGTAAACATAACTGCCCTGCTTATTGACCAGAACCAGACATGTAGTCCCATCCAGCCTTAATGGAGGTTGGGAAGTCCCTCCTTTCATCTGCTCAGAAGGTGAAGAGGACCTTTCATCTGCTCAGAAGGTGAGCAGAACAAATTATTTACACATTGGAGAATGAATTTGGAATTAGAAGTCCTACTTTTTAATTCCATTATCACCAATCACTAGATAATTTACATTAATAAAATTACCATATATTTGCTACTTCTTGCTCTTCTGTAAAATGATCATCTTATTCAGACTCATGGCATTAATTACCATCAATGCATGGCTGACTTTCAATTATGTATGTCTACATAGATCTCTCCCTAGACCTTCACAAAACAAAACTCAAAAGCCAGCTTGACATTTACACTTGGTCATGTAATTAGCATCTCAAACTTATAATTTTCATAACTGACCTCTTGATATGCTCCTCCTCCCCATTACCATGTATCTTCAACTGCATTCTTTATCTGAATTAATTGAAATTCTATTTTTCTAATTGTGCCAGATCAGAAACTTGGGGGTCAAATTTGACTCCATCTTCTCTCTTTCCACACTGTATCTGGTTTCTCAGCAAATATTTAGAATAACCGTTCAGAACGTATTCAGAATTTCACCACCTCTCACCAGCCCTTCAATCCCACATAGATCCAATTCTCTACTAAATTGCATTTGAATTATTTCCATACACTCCTAACTAGTTTCCAAATTTATACCTTTTCTCATATTCTCAGGGCTTCCCTTGTAGATCGGTTGGTAAAGAATCCATCTGCAATGCAGGAGACTCTGGTTCAATTCCTGGGTCAGGAAGATCCACTGGAGAAGGGATAGGCTACCCGTTCCAGTATTCCGGCCTGGAAAATTCCATGGACTGTATAATCTATGGGGTCACAAAGAGTTGGACACAACTGAGAGACTTTCACTTTCACTTTTTCAAATTCTCAACATAGTAGCCAGAAAGAGTATATTCATGTGTGAATTAAATCAAACCAAATTTATGCTTAGATCCCTCTAATGGCTCTTTATCCACTTAGATTAAAAGTAGCTATTGTGTTAGTACATTCAGACTACTCTTAAAAAAAAAAAAAAAAAAAACCTACCACAAACTGGGTAGCCTACAAACAATATAAATTTATTTCTCACAGTTCTATAGGCTAGGAAGTCCAAGATCAAAGTACCAGAAGATTCAGTGTCTGGTGAGAGCCCATTTCTTCATGACCATCTTCTTGTTCCATACATGTGGCACAAGGGGCAAGTGATCTCTCTTGGCTCTTTTTCATAGCAATTCTTGTCTGGTTCATGAGGGCTTCACCCTTATGACTTATTTACGTCCCAGAGCCCACTTCAAAATATCATTATATTGGGGATTATATAATATCAGCACGTGAATTTGGAAGGACTAAAACATCAGGCCATGGCAAACATCTATGATCTACAAGGCCTTACCAAATATGACTTCTATAAACTCTGATTCCAATTCTGTGACTCTCATCCCAATTGTCTCTGTGCAGCTACAAGGGTCTCCTTAAGTTTCTCAAATATGCCTAGGTCTCTTTGTCAGACATTTTGCCCCTGTTTTTTCCCTTTTCCTGAAAGGGTCTTATGGATAGCACCATGAGTTCCTCTTCCATGAAGTCAGGTCTGTTGTCAAAATTACTCTTCAGTAAGTCACTGTGGGCTACCCTATCTAAAATATACTTCCCAGTCTCTCAGTAAACTAGTTTTTTCATCATTGCCTTATACATTCTACTTAGTACTTATTACTCTCTAAAATACCAAATAATTTCTTTTTTTCCCAGTTTTTGTCTAGCATCAATATAATTATATACAAAAAAAAAAAAAAGGATTTTGTCTGATTTCTTCACTGAAGAATTCCACAAATGTGAAATGATGCTCAATCATATTTGACTCTTTGCCAACCCATGAACTATAGCCCACCAGGCTCCTATGTCCATCGGATTCTCCAGGCAAGAATACTGGAGTGAGTTGCCATTTACTCCTCCAGGGGATTTTCCTGATCCAAGGATCAAATCTGCATCTCCTACATTTCCTGCATCGGTGGGCAGATGCTTTACCTCTGAGTCACCTGGAAATGCCAAAATATTGTCTACAGCTAATTAAACTCCTTTAGAGATCTTTCCCAAATCCTTAAACAATGGCTCTCATCCAGTTTTTACAAAACAGCATATTTGTATTTTTGACTTTATCTATGTAAAACTTGGGTAAGTACATTTCTTTTGTAAAAGCTTTGTTTAGTTTGAATATCACAGTTAAGCTAACTTCTTTGATAAAGGCTATATTTTTCTTTGAATAGATTTTCCACAAAGCTAGGACATAAGTCCCCCTAGACATACTGAAATCAATCAAAATAGATTATCTTTTTTAAGTCAGAAGTGAATGATTTAATTTGAAAAAGACTGTGTGCTCATCAGCAGAAGGGGGTACTTAATTGAAAGTTATATTCACTTTATAGAAATAAAAGCATTTTTGGCCCCTTCATATTAATGATTCTGTATGTTTCTAACTCATTGTAACTCACTAAATATTTGTTTAAATAAATATTGCTACTCTTCATATAACTTGCCAAACACTAAGCCAGAATATAGTGATTTACCCAGATACTATTTCCCTCAGTCACAAAAGAGATCCTTCTTCCAGATACCATGTAAAGATTCTTTGTCATATGTACCATGAATAGAAAAAAATTGGAGACTAATCTAGGTTATTTTCCTTGGATTTGTAAAGCAAATAGTCTTAGTTGCAAATTCCTCTCAAATAATTTAATAAACACCAGGGAATTGAGTGAAACAAAATATAGTAATACAAACCAAAATTTAAATATTAATTGAACCTACATGAAGTTTCTCATGTTGATAGTTTCTCATGTTGATAGTTTATAAATGAAAATGAAATTATGGTAATTGCCATACACACAAAGAACAATGACTGAAAATCTTTATAATTAATTCCTAGCTAATTTCAGGCTATTTGAAGGTCCTAAAGGGAAGTTTCTGTGTGCCTACCAGATAGTTTGTGTCACTAATGAATTAAGTACAACCAGAAATGAAAATAGTTTTATCTTTTGTAGATAACTATGGATAGCAATAGTCATGGTAGTGCTGGGCTTCATTAATTAACAAGCTCATGAACATAACTCTGGGCTTGTGGATATTCGGCCACTTGTTTTCATGCCCCAAATTGATCACTATGATCACAATTCTCATACTTGTGTTACTGCCTGTTGTACTTGACCATCTCTCTGACATGTACCCTCAAACCATACTATCTTTTGTAATAAGTCAGTGTGGTCTTCAGAACACATAATCATTCCACCAGTGCATTTCTTATATGCAGAGCTGGAGGAAGCACAAGATGGAATTAAGATTGCTGGGAGAAATATAAATAACCTCAGATATGCAGATGATACCACATTATGGCAGAAGTGAAGAAGAACTAAAGAGCCTCTTGATGAAAGTGAAAGAGGAGAGTGAAAAAGTTGGCTTAAAGCTCATCTTTCAGAAATCTAAGATCATGGCATCCAGTCCCATCACCTCATGGCAAATATATGAGGAAACAGTGGAAACAGTGGCTGACTTTATTTTTTGGGCTCCAAAATCACTGCAGATGGTGACTGCAGCCATGAAATTAAAAGTCACTTACTCCTTAGAAGGAAACTTATGACCAACCTAGATAGCATGTTAAAAAGCAGAGACATTACTTTGTCAACAAAGGTCCGTCTAGTCAAGGTTATGGTTTTTCCAGTAGTCATGTATGGATGTGAGAGTTGAACTAAAGAAAGCTGAGCACCAAAGAATTGATGCTTTTGAGCTGTGGTGTTGAAGACTCTTCAGAGTCCCTTGGACTGCAAGGAGATTCAACCAGTCCATCCTAAAGGAGATCAGTCCTGGGTGTTCATGACTGATGTTGAAGCTGAAACTCAATACTTTGGCCACCTGATGCAAAGAACTGACTCATTTGAAAAGACCCTGATGCTGGGAAAGATTGAGGGCAGGAGGAGAAGGGAACGACAGAGGATGAGATGGTTGGATGGCATCACCGACTCAATGGACATGGGTTTGGGTAAACTCCAGAAGTTGGTGATGGACAAGGAGGCCTGGCATGCTGTGGTTCATGGCGTCACAAAGAGTCAGACACAACTGAGTGACTGAACTAACTATCTAAGTACATTTCTAGTATATTAACACATAAGAATTGCTTAGTTATAATTCAAGAGGCTCTGAGATTTACAGCCGCAGAATATTTGAGCAAAGTGCTTTTCCAGTATTATTTCTCATTTGATGCCCATCAGAACCAAAAAAGTTAGGAAAAAGTAAATATTCCCCTTCAAGTTTCACAGCTGAGAATGGTAAGGAAAGTCTTCTTTTCTTCTCCTTACCATTAATCTCACCATATACAAGAAATGATTAGGAATAAGGAAGGTCTGGATATACTGATTCTGGAATTTGGGTCCTGTTGCTTAAAATCCACAAGTCTGTGCTTCCTTGTCTGCCAACTAAGATTTAAAAAGAAAAGTTTCCTCATAGGGCTATTGTGAACATCACATAAAGTGATTTTCATAAAGTCCTTAGAATAGGACCTGGAACAAGTTATGCAATGTGTGAGTGGACTTTATTGATATTAACAGAATTTCCCACATATAACCTTCCAATTTCAATGGTCTATACTTATACAACTGGGCAAATCATTTACTTGATTGATCAAATCTCTTTTAATTATGACAGTTTTATTTAAATGTGTTAAAAATCAAAGGCTTACTCCCTTCCAGCAATAAATCTGTCATAAACAGAGCTATTTGCATGTCACTAATCTTACACATTGTTAGACTGTTTCTTTCTCAAGGCAATCTCATTTCCAGGTTTTTGAGCCTTACCTTCCCCTTGATTTATGCTATCCTAACCTACCTACACATCATTTATTGCCCAAAAGAAGGAAAAATAATATTTGGATTTAAAGTGAGATGTGAAAGAAAGGTCGGAAGTTAGAGTAGAATAATTCACATTGGGCTATAATGAGTCCATTTTTGACAGACTGTGGGATCATTGGATGTGAGAGAAGCACCAATTCAGCTAGGTGTTAAGATTTAGATGTCTCTGATTCATGTCGTACCATGTATCAGTTTGACAGTCAGACAAGCCATATCCAAACAGAATCCAGTTTCAGAGCCTTAAGAAATTTACACATTCCTAATTAGTGGAAAAGTAGTAAAATATCATGTCTATACTGCCCTCAGGATAAAGAAGAAATGCAATTTGGTAATTGTCAACTGCCAGAATATGCCCTTTACTTGTCAGTCATCCTAAGGAGAGCTGTGGTTACTAATTTGGTCCTTTAGTACAATAGAAGAAAGTCAATGAGTAAAACTATTTTCACAAGTGAATTTTATAATTCAACAGATATCAGAAACAATTACCATTAAATCATTCACATGACGTCACATTGAATATTGACATCTGGGTAAATGTTTACAAAGATTTCATTTGTGACCTTGAATAGTTTTACCAAAGATATTAAAGCAATGTGAGTTTACCAATGTAGGGAGGTTGTCCTCAGCATGACTTACTTATGATTATCCATACTAAGTCTGTACTTCACAAGGCTATGAAGAAACTTAAATGAAAACAGTCTAATTGTGCAACTAAGGAAGATATATTCTGATGCAAATTAGTTTCTTTTTTAATATTAGAGAAGAAACAAATTCTTGAATTCTACTAAACTGAGGGAAGATTCTGTTCAACTGTTCAACATGCTTTCAGAAAATGCCAAATAAGTTAGTTAAATGCTTGCAGAGAAAATATGTAGATCAATGCTACTCTGAATCTGTTTATCAACTTCAGCTGAAACTCCAAAATTAAATTCCAGTCTGACTACATTTTTTTTCTGATAGGTTCTGATGCACTGACCACGTTGACAATTTCTAATCTTCTGCATGTTCCACTTATAAACTCTAACTCTTCTCTACTCCCAACTCTTGGCAGATGATCACCTCTCATAATTCACACAGAAATCTGAAGCCACTGACTCACTACTTCTCCAATTTCAGGCCAAAAACTCAGCAATTCACTTAAATTCCCTTGTCTAGAGCTGTCTTATTTTTTTAAACACACTCAAGTTACTACCATATTAAAAAAAAAATACAAAACTGAGATGCTAATGAATTTCTCAGACTCCTAAAACTGTTACTTTTCTCCTTCCATTCATAGTCAAACTGCTACAACTATCTCTATTAGCTATTTTTACTTCTTTAATTTGGATTAATCTTTAAATCACTGGTTCTGACTCTCACACCTAGGCAGCTAAAATGCTTATTTTGTTTGGGAATGGTGGCTTGAAGTCATGATATGCAAGCTTCCCGGGGAAGATGAGGTACAAAGTTAAATAACTAATACTTCTCAGTGTCAAGACCTACTACAAAGTTACAGTAATCAAGAAAGTGTGGTAATGGTAGAAGGATAGTCATGGATAAATGGACAGATTGAAGATCCAGAAATAAACACTTTCACTCATGGTAAATTGATTTCAACAAGAATAGGATACTAATGAAGACAATTCGGTAAGGAAAAGAATAGTGCTGAATATTCACATGCAAAAGAATAAAGTTGGATTCCTCCCTTATACTTCACCTGAAAATTAACTCAAGATGGATAATAGAAATACACAGAAGAATAAAAACTAGAGCATTGTTAGACAAAAATATAGGCATACATTTGACCTAGGTTAGTCTGAACCTGATTAGATATGACACCAAAAATATATGACAAAAAAAAAAGATAAATTGGACTCTATTAAAAAAAAAGACCTTAGTACTATAAACAATGCCATTAAAAATATCAAAATATACACACATAAGGAACATATATTTAAGGCATATGTCTGATGAAAAATTGTACTCAAAACATATCTAAAAATTCTTACAACTCAATAATACAAAGGTAAATAATAAATAATAATGTTATTACTCAACAACATAAGGAAAATATTTTTAAAAATAGATGAAGAATCTGGTTATAAAACGCTCCAAAGAAAGCACACAGATGGTCAATGAGCACATGAAAAAAATGTCCAACAGCATTATCTATTAAGGATATGAAAATCTAACCACAGTCAAATACCACTTCACATATCCCATAATAAGTATAATCAAAGAAGCTAGATAATAAATGGAGTCAAGGAGAGGGAGAAATTTAGAATCTTCATACATTGCTATTGAGAATGGAAAATGATAAAGCTGCATTAAAAATCAGTTTGACAGTTCTCTAAATGTTAAACATAGAGTTGCTATGTGATCTAGTGATTTCATTTCCAGATATGTATCCCAGATAAATGAAAACACAGTCTATGCAAAATGTGTATACTGATGTTTATAACAACATCACTAAGCCAAAGCTAAAAACAACCTAAATATTCTTTAACTAACAAACTGATAAATAAGATTATAAAATGTGGTGAATTTTTATGATGGACTATAATTCACCAATAAAAGTACTGGAGTACGATACATGCTACAACATGGATAAACCATGAAAACATTTATATAATATAGATCTTAATGTGACATAAAAATTATTCCAAGTTTTAAAGATTTAGCATAAAAATTACTAAGTCCTTGCCACCAAATGATACATTTTAATTAGCTTTTAAACAATTTTATATCATTACAAATTTTGGACTTGCATGAGAGGTTAACATTTCAAAATAAAATAAAGTATATCACATTATTTATAGTCTATATAGACTTCCATGGTGGCTCAACAGTAAAGAATCCATCTGTCAAGCAGAAGATGCAGGAGATGTCACGGGTTCGAGTCCTGGGTCAGGAAGATCCCCTGGAGGAAGGCATGTAAACCCACTCCAGTGTTCTTGCCTTGGAGGTTCCCATGAACAGAGAAGCCTGGAAGGCTACAGTCCATAGTGTTGCACAGAGTTGGACATGACTGACGCAACTGAGCACACACATAGTCTATATAGGGCTTCCCTGGTGCCTCAGTTGGTAAAGTATATGATTGCAATGCAGGAGACCCGAGTTTGATCCCTGGGTCCAGAATATCTCCTGGAGAAGGAAATAGCAACCCACTCCAATTTTCTTGCCTGGAGAATCCCCTGGACAGAGAAGCCTGGTGAGCTACAGTCCCTGGGGTCACAAGAGTTGGACATGACTTAGTGACTAAACCACAACCGTGTTCCTTATGATGTCCAGTTTGCTTACAATTACCTTGCTAATTCATCAAAACTTCCCATGAAGAATTTAGCAATTTTTGTCCATCATGCAGAAATTTTGCTTTTCAGTTGCTAAGTGGTATACGATTCTTTGAGACCTTATGGGCTATAGCATGCCATATGCCTCTGTCCTCTGCCATTTCTTGGAACTTGCTCAAATTCATGTCCATTGAGTCAGTGATGCAGAAGGATATATGGAGGCAAAGTACTATAAATGATCATCTCCAAGTGCTAATTAAGTTGAATAATTATTTATGTGATATTTTCTAGAAATATAATTATAATTATTCTAAAAGAGAAAATCACTTTTATCCATAGTAAATAGATGGAGAGGAGAATTAAGGCAATTATTTAAATAAGGAAAGGAAAAGGGAAAATATTTTCAATTTTCTAATTTTGGGTTGAGATCTTTTTAGGTCTAGAATCACAGAAAAAATTACCTCATTTCTTTATTTCGCTTTGCCTGTGTATATTTGAGTTCAGTAGCATGAAGTTTCAGTCAGTCAGTTCAGTTGCTCAGTTCTTCCAATTCTTTGTGACCCCATGGACTGCAGTATACCAGGCTTCCCCATTCATCACCAATTCCCAGAGCTTGATCAACTCATGTCCATCAAGTCAATGATGCCATCCAGCCATCTCATCCTCTGTCGTCCCCTTCTCCTATGGCAACCCACTCCAGTATTCTTGCCTAGAGAATCCCAGGGATAGGGGAGCCTGTTGGGCTGCTGTCTACAGGGTCACACAGAGTCGGACACGACTGGAGCGACTTAGCAGCAGCAGCAGCAGCAGCAGCAGCAGCAGCATCAGGGTCTTTTCCAAAGAGTCAGTTCTTAGCATCGGGTAGCCAAAGTATTGGAGTTTCAGCTTCAGCATCAGTACTTCCAATGAATATTCAGAACTGATTTCCTTTAGGATAGACTGGTTGGATCTCCTTGCAGTCCAAAGGACTCTCAAGAGTCTTCTCCAACACCACAGTTCAAAAACATCAATTCTTCAGCTTTCTTGATAGTCCAACTCTCACATCCTTACATGACTACTGGAAAAACTATAGCTTTGACTAGACGGAATTTTGTTGGCATTGTCTCTGCTTTTTAACATGCTACCTAGGTTGATCATAGCTGTCCTTCCAAGCAGCAAGTGTCTTTTAATTTCATGGCCGCAGTCACCATCTGCAGTGATTTTGGAGGGCCCAAAAATAAAGTCTTTCACTCTTTCCATTGTTTCCCCACCTATTTGCCATGAAGTGATTGGACCAGATGCCATGATCTTAGTTTTCTGAATGTTGAGTTTTAAGCCAACTTTTTCACTCTCCTCTTTCACTTTCATCAAGAGGCTTTTTAGTTCCTCTTCACTTTCTGCCATAAGGGTGGTGTCATCTGCGTATCTGCAGTTATTGATATTTCTCCCAGAAATCTTGATTCTAGCTTGTGCTTCATGCAGACCAGCATTTTGCATGGTGTACTCTGCATATAAGTTAAATAAGCAGGGTGACAATGTACAGACTTGACATACTCCTTTCCCAATTTACCCTTATTGAAAAGTATCCAAATGATTGCTATACATTTTACCTTGCCAAGCCCCTTCATCCAAATAAATAGAGAAAATATTTGGATCCATAATTGGGACATTTTATAACCCTCATATTTCTTTTCCCTTGATAAATGTTAATTAAATTTATTGTTATTGTTCAGTCACTCAGTCGTGTCCAACCTTTTGTGACCCCGTGGACTGCAGCATCACAGGCTTTCCTATCTTTCACCATCTCCTGGGGTTTGCTCAGATTTATATCCATTGAGCCAATCAAGCCATCCAGCTATCTCATCCTCTGTCATCCCCTTCTCCTGGCTTCAATCTTTCCCAGCATCAGGGTCTTTTTCATGAGTTGGCTCTTGGTATCAGGTGACCAAAGTTTCAACTTCAGCATCAGTCCTTTCATTCAATATTCAGGGTTGATTTCCTTTAGGATTGACTGGTTTGGTCTCCTTACAGTCCAAGGGACTCTAAAGAATCTTCTCTAACACCACAGTTCAAAAGCATCAATTCGTCGATGATCAGCATTCTTTATGGTCCAACTCTCATATCTGTACATGACTACTGGAAAAACCATAGCTTGGACTATATGGAACTTTGCTGGCAATTTTTCAATATAGACTTTGATTCTAACAATGCATCAAAAGAGGTTGAAAGTAAGCTTATCACAAGAAAGAAAACTATACCATTTTTCCAAAAGATTACTGACATGCATTTCTACTCAACAAATATTAAGTAGGCTAAACTTCCTCAGATGTGGTCAGAATGCAAATTAGATGGTTCTCAGTCACTTCAGTTGTGTCCGACTCTTTTGTGATGGCATGGACTGTAGCTTGCCAGCCTCCTCTATCCATGGGATTTCCCAGGCAAGAGTACTAGAGTGTGTTGCCATTTCCTTCTCCAAAATTAGATAGTAGATCCACACATTTATCTATGTAAACTAACCAGTAGAAATTCTCTGGATTTTTACACAGACTGAAAACAACTCAGCTTTCTACTGCAGTTTGGTATTTAGTCAACATTTCAGGTTTTCTCTGAAGGTCAGGGAAAACTAATGACTAAAGATGAGTAGAAATAATTGAGATTTTTTTTTCCTCTAAAGGATACAAGACAAAATTATCTTCCAATAAGAAATGAAAAACAAAAGATAGGTTTTACATATGGATTATCTAGATTTATTACCTACTTTGAAAAATGTTCTATTTCATTCTTCACTCAGTTTAGAGAAAGATAGACCTTTTAAAAATATGGCTAAAAATGAATTTCAAATTTACATTCTCCTTCAGCCATTGTAAAACTTCAAAGTGCAAAAGAACTGAATCAGTGCTTTTGGCACTAAATTACTTATGTTCAAAGTTTCAATTCAAATTATATTGAAATTGACCAAGTCTATTATATATGGGTTTTATATGGACTATGCAAAAAGCATTACTTTTACATTTTGTTTTGTTCTACTATCTCTATGACAATTGTAATTTCAAAAATATCATCATATCTATTCCATATTTATGGACGTGTAGAGAAAAATAACTTTTTAAGGGTTGTCAAAACAGCATACTACATATTCATATACAAAATATTGAGAAATTACCTTCATTGAAACAAACTATAAAAGCCTTTAAAGCTTTACAGTGATAGACTTGGTAGGCCACACAGCCAATGTAAAATTGGATTCAGTGTGATTATTTCTGGGCAATAATTCAGAGCAAACAACATCAAGGAAGGCTTGCATAAATCCGGATGGAAAAAGTGGATTTAAATCAAACTAATAGGTTGCAAAACATATGAAATACGCTTTGTACTGTGCCTTGGAGATACATGGCCAAATCCATATTCAAAAAGTAAAAACAAACCAGAGTGATTTGAAGAATAAATTACTTGTCATCGTGATCTTTAAAAATGCCAGAATTTAATGCAAAAATATAATCCTAACATTTATTGCAGCAAAAATAAATGTCAACATATTAGACTTAACTGGCGAAGCCTTGTGGTAGCATTTCTACAGAGTGAAAGGAACATGACAAGCTGTATTTCACATTTATTAGAATGAGATTTGGTCTTCTTTATCATAAGTAGTAGATTTAAACACTTTATTTTAATTTACTTCATGGTATTGAGGAAAACACTGACTCAGATAAGAAAAAAAATGCCATATAATCTTGTTCACTGGAGAAATCCATCAATCTCAGAAGCTAAATATATATGATGACAACACCAAGCCTTTATAGTTAGAAAGAGGAATTGAGTACTAAATGGCTGTGACATATTCCATGTACCAGGAAGCATATGTGACTGGGAAATCCTGTGTGGATCATAGTCATATATAATATATAGAGTAATTTTATGTATCTTTGCTTCATATTGTTGCAAAGCTGACAGTAAACAGCACCTCGGCCTAAGTATATCCTTAACTTATCCTACCCAAACAAGCTCCTTTTTGTAGCAGTTACAGTTTATATATATATATAATATGTAATTGTTATTTGAGTGTCATTCCTCAAAATAAACAAGATTTCTGAGCTTTAGATATTTGATATTTTATAATCTATTTTTTTTAAAATGTCCCCTGTATACACAAAAGGAAGAGAATATCCATAAAATTTAGAAACTATGGATAAAATGGTAAGCATACTTTCTATAAACTTGCTAAAAATTGAGTATACCAACGTTCGTCATATTAAAATTAAAATGTGTAGAGCACACTACATAAAGCCAATAAGTACGTAAACACAATAAATATGTATATATGCAAATCCAAATGTTTGCATACACATTTAGTGTGCATAGATAAGTACATAAATACCTTTTCCAGGAGGGCAAAACTAAGTTTTTATTTGCATGAAGGAATGTGCAATTATACATGCAAATCTTGAAATGTCTAGTATGAAAATTAGTAATTTCAACACACTGCTCTCTGCAAAGATATTTACATTTAAATATGAATCCGCTTAGCAGTTAGGGAGTAAACAAAATTCCACATGTCTAAGCATAAACGTGTTTTATATAAATATCCTAAATGTTGAAAAACTATGCTATTATATGGATTCAGCATATGCTGCCATGCTGCCACTAAACACCAACAAGAAATTAATTAATGTATTTTGAAATTTTCTAACCCAAATACCTACTATGGATTTTTTTTTTATTTTAAAAAATCACTACTTAGAAATAAAGACCTTAAAAATAAACATTTTATATACTTTTGTTTGAACACTTATTGTTAATTTTAATTGCTCAATTACTGCTCTAAACAGTATTATCATTTCACATTGTAGTATCACAATGACAAAGCATTGTCCTTCACATTGTTTGGAGCAAGATTGAGAAGTTTATAACACAAACTAGGAGTATAATGTGCCCAACATTATAATTTTTTTTCCCTTAGTTTACATATATTCTATATATTCTTCTGCCAAATTAACATGTTATAAAAATAATAAATAAATTATGTTATAGAAATGTCTTTTGATAATGCAATTCCATCCATCATTTACAACTTCTTGTTTTTACTTTTGAATCATATACGTAGATACTAAACCCTGTGTTATGAGTGGTAGTAGGGCTGTGGAGGCCATCTGCTTCTTAATCTTTGGGGCAGCAGGTAGGTAATTGTCAATATAAAGCATAAAAGTATTCGCAACAGTTAAAAGCAATTAACTAACTGAAATTTTCAAACTGTGACTAAAGTGCTGGAGTGGGTAATCATTCCCTTCTCCAGGGGATCTTCCTGACCCAGGGATCAAGTCTGGATCTCCTGCATTGCAGGCAGATTCTTTACTATCTGAGCCACCAGGGAAGCCCTAAATATGTATTACTAAAGGGAAAAATTAAATGAAAAATAAAATATATAATTGCCAAATAAAAATGCAAATAAACACAAGAAAAAGAGTAATAACCATTTACAAGAACACAGATCAACATATAATGCATTAAGTACATCAGGATGGTTGCCTGTGGAGGGTGGATAGAGGGTGGAGGGATAAGGATAAAGAAAACTAGAGATAAACTTTGAAAGAATAAATGATAATATTTCATGCACTGAAGGCATATGATTTATTTATTACTCCAAACCTGAGGTCCAACAAAAGGAAAAAAAAATCTAATCTCTCCAAAATATTTATTTCCTCAAAATATCTCATCATAGGTACTGCCATTGTCCAAGCCTTTCTTATGTCTTAAATGGACCACTGAAGTAAATACTTTACAGCTTCATCTTTCACACTTTAATTCCTGTGATCCTTTCTTCACCCAGCAACCATAGTGAGATTTTTTTAAACTTAAATCCTACCAGGTCCCCTTTACTTCCTTGTTTAAAATAGCTGATAGGATTTCATATTAGATTATTTCAAAGTTAAGCTGATTGGTACATGTAGCAAAACAGATCAAACACCATGGGAGAAATATTGGGGATCTCCATAGGAAGAAGGGACTGGTTATAAAATCTGGACTTGTGTTGAATGATTTTAGGAAAGGTTCATGGAAGCAAAACTTTGCTTTGGACAGGGTACTGGCCAATTTTATCATTCATTGATAATTTCCATCTAGTTGGTAGAAGAATGCAGAAAAGTTAAAGCTGTACCAAATTATTTACCAGAAAGAATGAGCAGATACTCATGTTAGTCTAGTGAGAAGATGCTTGGTCATATCTGTGATTTGCATTGTTATTGGCTTTGTCTAAGAAATGGTTTTTTTTCTTTTGTCTCATCCCATCACAATACAGAGTCACAGAGTCACCTTACTTGAACTTATTTTTATGTTTAACAGGAGAAAAGCCTAATTTTTAATGCCATGACAAACAGCTCAAAGGTTTCTTTTTTTCCTCCCCTTTTCTTTTTTTTTTTTCAATCAAGGCAGATGAAGTTAAGTTGCAGGACATTAATTCAATATATGTAGATATTAACCATTGCCAACATTGTTCTAGAAGGTGTCAAGAGAACACAGTGTACAGTTACACGTAATTTGGCCTGCTTTGATCTTTTTGTTGCAGACTGAATATTTGAGTTACCTCTTGTGTAAATGGTGGCAGAATCACACTCAGCACTCTGGAGAGAATTCCTCAACCAACGGTAACACAGACAACTGCCAAAAACAAAGTGGCCATCACTCTTTGTAATTGATTCTAAAACCAGGGTCTTATACAACCAAACCCAGGCAATGAAAATATGTCACAAAATGCAGCTGTGACTTCCCTAGTTACAGAATTGTAGAAACTAAGAATAAAGAAAAAAATAATTTATCCATAATAGTGATAAAAAGAGAATCAGTAATGGTGAATATACAAAAATGATTATAAAATATATAGCTGAATCATAATAATTGCAGAGTAGGTTTCCCTCGTGGTTCAGAGGGCGAAGAATCTGCCTGTAATGCAGGAGACCTGGGTTCAATCCCTGGGTTGGGAAGATCCCCTGGAAAATGGAATGGCTACCCACACTAGTATTCTGGCCTGGAGTATTTTTGGCCTGGACAGAAGAGCCTGGCAGGCTACAGTCCATAAGGTTTCAAAGGTCTGATGCGACTGACTTTCACTTTTCAAAGAACAATGGAAGGAAGCAATGATATCTTAATCTGAGTGATGAACAAGATAATAGGATTCTAGAAATACATTATATTTTGAATGGCCCAATGTCCTTTATGATGTTTGCGGAGTTTTCTGCTCTTATTTTCTGTCTCCTCCCTCTAGACTGCTAATACTACAGATAGCCTGAATAATCACTAGTACATCTCTAGTATGGAGAATATACCAGGTAATACTGATCACTAAATATTGAAGAAACACAGAATGAAGAGTGTGTCTCTCTTGCTGAAAGAAACTAAAATACAACCTACATCATGATTCATATTCACATAGAATTTTCTCAGATATAGTTTTCCATCTCCAAGATTAAAAATCTGCATAGATTGTGGGAAATGAAGTTGAACAACTGCAATTGCATCTTCATGAAACTGCCTTTTAATACATCCTATATCATATTGTTACAGTTCTTCTGTGATTCACATATAAACACCAGATTGAAGATACCCATTACCCTTTCTAGGCATCAGTAGCCATAGTTTAAGGCTACATTCCTTATGTGGAGCATATCTATGTTATTTTGTGGAATTTGCAAGCTATTTCACCAGAGACTCAAGTTTTATCTTGGTTCCTAAGAGCCTCAGTTCACAATGAAAAGCTTAGGTAACCTAAGGCTAAGAGAAACTGAAAAAATAAACACACACAAACATAAATGCAAAATCATGCCACCTGCATATATCAAAATTACTCACTTATCAGTCTTCATAATTGAAATGAAGTAGGTCTGTAGATATTGCAGAATACCTAATTAAAGAATAATTTTCAGCAGTGGGATTGCTTGTCCCTAAAATCTGTAATCACAAACTGTCAGAGATAAAATGGATAAGACACATTATGTGCACCACTCATTCATTTTCCAGCTGAAAAAAAATCAAGTGACCTGATGTCATATTCCAAGTACAATCGGTAATTCCAACTGATGTGATTACCATCACCCTGCCTGTGTTAACTTATTATACTATATATTTTCCCTCTCTTCTTTCTTCCATAAATATATGGTGTCATCTGCCTACCTTAATTGGCTTTGTTTATTGTTGAGGTTTAGATGACACATCTCTCTGTGTATGAGCCTTCTATGAGTGGTTTTAATGACTGAATTAACAAAGGTATGAACAACTCTTCAAAAAATATCTGAAAATGAGTAACATTTAGTAAATTTTAGGTGTCATGCATGTGTGTGTGCTAAATTGCTTCAGTCATGTCTGACTCTTTGAGACCCTATGGACTGTACGTAGCCTGCCAGGCACCTCTGTCCACTGGATTCTCCAGGCAAGAATACTGGAGTGTGTTGCCATGCCCTCCTCCAGGGGATCTTCCTGACCCAGGGATCAAATCTGCTATCTTGTGAGGCTCCTTCACAAGATGGCAGGCAGATTCTTTGCACTGAGCTACCAGGGAAGCCCTTTAGGTGCCATAATTATGCCTAACTCAGACTGTGAGATTTCTATACCCTTACCAGAACATTTACTGTGTCCCTTCTATGATTTATAACCTCAGGTATGCTGATGACACCACCCTTGTGGCAGAAAGCAAAAAGGAACGAATGAGCCTCTTGATGAAAGCTGAAAGAGGAGTGTAAAAAGTTGGCTCAAACTCAACATTCAAAAAACTAAGATCATGGCATCAGGTCCCATCACTTCATAGCAAATAGATGGGGAAACAATGGAGACAGTGACAGACTTTATTTGCTTGAGCTCCAAAATCACTGCAGATGTTGACTGCAGCCATGAAATTAAAAGACACTTGTTCCTTAGAAGAAAAGCTACAACAAACCTAGACAGCATATTAAAAAACAGAGATATTACTTCACTGACAAAGGTCTGTTATAGTCAAAGCTATGGGTTTTCCAGTAGTTATGTATGGATGTGAGAGTTGAACCATAAAGAAAACTGAGCACTGAAGAACTGATGCTTTTAAACTGTGGTATTGAAGAAGACTCTTTAGAGTCCGTTGGACTGCAAGGGGATCAAACCAGTCAATCCTAAAGAAAATCAGTACTGAATGTTCATTGGAAGGACTGATGCCAAAGCTGAAACTCCAATACTTTGGCTATCTGATGCAAAGAACTGACTCATTGCAAAAGACCCTGATTCTTGAAAAGATTGAAGGCAGGAGGAAAAGGGGATGACAGAAGATGAGATGGTTGAATGGCATCACCAACTTGATGGACATGAGTTTGAGCAAGCTCTGGGTGTTGGTGATAGGCAGAGAAGCCTGGAGTGCTGCAATCTATGGGGTCACAAAGAGCCGGACACTCCTGAACAACTGAACTGAACTGAACTTCTATGACTTGCCATTCCAATTGCTGGAGAAATAAAAGGATTATCCATTGTCCATTCCAATGCAACTGGAATGGACAGTTGGAAGAGTTAAATAATAAGCTGGCAAATTCATGCAAGCATGAATATCTGCAAGAAATTATAAAAATGTAGTGTAAAAGTGAGTGTTTTAGTTCAACTATGTAAAGAGAATACTTATGGATGCTGAGTAGCCAAAGGAATTATACCAGTTATTTCACAGATATCTAGTCTTATTATTTCCTTTTCTCTGTTTCATTACATTAATTTGCTCATTTTCTAGTTTGGGGTGATAGAAACTTAGACTAAGACCTTTCCTCTTTTATAATGCAAACATTGAGTATTATAAATATCCCTTCCAGTTTCACTCTACACGTTAGTTTATTTTCATTCTTATTCAGTTCTCTGGTTTTTTTTTTTTTTTTTTTTTTTTAGACTTCCTTTTTGAGTACTAAGACCAATGTTCTGCATATATGAAACATAGGTTTGCTTGTGTCATGGAACTTGTGACAAAATAGTTTGAAATTACACACTGCAAAAACTTTACCCTAGAACTCATTGTTGTTGGATAAGGCATTGTCTTATCTGGGAGATGCCTCACATGACGTCCAATCAAAACCCAATATTGAATTAATGTTTTATTTAAGTGACTCAACATTTTAAAATAAAAAGGAGTGTTCATATGGATATAAGACAGACTGTGGTGGAATAAAGTAATAAAGAAAATTCTGGATTAATTATTAGTGAAACTGGACTGTGGCTGATACTTTCATGAAGATAGTGAATGTGACATAAGATGGTAGCAGACATGAGATAATCTATGAGTACTGCTCTGAAATAATTGGTCTGGGGTAGATGAAGATATAGGTTCCTCTGACCTAGGAGATATCTGAATGGGATAGAACCTTGGGAATGTTAAGAAACACTGATATAGAATTTTTACAGACTTGAAGGTATGCAAGAAAATAAATTAGTTTGAAATCATTTTGGTGGCTGGTTAGTGTTTTTTTGACCTGTACATATTCTGAGACTGAGTCATATGTAAATGGCTGTGATTCAGGGGATCCAGAGAAACCCTGAAATATGGCCTTAGGTAATAAGGGTTGTCATTCTGCAGAGAGGACTTTCGGTTAAATAAGAACCCAAAGTCTTTGAGATAATTTAAGCAAGGATGTTAAGAGGAGAAATATTGGTGAGCCAGATGAGGCTTAATATGATGTCAGATGATTCATACTTAATTCATGATAATTATCTCAAATTCCATCTAAGTTAAGGGAGCCTAAACCCATGTCATTGTGATACAAAGTCAAACAATGAATAAGACTGTGTACATTTTCTGAATTTCAGTGGCCCAAAATCTATTTCAGTCAAAGAGTATTGGGAATAAGCTTCTAGTTCCAATATAGTTCATATTCAATCAAACAGGAATTTTGTTTTAAATGATTTCAATATTTAACTTGTATAGTAAAAGTCTAATATTCATTCCATCAGATCTTTTGTCCTTTTGACGTATCAACTGATCTTCTTTTTATTGCTTATGGTTACCCTTCTTTAAAAACTGATTGAATCATGCATGTTGTTAGTTCCCTAAGTTAACTATTTCTCAATTACCTTAGTACATGTAAAAGTCATCTGTACTTGGCATGGAACTATAACATAATACCGTAACATTAACATCACATTTTTATTTAGCACAGGCAAAGTTAACTTATATAAGCAGTGTTAGGCTAAAAAGTTCAAATGGACTTAGAAAAATGTTTTTAATTTTTCCTGATTTCAAAATTAATACTTGAGAAAATCAATTATATTGCATTAAGAATATCGTATATGCCCCAATCATATCACCAATCTTGTCAACACTTTTAAAAATATTTTACATTCATTTTTAGGTTTGAATAATAAAAATATTCATCTCCTGCTGTTATGAAATATGTGTGGTCCTTTCAAATAATGCTATCCATAGTTGATATAGGATAAATCTGTGTTTATACACAAAGACATATAAATGCAAATATTATGAGCAGAGTTTTTGTCTTAAGTATTATTGTGTGTGTGTGAGAGAGAGAGAGAATTCACACATGTGCTCAATATTTAATGCCTTCATTTATGCTATCACCATCAATCAAACCAGCCCTAATATATACAGAAAAGTTATTTATCTCCAGACTAGCAATTACATTACTGCACTGATAGCACAACCATTCACATCCACTTTCTTTCTCACTCAATATATTCATTTCTTTTCCTCCACCTCCCAGCACAAGGCTTCCTCATCACATTCTAAGTGTACATGCCAAAAGCTTATCTAGTGTGTCTCTTTTCTATTCTTATTTGACAAATATCAATTCTGAATCACTACCCTTGTTTGTGTCAGTTCTTGTCATACCTCTCATGCTGGGGATGCCAGTAAAGAAACAAATTTACATTATGAAAACTGGGCACGTTTGCGTTTTATGTCTGCTTGACTGGGCATTGTTACCTCTGGTTGCTGTATCCTTTGTCATTGAAATAACTGTTGTCTTATAGTACAGGAAGTCTTCATCAGGAAAGAAGCTGTTTTTGAATATGTTCTGAAGTCTACAGAGTAGTAATAATACTCTGTAGTACTACAGACTAATCCAATTGGAAGAAAAATGATTGGGAATCATTAAATTGTCTCTAACATTTAGAGGGCTGTGACGACTTGATCAGCTTTGTCACATAAACATTAATGCTTTCTCCTTCAAACTAGCTGGGGTTTGTGAAATCTCACTCTGACTGTCATTAAAGGCATCACCATTTCATTGAAAATTCTCACTGCACCATTCCCAGGGGCTTTCAAGTTTCTGACTAGAATGTGTGCTTCTCTTATAATTAGAATGTAGGGCAGATCTAAAGTTATTTTGTGTGGGTTTCAATCATTTTTCTGCTTCTACTTAGAAACCTGATACTGAAAATCCTTAAACTCACATGTTGCATAAGAATAGTATTTTTTTTAATAAGTAAATTTCATAGGTTCCCTTCCTTCCTTTGAATACTGGCATTGACCAAATGCAACTAAGATAAAAACTACATTGATTTTTCATCCAGGAAAGTCCTTCTGGCTCTGTAATAAGTACCTCAAGAGGACAATTCTTTGGATGAAATCAAGAGTAAGTTGGCCTCAACTTTTCAGACACAGGGAAGATTTTCCAATCTTCATAGATGGAATTGTTTTTAAAGGGACCTAGCAACCCACTCCAGTGTTCTTGCCTGGAGAATCCCAGGGATGGAAGAGCCTGGTGGGCTGCCATCTGTGGGGTCTCACAGAGTCGGACATGACTGAAGTGACTTAGCAGCAGCAGCAACTCACACTAACCCAATAGAAACAACTGATGTAAAATCCAGAGATTCAATCTCTTATATCCTTAAAATGATACAACTGGCAAGCTAGCAAATGTCCATGGTGGAGATCAGTGTAAGATCTTTCAGTGAGAAAGCTCTATAGAAAAGAAACGTATGATTGATACATTATATGTTTAGCACACAATCATAGCAAGGAGAAGCCCTTAAAGATTTTAATGACCAGTGTCATCAAGTCATTTGTAATTTCTGTCTTTTCTGTAGGAATAATTCTGCTAAGCAGACTGGAAGACTATTTCAATTTACATGAAATATCTCCTCTTGACATTGTAGATACACTGACATACCCTTGCTAGATGGAATACCTGTTTTAAGATGCCATGATAACTTCTTCTTTCTGTCTTTCTAAGGGCAGAGTCTTATTCAATTAACTTGAGTAAACTTATTAAGCAATTTTAACTTCAAAGCTAATTAGGCAATACTTTTAAAAATCAGTTCACCTTTACTTGATAATTTCCTTAGCTATATACCCTATTGAATAGGATAAGGTTTATCATCCAAACTGAGACCCTGTTTTGCTAGAAATACCACTGTAACTAGTTTTTCCAAACAAACTAGTATATAGTATTAACTTGCATGCGCGTGTACATGTAAGTTGCTTCAGTCCTGTCTGACTCTTTGTGACCTTATGGACCACAGCGCACCAGGCCCCTCTGTCCGTAGGATTCTCCAGGCCAAAATGTGGAGTGGGTTGTCATGCTCTCCTCCAGGAGACCTTCCCAACCGAGTGATCAAACCCATGTCTCTTATGTCTCCTAAACTGGCATGCAGATTCTTTACCACCTGGGAAGCCCATATAGTCTTACCTTACTTGTAGGTAAGACTATACTTTTTCAGATCACTAACCTCATCTGTAGAGTTTTGTTGTTTCCTCTGTTTATTTCAAATTCTGATATTGAATTTTTCTCATTCTTGACGTTTTAATGACTATTGCTCTTTCCTCTATATATTTACTTTGGACTTATTGCACACTGTTATTCATTCCTTTTTTTTTTCTTTTACTCATATCTTTCTTATTTCAATAGGTTGCTGCAGACATTAGGATTTAAATGTATAATCATAATTGTTTGGTTGCATACTAATACCCTTGCTAAGATGTCATATTCTCTCCCTTTCATCTGAAAACTTCTTTTAGGGAAACAAGTACTGGGACAACCTCAACACATATATTCCAAGTCATCCCAAAATGTTTTTCCCTTGGTACAGACAGTTCTATGTACTCATATTATAATTAGATGGGGCATTCTTCCTAATAATTAGTAAGCGCTGGAGGAAGATGGAAAGTATTTAATGGTTACAGAGTTTCAGTTTGCAAGCTTTGTGAATACCTAGTCACTGAATTATATATTTAAAAATGGTTCAAATATGCTATGAATATATAAATAGCATGCCCTATCTTAAAATATTGGCAATTCATTCATGAAAAAAAAATGTGTAAGAAGAGTCGGATCCAAGTGTTTTAGGGACTGATGCTGATGAAACATAGTAATGGGTTCCTTAAAACAAGGCTAAACCATTGAATATGTTACTGATAGGGGAGAGCATCTGTTTTGACTTATCGAAGGGAAACACATTCTCAACATTTATGCACTTGATTAAATGAACTTCACACTGGTTAGATTCTGTTCCAAGTAATTTAAAGAAAAATTTTCCCATTTCATTACTTACATAATTCAGACCTTAGTTCTGTAGAACATTTTCAGGTGATTTCTAATTTTGCAAAATCATGTAAAAATTCCTGAAGCCTTTCTATATAAGCTGGTAATACTAGTTAGGGAAGTGATTGCAACTCCATGGAAATAGTCACCTAAACTTATAAAAAATGTATCCTTCTTTAGCAGAATCTCTTTCACAGATTTTCAAAATATTCATGGCTACCCTAAGTTAAGATGACATCCTGAGGGAAAGTGAAACAGAAGAGAGGTCTCAGTGGAAAGAATTATTTCTCTTAACCAATTGAAAAAAAAAAAAAAGGACTCTGTTAAAAATAAACAAATTGTAATTCTGAGAGAGCAGTACCCAACAAAACAAAGGGTAAAAACACACTGTAGAAAGTGATTTAATTAGCAGTTCTGAAGATACATAATATTAAACAATTTTGCTTGGATCTTAAGATACAGATATTGGTATAACCTAGAACAAGACTAACAGAAATTATAATTCCATGAGATCTTTGGGTCAGGAAAAAAGGGGAGGAGGAAGAAGGAATAAAGAGAGCTTTATATACAAAACATAGTTATTTAACAGAGCACTCACGATAAAGCAGGTGGAAAGAGATTCTGAAACAGAAGGCCTGGTTAGTGAAGCAATGGTAATAGGACAGGGAATGCATGAACTTGACTGAGTACTTGACAGAGAAGGAATGCCAGATTTATGCACTAATGCGCAAAATATAACAAGGAGGTACTCAGAAGAGGATGGGGGAGATAATGGCACCCCACTCCAGTAATCTTGCCTGGAAAATCCCATGGACGGAGGAGCCTGGTAGGCTGCAGTCCATGGGGTCTCTAAGAGTCAGGCACGACTGAATGACTTCACTTTGACTTTTCACTTTCATGCATTGGAGAAGGAAATGGCAACCTACTCCAGTACTCTTGCCTGGAGAATCCCAGGGATGGGGGAGCCTGGTGGGCTGCCGTCTATGGGATCGCACAGAGTCGGACACGACTAAAGTGACTTAGCAGCAGCAGCAGCAGAAGAGGAAGAAATGAATGGAATCAAGATTTACTTGCCAACTACACTTTCCATCTTGTTAACATGACAATGTATAATAAAGTAAAATTATTCATAAACACTAATTAATCAACTTTAAAAAAGTATAACCTGGTGATATGAAGCATAGATAATTGAACTCTTTTTGATTTATAGATAAAGCAGAATTATTTAATAGGCTGAGCATTCAAGCTCTTAACAAAACCTGTATGTCCTGAGAAAGAGAAATGCTATTCTGAATACTATTTTTTAAATTAATGTTTTTATATTTTTTACTAGCATATATTTTATGCTTATGTTCAAGATACTACAACTGAAGTTCTTAGAGAAAAGCTAAAAAGTTGATGACTATGATACAAAGATTTGAGGATAACTTACATTTCATGGGCTTCCCTTGTGGCTCAGTGCTAAAGATTCTACCTGCAGTGCGGTAGGCACAGGAGACCTGGGTTTGAGTCCTGGGTCAGGAAGATGCCCTGGAGGAGGGCATGGCAAACCACCCAGTATTCTTGTTGCGAGAATCCCATGGACCCAGGAGCCTGGTGGGCTGCAGTCCATAGGGACACAAAGAGTCAGACACAACTGAAGTGACTTTAGTACGTATGCATGCATATTACATACTATTCCTCGTTAGTGGAAAATTATGCAAATATTCATAAAATCATAATAGAAAATTTAGAAGAAAATAAATTTTAAGCAAAAATGTAAGTCATAAACAAAAATTATTGAATTGGTATTTGCTTAAGAGGCGTTTCCATGGTAGCTTAAGTATTTTTTCCTATTGTTTCTTAGAATGCGATTGATCTTGCTGTGGAAAGAGAAATAGTATTTCGGATTGTAGGAGTGGAGGGTATATTCCTTCACAGGTAACCATGACAGTAAAATCAAAATTCAGAGATCTCCTGGAAACAATTTATTTCTGCTCTAGCAGGATAGATTATTTTCCTCAGAATGGATGACATGAAGGGAGTATTGGCAAAAAGACTCCTCAAATATAAGCACGCACTGACACTCTAGATGAAGAAGGCAATGGCACCCCACTCCAGTACTCTTGCTTGGAAAATCCCATGGACGGAGGAGCCTGGTGCTGCAGTCCCTGGGATCGCTGCGAGTCAGACATGACTGAGTGGCTTCGCTTTCACTTTTCACTTTCATCATTGGAGAAGGAAATGGCAACCCACTCCAGTGTTCTTGCCTGGAGAATCCCAGGGACCAGGGAGCCTGGGGGGCTGCCGTCTATGGGGTCGCACAGAGTCTGACACGACTGAAGTGACTTCGAAGCAGACACTCTAGAAATAAGAGTTAGGTTCACTTCTAGGCATCTTCATTTATTTATTTATTTTGTTCCATCTTGTCACACACTTTTATTTCTATCATTAGATCCTTAAAATATCACCTTTTGAAACTTCCTAACAGTTGGGTAGATCAGATGCTCCAGGCTTTTGTTCCTTCAATAAGCAGACAATGACTAAGATTATCTTGGCCAAGATATCACATATGAGTAGTAACTGAAAATGGTGAGAGTCAAATTGCTTGACTCTCACCTAAATAAGATGGGAATGGCAACCCACTTCAGGATTATTGCAGGAGAACTCCATGGATAGAGGAGCCTGGCAGGCTACAATCCATGGGTCACAAAGAGTCAGACATGACTTAGTAACTAACACAAATGCACATGCACAAATTGCTTACAGTCTATTCTCATGAAAAAAATAATAATAATTACAGCTTATTTGAGATTATATCTGAAGTTTTATATTTTTTAGATTTTGGCATAATGATGCTGTGGTTTTATGATGATGATGATCTTTGTGGTTTGTGTTGAGAATCTTGGGTGTTAGGTGGTAGAAGGTGCCTGTATCCATTACTTTGGCAAGCCTATGCCAAAACATAATCGTTTAAATATTTTTGGATAGTATTCTGATTTAATTCATGGTGATCATTGTAAGAAAACTGAACCTTAACATTATTACTAAAATATGGATATTTTTATCCTTCCCTTTATTATTAAAATTTTACTAACATGGTTTGCAGAGATTACTTTTATGTTTTAGTTATTTATTAGGTTAAAAAATAAGTGAGCAAACAAACATTTGGATATAGTAAAGATAATCCTTTTTACTACAGTCATCCATTAAATATAAGATTTGAAATATAGACTTTTTCAGAACTGTAAGTAAAAAATCAAGCCTTCATATTTCACTTTCCTCAGAAAAACAAGTATTGATTATATACGTGTTTGTGAAAGTGTCTCAAAAAGTTGGAGCTTTTGAGAATCTGCCTAGACATTTAGGTATTAATTACTTTGTGATCTTTTTGTAACACAAAAGCTGATTAACTATTACTATTAATACTAGAAATTATTAGATACTAATAATTTAGTATCTAAATTTATTACCTGGTAGATACTAGAAATGTTTTCTCATACTAGAAATTATTCTGTGTGCTTCCAGATGAGTGTGATCTAGTATGTCAGGTAGTAATTTAAATAATTTCTCTTGAATTTAGGAATTAAGTGTTTCTTATCAATAAGTAGGTTCATAATGATACCAAAAGATCATATAGACACATGACAGTCCTTATTAGAGGCTCTATATTTTTAAGACATTTTAATTCTTAGATTATTGTTGATTTTGCATCATTGGCATTTGTTCTCTGGAAAGATAGACATAAAGGTATGTTTTAAATTAGTAAAGAAAATGGTGCAAACTGAAACTGCTAGCAAAACACAATAAGCATTGTCTTTTTAAGTAGTACATAATGCATGAAGTTTATTTTTTTTACTTCTTTTTCTTTTATCATTTTTTCTTTTGCTGATTTTTCCCCTTCATTCTTTATTTCCCATACGTATTTCTATTTCCTGAATTAACTTATGGGGATGTGTCTCAAGAAAATGGATGCATAATAGACAGGAAAATGATAATGTTTGAGAAAATAATTGGATGTATATTTTTTCATAAGTATATATGTTGCAAAGGAATTTCAAAATGTAATAAATGAAAATATTTGTAATAAAACACATAAAGTTTTTGACCATAAATAATTTCAGAGTTCATTTTTTTTTTGCCACAGATTTGCTGACCAGTCATTACTGGGATCCAATGATCAATTTTAACTGCTATATTTATTTCATTCAAGTGAAAAATATATTTGAATTTATTCTTCATTATATTTTTTAATGTATTATAAAGCATGAGATTTTAATCATCACAACATCTTCTTTGCTCTCATCTTCACAGGGATTCCACCTCTTAAAATCCTAATCAGGCTTTGTCACAGATCTTAAACCAAGTCAGCTTGCTCCCTCCACACTTTGCAAAATGGCATCTAAGGTCTCCAATTTATTATCCTCCTCTCCCACTTTATCTCCCAGCCCTGAAGCCAGCAGAGCAGTGGACACCTGAACAGTCTTCCCTATCCTCAGCTCTTCTTCAAACTTACTAACTAGAAATTCAACTCTTGTTGGGCATTGGTTTCCAGACAGCCTGCCCACAGTAGAGACCACCCAATGCAGCAGTGGTTCTTCCCCCGTCTTTGCTGCAGCGTTAGGTGCAGTTCCTCAAATATGCATTTCAGACCAGCCAGTATTTCAGGGCCCTCACACTCACATGGAAGTCCACAGGCATCTAAAACCTATGGACCACCCCTCCCTGCATTGAGGTCGATGGCTAACTCAAGATTTCTTTTGTGGATGCCTTTTCTCAAGGCCCATTTCCTCAGTTTCCTGACTGATTTGCCAATTGTTGGCCCCCATGCATGGAGGTCGAGGAAAGATGCCAAAAAAAAGAGGCAAACCACTCCAGATTGGTAGGTGATAGATTCAATAAGCAAGGGAACTTACATACAAAGTTTGTCTTGGATGACTACAAGATGAATAGAGCTCCACACACACCTGCTAGAATCTAAAAGTTTATATATGATTTTAACTAGGTTTAGTAACATGCACCATCAAGATGGTCTCAACAACACATTGCTTGCCCAAGGCTGGGTCCTTGAAAGCGGGTCCCACTATTGGAATGGTGAGCAGAATGTAATTACTAAGGCTAAGGATAGGGAAAAGGGAGTGAGGAGACTTTGATTGCCCAAGTCCAGCTCTTGGGTCATCTGCTGGTCATGTCCTCTTGACAACCTTTTCAAAGATTTAAAGATTCTGTTGCTATTTGAGAAGGTCAATTTAATTTAATGTACAGTATAAAATATGGATTCTAATCAGCTTTTTTATAGGGTAAAAAGATTTAGTTGAAGTTTGCTGTAATGACTTTATGGTGAAAATCTTAAGGTAACAGAGGTAAGAGGTTATCCTACAGTGAAACTCATCAATCAGACTATTATAGTTGGAGGCTGCATCAAATGACAGTATTTGATAAGAAAACTACACATACGATTATGACAATAAGAAAGGGGTCAGCAGTCAGAAAAAGCACGTCAAATAGCAAAATATAAAGAGTGATTTCAAAAGTATTCAGTGCATATCAAGACAAAGAACATTTTACATATGACACTTAACAAATGCTTATTTTCAGTAATAACAAAGAAAAAAGTATGAAGATTATAAAATCCAATATTTTCAACAGTTTTTTAAAAAAGACATTATTATTCAATCAATAACACATGCATGAAGAATCTACATGTTGTCAGCATCTGTAATTGTGTTAAAATTGATTAAACTTATCTAAGAAAATAGTCTCCTGAAGTTACATAAAACATAATACATTCAACTGCTCATTCAATATACATTCATGCAGAGCAACCATTTTACTAAACCCACATAAAATGCTTAATCTGAAATAGGATTCAAAAATTTCAACTAAAAAGTTACTAGAAGTCAATATGAAAGAAATTGAATAAATGCATCTGGAAGTAATTTCCAAAAGAACTGTAGAACAAAACTGTAAGAATTGCATTTATCCTTAAAATAGGTTAGATTTGAAACTTTCAAAAAGAAGTGCTATACTTTGAACATTGAGTATAAAAAGTTGGAAATATAAATACCACTAAGTCTAGAGAAGCATAAAAATTAATCTGCCTGAGTTAGAGAAATATGGAATATTAAATTTAAGGAAAATGTACCATGGCCAAGGAGCTCTTTATTAAAATCAAGATATTTGTATGTATTGAACTGCATATAAAGAGGAAATTTTGATTTTTCAAGGTTTTCATTTTACTATTAATGATTTATGAGTAAGAAAGTTGGTCAACAATGCATGCCTCAAAAACAACAAGAGGCATGTCTTGTTCTTCAGACCACAGAGTACTATGGAGATAAATTATCAAGTATTTGGTATTTAAAATATATATATATCAACAAACAGGAGTTGGAAATGCATCAGTACCACTATGTACAAAGTAAAACAAGCATGAGAAAGTTAAATAACTTAAAGACAAAATAATATACATTATGAGCTGAACAGTTTCCCCATAAAATTCATATGTTGAAGGTTTAACCTCAAGTACTTTAGTGTTAGGTGTTCATTTGTGTCCAACTCTGTGTGATTCCCAAGGAGTGTAGCTCACCAGGCTCCTCTGTCCATGGAATTCTCCAGGCAAGAATGCTGTAGTGGGTAGCCATTCCCTTCTCTATGGAATCTTCTCAACCCAGGGATCGAACCTGGGTCTCCCCTATTGCAGGCAGATTCTTTACCATCTAAGCCACCAGGGAAGCCCCCAAGTATTTTGGAATGTCTGTATTTTCAGATATGTCCTTTAAAATAGAATTAAAGAAAGGTTATTAGGGTGGATCCTAGTCCAATGCACAATCATGGGCCATGGTATTACGAACTATGTATGTTTAAAACTGAGGATAAATGAGTGAAATAGAAATAGTTTCTTTCATGGTAGGCTAAATTATACTTTGTAAGGAAACAATTTTACTTAAAAATAACTAACACATAACAAAATATTTAGAAAATGTCAAAATTTCTAAATAACAAAAGGCAGTCAAATATTCCACACAATTGATCAAATTCAAATGAATTCCTGGAAAAATAACTTTACATATTATTTGTCTTAGTTAAAACAGTATATCCTGATGACTCCAATTGAGTAGTTTTGGTCAATAAATCATATATGCAATGATCATTGGTGGTGTAATCACTAAGTTGTGTCCAACTCTTGTGAACACATGGACTGTGGCTCACCAGGCTCCTCTGTCCATGGGATTTCCCAGGCAAGAATACTAGAGGGGGTTGGCATTTCCTTCTCTAGGGGATCTTTCTGACCCAGGGATTGAACCCACGTCTCCTCCTTCATTGCAGGCAGATTCTTACTGAATGAACCACCAGGGAAGCTTGCAAAGACGTACTAATTGAAAAATGGGACGCCAACTTTAAAGGTAGATTCTTTACCACTGTGCCACCCCGGAAACCCTCAGAAAGATCATTAACTGAATTAAATTTTATTGATACTCCATCTCTTATTTAAAACCCAACAAAATAACCTTTAAAAAATTAGGTCCTTGTTCTCCTTCTCCTTCTTCTTTCATTCCTTTTTGTTTTTGAAAGACTGGGTATTTGGAACACTAGTTTGGAATAAATTATGAAGGAGGTAAAATAACCCCATTGCCATGTATTCACATTTTGGAATGTGATTCTGTTGAGATGTTTGCAGATGACAATATTTGACAGGAAGTCAGAGTTCAAAGTACTTTATAAAACTGTATCACTTGCTTGCCTTGTGCTATTTATTTAAACACTTAGTGTCCCATTTCTCAATCAGTGCAACCTCTTTTTGCCATGTGACCCCAGGGTCAGGATATTATATTATCATAAAAGCTCATGTTCATTCTGCATTTGACTTAAACTCTTTGATAATTTTTTTGACCTTTTGTCATTGTCTTCAGACAAAGAGACTGAAGCTAAATGACTTATTCAAGGGCACTAGGCCAGCCAGCATTATGCTATTGATTTAGATTAATAGTTTTTATTTTCCCAGTTGGACTGACCCCGTGAGCCTTGTCAACTCTAATTCCATTTCCATAAAATAGGGATAATAATGTTAACACCTAGATCAATTGAGTGTCTCAGTAATTATTCTCTTACACATGCAAAGTACTTTGAGCATAGAAAGTGAAGTGCAGTCTTTTAAATCACAAGCTGCTTAGAAGAGATGGCTTGAGAGATATTATAGGTCTGTTTGATTTTTGGATGAGCTGACACTTGGCAGAGGAATTAGATTTATTCCCTGTTGCTCAATATAGTGACTTTTCTTTCCTGGGTTGTTGTTTTTGCTCTTTTATAAAATCCAACAGAACTGAAGTATCTAAACATTACTATTGTGTCAGTTACCATGAAGGACTAGGTTACTATTTATTGAAATATTTTGACCGCTCTTTTTAGTAGTCCAATCCTCTTTGCAACAATTTAAACCCTCTTATTCAGAGAAGGCGATGGCACCCCACTCCAGTACTCTTGCCTGGAAAATCCCATGGACGGAGGAGCCTGGTAGGCTGCAGTCCATGGGGTCGCTCAGAGTCAGACAGGACTGAGCGACTTCACTTTCACTTTTCACCTTCATGCATTGGAGAAGGAAATGGCAACCCACTCCAGTATTCTTGCCTGGAGAATCTCAGGGACAGGGGAGCCTGGTGGGCTGCCGTCTATGGGGTCGCACAGAATCGGACACGACTGAAGCGACTTAGCAGCAGCAACATTCAAAGGTATCTTTTCTTTTTTTTTTTGAGTTACTTTTGAAATTATTTAATACTCACTTATTTAATTACTGTTTTTTTTTACAAATTAGGTTTACTTTTAAAATTCTATCATTTTTCTCTTCCTTCAGTCATTTACTAATTTACAAATCCTATAGGACAAGAATGTTTGTTTATTGTTATCATTGTGGCAGTGATGGTAGCTTAATCATTATTATGATTAAGATTATCAATATCTTATGGGTATACATTAAACTTCTACATAATGTCTAGCTATGTTGGTGAAGGGCACAGAGTTAGTAGCAGCACCAGTGATTCTTTCCTAACACCATGCTGTTTATCATTATCTATCTATATATTTCTGACTAAAATTTTACTTCTCCTCTCTTTACATTTTTTATTTCAATTTTCCTTTTGTGGGAGTGTATCTGCAATTTGATACCTTTTCCAAAATAGAAAATTGCTTGTAGACTTAAAGTGCAGTTTGGAAATATAAGATGTCAATTAAAATGTCTATTTCTCAGAAATGTTGTATGATTGTCCTAAGTTAGCAAATCACACAGGATCATTTTACTTTCTTTTCATTTCCTGAATAATCTCATTTGTGACAATTAGCTCAGATAATGTGCACTGTATCATTTGCATTATATTGCAAAATATTATTTCACTTTTACTTTCAGTATTGCCTCTGCTATGACTCATATATTTCCATCAAACATGCATTTAGCTTATGTGTAAAATTAGATATTGTTCCTCAAAAAAGAAAAGGGCTTTGCCCATGACATAAAACTGGCAAATTGCAGTATATTTTCTGACATAGTCTCAAGCATTGTATTATGCTCAGCAAAAGCTCAGCACTCAGTTACAAACTGCTCATTTACCTGTGCTTCGCAAATGTAATAATTTGTGTCAGGGCATCCCCTAGAGAAGTTGGTTAACTAATCCAGATAGAGTTAATACTTTTAATCCATATTTGACCAAAAGAGTGTTCTATTGTTTTCAGTTTATTTTACAGACATCTATAAAATATATCTGCTGCTGCTACTGCTAAGTCACTTCAGTCGTGTCCCAATCTGTGTGACCCCAGAGATGGCAGCCCACCAGGCTCCCCCATCCCTGGGATTCTCCAGGCAAGAACACATAATAAAAATTAATGATTTGGAGTTTCCAAATCATTTAATGTTAACATTTCTTATATTTTTCACTCTAACAACTTTATAAACCAATCTCCCATGCTATACAGTAGCCCACCTTCAGTTTGAAAATAACTTTAAAAAAAAAAATTCAGTTGGAAATGGAGAGTTTTAGAAGTCCCTCAATTTTCTAATTATTTTAAAAATAGGTGTCAAAATTTCCTTTATCATCCCAATTTAAGAACTAATATGAAAGTTTTAAGTAACGTTCTAATACTTGCAACTCTGTTTTAAGTGTCTGAATGATTTGTGCTATACGTGTATGTGTGTGCATGCCAAGTCATTTCGATCATGACCAGCTCTGTGCAACTCTATGGACTGTAGCCATCCAGGCTCCTCTGTTCATGGGATTCTCCAGGCAAAAATATGGAGTGGGTTGCCATGCCCTTCTCCAGAGGATCTTACTGACCCGGGGATCGAACCTGTGTCTCTTAGGTCTCCTGCTTTGGCAGGCAGGTTGTATTTGCAGTGTAATGAGAATGCTACAGTACACATCGGAAAACCTAAACATGCTGCTCGATTTAGTTCAGTTCAGTCACCCAGTCATGTACGATTCTTCGTGGATCCATGGACTGCAGCATGACAGGCTTCCCTGTCCATCAACAACTCCCGGAGCTTACTCAAACTCATGTCCATCGAGTCAGTGATGCCATCCAACAATCTCATCCTCTGTCGTCCCCTTCTCCTCCCGCCCTCAATCTTTCCCAGCAACAGGGTCTTTTCCAAGGAGTCAATTCTTCGCATCAGGTGGCCAAAGTATTGGAGTTTCAGCTTCAACATCAGTCCTTCCAATGAACACCCAGGACTGATCTCCTTTAGGATGGACTGGTTGAGTCTCCTTGCAGTCCAAGGGACTCTCAAGAGTTTTCTCCAACACCACAGTTCAAAAGCATTAATTCTTCAGTCCTCAGCTTTCTTATAGTTGGACTCTCACATCTATACATAACGACTGGAAAAACCAAAGCTTTGACTAGATGGACCTTTGCTGGCAAAGTAGTATCTCTGCTTTTTAATATGCTGTCTAGGTTGGTCATAACTTTTTTTTTTCCCCAAGGAGCAAGTGTCTTTTAATTTCATAGCTGCAATCACCATTTCCAGTGATTTTGGAGCCTCAAAAAAGATATTATCTCACTGTTTACATTGTTTCCCCATCTATTTCCCATGAAGTGATGGGACTGGATGCCATGATCTTAGTTTTCTGAATGTTGAGCTTTAAGCCAACTTTTTCACTCTCCTCTTTTACTTTCATCAAGAGGCTCTTTAGTTCTTCTTCACTTTCTGCCATA
Organism: Bos taurus; assembly: GCF_002263795.3. NCBI lineage: Eukaryota > Metazoa > Chordata > Mammalia > Artiodactyla > Bovidae > Bos > Bos taurus. The sequence continues at coordinate 48,162,990 of NC_037333.1, read as the reverse complement.
AGGGTGGTATCATCTGCATATCTGAGGTTATTGATATTTCTCCCAGCAATCTTGATTCCAGCTTGTGCTTCATCCAGCCTGGCATTTTGCATGATGTACTATGCATATAAGTTAAATAAGCAGGGTGACAATATACAGCCTTGACGTACTCCTTTCCCAATTTGGAACCAGTCTGTTGTTCCATATCCTGTTCTAACTGCTGCTTCTTGACCTGCATACAGATTTCTCAGAACATGCTATATATTTTATTGAGTGTATATTGCAATGAAATATATATTACATCATAATTAAATACAATGCACAAATGTACATTATACCGAATTTCAAATCAATGATATACATTATGTACCAGATTAAGTGCATAATACAATTAATGTTTTATTGAAATTGTATTTAAATACAAAAATCTGTAATTTATCAGCACCTATGTGCTATCTATCTATAAGGATGGCGTGAACTTTGTGGTGCTTTACATTAGTAAAAATCCTGTTTAATGAATGATTTCCATGAGAGAACAAAGAATAAATTACATTCTGAATATTTCAAAGAGTAGAAAGCAACATAGCTTTTCAGTTCCTCACCTTCAGGTGTATAAATTTATTCTTCTTGTAATAGGAACATTTAGATCACTATTTTTAAAGTTAATTGGTTTAATTTTATGCTCCAATATTCTTGCCTGGAGAATTCCAAGGACAGAAGAGCCTGTCAGTCTACAGTCTATGGGGTTGCAAAGAGTCAGACACAACTGAGCAACTAACATCATATATTATACATGTAAGTCTTTACAAGTTATTAATTTCTGAAAATGCAAGGGAAAAATTAATGACATAATTTAGGTATTTGTTTCAATAAAAAGAGTGTTTTAACACTTTTTTGTTAGAAATTATTTTTTAAATTTAAATATTAACAATAGCCACACTTGGTTTATGCTTTGCATTAGGTATAAAAAGATACTGCAATAACATGGAAGTTAATGAGATAAGCTGAATTTTATAAGCATAAGCAATAAGGTAAGTTTATTAATTTTCTATAAAGTTCAAATTGTTGAGTTTACCTCTACATTGGGCTTTAAAATATTCAAAAATAGAAATTTGATTAATGGTTTCTCACTTTCTACACACACCACTAACCAGACTAATCTTTTTCTGTCATTTATTCATGTGACAAAATAGATTTATTGATTCAACACACTTGTATTGAGTCTTATAATTTCCTAGCTAGTTATTCAGTGGTTCCAGGAAGCTTAACTCCCACCTAATTTTCAGTCCTTTTCCATCTAAAATTTCCAACTTAACCACTTTTCCCTTTTACTGTCAAACCAACAGTTCCTCTTTGGTGAACTACAAATACCACGTAATACTAAATATCTCACTTTTATTCCCACCTGCCTTTCCTGACTAATCTAATTTTAATCTATTTTGAGCCACAACACTTGGAGTATATAATCAAGTTTTGTTACCACATAATACATTTTAGTTGTTTATCAAATGTTAATTATATATTCAAACTTACAATACGAGTTTTGCATAAGCTTCTGTGGGAAAGGATCATTCATTCCGAATGTTTCTCTTTTCCCTAAGTAGAAAAGCATACATATAAAATCAATGTCGTTTGTATACCTTAAATCCATGTTTTCTATTATCACACTCCTTGATTAGTTAATTCCTTTATCATGCCACAAAGATTATGTTAAAAGCTTCCCATCTGATGGTTCTGTGGGCTCTTCCACACTGCCAACAAATCCTCATTACACACTCAAAGCTGACCTCTCCATTATCTTTGCACCATACTCTGAAGACCTCCAGTACAGAAGAAAGGCCAAATCCCATACGCAGTAGACCCTCCAACACTGGCTTGTGTTTTGCTCTTTTTTTACTGTTTTTCTCCAAAGGTGTACTGGATATTTTACTATCTTCAGAGAACATCTGTCCCCTTTCATTGTTTTGCATATTTGTTCACAATTCTTGCTTGGAATATCAGAGAAATTGAAAATAAAGAACCATGATAAAATAACTCTTTGATATTCTATAGCTTAAGTAGGATTAACGTTAAAACATTACTTATTGCTCTCCTTCAATGTAAGGCAATGTTATAACTTTCAGTCTTCCTTAAGTTCCTTATTTATGCAGTGAATATGCCCAGCAATAATTTATTTCTCCTTTCTTAAAGTACTTTGTATATATAAGAAGGTCTTAGACTTTTTGGTCTTATAACTTCTTCATATTTTTTAAAATTAGTAAAGTTGCCAGTTAGGTTTGTGTGAGGTACATGGATTGGTAAAGTAATGATGCATTAACCCCTTTAAAATAGTAGATCAATTACATGATAATATAAGGCAATTTTAATGAAAATTAAGTATATTTTTTAGAGAGAAAAAAGCACAAAGAATGGCATTGTTATATTTTACATATTTTTTAAATATCTTGCTTAATAGAAGACATCCTGATCCTATTTGTTCCTAATATGTTGTTTTGGTTGGCATATGTGAAGAAACCTAGCCTCATACAGATAGATAATTTGTGGTGTTTAAAACTTCTACACAGATTTTTATTTCTTCTCAACATGGCAAATAACCAGTAAGCCTTGATTGTTGATCTCTTTTGATGCTGATGTCATAGGATCATTTTATCTTATGGAATCAAAATTTTATGCAAAATATAGAGAGGGGGAGATAATTCTCTCAATTATCAGCTCTGAATTGCTGAGAAAATCATATGAACAAACGTTCTTCTTCATTCTCGTATTACTCTGCCCTAAGGTCTTCATTATTCTTTTGATTTCCTGTGTTTATGTTACAGTTGACCAGTTTGTGTTTCCTTCAGGGCTGTTTTCTCACTCTAGATGATGACCTCCTACAGCTTTTGAGACCACTGGTTTGACCTTCTAAAATGTCTGTATGACTTAGTAAGACATGTTCTCACTTTAACACCTCTCTTCTCTCATTGAATGTCTCTGGCAGCCCACTCCCCTCCCTTTTTTAAACAAATAAAATAGTATCATTTTTTTTAATTAAATTGGGCAAAAAGAGATTGAATATCATAATATTATTAACTAAATTGGTTAAATTTAAAGAATTTTTAAGGTAGTAACTGTGGCCCTTATATCTTATGGTACTACAAGCATATTATATACATATATATATATATATATATATATATATATTTAGTAAATACTTTTGGGTTGGTTGATATATGTGGTAGATTGGTTGCAATGATGGCCCTGTTAATGATCTCTTATATCCATACAACTTGATTTTGAAGTTTCTTCCTTCAGTAAATGAAATTAATTTTCCCACTTCTGAAATCTGTGTTTGACTTGTGTTTTTTTTTTTTTTAAATGGAATACAATTAATGCTGTACAAATTCTGAGTTTTGTCCTTAAGAGCCTTGAAGACAAGGGTCTAATTTTTCTCCTCCCCTTCCTCCATGCTCTTTTTCTCTTCTCTCTCCCTTTGTCTCCCTTTCCCCCTCTTCCATCTCCACCAAGAGAAAAGTCTGGACTAGCCTGCTGCAGTATGAGTCAACACGAAAGAGGCTCTCATCCTACAGGCAGGTTACACCTAGAAGCAGATTGCAAACTCACCAGTCCAGTTTCTTTTTTTTTTTTTTTTCATTCTTCCTTTTATTTTTTATTTATTTTTTTTAAATTTTATTTTATTTTTAAACTTTACATAATTGTATTAGTTTTGCCAAATATCAAAATGAATCCGCCACAGGCATACATGTGTTCCCCATCCTGAACCCTCCTCCCTCCTCCCTCCCCATACCATCCCTCTGGGTCGTCCCAGTGCACCAGCCCCAAGCATCCAGTATCGCGCATCGAACTTGGACTGGCAACTCGTTTCTTACATGATATTCTACATGTTTCAATGTCACTCTCCCAAATCTTTCCCACCCTCTCCCTCTCCCACAGAGTCCATAAGACTGTTCTATACATCAGTGTCTCTTTTGCTGTCTCGTACACCAGGTTATTGTGACCATCTTTCTAAATTCCATATATATGCGTTAGTATACTGTATTTCTGTTTTTCCTTCTGGCTTACTTCACTCTGTATAATAGGCTCCAGTTTCATCCACCTCATTAGAACTGATTCAAATGTATTCTTTTTAATGGCTGAGTAATACTCCATTGTGTATATGTACCATGGCTTTCTTATCCATTCATCTGCTGATGGACATCTAGGTTGCTTCCATGTCCTGGCTATTATAAACAGTGCTGCGATGAACATTGGGGTACACGTGTCTCTTTCCCTTCTGGTTTCCTCAGTGTGTATGCCCAGCAGTGGGATTGCTGGATCATAAGGCAGTTCTATTTCCAGTTTTTTAAGGAATCTCCACACTGTTCTCCAGAGTGGCTGTACTAGTTTGCATTCCCACCAACAGTGTAAGAGGGTTCCCTTTTCTCCACACCCTCTCCAGCACTTATTATTTGTAGACTTTTGGATCGCAGCCATTCTGACTGGTGTGAAATGGTACCTCATAGTGGTTTTGATTTGCATTTCTCTGATAATGAGTGATGTTGAGCATCTTTTCATGTGTTTGTTAGCCATCTGTATGTCTTCTTTGGAGAAATGTCTATTTAGTTCTTTGGCCCATTTTTTGATTGGGTCATTTATTTTTCTGGAGTTGAGCTGTAGGAGTTGCTTGTATATTTTTGAGATGAGTTGTTTGTCAGTTGCTTCATTTGCTATTATTTTCTCCCATTCTGAAGGCTGTCTTTTCACCTTGCTGATAGTTTCCTTTGATGTGCAGAAGCTTTTAAGGTTAATTAGGTCAAATTTGTTTATTTTTGCTTTTATTTCCAATATTCTGGGAGGTGGGTCATAGAGGATCCTGCTGTGATGTATGTCAGAGAGTGTTTTGCCTATGTTCTCCTCTAGGAGTTTTATAGTTTCTGGTCTTACGTTTAGATCTTTAATCCATTTTGAGTTTATTTTTGTGTATGGTGTTAGAAAGTGGTCTAGTTTCATTCTTTTACACGTGGTTGACCAGATTTCCCAGCACCACTTGTTAAAGAGATTGTCTTTAATCCATTGCATATTCTTGCCTCCTTTGTCAAAGATAAGGTGTCCATATGTGCGTGGATTTATCTCTGGGCTTTCTATTTTATTCCATTGATCTATATATCTGTCTTTGTGCCAGTACCATACTGTCTTGATAACTGTGGCTTTGTAGTAGAGCCTGAAGTCAGGGAGGTTGATTCCTCCAGTTCCATTCTTCTTTCTCAAGATCGCTTTGGCTATTCGAGGTTTTTTGTTTTTCCATACAAATTGTGAAATTATTTGTTCTAGCTCTGTGAAGAATACTGTTGGTAGCTTGATAGGGATTGCGTTGAATCTATAAATTGCTTTGGGTAGTATACTCATTTTCACTATATTGATTCTTCCAATCCATGAACATGGTATATTTCTCCATCTATTAGTGTCCTCTTTGATTTCTTTCACCAGTGTTTTATAGTTTTTTTATATATAGGTCTTTAGTTTCTTTAGGTAGATATATTCCTAAGTATTTTATTCTTTCCGTTGCAATGGTGAATGGAATTGTTTCCTTAATTTCTCTCTCTGTTTTCTCATTATTAGTGTATAGGAATGCAAGGGATTTCTGTGTGTTGATTTTATATCCTGCAGCTTTACTATAGTCATCCAGTTTCGATGCACGATACTGGATGCTTGGGGCTAGTGCACTGGGACGACCCAGAAGGATGGTATGGGGAGGGAGGAGGGAGGAGGGTTCGGGATGGGGAACACATGTATACCTGTGGCAGATTCATTTTGATATTTGGCAAAACTAATACAATTATGTAAAGTTTAAAAATAAAAAAAATAAAAAATAAAAAAAAAGACACATAAGAAAGAGCACTGAGACCAGAAGAACCACTAGAATGACCTCAGGCTAAACTGTGTTCAGTTGCTCAGTTTTGTCCAACTCTTTGTGACCATATGAACTGTAGCCCACCAGGTTCCTCTGTCCATGGGATTTTCCCTGGAAAGAATACTGGGGTGGGTTGCCAATTCCTCCTCCAGGGGATCTTCTCAACTCAGGGATCTAACCCACATCTCCTGCATTGGCAGTTGGATTCTTTACTAATGAGCCATCAAAGGAAGTCTTGCAGGCTAAATTATTGATCAAGAAAATCATGACCAAATTATTAAATAACCAAAATAAATGGCTCTTACTTAAAGTATTAACATTTGGAAAGGTTTGTTACTAAGCAATATGTAAATGATACAACATTGTAGAGGGTTATATATATATATATATATATGTGTGTGTGTGTGTGTATAGTGGTTTCTTTTTCATATATTACTGTCTGGAAATTATATATTTTTGGCTTGAGATAAAATTGATTATACAGTGAAAAATAAACTTTCCAACCTTAAGATGTATAAAATTCTCGTTTCTTGGTGAATTTCATGTTCAGTTTATTTCAGTCTCTTGTTCAAAGTTATCCATGACTGCATGACTTTAGATGAATAATCTAAGAAAACTTTGTCTTAGAGAAGATGCTTTTATAAATAAATGTTAAATGCTAAAATTTTCTTTTCCAATTCATCACCACTCCTGTGTAATTTATTCAAAATATTTTCTGATGCTATTCTACTTCTGGCCTCACAGTGTATTAGATATAGATAATAAAAGAAAGAAATAATGATCACTGGCAATGATTCTCATAATTCCTTAAAACAATAGTGATAAAATAAAATGATAAGTGGTAGACGATTAATTTCCACTTCCTATTCCCTCTTAATTTCTATTACAATAAAAATGGATCAATATTTAATTCATTCAACAAACAGTATATCCACCCTGAAACAGGTGTGGTCCAGGATCATAACAGCCTGTACAGTGGAGAATAAAATAAAAGTGGACTCTGCTATTATGGAGCTGATAGTAAAGCTAAGGAAAATAAACATCATTCAATAACTATACAAATTATATATCATAGTAAGAGCCACAAATGAAAATAATATGACCTATAAAAAAAAAACTGGGGGTGAGGTGGACTATAAATTGAGGATCCACGAAAGTGTCCTATTAAAAGTGACATTTAAAGAGAGTTAAAGGTTGAGTAGGAAACAAATACATTGCAAATATAGGAAGATAATGCCAGAGAGAAGAAATAACACATGTAAATGCCTTAACTTGAGAAGCATGTTGCTATTTGAAAGAAATAAAATATCAGTTTAGTTTTTGGAGTAAGAGATAATTGATGATCCATTAGTTTGGAGATGAAGGTGAACAATTGACATTGTGTTGCTAAGTATACCTTGATGAGGATTATATATAATATACTAAGTGCACAGTGAGTCAGTGAAGAGATGCAAGGAAGCTGGAGGTAAGATTCAATATATATCTTCTTTTTCTTTTAGTTGAGCATTTTACAGACCTACAGTTCATAAATCATAAATGTATATTTGTATTAGTAAGGATTCTTCAGAGAAACAGAAACAGTAGGAGATAGATAGATGATAAATTTATGATGAAGAATTGGCTGACATTATTATGGAGACTGAGGTCTCATGATTTGATGTTTGCAAACTGGAGATCTAGGAAAGCCAGTAATATCATCAGTCTAAGTCTGAAGGCCGGAGAACCAGGGGAACCAACCCATGTGGTATTAAACCAAATTTCTTAGTCAAAGGGCTGGAGAATGTGGGATGAGATGTCCCAGCCCAAAGAGGCAGGCGGGAAGGAAAACAGTATAAATTTCTCCTTCCTCTGCTGCTGCTGCTGCTGCTAAGTCGCTTCAGTCCTGTCTGACTCTGTGCGACCCCATAGACGGCAGCCCACCAGGCTCCCCCATCCCTGGGATTCTCAAGGCAAGAACACTGGAGTGGGTTGCCATTTCCTTCTCCAATGCATGAAAGTGAAAAGTGAAAGGGAAGTCGCTCAGTTGTGTCCGACTCCTAGCGACCCCATGGACTGCAGCCCACCAGGCTCTTCCATCCATGGGATTTTCCAGGCAAGAGTACTGGAGTGGGTTGCCATTGCCTTCTCCGCTCCTTCCTCTACCAGTTGTTTTATTCAGACACTCAAGGGGTTGAATAATGCCCCTCCCCACATTATTGAGCCCACTGATGCAAATGTGAATCTTGTACGGAAATGGTCTCATATACACATCCAGAATCTGCCCCCTCCTCCACCTCATGAGCATGACACACAAAATTAACCATCACAGTATTCAAATAATAATAATCAAATGAACACACTTTGTAAATTGTGTCTGTTGCCAGAGACCACCTTCAGTAGCTTCTTCCTATCTTTATCCCACCCTTTTCCTAGGGTCCATCATCCCCCTGACACTCAACATTTTAGATAAATTTTGTCTCTTTAAAATTTTATATAAATAACATCACATAGCAAATACTCAGTGTCTGACTTATTTTATTTTGTTTCTGCCTGCAGCAACAGTAATATACTCCATCTATTTTCTGTATAATATTCTGTATTCTAGCAATAGCTCTATTTATTTATTTATTCTATTATTGATGGGCATTTAGACACTATATTTTGTTTTTCTGTAAGGCTAATACATCCATCAACACTGTAGATTTTGTTGCATCTGTACACACACATTTTTTTTTTTTTTTTTGCTGAATAAATACAGAAGAGAAAAATTGCTAGACCAAAGGGCATATGTATATTCAAATTTAGTACTACTAATAAAACAGTTTCCAAGGCCTGTTGTGCTCAATTGCAGTTCTGCTAGTGGAATAAAGTAAAAGAGAAATAAATTTACTATAGGGGAAAAAAATAAGAAATAAACTTGTCTGTTGGGATTTTGTCACTGGAAGGAAAGAAAAAGAAATCTCTCCTGAGAATTCATACTCACAAACTGGTCCTCATCTGGATTTGCAGCTAGTGAGCTAAAACTTTCAAGTTGAGAATTTATTTTTAAGTGATTCCATGTAAGTCCCTTCAGGCACCAGGCAGAAGAAGCAAATGCAAGTACTCTCCAGAGAAATGCTTCTTTCAATCAGGCCTGACCGCAAGCCCATAAATAATGTTTCAGAAGAAATAAAATCAAAGTTAAAAAATCACACAACTAATAATAAAAGAAACAAGCATGAGCAAGAATTTGCAGAAAAAAGACACAGAAAAGTTAGATTGCCAAAAAGTACAGATTTGGGGGTTGTAAGACAAAATAAAATTTAATTGATTATGTATTATTTTAGATAAATAAAGCAATTAAAATATAAACACTTAGGAGACAAAGCAAATATCTAAGGAGACAAGAAAAAGGATCAACTAAAATGTAAACTGAATTATATAAATTTTGTAAATAGAATCACAGAAGAAAAAAAGTTAAATATTTTGAAAAGAAGATAAGAAATGCAGATGACTAAGAAGATATAACATGCCTAGATGCATAAGAAAGAGATGTTACAATATTCAAAGAGATAATGGTTGATAATTTTCTTCTACTTTGGGAATAATCCTCAGATTTAGAAATATAATCAGTTCTTAACAATTTTAAGTAAAAAGAAATCAGAACTTATACATGTTACAGTTTAATCTGAACAAAAGCTTAAAAAAAAAAAAAAAAACTTGAAAATTGTATAGAATGATAAGATAAATTACCTACAGAGGCACCATGAGAACTGACTTTCCAATAGTTAAAGTAGTAAGTAGAAGACATAATTTCATGCATTGTGCTAAGAGAAAGTAACTGTGAGCCTAAGAATGAATCCCAGTGGCTTCCTGGCCTATCTTCCAAGAATGAAGAAAAAATAAAGCTTGATTGGATGAATCCAAATTTAGGTTTGTTCTCTCTTTCTTTTTTTTTTTTTTTGCTTTGGTTTCTATTGTTTTTATCACCAAACCCCTCTATATAAATATTCTCTAGGTTATGCACCAGATAAAGTGGAATAAATCCCAGACAGAAAATTGTTTGGCACATACACACACACAAAAATCATGAACCAAGATATTAGAAATATATGGGGACATATAAATAAACATTTCTTGAATAACTCAATGATAGTATCACCACATTTGAGGGGTGTATTTATTTCTTTGAGCAGCTGTAGTCAAGTGCCACAAACTGGGCTGCTGTAAACAACGGGACTTTATTCTTTCACACTTCGGGAGGTAGAAAGTTCAGAGCTCTCTCTGAAGTCTCTAGAAGATTACTGATTGCATGCTTTTCTCTTAGCTTCTGATATTGCTGGCAAATCTTGACATTCTTTGGCTTGTAGATGCATCATTCTTGTCACTGCTCCATTGCCACATGGCATTCTCATTGTATGTCTGAGTATCTCTTCTCCTCTCGTAAAGAAACCAGTTATACTTGATTTAGGTCTCACTCGTGGGGTTGCAAATAGTCTGACATGACTTAGCAACTAAACCAGCACCCCTACTGCAGTATGAGGGCTTCCAGGTGACACTAGTGGTAAAGAATCACCTGCCAAGGCAAGAGACGTGGATTCAATCCCTGAGTCAGGAAAATCCCCTGGAGTAGGAAGCAGCAACCCATTACAATATTCTTGCCTGAAAAACTCCATAGACAGAAGAGGCTGATGGGTTACAGTCCATTGGATTGCAAAGGAGTCAGATATGACTGAGCTACTGAGCAAAGAGAGCTACTGCTAGTATGACCTCATTGTAACTTGACTATATCAGCAGAGATTCTATTTCTGAATGAACTCACAGTCTCAGGTAAGGAGGATTAGAATTTAAACTTACCTTTTCAGGAGACACAATCAACTCACACAATGGATTAAAATAAAATATAAAATCTAAGAATAGAAAAAAGAGGGAGAAAAGGGAATTACGCTAAACTGTTCTTAGGCCCTTGTAATATTCTAGAGAAGAATAAATTTATTAAGTTTCAGTTCAGTTCAGTCAGTTCAGTTGCTCAGTCGTGTCTGACTCTTTGTGACCACATGACTTGCAGCAGCCAGGCCTCCCTGTCCAGCACCAACTCCTGGAGTTCACTTAAACTTACGTCCATCGAGTTGGTGATGCCATCCAGCCATCTCATCCTCTGTCGTCCCCTTCTCCTCTTGGCCCCAATCCCTCCCAGCATCAGAGTCTTTTCCAATGAGTCAATTCTTCACATGAGGTGGCCAAAGTACTGGAGTTTCAGCTTTAGCATCATTCCTTCCAAAGAACACAGAGGGCTGATCTCCTTCAGAATGGACTGGTTGGATCTCCTTGCAGTCCAAGGGACTCTCAAGAGTCTTCTCCAACACCACAGTTCAAAACCATCAATTCTTCAGCACTCAGCTTTCTTCACAGTCCAACTCTCACATCCATACATGACTACTGAAAAAACCATAGCCTTGACTAGACGGACCTTTGTTGGCTAAGTAATGTCTCTGCTTTTGAATATGTCATCTAGGTTGGTCATAACTTTCCTTCCAAAGAGTAAGCGTCTTTTAATTTCATGGCTGCAATTACCATCTGCCGTGATTTTGGAGCCCCCCAAAATAAAGTATGACACTGTTTCCACTATTCTCTTATCTATTTCCCATAAAGTGATGGGACCAGATGCCATGATCTTCTTTTTCTGAATGTTGAGCTTTAAGTCAACTTTTTCACTCTCCTCTTTCACTTTCATCAAGAGGCTTTTTAGTTCCTCTTCACTTTCTGCCATAAGGGTGGTGTCCTCTGCGTATCTGAGGTTATTGATATTTCTCCCAGCAATCTTGGTTCCAGCTTGTGCTTCTTCCAGCACAGCATTTTAGACTTTATTATTTGAGCATACATGATGAAAATATTACTTGTATGTAATTAATACATAATAAAAGATTAAAATCAAACTAAAGACGTTTATGTTCTTATAAGAATGAAAGTTCTTAGCAGAGATCCTAAATAATAAATAAATAAAGGGGAAAAAAACCTAGATTTTAGAAAACTTCCTTGTGGTAACAGAGGAGTTATATGTATGTGCTTTGTCTTAAATATTCTAAAAGCAAGGAGAGTTGTTTTGTAGTTTTCATTGAATGCTTCATGTCATGATCATTAAGGAAAGAAAATGACAGTTGTTAACAAAAAAATATTGCTAATGGCAAAGTAAAAACACTGCATATTACTCAGTGTAAGACAAGTTTCTCTTCTATCTCTCTGCCATTGCAACTCAGGTACTATCACTATAAGGAGCATATAGAACATTAAGAAAATTTTTTCACAAAGAATTTCTAACCAGGAAATTAGTTTTAATCAAACTTTCACATTCCTATTACTATAAGTCATGCACTGGCATACAAAAATGACTTTGTTATACAGAAGTGTTCTGTAAAATGATATTTACATCAATTGAAATTTATATGAATCAAGTAAACAGAAAAGTAAATATTTTCTTCATGGTCTTTCCACCTGAACTTCACAACCTCCGCTCCACTTACCTGGCTTTACAGAGCCAAATAGATCCATCTAAATTCTCTTGGTCATTCTACCTGGGGACAATTGGAGCAAGCTTATTTGCTATTTTTACCTGCTAATTACCTATTTGCAACAGAATTTTAAAATATTACCCTAATTTAGATCCTTATTTCCTTTTGTTATATGCAATTCCCTGTTACTTTGTTTAAATAGGTTATGTCTTTGGTGGTAGTTGTCTGTGAGTGAGATTCGCTCTGTTGGGTCATTGTTGTCTGTACCTGTTATTCTAATTTTAGGACACCGCATATGTGAAAGGGAAACAGACTCTATAAATTTGGGTACTACAGTTTATGTTTGCCAGTTATCAAGGGACTTGGCTGGAAAATGTGCAATTTTGTGAAAATTCTTCCTAAGAGAACTGTTTGCTGAAAGGGATTGATAGGTTCTCACATGTACAAACTAGTTACTTTTATTACATTTTATTTGTGGTTGGTCTCATTCTTCTTGTCAGGAATGATGATATCTGTTCTACACATAGGTCAGGGAGGAGAACAGGCTGGGAAAGGCTAGGTCTTTCTTCGTTAGCAATTAGAAGCTGCTTGATGCATTAAGTGCCTATGGATAAATAAAACTACTATAATTGCAGAACCATTTTTAGAATTGCACATCCATTGAGGCATTTTGCCATGCAGCAATAAACTATCAGGCAGTACCTGAACTGTTTATATCAGTTAATTAGAAAATGGATATGAAAATGAATAGATTAATTCAACAACTTATGTAAGAAAAGCAATTGTATCTTAGCACCTCAAACCTCTACTATTTTCTTTTGTTTCCCCCCTTTATTTCAAGAACAACTCATATGTGAATTTCCATTATAAAGAAACAACTAAAAACAAGTTATCATTTTTCTCGTTAACTGGTATCAATAAAATATTTTATTCCTGTTTCTTGAACACAATGGCTATATCATGCCTATCTATGTAGCTCACAAATGAGATAACCCTGATGGTTCAATGGTTAAGAATTCACCTGCCAATGCAGGGGATGTGAATTCAATGTCTGGTTGGTAAGAGCCCACATGCCACAGAGCAACTAAACCTGTGCAATGCAACCAAGACCCAGTGCAACCAAAAATAAAATAAATAAATAAATGTACAAGAAGCTCACAAATAGAATCTTAAATCATTTGTTCTGGCTCCTTCTCTCCCTCATGAAGAAATACAGCATGCCCACCAAAGAGCAAATTGGATAGTCATTCATTTATTTATTCCACATTTTCTTGAGTGCCAAGTGTAACAAGCACTATATAAAATTAATAAAATAGAGAACAATGACATGATGGTTCAGAGAGCTTGCTTTTTAGGGACTTCCCTGCAGGTCTAGCAGTTAAGAATCTGCCTGCCAGTGCCAGGGACACAGGTTCAATCACTGGAAGGGAAATAAGCCCACATATCATGGGGTAACTAAGGGCTCACCCGACAAAATAAGATTATTTAATTAGTTAAGATACATTAAAAGTAAAAGAAATGTTAAGAAACTTATCCACACATTAAAAAAAAAAGAAACCTTGCTTTTTAGATGAGCATTTATAACATAAACATAAAATATATGAAAATACTCATTCAACATGTGAGATAATATCAGATTTTAATTTGTACTATCAATGAAATAACAAATGTTTACATAAAAGGATATCAGTGAGTCTACTTTAGATGCAGTGATCAGGTAAAGCTTCCATAGGGATGGGTGTTTGCCTCATGAACAGTATTGAGTCACTCAAGTCAAAGAAACAGAAAGAAAAATCAAGGTCATGAGAGTAGGAAATGGATTCCCTGTCCTCATGTCTTATTCCTCAAGTGAAACTGATAAAATGTACTGATTATTGTTTAGTAAGAAAAACACAGAATCCCATATGGTTAGAAGACAGGCTAGAGATGTATAAGCAGAACCCAATAATAAGTGCTTTGGATTTTATTCTACATACTGCAGAAAACAGCTGAGCAACTTTAAGCAGGGGGGTCACCTGCTCTGACTTACATTTTGAAAATAAGGTATAGGTTACTATGTGAAGAATGGATTTGTTCCGGAAAAGAGGAAAGTGGGAAATCAATTAGTGAAAAATGTCATTCATTAGGACAGTGGTAATTGAGATGGTGAGAAGGGTATATCTCAGGATTCGTCTTGTAAAAGATTAATAAACAGAATCTCAACTAAGTTAGTTTGAGACACCAGATGGAGATCTCTCATGCCTTACGAAGACAGCAGAGCCCAATAGGAAGAAGTACATCTCTTCTTTCCTGGGAAGAAGTAAGTCAAAGACAGGCCATGAACTCTGTCTTCTATAGCTCTCCCAACTTTTCCTTTCTATAAAAGTGTTCTACCCATCCCATGTGTGGCTTGCATAAGTCTCACCATGTTTGCAGATCTGGAATTGCAATTCTCTACTGATCTCAAATAAACTATTTTTCACTAGAGAAATATTTGGTAGTCTATTTGTCTCAGGTCAACAGTCTTCAGCAATTGTTTGGATGATATTGTCATTTCCTAAGATGAAAATCCTGGGCAAGAATTACATTGAAGGGAAAAGTGATGATTCTGTTTTAAAAATGTAAAGTTGGAAATATTTAAGATGTGTTCAAGTAGATCTGTCAAGCAAGCTGTTGTAAATGTAGTTCAAAAGAGATATATAGGCTAAAATATGTGTGTCTTGGAGTTATTGGCACATAGGTGATGTTTAAAGTCATGATATCAATGGGGTATCTTAAGGGGAGGAAATTCAAGGCTTAGGTATCAGGTCAAAACATGACCTCAGGGATAGACTGTGAAAAAGTAGCCATTGAGATGGGAGAGACCCTAGAAGAGTGTTCTATGATAAGGTAAAAATGCATTTCAAGAAAAAAGTGAGGGATTTATTATCTTGGACATCATTGATGGGTCAAATAAGATAAGGAACTAGAATCATTTAGTAAATTTGCTCCATGTAGAACCTTGCTAGGGCTACCAAAGCAAAGTTATCCAGTCACTGGGTAGATTCTGCTTTGCTGTGAGAGATTTACTCAGCATAGCATAGACAACTTAATTCATAAAAAGAGGAAATTGTATGTCAGTAACCCTTTAGTATGTCATAGGATGTCTCTTCCTTATGGGTACACATTATAAGCAAAATATGTACCCTTTTGCTATTTCTCATGGTAACATTAGTAATCAATTCCAGATAGATTCTAATTTCATAAAATCTCTTCTAGGAAACCCAGAGAAATTTCTTTACTATAGAAAGGTAAATAAAATGAGTATGGTAACTGCTATAATCCAGTTTATACGTAACACACATTAGGACCACATAGCAGAGAATGAGAAATTCTTTGGGGCTACACTTCTGGAAAGACTTGCAAGATTAACAATATTTAACCATGCTGAGATTAGGTGATGAAGAAAGGCTTTCTACATAGCTATAAGTCAACATTTTTACCCAAAAGGGATTAGTGTATCTGATTTTATAAGGTGACTATGCCTTAGAAATTTTTGGAGGGTGGGGGTTGCAAAAGAAAGAGGACACGATTAATGAAACTTAGTCACAGTGAGCAAGCCATGTGTGCATGATGTTGTGTATAACTGTCTTTGTAATTAAAAGTTCACACTGTACATTAGTATATTCACTGACTACCTACACTTGATAGAAGAAGAAGAGAGAGAAGTTGCTCAGTCATGTCTGACTCTTTGTGACCCCATAGACTGTAGCCCACCAGGATCCTCGGTCCATGGGATTTTCCAGGCATGAATACTGGAGTGGATTGCCATTTCCTTCTCCAGGGGATCTTCCCAACCCAGGTCTCCCGCATTGTAGGCAGATGCTTTACTGTCCAAGCTACCAGGGAAGCCTACCAAGTAATACAAGGAGCTGTCTTGCTAGAAAAGATATTTCAGTGCATGAGAAAAGACCAAGAGTGGAACATAAATAGCTTTAATTCACCTAAATATAAATATTAATAAATAAAAAATTTATTAAAGAATTCAAAGATAGGACTTGAATTCTCTGAAATCAAATGTGAAATATTTTGATGAAGGACGCAAGTGCACCTGAAATGAATGTTCTGTTTTTAGGTAGAAGGTTGTACAAATGTCAACTATTTTGAGTTGTCTAAATACAGTAAAAGTACACTAGGTTGAAAGTACTTGGCTTCAAACACAAGTTTGGCATTTACTAAGTCTACAGAGAAGTCATTTTAGCTCTCAGTGTTTTATTTTCTCCTCTTTTTATCAAGGATGACATAATCTTCACAGAGTTGTCATGAACATTGCTTCAATTTTAAAAACAGTTCACTATAAAGCATCATACACATGAAATCTCTTTTTTAAGAATTCTCTGCAAATCAAATAAACTGATTCACTCTATAACACAGACACCAAAATACAATAATTTTCATATTGATGGGCATATGTTCAATCTGCTTTGGTCTATCAAACTTACAGCTGCAACAGTCTCCATTTCCCTTTCCATAAAATTAGAGTGAACTTGGCTTCGAAGGGGCTACTCCCGTCCCTTTAGTGTTCTTGTTTTTTCTTCATTGACATATAATCCAATGACTTTGGAAATTCTGCAATGGATTATGAGTGTTCATGTCATGGAGAATAAATGGCAAGTTATAATGGAAAGGACAACAGGAAGGAAATAAGAAACACTAATTCAAATTACAGATCTTGGGACATTCTTGGTGGTTTACTGGTTAAGATTCCACATTCTGATGCAGGGCATGCCAGTCCAGGACCTAAGATCCCACATGCGTCATGGCCAAAAACCTAAAGCATAAAACAGAAGCAATAATATAATAAATAGACTTTAAAAATGATCCATGTCAAAAAAAGTCTTTAATAAAATTGCAGATCTTTTACTATTTAATTTTTGATACAAAGGAAGCATTATACAAAATCACTTTAGACTTTAATCCAATACTAACCCATAAAATGGGCCTCCCGGGTGGTGGAGTGGTAAAGAACCTGCTTGCCAATGCAGGAAACTCAAGAGACAAAGGTTTGATCCCTGGGTCACAAAGGTCCCATGGAATAAGAAATGGCAACCTGCTCCAGTAATCTTGCCTGGAAAATTCCATGGACAAAAGAGCCTGGTGGGCTACAGTCCATGCGGTCACAAAGACTTCGACACCATGGAGTACATACACAGCACTCATGCATTCCATAATACACACCTATGGCAAATTTCCTGTTGTATTTGAAATCTTGTTTTTTTATCTACAAATTGTGTGCTTAGTCGTGTAGTTGGGTCCGACTCTTTGCAACCCCATGGACTGTAGCTCACCATGTCCTCTGTCCATGTAGATTCTCCAGGCAAGAATACTGGAGTGGGTTGCCAAGCTTTCCTCCAGGGAATCTTCCCAACCCAGGGAAGATTCAAATCCAGATCTCCCGCATTGCAGGCGTATTCTTTACCATCTGAGCTGCCAGAGAAGCCCACCTACAAATTATCAAGTATTAATAATAAATTCATTAACTATGATAACATATATGACAGATGTAATATAGTAGTCAACAAATAATTAAGTCAATCTTAATTTTTAACTACTTTTTCCTGCTCTTCCATCTTCTATCTTTCTTTCCTTTCCCCTCTTGCCTCCTTTTATCCTGAACTTCCTTCCTTCTTTCTTTATGCTACTATTTATAAAACAGGAATATCAAACTATCTGAGCTCAAAAGTTTATTCCAGTTCAAAGACTCAATGATAAACTAAAAATGAATATGGAAAACTCAGAACTCTCATCATCTCTGAGAATTTGCATGATCATGTCATGGATGGTGCTCTATCCTCTACATAATTGCTTTCTGCCTTGGTATCAGAAGCAACTTAAATGAGCTAAAATAATAAACTTAAAAAGTTGGCTCTTTTCCTGTACCTAGAACATATTAAAAATACGAAGAAGAGTTTTGGTCAGATTCCCAGATAAGAAACCAGATTCAAAGAGGTCAAAGAAAAATTAGAGAAGTCTAATATTATAACAACAAAGCCTTTCTCCAGGGTTTTCTATGTTTCTCTTTGGTAAGGTTACAGACAGGAAATAGGTAGTTAACAAATCAAACTGAAGAATATAATTATTCTCATTATTTCTACCAATTATAGGTTGTAAAAATGTATGAAATACAAAGCAAAATTTCTTCTTAATTGTCTATGCAATTCTGAGCCAAATTTTCTCAATCTAAAATGTCTTAAAATATGAGTTAATTGTCAGAAGTCATAAGAACTCTTCTGAAGCATGAAGGTAGTGTTTTTATTTAACACTTTTAAGATCAAAGAATTACATGGCTAAGGGAGGAGGGAATTCTTATGTAAGAAAAGCCTGCAATATCTTTTCTAGAAAATAGGTTTTATAGCTGAAATGCCTGAGTTTAAAACCCACCTTAACCATTTGTTGCCCAAGTCACTTGCCAAGACACCTGACCCTTCTTTGTCACACTGACACCTACTATAAAATGAAGAAAGGAACTGTATCACATGATTTTGTAATAAGGAATACAAATCAGGATATATATAGGTAAAGCACTTAACATATAGTTGCATCCATATTAAACAGTTGTTAAAGGATAATTTTGTAACTGAATCATTGGATTTTTATTTGAATGATCATAAAAGGGAACTCAGAGAAGGTAGATGACTTATTCAAGGTCACATTGCATGCTGGTGGTCTTTTAACTGTGTAAGTCACATTTCAGGGTTCATTACTGATAATTCACTTACATTTAAGGACATTGAACAGATACTTGCCATTAACAATAATACTGGGGTAGCTTGAGTTTCTTGAGTGTTTTTCCTCATCTTTTCCTTTGTAAACAATATGCAAGTCAACTATGAATTGTCTCTACTAATCAAATACTAGGAGAATATCATTTTGGAGATTTTCATCTGAAATGGTAGATTTTTACTTGAATTTAAAGAAAGAGGTGATACGTTTCTGTGTGTCCATCTGTATTCTATTTCTTTGTCTTTTGTTTTCAATATACATGACAAATGTCAGTGAGACTGCCTACAACCAGAGAATGGGTTAACATTCACTAGCAAACCAAAAAGTACAAATATTATATTTGAAACATCAGGACTACCTAAGTATTTTTATAGCAAAGTTTAAGTAGCTGCTTACTTGAAAGTTATAGAAGTAAAATTATAGTTTATAAAATTAAATTATGATTTTGTTTATGGAATACTGTATGGATCAGCATACTGTTTCTCAGCCTGTAGTCTATGAGTCAAGAGAATTAAAATCTCCTTGGCTGCTTTGTAAAAATGTATTTTCTTAGACATCTCCATTTATACACAGAATCAGACTGTTCTCATCATGGTTCACCTACTACCAGGAATTCCCCTGCTTATAAAAGTTTATATTCTTCTGGCCTAGTTCTCAAGGGCAATGTTATAGACCTGAGTTTAAATTCTGGTACCACACATGAGAGATATAGAATGTCAGGCAAATTAATCTAATTTCTACTTAGTTTTCTCATCTGTGAAAAAGAGGCAAAGAGAGCATCTAATTCATGGAGCTACTGTAAATTGAATGAGCTAATGTATGGAACAATCACTCCATAAGTAACAGCATATGGACCTTGGAAGAGCTTCTTCGGTGATTGTTTTCATTACAAACCATTGAGTTAAATTGTGATATCCCTAAAGACAACATCTGATTCACTTCACTTTCTATTTCAGTATCTAGAAGAAAAAGGAGTAAATTAGAAAAAGATCTGTTAATAATACAGATTATTCCATTTTTATTCTAATCTCTACCCTCATATCTGATCCCTAGGACGAAACATTTCCTAGATCTCTGGAATTATTGTGGATTGCCCTCATTCAGTACAAATACCAAAGAATCTTTGGTGTCATTATTCCTTCCCATCTATGAGTATCTTACAATGTATATCTAACAAAAACTAATCTTAGCAGATGCTTCTAAAAAATTGTTTCATAGTCTCATATGTAGAAAAATGTTATATCCACTATAAAGTCCCAGAAATGTATAATTCATATTACAGGTTCCAAGAAGTCTTATATCAAAGAAACTTGGTTTATTTCTTTAACTCAGGATTTCTTAAACCAGAATTTTTTCACTGTACAATACTTAAAAATATTTGAAAGTGTAAGTGATTATCCTAATACATTCTCTTGTTCATGTGATGTTTTCAAAATTATGCCTTTCCTCAGTCTTTTCTCTTTCATGTGTTCAGAAGCTGATATTGGAATTGTAATCTAGTGTATGGGCAGCCATATGTGTCTTGAAACCCTGATCCTTCACTTAGTTTTTAGTTATCTTAAGCAGGTTAACTTAACTCTCTAGACCTCCACTTTCACATTTGTAAAATGGAACTAATAACATCCAATTTTTAGTGCTTTTGTGAGGATTCTATTCCAGATGTGCTTAATGTACTTACCCCAGTCTAGTGGCTGTGAAAATGACCTGTTAACTTCCTTTGTATTGATTTCCATTGTTGCTTAGAATTCTAACAATAATGTGAAATGTCCTTTTTATCCCTGTCATAATAGTTTCAAATCACTACTTTTCTTTAAATCATTTCAAGTGTCCAATGCAAGGGACTGCACTTAACTGTCATAGTGAGGCAGGTCACTGCCCATGATCACTCAGAGAAAAAGAGCAGCTAAGAACTATTAGAAGCAAAACTCTTGGTCCAACATGGGGCCTTTTCCCTTATACTTGTCACTACTTCCTCTTTTGAAATGTTTGCTACCAATATCTACTAAATTCTAAGCCAAGAAGGAAATGAAAGTCAGGGTCAGAAAGAACATGTATTTTATATGCAACTTATTCTTTTGAGAGGAAATGTGGCATAGTTAGGTATTATCTTTCCATTATCACTTTCTCAAGCTTACTGCTGACTGTCTCAGGTGGCAAGAGGAAGTGGTAATTGGACAAAAATATTTTAACCCTTTTGGTAAGTTTTTTTTTTTTTTAAGTAATAAAAACAGCTTTTTCTTGAGTTCTCCATTGTACACTAAAGGCAAAATGTCACCAAGAACAATAAGCAAAAATGATTGCTTTAAAAATTATTGGTCATGGCTCCTTTTAGAACCACTCACTGGTCATGTGATTTGGTATGAGTGGTACCAATTTCCAACTTGTACTCCCTTTATGACCTTCATTAGCACTCCTGGCCTGGATCACACATATTGTACCCTTAAGGTTTCAAGTGTGATTCATTCTGAAAGAAAATATTCCATATAACTGTATGAAAAGTTTATAATTAAGAACACTTTGACCAGACTTTTTCTAGGGCCTCGGGGGTCGGAAAACCTTAGTGACTTAGGTATCCCAAGAAATGGTTCAGAGTTCTTCAATCTCAATTTTTAATTTCTTTCTGTATCTATGAATCATGTTTTGGGGACAGAGTCATATTAACCAAGTCATTACTGAAACAAAGGTCAGGTTTCTACTTCATTAATTAAGAATGATATATATAAACTTCTAAAAGATCTGAAATAATCTAACCTAAATTTTTTCCCAAATTATAATGCAAAATTTAATAAGTGAAGGATAAGAACTTTGATAGGAAGACAATTTTATCTTGCTAATCATTTTTTAATTTATTTTTTATTGAAGAATAATTGCTTTACCAAATTTTGTTTTCTGTCAAACTTCAACATGAATCAGCCATACGTATACATATATCCCCTCCAGTTTGAACCTCCCTCCCATCTTCTGCTCCATCCCACCCCTCTAGATTAATACAGAGCCCCTAAGCCCTACAGCAAATTCCCATTGGCTATCTATTTTACATACAATAATGTAAGTTTCCATGTTACTCTTTCCATACATCTCACCCTCTCCTCCCCTCTCCCCATGTCCAAAAGTCTATTCTTTATGTCTGTTTCTCCACTGCTGCTATGTAAATAAATTCTTCAGTATCATGTTTCTTTATTCCATATATATGTATTAGATATTTATCTTTCTCTTTCTGACTCACTTCACTCTGTATAATAGGTTCTAGGTTCATCCACCTTATCAGAACTGACTCAAAGGTGTTCCTTTTATGGCTGAGTAATATTCCATTGTGTATATGTATCATAACTTCTTTATCCATTCATCTGTTGATGAACATCTAGGTTGCTTCTGTGTTCTGGCTATTGGAAATAGTGCTGCAATGAACAAGGGATACATGTGTCTTTTTCAATTTTGGTTTCCTCAGGGAAACTAGGAGTGGGATTGCTAGAACAAAACCATATGGTGGTTTTATTCCTAGTTTTTTAAGGAACCTCCTTACTGTCCATAGAGGATGTATCAATTTGTATTCTCACCAACAGTGCAAGAGCATTCCCTTTTCTCCAACTCTCTCCAGCATTTATTGTTTGTAGACTTTTTGATGATGGCAATTCTGACCCGTGTGAGGTGATCTAACAAGTGGATATTTTTCAATAGTAAATACTGTGGAACTACACGGTTTGTGACCAGTTGAATCTGTAGATAAAGAGGAACTTCAGATATGGAGACACAACTATGAGTTATACAGGTATCAATCCCTACATTGTTCAAGGGTCAACTATACTTCATTTGTTCATGTATTTTTGCAAGAACATAAACATACAAAGTCATAGATGAGTCTTCAGTTTCTCTCCTGATCCAATAATATGATTCACAGAATAGAAATTTTAAAGTTTCTGCTGATATGGCCTAAATTGTTTCTTGACTTGGTCTTCCCTTTCAAATAATCATATTCATTTATCTCATACTTGGCACACATTTAATGAGCTCCTACTATCTCTTAGTAGGAGCTTCTTTACTAATTTCTAGGAACATAGAGATAAATAGGAAATGGTACCTAGCCACAAGAAAGTTAAAGTATCAGACAGAGTGTGGATTAGTCATAAGAAAGTTGAATTAAAGCTAATTACAAGACCATTTGATGACTGTTATGGTAGGAATAAGCATGGGGTTCAACATGACCACAAAGGAGTAAGATAATTCAGACTTGAGAAGCTGGGGAAGGTTTCATAGAAAAGGTAACATTTCAGCATGCCTGGTGGTAATTAGGATTATTTGCTAACAATGGAAAGCCCTGCTAATTTGTTCAACAAGAGAATGAATAAACACTAAAGTAAGCCATTAAAACAAAAAGATAAACAGTGAAAAATATAGAAGGAAAGCAACCAGGATCACTCCAGCAATCTCAAAAGTAGGAATTTATGGAATTTGTCTATCTTGTGCTAGTGATAAGATGACTTAACTCTGATGATATGCCAGTTCTTTGTTTGTCTTGTTTGTTTGTGTTTTTGTGAGTGTATTTCATTGTTAATTTACAATGGTTTAATTACGGTCAGATGTCTATATCTGGATAAATAAGCTATGGCCAAAAAAGCAGAATAATAGAAGTGACTGGTGAAGACCTAAATCAGTATATTTGGAAAAATCTTGGTATGAGTTGACAGTCACTCAAAAAGATACCATTATGCTATATATTATGGTCTTACTAGTTCTCTTCATATTCTCAATGCCCTCAGTATAAATTTCAAGCAGCTTAATATATCTGACAAGGACCTTTACATACTGACTAGGGTTCTGCTAATCTTTCTGGACTTATTTCATTAGACCACATCTTGAAATTTAAGCCCCAGGTAAACTGAGTGATTCTTATCAGGCACCATGAGTGTGGTTATGCTCTTTCTTTCCCATAGGCCTCTGTCTCTGTTATCACCTTGAAACATGCTAAAAGGTTTGAAATCCTCTTCTTTTTTGACTGATTTTTATTATTTTTAGCTCCTTCCTATGAGATCATTTCTAATAAGAAGACTTCCTTGACTACTAAAGAATGTTCATTTGAAGGAGTTCCCTGTTGGCCTAGTGATTAAGATTCTGCCTTCCAATTCAGGGGACTCAGGTTTGACCTCTGGTAGGAGAACTAAGATCCCACATGCCACAGGGTAACTAAAGCCTGTGTACCTCAACTAAGATTCAACATGGCCAAATAAATAAATCAATATTTAAAAAAAAAAAAAAGAATGCTCATTTCAATTCCCACAGAGACTTATTCCCATCATACTGTAAATCCATAATCTGCCTTCCTTTGACATAAATCATATCCTGTTTCATATTATATTCCAAGAGCTTGCTAGAATTCTAGCACAGAGTTGTTACTCAATACTTATATATTAAATCATAAAAATTAACAGCAGTTCTAAATCCCAGTGTCTATTTATTTGTATATTTTTGATATTTTTCTACAAGCTATGTTTCTTTCACCACTGTATTGTGTTCTTACAGAACTGTGCTTGGAGTATAGTTTGATAAATATCAGATCAGATCAGATCAGTCGCTCAGTCGTGTCTGACTCTTTGTGACCCCATGAATCGCAGCACGCCAGGCCTCCTAGGTTGAATAAACACCAATGAAAATAATCTTGTGATATTAAAAAATGATGTGTTCTTGTGTAAACCATTGACTTACTGGTTGCGGAGACCCATCTGTCTTTACATCTCTACTTTCTCATGGCCTACAATAGTGCCTGGCACATAGGAAATAGCTCATACTTGTTATTGAATATATAGGTGAAACAGCATCAATACCAACATGTTAGTAATAGCCATAAAACTATTCTCATTGTGGGAATTTCCTGGCAGTCCAGTGGGTAAAACTTGCTGCTTTCACTGCCAGAGCCTGTGATCATTGGTAAGAGGGAAAGAGTTATTCTTATTGTAAGAATTTTAAGATAATTTAAGATCAATATCAGCACAATGATCACCCAGGGTACTGTGTGGTAAAACAACTGTGCAGTGATGTGTAGAGTTTCCAAATTGAGAAGATACCAATTAATCTGGCTTCATGGTCTGACACTTCTGGTTTTCTTATTTCAGTAATGACTTCATTTGGACTAGGAGTCATTAAGTATTGTTTATTACATATAATAAATATTAATATATTTCCTATAAAATATTTGGTTTGTAATTTATTTTTGTTTCTTAGTAAAATAAGAATCACAAATGATTGTCCTTACTCTTTTCTCAGCTAAGTTCAGAAAAGGAAACTTTGAACTACTGTAGATATGCTGAAAGGTTAAGGCTTTTGTTTTGATAGATGGGAACCCCTTTTCCAACCCCACTCTCTTTTTTCTTCCCCTTTTTTATCAAAGAGGCAAAATATCTCACCTTGATGTGGGTGCAATTGGCCATTTGAGCAATGAGTATATGTCATATAATTTTCTGTGAGTATCCACCAGGCAGGTTAGGCTTCCATGTACATCAATCCCAAGATCATATCCTTGAAGTAAAAATGATAATGGGAGGACAAAATTGACCTTGAGAGTAGTAATCTTAAGACTTTCCCTGAATATTACCAGAGGAAAACAGCAACAACAACAACAAAAATGTGTGATTTTTACAACTGAAATGGCAAGCACAAAAGGAAAGAAAAAAATGTTCAAAGTGGCAGGGTCTCTACCTGTTCAAATGCTTAAAATATATCTTAACACACAGTTTCATAAAAAACACTAAACAAGAGAAAAAAGGAGAAAAAAAAATCCTTTTTTTTTTTTTTTTTGTATTCCCTCAAGAAAGCATAAAAAGACAGATGGCCCAAATGAGAGGTCCCTGCTCAGACAAGACCTTACTAATCTTATTTGCTTTGACAAAGGAGTGTATATAGTGAACTATGTGACAACTTTGTTCTCCCAGGAGAAAGGACAACAGAGAAGAGAGAAAGACACCTAAAAATGGCCACATCTTTGAAAACATGGGTTATAATGCTTCGTTTTGTTAAGTAGTGACAGAACAATAAGAATCTTTCCTTTTATAATTTGTGCTATCCTTGCTCAGTTATAAATCTGAAAACAAAAGTTCAAAGCAGTGCAATTTCTTTTTCTTTTTTTTCCCTTCTGTTATATAATGAGTGAACAACAAAGAAACTTGTTTTACTCTATCTCTGGGAAATGAATAAAGGTAAAAATAAGGAGAGAAAGCAGAAATAATCTAAACTAACAGAATCTTAAAATCTCACACAGAACCGTTGTTGGAGTTCAAATTTCCTCCATTACGAGCAACTAAAGACTGTCTTGGATTTCAGTCTTGCTCCAGAGTTTCAGCTCCTATAAGTCAATAATGTTTATGGAGTGAACTTCTGGACTAACTATAATAGCATGATCTTTTAAAACATACCTTCGTGATTGGAAGATAAACCACTTTGCCCTTTCAAAGACTCAATAACACTTCCTCATACCATTCTTAGGGAAAATTTTGGATAGAAAACTGAATTTCAGAGAATCATGCACCCAATATCCAACTCATTCTTCTAAATATTCCAGAAAAGAAGCACCAAAAAGATTGTCTATAGCATGAAGTATGATATAGTGGAAAGACTGTTTTGTGTTTTCTTTTCAAATTCTGACTGTGACTCTTGGTTGTGCTGCCTTGCTCAGATTATTTAATCTCATTGCATTGTAAGTTTTTCAGATATGAAGATTATTATTTTTAAATATATGGTTCAGATGTAGAAAACAAACATAGTTACTGGGGTGGGGGAAGGGGAAGGAGTGGGGTAAACTAGAAGATTGAGATTGACATATGCACATTACTATATATAAAATAAGAGCTTCCAAAGTGGCATGGTGGTAAAGAACCCACCTGCCAGTGCAGGAGATACGAGAGATGTGGGTTCGATCCCTGGGCTGGGATGATCCCTCTCCAGTATTTCTTGCCTAGAAAATTCCATGGACAGAGGAGCCTGGCGGTTTACAGTCCACAGTATCACAAAGAGTCAAACACGACTGTGTACACACACACACATGTATAAAATAGATAACTAATACGGACCTACTGTATACCACAGGGACATCTACTCAATACTCTGTAATGGCCTATATGGGAAAAGAATTTGAAAAAGAATGGACATATACATTTGTATAACTAGTTCACTTTGCTGTAAACTTGGAACTAATACAACAATGTAAATCAACTATACTTCAATAAAAAAAATTTAAAAAGAATGCAGATTAAAAACTTGGCAAAAAATAAAATCTGTACTTTAGGGAGGGTGCTCTAAAGTTTAAATAACAGGGTGAGTATTGAACACAACACAAGTTAGGGGTTTTCTTTATTACATATTAAAATATCAAATATTTGTGATACTTAAAAAAACTCTGAAATAAACCAGAGACAATGGCACACTTCCTTCCTTACTAATTAACAGACCCAACCAATATAGAGATAGGTTAACTCCAGCCTAGAGACCAAATACAGCCCTCATCTGACTTTGTACATAAGATTATTTGGAAGACAAGAATGCCCATTCATTGCTGAAATTTCTGTTGCTGCTTACATGCTTCAGTGGCGTAGTTGTGTAGTTTCAATGGAAGTCATATAGCCCCCATGCTCTGAATCTTTACTATCTTCCCTT
This sequence comes from Bos taurus, assembly GCF_002263795.3. Lineage (NCBI taxonomy): Eukaryota > Metazoa > Chordata > Mammalia > Artiodactyla > Bovidae > Bos > Bos taurus. The sequence continues at coordinate 48,135,273 of NC_037333.1, read as the reverse complement.
TTACAGAAAAAGTTGTGACCCTTAACTTGAAAACAGAGGAAGGAGAGGTTAGCAAAAATTCTAGGCAGTTTCCAAGATTCAGTTCAGTTCAGTTGCTCAGTCATGTCCAACTCTTTGCAACCCATGAACCACAGCATGCCAGGCCTCCCTGTCCATCACCACCTCCTGGTGTCTACCCAAACCCAATTCCATTGAGTCAGTGATGAAATCCAACCATCTCATCCTCTGTTGTCCCCTTCTCCTCCTGCCCTCAATCTTTCCCAGAAGCAGATCTTCTCAAATGAGTCAGGTCTTCGCATCAGGTGGCCAAAGTATTGGCGCTTCAGCTTCAACAAGAGTCCTTCCAATGAACACCCAGGACTGCTTTCCTTTAGAATGGACTGGTTGGATCTCCTTGCTGTCCAAGGGACTCTCAAGAGTCTTCTCCAACACCACAGTTCAAAAGCATCAATTCTTCAGCACTCAGCTTTCTTTATACTCCAACTCTCACATCCATACATGACTACTGGAAAAACCATAGCCTTGACTAGATGGACCTTTGTGGACAAAGTAATGTCTCTGCTTTTTACTATGCTGTCTAGGTTGGTCATAACTTTCCTTCCAAGGATCAAGTGTCTTTTAACTTCATGGCTGCAATCACCATTTGCAGTGATTTTGGAGCCCAGAAAAATAAAGTCAGCCACTGTTTCCCCATCTATTTGCCATGAAGTGATGGGACTGGATGCCATAATCTTAATTTTCTGAATGTCGAGCTTTAAGCCAACTTTTTCACTCTCCACTTTCACTTTCAGCTAGAGGCTCTTTAGTTCTTCTTCACTTTCTGCCATAAGAGTGGTATCATCTGCATATCTGAGGTTATTAATATTTCGCCCAGAAATCTTGATTCCAGCTTGTGCTTCTTCCAGCCCAGCATTTCTCATGATGTAGTCTGCATATAAGTTAAATAAGCAGGGTGACAATATACAACCTTGATGAACTCCTTTTCCTATTTGGAACCAGTCTGTTGTTCCATGTCCAGTTCTAACTTGCTTCCTGACCTGCATACAGGTTTCTCAAGAGGCAGGTCAGGTGGTCTGGTATTCCCATCTCCTTCACAATTTTCCACAGTTTATTGTGATCCACACAGTCAAAGGCTTTGGCATAGTCAATAAAGAAGAAATAGATGTTTTTCTGGAACTCTCTTGCTTTTTCAATGATCCAGCGGATGTTGGAAATTTGATCTCTGGTTCCTCTGCCTTTTCTAAAACCAGCTTGAACAATAGGAAGTTCACGGTTCACATATTGCTGAAGCCTGGCTTGGAGAATTTTGAGCATTACTTTACTAGCATGTGAGATGAGTGCAATTGTGCGGTAGTTTGAGCATTCTTTGGCATTGCCTTTCTTTGGGATTAGAATGAAAACTGACCTTTTCCAGTCCTGTGGCCACTGCTGATTTTTTCAAATTTGCTGACATGTTGAGTGCAGCACTTTCACAGCATCATTTTTTAGAATTTGAAATAGCTCAACTGGAATTCCATCACCTCCACTAGCTTTGTTAATAGTAATTCTTCCTAGGCCCACTTGACTTCCTGGAATGTGAATTCCAGGATGCCTGGCTCTAGGTGAGTGTGAGTGATCACACTATCGTGATCATCTGTATTGTGAAGATCTTTTTTGTACAGTTTTTCTGTGTATTCTTGCCACCTCTTCTTAATTGTAAAAATCTAAAAGAAAGCCCTGATTTATATATATATATATATATATATATATATATATACATGCACACACACACATGCACACACACACACACATAGAGAGAGAGAGATTTTAGTACAAGTATATTCAACTTGCTCTGAGACTAATATTTATTTAACATATTCACCTTCAAAGATTTTTCTCATTCAACAGTACAGATGGAAATGGAATATATGTATTTAGGTTCACTTTGCTGAACTTTTTTCAAAATATGAGTAATACCTTGACCTGTAGATAATATAAAAGCTTCATATACTGAAAAATAATCTTAACTAAAGCCAACCATTTTTATACTTTCTTAATCCCCTTTCGATTTCCATTTATCATCACCTCCTTTTGTCATAACTCCTGTCTCTAAATGGCAACTATCATGTTGATGAAAAAGTGTCACTTCTACTGCTGAAAGCAACCTTAATTATTCACAACTTAGTTCAAAATACTCATTTTAAAAGGAAAAACCTGATTGTCACAGAGATGATGTCAACCAGCTCTCTGTGCTAAGCAGCATCAGAGCTTAGAGGAGAATCCAGTCCCTGGGCTCTGGCTTCTGGGATCACTTAAAGATACCACAATATTTTCCAATCTGGCCTACCTCTGTTCTTATCCCAGTATTTATATTCATATATTATCTTTCTTGGGCTTCCCAGGTGGCACTAGTGGTAAAGAACCCACCTGACATTGCAGGAGACGTAAGAGATATGGGCTTAATTCGTGGGTCAGGAAGACCCCTAGAGAGGGGAAATGGCTACAACTCTAGTATTCTTGCCTGGAAAATCCCATGGGCAGAGAAGACTGGCAGGCTATAGTCCATGGGGTCGCAAAGAGTTGGATGCCACTGAAGCAACTTAACACGTTGAGTTATTTTTCAACATCTATCTCTAACTCCTCAACCCTAGCTTAAATAAGCTCTTTCAACAGAAGAGAGAGAGAAAAAAAAAACTCAACTGTATTTCCCCACCAACATTAAAATGTCACTGTTACAATTTAGGGAAGAGCTGTGTGCACAAATTATTTTGTCTTTATTTTCTCCGTCTATATTATACATTTTCCATTTTGTTGTTCAGTGACTCAGTCGTGTCTAACTCTGTGATACCATGTACTGCAGCACACCAGGCTTCCCTGTCCTTCACCATCTCCCGGAGCTTGACTAAACTCATGTCCATTGAGTCAGTGATGCCATTCCAACCATCCCTTACTCTGTGGTCTCCTTCTCTTCCTGCTTTCAATCTTTCCCAGCATCAGGATATTGTCTAAGGAGTCAGCTCCTCACATCAGATGTCCTAAGTATTGGAGCTTCAGCTTCAGCATCGGTCCTTCCAATGAACACTCAGGACTGGTTTCCTTTAGGATTGACTGGTTGGATTTTCTTGCAGCCCAAGAGAATCTCAAGAGTTTTCTCAAACACTACAGTTCAAAACCATCAACTCTTCAGCACTCAACTTTCTTTATAGTCCAAATTTCACATCCATCCATGACTACTGGAAAAACCATAGCTTTGACTGGACAGACTTCTGTTGGCAAAGTAATGTCTCTGTTTTTTAATATGCTGTCTAGGTTGGTCATAACTTTTCTTCCAAGGAGCAAGAGTCTTTTGATTTCGTGGCTGCAGTCGCCATCTGCAGTGATTTTGGAGACCAAAAAAATAGTCTGCCACTTTTCATTGTTTCCCCATCTATTTGCCATGAAGTGATAGGACTGGATGCCAGATCTTAGCTTTTTGAATGTTGAGTTTTAAGCCAGATTTTTCACTCTCCTCTCTCACTTTCATCAAGAGGTTGTTTGGTCCCTCTTCACTTTCTGCCATAACGATAGTGAGGTTATTAGTATTTCTCCAGGCAATCTTGATTCCAGCTTGTGCTTCATCCAGCCCAGCATTTCGCATGACATATTCTGCATATAGATTAAACAAGCAGGGTAACAATATATAGGCTTGATGTACTCTTTCCCCATGTTGGAACCAATCTATTGTTCTATGCCCTATTCTATCTGGTGCTTCTTAACCTGCATACAGGTTTCTCAGGAGACAGGTCAGGTGGTCTGGTATTCCCATCTTTTTCAGAATTTTCCACAGTTTTTTGTGATCCACACAGTTAAAGGCTTTGGCATAGTCAAAATAAAGCAGTAGATGTTTTTCTGGAGCTCTCTTGCTTTTTCAGTGATCCAATGGATGTTACAATTTCATCTCTGGTTCCTCTGCCTTTTCTAAAACAAGTTTGAACATCTGGAAGTTCTTGATTCATGTACTGTTGAAGCCTAGCTTAGAGAATTTTAAGCATTACTTTACTAGCATGTGAAATGATTGCAATTGTGTGATCGTTTGAACAATATTTGGCATTGCCTTTCTTTAGGATTGGAATGAAAACTGAACTTTTCCAGTCTTGTGGCCACTGCTGAGTTTTCCAAATTTGCTGGTATATTGAGTGCAGCACTTTCATAGCATCATTTTTTAGGATTTGAAATAGCTCAGCTGGATTTCCATCACCTCCTTTAGCTTTGTTCTTGGGGACCGGAGGAAAAGGGGACGACAGAGGATGAGATGGCTGGATGGCATCACCAACTTGATGGACGTGAGTTTGGGTGAACTCTGGGAGTTGGTGATGGACAGGGGGGCCTGGCATGCTGCGATTCATGGGGTCGCAAAGAGTCAGACACGACTGAATTACTGAACTGAACTGAACTGAACTTAACTGAATCCTGTACTTTCAATATCACGAAGCAGCCAGACAGAAACCATTCAGCAAACTGATCATTGATCCTGTTATTGCTCAGAGAAAGTAATTTTCAAATAATATGAAACTCTAATAGAAGAAAGAACCTAAAACAGTCATAGTAGGATCACATGTTCATAAAGACTTAAACCAAAATCTTGTGAATAACTAGACTTGAATTTACAATGTGATTATATGCAATGTGTTTTAAGCTACATTTAATTTGTTCTTACCATGTGCCAAAATGTAATTTTGAGTTCTTTACATATATTACCTCATTTAATTTTTCTTGAGATAGATACCAATACTGTACCCATTTGACAGATAAGAAAAACAATGCACAAAGTGCTTGATCTAGGACTGTGTTAATGTGAGGATATACTGGAACTTAGTGGAGCCTCAGTTCAGTTCAGTTCAGTTCAGTCACTCAGTCGTGTCCTACTCTTTGAGACCCCATGAATTGCAGCACGCCAGGCCTTCCTGTCCATCATCAACTCCTAGAGTTCACTCAAACTCATGTGCATCGAGTTGGTGATGCCATCCAGCCATCTCATCCTCTGTCGTCCCCTTCTCCTCCTGCCCCCAATCCCTCCCAGCATCAGTCTTTTCCAATGAGTCAACTCTTCACATGAGGTCGCCAAAGTACTGGAGTTTCACTTTTAGCATAATTCCTTCCAAAGAACACCCAGGACTGATCTCCTTTAGATTGGACTGGTTGGATCTCCTTGCAGTCCAAGGGACAAATACAACCTAGTAATATGAATTATTTTGGGGGAGCAAATGATCACTTATGATGACCAATATATTTTATTCATCCATACATGTTCATATTTTCCATCAAAACCTTCTCTGTGACAAGCAGTGTATAGCCTAGCAATGTATGAGTGATCAATAGACATGTCTTTGTCCTCATGGATATGGTGGATGGATTCAATGCAAAATAAAGAGAATAAGGAAAAAAAGAAAAGCAGAATGATTCTTAGAACTTTTATCTGAGCAATTGGATAGACATGGGCATTATTTATTGGAAATGGGTCACCAGAGCCTTAGTCAGACTCATTTTCAACGTTTAACTAATTGGCACGACTAGAAGTTTTTGTTGATGCTGTTTTTTTTTTTTTTTTTTCTTTTATCATAAGTTGGACATGATTAGTTACTGAAAAAAATATAAATCTGATAGTTCTCTTTTGTCTGTATCTTTTTGTATTCAGTGCTGAGATTCATTAATACATCAGAGGCAGGAAATCACTGATTGCCAAATTCTAACAATTTCATTTTCATTTTCATTTTTTTTCTGAATACTTTTATAAGAAGTCATGTTTTTTTTGTATTTGCTCTCTGAAATCTCTGCCTCCACATTTATGTAGTGACACCTGTTTTATTATGGGACTTAGCCATTGTTTACTATATTCTCACTCTTTTACTGTTGTGTAGCCTTAGTTCTAGAAGTAAATATACATCTAATTCTCACTCTCAGTCTTTATGTCAGTGTGTCTATTCATTTTGTTGTCCAGTGCTCTTGCTCTATATATTTTTCAGGAATGGTGCATTGTAATATTTCCCAAGTTCTTGCATGTTGATAATACCTTGTCTCCACCCTATACTATGGAGAGTTACTTTTACCTTTTATTCAATGCAAATTCCCTGAACATTTTCGGCCATTAAACATCTGAAATACTGTTTTCTATTTCCTTGAGGCAAAAGCATTGTTCTTAAAAAAAAAAAAAATAAAAAGAGTGTAACTAATTTTCTTGTAAATTTTTCCTCACTTTGCATAGATGCAAGTTTTTACTTTTCTAAATATATCAATAATTCTTAAAGAATATATATTTCTTAAAAACAGTTTCTACTGGACTATAACCAATTAACAATGTCATGATAGTTTCAGATGGACTACAAAGGGACTCAGCTATACATACACATATATAAACATTCTACCCCAAACTCCCCTCCCATGCAGGCTGCCATAAAGAATATATCTTGATTTGAGTTTTTCTCTGAGTAGTGTAGGCACATAGTGTGTACCCTTTCTTTTGTATGAACAATTTTTCAAAATAGTTTCAAGCAACTTTTAAAAATTGCTTTAAGGTCAAGAAACACCTGGAGTAACAGGCAATTTTGGCCTTGGAGTACAGAATGAAGCAGGGCAAAGGCTAACAGAGTTCTGCCAAGAGAATGCACTGGTCATGGCAAACACCCTCGTTCAGCAACATAAGAGAAGACTACACATGGACATCACCAGACGATCAATACTCAAATCAGACTGATTATATACTTTGCAGCCAAAGATGAAGAAGCTCTATACAGTCAGCCAAAATAAGACTGGGAGCTGACTGTGGCTCAGATCATGAATTCCTTATTGCCAAATTCAGAATTAAATTGAAGAAAGTGGGCAAAACCACTAGACCATTCAGATATGACTTAAACCAAATCCCTTACAATTATACAGTGGAAATGAAAAATAAATTTAAGGGACTAGATCTGATAGAGTGTCTGGTGAACTATGGATGGAGGTTTGTGACATTGTACAGGAGACGGGGATCAAGACCATCTCCAAGAAAAAGAAATGAAAAAAGCAAAATGGCTGTCTGGGGAGGACTTACAAATAGCTGTGAAAAGAAGAGAAGTGAAAAGCAAAGGAGAAAAGGAAAGATATACCCATTTGAATGCAGACTTCCAAAGAGTAGCAAGGAAGAAACCCTTCCTCAGTGATCAATGCAAAGAAATAGAGGAAAACAATAGAATGGGAAAGACTAGAGATCTGTTCAAGAAAATTAAAGATACCAAGGGAATATTTTTACAAAGATGGATTCAATAAAGAACAGAAATATTATGGACTTAACAGAAGCAAAAGGTATTAAGAACAAATGGCAAGAATACACAGAAAAACTATACAAAAAAGATCTCCATGGGCCAGATAATCACGATGGTGTGATCACCAACCTAAAGCCAGATATCCTGGAATGCAAAGTCAAGTGGGCTTTAGGAAGCGTCACTACAAACAAAGCTAGTGGAGGTGATGGAATTCCAGTTGAATTATTTCAAATGCTGAAAGATGATGCTGAGAAAGTGCTGCATGCAATATGCCAGCAAATTAGGAAAACTCACAGTGGCCACAGGACTGGAAAAGGTCAGTTTTCATTCCAATCCCAAAGTAAGGCAGTTCCAAAGAATGCTCAAACTGCTGCACAATTGCACTCATCTCACACGCTAGTAAAGTAATGCTCAAAATTCTCCTAGCCAGGCTTCAGAAATACGTGAACCATGAGCTTCCAGATGTTCAAGCTGATTTTAGAAAAGGCAGAGGAACCAGAGATCAAATTGCCAACATCCGCTGAATCATGGAAAAAGCAAGAGAGTTCCAGAAAAACATCTATTTCTTCTTTATTGACTATGCCAAAGCCTTTGACTGTGTGGATCACAAACTGTGGAAAATTCTGAAAGAGATGGGAATATCAGACCACCTGACCTGCCTCTTGGGATATCTGTATGCAGGTCAGGAAGCAACAGTTAGAACTGGACATGGAACAAAAGACTGGTTCCAAATAGGAAAAGGAGTACATCAAGGTTGTATATTGTCACCCTGCTTATTTAACGTATATGCAGAGTACATCATGAGAAATCCTGGGCTGGATGAAGCATAAGCTGGAATCAAGATTGCCAGGAGAAATAACAATAACCTCAGATATGATAAATGACACCACCGTTATGGCAGAAGGTGAGGAAGAACTAAAGAGACTCTTGATGAAAGGGAAACAGGAGGGTGAAAAAGTTGGCTTAAAGCTCAACATTCAGAAAACTAAGATCATGGCATCCAATCCCATCACTTCATAGCAAATAGATGGGGAAACAGTGGAAACAGTGGCTGACTTTATTTTTCTGGGCTCCAAAATCACTGCAAATGGTGATAGCAGCCATGAAATTAAAAGACGCTTACTCCTGGGAAGGAAAGTTATGACCAACCTAGACAGCATACATGGTCATGTATTGATGTGAGAGTTGGACTATAAAGAAGGCTGAGCACTGAAGAATTGATTCTTTTCAACTGTGATGTTGGAAAAGACTTTTGAGAGTCACTGGACTGCAAGGAGATCCAACCAGTCCATCCTAAAGGAGATCAGTCCTGGGTGTTCATTGGAAGGACTGATGTTGAAGCTGAAACTCCAATAATTTGGCCACCTGATGAGAAGAGCTGGCTCATTTCACCTGATGCTGGGAAAGATTGAGGGCAGGAGGAGAAGGGGACGACAGAGGATAAAATGGTTGGATGGCATCACCGACTCAATGGACATGGGTTTGGGTAGACACCAGGAGGTGGTGATGGACAGGGAGGCCTGGCATGCTGCGAATCATGGGGTCACAAAGAGCCGGACATAACTGAGCAATTGAACTGAACTGATTGTAGAAGACTCTTGAGAATCCCTTGGACTGCAAGTAAATCCAGCCAATCCATCCTAATGGAAATCAGTCCTGAGTGTTCATTGGAATGACTGATGTTGAAACTGAAGCTCCAATACTTTGGCCACCTGATGTGAAGAACTGACTCATTGGAAAAGATCCTGATACTGAGAAAGATTGAAGGCAGGAGGAGAAATGGCCAACAGAGAATGAGATGGTTGAATGGCATCACCTACTCAATGGATATGAGTTTGAGTATACTCTGGGAGTTAGTGATGGATGGAGCCCTGGCGTGCTGCCTCCATGGGGTCGCAAAGAATTGGACATGACTGAGCAACTGAACTGAACTGAACTTTATCTATTTTTCTTTTTTTTTTTTGCTTTTAAAAGTTTATTCTTTGTCATGTTCTACCCTTTTCTACATATTATTATGGTGATTTTTCCCTATTGCACAATTTTTCTTTTCATTTTTTAGTATTTACTTCATTTTGAATATTTCTGAGTTGTTTGATTTTCATATCTTGTACAAATTTTTAAATGATATTTTTGTTGCTTTTAAATAGTAGATTGTTATAAAACTAGACCCCTATCTTATAGTGCTCACAAATAAATTAAAACTAAATAGACTATAATACCTGAAACCATGAAACTTCTAGGAGAAAACAGGAAAAATGCTTCTTGATATGAGTCTTAGTAATAACTTTGGATGTGACCTAAAGCATAACAACAAATCAGAAATACACAAGTGAGACTACATCAACCTAAAATCTCTGAACAACAAAGGAAACAATCTACAAAGTGAAAAGACAACTAATGAAGTGGAACAAAAATATTCACAAATCATATATCTGAAGAGGGGTTAATATTTCCACATGTCATCTGAATAAAGGTGTTAATGAGGAGAGATAGAAACCTGAGGATGCACTCCTTCACTCACTTGCTTTTCAAAGATTTTTAACAGTTCTAATTTTTGTAGCATCTCTGCCAAACACTGAAGTATGAGTGCTTAAAATTTGAATGAAAAGTGTTACTGTCCCAAAGAGGTTCAGAATAACTAATATATTTTCATTATTTTAATCATCAATTACATAAATGTTCTACCAATATTAACTGATTGACAATCATCTTCCAAAACAAGCGGGAAAAAAATGCATGTACTTTATAAAAGAAATTCAAGAAACAACTTCCTTTATAAGAAATCTCAATATCATCAGGAAGAAAAGTCACTTTTTAAAACATTTTCTATTTTACCTTGTGGTATTTGAGTCATTTTCAAACTCTATTGGGTGTTTATTTTAGAGTTGTTATGGAGTTTAAATACAGAAATTTGTTCTCATCTAGACTTAGTGATTTTTATTCTTTTTTTTTTTTCAATTATTTTCTCCCCCTCTAAGATGTAAGTTGTCTTAACAATCCTTCTGAGTCTTACAGGAGAGAAACAGTATGAGCAGAGAGAAGGTTGGTTGTTCTCTTCCTAAGAAACAGGGATTTTGTAAGTGAGAGCATATGACACAGAATCTCCCTGAAGGCAGAAGAGTAAGAGCTTTCCAACTTAGCTTTCCAACTCTGCATGTGAAATGATTCACTAATTAGTAGTCCTAAATGTTAAGGGAAGAGAAATGAAGAAATAAAAGCCACTTATACGGCGTTTTGTGTATGATGAAAGTGCTGTATGAAACTTTGCTTCTTCATGGAAAATACCATTCTGTAAAAATGTGGTCCTATAAACTGTTATTTAAGCGGGTTCCTATAGCTGCAGACTGATTAAAACCCAGCAGGTAAAGCTATAATAAACAAATGCCACCTGCTGCTGGAACAGGTGTCTGTGTCCTCATTTAGAAATGAAACTAAACGAGAGGATGCAGAGGGGTTAGAAGACAACATTGCTTGAGTTACTCGGAGCCTGGCATTCTGTAATTCATTACTGTTTGTCCTTGAACTTAATGCTTGGGGGCTTTGATTTGTCAGGCTACTTGATAATGCCTTGAGGATTAAACTTCAATACAATTAAGAAGACCTATATCTTCTCCCGATAGAATTCCCACACTCAGTGCTGGCATTTTTTACCTCTTTGTTTTATTGTTGACCTGTCTTCACCCTGCACTACTTAGAAATCAATTATAGGACACAAATTATTGAGAACAGTTCTTTTCACCTCCTAAGAACAAATGAAAAGATACTTCATGCAGGATAAATTAAAGAACAGAATATATTGGATAGCATGCTATGAAATTTAATGAGTACCTTTTAAATATCATGTCATATGATATTAGGCTCTTCTCTCCCTTTTTTTCTGTATTTCATTTCTCATCACAATTCTAACATTCACCATTTACTAGAAACAGAAAAAGGTTACTTCTATTGTTTTAAAAACTTTTGGCTTCTTCTTTTCTCCTTAAATAACATAAATTCATGAAAGTTATTTTAAAATGATTTTGAGAAAGTGTAACTGGAAGACTCAAGAACTCTTGGGGGGAATAATTTGCCCAACATGCTTGCAATGGTTGCTACTTTAGGATGAGTCTAAGCTACTTTATGATGCTAAAGCTGAAACTCCAGTACTTTGGTCACCTCATGCGAAGAGTTGACTCATTGGAAAAGACTCTGATGCTGGGAGGGATCCCAAGGGGGGCAGGAGGAGAAGGGGACGACAGAGGATGAGATGGCTGGATGGCATCACCAACTCGATGAACATGAGTTTGAGTGAACTCCAGGAATTGGTGATGGACAGGGAGGCCTGGCGGGCTGCAATTCATGGGGTCGCAAAGAGTTGGACATGACTGAGCGACTGAACTGAACTGAACTGAAGCTACTTTATAGATATTGTTATGAGATCAAATAAATAAGCAAATGTGATAATGTTTTGACTATTTCAAAGTGCTTTATGAATATAAAAGAAATTTGAAATTGAAGTTTTATTGGAAGCTCATTGGAAATAGACACTTTTTGATATAAATTGTAAGACATTTGCCAAGAGCTTACAAATAAGGTAGGATAAATGTTTTGTGAAATTTAAAACCTTCTGGCAGGAAGTACAGGTTGAGCAACTTGTGTGCCCAAATTTTCTCAGAGAAGACAGTATGAAGTGTTTACCTTTGACCATAATCAACAATCATAAGCAATAACAAGGCTTATACCTATAGCTTTATGGGAGGATGTTTTAGTTACAATAATGCTAGGATTGTTATTATAATGACATTCACCCTACACTTTCAGAGGATTAACAAAATGAAATTTTATTTCTGCTCATATTAAGTTCAGGTAGGTAGGAAGGGGGTTTCCTTCCTTGTAGTCATTTAGGGATCCAAGGTCTTTCTAGTGCATGGTCCTTCTAGACTCTTAGAATTTTTCTTTCCATTCAGCTGAGTGCTGGAAAGGCACATCTTCTTATCCACTTGGATTCAGTACTGATATATGTTGGGTCTTTTCAGATCACAAGGCCTGCATAGATGCAAAAGTGATGCCCCAAAATGTAGCCCCTGGCTAAGACACCACAGTGAAGAAACAACTCTACAATATGAAAGAGGAGTATGACTCTTTGCTAGTTAGCTATTAATCTCCTCCACAAGGAAGCATAAACTAGTAAGATGGAATTTTAGGTTATTTCAGGGCTGATGAAGATGTAAAGGATAATTCAGGAGAGACAGGTCCTCAGGGTTCTTAATAGAATGGAATGTGCAAAATGTCCTCCAAGTGGGTGTGTGAGTGAATCTCCAAGAAAGTCAATAAAAAGTCAGCATTTAAATTTTTCAGTAACCAAAATAAACAGTTCAGTGTTAGTCTGACTATTCCATCCATGCTCTCCAAACTCTCCTCTTTTCTACTTCCCTCACCATCAACCCCAGGCCCTACACTGTTGAAGTAAAAAAAAAAAAAGAAAGAAAAGTTGATAGCAAAATGTAAATAGAAAAAAATAAAAGTGGAGAGAGAAAAGGAGGTTAGCATCACCCCTCTCTCACTATAGTCCTTACAGAATTCTCAATAGAGAAACTGAGAGTAGATGGTAATAAAGTTTAAGATTGTATTTTATTATTAATATATACTAGACTAGATATTAATTGCTACCCAGAGAACTTTTGATTACCTGAAAGTAATATAAATATATATGTATATACAATAAAATAACACTAATGTTTAATTTCAACCAGTTACTTGGGAAAACCCTGCTCCAGAGAAGGAATTTAAAGGAAGAATGAAAAAAAAAAAAATAGTGGATTTATGATTATATCCCCCAAACTGTGCTTTAAGCAGAGAATGGTATAAATAAGAAGTATTGGAGAGAAAATCTTTCATGAGTATACAAAGTTAGAGGTTGTGTTTGATCAGTTTTCTTGTAAGATGTGTACTGATTTCCATACCCATGTTGATATTGTTCAGTCGCTAACTAGTGTCCCTGTCTTTGTGACCCCATGGACGGTAGCATGCCAGGATTCTCTGTCCTTCACTACCTTCCAAAGTTTGCTCAGTTTGTTGTAATCCACACAGTCAAAGGCTTTAGTGCAATGAAGCAAAAATAGATGGTTTTCTGGAATTCTCTTTATTTTTCTATGATCCAATGGCAATTTGATCTCTGGTTCCTCTGCCTTTTCAAATCCAACTTGAATAACTGGCATTTCTTAGTTCACATACTGTTGAAGCCTAGTTTGAAGGATTTGGAGCATTACCTTGCTAGCATGTGAAATGAGCACAATTGTATATATTAGTTTGAACATTCTTTGGCATTGCCCATTGCGATTGGAATGAAAACTGACCTATTCAAGTTCTGTGGTCACTGATGAATTTTTCAAATCTGCCCACAAATTGAGTACAGCACTTTAACAGCAACATCTTTAGGATTTGAAATAGCTCAGCTGGAATTTTATCATCTCCACTAATATCTAGCAGAACTATATATAATTATATTTTAATATCCATTTTTTTCTTAGTGCAAAATAAATATTACTTAATCTTTGGTGATTTATGACTTTGAAAGTTTCAGAATCATTTAGAATAATGTAATTAGAGAAGAAATAGGATATATTAGAAAAATTGGCTCCTTTCTTAAGTCTTTCTTAACACATTTCTTTCTCTTTTCCAGTAGAAGTTATTATATTTTCTTGCCTTTGACTCTGTAGCTTGTGTGTATCTATCCTTCCTGTTAAACCTGAGCATTTAGAAAGTAGTGATCTTTGAATTTCCTTTATCATCAACAGTTCCTGATATATAGAAGGTCTGGTAAACAGAGAAAGTCACTGATTTGAAAAAGAGGCTGAAAGTTGAGGTTGTATAATAAATCCCTAAACTTATCTTTTTTATTTTAATGAAGCACTTTTCTCTCTTAAAAGTAGAACACACAAAAAAAATCAGTTAATTGAGGCTTTGGATCTTAAGTTCCTATTAATCAAAGTTTTAATGAATATAGACGTAGAAGATAGATGAAGACTTTGACAGAATGCCTCTCTTGGTAACATAATGAAGGTTAATATGTGAAAAGTCCCTGTAGTAGAGAACCTGTGGGAGACAGAACTCACAAGCTCCCCTGCATAATCAGAATTCTGTTTCTTTGTCTTTCACAAGATAATTTCAGTGATACAGAGTTGAACAACCCTAAGGAAAGGATTATCCAAGAAGGAATGATATTTCCAATGGAGCATGCAGGCTTAGAAAAAAGTTAGCACACTTCAAGCTTGGTAGTGGTTAGGCCACATACTCAGAATTCCCTGGGTATACTTAAATTCTTCCAATTTGTAAAATACGTGTTGTCATTTACCTTAAAAGTCAAGTTATAAAGAGTTTTATACACATATTGAAAAAGCAGGCCCTGTTAATGAATTATTTTGTTATTAAACAACACAAGTGTCTTCTTATTACATTTTAAATTAAATTTACTTAAGATTCCTGATACTTTGCAAAGAAATCAGCATGAAAGAAGCTCCAAACTTAACATCTATTGCTATTATCAACCTAATTGATTATCTTAGGGAAGCAGGTTGTACAGAAAAGACAAAATATGATTTGAAAGAAGTATATTATCAAGATGTTAAATTAACTATGAAATAGTTGTAGAGCTTCTAAATGCTCAGAGTCCTTCTGTTAAATATAAAAAGAGAGTGAATGCAATATGCTCTATATTTTTCATATTTTTCTTTGTCTTTCAATTCAGTTCAGTCGCTCAGTCATGTCCAACTCCTTGCGACCCCATAAATTGCAGCACGTCAGGCCTCCCTGTCCATCACCAACTCCTGGAGTTCACTCAGACTCACGTCCATTGAGTCAGTGATGCCATCCAGCCATCTCATCCTCTGTCGTCCCCTTTTCCTCCTGCCCCCAATCCCTCCCAGCATCAGTCTTTTCCAGTGAGTCAACTCTTCTCACGAGGTGGCCAAAGTTCTTTGTCTTTGGAGGTCATCAAAATTATTTCTAGTCCTAATTTTCTTCCTATTTGATAGCACATCAGAGTAGCTGCCTTGTTGAATTTCTCTGATGCTAGACATTTATGACATGCTGGACTTTAAGTGCTTGAGGCTGTTTCTAGCACATTCCCTAATTATGCTTAAATAGGAGCCTGCTCTTATAGTAAATCTGAATTTTTAGAGCAGAACAGTTAAAAATGCACTGATGCAAATCCAAGAAGAATAAGGTTAAACTTGAAGCCAGTTTAACCAAGTATAATTGTACAGCAGAGAAGCAATTAATTTTTCCATATTTTTCAGGGAGCATATTTCAGGGCTTCCATATTTTTGGCCTCCCTTAAATATATTTTCCTTTAACATAAATGCAATTCATCACTGGCCAGTACATTTCAAACAGACGACCTCAGCAATTTAAATACAGACTTATTGGGCTTTGTTGTTCTTGTTCAGTGATGTAAGACACATAATTTGACATTTGCCATCATTCTGTCTACAACCAATACCACAAACCAAAAATGTGATTTTCTATACTAATTTTTTTTCTGAACCCAAATTTATGTTGCAAAATTATTGACAGTGCACTTCTATCATAGAAATAACATCAAAGAGAGAAATGAGACAGAGCCTTTAGTCTAAATCTTTTACCCAACTTATAGCATGCATTTAAGATGATCACTTAAACGTCTTTGAATCTTAGTATTCAGCTCAGTTCAGTTCAGTTCAGTCGCTCAGTCGTGTCTGACTCTTTGCAACACCGTGAATCGCAGCATGCCAGGCCTGCCTGTCCATCACCAACTCCCGGAGTTCACTCAAATTCAAGTCCATTGAGTCGGTGATACCAACCAGCTATCTCATCCTCTGTCATCCCCTTCTCCTCCTGCCCCTAATCCCTCCCAGCATCAGGGTCTTTTCCAATGAGTCAAATCTTTGCATGAGGTGGCCAAAGTATTGGAGTTTCCCCTTTAGCATCAGTCCTTCCAATGAACACCCATCTCCTTTAGGATGAACTGGTTGGATCTCCATGCAGTCCAAGAGATTCTCAAGAGTCTTCTCCAACACCACAGTTCAAAAGCATCAATTCTTCAGTGCTCAGTTTTCTTCAAAGTCCAACTCTTACATCCATACATGACCACTTGAAAAACCATAGCCTTGACTAGACGCACCTTTGTTGGCAAAGTAATGTCTCTGCTTTTGAATATGCTGTCTAGGTTGGTCATAACTTTCCTTCCAAGGAGTAAGCATCTTTTAATTTCATGGCATAAAATAAGAATTTAGGTTGAATTATTTTTCCCGCAAATTGGCCAGGTGTTCTATGATAATGTTTATTTCATTACCACAGCTTTCTATGTATTTTCTTTCATTGAAGTATAACTTTATACAATAAGAGTGCCCAAATCTTCAGTGTACAATTTAAGGAATTTTTAAATATGCAAGGACCATTCAGATTGAAGCATAGATTTCCAGTCCCAGGGGGCTCCCTGGTTTCACTACTGAGTCCATATTCTTTAATAGTCTTTTAACTCCTGATACCATAGCTTAGTTTTGCCTGCTTTTGAACTGTATGTAAATGGAATCATTCAGTATGCACTTTTTTTTGTCTTTGGCTTCTTTTGTTCAACAATATGTCTTTGTAAGTCATGTATACGCTGATCAGTAGTGATGACTTGTTCTTTTCCATTGTAGTCTTGTATCCCTTAGTATGGGATATTCATGTGCCCCACCAAGGCCACCTATATACTAGCCATCTCTTTCCTGTCCTGCTCAACCCAAATCAATATATTGACATGGTGGATCAGTGTAGTTTGCTCTGGGGGTTTCTAGGAGGTCCAGATCTCTTCAGACTCTATTATAAAAGAGGACAGGTGAGTTAATAGCTCTGAAGTAAAACTGTAAATAAATATTATAGTCTGTCCCAGAGGAGTGCAAACTATTTCTGATCCCCTATTGTAACTGAAGTTCAAAACATATTTAACAAATCAACGGACACCTATCATGTTCCTAAAACGTAATTAATCTGCTAGCTACCACAGCAGTTGCGGTTGGGAGCACTACTTGATTGACCCTGTAATCATCTACTATCATTCTCTGGGACCCAACTGGTATCTGCAAAGGTCAGACAAGCAAATTAAATGGAGATATAATAGGGACCACCACTATATGCTTTAGTTGTTTAATGGTGACACTAATCTCTGCTACCCCCACTGTCTAGGATGCAGTATGGTTTTAGATGTACTGTTGTGGTTGGGGAGAAGGGACAAGTTCTAAAAGTTCTCCCTGACTTTCTTCAGTAAGATAATTCTTACATATAATTCAGAGACTCAGTGTGGGAATTATCCAAGTATAACACTTCCAGTTATGCACTCAGGGACTGGGAAACTGGCTAGTGGGTGACTCTATGGATCCCTTAGGTACACTATGTACCAGACTTAAGACTAGAGCCCCATGCATTACTTGGCACCTTCAGCTTTCCCTTTAATAAAAGCCTAAAGAGAGACTTTGAATCTCTAGACAAAAGACTTTGTGCCCACTCACCTTCAAATATATGGATATTTCCTTTTCTGTAGGACACGATTACCAGAATACATGGTCATAATTCCCTTTGTAGAAGGTCCTATGGTAGGGTTCTTCCTGTTACAGACTTGGCTGCTCTTCAATGATGGGATTCTGGACTACAAAATTTACTCAGTTCCAGAAACCTAGATTGTGACTTTTTTTTAGGTGGTGAAGTTGTATTCCTGTTTCCTGATCTTGCATTCTTGTCTTTCTTTGTTTATTCTCTCTCTCTCTCTCTCTCTCTCTCTCTCTGTCAAACACCACCTTTATTAATAGTCTATTTTGTCACTAGCAATAGAATGACAGCTCTTCGATCCCCTGGGTCAAGCCCCCTTAGCTGTCCTTCTTATCTTGCTGATTGTTAATTTTGACCTCCTGACTTCTTGAGGTTAAGAGTCCATTTATTTCAAAGATATTAGAAACCCAGATGTGTAACCACCTGCCCTGCAATCAGCTATAGCCATGGGGTCATAGGTGGTTGACAGAGTCTTTAGCTAATACTAAACCAAAAACATGCCACACAAAATTGTAGGCTCTAGTTCCCAAGAACGGTGCATGCTTAATAGGAGACAGTTACCACGGCAGCAATAGTCACTAACTATACTGAGCAGCAAGAGAATGCAGGGCTACATTAATACACTGCAGCAGGGAGGAATATCTGTGTAACACAGGTGAACCCCTTGGTGTCTCCACACTCCCTTATCATGTTGTAACTTTGAACAAACCCATGTGACAAACCTGGCCTAAGATGGCACTAAGAATTGAAAGTTTGTGCCACTCCCTGCAACTTCACATGTTGAAGCCTTAATCCTGAAGGTGATAGTATTAGGAGATGAGGTCTTTGCGAGATAATCAAGTCATGAGGGTGGCACCCTCATGAGTGGGATTAGTGCCTTTATAAGACAACACAGGAGAGAGATGATCTTTCTTTTTCTCTCCATGTGAGCACATAGCAAGAAGGCTATCATCTGTAAACCAGGAAGAGAATTCTCACCAGAACTTGACCATGTTTGTACCCTTCCAATGTCCAGAACTGTGAAAAAATAAATGTTTGATTTCAAGCCACTCATCTGTACCTTGTTGTAATAGTCCAAACAAAGATAAAAAGTTATGATTATCTAACATTAAGAACAGTCAGAAAAGAAGTGTTACAAAACCAAGTTAACTACCAAGACTGTGGAGGTGATAGCTGAAGGGAAAGCATTTTGAATGGCTATGGTAGGGTTGTAGGGGGAGTTTATAAGCACCTGTTGTGCTCGTGATATCAACTACAGCAGCAGATCTGTACTTGGTCCCACTAACCTCTTTTAAGTTTCCTCTTAATGGAAGCTCATGGAAACTTTGGAGGAGCCGGCCATGAAAATTCCCCCCTTGGATCTTTTCAACAGCAGGAAGGGAATGGGTTGTTATGAAATTTATTTTAGCTGCTGCACTCTGAAATCCACTGCCAATTTTTCATCAACACCACAATGTCCCATTGTGCTTAGTTGCTCAGTCATCTCCAACTCTTTGCAACCCCACCAGACTCCTCGGCCCATGAGGATTCTACAGGCAAGAATACTGGAATAGGTTGCCATGCCCTCCTCCAGGGGATCTTCCCACCCTGGGGATTGAGCCCAGGTCTCTGGCATTGCAGGCAGATTCTTTACCATCTGATCCACCAGGGAAGCCAATAATGTCCCATTAGCTTCTTCCAACCATCAACTCTGCACAGCTCTCTTTCTGAGAGCCAACAGATTTTTCTGACTAACAGCTTAGGCTCAAAAGCACTGACAGCCTCACCAAACTTTTTTTTTTTTTTTTAACCTCACTTCCTTCCTTTTTCCCTTTCTTAAGAGCAGAACTGCATCAAGTTCAGAAGGCTTTCCCCCCACCCCAAAATGGAGCACTCCTCATTTATCCTCACAGGCTTTTCCTTTCATAAACCTCTTGTATATTTTACCTCATTTTAGAGGCAGCTTCCTGGAAGACACAGACTAATGTATATGTGTTTTCAAACACATGCTTACTCATTATACATAATTTTCTGCAAAACTTCATATCCATCATTACATGTCAGTTAATCAGCTTTAATTTTTTGGATGTGTTTTCTGAGTTTTACTTATACAATTTTTGGTTATTCAATGGCCAAGTCATGTCCGACTGTTTATACCTCCATGGACTACAGCACGCCAAACTTCCCTGTCCCGCGCCATCTCTCAGAGTTTGTCCAAGTTAATGTCCATTAAATCAATGGTTGATTAAATGGTTAGGTGCCATCCAACCACCTCATCCTCTGTTTCCCTCTTCTTCTGCTTTCAATCTTTCCCAGCATCAAGGTCTTTTCTAATGAGTCAGTTCTTCTCATCAGGTGGCCAAAGTACTGGAGTTTCAGCTTCAGCATTGGTCCTTCCAATGAGTATTCAGGGTTGAATTCCTTTAGGATTGACTGGTTTGATCTCCTTGCTCTCTAAGGGACTCTCAAGAGTCTTTTCCAACACCAGAGTTCAAAGGCATCACTCTTCAGCACTCAGACTTCTTTATGGTCCAACATTCACATCCATATACAACTACTGGAAAACTCATAGACTTAACTATACAGACTTTTTTAATCAAAGTGATGTCTTTGTTTGTAATATACCACCTAGGTTTTTCATAGCTTTCTTCCCAAGAGGCAATTGTCTTCTAATTTCATGGCTGCAGTCACTGTCCACAGTGAATTTGGAGCCCAAGAAAACAAAATCTGTCACTGCTTCCACTTTTTTACCCTCCTATTTGCCATGAAGTGATGGGACTAGATGCCATGATCTTATTTTTTTTTTTAATATTGAGTTTTAAGCTGGCTTTTTCACTCTCTTTCAGCCTCATCAAGAGGCTCTTTAGTTCCTCTTGACTGTCTGCCATTACAGTAATATCATGTGTATATCTGAGGCTGTTGACATTTCTCTAGGCAATCTTGACTCCAAGTTGTAACTCATCCAGCCTGACAATTCATATGATATGCTCTGCATGTAAGTTAAATAAACAGAGTGACAATATACAGAGTTGTTGTACTCCCTTCTCAATTTTGAACAAATCAGTTGTTCAGTTTCTTCTTGACCCACACACAGATTTCTCAGAGACAGGTAAAATGGTCTGGTATTATCGACATATGGTAATAAAGATCAGATCAGTTCAGTCGCTCCATCGTGTCCGACTCTTTGTGACCCCATGAATCCCAGCACGCCAGGCCTCCCTGTCCATCATGAACTCCCGGAGTTTACTCAAACTCTTGTCCATTGAGTCGATGATACCACCCAGCCATCTCATACTCTGTCTTCCCCTCCTCCCAGCATCAGGGTCTTTACCAATGAGTCAACTCTTTGCATGAGGTGGCCAAAGTATTGGAGTTTCAGCTTTAGCATCAGTCTTTACAATGAACACCCAGGACCTATCTTCTCCAGAATGGAAGAGTTGGATTTCTTGCAGTCCAAGGGACTCTCAAGAGTCTTCTCCAACACCACAGTTCAAAAGCATCAATTCTTCGGCACTCAGACTTCTTCAGAGTCCAACTCACACATCCAAAAATGACCACTGGAAAAACCACAGCCTGGACTACACGGACCTTTGTTGGCAAAGTAATGTCTCTGTTTTTTAATATGCGATCTAGGTTGCTCATAACTTTCCTTCCAAGGAGTAAGCGTCTTTTAATTTTATGGCTGCAATCACCATCTGCAGTGACTTTGGAGCCCCCCAAAATAAAGTCTGACACTGTTTCCACTGTTTCCCCATTTATTTCCCATGAAGTGATGGGACCAGATGCCATGATCTTAGTTTTCTGAATCTTGAGCTCTAAGCCAGCTTTTTCACTCTCCTCTTTCACTTTCATCAAGAGGCTTTTTAGTTCCTCTTCACTTTCTGCCATAAGGGTGGTGTCATCTGCATATCTGAGATTATAGATATTTCTCCTGGAAATCTTGATTCTAGCTTGTGTTTCATCCAGCCCAGCATTTCTCATGATGTACTCTGCATATAAGTTAAATAAGCAGGGTGACAATATACAGCCTTGACGTATTCCTTTTCCTATTTGGAACCAGTCTGTTGTTCCATGACCAGTTCTAACTGTTGCTTCCTGACCTGCACATAGGTTTCTCCAGAGGCAGGTCAGGTGGTCTGGTATTCCCATATCTTCAAGAATTTTCCACACAGTCAAAGGCTTTGGCATAATCAATAAAGCAGAAACAGATGTTTTTCTGGAACTCTCTTGCTTTTTCCATGATCCAGTGCATGTTGCCAATTTGACCTCTGGTTCCTCTGCCTTTTCTAAAACCAGCTTGAACATCTGGAAGTTCATGGTTCACATATTGCTGAAGCCTGGCTTGGAGAATTTTGAGCATTACTTTACTAGCGTGTGAGTTGAGTGCAATTGTGCGGTAGTTTGAACATTCTTTGGCATTGCCTTTCTTTGGGATTGGAACGAAAACTGACCTTTTCCAGTCCTGTGGCCACTGCTGAGTTTTCCAAATGTGCTGGCATATTGAATGCAGCACTTTCACAGCATCATCTTTCAGGATTTGGAATAGCTCAACTGGAATTCCATCACCTCCACTAGCTTTGTCCATAGTGATGCTTTATAAGGCCCACTTGACTTCACATTCCAGGATGTCTGGCTCTAGGTGAGTGATCACACCATTGTGATTATCTGGGTTGTGAAGCTCTTTTTTTTATAGTTCTTCTGTGTATTCTTGCCACCTCTTCTTAATATCTTCTGCATCTGTTAGGTCCATACCATTTTTGTCCTTTATCAAGCCCATCTTTGCATGAAATGTTCCCTTGGCATCTCTAATTTTCTTGAAGAAATATCTAGTCTTTCACATTCTGTTGTTTTCCTCCTTTTCTTTGCACTGAATGCTGAGGAAGCCTTCCTTATCTCTCCTTACTATTCTTTGGAACTCTGCATTCAGATGCTTATATCTTTTCTTTTCTCCTTTGCTTTCTGCTTCTCTTCTTTTCACAGCTATCTGTAAGGCCTCCTCAGACAGCCATTTTGCTTTTTTTGCATTTCTTTTCCATGGGAATTGTCTTGATCTCTGCCTCCTGTACAATGTCACAAACCTCTGTCCATAGTTCATCAGGCACTCTGTCTATCAGATCTAGTCCCTTAAATCTATTTCTCACTTCCATTGTATAATCATAAGGGATTTGATTTAGGAATAACCTCAGATATGCAGATGGCACCACCCTTATGGCAGAAAGTGAAGAGGAACTAAAAAGCCTCTTGATGAAAGTGAAAGTGGAGAGTGAAAAAGTTGGCTTAAAACTCAACATTCAGAAAACAAAGATCATGGCGTCTGGTCCCATCACTTCATGGGAAATAGATGGAGAAACAGTGTCAGACTTTATTTTGGGGGGCTCCAAAATCACTGCAGATGGTGATTGCAGCCATGAAATTAAAAGACGCTTACTCCTTGGAAGGAAAGTTACTACCAACCTAGATAGCATATTCAAAAGCAGAGACATTACTTTGCCAACAAAGGTCCATCTAGTCAAGGCTATGGTTTTTCCAGTGGTCATGTATGGAAGTGAGAGTTGGACTCTGAAGAAGTCTGAGCACCGAAGAATTGATGCTTTTGAACTGTGGTGTTGGAGAAGACTCTTGAGAGTCCCCTGGACTGCAAGGAGATCCAACCAGTCCATTCTGAAGGAGATCAGCCCTGGGACTTCTTTGGAAGGAATGATGCTAAAGCTGAAACTCCAGTACTTTGGCCACCTCATTGGAAGAGTTGACTCATTGGAAAAGACTCTGATGCTGGGAGGGATTGGGGGCAGGAGGAGAAGGGGACAACAGAGGATGAGATGGCTGGATGGCATCACTGACTCGATGGACGTCAGTCTGAGTAAACTCCGGGTGTTGGTGATGGACCGGGAGGCCTGGCGTGCTGCAATTCATGGGGTTGCAAGAGTCGGACACGACTGAGTGACTGAACTGAACTCAACTGAACTGAATGGTCTAGTGGTTTTCCCTACTTTCTTCAACTTAAATCTGAATTTCACAATAAGGAGTTCATGATCTGAGCCACAGTCAGCTCCCAGTCTTTTTTTTGCTGACTGTATGAGCTTTTCCATCTTTGGCTGCAACGAATATAGTCAATCTGATAATCAGTCTGATTTCACCACCCCTGACCCCATTCCCGAGGTCAGGGATGGAGGCTGAGAGGTGCAACCCCACGTCCAAGGAGTGGAGACTCTGCGTGTGCAGGAGGGCTGAGAGGATCTACTCCATGTTCAAGGTCAGGAGGGACGGCCATGACGAGATACCCCTCATCCAAGGTAAGGAGCAGCAACTGCGCTTTGCTGGAGCAGCCGTGAAGAGATACCCCAAGTCCAAGGTAAGAGAAACCCAAGTAAGATGGTAGATGCTGCGAAAGGGCATCAGAGGGCATACACATTGAAACCATAATCACAGAAAACTAGCCAATCTGATCACATGGACCACAGCCTTGTCTAACTCAATGAAACTAAGCCATGCCATGTGGGGCCACCCGAGATGGGTGGGTCATGGTGGAAAGGTCTGACAGAATGTGGTCCACTGGAGAAGGGAATGGCAAACCACTTCAGTATTCTTGCCTTGAGAACCCCATGAACAGTATGAAAAGGTAAAATGGTAGGATACTGAAAGGGGAACTCCCCAGGTCTGTAGGTGCCCAATATGCTACTGGAAATCAGTGGAGAAATAACTTCAGAAAGAATGAAGGGATGGAGCCAAAGCAAAAACAATACCCAGCTGTGGATGTGACCGGTGATAGAAGCAAGGCCCAATGCTGTAAAGAGCAATATTGCATAGGAACCTGAATGTCAGGTCCATGAATCAAGGCAAATTGGAAGTGGCCAAACAGGAGATGGCAAGAGTGAACATCAACATTCTAGGAATCAGTGAACTAAAATGGACTGGAATGGGTGAATTTAACTCAGATGACCATTATATCTACTACTGTGGGCAGGAATCCCTCAGAAGAAATGGAGTAGCCATCATGGTCAACAAAAGAGTCCGAAATGCAGTACTAGATGCAATCTCAAAAACGACAGAATGATCTCTGTTCGTTTCCAAGGTAAACCGTTCGATATCACAGTAATCCAAGTCCATACCCCAACCAGTAACGCTGAAGAAGCTGAAGTTGAACGGTTCTATGAAGACCTGCAAGACCTTTTAGAACACCCAAAAAAGATGTCCTTTTCATTATAGGGGACTGGAATGCAAAAGTAGGAAGTCAAGAAACACCTGGAGTAACAGGAAAATTTGGCCTGGGAGTACGGAATGAAGCAGGGCAAAGGCTAATAGAGTTTTGCCAAGAGAATGCACTGATCATAGCAAACACCCTCTTCCAACAACACAAGAGAAGACTACACATGGACATCACTAGAAAGATCAGATAGTAAATCCTAAATCAGCCTAAGAATAAAGGAGAAAAGAAGACAGAGGTGGTATAAAACAAGAGATAAATAAGCTTTCTCTTTTTTAACTGTTACAGGGTTGGTTTCTGCCCGCTCAGTCACTTCAGTGTGTCAGATTCTTTGTGACCCGATGGACTATAGCCCACCAGGCTCCTCTGTCCTTGGGATTCTCTAGGCAAGAATACTGGAGTGGGTTGCCATGCCTTCTTCGAGGGGATCTTCCTGACCCAGGATTCGAACCCAGTGTGGCCTACATCTCTTGCATTGCAGGCAGATTCTTTACCTGGGAAAGTCAAATTATTGGTAGGTAATTACAATTTTAACAAGTAATACTCTTTAAAAAATTGTTTTTTGTTTAGTAGTGCAGCATTATCTAAGGCAAATGATTTTCTTCTCTTGAATGATAGATAAAAATGGCTTATTTTGTGAGATATGTACAGATTTTATTTAGTTTTTCAAAAATACATCATCACCTGCCTTTGAATATTTATATTTTTTGCCCAGTGCTTGAGGTGATTTTGCATTTTTTTTTCATTTTGTTATCTCTTTGACTCAGATTCAATATTTTCAAAGCAATTGGTCTAGTTTTGAGGTTTAGCCATTTTGTCAAAGAACAAAATCAAGACTTCTTGTCACAGAGTAGATGTATATATATGCAAACCTAAGATATACACACATATACTTATGATCTGGTATTTTAGATAGATAGTAGATAATGAACACATACATGATACCTGCTTTGAACATATCAACAACAGAGACTATTATAGAGAGGCTTGCAATATGCCTAAGGCCTCTAAACCTTTTTCATTTCACTTCAAATTCAGTGCTATTTTAATTGTAGACTATTATTTATTGCCTAGGTCCACCTATTTCTTGATTCTTCTCTAGATTAAATATATACTTTTTGATAAAGCTTTTAAGACTGAAAAATCCATTCCCCAAATATCCAGGCTCCACTTTTTTCAATACTCCACAAAAAATTTTCTTGATTTATAATCTGAAGGCTGCTTACGTCCTCTTGCTGCTTGTTCTATTCCTTTCCCAGAAAGAAAGAAAAATTGGGGAAAGAAACTGAATGTTTAGCCTAGGTCTTGGAGCATTTGCCCTCAGGACAAACGTTTTCTCTGCTCAGTCAGAGAAATGCAGTCAGGTGGTAAATGCACCATAGCAAAATCTGTCCTTGAAAAGGAGGTCTTCAAAAGTCTAGTTGAGCTGGTCATGGCACATGTCTGTGTGTCTAATTCAGCATTGCGTTTTAGAGAATTGATTTGGCTACAGTGCTGAGACATGTCACCAAGTGAAGATGATCTGAAGCAAAGAAGACATATTAAACTTGTCTGATTTCTGTATTTATCTATCCAGTGAATTTGGAAATAAGAGAGAGAATTGATAATTTTAAGCCAAGTCTAAATGTCTGATAGTATGGCAGCCATGTTGGAATATATAGGCAAAAAGAATAAAATAAATACATTAAAGGCTAGAACTGTGAAAGGCAGAGGAAGCAGTATAACAGATGGAACACTGAGTAGTTGGAACAAGGATGGCAGTTGCCTTACTTCAAAGTTTGCCTTTTATGATAAAAGTAAACACTTCCTTTAACTACTGTTAGGCATTTTTTTTACCTTGTTAGAAGAAATTCTACAACATAGCTAAATTTAAAGTATATTTGGACTTGCAAGACAAATTTATATTTATTCATTCACTCACCCACTCATTCATTCTTTTAATAATTATTCCACTTTACATATTTTAGTTTTTAATACTTATCTCTTTTCACCAGAATGTAACTTAATTTCTGCTATATCGCAGTGCTTAGGACACTTTCTGCTATAAATAGGTAGTTAATAAATATTGTTTGTTTAGTCACATAACTGCGTCCAACTCTTTTGTGACCCCATGAACTGTAGCCCTCCAGGTTCCTCCACACATGGGATTTCCCAGGCAAGAATACTGGAGTGGGTTGCCAGTTTCTTTTCCAGGGATCTTCCTCACCTCGGGATCAAACCTGTGTCTCCTGGAAGTCTCCTGCATTGCAGGCAGATTCTCTACCACTGAGCCACTGGGGAAGCCTGCTTCCTAAATAATCCCTGGGTAAACAAGTAATATATTATTTAATTAAATTATATGCTATTAATGAGGTATACAAAGAAAATATGAGGAATATACATGACAACCTAAATACAACTCTGGGTTATAGGAATGATATATTTCAGTTGTGAGTGAAAAGTATGAACATGGTACAATAAAAGGAATAGAGTTTTCCTCTTCTCAATTCCCTGATCTGAAACTACTCCTATGTCATCCCTGTGGGTATCAGATGATTATCTATTTTAATGACTTTTTGAAATATATATAATTGCATGCAGGAGATATTTAAATTGTACAATTTGATCAGTTTTGAAATATGTATAAGCTTATGAAAATCATCACCATAATCAAGATAGCGAATATTCTCATCACACAAAAAGGTTTTTTATGCCCTTTTCTAATCCCATTTCTTTCTCCTGCTCTGTCTGTAGGTGATGACTAACTTGTTTTTGATCATTCTAAACAAGCTATAATTGTTTTATATTTATTTATAAATATATGTTGTTTTATATTGTTTTTGACTGTTTATGCTGTTTATATTTATTTATATTTTATTTAATACTCTAATTTTATATTAATGATTCATGTAGTACAAATTTGTTTTTGTTTGGTTTTTTTCTCTCAGCATAATAATTTTGAAACTCATAATCTTTGCTGTTGTGGATTAACATTTTTTAATTGCTGAAATATTCCATTGTAAGAATATACTATAATTTGTGGACATTGAATAGAATATATATGATTGTGAACAGCTGGATCATTTTTAGTTTTGAGCTATTGCAAAATGTTACTATAAACATTCTTGGAGGAGGGAATTGCAACCCACTCCAGTATTCTTGCCTGGAAAATCTCACGGACAGAGGAGTCTCGCAGACTACAGTCTATGCAAAGGGTCAGACACGACTGAGTGACTAACACATAAGTAAAGTTGCTACAAGCATTCTTGTATAGTATTTTTTTTTTTACATGAATATACCCTTTTTTTTCTCTTGACTAAATTGCTAGGCGTCAGTCACCTCAGTCAGACAATAGGATATGTCCACATTTTGAGAGACTGACCAATGTTTTCCAATATGATTGTACCATTGCACCTTCCCTTCACAGTGTGAGAGAGGTCCCACTGCACTGGATCCTTAACAACGCTTGATGTTTCCTTTTTATTTTTTTTTAAGTTTAGCTCTTTTTAAAAATGTATAGTAGCCTCTTACTGTGGTTTTAGTTAGCATTTCCTTGTTAACTAATTATTTCAACCATTTTTTTTACACTGTCATTTGTTATTTTTATTCTTTTATGAAGAGTCTGATGATCCCCTGGAAGAGGGCATGGCAACCCACTTCAGTATTCTTGCCTGGAGAATCCCATGAACAGAGAAACTTAACAAGCTAGAGTTAATAGGGTCGCAAAGAGTCTGACATGACTGAATTGACTTAGCATGCACGCATGCGTGAAGTGTCTGGTAAAATTGTTAAAAATCAAAAGAACAATAAATAGAGATTTATATCTCTCCCTGTGAGAGATATAAAGGAAAATGTGATGAGAAAAGTGCATAATGCAGTTTTCTTAAGTATCATTAGTGCTTTGTTTGGTAAGTTTGATGATGGGGGAAATTTTTTAGTATTATTTGTGATTAACAGTTTATTTAAAAGATGAAAGAAAATTGTTGCTAACCACCATCTGGGAAATTGTCATGGGTAACTTCCATATCTGATACCTAAATGATGTTTTGATAGAGTTTGTACACAAAGAGAGCTGATGAATTCATGGACTTAAATCTAAAAATAAAGTTTCCAATACTTAATTTCTATGTAGTAAGGCTTTAATAAAAATCTTTTGAGTGTTTGAATGACATGTGTATATGGATATTCATTCAAAGGTCAATAATATTCATTACTGCAATATATTCTGAGAATATAGCACTATTTACATAGTTATAATTTTGATAAGCAAAATACAAATAACTGGAAATACAAAAGAGATGTCCTTTTTTCTCTTCAAGATGAAGGACTGGATTCTTGAGCTTCTTATTATAATGTGTACTCTTGTGCATAAATCTTTGAAATTGACCAATAGAAAAATATGAACTCATGTTATCCCATATTTTATGGAAATTAGATGTAGCAACTTGAATCCTTTAACACAGGACAAATGCAGGATACTTTTTGAGTCACAAAGTTTTGCATATCTTAAACGTTTGGATCCCATGTGTTCTACTCTTGACAGCTATGATGCTGAAGTGAAGTAAATGCTACAAACAAATTCCTTGGATTTGAGTTTGAAAAAAAGTCATGGTTATTTCAGAACCTCTGCATTTAATGGAATAAAATGACCCTGACTTCATAGGTTCAACTAAAAAGTGACCCATGCTTTGTGTAAAAGGAAAAAGAATAGAGAGTTAGGAAAGATTGAGGTAACTCAGCTGATCACATTGGAAGGTGCTAAGTCCTCTGGGTACTGTCCCAGGTCAGAACTCCATTCCCATAGGCCCAGGTTTACTGGGGCCCAATATCTACTAGAGTCCAGTAACTAGTGATCCCTGTTCCAGCTTCACTTGTTCCTGCTCTATGTTCCCCATATACATGCCTTAGGTGTCTCACATGTCTGCAATTCTACCTGTAAAAGTGTCTTGTGATGCCTCATGTCTAAGCCAATAAATATTACATTAGGAATAATGAGCAACTACACAAGACCTTCAGTTTGAAAGCCTACATTTTCAAGCATATGTTCTTCAAGAGAACTCAAAAATGCATTGACTGCCACGGTTCAATAAGAAAGGTACACTATTTAGGTATGTTGATTTGAATATCAGATATTTATAAATATCTTATTGTGTAACTCTTTTTTCCTTTGAGAGATTAATATAAAATGTAGTGAATTCAGATGAAAAATTATATTTCCTCAGAATGAGCAAAAATGTATAAATTGGGGACTTCCCTGGGGCCTCAGATGGTAGAGCATTTGCCTACAATTCAGGAGACCCAGGTTTGATCCCTGAGTTGGGAAGACCCCCTGGAGAAGGGCATGGCAACCCACTCCAGTATTCTTGCCTGGAAAAATCAATGGGCAGAGGGGCGTGGTGGGCTACAGTCCATGGGATCACAAAGAGCAGAGCATGACTGAACAACTAACACTGGTGCTCCAGTGGTTAAGACTCTGAGCTTCCAATGCAAGGTGCGCAGATTTGATCCCTGGTCAGGGAACTAAGATTCTACATGCTGCATGATGCAACCAAAGGAGAAAAATATATATGAATTTTATAATATTCATTGAGAACAGAAATTTATAATCAGCTAGTACAGCACCCATGCTCACCACATAAAGGAGAAAGTTGACACTGTGTGGTGGCTAGTGATGGATCAAAGATGTCAAAACCCTTAGGAGCAGAGCTAGAATTGGACCTGCTAGAATTCTAGCAGAGCTAGAACTGTTAGCTGTTCTAGCCAACAGTTGCTGGCATTCAGCATCTTATAGAACACTTTTGATTTTTAACACAAAAAGAAGGAAACCGAGAAAGAAATAGGCAACAAGAATACAGAAATACCTATCACCATTTGCTTTTCTTTTCCTTTTAAAACTTGTTTCTAAAAATTGTTACTCTCTCTCATTTCTATTCACATAAAAATCAGTTTTCCTATCCAATATGTCTTAGTATAATAACTTACTGAAAAAACCCATACCCATGCAATTATTTCTAACATCCTAGACAATTTTATTTTTAAAACTTAAGTGTTAAAAAAGGAAAGGCATTTATATTTCTGCCATATAGAGTAGATTAGAAAATAGTTTTGTACTTTGGAGAGTTAACAATATAAGTATACATACAGAAACAATACCTCAAAATTAGGTATTGTTTAACTGAAGCTTTGACAGCCCATTTCGTTAGTATTTTCACCGTAATAAAACCTCTTTTTTGGTAATAAAACCTTTCTGAAGGGACAACTGGTGGCGGGAGGAAAGTATCTTAGAAATGTTACTCGACTTTCTATAGTTATCTCTTTAAAAAGTAGCACTGTGTCTCAAACGAGGGATTTCACAAATTAACATTTTTGACTGACTCTACTCTCACAGAACAACTTAAAGTTTGACAGTTTCGTGAATTGTAATGACTGAAATAATTGCAAGTATCCCTCGTTTTGCAAATTTTACTTCATGCATTTCACTTTTGCAAAAGACCTACATTAGCACCTCTGTTTGCTAACCAAAAAATCTGAAGAGAATATTCACTTTTATGAAAAGAAAAAAAAAAAAAAGTAAAAAACTAAAGTAGCATTCAGTGTTTGTTTGGCAGTGAGCCATTACAAAGGCCATGTACATCTCAAGCTGTGAGAGTGGCACCACCAGGTTCCTTCCCCGGGAACCACACTCGGAGTCTTGGCATCCAATCACCACAGCTTTGAACTGTGTCTGTGAGCATCTGTGCTTCATCTCGATTAATTTTGTGACACTCTTAGCAAGATGTGTTCTAGATATACTTGCTTTTTTCCTTTACTCCATTGTGGCTTAGGAAAGGTTTCAAAGGAACATTCTTCTTCAGAGAGTGGGGGATAGTTGTATTTGGTTTAACAATAATTGTATTTTTAACAAAAAAGACAAAACCTTACTGCAACAATGTTTGGGGATGAAAAATAAATGTTTTCAACATTCACAAGTATTTTAATCAATATAGAATTTCTCAGTTCCTCAGTGTGGAATTCTCAATGTTCTCACTGTATCCTGGGAAGCCTAGTAAAAATGTTGTACAGTATACTGAAATCCATATGCTATCTCTATGTTTTAGTACTATAACAATATATATTTAGTTTTTATATTCAGGTATTATCTAATATCTTTTCTCAGAAAACTTAATTTCTCCTTTTCTACCTCTTTCTCAAGTTTATTAAAGAAATTCAATTTCATCTTCTTTACTCTTCTGAATGTAAACTTGGATCTGACATTATTGCTCTATTTACCAAATTTACATATTTAATTTCTGCCTTCACACTTAAGAAGTCAATTGTCCTACATCTATAAAATATCTTATTGTCATTTTATGTCCTGGGTGAATATTTTCATTCTGATACCTGGTAGAATCTAAATAGCTGTTGAGTCCCAACTTAGCAGATATGACAAACTTTCCCAACTCTATTTTACACACTGCTTTCTATAGGTGAAACATAATCTTGCTCTGTTATTTTTTCTCATGTAAAATATGTGTCTCAGACCTGGTTGCCACTGGCAAGGTGAGCCATAGACAAGGACTGATTTTGTAGGAGTTTCAAAGACAGAAGTTGGAGAGTGGGGACAGTAAAACAGATACGAGGAAAAGTCTATAAGTATATTCTCCGTTTAGTCAAACAGTAGGCAACCGAGACTCAATCTTGCTGATCTTTTGAGGAACTGTCTAGAGCAAGAATAACAATTCACAGAAGCAAAAAGAGAGGGAAAAGTGCATTATTTGGCCACTAGCATCAATTGTTCAAGGATTGCTGCACAGTGTTCCCTAGAACTACCAAGACACATGTGATTGAAACCTGGACAGGCTATGGCAGCTGTCAAAGGAATTTGGGGAAAGATGTATGAAATTGTGATTCAAGCTGCTGTCAGTTACAACTGTGACAAGCTGCTTGCTAAATAAAGTAAGAAATAATGTAAAAGATGTGCTGAAATGATGTGAGGTGGGACATAGTGATGTCCCAGAGGTGTAAATAATCCTTGTTGCTGTTTAATGTGTCCTTAAAGCATAGTATGGTCCCAGGAGATAAAATCTTGATCTAATTCTTCATATTTTTCTTTGCTGATAATATTCATTACATAGGAATTGTTGAACTGTTATTGTTTAGTCACTAAGTCCTATCTGACTCTTTTGTGACTTCATGGATTGTAGCCAGCCAGGCTCCTCTGACCTTGACATTTCCCAGGCAAGAATACTGGAATAGGTTGCCATTTCCTTCTCCAGGGGGTCTTCTCAACCCAGGGATCAAACCCACATCCTCTGCATTGGCAGGCGGATTCTTTAACACTGAGCCACCAGGGAACCCTAGTTGAATACTCTCATTCATTTATCCACTGATTCAATTATAATAAAATTATTTAACATGTATAATATAGAAGTAATTGAATACTCACTTACTTTATCTTACACTGGGCTTCCCTCATAGTTCAATTGGTGAAGAATCCACCTGCAATGAAGGAGACCTAGGTTCAATCCCTAGGCTGGGAAGATGCCCTGGAGAAGGGAAAGGCTACCCACTCCAGTATTCTGGCCTGGAGAATTCCATGGCCTATATATTTCATGGGGTCCCAAAGAGTCAGATGCAACTTTCACTTTTCATCTTATATTGCATGTTGCCAATTTTTCTTTGTATTTAAAAACAATTAGATCTTTGTTGCCGATTGTGTATTTCAGCTGGGATGTTTAAAAATAACCCCCGCCCCCCAAAAAAATAAGCCAATATAGACTCCATTTCTATGAAAATGGAGTTGAAACCCTTATTTTATTCTTCCCTCTCAGTTCAGTTCAGTTCAGTTCAGTCACTCAGTGGTGTCCGACACTTTGCAACCCCATGAACTACAGCATGCCAGACCTCCCTGTCCATCACCAACTCCCTGAGTTTTCCCACTGCTGCTACTGCTAAGTCGATTCAGTCGTGTCCGACTCTACGTGACCCCATGGACTGCAGCCTACTAGGCTTCTCGGTGCATGGGATTCTCCAGGTAAGAACACTGGAGTGGGTTGCCATTTCCTTCTCCAATGCATGAAAGTGGAAAGTGAAAGTGAAGTCGCTCAGTCGTGTCTGACTCTTAGCGACCCCATGGATTGCAGCCTACCAGTCTCCTCCATCCATGGAATTTTCCGGGCAACAGTACTGGAGTAGGGTGCCATTGCCTTCTCCCACTAAGTACCACTAAAAATCATAGAAATTAAATCTTTTTTTTTTTTTTTTAGGCATGTCAAACACTTTATTATTTCAAAACACAACTTTTATAATTTATTTCTTAAAGACAGACTAAATATTAATGCAGCTATACTACTCGCTTTTATTATTATTTTCCTGTTATCTTTTAATATCACTTGATTTTAAACCTTTTTCTTTCTTTTTTTTTAATTTTATTTTATTTTTAAACTTTACATAATTGTATTAGTTTTGCCAAATATCAAAATGAATCCACCACAGGTATACATGTGTTCCTCATCCTGAACCCTCCTCCCTCCTCCGTCCCCATACCATCCCTCCGCGTCGTCCCAGTGCACCAGCCCCAAGCATCCAGTATTGTGCATCGAACCTGGACTGTCAACTCGTTTCTTACATGGTATTTTACATGTTATGCTAATAGTAGATAAAACAAACATGAAAACTCTGAAAGAGGAAGAGAAGAAGGCAAGTGGCTAGAGATTTGGGGACCCAAGGAATGCTTTAATTGTAAGTTTCAAAGGTACCATGTCGATCTAAAAGAGATCCCTGATTTTACTTTCTTTCTTTCTCTGTTGATGTGTCTTTCTCAGCAGGTCTCACATAAATCCAATATTATTTTTCTATTACCTCTGAGATTCTTTCATTCTTCAATAAATTAGGTTCACTTAAAAGCTTCTGGAAGGAGAAACAATGAAAGGCTACCTAGGATCAGATTAGACTTTATAGTTCTTAACTTCCCTTGTTCATGTTGCCTTAAGTTGATCAGGAGCTACTGGTTTATAGTAAAGGGGTTTATCGCTGTGATTAAATTTGCTGTGATCAAAAAATCAGGAATGTTTTGCCTAAGCAATCCTCAATCCCCATTAAAATAGCCTTCAGGGCCAGGATTAAACTAGTCCTAGAGCATACTCTATTTAAAACAAATAGCTTGCTTAATCAAATAATAGCTCCCCTAAAGAGCTCACTCAGTGAATGAACCTTTTCCTCTTAGGATTCTCTTTACTGTACCCAGATGTAATTTCTTTGCCAACTGCCTTTGGCAATTTTTTTTTTTTTTGTCTTTTGTCTTAATGTACAGATTATAAAATCCTATATTCATTTACCATAGTCTTCAGTGATTCCTCACCGAACAGTTTTCTGTTGAGTAATTTTTTACCCTATGGAAATCAACTATTTTTCCTACCTGACCTAATGCACCTAAGCAATCATTTAAAATAAATTATATTGTGGTATATACAGGTTCAGTCAACAGCAACAATTTATCAAGTATCTCCCATTTCTTAAATGATTTTTAATTGACTATTAATCAAGGCATTTACCTCTGATTAGTAGATACTTCAATAAGCATGGTAGCAGAACACATTTGTCAAACAGAATATTTGCCCCACAGCACTTTTTGCCCACATAGGTGGTTAAGCCACATCAAACCACTTAGAAGAATCTCTACCACTTCAGATTCAGACACTTCAGATTCAGATCTATCCTGGAGTCATTTTTTGGTTCCTTTATTATTATTTTCTTTGTTTTTGACCACAACTGCCTCACAGTTGGGTGAACTTCACTCTTCACAATTAACTTATTCTTTTAGAGTTTGTTTCCCAATCAATGAAATAGTAACAATCCTCTATATTTTACAATGTTGTTAAAAAGATTCATTATGCCCCAAACAGTAGTGCATCATTCTAAGTAAATGTTTAGAGAATATACGGATCTCTTCTCCCTGACTCTTATTTGTCTATCTACTCATACCCTCCTTTCACTTCCCTGCCTCTCTCTCTCTCTTAAGTTTTTTCTCTCTGTTTCCCCTAAAAATTATCATTTTGCTACTTCTGGATTTTTAACTTTTGTATTTTTAGCCAAATTTACAAGGAACAATGACACAAGAATATAAGCTGTTTGTGATGATGTAACATATATAAATAGGCAAATTGTCTCAAATCTTGGTTTTGTTCTATGTCATGACAAAGAAAGAATCAAATTCATTCTAGTTGTGGCTGATTTTGGTTGTTGCTGTTGTAATTCTTGTGGTTGTGCGTGCTGACTCGTTTCACTCATGTCTGACTCTTTGTGATCCTATGGACTATAGCTGGCCAGGCTCCTCTGTCCATGGGATTCTCCAGGCAAGAATACTAAGTGTGTTGCATATAGGGTCATCGTTATCATCTTCCTAAATTCCCTATATATGGGTTAATATACTGTATTGGTGTTTTTTTTTCTGACTTATTTCACTCTGCTCCAGTTTTATCCACCTCCTTAGAACTGATTCAAATGTGTTCTTTTTAATAGCTGAATAATAGGGATGCGGTGAGGAAGGAGGTGAGAGGGGGGTTTGGGATGGAGGACACATGTACATCCCTGGTTGATTCATGTCAATATATGGCAAAAAAAAAAAAAAAAAAAACACCAAAATATTATGAAGCAATTAGCGACCAGTTAAAATAAATGAATAAATTAAAAAAAAAAAATACTAAGTGTGTTGCCATACCCTTCTCCAGGGGATCTTCCTAATCCAGGGATTGAACCTATGTCTTTTATGTCTCCTGCATTGGCAGGTGGTTCTTCACAATAGCTCCACCCAGAAAGCCCACTTTTTGTGGTTATGAGCCTTGATAATAATTTTTTTTTGCTTGTGTTTTTACTTAAGGGATCATCTTGGTAAAATTCTCTTCAGAAACATTACTTCTACGTTTGGTTGACATTTTACCACAATATTTGAAAAACTACTCATAAGTGTTATTTTTAGCCATTATTGCTACTGTGATTGGAAATAATAATTTAAATGGATTTCTTAAATTAATTTATTGCATAATACAATCCAGTCATTATATCAACATTACATATATTGCTGTATTTAAACCCTCAAAAATTTAAAGAAAGCAGAAGCTGAGTCTAAAGAGGTTTGAGTGCTGAAGAATTGATGTTTTTGAATTGTGGTGTTGGAGAAGACTCTTGAGAACCACTTGGACTGTGAAGAGATCCAACCAGTCCATCCTAAAAGAAATCAGTCCTGAATATTCATTGGAGGGACTGATGCTGAAGCTGAAGCTCCAATACTTTGGCCACCTGATGTGAAGAACTGACTCATTTGAAAAGACCCTGATGCTGGCAAAGATTGAAGGTGGGAGGAGAAGGGGACGACAGAAGATAAGATGATTGGATGGCATCACCGACTCAATGGACATGAGTTTGAGCAAGTTCCAGGAGTTGGTGATGGAGAGGGAAGCCTGGCATGCTGTAGTCCATGGGGTCACTAAGAGTTGGACATAACTGAGTGACTGAACTGACTGACTGAAAAGAATATAGTTAATGAATGGCACATCCAGAATTGCAACCCATCCTCAACCAATTGTTGCCCTCAATCAATTTTTTTAAAAGGATCATATGGTATTTAATCAAGGATATTGTCACTTAACGCCTTTGTCTCCTTTATTTTAACTTTTTGTTTTGCTTTTTGCCAGTAAGTCTTGTCTGAATTTTTTGTGACCCCACAGACTGTAGCCTACCAGGCTCATCTGTCCATGGGATTTCCCAGGCAAGAATACTGCAGTGGGTAGCTATTTCCTTCTCCAGGGAATCTTCCTGACCCAGGAATGAAATCCACGTCTCCTGAATTGGCAGGCAGATTCTTTACCTCTAGGCCATTGTAACAATTTCACTTCAAATTTCTTTTATCCATTTTCCATAAATATTCAAAGTGAAACATTTAAAATAAAAGTCTTATTGTGACCTTTCTCTTTTTTCCTCCTAAAGTCCATCTATGGTCCCCTATTGTTTTGGTGTCAAGTCCAATTTTCCAAATTAGTGCTGGATCTCTCCATAAAATCTTCTCTATTTACCATCTATATGTGCCAAGTCAAACTATACACACTTCTTTCTGCAAATCATGATTCCTCAAGCTGGTTGACATCTGTACATGTTGCCCTCTGTCTGGATTTCTCCTCTAGCTCTCATTCCCTAATACCTACTCATCTTTCAAGACTAAGTCCATCTATTATCCACTCAAGGAATTTGTCTTTGATTTACAAATGGCAACCCACTGCAGTATTCATATCTGGAAAATCCCATGGACCAAAGAGCCTGGTGGGCTACAATCCATGGGGTCTCAAAGAGTCAGACACAACTGAGTGACTTCCGTGTGTGTGTACCCAGGCGAAGTGAGATGTACATAACTGGTTGCTCTCAGAACACCTGGAGTAAATGTCTACTTTAAGGTCAATTCTACTTTTGATGATTTTGCCTGTTGTATATAGTAGGATATGATCTGCTTGAAGGCAGGATTGTGTTTTATTCTCTTAGCACAATGCCTTCCCCTGAGTTTATAAAACAGTCAGTTGAATTAAATGAAATTAAATACCTATTGGAAAAATACACTGCCAAATCAGAGCTATCAATTACTTTACTTGTTCTCTGAAATTTCTCTGTAAGACTGGAGCCACTCTGACGCTGTAAGTGTGTAGGAAAACTCCATCTCTACCAGTGGCTAAGACACGGATGCTCCTGACTCAAGGGTGTCAAGGATGACAAGGGTAATGAAATAAATAATACCCATACGCAAATTTTCAGACACACTCAGCCATGATCTTCAACATCAAGAAGACCAGAGGTATCAAAAGGATCCTTATACCATGTGAATTAGTCAGAAAGCAAAAACTAATGAGTAAAAGGTACCGCATCTAAAAAGGGCTTCCCTGGTAGCTCAGCTGGTAAAGAATCTGCCTTCAATGTAGGAGACCCTGGTTGGATTCCTGGGTCATGAAGATCTGCTGGAGAAGAGAACGGCTACATATTCCAGTATTCTGACCTGGAGAATTTCATGGACTGTATAGTCCATGGGGTGATAAAGAATCTGACAAAACGGAATGACTTTCACTTGCATCAAAGAAGATGCTAGTTTAACTGCTTTGTGGTATATTCTTCAAATTTGATTGTTTCTAGTTTGACACCCCTCATTCTATATGTATCAAGAATGCAACCCTAAAAGCAACTACCAAATATTATGATTGTCATATTTTTTACACATGGTTAAATTAGTTTTCATTCTTACCAAGCAAAAACATCTTGAGGTTATATTAACTAAAATTCCCACTCAATTCCCATTCTTTCAGCTGAAGTAAAATGCAGCTGTCAGTAGATATGGATGGGTGTTGGACGTAATTACATACAAGTCTACTACAGCAGAAGAATGCCAGCTTTTCCCTTGCCTAATAATTCTCATTATTCTGTTTTGGATCCTGTCCAAGTCTCTGAGGATAATTTTGAGAAGGAAAGTCCAAAATGGACACCACAGTTCTAGTCGTCAGGTTTTTAATAAGAAGATGTTTTCTCTAACTGAAGTTTACTCTCTTTTCTGCCCCTACAGCTTTAACCTATTTGAGAAGAATGGTGAAGGAGATATTTATAACATCCCTCTTTCTGAGTTTCTGCATTCAGCTTTTCCGTTATAGAATAGATAGCAAGTATACTGTACCTGACGCAACTGCCAGTGAGCCCTGTTTAACTCAACCTATCAGTTTGCGGTAATTAATGCAAGAGTAAGAAGGACTGGAAAGTTTGCAGACCAGCATTTCTGAAGCCTGAAATTCCTTAGTCAGTAAATGCATGTCTCAAATTGGTATATTAGGTTATCAAAGAAGTTTTAAAAACCTGGGGACTGAGAGTAAGCAGAATCTACACATTGTAATATATATCCTTGCATGCTAATGTATTTGTAGAATTTTGTTCACCAGTTGCTACAGATAATGTTCTCTAGACAGGCAATTATTATTACTATTTTCTTAGAACCATAGTAGATGATTTGTTTAGTTTTGACATAAGTTGGATTATTTGGATTCCACAATCCTACATTTCATATGCAGTACTGTATCTTCTTAAAACAAACTCAGTAAAGACAGATTTAATGCAGATTTGCACCCAGCAGTCTGTCAGCATTCTTAAATATTTTATTATCAGAACTAACAAAAATAATTTTCCAAGTCCCAAGTTTATGCTGTTAGCTGAGCTGAAATCACATTTAAAAATGATCCATACCTTTTTAGGTCAACATCTAAATGAAAAGAAAGAGAAAAGGCAAAGACATGGGACTTCAGACCACAAAATTTCCCAGTCCATGATTATATACTCTTACATCTCCTATGACATGACAGACACAAGACTGATCTAATTGGTTTTAGGAAAATATTTATAGGACACTGAGGTCTGGAACACAAAGACTTTCAAAATGTCTACAGTCAGTGCTTCTAGAGAGAGTATTTCCACATTGAAATTAGGTATTGCTGTTTAAAACAATGGTTGGGAATAGAATGAACTAAGGTGAATTGGGGAGAACAAATGTAATTATCTAATTTCAGTTTCAGTTGAACTTCATGCATAATATGCTGACCACTGTAATCAAATTAAAAATCAAAGACAGAGTCTCTTGTGTTACAGCTTCTTCAAGGACCTGTTCTCCAGTGGTTACCAATCTCAATCCTCAATAAAGCTATTGATACTGGAGAGGGGTTCCAAAAGGCCAGATATCTTAGCTGTTGAGGAAGCTGAAAATACACAAAAAAGACAGAAACACTATGGAAAATACAGAATATTGAAAAAGAACATTAATTTTTAATTAACTGACACTTCTCATTTTCCCAACTCTTTGTCTGGATAATGATTGCTTTTTCAAAAGATTTTGCAATCTTGATTTTACATTTAAAATATAAAGATAATGTATATTTTTCTCTTTGGGGATTGATCAAAATTGGTCTTTTGTTATCAACACATAAGTTTATTTAAGCTTTCTAATCATATTACTGATGAGATGTTCACTTAAAAAAAATGTTAGTAAGTCAGGAAAACTCTATGAAAAAGAGAACTTCTGAATTAACTAGAAACATTATAGAACTGAATTACTCACTTACTACTTTACAAGTCCAATGATAAGAGAATTTTCCAGAGCTTCTGTCTCTGAACATGTCCAAACTTGTTGTTTCTTCACTAGCCATACTTCTGGAGAAGGAAATGGCAATTCACTCCAGTACTCTTGCCTAGAGAATACCACGGACAAGGAAGCCTGGTGGGCTGCTGTCCATCGGGTCGCACAGAGTCAGACACGACTGATGCGACTTAGCATGCAGGCATACATTGGACAAGGAAATGGCAACCAACTCCAGTAATCTTGCCTGGAGAATCCCAGGGACAGAGAAGCCTGGTGGGCCACCGTCTATGCGGTCGCACAGAGTCGGACACGACTGAAGTGACTTAGCAGCAGCAGCTGCAGAAACAGCAGCAGCAGCAGTCATACTTCTGGCTACTATTATAATCACACCTCAGATTATGAATTTTTGAGTCCTAACATAGGTTAATTGGCACAAGTGAAAGTCGCTCAATCGTGTCCGACTCTTTGCAACCCCATGGACTATACAGTCCCTGTAATTCTCCAGGCCAAAATACTGGAGTGGGTAACATTTCCCTTCTCCAAGGGATCTTCCAACCCAGGGATAGAGCCCAGGTCTCCTGAATTGGCACAGTGCTTGGTATAAATATTCATAGGTGCGGTTCCTATACTATTAATAAGATGGCTAGCTAACAATACCTACATGAACCACGTAAATATAACCCATTAAAATTAAATTAAATATATTTCCAGCTCAACATCACTTACATTAATCAAAAACAAAAATATTAATCTGAAAACAGAAAATAAAGGGAACTTGAGTAGAAGGAGACAGTATTCTTAACTGACTTCAGCTAAAATATTGCATTGTGAAGAACTTGCAAATAAACAAAACCAAGTCATCACTAAGGTCCTTTCAAGGTCTTGGAAAGGGTTCATTTAAGTGGAGCCTTGAAATCTGTGCTTATTTAATTTCACAGTGAATCCATTTTTCATGCTATACTTTATTTAAGAACTACATGGTAGGATTAAAAGAGAGGGAGAGAAAGAAAGAGAAACAGGAATGAGTTAGTGTAATTGATGAAAAATGGGAAAATGAAAAGAGATAGAATAAACATCAAGACTTGGTACAGTACAAAGAGCTCTCAGCTAAGGATAATAATCATAACAATAACAATAACTAAAAATTTTGTGATAATTGCTATGTGCTTTTTTTGTTAGTGTGTTTTCTATCTCAGAGAAAAGACCCTAAATTGCTAGCTCTAACTATAATTAACATACTATGGACTATAATTAACATATTATAACATAATATAACATATTATGGACTCAATCTGTCATCTTATAAGCATCAAACCCCTGCTTTGTAACTGAGAGGACTTTTTACAGAATCTGAACTCTAGAAGTGAACAACACTCCATCCACATTTTAACTCATAATGAGGTTTTAGACTTGATTCTTAGAAGACATGGAACTCATATACAGTCCATCTGTGCATCATCTGTGCAAAGCTATTTCTTTTGGATTAATTCAACATGCTAAGTACAATTTCTATACTCATAGAAACACTTATGGGTAATTTATGGTGCATGCTGGGAGGGATTGGGAGCAGGAGGAGAAGAGGACGACAGAGGATGAGATGGCTGGATGGCATCACTGACTCGGTGGACGTGAGTCTGAGTGAACTCCGGGAGTTGGTGATGGACAGGGAGGCCTGGCATGCTGCGATTCATGGGGTCGCAAAGAGTCAGACACGACTGAGCGACTGAACTGAACTGATTGTGTAGCATCTTGCTTGGCAAGTACATATAGGTGTTGTTGTTGTTGTTGTTGTTGTCTCTGTTATAATAGAAACATAAAGACAGTGGAATCTACAGTGATTTGAAAGTGCAGACTTCTAGTGGAAAACATTAGTGGCTGGTATCTTGCTTATAAAATTTGTGAGGGTATTTCCAGAAATACCCTTCTCACACTGCACTCCCACTAAGTAGGATTTTTATTGGATTGTAGTGTTTTTCTTGTTGTTACCATTGAACTGTTAACAATATCACTTCCCAAAATACAACTTTTGGGAAAAAGTACCTTCTAGAAATGATATTTCAAAAGTTTTGGTATATTAGCTTTTGGTTCAGATTTTGTTTTCTTTTTAAAGCAGAACATCCAAATTATTCCACAAAATATAATCACAGGGCAAAAGATATGGTAGAAACTTAATAGCAAAATCATTTCTCATCTACCAGAAGGGTTTTCTCCTTTCCTAGGTGTTCAGATATGTGTACTCTGAGTCAGGATGGTTACATTCTCAGCACATCAGAAAGGAAGGACTGGAATATGGAAGGAAAAATGTCCCTAATGTTTACATGTGATATACATGTGATGTAATCATTAAAAAAAAAACAACAGCAACAACAACAAAACCCTTAATACTTCAATTAATTTCATTATGTTGTACCGGTTTTATTTCGAACCCTAAAAGCTATGATTCACCTTAGAACACTTTCCACATTATAGCTTTATAATTTACAGAGACTGTAAAGTACATAAAGTCTTTCAGACTCACCTAGAATTGCTAATGCTGCTGCTACTGCTAAGTCGCTTCAGTCGTGTCCGACTCTGTGCAACCCCATAGACGGCAGCCCACCAGGTTCCCCCGTCCCTGGAATTCTCAAGGCAAGAACACTGGAGTGGGTTGCCATTTCCTTCTCCACTGCACGAAAGTGAAAAGTGAAAGTGAAGTCGCTCAGTCATGTCCGACTGTTAGCAACCCCATGGACTGCAGCCCACCAGGCTCCTCCGTCCATGGGATTTTCCAGGCAAGAGTACTGGAGTGGGGTGCCATTGCCTTCTCCGTTTTTGCTAATTGCAAGCCCCCAATTCCCCAAAGTTTAACACTTTGAAACAGAATGAATGGCTTCAGGCTATTGAGAATTTGGAGGG
Source organism: Bos taurus (assembly GCF_002263795.3). Classification (NCBI taxonomy): domain Eukaryota; kingdom Metazoa; phylum Chordata; class Mammalia; order Artiodactyla; family Bovidae; genus Bos; species Bos taurus. The sequence goes on along the minus strand of NC_037333.1, from coordinate 48,091,289 downwards.
GAAAATGTATATATTACATCCCCTTCTCCTGACAGATCACTTTAGAATGCCAATGATCACAACTCCCTAGAACCACTGCATTATCACAAATGAACCATCACAAAAAACTTGAATATATTTGAGTAGTTGTAAGACACATCATTTAAAGTAACTATTGTGAGGTGTCAAAATTTCCTTCAACTCCTTGTAAAAAACAAGGCAGTATATTTTCAGTAACCTTTATATTTTAATTTTTCATTAACTAATTTAATTCAAAGTTTTCAGCCAGAGCCACTAAATTAATCATAATAAAGATCTTCAGACTGGATGTGGTCTAGAAGATCAAAAGAAGTCAACTTCCCTAGCAAGTCACAGACACCAACCTTAGCCACTTAACACACAGCAGTACCAAAATTAATGCCATGATAAATATTTAAATTTAGCTTATTGATGAAGTTACTGAATACCTAAAGTTGATAAAACTTATTGAGAATAGTAAAAAAAAAAAACACAATTTGAGTAAGATGCTAAAAGAAGTCTCTGATAGCAACACTTCATAATTTTATAGGTTTTGCAGTTCATTTAGGATGAATAAATTTAAAGTGTATAGGGAATAGGGGAAAGGATAGATTGATGCAATAGAAGGAAATGCAAACAAAGATGCTATAAAGAATATTTATGAAGGTATTTTCAAAGAATGCATTGCAATGTAATGCTTCATAGATACAATTCCAAATGTAAAAGTAAAACTAACAACAAAAATGTATACGAGTGAATATTGTTAATTAGCAGGTCATACTGAATTCCATTAAACACTGAAATTAATGTTTCCTAACCATGTCCAAGTCTGCAAAGCTTTTGCTTGTCTTTACTGTATTAATGTCCAAACACAAAGTAAAAAGATAACAACAACAAAAGGATGAAGAACAACCTCAAGATTAATTTTTTTAGAGCAATGGCACTTTTTTGTGTGCATCAAAATGTGGTGATTTTAATTCAGATTGTACTTATAAACAATTATTATATAAACAATTATTATTGTATTTATAAACAATAATAATATATCGCTAAGTCACTTCAGTCGTGTCCAACTCTGTGCGACCCCATAGACGTGGCAGCCCACCAGGCTCCCCCGTCCCTGGGATTCTCCAGGCAAGAACACTGGAGTGGGCTGCCATTTCCTTCTCCAATGCATGAAAGTGAAAAGTGAAAGTGAAGTCATTCAGTCGTGTCTGACTCTTAGCGACCCCATGAACTGCAGCCTAACAGGCTCCTCTGTCCATGGGATTTTCCAAGCAAGAGTATTCTTTAAATAATAAACAATTATTTCAGTGATCCTACAATGCATGGAATAGGGCTACTAGAAAGTTCTATAATATTAAATTACCGTTAAAGTAATTATTTTGTCTATTATTACATTATTCATTTCAGTCGCTCAGTCATGTCCGACTCTTTGTGACCCCATGGACTGCAACACACCAGGCCTCCCTGTCCATCACTAACTCCCAGAGTTTACTCAAACTCATGTCCATTGATTCAGTGATGCCATCCGACCGTCTCATCCTCTGTTGCCCCCTTCTCCCGCCTTCAGTCTTTCTCAGCATCAGTTGTTCCAATGAATATTCAGGACTGATTTCCTTTAGGATGGACTGGTTGGATCTCCTTGCAGTCCAAGGGACTCTCAAGAGTCTTCTCCAACACCACAGTTCAAAAGCATCAATTCTTTGGCACTCAGCCTTCTTCACAGTCCAACTCTCACATCCATACATGACTACTGGAAAAACCTAGCTTTGACTAGATGGACCTTTGTTGGCAAAGTTATGTCTCTGCTTTTTAATATGCTGTCTAGGTTAGTTATAACATTCCTTCCATGGAGCAAGCATCTTTTAATTTCATGGCTGCAGTCACATCTGCCATGATTTTGGAGCTCCCAAAAATAAAGTCTACCACTGTTTACCTGTCTATTTGCCATGAAGTTATGGGACCAGATGCCATGATCTTTGTTTTCTGAATGTTGAGCTTAAGCCAACTTTTTCACTCTCATCAAGAGGCTCTTTAGTCCTTCTTCACTTTCTGCCATTAAAGGTGTCATCTGCATATCTGAGTTATTGATATTTCAATTATTACATTATTATTATGTATTAAAGAAAGTATATGATTCCTTAATTAATGAAACCTGCAAGTAGTAAGAACTCATTCAGGGGTTTGATGCTATTATAAATCTGTAAGTAATAAACAAGGTTGCCTAGAGTTTTAATTTCTCTCCTCTCACCTACTGAAGAAAGTTCTTAAATGAGCAGAAACTGTGAAAAGGCAGATAAATCAATAGAAGCAGAGTATCTTGATAATCAGCAGTAGCCAAAATGAGCATATGGGTCAATCCAGGATTTTTTAAAAGAAGTTCCCTTTAATCAAGCCAAAATTATACTTTTGATTTTTTATGAATCTTCTCTTTAAAATATTTTAATTCATTTCTAAATTGAGAATTTATAGCACAGATAACCATATTAAATTTCTAATTAAAATCCCAGTATGTTATTTGTATAACCATGACCTAAATTTCAGTGTACTCTTTAAATTTTTAATGGAAAATGTATTCTTCATGTCTCTCTCAGAATAGTTTCTGATTTCACTTAATATCAACTCAGAACATTTTTGACAAAAACAAACACCATTCACAGAGTTTATTCTTCATAAAGCTGAAATTCAAAACCAAGTACTATAGATTCAGGGGGATATTTAGATGGAACAATGAAGTATTTGTCAGCTCTAACCCCTGATTCTAATGTATCTGAAATGTGCAAAAATAAACATATTTTGCTTCGGCTCCAGAGACAGCTGTGTGTTTACCAGAACCAATGTGTTTTCGTTGGAGTTTAGGAGGAGCACACTGAGCCACAGCAACGGTATATACTACGTAATGATAAAAAATAAAAGTGAGAGTGCTGATTACGTTTCAAGATTCCATAGGTACCTTAGTCTATCCAGGTTGGTATAAAAATATCATAAACTGGGTGGCTCACAAACTATAAATACTTATTTATCATAGTTTTGAAGACTGAAAAGCTCAAGATCACAGCACTGACAGATCAGTATCTGGTGAGAGACCAACAGTGCCTTCTTTCATGTTCTCACATGGCAGAGGGCCTGGGGGAGCTCTGGGGTCTCTCTGGTAAGGGCATTAATCCTGTTTACAGAGATTTTACCATCATGGACTAATCATTTCTCAGAGACCCCACCTCCTAGTATCATCACCTTGGGTGTAAAGTTACAACATATGAAAAAGAACCCAGATATGCCTCCATAGCAATGGCACACTGGAATAGTTTAACAGGGAGATGGAGGGTGAGGATTAAGTCCTTGAAGTTATAATGAAAACAATTATAGAATTATGAGATCAGTGATACCACTGGAGGAAAGCTTACATTTATAGCAGTAACTGAGTTCAGTAGAAATGTGAGAAAGTGTGTGTTTGATCCCAAACCTATCTTGGCAATATTAAGCATTGGAACCCAGATCTATGACACTGAAGAACCTCCTGCCTTACTTTAGGAGCAAATTGGCAGAAGGCCTGCATCTGGCTTTATATGGTAGTTTGGTTACCTTGAAGGAAAACTTGATAAAGTTAAAAAAATAACTATATACTATAAATAAAAAACTGGTTTAGGAGCTAAATGAGCAAAATAATGAAGACATTCATTACCTGATGGACTTAAACTTGTATTTTTTTTTTTTTCCTTCATGAAATGGCATGCATGTTTTGCAAATAACTTATTTCTCTATATAATTATTTTTAAATACTTATGGGTTTTGGAATCAATTTATGTTACTTTTGGCTGCACTGCTCATACTCATTTTTATGTTGACCCTGAAAGTTTTCAATCTTGAGTAGAGTACACAGCAAGAGAAGATCTATAGGCTGGACCAGTTTCCAAAATCATTAACTCTTTCACTAAGTCATTCTAAGTTACCAGTTTCCCTGAAGCTCAAAGTATCTTCTGCTGTTTGTTACATCATATAGAACCTATAGCAAGGCTCAGAATCACAGACGATAGAATTATTCTTTTAAAAAAAATAGCTCATGTTGCTTCATTGATGGTCCAGTGGTTAAGACTCTGTACTGCCAATGCAGGGGACTCAGATTCGATCCCTAGTGCCAGAACTAAGATCCCATATGCTATGCAGTGCAGCCAAAAGATAAACAAAGAAAATAAAACAACTATGAAAATATAGGAAGTATTTATAAATCTGAATCTTAAAAACTAATTTAAATAATAGCTTCTGATTAAATAGTAGACTCTGATAGAAAGGAAACAATGGACTGTGGATGCTAAGCAACCATCACTGGTTGTTATCTCTTTCTGGGACCCATCAATTATCTATAAGCAGCAAGATTCTATCTTCAAGTGAGAGTATATGTGAGGAATGAGCCTGAGTAGGTACTAAAGTCATATACGTATTTCATAGTCATGGAGCTCATCCTATCATCTGGCCTACTCTTGCCATAGTGTTGATTTTCCTTCAATCCACTTTCATAATCACATGGAGAGCTCCGTTTAACAATTTGAATATAGATTAGAAAAGTGGTGCAAATATACTTAATAAATACACATGCAACACAAACAGTAGCCTATTATGTAGCTGGCTTCCCTGGCAGCACAGTGGTAAAGAATCTGCCCATCAATGCAAGAGAGGTGAGTTCAGTTCCTGTGTTGGGAAGGTCCCCTGGAGTAGGAAATGCCAACCCATTCCAGGAGTCTGGCTTGGAAAATTCCAAGTATAGAGGAGCCTGGCAGGCTACAGTACATGAGGTCTCAAAGAGTCAGACACAACTGAGCAAGTGTTATGTGAGAGCATTCAGAAGTATCATAGAAAGAAAATGTGCTCAGTTACCCAGAAAATAGAAATGTTAAAACTTCTCATGAGCCAAATGTCAAGAAGTGCATCTTGTATTTTACTTTTCCAGGAAGAAAATTGGCATGTTAGAAACTATAGCAATTCATGGAAAAAGGTAAATTTTATGAAAATAATCAAGAGTTTTGAAGGAACAAGAATGAATTATTGATAATAAGAAACTTGGTGGAAGGTGGATTAGAGGGTCATTTCTGGGTGGGTTCAGAATGTGAGAATGTGTGGTTTGCAAATGCTCAGCAGTATAACTCTAACCACTGTAGAAACTTACTAAGTGTAACAGCTTCAACTGCTTTGGGGATGGGAGTCAGCAAATCCAGTGTTTTCCCAATGAAATTAATATCAAAAAGAACTATGATGGGTGAGAAAGAGAGGTAGGCTATGAATAGTTTCAACAATAGCTTTCTCTTTAGCAAGACTAGACTGACTCTCCTGGTACTGAAGTATAAAACTGATACTAATTATCTTGAGTAGCAAACAACTTCACTCTCCAGCATGATTCCAAAACTGTATAATGGAAATGACAGCAATTCCCACCAAACAGGCTATCAGATCAGTGTCTGACACATGGTATAAGCATTACCTATTATGATCATCATGCCTAGAGGTTCATATGCATTATAATCAGACACAGAAGAGTAGTAATTTACCCCTGATGGAATAACTACTTAAGTTCATTTTACCTGACATGCTAATAGATGACCAAAGCACAGCTTCAATAGTCACATCTACTTTGGGAATACAATTTTTTATCATAAGGTGTATTAAAAAATCTCTCAACTAACTAAAGTGGTGGCTGGAGGAAAAGAAAATGTGAAAGGGGGGATGTGAAAGAGGAGGAATGCTGTAATGCAAACTTCAATTGATTGATTCATTGTAGAATGAGGAAGGTATTCTCCAACTGATTTCCACCTTTTTCCTTTCTTTCCCAATATCATGTGTAAAAACTGTTGGTGGAATTCACCTTTAATATATTTGATTATATGTTGCCAAAATAAATAAAGAGTTCCTGCATATTGATGTTGATATTGATGGAAACATTATGTGTTTTCCACTAGGGAAAAGGGAAGTCCAGGCCCCATTACCCCAGAGTTAGTTAAGCCAGAGCATATTTTGGGGAATATAAAAGGAAGAAAGAAGTATATAAATATTTAGAGTTTAAAATAGTGAAGTGCAGCATTAACTTCTATTTGGTTTCGTTTAACTAGAAACTAAATTACCCCTCTACTTTCAAGAATTCCAAATATATGAAATTGGAAAAAAAAGTTTATGCCTTTGACTCTCAAAGCTAAAGGGAGCCAGTATTCATTCTCTTCAGCTGCTGGGAGTTGATGCATTGGACTATGGCATTGTCGCAGTCAAGCAGAGGTTCCCAACTGGTCTGGATCAAGTGCTATTGACAGAATCTTGTAACATTTCACGGAGATGATGTCCAGCATGGGTGTCTGTGTCCCCTGAATGATGAACCACCTAATGCCGTACACCCAATGAAAGAATTCTCTTTAGACTGTTTCTATTGTATAAAATGGGTAGATTTTTGGATGCCTGGTTTGAAGGCAGGAGGTAGATGCCCCTTAATCCAGGGTAAAGCAATTGGAGATTCATTCCCTGTGGATTGAAACTCCAAGACATGAATGAAAGTGAAAAGTTGCTCAGTCATGTCTGACTCTTTGCGATCCCATGAACTACACAGTTATACAGTCCATGGAATTCTTTCCCTTCTCCAGGGGATCTTGGCAACCCAGGAATCGAACCCAGGTCTCCCACATTGCATGCAGATTCTTTACCAGCTGAACCACAAGGAAATCACAAGGGAAGACGTAAATAGAAGACAATTAAGGGAGGAGGTTGGGACCTGCCCAGACTGCATATTTCTTTTCTCGAAGTCAGGAGACCTCCCTGACCAAACATACACAGAAAAAAGCTCCTTGGAAGTCAAAGGGGAGTTATATCAAGGATATTCCCTGCCCATATGACTTTACAGTAAAATCCATCTTGGCTCAGAGAAGCAAGCTCACACATGGGAGGATCATGGATATATCAAGTACGGACTGTGAACCAGGCAAACTGAAACAATTAGCCAAAGGAAACCCAGAAGAAATGCTCCTTAAAAGAGATTCAAACTGCGATGAGGAAGCAATTCTGTAACTCTCTCTCCCTGAGTCTGTCCATGTGTTTATCCACATGTACTATACTCTTTTTCCTTTAATAAATAAAAAGAAAAAAGCACACAAGATACAAAAATAAAAAGCACATTTTATTTACTTGCTGTACTGATTTCTGTCTATGTGGAAATTCTTTTCTGCAAAGCTGAAGGTCCTGGGCCCTGGTCACTGACCACTGATCTAGCAGCTAGGATCTAGTGTTTTGACCACAGCCACCTGACCCCAATCTCTGGGAATACAAGCCCCACTCTTAGCTGTTGCAGGCAGAAGCCATCTGAGATCAATTTCACTTGGTTTCTTTCCATATTCCGACCCTGTTCTCTAAGTTTTCTCTGCTGACCCCTTGGATTACTTAAAATCATCATTGTATTGTTTACTTTCTTTTTTTTTTTTTAATACTGTGTATATTTCTTTTTTTTTTAATTTTATTTTATTTTTAAACTTTACATAATTGTATTAGTTTTGCCAAATATCAAAATGTATACCTGTGGTGGATTCATTTTGATATTGTTTACTTTCTATGTAAGTAAATCAAAGTTAATTTTGCTTATTACTGATTCTCATCAATAAATATATGATGTGGAATAGAATCTATGAAGAATCTGGGACCTGACATCCAGCAGCATATCATTGGTGCTATTAATGGTTGTTATCCCATTGTTTTTATTTTCTATTGACACAATGGATACAGTAAATAGGTCTGCTAATGACACTATATCCAGTTAAGATAACACTAGTGAAAGTGGAAACTAGCAACTCAAACAAAAACAAAAGCTCAAAAAATAGGCAATTATAGTATTTTATTTTTAATTCATGTATAATCTAAAATAGGTGCTTTCGATCTATAGTTCTACCCTAATTAGTGAGTTTTTCCCAAATTTTTTCATTATACCTCTGCCAACTACAACACATCATAATAAAGATGCTGAACTTGTCTATATAAGTTGATGACATGATAGGGAGTATGGCAAAAATCCCACTTGGGCAGTTTCCATGGGCCAAGTCTGGAAGTGTTGCCTGTCACTTCTGCTTGCTGGACATCAGTGACACAACCTCACCATGATGCAAGCGACACTGGAAAATGCTCACTATCTATTTGCCTAAAAGGAGGAAAATGAATTAACAAAGGGTTAACATATCTCTGTGACAAATAATAATCATCCTTTTTATATCTTCTAGGAGCCAGTAGTGTACTAAGCAGTTTATAGCCATAATCTAACTCATTAAGTCATCACAACAACAATGAAAGGTAGACATTATTTTGCCCATTTTATGCATGATATAATTTAGGTTACAGTCAGTTCAGTTCCTCAGTCATATCCGACTCTTTGAAGCCACATGAACTGCAGGACACCAGCCTATCTATCCATCACCAATTGTCCTGGAGTTCAATTCATGTCCATTGAGTTGATGATGCCATCCAACCATCTCATCTTCGGTTATCCCCTTCTCCTCCCACCTTCAATCTTTCCCAGCATCAGGGTCTTTTCAAATGAGTCAGTTCTTCGCATCAGGTGGCCAAAGCATTGGAGTTTCAGCTTCAGCATCAGTCTTTCCAATGAATACTCAGGACTGATTTCCTTTAGGATGGACTGGTTGGATCCCCTTGCCATCCAAGGGACTCTCAAGAGTCTTCTCCAACACCACCAGTGCTCAGCTTTCTTTATAGTCCAACTCTCACATCCATACATGTATACTGAAAAACCATAGCCTTGACTAGATGGACCTTTGTTGGTAAAGTAATGTCTCTGCTTTTTAATATGCTGTCTAAGTTGGTCATAACTTTCCTTCCAAGGAGAAAGCATCTTTTAATTTCATGGCTGCTGTCACCATCTGTGGTGATTTTGGAGCCCCCCAAAAATAAAATCTGTCACTGTTTCCCCATCTATTTGCCATGAAGTGATGGGATCAGATGCCATGATCTTCATTTTCTGAATGTTGAGCTTTAAGCCACCTTTTTCAGTCTCCACTTTCACTTTCATCAAGAGGCTTTTTAGTTCTTCTTCACTTTCTGCCATAAGGGTGGTGTCATCTGCATATCTGAGGTTACTGATGTTCTCATGGCAATCTTGATTCCAGCTTGTGTTTCATGTAACCCAGTGTTTCTCATGACGTACACTGCATATAAGTTAAATAAGCAGGACGACAACATAGAGACTTGACGTACTCATTTCCCGATTTGGAACCAGTCTGTTGTTCCATGTCCAGTTCTAACTGTTGCTTCCTGACCTGAATACAGATTTCTCAAGAGGCAAGTCAGGTGGTCTGGTATTCCCATCTCTTGAAAAACTTTCCACAGTTTATTGTGATCCACACAGTCAAAGGCTTTAGCGTAGTCAATAAAGCAGAAGTAGATGTTTTCCTGGAACTCTCTTGCTTTTTCCATGATCCAGCGGATGTTGGCAATTTGATCTCTGGTTCCTCTGCCTTTTCTAAAACCAGCTTGAACATCAGGAAGTTCAAGGTTCACATATTGCTGAAGCCTGGCTTGGAGAATTTTGAGTATTACTTTACTAGCGTGTGAGTTGAGTGCAATTGTGCTGTAGTTTGAGCATTCTTTGGCATTGCCTTTCTTTGGGATTAGAATGAAAACTGACCTTTTCCAGTCCTGTGGCCACTGCTGCATATTCCAAATTTGCTGGCATAGTGAGTGCAGCACTTTCACAGCATCATCTTTCAGGATTTGGAATAGCTCCACTGGAATTCCATCACCTCCACTAGCTTTGTTCATAATCATGCTTTCTAAGGCCCACTTGACTTCACATTCCAGGATTTCCGACTCTAGGTCAGTGATCACACCATCGTGATTATCTGGGTCATGAAGCTCTTTTTTGTACAGTTCTTCTGTGTATTCTTGACACCTCTTCTTAATCTCTTCTGCTTCTGTTAGATCTATACCATTTCTGTCCTTTATCGAGCCCATCTTTGCACGAAATGTTCCTTTGGTATCTCTAATTTTCTTGAAGCAATCTCTAGTCTTTCCCATTTAATTTTTCTAAGATTGTACAGCATTGCATTAAAAGAACTGGAACATAGACACAGATGGTTCTATCTGAAAAGCTGATGCTTGTTACACTATGATACACTATTTTTTCATTTTCATCAAAGCTATTACATTTATCTCATCAAATATATTTGGAAGCAAAACCATGGTTGTATTAGCATTATTGTTAACTAAGCCCTTTTACCAGATGTCACTTGGCCAAAAACTCAAATATGTTTCTTAGTAAACTTTGTACATAACAACAATTTGGACCAGAAATACATAAATTAACAGAATGTCTACATGAATGTATGTCTATTATTGTATGTCTACATGAATGTATGCTATATATTTTCAATCTTTACACTTTTCCATATTAAAAACCACTCATTTCGATATTTGGCAAAACTAATACAATATTGTAAAGTTTAAAAATAAAATAAATTTTAAAAATAAATAAATAAATAAAAATCACTCAAACTGTGCCCCATAGTAGACTTAAATTTAGTTTGAAGGCTAAAGATTAATTATTGAATACCTCTATTTCATTTGACTTCCCTGGTGGCTCTGAAGTTAAGAATTCACCTGCAAACAAGGCAATGCAGTTTTGATCCCTGGGTCCAGAAGATCCCGTGGAGAAGGAAATGGCAAATCATTCCAGTATTGTTGTCCAGGAAATCCCATGGACAGAGGAGCCTGGTAGGCTATAGACAAAGACATTGATAAAGAGTTAGACATGACTTAGTGACTAGACAGCAACAACAAATTTTAAAAAGAACATTAGAAAAATCCTGATAACTGAAATTTTATTTCCAGAGGCAAACATAAAGGTGCAAAGATATGCTGTATGCTTTTTTCTAACCTCTCACCAAGACTATTCAAAATCAGTATGCCAGTTGCTTGTGAAATTTGCTTTTCTTAAAAAATTATTTAATGATATGTTTGAGTCAATTCCTTGGTATACAGAAAATGAGATTATTTTTGCCCTTTATTGGATGCTTGTAACTTTTATTTTCTTACTGTATCAACAGGAAAAGATGAGTACACCTTTCACATCCACAAGTGAAAAATATGAAATGAACAAAGAGCCAAAAATATATCTTTTTCATAAAATATATTGCTCATTTTGGGAAAGGAAAGGAAGTCTACAGAGATTCAGCCCAGTAAAGACACTTCAAATGGGTTTTTATTCAGAAACAAGGGCTGTTGAAAGAATACATTTTCTGAATGGCAATTGAAACTTACATGGAATAAATGTAAACTCTCTCTGAAAGGAATATCTGATAAAGGAGTAAGTCTTATTATCCACGAAGCAGATCGTATAATACAATCCCAAAGTCTTCAATTTTAAATAATAGATTTTCAGTAGACTTCTTCAAACAATAGCTCAGAAGGTAATAGACTCCTTTAAATAAAGATATTACAAAAATCATTTTATGAAAAGAGAACAATCTTTGATGAGCAAAGTTTTTCAGTTTCTTTCTATTCTTAGTTTACTTTGCAAACTGAGATTTTGTAAGTTGATGGGAATTCATATGCAAATATAGATCTTTGGAGCCAGACCTTAAAAAGAAATGTGAATTATAAGGCTTTCTTTTTCATTCAGTCAGAATCATTATGTGCTCTTCCTTTTTCCATGTAATTAATAGAAAAGGTTATAGATTATCATTTTATTTACTATCTCAAATCATTTTCACACTTCTACAACTATCTTTGTGGCAGGGCTCTCCATGGTCTTTAGAGAACTACTCAGAAGAAGAAAAGAGAGAATAAAGTGGTATTATCCAACAACCACATTTGTATTCTATTTTTTCTCTTATGAAATACATAAATTATTCTAAAGCCAAAATTTCCATATCAATGAATAAACTTCCCTGAATAAATTGAACTTTTGTGTGCTAATTCTCCCATTTATTTTTTCTTTTGTTTTGCAGGAGAAAGGTACATTAGAGATTGAGTTTAGATGCCCTTTCCCGTAGCTTGGATCTATTATACACAAACACAAAACACATCCATAGTTTATAATCTCAAATACTGTATAAAGGAAACTGATGTTTCTAAATAATATATGGAAATGGCTGGATAATTGTCTCTAAAGCATCTTGTTACGACTTCATTTTGCATTCTGATATGGATAAAAATCTAAATTGTTTCTTTTAATCTGTAATTGTAGATTGAATACCTCAGTATTTTGGTGATTTATACTGTGGGTTCTGGCTCTCTGTAGTATCTTCAATTCTTTCTAAGGTAACTGTAGAACTTGAAAGTTTAACTATCGAAATAAATATTGTAAACCCTAGAGGTAGAAAGTGAGTTTTCACTCCTCTTTCCTTTATTTGAAAGCTAAAATAACTGTTTGAACATCAGCTATATATACAGACCAATTTGAAACCGATACTTCCTATAAATCAGAACCTAGTAAGATAAAATACTCACTCCATGAAGTCCACTTTGCATCAGGCACACTTATTGATAGAAAATTTGAATGAGAAATGATGCGTAGGACTTCATTAGTCAGCAACCAATGAGCTTTTTCACAATGCCAATATGTCATTAACACCTTAGCAAAAATTGGTTTATTGGATTTATCAAGTTACCCATGAATTTCAAATTTATCATTTGAAAACTCACAAGGTTTCAATAATTAGACGGTTCATGCTTCTTAGAACATGTAATGCTCAAGATTAACAACCTCCTCATAGGTAACTTGATAATTTTTACTAATACCTGCTTCATTCAGTTCAGTTCAGTCGCTCAGTCGTGTTCGACTCTTTTGACCCCATGATTTGCAGCACACCAGGCCTCCCTGTCCATCACCAACTCCTGCAGTTCACTCAGACTCACGTCCATGGAGTCAGTGATGCCATCCAGCCATCTCATCCTCTGTCGTCCCCTTCTCCTCCTGCCCCCAATCCCTCCCAGCATCAGAGTCTTCTCTAATGAGTCAATTCTTCACATGAGGTGGCCAAAGTACTGGAGTTTCAGCTTTAGCATCATTCCTTCCAAAGAACACCGAGGGCTGATCTCCTTCAAAATGGACTGGTTGGATCTCCTTGCAGTCCAAGGGACTCTCAAGAGTCTTCTCCAACACCACAGTTCAGAAGCATCAATTCTTCAGCGCTGAGCCTTCTTCACAGTCCAACTATCACATCCATACATGACCACTGGAAAAACCATAGCCTTGACTAGACGAACCTTTGTTGGCAAAGTAATGCCTCTGCTTTGGAATATGCTATCTAGGTTGGTCATAACTTTCCTTCCAAGGAGTAAGCATCTGTTAATTTCATGGCTGCAGTCACCACCTGAAGTGATTTTGGAGCCCCCAAAAATGAAGTCTGACACTGTTGCCACTGTTTCCCCATCTATTTCCCATGAAGTGGTGGGATCAGATGCCACAATCTTAGTTTTCTGAATGTTGAGCTTTAAGCCAACTTTTTCACTCTCCACTTTCACTTTCATCAAGAGGCTTTTGAGTTCCTCTTCACTTTCTGCCATAAGGGTGGTGTCATCTGCATATCTGAGGTAATTGATATTTCTCCCGGCAATCTTGATTCCAGCTTGTGCGTCTTCCAGCCCAGCGTTTCTCATGATGTACTCTGCATATAAGTTAAATAAGCATGAACAGGATGAAAAGGCAAAATACCTGCTTAGTCAGCTCCAAAGTGTACAGCCTGCAGCCAGCCCTGCAAGGATTATCCACTGCACATGAGGACTATCGCTTGTCCTCAGCCTCCACAGTCCCAAAGAAATGAATCCTAGGAAACTATAAAAATAGGAAAAGCTAATACGGTATCTGCAATTTAAGGCTCACCATACTGCAGCTCAAGAATTATTTTATATAAAATCTTTAAGCTCCTTGTGCAATACCACATTTGCGATGCCTCAAGTGATGAACTCCCCACTTAGCCTCTTCCAGCAGGATGTGGGCACTGCAGGGTGTCTGGTGAAACTCATACTGATGTATTTGCCCCTCATAGTCTCTTTCCCTTTGAGATATCAATGATAGAATGTGGAAAGATAACTCTATCATAATCAAGGTAGTTTTATGACCTCCCCCTGAGCAGAGTATGAACTGTAGTTTTTTACATACTAGTGTGAGAAGTTCTTTGATTTTACACATGTGATTAAAAATCCTTGCTAGCATCAGATGTATAGGATGAGCTCATCATTCAGGATCCATTTATGCAATGAAAAAATCACTCCAGAGGACACAGTGGAAACATTACAAACTACTGCTATGAATATTTGTGTATAAGCCTTTGAATGTGTTTTCATTTTTCTTGCTTAAATACCTAGAAGTGGAATGATCAGATTATAAGGTGGGTTTATAAGCAAATAAACTATCCAACTTGGTCATTATCTTTGAACTGTTACTATATTACTAAGTACTCTTTTTTTTTTTTTCCTAACCACATTACAGAGGTTTTTTAGGCATTAAATCTTATGGCTGTGCAACAATTTATTACACTAATTTCCAAAGATTGAATATTTAGGTTAGTGTAATATTTCAACCCACTAAGTATGTATTATAGAAGAGTATATATAGAAGAGGTGGCAGGAATACAGAGAAGAACTGTACAAAAAAGATCTTCACAACCAAGATAATCACGATGGTGTGATCACTCACCTAGAGCCAGACATCCTGGAATGTGAGGTCAAGTGGGCCTTAGGAAGCATCACAAGGAACAAAGCTAGTGGAGGTGATGGAATTCCAGTGGAGCTCTTTGAAATCCTGAAAGATGATGCTGTGAAAGTGCTACACTCAATATGCCAGCAAATCTGGAAAACTCAGCAGTGGCCACAGGACTGGAAAAGGTCAGTTTTCATTTCAATTCCAAAGAAAGGCAATGTCAAAGAACGCTCAAACTACCGCACAATTGTACTCATCTTACACGCTAGTAAAGTATGCTCAAAATTCTCCAAGCCAGGCTTCGGCAGTACATGAACTGTGCACTTCCAGATGTTCAAGCTGGTTTTAGAAAAGGAAGAGGAGGCAGAGATCGAACTGCCAACATCTGCTGGATCATCGAAAAAGCAAGAGAGTTCCAGAAAAACATCTACTTCTGCTTTATTGAGTATGCCAAAGCCTTTGACTGTGTGGATCACAATAAACTGTGGAAAATTCTGAAACAGATGGGAATACCAGAGCACCTGACCTGCCTCTTGAGAAACCTGTATGCAGGTCAGGAAGCAACAGTTAGAACTGGACATGGCACAACAGACTGGTTCCAAATAGGAAAAGGAGTATGTCAAGGCTGTATATTGTCACCCTGCTTATTTAACTTATATGCAGAGTTGAATAAGCAGGTATTTTGCCTTTTCATCCTGTTCATGCTTATTTAACTTATATGCAGAGTACATCATGCGAAACGCTGGGCTGGAAGAAGCACAAGCTGGAATCAAGATTGCTGGGAGAAATATCAGTAACCTCAGATATGCAGAGGACACCACTCTTATGGCAGAAAGTGAAGAGGAACTAAAAAGCCTCTTGATGAAAAGTGAAAGTGGAGAGTGAAAAAGTTGGCTTAAAACTCAACATTCAGAAAACAAAGATCATGGTATCTGGTCCCATCACTTCATGGGAAATAGATGGGGAAACAGTGGAAACAGACTTTATTTTTTGGGCTCCAAAATCACTGCAGATGACGAGTGCAGCCATGAAGTTAAAAGACGCTTACTCCTTGGAAGACAAGTTGTGACGAACTTAGATAGTATATTCCAAAGCAGAGACATTACTTTGCCAACAAGGGTCCGTCTAGTCAAGGCTGTGGTTTTTCCAGTGGTCATGTATGGATGTGAGAGTTGGACTGTGAAGAAAGCTTAGCGCCGAAGAATTGATGCTTTTGAACTGTGGTGTTGGAGAAGACTCTTGAGAGTCCCTTGGACTGCAAGGAGATCCAACCAGTCCATTCTGAAGGAGATCAGCCCTCGGTGTTCTTTGGAAGAAATGATGCTACAGCTGAAACTCCAGTACTTTGGCCACCTCATGCGAAAGAATTGACTCATTGGAAAAGACTCTGATGCTGGGAGGGATTGGGGGGCAGGAAGAGAAGGGGATGACAGAGGATGAGATGGCTGGATGGCATCACTGACTCGATGGACATTAGTCTGATTGAACTCCGGGAGTTGGTGATGCACAGGGAGGCCTGGTGTGCTGCGATTCATTGGGTCACAAAGAGTCGGACACGACTGAGCAACTGAACTCAACTGAAGTATATATTAGTAAATAGCATTTTCATTTATAAGTCTTTATCTCTGATTACTTTTTAAAAATAAATGACTATAAGTGAAATTACTAGAATTACTTGATCAGTATAGTAACATTTTTAAAGACTTTTTGTAGAGCAATTTTAGGTATAGAACAAATTTGAGAGTAAGATATAGGGATTTTTCATATATCCCTCCAGCCACATGCAAAGCCTCTTGCATTGTCAACATCAATTCTCAGAATGGCACTTTTCTTTTTTATATGAAGAATGATCCCATATTGACACATCATATTACCCAAATATGATATATATTAAGTATAACTTAAAGTATATCTTAATGTTTACCTTTAGTTATATTTTTAAGTCTCCTCTTATGAATATGAAATTGATTTTTGAAAGATTTTAAAAAATGTATATTTTTAGAGTGAAAAAAAAACCTGAATTAAACTTTTACCAAAACAAATGCTTTTCTATATTCGATGGAATTTCAGAATTAAAAGGAAAAATAGACTTTCTTCTCTAATCCCATGTTTTACCTAGTTCTTAAATAGCCTCTGTAAAATGCATAAAAGTACTTTTCTGGGACCTGCATGGATAGCAGAGTATATGGGTTTTGTCTGTTGCTGAACTGCATTAATAACTGCAGAGAGTTTCCTTCCAATGAGCAGTGATATGTTTCATTTGATCATTTCCCACATTTTAGCAAGTTTCACATAACAAAAACTACAGTTCAGCTGAGGTTCTGGGCCAAATTCATATACTTCATGCAGTGTAGAAATGAAAACATGGAAATTTGCTGTGCTCCAAGAAATGTTCAGTTCTACCTGGACTTCACTACTTCTCCATTTTCCAGCTGTGTATCAGCCTTTCTTTGAGTAGTAAGAATAGTTTCCTAACTAACAGTGAATGTTAAATAACTTGCCTAATGTTTGGCACATTTTAAATACTGAATAAATACTGATGTAATTTCTATTAATTTTTAATAATTGCTATATTTCTTGTATGCATAGAATATGTATTTATAATTTATGTTTTTAGTTTTGAAAAAAAATAAATTTGATAAGTTCTCATTGTTAACTCCTCTTTTTTGCTTGTTTTTGAGTTATTTTAACTGATCATTTGCTTTGATGCAATGAAAAAAAATACTACTTCTAATGTGATGGTTAATTTTCTGTGTCAACTTGAGTAGGCCATGGGATATCAAGTTATTTGGTCAAACATTATTCTGAGTGTTTCTATGAGGATATTTTTGGATGAGATTAAAATTTAAATGGGTAGACTGTGTAAAGCAGATTGCCCTCCATAATGTGTATAGACCTCAACTTGTCAGGAAAAAACATAAACAGAACAGAAAAACTGAAAGTTCCCTGAGTAAGAGAGATTTCTTTCTGCCTGATTGCCTTTGAACTGAGACATTGGCTTTTTCCTACATTCATACTCAAGCTGAAATGTTAGCTCTTCCAGGATCCGTAGATTTCTGGTCTATGAACTAGGAAAAACAAACACGGGGTGTCCTATATCTCCAGCTCCCTCACAAACCCTGCACATCTTAGGAATTGCCAGACTCTAGAATCATGTGAGCCAATTCCTTGTAATTAGTCTTCTTACTGTATATTCTTTCTGAAGAACTCTGATAAATAAACCTAGTTTATATAATTCAACAGAATGAACTAACCACTGCATTTGTAAGTATAGAAAACACAGACTTGTAATTGCCTAACTTCCTTAGAATTAAGTCAGGAACTTAAAGGTTAAGTTTTTTGTTTCTTAATCTGTAACTGAAATTGGAGTAAGACTACAAAATCATTTCCCACAAAAATGCTAAAAGCAATCTATCTGGGAAAATAATGTGGTTACATCTAAGAAGAAAGCCTGAAGCTCTTATTCCTAGCCCTAAAAGCCATCCACTTCTCCTTCATGTTCATCTTGACTGAGAGCCTTAATGCTAGTTGTAAATCAGAGTAAATACAAATAGCAAAAAAAAAAAACCCTTAGGACTAATATGAAAGCCATAGCTTGAAGAATAAGAAAAATTACTAGCTACTGAGAAAAGAACTCACTTCTCTGCAATTACTTGCTTGAAGAAACCAACTGGAAATCTGAATGATAAAATAGAGATTCATTCAACCTTGTTGTCATCTCCTTACCCACTCCCTCCAAACAAAAGCTTATTTAACTTTACAGAAAGAAAATTGACAATTTCTCCAGGTTGACCTTTACTTTGCAGACAAATTTCTTTTTAGTGGTAGGGTAGTCTTCCAAAGTCTCAAGAGACCATTTTGAAGGAGACTTTAGTTTATTTTAGAGAGATACAGAGCTTTACTTTCCAACACTGTACTCGATTAAATGTATTCAAATATATTATCTCCTTTGAAATGTGTTTTTGAAATGCTTTGCAGCCTTCCTGCATTCATCTGTCCTGAAGTGGAAATTAAGTACACACTTCTCTGTACATTCAAAATAGCTGTATATATCCTTCTTTTAAGTTCTTTGTATCATTATTATTTCAAAGAATATATCAGAGTGTCCTCAATGAGATAGTATAAAAATGATTACTCAGTTACGTTATTTAGGTAAATGGTATTTTATTCAAACTTTATACTGGGGTTTTAAATGAATTTCATAGTACTTTAAAATACTTTCCCACAATTGAGATAATCCTTGTTTAAAACAGAAAGCAGAGAATTAAAAAGTACCATATTTCAATGTTCCATTTCTTGAAAATAAACATGGATTTTGCTTTGTGTGGCTCCTAAGAAGTTCTTAGAACTCTTCATTCATCTTTAATTCCAATAAACATTTAATAGATGGCTTCTATGTGTAAAGAATTGCACTCTATCATTAGATTTATATATTTCAATATGCTTCTGCCGTAGAACACAGATTTTATCCATCTCTGGATAACATGGTATTATATATTTTCTATCAATTATGTTATCATAAATCATTTAATTTTAGAGATTTACATCTTTAGATTCCCTGGTGGCTCAAGCGGTAAAGAATCCATCTTCAGTGCAAGAGACACAGAAGATCCAGGTTTGATCCCTGAGTTGGGAAGATCTGCTGGAAGAGGGAATGGTAATCCACTCCAGTATTCTTGCCTGGAGAATCCCATGAACAGAGGAGCCTGATGGGCTACTGCCCATGGGGTCTCAAATAGACAGACATGGCTGAAGCGACTGAGCACACATGGATGCATGCACAGCTTTACTTATTTCGACTCTTTAACAATTAATTTTCAGGAATTCTTTCTAAAATCAATAGTTTATATCAGTTCAGTATTAAAAAATAATAGTGATTTTCCTTTATATTCAGGATAAAGTTCAAATTCCTTACTGTGACTAAAATTCATTTCAAAATCTTAACATTTAGCTTCATCTCAATTTTTTCCCCAAATATATGTATTTGGGAATGTGTGTGTGTGTGTGTGTGTATTGGGAAATATATATGTATATGTACATATATATATGTGTGTGTATATATGCATATATGTGTGTATACATATACATACATGCGTACACATGTATGTGTATACACATATACATATGCACGTACACATGTGGCTTTACTGGTGGCTCAATGGTGAAGAATTGCCTGTCGATGCAGGAGATGTAGGTATGATCCCTGGATCAGGAAAATCTCCTGGAGAAAGAAATGACAATCCAAATCCAGTATCCTTGTCTGTAAAGTCCCATGGACAGAAGAGCCTGGCAGGCTACAGTCCATGGGATTGCAAAGAGTCAAACATGACCTAGCAATTGAACAACTATATATATATATATTTATATATTCATCTATTTATATATATACATATACATTTAATATACACAGATAGATATAGATGGATGTGTAATGGTCACGAAAATATTTAAGCTGTAACCATCCTATAGCGTGGATTTTCCAAAATTGCCCATCATATCCTACAATTTACTTCAAGTCCTTAGGCAAGAAACAATGCTGAAGAGTAAGCCAGCTACAAATTTCACCACACAGGACTTCTAGAATCACACCTTCACTTGTTGAAACAGGTTGCCTACGTTATCTGTCAGATTGGAATATGGTATCTGGAGGCACAAGAAATGGCTGATGAAATCTATTTCAACAATCTTTGTCTGTCTATGACCATTAACAGCAGAACTACAGAAATAATCTCATGAAACTAATTGCCTAAAATTATAATGAGTACAGTATTCTTCTAAGCTTTGTATATGTAAAGGTAACATCAGAATGTCAAATGATAAAAAGTTCTCAGATGTAAGGTAGTCCATAGAGAAAAGCTAGTAAATGAAGAATCATAAAATGCTGACTCTGTGGCTACAAGTCTAGGGGAAGGAGAACCTTTGGTATAAATACTGTTGAAGTATGTTAGTTGCTCAGTAGTGTCCAAGTGTCCAACTCTTTGTAACCCCATGGACTGTAGCCCACCAGTCTCCTCTGCCCATGGAATTTTCCAGGCAAGAACACTGGAGTGTGTTGCCATTCCCTCTAGGAGGTCTTCCTGACCCGGGAATTGATCTTGGGACTCCTGCATTGCAGGCAGATTCTTCAGGTAAGTCAAATATTATTAGTCTGATATAAACTAAGGGAATATACTCATATGATCCAAAGTAAGCACTGTATAATTTTTGCCTTCTGGCTACAGATGCAGTTGAAGGAAGGACGGACAAAGATGGATTTAGCTTTGGTCAGGATGTTTGCCTGCTATGTATTATGACATGTACGATTTATATCTAACTCTTTCAAAAAATGGGTGAAGAGAAAATTTTAAAAGAAATCTATTCTAGACACTTTATTAGCATACCAAATAATTTGATAGTATCAATATAAAAAAATCATTGGAAAGACTGGTGCTGAAGCTGAAGCTCCAATACTTTTGAGCTCCAATACTTTGATGAGAAGGGCCTACTCATTGGAAAAGACTCTGATGCTGGGAAAAATTGAGGGTAAGAAGGGAAGAGGGCAACAGAGGATAAGATGGTCGGATGGTATCACCAACTCAATGGACATGAGTTTGAGCAAACTCAAGAAGATAATGAAGGACAGGGAAGCCTGGCTTGCTGCAGTTCATCAAGTCACAATGAGTCGGACACAACTTAGTGGCTGAACAACAAAATTTCCATCCACACATAGCTATGGAGAGAAAATTAACTTTTATTAAAGAAGGGCAAATATAACTTTCAGAGACTCTTGTGTTGGTAAATTTAAATTAATTTCACTTCTATAATTTCAAATCTATTCATTGCAGTTTTTTCAGTGAAAGAGTAGCTATAATATCAAAATATATTTATCATAATTATAAATGATACTAGTAATTTTATTAATGAAATATCTTCTATGAGTTTTATTTTATAGCCAAATAAGCATACCTGTTTTTAAAAAATCTGTTTAACCCAAAGACTGGCAAAGTTTATAGCAACTACCTAAGACAATGCCCTAGTAAAAATGTCTATAATTCTGTTAATTGAATGTATACTTGGACAATTATTTAAATATAGACAAGGGTACTTACTGAAATATGCACACAATGTATCTGATTTTAAATCAGACTATTTTATACAGTCCTGGAAAATCCCATGGATGGAGGAACCTGGTAGGCTGCAGTCCATGGGGTCGCTAAGAGTCGGACACGACTGAGCGACTTCGCTTTCACTTTTCACTTTCATGCATTGGAGAAGGAAATGGCAACCCACTCCAGTGTTCTTGCCTGGAGAATCCCAGGGATGGGGGAGCCTGGTGGCTGCCATCCACAGGGTCACACAGAGTCGGACACAACTGAAGTGACTTAGCATAGCATTTTATACAATCTAAAATGGTCCAAATAATTATTGAGGTAGTTTCTAGAACTTAAATTAGGTTTTTTGGGGGAGTACCTACACTTATGGCCTAAAATGCAAATGTAATTTGGCCCCATTGGGCCACACGCATTTTCAGTATAACATAATTTAAACTATAATGTATGACTATTCATATGAAATTAGTTAATATTAACTCATTGCTGTGTAACTTGAATTTCTCTTCAATTTGTAGTATAAACTTGTTCATTATGTAGTAGCATTACAAAGTACTTCTGCTAGATGCCAGGAAGTCAAGGAAAACTTTTTAATATAAGAATTACTGTCAGTGTCTTTGAAAGAAGTGAGATCTAAAATAGCATCAAATAAGTAGAGCAAGTAGAACTCAAGTGTTCTTATAATATAATGATGTCTCAAAGACACATGGAAGCATTCCTAACTCTCGCACTTCACTATGTTTTAGCAGTAGGCTTATTGCCCTGACCATATGTACACACAAAATAATTGAGTATGTTGGAAAATACTTTCTGATGTGACACTCACTTACAGAAATATCATAACCTCCACTTTCATTCACAGCAGGTTATAATCTGCTCTGTATATCATGGCATGAACTCAGTTTAGCATTCTGTTTAATAGACAAAATCATAACATATTAAATTTTAGTTGAAGCACAAATAAATTATACATTCATGAATATCTAAATAAACTACTTTTGTGCCCTAAATGTATATTTCTATTCTTCTTTTATTAAAAAAAAAAAATATATATATACACACACACACACACATATATATATTGAAAGCCAAGTAGGAACTATAAGGTATAAGGTTTGTTAGATGCTGGTATTTTGTAGATTAATAAGACATTCTCCCATCTCTAGATATGATTAAATGTTGACCAGGGATATTTCAGTAAACCCACACTTTAATAGAGTACATTTAGGAATCTCACAGTAATTTGCTGTTTCTATCGCTGAGAAACACAGCCAAAATTCATTTTCTAATGTCCCAATTAACACATATGTATTTGATGTAGTAGCTTCAGGGTACATTTAATTTCTGATAATGAAATAGTATAAACTCTTCCGAAACTGTGAAACTTGTTTAAATTTATTATTTTTAAACATATAAGCCTTTGAAGAAGCTAATTAAATCAATTAAACATTAAGATTGGAGCATTAAAGCATTACAAAAACTGTTTTCTTAGAACTCTAATAATTTGTGTCTCTCACAATCTATGAAGAAGTAATAATTAGCAATTCCCTTAGGGCTCATGAAAGAATTCCTTCAAAGGAAAAAATACACTTTAAAATATTATAATTTTTTATTGCCTTAAATTTACTTAGCATGAATGTCATTAATGCCATTCCAAACCTCTCAATCACTCTTACATTTAACATTTTCATAATATTCAGGTTAAAAAGTTACTGAGTCTGTCCTATTTCCATCATTCAGAGAGAGTTCTCTGTTTTATTTTGCTAATTTTAATTTGTTTTAATTTGTTAATCCTATGATCTACAACGGAGGAGGCAATGGCACCCCACTCCAGTACTCTTGCCTGGAAAATCCCATGGACAGAGGAGCCTGGGAGGCTGCAGTCCATGGGGTTGCGAAGAGTCGGACACGACTGAGCACCTTCACTCTCACTTTTCACTTTCATGCATTGGAGAAGGAAATGGCAACCCACTCCAGTGTTCTTGCCTGGAGAATCCCAAGGATGGGGGAGCCTGATCGGCTGCCATCTATGGAGTCGCACAGAGTCGGACACGACTGAAGCAACTTAGCAGCAGCAGCAGCAGCATGATCTACAATGTCTCTCTAGAAGTAGGTTTTAAAAACTGATTAGTGTCTTTCAGGTTTGGGGGCACTATTATAAACATTAGGAAGTCATAATGTTCTAAATGATATTCTGGTGATTTAAGTAAGTTTCTAAAAGTAACTACTTCATTCTGTTTGGTAGTTAGAATAGGAAAAAGGATTCCAGAATGGCGGTGGCTAAAAGACAGGGAAGGGAAAACCTGCGAAAATAGAACAAAGGAAGGTCTGAGGACAGGAGTGAGGACCTTGGGTAAATTAAACAGCAATCCTGCCTAGCCCAATTTACATAGGGCAGGCCCAGGGGGAGGAGAAAAACATAAAAAGAGGAGCCAAAGGGTGAGGGTGAGGTGGGAAGGGGGTGTCTCTCTCCCGCGTGCTCTCTCTCTCTCTACCTCCCTCCCTCTCTCTTCCTTCTCTTCATTTCTTTTGGGTCAGCATGCCTGCACACCTCAAGGATGTAATTTCCTTTATTTTCTAAGTAAAACTGAGCTGTAACACAGAGCTGTATTACTGATCTGTCCAAGAGCTGTGACACTGATCTGTCCAAGAACTATGACACGGTTTGTCCGAGGGCTTTAATGCTGGTCTGTCACTTCAAATTTTTGTTGTGACGAGACAGAACTGAGGAAATTACACACTCCCTCGACATCTATGGTGCCCTGACTCTGATTTAACCTGGCTGAAACAACCTCAGCCAGGCCCCAACAAGGAGGAAGCCAAGAACAGCAGGAGCCCAACTTGGCGAAAGCTCCTGGAGTGGAAGCAGAACACGAAGAAAACCCAGCGTAGGGGAAGTGACAAGAAGCCCAGCATGATGAAAACTGGGACAGTGAAAAACGAACTTAGCAGAAAGCTTTCAGGGCTCAGTCTCAGATTCCAGAAGACCTCTGGTTAAGGTAGGAGGGCCTCCCTGCTATGGCTGGAGAGACATATGCCTAACAAAATGTTAATTATTTTACAATCTCTCATTTCTTGTTTCCTCAAAACCCCCAGGTGAACAGGTGAGCAGCAGTGGGTGCAATTGAGGGACTCTGAAGAGGCTACTCCTCAGTATGTCCCAAAGGCTCCACTATCTGCTGAGCCCCAGGAGCTGTTACCCAAGCCAGTGGGGTCTTCTGTCCTTAATCTTCTTTGTGCCAAGGATTAGGCCAATGAAAACTGTGAGCATAGATCAGGTATTTAGTAGATTTTCAGGCAGGTTATGAAGGGGATTCCTTGGCACATTTTTTCCATTGCTTTTTCCTCCTGTCCTTCAGCTCCTCTCTCCTGGAACTTGAGCCCAGCCAAAACTCATGCATGATGCCTGGCTTCAGGACATAATGAAGCTCAGGCTCTGATGTCTCATTGCAAAAATTCATTTAGAGACACAGCAATAGGTAAGAGGTGGATTTGTTAGAATTCTGAGAGAAGCACACTCTGCAGGGTGTGGTCCATTACAAAGGGTAAGTGTTTTGGCCATGAAATGTGGTCTGGCTAGGTTTTGCAAGCTGAGTGAATTCATATAATAATGAGTGGGAGGATCATCAAACCATTGTGGAACCACCCACTCCTCCATCTTTTAACAGCATCTTGGAACTGTCCTGCCACCTCTGGGTGTGTCATTTCGCTTGCAGATTGGGGATTAAGGTTTACTTGAATTTGACTTGTCATCTTGGACCCAACTGATTTTAATTGGTTTATGTTATGCCCTTGTGCTATGCCATTCTTTCAAAAGTTGTGCCCTGCCCCCTTCCCTCCTGTTTTATGCTCTTTTCCTGAGTCCCTTCCAGGCCCACAATGTTCCCTCTAGATATTCAGGCATTCATCTTCCATGGTTCCAACAACAGGTGCAACATCAGCATCTCAGACAGACACACAATGCCTGCTAGAAGTCTATTTGTTGGCCTCTCTTCAAAGGCAATTGGGCTTCCAGGGATAATGTTTGTCACTTTGGGAATTATCCCTGCAGGCCATTTAGGCCCAAACCCTTACCACTCTTCTTCTAAAGTCACAAACATACCCCCGGATCACATCTCCACTCCACTTTTATGGAACATCTGGTCTGTTGCCTCTTATAAATTTGTTAAGCCACTTATTAACTCCTACAACCAGGACCCTGCCCCCTTGTGGGCAACATTGCTCCATCCCACTTATTATTAAAATAATCTTAATGCCCCTAACAGGGCCAGATAACCCATTTCTTTGTCATCACTTCTCTTATTACCCAAAGTGGGTCTATCACAATGAAATGTTTACCATTGGAGACACCCTAACCTGCTCGTATGGAGGACTAGGGGAGGAAATCAGTGAATTACAATCTCTTAGAGCAGTAAGGCAATGGCAACCCACTCCAGTACTCTTGCCTGGAAAATTCCATGGATGGAGGAGCCTGGTAGGCTGCAGTCCATGGGGTTGCGAAGAGTCGGACATGACTGAGCACCTTCACTCTCACTTTTCACTTTCATGCATTGGAGAAGGAAATGGCAACCCACTCCAGTGTTCTTGCCTGGAGAATCCCAGGGACAGGGGAGCCTGGTGGGCTGCCGTCTATGGGGTTAAACAGAGTCAGACACGACTGAAGCGACTTAGCAGCAGCAGCAGCAGAGCAGTAAGAGGATAAGGCTTATAACTGTTTCACCAGGTTCCCAGTCTCAGGGCACAGACTTGGACTGCTTTACCTCATGATATTTATTCCCATCTGTGGTGAACAAACTGGCAATAAGTTAAAATTACAACCCCTTCATCCTATCCAGCACTGGTCATGATGGAAACCCTAGGGACACCCAACTCCAGTCCGGGGGTCCCAGGAGGTCAACCTGCCTCAACCTGCCTAGGGATCTGGTCCTCAAAAGTTTGTCATGCCTCAACCTGCTCTGGGATCTGCCAGTCCAGGGGTCCCAGGTGGTTATCATGACTTGACCTGCCCAGGGACCCAATTCTTGGGAGGCCGACCTCCCTTGACCTGCCTAAGGATTCGATCTCCAGGAGACTGTCATGCTTCAGCTTGGTGGGGATCTGCACCCTGACCTGGGGATACCTGGCTCTCAGGTTGCAACAGTACTGGGTAGGATAAGCTTCAGAAAGACTCACCCCTAAGGAAGTCCACCCATGGAAATGGAAATAGAAGGAAGCCTATTAGTTGTGGGACTATGTCCAGTCTCGGCAATAACTCAGGAGCCTAATGAGAACCCCATTGCCTTTCTGGAAATGCTAAAAAGGCCCTCCAAAAGTTTACCAATCTGGATTTACTTAGACTCTTACGAGGGACAGGTGATTTTAAAGGACAAATTCCTGTCCCAATGTGCACCAGACATCAGAATCAACTTACAACAGCTATACTAGCAGGATCCTGCTGTCTGTTTAGATAAGATGGTCCAGACAGCCACCAATACATTTTATAACAAAGAACAGGCCCAGGAGAGGGAGAAAAGGAAAGAGACAAGGCATGCCCAGATGCTGGCTGCCCTCCAGGGAAATCCTATGGCAAACCCCAAGTCTTTGAAGGACAAGGCACAAGGCAAATGCCTAATCTGTAGACAGGTGGGGCTTTGGGCCAAAGAGTGCCCAAACTGTGACAAGTCTCCTAAAATGGCTTGATATAAATGCCATCAATTGGGACATTGAATAGCACTCTGCCCTTGGGACCCTAGAGCCTCAAGGTCAAGTGGCAAGCCTTCCCTCAGAATGTTTCAACAGGACTGAAGGGGCCCTCTCCAGCCAGCCTGCCTGTCACAGATAATCATCACGGGGCTGAAGCCAAGGGTGTAACTGGATGTGGCAGGTATGTCCGAGATTCTTGGTTGACACGGGGGCTACCTGTTCTGTCCTGACCTCCTATTCCTGAGCCTTCTCCTCCCAAACCTGTACCATTTTGGGTGCTATAGGAAAAACAACTACTAAAAGATTCACCAGAGCAGTTTTTTGTTGCTGGGATGGACAAATATTTTCCCACCAGTCTGGTGGTCCCTGCGTGTCCTACTCCCTTATTGGGAAGAGATATACTCACTAAACTGGGGACCACCCTTGTGATGGGAAGTTTTCAGCCCCTAGAGCCCTACAGCTTCTGTTTACTACTGAAGAACCCATTACAGCCTCTCCAATAAAGAGGGGCCAAAAACTATGGGAGGACAAAATTAACCCCCAGGTGTGGGACCAGGGGACCCCTGGACAAGCCCACCAAGCTGAACCGGTCATCATTGTCCTCTGAGATCCCACTCGGTTTCCTAACTGGAAACAATATCCACTCAGAAGAGAGGCTCAGGAGGGATTACAGCCTCTACTAAATAAATTCCTTGCTTGTGGGCTATTGTGAAGTCGCTCAGTCGTGTCCGAATCTTTGCGACCCCATAGACTGTAGCCTATCAGGCTCCTCCCTCCATGGGATTTTCCAGGCAAGAGTGCTGGAGTGGATTGCCATTTCCTTCTCCAGGGGATCTTCCCAACCCAGGAAATGAACCCAGGTCTCCCACATTGCAGGCAGACGCTTTACCTCTGACTTAACGGGGGTTGCCACCTTAGTTCTGCAGACTAATTTGCCAGAAACCCCTTCATATACTGAAGGTGAGACTCTTAAAGCTAAGAGTGAGGGCCTTCAAGAAGATCATATGGAGTGGTTCCAAAAGGAGGGACTCCTTTTTCTGCCTGGGAGCCTCCAATGGAAGTTGGTTAACTCCTTACATGCCACCACTCATTTAAGGGAAAAGGCCCTCCAAAGATTACTAGAAAGGCCTTTCAGAAGAAAAGCCCTTCAAACGACTATAAGGCAAGTGGTTTCCTCTTGTCCCACTTGCCAATTAAACAACCGCCAAGGAGTTTAATTTAATTCAAAAGCAGAGACATTACTTTGCCAACAAAGGTCCGGCTAGTCAAGGCTATGGTTTTTCCTGTGGTCATGTATGGATGTGAGAGTTGGACTGTGAAGAAGGCTGAGCACCGAAGAATTGATACTTTTGAACTGTGGTGTTGGAGAAGACTCTTGAGAGTCCTTTGGACTGCAAGGAGATCCAAGCAGTCCATTCTGAAGGAGATCAGCCCTGGGATTTCTTTGGAGGGAATGATGCTAAAGCTGAAACTCCAGTACTTTGGCCACCTCATGCGAAGAATAGACTCATTGGAAAAGACTCTGATGCTGGGAGGGATTAGGGGCAGAAGGAGAAGGGGACGACAGAGGATGAGATGGCTGGATGGCATCACTGACTCGATGGACATGAGTCTGAGTGAACTCCGGGAGTTGGTGATAGACAGGGAGGCCTGGCGTGCTGCGATTCATGGGGTCACAAAGAGTCAGACACGACTGAGCGACTGAACTGAACTGAACTGAACTGAACTAAGGAGTTTAAAGATCCCAGCTGGCCCAGCCTGTCCAGTCACATGAGACCTACCCAGGAGAGGACTGGCAGATCAACTTCACCCAGATGCCAGTTTCTCAAGGGTATAAATACCTAATAGTCATGATAGACACATTCACAGGATGGATTGAAGGCTTTCCCACCAGGACTGAGAAAGCTGAGGAGGTGGCAAAAAACTGCTGCATGAAATCATTCCAAGATTTTGTCATTACAAAGTGACAATGGAACATCACTTACTTCTAAGGTCACCCAAGGGGTCTCTAAAGCATTGAGCATTAATTATTATCTCCATTGTGCCTTGAAGCCTCAGGAAAGGTAGAAAGAGCCAACCAATTCTTAAAATCAATGATAAAAATTATAACCCAGGAGACCTCCCTGGGATGAAAGGAGGCTTTACCAATAACACTCCTCCACACCTGTATTGCCTCTAAGGAACAGGTTGGTCTTAGTCCTTATGAGATGCTATATCAGAGACCTTTTATTTATGTCAATGACCTCTTCCTAGATCCAGAGGCTCAGACCCTCCCATCTTATTCCATGGCCATTGGGTAATTCCAACATGATATATGCTTGTAAGGTATGAACCAAGATGAACCAGGGCCTGAAAGATTCTAAGGAGTCACCACTATATGCTCCATGGACTCAAGTCCTAATTAAAGTCTAGAAAGATGGGTCCTCAAAGGCTTAACCCAAGTCCACATGGAAGGGCCCCTACCCTGTAATACTTTCTACCCCCACAGCAGTCAAGGTACCAGGACGTGACTCCTGGATTCACTACTCATAAGTCAAGCCATGGAAGAAAACAGAAGAGGACACTCAATACACCTGTGAGCCCCTGGGAGATCTCAGATACCTATTCAGAACTACAAATGAGTGACATTCTAATAAAACCCCCAAAATCTAGTTTCTGGGGATAAGATTTCTCAGGACAGCTCTAAAGAGCCAACACAGCTTGGCAGGGGTTGTACTCCAAAACAGACAGGAGATAGATCTTCTGATCCCTGAATAGGGAGGGACTTGAGCCATCCTGGTGATGGAAATTTGGAGTTGGCTAATGCCCCTACTAGTCCCTGTTATACCATATTGATGCCGCTTATGGTTGCTCCATGTATTATCAATGGTCTAACCTGTTTTGTCTCTGCCCAGGTCAACAAGCTAAAGCATGCAATGCCAGTTCAAAAAGGATATATAAAACTACAGCTGCCCACAGAAAATATCACTCACCTTTAGATGGACACTGCTATAAGGACTCTGAGGTCTGAGACTAGCAAGTGGGTGAGGCCCAATGCCCCTCACTGTACCGATCCAGCAGGAAGTAGCCAGAAAGACCTCGATGCTCCTATCCCCAAAGAATTGGGCCTCCCATCTCTTAAGGGGGAAATGTTAGGTAGTTAGAATAGGAAAAAGGAGTCCAGAATGGTGGTGGCTAAAAGACAAGGAAGGGAAAAGCCTGAGAAAATATAACAAAGGAAGGTCCAAGGACAGGAGTGAGGACCTCAGGTAGAACAAACAGCACTCCTGGCTAGCCCAGTTTACATAGGACAGGTCCAGGGGGAGGAGAAAAAACGTAAAAAGAGGAGCCAAAGGGCCAGAGGTCTCTCTCTCTCACATGCATGCTCTCTCCCTGTCTCCCTCTCTCCCCCCACCTCTCTCTCTCTCCCTCTCTCTTTAGTCTTTTTGTATCTTTCGGGTCGGATGCTTTCAAGCCTTGAGGATATATTTTCCTTTATTTTCTAAATAAAACTGAACTGTGACACTGTCTGTCCAAGAGCTGTGACATGGTCTGTCGAGGGTTTAATGCTGGTCCGTCACTTCAAATTTCTGTTGTGACAAGACAGAACTGAGGAAATCACACACTCCCTCAACATCTCTAGGAGAATTATAAAAGTTGTAAATTGATATATCTTAGTTCATTAAAAAAGAATCTTATGGCTAGAACTATTGTGTTTTTGAGACAGTAAAATATTAATAATAGTTTTGTTTGAAACTAGACAGTTCATATAATTTTAATGCAAAAATAAGAATGACAAAGTGAGATATTAGTGGTAATATTAAGATCAGTCTAGGCTGAAGGAGCCAGAAATCTAATTATGCTTTAGCCCTATGATACCTTTTTCCTGAAAAGTCCTTAAGGGAGATATCTGTGTAAAGGGCACAAAAAGTTGATAAAGGAAATGGTTCTGTATTAATAACTTCACAACTCTGGTCCAATTAGATTGGACCAAACTCAGTGTTCTGCCTAGACTAAAGGTTCTAACTCTAAAGGGAAATTAACAGCCACTTGTTGCAGTACAATAATGTTAACCAGAAAAATATGGGAAAATGTATACATGCTTATTGGAATGCACCAACACAGCCAGAAAATATCTTCACTTACTGTCCATCAGGTTTACTTAGGCCTGTCTAAGGAAGGTGTAGATTCAGAAGAGGAAGACAAAGATGATCAGTTTGACACAATAGAATCAGGATTACGTCATCTTTTCTCGATTACTCCATGGAAGTTGACATACAAAGCCTTGTGAATTGGCAAATTGTTTGGAAGGATGTAGGCTACAATAGAAGGTGATCTCAGAAATCACTTAATACAAAGAAGCCTCCTATCAACCAAGAATCACACAGGCAAGAATAAAAGATGCAATAAAACCTGTGCCCTCTGTCAAATCCAGCCCAACTTAACTCTCATACTGTTCACCACATATATTTAAACTTGAAATAAAGAAATCTCAAATAAAGAGAATTCACTATGGAATCTTTTGTCTATAAACTCCCTATGAGAGTTTTACACTGACTAAACTTTAAACCACCAATTATATTGCATATGTCTTAAGTAAATTTTACTGATTCCTCTGTTCTGCGGTAGAGAGTCTCATACTCAGGATGGGAGGACATTAGATGGCCTAGTTATGTAAAATTTATTCAATTAAATTAACTTACTGTGCCTGTTGCAATGAAGAAAACAATGGCATTAATAGTGTTTCACAGAGCTTATATAATGTGGTAGGAAATAACCCATGAATGAGCATGTAGTGAAGTTTAAGTATACAATTAAAATCAAGGTAAAAATGAAAGACGTGTCAAAGTTGATTTTCTTTTTTTTTCTCTCTCTCTCTCTCTCTTTTACTCTCCCCATCCCTCCCTCTCTTTTTCTTTTGTCTCAGTTTATTTATTTTATTTGACCTGCCTTCAAGGGTAGAGCCTGGAACTCTAGAGACAGCAAAGCACTGCTCAGGAACCTAGATGTAAAGCAGTGGAAATAGGACCCAATCGGTATTATGCAGGCACCTAGGGACACAGGCTGGTTCTACTCCCACTGGGATCTAAAAGAAAGTGAAATATCAACTTTTCTTATTTTTCCTATTACTCTCTTCTCAGCTTTTAGGTTCTTGACTAGATTCGGGAAACTTTCTGTCACATATTTTACCTGCTCTTTTGATTTTTTGTACAATATGTTGTCAATATAAATATCCTGAATTTGATCCCCTTCTTGCTTGGATCCCCTGCCTTTTTCTCAGGAATCGATCCCTTTTTGTAAAACATTAATCATTGTCTTTGGGACTTTAACTACTGGACATCCTGAGGATTAAACCTTTTGTAAACCTGACCCCAGAGCCTTCCTTTCTTGTTCTATTGGCTCCTAAATCCTCCTGGGAAAGTGAAAGTCACGCAGTCCTGTCTGACTCTTTGCAACGTCATGGACTATACATCCATTGAATTCTCCATGCCAGAATAGTGCAATGGGTAGCCTTTCCCTTCTCCAGGGGATCTTCCCAATCCAGGGACTGAACCCAGGTCTCCAACATTACAGGCGGATTCTTTACCAGCTAGGCCACGGGAATCCTCCTGGGACTCAGGGCTTTAAACTAGCTTTATATCTGAATTGATCAATATGTAAATGGTGTGCTTGTCATATAAGTGGACTGGATTCTAACTTGAGATCATCACGACAGACCAACTTCAGTCCAAAATTTGTCATCTTTTAAATTTATATCTAATCAATCAGAATTGGGTTCTCAAACCCTGAAGATCTCATTAAAAAAAAAAAAAAAAAAAACCAGTCTCAATGACTTGTTTCCATCACTTCAGTTCAGTTCAGTTGCTCAGTCATGTCTGACTATTTGCAACCCCGTGAACTGAAGCACGCCAGGCCTCCCTGGCCAGCACCAACTCCCAGAGTTCAACCAAACCCATGTCCACCGAGTTGGTGATGCCATCGAACCATCTCATCCTCTGTCATCCTCTTCTCCTCAACTGAGTCAGCTCTTTGCATCACGTGGCCAAAGTATTAGAGTTTCAGCTTCAACATCAATCCCTCCAATGAACACCTAGGACTGATCTCATTTAGGATGGACTAGTTGGATCTCCTTGCAGTCCAAGGGACTCTCAAGAGTCTTCTCCAACACCACAGTTCAAAATCATCAATTCTTCAGTGCTCAGCTTTCTTTATAGTCCCACTCTTTATAGTCCACATCCACACATGACCACTGGTAAAACCATAGCCTTGACTAGACGGACCTTTGCTGGCAAAATAATGTCTCTGCTTTTTAATATGCTGTCTAGGTTGGTCATAACTTTCTTTCAAAGGAGTAAGCATCTTTTAATTTCATGGCTGCAAAATCATCTACAGTGATTTTAGAGCCCCCAAAAATAAAGTCTGACACTGTTTCCACTGTTTCCCCATCGATTTGCCATGAAGTGATGGGACCAGATGCCATGATCCTAGTTTTCTGAATGTTGAGCTTCAGGCCATCTTTTTCACTCTCCACTTTCACTTTCATCAAGAGGCTTCTGAGTTCCTCTTCACTTTCTGCCATAAGGGTGGTGTCATCTGCATATCTGAGGTTATTGATATTTCTCCTGGCAATCTTGATTCCAGCTTGTGTGTCATCCAGTCCAGCGTTTCTCATGATGTACTCTGCATATAAGTTAAATAAGCAGGGTGACAATATACAACCTTGATGCACTCCTTTTCCTATTTGGAATCAGTCTGTTGTTCCATGTCCAGTTCTAACTGTTGCTTCCTGACCTGCATATAGGTTTCTCAAGAGGTAGGTCAGGTGGTCTGGTATTCCCATCTCTTTCAGAATTTTCCACTGTTTATTGTGATCCACTTGTTTCCATAAAAAAAAACTTTAAAAATGACTCTCTTTTTAGCTCTTCAATATGTTTCTATTGGGCTTACCTGGTGACTCCCACAGTAAAGAATCTGCCTGTAATTCAGGAGACCTAGATTCAACCCCTGGGTCAGGAAGATTCCCCGGAGAAGGGAATCACTACCCACTTCAGTATTCTTGCTTAGAGAATCACATGGACAGAGGAGCCTGGTGAGCTACAGTCCAGGGGGTCACAAAGAGTCAGACATGACTGAGCAATTAACATTTTCACATTATGTTTCTATCAAAGTTTGCAGATGTTTCAGATAATTTTTCTTTTGTATGTTTTCTAATTTTCTAGACACTGAGTAGTATATATGCACCATATTCATTTTATTTTGAATAAAGCATGAACACATGCTAGACTGTTATATTTTAAGGTTTCTATCTTACTACTCTTCCTAACACTTGCACCCTTGCACACTTTGTACCTTCCTAACGTTTGAGCCCTGTGTCTGTGATGAGTATTTGTCTACTAACTTACATTAACTGCTTCCATAGTACAGAGTCATTACTCAAGGACAGCTTTCTAGCCATGCAATATATTTCTTAGTCACTGTTCCCTCTTGGATTGGCCATGTGACTAGCTTTTGTCAAAGAAATCCCAGTTCTGGTCTAAGGCTTTGAAACACAAATCTGCCTCCTCCATATTGTGTTATTATTTCCACTCTTAGTTGCTCAGTCATATCTGACTCTTTGTGACCCCATGTACTGTAAGACCAGGTTCCTTTGCCATGGAATTTCCCTGGCAAGAATACTGGAATGGGTTGCCATTTCCTCCTCCAATGGATCTTCCCAACCCAGGGATCAAAGCTGTGTCTCTTATGTCTTTTGCATTGGCAGGTGCTTGACTACTAGCACCACCATAGAAGCCCCATTATTTTCCAATAACTATGTGCAAATAATGATACATAAATAAGGGATGGTGAAGACTCCATCAGAAAATTACTAGAACTAATCAATGATTATAGTAAAGTTGCAGGATATAAAATCAACACACAGAAATCCCTTGCATTCCTATACACTAATAATGAGAAAACAGAAAGAGAAATTAAGGAAACAATTTCATTCACCATTGCAACGAAAAGAATAAAATACTTAGGAATATATCTACCTAAAGAAACTAAATGCCAATACATAGAAAACTATAAAACACTGGTGAAAGAAATCAAAGAGGACACTAATAGATGGAGAAATATACCACATTCATGGATTAGAAGAATCAATATAGTGAAAATGAGTATACTACCCAAAGCAATTTATAGATTCAATGCAATCCCTATCAAGCTACCAACGGTATTCATCACAGAGCTAGAATAAATAATTTCACAATTTGTATGGAAATACAAAAAACCTCGAATAGCCAAAGCTATCTTGAGAAAGAAGAATGGAACTGGAGGAATCAATCTGCCTGACTTGAGGCTCTACTACAAAGCCACAGTCATCAAGACAGTATGGTACTGGCACAAAGACAGAAATATAGATCAATGGAACAAAATAGAAAGCCCGGAGATTAATCCACGCACATATGGACATCTTATCTTTGACTAAGGAGGCAAGAATATACAATGGATTAAAGACAATCTCTTTAACAAGTGGTACTGGGAAAATTGGTCAACCACTTGTAAAAGAATGAAACTAGACCACTTTCTAACAACATAAACAAAAATAAACTCAAAATGGATTAAAGATCTCAACGTAAGACCAGAAACTATAAAACTCCTAGAGGAGAACATAGAAAAACACTCTCTGACATACATCACAGCAGGATCCTCCATGACCCACCTCCCAGAATATCGGAAATAAAAGCAAAAATAAACAAATGGGACTTAACTAAACTTAAAAGCTTCTGCACAACAAAGGAAACTATAAGCAAGGTGAAAAGACAGCCTTCAGAATGGGAGAAAATAATAGCAAATGAAGCAATTGACAAACAACTAATCTCAAAAATATACAAGCAACTCCTACAGCTCAATTCCAGAAAAATAAATGACCCAATCAAAAAATGGGCCAAAGAACTAAATAGACATTTCTTCAAAGAAGACATACAGATGGCTAAGAAACACATGAAAAGATGCTCAACATCACTCATTATCAGAGAAATGCAAATCAAAACCACTATGAGGTACCATTTCATGCCAGTCAGAATGGCTGCGATCCAAAAGTCTACAAGTAATAAATGCTGGAGAGGGTGTGGAGAAAAGGAACCCTCTTACATTGTTGGTGGGAATGCAAACTAGTACAGCCACTATGGAGAACAGTGTGGAGATTCCTTAAAAAACTGGGAATAGAACTGCCTTATGATCCAGCAATCCCACTGCTGGGCATACACACTGAGCAGACCAGAATTGAAAGAGACACGTGTACCCCAATGTTCATCGCAGCACTGTTTATAATAGCTAGGACATGGAAGCAGCCTAGATGTCCATCAGCAGATGAATGGATAAGAAAGCAGTGGTACATATACACAATGGAGTATTACTCAGCCATTAAAAAGAATACATTTGAATCAGTGCTAATGAGGTGGATGAAACTGGAGCCTATTATACAGTGAAGTAAGCCAGAAAGAAAACACCAATACAGTATACTAACGTATATATATGGAATTTAGAAAGATGGTAACAATAACCCTGTATACGAGACAGCAAAAGAGACACTGATGTATAGAACAGTCTTTTGGACTCTGTGGGAGAGGGAGAGGGAGAGGGTGGGATGATTTGGGAGAATGGCATTGAAATATGTATAATATCACATATGAAACGAGTCACCAGTCCAGATTCAATGCATGATACTGGATGCTTGGGGCTGGTGCACTGGGATGACCCAGAGGGATGGTATGGGGAGGGAGGAGGGAGGAGGGTTCAGGATGGGGAACACATGTATGCCTGTGGCGGATTCACTTCGATATACGGCAGAACCAATACAATATTGTAAAGTTTAAAAATAAAATAAAATTTAAAAAAAAAAAGGAAGAATCCTCAATCACTCTATCACTAAAGGGAAGAAAGACATGCTGCAACCAAAAATAACAAATTAAAACTCTTTTGTAAATAATAAAGAAATTTTTTTCTTCAGGTATCATATATTCATATTTTAGATCATTTTATTATCACCACATATTTGCCTTAACTACCTAGAGCAAACAGAACACTTTTAATTCAAGTAACATTTATGTTTCTCCATTGGGAAGTTTTTGTAGCTGCTCCTAGACTAGGTTTAGTGTTCCTCCTATGTGTTCCCCTTGTCCATGTTATTAATATATCACATATAATGTCTGTAATTAAGCCATACTATATAGTTTTTTTAATGTAAAAAAGAACAGGCATTTAATGTGACCCTTATAAGCTTATTCCTAAAGAAGACTAGACCTGGAAGGGACAGAGTGGAATGACAAGAATATATAGGTAGCAGATGAGATCTACTTAATACAATGCAATACTAGTACTGCCATCTCTGTATTTACAAGGTACTTTATAGTTTTACAAAAACACATTTGCATCTGCGATCCCATTTAGTAATCATAACACTCCTGTAAAGATGGCAAAGATTATCATCCCCATTTTACAAATATAACCTTAGAAACCAAAGTAGAAATGGAATTCAATTAACACATGAGTCAATGCATTTAGAAAGCTTCTAAAAATGTTGCAGAAGACATGTATTCTATTCATTATAGGTTTAATTTAACTTTCCCAAGTAGACTGTATTTGTATTTGCTCACAGAATAGGAGTAGTTTCTGCCTTGTTCTGGATAACAACCTCAGCACCTTACCTTTTAACTTGAAACGTATGAAATCCTAAATAGGTATGCACTCAAGTAAGAAGTGATTTAACACATAGCAACAATTGGAAAACCACTTTGCTTTAAGATCTGAAGGCTCTACTGACATCTCAGAAAGTCAACAGATACACTAATTTTTTAATTTTATTTTTTAATTGAAGGATAATTTCTTTACAATGTTGTGTTCGTTTCTGCTTCATAGAAACTCGAATCAGCCATAATTATGAATATATCCCCTCCCTTCTCTGTCCCATTCCACCCCTCTAGATCATCACAATTGGCCAAGCTGGGGTCCCTGTGTTATATAGTAACTTCCCACTAGCTATCTCTCACATTCGTTGAATCAGGCAGAAAGGGCATTCCAGGAAAAAAAAAAAAAAAAACTACTTCTGCTTCACTGACTACACTAAAGTCTTTGACTGTGTGGATCACAGCAAACTGTGGGAAATTCTTAAAGAGATGAGAGTACCAGACCACCTTAACTCTCTCATGAGAAACTTGTATGCAGGACAAGAAGCAACAGAACAGGACACGGAACATGGACTGGTTCAAAATTGGGAAAGGAGTATGTCAAGACCGCATATTTTCACCTTGCTTATTTAACTTATATCCAGAGTACATTAAGGAAAAAAG
This sequence comes from Bos taurus, assembly GCF_002263795.3. Lineage (NCBI taxonomy): Eukaryota > Metazoa > Chordata > Mammalia > Artiodactyla > Bovidae > Bos > Bos taurus. The sequence goes on along the minus strand of NC_037333.1, from coordinate 48,052,539 downwards.
AGGGCTGGATAAATCAGAAAGTGGAATCAAGATTGCTGGGCAAATACCAACAATCTCAGAAATGCAGATGATACTACTCTAATGCCAGAAAGTGAAGAGGAACTAAAGAGCCTCTTGATGAAGGTGAAAGGAGAGTGAAAAAGCTGGCTTCAAACTCAACATTGGGAAAAAAAATCATGGCATCTGGTCCCATCATTTCATGGCAAATAAATTAGGGAAAAGTGGAAACCGTGACAGAGTTTTTCTTGGGCTCCAAAATCACTGAGGACAGTGACTGTAGCCATGAAATTAAAAGATGCTTGTTCCTTGGAAGGAAAGCTATGACAACCTTAAATAGCATATCAAAAAGCAGAGATATCACTTTGCTGATAAAGGTCTGTATAGTCAAATGTCTTCCAGTAGTGATGTACAGATATGAGTAAATACGTCTGAGCACCGAAGAACTGGTGCTTTCAAATTTTGGTGCTGAAGAAGACTCTTGCGAGACCCTTGAAAGTAAGGAGATCAAACAGGTCAATCCTAAAGGAAATCAACCCTGAATATTCATTGGAAGGACTGGTGCTGAAAGTGAGCCTCCAATACTTTGGCCACCTAATGCTAAGATTCAACTCAGTTTGGAAATATTGAGGGCAGGAGAAGAAGGATAGGACAGAGGATGAGATGGCTAGATGGCATCACTGACTCAATTGACATGAATTTGAGCAAACACCAGGAGATAGTTGAGGATAGAGGGAACTGGCATGCTGCAGTCCATGCAGTCACAAAGAGTCAGACATGACTTGGCAAGTGAACAACAAAAACAACTATGTATTTTACACACGATAGTGTGTATATGTAAATGCTACTATCTTAATGCATCCTACCTTCTCCTTCACCCACCGTGTCCACAAGTCTGTTCTCTATTTCCGTGTCTCCGTTTCTTCCCTGCAACCACAATTTCAAAAGATATAACTAATTTGAAAACAATGTTTTCTCCTGGTTTATTCATTTAATATCCTTTTAAATGAGCCCTTACAACTTCACCAAAAATATTTCCAACTGAATATTTGTGTAAGCTTATTTTATTAACTGTTAGATTTGCAGAATTTGAAAAGTCAGTAGTGTTCAGAACGCCATGTGAGACAAAAAAATCTAATGAACAACTGCAATTTTTTCTTATTTGGTGCAAAAATGTTAGTCAATATTTGTGTCATGCCCATCAATATGCCTCATACACTTATTTAGCATTGATGTATCTTAAATATAAATCAATATTAAAAGTGTTAGTGGCTATGCCTATCTGCATTTGGTATGATTAACTTTCAAAGAGGGAAATTATCAGCAGCCAAAACACTTCAAAAATGTAGTTCAGAAATTCAAAGAAGCTTTTACTAGATTAATCAACCATGTGAAAATAGCATCTTTGAACTATAGATAATTTCACATAATATGACAGCTAACTAAGCTTTTCTTAAGTACAATTTTTCTAAAGAAACTGAAAAGCTTTTCCAACAAGTTTTTAGACTGGACATTTTTATATATTCAAAGGGAGATGATGTTTCCTTCCTTACCTCTATAATTTTAGGTGCTTGCACTCCTAAATAAAATAGATTTTTTTTCAGGTTAATCACCTTTAGCCAGAATCTGAACTGTTTCTTGTTAAATTCAATTGCTTTTAGGCTTAAACTACTTCTTAGATGTTCCCTTTCATAATTAAGGTAAAATCCTCAATTAAAATCCCTTCTGTAGTTCTGGTTTATTGTCAGTGTGCCAACCTAATTCACTGTTAGATCTCTAGTGTAACTGAAATGTACAATAATTCATGTTTATCTGAGTACACTTACAAATTACAGGTTGAACATTTATTTGAGACTTAATGAGTGTGTGTGTGTGTGTGTGTGTGTGTATGTGTTTTTCTTTTAAGACTCATTTTGGAGTTGCAATTCACTTTCTAGTTCTCCTATTCTATCAATTCCAAAATAAACAGCAATTTCCTGTTATTTTTATTAAGGTTTTTATTTTTGAATTATTCCAAAGAAGAAAGAGAGGTTTGGTACATTATATTTTGTATCTAAAATATCTGACTAGCACTTGGAACAAATTTCACTGCTTAATGATTCTTACTGTTCCATACCACCATTAAATACAAGCAAGGAACTCTATTACTTTTTAACCAAACATTTTTGGGTTTATGCCTGCCTATATATATATGTACCTTAATTTATCCTATTACCAATGACAATGTTCTTTATTTATGGAAAGTTGTTTGTTGAGCTTTGTAAGCAGGTCATATTAGTCCAAATCATTAGTCATGATTCTTAGAGACCCAAACAAGTGAATACTTTTGAAAATTGAATTATAGCAATTTTATACTGTTCTTTATGATTTTGTTTGTCTGTTAGTACCTTGGAAAATCTAAACATTTTAGGAAAGTACACAAAGTTTCAATATCTGAGGCACAATTCACAACTGTGTATCCAGCCAAAACATAATCCCTAGAGTGAAAATAAATTAAAGTAAAATAAAAGTCAAATAAAAGTTAATTTCTAATCTAACTTCATATTTATGTTTATCAGCAAAAAGTAAAAGCTTTGCAAAAGCTTAGAATGTCAATTATCTTATTTTTGCATGTATTTCCTACATAATTTTTAAAAACATATTTAATGTTTTAATTTTATTCTTTTGGAGCATTTTGTTGCATCTACAGTGTCCATGAAATGATTAAAATATTTGTGAACAAAAGGAAAAACTATACATGCCTGTATATGGTATTCAAGTGTTAATTCATTCTCTATAATCATGTTCAGATGGTTTCCCTCCATCTCATCCCTTCTTTTTCTTCCTTATTTAATTATTTTTGATCTTTGCCAATATCTTGAAAACTAACTTGACATTTTTCATAATTTCACTTTTCAATATACTTAACCCATCCTTTCTCTAATGGCACCCCACTCCAGTACTCTTGCCTGGAAAATCCCATGGACGGAGGAGCGTGGTGGGCTGCAGTCCATGGGGTCGCTAGGAGTTGGACACGACTGAGCGACTTCACTTTCACTTTTCACTTTCATGCACTGGAGAAAGAAATGGCAACGCACTCCAGTGTTTTTGCCTGGAAAATCCCAGGGACAAGGGAGCCTGGTGGGCTGCCGTCTATGGGGTTGCACAGAGTCGGACACGACTGAAGTGACTTAACAGTGCATGAAGATGGAGAAGGCAATGGAACTCCACTCCAGTACTCTTGCCTGGAAAACCCCATGGACAGAGGAGCCTGATAGGCTGCAGTCCATGGGGTCACTAAGAGTCTGACACGACTGAGCGACTTCCCTTTCACTTTTCACTTTCATGCATTGGAGAAAGAAATGGCAACCCACTCCAGTGTTTTTGCCTGGAGAATCCCAGGGACAAGGGAGCCTGGTGGGCTGCCGTCTATGGGGTTGCACAGAGTCGGACACGACTGAAGTGACTTAGCAGCAGCAGCAGTGCATGAAGATAAAATAGATTCCTTACAGTTTGATCTTAAGTGCTTATACAAAAGTAATTCAAGGAATATCATATTTTAAAATATGGTAAAAAGAAGGCCATTGTTTTAGATTGGGTTTCCTGTGGAAATAGACTGGGCAAAGGAGGTTAGATGCTGGAGTTTTACTGGGATGTGCCCTCAAGTTTTATGCCTCACATCACAGAAGTAAGTTGATCTATGACATAGTTACAGTAAGAAATGTAGTGGATCTTATGGGACACACTGAAGCTGAGATGATCCTTGAGTGTTTTCCCAGGTTGAGGCAAGCAGGTCATGTCTTTATTTACCAGCATTTACCTATCATTGGATATAGTCTTCCTAGGAAACAGAGTTTTTCTTTCAAGAAGGTAGTCATCGTAAGTTGAGACAATTCTCAAAGTGAGCTCACAGCTCCACATTACAAGCCAACAACCTTCCCAGGATCTGAAGGAATAAATCCTCTAGAACTGAAGGCAGAATCTGGCAGCATAGCACCCACAATAGACAATATGCCTAAAATTATTACCTTGATATAAACTTAAAGGTAAGTTCTTTCAATTTGATGTATTACATGAAGGAAATCATAGGAAAACTAAAAGTTTATAGTTTATTCATATTTGAAAAATTAGAGGGACAAGTGTTGTCACAAACAGAATTTATGTTTAGTAATTTTATTTCTGGACCTACTTTCCTTTCTTAGTCAACTTTTTCTCATTTTTCTTTCTGATAAATATTCACTTTCCGTATATATTTTTTTTCTCTGAATTCATGATCTCTCCTACTTTATATCCCCAAATACCCTATTTTCTCTAATATTTTTACTTCAATTAGCAGTCTTTAAATAAATAATTCTGTTTAACTAAGGAATTAAATACAAAGTATATCATGAATAACTGAATATTTCCCACAAAATTAGTTGTAACATAGCTTTTCATGATACTGTTTCCCATGAAATGAATGCCCTCCATTCTCATTTATGACACCTGAACTTCTAAGTCCACTCTATTCTTGATAAATTGTAATAGGAAAAGCACCTGATCATAATTAATCTCATTCTTCTTTTAAATCTTTTTTGCTGCACCGTGCAGCACGTGAGTGGAGAAGGCAACCCACTGGAGTACTGGAGAATGGCATCCCACTCCAGTACTCTTGCCTGGAAAATCCCATGGATGGAGGAGCCTGGTAGGCTGCAGACCATGGGGTCACTAGGGGTCGGACACAACTGAGAAACTTCACTTTCACTTTTCACTTTCATGCATTGGAGAAGGAAATGGCAACCCACTCCAGTGTTCTTGCCTGAAGAATCCCAGGGACGGGGGAGCCTGGTGGGCTGCCGTCTATGGGGTCGCACAGAGTCAGACACGACTGAAGCGACTTAGCAGCAGCAGCAGCAGCAGGAATTAAAAACTTGCGAAAAGTTAGCTGGGCTCCTGGTCATCACTGTATGAAGCTTCTGCTGAAACTAGAACAAGTAAACTAAGTAAATTAAGTAGTAAATGGGAAACACTTACTGATCTTATCTTTCCCTTTAGAGGTAATCTTCTAAGAAAGTGAGAAATAGAGCATACCTCTTGTCTTGTAAACAAGACTGGGTAATTTTAATAATGAGTCTAGTTATTTTACAACATTGGCTCACCTTAGGACTATATCATTTGAGTTTTGTAATACCTCTGAGCTTCTGTTTCCCTGGCTGAAAAATGAGGTGTTTGTTCTATGGTCTCTGAAGTCTCCCCAAGCACAAACATTCTCTGAATCTATGAATACCCCTTGCTCATTTCCATCTGCATCATTTCTCAAAGTGTTATTACTTTATATATGTTTTTTGTTTCCCAGTTTATCATGCAGTACTTTTTGCAACCTTACACATTCCTCTAGGTACATTTTCTCACATGTAAGGCACATTTGTGGCTAAACCATCAGAATTATACTTCTGAGAATATTCATATTTTTAGTTTCTAAAATATTAACATTTGTAATCATTAAATGCTGAATCAAAGCTTGTGAATGACTTCCTGTAAGGTGTATAGATTGTATTAACTTCTTAGAATCAAAAAATAAAATTAAAATATTTTGAGTTCCAAAACTTCTAGCTCTGTGAAATTCATGTGAATCAAAGCTTGTGAATGACTTCCTGTAAGGTGTATAGATTGTATTAACTTCTTAGAATCAAAAAATAAAATTAAAATATTTTGAGTTCCAAAACTTCTAGCTCTGTGAAATTCAGAGTCAGTTTAATGGAACTGAATATATATTTTAAAAAAATAAAGAGATTGTTGTTCTTGAGTCTTAGATATGGACTTTTAATTAGAATGACTTTTACTTCTTTTCACAGGTTTGGCAGTATGTAACTTTCAACATACAGGAAATTTTATTCCTTAATTGATATGAATCATTACTTATTGTTTTAATTCTTTGCTAGTAAATCAGAGACCCTAACTTACTATTCTTCTATTATGTAATACTAAAGAAACACTTCTACTTGCCTGGTATATTGCACATGTAATTCCTTTTTTTTTTTTTTTTTGCATATACAAGTTGGTTTATTTACAAATATACTGATAATCTCTTCTTATTTTTTTGTTTCCTTTTTTTGCTTTTGTGAGAAGAGGCAGAAGGTAAGAGTGGAAGGCAGAGTGGGGTGGGTGTGCTGTGGTAAAAGGTAATAAATAAGTTAACAATGACAAGTTATTAAATAAAATGTGTCTGGGGATGGCAGTTGCTTGATTAAAAAAAAAAAACACTAGGCAAAATATTGTTTGCAATGATTTTTTAACAGCTTAAATTAGTTCCAGGTTTTTAGACTTTGAATACTTTTTTTCTTGTTGCTATGATCTTTCAGAATTTTTTCTAGTGTTCAGTCCAGTGAGATTTCCAGTTTGAGTGCAAGCATTAATTTCTGGAGCTGGAGCCTACTGAGTGCAGAAAGGCTATTTATTGTTACAGAGCACCAAAGCCTTGTACTAGAAAAAATGTTCCCCAGTCCCACATGCTTGCTACCAACTTTCATCTTCCAGAGTGTGCCTTTTGACATAAATACTTATGCAAAAGTTATGAAGTGCTTCTGAATAAATCTACAGCATATTTTTTTAAGAATAAGTCTTCCAAAGTAGCCCATGAGGAGAAATAAAACAAACAAACAAGACACTCACTGAAAAGTATGGTCTGAAATGTAGTTGAAAATTGTTGTTTCACTGCAGAGAATTTCATAATTAATTCTCCTGATTATTGCAGTGATTATTCAAGTTCTAACTTATTCTAGCAAAACTCCTTCCAATACTATGATAAGATATTTAAAAATTAGTGACCATTACAGTTTTAAAGAGCTTTACAAGTACCTCTGCTACTGCTAAGTCACTTCAGTCGTGTCCGACTCTGTGTGACCCCATAGACGGCAGCCCCCCAGGCTTCCCGGTCCCTGGGGTTCTCCAGGCAAGAACACTGGAGTGGGTTGCCATTTCCTTCTGCAATGCATGAAAGTGAGAAGTGAAAGTGAAGTCGCTCAGTCGTGTCCAACCCTCAGCGACCTCATAGACTGCAGCCTACCAGGCTCCTCCACCCATGGGAGTTTCCAGGCAAGAGTATTGGAGTGGGGTGCCATTGCCTTCTCCACAAGTACCTCAGTGGGTAGAAAATCTGCCTGCAATGCAGGAGCCATAGGAGCTGTGGGTTCAATCCTCAGTTTGGAAAGAACCCTCTGAGGAAGGGCATGGCAACCCACTCTAGTATTCTTGCCTAGAGAATCCCATGGACAGAGAATGCTGGCAGGCTACAGTACTATGGACTGCAAAGAGTTGGACATGACTGAAGCGACTGAGGATGCAGTCTTAAAAGCTTTAAAATTGTGTTATATTTTGTCATATGAAATCATGCAAACGATAACTATTATTGCTTTGGCTCCTATTATTTTCCAAAATTTTTGACACTTTTAGATTTTCCAACACAGTACAGTTTTCTCTTCTGTAAAAGTTAAAAAATAATAATAATAAAATAAAATTGCTATAAAATACATGTTATATTAGAGGTAATCTCTAACAAAAGTCTAAAATCCAACTATTTCTGTGAAAAGCCTGCTTTCTTAGAACTTGACATTATGGAAGGCCAGTGTTGTTTCCTAATGTGGGTGTGGGGATGAGTGTGCATGTGTGAGAGAATGTGTGTTATAAAAACTCTCTAACCTTGATATTAAAGATAGTTTTGACACTTGTACGCCCTATTCTGTATTATAGCTGAGGTGTCCAAATTCAGTATTATGAGCAAATCTAACCATCTGTGATATGCACAAGAGAGGATGTCTCTGCCTACTAGACATCTCCTGAGTTTAGTGTAATCCCTAAACTGGCATGCCTTTGAATTGAGTCATCTTACTATTTTCTTAGGGGAGGAGGTGACAAATATAGAGAGATTGCCTTAGAGACAGGAGCTCTAAAGCTCAGACATGGATGAGGCAGGAGAGTAGGACTCACTGGGTACATAAGAATGCCATGTACGGTGGGGCTAGGTTTTTGGATCATTGAAGCATCTAGCCTACACTTTCTTTGTTTAGAAGCAAGTTTAGCAGAGACCGACACAGTTTTAAATTCTAGTCTCATCATTTATGAATTTGTGTGACTTTAAGCAAGGTATTTAACTCTATGCTTCAGTTGTCTTATGTGTAAAAGAAAGGTAATCAATAATTGGCTTTTCCTGGTGGTTCAGTGGTAAAGGATCCGCTTGCTAATGCAGGAAATACGGGTTCAATCCCTGGGTTGGGGAAGAGCCCTTAGAAAAGGAAATAGCAACCCACACCAGTATTCTTGCCTGAGGAATTGCCTGGATAGAGGAGCCTGGCAGGCTACAGTCCACAGTCTTACAAAAGAGTCAGCAGGACATAGCGACTAAAAACAGCAGCAATCAATCGGTAATCACCAAGTAATTACCATGGTAATCATAGGTCACTGCAAGAATTAGAAAGTTTGCATATCTTTGTTTTTTGGAATTATTCAATAAATGAGAATTATATTAATATTGAAAATAATTTCAAATAACATTACTTGCTTGTGTCCAAAGGAATTGTGTCATTGTTGTTGCTGTTGTTTGGTCGTTAAGTCTTGCCCACTCTTGTGACCCCGTGGACTGTAGCTTACCAGGCTCCTCTGCCCATGGTATTCCCCAGAGAAGAATATTGGAGTGGCCTGCTATTTCCTTTTCGAGAGGATCTTCCCCATCAAGGGATCAGAACCCTTGTTAATTTCAGTAAACCAGTTTTTATGTCAGCTGACTATTAATATTTACAGTTCTTAAAGCTATCAGATTGTCTATCTATCTATTATCTATCTGTTTTATTTTCCTAGTAGATTCTCTCTCACCATTCTCTGTCCTTCTACTTCAATCTTAACTATTTACTTTCTGGGCTTACTGAAGATTTTACACCCTAAGCTTAACTTTTTGATTTCTAATGTAGGAAATCTTGATGTGTAGATCTCACTTCATTTTTCTTGTTTTTTTTTTAAAGAATAGGTACATATTAGATCATTTCTGAATTCTTGCATATCTGAAAATGCTTTTCTCCCAGAATTTTTGATTGAAAATTTGTCTAAGCATAGAATGCCAGGATGAAATGTTTTCTCCTTAGTAAGAAAGCATTGCTCTGTCACCAACTAGATCCACTACTGCCACTGAGCAGTCTAACTTACTCTTTAATTCTTGGCATATAAATCATTTGTTTTTAGCTGAATAAGTTTTGATCTCTTATTTATCACCTGTTTTCTGACATTTCAGTCAGTTAAATAGTCTGGGGTTTTGATTCTCTGTCAATGTGTCTACTACCATGAAGGAAAAAGCCATATTCATTCATTAATATTATATTTTATCAATTAGATGATAAGTAGCTTGCCTCCATTAACAGAACTACAGAAAATCTTAGGACCAGATCCATAAGCTGGCCAAGGTGTCTTCTACATTTTAACAGCAAAGTTTTGATTAATTATTTTACATGTTTCCTTCGGTTAAATGATACTGGCTTTATTTTTATAGGGGTAACATAAAGCTCCCTTTTTATTTTTCATTTTTACTTATTTTTTATTTTATTAGCCATACAGTAAGAGCAGAGTCCTAACCACTGGACCATCAGGGAACTTCCAAGTTTCCTTTTTAGATGTATTTATATGAGTCAAAAAAGTGGTCCGTAAAATATATGGAAGAGGGAAAAAAAGTAGTAATCATGTGTGCCTGAAATCACAAACTGGTACATACATTTAGCAAAATGCACAAAATATAGACGGAACACGAAGGTGGTATTAAAAGGTAATGTTCCACCCTGCCACTGATGTCCCTTTATGTATTATAGGCCTAATATTTTCAGTGCTTAAGAACTAAAGGACTTTCTAAAACTACTTTTCTGTTTGGTGTAACAGGAGCAGTGATTCAGCGTCAATATTTTTGTTTGAGCTCTTATAGTTTCACACCACAAAGATGTAGGGTGCAATTTGCTCAGTATCATTTTGCAGCAATGACACTGTGGCTTTGAGGATAGTTTCTAGTTATTTCCCTATTTGTTTCTACCGCTTAGCTAAATGGGCCCAAAGAGATAGCATTTATTTGATACCATATAGCCAAATATTTATCAAATGGTGGACTAAGAGTCACTCATATTTTCTAAATATGACTTTCTCAAGGTAGGAATTTTGATTGCTCGTATTTACTCAAAGACTTTCTGTTGGGGGTATAGAGACAGAAAGATGACATGGGCAAGAACTTAGATAATTCATTGTCTGCTTTTTGGCAGGGGTCTGAAATATCACTTTTTTGGGAAATGTGGACCCCAAATTGATTTTATCTGAGGGTCCATCACCTATCAGATTTTCCCCATGCCTGTGTATTTTTAAAAGGGAAATTGCAGTTAACTGTTTCTCAAACTCTATTTTCTTTCATTAAACTAGTTGGATTAATTTTATATTTGAAATCATACTCACAGGAACGATGGGCTACTTTTATACTGCACTCATACCAGTTTTAGGCTTCTACATAAAGGTCTGAAGATACTTTTGATATAGTTATAATTTTATCATACAAAATACTATCTTTTGAAACTCCTTCTGACTTGGAAATTTCTAGTACATAGAATCCCCATGTGTGTTTCATAATGGTTGAAGATGTTTTAACTCCAATGGGATTAAAAAAGAAATGTGTGTACTCTTGTAATTGTATATATCTATGAATGTGTGGTAAAGTGAGTGAAAATTGCTCAGGCGTGCCCAACTCTTTGCAGGTAGAAAACTGGAGTGGATGGATAGCTCTTCCCTTCTCGGGGGGATCTTCCCAACCCAGGGACAGAACCCAGGTATCCTGCATTGCAGGCAGATTCTTCACAATCTGAGCCACCAGGGAAGCTCCTATGAATGTATAAGGCAAATATTATGGAAGTAGTGAGAGTTAGAGAAAAAGCTTGTAATAAATCTCAACAATCTATTCTATTATACAGAGAAAAAATTTCAGAACTGAGATGAATTACAGAGACTGCATTTGAAAAAAAAAAAAAAACCCTTAAAGTTTGAAGTAATAGCTTACAATTGTTCTTTTTGGTTCAGACACTAAGTTAATCATTATTGGCATGTCACATTCTGGTGCCCATACAATTGAATATCACTGTTTCCCTATAAACCTGCAAGCACATGTGTTTTAAAGCAGTTCATGTAAAATTTTGATCTGGGCTGTACTTTGTTTTGTCAATAACAATCATTTTCACCTGTGACATAGTGGGAACGTATACATGCTTCTTAAGTTGTTCTAAGATTAACTTGTTACATTAGTAAAAGACAATAAGTTTCTTTCTTTTTTTGACTATTTTTCCCTATCAAATATTTTTTAACTTGCTTTTAAAAGCAGTGTATCTAAAAAAGTTTTTTTTTTTTTTTTATCAGAATATCTAGGAGCAAAGCTATAAAATCAGAATATCTAGGAGCAAAGCTATAAAATTTGTCATCATTTTTTACCTTTTGAGCTAATTTTTCAATGCTATTTGTTCCGTATCTGAAAAGAACCAAGGCTTCCAATCAGTATCTTCCCAGATATTGAATACTTCCTCAGTTGCTTTGTTAATCTCTGGTGTAAGAATAATAGGTTTTAACTGGAGATCAGAGGAAACAATTAACCTTGAGGAGAAGTACATGGCACTCTAGTTAATGGAAATATTTTTCACATTTTATTCACATGAATAAGATGACCTTAAAACATATTCTGGTTACCACTCTACAATAATAAGAGATCTATTGAATGACTTTAGGCAACTAAGAAAAAAAAATCAATGAAATGATCAAAACTTTGTTAATGGAGAAGTTTCTAACACTATGTTATATGGAGAACATTGTTACATTGATATGCATGGCTTCCTGTAAGTTGGAAGACAGTAATGATTTTAATACAGAGTTTAATCTGTGGAGATGGCAGGAGATGGTATTATTAGAAGAACTGAAGTACATCGTATTAAACACTTAATATTTTAAAGCTGATTTTTTGATAAAAAATGTCTTTCATTTTTTTCTTTATTCATTTTTTTTTCATTTCTCATGCTCCCATTTTTTGTTTGTTTTTGCTTTGTGTTGACTTTTTTCCCATTGTGGTAATAGCATCAAATTCCAAGAACTTGGAAGGTAGATACAGATGTCACTTTTTGAAATATTCTTTGTTCTGACCTAGTGTGTAGCATACTTACCCATGATTATAATGTAAGATTACATTCATGCATGCTAAGTTGCTTCTATTATGTCCGACTCTTTGCAACCCTATGAACTGTAGCCCAACAGGCTCCTCTGTCCATGGGATTTTCCTAGCAATAATACTGGAGTGGCCTGTAAGACTAGAATGGAACAAAGTCACATCTAAATCATTTCCAATCCAAATGGTTGTTCTCTATCTTCAGTGTGTGTAACAATCTCATAAAAACTTGTTAAAACAAAAATTGCTAAGCCTAGCCCTGGAGTTTCTGATTCTGTAAGTCTTGGGTACTCATATTCCTGTTGCTTTCCCAAGGGATGCTGAGGCTACTAGTCTAAGGATCAGACTTTGAGAACCAGTAACTTAAATATTTCCCTGTTCTAGCCACTAATTGCCTTGTGCGCTGTGCTAAGTTGTTTCAGTCATGTTCAACTCATTGCAACCCAACGGACCATAGCCCACCAGGTTCCTCTGTCCATGAGATTTTCCAGGCAAGAATATTGGAGTGGGTTACTGTGCCCTCCTCCAGAGGATCTTCTTGACCCAGGAATTGAACCCGGGTCTTCTACGTCTTCTGCATTGGCAGGCAGGTTCTATACTACTAGCACCACCTGGAAAGCCCAGCCATTGGTTACCTTTGCCTAAATCCTAGCTATCTCCCCTTATCCTCTTAATTAGCATCCTGTTGTTTAGTTGCTAAGTTGTGTCCTACTCTTTGCTACCCCATGGAGTGTAGCTCACCGGTTTTCTTTGTCCATGGGATTTTCCTGTATTCTACTGAAGTTGTTTGCCATGCCCTCTTCCAGGGGATCTTCCTGACCAAGAGATCAAATGCAGGTAAAGAATCCTGCAATGGCAAGTGGATTCTTCACCACTGAGCCAACCAGGGAAGCCCTAGCTATTAATAGTGTCTACTGATATCAAAATTCAACTGAGAAGACACATTTCTTATGGGAAAACTTTTCAAATACCTTCAGCTTAGATTTTATGCCTGTATCTGCCTGGTCTACTCAGGAGACAGAAAAATGGTAATTTGAAAATAGAACATAAAGAATACTAATTATGCCAGGGGATTGGAGAAATGAGGGATTGGTGGTTAAGTGTTAAGGGGAACTCTAAGAAGTGGAGGAATAGCAAAGATAAGGAAAAACCACTGCTCCAAGGGCTGTGATCCAGACCTCACTGGAGAGGAAATAAACATGACTCACTAAATGGGTGGGCTTCCCTTGTGTCTCAGCTGGTAAAGAACCCACCTGCATTGTGGAAGATTCGGGTTCAATTCCTGGGTTGGTAACATCCCCTGGAGAAGGGAATGGCTATTCACTCCAGTATTCTGGCCTGGAGAATTCCATGGACTATATAGTCCATGGAGTCACAAAGAGTTGGACACGACTGAGAAACTTTCACTTTCACTTCACTGAATGGCATTGAAGTCCGTCTGGTGCTGCACCAATGGAACTTGTTAGAAATCTGCCTTCTGAGGTATCAGAGGAAGCTGTCCACAGGATGGGTATAGCACACAGATTCTGGGAACTACAGAAGGTACATATGCTATAAATGTCTGGTGCTGGAGAATTCACTCCTGATGCAGGAGTTGGGCACTGGACATGTAAGAGGAGCACACTAGAATAAGGAAGGAAAGCCCCATCATACTGTGTTCCATCTCCAGCGCACACAAATAACCAAGCTTCATCGTGCCATCTGAGAAAGAACAACTGTTTAAAGGACCCATTAATTTGTGCAGAAAAGACAATGTAGAATAAATCTGAGACTGAGAGCCAATATACTGGTAACTGAAACAGTGTCCCTGGTATTTGATCTGGGGGATACACAACACACACAAAAAAGTTTATATTGATGTGACCTCCCATGGTAGCTGTGTATACTTATTGACATCCATATGGTCCCTTTGGACTTCCCTCATAGCTCAGCAGTGAAGAATCTGCCTGCAACGCAGCAGACACAGGAGACGCGGGTTGCATTACTGGATGGGGAAGATCCCTGGAGGAGGGCATGAAAAGCCACTCCAGTATTCTTGCTGGGAAAATCCCATGGAAAGGAGCCTGGGTTTTTACAGTCCATAGGGTCACAAAGAGTCCAACACGACTGAAGCAAGTGAGCACGTTTCCTTCAGTAGATATTATTGAATATAAAATACAACTTAACGTGTTACATTATTACTTTAACCCAGTACTCACTAAATACCTGGAACATTTTTAGTAACTCAGCAAATATTTATAGAATACTTGATTATCATATAACAGAAGTAAAATGTCAAGTCAAATATTTTGAAATAACTTTGGATGTTTATATTCTAACTCTTTCAGTGAGAGGTAATAAATAAAAGTGTAAATAGGTAAAAACATTAGTAGTCATGTCTGTTAGGACTTTAGTGCTATAAAGTTTAGCTTTTAAGATTATTTTAAGAATAATACTATAGAAGTACTAGCAAAAATATCAATGTTAACATATAAACAATTCAATTTGAATATAAAAAGTTTTCATAAAAAAATCTCAATAACATGAAATGAACTGAAAATTGTACTGTTTTGCCTATTATTAAGCATGACTGCTATGTCTGTATACATCAATATATGACATGATTATGACATTCAGAAGAGTGAGAAGGATATTGTAATTCAATCTCTAGAAAATAAAATAAAGCATTGTCTTAAAAGAAAAGAACTGCTCTACTTTTTTTTTATTACAATCAGAGAGAGAGAGTAAAATTTTAGAATGGATGTATAAAAACATTTTTTTTTCATATTTATTTCTTTATTGATCTTAAAAGTAACTTACGTTCATTGGTGTAAGTTTCAAAATTAGGGAAAGTATCAGAAAAAAGTATTTTATATTATCAAAAAAATGAAGCAGTGACTATTTTCATTTTGTTATATCAACTCAGTATTTTCCTATTGATAATGTTGCACAATTACTCAAAAATGCTCTATTTGAAGTCTGTTATAATTATCTAATGAATGTGTTATGCCCATATAATTGAGTCTAGACTTTATTTTTTTAAAACTAATAATAATGATAATAAAATAAATTTTTTGCTGAACATTCACTTTATATATGGAACTGTAGGGAAAATAATACATGAGTAATCTTATTTAATTCTCACAATAATCCTATGATGCTGGTATCATTCTTTCACATCATTTTTGTAGAAGAAATTAGTCTCAGAGAGATTAAATAGCTCATGCAAGAGTATAGACCAGAAAGTGAGGTGTCAAGACTGGAAAATCTTTTATTCCAGAGGAAATGTTTCTGATTAACATGAAGACCACAGAGGCTTTTACTTCTTTTTCTCCAATAGGCTCTGCAAAATGCTGATTATGTGTTTTACTCATTAGTCCTGGGAATATTTTTGGTTTGAGGGCTTAGCCCTGCAGCTTTTCCTGACCTTCATGCCCTGACCTTTCATTTTTCTCTTTTTTGTCTAGAATCTTCTCTCACACAGCAGTGAAGAAAAACAATATATTTAACTTTCTCCAGGGAAAAGAAATACTTGTAGATTAGGTTTCATAGGGAAAAATACAAATAAGCAAATAAATAAAAATAAAGTGAAAGTAATCACACATTGTGAAGTCAGATGACACTTCATCATTCCTTGACTTAAGACATACGAGGGAGTTATTGCTTAATCATGTAACAACCAATTGTATTTAAACTGCATATTATACTATAGCTTTTCATTTTTTCCTGTCCTCCTAGATTTTTCCTTTTTTTTAGTCATTATTGTATTTTTAGGACTGAGAAAATATCAAGCCTATAGAACATTCAGGAAATGCTTACATAAATTGACATATATGAACAACAAATGGATGGATGGGTCATATTCTGTAAGAAAACACAACCAGAGCCACTGGGAGCCATTAATCATCCATGGTCAAAGAGAGGCAGCAAACAGAGGTGGCCCATGGTTTTCAATGTCCCCAAAATTCAAAAGAGTCCAAAATGCAGTACTTGGATGCAATCTTAAAAACGACAGAATGATCTCTGTTCGTTTCCAAGGCAAACCATTCAATATCACAGTAATCCAAGTCTATGCCCCAACCAGTAACACTGAAGAAGATGAAGTTGAACAGTTCTATGAAGACCTACAAGACCTTTTAGAACTAACACCCAAAAAAGATGTCCTTTTCATTATAGGGGACTAGAATGCAAAAGTAGGAAGTCAAGAAACACCTGGAGTAACAGGCAAATTTGGCCTTGGAATACAGAATGAAGCAGGGCAAAGACTAATAGAGTTTTGCCAAGAAAATGCACTGGTCATAACAAACACCCTCTTCCAACAACACAAGAGAAGACTGTATACATGGACATCACCAGATGGTCAACACCGAAATCAGATTGATTATATTCTTTGCAGCCAAAGATGGAGAAGCTCTATACAGTCAGCAAAAACAAGACCAGGAGCTGACTGTGGCTCAGACCATGAACTCCTTATTGCCAAATTCAGACTTAAATTGAAGAAAGTAGGGAAAACCACTAGACCATTCAGGTACGACCTAAATCAAATCCCTTATGATTATACAGTGGAAGTGAGAAATAGATTTAAGGGCCTAGATCTGATAGATAGAGTGCCTCATGAACTATGGAATGAGGTTCTTGACATTGTACAGGTGACAGGGATCAAGACCATTCCCATAGAAAAGAAATGCAAAAAAGCAAAATGGCTGTCTGGGGAGGCCTTATAAATAGCTGTGAAAAGAAGAGAAGCGAAAAGCAAAGGAGAAAAGGAAAGATATAAACATCTGAATGCAGAGTTCCAAAGAATAGCAAGAAGAGATAAGAAAGCCTTCTTCAGCAATCAATGCAAAGAAATAGAGGAAAACAACGGAATGGGAAAGACTAGGGATCTCTTCAAGAAAATCAGAGATACCAAAGGAACATTTCATGCAAAGATGAGCTCGATAAAGGACAGAAATGGTATGGACCTAACAGAAGCAGAAGATATTAAGAAGAGATGGCAAGAATACACAGAAGAACTGTACAAAAAAGATCTTCACGACCCAGATAATCATGATGGTGTGATCACTGACCTAGAGCCAGACAACCTGGAATGTGAAGTCAAGTGGGCCTTAGAAAGCATCACTAACACAAAGCTAGTGGAGGTGATGGAATTCCAGTTGAGCTATTCCAAATCCTGAAAGATGATGCTGTGAAAGTGCTACACTCAATATGCCAGCAAATTTGGAAAACTCAGCAGTGGCCACAGGACTGGAAAAAGTCAATTTTTCATTCCAATCCCAAAGAAAGGCAATGCCAGAGAATGCTCAAACTACCACACAATTGCACTCATCTTACACGCTAGTAAAGTAATGCTCAAAATTCTCCAAGCCAGGCTTCAGCGATATGTGAACCGTGAACTTCCTGATGTTCAAGCTGGTTTTAGAAAAGGCAGAAGAACCCGAGATCAAATTGCCAACATCCGCTGGATCATGGAAAAAGCAAGAGAGTTCCAGAAAACATCTATTTCTGCTTCATTGACTATGCCAAAGCCTTTGACTGTGTGGATCACAATAAACTGTGGAAAATTCTGGAAGAGATGGGAATACCAGACCACCTGATCTGCCTCTTGAGAAATTTGTATATAGGTCAGGAAGTTAGAACTAGACATGGAACAACAGACTGGTTCCAAATAGGAAAAGGAGTTCGTCAAGGCTGTATATCGTCATCCTGTTTATTTAACTTATATGCAGAGTACATCATGAGAAACGCTGGACTGGAAGAAACACAAGCTGGAATCAAGATTGCCGGGAGAAATATCAATAACCTCAGATATGCAGATGACACCACCCTTATGGCAGAAAGTGAAGAGGAACTCAAAAGCCTCTTGATGAAAGTGAAAGTGGAGAGTGAAAAAGTTGGCTTAAAGCTCAGCATTCAGAAAACGAAGATCATGGCATCCAGTCCCACCATTTCATGGGAAATAGATAGGGAAACAGTGGAAACAGTGTCAGACTTCATTTTTTGGGCTCCAAAATGACTGCAGATGGTGACTGCAGCCATGAAATTAAAAGACGCTTACTCCTTGGAAGGAAAGTTATGACCAAACTAGATAGCATATTCAAAAGCAGAGGCATTACTTTGCCAACAAAGGTCTGTCTAGCCAAGGCTATGGTTTTTCCTGTGGTCATGTATGGATGTGAGAGTTGGACTGTGAAGAAGGCTGAGCACTGAAGAACTGATGGTTTTGAACTGTGGTGTTGAAGAAGACTCTTGAGAGTCCCTTGGACTGCAAGGAGATCCAACCAGTCCATTCTGAAGAAGATCAGCCCTGGGATTTCTTTGGAAGGAATGATGCTAAAGCTGAAACTCCTGTACTTTGGCCACCTGATGGGAAGAGTTGACTCACTGGAAAAGACTCTGATGCTGGGAGAGATTGGGGGCAGGAGGAGAAGGGGACGACAGAAGATGAGATGGCTGGATGGCATCACTGACTCGATGGACGTGAGTCTGAGTGAACTCCAGGAGTTGGTGATGGACAGGGAGGCCTGGTGTGCTGCGATTCATGGGGTCGCAAAGAGTCAGACACGACTGAGCAACTGACCTGATCTGATCTGAACATTCAAAACTCAGAATGAATATATCTGTTCTCAATCAATACTATAAAAAGGGAAGCATCTCTGTATGGAAAGACTCCCGTAACTAGTTCTCCACTTGTCCAGTCTTGTCCTTCAAAGGCTTTTCTTTCTTTTAAATCCAAGAGCTAAAGCATCTTCATATTAAAAAGCTAGGGCTTCCCCAGTGGCCCAATGGTTTACAATCCATCTGCCAATGCACAGGGCATGGGTTTGATCCCTGGTTGGAGAAGAACCCACATGCCACAGGATGCTAAACTGGTGAACCACAACTACTGAGCCTAAGTGCTGCAACTACTGAAACTCACATGCCTAGAGCCCAGGCTCTTCAATGACAGAAGACACTGAAATGAAAAGCCTGCACACCACAACTACAGGGTAGTCCCTGCTTGCCACAACTAGGGAAAGCCTGTGCACAGCAATGAAGACAAAGCACAGCCAGAAATAAATTAATATTAAAAAAAGAAAAAGAGAGAGAACCTATATGACAACCTAACATTATCATACTGATGTGAAAAATATTTAGTAATACAAAATAACTAGTAGGATGACATGAATGAATTAGAGCTCTCTTGACTCGATGGACGTGAATCTGAGTGAACTCCGGGAGTTATTGATGGACAGGGAGGCCTGGTGTGCTGCAATTCATGGGGTCGCAAAGAGTCGGACACGACTGAGCAATTGAACTGAACTGAACCCATTTTCAGTTCATTTCATTGTTGTATTTCTAAATACACTGTGAGCAGCTGGTTCAGCTCAGATCAGTTTAGTCGCTCAGTCGTGTCCGACTCTTTGCAACCCTGTGCAGCACACCAGGCCTCCCTGTCCATCACCAAGTCCCGGAGTTCACTCAAACTCATGTCCATCAAGTCGGTGTTGCCATCCAGCCATCTCATCCTCTGTCGTCCCCTTCTCCTCCTGCCCCCAATCTCTCCCAGCATCAGAGTCTTTTCCAATGAGTCAACTCTTCGCATCAGGTGGCCAAAGTACTGGAATTTCAGCTTTAGCATCAGTCCTTCCAAAGAACACCCAGGACTGATCTCCTTTAGGATGGACTGGTTGGATCCCCTTGCAGTCCAAGGGACTCTCAAGAGTCTTCTCCAACACCACAGTTCAAAAACATCAATTCTTCGGCACTCAGCTTTCTTCACAGTCCAACTCTCATATCCATACATGACCACTGGAAAAACCATAGCCTTGACTAGATGAACCTTTGTTGGCAAAGTAGTGTCTCTGCTTTTGAATATGCTATCTAGGTTGGTCATAACTTTCCTTCCAAGGAGTAAGCGTCTTTTAATTTCATGGCTGTAGTCACCATCTGCAGTGATTTTGGAGCCCAAAAAATGAAGTCTGACACTGTTTCCACAGTTTCCCCATGTAATTCCCATGAAATGATGGGACCAGATGCCATGATCTTGGTTTTCTGAATGTTGAGTTTTAAGCCAACTTTTTCACTCCCAACTTTCACCTTCATCAAGAGGCTTTTGAGTTCCTCTTCACTTTCTGCCATAAGGGTGGTGTCATCTGCATATCTGAGGTTATTGATATTTCTCCCGGCAATCTTGATTTCACTTTGTGCTTCTTCCAGCCCAGTGTTTCTCATGATGTACTCTGCATATAATTTAAACAGGCAGGATGACAATATTCAGCCTTGACATACTCCTTTTCGTCTTTGGAACCAGTGTGTTGTTCCATGTCCAGTTCTAACTGTTGCTTCCTGACCTGCATATAGGTTTCTCAGGAGGCTGGTCTGGTATTCCCATCTCTTCCAGAATTTTCCATAGTTTATTGTGATCCACACAGTTAAAGGCTTTGGCATAGTCAATAAAGCAGAAATAGATGTTTTCTTGGAACTCTCTTGCT
The DNA here is from genome assembly GCF_002263795.3 of Bos taurus. Classification (NCBI taxonomy): domain Eukaryota; kingdom Metazoa; phylum Chordata; class Mammalia; order Artiodactyla; family Bovidae; genus Bos; species Bos taurus. Next base: position 48,031,917 of record NC_037333.1, on the reverse strand, counting down.
TTTCCATGATCCAGCAGATGTTGGCAATTTGATCTCTGATTCCTCTGCCTTTTCTAAAACCAGCTTGAACATCTGGAAGTTCACGGTTCACATATTGCTGAAGCCTGGCTTGGAGAATTTTGAGCATTACTTTACTAGCGTGTGAGATGAGTGCAATTGTGCAGTAGTTTGAGCATTCTTTGGCATTGCCTTTCTTTGGGATTAGAATGAAAACTGACCTTTTCCAGTCCTGTGGCCACTGCTGCATATTCCAAATTTGCTGGCATATTGAGTGCAGCACTTTCACAGCATCATCTTTCATGATTTGAAATAGTTCAACTGGAATTCCATCTCCTCCACTAGCTTTGTGTGTAGTGATGCTTTCTAAGGCCCACTTGACCTCACATTCCAGGATGTCTGGCTCTAGGTCAGTGATCACACCATCATGATTATCTGGGTCGTGAAGATCTTTTTTGTGCGGTTCTTCTGTGTATTCTTGCCATCTCTTCTTAATATCTTCTGCATCTGTTAGGTCCATACCATTTCTGTCCTTTATCGAGCTTATCTTTGCATGAAATGTTCCTTTGGTATCTCTGATTTTCTTGAAGAGATCCCTAGTCTTTCCCATTCTGTTGTTTTCCTCTATTTCTTTGCATTGATTGCTGAGGAAGGCTTTCTTATCTCTCCTTGCTCTTCTTTGGAAGTCTGCATTCAGATGCTTATATCTTTCCTTTTCTGCTTTGCTTTTCGCTTCTCTTCTTTTCATAGCTATTTGTAAAGCCTCCCCAGACAGCCATTTTGTTTTTTTGCATTTCTTTTCCATGGAGCACATGGTAGGAATATACAATTATCTCTCTCTTGCTCATATTTTGTTGAATTAGTGTGTTAAGTCACTTCACTCATGTTGGACTTTCCAAGAACTATGGACTATAGCCCACCAGGCTCCTCTGTCCATGGGATTCTTGCAACAATATTGGTACATGCCCTCCTCCAGGGGATCTTCCCCATCCAGAGACTGAAACTGCATCGTTTATGTCTCCTGCATTGGCAGGCAGTTTCTTTACCACTAGCACCAGCTGGGAATTGCATGACTAACCCAAAAGTAGGAAATCAGTGATGGAAGAAATGAATGTGGTTTTGATTAACTAAATTTAAAATTTTCTCTATTCTTTCTGTAACCATAGAAAGCATCTATTCTCTTCATTCATTACTAATAGCATCCACAATATGATAGCAAGTAAAGACAGTCTTCTCACATACTTGCTCTATTCTCTATTCTCTTCATTCATTACTAATAGCATCCACAATATGATAGCAAGTAAAGACAGTCTTCTCACATACTTGCTCCCTGTTACATGTGCAAAGGCTAGGCATAGTTAAAAAATCAAAAAGTCAGTGTGATTGCAGCCCAGAGATCAAAGGGTAGTGTGAGGTGTGTGATGTCTAAGAAGCTGAGGAAGGGCTGAGCTGAGCAAGACTGTCTGCAAGGATGTTGATCTTTAAACCTAAGAGCTTGGGCAACACATAGAGATATTTTATCACAGCAAATGTCATGAGGAGATTTGAATTTTGAAGACATCTCTTATTACAGTGCAAGGAAGGAATTAGAACGTGCTAGAATGACCATGGGAGACCAGTTGGAGGTCTGTCTTTTTGGAACTGAGTGGTGACTATGGGGATGGGGGAAAATGACACCATTGGGGAATAAAACTAGTAACACAATCTGTGGGGTACAACATGGGCCCCAACGAAGAAGGACACAAACAATGACACTTTAGCCTTTCAGCACCTATATTTTCTAACTTGTAACCATATTTCAGAGAGGATAAATAATTTTTGTGTTCAAGTAAATCTATAATTTTATGTAACTAAAATTCTTAATATTTTTAATGACAAACATATAGGGGAGAATCAGTTCTGTAGTAGAAGCTCCTGGACTTAAAATATGTCATGTTAAGTGATGTTACACCAAGGACAAACCTACACACTATTTTTGGAAAATTTTTTAGTCTGTTTCTCTTATTCTGGCTTCCTATTGGCAGATGTACTCTGCCCAATAAGTGGAAAGGTATTTCCTGGACAATACAAGTGAGTTTATAATAACCCGAGTTAAACTAATGGAAAGTATTGAATTGATCAGCAGGAAACTTGAGAAAGGTTAAAATAGCCTCCATTTTTATGTTGCTGTACAGTAGTGAGTAATGTTAATTGAATTCCCCTTGTGAGATTCTAAGAGAGTTTTCCACAGGATCCTGTGCTGTATAAAAAGAAAACAATGGCTTGTGGTAAAGTTAATTCAAGCTGAGACACATTAACTGCACCACATTATCGGTTGCTAAGAGTGCTATTAACACACATCACCCACTGTGTATATTTGTGAATTAGGAGGTTTCCTTGTTAATGGAAATGAGACACTTCCCTTGAAAATAGTAGGCACTATGGATGTTGAGATCTTTTTTTTTTTCCACTTACTCCATTGCCCCCCACCCCCACACTGTTGAAAACTACTTATCTGATTTCTCTGTATCTATGATCTTTCCTTTTTTGTTTGTTTACTTTTTGGATTTCACTTATAAAAGACATCATAAGGTATCTGTCTTTCTCTGTCTGACTTATCACTAGAGATTATTTTTAAGATGTAGAAAAAGTGATGAATGCCTTTATTCCATATGTGGTATGGCTCTTCTCACTTTTGACATAACACTTTTTATACTGCTTCTTTTCTCTTGGGCCTATTTGCTGCTGTTGTTTTGTCATTTGTTTTTATCATTTTAAATTTTCTTCATAGTGATGGTGGAGGAACATTTTAAATAGAGTCATACAATGAAATCTTCCCAGGTGGTACAGTGATAAAGAATCTACCTGCCAATGCAGGAGGCCCAAGAGATGCAGGTTTGACCCCTAGGTCAGAGAGATTCCCTACAGTAGGAAATGGCAACCCATTCCAGCATTCTTCCCTGGGATATCCCATGGACAGAGGACCCTGGTGGGTTACAATCCATGGGGTCTCAAAGAGTCAAACACAACTAACATATATGCTCCTACACCAGGAAAACACCTGCATTCAAGTTTACTAACCTATTTTGAATATTCTAATAACAGCTGCTAGTTACAGAAACATCCCAGCTATGGATTCAGAAAATTCAGGATCAGGTTCTGGCTGTGGCTCTGCCTATACATATATGCCTGTGATAATGGGAAAAGGAGGAACAATAATTGTGAAAAGTTTATACAATATACCAGGCAGTGGGCTTGGCTTCACTTGTGTTCTTTCTTTAAAATAATTATGATATATGTGTTAGTTTTCTCCTCTCTCTAGGATTGAAGAATCTGTGATTCTGAAAAATATAGTTTCCTGACTGATCTACAAAATAAGGGTGCTGTAGGCTAGGTGAATTATGTGGCCCCTTCATCATAGAACAGTCATGCAGATATATGCTCACACCTTTCCTCACCCCTCTCTACACACATCAGTACAGACACTTGTACTTAAAAAGTTAAAATAGTAACTATTGGATAATTTCATTTTTTAAATAATTTCCCATTGCAGCAACCTTATGCGAAAGAAGTATCTCAGTATTTTTATTGTTTAATTAATTTCCTACTTATAAATTCAGACTATGCATCATGTTCTTCTGCCTGATATTTCTTACACTTGATCAAACACTGAAAAATATAACACTATAGCACTTAAAAGCAGTAATTTTAAACTATGCTGCTGACATTTTCACACTACATTTGCTTTATTCCAAAAGTGGACCCAGGGTAGGAATAGAAATGTAATTCCTCACCAATTACATGGAAACAAACAACGGTACAATTACATGATTAAAAATGAATTTTATTTATGCTTTTCCATGCATGAAATCTACATACTTCCTGCCTGGTTTGTAAATAGGCTCTGAAGTACTCTTCCAAATGTATAATAACTTTCGCTAGTGAATTTTTCATAAAATTGTAATTATGTGTGGAAAAAATTAGCTTCCAGAAGTCTAAACTAGTTATGTAAGGGGAAAAACATGAAAGAAATTCAGAAAAGTGTTTTCAATTGACCATTCTTTGTAAATGGCAATGTCAACAACATAGATTTCTGAAGCCACTGCTACAATAGGAATACCTATTTAGTTCATTCATTGATTTAAAAAAATATATGATAAAGTGGATCCTGGTTCACAAATACAACACTGAAAATGCTTTGCATCATTATTAAGCAAACATTTAAGACATTTAAATATAAAATATTTCTTTTCTTTTATGTATATAAAATGTTTACTTGCTGCTGCTGCTGCTAAGTCACTTCAGTCGTGTCCGACTCTGTGAGACCCCATAGACGGCAGCTTACCAGGCTCCCCCGCTCCCTGGGATTCTCCAGGCAAGAACAGTGGAGTGGGTTGCCATTTCCTTCTCCAGTGCATAAAAGTGAAAAGTGAAAGTGAAGTCACTGGGTCGTGTCCAAATCCTAGCGACCCCATGGACTGCAGCCTACCAGGCTCCTCTGTCCATGGGATTTTCCAGGCAAGAGTACTGGAGTGGGTTGCCATTGCCTTCTACAAATAGGTAAAGAGAAACAAACAAAAATATCTCTGGGAGATTTTGTCTGGAGAAAATACTAATGCAAAGAGTTAATAAAATAAGAAACGATAGTTTATGAGACATAGGTAAACTAATCTAAAGCAAAACTAAAAGCTGACTATAGAAAGCTCTCAGCATTCTATAGCATACTCCCCTATTTCTTGTGCATGTCACTTGTGCCAGAGATAACTAGCAGCTCACTACCACCTATTTTCTTTTCTTCCTGAGCACAGAAGTAGTTCTCATTTTTCAGTTTCTCTTGGTTTTAGGTTTGGCCACATTATAGTTGATAAAATGTTATCAAACCATGCATACTTCCAGGCATGGTTCTTAATCACCCTGGTGCCACCTCACCACATGCCACCTCCTGTTCCACCCCCCTCTTCTGTGAATGGCCCTGCAGGCACTTTTTCTTTTTTTTCATTTTTATTGGCTGGTCATCACACTGTGGGTTGGATTAGAAAGTATGTGTTGAGGAAGGCAGACACACATGGGTCTTTGAATAATAGAGTGGATGAGTACTACACTAGAATTATTCAAGCTAGAATTCTCTTGGGTAGCTTATATGAGGAAAATCTTTCTGTTATACTTAATCCATGATAACTTTGGAGTTCTAATTCTAGGAAGTGAACCCATGATAACCAGTAATTAGTATATTTCGTTGTTTCTTGATCAGAACCTGGAGGATACACATAGAAAACATAGTCTAATATTAGAACATCTTCAGGAAACAATGAGTAAACTATGCACATGTATATTTACATATGTACAACACACATAAGTGAAATTTCTGTCAATAGAATTAAAAATAAAGGCATTATCTGGACAGTACATATTCCCTTAAGTTTCTACCAGATGGTCAAATCCTAACACACTATCAGGGGGCTGTCAGACTGTCCAAAAAGTGTGGCTGTTCACTTGTTGCCTAGTCTGATTGAGAAAGCAATGCTCCTTTTATCCAGTTAGTCCTTATTTACATAGATGGAAGGTATTGAAGTAATCCAAACTGAAAGGACTTTGTCCAAAACTGAGGTATTTAGCCTAGTTTGTGTGACTCAAGAGAAAAATTATAGAGCAAGCCGTGTTTCTGCTTTTTTACTTTCAACCATGCTTCGTCTCTTTCACTGCTTATTAGCACTTCCCACCAAAACTGGTTAAATAGAGAAATCTGAAAATCTGCACTCACCAGTATTGATCTACTAAACTGGTATTCATCACATCACCTTTGCTACTTTGCCTCTATGGCCACTCCACGTCAATCACGTTTCGACTACACCACTCCAGGGCATGGATTCTAATTTGAAAAATGGAACAAACATTGGCAACAATAGATACTAGACTGCATTTACTGAGTGCTGGCAACAGAAAGATGCCTGGAGATGGCATTTTCAAGGCAACATTCAGTATATTTGTTGCTGTAAAGAAAACATTTCCAGTATTAAGAATTCCGTATTGCAAGAAGCTTAAAAACACTCATTAACTAAAATCAATGCTTTCCTTTTCTTCTGAACATTGTTTGCTTTTAGAAAGTGCTAAAACTTTCCACTGTTCACTAAAATGTATCTTTCCTTTGTCAAGTATAAACATTTTGTAAAAGGTCTTGCTTAATTATCATTTTGATTGTTGTTTCTAAGAATTTCACAGATTTCAGACAAAAGTACTTTTCTATATTTCATAACTAACTCTTTTTACAGACTAATATTATAGTATGCTGCTTTTATGAATTAAAATCTTATAGTATTACTACGTTGTCTTTTTTGCTGTAATTATATTACCAGCATAATTCTCCCTATATATCATTTGTTAATTTAACATTTTTGTTGAACACCTATTCTGTACAAGATATGGTGTTAGATGCTGAGGATATAAAGATAACATGACACAGACTGATTCCTTATTTGAAAGTGAGCAGCACTAGCTTAAAAGGACTGAGATGTGACAATGCTGTACTTGGGAGGGTCTTATACATGAATATCTATAGGTTCCTAACAAATTAAAATTAAATGAGGATTTAATTAAATGTCACAGATTTCTCCTATATCTACTTACCTGTTTGTTTGTTTATTTGTGATTGGGAATCTAAGGCCAAGGCATTCTTTCAATGTCTTGAATAATCAAAAATAAATTTGTTTGAGACAGATTAAAGGTAAGTCTTAAAATTTGTTCTCAGGGTTTGTAAGCATTCTTCAAAAACATTTGCAATATCATTTGTATGATAGACATTTGCATTTAAAAAGACTGATTTGTAAGTTAATATTTCTTTTATTATTTATATATAAAACAAAATATTAAATAAAAACAAATATCTTTTAAATGGAATATTGTTAGATATCTGAAGTAATATGCTTGTTTGAGGTATAAAAAAGGAAAATCTACACTATTTAGAGCGGACATAGATTCCTTTACTGAATTCTGATCCCAGCTCTGTCACTGTCAGTGTCCACATTGTAAATGAGGGCATTTGATTGCATTCTTTGTCTCTTTCCAATGATAAAAGTCTGAGATTCAGAATACCTTACCCAGGGGCCTCTTAGGAATTTAGTGCAGTATAAATTTGAGACTCCTTTCTCAAATCTGGGATAATCGATTTGGCATTTCTATGCCAAACACAAAAGGCATGAGGTATGAGCAGAATTCTCCACCTTTAGAAACTGAGCTAAAGGTTCTAGTTCTCTTTGTATATTGAAGCCTGTTTACCTATAAAACTTTATTTTCAGGATTTGTCCTTTGACAGTTCCAGGGTGCAGGAAAGATTGTCCCTATTCTCTGGATCATAAGTTGTCAGTTAACTGTGGAATCTTATCCTTTCTTTGGACACCACATAAAGTTTTATGTTCACAGTTTACTGGAGACAGCGCCATGGTTATAGTTTGGGTTTGGAAATGAAGCCAAAGTTATTTGACTTACTTACTAAAGAAACATGAGTACTGAAAAGAGCATAGCTTTGGAGTAAGACAGATTTAAGTTCAAACACTATTTTTGCTTCTTATTAACTATCTATTTAAGTGATTTGAAGTACGATAATTGGAAATGAGTTTCATGTGGTGATATTAAGAATGAATAGTGTTTGATATGTAAACATAAATATTAGTGCCCTCATCCTGTTTATTAATCTTTCCTTTCTCTGGATTTCTCACTCTACCTATTTTCAGAAAAAAAGTTGTGTGCTATTAAGTATAATCTTGAAATGTTACAAGGTGTTAGAGAGTTCAGTTATGATAATCCATTCTCTCATGACTACTGCCTTCTCAACTTTATGTCTAAGGAAACATGCATCCTAGGAACCACCAAATGATGTGATTAATAAGGGATTAATCTCCAAAATTTACAAACAGCTCATGATGATTAGCAGCATCAAAACAAAAAAACCTACTAAAAAAATGGGCAGAATACCTAAATAGATATTTCTCCAATGTCTATTTGGAGACAATAGGCACATGAAAAGATGTTCAGCACCACTAATTATTAGAGATGCAAATCAAAACTGCAGTGAGGTATCACGTCACACCAGCCGGAATGGCTGTTATCAAAAAATCCATGAACAATAAATGCTGGAAAGGTTGTGGAGAAAAGGGAACCCTCTTGCACTGTTGGTGAGAATGTAAACTGTTGCAGCCAATATGGAAAACTATATGGAGATTCCTTTAAAAACTAGGAATAAAACTACTATATGACCCAGCACGGAGAAGGCAATGGCACCCCAATCCAGTACTCTTGCCTGGAAAATCCCATGGACAGAGGAGCCTGGTAGGCTGCAGTCCATGGGGTCGCTGGGAGTCGGACACGACTGAGCGACCTCACTTTCACTTTTCACTTTCATGCATTGGAGAAGAAAATGGCAACCCACTCCAGTGTTCTTGCCTGGAGAATCCCAGGGATGGGGGAGCCTGGTGGGCTGCTGTCTATGGGGTCGCACAGAGTCGGACACGACTGAAGTGACTTAGCAGCAGCAGCAGCAGCAGCAGCATGACCCAGCAATCCTACTCTATGACTTTGACATACTGAACACAGTTTTCAGTTCCTTTTTTTCTTTTTTTGTAATGAAATAAGATTATTTAGTAACTTTATGAGTTAGGCTTAAAAACAGAATGTCAGTGGTTCCCAAATTTTACCATATACTGTCTTTGTGACAATGGACAAATTACTTCACCTTTATTGATTCATATTTCTCACCTTAAAATGTGATGAAAGTAGGATAAATGTGATAGTCATGTGAGGATTAAATGAATTAATATACATAAAGCATTAGGACTATAATGTACACTGTATATATTTATTTCATTATTAAACAAATTGCTTTGACACTTACTCTTAATGAATTGCATTGATACATGTTTTGATTTGTTTTTTTTTTTTCTTAGTAGACAATAAGTGTTTAAAAAGGGTAGGGTTTGTCCATAGTCCTGTATCACAGAATGTAGACGTGCCTGAAACATGTTTAAATATACACTAAATAAGGTAAATGAGTAAGGGAATTCAATTTATCAAAATTACCTTAAAGAATGAAGGAGTTATTGCTTATATAATAATAATTTAGTGGCTATAACACAATTGTTTATTAGTCAATTACTATGTGCTATCTTTATCTTCATTGTTTAATAGAAACCCTAGAAGAAACTTAGAGGTGATAACCTTAGAGGTTATCACTATTATTCCCATTTTAGATCTGAGGAATCTGGCATTAAAAAGTTGAAGCATAAATTCTTCAAGATTGCTTACTAAATGTTGAAGCCAGGATTTATGCCCAAGTCAATTATGATTTATAAACAAAATGTGATTTTGCTCTCATTGACAGGGAATATGCTTATTTTTTAGATTTCTACAGAGATTTTTAAGCTACAACATATAATAATTGAATTGAAATTAAAATTGTCATTTCAAAATGTAAAGCTTAATGTTTTCATATATGAACTTGTATGTATATCTCAATATACAGCAAAGAGGACTAAAGACAGCATCAAAGGGACAAACAACTCCTTAAACTTTAAGAAAAAGAGTTTCATTGATTTTCATCCTGGCTGAAGGCCATTTTGAAATAAGTTGGTATGTAGCTCATAAAACATACAAGAAAAAAACCAAACAATCAGAGGACAAAGTTGAAATTATCCAACAGTCTGAACTTTTCAGAAGGAAAAATACAGTGCACCATCAACTATAGGGTAGGGACAAATTATTTTCTACCTGATAAGGAAACAAATCAAATATCCATCTATTTTCAGATATAATTGATGTTTATGTTTATGTATTAAAGAGATACATTCTTCTGATCTTTTTTCCAGAATGTAAATTTAAACCAAAATAAAACTGTGAGATTCTGATGCCAAATTTATAATAACATATTTTTCAAAAGTTTGTTTTTACTTTATCTTATAGAAAAGGGATTTATAAAATGATAAAAAAAAAAAAAGGTGGTCACCTTGAAGAGTAAAAAAACTGAATGAAAAAAAAGCCACAGTCAGATATGACAGTCTAATTGAATTATTGCCTAATGAGTTACATAAAACTTCAATGAAAATTTAAAGTGAAACATTATTTTTAAAAGATACTTTAGAAATTATGCAGGTAAAGCATGCTAAACATTTTAAATCAATTACATTATGACATAAAATTAAAAGCAAATATTCTGTAAATTCATAGAGATTTATGAGAAGATACAAGTAAATAGAGAGTAAAATATATTCATTCAACATCCAGCAAATATTTAGTAACTATCACGTGGCAAACAACATGCCAGGGTACTAGTGATTTCTCTATTTTTAGAATGTATAGTCTAGTCAAGATTAGGTGATATTGCCAATGATTCAAGATAAGGAAGAAAAGTTTTACAACAATAATAAATAGTAAAACAGGTTTCATAGTAGAGCACAAAATTCAGAAATTTAGGATAGATATTTTTGGTTATCTTTTATTTGCCTTGTATATTTCTTTCTTTCTTTTATTTATTTTTGTAGGATTATAGGTACCCTCTCAAGATATGAGCCAAATCTTGGAAAAAAGAAGGTTCAGTTCAGTTCAGTTCAGTCGCTCAGTCATGTCCGACTCTTTGCGACCCCATGAATCGCAGCATGCCAGGCCTCCCTGTGCATCACCAACTCCCGGAGTTCACTCAAACTCAACGTCCATCAAGTTGGTGATGCCGTCCACCATCTCATCCTCTGTCATCCCCTTCTCCTCCTGCCCCCAATCTTCCCAGCATCAGAGTCTTTTCCAATGAATCAATTCTTCGCATGAAGTAGCCAAAGTACTGGAGTTTCAGCTTTAGCATCATTCCTTCCAAAGAACACCTAGGATTGATCTCTTTTAGAATGGACAGGTTGGATCTCCTTGCAATCCAAGGGACTCTCAAGAGTCTTCTCCAACACCACAGTTCAAAAGCATCAATTCTTCACGCTCAGCTTTCTTCACAGTCCAACTCTCATATCCATACATGACCACTGGAAAAACCATAGCCTTGACTAGCTGGACCTTTGTTGGCAAAGTAATGTCTCTGCTTTTCAATATGCTATCTAGGTTGGTCATAACTTTCCTTCCAAGGAGTAAGCGTCTTTTAATTTCATAGCTGCAGTCACCATCTGCAGTGATTTTAGAGCCCCCAGAAATAAAGTCAGCCACTGTTTCCACTGTTTCCCCATCTATTTCCCATGAAGTGATGGGACCAGATGCCATGATCTTAGCTTTCTGAGCATTGAGCTTGAAGCCAGCTTTTTCACTCTCCACTTTCACTTTCATCAAGAGGCTTTTTAAATTCCTCTTCACTTTCTGCCGGTCTTTTGTTCCATGTCTTTTGGAACCAGTCTTTTGTTCCATGTCCAGTTCTAACTGTTGTTTCCTGACCTGCTGATTGATAAACTGTGTATGACTTTTATATACAAAATTTAAATGCCAATAAGCCAAAATTTAATGAAAAGCATTAAAAATATAGCACCAATCATGAAAAAGCTTCAGTGAGTTATATCAAATCTCTGAGCAGCACAGTTTCAAAACTTATTTTATGTACAAAACACTCCAAAATATGCAGCCCTCACATAGTTGAACTTGAAATCTAGAAAATGGAAAAATGAGTCTGTGACATATGAATGTTTATTGAGAATACACCTTTCTTTTTTCATCTCTCTATATCTACTATCTATCATATATCTATCATTATCCATCTATTTGTTCATATATTTATCTATCTATTACTTATGTTAAATAAATTCAGGTGTGATTTTCAGCAGATGCAGGAACAGTATAAGTGCTACTCTGTTACCCCAGTGTGGGTTGCCTATGTTATTCACATGGTCTTTCCAGCCAAGACAAATAGAACCTTGAGTATCACACACTCAAAACCCAGAGACCACAGATCTTCACAAATCCATTAGGTCAGTTTTTCTCAAAGTTGTTTACATTGTGCTGTACAATGGAAATGACATGATGAGATACTGAATTTGGTATTTCCACTTTTACAAGGTTTGCAGAAAAGACTCTTTTTGTTTTCTAATAAACTAAATCCAGTTTTGAGAAATATATTAATATTTAATTTGCTACAAGTTTTAAAGTAAAATACTCTTAAAATTTTAATGAGAAAAATGTGCTTACACCAGTGAGTATGATTTTTTTCTTAATTGTTGAAGTAGTTATTTGTAACATCTGATTAACATGTTTAATAATGATATCTTAAAAACATTACAAGACACTGTTAACAACAGCAACAAAACAGATAAATATAGAAAACTAAAAAATGGGTTATGAAAGTAAATTTAATTTTCAAACATATTTGCGATCATTTCAAAGTTTATAATTTTTTTAATTTTTAGTTAAATAATCTAATAATAATTCCTTTCCTTTCACTGATAGATGCAATGTTAAAATTTCTGGCGATTAGAAGGATAGATTGAAAGCAAGTCTGCATTTCAAAGGATCATTGACTCTCTAAGACCAGAGTAAGCAGGCATTGTTACGCTGTCACTAGGCCTCTAGCTCTGCTGTGACTGGAAGGGTTTTAGAGACAGAGAGACAGAAGTATCTAATAAGTGTGAATTCAGCCATTAGAGTAAACTAGCTAGAGCTTTATTTGTCTGCTTCCTCACTCCAACTGGTGGCTCTTCATCCTATAGCACATCCCTCAACACCTGTGTTTCAAGAAAGAGGACCAGCTTCCAGGCCTTGAGAATAGACTCTGTCTAACACTCAGAATAAGTTGTCCATGGTGACACACATGCTGACAAAACAAAGGATTTTGTTGGGAAGGAGCATCCAGGTGGAGGGCAGCAAGGGGAGGGAACCCAGAACTGGTCTGCTATGTGGCTCCCAGTCTCAGGATTTATGATAATGGGGTTAGGTCCCGGGTTGTCTCTGGCCGTTCATCTTTCGTGGCCCATATTTGGTCTAATTCAGGGTCCCCCCGGTGGTGTGCACATTTTCCAGCCAAGACGGATTCCAGTGCGAGGGTTTCTGGGAAGTTGGTAGGACATATTATCACTTCCCATCCTGTTTGGCCAGTCTTACCAGTCTTAAGTTTTTCTGGTTAGTTTACAGTGGCAGTACCTCATTCTTTGTTGAGATCTTCTGTTGTGAGACCACTCAGGCAAGTGGTTGTACTAAGCCTGGTCAAGAAGAGTGGTTTCAGTCAACAGCTCCCTAACACCTGGACCAAGGAACTGTCCAAAGGCTCCATGGGGACCTTGTGAACTGATGGACAGAGGGGCAAGATGAGGCTGGCTGCTGGAGCACACAGATCACTGCTGCAGAATATGCAGAGTATCCCAGTGTATTAGATGTTGGTCATCCTTCTTCTTGCCCACTGGGACAGCTGAAAGTGCCCTCAGACTAGGCCAACACTGAGCAGCACTCACGGAAGTCAATAGCCGGGTTTATACCTATAACTCACTTAGGATAAACTTGAGGGAAAGTTTCATTGAAGAGGAAGCTCTATGAGAAAACATACTCTGGCTGAAAATGAACCAGAGTATCAGTGACATTATAAGCTATTATTTTTAAGTGTTACACATGAGAAATCTCTGAAAGGGCATTCAATCTAAGAGAAAGCAGGTGCAAATTCTTTAGTTGGTCTGGGAGCCAGGGAATTGTCAGTCATATTTCAGCTGACTTCAGAAACTAGTTAATCAAAGAGGGCTCCTGGAATAAAGGAGAAATATTTGCTGTAAACTAGCGACCAGTGTTTTGGCAATTTGGCTTTTAAGTGCTTTGAGGGGGAAGATTTAGGAAGTTAAAACATGTAAGAAGAGATGGAGAGAAACAAGTCTTGGAGAAAAGGGCATGTAAGAGTCAGTAAGAGTGGAAAATTCTTAGTCTTTCCAGGTTTCTTACAATTTCGCTGTAAACATCTGAAAAACTATTTCCCAAGCCTTCCTGTTTTTAAGCTCTTTTAAAAGTACAATTCCAGATATCAGTTTTGAGCTACTATAACCTGGCAAAAGTGGAAAAATGAGGAATAAAGAAAGGAAAAAAATTGGCAGACCATGGTGCATGTTTCTGTTTCTGGAAGTAAGTTACACTATTTTATTTTTATTTTATCAGTTATTTCTATGATATAATTTTTAATTTTTTCTATGTATTCCTTTATTCATTCTCCTTCCCAAGCATAGACTAAATGTTATCTAGGAATTGCCCAAATATATTAATGATATGAGTTATATGACATAGTATTAGAGTTAGTAAAAATGATTCATCCCTTTCGGTCAGTATTAACACTCATGTTAATTCTGTCTCTATCACTTTTTAAAATTTATTACTGGACAGTTTAGGAGTCAGAGTTCTCATTTTGAACATTGTTCTTATTCTTGTTGGCCACCACTCAGTTACAGGAAGGGGACCTATAAAAGTATGGTGAACAAGAGTTGTTTAGCAAAGTTTGTTATGCAGATTTAAGTCAGTGCTTTGTCATTATTAAGGATTTTTGAGTCTTGATATGGGAGAGGGAGAACTTTACAAATATCAGTTTTCTTTATAAGTGCAAATTACCTTTAAACTAAGAAAATGTGTGCCCTATATTTAGAGATGTCATATTCTGATACCCTTCATCATAATATTAAATTGTAAAATATCCTATCCAAGGATCGTTTTTACTTCGGTGGATACACACTACCGGAGAATTCAGTATCTTCCTGGTGGCTCAGACGGTAAAGAATCCACCTGAAATGCAGGAGACTGCCTGCAATGTAGAGAGACCCAGGTTCAATCCTTGGGTTGGGAAGATCCCCTGGAGAAAGTAGAGGCAACTCCACTTCCTTGCCTGGGAAATCCCATGGAGAGAGGAGCCTGGCAGACTACAGTTCATGGGGTTGCAAGAGTAGGACATGACTTAGTGACTAAACCACCACCAAACTGATATCTAAACAGATACAATTCCATTATTTTCCAATGGATTTCTCTGCAATTATAAACCAGCCTTATGAATCTTACTTTATTAAGCTTATTAAATATAGAAGGGTTTTCAATAAGCAAACAAAAATCTGAAGTAATTGCTGAAATACCAGAAATCTTGAGGATGGCTGGGGGATGGAAAAGGGCAAGAGATTAGTCAAGAAAGTGAAAAAATGCCTAGTTTGAGATAATATGATATGTTCAAAGATGGAGTAGCTGACAGTTTTTCTTATTTCTCACTTTATCTATCCCATCATCTAGTACTAAAGTGCCCTGACTTTGTGAAAGCATCAATTCCTCCCAGGTCTCTTTCCATTGTGTGGCTCAGCAGGTATCTTTTCAAAGGTAAAATGTTCATGGCTGTCATTAACAATAGTGGAGATCTGTGACCAAGGTGAATGTTTCTTTTGTTCCCTCTGGAACTTTCTCTGACAGCTTTTCAATTCTCACTAGTAAAATTGAATCTATCTTTTCCAACTGTTCATCATTGGGTAATTGCATTCCTATTTGGGTAATTATCTCCTTAATGAGAAAATTACAATTCTCAATTTCTGTCATATTTCTGAGAACCAATTTATTTGGTTCAGTAATAGTAAAGGTCAGCTGCCTAGAAATATTTACCCTTTTAAAATCTTAGATCAGTTTCAAATGAATTCACCTGATTTTGAGCTAAACTAAATCTCCTCTTTCTAGGAACACTTGATGCAGTCATTCCTTATCAAATGCTTATAGTTTTTATTTTCAATTTCTGGGGAAATGTTATTCTTTGGATAGTCATCAAATATATTTCCCTTTGGCTCTAGGTTTTAAAGAATAGTTTCTCTTCTGACACAGAAATTAAGCTTTCCTACTTAGTAATTTGGTAACTTTGGAGCTCGAAATTAGACAGAAATCTAATGTGTTCTTGTGTTGTTTTACTTGTGAAGGGGGTGGTTGAGGACCTAATTTTTTCAAACAGAGGAGTTGTGAGGAACACAGAACAGAATTTTATATACTCTCAGAATTTCAAAAACTTATATATATATATATATATATATATAGTTCTTCGCCACATGGAATGTATTTATGTTAATATTAAAAATATTATATAGCACAGTAATACATTTCTAATTATGAAGGTGTGTGCATCTTCAACAGAGTAATTCATTAAAAACAGTCAATTCCTTTTCAGATAAGATTTAATGTTTTTTAGATATAGATGACTACTAAAAAATGTTGCTCACCATCTGCTTCTACAAGAAAGAAGTTGCTAGTCCCAGCAGTCATTGACCTTCAACACCCCTTGAAAGGAGTTTAGAGTGACAATCAGGTGTGAGACACTCTGTGTTCTGAGAAAACTTGCAGAACAAACCTTTGGGTAGTTAGGTATTTTCAGGAGAAAAATTTATAAACTTAATTTCTTTTATCTTCTTATACCTAGAAAAGCACCAAATCATTAATGGAAACATCCATTCCTGGTAAACAGAAGCAACCTTCAACTGAGATATGTGCATGATCGCATGTATACCTTCTCTAAAGTTCCATAAATACTGATCTCCCTTCTTAGGTTTTGGAGGAGCTTTTCAGAGATCCATGAGAGGCTTTCTTTCAGGCTGTAAGCCTCGATTCCCAAATAAAACTAAACTCACAGCTCTCATGTTATGCATATTTTTCAGTTGACATACACAAAATATTTTTAAACATTTTTAAAGATGGGGCAACCTAAAATATGTTTCAAATTTTAAATATCAGTCAGAACAAATATTAATGCCTAGATGTAAAGTATATGTGATCTCAATTTTTTGCATCAACGAGTCATAAAAATCAACTTGTCATGTTATTTAAAGAACCATATATATATATATATATGTAATATATATAATAATATAATAACCATATAAAATATATATATTTAAAGAACCATATATATAATATAAAGAACCATATATATAATAATATAATAACTATATATATATTGGAGAAGGTGATGGCACCCCACTCCAGTACTCTTGCCTGGAAAATTCCATGGACGGAGGAGCCTGGGAGGCTGCAGTCCATGGGGTTGCTAAGAGTCGGACACGACTGAGCAACTTCACTTTCCCTTTTCACTTTCATGCATTGGAGAAGGAAATGGCAACCCACTCCAGTGTTCTTGCCTGGAGAATCCCAGGGACGGGGGAGCCTGGTGGGCTGCCGTCTATGGGGTCGCACAGAGTCGGACACGACTGAAGCGACTTAGCAGTAGCAGCATATATACATATATATATAATATATATATATTAGAGTCCAGAAAGACATCAGTCTGAGTCCAGTCCTACCCATTTGTAGTTTTGTGATCCTGGGAAAATTATTAACCACTTTCTGAGGTTTTGGTTTTGCATTTGTAAAACAGAGATTATATCTGCTTAATAGATTGCTGTTAGGATAAAATATGATGTTTGTAAGCTGAACACAAATGCATTAAATTATATTTTGCTAACTCACTTATTTAACAGGTGTTTATTGAGCATCTGCACCTATTACTAGGTTTAGGGGAAAAATAGTAAATATATGCATGGCCTAGACAAGTTCATGTAGGAAATGAGAAAGGTAGTACTAGTGTAGGAATGGAAATTCCACTTCAAATATGGTGATCATAGGAGCCTCACTAATAAGATGAAGTTTGAGCAAAGATCAAAGTGAGATGAATAGAAGTTATGAGATTATATGGGGGTGTGAAACTCAGGCAAAGAAAAACAAATATGAGGGGTTTGAGGTGACAATGCACTCCACATATTTAAGGAGCAATAATAAGGTCACTGGGTAGAGGAGACTGAGAGAAGAAAGCAGTAGAATCTAAGCCTTACTGCACAGTGATTATGTCAGGAATATTCCAGGTACTTTGCATTTAATTAATTCAATCCTAGAAAAACCCCAATGATGTAGATATTCTTGTCCCCACTATTCAGAAGAGAACATTGAGGAGTACAAGGATTAAACATCTGGAAAGTGAGAAGTCAGTCTCCTGAACCTAAGAAGTCAGTCTCCTGAACCCATGCACTGAACCACTGCATGGTATGAGATGGGAATAGAAAGATGAAGGTAGAGAAGGTGATTATAAACATGTAAGAATTTAATTTGAGATAAGAAGCCACTTAAATATTTTGAGAAGAGGAGTGTCATAATTAGCCTTGACAGGATCAATCTTTCTATCTTATTAAGAATGACTGTGAGGGAAAGGGCAGAATCAGGGAGAAATTTAGGGAGCTCTTGTAGTAATAAAAGTGAGCGATTGTGGTAGCTTAGATAAGAGGAATGATCTTGGTGGAAACAATACTTTAGAATCTGTATATGTTGTGAAATTAAAGCAAATTGTATTTGCTGAAAGAATGAATGTATGATATGATGTAGTGTTTTCAAAGATAACTCTGTTTTCTATCCCAACTAAGAGAATAGATTTGCCATTGAGATGGAGGACAAGATCTAGAGATGAAAGTGAGTTTGCTCTTAAACATGTTATATTTCAGATGTCTATTAAACTTCTAAGTGAGAATTTTAAGTTGACTGTAAGATACACAAGTCTGGATTCTTTAGCATATAGATAATACTTAAAGCCATGAAACTGGATGCAGTTACTACAGGAAGCAGCATGAATCAAAAAAACTAGGAAGTCCTAGGGTGCATCCAATCTTTAGCAGTAGAGAGAGAAGGAGGAAATAAGAATGAAAGTGAGAAAGTATAGCTAGTGAAATAGAAGGTAAATGAGAATTTTGACACTATGCATATCTGATATAACGTTCCTAGGTAGAGTGATTGTGTTAAATGATGGCAAAATGACACATAAGATGAGCACTGAAAATAAAACTGGCCATTAGATTTAGCAAGACGACTGCCATTTATAATCCTAGAATAGTAACTTTGGTGGAATGTTGAAGGCAAGTAAAAATATAACACATGTATGAATATCAAGAGAGGAAAAAAATAAAGGCATTTATTGACCACTCTCAAGAATCCTTTACAGTAATCAGGAATATAAATAGCACAACTAGTGTATATGAAATCAAGAGGTATTCCTTTATTTTAAAGGTGATGTATATAAATATACCGTATCATATGCCATAAATATACAGCATATATATATATACAGCATAAATATATGCTTATGGTAAAGAGGGAATTGATAACGCAAAAAAAGAAAGGGAAAATTCCTAACAAGATGGTCTTAGACAAGTGAAATTAGAGAGTACAGATCTAATGAACTCATGCATGAGTTTAGGTTACAATCACAGAGAATTCATACATATTTCCTACTGAATTTAAAGCAATAATTGTTAACATGGTTATATGCTGTCCTCCATCTATGCTCAAATAAAAGGACTGTTAACTTTTCACCAAAATTCCTTTCATGATAATCAAATTACTTATGCAAATGTCTATCCTTCCTAGAGAATTTTTCACAGATTCCTTTTTACCTAAGTGTGAAAATGTGGCTAAATTTTACCTGGAGTACAAGCAAAATTATATGGGAAACTCCTGCCTAACTTGTTTAGAAGATCATTGTTAAACTACACATTCTGTCTTTCCAGATAATATGAATTGAGCTGTGGTCATACCTATTACCTAACTCTAATCAGGAAGGTGAAGATAATGCAGGAACAATGGAGAAGGAGAAGGGAAGTCTAAGTCCCAGCATGGAGTCCAGGCTCCCTGCTAAACTGGGCCGCTTGTTTTGATATCTTTAGTTGAGAAAAAAATAAATTTTATACAGTGCTGCGATGAACATTGGGGTACACGTGTCTCTTTCCCTTCTGGTTTCCTCAGTGTGTATGCCCAGCAGTGGGATTGCTAGATCATAAGGCAGTTCTATTTCCAGTTTTTTAAGGAATCTCCACACTGTTCTCCATAGTGGTTGTACTAGTTTGCATTCCCACCAACAGTGTAAGAGGGTTCCCTTTTCTCCACACCCTCTCCAGCATTTATTATTTGTAGACTTTTGGATCGCAGCCATTCTGACTGGTGTGAAATGGTACCTCATAGTGGTTTTGATTTGCATTTCTCTGATAATGAGTGATGTTGAGCATCTTTTCATGTGTTTGTTAGCCATCTGTATGTCTTCTTTGGAGAAATGTCTATTTAGTTCTTTGGCCCATTTTTTGATTGGGTCATTTATTTTTCTGGAATTGAGCTGTAGGAGTTGCTTGTATATTTTTGAGATTGGTTGTTTGTCAGTTGCTTCATTTGCTATTATTTTCTCCCATTCTGAAGGCTGTCTTTTCACCTTGCTGATAGTTTCCTTTGATGTGCAGAAGCTTTTAAGGTTAATTAGGTCAAATTTGTTTATTTTTGCTTTTATTTCCAATATTCTGGGAGGTGGGTCATAGAGGATCCTGCTGTGATGTATGTCAGAGAGTGTTTTGCCTATGTTCTCCTCTAGGAGTTTAAAATAATTTTTTTATGTAGATCTTTATATTTTGGAGGTTTCTTTGAGCAAACAATTTGTCCTTTACCCTAGCTAACAGTTAAATAAACAATAAGAGTTTAGTTTTAGACAAAATTTGGAGGCTTGCTAAGACTGTAGGAAAGCAAATGTGATAATATTGCTAAGAGTGCATGATGGGAATACATAATGATTAACTGTGAAATTCAAGCTATGAAAAGAGGGTAGTAAGGACATCAGTGAGGGAGAGTGAATGTTAATAGAATCAAATGATATAGAGTCAAAGCATTGGGGGAGTTAGATTTCAGAGACAGAACATCTGGTGGGAGAAGGAGATGGTGGTGGTTAAAATTTAAATTATGGAGAGGTGCAATTATTTGTAATGATAAGGTTTAGATCACAACTTTAGTGTTATTTAAATTGAGGTAGAGTGATAAGAAAATCAGAGAGACAGACTTTAAGAATGAGGATAAATCTAGGCATTGAAGGGCTTCCCTGGTAGCTCAGACAGTAAAGAATCTGCCTGCAATGCAGGAGACCTGGGTTCCATTCCTGGGTTGGGAAGATACCCTGGAGAAGGGAACAGCTACCCAATCCAGTATTCTTGCCCAGAGAATTCTCCTCTGTCCATGGCATAGTACATGTGGTGGCAGAGTCAGACAAATGAATGACTTTCACTAGGCATTGAAAAAAGCTAGAATTATGACTGAAGCAGTGTCAGGGACAGTGACCTTAAGCCAGGGTATACATTTTCAAAGAATAAGTGATCCAGGGGTTGCTAAATGATTTCAAAAAGGAAGAGTAATTTTATTGTATTATGTGTTTCACCTTAACCTCAGTTAATGTAATCATTTCAAACCTTGTAAACATGATATTCTTTTTTGGTGCCTTGCAGCATGCAGGATCTTAGTTCCCCAACCAGGGATTGAACTCATGCCCTCTGCATTGGGAACATGGAATCTAAACTGGACTACCATAGAAGTCTAAGTGCTTTTCCTAATGCATCTTTGACTTCACTCCAGAAGCTGAACATTAGCGTATTCCATAAGTGAGAGTAAGTCTATACTTTTCATATTATTAGAACTGAGGGATAATGACAAATGTTGAATTTTGGAGATGTTGCAATTTGTTGAGATAGCAAACATTCATTTTTCTAGCCACTGTTCTGAGGAATACTTTTTTTATTTTTGCCCAAAGCAAATGCTACTGTCAGCAAGCTAAAGGGAATCGTTTATATTGCAGTAGGAAACAGAGGAAAAGATAACAAAAGACCAGAGAAAGCCAACTACAACCTCCTTTCCTCTGATCACTCTCCTTTCATAACTAGACTTCAGTAATTAATAGAGTCTGGCTTATTTATTGGACACTTTGATACAGCAATTTTTAAAAAACTGTAGCTTAAGAAAAAAATGCATTTTATTTAAGCTGAAGTATTAGGTACTTGAAACAGCATTGTAACTGAATAAGTTTGCAGAAATATGGAGAATCCATTCTTATGACAATCTTCTGGTAAGTGTTTTCCAGAAAAATGCTAGCATCTTTTTGATTTAAAAAAAATGCTTGCATTATGCTTTACCTTTGTTTTGGAACATCTAAAGGAACAATGTGTCTGATTTTCCTCCTAACACTTGGGGACAGATTCTTATATAATATATTCAAAGAAGAAATATTTGAAATGTGAATGTGGAATTGGTTTGAGGGAAAGTCTGTAAATAAATGTCATAGATAAATTTAAATACACACTTTCAAAGTGCAGATAGTGTAGATGGTTCTTCCAATCCTTGTTTCTTTAAGGAATTGTTGCATTAGACAATACACTCTCAAATTACCTTACTGTGGAACTCTTGCATCTCCTTTTCTGTAGTCTAAAATAGGATTCCGAGTTTAGTGTTATTTCATATTTAAGAATAACACTAGAAAGTTTAGGTGTTGTACATAGCAAACAAATAATTTGAAGATGAAAATGGATAATTCATGTATTTCTTGAACACAAAAGTAGAAATAGAGTCAGGGAGGAAGAGGCAGACAATTAATATGCATCCTTAGCAAAAGTTGACCTACATGAAGCTACATATCCAAAGGAGTCCACAATACTTAGTTTAAAATTATAGGAATAGAAAGAAATTATTGAGACTGCTCACAGCAAGAAGAGAAGAAGATATGGATATGGTTGCATATTGGAATGATAAATAAGAGATTTGTTTATTGGAAAGTACTATCGGTTATCAAATAATATATATATATGAGCAAAAGTTAAGGTGATTAATAATATACAGCATATGAAAGCCCTTTATAATGTAACAAGCCCCAGCTTTAGAATTAAATTAATGGACTAGTGTATATTAATCTAAAATTAAACCTAAAAACTATAATGTAACTTAAAGCTCCATGTGTTAAAAAAAAAAAAAAAAAGAGTAAATGGGCTCAAAATGGAGTCATTTATTCTAAGTGCAGATCATCAAACCAAGAATTAATACCTAAATTAATTACAATTTCAACCATTCCCAGGAGTGGAACCTTAAACTGGTCAATCTGGAATTACCTACTTAGTACTAGTTAGCTAATCTGCCTGACAGTCCTATGTGTGTGTTAGTTGCTCAGTCATGCCAGACTCTTTGCGACCCCATGGACTGCAGTCCACCAGGTTCCTCTGTCCATGAGATTTTCCAGGCAAGGATACTGGAGTGGGTTGCCATTTCCTTCTCCAGGGGATCTTCCCAACCCAGGGATAGAACCCGGGTCTCCTGTACTGCAGGCAAATTCTTTACCGACTGAGCTACCAGGGATTCTTTCCCCTAAAATAATCTACTCTTTGCTAGTAACTTTTTGTCCTGTCTCCTTTTACATAAAAAAATCTCCCACTTTGTAAGTTTCTTGGAGCTCGTTTCTATTTGCTAAATGGAATGCTGCATAATTCATGAATCATTGAATAATGCCAATTAAATCTTTAAATTCATTCAGTCTGTCTCCTGATGGCTGTAACTGTTCTCTAAAGACAACATTGAATACTGATTTATACTTATTTTCTAAATCATTCTCCTGCTTTTTTACCAGACTTTTAAATATATATATATATATATATATATATATATATATATGCAATATGTATATATTAAATATATATATGTATAATTTCTGTTTGTTTTCTTGTGACTTTCTTTTTTAACTCATTCATCTTCTAACAGTCATCTGTGTGTGTGTAGCTGCTGTTCCTTCATTCTAAACATGACTTAATTTTCAATTTTTTGAATGTACTACAATGTATTTTTTCATTCTTTTGCTCTGTAAGCAGATAGGGTAGGGGGCTCTTGGAGAAAGTGAACCAGGCATGGCTTTCTTGACTTGAGAGAAGCCAATTTTGACCTAAGGCATTTTATGATCTAAGCCTGGCCATAGTACTTATCCTTGAACAGGTCTCAGTAACTGATGATCTTAAGGGTACAAAAAAATGCAGGAACAAATGAATGTTATCAGGCAAGAGAAGTAACAATAGTAAGATAATATATCAGTTGTGAAGACACCTTGTTCAGTTTCAGTGGTAAAGATTTGCCTGAAGCACTCAACCACCAGATCAATTAGAACCTAAAGAATGATGACATTGACCTTTCCTGAACCCAGTAACTACAGTCAACTAAAGCTTGGATTCTGTCAACCTTTGCCCAAATTCAGTGACACCACTGATGCCTCCTCATGAATATGCATGCACCTTTAACTTAAAACTTCCCCAGTATTGCTACTGGGAAACATTGTTTTGAGAAAGATCCCTGGTGTTGTTCTTACTTTCTGCAAGTAATAAATCCTTCCTTTTCCCGTTCTTTGGCCTGGTGGTGTCTTTTGGATCAATAGTCATCAAGAGGCTAAAATTTAACAGGACACTAAACAGTTTTAATCTAAAAGTAACTGGAGAAGGAAATGGAAACCCACTCCAGTATTCTTGCCTGGGAAATCTCATGGACAGCGGAGCCTGGCAAGCTGTAGTCCGTAAGGTTGCAAAAGAGTTGGGCACAACTTAGAGACTAAAACAGCAAACAAACCAGAGTTTTAAAACAAAGAAAATACCATGATGAGGAGATAATATTCAAAGGGACAGTGACTGAGTGTTTTCCGAAATTAAAAGAACAAATCCTTAAAAATCTGGAATCTGTTGTTAAAAATGCCTACCTTTTTGCTACTGCTGCTAAGTCACTTCAGTCGTATCCTACTCTGTGTGACCTCATAGACGGCAGCCCCCCAGGCTCCCCCGTCCCTGGGATTCTCCAGGCAAGAACACTGGAGTGGGTTGCCATTTCCTTCTCCACTGCATGAAAGTGAAAAGTGAAAGGGAAGTCGCTCAGTCGTGTCTGACTCTTCACGACCCCATGGACTGCAGCCTACCAGGCTCCTCTGTCCATGGGATTTTCCAGGCAAAAGTACTGGAGTGGGGTGCCATTGCCTTCTCCAATCTTTTTGCTGAGAGATCTTGATAACATGGTAAATTGCTGGGAAAGCATGAAGAACCCCATAATTTTAGAACCAGTCAGGATTTTGGAAATTAAAGTGTTCCCAATCCTCACTTTATCAGTGACTGTCATAGATATTGAGGCATATGACCAGGTCCACTTGGTTAGGTATGTAGAACCAGGACTGCATAACCTCAGGAGTTTCCATTTACATTGACTTCAATGATGTGAATTGCATTGGCTAGTCAATGCACTGACTCATAAGTCAATAGGAATGCCCAAGGTCATACTCTGGAGATTTAAAAACTTGTCTAGGGATATAACTCATGTTGCTGTCTCATTCTCCTTAAACAATATTGTCTTCTCAAAGATCATAAATATTAACCAGCCTCAGCTGTTAAACACACACACACACACAGACTGAAATCTTACACTTGGTGTGTCAAGAAATAATTTTGAAAGAAGAGAATCACGATTTGTCTCTATCCCACTTACTCTTACAATTGTCAATTGAAGCCTTGTTCAAAACAGACCCTATACCATAGATTTATTAAGCCTTTAGGTCCTAGGTGGGAAAATTCAAGCTTATAAGTGGAAAAACTATCACTTCTATTGATTGGGTCATCTAGCCCCAGAGAATTACTAAATGTGTTATTTCTCAGGTCTGTCTGCAGGACTTGTCCCACGAAGGTGTCTCCTTCCCTTCAGAAAAGAAAGAAGTTCTGCCTGTTTCAGAGACATGATATTTTGTTGTTTTTTCAATAACTGAGAAATCAAAGAGACAAATTACTAACTCAAAAAAAAAAAAAAAGTGAGAGAGAAAGAGAGAGCAATTTAATTCTGAAACTGGTAGCAGAGGTTAGAAAGGCATGGAAAAATGATCATTTTTCTTCTGACTTTGTCTGATTTATCTCCATGATTGCTTTGTATAAAGTTTTGGATCTCTACTTTGCCATAGATCTTGTTCACAAGATAAAAAGATAAATCATTTTATGTCTCCATTGCAGTTCCCTGTCATGCCTAAGTCTAGCAAAGCTTCTTAAGTCTGATTTTTCTTCTCCATGTGTACAATAGACAATTATATAAAAGGAGATGTCAATTTTATAACTTAGGAGCTCAGTTTTAGCCACTAAATACCAATTTTTTGTTCACTTTCAGATGTTATTAATGGGAGAGGTGGAGGAGTTCTTACCTTTGCTCTTAAGCTACTTGCTTTTAATACCTTATGCAATTTGAATAACCTTAAGGATTTTGTAGTCATTATGGCATACTTCTTTGTCACTCAACTTCCATATTAAAGTTCAAATCAGAACTAGCTAAATAAGAAGGGAGGGCAGAGTTCCTGCATCCTTTGTACTCTGTAATTCTGAATCTAAAAGCAAATGCAGTTGCCTCCTGTCTGCTTGCTGTGAGGTAACCTCAAAGGCAAAGTCGTTCAAATGACTGGTTTTCCAGGTTACTTCTTAATGGTACTGCCTAACCTCTTACAACCCATGCTGTATGGCCTTTGTACGATTGGCTTAATGAGTATATCCTCTAATTGCCCCCTGAAGTGACTTTTCATCTAGAACATTAAGGATTTTAAGAGGTTAGTCTAACTTTTGAACTAAAATCTGTCCTTGAATTAAGAATATGTGAATGTTACTCTATTTATTATTTATTCATTTCTAATGGGACAATTTCTGATGGAAAGTTTTGAAAAATTTTTTCATTATTGAAGAACAAAATACTATTTTTTCTAGGTTGTGAGTGTTTTCCTTCTTCATTTCTTTATGTTATTTTGCCTTTATGATTTTTACCTCCTGGTTCTATAGGAAAACAAGCAAATAGGCAGATAAGTTAATGAAAAAATATTTATTCAGTACCCACTAAATCCTGGCATATCACTGGAATGACTCAGGCAACAATCACATAAATTAATAAGAAGAAAATTTAAAACACTGGGAATGGCAACAAAGAAAATAAATATAATGATAATAATTGTGATGAGATTGAGGGGACATAACTTTGGGTAGAGAATTCACTGAAGCCTTTCTGAGAAAACTGACATTTGAATAAAGTTTTAACTGATGAGAAAGAGGTAACCATATGAGATTCTAAGAGGGGAAAAAAGGGGGAAAAAAAGTAAAAGAAAAGTCAAAGAGGTTCAAAGTATACAATAATCTTAAAGACTGGCAAAGAATATGGGATTTCATTGGGAAATAATAAAAGACATTAACAAAGAGAGGAGTCATATTTTAGAAAGTGTGACTACTTTCTAAAGGAAGGTGAATAATCTTTAAGAGAAACACAGCTAGACACCAGTAAAAGCAATAAAGACCAGATTTCATTCAGTACGCTTTGCAGTTGAAGAAGGAGATTTCTGCAGTAAGAAAACTAAGTTGACCTCCAACTTAGGAAAGACAGTTGAGGACTGAGAGCCAACAAGCCAAATGAGAAAGTAGTGAATAGAAAATGACTAAGAGGAGACATGGACTTCCCAGGTGGCGTTAATGGCAAAGGGCCCACCTGCAGGAGACATAAGCAATGTGGGTTCAGTCCCTGGACTGGGAAGATGCCCTGGAGGAGGGCATGGCAACCCACTCCAGTATTTTTGCCTGGAGACTCCCCTGGACAGAGGAGCCTGGTGGGCTACAGTCCATAGCGTCGCACAGAGATAGCCATGAGTAAAGCGACTTAGCGGGCACGAATGCAAGAGGAGACATGAAGAATAGGGAGATTCTTCCTGAAGTGATTTAAGGAGATTCCTGCTAAAGACAGGTTATGGTCTTACACATCAAGGTGAGGGATAATGAACTTGATCAGATGTCAAATATCAAGGGTACCAAGCTGACTTAGCTCGATTCCTTGCTAAAACTTACTTCAGTAGGCCAAGGACAGGGTCCAAGGATAAGACCTAATACAAAAGAAGAATCAGAGGAGACCGTCTAATTTGGTCAAGAAGAGAGACTCTCTCAAAATCTCTGGATAAATAATGTACTTTAAGAGGGCTTAAGAGTCAAGGCAAGGAAACTTATTAGAAGATTATTATGTTAGTCTAAATGAGAGATGATGTAGCTTTAACATAGAAAATGAGAAGAAATAGTTGTTGGGGATACACTTTTTAAGGTTGAACTTAGCATCAGAAAGCAGTGAATCCAAAGAGATCGTGCAGCCTTCTCAGCTTTAGGCTGAGCAACTGGGCAGAAATTGTGTCAATTACAGAAATGGATAGATTTGCAAAGGGATGTTAGGTGTGGGGTGTGCAGATCGATCAATAGTCCTTCTAGGCCAGGTAATGTCAGAAATACTATCTAACAACTCAATTAGATGTTCAGGTTAAGTTTTTAGCTGAAGGATTAGAATAAGGCTGGGGACACAGAGAGAAGCTTTCAACAGAAATGGGCTGAAAACCCTGGGACTAGTGGAATCGATGAGTAACAGCAGAAAGTAATGCAGCTTCCTTTGCACTTGGCTCATTAAGTATCAAGAAAGTACTTGGAAGTTCCCATAATAAATATTTTGACATAATCACTGTGTAGGAAATGTACATATTGAAGAATGTTGTATTAATAATTGGCTGGCGTATTCTATATGATTATCTAGTGGTATGTGACCACTTCATATTCTTGCATGAAGGCAGAAAGAAAAGGAAACTAAAACTAATATCTACTCTGCCATGACCTGTGATAATGTTTCTCATAACTATCCCATTTAATTGTCTTCGTGAAGTAGTTATCATTTTCAGTTTTGAGAGGAGTAAACCAGGAAATGTGACAACTTTCTGATAACACTGTAATGTCAGGATTCCAACCCATGTTTGTCTGGTTAAAAAACTTGTGCAGAGCTCATTTTTAAAAAATCTCTTGAATGTTATGCAAATGGGAATAAGTTAACACAGCATATAAAATTAAAATGCCCAGAGTGCTTTGTCTCAATTATAAATGGCTAAAACAAAGGTTCCCAAAACAGAATGGACTGGCTTTAAGCTGAGCCTTAATTCCAATGAATTCCTCCAAGGCACTCTGTCTTGCCCCAAATTTCCCTGATGTATTCAAAGAAGCTGGGAACATTGCATGGAAGGTAATTTTTGAAAAATGAAAAGTTCTACTGTAGTTTAATAGTCCATCTTGGATACACATACATGCTTCCAAATTAATGAGGATTTTGTTTCCCTGGTGGCTCAGATGGTAAAAGGAATGCCTGCAATGCGGGAGACCTTGGTTCAATCCCTGGGTCAGGAAGATCCCCTGGAGAAGGAAATGGCAATCCACTCCAGTAGTCTTGCCTGGAAAATTCCATGAACGGAGGAGCCTGGTAAGCTACAGTCCATGGGGTCGCAAAGAGTCAGACACAAGTGAGCAACATCACTTTCTTTGGTTATTCAAAACAAATGCCCAGTTTCACTGTTATATGGCTCATTTTGTCATACACTAATACGGGCATTTGTTTTATCAGAGTTTATGAGAACTTGGCCAGCCACTGTGCTGTTACCTTGTATCTCAACATCATTTCTCAGAGGTATATAATAGGACCGACATTTACTTTGGATTCATATTCAACTGATAGTTTATATAACTGACTTCTATTCCCTGGAACTGCCTTTCTTATTGAGAGAGTCTGACCTTGAGGTGTCTTTGTCATTCTGTTCTAAGAGTCAATAAACATTTATTCAGATAATACAGTTAGGTGTGCATGTACATAAAATGATGAGATGCTAACTAAATAACACATATATATTTGTGTTTTTAACCCAATTCATTAGTTGCTCTCATACTGGGTTAGTACTGGATGAGATCTGCATTTTGTACTTATATTCTTAAACACTACCACTACTTTGCTTTCTTTTTTTATTGAGAACATCTACTCTCCTGGCAAATTTCAAATATATGATATAGTGTTGTTGTTCAGTCCCTAAATCATGTCCAACTCTTTGCAACCCCATGGACTGTAGTTCTCCAGCCTCCTTTTGTCCTTGGGATTTTTTTCAGGCAAGACTCCTGGAGCAGGTTGCCACTTCCTCCTGCAGGGGATCTTCCCAAACCAGGGATTGAACCTATCTCCTGTGTCTCCTGTGTTACAGGTGGATTCTTTACCCGCTGAGTCATCAGAGAAGCCCTTTTTAGATTCCACATATAAGTGATACAGTGCAGTGTTTGTCTTTCTCGTTATTCTTAACCCAGATCACCAAATAATAACTTGTTTCAAATAATTCACTTAAATCGTTTAGGAGATTACCTCGTGCATACTTAATAAACGTGAAGACCAAATGAACTGTGGAAGTGAGCCACATGAAAAATTGGGTACAGGGCTTAAGGCAGAGAAAACTGCAAGGGCAAAAGCACTGAGGCAGAAGGACACTTGGCATTTTAAAGTAACAGGATGAGGAAGAGTATGGCTGGGGCAGATTTAGAGATCGGGAAGTAGTGATTACATTTGGAGTTATTCAGGGGCCAGGTGATGCACAAATTTTAGTCCATAGTAAAGAGTTTGAGTTTTGTTCTAAGTCTGATAAGAAGTTCTAATTGAGATAGGAAGGTTTTGATCAGAGATATTGACTTGTGATTCTTCAAAATGACTATTACTTATTAACATGATTTATACATACTGGAACACACATACACATCTATCTATATTACTGATTTATATAAAACATATAAAGATATGTGTCTACATATTATAATACATGTCAAGTATTAATAGAAGTATACATGAGAATGTTTATAATTATATAAAGCATATTTTATTCCATTTGGGGACCAACCCACTCCAATACTCTTGCCTGGAAAACTCCATGGATGGAGGAGCCTCATATGCTACAGTCCATGGGGTTGCCGAGTCATATGCGACTGAGAGACTTCATTTTCTTTCTTTCTATTGTGTTTCAACTCTGAAGACACAGAAAATAGTCCTGAATTTCAATACATTTACAACCTAAGCAAGCAAGCAAGATCTACCTTTGAAACATAGAAGGGGGTATTTACTTGGCTTATTTAACGTGGTTTTCTCTCTTAGTAATCTTGGATATATCACTTATAAATTGTATAACTTTGGATATAGTCTTTAGTGTTATCGAGACTTTTTTTTGTGAAATAACAAAAGTAACATCAGCTGTTTCAGATAATAATAATAAATTCGAAGGCAGTGTCTCCAAAGCACACTTGCCACATGAGATTTTTATGAGGGGAAAAAATACACAAAATATACAAAGTAACAATCCAGTATGTGGAATAGAGATGTAGTCATTATCAATAAAATATCTTATATATTTGAAAAAAATAGATCAGTGGAAAAGGAAGTGCAGGAGGGAAATTAAGGCTATTTTATAAATACTTGCTAAAGCTGCATTGTCACTTATAACATGTAAGACTGCTGCTGCTGCTAAGTCGCTTCAGTCGTGTCCGACTCTGTGTGACCCCATAGACGGCAGCCCACCAGACTCCCCCGTCCCTGGGATTCTCCAGGCAAGAACACTGGAGTGGGTTGCCATTTCCTTCTCCAATGCATGAAAAGCAAAAGTGAAAGGGAAGTCGCTCAGTCGTGTCCGACTCTTCACGACTCCATGGTCTGCAGCCTACCAGGCTCCTCCATCCACGGGATTTTCCAGGCAAGAGTACTGGAGTGGGGTGCCATTGCCTTCTCCAAACATGTAAGACAATAATAGCTATACTGAGTGCTTTCAAAGTATCATACATTAAGTTTTTTATACACATAAATTCAAGTTCATCTTCAGAAGTTTTATATGAGATAGCGTTTTTATTTGCACTTTTATAGAAAAGAAATTTAAGGCCCAGATTTCAGGTAACTTATCTCAGGTCACATAGCAAATGATCTTCGTGCAGCTCTGCAGCAATGTGGTAATTTATTTTTAAATCAATTACTTATTTTTTTTGACTGCGTTGGGTCTTCATTGCTGCATGTGGGCTTTCTCTTGTTGCCTGGAGTGGGGGCTATTCTTCATTGAGGCATACAGACTCTAGAGCTGGGGCTTCAATAGTTGTGGCCCATGGACTTAGTTGTTTCACAGCAAGAATGTGGGATATTTCCATATCAGGAACCGAACCCATGTGCTGCAAATTGGCAGGTGTATTCCTAACCACTGAACCACCAAGGAAATCCTGCAATGTGGCAGTATTAACAAAATTTAGGGTCAGATTGTGCTGCATCCAAGTGCCAGCTCTCCTAGTAACTCTCTGAGCCTCTGCTTCCTCTTTAATATGGAGTTTTGATACAAACCTCATAATTACAAATATACTGTGACAAAACATTCTGGGACTCAAAAATTGGTAATTTTCTATATTAAGCTAGTAATTCACCAAATATGATATTGGTGCCTAATATTTAATACACATTCAATATTTTCCTGGCTCTTACTCATTAAACTCATTTTTGAGTATCCTCCTGCTATGTTTGGAATGAAAATTTTTAATAAGTGGTAATACAAAAACACTGTACTTTCCAAAATGATACCTATAATCTGAAAGAAGAGGCAAGAAATTCAACCTCTCTCCCTCCATGAGTCTGTAGTCATGGCTCTGGGTGTCCACGTTCCTGCAAAATAATCTTATTTTACTTAATTAACCTATTAAAGAGTACTTAATCATTTTATTTGATACATATAAAATTGCAATAGCTCATCCAACAAATTTTTCAAGAACATACACAAACTAAGTAGTGTGGTCTTAGATTCCAGTCTTTTCAATTCACTTGATTTCACATAATTTATTAATTCTAAGGAACAATTTATAAAATGTGCAATTTAATATGATTATATTTTATATCATTGTAACTCATTATATCCAAATGAGTTTCATTTAAATCAAAATAAACATAATGGATTTGAATCAAAATGGTAAAGCGACTGTGAGTGAGTAATGGAAAAGGCAGTGTGTTTCAGGATTAGAGAATGTCCTCCTCTAATTGTTCACACCATCACCTCACCTCCATCATGAAGATGTTTTAGAGGATTTTGACATTGCGGTTTCCCCTTGACATAAACTGCTGCTTTTTTTTTTTTTTCCTTTTGCTGAAACTTTGGGTTATCCACAGAATTCAGTACTTTTTGGGAATTTATTAGTACATACATTCACCATGAGTCTTATTTACAAATATAATTAATGATTCTCTGGGAAAATTATGCATTGCTTTTGAGTTGCAAAGCATTTTGTTGGAAAACAATAGGCCAAGTTGATTTGTCAAAATTTGTAGGACTGTCTGCTAAATAATTTGAGGACAGTAGGGAGGGTTTGACTCGGATTGTCCTTATGCACAAAAACCATGACTGAGTCCTGACATGATAATGTAGGAAACTTTTAATTAGAAACAATTATGTTTCGCTATAAAACTCTTGGTATTATGAGAGTGCATGTTCATGCTTGTATGTATTCAGTTGTGTCTGACTATTTGTGACCTCATGGACTGTAGCCCGCAAGGTTTCTCTGGCCATGGAATTTTTCAGGCAAATATATTGGACCGCATTGCCATTTCCTACTCCAAGGGATATTCCCACCCAGGGATCAAACCTGCATCTCTTGCCTCTCCTGCATTGGCAGGTGGATTCTTTACCACTGTGCCACCTGGGAAGCCATAATGAGCATACTATGTGTTAAGTGTTAATCATCTTGGTGTTAAACATTCCTGTAAGAACGGAACTGATCTGTGTAGGAGTGGTGATGAATATAGACATTTCTATGCTCAGTATTGCCGATGGACAGTCAGAAAGCCAGTATCAACAGACTTTCAAAAGCAACTAATTTGTCTTGGTTGTCCTCAACAGGCAGTAGCAGAAGCAGTGTCCCCATTGGTCAGTAGCATCAAAGCAACAGCTTTGATTTTAACATAAGTAAAAGGTACCAGAAATAGCTAAGGGTTTTCCATCAACATTGTCCAAAGAAGACTGACAGATTTCCAAAATTTTTTACACAAATGTAATGATGAATTGAATCCCTCCAGGAGTCAGAAATAGAGCCAATGAAGTACTATTTGTGACTATTATTGTTTATATTTAATCACAGAAATGAGTGGTCTGGAAAACACAAATCACTTAACTGTACCCAAGGCCATCAAACTGGTACCAAGTATATTTATTATGCAAATTGAAGTCCAACAACCAAGAAATTGAAAACAGAAAATCACCTTACTTTCCAAATGAAGCAAAATCATCCATATAATAAAGTTTATTAAATGTTCAGGAAGATATAGGGACTAAGGCAGCTTAACAACAATTTAAAAACAGAAGTATTAGCTATTCTAGTTCTCAAAAAAGAGTTCTGTATAATTTCCAAAGTTAGGAATCTAGGTCCATCTTTGTTCACAGTCTCCACCTTTTCTCTACTTTGCTCTCTCCTAAGGGCCTACTTAGGAGATTTCCTGAAGGAATTCAACTCTGAATATTCATTGGAAGGACTCATGATGAAGCTGAAGCTTCAATAATTTGGCCACCTGATGTTAAGAGGTAACTCATTGGAAAAAACCCTGATGCTGGGAAAGATAGAAGCCAAAGGAGAAGAAGATGGTAGAGGATGGAATAGTTAGATAGCATCACTCAATGGACATGAATTTGAGCAAACTCTGGAGATGGTGAAGGCTAAGGAAGACTGGAATGCTGTGGTGCATGGGGTTGCAGAGTCCGACACAACTGAACAATAAGGGCCTACTCATCCTTTTCCTCTGTTATCAAATTCACTTCTATCTTTCACCAGATCTTACCATTGGATCTCTCTTTGCAAGTTATGGGAAGACTCAGCAGAGTTAATGTTTATAAAGCCATGTCTAATTAAGATCTTAATCTTGCATTTTTAAACTCCTCACTTCTGTCATAAATGGGAGGTGGTTTCTTTCTGTTACTTTTTGTATAGGATTCCAAGCAATCTTATTTTTTATAATGAGATAAAATGGAAGAAAAATGTAAATTTTGGAGACATGAATACTCAAGGTAGCATCAAATTAACATTCTAATTTTGCTGTTTAATTTGTTTTTATCTTATATAGAACAATTTGTTGACTTTCTCATAATCCATTTCAATAAAATGAGAATAAAATAACATTACAAACAGGTATTAAGAGGAACAAAAAAAAGATGATGGGGAAACCAGTAAACAAATGTTATTTTTAATCTATTACCCTCTCTTCCTTGATTTGTTGTCGTTCAGTTGCCAAGTTATGTAGGACTCTTTGCCACCCTATGGACTGCAGCACTCCAGGCTTACCTGTCCTTTGCTATCTCCTGGAGTTTGCTCAAACTCATGTCCATTTACATAAATAGTCTCAATTTCCAAGTCTGTAAACTAAATTCCAAAGGAATTATGTAACTTCCCTTTGGTCATTATTTTTCTTTTTATTTTATATACTTTAATTTTTCTTCCCCATTTTTAGATTTCCTGGCTTGACCAAAAAGTATAAAAAAGTCTGGTGTTTTTCTGGCTAGGTGAGGTCATCCATATCATAGATGTGTAGTCCATGGAATTAAGAAGCCTTTGCAGGGCAAGTCATCCTAAGAAAACTTCAGTTCAAAATTAGTTTACAGAATATAGTCCCAAACTATTTTATTTTCAAGATAAAGAAGAAAAATCAACTAACCAAACATGGGAAGAAGAGAGGGAAAGAAAAAATAAATTTATATAATAAATCTGGAGTAATTACTTGGCAGAAATAAGAAGAGTTTCACTTGCCTTTACTCAGGTTTTCTGTTTACTACTTGGGTCACAGCTTGGGTCTTTGAAGGAAAGAATAAGTATAAGCAACTAGTAACAGTATAGTTTTCTGGCAAGGAAGGGAAGAAAGAAAGAAAGAAAGAAAGAAGGAAATTAATTTAATAAAGCTTATTTTTTAAATAATTAGGATATTTTGAATTTGCAAAGGCAGGGAAATGTTTCAAACATCATGATTTATCTCTGAATTACCTATAAGTTAAATTTCTGTTTTCAACCAATTCAGGAATCTCTAAAAAATTTAACAGACATGTGTTCATTGGCATACTAATTTGTACTCCTTACCAAAATAAAAGAAAAAAGAAAAAAAGATGGACTGTCAGGCATTTTCTTACTTTCAGGAAATAATGCAGATGTAATTTACTATAAAAATTTTTTCACAATGTTTTAAAGAGTTATACTGAAACTAAGCAGTACCATATTGGGCTCCTGGGCACTGAAGCCTTTCCTTGTTCCACTTTTCTTGTTTGCAGGAAATATTCTCCAGTTTCCATTACCTTCCTTGAGCTTCAAAGGGCAGATCTGAACAGTTGCTACCCAGGAAATGGAGGAGATGCAGAGACAAGGGGGAACAGTCCAAAAAACGACACTGCAGGCTTGGGATGAGGTCCTGTTTCTACCTCAAGGGATACATATAACACTATCTTTGAACTTTGCTACAGAACTAAAAATTCCAACAAATGGAAGATGAAGTACTTGATGAAGCAATCCTCATTTCAGAGAAGGTGAAGGTGTGATAGTCTCAAGAACCAGAGAAGATCATCCAGAGACCACTTGAATCCACATTAATAGAGTGCAGACCCTGAACACAAACTAATTCTCATGAGCAACCCTGTCCTTGAACCATTGCTATATAACCACTCACAAAATCCTTCCAGCTTGGGACACACAGTTTTGAGGGGTACAAGTCCTGTGTACCCATTTGCTTGGCAAAAAAATAAAACTATATTTTTCTACTTCACCCAAACTCTGTCTCCAAAGTTCAGTTAAACACTATGCACAGAGGCTGAGTTTTTGGTATCAATACCCCAAACAAAACTATTTTTCTCATATAAAATTATTTGAAATTTGAACATAATTTTACTTCTTAGTAAGAGTGACAAATACTGCCTGATCTTTTGGGTGAGGTAGGGTAGGGGTGGGTGGTTCCATAATAATCCTACACATGCCCCTAGAAACTATATGCAAGTTCAATTCAGTTCAGTTCAGTCGTCTCCAACTGTGACCCCATGGACTGAAGCATGCCGGGCCTCTCTGTCCATAACCAACTCCCAGAGTTTACTCAAACTCATATCCATTGAGGCAGTGATGCCATCCAACCATCTCATCCTCTGTCATCCCCTTCTCCTCCCACCTTCAATCTTTCCCAGCATCAGGGTCTTTTCAAATGAGTCAGTTCTTTGCATCAGGTGGCCCAAGTATTAGAGTTTCAGCTTCAGCATCAGTGCATCCAATGAATATTCAGGATGGATTCCCTTTAGGATGGACTGGTTGGATCTCCTTGCAGAGATGCAAAGAACTATATGCAAAGAACAACTTGTATTTTCAGTTATTGTGAAACTGAAACCATTTACAACAGATTGGGAATTGAACCCATGTGCTTGGACTTGAACTCGGCCAAAACCCAGTTTGAGCCTTGAACCCATGTGGATGGGATTCAAACCTAGCCAAAACCCTGCTTGGGACTTGAACCCACATGGCTGGGACTCAAACCCAGCCTAAACCCATGGTACCTGGTTTCAGGACCTAATGAAGCTCAGGTTCTTGATGCCTCATTGCAGAAAGAATTCAGTGAGAGACAAAGTGATAGGTAACTAGTGGATTTATTCACTTACAGAGAGAAGCACACTCCACAAACAGAATGTGGGCCATTCCAGAGAGCTAGTGTGGCTGCAAAATGTGGTGTGGCTAGTTTTTATAGATTGGGTAATTTCATATGCTATTGAGTGGGAGGATTATTCCAACTATTTTTGGGAAGGCGTGGAGGTTTCTAGAATTTGGGCTGCCACCCACTCCTTGGTCTTTTAACAGTGCCTTGGAATTCTCATGCATCTCTGGGTGTGTCATTTCACTTGCTGACTGAGAATCAAGGTCTACTCTTGTCTGCCATCTTGGTCCCATTTGATTCTGACCAGTTTATCTTGTGTCCTTGGGCTATGTTATTTATTCAAAAGTTGTGCCCTGTCCCTTTTCCTCCTGTTACAAAACCTTGTGGCAATCAAACAACTAGGCATATAATAAAATCATAAGGCTCATGTGGATAATTTTTTTCATTAGGAAAAACATGACGAGTTGATGTGGGTTCAAGACTATTATGAAAATAAATTCATGAAATCGGAAAATAAAACTTTTTTTTACATGTACAACAATAGTTTTTTGTTGTTGTTGTTCTTTATTTCTTTAAGTTCAATATGAATTGGTTTGGAGATGCATTACAAAATTTTCAATTTACCTTAGGCTGTCAAAAATAAAGTAGTAAAGCTCCATGTCTGAATCCTCAGTGAAGAGTATGGTCAGAGGTAAATCATGGCAGATAAAACTGAAGCAATTTTATGTTCCACTTTAATTCTCTATCAAATATGTGGACACAAGAAGTGCATCGCCCAAGGGCATCTCTTTGGGTTTAGGCTAGTGGCAAATCATGACAGGAATTCAACCTTTCCCTTACAGGATGCTTATAAACTGACAAAATCAGGTTAATGTGAACACCAAGGTCAACCACAAAAGGAAAAGACTTTCACAAAAAGGCAGCCTAAGGTAGATTAGTATTTAAGGATAGCAAACAAGTGTAATTGATCAATGGCACACATGTGCAACCTTGGGTTCCTTAGTACATCTGGCAGACAACCCTTTCCTACCCACATCTTACCCTCTATTCCCAAAGCATTATCCATTGTTCTTAATTCACTAAAAATGACTTTACAAATAACTATTTCAAAATGTTGATAAGTTAACTGTCCTTTATAACCCTTCAAAAAGAAAGATGAATTGTAAAGATAATACTTTGTCAAACTTTGATTATTAAAAGACAGAAAACCATACACTGTGTGTTTACTTTGGTATGAATCTGGCAAGTATCTGAAGTAAAAAATATTTATCCAAATATTTACAAATTTTATTTTTCCTCATGGAATAAAATGTATAGAAAGCATGCTTATTTTTAAAAATAATATAGGATTCTGTAAAGAAGACTTCTGCTCTTATATGAAGATTCAAGTTGCCTTATATCTTAGTCTATTAAATTTTTTTAGAAAAATAATAATAGGATTTATTAAGTGCAAAGGAACTGTTTTAAAACATGTGTAAAACTGTCATAGTAGATTTCTTTGAATAAATTTTAGGATGGTTTATTGTCTTGACCCGTGGCACTAATCAGTATTGTTACAAGTCTTAGCTCTGATGCTGGTAAGATTGTACTAAATGTCACGTCACCTTGCCTGCACCTCTCTCTTCCCACTCCTCCAGCTCCCCAGGAGGGAATCAGATAACTGTAAATTTCACAAAATATTCTGCTGAGAGCATTGTAGCAAGCTGGTCTATGAGATTATATCTCTGAAGTTGTCAGTTCTGAGATTCTTCTATGGAATGACCTCAAGGAGCAAATATATTGTAATCACTCACTTTATACAAGAGGATACATGAGGTTAAAGGTGGTGCTGAGCCTGCTGTTCTGTAGTTACACTAAAGCCAAAGTAAGAAGGAACCTGCTTGTACTGCACCATGGGCAAAGGAGGTTGGAAAAAATCAAAACATTTCTTGTAAGTGGGTAAAGTTTTACCAATGAAAGCTATTTTGGAAAACCTTTTGCTAGAACTCTCTACACATAAGAACATATCTTATAGTTAGCACCCTCACTGAAGATGTTTCTACTTGCAAAGAACTCAAGAATGGCAAACAAAGTGTTGAAGTGCATCATCTTTCTCAGTTCTCACAAATATAGAAAAGTAAAGAAAAGGAAGATAATGCAACACAGGGAAACCCAGGAGGGTTCTCACAGCTGGCCAGCAGTGGCTCCCATCTCTTCACTCACAATGCAAACTATGTAATTTTCAAAAGACAGCCCAGGATACCTGTGCAAATGCTTCTTCATGAGTGGGTATATACATCTACATGATTATATTTTATTTTTAGATTTACAGTAATTGTTAGATAAATTGTTAA
Organism: Bos taurus; assembly: GCF_002263795.3. Lineage (NCBI taxonomy): Eukaryota > Metazoa > Chordata > Mammalia > Artiodactyla > Bovidae > Bos > Bos taurus. The sequence continues at coordinate 47,992,318 of NC_037333.1, read as the reverse complement.
GGAAATATCAGCATTAAAAATAAAATACTAAGAGGCTGACTTGAGTTGACCACAATTTATGTAAATAGTTTACAGACTCTGAAGATTTACTTCATTCATGACTTCAAACTCCCTTGTCGTTCCAAATTATGCCTTTTCCTTAATGAGTGAACCAAGGCAGGAATTTCTGCTGAATTGGGCAAATTCTGTAGTAACTGTGTGATTTGAACAAATTTCCATTAGCTTCTTAAAAGAAATCATGAAATTGATTTTCATCTGTGAACGGAAACAGGATGTGAAAATTCCCCAGAGAAAGGAAAGAAAGAAAGATCGTCAATTGTAAACACAATGCTGAAAAGTATTCAGGATATTTAACATGGAATATAATTTAATCAAACCCTCATGAAAGTCATGATGGCTATAAAACATATTAGATATTTCTTACACATATGTATTATATTCAGTGTCTACCTTTAAATAGCATTGAAAAGGATGAATAGCATCAAGGATATATATTATTTAGGTTGAAACTGGGGTGTCCAAGCCACATAAATGTTTTGTTATACAAGATTTAAACCCTTCCAAACCAATCTTCCAATACAAGTTTCATGAGCATAAAGACACTTAATAAGTACCACTGAATGATGACTAATTTTCTAAATTATTGGCTAATTAATCTGCTGTGAATTTAGTTGATGAATTCAGCCCTCTAAGTCAGAAGCTTGTAGGGTGGGCAGTCTCAAATTAATTCTTCTTAAAAAACTAGAAAACTAGAACTATCCTATTAATTCATGCTATGTGTAACTGACTGGAGAAAATATTTTGAAATTGTACAGGTAATTTTGCCTTTTCATTTTCCTTTAGTACTAAATAGCAAACATGTCAGTTCATTCTACTTTTCACAGGATCCTACAATCAAAGCATATCTTTAAGTAAGTATTGGTATTATGGTCTTAGAGGTTCTAGTTGAGGTTTTGCAATTTAGCCATACAAAATATTTTTGAAATAAATATGAATTTAGTGTGAAGAGGCTGTGATGTGATCTACTGGCAAATCAATATAAACAAAGTAGTTGTCCAAGACTGCACATAATAGGAAGGGCCAAATAAGTCCTTAGTAATGGGCTCAATAAAGGACAGAAATGGTATGGACCTAAGATAAGTGGAAGATATTAAGAAGAGGTGGCAAGAAACACAACAGAAGAACTGTACAAAAAAGATTTTCATGACCCAGATAATCACAATGGTGTGATCACTCACACTCACCTAGAGCCAGACATCCTGGAATGTGAAGTCAAGTGGGCCTTAGGACGCATCGCTACGAACAAAGCTAGGGGAGGTGATGGAATTCCAGTTGAGCTCTTTCAAATCCTGAACGATGATGCTGTGAAAGTGCTGCACTCAATATGCCAGCAAACTTGGAAAACTCAGCAGCGGCCACAGGACTGGAAAAGATCAGTTGTGATTCCAATCCCAAAGAAAAGAAATGTCAAAGAATGCTCAAACTACCATGCAATTGCACTCATCTCACATGCTAGTAAAGTAATGCTTAAAATTCTCCAAGACAGGCTTCAGCAATACATAAATCATGAACTTCCAGATGTTCAAGCTGGATTTAGAAACAGCAGAGGAACCAGAGATCAAATTGCCAACATCCGCTGGATCATCAAAAAAGCAAGAGAGTTCCAGAAAAACATCTATTTCTGCTCCATTGACTATGACAAAGCCTTTGACTGTGTGGATTACAATAAACTGTGGAAAATTCTGAAAGAGATGGGAATACTAGACCACATGACCTGCCTCTTGAGAAACCTATATGCAGGTCAGGAAGCAAGAGTTAGAACTGGAATTGGAACAACAGACTGGTTCCAAATAGGAAAAGGAGTACATAAAGGCTGTATATAGTCACCCTGCTTATTTACCTTATATGCAGAATACACCATGAGAAACGCTGGGCTGGATGAAGCACCAGTTGGAATCAAGATTGCCGGGAGAAATATCAATAACCTCAGATATGCAGATGATACCACTCTTATGGCAGAAAGTAAAGAAGAACTAACGAGCCTCTTGATGAAAATGAAAGAGAAGAGTGAAAAAGTTAGCCTAAAGCTCAACATTCAGAAAACTGAGATCATGGCATCTGGTCCCATCACTTCATGGCAAATAGATGGGGAAACAGTGGCTGACTTTATTTTGGGGGACTCCAAAATCACTGCAGATGGTGATTGCAGCTATGAAATTAAAAGACGCTTACTCCTTGGAAGGAAAGCTATGACCAACCTAGACAGCATATTCAAAAGCAGAGACATTACTTTGCCAACAAAGGTCCATCTAGTCAAGGCTATGGTTTTTCCAGTAGTCATGTATGGAGGTGAGAGTTGGACCATAAGGAAAGCTGAGCGCCAAAGAATTGATGCTTTTGAACTGTGGTGTTAGAGAAGACTCTTGAGAGTCCCTTGGACTGCAAGGAGATCCAACTAGTCCATCCTAAGGAAACCAATCCTGGATGTTTATTGGAAGGACTGATGATGAAGCTGAAACTCCAATACTTTGGCCACCTGGTGTGAAGAATTGACTCATTGAAAAAGACCCTGATTCTGGGAAAGAGAAGGCAGGAAGAGAATGGGATGACAAAGGATGAGATGGTGGGGTGGCATCACTGATTAGATGGAAAAGAGTTTGAGCAACTGTGGGAGTTGGTGATGGACAGGGAAGCGTGGCATGCTATAGTCCATGGGGTCACAAAGTTTTGGACATGACTGAGCAACTGAACTAAACTGACAATAAATATTTACTTTAAAAATGGTTGTGAATTATATTCTATTGCATGAAAATGGTGGCAGAGCAGCTTCAACATAATTTTTGTGAATCAAGAAGGGTAGGTTTACTAGTATTTTCAACTATGCTTTGTATGCTTTCAGATATTGTTGATATAAATATGCAAAAAATGTACAGCCTACACCGTTGGTTGTTATCATCATCTACCTACCTGCCTTCCTTGCAGGAGTTCTTATTTGTATAAGCAGCTTGCCTATATATAACTCAGCAAAGATAATCCCTGTCCATGGTCCATGGTAAAACATTCTTAACCCAAGTTTAAGCTAATCAGCATTGCTCCATTTATGTACTGAAAATGAGTATTTGGCTCAGTTTTGACTAATGTATCCTGAGAGGGATTCAGAAAGGAAACTTCTAGATAATCTTCACTAAAACAAAAAGGCAAAATGAAAGAATGAAGGAAAGAAAGAAAGAAAAGGAAGGAAGGAAGGAAGAAAGGAAAGGATGAGAGGTGTCATAGCTTCTTTTCAGTCATTACGTGATACACAGTCACATCTCTATACTGAGGAAGGCTTTTATCTCTATAAAATCCGTCTCAAGTCTATAGTGATTCACTACCTTTAATAGTAAGTGTCCAAAAATTAGATGATAGATTGCATAATAGTGATGACAGCTAAATTTAGTTTGTCTGTAGTTGGTTACGGGCTTCCCAAGTTGCGCTAGTGGTTAAAAAAAAAAAAAAAAAAAACCTGCCTACCAATGCAAAAAACAAAAGATACAGGTTCAGTCCCTGGATTGGAAAGTTCCCCTGGAGGAGGAAACAACAACCCATTCCAGTATTCTTGCCTGGAGAATCCCATGGACAGAGGAGCCTAAGGGTTACAGTCCATAGGGTTGCAAAAAGTCAGACATGTTTCAATCATAAGTCTGATATTGATCTCTACATATTCTACATATTCATAATAAATGCCAGTAGCAGAGCATGTTATCGATTCTGGTAGTCTGATTTATTTAAATTTCTAAATAAGATTTTTACAGCCAAACATGTGGAGATATCAATCTATGAAGGAGATCCAGGTTCCAAAAAATCAATATAAAATGATCTATCATTGGCAAAAAATATCATAATCAAAAAAAATTGCAATATAATTTTCAGTCTTTGGAGGTACAGTTTATACAGCTAGGTGTTTAAAGTGCCTGGGATTTAATTGCTTTAAATTTCTTCAAATCAATGAAAATGTGGAGGAAATAAAAATATATTATCTCAAGTATTCAAAATGAAGTTAAATCTCAAAGTCACTATTAAAAACTTTTTTTTCACTTTGATTTGTATATATTACTTTGGAGATAAATATAGTCGACTTAAGAAAGTAAGCTGGACACTTTGCCAAAGTGATCACAAATTCAGTGGACACTTACTGGACTGTGGGGCACCTTATATACTAAAGCTACTTCCTCTCATAACCACTTTTAAAGAGAAAGAGTATTTTGTCAACAAATATTGAAATTGAACTTTAGAAAGATAGCAGACAGGGAATATAAAAGTAGTTCTTGTTTCTCTTAAAGTACCTAGAAATGAAAGGTGGAATAAAAAAATAATAATAGTTTAAAAAGCAAGAACATGTATTCTTGGGGAAAGTTAAATAAGTACAAAAAAATAAAGAGTCCTTAAAGATACAAAGTAGGCAGATGTACTCAACTGAAAAATAAATCTCAAATGCCTGTTAAAGAATCTGGTACTTATTATTAGATATTATTTATCTATTCAGATGCTCCAGTTTCAAAAACAATGAATACCAAGAACAGCATAAGCACCTATGACAACTTTCAGAGTGATTATTAAAGGACAGTACCTGGCAGAATTGGACTGAAAAGTTCTTTCTTACCCAGCTTCTACTCAGCTTTCAACTACCAAGGTCTTTTCCCACAGATTAAAGCAAGGTTTTTGGGTTAAAAAGAAAATGAGGTACCCATATTGCAATCTTAACATCCACAACAAAGGCTACTATTGAAAACTCCTGGCAGCAATCTACTTTTGATAATCACTAGAAATAAATTCCTTACATCAAAAGCTACTTTTTTGCTTCCATCCATCCCTTAATCTTGCATCAATTCTTCTAGCCAGCTCTAATCTAAGAAAATACATTGAAAGGGATTCATAAATGTAGAACCCAGCTTATCTCTGTAACACTAGCACATTTAAACACATTTCCCACAAGGCTTGAAAAATGAAAGCAAAGATTATACATTTTTGCTAAATTCGAATTTGTTATAAAAAATATGCATATAAAATATTTTTCTTTCAAAATAAAAATGACTTATTTTGCCTATTTAGGATAATACTCTCATGACTTAGATTACCTAATTTATCAAATAGAAGCACTCCAATGATAAAACAGATATTGCATTTTGCCATACATTAATATTGAGATGTAAGTAAGGAATAGCAATATGCGATTTTTAAATGAGTATTCCCTATACAGTCACATCATGGACACATACAAAGTCAGATAGAAACTAAATGACTCATGGATTGTATACTCCTTGTCACTAATCTAGTCTTTAAGCCTAATAAAAAGAAATGTATGGCAAATGTTCAGGCTTTCCTGAGGTTGTCCAGATGTGTTTACTACAATAGGAAATGAAGCAGACTAAATATATACACCAAAGTCTAGACATTTTATTCAAGAACAAAAAGACAGAAAACACACACTCATATATTCCACTCCTCATTAGGCAGAATAATAGCCCCCTAAAAATGCAGATGTTCAAATTGCTGGAAACTGTTACTATGTTATGAGAATTAAGATTGCTCATGGAATGAAGATTGCTAATTTAATGACTTTACCATGGAAAGATTATCCTGGATCATCCATACAGGCCCAAAATAATCATAAGTTCTTCACCAGTGGGTGATACAGATATGGAGGTTGAAGTGATGCAATGAGAAAAGGCCTTAACCTGCTGTTGCTGGCTTTGAAGATCAAAAGAGAGGAGCATGAGGCAAGTAATGACCAGGCTTTGGAGTTACACACATCTGGCTGAATAGTGTGAAAAGTGTTCTTAACTTTGGAGGATGGTGGTCATACTTTTGGGGGGAACAATTCAGAACAGAGTCACAAAGTTTCCAAGCATGAAACATATGTAGGAGTTATGAAAATATAATGTAAACTTTGGAATAAATCAGAAATATGTTATCCAGACAAGTAAAAATATATCAGCAAAAAAGGCAATACTTTTGTAATACTTGAGATACTATATAAGGTTGGAAAGTACAAGGAGTCCAAAAGATCTAGGTTCAAATCTCAGAACTGTGGCTTCCTTGGTGGCTAAGAGGGTAAAGAATCTGCCTGCAATGCAGGAGTTGTGGGATTGATCCCTGGGTTGTGAAGATCCCCTGGAGGAGAAAATGGCAACCTACCCCAGTATTCTTGCCTGAAAAATCCCAGGAACAGAAGACCTAGAGTCCAAAGGGTTGCAAAGAGTCTGAAATGACTGAGCACACACACGCACAAGCACACAAAGCAATAATATTACAAAAAGACTAGTACTTTATCCAAATTTCTGTAAATGTTAGCTACTGATAGCAACAGAATAGTTATTAGAATTTGAGAAAAAAAGTTAAGTTTCATGAGGCAGCAACCTGTGAGGAAATTTAGGAAGAAAGACAAAAACATTAATTGGTAGAAGAACATCATCTACAAATACAACTTCTAAATGTATTCTTTTTATCATTGATTCTGTAAATTGAAATAAGTCATTATAATAAATATTCCATTAGAAATATAGTCTATGGAAGAATCTATAAAAATGTTGTATTACTGTGTTGTATATCTGAAACTAATATAATCTCAAAGTGAGCCATACTTCACTTGAAAAAGAAATATAGTGTATTTATTTAATGAATTAGTAGTACCTTGTGATAAGTTAGTACATATTTGATGCCATTCATTTTCTAATCTCATAATAGATATCTACCAAACTTATAGTGGTGAGAAAAATCTCTATTAACACAGTAAAGAATTTTATAAAATAGAATCATAGGCACCTAAAATGAGCATAATATAAATGTCTTGATTCAAATATTTTCTAAATTATAAAAAATTCTATCCGTGATATTTCATAGGCGCCATTCTAAAAACTCTTAAAAAGAAAAAAAAAATTATGACATTCCTATACTCAAATATTTTTAGAGAACATTTTATAATATATCCCATCTTAAGGAGTCACAATGTTCAAATACACTAGACTTATTGGGTGTTATGGAGTCCTGGCCTAATCAAATTATTTAACTTTGTCTAGCATAGTGCTTTTTTTTTTTTTTAATCCACTATTCTATCACCAAAAGATTTATTTTTGTAACATGCCATGGGACAATTCTTCTGTGGTAAAACAATTTGTAATATACAAATTTAGAATTTAGGATAATAAAACAAATCTATCATTTTTTTTAATTATTTGTTTTTGATACAGTTCAGTTCAGTTTAGTCACTCAGTTCTGTCCGACTCTTTGCGATACCAAGAATTGCAACACGCCAGGCCTCCCTGTCCATCACCAATTCCTGGAGTTCACGCAGACTCACGTCCATCGAGTCAGTGATGCCATCCAGCCATCTCATCCTCTGTTGTCCCCTTCTCCTCCTGTCCCCAATCCCTCCCAGCATCAGAGTCTTTTCCAATGAGTCAACTCTTCCCATGAGGTGGCCAAAGTACTGGAGTTTCAGCTTTAGCATCATTCCTTCCAAAGAAATCCCAGGGCTGATCTCCTTCAGAATGGACTGGTTGGATCTCCTTGCAGTCCAAGGGACTCTCAAGAGTCTTCTCCAACACCACAGTTCAAAGCATCAATTCTTTGACGCTCAGCTTTCTTCACAGTCCAACTCTCACATCCATACATGACCATAGGAAAAACCATAGCCTTGACAAGAAGGACCTTTGTTGGCAAAGTAATGTCTCTGCTTTTCAATATGCTGTCTAGGTTGGTCATAACTTTTCTTCCAAGGAGTAAGCGTCGTTTAATTTCATGGCTGCAATCACCATCTGCAGTGATTTTGGAGCCCAAAACAAATGAAGTCTGACACTGTTTCCACTGTTTCCACATCTATTTCCCATGAAGTGATGGGACTGGATGCCATGATCTTCGTTTTCTGAATGTTGAGTTTTAAGCCAACTTTTTCACTCTCCTCTTTCACTTTCAGCAAGATGCTGTTTAATTCCTCTTCACTTTCTGTCATAAGGGTGGTGTCATCTGCATATCTGAGGTTATTGATATTTCTCCCAGCAACCTTGATTTCAGCTTGTGCTTCTTCCAGCCCAGCATTTCTCATGATGTACTCTGCATATAAGTTAAATAAGCAGGGTGACAATATATAGCCTTGACATACTCCTTTTCCTATTTGGAACCAGTCTGTTGTTCCATGTCCAGTTCTAACTGTTGCTTCCTGACCTGCATATAGATTTCTCAAGAGGCAGGTCAGGTGCTCTGGTATTCCCATCTCTTTCAGAATTTTCCACAGTTTATTGTGATCCCGACAGTCAAAGGCTTTGGCATAGTCAATAAAGCAGAAATAGATGTTTTTCTGGAACTCTCTTGCTTTTTCGATAATCCAGCAAAGGTTGGCAATTTGATCTCTGGTTCCTCTGCCTTTTCTAAAACCAGCTTGAACAACTGGAAGTTCACGGTTCACTTATTGCTGAAGCCTGGCTTGGAGAATTGTGAGCATGACTTTACTAGTATGTGAGATGAACGCAATTGTGTGGTAGTTTGAGCATTCTTTGGCATTGCCTTTCTTTGGGATTGGAATGAAAACTAACCTTTTCCAGTCTTGTGGCCACTGCTGAGTTTTCCAAATTTGCTGGCATATTGAGTGTGGCACTTTCACAGCATCATCGTTCAGGATTTGAAAGAGCTCAACTGGAATTCCATCACCTCCACTAGCTTTGTTCATAGTGATGCTTTCTAAGGCCCACTTGACTTCACATTCCAGGATGTCCGGCTCTAGGTGAATGATCACACCATCGTGGTTATCTTGGTCATGAAGATCTTTTTTGTACAGTTCTTCTGTGTATTCTTGCCACCTCTTTTTAATATCTTCTGCTTCTTTTAGGTCCATACCATTTTTGTCCTTTATCGAGCGCATCTTTGCATGAAATGTTCCTTTGGTATCTCTAATTTTCTTGAAGAGATCTCTAATCTTTCCCATTCTGTTGTTTTCCTCTATTTTTTTGCATTGATCACTGAGGAAGGCTTTCTTATCTCTTCTTGCTATTCTTTGGAACTCTGCATTCAGATGCTTATATCTTTCCTCTTATCAGTGGAGAAATAATTCCAAAAGAATGAAGGGATGGAGCCAAAGCAAAAACAATACCCAGCTGTGGATGTGACTGGTGATAGAAACAAGGTTCGATGCTGTAAAGAGCAATATTGCATAGGAACCTGGAATGTCAGGTCCATGAATCAAGGTAAATTGGAAGTGGTCAAACAAGAGATGGCAAGAGTTAACGTCGACATTCTAGGAATCAGCAAACTCAAATGGACTGGAATGGGTGAATTTAACTCAGATGACCATTATATCTACTACGGCGGGCAGGAATCCCTTAGAAAAAATGGAGTAGCCATCATGGTCAACAAAAGAGTCTGAAATGCAGTACTGGTTGCAATCTCAAAAATGACAGAATGATCTCTGTTCATTTCCAAGGCAAACCATTCAATATCACATTAATCCAAGTCTATGCCCCAACCAGTAATGCTGAAGAAGCTGAAGTTGAACGGTTCTATGAAGACCTACAAGACCTTTTAGAACTAACACCCAAAAAAGATGTCCTTTTCATTATAGGGGACTGGAATGCAAAAGTAGAAAGTCAAGAAACACCTGGAGTAATAGGCAAATTTGGCCTTGGAATACGGAATGAAGCAGGGCAAAGACTAATAGAGTTTTGCCAAGAAAATGCACTGGTCATAACAAACACCCTCTTCCAACAACACAAGAGAAGATTCTACACATGGACATCACCAGATGGTCAACACTGAAATCAGATTGACTATATTCTTTGCAGCCAAAGATGGAGAAGCTCTATACAGTCAACAAAACCAAGACCAGGAGCTGACTGTGGCTCAGATCATGAACCCCTTATTGCCAAATTCAGACTTAAATTGAAGAAAGTAGGGAAAACCACTAGACCATTCAGGTATGACCTAAATCAAATCCCTTATGATTATACAGTGGAAGTGAGAAATAGATTTAAGGGACTAGATCTGATAGACAAGAATGACCGATGAACTAGGGACGGAGGTTCGTGACATCGTACAGGAGACAGGGATCAACACCATCCCCATGGAAAAGAAATGCAAAAAAGCAAAATGGCTGTCTAGGAGGCCTTACAAATAGCTTTGAAAAGAAGAGAAGCAAAAAGCAAAGGAGAAAAAGAAAGATATAAGAATCTGTTTGTAATTAATGATGTCCAATGAAAGTTTCTGCTACAATAGAAATATTCTCTATCTGTGATATACAATGCAGTAAGCACAAAACAGTTGCTTAATTACTGTTGGTGAAATAATTAAATACATAGTGATATTTTAAAATTATGGAATTAAATAAACTACAGGAAATGGTAGGATTTTCACATTTTAAAACCCTTAAAATGCAGGTGCAAGAATTTGAGCTGTAATATAGCATCATATTGTTATAAAATATAGCCATTTGTATCAAAGGCTCATTGTTTCAAAAGTTGAAGAAGCTCCTATCATTTTGTAAAGCTATACTTCTTAAAATGTTCTTCATTATTTTGGATTGAAATGTCATTTTCCATATCCAACACACCTTGATAGGAGTCCAGAATAGCAAAAAAAATACATTCAGTGCAGTTTTTCCATCAAATATACCAAAGACAAACAGAGAAAATGAAAATGTTTATCTAACGTGACCAAATCTTTTCAAGTTAAATATGATACTTTAGAACAAACTATTGTTAGCTGCAAAAAAATTTATATAACAGCCCTAAGAAATGTAATATTTGTATATATATGCAATATCTACATATATCCCCAATCTTTAAATTAAATGTTAAACTCAACATCACCTGACCAAAAACCGTATAATTTATATGCAAAACGTTTGGCTCACTGTGAAACCAGTATAATTTACTCACACCAATAAAAGTAATTGCTGAAAAGAAAGATTTATTACTCAGTCAATCCAATATATTATAAACACAAACCAATATACAGCGGCAATCAATTTATTATACTATATAAAGCATTTCATGTGGAAACCAATTTATAATAAACCAAAGACAGTGCTGACCACATTTTTAAAAAGCTTGATATAATATTCACATAAATTCCACACAAAAAATTGAAACTTGACTTTGTAGATATCTCAGAAACACTGCTCTTTTTTTTTTCAGTGTCAACTTTCAAGGTAGTCAAATATTTGTAAAAACTATGTTTCTTTTATTCCCATTGTGATTATGAAAGAAAGGAATTATTAACAAAACAGAGGTAGATTCTCCTTTAAAAGCTTAGAATTCTTCAAATCTGGTTAAGTAGTGGAATGCACTATGAAATAGCAGCTGCAGAAGCACATTTTTGCTGACTTCGGTTTTATTTAAAGAAACAATTTAGCAGGACGGATTTTGCAAACAGTAACACATTTCTCCAATTCATATTTTAGATTTGCTGTAGCCAAAGGATCACTTGCCAGAGTAATAAAGCCTCTGTAACTTGAAATGGGTAGGTGTTTCTAAAACATTTCAATTATTCTCTAGATGACTCTGAGAGATATGTGTCAAATAAATTTTAGGTATGCAAAATGAAACACTTAGAGGCAGTTGCAATGTCCTTTCTCATGAAATCCCATCTCTTCTGTCCTTACACATGAATAATTATGTGCAGAGCTTTCTACGGATTAACAAATAGGGAAGGAAAAAAAAGGCAGGGAAATTTTAGGGGACAGCTTTCCAAATTCATTTCAGTGCAATTCAACTGACTGAGATTCATTAAGGTGTGTTTATTTTACTGCCAATGAGACAAGTAAAAATAATAATCCTAGTCATCATGGTGGCAAGTTATTGATCCCAAGTATCTTTCAGGATTTCTTCCAAAATTAATGACAAGAGCAGTTACTCTCAAACCTGTGAGCACAGATTATGCAGAACTAACTTTAAGGTGCTCAATTTCTATCCAATATGGGTTATATTTTAAAATTAAAATCATCTATGATTATAGGTTATCTGCAATTTACCTGGTGACACAACCAGATACTTCCTTTTAAAGTGATAATTTATTTTATAAAAGGAAGTTTCTCACTGTTCCTTAATAAAAGCTTATTAAACCAATTAAATAAGGAAGACATTAGATTGAAGTGATTAGATTGAAATGGTTCTAATGCCATGGTGATCTGTAGAAGAAAATCAGAATCTGAGCTGAAAGCTGTCTCAAAGTTACAAATTTGAAACTTAAGTGCAACCAATAACGTACAGTCAACTAGAATTTAAGCTATAGACAATTAATAGTTTTCTTACTTTGTTTCTGCCTTCTTTCTATAAAAGTCTCTTTGCACTCCCCACCCACCCACAGGCAGCTCCTATCTTCAGCCTTCCTAACCACTTTCAGCGTGAAGATGTCCAGTTGGAATAAAGTTGCTCAAATAAAATTAAAAAATATTAATATGCCTCCGTGTATTTTTAACAGGCTTTACTTTTATACACTCAGTTTAAAATAGTTTTATACAACTTCTCAACAGGTAAAAGTATCTGTCTTCAATGCAGGAGATGCAGGTTCCATTCCTAGGTGGGGAAGGTACCCTGGAGGAGTTAATGGCAACCCACTCCAGTATTCTTGCTGAAATATCCCATGGACAAAGGACCCTGGTGAGCTATATAGTCCTAAGGGTCACAAAGAGTCAGACAGTACTGAGCACACACTGGATACAACTTCTCAACCTGTCGAAACCCTGATTACTTTTTTCTAGTCTTGAATTTTATTTTATTTCTCATGTCTACCATTTCTTGCTATAAAGTGACATTTGGAAATGATACTGAGCAGGACCCAGTGGGACTCCTGGGAGCAAAAGCTTTTCTGTTTCCCCTATTTCTTGACCACTAGAAATACATTTTATTCACCCTCCAAGACCTTCCCTGAGTTCCAAAGAGGTAGATTCAAACAGTTGCTAATTAGGGAAGGGAGGGGACTCAAGAGACAAGGGAGGAACAGTCAAGAGAAACAATAGTTCAACCTTAGGGCAAAGTCCTGGTTCCCCTGAAGGGATATACATAACAATATCTTTGAGAGGTTTTGCTGATACTGAAGTCCCCACCTGGTGGGAGAAATTAGGGATATACTGCCCACCAGCACATAGACCCCAGACTAGTTGACAATGCTGACTCCCACTTATCTCACCAGTGGCCAATCAGAAGTATGTCTATGAGCTGATTATGCCCTCTTTGAACATTACTATAAAATGTATCACTATACCTTTCAGGTAGGGATCTTCGGAAATTAATTTGTTGTCTGGATACAGAGGCAGAATACAGCTTCAAAAAGAGTACCCAAGAGCTCAAGTGCATCCTTTAATATTAGGATATATAAACTGAGGTCTGGGAGTAATAAATTGCTTAGCCTATCTCTGTCTAGCTATGGGGCATCTTTTCCCACTATGACAAAACGTGTATATTGTAATTCAAAAGTAGATAGTATCTGTGAACTCTGCCAGACACCTTGCTAAGAATTTCATATTCAGTATCTTGTTTAATAAAAAACAATAGATCTATGAATTGTTACATTATTTTTGCAGTCATTTTAAATAAAGAAGTCTTTTTAGCCCATAATTTTCTTAGTTGATTAAAAGTCCATCATAATTATAATAGTAAATTGGTTATTCAGGATCTGTAAATTTTCCCTTCATTTATGCTGATCTGGGTGTGAACAGAGGAAACAGAAAATTATGATTTGGCATAGATTCCAGTCTAGGCCAATATTTCTTCGTCCTTCCAACTACACTATATCATTTCCCAATTTTAGGCCCACTGCTTCATTAGGGAAAATAAATACATACACATGAATAAGCAAATACGAGCAAAGTCAAGAAGACACACACACACACACACACACACACACACACGAGAATTAACTTAAACATTGACTTCCAGGAGTGTTTACAACATTAAAGTGGTGATACAGATAGCCTGCTACGTTCCTATTCCATGGAATTTCCCAGGCAAGAATTCTGGAGTGGCTTGCCATTTCCCTCTCCAGGAGATCTTCCTGACCCAAGGATCAAATCTATATCTTCTACTTGGCAGGCAGTTTCTTTACCACTGAACTACCTGGGAAGCTAGCATAGTTTATCCTTTTAAATCTTCATATTGTCATTTCAGGTATTTTCACAATCATTTCACATTTTTTTTTTTTACCTTCTATATGATAAAATGGCAGATATTTTCTTTGTCTTATCATCATGTCCCTAACATATCATAGTGCTTTGCAAGTATGAGATGTGTAAATATATGTTTGTGAAGGTAATATAACATTTGGATGTCTTAGTCTTTTTAGACTGCTATAACAAAATACTACAGATAGAGAGATTGTGTTCTTATAGTTCTGAAGCAGTGGAATTTCAAAATCAGGGTGCTAACATGCTCAGCTTCTGATGAGGACCCCCTTCTGGCTAGCAGACTGTCAATTTCTCCCTATGTATGCACAAGATGTAGTGAGTTAGAGAAGTCTGTGAGGTCTCTCTCAGAACACTAACTCCACTTAAAAGGGCTCCATCTTTATAAACTAATCACCTCCCAAAGGTCCCACCTCCTAATAGCATCCCCATTGGGAGTTAGGAGGAAATATATGAATTTAGGGAAATACATATTCAGACCAGAGCAGTTAGAAGCACATTTTAATGTAGGATTTGATTGGGTATTTAAAAGGAAGCTGTCTAATAAGACTAGTCTCAACTTTCCCATGTCTTGCAGTCTTACATTTTACCTTCTTTAATATTCATTTCAAGTGTTTAGCTCCTTCTCTCTCTCTCTCTTTTTTTTTTTTTGGCTGCACTGCATTACATGTGGGAGCTTAGGGACTGAACCTGAGTTTCATGTAATGGAAACATGGAGTCTTAACCAGTGGACCACCAGGGAAGTCCCTCAAATATTTCTAATGGGGCAAAGACTGAACATAAAAGGAAAAATAAGATAGGTTTGAGTGGATTTATTTGAAAATTAACGAAATTATCTGATTAGTAAGGGATAGTGTGAAATGCGAAAAGTCAGCCAAATTTAAAAGATGAAAGGGCATATTGTCATAGTCAGCAGTATTCATTACCTTTTAAAAATGATTGACTATTGAATTATGAATTCCCCATCATGTCATGTTTCAGAAAATGGGATAACTATCTTCAGGATAATTCATTTCTTCTTTTTAAATTATTCATTCATTTAATTAATAAATAATTATATGACACAAATATTTATCAGATATCAGGTTGTTTTTCAGGTGCTAAATCGCGTTGTGACCACAGGTACTCTAGCATGCCAGGTTTCTCTGTCCTCGATCATCTTCTGGAGTTTGCCCAAACACTTGCCTACTGAGTTGGTCATGCCATCCAACCATCTCGTCTTCTGTCTTACCTTTTCCCTCCTGCCTTCAATTTTTCCCAGCATCAGGATCTTTTTCCAATGAATCAGCTCTTCACATCAGGTGGCCAAACTATTGGACCTTCAGCTTCAGCATAAGTCCTTCTAATGAATATTCAGGGTTTATTTCCTTTCGGGTGGACTGGTTTGATCTCCTTGAAGATCAAGGGACCCTCAAAAGTCTTCTTCAGCATCACAATATGAAAGAATCAGTTCTTCAAGACTCACCCTTCTTTATGGTCCAGCTCTCACATCTGTGCATGACTACAAAACCATAGCTTTGACTATATGGAACTTTGTTGACAAAATGATGTCTCTGCTTTTTAGTATGCTGTCTAGATTGGTCATAGCTTTCCTTTCAAGGAGAGAGTGTCTTTTAATTTCATATCTGTAGTCACTGTCCATAGTAATTTTGGATTCCAGGAAGATTAAATCTGCCACTATTTCCACTTTTTTTCCCTTTTGTTTGCCATGAAATGATGTAACCAAATGCTATGATTTTAGTTAATTCTGTGTTAAATTTCAAGTCAACTTTTTCACTCTCCCAAGGGTCCCTTTTCAACATTCAAATTTCAGCAATCAGTCAGGAAAAACATGACCAGGAGCTGACTGTGACTCAGATCACAAACTTTTGTTGTTCAGTTGCTCTGTCGTTTCCAACTCTTTGTGACCCCATGAACTATAGCACTCCTTATTTCAAAATTCAGGCTTCAATGAAGAAAATAGAGAAAGGCACTAGGTCATTCAATTATGACCTAAATCAAATCCCTTATGATTATACAGTGGAGGTGATGAATATATCAAGGGATTACCATACATGGTAGACAGAATGCCTGAGGACAGAGGACAGAGGTTTGTAACACTGTACATGAGATGGTGACCAAAAGCATCCCAATATGGGGTCAGATTTATTCTTCCCTGTTACATTTCCAGAAACCCCTCATGCTAAGATCAGCAGATACTCACGTCCTTTAAATAAAATGGATTAGTACATTTGAACCTCCACATCCATGCATGGGAATCCAAAGATACAGAAGGCCTACCAGTACCTATGATGTTATTGTTAAAGAGTAAAAAATTAAAAGAATTATTTTCAATATTATAAAGAATTACAGATATTAGCTGCTATAAAAGATAGAAGAAAAGGAAAAGAAAGTAGCTTGAATGGGTCATTGAAGGTGTATTTGATCTCCTTTTGCCCCTATCTTTTCTTTGCCTTAAACTTATCTCTCACTTTCATTCTCAAATGGTTTGCTTTTTAGGTCTTGTCTGGGCTTTGTATGCTATTGAAGCTGAATAAAATATTAGCTGAAAATCACTAGTTCTGGTATAATTTTATTCCAAAGTAAGATGATGTTGTTATCTGAGAATTTGAGTTGGAAATCCATAATTTGTGGCTGTGCCCTTCCCCAGCTGGACCCAGAAAAGCCTTCTCTGGGAACTCCAAATCATGAGCAAAAAGCAATTTACACGGAAGAATTCTTCTCTCTAAAGAATTTGGCATTGGGGAGTGATTTATTGCAGCTTAGCTGTGTTTGTAACAATCTTAAGAGTGCTTTACATACACATGTCTACATTTACAAACTTGGATTTACTTTATAATTAATTCCTCACAATTAAATATTTTATTGCCTCACATCATGGCAAATAGATGCAGAAACAATGGAAACTGTGACAAACATTATTTTCTTGGGCTCCAAAATCACTGCAGAGGGTGCTGCAGCCATGAAGTTAAAAGACGCGTGCTCCTTGGAAGAAAACCTATGACTAAGCTAGAGAGCATATTAAAAAGCAGAGACATTACTTTGATGACAAAGGTCTGTCTAGTCAAAGCTATGATTTTCCAGTGGTCATGTATGGATGTGAGAGTTGCACCATAAAGAAAGCTGAACACTGAAGAATTGATGCTTTCGGACTATGGTGTTGGAGAAGACTCTTGCTGTCCCCTGGACATCAAGGGGATCCAATCATTGGAAAGACTGATGCTGAAGCTGAAGCTCCAATACTTTAGCCATTTGATGTGAAGAAATGACTCATTTGAAAAGATCCTGATGCTGAGAAAGATTGAAGGCAGGAGGAGAAGGGGATGACAGAAGATGAGATAGTTGGATGGCATCACCAACTCAATGGACATGAGTTTGAGCAAGCTCTGGAAGTTGGTGATGGACAGGAAGGCCTGATGTGCTGCAGTCCATGGGGTCACAAAGATTCAGACACGACTGAGTGATTGAACTGAACTGAACTGACTCCCACTGAACAGATTGCTTATTTTATATTCTCCCATATTGTCTATGTAAACATATTGAAAATACTAATGTTTTAAAATCTAGCACAGAAATAATAGTTAATTTTTATAAGTCTGATCAATTGTTGAGGCATTGTTGTAAAGCAGTAGTATCAGAGAGACAAGCCATTATAAAATAAATTTCATATCCATTAACTTTCAATTGATATCTGCTATTAAGCCAAGGAGAATAGTAGAAAAGTGAAAAGGAACTAATAATTATTCAGTATTAAAATTCAGCTAACCACTAAAAGTAGAAATGATATGTCACTAATAATGTATAATAAAAATTTCTGTATTTAAAATAACAGTGAAGACTTACTGAGAGCTTATTATGTGCCAGGTACTGTTTCAAACAGTAACATATCTAATATGAACTAATTTACTTATGCTCATAATAACTCTAAGAATTTGATAAAAAAAAAAAAAAATGAGACACAAGAAATAAGCACTGGGACGAACCAGAGGGAGGGTATGGGGAGGGAGGAGGGTTCAGGATGGGGAACACAGGCATACCTGTGGCAGATTCATTTTGATATTTGGCAAAACTAATACAATATTGTAAAGTTTAAAAATAAAATAAAATTAAAAAAAAAAAAAAAAGAAAGAAGTAACTTGCCTAAGATCACACAGCTAGTACTGATGGAGTTAAGAATCATACCCAGGATGCATTATTACACATACTCTTCCATTAACTCTTATTTTTCCCTGCTTCATACTGACTCATATCTGTACAGACACACACACACACACACACACACACACACACACACACACACACACACACAAGGCAAAATAATTTATATTTTTGCCTTATTGGGTTTCTAGCCCCAGAAAAATGTGTCATAATGTAAAAGAATTTCTTCTAAGAAATGAGAGCATATTGAGGTCTTTTCAGATGTTTTCTTGTCTACTTCAAAAAATAAAAGGTGATTTCATTGAAGACATTGCAAGAATTGTGAACCCAAACTGTTTTGAAAGTCAAGAAGAATAAAAGATGCTGCTAGTCCAGAGTAACCACCTTCTTACTATGAAAATGATGCTTTAAGATTCCTATTCCAAGTGATGGAACTGGAAACAAACTCTTTAAAAGAATCTAAAATTAAAAATAACCCTTTCAATTAAATGTGGATAATCTTTATAAAAAGTAACAATGAAAGTTTGTTGTCAAAAAAACTGTTTTGTTATACAATGAAAGATGTAGGCAAGTTTGTGTTTGTTATGTGGCATTGACCTAGTGAAGACTTATATTTGTCCTTAAATATATATGAAAAGTATACTAGCATGCAAATTCTTTTAGGAAATGGATTGCAGTCATGTGATGAAAAAAGAAATAAAACGTGTTTTAAGAGGCTTTACATGCATTTTAAAATTTCTTGATTTTCATTTTTATTACCCAAGTCATTACAAGCCTGTATCTACTATAAGTTAGCAAGAAAATCAGTTGATTCTTTTATATCCCTTTCCTGATAGCACAATGACATTAAAGCAGTATGTTTTGACACATTTATTAACAAGATCAAAGTACATTTTCCTTTAATTATATTTAGTTGATGGCCTTGACAGCTTGTAGAATTATTGCTTTATTCAAATGGGGAAGACAGATAGCATTGATATATATTTGTATAAAATAATATATATATATATGATATATAAAAGTATGCTAATAAAAGGTGTGCATAAGTAGAAAGAGTGCTTTCCTCAGGTTTTAATACATTTAAAAGGCTGTCAAAATATTTTGCTTTCTGATTTTTAGATTAAATAATCTTCTATATCTATCTCTTTATGTGCATTAAAGCTCTTTAGAACAGTCTTAAACATAAAAGTCTTAGTCTCAAAGATCTCCTAATATGAATTAATTTCTTATGCTTAGTAGAGTTTACAATTTTTTTAAAGGATTACAGCATTTTTGGAACTTCTGTATACCAATATAGAAAATTTACTAACCTAAAATCAAAGATATTATTTAAATTTCTTATTTTTCATCACCACTACTGTCATCATTATCATTATTTTTGTGATAACAATCAACCACCACCAGTTTCATCTTTTATTACAGCTGCTTTTATTTAAGAGCATTACATATTTCTTTCTCCAAACACTTACCCTTCATAAACATATGTGTCCAAGTGATTAATATTGGTTTGTCTCACCAAAAGCTGCCTGCTCCTTTCCTTTATATATTTTAAGAAATGGATTTTGATTCATTCCTCTTCTTCATGTTCACCTCTATCTTTTTTGACTCTCATTTTCATCCTCTCAATTTCTTTCACTCCTTGTTTCCTTCTTTTTACAACAATTATGAATGACAAAGTCCCTCCAAAAACTTCAGTCTAGTAAAAGAGACAGACAAGTAAACAGGCTACAATAGTACAACCTGCCAAATTTTGGTTAAGTATGATACTGTGAAAATCTATAAAAGGAACCTGTATCAGTCTTGCATGTAAGTTCTAGAAGATCTTATAGGTCTTCATGGAGCCCTCCAACTTCAGTATTACTGGTTGGGGCATAGACTTGGATCATTATGATAGTGAACTGCTTGCCTTGTAAACAGAGATTATTCTGTCATTTTTGAGATTGCATCCAAGTACTGCCTTTCGGATTCTTTTGTTGACTATGACAGCTACTCCGTTTCTCCTAAGGAATTCTTGCCCACAGTAGTAGATATAATGGTTATCTGAGTTAACTTCACCCATTCCAGTCCATTTTAGTTAGCTGATTCCTAAAATGTTGATGTTCACTCTTGCCATCTCCTGTTTGACCACTTCCAATTTGCCTTGATTCATGGACCTAACATTCCAGGTTCCTATGCAATATTGCTCTTTACAGCATCAGATTTTACTTCCATCACCGGTCACATTCAAACTGGGTGTTGGTTTTGCTTTGGCTCCATCTCTTCCTTCTTTCTGGAGTTATTTCTCCACTGATCTCCAGTAGCATATCGGGCACCTACCAACCTGGGTGTTCATCTTTCAGTGTCCTATTTTTTGCCTTTTCATACTGTTCATGGGGTACTCAAGGAAGGAATTTGAGGTTTTGTCGGAACTCTCAAGCATGACCCATTTGTCTTAGGTGGCTTTAAACGACATGGCTCATAGTTTCATTGAGTTAGACAAGGCTATGGTCCATGTGATCAGATTGATTAGTTTTCTGTGAGTGTGGTTTTCAGTCTATCTGTCCTCTGATGGAGAAGCATAAGAGTCTTATAGCAGCTTCCTGATGGGAGAGACTGACTGAGAAGAAAACTGGGTCTTGTTCTGATGGGTGGGGCCATGATCAGTAAATCTTTAATCCAATTTTCTGTTGATGGGGAGGGCTATGTTCCCTCCCTGTTATTTGACCTGAGGCCAAACTATGCTGGAGGTAATGAAAATAATGGGACTTCCTTCAAAAGGTCCCATGCAAACACTGATGCATTCAGTGCCCTCAACCCTACAGCAGGCTACTTACTGCCACCCCACACCTTTGCCAGAGACTCCTGGACCCTCACAGGCAAGTCTAGGTCAGTCTCTTGTGGGGTCACTGCTCCTTTCTCCTGGGTCCTCATCCACACAAAGTTTTGTTTGTGCCCTCCAAGAGTCTGCTTCCCAGTCCTGTGTAAGTTCTGGCAGCTCTATGGTGGGGTCAGTGGAGACCTCCTACAAGAGGGCTTATGCCATACCTAGGTCTACTGCACCTAGAGCCCCTATAACAACAAACTGTGGAAAATTCTTAAAGAGATGGGAATAACAGACCACCTGACCTGTCTCCTGAGAAATCTGTATGCAGGTCAGAAAGCAACAGTTAGAACTGAACATGGAACAGACCGGTTCCAAATAAGGAAAGGAGTACATCAAGCCTGTATATTGTCACCTTGCTTATTTAACATATATGAAGAGTATACCATGAGAAATGCTGGACTGAATGAAACACAAGGTGGAATCTAGATTGCCAGGATAAATATCAATAATTTCAGATATGCAGATGACACCACACTTATGACAGAAAGAGAAGAATAATTAAAGAGGCTCTTGATGAAAGTGAAAGAGGAAAATGAAAAAGTTGGCTTAAAACTCAACATTCAGGGGACGTCTTAGGAAAGAGGGTGGAGCCCTGGGGCTGGTTGGCGGAGGTTGGGGCCTGCGAGGCGCGCCTGCGTGGTACAGCCTCGAAAAATAGATAAAAAAAAAAAAAAAAAAAAAACTCAACATTCAGAAGACTAGGATCATGGCATCTGGTCCCATCACTTCATGGCAAATAAATAGAGAAACAATGGAAACAGTGAGAGACTTTATTTTGGAGGGGCTCCAAAATCACTACAGAGGGTGACTGCAGCCATGAACTTAAAAGATGCATGCTCCTTGGATGAAAAGTTATGACTAACTTAGACAGCATATTGAAAAGCAGAGACATTATTTTGCCAACAAAGTTCCGTCTAGTCAAGGCTATTGGTTTTCCAGTAGTCATTGATGGATGTGAGAGTTGGACTATAAGGAAAGCTGAGAGCCGAAGAATTGACGCTTTTGAACTGTGGTGTTGGAGAAGAATCCTATGAGTCCCTTGGACTGCAAGGAGATCCAATCAGTCCATCCTAAAGGAACTGAGTCCTGAATATTCATTGGAAGGACTGATGCTGAAGTTGAAACTCCAATACTTTGGCCACCTGATGAGAAGAGCTGACTTATTTGAAAAGACCCTGATGCTGGGAAAGATTGAAGGCAAGAAGAGAAGGGGATGAGAGAGGATGAGATAGTTGGATGGCATTACCAACTCAATGGACATTAGCCTGAGTATACTCCAGGAGTTGGTGATGGACAGGGCGGCCTGGCATACTGCAGTCCATGAAGTTGCAAAGAGTCAGACACGACTGAATGACTGAACTGAACTGGTATCAGTCTTAAGGGATTAGGATATGACAACAAAATGTTTATATACATGTCTTTTAAGTTGAATCTGCAAGATTCACTATCAATATTAGAGATAGACGGCTGAATCCAGATGCTGAGCTATAAATTTGTGCTAGAATTTTCCAGTTCTATATTTCTGGAATTCTTATAACAACATACCAGTTTAATCAGTTTGAAACTGACTTTTAGGTGCTAGTTGATTAGTTGACCAGTTCACCATAGTTTAAACTGGAATCATAAAATAGGTCATAATCTATAATCTGCAATAACTCCTAGAGAGTGTCATTCTTTATCACTGACAAGTGAGCTAATGACAAGTCTCTAAATCTTTGTCTTCTTTTTGCTCTTCTCTGAAAGAAAATGAAATTGCTTGAAAAATTCAATGAATGTGCTCTCCTATCACTCGGCAGTCTTCAGTTAATATTGTGTTATGATGCAAAAAAATATGGAATGGTAAATGTGAACCTTTATACTGCATTAAATAACATTTTATGAACAAAAATAGAGCATATAATATCGTAGTACAGAGGAAGAACATGAGAATGGGGAATAAGATGTAATTTATTTTCTTCAAATGACTGTTGTCTATTATATCTCAGTTCTATATCTTTATAATAGATATTTTTATCAGACATTTATCTTCCATCACTTCCTGACATAATGCACATCTTGTGATTTCCAATTTTATCACACAATAAACTTTATGTTCTCAAAAAATAACATGAGTTAGAATTGACTAAAAATAATCCACAGTATTACCATAGATATTTCAAACTAAAAAACTGATTCTTTGAACTGCAACTGGCTATAAAAAATGGATTTTGGAGGACTTTGACGGATTCTCCCAAAACAATCTCAAGACGTTTCAAAGATTTTATTTATACTTAAATAACAGATAATTTGTTAAGCTCATTACATGAAAATGAAGACAAGACAAAAAAGATTTCTGCTTGTATTTCGTCTTTTTGGGGCAGTTTTCTCCATAATAATAATTGTGCTTAAATAGCAATATAAAATTTGCTTGCACTACATCATTGTGTTAATTTTCTAGTGATACACTTTAAATTAAAAAGCAACAATGACTTTCTGCTTGATTATGATACAAAAATAAAACCAATTTCAAAGCATCACATAAAATTATACTCTACCCAAATCTACCAAATTTGATCATTTTTGCCATATCTGCGAAATGTCTCCTTTTCCCTAACTTTGCCATCATCACTACCACATTACTAAAAACTTCTAAACTCCTGTTTAATCTAAAATGCTTTACCAGTACAGAAATACAATCTGCCTTATCCCTCTTATTCAGACCTGAAATACCTATGGATCTTTCCTCCTAATCTTCTCTTACAAATTGAACTAAAATTATGAACTTTCCTATTCTTGACATACTTGATTATTTTATAAAATTAATAACAACAAATAAGCATTGTTTTGCCAATAGATGACCTATCTGGATACAGGACAGATTGACTGTATCAGATTTGATAAACAATTTATGGAAATTAATTATATAGACCTTATACCCCTTCTTCTGTGAAGACAATTTTTAAAAATGCTTATCTGAGTGACAAATTATTAGCTTTAACATCTGACAAATCATGTCCTTGTTGACTTTTTTTTTTTCTGTGTCTGCATTATCTAAAGTCAAATGCAGTTTAACATCTGTAGTAGTATAAATCTACTGCAAGTGGCCAGATGCTATAGAGAGCTTTTGAATAAATATTTTACTGCAACTCTACAAAATTCAAAGAGGAATCTTGTGTTAGACAATGAGGTTTTGAATTCCTGATCCAGAGAACTAGCTTTGTTGCCATGAGCACCAAGATGTAAAGTGATATAACAACAGCATTGACTTAATCAATTTATAAGGTAACATTTAACACATTGCTTGACACATAATACTTAAATGTCAATTGTTGCTTTAATGACCAAAGAGAGAAAAGGCTGTCAATAAATGGAATGCTTTACATATAAATACATTACCATATTCATTTTTACTATTTCATGTATATATATATATCCTAAACTGAGAACTAAACTGAGCGACTGCACTGAACTGAACTGAAACTGAAAACTGCTACAGGGCAGAGATAAATCTTAAACTCTTCCTACAACCTATCTAACACAATCTCTGTAACTAATTTCTTTGTTGTTGTTCAGTCACTCAGTCATGTCCTTCTCTTTGCTACCCCACGTACTGCAGCACACCAGGCTTCTCTGTCCTTCACCATCTCTTGGAGTTTGCTCAAACTCATGTCTATCGAGTTGGTGATGCCAACCAACCATCTCATCCTCTGCTGTCCCCATCTCCTCCTGCCTTCAGTCTTTCCCAGCATCAGGGTCTTTTCCAAAGAGTCAGTTCTTCACATCAGGCTGCCAAAGAATTGGAGTTTCAGCTTTAGCATCAGTTCTTCATAATTGAATACCAGTATGAAATAACACTAGGAAATTTTTTCTTGAAGCTCAAAGAAACCAATATTTTATTTTAAAGCTTTCTTAAAATATAGCATATGGCTACAAATAAAGCCCAGACCTTTATGGTGCACCTGCATTTTTAAATATGCCTTGTATGTACTTGAAAGAGTAAAACCCATTCTGGAGGGTATGAGATACAAAATTTCACTCTCGATTTATTAAATAGAGATATTTTTGGTTTCCTATAAATTTTAGTGTATTTTCAAGAGACTTGCTAAGTCTATAATTATTTTAGATACTAACTTCACTTAGTATTTAAAATATAAAAGTAAAGCAAAAGTTCTAAGATATTAGTGGTATTTGGGGCTTATTTGGAAGATATAATAGCTGAAAGTATCTTAAGATTAATTTCTAAGTTTTTTCAAACTTCTCCCAATTATATTAAAAAGCACACACACACAATTTTAATGTAAAGTTGTGGGAAAGATCTATCTTAAGATTAAAGAAGCTAAATTATAAACTATTTAAATATTATTGTAATGTTTACATCTTATTTTTAGAGTAGCAGTTTAGCTGCTAAGTTGTGTCCAACTCTTGAGACCCCATGGACTGTAGCCTGCCAGGCTTGTCTGTCCATGGTATTCTCCAGGCAAGAATACTGGAGTGGGTTGCAATTTCCTTCTTAAGGGGATCTTCCTGACCCTGGGACTGAACCCAGGTATCCTGCATTGTAGGCGGATTTTTTTACCAACTGAGCTACAAGGAGAGAGTACAAAGACAAATAATGTAAAACACCTCTCTAAAAATGTCATTCATACCTGAAAATATTTCAAAGCCATAAAAGATTAAATTTTATAAAATTTTTACTTAGGCTTTATTTTAAGAAAAATTCATGCAATAAAATATTCAGTCTGTTTTATCTTAATCTGAACTATATCAAATTGTATTTGAAATCTCAAGGCTCTAGAAGTGGTAAGCCTGGTAGTAATTTATTTTCCATAAAAATTCTATGATGCTGATATCATATAGTGTTACCTACATTCTTAAATTATCAGTTTCTCTATCAGCTGGCTTTTCATGCATTATAAATCACCTCAAAATATAATGGTTTAAGAAAATAAGATTTATTTAGTTCCTCAGTCAGTTCAGTCTCTCAGTCATGTACAACTCTTTGCAACCCTATGGACTGCAGCACACCAGCCCTCCCTGTCCATCACTAACTCCTGGAGCTGCTCAAACTCGTGTCCATTGTGTTGATGCCATCAAACCATCTCATCCTCTGTCATCCCTTTCTCCTCCTGCCTTCAGTCTTTCCCAGCATCAGGGTCTTTTCCAATGAGTCAGTTTTTCACATCAGGTGGCCAAAGAATTGGAGTTTCAGCTTCAGCATCAGTTCTTCCAATGATTATTCAGGACTGATTTCCTTTAGAATGAACTGGTTGGATCTCACTGCAGTCCAAGGGACTCTCAAGAGTCTTCTCCAGCACCACAGTTCCAAAGCATCAATTCTTCGGCGCTCAGCTTTCTTTAGAATCCAACTCTTACATCCATACTATTTATGTTCTATTTAGTTCATAGTTCTATTTAGTTCATAGTTCAGAGAAATAGCAAGTTAGCCTGGACTCAACAAGGCAGTTCTGCTGGTTTGAGACAGGCTTGAAAGATCTTGACTGGGCTTCAATCTTGTATCTGCATAAGGGTGCCAGCTCCATTGGGGGCTAGCTGACAGTCAACTGGGAGTCTTGAGATTTACTCCCCAGGGTCACTCATATTCCAGATATTTAGTCTGGCCTATCTACAACACCAGTAAGAAATCTCTTTTCAAGTCTCTGCTTTCATCAATTTTGCTACTGTCCCTACTGACTCAGATAGTAAAGAATCTGGCAGAAATGCAAGAGCCCCGGGTTCAATCCCTGGCTCAGGAAGATCCCCTGGAAAAGGGAATGGCAATCCACTCCAGTGTTCTTGCCTGGAAAATTCCATGGACAGAGGTGCCCAGTGGCCTACAGTCCATGGGGTTGCAAACAGACACAGCTGAATGACTAATACACTTTACTGATCAAACAAAATCACTTGTCAAGCCCAGAATCAATGTGGGAAAGTTTCCCTAAGATGGAGCTAAGGGGGCCATTATTGCAACAATCTACAATAGCCATTTGAACATTTTTATTCTAATGCCAGAAACCAGTAAATCAAAAGTTATTGAAAAAATTAAGATTGGGTACCACAGAGAATTTCATATACTGGATTACTCTTAGTAGATGATTGATAAATGTTGGCAGATTGAAGTGAGTTTTTATGAAGGGCGTAAATTAACAAAGCATGTTACAAAACTACTTTCAACTAGAGTGAAAACAATGGTCACGGCAACCAATTCATTATTAGAATGATGATGGGGTAAAACAAAAAAGGAGTGAAATTAAAAGATAGCTAATTGAGAATCTTAAAATCTAAGTACAGATTAGAATTGATTGAGAAAAGTTACTGAAATAAGTATTAAAAATATTGGATATGTTTGTTAGCCATCTGTATGTCTTCTTTGGAGAAATGTCTATTTAGTTCTTTGGCCCATTTTTTGATTGGGTCATTTATTTTTCTGGAGTTGAGCTGTAGGAGTTGCTTGTATATTTTTGAGATTAGTTGTTTGTCTGTTGCTTCATTTGCTGTTATTTTCTCCCATTCTGAAGGCTGCCTTTTCACCTTGCTAATAGTTTCCTTTGTTGTGCAGAAGCTTTTAAGTTTAATTAGGTCCCATTTGTTTATTTTTGCTTTTGTTTCCAATATTCTGGGAGGTGGGTTATAGAGGATCCTGCTGTGATGTATGCCGGAGAGTGTTTTGCCTATGCTCTCCTCTAGGAGTTTTATAGTTTCTGGTCTTACGGTTGAGATCTTTAATCCATTTTGATTTTTTTTGTGTGTATGGTGTTAGAAAGTGTTCTAGTTTCATTCTTTTACAAGTGGTTGACCAGTTTTCCCAGCACCACTTGTTAAAGAGATTGTCTTTAATCCATTGTATATTCTTGCCTCCTTTGTCAAAGATAAGGTGTCCATATGTGCGTGGATTTATCTCTGGGCTTTCTATTTTGTTCCATTGATCAATATTTCTGTCTTTGTGCCAGTACCATACTGTCTTGATAACTGTGGCTTTGTAATAGAGCCTGAAGTCAGGTAGGTTGATTCCTCCAGTTCCATTCTTCTTTCTCAAGATAGCTTTGGCTATTCGAGGTTTTTTGTATTTCCAAGAGACACTGATGTATAGATCAGTCTTATGGACTCTGTGGGAGAGGAAGTGGGTGGGGAGATTTGGGAGAATAGCAGTGAAACATGTATAATATCATGTATGAAACGAGTCGCCAGTCCAGGTTCGATGCACGATACTGAATGCTTGGGGCTGGTGCACTGGGACGACCCAGAGGCAGGGTATGGGGAGGGAGGAGAGAGGAGGGTTCAAGATGGGGAACACAGGTATACCTGTGGCAGATTCATTTTGATATTTGGCAAAACTAATACAATATTGTAAAGTTTAAAAGTAAAATAAAATTTAAAAAATAAATAAATAAAATAAATAAAATGTATCTCTTGAGGGTAAAAAAAAAAAATTAATTAAAAAATAAAATTAAAAAAATGTAGCAGAAAAAAATATTGGATAGAAAAAAGTTGATTATTGATTAAATAAATATAGAATATAAATTTTGGATTAGGGGATCAGTCACATTGGATAAAAGTAAACTTGAAAAATTGTTATTAACTTATAAATTTCATAATTAAAGGGTCTATGTATGTTTTTATTTATTATATCCCATTGACCTTTATGTTTAGTGAGGTGTTTGGCATAAACTCAGAACTGATAATTATTGTTATTGATTTAACTAATTAAATAGTTTTATTTTATTTCATTTTATATTTTTATTTTATTCAAATATCAGTGTCGGTAGCCACGTTAGGCATTACTGACAAAATGGAGGTATGGCCCCAACTCCCTCTCGTCATTCCACAGGCATGGTCCCGGAATGAAGGGGTTGGCTCTTGTGATTCTTATTTGTTCTTTCCTTTCTTCAGTTGAATTGGCTGGAAAGAATGTTAAGGTGCTTGAGAGAAGCATGAGAAAGCACAAAGCCTTCTACAGTTGTGCCCAGAAAATAATCTATAAAATAACCATTTACATTTGTTCAAGGATCTTTACAAAGAACGTCCCAGGATGAGCCTGTAGGGCGCAGCTGAGGCCATGGGAAGGATTGTTATCTGAGACCTGTTTGTGAGGGAAATACTTATGGCAAAAGAAGATTGCTGAGTTTCAGATCAGATCAGTCGCTCAGTCGTGTCTGACTCTTTGTGATCCCATTAATCACAGCACGCCAGGCCTCCCTGTCCACCACCAACTCCTGGAGTTCACTCAGACTCACGTCCATCAAGTCAGTGATGCCATCCAGCCATCTCATCCTCTGTCGTCCCCTTCTCCTTTTGCCCCCAATCCCTCCCAGCATCAGAGTCTTTTCCAATGAGTCAACTCTTCCCATGAGGTGGCCAAAGTACTGGAGTTTCAGCTTTAGCATCATTCCTTCCAAAGAAATCCCAGGGCTGATCTCCTTCAGAATGGACTGGTTGGATCTCCTTGTAGTCCAAGGGACTCTCAAGAGTCTTCTCCAACA
Source organism: Bos taurus (assembly GCF_002263795.3). Taxonomy (NCBI): domain Eukaryota; kingdom Metazoa; phylum Chordata; class Mammalia; order Artiodactyla; family Bovidae; genus Bos; species Bos taurus. The sequence goes on along the minus strand of NC_037333.1, from coordinate 47,962,695 downwards.
CCACAGTTCAAAAGCATCAATTCTTTGGTGCTCAGCCTTCTTCACAGTCCAACTCTCACATCCATGCTGCTGCTGCTGCTAAGTCGCTTCAGTCGTGTCTGACTCTGTGCGACCCCAGAGATGGCAGCCCACCAGGCTCCCCCGTCTGTGGGATTCTCCAGGCAAGAACACTGGAGTGGGTTGCCATTTTCTTCTCCAATGCATGAAAGTGAAAAGTGTGTGAAAAGTGAAAGTGAAGTCGCTCAGTCATGTCCAACTCTTCGCGACCCAATGGACTTCAGCCTACCAGGCTCTTCCGTCCATGGGATTTTCCACGCAAGAGTACCGGAATGGGGTGCCATTGCCTTCTCCTCACATCCATACATGACCACAGGAAAAACCATAGCCTTGAATAGATGGACCTTTGTTGGCAAAGTAATGTCTCTGCTTTTGAATATGCTATCTAGGTTGGTCATAACTTTCCTTCCAAGGAGTAAGCGTCTTTTAATTTCATGGCTGCAGTCACCATCTGCAGTGATTTCAGAGCCCAGAAAAATAAAGTCTGACACTGTTTCCACTGTTTCCCCATCTATTTGCCATGAAGTGATGGGACCGGATGCCATGATCTTTGTTTTCTGCATGTTGAGCTTTAAGCCAACTTTTTCACTCTCCACTTTCACTTTCATCAAGAGGCTTTTGAGTTCCTCTTCACTTTCTGCCATAAGGGTGGTGTCATCTGCATATCTGAGGTTATTGATATTTCTCCCGGCATTCTTGATTCCAGCTTGTGCTTCTTCCAGTCCAGCGTTTCTCATGATGTACTCTGCATAGGGTGACAATATACAGCCTTAACGTACTCCTTTTCCTATTTGGAACCCATCTGTTGTTCCATGTCCAGTTCTAACTGTTGCTTCCTGACCTGCATACAAATTTCTCAAGAGGCAGATCAGGTGGTCTGGTATTTCCATCTCTTCCAGAATTGTCCACAGTTTATTGTGATCCACACAGTCAAAGGCTTTGGCATAGTCAATAAAGCAGAAATAGATGTTTTTCTGGAACTCTCTTGCTTTTTCCATGATTCAGTGGATGTTGACAGTTTGATCTCTGGTTCCTCTGCCTTTTCTAAAACCAGCTTGAACATCTGGAAGTTCACAGTTCACGTATTGCTGAAGCCTAGCTTGGAGAATTTTGAGCATTACTTTACTAGCATGTGAGATGAGTGCAATTGTGCAGTAGTTTGAGCATTCTTTGGCATTGCCTTTCTTTGGGATTAGAATGAAAACTGACCTTTTCCAGTCTTGTGGCCACTGCTGAGTTTCCACATTTGCTGGCATATTGAGTGCAGCACTTTCACAGCATCATCTTTCAGGATTTGGAATAGCTTAACTGGAGTTCCATCACCTCCACTAGCTTTGTTCGTAGTGATGCTTTCTAAGGCCCACTTGACTTCACATTCTAGGATTTCCGACTCTAGGTCAGTGATCACACCATCGTGATTATCTGGGTCATGAAGATCTTTTTTGTACAGTTCTCCTGTGTATTCTTGCCATCTCTTCTTAATATCTTCTGCTTCTGTTAGGTCCATACCGTTTCTGTCCTTTATCCAGCTTATCTTTGCATGAAATGTTCCTTTGGTATCTCTGATTTTCTTGAAGAGATCCCTAGTCTTTCCCATTCTGTTGTTTTCCTCTATTTTTTTGCATTGATCGCTGAAGAAGGCTTTCTTATCTCTTCTTGCTATTCTTTGGAACTCTGCAGAGTTTAGGGTTTAGGAATAATTAAGAATAGCTAGAAGCCTTTTTAGGAGATAGTGATCTTAAGATGCTAGGGGCAAACAGGATTTAGAAAGATAAGAAATAAACTGAGGAATGTAGTATGAGTTACAATGTAATCACAAGTTAAGTACAGTAAATCTGGGTGGGGGAAACTAAAAACGTCAAACCTCTGACCTAATGCTTTTGTCAAAGTATAAAAGAGAACCTGAAGCTTGAAATAAACATGTAGTTCCATGCTATGGTGGCTCAGAAGATAAAGCGTCTATCTACAATGTGGGAGACCCGGGTTCAATCCCTGGGTTGGGAAGATTCCTTAGAGAAGGAAATGGCAATCCATTCTAGTACTATTGCCTGGAAAATCCCATGGACAGAGGAGCTGTAGCCTCCTGGTAGACTACAGTCCATGGGGTTGCAAAGAGTCGGACACAACTGAATGACTTCACTTTCTTTCTTTCCGTACTATGAGTCAGAGGCTACATCATCATCCACTGACACCGCTCACCCCTTCAGGCTGATTCCCTGGCTGCTGGAGCTGGACTCCGGCATATCAGGTTCAGTTTTCATTTATCAGGCTTGATGTAAAGTCCAGTATTAGTCATCTCTGGACTCTTTATCCAAATGCATGATGTCATATGTGTCTCAAAAGAATGAGAACTGAGCCTGGATCTTAGTCCATGATGGTATACTTGGTTGATATACTTTGATACACTTGATATACTTTGGTTGGAAAATGCTGCCAAACTGGTCCTCAGTATACTGTCAGTGTTTCATAGAGCAAGCAATTGAGGTGTCTTTCCAGAAACCCTACTCTCTGGCTGTAGGCTCTTACAAGGGACCATTGATTCTGTCTGCAAGGCAAGGAGCTTAGTACACAAAGCCTGCCCCCACCCACCTAAGATAGGTATAAGGATGAAGACAGAGACTGTGGCCAGGAAATGATGTTGACTTCAGATAGGACAATGGTATGGAGATAAAGGGAATTTTATGTATGTATGCATGCTCTTTCAGTTGTGCCCCACTGTTTGTGACACCAGGGACTGTAGCTCACCAGGCTCCTCTGTCCATGGGATTTTCCTAGCAAGAATACTGGAGTGTGTTGCCATTTCCTCCTCCAGGGGATCTTTTCAAACCAGGGATCGAACCTGCATCTCCTGCATTGGTGGGAGGTTTCTTTACCACTGAGCAACCTAGGAAGCCCATAGTGGCAATTAGATGGGTGCAAAATATGTCTTGGGATTGGAGCTAGTAACAGTTTCTGATTGCTTCAATGTGTATGACAGTGAAAATAAGAATTGCCCAAGGTCCTGGATCTGGACACTCAATTGTATCAAGAGGTTGTTTACTCACATGGAAAACTAGAAGGTACAGGAATAAAGTATGGAAAAGATTAAGAGTTTGACTTTGTGTCTGTGTAATCTGAATTACATTTTAGGGAGTCAAATGGAATTACTGTGTAGGCAAATGCATATTGGAGTTGGGCTTCCCAAGTGGTGCAGTTGATAAAGAATCTGCCTGCCAATGCAGGAGACACAAGAGATGTGGGTTCAATCCCTGGGCTGGGAAGATCCCCTGGAGTAGGAAATGGCAACCCACTCCAGTGTTCTTGCCTGGAAAAATTGACAGACGAAGGGTTCTGGTGGGCTACAGACCATGGGGTTGCAAAGAGTTGGACACAACCGAGCATACATGTAAAAATATATTGGAGTTAGATGACAAGGAGCTGGTTTGGGCTGGAGTTATACATTTTCATCCTTATCATTGTATAGTCACCTGAAGTATAAGCACCTGGAAGGCAGGAACAAAGGGCTACATGTTTTTACTCTTTTCACAATGCTTGCCATTTTTAATACCTTACTAATGTGGTCAGCAAATGTCTTAGGCCAACAGTGTAACTATTAAGGGTACACACTTGTAAACTCAGACACATCTGTAGTTGTGGGTGACAAGATGGGTTCTGTTAACTTTGGAGAAATATACAGGAGCCAGGCACAGCTGGTTTTGCCTTAGCATGTTCACCAGGAGAGAGATCTTATCTTTTTTCCTATTTTTACCGAAACTTTGTAAAAGTGCTTGTGACATTTGTCTGAGTTTCTGCCATTTGTTTTAATGAAAGTGACCTTGTTTTCCATTAGAAAGATAGCATGGTTTCAGTTGTCCAGAGAAATTGTAAACCGATGCTAATATTACTAGTTAATCCCGTAAGAAATAGAATATTCCATGACTCCTATTCATGAGATACAAAGCCACTGGACCAAGGAAACCTATAGCTAGGTAACCCTAGAGGTACTGAGGTCTACAAAAGATGATTCTGTTTTTCTCTCCACAAGATAAGGTAAAGTATTTATTGACACTATTTATTGGGTATGGCTACCTATTTTATGCCGATCAGTTCATAAGTACATATGAAAGTGAAAGTCGCTCAGGCATGTCTGACTCTTGCAACCCCATTGACTGTACAGTCCATGGAATTCTCCAGGCCAGAATACTGCAGTGGGTAGCCTTTCCCTTCTCCTAGGGATCTCCCCAACACAGGGATCAGACCCAGATCTCCCGCATTGCAGGCTGATTGTTTACCAGCTGAGCCACAAGGGAAGCCCAAGTATACTGGAGTGGGTAGCCAGCCTATGCATTCTCCAGCAGATCTTTCCGACCCAGGAATCAAACCAGGGTCTCCTGCATTGCAGGCAGATTATTTACAAACTGAACTATCAGGGACACACATAAGTACATATATAGTAACCTGTTTCATCTTATTTATCATTATATGAAGCAGTTATAATTATCAACATTTTCCTAGTTAAGAAATAAACTTTGAAAGAGCAATAACAACAACAAAAACTCACCAGTGTCGCCCAGATAGTTACAGATACAGCTATAATTTAAGCCTGATTGACTCCAAAAACACTGAATCACTGAATGAAACTACTATGGGGAAATGCTTCTTTATTGAAGTGAAGGGTAGGGGGGAGGGAGGAGTAAGCAGAGAGAGGATGAAACTGCAAAGTGAGGAAACAAAAGTCCCAGAAGACATGTTGCATGAGGCAGTTTGCTATTATTAGCTCACCCTGCCAAATATTCTACTTGATTCCATCCTTTGGTTTAGTCCTTGACAAACTCTGTGTGCCAAATCCCCTAGGTGAAGCCTTGCACTTGATACTTTCATCACTAGATCATAATACCTATTGTGTATGTGTGTGTGGCTGTGTGTGCCGTGTGCATAGTGATTTTTAAATTTTTTTTTTATTTTTTATTGAAGCATAATTGCTTTAGAGAATTTTGTTGTTTTCTGTCAAACCTCAACATGAATCAACCATAGGTATACATATATCCCCCTCCTTTTGAACCTTCCTTCCATCTCCCTCCCCATCCCACCCCTCTAGGTTGATACAGAGCCTCTGAGTTTTCTGAGTCATATAGCAAATTCCCTTTGGCTATCTATTTTATATATGGTAATGTAAGGTTCCATGTTACTCTTTCCATACATCTCACCCTCTCCTCCCCTCTCCCCATGTCCATAAGTTTGTTCTCTATATCTGTTTCTCCCTTGCTGCCCTGTAAATAAGTTCTTCAGTGTCCATAAACACTTTTCAGATCCATAAACACTGTTTACTCTGAAGATCATCTCCCTGCTTTCTGAGGACTCTATAGATGCACCAAAACATGTACTCAAGAAAGAGCCAGTTTTTATTATTTTAAATTGTAAAAATCTACAACTTTTGAGAAAATCACAGCTATCATCTGAAAGTTATATCAACTTAGTACTCATAATACGAAAGAACTAATAGCTCAGAATTGAAGAAACGCCCCTATATATTGGTAAGTAATTTTTCAATGCTCACTCACCATTTTGCTAGAACATTTGGCCTTAGTTCTCAACCTGTATAATTACTCTCCTGTTTTGAGTGCAGAAATACAAATTATCCAGAGAGATGCAAACACATTTATTCCAGACCAAAGTTTGGGGCTAACCAATAATTTTACTTCTGTTTATGAGTTAAGAACTAGTTGATATCGAGTGTCCACAAATGGGATCAGCTAGAAGCCTAGATTCTCACCTTTTATGTAGGTAGCTGGTGGTAGAATTGACATCCTGAAAATCTTTAATAGAGAACAGAAGGAAAAAGAGTTAAAGGCTATCTAAGAATAGGGATTCCTTGGTGGATTAGTGTAAAGAATCCACCTGTAATGCAGGAGACAGAGTAAATGAGGGTTCAATCCCTGGGTTGAGAAGATTGCCTGGAAGAGGAAATGGCAACCCACTCCAGTATTCTTGCCAGGAAAATCCCATGGACAAAGGAGCCTGGTAGACTACAGTCTATGGGATCGCAAAGAGTCAGACATGACTGAACGACTGAGCACACATATACAAAGAAATGAATAACTTCTCTGACACTCTCTTGCATTTCATGCATGAGCTCAGTGCAGTGAATAGATTAGCACATTTAGTTTTCAATTCAGTAGCTGAGGGTTGTTATGAAAGTCGAGTGATAGAGATGGTAGGCAATTATTCATGCTGCATCAGAAAACCACTATAAAGACACTATTAAAATATGATTGTTGATTAGTAATCATCATGGTTTCTGTGAAAAAAAAAAAAAAACTTTAGTAAAAATGAAATCCCTGGTGGGCATTGCTAATGAATTAGGAAAAGGGAAGGTTAAGATGTCAATGTCATTAACTCTGAGATCAGATGACCTAGATCATCATTTTCCCCTTCCGAAGTCTGTCAATTTAAACCAGTGCTTTTATTATAATTATATTATTAATATTATCCATGTGCATTTCTAATGTATCACAGCACTCATGTAGCCTTGCAGTCAATATAGGTCTTCTTTTTTAAAAGTCACCCTTGTTTCCTCCTTGTTAAAGCATTCATTTAATTGGGTATTGCTTTTAAGGGAATTTGAAAATTCATAGAACATGATTTTGCCATTGGTGAACAACCTACATAGTGTAACAAAAATTTTCATTGTTAATAATGATAACTTAATGAGAGCTCCGTATGAGGTGAATGTGGTCAGACTGGATTCTTGTAGATTAAAGTAGATTATTTTTAACTTTGCACAATAATGTGTCAAGATAGTATGGCCTGAATGATGCCCCTGCCCTGCTTCAACAATTCAATGATGCCCCTGCTTCAACATTAATATGTTGAAGCCCTAACCTCTGGTATTTGGAGTCAGGGCCTGTAAGGAGATTGTTCTTGTTGTTTAGTCACTCAGTGTGACCCCATGGACTGCAGGCAACAATGCTCTTCCACCCATGGGATTGCCCAGGCAAGAATCTTTGAGTAGGTTGCCATTTTCTACTCCAGGGGATCTTCCCAACCAAGAGATTGAACCCACATCTCCTGCATTGGCAGGATGATTCTTTTCCTGAGTCACCTGGGAAGCCCCTTTCAGGAGATTAGATAAGATTAAATAAGGTCATAAAGTTAGGACCCTAAGCCAATAGGACTGGTGTCCTTCTAAGAAGAAGAAGCAGCACTCTAGGAGTGTGCACACAGAGAAAAAGGCCACATGAGGACACGGAAGAAGGGGGTCAGCTATGAGCCAAAGGAAAGAGGACCTAGGGAAAACAAAAACCAGCTAACACCTTGATCTTGGATATCCAGCCTCCAGTACTGCAAGAAAATAAATTTCTCCTCCTTACTCCATCTGTCGTATTTTGCAATAGCAGTCCTCATGCAACTATTTATAAGAACCAGTCTAGGTTTTGTCAATTCCACACCTTTCTGATTTCATAGCCTGGGTTGACTGACTGTACCTACAAATGCACTTTCAGAGCTGAATTTTTCTAATCAAGTACTAATAAAATGCTCTTGAGGTATATGGAGTTTGGGATAAGGGAGTAAATATGTAACTTTTATTCTTGTTTTTTAAATACCGTACTGTTTGATTCTACTTTTCTGACTTTCCCAAGTTTGGGAACTTTAAGATTCTTGAGTATTTTGAAAGGACTTTGAGTATTTAACTCATACTTGCAATGCACTAATATTTACTAGTAACCTACTATGTTCCAGGCATATTATTGTGGATGCAACAAATAAGACATAATACCTCCCTAACTAGCTGTAAGATACCATCATCTTATAGGAGGGAGAGGCACAAAAACAAATCATTATAATACTCTCTGACAATGAATTAACAGTATGGTCCATGATCTCACTCCAGTTTGCAAACTCTTACTGATCTGCCATATGACTAGTACAGATTGTGAGAGAGAACATTTAGAAATGTCTAGAATTATTTTTGCATAAGAGCAAAATCCAAGCCTTTTTGTTTGTTTTTGTATTTACACAAGTATAGGTCTGGTCTATAATCAGAAAGGAATTAAAAAAGCAAATAAGCATATAAGAAATAGTCCTTGATCACAGATAGATTTGAAGTCCTCTTCTGTGTGATGTCTGTGTTTACTTCAGTTTGAGGAAGGAAAATGGAAAAATTTCAAAACTGGCAAGCAATTTACTCATGATTTATCACATATTTTTATTATGTTTACTTCCAGTTGGGTCAAAAGGAAATAAATTAATGCTATATTTAGAGTCATCTATTGAGTATATTTTATTTTAAAGTATAAAAAGAAAAATCAAGGGTAATTGTATATAGATCAAGAATTTTTCTTTCTTGTATTAGGTACCTTTTGTCTCAATAAGGAAAATAAAGTAATTGAGCTTATATAATAATTAGACACCCATCCTCTGACTTAGTTTTACAAAGGCATAAAATGATTATCCAGAAGTCTCTGCGTCTTATATTACAACTGGCAGGAAGGCGGACCAGTCAAGACCTGGCTTAGTCTTGAAGGCTAGAGTAAGGTGGAAGCTGATGAAGAAATTTTTCAGTTTAATTCCTTTAGGTAATATATAGGTCATTCTTTTCTGGCTTTACCATGGTGAGAAAGTTAGGAATCCGTGTGCCTAATCCTGGGCCAGGAGAATTCACTAACATCACATGGGCCGTTAGTCATATGCCTCCTGAAGAAAAGAGTGTCTGGATTGTGAGAATACCATTTGAAGCCAGGGTAGACACAGTCTTAGAAAACTGGTTGATGTCACTATTATTCTCTTGAATTTTAAATAGGTTGACTGTAAAGAAATCAAAATAAAAAATTACAAGTGTGATTGAAAAACTTTAAATAACCAAGTCCAGAAAATACCTGGCAACTGGTACAGTAGAACAATGCAATGTTAAATATAGTTATAAGCTGTATTGTCACAGGGAAAAAATAATTCACCCTTATATGTTCATAAGTATTAAAGTTCAAAAGATGTAACATCACATTTATGCTAATGGAAAAAATTAATGCTATGTATATATCTTAGAAAAATTACCATAGATATGTAATTATTAATAAAGTTTTTTCCTCTTATATTTTAACGGAAGTTACACTTGAATGTGAATTGCTCTTACCATGCAAAATTTCTACTCAGACTACTCTAATCTATAAAAGCAATCAGTTTTTGTCTGTTCTATTAAAACACCTCATATTCCACCTTTCCATGCAGTACAATCAGCTCTCTTCTTTTTTTTAATTTCCACTTTTTACATAGGAGAACCTGGGCAGAGTTTGTGTTTCTTTATCCTGGAAAAATTGGGATAGAGTGTAATAGCACCCCCTCCCCTATTCCATTACCACACGTGATTTGGTATAAAATCTTTATAGAAGATTTGTTCCCATAGGAAATTAATAATTTTCTCAGACTTGTTCATTTCCAAGATTTTTGGATTTTGTTTTGCATTTCCCCATTGGAAAGCTAGTGAAGAAAGTCCAATTCAAATTTAGGATATAATTGGTTTATCTACGAGTTTGTGCATGCTTTTCTGTACAATTGCAGGTATTTTTCTAAGAGAATAGCCTTTTCTATAAATGTTGAGACTTATTTGACTTTGAAATGTAATTATGTTTGAGCAAGACCTTGGAATTCTTAATGTGGCTATAAGAATAGTTTCTTCAAGAAAAGCACCATCAATCATTTCAGTATTTTTATAATTAACTTGAAAAATATTTATCTATATATGACCCAAATTATTAAAAATTATATTTTAATTTCTGTAAGTTATGTGCAAAATCATGGAAGTAACAGATAACTGTAATTAAACATTATGATGTTTATTTTCATTTTTGCCCCTGCTCAATAAATATGAAAAGAAAGAGAGAACATGGTGAAGTGGCATGGTAAGTGCAATTAACAAAGAATGATTTTCTTCCATTTGGGAGAAATTATGACATATAGAGTTCTTCTTTGTTAGGATCTGATCTAGCATCTTGGATCTATCATTTATTATTTTCTCAAATCTGGAAGCTTGCTTATGCTCTTTGACTCTTAAATTGAGACTAATGGGTAACCAGTGTTAATGTGAAACAGTAAGATAAAATGAGCACATGCATTGTTAACTGGAATGTTCTCTGTTTGTGTTGATTTCATTTATTTGGGTTTCTTGAAGTTCATTTCTAATTCTTCTCTGTATAAAACTTGAAATATTTAATCATATTCTGACCTGAGGAAAATTTGCCAAGCTCATTTTAAAATTACTGACAACATGGACTGTAACAACCATTTGAGTGTATTTATTTACATTAATATCTGAAATAATGGATGTCTTCCTTTGTTGTTTTCTTCTGTGTGACTCAGAATATATGTATTTTTTATAGATTTAGCAGGTGCCTTCTTGCACATACTGATGCCTTTATCCATTGATATCAATTTATTTTATAATTTTTTTTTCAGACTCTCCTTTTCGATTGGCACTGTAGTCAGAGGCATAGATTCTGGATCCATATCTGTGTGGCAGAGAAATTTAGATTAACATCCTAAAGTTAATGGAAAGCATTTTCAGTGCAGTGCTCTTTCTCCTAGAAGTTCGTGGCATTCTTTGGTTACCTAATGTAATCCAGAAAAGACAAACATCTGTCTGGCTGCTGAGAACTAGAAAAATTTCCTTGCCCTCATTCACCAGAGGGATTCCACAGAGAGCAATGTGACATATCACAATCTTTTCAGAGAAGTGCATTTTGACCCAAGATTGTATATGTCACAAAAAAGATTTTCTCTCCTAATACAACACAGTAGGAGGTAAGGTTCAGGTTTCCTTCTTCTGTTGAGCTTTATCAGTTTTCTGATTTTCATGACTTATACTGATCTTGAAATCTCAGTATTTCCAACCACCTCACACTGCTGGAATAAAGATTAATATCATGCTTTTAAAGATTGCAAGTTGTGGTAATATTTCTTAGATGTGTACATGTGTGATTTAGTGTGGGAATTTGTGAATCAATCAGAGACAATCTTAATAAAAAATCTATAGATCAGAAAGCGATGAATGGTGCTGATCTTAAAAAAAATATATATATATATGTATATATTTAGTAGCAAATAGTTGAGTAATATTCTATTTTGTCCATATCACTGTCCATTCATCTGTCAGTGGACATTTAAAGTCTATCATACAGAATGAAGTCAGAAAAATAAATGCCATATATTAATGCATATATGTGGAATCTAGAAAATGGTACAGATGAATCTATTTGCAGAGTAGGAAGAGAGATGCAGTTGTAGAGGATGGATACGTGGACATGGGAAGAGAGAGGGGGGAAGATGAATTTTGAGATTCGGACTGACATATATACACAGTCATGTTAAAAATAGCTAGTGGGAATCTGCTTTATAGCACAGGGAGCTCAGCTCAAGGCTCTGTGATGACCTAGATGGGTGGAATGGGGAGTGGGGTGGAAGGAGGCCCAAGAGGCAGGGGATGTATTTATACACACAGCTGGTTCACATCATTGTACAGCAGACACTGACACAACACCGGGAAGCAACTATACCTCAATTTAAAAAATGTTAGCAGGAAATAAATGTGAATTTTAGCTGACAAAGCTACTCCTATTTCAACATTTCACTTGCTCTTCCATCTGCTTGTGAAGTCCTCCTTCCTCCTTCCAGACCATTCCCAATTTCTGCAATATCTTGCTTATACTCATCCTCAACCACTCTCTTATATTCACTTCTAGATCTAGAAATGTTTACTTTTCTCAATACTTAGTCAGATGCTCAAGGAGAGATCTTTCCCTGACCACATATCCTCACTTATTTTCTTCATGGTATTAAAGCATTTAATTTAAAATAAAAGTATATTCTACTAGTTATGTATTTATAAAACGTAAGTTTCATGAAGGAAAACATATAATCTGTTTTATACACCTTGAGACTATTACTGTATAGAATAATGTCTGGCATATAGTGTTTCTCAATTTTTACTGTTATTGACTAAATGAATGAATGAATTCAAGTTTCTTTGGGCCAGATCTGTCACAAAGAAAAAGATTGGATAATTAAGGAATTAATTATTTTCAACATTATATTGGAGTTGGTTTATTATTTTGAATATTTAATCTCTGTAACTAAACATTCTAAAAGAAAGGCCATTGTATGCCATCAGACAGAGCTGCATCAGCTTAGAATTCTATTATTTACAAGTTAGGTGGACTTTGAAAATAAATCATCCTATGTAGACCTTAAGTTTTTCATTTGTGTATTAGGAAGAATAATATTTTTATTAATAATTTTTGTGAGGCTTTATCCTTTGAAATACCCTTTTTTCCTGACCTTATTCTAAACTCAAGATCTTATGTGCAACTGCTTTCTTGAAATTTCCACTTGGATCTCTAATTAATATCTCAAAACAACATTTACAACGCTGAATTCAGTGCCTTTCCCAATTAGCTTCCCTTCTTATCCTCCCAGAGAAGATCCCCTGAGATCTACAGTCCATACAGGCTACAGTCCATAGAGTTGCAAAGAGGTGAACACCACTGAAGCAACTTAGCTCACATGTACGCACTAATCCTCTCAGCCTCAGTATATGGTAACTGCATTTGACCAGTTGCTTCACAACAAAAACCTTGGAGACAACATTGTATAATCTATTCAAATCTCACAATTCATAGTCTTTAAAGTTGTCTTTCCTAAAGTTAAATATGTAATCAAAATTCAACTCTTATTTCTCAAAGGCTTTTCCCTGGCTTACAAAAACATAGACATGTTGTAAACTTACTAGCTGTCTACACTACCCTCCATAAATCTCCCCTGGCTCCATTCAGTATTCACTGACTTTGTTCCAATGGCTCTAATGTGCTGAATGCATCATTCTTTAGGATTGTTTTCCAGAATAATCTTCCCCAGTTAGCTATAAGTCTGACTCTCTTCTTTCTTTCATATATCTGCACAAATGTAATTCCAAGAGACATTTTTTGGCAGTCTGCTATGGACTGAAAGCTTATGTCCCTCAAACTCATATGTGGGAGGTATATGGTGATAATATTTGGAAGTGCAGCCTTTGAGAAGTAATTAGATCATGAAGGTGGAGTCCCATGATGGGATTAATGTCCTTATATAAAGAGGAAGCAGAAAAGGAAATGGCAACCCACTCCAGTATTCTTGCCTGGAGAATCCCAGGGACAGAAGAGCCTGGTGAGCTGCTGTCTATGGGGTCGCACAGAGTCAGACATGACTGAAGCGACTTAGCAGCAGCAGCAGCATGAAGAGGAAGAGAGCTAACTTGTTCTCCATTTGCCTCATAAGGACAGAACAAGAAATGGCCATCTCCATGCCAGGAATTGTCCCTCACCAAGAACCAAATCTGCTGGCACCTTGATCTTAAACTTCCCACTCCAGAATTGTGATAAAGAGACATTTGCTGTTTAAGCCCTCCCTGTCTATGTTAATTTGTTGTGACAGCCCAAGCCAAGATGCTGTTCTTATCTAAAATAGCATCCCTCCTCATCCCCATCTTTCCTATATCCTGTTTTCTTCTTCAACATAAAACTTAGACTTATAGTCAATACAAATTCATTATTCACTTACTATTAATTTTCTCCCATTAGAATATACTCTTCTTTAACTAGGATACTGTTTCATTTATTGCTTGGGACAGTAACTAGCACAGAATAGGTGCTAAATAATTATTTTTGAGTGAGCTTATGAATGAATGAATGACTATTTTTGGCACTTAGAAGGTTCTTAGTAAATGACATAGCTTATTAAAATAATCAGTTTCAAAGTAAGGGAAATCAAGAGTTTCTATTTTAAAGGTGTGTCAAATAGAATATCATTTTTCTTTATTTTTTAAAGAAAAGTGATTTTCAAATTAGGTTTTTAACTACACATTATCTTTATAATACATACTGATTTACAGGTTTAACATTCTCTGTGGTGAAGCTGATTTAACCCATGGATGAAAACTATCTGTGGTGAACATATGAGGTATCAGATTACTCAAAACTAATAATATTCTTTCTGTGTTTTTAATCTGAGATTAAGTTTATAATCAACATTCCACAAGAGGGAAAATCTATAATAACCAGTTTCTCTTTGGCACTTCTTTGCATTAATGAGACATAAAACTTTAATGGAATTCTCATGATATATATCAAAAATATCTACTACAAGAAATCTTTCAAAATTATACTTGATGTAAATATATCCTGATACAAGTGCTTTTTCTAAAAATTCAAATGAGACTCTACCATCTCAGTCATAAGTATGTTATATCTCCCTTATTTTCTTACCATCTCCTTGGAAGATCACAAATAAGATTTTGTAATTTGATTTATCATGAAAATGATTTAGTATAGGCTAAATCTTAAATTTCAGTAATGTCAAAAAATAGCACTTTATCTCTTTTGCAATTTCTATATTCTTTAAACTGTTGAAACTTACACAAAATTTGTGACTTCATTCTTTCTTTGTTTCTCCCTCCTTTTCTTTTCTTCTTTCTTTCTATGAAGATATCTTTAATACATATGTTCTACATTGATCAAAGTTCCAATTCAAATATAAACAACTAAAGATAAGAATGAACCTTCTTGGAGTAGTATACATTTGTGGATGGATCCCAAATCTTGTTTCAGAAATAAGAACTAACTTGAGAATGTGTACATAAATATCTGATTAAATGAAATAGAAATAACATCACTGATTCATTTTGAAACATAAAATGCATTTGTCAGTCTAATAAAATACCAATTATTAGATGGAAGTTTACTTTCAAACATTATTGCATCAAATGTAATTTTATAATGTAGGTATTATATCCTAGAATTATAGGATATTCTAAGTTCAAAATCATATAAATAATCCTTTAAACCACTAATTTGTAAATGAGAAAAATGATTGGTGTTCTTAGAATTGTTTAATCACAATACTTATGGTAGAATCTAGTTTTCTTGATTCCTAAGCTTGTTGCTTTTCTGTGTTTTTAATTACATTTAAATTGTTAATTTTTATGAACTTCTATACAGTAGGAACTATTTTTATTATTTTTTATTCTAATTCCTACCAGGAATTATACATACCTTGATGTAAAGTAATACTCAGCAGTGTTGACTAGATAATTTTATATATAGATATTTTATATATCTAGATATTTTATATCTAGTGTTGACTAAATATAAAAGAATCAGTTCAGTTCAGTCACGCAGTTGTGTCTGATTCTTTGCAATCCCATGTACTGCAGCACACCAGGCTTCCCTGTCCGTCACCAACTCCCAGAGGTTTTTCAAACTCATGTCCATTGAGACGGTGATGCCATCCAATCATCTCATCCTCTGTCATCCCCTTTCTCCTCCTGTCTTCAATCTTTCCCACCATCAGGGTCTTTTCCAAGGAGTCAGTTCTTTGAATCAGGTGCCCAAAGTACTGGAGTTTCAGCTTCAGCATCAGTCCTTCCAATGAATATTCAGGACTGATTTCCTTTAGGATGGACTGATTGGATCTCCTTGCAGTCCAAGGGACTCTCAAGAGTCGTCTCCAACATCACAGTTCAAAAGCATCAGTTCTTCCGTGCTCAGCTTTCTTTATAGTCCGACTCTCACATCCATACGTGAATACTGTGAAGACCATAACTTTGACTACATGGACCTTTGTCAGCAAAGTAATGTCCTTGCTTTATAATATGCCATCTAGGTTGGTCATAGATTTTTTTTCAAGGAGCAAGCATCTTTTAATTTCATGGCTGCAGTCACCCTCTGCAGTGATTTTGGAGTCCAAGAAAATAAAATTTTCTGTCACTGTTTCCATGAAGTGATTGGGCTTGATGCCATGATCTTAGTTTTTTGAATGTTTTAAGTCAGCTTTTTCACTCTCCTCTTTTACTTTGATCAAGAGGCTTTTCAGTTCCTCTTCACTTTCTGCCTTAAAGGTGGTGTCATCTGCATATCTGAGGTTATTGATATTTCTCCCAGAAATCTTGATTCCAGCTTGGGCTTTGATAACTAATTTCTTGCTTTACAGTTGTAAATGCCTTGACTATAGATAAACATTACTTCGTTTGATAACAATGAAGAACCCTTTTTTGAAGAAGGTTGCCATGTGATCAAGGTCCATGGCAACATAACAGTCCCAAAATAATTTTAGTGACAACAGTGACATTTGAAAATGCATACAAAGTTAAACTATAGTCTTCAACATGTATGCATTTAAGTGGTTGCTCTCCTTGTAACATTATTCTACCCAAACCTACTTTTTCTAATGTTAAGGGTTACTAAATTATTCCTTCTACAATCAAAACACCCATATCTCTCATTATTACAAATATGTGCAAATTATTTTCATGTTTTAAATTCAGAAGTACCTTTAGAAACTTCCTGAATTTGCCCTCCTGACTGCAACACCAGAGAAGATCTCCTTTCATCATTTTGACAATAGGAATGATTTTGTAAATACTTCTTGAATGTATTTCACAGGTCAGCGGTCTCACTCCAATATAGATTTACATCTTAGATTAGATTATAATTTGTTTTCTGCTTCACCTTCACCCTGACATGTTATTTCATATAATGAAACAGTAAATCAATAGAATCCTTGTGGGTGGGATTCTGTAAAGAAAACAACCTGTGTTGGCTTAATTATAAACTCATTAAAATAAGAACATGACATTTCCAAAATACTGATCTATTCTTATAAGTCAGATTCCACTGAAAGCTAAGTTTGGGGCTTACTTTCCTAAAAACAATATTGGTTAACTAAAACCATGCACAAGTAAAGTCATCACAGATCTGATTGTACCTAAAAAGCCTACTGATTTTGTCCTCCAAATGAATAGGTACAGTAGCTCACAGATAAGTAATCTGTTCAATTACAGCTAGAATTTCCACTTAGTTAAGCACTCTGAAAAAGGGGGAGAGGGAATGTATGGTCTCAAAGAAAATCTCCTTTTTCTCATATGATTGGTGAGTGTTTTGATTATAATCTCAAGGGGGAAACAGTAGGTTTATGTCTTATAAAAGAAATCATGTTTGATTTTCAAGGATTCTAATATCCACATATAAATAGATAATTCATAATTTAACAATGACTTGCAACACACATTAATTTGCTAATATTTATTATTATTCTCACTGGTCCCTTATTAATGGGTTGTTTGTTTGTTTGTTTGTTTAACTGACTGTATAAAAATTATTTACAATGTTGTATTAGCTTCAAGGGCTTCCCTGGTGGCTCAGACAGTGTACAGCAAAGTAATTTAGTAACACATACATACATCTCGGAGAAGGCAATGGCGCCCTAAAGAGTCGAACACGACTGAACGACTTCACTTTCATTTTTCACTTTCATGCATTGGAGAAGGAAATGGCAACCCACTCCAGTGTTCTTGCCTGGAGAATCCCAGGGACGGGGGAGCCTGGTGGGCTGCAGTCTATGGGGTCGCACAGAGTCGGACACAAGCGACTTAGCAGCAGCATACATACATCTATTATTTTCCAAATTCTGAAATGCTTGTTTCACATTACCATCAACTTCCTATAGCAGTTGGGGGAAAACCTGGCTTGATAGCTATTATGTAGATATTGATAGCTTGATAGCTATTATGTTGCTGTTTGGTCACTAAGCTGTGTCCAACTCTTTGCTATCTCATAGACTGTTGCCTGCCAGACTCCTCTATCCGTAGGATTTTCCAGGCAAGAATACAGAGTTGATTGCCCTTGCCTCCTCCAGGGGATCTTCCCAACCCATGGATCAGACCCATATCTCCTGCTTGGTAGGCAGATTCTATACCACTGAGCCATCTAGGAAATTCCCTTGTTAGGTATTATTCTCTCACATAAATGGTCTTCCACTCACTAAGTCTGTCTATTCCTTGGAAGCGATGAAAAGAAGCACCTCCAAGGAAATAAAAAATGTTCTTTAGACACTGATGTAACTGTATTGGATATATTTATGTTCTAGTAGATCAGGGTCAAAGACTTGAATTTGAAATTGCATTTAATTCTCCCTAACTGGGAAAAAAAAATAAAAAGTTGGGAGAAATGATCTCTGGAACTATTTATCTAAAATTTGAGCTACTCACCCCTACAAAAACTTTGACTTTGGAATATACCTTGCCCCAAAGTCAAGATTCCAAATAAAGAAATCTACATTACTTCTCACTACAAGTGAGTATGAGTCAAAAAGAAACATGTCTAAGAAAACAGGCTTCTCTATACCTTCTTCATATAAGAATAAAAAAAAGACAAGTCATTGTGGTGAGAAATAACTACTTTTGAGTTTTTATATTATCTGATATATTCCAAATTTTTGTGGTTGTTAGAAAATGTATTTGGAAATACATAAGTATAACACATATACACAAATATACATCAAATATATATAACTATATATTTAAATGAGCTTTCAAGCAGAAATAAATATTAAGCAATAATTTTTTATTCTTCTTAAAATACTATTTCCTAGAGAGAGGAATAAGGCAGCTGCAGTAAACAGAAGGGGACTTTTAACTCAAGCTTAGCACATTTAGATGTATGCATATATAAAACCAAAATAAATCTCTACATTACCATTTTGGGATATGACATTTTTGAAATGCTGATGTATAAATTAAGACATATAAAATACTTTTACAACTCTATCTTCCTTTGACTTTAGCTATTGCATATTCTACCAAAATTCTACAATATAGAGTACATTAACTTCATTATTTCTGTATGATTACATTATAGTCATTTGTTCAAAAAAAAAAAGACAGAAAGACAAATATATGATACTACTTCTATGTGAAGTCTAAAAAAGGGTGTAAATGAACTTATCTACAAAACAGAAATAGAGTTACAGATGTAGAACACAAGCTTAAAACCACCTAGGGGTAAGGAAAGTGGAAGGGATAAATTGAGATTTTGAGATTGACATTGACACACTACTATTAATATATATAAACTAGATAACTAGTAACGACGTACTGTATAGCATAGGGAACTCTACTTAATACTCTGTAATGGCCTATATGGTAAAAGAATCTAAGAAAAATTGAATGTGTATGCATGAAAGTGAAAAGTGAAAGTGTTGATCCCTTAGTCGTGTCTAACTCTTTGCGACCCCATGGAGTATAGCCTGGCAGGCTCCTCTGTCCATGGAATTCTCAACACAAGAATCCTGCAGTGGGTAGCCATGCCCTTCAGGGGATCTTCCAGACCCAGGGATCAAGACCCAAGTTTCCTGAACTGCAGGCAGATTCTTTACCCTCTGAACTGCTAGTATGCATGTGTGTGTCCATTTGCTTCAGTCATGTCTGACTCTTGGCGACCTTATGGACTGTAGTTCACCCATGGGGTTCCTCTGTCCATGGAATTTTCCAGGTAAGAGTACTGGAGTGGGTTGGCCATGTCCTTCTCCAGGGGATCTTCCTGGCCCATGAATGGAACCTGTGACTCTAACCTCTCCTGCATTGGCAGGTGGATTTTTTTTAACCACTAGCACCACCTGGGAAGGCCTAACTAGTATGTATATGCATAACTAATTCACTTTGCTGTACACTTGATACTAACACATTTTGGTAAATCCACTACACTCCAATAAGATTTTTTTTTCAAAAAAAGCATAAAACAAACAAAAAACCTTTTTAAATACAATGTCTTTTAAAATACAATGGCCTGGAGGGTCACCTGAATGTACATGATCCCTTCTATATCAAGATACTGCTTTGCTGAAGGAAACAAATCCTGAAAGTGGCTTTTGGAGGAAAAAACTTAGAAATTCCTTTTAATGATGAACATGTTTACACTTAAGAAACAATAAATAAAACCAATGCTACGTTTTAAGTTAAGAGGCAAAGCCACACTTCCAAGGTTCAAAGGAGGGTTTTATATTTAAATTGATATTTAAATAGAATGAGCAGTTTGATATTTTGCATTACTTAGTACTTTCCATTCTGAGATAAAGTTCTTAAGATCTTCTGGTTATATTTACTTCATTCCTAAAGGGTTTTAAAATATCTTACATGTAAAAAATTTTGCTAGCCACTCTGTATTTTAGTACCTTCATCCTTAAACTCTTAACTATTTAGTCATTACACTTAAATTTTGCCAGTTTTAATTGGAAACATTACCTCAATATTTTACCCTTTACTATGGGCTGATTGTGTCCTCACAAGATTTGTATGTTGCATCCTAACCCTAAAAGTGATGGTAATAGGAGGTGCTGCTTTGGGGGTAATTAAGTCACGAGGACAGAGCCATCATGAAGGGAATTAGTGTTCTCAAAGAGTCCTCAGAGAGCTCCCAAGCTCCTTCCAATACATGAGAATACAGAAGTAGGCAGTCTTCAGCTCAGGAGAGGGCCTTGACCAGAATGTAACCATGCACAATGATCCTGGACTTCCAACCTTCCAAACTGGGAGAAATAAATGTCTGTTTATAAACTACCCAGTCTGTAGTGCTTTAGTATGGTATAAAGCAGCCTAAACAGACTAAGATACAATTCTAGACATAAAAATGCAGTGAATATATATATATATATATATATATATATATATATGTAAAATATCTAGCACAATTCCTGGCATATATTTAGAATAATATAAAATGTTTGGGGTGTGTATGTGTGTGTGTGCTTATATCTTTGTGTATTAGTGTATAGGGGCACATGCAGAGTTGATTCAGGCATAAACGTATATCTGGACAAAAAAATTTGTAAAATGTTTAGCTATAAAAAATTTCTAGAGATTGTATTTGTCCCCCAAACCATGTGAAGATTTTATTGAATAATATGTTAATTTTGTTCCTTCTTTTTCCTTTCACAATTTATGTTGTTCATTATTTAGTTGCTAAGTCAAGCTGTGTTCTTGGTAACCTCATGGACTGCAGCATGCCAGGCTTCCCTGTCCATAACTTATATCAAGTAATTATTTGCATGGAAATACCAACCATGTTGGATAACATGCAGGTCTTAATGGAATTTGTGAACCTGCTTAATTTATATTCCCTTGGCGTCTACAAGACTTCTTAGTGGTCATGAAGGAGTTATGGAGGGAATCACTCAAATCCAGCATGAGTCATTTAGACAACACTTTTCAGAATCACACCTAACCAAAAAATGTACAATTCTATTTGGGGATCATGTGTTATCCTGATGTGTTTGAATTCTTTATGTACATCTTATCATGTTATAATTAACCTTCAACTTGTTTCCCAGATAAGTGATGTTTACTTTCTTTCTCTTTGAAGGAAAATTCATATAGCTTCTCTTAGATATATTTCCAGTAAAACATTTCTCAGAGCTTAACAGCTCTCAACTTGATAAAGATTTCCATCATTAAACAGAGTGCAATGTTATAAACAAATTTCTACATTAATAGCTTTCCTACCAAAATACCAGTGACAAAGTTTGAAGATGTGAGTCCACATGTATTTGAGTCTATTTCTTTGCCATATTAAATATAGTTTTATTTAGATCACAGTTCGTAGAAGACACTTAAAAGGCTCAATATTTTTGCTAAAAACACAAATGCTTAAGATGGAGGCATTCTTACATAAGACTAACAATTTTCATACAGATTATGATTAAAGGATCCAGACGGCTTTTGTCCTTGTTTTTCTACCCCATGTCCATCACAATATCTTAGCAGAGTACTGTATATTCAGTGGACAGTTAATAAAAATTAACTAGGGTTCTTATCAGCTATATGGAGACTTTATAGCATGAATAATAGTAGAAATATAAACAAGTGATGTTTTAAAGCTAAATGACATTTATATGTTTTGGATCAATGTTTTCTCCCTCTGTGTAATGTACTTGATATAATATTTAAGAAAATATAAAATACTGTGTACTGATCACAGAGCCTTTATATTTCCTTTGGTCATTTCTTTCCAACTGAAAGGTATTCTTTGAATCTGAGATCCAATTATCATCATTTGAGGAAAGATTCACACTATCAATTTAATATAAATTTTTTTAGCAGTCTACATGATACATGAAGGGAATAAAACTATGTCCTTATTTGGTGTTAAATTGTCTACTTCATGTAATAAGCAAATGTTGAAAATGAGCAGAGGATGTTCTGTACAATTTTTCTCAAATGACACAGATTGGATGTCCAGTAATTGGCTCCAGATTTGATTTCTGGTCAATTACTCACATTTGAGACCACATTTTATGTATCAAGTTTAGCCTCTCTTGCTTGAGCTTTTTCCCATTTAATAAGCACTTTCTATTTATGTAATGCCTATATCTGAAAAATTTAATATAACTCAGATTTCTCATTAATTCTGGTGATATAACTGTGAATTAGATGAGTATGCCTTTGCAGTGATGGAAACTGAGGTAGAGATAGTTGGAGTGGGCCTCATACAATCTCACCATCTCTCATTTGTAAAGATCTGCCTTCAAGGAGGAATTGTCACCTCATATCCATTCAACACTGGTAGGTCACCATATTCAAAAGTTTCCATAGTCACTGTCCCAAGTTTTTATATTTTGAAGCTCATTAGCTGAGAGAGATGCTTCAGTTTTTGCTACTGCATGTACATCTGGCAAGAAAAATCTCTGCACTCAGTAAAACAGGAGTGAGGAAAAAGAGTGACTACTCAAGAGCCTCACTGGCGAAAACAGGGCAAATTTTCTTTCCTAGTTATTAATCCATTATATCAGGTTGTAAAGCAGGCACAGTTAGTCCTCAACAGAGGTCTAGTTTCTAAATGTCTCAGACAACAACATATGCCAGCAACAAAGCTCAGGATCTTGGTCTAATAGTGAGGTCCTTGAAATCCGAAGAATGGCATTTCAATTTTCAATATAGTCACTAAAATAAAGGCTTTGAGCATTCGATGGGAAGCAGCGAGATGACAACGAAGCCCTTACAACTGTGTATTTCTCAGTCCATTATTTTTCCAAATACAAAATGAAAATAATAAACATAAAGTCTCAGGTATTACTGTTCAATAATCACTCTGAAAAGAGGAAAGCAGGCATCTATACTGAAATGTGTCCCCCTAGAGAAACCTCCTTTTTAAAGAGAGATATGTAATGTGAAATGATGCACCAAAGGAAATATTAGCAAAAGTAGGAATGATGCCAAACTTAACCAAACAGTAGGAATTAAACTGATCATTAAATGATATTAAAGAGTTGATATGGAGACACAGCATGTCAATTCCAGTTTTTAATCTGTAGCAGAGCCTGACTTCCCAATACTTGCTTTAAGATTCTATTGTTTTGAAGAGTCATTTCTGAGATTCCTTTCATACATTATAACTTTTGCCTTCTCTGCTGCTGCTGCTGCTAAGTCCCTTCATTCGTGTCTGACTCTGTGCAACCCATAGACGGCAGTCTAAATTTGAACCAAGTTACTAATTATAGTATTAGAATGCTATCTTAAATTTTATATTTTTAGAAAATAAAAAATACTAGCATACCTAATGAATGACTCTAAAATTTGTAAAACTCTGAATGTGTTATATGTATTTAATAACACCACAGTTAGTATAATTTAGTAATATTATTTGAATAAAACAGAAAAAAGTGCTCATAGCACATATTTATCATACTCTTCAAGAAAGAGGTAAAGGAAACCACCTACAATATATTCAGGAAAAAGGAAAGTAAGCATCATGGTTTACAGTTAGAGATGTAGCACAGGCCAGTGTTGGCTCCCTGCAATGAAATGTGAACTTCTTTGAAATATGTGAAATAATACAAGCAGAGATGATAGATGGAGGAGAATTTCTGCTTGAAACAATGCATAGAAGGAATTATCCAAATCACCCTCTGTGAAAGCATGCTGTAGCTGTTGTTCTCTTTGTAAAAGCAAGAGGAGAAAATCAATATATAGTAACAGAATATATTTTTAATAAGTTTAGGTTTTTCTGGTTTGTTTTTCCAAAAATGTTTTTGCAACGTGACAAATTGAACTTGTGGAACTTGTGTCTAGACTGATACTGTTGAGATCTTAACATTTTGGTTTTTTCAAGTACAAAATGAGTGGGATGCAACATACCAGGGTTTTCTAGATAATTACTGCCCCAGAAATACTGAGGGTACTTGGTAAATTTCAGATTCCAGACATCATTAAAGATCTACTACTCAGTACCTTTTGCTACTATAACAAATTAACCACAAAATTTGTTAAAACAAGACAAATTCTGGAGGTCAGAGTCTGAAAAATAGGTCTCACTGGGCTAACGTCAAGGTGTGAGCAGGGCTGTTTTTGTTCTGGAAGCTCTAGGAACAACCTGTTTTCTTGTCTTCTCCAGCTTCTAAAGGCTTCCATCATTCCCTGGATCTTTGCCTCCTCTTCTATCTTCAAAGCTAGTAGAGTCACATCTTCAAATCTTTCTCTTTCTGCTACTAAAGTCACATGACCTTTTTTTGATTTTGACCTCCAGTTGCCTTCTTTTAAGGACACTCGCAGCACGCCAGGCCTGCTGAGATTCATGGCGTCGCAGAGTCGGACACGACCGAGCGACTGAACTGAAGGACACTCGTGATTATATTAAGTCCACCTGGATAATCTAGGATATGCTTGATGTCTCAAATCCTTAATTTACTCACATGTGGTATACATATTTTTATGTAAGGTAATATAAGTAAGGTTTAGAGATTAAGACTTCAACATCTTTAGGGCCATTTTTCTGTTTACCAGGTCAAATTTTGGTAGAACTAGATAATCTGACTTAGCAATTAAACTCTGTATTCAGCAACATTTTTGTTAGTACATACAACTATTTACTTATTGATTCATCTATATAATCATTAATTTATTCATTATTAACAAGCATTTGTTTCATACCTGTTCGATGTGAACCACAGAGTCGGTCCATGGAGACACAAAATGAATTAAAAAAGAAATGTCTACCCTCACTTCATCGAGCTTAATTGTTCAATTTTTTTTAAACTGAATTCATGTATTTATTGCCTAATATATGCAAGGTGTGGTCCACTTACAAACAATTAGACATGCTCATGTAGTAGACAGAGTATGTATGTATTGTTTTCATTGAAATTACAGTTATTATTTCAGAAGTGGTTTGTAAGATAGCATAGACATCCATAGGAATATAACATAAATTTGCAAAGTAAGAAACAACAAAAAAAAGGAAGTCTGTGAAACTACAATCTAGGGAGATACACTGAGCAATTGACATAGTACGAGGGTGTCAATAACATCAAATTTAGCCCATTAGAAGAATAAGGAGCTCTTTTCTCTCTGCACCCAATGGAGATTAATTTAAAAATGTGTATTTTATGTGTGTTCCTCACCTCTTTTGATAAATTAAAAGTGCTAAAAGTGGTCACCTGGGGGTGGTTTTTACTTTACTTTCTATTCTCTTTTCTGAAAATAAACATGTTGCATAACTTCTACTGCACATAGACTAGCAAAATAGGCATTTTGCTATTTGGATTCCTGGCCAAGTGATTCCATTAAAGGATGTTCAATTAAAGGATGTGTTTTCTGTAATTATCATATCAGAACTGACAGAAAAGTTCCTCTACTTTAAAAATGTTCAAAGTTAGGCAACAATCTGTTAATGCCACGTGATCAGTAAAAATTAGCAAGTTTCTGAAAGTAAGCAATAGCTCTCATCCTCCATAGGCAGGTTTCTCTGAAATCAAGCTCCAGGAATTCTCATTTGTCTCAGGCTCACTCTGTTTCTCTAAGCTTCTGTCTTCCCTGATGCTCCCACCTTTTTTTCATTTGTTCATTTGCTTGTTTTTACCATAGCTACTGTCCACTCTTCCTCCCCTGGGATAGCAGCAGAGATGTTTTGGGTATGAGTGCAGCCCCACATCACATGAGAAATTCTTACTTCTGTTTTCTCTTAAGTTACTCCCTGCTTTGAAACTGTTTCCTAGGTATTTATGTATCCTTTTGAGTTTGCTTCCT
Source organism: Bos taurus (assembly GCF_002263795.3). Classification (NCBI taxonomy): domain Eukaryota; kingdom Metazoa; phylum Chordata; class Mammalia; order Artiodactyla; family Bovidae; genus Bos; species Bos taurus. The sequence continues at coordinate 47,936,786 of NC_037333.1, read as the reverse complement.
GCTTTGAACTTTCCCTGAGCTCTCTGTTTCTTCAAATGTCTCTACTGTGCTTTTGATTTTCTTAACAATGTGATGAAGAAAACCTGATGAGATGATTTGAGTTGTGTTGATATATACAACTGGCTTTATATGATTCCACTTTCAGAAAACATGTTTAATAGGAGCCATAAATACTAAAAGCCTCTCAATCACCTGTCCATTAATATATTCAGGATGCCGAGCCATGCTAAGTCAATTCACTCATGTCCAATTCTGTGCAACCCAATGGACTGTAACCCTCCAGGCTCCTCTGAACATGGAATTTTCCAGGCAAGAATACTGGAGTGGTTTGCCATTTCCTTCTCCAGGGGATCTTCCAGATCCAGGGGCAGAACCTGCATCTCTTGAGTCTCATGCATTGGCAGGTGAGCTCTTTATCGCTGCTGCTGCTGCTGCTGCATCGCTTCAGTCGTGTCTGATTCTGTGCGACCCCATAGACGGCAGCCCACCAGGCTCCCCCATCCCTGGTATTCTCCAGGCAAGAACACTGGAGTGGGTTGCCATTTCCTTCTCCAGTGTATGAAAGTGAAAAATGAAAGTGAAAAGTGAAAGTGAAGTCGCTCAGTCGTGTCTGACTCTAGCGACCCCATGGACTGCAGCCTACCAGGCTCCTCCATCCATGGGATTTTCTAGGCAAGAGTACTGGAGTGGGGTGCCATTGCCTTCTCTGTCTTTATCGCTAGAGTCATCAAAAGTAAAACATGATGTATCTGTCTGAAGAATACATTTCACTTCATTTTAAGTAAATGAAAGCACTGCTTTTGTTTTATTCAATAGAATATACAATTTATGTTGGATTCTTTATGTTGGAGCCAAGTCTCCAATATATTTTGTCCTTGTGATAGTTCGTTTCAGGGTCACAGAGATCTAGAACCCTACAGAAAATATAGTTAACTCTTTGCCTATTACAGATATTTCTTTAGAAAAGTTTGGGAGTAACTCTCTAAAACGAGTGGGATTTAGCTTTGTTGAACAATTGTTCAGAAGCCCTCATGATACTCTTGTATCAACCTTAGAAATGGAGAAAGCAGAGGTTAGCTTTGAATTCCACATTTTGAGTAAATTTGTGTAACTACCTCTTCAGTGATAAGAGAAACAGTTGAGAAGCAGAGATATTAGAATAAAAATGACTGCAAAAAATGGGATAATGCAAGAGCATTTTTAAAAATTCTTGCCAGCATCTATCACACTTGCAGCAACTTTAAGTGTGACAAGTTTTCAGATCTGTGGGTTAAGAGGGAATCAGACTATGCAAGTTAGATGAATATGACATTATTTAGAACCACACCCTCATTTTACAGATGAGAAAATGAGGTGTGGAGAAGGTGAAGAGATTTTTCTTTGATCTCACATCCCCTTCTTGGAAGAAGTAAGCAGTGTATTAAGGGAATTAATAAGTATTTTTATTATAATTAAAATAAAATAAATTGAGTCAACTTAAGGTAAAATGGAAATTTATTAGATCATGTAAGCCAACCATAAAATGAGTGGCAGTTGAGTAGCACTGAGGGTAGCCTGGGAGTCAGGACTTGGATTGAGTTAGGGCTGCGTCTTCTCTCTGCTTTACTTCACAGATCAGCTTCATGTTCCCTTTATGTGTGTGGACTTCTTCTGAACATCAAAAATATGGCACTAGGTGTCTTGTTCTTTTATTCTAACAGCCTTTCACCTACAAAGAAAATCTAGTCTTCCTGTTGCAGAATTTAAAATCAGAGGGAAGAAGTCTAGCTGGTTTGGTTCAAGTCATTTGACCATTGATTGCTTGGACCAAAGAGAGATAAATTAGATTAATTTTCTCATCCTGTGTAGCCAAAAAAAGAAACCATTTTTAAAGAAAATGAGGAGAGGGTGTTGGGCAGATAAAACAATTCCCTGGGGTCTGAAATTGGAGAGGGAACAAATCTAGGATTTCTGAAGGACACATTTTACACTCTGGCTAGAATATCTTACACCCAATGTGTTCTGATTTTATCTACCCAGAATGTTCATTAGAGATATAAGTTTTAATTGGGATGTCAAATCAGCTGAGGTTAGAAGCATCATTTTTGCTTCAATTATCTTTCCTTTTAAAAAATCCTTTTAAAAATTTGATGAAACCTGATAGCCATATATTGTATGAAACAATGTATACAGATAAATGAAATGGTCATTTCAGATTACAGCACATGAGCCATTTATTTTTCAGAAATTGTATAATTTAGGTTTTTTCCCCCAAAATGCTGTTTTCCCTACAACTATTTTGATGCATGCTTCAAAAAGTCCTTATTTATTTTGAAATACAAATCAGGATGATATTTAAATTAAATGAATCTATCTCTGCTATTCATACAAGAACTTTATCTTGTGACAGAGTGTCTTAGAGCCCTTTAGTTTTCAAAGCAGTAAGCTGTTGCTTCCCATAGACATGTGTCCTATGTCTACAAGAAATGCATCAATCCTTTTAATTGGATAGGACATTGATAAGGATCAGTCAAATATTATTTTTCCAATTTCTGTAATCAGTGTGCTAACTGTGGTTAGAATAATTTTTAAAAATTATTCCATCAGAGCTGTTGTTTTTCTGACTGTATATGAAATTTGAAAGTTTGATTTCAATATGGGGAAGAAAAAAAAAAATAAAGCAGCTGTCTGACTTCTATCTCCAAATGGGGTATAGAAATATAACATATGTATATTCTTTAATAACAAAAGGTTATATATAGAGTCCAGCTTTAGTGAACCTTAGCCAACCCAATGTAGTGTTAATTATGGGTTCTATTTAGAATAAAAAGAGGCAGCAAATTGCAGCAAAAGTGCTTCGTGGACATAATCAGGCCACTGAGCTCGACTCTAATCTCTGTGATCTTCAGAGTAGCATTGTCATAGATACTAGGACACTTCCTCCTCTTTCACAGCTTTGGTTCTTTTGTATTATAGAGTAATATAAGGAAAAAGTAAAGGGAAAAAACCATTTCACAAAGAAAGAAATTAATCTTGCAGTATTTTATTAGCCAAATGGTGACCACTAGGTCATAAGATAATATTGATCTTTCACTTGCTCTCAGAGAAGGAAACCTTCACTCCATCTTACTAACTAAAATAATAGAGTACCTTCTTTAATCCCCTCTCAGATTAAATACCTCTTGTTAACATAGCAACCTACATGTATAAAGGACCAAGACAAGATGCTCCCGATTCTGTCTTGCTTAAGTATCCTGTCTGCTATTTGCTATTCCATGATTTCTAACTATAGTAAATGAAGCATGTCATGTTACCATTTTCAAATCCTTTAATTATTCCTCCTGCACTTGAAACTGCAATGAGAGCTAGAAAGACAACACATTATCAGCTGTAACTTGTTTTAAATCTCTCCATCTGGAATATTGTATCTTCATTCTTATAACTGAGTAAGAATATCATCTGAAAATCCAAGGTTAGTATTTCCACCATTTTATAAAATTGTAATTCAGTCTTCTCAGATAGATATAGAATAAAAGAAAGAGAATATGAAGGAATGAGTGGTCCAGAGGAAAGACCATGAACTTTAGAGTGGGACAGACCTGTTTCTAATCTCAATCCTGCATATTATACCAAAAAGAATTTAGGTTAGTCATTTCCATATCTGTAGACTAGACCATTCAGGTATTACCTAAATCAAATCCCTTATGATTATAAAGTGGAAGTGACAAATAGATTCAAGGGATTAGATCTGATAGACAGAGTGCCTGAAGAACAATGGACAGAGGATCGTGACATTGTACAGGAGGCAGTGATCAAGACCAACTCCAAGAAAAAAAAATTCCAAAAAGATTGCCTGAGGAGGCCTTGCAAATAGCTGTGAAAAGAAGAGAAGCAAAAGGCAACGGAGAAAAGGAAAGATATACCCATTTGAATGCAGAGTTCCAAAGAATAGCAAGAAGAGATAAGAAAGTCTTCTTCAGTGATCAATGCAAAGAAATAGAGGAAAACAACAGAATGGGGAAGACTAGAGATCTCTTCAAGAAAATTAGAGATATCAAGGGAACATTTCATGCAAAGATGGGCTCGATAAAGGACAGAAATGGTATGGACCTAATAGAAGCAGAAGATATTAAGAAGAAGTGGCAAGAATACACAGAAGAACTGTACAAAAAAGATCTTCATGACCCAGATAATCACGATGGTATGATCACTCACCTAGAGCCAGACATCCTGGAATGTGAAGTCAAGTGGGCCTTAGGAAGCATCACTATGAACAAAGCTAGTGGAGGTGATGGAATTCCAGTTGAGCTATTTCAAATCCTAAAAGAGGATGCTGTGAAAGTGCTGCACTCAATATGTCAACAAATGTGGAAAACTCAGCAGTGGCCACAGGACTGGAAAAGGTCAGTTTTCATTCCAATCCCAAAGAAAGGCAATGCCAAAGAATGCTCAAACTACCACACAATTGCACTCAACTCACATGTTAGCAAAGTAATGCTCAGAATTCTCCAAGCCAGGCCTCAACAGTATGTGAGCCATGAACTTCCAGATGTTCACGCTGGATTTAGAAAAGGCAGAGGAATCAGAGATCAAATTGCCAACATCCATTTGATCATAGAAAAAGTGAGAAAGTTCCAGAAAAACATTTACTTCTGCTTTATTGACTATGCCAAAGCCTTTGACTGTGTAGATCACAGCAAACTGTGGAAAATTCTTAAAGAGATACCAAACCACCTGACCTGCCTCTTGAGCAATCTGTCCACGGGTCAAGAAGCAACAGTTAGAACTGGACATAGAACAACACTGGTTCCAAATCGGGAAAGGAGTATGTCAAGGCTATATATTGTCACCCTGCTTATTTAACTTAAATGCAGACTACATCATGAGAAATGCTGGACTGGATGAAGTTGGAATCGAGATTGCAGGAGAACTATCAATAATCTCAGATATGCAGATGACAGCCACACTTATGGCAGAAAGCGAAGAAGAACTAAAGAGCCTCTTGGTGAAAGTAAAAGCAAGGAGAGTGAAAAAGTTGGCTTAAAACTCAACATCCAGAAAACTAAGATCGTGGCATCTGGTCCCATCACTTTATGGCAAATAGATGGTGAAACAATGGAAACAGTGACAGACTTTATTTTGGGGGGGGCCTCCAAAATCAATGCAGATGGTGACTGCAGCCATGAAATTAAAAGACACTTGCTCCTTGGAAGAAAAGTTATGACCAAACTAGACAGCGTATTAAAAAGCAGAGACATTACTTTCCTGACAAATGTCTATCTAGTCAAAGTTATGGTTTTTCCAGTGGTCATGTATGGATGTGAGAGTTGAACCATAAAGAAGGTTGAGCCCAGAAGAATTGATGCTTTTGAACTGTGGTGTTGGAGAAGACTCTTGAGAGTCCTTTGGCCTGCAAGGAGATCCAGTCAGTCCATCCTAAAGTAAATCAGTCCTGAATATTCACTGGAAGGACTGATGCTGAAGCTGAAACTCCCATTCTCTGGCCACCTGATGGGAAGAACTGACTCCTTGGAAAAGACCCTGATGCTGGGAAAGACTGAAGGTGGGAGGAGATGGAGACGACAGAGGATGAAACGGTTGGATGGCATCACCAACTCAATGAACATGAGTTTGAGTAAACTCCAGGAGTTGGTGATGGACAGGGAGGCCTGGTGTGCTGCAGTCCATGAAGTTGCAAAGAGTCAGATACAACTGAGCAACTGAACTGAACTTCCATATCTGGGTCTCTGTTTCTCTATTTTCAAAACAAAGTTATTGATAGAAGCTTCCTCAGATCATTGAGATGATTTAATGAGACTGCACCTATATGTCTTCTAGCACAAAGTGAACTAAAGTACAAAAAAAGGTAGCAAATAATCTAAACTATAGTCTTTCCTCCCTTTTGATAGTCACAAGACAGAGTAGACATGAGAACCACACCCTAATTTGGGATGATGGTCGAAGTAAAACTTCAGAAACATGATATCTCCTCAGATAAATCTGAAATTTCTCTTGGTATATTGACACTGATTCCAATGAGCCAAACCCAGATGTTGTTTCCGTAAGCAGCTGGTTGTCTTCCCTGAACAGTCCATCAGTCTCTTGAATCCTTCTGTCAGCTGGTCAGCACAGCTGTTCTCTTAGCAACATCTGGAGAAGGCAGCTTGACGAGGGAGCCCCACTGAGCTTTCTAGGGTAAGTCTGATTTATAAACCACTTGAAAGAGCTGATCTTTTAAATGTCTAAACTCCCTGGATTTACCTTAAGAAAGCAGGTCTGGGGACTGGGGAGCATTATGCATCAGTGTTTCCTTAATGTCTTCTGTTGCTTCAGGACTCAGATGTAACCCAACTGAGCTCAGTGATCATGTGAACTCTCACACTTCCCACTGGTGATTGAACAGGATGTTAGAGCACAAAAGCCATCTGTCTCTCCCAAGAATTCCCTTCCCAGGCACCTAACAGCCTTGGAAAAAGACACAAATGCTTCTTTACAGTCACTTTTCCTAAAATCAGCCCCAGATAGCCCCTAATTTCTAACAGAAATAAACTTTAAAGCAGCTTCTGGGTTACTATTCCATAATTGTGTTATATTCTGAGAAGTAAATTTTAAGTCATCAAGGTCAGGCTGATATGTTAGCAGTCATTTTCTAGCTGCCCTGGGGAGGGGTAGCCCAGGGCCCTCTACTCTGTGTCATCTGACAGGGGTTCTAATCCCAGCTCTGTCACTAGGCAATTATGTGAACTTATGTGAATCATTCAACAGCTCTGGACCTAAGGGCCCTCATCTATGCAGACTAAATTATTTCTGAGCTCCCATCCAGGACTAAGATTCTATCATCTGTACCCTCAATTTGCTATTACTTGGAGAGCCAGGCAGATTGAATGTTCTCTCAGAAGTGCTAACTGTCCTTACTGAGAACACTTGCACACAAGCTTATTAGGTAAATAAAAAAAAGTTTCTCTTTGCAGGAAAAACCTCTTGGCACTATGGCTTCATATTAATATTTAATACATTAATTTTATAAAGTTTATGCACCTAACATTTCTATTTCTTCCATTTTATTCAGCATATGTGGGTTTTGTGAGCTTGATATGCTAGACAAATATATCTCCATGACTTATATACATAATTTGTCAGCCGTGGGGCTGTTTAAAATACTTTCAAATGGGGGCTTCCCATTCAATAATTTTCTTTTATCTATTTAGCAATAATTTCATACTTACTTTGATGCCCATATTACACTTATGAATAGTTCAGTATTTTCAAATGTTATACATATTGCATCTGTATCTATAATGAATCATTTATTCATCAATTGTATTACCAGTAGATAATGATAACTTGCATATACCAGAACTGAAGCTAATAGTCTTGAATGGATTTCTTCATTGACACAGGCCTAGTCATGCTCATGTGTTAAGATGCCAGTTATTGTAGATCACAGCTTATACTACCTTTCATCCTGTGCACTGCATGGTTATACAGCTTAAATTCACATCTTTCTAACATTATATAGGATTTCCACAAGACTTCATTGGAGTAAATTGCTGGATATGATACAATAATAGCTGCAAACTCCTGGCATCCTGGGCTCAAGATGAATGACGATAGACCCGAGGCTAATCATTTCCATAATTCCACTTTCACTGCAGCTGTGAAAAGACTTAGACAAAAACATGCCAATGATCCATTTGAAATACTTTTGCATTTATATATGTTATGGTTGAGACAGGTGGAACCTGGTTTATTCTGATCTAATTATTCTATATCTGCTGTTTATTTCATGCTTTAATTTGTTAAAATTATTGAGCTCTCTCATAAAACCTGGTATTCATAGCCACAATAATAATAGATCCTGCAGAACCCATTTATAATTAAGGAAGCTGGACTAATCATAGCTTTATCTGTCTATAGAGATATATCTGATCTTAACTGCAAGAATTTACTCTTTCCTGTATTTGAATTATCCATGGAAAGGAATATAACCCCAAATAAAAGAACATCTAGCTTATCATCTCAAGGTTCTTGGGGGAGTCTTCTTAGGTACATTGACAATAATTTATGGAGAAGACACAGAGAAAGAAGATGCTCAACCTCTTATGTAATAAATCAATCTTAATATGCTAATAAATCTCAGTAAATCTAATATACTACTAGTAAATCTACTTATGTAGTAAATAAATAGATGTAAGTACCAATGTCATCTGTGGAGTACCCATAATAGATCAGGTACTCTGTTGCATATGATATATGATGGAGGCTGAGTTAAGGTCTCAAAGGGCTCAAGTAGTAGAATAAACAGAGACAAATAGATGCCAGTTAGTATGACTAGTGCTCTTTAAATGTCAAGTACAAATATCTACCATGATGCTGAGTGTACATGAGGGCAAGGAAGGCTTCACAGATAAGAAACATTTTTTGGATATCCAAAAGAATGTTTTTGGATGGAATGAAGGATATTGTCATAGAGGCAACAGCAAGTTAAGGGAATGCATCTTGACTTACATATGCCAACTTTTGTGAATTTAATCAATATGAATCTGTTAATCAAGACTAGTTCATGGGTAAGCAAGTTTTTAACTAAGGCACTATTCCACATCCATAAACCAGAACATAGAACTTAGGGTCAGTGTTGAGTTTGCTTACCAGGGGGTGCTGGTGGTAAGGAACCTGCCTACTATTATAGGATATCATAGAGAGGCAGGTTTGATTTCCTGGTGGAGAAGATCCTCTGGAGGAGTGCATGGCAACCCACTCCAGTATTCTTGCCTAGAGAATCCCATGGACAGAGGAGCCTGGCAGGCTATAGTCCATAGGGTTGCAAAGAGTTGTATGAGTCTGAAGTTATTTAGCACGCACCAAGCCACATTACTCAAAGCCACCTCATATCTTTCTATTTTTCTTTTTTAGCATCCCTGCAGCTATAAAACATATAGATCAAGTAAATAATGAATTCAAGAAACAATAATAACAGCAATGCACACATGTCTATGTATATTGCATATGCATTTAGAATTGGGTATGCTTAGTCCTTGCTTCTAAGATAAACAAAGAAGACATTCGTGTTAACAAAAAATGTCCAGTGCTATATGATATATGATTTAGTAGGTAAACATAGAAGAAACATTAAGAACACAGGTGGAAAGATGCTCATATTCACTCAGATTTTATTTAAGTGAGTGATTCTGATGGTATGAGCTTTTGCATAATTACTCTCCAGTCAATGAAAGACCAAAATAGAGAATTGATTTTAAATGTCCACTAAATCCATCTGGAGGCACCCAAGCAATATTCAAACGACAAACCAAATGAAGTATTTATAGAACAGCTGGTTTCAGAATCATACACATGATATATATCCCACGTGTCTTCTTAAATACATCCCTTAGCATCACTGATCATACAGACTGTGGATGAACAAATCTAAAATCACTACCAACATGTTATTCAAATTGGCTGAATGCTTTCGTCGAGAAAATGCCAACCCCAGTGAAAATTCACTGGAGTTTGAAGAAGTCTTAAAACTTTTGTTGGTATTGGTTTCTATAAATAGGAAAGACAAGAAAAAGTAAAACCTGTTGTAACCAACAAAAGAAAAATTTCATGCAAAGATGTAAAACTATGGCTTTGAAGAAGAAAACATTGAAATTGAGAAAATATGTATAGCACTTTTTATTGTAATCAAGATGGGAAATCTACTTAAATGATCTTGAGTAGGAAACTGTGGCTGTATACAGACAAATGTGGATAATATGATCCAATAACAGGAATGGCTGAATTTTAAATAATTTTTCTATATAATTGTTATGTCTCAGTGTCACCATTGTTTTTGTTTTCATGAATTTATTTGTTCACATATCTGTTTATCCAGCCTTAATTAGGTTTTTTCTATGTATATTCATTCAACATTCGTTGTGTTTATGCATGCTGGTCTGTTTTGCTATATTCTGAGGATTTAGAAATTCTCATTAAGGAGGATAGAAGGACTAGAGCATTTTAACCTGAAATTATCATGTGAGAGACAATGTTGTCATTGAAGAATTATTTCACCTTTTATCTGGCATGTTGTTGTTATTGTTATTAATCAGAGAAGACTGATGAAACTTTATAGTATCCAGAAGTAACAAGTAGTTCCTTGAATTTACCTGCTTGATGGGACAAGGGAATATGTGAACACTGTTCATTAGAAGCACATCTAATTAGTTAGTAGAGAATAAAATTATGTGTCCATCCACTCCATGTGAAATAGTAGAGAATAAAATTATGTTTCCATCCACTCCATGTGAAATAGTTCTCAACACTCAAAATTCTTCAATGAGAACTTATTTTTTTTAAGATTCAGACCATATTAGTTGAAGGTTATGAAAAGAGACAGTGTCAACATCATCTTTATCTAGCTAGTTCATAGAAAGTTAATAGGCTAATATTTAAAACATTCCCCCTACCCACAAACCTCCTGATCTTCTTGTCTTTTGAATTCATCCTTCATTCTGATGTTAAATCTCAAGTACTATCTCACAAAGGAAAATTGCTAAGTTTTTAACCTCAAGAGCCTGAAAGAAAACATACAAAGTCTTCTAAGCACATCAGCTACATTTCTCTGAAGTGTACTTGACATGGGGGAGATGACTGACACTTACATCCTGATGACAACAAGAACTGAGAGAAAGTAAACATGCTATCACATATTTGCTTTAATGAATCAAGCATCTGTTGAGTGATGTGGCTTTGAGTCCTTACTCAAAAAGTCAAAATACATTAGCCATAAAATACTACAACAAGCATGTTTCTTGATTCATCACTTTATTTTTTGCATATTTGGTACCTAAGAAAATCTTTATAAAGGCAAGCCATTTTACTTAACATTGGTAGAGTATTCTTTTTTGTTTGTTTATTTTATTGAAGTAGTTGATCTATAATGCTGTGTTAATTTCTACTGTGAAACAAAGTGATTCAGTTATGCATATATACACCTTTCTTTTCATATTCTTTTCCACCATGGTTTATCATAGAATACTGAATATGGTTCTCTGTGCTATAAACTAGGATATTGTTTTTTGTCCATTCTCCATATAATTGTTTGTATGTGCTTGCCACAAACTCCCAGTGCATCCACCCCCATCCCCACTCTGGCACCCACAAGTGTGTTCTAGTGTTGATAGGGTATGCTCACATGTATTTCTAATTTGCAGTGTGATTTCAAATATTATCTGTACAACAGATTTAGTTCTACCCAGGTAGCTTTGCTTCCAAGTATTACAATGAAGAGCAAAATATATAAGACACAACTGTGGCTGTAACTGTGCTGATTATTTAACTGTGGAGGCCTGTCTAGAGACAAATATCTACAATAAAAGGATGTGCATGCAAAGAGACAGATGATTAGTTCAACTGAGAAATTTTTTTCTGACTTCTAGAACTGAAATGCTCAATTCTTTTCTAATTCTATACCAGCTATTTCATTATTTAGAAAAGGTCTTGCTCAAAGTACATGTCTGCCTCTTCTTCCATATTATTACATGATCATTAGATGCTGCTGCATAGGGAACATACAAATGAAATGATATGAGAAGTGGAGGAGTTTCAGCAGACAAGATGATAAAATGCTTTGAGGGGAACTGGCTCAAAGAAAAACAGCAAAAAGGCCTATGGTTGAAGCAGCCTTCATAAAGAACACTATAACTCAACTGCCACAGGTTACTGGGCTCTTGGAGGGCTGACAATGATGAAAGAGCAAAGCTGAGTGTATAGTATGACTCAACTCATGGGCTTAAGAATGTACTCTCACGTTCAAGTCCATTTTTCCACATGTTCATCTGGACCCGTTCCCAACAAATGTAGCAATATCATCACTCATTTGTATTTGGAATGCAAAAGTAGGTGGTCACGAGATACCTGGAGTAACAGGCAAGTTTGGCCTTGGAGTACAAAATGAAGCAGGACAAAGGCTAATGATGTTTTGTCAAGAGAACACACTGGTCATAGCAAACACTCTCTTCCAACAACACAAGAGACAACTCTACACATGGACATCACCAGATAGTCGACACTGAAATCAGATTGATTATATTCTTTGCAGCCAAATATAGAGAAACTCCATACACTCAATAAAAACAAGACCTGGAGCTAACTGTGGCTCAGATCATGATCACCTTATAGCAAAATTCAGGCTTAAATTGAAGAAAGTAGGGAAAACCACTAGGACGATTCAGGTATGACATAAATCAAATAACTTATGATTACACAGTGGAAATGATGAATAGATTCAAGGGATTAGCTCTGGTAGACAGACTGCCTGCAGAACTATGGGTGGAGGTTCATAACATTGTACAGGAAGTGGTGACCAAAACTATCTCCAAGAAAAAGAAATGCAAGAAGACAAAGTGATTGCCTGATTAGGCCTTACAAATAGCTGAAAAAGAAGAGAAGCAAAAGTCAAAGGAGACAGGGAAAGATAACACAACTGAATGCAGAGTTCCAGAGAATAGCAAGGAGAGATTTAAAAAAAAAACCCTTCCTAAGTGAACAATACAAAGAGATAGAGAAAAACCATAGAATGGGAAAGACTAGAGGTCTCTTCAAGAAAATTGGAGATACTAAGGGAACATTTCATGCAAAGATGGGCTCAATAAAGGATAGAAAAGGTAAGGACCTAATAGAAGCAGGAGAGATTAAGAAGAGGTGGTAAGAACACACAGAAGAACTGTACAAAACCTGTCTTAATGACCTGGAAAACAATGATGGTGTGGTCACTCACTTAGAGCCAGATATCCTGGAGTGTGGAGTCAAGTGGGCCTTAAGATAAGTATTACTATGAACAAAGCTAGAGGAAGTGATAGAATTCCAGTTGAGCTATTTAAAATCCTAAAAAAATGATACTGTTAAAGTTTTGTACTTAATATGTCATCAAATTTCCAAAATTCAGTAGGGCCCAGGACTGGAAAATGTGTTTTCATTCCATTTCCAAAGAAGGGCAATGCTAAAGAATGTTTGAAGGTGAAAGTGAAGTCGCTCAGTCGTGTCTGACTCTTTGCGACCCCGTGGACTGTAGCCTACCAGGCTTCTACAAGGCTTCTCCGTCCATGGGATTTTCCAGGCAAGAATACTGGAGTGGGTTACCATTTCCTTCTCCAGGGGATCTTCCCAACCCAGGGATCGAACCCGGGTCTCCCGCATTGGAGGCAGATGCTTTAACCTCTGAGCCACCAGGGAAGCCCAAAGAATGTTTGAACTACCATGTAATTGTGCTCATTTCAAATGCTGGCAAGGTAATGCTCAAAATCCTTCAAGCTAAGCTTTAGCAGTACATGACCCAAGAATTTCAAGATGTACAAGCTGGATTTAGAAAAGGCAGAGGGACCAGAGATACAATTGCTATTGGATCATAGAGAAAGCAAGGGAATTCCAGCAGAACATCTGTTTCTGCTTCATTGACTCTGTGGATCACAAAAATCTGTGGAAAATTATTAGTGTTGGGAATACCAGATCATCCTGAGAAACCTGTATTCAGAATAAGAACATAGAACAATAGACTGGTTCAAAATTATGAAGAGTTTGCCAAGGCTGTATGTTGTCACCCTGCCTATATAACTTATATGCAGAGTGCATCATGGGAAATGCCATGCTGGATGAATCACATGATAGAATCAAGATTGCTGGGAGAAATACCAAAAACTGAAAATATGCAGATGATATCACTCTAATGGAAGAAAGCAAAGAGGTACTAAAGAGCTTCTTGATGAGGGTAAAAAAGGAAAGTGGAAAATCTAGCTTAAACCTTAACATTCAAGAAATCAAGATAATAGTATCTGGTCCCACCACTTCATGGCAAATAGATGGGGAAAAAGTGGAAGAAATGGCAGATTTTATCTTCTTGGGCTCCAAAATCACTGAGGACAGTGACTGCAGCCACAGACCTAAAAGATGCTTGCTCCTTGGAATGCAGCTATGCCGAACATAGTGTATTAAAAGGTAGAGACATCACTTTGTTGAAAAGGTCCATATAGTCAAAGCTATGGCTTTTCCAGTAGTCATGCATGGGTGTGAGAGTTAGACCATAAAGAAGGCTGAGTGCCAAAGAATTGGTGCTTTTGAATTGTGGTGCTGGAGAAGACTCTTGAGAGTCCCTTGGACTACAAGGAGATCAAATCAGCTAATCCTAAAGGAAATCAACCCTGAATATTCGTTGGAAGGACTGATGCTGAAGTTGAAGCTCCAGCACTTTGGCCACCTGATGCAAAGAGTTAACTCATTGGGAAAGATCCCGATGCTGGGAAATATTGAGGGCAAGCAGACAAGGGGGCACCAGAGGATGAGATAATTAGATGACATCATCAACACAGTGGACAAAAGTCTGAGCAAACTCTGGGAGATACAGAACAGGGAAGGACAGGGAAGCCTGGTGAACTGCAGTTGATAGAGTTGCAAAGAGTCAAACACAACTTAACAATTGAACAACAAAAACAATCATCACTCAGGAGACTCAAAAGGGTATTGGTCAGCTTTAGTCCATGAGTTTGGAGCAGGGACAGAATGTCTTAAGTTCTGAAAGGAAAATTGAGTTAGAATGATGTTTATTTCCTTTTTTGATAGCCTCCATCTTACCCACTCCTTATAGGTGCTCCACTAGAATATTAAAAAGGAATCAGAGTGATAGTGGAACTCAGAATATGATCAAGAAGTTAAGGCTCAGCAAACCAGTTGGAGGGGGCAGACCAGTTGTTTTTCCTACCAGAGATACTGATGGAGGGAAGGAGATAGGAGAGAGAAAGACAGACAGAGACAGACAGGATGAGCAAGAGAGACAGAAAGGCAGAGAGACAGAGAGAGATCAGAGAGATTCATCAGGAACAAAATGCAGTATCTTTCTATTGTGCATCCTGATGGAAGTTCAAGTTCAACATATGCAAATGATGAGTAACACACAGATGTTTTTTTAAGGCAGTGGTTTTCAACACACAACTGCACTTTAGAACAACTTAGACATGCTAATTTATACTAGTTCAACCTGGGTTCCAACCTAGACCAATTAAATCAGAATTTCTGAAAATATAAATCTCCATATGTAATTATAATATAAAGCAAAGTTGGGAAACTGTTGTCTAAGAGTGTATAGAACAGGATGAGATGCATTTTGGTAGAGTTGAATATTCACTGTTTTTTGCATTTGTTAACATGTTATGGTGATAAATAACATCCATGCCTCAAACACCATAAATGGATATAATGAACAGTTGTGAGAGAACCCACTGGCCTCAAGACACTTCAGATAAATATAATGAAGCTTCCTCCAAGTTTAGATATTCTTTACATACTCTGACACAATGACTATCCTACAAGTTAACCATGCAATTTGTTTGTTTATGCCATATATATATATATATATATATATATATATATATATTTCAGTCCCAAACTCAAGGGACTAGAAAGAGAAGAGAAACTTCAGATAGGTTTTTGTGGGATCTGAAACTTCAGAAACATATTCCAGGGATATTAAAATCCTGTGCCCAGAAACACATGGAAAGTAGTGCTAGAAATTAAGGTTGATGTCTTTAGATAGAGATGGCCTAAGCTCCACCAGAGAGCTTCTAAAGGTATTAGTATGGTCCCCAAAAGAATCACTTGTGAGCTTTGCTAGAGCTAGATTTAGAAAACTTCATATTTGGGAAGAGGGTATAACATAAGCACAACCTTCATTTAACAAAGGATGGGGAGGGACCAGGTATACCTGAGAGGACCAGAATGAAAACGTGACCAATAATGGCCACATGTTTCTACAACAGTTGCCAGAGATAAATTTCAGTGTGACTGATTTTACTTTTCATCATCTGTCAGAACTGAGTTTAAAATAGAAATGATTTTGTCACATAGCTCTAAAGTCACACTTCATGCCTGCCTGAACTCGTGGCCTAGATTTGTACCAAATATGGAATGTGTATCAATAACATTAAAAAAGCAAAAGCAACAACAACAAAAAAACTCATACAAATCTATCATAGGATGAACTTTTCTGAGTCTCCTTAGACTGATGATAATCTAGACTTCAAATAAATAAACTTTGCTGTGTTCAATCTCTCATATGAAATCTCCTGGAATATTTGCCCTGTTTCTGGATTGTATGTACTGCCTCTTGTTTCACAGTTCTCCTCTCTGTTTTTTTTTCAGTGTCAACCTCAACTTGGACTTCCTTTATGCTATGGCTTTTAGGTGGATTCTGGTATGTCAAGTCACCTAACTGGAGACCATGAAACTCATGTATTAGGCAAATTCAAATTAAAATCTATTTATATAGCGTTAGCCAGCAAAAAAATGAGCAGTCACACAAAGTTTTACCATATTTTACTATGTTTAGTGAACTAAACATGGTCAGATACAAAATACTTCAAACTAGCTTGTTACAGAGTTGTATTTTCAATATATTAATTGATTGCAGCACTGACTTTTCCCTTAGGGAGACCAACAAAAGTGGGTCTGGATAGGAGCAGTGAGAAGGTCAATTGGTAGCTAAAATTAGATAAAGAGGGAGAATGATTTGGGATCAGAAGAGAGCTGGGTCCCCTCATTGCAGAACAAGGAGCACAGCAAAATCTTCAGGGATGAGCTGCCTCAGAACAAGGATGCCCTGCCTTTCAGTAATTTCTGTGTGCCTGCAGCCCCAGCATCACCACCACCCTCCCCCCAACCCTAACCACACACACAAACAAGTGAAAAAAAAGCACAAAGGACAAAGGGTAGAAAACCCAGATTCCCTGAGAGGAAGTGAGTGCATAGAGCACCTTGACCTCCATTTCTGAAAGTGTGGTGACATATTTTATCTTGACCATTCCTTCAGCTAACAACTGTTTTTATCGAAGGTGAAAAGTAGATGATGCCATAGACAGATTCAAAATTACAGTGACTGAAGAAGATGGAAATACACAAGCGTCTTTCTCTCATAAAGCGTACTTAAGCTTCAGGTTGCAGTACTATTGGCAAGCTAAAGAATTGAGGGGGAGGAAGAGGGAGAGAGCATTGCTACTCAAGTATAATGAAACTGAGCTGAAACAGTGGGGGTGTGTCCCTACAGGTTGGGTCAGCAGTGCCACTGCTAAACAAGACAACATGCACACACACACACACGCAAAGCTAAGCTTTTACTTTCTGTCTCACAGCTCCCAGTATCTTCTATGCCAGTTGCAAATAAGAATATATTCCTGAGCAAGGCAGAAACCATTCTGTTAATAAATGCCTGTGGGATGAAGGTCAGCATCTGCTCAGTCATTTGAGTTTGATAATAGAAAAGACAAATCTGAGGAGAGTCTTAAAGTGGATATCAAAAGAGGAAAGCATTTTTTGGGGGGATGGGGGTACAGGGGTCTGTTGTGCTATTACAACTTTACTGGCACTCATCATTTAGATCCATCTATATACACACAAGCAACTTGTTAAAGGTGTTACGAGTTAATGTGGCATATTTTCACTCTTTATACATTTATAAATATAAAATATATTTCAAGTCAACTTTCACTGATTTATTTGTAGATTAAATAACCTTGCTTATTCTGAACATTTCCTCTTCCTTTCTGATTTCGCAGTTATGAGTTGGCCTAAATATATTGCAACCCCCTCAAAGCCTGGAATGCATATCATGTGGAGAGTGAAAATGGCTCAAAAGCATGAAGACTCATTATCCATAGGTAAGTAATCCAAATCTGTGTCTAGATATTTAAATATAAATAGTTCCTGGTATCTGGACTGTGACAGATGTAAGTCACATTATTACTGCTTAATTGTCTCCATTACTAACTTCATTACTTCTTTTCTGGCTCTTTGAGGACTCTGTGTGAGCTCATGGGGCCCAACTGCTTTGGGTAAGAGAGAAATGAGCACTTTTCCATGGGTACATGGCTGGGATTTTGTTGATATACATCACACTTCGACCCCAGGTTATGCTAAATGAGTGACTTAAAATGATCCTTGGGGAGCTTACCTTACACGCCAGCTTCCCTAGCAACCCAAGTGCCTAAAATCAGCTCTGCCTATCACATTTTCCAGTCTCTCCCTGTTCATATCTCCTGTCTCCTGCAGCCTGTGGTGCTGTGTTGTACCTAGAGGGGAAGTTTGCTTTTCTATGATAACAAGTCTATTTTACCATCAACATTCTTTTGCTACCATTGAGATACAATTTATTTTTTAAGAAAATCTCCATAGTGTCATGCTATATTAAGCAACAGAACTTCAACTTCCCCAGAAGTATATAAAGTCTGAAGGGTTGAGTTGAAATTCCAAGATTACATTCCCTTAGCTGCTAATTGAAATGGAACAATTATCTCTGTCTTATACATGCACTTTGGGGCATACTTTGTTGATGGTTGATATTTTTCAATAATACCCTCCCTAGAGTGGTCCTGTCTCAGATTATCAGCTGATAATCTTCAAATCCCTTTGCCCTTTTCTCTTTCATGCAGATTTAAGCTCCTTCATTTATAGGTTTATGTAATATAGTCACTGAATGCTTGTCAGAGCTGCAGTGTCTATTTTTTTTTTCCCCAGAATATTTCTTGGGCAATTGCTAACTAAAATTATCATCTGCATTGAAAAAAATTTGGCCTATGTTGAAATTATGTCAAAATAGCTCATTGAAGAGTGAAATATTTATCTCTTTTGAACTCTACAAGAAAATTATTTGACAGATACTTACACATTTCCTAAAATGTGTTAAGTACTGTGCTGGGCACTAGGCACATATAATATTCAGTACCTGCTCTCTGGGTCCACTCCAGACAGGTTGAGAGCATCACACACACAAAAAAAATGGTAAAAATACAAGTTATATGTCATATAGGGAAATGATGAGTGAGTGATGCTCACATCAAGTTCTGTTTTTGCCATGCTGGCTGTGAAACTCTGGGCAAGTTACTTACTTTGAACTTGGTTTCCTCATTTAGATAATGGAATAATAGTAATAATGCCTTCCCTGGTGAAGAAATTGGAGCAAAACATTAGGAGTCATAAAATTCTTAGAACAGTGTCTGGTATAGAGTAACTATCTGATAAATATCAATTATTTTTACTATTGTCCTTAAAGCAAAGTCTAAATGCAGGATTGTGTTCAGAGCTAAGAGGAGGGAAAAAATTTCTCTCTCTCTTTTTTTTTTTAAGAAAATTTCTCTTGAATAAAAGTAGAAATAAGTGTAGCCACAGATTTTTCAGTCGTTCAGTCATGTCTGACTGTGACCCCATGGACTGCAGCATGCCAGGCTTCCCTGTCCTTCAAGATCTTCTGGAGTTTACTCAAACTCATGTCTGTTGAGTTGATGAAGAGGTAATGAGTAAATTGGATGAAGCTCTGTGGATTAGTAGAAACATCCTTTGGCTTGGCCCAGCTGTTAAGGGGTATGTGTGTGTGAGTGTGTGTGTGTGGGGGGGGGGGGGTGGGTAGGTATTCAGAAATAACTCTAATCTGCTTTTGTTTCATTTTTTTCCCCAAAGATAAATTAGGCTCACTAAATCCATTAAATGGAAGGGTAAAGAACCAGGGGTAGGGGATTCTCAGGTGGATTAGTGGTAAAAATCTACCTGGCAATGTGGGCGACATGGGTTTGATCCTTGATCCAGGAAGATACCAAACGCTGCAGAACAACTAAGCCAGTACACCACAACTATTGGGCCTGTGCTCTAGAACCCGGAAGCTGAAACTACTGAGCCATGTTCCACAGCCTGTGAGCCCTAGAGCACATGCTCTGCAACAAGAGACGCCATCTCAGTGAGAAGTCCTTGCACTGCAACTGGAGAGCAGTCTCCGCTTGCCACAACTAGAGAAAAGTCTGCACAGCAACCAAGACCCAGCACAGCCAAAAATAAATAAATGAAATTACATATATGAAAAAAAGTGCAAAGATGTGAGAAACCCGGCAGTCATGGTAACAGGGTGTACTCAAGAGGATCCCTTGGGTGCCTCTGCCAGAATAAATAAACTCCAACTGGTTATTTCACGCTTCCTCTCAAGATTCAAGGTTCCCGCTAGTCCTACTTCTGACTGCTGCCAAAGTCTGCCACTCTCCACTCTTTAAAGGTGTCAATTCTAAAAAACATCACCCCAGTGACAAGATCACAGGTAATCACATGGGTTATTACTCAGGAGTATGCAAGCATAGGGAGTCTTGGGTGAGGGGTCTCACAAGTAGCAAGAGGAATAGGGAAAATCCTGCTTTTAGATTTGTTATATGTCATTATGAGATACGCTAACTCTCCAGAAACTTCTTGAAATGAATCGTTGACTATGGCACAAAAAATGCATTCAATAAATACTGAATCACTTTAATGAATTTTCAGTCAGTATTCTGTGAGATTTTCACAGAACATTTTATAATACACGTCTGTATATCTATGACAGCATTTAATTATAAAAAGAGCCACACAAAATATTTTGAAAAAATAAAAAAGTTTATAAAAACATCTTGTACTTCAATGTAAATTGTTAAACTGTTTACTTCATTTATGAAGTTCTTTACAAATTAATTGACCATCTTTTTCTTGACCACTTAACTTTTATTAGAATTTGGACAAATAAAGTAAAAATTAACACACCACTGTAAGTCAGCTCTACTTCAATAAAATAACCTTTTTTTTGTAAAAACTCTGAATCACTTCTCTGGACAGTAGGAATGAACACAACATTGTAAATCAACTATACTTCAATAAAATAATTTTTAAAAAAAGAAAAAGATTGAGACAGGAAAAGATAACAGCTTCTCCAAAGATCACAAATAGGGAATAGACAATATTTGGTGCAAATATTTAAAGAATTAAAGTGTTCAACCAAAATATAAAGATATGATTTAATAACACTAGTAATTTCAAGCCATATTCCAAATCAATTTAAAACTAGATGTTTTCATTCTATGCATCACTAAACAGAATTACTTTGTGACACCTCATTCACAAGGTAAAAATAATCACCCACTGTTCTTAGTTTCATAAAAATACATTAATAACTCAGTTGTAACACAAATAACAGTGTATGCTATTTGGTCACATGTATCTATCTTTGGCTCACGTCTGAAGAATTAAAACAGAAGCTTATCTACACACATGTGGTCTCAACATTTAGCATAAGGACAGATGAAAATTTGGTAGCAGAACTAAATGTGATTGATCTTGTTAAAAAATAAAATGATCAAAATGTAGTACAAGGGGAAAAATAAAAACTTAGACACAGAACACTCTTTCTTCCACTTTCAGGTTCTCTGTCAACTAACTTCAGGACCTCAAGAAAATAATTCCTGTTGTGTGTGAAAGGATATATGTCTCTCTGAGTTGTTTTGAAGATGAAAAGTGATAAATATGTCCTAATCACCATGCAAAATATTATTTTTGATTTCAGTATGATTCTACATATGTTTGAGAATAACTGTTTTGTGTTCAATATTCAATAAAGCGTAAGGGCAGTCTGGGAGTTAAAGGAGAGAAGGATCTATATCAGGTTTGAGATTTTCCTTAAAGTATTAACCAACACTAAGCACCTAAAGGAGAAGGCGATGGCACCTCACTCCAGTACTCTTGCCTGGAAAATCCCATGCATGGGGAAGCCTGGTGGGCTGCTGTCTAGGGGGTTGCACGGAGTCGGACACAACTGAGCGCCTTCACTTTCACT
Organism: Bos taurus; assembly: GCF_002263795.3. Taxonomy (NCBI): domain Eukaryota; kingdom Metazoa; phylum Chordata; class Mammalia; order Artiodactyla; family Bovidae; genus Bos; species Bos taurus. The sequence goes on along the minus strand of NC_037333.1, from coordinate 47,915,167 downwards.
TTTCACTTTCATGCATTGGAGAAGGAAATGGCAACCCACTCCAGTGTTCTTGCCTGGAGAATCCCAGAGACAGGGGAGACTGGTAGGCTGCCATCTATGGGGTCACACAAAGTCTGACACGACTGTGGTGACTTAGCAGCAGCAGCAGCAGCTAGCACCTAAAAAAAAAAAAAAAAAAAAGGTCTTAAAGAAAAGCACCTAAAAAAAGGGGACTCCTGAGAGTCCTTTGGACTGCAAAGAAATCAAACCAGTCAATGCTAAAGGAAATTAATCCTGAATGTTCATTGGAAGTACTGATGCTGAAGCTCCAATAATTTGGCCACCTGTTGCCAAGATCCAACTTATTGGAAAAGGCCCTGATGATGGGAAAGATTGAAAGCAAAAGGAGAAGAGGGTGGCAGATGACGAGATGGTTAGATAGCACCACCGACTCAATGGATATGCATTTGAGCAAACTTTGCAAAAGAGTGGAGGACAGCAGAGTGCAGAGTGCTGCAGTCCATCATATTGCAAAGAATCTGACATGATTTGACTAAACAAAAATAACAACAAAGCACCTAAAAAAAATCTTTGCATTAAGCTCAATGCTAACTTCCGTCTGAGAGTCTTGGGAGGCAATACAATGAGGCAATTCAGGGAATTTTGAACAATGTTTTCTGAGTATTTATTATGTCTAGTGATTCCATTAACTACTATGATTATAAGTAAACTAACAACAAAAAAATCTTTCATTATAGTGAGAAATGCAGACTAGAAGACAAAAATAATAATAATGTCATAAATCAAAGGAAGTACCATGTACAACAGGGAATGTTTGAGTCATTTTTCTTGGAGCATTTGCTCTTGAACTCTTAGGATAACAAAAGGATATACAACTAGTAGTGGGTTGGAGCCAGTTTCTACTGGCTCAGATGAGCTGATGATGGGCATCTCTTCCCAACTCTTCTTCCCATGATGTCATGTTGGTAGCTTGAAATTGCCCATGATGGGGGATAGTTATAGCAAAGAAATAAACAAATATTATAAATCAAAGCTTTCCTTCACCATCACCCCTTAAGTCATTTTCAAAATGTTTATACAATGATCTTTTTATACTACTGTACACAATTCCAAAAGAAGGTATCTGATAAGAAAATAAAAATATGTTTGTGTCTTTAGGCTAGAATAACTTGATATTTTACATTTTGTTTTATGTCTGTGAAGGCATGGTTTGCACACTTATGGTAGTTTTAGATTGTTTTTATCCTTTATTCTTTTCTAGAACCTTCCAGAACAAATAACAGTAAATAAGTGAAAGTCCTAATGAATGAGTTTATTCTTGAGAAATGAAATAAATTCATTTGATAACATTGATATGAGATTAAGTAATTTTTAAGTATTTCCCTCTTGGCTGATAGTTTCATTATTAGACATCATGGGTAATATCTCTTGTCTTATGTTGTAGATCAATGTATGGTAAAAATGAAATATCCAACTGGACAACTGTGGTGAAAACATTGAGCATGGCTACAGTGTTCAAAGAACCTGAGGTGATAATAACTTGTCTAAATACTAACTGAAATTCAAAGGACAGCTTCGCCAGATTGAGTGCTATTGTGCTTAGTACAGATTAATTTCACAGTTTCCTTTTTCACCAGCAATCACCAAGGATCTATGTCCAATTGCCAATAAATAAGACTTTATTTATTTCCTGAAATAATTATTTGTATGAAACAGAACTTGCAGAAGCCAGTTTCTTTCTTTCTTTCTTTCTTTTTTTTGTAGCCTGTAGCAATTTCTCCTCCACTAGAGTACTCTAAATTCGTTAACTTTTACAATTACTTTTGTAGCAGACAATTATCTTTCTAACCTAATCAGTTTGTCCACATTTTCATCACTGCAGTTTTTAAGCTGGGGAGAAAATATGCTGGTAGAGTCCCAATTTCAATTTTAGAGTTACTCTTTTTGGTTTATGAAATTGTAAAAACATGAATTATTTAATCATGCTCTTTTCTAAAAGTTTCACCACACCTTCAGGGCTTCATTTACTATGGCAAAGGGTTTTAAATGGTTTTGAATGAGTAAATAAAATATTTCTCCTGAATGGCTGCAGGTCAGGACTGGTTATGGAATTGTGGCTGCTTCAACTGTACGCTGATCTGTTAAGCTCCCCCGTGTTGTGGGCGCTGTTTATACCTGGGGATAAGGTTCTAACTGCTAATACTTCCTGAAGATATGTGGAGATCAGCAAGTAAGGTAAAGAGAAAAGGTCAAGAATACATAATAGCAACTTTCCCCAGAGTGCCAGCAGAAAAATATAGAAAACAGAACCCGCACTGTATTTTTGAGAGGTAGTTTCCAGGGACTACTTGCTATGTTAGTGATCTGATCTAGAGCCTTAAAGACAGGAGAATTTATGGGAAGGTCTTGGATATTTAATGTTTTTCAATGTAGGGCTCCTCTCAATTTGTGAGATGTCCTCTCCGCAATTGGAGAAGTTAGTTACCACTGAACTGAGAAGCCCATGCAGCCTGAGGACAAACATGCAAGGCTGTATTCCAAAGGGAGTGTTGGGGGACAGCTGAATTAATTCAGTAGGAATAAGTACAGAGATCAGAAAGCCAACAGGTTTGAGGGAAAACTGACTTGCAGTCATGTGATTAAATTAAACTCACCTGGATAATCTTCCTTCTTGAAAGTCACATAAATATAACATCATATATCATAAATATAACATCACAGGAATAAAATACTCCCTATTTATAGTCCCAGGTGGTTTGCAGAGCATCTACACAAGGAATAGAAAATCTTGGACACCGTTTTAGAATTCTGCCAGCCACATGATTGGTGAGCAACAGTCTCAAAAAGTTGTGAGGATTAAGGGTAAAAAGTACTGATTTTTAAAATATTGATTAGCATATACCACTTGATACTTAGTAGCTATAAAAAAAAGACTTATTCTCAGGTCTAAGGGACAAGCATGGAGCCTAAATCAGAAAATAAGAGATTCAAAGTAAAATAATCCATAAAAAGAACAAGACAGAAATGATTGTTCAGATTTTGTTATCAGGGACCAATTTTAATTTTGAAAGCTTGCAGATTCTGTTTATTGGATTCTTAGGTAAGGGTTGAACCAAATTTTAAGGTGTAGGAACAGGATCAACATTATCTTGATTCATACATGGACTTTGTATTGCTAGTTTAGTTGCATTCAAGGTATGCAGCTTCCCTCCAATTCAACCTGATGTTCTTGGAATAAACCACTACTTTTGCTCTATATTGCCAAACTCTCTAGTACTTTTTTATTCTTATCTATCACCTGCTATTATTAATGAATAAATCTGCCAATAGAAATTTTACAACATCTATGTGATACTTTATTTTAGAGACTAGTAAGTTACATATAAGAAAACATACATATATATATATATATATATATATATATATATATATATACATTCAAAGACAGGTCTTAATGTGTACAAGTGATATAAAAGTTATAGTAGTTGGCTAATAAAAATTATGTCCCTGTCAGATGAAGCTTTGGAGTAATATCTATTAGATCAGGTTATGGCAGCTGTGTGGGAGCTCATAATTCTTGCTCCTCCATATTTTATTACAGTTTATGTAAAATCAAACTATAAACAAAAATATAAGATAGGGTATGTTACTATTAATCATCGGTTTTTGCAACAAAGCAATGATTATTAAGATATAGAGATTCTATTCAAGAATTCTTGGCATTAATGAGAATGATAATTGTTGCATAAAAAGAGCTTCCTTCTTTCATAAAACATTTAATGAGAGCCTACTTTGTTCTAGGCACTGATGATATGTAGCAGGGATAAATAATATCTCCTTTTGAGGAGATTACAGTGTATTCAGGTGTAAAATAGAGAAATAAATCTTTGATTAAAAAGTATAATCAGGATTATGCCAGATTTATGCTCAGAAAGCTATAGGGACAAAAGTTCGTGGGATTGTTTTTTAATTCCAAAAGTTCTGTGACTTGGAATATAGACTGATTGTCATTTGTTCTGCCATTAGGCATAGATGCCAGGCTTATCTCTTTCTTTACTTTTCTTATATTATCACATACCTGTTAGGTTTGCAGTTCATATCTATTCAGTAAATGAATGAGAAAATTATTTTAGTGAATAATTTGGCTGTTAGCATTTTCCCCCTTTCTCTTAATTATTGTCAAATAAAAAGTACAGACTTTCTACACCATTATCTTTCCAGGACCTAGCTTCAGGGGGATCCCTCTCTACTCTTGGCTTAGAGTCAAGATTAACTTCATCAACCTAATTTCGTAGTCCTCAACTAGGAGCATGTTTGTTCTCCAGGGATCTTCAGAAATATCTGGAGACCTTTTTTTCAGGAAGGTGAAGTAATGGCATTGGTTGTTACTGGCATTGAGTGGGTAGAGGCCAGGGAAGTTATCACATATCTCCAATGCAGAGGATAGTCCCTCTCCACATGAAAGAATTATCTGGCTGAAATGTCAGTAGTACAGATATTGAAAACTGTACAGATATTGTACAGGTTTAATGTTACATTTCTAATCCCAGGAATTGGTTCAGGGAAGAGCACTTGATCCAAATTGATCAAATCAGACCAAAAGTTGGAGAGTTTTTTTTTTTTTTGGATACTCAGGGGAAATGAATTTCTATTGATAGAATATATGATATGCAGAAACAACTATTGAATATGGGACTTTCTACAGCTGAGACCTCAGGTAAATACTGAGACATGAATAGTTATATGAGATTAGGATTCATGTTAAGGGGAATGAGTTAAGAAATTTCAAAAAGAATAGGAAGTATGGTTTGAACAATGAGATTCAACAGAGTCTGAAGCCTTCCTTACCCTCTGAATGTTTTAGTAATATAATCCAAAAAATTCCCATTATATTATTTAAATTTGTGATAATAGTAACTTGCAGCAAAACCCTTCAATCTGATGAATAAACAAATGAATTATAAGACATAGGTAAAGAGAAAGGTAGAAGGAGGCGTTAGCAACTGTGAAGGAAGCTATGAAGCAGGACAATTTATTCCAGCATCCTCATGCTAGCAGATTTTTAAGTACTATCAAGAGCATGATTTTATGAGCAGACAAAATTTTTGATTCCACCAGCATGTTCAAAATTTTGTTTCTGATACTCAGGACAATAACCCTGTCATTCTGAGATTCCTTCATCAAAAGATACTGTGATCCTGCTCCCAGTTCTCCACAATCCCAAGCATTTTCTACAAAGTCGACTTCCTGTAAGAAGGCTTCCCAGCTCCCATTGGTCATAATTAGCACCATCCTTTGCCCAGCAAGCATATATAATGTCTGAAAGAAAATTATTTAAATCTCTTTCTTATGTTCTATTATAGTCTGATAGTTAAAAGCCATCAGTTATTTTTTTGTGACTCAGATTTGTGCTACTGAAAGTTAAGAATATTCTTCATCATCTTTGTACCTCACAATTTAAAAGACTATTTATAGCTGATAGTAGTAGTAGTGAGAGTCACTCAGTCGTGTTTGACTCTTTGCAACCCCATGAACTATACAGTCCATGGAATTCTCCAGGCCAAAATACTGGAGTGGGTAGCCATTCTTCTCTCCAGGGAATCTTCCCAACCCAGGGATTGACCCAGGTATCCCACATTTCTTTACCAGCTGAGCCACCAGGAATGACCATTTATACCTGATAGGAATTCATGAAACTTCTTTGGATTAAATAATACTTTATTACTGAACAAAATAGCATGAACATTTCCTCATTTAAAAAAAAATAACATTTTAAAATCCTTTCAGGAGACTGTCTTTTTATAACCTGGGACACAGCTCACTATTCAAATTATCAGAGAGAGAGAGAAACTGGATCTAAAAAATTGAATCTAAATGCTCTTATTGATGATGTTTTCTTCAAGTTTGAACCCTAACCCCATCAGTTTGACTTTAAAAATGTTCTTTGTACTTCCACCTTTACAAATATTTATTGTCTTAAAGGATGGAAACAGAGAAGAATCAGAGAACATTGGTGTTATCCTCAGAAGGGAGTGGTAGGGCATTGCTTTCATCCTCAGTTATTATGAGACTTTCATAGTGGATCAGATGGTAAAGAATCTGCTTGCCAATACAAGAGACCCAGGTTGGATCCCTGGGTCAGGAAGACCCCTGTAGAAGGGAATGGCTACCCACCCCAGTATTCTTGTCTGGAGAATTCCATGGACAGAGGAGCCTGGAGGGCTACAGCCCATGGGATTGCAAAGAGTTGGACACGAATGAGCGACTAAGCACGTATGCACTTCAGTTATTATAAGTGTATCTGTCTCAAACAAATGGAATAGGAACACAAACTTTTATGCTAATTACAGTCAATGTTTACACTTTAAATGTTTACACTTTCTGGGAGTAACACACCGTATACAATCACAGAATATAGCTCCTGTGTATTATTAATATCTCATACCGCCAGGATAATATCCTTAAAAATATGCTCAGATTCTGATCTCCATCTTGTAAAATCCTTCAGCAGCTTCCAAGATCAACAAAGATCCAAGCCAGAATCTATTGAGTTACATATTACAACCATTTGATCCTATTTCTTGCCTCCATAAGGGCCATTCTTTTTTCACATAGTGGGCTTCCCTGGTGGTTCAGTGGTAGAGAATCTGCCTGCCAACACAGGAGCTGTGGGAGATGAGAGTTCAATCCCTGGGTGGGAAGATCCCCTAGAGGAGAGAATAGCAACCCATTCCAGTGTTCTTCCCTGCAGAATCCTATGCACAGAGAAGCTTAGCAGGCTACAGTCCATAGGGTTGCAAAGAGTCACACAACTGAGCATGCACGTTTCTTACACTCTTTCAGGTAACATCTGCAACAATTTATTTCTAAAGTACTTTCAACATAGCATGATATACTACATCATTGGTTTTGTATATCATACTTGGCCTACTGGAAAGCATTCCCCTCTTCCTTGGCCACATGACACTATTCTATCAATGAAGACTTAAACCTGAACCTTGCTGACCTTTATACCTCCCATCATGGGTGGAGATGAGTTCTCACTGTTCTTCATATCAGCACCCTTCATATTTGTACTTGTTGATTACTTTGTCTCTCTTAGGTAAAGAAACTTTTTATATGAATATTTTTATCCTTTAAGAGATGGCTTCCAAATATTTGAAACTGTAATAAGTGCACACTTTAAGAATGGGTCTTAGAACACAAATATGTGTGTGTGTGTTTCTGTGTCTGTCCATAAATCTCATGTATATAGAACTGATCTTACTGATCAAAATCCATGATATTTGCTCTTCTTTTATTTATTATCTTCTACCTATTGCATAACTAACTGGAAACTACTGTCTCTCCCACTCTTCTACCTGTCTCTCATGTCTAAGTAAAAGTAGTACCATCTGCTCAATTATTCCAGCACACATCTGAGAGTCATATTTATTGCTCCCTTTTCCTCATCCCTCTCATGTAAACCAGTGCATCTTGAATCCACTGCTTCCATTTCAACTCACATGTCAGTCCAGACCATAGCGATTCCCTATTTGGGTCATTGAAATAGCCACCACTTGGCCTTCATGTGTTCATAATTATCATTCTATAACCTTTAAAAAATTAAAACAAAAACCAGGATTGCGCTTCCTCTGAAGTTTCTAGGAAACAATATCTCCTTGTCTCTTTAAGCTTCTGGTGGGCTCCGGAGGTTGCCTGACTCGTGACTGCATAGCTCCAGTCTCTGCCTTCATCTTCACTTGGCTTTCTCCCTTGTGTATCTCAAATTCCCCTTTGCCCATTTCTTATAAAGGTATCTGTTGATATGTTTTGGGACCATCCTAATTCAAGTATGTCTTTATCTTGAAACATTTAACTTAATTATATCTGTGAAGATTCTCTTTCCAAATAAAGTCAGAAATATAGATTTCAGGTGGATACATCTTTTTAGGTGGCAGGGGAGGAGTTACAATTTAATGGTTTGGTGACTTACTAATGCCTAAAAGTATCATATTTTTACATTACATTCTGTATTAACAGTAGATATGAAATCAGAGGTAAAGGAGTTCAATAAAAATTAATTTATTAGATTTTTTCATCTTTTATAATTTTTAATTTGTGTTTATATGATTTTGTTTGTGCCCCAGGTTAGATGATAAGCTTATGAGGGCAGATATCATATGTATCATTTTGAGCAGTACTTATAAGTCCATGTGCCAATGACATTGTCAGCATTCAATGTATATGTTGGACAAATAAACTGATTATTGAAGAAAATAAGGGATGGATAGACAGTGAAAGAAGTTCATTGATCCATTGAAAGATGATTAGTATCTGTTATGCTACTCCCATGTCTTGGAAATAACCTTTTTGGAATACCTTACTAAAATTATATTCTGAAAAGGGCCCAGGTCAGTCCTTCTCCTTTACAAACACTCAAAAATGGAGGATTTACACTGATAATTGGAAACTGTCAAGTTGCCTACTGGAAATAGAAGTAAAGGTTGACCTAGATGGAGTCTTATAAAGCACTTGCTTTTTCCTACAGAGAAACACAAAATGTCGTGTAATGAAACATTTATTTTTAGCTCAATTTGATATGCTTGATTTCATGTAATAATTCTTTTTTAATACTTTGTGTAAAATATCCATTATATGGCTCAAAGGAAATATAAAGCATACTTAACATTCATTACAGTAACATTGTGAGAAAAATAATTTTGCATATATCATAATTAATGAAAGAGGAAAAGTAAAGAATGTTATTCCAACCACATTCAAGTGACAACACAGCTAGCTAGATATTTTATATGGATAAGAAGAAGTTATAGCCTACAAATTAACAGATGAATGTGTTAGTTGCTCAGTCATGTCCAACTGTTTGCACCCCATGGTCTGTCCATGGAATTCTCCAGGCAAGAATAGTCAGTGGGTTGCCATTCCTTTCTCCTGGGGATCTTCCCAAACCAGGGATCAAACCCGGGTCTCCAGCAGTGTGGCAGATTCTTTACCATCTGAGCTACCAGAGAAGCCTATCTATATGAAAAGAAATATTAGGCATTGTTAATCTTAAACCAAGAAAAATTTAAGTCCATTTAAGTAAAAAAAAAAAAAATAGCTTTTAAAGATGTTAATTAATTATAGAACAAATGGTTCCTAATCTCTTTAGAAATATTAACATAATAAATTAGGTTAAGACTTCAATTATGAATATCTTTGAATCATTGCAATATTAAAATATTGCTCAATTGTTTATTTAGAATTCTGTCTTTGACTTCAAAAATTGAAAACAAAAGTTATGATTAAAATGTGCATTGCTATTCACCTTTCACACATTAAAAGAGCAAATGAGAAAATTAATATAATAGGCATCAAAAAGAAAATGGCATTTCATTAAAATTACTCAGGTTTGTATCACTTTTTATTAAATACCCATTATGTTAAATATATATGTATACATACTATATATGCATACTTTCACTTTATGACTCAACGTTTGACAAAAGATATAAGCAGAGAAAGTGAGTATTTGGAATTGAAGTTACATTTAACTCTGCAGAAAATGTATGTATTCTTCTCGTAGACATTTACTGACCATCAAATATGTGACTGGAGAAGGAAGTGGCAACCCACTCCAGTATTCTTGTCTGGAAAACTCTCATGGACAGAGGAGGCTGGAACGTTACAGTTCAGGGAGTTGCAAAAGCATTGGATGCAACTTGATGACTAAATGACAACAATAAATAAATGATAGGGACTCTACTTTGTGTAAATTTTGATGACATATACTGCCTTTCCTCTAAGAGATCACTTTTTAGTTTTATAAGAATTTTGTTATGTTTCCTGTGTGGTAAGCATTATGCTATTTGTTGGGTATATAACAGTGAATAGCAAGCCTGCAATGATCTACTTTTCTCCATTACACACACATTAAAATAATCTATACATTTCTTTGATTTAATCCAAATTCTTTTTCCTTTGTCCATGGCTAACAGACTTATTCACTTGTTAGTGAATCCCCTCTAAGATTAAGGAAATAAATTCAAACTCTCCTATCATATTTCACCAATCCACTCTCTATAAAGCCCATTACTAGCTTTAATCACTTTCATTAAAATACAAATTCTGTTCTAGAAGTCAAAAGGAACTCTAATTTAATCTCAGATATTTTTACCTCCAATTTATGTAGGTTATTTATCATTCCTTTTGCCTGTCCTCATTTCCACAATGATTCCAATGGCTAATCCTTTCCAATACTTTAAATTTTCTCTTAAATATCATTTCCACAGAAAAATCATCTCTGGTAACTCCATTTTATTAGTTCCGTACCTTCCAAAATATCATCAACTGGAGTACCTTGTAAGTTTGTTGAACAGTATAAATGGGTGAATATGTTAATAAGATTTCAATTATTAGGAATTAGAAATAGGTCTACAGGAACTATAAATAAACAAACAGACATTTATAATTTTGAAAAGTACTATGATGGTATGGGAGAAGGCAATGGCATCCCACTCCAGTACTCCTGCCTGGAAAATCCAATGGACGGAGAAGCCTGGTAGGCTGCAGTCCATGGGGTCTCTAAGAGTCAAGAGTCAGACACGACTGAGCGACTTCACTTTCCCTTTTCACTTTCATGCATTGGAGAAGGAAATGGCAACCCACTCCAGTGTTCTTGCCTGGAGAATCCCAGGGACGGGGGAGCTTGGTGGGCTGAGGTCTCTGGGGTCGCACAGAGTCGGACACGACTGAAGCAACTTAGCAGCAGCAGCAGCAGCATGATGGTATATGTACAGGTTATATAACAGTTAACAAAAATGTTAAACCTAACCTACTCCCTGTTTCCACAGAATGTATAAACAAGGATATAAAAGATAAGCAGAACTGACTAATCAAGGCTGGGAAATTGAGAAAGAATTGAAAAATTTGGAGAAAGATTTGTAAGCCATATAAAGAAAAAATACATTGGGAATTGGACATTGGAAGGTGATAAGGAATAAAAAACAGCCTTCCCTGGTGGCTCAGTTGGTAAAAAATAAACAAGAGGATTGAACCTTGAAGTGCTTTATAATTCATGTGAGGAACTAGGTCCTCATGCTGGGAACAACTGGGAGTCATTGCACATACTTCAGTTATCAGTAACCTCTTGATATAGAATGAGGGGGAGAGAGATGTTATTTTTATATTGCTGCCATTACAAATTGCCACAAATTTAGCAACTTAACACCTATTTATTATCTCATGATTTACATGAGTTAGAAGTCTGTGCACAGTGTGGTCCAGTTGGTTGTGTGTGTGCTTAGAGGTCACAAGGCTGGAATCCAGTGTTAGCAGAGTTGTGTTCCTTTCATGTTGCCAGTCTCTTCAAGATGATGGCAGAATTCACTTCCATAGGGGTAGACTGAAGTCCTTGCTTCCTGGTTGGTTGCCAGTTAGGGGTCATTCTCAGCTTCTAGAGTCTCAACCATATCCCTTGACTCATGGCCCCTTTGAAAGCCAGCAACAGCTGGTCAGTTACTTCTCACACTTCTCAGACCTCTCTGCCTCATCTTTTTTACATAGTTCTGCCATCTCTTCTATTAGTAAGGGCTCAAGTGATTACACTGGTTAATTTGTATAACACAGTGTATCTCTCTGTCTTAAGGTCAGTTGATTACTAACTTGAAGTCCTCTGCAATTTCCCTTAGTTTAATATTTTATATTTCCGTTTTTCTTTCACTGAATTTTAATATCGTTATAATTTATTTTGGTGTGCAGTAGGAATCATATCTGAATTCCTTCCTCACTGATCTCTAGTAACCAATACGAATGTTTATTAGCCTCATTTTCTTAAATTTTTAAATCGTTTTTATGGAAAACTAGTTTTTCTTAACCGCTCCCATTTCAAAAGTATTCTAAGCTATTTTTATATTTAGTTTTTGAAAATCCAAGTGTGTGTGTTTATAAGACATTTATGGGCATGATACTATACTACTGAGCTTATGATGAGGAAAAACATGTTTAGTATATAAAAATATCTCCATTGATATGTTTTATTCACCTAAAAAGATGAATGAATGTTAGGAGAAATGAAAAAAATGAGCAAAGTAAAAAGACCCATAGTAGGCAAAAATATATATTCCCTTGGCCTTAATTGAAAGGTATCAAATGTCAAAGAAATATGGGGAATAAAGAATGAAATAAGACCAAGACCAAAAAGCCCCCAAGGCTTTTAGGGGGACCTTTTTTGGGGAGGGTTTACAGGTGGTGCAGAAGGTAAAGCGTCTGCCTGCAATGCGGGAGACCTGGGTTCAATCCCTGGGTTGGGAAGATCCCCTGGAGAAGGAAATGGCAACCCACTCCAGTACTCTTGACTGGAAAATTCCATGGATGGAGGAGCCTGGTAGTCTACAGTCCATGGGAACACAAAGAGTCTAACATGACTGAGCAACTTCACTTCTAGGGGCTTTAGTTGCAAGTTAGATATAGGTGATTTAAAATTTCTCCTTGAAACATATATTTTTATATTTTATAAAAATTTTATAAAAACTATTTTTGTTCTACTTCCTTATATATCAAAGTAACAAATTTTTTTTTTTTTAAGCTCTGGTTTGGCTCAACTATGCTTAGAAGTTATAATTGATAATGACAACCGGGGAGAGAAAAATCCATGAAGATGACAATCAAGTTGAATTAGAATATATAATCTAGTTCATTTTATGCACCTGGGGGGTTTGTTGTCAAAGTTCAAATTTTGATGTGTGGTTGTAAATAAAGGCGTCAATTCCCTTAAGCAATAATTCTCAACTTTGGTTGAATATTATGTATAATTAGTTGGGAAGCTTTAAAAATCCCAATGCTCAAACCACACCCCAGAGCAATTAGATTGGCATCTCTGGGGTTGGCATCTAGTTAGCAATACTTTTTAAAGCTCCCCAGGTGATTATAATGTGCAGCTAAAGCTGAGAACCACTGCTTCAGAGTGGTATTATATATTTATTAAATCATGTATATGTGTTTGTGTGGGCTTCCCAGTGACTCAGCACTGAAATATCTGCCTGCAATGCAGGAGTCACAGGAGATGAAGGTTCAATTCCTGGGTCAGGAAGATCCCCTGGAGGAGGGCATGGAAAGCCACTCCAGTATTCTTTCCTGGAGAATCCCAAGGACAAAGGAGCTTCTCGGACAGAGGAGCTTCTCGGACTACAGTCCATAGGGTCCCAAAGGGTCAGACACAATTGAAGTGACTTAGCACACAGCACACATATGTATGTGTATATTTACATAAGTGTTACATGTTTATTTCTTAACTTTCTGTTCTACTGATTTCCTTTCTGGTATAATATTTGAATTACTGTTAATTCTTTAATGTTTGAATATAATTTGAAATAGGCATTTTTATATTTTTCTAAGTATTTTTATATTGTAGTTATTTTTTAAACAGTTATTTTAATTTAAATAGTATCTACAAATGCCCTATATATTCATCAGTGTTCATATTTCATTTACCATTAAAGTAGATACTATTTATTCCCTATTTTTTTTTATTCATTACTCTTATAATAGAGAAATATATGGATCTGGAATTGGGCAATTTTTTAAAAGTTTTTGCAGTTTTTGCCTGATTTATTAAAATACATATCAGATACAGAAATGGTATTTAAATTGATTTTCCTCTTTAAACACTGGTGATTCTGCACTTGAAATCCTTAGATCAGAGAAAAAACTAACAACATATTTTTAATACTTTCAAAGGAAAAGAATTTAGAAATGATCAAATATTTTGAAATTTCTGACCATAACTCACTGTAAACAAAATCATATCTCAGTATATTTATATACACTTAACCAAAAATTAAGTTTCATGATGCAGTATTAACCTTTAGTATGTGTGATGCTCCTATGATGTTCTCTCTTCTAGTCTACTCTATGTTAGTCTTAATAATATTTGTCACAATACACAAAATTGTTTTCATATCCTAATTAAGTATTGAGAGATATTTGAAGATTATTTTTAGTCCAATACCTTTATTTAATAGATAAGCTAAGGACCGCAATAGTTTAGAGTAGCTTTTGTCCAATGGTTACACATGGTAACCCTTGATGTTAATAGCATTCTATTCAGTGGCTGGATCTTATCAAAGTTTTGTCACATCAAGTCTCCTCAGGGTTGATTATTCATCAATATTACATCAGATATACATAAAAGATATAGATTACCAGGTACTTCCACCTGGAATTGCTAATTAAACTAGTTTTTCCCACCTCATGTGAAGAGTTGACTCATTGGAAAAGACTCTGATGCTGGGAGGGATTGGGGGCAGGAGGAGAAGGGGACGACAGAGGATGAGATGGCTGGTTGGCATCACTGACTCGATGGATGTGAGTCTGAGTGAACTCCGGGAGTTGGTGATGGACAGGGAGGCCTGGCGTGCTGCAATTCATGGGGTTACAAAGAGTCGGACACGACTGAGCGACTGAACTGAACTGAAATACGTTTATTCTTCTACTTTAATGTGCATCTAAGCTTACACAGACTTAAAAACCCTGAACCTCAAAACAATCAACTTCTTCCAAGCTTTTATTATAATTTTTCCCACTAGTTGGTAACCTCTCTACATGTTTTTGAGGTGTCTAGAGTTTATAGTAAATGTAATTAAAAATATAATTACTAATTGAAAGTAATTTATTAAGGAAGAACAAAACTATATATTATACATAAGTAGTTTATGGATATTGTTTCTTCTAAGATCACCTACCTGAGAATGAAATAGATGAATCTGACCCTCATTACAAGTTTTTGCCATTGGTTTAGGCAGTTTTTGGCCTCTATTTTGACAAACCAACCATAGACTACACGTAACATGCACGTTGATTGTGTAACATGCACATCACTCATACATATCAATCATATATGTACAGATAATTGAGTACAAATATGTGCAGGGCCCACTCCACTCCCAGTCTGAAATACAACTAATTCCAATGTAGTGTTTAAATTTATTTTTCACTTGAATTCCTAATATTTCCCTGGTTTCAAGAGTAAAACTATACAATAGATTTGTTTTTTGATATTGTCTACCTGATTAGTCAAAATTTATCTTAGAAAATACTGAATGTTAATCACAGGAGTTTGGTATTTGATTTATGTTTTAAAGTTATTCTTTTATTTAGACAAGTATGCTTTATAGAAGTAAATATATTTTAACACTAAAAAGTTAGTTATGTAGGAAACATTATGCTTGAAAGAATTAATTCCAAGCTTTACATTTATCTTTCCTTCAAAAAGGGAAAGTAAATTTGCCTATATTATCTAAGTCATTTTTCTTATGTTTTTCAAATAATCATAGACTTTTAGATTATATAAAAAATCTCAAACACTTTAGTAAATTCATTGCTTCTGACATTTATTCTAACTTTAAATACACACACACACATTGTAACATACTGTTGACCCATTCAATCAATCAAAAATTTCATTTAGTATCAATTTTAAAGTATTCAAATGAGTTTTATGTGGTTCTCTATACTAAATATATAGGGTCATTTACATTGATGAGTGAGTGAAGTGAAAGTCATTCAGTCATGTTTCACTCTTTGTGACCCCATGGACTGTAGCCCACCAGGCTCCTCTGTCCATGGAATTCTTCAGGCAAGAATACTGGAGTGGGTTGCCACTTCCTTCTCCAGTGGATCTTCCTGACCCAGGATCGAACCAGGTCTCCTGCATTGTAGGCAGGTTCTTTACCATCTTAGCCACCAGGGAAGTGATAGATTATATCAATAACATAAACTTTCCAGATTCCTAGTCAGCTTTTCCATTTATTGCAATAGGGGAGACAAATAGGATTTATCTTTAATTTTGGTGGGTTGAGAAGAATTCTAATTCTGTACCCCATGTTGAGCAGTGAAAAACAGGATAATAAATCTGATAGATAAGAATGTTTTTTTACATACAGTGAAGTGCGAGTGGCAATTATAAATATCAAATTGTTGTTATATACATAGGTGGCCTTAGTAAGCTTCCTTAGAATTCTTGGCAAATCACTACCTTAATAAAAATACTCTACAAGCATAATGTCAAGTTTTCAAATATCAATATGTCAAAATACTATCAATAATCCTTAGTAACAAAAGGCATTATAAGGAAAGTCTTTTAGGGAAGTTTTCTTGCCTTTAGGCAACACCTCATAAACATAAATTATTTCCAAACTTTGTTTTATTTATTTCTAATACCTTCTTATAACATTCAGAGGGAATTCTCTGCTTCTTGAGTATCTGTTCCCAGTATAGCATTTTTTTGAGGGTGGAGGGCAAAAACAGAACTTATTATTGTTTATCAGAATTCAGAATTTAATCATGTAGGTAGCACTAGCAATCAGGTAGCTCTGATTATTATTAGTTTCACAGAAGAGTCAAGTTAACTGGATGACTGCATTAATTCATTACTTGGATAGAAGACCTCATAGCCGTCATCTACCTTTGACAGTAGCTAGCAAAATATCTGACATTTATTTGGCATTTAGTTAGTATGGGTGGCATAACTGACCAAATATCCAAGTGCCTGAATGAATATATTAAAAACACAAATAGGACTCATTCTTATGAGTCCATTTTGGCTGCTAGTTTTCATTCCCTTTACCAGAACTCTTTAGTGCCCCTTACGTTTCTTAGTCTAGCTCTTATTCACTTGATCCACCATGTGATCAGTGAGTCTAACACTAGTTTCTCTTACATTCTCTCCACACTTGCCTTGTTAATAAATGATATGACTTTTTAAAAGGAAAACTGTACCTGATCATGCAGTTTTTACCCATCTCATTAACCATTAGAATGTGTTTTAGGTTTATTGTGATTGTGGAACATAACTAAAGATTATTAAACCCACGTTGTTAGCTATATAGGATCCCATCAGTTTCCAGGGAGTACAGTGAAACTTGCATGACATTCCCAAGACATCTCCAAGTTTGTAGAAGCCATTAAATACATGTCTTGCAGAAATATAATTCAACCACATTTTCAAAGAGAATAAAATATTTTTAAAAATGACTAGTCACTTCTCAAGCACTTTTCACCCATAAGGCACATAATTTCATTTTTGAACATTTAATTATATGACATCTCTCTTAGTAAGAGCAGTCACAAGAGAAAAAAATGGTGAAATAATGCAACTGAGAAATTATAGGAAAGGAGTTGAAGGTGTGTTTTCCTCATGGAGACTCCAACAAAGGGATTTGGCCTCTGGCTTACTAAGTACACAATGGTAACAGTTTTTGAAGGCTGCCTTGAAAAATTCAAATTTATTTGTGGCTTAAAGATCTACCTGGCATAGAAACAGAACCATTAAAGTAATTATGAACATTTATTGAACACACACTACATGCTAGTCACTATGCTAAGTGTTTTAAATAATAACTGATTATTATTTTTAAATGTCAGGAGCTCTGTGAGGCAGAGTTATTATTTTTTTCTCCATTTATGTATGAGGACACTGAGCTCAGAAAATAAAGTAGCTTTCTCAACTATCAAGTGGCAGTTCTAGGATTTAAAACATTTCTAATTCCAAAATCCACATTGTTGATAATCTTTCTACCCATTCTTTTATTCAGCCATCAGAAAAATATTTATTGACATTCTATTGCTTACTAAGACCTGAACTAGACACCAGAACCAGAGAAGAAAACACAGTGACATGTCCATTGTCATGTAATGCATTGATAATATGTAACTAATAGATATTTCTGAAATCACATAAGTTAATGTGTTAAATCTTTTAATGGCATTCTTGTTTTAAATAAATGCCACAATTTTCATGCATCTTTTTCAACTTATTTCTCATGGTCTTTGGTCTCATAGAAAATGGGCTGGATTGGCATATCCTCCTTTCTTATTATTCAGGGAATTAAAAAAATATATATTAGTACTCTTTCCTAGAGTAAACAAAATACATAAACACATAAGATGAAACTGAATAAATGTTGGTGTTTTGAGCTGACATTTCCCTTGATTACTTCCCATTGCCTGGTTTTGATAGCATCATTTAAATTTCAGTGACTAGAAACACTACCAACATTTCAAATTGGGTTTTCTCTGTATCATGTTCTCCTGATGCTTTTGCTGTGATCACTGGGTTGTGTTTATCCCTCTATTCTCATGTAGCAGTATTAAATCACAGTTGCCACAATGATGAATTGATTTAATTTGCTTATTCTTAAATCCATGCCACACTACCAGCAAATCTCTCATCCTTAATCATTCACCCTATTCCTCTGATTTTATCTCCTAAATACTTCAGAAACCCATTCCTGTCACTATTACTAATTTCCTAGTTGAGATACACATCTTTTTTAACTTGACTATTGCCTGAGTCTCCTAACTCGTCTCCCTGCCTCTATTGTTGCACACATAGCACCCCCATCCCAGCCACCATATTATCTAGAATCAACTTGGATGGATTAAAGTGCAAATCTATCGTAACATTTTTATTACCCAGTATTCCAACATCTATAATACTTTGTGTGTTAGTCACAAAGTCCTGTCTAACTCTTTGCGACCCCATGGACTATAGCCCACCAGGCTCCTTTGTCCATGAGATTTCCCAGGCAAGAATGTTGGAGTGGGTTGCTATTTCCTCTTCCAGGGGATCTTCCTTACCCAGGGATTGAACCAGATCTTTTACATTGCAGACAGATTCTTTACCATCTGAGCCACCAGGGAAGCCCTCTGTAATACTTTACTGAACTATAAACAGATGGTTGTGCTCCCAAATCATTACAAGCTCCTTAAACTTAACACAAATATATCATTTATCTATGTATTGTAACACTCAGAAATACCTAAATTATGATGGAATTTAGCAAACATTTGTTGAAATGAACTGAAATAAATATGCATTGAAGTTGCAGAAAGAAGAAAATGTCTCATTTATTTGGCTTATAATTGCTATCCTTCATTCATTTTTCCTTCTATCCTTCCATCCCTCCCTGGTTTCTTTCTCTCTCCTTTCTTCTTTACATTCATTGTTAGAGCATTTTTTAATTGTCTACTATTTCCAGGCTTTTGTGTTTGGGATCCAACAAAGCAAAAGTCTCTGCCTTACTGGAGCTAAGTTTTATAGTGGAGAATTTAAAATAAAAATGAAAATGTAGTAAATTAATGATCTAACATATTATCAGATTTTCCTTTGGGGAAAATAAGTAAAATTAGAAAAAGTGAAGATAATCTAGAATGCCAGAGGAGGCAGCTGGAACAGGGTGAAATACTAAATAGAGTGGTCAGAGTGGATCTCATTGACAAGTTGAGATTTGAGCAAATATGTGAAGGAAATGAAGGCATGAACCAAATAGATATCTCAGTAAAAATCATTCCAAGCAGAAAAAATAGAATGAAGCAGGACATTATGGTCCTCTTCCCACCCTATGTCCTATACTTGCCTTTTGTCTTGTAGAGAAACTTTAGCCAAACAAAAAGTTTAATCAGAGAAGTGAGAAATGCTGAAGCAAAGAAAAATAGCTAAGTAAGACCAATAGTAATAATCATTAAACAAAGTCAGGGACCTTTTAGTTCCTCATTAGGGCTGTAGATAATATTCTGAGCCATATCCTGTGAGCTGTCTTGTAGATATCGAAACCCCCACCAGGTGTAAAAGTTACCTACATGATGACCAGACTATAGCCATGACATAAGCTGCCATAATTCCAAGAACTGTCCTCAGGGAAATCGGAACAAACTGACTCTGGAATTGAAGATTAACTTAATCAAGATGACACTGGCCAGACCACTGCATGACCAATTTCAAGATTACTGTCAGAGCTGACTGTTGTTTCTGCATGTACCCCCATCCCTTGATCTACAAAATCTCTTGTCCACAGATTGTCAGTGAGGGGGATAGATCTTTGGACATGAATCTACTTTGCCACCCCTCCCCCATTGCCAGCCTTCAAAATAAAGCAAGCTTTACTTTCCACAAACCTTGCACCTTTATTGGCTTTTGAGCAATGGGCAGCCAGAACCCATTTTCAAAAAAAAAAAAAAAAAAAAGAGCTGTAGTAAGGCCATCCCAAATGTGATATTTTCCTTTGTCTGATTCTTAGCTAAAGAGGCAAGTCTAATCTTTTCCTAGGGCTTAAAAAAAAAAAAAAAAGAATACTATTGCATTTGAATATCTGATCTATCCTATATTTCATGACTGTAGAATTTTTACTGTAGTCTTTATTCACTTGTGTACATGTCTGTTTCTAAGCAGCAGCTCTGAATAATTGAAGGAAGATTTTGCCAGGAGGCAGCTGTGTTTGGGAGGAGGGAGAAGCTATGAGCTACCCAGTGGAAGCTGTTGGAGAGGCAGGCCAGGGTCACAGAAGAACCAGGGAACAGAGCACCAGATAAAATGCTGGAAGTGAGGTTAATGTGGGAAAAGACAGCTTTATTAGAAGAGGTAGCTTTCAGGCAATGCTGGTTGTGTAAAAGGAAGATGGAAGCTCAGGTGGGAGGAAAAGTAGGCGAGAGAAAATAGAGGCAAGAATTTTTTTTTTTAGTCATATCAAATCAAGAAATAATTAGATTCACCAAATATTATTTCTTCTGTGAATAAAGGCTTAATTAAGGATTCATGAAACTAGTCAAATAGATGCAAATTGTGGGAACAATGAATAAGACCTCTTCAGAGTCATGGATACATGCATTTATGTGCTTGTGACATTTTAGAGACTATTTTTCCTCCCCCCAGCCACGGGAAAAGTCAAATAAAAAAAATGTCCTTTTTATCTTTCCTACATAATCATTTTGCTCTTTTAGTGAATAGTAGAGTGTTATTTTAACATCTTAAGAACTCACAGAACCTTTTCAGAAGGATTTGTGAGGATAAAAGATTTAAGATAGTATGAACATCTCAAAGAGTACCACTTTTTTTCTCTTAATTTTACAAAACAAACATATACACACAACAATTCAGAGGATAGACTATAGAATTATGCTTGTTTTCTTCTCTAATTTTTTTTTCTTTTCTCCCTTTTTTTTTATTTCTTTGCTCAATTGGGTTACACAAGAAATCCTTTGATAAAAGAGTTCTATTATCCTAGGTTTTACGTTTGATTTGGGGTTATCTAGTTAGGGTTGAAAATGATTGAAAAGCCAATAGTTTACAAGATGGGCAAACCAAACAAACAAAACAAAGTATGTGCAGGGACATTTTCAAATCAAGGAAAGACAAGCCTTGTCCTTAGTGATTAACTCACAGGTACTGACTATAGCAAGGGACAAACAAGGAAGATAACGCTTCCAGGGGACACACATACTCAAGGGAAAGTAGCTAACATAATAGAATAGCAAGGAGGGCTCAATGAAGTAGATGAAGAGTCAGAAGACAAAATGCTTAGAAAATTTGGGAAAAGACAATTTTATTTATTTTTAAAACTTATTTATTTTAACTAGAGGTTAATTACTTTACAATATTGTATTGGTTTTGCCATACATCAGCATGAATCCGTCACGGTTGTACATGTGTTCCCAATCCTGAACACCCCTTCCACCTCCCTCCCCATACCATCCCTCTGGGTCATCCCAGTGCAGCAGCCCCAAGCATCCTGTATCCTGCATCGAACCTGGACTGGCAATTCACTTCTTATATGATATTATACATGTTTCAGTGCCATTCTCCCAAATCATCCCCCACCTCCCTGTTTTAAAACAATGTGGTCAGTCCTTGTAAATGTTACAGAATAGTGACAGAATAGTTACAGAAATATGAACTGAGATGAGATCATGTGAATTTAGTCATTAGAAAGTAGTGACTGAGCACAAAACAATCAGAAAAGGAGAAAGCAATTGAAGATGAAGCCATGAATGCAGTAAGCACAATGAGTAAATAAATACTAAGATTTCAGGAGTTTAGCAATGAAAGAAAAGACAGAAAAGGAGTCATGCAATTGGAGAGTGCTGTGAGCCAAAGAATTTTCTATTAAGAATAAGAAGACTTTCTTTCTTTTTTTTTCTTTAATGGGGTTAAGTGAAGTGAAGGACATGTACTTCATGTATTTTATCTCTTGTAATCTTCCCCCAGAAAGAAAGAAAGAAGGTGATGTCACTCAATCATGTCCAACTCTTTGCAATCCCATGGACTGTAGCCTACTAGGCTCTTCCATCCAAGGGGCTTCCAGGCAAGAGTACTGGAGTGGGTTTCCATTTCCTTCTCCAGAGAGTAGTTATTAATACTTTCAGCTTTCCAAAGAGGAAACTGAAACATTTATTATATGACCAAGATCACATAGCTAACACATTGTAAAAGGTTATTTAAATGCAATTTTGTTAGACCAAAAAAAAAAAAAAAGGTCTTTATTAAAATGCTCATGTGCCTGATAGATGGAGTTAGGATCAAGGGGCCTGTGGAAGGCTCAGTGCTGGAGCTAAGTAATGATGAAGGGATGGAAGGTAAGAATATTTATTGATAACTATGTATGTGTTTGTATGTAATAAAAAAGGGAAAGGACTTATTAAGCCTGAAATAGTGTTGAAATGTAGAGAATTTAAAACCTGCAAAGCAGACATTATAGGGAGTCAGTAATGCAGTTGGTTAAAACTGAGCAAAATATTTGCAGAACAATGTTGAGACACTTCCTGGTGGAAAATATCGGCATACAGGAGCAGGAAACCCAGGAAAGTATGTGTGCAAGCCTGATTCTTCAGTCACCACATTAAGGGTACCCGTCCCTGGCCAATTTCCATCGTATCACCTGGAATGGGATACAAATCCGATTTCATTAGAGAATTAAAAGAAGTTTAAGATAAACAAGAGAGATTAAAAGTCTGCTGCTCTTTCATTACGTGAGTGGAACCAGGTGCATTTGAACCCTTAGAATGTACTTATGTTACCAAGTACTATGAAACTCTAGATATTTTTAAAAGATATTTTTTATGCATTTTGGCTTCTTGAGCAACTTGAATCGATATATTGAAGACTACCTCTTTACCCCAGATTTATTTGCTTTTCATATTTTCAAGCATAATAGATCTAGAGCCATCTACTCTTGTTCAAAAGGTAACAAAACTTATCTCTCCGCAGGAGCCATGGAGAAGTTTCAGGGGTTGTAAACCTGCAGGCTTGTGCTATTTCCCCTCTGGAGACATTGATTCTGTTCCAAAGGCTGAGAACCCAGAGTCTTTACCCTTCTCTTCCCTAGGAAGATTTGTTGTCATTAGAGAGAGAAAAGCTCTCTCCTTCTTTCAAGAGGTGAAGGAGATAAGATGTAATTAATATGTAAGATTCATATTTTCAGGGTTTCTCTTCTATAATACAGACCCTAGTACATGAGGAGGATATCTAGCTCTCATCACACTGCTCTAGAAGAGAGAAAAATTGAGCCTACAAGGAATCAGTGTGATTATTGCTGTAACAGGAATAATCTCTCTCAGTGCCAGAAAACTCGGGTCTACTCTCAAAATAAAGAGGAATAAATATAGTTATTAGAAACATGACGTAACATCTAGGTGTTATTGCTTTTTCTATTTGCAGGTCAAGCTCGAAAATAAAATTATCATTGAAGTGACAAGCAATCTGAGTTTGGGAGCAGCTATTTCCAGGAGTTGGTCTGAGGAAGTCAGACATCTAATATTTAGAGACCAGGGCACCTGTAAAATTCTCCCATCATCTGTGAAGAAAGGAAAAACGTTGACTCCATGGAAAATCTAGCTTGAGTGCAGCAGTTTTGCTTGGAGAAGGAGTCTTGATAGCCCAGTCTTCCAATAATCCTAGAGTAAGCATTAGGGTTATTTTTAGACATGTCTCATCCTTACATCACAGAAAACAATTGTGTTTGGATGGCATAGCACTGACAATTTATAGGCCACACGTAAGAAAGGCCTACATTTAAAAATATAAGAATAATAGTTACTAGTGAGAATATCCTTGAAATTCTAAGCATAGTTTCTAGGTTAAATTGGAAGGAAACATGAAGCCAGATGGATTTTTATAAGAGTTAAAAATGGGAAATTAAAGTGTGATTTTGGTAAGGTTAAGCTGAATACCAACTTTAGTGGGAGAAGTGTGAGGACTTTAAAGAATAGTGATTTAGAATCAGTCAGAGGAATATTAGATTTTAAGATATGAAAGATATTACATCTTCAGATAGTAAGATTGTTTAGGATGTCATCCTAAGAATAAATTGTTTAAGTGGAAAACAGCAGACGTGGGTGAAAATAAAAGGTTAAGGAAACCTATACTCTCAAATGGTCCCTTTGCCCAGATCTTAATGTTACCAATCATTAAGGCAAAGGGTTGGAGCTAACCTATGATTCAGGTGCCCAAAATGTATGAGGGAGACATGGTGAGGATGGGATGGAATTGGTATCATTAAGAGATGTAATTTTCAAAAGATGTTTGCAAAAAGCAGTCTAGAACTAGAAAGGAAGCATCCAGTAAAAATGCTAACCTGATGGGGAAACAGTGGGAACAGTGTCAGACTTTATTTTTTGGGGCTCCAAAATTACTGCAGATGGTGACTGAAGCCATGAAATTAAGACACTTACTCCTTGGAAGGAAAGTTATGACCAACCTAGATAGCATATTCAAAAGCAGAGACATTACTTTGCCAACAAAGGTCCGTCTAGCCAAGGCTATGGCTTTTCCAGTGCTCAAGTATGGATGTAAGAGTTGGACTGTGAAGAAGGCTCAGCGCCGAAGAATTGATGCTTTTGAACTGTGGTGTTGGAGAAGACTCTTGAGAGTCCCTTGGACCGCAAGGAGATCCAACCAGTCCATTCTGAAGGAGATCAGCCCTGGCATTTCTTTGGAAGGAATGATGCTAAAGCTGAAACTCCCGTACTTTGGCCACCTCATGAGAAGAGTTGACTCATTGGAAAAGACTCTGATGCTGGGAGGGATTGGGGGCAGGAGGAGAAGGGGACGACAGAGGATGAGATGGCTGGATGGGCATCACTGACTCGATGGACGTGAGTTTGAGTGAACTCCGGGAGTTGGTGATGGACAGGGAGGCCTGGTGTGCTGTGATTCATGGGGTCACAATGAGTCGGACACGACTGAAAAGACTGAACTGAACTGAACTGATGCTCTAAGGTCCTGGATGTGAGAAATAAGGATAAGAAAAATGACAAGCCTGCATTTGAGAGTATTTTGTTAAATTTTTTTCTATGAATCCTATAAATAATGATTGTCATTTAAATTCTCTTGTCACTAATTCCAACTTGAATTTTAAAACTAGTTAAATGAACTAATTCTGAATTCAGCAAACTGGTTTTAAAAGCAACTCTGACACTCATTAATATAGGAAAATAAGTTGTCTTCTCTATGCATAACTTTCCTCATCCATTAAATATGGCTATTAATGCCTGACATTGTGTTGCTTTGGATATTAAATGAAATAATATGTATAACAGTATGTATAAACTGTATATACCATTTAGCATAGTGCAAGGTACAGAATCTTGTTTCAGTAGTATAGCTTTTAATATTATTTTCTGAATGTCACTTCCCTAGTGATGCCGCAAGTTCCAAATCTATTGGCCTTTTATTCTCCCAGTTTTTTTTTTTTTGCTTGTTTATTTACCTCTTATTATATCCTTGAGCTATTCTAAAGGTCACAGGTTATGTTTTCTCTCAGGAGACACTGAGATGGAGATTAATATTTGTTAGGGATCCAAACTTGTGGAAGGAAGGGGAGAGAAGAAGAATTGGACAAGAGAAGAAATTGAATTGCAACACAGGCTTAATAAACTTTGGTCAATGTCCTGTGTGCATCTGGAGTGGGGCTCATTTTTGTTGTACCAAAATGGCAAATATTTATATGCTTAACTCATCCAGTCTACTAGATATGGGCTGTCAAAGCCATAGAGTAACCTCCAGTGAGGTGTCTCTCTGCAGTTAAGGCAAATCCTTGGGTAGGCTGAAGGAGCTAACAGCTGGAGACTGTGCCCTAATCCACATTCCCAGCAGCCAGGACAAGTCCTTTCTTGACAGAAAATCTATAATTTTCCACTCACATCTATTGTACTGATCTGTGTCTTACATTGGGCTTCCCTGGTGGCTCAGATGGTAAAGAATCTGCTTGCAATACAGGAGACCCAGTTCAATCCCTGGGTTGAACTGGTCCCCTGGAGAAGGAAATGGCAACCTACTCCAGTATTCTTGCCTAGAGAATTTCATGGACAGAGGAACCTGGCAGGCTACAGCCTATGGGGTCACAAAGAGTCAGGCACAACTGGAGTGAGTAATGCTTACTTACATGTATGCCTTATATTAGGCACTTACTTAAAAGTATTTATTTATATAAGTATTTTTTAATTTTCATTCTTATATTTGCAATTGAAATATAGGCTACATACTGCACAGAGCAAGTTTAATATTTCAATTTCAGGCATCATAGCACCATAGACATTGCTCAGCAAATAAGAACCATGAAAAAATAACTACTTTTTGAATCATGGATAAAATGATTAATATGAGAGCATTTCCTTTATTCAGATTGCATTGTGAATGTTCTATAGTCTGTTCTAAAGGATGAATCAAGTGTGTATTTTAGCATAAGTATTGATTCACCAAAGTTTAGAGCAGATTTTGTATAAGCACACCTTAGTCCTAACAGAAGTTATTCATCTGACATACATGTATTAAATTCCTATTATATCCCAGATGCTATTCTAAGTTCTGGGAATACAGCAGTAAACAAAATAGACCACTTATCTACTCTCATGGAGTCATGGATATTATATTCTAGTAGAAATTCAGTGGCTTTCTGAAGAGGAACACCATAGCTTCGTCTATAAAAGGAAGAAATATATCACCACAATGAACCTGACAAAATGGTGGAATAGGCAGCCAGACTTACTCTGCTTTGTAGGGGAAAATATCGCTGTCAACTGAAAAGATTCCTGGACTTGGCAAAGTGTTTTAGGAACAACAACTTCAGATGAATATTCAGTCTCTGATTCATTTGGTAGGGGTAAGCAGGCAAGTCTTTTATTCCCAGTGGAAATCACAATGCTAGACTTTTGGTATTTTGATAATTGTTTTGGTTTAATCCACAAAACCCACACCTTCCTGTAGTTTCTGATTACTGGCATGGAGTAGTTTCTGCATCCTCAATGTGTGTGTCTGTGTGTGTGTGTGCACTCACGCATGCACAAAATTATATTAATCTCACTAGCATTCATAGCCTCTGTATTGCCTTCCGTTAACAGAAGAGTGAAGAGAAGTACTCGTATCAAGTATTCTTTAGTACATCAATATATAGTTAAAACAAGGAGTTGAGGAAGTAATTTAAACTCAAAAAAAAAAAAAAAAAGATTACATGAATTAGTGAGTGTGATCTGGCTGTCGGAGAATATGAATTTTCCCGTTGCCTACCATGAGACAACAGTCCACTTAGACAATGACAATAGTTTGATTTTCCCTATTACCTTCTTAGACAAATAGGATTTAGAATTATTCAAACACTCACAGGAGTATTGTTTACCCGGCTGTGGTCAGCCAAGTAGTGTCTACAATAGGAAGAGAAAAGTTGGAGCTTAGAGCTGCATTGTGAGCAAAAGCAAAGGTTAAAAGCATTCTTTAAAAAGCCCTTTGCTCTGAGAAATGTCTTCTGGAGGTGTAACCCAGACCTCTTGGGAGAAGCTGGAGTGCTCTGAGCATTTGTGAATCTGTGATTTTGTCCCAGAGGAGCAAATTTCTTACATGCAAACAAAAATTTGTGTTATCTGCAGAACCTTACTTGCTGTGACTTCAGTCATGTTTAAGTCACATGAGTTAGTTCAGTGAAATACAGTGTAAAGGCAGAAAATCACACCCTAGCATCTTCCAAAAATAGGAAATGAAATGACATGAAAAATGCAATAAAGGATACTGAGTAGGTGCCACCTGAGCAGATAGATTGTGCTAAATTTTTACATAGGCTATTTCATGTGTGTATGACAGTAAAGTCACTAAAGATATTATGAATGTCTGTACAACTATATTATTATTTATTAAATATTTCAATTTCAATCTGCAATATATATATATTTTCCTCTTTCAGAAATATTTTCCTACTGAGGGCATTTTCTACCCAGGAACGACAAAAAAATTGATTACCTTCCTTGACATCTCTTTGTGACCCACTAGTGAGATAAAAAGAATTAAGAAGGTAAAGAATCAGGAAAAGGTCTTTGCATAATCTCTCCATATGTTTTACATCTTTTCTTTGCCCAGCTCCCAGCATCATTTTTCTATAAGGGTGAAATGCACTAAGTATTTTTATAGATTGTAAAATACATTCTTTTTGCCGACAAAGATCCATATAGTCAAAGCTATGATTTTTCTAGTAGTCATGTATGGATGTGAGAGTTAGACTATAAAGAAAGCTGGGCACCGAAGAATTGATGCTTTTGAACTGTGGTGTCGGAGAAGACTCTTGAGAGTCCCTTGGACTTCAAGGAGATCCAACCAGTCCATCCTAAAGGAAATTAGTCCTGGATATTCATTAGAAGGACTGATGCTGAAACTCCAGTACTTTGGCCACCTGATGCCAAGAGCCAACTCATTAGAAAAGACCTTGATGCTGAGGGAGATTGAAGCCAGGAGGAGAAGGGGACGACAGAGGAAGAGATGGTTGGATGCATCACTGACTGAATGTACATTTGTTTGAGTACATTTGTTTGAGCAAGCCCCCAGAGATGGTGAAGGACAAGGAAACCTGGCATGCTGCAGTCCATGGGTTTGCAAAGAGTCAGACACTACTGAGCTACTGAACAACAACAAATTTTTATAGACTGTAAAATACATCCTTTCTTCTTTTTAGCTTTTATTCTTTCCTTCCTTTTTTACTTTTTTCCTTCTTCCCTTCTTTCTTTCATTCAACAAACATTTAAATAGTGGTATGTGAAGAACACTCTAGAAATAATTTATTATGCTGCTGTTGTTGAGAATTTATGGTATGAAAGTGAAGGTTTGTCTCTGCCAAGGATTTGTGCTCAGAAGTTTCCTTCATGTAAAATTTAATTCATTTGTCTCAAGATTAAGGCCAAAATATTAATTTACAACTACTAGTTTGTATTTTCTTAATAAACATACCTTTAAAAATTAAAATATATACATTATATGAGATTTTTTAATTTAACCTATTTAGTTTAATAGTGAGAAACTCGTGTTACTTTTTTATGATCATATTCAATAGATTACACAAAAATTTTGGTTTTAGAGTTAGGGATAATTAGCTAGGGTTTAGGGACAGGGAAACCAAAAAATGATATACATATGCTTGTTAGTTTCCTATTGCTGCCATATCAAATTAGCCACAAACTTGGGGGCTTAAAACAACCAAAATTTATCCTCTGTAGTCAAGAGACCAGAAGTCCAAAATCAAGCTTTCAGAATGTCCATACTTCTTCTAAAAGCTATAGATAAGAAATCTTCTTTACCTCTTCTAAATTCTGATGTCTGCAGGCATTTCCTTATCTTGTGACCACTTAACTCTAATCTCTGTCCCCATTATCACATGGCTTCCTTCCTTCTGTCTCTGTGTGTCCTTTTTTGTCTTTCATAAAGCTACTCTCATTGGATTTAGGACTCACAATAAGCCAGTATAATTTAATCTCAATCTTTACCTTTATTACATCTGCAAAGCCTCTGTTTCTAAATAAGTTCATATTCTAAGATCACAGGTGGACATGAATTGTGAGGGAACACTGCATGTGTTAATCCAAAAGGTGAATATTTTAGAAACGTTACAAGATTTGTTGGATTCTGTAATATGCCACTACTATCTCCCTTCATGAATGAAGGGCCTACTGGGTGTGGTGCTGGCAGGTAATCTTCAAATACAGTAAACCTAATATTCAGAAATCACTTCAGCTGAAAACGGTCACTTCCCCCCAAGATTCGCTAAGTAGATTGCATCCAGTGGCTGATTAACACAGGGAGAAGTGCTAAAGACACAGTACACTCAATATAGTTCACAAGGGACTTCATATCTTCATCTCTCTGGGCAGGGTCAACCTAAGTTTCTACTGAAATTGCTTTACATCTTGACCTTTCCAACTACCATGTATATTTCTTCCCTTTGCCAAGTTCCTCTCACACTGCTCCCCTAAAGGCATTCCCTTGTTAACATCCTCCTGTACACTGAAATTTGCCCCAGATTGTGCTTCCTGGGACAGAATTCCTTCTGATGTATAAGCCATGAATACACAACTTAAATGACTCTTTCACAAAATAATACTAGCTGTCATCATTATGATATCTTCTACTCTATTTTTATTCTATTTTTATCCCAGTTTAGTCTATCCTATCACATTCTACCTGTCCTCTCCTGTCTATCTTATCTTGAACTATTCCATCTATCTCAAAAGAAGAGACAGAGGTTAGAGAATCTATGTCAAGATCAGCTCAATGGACACACTAAATCATAGTCCGAAAAAAATTTCTCCAGCAAGTTTGCTCTGAAAATAAGGTACATCCTTCTAATTGCAGTTACACTGATTCCTAAGGGACAATTTTTAAAAATTTATAAATACATTCACAATAATCCTCTAGATCATGCAAATGATGACTTAGTTTATTGTTTTAGCAAAACATCACTATAATGTCTAGAAATGCTTAAAAAGATACACATTAAACATGCAACCACTCATTGCATTAATAAAAACTTATAAAATATAAACTTAAAAGATTATTTTAAAAAATGTGTCATTGATCTTTCTAAATTAAGATAGTCAACAAAGTTTGATTTAATTAACCAATTGCTAAACAGATAAGCAAATAAATATTTCTTATCCTAAAACAGAATTTGGCCTGACACCCTTAACTTGCAAGATAGCACCCACAACAAACCCTCTAATGGTAGTACTTTTTGTTTTTTGCCTGTGCCTGTTTTTTGTGGGCTTTTCTCTAGTTGTGATGAGCAGGGGCCGCTCTCCAGTTGGGATACCAGGGCTTCTCATTGCCAGGGCTTCTCTTGTTGCAAAGCATGGGTTCTAGGCACATGGGTTTCAGTATTCACAGCTCCCTGGCTCCAGAGCACAGGCTCAGTAGTTGTAGCATGCAGGTTTAGTTGTTCTGGGGCATGTGGGGTCTTCCTGGATCAGGGATCAAACCTGTGTCTCCTGCATTAGCAGGTGGATTCTTTACCACTGAGTCACCAGGAAAACCCAGTTATAGATTTTTGATAACAATTTTCACTATGGTTTTCTACCTTCTACTTGGTACACTTTCAGAATGAGTCACACACACCCCAAATTATTTAAAATCAGGTGTCAAGCCATTCTAAGTTCCATATCTTGTCATCACTTATATTATCCACATGGACATTTTTTCCTTATTCTGACATTTAATATATATGTATATATATAACTAAAATTTAAAAGAAACGACAAAATTCTTGCTTCAATATGGTTGTCTGTTGAAAGTAAATATTTGAAAAAAAGATATAGGCATGATATAGTACGAAAATTCTAATCATGTGTTCCAACTTTCTGGGTTTGAATTCTATTGTTCAACGTTAAAAGTATTTAAATGTTGGGTCCTTTGTTGCTTCACTTTAAAAATTATAATGAGGGAATTCCCTGAGGGACCAGTGGTTAAGATTCTGCATTTTCACTGCCACCCGCCTGGGTTCAAACCCTGGTCGGCGAACTAAGATTCCACAAGTCACACAGTGTACACACAAAAAAATAAATAAAAATAAATGATATTGAGACCGGCAAGAATATTTCGAGGTAGGCTGAATGGAAAAGTAACTTTTTAAGGAAAGTAATCAAGAATGCTAGACACATTATGCAGGATTGATGTTAGTTTAAAAAATTAAAAAATAAAGATTCAGAAATTGATTTTAAGTGCATTTCTAAGTTGACATTTTGGTTCTCATCAAAGCATTTAGAAAATCACATGGATTTTAGAGAACTATCTTCTTTCCATACTGAGAATCTAAGAAGGTAGGATATTCTTAGGACTTAACGGTGTTAGGTAGTTAGAATAGGAAACAGGAGTCCAGAATGGCAGTGGCTAAAAGACAAGGAAGAGAAAAGCCCTCGAAAATAGAACAAAGGAAGGTCAGAGGACTGGAGTGAGGACCTCAGGTAGAACAAACAACACTCCTGGCTAGCCCAATTTACATAGGACAGGCCCAGGGAGAGGAAAAAAAAAAAAAACATATAAAAAGAGGAGCCAAAGGTCTGGGGGTCTCTCTCTCTCTCCTGTGGGCTAGGGTGCTCTTCTCTTGACATCTTTGGGTTGACATGCCCTCACGCCTCGAGGGTGGATTTTCCTGCTATTTTCTAAATAAAATAGAGCTGTAACACAGAGCTGTAACACTGATTTGTCTAAGAGCTATATCATGGTCTGTCCAAGACCAGAGAGCTGTGACGTGTGGCAGGCTTTAATGTCCATCACTCCAAATCTTTGTTGTGATGAGACAGAACTGAGGAGTGTACACTTGCCTGACATCTATGGTGCCGAGATTCGGATTTAACCTGGCTGAAACAACCTCAGCACAGCCCGGGCAAGGAGGAGACCGAGCACAGCAGGACCCCAACTGAGCGAAGCTCCCACAGTAGAAGCGGAACGTGAAGGAAACCCAGCTCAGGGGAAGTGACAAGAGGCCTATCATACTGGAAACCAGACAGCGAAAAATTAACTCAGCAGAAAGCTAACGCGACTCAATCTCAGATTCCAGAAGACCTCAAGTTTAGGTAGGAGGTCCTCGCTCCTACGGTTGGAGGGACATATGCCTAACAAAATCTTAATTCCTTTACAATCTCTCATTTCTTTTTCCTCGAACCCCTCATGAACAGATGGGTGGCAGTGGGTGCAATTGAGAGACTCTGGAGAGGCTACTCTTTGGTATGTCCCAAAGGCACTATCTGCTGAGCCCCAGTAGCTGTTACCCAAGACGGTGGGGCTTCTTCTGTCCTTACTCTTCTTTGTGCCAAGGATCAGGCCAGTTAAAACTGTGAGCACTGGTCAGATATTTAACGGATTTTCTGGCAGGCTATGAAGGGGATTCCTTGACACATTTTTCCCACTGCTTTTCCCTCCTGTCCCTCAGCTCTCTCTCCTGGGACTCAAGCCCAGCCAAAATCCAGGATGCCTGGCTTCAGGACCTAATGAAGTTCAGGCTCTTGTGTCTCATTGAAAAAATTCAATGAGAGACAAAGCAATAGGTAAGAGGTGGATTTGTTAGGATTCAGAGAAGCACGACTCTGCAGGGTGCAAGCCATGGGATGTGGCCTGGCTAGGTTTTGCTAGTGGGATGAATTCATATGCTGATGAGGGGGATGATCATCCCAACCATTGGGGAACCACCCACTCCTCCATCTTTTGACAGTGCCTTAGAGCTGTCCTGCACCTCTGAGTGTGTCATTTGGCTTACAGATTGGGGATTAGATTAACTTGAATTTGACTTGTCATCTTGGACCCAATTGATTTTAATTGGTTTACATTATGCCCTTGTGTTATGTCATTCTTTCAAAGGTTGTGCCCTGCCCCTGCCCCCCTCCTGTTTCTTGCTCTTTTCCTCAGCCCTGTCCAAGCCCACAGTGTCGCCTCTACAATCTTATGGAGGGACAACCAGAAAATAGCTGGCCTTTGGGAGGAAAATACTGTATAATATCCAACCCCTCTAGATATTCAGCCCTTCATCTTCCACGTTTCCTACAACATGTACAACATCAACATCTCTCAGTGAACTTGCTAGGGTGGGTGACAGGTGCACAATACCTGCTAGAAGTCCATCAGTTGGCATCCCTTCAAAGGCAATTGGACTTCCAGGGATAATGTTTGCCACTTTGGGAGTTAGCCCTGCAGGCCGTTGGGGCCCAAACCCTTACCACCCTTCTCCTAAAGTTACAAACATACCCCTGGTTCAAATCTCCACTCCACTTTTATGGAACATCTGGTTTGTTGCCTCTTAACAAATTTGTTCTTAAGCCAATTACTAACTCCTACAATCAGGACCTTGCCCCCATGTAAGAAATGTTGCTCCACCCAGTCTATTATTTAAATACCTTAATGCCCCTAACAGGACCAGATAACCCACTCCTTTGTCACTACTTCTGTTATTACCTAAAGTGGATCTATGACAATGAAATGTTTACCATTGGAGACATCCTAACCTGCTCTAATGGAGAACTAGGGAAAGAAATCAGTGACTTACAATCCCTTAGAGCCATAAGAGGATAAGGCTTATGACTGTTACACTGTTTCCCAGTCTCAGGGCACAGGCTTAGATTGCTTTACATCATGATACCTATTTCCATCCATGGTAGACAAATCAGCAATGAGTTAAGATTACGACCTCTTAATCCTACCCAGCACTGGTCATACAGGAGACTTTGGAGACATCCAACTCCAGTCTGGGGGTGCCAGGAGGTCAACCTGCCTTGATCTGCCTAGAGATCTGGTCCTTGAAAGGTTGTCATGCCTCAAACTGCTCAGGGTTCCGCTAGTCCAGGGGTCCCAGGAGGTCGTCATGCCTCGACCTGTGCAGGGACCCAATTCTTAAGAGGCCGTCACGCTTTGACCTGCCCAGGGATTCGATCTCCAGGAGGCTGTCGTGTCTCAGCCTGCCTGGGGATCTGAACCCTGACCCGGGGATGCCTGGCTCTCAGGTTGCAACAGTTCTGGGTAGGATAATCTTCAGAAAGACTCACCTCTAAGGAAGTCCACCCATGGAAATAAAAGGAAGCCTATTACTTGTGGGACTGTGCCCAGTCTCGGCAATAACTCAGGAGCCCAAAGAGAACCCTATTGCCTTTCTGGAAATGCTAAAAGAGGCCCTCCAAAAGTTTACCAATCTGTACTTAGACTCTTACGAGGGACAGGTGATTTTAAAGGACAAATTCCTGTCCCAATGTGCATCAGATATCAGAATTAAGTTATAACAGCTACAGCAGCAGGACCCTGCTGCCTCTTTAGATGAGATGGTCCAGACAGCCACCAATACCTTTTACAACAGAGAACAGGAGAAGGAGGCCAAGGCCCAAGAAAGGGAGAGAGGAAAGACACAAGGCCTGCCCAGATGCTGGCTGCCCTCCAGGGAAGCCCTATGGCAAACCCTGAGTTATTGAAGGACAAGGCAGGAGGCAAAAGCCTGATCTGTAGATAATTGGGGCATTGGCCCAAAGAGTGTCCAAACCGTGACAAGTCTCCTAAAATGGCTTTCTAAAAATCCCATCAACTGGAACATTGAGTGGCACTCTGCCCTCGGGACCCAAGAGCCTCAAGGTCAAGCGCCAAGCCTTCCCTCACAATGGTTCAACAGGACTGAAGCGGCCCGTTCCAGCCAGCCCACCTGTCACAGATAACCTTCTCGGGGCTGGAGCCAATGGTGCAACTGGATGTGGCAGGTAGGTCCGAGAATTTTTTGGTTGACACGGGGGCTGTCTTGATCTCCTACTCCGGAGACTTTTCCTCCCAAACCTGTACCATTTGGGGTGCTACAGGAAAAACAACTACTAAAAGATTCACCAGATCACTTCTTTGTTGCTGGGATGGACAAATATTTTCCCACCAGTTTCTGTTGGTCCCTGAGTGTCCTACTCCCTAATGGGGAAGAGATATACTCACTAAACTGGGGACCACCCTTGTGATGGGAAGCTTTTCAGGCCCTAGAGCCCTACAGCTTCTGGTTACTACTGAAGAACCCATGACACCTTCTCCAATTGAGAGGGACCAAGAACTATGGGAGGACAAAATTAACCCCCAGGTGTGGGACTAGAGGATTCCTGGATGAGCCCACCAAGCTGAACTGGTCATCGTTGTCCTCTGAGATCCCACTCGGTTTCCTAACCGGAAACAATATCCACTCAGAAGAGAGTCTCAGGAAGGACTACAGCCTCTTATAAATAAATTCCTTGCTTGTGGGCTATTAGTCCCCACCAATTCGCCATGTAACACCCCAGTACTCTCAGTAAAGAAAGAGGACGGAAGCTGGTGAATGGTTCAAAATCTCCAGATCATAAATGAAGCTGTAGTCCCCCTCTGTCCCACAGTACCCAATCCCTATGTAATCTTGGGAGAAATCCCACCCAGTTCCAAGTGGTTTACAGTCTTGGATCTCAAAGATGCATTTTTTTGCATACCACTGGCCAAAGAACCCCAGTATCTTTTGGCCTTTGAGTGGGAGGCCCAGGAGAAAAACACCAACAGATGACTTGGACAATATTACCTCAGGGGTTGAGAGATAGCCCCCACTTGTTTGGACAGACCCTTATCCAGGATCTCCTAGATCTGGACCTGGGACTGAATGAGAAAATATTACAATATGTAGATGACTTACTAACCTGCTCTCCAGATGAAAAAAATGCCCAACAACATGCAACTCAGGTTCTAAACTTTTTGACAGAAAGGGGATATAAAGTCTCCTATGCTAAGGTACAGATGTGAAGGTCCTGTGCTAAGGTCAAGACAAAGGTCACTTACTTGGGGGTTCAGATTACACACAGGTCCAGGAGGCTGTCCTCTGATCCGGTACAAGGAATCCTCCAGTTGCCCTCCCCCATGACTCAGAAACAGTTGCGAGCTTTCCTGGGGCTAACTGGGTATTGTAGAATCTGGATTCCCAACTATGGTCTAATTGCCCAGCCCTTATATGAAAGCTTAAAGGGACAGGATGATTCAATCCCACTGATGTGGGGAACTCCTCAAAAGAAGGCAGAGGCTACACTAAAACAGGCCTTAATTCAGGCACCTGCCTTGAGGTTGCCAGACCAAGGAAAAGCATTCCAACTTTATGTACATGAAAGAGAGTGAATAGCCTTGGGAGTGTTAACTCAAAGGTTGGCATCTGAGCCCCAGCCTGTAGCTTACTTATCCAAGAGGCTCGATCCAACTGCCTGAGGCTGGCCCGCCTGTCTTGGAAATCTTACAGCTATTGCAATCATGATAGAAGATGCTTTAAAACTCTCTTTTGGGGGCAAACTAACTATTTTTACCAGCCACCAAGTAAAACAACTCCTAAATGGGAGAGGCCATTTATTGTCACCCTGCTTATTTAACTTATATGCAGAGTACATCATGAGAAACGCTGGACTGGAAGAAACACAAGCTGGAATCAAGATTGCCGGGAGAAATATCAATAACCTCAGATATGCAGATGATACCACCCTTAGGGCAGAAAGTGAAGAGGAATTAAAAAGCCTCTTGATGAAAGTGAAAGTGGAGAGTGAAAAAGTTGGCTTAAAGCTCAACATTCAGAAAACGAAGATCATGGCATCTGGTCCCATCACTTCCTGGGAAATAGATGGAGAAACAGTGGAAACAGTGTCAGACTTTATTTTTGGGGAGCTCCAAAATCACTGCAGCTGGTGACTGCAGCCATGAAATTAAAAGACGCTTACTCCTTGGAAGGAAAGTTATGACCAACCTAGATAGCATATTCAAAAGCAGAGACATTACTTTGCCAACAAAGTTCTGTCTAGTCAAGGCGTGGTTTTTCCTGTGGTCATGTATGGATGTGAGAGTTGGACTGTGAAGAAGGCTGAGCGCCGAAGAACTGATGCTTTTGAACTGTGGTGTTGGAGAAGACTCTTGAGAGTCCCTTGGACTGCAAGAAGATCCAACCAGTCCATTCTGAAGGAGATCAGTCCTGGGATTTCTTTGGAAGGAATGATGTTAAAGCTGAAACTCCAGTACTTTGGCCACCTCATGTGAAGAGTTGACTCATTGGAAAAGACTCTGATTCTGGGAGGGATTGGGGTCAGGAGGAGAAGGGGACAACAGAGGATAAGATGGCTGGATGGCATCACTGACTCGATGGACGTGAGTCTGAGTGAACTCCGGGAGTTGGTGATGGACAGGGAGGCCTGGCGTGCTGCGATTCATGGGGTCGCAAAGAGTTGGACATGACTGAGCCACTGAATCGAACTGAACTGACTGATCAAAGAATCCTCAGATATCAAGTAATGCTGATGGAAAATCCAGACCTAACTATATCCCCTTGTGAGGTTCTTAACCCAGCCACCCTCCTGCTTACCCCCGAGGGCTCTCTCCCCTTTCACTCTTCTCTAGAAACTTTGGACCACTGGACAAAACCCCTAGAGGGATTGTCAGAAGATCCTCTGACCAATCTTGAGAAAATCTTGTACACTAATGGAAGCAACTTTCTCTTGGATGGAAAAAGAAGAGCCAGGTATGCAGTAGTTTCCAATTTTGAGATCATAGAGGCTAAGCCTCTGTCATCAGGTACTTCAGCCAAATTAGCTGAGCTCATAGCCCTTACTCGAGCTTTAGAGTTGGGAAAAGGAAAAAGAGTAGCCATTTACACTGACTCCAAGTATGCCTTTCTGGTGCTACATGCACATGCTGCTATTTGGAAAGAAAGGGGCCACTTGACCACCCGAGGGTCCCCAATCAAATATGGTGATCAAATTCTTAGACTCTTGGAGGCAGTCCATCTGCCCACTGAGGTTTAAATCTCCCACTGTAAAGGACACCAAAAAGGGAGCATAGAAGTGGCTCGAGGGAACCAAGCAGCTGATCAGGCAGCTAAGAGAGCAGCATTATAGGGTTGTTACCCTAGTTCCACAGACTAATTTGCCAGAAACTCCTTCATATACTGAAGGTGAGACTCTTAAAGCTAAGAGTGAGGGCTTTCAAGAAGATCATATGGGGTAGTTCCAAAAGGAGGGACTCCTTTTTCTACCTGGGAACCTCCAATGGAATTTGGTTAACTCTTTACATGCCACCACTCATTTAGGGGAAAAGGCCCTCCAAAGATTACTAGAAAGGTCCTTCAGAGGAACAGGCCTCCAAACGACTATAAGGCAAGTGGTCTCCTCTTGCCCCACTTGCCAGTTAAACAATCCCCAAGGAGCTTGAAGACCCCAGTTGACCCAGCCTGTCCAACGACGTGGGACCTACCCAGGAGAGGACTGGCAGATGGAGTTCACCAAGATGCCAAGTTCACCAAGTTTCTCAAGGGTATAAATACCTAATAGTCATGATAGATACATTCACAGGATGGATTGAAGGCTTTCCCACCTGAACTCAGAAGGATGAGGAGGTGGTAAAAAAAAATACTGCTCCATGAAATCATTCCAAGATTTGGTCTGCCCAAGTCATTGCAAAGTGACAATGGGACATCATTTATTTCTAAGGTAACCCAAAGGGTCTCTAAAGCATTGGGCATTACTTATCTCCATTGTGCCTGGAGGCCTCAATCTTCAGGAAAAGTAGAAAGAGTCAACCAATTCTTAAAACCAGCGATAAAAAAGGTAACCCAGGATATCTCCCTGGGATGGAAGGAGGCTTTACCCGTATTGCAGAGGCTCTCCTCTGCACCAGTATTGCCCCTAAGGAACAGGTTGGTCTTAGTCCTTTCAAATCCTATATGATAGATCTTTTGTTTATGTCAATGTCTTCTCGACCCAGAGGTTCAGACCCTCCAGTCTTATACCATGGCCATTGGACAATTCCAACAGGATATACGCTGTGGGGTATAAACCAGGACCCAAAAGATTCTAAGGAGTCATCACCATATGTTCCAGGGACTCAAGTCCTAATTAAAATCTGGAAAGATGGGTCCCCAAAGGCTCAACTCCAGCCCACATGGAAGTGCCCCTACCCTGTAATACTTTCTACCCCCATAGCAGTCAAAGTAGCAGGGCATGACTCCTGGATTCACTACTCACGAGTCAAGCCGTGGAAAAAAAACAGAAGAGGACACTCAATACACTTGTGAGCCCCTGGAAATCTCAGGGGCTATTGTAGTACCTATTCAGGACTACAAATGGGTGCCATTCTAATGAACACCCTCAAAATCTGGTTTCTGGGGATAAGATTTCTCAGGATAGCTCTAAAAAGCAAGCACAACTTGGCAGGGATTGTACTCCAAAACAGACAGGAGATAGATACTCTGATCCCTGAACAGGGAGGGATTTGGTGATGGGAATTTGGAGTTGGCTAATGCCCCTACTAGTACTTGTTATCACCATATTGACACTGCTCATGATTGTTCCATGTATTATCAATTGTCTAACCTGTTTTGTCTCTGACCAGGTCAACAAGCTACAACATGCAGTGCCAGTTCAACAAAGATATAAAACTACAGCTGACCACGGAAAATATCACTCACCCTTAGATGGACACTGCTATAAGGACTCTGAGGCTTGAGACTAGCAAGAGGGGGAGGCCCAATACCCCTCACCATCCCAGTTCAGCAAGAAGTATTCAGAAAGACCTCAATGCTGCTATTCCCAAAGAATTGGGCCTCCCATCTCTTGAGGGAGGAATGCTAGGTAGTTAGAATAGGAAATAGGATTCTAGAATGGTGGTGGCTAAAAGACAAGGAAGAGAGAAGCCCGCAAAAATAGAACAGAGGAAGGTCTGAGGACTGGAGTGAGGACCTCAGGTAGAACAAACAACACTCCTGGCTAGCCCAATTTACATAGGACAGGCCCAGGGGAGAAAAAAACATATAAAAAGAGGAGCCAAAGGGCCAGGGATCTCTCTCCCCCACACGCTGGGGCGCTCTTCTCTTCACCTCTTTGGGTTGACATGTCCTCACGCCCTGAGGATGGATTTTCCTGATATTTTCTAAATAAAATAGAGCGGTAACATAAAGTTGTAACACTGATTTGTCTAAGAGCTATAATGCAGCCTGTTCGGGACCTGAGAGCTATAACACGGTCTGTCCAAGACCCGAGAGCTGTGGCGCACCTGGGGTTTAATGTCCATCACTCCAAATCTTTGTTGTGATGAGACAGAACTGAGGAGCATACATTCACCTGACAATGAGTTATAAAATTGAGGTAGACACATTCTAGGGGCCATAAAAACTAGAGACAAAACAGTATAAAAGAGATAATTATCAGCACATTTGTCACTATTAATAATGGGAACATTTCCATGAGAGAGCTGTAGTTTGGATATCTTAAAATCCCTCTGTGATATTTGTTTTCCCAGCACAATGTTTAAGCAGTGACAATGACTCTCTCTTGTTACCCAAAGCAGAGACACAAA
The DNA here is from genome assembly GCF_002263795.3 of Bos taurus. Lineage (NCBI taxonomy): Eukaryota > Metazoa > Chordata > Mammalia > Artiodactyla > Bovidae > Bos > Bos taurus. The sequence continues at coordinate 47,874,270 of NC_037333.1, read as the reverse complement.
ACCAGAAAGGTCACAGTGCTCTGATAAACTCCACTGAGAAAACAGCACGTACATCCAGGTTTTCGACTCTCTTGAAATCAATAAGCTTCCAAATGTCTCTGGGAAGCCATGCTTCTTGTGAGGCAGGTTGTCCTTTCCAGATCTACAGGCACCTTACTTTGGGTGTTTCAACACTTAGCAGGTCGATCAGCTGTTACCAGTACTGATTCCTCTGAGGAAATGGGTCCTTATCTTTTCAGTTCAGCCAGCTGAGAGATCCTGAATAGAGTGGAGAAAGTGAAGGAATTTGGTAGTAAAGCACATAGGGGAAGAGCAGACCGACATGGTACATAAATGGGATTTGGTTGGCTGCCTGCCTCTCTTTTCTTTCCTAGTCTGTGCTCATATCTTAATATTTTATAGTTCCATTTCTTCATCTTTTTCTTCCTTCCTCATAATGTGAGAATATAAGCCTGGCTAAAATCCGATATGATAGCAAAAGCACCAAGATAGTCAACAAAACAAAAGCTCCCTTTAGACACATTAGAAGCTAGGCAGAAATTGCTTAATATTTTTCCAGTAGCTGTTTTGCTCAATATTGTGGACTCTCCCCTGAGAGGTCATAACACTTACTGTAAGTACATTTGCGCTCCATGAATCCACAGTCAACTGAGCTTGCTATAAATCAATTAGTACTTTGCATGAGCTGTGCTTTATTTCAAATGTAAAATCAGCAAAATCCACATGTTTAAACAGTGTGTTTCAGATATCTTACTAACACTATTTTCAGAACAAAATATTTCTGATGTGGGAACATGCTGCGCTGAGTTACAAAGACAAATATATATATATTTTTTTTCCCAAAGAATTGAATTCATGTAGACTTCCATAAAGTGAAAATACTTGGCCTATGTTAAAATTATCTTTTTTTCTTTTTTTGTCTTTTTCAACAAATTTTATTTTAAAATAATTAAACACCATTTACTTAAGTTGGGCCTTTCTTCCAATTTCATATAATTTCTGAAAAATACTTATTCTTAATCTTCCATGTGTTCCATAAATATCTTATCCACACACACTTGTCCTTGGTAACACCTGTTTTTCCATCAAGAGGTATACTAAAGAATTAACTCAGGTACCATGATGCTTTCCCTAAGCTCATCAAAGAAATTGGTTTTATATTTGCAATACAGAAAACAAAAGTTTGAGGTGATTGAAAAATTAAAGGAAGACCCATCTTTGCACTTTTTCTGTAAACGTCTGGATTATTTTATCAACTACTAACTGAGTCAGTAAATAGCACTTAAAAACAGATACTCTGGAGCCAGACTGCAGACCTACTATTTTCTCCATTTATTTTCTGTATGATGTCGTTAAATTTTGCTTAATTTCCATCTAGTTAATTCACTTGTAGAAAGTGGATGATAATACTTTGAAACTAAATTCATAGGCATATTATTAAAATTAATTGAATGCACACATATACACTTAGCAATTAGAATCCCCCTTTGTAATATAAATAGAAGATGGACAAATAAATATATATATGTAAGAACAATGAATATATTAGCCATAATTCATAAATTCATTGGCATAGTATGTGCCCTATCAAACCTAGAGACTCAAAAGTACACACATTACAAAAGGTCTAAAACCAATACACACAATTCTTGGTGCACAGAAGGCCTATAGGAAATGCCTTCTGAGTTGAAATGAAGCAGGAGCAAAAGAGATCTCTGCCATTGAAACTGATCTTTTTCAGAATGAGTATCTGCTATGTGTAGGACAGTCACCAAGTTTAGGCCAGGACCCAAAAATACAAAAATTAATTTAAAAATGTGAATGTGTGTGTTTTCATGTTGCAAAGCAGAAACAGAAGTTTTATTTAGAGGAATAAATAAATTCCTTCCTTCATTAGAAGGAAAGGATTTCCTTTCCTTCCTTCATTAGAAGGAAATGAGCCTAAGTGAAAAAAGCTGGAATAGTTTGCCAGATGAGATTTTACAGTTGGATTTTGGATAGGCAAAGCATTTTGAGCTTGCAAAATGGACATTGAAATGAGAATGAATGGCATTTGAAATTATATGAGAAGTCTGCTTGAATCTGAAGGAGTTGAAAATAATTCTACAGGCATAGCATTTGGATAGCAGACACCAAGCAGAAGAGTGTTTTGGAGAGATAAGTAAAGATCACACAGTCTACAAATGGCCTGTTCAACATGAGTAGGAATTGATACTTTATTTTCTAGTATTTCAGAGCTCTTGTGACTGTTAAATAGAATTATATAATCAGATTTTCATTACAGAAAGAACACTTTAATAGAAGTGTTGTAGGAGTATTCCCATGAAGAAAGGATATAAATTTTGAGTAAATTCTTTCAGTGATACACTTTGAGTATAAATGGACATATCAGAATTAAAAGAACAGATCAACATGAGATAAGTTAAACATCTTTAAAACCCTGACTTATGTGAAGTGAACTGGAAAAGGGGAATAGCTCTCATGGTGAATGCTCCCAGGGATGTGCTGGTAAATGGGCTCTCTAATAAACAAGAAAAAATTTAAAAAATTGAAAGTGCTGAATTATACAATTTGCCAGTTTCCATGGTATAAATATTCCCATCAAGGTGAATGAATTTCAACCTATCAGCATGATGTCACCGATTCAGAGTTAGGAGAAATGTGAACAACTGTCTCTCATAAGTCAGGAAGGACCTGGTTTCAGCACACTATTCCCTGGGGTCGCTGGCTTGCATAACCAGATTGGTTAGGATGTCATTAAAAATGGAGGGGATTGAGAAGAAAGAGCTTTTGAAAGAGATGAGTTGTGAATTTAGTTTGAAATATACTGAATACGATATGCTTCTAAGACATCCAGGCATAGATGCCCATGCTAGTGGTCATTAAGTGGATGGAATTGACAGGGAGCAGTCAGTCCTGACTAGTATTATAAAACCTTGGTGAAAATTGGGAAATACCTAACTTAAGAAGCATTTGTATGGATTGTAGTGGAAAGGACATGTTCAAATGATGCATCAGAATTGATGAACTGATTTATAGAAGAGAAAGAAGCTAAGGATGTTTACAGATTTATTTCCTTGATGACTTTTTTTTCTAACAATGCCATCAAGCAAGGTATACAAGAAACAAGTAGGTAGATACATACAGGCTTGTGTATCAAAAATAATAAGTTAATTAATAATAATATATTGCATTTTAAATACTTGTAAGTTTGCATAGAACTTATAGAGAACTATACTCAGCTAAGCTTTAAAAGAGTGGATGAAACATCAATAAACAGCAAGATAAAAATATTCCTAATGGTTAGAAAGGAGCAGGAAACACTGTGGAAAAAGGAAACACAGGATGCAATTAATTTGCATTAATTATTTGAGAAAGTAGTAAAAGATAAGACTAGAAATGTTGTTCTTATATAGATTGGGATGGACTCATGATAAATGAAAGGAAATTAGAGAAAGGCACTGGAGATATTGAAGAAAAGAAATATTATCAAAGAACTTTATGAAGAAACTACAATTTATGAGATGATTTAGAATAGAGGGGATCAAAACAGAAAGTCCTATGAAGACACTTGCAGTAGTTTGGACTTGAGTAAACGGAAACTGGAAATATGATGAAGATCATAATATCTGAAAATAAGAATGTTTAAGAATACCATTTTCCTTGTATACAGTTTAAAAACAAACAAACATGTTCTCATTCCCTATCCAGATGTTCAGAAACTGAAATAGTAGCCAGTAGAGGCCTTAACATTTAAAAATTAACTGTAAGTTTACAATTTTAGAAAGAGAATAAAGAATGAAGGCAAAGACCACCATGCCTATCAGAGAAAATGCCAGCAATATACTCAGAGCTCAGAAAGTTTAGGCTGCAGATGACGTGGGATAACATTCCTAATGAAGCCGAGACAAATGCAGCTTGGTAAGGAGAGAACACTTACTGTGGTATCACATATTGCTGCTTCACCATGAAATGTCCAGTCTCTTTCCCTCATGTTGGAAGCACAGTTGACATTGTATTTTGCCATTCAAAATATAAAAGTAAAAGTAGATCAGCTCTGAATATTGATGTGCTCCCTTCTAGAGTTCATGCCTTTCAGAAAAATAGCTACAGTTGATTACTTAAATGAAACATAGTTTTTAAAATTTTGTTACAGTACAAAATATTGGGTTGGCCAAAGAGTTCACTTGGGTTTTTCCATAAGATCTTATTGAAAACTGAACAAACTTTTTGGCCAAACCAACATTCGCTATGGGGCTTCTCAGGTGACTCAAGGATAAAGAATCCACCTGCAGTGCAGGAGACCCAGGTTCGATCCCTGGGTTGGGAAGATCCCCTGGAGGAGAAAATGGCAATCTACTCCAGCATTCTTGCCTGGAGAATCCCCATGGACAGAGGAATCTGGTGGGCTGCAGTCGACAGGGTCACAAAGAGTAAGACATCTATTGGTAACTGAACAAGAACAACAACATGGACATATTGGGTTTTGTTGTCATTTTTAGCTCTATTTTTTTTATACTTCGGAAGAGGATTTATTTACCCATCCCTTGGTTCTTACTTTTGATAATATTCTATAATCATGATATAAAAAAGTTTAATAGTAACTACTTCTTTCTTTGGTTCTCTTAGTCATTGATTATCTTTTATTTTTAGGAAATTATTTAGAAATTTACTGAAACAATTTTTTCACAATTTATATTGGACATATTGTTAATGAAACATTTATTAGCACTGATTACTTTGATAATTGTGTATTTTATAGGTAAGCATTTATGGATTTTTTCTTAACTGTGATAATACTTACCATGGACACTTATGATTTATATAGGCCAGATCTGAGGCTTGATATTATCATTGTGATTCCATATTAAACTTGGTGTTTGGTTCAGAATAATGCTCTCTAAATGCACATTGAAATGAATTCTGTGCTTTTAACACCCTCCCTTTCTTTTCTCTTTACATGTCTCAGAAATTCTTATGTTCCATATAGATTGGGTTCTTACAAACATTATCAGAATTTTGCAATTCAATTTCAATTTAAACATTTGTTGTTGTTCAGTAGCTCAGTCGTGTCTGACTCTTTGCAGCCCCATGAACTGTAACACACCAGGTTTCCTTGTCCTTCACCTCTCCCTGAGTTTGCTCAAACTCATGTCTACTGAGGCGATGATGCCATCCAATCGCCTATTATTCGGTCACGCCTCTCTTTCCTGCCCTCAATCTTTCCCAGAGTCAGGGTATTTTCCAATGAGTCAGTTCTTCCATCAGGTGGCCAAAGTACTGGAGCTTCAGCTTCAGCATCAGTCCTTCCAATGAATATTCAGGACTCATTTCCTTTAGGATGGACTGGTTGGATCCCCTTGCAGTCCAAGGTACTCTCAGGAGTCTTCTCCAGCACCACAGTTTGAAAGTGTCAATTCATCAGCACTCAGACTTCTTTATGGTCCAACTCTCACATCCATATATGACTGGAAAACCATGACTTTGACTATATGGATCTTTGTCAGCAAAGTGGTATCTCTGCTTTTTAATGTGCTGTCTAGGTTTTTCATAGCTTTTCTTCCAAGGAGCAAGTGTCTTTTAATTTTGTGGCTGCAGTCAGCATCTGCAGTGATTTTGGAGTCCCCCAAAATGAAATCTGTCACTGTTTTCACTTTCCCCCCATCTATTTGCCATGAAGTGATGTGACTAGATTCCATGATCTTAGTTTTTTGAGTGTTGTTTTTTAAGCCAGCTTTTTCACTCTCTTCTTTCACCTTCATCAAGAGGTTCTTTAGTTCCTCTTCCCTTTCTGCCATAAGGATGGTATCATCTGCATATGTGAAGTTGTTGATTTTGATACATGTCTCTGTTCATATCTTTTTCAAACTGCCATTCTAGTTGCCTCATGCCTCTTCCTGGTTCTATTTTAGGCACCCGTCCCTCTCCCACAGTTCTCACGAGCAACTTTATTGAAGATGGAAGGGAAAGGAGACATTATTTAGCTCAATCATTTCCTCTTTACTCTAACCTATTATTTGAAACCAGCAAAGAAACAAAAATAAATAAATAAATCAAGAGAGAAAGAAATTGTGTACGTATGTATGGATTCCAATTAACTGTGTTAATCCAGTTAACATTTACTTGCGTAGTTGAAAATTGATGGCATCAGAAATATTATTATTAGGTCACATCAAACAATCCAAAGTGACCTAAAATTCATGCAAGTCCTACCAAGAAACAATATTACTATGCAAATGTTAAATGTCCTAAGTTGCAAAGAAAGGACAATTGAGCTAGGGTTATAAATAAATTATGGTAGATATTAAAACAGAATGAAAATATTAAGCTCATCCTTTGAAATCAAACACATTTTTAAATGTACTAACATGAAGTTTATTTTTACATTTCCATTTCCTGCCCATTTATGTCCATCCTATTTCATAAACTTTGAAGGAATTTCTTTGGGTTGACATTAAATATTTACCTATATATTTTAGTCAAGAAATAGGTATGATATTCTGACTGACTAATGAATTAGTAATAAGTTGATAGAGATATTCCCTTAGGTATGTGAAATGTCAGCTGACTTACACTTATATTGTGCATATTTCTCAAGGCAAAAAAGTCATACCCTGTCATAGAGGATGAAAAATTTGAGAAGTTGTCAGTGATATTCACCAGAACGGATGGCAATTGTTAATGTGTGATTTTTTTTTTTAACACATTTGTAGCATCTAGGATAAAATCTTAGAGTCATTATTAATTCAAAATATTATTTTCTTAATAGTTATAAAAATCAACACGTTTATAAAGAGTTCTCATGAATTCTGGTTTGTTTTCACTTTTCTAATCTGTAAGTCATAGGACAGTTTGTTAAAACTAGTTTTACTAGGTAGTATTAATCAGTATTTCCATTTGATTGAAAAAAATATAGAAATTCAAGAATTTGTAATGACTAAGCCACATTTCATTGACTCAATGGACATGAGTTTGAGCAAATTCCAGGAGAGAGTAAAGAACAGGGAAGCCTGGCATACTGCAGTCCTTGGGGTCACAGAGTTGGACACGACTGAGCAGCTGAACAACAATACAACAAGCCAAATTTAATAGGACTTAATACAGATATTCTAGTTCTAAATCCTCATACTTTTGCTCTGGATGAAATAAATGTAAAAAGTTCATCTCCAACTTGTTTACATTAGACTTTCAAATACAATCTATTAAAAAAAGAATGTGAGTCTGAATCTAATATAACAGCAAATAAGAGAATGTCTGCTTTTAGTTAGAACTTAAAACATTGTTAGAGACTATAGTTTTCACATTAACAACAAAAGATAAACACATAAGCTAAAAAGTAGCATATTTTAAATTTGCCAGAAAGCTGAAGATTCAAGGAAACCTAACTAAACTTAATTTCAGAGAAAGACAAACCAATTGTAGAAGGAGGAGACTCTGAGCTGCTTTTATCCCTGGCAAAATGAGAGTGGTGAGAAAATAATGAACATGTCAAAGACAGGAAAAAAAAAAAAGTCCAACTAACTGTTAATGAATCATTATGACTGGTTTTACACTGGATGGCAGAATAGAATTGTGAAATATACCAATTCAGTTCAGCTCAGTTGCCCAGTCGTGTCTGACTTCTTTGCGACCCCATGAACCACAGCACGCCAGGCCTCCCTGTCCATCACCAACTCCTGGAGTTCACGCAAACCCCGTGTATATTGAGTTGGTGATGTCATTCAACCATCTCATCTTCTGCTGTCCCCTTCTCCTCCTGCCCTCAATCCCTACCAGCATCAAGGGTCTTTTCAAATGAGTCAGCTCTTCGCATCAGGTGGCCAAAGTATTGGAGTTTCAGCTTCAAAATCAGCCCTACTAATTAACACTCAGGACTGATATCCCTTAGGATGGTTGGATCTCCTTGCAGTCCAAGGGACTCTCAAGAGTATTCTCCAACACCACAGTTCAAAAGCATCAATTCTTCAGTGCTCAGCTTTCTTTATAGTCCACCTCTCACATCCATACATGACCACTGGAAAAGCCATAGCCTTGACTAGACGGACCATTCTTGACAAAGTAATGTCTTTTAATATGCTGTCTAGGTTGGTCATAACTATCCTTCCAAGGAGTAAGCATCTTTTAATTTCATGGCTGCAATCACCATCTGCAGTGATTTTAGAGCCCAGAAAAATAAAGTCAGCCACTGTTTCCACTGTTTCCCCATCTATTTGCCATGAAGTGATGGGACAGGATGCCATGATCTTCGTTTTCTGAATGTTGAGCTTTAAGCCAACTTTTTCACTTTCCTCTACCACTTTCATCAAAATTGCACTCATCTCACAGGCTAGTAAAGTAATATTCAAAATTCTCAAAGCCAGGCTTCAGCAATACGTGAACCATGAACTTCCAGATGTTCAAGCTGGTTTTAGAAAAGGCAGAGGAACAAGAAATCAAATTGCCAACATCTGCTGGATCATCAAAAAAGCAAGAGAGTTCCAGAAAAACATCTGTTTCTGGTTTATTGACTATGCCAAAGCCTTTGACTATGTGGATCACAATAAACTGTGGAAAATTCTGAAAGAGATGGGAATATCAGACTACCTGACCTGCCTCTTGAGAAACCTGTATGCAAGTCAGGAAGCAACAGTTAGAACTGGACATGGAACAACAGACTGGTTCCAAATAGGAAAAGGAGTACGTCAAGGCTTCGTATTGTCACCCTGCTTATTTAACTTATATGCAGAATACATCATGAAAAACGCCGGGCTGGAGGAAGTGCAAGCTGGAATCAAGGTTGCCAGGAGAAATATCAATAACCTCAGACATGCAGATGACACCACCCTTCTGGCAGAAAGTGAAGAAGAACTAAAGAGCCTCTTGATGAAAGTAAGATATCCCAAGCACAGGACAAATTTCAACCACTCTTTCCCAAGGACCTACTACAGCTGTTTCAGTTCATTATACCAAAATAAGGTAAGGAAAGCTGAGATGCAAAGCACTTTGGTTTCTCAGATACCAAAGACTGAGAGGGCAGGGGGAGGTAGAGTTGAAGAAAATCTGAGAGTTTGCTGTCTTTCACCTGCAGAAGGCTGATGGTTGGACATGAGAATTTGTGATTATGTATCTATCTATTATCTGTCTCTCCATCTGTTTATATTCTCTCTCTCACTATATATATATATATATATGTGTATATATATACATACACATACATACACATAGCTATAGAAATATATGTATACATATTTATCTATATATAGATGCCTATATCTCTGCATATGCTTCCCTGGTGGCTCAGACAGCAAAAAATCCACAAGCAAAGCAGGAGACACACATTCGATTCCTAGGGCAGCAACCCACCCCATGATTCTTGCCTGGAGAACCCCATGGACAGAGGAGCCTGGTGGGCTACAGTTCATAAGGTCACAAAGAGTCAGGCACAACTGAATCAACTTAGCATGCACACATGCATCTCTGCATATATATAAATCTACATCTACATCTACATAAATTTCAAAATTTCTCCAAAAACAATAATCCATAGATCCAGTAAGCATATAAAATCTTGAAGAGGGGGAAACTACAGTTTCAGTATTTTTTCAATCAAGTGGGGATACTGATTAATACTACTTAATAAAACTAGTTTCATCAAACTCTCCAATGACTTACAGATTAGAAAATTGAAAACAAACCAGAGTTAATGAGAACTCTTTATAAACTTGCTGATTTTTACAGCCACTAAGAAAATAATATTTTTGAATTAATAATGGCTCTAAGATTTTACCCTAGATGCCACCAGCTCCTTTTTTATATTTAAATTATCTATTTGTCCCTTTACGCCCACTAGAAATGTAAATGTCTTTGTTAAGACTTTTGAAACCTTGTTCTGTCAGAGTTTATCACTTCCTCTTCAATGGACCTATAAAACTTTGTACTACATTCTATTACATGAGTGGCATTTGTATTGCAAAATTTTCAGTATGTACATCTCACACAGGATTATGAGTTCCTCAAAAAAAGGCAGTTTTCCCATTCATTTCTGAATCTCTTGTATCTGTTTCATTGCCTGGAGCTCAGAAGATGCTCCATAAATATTTGCTGAATGAATCTATTTTGTTAAGCAAAGAACACTTGCAGTAAAATGACTGCCCCAGAGTTTTTAATAAATGGTATATCTTTCTGCAAATATTGAAGCAAGATTAGATTTCTTTAACATATCACACACATATATTAACCAAACACAAACAATCTAGCTTCCAAGTTTCTTCTCTCCCCTTTGGACTGAGAGCTGTCTAAAAACAAATAAAATTATTTCCATCATTTGAAAAATGAAGAGATAAGTGATTTGTACATTTAAAAGGATATTTTTGTCTCAACAGTGAATTTAATGATCATATATTAAATGTAAGATTCTTGACTAATGAAATCAAATCTATCTGTAAAGAAATTTTTGAATTAGTTAACTTATATTCATTGTTCTTCCTGACCTATTTATTGTTGTACCTCTTTCTTATTTCTCCATATTGCTGTGCAGAACTCTCTGAGCCTTATCCATACAGAATCCAGGATTATGGCCTTAGATAACAATTAGAAATTACCATGTAATTGTTTGATAAGATTATGCAGAGCCCCATAATTCTTAACTTCCCTAGACCTCAACTGGGACTTCCCTGATGGCTCAGACGGTTAAGCGTCTGTCTACAATTTGGGAGACCCAGGTTCAATCCCTGGGTTGGGAAGATCCCCTGGAGAAGAAAATGGCAATCCACTCCAGTACTATTGCCTGGAAAATCCCATGGACAGAGGAGCCTGGTAGGCTACAGTCCATGGGGTAGCAAAGAGTCAGACACGACTGAGCGATCTTCACCACATCCCAATCAAAATTTGTTCAATTTTTACTTTATTATTTAGTATGCCACTTTTCTAAGGAATTAGCAAAACATGGTTCAAGAAAAAGTGATAAAGATGAAAATATCTTGATCCCTATGTTCATATTAAAAATCAAGTGAGAAATCAATATATTCTTATTAGTTGATTGTATTTTTCTATTGGAAAACTGTGGATTTCCAATGATTTCTTTCACTAATTTAATTAATGGTGCATGCCTGCTTGGTCACTCAGTCATGCCCAACTTTTTGTGATACTATGGACTATAGCCTACCTGCAGGATTCCTCTGTCCAAGGGATTCTCCAGGCAAGAATCCTGGAGTGGGTTGCCATTTCCTTCTCTAGGGAATCTTTCTGCCCCAGGAATCACACCGGTGTCTCCTGCATTACAGGTGGATTCTTTACTATCTGAGACACCAGGGGAGCCCAATAAATGATACCATTTCAAAAAAAAAAAAATCCAAAAGGAGTTTTTCTTGGCCTTTTCAACCTGCTCCCTCAACAGAGATATGTCATTAAGGTAGCTCTGATTTGTTGCTGCATTTGAAAGCTTCCTTGTTATAACCTAATTGGAGCGCCATTGATACCAGTATTATGTTTGTTCCCCTTAAACGCCTGTAGATATCATTATATTTTGGGGGACATTTCCTGTGTCTAACTGCAAGGTCAACCTTGGCCTTGTAGTCATTGGCCTCTGACTATGAAGTTTTTGGAAGTAGCAGCAGTTGATTGCAATACAGCTGATCAAGTCTTCCACCAGGGATGAAACAAATATATCAATTCCTTCACTATCCTTCAGATATTAATAGTACCTTTTATGGAATTCAGGTTATCAAGCACAGAAATTTTCACATAGCTTACGACAATGAAAATAGAATTACTTAGGAAAGTGCTAAGTGTGCTATTACCATTCTTTTCAAAATTCTTAGGTTTCTGTTTTCAGCTAACACCTTTCTTAGAATGAAAAACTCATTGAGTCAGCATATATCTATTTTCTCTTCATGACATATATTGATACATTGTTGGGCAATGTATACAATTTATTAAACTCAGTGTTAAATTTGCAACAGAGTGGTACAAATAATGGAGGCAATTTTAATGTTTAATTTATAAGGAAATTATCATAAAACGAAGGTTTCCCAGGGGTCACAGTGGTAAAGAATCTGCCTGCCAATGCGGGAGATACAGGAGACATGGGTCCAATCCCTGGGCAGGGAAATCACCTGGAGTAAGAATTGGCAACCCACTCCAGTATTCTTGCCTGGGGAATCCCATGGACAGAGGAGCTTGGTAGGCTACAGCCCATGGGGTCACAAAGGGTGGGACACAACTGAGCACTCATGCTCTCTTCAGGAAGTAAAATGTCTAACCTGGCTATAAGGCATAATAGCAACATGTCCAGAGGTAATACCATATTTTCTACTAGAAAAACTCTAAATATCTCAAGGAAGAAGTTTTTCTTAATGTCATTTAGTGACTTTTATTTTCAGAAATATTTAAGTAAAACGTTCGTCTAGTCAAGGCCATGGTTTTTCCAGTGGTCATGTATGGATGTGAGAGTTGGACTGTGAAGAAGGCTGAGCGCCGAAGAATTGAGCTTTTGAACTGTGGTGTTGGAGAAGACTCTTGAGAGTCCCTTGGACTGCAAGAAGATCCAACCAGTCCATTCTGAAGGAGATCAGCCCTGGCATTTCTTTGGAAGGAATGATGCTGAAGCTGAAACTCCAGTACTTTGGCCACCTCATGCAAAGAGTTGACTCATTGGAAAAGACTCTGATGCTGGGAGGGATTGGGGGCAGGAGGAGAAGAGGACGACAGAGGATGAGATGGCTGGATGGGCATCACTGACTTGATGGACGTGAGTTTGAGTGAACTCCGGGAGTTGGTGATGGACAGGGAAGCCTAGCGTGCTGCAATTCATGGGGTGGCAAAGAGTCGGACACGACTGAGTGACTGATCTGATCTGATCTGGGGAATATTTTTACTTCTATACTTTCCTTTCACTGCCTCACATGCACACACATCAATTGGTTCTGCAGTTAATTTTTAATGAGGCAAATCCCTGAAATTAAAGTAGAAATCTTAAAATCCCCCTATTAGTTTCTTTCTACTAAGCTAATAATCTTTTAAAAGAAATTATCTTAAGGAAAAAAATAATGGACTTGAAACTGTTTTCACTCTTGTTAAAAAATCTTCTGGCAGGATATGCTTTATAAAAGGATACTTTTTTTTTCCCCCTCATTTCTAAGAAATGTGTTTTCCAATTAGTGAAAACAAATCAACAAGATGAACTCTGGGCTAGAAGTAACTTCTGTGGTTCTCAGGGCTCTTCAACTTGTTTTTGACCCAAACTCAAAATGTTCAACACAATTGGGAATGTATTAGTAAATTTTATCCATAAACACACACACACACTCACACACACACACACACACACACATATATATATATATATATATATTTAGCTTTCCTTTCAAGCTATTCTATTGTTTAAAAGATCAATTTGTTAAAATTTTGTCCTTAATATAAGCAATATCTATAATTTTACTGCACTTCAAATATTTTTATTTCTTGTTCAAGGAAAGGGTTATGTTTTTGAGAGTCTTCTTTTCCTAAAAGTTAATGAACCAGCTTATATTTTTCTCATTGAGTTAATATATGTTGAGACCATGAATCTGACCTTAAATTTCCAGGTTCTTCCTATCCCTTTTGAGTAACAAATATTTCATAGTCTGTATAAGATTTTTCATCATTAAACATCACACAATTTGAGTGTTATCCATGAATTAAAGTATTTACTATTTGTATTTTATTTATAGGCATAGATGATAAGAAGAAATATGTATTTATAATTATTCTGTTCAAAAGTAGAAACCTACAGCTAGGAGCAAAAAGAAGGAAAAATTAAATAGTATTAAGAGAGAAAAGTGTTTGAGATGAGAAAGAGTGCTATTAGTAGTTTCATGAATAATTACATGATGATTTTCCAAATACTTCATTAGTAATAAGTGTGTTAAGGGAAATGTATCATTTCTGTTTTATTTTGCTTTTTCAAATTATAAATAAAAAGGTTCATAAAAACATTTACAAATAAAAATCTGAAATGAATGCCTATGGAGCAATTACTTACTAAAAGAAAATCTGAATTAAAGGAAAACTTTTATTTTTAGTAGGTTTGGGTATGTGGACTCATCATGTGCTATGTAAGCGCAATTCCAACTCTTCAAACAACTCTATTCAAAGCAAACCTCTTCTTCTCACTTGCTTTCCTCTCCCATATTTCAAAGCTAGCTGTATTTCAGCAAATAAATCTTTGATGCATAGCCTACATTATGCTGCCATGTACCATCAGGTTATTTGGAGGTGGTAATGTAAGTACAGGCTTCCCAAGTGGCACTAGTGTGAAGAACCTGCCTGCCGACGCAGGAGACATAGAGATTTGTGGGTTAGGAGGATCCCCTGGAGGAGGGCATGGCAACCCACTCCAATAGATTGCCTGGAGAATCCAATCTTGACAGAGGAGCTTGGCAGGCTACAGTCCATAGGGTCACAAAGAGTTGGACACGACTGCAGCAATGTGGCACTCATGCAATGAAAGTATAAAGGATACAGACTCTGAAGACAGAAAGCTCACCTATTACTTGTATGACAATTGACAAATTACTCTGAATTTCAGTTTCCTCATCTGTAAAGAAGGAACCTATTATACCTACTTTGTATAGTTGTAAAAAATGACCTGAATTCATGTAAAATATAGAGCACAATGTTTGGCATGGTTCTCCATTTCATTCATCTATGTATTTCCATCACCTAGAATGGGTGATGAAATAGAATAGATAATAAAATCTATATTAGTTTTATAATGCAGTAGTAACAAATTATCACAACTTTAGTGGCTTAAAACAGTATAAATTGATTATCTTAACAGTTCTAAAAATAGAGATTTATTATCTAACAGTTATGGAGATCAGAAGTTCTAAATCAAGGGCTGAGCTTCTTCTGAGGGAAAAGAATATTCCATGTTTCTCTAGGGAGTATTTGTTTCTTTAACTTTTCCAGCTTCTAGAGTCTGCACACATTCCTTGGTTCTTGGCCGCTTCCTCTTACCATTCCAGCATCTGTTTTCTTGATCACATTTTCTTCTTTGATTCTGTTCCTCTTGCCTGTTTCTTATCTGGTCTCTTATGCTTATACTGAGCCCACCAGAATAACCTTCTCATCACAAAATTCTTAAGCTGGTTACATCTGCAAAGTCCCTTTTACCATGTAAGCTAACATATTCACAGATTTGATGGATTAGATATGACATTTGGAGGGGCATTAATATGTGAGTAACAGTATCTTATCAATAAATATGCGTTACACAAATTACCCACAGGTTGTAAGTAAAAACCTGATTCTTTTACTAACGGATTGATGCATCCATTAAATAATCATCCACTTAATTCATGTGTGAACATTTTATTGAAAGCTTCACTAGGTAGAATATAAGCAGAAAACAACTTTGTTTTTTTCCCAACACTGTCCAATTCAAAACCTTTTTGTTTGTTTGTTTGCTTCTCTTTTACAACTCTGCCACCCTGACAAAATGTTTCCTATTTTGTAGAGAAAGAAATAAATACAATGAGATCAAGTGACTTCTCAAGTTTATAAATCTCATAGTTGGAAGATTCATTTCTGCCTCCTTTTCTCTTCTGGAATAGTATAATCATTAATACTTTGTTTTTGAAATTTGAGCTAGGGAATACTGAGACCAATTAACTGAAGAGAAAGGCTGTGGAAAGGGATGTTCTTAACTTTATGGTGCTTGTGTTTATTCATACTGTAAGCAAAGGGAGATTTCTGCTAATGAGAAGCCCATAGGGGAGTATTCAGGGTGTTGGGATTAGACAGCAACAGATTTAGCCACAACAAGACCTCATAATATTATGGTGCTGTCTACAGTGCATTTGCTTGAAAAGAACTCTGTGGTTGACATTACAGTGTAATATAGACTTCCATGTAGAAGTACATCTCCCAGGTTGGGATATTAGAATTAAGGCTCTTAGGAATAGCCCTGATCATTTTGAATTGTTGGAACAGATTTGTAGGGACTTCTATTTTATGTCCAGTTCTATTTTTAGGGATACACAAGTTAATAAACTGACACAAATCCTAGACATTCACCAAGTTGAGAATTTAATGTTGTATTTTTGTGTTTAACTGACTCTTAAAGTTAGAAAGATTACATCGCTTTGAGATTCCTAACCACAACTAGAACCAGTGCTTGTTAACATTTACCCATAATCAGAACTAGTACTAGTTAACATTAGTGATGTGTTATAGAACTGGTATCGTAGGTAATAATTAATGTGTGTGTGTGGTGTGTGTGTGTGTATAAGGGAGGGATTGATCCAGTGACAAATCAGTTTCAGATTTATTTGAAAATATATTACACTCAATTGTGCTGGTACCAGACCCATTTTATTTCTCAAAGAAGCATTAAATTTTTGCACTGGAAGGATGCAGAAAGATGGAAGAAAGGAAGGAAAAGGGAAAGAGAGAGTGAGAGAAAAAATTAATAGGTTATGCTTTTATTCCTCTGGCTATTATTTTCATTTTACAATAAGACAGATAGAAATGAAAAAGCAAAAAAAAAACAAAAAAACAAAAAACGAAGCCAACAAAAAAACCCCACAGACATAAATTTTCATTTTGTGGAATTTAGGGTAACTCACCTACAAGCTAGGCTCAAATTATTATCACTGATGTGTTTGGCATGTTTGGATCAGGGGATTGAACCCAGGCCCTCTGCAGTGGAAGCCCAGAGTCCTAATAACTGGACCACCAGGAAATTCCCTAGACATTCTTGATAAAATAATTTTTGATTGATAAAATGACAGATAAATCAATTAGTTCTAACAAGACTTGTATAGCATCATTTATTTTTATAATTCTAAAGACTTCATTAGATACCAATTAATGTTCAAATTGCATTGGTAAATTAATTAGGATATAGTTAACATTTGCCACAGATTATAAAAACAAACAAATCAAGAGGTTTATGACTATCAATCTATGATAATAAAGAAATTTTCATTTGGTTCACTTGAATTGACATATTAGTAATTAGTACTAATTCAGTTGTTCTTTTGTTGTTGAATAATTAGTTTATTATGAGCCATATTACATTCCATAAACAGAAGTTAAATAGTTTTCATACTCTTTATTGATTCTCATTCTTTTCCAGCTAGTAATATTTAGACTGTAAACCAAATCAGCTTTTCAGGTTATCTTCTAAATCCTGCTATGACTCTGTATGGCTTAGAATCATAGAAGTAGCTCCTAAAAATACCCCAATTTATATTTGATTTTTAAATGAGTACATTTATTATCTCACATAAATGGAAGTTCAGGGTTTCTAGGATATGTTGATTGAGTAGTTCATTGCTTTCAAGAACACAAGTCATTTTCCTTTTCACCACTGAAGTCCACGAGGTTAGATTCATCTAAAAGCTCATTTCTCTCTTGATTGCAAGATACCTACCAGTATCCCTCAGTATTACAGACTTTTTTATTTGTTGTATAATAGTAAGGATGGCCAAAAATAAGTTGCCAATGAAGTTGCCCTTGAATCTAGGTGAGCTCTCTAACTGAGCAATAGAATATGGCAGAATTGATACGCTAAAATTGAGACCTCAACATTTGGGACCCTTATTCTAAGAGAAGGCAATGGCACCCCACTCCAGTACTCTTGCCTGGAGAATTCCATGGGTGGAGGAGCCTGGTAGGCTGCAGTCCATGGGGTCGTTAAGAGTCGGACACGACTGAGCGACTTCACTTTCACTTTTCACTTTCATGCACTGGAGAAGGAAATGGCAACCCACTCCAGTGTTCTTGCCTGGAGAATCCCAGGGACGGGGGAGCTTGGTGGGCTGCCATCTATGGGGTCACACAGAGTCGGACACGACTGAAGTGACTTAGCATAGCATAGCATTCTAAGAGAATAAGTCAGATTAAAGTGATTCAGAAATTCTACTGGCTTATTCTAGTCTGTTTTATTGAAGAGACATACAAAAAATCTATAGGTACTTAGTACAATATAAAAAGAAAAAAGGTGAGATGCAATCAATCAACAATCTAGGTAAATAAGCTGAGCGCTGAAGAATTAATGCTTTTGAACTGTGAGTGTTGAAGAAGACTCTTGAGAGTCCCTTGGACTGCAAGATCAAACCAGTCAGTCCTAGAGGAAGTCAGTCCTGAATATTCATTGGAAGGACTGATGCTAAAGCTCCAATACTATGGTCACCTGATGTGACGAACTGACTCACTTTTTGGAAAAGACCCTAATGCTGGGAGAGATTGAAGGCGGGAGGAGAAGGGATGTGATGGTTGGATGGCATCACCAACTCTATGGATACGAGTTTAAGCAAGCTCTGTGAGCTGGTGATGGATAGAGTCTGGCATGCTGCAGTTCCTGGGGTCACAAAGAGTCAGACATGATTGAGTGACTGAACTAAACTGAACTGAACTGAGATAAATAAGAATCATTTATTAATTTGTGGGTGAGATGAAAGATGCCCAAGCCCATACGCAAATTTTATGATTTACAAATTAAATTTGAGAATGCTCCTTTTAAAAGCCAGATATCTTATGCTCAGTGCAAGATTTCCAGTACTCCAAGTGTAGATCACAAACAGTAGGATGGGTCAGTTCCCAAGCCAGAACATGGAAATAATTATTCGTCTTCTATGTGACCTTACAAAAGTAGCTTCATTTTTTGAGCTTTCTTTATCTATTTATTAACGATTTAGACAGATGCTGAAGCTGAAACTCCAATACTTTGGCCAACTGATGCAAAGAATGGACTCATTTGAAAAGACCCTGATGCTGGGAATGATTGAAGGCAGAAGGAGAAGGGGACGACAGAGGATGAGATGGTTGAATAGCACCACGGACTCAATGGACATGAGTTTGGGTAAACTCCAGGAGTTGATGATGGACAGGGAAGCCTGGCGTATTGCAGTCCATGGGGTCGCAAAGAGTCAGACATGACTGAGCGACTGAACTGAACTAAATGATTTATTGATCAATTATGCTGTATGTGTGCTAGTGTGTTCAGTTACTTAATCATATCTGACTCTCTGTCGCCCCATGGACTGTAGCTCACCATGATCCTCTGTCCATAAAATTTTCAGGGAGGAATGCTGGAGCAGGTTGCCATTTCCTACTTCGGAGGATCTTCCCAACCCAGGAATCAAATCTTCCTCTCTTGTGTCTCCTGCATTGGTAGGCAGATTTTTTACCACTAGTGCCATCTGGGAAGCCCACACTCTAACTGTATCCTCATCTACAAAATGAAAGTAAACTTATTTCTAAGTTACTGTGTAGATTTATGAGGTCCTATTTGTAAAAAAAAAAAAAAAAAAAAGTATTTTAAACTATGTTTGATTATAAATCATGTGTTTTAAACTTCTACACACTTATAACTGGCCAAGACTCAAAAGCAGAATGCAGAATTCATCTTTAAGACTTACAGGATCTCTTAACTGGTAACAAACAGGATTATCAAGACAGAAGAGAGTCCACATACTCAATTATCTGTGGAATTATATGTGATACACTAGAACCACTTCTGTACAGAACACAAAAGATACCAAGAAGAGTAATTGAAATAATTCATGTTTAAAGTGCTCAGAATGGTTTCTAACACATTATAAACATTTTAAATAAATGTTGACCAATAATAACTGTTTTATTTCAATTATATGATTAATCAAGAGCTTATTTGATGAAGTGAGAATGAATGAAGGAGGAGGAAAAAAATGACAAAGGCCAGTATCATCAGTGGGGTCAAGAATACCTGGTAGGCCATTATATGGGCAGCTAGATCTCTATACTGATGGGTTACATCAAGTTATATAATTTTGCTGTTTTTAGACATCTGAATACTATATAGAAACCTCTTCTTTCTGATTTCATTATCCCCAAGCAGTCATCTGTCATCTGGCTTCCACCGGCTTGCATAGAGAGGGAAACAAAATGATGGTCTCTCGAGGCTCAAATAAATATCTGATCTAATTACTGGTTATCATTTTCACTTAAATGAATACACAGATCTTCTGGTTTTATATATTAGTTTTCCATGCATTTCAATAGAAGGAGTCAGTGACTCTAGACTATATAGCTTCAGGATACACAATAAAATTCCTAAATTTACAAACTGAGAACATAATTTGGAATAATCTGACAACCACAGTGAAACATGTCTTCTGTTTAGGGATCCATCTGGAAAAACATGGTGATCTTCTAAAGACTCCAAAATCTTAAGCTTGTTTTCCCATGAACATAAGTTTAATGAAGAGTCCAGTGAGAGAATGTAAGTAAAATATATTGGGTTAAGTTATAAAGCAAGAATGACAAAATGTTTTATAATATTTAGGGAAAAAATGAGGTTGATTCCAGGATTATTAGCAAAGAATTTCACTTCTGCCATAGTTAGGGGATGAACTAGGGTATGTATTAAATTATATGCTATTACTACATTTCAAGTATTACCTCTTTTGTTATACCAAGCAAATTATAGAAATAAAAATGAGATGTAAGAAGCACATTTAATATTTTGACAATTTTATAACCTAACACCACAGATGGAAGATACACTACTAGCTCTTCCTGAATTTGACTATTTGAAAGGACTCTTCCTGAATTTGACTATTTGGTCTGACTTGTAGCTACTGATAAGTTGCATGTTACTTAGCAGTGGTGCATCTTTAGGGAATTTATTTTTATAAGCAACATTCATAATTAGCATATCAATATTATAACATGTACATAGTTGACTCCAAATTACTTTTATGCCAATTAAAACAATTAATTTTGCTAAATACTTTAAATAATCATCCTAGATTTCAATAACATTGAAACTCTGAATCTTCCTTGCTTTATTTGTAGGTGGTTTTATAAATAAGGATAAGTTTCTAAGAAGCATTTTATGTACATTTAGATAAATTTAGAATGTGTAATCTGAAATGAATCAAATTTGACTGTAGCATCTCAAATGAAAAACTATAGTATAATAATCCCAAAGAAGTTAATAGCTAAGAATGTTGCTGCAGAACTATTGCAAAAATATTATTTAGAAATGCACTTACATATAATGTACTAGAAATATACATTCATACATAATGCATTAGAAATACTTTTTCAGAACCTATGTAATGAACCTTCTCCATACTGAAATACTTATTATGTATTAATTGTCATGAAGAAGGCTGAGTGCTGAAGAATTGATGCTTTTGAACTGTGGTGTTGGAGAAGACTCTTGAGAGTCCCTTGGACCGCAAGGAGATCCACCCAGTCCATTCTGAAGGAGATCAGCCCTGGGATTTCTTTGGAAGGAATGATGCTGAAGCTGAAACTCCAATGCTTTGGCCACCTGATGCGAAGAGTTGACTCATTGGAAAAGACTCTGATGCTGGGAGGGATTGGGGGCAGGAGGAGAAGGGGACGACAGAGGATGAGATGGCTGGATGGCATCACTGACTCGATGGATGTGAGTCTGAGTGAACTCTGGGAGTTGGTGATGGACAAGGAGGCCTGGCATGCTGCGATTCATGGGGTCGCAGAGTCGGACATGACTGAGCAACTGAACTGAACTGATGGTAATTAAAAAGTTAAACATTGGTTAAGTTTTAAAATATACTAAGTAGAAATAAGGAAAATTATCATATAAGCAAAAATATAAGCTATATAAAATACAGGAATAGCAACTTGTTCTCAAGTATGTTTAAGAGCATTAAAAGAATATTCATAATTGATATATGTCAATAATATATCCTTATTTATTAAATGATTCTCAAGTTAAATCTTTTCTAAGTAATACATTTATAAATCATGTTCTGTTTACAGGATGTGATATACTGAGTCAAAATGTTGATTTAATATTTGTCTTTAATTTGAGGGCCTCATCAATTTCCCTTAATATATAAAATATGAATACATTGGCCTATAAAACTTTATATATCTTTAAATGAATACATTTAAGTATGCTTGCAAAGGTTTAATGTTTTACAATGAAATGATGGCCTATATCTCAAATATTTTATTATAATCTTTGATAAAACTATTATTGATATTTTCAAATTTGTAAAAAAAATTTCACATGTTTTCACTGATAGTGATCCTAGAAAATGCAGTGAGCATCTATTATTCCTGTATTAAATTCAAGAACATTGAAACTCTGAAAGATTTTATTATGCAGCTTATCCAAGGTCAGGTGACTGACATTAGGGAAACCAGCAATTATTTGACTCTCATTCTGATGCTTTCTCTATAACTTTAAGGAACCAAATGAAATAATGTGATACAGTGCAGTAAATACAATATTGGTTACTATGGCCCAATATAAAGAATCCCTCATGTTCACAGAGTATTAGCTTAAAAGGAATAAATAATGATATATATTTAAATTGTCAATTAAATTAAAAAGGCAATCCATGTGTAGTTTAATTGTAAGCTTTGCTTTGCTTACAATCTGGGTATTGTTTTAACATTTGAAATGTGATTTAAAAGGGAAGAGTGGGCTTTATGTCATTTTACATCAATTGAAACAATAAAGAAAGGCAAATATTAGCTATTTTAAAAGGAGAAAGTTTTTGTGTAGCTTTCTTACATTAGTTGTTAGAGGGATAAATTTGAGTAACTATTTTTCTAATTATTATCTATAATAACCAGATAATATAGTAGACAATAATTGTTGTAAATAAGTAATTGTTGTTTTGTTCTCCCAGTCATTTTTTTGAATCTTTATATAAAGACATTTTTCCTTTTCCCATAAGATGCAGAAGAAATGCACATGGCCTCATAAAAATCCAGCCTGGTCTCTAAAAAAAAACACAGCCAAACTAACCCCAGGAGTTAGGTCTAAATCTTTAGAGCTGTTTCCAGTCCAGATAGTCACAATTCATTAAAAAGATTGTGTTACTTCTCAACTATAAACACAACAGGAGAAAAGAATCAAGAAAAAGAGAATTATCTAACTCAATCTTAAAATAATTACACATAAAACTAGCCCCATTCCTCTGGGCTGCTGCTGCTGCTGCTGCTGCTGCTAAGTCGCTTTAGTCGTGTCCGACTCTGCGTGAGCCCACCACGCACCCCCATCCCTGGGATTCTCCAGGCAAGAACACTGGAGTGGGTTGCCATTTCTTTCCTACTATTATTAAAAAAAGGGGGGAGAGTGGGGGAAATAACCCCACCTATTCTTCTATTGGCTACATGGGTAATATAAAGCATCGAAGAAGAGAAACACTACGCCCTGACCTAAAAAAGTCATATATTATTCTCCTCTGATTAAGAAGTGAATACAATGACGTGCAAAGCAGCTTTTACATGTTGCAGTAGAACTTTTTCATTTCAATCCAAAAGAGGTTATTTTCTTCCTAAGCTCCACAAACAAGTTTTCACTTTGTATAAAAATGTTGAATCTGTTCTCCCATCAACCTAAACTAAGGGTGCACCCCAGAATCTGACCTAGCAAATAAAACAGAAGATATGACAATAGAGGTTATGAAGATCAGTTCTTAAAAACCAATAAAAGGCAAAGCAGGTAGAATTGAATTAACTGCTTGCAACTGTTGAGGCAAAATGACCAGAATCTCTTAGAGTACAACAAGCTATTCAGCTCCATAACATCCGGCACTGAATACATTTTCAGTGAATTTGCTGAAGGATGAGAAATGAAATTTTTTACCTTTTAACTACAGTTAAGTAATTAAGAAATCACTTTGCTTTTCTAGTCATTTTGTCCTCTTTTTGTGAAAGGCCAAAAAATGTGACTAATCCTATAGGCTTTAGCATCAGAAAGAATTAAGTTCTGGTTAACCTACTATTACCTGGGTAATTTTGAGCTGGATAATCAAAGACTTTTATTTCTCTCCCTTCCTTTCTTAATTTTTTCCTTCATTCCTTCCTCTTTTCCCCTTCTCTCTCTCTGTTTTTCCCCTAGATAAATTCTATGTACAGTTACTTTTATTTAAAAATACTAATTTAAAAAGGAAAACTATCATATTCCATCTTGCCATTTCCAGTACTTGAATCCTGCTCCTAAGAGGCAAACATTTGAAGATCTTTCTTCTCTACTTCAGTTTGTCTTAAAAATAATAATTATAATACAATATTTTTGTAACACTTTTAATTTTACAGAAAAATTTGAGATATAGTACTGGTTAGATATATTGTAGAATACTACTTTGAATGTATATGTGTATATATATATATACACATATGTATATATATATACATATATATACATATATGTGTATATATATACATATATATATATATATATATATATATATATACACATATATGTATGTGTATAAATGTGTGTATATATATATGATGTTTTTCTTATGATTAAACTGGGTTATGGTTTGGGAGAGGACCGCTATAGAAATAAAGTGCCATTTTCACTACATCATATCAAGGATATATACTATCAACCTGATGTTAACCTGAACCATTTGGCTGCATGTTTGTCAGGTTTCTTCGCTGAAAGTTTCTCCCCCTCTCCCATTCCCTACTGTCCTCTTTGGAAGGAAGTTCCTAAGTAAAGCTCACACTTAAGATATAGGTAGTTATGCTCCATCTCTTGAGGGAGACAGACCTACATAAATTTTTGGAATTTTTGTTCACAGGTATTTCACTTTTTTCCCATGTATTTACTTGGTAAAGTATTTAGGTATATCAGAGTGACCCATGGATATTTATTTTATATTTTGTGGTATAATTCAATAGTACTTCATTTATTGTGGGATTCAAATTCCAACTGTAGCCATTGGGTCTTCTTTCAGTTGATTCACATGCCCTTTTGACATACTCTCAACGATGTGGGTGGGCTTCCCTTGTGGCTCAGCTGGTAAAGAATCTACCTGCAATTCGGGAGACCTGGCTTTGATCCCTGGGTTGGGAAGATCCCCTGGAGAAGGGAAAGGCTACTACTCCAGTATTCTGGCCTGAGGAATTCCATGGACTGTATAACAGTCCATGGGGTTGCAAAAAGTCCGACATGACTGAGTGACTTTCACTTTTAACAATGTGGGCATTTTGTTGTTGTTTGTTTTGTGTTGTTAAACTTATGAATGCTTCTGTACTTTTTGGCACTCTACTGGCTCCTGGATCTCCATACAGATTCCCTGCCCCAGTCTTAGAATAAGTCACTTTTTCAAGGATGACACCACCCTTATGGCAGAAAATGAAGAGGAACTAAAGAGTCTCTTGATGAAAGTGAAAGAGTAGAGTGAAAAAGCTGGCTTAAAGCTCAACAAGTAAAAAACTATGGCATCTGGTCCTATCACTTCATGGCAAATAGATGGGGAAACAATGGAAACAGAGACAGATTTTATTTTCTTTGGCTCCAAAATCACTGCAGATGGTGAAAGAAAGGTGCAGCCATGAAATTAAAAGATGCTTGCTCCTTGGAAGAAAAGTTATGACCAATCTAGACAGCATATTAAAAAGCAGAGATGTTACTTTGCCAGCAACAGTCCATATAGTCAAAGCTATGGATTTTCCAGTAGTCACGTATGGATGTGAGAGTTGGACCATAAAGAAGGCTGAGAGCCAAAAAATTGATGCTTTTGTACTGTGGTGTTGGAGAAGACTCTTGAGAGTCCCTTGGACTGCAAGGAGATCCAACCAGTCCATCCTGAAGGAAATCAGTCTTGAATATTCATTGGAAGGAGTGATGCTGAAGCTGAAGCTCCAATACTATGACCACCTGATGAGAAGAGCTAACTCATTCGAAAAGACTCTGATGCTGGGAAAGATTGAAGGCAGAAGGAGATGGGACGACGGAGGGTGAGATGGTTGGACGGCATCACCAACTCAATGGACATTAGTTTGAGCAAGCTCTGGGAGTTGGTGATGGAAAGGGAAGACTGCAGTGCTACAGCCCATGGAGTCATGAAGAGTCAGACATGACTAAGCGACTAAACGAATGAACAACAAATATTTTCAAGTACTTCTGGGTCTTGTCATTGGAAAAACTGTGTCATAAATCTAGGTCTGTGCACTGAATGTGGTCTCTGCTTCTAGGCTGTTACTGTATACAGATACCAATAGAATTTCCAGGCACAGTGCTGGAAAAGGTCAGTTTTCATTCCAATCCCAAAGAAAGGCAATGCCAAAGAATGTTCAAATTACAGCACAACTGCACTCATCTCACATGCTAGCAAGTGAAAGTGAAAGTGTTCAGTCATGTCCAACTCTTTGCGACCCCATGGACTATATAGTCATGGAATTCTCTAGACCAGAATACTGGAGTGGGTAGCCTTTCCCTTCTCCAGGGGATCTTTCCAAACCAGGGACTGAATCCAGGTCTCCCACATTGTGGGCAGATTCTTTACAAGCTGAGCTACAAGGGATGCTCAAAATTCTCCCAGCCAGGCTTCAACAGTACATGAACTGTGAACTTCCAGATGTTCAAGCTGGATTTACAAAAGGCAGAGGAACCAGAGATAGATCAAACTGCCAACATCCATTGGATCATCAAAAAAGCAAGAGAATTCCAGAAAAAACATTTACTTCTTCTGTATTGACTATGTCAAAGCCTTTGGCTGTGTAGATCACAACAAACTGGAAAATTTTTAAAGAGATGGGAATACCAGACCACCTGACCTGCTTCTTGAGAAATCTGTATGAAGGTTAGGAGGCAACAGTTAGAGCTGGACATGGAACAACAGACTGGCTCCAAATTGGGAAAGGTGTACGCCAAGGCTGTACATTGTCACCCTGCTTATTTAACTTATATGCAGAGTACACCATGAGAAACACTGGGCTGGATGAAGCACAAGCTGGAATCAAGATTGCTGGGAGAAATATCAGAAACCTCAGATATGCAGATGACACCACACTTATGTTAGAAAGCCAAGAAGAACTAAACAGCATCTTGCTGAAAGTGAAAGAGGAGAGTGAAAAAGTTGGCTTAAAGCTCAACATTCAGAAAACTAAGATCATGGCATTGGGTCCCATCACTTCATGGCAAATAGATGTGGAAACAGTGAAAATAGTGTCAGGCTTTTTTTTTTTTTTTTTTAGCTCTAAAATCACTGCGGATGGTGACTGTAGCCATGAAATTAAAAGATGCTTGCTCCTTGGAAGAACGGTTATGACCAACCTAGACACCATATTAAAAAGCAGCGACATTACATTGCTAACAAAGGTCCATCTAGTCAAAGCTTTGGTTTTTCCAGTAGTTGTGTTTGGATGTGAGAGTCAGAATATAAAGAAAGCTGAGTGCTGAAGAGTTGATGCTTTTGAACTGTGGTATTGGAGAAGACTCTTGAAAGTCCCTTGGACTACAAAGAGGTCCAACCAGTCCATCCTAAAGGAAATCAGTCCTGAATGTTCATTGGAAGGACTGATGCTGAAGCTGGAATTCCAATACTTTGTCTAGTTGATTCAAAGAATTGACTCATTTGAAAAGACCCTGATGCTGGGAAAGATTGAAGGTGGGAGGAGAAAGGGATGACAGAGGATGAGATGTTTGGATGGTATCACTGACTCAACAGAAATGAGTTTGAGTAAACTCTGGGGGAGTTGGTGATGGATAGGGTGGCCTGGTGTGTTGCAGTCCATGGGTTTGCAGAGTCAGACATGCCTCAGCAACTGAATTGAACTGAACTGAACCCATAAATAGATTCCTGAGATTTAATTGAGGTTCCATTAAAGTACTTCATAGAGGTGTAAAGTACTGATGTTATGAAATGAAGAACATTGCCTGACATATCAGTAAAGTAAGGATATTTCATCCATCAAGTCACAGCAGCTACCACAGGGGGTGAGTCCACAGGGAACTCAGGATAGAGACAGATGGACTCTCCTGCTGCCAAGCAACCAGCCACTGCAGTCACCCCGATTGTGCACTCCCATTTTGCACCCTGAGGGGATTCATGATGGACAAATGCAGGATATTGGTCCTAAATAATTAAGATGCAAATCAAAAGAATGATTTCAAAGAGTCCAGAGGTTTCCATCTTCCTATACATAGAAATATCTAGTTTTATTTAATTAATGGTAGTCCTCTGAAGTTCTGCCTACCTAACCCTGGTTGCAAAAACTCTTAGATATCCTGACTACTTCCTTATCCCTGCACAGAATTCTCTGAAAGGGTGCATTCCAGGCTTGGCCTAAGTCTTCAGTTTTGTCCACCAAACAAAGCACAATTCTAAACTTTCAAGCTGTGCATTACTTTTTAGTTGACATCTTAATGATTCTGAATTTGAAGGAATATGCATATAAATTTTGTATAGGTATTTTGTTAGATTTATATATATTTAATTTTGTATTTTTAGGGAGGCTATAATAAATGGTATTATTTTGAATTACAGTTTCCAGTTGTTTATTGCTGCTATTTGGGAAAGTAATTGACTTTACTTCATTAGCCATGCACACTGTGTCTTTCCTATACTAGTTAGTTCTAGGAAGTTTATCTATCTGCTGCTGCTGATGCTAAGTCGCTTCAGTCGTGTCCGACTTGTGCAACTCCATAGACGGCAGCCCACCAGGCTCTGCCATCCCTGGGATTCTCCAGGCAAGAACACTGGAGTGGGTTGCCATTTCCTTCTCCAATCTATCTATCTATCTAATTAGCATTAATTAGTTTATAGGTTTGGGAGACTTTTTTACATACACATTCATGTCATCTGTGAACAAAGATGTTTTTATTTATTCCTTTCCAATATGTAGATATTTATTGTTTACTTTTTATCTCTTTTTCTTGCTTGTTGTGCTAGTTAAGAATTCCAGTATGATGCTATGGTTGATGGGAAAGGACACTGTTATCATCTTCCAAATTTTAAGGTGAAAGAATCGTTTCTCACCACTAAGTATCTTGTTTGCTATTGGGATTTTTTGTAGAGATGCTTTATGAAGTTGAGAAATCTCTTATCCTTTCCTAGTCTGCTGAATGTTTTTGTCATGAGTGAGTGTTGAATTTTGTTAAATGTGTTTCTGCATTAATTGGTGCAATCATATAATTTTTGGTCCTTAGCCCCTTCATGGTGAAAGCTTGATAAATGTCCCTTGTTACTATTTTCTGGGAGATATTTTGCATGTAGAATGTGCCATGTGTATTTCATCATGGTTACTCCCCCATTTCAACTTGTAGAGTCTTGAGGCAATCTTTCTGACTCTTTCCCTTGAGGACCTGGTGTGGTTGGTAAAACTCTTGAAGGTGGTCCTCCCCACTCCCTCTGCACACACACACACACACACACACACAAGACTGCAGCCACCTGGAGTTTCTTACTCTAAAACTAGTCTGTACTCAGCCTCCAGCAACTTTAAAAAGTGACTACTTACATGTTCTTATCAGTTTATGGTTCTAATGTTTGTGGTCCAGAGAGGCAGCAATCAGCTGTGAGTTTTGTATTTGCCTGTCTCTCCAGATTTTAGGGTGGCAGTTTGCCCTGAGAACTCAGTTCTTCCATGGATTCTGTAACCATTATTGATTGTTATTTCCTAAGCTTTTTGTGTGTGTGTGTGTGTGTGTGTGTGTGTAAGAGGAGTAATGACTTCTCAGTTCTTTATATGTTAGAGCTGAAATTGAACAAAAAATTCTTTATAAATTGCAATTTCCTACTTTTTCAGAAAATTATCTGTGAATTTTTCTTTTGGGGGAGCTTTATTTCTTTTCCATTGATCTGTCTCTCTCTCACACACACACACATACACACATCTCCTATCTTGCCAAGTATATTTATACTGCAAATTTAGTGTCTATATAATATTAAATAATGACTATGTAATGAAATACTGTTTTTTTATCTGAGTCACATTAGTTTCATTTTATGAAAACTTACTTTGTTTTTGTCGTCAAGTTAATAATTGCTTTTTTTAATAGCTTACTTTCCTAAGCTAAATATAAAAAATAAAATAAAATAAAAAAGAAAGGAAGGAAGGAAGGAAAGAAGGAGAGAAGTAGCAAGAAAAGAAAGAAAGAGGAAAGAAATACAACAAATGTCTCTCAATGTAGTCATAAAACATTTGGTTCTCTTCTCAGTTCCCAAATTTTTCTACTTAATATTCCAGGAACCTTTATTCTTTTTGTTGTATTTTTAGAAAAAACATGAAGCTACTCCATTCTCAGTGTTACTGCTGAGAATCATCTCATTTTTTTGTATATGATCTGTTGATTTTCTCTGAAAAATTTTTGGATCTTGTCCTTACTTTTGGGGTCTCATATCTATCAATACCATACAAAGGTGTTTTGAGGATTAAATAAAATAATAGGTAGAAATTTGTTTAATCATTGGCTAATTTTGATAAGTAAATTAATACTTGTCATGATAATAAAACTGATGATCATAATGTTTCTTATTTTAACAAGACATGAGATTTCATTCTTTCATATGTTTGCAAGTAATACTATTCACACTTTGATGAGCAATTATGAACAACACTGAGGTCAATGGGGGATCAGTAGAAATTTCATTGCTTATACTAAAGATAATAAATCTTTTTATAAGCACAGTGTATAGAAAATAAATATAAATTCTGGTGGCAAACAGATCACGTTCTGAATGCTAGTGCAACCATAGTTAAGGATGCGATATGAAAGAAAACACTAAGAGTCACTTTATAATAAAACCCTTGCCTCATATGTTTAGGGCAGAGATACATAAAACAAAGAATATTAAGAACTCGAGAGGTGCCAGTGACACAGCAGTTTTCCAAAGATGTTCATTTCCACTTAAAATTTATTCTTTTATTCATTCATTCTTTCTTTTAATTTGTGGGACCCATGTTATCATAGAAAATATTGCATTTGATTCTGTATGTACTACATTAAGAGGAATATATTCAAATAAAAGTTTATCAGGATACTAATAACTAGGTAGAGTTAGGAAGCCTGAAACCATGTCATGAGAAAGTGGTAAAACTTAATAGTACAGAGAACTCTCCTCAGTACTCTGTAATGGGAAAAGAATCTAAAAAAAGAGTGGATACATGTATATGTATAACTGATTTTCTTTGTTGTACATGTAAAACTAACACAATGCTGTAAATCAACTATATCCAAAAATATATTTTAAAAATAATAAATAATGTGAGGATGTAACTAACACTACATAAATTGTCAAAATGTGTTTGAAGGATTAGAAATTTTTTTATTGTTTCATCAAGCTACAATAGATGTTTGGAAGCAAGAAATTGACAAACTAAAGGGCATAATATATTAACAATAGAACTGCCTAGATTTTGAGCTGTGTTAGAATGTAGTGTAGCTGCATCTTTTTCTGCAAAGATATCTAACTATTAGGAAAGTTGTCAAAGAAAGATTTCAAGCCCAACTGGAGTAGCAGTTTGACAATTTTATAATGTATAATATCATTTAGAGTGCCAATTTAAATTCAGATTTCTGGACTTCACCCTATAAAGAATATGATTTTTAGGTGGTTTTGAGATGTGCTGCTGATGCAAGGTTTATACAAAATTTGAGAAATTTGGTCTAAGGGTATGACATGATGAGTTCTAAGGTTTATTCCAATCTTTGTATGCCATGAATTAATAAGAAAAATGCCTCAAGCAGAGATATGATTCAGTCAGGCCTCAAATGATGAGTATAACTTCACAATGAATCTCACTATCATACAAAATGACATTGCCCTGACTAGTATTTTCTAAACCAGGGGACAGATAAGTCTTTAACTTCAACTAATTTTTAAAATATTAGCAATTTCTACAACAGGGATCAAAGATATTTGACTTATTGAAACTATGTCTCCAGTTACCATGTGTTAAATATAGTGAAACAGAAATGAGGTGGCATTTACTGCTTCAGAGACAATACATGATATTTAATCTACTCTACATTAATGAGTGTTTAGGTCATTATGTCATTGTAACATTGCTGAGCAAACTACAACATTTATTTCAGAATGCAATTACTTTTGCAGTAAGAAAAACAAAAAGTATTTTAACAAAAGTATGACCTATTTCATAACTGACAAAAACTCAGCAATGTACTTTTGAAAACTGACAGTACTTTAAGTCCAATTGGTTGGAATGGATAACAATAATATTTCATTCTTATAAAAACTCACTATTTATTAAGACTGCATAATAAGTGGAAGCATAAGAATCATACATTTACATGATTTTCATCCTGGGAACACCTACTTTTTTTTATTTAAATAACTTTTCCTGAATGCATTTTAGAAGAATAAGGATTTTATATGCAATTACAATATTTTAGAAGGTGTAGTGGTAATTCATATCTATTAAATATTTAAAACACATTACTATTCAAATATATTGGAAGGTATTATATAACTAAACTCTCATACATCTCTCATCTCTCTACTTCAGTTCAGTTCAGTTCAGTCGCTCGCTCAGTCGTGTCTGACTCTTTGCAACCCCATGAATTGCAGCACGCCAGGCCTCCCTGTCCATCACCAACTCTCGGAGTTCACTCAAACTTACGTCCATGGAGTCAGTGATGCCATCCAGCCATCTCATCCTCTGTCGTCCCCTTCTCCTCCTGCCCCCAAACCCTTCCAGGATCAGAGTCTTTTCTAATGAGTCAACTCTTCGCATGAGGTGGCCAAAGTACTGGAGTTTCAGCTTTAGCATCTTTCCTTCCAAAGAAATCCCAGGGCTGATCTCCTTTAGGATGGAATGGTTGGATTTCCTTGCAGTCCAAGGAACTGTCAAGAGTCTTCTCTGACACCACAGTTCAAAAGCATCAATTCTTCAGTGCTCAGTTTTCTTCACAGTCCAATTCTCACATCTATACATGACTACTGGAAAAGCCATAGTCTTGACTCGATGGACCTTTGTTGGTAAAGTAATATCTCTGCTTTTTAATATGCTGTCTAGGTTGGTGTTAACTTTCCTTCCAGAGGAGTAAGTGTCTTTTAAATTCATGGCTGCAAGTACCATCTGCAGTGATTTTGGAGCCTAAAAAAATAAACTCAGCCACTGTTTCCCATCTATTTGCCATGAAGTGATGGGACCATTTGATATGATCTTGGTTTTCTGAATGTTGAGCTTTAAGCCAACTTTTTCACTCTCCTCTTTCACTTTCATCAAAGGCTCCTTAGTTTTTCTCACTTTCAGCCTAAGGGTGGTGTCATCTGCATATCTCAGGTTATTGATATTTCTCCCAGCAATCTTGATTCCAGCTTCTGCTTCATTCAGCTCAGAATTTCTCATGATGTACCCTGCATATAAGTTAAATGAGCAGGGTGACAATATATAGCCTTGACATACTCTTTTTCCTATTTGGAACCAGTCTGTTGTCCCATGTCTCATTCTAACGGTTGCTTCCTGACCTGCGTACAAATTTCTCAAGAGGCAGTTCAGGTGGTCTGGTATTCCCATCTCTTTCAGAATTTTCCACAGTTTATTGTGATCCACACAGTCAAAGGCTTTGGCATAGTCAATAAAGCAGAAATAGATGTTTTTCTGGAACTCTCTTGCTTTTTCCATGATCCAGCAGATGTTGGCAATTTGATGTCTGGTTCCTCTGCCTTTTCTAAAACCAGCTTGAACATCTGTAAATTGACGGTTCATGTATTGCTGAAGCTTGGCTTGGAGAATTTTGAGCATTACTTTACTAGTGTGTGAGATGAATGCAATTGTGCGGTAGTTTGAGCATTCTTTGGCATTGTGTTTCTTTGGGATTGGAATGAAAACTGACCTTTTCTAGTCCCATGACCACTGTTGAGTTTTCCAAATTTGCTGGGATATTGAGTGCAGCACTTTCACAGCATCATCTTTTAGGATTTGAAATAGCTCAACTGGAATTCCATCATCTCCACTCGCTTTGTTGTAGTGATGCTTTCTAAGGCCCACTTGACTTCACATTCCAGGATGTCTGTCTTTAGGTGAGTGATCACACCATCGTGATTATCTGGGTTGTGAAAATATTTTTTGTACAGTTCTTCTGTGTATTCTTGCCACTTCTTCTTAATATCTTCTGCTTCTGTTGAGTCCATACAATTTTTGTCCCTTATTGAGCCCATCTTTGCATGAAATGTTCCCTTTGTATCTCTAATTTTCTTGAAGAGATCTCTAGGCTTTCCCATTCTATTATTTCCCTCTATTTCTTTGCCCTGATCACTAAGGAAGGCTTTCTTATCTCTCCTTGCTATTCTTTGGAACCCTGCATTCAAATGGATATATCTTTCCTTTTCTCCTTTGCCTTTTGCTTCTCTCTTTTCACAGCTATTTGTAAGGCCTCTTCAGACAGCCATTTTTCTTTTTTGCATTTCTTTTTCTTGGCGATGGTCTTGATTCCTGTCTCCTGTACTATGTCATGAACCTCCCTCCATAGTTTATCAGGCACTCTGTTTATCAGTTCTAGTCCTTTAGATCTATTTCTCACTTCTACTGTATAATCATAAGGGATTTGATTTAGGTCATACCTGAATGGTCTCTTGGTTTTCCCCACTTTGTTCAATTTAAGTCTGAATTTGGCAATAAGGAATCCCTGATCTGAGCTGCAGTCAGCTCCTGGTCTTGTTTTTTGCTGACTGTATAAAGCTTCTCCATCTTTGGCTACAAAGAATATAATCAATCTGATTTCTTTGTGGCCCATCTGGTGATGTCCATGTGTAGAGTCTTTTCTTGTGTTGTTGGAAGGAGGTGTTTCCTATCACCTGTGCGTTCTCTTGGCAAAACTCTATCAGCCTTTGCCCTGCTTCATTCATTACTCCAAGGCCAAATTTGCCTGTTACTCCAGGTGTTTCTTGACTTCCTACTTTTGCTTTCCAGTCCCCTATAATGAAAAGGACATCTTTTTGGGGTGTTAGTTATAAAAGGTTTTGTAGGTCTTCATAGAACCATTCAACATCAGCTTCTTCAGTGTTACTGGTTGGGGCATAGACTTGGATTACTGTGATATTGAATTATTTGCCTTGGAAACAAACAGAGATCATTCTGTTGTTTTTGAGATTGCATTCAAGTACTGCATTTTGGACTCTTGTTGACTATGATGCCTACTCCATTTCTTCTAAGGGATTCCTGCCCACAGTAGTAGATATAATGATCATCTGAGTTAAATTCACCCATTCCAGTCTGTTTTAGTTCGCTGATTCCTAGAATGTCAACGTTCACTCTTGACATCTCCTGTTTGACCATTTCCAATTTTCCTTGATTCATGGACTGAACATTCCAGGTTCCTATGCAGTATTGCTCTTTACAGCA
This sequence comes from Bos taurus, assembly GCF_002263795.3. Lineage (NCBI taxonomy): Eukaryota > Metazoa > Chordata > Mammalia > Artiodactyla > Bovidae > Bos > Bos taurus. The sequence continues at coordinate 47,839,206 of NC_037333.1, read as the reverse complement.
TTGAACCTTGCTTCTATCATCAGTCACATCCACACCTGGGTGTTGTTTTTGCTTTGGCTCTGTCTCTTCATTCTTTCTGGAGTTATTTCTCCACTGATTTCCAATAGCATATCAGGCACCTACCGACCTCGGGAGTTCATCTATCAGTGTCCTATTTTTGCCTTTTCATACTGTTCATAGGGTTCTCAAGGCAAGAATACTGAAGTGGTTTGCCATTCCTTCTCCAGTGGACCACATTTTGTCAGAACTGTCAACCATGACCTATTTGGAGTCCTGAGTGACCTTACATGGCATGGCTTAGTTTCATCGAGTTAGAGAGTGCTGTGATCCGTGTGATCAGATTGGCTAGTTTTCTACGATTGTGGCTTCAGTCTGTATGCCCTCTGATGCCTTCTCTCAGTGCCTACTGTCTTACTGGGGTTTCTCTTACCTTGGACGTGGGGTATCTCCTGACGGCCATTGCTCCTGACCTTGGACGTGGGGTATCTCCTCTCTGCCATTCACCGCTCCAGCGCTGCGTGCCTGCCACTCGCCAAGAAAGATTACTTCACAGTTGATGTATCTCTATATTAGCAATGGTACAGTTGTCTCCCAGTTGCCAGTAGTCATATATGGATGTGAGAGTTGAACTGTAAAGAAAACTGAAAACCAAAGAATTGATGCCTTTGAACTGTGGTATTGGAGAAGACTCTTGAGAATCCCTTGGACTGCTAGGGGATCCAACCAACCAATCCTAAAGGAAAGCAGTCTTGAATTTTCATTGGAAGCACTGTTGTTGAAGCTGAAACTCCAATACTTTGGCCACCTGATGTGAAGAACTGACTCATTTGAAAAGACCCTGATGCTGGGAAAGATTGAGGGTGGGAGGAGAAGGGGACAACAGAGGATGAGATGGCTCGATAGCATCACCAACTCAATGGACATGAATTTGAATAAACTCTGGGAGTTGGTGATGGACAGGGAGGCCCCATGTACTGCAGTCCATGGAGTCGGAAAGAGTCAGACACAACTGAGTGACTGAACTAAACTGAACTGGTCTGACAGTTGACTCACACTGCATATGAGTACTCATCCTGGACAAAGAAAAGTATTTCATTTCTCAAAACAAACACCTCAGCTAGTGAGGTTTTGTTATTTAACTCACATCCTTTCCACTTTCTTTGTATTAGAAAAATCTCATCAACCAGAGCCTCATTTTCATATTGCTATGATAGTCATGCCTCAAAGAGCCAGCAAAGAAGAGGATGTCTATTTCTGAAACCACTATGGTATCATCAAGAATGGGGAAAATTCTGTGGTTTAATCCCCAGCCTTGTGTTTGAAATTAGCAGTTCCGCGTAAAGAGATTTTAATAATCAAATAAAGGCTACAAAACATTGAAGTAGCATATTGACTTGTCTGTATTTCCAAAAGATAAGAGAGAAGGATGTACTAAAAAAAGAGGCTCCAACTGACTCCAAACTTTTGCTTTTTATTAAGATTCTCCATCTAGGAACTTTCCTGGCAGTCTAATGGTTAAGAATCTGTGCTTCTACTGAAGGGGAAACAAGTTTAACCCCTGATAAGGGAAATGAGATCTTGCATGCCTTGCTCCTGTGTGGCTAAAAAAAAAAAAAAAAAAATAGATTCACAGTCTATTATTTTCTTTTTCTCTCATCAACATAGATGATTGAACACATCTGTTCCCCAACTAATAGCATCAAAGGAAGAGTTTAAAGATACACCATTGAACTTCTGTTGTGTTTGTTTCCTTTTAATATTTTGTTAATTTCTTCATTTAAAAAATTTTTCCATTTATATAGGTTTTTCTTTTTTAATAAGTGCTTTAGTATTTTTTCCAGTTTACAAATATACTAATATTCTCTGTAATTATGCCTAAGCTAGTTGTTATTCCAGCTGTTGAGGCTACCTTTATTTTAATGATTGCATATATTTTCTTTCCCAAATTTCCTCTTGGTCACTTTTTATACCCATCGGTACTTGATACATATCTATTTATTTTGTTTTGTTACTACTTCTTGTTCTTTTTTAATGCATACTGTTATTCCCTCAAACATACTGAGGACCTACATTTAGTGGACTTTTATTAACTTTTAAGTTATTGTGATCATTGATGTATGTCGGGAAATTAGTCTGACATAAAGTGAAAATGGACAGCAAAAGATGCTTGGCCAGATAATAGTTGATGAATGAGACTAGAAGCCAGAGGTTTTCCAGCATTCAGCACTTGATCTCTAGAGTAGAGAAGAAAGAAAAATAAACAATAATTACTTTTCTGGATCTTAATAGTGTGGGACTCAGGGACCATATGTTCTAATAGGGTAAGGGACTTCATAGAGAAGTATCTTAATTTGTGACACTCACTGCATTCTGTAAGTGTTATTGTATAAATATTCTGGAAAGTAAGGGGCCATTGTGAGTACATTGATCACCTGAAATCAGAGATCAGATCAGATCAGTCCCTCAGTCATGTCCGACTCTTTGCGACCCCATGTATCGCAGCATGCCAGGCCTCCCTGTCCATCACCAACTCCCAGAGTTCACTCAGACTCATGTCCATCGAGTCAGCGATGCCATCCAGCCATCTCATCCTCTATTGTCCCCTTCTCCTCCTGCCCCCAATCCCTCCCAGCATCAGAGTCTTTTCCAATGAGTCAACTCTTCGCATGAGGTGGCCAAAGTACTGGAGTTTCAGCTTTAGTATCATTCCTTCCAAAGAAATCCCAGGGCTGATCTCCTTCAGAATGGACTGGTTGGATCTCCTTGCAGTCCAAGGGACTCTCAAGAGTCTTCTCCAACACCACAGTTCAAAAGCATCAATTCTTCGGCGCTCAGCCTTCTTCACAGTCCAATTCTCACATCCATACATGACCACAGGAAAAACCATAGCCTTGACTAGATGAACCTTTGTTGGCAAAGTAATGTCTCTGCTTTTGAATATGCTATCTAGGTTGGTCATAACTTTCCTTCCAAGGAGTAAGTGTCTTTTAATTTCATGGCTGCAGTCACCATCTGCAGTGATTTTGGAGCCCAGAAAAATAAAGTCTGACACTGTTTCCCCATCTATTTCCCATGAAGTGATGGGACCGGATGCCATGATCTTCATTTTCTGAATGTTGAGCTTTAAGCCAACTTTTTCACTCTCCACTTTCACTTTCATCAAGAGGCTTTTGAGTTCCTCTTCACTTTCTGCCATAAGGGTGGTGTCATCTGCATATCTGAGGTTATTGATATTTCTCCCAGGAATCTTGATTCCAGCTTGTGCTTCTTCCAGTCCAGCCTTTCTCATGATGTACTCTGCATATAAGTTAAATAAACAGGACGACAATATACAGCCTTGACGAACTCCTTTTCCTATTTGGAACCAGTCTGTTGTTCCATGTCCAGTTCTAACTGTTGCTTCCTGACCTGCATACAAATTTCTCAAGAGGCAGGTCAGGTGGTCTGGTATTCCCATCTCTTTCAGAATTTTCCACAGTTTATTGTGATCCACACAGTCAAAGGCTTTGGCATAGTCAATAAAGCAGAAACAGATGTTTTTCTGGAACTCTCTTGCTTTTTCCATGATCCAGTGGATATTGGCAATTTGATCTCTGGTTCCTCTGCCTTTTCTAAAACCAGCTTGAACATCAGGAAGTTCATGGTTCATATACTGCTAAAGCCTGGTTTGAAGAATTTTGAGCATTACTTTACTAGAGTGTGAGATGAGTGCAATTGTGCGGTAGTTTGAGCATTCTTTGGCATTGCCTTTCTTTGGGATTGGAATGAAGACTGACCTTTTCCAGTCCTGTGGCCACTGCTGAGTTTTCCAAATTTGCTGGCATATTGAGATATAGAGGAATAAAAAATCAGAGATACTGAGGAATAAACATACGAATAATAAAGTTGCTAACATGTAGAGAGAAAAGAATAGACTTGAAGCTAGAGGTCAAGTCGTTTAATTACTAATTTTACAACTATGGGCAAGTAAATTTCTGAATTTTCACATCTGTAAAATGGGAATGAAAATGTTACTTATATTCCAAAAATGGCATGGAGACTATGTTATTCACCATAGCTTTGATGATCTTTAGAAATGTAGAATAAAAATATCAAATAGTATTCAAGTATAACAGGAAAAAAGTTCCAGAAAATATATTGTGTAACCACGCTTTGTTTGAAAATGTCTCTGGACCAGTAGTGGCTTAAGTAATGCAGCCCCATTAGAAATGGGAAACATTATATTAAAATACTTTTAAAACTTATCTGTCCCATACATGAATAACAGTACCTCTAGGTTCTTCTAGGTCCTGGTTAAATAGTTTCACATAGGTTCTGGGAGATAATATAGGAGAGATCTGCGTCCATTAGACTTAGGATCTTGTCAGAGATTCTAGTGCTTTGGCACTTGTCAAATTTGTACCTATGGAAATATGTCACTATAATAAACTTCTTAAGATTATTGTGAATATTCAATGTGCGTAAATTGTCTATGATTCCTAATGTATGCCTAATATATAGTAGGGATACATTAGTAGTATATATAGTGAAATTGTTATCATCAAAGAAACAAAGAGAAACAGAGTAAATTTGTCCATTCACCTCATTCATCTTCAACAGAAATCTCACTTCCAGTCAGTAAGGGAAAGTGGCTCATTGAACTCCCTGGCCTTATGGGTCAAATTCAGTCAGCCCTGTAATGAGAGCACCAGCATGGGAACCCATCACCCTGCCATCAAAGCCTTGGCCCAACATAGGAGCGAGTTTTAATTACTTGGAGGACAGATGTTTTGCCGGTGGTCCTGGTTTTGTGTTCCCTGGTAGTAGTGCCCTATGAACTCTATGGTAGCATAAATTCTCAAACTCCTCATCACAATTTTAGACAAAGGAAAATCAGTTTTAATGGAATTCCTTTCCAGATGAAAATGACAATTATTTTTGAGTCTGCACCTCCTGTTCTTCAGGTTGTTGCTGCTGTTTTCAACTCCTAATGAATCACTGTGCAACACATTGCATGTGAATTTATGCAAGCTGACAACTAAACAAGGGGTTATTTTAGTCAAATCAATCAGATATTGTATCTATTTGAAACGATAATATAAGCATAATTGATGGTGCATAATTAATGATTACCCAAGGCTCTTAATAATGAAATGATAAAAAGGTATGAAAGGAGAGAGGTGCCAAGGAACTTGGCTCTAAAAATACTGAAAAAGACTTTTGCTTCATTTTCTCAAACCACTGAAACCCTTTCTTGCATTTATAACCAAATCTCCTTGTGAGCTTGAACACTTGCACACTGCTCTCCAGAAGCATTCTTGAATTAGTGAAGTGAATAAATATGATGGTGTTACAGAATCCTGTCCTGGATCTTTCTGTGTTTAAATCTTGGTTCTAACAGTAGCCAGCTACCTGTCCTTGGGAATGCAAGGAATCTCTCTTAGTTTCACATTTCTAATTTGTAAAGTGATTGTTACATTATAAGACCATGTATATATAAGTGTGGTGTGGATTAAATCAAATATTAAATGCAAAGGTTTTAGGTGTTTTCCAGAAACTTTGCACATACTAAATAAATGTTTATTATAATTCTTATTTCCTCTGAAACCTCTTTAGTTCTCATTTTCCCACACAAAAAGCAATTTTATAACAAGAATTTAAACCATATTGCTTCAACTTTCCACTTAATTCTGGGCTGAGAAACACTTGCTAAAAAATGAAGTCACAACACCAAAGGCACAATTTATGAAAGAAACAATTGATAAGCTGGATTTCATTAAAGTTAAAAACTTCTGCCCTGAGAAGGATAATGTCAAGAAAATGAGAAGACTAGCCACAGATAGGGAAAAAAAATTTTTGTGAAAACATAAAGAACTGTTATCCAAAATATATAAAGAATGTATAATCCCCCCAAAAAAAACTAACATCCTGATTTAAAAATAGACAAATACCTGATCAGACACCTCCCAAAGAAATCATACCTTTGGTAAATAGAAATATGAAAAGATGCTCAACATCATATGTCATTCAGTTCAGTTCAGTTCAGTCTCTCAGTCATGTCTGACTCTTTGCGACCCCATGAATCCCAGCACGCCAGGCTTCCCTGTCCATCACCAACTCCCGGAGTTCACTCAGACTCACGTCCATCGAGTCAGTGATGCCATCCGACCATCTCATCCTCTGTTGTCCCCTTTTCCTCCTGCCCCCAATCCCTCCCAGCATCAGAGTCTTTTCCAATGAGTCAACTCTTTCGCATGAGGTGGCCAAAGTACTGGAGTTTCAGCATTAGCATCATTCCTTCCAAAGAACACCCAGGGCTGATCTCCTTTAGATGGACTGGTTGGATCTCCTTGCAGTCCAAGGGACTCTCAAGAGTCTTCTCCAATACCACAGTTCAAAGGCATCAATTCTTCGGTGGGATTGGGGACAGGAGGAGAAGGGGACAATAGAGGATGAGATGGCTGGTTGGCATCACTGACTCGATGGACGTGAGTCTGGGTGAACTCCGAAAGTTGGTGATGGACAGGGAGGCCTGGAGTGCTGCGATTCATGGGGTCGCAAAGAGTCGGACACGACTGAGCGACTGAACTGAACTGAACTGATCATCAAACGACCTGTTTGCACTCAACTGGTTTTAGACACTAAGTCCTCTCAGACATTCCAAGACAATGAAGTGAAATGGTGATTCATTTGATTCACCCCAACAGAACTTTATAATGAAATATATACAGGAACTCCCAGCCCAATACAGACGGCAGAAAGCATCCTTTCTCAGGACTACCAAAGCCTAACTATAAATAATATTTCTGGTATCATTGGCACAAAACACATTTCAGGGCCTATTCTTTGAGGTTGATGTGAATGGACTCTCTTGATCTTCACCTTGGAGATAATCAGAGTTTCTGGGACAGTGAAGATCAGTGTAGGTGGTCAACTCTGCATCTCGCCTGACACCCAAGGACAAAAGGAAAAGACCAGGCGCAGGTCCTCCATGAGCCTCTCCCTACCTAACCCCACCAAACTGGGCACTGGAGGGTGGACAGACAACAGCAGTGGGCACCCGGTCCCTGCCCCTTGCCTCTGGGGCCCGTGCAGCAGCAATCCTCGGCACAGTCACCTTTTTTGGTTTTAACTGATAATTTTATATGATTCCACTTTCTCTCTTTTCTTAGCATATCAGTTATACCTCTCTTTTTAGTTTTTTTAGTGGTTGCTCCCATTACTTGATATTCTGTTTCATTTCATCTTTTCCTGTAATCTTTTGCACATTGCAATCCTGAGTTAATTATTCTTTCTCAGACACCCTTGTACTTCTTATGACACTACAAGACATTTTAAGGTATCTGAGCTACAAATATAGACACCAAAAAGGCATTGTCAAATTATTAGTCAAGTAAAAATTCCATTCTTACACATGTGTAACTTTCTTCCCCATTGTAATGTTAAAGTCATTTGTTGAAATTAAATACAAGCTATATTCACCGTGTCAGTGCTGCGTAATAACCATGCAGAAACTTGACAAGCTTCAACAATATGCTTTTAATAATCTCATGAGTCTGAGAGAAAGAAATTTATATTGACCTTGGCTGGGTGTTGTTTTCAATCTCTGCCTGCCTCAGTTCTACGTCTGGATTGGCTGGCTGTCAGTTGATTTAGATGGTCCTTTCTTGGGAGACTAGGCTACTGGTATTTTCAGCTCTACTGCATGTGATTGCAACCTCCTCCTATATGTAACCTCAGGCATGTTTTAATGGAAATAACAGAGACACAAATGCACAAGTAGATTATATAAAGGTGTTTATAAGCCTTTTCATGGCTTCAAGTCAACTAACTAACATCCACTGATCATGAGTCATAAGGCCAAGTTCAGATTCAAGAGATGAAGTAGAGCTTGTCCATAATGGGCTGGCACTGTAAAGTTATATGACAGAGAATATGGGTTAAAGCAGGGCAAAAATTAGAGCCAAATACTTCAATTTTCCATATTCACTTCCCTCTTTTACTTTTAATCAGTTTATAATGTATAGAGCAAAACTCTTTAAAAAATACCAGTTAGTGTTTTGCTTGAACTTTACCCAGAAAATGCCGCAAAGACAATGATTTAAAAGCAAATATGCATTTCCTACTTCTGACTTTTCTATTATGAAAGACAACTATTCAGTGGAACAAAAAAGGGTTCTAGAAATCTCAGTTTGAGGTGCATTTTTTGTGTATTTAAGAGTCAACATATTCAATAGTCAGGGCAAGTCTCTCAAGTGTCCCTCTGAGTTAGGTAGGACACATGAAGTTTCTGTAACATGTCCATGGTACTATCTCTTGATTTATACATATGTAAGTGTTTCAGTTGCAGCACTGCATAATTAACCACCACAAATCTGAGTAGTTTGAAACAATGGCATTTTGTTTGCTCACTTATCTGTAATTTAGGCAAGACTCTGTGGAGATAGCTCATCTCTGTTCTACACGGCGTGAGCTAGGTCAGCCAGAAGGCTGAGGTTGGTTTGTTCATTTACGTTTCTAGAGATTGACACTAAGACTCGAATGATTAGGTAATGAAATTTAAGGGTTACTTGGACATCTTTATCTATTGCCATGTGGCTTCTTAAATACGGAAACTTCACAGCAGATGGACACCTATACATCAGCTCATGTATCTCAAGTTTCAGATCCCCAAAGAGAAGGAGAAGCAGCTAAAAGCTGTTATCACTTCTGATAGCCATGAAATCCCTGAAGTGTCACTTCTACCACACAAAGCATGTCACCACATATGATTCCTTTTTTAAAGGGACAACATTCAGAATTCACCTTTTGCTTAGAAGAGTATCAAGATTCTGAAAAATTTTGTAACACCCAATATATCGCTATGGTCATTTTTGTAAGGTGCAATTAACCAGAGATACTCCAAGACAATCTCCTTGTCATAGTGCCCACCCACATGGCTAGAGGAAGTTGTTCACTCCTAGCACCATGCCAGGGACTCTAGCATTTCACCTGATACTTTGTAACTTCTGTGTGTGAGTGTGTGCTAAGTCGCTTCAGATGTGTCTGATTTTTCACGACCCTATGAACTGTAGCCTCCAGCCAAGAATACTGGCGTGGGTTGCTATGCCCTCCTCCAGGGATCCTCTCAACCCAGGGACTGAACCCACATCTCTTACGTCTCCTGCATTGGCAGGCAGGTTCTTTACCACTAGTGCCGCCTGGGAAGCCCTTGTACTTTTTATACCCTATAGAAAGTGTGTCTCATTTCTTGAGGCCCCTGTTCTCTATAAGACAAGAGTCCTAGTAAGGGCTAATCAGATAAATACAGTCACTGAACTTGTATAATATTTTAAAAATACGTTAAATTGCTAATATGTAGAAAAGAAATTCTATTATGTAGAAAAGAAAAATGTATTTTTTGATTATATAGTGATGGATTTGAACTATCCCACTGAATAAAACCAATTATCAGTTTTATAAAACAAATCTGAAATTAACTATTTATTGCTTATAAATTCTCCTAAAACTTTTCCCCCACCAGAATATATGATGCAAGAAAACATAAACCTGTTTTTGTTATGTTTTGTTTCTACCAACATATTCCCAGTACACAGAACAGTTGAATGAATTACTGAACTGAAAGCAAAATCAATTATGGCTACAAGAAAATAAGGGAATTATTAGGGAAGTAAGATCAGAATTTACACACAATAGATAAGAAGAAAATTATTTTGTCAACAAGTTTGACATAACTTGGAATCAGAACCCAACTGTGGAGCAAATTTCTTTTCTTTCTTTGGGCAAGAAAACTGAGGTCATTTTATTTGGACTCTTTATGAGTTAAGACACATACTGTACTAAACAATGAATTGATCCTTTCAATTATATTTCCAGTGTCTGAAAAAAGATATTATCAAAATTCTAGGGTGTTTATAAAAATATATATGATTAGACAGAAATCCAAAAACACTTCAATATTTCTTAAAGCTCTTAAAAACTGAGATCAACCGTGTCTATTTCTATTAATATAAGAAGTTTTTCCAGCTCTATTTAGGAGCTGGATCAAGAATTAATAGCAGTAGAGTACAATTAAACTGAAGGCTCTAGACATCTATCTATCTTTCAGATTGTTTTAAGTGGAACTATATATGTGAAATTTAAGAAAGAACAACATTCCTTTTTTATCTAATCAGAGAAGATTAATAACATTTTAATGCAAATCTTTGCCACTTAAGGTGAAGATTTTGATTTCTGTAAGAAAACACATTACACAGACGTGAATAAGCCTTCCTGATAGCTCAGTAAAGAAACCACCTGTGATGCAGAGGACCCAAGTTCGACTCCTGGGTCTGGAAGATCTGCTGGAGAAGGGGTAGGTTACCCACTGCAGTATTCTTGAGCTTCCCTTGTGGCTCAGCTGGAAAAGAATCTGCCTGTAATGTGGGAGACCTGAGTTTGATCCCTGGGTTGAGAAGATCCCCTAGAGAAGGGAAAGACTACCCACTCCAGTATTCTGGCTTGGAGAAGTCCATGGACTGTAACTACCGCACAATTGCACTCATCTCACATGCTAGCAAAGTAATGCTCAAATTCTCCAAGTCAGGCTTCAACAATACGTGAATCGTGAACTTCCAGATCTTCAAGCTGGGTTTAGAAAAGGCAGAGGAACCAGAGATCAAATTGCCAACATTCGCTGGATCATGGAAAAAGCAAGAGAGTTCCAGAAAAACATCTATTTCTGCTTTATTGAATATGCCAAAGCCTTTGACTGTGTGGATCACAACAAACTGTAGAAATTTCTTCAAGAGATGGGAATACCAGACCACTTGACCTGCTTCTTGAGAAATCTGTATGCAGGTCAGGAAGCAACAGTTAGAACTGGACATGGAACAACAGACTGGTTCCAAATAGGAAAAGGAGTACATCAAGGCTGTATATTGTCACCCTGCTTATCTAACTTGTATGCAGAGTACATCATGAGAAATACTGGGCTGGATGAAGCACAAGCTGGAATCAAGATTGCTGGGAGAAATATCAATAACCTGAGATAGGCAGATGACACCACGCTTATGGCAGAAAGTGAAGAACTAAAGAGCCTTTTGATGAAAGTGAAAGAGGAGAGTGAAAAAGTTGGCTTAAAGCTCAACATTCAGGAAACTAAGATCATGGCATCTGGTCCCACCACTTCATGGGAAATAGATGGAGAAACAGTGGAAACAGTGACACACTCTATTTTCTTGGGCTCCAAAATCACTGCAGATGGTGATTGCAGCCATAAAATTATAAGATGCTTACCCCTTGGATTTCTTTGGAAGGAATGATGCTAAAGCTGAAACTCCAGTACTTTGGCCACCTCATGTGAAGGCTTGACTCACTGGAAAAGACTCTGATGCTGGGAGGGATTGGGGGCAGGAGGAGAAGGGGATGACAGAGGATGAGATGGCTGGATGGCATCACTGACTTGATGGACGTGAGTCTGAGTGAACTCCGGGAGTTGGTGATGGACAGGGAGGCCTGGCCTGCTGCAATTCATGGGGTCACAAAGAGTCGGACATGACTGAGCGACTGATAAGATCTGATCTGATCTACCCCTTGGAAGGAAAGTTATGACCAACATAGACAGCATATTAAAAAGCAGAGATATTACTTTGCCAACAAAGGTTACATCTAGTCAAAGCTTTGGTTTTTCCAGTAGTCATGTATGGATGTGAGACTTGAACTATAGAGAAAGCTGAGTGCCGAAGAATTGATGCTTTTATACTGTGGTGTTGGAGAAGACTCTTGACAGTCCCTTGGACTGCAGTGAGATCCAACCAGTCCATCCTAAAGGAGATCAGTCCTGAATGTTCATTGGAAGGACTGAAGTTGAAGCTGAAACTCCAATACTTTGGCCACCTGGTATGAAGAACTGACTCACTGGAAAAGACCCTGATGCTGGGAAAGATTGAAGGCAGGAGGAGAAAGGGATGACAGAGGATGAGATGGTTGGATGACATCACCGACTCAATGGACATGAGTTTGAGTAAACTCCAGGAATTGGTGATGGACAGGGAGGCATGGCGTGCTGCAGTCTATGGTGTCGCAAAAAGTCGGACAGGACTGAGTGACTGAACTGAGCTGAACTGTATAGTTCATGGGGTCACAAAGATCAGACAGGACTGAGCCACTTTCACTTTCACTTTCAAGCCTTCTACTACTATCATTTAGCACTACCAAGAGATGGGGAAGAGAGTGAAAATGTTGAGAGGAAGATACACCTAGATTTATACAATAGTTCCAACAACTTCTATCTGAGTATGTCTTTGGACAAAGTACCCAATCCTCATGAACTTCAATTGTTTATTTTTATTTTTTTTTCATTTTTTGGTTAAACTTATAAAACTTAGAAAACAGTTTGGCCTTTAAGATTAAATAGCTTATTTAAGCATAATACAGTGGCCAATCAATAAGTAGCAGTTGATCTCCAACTTCCCTTAAAATTAAATAAATTATACATTTTTCCTAATAAAGGAATAAGAAGTGAGTGAGTGATGACAAGTGATTGAAGTACCAAACACCAGGAGCTTGGGAAAGGTGGACATAGTGAGACCAGCCTCTCCTGCACAATACCACCAAGGAGTACTAGATTTTAGAGCCATTCATGGAATACATATTTATTCATCTCACATGAAGTGCAAGGAAGTATGGCAAGCAAGATAATGTACCCGAGGGCAGAACTCCTCAGAATCCATCAACATATTTTAATAAATATCTCATCTCTTCTGCAGCAATGGGAGTTTTTATAAGGTGAGTCAGCTCATATGCACTTGACAAATAAGGGGCTGATGTTAGCATAATGGAGAAGTCACATTAGTTCAAAAGGGATACTTCCTAGCCAGCTAATTTTGTGGTAATTATCAGCTGAGCATAGCAAGCAGTTGAGGAAATGGTCCTGTTCATCAGCCACATCCACTGTCCTCCCAGGGCTCATATTGACCACCTATTCTGTTTTGGACATTTTCCTGACTTATATGCATTTTAACCTTGTCCTTGTGACACAGTCTTCCCAGCACTTTTTTTTTTTTTAACAAGTTCCCTTTAGCTACTTGTCTCTTACCTTTTTAAGGTAAAGCCCTATCATTTCCAGAGCAGTTTTTGTTTCTGCAGGATTTAATACATCTTTGCATGCCCAGATGCTCAGTCATGTCCAACTCTTTGCTACCCCCTGGACTGTAGACCATCAGGCTATGGGATTTCCATGGGATTTCCCAGGCAAGAATACTAGAAAATGAAAGTGAAGGTTCTCAGTCACGTCTGACTCTTTGTGACCTCATGGATTGTAGCCTACCAGGCTGCTCCATCCATGGGATTTTCCAGGCAAGAATACTGGAGTGGGTTGCCATTTCCTTCTCTAGGGGATCTTCCTGACCCAGGGATTGAACCCAGGTCTCCTGCATTGCAGCCAGATGCTTTAAGAACACTAGAATGGGTTGCCATTTCCTCCTCCAGGCATCTTCCCAACTTAGGGGTCAAGCCCAGGTCTCTTATGTCTCCTGCATTGGCAGGTGGATTCTTTACCACTAGTGCCACCTGGAAGCTGCTATTTTTATTAGGATTATAGTTGTGTTTTATGAGCATTCCATTTATAATAGCTTTTAGAGTGATCAGTCCATTTTTTTTCACAAGCCCCATTTTTTATGCACAGTTTTTCAGAATATACAATTTTTAAGAATGCTATATCACAATAGAGAAAAAATTTAGTTATTGTTTCTCCTAAAAGCCAAGAAAATGGAAGTTGCACTTTAACTCTTACTTATCAGTCTTTCTCTAAGAATTGAACCTCAACTTCTAACAACACAGGCAACCATCCCTGAAATAGTCTATCCCTTCAGCTGGATGTTTTCCTCATGGACGTCTAAGTTCAGTGTATCTCCTAGGTGGTCCCCAAATTCTTGGGCTTTATATCGCAACAGTGCTCACATTCTAATACAACTTCCCATTGATTTCTCAAGTCCAAACATTGATTCCCTCTGTAACAGTTGTTATAGATTATTATTACTGCCTTGTACATCATTTATCACAGTGCATGGCACATAATAGGGCTTCAAAAAAGTGATTGCAGAATGGCAGAGTTCATGGACGTGTCCCCATGTGTGCAAGGACACAGAAGCTTCACCATAAGTGTCCACATTCACTATTATATATAAAATAGATAACTAATAAGGATCTACTGTATAGCAGAGGGAACTCTACTTGATACTCTATAATAACTTACATGGGAAAAGAATCTAAAAAAAAGAGTGGATATATGCATATGTATAACTGATTCTCTTTGTTGTACATCTTAAACTAACATAACATTGTAAATCAGTTATATTGCAAAAAAAGTGTCCACACTTAGAGTTAGCATGATCACACTGTCATAATCATTATTGTTAAAATTCAACTGTATATAATATCTTTTAGCTCTTGTAGTATATCTAATTCCCACCATTTCCAGAGTCCTGTTTCATTTTACAGGAATGGCTCTCAAAGAAGTTTTATCATCAATTTTCAGGAAGTTAAATGTGAGGGCCAGAGGGTCAGAACAGTTTGTCTACAGATATACAGGCATTTAATAGCTCTGATGCCCTAGGAGCCAATGTGTTCTACTTCTCAGGCCAGATCTTCCAGAATCATTACAATTATTCCCATGGATTCCTGCTCTGGATTATTTAGAACACAGGTTTTGATTCCTGACACATTATCCTTTCTGTTCCTGTGGGTAAGTAGACCAGAAATTAACATATTTTGTATGGATTAATTCTTTCATTTAATATCTCTGTGGAGAAGGTCTTAGAGCATTGTGTCCTGTCCCCTGCATGCTGATTTGAGAAAAGCAGGAGAGAGAATGCTTATTTGTTGACATTTTGGTTTTGGTAAATAAAGTGACCTTTAGCTTCAGTCACACACTTGAATTTAAGTAAAGATAAATGTAAGTCTGGAAAGCCTGGCTAAAAACCAAGTATATTTTGAATGAAATATGCCTTGTGCTCAGAGCAAAATACTCATTACTTCTTCCTTCAGGCCCACTTTCCTTTAAAATATCCAGATAATCATGAAAGATAAATTAGATAAACAGTTCCTGACCCAACAGTTTCATTTTTCTTTGCAAAATCATTGATAATAGAATTCTTTTAAAAGAGCAAGTACCTTGAGCAGATGTAAAACATCAAAGACTCTGGCCCAACATCTTCATGCATTTCTACAACGGAGATGGATGCAGAGGTCCAGGCACCATTGTGCTAAGTGGTAGGGCTACACAGGAGAGTAGAAGACCCAATAAGAATTTATGCTTTCTAAAATAAGCATCTATTTTGAGAGAACCTTCACTGCCAGGTAATATTAAACCTATAGATACAGATTCTTCTTTTATCTGGATAAACATGAACTGTGCATTTGCTTGATGTCAGAGAAATTTTGGTAAGGAGCCAAGTACTGATTATCTTTCAGAACAAGCCAATTCATTTTTCAAATGAGTTCAAATGTCTCTTTTTTCTAATACCAACCTGCCTATAAAAACCTGTTATAGTTTATGTTCTCATTCTAATTTTTAGGAGAGAAAAATTTGTTTTATCTTCTCCAGAGATGTTTAATCAAGCTATTATCTTCCTTGCTCAAATCTTTTACCTCTCTTTTGCTTCCTGTAATCCATCCCAGACCCTTTCCAGGAACATCAGTTTTCTTTTGGTAAGATATGACTGTGACTGTGATTACTGGCCTTAGCAGAGAGGTGACACAAAGAGGCTTCACATACTTATATCTCAGTCTTGAGAGTTTCTACTATCCACTAATATGTGATTAGTGTGTGTGAGTGGCAGAAAGAGAGAGAGGGAAACCTCTTCTTTAATTTTTGATTCTACCAATAAATCCCTCTTCTCTCTGGAGCACCTCAACATCTATACACAGAACTTGATATCACTCTAGTATCCGTACAACTCCATTCCCCCAACAAAGGCACATAATAATCCACAGAGTACATTTTATGATCTCTGAAAAATTATTCTTGATTATCCCATGGGGCTTTATCAGAATAGCCCAGAAGTAGGTCCATGATGGTTAATTTTATGTGTCAAATTGACTGGGACACAAAGTTCCCAGATATTTGGCCAAACATTATTCTGGGCCTGTGAAGGTGTTTCTAGAGGAGATTAACATTTGAATCTGTAGACTGAGTAGAGCTCATGCTCTCTCCAATGTGGGTGGGCCTCATCCAATCCAGTGAAGGCCCAAATCAAACTGAAAGGCAGAGTGAGAGAAATCACTTTCTCTGCCTGACTGACTTTGAGCTGAAACAGTGCCTTGTGTTACCTTTGGCCTGGGACTAAAACCATTGGCTTTTTCTTCTCAGGCCTTTAGACTCAAACTAGAACAGCAGATTTAGGGACTTCCTAGACTCCATAATCACATAAGCTAATACCTCATAATAAATTTTTCTCTTTTTTTTCTGTTTTTCTCTTTCTATCCCTCTCTCTTTCAGAGATATAGATATAGAAATGGACATAGATTTAGATATAGATACACAGATATAGAAGACTCTTAAGAGTTCCATGGAAAGCAGGGGATCAAATTAGTCAATCTGAAAGGAAATCAACCCTGAATACTCTTTGGAGGACACATGCTGAAGCTGAAGCTCCAATACTTCGGCCACCTGATGTGAACAGCTAACTCATTGGAAAAGGCCCTGATGCAGAAGAAGAGGGTGACAGAGGATGAGATGGTTGGGTGGCATCACTGACTCAGTAGACACAAGCTTGGGCAAACTGGGAGATGGTGATGGGCAAGGAAGCCTGGCATGTTGCAGTCCCATGGGTTGCAAAGAGTTGGGCATGACTTGGTGACTGAACACCAACATATATATATAGATATAAAGATATATGGATATAGATATAGATGGGTTTCCCAGGTGGCACAGCAGTAAAGAACTTGCCTGCCAGTTCAGGGGACACAACAGACATGGGTTTGATCCCTGCATTGGACTATCCTCTGGAGGAGGGTCAGAATACTCCAGTATTCTGGCCTGGAGAATCCCATGTACAGAGGAGCCTGGTGGGCTACAGTCTATAGTGCCATAAAGAGTCAGACACAACTGAATCAACTTAGCATGCATGAACACAGATACAGATATCAATATGGGCTTCCCAGGGGGCTAAGTGGTAAAGAATCTGCCTGCCAATGCAGGAAATGCAGAAGATGTGGGTTTGATCCCCAGGTCAGGAAGATACCCTACAGTAGGAAATGGCAACCTGCTCTAGTATTCTTGCTTGGAAAATGCCATGGACAGAGGAGCCTGGTGGGCTATAGTCAGTGGGATTGCAAAGAGTTGGACGTGACTGGGGACTGAGAACAGATGCATAGATATAGAGATATATCCATATACTATTTGTTCTGTTTCTCTGCAGAATGTTATCACAGGATCCAATCCCACTAGAGGTATTGCAGTCAGGTAGAGGTAAAGGTATGTACCTTAAAAAAAAAATTATTCTGGTGACCCTGACTTATTGGTCAAAGCACAGACACTCACCAGTTATATATATAAATATACTCCAAATACCTTGTGAAATCATATAAAGAAAAGAACTATTTTTCCAAAAGTCATGATATCCTTAGACATTCCCTTGGGCCACAAGTAAAGTATGTCTTTTATGTTACCCCACAGAATAGTTTTATTCCTTTCCTTTTACAAATTCATTGTCAGCCTGTGCAGTAGAAATTTTAATTTTGAAATTTTCTCATAGTATTTTTTTTTTCAAAAATTTGGAGGCATTAACATTCCCCATCCTCAATATAAGCAGTCACTCCTTCATTCTTCACCAACTGGGCAGAAGGTTTGCAATTTGAACTTTTCTCTTCTTGCACATGGAAATTCAATTATTTGACATTTGTATTTTTCCTCCCAGAAAACTCCATATGTGAAAGGGAAACAGTGTTATGAGGGTTCAATTTGCTCATTCCTGAGAATACCTTCACAGGTCCCTGACTCTCAGAGCTTCATGGTGGGCTCTTCTTATACTCAAGATTGCAGGTTCCACTGTTGGCCAGATGTGACTTAGCCTCACAAGTGCTGTGACTGTATCGTTATGACAATACAAGTAAACTGAGGGCAGGGATTTGGTCTGTTTTCTTATTTGTCTTATGCCCAGCTCTAAACACAGGGCCCACATATAATTTTTACTCCCTAAACAAGCTCAAATGAATTGCAATAATTCATGTATTCAAGACATTTCATAAGGGCACATGAGTACCAAGAACTGTGAGAGGAAAAGCAAGCAGAATGCTCAGGGAAGAATGCGGAGATGAATAAAGCAGTCTTAAAGTCAAATAACAGTCACAGACATAGAAATAAGATGCCAATTGTTGGCTAAAGTAAAGGAAATAGTATCTATGGCCCAGCATCCCTTTCTGTTTTGCAGCTCATATTTGAAATGTAGATTACATTTTTTATCAGTTCATCTTTTTTATATACTGTTAAACAATGAGGCAGAGCATTTTATCCTATTTTCATCAAAAATTTTAGTTCTAAAGTTTTCAATGAATAGAAGCATTGCAATTGAATCATAAGAATAGATATACCATAGCAGTACTTCAGTAATTTCAGAATGATTTTTTTTAAAGATAGATTATTAAATTTAACCACATTGATTATATCTTATTTATTAGTCTACTTGTCATTCATTTTCAAATACAAGTTTTTTTTTTTTTTTAATGACAGGAAATGCCAATTCAGCCATTTTGGGCTGTTTCTGATGGTTTCTGAAAAACAACTGTTTATAAACTACTTATTGTTAAAAGATTTTAAATCTATTAAAGTGGATGACAGAAAGAAAGACTAAAGAAATATTAGCAAAAATTATATATCGTTTCCTGGGATGTAACCAAGAAAATTGGAGTCCTTATAATTTAAATATTATTTCCAATAAATTTTAGTGGGTTCAAAAAAGAGTTGCATGGGACTGACTATTAAGAGGTAAGGAGCCAAAGATTAACTCCCACGTGAAAGTAAACCTTAAATTTTTAAATAATTTTAAATTTAAATTAAAAAAAAATTTAAATAATTAATCCTGTTTTCAAATTTAACTTAGTTTTTTTTATCAAAGAGCATAAAAATAATGATAATATTTACTTAGCATTTGTACTATGTGAAGTTCTATGCTGATTATAAATGATCAAATTTAAACTTGAAAACCAACCAATGGGGTATTTACTCTTAGTATGCCTATTTAATGAATGTGGTATTGTGGGAAGTTCATGCTGCTTAAGTAACCCCAGAAAATGTCAGAACTTGGATTTAAAACCGTTCAGTCAGCTTTCTTTTTTTTTTTCTTTTTTCTTTTATTTTTTTTTACTTTACAATATTGTATTGGTTTTGCCATACATCAACATGAATCCGCCATGGGTGTACACGTGTTCCCCATCCTGAGCACCCCTCCCACCTCCCTCCCTGTACCATCCCTCTGGGGCAGCTTTCTTATCATCAGGTTAAACTGCCTCTCACAGTGGACGAGAGAAAATTAAAGGAAGGAGTAGACACAAAGAGTGTAGGTAAATGCATGGCTTTGAGGGACATTCATATAAAAATTTGGTCATACTGCATGGCATGTGGGGTCTTAGTTCCCTGACTAAGGGTCAAACCCATACCCTTGCACTGGAAGCTTGGAGTCTTAACCACTGGACCACCAGGGAAGTCCCTGAGGGACATTTTTTGCCCTTGATTCTCTCAGTTCAGGAAGCAATTCGTATTTAAGGTGCCTATTTCTTGCCCACCAACTTTGAACTTTACGACTCTCTCTTGTCCCTCTCCTTGGTTCTGAATGCTGATGTTTCATAAATATCTCAAGCACACTCTACTATCACACTGCTGCTGCTGCTGCTGCTACTACTGCTAAGTCGCTTCTACCAGGCTCCTCTGTCTCTGGGATTCTCCAGGCAAGAACATTGGAGTGGGTTGCCATTTCCTTTTCCAGTGCATGCAAGTGAAAAGTGAAAGTGAAGTCGCTCAGTCGTGTCCGATTCTTAGAGACCCCATGGACTGCAGCCTACCAGGCTCCTCCGTCCATGGGATTTTCCAGGCAAGAGTACTGGAGTGGGGTGCCGTTGCCTTCTCCATACACTGCAATCCCAGCATACTTGCTCCTTCTTTCTCCAGCTCCCAGAACCTCAGCCCAAGACATTATTCAAGGCCTTCTTGTGTGCCAAGAATGAGCATTTAAGGGCCTTTTAACCATTGGACTGTCCACTGTGAATATTTCTGGAAAGTTCAGTAAATGACCTCAGGCCTTAAGTCTTGATGCTGCCACCTATGTACTAAGAAGCAGGCAAAAAAAGCAAAAACAAAAATTTAAACACGAGAGATAGTTCTCAGGAAATCAAAAAAATGTAGAAGAACATAACTTTTTGTCTACTTTTATTATTTGCCTTTCCTTAAGTAGCACAGCATTGACTGAAGCCTTTTTAAATCAGTTGAAAACATTTTTTGGCTCACTTTGCAAAAAGAAACAGATTTGGCTCTACTCTTTCATTTTGTTTTCCATTTGTGCTGTTGTCCATCAATCCTTTTCAGACTCCTCAAGGTAAGCAAAATACAGCATTGCCAATTCTGTGGAGTATCAGCTATGGGGTTACATTTACCTGCTGTTTCAGATTGCCCTGGTCCAGCACCTTTGTGCAATTATTTCCCTTGATTATTCAATCGTTTGTCCAAAATTCAACTCTTAGCAGAGAATATCAAAAAAAGAATTTCTTAAAGAAAGAGAACACAGTGGCTTTTGAAAGAGAAAATATTACTGTTTCTCTGTACTTCCCTAATGTTTAATTTCAAAGAAATAAAGTGTATTGCAATCAAGTTAATTGACAATATTTAAAAACCAGGTACATTATTTTTATAAAAAAATATATCCACCTGAAATAATACTTTGGATAGATGGAGTTTCGAATCTCTGATGATAAAGAATTAGGTGTGCTGGTGAAAAAGAATAAAGTTAATACTACTAGGTTACTGTAGTATGCAGAAGAATAATACTGTGATCTGGACCTCTGGGTCATGTTTTGACTTTCCTAAGTCCTAAGCATTTTTGTGCTTCTGGGTCCTTTCTTCAACTAAGCATTTTATGGCTATTTCAGTATAATGATGAATGTAATTCAGATTGGTTATATTAATACATTTTTCTGATTTTATAATATATTAAAGCATTCTTGGACACCTTTAAAATTATAATGGGTGTAGGATGCCATGGCTACTATTCCCAATAGGTAAGCTGGCACTCCTGGGTTGGTTCAAGGTCAAGGTAGGAAGCTATACACATAGTATGGTTTAGATGTCATTTTGAGATTCTGAATTTCCAAAAGAGTCTGGCTTATTTTAGCAGAGCTTTCATTTGATAGTTTGTCTAAGGTTTTTGCTTTTTATGTTGTTCATTTGAATAAAGATCTGTGCCTCCTGTGGACAGTACAAAGTTATATTTCAGCCTGAGGCAATAGGAGTTTTCAAGATGAATTTTCCTGTTATTTCAACAGTGCTCTCAATTTTAGTTTTTTTTCCAATGATCTAATCTGTAGCTTTGAAGGAACAGGTTCAGACTTTAAGGTTGTCATGGGAGTTCAGTCAAAGCTTTGAAGACATCCTTGACTCCTTTCTTTCTCTCATATGCTGTATCAATCAGTTAAGAAATCACATTGACTCTACTTCAATAAAAACTCAGAACTCTTCTCTCTATATCCCATAGCTATCACTCTGGCTTATCAAAATAGCTTCCTAATTGGTCTCCCAGTTTGTATTCTTTCTCCTCTCCTGCCCTCAATATATAAGTTAAAATGTTCCTTTTAAAATTTAGAACAGTCATCTGCCTTATACCCTTGGATACCAAACTTTTTTGTCACAAAGTAGCAGCCCAAGCCTTTACAATGCCTTGCACAGCTGGACATAATCCAGCTGAAAGCTTTTTCTGTATCCATTGAGAGGATCATATGGTTTTTATTCTTCAATTTGCTAATACGGTGTATGGCACTGATTAATTTTTGTATACTGAAAAATCCTTGCATCCCTGGGACAAGTCCCACTAGATTATGGTGTATGATGCTTCTAATGTGTTGTTGGATTTGGTTTGGCATATAGTTGCTTGTAGTAGTCTCTATGATTTTTTGTATTTCTGTGGTATCAATTGTGGTTTCTCCTTCACTTCTAACTTGATTTGGTCCAACTCTCACATCACTACTGGAAGAACCAAAGCTTTGACTAGACAGACCACTGTTGGCAAAATAATGTCTCTGCTTTTTAATATGCTGTCTAGGTTGGTCATAGCTTTTCTTCCAAGGAGCAAGCCTCTTTTAATTTCATGGCTGCAATCACCATCTGCAGTGATTTTGGAGCCCCCCCAAAATAAAATTTGTCACTGTTTCCACTGTTTCCCCATCTATTTGTCGTGAAGTGATGGGACTGGATGCCATGATCTTAGTTTTCTGGATGTTGAGTTTTAAGCAAATTTTTTCACTCTCCTCTTTCACTTTCATTAAGAGTTCTTTAGTTCTCCTTTACTTTCTGCCATAAGGGTGGTGCCATCTGCTTATCTGAGGTTATTGATATTTCTCCTGGCAATCTTGATTCCAGCTTGTGCTTCATCCAGCCCAGCATTTCTCATGATGTACTCTGCATATAAGTTAAATAAGCAGGGTGATAATATACAGCCTTGATGTACTCCTTTCCTGATGTGGAACCAGTCTGTTGTTCCAACAGTTCTAACTGTTGCTTCTTGACCTGCTTACAGATTCCTCAGGTAGCAGGACAGGTGGTCTGGTATTCCCATCTCTTTCAGAATTTTCCAGTTTGTTGTTATCCACACAGTCAAAAAAGCTGAAGTAGATGTTTATCTGGAACTCTCTTGCTTTTTTTTTTTTTTTTTCCATTTTATTTTATTTTTAAACTTTACATAATTGTATTAGTTTTGCCAAATATCAAAATGAATCTGCCACAGGTATACATGTGTTCCCCATCCCGAACCCTCCTCCCTCCTCCCTCCCCATACCATCCCTCTGGGCCGTCCCAGTGCACCAGCCCCAAGCATCCAGCATCGTGCATCGAACCTGGACTGGCAACTCGTTTCCTACATGATATTTTACATGTTTCATTGCCATTCTCCCAAATCTTCCCACCCTCTCCCTCTCCCACAGAGTCCATAAGACTGTTCTATACATCAGTGTCTCTTTTGCTGTCTCGTACACCAGATTATTGTTACCATCTTTCTAAATTCCATATATATGCGTTAGTATACTGTATTTATGTTTTTCCTTCTGGCTTACTTCACTCTGTATAATAGGCTCCAGTTTCATCCACCTCATTAGAACTGATTCAAATGTATTCTTTTTAATGGCTGAGTAATACTCCATTGTGTATATGTACCACAGCTTTCTTATCCATTCATCTGCTGATGGACATCTAGGTTGCTTCCATGTCTTGGCTATTATAAACAGTGCTGCGATGAACATTGGGGTACACGTGTCTCTTTCCCTTCTGGTTTCCTCAGTGTGTAACACATGAAAAGATGCTCAAATCACTCATTATCAGAGAAATGCAAATCAAAACCACTATGAGGTACCATTTCACACCAGTCAGAATGGCTGCAATCCAAAAGTCTACAAATAATAAATGCTGGAGAGGGTGTGGAGAAAAGGGAACCCTCTTACACTGTTGGTGGGAATGCAAAGTAGTACAGCCACTATGGAGAACAGTGTGGAGATTCCTTAAAAAACTGGAAATAGAACTGCCTTATGATCCAGCAATCCCACTGCTGGGCATACACACTGAGGAAACCAGAAGGGAACTCTCTTGCTTTTTTGATGATCCAACGGATGTTGGCAATTTGATCTCTGGTTCCTCTGCCTTTTCTAAATCCATCTTGAACATCTGGAAGTTCACGGTTCACGTACTATTGAAGCCTGGCTTGGAGAATTTTGAGCATGCAGCTTTCAGATGGAATGTCCTATAAATATCAATTAAGTCTATTTGCTAGAATGTGTCATTAAGACTTGTGTTTTCTTATTAATTTTCTATCTGCATAATCTATCTATTGGTGTAAATGGACAGTTAAAATCACCCTCACTGTTATTATGTTACTGTTGATTTCCCCTTTAATGCTTAGTAGCATTTGTCTTATATATTGAGGTGCTTATATGTTGGATGCATAAATATTTACAGTTGTTTTGTTGTCTTCTTGGAATGATCCCTTGATTATTGTGCAGTAGCCTTCCTTCTCTCTTCAGTTCAGTTCAGTTGCTCAGTCGTGTCCGACTCTTTGCAACCCCATGAATCGCAGCACGCCAGGCCTCCCTGTCCATCACCAACTCCCAGAGTTCACTCAGACTCACGTCCATCGAGTCAGTGATGCCATCCAGCCATCTCATCCTCTGTTGTCCCCTTTTCCTCCTGACCCCAATCCCTCCCAGCATCAGAGTCTTTTCCAATGAGTCAACTCTTTGCAAGAGGTGGCCAAAGTACTGGAGTTTCAGCTTTAGCATCATTCCTTCCAAAGAACACCCTTCTCTCTTAGAGTAGTCTTTTTTTAAAGTCTATTTTATCCAATATGAGTATTGCTACTCCAGTTTTTCTTTTGATTTCTATTTGTGTGTAATATCTTTTTCCATCCCCTCACTTTCAGTCTGTATGTGTCCTTATGTCTGAAGTAGGTCTCTTGTGGATAGCATATATATATATATATATAGATAGATAGATAGATCTTATTTTTGTATCCATTCAGCCAGTCTGTGTCTTTTGGTTGGAGCTTTTAGTCTATTTACATTTGAGTTAATTATTGATATTTGTGTTCCTATTATCATTTTTGAGTTATCAATTGTTTTGGGTGTGTTTTTTGTATTTTTCTTCTCTTGTGTTTCACACCTAAAGAAGTTCCTTTAGGACTTACTGTAGTATTTTTTTATTCTCTAATGATTACCTGTAATACTATTTCAGAACATATATTGAATGAAGTACAAAAGTCCCTTGAATGTTTGAAACACAGAGATTACCCCAACAGATTCAGTGTTTTGCTATGATGGGAATTTCTGCACTTAGAATTGCCTAAATTGGAAGCAGACCAAATAGGAGAGAAAAGCCAATGACTTGGCTAGAGGGTCATTGATTCTAGAGGAAAGGACTGTTTTGGTTACTCCTTTTCCTTTGCTATGGATGCACTTGGAAATATATCATTATAATATCCCAGCTGAAGCTGAATCCATGGAATAGTAAATATATATTGGATCACAGTATTTAGAAACTTAAAGCTTCAAATTTTAAGACTGTCTTAATTTTTTTTTAATAATTTGACTATTTTAGTAGCTATTTTTAACCATTTAACAATAAGCTGTTTTTAAGAATATTTCAGGAACATTTATGGAGAGATTTGGGGTTATGCTTAAAGGACTTCTGGGATTGTGTGAGGAAGCCAAAATTCCAACAGGATAATTTGATAATAGTGAAAAGGTTTATGCTAAAAAATCAAAGTCTGAATCTTACTTCAGAAAAACCAACTTTCAAAGAAGCACTATATTAAAATAAAAGAGATTAACTGGTCACCACAGTCATTCTCTCCAATATAAAGTGCCAGGGAGGAAGGATCTATATTGATACTTTGGTGAGGTAGAATCTTTCTATGGTTTTTATTTTTAATTGAAGTCCAGTTGATTAACAATATTGCTCTAGTTTTACTTGTACAGTGCAATGACTACCCAGGTTTTTTTTTTTTTTTTTGCAATTATATTTCATATATTAAAGTTGTTACAAGATATTGGAAATAGTTCCCTGTGCTATAAAGTAAATCTCACTTATCTATTTTATGCATAGTGATTTATGTTTGCTAATGCCATATTTCCTAATTTTCTCTCCCTCTCTTTGGTAACCATGATTTTGATTTGTATCTGTGAATCTCTTTCTCTTTTGTATATATATTCATTTGGATTATTTTTTAAATTCCACATGTAAGTGATATCATATATTAGAACATTCTGTTTTTGTTTGGAAGCTCATGATTTTTTTTTCATGACATTACACTCACAATCTTTTTTTAAATTCTATCCCCTTTTACATTATTAAAAACACCCTGCAGTAAAAATGTCACTAAAAACACTGAACAGGTCAGGCACACAGTTATCCTTATCCTGTGCCATGCTGTGCTTAGTCACTCCATTGTGTCTAACTTTTTGTAATCAACATGGACTATAGCCTGTCAGGTTCCTCTGCCCATGGGGATTCCCCAAGCAAGAATACTGGAGCCCTCCTCCAAGGAATCTTCTCAACCAAAGGATTGAACCCAGGTCTCATGCATTGCAGGTGGATACTTTACCATTTGATTCACCAGAGAAGTTCAAGAATACTGGAATGAATAGCCTATCCCTTCTCCGGTGGAATGTCCCAACCCAAGAATTGAACTGGGATCTCCTGCATTGCAGGAAGATTCTTTATCAGCTGAGCTACCCAAGACTCCCCATTCTTAACCCGGGTTTCCATTTATCTCATTCTAGACCTAGCCTTTCCATTCTGTGAGGATCACTTAAAAAATACCCATTCCTTTCTAACATTTCCTCTAATATCTGGGTGAGAGAATATGGATTTTTGTTCTGAGTTTTGGTGGCATGTTCCATTTACTTTGGACACACACATCACTTTGTCTAATATTAGAGTTAATATTTTACACGTTTGTCTCACTCGTTACTAGTACATCCCTTGAAAGCAAAATTAGTCAACTTCAAAATTTTATAACCTAATTGCTGAACTATAACAAGGTTCCTGTGGATGTATGTGGACCTGAAATGCAAAGATCTGTAAGCAACCTGATGTACATCTTCAGAAATTCAAATCTAGTTGTCTCCCCCTTATTCATTGTTTCACTTTCTACAGTTTCAATTACCTGATGTCAACCGAGATCCAAAAATATTAAATGGAAATTTCAGAAATAAACAGCTTATAAGTTTAAATTTTGTGTGATTCTGAGTTCTGTGATGAAATGCCCTACAGTCCCACTTCCTTCCCACTGGGATCTCCAATCATCAACATCATCTACTCCTGGCATCAAACCATCAACGTCGTATGCCTGGATGATCCAGGATTGCCCAAAGCAGTTCTCCTAATGTTTTATCAGAAGGTGAATACAGTCCTCCTTCAGTATCCACGGTGTACACAGTCAGCCCTTTGTGCAGGGGTTCTGCATCTACAGATTCAACCAATCAGAGATCAAATCTGCAGATGTGGAACCACAAACTGAAGTAGCCTAATGCTACCTCACAATGCCTGCTTCATTCACCTCATCATTAGGCATTTGATCATCTTACAACATCACAAGAAGAAGGGTGAGTACAATATAAGATATTTTGAGAGAGAGTTTACATTCACATACCATTTATTATAATATATTGTTACAATTGCTCTATTTTATTATGCTACTGATGTTAATCACTTATTGTGTCTAATTTATAAATCAGACTTTATTATAGGTATGTATGTGCAGAAAAATACAGTATATATTGCGTTCAGTACTATCTGTGGTTTCAGACATTCCCTGGCATCTTGAACAGTATCCCCCTCTGATAAAGTGAAATGACTGTAACTATTCTTGAAGAGAGCTTAGATTTATTTAAGTAACTTCAGAAATAGTGTTTGGGAAAATGTGTGGAAAGCCAAAGAAAATTTTAACAATATTGAAGATGCTCAAAATGGAATGAATATTCTTTATATTATAATAGTGACAGTCTAATTTATACTAAAAGAAGACTTGTCAGAAATATAAAAATCCATTAAGGCTTCAAGCATTCTATTACTTGAAGATTTCTCCCATATCTAATTTCCTGTGACTAAATAGCTGTGAAAAGAAGAGAAGCGAAAAGCAAAGGAGAAAAGGAAAGATATAAACATCTGAATGCAGAGTTCCAAAGAATAGCAAGAAGAGATAAGAAAGCCTTCTTCAGTGATTAATGCAAAGAAATAGAGGAAAACAACAGAATGGGAAAGACTAGGGATCTCTTCAAGAAAATCAGAGATACCAAAGGAACATTTCATGCAAAGATGAGCTCGATAAAAGACAGAAATGGTATGGACCTAACAGAAGCAAAAGATATTAAGAAGAGATGGCAAGAATATGCAGAAGAACTATACAAAAAAGATCTTCATGACCCAGATAATCATGATGTTGTGATCACTGACCTAGAGCCAGACATCCTGGAATGTGAAGTCAGGGGGGCCTTAGAAAGCATCACTACGAACAAAGCTAGTGGAGGTGATGGAATTCCAGTTGAGCTATTCCAAATCCTGAAAGATGATGCTGTGAAAGTGCTACACTCAACATGCCAGCAAATTTGGAAAACTCAGCAGTGGCCACAGGAATGGAAAAGGTCAGTTTTCATTCCAATCCCAAAGAAAGGCAATGCCAAGAATGCTCAAACTACTGCACAATTGCACTCATCTCACATGCTGGTAAAGTAATGCTCAAAATTCTCCAAGCCAGGCTTCAGCAAATATGAACCATGAACTTCCTGATGTTTAAGCTGGTTTTAGAAAAGGCAGAAGAACCAGAGATCAAATTGCCAACATCCGCTGGATCATGGAAAAAGCAAGAGAGTTCCAGAAAAACATCTATTTCTGCTTTATTGACTATGCCAAAGCCTTTGACTGTGTGGATCACAAGAAACTGTGGAAAATTCTGAAAGAGATGGGAATACCAGAACACCTGATCTGCCTCTTGAGAAATTTGTATGCAGGTCAGGAAGCAACAGTTAGAACTGGAACATGGAACAACAGACTGGTTCCAAATAGGAAAAGGAGTTCGTCAAGGCTGTATATTGTCACCCTGTTTATTTAACTTACATGCAGAGTACATCATGAGAAACGTTGGACTGGAAGAAACACAAGCGGGAATCAAGATTTCTGGGAGAAATATCAATAACCTCAGATATGCAGATGACACCACCCTTATGGCAGAAAGTGAAGAGGAACTCAAAAGCCTCTTGATGAAAGTGAAAGTGGAGAGTGAAAAAGTTGGCTTAAAGCTCAACGTTCAGAAAATGAAGATCATGGCATCTGGTCCCACCACTTCATGGGAAACAGATGGGGAAACAGTGGAAACAGTGTCAGACTTTAATTTTTCTGGGCTCCAAAATCACTACAGATGGTGACTGCAGCCATGAAATTAAAAGACGCTTACGCCTTGGAAGGAAAGTTATGACCAACCTAGATAGTATGTTCAAAAGCAGAGACATTACTTTGCCAACGAAGGTTCGTCTGGTCAAGACTATGGTTTTTCCTGTGGTCTTGTATGGATGTGAGAGTTGGACTGTGAAGAAGGCTGAGCGCCGAAAAATTGATGCTTTTGAACTGTGGTGTTGGAGAAGACTCTTGAGAGTCCCTTGGACTGCAAGGAGATCCAACCAGTCCATTCTGAAGGAGATCAGCCCTGGGATTTCTTTGGAAGGAATGATGCTGAAGCTGAAAGTCCAGTACTTTGGCCACCTCATGCGAAGAGTTGACTCATTGGAAAAGACTCTGATGCTGTGAGGGATTGGGGGCAGGAGGAGAAGGGGACGACAGAGGATGAGATGGCAGGATGGCATCACTGACTCAATGGACGTGAGTCTCAGTGAGCTCGGGGAGTTGGTGATGGACAGGGAGGCCTGGCGTGCTGCGATTCATGGGGTCACAAAGAGTCGGACATGACTGAGCGACTGATCTAATCTGATCTGATGATTTTGTAATTCATGTCAATAGAATGCATGCTTTAAAGTGTTAAGATAGAATCATCTTTTCAGAGTTTAGTTTGGAGAAGAAAATATTATACTGGGTGTGAAAATATTTAGGAGCATGCATACACATGGTATGTATATTTTGAACAAATCTGGAGAAGCAGTATGTTGTTGTCCTTTAGTTGCCAAGTTGTGTGTCTGACTCTTTTAGATCCCATTGACTGCAGCTTGCAGGGCCTCCCTGTCCATCACCATCTCCCCGAGTTTGCCAAAGTTTATGTCCATTAAATTGGTGGTGCCATCCAACTATCTCATCCTCTTCTCCTGCTTTCAATCTTCCCAGCATCAGGGTCTTTTCCAATGAGTCAGCTGTTCATATCAGGTGACCAAAGTATTGGAGCTTCAGTTTCAGCATCAGTCCTTCCAATGAGTATTTAGGATTGATTTCCTTTAGGATTGACTAGTTTGATCTCCTTGCTTTCCAAGGAACTCTCAAGAGACTTCTCCAGCACCACAGTTTGAAAGAATCAATTCTTTTTTTTTTTTTTAATTTTATTTTATTTTTAAACTTTACATAATTGTATTAGTTTTGCCAAATATCAAAATGAATCCGCCACAGGTATACATGTGTTCCCCATCCTGAACCCTCCTCCCTCCTCCCTCCCCACACCATCCCTCTTGGTCGTCCCAGTGCACTAGCCCCAAGCATCCAGTATCGTGTATCGAACCTGGACTGGCAACTCGTTTCTTACATGATGTTTTACATGTTTCAATGTCATTCTCCCAAATCTTCCCACCCTCTCCCTCTCCCACAGAGTCCATAAGACTGTTCTATACATCAGTGTCTCTTTTGCTGTCTCATACACTGGGTTATTGTTACCATCTTCTTTAAGTGTTCTGCCTTCTCCATGGTCCAACTCTCATATCTGTACATGACTACTGGAAAGACCATAGCCTTGACTATACTGCCTTTGCTGGCATGGTGATAACTTTGTTTTTTAAAATACTGTCGAGGTTTGTTATAGCTTTCCTTCCAAGAAGCAATTGTCTTCTAATTTCATGGCTACAGTCACCATCCACAGTGATTTTAGAGCCCAAGAAGAGGAAATCTGTCACTGCTTCCACCTTTTCCCCTTCTTTTTAAAATAATCAATGTATCCTTACAATTGTTACACATTTTCTTCTCCAGCAGAAAAATTTCTTTAAAATTAAATATCAGACCAAATTTCTTTTGAATCTGAGTCCTTGCACATTTACTAATTTTTCTTGAAACAACTTTATCCAACTTGAGGTCTGACTACACCTCTTGATTTTCAGCTTTTTAATCCAAATATCACGTCATCTATGAGAATTTCTGGAATCTCAAGACAATGTGTCTCTTTCCTGTGTCCTCTTGTAGCACCCTATAATTAACATTTGTATCCGACTTAATCACACAGTGTTTAATTGTCCTTTTACTTGCTTGCCCTACCTACTTTGCTTTAAGTTCTTGAAGGTTACCTTGTGTGTCTTATTCCTTTCTCCCCCCTGGGATCTATTGCCCTGCCTAAATAATAGATGTTCCAATTGTATGTAGAATGTGGAAAGGAATACATGAACCAATGAAAAAAAGTCTTTTCAACTTGTGAAAACAAAATCCCTTATATAGATGAAAGCATATTTTGTAAACTCTAGATTGTGGTTTTATTACTGTTGCAAATAGCTTTCTGTATGTCCTCTGCACCTGGCATTTTCCCTATACCTAACTCATGTTTAATAAAGGTGCCTAAATAAATGAGTGACTAAAATAGTCAGTCCTATAGTTTAAAAAAATAACATAAAGTAAGTTACCAGAGCATAAAAACATCTTATTGCAATATTGTTGTTTTTGAGCTAAATTAACTTTCTAAGTCACCTTTGCAGCATGCATTTCTTTACTTAGCTGAAAATATGCACTCTGCAAGTTTTAAAATGGCTTTCCTTTCTATTTGTCTTTTGCTTCTTATGAATTAGGCCAACCAGCACACATCATTTCTACACTACCCAAAGCCAAACTCTTAAACTGTTTCTATTATACATTCATTCCAATAGAAATAATGACTTCCATTTACCACGATGTCAGAGGCCAGTGAAGCCAAATCAGCTGCAGCTGCATTGTTTTATAACAGAAGATAATGTTATCCCCACTGTAGTTACAAATGTGATTTCCTCAGAGTTCAAATACACTTGGAGCTAAACTGTGATTTGATGTCTAATGGTCAACTCATGTTCTGGGGATTAAGTTAATTAAAACAGTTGCCCTACTCTATTAAAGCTCCCTGTAGACTAATTATTAAAGTGCCAAGCACCATTACAGACCTACAGCAATTTAAAGTCACAAAGGGAGTTGCTTATATTATGGGAACTCCAGAACTCAGTAGATTATCGCCGGTAGTAAAAGAACATGCACACTGAGAAGTAGATTACCTTCTCCACAGCCACAGAGCTATTATAAAATGTACAAAGGAAAAGCCAAATGCACAAGCATTTGGATTCATAGCCTTTAGAATCTGCAATTTCCAAAGCTAGTCAAATATCAGGAAAGCAGCTTGGTTAAGTGCAAAGAGCTCTATTCAGGGAATCAGGAGAGTAATGAGGAATCCCAGCTCTCCTTCTATCTGCCTGGGTAAGCTCAGATAATTCTCTTCAAATGCCTTATCTCCAAGTGAAGAGTATCTAAGTGACCAGTGATTCAATCTTAGCATATTTTGAGTTATGTCTTTTACCAAACAATGTCTTCGGATGTACAGTACAAAGGGGCGCCATGAAGTGGTGAAGGCAGTGACTAAACCATCAGACCTTCTCCTTTTTGGAAATCTTCAAAGAACTTTGCTTCCAGAATACACTTTAAAAGTTTTTGTATTCTTTACTGCGGCATAAAGGAGATGCTTGATGTTGTTTTTGTTTTTATTTTTGGTTTTCTGGAGAATCCCACAGAAGTCATAACCAAGCAAATTTACATCTTTTATTATAAGCTTTTATGTAACATACCTATTTTCTTTCCACAATAAATCAGTAATAGTCACAGTAATAAATCAAACATTTTGATATCTGTAATAATATAATGAAAAGAGCATTGGTTATAAAATTGTGTGTGTGCTCAGTCGTGTCCAACCCTTTGTGACCCCATGGACTACAGCCAGCCATGATCCTCTGTCTATGGGGTTTCCCAGGTAAGAATATTGGAGTGGGTTGTGATTTTTAACTCCAAATTTTAATAGCTTTGTGGGTTCAGGACAAATTGTTTTTCCTCTTGGAGTTTTGGTCCACACTTAGGATAGACAGATAAGTAGATAGATAAATAGATAGAGATATCCCATTTCATAACGCTATTGCCAGAACTGCCACTCATCCACCCATCATGCAGGGAGCAGTTAAAATTATTTTCCCACCACCTTTATAGAGCAAAGAGATAATATCTTTTTTAGAGCATGCTTAATATGCTGCTGCTGCTGCTGCTAAGTCGCTTCAGCCGTGTCCGACTCTGTGCGACCCTAGAGACGGCAGCCCACCAGGCTCCCCTGTCCCTGGGATTCTCCAGCAAGAACTGGAGTGGGTTGCCATTTCCTTCTACAATGCATGAAAGTGAAAAGTGAAAGTGAAGTCACTCAGTCATGTCCAACTCCTAGCGACCCCATGGACTGCAGCCCACCAGGCTTCTCCGTCCATGGGATTTTCCAGGCAAGAGGACTGGAGTGGGGTGCCATTGCCTTCTCTGTCATGCTTAATATAATTGGATTTTATTTCTGAAGGCTGGGCTGTAGTTTAAGACATTTAATGAATGAGTACATTGTATGTCATGTTGCATTCTAATTTTTAAAAATGTCATGACCATAAGCATAGGAACACCAATTTCGGGACTATTATGATGAGAAAAGCACAGCAAGGAATTGGATAGGTCTACAGGTAATTATTCTTTCAAGGTTATCTATGAGCTATCACAACAACCCGGTATTTGGCTACTCATATTACATGCCGTAGATTTTCAAGCCTGCAAGCCATTAAGGTATAGGACTTAGATCTTTTCATTTTAGGTATGTCAGTACAGAAGTCTTTTTTAAATCGGATTTTTATATTAACTTCCCATTTATGTAAGTTTAATATCAACTGGTAATATTATTGTTACTTGTCAGCCAGCAAATCAGTTTTGAAATCATTTTGTGTAGTCAATAAATCATCTTGTAAAATCCCCTTTCTCACTAGAGTTAACAGCAATGCCTATTAGGAGGCAGCAGTTTTCATTATTACTGCAAGAGGTGCCAGGGCGTCAAAGTATATAAGCTCTGGCAGAGCTCATTCATCAAGGTAGGAAATCTGTTTCCAGCATTAGAACAGAAACTGAGAAACACCAGAGACCAGAGCTTGGGTGAAAAGTAGAAATATAAAACAGGAAATAGAGTTACAGAGAGAAGAAAATATAGTTTATCTAAAGTTATATGTGAGAACTGATATATGTTATTGATATAACCTTTGAATATTTGATAAATATTGATAGAACCTCATATATTTAAATTTACAAATATATAAAAGTGAATGGCTTAATGTACAGAGGGCTATATTTTTTTTAATAAAATATGGTTGTTTAAAATATTTTAAAGCAGATTATTCATTTATTCTGATCATAAATCTACATATTTAGAAATTATATAGTATTATTGATTATTGATTAGAGGTAGATTGCTTTAAATTCAATAACAAGTTACACTATATCTGAAAACATGCAGCTAGAGTAAGATGTGTTACTCTTAGTAAGATCCTCAAGATTCATTTTGAGTTTTTCAGTCAAGTCAAACTGCATGCTACACTTATTTCTAAGAAGTATTGGTCACAAAAAATTAGTATTCATAGTTCCCAAGTAGATATAGGCCAGGATGCTATTCCCAAAGTAACTAATGAAATAATCCCAAAAATTTACTTGTTGATTCATTGGCTTTTTAAACAAAACTGTAATTGGGGTAATTTCACAGTTCTTTATTATCATTTAAAAATCTTAATCTATTATGCAGATTGGTTCATGTTGGTCCTATTTTAAAATACGCAAAAGTAAATAGACACAAAATGGCATCAGTCTCTTCATCTGGGCAAACATAATGACAGATAAATTATGTCCACTGCCAATCTGACAATAGCATTATTATCAATCATTAGTAAGATTTCAATTAGCCGTGGACCATTGCCTACCTGTATTGACCACATTAATTGGATAATAGCTGACTGTTCACTTAGTATGCCCTCTATAATAAACTATTAGTATCTATTAGGTATGCTGGTGGGGTAACTAATTTGATTTACCTTCTATATTCTTCCAGATATTAAATAGAATGCATCATAACAAATTACCTGGTTCTTTCAAACCTAGGGTATGTACCTACATAATTATTTAGGTTTGTTGGAAGGAAAGGAGAAAAAAGAGAATACTAAACTGATTTGTTCCCTAACATAAGCCTATTTCTTCCTTACAAATTTGGTTAGAGCTCTTCTCAAGATGAATGGGAAGTTCAGTGAGCATTAGAGGTTGTCTTGGCTGGGCAGATTAGATGGGATTTAGACAGCTGTGGAGACCAGACACTTTCTGGCAGTGCCTGTAGGCATTTTAGCTCTTAAAATGAGACCCCTTCAATGTCTAGCATGGCTGCTATAGAAAGAGTCTTACTTTTATAAATGATCTCTTTTATATGGAAGCCTCTCATCTTCAGTCTGACATCATAAATCAGAGTGAGCATCAGGAGCCTCAGAGAAGAGAATTATTTAGAGAGCTGTGTTAAATCACCACCCAGAATTTTACATAAAGCACTTGGTAAATCACAAAAATACAACAGAGCT
Organism: Bos taurus; assembly: GCF_002263795.3. Taxonomy (NCBI): domain Eukaryota; kingdom Metazoa; phylum Chordata; class Mammalia; order Artiodactyla; family Bovidae; genus Bos; species Bos taurus. The sequence goes on along the minus strand of NC_037333.1, from coordinate 47,803,674 downwards.
ATTTCATGATAACACAGTAAATAACCAACATCACCACTATAAATCAGCTTTTGGCGGAACTATATTTTTAGGCCTAACATCTCCAACATGAAAAACTCTCAATTGACCTGACGTGTTTCCTGTTGTTTTCTGGTTGCTGACTGGTGAGTGACAGCATTTCAAGTTATAGAGAAAATAAAGTTAGAATAAACATGTATAGGAGAACCACTGCAATGTCTGACAGCAATTACAATCAAAGCACACTATACTTTCTCATTGTCAAATGAATATGAGCTGGAACATCTTCAATACTGCTGTGTTATCATTTAAATGTGTTTCTAGAATATAAGACATTGGCAGTATCAGGCAACTGGGTTTTAATCACAACAGCAAAAATCTAGTTTTAAGCTCTGGTCCATTGCTTTCTGAAAGAACTGTCCAAAGAATAATAGAAAGCAGAGAATGCTCAGTATAATTTGCCTCCATAGCCTCATTTTCTGTAACTATCTATCCCTGACACTCTCTTTCTTCCCTTCTTTCTCCATATCTTCGTTTGCCCAGATTGCTGGAATTTAATTGTTTTTTTTTTTAATAGATTTTAGAATACATTTATTCCATTTATTTGACAGGAAAATAATTTTAACAAAAATTAAAATTTGTCATTTAATTTACACTAAAATAATACATTTTATTTGTTAAACTTATATTTGGCCATGAACAAAATAATAAACTATAAAAATACAACAGACTGTTTACAGTTACAGCAAATTGTGAATTTCAAATTCTTACATGTTATTCAATGCACATAGAATGGCTGATCATAGAGTAGCTGAAGCACAATGAAAGTGCTGCATCTATCTGATGCAAATAAATAATTTTTAATTACACAAGATATGTAGAAATAAGTCACAACTATCTTTTTAAATTATTAATAATACTGCTATTTTTCATTGTACATTTCTCAAAAACTACTATAAATGTATAAAGTACAAAGTAAAATGGAAATTAACATATTGTTTGAGGACACATGGCTGTGATGCACTGAATAATGCAGAAATCACGGAGGTGTTGATGGTGCACCTTGCTGGAATCTACCATTTTGGATTTGGGAGAAAGATGTTCACAAACATAATTTCCTGAAGGTGATGTCAGGAGAAGTTCTTGATGCTGTTGAGGTGAGCTTAGCACTCTGCAGGTTCCCAGGTGTTGGAGAAAATTATTGTGCTACAGAAGCTTGAAGCTGGAGAAGCCCCCGAGATGGTAGGAGTCAAACTCTGGAACAGTCTTGTACCCAGCAGGAGCCTGCTGAGATAGCGTACTAAAAGCAAGAAGAAAAACCTCTCTCTTGTAATGTCTCTCAAGTGCCCTCTCCTGCAAAAGTTAACCTGTACCAGCAGACAAAGAAAAATCATTTACAGAGCCCATCGCCATTTTCTTACAGCCAGCAATGAGGGATGAATTTGCAAGGAGATAGATTGGTGATTGGCACATTATTGTGAAAATAAACTAAAATAAGATTTGAGCAAAAATATGAAGAGACTGAGGCTTCCCAGTGACTCCAGTCATAAAGAATTTACCTGCCAATGTAGGAGACATAAGAGATACAGGTTTGATCCCTGGGTTAGGAAGGTGCCCTGGAGGAGGGCATGGCATCCCATTCCAGGATTCTTGCCTGGAATATACCAAAGACAGAGGAGCCTGGGGGGTTACAGTCCACAGGGTCGCAAAGAGTCAGACACGATTGAAGTGACTTAGCATGCACACACATGAAGAGACTGAAAGAATTATTCAGAAGAGGGAGGATACTTCCAGGCAGTCAGGGGCAGGGGCATGTTGGAGTGTCTCTGATGTTACTGAGACACAGCAAAGCAATCAATACGATTGGAAGAGATTGAAAGATAGTAAAATGATATCAGACAAAAAGAGAAAGGAAAAGATCAGCTGTATCATGTAAGGTACTTTATACTTCTGTAAGGTTTCCCTGGTGTCTCAGCATCTGCCAAAGCGAGAAATGTGGGTTTGAACCCTGGGTCAGGAAGATTCCCCTGGAGAAGGAAATGACAATCCATTCCAATATGCTTATGTGGGAAATCCCATCAACAGAGGAGCCTGGCAGGCTACTACAGTCCATGAGTTTGCAAAAGAGTCAGACAGGACTTAGCGACTAAACAAGAAGATGTTGACTCTGAGTGAGGTGGAGAATGATTACAGAGTTCATTTTGTCTTTTTAATCTTTAATACAATTTTAAAGGTCATTTTCCATTTACAGTTATTATAAAATTTTGACTATATTCCCTGTGTTGTACAATACATCCTTGAGCCTGTCTTACATCTTGCAGTTTGTGCCTCCCATATCCTCACCCCTACACTGCAGAGTTTTAAGCAGAGGAGGGCTATGATTTGACATTCATTTGTAATATTAACTCTGACTGCTATTTGAGACCAAAATATAGACAGAGTGGGATCATTCATATTTGGGAAGAATATGTCAGAAAATTATTGCACTAAGCCAAATGAAAATTAATGGCTCATGTGGAAATATTAGCAGTGGAGTATACCAGCAGTGGTCAGCTTACAGATGTACTAAAATTTGAAATAATCAATATAACTTCATGATGATTTGAATATGGAGCCATGGATAGCTTCCAGGTTTTTGACCTATGCAGCTAGAATTATGGAATTGCCATCAACTTAAAAGATTTCCTTCCAGTGGAAGGGAAGAACAGTTTTAGTCATACACATTTTTATGTCTACTAAGGTTTCTCAGGTGGCTCAGTAGTAAAGAATTCACTTGCCAATGCAGGAGACGCAAGAGATACGGATTCAATCCCTGGGTCAGGAAGATCCCCTGGAGTGGGAAATGGCAACCCACTCCAGTATTCTTGCCTGGAAAATTCCATGGACAAAGGATGAATCCGGTCCATGGAGTAGCAAGGAATTGGACCGAGTGAGCATGTATGCACTCACACTGCACTGCATTAGTTGTTCATTTGGAGATGACAGATGAATGTCAAGCAAGCAGTTGGATATGCACATCTGAATATCAGCAAAAAATCTGAGCTGGAGATATAAATTATCAATTTTGAGACATATAAATGTATTTAGTGGCCTTCAACAAGAGAGTAATGGCAGAGAGATGAATTGAGGTACAAGAACTGAATTCAGTTCTCCAATGTTGATAGGTTTCGAAGAGTTTGAGATAGTAGTAAACAAACTGAGAAGCAGCAGCCAGTAACACAGAACAAAAACCATGGTGTCCTGAAAGCCAAGTGATATGGTAAATCAAGGAGGAAAGAATGGTCAACTATTTTATCTAAGTAATACATTCTGATTGAGCATCATATATATCAACTGAAAATGTATTGGTAACCTCGAGGAAAACAATTTCTGTGTATTAGTTGGAACAAAATTCTAACTCAAATAGAAGTAAAGAAGCATTGGGCAAAGAGGAGTTGACAGCATCAAGTGTAAATAGGTAGGACTTTAGGACTTTCAAAGAAGAGAAACAAAAATATAGTATGTGAGAAAAAGTGGAAATTCAGCTTTGTGTTCTTACAGTTTTTCTTGTCTAATTATATTTTTAACTGACAGTATTTTCAGAATTAGCATATAGTTAGTAGAAAAGATAGGTAATTTTTAAATTATTACTGATGATTATTTTGTTTTTGATTTTACAGTTTATAGTTTTAAATAAAAATATAAATTGAATTTACCAAATTATTTTTGTCTTACTTTTACTTCCTTGAATTATACTTATATTGAATTACATTATTCTTCATATGAATTTGTTTGGGCAAACCCTAATATCTCAGAATATATGATTCTTTTGTGCATTATTTGAATTCCTCTATTTTTAAAGTAAAATTTAGGATTTACATCACATTTTAGATATAAAATAAAATGGAATTTCTGTGCTTTGGGTTTTTAAAATAATATATATATATTTTGGAATTAATTTATTTTTAATTGAAGTATAATTTCTTTACAGAATTGTGTTGGTTTCTGCCAAATATCAACATGAAATTTCTGTACTTTGAGTTTTTTTCAGTCTGCTGTACTCTGTCAGGTATTGATATCAGTGTTGTAAAAACAAAAAATCTGGATATTTTCCTCATTTTGCTCATGTATAAAATTAAATTATTGAAAAAATAATCATGTTGAAAGTTGAATTTTTTATATAAAAATTATTGATGGTTAAATTTTAAAACAAATATTATCTTAAAATAATACATCATTTAAGTTTCAAATTTATTAACATATTTTGTAGATCTGTTTATTATGATTATTTAACACCAATGCATATTTAAGGCTTTACTTTCTGTGTTTTTATTTGTATTAATTCAATTTTTTTTTGTTTGTTCAAAGTAGAGTTTTTGACCTTTTAATAATCTTACTTTTAAAAATTTATTCAATAATTAATGTCTAGCATTATTTTTATCATTTATGTTTACTTTGGTCATCATTAATTTTATAATCTATATATTTCATTTTTTTGCCTTCAGTAACGAAAGTGTTGAATTCTATGAATATTATTCTAGCCATATTTCTTACCACAGCCAACACACAAAATAAGAACTAGCATCTTCATGACTGGCTCAAAACTGTGCATGTGTTTGGTACTATTAAACTGAACACTAATGCATTTGGGCATGCTACAGATATCCTTATATAATCTCACCCTATGAAAACAAGCAGTGATGCTAGAAATGAAGATGGGTGCAGTGCTAGGGTAACTGGAGCAGGTCAAGCCAAGAGTAAATCTCCTACTTAAGATGACTCAAGAGTGTATTCCCGTGTCAGACTGAAGAACTAAACATGCTCTCCACTAGAAACCCATCATTTGATATTGACATACAGAAGACAAAAGAGAAACAACAGTCGAAAAAGGATTTACAGAGACAGTCAAGCATGTCTGGTAACCTCTAAATTCTCTCCATAGGGAGAAAAGAACCTAGCAGAATCCATTACTACCACACACTACACACATGTGCACAGACGCATAAATACACACACACGCACACAGCAGTGGGCTGAGGAAAAGGAGTAGGTGAGTGTGTGTGTGACTGGAATTTTTAAGTTGAATGAAAATCTATCTTTTGTTTTGTCTTAAATGACTAATCTGCTACAGAAGCCCATGATTGATCAAACAGTAATAAGAAATTGAGATGCACCCAGTTTTAACTAAATAAATATTAGGAAAAATAACTTCATATTGTCACACTATCAAATCAAGATCCTGTAAAAACTGGATTGCAGCTTCAAGAATTTAGTGTTTTCAGAGCTTTTTGAAAAAGTTATAGAAAGATATTTTTAAAGGAATTCCTTTAGTTAAAAGTGAAAGTGAGAGACCCCATGATTCTGCCCTTGGTAATTCCAAGATTATTTAGATTCTCTTTTCAATCTTCCTTTCCATTTTGACTATGAAGGCAGGTGCCATGTCCAAGAGCATGATTTCTGTAAGTTGGCTTTTTTTTTTTTTTTTGTAACTTTTAGCATACCTATGGCTGCTAGTTCCCCCAAATGCCTAGTTTAGCACAACTTAGTTTTCTATCTGCTCTTATCCTTTTTTAAAGAATTTTTGCATATGCAGCATTGCACTGGGGTAAAAGGCTGTCAAGAGCAGTACATACAAGATCTTAAGAAAATCCAGATTGACTTTGTACCTAGCAAAGGTTTTCTGGTTTTTCGTTGTTGTTGTTGTTTTTGTTTTTTTTTTTTAATGTACTTAGTTGTCAGGAATTTCAACCACATATATAAACCACAAGAAATCAAGTTTGCAAAGTTAAAAAGTTGTCAGAAATAGATTTTCTTACTTGTGGACCTACCTTGAACCTAACAAATTTTGAGTCAACAATGAAATATTACATTTCACACTAATTGTCTCCTTTATCCTTAATTGCCAATTGGAGGTATTGGTAGTGAAGTGCAAGTAACTTTCATTGATGATAACAATTGTCAAATAATTGACATAATTCTCTGCTGAAGTTAGATTAAATTGACATGTTTTGAACCTCAATCCAATTGCAGAATTTCACTGATCTTTACTTACTTAAAAAGCTTTCCCTACCTACTCATAAGTTATTTTTTCATGTTCTGTTTTATACCAGAATTGGCACTGTATAGCATTTGATGTGCCAGCTGCTAATTAATGGAGTAAGTAAAATCTGACTTTTCAGTGATTAAAAGTTCTAACTCTTTATTCAAGTTTTATTTGCTATTTTAATTTTTTTCTTTGATTTAAAATACAGCTGGCAGTGGGTCATCCTGGAACATAGATTTTCCTTCCTGACCTTGAAAGAGTTGCATTTCATTATGAGGTTGATAGCCACCTAGGACCTTAAAAATCTGTAATTCCCAAGTTTATGAATTTTGTGAATTATGAAAAAATATTACTTGGTAATGCTGAGGCTAATAAAATGAATACAGAATTCAGTATTATTCACTCTCTGATGTATCTCACTGCAGCGTTAATTTTTAAAATTATACTCACCACTTCAGTGTGATTATTGACTGAATTATGCTATTCTGTCAAAGGCCAATTTCCACCGCAGTCCTGTGGGAAAGAAGACTTACTATTCAGTTCATTACATTTGTCCTATTAAGTCTAAAAATCTCATCAACTCTCCAAGTTCTCAATTTCTATGGCTCATAGGTGAGCTTATTGATGTATCTTACCACTCTGCATTCCTCACTGCAGTGAACACTGTCATTCAATTGTCCCTAATTTAAAAGGAGTTCAAAGTTCAACTCCGTAGAATTATAGGGGTCAGAAGTTATAAACATGTTACTGCCATTTCTGCCAGTCTATAGTTTAATTTGTAAACTGGATCTTGAAAAACGTCTGTCATGTGAATTTGGCTCCCTTAAAACACAAATTGCTCACACATGTATTGTCATTCATTTCTTTGATTATCATGATTATCTCAGTTTTACAGATGAAGAAATGAAGGCCCGGGGAGTCAAAGTATATTATTTGGGTCACTCGATTTACAAACTTGGTCATGTGATGCAAAGAGCTGACTCATTGGACAAAACCCTGATGCTGAGAAAGACTGAAAGCAGGAGGAGAAGGGGAGGGCATAGGATGAGATGGTTGGATGGCATCACCGATTCAATGGACATGAGTATAAACAAACTTTGTGAGATGGTGAAGGACAGAGAAGCCTGGCATGCTGCAGTTCATGGGGTCACAAAGAGCCAGACACGACTTGGCAACTGAATAACAATGACACTTTACAAACTTGATAGCAAAATATGACTGTATAAACCCTATTTCACAATTTCTCATCTTTCTCAAGAGATGCTTTGAGAGCATACGTTCTAGATCAAGTGTGGCAAGGTGTAAACTCTGGCTTTGACCATGCGCCATTTGGGCAGCCTTAACAAGTTTCTTGTTCTTTTTGTACCTTCGTGTCTTCATCTGCAAGACTGTGAATAATATACCATTCATATAGAGTTGTGAGGTTAAAATAAGTATGACATTTAATTGAAAGCACTTGAAGGTTTGGCATATATACACTATCATGTGTAAAATAGCTAGTCAGAAGCTGCTATATAGCACAGGGAGCTCAGCTCAATGCTCTGTGATGTCCTGTGAGGGGTGAGATGGAGGGATCTGGGAGGCAGGCTTATGGCAAAACCAATACAATATTGTAAAGTAAAAAAAAAAAAATAAATAATAAAAAAATTAAAAAAAGATGAAACCAAAAAAAAATAAAAAACTTTGTAATAAAAAAAAAACAAACACAAAAAAGGAAATATATGTATACATATAGCTGAGTCACATATTGCACAGCAGAAACTAACACAACATTGTCAAGGAACTATACTTCAATAAATAAATAAATAAAAAGTATTTGAAATCCTTCCTGGCACATCCTTGCTTTCTATTAAGAGTCAACTTTAATAATTATCATATTGAATTCCTTTCAATACTAAATTAGAATTATGCTAATAGAATATACAATAGCAGGATAGCATGGATGTATGTCTTCCATCTTCTTTCTAGGATGATTACTTCATAGCATAGATAGCCCTTCTTGAAGAGCAGAAATTTTTCAGGTAAAATGGCTTAAAATGCTTTTTTTTCTTTCTGTTTTGAGTAGTCTAATGATAGCCAATATATTACAGTACTTTTTCCTACTCCAGTTGTGAAAAAAAGAACCATAACTAGCCTAGCTAATTATTTATGTCATAAGGCATGTCTTAAAGTGCACTTAAAAACAATTAACTTGCAAAGCAACAATTGCTATGCTTTCTAATGATGGTCAAAATTCTAGTAGCAAATGAGGTCTTTAAAATCATGTTTGTTTTTGTTGACATGTGTCAATTGTTTATGTTATGAAAGAGCAGAGGGTGGGTTGGATGTACATTAAAATGACTGAATTAACAAAACTATAAAAATGGTAAGTTGTTACTTTTGCAGTGGTTTCTTATTCTTCCTTTTGATTTACAAGGATGAATTAGCCAATTAGTAATGTTTCAGTGTCATGAGAAGAGGTAGGAGGTTCACAATCAAAATAAAGGTAAGTTTTAGGAAGATCTCCTAAACTGGACTAATGTATGTCCATTCATTCAACACCACAGACAATTAATTACCATTTCATATTTGATTTATGTTAAATCTTTATTGTTGTTGCTTAGTCGCTAAGTCGTATCTAATTCTTTTGCGACTCCATGGACTGTAACCCGTGAGGCTCCACCATCCATGGTATTTCCCAGGCAAGAATGGGTTGCTATTTCCTTCTCCAGGGGATCTTCCCAACCCAGCAGTTGAACCCACATCTCCTACATTGGCACGGGGATCCTTTACCACTAAGCCACCCGGGAAGCCCATATTAAGGCTTATCATGGCCTGAATGTCAGTTCTGGCACTTGGAAGAGGTTTGAACTGTGTAAAGTTGACAAACTTCCCTAAACCTCAATTTACTCACTTACAAAATAGATGTAGTTATATTTATCTCAGAATACAGTTGTGAGTGTTAAAAATTAATTGATAGATATAAAGAACTTGACACATTACCTAGGACAGAATATAAGAATTTTAATGTATTTAGCTATTATTACAGAATTGTCAAAAGTTTTACTTACCTGTTGACATTTATAATATCAATATCACTAAATATTATGTTCAAATTAATTATATTTGAATATTTCAGTCAACATTACATTTCTATAAAGTTGGAAATTTCTATATGTTGAAAATTCCCTTTCCAAAGTGTCACTGATTTTTTTTCTCAGTTTCTAGGAGGGAAAGAGAGGATCTCTGTATCAGTGTTAGAAAGAAGACGAGAAATAAAATCACTGAGAATTTATGCAGATGAAAATGTCCATTAATAATTTACCTGGCTATATAATTTGAGGTCTGAAATTATTTAAATTGAAGAAGAGTTATATTGACTTTGAAATTTCATTGTTATTGGAAAATTCAATGCCATTCTGACAATACGTGTTCACAAATACGTAAGAAGTTTGGTGGACCTTGGGGCAGGTCTTTTCTCATCTATTTATTTGGCTGGATGTTATGAAAGAGCAGAGGGTGGGTTGAGATATGAAAATTGAGACATGAAAATCTACAATTTTATGACATTCAATCAAGGGAAATTATTTTAATAGTTTATAATTTATTCAAATCATTTTTCTTTCCTCCACATTGAAAAGTCTACTATTTAGACATTAGGTTTTCTATTCTAATCCTGTAAGCATTTTTTTATCTTATTTTTATTTCCTTTACTCCCATTTATTTTTTGTTGCTTTTATCTCTGGAAGATATCATTAACTTTTATTATTATCTTGTAACTTTTATTTATTTAATTTTTTTCACATTTTGTGTGTCCACAATCAGTTTAAATCTGAGTGGGTTTTTATGTTTGTGTTTGTTTTGATTTGTTTTCTTCTTTTCTTTCATGGTTGTAATCGTCTTTCTTACCTCTCTGAGGACCGTTCTTAGTAGCTATTTTTAATTTTCCTTCTTCCTCTATTGTATACCTTTTTCCTTTGATATCTTTTCTGATACTATTTTTCTTTCTTTTTTGATTTATCTATTTCACTGTGACTAGTTAGTGATTACATTATTTTGTCTTATTTGCCTTTTTAAAAATTTTGCAGTCTGTCTTAGTTCACTTGTCCAATATCTTTGATTCTTGGCTATCAATTGCAGTTAAAGAACTAGGAAATAAAATGCTTAATTGGAATCTCTTTATGCATTTCTAGTTTACAGTAGTCAAGATATAGAAACAACCTAAGTGTCCACCAAGGGATAAGTGGATAAAGAAGTTGCATCATGTATATATATACACTATTATATAAATACATTTTATATATATATATATATATATATATATATATATAAAATGGGATTGTGCTTAGATATTAAAAGTTGTACTGCCATCATTTTTTATATTTTCTTTGTCCTTGTGGCTTAATCCTTTTACTTATCCCCTTATAGTACTTTAATGGGAATCAGGGAGAGTAAGCAGAAAGTCAGTAACAAAATAGGCTATTTTCCCAGTATAAGAAAAATAAATAAGCATATAAATCAGAAGGTATAAATGCCAAATGCACAGATGATGCTACCCAAAACGTAAGTGTCTAGATGCTCTTCATACCCAATCCCAAAGAGTAAAAAAAATTACATTTCTTCAGAATTCTAACCGTTGAGGTACAGATAGTGAAGTAGCCAAGAGGAAATGACCATTAAATAAAATATTGGTTTGGACATCAAATAGTGACATGCATGTGTGCTCAGCTGTGTCCAACTCTTTGCGACCCTATGAACTGCAGCCTGTCAGGCTCCTCTGTCTATGGGATTCTCCAGGCAAGGATATTAGAGTGGATTGCCATTTCCTTTTCCAGAAGATCTTCTTGACCCACAGATTGAACCTGAATCTCCTGTGTCTCTTGTATTGGCAGGCAGATTCTTTATCACTGAGCTACCTGGGAAGCTCCTAAATAATGACATACATACTGATAAATATTTCTCCCAAATGCATGAATTGGAATGTTCATGCAGTAGTGATTAGGAGTTCTAGACTCAACCTCTAAATGTATTGTTTTTATCACTAGCATTTAGCTGTGGGCACTTTCATAAAATCATTTACAAGCTATTATACCACACAAAAAGGAGTCTGCCTAGAAATTAATGCTTCTATCTCAGCCCTTTGCCAAAACCTCATTCTTCCAATAATAAAAGTAGGGGCAGCATATGATAGCATACTTTGATAGTTTGTGACGATTAACTGAGATAATATGTGTGAACGTGCCAAGAGTTGTACAAACAAACCACTTCTGTCTTATTGTGAAATGGCCCAGCTTCACTGTCTTTCCCTTGTCTGCCTTGATTTCTATTTCTTTGCAAATGCATGTAAAACAGTGCACTTCCCCTAAAACAATAGTTTCTTGGCTTGGCTTCTGTATCAAATCTCACTCTGTGTATCTCGTTTTGATATTGAACTAACTAGCAAGGCAGCAAGGGAAAGTGACAATTTCCTAGGAGAGTCAATGTGTTGAGATAAAAGTGCCTGTCAGAATCCCATTCCCTAAGGGAAGAGTGAAACTTGCACATCAGAAGAGGAGGAGATGGGCCAGCTTCTGTCCCTAGGTGCTGACGCATGAGGCTCAAGGCTGAACACTTAGGTCAGGCAGCAAAAGGCAATTCATCAGGGCCCAATCAGCACCTGTCATGCCTGCTTATCATAATTATATGTCTTAATATTTTCATGGATAAAGTAGGAAGGTAATTATTTATCAAAATCTTGTACTACAGTATATTACTCAGCTTAGAAATAGATCTTAACATTTCACAAGGTATGAATTAGATTGAAAAGTGATTTGGTAAATGAAACCTTTTAATCATGGCACCTAATTATCTCGCATTTTCTTTTCTGCCCTCCTGGATTCTCTCACGTCGCCCCCACACCCTCTTTCTTTACCTTACTCTCTGCCTCCCACTTCCACCCCCTCAAATCTAGCTTTCCAGGCATCTTTTGGGAGCACAGAAGAGCCATGTGTGACAGTTCTCAACTACTTTAATTCAGACTTTCACCTTTCAAGTATTATAATGAAAGCTCAAGCATTGGCACAAACACAATGTAAACCCTCTGTCTTACCTTTATGGCTTCACTGACCCAAAATGTAATGAAAATATACCACAAATTTGACAGTGGAAAGCTTTAGAAGATCTCTTTCATTTTTTTCATTTACATTATTATGTTTTTTTCTTTCTTTCTTTGTAGAGGGAGTAAACTGCTAGAGCCAGGGTCTCCTAATTATATCTATAACCTTCCTCATTAATTCACGTTTCATTTATTCAGCCCCCAGTATGTTCCAGTTTCTTTGGAAGGCCCCTGAGAGTACCAGTAACTGTGAGACATTTTCTTTGTTCTCAGTTCAAGAAGAGGTAGACCTTAAAGGTAGAGACAGAATTTAAATGAAGGAATCTTTATAGTATGATAAGTACTCCACAAAGAGATAGTATAGTGCCCTATGTTTGCAAAAAGAAAAGTGAGTTTTGATATCTGAGTTCAGGTAAGTTTCATAAAGAAGGTCAGGGCTGGTTTGAATCTTTAAATGAATGTCATTGCTCACCAGGTGGATCCAGGAAAAAGCATGAGAATGGTGAAGTTTGTAGATATGAAAGAACTTTCCTCATTAGAAAAAAAATAAATAAAAAAACAAAGCATTTCCAGAAAATACATTCAGATCGGATCAGATCAGATCAGTCGCTCAGTCGTGTCCGACTCTTTGCGACCTCATGAATCGCAGCACGCCAGGCCTCCCTGTCCATCACCAACTCCCGGAGTTCACTGAGACTCACATCCATCGAGTCAGTGATGCCATCCAGCCATCTCATCCTCTGTCATCCCCTTCTCCTCCTGCCCCCAATCCCTCCCAGCAACAGAGTCTTTTCCAATGAGTCAACTCTTCGCATGAGGTGGCCAAAGTACTGGAGTTTCAACTTTAGCATCATTCCTTCCAAAGAAATCCCAGGGCTGATCTCCTTCAGAATGGACTGGTTGGATCTCCTTGTAGTCCAAAGGACTCTTAAGAGTCTTCTCCAACACCACAGTTCAAAAGCATCAATTCTTCAGTGCTCAACCTTCTTCACAGTCCAACTCTCACATCCATACATGACCACAGGAAAAACCATAGCCTTGACTAGACGAACCTTCGTTGGCAAAGTAATGTCTCTGCTTTTGAATATGCTATCTAGGTTGGTCATAACTTGCCTTCCAAGGAGTAAGCGTCTTTTAATTTCATGGCTGCAGTCACCATCTGTAGTGATTTTGGAGCCCAGAAAAATAAGGTCTTACACTGTTTCCACTATTTCTCCATCTATTTGCCATGAAGTGATGGGACCGGATGCCATGATCTTCGTTTTCTGAATGTTGAGCTTTAAGCCAACTTTTCACTCTCCTCTTTCACTTTCATCAAGAGGCTTTTGAGTTCCTCTTCACTTTCTGCCATAAGGGTGGTGTCATCTGCATATCTGAGGTTATTGATATTTCTCCCGGCAATCTTGATTCCAGCTTGTGTTTCTTCCAGTCCAGCATTTCTCATGATGTACTCTGCATATAAGTTAAATAAACAGGGTGACAATATACAGCCTTGATGTACTCCTTTTCCTATTTGGAAGCAGTCTGTTGTTCCATGTTCAGTTCTAACTGTTGCTTCCTGTCCTGCATACAGATTTCTCAAGAGGCAGATCAGGTGGTCTGGTATTCCCATTAGTCTCTATAAATGACTGGAGATGAGAGTTGGGCAAAGGAGGAGACTAATTAGTTTGGTAGTTTTCTATGCCAGAGGAGGGAAATTAAACTTTATTCCATAGGCTATGAGGGACATGAGATGCATCTTTTGGCAGGGTACTGTCATGCTGAATTGCATTTTAGGAAACTAACCCTATGAAGTGATGGTTGGTTGGGGAGACATAAGGAAACCTGGAGATGGGGCACTAATTAGATTGATCTCACAGTAAGTCAAGCAAGAGAGAATCAGGGACTAATACAAAGTTGTCACAATAGATGCCAAATGAAGGGAATTCTCATAAATGATATGAAAGTGTAGACTAGATCATGTTGGAATGAGAGAGATGGAGGAAGAAAGGGTTGCTACCAGGTTTCTGGCTGAGATTAGAAACACAAAGAGAACAAGGAAAGGTGTTGACTTTAGTTTTCAGTTTTGAACACATTGTATTCATCATTATTCCACTCTTCTTTACCTATTTTCATCTTTTTTCGAGATATCAAAAAGATTGGAGCTTAGCATTTTAACTCCTGGCTCTACTTGCTTGAAACTATACTGCTTTGAGGACCTGGTTAATATGTCTGTGTTTCAAATTATTCATCTATCAAATAGGATCAATTATAGTACTTAACTGGGAGGCTTATTTATAGTTTATTGGCAGGATTTGGCACATAGTAAATGCTAAAACTGTTTATTGTTGTTTTTGTGTTAATATTGTTATTATAATTATCAGCATAATTCTTAGCTAGAGGCAGAAAGAAAATATAACTAATATAATTTACGATTCTAATGTCTCAATGATGCTGATTGCAGCCATGAAATTAAAAGACACTTACTACTTGGAAGGAAAGTTATGACCAACCTAGATAGTGTATTCAAAAGCAGAGACACTACTTTGCCAACAAAGATCTATCTAGTCAAGGCTATGGTTTTTCCACTGGTCATGTATGGATGTGAGAGTTGGACTGTGAAGAAAGCTGAGCACCAAAGAATTGATGCTTTTGAACTGTGGTGTTGGAGAAGACTCTTGAGAGTCCCTTGGATGGCAAGGAGATCCAATCAGTCCATTTTGAAGGCAATCGGTCCTGGGTGTTCTTTGGAAGGAATGATGCTAAAGTTGAAACTCCAGTACTTTGGCTACCTCATGTGAAGAGTTGATTCATTGGAAAAGACTCTGCTGCTGGGAGGGATTGGGGGCAGGAGGAGGAGGGGACGACAGAGGATGAGATGGCTGGATGGCATCACTGACTCGATGGACATGAGTTTGAGTGAACTCCGGGAGCTGGTGATGGACAGGGAGGCCTGGCGTGCTGCCATTCATGAGGTCGCAAAGAGTCGGACACGACTGAGTGACTGAACTGAACTGAACTGAACTGAACTGAATGTCTCAATTGCTATAAGTTTTCCCTCTCCACGTCACAGCTCCAATATTAACCTCTATAGACTGTGCTTTTACTCTTACAAAATAAGTTTATATTACTTTATTGGCTCTATTTTCTCAAACTTCATCCATTTATATAAACTTTTCCTTGCCTGGAACCCTCAGTAAATACTTTTTTCATCTACCTCTCCCCTGTAATCCTTGTCTTTATGAGTTCTACCACTGAAGGTCAAAATAAAATGACATTTCTCTCAAAAGTCCATTCTGAAATATCCATTCAAATATTTGCATGGTTTCAAGACCAATATTTACTTTTTGTCTTTTAAGGAGTTCATATTTCCATTTTATATTGCTACGAATTATATATAAATATGCACATACAAATGTACACATACCATCCATCTTTTTTTAGTTCCTCAAAGGTAGATCTCATGCTTTAGACCTTTATTTTTTATCATTGAAGGAACTGAGCATATTGACTTTTTCATAACAAGGATTCAATAAACATATATTGAAAAAATAAATGCATTACTTAAAGAGAGGGTTAACCACTCAATTCTAACCCAAATAAGTATATATTACTAGATTTTAAACCAGTTTAAATTTTTAGAAATAAGAATAGAGAGTCAGGATCTAGGTCTATATGCCCTCCAGTCCTGTGTTTTGTTTTTTCTCCCTTGTTTCAGGTGATGGGGAGAAGGAGAGGATGATGTTTAAGATTATGTTATTTCACTGCTGATTTTAATCATTAAGAATAAAATGTTCTAACCAATTAACATGTTAGATTTTTTGTATGTATATAAAAGTAAAGAGAGAAAAAATGATTTGAAAAAGAAAACAAAACAAGAAAACAGGCCAGAATAAAATTAAGTAATAAAAAAATAATAATCATCTAGGATAACTTTGGGGCTTCCCTGTGGCTCAGACAGTAAAGAGTCTGCCTTCAATGTGGGAGACCTGAGTTTGATCCCTGGGTCGGGAAGATGCCCTGGAGAAGGAAATGCAAACCACTCCAATATTCTTGCCTGGAAAATCCCATGGACAGAGGAGCCTGGCAGGCTACAGTCCATAGGTTTGCAAAGAGTCGGATATGACTGAGTGGCTTCACTTTATTTTCAGGATAACTAAAGAAGCAAAAACGATGCTAGAGAGCAATCTAACATAATGTCTGTATAAAACATTAAATGCAATGATAATATTGTATTTATCCTACTTTTACTCAGGAGTAGTTGCTTAAACATTGTAAACAATGTAGTTGATTCTTGAAGACTTTGTTCTTATTAACCTTCGTAACTTTGATTTGTAGAAATATTTTAATGTTTTGTGTAATGACATTAGTAAGCAAAAGTACTTCTAATTCATAACTAGGCTAGGCAGCAATTGATCCATTGAGACTGTAGGATTCCCTTATGCCATTTTTTAATTAGAAGCTTTTCAGCTTCTCTATGGTTCTGAATTCCATAGATTTCTTATACAATGAAAGCTTGTTTGTCTTACAAAGGTGATATCCTATCAGATTCAGTTCATGTGACAGCCCTCAAAATGCAGCTTCTCCATTGGCTTAAACTGGATTTTTTTATTTGGTTGCACCAAAATGACATCTTATATTTTTCACAGATGTTTGCATGGATGAGAATTGGCAGATACATTTCTCCAAAGACAAATTTGATAGGTTTTTCCCATCTCCTCTGTTATTTTTCAGATTATTCCATTCAGAACATATTAGTATATATTTACTAAGAAATAAAATACTTAAATTTCACTCCAGCTATTAATCATATTAGCCACAAGTCTCAATGTTATAAATGTCCATGAAAACAGAGAGAAGGAGGTGGAAGTATATGACAAATTAAAATTATATAAAATTTAAACTTGAGTTTCCATAAATAAAGCTTTATTAGAACACTGATACACTCATTCATTTACCTTTTGTCTACATTTTTAGCTCCTGAGGCAGAGTCAAGTAGCTGTGATAAAGCCCAAAATATGTACTATCTGGCCCTTTACAGAAAAAAAGTTTACTTATCCTTGGTATAGGCCCTTCATATGCAGGTCTGTAGTATTGAATGCCCTTATTATTGATTTCTGTGCTCCCTAATATTTTTCTCCTCAAATCCATCTTTTTCAGAGCCAGTAGAGTGATCTATCTAAAATGAGAATCTAGCCTTGTCACTCTCTTAATTAAAGCTCTCCACTGACTCACCACCAACTCCAAGACAGTCCAAGCTTTGTGAATCGGCACATGAATGGTTCAGGAATCTGTTGATCTATACTTATTCACCCCAAACCCTTAGCCACACTCTGGATTGTTGTGAGAAATTCCTGTGTAGAGGAAAGGAGAAGCCATGCTTGCTCCCTGAAATTACCTATTTTAATATAAAAAAGAGTGAAGAAATGGAGAGACAAGACAACCTGTAGAGGAAGAGGTTATAGCTGAGGAAGGGCCCCCACCTCATGGGAAGATCCCACACAGCTTAGAGCAGTATGGTAGAGTGCATCCAAGTCAGCAATGGGACAGAGATTACTGGTGGAGATGGCATTGCCAGTCATGGACATCCAGCAACAGCCAACAATAACTGGAACTCCATTTGCTGGAACTATTCTGTTCCAGGCCCTGTGATAAGTATTGGGCAAACAGAGAACTTGATAAATAAATAAGAATGTTAATCAGTATAGTGGAAATCCACTGCTGACATTAGCTCAAGGCCCCATGGAAATGCAAAGGGAGGGCCCCCTTTTCAAGATGTGGAATGCCAGGTAAGATATCCTGGAAGAAATGACCTCAAAGCAAGCATGGCTTTTTTATTACTCAAATCAAATTTTGGGTTTCAAGCTGAAGAAATGTTTTCTGCAGAGGTTTGGTTAGCAGGAAAGAGTGTAGGAACCATAGGAAAACATTTAAACACAGTCTATCTGAAGGTCAGAGTCTGTACTTTATCTGCTACACCAGAGTTACTATTTCTGAGATTTGGGGCCACTGTGACCAGTGCTGGATCTATCCATGCATGGCATTTGATCAAAACATGAAATCCAGCTACATAGCTCTCTCTCTATCTAAAACAAAGACATTTGAAAATTAAATGTAAGTGAGAGTTAATGTTGAAAATGTACATAAAATAAGAGTGTGCACTGAAGATTCTGTCTTTGGTGGACCCACACAGCATGGCTTAGTTTCATTGAGTTAGACAAGTCTGTGGTCCGTGTGATCAGATTGGCTAGATGTCTGTGATTGTGGTTTCAGTCTATCTGCCCTCTGATGCCCTCTCTCAGTGCCTACCATCTTACTGGGGTTTCTCTAACCTTGGATGTGGGGTATCTCTTAACAGCTGCTCCAGCAAAGCGCAGGCACTGTTCCTTACCTTGGAAGTGGGGTAGCTCCTCTCATCTGCCACCCCTGACCTTGGACATGGGGTAGCTCCTCTCAGCCACTGGCCTGAATTGCCAGGAGAAATATCAATAACCTCAGATAATGCAGATGACACCACCCTTATGTCAGAAAGTGAAGAACTAAAGAGCCTCTTGATGAAAGTGAAAGAGGAGAGTGAAAAAGTTGGCATAAAGCTCAACATTCATAAAACTAAGATTATGGCACCAGTCCCATCACTTCATGGCAAATAGATCAGGAAACAGTGGAAACAGTGGCTGACTTTATTTTTTTGGGCTCCAAAATCACTGCAGATGGTGATTGCAGCCATGAAATTAAAAGATGCTTGCTCCTTGGAAGGAAAATTATGACCAACCTAGACAGCATATTAAAAGGCAGAAACATTACTTTGTCAACAAAGGTCCATCTAGTCAAGGCTATGGTTTTTCCAGTGGTCATATATGGATGTGAGTGTTGGACTATAAAGAAAGCTGAGTGCCAAAGAATTGATGCTTTCAAACTGTGGTGTTGGAGAATACTCTTGAGAGTCCCTTGGACTGCAAGGAGATCCAACCATTGTAAGGGATATCAGTCCTGAGTGTTAATTGGTAGGGCTGATTTTGAAGCTGAAACTCCAATACTTTGGCCACCTGATGCGAAGAGCTGACTCATTTGAAAAGACCCTGATGCTGGTAGGGATTGAGGGCAGGAGGAGAAGGGGACAGCAGAAGATGAGATGGTTGAATGACATCACCAACTCAATATACATGGGTTTGTGTGAACTCCAGGAGTTGGTGATGGACAGGGAGGCCTGGCATGCTGCGGTTCATGGGGTCACAAAGAGTCGGACACGACTGAGTGACTGAACTGAACTGAACTGAACTGAAGATTCCATAGCAAGGAGTGAACATAAAGAGTTTACATTCAGCATTAAATCCTTCTGTGGGAATCCTGGAAGGGTATGGGAAGATCTAGTAGTTTCCATTCCTTTTCTCCTTTTAGTAACACAATGAGATATTTATGATGAGGTCCTGAAAAAAAGTGACTATGGCACTCTTATACAAACGAATGAATAGAAATTTGTAGAGGCTGGCTAGACATTCTAAAATTTCCAGAACATTTCTCAGAAGTTTATGATTGTCATTTGGAGAGTGAATAATGGATCATTACCTCATTAAGGTAAACATCCCTCTTCTCCTTTTGTTCCAATGTGACAGTCACCCTGTGCCAATGCCTCATTTATTCTGTCATGTTCCTGTGTATTCTTGATCATTTACGATACTGTGCTTCCTTATTTTTGTTTTTCTGCAATATTTCATCTGTTTTGCACAACTGTCTGAAACTTGGGAGGAAAGAATCATGTATCCTTGAAACTATTAAATGTAAAAGACTACACTGCTCAGAAAAGCCAGCTACTCTGCTAGCAGTCTCCTGTTTCGGTAGATTAGATAGGACAATGCATGTAAAGTCTGAGCATAGCCACCAGTACATAGTAGTCATTCAAAGCATATTGGCTGTATATTTATCCAGTGTTTTTATTATTACCATTCTGAGTTTCCATGGTGTGACAAGCACTGTAAAATATGAGCCATACCAAGTATGACTAAGGAAGTGTTGCAGTTTTTTGCAATGTGTTGAATCAGGAAAAGAAATATCTTAAAAATTAAGTAATTTCCATTTTAAGGTAATTAATCTATGATATAGGAGATCATTTTTAAAGTCTTAAGACAAAAATAATGTGAAATACTGTTGACACAGTATTTTTTGGAAAAAAAGTGTGGTGGAGAAAGTGATAAGATACACATTTGAGAATTTGTTTTACTTCCTTTTGCCTTTTTTAGAATTTAACCTTTTGGAATTTTCATTCTCCATGTGATATAATGGTCTTGAAAGTGTTTGTGTAAGAATAACAAGATATAAACAAACCAAAAAAAATAATAACATAAAAATCTGAAATCAACTGTGTTAGACAAATGGAAGACATTTTTTAATGTCCTGTTGGTTCATTATATAGGGCTATTTTATGCAAGATATTTTCAATCAAATTATCTCAAACTGTCCACTTCAACTAATTGCTTGGATACGCTATGATATTTAGTTCTTAACTACATATGCATGGGGCTCTTGTCTAAGCCATAACACTATGAATAAAACGTGAGTGCTTTGAAATCAGAAAAATGTGAGTTTACTCACCATTTACCAGCCATGCCAACTTGGGTAACTATTCTGTGACTCATATGTCTCTTCTACAAAATGGAAATACCACCTAAGTCACAGTA
The DNA here is from genome assembly GCF_002263795.3 of Bos taurus. Taxonomy (NCBI): domain Eukaryota; kingdom Metazoa; phylum Chordata; class Mammalia; order Artiodactyla; family Bovidae; genus Bos; species Bos taurus. The sequence goes on along the minus strand of NC_037333.1, from coordinate 47,782,928 downwards.
TTACTGTAAGAAGTAATAGGCAGTCGTGCTTAATACAGTTCTTGGTACCAAACACAAGCTCAAGAATGGCAGTGCTGCTTGTTAGTGTTTTGTTCCTCTTGCTCTTCATCATGATCATCATCATCATAGCCATAGACCTCTCTCCTTTAATGTTTAAAAAAAAAAGGCAGTGAAATATCAGCAGAGAAAATTGTATGACATATTATAACTCAAAGTATAAGAATATGAGGTCATATAAAAATGAGAATCAGATGAACATTTATTCTCTGCAGAATAGAGAGCAACCTTGAGACACTGATACTAGAAGTACAAAACCCATAATTATACAGCCGGCTCTGTTGAAAGGTCAAAATCTTTTCTAGCTTGGAATAGTGAGTCCTATGTATAAGAAGCCACCCAACCTTCCTCTCAATATCACAAAAAGATGAGTAAAATCTCTGTACTTGTCCTGAGTTCTTAAGCATAATTCAAAAATTATTTTAACAACATATTTTATGTCAAATAGTCTTTTGTGATACAGCGTAAGGAAGTAACAATCTTATAGACTATTCTTCCTTAAAAGAAAAATTACTAAGTCCTAAGCAATTGACTCATACACACATGTTGAGTCTCAGGCATTTTCTAGTTGGTGACAAGTTGTATTAATCCATCAGGAAAACAAGCATTTTAAGAAGCTAAGCTTCTAAAATTTATGCCTGTTTAGGAGGGATTGGGGGCAGGAGAAGGGGATGACAAAGGATGAGATGGCTGGATGGCATCACTGACTCGATGGACGTGAGTCTGAGTGAACTCCGGGAGTTGGTGATGGACAGGGAGACCTGGCGTGCTGCAATTCATACGGTCGCAAAGAGTCGGACACGACTGAGCGACTGATCTGATCTGATCTGAGGTATTTGGGAATTCCCTGGTGGCTCAGATGGTAAAGTGTCTGCCTACAATGAGGGAGACCTAGGTTCAGTCCCTGGGTTGGGAAGATTTCCTGTAGAAGGAAATGGCAACCAAGTACAGTATTCTTGCCTGGAAAATCCAATGGATGGAAGAGCCTGATAGGCTACAGTCCATGAAAAGAGCAACTTCAATTTTAGGTATTTCAGTTCAGTTCAGTCATTTAGTTGTGTCCAACTCTTTGCGACCCTATAGACTGCAGCACACCAGGCCTGCCGGTCCATCAACAACTCCCAGAGTTTACTCAAACTCATGTCCATCGAGTCAGTGATGCCATCCAACCATCTCATCCTCTGTCGTCCCCTTCTCCTCCCACCTTCAATCTTTCCCAGCATCAGGTCTTTTCAAATGAGTCAGTTGTTCGCATCAGGTGGCCAAAGTATTGGAGTTTCACCTTCAACATCAGTCCTTCCAATGAATATTCAGGACTGATGTCCTTTAGGATGGACTGGTTGGATCCCCTTGCAGTCCAAGGGACTCTCAAGAGTCTTCTCCAACACCACAGTTCAAAAGCATCAATTCTTTGGTACTCAGCTTTCTTTATAGTCCAACTCTCACATCCATACATAACTACTGGAAAAACCATAGCCTCGACTAAATGGACCTTTGTTGGCAAAGTAATGTCTCTGCTTTTCAAAATGCTGTCTAGTTTGGTCACAACTTTTCTTCCAAGGAGTAAGCATCTTTTCAATTCATGGGTGCAGTCTTTTCATTTCATGGGAGCCCAAAACAATAAAGTCTGTCACTGTTTCCCCATCTATTTGCCATGAAGTTATGTGACCAGATGCCATGATCTTAGTTTTCTGAATGTTGAGTTTTAAGCCAACTTTTTCACTCTCCTCTTTCACTTTCATCAAGAGGCTCTTTAGTTCTTCTTTGCTTTCTGCCATAAGGATAGTGTCTTCTGCATATCTGAAGTTATTGATATTTCTCCTGGCAATCTTGATCCCAGCTTGTGATTCATCCAGCCCAGTGTTTCTCATAATGTACTCTGCATATAAGTTAAATAATCAGGGTGACAATACACAGCCTTGACATACTCCTTTTCCTATTTAGAACCAGACTGTTGTTCCATGTCCAGTTGTAACTGTTGCTTCCTGACCTGCACACAGATTTCTCAAGAGAACTAACACCCAAAAAAGATGTCCTTTTCATTACAGGGGAATGGAATGCAAAAGTAGGAAGTCAAGAAACACCTGGAGTAACAGGCAAATTTGGCCTTGGAGTACAAAATGAAGCAGGGCAAAAGCTAATAGAGTTTTGCCAAGAGAACACACTGGTCATAGCAAACACCCTCCTCCAACAACACAAGAGAAGACTCTACACATGGACATCACCAGATGGTCAACACCGATATCAGATTGATTATATTTTGTGCAGCCAAAGGTGGAGAAGCTCTATAAAGTCAGCAAAAACAAGACTGGGAGCCGAGTGTGGCTCAGATCATGAACACCTTATTGCCAAATTCAGACTTAAATTGGAAGAAAGTAGCGAAAACCACTAGACTATTCAGGTATGACCTAAATCAAATCCCTTATGATTATACAGTGGAAGTGAGAAATAAGTTTAAGGGACTAGATCTGATAGAATGCTTGATGAACTATGGACAGAGGTTCATGACATTGTACAGGAGACAGGGATCAAGACCATCCCCAAGAAAAAGAAATGCAAAAAAGCAAAATGCAAAATGGTTGTCTGAGGAGGCATTACAAATAGCTGTGAAAAGGGAAGCAAAAAGCAAAGGAGAAAAGGAAAGATATACCCATTTGAATGCAAGCTTCCAAAAAATAGCAAGGAGAGATAAGAAAGCCTTCCCATAGAATGGGAAAGACTAGAGATCTCTTCAAGAAAATTAGAGATACCAAGAGAACATTTCATGCACAGACGGGTACAATAAAGGACAGAAACAGTATGGAGTTGAAAGAAGCAGAAGATATTAAGAAGAGGTGGCAAGAATACACAGAAGAACTGTACAAAAAATATCTTCATGACCCAGATAATCATGATGTTGTGATCACTCACCTAGAGCCAGACATCCTGGAATGTTCAACTGGGCTTTAGAAAGCATCACTACAAACAAAGGTAGTGGAGGTGATGGAATTCCAGTTGAGCTATTTCAAATCCTGAAAGATGATGCTGTGAAAGTGCTACACTCAACATGCCAGCAAATTTGGAAAATGTAGCAGGGGCCCCATGCCTGGAAAAGATCAGTTTTGATTCCAATTCCAAAGAAAGGCAATGCCAGAGAATGCTCAAACTACTGCACAATTGCACTCATCTCACACGCTAGTAAAATAATGCTCAAAATTCTCCAAGCCAGGCTTCAGCAGTATGTGAACCATGAACTTCCAGATGTTCAAGCTAGTTTTAGAAAAGGCAGAGGAACCAGAGATCAAATTGCCAACATCTGCTGGATCATCAAAAAGCAAGAGAATTCCAGAAAAACATCTATTTTTGCTTTATTGACTATGCCAAAGCCTTTGACTGTGTGGATCACAATAAACTGTGGAAAATTCTGAAAGAGATGGGAATACCAGACCACCTGATCTACCTCTTGAGAAATCTGTATGTATGTTTAGGTATTTACTTAATTGCTAATTCCCAAACTTGCTTTCTCTCTGCTGCCAACAAAGAGTAACACTGAAGTAAGCCTAATTTGAGTGTACCTGCAGGCAAACAGTAACCAGTTTAAGGGTGTGACATGGTATTTAGACAAGCACTAAATATTTAGGGGCTCCATGTAGAAAAAAAGAATTCTTACTTACATTTGAATTTATAATTTGCTACTGTAAGTATATTTGTTACTATAAGCCCTACACATAATTTTTTTAAATATTGAAACTTGCTTTTATTGTAGAACATATTGTGTCTATGTATATACAGATATGTACACACATACATATCTGTGTATTTTATATATGCACATATATGCATCTTTTATAAATGCATTTAAGCATATATATATATATATATATATATATATATGCTGCAACAGATATTCCCCACATATACTATATATAAACATGTTAAGTACATAAAAATATATTCTTTTTATGTAGCTTATATATAGCCTTGTATAGTGTTTTCTGACAACAAATGTATGATTTTTTTCTTCTGACACCATTTGTTATTTTTCCATGCCAAGCAATTCTCTAAATTTCTCTTAATAACTGAGAGGAGATGGAGGGGGATAAGGGAATGAGAGTAAAGAAAGGAAGAAGAGGAAGAAGAACAGCAACAATTACTAAAGCAACGCCAACACCCCCATGAGCCCCTATCAATTTATTCTACTTGTTTCACTCTGTTTTTCAAGGAGGGATGAAGAGATAGTATAAGTGACTTACATTATTGAGAATTATGGCTTTGATATCTGGAAGATGACGTATAATACTAACATACATAAGTACATTCAAGTTCTCATTTTTGGAATTTAATAATCAATTAAAATGTACTCAGCAGTTACTAGCTATTTTAAATTTTGTTCATCATAATATTCAGCATAAAAATCATAAAGTCTTGATGATAGATTTAATACATCATATCTGGAAACAAGTACATGATAAATCTTTTTCAGAGGAAATAATCAAGAGGAAGTGACCACTGGTTGACCTGTGAGCTGGACCTGGGCAATGCATGCTCCTCATCTCCCCTGTTCTCAGAATGTGCATTCTGCCCAGCAGGAGCCTTTTTTAAGGACACAGACTTAAGAGAGCAAAGTGCTGTTGGGACCTTCTGGACAGTGTGTGTGACTGAACCCAGTTAAGGACTCTATATTAAATTTTTACAATTCTGATGGATGGGTTTGGAGGTCTATTGGTTATGTGGCCACCCAAGACAAGCCTCATAATTAAGTCTGCTTGCTTATTAAAACTATCATTGACCAATCTGGAGTGACCTGCCTCTTTCTTCAGTCTCTTCTTGCCCTCCAGGTACAGGGGCCAGTTTGAAATTTCACTAGGGAACATACTGAGGTTTCAAACCAATACTATCTTGAGTTTTATTAACAGGAGTTACTTTATGTAAAGATGTAGTTTTTTAACTAAAGGTAATTTAGAAATAACAAGCAGGGAATCACTCACTCAATCAGTAGATACTTTTGAGACCTTACAATGTACAAGAGATGACTAAAAGCATTAACTGGGTGATAAAGCTTTGGAAAGCATTTATTTGTTTCTGCTTCTTTTTTGTAAACATTGCTTAAATGTCTGCTATCAAGAATTAAACTACTTTAAATCTAAAGCAAAATTTAGAAAAGCAAATCTAAACATGGCTTCCTTTGAGTAGTTAGGTAACGACCAAAATGAAAGTTGGCCTTGGAGAGCCAAGCACAGCTTCCCATAAAGAGGGCCTTCTGAAAGTGAAAGGTAGCGAGAATTTGCCAAGGAAAGAGTGAAAAGAAATAGTGTAATGGCATAGGCAATGCAAGGTGATATGAAAGAGCATTTGTTTCCTAGCTTTATATTGAGCCCACTATTTTCCAGTAGTTATGTACAGATGTGAGAGGTGGACCATAAAGAAACCTGAGTGCCAAAGATGCTTTTGAACTGTGGTGTTGGAGAACTCTTGAGAGTTTTGGACTGCAAGGAGATCAAATAAGTCAATCCTAAAAGAAAGCAATCCTAAATAGTCATTGGAAGTACTAATGCTGAAGCTGAAGCTCCAATACTTTGGCCACTTGATGCAAAGAGCAGACCCATTGGAAAAGACCCTGATGCTGGGAAATGGGAAAAATAGAAGGAAAGGAGGAGAAGGGGACAACAGAGGATGAGATGGTTGAATGGCATCACTGACTCAATGGACATTAGTTTGAGCAAACGCAGGGAGATACTGAAGGACAGGGAAGCCTGGAATGCTACAGTTCATGGGGTTGCTAAGAATTGGACACAATTTAGCAACTGAACAACAACACTTCAAATAATATGAATGTATTTTCTTTAATTCAGGAAACTAACCTACTTCATTGTTTCTGAGGTACAGCACATATGTGTAAAAAGGAATGATGTAATGGAGGTGGGCAGGTGTCCAATTATGAAGGCTTCATCTATCATGCAAAAGGCACATAATTTTATCATAAGGTTCTAAGAGCCACTGGAAAATCTGGATCAGTAAGCAAGATGACTATATTTAAATTTTAGAAAACTCATATGACAGAAATTAAATGGCAGGGTGACAATTATAGTGGGGAGATATTAGAAGCAGGGGTTCTAACACAGATTCTAAATTTAATATTTTCAGAGGTCTTGCTGCCTACCTGTCCTTCATTTTTTTCATTTTGGGCCTGGTCTGCATCGCATTTCTGGGTGGATGCAGAGGATATTTAGGGAGCAGTTAGGATCAGGGTCTCTGAAGCCTCTTGGCTTTGAACTGAGCTTCATAGATCACTATCCACATGAACCTGGAAAATTATAAAACTTCTCTCTGCCTCAGTTTATCATCTGTAAAATGAAAAAAAAAAGTGAAAATATCTAGCTGGCCATGTTATTTTAATAATCAGATGAATCAAGAGGTTGGAACTGATTTATAAACACTATTGATACTTTGTATAAAACAGGTAACTAATGAGAACCTACTGTGAAACACAGGGAACTCTACTCAATGCTCTGCCATGGCCTAAATGGGAAGAAAATCCAAAAAGAGAGGGGATATATGTGTATGTGTAGCTGATTCATTTTGCTGTACAGTAGAAGCTAACACAATATTGTAAAGCAACTGTCAAATCAGATCAGATCAGTCGCTCAGTCGTGTCCGACTCTTTGCAACCCCATGAATCGCAGCACGCCAGGCCTCCCTGTCCATCACCATCTCCCAGAGTTCACTCAAACTCACGTCCATCGAGTTGTTGATGCCATCCAGCCATCTCATCCTCTATCTGAGGTTATCGATATTTCTCCCAGCAATCTTGATTCCAGTTTGTGTTTCTTCCAGCCCAGCGTTTCTCATGATGTACTCTGCATATAAGTTAAATAAGCAGGGTGACAATATACAGACTTGACGTACTCCTTTTCCTATTTGGAACCAGTCTGTTGTTCCATGTCCAGTTCTAACTGTTGCTTCCTGACCTGCATATAGGTTTCTCAAGAGGCAGGTCAGATACTTCTATAAAAATTACAAAGTAAAACAATGTTTTAAAGAATCAAATGAATTAATAGTTTAATGTGCTAAATGGAGTTTCTAGATAAAATACAGAATATGCAGTTAAATTTGAATTTCAGATAAACAACTTTTAGTGTAAAATGTCCCAAATATAGCACTCTGTACTGTGCTTAGTTGCTCTTTCGTGTCTGACTCTTTGCGACCCCATGGACTCTAGCCAGCCAGGCACCTCTGTCCGTGGGATTCTCCAGGCAAGAATACTAGAATGGGTTGCCATGTCCTCCTCCAGGGGATCTTCCCAACCCAAGGATCAAACCCAGGTCTCCCACATTGCAGGATGATTCTTTACTGACTGTGCTACCAGGGAAGCCCAAGAATACTGGAGTGGGTAGCCTATCCCTTCTTCAGGAAATCCTCCTAACCCAGGAATCAAACTGGGGTCTCTTGCATTGCAACTGGATTCTTTACCAGCTGAGCTACCCTAAATAGTACATGCTGCTGCTGCTGCTGCTGCTGCTGCTGCTAAGTAGCTTCAGTCGTGTCCGACTCTGTGTGATCCCATAGACGGAAGCCCACCAGGCTCCCCCGTCCCTGGGATTCTCCAGGCAAGAACACTGGAGTGGGTTGCCATTTCTTTTGCCAATGCACGAAAGTGAAAAGTGAAAGTGAAGTCACTCTGTCATGTCTAACTCTCAGCGAACCCATGGACTGCAGCCTACCAGGCTCCTCAGTCCATGGGATTTTCCAAGCAAGAGTACTGGAGTGGGGTGCCATTGCCTTCTGGGACATATTTAAATTTTAAAAATAGATTGCTCGTTGTTTACCTGAAACACCACATTTACCTGAATATCTTGTACTTTATTTGCTAAATTTGCTAAAGACTTTCTTGTACATAGTAAGCAGTACAGATGTGAACGCTTAATAGAACCAGCTTTTTTCTCTCATTTACAATTATATCTCAGGCACCTGTCTAGTGCTAGGACCTGAAATCTCTTTTTAGAATCTCCAGGATTTCTCCTTTTATGAAGGTACATTGTCCAAGTTCTCTGAAAATGGACACCATTATTCTGATTTCTATGAACCTACTTATTTGGTATGACAGTTGAAATTGTGCTTTAGGGCTTCATAAAATAATTTACCCATGAACTTACAGAGAATTTCTCCAATTTTTCTGTAGAGCCGCTCTCAAGAAAAGCATTCAATAGAGTTCAACATCTTTGAAATAATTATGCACTTAAGTGAATTAGCCCAGAGCCTAGAGTTATGAGAAAGTGTCTCCCTCCTGAATAACTATGCTGTCTTCTTCTGCACTTCTTTGTTAGTTTTTGAAGAAACTCAGAGTTACGTTTTCTCTTTCTTTTATCTGTTCTCTTTATTGTCATCTTAGAATTTTGACACTTTCCTATTACTTTCATTGTAGTATTTATTTTTTATTTTTTAGTATTTGAGCATATTATTTCAAAAGTTCTCAAATTACCTGAAAAAAAGAGACAACTTTTATATGTGTTTAAGAATCTGTATGAAACTCTAAAGTTCTAAACCCATTCCTATGCTAAATATATTTTCTCTGATAGTTTACTGAGTTTCCAATGCAGTCCTTCAATTCTGTGTGCCCCTACTACTCAATTATAACAACAGAAACCATGGTCTAATAATGAAATAATAAATAAAGGGATTATCCTATTTTCTCTAGTTTTTCTTCCTATCTTGACAGTCAACATTGTTAGAATTATACATGTAAGGTTAATTATTCCATAAAATAAGAAGATAGTTATTTGTATCTTTTTTGTTTTATTATTTATTTTACTGTGATATCTCCTTTTGGTTTTATTCTGTTTTTTCCTTTTCCACCAGTACTTTTTTGACCATTAGTTACACACATGCTTTAAGATGGAGTGACATAGAATCTAATGAATTCATTCACAGGGAACTGGCTGCATTGTTAGTCTTCTCCTTCATGGAGACACATATTTGCAACTAAAGCCTGAAGTAAAGGGACATTGCTTAATACCAATGCTCTAATACACCCAGGAAAATATCAGTCATTGTGGCACCAAAGTCTGATGGAGGCTTCGGAGTAGAAAATTACCTTGTACATTGAGTCAGAGCACACCAGCTCTGCTTCTCTAGTGCACTCCCTAAGTCTGCAGACTGACTCAGAAGAAAGCTCTTTATGAAGCTTCAAAAGAGAAACCAAGAAGCCCTTTTTTCCTCCTTTGTCAAGAAAAAGAATAAAATCTCAAGGGTGACTATTTATTAAATCTTAGCTCACAGAAAAAAGCAAGCTAGTAGTGGTATTTTATTGTAGATAATATTCATTGTTTAATAACAGAATATACAGAAAACAATGTCAGAACCAAGAAAGCACAATCATTACAGAAAGAAATCCCAAAGCTTCTTTTAAATTAAGGAAAACATATTCCCTCATCTCTCTCAGAATGACACACTATAAAGCTTTAAACACCCTTGTTAACAACTTTATGAATATTAAAGAACACCATGAAATCTTTCCTTTAAAGAGGTTATTTATTATTTAATGCTTATTTTATTTTTATTATTGTTGCCAAGCAAGCAACTTCCTGGTGGTCAAATAAGAATGTTTTCATATTTTAGTGCTACAACATTAGTTCATCTATTATTAATACAGCTCATAAATACTATCACCATCAAAAATAGCCTCAAACAATCTTATCTGGGCAGACTCAGACTTCACTTCTTCCCCAAGGGTTTCCAGTTTCTAGACTATAATTAGTTGTCATCTATTCTGATGGAGAAGATTCTACCAACTTTACCCATGTCTCAATAATGTTCTTGACAGTTTTTATATCCTGAGGCAACCTAAACAGTTTACTAAGTGAGACCCACTAGTAGAGAAGGAAGAGATAGAATGGGGGAAAGGGGAATGTTATTTTTAGCTAATTAGGTGTTTCTGTAGTAGTATTTTCCTGAAACCATTAATATTTTGCTAAATGTGTGACAAAGGTTATGTTACCCTTTAAAACAATTGTAGTGACTTGTTTTAACACCTTGATTGTACATCTATCTGTATGAAAAAGGAAGTATTTTCTGGCTAATGAAGGGCCCTCCATTAAAAAAAAAAATTATTCTTTTAATCCTGGTAGCTCAGCTGGTAAAGAATCTGCCTGCAATGCAGGAGGCCCTGGTTCAATTCCTGGGTCAGGAAGTTTCCCAGGAGAAGGGATAGGTTACCCATTCCAGTATTCTCTGTCTTCCTTAGTGGCTCAGACAGTAAAATATCCACCTGCAATGCAGGAGACCTGGGTTCCATCCCTGGGTTCAGAAGATCCCTGGAGGAAGGCATGGCAACCCACTGTATTATTCTTGCCTGGAGAATCACCATGGACTGAGGAGCCTGGCAGACTACAGTCCATAGAGTCGCAAAGAGTCGGATATGACTGAGAGACTGCTGCTGCTGCTGCTGCTAAGTCGCTTCAGTCGTGTCCGACTCTGTGCGACCCCATAGACGGCGGCCCACCAGGCTCCCCCATCCCTGGGATTCTCCAGGCAAGAACACTGGAGTGGGGTGCCATTTCCTTTTCCAATGCACGAAAGTGAAAAGTGAAAGTGAAGTCACTCAGTCGTGTCTGACTCTTAGCGACCCCATGGACTGCAGCCTACCAGGCTCTTCCATCCATGGGATTTTCCAGGCAAGAGTACTGGAGTGGGGTGCCATTGCCTTCTCCGGACTGAGAGAATAAGCACACACATTTAACACTTGCATGTCTGTCAAATATTGCAAATGTCATATATTTCTTAAAACAATTCATTGATATAATAAATGGCCATATGAAAATTTTATTAGATTATATGCCTGGTAAGTAATAATACTTCATAGTTACAGTTAACATGAAGAAGCTGGTTTTTCTATGACTATTTCATAGATATGGATATATGAGCCGATCTTCCACTGTACAAGCACTATGAATTCTGAAGAAAGGCTAAAAATAATCATAGCATAATCAAGCTGGGCTTCACTATCAGCGTGATGGTGAAGGTGGGAATCATCTTGTTTTAGAAAGCAGATCTTGTCTTTATCATGCATAGCTGTTTTTCAACCTACTTGATTGTACAAGATGTGTTTGTGTGTGTGTATAATTTTAAAATTTGAACACCCTCTGTGTTTTAAGGACAATGCTCCTATTCTTGAGATAAAGCTGTGAAAAATACAAGCCCAAGTTCTTAAGATTCAAGTTTTTGGAACCTGAGTCCATAAGTAGATAAGTAAAGTGAAAATGAAGTATCCTGTCATGAGTACTCTAGTAAATATTCCAACATTCAGAAAGGGGGCACCACATCCAATTCAGAGGGGAGATAAAAGTGAGTATTTAGTAAAGTTTTCATAGAAGAAATGACATCTATACTGAGTCTTGAAATATAAATAATACCTTCTTAATGTGAAACTTGAAGTGGAAGTACAGATATATCTTAAATTAATAATTCTGATAGTATGATATTTCCTAGAAATTTCCATTGTATCTACCTTTAATTCTAACTCTGATTGTGTTTTTCACCTTTCTACACTCTTCAGACTCGTCTTGTTTTATGGGGGCAGTGGAGTGGAACGGGTGGTATAGCAGGAAGTGAAGAAAACCATGTTTTTGGAGATCACAAGGGAAAAGGCTCATCTTTTGTTGCAATAAAACACACTAGTTAAAAAAGTATGGCCTTGGGCTTTTTGTGGTGGATTTCTGGCTCCAGTGCAAATTCTATGTGTCACTTTGAACAAATTACTTAATCTCTCTTTGTTGAAGTCTCGCTATATGAAATATTGTCATCCCACAAGGCTGCCATAGTGTTCAAAGATGAGTGATTAAAAATGTATTATATGGGGGAGGAGCTAAGACGGCGGAGGAGCAGGACGGGAGAACACTTTCTCCCCCACAAATTCATCAAAAGAACATTTAAACGCTCAGTAAATTCCACAAAACAACTTCTGAATGCCGGCAGAGGACATCAGGAACCCAGAAAAGCAACCCAAGTCTTCGAAAGGAGATTACAAGCCCTACGGTAACTCCCCCAGCGGAGAAGCAGCACAGACGCCTGCACACGCCACTAACAAGCGGGGGCTGGGCAGGGAGGCGCGGCACCGGCTGCATCACTTAGAGTAAGGATCTGGCCTGAATACCCTGAGCGCTATCTGAGCAAAACAATTTGGACTAGCAAACCAGACTGTGGGATATCTACCATGCAAAAAGCCAGCCCTAACCTAAGACACCACCAGGCCCACGCACGGAACAAAGGACTGAACAGAGATAGCCGGCTGCAGACCATCCCCCTCCGGTGACAGGCAGCCAGAGCCGGAAGGGGGCAATCGCAGCCCCAGAGAGACATTATCTATAAAACTGTAAGCAGGCTTCTTTGCTAACTAAAACTTCTTGGGGGTCTGGGGGGTCAACATCCGCCTGAGAAGGTGCACCGGTTGTACACCTAGATAACCGAGCGGCGGGGAGGCGATAAGTTGCAGCAATCGCACTCACCAAACACCTCATCACCTGAGCTGCTCAGACCTGGGAAGGGCACAAAATGCAGGCCCAACCAAGTCTGCGCCTCTGAGGACTACCCGAGTGTCTGAACCTGAGCGGCTTGGACCTGGGAGGTGCAAGCAGCCCAGGGCCAGCCATGGATGGTTCCCGGGGGAGCAACCTAGAGCCTGAGCAGTGTGGGCAGGGAGCCTACACGCGCCGTGAGTGGGGGAAGACCTAGTGTGGCTGAGGTTCTGCAAGCACACGTCAGTGTTATTTGTTTGCAGCGTCCCCCGCTCTCCACAGCACGACTGAACAAGTGAGCCTAAAACAAACAAAAAAAAAGTGCCCACCACCATCCCCTTTGTGTCAGGGTGGGCAGAAACCAGACACTGAAGAGACCAGCAAACAGAAGAAGCTATAACAGAGGGAACCACCTTGGAAGCTACAGGCAACAGATTAAAACCCTGTGATGTTTTATCAATGGTGCTGTATAGAAGGAGAAGTTTCGAATCTACTGTAAAAATAAGACCGATAACTGGAAGCAGGAGGCTTAAGTCCAAACCCTGACTCCAGGGAACTCCTGACTCCAGGGAACAGTAATTTTCAGGAGCTTATCAAACGCCTCCATACCTACACTGAAACCAAGCACCACACAAGGGCCAACAAGTTCCAGGGCAAGACATACCAAGCAAATTCTCCAGCAACACAGGAACACAGCCCTGAGCTCCAAAAGGCTGCCCAAAGTCACCCCAAAACCATAGACATCTCATAACTCATTACTAGACACTTCATTGCACTCCAGAGAGAAGAAATACAGCTCCACCCACCAGAACACCGACACAAGCTTCCTTAACCAAAAAACCTTGAGCCACCTGTACAAACCCACACACAGCGAGGAAACACCACAATAAAGAGAACTCCACAAACTGCCAGAATACAGAAAGGACACCCCAAACTCAGCAATTTAAACAAGATGAAGAGACAGAGGAATACCCAGCAGGTAAAGGAACAGGATAAATGCCCACCAAACCAAACAAAAGAGGAAGAGATAGGGAATCTACCTGATAAAGAATTCCAAATAATGATATTGAAATTGATCAAAAATCTTGAAATCCAAATGGAATCACAGATAAATAGCCTGGAGACAAGGATTGAGAAGATGCAAGAAAGGTTTAACCAGGACCTGGATGAAATAAAAAAGAGTCAGTATATAATGAATAATGCAATAAATGAGATCAAAAACACTCTGGAGGCAACAAATAGTAGACTAACAGAGGCAGATGATAGGATTAGTGAATTAGAAGATAGAATGGTAGAAATAAATGAATCAGAGAGGAAAAAAGAAAAACGAATTAAAAGAAATGAGGACAATCTCAGAGACCTCCAGGACAATATTAAACACTACAACATTCGAATCATACGGGTCCCAGAAGAAGAAGACAAAAAGAAAGACCATGAGAAAATACTTGAGGAGATAATAGTTGAAAACTTCCCTAAAATGGGGAAGGAACTAATCACTCAAGTCCAAGAAACCCAGAGAGTTCCAAAAGGATAAACCCAAGGGGAAACACCTCAAGACACATATTAATCAAATTAACAAAGATCAAACACAAAGAACAAATATTAAAAGCAGCAAGGGAAAAACAACAAATAACACACAAGGGAATTCCCATAAGGATAACAGCTGATCTTTCAATAGAAACTCTTCAAGCCAGGAGGGAATGGCAAGACATACTTAAAGGGATGAAAGAAAACCTACAGCCCAGATTATTGTACCCAGCAATGATCTCATTCAAATATGAAGGAGAAATCAAAAGCTTTACAGACAAGCAAAAGCTGAGAGAATTCAGCACCACCAAACCAGCTCTCAAACAAATGCTAAAGGATATTCTCTAGACAGGAAACACAAAAACGGTGTATAAATTTGAACCCAAACAATAAAGTAAATGGCAATGGGATCATACTTATCAATAATTACCTTAAACATAAATGGGTTGAATGCCCCAACCAAAAGACAAAGACTGGCTGAATGGATACAAAAACAAGACCCCTACATACGCTGTCTACAAGAGACCCACCTCAAAACAGGGGACACATACAGACTGAAAGTGAAGGGCTGGAAAAAGATTTTCCATGCAAACAGGGACCAAAAGAAAGCAGGAGTAGCAATACTCATATCAGATAAAATAGACTTTAAAACAAAGGCTGTGAAAAGAGACAAAGACAGTCACTACATAATGATCAAAGGATCAATCCAAGAAGAAGATATAACAATTATAAATATATATGCACCCAACATAGGAGCACCACAATATGTAAGACAAATGCTAACAAGTATGAAAGGAGAAATTAACAATAACACAATAATAATGGGAGACTTTAATACCCCACTCACACCTATGGATAGATCAACTAAACAGAAAATTAACAAGGAAACACAAACTTTAAATGATACAATAGACCAGTTAGACCTAATTGATATCTATAGGACATTTCATCCCAAAACAATGAATTTCACCTTTTTCTCAAGCACACATGGAACCTTCTCCAGGATAGATCACATCCTGGGCCATAAATCTAGCCTTGGTAAATTAAAAAAAAAAATTAAGTCATTCCAAGCATCTTTTCTGACCACAATGCAGTAAGATTAGATCTCAATTACAGGAGAAAAACTATTAAAAATTCCAACATATGGAGGCTGAACAACACGCTGCTGAATAACCAACAAATCACAGAAGAAATCAAAAAAGAAATCAAAATTTGCATAGAAATGAATGAAAATGAAAACAACAACCCACAACCTGTGGGACACTGTAAAAGCAGTCCTAAGGGGAAAGTTCATAGCAATACAGGCACACCTCAAGAAACAAGAAAAAAGTCAAATAAATAACCTAACTCTACACCTAAAGCAACTAGAAAAGGAAGAAATGAAGAACCCCAGGGTTAGTAGAAGAAAGAAATCTTAAAAATTAGGGCAGAAATAAATGCAAAAGAAACAAAAGAGACCTTAGCAAAAATCAACAAAGCCAAAAGCTGGCTCTTTGAAAGGATAAATAAAATTGACAAGCCATTAGCCAGATTCACCAAGAAACAAAGGGAGAAAAATCAAATCAATAAAATTAGAAATGAAAATGGAGAGATCACAACAGACAACACAGAAATACAAAGGATCATAAGAGACTACTATCAACAATTATATGCCAATAAAATGGACAACGTGGAAGAAATGGACAAATTCTTAGAAAAGTACAATTTTCCAAAACTCGACCAGGAAGAAATAGAAAATCTTAACAGACCCATCACAAGCACAGAAATTGAAACTGTAATCAAAAATCTTCCAGCAAAGAAAAGCCCAGGTCCAGACAGCTTCACAGCTGAATTCTACCAAAAATTTAGAGAAGAGCTAACACCTATCCTACTCAAACTCTTCCATAAAATTGCAGAGGAAGGTAAACTTCCAAACTCATTGTATGAGGCCACCATCACCCTAATACCAAAACCTGACAAAGATCCCATAAAAAAAGAAAACTACAGGCCAATATCACTGATGAACATAGATGCAAAAATCCTTAACAAAATTCTAGCAATCAGAATCCAACAACACATTAAAAAGATCATACACCATGACCAAGTGGGCTTTATCCCAGGGATGCAAGGATTCTTCAATATCCGCAAATTAATCAATGTAATACACCACATTAACAAATTGAAAAATAAAAACCATATGATTATCTCAATAGATGCAGAGAAAGCCTTTGACAAAATTCAACATCCATTTATGAAAAGAACTCTCCAGAAAGCAGGAATAGAAGGAACATACCTCAACATAATAAAAGCTATATATAACAAACCCACAGCAAACATTATCCTCAATGGTGAAAAATTGAAAGCATTTCCTCTAAAGTCAGGAACAAGACAAGGGTGCCCACCTTCACCATTACTATTCAACATAGTTTTGGAAGTTTTGGCCTCGAAAGTACTGCTTTGAGATAAATATGGTAAATCCTATGCCTCATTTTCTTTATCTAGGTGAAAATACAATATATTTGGAATTTTCACTTCTAGCCATGACACAGTTACTATATCAGACTACTGTACCCTTTTCAAACAAGTATAAAAAGAGACAAACTATATGAGGCAATTGTTTTCAAGAATGGACAACAGAGGGTAAGCCTATTTTATCTGAAAAAAGAGAAAAACTCTGACAAGTGAATCCTACATTTACTCCAACTTCCTGCCTAGGAGGTTTTTTGTTTTTTTTTTTTTTTTTTGACTACAGCACAAAGAGGAGGAACCCAAGTCAAAAGCTGCAGTGTCAATGAAGGAAGCAGGCAGAAATAAGAGTCAGAGCTTCTGAGCTGTGAAACAGGAGGAAGAAGGAGAACTGTACAGAGAAAAACTCTTATGTGAGCATGTTATTCTCTCTGTCCCTTGGCTGAAAGCAAGGCTATAAAGGCTTACAGTGAGATTTTAAGATATGTCAGAGAACAACTGCTGGGGACTAATAACTGAATGAAGATACGAGAGGTTCCCCAGTGCTGAGAGCTTTACAGTATGTTCCAGCTAGAGTGGAGACTCGCTAAGTACCCCAGGAGTACTGTTGACAGTCCAGAAAAATCATGCTTTCAAAGTAGGATCACAGAGTAGAACAAAGCAAAATAGTGAAACATAACCACTCAAACAAAGCCTAAAATAAAGGTTCATGATCAATTTTTCATTTGGCTATCTGTCAGAAAAAAACCAAATACTTTAAAAGAAGAAATATAATCCAGACATTTTACAATATAGCAAACAATCATTATTACTGGACATGAGAAAAGAAAAATTTATTCCATAGCCAAAGGAAGCAGAAATATGTATTTTTCTACCAAAAGAATAAAAGAGCTAAAAGACACCACAATGAATCTGATGTTTCAATTTGCAGATAAGGATTTTAAAACAGAAAGTATGATCAAGAATTTGAAAGAAAATAAATATAATTGAGAATCTCAAAAATATATATGGACTATAAACAAAAACTCTAATTCTTTAAAAAAACAAATATAGAATATCTGATATGAAAATGTTATAGGATGAATTCAAAAGCAGAATGATCAGCAAATTTGAAATTCAGATTAATAGAAATCATTCAAACTGAGTCAATGAAAAAAGAGTTGGGAAAAGAAAAACACAAAAATTTAGTTACAGAAGGGATACATGCAATTAGATCCTTCAAAGTAAAGAAATAAGGAAATAACTTAAGAAATATTAGCTTTCCAGTTTCCTAAATTTGGTGAAAAATGAGAATTCACAGATCCAAGAAGCCCAGTAACTCCAAAAGAAGGTAAATATAAAAATCACAAATAGGTATATCATAGTCAAACCTCTATAAACCTAAGATAAAGAGAATAGACGAAGGGGAAAAAAAAAAAAACACTAGATACAAGTTATCAACATTAAAAATTCCAGCAGAAGAACAGGATGGCAGAGGAGTAGGTGAATATGGAGTATGTCTCTCTCCACGGATACATCAGGAATAAGCATTTGGACACAGAAGTCCATGCAGAACACCAGCTGAGAGTGGACAGGAGTACCTGACCAGCGGAAAAGAATTATATAGAATCACACAAAACTCGGTAGGACTAAGGAAATAAGGGAGAAAAACAAGAGTGTTAGTAGGACTGGACCTGCCCTTGGCGGGTGGAGGAACTGAAGCAGGGGTCTGATCCCCACATCAGGGCAATTGTCTGAGTCAGAGAAGAAACATTTAAGACTGAGAGTGAAACAGCTGATCCGTGGCAGCCTAAATGGAATGAGAATCAGACAGTCTTTGCCACAGCTAAACATACATCAGACAGGGACACAGGTCTCTTGGAAAGTGCAGTGGCTGGTAGCTGGAGTTTAGGGATTGTGGAACAATCCCAGGGCCAGGGTGAGGGCTGCTGTTGACTGCAGAGAGACAGATGAAGGGGATGTGAGAGAGGAGATCCTGGTGGGAAATGCCTGTGGAGGAAGGCCAGGCATTCCTGGAGAACTCCCCTGACAGAAAAGTCTGGCAGGCCACAAGGCAATACTGCTGAGCCACACATAGGGGGTGGAGTCATTACCTTAGCCTCTCTCTCCCCACATGCCAGTATCAGCAGCTGAACACTAGAGAGGCTGGCCCATCAAATGTCTGACACACTGAGCTACAGAGTAGGACCCCACCCAGGGTGCCCCTTTAAGTGCCTGATGCACAGATCTACAGAATAGGACCCCAGCGAGGGGTGGGGGTGGGGGGCCCTCTCTGTTCCTGATGTGCAGAACAGAGAAGGACCCCACACAAGGGAGCCTTCTAAGTGCCTAAACAGGCAGAACTACAGAGAAAGAGTGGCCAAAGAGGCCTTCTGATCACCAGCTACAAGAAGCTGGGGGAAAAAAAAAGACTCTGATAGGACGTTAACTCCTGAGGCAGAGGCTGTCCATGTCCCTGAACACTTGGTGCCTCCAGGGTCCCCACAAGCCAAGCAGATGCACCACCTTCACGCTCAACTCTCACTGGAGCAGAGCCGCCACAGGCAAAAAAAGTCTTGCACCTGTGCACACAGGGTTGCTTTGGTGGTATCCAACTGTTTGCGACCCTGTAGACTGTGGCCTGCCAGACTTTTCTGTCAGGGGAGTTCTCCAGGCAAGAATACTGCAGCGTACTGGCCAATACTGGTTTCCATACCCTTCTAGAGTACTATATTTCCTGCTGCCCTGGCTGCTAAGTCCCCTGAGAATCTGCTGCTGCCAGAACCCATACAACCGAAGCAGCTGCACCATCTCCACACCTGGCCCTCACAGGGACAAACCCATGTCCTCCCGGGCAGTCTTAGGAGTAAACCCCAGAGGACCACCCAAATACAGAGGTGGAACTAAAACCACAACTGAAACCCAGGGGCACTGAGGCTAAGGAAGAAGACCCAAAACTTTCCCACCAGCTGTACAAGCTACAGATTAAATCCACATGCTCAACTAGGCAGACTCTGTGTCTATAGAATATATAAAAGGACACTGAGAGCTCCCACAAAAGAAAACGCACTAGTTCACATAGCTGTGGACATTGGAAGCAAGAAGACACAGGAATAGGACCAGATTAGAATCAGAGTTGCCCCCAACGCAGGTCCAGAGATCAGTACAATGTTGGAGGGCATCCTAGGAAGGTGAGGTGGACTGTGACTCCCAGTGAGGGAAAGGACTGTGACAGCAGTGATTCAAAACATTTATTATTCTTATGTTTTGACTTGTTCTGTAGATTCTTTTGGATCTGCCCGCACCCCCCACCCCAGCCCCTGGCTTTTTGGTTGTCTATTTTATTGGTACTATGAAATCTAATTAAATTTTTGAGCTTTTTGTTTCCTCAGTCACACTTATTATTGTTATAAACCTCTGCCTCTACATTGGACTTTTGCAGTTCTGTGGAGTTTTCCTTTTTTTTTTTAATTTTAATTTTTAATTTTTTAAACCTATTTTTTTTTTACATTTATTCTTTTGATTGCTTTTCCTACTGTTTTTTTCCCCTTGAAGTTAATCTTTAATGTATATAAATCTTTCAGTTCAGTTCAGTTCAGTCACTCAATTGTGTCCAACTCTCTGCGACCCCATGAATTGCAGCACGCCAGGCCTCCGTGTTCATCACCAACTCCCAACTTCCGGAGTTCACTCAGACTCACGTCCATCGAGTCAGTGATGCCATCCAGCCATCTCATCCTCTGTTGTCCCCTTCTCCTCCTGCCCCCAATCCCTCCCAGCATCAGAGTCTTTTCCAATGAGTCAACTCTTCGCATGAGGTGGCCAAAGTACTGAACTTTCAGCTTTAGCATCATTCCTTCCAAAGAAATCCCAGGGCTGATCTCCTTCAGAATGGACTGGTGGGATCTCCTTGCAGTCCAAGGGACTCTCAAGAGTCTTCTCCAACACCACAGTTCAAAAGCATCAATTCCTCAGTGCTCAGCCTTCTTCACAGTCCAACTCTCACATCCATACCTGACCATTGGAAAAACCATAGCCTTGACTAGACGGATCTTTGTTGGCAAAGTGATGTCTCTGCTTTTCAATATGCTATCTAGGTTGGACATAACTTTTCTTCCAAGGAGTAAGCGTCTTTTAATTTCATGGCTGCAGCCACCACCTGCAGTGATTTTGGAGCCCCCCAAAATAAAATCTTGCACTGTTTCCACTGTTTCCCCATCTATTTCCCATGAAGTGATGGGACCAGGTGCCATGATCTTCGTTTACTGAATGTTGAGTTTTAAGCTAACTTTTTCACTCTCCTCTTTTACCTTCTTCAAGAGGATTTTTAGTTCCTCTTCACTTTTTGCCATAAGGGTGGTATCATCTGCATATCTGAGGTTATTGATATTTCTCCTGAAAATCTTGATTCCAGCTTGTGCTTCTTCAAATATCTCTATTTAATTTTGCATATTTATTCTTTCAAGGGCTTCCCTGGTGGCTCAGATGGTAAAGCATCTGCCTGCAATGCGGGGCACCTGGGTTCGATTCCTGGTTAGGGAAGATCCCCTGGAGAAGGAAATGGCAATCCACTCCAGCACTCTTGCCTGGAAAATCCCATGGAGGGAAGAGCCTGATAGGCTATAGTCCATGGGGTCGTAAAGAGTCAGACACAACTGAGTGACTTAACTTCAACTCACTTTATTCTTTCTTTCTTTTCTTTCCTCTCAACATATGTTAATTTTATTTTCATTGCTTTTTTCTCCAATTGGCACCTTGCCTTAGTTTTGTTTTACAGTTTATGCTTTAGTTAGTTTTGTTCTTAATTGGTAGATATAATTTTTGGTTTCCTTTGTTCACTGGGTCAATCTATTGTACTTTATTTTTGTTGGACTGCTTTGATTTTGTTTACGGATGTATATGTGTATGTGTATATTCAGTCACACTTTTTATTGTTGTTATAAACCTGTGTATCTACATTGGGCCTTTGCTTTCTGTGAAGTTTTCCTTTTTTTCTTAATTTTTTTTCTTTCTTCCTTGCTTTTTTTCTTTCTTTTCTAGTTTTTATATTTTTAATTTTTTAAACCTATTTTATTTTTCTACATTTATCCCTTTTTTGCCTTTCATACTGTTCTTTTTTCCTTGCAATTAATCTTTAGTATATATAATTCTTCTTCATCTAACTCTATTTAACTTTGCATATACATTCTTTCTTTTCTTTCCCCTCAACATATTTGTTGGTTTTGTTTTCATTGGTTTATTCCCCACTTGGCACCTTGCTTTAATTTATTTTCCAGTTTGTGTTTTAGATAGTTTTGTCCTTAACTTGTAAATATAATTTTTGATTTCCTTTGTTCACCAGATCAATCGACTGTACTTTATTTTTGTTGGACTGTTTTGACTTTGCTTATAGGTGTAAACGTATATGCCTGATTTTGTAACTGTCATTTGTCTGGGATTCATCTTTTGTTCTTTACTTTTGGAAATTTGTTTTAATCTCAATGCCATAACAAACCACTTGTGGACTATTCTTTCCTGACCAGAGATCAAGCCCTGAGCCTTTGGAGGGATCACAGTCAGTGGGATCACTGACTCCAAGACCCTAGACTACCAGAGAACTACCCCTAGGGATTATCAAATAGTGAGAACTCACACAAAAGAAACCACTCGCATACAAGACCCGGTATCACACAACCACCAGTAGCACCCAACCACCAGTAGCACCCTGTGAAGAACACCTCATCTATACAACAAACAAAACAAAAATACAAGCCCAATCATAAGCAGACAGGATTACCATCTCACTCATCCTTTCCCATCAGAGGATAAACAAATATACAAAAAACTCAGCACAAATCTCACCCTATAGGAAATTTACACAAACCACAGGACCAAACATAGGAGGGCAGAAACCAAAAGGAAGAAAGAATTCAACCTTGACACCTGGGAAAAGGAGATCTCAAACACAATAAGTTAAAAAAATAATAATAATGAAAATGCAGAGAAATACTACACAAATGAAGGAACAAACTAGAAACACAGAAGCCCCCCACCCCCCAAAAAAGAAGAGGAAATAGGCAAGCTACATGAAAAAGAATTTAGAATAATGATAATAAGGATGATCAAAAACCTTAAAAATAAAATGGAGAAAATTCAAGAATCAATTAACAAAGACCTAGAAGATTAAATAATAAACATACAGAGACAAATAACATAATTACTGAAACTTAAAATACTCTTAAAATATTCTATTGAAAGAATCAGTAGCAGAATATATGAAGCAGAAGAATGAATCACTGAGCAGGAAAAGAAAATGGTGGAAATAACTTCTGACGAGCAGAACAAAGTAAAAGAATGAAAATAACTGAGGATAGTCTCAGAGACCTCTGGGACAATATCAAACACACCAATATTCAAATTATAGAGGTCCCAGAAGAAGAAGAGTAAAAGAAAGGGTATGAGAAAATTTTTGAAGAGATTATAGTTGAAAATTTCCCCAACATGAAAAATGAAATAGTCAATCAAGACCAAGAGGCAAAGAGTCCCATACAGGACAAACTCAAGGAGAAACACACCAAGACACATGCTAATCAAACTAACAAAGACTAAATACAAAGAAAGAATATTCAAAGCAGCAAGGGAAAAGCAGCAAGTAACATACAATGGAAATCCCATACATTAAACAGTTGATATTTCAGCAGAAACTTGGCAGGCTAGAAGGGAATGGCAGGATATATTTAAAGTACTGAAAGGGAAAAATCTACAACCAAGATTACTGTACCCAGCAAGGATATCATTCAAAATTGATGGAGAAACAAAAAGCTTTTCAGACAAGCAAAAGTTAAGACTCCAGTATCACCAAACCAGCTTTACAACAAATGTTAAAGGGAATTATATAATCAAGGAATACAAGAGAAGAAAAAGAAGAAAAAAGTTCTAGAAAATTAACCCTAAGCAATTAAGAAAATGGCAATAGGAACATATATATATCAATAACTACTGTAAATGTAAATGGATTAAATGCTCCTACCAAAAGACACAGACTGGCTTAATGGATACAAAACAAGACCCATATATATGCTGTCTACAGTAAACCCACAGTGGACCTGAAGACATATAGACTGAAAGCAAGAGGATGGAAAAATATATTCCATGCAAATGGGAAGCAAAAGAAAGCTGGAGTAGCAATCCTCATATCAGACAAAATAGACCTTAAAGATGATAACAAGAGATAAAGAAGGACACTACATAATGTTCAAGGGATCAATCCAGAAGGAAGACATACAATTGTAAATATTTATGCACCCAACAGAGGAGCACCTCAATACATAAGACAAACACTAACAGACATAAAGGAGAAATTGACAGTAACACATTAATAGTAGACTTTAACACCCCACTCACACCAATGAACAGATCATTAAAACATGAAATCAATAAGGAAACACAAGTCTTAAGTGATACATTAGATGAGATGGATCTCATTGATACCTTCAGGACATTCCATCCAAATGCAGAAGAATACACCTTCTTTTCAAGTACACATGGAATATTCCCCAGGATAGACTACATTTTGGGTCACAAATCAAATATCAGTAAATTTAAGAAAATTGAAATTGTATCAGGCATCTTCTCCAACCACAACACTATGAGACTAGATATCAATTACAAGAAAAAAAAAAAAAACTGTAAGAAACACAAACACATGGAAATTAAATAATATGTTTCTAAATAACCAGCAGCTTACTGAAGAATTATAAAGGGAAATTTAAAAAATTTTAGAAAAAAATGACAATGAAAACATGACAACTCAAAACCTATGGGAAGCAACAAAAGCAGTTTTAAGAAGGAAGTTTATAGCAATAAAATTCTACATCAAGAAACAAGAAAAACATCAAATAGACAACTTAACTTTATACCTAGACTTCCCTGGTGGCTCAGACAGTAAAGCATCTGCCTACAATGTGGGAGACCCAGGTTTGATCCCTTGGTTGGGAAGGTCCTCTGGAGAAGGAAATGGCAACCCACTCCAGTACTCTTGCCTGGAAAATCCCATGGATGGAGAAGCCTGATAGTCTACAGTCCATGGGGTTGCAGAGAGTTGGACATGACTGAGTGACTAAACTTTCAAAACTTTCAACTTTACACCTAAAGCAACTGGAAAAAGAACAACAACAACAAAAACCTGCAAAATTAGTAGAAGGAAAAAAATCACAAAGATCTGAGCAGAAATAAATGAAAAAGAAATGAAAGAAACAATAGTAAAGATTAATAAAACTAAAAGCTGGTTCTTTGAGAAGATAAACAAAAGTGACAAGCCTTTAGCCAGACTCATCAAAAATAAAAAGAAGAATCAAACCAAAAAAATTAGAAATTAAAAAGGAGAGGTTATAACAGACAATGCAGAAATAGAAAGGATTATAAGAGACTATTATGAACAATTGTATGGCAATAAAATGGATAACCCAGAAGAAATGGACAGATTCTTAGAAAAGTTCAATCTGCTAAGACTGAACCAGGAAGAAATAGAAATTATGAACAACTCAATTATAAGCACTGAAATTGAAGCTGTGATAAAAAATCTCCCAAAAAACAAGAGTCCAGGACTCCATGGCTTCACACGAGAATTCTATCAAACATTTAAAGAAGAGCTAATGCCTATCTTTTTAAAACTCTTTCAAAAAATTGCAGAGGAAGGAACACTTCCAAACTCATTTTACTAGGCCACCATCACCTTGATACCAAAACCAAAGACAACACAAAAAAGAAAACTACAGGCCAATATCACTGATGAACATAGATGCAAAACTCCTCAACAACATTTTAGCAAACATACTTCAACAACACATCAAAAAGCTCATACACAAGTTGGGTTTATATCAGGAATGCAAGGATTCTTCAATATACTCAAATCAATGAGATACACCATATTAACAAATCTAAAGATAAAAACCGTATGATAATCTCAATAGTTGGAGAAAAAGCCTTTGACAAAATTCTTCACTCATTTATGATTAAAACTCTTCAAAAAAAAATGGGAATAGAAGTAACCTACCTCAACATAGTAAATGCAATATATGATAAGCTGTTATTCTAAATGGTGAAAAACTGAAAGCATTCCCCCCTAAGATCAGGAACAAGACAATGGTGTCCACTTTCACCACTATTATTCAGCACAGTTCTAGAAGTCCTAGCTACGGTAATCAGAGAAAAAAAAAAGAAATGAAGAAATAACTCTCACTGTTTGCCAATGACATGATGTAGATGTATGTATATAGAATGACTGTATATAGAATGTATATACAGTGACTGTATATATATACAATGTATATATACATATATATGCATATGTAAAATGTGTGTATATATATATACATATTTATACATATATATATACACTGTATATAGAATGTATATACAGTGACTTTATATATACAATGACTGTATATAGAAAAACCTAAAGATTGTTTGAGAAAATTACTAGAGCTAATCAGTGAATTTAGCAAAGTTGCAGGATACAAATCAATACACAGAAATCACTTGTGTTTCTATATTATAACAATGAAAAATCAAAAATAGAAATTAAGGAATCAGTTCCATTCACCATTGCAACAAAAAGAATTAAATATCTAGGAATAAACATACCCAAAGAGACAAAAGAACTGTACACAAAAAATTATAAGACACTAATGGAAGAAATCAAAGATGACATAAACAGATGGAGAGATATTCCATGTTCCTGGGTAGGAAGAATCAATATTGTGAAAATGACTATACTACCAAACACAATCTACAGATTCAGTGCAGTCCCTATCAAATTAGCAATGACATTTTTCACAGAACTAAAAAAAAAAAAAAAAAATTCACAATTCATATGGAAACATAAAAGACATGAAATAGCCAAAGCAGTCATGAGAAAGAAGAAAGGAGCCGGAGGAATCAACCTTCCTGACTTCAGACTACACTACAAAGCTACAGTCATCAAGACAGTATGTTACTGGCATAAAAACAAAAACATAGAGCAATGGAACAAGATAGAAGGGCCAGAAATAAACTCATGCACCTATGGTACCTTATTTTTGACAAAGGAGGCAAGAATATACAATGGGGCAAAGACAGCCTCTTCAATAAATGGTGCTGGGAAAATTGGTTAGCTATATGTAAAAGAATGAAAGTAGAACACTTCCTAATGCCATACACAAAGATAAACTCAAAATGGATTAAAGTTGAAATTGAAATAAGGAAATTTCAAATAAACCAAAGCTGATTACTTTTATAGAAGATTGAGCATCACTGAGAAAAATTTGAGTAGATAGAAAAATTCAATTAAAAAATTTGAATTCCTCTTATACTCCACACTTTTCTCCAGTATATTTTGCAATTCTGAAGTTTATTAAATAGGCTAATCTAAAGTCTGTATATATAACTCCATTATCTAGATTTCCTATGGGTCCTTGTCTGTTTCCATTTTTTGGCTCTAATGGTCAAGAATCATCTTTTCATGAATTAAGTACCAGACATTACAAATAAAAATCATAGCTACAATTTAAGATACTGAGTGAATTTATATTCTTCTGGACAGGATTTGTTTTTCGGTTCTAAAAAGCTGCTAGCACAGGGAAACAGCAATTCAGTGTAACTTTGATCTAATCAGGGAAATTCCAGGATTCAAGGATAAGCTTAAGTCCTGCTAAGGACAAGTTGAATTCCACTTCACACTTGGTCCTTGTATAGAGCCCATATGAATCCCAGTTGAATGCCTCCAGTTGTTTCTAGACTCTTTCTCCTTAAGGGACACTGATCTTCACTTTATAGCACTCTTCCCTTTGGTTTCATGAGTCTACCAAGCACTTTTCTCATTCCTCTCAGACACCATTTTAAAACTCAGCAACTACATCAAGGTGAAAACACGTATGTAATGAGAAACAAGTCAAGTGGGGCTTTTAGAATACAATAATACACTGCTGCTGCTACTGCTAAGTCGCTTCAGTCGTGTCCGACTCTGTGCAACCCCATAGATGGCAGCCTACCAGGCTCCACCGTCCCTGGGATTCTCCAGGCAGAACACTGGAGTCGGTTGCCATTTCCTTCTCCAATGCATGAAAGTGAAAAGTGAAAGTGAAGTCGCTCAGTCGTGTCTGACTTGTAGCGACCCCATGGACTGCAGCCTACCAGGCTCCTCTGTTCTCCATGGGATTTTCCAAGCAAGAGTACTGGAGTGGGGTGCCATTGCCTTCTCCTCAATAATACACTATCTGAAACTAAACATTCGTGGGAGAGACTACATTCTAGACTAGAGATGGCACAAGAAACAATCCAACAAAAATATCCTTCAAAAATGTCTTCCAGTGCCTTTGATCTTATTTCAGTTTTCATAGTGTCCAGTGACAACCAGATGATAAAAGTCCTCTAACTAGGGTCACCTGTGTGATAATGACATGGATCACAGTGCTCCCTGAAAAGAAAGAAATATTTTCTTCAAGAGAAATAGAAACCTTTGATTTTCAAGTCACTGAAATTAGGAAGTTTTTTTTTTTTCTTTCTTTCTTTCTTTCTTTTTTACTTCAGCATATTCTGTAACATTCTGACTAATGAAGATGCCTCAATATTTGAAAAGCAATTAATGTAATTTACCCCATGTCTTATCAGATCAAAAAAGGAAATAGAATGATAGCATCAGTATATGATAAAAGTGTATAGTAGCTTTCATCACAAATTCATAGTAAAAAAAAATCTTAGTAAAGCAGGAAAAGAAAAAAAAGTTTATATTTAAGAAGATTGCATTAAAATATTTTAATACCTATTTTAAAATAAAAGCTTCATTAAAAAAAAGTTTTAGATTTTCAGAAAAATTGCTAAGGTAGTACAGAAAGTAGCTGTCAATTTCCCATATTAATAATACTTCACACAACTATTAAAAAGGAGAGACATCACTTTTCTAACAAAGGTCCATCTAGTCAAAACTATGGGTTTTTCCAGTAGTCATGTACGGACGTTAGATTCGGACCGTGTAAAAGGCTGAGCACCGAAGAACTGATGCTTTCAAACTGCGGTGTTGAAAAGACTTTTGAAAGTCTTTTGGACTTCAAGGAGATCCAACCAATCCATCCTAAAGGATATCAACCCTGAATTCTCACTGGAAGGACTGATGCTGAAGCTGAAGCTCCAGTATTTTGGCGATTTGATGGGATATTATCGCCAATTCATTGGACATGAATTTGAGGAAACTCTGGGAGATAGTGAAGGACAGGGGAGCATGGCAAGCTGCAGTCCATGGGGTTGCAAAGAGTTGAAGAACAACAACAACACATAAGCATGATAAATCTGTTCATTTAATGACCCAATATTGATATGTTGTTGTGATGGTTAATTTTATCTGTCAACATGACTGCACTACGAGATACCCAGAGAGATGTCTATTTTTAGGCATGTCTGTGAGTGTGGTTCTGGAAGAGATGAGCATTTGAATTAGTAAAGTGAGTAGAAAATGATCACCATCTTCAGTGTAAGTGGCTATTATCCAGTCTGTTGAGTGCTTAATTTAAAAAAAAGGAAAAGAACAAACTCTCTCTCTTTGAGCTGAGACATCAATTATTTCTTGCCATCAGAAATGAAAATTTGTGCCACTGGATCTCTGGCTTTAGATTCAGATTAGAATTTGCATTATCACTTGCCTCCTATCTAGTTTATCAGGCATTGGGCCTTAAACTGACTTAGTTATATCATTGCTTTCTTAGTTTTTGATCTTACAGAGTACAGATCATGGGACCTCAGCTCCATAAACACATGATCTAGTTCTTATAATAAATCTCTGTATGTATGTATGTGTGTGATTGACTCTGATTCTCAGGAGAAATCTAATATAATTTCATTAACCATCCATTCTTAATGATAACCTAATTTTTTTTCCTATTTTATATTCCAGGATTCCATTCCAAATACTTCACTACATTTAGTAATCACATTTTCTTAAGCTCCTGCTCTTGTTGTTGTTATTGTTTAGCCCCTAAATCATGTCCAACTCTTTCGGGACTTTATGGACTTTAGCCTACCAGGCTCCTCTATCCATGGGATTTTTCAGGCAAGAATATTAGAGTGGGATATCATTTCCTTCTCCAGAGTATCTTCCTGACCCAGAGAATGAACCCATGTTTCCTGCACTGACAGGCAGATTCTCTACCACTGAGCCACCACTGTGGTGTTTTATCAGATTTTTATTTTAATAGCCTTTACAGCTTTGAAGAGTGTCCTAAATCAAATCCCTTACAATGGAAGTGACATATAGATTCAAGGGATTAGATCTGATACACAGAGTGCATGAAGAACTATGGATGGAGGCCCATTACAATGTACTGGAAGTGGTGAAAAAAACTATCCCCAAGAAGGAGAAATGCAAAAAGGCAAAATGGTTGTCTGAGGAGACCTTACAATAGCTGAGAAAAGAAGAAAGCTAAAGTCAAAGAGAAAAGGAAAGATACATCCATCCAAATGCAGAGTTCAAAAGAAGAGCAAAGAGAGATAAGAAAGCCTTAGTAAGTGACCAATGCAAAGAAATAAAGGAAAACAGTAGAATGGAAAAGACTAGCGATCTCTTCAAGAAAATTAGAGATACCAAAGGAATATTTCATGCAAAGAAGGGCTCAATAAAGGACAGAAACATTATGGAGCTGAAAGAAGCAGAAGATATTAAGAAGACATGGCAAGAATACGCAGAAGAACTATACAAAAAAGATCTTCATGACCCAGATAATCACGATGGTGTGATCACTCACCCAGAGTCAGACATCCTGGAATGTGAAGTCAAGTGGGCCTTAGGAAGCATCACTATGAACAAAGCTAGTAGAGGTGATGGAATTCCAGTTGAGCTATTTTAAATTCTAAAAGACGATGCTGTGAAAGTGCTGCACCCAATATGCGAGCATTTGAAAAACTCAGCAGTGGCCACAGGACTGGAAATGGTCAGTTTTCATTCCAATCCCAAAGAAAGGCAATGCCAAAAAATATTCAAACTACTGCACAATTACGTTCATTTCACATGCTAGCAAAGTAATGCTCAAAATTCTCTAAGCGGGACTTCAACAGTACATGAACTGTGAACTTCCAGATGTTCAAGCTGGATTTAGATAAGGCAGAGGTACCAGAGATCAAATTGCCAACATCGATTGGATCATTGAAAAAGCAAAAGAGTTCCAGAAAAACACCTGTTTCTGCTTCATTGACTATACTAAAGCCTTTGGCTGCATGAATCATACAAACTGTGGAAAATTCTTCAAGAGATGGGAATACCAGACCACCTTATCTGCCTCCTGAGAAATCTGTATATAGGTCAAGAAGCAACAATTAGAATTGGACATGGAACAACAGACTGGTTCCAAAACAGGAAAGGAGTACGTCAAGGCTGTATATTGTCACCTTGCTTACTTAACTTATATGCAGAGTACATCATGTGAAGTGCCAGACTGGATGAAACAAACTGGAATCAAGATTGCAGGAGAAATATCAATAACCTCAGATGTGCAGATGACACCACCATTATGGCAGAGAGTGAAGAGGAACTAAAGAGACTCTTGATGAAATTGAAAGAGGAGAGTGAAAATGCTGGGTTAATGCTCAACATTGAAAAAACTAAGATCATGGCATACAGTCCCATCACTTCATGACAAATAGGGAAACAATGGAAACAGTGAGACACTTTAGTTTCTTGGGCTCCAAAATCACTGCAAGATGGTGACTGCAGCTGTGAAATTAAAAGACCCTTGCTCCTTGGAAGAAAGGCTATGACCAAACGAGACAGCATATTAAAAAAGCAGAAACATTACTTTGCCAACAAAGGTCTGTCTAGTCAATGCTATGGTTTTTCCAGTAGTCATGTATGGATGTAAGAGTTGAACTGTGAAGAAAGCTGAGCGCTGAAGAATTGATGCTTTTGAACTATGGTGTTGGAGAAGACTCTTGAGAGTCCCTTGGACTGCAAGGAGATCCAACCAGTCAATCCTAAAGGAAATCAGTCCTGAATATTCATTGGAAGGAGTGATGCTGAAGCTGAAGATCCAATACTTTGGCTACCTGATGTGAAGAACTGACTTGTTGGAAAAGACCCTGAAGCTGGGAAAGATTGAGGGCAGGATGAGGAGGAGAAGACAGAGGATGAGATGGTTGGATAGCATCATTGACTAGATGGACATGAGCTTGATCAAGCTCTGGGAGTTGGTGGTGGACAGGGTAGCCTGGGGTTATAAAAAGTTGGACACGACTGAGTGACTGAACTGAACTGATCA
This sequence comes from Bos taurus, assembly GCF_002263795.3. NCBI lineage: Eukaryota > Metazoa > Chordata > Mammalia > Artiodactyla > Bovidae > Bos > Bos taurus. Next base: position 47,751,175 of record NC_037333.1, on the reverse strand, counting down.
GATATTTTGTAGAGTATCCTTTTATTGAAATCTGGCTCATGTTTTTCTCTCTATAACCTGGGATTTATGTTTGGGGGATGAAAACCACTGACATAAAGTCCTATTTTCATACCATAATATGAGGAGTACCTAGTACCAACATGACATCTCTGGTGATGCCAACCTTGATCACCTGGCTGAGAAAGTACTTTCAGTTTTCTTTAAGTTACTTTATTCCCCCATATTTTGCTCACGACGAAGGACACTAGATCAGCCCATGCATAAGAAATGTGCATTATTATGTTCCTCCTTCTTCAAGGTAAAGTGCTTACATAAATGGTCATTTTTCTGCATCAACATTTGTCTCTTTCCCATTTGTTAACTTTTTCAATTATTTGTTTATTTATGTTTTTTTGTTTATATAAGTATGAAGTAACACATATTTATCTTATACTTTAGGTTATGATCCAGTATTTTGTTATTTTATTGTTAAACTTGTTTCATATTTGACCTTTGGAGGCTTTTTTCAGTTGACTCCATAATCATTGCAGGATTTGGGTTTTTTGAATTTCTCCTTCCTTTCTGGCACAAGCTAGTCCATGCTTATATATTCCAATGTCCCAGTCCCTGAATCAGCCACTACTTCTAAGAGCCCTGGTTCCTTTTATTGTAGAATGATATTAAAACCCCAAACCTGGGAACTAGATATGCATTCCTACTGAGATATAATTGATTCTAGGCCATATCAGAAAACAGAGTAAGGAAATACATGTGTTCAATAAATAATGTAATAATGAAGTACTCAGTGCATTCTCACTAAAGTCATGAATCATGTGTGGTGTCCACAGTCATCACTGCATTTCAACATTGCAGAAAAATACCCTAGCTAATGTAGCTAGACAGAATTTAAAAAAATGTAATAAAGTTGAAACTATACATATACTTAACCAGTGGTTTTACTCCTAAAGAAAATATCCACACTATATGCAGAAGCATATGCATAAAACTGTTAATAATAGCATTGCTTGGAGCAATAAAAACAAAACAGCTTATATATTTTTAGGTATTATAAATACAATGTGGAACATCATGCATCTCACTTTATTGCTAGTTTGAATGAATGAACCAGGGCCATATATATATATTCAATTCATGTGTATATATATTTATAAATATGAATGTATATACATGAAAAAACTTGTTAAGTAAAATCAGAAATGGCTGGATAATGAAAAACCATTTCATTTATACAGTTTGAATACATATGAAAAAACAACAGTGCATTTTGTATATATAAATATACACATATATACTGCATGTGTGTGTGTGTGTGTGTGTGTGTGTACTCAGTCATGTGCAACTCTTTGCAAGCCAATGGACTGCAGCCCACCAAGCTCCTCTGTCCATGGAATTTTCCAGGCAAGAATACTGGAGTGGTTTCCCCATTCCTCCTCCAAGGGATCTTCTTCAATCCAAGGATCCAACCCAGGTCTCCTGTGTCTCCTTCAGGTGAATTTTTTACCACTGAGCCACCTAGGAACAAATTAATCTTTAGAAATACAATAAATTACCTGGAAACCTGCATCATAATGGGAGCAAAGTTATGTCCTCATCAAATTTTGTTATTATAACTATTTAAGACAAATACTATAATAAAGAAATCCACTGTGTTACTAATGACAGTCATGTCTGAAAATACTGTTATTTCTTAAAGAAGAAACTCTCACATTTGCAAAATAATAAAAGGATATAAGACACAATTACATAAGAATTCTGAAGCAATAAAACACAGGAATAAAATGAACAATTTTTAGGCAGTATTTTTATTTTTCAAAATATATACTAGATGACCTTCAAAATGTTAAAAAAAAAAATAAGTAAGCTCTGAAATTCATTTGATGAGCAGCATGGCTGGCTCCTAAAAAGTCATCTTTATTACAAGAAGAGCAACTGGAAATAGCTCAGCAAAGAAGTCTCGGGGGATTTTTCCACTAGAGAGAGCTGAAACAACCTAGTTGCACTGGGGATGGACATGACTAGTTCAGAGTTAGTGAACTGTGGGTGGCATGCTGAGAATAGAGACTTTTTGTGAGAGAGGGTTATAAAAGTTATTCCAAAGAGAGATGTACCTGTCATTGATTTCTTATACTCTAGTACAACAGAAATGAAAGAGTACAGTTTCTCTCTGGAAGATTAAAAATAGGCATTTTCAAGCTGGCCTTTTTACCATTTCTATAATCCTTTGTGAGCAACTATAATTGTTATTGTGTTCTTTTGTTAAAGTGTATTCAATGCAAGAAAATGTTAATTAAGAGAATCAATGGTATAATTATCTTTTGTTTTTCCTTCTTGTTCAGAATAGGATCTTAACCCCCAAAGACAAGGTCTGGAGATCACATTACTTAAACTTTCAACTTAAACAAGCAAACCTTTGTATCTATTTTGTCCAAATCTAATAGTGATATCATATCACAATTGGCTAAATTGTGATAAATAATAAATGGATAAATGGATCTCAGGTAGCCTATGAAATTATATAAGGGCTTATATAAAATTAAACTATACCACCAACTAGAATTGTAATTCATTTGAATATATTTATTATTTACAAATATAATCAATTTTACCTACCCACAAAGATATCCGTTTTTAAAGTCACAGTCAAGAACAAAATATCTTGATTTAACATATCCATTGAAACACACATGACACTTTTATACATCTTTCAAGATTGATTTTAAGAAAAATTACTGGTTCTTCAAAGTGCTTAAAGATAAAATCAGCATTCTTTGATTCTGTGTAATTTGATTTATAGTCATGAGAAACACTGGGCTGGAGGAAGCACAAGCTGGAATCAAGATTGCCGGGAGAAATAGTAATAACCTCAGATATGCAGATGACACCACCCTTATGGCAGAAAGTGAAGAAGAACTAAAGAGCCTCTTGATGAAAATGAAAAAGGAGAGTGAAAAAGTTGGCTTAAAGCTCAACAGTCAGAAAACTAAGATCATGGCATCTGGTCCCATCACTTCGTGGGAAATAGATGGGGAAACAGTGGAAACAGTGGGTGACTTTATTTTTCTGGGCTCCTAAATCACTGCAGATGGTGATTGCAGCCATGAAATTAAAAGACACTTACTCCTTGGAAGGAAAGTTATGATCAACCTGTACAGCATATTGAAAAGCAGAGACATTGCTTTGTCAACAAAGGTCCGTGTAGTCAAGGCTATGGTTTTTCCAGTAGTGACGTATGGCTGTGAGAGTTGGACTCTAAAGAAAGCTGAGCACCGAAGAATTGATGCTTTTTAAATGTGGTGTTGGAGGAGACTCTTGAGAGTCCCTTGGACTGCAAGGAGATCCAATCAGTCCATCCTAAAGGAAATCAGTCTTGAATATTCATTGGAAGGACTGATGATGAAGCTGAAACTCCAATACTTTGGCCACCTGATGCGAAGATCTGACTCATTTGAAAAGACCCTGATGCTGGGAAAGATTGAGGGCAGGAGGAGAAGGGGATGACAGAGGATGAGATGGTTGGATGGTATCACCGACTCGATGGACATGGGTTTGGGTGAACTCCGGGAGTTGATGATGAACTGGGAGGCCTGGCATGCTGCAGTTCATGGGGTCTCAAAGAGTAGGACACAACTGAGCGACTGAACTGAACTGAAATCAAATTTATGAATGGATGGATGGATTACGTAAATAATGAATGGATGGATTACATAAATAAATTCTGGAGTTTGTTCTATTCTTGTTGCCCAGTAAATTACCCACAGATAACACAATACAGGTTATATTGCCAATACCTCTGCAACAGTTGTAACAAACATAGAACCCGATCATCAAATGGTTTGCTCATGAAATTCTGTTATAACTGTTGATAGTGAAAATATACACAAATGAAATTAGGTTTTCTTCTTCTATTACAGTAATACCTAAAAAACAGTTGTACAGATTTATATAAAATTTGTAATGGATGATTTTGATACCTTAAACTGGCATGTAATCTGTGTTTTGTACACAAAATTTGGGGGACATAACTGGGCAGTTACCCAAAATGATCCTCAAAGGTTGACAGTGGCCACTGAGGCAGTGGGAACTTTGTAGCTATCAGAGGCTTGTGTGACTGCAAATCAGGAGAGCTCTGCCATTTATTAAAAGTACCATGGAGAGGGGCTTCAAATAAAACCCTGTAATTTAAGAGCTGTAAAGTTCCATGTCTCAAAGAACCAGTTCTGTTTGGTAATAGATCTATTTCTCAGATGGGCAAATCTACTCAACAATCCCTTGCATGCCAGACTCAGATTTATATAATTATGCTTCATGGTTCATACACAAAACCGAGAGTCTAAACTAGTTTTAAATGAGATTCTAAAATGAAGTTAGGAAAGCTGAAAAGGCATAGCTGAAGTGCATGATTTAAATATAAAATCATTTCTTAAAAATCGTATAGAAAAGAGGTAATCTCCAAAGGTCTCATTGCCCCAGTTATAGTTTCAGAATCCAACATTTTAGCTAAGCTCTAATTTGATTTCTATTAGTGCATTATCTTTGGGGCTTCCCAAGTTGCACCAGTGGTAAAGAACATGCTTGACAATGCAGGAGACTTAAGAGATGTGTGTTCAATTCCTGGGTTGGGAAGATCCCCTGAAGGAGGGCATGGAAACCCACTCCAGTATTCTTGTCTCAAGAATCCCTTCGACAGAGACACCTGGCAGGACTATAATCCATAGTGTCACAAAGAGTCAGACAAGACTGAAGCGACTTAGCACCCAAGCATGCCCAATGCATTATTTTTATAGGGCTATTATATGATCTTAAGATGAACACAGATACACACAATAAATGTCCATTTTAAGTATGTATATGTTAAAGTCCAGATAATGAACAACTTCAAAATCTGAGTTCAATAATGTGTAATTGAAGAGGAAAAGTTAAAATTTTACATAACCTCCTTCTCTTTCTGCCTCTGTAACTCAGCTTGCCCCTTGCAAAGTCTAAATCACATAGGTCATGTAGCCTCAGAAAATGAGGACTTGAAATACTAGGAACTGGAGTTTATCTCACTCACTCACTCTTTGCAATCTCCTGGCTCCTGCAAACTTGCTTAATGATGCCTGTCCAAGTCAGGCATCCCCCTTCCCATCTTGATCACTGTTGCCGTGCACACAAAACCCCTTAGTTCAAGTCAGCCTATTAGCAGCTAGTGTTGCCCTCTACAGTCTGTCTATAAAAAGTCTGTAATCCCTTTGTTTGGGTCTCAGAGTTTACAGTGTTAACTCCTCTGGGCCCACTGGCGTAATAAACCTGAGTTCTCCAACTCTCTGAGTGTGGTGCTTGGTTTTTCGAGTCCCGGTTTCTGCAACATAACTGCATCTTTGTATGTATCCTTTCTTTGAGATATGTAGGGCTGGCAAATCTTTTGTTGACTAATGAGTAATTCATAACAATACAAATTTAATATTTTCTGTGTTGTTTTCTTTAAATGTCTATAGTCATCTCTTCTTCCTTTCATATTTCATAAGGGCATGTTTTAAGTGAAACAATGCAAAGTTGCTGCTGCTGCTGCTGCTAAGTTGCTTCAGTCGTGTCTGACTCTGTGCGACCCCATAGATGGCAGCCCATCAGGCTCCCCCATCCCTGGGATTCTCCAGGCAAGAACACTGGAGTGGTTTGCCATTTCCTTCTCCGATGCATGAAAGTAAAAAGTGAAAGTGAAGTTGCTCAGTCGTGTCCGACTCTTAGCGACCCCATGGACTGCAGCCTACCAGGCTCCTCCATTCATGGGATTTTCCAGGCAAGAGTACTGAAGTGGGGTGTCATTGCCTTCTCTGATGCAAAGTTAAGAGAAAGTAAAAAACAGAAGTTCACTTCAAATCCTAAGAATAAGGATCAATACTTAGATCCACTTCTCCAAACTGCTACTTACACAAGGAAAGTGTTGCAACAAATGTGTCTTCCAACCCAAGAATGAAAGAAAAAAATATGTTTTGAGTGAATTAAAAGGAATTCTAAGCAAAGCAGGATATTTCATTTCTGGTGTATTAGTTTTCTATAGCTACCCAAAGTACCACATACTGAGTTTTCTAAATGACAGAAATTAATTTCCTCACTATTGTGGAGGCTAGGCCCAAGATCAAAGTTTTGGCAAGGTTTTCTTTTGGTTTCCACTGAAACTTCTCAGTTTGTAAATGGTGTCTTCACCTGGTCTTCCCTCTGTAGCCATCTCCATCTAAACATCCTCTTCTTATCAGGACAAGTCATATTAAATTAGGGAGCAGCATAATGACCTTATTTTAACTCAATTGTGTCTTTAAAATTCTACTTTCTAATACAGTTACATTCTGAGGCACCAGGAGTTAGGACTTTAACATATGAATTTGGGGGGCATATAGTTCAGTGAATAACACCTGGGTCAAGTCACTTAGCCCTAAATTATGTTCTGATTCTCAAACACATTTTAGGAGTTAAATATGAAGTTTATAATGAAATGCAAATCTCCAATAAGATAAGCAGTCATAATTCGCATGCACAATTAGAATATTGGGAAGGATAAATAAATTGAATAGTCATGAAAAATAAATGGCACTAGTATTGTTTATGCCCCAGGAAGAGATGTACACGTGCAACTGGATGTTAAGAGTGATTAGGAAGGCTAAATTATGAGTTTGGATAGACAAGAATTTATTGATATGGGAGTATTCTCCCAAAATAACTAGATATAAAACCCTGACAAGGTTCCCATGGATGGTTTAAACCTACAACTAAATGACCACTAAAATCTTGAGAAAAGCAATGGGCACACTGTGCAAAGTTGAAATGCACAGTTTCCATGGAAAGAGGTGAAGAGAAGCATGCAGTTTCAGTGATATGAGCATGATAGGCACATGCAGAACACTCACCAAATGATTATGTTTCATGAGAAAGTCAAAGCATACCATTTACCAAGTCCATGTGAAAAGCACTGTTGTGTGAATATCACAAAGATATTCAGTTATGGATTCTCTGCAGCCAGTCCTGAGAGGAAGATAAACCTCTGTTAAATAACTTGGCCTTGTTATGGCTATAGGGATAGTAGAATCCGAAAACAAGAGGTAACAACTTTTAAACTCCAGAATCCAAGGGTACTGATTATTGCAGTAGCCACCAGGATCATTATGACCTTCAAGGTGCCCTGATAGATGAGATTTCTAGAGATAGTAGAATACAATATGTGGAAGTACAAAAGAAATGGTCATAAAACAATGTTAATTCTCAGATTGTGACAGCTCAATAAATCACAGATAAATGCCTGGGAGACAGAAACCAGTCATTCCAATGAAAACCATGATCCTATGTAGAAATGTAAAATTTGAGGCAGTTTTCAGATACAGAAATTAATGCATACATTGGTGATCACTTATCCAGACACAAGATCCCTGAAAAATCATGTCAAGTATAAATGGTAATGGCTCCCCAGCACTTACAAGGGACATTTGGTCATTTACTTAGGTAACTATGCATGTCAAGAAGAATGTCCAGATGTTTCAAAGGCCTTTGAAGACAACATATGAGTTGAATAGTAGCTAAGAGCTTAAAGCATCATCATGAACAATAAATACCAGTCCTGCAGACCCTTTCCCCCGGCTGGAAAGCTACTGGTATAATCCAGTTCAAATCTGGCCAACAACTATAGGCTACTGCTAGTTCATACATGAATTATATCAAAGTTTAGCTAAAATGTCAGATGGTCAGATTTGCTCAAGTAGATTTTTAAGAACTCAGGTACATGGCTTGTGACAACTAACTTGATGAGCAACATTCTTTTATGTATCAGCAGACAAAGAAAATTTTTGCAAAAGAAAAAAAAAATTGTACTCACATGGAATGGACAACAATATACATTTACATTTCTCCCAAAGAAAGAGATGACTTGAATTCAAGAGAGACCTAAACTAATGAACTAGGATGGAGGTTCCTGACATTAACAGGAGACAGGAATCAAGACCATCCTCAAGGTGGGAAAAAAAAAGTGCAAAAAAGCAAAATGGCTGTCTGAGGAGGCCTTACAAATAGCTGTGAAAAGAAGGGAAGTGAAAAGCAAAGGGAAAAAGGAAAGATATACCCATTTGAATGCAGAGTTCCAAAGAAGAGCAGAAGAGATAAGAAAGCCTTCCTCAGAGATCAGTGTAAAGATATAGAGGAAACAATAGAATAGGAAAGACTAGAGATCTCTTTAAGAAAATTAGAGATACCAAGGGAATATTTCATGCAAAGAAGGGCACAATAAAGGACAGAAATGGTAGGGACCTAACAGAAACAGAAGATATTAAGAAGATGGCAAGAATACACAGAAGAACTGTTACAAAAAAGATCTTCATGACCCAGATAATCACGATGGTATGATCACTCACCTAGGGTCAGACATCTTGGAATGTGAAGTCAAGTGGGCCTTAGAAAGCATCACTACGAACAAAGCTAGTGGAGGTGATGGAATTCCAGTTGAGCTATTTCAAATCCTGAAAGATGATGCTGTGAAAGTGCTGCCCTCAATATGCCAGCAAACTTGGAAGACTCAGCAGTGGCCACAGGACTGGAAAAGGTCAGTTTTCATTCCAATCCCTAAGGTAATGTCAAAGAATGCTCAAACTACCACATAATTGCACTCATCTCACATGCTAGTAAAGTAATGCTCAAAATTCTCCAAGCCAGGCTTCAACAATAAGTGAACTGTGAACTTCCAGATGTTCAAGCTGGTTTTAGAAAAGGTAGAGGAACCAGAGATCAAATTGCCAACATCTCCTGGATCATGGAAAAAACAAGAGAGTTCCAGAAAAACATCTATTTCTGCTTTATTGACTATGCCAAAGCCTTTGACTGTGTGGATCACAATAAACTGGAAAATTCTGAAAGAGATGGGAATACCAGAACACCTGACCTGCCTCTTGAGAAACCTGTATGCAGGTCAGGAAACAACAGTTAGAACTGGACATGGAACAACAGATTGGTTCAAAATAGGAAAAGGAGTACATCAAAGCTGTATATTGTCACCCTGCTTATTTAACTTATATGTAGTGTATGTACATCATGAGAAACGCTGGACTGGATGAAGCACAAGCTGGAATCAAGATTTCTGGGAGAAATATCAATAACCTCAGATATGCAGATGACACCACCCTTATGGCAGAAAGTGAAGAAGGACTAAAAAGCTTCTTGATGAAAGTGAAAGAGGACAGTGAAAAAGTTAGCTTAAGGCTCAACATTCAGAAAACTAAGATCATGGTATCCAGTCCCATTACTTCATGGCAAATAGATGGGGAAACAGTGGAAACAGTGTCAGACTTTATTTTTCTGGGCTCCAAAATCACTGCAGATGGTGACTGCAGCCATGAAATTAAAAGACACTTACTCCTTGGGAGAAAAGTTATGACCAACCTGGACAGCATATTAAAAAGCAGAAGGTCCATCTAGTCAAGGGTATGGTTTTTCTTGTGGTCATGTATGGATGTGAGAGTTGGAATATAAAGAAAGCTGAGCACTGAAGAATTGATGCTTTTGAACTGTGGTGTTGGAGGAGACTCTTTGAGAGTCTCTTGGGCTGCAAGGGGATCCAACCAGTCCATCCTAAAGGAAATCAGTCCTGGGTGTTCACTGGAAGGACTGATGCTGAAGCTGAAACTCATACTTTGGCCACTTCATGTGAAGAGCTGACTCATTTGAAAAGACCCTGATTCTGGGAAAGATTGAGGGCAGGAGGAGAAGGGGACGACAGAGGATGAGATGGTTGGATGTCATCACTGACTAGATGGACATGGGTTTGGTTGAGCTCTGGGAGTTGATGATGCACAGGGAGGCCTGGCATTCTGTGGTTCATGGGGTCACAAAGAGTCAGACACAACTGAGCGACTGAACTGAACTGAACTGAATAAGAAATATGTTTTCAAGTGTATAAAGATAAACCATGTGAAAATTTAGAGTCCTCCCACATCTATAAAATGTTTCTAATTGGTGTGTGTGTGCATGCTAAATCACTGCAGTTGTGTTTGACTCTTTGCGACCCTATGGACTGTAGCCAAGTAGGCTCCTCTGTGCATGGGACTCTCCAAACAAGAATACTGGAGTGGGTTGCCATGTGCTCCTCCAGGTGATCTTCCCAATGCACGAATTGAATCTATGTCTCCTGAATTGACAGGCAGGTTCTTTACCACTAGTACCACCTGGGAAGCCCTTTAGTCATGGTAGTCAGGTAGTTAGGTTTAAACAAGGACATGGCCCTAAAGCCAAAGACAAATTATTAGATCTTGAATCTCTTGTCATGAAAAACAAAACATGAATCCTACTAGCTTTCAGTAGGACTTAGAGTAGGAAAAGGCTCTGTAGTTAAGACTGTGATGCAAGTGTTGCAGGTCACAGTATTGTGGGTCAATTAAAGTTCAAAATCAAATAAACTTATAGCAAGAGAGATCAGATTTATCATTACCAGAGGTGGAAGTGGGGGAGAGAGACTTGGATGAAGGCAGTTAAAAGGTACAAACTCCATTTATAAGACAAATAAGTATTGGAGATGTAATGCACAACGTGATAATTAACACTGCTATATATTATATATGAAAGAGTTCTGATTACAATGAAAATATTTTTTCTATTTTTTTAAATTTTATATGTGTGTGAGATGATGGATAAGGTGGTGAAGGTAAAGAAGCTGCTTGCCAATGCAGGTAGATATAAGAGACATGGTTTCAGTCCCTGGGTCACGAAGATGCCCTGGAGAAAGGCATGGCAAGCTACTCCAGTATTCTTGCCTGGAGAATCCCATGGACAGAGGAGATTGGCAGGCTGTAGTCCACAGGGTTGCACAGAGTCAGATATGATTGAAGTGACTGAGCAATGTAGCACTATTGCAGTCGTCATTTCATGATGTAAGTCAAACCATTATGCTTATACATACCTATACAATGCTATTTATTAATTATATCTCAATAAAACCTGCGATTCATGGGGTCGCAAAGAGTCAGACATGATTGAGCGACTGAACTGAATTGAAAACTGGAAGAATACCAGAGAATGCTCAAACTACCACACAATTGCACTCATTTCACATGCTAGTAAAGTAATGCTCAAAATTCTCCAAGCCAGGCTTCAACAATACATCAACTGTGAACTTCCAGATGTTCAATCTGGGTTTAGAAAAGGCAGAGGAATCAGAGATCAAATTGCCAACATCCTCTGGATCATGGAAAAAGCAAGAGAGTTCCAGAAAAACATCTATTTCTGCTTTATTGACTATGCCAAAGCCTTTGACTGTGTGGATCACAATAAACTGTGATGGAAAATTTTGAAAGAGATGGGAATACCAGACCACCTGACCTGCCTCTTGAGAAACCTGTATGCAGGTCAGGAAGCAACAGTTAGAACTGGACATGGAAACAGACTGGTTCCAAATAGGAAAAGGAGTTCGTCAAGGCTGTATATTGTCACCCTGTTTATTTAACTTATATGCAGAGTACATCATGAGAAATGCTGGGCAGGATGAAGCACAAGCTGGAATCAAGATTTCTGGGAGAAATATCAATAACCTCAGATATGCAGATGACACCACCCTTATGGCAGAAAGTGAAGAGGAACTCAAAAGCCTCTTGATGAAAGTGAAAGAGGAGAGTGAAAAAGTTGGCTTAAAGCTCAACATTCAGAAAACGAAGATCATGGCATCCGGTCCCATCACTTCATGGCAAATAAATGGGGAAACAGTGGCTGATTTTATATTTTTGGGCTCCAAAATCACTGCAGATGCTGATTGCAGCCATGAAATTAAAAGATGCTTGCTCCTTGGGAGAAAAGTTATGACCAACCTGGACAGCATATTAAAAAGCAGAGACATTAGTTTGTCAACAAAGGTCCGTCTAGTCAAGGCTATGGTTTTTCCAGTAGTCATGAAGAAAGCTGAGCACTGACGAGTTGATGCTTTTGAACTGTGGTGTTAGAGAAAACCCTTGAGAGTCCCTTGGACTGCAAGGAGATCCAGCCAGTCCATCCTAAAGGAAATCAGTCCTGAATATTCATTGGAAGGACTGATGCTGAAGCTCCAATACTCTGGAGACCTGATGCAAAGAACTGACTCATTGGAAAAGACCCTGAAGCTAGGAAAGATTGAAGGCAGGATGAGAAGGGGATGGCAGAGGATGAGATGGTTGGATGGCATCACTGACTCAATGGACATGAGTGCATCATGTCCATTGCATCATCCAGTGCCTCATCCATGTAGCAAGCAAAAGTCACACAAGTCACAGTATCCCATTACTGACCTCCAAAAACACCTCAAGGGCTTTTTGTCTGAGAACACAATCCAAAACTCTTAATCAGGCACTACAAAACCCTCCTAACCTGACCCCTGAATATTGCTTAATATCATTGAATATCATCTCTTATTCAGAAAGCTTTATTCACATCTTTTTTTCTTGAAATTCCTGCAACTCACCAGGTTCTTACCAATCTCAGGATTTATAAAGACACAGAATGAGAAACAGAAATATATAACAATATGAATTTTTAACATGATTATCTTACTCTGGTAGATCAAGGTGCCAATAAACTTACTAGACACTAAAACTCAGACAACCTTAACTCAAACAAATAAGCAAACACATAGTAAAAATACACAAATGTAAATCTGCCACATGTAATAAAGTTACAAATCAATAACAATATTCAAAAAATTCACTTCTACCAGGAAAGAAAAATCAAGCAACAGCCACAGAACTAATTCTATTTGCAGATCTACTAGATCAAAAGTTAATTTAAATCTAATATTGAAAAATTTTTATAAATTCAGGGTGTCTTTATCCTGATGTACTATACTGTACAAAGCAGTGCTTTGTACAGAGAAAAATTCATAGTATTAAATACCTTTATCAATAAAACAACAAATGCATGTCAAAACTTGCATCCATAAAGATAAAACAAAACAATCTAAAATAAAATAGAAGAAATTATTAGAGATAAAAGCCGAATTTATTGAGTTAAAAAATGAAAAAGCAAAATAAATTGTGCTTTGATAAATTAGAAAGAAACATATGATTAAATAACCTAGTTTTTAAAAAGGAGAAAGTATGTATACCAAAAAAATAAATTAAAGGGAAATTTTAAAAAGTCATTTGTGTGCAAATATATTTGAAAACCTGAATAAAACTTGTAATTTTAGAAGAAAATAAAATGTATAAAAGTGGTATATTAAAAGTAACAAGAAGGTTTTTTTGTTTTTTAAGCATAGCTATAAGAAGATGGGGGTTTCCCTGGTAGTTCAGCTGGTAAAGAATCCACCTGCAATGCGAGAGAACTAGGTTCGATTCCTGCATTTGGAAGATCCCCTGGAGAAGGGAAAGGCTACCCAGTATTCTGATCTGGAGAATTCCATGAACAGAGAAGCCCGGCAGTCTACAGTCCATGGGGTCACGAAAAGTTGGACACAACTGAGTGGCTTTTACTTCACTTCACTTCACAAGAGGACTAATTGCCCTTGAAGTGAGAAGTGAAATGAAAGTCATTCAGTTGTGTCCGACTGTAGTCCATGGAGTCCAGTATTCCCCCCAGAATACTGGAGTGTGTAGCCTTTCCCTTTCCCAAGGGATCCACCCAACCAAGCGATGGAAATCAGGTCTCCCGCATTGCAGGCGGATTCTTTACCAGCTGATCCACAAGGGGAGCCCAAGTATACTGGAGTGGGTAGACCATCCCTTACCCAGGGAATCTTCCCCACCCAGGAATTGAACCCAGTCTCCTGCATTGCAGGCGGATCCTTTACTGACTGAGATAATTGCCCTTGCTGCTGCTGCTACTGCTAAGTCGCTTCAGTCGTGTTCGGCTCTGTGCGACCCCATAGACGACAGCCCACCAGGCTCCCCCATCCCTGGGATTCTCCAGGCAAGAACACTGGAGTGGGTTGCCATTTCCTTCTCCAATGCATGAAAGTGAAAAGTGAAAGTGAAGTCGCTCAGTCGTGTCCGACTCTTAGCGACCCCATGGACTGCAGCCTACCAGGCTCCCCCATCCATGGGAATCTCCAGGCAAGAGTACTGGAGTGGGGTGCCATTGCCTTCTCCGATAATTGCCCTTAGTTGAGTTAAAAAAAAAATAATAATAATAATAGACAACTGATTTCCATAGTAAAAGGAAACAGATTATACAAAAAAGGCCCTTCACAAAATACTTCCAGGTCTCCTAATGGGCTCACAGAGGTTTTTATGAAGCCTTAAAGGAACAGATAGTCCTAACCCTAACCTTACTTTAAACAATTACCAGAACATAAAAATCAGGAAAACTACTGAATATTTTTTTTAAAGAACAACCCAAGACCTGAAACAGATGATATAGTATATTAAAATTATAGACCAATTTCATTTACAAATAGCAATAAAATTTTTAAAACAGCAAAAACCTCAGGAGAATTGGATGTGAGAAAAGTAGTATATTACAAATAAGCTAAAAGACAGTTTTCAGCACCGAAATTAAAGGGGTAATGATTACACACACTCTCTCCCCTCTCTCACAGTTATGCTAGGAGCAGGGAAGGAAAATTAAGCTTGGCAAAACATGGAGTATTAAAATGTCACATGGCGTAATAAATGATAAAACCACATATATACCACCTTTCCCCTCCTGCAAGGTTTAAGTTGCCCACCTCAAGGTGGGCAGTCAGTGATTGAAGCTCAGTATGTTATTGTGCCTGTATCAGAGGCTATGTACCAACAGCAACCTCAGCATGGTCACAGCAGTACAGGAGGCTCATTATTCACTTTCTTCTCCACCATCACAAGGACAACAAATGATAGAACTAGGCTTAATTTCCATTGTTGTGCCTGTACACCCCATGTACTTCTAATCTCTGCCCGATTAGGAGAAAGTCCTTGGTTAACATTAAGTGTAGAGTGTCTGCAGTGATGGTGCCAGAAATAGAGCAATATAAAAGCAGCAGCTTTGTGATTTTCCTGGGTAATAGCTGAATTTCTCAGAAGCACAGGCATTCTTGGGTGATGACCTCACTATCAGCAAAGAGGAATCACAACCACTAGACTCAGACAATAATATAACAATTGTGAAGAATGATAGAAACAATTTTCCTCAAGATGTATAAAGGATGATTCATTTGACTCTTAAAGATATCTTAGGTTTCTAACCTTGAGAAATGAAAATGCATTTTTTGTACTAAATAGTTCCCACATTCGAAATAAAATATTTCATTCATGTGATTTCCTCAATACACAATTATGATGTGGAGTTAAAATAATGAACTCAAGGGACTTTCCTGATGGTCTAGGAATTGGGAGTCCACCTTGCAGTGCAGGGGACATGGATGAAGGGGACAGCAACCCACTCCATTCTTGCTGGGAAAATTACATGGACAGAGGAGCCTGGCAGGTCCCAGTCCATGGGGTCAAAGAGTCAGACATGACTGAGCAACTTTCACTCTTCACAGGAAGTAGGATCCCACATGCTGTGCAGCAACTAAGCTACAACTGCAGAGAAGGAGGGGCAACGGAAGATCCTGCACGCAACCAAGAGACTCTCGTTAGCCATGGCTGGAACCCGAAGCAGCCAAATAAATTAATAATAATAATAAAATGAATTCAAAAGTGTCAATGGTAACTAGAAAACAGATCTTATTTATGACCTCTTCCAAACCACCATGATGCTAAAAAGGTGACAACACTCTTCAGAAAAAACATTTTGAAAAAATAAAGAAAATGGTAGACTCAATTATTCTGTGGTCATTAATGTGGTCAAATGTGTGTTCCACAAGCATAAATTTCAATATGTCATGAAATATAAATTTAAACACATGCATGAAAAAATAAATAAACACATGCATGATGATTAGCCAAAACTCATTGATAAGTTATAAATCTATATATACATATGTATATGCATATTAAATTCCATGATAAGATAGAGATTATATTTAAAACTGATGTATTAGAACAAATACAAAATAACTACAAGAAATAAATGCTTTATACACACACACATATATACTTGAAAAAAATTAAACACATGTAAGAGAATGAGCTTGCCTAGGAAGGAAGCATAGAGTGCAAAAAGCAGAATTCCAAAGTAGGATCCCTGGGATACTCCACTCTGATCTTTAAAAAAGGAAGAGTCTGTAAATAAGATTAAGAAGACATGTGCAATGAGGTTGGTGGGAATTATAGAAATTGTCATTTCCCTGAAGCAAAGAATAGAAAGCATTAGCATAAAAGAAGGTCTAGTACATCATAACTGAAGTTACTGGGAGGTGAGGTAAAAGGAAAACAGAAAATTAATCACCAGTTTTGTGTCTTTAATAAGAACAATACCCTGGAGTGGTAGAGATAAATACTCAAATAGAATAAGATGGTAAAATAAGCAGCTCCAGTTTTTAATTTTCCAAAAACAGTATTTGGTTCCTCACAAAGTAGATGTCTTGGCTTTTCCATTGTCTTCCTCATCTCAGCAACTGGCAATTAATCTTTTTCCACTTTCTCTGGCCCAGGAATATTTCTTGCACACTTCACATGCAATATAGGAACAACTTTTTTTATTGGCTATATCTACAAATTGGTCACAAAGCATCAGACCTGACTGAACACACATACGTATCTACAAATTATATACACAATCCTACTATGTTATCCACACTTTACCAGATTCTAGCCATTATTATTTCTCATTACATTGCTGCAAAATTTTTAAAATTTTCCCCTGGTTTCTATCTTTGCTCGGCTAAAATCTATTCCTTATTCATCCATAAAAATGATCTTTTAAGAATTAAAATGATATCATGCCACTCATATGTTCAAATGCACATGTCAGGAAGGGGGATTTTCCCCCTACTCTTCTTGAGTCCTTGTGGCTGAACTAATAACAAAATTAACACAAGGAAGATTAACAGGAGAAAAATAAATTTTAATTCTTCCTCATGAAGTTCTTATAGATATGGGACCTAAAAAGTAGTCAAAGCAAGCAGCTTTTATAGTTTTTAAGCAAGCAAAAAGCAATAAATTTGTGAGAAATTGCAATTGACAGGATGAAAAAATATTCTATGTTTTAGTTGCTCAATTAGCAAAAAAAAAAAAAATCTAAACAGAGTTTGGGCTAGAGGTAGTGAATTAGAGAAACAATAAGGCTTGTTTATATAGGCTTCTTGTTAAAATTTCCCATCTCTGACCACAAGGGTGTCCTTTATCTCCAGATGCAAGGAGTTCACCTTTCATATGAGAGATTTATTTTCTGGTTTCAGGGAGACAGAAACAAGGGTTAGTCTTCCACTGGTATTGGCATTTCATAGGTAACTTTAACTCAAAATAATTAATATGCCATCAGGGCACATTTTGGGGCATCCTGCTGATGTTGCTGCTACTATGTCGCTTCAGTCGTGTCCGACTCTGTGCGACCCCATAGATGGCAGCTCACCAGGCTCCCCTGTCTCTGGGATTCTCCAGGCAAGAACACTGGAGTGGGTTGCCATTTCCTTCTCCAATGCATGAAAGTGAAAAGTGAAAGTGAAAAGTGAAAGTGAAGTCGCTCAGTCGTGTCAGACTCTTCGTGACCCCATGGACTGCAGCCTACCAGGCTCCTCCATCCATGGGGTTTTCCAGGCAAGAGTACTGGAGTGGGGTGCCATTGCCATCTCTATCCTACTCAGCCCCAACACACTCAGTGTAAGCCAAGTTCCCTACTGTGGTGTTTGTGGTCCCTGCTAGCTTTCTGGCCTCATCTCTATCTATTCACACCATCTCTGGCTGACGGGCCAAATCATCTCCTAAGCATTCTAAGTCTTTTCTTGTCCTAGCACTTGTGCACCAGCTCCCTCTCTTGCTTGAGATGCTCATTTCATAATATAGTCATGTCTTGCTCTTTTACATCTTTCAGATCTCTGCTCAAATACAACCTTTTCTCATGGTCTTCCCTCATCATTTTTTGTAACATAATGTCCCTAAGCATGTGCCATCCCCTCTCAATACTTTACTTTTAACAGAGCCCTTATTACCACTCAGAATATATTTATATTCTTCTTCTACAGGAAAATTTCTGTAAGGGAGATCTTTTCTTTTTTGTTTATTGGTTTGTTTTTTATGTTCCATTGCTGGCTCATAGCACCTGTCAATGCCTATTGAATGAATAAATGAAAAGGTAAATATAACTTTAAAAAATTATTAACTTATCAACAGGCATTGGATCTCCAAGGGATAAAAAGTTTGTATATATTGCCACTAAAAATTAATCATTTAATTAAGGTTTCAAAGGACAGTCTTTGGGAAAGTCTGATAGCTATCAGATAGCAAAAGCATCTGGGAAGCCACATTCTTGACCTCATTGCTTTACTGTGGTAAGAACAATTAGCATGAGATCTACCTTTAAACAAATTTTGTGTGCAATATATTGCATTCATTTTTATAGCTATTATGCTGTACAGTTACATACAGCGCAGTTACATACAGTACAGAGTTTACCTGTGTTAATTAACTGAAACTTTATGCCTATTAATTGATAACTCCCATTTCTCCATCTCCTCAGTTCTTGGTAATCACCATCCCAATTGTTGATTTTATGAATTTGACCATTTTAAGAATGTGCATCAACAGATGAAAAGATAAAGAAAATATGATATATATTTATACAGTCCTCCTTTCATATCTGTGGGAAATGGGCTCTAGAACCCCTGCAGGTATTGGTATCAAACTCTGAAGAAGCTCAAATCACTTGTATAAAAGAGTCCTCTATATCCTGGGGTTTGCATACACAGATTCCAAGGACCAATTGTAGAATGGAATACTGCTCAGCCTTGAAAAATGGCAAGCAACATTCTAGGTTGGTTGCTTATTTTGGCCATTTTTCTCTGAATGTGGCACATAGGCATCATCATCTTTGTATTATCAGTTTGGGGATATTTTATGCAGTATGTTATTAAACACAAAAGTGGATGTGGTGTTTAACCCATAATAAATAAGCTGAGTGATGCCATAAGAACTCTTCTATTTTCATTAAGGCAAATGATTTATACATTTACTTCATTATTATAATTGTGTTTGTACAGACTGCATAACTGTGGAATTTACCTTCATTAAAGTTCCTATTGTATATTATTTTGTTTCATAGCAAGATAAGCAAGTTGAAGAACTATATTTTATTTACATTGAGTTAATGCTTTCATTATAGAGTTACCACCAGGATGACACATCTCTATTATAGTAGGCTTTGTATGATTAATGTCTTACATTAATGTAATCTCATAAATTTATAAAAAGCCAGTTTTTCCAGTGTGTTTATCGAACAATGAGTTCATGTTATTGTCCCTGAAAAGCTTGCTTTAAAGTGATGAAAAGCAGTACTTATGTCACCCAAGGGTAATTGGTGCTTATTTATTTATTATTTTATAATTTACCTTCATTAGTTCAGAGTGACAGATCAACTGTAGAACAAGAGTTAGGTTACTGGGATGTTATGAATGTTTGAACTCAAATAGGGGAGTGAAAATTTCAACAAAAAGTACACCTATGTGAATGTGATTCAGCAAGTGATGTAGACCTCAAACAGGAAAGAAAAGCAGACTACTGAATCTCAACAAACATGTTTTCCTGTACCTTTAAATGAGAAAACAGAACAAAACACTGAGGTTGACATCAATATACAGGTATGTCCAACATTATATTTAAGTAACCAATCTGAATCAATGAGGTAGAGATATTTCATTGAAGCAACTGATGCCTTTTATTCAGTCATCTGATATTATCTGTATGGCTATCTGAAAAAAGAAAAGCCTAATCAAACATCATCTATGAGTATGTACATGTATCTCTCTGTTTATATTGTCTTTTAAGAGATTGGTGCCTTGATCTCAAATTTAAGTTTCTGCAGTTGATTCAACTTGCAGTTGATTAAATTCATATATATATATATACGAACATGCACATAGATCTGAATATAAAAATACATAAAAAGGGGTTGACTAATGTTGCTATATTCTATCTAAATGCTAACTCATCAGAACCATTAATCTGTTCCTTAAGTAAGCATGAACAAAGTCCTTTGGTCAGCAAGGAGATGAAACTAGTTAATCCTAAAGGAAATCAATGCTGAATATTCATTGAAGGGATTGATACTGACGCTGAAGCCCCAATACTTTGACCACCTGATGTGAAGAGCCAACTCACTGGAAAAGACCCTGATGCTGGGAAAGATTGGGGGCAGGAGGAGAAGTGAGTGACAGAGGTTGAGATGTTGAATAACATCACTGACTCAATGGACATGAGTTTGAACAAACTCCAGGAGATGGTGAAGGACAGGGAAGTCTGGCATGCTGCAGTCCAATAGGTGGCAAAGAGATGGATACAACTTAGTAACTAAACAACAGCAACAAAGCTTTTACTAAATTCTAGGTAATTAGATTTTGGAAATTGCTTAAGGCCTATGAAAATACAATCTCTGGGCAAATTTTAGTGTTATATTAGGAAAATAATAACTTATTATTTTTGTTATCAGCTATACTGATAATTGGAGAAGGCTCTGGCACCCCACTCCAGTACTCTTGCCTGGAAAATCCAATGGACGGAGGAGCCTGGTGGGCTGCAGTCCATGAGGTCGCAGAGTCGGAGACGACTGAGCGACTTCACTTTCACTTTTCACTTTCATGCATTGGAGAAGGAAATGGTAACCCACTCCAGTGTTCTTGCCTGGAGAATCCCAGAGATGGGGGAGCCTGGTGGGTTGCCGTCTATGGGATCACACAGAGTCGGACACGACTGAAGTGACTTAGCAGCAGCAGCAGCAGCCTACTGATAATTATTGCAAACTTGGTACAATAGTAAACTCATTACATGAATTAATTTTGTCACATAATCTATGAAACAAGTTATGACCTACTTTTGTAGATTATGAAACTGAACACCAGAGAAATAAGGTAACTCCTTCATGTCACATGGTTAGTAGTTGTCAGAGCTGAGAATTGAAACCACACAGTCTGTTCCTAAATCCAAATGTCTTACCTGTTGCATCTTTCTGTGCTTCTAATAAAAATAGACAATACATACCTCTAAAAATGTGTCACAAATACCATGACTACTATGCAAAAGGATCAATGTTAGTAAAGTGCACAAATCAAGGTGAGAAGTCAAATCTACCTTCTTGACTTGACAATTTATACAGCATAGAACCCAGAGGTTGGATCTTCAGAGAGGAGTTAGAGTCCCTGGGATAGATAAGCTCATGGGGTAAGAAGTACTTGAGCAAAAGATTAAGGTATAAAATAAACAGGCATCATGAGGAAACTGCAGACAGTTCAGTAGAGTAGAAGGTATGATGCAATAGAGGGAGAGAAGGGAAAGAGAGAGGAGCTTGAGAAGGAAGAAAAGGCAAAATGTTAAACTGTCTTATATTCCAATGCCTGCAGATATTTGTCATATGTATACCAGATAATTTTAAGAGGTATTCAGATATTTTTAAATGTTGTTTATTTTAATTAACAAGAAAATTTAATATAAAATGTTACTGAAGTTTATAAAATATGTTGTGAAATATATATTTAAATTTAAGAAGATTAGTTGACTAAAGAAAACTACCAAGTGAACCATAAGGCATTGCCATGACAAAACATGGCATAAACATCAAGTTTAAAAGATGGTTTGTAAACTACATCTGTATGTGAAATGAGGAGTTTGATCTTTATCCTATGAATAGTTAGAAATATATTAAAAGCACTTTCATGTTAAAATTTTCATCTTGAAACAATTCACTCTTCAGAACCTGCCTAAGACAACATTGAATTTAGTTATTGATGGTGCATTGAGAGTTAGGTAAAGGACACAGATTAGGATGCCTGAAATGATTCTGGCTTGGGCAGCTGGGGGCTCCTAGTACCAGCCATGGAACTGTAGAACACAGATAATAGTTGTGTTGTTTTTTTGTGTGTGTTTGGTGGATGCAGGTTGACTTACAGATTCAGACATATTCAGATTGAATGCCCCAGTGTAGATATTAATGGGCTGGAAACTGAGAGAGTCACTAAGCACTTTGATAGGAAAAATGATATTGCCACTGGGACAGTTGCATGCCTAACTAAAGCACAAGTCAAAATAGTATAAATTTCATACTGTGAGACATCTTGCGATCAGACAATGCTTCAAGACACTTGTATTTAAATATCTAGGACACAGACTAAAAGTAGACTCTTGCTTTCTATGTTGAACTTATTCAATCAGAATTTGTAGATGGTGGGGCCCAGGCCTTTGCATTGTTAACAGTTTTCTTAAGTAATTTATCGGCATAGCCTAGTTTGGGAATAGTCATTCTTAAATAAATGCAGTTCTTCTCTAGATGCTTGAACTCCCCTGACCCTCCTCCCTACCATTTTATTATGTTAAAATATTATGTGAAACACTAATGAAAAACAGGGGGCTCTTTTTTGCTCAGTTTCAAGAATCATGATAGAAGTATCTAGCAAGGCAATATTCACGAGTAAAGAATGTCAGGTATTGGAGAGTTGGGGCTACATCTCCCTTCAGCTAAATAGGGCAGCTGGTACTCAGTTCCAGGTGGTTGCTGCATTGCTAGCATGTAGGTTTAGTGTTACAAATTTGTATAATTTTTAAATGTTAAATTGGTAACTAGGTAAACTTCTAGTCCATCATTTTGAAACTCTTAGTCAAGTTCATTCTCCTTATTTTCTGTGAAATAAATAAGACTCAACATGACGTTTTAACTTAATTTTCAACAGCATTTTTTATATAATCATAATCAGTGAATTGATAGAAACATATAAAATGCTCAGTTGCTGTAGGTCATTGATTGCTCAGATACTTTTCAATAATGTGTCCTTCTACTCTTTCTATGACCTCAATTTAGCCAGGAATCTAAAGACTGTAGCATTATTTAGTATATAAGAGTGATTCCAAGTTTGGATATTTTAAAACTATAAAATTTTCTATAGTTAATTTATAATAAATTTATTAATTTATTCCAACCCTTAGAATTCCCCAAGATATTAAAATAATAATAATAATAGTGATAATGATCTGAAACATGTATCACACCTGAAAACTTGTATTATAAGGACACTTTATATATACTGGTTATTAATTTCAAAAGGTGGAGCTTCCATTTTGTCTTTTTTCTTCACTTTTCTAGTAATTTATTTTTACTGTGTTTTACAAAAATATCATTTGGCAAAGGATTAGAAAGTAAACCAAACAAACAAACACAAAAATTTGGTTCTTCCCCCACAGATAAGGTTGCCAGATTTAGCAACTAAAAATACAGTGTATCAATTAATTTTGAATTTCAGAAAAGTGATGAATAAATTGTTTAACATAAACTGTCCCAAATATATATATTTTCTCTGGCAAGCCTACTACCAATTCTGTTCTGCATGATTCTCTCTTTCCAAATTCTGACATGTACTTCTTCTAAGCTGAGTCCTTTTGGGTGTAGGGGTAGTAAGTAACAGTTCTAATGCTAAGAGCAGTCATCTGCATAATGCCTATAGTTTTCTGCTATTATGTCCATACCTTTTCCCAAAGTTCCTTTGTAAAACTCTCCTCTGATTATCTCATTTGAGTAGGCCTTTTGTTCCTTGCTGGGACATTGATTGGAACAGCTTCCAAGCTAAATTCTTCCAATTATTTCTAAATCCCAGTATTTAGTGTCCTCCACAGTCTTTTCACTAGATTTTTCCTCCTCAGAATTGCCACACTGTGTATACCCATACTTAAGAAAGAATAGAAACAGCCACTGGATGCCTAATTTGGGGAAGGCAAGAGCCATTAAACTGCCAATCAACATTATCCAGATGTCTGCATCTGGTTACCTCCCTCCTCACATTCTTGTCTCCCTCCAGCTGATTGCTTTCAGTATGGAGTTTACTTGCTCTGACTCTTGTCACCACCTTTCTTAATTGCCCTAATTCACATGCTGCAACTCTGCAATGCAGAAAATGAATACACTTGCTGTGAAACAACAGTTACTGAGTATGTCACAGAATATACTCCTATTTTCCAGTTTTAGCTTTGTGCTCTGTATTGGAACAGATTCAAGACTTCCCCAAACACCAATTGCTTCTCTCACCTTCACAAGCTATAACTCTCAGCTTGAAATTTCTCTGCTTATCTTTTTATCAGGCAACCAACTCAGTTATAAGGAAATTCTTATTTTAGACAATGCCTTGGGTTGAGGTGAAATCTGCTTCCTTGTAACTTTTGACTATTTCTTCTAGTTCTGTATTCCTGTATAGTAATATGTGTCCTGTTTTACATATGACAGTCCTTTGTCTCATCAACATTTAGTGATAGCTAACAAAATTATGTCATTGTATTAGACACCCTCCATGACAATATGCTGCAATGTAATGATTCAATTTGATGTTGGTATCAAGATGCAAATTATTATAAATGTGTATGTTTTACCAAAAAAAACATGCAAGCTTTCCTCAAGGTATAATTATATTTATATGCAACTTAATTCCACCTTACAATATTAGTACCAAGTTATATAGATCCTCTAAAAATATTCTCCAAATAAGCAACAATCAGTTCCTATTTGTGAATAAAATAATCTTCTAAAAATTAGAATAATAACACTTGAATTTTGATTAAAATTCAGATCTACCACTTATTAGCATGGTGATCTTGAATTGAGCAAGTCTTTTAATTATTTTATAATTGGTATATATAACACTTTTATTACAATATTACTACCAGAAAGATATTTGTTATTTTGCTGTTCATATGATGTTACTTCCATGTTTTGATACTGCCTCATACATTCCAGGAAGAATCTACAGTAAGAAATATAGCATTTATCACTTTAAGGATTAGACCCATTGTCATATTCTTTGCTGTTACTACACATATATATGTGTAAGACTTTCAGTGTATGAATATGTGATCATCTGTGTTAACCTCCTAATAGCATTTGCTGGGAATGTGGCTAGAACCAAGGTCATAGCATGGAAAACATAACAAATGATGTTGGAGAAAGACTTGTTTATACTATAACATTTCTTTTGCACTTTCTGTGGTCTACAAAACCACTTTATTTCAAGAAAATAAAGTCATATTAAAAACTTGAAATTGTCAAGGAAATAGTTAAGGAAATAGTTTCCTTAACTATTAAGGAAATAACAGTTAAGGAAATAGTTCCATTTTAAAATATGTTATACTGGGAACCACGGGGCTGCAAAGAGTCGGACACACATGACCTAGAGACTGAACACTTACTGGGCTGTCAGTATTCTACCTTATATCACCCTCTGCTCCAAAAGTTATTTTCCCAAGGGAATAAGGGAAAGGAGAATTGGTCAGAAATAGTATGGTTTAGGAAAATATAACATGGATTATATATTTTTAGAAAGCACTATAATATTTCCCCCCACTTTCTACTCCTTGACTCCAACTTTGAGAAGTGGATAAAACCTTGCCCCCAAACTATAGGTTTTTCTAGACAGGGAGTCACAAATGTAAATGTCTTAAGGACAAGAGTCTGTATTTTATTTCTGATGTTATTCTTAAGCTCTTTCAATAATTTTGGCACCTACTAGACTTGTAATAGTTTTTAATGGCTTCACTCACTATTCATTAATACATTCAGCAGATTCTACCACTTAGTTGCCCTGATTGCCTATGATGCTCAAACCACTGTTCAGGTCTATAGCTGTGCAGCCTTCACTTTCCAGATCAAGGTCAGAGGTCTTTCTAACACTGGGATCTCACTGTTCCACCCTCTTATATAAATGTCTCTATGAATATCTTAAACACCCACATGATAAATTGCATAACTTCCAAAGTACAGAACATGTTACCCTTCATCAGTTAAATGCAGTCTTTTCTTTTCATACACCTTTCCTGTTGACCCCTCACTTGTTTGTACTCTCTTATACAGCTACATTAATTTGTGATTCTCCAAATACACTGTACTTTCTCATATCCTTCTACATTTGAGTATATATATTTGTTCAACTTCTCATCAAATTTTCTTCAAGAAGTCATATTATAATTAATAACTATCTACTGAGACATTTTTTAACCAGATACTGGGTTAGATATTATACACAAAATGCATAACTTAATCCTGGTTTCAACCATTCAAGGAATGCAAACCTACTTTTATTTTACAGAGGAAAAATTGACGTCCCAAACATCAATTTACTCACAATCTCAAACACCCTTCGTGTAATTTCTATAATATTAGAAATTGTTTCCTTAACTTCTCATTTCAAAGAAGATATTGAATTCATTCTGTCATATATCCCTTCTTTTTTTCTATAAGGCTGAACTTGGTTTGCTAATTACTAATCAAAGATTTCTTCCTCTATTTGGATTCATAAAATTGGACTCTAGCTTCCTTTCTTATAGTTGTCCTTGCCTCGTTTTAGTATCAAAATGAAAAAACAAAAACAAAAAAATCACACACGCATATATTAATCCACATGTCCTTAACTTTCTCTGCAGTTTAACTAACTCTGAGACTGGTTTTTTCCTGACCTCCATTTTCTGAGAACATTTATTTTAGAAAATTTTCAATTGTAAATCCTTTCACTGCTCCTTTGAAATGAAAATCTTCTCCTAACCTTTTGCTAGTTTCATAACCCAGGAATGTTTTTCTCTGGGACCTGGGGACCATCTCTTTGAAATATAATCCTAGAAGGATGTAGGGTCTTTATCTTTCAGTCTCTATGTGAAGATGGGAGTAGTAAGTGCTGATTTAGCAAACACAGATGGCCTGATCACATTGACTAACCTCCCCACCAATATGTTTCATACTTCTATGAGCTCACAGCACTGCTTAAAAACTCTCCAGCCTTTTGTTTAGAAAGATGTTGAGATCCATTTGTCTCTCTCTCTCTTGTTTCATTTTGCAAATATTTTATTTATTTTATTTTTAATTAATTTTTGTTGGCATATAGTAGTTTTACAAGATTGTGTTTATTTCAAATATATAGTAAAGTGAATCAGCTATACATATATCTTCTCTTTTTTGGTTTTGCTTCCCACTTAGGTCATCACAGAGCATTGAGTAGAGTTTCCTGTGTTATCCAAGAGGTTCTCGTTAGTTATCTATTTTATACATAGTATCAATAGTGTATATACATCAATCCCAGTCTCCCAATTCATCCCACCCCTACTTGCCCCCTTGGTATCCATATGTTTGTTCTCTACATCTGTGTCTCTATTTGTGTTTAGAAATTAAGATTATCTCTGCCTTTTGAGAAATCTGTATGCAGGTCAGGAAGCAACAGTTGGAACTGGACATGGAACAACAGACTGGTTCCAAATAGGAAAAGGAGTACGTCAAGGCTGTATATTGTCACTCTGCTTGTTTAACTTATATACAGAGTACATCATGAGAAACGCTGGGCTGGAAGAAGCACAAGCTGGAGTCAAGATTGCCAGGAGAAATATCAATAACCTCAGATATGCAGATGACATCACCCTTATGGCAGAAAGTGAAGAGGAACTTAAAAGCTTCTTGATGAAGGTGAAAGAGGAGAGTGAAAAAGTTGGCTTAAAGCTCAACATTCAGAAAACAAAGATCATGGCATCTGGTCCCGTCACTTCATGGGAAATAGATGGAGAAACAGTGGAAACAGTGTCAGACTTTATTTTGGGGGGCTCCAAAATCACTGCAGATGGTGACTGCAGCCATGAAATTAAAAGACACTTACTCCTTGGAAGGAAATTTATGACCAACCTAGATAGCATGTTCAAAAGCAGAGACATTACTTTGCCAACAAAGGTTCGTCTAGTCAAGGCTATGGTTTTTCCTGTGGTCATGTATGGATGTGAGAGTTGGACTGTGAAGAAGGCTGAGCGCCGAAAAATTGATGCTTTTGAGCTGTGGTGTTGGAGAAGACTCTTGAGAGTCCTTTGGACTACAAGGAGATCCAACCAGTCCATTCTGAAGGAGATCAGCCCTGGGATTTCTTTGGAAGGAATGATGCTAAAGCTGAAACTCCAGTACTTTGGCCACCTCATGCGAAGAGTTGACTCATTGGAAAAGACTCTGATGCTGGGACGGATTGGGGGCAGGAGGAGAAGGGGATGACAGAGGATGAGATGGCTGGATGGCATCAGTGACTCGATGGACATGAGTCTGAGTGAACTCGGGGAGTTGGTGATGGACAGGGAGGCCTGGCGTGCTGTGATTCACGGGGTCGCAAAGAGTCGGACACGACTGAGCCACTGAACTGAAATGATCTGATGCCATTTTTCTAGATCTTCATATATGCATTCATATATGATATTTGTTTTTCTCTTTCTGACTCACTTCATTCTGTATGAGAAGTCTCTCCCCTGGAGGAGAGGAGGGTGAAGGTGAGATGCATGGAGAGCATAACATGCAAATTTACAATTCCGTATGTAAAATAGATAGCCAATGGAAATTTCCTATATGACTCAGAGAACTCAAACAGGGGCTCTATAACAACCTAGATGGATGGGAGGGGGAGGGAGATGGGAGAGAGGTTCAAGAGAGAGGGGATGTATATATACCTATGGCTGATTCATGATGATGTTTGACAGAAAACAACAAATTCTGTAAAGCAATTTTCTTTCAATTAAAAAGAAAATTCTCTCCCCTTTTACAGTAAGCTTGAATGAGGTCTTCTTTGCCTGTTCAACCCCATCAGTGCAATTTTTTTTAACAATGTACATACATACATATACTTACAGTATTGCTACTTTCCCATCTTCCCTTCTCTCATTTTCTTGCAGTTTTATACTCTTAAAAAACCACTTCCTTTCTCTATGAAATGGATTCAAAGAAGAAAGTTTGTCCTATTCATCTTCTGTACTTAGAAATAGTCCTCCATTTAGATGTATTATATTTTTAAAAAAGATTTTTCCAGGACTTCTGTTTCTATAGCAGGAAGAATATTTATATTATCTGGGTACATGATGTCTCTTAGATCTGATATTAATAATTCTCTTAGGAAATAAGATAAAGAGCTTCCCTTGTTGATATGAGTTCCAAAAACATCATTTCCTTGTCTTCCATTTCCGTATACTCAACAACCAGCGCAGGGCCAGGCACGTATAGGGGACTACTTATGTGTTGAATGAATTATTAATAACTTATAACTTCTCTCTAGCCTACCTCCTCCTTGAAATTCCTTTCACAGTTACTCTTTGGATAGTTCCTTATAGAACTTGGTCCAGTTCCATATGACTGGTACTTCTCTTTCTGGATCCTATAGCTGGAAATGTGTCTGTTTTTCTTCTAAGATGACCTCCAGACATGACTGTATTTCTTGTGAGCTGTTATTAAACCTATCTTCTTATAGTAAAGTACATATTATTTCTATCTGATTCCCAGAAACAACCTACAAGCTATCTGTGTCCAAGGAAGTATATGGCTGGATAAGTCCCAATTTGGGAAGATAACTTCAAATACATAAAACCTATCTTAATATTTAATATTCAAAATATATTTCCACTATACCCCACTGGATTTTCCCCATGCAATAAAAATTCCACAGGTTGAGGTTGTTTAACGTCAAGAATGCTGAGACGATTGGGGATACTTTCTACAGAAATATTAAAAAAATAACTAATCATGTAATGTGGAAAATTAACAGATTGTTAGAGGTCAGTGTCCTTGGAAGGTTGACACCATTCTAAAAGAAATTCTCATTTCATACTAGCCTTTCTTCAAGCTGTTACCCACCAAGATAATAGCATGGTCTTTTGATATATAAATAAATTAGTGCCACTCTTCTGCTTAGAAAACTCCATGGTTCATGTTAAAGATCTCAGTCCATATTTGTCAGTAACATGGAGGGAATCTTGAACCTCCAAATGAGCTGGCATTCTCTACACTGTACCCCAGACATGGGTTTTGAATTCTATTTTGTTAAATATTTTTGATGGATATGTGATGCTTAAAGAGATGAAGGTATTTCTCAGTAAATTAGACCACTCAGTCCTCCATCTGTAGAGAAAAAAATAATTACAGACTCTAGAGACTTTATAAAATTAAAAATGCATGTGATTAACATTGTTTTTGGGGTCAGCAGGCTAAGTTCAGTTAGAGAAGAAAGTTTTTTTCTTTCCATTTTGATAATTTGAAAATACTCTTCTAAGAGAGAAAATGATGCCACTGATATTGCTTCTTTTATCTTTAAAGGACTAAAGAAATGTCTTACTTTTATCTGACTCAAAAAGAAGTGACACTTTCTACTAAATATTTAAAAATGGTCTCTGCACCTTAGAAAAGGCTTGAATGATTTTTTTGTGGAAATAGCATCTTCAGGGAAAAGAGGAAATACATTAAACTTTATCATTATTGTAGTTTATTATAGGAATTTATATGAGACTATGAATTTCATTTAATATACAATAGAGTATCATACATTTTAATACATTTAAAGAACATATTCTGAAACTCTATCCTAGTGAAGTATGACACTGCTCTGAGAATAAAACTGGCTCATTTTAACCCAAGTTCTGTTTTTCTCTTTAATAACAATTTAAATGGCTTTTAGGCACTCACTCAAGGAATTTTATACATTACTCTATCCATGATAAAAAATGTGTACTAATCTCCTAGTCTGAGTTTATTTCATTGCTAAGTTCCTTACCAACTGCATTTTACATCAGTGTATTTGTCTATATTCCTCTATCTTTTAATTTAGATGGAAAATACAGTGGCTCGCCATTTCAGACTTCTGGAGATAATGATCTCCCTTTTTTCAAAACCAGCTTCTAGAAAGGAGCTACAGACAGGGTGTGATAGAAACTAATGAACAGAACTAAAGTGTTTATGAAGATGCTTAAAAGACAGATCCTTGCTCTCCATATGCTGAACATGGATGCAGGGGACAGCAGGATTGGTCAACATAGCTGAGAAGAGCAGACAGGAAAGAAAGAAACCATTGTCTCTACTTTCAATTCCTTTTCAGATATGTTCCAGTCGATCATTACATTTTTGGAGGGAAAAGGGAACTCTTCTGAGGCTCAAAAGAGAAATCATCATGTGACAGCGACTATGTCCTCTCCATTTAATTAAACTTTGCTTAGTAAATAGCCATGCAAAAAAAAAAAAAGTGTAAATTTTAATGTTGGCAGTGATGTATGATGAGCCATTTTAAGGAGATTTGATCCCTGACTTGGATATCATACTTTTAATTTTTATTATTAATATAGAGTCTGATAAACCCTAGATGCAAAACAGAGTGAGATTCCTATGTCATATTTCCTTTTGTTCTTTATACCAGTGGTTAAACTTGGCTGCACATTTGGATCACATGAGAAGGTTCAGAAATCCTGATGTGCAAGCCTTGCTACATAGCACTTTAAATCAAGCCACCTTAAAGGTGCGAACCACAACTCACTATATTGTAAAGCTTCTCAGGGTGATTCCAAAGTACAGGCAGGTTGATAAATATTGATCTAGACCATTCCTTTGAAGGTAGAGCTAAAGTTTGCTTTAAATAAATATTAATATAATAATTTCATGAAAACATTGTAATGTATAAAAAAGGTATCAATTTTAGTTTAATAGTTGCCTGGATCAAATTCTGACTCTTCTGCACATACTTTGATGAATTTAATTTTCCTCAGTTATACAGTGGAGTTGAAACTAATGTGCCTTACAGAGAACTTTTGAGGATTATACATAATGGGTAATGCTTACCATAATGAATAATTAGCTAATCATACATCAGAGATGGTTTTGGCATATTCCTAGAAAAAAATTATTTTGCAATACACATTTCCTGTCTTTCTACACCTTTGGACATTCTTCTTTCTTTTGCTATCAGAAACTTGATGTTGGGTTTGGGGAGAAAAATGGATAAACTTATCCTATTCTTAACTTGACATTTTTATTCTAAAAATTTAGATCAGATGCTAAATCCTTAATCTTGCCCCAATTTTCAGTAAAATCATTCTCCTCTTCTTCTTTGTTGGCTTTCATTTACATCAACTTATTAATCCTACTGTATAAGTGAGAGCAAGAGTCATGTCTTAATCATCTTTTAACTTCACACTTAATACAATGACTAATGTAGAATCTCTATTAATATTACTGGATAACTGAATTGATTTTTCCTCAAGTTAATAAAATCTCAGGTTGGCTTCATAGACACAATATTCACAACAGGAGCACCAAGGTCTCACATGTTTGATCATGCCTGAAAATTTGTATTTAATTGCATCACATAACTATTGATAAAGAATTGTGACAAATTAGTATATTCCTTTAAGAAATTATTGATATTGGTGTATTTAAAACAACAGAAGGAGCTTTGAGATATCTATTGAGATGGTTGTTTTCAGCACTTGAAGAACAGTTCTATATTAAGCTAGAGAACAAAACTAATGCTAGTTTACTAAGAGTGAAATTTATGAAAAGACGGGGGCTTCCCAGGCAGCACTAGTGGCAAAGAACCCACCTGCCAATGCAGGAGAAGTAAGAAGTGGGTGTTCAATCCCTGCGTCAGGAAATTTCCTGGAGGAGGGCCTGGTAGCGCACTCCAGTATTCTTGCCCGGAGAATCCCATGGACAGAGCAGCATGGTGGGCTACAGTTCACAGGGTCACAAAAGAATCAGACATGACTTAGCATCTGAACAATACCACCACCCATTTCAGGAAGATAAAAAAGATACTTTATCAAGCAGTTATTTAGTTTTAAGTAAGCACTGTAGAGCAGAAGTAGGTGCTTTGGTTGAAGATGAAGGAATCACCTAATTCTCAGCTTGGAAAGACTCTTAATGAAAGTATCTTTCAGACAGAACATTTTCCTTAATGGTGAATATTTGAAGTAATTCCTTAAAGAGTTGTGTACAAATGTGGTCAGAGGGAATCAATTATTGCTTTAAGGAATGTTGCACAAATTTCTGTGCCACAAATTGCTTAAGAATTGAAATTGGTACTTAGGTGGAAGTTTTATCTTTTTAATATTTCTATAAATGAGAGAATATGAATATAGTTTGCCAATGATTCTAATTTCTCTGACCTGCTGAAATGTTAAGTTGACAAGGATTCATTTCAAAATCTTACTATCAGTGTGAGTGTGTAGGATGTGGCAGACAATAGGGGAAAGTGTAAGTTCACATTATTGGGGAAAATAATTGAAATCGTAATTATACCAGGATACAATTTGAGGGAACTAATTTGACACTCTTCATTCTTCTTGCTCCTGAGAACTACAATTTTTTTTTCAAGTCTTTAATAGCAATTTCCTTAAATTATTGAAGCTTAAATTATTTCCTAATTTAATTATTAAATTAAACAATTTCCTGAAATTATTGAATATGGTGACTTAACCTAAAAAGAAAACATGATATCTGGTCATCCTAATCCTGAATTGAGTAGTATTTCCTATGACTCTTACAGTTTGTATTTATAGTTTCACTTTAAGTGGACATGAAAAAGTTTTTGAGATCGATAAAAAGCTTAGAGATTTTGACAAAAAGCAGTTTAAAATGCAAAGAAAACATTAGTAAAGAAAGAGAAATAATTTTAATGTTAATTTACTTCATGAATTCAATAAAAATATGTAAAATGTTGAATTAAATAATGAGTAAATCTGGATCATGCCACAAGGATTTTGAAATCACTTAGTGATGAGGGGGAAAAAATAAGTAAGTCTTAATTCTTGGAGTTTCAAGTAAGAAAAAATAGATCTGGTTCAGAAAACCTAGAATGATTTTATAAAGAAAGTTAGATTTTTTTTTTAACTTGACCTTAACAAGTGGGTAGATTTTTAATAGAACACAAAAATGTCTGGGGAGCAGCATCACTACCGTCTCTCCTTCCCTTCCTTCTTCAACTCTCCTCTTTCTCTCTCTCTCTTCTTCTCAATACAGAAACTATATAAAGTGGATAATGTGCTATTTTGGGAGAACCACAAAGAAAGTTTATTGGTCTGATAAGAAAAGAGGAAGGACAATTTTCTAGAGGATGTCAATTTGGAATCAATGAAAGTACAGAAAGTGGCAAAGGAAAAGCAACTTCAGACAACAGAAAAATCAAGTAAATCAATGGAAGCCTGGAAGAAAATGGATGATGCTCACTCTGTTTATAATGTTCTTTCCCTTTCCTTCTTGCAAAGAAAGTGTCTATATCCTTTAGACATTTTCTCTGAAATTTTTCCCTTGGAAAAATTTCTTTGATTTCTCTGACTGGATCAAATTCCTCTTTAACAGGTATAAATGTCACCATGTTCTTCTCATTTATGTCAATTGTCACAGTAAAATTTTATATGTATTTATGTGGATATTTGATTAATATCTCTCTTATGATATTATGTGGTTATTTGATTAATATCTCTTATGATTCTCTGGTGGAATCATAAGAATCATAAGGTCAGAGATTGGGTCCAGTTTTGATCAACCAAAGCAGAGCACAAAAATTTCACAAGAATTGACATACAATAAGTCTTCATGGGGAAAAAAAGATACATAAAATAATGAGGTAAGACAAAAAATAATGTTGTCAGAGTATTAAGTACATCTATACCATGGTGAATTTTGACTTGAGGGAGAATAATGATGTCAATTAACAAAGGTTATTGTTTATTTCATTTAAAAAGCTTAAGCTTTATTCTATATGCAATAGAAATCCATACTTCAACAAACCAGTTCACAATCATATTTTACTTTATATGACTGACTTTAACAATAATTTAAAATATGGATTGAGCATGGGGTAATAATGGCAAATAAGTGCATAACCATGAAAAAAAAATACTGTGTTTGTCTAAAGATGAAATAATTAGTCCCTTAGTAGAACTGGGATACAATACTCATAAGAAGGAATTTTGCTTCATAATTTGATCTAAGAGACAAAAGGTAATTTAGACCCAGAGTATGAAAGATTTTCACATAGTAACTGATCCAATTCAAGCTAAATAGAAAAAAATTTTTTTTCAATGATCGTCCCTGAATATCTGTCATGTTTCCAGAATGATCCTGGTGCCATTGCATGTGGACATAGGTCATTATGTGTGCTACTATTCTTCTGAGATACTCTCATTTGAGATAATTTACAAGTCCATCAATGCATTGTTGTGCTCTAAATAAAATATATTCTTCAAGCATTAAGTCATATCCTATCTTTATAAATGATGCTACAAGAAAAAGCTAACTGCATGATGCATCTTCACAGTCTTAAGACAATTTATTATGGTGGATTTGATTTTTAAATGGAACCATAAATTCACACCGCACTAAAAATTATAAGATTTAGTGATGAGCTTTACTGTAACTCTCCTCTGAGACAAATGTTGCCATAAAAATCTAAATCAGCATTTAATGAATTGACAGAAGCTAGAGAACCTGAGAGCAGTGCTCGATGAGAAAGACTTAAAAACGTTGGGTCTTTAAGAAGAAGAAACTTGGGTCAGAAAATAAAATTCTGTACCTTCGCCATTCAACTGAACTGAGCTCAGAGAGACTCTCAAGTTATATCTCCAAGATATGTAAAAGATCTGCAGCTGAGGGGACAGCCTCTATCTGTGCAGGAACCAGCATCTCATTTGTTAATGCTCCAAATGCAACAAAGAATTAAGCTGAAGCATCTATTCCTACACATTCAGAACAAAGAACAAATCCTGTATTTAGTGTAGTCACACACAAAGGAGTGATCTGGAAATGTAAATCACCAAAAGGATTTTTCCCTGGGGCGTTAATAACAGGTCAGTAATTACTCTGAAAAGCAAGAGACAGATAGAACTCTCTGGAAGATCCAACCCACCCTGCTAGACACCCTCAGTGCTTTCTTTGGAGCAAGTAGTTTAAATTCAGTTGGAAAATATATTTTTTGTCTGCAATATCTATTAAATGTTTAATTAAAGGAAAGACTCCTTTTCAAAAAACAATTCAATGCTAGAACACTAGGATTTTTTTTTAACCCTCTTTCAGCTGTTACTCTTAAAAACAACAGATCATTATTGTCCTCAGTGTTAGGCAAATTCCAAGTGAAATTATATTAAGTGTGTTGTTTTCCAAAGCAGAGTTATATGCAAGACGGGAAATGACCAAAGAGCATGATCCTTTATAACAACATATTATGAGGACATAAAGAAATTACACTAGTGGTTATTTATGTTATGATTCTGTTTTGGTGATGGTCATATAAAGACAATGAGTGTGCAGGAAAACTTTTTCTGGTTCAGATGGCAAAATATAAGTGAAACGACTTCATTGAGGAGAGTGTTCAAGTGAGCAAGGCTTCAGAGGAAAATGAGTATCTAGGATCCTCCTAGATATTAAATTAAGACTCACTGGTTCTCTTTGACAGTGCTGAGAGAAAATCTGCAGATGAATGTCTTCTGGACTTGTGAATATATTTAGAAACTCACAAACAGAGGTTTCCTGACCTAAATGTGTCCTTATACTTCCTAAACTGCAAACTGCATACTGGGAGTAATGACTTGCTTTTTTAAAAACTTTACTTCACTCTAAGAATCAATACAAACAGGACCACATCTCTCTAATTCATCTCTGAATCACTAGGAGCCTGTACATTGCCTTCCATAGTTCTGTGTGCTGTGCTTAGTCACATCCGACTCTGCTCCTCCATGGATTATGGCCCACCAGCCTCCTCTGTCCAGGGGGAATCTCTAGGCTTGAATACTAGACTGGGTTGCCATGCCCTCCTCCAGCGGATCTTCCCAACTCAGAGACTGAACCCAGGTCTCCCTTATTGCAGGTGGATTATTTACCATCTGACCCACAAAGGAAGCCCTAGAATACTGGAGTGGGTTGCCTATCCCTTCTCCACGGGATCTTCCTGACCCAGGAATTGAAGCTGAGTCTGCAGGTGGATTCTTTACCAGCTGAGCTAGTTCAATCAAATGTTGTTGAATGAAGAAATATATTTTACCTGCTATTTTACATGACAAAAAGATGGATTTTATACAGTTTTGTGATACGGGACATGTGTGTGTTTATATGTTTAAACAATACTATATTGACTCTTTTAGTTCATTTTCTTTTTTTCTAAAATCATGATAGCAGAAGAAATGGAGGATAAATTCATATATATGTATAATATATATATGTATAATATAGGCAGAAATGGAGGATAAATTCATATATATATATGTATAATATATATATATGTATGTATAATATAGGCAGAAACAGTCCACTGATATAACTGGAGGGAAAGAATGGCATAGTTGTTATAGACAGTCACTGTTCTTTGATTTTAGCATTTTCACTTAAGTATAGCGTATGTGGAAGAGCAGAAACAGAGAAGATAAAACAAGATAAAGCAAAATGAGTGAATATGGGGCTGTTTGGCTTACCATCTTTTCTCCCACTTAAACTACCCCTCTGAATTGACTGGGCCACATCACAAAATCAGGAGGTGAACTGACTTTTCTTTTAAAACTTGCAAACTCTCATTTTCTCTAGAATAGAGATAATTAGGTGGACTTTCTTGTGCTGCTTCTCTTAGATTGGACTAAACTTAAAACCTATTATGTTAGCAGAGTATTTAATTGAAAGAAGTATTTTCCAATCTAGTAATAATGAGGAAACAAGATCTAAAGGACAAAAGGAAAGTTTTGTGGCAGGTGTGACAGGTGGAAGAAGAGTAGATAGAAATGAGATAATGAAGAGAATGGTCTATAAAGTTTGATGTGCAGCCAGACTAGAAGTTCAAATAAGAATATGGAGAAGTTGAGAAATGGGAGAAGAGAGAGGAAAAGTAAACAATAATGGAAATAGAAGTGTAAATATACACCTAATTTTCAAATAGGCAAAATGCTTTTGCTTATATATTTTTAAAAGACAAATTGCAAAAGGAAACATTATGACAATACAGGTAAAACAGTGTATGTCATTTTTTTCTCATGACCAATAGTTCTGTGAGGCCAGAGCATGTCATATTTTGGAATTATTTTTTTTTAAGTTGTCTATGACTTAGTGACCTAGAATTGACATCTCTTTCTTTAAAATCATCAGGTTTCATAAACACAGAGATTTTTGACAAGCTTTCGCTCTTAGAGGGGCAAATGGAAAGCCCTACTTTAATTTTAATCTTATGAAGGATTACTGAAAGAAGACATAAAGACAGTCATAGAGTATTCTCTTCTCTTCATTCATCACATATCATTCACCATGCAATTCCTATTGACATGCCTCCAAACATGTCCTGATTTCACTCATTTTTTCTGTGTCTCATTACCATCCTAGAGCATTCCTGTATCATCCCCTTCATGAAGAGTTATAGCTTTCTAACTAGACCTCTTAGATTCCCTCTAAATTCTGTGCAAGCTAATCTTCACATGACCACCACTAGATCCTTAAGATTGTACAATAGATTAAATCATTTCTTTATTTAAAACAGTTCAATGATTTTCAATCTCACTAAAAAGAAAGTCAAAACTCTTAAACCTAACTCACAAAACTTTATGATTTGGAACATGGTTTACAGTCATCTGCTTTCTTCCCTGTAAAAACATGATACCCCTATCCTTCTCATGTGTCCTCATGGAGGGGAGAAAATACTTACTCATACCCTCACCATAAAAATCCAGATTCCATTGGGCAAGGAAGTCATAGACTCTACACAGGCATCTAAGTACAAGAGCCATGCAAGAACAAAGCATTTCATCTATCCCTATCTTTTCATCTGGTCTAGCCCCTATGCATTCAATGCCACAGCCTAGAAATGAAACAATCTCTACTGAAGGCATATTTATGAGATCCAGGCAGCATACATTAAAATTTGGGAGGTCTACCCTGTAGAGTTGGAGAAGGTGATGGCACCCAACTCCAGTACTCTTGCCTGGAATATACTATGGATGGAGGAGCCTGGTAGGCTGCAGTCCATGGGGTCACAAAGAGTTGGACACTACTGAGCGACTTCACTTTCACTTTTCACTTTCATGCATTGGAGAAGGAAATGGCAACCCACTCCAGTGTTCTTGCCTGGAGAATCCCAGGGACAGGAGAGCCTGGTGGGCTGCCATCTATGGGGTCACACAGAGTCGGACACGACTGAAGCGACTTAGCAGCAGCAGCACCCTGTAGAGTGCACCACAGGATAGTAGTTTACTATGTTTAATTTAATAGCAAAAGTTAGGGGCTTTGACCTACAGAGGTCTTCAGTACATTGCTGGTCACAGTGAAAACATAGGTGATATTGGTGAAGTGTATGTGCATGTGCTCACTCGCTCAGTCATGTCTGATTCTTGGCAACCTCATGCATTGTAGCCCACCAAGCTCTGCGGTCCATGGAATTTCCCCGGCAAGAATACTGGAGCGGTGGGCTTCCCTAATAGCTCAGTTGGTAAAGAATCAACCTGCAATGCAGGAGACCCTGGTTTGATTGCTGGGTGGGGAAGATCTGTTGGAGAAGGGATAGATTACCCACTCCAGTATACTTGGGCTTCCCTTGTGGCTCAGCTAGTAAAGAATCTGCCAGAATGCCGGAGACCTGGGTTGGATCCCTGGGTTGGGAACATCCCCTGGAGAAGAGAAAGGCTACCCATTCCAGTATTCTGGCCTAGAGAATTCCATGGACTGGATAGTCCATAGGGTTGCAAAGAGTCGGACACGACTGAGAGACTTTCACTTTCACCGTTTCCTGCTCGAGGGGATCTTCCTGACCCAAGGATCGATTCTACATCACCTGCACTGGCAGGAGTGTTCTTTACCACTGCACCACCTGGGAAACCCCAGGTGAAGGGTCAGGCTTCGTTTCAGGGGATAGAGGAAAGGAGCACGTTTAGAGATGAAACAGGGCATATCTGTGAGCTTTAGCTGTCTAGGCTTCTCACTCATTTAGGGTTGCTGAAAGAGGAAAGGAAGAAAAGGTCAAAAAGAACATGGCATCTGACATCAAAGTTTGAGACAGAAAACCCCCACATGAACACAAAGAAATGTATGAGCATTAATTAATTATTAATAATTATTGAAAAGACTAAATCACAGAAGAATTCATTTTTATTTAATGTAAGATTTGGGAGTAAATTATCTGCCCATGTGATGAGTAATACTATAGTTAGACCTGCTTTACTACTTACTGTGATTCTTACTAAAACCAACTTAACCTAAACCAAGTAGGAACAGGTGTTTACTAAACTTCAGCAGCAAACTAATTTTATTTTGCATCTGTGCAGTTGGTAATGGTGATACTAGAGTTTACTTTACTCGCCACTTAAAGTGAATGGGCTTCTGTGATTATCCAACACAATAGTCTGGAGTTTCAGGGACTCTTAAGTAAATCTGAGTAAGAATTTTCATAAGTGCTTGTGAATTGAAGCTGCAAATGGTTTAATCTAAATCACAGCATGAGTAATTACGTAAATCCTTCTCACATAACCAACAATTCACTAGAGGCCAGATCTGTGACAATCTTATTCTCTAGCCTGGAATTGTGAATGGAACTTCTAAAAGAGACACTTTGCTTTCATAAGCTCATAGCGGCTTTCAATTTCTGGTTAGGTTATCTCCAAATTAAAAATATTGATTCACATAAAATAGAAGTAATTTTATTTTATAATAAAGATAATAATAATAGATTAATAGTAAACATTTAAAATGCTTTAAGCATAGTTTGATTTAAGCTGTCATAAATGCTTAAATCAATATTTATACTTAATTTTTGATGTGAGCACTGAAATTTTTAATTTGACTGTCTAGGTTAAATATGTCATGATTTCAAGTTAGGAATGAGTGTTTGCATAAGTGGCATTGTCATTTTATACACTGTTCTAAGTAAATATAAGGAGCAGTTTGGTGATGTTGATACTGACTTATAGTCTAGTTTCATCATATAACAAACATGAATGTTATGAATATCATACACATCATTAAGCATATGTGCATTTTCACATGTTGGAATATGCAAAAATAAACTATGTGACTGTAGTGTGCCAAATGCCATATGTGCTAGCTGCTGTGTTGGTAAATTAGGAGTTAAATGCAGCTGGGCTCAAAATAATACTTTCCTCTATTTTAACGGTGTCGAATTCACAGCTGAAGATACAAATGGATCTGTAACATAACAATATTGAAATTGTTTCAGTTCCAAAGAAGATATTTATTGTGGAATATATGTACTGAGGTATACAAGAACAAAGATTAGTTCTAGTTTCTAAAATGACTTTGAGGCATCTCTAGTGAAAATTTAACCTAATCATGTTAAACATATTTATCACCAAGGCCATATTCTGTCTTCTCAAACAATTGTCAGGTTTCCATAAATGAGGAATAGAAATATTTATTTAGCTGCACATTAGCAATCTAATGGTCAAAATATTTTTATGTATATTTTTAGAGCTTGTTCATGAACCATCTCTCTTCCCAAGTCAGCACTCATTTCTTTCCAACTTCACATATTCCAAAACTGCATCATCATCATCTACTAGTGCGGACCAGATATTAAATAGCACTATCAGTGTGAAGAACCCCTGTAACAAATAATGTTTTGCTGGCATACAATCTTTTACTGTTCTTGCAGATTTTTCTTTTTCTTTGATTTGATTTCATTATAGATTATCAAACTTTCATTGCCTCGGTTTTATTTTCTTACTGTTAACTATGAAGGATTCCATACTACTCTTTTCAGTTTCAGAGTAAGAATTGAATTCTTACCCTACTTATTCTGAGACTGTAAAATCTAGGGATGTAGTCTTCTGATACTCCCAGATGCTCAAATATGTAGACTTATCTACCTAGTAGAGGGGCCTGATATCTACTCACTG
This sequence comes from Bos taurus, assembly GCF_002263795.3. Taxonomy (NCBI): domain Eukaryota; kingdom Metazoa; phylum Chordata; class Mammalia; order Artiodactyla; family Bovidae; genus Bos; species Bos taurus. The sequence goes on along the minus strand of NC_037333.1, from coordinate 47,709,530 downwards.
TAATTTACTGTGTAACTGCCACACTGTTAGATTCCTCAGAGCTCTGAACAGAGCATAAAAGTACCAATTAGGACTTTGCTTTGCCAGGAAAAAAATCTCAGTCTCTAAGTTATTGTCAAAGCATGACTTGGGCATGCAAGAGTGAGTAAAGACTACAAGCAAATTTGCTGCATTTTTATGACTCATGTACTACTTCTTCCACAGAAATTTCCCAATATATTCTGTCTCTGTGTCTCTTTGAACCTCTCTTTTGCTCTCTCTCTCTCTTCCTAATTCATGACTCTTATATTCAGTAACAGCCCTCAGTCACTCCATTGTGTCCAACTTTCTGTGACCCCACCCCATGGACTGGAGCCCACCAGGCTCCTCTGTCCATGGGATTCCCCAGGCAAGAATACTGGAGTGGGTTAGCATTCCCTTCTCCAGGGGATGTTCCCGACTCAGGGATTGAACTTTCGTCTCCTGCATTGGCAGGTGGATTCTTTACCATTGAGCCACCTGGGAATTCACATTCAGTAACAGATGTAATTCTAAATATGAAGATTCATCAGCTAGTTTCTGAGGAATTGGGTTTATAATCCCAATGTGTTACAGAAATACTAAATATTAAATGTATTCCCCTACAGGGACAGAGCCCACATATGCTTCTCTTTAAATGAGACTAGATGAAAATCAGCCAAAGAGCTTTAAAATTCTCCCATCTCAATGTTAAGGTAAGTTCAGACTTTGCAAAATCTTTATTTGTTGGTCACTAAGTAATGTCCGATGAGGTAAACAGCTGGCTCATTGGGAAAGACCCTGATGCTGGGAAAGATTGAAGGCAGGAGAAGAGGGTGACAGAGGATGAGATGGTTGGATAGCATCACCGATTCAATGGACATGAACTTGGGCAAACTCCAGGAGATGGTGAGGGACAGGGAGGCCTGCCATGCTGCAGTCCATGGGGCTGTGAAGAGTCGGACACAACTTGGTGACTGAACATGTCCAACTCTTTGCAATCCCATGGACTGTATCCCACCAGGCTCCTTTTTCCATGGCAGAGTCTTTACTGTTTTGCAAATTTCCCCAATCTGTCCTTCTCTACTAAAGGATGTAAACCTGACTTTCTATAACATCTTAGCAGGGCCATGCACTCAGAAGAAAGCTCAAATTGACCCAAATGTCAAGGCATAATGCTATGGTTCCTAAGATGCTTTTAAAACTCTACTGCAGTGTGTAGCAGCAGTAGTATGTAATGTGCACCACCGAGCTGATTTTAAAGCATATTTTCACACAAAAAACCTCTAGGAAATCTCATCTATTGTCTCCATATTTCTTCATGAGGGTCTGTCATTAAGGTTCAAATACACAGGTCAGCTTTATGCCTGTGAAACATGAGATCGAGAAATAGAAGAGGGTGAATCAATAATTCAACAAAGCATGCAAGATCATAAACTTTAATTCAAGAGTCTGCAAGATGGCAATTTGTATCCTTTAAGGTTTGTGAGGTCTATATGCCAAACTAATTCCTCTCCCCTTTTCATCTTCATTCATTTTAAAAAGGTGAATTGTGCAGTGCAATTATACCTATAACATTGGGTGGAGGATACTCCAAAGGGGAGAATGTTGCTTTTTGCAGGCTCAGCAAAAGGAAAAGATGATGGTGAGTGGAAGTTGCACAAATTATGTATAAGCCCAGTAACCTAAGCAACATGTGCAACATGAAGATAAATGAGCAAAATACAAATTATAAGAATGACACTAATTTTATGGATTTGTGTGGATGAATAAAAACTCAAAGGATATAAGGATTTCTTCTTAAACTATATTTTCCTGAGCATCTACATAGAGCTTTGAGGAAAGAAAAGTGAAGAACAAGGCAAAAACAGAAACAAACAAACCAAAAAACAGATGCCTACATCACCTGAGATATAGTTGTAATGAAAAATAGAAAGCGTTTTTTGTTAACTTTTTTGAATTAAATTGTTTGCCTTGGATTTATATTATTTCTTATCTGCGTACTGTGTTCTTTTTAGTTGTTAGATATTTTTAAGTTCATGAAATAATTAATTTTCATATTAGAGATATTTTCATATTAGAGATATTTTCATATATTGAGAAAAGGGTGTTTTGAATTCTCAGTAACTTTACAAAAGCACAATATCCCAGCTGTCAGATTATTTTACCTTAGAATGGATGAACTCAAGGGCTACTCTCAAAGGATATGCATTGCCAGGTCTTACAAAGCATTTTGGTCACAGTTTAATCACTATTTATTATATAACCTTGCTGTGTGGTGAAACTATGTTATTATGTTACAAGAAATCTGTGCCAGAACTCAATCTCGAGAGATGCAAAAATGCACAATCAGAAAAGCAGCATGTGAGAATTAGTCTCTTCTGAAAAGAAATCAAAAAGAGATATGCAGGGTCAAATGAGTGAAAGATACACACATGAAGCAAACACACTGTAGATACTTGCTGTAAGAGACCGGCCTGGCTACATGGTCAGTATTGTTTCAGATGACTTTCAAGTTACACTGTTCCTTTCCAAGTAAATAACCTAAGACCTATGACTTAAAAAAAAAAAAAAAAAATTGGAGTCTAGCTGCTTTACAATATTGTGTTAGTTTCTGCTACACAGCAAAGTGAATCAGCTTTACACAAACATACATCCCCTCTTTTTTGTATTTCCTTCCCATTTAGGTCACCACAGAACACTGAACAGAGTTCCCTGTGCTATATGATACAATCTCATTAATTATCTATTTTATATATAGTAGTGTATATGTGGGGCTTCCCTGGTGGCTCAGTGGTAAATAGTTCACCTCCTATGCAGGAGCCACAGGAAACACAGGTTTGATCCCTGGGTCAGGAAGATCCTCTGCAAGAAGACATGGTAACCCACCTTGGTATTTTTGCCTGGAGAATCACCATGGACAGAGGAGCCTGGTGGGCTACAGTCCATAGGATCGCAAAAGGTCGGACACAGCTGACTGAAGCAGCTTAGCATGCACTCACCTGGTGTGTATGTGTCAATTTCAATCTCCCAATTCATCCCACCCTCTTCCTTTACCTCCTTAGTGCCCATTCATTTGTTCTCTACATCCTTGTCTCTATTTCTGCTTAGAAATAGGTTCATCTGTACCATTTAAGACCTTTTAGAACTAACACCCAAAAAAGATGTCCTTTTCATTATAGGGGACTGGAACGCAAAAGTAGGAACTCAAGAAACACCTGGAGTAACAGGCAAATTTGACCTTGGAATATGGATGAAGCAGGGCAAAGACTAATAGAGTTTTGCCAAGAAAATGCACTGGTCATAGCAAACAGCATCTTCCAACAACACAAGAGAAGACTCTATACAGGACATCACCAGATAGTCAACACTGAAATCAGACTGATTATATTCTTTGCAGCCAAAGATGGAGAAGCTCTATATAGTCAACAAAAATAAGACAAGGAGCTGACTGGCTCAGATCATGAACTCCTTATTGCCAAATTCAGACTGAAATAGAAGAAAGGGGAAACCACTAGACCATTCAGGTATGACCTAAATCAAATCCCTTATGATTATACAGTGGAAGTGAGAAATAGATTTAAGGGCCTAGATCTGATAGATAGAGTGCCTGATGAACTATGGATTGAGGTTCATGACACTGTACAGGAGACAGGGATCAAGACCATCCCAATGGAAAAGAAATGCAGAAAAGCAAAATGGCTGTCTGGGGAGGCCTTAGAAATAGCTGTGAAAAGAAGAGAAGCAAAACGCAAAGGAGAAAGGGAAAGATATAAACATCTGAATACAGAGTTCCAAAGAAAAGCAAGAAGAGATAAGAAAGCCTTCCTCAGTGATCAATGCAAAGAAATAGAGGAAAAAACAGAATGAGAAAGACTAAAGATCTCTTCAAGAAAATTAGAGATACCAAGGGAACATTTCATGCAAAGATGGGCTCGATAAAGGACAGAAATTGTATGGACCTAACAAAAGAAGAAGATATTAAGAAGAGGTGGCAAGAATACACAGAAGAACTGTACAAAAAAGATCTTCAAGACCCAGATAATCATGATGGTGTGATCACTGACCTAGAGCCAGATATCCTGGAATGTGAAGTCCAGTGGGCCTTAGAAAGCATCACTACGAACAAAGCTAGTGGAGGTGATGGAATTCCAGGTGAGCTATTTCAAATCCTGAAAGATGATGCTATAAAAGTGCTGCATTCTATATGCCAGCAAATTTGGAAAACTCAGCAGTGGTCACAGGACTGGAAAAAGTCGGTTTTCATTCCAATCCCTAAGAAAGGCAATGCCAAAGAATGCTCAAACTATGCACAATTGCACTCATCTCACATGCTAGTAAGGTAATGCTCAAAATTCTCCAAGCCAGGCTCTAGCAATACGTGAACTGTGAACTTCCAGATGTGCAAGCTGGTTTCAGAAAAGGCAGAGGAACCAGAGATCAAATTGCCAACATCCAATGGATCATGGAAAAAGCAAGAGAGTTCGAGAAAAACATCTATTTCTGCTTTATTGACTATGCCAAAGCCTTTGACTGTGTGGATCACAATAAACTGTGGACAATTCTGAAAGAGATGGGAATACCAGACCACCTGATCTGCCTCTTGAGAAACCTGTATGCAGGTCAGGAAGCAACAGTTAGAACTGGACATGGAACAGACTGGGTCCAAATAGGAAAAGGAGTATGTCAAGGCTGTATATTCTCACCCTGTTTATTTAACCTATATGCAGAGTACATCATGAGAAACCCTGGGCTGGAAGAAGCACAAGCTGAAATCAAGATTGCTGGGAGAAATATCAGTAACCTCAGATATGCAGATGATACCACCATTATGGCAGAAAGTGAAGAGGAACTAAAAAGCCTCTTGATGAAAGTGAAAGAGGAGAGTGAAAAAGTTGGCTTAAAGCTCAACATTCAGAAAATGAAGATTATGGCTTCTGGTCCCATCATGTCATGGGAAATAGATGGGGAAACAGTGGAAACAGTGTCAGACTTTATTTTTTTGGGGTCCAAAATCACTGCAGATGGTGACTGCAGCCATGAAATTAAAAAGACGCTTACTCCTTGGAAGAAAAGTTATGGCCAACCTAGATAGCATATTGAAAAGTAGAGACATTACTTTGCCAACAAAGGTCCGTCTAGTCAAGGCTATGGTTTTTCTTGTGGTCATGTATGGATGTGAGAGTTGGACTGTGAAGAAAGCTGAGCGCTGAAGAATTGATGCTTTTGAACTGTGGTATTGGAGAAGACTCCTGAGTGTCCCTTGGACTGCAAGGAGATCCAACCAGTCCATTCTGAAGGAGATCAGCCCTGGGATTTCTTTGGAAGGAATGATGCTAAAGCTGAAACTCCAGTACTTTGGCCACCTCATGCGAAGAGGAAAAGACTCTAATGCTGGGAGGGGTTGGGGGCAGGAGGAGAAGGGGATGACAGAGGATGAGATGGCTGGATGGCATCAGTGACTCGATGGACGTGAGTCTGAGTGAACTCCAGGAGTTGGTGATGGACAGGGTGCCTGGCGTGCTGCGATTCCTGGGGGTGACAAAGAGTCGGACACGACTGCATGACTGAACTAATGTACCATTTTTCTAGATTCCGCATATATTTGTTAATACACAATATTTGTTTTTCTCTTTCTGACTTCACTCTTATGACAGGTTCATCTACTCTGATTAGTTTTCAAATCTGAGCTTCTGGTATTACCCTCCCATACCCAGCTCAATCTGCTTCTCCCAGAATCTTACCATCTCAGTAAATGGAAACTGGACCCCCCACCAGTTGTCCAGGAAAAATCTTTACTGTCACCCATGACTCTCTTCTCTCATACTTCAGAATCCATCTACTTGCAGATTCTCTTAGCTCTATCTTCAACATGATCAGAATGTTCATGCAGAAAATGAACACTTCTCAGGATCTCCCACTCTGATCTAAATCACCATCCTCCATTACTGGGATTATGGAGTTAGTCTCCCAGTGGGAACCTCTGGTCCTCCATCCCCTCTTCCCTGTCCCCACTCCCTCAGACTGTCTCAACACAATAAACAGAATGATTCTGTCATAGGTGGCCTGGGAGCCTTCAGTCCACTACTTAAACCCGCCGATGGCTGCCCATGTGAGTCTGAGTGGAAATCAAAGACTTCAATGAGCTGTGAGATTCTAAGTTCCTCTCTAAATCCCTGGTCCCTTTATCTCTACTAAACCATTTCCTATTCTATTTCTCTTTATTTCACTCCAGGAACATTAGCTCATTTTTATGCTGCTCATTATTCCTTCTTCTTAGAATACTGCCACCTCCCCCAACCCTTGTTTTTGTATCTATACTTGGTTCACTGTCTCTCCTGTTCTTGATTTTGCTAAGATATCATCTTCCCAGTGAGTTATCTCCCAACCATGCTGTTTTGCATTTTAACTCTGCTTCCGCCCCCAGAACTCCCTACCATCATTCTCTATCTTAAGCTTAAATATTTTTAAAGCATAAAAATTGTTCTGTTAAAAAAAAAAAAAATTGTTCTGTTAATTTTAATGGAAGTTCTGAGTAATTTTTAGTTGGATTGTTTGCTTCAAATCATTCCTTTAGCAAATAACCACTTTTCCTTCCTCTCAGCTCTTATTCTTCTTGCCAAGTGCTCTAAATATTATATACTTTACTTATTTTGTTGTTTTTTTTAATTCCTCTTCCTCCTAAAGTGTAAGTTCCATGTGAGGAGAGATTTCTGCCTCTTTTAATAACATCAACATGTCTAAAATTTAGAGATATGTTTAGGATCCCATATTGTTCTATAAAATAGTAATTGAATAATGGGATTTAGGTTTTTTTCCCTTAATGAACAATAATTTGGTTTCTTTTGTTTATTCTTTTATTAACCTTTATTATGTTATTGAATGTTACAGCTTGTAGAATTAGAGGGCGATATACACATGAACATAGGAAAATTTTAGGCTTCGAAAACTTCAGATATTTTTCACCTATTGTTTCTGCTGAAAGAATGTCAATCGATCACAATATCTCTTTTTCCATCCTCTAGCCATAAACATCCTGAAGGCAGGATTTTGACTATTTTGGTTCCTTTATGTAGTCCATATACTCAGCACAGGCTCTTGGATAACAGTGGGCATTTAGTAAATATTTTAGTATGAATGTACAAGTCAGATATAGTTTCTGCAAAATGAGGAGGTTGCTCTAGAACAGAATTTTTCAGTGTTGACATTATTGTCATATTGGGCCATGCACTAAATGCCAGAAGCACCCTTCTAACACTTACACCTAGCTACAACCAAGAATGTCTCCAAACATTACCAAATGTCCCTTGGGAACAAAATCCCCTATCGTTGAGAATCACTGGTCTAGAAGAGTCTAACATTTTATAAAATAAGGTTTGGAACTTCTCATCAACCATTCTAATGGACCATCCAGACTTCCTATTCTCTCTTTGCTGTCTTGATTTTGACCACCAAAGATGTGCTGTCATCCATGTGGCAGAATGAAAAGATGAAGCATCATTGAGTTGCTCAACATTTCCCTGATTTAAACAAGTAAAGCTTTAATGTTTCTGCACTCATGCTCCCTTTAAATTCTCTCTGTCACCACTCACTATTAAGGATATTATTTTCTTATATATGTACAGAAGTGATATTTAAACTTCCAAACACTTTGAGATGAATTGGTCTGCAGGTTGAGACAGGAAACTATTATATGTATCAAAGACCTGATGAAAGAAACACTTGGCTCTCTCTGATACTCAGTTCTCAAGAGACTCTTGACTTACAGCTTATCCCAGAGTCAAGCAAACACAGAATTATCAAGATACTACAGCAAAAGCATCAAACATTTGGTGTTCAAGCCTTCAGACGTGTGAAATAGAAATAAGCATAACATCTTGTCCGTCAGATAGGTTGTACCCATTGAGCAAAACAGTGCATGCTTAAAAATATTTCCATTAACTACTTTTTTTTTTTTTTTTACAATTCTTCAAGCAATTAATCAGGAAAAAACCCTGAAACTACTTCTTTAGTGAAGTTCAGTCTCTGGAGAACATTAATTAAATGACTGCAAACATTTCAATTCCATGTTCTCCAAGTTTCCATTATGTCACAAGCAAACTGAAATGTTGTCAGTTCAATAGCGCTGGCAAGGGAGGACATTGCCTTTCTCGAAAATTAATCACAATGTGGTAGTAGATAAAAAAGCAGGAAGATTTCCACCCTCATACATCTCTTCACCTTATTTGTGCCTCCCCATTTACCCATACCATAAGCAGAGCAATCACTGCTCAAAACTCTTAGATAAAGTCATTTGGTGGTCAACCTTTATTGTTTGCATTCACACTTCCATTCTTAGATTTGCATATGCTGCTACAGCAAACATATTCCACAATCCTAGAAGTTTAAAGCACCAAAGGCTTATTTTTTTCTTGCTACACACCTATCATGAGCAAACAGTGGAATCTTCATATTTGCACATGGGATCCAATGTGGAGTTTCCACTATCTGGAACATTGCCATCAGAAGAAGAGAGCATGTCAGATTGTGGACCAACACTTAAAGGCCTCATTTCTTGGGTAAATCAAATCACATTTGTGTTTCACTTTAAGGGAAGTGAGAGACAGCAACTCTGCCACGTGCTGCCCAGTAGGAGGAGAACCAGGAATAATGTTGGGTAGCTGTAATGGCTATCTGAGAATTGTCCCTGTCCTTCAGAAATGTTCTGCTCCATTGTCATTAGGGCAGAAAATGATATGGTTAGATAGCATCACCAACTCAATGGAAGACAGAGGAGCCTGGCATGCTACAGTCCAAGGTACTGGACATGGACTGTACAGTCCAAAGAACTGAACATGAGTTAGAGACTGAACAACAACATGGTCATTACTCCTGTCATTTAAATATTATCCCCAAAGGATCAGTTTGTTTGTTTGTTTTCTAATACCAAATTCCCTTTGATGTTGAGAAAAAATACAACAAATTATATAATTATAACATAGGAAGAATTATACATGTTTTGACTTCAGAGAATGTGCTTTAGTCTCCTTTGTATCCCTAGCACGTAGAAAAATGCTTATGATGAATCTTAGAGGCACTAAGTAGTGTTTATAAGGGAAAATTAAAAAAAAATAAGAATTAAGAATGAGTAATTTTTAAAAGTAGAAAAGTAACGGAATCTTTGAATGAATAAAATGAATAAAATAATTACTTTGAATTCAGACAGAAAGTGAAAAATATACAAAGTAAAAAGAATGTATGCCAGCCAACATTATACTGTTTTTTCCCTCATAGTATCAAAATTTTGTCCTGCCAGAAACCTGCTACTAGTCTTATTCTCTTACTATACATTTCCATCCAAGGTGATATGGTGAAATCATAGAGTAAAGGCCATGTTCACCTTTTGCTTTTCTATTATGAGGCAACCAGCACCTTAATTAAGGCCCTCCCATAATAGGTAACTGATGAAAATTTGTTGAATAGTTCCTTCAGGTATCTTCAAGGCTGAAGATACTCTCCATGTGATAATTCCTAAGTCTATAGATCTAGTCCACACTGCTCTCTTTTTTAACCTTCAAATATATGGGAAAGATTGAAGTCAAGAGGAGAAGGGGATGATGGAGGATGAGGTGGTTAGATGGCATCACCGACTCAATGGACATGAGTTTGAGCAAGCTCTGGGAGTTGGTAATGGACAGGGAAGCTTGTCCATCACCAACTGCTGCAGTCTATGGGATCACAGAGTTGGACATGACTGTGACTGATCTGACAGACACACACACACACACACACACACACACACACACATATATGCTGAATATATATTTGAGTATATATAATGTATGTATTTGTATATATATACATATATATTTTGACAGACATGTATATTCAGATATAGATGCCTATACTAGAAAATTCCACTTGTTTTTCTATGGGCACCTCAACCTATACAAGTTAAAGTGGAATACATTAACTCTACCTCTTTCCACACCTGATCTTCCTCTGACCCTCTACTCCATGGAAAGTACTACCAGAAATTCAAGCATCATTCTTGACTCTTTCCTCATCTTTAATTTCAACAATCACTCAGTAAGTACTTTCCAACCAAACTTCCCCTATCCTTTCTTTATTATTTTCTTCTCTCCAGATATTTGTCAGTGGCCTAGATTAAGCCACCGTTATCTTTCATGTGGTTAAGACAACATTCTTAACTTTTGCTCTTTAGTAATTTTCTCTCCAAGTGATACACAAAATACTGATTACATAATTTCCATGCTTTGGCTTCCTTGGTAGCTCAGCTGGTAAGAATCCACCTGCAATGCAGGAGACCCTGGTTCTATTCCTGGGTCGGGAAGATCTCCTAGAGAAGGGAATAAACTACCCACTCCAGTATTTTGGGGCTTCTATAGTGGCTCAGCTGGTAAAGAATCTACCTCCAATGCAGGAGACCTGGGTTCAATCCCTGGGTTGGGAAGATACCCTGGAGAAGGGAACAGCTACTCCCTCCAGTATTCTGGCCTGGAGAATTCCAGGGACTGTTTAGTCCATGGGGTCATAAAGAGTCAGACACAATTCAGTGGCTTTCACTTTCAAGTCATTCAGTAGCTTCTTTCTGCCTTCAGTTAAAAATACCAGTATAAAATATATTTTGTTTATTTTTTGTTCTTGCTCCTGTTTTTCTTTGCACCACTATCTTTAAACAGAGTTGATATCAAATCAATAGACTGGCCTTGAGCAGTGAGGTTTGTATGTCAAATCTTTGATAGCTTTGGCAATATTAAGAAAATAAAATTTGGTGAAAACACACATTTTTCTCCTTTGAAAAGTTCCTTATCTCTTTGTGAAAAAAAGGGGGCTAGGAAAGTTAGAAATCTTAAAATCCATATGCCAATGCCCAGCTAATTCCATGACATCAGGTTGAGCCTGCTATATATTTTCTTTGATGTTTGATATGCACCTAGGATATTAGTCCATTTCTAAGTATCTATTAATCTTATAGCAACCCTCTTTGTGGCAACATGGAAGGTGTCGTTACTTCTATAGTGAAGATGGGGAAACGGAAACCCCAGTGCATTAACTGGTTTACCTAAAATCAGTTATTCTGTGAGAGCAGATAGGAACTTTCAGTTTTATTCACCCTTTTTATTTACTTACTCTACTGCAAAGATTCTCTGAGAGAGTCAAAGTGGGAAGAGAAACTACCAGTGTACATCTTGGAAGATCAAATTTAGATATAAAGGAAAAGGGGAATTATGTAAACTAAAAGCTGGCTTAAAACTCAGTATTCAAAAAACTAGTATCATGGCATCTTGGTCCCATCATTTCATGGCAAACGGATGAGGAAAAAATGGAAATAGTGGAAGATTTTATTTTCACGGGCTCCAAAATCACTGCTGATGGTGACTGCATCCATGAAATTAAAAGATGCTTACTCCTTGGGAGAAAAGTTATGACCAACCTAGACAGCATATTAAAAAGCAGAGACATTATTTTGCCAACAAAGGTCCATATAGTCAAAACTATGGTTTGTCCATTAGTCATGTCCAAATGTGAAAGTTGGACCATAAAGAAGGCTGAACACTGAAGAATTGATGCTGTCAAACTGAGTCCCTTTGACTGCAAGGAGATCAAATGAGTCAATCCTAATCAACCCTGAATATTCATTGGATGGACTGATGCTCAAGCTCCAATGCTTTGGCCACCTGATGCAAATAGCCAGCTCATTAGAAAAAAACCCTGATGCTGGGGAAGATGGAAGGTTGGAGGACAAGGGGAAGACAGAGGACTATATGGTTGGATAGCATCACCAACTCAATGGACATGAGTTTGAGCAAACTCCAGGAGATGGTGAAGGACAGGAAAGCCTGGTGTGCTGCAGTCGCTGGGGTTGCAAAAAGTTGGACAGGACTGAGTGACTGAACAGCAACAAAATGAAAATTATGGTGATAATTTGGCCATAAAGGATTTCCTGCTTTTTCTGTACCATAACATTCCTACTTATAGATTTTCATTTCAATATTCCCGGTGCTTCAAAAATTTAGCCATATACTTGCAAGACAAATAGTGAGTTCTTAAATAAATAAGTCAAGTTAAATTCATTCAGTTGTGTCTGACTCTTTGCAACCCCATGAACTGCAGCACACAAGACCTCCCAGTCCATCATCAACTCCTGAAGTCCACCCAAAGCCATGTCCATTGAGTTGGTGATGCCATCCAACCAACTCATCCTCTGTCATCCCCTTCTGCTTCTGCCCTCAATCTTTCCCAGCATCAGGGTCTTTTCAAATGAGTCAGCTCTTCATATCCGGTGGTCAAAGTATTGGATTTTCAGCTTCAGCATCAGTCCTTCCAATGAACACCCAGCATTGATTTCCTTTAGGATGGACTGGTTGGATCTCCTTGCAGTCCAAGGGACTCTCAACAGTCTTCTCCAACACCACAGATTGTGATAAAAGATAAACATGATTACAATAAGGCTATTCCTAGCATGCTTGGGTTGTGCATACATTAACTCAATTCATTTTTAACCATAATTTTATGTATCTGTTACCTATATATTTTTGACTGACAGCATAGTAAATACTCAAAATATATGACTGACTTTTAGTAATTTTAAATAATAAAATATTACACTACCATCATGGATTATTAAATAGTTCTAGAAATTCTATTTCTGAGTTTTGATATTATTTGCAATGCTTATTTCTTCTATGCTCTATAGCTATCTTCCACTATATTAAATTCATTTTAATGAGAGAATATTTGTTAGCCTTATTGTTTTTGCCTGAAACTATATTTGGTTATGATCCTCAAACAAAAACCATTTCAGACTAATCACTTTCTCTCTCTTTTTCAAAAACAAACTTGTCATAGTTTATTTAGAAGGTAGGTGTCATTAAAATTTAGAATGAAATTATGTAATTGCAATTTTTAAAAAAAATTTGAATGTGAATCTAACAATAAGTATAATTTAGACTATAGTTCATTCAATCCGTCTATTTCCCTATCTTTCTTTGTACTTAATTTCTTACTGAAGTGAAGCTAGAACATCTTAGATGTGATCCATATGGTAAAAGAGAAAGGATTTAAAGATGTGACTAGGTGGGAGGGGGGGTTCAGGATGGGGAACACGTGTACACTCGTGGTGGATGCATGTTGATGTATGGCAAAACCAATACAATATTGTAAAGTTAAAAAAATAATAATAAATAAAAAAATAAATTAATAACAAATAATTTTAAAAAATAAAATAAAGATATGATTATAACATATTTAATAGTTTGTGTTCTAGTTTTTAAATTTTATTTCTTTCTATATAGATATAGATCTATGAGAGAAGGGGCTGTAAGTGTGACCTTTGGGCACTTTTGCCACATCCTCTTATGAAAATAAGCAATTAATAGGTTAGTAATTTAAGTGAATAATAATCTAACAGTATCTTTAAAGTTGACAATGAAATTCACAAATTACTGCTTTTTTACTTGCATTGCTGAAATCACTCCATTTCTCTGAACTTAAATATTTTCTCTGAAAAATGGAGAAAAAATATTGACTGTACTCACTGTTAACTAATAAAAATGATTGCTATGTTCTTAATAGATGCAAAGTGCTAGCCAAATATAAATGTTAAATGAAGCAATAAGTCTTATGGAATGTTTCTCAGCTCTGTTAAAAAGCTTGGATATTACATCTCTGTAAAAATTAGAGATGTTCTATCAATGAAACCATGGTACAGTGTGCTGATTTTTGAATGTAAAGGCTGAGTAATTCTGTGTTTAGCTACCATGTTTGAGAGACATCTATAATAGAAGTCTATTTAAAAATGCATGTCCTGAGAATGACAGGTAAAATATTGAGCAGGTCACTTGACCAAAGAACAAATTTTGTTTTAAAAAATAATGCTTTGTTATTTCTAATTCCTAAATCACCTAATACTATGAATAAAAACTTTCTCACTATATACATAGCACCTAGTGCTCCTTGGAAAATTTACCTGGTAAGAGACAGAAAAAATGTAAAAATGATTCAGTTAGTTTACCTACCCTCTGATGGTGCAAGCTTATTTAAAATAATCTAAGAATTTATAAATAAAATAGACATAATAATACATTCAATTTTAAGTGCCTAATGGAGACCAATAAACCTCACAAGGGCATCACAATGGAGTATGTATCATGATAACCATTTTACAGATGAGAAAACAAAGGCTTAGGAATGTGATTCTGCAAAGTCACATTCCTCTGGGTGAGTGACTAAAATTTCATTCTATACCTATATAACTTGCAAACCTCTTTATTTTTATGTTATCGTAACATGAATAAAGACAATGAAAGCTTATAAATAATTGAAGTTTTTTATCATGTATAACTTTCAAATAGCAGCAAATTATCATAAAGAACAGATTTAGATTTGTGATCATTAAGTTGAAGGTTGAAGTAGATTCATACACAAAAGTTTGAAAAAGTGAAAGTGTTAGTCACTCAGTTGTGTCTCACTCTTTGCAACTCCATGGACTGTAACCCACCAGGCTCCTTTATCCCTGGAATTCTCCAGGCAAGAATACTGGAGTTGGTAGCCATTCCCTTCTCAAGGGGATCATCACAACCCAGGGATTGAACCCGAGTCTCCTGCACTGCAGGTGAATTCTTTACCATCTCAGCCACAAAGGAAGCCTGTTTAGTTCAACTTGTATTTGTTGAGCAAATATTGTGCTTGGCACAGTGCTTAATGTATATATACACACATATATAAAATTTATATTAATTAATTATATTTACTAATTTAATTCTTACAAACCTACCCTGTAAGTTATGTGTAATATAAATAAATTATGCAAATATACAAATATATATATATTATGTTTCTGGGTTTTTTTTGGAGAACCTTAAAATAGGAAATATCTTTGACAAAGGAGGCAAGAAAATACAATGGATTAAAGACAATCTCTTTAACAAGTGGTGCTGGGAAAACTGGTCAACCACTTGTAAAAGAATGAAACTAGAACACTTTCTAACACCATACACAAAAATAAACTCAAAATGGATTAAAGATCTCAACATAAGACCAGAAACTATAAAACTCCTAGAGGAGAACATAGGCAAAACACTCTCCGACATACATCACAGCAGGATCCTCTATGACCCACCTCCCAGAATATTGGAAATAAAAGCAAAAATAAACAAATGGGACCTAATTAAACTTAAAAGCTTCTGCACATCAAAGGAAACTATTAGCAAGGTGAAAAGGCAGCCTTCAGAATGGGAGAAAATAATAGCAAATGAAGCAACTGACAAACAACTAATCTCAAAAATATACAAGCAACTCCTACAGCTCAACTCCAGAAAAATAAATGACCCAATCAAAAAATGGACCAAAGAACTAAATAGACATTTCTCCAAAGAAGACATACAGATGGCTAACAAACACATGAAAAGATGCTCAACATCACTCATTATCAGAGAAATGCAAATCAAAACCACTATGAGGTACCATTTCATGCCAGTCAGAATGGCTGCGATCCAAAAGTCTACAAGCAATAAATGCTGGAGAGGGTGTGGAGAAAAGGGAACTCTCTTACACTGTTGGTGGGAATGCAAACTAGTATAGCCACTATGGAGAACAGTGTGGAGATTCCTTAAAAAACTGGAAATAGAACTGCCTTATGATCCAGCAATCCCACTGCTGGGCATACACACTGAGGAAACCAGAAGGGAAAGAGACACGTGTACCCCAATGTTCATCGCAGCACTGTTTATAATAGCCAGGACATGGAAGCAACCTAGATGTCCATCAGCAGATGAATGGATAAGAAAGCCGTGGTACATATACACAATGGAGTATTACTCAGCCATTAAAAAGAATACATTTGAATCAGTTCTAATGAGATGGATGAAACTGGAACCTATTATACAGAGTGAAGTAAGCCAGAAAGAAAAACACCAATACAGTATACTAATGCATATATATGGAATTTAGAAAGATGGCAATAATAACCCTGTATGTGAGACAGCAAAAGAGACACTGTTGTATAGAACAGTCTTTTGGACTCTGTGGGAGAGGGAGAGGGTGGGGAGATTTGGGAAAATAGCATTGAAACATGTATAATATCATGTATGAAACGAGTCGCCAGTCCAGGTTTGATGCACGGTACTGGATGCTTGGGGCTGGTGCACTGGGACGACCCAGAGAGAGGAGAGGGGAGGGAGGAGAGTGGAGGGTTCAGGATGGGGAACGCGGGTATACCTGTGGCGGATTCATTTTGATATTTGGCAAAACTAATACAATATTGTAAAGTTTAAAAATAAAATAAAATTAAAAAAAAAAAAGAAAAACACCAATACAGTATACTAATGCATATATATGGAATTTAGAAAGATGGTAACAATAACCCTGTATACGAGACAGCAAAAGAGACACTGATGTATAGATCAGTCTTATGGACTCTGTGGGAGAGGGAGAGGGTGGGGAGATTTGGAAGAATGGCATTGAAACATGTATAACATCATGTATGAAACGAGTCACCAGTCCAGGTTCAATGCACGATACTGGATGCTTGGGGCTGGTGCACTGGGACGACCCAGAGGGAGGGTATGGGGAGGGAGGAGGGAGGAGGGTTCAGGATGGGGAACACAGGTATACCTGTGGTGGATTCATTTTGATATTTGGCAAAACTAATACAACATTGTAAAGTTTAAAAATAAAATAAAAAAAATAGGAAATATAAAATGGAAATATATAAACAAATGTGTATGTATATATATATATATATATATATATTATATTATATTTCTGTTTCCTTTGGAGGACCTTAAATTAGGGAAAAAAAAGTTTGCTGTTATAATCAGTTCAGTTCAGTTCAGTGTTCAGTCACCTCCAACTCTTTATAACCCCATGGACTCCTGCAGGCCAGGCCTCCCTGTCCATCACCAACTCCAACTCAACTCATGTTGAGCCTACTCAAACTCATGTCCATCGCATCAGTGATGCCATCCAACCATCTCATCCTCTGTCATCCCCTTCTCCTCCCACCTTCAATCTTTCCCAGCATCAGGGTCTTTTCAAATGAGTAGGTTCTTCACATCAGGTGGCCAAAGTATTGTAGTTTCAGCTTCGGCATCAGTCCTTCCAAAAAATATTCAGGACTGATTTCCTTTAAGATGCACTGGTTGGATCTCCTTGCTGCCCAAGGGACTCTCAAGAGTCTTCTTCAACACCGCAGTTGTAAAGCATCAATTCTTCGGTGCTCAGCTTTATTTATAGTTCAACTCTCACATCTATACATGACAACTGGAAAAACCATAACTTTGACTAGATGGGCCTTTGTTGAAAAAGCAATGTTTCTGCGTTTTAATATGCTGTCTACGTTGGTCATAGCTTTTCTTCCAAGGAGCAAGAGTCTTTTAATTTCCAGCCAAGATGAATGAGTCATGGAGATTTCTGACAAAACGTGGTCCACTGGAGAAGGGAAAGGCAATCCACTTCAGTATTCTTGCCTTGAGAACCTCATGAACAGTATGAAAAGGCAAAAACGTATGACACTGACAGATGAACTCCCCAGGTCAGTAGGTGCCCAGTGTGGTACTGGAGAAGAGTGGAGAAATAACTCCATAGAGAATGAAGAGCCAAAGCAAAAACAACACCAGTTATGGACGTGACGGGTGATGGAAGTAAAGTCCGATGCTGTAAAGAGATTGCATAGGAACCTGGAATGTTAGGTCCATGAACAAAGGCAAATTGGAAGTGGCCAAACAGGAGATGGCAAGAGTGAACATTGACATTTTGGGAATCAGTGAACTAAAATGGATTGGAATGGATGAATTTAACTCAGATGACCATTATATCTACTACTGTGGGCAAGAATCCCTTAAAAGAAATGGAATAGCCATCATAGTCAATAAAAGAGTCCAAAATGCAGTACTTGGATGCAATCTCAAAAATGACAGAATGATCTCTGTTCGTTTCCAAGCCAAACCATTCAATATCACAGTAATCCAAGTCTATGCCCCAACCAGTAATGTTGAAGAAGCTGAAGTTGAACAGTTCTATGAAGACCTTCAAGAACTTCTAGAACTAACACCACAAAAGGATGTCCTTTCTATTATAGGGGACTGGAATGCAAAAGTAGGATGTCAAGAGATACCTGGAGTAACAGGCAAATTTGGCCTTTGTAGTACAAAACAAAGCAGGTCAAACTCTAACAGAGTTTTGCCAAGAGAATGCACTGGTCATAGCAAACACCCTCTTCCAACAACACAAGAGAAGACTCTACACATGGACATCACCAGATGGTCAATACTGAAATCAGATTGATTATATTCTTTGCTGCTATAATATTTGTATATAATTGATTGATATTGCCCATTAATTTAAAAACCAAATAAATTAATTCATACTGACTTTTGAATTTTAGCTATTTTTTGTCTTTCTAGTTTTTATTTTAGCAAAAAGATAACCCAGGACTAAGACCTGGCTACCAAGAGTCTAAACTTAACCTAAAAGTTATACCCTATATTTCTTCAAAATATTATTCTACATTTTATTTCAGTATTAGAATTAAGGCTAGTTTCTAGACAAGGCTATGGTTTTTCCAGTAGTCATGTATGGATGTGAGAGTTGGACTATAAAGAAAGCTGAGCACCAAAGAACTGATGCTTTTGAACTGTGGTGTTGGAGAAGACTCTTGAGAGTCCCTTGGGCAGCAAGGAGGTCCAGCCAGTCCATTCTGAAGGAGATCAGTCCTAAATATTCATTGAAGGACTGATGCTGAAGCTGACCAATACTTTGGCCACCTGATGTGAAGAACGACTGCTTGCAAAAGACCCTGATGCTGGGAAAGATTGAAGGTGGGAGGAGAAGGGGATGACAGAAGATGAGATGGTTGGATGGCATCACTGACTCAATGAACATGAGTTTGAGCAAGATCTGGGAGTTGGTGATGAAAAGGGAGATCTGGTATGCTGTGGTCCATGGGGTCACAAAGAGTCGGACAGGACTGAGCAACTGATCTGAACTTAACTGAATTGATGTAGAATGAAAAATGACTATAAAATTCTTCCTAAAACTTGTTTTAAAAATAAATTATATAAGATCAACAGCGATATAATTTTTTTGTGATGCCACGGAAATTGTTAGATCTTATTCAAAGGACTTGAACACTATCCATTAAGAGGAAAGTTTTGTTTATAAATTATTTGAAAATCTTGTTTCTGGATCCCAGCTTAATGAAAATCAAAACCCTCGTACTTCATCCATTTTACCGCCTATTTATTAACATTTTTTGCTTCCAGAATTACCAAAAGGAAAATTTACTTCCAATTTACTCAGTGATTGCATTTAACTCAATTCTTACTAGAACTACTTGCCAGACACTTGCCCCTTCATTGTTCTATGGTCATGCTATGAGCATATAAGCCATATACATCCTTCACAATCAGAGTTTCTTCTCTTTTAAGATACAATGGCTACTTAATATTTTTGCACATTTTTCACTAGGTGACTTATCTTTGTTTGCAAATCTGTAGAACTTCTCAATTTTAACTAAACTTGTAGGAGAATACATTGACTTCTCCAATTATGAACACTGCAGAATAAAGGAGAGGGTGAGAGCTCTAGGGCAGAGGAAAAAGGTAGGGACAAAAGGGAATGACTGAACCAAGGAGACCTTGAGACCATCCACCCAGTTCTTGGTTTATTTCAATGGATCTCAGTAAGACTCAACTAAAGCTTGCTTCAAATTAAGATTTCCAGACTTCATTCCTAACAATTCAGATTCATTAGATTCCAAGGGGACCCTGAATTTTGAACTTGCAACTTGCTCCAAAGGTGAGTCAAGCACCATTCAAGAGAAAAAACTAGTCTAGTAATTCAGGTCTTTAGGTTTCCAAAGTTTTCACTTAGCTCAGTAGATTTTTTATTCATTTTACCCAGAAAATAGAGACCACAAATATTCAGTATATTTTTCCTCCAACATCTCTATTTATTTCATGTATTTCTATTTCTAACTATTTAGAGATTATTTATTAGGTTCATTGATATCAGGTATCTTATATTTTCTCAGTTTTATTTTTATCCTTGTTCTACCAGAGTTAGTTTCACTCAAATGTGACTCTTACTGCTACTGCTGCTGCTAAGTCGCTTCAGTCGTGTCCAACTCTGTGCGACCCCAGAGACGGCAGCCCACCAGGCTCCCCCGTCCATGGGATTCTCCAGGCAAGAACACTGGAGTGGGTTGCCATTTCCTTCTCCAATGCATGAAAGTGAAAAGTGAAAGTGAAGTCGCTCAGTCGTGTCTGACTCAGCAACCCCATGGACTGCAGCCTACCAGGCTCCCCCATCCATGGGATTCTCCAGGCAAGAGTACTGGAGTGGGGTGCCATCTAACCAGCACATAATTTCCATGAAACCAGTTCTGCTATAATGTCACATACAAAATTCTGATATCTTTCTCATGTTCCTCTAAGCATGACCTTATTTGGGGCCTACCCTGGCTCTGGAAGCCCATTGTGTCTTCACACTCTTAGGCAGCTAACATTTATTATACGAGAGAGACCATCAGCTGTAAACAGATGAAGACTAATGGTGGCTAACTTCAGGGTCTGGATATATATGTCATGTTATTTGGTAGCTGATGATCCTCTTTCTCACAAATCTGTAAGGACAGTGTGCATTCTGTGTGACTACATAAGATAGAGGACTGGAAATTTTCATTCCCCAAGGCTGCACATTTGCCCCTCACCTGAGACAGTGGAGCTTTTAGCGTCTTGGCATCCATTCACTCAACGCATATGACATTTCCTTTGTCATCTGTTTTAATGGATGTACAGTAACCTTATGGGAGTGGAAAAGGACAACTCAAAAGGCACTCCAGCGTTGCCACTATTTCTAGTACTTTCAGAAGATGACATGATTGATGAATCAGACCTAAATGGAGCCATAGGCACTGTCAGTTACAAATACGCGGTGCATACAGTGCTCTGGTTCATATGTCAGGAGCATGGTGTATTTTTTTTTTTTCCCTTCAGAGAATAACTTAATGTTACCTTCAAAAATTTCTCCTAATGAAACAAAATAAGATTAATATTATCATAAAATTCCAATCCAAAATTACTATTGATGTTTTTGTTTCAGAGAGCCTAGAAGATTTTTTGATAGACTTCAGTAACTGTTTGAGGCACAGATAACAGAATGCATACATTTCTCAGGGATCTCTGAGACCCTTTAGGGCTGCCTAGATACTTGATTTATGCATATAAAGAAAAAGAGTCTTTTTAGAGCAGAATTACAGCAAAAATTGATACTATGCAAAGTTGCACTCAAATGCCGACAATGACATTGCATATCAACTTGAGATATAAATATACAATAAATACTGATTAATTAATAAAGTAATTTTAATAATTACATTAATATGATAGGTAATATATAATAATTACACCACAGCTGATGTGTATAATGTTGTTAGGCAAACTTTCAGTGCCCAATAGATTAAAAACCAAAATATATAGAAAAATTAACTAGAAAATGAGCAAGATGACACAGGAAGAAGACCCTGAGTTCACCTCCTCCCACAGGCACACCAAAATTACAACTATTTACACAGCAACTATTGATGAAAAAAGTGGAAAATTACAGAAAAGATCATGTACAACTAAGATATAAAGAAGGGAGTGGCCACTGAAAAGAATTAAATAATGCCATTTGCAGCAACATGAATGAACCTGTGGATTGTCCCAGTGAGTGAAGTAAATCAGAGGATAAAAATCACATGACATCCCTTTTATGTGGAATCTATTAAAAAACAAACAAACAAACAAATGAACTTATTTACAAAACAAAGAGACTCACAGACTTAGAGAATGAACTTATGGTTGCCAGGGGAAACAAGGATGGGGAAGGGATAGCTAGGAAGTTTGGGATGGCCATGTACACACTGCTATATTTAAAATGGATAACCAAGAAGGACCTATTGTACAGCACATGGAACCTTGCTCAATGTTATGTGGCAGTCTGGATGGATGGCAAGTTTGCGGGAGAATGGATGCATGTATATGTATGATTGAGTCCCTTTGTTGTTTACCTAAAACTATCACAACATTGTTAATTGGCTATACCTCAATGCAAAAGAAAAAGTTTAAAACATAGCAACAACAAAAACATACACACACAAAAGAAACTGATGGGAAATCCTTTGCCCACAGTAACAATGGGCAAATGACAGAACCAAGACTGAAATCCAGATCTAGTGCTCTTTACCTCTTTTTAAATTAAAAGACATGAAAATGTGTCTGAATTAATCTGAGACCTTATAAGCATAGATCTGGCCAAAAGAAAACAAAAGAGGAACTAAAGACAGGACAAGTAGGAGGTTAGAGACACAGTATAGTCAAGACTTATACTACTAGTGGATGACTCACAAATGACAGGATAATTATAATTGTAGAAGTCCTTCCCAGGGAGCTAGTGGCCTGAGCCCCACATTGGGCTTCGCATCCCCAGTGTAATGTACAGCACACTAAATACTAACTCTGCTATAGGTTATTTATGAATGTTACTAAGAGAAGAAATTCTGAGTCCTCATCACAAGAAAAAAAAATTTCTGTTTCTTTAATTTTGTATCAGTATGAGAAACTTGGGCTTCCCAGGCGGTGCTAGTGGTGAAGAACCTGCCTGCCAATACAGGAGACATAAGAGACGCAGGTTCCATCCCAGGGTTGGGAAGTTCCCATGGAGGAGGACATGGCAACCCACTCCAGTATTCTTGCCTGGAGAATTCCACGGAAAGAGGAGCCTGGCAGGCTATGGTCCATGGGGGTCACAAAGAGTCGACACAGCTGAAGCGACTTAGCACACAAGCATGAGAAACTTACTGTGATAATCATTTTGTGAAATACATAAGACAAATCATTATACTATACACCTTAACTTTATACAATCCTGTATGTAAATTATATCTCAATAAAACTAGAAGAATAAAAAATAGATTTTTGCATTTCTGAAAAAAAAGTAGCTAGAGAAAATGAAAGTTATAAAAAACTCTATAGATACTCAAGAACAGAATTAAAAGATAATTTTGTTCTTAGAATTTAGAAATATATATATACATATAAATTCTCAATACAAAATATTCCTTGATATTTAGTAGAATGAGTTCAGAACTCATGATTTTGTGAATTGGTGGTATCATTTTGGAAATAATATGAGCCGTAAGTATATTCATATTTTTGACATGATAATCTCAAACATAAATAAATATAAAAAACACACTAGTAGATATCAAAATAGATATAAATATAGATATGAAATACCTATTTATATAAAAGACTATTTCAAATAGATTGCCTGTCACATTTTAGGAGTATAGATAGAAAAAGGAGAATATGTTTATAAGAGGAAATGCAGAAAATAAAATCTAAAACATTGTTATTTTTACAACTACTTAAGTATCAATAAGAAAACATCTAGATGGAAAATTATAAAAAAGGGTTGTTTCATTTGACACTTTAATTTTACTTTTCAATTTACTTTTTCAAATGTTTTAATGATCATGGTATGGAGAAACAGTAAACTGGGTTTTCCCTTACCTTCTGTATGACCTTCGATTATGTCATTTAACATCTCTGAATTTCAGGTTACACATTTGCAAATTGCAGATAATGAAATTTTATTAAGGAATCCTTGAAATCACAGTGGTAAATTTTCTGGACTACCGCTTCTGCCACTTCAGGAATAATCAGGAAAGAGTTTACATGCATTCCTCTTTCAACCCTACTATGTTCGCTTATCCAGAATGTGAAGGAAATAAACTGGATTGGATGCTCTCCAAAGTGTCTCCATCTATAGTTACAGGTTTTATTTCAGTGTTTTTTCTAATACATCGAATATAATGTCCTTAAAAAGCAGAGTGTTCATGTTTTCTCTAGGATCTCTACAGTACTAAGAAATAATCTCTCAACTGTATTCCAAGGGGACTGTGAGATTTTTCTTCATAAAGTGCCAGAAATAGAAGTGGTTGAAAATCCAGCTCTGCTATTTGAGGAAAGAAAGAAGAACTGGTGATTTAAATAGTTATTCATAATAAATACCATCCTCTCAAAATAACATTAAGATAATTAAATCACAAAACAGTAAAAAATAATTTCATTCATATAATAAGATAAATCAAAGAATTCATTTATTCATTTAAACAACTTCTGTAAGTTAAACACCAAGCTCATGACAAAATCAAAGATTTTCCTGAATTCAAAAGTAATGTAAATTTACAGCTCCTCAAGTGCAAATAGACTTCTGGCTTCTGAATGTTTTCACACTCTCTGCCATTCCTGAAAAGTTGTGTTCTCTCTTGCATGCTGCTGCTGCTAAGTCACTTGAGTCGTGTCCAACTCTGTGTGACCCCATAGACAGCAGCTCACCAGGCTCCACCGTCCCTGGGATTCTCCAGGCAAGAACACTGGAGTGGGTTGCAGTTTAGTGGGTGAAAGCGACAGCTCTGTTAGGACAAAGGATTCTCCCTGCCAAGCCACAGTGCTGCTTGATGATCTTTAGGAGAATGCAATTGTGACATTATCATTCCTATGAAAAAGTGAGTGCATTTCTCATTATGGATCACTTCTGAATAATGAAATGCTAATATCACACTTTTATTCTGGTTCATCTTGTAAAAGGTGTGATGACTATCCATTTAAAGTTAATTTTGGCTATTTTTCTTAGCACTTATTTCTCCCCTCAGCCTCGGGAAACTATATATATTCCATTGGTTAATAAATTTGCAGATGACATAAATTTCCCCATGACCTGGCTGCACCACATTTTTAACAATATATAAATATTGTGAAAATATATGTAAATAAAAATGAAACTTGTCAATATTTATAAGTTTTAATACAGATTGTACTGTGAGATCTTCAGAAGAACATATCTTATAACTCTCTCTGCTCATCCACACAAAAGATTCTGTTGAAGTTATAACTTAATTGACAATTATTTTGGTAAATTATGTGTCCCGTTTCTTCTTCCATACCAACCACCTTAGAATTCCCGTGTATTAGTTTTCTAGGCCTGACATAGCTAAGTACCACAAGCTGAATGACTTGAAAAGACAGAAATTGATTTTCTCACAGCTCTGGAGGCTAGAAGTGAGAAATCAAGGTGTCAGCAGAGTTCATCCTTCTGAAAGATCTGAGTGAGAGAGTCAATTCCTAGGCAGATTGATAAGAAGTCCGGGGTCCCAAAGGAAGGAGAAAGGGGTCTGGGGCTCTCAAAGTGGAGGTAGGGGTCTGGAATTCTCAAGGACAAAGAAAGGACAAACTTTTTTTTTTTCTGTCTACATTCCTTAGTCGTAGTCACATAAAACTTTTTTTTTGTTTGTTTTTTGTTTTCTTTAAGCCCTGAACTGATGATTATACAACTCAGTTTAAACTCTGTACTAGGGATTATACAACAACAATGTAACCTGCTTGAGGACAGTTTCTCCTTCCTGAAAACCTTCCAACTAATCCTGTTATCTTGGAATGTATATTATGGGAGTGTGTCTGGTAGGAACTTTCTATTGTTAAATTCTAATCCTGTTATCCTAAAATGTAAATTGTGGCAGGGGATCTGGTAAAATTTTCACAAACTTGAGACATTCTTTTGATTTATTGTAATAAATAATAAAAAAGTATATATCTCCCTTGCTAACACCAGCAAGGGGGCACTCTCTGTCCCCCTTCTGATGTCTCTGTCAGAAGCTTTCTCTGTTCCTTTTCTCACTTTAATAAAACTCTGCTTTTATTAAAAGCTTTTTAATAAAAGCTCTTGAGTGATCAAGCCTGGTCCCTGGTCCCAAAGCTAAATCTTCAGAGGTCACGAATCTGACATTGTTCACTGTAAGCTATCATGAAGAAGGGTTGGCTCCATGCTCCTCTACTAACTTCTGGTGATAGCTGGCAATCCTTGGTGTTCTTGACTTGGACATGCATCACTTCAATCTCTGCCTCTGTCTTCATGTGGCCTTCTCCCCTTGTGTCTTTACACCTTCTTCCTCCTCTGTGCTTCTATGTCTTCACATAGCACCTTCCTCTTTTATAGGGACTCCAGCAATGGTGGTTCAGTTGGTAAAGAATCCACCTGCAATGTGGGAGACCTGGGTTCGATCCCTGGGTCGGAAAGATGCCCTGGCGGAAGGCATGGCAACCCGCTCCACTATTCTTGTCTGGAGAATCCCCATGGACAGAGGTGCCTGGCAGGCTACAGTCCACAGGGTCGCAAAGAGTAGGACATGCCTGAGCAACTGAGCAGGGCAGGGCCATATTGGATCAAGGGCCCATTCTATTACAGTCATCTTAACTGTATTCACTTCAGTTCAGTCACTCAGTCGTGTCTGACTCTTTGCGACCCCATGAATTGCAGCACAGCAGGCCTCCCTGTCTATCACCAATTCCTGGAGTTCACTCAAACTCACGTCCATCAAGTCGATGATGCCATCAAACCATCTCATCCTCTGTCATCCCCTTCTCCTCCTGCTCCCAATCCCTCCCAGCATCAGGGTCTTTTCCAATGAGTCTACTCTTCCAATGAGGTGGCCAAAGTACTGGAGTTCCAGCTTTAGCATCATTCCTTCAAAAGAACACCCAGGGCTGATCTCCTTCAGAATGGACAGGTTGGATCTCCTTGCGGTCCAAGGGACTTTCAAGAGTCTTCTCCAACATCAAAGTTCAAAAGCATCAATTCCTCGGCACTCAGCTTTCATCACAGTCCAACTCTCACATCCATACATGACCACTGGAAAAACCATAGCCTTGACTAGACGGACCTTTGTTGGCAAAGTAATGTCTCTGCTTTGGAATATGCTATCTAGGTTGGTCATAACTTTCCTTCCAAGGAGTAAGCATCTTTTAATTTCGTGGCTGCAGTCACCATCTGCAATGATTTTGGAGCCCCAGAAAATAAAGTCTGACACTGTTTCCACTGTTTCCCCATCTATTTCCCATGAAGTGATGGGACCAGATACCATGATCTTGGTTTTCTGAATGTTGAGCTTTAAGCCAACTTTTTCACTCTCCACTTTCACTTTCATCAAGAGGCTTTTGAGTTCCTCTTCACTTTCTGCCATAAAGGTGGTGTCATCTGCATATCTGAGGTTATTGATATTTCTCCCAGCAATCTTGATTCCAGTTTGTGCTTCTTCCAGCCCAGGGTTTCTCATGATGTACTCTGAATATAAGTTAAATAAGCAGGGTGACAATATACAGCCTTGACGAACTCCTTTTCCTATTTGGAACCAGTCTGTTGTTCCATGTCCAGTTCTAACTGTTGCTTCCTGACCTGCATACAGGTTTCTCAAGAGGCAGGTCAGGTGATCTGGTATTCCCATCTCTTTCAGAATTTTCCACAGTTTATTGTGATCCACGCAGTCAAAGGCTTTGGCATAGTCAATAAAACAGAAATAGATGTTTTTTCTGGAACTCTCTTGCTTTTTTCCAAGATCCAGAGGATGTTGGCAATTTGATCTCTGGTTCCTCTGCCTTTTCTAAAACCAGCTTCAACATCTGGAAGTTCACAGTTCATGTATTGCTGAAGCCTAGCTTGGAGAATTTTGAGCACTACTTTACTAGTGTGTGAGATGAGTGCAATTGTGTGGTAGTTTGAGCATTCTTTGGCATTGCCTTTCTTTGGGATTGGAATGAAAACTGACCTTTTCTAGTCCTGTGACCACTGCTGAGTTTTCCAAATTTGCTGGCATATTGAGTGCATCACTTTCACAGCATCATCTTTCAGGATTTGAAATAGCTCAACTGGAAATCCATCACCTCCATTAGCTTTTTTCGTAGTGATGCTTTCTAAGTCCCACTTGACTTCACATTCCAGGATGTCTGTCTGGTTCTAGGTGAGTGATCACACCATCATGATTATCTTGATAGTGAAGATATTTTTTGTACAGTTCTTCTGTGTATTCTTGCCACCTCTTCTTAATATCTTCTGCTTCTCTTAGGTCCATACCATTTCTGTCCTTTATGGAGCCCATCTTTGCATGAAATGTTCCCTTGGTATCTCTAATTTTCTTGAAGAGATCTTTAGTCTTTTCCATTCTGCTTTTTCCTCTATTTCTTTGCATTAATCGCTGAGGAAGGCTTTCTTATCTCTTCTTGCTATTCTTTGGAACTCTGCATTCAGATGCTTATAGCTTTCCTTTTCTCCTTTGTTTTTCACTTCTCTTCTTTTCACAGCTATTTGTAAGGCCTCCCCAGACAGCCTTTTTGCTTTTGCATTTCTTTTCAATGGGGATGATCTTGATCCCTGTCTCCTGTACAATGTCATCAACCTTGGTCCATAGTTCATCAGGCACTCTATCAGATCTAGTCCCTTAAATCTATTTCTTACTTCCAGTGTATAATCATAAGGGATTTGATTTAGGTCATACCTGAATGGTCTAGTGGTTTTCCCTACTTTCTTCAATTTCAGTCTGAATTTGGCAATAAGGAGTTCATGATCTGAGCCACAGTCAGCTCCCGGTCTTGTTTTTGCTGACTGTATGGAACTTCTCCATCTTTGACTGCAAAGAATATAATCAATCTGATTTCAGTGTTGACCATCTGGTGATGTCCATGTGTAGAGTCTTCTCTTGTGTTGTTGGAAGAGAGTGTTTGCTATGACCAGTGCGTTTTCTTGGCAAAACTCTATTAGCCTTTGCCCTGCTTCATTCCATATTCCCAGGCCAAATTTGCTGGTTACTCCAGGTGTTTCTTGACTTCCTACTTTTGCATTCCAGTCCCTTATAATGAAAAGGACATCTTTTTGGGGTCTTAGTTCTAAAAGGTCTTGTAGGTCTTCATAGGACCGTTCAACTTCAGCTTCTTCAGCTGTACTGGTTGGGGCATGCTATGCTATGCTATGCTAAGTCACTTCAGTCGTGTCCGACTCTGTGCGACCCCGTAGATGGCAGCCCAACAGGCTTCCCCGTCCCTGGGATTCT
Source organism: Bos taurus (assembly GCF_002263795.3). Classification (NCBI taxonomy): domain Eukaryota; kingdom Metazoa; phylum Chordata; class Mammalia; order Artiodactyla; family Bovidae; genus Bos; species Bos taurus. The sequence goes on along the minus strand of NC_037333.1, from coordinate 47,680,606 downwards.
CCAGGCAAGAACACTGGAGTGGGTTGCCATTTCCTTCTCCAATGCGTGAAAGTGAAAAGTGAAAGTGAAGTCGCTCAGTTGTGTACGACTCTTAGCGACACCATGGATTGCAGCCTAACAGGCTCCTCCATCCACGGGATTTTCCAAGCAAGAGTACTGGAGTGGGGTGCCATTGCCTTCTCCGGTTGGGGCATATACTTGGATTACTGTAATATTGAATGGTTTGACTTGGAAACGAACAGATACCATTCTGTCGTTTTTGAGACTGCATCCAAGTACAGCATTTTGGACTCTTCTGTTGACCATGATGGCTACTCCATTTCTTTTAAGGGATTCCTGCCCACTGTAGTAGATACAATGGTCATCTGAGTTAAATTCACCCATTCCAGTCCATTTTAGTTCGCTGATTCCTAGAATGTCGACATTCACTCTTGTCATCTCCTGTTTGACCACTTCCAATTTGCCTTGATTCATGGACCTAACATTCCAGGTTCCTATGCAATATTGCTCTTTACAGCATCAAACCTTGCTTCTGTCACCAGTCACATCCACAACTGGGCATTGTTTTTGCTTTGGCTCCATCCCTTCATTCTTTTTGAAGTTATTTCTCCACTGATCTCCAGTAGCACATTGGGCACCAATGACCTGGGGAGTTCCTCTTTCAGTATCCTATCATTTTGCTTTTTCATACTGTTCATGGGGTTCTCAAGGCAAGAATACTGAAGTGGTTTGCCATTCCCCTCTCCAGTGGACCACATTCTGTCAGACCTCTCCACCATGACCCACCCATCTTGGGTGGCCCCACAGGGCATGGCTTAGTTTCACTGAGTTAGATAAGGCTGTGGTCCTAGTGTGATTAGATTGACTAGTTTTCTGTGATTATGGTTTCAGTGTGTCTGCCCTCTGATGCCCTCTTGCAACACCTACCATCTTACTTGGGTTTCTCTTATCTTGGAAGTGGGGTATCCTTTCACAGCTGCTCCAGCAAAGTGCAGCCACTGCTCCTAACCTTGAATGAGGGGTATCTCCTCACTGTCTCCCCTCCTACCTTGAACGTGGAGTAGCTCCTCTCGGCCCTCCTGTGCCGGCACAGCCACCATCCCCTGGACGTGGGGTTGCTCCTCTCAGCCGCCGCCCCTGGCCTCAGGCGAGGGGTAGCTCCTCCCGGCTGCCGCCCCTGACCTCCGACGTGGGGTAGCTCCTTTCGGCCACGCTTCTATGAGGTCCATTCGTAATTAACTGTATTAATTACATATCAAATGGACTTATTTCCAATTAAGATCAGACTCTCATGTTCTGATGGTCAGACTTTAACATATACTGGGGGAGGCACAACTCAACCACTAACTCTCTGTTAATACCACTAACAACATTTTAAGAGTGCTAAGTCATTTCAGTCGTGTCAGACTCTTTGTGACCCTATGGACCCTAGCCTCACAGGCTCCTCTGTGCATGGTATTCTCCAGACAAGAATACTGGAGTGGGTTGTCATTTCCTTTTCCAGGGAATCTTCCCCACCCAGGAATCAAACCTGTATCTCGAAAGTATTCTGCATTGGCAGGCAGGTTCTTTACCATGAAAGCCCCCGAGGAAACTCAGTTAAGAAACCTCCCTAAATGGCTCCTCTGAACAATGAACTAGCACCTGTCTCTTCTCAGGCTAATCACAAACCACACAGCATTACCAGTCATGTGACTGCCATTCTGAAGACTTCAAAGTCACAATATTATTACTGCTTTGTGGCATTTATTACATAGAAAATATTTTAAACTGTTGGGTTTATTCTAATAGACCCAAGCACCATATTACCTCACATATTGATTTTATTTCCCATGTGATCAAAGACATTGCATACAGAGAGAGACTCCTAATATTTTACAAAATCATCCATCACACATCAGACTGACATCTTCTCAAATGACTAAGGGAGGCTATGAAGGTCTAATCCCTGACTAATGCCCCTATTTTAAAAATCCCCTGTAGACATCCATTAGCCAATATTTTGAGAGAAACAAGCCAGAGGAGACAGCTCTATCAGTATCAAAGGGACTGCTTTTAAAAGTGACCTTGCCTATTGAATATCCTGCATGGTAAGAGAGTAGCATTTTTATACACATATAGACTCATTCACTTCCATACACGTCCTCTGGAAAATGCTGTGCAGAAAAGAAAGCTCTAGAGAATGATAACACGTCTGTTAGCAGAAATGAAACTTGTTAAAATGTGACCTAGGACAACCTGCAATCAAATCAGTGGAGCAAAATCCTCTGTGAGCCAACAGAAAGCATAGCACCAACATCTACAAGACATCACCTGGTTATATGCCTCTGTGTGTATTCTTTATAATCCATGCTTAGAATTCTATACATTTACAGACCTCTGGTGAGAAACTTCCAACTTGATTAAGAGCTGAAAAATCTAGAATGTTAATGTAAAGCATACTGATTCCCCCCACCCCCAAAATTGATTTAATTAAAAGATAAGAATTATGTTGACAGTTAAGTAAAAGAAATAACTTCATATTGTTTCAAAATCAAATCATTTTAGCAACTTAATCCTTTTAGTGTACTTTTCATGAAGTTAAAGTATGTTTTCCCAGTAGTTATATATGGATGTGAGAGTTGGACTATAAAGAAAGCTGAGCCCTGAAGAATTGATGCTTTTGAACTATAGTGCTGGAGAAGACTCTTGAGAGTCCCTTGGACTGCAAGGACATCCAAGCAGTCCATCCTAAAGGAATTAGTCCTGAATACTCATTGGAAGGATCAACGCTGAAGCTGAAACTGCAATACTTTGGCCACCAGATGTGAAGAACTGACTCCTTGGAAAACACCCTGATGCTGGGAAAGATTGAAGGCAGGAGGAGAAGGCGATGACAGAGGATAAGATGGTTGGATGGCCTCACCGACTCGATGGACATGAGTTTGAGTAAACTCTGGGAGTTGTTGATGGACAGGGAGGCCTTGTGTGCTGCAGTCCATGGGGTCCCAAAGAGTTGAACAGGACTGAGTGACTGAACTGAACTGAACTGAAAGCATGTTTGAGAAAGTAATTATGTAAATCCTACATTAATTTGTTATCTGTGCTTAGACAATTTCATTCTGCCCATATACTGCTTGGATGAACTATTTGTAATCCGGCTGATATGGAATAATTGCTTTTTCACATTTTCAATGGATCAAAAGAACCAGTATGATCCAGTAATGAAATGCATGTAATCTACACATTAGTTCACATAATCCATGCACATTTATGTTCACTAGCCTTGCCAACAATTCAGTTCAACCATTTTTGAACAGGGGTATATGAGACATATTCATATAACCCAGTGTCTTCTATCTATTTTATGTCTATTTATTTAGTATCTATTATGTACATAATAGTGAAGGCTATTTATTTTCCAAGATATTCTCCCTTTCAATGGAGCAACTTAACATCCTCTTTGATTTTTGGCAATTTCAAGAAAGATTGTGTTTGGGTGAATAAAGCATCAAACGTCAAAAGAATTTTAAAAATTTTTATAGATCTTCCTAATTTCTGGCTTTATAGAAAAATGCTGGATTCTTTTATCTGATCAGCATTTAATATAGAACAAAATGTTGTCACTGTGGAAGTGTATCAAAACAAATGAAGATTCACATAGATAAATACTTTGAAAATAAAGGAACATTTACACAGAATTTTTAATAATTGTGAATATTCTTCTTTGATACTGTATCAAGATTGTACAACAATATTTTCTTAAAGTTACTTGCAGTGTAAAATCTGAAACCGTGTTTAAAAAAGTTTCATACTATGTGACATTAAAATCCATTGATTTATCTTCAGCTTAAAATGGATATTTTACTCATGCATGAATTTATAACATCACTCATTTGTCACTGACATATAGATTTTCTAAAAGAAGACATTTTATTACACAATGCAAAAATTATTCATGTCATCATTAACCTCACCAGAAAAGTCTCTACATGTTGGGAAGTTGTCAAGTTCAGATAGTTAAATACAACTTTTCAAAATTGCAATTCTTGCTTCAAATTTAAAATTTTTATCAATGGCAACGGTGAGATTTTATATATATATATATATATATATACACATATATATACACACATATACATATATATGGATCTCTACTCCTGATTCCTGACACAGATTTCCTAAAATCCTAGAAAATAGAATGTTAGAAGAATCCTTCATTCTAACATTTAATTTTTGACCTTAGTTCCAGGCATAGAGCTATAAAAACCCTTGTGATTTCTTAAGTGATAAGAGTACTAGAAGCATATTTATTTTCCTAAATTTAATCTTTAACCCAGGTTCCTTACACAGGCCTCCTAAGTCCCTTGGAATTTCCTGAGTGGTAGGAGAGTCTTTTGTTCTAACAAGGTGACTCTTGAGTGGTCACCAGAAAGACCAAACCAAGATTAGAACCTTGAAAGTGTCAACTCCACCCCTCACACCTCAGAGACAGAGGAAGGGCTGGAAATATAGTTAGTAATTGATCATGAGTACATGATGATGCCTCCATAAAACTCTTAGCAGTGTGGGGTTTGGAGAGTTCCCAGGTTGGTAAACGCATATGTGTACCTACCAAGAGGGTGATGTCCCCTAAATCCATAGGGACAGAAACTCCAGGACTCAAGATGTTCCCAGCATTTGACCATTGTATCTCATCACCTAACTATGTTTTTATATCCTTTATTATGTGATATTATTAAATAATTATTATTAATCCTTTAATAATGATAATTAATAATAAATAATTATGATTAAATAATATTATTAAACATGTTTCCCTGAGTTCTAACACACATAAATGTGTCAGAACTGAATCCAAGGGAGGTGGTGTCATGGGAACCTCTGATAGTCAAGTTGGACAGAAATTATTAGTAACCTGGGGACCTACCCCTTTGCTACTAGTATTGTGGGTGGGGGGCATTGTTGTGGAACTAAGCCCTCAAGCTGTGGAATCTTTTGCTAACCCCAGATAGTGCCAAAATTGAGTTAAATGATAAGGGCCCAGGTGGAGTGACAGAAAACTGTTCGGTGTGGTTTAAAAACCCACATATCTGGTATCAGAGGTGTTCTGAATGTGGGAAAGTGTGAGAGTAAACGGGAAACATAGGGAAACTGAGTTTTCCCTTCTCAGCAATGAATATTGTTAGTCTTTTTCTTGAAGTAACAGGCTCATTGTGTTTGTTTACAACACTGGGGTTTGGGGTAGGCAAGCTGGAATCAAGATTGCCAGGAGAAATATCAATACCTCACATATGCAGATGACACCATCCTTATGGCAGAAAGTGAAGAGGAACTCAAAAAGCCTCTTGATGAAAGTGAAAGTGGAGAGTGAAAAAGTTGGCTTAAAGCTCAACATTCAGAAAAACCAAGATCATGGCATCTGGTCCCATCACTTCATGGAAAATAGATGGGGAAACAGTGGAAACAGTGTCAGACTTTATTTTTGGGGGCTCCAAAATCACTGCAGATGGTGATTACAGCCATGAAATTAAAAGACGCTTATTCCTTGGAAGGAAAGTTATGACCAACCTAGAGAGCATATTCAAAAGCAGAGACATTGCTTTGCCAACAAAGGTCCGTCTAGTCAAGGCTATGGTTTTTCCTGTGGTCATGTATGGATGTGAGAGTTGGACTGTGAAGAAAGCTGAGCGCTGAAGAATTGATGCTTTTAAACTGTGGTGTTGGAGAAGACTCTTGAGTCCCTTGGACTTCAAGGAGATCCAACCAGTCCATTCTGAAGGAGATCAGCCCTGGGTGTTCTTTGGAAGGACTGATGCTAAAGCTGAAACTCCAGTACTTTGGCCACCTCCTGTGAAGAGTTGACTCATTGGAAAAGACTCTGATGCTGGGAGGGATTGGGGGCAGGAGGAGAAGGGGACGACAGAGGATGAGATGGCTGGATGGCATCACTGACTTGATGGACGTGAGTCTGAGTGAACTCCGGGAGTTGGTGATGGACAGGGAGGCCTAGCGTGCTGCAATACATGGGGTTGCAAAGAGGCAGACATGACTGACTGAACTAAACTAAAGACAATTCATAAGTGAAACCAGTGTCAGTGTGTCTGCATGTATATGTGTGATTGTGTGGGTTTCTGTTTGTGCTTTGTCTGCCAGGATGCATTTTTGCAAGAATATAGCAGTAAATAGAATAGTGACTACTAGTGGATTTTAGTGCCACTGCCTTAGCATGTGCTAAGGAAACAAGTCTTATCTACTAATTGCCTGTGTACTGTTAGGGACAATATAAACATACTGATAAAGGAAAATAGCATTAGTGCAATTATCAGAATAGTTTTGATGTCATCTTGTATATCCTTTAAAGGGGCCTCAGAAGTCCCTAGAGCTCCATGGATCATACTTTGAGAATCACTGATAGGCCAGGACTCCTTAGAGAAGATAAAAGCCACATCTCTTACTTATATTTATATATTTGTAGTATTAGACTATGATGGTGTACTGTGCTGTGCTTAGTAGCTCAGTTATGTCCAACTCTTTGCAATCCCATGGACTGTAGCCCACCAGGCTCCTCTGTCCATGGGGATTCTCTAGGCAAGAATACTGGAGTGGGTTGCCATGCCCTCCTTCCCAGGGATCAAACTCAGGTCTCCCACATTTCAGGCAGATTCTTTACTATCTGAGCCACCAGGGAAGCCCAAGAACATTGGAGTGGGTAGCCTATCCCTTGTCCAGAGGATCTTCCCACCCCGGGAATCAAACTGGAGTTTCCTGCATTTTTGGTGGATTCTTTACAAGTTAACAGGAAAGCCCAATATTAAACCATACTTTATATTAACTCATAATTACTATTTGTGAAATACATGTCTTGTTTAAATATATTACTTTTTGTTTCAGATAACTTTAACTGAATTATTTCCCCCATTCAATGTTTTCCAAATTCAAATAAGAAAAGGCAGAAATTAAAAATGTTTCCTAGACATTCCATGATATAAAACACTTAGAGAGTCTTTTACTTGACAAGACTCAGTTTTGTATATTCTTCTTTGCCCATTATAATGATCACTATGTACTGCTGACAATTTAAAACTTCAGCTTTTTACTCTTGGCCTTATTAACTGCAGAAATTCTCATTATGATTTTAACCCATGGAAGATCAGACACAAATTTTTCTTGACAGCTTGAACATTAATTTAAAAAATGTATGGCCATTTTATGACCTGAATTGTCAGAAGTCTTCTTTCCAAAAATTTAAATTAAATTGAAATTTCAAGTAGATACAACCTTAGTCTTTAATGAATATTATTTCAGGAGCAAATGTAGGCACACAAAAAAGTTGATTTGTCTCCAAGAATTGAATAAATTTGAAGATAATCTTAGAAAACTATTCTTAGATGATCATGTCAAATTATATTCACAAAAAATTTATTTACATAATAATTATTTACATAATAAAATAAATTTATTATTTATTAGACAATTTCAATTTTGAACAAAGAGAATAAAAACATTTAGAATTCTCTCCACACCATAGTAACAGAATTGTATGTTTCATGTGGTCTTCTTAAGTATAAAACTCTTAGAAGAATGTTAACATTTGCCAAAAGATGTACAGTCTGATGCTTTTAATTATATGTCTCACTTTTCAAGGAAAAGTCTGAATTTGATCATTAATTTATTAGGTATAGAAGGGAAATGTTGTAGTATGAACATCTTTTCCGATATGATGAAAACAGTATGCATGTGTTCATTTTTATGTCTTTCAATGTATATTATTCTAGAAGAATATCCCTAACAGAGGGAAGTATCAAAATATGCATATAATGACAATATTGAAGTGAGCTATTCATTGGCTAGCTTAACTTACTTTTAAACAGATGTGCTAAACACATACACAACCACACAGCTTCATTACTTTTTTTTTCCCCCTTTACTTTGCAAAAAAAAAAAAAAAAAAATTTATTTAAAAAATACAAGGAATATGTACATGTAAGCATACTTATGTATGTGTATTTTATTTTTACACATATACTGCTGCTACTGCTAAGTCACTTCAGTCGTGTCTGACTCTGTGCGACCCCATAGACGGCAGCCCACCAGGCTCCCCCATCCCTGGGATTCTCCAGGCAAGAACACTGGAGTGGGTTGCCATTTCCTTCTCCAATGCATTAAAGTGAAAAGTGAAAGTGAAGTCGCTCAGTCGTGTCCGACTTTTAATGACCCCATGGACTGCAGCCCACCAGGTTCCTTTGTCCATGGGATTTTCCAGGCAAGAGTACTGGAGTGGGGTGCCATTGCCTTCTCTGACACATATACATATATATATATATATATATATATATATATATATATATACACACATGTATACCTGTTTATCTGCCTATATCTATATCTATCTGTCTGTCTATACTCATTCTTTATTGGCTATTCCATCCATTTCATCATTAAGGTCTGTCTTTCATTTGGCATAAACTCGTTTCTGGAACCAATTTTTAAATTAGTGTCAGTTGTATTAAAATTTAACATCATCATAAGTTAGATTTGTATCCTTTGATTAACTCTAATTTTAGTATACTTATTAGATAAAAAATTTTATAATGATATTGTACAAACTAATAAAGTTTTGTAATTAATTCATTCAGATATGTATTTCAGACACTGTTTTTCACACTTGGAAGAAAGTATTATGACGACTGACATTGTTCCTTTCTTTCCCATCTTCCATTAAGTTAAGGGAGAAAGCAAAAGTTAGTAACTATGTAAACCCATGAACAACATATAATTTCAGAAGTATAAGTATTTTCAAGAAAATAGAACTGAGGGCTGGAAAATAAAACTGAAAGCTGAGTGAATCTAATTTAAATGGTCAAAAAAAGCATCTTGTCAATATTACAAACTGAAACTGGAATGATAAGAAGCTATCTTTATAGAGATCAAGAAGGGAGAGTTTGAGGCTGCAGTTTTTGTGATTCTTAGTAAAACCACAACAGAGAAGTGGTCATTTCATAGGACAACGTGGTCATTTTTACTCTGATGTAAGATGAATAAGCAAAATGAAAGGGCTCAGATTCCACTTAAGAAGGCTTTAGTGGAAGATCAAGTTACAAGGCTTGAGAGAAAATACAAAATCCTTTCAAGTTTACATGGGAATGGATGTAGAGAAATACGGAGCAAACTGGAGAATGTGGTATCAAAAAACTTAAGATAATTATGGTAGAGCATGTTTTATGCTTATAAGAGTTGTGGTAGACTGAAAATAGCTCCCCAAAGATATCTACATCTGTGATGGTCAACTTTATGTGTACCTAACTGGACCGTGGGGTCCTCAGGTATTTGTTTAAACATTATTCTGGGTATATCTGTGAGTGTATTTCTGGATGACATTAACAAGTAAAGCAGATTGCCCTCCCCATTTTAGGAGAGCCTTATCCTACTTGCTGAAGGCCAGAAGACAATGAAAGACTGATTAAGGGAAGATTCCCTCTCCCTGCCTTACTGCCTTTGAGTTGGGACACTGTTCTTCTCCTGCCTTGAGATTCATATTCAGACTGGACCTTTTATCATCTGCTGGCCTGGTTTTAGGCCTTCAGACACTGAAACTATACCATTGACTTTCCTTAGGCTCCAGCTTGCTAGACCTTGGGACTTCTCAGTCTCGATAATTCCATGAGCCAGCTCCTTTTATGTGTTGTTTGTTCTGTCACTAAGTCCAGCCGGACTCTTTGCAACCCCTGGACTATAGTCCACCAGGCTCTTCTGTTCCTGGAATTCTCCAGGCAAGAATACTAGAGTGGGTTGTCATTTCCTCCTCCATGGGCTCTTTCCAACCCAAGGATAGAATCCATGTCTCATGTCTCCTGAACTGGCAGGTGAGATTTTTACCACTAGCACCACCTGTGAAGCCCAATACAACACCCTTGTTCTTGCTCAGTCCCTCAGTCATGTCCCACTCTGCAACCCCATGGACTGCAGCATGCCCAGATTTCCCTATCCTTCACTATCACCTGGAGTTTGCTCAAACTCATATCCATTGAGTCAGTGATGCTATCCAACCATCTCATCCTCTGTCACCCACTTCTCCTCCTGCCTTCAATCTTTCCCAGCATCAGGGTCTTATTTCCAATGAGTAAGCTCTTTGCATCAGGTGGCCAAAGTATTGGAGTTTCAGTTTCAGCATCTGTCCTTCCAATGAATATTCAGGGTTGATTTTCTTTAGGACTGACTCGTTTGATCTCCTTGCTGTCCAAAGGACTCTCAAGAGTCTTCTCCAGGATCACAGTTCTAAAGTATCCTTTCTTTGGTGCTCAACCTTCTTTACGGTCCATGAAACTGGAAAAACCATAGCTTTGACTATACAGACTTTTGTCAGCAATGTGATGTCTCTGCTTTCTAATATGCTGCTTAGATTTGTCATAGCTTTTCTCCCAAGGAACAAGTGTCTTTTAATTTCATGGCTGCAGTCACCCTGCTGCTGCTGCTGCTGTTAAGTCGCTTCAGTCATGTCCAACTCTGTGCGACCCCATAGACAGCAGCCCACTAGGCTCCCCCATCCCTGGGATTCTCCAGGCAAGAACACTGGAGTGGGTTGCCATTTCCTTCTCCAATGCATGAAAGTGAAAAGTGAAAGTGAAGTCGCTTAGTCATGTCCGACTCCTAGGGACCCCATGGACTACAGCCTACCAGGCTTCTCTGTCCATGGGATTTTCCAGGCAAGAGTACTGGAGTGGGGTGCCATTGCCTTCTCCGGCAGTCACCCTAGAACCCTGTAAATGTGTTACTTAAATGACAAAAAGGACTTTGCCACAGTGATTAAATTACAGTTCTTGGGAGATAAATCTGGATTATCTTTGTGGGCCCAATATAATCACAGGGGTCCTTGTAAGAGGGAAGGAGTCAGTACTACAGACTGAATGTGCTTCCCCACAGATTCATACATCTTGCATATATTACACTCAAATGGAGAAGGAAAATCAAGAATAGTTTACTAAACTTATGGAAAGGAGATGCTTTACAGAATAGATTTGAATCTCTGCAGTGTCTGGAAGGATAAGAAAGAAAGGAGCTAAAAAGGCCTGAAATAAGAAATTTCCATATAATTACTATCTTTATATGACTATTCTAATGTTTGTATTATAGGATTTCAGGACTACTAATCCTACAAGTCATATTCACCATTTAGTTTTTTTAAAAATATTATAGTATGGCTTTTTTTCTAGGCATTTTCAAAACAGTTTTAGCCTTAAAGACATAATTTTCTTCTTGATTTTCCTAATTTACTAGTTGAAGTAAACTTCTTTCTCCAAACTTCTTTCTAAAATAATTTGAAGCTTTATTTCATTTAGTAATTTCACAGTAACTTATTGAGTGTTCACTTTGTTCCACCAGGATAAAAGAAAAATATGAGAAATTTAAGAGTTGAGTTATAATTCATTGTATTTATAATTTACCCTTTTGATTTGTAACATTTTCTAATCTATAAAGGGTATCCTACTTCATAATGAAATTGCCTTGGGTCAAAAATTCAAAACCAAAACTATTCACAATATGGCACACAGAAATGTAGTAATTAAAATGGCATAGTAATAAAGTATCATATTGTGATACCTTCTTTTAAAGTAAAAAGACCACACATTATATTTCATCACTAATTTTACGTGAAAAGATTAATAAATCCTTTCTCTTTTCTGTATGCCTGCACGTTAGAAAATAACTTGTGCCTGAATAGATATAATTCATTCAACAGCAATTTCTTTTGTTGCTATTGTTGAGGGTTTAAAAAAATGTAGTTTTTTAATTAGAAAAAGAAAACATTTGTAACAACTCATAGAATATAACTATTTATGTTATATCAGTACTCTTACCTTCTCCTCTCCTTTTCTCTCCCTCTCCATTGAAGTATGCGAAGCAATGTTAGCAGTTTGCTTTTCCCCTTTTAAACATTTTTTTAACCTTATAGAGAGACAGAGATATACATGTTAAGCTGCTTCCATTGTGTCTGACTCTGTGACCTCTATGGACTGTAGCCCACCACACTCCTCTGCCCCTAGGATTCTCCAGGTAAGAATACTGGAATGGATTTCCATGCCCTCCTCCAGATCTTCCCCATAGAGATACACACATATGGTTTATTTTCCTTTTTAAATATGTTTATATTTTTCAAAAACAGATTTACATGGGTGTTCAGTCACTTCAGTTGTGTCTGATTCTTTGTGACCCTATGGACTGTAGCTCACCAGGCTCCCCTGTCCATGAGGTTCTTCAGGCAAGAATACTGGAGTGGGTTGCATGTGCTCCTCCAGGGGACCTTCCCAGCTCAGGGATGGAATCTGTATCTCATGTCTCCTGCATTGGCAGGTGGGTTCTTTACCACTAGTGCCACCTGGGAAGCTCCAAATACAGAATTATTCACTGCTAAATAATGTGTTATAGATGTATTTCTAGGTCAATGTATACATAATAAGCTAACTTATTTAACTGCTTCATTTTCTAGTTGCAAATATAGCATACCTTAATTAACAATTCTATGTCATTTGATATTTGGGTTATTTCCACTTAGATAACATTCCTCAGTCAATATCATTATCTATCCGTGTTATTGTTTGTTTTGTAGCAAGATTTACTCCTATTGAGTACTGCAATATTCTTTTCCTCAAAATTTGATCCAAAATATACTTCTACCAACAGTGCATAACTGTGTTCTTCCCTCACAAACTTAAAAGAAGTGAATGCTACCAATGTTTAAAATAGTCACTAATACAAGAGGTTTAAGGAAAAATGTAGTTTTTGCTGTTATAAATTTTCATTTCTCTAATAGCAAGGGCTTTTGACTTGCTTTCTAATATAATTTTTTGAATATTTAAAAATTTTTGTGAGTTAACTACCAGTTTGTAAGCTGTTTAATTTTTTTTAATTTTTTAATTTAAAAATTTTTAATTTAATTTTTTAATTTTTTTTAATTTTTTAAATTAATTTAATATCTGTATTTTTTATAAATTTTTAAAAATTTTCTTTATGCTTGTGAATTTAACTCCTGGCTTATTATACCTATACTTCACTTTGTTTTGTATATGAATAATTTAATTTATATAATTTTATATGACTATTTACCTTGATGTTTTCTAATATTTTATTTTCATAACTCAAGAATATACCATTTTTCTTATTTTTCTGTTTACATATAAATTTTCCCAACACTGGCTATTAAAAAAATTGTACGTCTTAAATTTAAAAATGATAATACAATGATTCCTTTTTATACAAAAGGCCTACATATATTAACTGTTAATATTTTCTGTTTTAATCTATGCATCTCTATTATATTTGCTGAGCCATTTAAAAATGTCACATAATTCTTGATACTTTATGCTGAAATACTTTACATGCATCTCCTAAAAATTAGAAAAACTTAGGTGGTTTCATTCAGTCAGTTCTTCCATTTCACAAAAGACATCAACATTTTTCCCCTAATGCTGTTTACTATAAATTTATATTAAATTTTCTCCTTTTACTCTGGAAATTCATAGTTAACTGCCCATCCCCTCCGCTTCTCCCCACTGAAGCATAATTCACCTGTTTGTGAAGTCAAATTTGATCACTTTATTTTTGAGAAAATTGCAATCAGACCTTTTTAAGGGAAAACCTACTTATTTTTCCCCTTTGTAATTCTCAGGTAATCTACAGAGTAGCTTTGGCACTGTTTTAATTTGTATACTCTGAAACACTTTAATTGTTGGCTTTAGCATCCATTTCTCTTCCTGTCTTTCATACTCCCTCTTACATACACACATACCACACAAAGGACTCACGGGTTTTTGTTTGTTTACTATTAATCACAGAAATGATAGTAACAAATTAGTAATGTTGTTATTTAAATATGCCAGATTGAGCCCATAAGCCCATAGGATGCACTTTAGGCTTGACTTTGCTTTTTGGCATATCTTCTTTGTTAGTTTTTGAATTCTTTGTTTTCTGATTTAAGACATCCCAATGTTACCTAACACTTCTCCTTTCCTGGTCTAGGAAGTAGTCATTTCTCCAAGGAGCTCTGATTCTTTTTAGTGAGGAATGATTCTTGAAAACGAAGATATCCATCCTTCTGGTTCATTCATATTATCCTACTTCTGTTGCTGATTTTTTTCCCCCTTCACCACTAGTTCTCTAAGGGATATTTCATGTTACCAAGTGCCTTTCTTTATTCTTGTAGTGGAGCTTTTCCAACATAGCCACAACTGGTCCTTGCACTTTTCAAGTCTCTTTCTTTCAGATTTCTAGAGTCTAGGAGCCTAATTCAATGGCATTGTAAATATTTTCAGTATTTCCTACTTTGACTGATACTTTTCTTTCCTTTTGTAACTAACCCAATTTGCTGCTGGTTCTATGTGGGCACTGGAGTTAACATGGCTGGTCTCAGAAGGTCCACTTACATGAAAGATAACTTATTGAGAAATTATTATCTCCAAATTATCTGCTGTTGTGTGTTATTTGATTTTGCTTGCTTTCCTTGCCAATCTGTTGCTACTTTCATTAATTTTGATTCTATAGCTTTTTAAATTAAAAAAATTTTTATGAAATTATTTAAGGTTCTTAATTTTCCTCCAAATGAAGTTTTGGCTCTGTTGTATTCTTTTGGCTGATATCATCCTTTGTTAAATTCAAAATAGCATGTGATTTTCATTTCCACTTATTTTTTTTTAATCCAGGTTAAAATTTTAAGTGTTACTTTTATATATTTGCATATGGTTATAATATGTGGTCTATACAATCTTAAAAGAAGTTTTCAAGACTCTTTGACCATATTATTAAAAATATCTTCTTTTTAAGATATATTTAGCTTTCTTGAAATGTCAAGCCTAAAATAGATTAATTAAACTCCTCCACTCTAATTGAGATTTTAATGGTATCATTGTATTATTAGGTGTTTAAAATATATACAACGTATAGCACTGTGATCCAACATTCTCTTCTTACCTATCTAATATGTCGTTCCTATGGGTAAATATTATTTTTAAAAAAGCTTTAAGATGAGGAAACAATAGAAAATTAAAATTACGGGACATTACAAAATAATTGTTTATTATCCTTCAAAATGTCAAGGTTGAATTTTCCAGAGAAAGTCTGAGGAACTGGTCCAGATGAAAGGAGACTAAAAACAGATGACAACTGAATGTACTGTAAGACCCTGAATTAAACCTTGGACAATGATAAGCAACAGGTATAAAGGGCATTATTGACATCGCTGGCTTCCCTGGTGGCTCAGGGGTAAAGAATATGTGTGCCAATGCAAGAAATGCTGGTTCAATGCCTGGGTCAAGAAGGTTGCCTGGAGAAATAAAATGGCAACCCACTCCAGTATTCTTGCTCGAAAATTCCATAGACAGAGGAGCCTGGTGGCTAGAGTCCATGGGGTTGCAAAAGATTTGTCAAGACTTAGCTACTAAACAACAACAATTGGCATAGCTGCTGCTGCTGCTAAGTCGCTTCAGTTGTGGCCAACTCTGTGTGACCCCATAAAAGGCAGCCCACCAGGCTCCTCTGTCTCTGGGATTCTCCAGTCAAGAATACTGGAATGGATTGCCATTTCCTTCTCCAATGCATGCATGCATGCTAAGTCACTTCACTCGTGTCCGACTCTGTGCGACCCTATAGACAGCAGCCCACCAGACTCCTCTGACCACAGGATTCTCCAGGCAAGAATACTGGAGTGGGTTGCCATTTCCTTCTCCTTGGCATAGGTAAAGAACTTTGAATATAAATATATTGAGAGAGAGAATAATGAAGCAAAACAATGCGAAGGAAAAATGTGAACAATGATCAAATTTTGGTGGAGAATTCCTTTTACTACTTTTGCATCTTTGGTATAAATTTTGAATTACATCAAAATTAAAAATTGAAAGAATTCTTAAAAGAAAAGGTGTCAGGAAAGAATCACAAATAAATCAGGGCTTCCTTGTTAGCTCAGCTGGTAAAGAATCCACCTGCAGTGCAGGATACACGGTTCAATTCTTGATTTGGGAAGGTCCCCTGGAGAACCAATAGGCTAGCCACTCCAGTATTCTTGGATTTCTTTGATGGCTCAGACAATAGTCTGCCTGCAATGCGAGAGACCTGGGTTTGATCCCTGGGTTGAGGAGATCCCCTGGAGCAGGTCATGGCAACCCATTCCAGTATTCTTACCTGGAGAATCCCCATGGACAGAGGAGCCTGGGGAGCTACAGTTCATGGGGTCACAAAAAGTCGGACATGACAGAGCAACTAAGTACAGCACAAATAAATCAACCATCTACATTGATGAAATTACTCATGGAGTACTCATAACAAGTAGCAAACACATCAAAGCAAAGAAATTAAAAGCAAATTTTTATTAAATGCAAATAAGATTATGATTACATACCTGATTCTATAGATTGAACCTATATAAATGAAAGATGTGTTAATCTATGTGTGCATCTTTGTCTTTAGGTATTACAAGAAGCCTTCCAGAACCAGCTGCGACCAAAAAGTCTCTTGTTCAGTAAGAAAAAATAAGATAGAAAGACAGATTGAGAGCTATAGAGACATAGAAGAAAAAACAGAGATAGAACTCTCCTCACTTAAATTGTTAAGCTTGTTCTTTCCATCTGATTTGATCATTTTAGATCACATGCCTATCTCAGGATATGTCATGCATTGCTCTCCCACCTATTTAAAAAAGAAAACTGTAATTCGAAAGAATAAAGAATCATTTTTGGATGAAAAATATGAAGCAGTTTTATGTGTTTAATATCATTTGCACTATAGTCACATGTAAGAAAATAATGACTCTAACAAGTATAAAAAAATTGCAAATGGAATTATGGATATAGCCAGATTGTGTTTGTGTGTGTTTGGATTTTTTATTTTTGATACAATTAAATCCAGCAAGATGAAAGAGCAAGGAAATAGATCAATTGTAACTGTTGAAGGAAATTTTGATAGCATTGTAAGAAGACAAAGTATCATGTGAAGTATAAATGGAGGCTATTTTTGATTCATGAGCTGAAGGATTACATGATCTTCATGTTAGACACAGAAGATCTCTTTGTCCCATTATCTCTTTCATTTAAATAAGCCAAATTCTAAAAAGAGAACATCTGCCCCTTTCAAACTGCCAAAATTATATTCCTGAGATAATTTCCTTATGAATAAATTAGCATAAATTTTTGCTAAAGATTAAATTACTATTAAAAGCCAAATTTCTATCTATGTGAAAACATTTTCTAATTGTGGAAACCAGTGAAAAATTAGACAAATTATACCCTATATGATTCAGCAGAGTAAAGTTATCAATTCTCCCCAAATTGGCCTATACATTTAATGCAACTCCTATCAAAGTAGCAGCAAAGTTTTGTTAAGACACAGACAAGTTCATTCTAAAATTTATATGAAATTGTATAGAGCCTAGAATAGATAACACAATCTTGAAAGAGGAGAATAAAATGGGAGTAATCATCCTAAGAATTAAGTCCTACTACATAGCTAATCAAGACAAGGTAGTATTAGCAGAAGAGACCTATACATTTATAAATGGAGAAGAATGGAGAACTCCAAAATAGATCCATACAACATGCTCTGCTGATTTTCGACATAGTTACAAAAGAAATTTAATGGAGAAAGCATAGTGTTTTTTAAAAAGGATGATGGAGAAATCAAATATCCATTAGGAAAACAAAATGATATAAATCTAACCTCAAGTATCATGCAAAAATTAACTTCAAATTGATCACAGCCTTAAACATAAGGCTACTGCATTTTTGGTAAATTACATAGGAGAAAATCGTCAGAATCTAGAATTGAGCAAATAGTTCTTAAACTTGTCATCAAGTGCATGATCCATGAAAAGGAAACTTTGATAAATTGGACTTTATCAAAATGAAATTAATTTGCTCTACAAAAGATCCTGATAAGAGTATTAAAAATAAAGTTAAAGACTAGGATAGTATACTTGAAAACCACATTTCCAACAAAGGATCAGGATCTGGAATCAAGACAGTATGGTACTGGCACAAAGACAGAAATATAGATCAATGGAACGAAATAGAAAGTCCAGAGATAAATCCACGCACATATGGACACTTTATCTTTGACAAAGGAGGCAAGAATATACAATGGATTAAAGACAATTTCTTTAACAAGTGGTGCTGAGAAAACTGGTCAACCACTTGTAAAAGAATGAAACTAGAACACTTTTTAACACTATACACAAAAATAAACTCAAAATGGATTAAAGATCTAAACGTAAGACCAGAAACTATAAAACTCCTAGAGGAGAGTATAGGCAAAACACTCTCCGACACACATCACAGCAGGATCCTCTATGACCCACCTCCCAGAATACTGGAAATAAAAGCAAAAATAAACAAATGGGACCTAATTAAAATTAAAAGCTTCTGCACAACAAAGGAAACTATAAGCAAGGTGAAAAGACAGCCTTCAGAATGGGAGAAAATAATAGCAAATGAAGCAACTGACAAACAACTAATCTCAAAAATATACAAGCAACTCCTACAGCTCAACTCCAGAAAAATAAATGACCCAATCAAAAAATGGGCCAAAGTACTAAATAGACATTTCTCCAAAGAAGACATACAGATGGCTAACAAACACATGAAAAGATGCTCAACATCACTCATTATCAGAGAAATGCAAATCAAAACCACAGTGAGGTACCATTTCACGCCAGTCAGAATGGCTGTGATCCAAAAGTCTACAAGCAATAAATGCTGGAGAGGGTATGGAGAAAAGGGAACCCTCTTACACTGTTGGTGGGAATGCAAACTAGTATAGCCACTATGGAGAACAGTGTGGAGATTCCTTAAAAAACTGAAAATAGAACTGCCTTATGACCCAGCAATCCCACTGCTAGGCATACACACTGAGGAAACCAGAATTGAAAGAGACACGTGTACCCCAATGTTCATTGCAGCACTGTTTATAATAGCCAGGACATGGAAGTAACCTAGATGTCCATCAGCAGATGAATGGATAAGAAAGCAGTGGTACATATACACAATGGAGTATTACTCAGCCATTAAAAAGAATACATTTGCATCAGTTCTAATGAGGTGGATGAAACTGAAGCCTATTATACAGAATGAAGTAAGCCAGAAAGAAAAACACCAATACAGTATACTAACGCATATATATGGAATTTAGAAAGATGGCAATAATAACCCTGTATGTGAGACAGCAAAAGAGACACTGTTGTATAGAACAGTCTTTTGGACTCTGTGGGAGAGGGAGAGGGTGGGGAGATTTGGGAGAATGGCATTGAAACATGTATAATATCATGTATGAAATGAGTGGCCAGTCCAGGTTGGATGCACGGTACTGGATGCTTGGGGCTGGTGTACTGGGATGACCCAGAGGGATGGTATGGGGAGGGAGGAGGGAGGAGGGTTCAGGATGGGGAACACGTGTATACCTGTGGCAGATTCATGTTGATATATGGCAAAACCAATACAATATTGTAAAGTTAAAAAATAAAATAATAAAAAAAGGATCTGGAATATATATTTTTAAACACTCAAAATTCAACCATAGAAAAATAAATCAGCATAATTAGAAAATGGGTCACAGACATACACTGAAATTTTGCTGAAGAGAATAAACATACAACAAATAAATACATGAAAAAATGTTCAGTATCATAAGCTATAATGGAAACATAAATTATAAGACAATGAGATATCACTACATATCTAGTGGAATGAATGGAAAAAAAAAAAGCAGTGAGAACATCAAATACTGATGATGTAGAGAAATTTCATCACTTACCAATGTTGGTATGAATATAATATTATACAGCCACTCTGAAATAAAGTCTAGCTGTTTCTTATAATATTAAACCTGCAATTACCACACCATCTAGAAATTGCGATCTTGAGCATTCATGCCAGAATAATGAAAAATTAGGTTTACTTAAACGCTCACAGCATCTTTATTTCAAATAGCCACAATCTGGAAGCAATATAAAGTTCACTTGATAGGTGATTGGCTAAACAAAGTAAGGTGTGTCCATTTCATAGAATATTACTCAACAATTATAAGTAATGAATTATTGATATACAAATAACATAGGTAAATCTCAAGGAGACTATGTTCAGTGAAAATGACAAAACTAACAGTGCTATTTCTGAAAATGGCAGAGTAGAGAATTCCACAAAGCAACAAATAAGCTGAGCTGAGAACGTTCATGGTCAAATCAATAAAGCAAATATATCTATATCCACCTAAGGTTAAGAAAAGCAGTTAGAGCAAACAGTAAATTAAAAATCTTGGGAAAAAAAAGAATGAGCAGGAGATATTTGGAAGGATATGCAGGAAGTGAAGATAAGACAGAACTGTAAACTGCTTGGATGAGATGTGAATTAGTATCCCAGCCTAGAGACCATCTACACAGACTGGGAAAAACTTGTTATTTTGTTTTTGGCTTATTATTTTGGTTTACGTTATTTTGGTTTTTGCATCAGTTGCTTAAAGAAATCTTTGGCAAATCACTGGATGATTACCAATGTAATAGGATATGGAAATCAACGATCACATATGACAGAGAATATAGCTTTCACAAGATAATAGCTAAAAAATTAAACTCAGCCCAGTTTTTCTCTTTCCGATCTTCCCCTTGGGAACTTCAGTTTAACATGTATTAATACACATGACGTTGTTCCTCAATTTATTCTCTATTTTTTAAGTCTCTTTACTCTTTGTTTTGGATAATTTCTATTGTTATATTTTTAAGTTCAAAGCTCCTGATCATCTCATCCAAACAATACAATTTTTTAAATTCAGGCATTTTCCTCTCTAGAAGTTCAGTTTGTTTTTGGATTTGTTTTCATTTTTCTACTTAACATGTTTAATCTTTGCTCTTTTTCCTTGATATGTGGCTTCAAGTTATAATTAATGTTTCAATATGCTTTCCTGCTAACTCTATCATATATTTAATTTCTGGGTATATTTCTATTCATTTGTTTTTCTCCTTATTATGGCTTATATTTTTCTGTTTTATTATATGCCTGTTTATTATTGATATTTACAAACATCATGAATTTTACTACATTAGTAACAGGATACTTTTGTATTCTCACTCATTCATTGAGTTTTGCTCTATTGTGCACTTAGAACATATTTGAACAGTTACTTAGTGTGTTTGATCATTTTGAGATTTGCTTTTAAACTTTTAAGTATGACCAGAACAAAGCTTAGTTCTTGGGCTGATTTTATCACACTACTGAGGTAATACTCTTTTAACAATTCTACTCAATGGCCCATGAATTTATGACATTTTCAACCCTGGCTAATAGTAACATCAATTATTTTCAGCCCTAAGCAAGCTCCAGGATTATATCTGCTGCTCCATTTTCCATGGCATTGGGTAGTTAGCTTCTTTTCACACATGCACTGATAGGTACTAAGTTAAAGACCTGAAGTGGACTCTACAGATTTTTTTTTTTTCTTTGCAGCTGTCTCTGGTAAATTATACCTGTCTTGCCTTCCCTAGACTTCCATATGCAAATCCTCAGCACAGGGAGCCTCTCAGCCTCTAACTCCATTCTTCTCTGGTCCACTGCCAGAAACATCTCTCCAATTAGCAAGTTGAGGCAATTCTAGGGGTTGCCTCATTTCTTCCTCATGTCTAAGTTGTCACTATTCTACACTGTCTTAATAGACAAACAAAAAACATTTTATTTTATATGAAGAATTGGTATTGTTTCAGGCAGGAGGTAAATTTTGTCCTTGTTGCATGAATTTTCCTGAGAGCAGAGGCCACTTGCAAAAGTCATGTTGCAGTGTTGTAATGAAGATTTGAGAGAATAAACTTCAACTAGGAAAACTGTTCAGTTAGATTTGAAATTTATATGTTAAAGGAAATAAAAAATAGTGTGACTGGAGAATATTAATAATGGATGAGAAGAGAATGGGATAAAATTAAGCAGACACTGTACAAAAAATATGGTAAGTAATGTGGGCCAGTGTATAATTAAAATTATGTTGTAGATTTCCTATGAGTAAACTCTAGAGCACTTATGACTGTCCAAAGAGAGGGTAGAGTGATTAGTTTATGGATTTTCCGGTTTGTTATTTTCAAGAATGTGCTATAATATCTTCTATCTGTAGTCTACTTGATAACGTGCCAAATGTAATTATAAATGTACCATCAATAGTTTTAATAGAAATTATGGAAACATAATTTATCAGAATTTCTGTTATCATAGAGCATACACTTCTAGAAATGCTATGAAAATGTATATTTCTCATATATGCAAAAATCTTGATAGATAATTTGATGACAATTTGAAATATTTTCATGACAATATCAATTGCTATGGGCTGAATTTTGTGCCCCAAAATTCATACACTGTAGTTTAACCCTCAATGTGACTGTATTTGAACATAGGACCTTTAAGAGAAAATTGAGATTAAATGAGTTCATAAGGGTGGGATGGTAATTCAATAGGACAGATTTTTTAATAAGAAAAGGAAGAGACACCAGAAATGTGTGCACACAGAGAAAATGCCACATGAGGACACAGCAAGAAGGCAGTCAACTGTAAAGCAGGGAGAATCCTCCGGAGAAACCAAAAACTGTATCGTGGACTTCCTTGATTCCAAAACTGTGAGAAGATAAATTTCTGTTGTTTCAGCCACCCTGTCTGGAGTATTTTGTATGACTTGAACTATCAGACTAATATACTAATAGTGGGTTGTGAAGCTCAAAAATCTTCTGCAAAATCTTTTTAAAAAGACAAATATGGTCAACCTAGATAATGGAAAGACTGAATACATTTTCTATGATGGTTATAAAAAATTATATTATAAAATCTTTGTAATGTGCCTATGAAGTCAAAAAATATAGAAAAAAATTGTTGTGGAGGTATATGAGACTGTTATTTAATTAAAATTTTATTTTTTCTGTATTCTGTAATGCTTATTATGTTTTCACAGCTTATTAAAATATGCACATTTTGCTTTTTGTTCTTATTCCAAAATATTCTCAAAATTATTATCATTTTAAATTTTGATTTATTTTTCTTAATGTTGTAAGGTTCATATTTCATATAAGCTGAATCTACCTCTGGCTTTGAAGTCAGAGTGACCTGAATCTGAATATTCAGCATTCTCTGTGTCATCAATTTTTATTCTGAATCAGCCTAGCCTGAGACAGAAAAACCCTATCCTCTCACAAACACCTCTTCTCATATGACATCTTCCCTGATCAAAAGTCCACCTCATATACATACAGTATTAGGTAGAACTATTTAGGTCAAATTCCTATTATACAGAACTATGAGAAATGAAAAATAAGTTTCCCGTGTCTTTGCATATTTGTTTTCTCATTAAACAGAAAGTCAATTCAATTTCTTATCTCTTATTTATGTGAAGACAGTTTGAAACACAATTTAGTTTTCTAGAATTTAATGGCAAATCTATAGCAACTTTACCATGCAATTGCTGTTACAAACTCTCTACTATGTTATTTTCCCCAATTTCACTCTATTTCTTTTACTTCTAAGAGCATTTGTAGGTCTAAAATTCTTTCTAAACTCGTTGTTTCTTGTATTTCAATCTTTTTGATGCTTCTGTCCACTTTAGGTTTTTTCTCCTTTTTTTCCCCTTCGTGGGTTCACTTTCAGTTGGCATCATTTCTCATGTTCTCTCTTTATATGTAGTTTTAGATGAATTGGAAAGTAGCAAAGGTGTAAAAGAAAATGGCATAAAAATGATTGGAAAACTAGAGAAGATAATGGAAGGAGACATTTTAAAATTAAATGCAAACAGTGGTTCAGAGAGTACAAACAAAAGCAGGTGGTAAGAGAACATTCTCCAACAACTAAAACCAGAAGGGATACTAAAAGGTCAATGCATGGAGTGTACAACCAGGCTAGCAAACATCCCTCTCTCCCTCCATCAGAGAAGTAAATAGAAAAGTCACAGGAGACTTGATCAATAAAGGAACACTAAATAAAATTGCTACTGGGAAGCCAAAAACCCAAGGTTTCCACCAAAAAATAATTTTAAGTTGAAAAATTTCTTGAAGGCACCTGAAGCTATATCCTCTAAAATTTTTGAAGAAATAAATGCTCACATTGGTCCAAGATATCGCTAAGAAATCAAGCTCTCTGTCACAATATATATACATTTAACTTTTTAAAATGTTCTGTACTAGCTGTGTATGTAACCTGTTAAATTTAATTAACCTCTCTTGGCCTGTTTTCCATTAATCAGTAACAAAATATCTCTCACTAGTTCATCATACAAATTAACTACATGGAGATTGCTAAGACAAGTGAACATAGCAATGTCTTAACAAGTTGCAATTTGCATCTGATGAATCTGGATATTCAAATTGAGTCTGTTTTCATTTTTGATAAGCAAGAAGAAAGCATAATCTGAACACAGGTTTTAATTTTTATTTGCAAAGTGTGTATAATTATAGATGGACTGTCTACTGGAAACCTACATTCTTTGGTTCTTACAAGATTCAGGATTTCAAATGGGCAAAACTGAATTAGAGAAATGAACAAGTTCTGGGTAAAATCCAAGCACATGTTCATTTTGGGTGCTTCAGAATAAGAAAAGGATGGACCTGAAATATTGTTATTTTTCCTAGGGTAATTACATTCAGTCAACTCCAGTGGGCAAGAGGAATAACTCTAATTAATGAAAGAGAAAATCTGATTAATGATTAACTCTGACCAATTGCTTAGTCAGGACCTTTAGTTTTTATCAAACACTTACAGCTCATCCTCCATCAAACCTTTTATCAGAGCTTATACTAAACTGCTACATTCCAATACATCAAATTTATTTTGTCTCCTCTCTTTTGTATACTTGCCGTATAATAACAAGAGAGAGAATAGGGGTTCCTGGCTTAGATAATCTTAAATGGGACATGATGTCTCTGGATAAATGGGAGTCTTCTCTGGTTCATGGAACTTAGAGGTCTTCACATTGACATTCAGCATCATCCAGAGAGCAGAGCTCTATCCAGGTCAGACTGCAGAAAAGTTGTCTGCAAAACCAGCCTTAGATAGTACATATGTCAAGTCATTAACTTTTCTTTCACTAAACACTTAGTGAATATTTCTTTAGCAGCACCCTATTAGGTCATGAAGGATATAAAAGACATACATGATATATCACTCAAGGGATTTATGGCATCTTTGTATAGATAAGGATAACAGGAACAGAGCAAATGGAAATTACTTGAAGCTTATATTGAGAAGAATTGTGAGTGAATTGACCAAAAAAAAAAAAAAAATAGAGAAATCACATATAGGAAATTTAGTATCCAAATCAGTCCTGTAGACCAGTGGTTGTCAAACTTAAGTGTGCATCAGAATCATCTGGAAGGGTTGGTAGATGTCTGATTCTGATAATTCTAACATTTTTTGCCATATTTAGGTATGCTTTTGATGTTTGCTTTGTCTCTTCAAACTTTTTTGCTGTTTAGTATACTTTGTGATTTTTCTTTTAAAGTTGGACGAGCACTAGTTAAAAATAAATTTCTCAACAAGACCCTTAGTAATGGGATGGTAAGAGGGGATGGGGGAGAGTATTCTGCAGTCCCATGATTAGGTCTCAGTATTTTAGTGTGATTGTAGTCTCTGAACTGTGAACTTCACATGGGCTTCTCAGTTTTCCACCACCACCAACGCCCGTAACTGGGACAGGATGGCTCGGTAAGTTGGAATTTGATAAAACATGTTACATCCATATATTCTTACCCCACTTTTGTACATCTCTGTCTAACTTCTTACCAACCAGCCTCACACAAACAATGTAAATTACCTAAACTCACGCTGTACTTCTAGCACTTTTGCTTTTCTTGTTTCCAGCTGGATCAGTTCCAATGGGTCAAGTTAGAAGAGAGTGGAGTGAATACTAATCACTGAAATTCAGGCTTATGTAGTTCAGTTCAGTTCAATCGCTCAGTCGTGTCTGACTCTTTGCGACCCCATGAATGGCAGCACGCCAGGCCTCCCTGTCCATCACTAACTCCCGGAGTTCACTCAGACTCACGTCCATCGAGTCCGTGATGCCTTCCAGCCATCTCATCCTCTGTCGTCCCCTTCTCCTCCTGCCCCCAATCCCTCCCAGCATCAGAGTCTTTTCCAATGAGTCAACTCTTCACAGGAGGTGGCCAAAGTACTGGACTTTCAGCTTTAGCATCAGTCTTTCCAAAGAACACTCAGGGCTGATCTCCTTCAGAATGGACTGGTTGGAGCTCCTTGCAGTCCAAGGGACTCTCAAGAGTCTTCTCCAACACCACAGTTCAAAAGCATCAATTCTTCGGCACTCAGCCTTCTTCACAGTCCAACTCTCCCATCCATACATGACCGCTGGAAAAACCATAGCCTTGACTAGACAGACCTTTGTTGGCAAAGTAATGTCTCTGCTTTTGAATATGCTATCTAAGGTTAGTCATAACTTTCCTTCCAAGGAGTAAGTGTCTTTTAATTTCATGGCTGCAGTCACCATCTGCAGTGACTTTGGAGCCCAGAAAAATAAAGTCTGACACTGTTTCCCCATCTATTTCCCATGAAGTGATGGGACCAGATGCCATGATCTTAGTTTTCTGAATGTTGAGCTTTAAGCCAACTTTTTCACTCTCCACTTTCACCTTCATCAAGAGGCTTTTGAGTTCCTCTTCACTTTCTGCCATAAGGGTTGTGTCCTCTGCATGTCTGAGGTTATTGATATTTCTCCCGGCAATCTTGATTCCAGCTTGTGCTTCTTTCAGTCCAGCGTTTCTCATGATGTACTCTGCATAGAAGTTAAATAAGCAGGGTGACAATATACAGCCTTGACGTACTCCTTTTCCTATTTGGAACCAGTCTGTTGTTCCATGTCCAGTTCTAACTGTTGCTTCCTGACCTGCACACAAATTTCTCAAGAGGCAGATCAGGTGGTCTGGTATTCCCATGTCTTTCAGAATTTTCCACAGTTTATTGTGATCCACACAGTCAAAGGCTTTGGCATAGTCAATAAAGCAGAAATAGATGTTTTTTCTGGAACTCTCTTGCTTTTTCCATGATCCACTGGATCATGGAAATTTGGCAATTTGATTTCTGGTTCCTCTGCCTTTTCTAAAACCAGCTTGAACATCAGGAAGTTCATGGTTCACATATTGCTGAAGCCTGGCTTGGAGAATTTTGAGCATTACTTTACTAGCGTGTGAGATGAGTGCAATTGTGCAGTAGTTAGGCTTATGTAAAGACATATGCAAAGAGAAATGAGAAAGATCCTGAGATTAAAACACCAGGTTATATTAAAAATGAGAAAGCAGAAAAGATAATTGTAAACATTTTTGAAATATTATAAACATTGAATATGTGTTCTGGTGGGGAGTTAGTGAATATTAACTCATTATTTTTCAGATGCGGAAACTGAATTTTGGAGAGCCTATACAGATTTAATGAACATCAAAGTCTAATTAGAAATAAAATTAAGGGCAAAACATTTCTTTTTATTTTTTGTCTATCATGCACTCCTCTATATCACTCACCCTTGACATGTACAGCTAAAGTAGCTTTCCATATTTTGGACGATGTTTTAATGATTAAAAGAGAAAAATAATGGCAATAAAAGAATGAAATCCTGTCTAAACCTGTGAATGATAATAACAATTATTTCCCATATGGTATATTTCTCATGATACCTATGGCTCATGGCTACTTATCCTCCAAGGTTTACCTGAAAGATCCTCCATAAAAGTTTTCTAATCAATGCAAAAGTACGCATTTTTCCTTTCAAAATTCTGTACTTCTGCTGTTATAGCACTTAAAATTTTCTGCCATATTGTCTCTTGATTATTGTCTAACTACTACAATGTACAAAATTGTATTTACCAAATAGTTGTAATGATTCCGGGTACCACTTTAAGACAAAATGTGTTGATTTTGGAAATGCATACGTCTATGAATTTGAATGATATTAATCCAAGGGAGCTATGGAGAATAACTGGACTTGAGTTTGTTAGCTGAATTAGGCATTGCCTCTAAGATTTCCTTACTAAATATTGGATATAGCAGGCTTTAGTTTAAAGCCAAAATAAGAAAATGGGAAATTAAATATAATTCTGGATTTCTGTCTTTATATAATCCATTTGAGAGATCATTCAAGTAAAACATCATCTTTAATGTGTGGTGAGATAAAGATGTATATACAGCAAAATATAAACCCTTATTATGTCTACCATTTGTGGAATTTAAGCATATAAAACCCTAATGATGAATGTAAAATAAAATTCAACATATACTACTCTGTGTAATACAGACTTCAAAAACTGATATAAATATTCAGAGTTAAATGGTTCGTTAAAATTTGGAGTGGTCAGAGATGAAATATATCTTACTCTAGATAGATGGTAACATTTTAACAAGATTTTATCAATCATTCTCAACTTTCAGGCAAGGAATAATAGATTTAAGTTGTATTGAAAATAATTAATTTTTTTTCAAGGATGACAGAATCTAGAACACTCAAGTAAATAGTCTGTCGGAGTCTTTCAAAAAGTTAAAAATGAATTGTTTAGTATTTGAGGCTATTGATGTTTTTATCTATCTGGAGGAAGTTAGACCAGACTTAATACATTCCCGTAATATTCTATGATTCTGTGAATAAATTTGTATATAATTAATTAAAATTGTATGAATAATATAACTCTATATGTTAGAATGGAAGACATTACTGTGACTTCCTGCTAAAGAAAAAAAAAAAAGTATAAAGATCTAGACAATTAGCAGGTATTTTTTTTTTTTTAGTTTTCTTTTTTTTTTTAATTTTATTTTATTTTTAAACTTTACATAATTGTATTAGTTTTGCCAAATATCAAAATGAATCCATCACGGGTATACATGTGCTCCCCATCCTGAGCCCTCCTCCCTCCTCCCTCCCCATACCATCCCTCTGGGTCGTCCCAGTGCACTAGCCCCAAGCATCCAGTATCGTGCATTGAACCTGGGTTAGCAGGTATTTTTTACCTTACAGAGAGCAACTGCAAAGCATGAGGCAGTAAGTACAGAATTACATTAAGTCCCAAATTCACTACTTAGAAGCCAGAAATGTTTGTAAATTTACTTAAGTCCTTGGAGTTTTATTACTTCACATATAACATGGAAATAATGATAATAACTGTTTATACTTTTTCATGGATCATAAAAAGGATCAATTATAATGTTTTTAAAAGCATTTCATAAGTCATAGAAACATTTACATTAGCAAATTTTTATTGTTAAGTGAAAATTAATTTCAATAAATCTTAAAGAACCATTTATATTTTGCTTATTGCTATATACTTAGCTTCTTTCACTCAGCCAGATATATAGTAGACGCTAGATAAAAATATAAGTAAGTTGGAAATCTTATCTGATTACATTTCTCTAAAGAAACTTGTGATGAGTAGTTTAAATTAGTGATAAAATCTGAAGAGTATATTTCATGAAACTCCATTAGTGAGCTGTACTTCAATCAAAACAAAATTATCATTTTTCCTGAAAATCCTATTTTCTGCTAGAATTTCATCTCTTTTTTAAACCTTAGTCATTGTTTGATCTCTGTATTTGAAACACAATATGCACCCACATACATGCTTAGCACAAATAGAATCAGCTTTTTTTGATTTCTCCAAATATGAAAATAAGAAGGCATAACAATTAACCGTGCAATTGCTACTTCTATTAATCATTTTAAATTTACTACTTTGTTTTTAAGAGTTTGCTTTTACCTCATGTAGAAATTGTTGATCTATATGTACTTTTATTCATCTTGTTGTAGGACAAGTCTCAATTTAGGATTTTAGGCACAGTGCTAGACAATTTGTTTTGTGATTGATCAAGGAGATACTATAATTCGCTACATGAGAAACATATCATCCTATTTTCTTAGACCATGTAAACAATGCAAAAGACCCTTCCTTATCTGAATATCAATTTTCCTCCAAAGTATTTTGGGACAGAAAGCAGTGTAGAAGAATACTTTTGAAATGCTTCTCCTATGACAATGGTGTGAACGGTAGCCAATTATGTAGCACCAGAAGTATCAGCAATAGTAATATATTATCTTACTTTTATTGATTCTGTCATTAGCACTTAGTCTATTGCCTTAGTGAGGAGCTATACATAGAAGATATTACATCATTTATTTTATGCAATTCTGAGAATATCTTTTCAATATACATATTCATTTAATTTTTGCTTAAACCGATTTATTTTCCATATGTTCTCAATAGTTTTTCATAAAAAACTGCAAATGCAATTATCAAAGGAGATAAAATATGGATTATTTATAGTGATATTTTAAACTTGAAGGTATGAAATTCATATCAAGAATAAATATGTGTGAGGTCAGTGGGTGGCCGTGTTGCAGTGGCTTTTGTTGCATGAAGAGAATTAAACATTTAACTGAAAAAATTATATAATGGTTAAGATTTCTGAAAGGTTTCTGTCCGAGTTAGACATTCCATTCATCCCCCAGAAGTGATATGTCATTTATCTTCACAAATCTGCATCTTTCCAAAGAGCTAAAGTTCCAGCTGTAGAGGGTGAACCCACCCTGCATGTGTCACTTGACCATCATTGAAATGTTGAATGAGTTAGCCCCGTCCATATTTAGAATCCTTATTCCTGGTACTCAGACATGATAATTTTTCTTTCCCAATGAGATAGTGTCTGGCCTTTTGACTCAACCCAGTATGATGCCAAGTCAGACTGATGCAGGACTTTTAAAGTCCAAGCGGTTAGGCCTCTTAGATTTGAGGCAAATAATCTACTGTCAGATTTATAGAAAGGGAGATCTTTAAGGCTATGTAACAAAGAGAGCACTCCCTGAAAAGTTAAAAAAATAAAACCCTTAAGTCACCTTTGTCATTCTTGTTTGAATCACAATGCAGTTCTTTGAGTCTCACAAAAATGCAGAAAAATTGCATTTATTTGAAATCTCAGATCTCAGCTTCACAAACCTCTATGATAGAATGGAGGTTGTTCCAAAAAGTCAGTATTAAATGGATTATCTATACAAAATATCTAATATAATTCCAAGTACTTTAAATTTTTCAAATTAACCATGTCTATTCAACGTGGAGATGAAGATATGTGTGTGTATGCATATATGTGCTTATGTAAATCCAAAAATCTAATAGCATATTATCAAAAAAAATTGATTACACTTAAAAAAATATAGTAGGATTCACCTTATAAAATCTCTAGTACAAAAAGAGCAAATCTACTATCCAAAAATGTGGAAGGCAAGAAAAAGAAACAAAATAGAAATGGAAAAAAGGGTTTAGATCACTGCTATTTTCTTATATTTTCTAATGATAGGAATATTGAAAGTATTCAGCAGACTTTGCCCATGTTTCCTTATCTTGGGTGTGTATATGTATTTTCCTTTTCTCAGTTTTAAGTCACCAAGGAAAATATCTACTTAATATAAATCATAAAATACAGAAAAGGAACTATGTTAGTAAACTATTTCTATAGTCTGTCTGACCAGGAAAATTTCTGTGTGTGTGTGTGTGAGTGTGTGTGTGTGTGTGTGCACGTGCACACACACGCGTTCATGTGCACACGTAATTTGTGTACTTACATTCTGCTTAGTTTAATTCACCATTTTTGGTCAAAGAGGCTGTTAGCATATTTAATCTTTATTATCATTATTTTGCCATGAAGACCTTGTTTAATTGCTTGCTTGTTTGACACCTCTCCCTAAAACAGAAAGAGGTAAGCTGAGTCCCCAGTGTCTTCTCCAGAGCAGACTGTGCTTCAGTGCTGAGCCTCACTACTGAACGCAGAAACTGCAGATTCGTGATAGGACCAAAGTACATATGGTAAAATGATCCTTTCTCTCCTTAGTCTACATTCAAATGCCAAGAGTTGCTGAGAGTTAAGGGGGCAATGTTAACTCAGCCAATAACAGAAAACCAGGAGGCTTTCTAGCACAGTATTCAGAAACAGTTCACTTTGCTGCAAATGAGCTAGATGCGTTATTCTCCAACATGAATACTCTAATATCCAAACTCAGATGAAGTCAGGGTGACAGGCTGAAGCTCTCTTCTAGTCAGGAATGACCACGGGAGTTGGTGTGAGGTGCGCATCCCAGGTGTCATTAGAGGTAAAGAACCTGACTGCTAATGCAGGAGACTTAAGAGAAGCAGAATCAATCCCTGGGTCAGGAAGATCTCCCGGAGGAGAGTATGGCAACCCACTCCAATATTCTTGCCTGGAGAATCCCATGGACAGAGAAGCCTGGTGGGCTACAGCCCATAGGGTCGCAAACAGTTGGACATGACTGAGGCAACCTGGCATACACATACCTGTCCTGGGTTACACACTTTTCCTGACTAGGTCCGTGTGTTGGTTTTCTTATATAAATGATCCAGAAATTTAGCAGAATTGTCTGTTATGAGGATGATGAACAGAATCTTTGAGAAAGGGAAATATAGAAGGCCATAGTCCTTCTTCCTCAACTACTCTTATTTGAACCCTTTCAAGCTTTCCTAAAATGCCTGGCCCCTATGCACACATCCAGGTCGGTCCCCTTCATATGAGAACTTTCTTAAAGTAAATTATAACCTCCACTATGGAAAATCTTTCCTTTGCGCCTTCATTCTCCTTGTAACTCAGAGCCTGCTTGTACATCACGCACTGCAGTCCAGGATCATTATGAAAAACAGAAAACACTGGTTTTCTCTATTTTCTACCCGGAGACCATCTCAATTTACTACAGTTACAAAGGAAATCTTGTAAATGCAGCTGGGGAAATAAATGAACAAAACATAATGTAACCAACCATTCTCTACTTATTGATTAAACATGTAATCAGTTCCTTGTTTTTCAAAGACCATCATTACTTTTGATTCTCAAAATTTCTCTACAAAAGAAAAAAAGATCACACAATTCCTTTGCTTTCACTTGTATAATTAAAAGATCATCAATATATGAATACAATACACAAGTTTTCTTCTCATACTTCTTGATCTGCTTATTTAATCATAATATGGATTTGTACTATTTTAAAGGCTAGGTTTAAAAACTGAAAAAAAAATCATTCTAAATTTAATTATTTTAGTAAATAGTTTAGTTTTGAAATCATAAGAAACATCTTTAAAATATTAGAGCAAATAGCTTTCAGAAAACATTGTTTTCATTACAGCCAGAAATCACTCTATACATTACAGATATTACTTAATATTGTCCTTGCTGAGCAGCAGCTAAGAGTCTCTAATCACTATTATGCTATCTATTCCAGTATGGGGTTTATAAAATAGTAAGATAGTAATAAAATTAGATGTAATTTTAATATGATCCTATCTGGTTCACATATATTCCTGGTAGTGTTACTTTCAATTACAGAAATGGCCCCTTTAAAGGCAAGAAAAGGAGGGGGAAATATATGTGTGTGTGTGTGTGTGTGTGTGTGTGTACATATATACGTGTGTGTGTGATATATATTATATACACATAATCCATTTCAGTGTATCTTTTTCTCTACCACTGACAAAAATATATACTTAAGCAAACACATATGGCCAGATTCACTATTTTTCTTTTCTTGTTAGCTTCCCATCAGAATGTCTTTTACCTGTAAACTTAGAAAAACCTTTACATTTAGAAAAAAATAATTTTAAAGTTGCTGAAAATAAATAGGAATATAGACATATGATTCTGTCATCATTAAAAATATTTAAAAAACAATGAAAACATGTTTTAATGATTATATACATTTTTATGATTACAAACATTTAAGTTATTTTTGTAAATTTTTTTAAATGTTGTACTCTGCTCTCCATGCTGTGTCTAAGAGAATGTTAGGCTTATAAAAAGCATTCAGCAACTATTTATTGGACAAATAAATTATGAAAGATGGAAGAATAACCAAACAATGCAAGATATGGTTAATTCTAGGGAGAAAGGGAGTGAGGTAATAATATGATGAAAAGGTACCCAGCTGACCTTTCCTCCTGTATCTGTCGGTTTTATTTTAATACACACAGATTTATATTATATAATCCAAAACAATAATATTAGATGACTGGCTGTATAGTAATTTTTTATGTTTCAAATATTTATTTTAAATTTAAAAATAATTTATAATAAAATAAAATTATGCAAGTAAACAAATATTTAAAGAATAAAAAGAAATTAAAAGAGAAAACAGATTTCACTATTCTATAAAAACCTAGAACATGTTATAAATTGAAGAGGGTTGGCTTAAGAAGTAGTGAAGTTTTTATGTTTTTTAAACAGAGACTTTAATTAAAAGAGCCTGTTTGGTACCATGTAGGGCTTATTTGCCAGGTGATAGATGAAGGAACATATACCTATATCTTTTGCCAAGTGCATAATTCAATGAGTTTTTTCAAATCCATTTAATGTATTTTTCTGTGTGCCATTCTCCTAGAAACTGGTATAATGAGAGTTAATTAATAGGAACCAACCCCTTTGCTTAGATTTTTTTCTATACAAGAAAAATAATTCCATCATACAAAAGAAAATATTCAAATTCAAATGTCTCTAACATATACCTCTGTCTGCGTGTGTGTGTGTGTGTTCTCTCTCTTAAAAATCTTTCCTAAAACTGTGAGAATCCAGCCAGTGTAGACTTAGTTCATCCAACAATTTTTCCTTAGTCTAAAGCAGAATCATAGTAGTGCTCTTTTGGTAATAAAATATACTCAACTTCCTTAAGTGTCATTTAAAAATCTCCAGCAACAATAAAAACAGTTTAAAATGTTTTGTGGCATATTCTACTTCAGAGTAAAACCTTTTCTTATTTACAGCATACTTAATTTTACACAGCAACAACTTTCTTCTTAATTTTTAGATATAGTCATATTATGTATTTTTCTATTAGCTTATAATTTAGATTATGAAAAATAAGTGGGTTTGTTTGCATCTCAGAGCAAATTGGAATCAAAACAAATTACATGATCTGAGATTTCTTTTTTTAATTTTTAATTAATGTCACTGAAGTACTTGATCCTGACATTTAAGTACTTCATTTAGCTAATGATTCACTCAACATATTAACAGTAAAGACTGGAAGCACAGAATACAAGTAGAGATTTGTATTTGTTTACACATATAAAAAGCCAATAAGTAAATCAATTATTAATCTAAAAGTTCATTCAGAATTCAAAATAAAAAATCTGGTTTAATAAATAGATTGGTTTAAGAATAAAGTCATAAAATACCATGGCTAAAAGCATTTTAAAAGAGGAAACATTAGATTGCCCACTTATCTCTAGGACACTTTTGGAGTTTAGGTGTTTATATTATTTATATTTAATGTCTTTGAAGTTCTATAAAAATATCATTTATCCATACTACATCCAAGGAGGATGGAAGAAATAGCTGTTTAGTTAATTACAGGATGAATTCACAGTTTATTTCTCTCAACACTGATGAGCATCTGTTGACCATCAGATCATGTGCCAGATGCTAGAGAGACAATGAAAAAAAAAAAATCTTACTCATTGGTCTTTGGTGGAACTTGATAAGACATAAAAGATAGACATTTAGAAAAATTATTTCAATGCAACATGGCAGAAGCTGTGAGAATTTATGCACATAATGCTATAAAAGTGAAGAAAAGTGTGCTTTAGACAGGGAACGTTGGATCTCAGTATGGTAATCCTTCCTGCCTAGGTGTTAACAAGAGCTTGGGTTGAAAATGAATGTGTGGTTTTGTCAGATTTCTACTCAGTTCCCACCACACAGTCAGCCAAAGCCTTAGGCAGAAGTTCACTCTTCTATTGTGTATAACTTCACTGCTTATTGGTTTCTCTCTGCTGAAGAGAAAATCTTTTTATACATAAGTTCCTCATATCTCATTTGTTGTCCTGACACACTGCTCTGTTCCTATTCTTTCCTCTCTTAGAGGCCTTTTCCTCTCTTAGAGGCCTCTTCACCCCAGTGATTCATGAGTAAACTATTCCTCTGCCCCTTAACATTTCTATGGCCTTCATTAAAACGTGCACCATTTTCACTAATCTATAATGTTTCTAATCACCCCGAGCAGGAAATCGTTTTTTAACCCATTTCACCTTCTGTGCCATGAAGATATAGTCAGATATCTCAGAAATTACATTTTTGAGGCAGAAGTTATAATTTTATTGGTGCTTAATATGTGACTTAGAATAAATACAATGACAAAACAGCTTTTGGAATGCGAGATCATCCACATATTTGCATGGTAATAACTACACTACACATTGCTGTCTTTCCCCCCTGTGGTTTATGGCATTTTTAATTTTGATATGTGAAAATTTAACATTATAAATGTAATCTCCTGTCATTATGAGACAATTCTTCTTTGGCACTCAGCTTTCTTTACAGTCCAACTCTCACATCTATACATGACTACTGGAAAAAACATAGCTTTGACTAGACAGACTTTGTTAGCAAAGTAATGTCTTTGCTTTTTAGTATGCTGTCTAGGTAGATCATAACTTTTCTTCCAAGGAGTAAGGGTATTTTGATTTCATGACTGCAGTCACCAACTGCAGTGATTTTGGAACCCCTAAAAATAAAGTCTGTCTCTGTTTCCACTGTTTCCCCATCTATCTGCCATGAAGTGATGGGACCAGATGCCATGATCTTAGTTTTCTGAATGTTGAGTTTTAAGCAAAATTTTCACTCTCCTCTTTCACTTTCATCAATAGGCTTTTTAGTTCTTCACTTTCTGCCATAAGGGTAGTGTCATCTGCATATCTGAGGTTATCGATATTTCTCCCAGCAATCTTGATTCTAGCTTGTGTTTCATCCAGTCCAGCATTTCTCATGATGTACTCTGCATATAAATTAAATAAGCAGAGTGACAATATACAACCTTGACACACTCTTTTCCTGATTTGGAACCAGTCTGTCATTCCATGTCCAGTTCTAACTGTTGCTTCTTAACCTGTATACAGATTTCTCAGGAGGCAGGTCAAGTGGTCTGGTATTCCCATCTCTTTAAGAATTTTCCACAGTTTATTGTGATCCACACAGTCAAAGGCTTTGTCATAGTCAATAAATCAGAAGCAGATGTTTTTCTGGAACTCTCTATTGAGGTGCCTAGAAAGCCAATAAATTAGGTTGGGAGAGAGAGAGAGAGAGAAGTTTTAAATCCACAGGAAAATAACTGAGGGGAAGATATAGAAGAATTGATGCTTTTGAACTGTGATGTTGGAGAAAATTCCAACAGCAAAGAGATGCAAATAGTCCATCCTAAAGAAATCTATCCTGAATATTCATTGGAAGGACTGATGCTGGAAGCTGAAACTCCAATACTTTGGCCACCTGATGTGAAGAACTGACTCATTGGAAAAGACCCTGATGCTGTGAAAGATTGAAGGCAAGAGAAGAAGGGGATGACAGAGGATGAGACAATTGGATGGCATCACCAACTCAATGGACAGGAATTTGAGTAAGCTCTGGGAGTTGGTTATGGACAGGGAAGCCTGGCATGCTGCAGTCCATGGGTCACAAAGTGTCAGACATGACTGAGGTACTGAACTGAACTGAGGTCCCTCACTGGTAAAGAACTGCCTGCCAAAATAAGCAGGTTCAATCCCTGGGTCAGGAATATCCCCCCTAGAGAAGGAAATGACAACTCACTCCAGTATTCTTGCCTGGGAAATTCTAGGAACAGAGGAAGGAACTGGTTATAGTCCACTGGGTTACAAAGAATCAGACTCAGTTTAGCAACTTAACAGCATGTTTATGTTGTTGTTTAGTCACTAAGTTCATACATAGATTAGGTTGGTATATATATATCAACCTAATTTATTAATTCAGAAATGTATTAATCCAGAAATTTATTTATTCATCCAGAGTGGCACATTTGTTACAATTGATTAGCTGACATTGGTATATCATAATCACTCCAAGTTCATAGTTTACCGTAGGGTCCCATTGCTTTTCCACTTTGCCATAATATTAATTTTCAAGTGTATGCAAAGCAAAGCCATGCAGACCTACTGTACCTTACACAGAAATTTATCTTCACTTCAATATGCTCTCAATTTTTCTAAGTCTAGACACAAATATTCAGAATGTATGTGGAGTTTAAAAACTAACACTTACCATTTAGTTTATTTTAAGCACATTATGCAAGCATAAGTATTATTGATAGATTAGTAAACTCCTAATTGTCATTTTTATGGTGTTTAGCCATAATGAATTTTCCATTACTCAATATTTCATTAACATGTCTAATTTAAATGATCTACAGACTCTAATTAGGTTCCAGGAAGACAACCATCATGCTGTTCCTAGCAACAACAAAGTACAGTGGAATGGGTAAAAAGCCGGAGTGCATGTTAAGGAAGCTATAACGATTCATTTTAACTAAGAAGGAGGATATTACTATACTCAGGCTGCTGTAACAAAGTACAAAAGACTTAGTGGCTTCGGCAAGAGAAACTATTTTTTTCTGGAGGCTGGAAATCCAAAATCATGGTCCTTGCAGAATTGGTGTCCAGTGAGACCCCTGTCCTTGGATTGTAGATGACTGCCTTCTTGCTGTGATTTCATATGGCCTTCCTCTGTGCTTGTGTGGAGAGAAAGAGATGTCTGGTGTCTCTTCCTCCTTTTAAGGATATTGCTGCTGCTAAGTCACTTCAGTCGTGTCTGACTCTGTGCGACCCCATAGACAGAAGCCCACTAGGCTCCCCTTCCCTGGGATTCTCCAGGCAAGAACACTGGAGTGGGTTGCCATTGCCTTCTCCAATGCATGAAAGTGAAAAGTGAAAGTGAAGTCACTCAGTCTAGTTCAATTCAATTAGGGTTCCATCCTTATGACTTTATTTACCCTTAGTTACCTATCTAAAGGCACTATCATCAAAGATCATATTGGGGTTATAGGTTCAACTTACAAATATTGGAGACAGGCATAGTTTGTTCCATAACAGTGAAGCTTGGATCTCATGAGGTAATCTTGAATATTAAAGTTTTAGAAACATTTGCATTATAATTTAAAGCACAAACTTAAAAACACATTACAGATTGCACTAGACACAACTCATCTACACATTAATGTGCTGTTAATATACCTACCTTACTATTTATAATGTATTCACTGATGCAATAATCTAATAACAAGAAACCATTGCTCTTCTATTGTCCTTTAAAGGGTTGCAACCATGATCCCTATTTAGAGGAGCCATGATCTAGAGATTAGATGGTGAATATAATTGGAAAATGACTGAACCTCTTTAAATAACCTACTTTTATATATGTCTGCTTAAGATAATGTTGCACTATGGTGGACTCTACAAATTACAAATCTAATTACAATGTATGGGGCACTGTAAAGGATAAGTAACTCATTTATTCAGTACTCCTTTTATTCAAGGAGCCATATGTCTTCCAGTCAACAGAATTCCTGTTCATTCAATGGGAATGATGTCAGCCTATTTCTTTCCTATTTCTTGCATAACCTCCTTGGCATTAACATGACCCAGATGTGGACCATCTCCATTACACTTATTTTCCATTATAAGTCACTTGTTCATGTATCAGTACCCATTCATTCCATTGCCTTCTTGAAATTCAAGTAATGATGTCAGCTGGGCTTGCTTATGTATCTGTGTTTAGCTGATTATTGTACAATCTAGTGTGATACATTTACAGGTATGCTGGCAGACTGTCACTTGAGGTCACAGGAACAATTGGGTCACCACAGCCTCTTGTTATCCAGCAGGTTAGTCAAGGCTTGTTTACATGGAAGCACAGGGCAAATCCTGAAATGCAAATACTTTCTAAGTCTCTGTATCATATTGTCTCTTGCCCATTAGCCAAATCAAATAATATGGTGCACCCTGAGTCACCATAGGAAGGGACTACCAAGATGTGGACAAAAAGAAGTATGAACAACACGGGACATTATGGCAGTAATACACCACAGCAGAGAAAATGTCAGGATCATTTTGGAGGCTTTGGTCAAAATAGAGGATACATGTTTGAGGAAGCTTAGAAAGTGGATTAAGAAATGTAAGGATTTTTATCTGATATCAACTGCAAGTTAGGGGGTTTCCACGACCACCCTGAGACTCATTAATCTGCTAGAATGATTCATAGAACTCACTGAAAGCTGTTATACCCATGGTTATAGTTTATTACTCCTAACAGACACAAATTTATATTCACCAAGGGAAGAACTGCATACAGCATAGTCCAGGAAAATTCCAGCTATGAAACATCAAGTCTCTCCCTGTGGAGCTGAGCACAGTATTACTTTCCTTTTAAGGATGGGTGTGCTGCAGGAGAAGACAGTGTATTAAAAAGCAGAGACATCACTTTGCCAACAAAGGTCAGTATAGTCAAACTATGGTCTTTCCATAGTTACGTATGAATGTGAGAGTTGGACCATAAAGAAAGCTGAGCATCAAAGTATTGATGCTTTTGAAATGTGGTTCTGGAGAAAACTCTTGAGAGTCCCTTTGACTGCAAGGAGATCAAACCACTCAATACTAAAGGAATATTCATTGCAAGTACTGGTACTGAAGCTGAAGCTCCAATACTTTGGCCACTTGATGCGAAGAGCCAACTCATTAGAAAAGACCCTGATGCTGGGAAAGATTGAAGGCAGGAAGAGAAGGAGGGAGCAGAGGATAAGATGGTTGGATGGCATCACTGATTCAATGAACATGAATTTGGACTTCATTGCATAAGCATGGTTGACTGATCGCATGACTGATCTCAGATTCTAGCCCCTCAAGACTTCAAGGAGATATCACATTACCCAAAATCCCCACACTAAATCACTCTTACATTCTTATTCTCTTATCCCCAGGCAAACAGAGACACTCCACCAACTGATGTGCATTGGCTTTATTCTCTGTAGAACCCTAAATAATACAGTAACTGTAATAATTTTAAGGAAATCATTTTGGAAATAAAGTGGAGATTATTATATTAAGGTAGGCAGGATAATGGGACCCCAAAGATATTCCTGTCCTAATCTTACAAACCCATAAATATGGCAAAAAGAACTCTTCAGATACCGTAAAGTTTAGGAACCTTTTAAGTGAGGAGATTACCCTCGGTGATACCTGGGTGAACCCAGTCTAGTCATATTAGATCATATTAATCTCTATTTAAAAGTAGAGAATCTTGCCTGACTGAGGAGGTAATTCAAAGTGAGTGAGATCTGATCCTTTATCACTGGCTTAGAAAACAGACAAAGAAGGACTTGAATCTGAGAATGTGGCAGCCTCTGGTATTTGGAAACAACTCGTAGTTTACAGCCAGCAAGAAAATAGGGACATTAGTCGTATAACCACAAGGAACTAGATTCTGCTAACGACCCAAATGGACAGAAAATAGATTCTTCCTTAGTCTCCAAAAAAGAAGCACAGCCCTACTAACAGTTTATTTTAGACTTTTTATACACGTGTTCTACTTCTATAGACATGTTTTCTTTCTTTCTTTCTTTTAATAACATGTTTTTAAGTGACTAAGCTTTTGGCTATTTATTATGGAAACAATTGAAAACTTAATGAAGGAGTCAATATCCACTTTCATCTTAGAAGTCAATTTCTAAAATTAAATGTAAGTATTTTAGGCATAATAAATAAAAGAAAGGTCTTTTTTTTTTTTTTTTTTACCATTTTTTGGCCCAGAGTAACTAAAACCTTTTGAATTTCCTGACAGATAGGATCATCTTTTGTTATTCATAAGAATGCTTTTCTGAACACACCTAAATTTACACTAATGAGCTAATCTATGTAGGGGTGCCTAAATTGCTTCAGGATCGGGTGGGTCTCCAGAATGACCAAGTGATTAGATGGTTGGAAATTTCAGCCCCATCAAAGGCTCTGGGAAGGAGAGGTATGGCTATAAATTAAGACTCATGAA
Source organism: Bos taurus (assembly GCF_002263795.3). Classification (NCBI taxonomy): domain Eukaryota; kingdom Metazoa; phylum Chordata; class Mammalia; order Artiodactyla; family Bovidae; genus Bos; species Bos taurus. The sequence goes on along the minus strand of NC_037333.1, from coordinate 47,638,772 downwards.
AACTCTTGAACAAGGAGTTTGATGAACTACCATACTGGTAAATGTATCCACATGCTGGGGGGGCGGGGGCGGTGCGGGTGTGCATCCAAGTTCTGTTTACTTCTCCCTATGTATAATACCTCTTTATCTTGTTATCATCTGTATTCTTCATAATACTGTTTGTTCAGTTCAGTCCCTCAGTCGTGTCCGACTCTTTGCGACCCCATGAATCGCAGCATGCCGGCCTCCCTGTCTATCACCAATTTTCGGAGTTCACTCAAACTCACATCCATCGAGTCAGTGGTGCCATCCAGCCATCTCATCCCCTGTCGTCCCCTTCTCCTCCTGACCCAATCCCTCCCAGCATCAGAGTCTTTTCCAATGAGTCAACTCTTCACAGGAGGTGGCCAAAGTACTGGAGTTTCAGCTTTAACATCAGTCCTTCCAATTCTTTCCAGGGCTGATCTCCTTCAGAATGGACTGGTTGGATCTCCTTGCAGTTCAAGGGACTCTCAAGAGTCATCTCCAACACCACAGTTGAAAATCATCAATTCTTTGGCACTCAGCCTTCTTCACAGTCCAACTCTCACATCCATACATGACCACTGGATAAACCATAGCCTTGACTAGACGGACCTTTGTTGGCGAAGTAATGTCCCTGCTTTTCAATATGCTATCTAGGTTGGATGTAACTTTCCTTCCAAGGAGTAAGCATCTTTTAATTTCATGGCTGCAGTCACCATCTGCAGTGATTTTGGAGCTCAAAAAAAAAAAGTCTGACACTGTTTCCACTGTTTCACCATCTATTTCCCATGAAGTGATGGGAACAGATGCCATGATATTCATTTTCTGAATGTTGAGCTTTAAGCCAACTTTTTCACTCTCCTCTTTCACTTTCATCAAGAGGATTTTTAGTTCTTCTTCACTTTCTGCCATAAAGGTGGTGTCATCTGCATATCTGAGGTTATTGATATTTCTCCCAGCAATCTTGATTCCAGCTTGTGCTTCCTCCAGCCCAGGATTTCTCATGATGTACTCTGCATATAAGTTAAATAAGTAGGGTGACAGTATAGAGCCTTGACAGACTCCTTTTCCTATTTGGAACCAGTCTGTTGTTCCATGTCCCGTTCTTACTATTGCTTCCTGACCTGCATATAGGTTTCTGAAGAGGCAGGTCAGGTGGTCTGGTATTCCCATCTCTTTCAGAATTGTCCACAGTTTATTGTGATCCACACAGTCAAAGGCTTTGGCATAGTCAACAAAGCAGAAATAGATGTTTTTCTGGAACTCTCTTGCTTTTTCCATGATCCAGCAGATGTTGGCAATTTGATCTCTGGTTCCTCTGCCTTTTCTAAAACCAGCTTGAACATCAGGAAGTTCATGGTTCACATATCGCTGAAGCCTGGCTTGGAGAATTTTGAGCATTACTTTACTAGCGTGTGAGATGAGTGCAATTGTGCAGTAGTTCGAGCATTCTTTGACATTGCCTTTCTTTGGGATTGGAATGAAAACTGACCTTTTCCAGTCCTGTGACCACTGCTGAGTTTTCCAAATGTGCTTGCATATTGAATGCAGCACTTTCACAACATCATCTTTCAGTGTTTGAAATAGCTCAGCTGGAATTCCATCACCTCCACTAGCTTTGTTTGTAGTGATGCTTTCTAAGGCCCACTTGACTTCACATTCCAGGATGTCTGGCTATAGGTGAGTGATCACACCATCGTTATTATCTTAGTCATGAAGATCTTTTTTGTACAGTTCTTCTGTGTATTCCTGCCACCTCTTCTTAATATCTTCTGCTTCTGTTAGATCCATACCATTTCTGTCCTTAATTGAGGCAATCTTTGCATGAAATGTTCCCTTGGTATCTCTAATTTTCTTGAAGAGATCTCTAGTCTTTCCCATTATGTTGTTTTTCTCTATTTCTTTGCATTGATCACTGAGGAAGGCTTTCTTATTTCTTCTTGCTATTCTTTGCAACTCTGCATTCAGATGTTTATATCTTTCCTTTTCTCCTTTCCTTTTCACTTCTCTTCTTTTCACAACTATTTGTAAGGCCTCCCCAGATAGCCATTTTGCTTTTTTGCATTTCTTTTCCATGGGGATGGTCTTGATCCCTGTCTCCTGTACAATGTGACAAACCTCAGTCCATAGTTAAACAGGCACTCTATCAGGTCTAGTCCCTTAAATCTATTTCTCACTTCCACTGTATAATCATAAGGGATTTGACTTAGGTTAAATGGCAACCCACTCCAGTGTTCTTGCCTGGAGAATCCCAGGGACGGGGGAGCCTGGTGGGCTGCCATCTATGGGGTCGCACAGAGTCGGACACGACTGAAGCAACTTAGCAGCAGCAGCAGCATACCTGAACGGTCTAGTGGTTTTCCCTACTTTCTTCAACTTAAGTCTGAATTTGGCAATAAAAAGCTCATGATCTGAGCCACAGTCAGCTCCTGGTCTTGTTTTTGCTGACTGTATAGAGCTTCTCCATCTTTGGCTGCAAAGAATATAATCAATCTGATTTCAGTGTTTGCCATCTGGTGATGTCCATGTGTAGAGTCTTCTCTTGTGTTGTTGGAAGAGGGTGTTTGCTATGGCCAGTGTGTTCTCTTGGCAAAACTCTATTAGCCTTTGCCCTGCTTCATTCCATATTCCCAGGCCAAATTTGCCTGTTACTCCAGGTGTTTCTTGACTTCCTACTTTTGCATTCCAGTCCCCTATAATGAAAAGGACATCTTTTTTGGGTGTTAGTTCTAAAAGGTCTTGTAGGTCTTCATAGAACCGTTCAACTTCAGCTTTTTCATCGTTAATGGTTGGGCATAGACTTGGATTACTGTGATATTGAATGTTTTGCCTTGGAAAGCATATACTCTTTGTATAAACAGGTAAATGTAAGTAGTGTTTCTCTGAGTTCTAATTGCACCCAAGAAGGGATCACAGAGATTTCTGATTTATAGCCAGTTGTTCAGAAGCGTATATGACACTATGGACTTGTGATTGATGACACAAATAGTGAGTGGGATTGGAGTAATCTTTGGGGTTGTGCCCTTAATCTGTGGGCTCTGATGATAACTCTTGGATAGATAGTGTCAGAATTGAGTTCGCTTATAGTATGAATTATCTCCTGAGATTGGATAATTGCTTAGAGTCTGTTGAAAAACACATCGGAATATTGAATTTCATAGATATTTATAAGTGGCACACCTGGAGACCTTCTCTGGGGGCTGAGACATCCACTCTCCCCCAATAATCTCCATTCACTCAGATTGCATCTTACTCCACATCCTACTCTAGAGCCAAATGCTGATGCATCTTCTAATCCAGCTGCATAAACCCATTCATTTGTCCCTGTGATTGTTTCAGGGATGGCAAAAACCTAGAATTAATCTAATCTCTCTGTGCATTTCTCCATCTAAAGGGGTTGGTTCCCAGGTGGATCCAACTTGGAACATTAATCTTGATGTCCAGGCTTTATATCTGATCGTTCAAGTAAGATAAGCTCTTTGTTCCTCTAGACAGTTTGTTGTACAAATGTGTTGATTGGAGCAGGTGAAATCATTTTACTGCCCCAGGAAAAACTACCTGAGTCTGAAACATTTATATTAAAAAAAGGCAGCAGAGAGGACACAGAGTACAGAGAGAACTAAACAAAGCAATGCATAAACAAAAATTCTTAAGAATGCATGATAGTCTGAAATTGCTTCCTTTTATTATTCAAGCTGGTTTCATTGAGTTTTCAATTATTCCTAACAGCCAACAATTAAACTTTCTTATTAGCTACTTCACAAAACTTTAAGATTACTATTTAAGAGCTGGATTTAACACATTAGAAATTTACAAATGACAAGAATTCATTGTAAAATGGTAGTCATATAAATAATTAGGAAAATGATAGAGTTAATTCTAGTAATTAAAAGTCTACCCATTTTGTATTCTATGCTTTTCCTCAAGTACCATCTCATCCAGGAAACTGTTTCTGACTTTTTAGGCTACACTGGAGTCTCGTCCTGCACTTTCTTAGTAACCTGTGTGTATTTACATCATGTAATGTAAAGTAAATTGGAAATCTCTTTTGATATAGCAACCTCTTGCTTTTGAATAAGCTGAACTACATTAAGATATCAAGCACCTATTAGTGTCCGACAAGTAGAAGGTATTTAACAAATATTGGTTGAACTGAACTAGTACAAAAAGGTGAGTATAATCCATTTTCTACTTGTTGTATTAAGCTAATGATCTCATATATAGATCTATAGAACCAAATCTATAAGGCATTCTGCCAAGTCCCTGCAGCTTGCCTTGGCTCTCCTGAGTTGGAAAGACCCTAAGATATTTATCTATGGGTCTGTTAAGGTTTATTTTAAGAGACTGTTAATGTGGCTGCTTTCACATTGAGAATTTTACCACTATTCAAGATTCTTTTAATTCAGCCAGATTATTTATAGCGTGTCATCAAGAGACCTCAAAGGCATCATTGCCCAACATACTTACAGATACTTTCCACTTGGAAGAGAAACTCTAATTCCACTTCAGTTCTATTTTACTTATTCAAAAAAGGCCACAGCTACAATGGTTTTGTATTAAAGAAGAATTAGATAAAAGGACAAGGAAATTGTGTATCAAGTGACCTAAATCTAGACAATAGAATGGCTTTTTCTTAGAGTTCATTTTGCTTTTATTCTATTATCACTATCACTTCATCTTTTATTTCAAACAAATTAGCAAACTGACAAGTGAAAAGTCCAGATTATTAGTGAAAGGAGGACCATTCAAATAGAGAAAGGGAGAGTTATATTTAATACTTATTTCAGCCTAAAATGTCAGGCATTCCAAGTTTGCAGTTCAAATGAGATATAATAGTTCTCTACAGCAAAACATTAACAGCTAATATCTTAGTTTGTTAAAATGACATTATCACTTAAGGCTATGCTAAACTAGTAAGGAGATGTAGAAAACCTGAATAATACAGAGCTAGGATTTCAGAATTTTGTAATCAAACTAAGACTTCAGAAGTCCAGAACAAGATAGAAAATGGAAATGGTTAGAAATCCAGTTTATATTTAATAAAATTTATAAAATACATTTTGAAATTTTTCCAAAAAAAGCCCTCTTAGATTACGTACATATTATTAGTGCGTTTTATTCTTCTTTGTATACTTTTTGTTGTTTAGTCTCTAAGTTGTGTCTAACACTTTGTGACCCATGAACTGCAGCATGACAGTCTTTCCTGTCCTTTATCATCTCCTGGAGTTTGCTCAAACTCATTGAGTTGTTGCCATCCAACCATCTCATTCTCTGTCTTCCCATGTTTTAGTTTTTATAACTTCTTGGGGGTTTTTTGTAATAGGAGAATGAACTATTATATCCTGTTTTGTTTATATTGAGGAATTATATTTGCATTGGGTTTATTTATATATTTTATAAAATTCAATAACCTATCTGGCTAATACAGAGTGGGTTATTTCCATTCATATATAAAACTATTTTTAATTGTGAAAGTAAAACTTAAAAGCAAAATAAAATACAGTCACCAAGTTAAATATTTTGAGTTCAAGCATGAAAAAGAAAGAAAGAACATCCCTAAACAAATTCATTTAGCTCTATTTACCTTAATTATGCCTCTATAACTATTTTAATATTTCCTGTTTTCTGAAGTAAATTTCCTCATGTTTAAACAAAGGCTTACATTTCCCAAAGGCAGCTTTCTCTCTCCTTTCTGCTATCTGTAAAAATGTAATGCCAAAGGGATGATATATAATGTACAATATGAAACATGCCAGTGATAAAGCTGGAAGTTAGACACAAAGGTCTGACATAGAGAGTAAGATTTTAAATGGCATGAAATGGCATGGAGTAATTCAATGCATCTTTATCAAATCTTGATTAAAATCACTACAATAAATGTTGAGCCAAAATATTGCAACCAACATTTAATTTAAAAAAATTACCTTCATTTTTATTTTTGTACTTTAGCATCTTTAATGGAATATAAATCCAGCACTATTTGTTAATGAGCAAATCTGTGTTAATTAAATTTGTTTACTTTGTCACAAGGGTATACATAAAACTACTTTTTAGGAAAACTGTTTTCCAAATTAAGCAAAAACAATACCCAGCTGTGGATGTGACTGGTGATAGAAGCAAGGTCCGATGCTGTAAAGAGCAATACTGCATAGGAACCTGGAATGTCAGGTCCATGAATCACGGCAAATTGGAAGTGGTCAAACAAGAGATGGCAAGAGTAAATGTCGACATTCTAGGAATCAGTGAACTAAAATGGACTGGAATGGGTGAATTTAACTCAGATGACAATTATATCTACTACTGCGGGCAGGAATCCCTCAGAAGAAATGGAGTAGCCATCATGGTCAACAAAAGAGTCCGTAATACAGTACTTGGATGCAATCTAAAAAATGACAGAATGATCTCTGTTTGTTTCCAAGGCAAATCATTCGTTATCACGGTAATCCAAGTCTATGCCCCAACCAGTAATGCTGATGAAGCTGAAGTTGAACGGTTCTATGAAAACCTATAAGACCTTTTAGAACTAGCAACCAAAAAAGATGTCCTTTTCATTATAAGGGACTGGAACGCAAAAGTAGGAAGTCAAGAAACACCTGGAGTAACAGACAAATTTGGCCTTGGAATACGGAATGAAGCAGGGCAAAGACTAATAAAGTTTTGCCAAGAAAATGCACTGGTCATAGCAAACACCCTCTTCCAACAACACAAGAGAAGACTCTACACATGGACATCACCAGATGGTCAACACTGAAATCAGAATGATTATGTTCTTTGCAGCCAAAGATGGAGAAGCTCTATACAGTCAACAAAAACAAGACCAGGAGCTGACTGTGGCTCAGATCATGAACTCCTTATTACCAAATTCAGACTTAAATTGAAGAAAGTAGGGAAAATCACTAGACCATTCAAGTATATGAGCTAAATCAAATCCCTTATGACTATACAGTAGAAGTGAGAAATAGATTTAAGGACCTAGATCTGATAGATAGAGTGCCTGATGAACTATGGAATGAGGTTTGTGACATTGTACAGTAGACAGGGATCAAGATCATCCCCATGGAAAAGAAATGCAAAAAAGCAAAATGGCTGTCTGGGGAGGTCTTACAAATAGCTGTGAAAAGAAGAGAAGTGAAAAGCAAAGGAGAAAAGGAAAGACATAAGCATCTGAATACAGAGTTCCAAGAATAGCAAGAAGAGGTAAGAAAGACTTCCTCAGCAATCAATGCAAAGAAATAGAGGAAAACAACAGAATGGGAAAGACTAGAGATCTCTTCAAGAAAATTAGAGATACCAAGGCAACATTTCATGCAAAGATGGGCTCGATAAAGGACAGAAATGGTATGGACCTAACAGAAGCAGAAGATATTAAGAAAAGGTGGCCAGAATACACAGAAGACCTGTACAAAAAAGATCTTCACGACCCAGATAATCACAATGGTGTGATCACTCACCTATAGCCAGACATCCTGGAATGTGAAGTCAAGTGGGCCTTAGAAAGCATCACTACAAACAAAGCTAGTGGAGGTGATGGAATTCCAGTTGAGCTATTTCAAATCCTGAAACTGATGTTGTGAAAGTGCTGCATTCAATATGCAAGCACATTTGGAAAACTCAGCAGTGGTCACAGGACTGGAAAAGGTCAGTTTTCATTCCAATCCCAAAGAAAGGCAATGTCAAAGAATGCTCGAACTACCACACAATTGCACTCATCTCACACGCTAGTAAAGTAATGCTCAAAATTCTCCAAGCCAGGCTTCAGCAATACGTGAACCGTGAACTTCCTGATGTTCAAGCTGGTTTTAGAAAAGGTAGAGGAACCAGAGATCAAATTGCCAACATCTGCTGGATCATGGAAAAAGCAAGAGAGTTCCAGAAAAACATCTATTTCTGCTTTGTTGACTATGCCAAAGCCTTTGACTGTGTGGATCACAATAAACTGTGGAAAATTCTGAAAGAGATGGGAATACCAGAACACCTGATCTGCCTCTTGAGAAATCTGTATGCAGGTCAGGAAGCAACAGTTAGAATTGGACATGGAACAACAGACTGGTTCCAAATAGGAAAAGGAGTACGTCAAGGCTGTATATTGTCACCCTGCTTATTTAACTTATATGCAGAGCACATCATGAGAAATGCTGGACTGGAAGAAACACAAGCTGGAATCAAGATTGCTGGGAGAAATATCAATAACCTCAGATATGCAGATGACACCACCCTTTTGACAGAAAGTGAAGAGGAACTAAAAGCCTCTTGATGTAAGTGAAAGTGGAGAGTGAAAAAATTGGCTTAAAGCTCAACATTCAGAAAACTAAGATCATGGCATCTGTTCCCATCACTTCATGGGAAATAGATGGGGAAACAGTGGAAACAGTGTCAGACTTTACTTTTTGGGGCTCCAAAATCACTGCAGATGGTGACCTCAGCCATGAAATTAAAAGACGCTTACTCCTTGGAAGGAAAGTTATGACCAACCTAGATAACATATTCCAAAGCAGAGACATTACTTTGCCAACAAAGGTTCATCTAGTCAAGGCTATGGTTTTTCCTGTGGTCATGTATGGATGTGAGAGTTGGACTGTGAAGAAGGCTGAGTGCCGAAGAATTGATGCTTTTGAACTTTGATGTTGGAGAAGACTCTTGAGAGTCCCTTGAACTGCAAGGAGATCCACCCAGTCCATTCTGAAGGAGATCAGCCCTGGGATTTCTTTGGAGGGAATGATGCTGAAGTTGAAACTCCAGTACTTTGGCCACCTTATGCGAAGAGCTGACTCATTGGAAAAGACTCTGATGCTGGGAGGGATTGAGGGCAGGAGGAGAAGGGGATGACAGAGGATGAGATGGCTGGATGGCATCACTGACTCGATGGAAGTGAGTCTGAGTGAACTCCGGGAGTTGATGATGGACAGGGAGGCCTGGCGTGCTGTGATTCATGGGGTCGCAAAGAGTCAGACAAGACTAAGCGACTGAACTGAACTGAAACTCACTATTGGATCAATCAGATTCTACTATAAGTTTTTAAAATTATTTCACTCCTTTGCTTGTATCTGACCTGACCAATCTAAACAAAATATCCTCTAACTTAACTTGGCCAAATTTTAGTCAGTCTTTTTTTCTCCCAATAGGTCCTTAGACCTTGGTTCATCCTTGAATTTAAGAAAGTACTGCAATTGGAAACAGTTCCTCCTTAAAGGGGGTCTCCTGAGAACTGACTGCCCTCAGGGAAAAACATTATTGGGTCAACAGTCAGATCCTGTCATCTGTTCATCCCTCTCTCCAACACCCATTTCTTTCAAGCCTAATTTACTCCTCTCTGGACAAGAGTCCTTTCTGCCTAGCCTTTGAGACAAAGGTAGACCTTAGCCTCAGAGTGTTCTTCCTGTTGCGAAACTCTATTTGAGTAAAATCTCTCTTTACCCACATCCAGATTTCTTTTTCACTTGAGTCTCCAAGGTATTTCTTCATCAGTTCTGTGTCACAGTCCAGAAATGAGGCATTGGCTTCCTGGAATAACAAATGAACATGTCAGCATCTTTTGTTTTTTTTTTTAAAGAGTACTTTGTGCCATATTCTTAAACATAAACTGTTTAATAGGATTATCTTAGCTTTAAGATGTATCCATCTTTATTAGCCCTTTTTTATACATGAGAAAACTGATGAGTTTAGCATTCAGTTAGATGGGAGTTCTAACATCTTGTGCTTAGCCATTACACCATACTTTCTCATGATTTTCCCCCAAATAATCTATTCATTCTTTCTCTTGCTTCCAGCTGTGCTATGCAGAAGAGAAATACTGTCATGTTATCCCTCAAAACACTATTACACTTCTTCTAAAATTCTGTTTTAATTTTGGATTTGAAAATTGAACTTTTAATTCAGTTTTTAAAGTAATAGCATTTTAGTTTACCTTATATACTTGATGTTAAACTGCTTTAAAATAGTTTGCAAATCAAGCAAATCTATATGTATATTCATGCAAAATAAAATGCAAATATGTCTACCCAGTGTTTTCATAAAAATCTGGTAGCTTTAAGATAGAAATGATGATATTAACATCCTGCCCATTTATTATGGTTTATCTGTGCGTCTAATGTTGAGAAACATTAACCTAATAATATTAAGTTTGAAGTTATCAATATAATTTTTCCTTCTCCTATAAAATTTTCTTAGATTAAAAAAGAAAGTCAATAAAGTAACTAAATAATATAACAATTTAGATACCAGATGATAATATTAGAATTACTAACATATATTTTTAGTAGTTCAGACTTTTATTCAAGTGAACTTATTTATTAATACAAAAAAATAGAGTTACAAATATATAAAGCAAACTTATGGTTATGGGGAAATAGGAGAGAAGAGATAAATCAGGAGAATTGGAATTGACACATACACACTGTCTCTGCATGGTCATTTGCTCAGTGGTGTCCAACTCTTTGCAACACTGTGGACTGTAGCATGCCAGACTCCTTTGTCCATGCGATTATCCCAGCAAGAATACTGGAATGTATTTCCAGTATTTCCAGTACATTCCACTGGAATGTATTTCCAGTGATTTCCTCCTCCAGGGCACATTTCGGGCTCAGAGACTAAACCCACATCCTGTACTGACAGGTAAATTCTTTACCACTGAGTCACCTGGGAATAGATAACTAATAATGACCTATAGAGTAGCACAGGGAATTCTACCCAATATCTGTAATGGCCTATATGGGGAAAGAATCTAAAAAAGGGTTAGATACTTGTATATGTATAACTGATTTACTTTGCTGTACACCTGAAACTCATACAACACTGTAATGAGTGTTGTAAATCAACTATACTCCAATGAAAATTTTAAAAAAAATGTTCATATATTTTTAAAAAATAGAATGTTATAGGTAAATGAGAGGTCTTCGTTTCTCTCCTCAGCCCACTTCCCCTTCATCCAGACTGAGTTTATTTTCATAAAATTGGTTTTTCTAATCAATTAAAAAAAAAAAGACTTTATGCATGTCATTTTTTGTACACTTGGAAAATTATATCTAAGCTCTCTTACTGTAACTTGCCTTTTTCCACTCAACATTGTGTTTTGGCAATTTGCCTTGAAACATAAACTTGATAATATTGAATGCTGTGTGTATGGTGCAAATAGCTTGAGAACCCCATGAACAGTATGAAAAGGCAAAAAGATATAATGCTGAAAGATGAACTCTCCAGGCCGGTAGGTGTCCAATATGCTACTAGAGAAGAGTGGAGAAATAACTCCAGAAAGAATGAAAGGTGGAGCCAAAGAGAAAAACAATGCTCAGTTGTGGATGTGACTGGTGATAGAAGTAAAGTCTATAAGGAGCAATATTGCATAGGAACCTGGAATGTTAGGTCCATGAATCAAGGTAAATTGGAAGTGGTCAAACAGGAGATGGTAAGAGTGAACATCAACGTTTTAGGAATCAGTGAACTAAAATGGACTGGAATGGGTGAATTTAATTCAGATGAACATTATATCTACTACTGTGGGCAAGAATCCCTTCAAAGAAATGGAGTAGCCCTCATAGTCAACAAAAGAGTCCAAAATGCAGTACTTGGGTGCAATCTCAAAAATGACAGAATGATCTCTGATCATTTCCAAGGAAACCCATTCAATATCACAGTAATCCAAGACTATGCCCCAATAAGTAATGCTGAAAAAGCTGAAATTGAATGTCTCTTTGAAGAACTACAAGACCTTCTAGAACTAACACGAAAAAAGGATATCCTTTTCATCATAGGGGACTGGAATGCAAAAGTAGGAAGTCAAGAAATACCTGGAGCAACAGGCAAATTTGGCCTTGTTGTACAAAATTAAGCAGGGCAAAGGCTAACAGAGTTGTGCCAAGAGAACTCAATGGGCATAGCAAACACCTTCTTCCAACAACACAAGAGAAGACTTTACACATGGACATCATCAGATGGTCAATACTGAAATCAGATTGATTATATTCTTTACAACTGAAGATGGAGAAGCTCTATACAGTCAGCAAAAACAAACTGCAAGCTGACTGTTGCTCATATCATGATCCCCTTATTGCCAAATTCAGACTTATAGTAAAGAAAGTAGGAAAAACCACTAGAACATTCAGGTATGACCTAAATCAAATCCCTTACTATTTTACAGTAGAAGTGACACACAGATTCAAGGGATTAAGTCTGATAGACAGACTGCCTGAAGAACTATGGACAGAAGTTCATGACATTGTACAGGAAGCAGTGATCAATACCGCCCCCAAGAAAAAGAAATGTAAAAAGGCAAAATGGTTGTCTGAGGAGGCCTTACAAATAGTTGAGAAAAAAGAAGCTAAAGGCAAAGGAGAAAAGGAAAGATATACCCATTTGAATGAAGAGTCTCAAATAATAGCAAGGAGAGATAAAGAAAGACTTACTCAGTGATCAGTGCAAAGAAACAGAGGAAAACAATGGAATGGAAATGACTAGAGATCTCTTCAAGAGTATTAGAGGCACCAAGGGAACATTTCATGCAATGATGGGCACAATAAAGGACAGAAATGGTATGGACTTAATAGAAGCAGAAGATATTAAGAAGAGGTGCCAAGAATACACAAAAAAAGTATATAAAAAAGATCTTCATGACCTAGATAACCATTATGGTGTGATCACTCACCTAGAGCCAGACATCCAAGAATGTGAAGTCAAGTGGGCCTTAGGAAGCATCACTATGAACAAAGCTAGTGGAGGCGATGGGATTCCAGTTGAGCTATTTCAAATCTTAAAAGATGATGCTATGAAAGTGTTGTACTCAATATGCCAGCAAATCTGGAAAACTCAGCAGTGGCCATAGGACTGGAAAAAGTCAGTTTTCACTTCAATCCCAAAGAAGGGCAATGACAAAGAATGTTCAAACTACCGCAGGATTGATCTCATCTCACACGGCAGCAAAGTAATGCTCAAATTTCTCCAAGCTAGGCTTCAACAATACGTGAACCATGAACTTCCAGATGCTCAAGCTGGTTTTAGAAAAGGCAGAGAATCCAGAGATCAAATCGCCAATACCCGTTGGATCATCGAAAAAGCAAGAGAGTTCCAGAAAAACGTCTACTTCTGCTGTATTGACTACACTAAAGCCATTGACTGTGTCAATCGCAACGAACTGTGGAAAAATTCTTTAAGAGATGGGAATACCAGAACTCCTTACCTGCCTCCTGAGAAATCTATATGCAGGTCAAGAAGCAACAGTTAGAACTGGATGTGGAAAAACAGACAGCTTCCAAATTGGGAAAGGAGTACTTCAAGATTGTCTATTATCACCTTGCTTATTTAACTTATAACCATAGTACATCATGCAAAATGCTGGTCTGTATGAAGCACAAGCTATAATCAAAATTGCCTGGTGAAATATCAATAACCTCAGAAACGCAGATGACACCACTCTTATGGCAGAAAGTGAAGAGGAACTAAAGAGCCTCTTGATGAAAGTGAAAGAGGAGAATGAAAAAGTTGGCTTAAATCTCAACATTCAAAAATTGAAGATCATGGCATCTGGTCCCATCACTCCATGGCAAATAGATGGAGGAACGAAGGAAACAGTGACAGACTTTATTTTCTTAGGACTCCAAAATCACTGCAGATGGTGATTACAGCCATGAAAAAAAAAAAAAAAAAAAACTGTTCCTTGGAAGAAAATCTATGACTAGCCTAGACAGCATATTAAAAAGCCGAGACATTACTTTGCTGACAAAGGTCCATCTATTCAAAGCTATGGTTTTTCCAGTGGTCATATATGGCTGTGAGATTTGGACTATAAAGCAAACTGAGTGCTGAAGAATTGATGCTTTTCAACTGTGGTGTTGGAGAAGACTCTTGAGAATCCCTTGGACTTCAAGGAGATCTAACCAGTCAGTCCTAAAGGAAATCAATCCTGAATATTCATTGGAAGGACTGATGCTGAAGCAGAAGCTCCAATACTTTGAGCACCTGATACGAAAAACTGACTCATTTGAAGACCCTGATGCTGGGAAAGATTGAAGGTAGGAGAAGAAGGGGATTACAGAGGATGAGGTGGTTGAATGGCATCACTGATTTGATGGATATGAGTTTGAGCAAGCTCTGGGGGTTGGTGATGCACAGGGAAGTCTGGTGTGCTGCAGTCCATGAGATCGCAGAGTCGGACATGACTGAGTGAAACTGAAATACCTATTACCATATTGGTGAATATTTTCCCTCAATAGTTTGCTATTGAAAGCAATGTAGTAATGAATTCCATTAAACCTATATTCTGTTAAAATTATGCAAAGCTTTTTCTAGTATATTCCTAAGATAAAATTTCCATTATAGGGTATTAATGGGTTTAATAGTGTCCCTCTAATATTCTATGTTTACTTCCACAATCCAAGTGTACCTTTGAATGTGATCTTATTTGGATACTGCATCTTCAGAGGGAAATAAAATTAAGAGGAGGTCATTAGTGTACACTCTAATCCAAAATAACTGATGTTCTTATGAAAAGGGGAAATCTAGATATAGATACAGACACATGCATACAAGTATTGACTGCATGCAAAGATGAAAGCAGAGATAGGGCTGAGGCTTCTATAAGTGAACTTGCTACTTGTTAGTCGCTCAGTTGTGTCTGACTCTTTGGGATCCCATGGACTGTAGCCCACCAGGCTCCTATGTCCATGGAATTCTCCAGGCAAGAATACTGCAGAGGGCCATTCCCTTCCCCAGGAGAACTTTCCAACCCAGGGACTGAATCTGGCTCTCTGACTTTGCAAGCAGATTCTTTACCACCTGAGCCACCAGGAATACCCCAAATTGTCAGCAAACCACTAGAAGCTAGGTAAGAGGCATGGAACAGAGAACAAAAAGCCAGTAAATTTCTATTTAAGCCACCCAGTTTGCAGTGCTTAATTATGGCAGCCTTAACTAAGAGACAAGGTATGTGGTTTTTTTCAACTTTATTTAGACACTGGTGTTGGAGAAGACTCTTGAGAGTCCTTTGGACTGCAAGGAGATCCACCCAGTCCATTCTGAAGGAGATCAGCCCTGGCATTTCTTTGGAAGGAATGATGCTAAAGCTGAAACTCCAGTACTTTGGCCACCTCATACGAAGAGTTGACTTATTGGAAAAGACTCTGATGCTGGGAGGGATTGGGGGCAGGAGGAGAAGGGGACGACAGAGGATGAGATGGCTGGATGGCATCACTGACTCGATGGATGTGAGTCTGAGTGAACTCCGGGAGTTGATGATGGACAGGGAGGCCTGGCGTGCTGCAATTCATGGGGTCGCAAAAGGTCAGACAGGACTGAGCGACTGATCTGATCTGAAATATCCTTTAAATTGATTTTTACTTCTGCAAGAAGTGTTCTCTTTTTTCAATATAGATTTGGGACAACTTAAAAAAATAAAGAAATCACTAGACCCAGAAAATCTCACCTAATAGATAATTTTAAATAATAAATTTGGTAATGAATGGGTGTTTTTTTTTTTTCCCGTTCTCTTTAGTACTGTATATATCAAGCAGATAGAAGAATCATTATTTTATCCCTTATTCCAGTCACTGTCTTCCTTTCCTCTGAGCAAGGATTCTGGCGACATTTTCCTTTCTTGCACGTGTGCGTGCTAAGGTTCTTCAGTCATGTCCAATTCTGCAACCCTATGGACTGCAGCATGCCAGGCTCCTCTGCCCAAGGGTTTCCAGGCAAGAATACTGGAGTGGGTTGCTGCGCCGTCCTCCAGGGGATCTTCTAGACCCAGGGATCAAACCTGCATCTCTTAGGTCTCCTGCATTGGCAGGCAGGTTCTTCACCACTAAGACCACTTGGGAAGTCCCATACATGATCTTAAGTTTGGAGGCATGCCTTGTCAGACAAGGCTGTCCATATCCTAATCTCCAGAACATATGAATATGTTAGGTTACTATGCAAGTGATGAATTAACACTACAATTGGTATTAGGTATACTAATCATTTGACCCTCAAATAGATTAGTTTGGATTATTTTGGCCCATTGTAATCACAAGATTTTTAAAAGTGAAAGAGGGAGGCAGAAGAAAAGTCAGTGGGAGATGTGACCATAGAAGAAAGTCACAGAAAGATGGAATGCTGCTGATTTTTGAAGATAAAGGAAAGAGGGCACAAATGAAGGAATGAGTATGTCCTCCAGGAATTGGAAAAGGTAAGGGAATATATTCTTCCTTAGAGCATCCAAAAGAGAACATAGCCTTGTTGGACCCTGATTTTAGCGCAGTGAGAACTTTGTCAGACTTCTGACCATCAGAACTGTTAACATAATAAATTTGTGTTGCTTTATACTACTTTCAGAGAAGGCAATGGTGCCCCACTCCAGTACTTTTGCCTGGAAAATCCCATGGACGGAGGAGCCTGGTAGGCTGCAGTCCATGGGGTTGCTAGAGTCGGACACGACTGAGCAACTTCATTTTCACTTTTCACTTTCATGCATTGGAGAAGGAAATGGCAACCCACTCCAGTGTTCTTGCCTGGAGAATCCCAGGGACGGGGAAGCCTGGTGGGCTGCTGTCTATGGAGTCCCACAGAGTCAAACATGACTGAAGTGACTTAGCAGCAGCAGCAGCAGCAGCATACTACTTTTGGAAGCAAAGC
Source organism: Bos taurus (assembly GCF_002263795.3). Taxonomy (NCBI): domain Eukaryota; kingdom Metazoa; phylum Chordata; class Mammalia; order Artiodactyla; family Bovidae; genus Bos; species Bos taurus. The sequence goes on along the minus strand of NC_037333.1, from coordinate 47,622,173 downwards.
TATGACAAATCTAGACAGAGTATTAAAAAGCAGAGACACCACTTTGCCAGCAAAGGTCTGTATAATTCAACGCTATGGTTTTTCCAGTAGTCATGTATGGATGTGAGACTTGGACCAAAAAGAAGGCTGAGCACTGAAGTATTGATGCTTTTGAATTGTGGTGGTGGAGAAGACTCTTGAGAGTTTGTTGGACTGCAAGGAGATCAAATTAGTCAATCCTAAAGGAAATCAACTCTGAATATTCATTGGAAGGACTGATGCTGAAACTCCAAATCTTTGGCCACCTGATGGGAAAAGCCAACTCACTGAAAAAGACCCTGATGCTGGGAAAGATTGAAGGCAAGAGGAGAGGGGGGTGGGATGAGATGGTTAGATAGCATTCCTGATTCAATTCACACAAATGAGCAAACTCCTGGAGATAGTGGAGAACAGAGGAGCCTGGAGTGCTGCGGTACATAGTGTCACAAATAGTTAGACACAACTAAGTGACTGAAAAACAGCAACAACATGCCACTATTTGCAATAATTTACTTCAAACTTAATAAATTGAAAATACAGTACTCAATACTATTTCTTTTCATTTGTAAATGACAGAAATACATTTCTGCCTAGCTTAAGTGAAAAATAATTTATTACCCCACATCAAGTTTAGAAAAGTGTCTGTGGCATAGCTGGATGGTAGACCAAAATGCCTTAGGCTCTCTCCATCTCTGTCTTGTTTCTCTGTGTATCAGCTTCCTTTTCTTCCCCCACATACATTTAAGCAGATTCAGGTGGCGCTAGTGGTAAAGAATCTGCCTGCCAACGCAGGAGATTCAAGAGCCTTGGGTTCTCTTCCTGAATCAGGAAGACCCTCTGGAGTCAGAAATGGCAACCCAATCCAGTATTCTTGTCTGGGAAATACCTTGGACACAGGAGGATGGCAGGCTACAGTCCATGGGGATGCAAAGACTTGGACATGATTGAGTGACTGAGCACCAGTGCACCACTCCATAACCCAGCGAACAAGGTCAGAGGCATAAGGTGTTGGACTGGCTGACATTTGTTACATAGCCATCTGTCTTAAAGCAAACAAGGGCAAAAGGGCTAGGTGGTGCTAACATCTTGACTCTTTGGGAAACCATGTACATTAATTAAAGAAAGCTATAATATGCAGTTTGAAAGATTTTTAACGTGTTTCTCTATTAAAGTGTTTTTTGCAATTACATACTTTCAGACTGAGATTCACAGAAAATGCCCATTCTTCTTTGGCATAAAAAGACTAATGTAGATTTAAAATGGTAAAAGGAATTATATGAGCATAGAGATAGGTTCCACAAGACTCTTGAATTTTCATGCTGAAGTAACCTCTGAGAAAAGGATAATTGCCAACCAAAAGAATGCAGACTCCCCTAGAGCAAAGAAAACTCACTTCCTAGCCAAAATCTGATGTAATCCACAGAGAAAAAGAGTGCCATGGAGAAAATGGGATGCTTTTTTAGGAAATAAACAATTGTCCTACTTTGTCATTTCCAATAAATGAATAGATCAAATCTGTTTAAACATAATGTGGTTCCAGTCTTCTAGACAATAGCATACGGAACATTTAATAATAAGATGATATAAATAAGGCAAAGTGCTTCTCAGTTGGCCATATGGTTTTGTTTTCTGTGAAAGCATAATTTTTCTCAGAGCTATGTTATTCCTTTTAGATTTCATTAAACTTTATTTCATTTGTTAATGCTATTTAACACTTCTCCAGAATATTTATATAATTGGAAAGGCATTCCAATGATTTTATTAAAACATTCTGATAATAAATATATCAATGGGAATTAAGAAGATGTCAAGACACTGAAAACATGTGGGTGTGTTTATTCAAAGTTCCTGTGAAGCTGAGTTAATGTAAGTGAAGAGTAGCTACATAAGAAAGATGATCATTGCAGTTGCCTGAAAGTTGTACAAAGGAGACACACACAGCTTGCCAGTTCATTCTGAGTCAAAAGATGGTCTCTTCCTTCTCCACCCCCTGAAAATGTTCAAAGTCTGTTCAAAGGATACACAAGTGTGTAGAAAAAAGGCCTTTAATCAGTGTTTTCAGCAATGGTTTTATGGACTCCAATATAAAAACTGAGATATAACTGACATATCACACTGTATAAGTTTAAGCTGTATAATGTGCTGATTTGATATGTTTCAACCCTCATCCCAGTGATAATAAGGGCCACCTGCTCTTTGACATTAATGTATTTATTTTTGACTGCGCTGGGTCTTTGCTGTTTTGCATGGGCTTTCTCTAGTTGCAGCAAGCAGGGGCTGCTCTTCCTTGTGGTGCCCAGACTTCTCATTACAGTGGCTTCTCTTGTCATGGAGCATGAGCTCTAGTGAGCGCAGGCTTCAGTAGTCTCAGCACACAGGCTCAGCAGTTGTGCCACACAGGCTTAGTTGATCCACAGCATGTGAGCTGTTTCCAGAACAGGGATTGAACCCATGTCCCCTATATTGGCAGGCAGATTCTTCTCCACTATGCCACCAGAGGAGTCTGCGCTTTGATATTTTTCACTTTCAAGTGATACATACTCTTTACTAGGGTGGTAAATGTGCTATTTTTACTAGGTGCCTATGAAAGGATTTACTTTAAAGAAAATCATTGGCACATGGGGTTGAAAGAAAAGAATGACTTTCTTTTCTGGAAAGCGAATAATTTTCAATCTTGTGGTGACATTAAATTCTCATTCAATAGATTCAGAAGTTATGAAAAATGGAAATATGGGAAAAAACCTCGATAAGTTATTAATTTTAAAAAATCAATGTTGTACAGAAAATGCTATTAATTGTGCAGGAAAAAATAAAAGCTTCTAAAAGTAAGGAAATTTATGGAAGCTTACATAATAATTTGTGTCACTCAGGGTCCAAACAAGAAACAGATGGCATACTCAAATTAAGGTAATTTGAAGAAGGTTTATTTACAAAGAAATTAATTACAAGCAAGTGGATGGTTACAGAAAGCTGAAAGAAAAGGACTCCATGGCACTCTTCTCTGTGGATTACATCAGATTTTGGCTAGGAAGTGAGTTTTCTTTGCTCTAGGGGAGTCTGCATTCTTTTCGTTGACTGTTTGCCACAGGAATGTTATCATCTCCAGGTTGAAGGGATAAGGGGAAAAAGAGGCTTCCAAATGCCAAAATGAGGAAGAATCTTCTAGAACATGCTGCCTTTTTAAGGACATAGGCAATCTAAGTTGTTCTCACTGAGAGATAGCAAGTTGAATAAGGACCTTGGCTTCACTCTTTTTTATCCCTTCTCCAACAGGGCCCAACACACCTACCCCAACAAAACCAGTCCTTAAAGCCTGAGAGGAAGGAGGAGGTAGAAAGCGGGTCTGGAGAAACATGGAAGAAATCTACTACAGGACTACCAACTTTGCTTCACTAATTGTCTCATAGCGTGAATAGCTTTTCCCTCTACCATTGTATTTCTTGGTCACTTACTAAAACTTGCCCATAACAAATGTTTGCCGGTAAAGAATTACCCGCACGAACAGAATAAACAATTTCTTTTAGAAAGCACCTCAGTTTGTCTTCCTTGAAATTAGTTTTTCATTAATGAGAAGTCTGGAATTGCAGCAAATAGCACATTTTAATTTTCTGAGGATATACATGTTCAAAATGATTTAAAAGTATTGACACATTCACATTATCTTCAGGGAAAGCAGAGTAATTGCTCTTGTTAAGAAAATCAAACTGGCTTACCAATCTATTGCATTTGTGGCAACGGTTCCCTTAGAAGTAGTCAATATAGTGGTTATCTAATTGGTTATCCCCAGTTATAGAAAAATGCTTCTTGTGTGCTAAATTGTCAAAGCAGAATCTCAACCTAGTTCTGCGGATAATACCAGAGTATCAAGATATTTAAAAGAGGTACATTTGATTTCAAATCTCACCTCTGTCACTTTAATTTTGGCAAGTCACTTAACAACTCTAAACCTAATTTTAAAAATAGAGATTACAATTAAACTGCTGCTGCTGCTAAGTCACTTCAGTCGTGTCCGACTCTGTGTGACCCCATAGACGGCAGCCCACCAGGCTCCCCCGTCCCTGGGATTCTCCAGGCAAGAACACTGGAGTAGGTTGACATTTCCTTCTCTAATGCATGAAAGTGAAAAGTGAAGTTGCTCAGTCATGTCCCACTCTTTGCGACCCTATGGACTGCAGCCCACCAGGCTCCTCCACCCATGGGATTTTTTAGGCAAGAGTACTGGAGTGGGTTGCCATTGCCTTCTCCAATTAAACTACTTTCTCACAAAGGTTTAAGTGAAAATACAGTAGTATAGTATCTGAGAAAGTAAGTGATGGGAGTTACATCTTATTTCATGAGAAGTGCAGTTTTAGTTCCTGTCCATCTGTCTGTCTGTCTTTCTCAAATACACATAGACATGTGTGAATTTTCACAGCCTAATCTTACAGTTGTTGTTTGGTATATTTTACCTTCTGCCAGAGTAGAAGCTGACTCTACTGGTCTTCCTTATGAAGCACAGAAAGTGCAATGCTTTGTGAGGCATTGCAGCCTGCAGTAGTTTTGTTCGTTGAATTGGACTTCTGAAAATATTTCAGCAATTGCCACGAAAAATTTGGAAATCAAATACTTTGTTTCCTTGAATAATGTCTGAGACATCATTTTTTCCTCTTTCTCATTGTAATGTTTCCTTGCCTTTCTTCTGTTCTGCAGAAAATAGGGCTCTGAGCTGCTTTTTTTGTGTGTGTGGTGGGGGCATGGCTGGGGAGGAGGAGTGCTGCTAGGCACTCAGCTTTCCAGGTGGCACTATTGGTAAAGAACCCCACTTGTCACTGCAGGAGTGTAAGGGATGTGGGTTCCATCCCTGGGTCAAGAAGATCCCTTGGAGAAGAACATGGCAATCCACTCCAGTATTCTTGCCTAGAGAATCCCATGGACAGAGGAGCCTGGTGCCCTACAGTCCACAGGGTTGCAAAGAGTTGGACATGACTGAAGCTGCTTAGCACACATGCACTCTAGGCACATGGGATCTTAGTTCCTTAACCAGGAATAGAGCTCATGCACCCTGCAGTGGAAGTGAGCCAGGGAAGTCCCAAGCTGCCTTTTCTTAAGAGGCATTTCTGGCAGGAAGGAAAAGCAGTGGTCTGCATGACATTCATCTTACTTGGTATTTGTTTCCTAAAACCAAAGTCCACTGAAGCGATCAGTCTAGGTTCCCTAGAGGAAGAAGACATAAAGAATCATGAACAGAAAGAAAGGATTTCTTTCAGGATAAAGGCAAAATCAGGAGATTAGAGAAAGCCAGTTAGGTTGTACTTCTATGGTGAGGATCAATGAGGACCCTTAACTTGATGTATAGAGATTTTCCAAGAAAATATCAAGAATTCCTAGTGGAAAAGTGGTGCAGTTCGAGCCTGGGCAAAGGTGTATGAGTTAGAGAAGCAGTGGGAAATCTTGTGAAATGAACCTGCAGTTTTCTTAGAGGGAAGCAGTGTGCTCTGATGGCCAAGAAGTACAGGAGATATCCCAGGATGTTTTTGCTGCTGCCTATGTCCAAATTCTCCTCTTTCACTTTCATCAAGAGGCTCTTTATTTCTTCTTCACTTTCTGCCATAAGGCTGGTGTCATCTGCATATCTGAGGTTATTGATATTTCTCCCTGCAATCTGGATTCCAGCTTGTGCTTCTTCCAGCCCAGCGTTTCTCATGATGTACTCTGAATATAAGTTAAATAAGCAGGGTGACAATATACAGCTTTGATGTACTCCTTTTCCTATTTGGAACCAGATTTTTGTTTCATGTCCAGTTCTAACTGTTTCTTCTTGAGCTGCATATAGATTTCTGAAGAGACAGGTCAGGTGGTCTGGTACTCCCATCTCTTCCAGAATTTTCCACAGTTTATTGTGATCCACACAGTCAAAGGCTTTGGCATAGCCAATAAAACAGAAATAGATACTTTTCTGGAAACTCTCTTGCTTTTTCCATGATCCAGCGGATGTTGGCAATTTGATCTCTGGTTCCTCTGCCTTTTCTAAAACCAGCTTCAACATCTGGAAGTTCATGGTTCACGTATTGCTGAAGCCTGGCTTGGAGAATTTTGAGCATTACTTTACTAGTGTGTGAGATGAGTGCAATTGTGTGGTAGTTTGAACATTCTTTGGCATTGCCTTTCTTTGGGATTGGAATGAAAACTGACTTTTTCCAGTCCTGTGGCCACTGCTAAGTTTTCCAAATTTGCTGGCATGTTGAGTGCAGCACTTTCACAGCATCATCTTTCAGGATTTGAAATAGCTCAACTGGAATTCTATCACCTCCACTAGTTTTGTTCGTAGTGATGCTTCTTAAGGTCCACCTGACTTCACATTCCAGGATGACTTGATGAAAGTGAAACAGGAGAGTGAAAAAGTTGAGTTAAAGCTCAACATTCAGAAAATTAAGATCATGGCACCCAGTCCCATCACTTTATGGCAAATAGATGGGAAAACAGTGAAACAGTGGCTGACTTTATTTTCTTGGGCTCCAAAATCACTGCAGATGGTGACTGCAGCCATGAAATTAAAAGACACTTACTCCTTGGAAGGAAAGTTATGACCAACCTAGATAGCATATTCAAAAGCAGAGACATTACTTTGCCAACAAAGGTCCATCTAGTCAAGGCTATGGTTTTTCCAGTGGTAATGTATGGATGTGAGAGTTGGACTATAAAGAAAGCTGAGTGCCAGAGAATTGATGCTTTAGTACTGTGGTGTTGGAGAAGACTCTTGAGAGTCCCTTGAACTGCAAGAAGATCCAACCAGTCCATCCTAGAGGAGATCGGTGCTCGGTGTTCATTGGAAAGACTGATTTGAAGCTGAAACTCCAATACTCTGGCCACCTGATGTGAAGAGCTGACTCATTGGAAAAGACCCTGATGCTGGGAAAGTTTGAGGGCAGGAGGAGAAGGGGATGACAAAGGATGAGATGGTTGGATGGCATCACCGAGACACTGGACATGAGTTTGGGTGGACTCCAGGAGTTGGTGATGGACAGGGAGGTCTGGCATGCTGTGGTTCATGGGATCACAAAGAGTCAGACACGACTGAGCAAATTAACTGAACTGAACTGATACCATTTTCCATAGGGGCTGTGTCAATCTACATTCCCACCAACAGTTCAAGAGCATTCCCTTTCTCTATGCCCTCTCCATCATTTATTATGTCTAGAATTTTTGATGATGGCCATTCTGACTGGTGTGAGTTGATATCTCATTGTAGTTTTGATTTGTATGTCTCTAATGAGCTATGCTGAGCATCTTTTCATGCATTTGTTAGCCATCTGTATGTCTTCTATGGAGAAATGTCTGTTTATGTCTTTTTTACACTTTTTGGTAGGTTTTTTTTTTTTTTTCCTGGCATTGAGTTCTATGAGCTGCTTGTATATTTTGGAAGTTAATCCTTTGTCAGTTGTTTTAATTGCTATTATTTGCTCCCATTCTGAGGTTGTCTTTTCACCTTGCTTGTAGTTTCCTTTGCTGTGCTAAAGCTTTTAAGTTTAATCAGGTCCTACTTGTTTACTTTTGTTTTTATTTCCATTATTCTAGGAGTTGGGTCACAGAGGACCTTGCTTTTTATTATGTCATCATGTTTTCTGCCTATGTTTCCCTCTAGAAGTTTAATAGTTTCCAGTCTTACATTTAGGTATTTAATCCATTTTAAGAGTATCTTTGTGTATGGTGTTAGAAAGTGTTATAATTTCATTCTTTTACATGTAGCTGTCCAGTTTTCCAAGAACCATTTGTTGAAGAGGCTGTCTTTGCCCCATTGTATATTCTTGCCTCTTTTGTTAAAACTACAGTACCCATAGGTGCAGAGTTTATTTCTGGGCTTTCTATCTTGTTTCATTCATCTGTATTTCTGATTTTGTGCCAGTATCATACTGTCTTGATGATTGTAGCTTTGCAGTATAATCTGAAGTCAGGAAGGTTGATTCCCCCAGGTCCATTCTTCTTTCTCAAGATAGCACTTGTTATTCTGGGTCTTTTGTGTTTCCTTATGAATCATGAATTTTTTTGTTCTAGTTCTGTGAAAAATGCCACTGGTAATTTAATAGGTGTCACGTTTAATCTGTAAATTGCATTTGGTAGTGTAGTCATTTTCACAACATTGACTCTTCCTGACCAGAAACATGGAATATCTCTCCATCTCTTTATATCATCTTTGATTTCTTTCATTAGTGTCTTATAATTATCTATGTACAATTCTTTTGTCTCCTTTTCAGTTCAGTCACTCAGTCATGTCCGATTCTTTGTGACCCCATGAAGCACAGCACATCAGTCCTCCCTGTCCATCACCAACACTTAGAGTCCACCCAAACCCATGTCCACTGAGTCGGTTATGCCATCCAACAATCTCATCCTCTGTCATCCCCTTCTCCTCCTGCCCTCAATCTTTCCCAGCATCAGGGTCTTTTCCAGTGAGTCAGCTCTTCACATCAGGTGGCCAAAGTATTGGAGTTTCAGCTTCAACATCAGTCTTTTCAATGAACACCCACTGATCTCCTTTAGGATGGACTGGTTGGATCTCCTTGCAGTTCAAGGGACTCTCAAGAGTCTTCTCCAACACCACAGTTCAAAAGCATCAGTTCTTCAGTGCTCAGCTTTCCTTATAGTTCAGTTCTCACATCCATACATGACTACTGGAAAAACCATAGCCTTGACTAGATGGACCTTTGTTGGCAAAGTAATGTCTCTGCTTTTGAATATACTATCTAGGTTGGTCAAAACTTTCCTTCCAAGGAGTAAGTGTCTTTTAATTTCATGGCTGCAGTCACCATCTGCAGTGGTTTTGGAGCCCAAAAAAATAAAGTCTGACACTTTTCCACTGTTTCCCCATTTATTTGCCAGGAAGTAATGGGACTGGATGCCTTGATCTCAGGTTTCTGAATGTTGAGTTTTAAGCCAACTTTTTCACTCTCCTCTTTCATTTTCATCAAGAGGCCCTTTAGTTCTTCACTTTCTGTCATAAGGGTGGTGTCATCTGCATATCTGAGGTTATTGATATTTCTCCCAACAATCTTGATTCCAGCATGTGCTTCCCCCAGCCCAGCGTTTTTCATGATGTACTCTGCATATGAGTTAAATAAGCTGGGTGACAGTATACAGCCTCGACATACTCCTTTTCCTATTTGGAACCAGTCTCTTGTTTGTCTCTTTAGGTAAGTTTATTCCTAGATATTTAATTATTTTTGTTTCCATCGTGAATGGAATTGATTCCTTAATTTCTCTTTCTTATTTTTCATTGTTACTATATAGAAATGGAAGTGATTTCTGTGTATTGATTTCATATCCTGAAATTTTGCTAAATTCACTGATCAGCTCTAGTAATTTTCTCATACTATCTTTAGGATTTTCTATGTACAGTATCATGTCATCTGCAAACAGTGAGAGCTTTACTTCTTCTTTTCTGATCTGGATTCCTTTTATTTTGTTTCCTTCTCTGGTTGCTATAGCTAGGACTTCCAGAACTATGTTGAATGATAATGGTGAAAATGGACACCCTTGTCTTGCTCCTGATCTTAGGGGAAATGCTTTCAGTTTTTCACCATTGAGAATAATGTTTGCAGTATGCCTATCATATATGGGCTTCATTATGTTAAGGTAGGTTTCTTCTATGTTTTGAAGAGTTTTAATCATAAATGGGTGCTAAATTTTGTCAAAGGCTTTTTCTACATCTATTGAAATAATCATATGGTTTTTATCTTTCAATTTGTTAATATAGTGTATCACATCGATTGATTTTTGTATATTGAAGAATGCTTGCCTTCCTGGTATAAACCCAACTTGATTATGGTGTATTAGCTTTTTGTTATGTTGCTGAATTCTGCTTGTTAAAATTTTGTTGAGGAGATTTGCATCTATATTCATCAGTGATATTGGCCTGTAGTTTTCTTTTTTTGTGTGTTGTCTTTTGTGTGTGTGTGTGTGTGTGAATATTTTCTATTTTATTTTTTTAAATTTTATTTTATTTTTAAACTTTACAATATTGTATTAGTTTTGCCAAATATCAAAATGAATCCACCACAGGTATACCCACGTTCCCCATCCTGAACCCTCCTCCCTCCTCCCTCCCCTACCCTCCCTCTGGGTCGTCCCAGTGCACCAGCCCCAAGCATCCAGTACCGTGCATCGGACCTGGACTGGCGACTCGTTTCATACATGATATTATACATGTTTCAGTGCTATTCTCCCAAATCTCCCCACCCTCTCGCTCTCCCACAGAGTCCATAAGACTGATCTATACATCGGTGTCTCTTTTGCTGTCTCGTACACAGGGTTATTGTTACCATCTTTCTAAATTCCATATATATGCGTTAGTATACTGTATTGGTGTTTTTCCTTCTGTGTGTTGTCTTTGTCTGATTTTGGTATCAGGGTTATGGTAGCCTCATAGAATGAGTTTGAAAGTGTTCCTTCCTTTGCAATTTTTTGAAAGAATTTTAGAAGGATAGGCATTAGCTATTTTCTAAATGTTTGATAGAATTCTCCAGTGAAGCCATCTGGCCCTGGGCTTTTGTTTTTGGGGGAGATTTTTAATCACAGCTTCAATTTCAGTGCTTGTAATTGAGTTGTTTGTAATTTCTATTTCTCCCTAGTTCAGTCTTGGAAGATTGAACTTTTCTAAGAATCTGTCCATTTCTTCCACGTTATCCATTTTATTGCCTTACAGTTGTTCATAATAGTGTCTTATAATCCTTTGTATTTCTGCATTATCTGTTGTAACCTCTCCTTTTTCATTTCTATTTTTTTTTTTTTTTTTGGTTTGATTCTTCTCTCCTTTTTTCTTGATGATTCTGGATAAAAGCTTGTCAGTTTTATCTTCTCAAAGAACCAGCTTTTAGTTTTATTAATCTTTACTATTGTTTCTTTCACTTCTTTTTCATTTATTTCTGCTTGGATCTTTCTTTCTTTCCTTCTACTAATTTTGGTTTTGTTGTTGTTTTTCTTTTTCCAGTTGTTTTAGGTATAAAGTTAGGTTGTCTATTAAATGTTTTTCTTGTTTCTTGAGGTAGGATTGTATTGCTATAAACTTCCCTCTGAGAATTGCTTTTGCTGCATCCCATAGATTTTGAGTTCTCGTGTTTTCCTTGTCATTTATTTCTAGAAATGTTTTGATGTCCCTTTTGATTTCTTCAGTAACCTGTTGGTTATTTAGAAACTTGTTATATAATCTCCATGTGTTTGTGTTTCTTACATTTTTTTTTCTTGCAATTGATATCTAGTTTCATAGCGTATGGTCAGAGAAGATGCTTGATGTGATTTCAATTTTTTAAAATTTACTCAGGTTTGATTTGTGAGCCAAGATGTGGTCTGTCTTGGAGAATGAATGTTCCATGTGCATTTAAGAAGATGGTGTATTCTTGTGCATTTGAATGGAATGTCTGAAGATATCAATGAGATCCATCTAATCTAATGCATCATTTAAAACTTGTGTTTCCTTATTAATTTTCTGTTTTGATGATCTGTCCATTGGTGTGAGTAGGGTGTTAAAGTCTCCTACTATTAATGTGTTACTGTCGATTTCTCCTTTTATGTCTGTTTTTTATGTCTCCTTTTTTGTCTTATGTATTGAGGTGCTCTATGTTGGGTTCACAGATTTTTACAATTGTTATGTCTTCCTTTTGAATTAATCCCTTGATCATTATGTAGTGTCCTTCCTTATCTCTTGTAATCTTTTTATTTTAAGGTCTATTTTGTCTGATACGAGGATTGCTACTCCAACATTTTTTGCTTCCTATTTGCATGGAATATATTTTTCAATCCTCTCACTTTCAGTCTATATGTGTCTTTAGGTATGAAGTGGGTTTCTTGTAGACAGCATATATATGGGTCTTGTTTTTGAATCCATTCAGCCAGTCTGTATCTTTTGACTGGAGCATTTAATCCATTTACACTTAAATTATTGATATAAATTTTCCTATTCCCAATTTCTTAATTGTTTGGGGTTATTTTGTAGATCTTTTTTCTTCTCTTGTATTTCTTGAGTATATAAGTCCCTTTAATATTCGTTGTAAAGCTGGTTTTGTGGTACTGAATTCTCTTAATTTTTGCTTGTCTGGAAAGCTTTTGATTTCTCCATCAATTTTGAATGAGATGCTTGCCGCTAATCTTGGTTGTAGATTTTTCCCTCTTAACACTTTAAATACATCCTGCAATTCCCTTCTGCCTGCAGAGTTTCTGCTCAAAGATCAACCATTAAGCCTATTGGGTTTCCCTTGTATGTTACTTGTTGCTTCTCCCTCGCTGCTTTTAATATTCTTTCTTTGTGTTTAGTCCTTATTAGTTTGGTTAGTATGTGTCTTGATGCATTTCTCATCGAATTTATCCTGTGTGGGACTCTTTGTGCCTCTTGGGCTTGATTGACTATTTCATTTTCCATGTTGAGGAGATTTTCAACTATAATCTCTTCAAAATTTTTCTCATACCCTTTCTTTTACTCTTCTTCTTCTGGGACCCTTATAATTTGAATGTTGATGCATTTGATATTGTCCCAGAGGTCTCTGAGACTATCCTCAGTTTTTTTTCATTCCTTTTACTTTATTCTGTTCTTCAGAAGTTATTTCCACCATTTTCTCTTCCAGCTCACTGATTTGTTTTTCTGCCTCAGATATTCTGCTATTGAATCCTTCTAGAGTATTTTTAATTTCAGTAACTGTGTTGTTTGTCTCTGTATGTTTATTTAATTTTTCTAGGTCTTTGTTAATTAATTCTTGCATTTTCTCCGTTTTGTTTTCAAGGTTTTTGATCATCTTTACTATCATTTTTCTGAATTCGTTTTTGGGTAGTTTGCCTATTTCCTCTTAATTTATTTGGACTTCTGTGTTTCTAACTTGTTCCTTCATTTGTGTAGTATTTCTCTGCCTTTTCAATCTTTTTTTTTTTTAACTTATTGTGTTTGAGGTCTCCTTTTCCCTGGCTTCAAGGTTGAATTCTTTCTTCCTTTTGATTTCTGCCCTTCTAAGGTTGGTCCAGTGGTTTTGTAAGCTTCATATAGGGTAAGATTTGTGCTGAGTTTTTGTTTGATTGTTTGTTTTTCCTCTGATGAGCAAGACTGAGTGAGGTGGTAATCCTGCCTGCTGACCAGCTTAGGTCCAATCTACCAAGAGGAATTTCACCTGAAATGAAAGGGCCTTGACTTGAGTTCCAAACTCCAGGGCATAAGAACACAATGGAGATCTCCAACTCAGCAGAAACTCTTCCTTGCTTTAGTTGCAGCAGATGTTGGTCCTCTTCTGCTTTGATCTGTCCTTGGTTTCTGTGGCAGCTTCCCAGCAGAGGCCATCTGATGCCACTTTGTTCATTACCTGGATGAAAGAGTGTCTCCCTCTCAGAGGAGCCTCCTACACATATCGGAAGATTTCCTGGGGAGGCAGGGATAGGCAATGGCTGACCAGGGGGCAGAGTCCTAGAAGCTGGAGGTAGAGGCCTTAAGGAATAAGGCCATCAGTTGATTTTTCAGCAGAAAATTTTAGGTATAATAGTTAAGGAAGCAATCTCTGAGGAGGTAATGATGCATAAGAAATCCATCAGAATGGTTGAATTCGTATTTTCCTTCAGTGTCACCACCTCCCTGCAAGTCCTGAGGAGACTAGACTCCTGTCAGCATGAACCCCACAATGTCCCAAAGCTGATGCCCCAATGGGCCCTAAGGAGACCAGATACCTGACAGGAGCCATGTAGAGCCAGGTTCTTGACCCCCAAATACTCTTTTGATGTATGAGTTGTACTTTCATTCTTACTAGTGTTTCTCAAAGAGCAGAAATTTTAAATTTGATGGATTATTTATGAGTATATTCTTTGCAGATCATGAAATAGGAAACCAACAAGACAAAATTCAGCCAAAAGCTGCTTCATTGAGATCAAAGATTCTCTGACTGTGATCCCAGTTTTAAGACCTGGAAACAGTTCTGTACCTTTGAAGATGAAGCTACAATCTTGTTTGACTTTGGTTCTGTCACCAGCACCATGCACAAAGGGGCCTGGGAGGAGTCATACCCACCCGTACCTTTGGCAATAGACATACAAACCTCAGTCACTCTCATAAACACTGAAGTGTTACTCCTTTTCAAGAGTGCAAATGAATAAAGTTCTTTTTTTCCTTTTTTTAAAAAACAATTATGGCATAAATGATTTGATTAATGAATGCCATATTTGTCACACTATGATATTAGATGTACAAATTATACCAGAGGTTTTGAGTCATGGATTTCATGATTTCCATCTTTTTTCTACCGTATTTGTTTAACTGTGCATAACTCTGAGATGTAATTATACAAAGTGGGACATGTATTGTATATATAAACATCTTTCCTTGATGAGAGAGATGTTCTACAAATTACTGGTCCCTTTTTTTGGAATGAATTAATTATACTGCTCATGATACGTTATCCTTATTGGTCCATTCGAATTTCCTCTCTTTTGCTCTGACCTCCTTCTCACTCTCCTCTGATTAGTTCCTTTCTTCCTCCTTGCATCTCTCCTTCCCTCTTTCCCTCCTTACGTTCATCCCTTCTTTGCTGTCTTCCTTTATTTCCTGGACATTTTTCTCCATTCCTCCCCACAGGTAAAATTTCTAATATGTTTATTGTGCATCTTTGTTTAGTGTTTTTTTTTAAATACATATTGATTATGTCATTTAAAAATGTATATAAGTGATATTGTGGTTTTGTAACTCATTTATGTATGTGTGTACTTAATTCAGAGCTATATTTGTAAGATCCAACCATGCTCTGTCATGTGTGTATTCCTTCTTCTGCAGTATGATGGGCATCCACTCCATTACTTCCATCTGCTTTTCAAGTGATGGGGACTTCAATTGCCTGTAATTCTTCATTATCACTCATGGCATAGTATTATACATCCTACTAAATGACCCTTTCTGAATGCATGTAAGCAGTTCTACCTTATGAATTCCTAGGAGCAGAACTGCTAGGATAAAATATATGCATTAGAGCAATTTGATAGTGTCCTGTCAGGTTGCTGTGTAGAATAGATATCATAATATACAGAGTCACCACCCATGTTTGAGAGTTGTTATATTTTAACAGTCACCCACATACTTAGAATAGTTCAATTTTTAAAGTTTTGCCAGAGAAACAGGTATAAGCTGATATCTCATTGTTACTTGCCTTTGCAAAGATATTGTGCATCTCTTCATATCGTATTAGTACTTTAGTATTTCTCTTCTGCAAACTGCAGTTTACAACCCCTCGTATGCTCCTTGGAACTTCTGTATAATTATTTTTCAGTGACAAGGTCTGCTTAATTTTGCCGGAAGAGATATTCAATAACTGAATTTTGGAGATGGAAATATTGTCTCCCATTTTGGCACTCTTCTATTAAGTTTGTCTATGGTATTATTCACTGGCAAAAGTTATTGGTGATGTGATCCAATGAATCTTTATAAAAAGCTTTATTGGTGAGAATTTTTTCGTAAGAATTCCTCTCCCTAGGGAAGAAATAGTTTTCACACTTTCTTCTACTAACTTTATAGTTTTTCTCTTTCACTTTTAGATAATTAATTCAATAGGAGCTACTTGGTGTCATGTAAAGATAGAGTTTTAATGGTTTTCCTTCATATTGTGAGCCAGTTCTTGTATGCTGAACAACTTGCCCTCACCCCTGTAATTTGCAGCAACATATTTATGTTATTTTATGCTTCCGATGGTTCACATGGTAAAGAATCTATGGAAGACCCAGGTTTGAACCCTGGGTCAGGAAGATCCCCTGGAGGAGGGCATGGCACCCACTCCAGTATTCTTGCCTGAAGAATTCCATGGACAGAGGAACATGGTGGGCTATAGTCCATAGGTCACAAAGAGTCAGACATGACTTAATAACTAACACTTTCACTTTCACAGGCCCTTGTACCTATGGTTCTGTCTCTAAGTCCTTTAATCAATGCCCCCAACCAAACAACACTTTTTATTAATAGAGCCTTAATATTATGTCTTAGTTGTTTATCTCTGATACAGAAAAATGCTATTAATTTTCATAGTTTGATCTAATATGCCTTAGACTTCCTAATATATTTCCCAACTCTATCATTTCCTTAAGTTATCTGAAAATTCTTCAATCTGAGATTCTAATCCACTAATTTCTTCCTTACTGTATCCTACCTATTATGAGATTTGTCTATGTTGTTTATATTTCAATCATTGCATTTATATATATATAATATCTCAAATTATTTATTTTTACTGCCAGTATCTTTGTTTTCTTTAAAAATGTTTACATCTCTTTTAATAATTTTACTTTACTTTCTGTGGGCCAATTGCTTTCATGGTGTTTGTCTTCTTAAGATATCTAGTTTCTGGTTCTGTGGATTTAAGTTACCTTCAGGTTGTCAGATATGGTCTGCAGATATGGACTGAATAAGGCTTCCAAGTCAGATCTCCCATTTTTTTGGTGATAGTTTTAGCCAGTTTAATTATTCCCATTTTTTATCAGGCCATGAAGAAAATCTTATGGTCAGATTGAAACAATAATGCCCAAGGGGTACTATATTTTCACCTGTTTTTGGTTAACTCCAGGCTTTTCAATGCATAGAAATAACCCGAGGAAACTACTGCATATGACTTAGGCAATAGTTGTGGAGTTTTGTTCTAAAGAAATAAGACTATCAGGGGCTAAGATGGGAACAAAACCTAAAACATTTCTTAGCTATCTTCTCCCTGCAGGCTTCAACTGTCTTTTTTCCCAGACTGCAGTCACACATGCCTAAACAGCCCAGTCTAAGACAATACTCAGTCATTTTATGATTGTTTTAACTGTGTTGTTGCTTGGTTGAAAGAAAGTGAAAGATGTGGTCGCTCAGTGGAGTCTGACTCTTTGCGACTCCATGGACCATAGCCCACCAGGCTCATCTGTCCATGGGATTCTCCAGGCAAGAATACTGGATTGGGTTGCCATTTACTTCACCACGGGATCTTCCTGACTCAGTGATTGAAACCTGAGTGAGTGAAAGTCATTTAGTTCTGTCCGACTCTTTGTAACTCCATGGACTATACAGTCCAGGAAATTCTCTATGCCAGAATACTGGAGTGGGTAGTCAGAATACTGGAGTGGGTAGTGATTCTTTTCTCCAGGGGATCTTCCCAACCCAGAGATTGAATCCAGGTCTTCCACATTGCAGGTGGATTCTTTACCAGATGAGCCACAAGGGAAGCCTAAGAATACTGGAGTGGGTAGCCTATCCCTTCTCCAGGGGATCTTCCTGACCCAAGAATAAAACCGGGGTCTCCTGCATTGCAGGCAGATTCTTTACCAACTGAGATATTCCAGATCTACCCTATTGCAGGCAGATTCTTTACTGTCTGAGTAACCAACCATATTGGTTGGTTATTCATATTTTATTGTTACTGTTTGTTTGATCAACTGGTTCTTAAAGGCCATGTTCCCCTCCTGTCTTTAATTTTCCAAGAGTTGAGTTTTGAGGAGGGAGTCATAAACTTCTTTGTGCCCTCTTTGCAAGAAACTGGAACTTCCTCCTTAATCATTTTTATGATGCTCATGCCAACTAGCCAATGCAGAAAAAATAGCTTATTTTACCATATATTCATAAAATTTCAACACATTTGAATTAACTTTTACTTCATTTTGAGTTTATTTTTTAATTCCCAATTATGCTTTTTTTCTTGCTTTCAAATAGTATTTTATCCTCAGGTGTTCTCATAGTACCTGGCATACCATATAAAAATTAAGGCACCTCTTTAACAACAATACCAATAATAATTGTAATCAACATTTTTCCTCAAGAATTATTTCATTTAGTCCTCATATCAACTTATTAGTTTAGGTGTTATTTTCACCATTTCTTCCAGTAGAGAAATTATTACAGAAATAAAGTTTCCTGGATACTAGAACTTGATTTGGAAAAGACTCTGAATTGCCCCAGAATCTGAGCTTGTAATAAGAACTACAGTCTTATTTTCTGACACTAAGTAAATGCTGACAAATATTTACTGGTAAAAATAAGAACACATTTAAAAAAAAAAAAATAAGCTAAGAGAGGAAAAAAAGAACAAGGAAGGAAAGTTATTTTTTTCTACCACAGTTTGCCATAGATCATAGTCCAAAACTTTTCTAAGCTCTCTCTATCTATAGAATTAATCCACTTTTGCCTTATTAACTTTACTCCATCTCATGCTATCTGCTGGGCCAACACCAAAGGCGTAGGAAAGCAGACCCGTCCTACCAATCTTGACGACAATGAAGTCTTCATACTAAGACCAAAACCAGTTAATTACATCAGGAGTATCCTGGTGTTCCTGTATATGTTTATAGAGTATTTCATGCTGATGGGAACCACTGTTCTACTGTTGACTGTCATATACATTATTCATAACACATGGAAGTAAAACTGAATAATTAATACTTCAATATCACTGATAATTCACCCTCTTCCTCCACATGCCAATATAAAATTTGGAAATTCTTTTTGATGCATCCCCAAAGCACATATCATACTGTGCAAGAATTCTGCATTCTGAAAGATATATGCATACACTATAAATCTGCAACATAGCTATTGTGAGTCTTATAACAGGAATTATTTTTTTCTGAGGTGTCATAAATATAAATGAGAAAGTTTACCTATATACTTTTTTGAAATTAGACCATTGGTGCAAGTCTAGTTAACCATACATTTTAAAAGAATGGTTATTGAACTTAATGCTACCACTTAAATGTATGTGCAGAAATTTACCCTCTTAACAGTGCAATTTAAAAGCAGATTTGTTACAAAATTAAACTGGTAAAAATTGTAGGAAGGGATTTTTCACTAAGGGATAGATTTTAATTTTTAGATGACTCTCTGTGTCTGAGAATAAACATACTTTTTAAAAGGATTTGGTTAGGGAGGACTTTTTCCCTCCTCTAGAAGATAATAGTAGCCTATTAATTATTATTATGTTACAATATAAAATTTAAGTTAAAAGATATGATCTGCTCACTTTTAGCAATTATCATCTTTTACCATTCATTAATATCTTTATTACCATCAATTAATATTCACTGAATACCTAAAGCATTGATACCACTCTAGGAAGAGATCTGATCCTTCCAGAATACTGACTTTTGATCTATAGTCAAATAAGCTACTATTGTAGTCATGAGATCACAATTAATTACAGGAATGATATGAATTATATAATTGTAGGAAATCATCTCCATTTCCTGAATTCCAATAATGTATAAGCAAACCCCAGTATAACTATTATTCTCATATCTAATTCAGATTACAATTGAAATTAAAAAGACAGAAAACACAAAGGCATAGAGAGGGACTAGAAATGGAAACCCAAAATAGCACCCTTGTCAAAATGACCTTAAATTATGGTGACAGGCAAAAAATATAAAAATAGATATATGGAAATAGCCAAGTTGATTAAAAAATGGCTTTCTGAATTAGCTCCATTTGGAAGTTAGTGTCAAATTCTGACTCTGTTCTGACATATTAGGAAATGTATCATATTTGCACCCCAGGCCATTTAAATATCCTTTATCTAATGGTAGCCAGGTTTTCCAGGGAGGCATCTTCATTCCTCTTGAGAGCCCAAAAACCTACAGCATACAGACCCAAACTACCTCTTAATAGAAACTCATCCCCAATATAACCAAGACATTATTCTTTTAACCAGTATGTACAGAGAGCTCCCTGCTGTTCTCACCCTTGTAAATGTCATTGTTGTTCACTCTCCCTGAAGTTGTAGAGTTATTTTTTTCCATTAACAAGAGAACATTTCAATTCAGTTGGTGTTCCTTTAGTCACTGAGGGGACATTATCACTAGCGTTAGCACTTTGAAATGGTTACAGACAAGTTTTAGATCACAATCCTCATACCATTACTGAGGGGTAATGGTTTTCAAACAATACAACTGTGCAAGAGAGGCTGGGACTTGCCTGGGAAAGGAGAGGTGGGAAAGTAGCTCTATTGAAAGGTAAGAATCTCCTGTGACTGAAAAATCGCCTTTACGCATTGATTGAACCCCAAAATGGACCTTTCCTATTGACAAGCCAAAGGTATTTCTGAGAACAGAGTAGTCAAGTAACAAAAACTCATTTCCTCAAAATTGAAGTGAATTGCTAAAGCTGCTGCTTGAAAGAATGACCTCTTCAGAAGACAGGGCAGAAGAATTTAGCTGTGTTCCTCCTCCAACTTTGTACAGTTAGCAGAACTGTCAGCCATTCCTGGCATCACTGGCAGTAGCCCCTTTGAGCAAAAAAGTGTTAAGAAGTTCAGTACTACTGTGTGAGTCTGTGGAGAAAAATCATTAAATACTTATTATTGCTCTCTTGGTCATTCAGCTTCGTCATTTCCCAAGTAATTTAGGCCTTTATAAGGAATATTCAGATACTTGCATGAGTTTAACATTTTATCTTTCACATAAGTGCAAAAGTATAAAGTGTCAGTGCCTCAAGTGAGTCCCCATGGGACTCTGTGTTTACCAGATACTTGTACTATGCCATAGACTGATGGACAGTGTCTCTAGGTTGACATTTCTTCTTGCTCTTTTGCATGGGTTGGCTCAGAAAGGTTAAAAAAGTGACAGTTAAACATTTCAGCATTTCTTGATCCAACTCAAAGCAATGTTTAGAATTTGACTCACATTTTTTTCCAATTTATGAATATTGATTTTCAATATTAACTATGGCTTTCCATTATTATCCAATACACTACACCTGTTTTTCTTAAAAAGAAAAAAAAATCACATAAAGCTATATAAGAACAATAACCAGTATCTCATACATAAATCCCACCAGAATGACAGCAGTCTCCATATCTAATTTTTTGCATTTGCCTGGTTTTGCAATGAAGAGGTTTGTCTTGATATATTTGATTATATTTTCCAAATTTTATCATTATTTCCTAGACATTAGAGAAGACAAGTACTCTTAGACTAAAAAATAGCATAAAGCTATTTCACCAAAATATTTAGGAAAGATACAAATATCAGTCACCTAAAAAATGTTGGTAAGTCAACAAATGCTTATATGTGTGAAGCATTTTCGTATAGATTGGCTGTATACATTAGTCTACACAGACCTGAACTATGAACAGTTTTAAGTACAAAACAGAATAGAATTTTAAGATTATTCATGACTAACATTCTGGATTTTAAAATTGTATTTCTCTTTTTGCTTACTGTATTATTTAAATAGGTTGAGTACTATTCTCAAATTCTAGTTAAGTAACTTTCCCATTCAGAGCATTCTATGAATTTGTATTCCTAACCAAATGGTTCCATGTTAGTCATGAAATGACACAGTGATTTTTACCTATTGTTTTGGTGAGATCCTTTCTGAACTTAAATTTCTAAGCAGGGCAAGGATATGTATCAGCAAAAGTAAATGGAAAGTGATATTAAGCATGCTGATTTGTTCTAGCTACTACGCCTTCATTGTGAAGGTCACCTGTATGTGTGTGCATGCTCAGTTGCTTCAGTCGTCTCTGACTCTTTGCAAACCCATGGACTGTACCTACCAGGTTCCTCTGTCCATGGGATTCTCCAGGCAAGAATACTGCAGTGAGTTGCCATGCCCTTCTCCAGGGGATCTTCCTCACCCAGGGATTGAATCACTGTCACTGTGGAGCCTGCGTTGCAGGAAAACTCTTTACCACTGAGCCATGGGGGAAGCCCAAAGATCACCTCAATGACATTTAAAGTGGAAATGAAAAGTTAAGTTTGGGGTGAGGACACATCAGCATCAATGGAGAGAACCAGGGCTCCTGAGGAAATCTCTCATCAGAATGGAATATAAATAAGTCAGTCTTATCCAAGAGTTTTTTTTTTTTTTCCAGAGGTGAAATGAGGTACTCACTTATGATTGTTAGTACCCTGTGAGTTTGATCTTGAGCTCTATTGACATGATTTTTGAGAAAAATTATCAGTAAAGTAGTATGGTCAGGAGAAAGGCATCAAGGAGAACAGGGAGGGCTAATTTAATTGCCTTTGTTCCTCAGTGACACAGCTTAAATTGAACTTGCATTTCTGAGAGCACAGGGATATTTGCATGCTTGGATTTTCAAAAATGGAAAATGAACTCAAAGCACTTGGCCTACAGATAATGTATCACTTTATAGTTGAAGGACAAAAAATACAAGAGGGTTTGAAGGGAATCTGAAAATTCCTCTTTTTTTGTCTCATTTTCTGCTGGGTTTTTTTTTTGGCGGGGGGGATGGTATTGAGGTTTAGTTTAAATGTAAAATAAAATGTAATGAATATAATACAAAGCTGAAAAATGGGAAATCAAAATATACACCCTAAACCTTTGTTCTTGAGGAAGAGCAATAAATAGTGACATTAAGGTAGAGCAAATCATTTAACTTCCTGAAGATTCTTTTATTAATGAATTAAAAACATTAAAGATCCTTTGAAACTGGTACCCAGATAAATTCTGACCCTAAAATATTATGCAGAAGACACTTCATCTATATGACTGAAACACCAGGAAAATGATTCTAAGCTGTTCTAAGAAAATAAGGAAAAATTAGAAAATTTCCAATAACATTCAACGATTGAAAACTTGGAAATCTTTTCACTAAAAATCTGGTACTACTGTGTTCCTGGAAGTGGACCTAGTTAGAACACATAAAAAAGCAATTTATATTTCTGTCTTACAAATCCTCCAGTCAATTTAGGTTTTATTTGAGTTGATTTCTTCTGCATTTTCCATAGCTTGTTTTCACTTCAGTTTCCTATCTATGATCATTGTTTAAGATTTTATTAGAATTCAATTTCATCTAACTAATGAAAAGTTAATAAAGCTATTATAAATATAATGAAAACTATAACTTTTCTATAGAGGTAAATAATTAAATGTTTGTGAAACACTGAATCATAATTCAGTGGAGTTTATGAGCCATATAAATTAATAAAATTCAAATAAATGAAACATCAATAAATGTTGCAATTTGAGGAGAGAACAATAAACAGCATCCTTGTTTTTTTCTGCTCAACTTGGAATCAATTGAGAGACTCAGGGATTAGACAGATGGAGATCAAAAGAGCACACAGAATACTGATAAAGTTTAAATTGGAGAAATTGTCTTTCAGTCTGTTGGCTATGTGGGCTTGTTCAGACTACATCCTGAAATTGAACTTGCCCAGTCAGTTTCAACTGGGGCTGGGGACTTACAAGACTTTTCCATGGAGTCCTGCCCCTGTAAAATTTTAAGGAAAGTGAGTCAGGGAGCATGTGTTTTCCTCCAGCAGGTGTACCAGAGAGAGAGAATAGGGCTGCATCACACTTGTTAATTCTCTCCTCTCAATCTCATCCAAGCAAAGAGTGACTCTTCCTCTTGTGGTCAAAAGTGACTCTGAGGACAAGAGGAGGTCTGTATTTTACTATACTGGAAGAGTTTTCGTACTGGAATTAAAAATAATAGTAATAACAATAACTTCTCGAGTTTTTTTTTTTTTTAACATATCCATATTTGGACTAAAGTAGATGAACTATCTGAATATTTCTGTTTGTTACCACTGAGTGTCGGTGTGACTACTAGAGGAAATTGCAACAGAATAATGGCTGCTTCATATCACTTTCTTGCATGAAAATTCCTTTCATTGTATTACAAAAGGAGACAGCAATTAATGCATGTTTTAGCCATTGTTATTAAATGTTTAACAGCAATTATATAGCCCTTTGACTGCTGTGCTAGGTATATGCCAAGAGGAAGGACTGATATATGCGACATAGATGGTACATTTGAAAACTGTCACTGTAGTTTGTCCCCACGGGCCTCTGTTTCTATGTTTGATGGGTTGAAGAATGGAGAGACAAAGGAGTTGAAGGCAATGAGGAAAGTCTATGCTGTTTCACCAAGGAAACTGTAATAAAACTCCATTATTTCAATAGAGACAACAATGTAAAGTATAAAACAGAAAACTAAATTGAATTATTTAAGGTTTATTAAACTTCTGGTTGTCATATGATATTAAAAGAGCATGGTGATATAGAAACCATCTTTTATGTTGTATGTAAAGCTCATTAGAGCTTAACAGGTGTGACATATTCACGTTGCTTGGGTGGACTATCGGTGCAAAACCAGATACTGATGAGCAATACATATACAAGACAATTGTTAAGCCAAGTAGTAGACAATACATTGATGAAAAGTGATGTTGCTGTATCACAGACTGAGATGGCCAGATATTTGAGGTGAAATCCTAGCTCTTATTGCATTGAATTAAGACACTGTTTCATGTCTCTGTAAAAAGTCACTTATTTTCATGTTCTTGATCATGTATCAATCATTCCAAGATAGTATTTATGCAGTATTAATGTAGACAAAGGTAAGTATTAATGTGGACAAAGATTTCAAAAGAATGAAATTTATGATATAGAATCATTAAGAGTTGAAGAGGCCACAGAACTCCACTCTATTAGTATGACCATATATTCTATGTTCAGTTCAGTTCAATTCAGTCACTCAGTCATGTCCGACTCTTTGCGACCCCATGAATCGCAGCACGCCAGCCTCCCTGTCCATCACCAACTCCCAACTTCCGGAGTTCACTCAGACTCACGTCCATCGAGTCAGTGATGCCATCCAGCCATCTCATCCTCTGTCGTCCCCTTCTCCTCCTGCCCCCAATCCCTCCCAGCATCAGAGTCTTTTCCAATGAGTCAACGCTTCGCATGAGGTGGCCAAAATACTAGAGTTTCAGCTTTAGCATCATTCCTTCCAAAGAAATCCCAGGGCTGATCTCCTTCAGAATGGACTGGTTGGATCTCCTTGCAGTTCAAGGGACTCTCAAGAGTCTTCTCCAACACCAGAGTTCAAAAGCATCAATTCTTCGGCGCTCAGCTTTCTTCACAGTCCAACTCTCACATCCATACATGACCACTGGAAAAACCATAGCCTTGACTAGATGGACCATTTTTGGCAAAGTAATGTCTCTGCTTTTCAATATGCTATCTAGATTGGTCATAACTTTTCTTCCAAGGAGTAAGCATCTTTTAATTTCATGGCTGCAATCACCATCTGCGGTGATTTTGGAGCCCAAAAAATAAAGTCTGACACTGTTTCCACTGTTTCCCCATCTATTTCCCATGAAGTGACGGGACCAGATGCTATGATCTTCATTTTCTGAATGTTGAGTTTTAAGCCAACTTTTTCACAAATAGAATATGTTTTTTTCAACATATTCTATGTTACATTTATTCTATTCTGGGGGTTACTAAGCAGAACCACTTAACTCCAACATTAACTGACTTTTTCTGGCTTAGTCTTTATCAGCTGATGAGATGACATTTGTCTTACATCTTCTTTTCCTTTGTTTTAGATGCCAATTTAAAACATTTATTTACTGGAAAGCATCAGAGACTCCACTGTTTTTTATGTATATGCATTTATCTTTTAATAAACCACTTTCAATACCAAAATAGCATTCATGAATACATATGAACAAGTACATACTTATGAACATGCACTTTTTATAGGTTTCAAAAATAACTTCAAAACTTGAAAGTCTGTATATTTTGAATAATTTCTTATTTGGAAAAGATTTAGCATTGCCTTTTTCTCCTAATCAATAAAATGGGATTTAAGCATAATGAAATCTCACAGACAAAATTAATGACCCAGGAGTAGAATATGATTATTTTATTATTTCATCCAACTTAACCTATGCCAAATTGTGGCATATTATTAATAAAACTAATGAATTATTTGCATAAAATTTTTAATCTTAATAAAATTTATTTTTAATTGGAGGATAATTGCTTTACAATATTGTGTTGGCTTATGCAAATCAGCCACAAATATACACGTGTCTCCTCCCTCTTGAAACTCCCCACCAACCCACAGCCTGTCCCACCCCATCTGGTTGTCACAAAGCACTGCATTGAGCTCCTTGTGCTATACAACAACTTCCCATTAGCCATTCATTTTACACATGGTAATGTACATGTTTCAATGCTACTCTCTCAATTTATCCTGTCTTCTCCTTCCCACATTGGATCCAAAGTCTGTTTATTTGTATCTCTCTATTCCTGCTCTGCAAACAGGCTAATCAGTACCACTTTTCTAGATCCCATATATATGTGTTAATATATGAAATTTGTTTTTTTCTTTCTGACTCACTTCACTCTATATAATAGACTCTAGGTTCATTTATGTTCATTCACTTCACTAGAACTGATTCAAATGTGTCCCTTTTTATGGTTTATGGCTTTTATGGTTTTATTTCATTGTATATATGTACTGAAACTTCTTTACAGTCGCTATGGAGAACAGTATGGGGATTTCTTAAAAACCTAGGACTAAAACTATCATATGACCTAGCAATTCTGCTACTGGGCATATCCCCTGGAAAAAAATCATAATTGAAAAAGACATATGTACCCCAATGTTAATGGCAATATTATTGACGATAGCTAGGACATGGAAGCAACTTAGATGTCCACTGACAGATAAATTGTTATCTTTGTACTTTTATAACTTATTAATATATGTTTGTTGCAATTTTGACTAGTAGTTAATCTAATTGTTTAAAAAAAAGAGGCTTATGTATTTAGTTTTGTGTGCTTAGCTTTCAGCCTTGGGCTTCCCTGGTGGCTCAGATGGTAAAGAATCCACCTGCAATGCGGGAGACATGAGCTTGATCTCTGGGTTGGGAAGATCCCCTGGAGAAAGGAACAGCTACCCACTTCAGTATTCTCAGTTCAGCTCAATTCAGTCGCTCAGTCATGTCCGACTCTTTGCAACCCCGGGGACTGCAGCATGTCAGGCTTCCCTGTCTATCACCAATTTCCAGAGCTTTCTCTAACTCATGTCCATCGGAACAGTAATGCCATCTAACCATCTCATTCTCTGTCGTTCCCTTCTCCTGCCTTCAACCTTTCCTAGCATCAGGTGTTTTTCCAGTGAGTCCAATATTCTGTCCTGGAGAATTCCATGGACAGAGGAGCCTGGCAGGCTACAATACATGAGGTCACAGTCAGACATGCTTGAGTGACTTTCACTTCACTACTTCAGCTTTCAGTCTGCCTGTCATATATTTCTTTGGTATCTCCCTTTTTTTTGTTGTTGTTTTTAGGATTTATTCAAATTGACTCTGTCACATTCATTTTGATAATTTTAGTAACCTCAGCTGATAATTGAAAAGAAACTGTCATCTTTAATCTGACCTTTCCATATTGATATCAGATAGGAACCATATGCCTGGTATGATGTGTGTACCCGTGGCGGATGCATGTTGATGTATGGCAAAACCAGTACAATATGGTAAAGTAAAAAAATAAACAAATAAAATAATAGTAATAAAAAATATATATATAATGTAGGTATCTCCCATTTTTAACTCCCAGATTGCATTATAAGCAGAATACAAAAATACAACTTATGGCCTTCTCCTCATGTTCTACTTCTGGAAGAAAAATGTTATTCTTTCAGTTTCTTAAGACTACTCTGTTCTTGGCCCTTGTCCTCGGGTCCTTTACTTAGCTTATTAACATCAGCTCAGTCTTGTTGAGTATTGATTTTTCAGGCAGCTCAACTTCATCCAGCATTAGTGTCCAACATCACCATGTCCAAGTGCAAAAGCAGTTTGAGATAAGCCTAAAATGTCATTGAAATCTCTAGGGCAATATCATGAAGTGATGGGCCACTCCTCTCCCATATCCTTACCTGAACAAAATAGTACGGAAATGGAAGGATTGCCACTGAACAGTGACTAAAACGCTGAGGGAATTATCTACATGTCTGTGTCTTACATAATACAAATTGCTGCAGCCAAAAGTTTAACAGAAAGTGACCCAAAACCGGAGTCATGTTCAAACCCTGAGGCTATTCCAGTTATTAATATGATCCCTGGCAATTATTTAAATTATTTCAGACTAAGTCGCTTCATTTAAACATAGAGGAGGGGTGAGCTGTTTATAACATGTACTGAGTACTGACTGTCTAGACTTCTCTATATTATTTGTATCTATCATATCATTTAATTTTACTGATAATTGGGTCAGAGCTGTATTAGTGTTTTCCATTTCCATTTGAAGAAATTGAGTCCTAGGAAGGTAAACTGTTCTCATGGGTATATAGCTAATAAATGGTGGTGATGGCAGAACACAATCTTAGGTCTGTCTGTCTTCAAGGTGGGATAAAGCTCTAGTTGGTGTTAACAATTTTTGATTACTGGTTATTTGGGTTCTGTGTGATGTCTATGGGAAGTAATAAAATGTCTTGCCATGAGGCATGATTTAGAATCTCTCACATTACTTATATAGTTTAAGGTATGAGGAGTAGTATTTTTCTTAATAGGCTATCAGATAGATGCTTCTTACCTGTAGCCTTTCTTTTAGATTGGAAGCTTATTGCAGTCTTATTTCTGGAATAAATATGGTACAGGACTTAGTATATTACTGTGCCTGAATATAATTTGGGAATAATTGAAAAAGGCAAGGAAATCATCCCTGATTAAATTTGTAAATGGTTGTCTGGAGAACCATTATAATTTACAAGGATTTGTTGCTCAGAGAGTAAATAATACCAGTGACAGCATTTCCTCAGAGAACAGAAGATCAAATCTGTTGCAAGGTAAGTGCCAATATTTCCTCTTAAAAACACAGTGGAAGAGACAGAGGTAATAAATGATGTTGCATTTATCTCAATGCTTATGACCCTCCTGGCTGCTTAAGAGCAAAGGGACAGCATTTAACTCTTCCCAGAGTGGTATAACTACTTACTTCTGCTGCCTACAGCAGCCTCAAATTCTCAGAGCATAACTGAATGAGGTAAGAGTCTACCTAAGTGAACCCCATACAATCACATCTGGCATTTTTGGCATATAGAGAAATGTTTACCACTTTCATGTAATAAGCTTTTTATCTGCCTTGTAGTAATAATGATGATAACAATGTTCATGGTATAAGTTATAGCAATACTGTGTTTATGTCATTTAGAATAATGAGAGGTACTTTTCAATTAGCATTTGCGAGTGTCTGCTAATGCAGCTTGCTTGTTGAAAATTATAATTTGCGGTCCTTTATTGCAGAGTTAAACGCCCCCCCTCATACAAGGTGCAGATTCTAGCTGATTTAATTCCACCTTTAGCTCTCCTACAGCATATAAATTGAAAGCTATGCAGCTTGTCATTCAAATGAGTTATTAAAAATTGAGACCCTCGATCTCACCACTTTAAAATCTGGTAGTGTCAGCACATATTAAGAATAATTTATGAAATAAGAACAGCCATTGGTCAAATGTTAGTCTCATATACTGGTGCTGCCATTTTAATTAATCCATGTCCTTTTTTAAATGGGCATTTGTTATATCCAGTAAATTATTCTTCTATTCATTTAGCAATATCTGGCCCTTCTTGGTATCTTATTACATAGCCTTAATAATCACTTGACATTTAGCATTTCCCAGCTAACAATGAAATGCAATGATTCATATCTCTCAAATGGATTATAAACTCCTAGAGGGAAGTCATTATGTTCTACATTCATTTTATTAGTTGATTAATTAATCTGATGCAAAGTTAGGATGTAGTAGAATTTGTAAATACCAGAAGATTGATAAACCAAAGCTCACTTAGTAAGCATAGCTGTATATATTTGTTAGTTGTATTTTTTTGTGTTAAATTTGACATGAAATTAAATAATATATGTAAACACACAAAACAGTGCCTGTAATAAAAATAGATGTCATAATATATATGATTTCCTTTTATTCCCATCCTTACCTTTACGTTCTCATAAAGTGTGAGTATGGAAAACATACACAATTTTCTGTCTCGGCAAGATGTTTGCTTTTGTGTAGGCACAACAGACATAACGAGATGGCTTCATTACAGGTAGTAGTTATAATAAACCTTGTGTATGCTCAAATCTGTCTGTAATAGCCAGCTTTGAAACTCATATAAGCAGGCTAAGAAAGAATAATCATCTCCATGTATTTTTTTTTGCAGGGGGGAAAGCATCACAATGATCTGCTTCCTTAGGAGATAATGTAACACAGGTTCAGCTTCAGGAAAAAAAAAAAAAAAGCCTGTTGGCTCCTCATTTTGCATTTTACATCAATTTGTCCAAATTTTGTTTGGTTGATTGCACTGAATTGTCTTGTTTTTGAAAAACAACAACAGATTAAAAGAAAGCTCTCTGCAGGAGAAAAAATATGCTTCAGGGAAGAAGAAGAGCAGAAAAGGAGTGAAGTCATTATTAATATGGCTAGTTATATGGATATTCTCTTTACAAGTCGTTTTTTTAGTGCCCAGCGGCACCTTTTGAACTCAATTTGTTGATCACACACTTAATGGATTACTGAGTAATCAAAGCAGTCTTTATCACAAAAAAGTAGAATACATTCACCACAAGGAAGCAAACTAACAAACAAATAAACATATACACAGAGGTCACCAATAGTTGAGAATTAATTCCACTTCTTCAGATGCTATGTGTGCAATAATTCAAAGTAAATGATAATATATTATACTCCAAGTCCATAACCTTAGAAAATAAAATCCTAGTTGGTGCTTGACTTACATGAGCCAAACAAGCTTACAGTGCATGGGTCTGTGTTGTTTGGCAAGTAGTCAATAAAACTGTACCTTATGACTTTCTCTCCTAAAGGTTCTAATCAAAACAATTTATTTCAGGCATGTAAACCCTGCTTTTCAGACTATAGCTATTGTCAACATGTGCAGCAGCAACAGCAACAGCAGATGCAATTTTGGGATTGAGAGTCTCAGAGCTCCCCCATCTGTCTCAGGAATGGTTGGATTTTGTACTAGATCAATACAGAGTCAACTAGAGTGCAAGGATTTTCCCCTTAACCTTTATAATAGCAATTTCACTGCATTATTGCCTAGCATAAAAGCAAAATCCAAGGATATAATGCAAAAGATCTGGAACTAATAGAGCTAGGAGGATATTAGCCACCAAGACACTAATTGCTAGAGGCCAAGCATTCAGACATTACAGCCCGTTTGATATTTTAAATCTCAGCCACAAAAAAAGAGACCTTCTTTTCTTGCTAGATATTAACTTGCTTGCTTCTGTGAGCACAGGACAGTGGGTAAAGACAGGAAAGGGATCTGTAAACAAAGCCACGGTTTATTTTTGGGTGAGAATAATCTGGCTGTTCTGGTTGGTTTCTCTGAATGTATTTCTTCTCCCTCGTCAGCAGTGAGAGAGGAGAATTGAATGTGATGTGTTTGTCTTAGTAAAAGGTATAACTAGATCCTGGGGGGAGATAAAGTGTTTTGCTTTGTTTCTGCTCCAGTTCTCTACTGAGAAATAAAACCAAGAGGATTCAATTCTTTTCCTTGCAATGGACTTGGAGCTGCCATGACTCACTGCTCAGAGTCACAATGAGCTGATCGCTGTGTATCACTGCCCCTTAGTGGTTGGCCACTAGCAAACTTTTTTAACAGCTACTGAACATCACGAGCTTATAGGTAAATAGAGCATGCAGGCTCTCCTCTCTGCTTCTTAGAGCAGAAAATAGAGACTTTATGTGCACAACTATCGCTTTCTAAGGCAATGTTTTGTTCCTCCCTGTTGGATAATGCAGAGGAAAGGACAAGAACTCTGGGGTCTGAGGCCTGACATTATATCTCCCTGCTGTGTGATCTTGGGGAAGTCGTTTAATCTTTCTCAGCTTCTTTATTTTCTCCCTCCAAAATGGAATTAGCAACTGTCTAGCTAAACTGATGCTGCAGTATTAATTGAGATAATGCAGGAGAATAACTAGCAAAATATCAGACATGGCTTGGCCTCCATGATGATTAATTATTGTAATAAAAATGTATAAAGCACATAACCTCCCACTATTTTGTACAACCTAGAAAATATGAGTATGTCATGTAAACATCACTGTAGTCCCCATGAAATTACTAATAGCCTGCTTTGATGGGTAACTCTAGGAACAATATAACATGATGTTTTCTGCTTTCAGTCCAAATTACACGTTGTAGAGGAACAAAATTTGCCACCCTAAAATGTGGCTCTTAGGCATGAGGGTTGTTTTGGGCTGGTTATTCTGAGAACAGAAGTCCTCCATAACTTTATAAAATAATTTGGATAAAGAGACTGTGCCAAGAAGAAGCTATTAATATTATCAAAGATGACTTCTTTTTTACATCAGAAAGACTCTTCTGCATGGCATGGCATGGAAAACATGCGTATATCAAACATTTGTTCTGTGAATTCTCTTCCTTTGAAGTCCCACACCCTGTTCTGCTTCTTGACTTATCTCAGGATAGCATATAAGCCTCAATCACCTGCCTCTAGGTCACATATTTTTATGGGGTCTGTGTATGTATATAATCGATTTTTTTCCCCATTAACCTGCTTTATGTTAATTTGTTTATTAGATCAGACAAAGAACTAAGAAGGGTAGAGGAAATTTTTTTTTTTCTCTCTTACAATATCATTTTAGCTGTTGGAGTTTGTGGATTAGATTACTGTTCCTCTGAAATAGGATTTTAATTAAATTCTTCACATATTTATTGACTATACTATATGGTATAGTCATTGTGCATAAAGAAGTAATATCAATGGTTTCAATAAGCAGCTCCTAAGTTAATGGAAGGGACAGATATGTAAACTTATCTAGATAAAAATTTGACTCTATTGCGGCTGCTGCTACTAAGTCACTTCAGTCGTGTCCAAATCTGTGTGACCCCATAGATGCCAGCCCACCAGGCTCCCCTGTCTCTGGGATTCTCCAGGCAAGGACACTGGAGTAGGTTGCCATTTTCTTCTCCAATTCTTGAAAATGAAAAGTGAAAGAAGTCGCTCAGTCTTGTCTGACTCTTAGCGACCCCATGGACTGCAGCCCACCAGGCTCCTCAGTCCATGGGACTTTCGAGGCAAGAATACTGGAGTGGAGTGCCATTGCCTTCTCCATTGACTTTGCTAAAGTAAACATATGCAGTAAATGCTATCAGATTGTAAGAGAAAGTCATTGGCAACCTCAAAGTAGTTCTCACAGGAAGGTGATATTTGTAGTGATATTTAATACTTTTAGAGTTTGATAAGCAAAAGGGAAATATTCAAGCAGGGTTAATAGCAAAGGTAGGTATTTTCAACAAAAGAATTTATCATTCAAAGAATAATTACAAATTAAGTGGGAGTCAAAAGCATGGACCATGTGTTAGGAATAAGGTGCACAACATAGATTTTGAAGAGCCTCAAATATATGCTGAGATTTTGCATCCTATATCATAAGCAGTAAGAAATCACAGGGATCATACTTTATGTCTTAGGATATGTTATTTATTTTGGTTTAAGGTGGAAATATTTTAAAAGTGTTTTCCAGTAGCATCTTTTATGTGAAAGCTAAATACTTTGTATGCACTTTCAAGGTCATGCATCATTATATTACAAAGTCTACTTATCTTATTTATAAATTTGGCCAACTTTAGTGCTTACTCTTTCATTCCTTTTCAACAACCCAATCTTTCACTGGTCTGTAATTTGATTATTCTATTGTTAAAGTTAATGTTCTCCATTCCCAAACAACGATATTCCATCCAGACAATAACTGGTCTCTGAAGACCCATTGAACTGAACACCTTACTCTGATCATTCTGTATGTGAAATGAAATCTTTGTCTACATATTAAAGATACAGAAATTATAAAGTATAATGGAAAGATGAATGCTAGTCATCAAAGAGCCATAGGAAAATATGGCAGCAATAGCTGCAAATATCTGTCTATTGCTATTAATAACACCTAGGCCTAAGACACTATCATTTCTCATCTGGACTACTATGCTGGTGGTAATATTTTAAAGCCAACCACCTGAACTTCCTTGTTTAAAACGGTCTTTAATTCTTAATTTCATTGAAAATAAATCAGAAACTTTTATTCATGTCTCATAAGGTTTTTTACAACATCCTCAAACATCCCCATACTTCTATGTAGTCATTCTTTTTCAACAAACTTTTCATTGTTCTGACAGCTAAACTCTTTTCTATCACAGCACTTTTCTCTCTTTTTCCTGTTTGTTTCAATGATCTTCTGTTTATTTCAATGTCCCACCCCTTCACTTCATCAAAGTTTTTATTCAAATTCTTCTGTTCTTGACCATAAACTGTAAGGATAAGACTTTCTTCACTCACTATTTTTTAGTCTCCATCACTTCATGCCATTTTATTTGCTTATTGGCATTTATTGCATGCATAAATTATCATAATTCTCATTGATTTACTTTTTATAGTCTATCATATCAGTGACAGCAGTCTCTTATTTCCCTTCTGTTTCTCTGCTGCTGCTGCTGCTGCTAAGTCGCTTCAGTCGTGTCCAACTCTGTGCGACCCCATAAACGGCCACCCACCAGGCTCCCCTCTCCCTGGGATTCTCCAGGCAAGAACACTGGAGTGGGTTGCCATTTCCTTCTCCAATGCATGAAAGTGAAAAGTGAAAAGTGAAAGTGAAGTCGCTCAGTCGTGTCTGACTCTTAGCGACCCTATGGACTGCAGCCCACCAGGCTCCTCTGTCCATGGGATTTTCCAGGCAAGAGTACTGGAGTGGGGTGCCATTGCCTTCTCCAATGCTATATAAAGTATAGGCATGTGTATTTTATTAAATATTTGTTTCATGAATGAATGAATGGTTTGCTAAAGCCAGACATGTCAGAATAAAAGTGAAATAGAAATCCACAATGCTAAATTCAAAAGGAGAAAAAAAAGGCAAGGAGATAACCAAGTGAAGAAAACAAAAGCATTGCATATACTAACAATGCAAGACAGCGGGAAAAAGGAGTCATAGCTAGTGTCCAAATGGCCATGTTACAGTCAGAAGACATGAAGTTGAGAGAGTCATTTCCTAGGCAGGTTGATAAGGAGTCTAGGGGTCCCCAAGGAGAGAGGGGTCTGGAATTCTCAAGGAGGAAGAAAGGACATACTTTTTTTTCTTTCTCTACATTCCTTAGGATTATATAACAATAATGTATCCTGCCTGAGGACAGTCTCTGGATTAAGGACTGTCTTTGGATTAAACCTTCTGGCTAATTCTGTTATCTTAAAATGTAAATTATGGGAGTAGGTCTGATGAGGTCTTTACAACCTCCAGACATTCTTTGGATTCACTGGAGAGTATATAACTTCATTGTTAACACTAGCAAGCAGGTACTCTTTCTGCCCCCTTCTGATGCCTATGTCAGAAGCTTTCTCTATCTCCTTTATACTTTAATAAAACTTTATTACACAGAAGCTCTGAGCGATCAAGCCTCATCTCTGGCCCCGGATTGAATTCTTCTCCTCCGGGGGCCAAGAATCCCAGTGTCTTTGCATGATTCAACAACAATCTTTCATCTTGGGGGCTTGTTCAGGATCCTTCAGGACAAGGTAAGGATACTTGGAGCTTTAGTTCTTTGTTCTCTTAGCGAACACGTTTTCTGCTGTGCTTTACTAACTCTACGGTGTGCTTGTGTGAATGAATGACATGCCCTGCGTGAAGCAAGTAAGGAGCCCTGCTCTGCGGTTCCATGGTGATCTCATACGGCTCATGGCAGAAACCTGTCAGGGCGTTATATTGACCTGCCAATGCCAAGAGGCACCCAATGTCTCTGGTCAGGAACTGACCAGAAATGGGCAAAGTGTGTGGACCGAACTCTCCTTTCTCGGTCAAACTTTTCCGTCTCTTTGACCATTTCATAACTTTGGGAATTAGAAGTACTAACCTAATCTATTGGATCATAGACTTTCAAGGGACTTGTGATCTATACTGTGATTGTATACTGTGGCTTAGGTCCCAAACTTGGATTGGTAGCCAAGAAAGCGCCTAGCCTCGCTAGGAATCGAAAGTTCGGAAGCTAGATGGAGCTCTAGCTACCAGAACATCTCTGAGGTTAAAGGTTACTCAGATAGGGACTGCAATGGGTTTTTTTCTTTGGTAACGCTGGCTGTTAGTGGATCAGAGGAGGCTATTATACTGGTGTGGTGATGCTTGGAAAGAACATCTCAGTTTTATGTTCGTGTTGGTCTTATAGTAGTCAGGAAATACTCAGGGTCGTGCACAGGCACTCAGGTGACAAATGGTCTTAGCTTGGGAGGCATTCTGGAAGGTTACTCTGATTCACCATGGGTGACATCAGAGGCAAGCAAGGTTAAAGGTGAAGAGCTGGATGTCAAGCAGGGATACTATCAAGTCTACCCCTGGTACATCCCCACCCCATCTCGGTGGTAGAACCGAGAGGGATGTGGACTGCGCCTGTGTCGGTAAGGGACAGACTAAGTCCGACCAGGAAGGAAAAGCTTTTGGTGTAACGTCTGTCTACATCCCCACCTAGAGCAGGGAGGGACGCCTCCGGTAGAAAAAATGGCCTTGGTCACTTTTTTTCTCTCTTACAGATGGGAGCTAACAATTCCAGCCTCACTCCTTTGAACTTTATCCTGAAAAACTGGGATAGATTTGATCCCCAGGGCTTAAAAAAGACACACCTGGTCTTCCTACATGATACTGCATGGCCGTGGTATCCATTGGAGGACGGCGAACGGTGGCCAGTTGGAGGGTCTCTTAAGTACAATACTGTTCTACAATTAAACCGGTTCTGTAAGGAACAAGGGAAATGGGTAGAAGTAGCATATGTGTTGCCCTTTTTCTCTCTGCGAAATATGCCAGACTTATGTCCTAAGGGTATAGATTTGGGTGTGAAACCTTCAGCTCCCTCCTGTCCTCTTATTTTGCCCCCATACCTGGAAATCCAAACTGAGATTCAAACTGCCCACATGGAGGTCCAAACAACTCCTGTCTCAGTACGACCTCAGACTACTCTGGTTTCAGTAGAAACTCAGACCATCGAAGTAAGAGATGAGATGGAGGACAGGAGACAAATAGAAGAGGAAAAACAGGTTTCTCCAATCTATCCCTGGTATCATATGCGCAGAGCAGCCAGAGAGACTGAGGAACAGCCACACAAGCTGTTGCCTCTTTGTGAAACACCCACCAGGAGAAATAATCAGTCTGTGAGAGTTAATAAGCCTTTCTCTTATCAAGAAATGCAAAGAATTAAGGAGGATCTGGGAGACTATTTAGAGGACCCAGAAAAATATATTAGAGCTTTTAAAGGTGTTACTCTGCTTTATGACCTCACTTGGAAGGATGTGATGTATATCTTGGGACAAGCACCAACTCCCGAGTCAAAGACTTGAGTTTTGGGAAAAGTGGTTGCTTATGGAGATGAATGGCTTGGTAATGAATCAGTAGGGAAGAGGGAGAACGAGATAGCGGCCCTCTCCACTGGGAATCAGGCGGTCCCAACTGTAGAACCAGACTGGGACTACAACACAGCTAAAGGAAGATTGGATCAGAGTTATTTTGTTAGATATATTTTTGAAGGACTTAGGCAGGCGCGTTCTAAGCCTTTAAATTTGGCAGACATAGAACAGGAGGAGAAGGAAGCTCCTGGTAAATTCCTAGATAGACTGAGAGAAGCCCTTCGCAGATTCACTGAGATTGATCCCAAAAGTGAAGAGGGAAAAGTGATCTTAAAGGATAGATTTCTCACTCAGTCGGCTCCAGATATCAGCTGTAAGCTATTAAAACGGGCGTATGGACCAAATCAGTCTTTAGATACTCTGTTACAACTGGCTCAGACAGTCTATTATGGTAGGGAATATGAGGAAAAGAAAGAAAGGCTAAGGAAAAGGCGGAAGCCTTCGCCATGGCTGTGAAAAATGTTCTTAAACAGCCTGAGAAAAATGCCCAGAGGGGCCCAAGTGAAAAGGGATAGGCTTGCTATTACTGTGGAAAGGAGGGGCACCTCAAGCGTGATTGCCCTCAGGCATCTAAGCCGCCCCCACCCACCCGGCTCCATGTCCATCTGCAAAGGACCACACTGGAAGAGAGACTGCCCCCAGAGGCGTAGGTCTCCAGGGTGGGACTCTCAAGACAATCAGGACTGAAGGTGCCCGGGGGTCCCCACACAAGCTCCAGTCCTAATTACACCTGAGGAACCCCGGGTATTAATAATTGTAAGGGGCCAATCCATTGATTTCCTTTTAGATACTGGGACAACTTATTCTGTGCTTACTGAAGCCCCTGACCCACTTTCTTCCCGATCTGCTTCCGTAATGGGACTGTCTGGACGAGCCAAAAGGTATTATTTCAGTTATTCTTTATCTTGCAAATGGGATTCTGTGCTGTTTTCACACGAGTTTCTGATCATGCCAGAATCTCCCTCACCCCTTTTGGGAAGGGATATACTGAGCAAGGTCCATGCCTCTGTTTTCATGAGTATGGAACCCTTCCTTTCTCTCCCTTTAGTTGAACAAAATTTAAATCCTAGAGTATGGGCTGATGGAAAATCTGTGGGTCGAGCACAAAATGCTATTCCTGTAGTTGTTAAGCTCAAAGACCCACACGTATTTCCACATAAGAAGCAGTATCCACTGAAAC
The DNA here is from genome assembly GCF_002263795.3 of Bos taurus. Taxonomy (NCBI): domain Eukaryota; kingdom Metazoa; phylum Chordata; class Mammalia; order Artiodactyla; family Bovidae; genus Bos; species Bos taurus. Next base: position 47,583,789 of record NC_037333.1, on the reverse strand, counting down.
CTGAAGTTAAGGAAGGGTTAAAACCCACCATCGAAAATTTAAAGGAGCAGGGACTATTAATTCCTTGTAACAGTCCTTGCAACACTCCTATTTTGGGTATAAAGAAATCGAATGGTAAATGGAGACTAGTTCAAGATTTACGAATAATAAATGAGGCTGTAGTTCCTTTACACCCCGTGGTGCCTAATCCTTATATTCTATTGTCTGAAATTCCTGAACCGGCCAAATATTTCTCAGTAATTGATTTAAAGGATGCCTTCTATTCAGTGCCTTTGGCGGAAGAAAGTCAATTTCTATTTGCCTTTGAAGACCCTACGTAGCCAGCTTCTCAGTTAACCTGGACAGTTTTGCCCCAGGGATTTCATGACAGTCCTCACTTATTTGGACAAAGTTTGTCATGGGATCTACAAAATTTTAATAGTTCTGAAGCGGTGGTGTTACAATATGTAGATGATATTTTGCTCTGTGCTGAGACAGAGGAAGCTTGTTTGAAAGCTTCAGAAGATTTCTTAAACTTTCTGGCAGGCTGTGGTTACAAGGCATCAAGAGAAAAGGCTCAGCTTTGTCAACAATCGGTTAGATATCTGGGCCTAATCATATCAGAAGGGACTAGAGCCATAGGCCCTGAGAGAATTAAACCTATACTAAATCATCCCCTACCTATGATTTTAAGACAACTGAGAGGATTTTTGGGAATCACAGGTTACTGTCACATTTGGATTATGGGTTATGGGGAACTTGCCCGGCCTTTATATAAACTTATAGCTGAAACTCAGCAGGCCCAAACCGACAAACTGGTTTGGTCTCCAGAAACTCAAAAGGCTTTTAAGGTTCTTCAGACTGCTCTTCTGCAAGCTCCAGCTCTGGGCTTGCCCACAGGGTCAGAATTTAATTTGTTTGTCACTGAAAGAAAAGGTGTGGCATTGGGAGTTTTGACACAACCCTGAAGGCCTCACCAGCAACCTATTGCTTATCTAACCAGAGAATTAGATGTAATTTCACGTGTGTGGCCCCACTGCCTAAGAGTAATTGGGGCAGCAGTTTTATTAGCACCTGAAACTTTAAAAATAATTAATGGATGAAAACTTACTGTACTGACTTCTCACGATGTGAGTGGAATCTTAAATTCTAAGGTTAATATTTGGATGACAGACAGTAGGCTTCTTAACTATCAGTCATTGTTAGAAGGACCAGTAACTAAGCTTAAAGTTTGTGGAAATTTAAATCCTGCCGCTTTCCTTCCTGAGAAGGAAAATGAAACACCTGATCTTGATTGTTCCCAATTCCTAACTTTAAACTATGCAGCTCGGGAGGATCTAAAGGATACCCCGTTAGACAATTCTGACATGGAAATATTTACAGATGGCAGTTCTTTTGTTTGGGATGGAAAGTGTAAAGCAGGTTACGCTGTGGTGACTGCTGAACAGGTTTTGGAAGCCAAATTTCTCCCCCAGGGAACCAGTGCTCAGTTAGGGGAGCTTGTGGCTCTGACCCGAGCTCTAGAGTTAAGCAAAGGGCAGCGGATGGGCCTGATAATCTGTGTGAGTCTACTTCTGCTGACTCCAAAAATCCTGAGTCTGCCGTTTGAGCCTCAAGACAATGTCTTCCTGTCCTGGGCTCACTCCTACGCTGCATTCCACAATCGGTCTAACTGCTGGGTCTGTGGAGCACTCCCCTCTTCATCAGTGGAAGGCTTCAGGGAGGTGGACATCTCCACTTCAAGGAAAAGACTTTCTCCAAGTCTGTGAATAACTTTGACAACAATCACATGCGATACCTCTTCTTCATCTGATGACAGTCCATCTAAAATGGACTGGTGCAACACGTTGCACTTTAACTATGGACATAATGTGACTTTTAATTTCGATTTTAACTTATTTTAATGACTATGTTGCCTGTATCTGTAACTGTATAACTGGATTTGTTTCTAGCTGCATGAAAGTTTTTAAGTTACAAATGGTTGCTCAAACTCCTGCTACTGCTGCAGCTTCCTCCAACTACTATTTGGGGCCCCTGGATCAGATATCCTTAATATGAGGATTAGGAGAATATGTTTCTCACCAATTTAGGGACAATGCCCCTTGTCAGCTCGGAAGCAGTTACGGAATGAGAACGATGCCCCTTTTCCCTAGGCAGCATAATTCTCCTAAAAGAAAAGGGGGGAATGAGAGAGTCATTTCCTAGGCAGGTTGATAAGGAGTCTAGGGGTCCCCAAGGAGAGAGGGGTCTGGAATTCTCAAGGAGGAAGAAAGGACATACTTTTTTTTCTTTCTCTACATTCCTTAGGATTATATAACAATAATGTATCCTGCCTGAGGACAGTCTCTGGATTAAGGACTGTCTTTGGATTAAACCTTCTGGCTAATTCTGTTATCTTAAAATGTAAATTATGGGAGTAGGTCTGATGAGGTCTTTACAACCTCCAGACATTCTTTGGATTCATTGGAGAGTATATAACTTCATTGTTAACACTAGCAAGCGGGTACTCTTTCTGCCCCCTTCTGATGCCTATGTCAGAAGCTTTCTCTATCTCCTTTATACTTTAATAAAACTTTATTACACAAAAGCTCTGAGTGATCAAGCCTTGTCTCTGGCCCCGGATTGAATTCTTCTCCTCCGGGGGCCAAGAATCCCAGTGTCCTTGCGTGATTCAACAACAACCTTTCAAAGTGAGAGTGTTAGTTGCTCAATCGTGTCGGATTCTACAGCTCAATGAACTGTAGCCCACCAGGCTCCTCTGTCTGTATGACTTCTCAGGCAAGAATACTGGAGTGGGTTGCCATTTCCTTTTCCAAGGAATCTTCCTGACCTAGGGACTGAACTTGGGTCTTTTGCATTTCAGGCAGGTTCTTTGCCATCTAAAGGCCATTTACATTTATTATGTCAATGGATAAGTAGGAGCACTTGGAATTAATCTTCCTCTCTGTGACTGCACAAGATCTGGAGGACCTGAAGAAGGAAATGTGAGAGGGCCATGTAAGCAGCCTAGACATGAACTCTGGGGTGGCTGGAGGAAGAGGCAACGTGTGCTTACGTAGAACAGCAGCAGTGGTTGGAATGTCACTGCCACATCACTGGATCTCCCTACAGATCTTACCGTAGAACTCTGGGGAACACAGGAGCAGGAATTCAGTTCATTCACTGAGTCGTGTCCAACTCTTTGCAACCCCATGGACTGCAGCATGCCAGGCTTTCCTGTCCATCACCAACTCCCAGAGCTTGCTCAGACTCATGTCCATCGAGTAGGTGATGCCATCCAACAATCTCATCCTCTGTCATCCCCTTCTCCTCCTGCCTTCAATCTTTCTCAGCATCAGAGTATTTTCCAAGGAGTCAGTTCTTTGCATCAGGGAGCCAAAGTGTTGGAGTTTCAACTTCAGATCAGTCCCTCCAATGAATATTCAGGACTGATTTCCTTTAGGATGGATTGGTTGGATGTCCTTGCAGTCCAAGGGACTCTCAAGAGTCTTCTCCAACACCACAGTTCAAAAGCATCAATTCTTCAGTGCTCAGCTTTCTTTATAGTCCAACTCTCACATCCATACATGGCTACTAGAAAAACCATAGCTTTGACTAGACAGACCTTTGTCAGCAAAGTTATTTATAAGAAACCCAGCCAACCGGAGATATGGTCCTAATTTTAACAAGCTGGGTTTTATATCTGCTTCCTGACAGAGGAAAGAGAGAAGGGAGACAATGAGGTGAGAACCAAAGTATTAGAAAAAAAGAAAAAGATAACCATGTATGTTGCTACTTTGAAAATTTGTCAAGTGGGTAATGCCAAAACTGATAAAATTATAAAGGAGGAAGTGAAAGTGTTAGTGACTCAGTCACTTTGAGACCCCATGCACTGTAGCCTACCAGGCTCCTCTGTCCATGGAATTCCCCAGGCAAGAACACTGAAGTGTGTAACCATTTCCTTTTCCAGGGGCTCTTCCTGACCCAGGGATCAAACCCAGATCTTCTGCATTGCAGGCAGACTCTTTAGCATCTGAGCCACCAGGGAAGCCCAGAAATGAAGAAACAAAGAATTAGACCAGTAGGTATTTAAGGTGTGTTCAGACTACTGGTTTAAGTATCTCTCTAAACCCCCTACTTAAGGCAGATAGATGTTAATGCTGAAGCTGTCTCTCTGGGTTTGAAAACAAGTGCCTTCAACTGAGAAGAGAAGCTAGATTCAGATAGTTCAGATAAAATGGTAGCAAATACTTGCATTCTAGTTTGATTTTTTTCTGTTTTTGTTGTTGTTGTTCCTGAAGCAAATAATAATATTATTGCAAATGATTAATATATATAAATATATATAATTAGCTCTGTTATTCATCACACAAACTTTCCTACAGATACTCTCTCTCATTTGGCTGAGCTACCTGTAGGAAGAACTGCCAGCTGGTTAAATGGATCTGTGTGGCCCAGAATGCTAATATAAATGTTGATCTTCTGAATCTGTGAGAACCATAAGGAATGAAAAGTAACATAGGGTATTGCAGGTTTTATGCAAGAAAAAAAATGCCTGTGATTAAAGATAAGTTGAGGAGGAATAAAAGACTGGGGAGGCAGAATTACAGACTTAGCACAGGAAAATAGATTAAGGTTTAGAAAAACTAAGATAAAAAGAGATTTGGCAAGATGCTGAAATGCTTTTAAATCCATGCAAATTACTGACAAGGGGAAAGGAATAAGTGAAAGGATAAAACAATGCATTTGAGAGCAAGACAAAAGATCAGCTACAGAACAAAACATAAAAAAAAAAAAAAAACTGCTTCTATTCTGATGTACAAGTTAGCTAAGAGTACAAAATTTCTTGAAAATGTTCTCTAAAAGGTACACTAAAGACAATAAACCAAGCAAAGAACATTAATTGATCAAACAAACAAACAAAAAAAATCAGAGTGGCCTAGATTAGTGATATTATGCAAGTGAAATGGAGAGACTGTACTTAAAAAATTCATTATAAATCATGAATGGAGCTCTTGGGAAGATTTTTAGTTTATTCAATTTAAAGTGTGCATGAGACAGGTACTGATCAAATCCTTATGCATCACACTGAGAAACAGGGTGACAATCTTCAATTCTGGGAGCCTTGTGCTGAGACCTCTAGACTGAAACACCAGACACTCCTTAGCTTGTCCCCAAGTAGCTAGCTAGAATGTTATTAATCTAGAGTTTCTATGCATGCATTTTGTATATGGAAAAGTTAAAGACTGATGAATAACTTAAAATCATAAACAAACTAAAGGGGAGTAGGGCCTATTGCTGTCCTCATTTTTTTTTAAAAAGTCCTCAACTCTAGGGCTGAATGATTACCAAATGATGATATAAACACTTTGTAATGTTTTTAGATCATAACATTTATAGACTACATACATGGCATAGCATATAAGGATCACATAAATATGTGTGTATGAATGTATATGTAGTTATTTTATATTATCTATATATTATTAATAATCATTAGTTTATGTTTTTACATCTTCATTTGGTCATCATTCATACATATACAATAACTTGTGGAATTTAGAATAAAATGGTGAATCCTTAGTGAACTGTGGATTGTTTTGGAAACTACATACTTAATGCAATAAGGAGTCATCAATAAAAGTACTCAGTGGATAGATAACTATCTCCAAAAGCACACTGAAATAATTATTTCCATTCTTCTCTCAAACATTCCTAAATATATGTGATGGTTGTATCTAATACAACCAGTTTAACTATTTTGCTCAAATTACAATTTGTTTGTATTAATGAAAGGCAACAATTTCATCATTCACTCAGTCACTCTTTCAATAGTTTGAGATTAAATTATTCAAGTGTTTTTACATATATTTTATATATAATTTATGTTACTATTTTGCAGATTCTCTTTTCTTTGTAATGGCCAGAGATAATTTTCATCTGGAAAAATCTTGTCTCTCTAGGGCATAAAATCTCATACAGAAAAATGAAGGTCTTGATTCCAGCTGTCTATAAAACCATAAGGCTAATTAAATCAAACTGCTATTGTGTTGCAAGGGCATGGTAATTAATCATGGGATAAGGCTAAAAGCCTAGGCCAGAGAAGCTTTCTGTTCTTAGTGCAATCAAAATGGGTGAAGTGGGCATGGTGTTCATTAAAAACTTGAATCACTGGCATTCACTAATTTTTAAATCAAATACTGGACTTAGAAGGTGGGTAATAAATTATAAACAAATGTGATGTAAACACACTTGCTTGGAATTATGAAAGCTGGAACAAACATTTTTAAGATTGGATCCTTGCCTTATTTCAGTTACAAAATAATTATCTTCATATCCTCTGCATTGTAGAGAAAATGTATGGGAAATTTTCTGGAGCCTACTGTATATAAATTGAGATTTTGCTAATATTCTGTCACCCAAGTATGAATTTGGGTACACTTCCACAGATTATCTCATATGTTAACATTCTCCCTTACAAAACATCTTTTTGTTTTTAAACTTAAAATTTTGTTTTATGTACAGGTCTCTCAATATTCAATCAGTGCTTAAATAAGAACAATTTGTATTTGCTTCCCTTAAATTTATTTCCTGTTATAAAACATTTTTAACAAAAGGATATGAGAGAAAATTATCAAGTTACATTTCAACTATACTTTGTAGAATGTCATATTTACATATGGAAAATTGAAAAGCTGTGGATTCCAATAATTGGAAAGTGTATTTTGCTTATTGTGGGCTTAAGAGATGCATCTGGCAAACTGCACCATATCTGAGGCTTTCTCTGCCATATTGTTCTTATCTGGGCACGATTTCATTATGTCTGTATTTAGCCCTCGTTTTTGTCTATTATAATAAAATAAGTCCCAAAGAAGCTGAGAAAGTATTGAAGGAAATTGTATAGAAGGAAGTCAAGCAGATGAAAAAAGTCCATGTCTCTGCATATAAGACAACAGTTAATAATTGTATCTGGATTTTAGATACCAAGTAGCAAAATTTAAAGCAATTTGCATTTTTACCCGATAGTTTCATACTTCTTTTCTGGCACTTTACAGAATTTATATACACTTGTGTATGGTGTTTGCACATTTTAAATATACATGTGGCACTTTATAATGTTTCTCATTTAAAACTAATGAAAAACTGAGTTGTTAGGATTTTAGGTCAGAAAATCTCACCTTTAGTAAAGGATTATAACTTTAAGTGGGTGATGCCTGATTTGGGTTCTTCCAATGCTCTGAATGGGTGCTTTTCTTTGGAATCTGGAATCACTTTCAGGCAGATTTCAGACTCCTCAAGGTTGCTCTTGCTGTCCCAAGATAAGAGACAATATTACCTCTTAGGAGACAGAGCCAGCAGCTGCACCATAGTACAATAGTAAACAGAGTTTGGACAAAGTTGAAAGGAAGATCTCTGAACATGGAAATTAGTTTAATAATTAACCACTTCTGTACAGGTGCTCAGATGTTCAGTCTTGTGTGACTCTTTGTGACCCCATGGGCTGTAGCCGCCAAACTCCTCTGTCCATGGGATTTTCCAGGCAAGAATACTGGAGTAGGTTGCCATTTTCTTCTCCAGGGGATCTTCCCCACCCAGGGATCAAACCTGCATCTCTTACATCTCATGCACTGGCAGGCAGATTCTTTACCACTAGCGCCACCTGGGAAGACAAGCTTCCACTAATATTGACCAAGACAATGGCTTCTTTTACCCATGAGACTTTGTAAATTTAGATAAGACATTTATTCACAGAGAAGTTGTGTCATTTGGAAAGCAAGGGCAGGTATATTTGGAAACGCTTAGGTAAAAATCTATGAAAATATACACATAAACTATGAGAGGTGGACAATTTAACTTCAAATTATTTTTTAAAACATGATTGAATAAATGGCAAAATTAATAATGACAAAATTAAAATGCTTACTTTTAGCAAAAATGGATATTTTAGATTTGAAAAGAAGCTTTTATTTTAAATGTCAAATGAATATAGACATAGATTTCCTGAACTTGGCATTCCCTACAGTGAGTGACTTTCCATAAATGTCTGTACTTGTGAAAGAGAGTGAAAGTCGATTGGTCGAATCCAACTCTCGACGACCCCATGGACTAAACAGTCCATGGAATTCTCCAGGCCAGAATACTGGCATGGGTAGACTTTCCCTCTTCCAGGGGATCTTCCCAACCCAGGGATCGAACCCAGATCTCCTGTGTTGCAGGCAGATTCTTTACTATCTGAGTCACAAAGGAAGCCCAAGAATACTGGAGTGGGTTGCCTATCCCCTGTCCATCAGATCTCCCCCACTCAGGAATCTAACTGGGGTCTCCTGCATTGCAGGCAGATTCTTTACCAACTGATCTATCAGGGAAGCCCCAATACTTATCTTATGTCTGTACTTATTAAAGTACATATCTTTATTATGGACAGTGGCTTTCAGAAGGAGGAAAGAATATTCTATTTCTCAGTTATGCAAATAATGACATTATATTCTTTTCAATAATGGTCCAAAATCAAGCAATAAAGTATACTTGCTTAAAACCTGGGGGGAAAAAAATCATTGTATTGACACCGTTGTGAAATAAGGATATTAATGACTCATATTCTACTCAAATTCTATACCCTTTTCATAGCCTGTTCTTCAAGTTACTCAAATTCTATACCCTTTTCATAGGCTGTTCTTCAAGTTTGACTTTCTTTCCTTTCCTTCTTCCCTTCCCCTCTTCTGCCTTCCTGCTTTTTTTTCTCACTCTCATTCTTACTTTTGTCCCCCCGCCCCTCATAATTCTCTGGCTTAGAAACAGATTCCTGTCCCCACCATGAAAAGTAAATTTCTAACCATCTGGAGCATCATGGCTATCAAAACGAGGATCTTTTTTAAATGCAAATATTTAAATAAAATTGGACTTCCCTTGTGGCTCAGCTAGTAAGCATACGCCCGCCATGCGGGAGACCTGGGTTCAATCCCTGAGTTGGGAAGATCCCCTGGAGAAAGAAAAGGCTACCCATTCTAGTATTCCAGCCTAAAGAATTCCATGGACTGTATAGTCCATGGGGTCACAAAGAATCAGACACGACTGAGTTATTTTCACTTTCACTTTAAATAAAATTAGCTTCAGTATTTGAATTGCCATTGGGTGTGTGTGGGTATCGGAGAAGGCAATGGCACCCCACTCCAGTACTCTTGCCTGGAAAATCCCATGGATGGAGGAGCCTGGTGGGCTGCAGTCCATGGGGTCACTAGGAGTCAGACACGACTTAGCGACTTCATTTTCACTTTTCACTTTTCACTTTCAAGCATTGGAGAAGGAAATGGCAACCCACTCCAGTATTCTTGCCTGGAGAATCCCAGGGACGGGGGAGTCTGGTGGGCTGCCGTCTATGGGGTCGCACAGAGTCGGACACCACTGAAGCCACTTAGCAGCAGCAGCAGCAGCAGTGTGTGTGGGTATGTGCGCGCGGGCGCGCGTTAGTCACTCAGTCATTTCGGACTCTTTGTCATTACCATTGGTAAATGAACTTTTATAAATATTTTGTCATGAAGAGCATTTTCATCCAAATTAGGACTCTAAGCTTTAATATCCACTCTATTTGATTGTCAATCAGTTTCCTATTGGAAAACTTTTTAAGGGCATTTGATACATGACTTAGTTTAGTTACACTAGATGGGTTAGCTAGTCAGGAATATTAAGTTCATGTTTTCTGCATCTATAATTTCCATTATGTTTTCTTCAATTCTTACTCAGATGAGTCATTCTCAAAATTATTCACTGCCAGTTTGAAGTCACAGTGGTCTTTGCGAAACACAGATATCCAGGGAAAGGCACCTTTAAATTCCAAACACAGTGCTGTGGCATATAAGATATGGCACATGCATATGTATTGATGATCTAAGACAAGAGTTGATAATCTGAGACAAATATATTAGAAATGAAGACATAAAATTTTAAAAACGTATATATCCACTAGGTGCTTTTTTCTACAAATTGGGAAAAGACTCATTATTCAATTATAGCAGCAGAACACCTTGATCCTGGTAATGGAACATGTTCTGCACAATAATTATTTAAAAACCATCTCCCTACATTAAAAGACAGAAAAAAGACCAAGCAAGTAAATAGCATGTACATGACTTATAATCAACATGAAAATCTGGTGGATATTTAAATAAATAAAACTTACACTACACTGAATGATGTATGATCTGAACAGATTGTTTTAAGCAAATATAAGTTCATTACCTTAAAACTGTTCCTTATTATTAATATCATCTGCATATTTAGACATTCCTTGGTCAATAACTTATATAATAAGCAGTAGTCCTATAATTTTATCTTTCTGCAGTAAGATAAAATACAATGAAAAACAAATCTAACAAACATGCACAAACTCATTAAATAGCTGAAGCATATTTTTAGATGGCTTTGTTAAAATACTACAAAGAATGCAAAGAAGATACATTCATATAGAGTGCTATTTTGTGAACTGATTACTGGTGCAAGACATTCTCATATCATCATAATCATAGAAGAATTATCTGGCAAAAATCCACAGTCTATTTCTTCTAGAAAAGATTGGTAAATTTAGGAGAATTTATTTAAAGTTGAGTTTTTTCTTTATCAGTCGTCTGCACTAGGTTTAACTTCTCAAGATGGTGATCAAATAATTAAAAATGCAGTTCTTATTCACATGAGAATTAGAGAGATTAGGTACACAAAAAACTGAGAAAAATATTAAGATACACACACACACACACACATATATATATATATATATATACATACTTTACTACTATGAACTGGTTAATTGATACGTATCAAATATGAATAGAATATTAAAAAATAGAATTGCAGTTATTTGACCTGAAAATTCTAATAAAGTAATTTAATTTTACAAATGATGCAAATATACACTAATAAATATAAAATATAGTATATAAATGTATACAGTATTTATGTAAATAATACACTAAAATGAAAGTAACTAACATATACTTCATGCCCGACTCTTTGCAACCCATGGTCTGTAGCCTGCCAGGCTCCTCTGTGCATGAGATTCTCCAGGCAAGAATACTAGAATGGGTTGCCATTCCCTTCTCCAGGGATCTTCCTGACCTAGGGATCAAACCCTGGTCTCCCACATTGCAGGCAGATTCTTTACCATCTGAGCCACCAGGGAAATCGTAACATATACTTCTTGCTGTGTACAAGACAGGACACTGCTCCAAGCGTTTTATGTATTTTAACTCACTTATTTTCTACATCAACCATGTGAAGTAGGTATTTTTATTACCTTTGACTGTTTACAGATGAGGAAATTGAGACCCAGAGAGATGATGTAAAACTGTCCAGGATCACTAAGCTAGCAAGTGGTAGACACAACATTTGAAATCAAAGTGCCTCTGAAGACCATGCTATGTGGAACTCCCTCCCTGTGGATAACAAAAATCTTTAGATTCAATTCAGCTCTCTGAGATGGATCATGAATTATACCCAGAAATAGGTTTTTTCAGCCAGATATACCCACTGAAAAACAGCCAGATTAACTTAGCCTTCCATTATGCTCTTCCTCCCAGGCTCTCTTTGATGCTAGAGGAGGGAGTAAGATGCAAAAATGAGCACAAAACAACCTTTGCTCTTAACAAACTTACGGTAGAAATAGATCCATTCCAAATGAGTACATAAAATTTAGTTTAAAATGTCTTTACTTTCCAAGAAATGAAAACAGAAAACTCTGCTTTTAAAATACATGTCAGGTGGAAATGAAGTGAAATGAAAGTTGCTCAGTCATCTCTGACTTTTTGCCACCCCATGGACTATACAGTCCATGGAATTCTCCAGGCCAGAATACTGGAGTGGTAGCTGTTCCCTTCTCCAAGGTATCTTCCCAACCCCAGGGATCGAACCCAGGTCTCCTGCATTGCAGGTGGATTCTTTACCAGCTGAGCCACCAGGTGGAAATACACTATATATAAAATAAAATAAAAATATAGTGTGTTTGATTCAAGTTTGAGTTTTAAAATTTGAATCTATACCCATTTACTCCTCTCCTTGGCCCTTTAAGACAATTTATGCAACACCTCTGAGGAAACCTTAAGCTCCCCAAGTTTCAGTTTGAAAACTCTAAATTATGAGAGATTCAGAGAGAAATAGGAAAATAAAGATTTATTGAGCTTTCTAGGAAAACAGAGAGCACTGAGTTAAGGTTAGTCCAAAAGTAATCTTTAAGGAGAATGAGATTTGATTTAAGCCTTAACAGATGCAGATGGGTCGTGGTGATGAAATAGGAAGAGGATTATTATGACCACAAATGCATAAACAGTGTTTAGGAGACAGTGGATGATCTAGTTTTGTTAGAACATATGAGGCACCATCACTACAGATGGTGACTGTAGCCATGAAATTAAAAGACGCTTAATCCTTGGAAGGAAAGTTATGACCAACCTAGATAGCATATTCAAAAGCAGAGACATTACTTTGCCAACAAAGGTTTGTCTAGTCAAGACTATGGTTTTTCCAGTGGTCATGTATGGATGTGAGAGTTGGACTGTGAAGAAGGCTGAGCGCTGAAGAATTGATGCTTTTGAACTGTGGTGTTGGAGAAGACTCTTGAGAATCCCTTGGACTGCAAGGAGATCCAACCAGTCCATTCTAAAGGAGATCAGCCCTGGTATTTCTTTGGAAGGAATGATGCTAAAGCTGAAACTCCAGTACTTTGGCCACCTCATGTGAAGAGTTGACTCATTGGAAAAGACTCTGATGTTGAAAGGGATTGGGGGCAGGAGGAGAAGGGGACGACAGAGGATGAGATGGCTGGATGGCATCACTGACTCGATGGACGTGAGTCTGAGTGAACTCTGGGAGTTGGTGATGGACAGGGAGGCCTGGCGTGCTGCGATTCATGGGGTTGCAAAGAGTCGGACACGACTGAGTGACTGATCTGATCTGATCTGATGAGGCACTGGAAGTTATAGACCAATGGACCCTAGGCTTAAGCTTGAAAGTAACAATAAATCATTAAGTTTGTTAACTAGAAAGCGAAATTAGTAGAACTATGATTGGTGATTTAGTATTTAATAGTGTGTGTGTGTGTGTGTGTGTGTGTGCACGTGCGCTTGCCTTGTGTGTTGCAGTGGTTTCCAGTGGTGGCAGCAAGGAGAAACAAAAATCAGCTAGAAGTCTGTCTCAGAATACTGCTAATTAGATTCAGTTAAATGTGACATAAAGGAGAAATGTTTGCTGGATTAATAAAGGGATGAAAATATTAATGAAGGAATGAATAAATGCATGATGTAGTTAGGCAGCAGAATTCATATAGTTGAATCAGTTTTTACAGGAGAGAAAATCAGATGTTAATGTCAAGGGTTTATTTAAACTTTTGAAGATATCTAGGGTAATCCTTGTATAGTTAATGGAAATCAAGGAGATGAAAAAAGATGTGAAGATTTTGAGGTAGAAATGATATAGTTGTTTGAAATACTCAGATAAGATTACTTTGGGACATCTTTGTGCTGATGTCAAAACGTTGAAATTGTAAGTCTAAATAAACATCAAGAGAAATTTCAGATTATAAAATCTGACAATATTTATGCAGAGAAAATCAACTAAACTGTAGAAACATATTCAGAATATTAGCAAAAGGAATTAAAAAGAGAGAAGTTCTGAAAAATCAGTACATCTAGACTGAGGATAAAATTACAAAAAATATCAGAGTAGCTTTATAGGAGACATGACTGAGATTTGCAATGAGTCTAGAAGCCAGAAAAGAGAAATTAAGGAATTTATTTGCAAAATAAGTTTGAAAAGAGCATCAAACACTGCCTCAGTTAAGGCTTTTATACAATAAGTGATCAACTCTACTAAATAAAGAACATCATTTGGACTGTATAAAACCTTTGTCAAAGCACCATTAGCAATACCATATTGGGAAACAGAAGAATCCCTCTAGCTAGTTTTGAGATGCTTAGGCTTTGAAAATCTAACTTCATGATTAACCAAACTGCATAATTTCGTCATTGAGTTTATGTTAAGTCATATGAAACAAGCCTAAAGGTTTAGAATTATTCTGCAGTTTAAAAAAATTAACATGAATATTTTTAGGAAGATATGCTTATACAAATATCTCATCTTCTGAAGATATTGAAGAACAGTGTTGAGATTTTATTTCACACGTATGAGATCTTCCAGTTACTCAAATAGAACAGATGTCCAGCGATTATTTCTCAATACCATCCTAAATATGATGATAACCAGTGGCTGTTATGTTGAGACGCTGCATCATTCTATTTGCTATTGAAATAGCAATAATATGGTAAGTATTTTCTATTATATTTGGATATTGTGCTTCATACTATTCAAACCATGCTTAAAGATCACAAAGAAATATGAACTAAAAATAACCCACTATGCAAATTTTCTAGGGCAAAAGGAAGAAAAAACAAATTTCTCTCTCTCATTCTCTCTCTCTCTCTCTCACACACACACACACACGCACACACAAACACACATACAAAAACATAGCTAAGATTTTTAAATTTTGTTTTAGAGCCTAATTTTAGCAGTGTGCAGATAAACCCAATTTTCCAAGTCTATTATGAGGGATGAGTTAATATATACAAACATGATTTACAAGTTATAAAACAGTCTAAAACCATTGTTTTATTAATCTTATTAAAATTTACATAAAGCAAGGGGAGAATATTTCTTAATCCAGCATAGTAGATCATGAAATGGAAAGTAGTACTAACAATGATTTGTTTTTATAATCTTTATAGTTCTACTCATTTTGTCTAGTTGGTGCTCACATTCATCCCACAAAGAAGGAAAAATTAAACTCTACTATTTTTCTAATTGTCTAAATGGCAATACTAATAACTACCTATAGTCATTTTCAAGCATCACATAATTATAAAGATGGAAAATAGCAAAAATATGCAGGATTGTGTGTCAATATATTGTGCCCCCAAAGTAACTTTTTAAAGATCAAAAATCAAGTGATAGGAATTGTTCCTTGATGTTTTACCATCCACCACATATTTCTTGAATTTATATGTATATCAGGATTTTTTTCTGACAAAATCATTATTTTTTTCAAAACAAAATTATTAAAACTGATTTTCTGACATTTGGATTAGTTCAGTAAAGATTTACTGAAAGCTTAGTATCTTCAAGGTAGATGTTTAAGACACTGTGATTAGTTACAAATCAATCATGTATACTTCCCACTGCTATCTCCCTTCCTCTAAATATCACAGTTTCTTAAGTTAAAAAATGAGATAAGTATTTATAAATTGTTAATAATATAAATCATAGTTGTATAAATTATGTAATAAATATTCAGATAAAGTGCTATAGGACTGTGGGGGATAAAGATGAGACATTTTTCCTGATGAAAGTGATGTGGGAAGGAATCTAGAATTAGGTAGAATTTGGTAATAGCATGAAAGGGAAGTCAATGCAGACAGGAAGATAAAGGACAGAAGGTGTGAATGGTATTCTTCAAAGACCAGACCCAAGTGAAAACTTCAGAGATTTGAGATTAGACTCAGAAAATTCACAACATCTATCTATAGAATTGCCTACATTGTGCTGAGCAAAGAACAACCCGAGAGAACTACTTTGAACACTCACTATAGACACATGTATGTGGGGCAGTCACATCAAATAAGTGGAGGGTACTTTTGAAAAGAAAAAAATATCAAATTATATAGAGATGGTATCAATTGATAGCACTGATTGTGAAACAGAATATTATGCAAACTAATATAAACAGTTATGTAATGGATTTGACACTTAAACTTAATAAATTCTTTACCTGAGATCTGCCTTTTTTCTGCTAAAAATGAAAGGAGACTTTTATCTGACATCATTGAAGACTAATTTTAATAGGTGTCTTTGGAAAATACGTATTCATCTATCTTTTCTTAACCATGAGGCAAAAATGCATCTTTTTGAAAAATTGAGCATAAATCAGAAAATATTGGGCAGCTGCATTCATGACAATTTAGAGAATTTGGAAGCACTTCAGGACCTTAATGACTATGTTCCAGTTTTCTGATTTATCTTTGAAGATTTATTAATCAGAGGTATATTCTATTTTATGCATATTTTATATTCTTTGTCAAATTTCAGTCATCCTCATAGAATTGTAGTTTTATAAAAGACAGATACAGAAATTAGAATTTAATACCTAAGAATAAGAAAATTGTGTGCCTTATAAATGTTATAATATGTGCTCTGCATAAATAACAAATGGTTCCATGGTATTTGGATGTCTTATGCTGATATTTCCCAGCTCTTTTCTTATTTTACTTAAAAACCAATGATTGCTTTTCCAGAAGTTCCCTTGTATCAGGTGGCTTCTCTGTCCAGTAATTAGTTTGGCACTCCCTTGCCCAACCATTTTGAACCTTCTTTCTGATGCTCAAAATCATGTAAAATATGGTTACATGTTTCCAAAATATTTTTTCCCTCCTTCAAGTCTTTATCATTCTAGTGAAGTTGCTCAGTTGTGTCCAACTCTTTGCAATCCCATGGACTATAGCCTACCAGGTTCC
The DNA here is from genome assembly GCF_002263795.3 of Bos taurus. NCBI lineage: Eukaryota > Metazoa > Chordata > Mammalia > Artiodactyla > Bovidae > Bos > Bos taurus. Next base: position 47,567,281 of record NC_037333.1, on the reverse strand, counting down.
TCCATCCATGGAATTTTCCAGGCAAGGGTACTGGAGTGAGTTGTCATTTCCTTCCCCAGGGGATCTTCCCAGCCCAGTTATCAAACCCAGGTCTCCTGCTTTATCATTCGCATGATTTCAAATCTGATGATTTTCCACACCATTTTCAGTATATGTCAAACCTACTTATGTATTTGTCCATCACGAACATCTATTCAACTAATCTCTACTATCTGAACTTTTTCTATTATTCAAGACCTACTTCTGATTTAGGTGGCTCAGTGTTAAAGAATCCACTTGAAAATGCAGGAGACACAGGAAATGCAGCTTTGTTCTCTGGGTGGGGAAGATCCCCTGGAGACTGAATTGGCAATCCACTCCAATATTCTTGCCTGGAAAACCTGATGGAGAGAGGAGCCTGCTGGGCTAAAGTCCATGGGGTCCCAGAAGAGCTGGATACAGCTGACCACGCACACATGACAGGACCTCTGCTTCACTAGGCTGTTAAGAGATTACTAACTGACTGCTATATTAAAGGCAGAATGCACCTAAATGTTATCCTTGCCTTTACAAATCTTAGAGTTTAATCAGAACAAATCAAAAGAATGCATCAGTAAGTTTGCTGATACTTAGACTTTTGTGAAAAAGGAATTCTGTGGCATAGGAGTGAGGGCAAAACCAAACAGTGTGTGTAGGAGGGACCATATTCCAGGAGGCAAAGGCTCTATTTTCAGGCAGGATGTTGGGCACATGAGCACTGAGCGACTTCCCCAACCCTATCCCTAATAGAATAAACTATGCTTGTGACACAGCTATAAAAAAGTTATTTATTTGAAACACAAATTCAACTGGTATCCTGAATTTTTTTATTTTCTAAATCTGGCAACCCTATTGATAACTGAGTGACATTATATCAGAAATGAAAATATTGACTTTTCCTTCACACTCTATTTGGATCACGGTATCTCACATTTAATGTTATTGACATTTGGGACCAGACAATTCTTTGTCGGGGGTTGATCTATGCATAGTACAGCAAAAAGCAGTATTCTTGGCCATCTCTACCCTTGAGATGCCAAAAGCATCCACCCAGTTGTGATAGTCAAAAAAATGTCTCCAAATATTGCCTAGTTTCCCCTAAGGGCAAAACAACCCCCATTTATACAGACATAGAGTTAAAGATACACTGATTTAATGATCAGGCTTATTCAGGCCAAATCTTTCTCTTTCAATTAGATAATGGCACCACACAAAAAAATTACACACTGTGGAGCTGTTTAAATTAGTTGCACTTTATTCAGTGTGTAATGTAAATTTCTAGCTAATCTATTTGCTGATACATTTGACTGTTAAGAGCAGACCATGAAAAACCTTCTGTTGCATGATCCTTCTGGAAAAATTACTAACTCAGTTCACAGCACCAAACTAGTTAGGTGTCAAAATATTTAGTCTGACAGGTAAGATACTTGCAGATCATGACATGCATGCCCTACACACTTCTACATGTGCATATGGTCAACTGAGACTGAAATACTCTTCCATGGCTCATTGGTCTTTGATGCAGTCATGATGAAAGTTTCATAGTGAGCCAGGGTGCAGTTTAAGATGATTAAAATAACAAGAATACCTGCTGAGGTCTGTTCTAATACAGCAAGAAAAACAGCCATGGGATAAGGATGAGTGAGAGAAGCAAGGGATGATGGAGCTTGTTCAAATTTATGTTACTATCAAAGAGGGTATAAACTCTAGGGTGGATACTTCATCTGTTTCCATCTTTGTTACATCTTCTGAAAGAACCTAGAACAGTATATGGCCCATAGAAGGTGCTCAATAATATGTTTACTATTAACAAAAGAATGGATGATTACTTATTTCATTATTTATTATGACTTTTCATTATTTATTATGAATGAAATGCAATAGACGGAGATGACACAGTCACATATAATATTGTTAATTCAGCACCCTGTCCAATGAGAGACAGTACTTTGCTTGGCAGATAGCAGTACCTTGCCTATACAGTTGTCTTGATTAAAAGAGAAATAAAACTTTTAACATGACTATGCTTAATAAGAGACTCTGCTCTTATCAGAATTAATATTATCATTCATTAAGACAGATTGCAGGGCTCTAATTTCAACCAGACACACTAAGTTTGCTAAGTGGTATTTTGTAACTCTTAGAAAGAATTTAGGTGTAGAGATAGATAAAACATAAATCATTGCATGCATTTACTCTGAAACAATGGAGCAACTTCTAGATTAAAATGTGTATGAGTATGTGAGAGAGAAAGAGAAAGCAAGAACTTGAGAAAGAAGTTATTTCATTATTTGAGGGGAAAATTTATGTGCTTCATATTAAATATTACAAAAAGAAACGAGCAAATTTTGCCTTAAAAATGCTGGGACAGTGTTCTGGGTGTACTGCTCACTTATTCTAAAGCTGGTAAGATTTTAGTAGTGCCTCACAATTTTGCATAATACAGTTAGCTGTGCTCTAGTCTTAGATGCATTAAAGGCAAGTAATTTCTCAAATATTAATGTTAATGAGGTTGATTAAACCAGTTTTATCATTTTAAAAACATCTGTTGGGCATGACTAGTTGGAAAAAGAATAGTGATCAAAATTTCTGAAACAACCCTTTCATATTTTATTATAAAGAAGCAATTACCCTATAGAAGTATAAAATGAATATAGAACACAATTATGGGTTTTTTTATTATTCAGATTTCAATGCAAATATTCAAAGACAAAAAAATTAAATTTATACCAGTGGTTTATAAATCCTGTTTGCTACTCCGTTTCCCCTTCATATCTAAGTTAGAATAGACATTGCATATTTTCAAGAGCAGAAGAGAGAATGTTTTCTTCCACAGGCACTAAATTTGTGCTTTCATTTTCAGCCCTGCACTGAAAGATATTACCAAACCGGCAGCATAGTGTGAAATAGGGCAAATATCCTAGTGGAACCAGCTTGTGATAGTCTCAAACTCTTGTGTGCCTCAGTTTCCTTAACTGTAAAGTGGAAATAATAGTAACTCGTGGGCTCAAGTGTAATGATGTTTACAAACTGTTTAGGACCATGTTTCAGTTCAGTTCAGTTCAGTTGCTCAGTCATGTCTAACTCTTTGTGACCCCATGGACTGCAGCACACCAGGCTTACCTGTCCCTCACAAACTCCCAGAGCTTACTCAAACTCATGTCCATCAAGTCAGTGATGCCATTCAACCATCTCATCCTCTGTCATCCCCTGCTCCTCCCATCAATCTTTCCCAGCATCAGGGTCTTTTCTAGTGAGTCAGCTCTTCGCATCAGGTAGCAAAAGTATTGGTTTCAGCTTCAGTATCAGTCCTTCCAATGAATATTCAGGACTGATTTCCTTTAGGATTGACTGGTTTGATCTCCGTGCAGTCCAAGGGACTCTCAAGAATCTTCTCCAACACCATAGTTCAAAAGCATCAATTCTTCGGCAGTCAGCTTTATGGTCCAACTCTCATATCCATTCATGTTTACTGGAAAAACCATAGCTTTGACTATCGACCTTTGCTGGAAAAGGTTTGGCAAATAGTAATTGACAGAAAGCTACTGTTATGTGGTTTTCAAAAAAGTTTAATCCAGGGCTTCCCTGATGGTTCAGTGGCTAAGACTCCAAGCTCCCTGGGTTTGATTCCTGGTGAGGGAACTAGATCCCACATATTGCAGCTCAATATCCCATGTGCTGCAACTAAGACCCACAGCAGCCAAATAAATAAATAAAAATAAATACTAAAAATATCTCAATCTGGATACAAAAATAATCTTTTGATTTTAAGTAAATACTTTCAGCTATTATATAAGTATTTTATGGTCTAATATATTAAAGCGTTCCTATTTTGATTATATGGGAAAACAAATACAGTGACTTCCTGGGTGGCTCAGTGGTAAAGAATCCATCTGCCAATGCAGGAGACATGGGTTTGATGCCTGGGTCAGGAAGATCCCCTGGAGAAGAAAATGGCAGCCCACTCCAGTATTCTTGCGTGGAAACTCCCATGGACAGAGGAGCCTGGTGGTCTACAGTCCATGGGGTTGCAAAAGGGTCAGACATGACTTAGCGACTAGACAACAACAATAATGCAAATATAAACTCAAATATATATGAGATATTGATGTTGCCATTTGTTGTGTTCTAAATAAGTTCAAGTCAATACATTTAGCTCAAGACAACTAAGATTTATGGAGCAAGTATCAAATGACAGAATTTATGCCCAGCACTGTATAAATAAAAATCATCAGAATTCCATTGAAGTCACAGCTTTGGTTGTGAAATAGAAGCAATCATTTTACTTTAATATGCACAGCAAAATGTACCTAATTTCTCTAAATTCTAGACTATAAAACCTAGACTCTGGTGTTTACCATCTCTATATTGGAAAGGTCATTTGAGTGTGTGCCTGTGTGTGCACATGTGTGTGTACTTTGTTTTGTTTCTTTGATGATGGAAACTGCATTTCCAAAGATTAATGTTATCTTGATTCCTAGAGCAGCTAATGAAAACAGAGGCAGCTTTTAAACCATCAATTCTTTTCCATCAACTATGTATCAGCAGATACATTCATTTAATCACCAAGTATTTATTGAATACCTATTTGACATTCTGATAAAAGCTGAGAGAAAGACTCCACTCTTCCAGGGTTCAGACTCTATGGGACCTACAAATATATACCATATAAACACACTTATTAAACACAAATATACATATGTGTGTGTGTGTGTGTATACATGTAGACAGCAGGTGCTTCCTCTATCTCACAAATTAAAATTTTACCAAAAGAAGAAAAATAAAATGTTTGTGTACATTCAGGATATCTGTACCTTCTCATGAGAAAGCATCCATTCATTTGTGTAATAAATATTTATGTGCAGCCAGACACTTTGCTGAGTACTGGTTACAAAGAGACAAAAAAAAAAAATCTTGTCCTTGGCTCAAGTTGATCTCAGGATTTCACTCTAGTGACAAACAATGAATAAACAACATTAAATCTTGGAGTTTGACACCCCTCTTCCATGTCTGTCGCCACCCACTAACATAGATATTCTTATATAATTCAACTCTTGAGAGTCACTGATCTTAAAGTGGGAGATAGACAATGAAAGTAAATAAATGCAATAAATGCTAGAGGTATTATGGTAGAAACATTTACAAAGTTCAATAGCCTCACAAGTGTTGGTTTGAATGATTTAATCTTGCAAAAGGAAGGTGTTTGACATACAAGAAATAAATGAGTGGACTTTTGAAATAAAATTTTAAAGGTAAGTAAAATAGTCTAACCTGATTTCCTAAGCTATTGATGGTGGAGAAGAGGTAGGCATTTAGAAAGCAGGAGTTATGCTGTCTGAGGTTAACATAAAGCATAGATGAGATGAACTTCAAGTGGTGTGGTGTGAGTAGAAAGTAATTTTTAAAGAAAGTGGAGAAACAGAGCCTAATTTTACACAAGCACACACACACGCACACACACACGTTTATACCATGTACTGAATAATGTGGGCTTTTCCTAGTGGGTGACATTGAATTATTTTAAATTGGCAATAAAACAATTAAGCTAGTTATTTTGAAAGACTTCCGTGGCAGCAACATGGAAGCTGCATTACAGGAATGTAAAATTTCAAATCAAAATTGCTACATGATGATTTCAACAAACTTGTTGAGTTAGACTATAAGAAAAAGGAAAGCTCGAGCATCCAAAAATTCAATTAGTTTTGATCATAGGCAAATGAGATACAGACATAAAAATATTTTGCTCTCCTAGATGGAAAAGTATACTTGATAGTCTTCTTCAAAAGATTTTACAATCAGTTGTTAAGGGACTGGCACATGGAACATTTGGGAACCAGTTCTTTGACTTCTTCCTTTGCCATTGTAAAGACAGAATGTAAAACCTTTGATGAACATTCCTGTGAAACAAACTTAACCTGTTAAACATCTCAACTGAAAAAATATCTTGTTATGCTATATTCTTATTCACAGCTTTCTAAACAAAAGGTCAAATATTTTATTTTCAGGTTGTCATATAAGAGCTGCAAGAATTTTAAAATAACTGGCAACTTGTGCATAAAAAGTTGACTTAAAGATATCTGCTTATACAAAAGCTAATACATATGTAAATTTTGTCTGAATGTGAATTTTGCTTACTTACCAAGATTCTTGGACTGTTAGTTTAATTCATAGGGTAGTAGAATTCTCTAGACTATTTTTCTTGCTATATTAAGCATGTTCCTGAGACAAATACTAATTCAGCATAAAGATAGCAATTTCAAGGAATAAGTCCCAGAGAAAAAGAAGCTTGAATGGAAGATAAAACCTGTTAAATTTCTAGTGAATGTGGAGAACATCTTAAAAGTCTAACAATGTTTGGTAATGTTTAAGGTTATAAATTATAGAATCAGTCTTCAAAAGTGACTAGTTGAAAATTCATTCTGCTTCAATGATTATTAGATATTTAAAAACTATACCTAATTTGGCATCAGTGACTTGTAATCTATACATAGAATTTAATTTTTTTTTCAAAGAGTACCTTTGAGTACACCCATGGAGCTCATCGGAAAACACATGTATACCTGTGGCAGATTCATTTTGATTATGGCAAAACCAATACAATATTGTAAAGTTAAATAAAATAAAATTTAAAAAAAATAATGATAATAATAAAAGAGTAATGTAAGTTTCTATGAGATAGCAGTATAGAATTAGTAGTAATCATTTTTCCCCTAGCTACTATGGTCAGTTGTTAATCCATAAACACCTTAATTTTTCTTTCATATTTCAATATCACTTCCTAATCTCTCTTAACCATCTCTTTCACCAACATTGGAATTTACTTTTTCTTAGTCTCCTTTTCCATTTTTTTCCCCTTTTTTCACACTTTAAAAATACACAGTTACATTACTTTCATAGATGTATTTCCTGGTCAACATTGCTAATTCAGTTCACAGAATCAGAAGTTTTCATCCAGTTTTAGAATAGTAGAATTGTACAATTCAACTGAATTATGTAGTTGATGCCAAAACACACAGAAGTCTTTGAATATTTTTTGGTCTCTAATGACAGTGAACTCAGGGTTTCTCTCGAAACTGTCAATTCCACTTTAGAATACTATCTTAGAGAGTTTTGCTTATATAGAGAGATGGTTGTGTTTCCTAAATCTTAAAAACTGTATTAGCTTACTTGGGCTGCCACAATGCAGTACTACATACTGAATGGCTTCAACAACAGAAATCCACTTCTCACATTTTTAAAGGCTGGAAGCACAAAATCAAGTTACCAGCAAGGAAAGTTTCATTCTCAGGCATCTGCTTTTGTCTTGTAGGTGGCCACCATCTCACTGTGAGTTCCCATGACCTCTTTGTGTGTGCATGGGGAGAGAAAGAAAAAAAGAAAAATAAAGAAGGGAGAGTGAGCTCTGTGGTGATTCTTCTAATAAAGATCCCAATCCTATGAAATCAAGTGAAAATGATTTCACTCAGTCGTGTCCGACTCTTTGCAACCCCATAGACTATGACCCACCAGGCACCTTTGTCCATGGATTCTCCAGGCAAGAATACTGGAGTGGGTATCCATTCCTGTCTCCAGGAGATCTTCCTGATTCAGGGATCAAACCCAGGTCTCCAGCATTGCAGGCAAATTCTTTACTATCTGAGCCACCAGGGAAGCCCATGAGATCAAGGTTCCATCTTTATGACCTCATTTAACCTTAATTACTTCCTTACTCCAAATATAGCAACAATGAAGATTAAAGTATCAGCATGTGTATTTGGGGGTACACAAATACTTAGTCCATGAAATATACAAGTAAGACCCCTTGAAACTGTATGGAAAAGTCTATTTTTCATACCCTATAACTGCTATAATTATTTGAAACATGAGATGTTCTTTTGTTTTCATACATCTCCCAGTAGCTACAAATATTCTTTCTAGAACATTTCATTGGTACATTTCCTACAGCATTAGTTATTAATTCACATGTTTCTTCTCCGTTTGAGGAGCTATGGAAAGTTCTGAACACTGCTTTCCTAATCTACTATACCCATATCCAAGAAAAAGTAAGTATAGCAGAAAACAGTTCAGTGAATTTTCCACAGACAATGGTTCACAAAAAAATAAAAATTTTTATGGAAACTAATCTAAAAGGAGTCTCCCCGTGTGCTGCATAAAATATTAGGTTGCCATGTTTTGTGAATATTGATGAGAAAAGGAGGAAAATGTTCACTCTGAGAAGCTGTTTTCTTCCATACCAAAGTTGATAGCTGGCAGTCTGGCATCTTTGTTTACATCCTGGACATTAAACCTGAGCTATAAATATACCTAATGGGGTTTTCAATAGTTTTGTTTATCTCCCTGAGGACAGAAGAAACCTGATGCTTAGAAATGTCAGATCTTAAACCTTGTTTCCGTGAGCTGTTTTTATTTATGTTCCATCTCGTGTTTCTCTGACACACACACAAAAGTCAACTTCAAAAGCTATTTGTCATATTTGAAATTCTTAAGTATTTAAGCTTTAGTTTGAAGAATCACCTGGAAAAATGTAGACAGGCAGCAAGCACATCTAGCACATTAAACCCACACTATGACTAACATTTTTTACACCACAGTTTTGTATTCCAAAACACCAAGCAGACTTGCCATTATATAACATCATAAATATAGTGTTATATTGTATAACATTATAAAACATTACTTTCTTCATGTTCTACTGTGAAGGAATTTTGTTTGTGCATACCATTGTAATATTTTTAATAACTTCAAAGATTCCTATGACATAATTAACAATTTTCCATATGCAAAAGTTCTGGGTGATGAATAAATTTCATCCTGAGTTTCAAGCATAACAAATATGTTTTGTTCATACATTATCAAAGTCAGGGTTTTTAGACATATTGTCTATGTCAATAGACACTGAATGTTTATTCAAACTATCATTTATATCACTGATTTATCCTCAGTGATAGATCAGAGTTGCTGAGCTTAGACATAGAGTACTAGAATGTTGTAGTTATAAGCACCTTGGGGTAAATTTTCAAATCATTGATTTTGCAGAAGTATTTTAGAAGTGAAGTCATGAAGCTAGTGAGCAGCATAGCCAAGGAATTAAGCTAGCATTTCTATAGGTTAATACAGTAACCTGCCTTGGACTCTTTCTAATCAGCCTTATAGTAAGGCTATTTTCTTATAATTTTTCAGAATCACCTATTGGTTTCTAATAAACTATGAAATTATTTATTCATTGCTTATCGTGTGCTCCATTTTCCCTTATATATTGTAAGTACAATAAGGCAGGATTTTTTTACGTGTCTTATTTACTGATATATCCTTAAGTGGTTAGCAAGTGATCAATAAATATTTACTTAAAGAATGAATGAGCTAATTGTTGTTGTTAAGTTGCTAAGTTGTTTCTGACTCTGGGACCCCATGAACTGCAGCATGCCAGGCTCCTCTGTCCTCCACTATCACCTGGAGTTTGCTCAGTCATGTTCACTGAGTCAGTGAGGCTAACTATCTAGTCCTCTGCCACCCCCTTCTCCTTTTGCCTTCAATCTTTCCCAAAATCAGGGTCTTTTCCAGTGAATCAGCTCTTTCCAGCAAATTATTGGAGCCTCAGCTTCAGCGTCAGTCCTTCCAATGAATATTCAGGTCAATGTTGATTTCCTTTAAGATTGACTGATTTGATCTCCCTGAAGTCCAATTGACTCTAAGAGTTCTCTCCAACATCACAATTCAAAAGTGCCTGAAATATATGTAAACTTGTAGAAATCATTTTTATCTTATTTCACATATATTTATTTGGTGCCTACTTATTCCAAAGACTGTCAAGATATTAAAACTGTAACAGCCTCTTCAGTCATGGTGCTTAAAAATGCATTGAGAAGGCTGAATATTACACAAGTAATCATGATTAATAATTGACATTTTAAAGCCAAATCAGTTGTCATTTATGTCAGTTCACATACTGTTCATACTGTGATATTGCTTAGATTATTAAATAATACTTCTTATTACAGAAAGCCAAATGGTTTATTGAGTTGGTAGAAATAGCACATTTAAGACTTTTGTGCAATTATCTTTGTTTATCCAGTCATGGCCTTGATGTCAAACTCCACCATGATTGAATTTTCATATCAACCCTATTTCCATCTATATAACACAACTCTGGTACCCTGAATGCACTCTCATCGGTTAAATGTCAATCAGAGGTTAAGGGAGGATTCCTTTAGTTCTAAGGGAGGATTCATTTAGTTCCACCAAGGCAGTATTTTACCTGAGAATCTCATCTTAGATATCTGGATACCAACAATCCAGTCCAACTTCTCTTTCAATGAGTATTAAAAAGTTACATAAGAGGAAATTCTAAAGTCATTAAATCTATTTCAAGAAAATATTCAGACTTGTGAAAAGCTTGCTTTTTAAATATCCTTTTAATATTTACTTAAATTATTTCACAGAAATTCTCTCTTTTCCTCTATCTCCCTCTTATCTTTAATTTTTATCAATCAGTTACTCTGGAAATGACATTGTTAATATCTCAATTAGAAACTTATTGCATTATTGCAATGAAATTCTGATTTTGGACCATGGATTTTAAATCTTTATAAATAGGCTCAAAAACATCTGTATTAATAAAAATAGTAACCATTACAATCAACATATTTTTGCCAACGAGAAATAAGTTTGCTTATTCCTGTGGCATAACAATCCATGCATCCAGATTTATAAACTCTTGGAAAGCATTTTCTGCTTCCTGCTGGTTGTGGAAGTGTTTTTCCTACAAAAGTTATCAATTAGCTTGAAGAAGTAGTAGTCGGTTGTTGAGAGGTCATGTGAATATGGTGGATGAGGCAAAACTTCAAAGCCCAATTCATTCAACTTTTGAAGTTCTGGTTGTGTAATGTGCAGTCAGACATTGTCTTGGAGAAGAATTGGGGTCTTTCTGTTCACCAATGCCAGCTATAGTCATTGCAATTTTGGTGCATCCCATTGATTTGCTGAGCACACTTCTAAGATGTAATGGTTTCTCAGGGATTCAGAAAGCTATAGTGGATCAGACTGGCAGCAGACCACCAAAGGGTGACCACAACCATTTTTGGTACAAGTTTGGCTTTGGGAAGTGCTTTGGAGCTTCTTCTTGATCCAACCATTGAGGTGGTTTGCTGTTGGTTGTCGTATACAATCCACTTTTCATTGCATGTCACAATCTGATCAAGAAATGGTTTGTTGATGCTTTGCAGTTGTTGCATAAATTAAGAGAAGATGACACTTAAAATTGATGATTATTTTTTATTTCTTCTCAGCCCATGAGGCACCCACTTATCAAGCTTTTTCACCTTTCAAGCTTGCTTCAAATGCCGAAGAACCACAGGATGTTTGAAGTTAAGTCCTTTCTTTGACAACTTTTTGGGAAGTTCTAAGAGGATCAGTTTCCATAATCCTTTCAATTTGCCATTGTCACTTCCAATGGCTGGCCAATGTTCTCCTCTTCAAAGTTTTCATCTACTTTGCAAAACTTCTTGAACCACCATTGCACTGTATGTTTGTTAGCAGTTCCTGGGCCAAATGCATCATTGACGTTGTGAGTTGTCTCCACAGCTTTATGATCCATTTTGAACTCAAGTAAGAAAGCTGCTCAAATTTGCTTTTGTCTAACAGCATTTCCATAGTCTAAAATAAATATAAAGTAAACAGCAGGTAATAAGTTATTAGCAAAAAAACATAAAGTGAGAAATTCACATCAAAATAATATATAACATAACCACATTCATTTAAATTGTATTCCAATATCAAATGACAAATTTCAAAAATGCAAAAACATTATTTTTGCATCTGGACAGGGAGGCATGGTGTGCTGCAATTCATGGGGTCACAAAGAGTCGGACACGACTGAGTGACTGAACTGAACTGAACTGAATAATAAGCCAATAACGCTTGTATTTTCAAGTAAGGAACTGACTTGAGTTCTCATAACATTGGGAAGAATCGAATAGTATTTGGAGTTGATTAAATGAACTACTGAAAGTTTTCAATCATTTGATTATGAACACAGAATTTAATGTTGTACACAATATGGTCATAATTACTGAAATTTTTCTTTTTTAAAGCAGAAAATGTGGAATAATTCTAAACTCAATATTATGAGAAATGAATGTCTTCACTAGATATTTTGTAGGTGATGCTATCTATATAATTCTAAGAAGAAGTAAAGATAAATAATTTGCCTGTAATTTAACATTAATAGTCAATCCATGTTCTCTAACTATTCAGGCCAAATTTATAATATGTTTGCAAATTATAAGGGTTATAAGCCTTCATTGTTCACAGATGTAAAGATGTTGGGGAAAATATTGTTCATTAAGGAATTTGTAAGCAACTCAGACTTGTTATATAATTTTTAGACAAAGCTAAAATCATTTGTGAAAATCATTTGTGAGTAAATTGAGTCTTTTTAGTTTAGAAAATAGTAAAAATTATACATTTCCTCAGAAAGCATTCAGCATGAATATAAATATAATGTTCTCTGTTTCCACACACACACACATACATACATATATACAATCATAAAGATACATTAAAAGTAATATATAGCATTGAACATAATTTAGAGTATTGTCATCAGTGGAATTTGAAATAAATTACCTTAAGTCAACTGCCAAATTTATAACTGGTAGACATACATTTAGATATCTAGATGAATTATTTTATGCATTGTATTATATAGCTAATTTATACATATATGACATGGGCTTCCCATATGGCTGAACAGTAAAGAATCTGCCTGCAATATAGGAGACATGGGTTCAATACCTGGATCAGAAAAAACTCCTGGAGGAGGAAATGGCAACCTACTCCAATATTCTTGCCTGGAAAATCCCATGGACAGTGGAGCCTGGAGGGTTACAGTCCATGGGGTTGCAAAGAGTCACATATGACTGAGAGACTGAACACATGCACATACACATTCATATGTAACACACTACACTAAAACTTTGCAAACTGAAGATCTGAATAAATCTAAAGCTTATATTAATGTATTTGCAGATATTTATAGCTTAAATATATGTAAGAAATGGTTAATATGTTGATGTATTTGTATCCTTACTTGTTATTTCTTGGAGTTTAATTGTCATCATTGCATAAATGTCATCTTGAATTAATCACTTTGGCTTTGGAAGATAAGATGTGACATAAACTGGCAGTTAAATTCTTAGATAATAGTCCTAGCTCATGCAGCTCTACTGCCCAAAACATTTTAATTCTGAATTGCTAAGTACTACAACATACAAAAATTAATGACCAAAATGTCTGACTGCATGTGTGCACACTAAGTCACCTTCAGTTTAGTTCAGTTCAGTTCAGTTCAGTCGCTCAGTTGTGTCCGACTCTTTGCCCCATGAATTGCAGCACACCAGGCCTCTCTGTCCATCACCAACTCTCGGAGTTCACTCAGACTCACATCCATCGAGTCGGTTGCCATCCAGTCATCTCATCCTCTGTCATCCCCTTCTCCTCCTGCCCCCAATCCCGCCCAGCATCAGAGTCTTTTCCAATGAGTCAACTCTTTGCATGAGGTAGCCAAAGTACTGGAGTTTCACCCAGGACTGATCTCCTTTAGAATGGACTGCTTGGATCTCGTTGCATTCAACTCTTTGTGACCCTATGGACTGTAGGTCACCAGGAGACAAGAATACTGGAGTGGGTTGTCATGCATTCCTCCAGGGGAATCTTCTTTACCCAAGAATCGAATCTATGTCTCTTATGTCTTTTGCATTGGCAGGTGGCTTCTTTACCATTAGTGCCATAGGGAAGCCCATATGTGTCTCACTACCATTTAATTTAAATTTTAAAAACTAAATTTGAGAAATAAAGACTTATGTTGTAATTTTCAGGTCAAATGAGTTCTGGCTCTGGCAGATTAACATAAACTCACTTAAATTTCATATTATGCATTGATTAATTCTATATCGTTATTTTCTCATTCCCACCACTTACCAAGTATAGCATGACATATAATAAAAATTAAAAAAGACTAAGTCCCATTATGACATAGCTTAATAGTAAGAATATTTTTCTATTGTTTTCATTTAAAACCATCTTTTTAAAATGTGTGAAATACTGCATTACTGGAATAGCACAGAGGGCCTAAAAAATGTGACTCTGATTGATAGTATTACTGGGAAGTAAATATTCACCTTCCCCATGCAGGGTCTGGGTTTGTGACTTGCTTTGAGTAAGTGATGTATAAGTAGGCATGACATACATCATGTGGGCTCTTGCTCAGTGTTACTTAGACTCTTGGCTACTCTCATCTGCAGTAAGAAAACTACACTCCATGAAGTAGTGCCCTTTCTGCCTGGGTGGGTGAATGAGGACGTGTCAACAGACCTGGAACAGAGTATCTATAGTTTATCCACAGGACTAAGGATGAAAGATGAATGTGTGTTGTTGTAAACCACTGAGACTTTGGCAGTATTATCTAAGCAAAAATTAATGAAAGAGTGTCTCACAATAGCAACAATAACAAAACAAAATAGAAAAACCATAACACCCTTTCGAATGTCACAGAACATGGATTATGCTAGGACTTCCCTGGTGTCTCAGATAGTAAAGAATCTGCCTGCAATGCAGGAGACTGGGGTTCAATCCCTGCATTGGGAAGATCCCCTGAGGAAGGAAATGGCGACCCACTCTAGTATTATTGCCTGGGAAATCCCATGGATGGAGGAGCCTGGCAGGCTACAGTCCATGGGATCAGAAAGAGCCAGAAACAACTGAAGCAACTAACACTTACCTACTTGTGGATTATGCTATAAAATAATATTTAAAGTTGTATGGCCTAAAGGTTTATAAATGGGGATATGTGAAAACTAAAATAAGTTATTTGACTTAAAATGTATAATTGAACTCCTTTTTTTGTAGGTTATCTGTCCAATCAGCTTATATTTATTTAAAGCACAGCTGCAAAGAAAAGTTAATCCATTTATTCAATGCTAATTCAATAAATATTTGTTGTGACTACTGCAGTTTAGTTTCTGATGCGCTTAAACAAAAATAGAGATTTTAATAAAAACAAACTATAATCTGTAAACATAATGATTGCTGTTTTCCATTCCAGATGACAAATGTTTGCCTATTTCTTGTAATTAGATCTATTTGAACATAGATATATTAGACATCTAAATGAAACTATAAGAATATTTTGTTAGAGTCAATACTGATTTATTTTATAAATATCCAATAGTTTAGAGTAGTTGCATTAATAATAATGAAAATAATAAGTACTTGTATTTATTTATCTCATTTAGTATTCACAACTCAGGCACTGTTGCTATATGCATTTTCTAATTTCACATACATTTCCTGAGTTTTGATTGATTTCCCCAAACAAAACCTGTAGGATTGTGATGAAGTTTCAGTTTGAACAAATGTCCTTTGATTCTCCGATTGTTTCGATCACTCACAGAAGATTTTTTTCCCTTGACTTAGTGGCAGCAAGTGAACTGTCCTGCATAGCTAGTAAATATCTGAAGAATAACCAACTGTGATATTAATTCAACTTCATAAGATCTCTTTATCTGCATAAATATGCCCTAATTTCTACATGGTAGTTTGCTGCTGCTAAGTCACTTCAGTCATGTCTGACTCTGTGCAACCCCATAGACAGAAGCCCACCAGGCTCCCCCGTCCCTGGGATTATCCAGGCAAAAGTACTGGAGTAGGTTGCCATTTCCTTCTCCAGTGCATGGAAATAAAAAGTGAAAGTGAAGTCGCTCAGTCGTGTCCGACTGTTCGCGACCCCATGGACTGCAGCCTACCAGGCTCCTCCATCCATGGGATTTTCCAGGCAAGAGTACTGGAGTGGGTTGCCATTGCCTTCTCCTACATGGTAGTTTACAGCACTCAAAATTCAAATTTCAACAAACTGACCTTTTATTTTCTTTTCCACTCAAAAGCTATGACTTTTGCCCTCATGCAGTTTTCTTGACATTCTGCCTGTGAGGGCAGAGTCAGAGCTTACATTTTTAATCTAATTAAGAGCATTTTTAAGACTTCCACAGCATTTTGAGGCTTAGAATGAATCAAATTTCATTTCCTCATTTTATGGAAATAAAATACAAGTCTTATGACTTCACAGAGTATTGGTTTGTTTTGTTTTGTTTTTAACACATCCATCAGAGAATTTTTTTAAATTTTTGTGTTCACTTTAGGGAAAACAATTTATGTATTTCCCAGTTTTATTTTGAGTAGATTTAGTTGCTTTAATTCCAATCGTATTATGAAAGGTCCCTTAGAAAATAGCATGAACATGGAGTTAAGTGAAAACAGGAGAATAGTGGAAAACTATTTGAACTCACAACCCAGTATAACTGCATCTAAAAAGTTGCCATTAGACTTCAGCTTCTGGTAACACATATTTCAATGAGTTTTAATATTTAGTTCATTCTTACTTTGAACCAAAACCTGGATCCCTGAAATATCTGCTTCTGATCATTTATTTTCCAATCAGAAATCAAAGCAAACGATTCCTCTGTACAATGCCACTTCATTGATTTTAAATCGCTGAGAATACTTCTAACCTAAGTCCCTTAAATTCCTCTACTGCATCTCATTATAACTTATATCCTGTCCTTGATGATTAAACTGCTAGAGTTTTTTAAGTTTGTCAAAGTTATCCATGATATAGGATGCTCTTTACCAAATGAGCGCTGAGAATATAGTTGGGAGTATAATGTAGAGTTGTACAGCCTTGAATTACATAAACACTAATTCAAAATCAGCATGCAGCTTTTTTAACCCCTCACAAGAAAAGCTATTAAGTAATTTGCCCATAGAACTGAAAAAAAAATTAATACAGTAAATGAAAAGGTAAAAAGTATAACAATATAATTTTTCATATTCAATTACTACTCTGTTTTCTCTTGAGTCACAAAACTTAAAATTGTATATATATAAAAGGAAAGACCACTCAGACATGTAAGATCATGGTTTTGACATTAGTTACAGAAACCCAGATTTATTTAGTACAGGATAACTCTAACTCAACCTGACACAAGGTCTTTGAATTTTCAGCTGCCAAAAATGAGTCCGGTTTTTTTTTGTTGTTGTTTGTTTGTTTTTAATTTGGGCTTAGTAAAATGATTAAGTCAAGCTTACACAGCTAGATAGTCAGAAGGCCATATGTGCTTTTATATCCTGCCATGTTTTTGGCTACAATTTGGTATTTCTAGTTGGCAATCACCTGCTCCTCTCTAAGACAACGAATCCTATGGCTGACTCCAATACTGACAATAGTGTCTATGATCCCAGGTATCTGATCAACAGAGATGGTGAAATTAATCAGATCTCTGGAGAGTAAGCATGGTGAATAGCAGTGGATTAACTCTGTAACTCCAATGATATCTCAAGTCTGAACAAATTTTAACAACCTTCTGAGTCTCCGTCACCACAACCACCTTGTCCTCCAAGACAAAAACACATGGAAGAAATTTCTCCTCATCCCTTCTGAGACAATGCTGGGAAGTTAATAGAGTTCCTTATAGAGTTAAGAACTGCTTGTTACAGACAGTTTTCTCATTATTGTAAAGCATGTTAGTTTGGTTTTCCTGTAAGTTCTCAATCTTCTCTTGGTATTAGTTACTGGGGTACCTGATAATTCACCTCAAATATGTCCCTTGGCAGGTATTTACCAAGCTTTTTAGACATTAAGCCCTTTTTTCTAAATCTAGTTACAAATCTGATTTACCTATGACTCAGGGGATGGAGTAGATAAACAGAATAAGACATTATTTTAGTACTTCTTTATGAGCTTCTGTTTTATATTTTAATATTTAATGCTTCTCTTCAGCTTGCTCTTTTCTTAGATATATGTTGTTTTCATTTTTCTTCAGCGACTCTATTTTTCCTAAGAGTTAATCATTTTTATGGCTTTCATTAGTGACTAAAAGGCAGAACACATAAGCACAATATTTCTTGTACTTAACATCTGACAAAAATGCAATGTTTGATGACTACCATAATGCTACCAACTCAAGTGTTATTTCTCTGGGAAAACTAATATTTCAAGGACAATGTAAGGGACCGATACGAATATGAAACACTAGCTAATTCAGCCAGTTTTCACACTCACTGAATCTCCTAACTATAGGAGATATTATTGATAGTGGCTAAAATATATGTGACATATAGGCTCAATTACTCTCTAAGTACTCACTGTACTTAGTGGTTCTGCAGTTCATTTGGAAGTCTCAGGTTAGGAGAGTCTTATGATTCGTAATGAAGTCAATTTTTGCTGGATAGCTCTGTATGTTAGAGGTTCATTTTAGTGTTATCTCTTTGCAATCTCACTTTTTACTCCTAATATACCCCTTTGTGTCACACAGAGGGGAAAAGTCTAATTCTCATATCTCCTGATTAGATATCATTTCACCACTGAGTCTTCATACAACCTAACCTAAAAGTTATCTTTCCTTCATTCTTATAATATATAACAAATAAAAGAACATAGCTTAGGTTTAAGAGGTCATACTCTGGACCTAATATCTGGGAGCTTCACCATTTATAAACTATGTGAATTTGGGTAAATTATTTAATCTTTCTATCTCAATTTTATCTCCTGTAAAATGTGAATAATAGGATAATTACAATAATATATTTTTTATTAGATTGGCAAGGAGAATTGAATTATTTTGTCCAATAAAAGGCAAAAATATTATTTCAAAATGCATATAAAATAAAGCATGTTTCAAACAATTTTTAAGAAAATGGAAACCATTAGGCTATGATCTCTGACATTAGAATATTTAGCCAAAAAAAACCAATAATAAATATATAATTTGAAAATTATTTGATAAATGATTGGAAATTAAGTAATACATTGCTAAATAACCCATGAGTCAAACAGTTTATAATTATACTGAATGCTTAGTCATAGCTGAAATTAGAAGTATTTTGAGCTGATATATAATAAAAATATAATTTTGGAAAAGCATTAGGGTCATGAAGAGAAAAGATATTTACCTTCAAATACATATATATATTTTTAAAGGAAGACAAATTATCTAATCATCCATTGCAAGAAGGTAGTAAAATAACAGCAAATTATTTTGAAAGAAAGATAAGGAAAACAATGAAAAATAGCATAAATTATTAAAAAGGTAGACTCTCCAAACCAAAGTTTGATTGGTTTAAAAAATTAGTGAAATGATCCCTGTCAAAACTGAGAATAATTGTGTAGGCAAAAGGAAGTATAATGATTGGGTGTGGGATATAAATTGAGCAAGTAAAGTAAGAATATTGGGAGGAATGATAGGTGTATTTCCTCCTGACCTACCTACTGCTCTTGCAAATTGATCCAATATACACTGCTTTATGTCCTAGTCCCAAACCAAAGAGCTAGGAAGTTTATGTCTACTCTTCCGTTCTCCCATTGATAATCCCAAATTATTTACCAAAGATCACAGGAATCTACCAACATATGAAGTTCTTTCTCTTTATCTTCAATGATTTCATTAGTGATTTACAATTTTGACTAACTCAATTATTAAGCACTTGAATAAACATACTGATATTTCTCATAGTCATTCTGGAATCACAATTCTTTTTTCTATTCTTTTTTTTTTGCAAAATATATATATTATTTTTTTTTTTATTTTATTTTTAAACTTTACATAATTGTATTAGTTTTGTCAAATCTCTCTCTCTTTCCCCTTTGTTCTTCAATTCCTTCCACCACTTCCCTTGCTACTTTTCATCACTCCTTGTTTTTTTCTTCCTCTCTTTACTTCCTTCCATAAAGATTTAAGAAGCATGCAGCATCTGACAGGACCCTAGGGATTTCAAGTTGAACAGAGGAGTCCCTGCCATCAAGAACCTACAGCCAGTGAAGATAACACAAGTAGAAGCATGAAAGACAGATACAGCATTTCTTTTAGCATCAGCTCTCTGAATGTATCATCACATTTTATCATCATAGTAACCCTCTGGTACTAATATCACTTCCACTTTACAAATGAAAATACAGTGAAGAAGATAAAGAATTGACCTATGATTTTGCTGAAAATGAGTACTGAAACAGGGATTAAGCCTAGACAATCTGTAAATATTACTACTATAGGCAAGCTTCCAAATTTAAGATCATGTACAGGACTTCCCAAGTGGCCCTAATGGTAAAGAACCTGCCTCTCAATGCAGGAGATATAAGAGACACAGATTTGATCCCTGGGTCCAGAAGATCTCCTGGAGGAGGGCACAGCAACCCATTCCAGTATTCTTTCCTGGAGAATCCCATGGACAGAGGAGGCTGTCCTCTGTCCAGGCTATGACCATAGCCAGTCCATAGCCTGTAGTCCATGGCAGGCTACAGTCCTTGGGGTTGCAAAGAGTCAGACACAACTGAAGCGACTTAGCATGCACACATGATCTTTTCATTTTTACTGAATTCCATCTCATTTCTTTCATGGCTCTCTCATGCCCAACAACATGTGGGACACGTGACAATCTGTCCCACAAAATGCACTACCATCAGAATCACAAGTTTTGAAAGACTGCTGATATATCAGGTTCACAAGGCCAAGGTTTAAGTTATATGCTTGCCATTTCTCTTTTCTTTTTGGACCTCAGTACTTCCCTGGTAGCTCAGATGGTAAAGCGTCTGCCTACAATGAGGAAGACCCAGGTTCAATCCCTGGGTCAGGAAGATGTCCTGAAGAAGGAAATGGCAACCGACTCCAGTATTCTTGTCTGGAAAATCCCAGGAATGGAGGATCCTGGTAGGCTATGGTCCATGGGGTCGCAAAGAGTCAGACATGACTGAGCAACTTCACTTTCACTTTCTTATTCTAAGACAGAGAACTTTATTTTTTTGAGATGAACTGATTTTTTCCCTATATTTTCATCTTTGAATTTCCCTGATATGCAAATGTGTAAAATATTTATTTACTTACAAGTTTGGACTCATATGCTATAACATTGGAAATATATATTGTATAATGTTTTTCTATTTAACTTATCTCTTTCCCTGAGACATGGAGGGAAGATGTGGTGGAAAAGTTGAATGCTGGGAAAAGTTGCATAAGTTAAATATGAGAAGCAAACAACAACAACAACAAAATTAAGAAGGTATCTAAAGTGATGTTGAAGTTAGTAAAAACCACAGAAATTTAAGAAACAAATATATGAAAGCCATGGAACACTGATATTAAAATAGCTTTGGAAATATAAAACCAAGAAAATAAACCCTGGATAACAGTATGATTAGGTGGTTGTAAATAAATTAGTGGATTATATTTTAAGATTTGTGATTGTCTGTGTCACTTTACTTTCACATGTGTGTAACAAAGCAAACCACACCGAAGCCAAAAACACTCATGTAATTTATCCTTTCTTGGGTTGATAAATTGAAGTCGGCTTAGGTGGAAGGTGCTAACCTGCATCAAGCTCAGCTGAGTTCAGTTGCACTACTCAAGCATCAGTTTAGCCTGCAGCCAGTTTGGCTGGAGGCTGGTTCATTTATGTTCACCATAGGCAGTTTCTCTTCCTTTAGTCGGCTATCTTAGTCTTGTTTACATACCCCTGCCAAAAATCTGCATGTGGTTTTTTAGTCCCCATCATAGGCAATTATAAAGACATTGCCTGATGAGCCTGAGGGAAAAGGTGCCCTTCAAGCACCAGACTTGGGTTACAGCCAGTGCTTTGTAGCTTTTGAAGTGAGTTGTGGTCAAGGGCACAGGCCCCACAATGCTCTTGAATTTATCTGCATTTCTAGCCCCGGTGCCTCCATTCAGAGGCCTCTTTATCTAAAGGCAGAAACCAAGATCTTTGGAAAGACCTCTATGTAGAGCAAGACAGGAAAGATACACTTTGAAGACATGTTTCCACTTTGACTCAGTACTTAACACTTTTGTCTGTCTCCTCTGTGTCCCTTCCACCTCCACCACTTGCTTGAACTCCAGGTCCATAAAACTACAAGAAACTTTTGGTTGGGGCTCTAGCAGTGAGGTGACCCCTTAGATCTGTGTTGATCCATCTGGCCCTCGGCCCTCAAGGAAAAAGGAAAAGTCCAAGCCTTTTTAAGTTTAGCCTCTTCCTTACATTATTTCAGGAAGCAATTAAAGATTTGACTGCCCTCTTATTCTGACTTGTCTTAATCGGTTAGTCCCACACCTGGCAGCTCAGCTCAGTTCAGTTCTTTGCAGCTCAGCTCAGTTCAGTTCTTTGCAGCTCAGCTGAGCTCTAGACAGGACTTCAAAGTGCAGGAATGAAATCGAGACCCAGATTTCCAGCTCAAATGATGTTGCCTTCTCAGTTTGGTCAAGTCAGTCACCCTGGATTAAAGAAAAAGAGACTCACATAATGGAGGAACTATAATGAATAGTAGACATTACACATTCTACAATGACATTCTGGACACTGTATTTTATGGCACAATTCAGAGCTCTATCATCTGCTCTTTCCTATTTGTTATTTCTTGTTCGTCAGTTGTATTATTCATCTGTTCAAATATATTCATAACTAAAAGTATGACTACAGTGTAGAATTTTAATTCTGGGACCAGAAAAGTAAAGTCACAGAATCTCCAGATAGAAAGGAGAAGTAAAACTGAGGGCTCAAATTCATAGCTAAAAAACTGGGAGTGATACTTTCAAGAGGAAAAAATTAGTTTTAAGATTGTCAGGTGAGTGTATTCTCCTTGGTTCTGTCTCATCTTAACAAAAATTTGAAGCGACGGACCTTAGAGAGTTCAGCGTGTCATAGTTCTTGGACAGACCATCTTACAGCTCTCAGGTCTTGAACAGACCATGTTATAGCTCTTAGACAGATCAGTGTTACAGCTCCATGTTACAGCTCTATTTTATTTAGAAAACAGCAGGAAAATCCATCCTCACGCAAGGCATGAGGGTATGCTGACCCAAAGATGCGAAGAGAAGAGAGTGGGGAAGAGTACCAGCGTGCGGGGGTGGGGATGGGGGGGCGGAGAGAGAGACCCCTGGCCCTTTGGCTCCTCTTTTTATATGTTTTTTCCTCCCCCTGGACCTGCTCTATGTAAATTGGGATAGCAAGGAGTGCTGTGTGTTCTACCTGACATCCTCACTCCAGTCCTTGGAGCTTCCTTTGTTCTATTTTTGAGGGCTTTTCCTTTCCTTGTCTTTTAGCCACCACCATTCTGGACTCCTGTTTCCTATTCTAACTACCTAACAAGGTAATAGTCATAGAAGAAGGCATAATATTGTTTTATATTATCCCAAAGGGAAGAATTATATAAAATGTACAAACTAAGAAATCAAGATTAAATTTTTAATATGGAAGACATTTGTAACAATTACAACCTTCTGAAAATAGAATAGAGTGACTTGCAAAAAACTGATGGAGATGTAGAGTGACTGAAATATCAGAGATATAAAATGAGAAAACTTTTAATATCTTTTACAATCTGCTTCTTTGGTTTTATGTCCTGTCCTTTTATTTTTTAAATCTACTTTTTCATTAAGCTTTTCTTACTCCATCAAAACAAATTAAAATATAAAATATAAGTAAATGAATTGTTTTTAGAGGAAATGAATAGAAAATTAAATTATGTTTCACATACATGTTAATTATTTAGAGATGCACTCACCAGGTTTATGTGTGCATGCAAGTATGTGAGTGTTAAAGTATACATTGGAAGGAACTGGAAAGTGGAATATTTGTTCTCATTACATGTAGCCTGCATTCCTTTTTAAAAAGGATATGATTTTGCCATTGATATAAAGCTATACCTTTATC
This sequence comes from Bos taurus, assembly GCF_002263795.3. Taxonomy (NCBI): domain Eukaryota; kingdom Metazoa; phylum Chordata; class Mammalia; order Artiodactyla; family Bovidae; genus Bos; species Bos taurus. The sequence goes on along the minus strand of NC_037333.1, from coordinate 47,543,518 downwards.
AAGGTAGATGTATTTGGTATTAAGGTAGCACTTGACTTCAGAATAAGGTGCAATATTTTTGTGCAGTTTTAGGAATTCTTTCAATTTCTGAGGAGCATATTTTACTAACTAAAAATTATGTTAGCATTAACTCAAATGAAATTAACCTTTTGACTTTTGGCATTACTATATGTGTAAATGTGAGCACACTACACTTTAGCTTCTTCATTAGTAAAGTGAGGATAATAAGATTAACACTATTTTAAGATTTTTGTGTTTTCATTGACAAAATATGCAAAAAAAAAGTGCATTTTGCATTATAGCTTACAGAAAATAAATGACCAATAAATGTTATTTGCTTATAACTATTGTCATCATTATAGTTACCATTACTTTAATTATAAAATTATATGATATAATAATGCAAAGTACAGACTTTGGAATCCATCATTCTGGGTTCAAATCTTAGTTCAATCACTGAATAGCTGGTGACTGTAGATAATTTAAGTCATCTATATTTCAGTTTTCTCATCTGTAAGAGAAGCATCATATTACCAAGTTATTATAATTGTGTGAGTATTCAACTGATTGATGTAAAATTCTTAGAATTATGACAGTGGTCATGTATAAATGTGAGAGTTGGACTGTGAAGAAAGCTGAGGGCCAAAGAATTGATTCTTTTGAACTGTGGTGTTGGAGAAGACTCTTGAGAGTCCCTTGGACTGCAAGGAGATCCAACCAGTCCATCCTAAAGGTGATCGGTGCTAGGTGTTCATTGGAAGGACTGATGTTGAAGCTGAAACTCCAATACTTTGGCCACCTGATGCGAAGAGCTGACTCATTGGGAAAAACTCTGATGTTGGTAAAGATTGAGAACAGGAGGAGAAGGGGACGACAGAGGATGAGATGGTTAGATGGCATCACCAACTCAATGTACATGGGTTTGGGTGGACTCCAGGAGTTGGTGATGGACAGGGAGGCCTGGTGTGCTGCGGTTTATGGGGTCACAAAGAGTCAGACATGACTGAGCAACTGACTGAACTGAACTGAACCAAACTGATGGCAGAACCATAGCAAATACTCCAAAAGGTAAATAACTATTATTAGACTTACTATGATGGAATTTGCTTTTTATCATCATTGCATCAGAAGAGGTAATTTCTTGAAGAAACGGTAATCAAGACTGCAGTCATGAGTTTTTTTGTTGTTGTTGTTAGTTTTCTTCATAAAAGGCATCTAAATATTCCTATAATTTATAATTTATTGATCCACATGCTATGTAACAAATAATACAACACATGGAAATAAATGAACCAAAAATTATAAAGCACAATTATATACTTGTGTTGGTTAGAGCTTTTATCAGTAATATTCTGTTAAATATTAGATACTTTAGCTTCTTTCTTTTTTCAATATTTGTTTGTCAAAAATGTGTGAGAATCAAGGTTATAGCAGGAACTACAATTTCCTGATCTATTTTCTCTTTGAGCTTACAGTCTAACAAAATAGTAAAATATTAAAATCTTTTAAAAAAATATATGTTGGTGTCTAGTTTTAATTATCCTGGAGATGTTGATGTAGTAATAAAAAAATGAAAAGATCTAATTTAGATTTAAAGTGAAAAAGAAAAAAAAACCTAGAATATCTTTATACTTCCTCATCTTAATTTCTCCTTGAATCAATCACTTATGAAACTTTTCCACAATATAGCTTCCAATTCTGTCATCACAACATTCACCTTTTATTGAGAGCCCTTACCCATTCTTCAAAACGGAATCTTTTTCTAATTGTTTATAAGTCTCACTCTCTCTAGATCATATTTTCAATGAGGGCAGTGGCCCATGGAATTAGTTTCATGGAATTATCAATTGTAGCATGGACTTAAAGAAAGTAAATGGTTTCATTAAGTGGAATTATAGAGATACCATTATTCATCCATGACTTAGGACCTGAAATACAACAATAATTTCTATGTTGAAAGAGTAAGCAATTTCTAGTTAAGAAATAAAACTTAAATTATGTTCACAAAATAAAGTCACATTCTCTGCTGTTAAAAAAGAGAGGTCATAGGTTATTCAATAAGCCAATTGGCTTATAATTTGCATGTAATCTGATTACATGAAATACAATCTTCACTTTTTTTTCATAAATAAATTGTACTACTGTATTGGCCTGTTTTAATTTCCCTAGTTCTAGAAACAGGCATGAGACATGGAGGGAATGCTTTATGATCTTTGAAAAGCCAGTATATGTTATTTCAAAAGTGTTTAGAATAGAAAAAAGAAAAGGAAAAAATAAAAAATTCCCTTAGGTAACATTTTTTTTTCCAAATACTAGTGTGGTAATAGCTAGACCCACATTATTAAAAGGGTTTATTGATTTTTTTTTTAGAGAAGTAACCTAACAATTTCATTCACAACATTTTAAAGTATAGGAGTTTATTTCACTTGCATCATGATCCTGTGAGAGTTTTAGAGATTTCCCAAAGGCTGTGACATAAGTCAGGAAATCAAAACAATCTTCCTGAGATTTTCTAAACATTGTCCATTACTCCCATTGTTCATTATACACTCTGCTGCTACTAAGTCGCTTCAGTCGTGTCAGACTCTGTGCGACCCCATAGACGGCAGCCCACTAGGCTCCCCTGTCCCTGGGATTCTGCAGGCAAGAACACTGGAGTGGGTTGCATTTCCTTCTCCAATGCATGAAAGTGAAAAGTGAAAGTGAAGTCGCTCAGTCGTGTCCGACTCCTAGCGACCCCATGGACTGCAGCCCATCAGGCCCCTCAGTCCGTGGGATTTGCCAGGCAAGAGTACTGGAGTGGGTTGCCATTGCCTTCTCCGATTATACACTCTACTATAACTCTTACTTTGATTTCATTTCTCAATTACCTTAAAAATGATTTAAGAATGAGTCTTATATATAAAAACAAAATACCCTTTACTCTTTTTATCAGTAGAGTGTGTCTAGTTCTATAGATGTATCACTTTTGATGTTTCTAATGGTAACTTTTTTTGAGAATGCACAGCAAAACCATGCAAGCCACACCAATAGTTTATCTTCTAGTATCTACCAATGATTAGAGTTTTGAATCAGAAATAAAATGAAATAACTTTTTAAATTAATAGGCTGCACAAAGGGATTACACATTTCAGCCAGCATATATATAATATATATATATATATAGTGGGTGTAATTACTTTCTCAATAAATGAAAAATACACACCATATCAAATACTCTGAGTGGAATACATTAAACCATTCCTAAATTTGCAAATGTTTCTATTCCATTTTTAGTTACTTATTATTATTATTTGCTTAATGCTTATCCTAATATATTCAAATTGGAGTAATCATAAGACAAACCCATGTAATCATCATTTGGTTCTGGAATATTCTCTGTCAATATTTCTGCCAACTGACTGATAAACTACTTCCCGAATACAGCATTTTTAAAAATTTATTTGAATTAAAATATAGAGCCAGTCTGAGTGTCTATAATTTTATCCAGTAGTCAAATTAATTTGCCTATGTTTTGATTTATTTATTCATTTAAAATAAAATGATTGATTACCAAATTCTAGTATTATAAATGATGAGCAAGACAGACTGGGTTTCCATTCCCCTGAAGATTTAAGTCTAGTGAGAGTATTGATCAAATAATTCACAAAATAATGAGAAATTACAAGTATGATAAATACTTGAAGAAATGGTTTAGATTCCAGGGCAATCTTTTTTTTTTTTTTTTTTGGCAATCTTTACTGGTTGAAGAGAAGTTAATGGAGTGAAGGGGGAAAGGAGAAGTCAATGTGAAGAACTGGTATTTATAAAGGCCCTTTTGGAATACAAGAAAGCAGAGCACAGATTGGAGAGACATTTATAAGGTGAAATATGCATATGGGTAGGTCATGAGGAGGAGTCAAAGATTAAATTCAAGTCTGTGTACAGTGGAACAGAATGAATAGTGGTGGTAGCATAAAATAAATACAATAAATACAAAAGTTTAATGAAAACTAATAAAAATAAAATAAGATACCAATAAAATATGAAATTTTAAGTAGCACAGAAATAAGTAATCAAGACAAAAGTTGATTTTGGGTGGCAAGACTGAAAACGGTGAACAAACCTCTAAAATACCAACCAGGAAATAAAGAAAAGAATTCACAAGTCAGTAACATTATACATAAAAAGGACATCTTAACTATAGTGTGGCCTAACCTGGAAAATGGCCGAGCAGAAGTATGTGCGCTCATCTTCTCCTAAGAGATCTCTAAAACCGCAACTTGCTGCTGAGCAAGCATCGACTAGAGAATGTTGGATCCCACCAAAAAAAGATACTCCATGTACAAGGGCAAAGGAAAAGCCCCAGCAAGATGGTAGGAGGGGCGAAGTCATGTTTAGAATGAAACCTCTTACTTGCCAGAGACACTCAGAGGGCTCAAACAAGCCTTGTGCGCACCAGGATCCAGAGACCCCACAGAGACAGAGCCCGAACTGTGTTTGAGTATCTCCTATGACGGTCTGGGTCAGCAGTGGCCTGCCACACTCATAGTAAACAAAAGAGTCCAAAATGCAGTACCTGGATGCAATCTCAAAAACAACAGAATGATCTCTGTTTCCAAACATGCAGTATCACAGTAATCCAGGTCTGTGCTCCAGCCAACAATGCTGAAGAAGCTACAATTGAATGGTTCTATGAAGACTTGCAAGAACTTCTAAAACTCACATCAAAAAAAAGATGTTCTTTTCAAGATAGGGGACTGGAATGCAAAAGTAGGAAGTCAAGGGATACTTGGAATAATAGGCAAATTTGGCCTTGGAGTACAAAACAAAGCAGGTCAAAGGCTAACAGAGATGTGCCAAGAGAACACACTGGTCACAGCAAACACCCTCTTCAGAAAACACAAGAGAAAACTCTACACATGGACATCACCATATGGTCAATACCAAAATCAAATTGATTATATTCTTTGTAGCCAAAGATGGTCAGCACAGTCAAAAAGCACAAGACCGTGAGCTGACTATGGCTCAGATCATGAATTCCTTATTGCCAAATTCACTCTTAAATTGAAGAAAATAGGGAAGACCACTAAATCAAATCCCTTAAGATTATACAGTGGAAGTGACAAACAGATTCAAGGGATTAGATCTGATAGAGTTCCTGAAGAACTATAGACAGAGGTTTATGACATTGTACAAGAGGTAGCGATCAAGACCATTCCCAAGGAAGAGAAATGAAAAAGGCAAAATGGCTGTCTGAGGAGGCATTACAAACAGCTGAGAAAATAAGAGAATCAAAAGGCAAAGGAGAAAAGGAAATATATGTCCATTTGAATGCAGAGTTCCAAAGAATACCAAAGAGAGATAAGTAAGCCTCCCTCAGTGATCAGTGCAAAGCAATAGAGGAAAACAATAGAATGGGAAAGGCTAGAGATCTCTTCAAGAAAATTAGAGATACCAAGGGAATATTTCATGCAAAGATGGGCTCAACAAAGGACAGAAATTGTATGGACCTAACAGAAGCAGAAGATATTAAGAAAAGGTGGCAAGAATACACAGAACTATAAAAAAAAATCTTCAGGACCCAGACAATCACGATGGTGTGATCACTGACCTAGAGTCAGACATCCTGGAATGTAAAGTCAAGTGAGCCTTAGTAAGCATCACTATGAACAAAGCTAGTGGAGATGGCGGAATTCAGTTGAGCTATTTCAAATCCTAAAAGAAGATGCTATGAAAGTGCTGCACTCAATATGCCAGCAAATTAGGAAAACACAGCAATGGCCACAGGACTGGAAAAGGTCAGTTTTCATTCCAATCCCAAAGAAAAGCAATGACAAAAATATTCAAACTACTGCACAATTGTACTCATCTCACATGCTAGTAAAATAATGCTAAAAATTCTCCAAGCCAGGCTTCAACAGTACATGAACAGTGAACTTCCAGATGTTCAAGCTGGAGGTATAAAAGTCAGAGGAGTCAGAGATCAAATTGCCAACATCTGTTGGATCATCAAAAAAGCAAGAAAATTTCAGAAAAACATCTACTTCTGCTTTATTAACTACACCAGAGCCTTTGACTGTGTGGATCACAAAAAAAAACTGTGAAAAATTCTTAAAGAGATGGGAATACCAGACCACCTTACCTGCCTCCTGAGAAATCTGTCCACAGGTGAAGAAGCAACAGTTAGAACTGGACATGGAACAACAGACTGGTTCCAAATTGGGAAAGGAGCATATCAAGGCTGTATATTGTCACCCCACTTATTTAACTTATATGCAGAGTACATCATGAGAAATGCTGGGCTGGATGAAGCACAAGCTGGAATCAAGATTGTCGGGAGAAAAATCAATAACCTCAGATATGCAGAAGACACCACCCTTATGGCAGAAATTGAAGAAGAACTAAAGAGCCTCTTGATGAAAGTGAAAGAGGAGAGTGAAAATGTTGGTTTAAACGGCATTCAGAAAACTAAGATTATGGCATCCGGTCCCATCACTTCATGGCAAATAGATGGAGAAACAAAGGAAACAGTCACAGAACTTATTTTCATGGGCTTCAAAATCACTGCAGATGGTGACTACAGCCATGAAATTAAAAGACACTTGCTCCTTGGAAGAAACGCTATGACCAACCTAGACAGCATATTAGAAAGCAGAACATCACTTTGCAAACAAATGTCCATCTAGTCAAAGCTATGACTTTTCCAGTAGTCATATATGGATGTGAGATTTGGACTATAAAGAAAGCTGAACCATGAAGATTTGATGCTTTTGAATTGTGGTGTTGGAGAAGATTCTTGAGCATCCCTTGGACTGCAAGGATATCCAACCAGTCCTTCCTAAAGGAAATCATTCCTGAATATTCATTGGATGGACTGATACTGAAGCTGAAACTCCAATACTTCAGTCACCTGATGCAAAGGGCTGACTCCTTTGAAAAGACCCTGATGCTGGGAAAGATTGATGGTGGGAGGAGAAGGGGACGATACAGGATGAGATGGTTGGATGGCATCACTGAGTCCATGGACATAAATTTGAGTAAGCTCTGGGAGTTGGTGATGACAAGGAAGCCTGGCATGCTGCAGTTCATTGTGTTGCAAAGAGTTGGACACAACTGAGCAACTAAAAGACGTCGGGAGAAATATCAATAACTTCAGATATGCAGATTCACCACCCTTACGGCAGAAAGTGAAGAAGAACTAAAGAGCCTCTTAATGAAAGTAAAAGAGGAGAGTGAAAAAGTTGACTTAAAGCTCAACATTCAGAAAACGAAGATCATGGCATCCGGTCCCATCACTTCATGGGAAATAGATGGGGAAACAGTGTCAGACTATTTTTTGGGGCTCCAAAATCACTGCAGATGGTGACTGCAGCCATGAAATTAAAAGACACTTACTCCTTGGAAGGAGAGTTATGACCAACCTAGATAGCATATTCAAAAGCAGAGATATTACTTTGCCAACAAAGGTCTGCCTAGTCAAGGCTATGGTTTTTCCAGTGGTCATGTATGGATGTGAGAGTAGGACTATAAAGAAAGCTGAGCGCCAAAGAATTGATTCTTTTGAACTGTGGGGGAGAAGACTCTTGAGAGTCCCTTGGACTTCAAGGAGATCCAACCAGTCCATCCTAAAGGAGATCAGTTCTGGGTACTCATTGGAAGGACTGATGCTGAAGCTGAAACTCCAATACTCGGGGCACCTGATGTGAAGAGCTGACTCATTTGAAAAGACTGTGATGCTGCAAAAGATTGAGGGCAGGAGGAGCAGGGGACAACAGAGGATGAGATGGTTAGACAGCGTCACCGACTCGATGGACATGGATTTGGGTAGATTCTGGGAGTTTGTGATGGACAGGGAGGCCTGGCCTGCTGCGGTTCATGGGATTGCAAAGAGTCGCACACGACTGAGCGACTGAACTGAACGACTAAACTGAACTGAACTACAGTGTACCAGGCATTATAAGGCTAATTTAAAATACTATCAAAGTTTATGGTGATATATTTGATAAGATAGTTATAACAAAATCTAACTTGTTAGATAACATCCAATCTGTCTTCAGATGAATTTGAGAGCCTGATAATATTGTTATATTTATTAAAGTTTTTGAAGTCATATTTTAACATCTTTTCTACAAAGAAAGGCCAGGCTTTAAAGCATATATGTCCCAAATTTTCCAGGTTCATATCAATAATGTTTTTCTGAAAAAGACTGAATACTCTGCATCTCATTCTGTGGGGCTAATATAACCTTGATTATCAATACTAGAAAAATAATGTGAGAAATGATACTTATAGGCTTACTTGATACATGAATATAGATGCAGATCTCCTAAACAAATTCAGGAAAATTTCCAATATCACAAATTAGAAAACAAGTCAATTGGTAAGTTAATGTCATCATACAGTGAGCTCTTTTAGTCTGGAATAAAAGTAGGTTAAAAATGTAGTTTAGCAAAGAAAAGGAAGAAAATGAAGAGTAGGGAATGGTCTTCTAGAGAAGTGATGTGAAATCTTATTTTGAGGATCAGGGGTGTAGAGATAAGTCCTTGTGTTTAACATTTTCCCAGGTCAATAACTCTTGACTGGGCCACTAATATTTGCTTTAATGAATCAGAATGATTCTGAAATCTGCAATATTGTCCTAGAAGTCCTGCATGCATGCATGCTCAGACACACCACAAACACATTTGTTCCTTATCATAAAAGAATTATCATACAGTATCTGTTAATTTGGACTTGCATTGAAATGATGCAGGAAAATCCTTCTGTGACTCTCTCCCAGATCTACTGAGGTCATTTTCTTGATCTCATTGTATCAGCAAGTCAAATTTTGCGATGTATTTTTAAAAAGCCAACACTTCTGAACTATGCTTTTCTTAGCTATGCAAGAATTTTTAAATATTTTACTTTTAAATGTTATTAACTCCATTAAGAGATTGAAGGAAGTAAATGTGATCAAGTTAGTAGATAGAGAAAAAGGTTCTTATAAAATTCTATATGTATTCATAATTAGGAAAAACAAAACAAATCAACAAAGAAACTGTGAACTAGGTCTTCTGGGATGTAAGTTTCAGGTGGACAAGGCATTTGGCCTATTCTGTTTATTGGTATATCATCTCAATATACTGAAACTGCTCCTTTCTCATTGAATACAATATGTTAACTGTTGATTGAAATAAAAGAAAATAATGAAAGAGAAAACTTGTACCATGCAGCATGCAGGATCTTGGTTCCCTGGCCAGGGATAGAAACTGCCTGAGCCTCCTGCAGTGAAAACATGAAGCCCTAACCATTGGACAGCAAGGGAATTCCCAAAGAAAACTTTTATAATTTGATAAGTGCTACACATTCAACTTAAAATATTGATTAGCAACAACTTAAATGAGCACACATTAGAAGCATTTCTTCTAAAGTTGAAAAGTATACCTTCTATTTCCCCTTGTATTTAGTTTTGCACTGGAGGCTTTATACAGTCCAGTAAGAAAATAAAATTAGATAAATACACTGGAAACAAAAATAGGAAAATAAAACTGTTATTATTTGTCATCAATGATTTTCTACATGGAAACACAAAGAGATATGCAGACAATTCATTATAAATAATTGAGAAGATCTGAAGGCTCACTGGATATGATTTAAAAAGCCAATTTTATTTCTGAATATCAGCAACAAATATTTGAAAAACAGATTATATGATATAATTTACAATAGCAATAAAACTATTTCTCTTGGGAATAAATTTAGCAACTAATGCACAAGAATTTTTTTATAATGAATAATAAAATAATGTACTGAAAGGCATCAAAGAATACTTCAGAAACTGAAGAAATATCTCATGTTTAGAAGGCTTAATATTATACAGCATCATTTTCCCCAACTGATCAAAGAACACCATTCGTGACCAATAAAACACCTCTGATAAAATATCCAAGCAGGGATTTTTGTGACACTTAACAAGATGAACACATTTTACAAGAAAAAGTGTACAACTAGGATAGCTTGGAAAAGACCAACAAAAGTGGAGATGCAGCATCAGTTTTTCAGGTTGCCTCTTAAATAGCATAACGTGTTAGAGTTAGTCCCCTACATAAGAATGAGTTCTGTTCAGAGAGTGCGTTTGTAAGTTCAATTCATTTATAAGTTCAACAAATTTAGCCTAGGTACCCAACTAACACAATCAGCTATATAGTACTGTACTGTAATAGGTTTCATATAAATAATGCATATATAAAAAACAAATACAAAAAATAAGTGTTTTTGATCTTACAGTATAGAAGCCTGAAAAGTCTAGTAGAACAGTACAAGGGCTGGCAATGAGTAAACGGGCAAGAATTATTGACTGGAGGAGGGAGAGGAAGTGGGAGATAGTAGAGGTGAAGGACTGTCAGCAATAAGAGACAGAAGGAAAGCTGCAATTTCACTCATGTCTCATGTTGATTTCACAGGTTCTGGTTCCTTGTTGGATTCAATTCTGTCTGCCTCTTGAACGAAATGATCTAGGCCTACCCTCATCATAGATGACAGGGTAGCACTGGAATGCATTCTGAACGGCTGCTGCAGTCTTTGTGTACTGTTCTGCATCCAGGTCCTGGGCCTCAAAAACTAACAGTGCCTCCTCAAATAAAGAAAATCCCCTAGGCACTTCCTGCATCACGAATCTCTTCGGTTTTTCAGTTACTTTTTCCTCTTGTCTCTCTTCATCCTTTCTCTGTGCCTGCAATTCCATCAGGTCTTCATTAGTAAGCTCCTCCTGTTGCACGGCAAGGAGTTCAGTATTATAAAAACAAGCTATGACTACCATCTTTTTACCTCGCTCCACTCTCCTATTTATTTTCACTTTTTTCCATCATTATCAGTTAGTTGGTGCTTCCTAGCAGTACCAGCTACATCAGTACTTTTTTTTTTTTTCTAATTTTATTTTATTTTTAAACTTTACATAATTGTATTAGTTTTGCCAAATATCAAAATGAATCCGCCACAGGTATACATGTGTTCCCCATCCCGAACCCTCCTCCCTCCTCCCTCCCCATACCATCCCTCTGGGCCGTCCCAGTGCACCAGCCCCAAGCATCCAGCATCGTGCATCGAACCTGGACTGGCAACTCGTTTCCTACATGATATTTTACATGTTTCATTGCCATTCTCCCAAATCTTCCCACCCTCTCCCTCTCCCACAGAGTCCATAAGACTGTTCTATACATCAGTGTCTCTTTTGCTGTCTCGTACACCGGGTTATTGTTACCATCTTTCTAAATTCCATATATATGCGTTAGTATACTGTATTTATGTTTTTCCTTCTGGCTTACTTCACTCTGTATAATAGGCTCCAGTTTCATCCACCTCATTACATCAGTACTTTTTTATGCTTGCTTCTGGACATCCTGGGCTTGAAATAAAATTACTGTACTACTGTACTCTATACAGTCCTATACTATAAAGCACACCCACTTGTAAAGAATTCTCATGCCTGACAAGGTACACCAGATACCTGAACTAACTAAAGTGATTGGACATGTTTGCATCGTTCAAAGTTTGCAACTTGAAGGTTTGTATGTAGAGGTAAAAAAAAAAAACAGAACTGACCAACAAAACAGAAAGAAGAGACAGACCCATACATGTATAGAAATCTGATAGATGCCTAGTAGTATGACATATGATTAGGGAAAGTACATGCACATGTACTCAATGAAGAGGGTTTTAATCAGTATTTATTTGGAGGGGGAAAGTTAAATTGGGAGCCTGACACACATTATAAATAAAATTTTCATATGTTGGTTAGTTTCTGGGTTCCCCTTTGTGTTCCACTGGTCTATACTTTTGCTAAACTTACACTCCTGTTTGAATATTTTTGTTTTGATATCATGTCTCATCGACCTCATTCAGTTTGTTTGTATCCCTTTTATTATTTTGTTAATCAAATCAGTCTGCAAGAGTGGAAAAAACACTTTTCAAGACAGTACATTCCATTAGAATAGCATTAAATTTCTGTTTGAATTGCAGAAGGAAATAAAATAATGGGAGATTAATAAGCTTGGGTTCATGAATTCAGTGGATCATAAATGGGAATATGTGAACCTTTTCAAATTGGGTGACACTTCAGTTTTATATGATTAAGGATATTTTTAATGGGGGCATAATGAATTTGGAGGCTTCCTTGGTGGCCCAGATGGTAAAGAATCCACCTGCAAAGCAGGAGACACAGGTTCAATCTCTGGTTTGGGAAGAGCCCCTGGATAAGGGAATGGCTACTCACTCCAGTATTCTTGCCTGGAGAATTCCACGTACAGAGGAGCCTGGGAAGCTACTGCCTATGGGGTCACAAAGAGTCAGACACGACTGAGTGACTAATCCTTTCACTTTCAATGTGTATATTTAGTGTATATTTGACCTATTTACTTGAATTTTATCCATTCTGCATTAGAAAATTTTAAGGCAAACACTCTTGTCTTCAGTCTTTGAAGACAAGAGCATATAAATGCTATTGCATTTATATATATTTAAATTTTAATATTTTTTTAATCAAGTAACATAGTTGTTTGAACCAGGAAATTTTAAAACAGTTGAATCCAGCAAAGTAAAATTTATTCTATTAGGATAGTCACTATGAAGAAATTCCTTAGTAAGTGAAGTTGAATTCCATTCAAGTTTGAACTAGACTGAACACTGGTCTAAACCAAAACTTTCCCTTTAGTGTTTAGAAGCCCTAAAGATTTTTGCACAGATTTAAAAAAGGGGAAAAAAAAAAAAAAGGAACTGCTGATGCATTTACATTTTAATGAAAACAACGTTTTATTTCAGCACCATGCAAAACAGTTTCTCAGAAGGTTTAATGCCCCTCTTTTTGGAGATAAAAAGGTAATATGGTGGTCTCAACATCTTTGTTCCTAAAATGAGAGGTGAACAAATATTTTTCTAGCTTTATTTTCAGCTCTAATATTTGGCTTCTTTACTATATATTCATTCATTATTACAAGACTATTTGAATATGCCTTAATACAGTGATTCTTGTTAAGATCAGTAATATACATTATTTATATGCATACATAATTTTAAAAAGGTGAAATGTGTATCTTAGTAGCTCTTCCATTGCCTAATGATTCCTTAAGAGGAAATAAGACCAATAGAGCTGATAATAAATATTCCCCTGTGATGAGTTTATTGCAGTTTAGAAAGCTACAGAGCTGACACTAGGTTTCATGCAAAAAAATAAATTTCACCATAATCATAAAATATGTATTCTCTGTGACATGCTCATAGAAGCATGACACTTTTATAAAGTTTCTTAGACTCTTCAAATCCTATGAAATGAGAGGAAATATCAATACTGTATCCAAAGAAGGTTACGCTTATTAATAAAAGTTTGTGAACTTTGAAAATTGTGGAAGATAGTGATATGTAGATTATTAAAATAATTTCACAGACCCAAATTTAATTAACTTCTTCTGAAATAAATGTGTCTTTCTACAGTTAATCTATTTCCATAAAGGGCCTGGGAGGTAAGTAAAACTTTAATCTCTGTTAGTTATTAAAAATAAACAATGATAAGCTTTGGAGTACTGTTTCCATAAAATATGAGCTGTTTGTGTCCAGATTGCTTAGATGTCAGCTTCAGAGTCTATGGAATTGTCTGAGAGTTGGCAGGTAATTTCAAATGTTGTGACATTCCTATTATATTTGAGAATGAAACAGCATAATCACCTGCAGCCCTGAAGGTAATAATCTCTTTAAGGACCAATTAGTGCTTTAACTGCTGAATCAAACCTCTTGAAGAAGGGAATCCTTGATGACATTTTGCAGATCTCCTATTTCAAAAGAGGCCCCGCCCTTTGTGATCTTTTTAGCATAATGATTTAACCCAAAGCAAACCTATATAAAGGAACATGTGCAAACTCTATCCAAAATTTTATGACATATCAGATATTGAAGCAAATGGGAAACTTGCAACATAGATTGCTTTACCAGTGCAGGAGGAAAATCATTCTTCCACTTGGATTGGATTGTATAACATAAGCTTTTATACTTCATATTTTACATTTGTATTAAATAAAAAATGTTTATTTTTTTCTAGGTTTTGAAGATGCATAGATATGAAAAAAAAAAGTTTAAAGCTCTGGGCTCCAGTACAATTTTCATGTGAGTTAAAGACCACCGATTTCAGTGTTAAAGTGAGATGGAAATATTCCATTTGTGAAGTAAATGGTAGTTTATCATTGACTTTGTCATAGCCTCACAAAGTGCAAGGCTACTTAGAAACTATTCTAGAATCATTCATTCAACATTTTCATTTTAAAGATGAAGAAAGATTATACTCATGGGGCTTCACTTTCTTTCCTCCCTGTATCATTCTATGTCCTATAGATGATGACATGCAAGGTATGTCTGATAGAGTCTTCCTAGATCACACACTCTGATCTATTTCTTCACTGATCTATCAAAATTAACCCTCTGTAAGTAATTATCTCAACTCTCTGCTCTAAGCCAACAACTAAATAAACCATCTAATGCATTATGCCTCCTGGTATAAGTTGGTCCTAAAAAATGGTATAGTTTTATTGTAGCTCTCATCCTATAGACACTGGTAAGGATGTGTTTCTGACTTTCTGGAATAAGAGGATTTAAACTGAAATTCAAAGTTGTACCACATAAACATATATTATTTTAGTTGTTTAATCACTAGGTCATGTTCATCTCTTTGTAACCTCATGCACTGCAGTGCTCGAGGCCTTCCTGTCCTTCACTATCTCCTGGAGTTTCCTCAAACTCATGTCCATTAAGCCAATGAGGCCTTACAACCATCTCATCCTCTGCTGCTCCCTTCTCCTCCTGCCCTCAATCTTTCTCAGCATCAGGATTTTTTCCAATGAGTTGGCTCTTCGTATCAGGTGGCCAAAGTATTGGAGCTTCAGCTTCAGCATTATTCCTTCCAATGAATATTCAGGGTTTATTTTCCTTTAGGATTGACAGGTTTGATCTCCATCCAGTACAAGGGACTCTTGAGTCTCCTCCAGCACCACAATTCAAAAGCATCAATTCTTTGGCATTCAGCCTTCTTTATGGTCCAACTCTCACATCTGTACATGACTACTGGAAAAATCATAGCTTTGACTAGACAGACCTTTGTTGGTAAAATCTGCTTTTTAATATGCTGTCTAGGTTTGGCATAGCTTTATAAAATCTGTCACTGTTTCCACTCTTTTCCTTCTATTTGCCATAAAGTGATGGGATCAGATGCCATGATCCTAGTTTTTTTTGTGTGTATGTGTTTGTAATGTTGAGTTCTAAGCCAGATTTTTCAGTCTCCTCTTTCACTCTCATCAAGAGACATTTAATTCCTCTTCTGTTTCTGCCATTAGAGTGGTATCATCTGTATATTTGAGGTTATTGATATTTCTGCTGGTAATCTTGATTCCAGCTTGTGATTCATCCAGTCTGGCATTTTGCATGATATACTCTGCATAGAAGCTAAATAAGCAGGGTGACAATCAATATACAGCCTTGTGGTACTTCTTTCCCATTTTGGATCCAGTCAGTTGTTCCATGCCCAGTGCTTCTTGACCTACATATAGATTTCTCAGGAGACAAGTAAGGTGGTCTGGTATTCCCATATTTTTAAGAATTTTTCCACATTTTTTTTGTGATCCACACAGTCAAAGGCTTTTGAGAGTCAATAAAGCAGACATAGATATTTTTCTGGAACTCCCTTGCTTTCTCCATGACCCACTGAATGTTGTCAATTTGATTTCTGGCTCCTCTGCCCCTTCAAAACCCAACTTGTACATATGGAATTTTTTGGTTCACATACTGTTGAAGCCTAGCTTCAAGGGTTTTGAGCATAACCTTGCTAGCATGTGAAATAAGCCCAAATGTACTATAGTTTTAACATTCTTTGGCATTACCTTTCTTTGGAAGTGGAATGAAATCTCACACTTTCCAGTCCTCTGGCCACTGTTGTTTTCCAAATTTGCTGGCATATTGAGTGCAGCACCTTAACAGCAGCATCTTTTAGGATTTGAAATAGCTCAGCTGGAATTCCATAACCTCCACTAGCTTTGTTTGTAGTAATGCTTCCTAAGGCCCAGTTGACTTCACACTCCAGAATGTCACTCTAGCTGAGTGACCACCCATTGTGGTTATTCAGGTCATTAAGACCTGTTTTGTATAGTTCTTCCATGTATAATTGTCACCTATTCTGCTTCTGTTAGGTCCTTACCATTTCTGTCCTTTATCATGCCCATCCTTGCATGAAATATTTCTTTGATACCTCCAATTTTCTTTAAGACATCTTTAGTCTTTCTCATTCTATTGTTTCCTTCTATTTATGTATATATTTTCACAATAGAAAATTAGATGCCTGATAATTAGAAAGCAGAATGATGAACAGACAACAAGCTTCGTAACAATTAAATGCAGGCATACCTCAGACAGAGTATTGGTTCAGTTCTACAACACCTTAATAAAATGAATATTGCAATCAAGCCAGTCATTCATTCCCCACCTCACAGAGCATATTATGTTTACACTACACTGTAGTATATTAAGTGTAATAATAACACTATGGTTCAAAAAAAATCAATGTATGCACCTTAATTTAAAAATACTTTATTGCTAAGAAGTACTAAGCATTATCTGAGCCTTCAGTGGGTCATAATCCTTTTGCTAGTGGAGGGTCTTGACTCTATGTTGATGGCTTCTGATTGAGTAGGATAGTGATTGTAAGAGTGGATGACTGTGGAAATTTCTTAAAACAACAAGGAAGTTGGCCACATTAATTCCTTCTTTTATGAACTATTTCTCAAGGCTGTTTAATGGCACTTTAACTACAATAGAACTTCTTTCAAAATTTCAATCAATCCTCTCAAATCCTATTTAATCAAGTAAGTTTATATCATAGTCTTAATCTTTTGTTGTCACCTCAACAATCTTCATAGCCTCTTCACCAAGAGTAGCCTCCATCTCAAGAAAGCACTTCTTTTGTTCATTAGTAATAAGCCACTCCTCAACTGCTGAAGTTTGATCACAGGATTGCAGGAATTCATTCTCATCCTCAGGCTCCCCTTCTTATTTCAGTTCTGTTGCTATTTCCACCACATCTGCATTCCTTCCTCCACTGAATTATTGAATGCCCAAAGTTTGCAGGAAAACATCTTCCAAGGCACTGCTGGTGTTGGCATCTTGACTACCTCCCAAGAATCAAAAATGTTTTTATGCTATTTAGAATGCTGAATCCTTGCCAGAAATTTTTATTTGACTTTGTCCAAGTCCATCAGTGGAATCATACCTATGGCAATATGAAACATAAGTGGTAAAAAGACTTGAAAGTTAAAATTAGTCTTTGACTTGTGGGCTGCAGAATGGATGTTTTGTTAGCAGGCATGAAGACAACATCTATCTCCTTGTGTCTCTCCATCAGAGCTCCTGGGTAACCAGATGCATTGTCAGTAAGTAGTAATATTTTGAAAGGAATCTCTTTGAAAGGGGAGTAGGTCTCAGCAGTGGGCTTAAAATATTCAGGAGACCATGTTGGCAACAGATGTTCTGTCATCTAGGCTTTATTGTTCCATTTATAGAGCACAGACAGAGTATATTTAGCATAATTCTTAAAAACTCTAGGATTTTCAGAATAGTAATTGTGCACTGGCTTCAACTTCAAGTCATCAGCTGCATTAGCTCTTATGAAGAGAGTCAGCCAGTCCTTTGAAGCTCTGAGGCCAGAAAATGGCTTCTTTCTAGCTATGAATATCCTAGGTGGCATCTTCTTCCAACCGAAATCTGTTTCATCCACATTGCAGCCATCTTAATTAATTATCTTAGCTAGATCTTTTGGATAACAGGTCACAGCTTCTACTTTAGCACTTGCTGCTTCACCTTGCAGTTTTATGTTATGGAGATAGCTTTTTTCCTCAAATCTCATAAACCAAGCTCTGCTAACTTCCAACTATTCTTTTCCAGCTCCTTCACCTCTCTCAGCCTTTGCAGAGTTGAAGAGAGTTAGGGCCTTGATCTGGACTAGGCTTTGACTTAAGGGAATGTTATGGCCTGTTTGTTTGTCTATCCAGACCACTAAACTTTCTCCATAGCTTCAGTAAGGCTGTTTCACTTTATCCCTCATGTGTTAATTAACTAGCACTTTTAATTGCCTTCAAGAAATTTTTATTTTATTTAGAACTTGGCTAACTGATATAAGAGGTCAATTGCCCAGTAGCTTGGCTTTTGCCAAGCCTTCCTCACTAAGCACAATCATTTCTAGCTTTTGATATAAAGTGAAAGACATGAGATTCTTCCTTTCACTTGAACACTTAGAGGCCATTGCAGAGTTATTAACTTCAATAGATTAGTGTTTCTGGAAATAATAAGGGACCTAAGGAGAGAGAAAAATAAGGTAACAGCCTGTTGGTGACACACAGAACACACACAACATCTATCTAAATTTGCATCTTACATGGGTACAGTTCATGGGCACCCCAAAACAGTTACAATGGTAGTATCAGAGATCATTGACCACAGATCATTATAACACATATAAAAATAATGGAAAAATTGAAGTACTGTGAGAATTACTAAAATATGACACAGAGACATGATGTGAGGTAATTTTGAAAAAAATGGTGCACATAGACTTACTCAGTACAGAGTTTCACAAAACTCCAATTTGAAAAAAATAAAATATCTATGAAACAAGAGAAGAAGAACAATAACAACAAAACAAGTTATGCCTGTATGTGTATCAGGTAGAAATATCAAATTCAAAATTAAAACAGAGTTGGAATTTAGCAGCAATATCAGGATATCAGGAAAACTATTAGAAATGGAGTAAGTTCTGCTTAACTTTTGTCTCAATGGCAAGGACAGATTATCATGGTATTACTCTAGTTTGTAAATATGTGGGTGCCTTTTGAAGGAAAAATAGTGCTATTATGTGGGAATTAATTGTAAATACTAGGTAATTCATGTGTGTGTGTGCTCAATTGTTCATTCATTTCCAGCTCTTTGCTACTCTATGTACTGCAGCCCGCCAGACTCCTCTGCCCATGAGATTCTCCAGGCAAGAACACTAGAGTAGGTTGCTATTTCCTCCTTCTGGGGATCTTCCCAACCCAGGGATTGAATTATGGGTCTCCTATGTCTTCTTTATTGGTAGGCAGATATTTTACCAGTGAGCCACCAGGGAAGTCCAGGTAATCCATAGATCTTGGTAAATAATGAAAATATCGATTAGTAGAAGCTTTTATAAGTCAGGTTTTCAAAGTACTTAAGTTTAACATAAAATAAGGCCAGTTGATTGTGATTGTGTCTCTCATCTTAATTTCATACTAGTTTTATTAATCAAAAGGATTTTGTATTATTACAGTGGATTAAACCCATTGCTAAGAACTAGTCACACTCATTTTTTTTTTCTATGTGACTTTGTTTAAAAAATATCAGAAAGAAGCTGTTGATTGATATAAAGTTGCTGAGGAAAAAGAAATGCAATACAATTTTATTTAGACATTGAAATATTATAGGGAATACTACCAATGGAGTAAAATCAAAGCATTCTGTATTGAAGTTATTGAAAGTCTTTTCTGCTGTATTAGAGATCTTTACCATGCTCACTTTTTGTCAGACTCGATTTTGTCTGCTAGGAAAAATCAGCAGGCTTCTGAGAGAATGGTTGTTGTTTAGTCATTAAGTCATGCCTGACTCTTGAAACGCCATGGACTGTTATGCTTCTCTGTCCATGGGATTTTCCTAGCAAGAATACTGGCGTGGGTTGCCATTGCCTTTTCCAGGAGATCTTCCCTACTCAGAGATCAAACATCTCCTGCGTTGGCAGGCAGATTCTTTACCCTAAGCCACCAGAAAAGCCCTCTGAGAGGATAGTAATACTTTAAAAATGATTACAAGACTCAGTCTAACCTCCAACAAGTAGTTTGCTAGATAAAAATGAAGGCTGACACCAAAGTATTTGCTAAATTAACTATGAAGGTTATATCTTTAAACTTATAAAGCTATATCTTAGATATTCTGGTTCTCCCTTTCTTACTCTCTGATACAAACACAGTCATAAATGTGAAAAGATACTGTACTCTGGTAAGGATCTCTATGAATTAATTTTCTTTTTTCTCCCTTAATTTTCCCCATAAATTTCATAAATATTAGAATTCATAAGGAGTAGTTACAGAGAAAATTAAAACAAAATAAAATGGAAATAAAAATAACAAAATGGAAGATTAACAAGAAAACACAGGCAGATATATAATCTCATGACATTAAAATAATTATTATTATAGGAAGTTATAAGAAAAAGTGAGAAAGTTTGAGTAGATACACATTACAAATATATAGACCTTAAGAATATAAAATCAACTGTCAAATGGCAAGTTGGAAAACAATTTGCTCTATATATCACTCAAAAAATTAAGTTCTTAATAAAAAACGAAATAGACAATGAGCAAATTACCAATTGGTACAACTCTAAAACCAGGCAAGCAATCTCCAAAACTACAAATAGTTAATGAACACAGTAAAATACTCAATATGACTTACAATTAGAGAAATGCAATTTTAATATCCTGCTTGTGGGAATACAAATATATGGAAACTTTCCAATGTGGCAACATTTACCCAAATCATCAAAACACCAATACTCTTTGACCCAATGATTCCATTTTAAGAATACACCCTAAGGAAATAATCAGAGATGTACACAAAGAATTACGCATAAGAATGTTTATTGCGACATTATTTATGTCAGCAAAACCTTGAGATAAGGCACAGCATCCAATACTAAAGAAATAAGGTGACTAAATTACTACAAAATAAGAGAACCCAATAATATACTGCAATGGTATGATATCATCACAATAAATTTTCACAAACTAAAAATGTTATAAAATACATAAAAGTGAAAATGTGCTGGGCTTCCCTGGTGGCTTAGACAGTAAAGAATCTGCCTGCAATGTTGGAGACCCAGGTTTGATCCCTGGGTTGGGAAGCTCCCCTGGAGAAGAAAATGGCAATCCACTCCAGTATTCTTGCCTGGAGAATCCCCATGGACAGAAGAGCCTGGAGGGCTGCAGTCCATGGGGTTGCAAAGAATCGGACATGACTGAGTAATTAACAATGCTATGCTAAGTAGCTTAAGTCGCCTCCGAATCTTTGCGACCCTATTGGACTAGCCTGCCAGGCTCCTGTGTCCATGGGGATTCTCTAGGGAAGTACACTAGAGTGGATTGCCATGCCCTCCTCCAGGGGATCTTCACGATGCAGAGATGGAGCATTTGTCTCTTAAGTCTCCTGCAATGGCATATGTGTTCTTTACCACTAGCGCCACCAGGGAAATCCCAAAATACATACTAGAAACTGTCAAATGCATGTTTTAATTTTCTTTAATTTTATATCTATACTCTGAGACAAAATAGGCACAGAGATTCCTAGAAGGAAATACCCTAAAATTTAATATTTTATATTAACTTGTGCTGTGATTATGGACAATTCCTATCTTTTCCTTTGCTTTATTTCACCATTTTACAAAAACTGTGCATTAAACTAATTCTATTAGGAAAGATACTACTTGTTAAAGAAATGTCTGTATATTTTCACTTACTGAATAAGTTAGGCAAAAAGAATTATCACTCTGAAACAAATTAAATGTGAATATGATATTAATATAGTACAAAGTGAAACAACATATTTTTATTGCTATTATATTGAAGAAAGTACAAATTACAAACTGATTACTCACTTACAAATAATTACATAAAGTAAAAATTTTAGAACTGTAGATGAAATTGCAAAAATTACAATTGAAATATGATCAGTTAATTTAAAATTGTAAAATTTATTTGATCACGTAATAGTAAGAGGGTCATGCTTGTAAAAGGATAACCAGAGTAGTGTTCATATCCTACACTGATTTATATACTTAAAAATACAACAATTCAAGTAACCATAAAACGTTCTTCAGTATTTGTTAAATGTATTTAATCTTAATACTTTATTTGAAAAAAGATGTATTTGTAAGGTTTAAATTCCCTGATAGTGATGTACTAAAAGTATATCATATTTTTAAATGCATTTAAAACTCACCACTTGAGAATTTAAATATATGTTCCAAACCAATTATTACTTCAAAAATGGAATCAAATATTTTTAGTAAAATAATTAAAATAAATACAAGATTTAAAAATTCAATAATATGAAGAGAACAGTTTTATCTATATCAGTGCTACTCAGTGGTATGTCTCTGAAAACCACTTTATGGGTCAATATTTTTTTAAATTAAAATATGTTTTTATTCAGAGTGAGGAATTTTCACCATACATACATGCAACATTCAATATGTGCTAGAGTTTGTTCCAGGCAGTCAGTAAAGAACACTGAAGTACAGTGAGGGAAGAGATAGAGACTCGGAAGGTGTCAGGACACCTGTGATAAGACGGTTGGCCAGAGACATAAAAAGTGAAAAAGACCTATGTGGGGAAAGGATGATGCTTTCTATGCAGATGCAAAGAGGCATATGTGGGTAAACCCACAAAAACAAGGAGAGAGTGGAAAGATACATGTTCAAAAAACTAGCAAGCAGCCAGATAATTTAGGATATTATAGCTAGTTAAGGACTTAGATTTTTATCTGAACAATGGAAAGTTGTTTAGATGTTTGACATGAATACCAAAAACTAAATTTCACCTAATTAAATTTCAGAAGGATAACTCTATTGGGTGGCCAATAGACTATATAATGACAATCCATGCATTGGATTTTATAATTTAGGCAATATATGATGGTTACCGGGGTCCAGCCCCGGTTGGATCCAGGGATTCCCTCCGGAGGACTGAGTTGGCGATTAGAATAGCAAAGCTGAGAGATATTAGAGGCTCATTATAACTGGTTTAAAGCTAGTAAAGTAATGCTCAAAATTTTCCAAGCCAGGCATCAGCAATATGTGAACCGTGAACTTCCTGATGTTCAAGCTGGTTTTAGAAAAGGCAGAGGAACCAGAGATCAAATTGCCAACATCCACTGGATCATGGAAAAAGCAAGAGAGTTCCAGAAAAACATCTATTTCTGCTTTATTGACTATGCCAAAGCCTTTGACTGTGTGGATCACAATAAACTGTGGAAAATTCTGAAAGAGATGGGAATACCAGACCACCTGACCTGCCTCTTGAGAAATCTATATGCAGGTCAGGAAGCAACAGTTAGAACTGGACATGGAACAACAGACTGCTTCCAAATAGGAAAAGCAGTACATCAAGGCTGTATATTCTCACCCTGTTTATTTAACTTATATGCAGAGTACATCATGAGAAACGCTGGGCTGGAAGAAGCACAAGCTGGAATCAAGATTGCCGGGAGAAATATCAATAACCTCAGATATGCAGATGACACCACCCTTATGGCAGAAAGTGAAGAGGAACTCAAAAGCCTCTTGATGAAAGTGAAAGTGGAGAGTGAAAAAGTTGGCTTAAAGCTCAACATTCAGAAAACGAAGATCATGGCATCTGGTCCCATCACTTCATGGGAAATAGATGGGGAAACAGTGGAAACAGTGTCAGACTTTATTTTTTAGGGCTCCAAAATCACTGCAGATGTTGACTACAGCCATGAAATTAAAAGATGCTTACTCCTTGGAAGGAAAGTTATGACCAACCTAGACAGCATATTCAAAAGTAGAGACATTACTTTGCCAACAAAGGTTCGTCTAGTCAAGGCTATGGTTTTTCCTGTGGTCATGTATGGATGTGAGAGTTGGACTTTGAAGAAGGCTGAGCGCCGAAGAATTGATGCTTTTGAACTGTGGTGTTGGAGAAGACTCTTGAGAGTCCCTTGGACTGCAAGGAGATCCAACCAGTCCATTCTGAAGGAGATCAGCCCTGGGATTTCTTTGGAAGGAATGATGCTAAAGCTGAAACTCCAGTACTTTGGCCACCTCATGCGAAGAGTTGACTCATTGGAAAAGACTCTGATGCTGGGAGGGATTGGGGGCAAGAGGGTAAGGGGACAACAGAGGATGAGATGGCTGGTTGGCATCACTGACTCGATGGATGTGAGTCTCAGTGAACTCCAGGAGTTGGTGATGGACAGAGAGGCCTGGCGTGCTGCAATTCATGGGGTCACAAAGAGTTGGACACGACTGAGCGACTGATCTGATCTGATCTGATAACTGGTTTACTCGGAAAGTCAATAAAACCCGTGACATCAGGTTTGCTCTGATCAAGGAGGCCACAGGCGCCCTCTCAAATCGCTGAAGGTGCCCCACCTTAGGCACCTTTTCCAGTGGTTCTTAGAAGCCCAGGCAAGTAAGTGGTCCCAGAGGATCCCTGCACTCCATTTAAATGTCCTGAAGGAAGAACAGAAAAGAAAAGGAGAGAAAAAGAAACAAGAAAGAACGACACGGGGAGACCAAACTTTGAGCAAGGCCCGTAGCTTTATTTTCAAAGGGAGCTTATATACCTTAAGTTGTGCATAGAGGATACTACTACTACTACTACTAAGTCCCTTCAGTCGTGTCCGACTCTGTGCGACCCCATAGACGGGAGCCCACTAGGCTCCCCGGTCCCTGGGATTCTCCAGGCAAGAACACTGGAGTGGGTTGCCATTTCCTTCTCCAATGTGTGAAAGTAAAAAGTGAAAGTGAAGTCGCTCAGTCGTGTCCGACTCTTAGTGACCCCATGGGCTGCAGCCCACTGCAGCCCATGCAAGCTCCTCCATCTATGGGATTTTCCAGGCAAGAGTACTGGAGTGGGGTGCCATTGCCTTCTCCGATAGAGGATAATAGGGGGTGTGAAATTATGCAAAGTCAGCAGTCTTTGATCCTTATAGAGACCAGGCTTTCTTTTCTGCAAACTTATCGTATACAAATGGTTTAGGTGATTTACATCATCTTCTGGCCAGAAGGCCTGTTAACATTTTATGACTCTGATAAAGGTTTGTCAACCATAAGACTAATTTTCTGTAAGAGTAATTATTTTAAAGTTTGGCGCCATCCTCCGAAGGTGTTAGATAAAGTTGCTTTCCTACAGGGCAAAGGTGCAGTGGGCTTACAAAAAAGGAAAGAATTTATTATCTTAAGGGTCTAAAGTTGTTAACACCAAGGCCACTATTTATTTTTTCTATATACCAACTATATTAATTAATACACTTCCAAGGATACAATACACTTCCAAGGCCCCGAGCAGGTGGACAAGGTGGGCAGGTGGCTGCTGGAGAAGGAGGTGCTGGAGCGGGCCGACATGGTGGAGCTGCTCAGGCCGCAGCCATTCGCCTAGAAAATCACCTACGAGGAGCTTGTGGAGGGCACGGGCGGCCTGGAGGAGGATACGGCCCTTCCCGAGGGTCTGCAGGGCTGGCGTGGGGGCCCCGCTGCAGGGGAGCCCAGCCTAGCGCCTCCACCTGGAGAGCAGCCTCTGGGACCCCCAGGAAGCAAATTAAAGCATATGTAACCTGAAGCAATGGCACCCAACTCCAGTGTTCTTGCCTGGAAAATCCCACAGATGGAGGAGCCTGGTGGGCTGCAGTCCATGGGGTCACTAAGAGTCGGACACGACTGAGCGACTTCACTTTCACCTTTTACTTTCACACATTGGAGAAGGAAATGGCAACCCACTCCAGTGTTCTTGCCTGGAGAATCCCAGGGACGGGGGAGCCTAGTGGGCTCCCGTCTATGGGGTCTCATAGAGTCGGACACGACTGAAGTGACTTAGCAGTAGCAGCAGCAAGGATACAATACAGGGGATGTGGAAACTTGGCAGCAAGCATTGGCTCAACTATGAAATCTTCTACTAGTTCTATTCTAACAATTTCTAACTCTCTGAGAAGCTCTATACTATTTGAATATCTTAAGCTTCCTGAGCCTCTTGCGGTTGGGAGACTGTAAACAATCCTATGTGTAGCTGTAGGAATCCAGGTAAACCTGTCAGGCAAGTTAGAGAGCCATCTGAGGGGTTTGGATTTAAACACTCCTATTATGCCCAGGAGGCTTATTAGCTAGAGCTTTAAGTTGATTTCCTTCAGAGAAAGGTGGTCGGGGATAGCCCCCCATTAATGACAGAGGAGTTGGTGAAAGTTGTAAAATAGTAAAACAGACAGGTTCTGGTTTTGGGGTAGATGTTCAGGCAGGTCCGGGGGTGGGGGGTGGGGGGGCTCAAGTCCTGACTAGCCTCTGCATATCAGGCCTCTCTACATGACTTTTGTCATGGGTGGGAACTCCTGTGCTGGCTCCCAGCAGATGGTTGCTTGGACAACGGTGATAGTAGTAGAAGAGTTGACAACGCTCAGTTCAGTTCATTTCAGTCGCTCAGTCATGTCCGACTCTTTGTGACCCTATGAATCGCAGCACGCCAGGCCTCCCTGTCCATCACCAACTCCCAGAGTTCACCCAAACTCACATCCTTCGAGTCAGTGATGCCATCCAGCCATCTCATCCTCTGTCGTCCCCTTCTCCTCCTGCCCCCAATCCCTCCCAGCATCAGAATCTTTTCCAATGTGTCAACTCTTCTCATGAAGTGGCCAAAGTACTGGAGTTTCAGCTTTAGCATCATTCCTTCCAAAGACACCCAGGACTGATCTCCTTTAGAATGGATTTGTTGGATCTCCTTGCAGTCCAAGGGACTCTCAAGAGTCTTCTCCAACACCACAGTTCAAAAGCATCAGTTCTTCGGTGCTCAGCTTTCTTCACAGTCCAACTCTCACATCCATACATGACCACTGGAAAAACCATAGCCTTGACTAGATGAACCTTTGTTGGCAAAGTAATGTCTCTGCTTTACAATATGCTATTTAGGTTGGTCATAACTTTTCTTCCAAGGAGTAAGCATCTTTTAATTTCATGGCTGCAGTCACCATCTGCAGTGATTTTGGAGCCCCAAAAAATAAAGTCCGACACTGTTTCCCCATCTATTTCCCATGAAGTGATGGGACCAGATGCCATGATCTTCGTTTTCTGAATGCTGAGCTTTAAGCCAACTTTTTCACTCTTCTCTTTCATTTTCATCAAGAGGCTTTTGAGTTCCTCTTCACTTTCTGCCATAAGGGTGGTGTCATCTGCATATCTAAGGTTATTGATATTTCTCCCGGTAATCTTGATTCCAGTTTGTGCTTTTTCCAGCCCAGCGTTTCTCATGATGTACTCTGCATATAAGCAGGGTGAGAGTATACAGCCTTGATGTACTCCTTTTCCTATTTGGAACCAGTCCATTGTTCCATGTCCAGTTCTAACTGTTGCCTCTTGACCTGCATATAGTGGATCTATTTCAAAGGCAGCCTCAATAGGTTTAATTGGTTGATTCAAAGTGGAGCATATGAGAAAGAAATGATAAAGTATACCGAGTTATATGGAGTCACTCTACATTAAAATATAGTAAAATTGAAGCTGAAGCTCCAATACATTGGCCACCTGATGTGAAGAGCCGACTCATTAGAAAAGACCCTTATGCTGGGAAAGATTGAAGGCAATAGGAGAAGGGGATGACAGAGGATGAGATGGTTGGGTGACATCACTGTCTCAATGGACATGAGTTTGAGCAAGCTCCAGGAGATGGTAAAGAGCTGGGAAGCCTGGCATGCTGCAGTCCATGGGGGTGCAAAGAGTCGGATATGACTGAGCAACTGAATAACAACAATACATTAAAATGCTGAAGACTATGGATGAAACAGATCCAATACAGTGAACTTTGTTATCACTCCTCTTGAGAGGTGGGATGTAAGTCTCCTCCCTTGAATTTGGGTAAGTCTTTGTGATTTGATTGAACATTAAATGTTGAGGAAAGTGGTGTTTGGTAATTCCAAAGTTAGATGAAAAGAAGTCTTTCAGCTTCCATCTGAGCCTGTTGGGACAGTAATCCTAGGAGTTTCCAGTCATCATGGTCCTAATACAGAGAAATCTCTCTAATGTGAGAAAGTGATATAGAGAGGACACATGTAGACAGAAAAGGCAAAGAGCCCATAGATGTCCCAACTCAGGTTTGAATGAAAACTTTCAAAGGGCTTCTCCCCATCTTTCTGCAACTCCACAAAAATTTCTGAATGAAAACACTTAGCTGATTCTAGTTGATTCACAAAGCCATGGAATATAATAATAATAACAATGTGTTGTTTAAATCTGTAAGCATTGTCATGACTTGGCAGTAAAAGAAACAGGGTTAGAGGGAAATTAAGCTTTATTTTTCACATGTTAAGTTCCAGGTGAACATTAATCATCCAAATGAAAATGTTAACTAGGTTAACAATCTCTGGAATTCACAGATATTTCATTTGGATCACTGGTCAATGAAGGCATTTATGTTTAACGCCCTTATGGGAAACGTTGAATTGTTATATCAATGGTGGATAACTCTTATTTCATGTGAGAGCTCCTACTTTTTCATTATTAATAATGAGGTTTACTATGGATTTCTGATCAATAGAAAATTTATGCAGTTTTTTTCTATTATTGGCTGAGATCTTTTCTTTTATGAGGGAATATTAATATTTGTCAAATGTGTTTTCTATATCTAGTGATATAATCAGTTTTATTTACATGTTGAATTTTCTGTTGTGAATAAAGTATCACCATCATCTCATTCTATTAAGGTTGGTGCAAAAGTAATTACAGCTGTTGAAATTTGTTGTTTGATATTGGAATACATTCTTAAATAAGTGTGGTTATGTTATATATCCTTTTAATGCATATTTCTCACTCTATGCCTTTTTTTTTTTTTTTGCTAATGATGCTGTTTATTTTATATTTATTTTAGACTAAGAAAATGATGTTACACAAAAAGTAAATTCAAGTGATATTATTATTCAAGTTCAAAACGGGTCGTAAAGCAACAGAGACAACTCATAACATCAGCAATGCATTTGGCCAAGGAACTGCTAATTAAAGTACGTGCAGTGGTGGTTCAAGCCATTTCACAAAGGAAATGAGAGCCTTGAGGATGAAGAGCATAGTGGCTGTCTATTGGAAGCTGACAATGACCAACTGAGAGGATCATTGAAGCTGTCCTCTTACAACTACAGACAAACTGCTGAAGAACTTAACATCATCTATGCTATGGTCATTTGGCATTTGAAGAAAATTGGAAAGGTGAAAAAGCTTGATAAGTGGGTGCCTCATGAGCTGACTGTAAATTAAAAAAAAAAAATCGTTTGAAGCATCATCTTCTCTTATTCTATGCAACAACAATGAACATTTCTCAATTGGATTGTGACCTGTGATGAAAAGTAGAAGTTACATGGCAACTGAAGATGATTAGCTCAGTGGTTGGACTGAGAAGAAGCTCCAAAGCACTTCCCAAGGCCAAACTTACACCAAAAATTGGTCATGGTCACTGTTTGGTGGTCTGCTGTTTGTCTGATCCACTACAGCTTTCTGAATCTCGGCAAAACCATTACATCCGAGAAGTATGCTCAGCAAATTGATAAGATGCACCCAAAACCTGCTGCAGGCATTAGTCAACAGAAAGGGCCCATTTCTTCTCCACAATGATGCCTGACCACACGTCACACAAACAATGCTTTAAACATTGAAAAACTTAGGCTACAACGTTTTGCCTCATCCACCATATTAATTTTGACCTCTTGCCAACTGACTACCACTTCTTCAAGTGTCTTAACAACCTTTTCCAGGGAAAATGCTTCAACAGCCAGCAAGAGGCAGAAAATGCTTTCCAGATCAGATCAGATCAGTCGCTCAGTCATGTCCGACTCTTTGCAACCCCATGAATTGCAGCACGCCTGGCCTCCCTGTCCATCACCAACTCCCGGAGTTCACTCAGACTCATGTCCATCGAGTCACTGATGCCATCCAGCCATCTCATTCTCTGTCCTCCCCTTCTCCTCCTGCCTCCAATCCCTCCCAGTATCAGAGTCTTTTCCAATGAGTCAACTCTTCACATGAGGTGGCCAAAGTACTGGAGTTTCAGCTTTAGCATCATTCCTTCCAAAGAAATCCCAGGGCTGATCTCCTTCAGAATGGACTGGTTGGATCTCCTTGCAGTCCAAGGGACACTCAAGAGTCTTCTCCAACACCACAGTTCAAAAGCATCAATTCTTCGGTGCTCAGCCTTCTTCAAAGTCCAACTCTCACATCCATACATGACCACAGGAAAAACCATAGCCTTGACTAGACGAACCTTTGTTGGCAAAGTAATGTCTCTGCTTTTGAATATGCTGTCTAGGTTGGTCATAACTTTCCTTCCAAGGAGTAAGCATCTTTTAATTTCATGGCTGCAGTCACCATCTGTAGTGATTTTGGAGCCCCCAAAAATAAAGTCTGACACTGTTTCCACTGTTTCTCCATCTATTTCCCATCAAGTGATGCGACCGGATGCCATGATCTTTGTTTTCTGAATGTTGAGCTTTAAGCGAACTTTTTCACTCTCCACTTTCACTTTCATCAAGAGGCTTTTGAGTTCCTCTTTACTTTCTGCCATAAGGGTGGTGTCATCTGCATATCTGAGGTTATTGATATTTCTCCCCGCAATCTTGATTCCAGCTTGTGTTTCTTCCAGTCCAGCATTTCTCATGACGTACTCTGCATATAAGTTAAATAAACAGGGTGACAATATACAGCCTTGACGTACTGCTTTTCCTATTTGGAACCAGTCTGTTGTTCCATGTCCATTTCTAACTGTTGCTTCCTGACTTGCATACAAATTTCTCAAGAGGCAGATCAGTGGTCTGGTATTCCCATCTCTTTCAGAATTTTCCACAGTTTATTGTGATCCACACAGTCAAAGGCTTTGGCATAGTCAATAAAGCAGAAATAGATGTTTTTCTGGAACTCTCTTGTTTTTTCCATGATCCAGCAGATGTTGGCAATTTGGTCTCTGGTTCCTCTGCCTTTTCTAAAACCAGCTTGAACATCAGGATGTTCATGGTTCACATATTGTTGAAGCCTGGCTTGGAGAATTTTGAGCTAGCCTGTGAGATGACTGCAATTGTGCAGTAGTTTGAGCATTCTTTGGCATTGCCTTTCTTTGGGATTGGAATGAAAACTGACCTTTTCCAGTCCTGTGGTCACTGCTGAGTTGTTCAAATTTGCTGGCATATTGAGTGCAGCACTTTCACAGCATCATCTTTCAGGATTTGGAATAGCTCAACTGGAATTCCACCACCTCCACTAGCTTTGTTTGTAGTGATGCTTTCTAATGCCCACTTGACTTCACATTCCAGGATGTCTGGCTCTAGGTCAGTGATCACACCATCGTGATTATCTAGGTCGTGAAGATCTTTTTTGTACAGTTCTTCTGTGTATTCTTCTTAATATCTTCTGCTTCTGTTAGGTCCATACCATTTCTGTCCTTTATCGAGCCTATGTTTACATGAAATGTTCCTTTGATATCTCTGATTTTTTGAAAAGATCCCTAGTCTTTCCCATTCTGTTGTTTTCCTCTATTTCTTTGCACTTCCTCAAATCCTGAAGCACACATTTTTTATGCTACAGGAATAAACAAAGCTATTTCTTGTTGCAAAAATCTATTGATTGCAATGGTTCCTATTTTGATTAATAAAGATGTGTTTGAGCCTAGTTATAATAATTTAAAATTCATGGTCTGAAACCACAATTATGTCTGCACCACCATAATAAGCTCTCTTCTGTCTTACAAAAGAGGAGCTAGAAAATATTATTTTCTGAATTGTCTCACCTAACTTGTTATAGATCAAAGACTGAGAATTAAAGGATTTTATAGAAGCTTTTGAAGACATAAAGGAGAAACCATTATTCTGAGTATCTGCAGACAGACACATCCTCATATAGTGTTTGCACTAGTTTCCAGGTGGGATTCCTGAGAATTACTCTGCTAATGCATCTTAAGTTAAGTAGAAGATCCTCCCAATGGTTCTTTAGATTTGTCACAGTAGGTCATCAGCAAACTCTTGAAAACCACTTGATTCAATAATATTAGTGGACTTTTGGTGCCACCTTCTCTGACCTTTATTACATCAACACTTTCAATAACTGTGCAAGCTTCTAATTCCCAATATTAAGGCATTTTATATTTGAAATGCAGAGAGGGCTCTGTGCTCCATACAGAATCCTGACTGACATACTGATAGATTTTTACACAGATAAATCATCTTCACATTTCTGAGATAAATCTTACTTTGAACTTGGACTGCAGCCTATGCTGCAGCCTATGCTCTGTATATTTACTCCACATCTAAGATGGAGAGATCAGCCACAACCACTGTTAATGGTGGTTGATGTTTGCCTTAGAAGTGACATTTCTCATCTGCTCACAATATATTGGCTAGAGTAAGTCCCATGGTCACACCTAATTAGAAGACCCTGACATCAGAAGGCTCTGATGTCTTCACCAGAGCCTGGAAGGATGTTGATGGACATTCTATATTAGTGAAACACTTGGTAAAACTGTCACCTTAATGAGCTTATATCTTGAGGGAAGATGTTGCAGAATAGAATGTTGAAAGTATTTAATGTTTAAGGTAGATGCTATGTTTGGAGAAGGCAATGGCACCCCACCCCAGTACTCTTGCCTGGAAAATCCCATGGATGGAGGAGCCTGGTAGGCTGCAGTCCATGGGCTCCAATATTCTTTCTGGAGAATTCCATGGACAGAGGAGCCTAACAAGTTACAGCCCATGGGGTCACAAAGAATCAGACACGATTGAGCGACTAACACTTTCACTTTTTCACTCCTATGTAAGTGGCCCAAGTTTCCTTTATTTCAATTTGGACAGAAGAGAAGTCTGAGGGCAAAGAAATACAGAAATGTTTCAAATCTTGGGTTGGGAAGATCCCCTGGAGTAGGAAATGGTAACCTACCCCAGTATTCTTGCCTGGAAAATTCCATGGACAAAGGAGCCTAATGGGCTAGAGTCCATGGAGTTGCAAAGAGTCAAACACAATGGAGAACACACACACACACACACACACACACACACATACATTCATCAACTCTCTCCTCATAATTCCCCACCTTTTGGACACCTGGGTTAATTACACTTCTGGGTCTTCTGATTAGTTGTGACCATGGGACTTACTCTATCCAATATATTGTGAGCAGATGAGAAATGTCACTTCTAAGGCAAACATCAATTTGTTGGTATAGGGCCTTAGATCATTCTTCCCTTCCCAGTGGTTGTGGCCGATCTCTCCATCTGAGATGTGGAGTAAATATACAGAGCATAGTCACCAGTAGATTCACCATGGATAGATAACATAATCCTATCCACTGTCACTGATGATAATGTATTACTTTTAGTATAACCAAGGCCATCCTGATTGGTACAAAAATTGATACTGGAATCACAGTACTACTCTAATACAAATATTAAAATATTTGTTATAAGTTTAGAGAACAGAAAAAGGACAGGAAGGAAAATGTCTTCATCAGAGCCTGGAAGGATGTTGATGGACATTCTATATTAGTGAAACACTTGGTAAAACTGTCACCTTAATGAGCTTATATCTTGAGGGAAGATGTTGCAGAATAGAATGTTGAAAGTATTTAATGTTTAAGGTAGACGCTATGTTCAGAGAAGGCAATGGCACCCCACTCCAGTACTCTTGCCTGGAAAATCCCATGGATGGAGGAGCCTGGTAGGCTGCAGTCCATGGAGTCGCTAAGAGTCGGACACGACTGAGCAACTTCACTTTCACTTTTCACTTTCATGCATTGGAGAAGGAAATGGCAACCCACTCCAGTGTTCTTGCCTGGAGAATCCCAGGGATGGGGGAGCCTGGTGGGCTTCCATCTATGGGGTTGCACAGAGTCGGACACGACTGAAGTGACTTAGCAGCAGATGCTATGTTGCGAGTATTATTAGAAACTGAGCTCAGAAAAGAGTTAGTTGTTTTGAAGCAAGAAAGGAAGTGTAGTTCATGAAGTTAGGGACCTTTCATGTTGGAAAGGCAACTGTTTCTTTATCTCAAATAGTAAGAGATAAAATTAATTAGGTTTTTGGTATGTCAGTCAGTAAAGAATCTGTCTGCAGTGCAGGACACCCAGGTTCCATCGCTAGTTTGGAAAGATCCCCTGGAGAAGGAAATGGCAAACCACTCCAGTATCCTTGCCTGGAAAATCCCATGAATAGAGGAGCCTGGTGGGATGCAGTCCATGGAATCACAAAGAGTCAGGCATGACTGAGCAACTAACACTTTGACATCAAAAGCAAATTCAAATTGATTTTCTAGCAAGGATTAAATACAAAGTATGACTTTTACAACCATGGATAAAACCTTTAATGAATTGTTGGCATCCAAGAGATCTTCCTAGACAAAACAACTCAGGAAAGGCAAACTAAAATGTGATTGCTTTCCTACCTATGGGCTTCCCTGGTGGCTCAGATGCTAAAGAATCTGCCTGCAATGGCAGGAGACCTGGGTTTGATCCCAGGATCAGGAAGATTCCCTGGGGAAGGAAATGGTTACCCACTCCAATATTCTTTCTGGAAAATTCCATGGACAGAGAGCCTAACATGTTAGAGCCCATGGGGTCACAAAGAATCAGACACGATTGAGTGACTAACACTTTCACTTTTTCACTCCTACGTAAGTGACCCAAGTTTCCTTTATTTCAATTTGGACAGAAGAGAAGTCTGAGGGCAAAGAAATACAGAAATGTTTCAAATCTTGGAAGAATGCCTTGAAAAGCACTGAAGATATAGATATTTCCATGTGAGGCTGACAGGAATTAATTACACCAAAGTTGATTAAATTTGTAAGAGGTTTGTACATAAGGAAGCCATAATAATTCTAAGCACAAAAGGTTAGTGAGAATGAATCTAAAACAGCTCACTGTGTAAGAATGAAAATGAACCCTCGGGCCCCCAAATTTTGCCTTAATCAAATATTTACATGAATTGGACAATGAATACAGAAAAATTTGCCAGAAGGTGGAGCAACGAGTTAAAGATATCAATGTGATGGATGACTCTTTCAAAAGGTAGAATCAGGGACTTCTTAAGCATCCGCATTTCCTGTGTGACGGGACTTTTGCAACTTCCACCCATGATATTTGAGTTTCTGTGAACTGTGTCTCAACTGTTTTGTTTTCAAAATGGCAGCATGTATTTTGTAGGTATCCTGTTTTGGGGATTGTAAAATACTGTAAACTCTCAACAAGAACCTGGCTGCTCCTTAGTAAAATTTAGTATGTGCAATTCTATGATCTAAAAGTTCTGCCTCTGGGGGCATACCCTTAATTTAAAAAAAAGTTTTAGTTCAGTTCAGTTGTTCAGTCGTGTTCGGCTCTTTGTGACCCCATGAACTGCAGCACGCCAGGCCTCCCTATCCATCACCAACTCCTGGAATTCACCCAAACTCATGTCCATTGAGTCGGTGATGCCATCCAGCCATCTCATCCTCTGTCGTCCCCTTCTCCTCCTGCCCCCAATCCCTCCCAGCATCAGAGACTTTTCCAGTGAGTCAACTCTTCACATGAGGTGGCCAAAGTATTGGAGTTTCAGCTTCAGCATCAGTCCTTCCAAAGAACAGCCAGGACTGATCTCCTTTAGAATGGATTGGTTGGATCTCCTTGCAGTCCAAGGGACTCTCAAGAGTCTTCTCCAACACCACAGCTCAAAAATGTCAATTCTTTGGCGCTCAGATTTCTTCACAGTCCAGCTCTCACATCCATACATGACCACTGGAAAAACCATAGCCTTGACTAGATGGACCTTTGTTGGCAAAGTAATGCCTCTGCTTTTGAATGTGCTATCTAGGTTGGTCATAACTTTCCTTCCAAGGAGTAAGCGTCTTTTAATTTCTTGGCTGCAGTCACCATCTGCAGTGATTTTGGAGCCCCAGAAAATAAAGTCTGACACTGTTTCCACTGTTTCCTCATCTATTTCCCATGAAGTGATAATCTAATTGCAGCATCACTGTCCATAGAAGAGAATCAGAGGCAATCTGCTTGTGTCACAAGCAATAATGAATAATAACTGTGAAGAAGGGAGTGATACTTGGTGAAATCACAACATGGATTTCTATGCAACAATTGGAAGAAAAAAAAATTGTGTATATGATCTAAATGCATGGATCTTAAATATAATTTGATTAGTGAAAAATGTAATATATGAAATCTGTTATATATAAAATAATTAATTTATATATTATATATTGACACAAAGCAATACATATATATTTGTAATGACACAAATACATCAAACAATTGAATGATTGTGGGGAAGGAGGATGAAAAAAAATGGGGTAGTTTAAAGGGAATACATAAATAAAGATGCATGATGTTGTATGACTGAATGATGTTAATGTACCAAGAAGTTAGGAAGATGATGACTTGAGTGCTGGGCACCTCCTTGTCTAAAATAAAACTGCACAAAATTTAAAAACAAACCAGCTGGCTTTCACAGAGATTATAGGAGATTAAAAATCAATTTATCCTCAATCAGTGACAGGAAATGAAGTGAAAAGTCCTGGGAATTGGAACCCTCGAGGTCA
The DNA here is from genome assembly GCF_002263795.3 of Bos taurus. NCBI lineage: Eukaryota > Metazoa > Chordata > Mammalia > Artiodactyla > Bovidae > Bos > Bos taurus. Next base: position 47,507,151 of record NC_037333.1, on the reverse strand, counting down.
GCATTTCAATGTGTATATAAGTTTGGTTTAATGAGATATGGGGGTAAAGGGCAGACTCATGCCTGAACAGGAGATAAACCTCTTTTTCTATAGGTAAAGAATATTTCTTTAGAATCACCAGGTCTGTTTTCAGGATTTTCCACCTCGATTACCTGGTGAGTGATTTTGGGCAAATGCCTTAGCTTTTGTAATCATTTGTAAGTAAAATATGTGGTACACAGTCATTGTATGGAGTTAACTAAAATACAGATAAAATGCTGAGCATCTCTGATATGACAGGCAATTTACTCTAATCTCTGGTAACACATTGCTACTAATCTAGTAGAGAAGACATACAATTAGAAGGCACATAAATGCTTCAGTAGATTATGAATAGTGCTATTGTAGGGCTCACAAAGGATCCAACCCAGTCTTAGATAGGAAACAGAAGCTTTCTAAAAAGAAGTGTTCCAAGTTCACATCTGCAGAATGAGTACAAGTTAAACAACTGGGGACATGATATGTGTGTGTTTGTGTGTGTAACAGAGACCTACACAGAGAGTTAATTTAAAAGAAGAAATCAAGTAGGAATGTTTTGCAAGTATAAATTTAAATTAAAGCTTTAATAACTTATTAACAATATTGAAAGTTGAAGCAGCAAGAGTTAGGAATTAGCAGCAAGACCAAGGAGGGTTTTTATACCATCTGTTTCTAGAAAGTCACATTGCTATTTTCCTCTTAGATTCTAATGGTTAGAAAGCATCCTGCTTTTGCATCTTTGTTTAATTCATGGCTCAGTTTTTATGTCTTCCAATTGTCTTGATTTGTCCCCCTAGTCAAAGAAAATAACTATTTTGAGTTTAAACTGAAATGAGTTAACCTTTGAAAATAAAACAGAATGTGAGACTTGCAAAAAAGGTCTACTATGAATGCATATCATGTTTGTGTTGTTTGTGCATGTGTGTGCACTTATTTGTGTCTGTGTGTGTGCACTTATTTTTGTCTGTATGTGTGTGTGCATTCTTTTTCTTATCCTAAGAGAGAATCTTCACCTGGAAATTATCTGGCTCAACATATCTTTTCGTTCCAGCTCCTTGGATGTTTCTCAGTGGAGAAATTAAAACCTGCAGACATATACATTTTACTAAACATCAAACTGCCATGTAATTTCTTATTTCTGTCATGAGAGACACTATTGTAAACCAGGGACAACAATGCAAATATATGTTATAACTTTTATAAATTTTAGACTAGCATTCATATTTTGTTATGGTGCTTTAAATATCAGAGGATATAAGAAATTATATTGTAAAATAACATGTAATAAAATAACAAAATGCCTCATGTGGAGTGTTTTATTATAATAGGATCTATAAAGCAGATTAATATGTGTCACATTAAAATTTAAAATTCAAAAAATAAAGTATATAGAATATTGTTTTAATAAACTATTGATTTAAGATTATTCTTCAAAATGATACATTTTAAGAGCAGAACCACTTTAATAAACTTGAATTATGTATCTGTACCCTGTACAAAATGTATTTGTGCTTTTAAAACCTAGCTAACCCTGAGCTTTTTGTTTGATTTTATCTTTATTTTTTCCCATAGGATGCTAAAACTGATCATAGAACCATTCCAAACTCATTTCCATCCACCACTTTTCTATTTTTTCTAAACAAATAAAGCTCTGTTTACTATAACTGCTAAGTGAAGAATGTAGTAGAATTGCTAAAAAAACAGAGGTGTTTGGCAGAAATTTAAGGCACTAAAAATATTTTGAGTATGGCATTACTGAACCATCATGACCAGACCATACCTGTTCCATTTCAGTCACTGTAGAAATAACTCTAATGTTTCTAGACTTTTCAAAGCATGTTACCTAAGTACTTGCATCAAAATTACCTGAAATCATCGTTAAAATTTCAAATTTTAAGAACCCATTTAGATTCACTAAGTCAATATTTCTGGTGGTTGAATAAAAGAGTCTGCTACTTAATAAGTTCACTTGATGATTCTTATGCATGGAGAAGTTTGGGGAAATACTGCTCTGGAAATATGGTATCATGTTCTGCTCTGCTTCATTTCTTCTTTCTCTTCAACCTTCCCCTTGAATGCACATCCTGGGAAAAAGATCTAGCATGTGTGCAAGTGCTATTTACTTAGTAAACAATTCCTCATTTTGAAGAATCTGTATGATAGTAAATTTATAAGAAGGTAAGCATGGAGTTCAGTGTTTTGTTTTACTCTATTTTTACTTCAGTTATTTAACTTTGAAAGGTCTACTGGACAATAGAGATGTTTAGATGCCAATAATTCAAACATTTTATTTTTAATATAAATTTATTTATTTTAATCGGAGGCTAATTACTTTACAATATTGTATTGGTTTTGCCATACATTGACATGAATCCACCACGGGTGTACATGTGTTCCCCATCCTGAACCCCTCTCCCACCTCTCTCCCCATACCCTCCCTCTGGGTCATCCCAGTGCACCAGCCCCGAGCATCCTGTATCATGCATTGAACCTGGACTGGCAATTCGTTTTACATATATGTACGTATTTCAATGCAGTTCTCCCAAATCATCCCACCTTTGCCCTTTCCCACAGAGTCCAAAAGACTGTTTTATACATCTGTATCTCTTTTGCTGCCTTGCATACAGGGTTATTGTTACCATCTTTCTAAATTCCATATATATGCGTTAGTATACTGTATTGGTGTTTTTCTTTCTGGCTTACTTCACTCTATATAATAGGCTCCAGTTTCATCCACCTCATTAGAACTGATTCAAATGTATTCTTTTTAATGGCTGAGTAATACTCCATTGTGTATATGTACCACTGCTTTCTTATCCATTCATCTGATGATGGACATCTAGGTTGCTTCCATGTCCTGGCTATTATAAACAGTGCTGCGATGAACATTGGGGTACATGTGTCTCTTTCCGTTCTGGTTTCCTTGGTGTGTATGCCCAGCAGTGGGATTGCTGGGTCATATGGCAGTTCTATTTCCAGTTTTTTAAGGAATCTCCACACTGTTCTTCATAGTAGGTGTACTAGTTTGCATTCCCACCAACAGTGTAAGAGGGTTCCCTTTTCTCCACACCCTCTCCAGCATTTACTGCTTGTAGACTTTTGGATAGCAGCCATTCTGACTGGTGTGAAATGGTACCTCATTTTGGTTTTGATTTGCGTTTCTCTGATAATGAATGATGTTGAGCATCTTTTCATGTGTTTGTTAGCTATCTGTATGTCTTTTTGCAGAAATGTCTGTTTAGTCCTTTGGCCCATTTTTTGATTGGGTCATTTATTTTTCTGGAAATTAAGGAAACAATTCCATTCACCATTGCAACAAAAAGAATAAAATACTTAGGAATATATCTACCTAAAGAAACAAAATACCTATATATAGAAAACTATAAAACACTGGTGAAAGAAATCAAAGAAGACACTAATAAATGGAGAAATATACCATGTTCATGCATTGGAAGAATCAATATAGTGAAAATGAGTATACTACCCAAAACAATCTATAGATTCAATGCAATCCCTATCAAGCTACTAATGGTGTTTTTCACAGAGCTAAAACAAATAATTTCACAATTTGTATGGAAATACAAAAAACCTCAAATAGCCAAAGCAATCTTGAGAAAGAAGAATGAAACTGGAGGAATCAACCTGCCTGACTTCAGGCTCTACTACAAAGCCACAGTCATCAAGACAATATGGTACTGGCACAAAGACAGAAATGTAGATCAATGGAACAAAATAGAAAGCCCAGAGATAAATCCACGTACCTATGGACACCTTATCTTTGACAAAGGAGGCAAGAATATACAACAGAGAAAAGACAATCTCTTTAACAAGTGGTGCTGGGAAAACTGGTCAGCCACTTGTAAAAGAATAAAACTAGAACACTTTCGAACACCATACACAAACATTTTAAAATGGCACTTTTCAAAATCTTTCTAAAAGTCTCTGGGCTAGTTTTGCAAAGTTGGGCCTAATTAAGCAAACTTCCCCAGGCTGCCCAGATGATAAACAGCAGCATTGTATGTCAAATCCAAGTCTTCCACCTACAGTAAAGTATACTTTATTCCAGTGGTAAGAAAACAAATATAGAAGGCCTTCTTCCAGGACTGCAGCATGAGAAGCTCCTTGAAAGTAACTCCATAGCAAAAGAAAGAAAACTTGAATAGTTTCAAGATTCTGGGATTTGTGATAAGGGCCTAAAGCAAATGAAGAATAATTTATTCAAGAAAATCTAGCATGTTAAGGAAACCATAAGTCTTTGGCATTTGACCAATATCAACTTTTACTTTCCTTACCTCCAGCTCAACTTGAATTAAACTCCACTCCAGGAGAGTAAAGACATGAATATTGGGCTTCATCTTCTCTCAGCTTCCAATCAAGGGTTATCTTATCTCACCACGAGGGGGTGGCCATCAGCATTTCTCATTCTCTCAAACTTAGAATTGAACAGGCCAAATTCCTCTTGAGTACAAGTAAGAGATCAAAGAGTTCCTTCCTTATCTGAGCTCCACATAGATGATGAGAGGATCTCCCTCAGTCACAGCTGGCTGAGAATACTTTAGTGCCAATAGATTTCATCTCAAGTTACACATAAGGTATGTGTCTCATATCTGGTTGGACAAGCCATTTAGACCATGGGCCTTACCCAGTGCCCAGAGTAGTGACTCAGGGGTTTTTCTCAGGAGGTGAGACATACTAATAGCATTTTTTTCATAATAAAATCCTCCTCTACAGAAAACATTTTGTACAAACTTTATTTGAGCAGAGGGGAGCAGTCTCTTCATTTCAGTCCCCTGTACCTTTTGCATAGTGATGAGAGCTACTGCAGACAGTGACTGCAGCCATGAAATTAAAAGACACTCCTTGAAGGGTAAGCTATGACAAATATAGTCTGTGTATTAGAAAGCAAAAACATCACTTTGCCAACAAAGATCCAGATCCATATAGTAAAAGCTATGATTTTTCCAGGAGTCATATATGGATGTGAGAGTTGGACCTTAAAGAAGGCTGAGAGCCAAAGAATTAACGCTTTTGAATTTTAGTGCTGAAGAAGACTTTTGAGAGTCCCTAGGACAAGCAAGGAGATCAAATCAGTGAGTCCGAAAGAAAATCAATCCTGAATTTTCATTGGAAGAACAGATGCTGAGCCTGAAGCTCTAATACTTTAGGCACCTGATGAGAAGAGCCAACCCACCAGAAAAGACCCTGATTCTGAGAAAGTTTGAGGGCAAGAGGAGAAGGGGATAATAGAGGATGAGATGGTTGGATGGCATCACTGCCTCAGTGGACATGAGTCTGAGCAAACTCTGGGAGATAGTGAAGGACAGAAATGCTGGTGTAACAGACTACAATTTCTGTTACAAAGTTAGTGTAACAGAAATGTTGTAATAATCAATGAATTTAAAATAATTATGATTAATAAATTAAAAGATCTAAAGATAGTAGACAACACACAAAAATGTAAAATGTAAACTGGAAGGTAAAAATTCTAAGAAAGAATAAAAAGGAAATGTTAGAAATCAAAAACACTGATAGAGAAATAAAGGCTGCTTTTGATGTGCTCATTATGAGACCAAACATGGCTGAAGGAAGAACTGACAAGCTAGAAGAGAGATCAATACACAATTCTAAAATAAAAGCCAAAAGAAAAAAAACAGAGCATCTGAAAACTATGGCACAATTTTAAGTTTTATCATATATCATTGGTATACAAGATTCAGAATAAAGGGAGAACAGAGCAGAAGAAATATTTAAAATTATAGTTACTGAGAAAATTCCTAAACTGATAGGCATTCAACAAATGGGGAAAAAATAATAATTATGTCAAACTTCTTATCAAAAAATATGGAAGAAGAGAGTGGAATACTTAGAGTGTTGAAAAAAGAATTCACCAAACTAGAATTTATTCTCAGCAAAATTATCTTTCAAATTGGAAGGAGAAATACAGATTTTATTAACAAAGAACAACCAAAGAAATTTATTACTGGCAAACATGCCCTGCAAGAAATGTTTAAAGTTCTTCATGGAGAAGGAAAATAGTGTAAGTCAGAAATTTCTGCACAAAGAAAGGAAGAACATCAAAGGAGGAATTGAAGGAAAGCATACTATGTTACCTAAAAATATGTCTCTTTGACATAAAAATTATTCTGAGCTCAATGCAATTAAGAAGTAGAAAATAGAGGAAAATGTCTAGCAATCTTCCTTAGCTACCTAAAGGTAAGATATAAACTTTCCTTTAACCATAGACATACTTTTGTCAACCCATAGAGAGCATGAGAATCTACCAAAAAAACAAACAAAAAACAAAACAAAACAAACCAAAAAAACCCACCTTACTCAATTAGTTTCCTCCTGAATATCCTGAATATCTACCTTCCCATGGTTTGCTATCCTTGGAAACCTATAACTGTTTTCCTTTGTCCAGGCATCTCTCTACAAATTTAATGTTCCTTGTTGAAGGTACAACACAAGATGAAATTCTAAGCCACCTCTTTGTTATAGAACTGTATACTGCAAACTCTGGAACAATCACTGATTTTGTTTTCCAAAATACAATTGTTGTGGGAGGAGATAAATTGGAGTCATATATAATATTAAACTAAAATTGGGAAAGAAAGAAAAAGTTAAAAAAGAGAAATAAAAAAATATCTGCAATGAGTAAAATCAAGTCTTCCAGGCTCCTCTGTCCATGGGATTTTCCAGGCAAGAATACTAGAGTGGGTTGCCATGACCTTCTCCAGGGGATCTTCCTGACCCAGGGACTGAACCCACATCTCTTATGTCTCCTGCCTTGGCAGGTAGGTTCTTTACCACTAGTGCCATCTGAGAAGCTTCCAATTAGAAACATAGCACATTTAATTCAACTATATGAATAATCATTTCAAATGAGAATCATCTAAATACACCAAATAAAAGACAAATATTTAGAGTGACTTTAAAAACAGATCCTAACTATTGATTGAATCAATCAATCCACTTTACTAATAAAGATTCAGATTGGTTAAATGAAATGGAATGGAGAAAATTACACAGTGCTAACTAAAACAAAGCTGCAGCAGATATATTAATTTCAAAGCAGAACTTGGAATAAGAATATTATCAGGAGTAACAAGTAGTAACATAATAACAAAAACTAATATAAAGGGACCAATTATCCAGGAAGACATAACAATTCTTGATGAATATACACATAAAAATAGAATGTCAATATACAGGAGCAAAATCTGTAGAAATACAAAGAAAAATCACTAATATACCACTATAATAGTAGATAAATACTCTTTTTCAATAATTGATGAATTATTCAGGCAGATAATTAGTAAAAATTATAACTGATCTGAATAAAACTACTGATTCACTTGATCTATAATTTATATTCTATATATTCTAATTTATATTTTATAAATTAACATTTATAGAATATTCCATACCATCTCAGCAGAGTCCATATTTGTGTCTCAGTTTCACATGAAATGTTCACTGAAATAAATTATGTTCAAGCTATAAAATATATTATCAAATTAAAAAAATAAAAAAACATGCAAAGTTTGTTTCAGACTTAAATGAGAGCTGAAAATCTCCACATGTTTATAAAGTATATAGGACACATTTAAATAATTCATTAGCCAAAAAAGTCTCAAGACCAATTAAAAATATTTCTAACTAAATAAGAATAAAATTACAACTAATCAAATTTATTGATGCAATGAAATATGTTTACTTGGAAATTAATAGCATTAAATGCAAATGTTAGAAAAGAAGAAAAATCTAAATTCAATAATTTAATATTCCTACTTGGCATCAAGAAAAATAATAGTTGAAACTTAAAAGCAAGTTGTAGAAAAAGAAATAATAAAAATCAGACTACAAATTCAGGAAATTGGAAAACAAAGAGCAACTCAATGAAATCTAAAACTTTTCTTTGAAAGATATAAAATTGATAAACTTATAATTGGGTAATCCAGAATTAAAAGGGAGAATACACAAATTGCAACTATTAGAAATGAAAGAGTAGACCATGGTCATTAGTCCTACAGAAATTAAACTATTAATATGAGAATACTATGAATAAATCTATGCTCATAAATTTCATAAATGAGATGAAAGGTAGCAATTTTTTAAGAGATACAGCTACCAAAATACACACAAATTTCAATAGATAAAAGATTTTAGTATCTACTAAAGAAATTGAGTCAATAATGAATAGCATTTCCAAAGAGAAGGCACCAGACCAGTTAAAATCTGGGCAAATAATCTGAACAGATACACAGATGGCAAGTAAGTACATAAAAAGATATTTAACATTATCTGTGTTTAGAAAAATGCAAATTGAGATAGCTATTAGATTAGAATGAGTGAAATCCAAAACTGACAATAGCAATTTCTGGAGGTGGTACAGAGCAATCAGAACTCATATTGTTTGCAAGTTCTTGTTATCTTTGTTCAGTCATTAAGTCTTGTCCAACTCTTTGTGACCCCATGAAGCATGCCAGGCTTCCCTGTCCTTTACTATCTCCTTCACTAAACTCCCAGAATTTGCTCAAACTCATATCCATTGAGTACATCGTACCATCCAACCATCAACCTCTGTCACCCACTTCTCCTACTGGCCTCAATCTTTCCCGACATCAGAGCATTTTTCAATGAGTTGGGTCTTTGCATCAGATGGCCAAAGTACTGGAGCTTCAACTTCATCATCAGTCCTTACAATGAATATCCAGGGTTGATTTTCTTTAGGATTGACTAGTTTGATCTCCTTGCTGTCCAAGGTACTCTCAAGAGTGTTCTCTAGCACCACAATTTGAAAGCATCAATTCTTTGGTGCTCAGCCTTCTTTATGGTCCAGTTTTCACATCTGTACATGACTACGGGAGAAACCATAGCTTTGACTATATGGACCTTTGTTGATTGCAGGTAGAAATACAAAAGGGAACGTGCACTTTAGAAAACAGTGTAGCAGTTTCTTAAAAAGCAAAACTCCTTCATCCAACATTGTGCTCCTAGATATTTACCCAATGATTTGAAAATTTATGTCCACACTAAAAGCTACCTGCAAATATTTATAGCACTACTCATAATTTCCAAAATATTGAAGCACACAAAATGTCCTTCAATAGGTGAATGGATAAAAAACACTGGCACATCCATAAATAAAACATTATTCACTGATAAAAGCATAGCACTACTGAAATAATCAAGGCCTAAATAATATATGAATACATTTATATAAATTTCAAAATTAAAGAAAAATTTCAAAATTAGAGAAAAGTATCCTATGGTGTCAGAAGCTAGTGTTTGTCTTTCAAGTGGAGAGGAGTAGAAACTGCAAAGACAGAATGGGATTACAGGAGTTCTTGTCAGATTATTCCTCTTGTCTTCCTTGCTTGTCTTGTCTTGTCTTGCTTCTGAGTGCATTCATTTGCAACAACTGATTTAGCTATATGCTTAGGATTTTCTCATTTTTTGACTCATTAGCTTTGTTTCCTTGGGAAAGTTGTTTAACCTCTGTGAGTCTAGATTTGTTTGATATGTAAAATTGTTATGAAAATATAGAGTTTTTGAGGATTAGTTAAATATGAAGTATCTGGCACAAGCATTAGCAAATACAAAAATGTTAAATAAATAGCAGCTACAATTTAAAACCTAAAAGGTTATTCTAGCTATGAACATTTTTAAAACCTTAAATCTAATAGTTTAGATTCAAATGAAATATGTCACTCTTTTGAGAATTGTGTAGTCAAGAAACAAACATTTATTTCACAAATAGTTACTAAGGAAAAATACAATGTGGACAGAATTATTTTAGATACTTGTATATATCAGTTCCCAAACCAAGTGAAAATCCCTGTCTCTTTGGACAGGGATTCAAGTGGGAAGGACAAATACTACAGGTAAGAAATAGATACATTATAGATACATTTTTAAAAGATTTTTTGATGTGGACCATTTTTAAAGTATCTATTGAATTCGTTACAATATTGCTTCTGTTTTATGTTTTGGTTTTTTAGCTGCAAGGCACATGGGATCTTAGCTCCCTGACCAGGGTCAAAACCACAACCCCTGCATTGGAAAGAAAAGTCTTAACCACTGGACCTCCAGGGAAGTTCCTACATTATATTTTACAAGGTACAAGCTACAAAAGGAAAATAACAGGATAAGGTACATTCATTATTTGAAAGTAAAAATGAGTTGTGATTTTAATAGAAGAGGTAAGCATCATGAGAGAGAGAGGTAGAGAGAGGGAGAAATTTTGCAAAATCTTGAATGAAGTAAGAACTAAGTAGGGGGAAAGCAATGTGCTCTAAGAGAACGGGGCTTCTTACTAGCTCAGCTGGTAAAGACCTGAAGTGCAGGAGACCCCAGTTCCATTCCTGGATTGGGAAGTTCCCCTGGAAAAGGGATAGGCTGCCCACTCCTGTATTCTCGGGCTTCCCTTGTGGCTCAGCTGGTAAAGAATCCACCTGCAACGCGAGAGTCCTGGGTTTGATTTCTGGGTTGGGAAGATCCCCTGGAAGAGAACATGGCAACCCACTCCAGTTTTCTTGCCTGGAGAATCCCCATGGACAGAGGAGCCTGGCAGGCTACAGTCCATGGGGTCGCAAAGATTTGGACACAACTGAGCCACTAAGCACACACATACCACACACACCAAGAAGCCAATCACAAAAGCCCAAAACTCGTAGTATTATTAACAGATTAGATATGTGGTAGGGAATAAAAAGAGGAATCATGGATGCCACTGAAGGTTTTGGCCTGAGAAACTGTTAAAAATGCAATTGCTATTAATTGAGATGGAAAAAGGTGGTGAAAAGTTCATCTATTATTATAGCACTCAAATTCAAACAAAATCTTGGGTATGGCAGACATTGCTAGGCTCACCAATTTCTCATTTTGCTTTTAAGGGAAGGACTGGATTTACATTTCCTGGACACTACTATTTTAAAAGCAAGTTAAAGAAATGGAATGGTATGGAAAGGATGATCATGGAGTTATCAACCTTTATCAGGTAAGCTCTTTTTATTCCTATTTTACAGTATGGTATTCACAATGTTACATATTGCATTTCCCAATGTAGGGATATATGTGTGTTGTGCATGTTCAGTCACTTCAGCTGTGTCTGACTCTTTGTGATCTCATGGACTGTAGCCTGAGTTGGGAAGATTCCCTGGAGGAAGACACCACAACCCACTCCAGTACCCTTGCCTGAAGAGTCCCATGGACAGAGGAGCTTGATTGGCTACAGTCCATACTGTCACACAGAGTTGGAAACTGAAGCAATTTAGCACACGTGCATGATTAGATTCAGTGGAATGAGATTCTTTCTTTCTTAGAGTATCTTATATGATGTTGTTTGTCCCAGTTTCAGTGATTCTAGCTAAGTTTGGTGTTCGGTTCATGTGGTGGTCCACACATTTCTCAATGCTGGTATTATTCTTTTTCTTTTGAAATTAAGTAGCTTGTGAGGATGTATTTTGAAATTATGTAATCACCGTGTTCTGATCAAACACACCCTCTAGGTTTTGTATCCACTGGTGATTTATCACTCCTGGAATTCAGCTCTAAGAGATACTATTTATTGATTTGTTTACATACATGGACACATAGCTTATTATTTTAATCAACACTGGATTAATAATCTGCCCCTTTTATTACTGACCTTGATGCTCCAATAGTTCCAAAAATAGCTAAAAGTGAGATTGTCAAACAGGCATGTCTCATTTTGAGATATTCCATGATTCTTTGAGTTCTTGTTGTGCAATGCAATAGATTGTTGTAGACTTGTATTGCTCTTACTCAGTTCTGGAAATAATAACTGTTTCTCTAATAAGCCCTGGGTCCTTTTAATGGGGGCTAGGAGAAGGCAATGGCACCCCACTCCAGTACTCTTGCCTGGAAAATCCCATGGGCAGAGGAGCCTGGTAGGCTGCAGTCCATGGGGTCGCGAAGAGTCAGACACGACTGAGCAACTTCACTTTCACTTTTCACTTTCATGCATTGGAGAAGGAAATGGCAATCCACTCCAGTGTTCTTGCCTGGAGAATCCTGGGGACGGGGGAGCCTGGTGGGCTGCCGTCTATGGGGTCGCATAGAGTCGGACAGGGCTGAAGCGACTTAGCAGCAGCAGCAGCAGCAGCAGTATTCAGAAATCAAAATCTGGAAAGTGTGTTCTATCTTCTTTTTCTTTCTTAGTCTCTATTTTCACTCTTGTTCTCACATTCTTCTTTCTCAATCTCTCTCATTTTTTTCCTGCACCCACATATATATCTGTAATATGAATACATATTGATACTTTCAATGTCCATCTAAAATTATTTGGTACATAGTAGTTTTCTACTTTCCCAAATTTGAAATTCTGTAAACAGTGAGAAACATGGGTTCCTTTATCCTCAATGTATTAACAAAGCTTACTATTTGTTTACTTCTTTTATAGGATAAAATTGACATATAATGATAATCACAAACTGAGAGCTGCTATTTAATGTTTTAACAAGGGGATATGTCCATTTAATGAATATGATAACAAGATAAAGAAAATTCCCCTCACACTAAGGGGTTCTTCGTGTGAGGGAAAATTTCCCTCACACTAAGAGGTTCTTCTGGCTTCCCTGATAGTTCAGTTGGTAAAGAATCTGCCTGCAATGCAGGAGACCTTGGTGTGATTCCTGGGTTGGGAAGATCCTCTGGAGAAGGGACAGGCTACCCACTCCAGTATTCTTGGGCTTCCCTTGTGGCTCACCTGGTAAAGAATCCACCTGCAATGCGGGAGACCTGGGTTCGATCCCTGGGTTGGGAATATCCCCTGGAGAAGGGAAAGGCTACCCACATCAGTATTCTGGCTTTGAGAATTCCATGGACTATATGGTCCATTGGGCCTCAAACAGTCGGACATGACTGAGCAACTTTCACTTTCACAGGCTTATTCATATTCCTTAGCAGTTAATCACAATCCTCTATATATTTCAGCCAAGAAAAAATAGCAGACTACTCTTTCAACATAGATTAGTTTCACTAACTTTAAAAGTTTATAAAAGAGAAATCTTGCCACATGTACTTTTCAACTATTCATTGAAATATCTCTGAGATTTATACATGTTATTAAAGAAATCAGTTTATTCCTTTTTACAGTTGAGAAGTACTTCACTAATGAATATAGAGAACAATGTGTATCCATTCTTTTGTTGATAGAATTTCATGTTATTTCAATTTTGAGATTTTTATAAATAAATATCATGTAAACATTTATAAATAGAGCAACAGAGGATGAGATAGTTGGATAGCACATGAGCTTGAGCAAACTCCAGGAAAGAGTGAAAGACAAGGAAGCCTGTCACGCTGCAATCCATGGGGTCACAAAGAGTCGGACATGATTTAGCAACTAAACAACACCAACAGCGTTAAAAATATTTTTAATGTTGACAGCTTGACTTGCTTCTTTTCAGTCTTTTTCTTTCCTTTTTTGCTTTCTTGCACCAGCTAGTACATCCAAGGCAGTGTTGAATGGAAGTTGTGAAAGGTGACATCCATGCAGTTCTCTTAATCTGGAGGGATAGCATTGTCTTTCACAATTGAATATAATGTTATTTGTAGGATTTGTCATAGATGTTCTTTATTAGATCGAGGAAGTACTACTCTATATGTATTTAGCTTATATAAATTTTATCACAAATGGATAATCATTGAGTTATTTTTATGATTTACTCCTTTATTCTGTTAATATACCTGGTCTAAATGTTACATTAACATTAAATTCTTGAGATATATTGCTAACTTAAATTTATAATGTTTGTATTTATGAGGAATTGAAGTTTATCATTTTCTTTTTTTTTTTTCAATATCTTTGTTGTATTGAAAAATCAGGGAAATACTGGCCTTATTAAGCAAACTGGTAAGTGTTTCCTCCTCCTTCTATACCTACATTTCAGAAGAATTAATATCCTCATGATGTCAGTTACTCTCACACATGAAAACAGATTCTCCATTGCTTTTAGGTGTTATATATTTTAATAAAACTTTATTGCATTTTTGATAAAGTCTAACATACCTTTGGTTGGACTTATTCTTAATTACTTGATATTCTCTGATATTACTTTAAACAGTCACTTAAAAATTATGTTCAGTATTATGTTGCTGATATAAAGAAAGTCACTTGAATTTTTTATATTACCAAAATGTTCTGCTATCTAGATAAACTCTGTAACTGTGTATAACAATGAATTCATTTTGTTCTAAGTGAATGGTCATATACAATAATGCAATAATAGTTTCATCCTTTCCTTTCTAATCTTCAGGTATTTAATTCATTCTTACCATATCATTAACAAGCTAGGGTCATCAAAGCATTTGTGATCAAAAGTTGTAAAAATATATTTCACATGTATTTAATTTTAAACAGGAAGCTCTTTACATTGACTCATTTAGAATAATTCTTCTTAACAAAGATATTCATTACATTAAGTATATTCCTTCTTATTTCAAATATACTGATCATTTTATCATAAACATATGAGAATATGTACCAAATATGATTTTGCAGTCAAATAAATAATCATGTGGTGTTTTTTAATTTGATAATGTGAGAATATTTAATTCATAGATTTTTAAGTATGAAAGCTTCCTTGTATTTCTCAGTTTAGTTCAGTTGTTCAGTCACGTCCGACTTTTTGTGACCCCATGGACTACAGCATGCCAGGCTCCCCTGTGCATCACCAACTCCCGGAGCTCACTCAAACTCATGTCCATGACTTATTTCATCGTGTCCATGGAGTCAGTGATGACATCCAACCATCTTATCCTCTGTCGTCCCCTTCTCTTCCTGCCTTCAATCTTTCCCAGCATCAGGGTCTTTTCAAATTAGTCAGTACTTCGCATCAGGTGGCCAAAGTATTGGAGCTTCAGCTTCAGCATCAGTCCTTCCAATGAATATTCAGGACTCATTTCCTTTAGGATGGACTGGTTGGATCTCCTTGCAGTCCAAAGGACTCTCAAGAGTCTTCTCCAACACCACAGTTCAAAAGCATCAATTCAGTGCTCAGTTTTCTTTATAGTCCACCTCTCACATCCATACATGACCACTGGAAAAACCATAGCTTTGCCTAGATGGATTTTTACTCCCAGCAATGTAATGTGTCTGATTTTTAATATGCTGTCTAGGTTGGTCATAGCTTTTCTTCTGGGTCTAAGTTTTTCTTTTTTCTCCTCTCTAGCACACTATGTGCCATTCAAATCTTTCAATTGTATTTCTAGTAAGTATACCTCCTTTATGTCTCCAAATGTTTCCTCCACTCTTTTGCATAAGTTTTTTATGGATGATTTTAAATTTAGTTACATTTGGAACAAAATATTTAATTTTAAATGTTTAATATTTTTTGAGCCTTCATTGGGAGAGATCTAGTATTTAATGAAATATATATTCCAAGACCTTTATACCATGTATTTTCTTTGATTATTGGGTATTGGTTAGATCTGATGTGATAACTGTGTATTTTAAAACATCTATGCTCAAGCTACTTTAAAAATCTGGTTTAATTATCAATTACTAAGAGTTACTCATCCTCCAGTGTATTTATTTATTTGTCAGTCTATTTTTGTAACAATTTTATATACATATGTTTAGTATATTTCATTTGAATATGTGTATATCTACCTGGTACATTTTGCATGTAAAATAGATAGCATTTGTTTAATATTGCATTTTACTTTTTACTCTATGATATAAATTATTGGAGCAACTCTTTCATGTAGTACTTGCTATGTCACAAACATTCTGATTAAGAGTCTTAATTTATAAAGGTGAAAGCCATGTTCTATGTCTTATAGGAGTCGAGTTTAATAAAATGATACACAAAAATTAATTTGCACATTTGGGCTGCATATGATATTTGAAAGACTGAACAAGAAAATAAATGAGATGATAGATATATGCCATCTGCCATCTATCAACATCATGTAATGGGGGTCATAAAGACCATTAACATACACTGCCGTGTGGTTATCAGTTTCTTTTATGTGGGATATATGACAGTGTATTTCAGTAATACAGCACTACTGAATTCCACATCAAGATTCCAAAATACAAATTGATATGGAAATCCATCCTGGTTAGTTTAACAGACATAGATTTTAAGTATTCAAAGTCTTCTGTGCATATACAAAACATAAAAAGATTCATTCTATTAGATTTTTAATACTTTAATCTTGGGTGTATTATCCTTTCTTTGATTTTCTGAAGTATCCAAATCTTGCTTACAGTGTGGAAATATAAATATGTGGTCTTGTACATACACATGCATAATAATATACAGCTTTTCTCATCTCGGTGGATGCACACAAGGTCATAAAAATAAAATTATTTATGTGTTGTTTTTATTTATCAGATAATCTGAAAAAGAAATCCTTCAAATCAGTAGACAGGAATATTGATAAAAGAAAAATCAACTTCTCAGAGCTCTCATTACAAATAATATAAGATCTCTTACATATTTTACCTTTTTTTTGGACTGATAGGGCCATATAGGGATCTATTATGAAAAAGAGAGCTCACTAGTTACTTATATACTCAAGGTAAAACAGAAGTCCTGTCTATTACTATATGTCAAAACTACATTGAAAGTTAGTGCCTTTTTGATAATAAATAGATATTAAACAAGGCTCCATCCTGAGCTCACATATTCATTAAGAAATATCCTTTTTATGAAGAATTTGTTGAAATGTATTATTTATGAAATACCATGATATGCAATTGCATTCTAAAATAGCAAGTGAAAGACTCAGTGATTGTCCAAAAAATTTTATATGAGGTTATTGAAAAAAAATCATTAAGACAAGCTCATTAAAATAGATACATTCTAAACATTGATATGGAGAAGGAAATGGCAGCCCACTCCAGTGTTCTTTCCTGGAGAATCCCAGGGACAGGGGAGCCTTGTGGGCTGCCGTCTATGGGGTCGCACAGTCAGACACGACTGAAGTGACTTAGCAGTAGCAAACATTGATAAATTCCAAATAATCCTGATATCTCTTCCTTTTCTGTTCTTTAGTCCAAAAAGTAAAAAAAAAAAATAGGCACTTAGAGGACAGAAAACAATTTGAGGTACTAATGGTAAACCGCTTTATTCTTTAGTGGTTAGATCACGCATGCCAAACATATATTTCTCTATAGTCACACATACATTACATTTGATATCCAATAAGACTTTCTCATATGGCCCTCCAAAATTATCAATAAAAATGTGACTTTTTAAAATAAATGAAAAACAAGAATATGTAGATAATAAGCTCCTCTCAATTAGGCAATGACGTACTAATTATTTGGCCAATTATAATGTTTCCCCTAATAGTATTATAATTTTAATATATACCTATTTTAATAATGTTTTTTCTTGACCTAGTTCTTCTTCAAAATATATGATAGTAATTTTTCTTACCATTTAGGTGTTTATTTTATTGCTTGGTGTAGAACTTACCTTTTTTTCTATCTTTCATTAACTAACTCATTCACCTCTATATCTGGTTTAAATTCAGCCTATTCCACAAAAGACATGTTTTTTTGTGTGCCCGATTCTTTTCTTACTTATAAGCTAAAAGTATATTCTTATTTCTTTAATTTTCTTAAAAGCTATTCTGTCATAGTTCTTACAAGCCTTATCCAAGATCTGGTGTTGACCTTTCAGATTTACTAAGCAGACTGAAAGTTCCTTGATAGCAAGCACAGGTCTGATTTACCATTAAATTCACAGTTAGACAGGAACTAAAAGCTCAAACTGGGCCATTAGCAGACCTCAAAAGGATCAGTGATTTGTGTCACAAAGGGAAATGTAGATGGCAGCATCCTGTAAGTGACATCAGTAATTCACAGTCTTATTGTTCAGAAATGTATGCCTCTCATTCACAGGGAGCTAGCAGTCAAATTTATTCAGTTGCTGTTGCTAGAAAATCTTCAAATTATTATTAATAGACAAGTTCTACCAAATACAATTTCCTTCCAAGAATTATATTATTTTCTTCTCCAAACTTTTCTCATGACAGAACAAAAGGGAATACAACTCTGAAAGCCTGATTGCAAAAGGATAATCATTTCAGTTGAGAAAGAAAACTGCATGATGTGAAAGTTTAACATAATAGTATTTTTGAGATTTTAAGATCCAATACACATATACATGTACACACATGGATTCTTCCTAGCCTTTCTTTATTACAAATTTAGGATTATGGTTAATAATAAACTAAATCTTTAGGACTCCAGACATGTAGTTCTAAGAATACTACAGTTAACTATTATAAACCTTTCTCCCTAATTACCAGAAACTGGTATCCTGAGGGATAAAATAATGTGAATTTCCATTTTTAACATATTACCAAAATTTCGTAGCATAGGTAACTCACACATCAATAAAGATGGACAACTCCTCATTTCAAAGCTCAGCAATGCTAGCTATTCTTTTTGTGATAAAATTTGCAGTATTTTTTCAATCAGTGCTTCAAAGTATATTAACCCATAACTGCTAATCATTGAATTTATTTTTAGGTATATATATTCTTTCTTTAGATAATGAATAACCTTTATGTGACGACAATCTCTATTCTTATTGTTTTCAACACAGTACTGTTTATTTTTATTTTAAAACCAAGCATTTACATTTGATGAATACAAAATAAATAGCCAGAAAGCCAGCCTAATGCATGCCTTCATGAGTTACCAGAAGAAAAAATCCTTTCCTTTCACCAGTTTCAGAGACTAATGGCAACATATGGTTTAGAAAAAAGTATCATATGCAAAGGAAAAGTTAAATTTTAAAACTGATACAAAAGCTTTATAAAATTCCGAATTCTGATCAGATCAGATCAGTCGCTCAGTCGTGTCTAACTCTTTGTGACCCCATGAATCGCAGCACGCCAAGCCTCCCTGTCCATCACCAACTCTCGGAGTTCACTGAGACTCACGTCCATCGAGTCAGTGATGCCATCCAGCCATCTCATCCTCTGATGTCCCCTTCTCTTCCTGCCCCCAATCCCTCCCAGCATCAGTCTTTTCCAATGAGTCAACCCTTCGCATCAGGTGGCCAAAGTACTGGAATTTCAGCTTTAGCATCATTCCTTCCAAAGAAATCCCAGGGCTGATCTCCTTCAGAATGGACTGGTTGGATCTCCTTGCAGTCCAAGGGACTCTCAAGAGTCTTCTCCAACACCACAATTCAAAAGCATCAATTCTTTGGCGCTCAGCCTTCTTCACAGTCCAACTCTCACATCCATACATGACCACAGGAAAAACCATAGCCTTGACTAGACGAACCTTTGTTGGCAAAGTTAATGTCTCTGCTTTTGAATATGCTATCTAGGTTGGTCATAACTTTCCTTCCAAGGAGTAAGCATCTTTTAATTTCATGGCTGCAGTCACCATCTGAAGTGATTGTGGAGCCCAGAAAAATAAAGTCTGACACTGTTTCCACTGTTTCCCCATCTATTTCCCATGAAGTGGTGGGACCGAATGCCATGATCTTCATTTTCTGAATGTTGAGCTTTAAGCCAACTTTTTCACTCTCCACTTTCACTTTCATCAAGAGGCTTTTGAGTTCCTCTTCACTTTCTGCCATATCTGATAGTCATGCCAAGTCATCAGATTATACCTTACTTATTTCCTTTGCATCATTGTTAACTAAATATTAATCGCAGTTGTTCATCCTGTACAATGTCTCAGAAGATTCAAAAATAAAATGTCAGCTTACTTATTAAAGAGTTTGATTAAGAAGAAAATATTTTATTGAAATATAAAAAAAAGAGATTCAAAATCAACTAATAGTATCTTGTTCTTGGGAAGTTTGGAAATAATAGCTCATTCAAGTTTGCAACACTTTGCAAATAGCTTCAAACTAATCTGGAGTGCACTAGAAAACAATAGCTATACTTTCAAAATTTAAACAATACATACTGGAGAAATTGATACTAAAAAATATTCATTTCTAATCCATCTCTAAACTTAACTTTCAAATTTAAAATATTCAACTGAATGAACTCAAACTATAATTTTCAAGCTAAGATAAACTTTACATAAATTATTATCTATTTCATATAATCTAAGAATAAGTAATTTTAACATAAGGAAATGTTTTAATTTCCTGTTGATAAACTGTACCAAGAATTCTTACAATGAAATTTGGATACTATAATTTGTAACTTGTGTCATGTAACTTCATAAAGATTAATTTGCTAATCTTATGTGTATTTGTTTCATATTCAAAATAGCTGAGATTGCTGATTGGCAAGATTCAAAATAATGAATTTAGTCACCTTTAAATCTTCCTTTAAAATCTCCTAAAAGAATTTTCAAATATTTTTTGTTTAATTGCAATTTTAAAAATCATTTCTGAGATATAATTTTTAAAATAAGTAAATAAATTATGTATGGCTTTTTAAATATTTATGTATCTTCAGTATATTTAATGTCAGGTTTTATGCTTTGCTTTCTGAGGAATAATATCTAGTTTCCTTCCCTCTTCCCTGCCTGCCTCCCTCCCCACCTCCCACTCTTCCTTCCTTCCTGTCTCCCTCCTTCCTTCCTTCTTTCATTTCTAGTAAGGCCAAATGAAAAAACTGACTTTGTTAAATAACACTTGTCATCAGGTCTCATAATTCAGAAAATCTCAGTACAGATCAAAACACATAGCTCCTAACATCAAGCTTCAGCATCATTAGAAATATATTTGAGTGATGAAGTTCCACTGTGGGTTTGTATTTTCTTGTTAATGATGCTCTGTTATACCCCAAATTCTCAGGTATATCTGTATAAGAAAGAGTTCATGTGGAAGTGGAGTATCTAGAAGTTTATTTTTCTAAACTAGTGGTTGTAGAGGGGAGACAATTTTGTCTCCCTATCAGGGGACATTTGGAGATACAGAGAGAGATTTTTGGGTGTCACAGTTTGAGGAACAGTGTTACTGGAGTGAGAAAATACCAGAAACTTGCTAAATAACCAATGTACAAGACCATCCTTTTCAACACGGACTAATGCAGCCCCCAATGTCAATAGGACTGAAATAAAAAAGCCGTGTTCTAGACCAATCTTTGCCCTTAAGAAGTTTTCATGTATACTCAGGGTCTATAAATCCCATTTTGAAGACTTTGCTGGGGCCATTCTACTATTTTTATTTTCAACAGTTCATTGACTTCTATTTGGGAGTCAAGGACAAACACTTGAATTGTCAAATGCCATTTCTTCAGATGGAAAAGGCAGAATGCTACAGAATGGAAAAAGTTTTACACCAAGCATGCACACCTACCTATATACTCGCAAGTATACCAAATACCATACATATTTGGAGGAATCATGTTTTGCCTGAGTGGGAGATATTAAAGTAGCAATTCTTCATTGCCCAAATATAATTGCAATGTCTCACTTGGATCAAACTTTTCCCAAACCTGTGCTTTTCCTTCCCGTGCTTTCATCTTCATGAGACAACCTTTCTTGTTCTCATATCACAATGCAATTTTTAAAGTCCCATTGTCTGGGAGGAGTTTAATTTTTACTTCTCAATTTTTGTGAATCAATTCAGTTCAGTCATTCAGTCGTATCCAACTCATTGTAACCCCATGGACTGCAGCACACCAGGCTTCCCTGTCTATCACCAACTCCCAGAGTTTACTCAAATGCATGTCCATTGAGTCAGTGATGCCATCCAACCACCTCATTCTCTGTCGTCCCCTTCTCCTCTCGCCTGCAATCTTTCCCGGCATCAGAGTCTTTTCAAATGAGTCATTTCTTTGCATCAGGTGGCCAAAGTATTGGAGTTTCAGTTTCAACATCAGTCCTTCCAATGAACATTCAGAACTGAATATATGTTTATATATACATATTTTATGAATACATGTCTGTAAAACACATAACATTTTATATGCATATAACAAATTAAATAATGACAACATTTCACATTAATGTTACATTAAAGGAGACTTCTAGAGGCACAATGCTGTGATAAAAAAGAGATTTTAATGAAAAGAATTTCAGCTTATATGGTAGACCAGTGGAGAACATAAACTTGTACAAAGGGCACTTCCATGTCCCATCAGTAAAAATTTGCCTCTGACACAAAAAGTATATCAGATGACTTTAATGAAAAAAAGAGTTACTTGCATCTTTAAAGTAAAAAAGTTTGCTCAACTTTCCCAAAAGTTAAAGTGGACTATAACATCTAAGTCCCAAGTCTGTTCAAAGCTATTTACATGACTTCTATAATGAGATAAATTGGAGAGAAAATAAATTATTAACATGGTTCTTGGTATTCCTTAAAGAAAATTATTCAGTTCTAACTTTAGGTCCTTAGGAAGACACAGACATACACACACAAATAGAAATCCTTACTTTTACCTTTTAATAAAGAGTCTAAGGGAAATTTAAATTTTAAATTTAATTTTAATTCTAAATTTAATTTTAAATTATATTTTAAATTAAATATTAACATGGGTAATTTAATAATTTAACATGGTTACATTATTAACATGGTATTTGGTATTCTTTAAAGAAAATGATTCAGTTCTAACTTTAAGTCTTAAGAACAGACACATGCACAGACACACACACAAACACAAATTCTTACTTTTACCTTCTAATAAAGAGTCTAAGGGAAAGCTTTACTCAGACGTCCTGGAATGTGAAGTCAAGTGGGCCGAAGGAAGCATCACTACAAACAAAGCTAGTGGAGGTGATGGCATTCCAGTTGAGCTATTTCAACTCCTAAGAGATGATGCTGTGAAAGTGCTGCACTCAATATGCCAGCAAATTTGGAAAACTCAGCAGTGGCCACAGGACTGGAAAAGGTCAGTTTTCATTCCAATCCCAAAGAAAGGCAATGCCAAAGAATGCTCAAACTACTGCACAATTGCACTCATCTCACACGCTAGCAAATTAATGCTCAAAATTCTCCAAGCCAGGTTTCAACAGTATGTGAACTGTGAACTTCCAGATGTTCAAGCGGAATTTAGAAAAAGCATAGGAACCACAGATCAAATTGCCATCATCCATTGGATCATCGGAAGAGCAAGAGAGTTCCAGAAAAAACACCTGCTTCTGCTCTATTGACTACGCCAGAGCCTTTGACTCTGGCTTTGACTTTGTCTGTGACTCTCTCTTTGACCTTATATGGATCACAATGATCTGTGGAAAATTCTTAAAGAGATGGGACTACCAGACAACCTGACCTGCCTCCTGAGAAATCTGTATGCAGGTCAAAAAGCAACAGTTAGAACTGGAAATGGAAAAACAGACTGGTTACAAATCAAGAATGGAATACGTCAAGGCTGATTATTGTCACCCTGCTTATTTAACTGATATGCAGAGTACATTATGCAAAATGCCAGGCTGGATGAAACACAAGCTGGAATCAAGATTGTGGGAGAAATATCAATAACCTTAGATATGCAGATGACATCACCCTTATGGCAGAAAGTGAAGAACTAAAAAGTCTCTTGATGAAAGTGAAAGAGGAGAGTGAAAAAGTTGGCTTAAAACTCAATATTCAGAAAACCAAGATCATGGCATCTGGTCCCATCACTTCATGGCAAATAGATGGGGAAACAATGGAAACACTGAAAGACTTTATTTTGGGAGGGCAAAAATCACTGCAGATGGTGACTGCAACCATAAAATTAAAAGACACTTGTTCCTTGGAAGAAAAGCTATGACCGACCTAAACAGGATATTAAAAAGAGGAAACATTACTTTGCCAACAATGGCTCATCTAGTTAAGGCTATGGTTTTTACTGTAGTTATGTATGGATGTGAGAGTTGGACTATAAAGAAAGCTGAACACCAAAGAATTGATGCTTTTGAGCTGTGGTGTTGGAGAAGACTCTTGAGAGTCCCTTGGAGAGCAAGGAGATCCAACCAGTCCATCCTAAAGGAAATCAGTCCTGAATATTTATTGTAAGTCCTGATGCTGAAGCTGAAGCTCCAATACTTTGGCCACCTGATGGGAAGAACTGACTCTTTGGAAAAGACCCTGATGCTGGGAAAGATTGAAGGCAGGAGAAGAAGGGGATGACAGAGGATAAGTTGGTTGGATGGCATCATCGAGTTGATAGACATGAGTTTGAGCAAGCTCTGGGAGTTGGTGATAGACAGGGAAGCCTGGCGTGCTGCAGTCCATGGGTTCACAAAGAGTTGGACATAACTGAATGACTGAACTGAACTGAATATTTTAAAAAATCTACATTGCAAATATAACTCACATTAAGATTAACAGGGATTATGCATTTATTAACTTCAAGAAGATACTATGTGCTAACATATCTCATTTTTTATGAAACATATCTCACTTGCCATTTATGTGAATATCTTGGAAGCTCCATGCATGCATGCCTGCGTGCTGTGTCGCTTTAGTTCTGTCCGACTCTTTGCTACCCTATAGACTGTAGCCAGCCAGGTTCCTCTGTCCATGTGATTCTCCAGGCAAGAATACTGGAGTGGGTCACTATGCCCTCTTCCAGGGGATCTTCCTGACCCAAGGATCGCACCTATGTCTCCTGCCGCTCCTGCATTGCAGGCAGATACTTTACCACTGAGCCACCAGGGAAGCCCTGGAAGCTCCATATATATATATACCAAAAAGATAAGTGTCCATCATGAATGTCATTTATTTTTATATACCAACACAAACTCTGTATGAAATACTAATAAAATGCTTTGTAAAGAGTCTTAATCATAAGCAGAAGGAAAATAAAAGAGAAATTTTATAGTGACATAAGAAGCTAGTACTATGCAATTCTGCATCCTAATAATTCTTTTCTATTTATTTTAAATTTGGCACTATTTAGTTATTAGAGGGCCTTATGAAGATTAAAGGAAAGATAGCAAAGAAACTCTCCTAACTTCTTGAATATTCTTCTTTTAAAAACCGAATCCAGTGACAGTGTTTGAAGAATTGTCTGAGCTCTAGTTGTGTTGCAGATGATTCATATTCCAAAGGGTTGACCCCAGTCTCATACTTAGATGATTTAAGTGGCTGATATGGCATCAAAGTGGTAAATATATGAAGGAGGAGAGCTTCATATTTTCACCCAAATAAATAAAACTCCATTTCAATTTCCATAAGTTAACAAAAATAAATCAGGTTTTAAATTATTATTTGATCTGATAACATTCTTTGTTACCGTTCTCATTTACAAGAATACAGAACTATACCTATTAAATATTCAGAAATCTAATATATATCTATAGAATCCACAAAGTCATATAAGATGTAATTATAGTCTCTCCTCTGATTTACACTATTTTTGTATTCTAATGCAACTAGAATAAGAGACAGAACTCTGAGCATTGACTTTGAAGCCCTGCATGGAGTGGTTCCTGGCTAACCTCCAGTCTCAAAGCTCAAAAATCCTCGGTGATCTCATATAATCCAGCCACACTCATCATGGTCTCCCCTCTGAGCCCCTCTAATTCTTGCCCTTGATAACCTTTCATCAACCAAACCAGCTTCCATGATCAGCCTGTGTTCACCTACATTTAAATGCTCAATAAAGTACTCCGATCACTCTAAATCCCTTGGCCCTCTACATTTTCTTCATGGCTCCTATAATTACTTACAAATACTTGCTCTATTTTATCTTTATCTATTCATTTCTTTATTGTCTGTTCTCCCACTAGGTTTTTTAAGCTCTCAGGTAATTTAATAGCGTGGGCATTTCCTAGGCTCCTCTGTCCATGAGATTTTCAGGCAAGAATACTGGAGTGGGTTGCCATTTCCTTCTCCAAGGGATCTTCCCAACCCAGGGATCAAACTCTTGGCTCCTGCTGCGTCTCCTGCATTGCAGGCAGATTGTTTACCACTGAGCTACCGGGAAGTTGGCTATTCTCTTACCTGATTTGGGTCCTGGTTCCTTTTAAAATCCCTACCAAAGAGAAATCGTGCAGTTGAAGGCAACCAATATTTAAATAGACCTTTCCATGAGTTTATGTTCCAGAATATTTATTTGACACAGTGATTCTACTTATAACTATCCACTCAATTCTTTCTCCATGAATGTGAGAACAGTAGAGCATTTTCATTCTTTGCTTCGGTTTGTGTGAGTAAACAAAAAGCAAACTTGTTTTGCTTTTTTTATTTTTTTAAAGAAAGGCAAGAGGTAGAGTTTTGGGTTTCTTGCTCACAGCTGTATTCTTGGCACCTATACTATTATAGGCACATTAGGAACTCAGTGAATACTTACAGAAGAAAATGAATGAATCAATCTGGTAGGCAATTTGGTATATTAACTTATATGTGAAATACTGGGTGACAGCTTTTGCTTGTTTGTTTTTATTGTTATTGCTATGTATTTGTGATTTCCTGTGTGTTTGTGTGCATGTGTGTGTGTGTGACCTTGTAAAGAGATTGAGAGCAGTTAAAAATCAATCCATCATACTGTGAATCTGGGAAATGACTACAAAGAATACTGTTTCAATCAGAAGGGAAAATAAAATGACTTTAGACATAAGTACTGAAAATATCACTGTTTCTGTGCATCAAATCTGCTGGCAAACTCCACTCAATATTTTTCTGTCTTTGTTTCAAACAAATCAAAATTTTTTCCATGGTACCTAGTCCCTTCAAGCCATTCCACTAGCTTCCTTGTTTTTGTTTCTTTTAACAACCAAGATTTTTGAAAGAAATTTTTACAGTGGTTTCCTATCCCCAGTGTGATTTCCTTTTACTTTTTCTCTTCTTCTAGTATATATTTTTTTCTTTTCTAATAGTCTCACTATTTTTTCTTATGTTTCAAATTATTTGGAGATAATAATTATAGTAAATGTTCAAGACCTGTTGCTTCTGGTCTTCAAATAACTATTATATTTTCCTTTCTATTTGTATCACATCTCCAATAACTTTTTTTCTGGACATATCAACAATCCCTTGTTTTTCGACATCTAGTCCTTATGTGAAATAAGCAGTTTCTAATAATACACAGTTTTAAACCAGTATATTAGACTTTTGTGTATATTAGTATATTAGACTATATTATATTAGTATTACATATGATATATAGTATACTAGTATTATATCAGTATATACAATATGCTACCTGAACCGTGAACTTCCTGATGTTCAAGCTAGTTTTAGAAAAGTCAGAGGAACCAGAGATCAAATTGCCAACATCCGCTGGATCATGGAAAAAGCAAGAGAGTTCCAAAAAACATCTATTTCTGCTTTATTGACTATGCCAAAGCCTTTGACTGTGTGGATCACAATAAACTGTGGAAAATTCTGAAAGAGATGGGAATACCAGACCACCTGACCTGCCTCTTGAGAAATCTGTATGCAGGTCAGGAAGCAACAGTTAGAACTGGACATAGAACAACAGACTGGTTCCAAATAGGAAAAGGCATACGTCAAGGCTGTATATTGTCACCCTGCTGATTTAACTTTTATGCAGAGTACATCATGAGAAACCCTAGGCTGGAAGAAACACAAGCTGGAATCAGGATTGCCAGGAGAAATATCAATAACCTCAGATATGCAGATGACAACACCCTTATGGCAGAAAGTAAAGAGGAACTCAAAAGCCTCTTGATGAAAGTGAAAGAGGAGAGTGAAAAAGTTGGCTTAAAGTTCAACATTCAGAAAACGAAGATCAGGGCATCTGGTCCCATCACTTTGTGGGAAATAGATGGGGAAACAGTGGAAACAGTGTCAGACTTTATTTTTGGGGGCTCCAAAATCACTGCAGATGGTGACTGCAGTCATGAAATTAAAAGATGCTTAGTCCTTGGAAGGAAAGTTATGACCAACCTAGATAGCATATTCAAAAGCAGAGACATTACTTTGCCAACAAAAGTTCGTCTAGTCAAGGCTATGGTTTTCCCTGTGGTCATGTGTGGATGTGAGAGTCGGACTATGAAGAAAGCTGAATGCCAAAGAATTGATGCTTTTGAACTGTGGTGTTGGAGAAGACTCTTGAGAGTCCCTTGGACTGCAAGGAGATCCAACCAGTCCATTCTGAAGGAGATCAGCCCTGGGATTTCTTTGGAAGGAATGATGCTAAAGCTGAAACTCCAGTACTTTGGCCACCTCATATGAAGAATTGACTCATTGGAAAAGACTTTGATGCTGGGAGGGATTGGGGGCAAATGGAAAAGGGGACAACAGAGGATGAGATGGCTGGATGGCATCACTAATTCGATGGACGTGAGTCTGAATGAACTCCGGGAGTTGGTGATGGACAGGGAGGCCTGGTGTGCTGCGATTCATGGGGTCACAAAGAGTCGGACACGACTGAGCAACTGAACTGAACTGAACTGAATACTATAATATATAGTATTATATTAGTATATATATAATACAATATATTAGTATTTTATTAGCATATTAGACTATGGTGTTACACTGGAGGAAATGTTTGTTAGCTGGTTTTACTGGTCTCCTGATTTTTTTTCAGTTTATTTCACCTTATTACTTTATTTCACTATTTTACTGTGATAAGAACTCTTAATATTATATCTACTCTCTTACTAAATTTTCATGAGTATAATACTTCCCTGGTGCCTCACACAGTAAAGAATCTGCCTGCAATGTGGGAGACCTGGGTTCAGTCCCTGGGTTGGGAAGATCCCCTGGAGGAGGTCATGGCAACCCACTCCAGTATTCTTGCCTGGATAAGCCCATGGACAGAGGAGCCTGACGGCCACATGGGGTCACAAAGAGCTGGACATGACTGAGCGACTAAGCACAGCACAATTGACTGTAGGAACACTGTTGAGCAGGGTATCCATAAAGTTTACTCATTTTGCTTAGCTGAAAGTTTATACTTGCGAATTAGTAACTCTCCATTTCCTCACTTCCACAACTCTTGGAAATCACTACTCCATTATAAATCTCATTATTATAGACACTTTGAGCAGTATTTGTCTTTCTGTGACTGACATTTCATTTAGTATAATGGCTATAAGTTTCATTTACACTGTAAATTGAAAATTTTCCTTTTTTTAAAGAATTGAAATGTAGTCCATTGTGTGTCTATATTTACCTATCAATATATACAAATATACGTATTATATTTTATTTATTAATTAACCTGTCAATAAACATTTAGGTTGTTTCTATATCTTAGCTATTGGGAATAGTATTGCAATGAACACGGGAGTGCTAAAACTCTCTGAAATTCTGATATTTAGTCTTTTGGATAAATACTCTGAAGAGGGATATCTGGATCGTATGGTTGTTCTACTTTTAGTTTTCTGAAGAGTTTAAACAGTGTGCACCATTTCTAAATCCCATTAACAGTGTGTAGGGATTCCAGTTTGGAAAGCGTGTGATCTACATGTGTTTATCAATACTTAGTGACTCCTCTTTTAGAGTCATATTCCTGACGAATATGAGTTGAAATATTATTGTGGTTTTTATTTCTAGTTCCCTGATTATGGAGCTGCACATTTTTCATATACCAATTGGCTATTAGTATGTCTTATTTGGGGAATAACTGTTCACGTGTTTATCCAATTTTTGATTGTGAAATTAGATTTTTGCTAACAAGCTGTAGGAATTCTTAATATTTTGAGGATTAACCCCTTATCAGATGTATGATTCATCAATATTTTCTCCCATCTGTAGACTGCCTTTTCACTTTGCTGACTGTATCATTTGCTGTGCAGAAGCTTTTAGTTTGATGTAGTCTTCTTATTTATTTATTTATGTTGCACTTTTGGTGTCATAGCCACAAAATCATTGCCAAGGTCAGTTGACCATACTCTCATGTATTATTTCTGGACTCTATTCCATTCCATCAGTCTCTAAGTTTGTCTGTGTGCCAATACAATATGTTTTTGATTATTACAGTTTTATAATACAGCTTGATATCAGGACATATGTCTCCAGCTTTGTTCTTGCTCCCCATTGCTTTGGCTATTTCTGGACTTTTGTGGTTTCATATGAAATGTGAATTTTCTATTTCTGGAAAAAAAATGCCAATGGGAGTTTGATAGACATTGCAATGAATCTGTGGATTATTTTGGGTGAACTGTGTACATTTTAGCAATATTGCATTTTCCAATCCATGACTATGACATTTCTTTTCATTCATTTGGGTATTCTTTCCCTTTTTTCACCAAGGTTTCATAGTTTTCAGAACACAGTTTGATAATTTTTATCTCCGTAGTGAAGTTCATCCCTCAATAGTTTATTCTTTTGGGTGATGTTATAAATGGCATTATTTTCCTGATCTTCCTTTCAAGTGGTTTGTTGTTAGTATACAGCAACACAACCGATTTTGTATGCTGATATTTTATTCTGCAGCTTTCCTGTATTAATTGATTAGTTCTAACAGTTTTCTCTATGCAGTTGCTAGGATTTTCTCGGTATAAGATAATGTCATCTGGAATGTTACTAAGAGACTACGATGAGCACATAGATTTGACATCAGGGTTCTAAAGGATCTATCCTTTGGTATCATTCTTATGGTCATCAGTTCAGTTTAGTCACTCAGTAGTGTCCAACTCTTGGTGACCCCATGAACCACAGTACGCCAGGCCTCCCTGTCCATCACCAACTCCTGGAGTCCACCCAAATCCATCTCCGTTGAGTCAATGGTGCCATCCAACAATCTCATCCTCTGTCGTCCTCTTCTCCTCCTGCCCTCAATCTCTCCCAGCATCAGGGTCTTTTCAAATGAGTCAGCTCTTCGCATCAGGGGGCCAAAGTACTGGAGTTTCAGCTTCAACATAAGTCCTTCCAATGAACACTCAGGACTGATCTCCTTTAGGATGGACTGGTTGGAGCTCCTTGCAGTCCAAGGGACTCTCAAGAGTCTTCTCCAGCGGGCCGCTGCCGCCACTTTGTCGAGTCGCCACTGCCACTGGGGAGATGGAGGGGCCGGGACTGGGCTCGCAGTGCAGGAATCACAGCCATGGCCCCTACCCTCATAAGAAGAAAAAAAAAAAAAAGAGTCTTCTCCAACACCACAGTTCAAAAACATCAATTCTTCGGTCCTTGGCTTTCTTTATAGTCTAACTCTCACATCCATACATGACCACTGGAAAAACCATAGCCTTGACTAGATGGACCTTTGTTGGCAAAGTAATGTCTCTGCTTTTTGATATGCTGTCTAGGTTGGTCATAAGCTTCTTTCCAAGGAGTAAGCATCTTTTAATTTAATGGCTGCAGTCACCATCTGCAGTGATTTTGGAGCCCACAAAAATAAAGTCTGACACTGTTTCCACTGTTTGCCCATCTATATGCCATGAAGTGATGGGACCGGATGCCATGATCTTAGTTTTCTGAATGTTGAGCTTCATGCCAACTTTTTCACTCTCCTCTTTCACTTTCATCAAGAAGCTCTTTAGTTCTTCACTTTCTGCCATAAGGGTGGTGTCATCTGCATACCTGAGGTTATTGATATTTCTCCCAGCAATCTTGATTCCAGCTTGTGCTTCCTCCAGCCCAGCATTTCTTATGATGTACTCTGAATATAAATTAAATAAGCAGGGTGACAATATATAGCCTTGATATATGCCTTTTTCTATTTAGAACCAGTCTGTTGTTCCATGTCCAGTTCTAACTGTTGCTTCCTGACCTGCATATAGGTTTCTGAAGAGGCAGGTCAGGTGGTCTGGTATGCCCAATTCTTTTAGAATTTTCCACAGTTTATTGTGATCCACAGTCAAAGGCTTTGGCATAGTCAATAAAGCAGAAATAGATGTTTTTCTGGAACTCTCTTGCTTTTTCAATGATCCAGCAAATGTCCGCCATTTGATCTCTGGTTCCTCTGCCTTTTCTAAATCCAGCTTGAACATCTGGAAGTTCATGGTTCACCTATTCCTGAAGCCTGGCTTGGAGAATATTAAGCATTGCTTTACTAGCGTGTGAGATGAGTGCAATTGTGCGGTAGTTTGAGCATTCTTTGGCATTGCCTTTCTTTGGGATTGGAACGAAAACTGACCTTTCCCAGTC
The DNA here is from genome assembly GCF_002263795.3 of Bos taurus. Lineage (NCBI taxonomy): Eukaryota > Metazoa > Chordata > Mammalia > Artiodactyla > Bovidae > Bos > Bos taurus. The sequence continues at coordinate 47,475,229 of NC_037333.1, read as the reverse complement.
CTGTGGCCATGGTCATGAAGGCCATTTTTGTGGATTTGTGTGGTAAAACCCAACTGGGGAGGGCTTGTTTGTGTTAGTCATTCAGTCCTTTCCAACTCTTTGAGACCCTATGCATTGTAGCTCACCAGGCAATCTGTCCATAGGATTGTCTAGGCAAGAATACTGAAGTGTGTTGCTATGCCCTCCTCCAGGGGATCTGCCTGATCCGGGGATTGAATCTGCATGTCCTGCATTTCCTGCACTGATGGCATATTCTTTACCACTAGCACCACCTGGGAACTCAGGGAAGGGCTAATGGTCAGACAAATATTGCAAAGAATAACTCTTCCAGAAGTGAAACGTGAGATGGATATCTTTTCTTATTTTAAGATGGTTGTTCTTGCTAATTATTTTTCAAAATATTATACTAATATATATGATTATTACTTGTGAAAGTGAAAACGAAGTCGCTCAGTTGTGTCTGATTCTTTGCGACCCCATGGACTGTTGCCTACCACGCTCCTCCATCTATGGGATTTTCCAGGCAAGAGTACTGGAGTGGGTTGCCATTTCCTTCTCCAGAGGATCTTCCTGATCCAGGGATCAAACCCAGATCTCCCACATTGTAGGCAGACGCTTTACCGTCTGAGCCACCAGGTATATTAGGCAATATTTGTATTTATTATATCAGTAAGTCAGTGTAAAAGAGCATCTTTACATATCCCAAAGAATCTTTGATGGTGTTTAATACATATTTTGTAATTTGCAAGTCTGTGCAGTAAACTGTTCTAGGAAACTGCTAGAGCATATGAGTTGTGCACAGATTAATATCTAAATACATAGGTTTTAATTAGAAATCCCAATATCTTGCTGTAAGCCAGCCAAGTGATATTTGAGTTCATGTAAGAAAAATTTTCTAATGGAATTGTCAAGAAAATTATAAAGGTGAAGAGTAAGAAGCATAGATTTATATTTTCTGTACATAAAACTTTATTACATTGTGAAAAATACATAAGTTGATTTTTAAACAGAATGAGAAGCTTCTTAAAAGATTCCATGTGTGACAGTGTGTGCATGTGTGTGTATATCTCTGTTTCTATTTTTTTTATCTGTACACAAAATCATGATGTCTCAAAATTGTGTGAAAAGGCAGAACACTGACCAAATTATATATGAACACATGATTTATTTTATTAAATAAATTAAATAAAATTTTACCTTTGAGAAATAAATATTTTAAATGTAAAAAAACAATATCATAATTGGAAAATTAGCCAAAAATATAGATATGCATTTATCTTATATGATCAGGGAGACATTTCACATGATACTTAAAATTTTGCAATATATGATCACATCAATATTTTAATGTGCACCTTAAACTACAGTTCATATGAAGATAGAAGGTAAGAGCAAGCATAAACTGAGCATTTTCTTCATGTATACATATCGTGCTCAATATAAGTCAAAAATTATTATAGAGAATTATAAATCAAAAAGACAAAGAAATCAGTATTTCCAGGCAATTTCTAAAATAGATGTATAGATGTCAAGAGGTATTTCCCTAACACAATTTGCAAGAATGAAAACAATTATTAATTCCAATAATAGTAGGTGGAAGAAGAAATCAACAGTTCCCTACACTACGGCTGCAAGTGCAGAATGGTATAATAGTTTTGGATTCCCTGGAATAAACTTGGCAGTTTATATCAAGCACAATTAAAAATAAGATTCTTTGTCCCAGGTTTACTACATTTAGGAATTTTCTCTTTTATGGTTACCATAAATATACAAACAATTAATACAAAGTTATTTTAGATATACATGTATGAGGTACAATTTAAACCTTGGCAATAGAAAATTCCTAAAATAAAATAGGCTCGTTTATAAGGTAAGTTGTTAAATATAAATGTAAAATGCAGGGGATTTCTGATCATGAACATGAAAAAAAAAATCTATAATATGTTGGTAAATTTGACAATTTCTAACTTGCATTCCATGATGCTGAAACTGAAACTCCAATACTTTGGCCACCTGATGCGAAGAACTGACTCATTGGAAAAGACCCTGATGCTGGGAAAGACTGACGGCAGAAGGAGAAGGGGACCGCAGAGGATTAGATGGTTGGATGGCATCACCGACTCAATGGATATGAGTTTTAGCAAGATCCAGGAGTTGGTGATGGACAGGGAAGCCTGGCATGCTGCAGTCCATTGGATCACAGAGTCAGACACCACTGAGTGACTGAACTGAACTGAACTTACATTAATATTCATGTTCACATGTACATACCAAAGACAAACCTCATGTTTGAATTAAAGGCTGATTTTTTTTAATTTAAAGGCTGAATTTAATTAATTTAATTTTAATTATTCTGTGAGGTTTTTCTGCATTATTTTAATTTTATCATGAATATATAATAATTATATGATCAGAAAATACAGTCCACTTAAAATTTTTAAATTAATGATAATTTTAAGAGATAACCCACTTTTCTTCTCTCAGTAAGCAAATCTGACCTTTCATTACTTTTTTTTCTTTTCATTACTGTGTATGAAATTATTTCAGTGTTCATTCACACCTGTATGTATGTGTATATATATATATATATTTCAGGCAAACTGCTACTGAAGGCAAGAACTGTCCTTCATAATCAATGTCTACCTTCCACTGGGAATCAATCTATAGTCTGCAAACCAGAAAGAAAGTCCTAATGACAGATATTCTCTGAGTTCTTTTAATAAACCTCTTAAGTTATTACATTTTTAAAGCTATATCACTTTAGGTTTACATTTTTCTTTTTTTATTATTATTAGTTTTTTTTTTTACTTTACAATATTGTATTGGTTTTACCATGGAAATTGAGAACATGTGATATTGGACCTTCTCTTCTTTTAGAGAGTAAAAGCAACACGTAATCCATATTTCATGATTTACCTCTGTATTGCCAAATTCCTTGGCAAAGAACAAATCACTATGAATCCCATGACTGTATTTACATGTGATCAGTTTCAAAATGTTTTAAGACTTAATTACATACAAATCTCCTTCTTTCAGTCTCCCTATTTCTTCTCGCTCTCTCCTTCTCTCTCTCCCTCTCTCTCCAGAAAGCTGGAACTTATAAAATTTGATGACTTTTCAAGAGTCAATTTAGCTTTTTTTCAGGAAAAATCTCTAGAAATTGGTTCTTTGCTTATCTTGAATTACCTATACTAGAGATAATGTAGTTGTACCTAGAGAAAAAAAAAAAAGGACTTGGACATCTGACACTAATTTTTTTTTTTTAAATAGAAAAAAAAAAGAATGGAAAGTAAACAAAAGATCTTATGGAACAACAACAACAGAACAGAAATAAAATTTATTCTAAGTGTTGTCAAATAAAGTCAAATTAACTCATGTAGAAATTCAAAATAATAGTGTTAAAAAGACCAAAATTAATGGATTTGTTATGAATATAAAGAGAGTTTTATCACTCTTATCACCCAGAAATTTCCAACGTTTTTAGGAGTTTTTGGCCAAAAACTAAAAGTATAAATAAACCTGTTTACTATAAATCACAATATCACAACCATGTTAATGGATAGAAAGGCTCAGTACTGTCAAGATGTCAGTTCTTTCCAATATGATTTATAAATTCAATGTAATTCTAATAAAAGTCCCAGCAAGTTTAAAAAAAAGAGAGAGAAAATAACTGGTAAAACAGTATTAATACTGAAAATAGAAAATATTCTCAAATGTCATAAAACAGTTTTAAGGACTATGTGCAGAGTAGTTATTATTACTTGATATTTTCCATTATCTCATTTATTTGAACATTTTTCTATTCTCCCTCATTAGTATGGAAATTATGAGTCCGCAAACTTGCAAAACTTTCAGTGATTAGTAAAGTTATATTTTATGACATCATTTTCATATATGCATTCTAAATTACTTTATTTTCAGTGCAAATTATTTTTGTAAGTTTTATTCTTAGACAGTTTTAAATTGTTTTTTAAGACCCTTTCATGAGAAATCTGTATGTAGGTCAAGAAGCAGCAGTTAGAATTAGATATGGAACAAAAGACTGGTTAAAAATAGAGAAAGGAGTACATCAAGGTTGTCACCCTGCTTATTTAACTTACATGCAGAGTATATCATACAAAATGCTAGGTTGGATGTAGCACAAGCTGGAATCAAGATTGCTGGGAGAAATATTAATAACCTTAGATATGCAGATGACCACCCTTATGGCAGAAAGCAAGGAAGAACCAAAGAGCCTCTTGATGAAAGTGAAAGAGGAGAGTGAAAAAGTTGGCTTAAAACTCAACATTCAGAAAACTAAGATCGTGGCATCTGGTCCCTTCACTTCATGCAAATAGATGGGGAAACAATGGAAACACTGAAAGACTTTTACTTTGGGGAACTCCAAAATCACTGCAGCCATGAGATTGAAACATGCTTGCTTCTTGGAAGACAAGCCATGACCAACCTAGACAGCATTTTAAGAAGCAGAGACATTACTTTTCTAACAAAGGTCCATCTAGTCAAAGCTCTGGTTTTTCCAGTAGTCATGTATGGATGTGAGAGTTGGACTATAAAGAAAGCTGAGCGCTGAAGAATTGATGCTTTTGAACTGTGGTGTTAAAGACTCTTGAGAGTCCCTTGGACTGCAAAGCGATCAAACCAGACAGTCCTAAAGGAAATCAGTCCTGAATATTCATTGCAAGTACTGAAGCTGAAGCTGAAACTCCAGTATTTTGGCCATCTAATGAAAAGAACTGACTCATTTGAAAAGACCCTGATGCTGGGAAAGATTGAAGGCAGGAGGAAAAGGGAACGACAGAGGATGAGATGGTTGAATGGCATCACCGACTCAATGGACATGAGTTTTGAGAAGGCTCTGGGAGTTGGTGATGGACAGGAAGTCTGGTGTGCTGCAGTCCATGGGGTTGCAAAGAGTCAGACAAGACTGAGCAATAGAATCGAACTGAAGACCCTCTCACATTAGCTTCCAAATTCTTACAAAAGATCTCTTTTTCCATGTATTAATTGCTTGTTCATAGACATGAAATGGCCTGGGTAAACTTTTCAAAGTATGGTTTTGTCACTTATTCAAACACTTTAATATACTAATTAATTATAAGAGTATTAAAAAAAAAAAGTAGTCACTCAGTCATGTCTGACTTTTTGCAACCCCATGGACTGTAGCCCACCAGGCTCCTCTGTCCATGGGATTCTCTAGGCAAAAATACTGGAGTGGGTTGCCATTTCCTCCTCCAGGGGACCTTCCCAACTGTACATAAAGGAGACTTCATTAATGTGCATTAGAGGATACCCCAGGTTATATGCAAACTCTTTGTAGGACTGCAGATTCTATGGCAGAGATTCTCAAAATTTTTCTGTGGCCTTCCCATGTACTTCAAAGGAACATATGTGTGCTGGATGCTGTCACTTCAGCCCTAGCTGCATCCAGGCACAGCTGCACTACTGTGGTAATGTAATAAAAATGTCTTGTCATTTTTACCTGAATCGAAACCATTAGGCAGCACTGATCAATGACATTCTACTACCCTCATTAAGAAATGAGATGAGGTTTATCTGGCCTAGGTTGTTCTTACATATTCCAAAGTGTTACCTTTTGATCACTTTTAAAGCAATTAGTCCCACAAATTATGTCTTTAACAAATGGATTCTCAGGCTTCTAGCATTGGTTGTGATATTGTAAGTCAGTCCAAGGCTCTATGAGAAGCCATAAGAAACCTCAAAATGTGTCTGGTGGACAAGCAAGCGAGGCCAAAAACTATATGCAAACAGAAGAAAGAGACATTGTTAGAAGGCAGGAAGGAAATTAAAAATAAGATCAGGAAGGAATCTGATTTCTGAGTAAACATTAGGCTGGGCTAATTTCCTTAGAAGACCCTGATTTGGAGTCTTTCTATTCTGGTAGGTACATACCAGTAGGTTAGTTCTGATTTTCCTCACCTTTCTTCCAGGAATATACTCAGAAGGATAAGAAGAATGCGATCTCTAGAGCTAAATCTAGAAACAGTATAAATTTCACCTCTAAATTGCATGTTGGCTTCCCAGGTGGTGCAGTGGTAAAGAATCCTCATGCCAATGCACGAGATGCAAGAGATGTGGGCTTGATCCTTGGGTCCAGAAAATCCCCTGGAGCAGGAAATGGCAACCCACTCCGGTATTCTTGCCTAGAAAATTTCATGGACAGAGCCTAGAGGGCTATAGTCCATGGGATCGCAAAGAGTTGGACATGACTGAGCAACTGAGCACACATACACAAACTGCATGTACTTGCGATCAAAACCAACTAAGGCAGAAATGAAGCCTGAAGAGGTGATAGAGAAGCCATAAGTAAGGGGGACAAAGTGCTCAATAAAGGCAGAGATCAGAAGTGTCTGGACTTGATCACTCTTTCAGAAAGAGAGTGTTCTTTCCAAGGCCCAGGAAAGAGCAGACAAGATTCCTCAAGTTCCATTTTGCTAGTGCACAAATTTTTATTTTATTTTTTTCTGTTTCATCTTTTGACTGAAAGGATAGAATCTTAGTCTGACTTAATAACACGTATCAGCTCCAACTCTCTTGCTTGTATGGCTGAAAATTTTGTCCCCCCTCCTTTCGTGTTCAGTTTATTACCGTTTATGTTCAATTTGTGTTTTATTCTAGTAGGCTTTCACATTCCTGAATTCTCAGGTTTTTATTTTAAAATATCATCATTATATTTAATTTCATGTATCTAATTTTCTTGCCTCAGTATATTTTAAAGAATTGAATGGGTTCTCATGGTTCAAAGATCATAGATTCCATATAATTCAGTATGAGAGAATAATCTGGGCAAAATCCAGAGCAGAATGCTTGACAAATAAATGGCTTAAAAAGAAGGGCAGGAAATTTTTCAAAGAAGAAAAGCAAACAGTTCCAGCAAACAATACTGTACATATCTGTGGTGGAGAAGGAAAGTATTCAACTAGAAAAAAAGGTACAGTTGTCTAAAAAAATCAGCTCAACCTTCTTGAAAGTATAGAGGAATGCCAGAAAGAAATTAAATACCAGAATTAAATCATGTTACTATATGTGTGTGTATATACATACATATATACATATATGTGTGTATAAATATATACACACACATATATATATAGTTTAATGTATATACACATAGAGCATAAATAAATGCCTCTCACAATCTAGAACCTTTAATATCTGAGGGGTGACAATCAATGTTTGGAGGGTAAATAGCAAATACCAACATATCTTCACCAGGCCAGTAGGGTCACAGTGTTCAGGATCATCAGTAATAGATTAAGTTTAGAAATCTGTCCAGGACAATTCTCCACTTGGAAAAAAAAGGAGATGGTATTCTCCCAGGAGATGGATTTCACAGGCCTAAGCAATTCTATAGTAGGATTAGACAGAAGAAATAAATATGTCCTGGGAGTAAAAATGCATATTTACAAGGAGTAGTGGTGGCTATGTCATTAAAATTGCCTATTTTAAATAACTGTAGAAGAAAAACAACAAAAAGGAAAACAACAACAGCAACTATCTGTTAGACACTTTAGATATAAATCTATATATATAGATAGATAGATACATATCTATATATATATAAAGAGAGAGATACATATATCTATCATATTTGATCCTCACAATAACCTGATAAGTAGATGATATTACTAATCTATTGGAAGAATAAGAAAGTGAGTTACACAGAGGTTAAATAGCATGCCCTAGATCATAGCTAGTGAATAATAGAATTGGTTTGCAATGCCATACACATACAGTATGACTCCAGAATTAAATCCTTAATGTAATATATGAAGTGATAAGCTATTAAGTCAACTATTGAGTGTGTATTTATATGAATCCATTTAGCTCCTTAAGGTTCAGTATAGTTACTTTAGTTGATTTAGATCAGTTCTCTACACTGATCTTGACCTTCTTGTCTGACTCCATAGATGTACTTAAAATAAAATCATACAGAATGAACTAGGCTTCCAGTAAATGTAAAGGCACTTCACAGACAATGCATGATTAGTGTCAACTGCTCTTAATGCTGTTGACAAATAGCCAATTACTTGCAGACAAGCAATGTGATGTTTCAAAATGGACTTGTGACAAGTGATTTAAAAAATATATATATATAAGTTCAAATCCCGCTCAGTCTCATACTTGCTCTTGAGTCAGCTCTGAGTGAGTTTTACAGAAAGCAAATGAAAGGCCAGTTCTCTGTCACTGCATCACTCTATCAGTTTATCAGTGAACATTGCTTTGTGAATGTTCTTCACTTTCACCTACTTCTTCTAGGTTCCCTGGAATAATACAGCTAACTGTGTGTGTTAGTCACTTAGTTGTGTCCGATTTTGCAATCCCCATGTAGTGTAGCCCACCAGGCTCCTCTTTTCATGGAATTCTCCAGGCAAGAATACTGGAGTGCCATTTCCTTCTCCAGGGGACATCCCCATGCAGGGGTCATACCTGGGCCTCCTGCATTGCAGGCAGATTCTCTACTGTCTGAGCTACCAGGGAAGCCCTAATATACCTACTAGCAAACAAAAAATAAAACGTAGAACTTCATTCAGTTAATGCACTAAACTTCCATTTGCTTCATTAAACTTTATCATTCTTATTCTGCAACCTGAAACTTCTTCAATGCCTCTCTTTCCCCAGTAAAGTTTAAACTCCATAGCCTCAGAGACATGTCTCTGTTTTTCAATTGTTTTCTCTAACAACACTAAATACATAGTAGGAGATCAATAAATATTTATCAAATGAAAGAATACATTGACTCAGGAGCACAATTAATATTTGCAGAGTGAACTCACAAATATTAAGATAGAAAAGTGTTCCACTGCAAATCAGAAAGATTTCAAATACTTTATAAAACATTTTCTATTAATCATGAATTTACCTAAAATATCACAATAAGTCTTCATCATTATCAGTGTCTCTGGCCATTTTCCCAACATATCAAGTTCTTGTTAGAGATGGTCTAATTTCCTCATCCTCACCTTGGGTGAACTGCTCTTTCCCACTTGCATTGTGACTCAGCACTTGAAGACTTGTTTAGAATGGGCATTTGCAGATTTTGGTATCTGAGGGGAAGCCTGGAATCAATCCCCCAGGGCATTGGCCTTGTCCTTGTTTTTGAGGCTAATCACAATGTCTTGAATTTGTTATGGTTATTGCAATAATAAGCAATCCAGTACACAAATATTTTAAAAATCTAGAGTGATCCTTTTGGTGTTACATATAGCGAAGGAGCAATGTAAAATTTCTGCTACACTTTGTTTTAAAGTGAAATAAGATAATGCAAAGGAATTTTCTACATAAACTGTATTATAAGTGAATGTGTAAAAATGAATAAATAATTAATCAATAATGGATTATCTCCTAGTACAAAACATTTGGTTGTAATCAAATACTCTGCCCCACACTGTTTTATAACTTTACAGACCTCAGTTTTTAGAGTTTTCCATTAAAGGAAAATCACAGAAAGTCAGAGGAAAGGATTAAAATAGAGAAGTACATAAATGAAATTGCAATCTGCATAGATTTCTGACTAGAAATATATATTTAATATCATGTTAAATGAATATTAGATCATATAGACATATTCTTTCAAGAAATTGAGTACATTAGTTTTCCTATCTCAGTCTTCTCATCCTTAAAATGAGAACTATAATAAATATTTTAAATTTTGAGGGAGAGAAAATATATACTAGAATTATACAATCTACCTCCCTCAAATTTTCAGCAGATTTCTGTGAATAGTTTGAATTTGCCATTCTATTTTTTCTTCTATTTAAAACCATTCTAATCTGTTTTGTTATGTCAATTGTAACTATTTTTCTATTCTTCATTTCATTGATTTCTACTCAAATCTTGATTAATTTCTATATTCTGCTGCCTCAGAGTGACTTTTTCTTTTTCTCCCAGTGAATTAAGGTGAAAACTTATTATTTAAGATGATTCCACACATTTAACATAGCACTTAAAGCTATAAATTTTCCTTTTAAGTACTGTCTTTTGTTTTCATTCATCCAGAAGTAGTTCCTAATTTCCTTAGCAATTTCTTCTTTGACTCATTATTTATGTGTGAGTTGTTAATTTCCACATATTTGTTCATTTCCAATATTTCTGTATTGATTTCTAATTCTATTTTCATTATGTATGAAGGACTTACTTAGTATGATTTTAATAATTTTGAAAAGCCTTTTCTTTTCAATAAAGTTTCATGGCCTTGTCTATGATCTATTCTGGAGAATGATTCATGCACAGATTTCTCTTGGTATCCCTGGGGGATTCCAGGATGCCCCTCAGATACCAAATTCTAAAAATGCTCAAAAATGGTGTAGCATCTGCATACAACCTATCCACATCCTTTAGTATACTTTAAATTATCTCTAGATTACTTATAATACCTAATACAATGTCATTGCTTATTAAGTATTTGTAAATACAATATAAATCATGTGTAAATAGTCGCTGTCACACAGCAAATTCAACTTTTGCTTTTGGGAATTTCCTGAAATCTTTTTCCAAATATTTTTCATAGGTGGTTTGTTGAATTTGCAAATGCCAATCCAAGAAAACAGTTGGCCAACAAAAGTACACTTGAAAGAATGTATAAATGCCATTGTTGGGTGAGGTGCTCTATATATCTGTTAGAATAATTGTTTTATAGTGTCATTCAATTTTCTTTCTTTGTTATCATTTTCCTATTTGTCTACTCATCATTGAAAGTGTAATACTGAAATCTCTATTACTGTTGAATTTCTGATTTCTTTATTTTTTATTTCAGCTTTGCTTTATATACTTTGGAACTGTGTTGTTAGGTGGTATGTGTTTATAACCATCATAGATCTCTGATCAACTGATGTTTTATCATTATAAACTATCTCTCTTCATCTCTAGCAACACTGGCTTCTTTAAAGTTTATGTTTTAAATTAGTATTGCCACTTCAGCTTCCAAATGGCTGCTACTTCATGATATATCTTTTTTCATCTTTTTATTCTGAACCTATTCATTTCTTTAACTCTGAAGTGTGTTTCCTGAAGACAGTATATGATTGAAATATTTTTTTAAATCCAGAATGATGAATTTTCCCTGGTTCTTTTCAAGATTTCTTTTTTGTTTTTCAACATTTTTACAAGTGTGTGTCTGAAGGCAGATCACTTTGTATTTATCCTATTTGGATTTTAAGTTTCTTGGGCTAGAGATCAATATTTTTAATCAAATTTTGGATATTTTCAGCTATTAACTTCTTTAAATATTTTTCTGTCACTTTGGTAGACAGAATGATACCCTTCTCCTAAATATGCTGAAGTCCTAATCTCCAGAATTTGTGAATAGTTACCTTAACATGGCAAAAGAGACTTTGCAGACATGATTGAATTAAAAGTTCTGACATGGATAAATTATTCTGGATTGTCTGAGTAATGTCAATGCAATCCTGGAGATTCTCATAAGAGAAAGGTGAGACATACTGATAGGAGAATTTGATTAAAAAAGATTAATAACCATTCTATGAAGATATTTACCATGAACATTATAAAGTTTTTTTTTTTTTTTAAGTCAAACACCAGTGTAACAGGCCAGTTCTGTTGCCTGCTTATTTTTCTGTGAATGAGTCACATTTTCTTGTTTCTTTGCCTGTCTTGCTATTGTTAATAAACTACTATTTTAGATAACATACTATTTCAACTTGGGATTAATGACCCACTGCCCCTTCCTGGGATTCTTATTGTTGTTCTTTGCCTGTTTCTTTCTTTATCAATTAGGCTGGACTAGATTAGTTTCAGAGACGGCAATGGCACCCCACTCCAGTACTCTTGCCTGGCAAATCCCATGGATGGAGGAGACTGGAAGGCTGCAGTCCATGGGGTCGCTGAGGGTCGGACACGACTGAGCGACTTCACTTTCACTTTTCACTTTCATGCATTAGAGAAGGAAATGGCACCCCATTCCAGTACTCTTGCCTGGCAAATCCCATGGATGGAGGAGCCTGGTGGGCTGCCATCTCTGGGGTCGCACAGAGTCGGACACGACTAAAGCAACTTAGCAGCAGCAGCAGCAGCAGCAGTTCAGTTTAGTAAAATATATTTCTCATGCAATGTAAATTCTCTACCTTTATTCCTCAGAGGATGCAGCCTGAAGCATCCCCATCACTGTGGGATGACAATGGTTTCAGCAGGGCTCTTTTTACTCTTTCTCTAATCTCTCTCTTGAGATGTCTATCTCATTGGATATTAAGCCCAGCTGTTAGCCTCCAGTATTTTCCTGTTGATTGCTCTGTTCCTTTCAATTTCTTGGGACTTAAATTCATCCATGCTGCCAAGTCGCTTCAGTAGTGTCCAACTCTGTGTGACCCCATGGACGGCAGCCCATCAGGCTCCCCCCATCCCTGGATTCTCCAGGCAAGAACACTGGAGGGGGTTACGATTTCCTTCTCCAATGCATGAAAGTGAAAAGTGAAAGTGAAGTCGCTTAGTCATGTCCGACCTTTCGCAACCCCATGGACTGCAGCCTACCAGGCTCCTCCATCCTCCATGGGATTTTCCATGCAAGACTACTGGAGTGGGATGCCATTGCCTTCTCCGAAATTCATCCATAGTCCAATTCTAATCTTTTCCTTTTCTGCAGTAGTTACTTTTGGGCTTTGTAGTTTGTTAGCACCTAGGAAAGGCTTTTCCAGCCTGTCTCTTTTCCTGGTTTTCTCTGGTAAACCAGGAAGCCTATGACTTTGTTTATCATTGTTACTGAACTACTGCTGCTTCTGCTGCTGCTAAGTCACTTCAGTCATGTCCGACTCTGTGCGACCCCATAGATGGCAGCCCACCAGGCTCCCCCGTCCCTGGGATTCTCCAGGCAAGAATTCTGGAGTGGGTTGCCATTTCCTCCTCCAATGCATGAAAGTGAAAAGTGAAAGTGAAGTTGCCCAGTTTTGTAGTGACCCCATGGACTGTAGCCCACCAGGTTCCTCCGTCCATGGGATTCTCCAGGCAAGAGTACTGGAGTGGGGTGCCACTGCCTTCTCCGACTGAACTACTAGCCTCATCTTAATAGTTCACCACCCAAATATCCACTGATTTTTGCAACTCCATTACTCTTGAGTTTCTGCACATTCTGTTCCAAATAAATTCAGTTTCCATGGAGACAGCTCCAGAGATCTCTATTCTTGTGGCCTCTCTCTTCCCCTTGACAGATCTCTGAGCCTTTTCTTAGGAGCTGAGACTGGCTTACCCATTTCAGAGTGACACCTGCTTTATGAGCAGAGCACTGGACAGGAGCACTCGTCTCTGGTCTTGGATTTTCTCTTCCTGTGTGGCCCATTCTCTCTATGAGTGAGTGTGATGAAGGCAATAGGGTTCCCAGTGTTCTTTGCTTGTCATCCCTGAAATAAATCCTCTATACTGTGACTGTAGACCTGGCAAAAGAAGGAGGTTCTGATACCTTGAATATTTACCTGACATTTAGTTTCTGCTATACAGAAATTGGGTTGGGAGGTGAAAAATGCTGATGACTCCCCATCTCTGGAGTTAGAGAAAGAGAAATTCTATCTTATTGGTTTTACCTACCCCAAGGGAAGTCTCCGTTATGCTGAGCTGGGGAGGAGGGAGGAAAATAAGGGAGTGAGTTGTAGTTCAAATGCCATAGACTTTCACTGTGCTTATTGAGATTTAGTAGATTTTTTTTTTAAATTAATGTTTATTTCCTGTACGTTTTAGAATAAGATTCAGAAACTTTAAATGGTTGCTGCTAAATAACTATTTAAAGTTATTTTTGCTTATTGGGGAAAGCTTTATACTACCATTCTATAAGTAAATCCTCAAAAGGTTATTTTTAAGTTCCACTGAAAGTTGGATTTGCTTAAAATTTCACTTATGTTAAGAAAGTATCATTATCTGGTGAGCAATTTAATTAATAAATGATTTGCTTTCTCTTATTCTTACATATTTAATATGTTTGAAAATTAAAGATTTCCTTTTACTTTATATAACTCCTAAAAATAAATGGTTTTATTAAAACATATTCCCTATTTATCCATTTTGTATTTTAATAAATAGTACATTATATTTAATGTTTTCACAAGTATAAAAATATAGAGACTAAAATCATGCTACTTACGAAGAACTTACTCTTCTTAAAAGCAGATGTATAATACTTATTTTCAAAGTGTTTGTTAAAGAACTAGTAGTAGCTGTGTAGTACACAGCTACAAACAATATCAATTTGAAAAATTGAGTATGAGAAGTCAATTATTTTTACAGACTCATAACATGTGTTTGGGCTTCCCAGGAGGCTCCAAGGTAAAGAATCCTCCTGCCAATTTCCAGAGATATAAGAGACACTAGTTTGATCCCTGAGTCGGGAAGATCCCCTGGAGGAGGAAATGGCAACCCACTCCAGTATTGTTGCCTAGAAAATTCCATGGACAGAGGAGCCTAATGAGCTACAGTCAATGGATCACAAACAGCTGGACACACACACACACAAACATGTGTTTGCCTCTATATGCCAGTGCTTTTTAAAATATACTTTCCAATATTTTATTATTTCAGCCGATTTAGGACTAAGAAGTATTTTACTGGTAAATTATAAACAGAAAAAAGAATAGAAATTATGGTTGATAAGATAATTGATTCCTTGAAAGAAAAATAATGTTTTTTATATTGTATACCAGCACAATCAATTAGTATATAAATTATTAATAGTAGCATTTTTCATCTATTTTAAAATCTCATTTTATTTCCTAATGCTTTTCAATAGTTACTTTAGAAGAAATGTTTTAAAAATTTAATGGAATTAATTATAGATCTTTCTTTGAGAAATGTGAGCTAAAACATTATTTTGCTTGAAGTTCACTTTTTAATAAAAAATGCTCAAAGTATATTCAGGTTAAAATGTTAAAACACAGAAAAATCAACCTAGTATCATTTCTTATTTTAAAAGAGTTAGAAGTTTATGAGGATTTCTAGTATTGCCACTAATGAGTGATGGACTTTCTGTTTCATAGTTAAACAAAATATTGATTATGGCTGTTGCTTTTATTTTTTTTTATTTTTTTATTTTTTTTTATTCTTCCAATTTTATTTTATTTTTAAACTTTACATAATTGTATTAGTTTTGCCAAATATCAAAATGAATCTGCCACAGGTTGCTTTTAAAATAATTATTCCAGGCAGAGAAACAAAAGTATGTGAGTGCAGGCTTCCCCAAATTTCATATCTTTAAATTATGCACCAGAGAGAAATTGGCTCAATTGTCTCTTGGACCCTAAGCTCTAAGATACCAAGGAAGTTTCCCTTGGCAATATTTACTAAAAACCAGACCATAGAACATGAACATATAGCATGCACTTAAGGATAAAAAATTGTTTTATCTATTTGTCCCCAATTTTCAATCCAGCCTGCTGTGGATTTGTGAGAGATTATCCAATGGCAGAAAATCTCCCATTGTCTTAAGCATGGGACTTTACATTAGAAGCTCTGGCCCACGCACGGATTTGACCCAGATAAAAGCAGACAATAAGAGTATAATGCGAGGACGAGGTACTCAAGTGAGCACTTAGTGGCAAAAGAATAGAAGTGAACCTTCTGAATAAAAGAGTAACTTGTCCTTCAATCTTTGTCTTGATGTACATTTCTTATAACTTTGTAAACAAAGTCAACTAAAAATTTTAATGTTCTAGTTTTATAATTGGTTTTGTGCACCCTCATCAACATTTTCTAAAATGTTGTTAACACAACTGTGACCCTGGGGCACATTGGTAGGCACTGAATTTGGTGGGAGTTTGGTATATGAATGTGTGTGTGATTTTGTGTATGTGATAGAATAAAGACAGGTGAATGGGAATATATACTAATATAAGTCTATAATTTGAAACCTGGAAAACTAAAAAATAGTCACATCACAATTATATCACTCACAGTGAAGATCGCTCAGTCGTGTCCAACTCTTTGCAACCCCATGGACTGTAGCCTACCAGGCTCTTCTGTCCATGGGATTTTCCAGGCAATAGTACTGGAGTGGATTGCCATTTCCTTCTCCAGGGAACTTCCTGACCCAGGGATTGAACCCAGGTCTCCCACATCTCCCACATTGTAGACAGACGCTTAACCGTCTGAGCCACCAGGGAAGTCGTATGCATCACAGATGCATACCAACTCTTTGCTTTCCTCTTATTATCAATGTAAAATTACCTTATCAACTATTGTTGTCAGAGAAAAATGTATTGTACTGATTTTGGAATACCGGGTTCTCAATCTTTTTAATATATGGTAATATGTAGTAAATCTTCTTCTTTCTTAGAAAATAATTAAAAAATCAAACTTTATAATGATTATGCTTTTGTGCCTGTTAATTGGGAAAATATCCCTTGATTAAAAACTTTATAAGTAAATATTTTCATTAAACATAATATCACTTACAATCATTTGAAAAATATATTCACTTTATATATGAATATACATATATATATATACACACACACACAGAAACACAGAAACACACACACATATATATGTGGCAGTGGGGATGTTAATGAACTAAATGGGAGGAATCCTTTCACTATCTATGTGTATATCAAATGATCATGATGCATCCTTTACATATCTTACAATTTTTAAAGCATATGTCAATAAAGATGAAAAGTATATCACACATGTGTGGAGCACATGCTTTTTAGGTAATCTCCAATGTCCACATGGATTTAACACTTCTAGAAATAAATTCTTGTTCTTGGGTGTCCTAGTTCATAGAATGGGGACGAGTGGTTTTAAGGTAATTTTGGTGCATGAACATTTCTTCAATGGAAATTCTCACTTGAGAGCTCAATGTGCTCAATAAATGGAGTGAAGTTGTTCTGCCAGGATTTTTGGATTTCTGTACAGTTCACCTGCCTCTTTTCCTCATGTACCATGTCTCCTCTTTCCTCCCTTGAGTTCCTCCTTACACATAAGGAAAGAGCACTGAACCAATTTCAGTAATTTATAAGAATATTTATCCATGTAGGCAAAATCAGATCAAAGGACTCTTTCTAAAGCATAAATGTTTAAATGACTAGATATGTAGTTACAGCTTTAAACATAAAGTTCAAAGAACTTGTACTTCTCTCTTAAATCCTACTTGGAATTGTTTTTTCCGTTTTTTTTTTTTTTTGAAGTACAACTGACCTATACCATGGCAGTTCCAGGTGCACAGGATAGTGATTTGATATTTCCATAATCACAGAATGATCACCATGATAAGTACAGTTACCATCTGCCACCACACAAAGTTATTACAATATTATTGACTATATTCCCCATGTTGTAGAATTTATCTCTTTGATTCATTTATTTTGTAACTGGTAGTCTGTACTGCTTACTACTTGAAATTCTTAAATCAGAATTTTGCTTGACAGTAACTGCAGGATTAGAAATTTATGGAAAAGAATTGTTGTATGTTTTGTTGAGCTAAATGTCATGGTAGAATGCACTGCAGTTAGTTATCTGACCTAGAGTGGTGAACTTTGAGTTATTTTCAGTTTTATTCCATTATCCATTTTGTAACTAAGATGGATAGTTAGGGTTTCTAATAACATTGGCTCTTCTCTTTATTCACTTTTCTCCAAGTCTAAATTGTAAGGAGTTATATATTTGTTTTTCCTTAGGTTAAAAATTGGATTCAGGAAGTTTATGTTTTTCATCCTGTTGAAAGCATAATTATGATTATTTATAAACATCATTGACTTATTGACTGTTTACCACCAAGTTTTCTTGTTTTGAGACAACTATGCTCTGTGCTTCACAGACATTATCTCATTCAGAACTTTCAATAATCCTAGAAATTAGACATTATTATAATAGGCATTTTTAGATGAGAAACTAAAATTCAGCAAGAAAAATAATTTACCCAAAGTCTCAGAGTGTTTGAAGTGAGAAGCCAAGTTCAAACTCAGACCTCACATCAGAGCTCTGATTCTTATTCATTTATCAAAATGTCTAACAAACATTTTTTTAATCTGCATTTCTCCTAAGAGGATATAAAGGTTGAATAGATTTAATGCACATTTTCCATAAAAGAATAATGAATACTTATTATAACATAAAAATACAAAACAACAGAAAAAGAAACTAAGTCATCCATTTTAATAATGCCTACCTTAAAACACGGTTGCACATTGTTATTTTTTCCTAATCTCATATAATATTTGCATAATTATGAATATATTAGCTCTGGAACTTCATATGCTTCCTTTTTAATTTACATGATAATTTTTCATATTATTATGTCATTAAAAATAATATTAAAAATTCATAATATTTTATTAAAGCAGTAAGTATTTAAGAACAGTTAGGCATTTAGGTTATTATAACATGTTCTCTATCATAAATCTGTTCATAATAGAACAGGTTTTATATATCAAAATTGTAATTATTTTCTAGAAAAATTTATAAAACTGAAGTCAGCATTTCAGGTTCCTTTAAAAACACAGTTAAGTTTCTTTTTCATAATGCCAATACTTTTTCCAAGGCTTCTGCTTCTTCAAGTTAACCATTCCAAAAGAAATGCATGAATATGTACATTTTACTGCATATGATAAGTCTGCATATTATATCATTCCATAAAGCAAAAAACTATGTGGAAGGTGCTATAGATGAAAGCTACATCTAATACCACCCACCTCTCCCCCTTTTAAAAATATTAATGAAACAAAGGGGGAAGGAAATGGATCCATATCTTTAAAGACTTAAGGAGAATATCAAAGCACTGATGACAGTGAAAGAAAGTACACAATGTTCCCCCCGATCATCTCCTTTGAATGATTTCAAATGATTCATTGATGCCAAATCCATCCCCAAAATAACATATCTATATCAGTACCTGTATCTATATCTGTTATTGGTTCCTAATTTTCCTAATCTCATACAATATTTGCATAATTGTGAATATATTACCTGTGGAACTTTATATGCTTCCTTCTTAATTTACATGAGAATTTTTCATATTATTATGCCATCTTTTAAGAAATCATATTAAAACTTCATAATTTTTTAAAAACAGTATTAGAGAACTCTTAATTATCCACAAATATCTATGTTCATCATTTTCTCTCCTTACTTCCTGAATTATGTTTTTATTACTCCTTCTCTTTTTATTATTTTCGTGGTTTAGAGAATCCAACAATATCCTTCACTTATCAACATTTACCATAAATTAATACCTTGAATATTTTCTTTTAAAACACTTTTACTCTATTTCCTTGTACTTTAATGCAACAGTTGCTGGATATTTACTTCTATATATGTTATACATCTACAAACATTATTATTGCCTTTTTAATTCAGTCAGTATTATCTTTGAAAGTGAAAGTGAAGTCGCTCAGTCATGTCTGACTCTTTGTGACCCCGTGGACTGTAGCCCACCAAGCTGCTCTGTCCATGGGATTTTCCAGGCAAGAGTACTGGAGTGGGTTGCCATTTCCTTCTCCAGAGGATCTTCCCCACCCAGGAATCGAACCCAGGTCTCCCGCATTGTAAGCAAGATGCTTTACCTTCTGAGCCACCAGGGAAGTCCTAGTGCTGGAAGTCCAGTAATTATCTTTGAGTCCATACCAGTAATTATCTTTGAGTCCATATAAATAATTTTGTATTTCCTTTCCTTCCATTTTGTTTTTTTTTATTTCTATTTCTCTGACCATCCAGCTGGGATTACTTGCTTTCTCATAAAATGAAAATATTTACTATTTTTATTTTTAGTGATGGTAACAATCCCCTCTTTTTTTCTAAAGTGTTTTAATTGTGCCATGGCAACTCACTTCAGTATTCTTGCCTAAAGAATCCCATAGACAGAGGAGCCTGGTGGGTTACAGTCACACTAGGGTCACAAAGAGTCAGACATGACTGAAGTGACTAAACAACAATAAATCTGTGCTCTGTGTGTATATATATATATGAAAGTGAAAGTGAAGTCGCTCAGTCATGTCCGACTCTTTGCGACCCCTTGGACTGTAGCCTACTAGGCTCCCCCATCTATGGGATTTTCCAGGCAAGAATACTGGAGTGGGTTGCCATTTCCTTCTCCAGGAGATCGTCCCAACCCAGAGATTGAACCCGGGTCTCCCACATTGTAGGCAGATGTTTTATCCTCTGAGCCACCAGGGAAGTCACTATATATATATATATATACACACACACACACACTCATGTATATATAGTTATCTTTTGCAACTTTATTGTCTTCTGCATTTTAAAACACAAATATTTTATAGACATGTTAGACAAAATTTGAAGGAGTTCATCAAATATATACATGTATGTATAAATCAGGCAGGACTTCCCTGATGGCTCAGACAGTAAAGAACCTGCCTGCAATGCAGGAAACCTGGGTTTGATTCCTGGGTCAGAAAGATCACCTGGAGAAAGACATGGCAATCCACTCCAATATTCTTGCCTGGAGAATCCCATGGATAGAGGAGCCTGACAGGCTACAGTCCATAGGCTCTCAAAGACACAACTGAGTGACTAACATTTTTACTTTTCATATAAATCACAGAACCCCTTAATTTCAAAACTGAGCAAAGAACTTGAACATTATTTTCTAGCAAATTGCTAAATTTCTGCATTAAGTGAAATGATATTAAGAAGATTAAATTCTATTGTCAGAGTTATTTTTAAAAAGTATATTTACAATTGACACCTCATTATTTTACAAGGTCACAATTGACTTATTTCACCCCTCTAAAAATATTCAGTGATTGCCTATTTCTATTTAATAAATTCTATGCTATATTACAATATGGGAAATAATTCAAAATGTGTTTCAGAGATTAGATTTTCCTTTATATCTTCATAAATGATTTGAACAACTGGTAGATACTGAAATTATGATTGTCACTTCAATTATGGGGCAAATAAATTAGATATACATATCCAACAGCAGTCTCAGTTTCCACCCTCTTTTTAATTACCCTATCTTTAGGGCTGGACTAGGCATGAAGTCACAGAGGCCTGAAGGACCATGGTACTTGGGGCCAAGGAGGTAATGGGATGTAATCTTTTAGAATCAAAAACTAAACAGATGATCCAAAGGATGTACCATTATGAATGGTTAGACAGAAGAATAGAAATAATGACAAAAGAAACCAGAGAAATGAAGTTAAAGTTGAAGTTCAGTTTAAGTGATGTATTGAGAACTGGTCAGGCACTGACCTAGCCCTTTCCCAAGAAAAAGAGAAAAAAAAACCACACGAAACTAATACTAATGTACTTTCCCAGCTCAGAAAATTGAACACCTCCAGAGTGACTTGCCAGCCCTCAAATTCAACAAATGTTATTTTACCATCATGATTTTTCCAGCTGATCTTGACCTAGAATGCTTTTTCTCTTTCAACTGTGTACAATAGCCATTATTAAAGAGATAGTTTAACTTTCACACTTAACAGATATCTTCCCTATTTCAATTACTCTTCCTAAAAAAGATTCTGTATCTTTCTGTTAACTCAACACTTTGCTTCTATTTCTTTTATCATTAAAAGACTTTCTAACCATTATTCTTGAGGTTATACCTATGGTTATATCATTGTAAGTATATTTGGTTTTAAATAATCTGGGATGAATTTGCTACTTTATAAATTTTTCACCTGCCTTTTTGTCTGCTAAGTAATATTCTCTGAATACTGAAGACTATGATTAATATGCCTTTGATTTTATCAGAGAACAATGTCAAATAATATTAACTAAATACACATGCTGAAAATTATAAGAATTTTTCTAGAATTTTTTAAAATGTATATTTTCTGAAATATGTGTATATGACTGAAATACACGTAAATGACTGAAAAATGTCATTGACCACATTGGGTAAATAAAAATAGTTATAATTATAATTTGTTTGAATGGATTAAATTATAAAATTTTCAAATATTTATTTATTTTGACATTTAAATTTTTATCTTGCAATAAGAATAAGGCCTTGCAGTATTTCTGCGAAACACTCACATAAAATCAAGACTAAAACTTCAGGCATACATGGTAATTTAAAATGATCCCATCAATTATTTTTAAATGATTTGCTATGCACAGAACATTATCAGAGACACTGTGAGAAATATAAACGTACTATGCAAATATCCTACTTTCAACAAAACAAATCTAACTGAGGTGGGAATAGGAATTCATGGGTGAAACAACATAAAAATAACACACAAACTTAATTGTTAAGCTTTTTGGTTTGATTCTATAAATAGTGAAAGTGAGGAAGTTCACCATGATATTCACGTGAAACCTTTGCAACTAGATTTAAATAATTTGCATAAGAAAATAATAATAACAAAGTTTTGTTTCAGCAATGTCAATGCCACTTTTCACATTTATGTCAGTACTTTCTATTACAAAATTACCACCCTATATACAGATATCAGAAGTTAAACCAAATTTATATTTGTTTTGAAGTTTAAAAAATAAATAAGAACAGTTTTCACCTTATGTACTAAAGGCTCCAACACGTTACAGCAGAATTTTAAAAATTTACAATTTCCTAACTGATGAAAAGATTCTTTTTTTTCACTGTGATTTATTAAATTGTTCTTTATTCAAAGAAACACAAATGAACATTATTGTCCACAGCAATGTACTTAAAGTTCTGTTCTATATAACAAGTTTGAATGTGAAGAAAAATTCATAAGCATCTCACTCACCCAACATGAAGTTGATTTCAGGCTGTCCTAACCACTTTGCTTTGTGGTAAACTATAGGTTTATACATACTAAGGAACACCTCCACAAAATTGAGTAATCTGGGTTGGATTGAATAGAGTACTTGGAGAATACTAAAAAGTAGAGTGGCAGAAGGGAAATATAAAAGAAATAAAAATGTATAACACCTATGTACATAACTCAAAATATGGCTCAAAATATTTTCCCTTAATGATAGCCAAGTTTGGTAGAACATGTGACTAACCATTTATTAGAATCACTTAGAGAACTTAAAAATATAAGAATACTGACTTTGCTCAAGTTAACTACATTTATTGTGTGCTTAACATACAGCTACTTTTTCAAAAACTAAGTAATTCAATCCTCTTAATATCTTTTTGAAGTAGTTTATATTTTATACATGAGAAATAAGTCTCAATAGGATTAAATACTCATATAACTCATAGAAATGAATTTCCATTGTCTTTACTGAAATATCTTCCCTTTCTTTTTTTTATATTATTTTATTTTACTTTACAATATTGTATTGGTTTTGCCATATTTATCTTTAAATTTTGAAGGGATTTAGGCTTGTTTCTATCTGTACCACTATCATTTATGTGACCTCATCAATCTACACAGACTTTAATACCATGTACCAGCTGGACAGTCTTATATGTACATTTCTGGAAAAATCACACAAAACTCTACAAATATCTCTACGGCCCCACTTTGATAAGACAGATGGGTAGCTTTTACAAACCAGCTACTATTCCTTAGTCAAAAATATACTACCAGTCAATCTATCATCTTGGCAATAGAGATAACAAATCAAAAGACCTCTCAGCTCATAGCCCCTATTATGTTTTGATAAAGATGATATATCCATAAGATGAGTGTCTTTCCCACAGTTTCAGGATCCATTTGGTTCACTGACATGGATGTTCTCTATTAAATATCTATTCAAAACATTGTCCATCTTAGTAGTGTGGCTTTAATATTACTTCCCTCAGAGACGTGGTATAATTATATTGAAAGCCAAAGGTATTAACATATGTTATGCTTTCTGGAATATGTTTTCATGCATTTTGAAGAATCCTAAATCATCTGAAGTACTCTCTTGAAATCAAGTGCTTGAACTATTTCTGAATAGAATTCTCTGGATCATATACAATTCTTTTTTTTTTTTATCTCTTTGATGGTATGTATACATTTGCTAATGAATCCACATTGCCAGGTAAGTTTATTCTTTTGTATTTAAAATCTACTCAAATCACCCTGTTGAAATAATCATGCCTTTTCTATTTATAACCACCCCAATATTTGATTTTGTATGTCTGCATTCTGCAAATGTCCTTGTCTATCTAGTCAGTGCCATTTTGAAGGTGGAACATAACCTACTTTGCTTGATCTTCTCCCATTTATTTTTTTTTAAATAAGATAAAATGTGTACCCATGAAATCTGTGTACACAGAACTTCATTGTACTTGGGGAGAAGCTGGAGGAAGGTAAGTTTATATCACGGTAAAGCAGCTTAAAATATTCAGAAACTTTCTCTTTATAAAGTCATTTGCCAACCTGTCACAGGAGATTTCTTTCTTGACCGTGCCCTCCCACCACTCTAGTCTCCAAAATCCAGTCTTATTCTATGGCTTCCATTTGTTCAAACCAGTTTTATTCCCTCCTTTCTCCATACCCTCCAACTTGAAATTCATAGTCCTTAGGCTAACTTTTTATTTTACTTTATTTTATTTTACTCTTTCTTTCCAAATAATATCTTCTGAATCTCAAGGTCTAGATTCAAAATGGTTTGTCAAGACATTTTATGTAATAAAAAAGACTATCTCTTATCTAAGTATTCTGACACTGGTGAGACAATGTATTTTTACCTTGTTAAGATTATTTATTTGAGCTTCTCTCTTAAGTCCTTTGTCAGGGATGACCAATGATTTCTTAACTGTAAGATTTGCTCTTTATATATCTTTCAATGGATAGCACACATTTATGTATATATATGTGTGTGTGTGTGTGTGTGTGTGTGTGTATGCATACATACATAGTCAGTCACTCAGTTGTGTCCAACTCCTTGCAACCCGATGGACTGTAGCCTGCCAGGCTCCTCTGTCCATAGAATTAAAGTGGATTTCCATACCCTCTTCCAGTGGATCTTACCAACGCAGTGATTGAACTGGGTCTCCTGTATAGAAGAATTCTTTATCCTCTGAGCCACCAGAGAAGCCTCTGTGTATGTGTGTGTGTATGTGTGTGAATATGAATATATGCATGTATATGAATATATGTGTGAACACATATAACTATATTTTGTTTCTTGACTTCCATCTTTAAAAAAAAACCCTCCCTAATTCAAGCTGACTGTAACTTTTTAGAATAAAAACTATCATTAAACACAGCCAACTATGTTTTATTGCCACACAGGTTATGCTTTATAGATTACACTTGTCCTGATAGCAGGCAAATGCCCAGCAGCATTTGGGATTAACAACCTGTGTTTAGGAAGTCAAGTAAAAATAGATTAAGTGGCAAATTAAAAATGCATTAGTAAAAATTACCGTTATCAGTAACTAAATCTGAGAAATTATAGGAAAATAAAACTAAGGAAATAACAGTGAAGTAGAAATTTAAAAAGTAGAAATTTAAAGTGATTTGAGGATGCTTTTGAGTCTCAATCGGGTGATGGCTGAATAGATATAAAGATATATTTTGGTGCATAGAACTCCGTTTAATATCAGTCCCAACTTACATAACTCTATGAAAAAGACACTTTGTATGATTTACTTATTTTTACTATGATTTACTTATATTTCTAATAAATAGAACAGATTTTTATATTGACATGCATAATAAATGAATGAGATAATTGAAAAATCAAGACCAGAACTCATAAGGAAAGCCAAATGTGTTTCTAGTTGAGGTTAATGTTTCATTTGACTCTAAGACTTCTAAGACTCCTGGAGACTAAGACCAAAATAGGAAAAAACCTCTGTTATGTACTTACTGGAGGCTACTGAATATGCCAGTAGTTTTCAAGAGACAAATCTAACAAATTTGCTGCCACCAGTCTCTGAACTTGTTTTCTCACTTACATGATGAACATCATAAAAATACTTGCCAGAAGTTCCCTGGTGGTCCAGTGGTTAGGACTCCATGCTTCCACTTCAGGGAGCACAGGTTTGATCCCTAGTTGAGGAACTAACATTCTTCATGCTGTGCAACATGGCCCCCCAAAAATAAAAAAATCAAAGTAAAATTTTTTTAAGATGAGTGGATATATGTATAACTGATTTACTTTGCTGTACACTTAAACTAACACAACATTGTAAATCAACTATATGCCAATCATTTTTTTTAAAAAGCATATAATAAACTTATTGCAAAAAAACCCCAGAAATTCCCACTTTCAAGACTCTTAGAAATTGTCAATAATACTGATTAAGCCAGTTGGGTTGTGACCTTCTCATGGTAACTCTTTCAGCCACCCAACTTACAGATTTGTGTCATACCAGGGAGGAAGAAAATTTTTTCCACCCTTCTAGGTTCTTATGGTTGCTTTAAGAATTAAATTGACATGAAACCGATCAACAAGAGAAAATCAAAGTTTCAGTTCAGTTCATTAGTTCAGTTCAGTTCAGTCGCTCAGTATTGTCTGACTCTTTGCGACCCCATGGACTGCAGCATGCCAGGCCCCTGTGTCCATCACCTACTCCTGGAGTTTACCCAAACTCATGTCCATTGAGTCGGTGATGCCATCCAACCATCTCATCCTCTATCATCCCCTTCTCCTCCTGCCTTCTATCTTTCCCAGCATCCGGGTCTTTTCAAATGAGTCAGCTCTTTGCATCAAGTGGCCAAAGTATTGGAGATTCAGCTTCAGCATCAGTCTTTCTAATGAACACTCAAGGACTGATTTCCTTTATTAAACAAAGTTTAATGACATGGATACATGGGAGAGACCGATAACATTGAGCAACTCATCAAAATGGGCAAAACTGTCACCTTCAAAACCATCTTCAGCTAAAGACAAAAGAAGTTGAGAGTAATGGTTTGGGACTTCAAAGGGGAGGAAGGCAATTCAAATGAAGATGGAAAAGCAAATGTTTCATAGATAAATGTTTTCTGGGCCAAGCACTGACAATAGGACCCAGAGTGGAACCTGATTGCTACTGAGTTTTTTCCACCACACCTCACCAATATTCTTTGCAGACATCTCTGGTGACAGCTCAATTCTAATGACAAGGCCTCTGTCTACTAAATTTGTATAGGCAGTTACAGGGAAGGTCAATGTTTCTTCCTGACGTTTTGGTCCTTGACTTTTCAGTTCCAAATGTCTGCATTCCCAAGAGACATTTCAGGTGGCAAATTTTACTCTCCTACAGTCCCCAATAACTAGTGTGCATTAAAATTTTTATACCTGGATCACATATAGCCCATTTGAATATTCATTATTGAGTATGTAAAATTTGGACTGGGAAACAGCAAAAACTGGGGATCACTGGAACTGAGTTATATTTATGGAAGCTGCCTGAAGAGGTCAACAGGCATCTTCAAAATTGTTCAGTTCTTTCTTCACTTCTTGGAGTTACTCCATCTCCTTCTATGGATTAAATCTGTTAGTGGACCTTAACAAATATAGGAATACCAATTAGTCATAAAGTAAGATTTGGTATAGTGCGGAAAATGATATAAATATAAGCCTTTCTTTTTCTCATTAGTAGTAGATCAAGTAAGGTTCTCAACATATTCAGCAAAGTATTAGCTGATTTAATTTCCTTGTAATATTTTTGAGATATCTCTTCTTTCAGTGTAGTTGAATATGCACTAGGGATTCTAAATAAACAGAGCTTCTAAAGAAAATGTATTTAATTACCAGTGTGTACAGAGCCATAGCAGTTCCATGGACATAATAAATTTGGTAACCATGAGAGAAAATCAGCATTAATGAAGAGTAATATTGAAAATCTTATCAGCTGGAGCATTTAAAACAAAACTATTAAGAGGCTTTCATTTCATTAGGCAACCACAATTGCTCTTAATATCATTTTAGAGCTTTAAAGAAAGGAGTTTTCTCTTTAACCTCAATTTAAATGAAAAGCTATAAATGATCTGACAGTGTTAATAGTTTTAAACTATAATTTCACTCAGGGGAGTCTATGCTAAGAAATTGAACTCAACTGGGGAAAAAAGATTTATCCTTAATAATATTAATCACAGCATGATTTATTGACTGAAAAAAGGGGTAAATCTCTAATGTTAAAGGTAGAATGATGTAATAATGCAATAGGTAAATTATGATAACCACAATCTGCCATGAAATGACCTGCCATGAAAGCTTTAAAATTATAGTGTCATGATATGGAGAAACACTAGTGAAAAAAATATTGAACAAAAAAAGCTTTTATAAATGTTTATAAATAGTTCTACAAGTTTCTAGCAGTTTAAAATTTAATTAGCATAGAAAAATTAAGAGATTTCCTACCAAATTCAGGACCTTGTTTGATCAACGAATTACTGCTATTGATACTGACAGAACTGCCTAAAGTTTCAGTTCTTTTGTTCCATCCTGTGAGTTAACTAGTCTCCTTCAAAAAACTGTTGAAAATCTTAAATTTAAAAGATCAAATTGCAGGGAAAAAAAAAAACAAAACAAGGCTTAATCCAATGAGTAAAAATTCTAAATCTATGTATATAAAGTATAGGCAAGATAACAAATATAGTAAGAAATGGAAAAATTCACAGCAAGCCACATCCTACTAATTTGGAGAAGGAGAATACAGAAAGGAGCTGGGATTTTCCAAGTTTTACTTTATACACATTTTTACAACTTGAGTATTTTGTAATACAACTAAAGAAAATACAAATAACAACAAAAAATAAAATAGGAAATCATAGCAAAATTTATGTCTATTTTCAAAAGCATATAACTATTTTTTTTCCAACTACAATTTTATTTTATTTTTAAACTTTACAAAATTGTATTAGTTTTGCCAAATATCAAAATGAATCCACCACAGGTATACATGTGTTCCCCATCCTGAACCCTCCTCCCTCCTCCCTCCCCATACCATCCCTCTGGGTCGTCCCAGTGCACCAGCCCCAAGCATCCAGCATCGTGCACTGAACCTGGACTGGCAACTCGTTTCATACATGATATTTTACATGTTTCAATGCCATTCTCCCAAATCTTCCCACCCTCTCCCTTTCCCACAGAGTCCATAAGACTATTCTATACATCAGTGTCTCTTTTGCTGTCTCGTACACAGGGTTATTGTTACCATCTTTCTAAATTCCATATATATGCGTTAGTATACTGTATTGGTGTTTTTCTTTCTGGCTTACTTCACTCTGTATAATAGGCTCCAGTTTCATCCACCTCATTAGAACTGATTCAAATGTATTCTTTTTAATGGCTGAGTAATACTCCATTGTGTATATGTACCATCGCTTTCTTATCCATTCATCTGCTGATGGATATCTAGGTTGCTTCCATGTCCTGGCTATTATAAACAGTGCTGCGATGAACATTGGGGCACATGTATCTCTATCCCTTCTGGTTTCCTCAGTGTGTATGCCCAGCAGTGGGATTGCTGGGTCATATATAATTTTCCTTTTATTTCTGTATATGGCTGTGTGTGTGTTTAAAGATACAACATATTTTGTTTCCTATAGGAACTGTCAACTTTTATGTTATTTTTACTCTCAAAAGGCCAAAGGATGCTTGAAAATGCATTTGAATTGCTGCAAAGTGCTGAGTATTAT
The DNA here is from genome assembly GCF_002263795.3 of Bos taurus. Classification (NCBI taxonomy): domain Eukaryota; kingdom Metazoa; phylum Chordata; class Mammalia; order Artiodactyla; family Bovidae; genus Bos; species Bos taurus. The sequence continues at coordinate 47,445,800 of NC_037333.1, read as the reverse complement.
AGTTGAATTTTAGGTTTAATTTATGTCTTAATAACACTCACCAGAGTTATCTGTTGAGCATCAAAATATCACTGAAAAACTCTTCAATAAACTACTGCAGCATGTAGCTTTCTAGCCTTTTGATTGGCCTGCAATTCTCAGCAACTTCATCTGTGTTTTTCGTAAGATATATGCACAAGCTGAGATTTGAAGTATTCTACTTTGTTTATTCAGGCCCTGGGAAGTAATCCCAACTGGAATTTTATCAAAGATATCTGCATGGCAATAATGATAATCCTTCAGAATCTAGATTAGTTCACTATTTTATTCCACTAATGAATACTCTGGAGAAATATGTGTAATTTTACAGAACAAATTAACCCTAGAGCAGAACTACTTACAATGTTCATTTTACTGGACACCTACAAAGCAGAATAAATTTAAATACAGTTTAATCGATCCTTCCAGGCCTGGTTGAGATCAAATAGCTAGGACATAAATATAAAGGAAATTAACATAAATTGATGCTAAGATTTTTTTTTTTTTACATAAGTACTTCAAATGTCACAATTGGTATTCTAATTTCAAGCCAATAGAGACACTACAAGACTGAGACAATAGCATTATACTATGTATCACTTGAGTCACAGTGGTTCAGAGGTGGCTTTTGCTGGCAAGGAAATCTGATTTTTAATTACTGTGTTGTTTCCAGCATATAATGGCCATGACTTGTTTAACACGAATACCGCTGTATGAGCTGCAGTTTGTTTCCCATCTGCCTTCATTTCATTGCACAATTGAAAAAATGTAACTATCTATCCTACTAATAGGGCAGCATGAAAACTAATTGGTATTCTCCGTTTTCAAATATTTGTATCCTCAAGCCTCTCAGCCTAAAAAAGCCTGACAGAGTCTCTTCATTATCTCATTATGCTATAATTATTGCGTACTCAATTGCCAGGGCCTGAGAGTAATTCGTTTATGCTCTGCATCAATATAAACTTGTGCCTCTAGAACTAGATTTAACCAACTTAAAAAAATTATAATTTAGATTCACAAAATTATGTCTCCTGGTGATTCAAGACATGAATCATCTTATCTTCCCATTAAAAGAAGAAAAGTCTAAATCAATATGCTAACTATTCTAGCTTTCAAAGCCTTGTTGATAATGGCCCTTTTCTTATACCATACTCAAAAAGGACAAGAAGCACGTTTTGATGATTTTATGCATTCCTGATCACCACTGGCTGGCATTATGTTCTCATTGACAAACTCTTCTGAAATTTACACATCTTTCCTCCTGTTTGTGGTATAATGATGATCATATTATAGTGGTATAGCGATGATCATGATTAGGTATTTCTTATTCTCCAATTGTACTCAAATTCAATGCACTCAATTAAAAAAATAATAATCTTCTATTTCATAATCCCAAGCAGAATGATTTGTAAAAGGTACATATTAAATATATATTTACAGAATTGGTTTTTTCAATGAGTAAAGAATCTGTTCCCCTTTTCATCTATGAGTAGCTTTATATTCCTTTCATTTTCAATTCCATCACTTATTTTTCCAGTACACATAGGTAATCAATGGAACAGTTTTATCATCTTTCAAATAGATAAAACTATTTTAAAAACTAGAAATCTGACATTTCCATTAGATAATCAATGTATTTTCCTGGCATCACACAAACCCATTTCCTTTTCTGTCTTTATTGTCCTCCCCAACCTTTCAAATCTTTGGTTTTATTGTGCCCAATGTAGTTCTATCCAATTTTATACATTTTTAAATTTTGTCAGGCATTAGATCCTGTAGCAGACAGGAAGAATAAAAGAAAAGCAGGCCCTGGCAAGGGCCGCAAAAGAAATTTATAATTATTAATAAACTGGATGCTATAAGGCATGAGACTCTTGGAACAAGTCCAGAGGGGACTGTTCATAGTCTTGCAAACAAGATATGATCCTGGGGTCGGAAAACCGACCCCAGACTGTTTCTCAACTGGCATCTCAGAGTCACATGTTTTATGTATCTGGTGGAAAATCTATAGATAAGAATATTAGCCTTAGATACTGATTTGTTATTGATTCAGTTCAGTTTGGTTGCTCAGTCGTGTCCGACTCTTTGTGACCCCATGAATCGCAGCACGCCAGGCCTCCCTGTCCATCACCAACTCACGGAGTTCACCCAAACTCATGTCCATCGAGTCAGTGATGCTATCCAGCCATCTCATCCTCTGTCGTCCCTTTCTCCTTCTGCCCCCAATTCCTCCCAGCATCAGAGCCTTTTCAAATGAGTCAACTCTTTGCATGAGGTGGCCAAAGTACTGGAGTTTCAGCTTTAGCATCAGTCCTTCCAAAGAACACCCAGGACTGATCTCCATTAGAATGGACTGGTTGGATCTCCTTGCAGTCCAAGGGACTCTCAAGAGTCTTCTCCAACACCACAGTTCAAAAACATCAATTCTTCGGTGCTCAGCTTTCTTCACAGTCCAACTCTCACATCCATACGTGACCACTGGAAAAACCATAGCCCTGACTAGACGGACCTTTGTTGGGTAAGTAATGCCTCTGCTTTTGAATATGCTATCTAGGTTGGTCATAACTTCCAAGGAATAAGCGTCTTTTAATTTCATGACTGCAGTCACCATCTGCAGTGATTTTGGAGCCCCCAAAAATAAAGTCTGACACTGTTTCCACTATTTCCCCATCTATTTCCCATGAAGCGATGGGACCAGATGCCATGATCTTAGTTTTCTGAATGTTGAGCTTTAAGCCAACTTTTTCACTCTCCACTTTCACTTTCATCAAGAGGCTTTTTAGTTCCTCTTCACTTTCTGCCATAAGGGTGGTGTCATCTGCATATCTGAGATTATTGATATTTCTCCCGGCAATCTTGATTCCAGCTTGTGCTTCCTCCAGCCCAGCGTTTCTCATGATGTACTCTGCATAGAAGTTAAATAAGCAGGTAACAGTATACAGCCTTGACGTACTGCTTTTCCTGTTTGAAACCAGTCTGTTGTTCCATGTCCAGTTCTAACTCTTGCTTCCTGACCTGCATATAGGTTTCTCAAGAGGCAGGTTGGTGATCTGGTATTCCCATCTCTTTCAGAATTTTCCACAGTTTCTTGTGATCCACACAGTCAAAGGCTTTGGCATAGTCAATAAAGCAGAAAAAGATGTTTTTCTGGAACTCTCTTGCTTTTTTCATGATCCAGCGGATGTTGGCAATGTGGTCTCTGGTTCCTCTGCCTTTTATAAAACCAGCTTGAACATCTGGAAGTCCATGGTTCACATATTGCTGAAGCCTGGCTTGGAGAATTTTGAGCATTACTTTACTAGCATGTGAGACGAGTGCAATTGTGCAGTAGTTTGAGCATTCTTTGGCATTGCCTTTCTTTGGGATTGGAATGAAAACTGACCTTTTCCAGTCCTGTGGCCACTGCTGAGTTTTCCAAATTTGCTGGCATATTGAGTGCAGCACTTTCACAGCATCAACTTTCAGGATTTGAAATAGCTCAACTGGAATTCCATCACCTCCACTAGCTTTGTTCGTAGGGATGCTTTCTAAGGCCCACTTGACTTTACATTCCAGAATGTCTGGCTCTAGGTGAGTGATCACACCATCGTGATTATCTTGGTCGTGAAGATCTTTTTTAGTTTCCTAATTACTCAGTGGTTAATGATCATTTTGTTCTTTGGCCCTGAAGGCCATATGAGTTATAGTTTAACTCCCCCTTTATTCCTTCATTCACGTCTGGCTTATATAAAGCTGGCTTGGATTCAGTTTCGGAACTTTCAACTTGGATCAGTGTTGTTCCCCTGATCCTCGCTTTTCTCTGAATTCTTGTGTCTCATTTCTCATTCTCTCACTGTATCACGCTTTTGGAAACCCTGCATTTCAAGCTGGTCTCGACAAGATCCAAGTAACTGGTATCCAGGAAAGTATCCAGAAGTATCCAATTCCACAGAGGTATCCAGAAAGAAAAATTCCACAAATAAATTAAAAAAAAAAAAAACAATAATCAGAAATAAGAAAAAAAAAAACAAACATTAAAAGAGGTCTGCCACAAGAAAATCAAGCCAGTCTCAGATGTCTCATAAAACTTTTTTCCATTTCTCTTATTACCATCTTAGTCCCAAATACCATCCTTTCTTAGTGGCTTCTCTGCTTCTAATGTGCCGCCTAAAACATTGTCCAAGTGTAATAATCTTTTTTTCTAAAGATTTTTTTCATGTGGACCATTTTTAAAGTCTTTATTGAATTTTTTACAATATTGCTTATGTTTTATGTTTGGGTTTTTTGGCCATGAGACATGTAGGAGCTTAGCTTCCTGACCAGGGATCCAACCCATACCCTCCACATTTGAAGGTGAAGTCTCAACCACTAGACTTCCAGGAAAGTCCCCACACAATAATCTTTTAAAATATAAATCAGATCTTGATACCATCTTACTCAAAACATTCTAATAGTTTTCCATGATATTAGCATACAATTTTAACTCTTTGTCCTGGCCTTTGAAGCCAGTATCCAGTACCCGCCTACTTCTAGAGCTGTATAACCCACCAGTTTCCTCCTTGTCCAGTGAACTGCAGCAATGTTGGCCTTACTCCTGTTATTTTAATGGGAGTTAAAATGTTCCAGCAACCTCTTTAATTCTGAATTGGATTTATTACTGGCTAATATTTTATGTACTTACATTTTTATTATCTTTGTTAACTCACTCAATTTAAACTTGTCTGACACTGTTATCTCCCAAAATGCCTAGAAAATCTCTAGGCAATCTATAAACAGTTGCTTAATGAACAAATGCATGGCTGATTGGTATACTGGTACTATATTCTAACTGACAAAGGATTAATAAAAATAAAATGAAAACTTACTTAATTTCAAGACAGTAAATATAAATATAGAATGACATTATCCACATTGAGGAAACAAACACGGCTGCAAGTATAGTGGAAATTCCTTCTAGAATCAGGAAGCACAGCATTTGGCTCTGTGTCCCAGTTCTGCTATTAATAAGGTGTTTAATTTTTTATAAGTAACATATATTTCCTGAGCTTTATTTCTTTAAACAACATACATAATAGTGTAACATGAGGAATAAATTATTTCAAATATAGTTCTCAATGTTATGTAGCACAGTATGGCAGAAACTCTTTTCAAGTTCCTCCAATCCCCTCCACTCACCTCAATAATTTACCATTTTATAAGAAAGGACATACTTACAACAGTCTCTTAAAAAGACCTGCTTTTTATCTCTGACCATGTCTCCAAATACCCTAGCTCACTCCTATCTGCTCACCTTCACCCTATCATGCTCACTGAAGATCACTGGGCACAATAATTACCATAGATAATCCTGCCTCAGAATTCTGATTTACCATTTCCTTTAACTGAAACACTCCTAAGTCAGAAATCCAAATAGCTTCATCTTTCAACACTTTTAAGTCTCCATCCAGATGCTCTTTTATTACTGAGGTCTGCTATCACCATAGTCTTTAAAGTCGCATTCTTTCTCTTGGTCGTTTCAATCCCATGTTTAACTACTTTACATGTTTCCTTAATAGCCTATGTCATAGAACTACAATATAAGCTTTAAAAAGATAAGGTTCATTTTGTGCCTTAAACACAGTCGGCCCTGCCTACATAAGTAAGAATGAATTAATACAAAGAATTGCCCAATCACTTTCTCCTTTACTTTCTTCTATCAGAGGAACTAGAAAATGAATACTCACTTCTCCCTGATCTCTTCCAGTGAGATGTGGTCTAGTCTGTTTCTGGGCAGTGAGACAGGAATGGATGTTTGATGACAAGGGAATCCTTTGGAAATAAAAGATGAACCTTCTCAGAAAAACAGCTTTTGAAATTTCTGATTTTTTCCTTGCCTGGAATGAGAAAGTAAAATGTGAAGGCTAAGCAGTCACCTAACAACTTCAGAGATAAAAGTTGCATGTCAAAGGTTGAGAAAAAGTAACATCAGTTCAGTTCAGTTCAGTTCAGTCACTCAGTCGTGTCTGACTCTTTGCGACCCCATGAATCACAGCACGCCAGGCCTCCCTGTCCATCACCAACTCTCGGAGTTCACTCAGACTAACGTCCATCGAGTCAGTGATGCCATCCAGCCATCTCATCCTCTGTCGTCCCCTTCTCCTCCTGCCCCCAATCCCTCCCAGTATCAGAGTCTTTTCCAATGAGTCAACTCTTTGCATGAGGTGGCCAAAGTACTGGACTTTTCAGCTTTAGCATCATTCCTTCCAAAGAAATCCCAGGGCTGATCTCCTTCAGAATGGACTGGTTGGATCTCCTTGCAGTCCAAGGGACTCTCAAGAGTCTTCTCCAACACCACAGTTCAAAAGCATCAATTCTTCGGCACTCAGCTTTCTTCATAGTCCAACTCTCGCATCCATACATGACTACTGGAAAAAGCATAGTCTTGACTAGATGGACCTTTGTTGGCAAAGTAATGCCTCTGCTTTTGAATGTGCTATCTAGGTTGGTCATAACTTTCCTTCCAAGGAGTAAGCGTCTTTTAATTTCATGGCTGCAGTCACCATCTGCAGTGATTCTGGAGCCCAGAAAAATAAAGTCTGACCCTGTTTCCACTGTTTCCCCATCTATTTCCCATGACGTGATGGGACCGGATGCCATGATCTTCATTTTCTGAATGTTGAGCGTTAAGCCAATTTTTTCACTCTCCTCTTTCACCTTCATCAAGAGGCTTTTTAGTTCGTCTTGACTTTCTGCCCTAAGGGTGGTGTCGAAAAAGTAACATACACAGAGTCAAATGGCATAAAATGTTTGATGATATCTCTGAATTCATAAAAGTGAATTATGACAAATTATTATTAAATCCTTCAAATCCAACCTCATGGACATGTGTATTTTAAGGGGAAAATACTTTAATAGTCAGGGATTGATATGCAGTGGTGGCAGTGAAAGCTTATGGAATCAGTGAAGATATTTTCTATAAGATTGTTACTGGAATTAGACTGAAATATATGACCAGGGATTCTCTATTCTCAGGTGAATAGTCACTATTTTCATGCCCTTGGAATAGGAGGTTACCTGGTCTTCTGAACTGAGAAAAGTACACCCCTATAGCAGTACCTTCTAAGGCAAGGTATTAGGAAGAGTTGAAATTTTGTAATAATCAATCGTATGGGAAATTAGAGATGCTAGTAGAGAGAGAGGACACGATCTGCTGATAAGGAAGAAGAAAAGCTCATTTCTAGCTTCTTTATACATATGATATATTCAAAGAAATAAGGCATGTGTATTGAAACTATGTAAAAACTAAGGATAAATATAATTTTGTGCTCACCAAGGAAAAACTTGTTAACCATGTAGTTGTAACTTAAGTATTTTTTTGCAAATAATATTGGAAAAATCACAGTAAAGAACAAGAACAGTGGTAAAAGACAAAACACATATAGGCAGTGGAAGGAAAACATTCTGTAAGAAAAATCATATATGAAAGTAAAACAACAACACTGACAGTTGAAAATATCCCCTTCTCAATTTCCACCAGTCAGTGCTGCTAATGAACAGAATTTTTCTTAGGATGGTAAAATGGACAGAGCTTGGTCTTTGAAATCAAACAGACACGATCCAAATCTCTCCTTCTCTTCAAATTAGTTGTGATTTTAGACATGCTCCTCTATGTGTCTCTAGTTTAGCAGCGAAAATCTGGGCATTATCATACCCATCTCATGTATAGGGTTGTGTGATTACTAACTGAAAAAATGCATGTGTATTTTCTATAACATTGTTGTTCTTTCCAACCAATTATTAGGATATTAGGGTTCAAGGAAACCAGTCCATTGTTCTCCATGACTATTTATATTGAGAAAAATGACCTAAAGCTTAGTGTGGTGCCATGAGGCTTTCGGAGTCCTCAAGACCCTTTCAGAGTCCAAAAGGTTTTGTATTTCTAATTGATTTATCTGTGTGAAGTCAGATTTTCTCCAACAAATTTCAACCAAGTGTACTGCAGAGGACATACACTGTAGATTGAATGGAGATGTATATATGAGAGTCCAGATATCTTTTATCAAGGCACAGATCAAAATGATTTGCAAAAATGTAAAAGAATGTCACTGTTACTATTAATTTAACTTGTTTCTGTTTTGGTAATATATTTCCAAAAAAATATGTTAAAGGTATTAGTACATGTTTATCATCATTTTGAGATAAATAAATGAATGTGTTTAAATGTTCTCAGTTTTAGTTCTAACCCCCAAATATGAATAGCTTTAACCTGCATGAAAAAAGCCACTCTTGCCATGTTCAAAAAATTTTAGGAGTGATAAAGGTCTTGAGCCAAAAAGCACTGAAACCTAAATAGATTATCCATTGGCATTAACCACAATCATCATTTCAGTTCAGTTGCTCAGTAGTGTCCGACTCTTTGTAACCCCATGGACCACAGCACGCCAGGCGTCCCTATCCATCACTAACTCCCGGAGTTTGCTCAAATGCATCTCCATTGAGTCAGTGATGCCATCAAACCATTTCATCCTCTGTCGTTCCCTTCTCCTCCTGCCTTCAGTCTTTCCCAGCATCAGGGTCTTTTCAAATGAGTCAGCTCTTTGCATCAGGTGGCCAAAGTATTGGAGCTTCAGCTTCAGCATCAGGACTTACAATGAATATTCAGGACTGATTTCCTTTAGGATGGACTGGTTGGATCTCCTTGCAGTCCAAGGGAGTCTCAAGAGTCTTCTCCAACACCACAGTTCAAAAGCATCAATTCTTCAGCACTCAGCTTTCTTTGTAGTCCAGATCTCACATCCATACATGACTACTGGAAAAACCGTAGCCTTGACCAGACAGACCTTTGTTGGAAAAGTAATGTATCTGCCTTTAATATGCTATCTAGGTTGGTCATAACTTTCCTTCGAAAAAGTAAGTGTCTTTTAATTTCATGGCTGCAGTCACCATCTGCAGTGATTTTGGAGCCCCCCCAAAAAAGTCAGCCACTGTTTCCCCATCTACTTGCCATGAAGTGATGGGACTGGATGCCATGATCTTAGTTTTCTGAATATTGTTTAAAGCCAACATTTCCCTCTCCTCTTTCACTTTCGTCAAGAGGCTCTTTACTTCTTCTTCACTTTCTGCCATAAGGGTGGTGTCATCTACATATCTGAGGTTATTGATATTTTTCTCGGCAATCTTGATTCTAGCTTGTGCTTCACCCAGCTCAGCATTTCTCATGACGTACTCTGCATATAAGTAAAATAAGCAGGGTGACAATATACAGCCTTGATGTACTCCTTTTCCTGTTTGGAACCAGTCTGTTGTTCCATGGCCAGTTAAAACTGTTGCTTCCTGACCTGCATACAGATTTTTCAGGAGGCAGGTCAGGTGGTCTGGTATTCCCATGTCTTTCAGAATTTTCCATAGTTTCTTGTGATCCACACAGTCAAAGGCTTTGGCATAGTCAATAAAGCAAAAATAGATGCTTTTCTGGAACTCTCTTGCTTTTTCAATGATCCAGCAGATGTTGGCAATATTATCTCTGATTCCTCTGCCTTTTCTAAAATCAGCTTGAACATCTGGAAGTTCATGGTTCACGTATTGTTGAAGCCTGGCTTGGAGAATTTTGAGCATTACTTTACTAGCGTGTGAGATGAGTGCAGTTGTGCGGTAGCTTGAGCATTTTTCGGCATTGCCTTTCTTTGGGATTGGAATGAATACTGACCTTTTCCAGTGTGGCCACTGCTGAGTTTTCCAAATTTGCTGGCATATTGAGTGCAGCACTTTCACAGCATCATCTTTCAGGATTTGAAATAGCTCAACTGGAATTCCATCACCTCCGCTAGCTTTATTCTTAGTGATGCTTTCTAAGGCCCACTTGACTTCACATTCCAGGATGTCTGGCTCTAGGTGTGTGATCACACCATCGTGATTATCTGGGTCGTGAAGATTATTTTTGTACAGTTCTTCTGTGTATTCTTACCACCTCTTCTTAATATCATCTGTTTCTGTTAGGTCCATACCATTTTTGTCCTTTATTGAGCCCATCTTTGCATGAAATATTCCCTTGAAAAGTGAAAGTGAAATTGAAGTCGCTCAGTTGTGTCCAACTCTTGCTACCCAATGGACTGTAGCCTACCAGGCTCCTCAGTCCATGGAATTTTCCAGGCAAGAGTCCTGGAGTGGGTTGCCATTTCCTTTCTCCAGGGGATGTTCCCAACCCAGGGATTGAACCCAGGTCTCCCATACTGCAGGCAGACGCTTTACCGTCTGAGCCACCAGGGAAGCAATGTTCCCTTGGTATCTCTGATTTTCTTGAAGAGATCTCTAGTCTTTCCCATTCTATGGTTTCCTCTATTTCTTTGCACTGATCCCTGAGGAAAGCTTTCTTACCTCTCCTTGCTATTCTTTGGAACTCTGCATTCAAATGGGTATATTTTTCCTTTTCTCTTTTGAGTTTCACTTCATTTATTTTTACACACTCATAAGCTTAGGCTATCATTTCTTTTCTTATAAAATAAAATTCAGATTGACTATATTTATACATATTCAAATATATCTATTATATGATAAATCACTAATTTATTGGGATAACAGTATTTCCTTAATTTAATTCCATGTTTTTATGATCTAAAATTAGCCTTGCCATGGAATCAAAAGAAAAAATTATGTGAATTTGATGATCTTATAGTACATTCCCAGGTTGCGCTAGTGGTGAAAAATCCACCTGCCAATGCAGGAAATGCAAAAGGTGAGATTCCATCCCTGGGTCAGGAACATTCCTTGGAGTAGGAAATGGCAACCCACTCCAGTATTCTTGCTTGGAAAATCCCATGGATAGAGGAGCCTGGTGGGCTACAGTCCATGGGATTGCAAAGAGTCAGACATGACTGAGCACACACAGGGAATGGGGAATAGTACTATTAGAATTGTGCAAGATAACCACAAAAATGTGTCAGTATTCGCTATGTGCTGCCTTTCTGTTCTGGTCCTAAACATTGATAGTCCTGAGCCTTAATCAATAATGAAAATTCTTGCCGACATGAATGATAAAGGGCAAAACTGCACAAAATTATAACATAAGCATCTGTAATATGTATTACCCTGTTAAAACCAAAAGACCTGGAAAGTATATGCTTATAAACATAAGGGAAACATAAACACTCAAAGAGAGTGGCCTGCCAAGGTAATATTGAAAATATGTTTAAAATCTTAATATAGAAAATAACTGAATTCCATTTGCAAATACTTTTAGTTTACCAGGAAATAAAAATATTCCTGCATTATTTTTAGTCACACAAGCTGTCATACAAATTGTAGCATACACATATAGGTATGTTTTCTTCCTATTCACATTTATTGATTATACAAATTCTATTTTAAGTAGAGACATAACTGAATTCATTTAATATAATATAAAGGTACCTTAAAATTACAAAATTGCCCAGAAGGTGGTTGGGCTGACTTAACTCCCTTTGCACATCACATGCTTTCTCCGAGCTCCCATCTACACCTTGCTCTAGGCTACAGGGTGTTGACTTCCACAGACTGCATCATTCCCAGTATCCCAAGTCCTCCATCCTCAGTTTTGATTTGGCCATAGAGGCAGCAGCAGAGAATTGGTGTGCTGGAGAGACAGAAAAGAAGAAAGAGAGGAAGAGGGAGAGAGGAAGAGAGAGAGACAGAATTTAATCTTTTCTTTCTTTCTTGCCACCCAGTAGTTTTTATGGTGACTGGTTTCCTCTGTCTTGGGCATGAAATTCCCACAACTGCCACTCTAACCAGGCCCTAGATTCCCCTCATTCCCGGATATCACATTGCTCCTTTGGGCAAACAGGTAGTAAAGGTGTCCAGCACCTTCTGGGGCCTGGATGCTTTACCATTCTTTGTTCAATCCTTTCATCCTACCCCTGTCTCACTGGAAATAGATCTTAAATTAAACTTTTATCTGACTTTCTTGAATTAACATTTTGGATATGTTCTGCTGATTGATACTGCAGTTGTTTCAGAATCTTCCTTAGTCCAGCATGATTTTCAGATACCACCGGAGCAGGTTGTCCCTCTTTTAGGTTGCTATTTGGTAAACCAAACTGTTACTGAAGCTCATTAAAGGACTAACTAATTCCCAATATAAGGAATCAGGTGTAGTATTTGCTATAGTCACCAATAAAACCAGACTATTTCATGTAGTTTAACCTACAGTACACAAAGGGCAAAACCTTTGTTGAGTTTTAAGCTTTCCTATATTTCAAGCAAATTAAATATGCCCAATGTTTAAACTACCATGAGGAAATTAGTTATTAAAAAGTGAAGGCTAACTCATTTAATATATATTTTTACCAAACAGAGAAGTGAAATGACAAGACACATGAGTTTCTTGATGGTGTAAGTGTCATATCTAAAAAATTGAAGAGGGATAGTGTCAAGTACTATAGTTCTTTAAAAACTAACAACAATCATAATACTTTATATAAATACTTTATATATATTAAATCATTTTAACCTCTTAAAAATTCTATGAGATAAGTTCTATTCTTCCTCCATTTTATAGGCAAGGGCTTGGTCACAGAAATTAATTACTTGCCCCAAATCACACAGTAGAGGCTGATCTAGAAAAATAACATAAGTATTAAAGTAATTAAATTGGCCTTTGAAGGTGTCATTTTCTTTACTTCTTTTAATAAAAGTAATAATCAAACTTCCAAAGAGATTAAGAAGTTGACCTTTGGAGGTAAAACTAAAGTTCTATGACCTATATAAGTAAATTTTATTTTACATTTACTCAATTATATTTTAGTTGAAGCAATTTTTTACTAGAATATTATCTTAAGCTTCTTTCTTATTGTTTGGTTTTATTTTATGAGAAAAGAAAAATGATGCCAATGTAACTGTACCAGAAAGATAAGTCAAAGAATAAATGAAGACCTCAGGACAGGACACACAAAAACTGGCACTCCTAATTCACCCTTTCTCTATTTCTGCCAGTGCCAACTCATCAAGTATTTATAAAATGACTGGGGTCTATGTGGTGCTGTCCCTGTGCTGGGAAAACACACAAGCTCTCCTTGGCTCTCATGGGCATATCATCAGGGAGTAAATATGTGAATAAAATAATTACATCTGTGATCATTATTATGAAACAGACCTGAAGGAAGACAAGGTCTTGTCTAGGCAGGAATGGGGTTGGTGAAAAGAAAATATTCTGAGGAGGACAGCATAAACTTGCAGAAAGTAAAGCCTGGAAGGAAAGGGAGTTCAGATTTTTCTGAGAGGTAAAATTCATCGTTTCTGAAATTCTGAATATTCTAGCTATTAAGGCCTAGATCTTACATTTTAGAAAGAAAATAGATTATTTTCTACATTCAACTTAGGAGACAGAGTTTTAAGAAACTCTCTTTCAAATTTCTAATACCTACCTGTGTAAAGTCACTGACTGCCTTTTTCATAGTCTCCCATCCTGGAGGGAGATTAAGGAAAGCGAAGTAACTGAGTGAAGTTAGTAACCAGGCAATTTACCTTGAAAACCGTCTATGAAGGAAGTGTCTCAATAATTGCTCCTAAGGTATTTGATCTATGGAACAACTGAGAAACAAATAGAAACAGAGTATATTTTAACATGAAAGTAGAGTTATGAGAGCTATAACTGAATTAGTAATTGTTAGGTATTTAATATATATTATATGTAATCCAACTGAACTGAACTGAACTGAATCCTTATAGAACATAACAGTACTGGTACTTTTAGCCACATTTTATAGAAAATAAAATTGAGATTTGACTCAGTTAACATTTAACATATCTCGTGATAGGTAGATATGTAATGGTACATATGTAAAAGATACAAGATTATGACTTGTATCTACATGATAGTATGTTTTACATCTTTACATGACAATGGAATTATAAACATGGCTAGTCTGATTCCAAAGTCCTTGCTCTTTCTATTCTACCTCTCTGAGATGAAAAATTTGTCTTCTTAATGCTAAGTTCAAGAAAAGAACTAAGGGAAAGAAAGAACTAAGGGAACTGAGTCAAGAAAGAACTCAGGATGGGAGTTGATGAAATGTTGAAGATATATGGAAACATTGCATTTTAAATAACTCTAAATTCTTCTCTTGTTCATTGGATTTTTTTTTTTTTTAAGATTTACTGTTTTGAGATGTTTCTCATAAAACTAAAAAAAATGTTTTCAATATTTGTCTATAATAGGATTGCAAGGAGGGTTCATGCAATAGAGAAAAAAAGAATACACATCTACTGACTTTTAGTTTCAGAGAATGAATGTCCCTTGAAAGCTGATTCTACATAGCTTTGACCATCTGCTTTGTAAGAATATTTTTGACTCAATTTTGAGTTCAGTAAGTTGGACTCAATTTTAAAGCTGGTTCTACATGTGAAGCAATGCTTATGTACAGTACAGTTCAGTCACAATTCAAATTTAATACTGTTGAAAGCCTGAAAACAGCCATTATAGTCTGCCTGTTATAAATAGGGAATTTGAGACTTAGCAACATTATACAACTTTCACTTAAGAATCCATGAAGAACCTTTGTGTGTGGTCACTACCTATCAGGAGATATGTTAAATGGTTTACATTTGTTATCTCAGTAAACCCAACACTACTGATAGAGGTGATGAGGATAATAGTGATAATGATGATGATAATGATGAGGACTATGATAATATTCATTTTACAGGTGAAGACCTTGGGTAAACAGTGCCATCCACTTCATGTTGCATAATAAACTAAAATTTTGAGGAATCACTTAAAACTCAATTCCTGGAATATTCCCTCAGGAAATTGTAAATTTACCACTTTTTAACATGAGAATATTTTTTTGCTCCATTCTGATGACCACTCAAAGAATATAAAAAATGTTAAATTCATATTCAGGGTTTGAAAGACTACTTCAAGTACCAGGACTCTGAGACCTGATTACCATCCATCTGTGGCAATTAAACTAATGGCCTCCATTCTAAGAAAGACTGTTTATTTATTTATTTCATTTATTTATTTATTTCATTTCATTTCATTTATTTCATTTATTTCATTTATTTCATTTATTTATTTCATTTATTTATTTCATTACTCAAGTTCACTTTTCCAGCTGTGATCATATGCTGATTGGGATATGCACAAATGAAAATCAGAGTGTTCTAAATACCATAATATATGTAGTGGCTTAAAATTCAACACCTTGGAGACTTCATGGGAAATTACTTCTTGTTTAGAAATATTTTAATAACTTTGGCTCTGAAATATTCTTAGATGGCCAATTCAAGCAAAAGCTGATGGCATTAAAAGAGATAGCAAAAAATTAGTTGGTTTTGAGCATGAAAAGGAATAATTATAAATTTATAAATGGAATCTTAAATTTGGGGGATGCTAAACCAAAATATAATACGGAAAAAGAGTCTAGAACCCCTATGATATTTCAATTTTTATTTGATCTTTATGTTTCATTTGATCCAATCAAACTGTATTTATCTCTTCCTCTCTCCCATTCTCTATGTCACATGTATGTAAATAGCATGGGCTCACTTTTCCACATGCCTGTTTACAACAGAAAACACTGTAGATAATACTTTTGCTCCCCTCCATCAGTCCACTGTTTTCCCTTTACCACTCAGTTAATATTGTAATTTTTAAAAACATAAACTATGATGAAGTTAATATAATTAAATTGATTGTATACACAGATAAAGTGATTACATTAATAAAAAGCGATACTGATAAAACGTATACATGTGCTGTGTGCTATGCCATGGTCAGTAGCTTCAGTCGTGCTCGACTTTTGCAACCCTATGAACTGTAGCCTGCCAAGCTCCTCTGTCCATGGGATTCTCCAGGCAAGAATACTGGAGTGGGTTGCTATGACCCCCTCCAGGGTATATTCCTGACCCAGGAATTGAACCAATATCTCTAGTGTCTCCTGCATTGCAGGCAGGTTTTTATCCACTGATCCACCTGGGAAATCCAACATATGTACATATATGTCAACAAATATGAACAGAATCAGTAAGAAGAAAAAACGATTCATTTCAGAAAAGAAAATGATTGATTTTTTTCCTTGTTTTCCACTCCTAACGATTAAAATGAGTTTATGATTAAAATTTATGAATTTAACAAATGTATCTGAAGGCCATCAATTAGTTATTATGCATATAGGAAGCTGGTTCAACCAAAACTTGTAAAGATAGTATCTTACATTATAAATTATATAAAATTACAATTAGTTCCGTATTTGAGGATGGATAAATTAGGAGCATGTTAATTTTTCTATAATTTAACATATCAGAATAGCTATTCTCAATAAGGAACATGTGCCCTCAAGGATTTATCAAAAAATTATCACCTGTAAAGAATTCAAATGTGCTCCTCCCTGGCCATCCTTTATTGGAGATTACTACTACTGTTGGGAGCACCCCATGAGTTTACAAGGCCCTACTTGGGGAAGTGAGGGGATTAAATGTAGAATTACTCAACCTAAATCACATCTGAAAGAAAGAAACATTGTCAGCATCTTTCACAGTATTTTGGGAATATTAGTGAACAAAATACTGTGAAACTGAAATGTAATGATATACATAAGCAGTAATAAAGATTCCCACAACATCCTCACTCCCATAGAGGGCCAGATTATTGAATCCAATTACCATCCTAAAGGATGTATTTCAGTTTTGAAGTAAACAAAAATGTTATGAAATCCACTGAGGAAAAGGGAAGTTGATTTTTAAATGAACTTCTGTTTAGTATTTATGGGAATTCTACTGCTATACAGGTTATTTTTCAATTATTTAAATTATAATGTAACAAGTGCTGGTTGCAAAATATTTAAAAATAAGAAAGATTATTCTAAAAATCCCCCTTTCCCATATTATACCTACTTTGAGAACAATTTTCTATTTGTACATATTCATGAGAAAGGAAGTGAATAACATTAGACAACAAATATGTATGTGCATATGAAAGTATATATATGTATATGCTCATGAATTTTTAATATAATATCATGCTATAGAATTTGTTCTGCAATTTTTTAAACTTATCAACATGACAAGGAAGTCTCTTTGTATCTATTTGCATGAAGTTACCTTATACTTTTTAATTTCAAAATAAATATTTTTCTCTTATATTCATATACAGAGAGTTGCGGTATTGTTACCAGGAAGAGTTAATTTTGAATTTCTGCTGTTCTGTGACTTTAACCCTCATCCTGCCACTTTTTGTTGTTGTAGGCATACATAATGGCCTGCCTCAAGGAGATAACCTGAGCTACCCACCTGTGAAGGACTGTAAGGAAGTAAAACTAATACATTCCCCTGCCTGAGGCTTGCCATTCTAGGGGACATTTGCAAGGATTGAATAGTCTTTTTACTTCATTCCTCACCTCCCCTCCATCTCTGATCCATGAAAGAACTGGGCAACCAGGCACCTACAAGTTGGTTATTTTGAGGTGCTAGTCTGCCATCTTCTTGGTCAGGTAGCTCCCAAACAAAGTCCCTTCCTAGTCCCAACACCTCATCTCATTGTCTCATTGACTTATCCTGAGGCTAGCAGAGCCAGCTTGGACTCAGTAACAGTATGGGAATACATAATTGTTGATTCTAGAAGTAGTATTTTTCTATTCTAATTCAGACTCAGTCACTTACTATTAATATTAATGTAAACACTTTAAAGCTCTTTGTGACTATACTTCCTTATCTGCAAAATGGCAAAATAATAACATATCTTAATAACAAAATAATAATTTATTCAACTTATTCAACAAATATTCACTAAGCTCCTTCTAGATGCCAGAGAGATCAAGGCACCTTTCATTCTTCACTGAATAAAGCTGACAAGGATTATTTTTTTAATCCCTCATGAAGCTTAAATTCTAGAAAAGGACTACAAAAGTTTACAAATAATAATAAAATAAATCCATGAATTACATAGCATTTTATAATGAGCTAAACTGAACTGAACTGATGCATAATAGAAAAAGTAGAACAAGGAGGGCAGTTGGCCAGAACACAGTGAGTGAATGATAAAACTGAAGATTAGGCTGTAGAATTAAGGAGGGCAAGGAAGAAGGGTAAAGCAAGTATTTGCTGAACTTTGAGAGAATTTGGGAACCACTGTCGGGGGAGGATTCAGACTGGAGGTGTGAGGTCCTCAGATTTACAAGATTCCTTTGACTGCTTTCTGCATAATAGCATGTAGGTGTGGAACAAGCATAGAAACATAAAGCCAATTAGGAAGCTACTGCAATAAAATTGAGATTAGAATTGATGGTGACTCAAGCAGGATATTGCCAGTGGAAGTAGTTGAAAGTCACTGAATTTGGACATAACTTAAAGGTCAAGAAAACAGGATGTGCTGATGAATTGAATTTGAGATACTGGAGAAAGCAAACATTCAGTGATGACTTCAATTATTTAGCAGTTACCTGGAAGGATGAAATTATCATCAAATGGAAATGGGGAAACTCCGGAAGAAGTAAGCTTAGCAGAGAAAACCAGGAGTTAAATTTAGGTCACATTACATTTGCAATCTCGTAATATCCAAATGGAGATACTGAGAAGTCAGTTGTTAAATAACATAATTCACATCTAGAAATAGCTCTCAGAGATACTCTGATGTAAGCTAAATTTGCTGGATTATAACAACAGGTTACTAAAGAAGATGATTATGATCTTTCATTCATAGTGAATACCAGGTTGGTGGATGTAAAATTTGATACCAGGGTTTTAGCTTTGTTAGGTAGTTAGAATAGGAAATAGGAGTCCAAATTAGCAGCAGCTAAAAGACAAAGAAAGCAAAAAGCCTGTGAAAATGGAACAAAGGAAGGTCTGAGGACCAGAGTGAGAACCTCAGGTGAAAAAAGAGTCCTCCTGGCTAGCCCAATTTACATACAGCAGGCTGGGAAAAGGGGGGCAGAAAAAAACGTATAAAAGGAGGAGCCAAAATTGATCTCTCTTCTTTAGGGTCAAGGCCTCAGGCCTCAAGGATATATTTTCCTTTGCTTGCCAAATAAAACTGAGCTGTAACCAAGCTGTAACACTGGTGGCAAATTTTTGCTGCAGTGAGACAGAACCAAGGAATTACACATTCCCCCCAACAGCTTCAAGCTCCATGTGCATGACTTAAACACTGATAAACAGGTGACTGAGTGTTGGCAGTTGTAATATGTATCCACACAAATGCCATATGCTGCTTTATTAAATGCAGTCATATCCGTTAGATTCCTAACATGTCCAAGTGCTAGGTCTAGCTCACCAGAAAAATAAAACATAGAAGGAATCATGCCCTCCACTCCCTCAGATTCTGATAGACCTTCTATGTTTTGATGGAATCCACACTGATCAAGAAAAAGAATCAGGTTGAGCCAGTAATAGCAAAGACCTCTCTCTGAGTTTAGTGACCTTGATGGGACAAAATTATAATCCTGCAGTGTCTGTAAAAAGGTATTCTAGAAAAGAAAAGCAATTCTTATATTGACCCTTCCCCTTTTGAAGAGACTTTCAATCTCACTACTCCTTGTAAGGTGACCAGAGATTTTGTGTTGTTTAATAAGATGGTCATAACTTATTTTACACATTTCTTGACTTGACAGCATTATTTGGCACAGTTGATTTTTTTATGCTTGAACTATTTTTCTCATTTGGCATCTGGAACCTCATTCTCTCTTGGTTGCTGTTCCTTTGTAATATCCAGCCATACCTCCATCACGGCCAAATTGCTCTGTCCTCAATTTCTCCCAAAGTGACGGCAACCTTCGAAAATTCTCCACCCAAAGCGCTCGGCACTTATTTCTCCCTTATATGATTTAATCAATTCATAAACATATACTTTTATTTAAATACATTCAGAATCAGATCCCTTTGCAATACTTCCACTCAACTAGCAGCTTTTGCTTAGGTTTTAGAATTTCTAAAGATTTTTATTCTAGTGTCTTTACTCTGCTTCCTAACAGTTAATCCTTAACATAGCACCAGAGTTCATTTTCCAAAGATTTCTTTCCTTTGCTCAAAATCTGTCAGCAGTTTTTCATTTAATTAATGAAAGGTCCTACATAAACTGACATTATCTCCTATTGCTTTAAGACTTGTTATTCAGCTTTATCCACACTGGTTTATTATTATTTCTGAAATACCCTAAAGCGTCATCACATCTTAACTGCCTCAGAACGTTTGACCTGCTGTTTTCTCTACCAGGAATGCTCTTCCTGACAGTTCTGTGACTCACTTTCCCTTCCTCCAATTATCTGGTTGTCTAGTCTCTTCTCAGTGATTCCTTCTTTAAGACCCAACAAAAGATGGCAATCCCTATTTTCCTCAGTACCACTTTTCTCCATGAGAAATATCATGTATGCAAAATCTTGTAGCTTGTCATGTTCCTCCAACTAGAATGTAACCTCTATGGATGCTATAATTTTGTTCCCCCAAAATAATTGTTAAGCCAACTAGTAAATTCTTATATGAAATGGTGCCTGTGTTTAATTATTGAACAGGGAATTTTCTCTCCTAATTTTCTCTTTAGAAAAACATTCCTAGGGCTATTTTTATTAGATCAACTCTCCAGATGCCAGGTAAGCTATCTTACCTGATTTTTTTGTCTCCTCTGCCTACCTGCATTATACTCAATGCAGTGTCACATTTGAGACTTCTTGGAGACTCTATATTTTCTTCTTGATTAGTGAAAAGTTGAAAATTATATATAGTATGAAAAATGTCTGGTACTGTTTTGAATTATTAAAACCCAGCAGACACCTGAACATAAAGGTTATATAAAATATCTGTCATTTCATCACTCTCATCTCTATCATTATCGTTTTCATGGTTATAGATATCATTTACTAAGAATTTACTATATAACAGAAACTATTCTCAATCTCTATGTATACTGATTTGCTTAATCCTCTGAACAACTGTATATCGTAGGTATCACCTATTTTATGGATTGTGTTCTGTATTTTACAGATGACATAACTGAGACAAAGTAATTTGGCTCATACTTTTGTAACATATATATCCAACTTGAAAGTGGCTGGTGGTTAAAAGAAATACAAATAATGAGCAATAACCTACTCCACATCTACAGATATTAAAAGAGAAGAGGTGGGTTCTGGAACAAGATGGTGAAACAGGAAGATTCTAAACTCATCTCCTTTAAGAACACACCAAATCTAAAGCTATTTATGGGACAATATCTTCTAAAAAAAGACCTAAAAACTAGTAGAACCATTTTTGTACATCAGACAAAGGAGAAGTAGGAAAGGCTGAGATACAATCTCACCATAAACTCTACTTCCCAACCTTCTGCCCCACATGGTGACCCATAATTGTGAAGGAATTCAAAACTTGTCTCTTCTCCCTGTGGAGTGAAGAGTTCATATCCCACATGGGGCACCATAGCTTTTAAGACGTATACCTGAGAGATGAGTTTCCTCAATTATCCTAACTTTGAAAACCAACTAGGCTTATGTCTGTGAGACCAGTGGGGCTATGGTGAATTGAGAAACAACTCTTAAAGGGCTCACAAACAAACTCACTCACCCCAGGGCCCAGTGCAGAAACAGCCTTTAAAAGGTGTTCCAGCATCATATGAAAAAGCTTATTTGGTAATTTTAAAACAGAGTTAGATGTGGGGTTATATTGGGATATTCTCAACCAACAGAGTCTGGTGGGCACCATATTTTTTACTTTAAGTTTTTAAAATTATTTATTTATTTATTTAACTCTAGACACATTTCCCTGGCAAGCCTTATTTTTTAGCTTTCATTTTTCCTTTTGTGGCAGGTACCATCTTTACATTTCCCCTTTGCCTTACTCCAGAATGTCAGTATCCGCCAGAGGGAAGTGTCTGCATGCATCTGGTGTCCTGTTTTTACTTATGGTGACCCAGTTTTCACAGCTGCAGCCTAAGAGACACCCTTTCACCACCTGGTTCTGAAGAGCTGCTGGTAGATTGTCACCTCCAAGCTGCTGCTCAGACAGCAGGCTGAAACACATCCCCACACTTTTTGAGAAAGAGGTTTGTTTGCATGTACAGGAGCTTTGACCTCAGGGTCAGGCTTTAAGGAAGTGTTCTCAGGGGAATTAAGGCTGGTGGATGCAATCTTTGAGTTCTCTTTCTCCTTTGTTCAAATTCAATAGTCATCCAGAAAGGGGTTTATGCTACTGTCTGGCACCCTGAATTTTAGATTTGCTGCCAGGGGACACCTCCGGATTGCCTGGCTCTGCAGGACAGTAGGGCCTATCCTTATGGTCCTACACAGGACCGTGTAACTGAGTTCTTTAAAAATTACTTCCTAAAGGACTGGCTTCCAACAGCCTGAATCTGGGTGCTCACTGAAGTCCTTCTTTTTGGACTCTGGCTCGTCTTGGTACACTCTCAACTACTGTGAGCTATTACAAATAAAATAGGTTGCTTGGAAAATCACAAAGGTTTGAAAAACAACCAAGAGCTAGGGAATGGTTGAACAATATGAATCCTTCCCTATACAGCTACTACTCGTTCAAGACTGGAAGAGGTAGCCATTTCATTTAATGAACAGAGAGTCAAGCAAAATGAAGAAATGGAGGGATATGCTCCAAACGAAAGTACAAGATAAAAAGCCTTACCGAAATGGAGATAAGCAATTTACCTGATAAAACACAGGAGGAGACCCACTGGCCAACTATGGGGATGAGAAATGGCCGGCTCACAGCCTGGCATATGCTCAGCAGCCTAGGAACAAGTTAACATGGCAAGAGAAACACATTTCATGTGAACTTCATAACTGCCAGTTCTGTGTTGTCAATCCCATCTCAACAATCTTATGACAGTCCCACACAAAAAGACGTGTTAATCAGTTGTGTAATTTTGAATCTCAGTTCACCAAATATCTGTTTAGCCAGATCAATTGGGAAACAAACTAGTCATTTCAATCTTCTAAGTACTGAATTGGCTCACCTAATCACCTATTTTATCATTGAATAGTTATTGGCCTCTAAATCAGTTCATTTGGGGACCAGGTGCTATCATCTAAAATATGCCTCCATTTCATTTGCCTTTTCACCTGCTTCCACGCTTTGCAAAACACACAGGTGCCAGGTCAATAAGCCCTACTTAAATATCTAGCAGCAATGCCAGGAAACACCTAAGATACAATTTCAAAAGGTATTCACTATGAAAAAATGAAATGAATCATCAGTATTCCACAAACAGCATAAGACTGAAGCTTCTACTAATGAAAGCAACCCATTATAATATACAAGGTTAAGTTTCTCTTGCAAGAGGAAATAGTAACTCACCCTGTTCAATTTGCAGAACAGAAATGATGATTGCTACTGCTGCTAAGTTGCTTCAGTCGTGTCCGGCTCTGTGAGACCCCATAGACGGCAACGCACCAGGCTCCCCCATCCCTGGGATTCTCCAGGCAAGAACATTTCCTTCTCCAATGCATGAAAGTGAAAAGTGAAAGTGAAGTCGCTCAGTCATGTCTGACTCGTAGCGACCCCATGGACTGCAGCCTACCAGGCTCCTCCATCCATGGGATTTTCCAGGCAAGAGTACTGGAGCGGGGTGCCATTGGCTTCTCCGGAAATGATGATTAGGTCAACGTTATTCTTACAGACCCTCTTTCAAGAAATTAGTCATTGCCTAAGGACAAAACCAAATGGGAATAAGAAAATCAACAGAAAAAATGTACTCAAGATATTTTCCCATCTGTCCATAGAAATCTATTATTATTATATTTGAATACATCATCCTTTTGATAAAAAGTGGAGTTTACAAGACTTAGTAGACTAAAGCTACTTTTATTTGTTCCAAAGTTTGGTATTTGTCTGGGTCTGTGCAACTTAAAAAAATAAGTGTCTGAACTATCTTAAAAATATTTTAAGCCTTCTCCTCTACTGAAAATTTCAAGTTCCTCCAATTTGGACAAACAAAAGTCAAATGTCTTAATTTCACTGACATTCATCAAATCTACTCACTTTCTGAAATAGTAGTTTCCTAGAGACATCTGTGTGATCTGATGATTTTGCATCTTGATGCTTTGTGTGTGGTTGAGACTAGGTGAAGGTGAAAGTGAAGTTGCTCAGTCATGTCCGACTCTTTGCGACCCCATGGACTGTAGCCTACCAGGCTTCTCCGTCCATGGGATTCTCCAGGCAAGAATACTGGAGTGGGTTGCCATCTCCTTCTCCGGTTGAGACTAGAGGTGGACTTTAATCCCATCATAACACAAAGCCACAATTTGGTCACAATAAGCACCAAATTCCTCTAAGAGAAAGGTTGTGATAGTTTTGTGTGTAATGTCACAGTGATCATAGGTAAGGTTTAGTGACACCAGCTCATATCACAGGTGAGAGCAGGAAGCCTCAGGAACTTAGAGTCTCAGTCCTGCAAGTTAGGAATTTGATTTTGTTGGTATTCATCTTTCAGGGGTATGTCATTTTAACAAAACTCATAAAACTGAAAAAAAAATCAGGAATCTCAATTTATGAAATTAGAAACAAAATCAAAATATCAAATGACATGGACATTTGCACCAATCTAATCAGTATATTTTCTCTGTGCAAAGAAAGAATGTAGGGATCCAAATTATCAAGCGTATTGATTAACTGACCACAGGAGTTGATTCTATGATTCAAATGTCAGAATGCTAAATTCTTATAGCCTGATGCAGCCTTCTCACTCAACAAACCTGGTTTGTGGCCAAACAGTCACGCCAACCCAACAAACAGTACACCACTCAGCTTAGCACTTCCATCTTTGGTATTTGGAATTGCATTTTTTTTATTTTACCTGGCCTGACTACTGTCTTGTTTTTACAGTCTTTCTCCTAGCAAGATGAACATAACATCTGATCAAATTACAGTATCATCAGCTCCTTCAATACTTAGACTATTCCTGAGTCATCTTAGTTGGAACTCTGGGATTCTGTAGCTCTTTTGTCCTATTGCTATTTGGTTGTACAATTAGTGATCATTTGTTTAGCATCCTTTCATTCAAGAAGTATTTACTGAGAATTTATTATGTCAAAATATCTATTTTAGTCCCTATGAGGATAATGTTATCCCAAGGTTATATAGAAACAGTCTTTGTCTTCATAAACCTCAAAATCTAAAAGGGAAAATATATTTGAAGCACATAATTAAAATAAAGTACACTGACTAGTATGATTAGGAAAGTTCCCAGCATTATTAAAAAAAATCAGGAAAGTACTTTCAAAAGAAATTATGTTTACACTCACACTGAGAAATAGGATAAATTCTTATTTTTCTATTACAGATGATCTGCTCACTTATTATGTCTGGACTTTATTGGTTTAGTTTTTTAAGATTTTTTATTTCTCTTATTCATAAATTCATTATTATATGTTGTAGTTGCATTGCACTGGACTGAACAAAATTAAGTCAACTATGACAATCTATATTATAAAAATAAAAGATAAATTTCTGAAGCACCCACACATCATCTAGCAAAAACGACCTCTCAGGAAGTCAATAGTATTGATGTTCAGTTGTTTAAAAATGAAAATAATTACACAGTACAGGATCTAGCTTGCCCTAAATTCTGTACAGAAAACAACAACAACAAAAAACCCTCAATGTCCTCTCTCCATTTAAACCCTCATCATTTCAGTCCCTAAAGAATAACTCTAAGGACAGCTTTCCAATCCAAATCATTGATATCAAACTGTATTTCTATTTTTAAGAGGGGAGGTCAGGGAATCTCCTGAAAGCTTCAATACACAGATGCTTTGAACTTAGCCCAAGTCTTTAACATAATCAGAAGTTTTCCTTGAATTATATTAATATTAAAAGCTTCTAAGGCAAAAAGTTCAAATCAGTGACAATACTAGTACTATTAAACCAAGCAAACCTGAGGAGAAAAAGGGCAGATCTAGGGTGAGTTTACATTCACATTCAGTCCCAGCAGCTGCCTCGTGATTCTAGTTTGTGTTGCCAACTCCTCCCATTGCTAGTCATGCATCACTGTCACTCCTCCAACCACTGTGTAAGCTGCATGCACTTCCAGGAACCTGGGCCTTAAACGCTGGCTTCTTTATAATTTGATATTTATCACAACTATCAGGCAACATGAAAACTATGAATACAGTTGTCAACATGAGAATTAAAGAGCAAGAATATGAGCTAGCATTTAAAATCTGATCAATATACCTAATTCATAAATTTTTGTAATAATTCAGTCTGACCCCAAATTTATAATTATGACAGAATTCCAAGTTCTTCCCACAGTCTTCATGACTTTTAAGACCCTCTATTTTCTGATTGTAGTCTTTCTAAGATGTCATCACTTCTTGATATTCATGAAGACATATTTGGAGGTCTTTGTATTAATACAATTTCCTGAGCTACATATTCTCTTTCAGAGCTCATTTTGCCTAGTGGCATATGAATGGATTATATTACACCTTTAAGTCTTTTTAAATTGCACTAATATTTTCTAAATTGATGAGAAAATTTTAACCCAGCTGAGGCCTTTTCTTAAAATACCTGCACTAATTACTGTTTCTCCGTGTCATAGCATTCACAGAGGTTTTGATCCCTTCTAATATTATAGCCTTCATAAAATTTGTCTTTCAGATTTATTTTTAAAAATGTAATTAACAAGGAAACACAAACTTTAAACGATACAATAGACCAGTTAGACCTAATTGATATCTATATGACATTTCATCCCAAAACAATGAATTTCACCTTTTTCTCAAGCGCACATGGAACCTTCTCCAGGATAGATCACATCCTGGGCCATAAAGCTAGCCTTGGTAAATTCAAAAAAATAGAAATCATTCCAAGCATCTTTTCTGACCACAATGCAGTAAGATTAGATCTAAATTACAGGAGAAAAACGATTAAAAATTCCAACATATGGAGGCTGAACAACACGCTGCTGAATAACCAACAAATCACAGAAGAAATCAAAAAAGAAATCAAAATTTGCATAGAAACGAATGAAAATGAAAACACAACAACCCAAAACCTGTGGGACATGGTAAAAGCAGTCCTAAGGGGAAAGTTCATAGCAATACAGGTACACCTCAAGAAACAAGAAAAAAGTCAAATAAATAACCTAACTCTATACCTAAAGCAACTAGAAAAGGAAGAAATGAAGAACCCCAGGGTTAGTAGAAGGAAAGAAATCTTAAAAATTAGAGCAGAAATAAATGCAAAAGAAACAAAAGAGACCATAGCAAAAATCAACAAAACCAAAAGCTGGTTCTTTGAAAGGGTAAATAAAATTGACAAACCATCAGCCAGACTCATCAAGAAACAAAGGGAGAAAAATCAAATCAACAAAATTAGAAACGAAAATGGAGAGATCACAACAGACAACACAGAAATACAAAGGATCATAAAAGACTATTATCAACAATTATATGCCAATAAAATGGACAACGTGGAAGAAATGGACAAATTCTTAGAAAAGTACAACTTTCCAAAACTTGACCAGGAAGAAATAGAAAATCTTAACAGACCCATCACAAGCACAGAAATTGAAACTGTAATCAAAAATCTTCCAGCAAACAAAAGCCCCGGTCCAGACGGCTTCACAGCTGAATTCTACCAAAAATTTAGAGAAGAGCTAACACCTATCCTGCTCAAACTCTTCCGAAAAATAGCAGAGGAAGGTAAACTTCCAAACTCATTCTATGAGGCCACCATCACCCTAATACCAAAACCTGACAAAGATCCCACAAAAAAAGAAAACTACAGGCCAATATCACTGATGAACATAGATGCAAAAATCCTTAACAAAATTCTAGCAATCAGAATCCAACAACACATTAAAAAGATCATACACCATGACCAAGTGGGCTTTATCCCAGGGATGCAAGGATTCTTCAATATCCGCAAATCAATCAATGTAATACACCACATTAACAAATTGAAAAATAAAAACCGTATGATTATCTCAATAGATGCAGAGAAAGCCTTTGACAAAATTCAACATCCATTTATGATAAAAACTCTCCAGAAAGCAGGAATAGAAGGAACATACCTCAACATAATAAAAGCTATATATGACAAACCCACAGCAAACATTATCCTCAATGGTGAAAAATTGAAAGCATTTCCTCTAAAGTCAGGAACAAGACAAGGGTGCCCACTTTCACCATTACTATTCAACATAGTTTTGGAAGTTTTGGCCACAGCAATCAGAGCAGAAAAAGAAATAAAAGGAATCCAAATTGGAAAAGAAGAAGTAAAACTCTCACTATTTGCAGATGACATGATCCTCTACATAGAAAACCCTAAAGACACCACCAGAAAATTACTAGAAATAATCAATGACTATAGTAAAGTTGCAGGATATAAAATCAACACGCAGAAATCCCTTGCATTCCTATACACTAATAATGAGAAAACAGAAAGAGAAATTAAGGAAACAATTCCATTCACCATTGCAACAGAAAGAATAAAATACTTAGGAATATATCTACCTAAAGAAACTAAAGACCTATATATAGAAAACTATAAAACACTGGTGAAAGAAATCAAAGAGGACATTAATAGATGAAGAAATATACCATGTTCATGGGTTGGAAGAATCAATATAGTGAAAATGAGTACACTACCCAAAGCAATTTATAGATTCAATGCAATCTCTATCAAGCTACCAACAGTATTCTTCACAGAGCTAGAACAAATAATTTCACAATTTGCATGGAAATACAAAAAACCTCGAATAGCCAAAGCGATCCTGAGAAAGAAGAATGGAACTGGAGGAATCAACCTACCTGACTTCAGGCTCTACTACAAAGCCACAGTTATCAAGACAGTATGGTACTGGCACAAAGACAGAAATATAGATCAATGGAACAAAATAGAAAGCCCAGAGATAAATCCACACACATATGGACACCTTATCTTTGACAAAGGAGACAAGAATATACAATGGATTAAAGACAATCTCTTTAACAAGTGGTGCTGGGAAATCTGGTCAACCACTTGTAAAAGAATGAACCTAGAACACTTTCTAACACCATACACAAAAATAAACTCAAAATGGATTAAAGATCTCAACGTAAGACCAGAAACTATAAAACTCCTAGAGGAGAACATAGGCAAAACACTCTCTGACATACATCACAGCAGGATCCTCTATGACCCACCTCCCAGAATATTGGAAATCAAAGCAAAAATAAACAAATGGGACCTAATTAAACTTAAAAGCTTCTGCACATCAAAGGAAACTATTAGCAAGGTGAAAAGACAGCCTTCAGAATGGGAGAAAATAATAGCAAATGAAGCAACTGACATACAACTAATCTCAAAAATATACAAGCAACTCCTCCAGCTCAATTCCAGAAAAATAAATGACCCAATCAAAAAATGGGCCAAAGAACTAAATAGACATTTCTCCAAAGAAGACATACAGATGGCTAACAAACACATGAAAAGATGCTCAACATCACTCATTATCAGAGAAATGCAAATCAAAACCACTGTGAGGTACCATTTCACACCAGTCAGAATGGCTGCAATCCAAAAGTCTACAAATAATAAATGCTGGAGAGGGTGTGGAGAAAAGGGAACCCTCTTACACTGTTGGTGGGAATGCAAAGTAGTACAGCCACTATGGAGAACAGTGTGGAGATTCCTTAAAAAACTGGAAATAGAACTGCCTTATGATCCAGCAATCCCACTGCTGGGCATACACACTGAGGAAACCAGAAGGGAAAGAGACACGTGTACCCCAATGTTCATCACTGTTTATAATAGCCAGGACGTGGAAGCAACCTAGATGTCCATCAGCAGATGAATGGATAAGAAAGCCATGGTACATATATACAATGGAGTATTACTCATCCATTAAAAAGAATACATTTGAATCAGTTCTAATGAGGTGGATGAAACTGGAGGCTATTATAAAGAGTGAAGTAAGCCAGAAGGAAAAACATCAATACAGTATACTAATGCATATATATGAAATTTAGAAAGATGGTAACAATAACCCGGTGTACGAGACAGCAAAAGAGACACTGATGTATAGAACAGTCTTATGGACTCTGTGGGAGAGGGAGAGGGTGGGAAGATTTTGGAGAATGACATTGAAACATGTAAAATATCATGTAAGAAACGAGTTGCCAATCCAGGTTCGATGCCCGATACTGGATGCTTGGGGCTAGTGCACTGGGACGACCCAGAGGGATGGTATGGGGAGGGAGGAGGGAGGAGGGTTCAGGATGGGGACACATGTATACCTGTGGCGGATTCATTTTGATATTTGGCAAAACTAATACAATTATGTAAAGTTTAAAAATAAAATAAAATTTTTTAAAAAATGTAAATTTTGCGTTAAACATCACTCTCTTAGACATCTTTAAACATTCATTTCCATTATTACCTTATGTTTTGTTCTGATTTGTGAGTGCATTTATTTCTCTGGTTTATTTTGTATAAGGATACCAATAACATTCCTATTTTCTTTGGGAGAATGGCATTGAAACATGTATAATATCATGTGTGAAACGAGTTGCCAGTCCAGTTTCGATGCACGATACTGGATGCTTGGGGCTAGTGCACTGGGACGACCCAGAGGGATGGTATGGGGAGGGAGGAGGGAGGAGGGTTCAGGATGGGGAACACATGTATACCTGTGGCGGATTCATTTTGATATTTGGCAAAACTAATACAATTTGTAAAGTTTAAAAATAAAATTTTAAAAATAAAAAATTAAATTAAAAAAAAGTCACATCATATTTAGTGAGAATTTAAATCACAAAATAGTGAGACTTGTGACTAAAAATGTTTAAAATTATCAGTTTGTTTGAGGGTTTTTCAGACAGATAAGCCAATTCTTATTCTGTCCCAGGAATCATTTCACCTCTCCTCATTCCAGTTTGTACTGTCTAGGTTTGACAAGAGCCTCTTGCATCCATTTTGCCTGAAACAAAGTAGACAGGGGTAGCAGATGCAGTGAAGACTTTACCTTACTGGATACTCAATAACTTGTAAGAGGGAGATATATGAGTGTGTGCTAAATCACCTCAGCCATGTCCAATTTTTTGCGACCCCATGGACTGGAGCCTGCCAGGCTCTTCTATCCATGAGATTCTCCAGGCAAAAATACTCTAGTGAGTTGCCATGCCCTCTTCCAGAAGAGGGAGATATGAAGATGCTATTAAGTTTAGAATTTTATTTTCAGAAATGAAAAGCTTCTTGCAACAAATAAATAAGAGATTGTTTTCCCCTTTAAAGCTCAGTGTAAACTGAGAAGTAATCAAAGTTTCACTGGTGAGCTTTTGCTCATGGGATTCAATTGACAAACTGAATTTTTCAGTTGAAATGTACAAATGTTGTAAAAGAGAAGTGATATATTTCTATAATAATGTATAATGTGCTTAACACAAATATATAAAATTTATTTGTCTATTTATTAGAGATACATATATTTGTAATATATAATATTTTACATATAATATTTTATTTAAAAAATCATTAAACTTCTGAAACTCACTATAAGCAGTCTTATACCTTAACAGCCTGAGTCTTCAAATAATGAAGATAAATCAATAATATAGTAACTAAACTGTTTAATAATAAAAGAATCCAGAAAATAAAGTTTATCATATAGACACTTCAGTGATTTAATCTTACCATGACAATCTTGCCATAGTAGTATAGAAAAGAGGACATTTCTCTCCATGTTTTCCCACTGTTTAATAACTTACTATTTCCCATGATGCTACAGTCCACAGGGTAGTAAAGAGTTGGACTTGATTGAGCAACTGAACTGAACTGATTTCCCATAGAATGAACCTCCTTAGCACTAGCAAAAAAATATGCAATTTGATTCCAACTATCTCCCAGCTTCAATTACCTGACTTCACTTAAACCACTCTAAATCACAGACAGGCTCTATCCATGTGACCATAATCTCTCTGTTCAGTGACAATGCTATGCATTACAATATTTATAAACTCCATTTATCAGGTTATCTCTGCCATCACAGCTTGTATAAAATAACAAAGTAATAATATGATTCTATTAAATCTCCCTGAACATAAAACCATAATTAACTTTATCAATATTATGTTATTTAAAAATACTTTTTAAAGTAAAAATGTTTTAGATATTAAAAATCAACTATTTTAGTAAAGTGTAACTCATTTTAGCCTTGTTTCTTAAAGAAATATAGCATTTTAGATAAGTCTGTGGGGTCTGCATTTAACAATTTTTTCAAGTCTGACTAGCTTTCAAAATCATCACTATAACATTTCAGTAGTTTTAGGAAAAAAAGGACTCCTTATTTTAAAGACAGTATGATTTTAATTATAAGTTCATTTAGACATTTTGAAATAGGATACAAGTAATAAGTGGAATGCTCATTACTACTTAATTATCCTAATTACCTGAATATTCTTTTGGTGAAGCTCTGTCAATACAATTATTGAAAATCTCCATTTACTGTTCCTGTCACTCCATTTCTGTGTGCTCATGTGAAGGTTCTTATTAAAACTAATTTGTTTTATGCACTGACAGTCATGTTTAAAAGTCAGCAGGAAATATAAATCATCCAATTATTCCTATTGAGGAAACAGCATTGAAATGTGGGTAGATTTAGAATGATAATTTGCACAGCTTTGCATCACTGTGTGATGTGAGGGGCTTTGACAATTTGATCCAGATTTGAATCTGTTGTTAATCCCTTTGTTCTGTGGAAGATTACTTATTCCTGCACACTCTGGAATGCATGGGTTGATGGGTAGAGAATACAGGAGAAAAGAGGAGAAAAAATGAAGATAAATTATTGTGTGGGCCTTCCTGTAGAAAGGCATATGTTGTTGAAAGAGATGAAGTTTATCAATCTGGAGTAATCACCAATGTCTTTTAAACATCAATGTCAACTAAGCCACCTTCTGTGTCAGAACTTCTCCTAACCAAATTTATTAGCGATGTTAGAGTACACAAAATAATGATGATCTCCTTAATTGAAACAATCAGAAACCACAAACCATACCTCTCCACCCTCTGACACAGATATCAGGGGACAAACTGCTCATTAAAAATCTGGAGAAGTGGATAAAAATTAGTGTCATTCTCTGAAAAGTTGAAAACTCAATGTGGTATACAACTTGGAAACTTTTAATAAAGCACTGTTGAAGACAGAGCAGCTGTTGCTTTGAAATGCAACATTATTTTCTTTGTTGTCTTAATGTTAGTCTTTGATAATGAATAAAGAAAACAGCCAATTTAAAACTCAGGGATGTCCTTCGAGAACAGAGAAAGCTGAATGGCACACTGAGAGCAAATCTGAGAAAAGTAAATGTCACCGTAACACTCCAGATGGTTTAGAGAACTTTCTCAATAAAGTTGTGCGGTCCCCACTGGGAACAGGAACTAAGCTGGCCCAAAATTCCACTGAAGGAGGTGGGCACCAACACATTTACTTCTTTAAAAAACACTATACTCTATGTTCTAGTTTTGTTCAAAGCTCTTGTATAGAAGAGAAGAAAGATTCTATTCACTGACTAAATTCTGTTCTTAGGGAAGCAGAGACAAACACCAGTGTAGGTCTTTCTTAAACACTGGCAAACAGACACAGGCTACACATAGACTAAGATAAGAAAACTTCCCTCTAGGAGACTTTCAGAAGAATTCACTCTAGACCTATTCTAGTCAAGATCTGTTCCACTACAAAGCTGAGCCCAACATGGAGCCAAGAGGCCACGTGCACTCAGAGCCTGCAAGTCTTCGTTTATTTTCCCAGATATCCAGGACCTTGCAGGTCCTGCCTAAAAGCCTTAAACTTTCTTCCAGTGATCCTGTGGACATCCCCCACAGCTCCATCCTTTCAAAGGCACAGCATATATCTGGTGGCTGTTTCCCATATATCTGGTGGACATTGTGGTGAAGTTTGGGTGTGTGAGCAGGAGTATCCACATGGGTGCAAACAACACCCTACACAGTGCATGAACTCAGAAGAGTAAGAGAAGAGAGGCAGGATCTCAAGTCAGAAGACAGGGGCCAGCTCTCTGCATGACCATTTCTGTGTAGAAACCTGTCTAAACTTGCACTGGGTATTGAGATTGTTTTTGACATATATTTGTCATGTAAGATGAAACGTATGTTTTAATAGCTGACAGAAATGGCATGGACCTAACAGAAGCAGAAGATGTAAAGAAGAGGTGGCAAGAACACACAAAAGAACTGTACAAAAAAAGATCTTCATGACCCAGATAATCACGATGGTGTGGTTACTTACCTAGAGCCAGACATCCTGGAATCTGAAGTCAAGTGGGCATTAGGAAGCATCACTACGAACAAAGGTATTGGAGGTGATGGAATTTCAGTTGAGCTATTTCAAATCCTAAAAGATGATGCTGTGAAAGTGCTGCACTCAATATGTGAGCAAATTTGGAAAACTCAGCATTGGCCATAACTGGAAAAGGTTATTTTTCATTCCAATCCCAAAGAAAGGCAATGACAAAGAATGCTCAAACTACCACACAATTGCACTCATCTTAATGCTCAAAATTCTCCAAGCCAGATTTAAATAATACATGAACCATGAACTTCCTGATGTTCAAGCTGGTTTTAGAAAAGGCAGAGGAACCAGAGATTGAATGTCCAACATTTGCTGGATCATCAAAAAAGCAAGAAAGTTCCAGAAAAAACATCTATTTCTGTTTATTGACTATGCCAAAGCCTTTGACTGTGTGGATTACCACAAACTGTGGAAAATTCTGAAAGACATGTGAATACCAGACCACCTGACCTGCCTCTTGAGAAATCTGTATGCAGGCCAAGAAGCAACAGTTAGAACTGGACATGGAACAACAGACTGGTTCCAAATAGGAAAAGGGGTATGTCAAGGCTGTATATTGTCACCTTGCTTATTTAACTTATATACGGAATACATCATGGGAAATGCTGGACTGGATGAAGCACAAGATGGAATCAAGATTGCCAGGAGAAATATCAGTAACTCAGATATGTAGATGTTACCACCGTTATGGCAGAAAGTGAAGAAGAACTAAAAAGCCTCTTGATGAAAGTGAAAGAGGAGAGTGAAAAAGTTGGCTTAAAGCTCAACATTCAGAAAATTAAGATCATGGCATCCAGTCCCATCACTTCATGACAAATAGATGGAGAAACAGTGGAAACAGTGGCTGACTTAATTTTCTTGGGCTCCAAAATCACTGCAGATGGTGACTGTAGCCATGAAATTAAAAGACGCTTACTCCTTGGAAGGAAAGTTACGACCAACCTAGATAGCATATTGAAAAGCAGAGACATTACTTTGCCAACAAAGATCTGTCTAGTCAAGGCTATGGTTTTTCCTGTGGTCATGTATGGATGTGAGAGTTGAACCATAAAGAAAGCTGAGCACTGAAGAACTGATGCTTTTGAACTGTGGTGTGGGAGAAGACTCTTGAATCTCTTGGACAGCAAGGAGATCCAACCAGTCCATTCTTAATGAAATCAGTCCTGAATATTCATTCAAACGACTGATGCTGAAGCTGAAACTCCGATACTTTGACCACCTGGTATGAAGAACTGACTCATTTGAAAAAACCCTGATACTGGGAAAGAACGAAGGCAGAAGAAGGGGATGACAGAGGATGAGATAGTTGGATGGCATCACCAACTTGATGGACATGAGTTTTACAAGCTCTGGAAGTTGGTGATGGACAGGGAAGTCTGGTGTGCTGCAGTCCACAGGGTCACAAATAGCACAAATGAGTGACTGAACTGAACTAAACAGTTAATCTACAACTATCATTACACTTAATGCTGAAAGACTGTGTTTCTTCTTAGATCCAGACAATAATAAGGCAAAGATATCTATTCTTACTAATCATATTTGTATAATATTGAAAGTTTTAACCACTGAAATAAGGCAAGTCAAAATAGAAGAAACAGTGATTAGAAAAGAGTAAATCATTTCTGTTTTCACATGACATAATTTTATGTAAAAATCCAAAAAATTCAACAAAGAACAAATAGACAAACAAAACATCTTAAATAATAATGAACACAGAAAGTTTTCAGGATACAATGTCAGTACATTAAAATTTGTTGCATTTTTACTTAGAAACAACATGTGGAAAATTAAAGCACAAAATAATTTACAGTTGCTCTAAATAAAATGAAATATACAAGTATGCATAAAACAAAACATGTATAAAATCTGTATGTTGAAAATTAAAATATTCTGGTGAAAGAAATTTTAAAAACCTAAAAAAAATATACATAGTGTGGTCATGGATGGGAAAACCCATTAAAACATTAGAAAAAAAGTGATCAATTCTCTTAAAACTGGTCTATGCTTTAAAACAATTCTTATCAATATTCTGGACAGATTATTGTGTAGACATAGGAATGCTTATTCTAAAATTTATATGGAAAAGCACAAGCCTTAGAATATTGTTGGTAGTTTATTTAAAAGTAAAGGAATAAAGAATAAAAAGGAAGGAAGGAGGGAAGGAAGGAAGATGCAATTATCATAAAATCCAGGAAGTGCACTCTAAAGAACTAGAAATTTACATTTATAAAAAACCTTTTATGCCATTGTATATATAAGTTTTATTCATAATAGCCCAAATCTGGAATCAGCCCAAATAGCTTTCAACAGATGAATGGTTAAAAATACTGTGGGACATGCATATCATGGACTACTACTCAGCCATAAAAAATTTTTTTATACATTGAAGTTTGGATGAGTTTCCAGGAGGAAAGATGGATGTAATTATGAAAGGACAAGAGGAAAAATATCCATGATGAGAAAACTGGCCATTATCATGACCATCACAGCAGATATGTGAACCTACATGTTCAACACAACTGTACAGAACTACATATACACACAAATGAGAACAAGAGAAGGTGAGGAAACAAAAATATATTGGTAGGTTGTATCAATGACAATAGTTTTATACAAGAGTTTTACAAAGCATGTGTCAGAAAACTGTATATAAAATTACTTTGTATTACTTTCACTATTGCATGTGGACCTATCATTGTCTAAGTAAAGCTTCCTCTTAAATATCAAGTAATTACAAGTTTTCAAGATGCTTTCCATGAGCAATTTCATTACCACATTTCTGATTATGAAGGGATATGAAGTTCTGACCATGGAGGAATATGAAGTTGTGAGAAGTAACTATATTATTCCTTAACCTGTGTAAGACTAAACAAAAGAGTCAGTTTAAAGTGAGGGACAGAGTACCTGATAAACTATGGACAGAGGTTCGTGACATTGTACAGGAGACAGGAATCAAGACCATCCCAAGAAAAAGAAATGCAAAAAACAAAAACAGCTGTCTGAGGAGGCCTTACAAATAGCTGTGAAAAGAAGAAAAGCAAAGGAGAAAAGAAAGATATACCCATTTGAATGCAGAGTTCCAAAGAATAGCAAAGAGAGATAAGAAAGCCTTCCTCAGTTATGAATGGAAAGAAACAGAGGAAAACAATAGAGTGGGAAAGATTAGCGATCTCTTCAAGAAAATTAGAGATACCAAGGGAACATTTCATGCAAAGATGGGCTCGATAAAGGACAGAAATGGTATGGACCTAACAGAAGCAGAAGATATTAAGAAGAGGTGGCAAGAATACACAGAAGAATGGTACAAAAAGATCTTCGTGACCCAGATAATCATGATGGTGTGATCACTGACCTAGAGCCAGACATCCTGGAATGTGAAGTCAAGTGGGCCTTAGGAAGCATCACTACGAACAAAGCTAGTATAGGTGATGGATTTCCAGTTGAGCTATTTCAAATCCTAAAAGATGATGCTGTGAATGTGCTGCACTCAATATACCAGCAAATTTGGAAAACTCAGCAGTGGCCACACCTGGAAATGGTCAGTTTTCATTTCAATTCCAAAGAAAGGCAATGCCGAAGAATGCTCAAGCTACCACACAACTGCACTCACCTCACAAGCTTGTAAAGTAATGCTCAAAATTCTCCAAGCCAGACTTCAACAATACATGAACCGTGAACTTCCAGATGTTCAAACTGATTTTAGAAAAGGCAGAGGCATCAGAGATAATATTGCCAACATCTGCTGGATCATTGAAAAAGCAAGAAAGTTCCAGAAAAACATGTATTTCTGCTTTACTGACTATGCCAAAGCCTTTGACTGTGTGGATCACAGTAAACTATGAAAAATTCTGAAAGACATGGGAATACCAGACCACCTGACCTGCCTCCTGAAAAATCTGTATGCAGGTCAGGAAGCAACAGTTTTAACTGGACATGGAACGACAGACTGGTTCCAAATAGGAAAAGGAGTACGTCAAGGCTGTATATTGTCACCCTGCTTATTTTACTTATATGCAGAGTACATCATGAGAAACGCTGAGCTGGGTGAAGCGCAAGCTAGAATCAAGATTGCTGGGAGAAATATCAATAACCTCAGATATGCAGATGACACCACCCTTATGGCAGAAAGTGAAGAAGAACTAAGGAGCCTCTTGATGAAAGTGAAAGAGGGATTGACAAAAGTTGGCTTAAAGCTCAACATTCAGAAAACTAAGATCATGGCATCCAGTCCCATCACTTCATGGGAAATAGATGGGGAAACAGTGGAAACAATAAGAGACTTCATATTTTTGTGCTCCAAAATCACTGCAGATGGTGACTGCAGCCATGAAATTAAAAGACGCTTAGTCCTTGGAAGGAAAGTTATGATCAACCTAAACAGCATATTAAAAAGTAGAGACATTGCTTTGTCAATAAAGGTCTGTCTAGTCAAGGCTATGGTTTTTCCATATGTATGGATGTGAGAGTTGGACTATAAAGAAAGCTGAGTGCCAAAGATTTGATGCTTTCGAACTGTGGTGTTGGAGAAAATCCTTGAGAGTTCCTTGGACTGCAAAGAGATCCAAACAGTTCATCCTAAAAGAGATTAGCCCTTGGTGTTCATTGAAAGGACTGATGCTGAAGCTGAAACTCCAATACTTTGGCCACCTGATGCGAATAACTGACTCATTTGAAAAGACCCTGATGCTGGGAAAGATTGAGGGTGGGAGGAGAAGGGGACGGCAGAGGATGAGATGGTTTGATGGTATCATTGACTCAATGGAGATGAGTTTGGGCAAACTCTGGGAGTTGGTGATGGACAGGGAGGCCTGGTGTGCTGCGGTTCATGGGGTGGCAAAGAGTGAGACACGACTGAGCCACTGAACTGAAAATGAAAGTGAGGGAACTTGGTGTAAGTTCATGAGATGAATTAGCAGGTAGTTATATAAGACCTCTATCCGTGAGGTTTGCCAGGACAGCCTAGAGAACTCCCTCTAAATGGTTAGACTAGTAGTTCATAATAGGTATGAAATAGAATATTAACAGAATAAGATATAAATAGGAGTTGAAAGAACAAAGTTTTTCATTGCACATCTAAATGCTGAGTTACTAAAAGTTAAACATTTCTTTAATCCAGGCATTTACAGAGACTAAAGTTAGTGTTCATTTTTAGTCCCTAAGAAGCAGAGATAAAATATAAATTCTAAAAAAAATCGTATGTGTGTTCACACAGCACTTTTTTAGGATTAATTTTCTAGGGAATATATTTTTGTAAGTGCTGGTTTAAATCAGAGCTGACCAGCACAGTCTTTGGTTCAAATCAGAGCTGACAAGCATAATTTCTCTTATCATGCATTATACTTTAATTATCCAAGCAATTGCTTTCATTTATTGCTAGAAATATAAAATATTTACAGGGTTTTTTTATGAATATATACAAAAAATTCATTTTCCTTAATTAAAAAAATATGTATAAGAAATCTTATAAGAAAAAAATAAATATTACAAGGACATTTTATTTTTTCTTCAAGTAAATGGACATTGTAGTTATTTGGCTTTTAGATATAATAATATGTTGGTCAACAATTAAATTCAAACATAATTTTATTTTTGACAAAATCCAAAAAAGAATAACTTGCAGAGCTCTATGTGTAAGGTATGATTTTTTCACTTCCATATACTCATATTTTTATTTAAATTTGACAATTCATGATATTAAAATGAGCTGGAACAACCCACTAAAACTGAGATTCCCTGAGGTCATCTTGTTCCAAACACATAGTTATTTATTCTCATTTCACTGCAGTGATTTGACTTAGCATAATGCTGATTGGCCTCTATTTTTGACTCTGAATTTTATTGTAGGCATGTGTCAGCTTATTCCTGAAGTGGTTATACATAAGCTCCTCTCAGATATTCACTGTCCTATTTTGTCGTGTCTTTTCAGGCAATGCTTCCATGGAGAGCAATGGTCCTGACTTAGCTCTTTAGGTATCTCACCAATCAGGAATGCAAGTTACATTTCTGGTGAGATAAACTGTTTATTCCAGCAAATACATTTCCAAGAAGAGGGAAAACCTGAAGGTTCATTAATACTCAAGTCTGCTGCAGATAAGAGGCTTCTCTTAAGTAAGCACATTAATCTTATATTTTCTTACGAGCACATTTTACCAGTGACCCAAGACCAAGAGCTTTCATGTGGCTCTCTTTGTTTCAAGACTCAAGGCATGTCAATAAAAAAACTGGAAACTGTAAATTAGACCAAAGTCACCTGTTATTTGGTTGGTTTTAATCTTCTATTTGAATGTATAAGAACAGTACAATATTCCCAGAAAACATACTTTGAATGTTTGAAAACAGGGATCATTTGGGCCTAATAGCTACTTAGCAAATGTGTGACTGTGTTTCTGTTTCCTATATCTAATGTTATTTTTGTAAACCATATATAATCAGGTAGATGTGTCTTAGAAAAAATACATTCATAAAATTTGGAATGCAGAAGTAAATCTTATAATGCAGTATAGTTTTTTCAAAGTTGTTATAATAAAATCATTGCTACAGTGATGCTAAAATTACACTACATGTTTCTAAAAAAGTGAGTCAAATGCTCTTAAGTAATTAATTTTAGTCATATTCTAAAACATCAAGATTTCAACAATTTAAAAACCATTTGTTGGCATGGCAACATAAACTTAATTAAAACTAGATTAAAGCAATTAACCTAAAACATATTGTACTACTGAGTGTTTGATTTTGAATACTTTGGAAGAAAAAGAACATTTTCCATAATCATTTTAGGTCTTTCCTCTAATGGAACTGTTTAGGTTTTATAATTAACCTATATACATGTGCTAATGTGTCAAAAGACTGTTTTCATGGGAAGAAGATGGTTATGAAGACGATTTCCATTAAATGAAATACCAGTTTTTCTGTTGGAATTGAAAGAGCAGAACAATTTATGAATATTGCTTATTGTTTTTGCTTAGCTAAAGTATTCAGGAGATTTGAAAAAATAACCACCCTTTATTTCACCCTTTATTTTCCAGCCAAATGAACTAAGATTTGTGTAATATTGATGAGGGAGATCATACTATGATGACCACAAAAATAAAACATGGGTTAGAGTAGGAAAGCTAAAAAGTTTATGGTAAAGACACGATCATTTTGGGATTTTTAAGAACCAGTGTTTTCATAGTTAATAAAAGAAGAAAGTCAGGGGAGGGAAAATTAGGAGTTTGGGAATAAAGTATATACACTACTGTGTATAAAATAACCAGCAAGGACCTACTGATGCACAGGGAACTATACTCAATGTCTTTTAATAATCTATAATGGGGGAGAATGTAAAAAAAAATATATATATATATATTTCAGTTCAGTTCAGTCACTCAGTCGTGTCCGACTCTTTGTGACCCCATGAATTGCAGCACACCTGTTCATCATCAACTCCCGGAGTTCACTCAGACTCACGTCCATCGAGTCAGTGATGCCATCTAGCCTTCTCATCCTCTGTCGTCCCCTTCTCCTCTTGCCTGCATTCCCTCCCAGCATCAGAGTCTTTTCCAATGAGTCAACTCTTCACATGAGGTGGCCAAAATACTGGAGTTTCAGCTTTAGCATCATTCCTTCCAAAGAAATCCCAGGGCTAATCTCCTTCAGAATGGACTGGTTGGATCTCCTTGCAGTCCAAGGGACACTCAAGAGTCTTCTCCAACACCACAGTTCAAAAGCATCAATTATTCGGTGCTCAGCCTTCTTCACAGTCCAACTCTCACGTCCATACATGACCACAGGAAAAACCATAGCCTTGACTAGACGAACCTTTGTTGGCAAAGTAATGTCTCTGATTTTCAATATACTATCTAGGTTGGTCATAACTTTCCTTCCAAGGAGTAAGTGTCTTTTAATTTCATGGCTGCAGTCACCATCTGCAGTGATATTGGAGCCGCCCAAAAAATAAAGTCTGACACTGTTTCCACTGTTTCCCCATCTATTTCCCATGAAGTGATGGGACCAGATGCCATGATCTTCGTTTTCTGAATGTTAAGCTTTAAGCCAACTTTTTCACTCTCCACTTTCACTTTCATCAAGAGGCTTTTTAGTTCCTCTTCACTTTCTGCCATAATTGAATCACTTTGCTTCACGATCTGAAACAGTCTAAACACCATAAATTAACTATATTTCAATAATACTTATTTTTTAAAAGTACAAGTGTTTTTACAGCAGAGAAGTTCATAAGTGCACAGATATTATTGACTGAACATTTTAGATTTTCTAGAAGTTTTCAAGTCCATGGTTGGTTTATTGGCTTTTTTATTCACTTTATCAACAGTGAGTGTTTGTCAAGTGGTGTCTGGAGAATTCCCAACGGACAGAGGAGCCTGACGGGCTATATTCCATGGGGTCACAAGGAGTTGGACACAGTTGAGTGACTAAGCACAACACAGCACAGCACGGGCTCAATCTCATTTACATAGATCCACCAGGGACGCCTTGCTGTCTCCCCACCACATCCACATTGTCCGTTCTTTCAGTAAAAATATAATCTCTGAGCTTCATTCTCTGTGCTTTGAGGGGGCTGATTCCCACCCTAGGTTTAAATTGTATGGGTGGTTTGTTTGCTTAGCTAAACTGAACTAAACTTCCCATAACTTCCTTTAATGTGTGTTTTGCCTCTGCATATGCAGGGCAAAAAGCGACTGAAAAAAGAAGCACATGACTCCAATTTGGGAGGTGGGAGGTTTAATAAACAAGACATTATACATGACGCTTTTATTGGGCAACCACAAGAGTAGATTTTCATACCCACCTGTCAGAGACTTAAATGTTGATATAGAAACCGTAACTGGGCCTAGTGTTGTATATCATCCAGAAGGTTTCAAACACACATTGCTGTCACATGGCTGCATCTCTAAAAATGGCTCCAGATGTGATAACTATGGGCAGAAACTGCTTCCAAGGACAGGGATCAGGGGCAAGGAGCATGATTTTCTGGGTCAGCTTGTGGTTTAACTGGCCATTATATTCCCCAGTAACCTCCTCCAACAAGACAGCAGAACAGGGAGGACAGACACAGGACTCAGTCTCTCCCCCTGGGCTTTCAGCTTGTTTTTGTGTCTTCTAGTGTGATCTGTACCTTCATCTTACCTTCCTAACTGGTTGTGCTCTGAGTTCAAGCTCATCATCATCAGATGTGAAAACAACAGCTTTACAGAGACTGCCTGGCCCACTCCAACAATAGTGCAAGGTCGAATCCCTAATACCTGGCATGTTATAACCCACTGGATATGAAGTTATGCTTCCATGATTGAACTCTGAATGATATAGAAGGGCATGTAACCCAGGCCACAGTCAATAAGCCCAGTCCATTTTGCTAGTCACCAGGGCAATTTGCTCAGGAATCAGTGCTTGACACAATTCTTTCAATTCCTTTTCAGTAACTCATGCATTAATTAACATTTTTTTACCCTCTGTACTGAGATTTTCTTTTAAAGAAACTGAAAGTTTTTAATAATACAATAGTATTATTTATATTCCCCGAAATTCACTGAGGATATTATTATGTTCATTTACTCATGAGGCAGGCAGAAATTGAGGCTTGGAAAAAGTATATAGTTTATCCAAGGTCACATATCCAATTCTGTTGGAGTTTCATTGCAACATAGGCCCATTTAATGTCAAAGACAGTTGTATTTTGCATGATTAATTGAGAAAAAGAGAGGTAATTATGATAATGATCCATTGCTTTCAGGCTCTTCTACAAATAAAATGGCAGTCATCATTATTTAAATGTAATTTGAGACTGTGTTG
Organism: Bos taurus; assembly: GCF_002263795.3. Lineage (NCBI taxonomy): Eukaryota > Metazoa > Chordata > Mammalia > Artiodactyla > Bovidae > Bos > Bos taurus. The sequence continues at coordinate 47,401,780 of NC_037333.1, read as the reverse complement.
GACACCTTATAAAAAAAACAACTGTATTCTATAGCATAATACCTCATCCTGTGACATGGTCTTGGATTGCATTAAACAATTATTAGCTTAAAGACATGGATTCTACCCAGGTTCTCTGATGTGAGACTGATCCTTTATTTCTCTCTGTATCACAGGTTATTGATACTTTGAAAGGGAAATGGTTTATTTGAATTTTCATCAGGTTCATGAATGGACCTGATGTTCCTGGCACTGGAGAGAAATAGCCTCAGACGTCCTTTCATTCTCATGGATCTTATTTATAGAATTTGATTTGTATTGCTTTTTTTCATAATGTTATGTGAACACTTTTGTATTAAAACATCATTTGCATATAATTTCCTTACATCAGAGAGTCTATGTAAGTTTGTATCAAATCTTAGACCCTATATAAAGTGTATCCCTCAGGACCTAATGGGAAGTAAGTGGAATAGTGAATCTACATATTTCACAATGGATTTAAGACAGCGGTGCTAGGGGTCGCACAGAGTCAGACACGACTGAAGCGACTTAGCAGCAGCAGTAGCAGCGGCGGTGGTAAACAACCTGCCCGTCAGTGCAGGAGACATAAGAGATGCAGGTTGATCCGTGGGTTGGGAAGATCCCCTGGAGAAGGACATGGCAACCTACTCCAGTTTTCTTGCCTGGAGAATCACATGAACAGAGGAGCCTGGCTGGCTACAGTTCATAGGGTCACAAAGAGTCTGAAGTGACTTAGCCCACAGCACAGCACACACTAAATATAATCACTAATACTGTTTAATTAGTGCTGCATAATTTCAAGGACAATTCTGTCTTCAATGAAAATCCATTCACAAGTAGCACTTTAGAAGATATTGCAAATGCAAAGAAAAGTAAGGCTCCATGCTTGCTGTTGAGAAGTTCATAGATTAAAAATGCAATAAAACAAACATGAACACAAATATCAGTGGCTTGTTCTTAGACCACAAGTTTAGGTTGCTTAACTGGGCTTACATTGGAGAGATAGTGAGAGAAAAAATATCATTTGCACTGAGATTGAAGGCTAGATTGGAGTTAAGCAGGCAAAAGCAGAGAGATGAGAGAAAAGAATTCCAAGCAGAAGAAACTGCATATGAAAAAGTCTAAAGGAGTAAGAATGCTAGGTAGGGAATGGAGGGGGCATACTGTGATTGAGAAGTTATTAAAAGAGAAAAGTAGAACTAAATAATAGAATTGGGCATCCTAAGACTGGAATTCTCTTTATTCAAGAGATGTTCACTGAGGCACGTGGAGATTGGCGATGGCATAATCAGGGAGATCACCTCAGAGACAGGTAGAAAATGGATTGAAGAGGCAGAAAATAGAAACATAGGAGACTGGTTAGGAGACTGAGGCAATAGTCTAGTACAGACCCAACATAACTGAATTAAGGTTGTAGTAGATGTTTACATTTTAGAATTGTGCAATAGATTGCAAAGTACATATTAAAATAAGTCTACTGGCATTGACTGGAAGGTACATGTGTAAATAAAGCCCTAATCACAATATTTAACTAAATAATAATACATGTTTATAAAATGCTTATTATAGGAAGCAATAACTATTTTAAGTGTGTGAAATGGAATATCTCCTGTCATATCGTTAAACAAAGACATAACAGTCATCAATAGGAGAGGATATGAGAAACAAAAAAGAACAGGATACTGGCTCCAGATAGCTGAGAAGCATACGAAAGGCATGACTTTGATAATCCCAGACTCTTGCATCTTCCCACACATAGAAGAGTGCTAAATTCCTTGAGATATCTGGTTTTCCTTAATTAACAGCAATCTTTGATGTTTAGACTGCCTGCCTGCCTTTGTTAAAAATTTCTGTATATACTAACTTCTGCCCTTGCCTCCTCAGAGCAGGTTCTCAGGGCTACTGAGGTGCTGCCTCCTAGGCTTGAAGTCCTAAGATGTTCCCATGGAATAAAATAACTCTCTAACTTCAGGTTGTGAGTATTTATTTAGTTAACAAGTGTATCCTTGTATAATTCAATTCCTAGAATAACTCTATAAGATAAAAACTGTTATAACTTTTACAGATAAGAATTTAAGTGCCAGTGTCACTCAGCCAGCCTGACAGGGCTGTCATTTGATTATAGATCTTTTGCTCCAGAGTCCCTGCTTTCTACCCCTTGTTTTATGCTAACAGTGAAGGCTTCATGAGTCAGACACTGCAATAAGCACTTGAATTCTCACAACAATCCTCTGGGTTGATTGCTTTTATTGCCCCATTTTACACAAAAAGAAACTGTAAATTAGTGTCTCAGCAAAATAACCAAGACAACTAACTTAAAAACTAATAAAATGATTAATCACATTGACATCTGAACAAATTAACACAAATGTGAAGTGAAGGAAAGGGGATTCAGTGACATATGTGTCTCATTCCCAAAACAGCACTCTTATCCACTACACCTCAGGAAACTGCTAGATGCTATGTCTCAAGGATATATGAGGAGCCTAAATGAAGGGCTTGGCATCAACTAGCTTATCATCTAGTAAGACAGCCAGAAACAGGGACATTTTAGTTCACTGTGGTGCATGCTACAATGTTAGAAAAGAAGAACCTTGTTAGAAAGCAAAAGAAAAGTAAAAAAAGGATACAATAGAAACATTATCAAAGTCTTGCTTACACTCTTATTCATTATTCATATATTTGTAAACATGGATTTTCCTTGTGAATTCCCTGATATTAAAGTTGAAAATATCCATCAGAGCTGGTAAAAAGCAATTTTTCTTTAAATCAATTGAAAAACTTCCCTTATGTCTTGAAATAACTATTTATAATTTTCTCAATTCAATTCAAAATATAAATTATATTTTTAAGAAACTAAAACCTCAGTTAAATGGCTCTTTCTTATATTTGTATTGAAACAAGCTTTAAGAATGATATAAATTTGAGGATTATTAAGAAGGACTACATTCTTGTTGAGAAGGTGAGTTAGGATTGAGAACGCAACCTTCAATAAGCCTCAATTATCAAGAGATTATTTCAGTAAAATTACATTGTTTTGATTATTTCAGGAGTTTGTTTTGTTTGTTTGTGGAAGGTACAATATGAATAAGGATACATAGATGACAAAAATTGGATAGTGTTCAGGAAACAAGAAGCACTTACTTGACTGGTGCATTAGGAAAATAAAGGGAGTGGTGAGAGATACGTCATGACATATAAATGTGGAAGAACTGAAGAAAGCATTGTCTACAGACTGAGTAATTTATATTTTATTTGGTAAAAAAAGACTTTGGAGGATTTCATACAGGCAGTAAGTCTGGTGTGATTATTGGCAGGTTTACATTTATTATCAATCTTATTACTAGTTTTAATAGAAACTTGTTGAGGGTCTACCTGAGTCAAGGTGATGCAAACAGGTCATGCCCCCCAAGTAATGGATAATCTAGTTGTTGAATCAAGAGAGAAATCTTTAAAACCAATAATGATATAATGGTTTCAAGCAGCTCTGCACAATTAGATAGATTCTTAATGAATTATGGCAAAGCCACTACTGAAGATAATTAATTCAGGTCTGAAAAATTGGCTATTTACATCATCAAAGCACAAACAACTGCATTTGCTTCCCTTCCCTTCGGCTATAACTGTGTAATCATTAGAATTGCTTATGCCATTTTATCTTTTCAGCTGCTTCAGAAAGCCAGCTTTAGGCAATTAATTACATAAGCCGTGTTGTGAGGGAGAGTAGTGGCAAATATGATCAAAATTACTGAAGCGACTCTATCCAGAAATTTCCACTAACACACATAATTCTGTTTCTTTACTTTCTCACACATTCTGGTTTGGTGGAATTCAGTGAAAATGATGGACGATTATAGACTGCTGGATAATGTATTCTATCAATGTGTAGAAACAGCTTTGCAAATGCTGTTTGCAAATATATACATATTCTGAATGTGTACAGGAATAGGTCAATGTTCCAATCTGAAGGCAGGCTGGCAAGAGAAATTCTCTTACTGGGGGAAGGGCCATTGTTTTTGTTCTATTAGGCCTTCAAAGCTCTGGGTGAATCCAATCCACTTCAAGGAGGGCAGTCTAATTTATTCAATCTACCAATTTTAATGTGAATCTTGTCCAAAAACATTCACACAGACATAATACAGACTAACATTTGACCAAATATCAAGTTAACTCATAAAATCAGTTATCACACTGTCTGCATATTTATCTATACTGTTAGAAAATCTTAAGTGGAAGATAACCAAGCAGGAGATGGAGACTGGAAATCTTGGATCTGTTGTAGATAGCTGCATATCAGGATATGGTTAACACAGAAAACCTTACAGAGAGACTGATGTCTGAGTAAAGATCAGAAAGTAGATAGTGGTAAGAGGGCAGGCCAAAAATGTATCCATTAGAACCTACAAGACACAGTAAGAGAGAAGACTCTAAAAGCAGGAGTTAGCCTGAATGTTACAGGGATATTAAGGCAACCAGTGAGTTTGCAATAGAGTCATGAAGGGAGAGTAGTATGAGACAATTTCAGAGAATTAAAGGAATCGTATAGTGAGAGTTGGACTATAAAGAAAGCTGAGGACCAAAGAATTGATGCTTTTGAACTGTGATGTTGGAGAAGACTCTTGAGAGTCCCTTGGACTGCAGGGACATCCAACCCATCAATCCTAAAAGAAATGAGTCCTGAGTATTCATTGGAATGACTGATGCTGAAGCTGAAGCTCCAATACTTTGGCCACCTGATACGAAGAACTGACTCCTTGGAAAATACCCTGATGCTGGGAAACATTGAAGACAGGAGGTGAAGGGGACATAAGAGGATGAGATGGTTGGATGGCATCACCAACTCGATGGACATGAGTTTGAGCAAGCTCTGGGAGTTGGTGATGTTCAGAGGAAAGCCTAGCAGGCTGCACTCCATGGGGTTGCAAAGAGTAGGACACAACTGAGTGACTGAACTGAATTGAAAGGAATCAAGATAATGTAAGGTTTCAAAACCACTGTACAGTCTTTGTCATTTACTCTGATTGAGATGGGTCATCACTGGAGATTTTTAATATGAATCTAACATATAGTCACATGTTGTTCAACTGCTCAGCCATGTCTGACTCTTTGCAACACAACAGACTGTAGCACTCCAGGCTTCATTATCCTTCACTATCTGCCGGAGTTTGTTCAAACTCATGTTCATTGAGTTGGTGATGCCATCAAATCTTCTCATCTTCTGTTGTTGAGTTCTAAGCCACATTTTTTCACTTTCCTCTTTTACCTTCATCAAGAGGCTCTTTGATTCTTCTTCAGTTTCTGCCATAAGGGTGGTGTCATCTACATATCTGAGATTATTTATATTTCTCCCAGCAATCTTGATTCCAGCTTGTGATCCCTTTAGTTTGGCATTTCCTACTATGTATTCTGCATATACGTTAAATAAGCAGGGTGACAATATATAGCCTTGATGTACTCCTTTTCCAATTTTGAACCAGTCCATTGTTTCATGCCCGGTTCTAAGTGTTCTTCTTGACCTTCATACAAGTTTCTCAGGAGGCAGGTAAGCTGGCCTTGTATTCCCATCTCTTTAAGAATTTTCCACAGTTTGTTGTGATCCTAACAGTCAAAGGCATTAGCAGAGTCAATGAAGCAGAAGTAGATGTTTTTCTGGCATTCCCTTGCTTTTTCTATGATCCAACAGATGTTGGCAATATCATCTCTGGTTGTTCTGCCTTTTCTAAATCCAGTTTGTACATCTGGAAATTATCAGTTCATAGGGCCCTTATAAGCTTCTTTATTAAAGGTATATTAAAAGGAAGCAAGAGTAAAGGCAGAGAGTCAATAATATTTGTTGCAATAACATAGGTGACAGATGATAATGGCTTAAACAAGAGATATCAGGGCAGGTGGTTAAAATTAAATAAGGATGAGATATTAGTATTTCTTTGGAAGTCACAAATATAATAATGGCTAAAAATCATCAGTGTATTTTAAAATCTACATGACTCTTATGCCATCCTTGAACTTCCCAGGTGTCTCAGTGGTGAATAATCCACCTGCCAAGCAGGAAATGTAGGTTTGATCCCTGGGTCAGGAAGATACCTGGAGAAGGAAATGGTAACCAACTCTGATATTCTTTACAAGAAAATCCCATAGACAGAGGAGCCTACGGGGCTACAGTCCATAGAGTCACAAAAGAGTCAGACACAACTTAGAAACTTAACAACACCAACAAATATCATCTTTAATTTGCTTACTTTAGAACCATGAATATAAAGCTATTTTGCTCATTTATTTTACTAAATATTTTAATTCCTTACAAAGTAATAACATATTTATCTTAAAATTGAATACATATTTACAAAGACATGTGAGCTAAAGATGGGCAGCAAACAAGCAGGATTATGCCAGGTGTGCAAAGCTGGTTCAACATTTGAAAATCAGTACAATCTCTCATATCAAAAGCCTAAAAAATAAAAGTCTCATGTTCAGAATAAGCATTTGGAAAAATCCAAAATCTGTTCAAGATTAACGAACTTTCAGTAGACTAGGAATAGAAGGGGACTTCCTCAATTTGATAAAGATACCTGTAAGAAATCCACACCTAATTCCACACTTAATGATGAGAAAATCAAGGCTTTCACACTAAGTTCAGATACTAGACAAAGATGTCCCTTTTTATCACTCATTTTCAACTCTGTAGTGGATTCTTGAGCTAATGCTATAAGACAAGTAATGGAAAGTGAAAGTTGCTCAGTCGTGTCTGACTCTTTGTGACCCCATGGACTGTGCATGGAAGTCTCCAGGCCAGAATACTGGAGTGGGTAGCCTTTCCCTTTTTCAGGGCATCTTTCCAACCCAGGGGTTGAACCCACGTCTCCCGCCTTGCAGGCAGATTCTTTACCAACCGAGCTATCAGACAAGTAATGGAAATAAAAGATAAAAGATTGTGAAGAAATTAAAAATAAAAGTCTTTGTTCATAGATGATGTAATCGTCTATGGAGAAAATCTGAAAAAAAAAAAACACCAAAAAAAAAATTGCTGTAATGAAAAGCAATATGGTGAAGTTGCCGAATATATAGTTAATATCTAAAAGTCAACTGCTTTTCTATACATCAGCAATGAACAAGTAGGGTTTGAAATAAAAAATGCAATACCATTTACATTAGCACCCCCAAAAGTAAAATACTTAAGTATAAATACAGTAAAATATGCAGAATAACTTTTTAAGGAAAATTGCAAAATCTGAAAATCATAAGCAAAGAAGAAATAAACAGATGAAGAGATAATCCACATTCCTAGATAAAACAAGACAATATCATCAATATGCTGATATTTCATTTCTTTAGAATTTAATTCATGGATTCAATGCAGTCCCAAATAAAATCCCAGCAAGTTATACTGTGAATACTGATAAATTGATTCTAAAGTTATATAGAAAAAAGAAAAGGCCCTGAATAGTCCATACTATACTGAAGAAGAATAAATTTAGAGGACAGACACTACCCAATTTCAAGATTTACTATAAACCTATAGGACGATGATCCAACAGATGTTGGCAATTTGATCTCTGTTTCCTCTGCCTTTTCTAAAACCAGCTTGAACATCTGGAAGTTCATGGTTCATGTATTGCTGAAGCCTGGCTTGGAAAATTTTGAGCATTACTTTACTAGTGTGTGAGATGAATGCAGTTGTGCGGTAGTTTGAGCATTCTTTGGCATTGTCTTTCTTTGGGATTGGAATGAACACTGACTTTTCCAGTCCTGTGGCCATTGCTGAGTTTCTCAATTTTGTTGGCATTTTAGGATTTGAAATAGCTCAACTGGAATTCCATCACCTCCACTAGCTTTGTTCATAGTGATGCTTTCTAAGGCTCACTTGACTTCGAATTCCAGGATGTCTGGCTGTAGGTGAGTTATCACACCGTCATGGTTATCTGGGTCATGAAGATCTTTTTTGTGTATAGTTCTTCTGTGTATTCTTGTCACCTCTTCTTTATATCTTCTGCTTCTGTTGGGCCCATACCATTTCTATCCTTTATTGAGCCCATCTTTGCATGAAATGTTCCCTTGGTATCTCTAATTTTCTGGAAGAGATCTCTAGTCTTTCCCATTCTGTTGTTTTCCTCTATTTCTTTGCACTGATCACTGAGGAAGGCTCTCTTATCTCTCCTTGCTATTCTTTGGAAATCTGCATTCAAATGGATATATCTTTCATTTTCTCCTTTGCTTTTTTCTTCTCTTCTTTTCACAGCTATCTGTAAGGCCTCCTCAGACAGCCATTTTTCTTTTTTGCATTTCTTTTTCCTGGGGATGGTCTTGATCCCTGCCTCCTGTACAATGTCACAAACCTCCATCCACAGTTCATCAGGCACTCTGTCAAATCAAGTCCCTTAAATCTATTTCTCACTTCCACTGTATAATCCCAAAGGATTGGATTTAGGTCATACCTGAATGGTCAGGTTGGGGGTCCTGGAGCTAGTGGCAGCTGCGTGGCACTGGAGCAGCTGTGAAGAGAAACCCCATACCCAAGGTCAGAGAAACCTCAGTAAGACAGTGGGCACTGGAATGGCTGTGAGGAGATGACCCATAAACAAGGGCAAAGGAGAAGCCCCAGCAAGATGGTAAGAGGGGTGAATTCATGTTTAGAATCAAACCTCATGCCTGCCAGAGATGCTCAGAGGGCTCAAACAATCCTCATGCTACCAGGACCCAGGGACTCTACAGAGACTGAGACAGAACTGTGTTTGAGCATCTCCTGTAGAGGTATGGGTCAGAAGTGGACTGCTACAGGGACAGGGGCTCTGGGTACAGCAGACTTGGGTATAATAAATCGTCTTGGAGGAGGTCACCATTAATTCCACCATAGAGCTGCCAGACCATACACAGGACTGGGAAAGAGACTGTTGGAGGGCACAAACAGAACCTTGTGTGCACCAAGACCCAGAAGAAAGGAGCAGTGACCCCATAAGAGACTGACCCAGACTTGCTTGTGAGTGTCTAGAGGTCTCCAGTGGAGGCATGGGTCAGTGGTGGTCTGCTGTATGGTTGGAAGCAGTGAGTGTAGCTGTACATGCATGGGATCTTTTGAAGGAGATCACCATTATTTTCCTTACCTCCATCATAGTATGTCCCTAGGTAAATAGCAGTGAGCGAACACAGCTCCACCCATCAACAGAAAATTGGATTAAAGGTTTACTGCACATGGCCCCGCCTATCAGAGTTAGGCCCAGTTTCCCCTCAGTCAGTCTCTCCCACCAGGAAGCTTCCATAATTCTCTTATCCTTCTCCTTCAGAGGGCAGACAGGCTGAAAACCACAATCACAGAAAACTAACCAATCTGATCACATGGACCACAGCCTTGTCTAACTCAATGAAACTATGAGCCATGCCGTGTAGGGCCACCCAAGATAAAGTGGTCATAGTGGAGAGTTCTGACAAAACGTGGTCCACTGGAAAGGGGAATCACAAACCACTTCAGTATTCTTGCCTTGAGAATCCCATGAACAGTATAAAAATACAAAAGATAGGACACTGAAAGGTGAACTCCCCAGGTCAGTAGATGCCCAAAATGTTACTGGAGATCAGTGGAAAAATAACTCCAGAAAGAATGAAGAGAGGGAGCCAAAGCAAAAACAACACCCAGTTGTGGATGTGACTGGTGATGGAAGTAAAGTCCAATGCTGTAAAAAGCAATATTGTGTAGGAACCTGGAATATTAGGTCCATGAATCAAGGCAAATTGGAAAGTGGTCAAACAGGAGATAGCAAGAGTGAATGTCGACATTTTAGGAATCCAGCAAACTAAAATGGACTGGAATGGGTGAATTTAACTCAGATGACCATTATATCTACTAATGTGAGCAAGAATCCCTTAGAAGAAATGGAGTAGCCATCATAGTCAACAAAAGAGTCCAAAATGCAGTACTTGGATGCAATCTCAACAACGACAGAATAATCTCTGTTTGTTTCCAAGACAAACCATTCAACATCACTGTAATCCAGGTCTATCCCCCAACCAGTAATGCTAAAGAAGCTGAAGTTGAACGGTTCTGTGAAGACCTACAAGACCTTCTAGAACTAACAACCCCCCACCCTGCCCCCCAAAAGATGTTCTTTTCTTTACAGGGGACTGGAATGCAAAAATAGGAAGTCAAGAAACACCTGGAGTAATAGGCAAATTTGGCCTTGGAGTACATAATGAAGCAGGGCAAAGGCTAATAGAGTTTTGCCAAGAGAATGCACTGGTCATAGAAAACACCCTCTTCCAACAACACAAGAGAAGACTCTACCCATGGACATCACCAGATGGCCAACACTGAAAACAGATTGATTATATTCTTTGCAGCCGAAGGTGGAGAAGCTCTATACAGTCAGCAAAAACAATACCAGGATCTGACAGTGGCTCAGATCATGAACTCCTTTTTGCCAAATTCAGACTTAAATTGAAGAGAGTAGGGGAAACCACTAGACCATACAGGTATGACCTAAACCAAATCCCTTACAATTATACAGTGGAAGATGGTCCATAATGTGGGAGCAAACATTTGCAAAAGACACATCTGATAAAAGACTATTTTCCAAAATATACAAATAACTCACTCAACCATAAGAAAATTAACTACACGATTTTAAAATGCTCCTAATAACAGATGCCACACTAAAGAAATACAGATAGCAAATAAGCATCTGAAAAGATGTTCACATCATATGTCATTAAGAAAATTAAATTAAAACAACAATTAAATATCACTACACACCTCTTAGAATGACCAAAATCCAGAGCAGTGAAAATACCAAACGCTAATGAAGATATAAAGCAACAGAAGCTCATTAATTGTTGATAAGAATGTAAAATGAAAAAAAAAAAAAAGAATGTAAAATGGCATACAAACTTTGGAAGACACTTTGGCCATTTCTTACAAAATTAAATATTATCTTACCATTTGATCCAGTAGTTGCTTTCCTTGGTATTCACCCAAAGGAGCTGAAAACTTACATTCACACAAATACGTGTACATATATGTTTATAGCAGCTTTATTCATAACTGCCAAAAGATGGAAGCAACTAAGATATCTTTCAGTAGGTAAATGCATAAATAAACAGTGGTACATTCAGATAAGGGAACTGTGGATGGTGGGTATTTGTTATGTATCAATGTATAGCAATATATAAGAGGGAATTCTTCTTTCCCAACCTATTTTCAAGCTTGCTATTTCATCCTTAATGTGGCATGTAATAATATATGCTATAGTTGTGCCTATCAGGGGGCAAGATGGTTCTCTGTCCAGCTATGTTGTTGTACTCTGCAGGAATGTTTAAAACCATTCATACAACTCTAAATCTCTGAGCATTTTCCTGCTGCAGTGTAATTTCTCTTGGAATATAAATATTAATGACTTTGACAGAATCAACTGAAAATTTTCATTGAAATTGTTCCTTGCTTGTAACTAAGAAAAAAGCAATAGTCTATGATATCGGAACCCTACTTGCATGTTGAGCATGTTTTTTGTTTGTTTGTTTGTCTGTTTTTTATCTAAGGCTTTATTTCCAACAGATTAGTAAACTCAAATGGTGATGATGGTGGTGGTTGGGGAGGACTATCTATCTAGCTCACATTAATTCTTCCAGGGACTATGGGTTATCAACATCCGCTACTTTTAGAAAATATTCATCAGTATTCTAGAAAAGTGAAAAGGCCTGAAAGCAAGCTGCTTTCTGATTGACTCACTCCACCTACACACAGTCATAGGAAACAGTTAATTGGTAGGATCTTCCCACCATAAACTTAGTTGTGCACCTCCTCCTCATTTTATTGTACTGCAGCTTGCCACAATAGTTCCTTCTCATTCTAAATGTAGGGTTTTAAAATTGTGAGTGCAGGCTATGATCTTCCCAATCCAGGAATTGAACTCAGGTCTCCCACAATGCAGGAAGATTCTTTACCATCTGAATCACCAGGGAAGCCTATTTCCTTTCTTACTTATCCCATATAAAACAGCCAAGCTCTATATCCATGTGTTTATAAATGTGAATAGTAAAGCTAATACTTTCCCACCACTAGTTAATTCATATTTTAATTAGTTTATTTATTTTAATTGAAGGCTAATTACTTTACAATATTGTAGTGGTTTTTGCCACGTCAATATGAATTAGCCACGGGTGCATGTGTTCTCCATCCAGAACCCCTCTCCCACTTTTGTCCCCATCCCATCCCTCAGGGTCATCCCAGTGCACCAGCCCTGAGCACCCTGTCTCATGCATCAAACCTGGACCAGTGATCCATTCCACATATAATAATATACATGCTTCAACACTATCCTCTTGAATCATCCCAAACTTGCCTTATCTCAAAAAATTCAAAAGATTGTTCTTTACATCTGTGTCTCTTTTGCTGTCTCACATATAGAGTCATTATTACCATCTTTCTAAATTCTATATATATGTGTTAATATACTGTATTGGTGTTTTTCTTTCTGACTTCAATCTGTATAAGAGGCTCTGGTTTCATCCACCTCATTAGAACTGATCCAAATGTATTCTTTTTAATGGCTGAGTAATACTCCATTGTGTATATGTACCACAGCTTTCTTATCCATTCATCTGCCGATGGACATCCAGGTTGCTTCCATGTCCTGGCTATTGTAAACAGTGCTGTGATGAACATTGGGGTGCATGTGTTTGTTTCAATTCTGGTTTCCTTGGTGTGGGATTGCTGGGTTGTATGGCAGTTCTATTTCCAGTTTTTAAAGGCATCTCCACACTTCTCCATAGTAGCTGTACTAGTTTGCATTCCCACCAATAGTGTAAGAGTGTTCCTTTTTCTCCATACCCTCTCCAGCATTTATTGTTTGTAGACTTTTTGATAGCGGCCATTCTGACTGGCTGAGACAGTACCTAATTATGCTTTTGATCTGCATCTCCCTGATAATGAGTGATGTTGAGCATCTTTTCATGTGTTTGTTATCCATCTGTATAAACTCATGAAGAAAACAATAGAGGATAATTCTAGTTGCAGCTCATGATGAGTTTGGGTGTCTCACATCATTTCTCTTATTGAAACCATCTTTAAGGTCTACTGCAGCCTTACTAGGAGAAGGCAATAGCACCCCACTCCAGTACTCTTGCCTGGAAAATCCCATGGATGGAGGAGCCTGGGGGGCTGCAGTCCATGGGGTGGCTAAGAGTCGGACACGACTGAACGACTTCACTTTCACTTTTTCACTTTCATGCATTGGAGAAGGAAATGGCAACTCACTCCAGTGTTCTTGCCTGGAGAATCCCAGGGACAGGGGAGCCTGGTGGGCTGATGTCTATGGGGTCACACAGAGTCGGACATGACTGAAGTGACTTAGCAGTAGCAGCAGCCTTACTAACAAATATTTCTTTATCCACAGTGCAAAAGCTACAGTGGTGTAATATGACAGAATTAATTGTCACTGTTTTTAAAACAGTCATAGCACACTGGTATTTACAAAGTGATGAAAATAAAAATGTATTATGATCTTACGGAGGGTCAAAAAGAGGTGTTCTGAGTATAATTGCATAAGTATTATAAAAATTTTGAATCATCTTATTTATAATCTGACTTTCCTATGCACACTTAGATGATAAGTAGATGGATAGGCAGACAGGCAGCTAGTGGCTAGGGGAAAGTAAACTGTTCATAAGCGTTCTACAGATGGAAGACTGGATTATGTTTAGAGGCTAGTCTTTCCTTATTTTTTCATTTTTTCCCACTTTTAATTGCAGGCCACATGCCAGGGTGAAGGTCTTTAAAAACATACAATTTCAGAGAAGATGAACTGGGCAAAAAGAAGGGATTAACAGAGAAAAACATTTGTTTTGACACATTAGACTTGCCTATGAGGGAGGAGGAAAAAAAAAAAACACCTTGGATTTGATAAGAGATTAAGGTTTAAAAAATTGACTAAACTAAATTTTCAGAGCCAAAAAGAAGAGAAAAGTTATGAGAACCATCTCAAGTATGAAGAGTCTCTGTAAGTTAGTACAGATGGGAGATTCAATAGAGCAGTCAAAGGCAACCAGACAACAAAAATCTATGTACCATTATACACTAATGGGCTGAGATTTTCAGTCAAACTGGGTTATGTTGTCATTATCCTTGTTCTTATTCTTATTATTTTCAGTTCATTTATTCAAACCTAAGATGTTTCTTTTCTCTTGGGGATTCTTGATCCCTGTCTCCTGTAGAATGTCAGGAACCTCCGTCCATAGCTCATTAGGCACTCTGTCTATCAAATCTAGTCCCTTAATCCTATTTCTCACTTCCACTGTATAATCATAAGGGATTTGATTTAGGTCATATCTGAATGGTCTAGTGGTTTTCCCTACTTTTTTCTATTTAAGTCTGGATTTGGCAATAGGGAGTTCATGATCTGAGCCACAGTCAGCTCCCAGTCTTGTTTTTGCTGACTGTATAGAGCTTATTCATCTATGGCTGCAAAGAATATAATCAATCTGATTTTGGTGTTGACCATCTGGTGATGGCCATGTGTAGAGTCTTCTCTTGTGTTGTTGGAAGAGGGTATTTGCTATGACCAGTGCGTTCTCTTGGCAAAATTCTCTTAGCCTTTGCCCTGCATCATTCCATACTCCAAGGCCAAATTTACCTGTTTCTCCAGGTGTTTCTTGACTTCCTACTTTTGCATTCCAGTCCCCTATAATGAAAAGGACATCTTTTTTGGATGTTAGTTCTAAAAGGTCTTGGGTGTCTTCATAGAACCGTTCAACTTCAGCTTCTTCAGCATTACTGGTTGGGGCATAGGCTTGGATTACCATAATATTGAAAGGTTTGCCTTGGAAATGAACAGAGATCATTCTGTCGATTTTGAGATTGCATCCAAGTACTGTATTTCAGATTCTTTTGTTGACTGTGATGGTTACTCCATTTCTTCTAAGGGATTCCTGCCCACAGTAGTATATATAATGGTCATCTGAGTTAAATTCACTCATTCCAGTCCATTTTAGTTCACTGATTCCTAGAATATTGACATTCACTCTTGCTATCTCCTGTTTGACCACTTCCAATTTGCCTTGATTCATGGACCTAACATTCGAGGTTCCTATGAAATATTGCTCTTTACAGCATCAGACCTTGCTTCTACCACCCGTCATATCAACAACTGGGTATTGTTTTTGCTTTGGCTCCATCCCTAAGATGGCTCTCTGAGGAGGCCTTACAAATAGCTGTAAAAAGAAGAGAAGTGAAAAGCAAAGGAGAAAAGGAAAGATATAAGCATCTGAATACAGAGTTCCATGGGATAGCAAAGAGAGATAAGAAAGACTTCCTCAGCGATCAATGCAAAGAAATAGAGGAAAACAATAAAATGGGAAAGACCAGAGATCTCTTCAAGAAAATTAAAGATACCAAAGGAACATTTCGTGCAAAGAGAGGCTCAATAAAGGACAAAAGTGATATGGACCTAACAGAAGCAGAAGATATTAAGAAGAGGTGGCAAGAATACACAGAACTGTACAAAAAAGATCTACACAACCCAGATAATCATGATGGTGTGATTACTCACTTAGAGCCAGACATCCTGGAAGTGAAGTCTAGTGGGCCTTAGAAAGCATCACTACAAACAAAGCTAGTGGAGGTGATGGAATTCCAGTTGAGCTATTTCAAATCCTGAAAGATGATGCTATGAACGTGCTGCACTCAATATGCGGCAAATTTGGAAAACTGAGCAATGGCCTCAGGACTGGAAAACATCAGGTTTTATTCCAATCCCAAAGAAAGGCAATACCAAAGAATGCTCAAACTACCACACAATTGAAGTCATCTCACACGCTAGTAAAGTAATGCTCAAAATTCTCCAAGACAGGTTTCAGCAATACGTGAACCGTAAACTTCCAGATATTCAAGCTGGTTTTAGAAAAGGCAGAGGAACCAGAGATCAAATTGCCAACATCCTCTGGATAATGGAAAAAGCAAGAGACTTCCAGAAAAATATCTATTTCTGCTTTATTGACTTTGCCAAAACCTTTGACTGTATGGATCACAATAATCTGTGGGAAATTCTGAAATAGATGGGAATACCAGATCACCTGACCTGCCTCTTGAGAAACCTGTATGCAGGTCAGGAAGCAACAGTTAGAACTGGACATGGAACAACAGACTGGTTTCAAATAGGAAAAGGAGTACATCAAGGGTGAATATTGTCACCCTGCTGATTTAACTTATATGCAGAGTACATCATGAGAAACGTGGAGCTGGAAGAATCACAAACTGGAATCAAGATTGCTGGGAGAAATATCAATAACCTCAGATATGCAGATGACACCACCCTCATGGCAGAAAGTGAAGAGGAACTAAAAAGCCTCTTGATGAAAGTGAAAGAGGAGAGTGAAAAATTGGCTTAAAGCTCAACATTCAGAAAACTAAGATCATGGCATCTGGGCCCATCACTTCATAGGAAATAGATGGGGAACAGTGGAAACAGTGTCAGACTTTATTTTGGGGGGCTCCAAAATCACTGCAGATGGTGATTGCAGCCATGAAATTTAAAGATGCTTACTCCTTGGAAGGAAAGTCATGACCAAACCCAGATAGCATATTAAAAAGCAGAGACCTTACTTTGCCAACAAATGTCTGTCTAGTCAAGGCTATGGTTCTTCCTGTGGTCATGTATGGATGTGAGAGTTGGACTGTGAAGAAGGCTGAGCACTGAAGAATTGATGCTTTTGAACTGTGGTGTTGGAGAAGACCTTGAGACTCCCTTGGACTGCAAGGAGATCCAACCAGTCCATCCTAAAGGAGATCAGTCCTGGATGTTCTTTGGAAGGACTGATGCTAAAGCTGAAACTCCAATACTTTGGCCACCTCATGTGAAGAGTTGACTCATTGGAAAAGACTCTGATGCTGGGAGGGATTGAGGCTGGAGAAGGGGTGGACAGAGAATGAGATGGCTGTATGGCATCACTGACTTGATGGATATGAGTTTGAGTAAACTCCAGGAGTTGGTGAAAGACAGGGAGGCCTGGGGTGGTGATTCATGGGGTCACAAAGAGTCGGACATGACTGAGCAACTGAACTCAACTTAACTGAAGGTGTTTCTTGTAGTTCTTTTTGTTGTTGTTTTGTTGCTGTTCTTTACTCCAAATCTGGCTATGAAAAAAGATTTTCTACTAATTTTTTAAAGCTCCCTGTAAACTTCCTAAATTAAGGATGTAATGTTAATCACAACAGAAAATATATAAAATTATTAAATAATAAACATGAAGAAATAATATGTTTAATGATACTATTAAATATCAATAACTAAAGTAAACTTTGTAGTTTCAGAATACTTCATCAGATAGTTGTATTTGCAGAGCCACAGTCCATAAGCTTGAAAGAGCCACATCTCTGGTCATCTCTCCTTCCAAGCAAAATGAATAGCAAGTTGTGCTGCTTGAGGCTCTGCCCACTGAGAAGATTTGCCATCAGCATTGTCTTTTAGAACCATCCTGGATTGGTGCAGCAATGCTTCCGTTGTCCACTTTTGGGGAACCATCAGGAACCATGCATAGAACCATCAGGAAACAGGGCTTCCCAGGTGGTGCTTGTGGTAAAACAAAAGACCTGCCTGCCAATACAGGAGATGTAAGAGATGTGGATTCAATCCCTTGGTAGAGAAGAGGATGGCACAGCAACCCACTCCAGTATCCTTGCCTGGAGAATGCCATGGACAGTAGAGACTGACAGGCTACAGTCCATGGGTTCCCAAAGAGTCAGACTTGGCTGAAGTGACTTAGCACACATCAGAATATAAGGCTGAGTTTTAATTCTCAATTACTTTTCAACTGTTGGTTCACAAACCGGTCCCCATCTACAGGAGACAAAGAGAAAACAAAGAAAGAGGCAAGCCACACCATATTGGTAGGTGGCAGGTTTACTGAGAAAGGCAAGTTACATATGTATCTTGTCTTAGGTGGTTTCAACATGTGTAGATCTCCACACCCACCCTCCAGAATCTTTAAAAGTTTATATAGAGGCTTTAACTGGATTCAGTCACATATACCATCTAGATGGTCTCAATAACACACTGATCTCTCAAGAATGCGTCCATGGGACAGCTTCTAGCTCAGGAAATGCAAGCAGAATGCACATTCCAAGACAAGGGAGAGGACAAGAGCTTTCCATTGCCCAGATCTGGCTATAGGGTAGTAACTTCTCAATGACCTCCTCCAACATCAATACATACGTGTGGATTGAGGAGAAGAAATCAGTGTAGAAGAAGAATAGACAATGGACACATGGCCCACTCATTCTTGCATTTTTTCTGTGACACCAGGATGCTTTCATCTTGTGTGATACTGCTGTGCATGCCCAACTCTATGGATTAAGGAGTCATGATGGGAAGCTTGGATCACATGTTCTCTTGATAGCCAACGGTAAAGCATCCAGTATATGCTGAGGCCTGGTAACAATTCCAAAAGCTCTCTCTAAAAGAGCAGTGATCTACAGAAGATAATATAGATTTGCTCAAAAAATCCTAAGGATCTGCTCTGTGTCTCATCTAAAGGCCATTAAAGGCTTCATAAATGATCCCTATTTACAACTAATATTTCAAGCAACATCAGAGCTGCTAACTCACAGGGCCCAGCTGGCAGATCAGCTTGCATAAAACCTTAGATCTGCTTCAGATTCTTTTGTTCTCGTGTGTGTGCCTGGTAAGTTGCTTCAGTCATGTACCACTCTTTGTGACCCACCAGACTCCTCATCCATGGGATTCTCTAGGCAAGAATAATAGAGTGGGTTTCCATGCCCTCCTCCAGGGGATCTTCCTAACCCAGGGATTGAACCCACATCTCTTAGATCTACCTGCATTGACAAGTGGGTTCTTTGCCACTAGCACCACCTGGGAAGTCCCTTTTGTTCTTGGGGTAGTTAAAAGAAAGCTAATTAAGTTAATCACTAATTCTGTGATTCAGAATATGACATTGAGCCAGAGAGTTGATGCAATCCTAAAGTAGGAGAAGAGAACCTAAGGATAGACCTGTCATCTGAAATGAAACTGCTTTGGATAATCTTTACTAATACATATAGCAAAAAGACAATTGTTGGCTTCATTCTTGCACACCAGTTGCCAAGAAATGTGTAGATTTGCTCTGGCAATTAAAGTGCATCTAGAAGAGTAGCTGCAGTTAGACTCCACTGACTATATATACAGTAATCCATTCTCATTCTCAAAGATTAGCTGTCACCTTCATGGGCCAAATAAGAGAAATGAATGGAGTTGGTAGGAAAGACCATGCATCATCTTTCAAGGTAAGTGTTCATGGCAGTAATCTCTGCAGTTTCCCAAGGTCTGTAGTATTGCTTTTAGCTCATCATTTTTGTACGTAGTAATAGTTTGAGTGGCTCTCACATGTTTTTCCTACAATAAGAGCTCCACTCTATGATTCAGGAAACCTTTAACAATGCCAGGTGCTGAGGAAGTTTATTCCAATTTTACATTCCAAAACCCAGAAAATAACCACAGGGTGGACTTGAGGATCCATTGGTCTCACTGTGAAAACAATTCAAGCCAAAATTCTGTTGATTATCTAATCTCCATAAATCTCTAATCTGAGTGGTGGACTAACAATGGTGATATGGGTCTTCAGTGGTTAGTGTTGATTCAGTGCCAATGTCCAGTAATTTCCCCCAAATTGGAAAATTCCTTTCCCCTTCACACACACACACACACACACACACACACACATATATATATATATGAAAGTCACTCAGTCATGTCTGACTCTACCTCTGTCCATGAATTCTCCCAGTAAGAATACTGTAGTGGGTTGTCATTTCCTACTCCAAGGGATCTTCCCTACCCAGAGATCAAACCCAGGTCTCCTGCATTGCAGGCAGATTTTTTACTGCCTGAGCCACCAGGAAAGCTCATATATTATATATAAATGCACATTAATATATACATACATATTTCAATATGAATTTGACCTTAAACAAATGGTTCACAGGACAGGAAATTAGAGGGGAAAAAATGAACAAAAACTTGAGGACAGACAAAGTTGACAGATTATGCCATTAAAAAAACAAATACTTTTTAGATTTATGTTTTGCAGGTGCACTTCAGGTTGGTGAGGCAGAAAGTCTTACACTTCATCAGTACCTGAATGGCAAAAGAGCTAGCAACTTCCTGGTAGGGAAGGAATGGATGGGAGATGACCTTATAGCTGTTCCTCACAAGCTTCCCATGTCCTCCTGTTCCAGGACTAACACAGAGTGTTTTGCCAAGTCTGAGGTCAGCTAAAGCATTGCCTGCATGGTCTATGTGGAAAGAATTGAACCGAGTTCTGTGGTGGGGCTGTTTCTCTACAGCAAGAACATGCCAGAGCTAACTACAAACATGAGCTGTGACTCATAGGACAGACTGGAACTTATGTCATCTCTCAGTGCTCTCAATGTTGATAAAATAACTGTCTTCCAGGACCACTTGGCATCCTTTGTCCCAGAGCTAAACAAACAATCCATCCAAAAGTTAAAGCAGTTGAAGTAGAATCCAGGAAATGTGTAGTATATACAAGCCTCATTTATGCCTGGCTAAACAAGGAGGTGACTCAGCAGACAAATGGCAAAGTGTGTGCACTGCAAAATTGTCTGCCCTGACCTTCTGAGTTTTAAAGAACAAATGGCTGCTGCTCCACTTTCATTTCACAAGGCCTGTACAACTGTATCTTCTGTGGCCCACCAATTTTAAATACAAAGGAAAGACTATTTTGAGAAATATAATTCAACTGAGCCAAACTATTATTCTGTGAAGCCAGTTGCATTAGTTTCCTGGGGCTACCATGACAAAATACCACAAATTGACTGGCTTACAACAACAGAAATGTTCTGTCTCACAGTTCTGAGACTAGAAGTGAAAAACTGAGGTGCCAGAGGGCTGTGCTTCTTCTGAAATCTGTAGGGGGAATCCTTCCTTGCTTCTTCTTAGCTTCCGATGGAAGAGCTGATGGAAGAGTCCTTGGCATTTCTTGGCTTGCAGTTGCATCACTCCAATTTTTGTTTCTGGCATTACATGGCATTCTCCCTATGTCTCTGTCTTTACATGGTGTAGGTCCCACCCTAATAACTTCATTTTAACTTGATTACATCTGCACCTATACTATGGCAAATAAAGTCACATTCATAAGTACTGGCGATTCAGCTTCAATATATATTAAAGGAGGACATAATTCAATTTATACTTATAACACCACCAGAGGCACTGAACTTAAATAGAAACAAGAATATCTGTAAGCTTCATGAACAAGTAGCCCAGTTCTCCATATCATCCACATGGCTACAGATAGTGAATCCCTGACGCTGAATTATATCTCAAAGAAATCAGCCATCCATTTGGTGATGAGTGGACTCTATTAAGTCCCTTCCATTTTAGAAAGGCCAGCAGTTCATGCTCATAGCTATGTGAGTATTTAACAAATGGATTTAACTTTCCTGCCCAAAGAACCTCAGCCAGGCTATTATCTGGAGATTTATAGTAGATTTGCAGTGACTCAGATATACCTAATCCACTAACATAAAATTGCACATGATATAGCTTCTGGTCAGGAATGTCCTTCACAGTAAAGGAGGCATAGAAGTAGTGTGCACAACCACATAGGCCACCAAACCCCATGAAGGTAATACCTGAATTTGAACATGTAGTTATATAGAATATTTAAAACATATACTGTAATGAGAAATAAAAAGAGTGAGTAACAGGTGTGTTCCCAAGAACAACTGCAGTGACAGTGACTATGGTTCATCTCACTAATTTCCCTCATCTAAATTTTCCTTCAGGAAACCATGAGGTAGCTCCAGAATATGGGTGGAAAATGGATTTACACAGACAAAGGGGTGAGCTATGGTGGCCATGAAGTTGTGCTGCTCTGATCTCATTCAAGAAACCTTCCAGGAAAACAGAGTAGCCTGAAACTTGCATCAGCTTCTGCCCTTGTGAATCCACTGCACTGTTTATGCTAAGTCCCAATGGTCCTCATTCTCCAGATTTGATCTCTGGGTTGAGAAGACTCTCTGGAGAGAAAAAGGCAACACACTCTAGTATTTTTGCCTGGACAATCCCATGCACAGAGGAGCCTGATGGGTTACAGTCCATAGGGTCAAAAAAAGTCAGACATGACTGTAGCAACTTAACATGCACACATGCATGATGGAACTGGATGACATGATATTCGTTTTTTGAATGTTAAGTTTTAAGCTAGCTTTATCACTCTCATCTTTCACCTTCATCTTTCAGTTCAGTTCAGTCGCTCAGTCGTGTCCGACTCCTTGCGACCCCATGAATTGCAGCATGCCAGGCCTCCCTGTCCATCACCAACTCCCGGAGTTCACTCAGACTCACATCCATCAAGTCAGTGATGCCATCCAGCCATCTCATCCTCTGTCATCCCCTTCTCCTCCTGCCCCCAATCCCTCCCAGCATCAGAGTCTTCTCCAATGAGTCAACTCTTCGCATGAGGTGGCCAAAGTACTGGAGTTTCAGCCTTAGCATCATTCCTTCCAAAGAAATCCCAGGGCTAATCTCCTTCAGAATGGACTGGGTGGATCTCCTTGCAATCCAAGGGACTCTCAAGAGTCTTCTCCAAAACCACAGTTCAAAAGCATCAATTCTTTGGCACTCAGCTTTCATCACAGTCCAACTCTCACATCCATATATGACCACAGGAAAAACCATAGCCTTAACTAGATGGACATTTGTTTGCAAAGTAATGTCTCTGCTTTTGAATATGCTATCTAGGTTGGTCATAACTTTCCTTCCAAGGAGTAAGCGTCTTTTAATTTCATGGCTGCAGTCACCATCTGCAGTGATTTTGGAGCCCCCAAAAATAAAGTCTGACACTGTTTCCACTGTTTCCCCATCTATTTCCCATGAAGTGATGGGACCAGATGCCATGATCTTTGTTTTCTGAATGTTGAATGTTAAGCCAACTTTTTCACTCTCCTCTTTCACCTGCATCAAGAGGCTTTTGAGTTCCTCTTCACTTTCTGCCAAGGCTGGTGTTATCTGCATATCTGAGGTTATTGATATTTTTCCCAGCAATCTTGATTCCAGCTTGTGCTTCTTCCAGCCCAGCATTTCTCATGATGTACACTGCATATAAGTTAAATAAGCTGGGTGACAATATACTCCTTTTCCTATTTGGAACCAGTCTGTTGTTCCATGTCCAGTTCTAACTGTTGCTTCCTGACCGGCATACAAATTTCTCAAGAGCCAGGTCAGGTGGTCTGGTATTCCCATCTCTTTCAGAATTTTCCACAGTTTATTGTGATCCACACAGTCAAATGCCTTGGCATAGTCAATAAAGCAGAAATAGATGTTTTTCTGGAACTCTCTTGCTTTTTAGATAATCCAGCAGATGTTGGCAATTTGGTCTCTGGTTCCTCTGCCTTTTCTAAAACCAGCTTGAACATCAGGAAGTTCATGGTTCACGTATTGCTGAATCCTGGCTTGGAGAATTTTGAGCATTACTTTACTAGCGTGTGAAATGAGTACAATTGTGCAGTAGTTTGAGCATTCTTTGGCATTGCCTTTCTTTGGGATTGGAATGAAAACTGACCTTTTCCAGTCCTGTGGCCACTGCTGAGTTTTCCAAATTTGTTGGCATATTGATTGCAGCACTTTCACAGCATCATCTTTCAGGATTTGAAATAGCTCAACTGGAATTCCATCACCTCCATTAGTTTTGTTTGTAGTGATGCTTTCTAAGGCCCACTTGACTTCACATTCCAGGATGTCTGGCTCTAGGTCAGTGATCACACCATCATGATTATCTGGATTGTGAAGATCTTTTTTGTACAGTTCTTCTGTGTGTTCTTGACACCTCTTCTTGATATCTTCTGCTTCTGTTAGGTCCATACCATTTCTGACCTTTATCAAGCCCATATTTGCATGAAATGTTCCCTTGGTATCTTTAATTTTCTTGAAGAGATCTCTAGTCTTTCCCATTCTGTTGTTTTCCTCTATTTCTTTGCATTGATCTCTGAGGAAGGCTTTCTTATCTCTTCTTGCTATTCTTTGGAACTCTGCATTCAGATGCTTATATCTTTCCTTTTCTCCTTTGCTGGGAGGAGCAACCCCACCTTCATCTTTGAAGGCTCTTTATTTCCTCTTTGCTTTCTGCCATCAAAGTGGTATCATCTTCATATCTGAGGTTGTTGATATTTCTCCCAACAAACTTGATTCCAGCTTGTGAGTCATCTAGCCTGGCTTTTCACATGATGTACTCTGCATAGAAGTTCAGTAATCAGGGTGACAATATACAGCCATGACAAGCTGTCCCATCTTTGACTCAGTCCGTTTTTCCAGATCTGGTTCTAACTGTTGCTTCTTGACCTGCATATAGGTTTCTTAGGAGGCAAGTGAGGTGGTCTGGTACTCCTATCTCTTTAAGAATTTTCCACAGTTTGTTGTGATCCATACAAAGACTTTAGTGTAGTCAATGGAGCAGATTTTTTTTTTTTTAATTTCCTTGCTTTTTCTATAATCTAATGAATATTAATAATTTGATTTTTGGTTCCTCTGCCTTTTCTGAATTCAGCTTGTACATCTGGAAGTTCTCGATTTATGTACTCTTACCTTTCTAGTATTCATTACAGGTTCAGAAACATTAGTTTGCCTTATTTTGTTAATTATAATATAGTTAAAATACTACTGGTGAATTGCAACAATGAGTCAGGGCTTGTACTGGTTTCCTATCTCATTTATTAATTTATATTAAAGCTACCTTCAATTTTCAAAATGCCAAGATTTCACAATGCTAGGAAAGTTATTCTGATATATGGTTTATATATGTAGTTATTTTCTAAATTTACCACTTAATTTAACATTTCTCTTTGCCTTTTTCTAATTAAATGAAATGTTAAAGTGTTCTAAGATAAGGTTGGTATATATGATCTCTATTTAGAGATTTAGCATTAAAATGGTACAAATGAACATATGGAAAATTAAATACACTTTTTGGAAATCTAAATTAAAGAATGCATAAACATTAAAATTACACTATACTAATTATCTTATAGATATCTTTCTATTATATTTAGTACATTAGACTCTTCAACTAATGTTTTTTTTTAGATTAAAACCATAGTCCTTTTTTTTTTTTCTTGCATATTCACTTAAGTTAAAAAGGCTAATGTCATGTGACATATTTATGTACTTCTCTGTCCATATAAGTTGGGCACACATGCACACATACACACACACACACCTGTATTAGAAAGTGCATGCATGCTCACTCATGTCAGATCCTTTGAGACCCTATGGACTGTAGTCTAGCAGGATCCTCCTCCATGGGATTCTCCTAGCAACAATACTGGACTGGCATGGCATTTCCTCCTCCAAGTAATCTTTCCGACCCAGGGATTGAACTGGTGTCTCCTGCATTGCAGGCAGATTTTTTACCACTGGGCCACCAGGGAATCTCTTGTGTCAGAAGATGCTACTTACAAAAAGATTTTTTCCTTTTTTAATCAATTCAGTTCAGTTTCACAGTAGCATCTGTACTTTTGTGCACCCATTGACTTCAGCACACCAGACTTCCTTGTGCATCATTAACTCCCAGAGAATGCTTCAACTCATGTCTATCAAGTCAGTGATGCCATCCAACCATCTCATCCTCTGTCCTCCCCTTCTCCTCCTCCCTTCAATCTTTCCCAGCTTCAAGGTCTTTCCAATCAGTCAGTTCTTTGCATCAGGTGGCCCAAGTATTGGAGCTTCAGCTTCAGCATCAGTCCTTCCAATGAATATTCAGGACTGATTTCCTTTAAGATGGACTGGTTTGATTTGCTGTCTAAGGGACTCTCAAATGTCTTCTCCACTATCACAGTTCTAAAGCATCAATTCTTCAGCGCTCAGTTTTCTTTATGGTCCAATCCTCACATCCATATATGACTACTGGAAAAACTATAGCTTTGATTAGACTTTGTTGGCAAAGTAAGGTCTCTGCTTTTTTAATACGCTGTCTAGGTTGCTCATAACTTTCCTTCCAAAGAGCAAGCGTCTTTTAATTTTACAGCTGCAGTAACCATAGGCAGTGATTTTGGAGCTCCAAAAATAAAGTCTCTCACTGTTTTCATTGTTTCCCCATCTATTTACCATGAAGTGATGGGACCAGATGCCATGATCTTAGCCTTCTGAATGTTCAGTTTTAAGCCAACTTTTTCACTCTCCTCTTTCACTTTTATCAAGAGGTTCTTTAGTTCTTCTTCATTTTCTGCCATAAGGGTGGTGTCACCTGCATATCTGAGGTTACTGATATTTCACCCAGCAATCTTGATTCCAGCTTGTGCTTCATCCAGATTGGCATTTTGTATAATGGACTCTGCATATAAGTTAAATAAGCAAGATGACAATATATAGCCTTGACATATTCCTTTCCCAATTTGGAACCAGTCTGTTGTTCCATGTCCTCTAACTGTTGCTTCTTGACCTGGATACAGATTTCTCAGGAGGCAGATAAGATAGTCTGGTATTCTCATCTCTTTCAGAATTTTCCACAGTTTGTGGTGATCCACACAGCCAAAGGTTTGGCACAATCAATGAAGCAGAATTAGATGTTTTTTTGGAACTCTCTTGCTTTTTCGATGATCCAACTGATGTTGGCAATTTGATCTCTGATTACTCTGGCTTTTATAAATCCAGCTTGAACATCTGGAAGTTCACAGTTCACATACTGTTGAAGCCTGATGGCTTGGAGAATTTTGAGCATTATTTTGCTAGCATGTGAGATGAGTGCAATTGTGTGGTAGTTTGAGCATTTTTTGGCATTGCCTTTCTTTGTGTTTGAAATGAAAACTGACCTTTTCCAGTCCTGTGGCCACTGCTGAGTTTTCCAAATGTGCTTGCATATTGACTGCAGCACTTTCACAGCATCATCTTTTAGGACTTGAAATAGCTCAACAGGAATTCCATCACCTACACTAGCTTTTTTTGTAGTGATTCTTCCTGAGGCCCACTTGACTTCACATTCCAGGATGTCTGGTTCTCCATGACTGATCACACCATTTTGGTTATCTGAGTCATGAAGATCTTTCCTGTATAGTTCTGTGTATTCTTGCCACCTCTTCTCTATATCTTCTGTTTCTGCTGGTTCATAGCATTTCTGTCCTTTATTGTGCCCATCTTTGCATGAAATGTTCCCTTGGTATCTCTAATTTTCT
Organism: Bos taurus; assembly: GCF_002263795.3. Lineage (NCBI taxonomy): Eukaryota > Metazoa > Chordata > Mammalia > Artiodactyla > Bovidae > Bos > Bos taurus. Next base: position 47,374,620 of record NC_037333.1, on the reverse strand, counting down.
TGAAGATATCTCTAGTCTTTCCCATTCTATTGTTTTCCTCTATTTCTTTGCCTTGAACATTGAGGAAGGCTTTCTTACTCTCCTTGATATTCTTTGGAACTCTGAGAGAAAGTCACAATTGTTGACCATCAAGTTTAAGCTCACCTATCCTGAAACAGACATCCTGGAATGTGAAGTAAAGTGGGCCTTAGTATCACTGCGAACAAAGCTAGTGGAGGTGATGGAATTCCAGTTGAGCTATTTCAAATCCTGAAAGATAATGCTGTGAAAGTGCTGCACTCAATATGCCAACAAATTTGGAAAACTCAGCATTGGCCACAGGACTGGAAAAGGTCAGTTTTCATTCTAATCCCAAAGAAAGGCAATGCCAAAGAATGCTCAAACTACCGCACAATTGCACTCGTCTCACATGCTAGCAAAATAATGCTCAAAATTCTCCAAGCCAGGCTTCAGCAATATGTGAACTGTGAATTTCCTGATGTTCAAGCTGGTTTTAGAAAAGGCAGAGGAACCAGAGATCAAATTGCCAACATCTGCTGGACCATGGAAAAAGAAAGAGAGTTCCAGAAAAACATCTATTTCTGCTTTATTGACTATGCCAAAGCCTTTGAGTGTGTGGATCACAATAAACTGTGGAAAATTCTGAAAGAGATGGGAATACCAGACCACCTGATCTGCCTCTTGAGAAATTTGTATGCAGTTCAGGAAGCAACAGTTAGAACTGGACATGGAACAACAGACTGGTTCCAAATAGGAAAAGGAGTACGTCAAGGCTGTATATTGTCACCCTGCTTATTTAACTTATATGCAGAGTACATCATAAGAAACGCTGGACTGGAAGAAACACAAGCTGGAATCAAGATTGCCGGAAGAAATATCAATAACCTCAGATATGCAGATGACACCACCCTCATGGCAGAAAGTGAAGAGGAACTCAAAAGCCTCTTGATGAAAGTGAAAGTGGAGAGTGAAAAAGTTGGCTTAAAGCTCAACATTCAGAAAACTAAGATCATGGCATCTGGTCCCATCGCTTCATGGCAAATAGATGGGAAAACAGTGTAAACAGTGTCAGACTTTATTTTGGGGGGCTCCAAAATCACTGCAGATGGTGACTGCAGCCATGAAATTAAAAGACGCTTACTCCTTGGAAGGAAAGTTATGACCAACCTAGATAGCATATTCAAAAGCAGAGACATTACTTTGCCAACAAAGGTCCGTCTAGTCAAGGCTATGGTTTTTCCTGTGGTCATGTATGGATGTGAGAGTTGGACTGTGAAGAAGGCTGAGCGCTGAAGAATTGATGCTTTTGAACTGTGGTGTTGGAGAAGACTCTTGAGAGTCCCTTGGACTGCAAGGAGATCCACCCAGTCCATTCTGAAGGAGATCAGCCCTGGGATTTCTTTGGAAGGAATGATGCTAAAGCTGAAAGTCCAGTACTTTGGCCACCTCATGTGAAGAGTTGACTCATTGGAGAAGATTCTGATGCTGGGAAGGATTGGGGGCAGGAGGAGAAGGGGACGACAGAGGATGAGATGGCTGGATGGCATCACTGACTCGATGGACGTGAATGTGGGTGAACTCCGGGAGTTGGTGATGGACAGGGAGGCCTGGCGTGCTGCAATTCATGGGGTCACAAAAAGTCGGACACAACTGAGTGACTGAACTGAACTGATCCTGAACCAGTTCCCAATCAAGTTGAAATGGACATTCTACCGTCTTTGCAGTTTTGACCGTGGATTATGATTTTAGTTATCCAGGATGAGTGTTTTCAAATATAGTAGTAATTAAGCAACATCATTTCCAACAGAGACATAGGGCCCAATAGCTCTTGCTGAAATTCTCTAGCACAGAAGCTTGTCAGGTATATACAAATTGATGATTGAAAATTCATCTATGAACCTTGCTAAGTTTTTCAATAAAAATATGAAGTAACTTAAAGTTGTAGAAGTAGTTATTCATGTGCTAGTTTTATTGTGTGGTGAATATCCCAAAGCCTCAAAAGTATTTCATTAAGTTAAAGTTTAGGTTGGATTTAGAAATATATCTCTAAATCAGACATTTCCAAAGTCACAAAAATAATCTATTTATCTCAGAGTAGATAATATACTCTCCTTATTTTTGCTTTAGAGAAAAAATAGGAAAACATGTTTCAGAGGGGTAAGACTTGGAATTGAGTTTGGAAAGTGTTCACATATAGTGTATGCCTATACTGTACGTGCATTTTTTCTTAGAAAAATGGCAGAAATATAGAGTTTTTCTGTAAATATCTGATATTAGAAAATAAGATATCTATAGTATAATTTTATGTGTCTTGAGTAAAACAAAACAAAACAACAAAGGGCAATTTAATAAACTAGCACCATGAACTTGGTATACAACATTATAAATGAAGGGATAAATACAAACATGCATAATCAGTAAACATTCAGAAAATTATCTTTCAAAAATCACCTGTATTATAGTTAGTTAGATGCTTGGATTTTTGCATGGATCACAAAGTCACTGAAAAAGATTTTCTGGCCCAGTAAATTTATGTAACAGATGAAGAAATCAATTACCATAAAGTTTAAGAGAATTGTTTATTTTTGCTCTATGAATTAAGTGCTAAACTTGAGTTAAATGCTTAAGTTCATCTTCTTTTCTCTGTATATGAATCTACTTTTCATTTTATTACTCATGAATACATGTTTAGAAGACTGACACTCAAAACAGATGATAAAAATATATGGTTAATTATGAAACTTGAAAATATCTTAGGCACAGTTAGCTGCAGTATATTCTATAGAAGACAAATAATAAAAACAGCCCTTCCTAACCACACAGCAATACAACAAGAAATGATAAGAAAATAAAAACAACCTTTTCATTCAGGGGAAAAACATGCTACTAAACAACTCATGAATCAAAGGAGAGTTGAAGGCTTTTAAAATGATAATTACAGTAGTAGTTAAAATGTAATAAAATAAATAAATTACATATTTTCCTAAAAAGAACTAAGATGATTTAAACAAAAAGAAGCTAAAGGACAATAAGTGAAGAAAAATTACACGTTAATGTTAGGAAATAAAACAGCAAGTATTTTTTCAGAAACTATTTTTGAAAAATCAATAAATCAGAAGACTAATCTTAACAAAATAAAAAATTCAGATATACACAATCAGAGATAATGAATAGTAATGTTGAAACAGAAAAACTCAACTGCTTTAAAGATGCTTTTATTTTATCCTTACACATAAATTTGGAAAAGTAGATGAAGTAGATAATTTTCTAGAAAATTATAATTTAGCAAAATTAATTAGAATAGAGTCTAACTAATCAAATGCCATAAAGGAATAAACAGAAGTTATGGAAACCAACAGAAAAAATAAAAGTAAACATAAACTTAAAACAATAGTTCTCATGAAACTGAAACTGTTATACAATATAAAAAGATACAATTCTAACTTTGTCTTATGAAATTAGTATAACTTTAATATTGATGCCTAATAAAGGTTGCTAACAAAAGCAAAAAAATCTATGGACCATTCTTACTATTGAGAATCAATGCAAAATCTTACTTAAAAATTTAACAAGTAGAATCCAAAGAATCTAAAAATTTTTAATCCAAAAATTTTAAAATATGTGCCATATACAGGTGAAGTTTATTCCTGGAATGCAAAGGTAGTTAGATAATAGAAACTCTAATAATATCACGTAATTATATGAATAGAAGTAAAGAGAAAAATAACACTTTTTCATTTTAATAGGCATTAAGAAGATATGTCACAATGTCAATGCCTTATCATGTTTAAAATAGTGAAACAGAACTTGATGAGTACCTTCTAAACCTGATCCTGTATATGTGATCATTTTAATATATTGAATGCTGGCTGTCATTTGGGTTAAATGATATACTTTGATCTTACAGCCAATATTTTAGTTTATTAGAGAAATGAGACTTTTTCATAAGGTAAAAAAATAAGACAATTAATCCATCTCTCTACACTACTGTTTAACAATGTAATGAGAGTATTAGCCATTGCAATTAGACAAGATCAGGCCCTCAGAGCATAAAAACTGAAAGTGAAAAATGAAATAACTCTAAACTTAATATGATTAAATTTCTGGGAACCCAAAACAGTCAATATGAAAACTGTAATGTTTAATAAAATCACAATTTAATAAATAAATCTACAAAAATTATAGGTCTCATACAAATTAACATTCACAGAAAATATAAAGTAAGTGGAAACAGTCTAAGAAAGATTTTGGATTAAAAAGACAACTTTAGCTATGGAATTGAAGAAGAGCTGGAGAGGGCAACATAAGATTCAAAGTGAACAACTGAGAAGCTACTCTGAGGATCCAATGGGCAAATGCTAGTGTCAGATGGATTAGGGAGAAGTGTTGAGTAGATCCAGATATATTTGAAAATCAGGGCTGGCAGAATTCCCTATTATATCTCCGGTGTTAGAGACAAAAATCAATTTGCTTAAGCAAACCAGCAACAGCTTATTTTGTGTCTCTTTGGGTTTGCAATATTTTTTTTTTTTCAAGAGAAACATGCAGATTAGAGAATGTAATGTCTCATCAGTTGGGAGCAGGAGAAGAAATGGCCATCTGTCTCATAGCAAAAATATATTGTTCAGCTTCCTATTGCAGCTTTAACAAATTACAACAAACTCAGTAGCTTAAAAATCACAAATATATTATCTTATAATTTTGGAGGTCAGACATCTGAAATGAGTCTCCCTGGACCCAAATCAATGTGTCAGTCAGCAGAGCAGCATTTCTTCTAGAGAGTCTTCTGGAAAATCTGTCTTTGCCTTTTCAAACTTCTAAAGGCTGCCAGCATTTCTGGTAGTGGCAACTTCAAAGCTAGCAATGGCTGGTTGAGTCTTTTTCACATTGTGTTATTCTGATTCTGCTTCAATTTTCTTTTTTTTTTAATTTACTTTTATTTAACTTTACAATATTGTATTGGTTTTGCCATATATCAAAATGAATCTGCCACAGGTATACATGTGTTCCCCATCCTGAACCCTTCTCCCTCCTCCCTCCTCCCTCCCCATACCATCCCTCTGGGTCATCCCAGTGCACCAGCCCCAAGCATCCAGTATCGTGCATCGAACCTGGACTGGCGACTCGTTTCATATATGATATTATACATATTTCAATGCCATTCTCCCAAATCATCCCACCCTCTCCCTCTCCCACAGAGTCCAAAAGACTGTTCTATACATCAGTGTCTCTTTTGCTGTCTCGTATACAGGGTTATTGTTACCATCTTTCTAAATTCCATATATATGCGTTAATATACTGTATTGGTGTTTTTCTTTCTGGCTTACTTCTCTCTGTATAATAGGCTCCAGTTTCATCCAGCTCATTAGAACTGATTCAAATGTATTCATATCTTCTTCTCTGATGCTGAGTTTTTTTGCCTCCCTGTTTCACTTGTAAGGATCCCTGGTATTACATTGTGTCTAGTCAGAAAATCCAGGTTAATTATCACATCTCAAGATCCTTAATTAGGTCTTCAAAATCCTATTGCTATGTGGGGTGACATATTCACAGGTTCTAGAAATTAGGACTTGGACATATTTGAAGGGTTGTTATTCTGTCTACCACAGATATATAACATGCTAGTTAAGTGTTTGGTATAAAGCTTGATTTGAATCCTTTTACCAATTACTGTGTAAGTTTAGGCAAATATTTATCCATTTTTAAGCCTCCATTATTTCATAGATAATATGGGGATACCACCTGAATCTACCTCAGAGAGTTTGTAGGTGTTTTATTAATAAAATAATGCCCGTAAAGCACTTTGCATAGAATGTACTCAATATGTGTTAGCTAACATAATGATATCATTAAGGAAAGTATTAGTAACATGTAGGATTGCATTTGGAGAAAGCAGTGACACCCCACTCCAATACTCTTGCCTGGAAAATCTCATGGATGGAGGAGCCTGGTGGGGCTTCAGTCCATGGGGTCGCTAAGAGTTGGACACGACTGAGAAACATCACTTTCACTTTTCACTTTCATGCGTTGGAGAAGGAAATGGCAACCCACTCCAGTGTTCTTGCCTGAAGAATCCCAGGGCATGGGGATCCTGGTGGGCTGCCATCTATGGGGTCACACAGAGTTGGACACGACTGAAGCGACTTAGCAGCAGCAGCAGGAGGATTGCATCAGCTTATCTGACAATCATTTTACTCTTAACTCTTACTCAGTTAATAGTCAAAAGTTTACCTTCCAACCTCACATGAGTTTTCAATTTATTTGTCCTTTAATTCATCATTAATAAAAATTCAGGCTATTTTGCCTCCTTGAGAATGCTTAAGGATTCTTCTATTATCTATCATGACAAGAAAAACTTCCGTATTTCAGTCATATACAGTTATAATAACAACCATGTTATCATTTAAATTATTTATGAAAATTTTGAAGCAGAAATGACTGAAAACAGAAATATCAGGAAAGCAACTGTGAAGTATCTCAAAATTGACATTTAGATAAGTTACTAAGGTCTTGTCTCCCAGCTTCAAATCCATCCCTCATATATGTGTTTGTGTGTATGAAGCTGGAGATGGGACTCTGAAAATTACCTTTCTCCTTTTCCAGCTAATATACTGTTAGGTTGTTCAAGTAGAAAGAGCTAGATAAAACTGGAAGTCAAGAGGTGACACTGACTTGTTTCTTTTTGTTTGAGTTCTGTGTCATCCCAGCCAGGAGCTTTCACCTTGACAGAAGCAATTGGGTCTAGTTGGATTTGGACGTGTCTCTCAACACTCTCAAAATTGGCCACGCTGTGTCCCCTCAGAGATGCCAGCATCAGCCACTGTCAATCTCACCTCAAAGTTTGAGTTCTGGCTCTTTAGAAGCTCCCCTTTTCATGTTTCTGAGACATTAACACCTGTTTTGTAGCGTCACCTCCTCAAAGATGTGGTACCTATTCCACAGGTCTCTTCTTCAAGCTTCTACTTTCTAATAATCTGGAAATGGTCGTTTTATTTTACAGTCTGAGGAACACAAGTTGCTCACTGCTAACTGTCCTAGGAATATAGTATCTCACTGTTCCCCTTTTGAATTATAATTTTTCCAATATTCCTTCAACTAGTTTCTTGTATTAAATGATTTCTGCTAAAATAACACGTGGTTTCATTTCTTTCTTACTTACTGTAAATTAACACATCAGTTCATTTTTTTTTCTGGGAAAATTAGGAATTCCTCTGTCTTATTTAAAAGCCAAGGTTTCTTTATACTCAGAAGGATAATGGTGAACAATTATAAGCTCAGCTGAAGTTTTTAACCTCACATTTTTATATTCTACTTTTACACAGAACTTGAGAAGCCTCCTAGATAGCATATTGAAAAGCAGAGATATTACTTTGCCAACAAAGGTCCGTCTAGTCAAGGCTATGGTTTTTCCAGTGGTCATGTATGGATGTGAGAGTTGGACTCTGAAGAAAGCTGAGCGCCAAAGAATTAATGCTTTTGAACTGTGGTGTTGGATAAGACTCTTGAGAGTTCCTTGGACTGAAAGGAGATCTAACCAGTCCATTCTAAAGGAGATCAGTCCTGGGTGTTCACTGGAGGGACTGATGCTAAAGCTGAAACTCCAGTACTTTGGCCACCTCATGCGAAGAGTTGACTCACTGGAAAAGACCCTGATGCTGGGAGGGATTGGGGGAGGAGGAAAAGGGGACAACAGAAGATAAGATGGTTGGATGGCATCACTGACTCAATGTACGTGAGTTTGAGTGAACTCCAGGAGTTGGTGATGGACAGGGAGGCCTGGCGTGCTCTGATTCATGGGATCGCAAAGAGTCAGACATGACTGAGCGACTGAACTGAACTGAACTGAACTGAGAAGCCTCCAGTCCATCAGGGTAATCTATACATCCTGGTGAAGTGGGGCTACCCTGTTTGACTGCCTTTCACCAAACATTTGATTATCTGTCATTAGGTAATCTATATGGTCTGAGCTCAATGTTACTTATTTCCCAGATTCTGTCCTCAAAGTTCTTTTCCCATAGCACAAACACTGAGTCTCCATTCATTGTCCAACTTTCATATATGGATCCCCTTTTCCTTAAAATTCTTACTGACTGCACTTAGGTCCCAGATCCATTGGCTCCCCTTCAACATCTTTAATCTCTTACATGGGCCATCAGGTTTTCATGATCTTAGTTTTCATGCTATACCTTCTAAAAGTTTTCCAACAGGTTAGCTCTCATCCTTTCAACTTTTTCTATAGCTGCATACATCTCTCATTCAACAATGTCCTCTTTTTTCATATCACTGAACCAGAGGTCAAATTGCCAACCTCAATTGGATCACTGAAAAAGCAAGAGAGTTCCAGAAAAACATCTACTTTTGCTTTATTGACTATGCCAAAGCCTTTGACTGTATGGATCACAACAAACTTGGAAAATTCCGAAAGAGATGGGAATACCAGACCACCTGACTGCCTCCTGAGAAATCTGTATGCAAGTCAAGAAACAACAGTAGAACTGGACATGGAACAGACTGGTTCCAAATAGGAAAAGGAATACGTCAAGGCCGTATATTGTCACCTTGCTTATCTAACTTATATGCAGAGTACATCATGAGAAACTCTGGGCTGGATGAAGCACAAGCTGGAATCAAGACTGCCAGAAGAAATATCAATAACTTCAGATATGCAGATGATGCCACACTTAAGGGACACAGCAAAGAAGAACTAAAGAGCCTCTTGAAGAAAATGAAAGAGGACAGTGAAAAAGTTGGCTTAAAACTCAACATTCAGAAAACGATCATGGCATCTGGTCCCATCACTTCGTGGCAAATAGATGGGGGAACAATGGAAACAGTGAGACACTTTATTTTGGTGGGCTCCAAAATCACTGCAGATGGTGACTGCAGCCATGAAATTAACAGAGGCTTGCTCCTTCGAAGAAAAGCTATGACCAACATAGACACCATATTTAAAAGCAGAGACATTACTTTGCCAACAAAGATCTGTCTAGTCAAGGCTATGGTTTTTCCAGTAGTCATGTATGGATGTGAGAGTTGGACCATAAAGAAAGCTGAGCACTGAAGAATTGATCCTTTTGAACTGTGGTTTGGGAGAAGACTCTTGAGTCTCTTGGACAGCAAGGAGACCCAACCAGTCCATTCTAAATGAAATCAGTCCTGAATATTCATTGGAAGGACTGATGCTGAAGCTGAGACTCCTATACTTTGGTCACCTGATATGAAGAACTGACTCATTTGAAAATACCCTAATTCTGGGAAAGATTGAAGGCAGGAGAAGGGGACAATAGAGGATGAGATGGTTGGATGGTATCACCGACTCAATGGACATGAGTGAGTAAACTCTGGAAGTTAGTGATGGACAGGGAGGACCGGCATGCTGCAGTCCATGGGGTCGCAGAGTTGAACACAACTGAGTGACTGAACTGAACTGACTGAACTTATCACTAGACATTTAGCAAGTTTCTAAGGTAATGTAGAAGAATGTGGGATTCTTGGGTTGAAGAAAGTGAAATATTTAAAAAGCTGTCATCCTCAGAATAGAAGCAAAATGGGTCCATCTCAGAGGCCTACCTTCACATCACTTCTTTTAATATCTTTCTACATTGTTTAACAAGCATCATATCCAAATAACAACTCTAAAAGCAACACTTAATTGTAGAAAGTATTATTTGGGGAATAATAGTTTCCCCACTACTCTCTCAAGTAGACTTTTACTCCTTTATTTTTGCAACCAAATATCTGAGGATTCCTGCTCTAATCACCCCTATCTTTGCTCCAACTTCTTCTGTCCATGACTGTACTTTTTTATGTTTATCAGATATCTCAGAACTGGCTGTCACTCACCTGTGTTCCTTATCTATCCAACAGCTCTCGCTCTGGGTGCATTGGAACCTCTATTATAGTCAGACTCATTTCTCTCTAGCTGCTTCTGGCATTTTAAAATTCTGCCCTATATATATATATTTTTTTTTCTATACCTTCTAAATTTGACTGCAACTTGTTCTCTTTGAAACCATTTTTCTTCCATTTAACACATCTTTCCTACCTCCTCTTACCAGCAAGTCCTCTTTTTAAATACATGTATTTAAGTAAAAACAAAAGTGAATTCACTTAAAAGAATACACAAGGAAACAATGCATATGTTGTGAAATGTAGCTAAAAAATGGGAACATCAGGCCAACATCTAATGTGTTTTAAAATATTTTCTAAGGCACCAGTTGAACAACTGTGTTAAAAAAGAACAAAAACAATTCTGCTTGTTCTTGGTGAGCTCTTGATGGCTCCCAATGATCATCATTTTTTTCTTTCTAACTTACCTAAGTCATCACGTCAGTAGTTTATGTATTATTTGTGTGGGAAAGATGTAAATTTATCCAACTTGAATTTTCCCCCCAAATATAAAAGTTTTGAAGAGCTAATGTTTTCTGTTTTAAAAAAAGAAAAAAACAGGAGGCGGTCCTAAGGTGGAGGAGGAATAGGACAGGAGACCACTTTCTACCCCACAAATTCATCGAAAGAACATTTGAACACTGAGCAAATTCCACAAAACAGCTTCTGAATGCTGGCAGAGGACATCAGGCACCCAGAAAGGTAGCCCTTTGTCTTTGAAAGGAGGTAGGAAAAAATATAAAAGATAAAAGCAGAGACAAAAAAGGTAGGGACAGAGATCCATCCGGGGAAGGGAGTCTTAAAAAAGAGAAGTTTCCAAACACCAGGAAACATTCTCACCAGCGAATCTGTGACAAGCATTGGAACCTCAGAGGGCAACATAACCAGGAGGAAAAATAAATAAATAATTAAAACCTATAGGTTACATGCCTAAAGGCAACTCCCAGCGGAGAAGCAGCACAAATGCTTGCATCCGCCACTAGCAAGCAGGGACTGGACAGGGAGGCACGGGCTGCATTGCTTAGGTAAGGACAGGGCCTGAATGCCCCAAGGGCAATCTGAGGGAACTAACTAGAGATAGCAACACAGACTGTAGGATAGCTTTCCCGCGAAAAGGCCTAACCTAAGACACTGCCGGGCCCACTCACAGAACACAGGACTGAGCAGAGTTAGCCCTCTGTGGAGGGGCCCATCCCCTGCCAGAGACAGGCAGGCGAGGGGAGCCAGAGCCGGAAGGGGGCAATTGTGGCCCCAGAGAGGCATCATCTACCAAACTGCAAGCAGGCTTCATTGCTAACCAAGACTGTTTGGGATTCTGGACGGTCGACATCCGCCAGGAGGGTCACAGCCAGAGATCAGCTCCCTAGAAGAGACACACGGCACACCTGAGAAGGCGCACTGGTTGTATACCCAGAAAACCGAGCCACAGGGACAGGGGACGTGATAAGTTGCAGCCCCAACTAGGGGCGACTGTGCTCACCAAGCACCTGTTCACTTCAGCTTCTGGGACCTGGGAAGGACACAAAACGCAGGCCCAATCAAGTCTGTGCCTTTGTGGAGTACCCAAGATCCTGAACCTGAGCAGCTTAGACCTGGGAAGTGCACTCAACCCAGGTCCCACCTCAGACAGTTCGCAGAAGAGCAACCTAGAGCCTGAGCAGTGTAGACTGGGAAAGCACACATGCCGTGACTGGGGGCAAACCCAGTGTGGCTGAGACACTGGGAACACTCCCCACACGTGTCAGTGATATTTGTTTGCAGTGTTCCTCCCTCCCCACAGCATGATTGAACAAGTGAACCTAAAAAAAGTGGCCACCACCGCCCCCTTGTGTCAGGGCAGAAATTAGACACTGAAGAGACCAGCAAACAGAAGAAGCTAAAATAAATATAGGGAACTGCTTTGGAAGTGACAGGTGCAATAGATTAAAACCCTGCAGTTAGCACCAACTACATAGGAAGGGGCCTATAGATCTTGAGAAGTGTAAGCCGGACTAAGGAACTATCTGAAAATGAACTGACCCCACACTGTCCACAACAACACCAGAGAAAGTCCTAGATATATTTTTACTATTATCATTTTTTTAACTTTAAATTTTTTTATTTTTAAGTCCTCTATTACTCCTTTAATTTTCATTTTTATAACCTACTATTACTTTGCAAAAAAAAGACCCTATTTTTAAAGCAAACTTCATATATATATATATATATATATATATATATATATATATTAATAATTTTTGTGACTTTGTTTTTTCCTTTAACATTTTATTTTTGAGAATCTAACTGCTACTCTAGATTTTTAATCTTTGCTTTTTGGTATTTGTTATCAATTTTGTACCTTTAAAAACCCAGTCTTCAGTACCCATTCTTACTTGGGAATGAGTTTACTGGCTGGATTGCTCTCTCCCCTTTTGGACTCTCCTTTTTCTCCACCAAGTCGCCTCTATCTCCTCCCTCCCCCTTCCCTTCTCTACCCAACTCTGTGAATTTCTTTGTGTGTTCTGGGCTGTGGAGAACACTTAGGGAACTAATTACTGGCTGGATCAGTCTTTCTCCTTTTGCTTCCCCCTTTTATCCTCCTGGCCACCTCTGTCTCCTTCCTCCCTCTTCTCTTCTCTGTGTAACTCCATGAACATCTCTGAGGGAACCAGACTGTGGAGAGCACATAGAGAAGTGATTACTGGCTAGCTTGCTCTCACCTCTTTTGATTCCCCCTCTTCTCCTGGTTACATCTATCTCTCTCCTCCCTCTTCTATTCTCTGTATAACTCCGTGAACATCTCTGAGTGGCCCAGTTGTGGAGTGCACATAAGGAAGTGATTACTGGATAGCCTGCTTGCTCCTCTATTGAATCCACCTCATCTCATTCGGGTCACCTCTAATTCCCTCCTCCCTATTCTCTTCTCCATGTAACTCTGTGAACCTCTCTGGGTGTCCCTCACTGTGGAGAAACTTTTCATCTTTAACCTAGATGTTTTATCATTGGTGCTGTACAGATGGAGAAGTCTTGAGTCTACTGTAAGAAAAATACTGAAAACCAGAGGCAGGAGGCTTAAGTGCAAATCCTGAGAACACCAGAGAACTCCTGACTCCAGGGCACATTAATTGATAGGAGCTCATCAAATGCCTCCAAACCTACACTGAAACGAAGTACCACGCAAGGGCCAACAAGTTCCAGAGAAAGACATACCATGCAAATTCTCCAGCAACACAGGAACATAGCCCTGAGCTTCATATACAGGCTGCCCAAAGTCACACCAAACTCACTGACATCTCAAAACTCATTACTGGACACTTTAGTGCCCTCTAGAGAGAAGAAACCCAGGTCCACCCACCAGAACACCGACACAAGCTTCCCTAACCAGGAAACATTGACAAGCCACATGTCCAACCCCCACCCACAGCGAGGAACCTCCACAATAAGAGGAACCACAAACTGCCAGAATACAGAAAGGCCACCTCAAACACAGCAATATAAACAAGATGAAAAGGCAGAGAAATACCCAGAAGGTAAAGGAACAGGATAAATGCACACCAAACCAAACAAAATAGGAAGAGATAGGGAATCTACCTGATAAAGAATTCTAAATAATGATAGTGAAAATGATCCAAAATCTTGAAAACAAAATGGAGTTACAGATAAATAGCCGGAGACAAGGATAGAGAAGATGCAATAAATGTTTAACAAGGACTTAGAAGAAATGGGATTCCCTGGTGGCTCAGACGGTAAAGCGTCTGCCTGCAATGTGGGAGACCCGGGTTCGATCCCCAGGTTGGGAAGATCCCTTGGAGAAAGAAATAGCAACCCACACCAGTATTGTTGCCTAGAAAATTCCATGGATGGAGGAGCCTGATGGGCTACAGTCCATGGGGTTGCAAAGAGTCAGACATGACTGAGCAACTTCACTTTCACTTTAGAATAAATAAAAGAGAGTCAATATATAATGAATAATGCAATAAATGAGATCAAAAACACTCTGGAGGGAACCAACAGTAGAATAACGGAGGCAGAAGTTAGGATTAGTGAGATAGAAGATAGAATGATAGAAATAAATGAAACAGAGAGGAAAAAAGAAAAAAATAATTAAAAGACATGAGGACAACCTCAGAGACCTCTGGAAAAATGTTAAATGCCCCAACATTTGAATCATAGGAGTCCCAGAAGAAGACAAAAATAAAGGCTATGGGAAAATACTCGAGGAGATAATAGTTGAAAACTTTCCTAAAATGGGGAAGGAAATAGTCACCCAAGTCCAAGAAAGCCCGAGAGTCCCAAACAGGATAAACCCAAGGTGAAACACCCCAAGACACATATTTAATCAAATTAACAAAGAACAAATATTAAAAGCAGCAAGGGAAAAACAACAAATAACACACACGGGGATTCCCATAAGGATAACAGTTGATCTTTCAAGAGAAACTCTTTAGGCCAGAAGGGAATGGCAAGACATACTTAAAGTGATGAAAGAAAATAACCTACAGCCCAGATTACTGTAACCAGCAAGGATCTCATTCAAACATGAAGGAGAAATAAAAAGCTTTACAGACAAGCAAAATCTGAGAGAATTCAGTACCACCAAACCAGCTCTTCAACAAATGCTAAAGGATCTTGTCTAGACAGGAAACACAGAAAGGGTGTATAAACTCGAACCCAAAACAATAAAGTAAATGGCAACGGGATCATACTTATCAATAATTACCTTAAATGTAAATGGGTTGAATGCCCCAACCAAAAGATAAAGACTGGCTGAATGGATGTATGTTGTCTACAAGAGGCCCACCTCGAAACAGGGGACACATACAGACTGAAAGTGAAGGGCTGGAAGAAGATGTTTCATGCAAATAGAGATCAAAAGAAAGCAGGAGTAGCAATACTCATATCAGATAAAATAGACTTTAAAACAAAGGCTGTGAAAAGAGACACTACAAGAAGGACACTACATAATGATAAAAGGATCAATCCAAGAAGAAGATATAACAATTATAAATATATATGCACCCAACATAGCACCACAATATGTAAGACAAATGCTAACAAGTATGAAAGGGGAAATTAATAATAACACAATAATACTGGGAGACTTTAATACCACATTCACACCTATGGATAGATCAACTAAACAGAAAATTAACAAAGAAACACAAACTTTAAATGATACAATAGACAAGTTAGACCTAATTGATATCTATAGGACATTTCACCCCAAAACAATGAATTTCACCTTTTTCTCAAGTGCACATGGAACCTTCTCCAGGATAGATCACATCTTGGGCCATAAGTCTAGCCTTGGCAAATTAAAAAAAAAAAAAAAATTGAAATTATTCCAAGCATCTTTTCTGACCACAATGCAGTAAGATTAGATCTCAATTACAGGAGAAAAACTATTAAAAATTCAAACATATGGAGGCTGAACAACATGCTGCTGAATAACCAACAAATCACAGAAGAAATCAAAATATTCATAGAAACGAATGAAAATAAAAACACAAGAACCCAAAACCTATGGGACAATGTAAAAGCAGTTCTAAGGGGAAGGTTCATAGCAATACAAGCTTACCTCAAGAATCAAGAAAAAAGCCAAATAAATAACCTAACTCTATACCTAAAGCAACTAGAAAAGGAAGAAATGAAGAACCCCAGGGTTAGTAGAAGGAAAGAAATCTTAAAAATTAGGGCAGAAATAAATGCAAAAGAAACAAAAGAGACCATAGCAAAAATCAACAAAGCCAAAAGCTGGTTCTTTGAAAGGATAAATACAATTGACAAACCATTAGCCAGACTCATCAAGAAACAAAGGGAGAAAAATCAAATCAACAACATTAGAAATGAAAATGGAGAGATCACAACAGACAACACAGAAATACAAAGAATCATAAGAGACTACTATCAGCAACTATATGCCAATAAAATGTACAACTTGGAAGAAATTGGCAAATTCTTAGAAAAGTACAACTTTCCAAAACTGAACCAGGAAGAAAGAAAATCTTAACAGACCCATCACAAGCACAGAAATTGAAACAGTAATCAGAAATCTTCCAGCAAACAAAAGCCCAGGACCAGACGGCTTCACAGCTAATTCAGCAAAAATTTAGAGAAGAGCTAACACCTATCCTACTCAAACTATTCCAGAAAATTGCAGAGGAAGGTAAACTTCCAAACTCATTCTATGAAGCCACCATCACCCTCATACCAAAACCTGACAAAGATGCCACAAAAAAGGAAAACTACAGGCCAATATCACTGATGAACATAGACGCAAAAATCCTTAACAAAATTCTAGCAAACAGAATCCAACAATGTATTAAAAAGATCATACATCATGACCAAGGGGGCTTTATCCCAGGGATGCAAGGATTCTTCAATATCCACAAATCAATCAACATAATACACCACATTAACAAATTGAAAAATAAAAACCATATGATTATCTCAGAAATTCAACATCCATTTATGATTAAAAAAAAAAAAAAAAAAACTCCAGAAAGCAGGAATAGAAGGAACATACTTCAACATAATAAAAGCTATAAATGACAAACCCACAACAAACGTTATCCTCAATGGTGAAAAATTGAAAGCATTTCCCCTAAAGTCAGGAACAAGACAAGGATGCTGACTCTCACCACTACTATTCAACATAGTTTCGGAAGTTTTGGCCACAGCAATCAGAGTAGAAAAAGAAATAAAAGGAATCCAAAGTGGAAAAGAAGTAAAATTCTCACTGTTTGCAGATGACATGATCCTCTACATAGAAAACCCTAAAGACTCCATCAGAAAATTACTAGAGCTAATCAATGAATATAGTAAAGTTTCAGGATATAAAATCAACACACAGAAATCCCTTGCATTCCTATACACTAACAATGAGAAAACAGAAAGAGAAATTGAGGAAACAATTCCATTCACCATTGCAGTGAAAAGAATAAAACACTTAGGAATATATCTACCTAAAAAAAAAAAGACCTATATATAGAAAACTATAAAACACTGGTGAAAGAAATCAAAGAAGACACAAATAGATGGAGAAATATACCGTGTTCATGGGTCAGAAGAATCAATATAGTGAAAATGAGTATACTACCCAAAGCAATTTATAGATTCAGTGCAATCCCTGTCAAGCTACCAATGGTATTTTTCACAGAGCTAGAACAAATAATTTCACAATTTGTATGGAAATACAAAAAAACCTTGAATAGCCAAAGCAATCTTGAGAAAGAAGAATGGAACTGGAGGAATTAACCTGCCTGACTTCAGGCTCTATTAAAAAGCCACAGTCATCAAGACAGTATGGTACTGGCACAAGGACAGAAATATAGATCAATGGAACAAAATAGAAAGCCCAGAGATAAACCCATGCACCTATGGACACCTTATCTTTGACAAAGGAGGCAAGAATATACAATGGAGAAAAGACAATCTCTTTAACAAGTGGTGCTGGGGAAACCAGTCAACCACTTGTAAAAGAATGAACCTAGAACACTTTCTAACACCATTCACAAAAATAAATCAAAATGGATTAAAAATCTAAACGTACTACCAGAAACTATAAAACTCCTAGAGGAAAACATAGGCAAAACACTCTCTGACATAAATCACAACAGGATCCTCTATGACCCACCTCCCAGAATATTGGAAATAAAAGGAAAAGTAAACAAATGGGACTTAATTAAAAGCTTCTGCACAACAAAGGAAACTATAAGCAAGGTGTAAAGACAACCTTCAGAATGGGAGAAAATAATAGCAAATGAAGCAACAGACAAACAACTAATCTCAAAAATATACAAGCAACTCCTGCAGCTCAACTCCAGAAAAATAAACGACCCAATCAAAAAATGGGCCAAAGGACTAAACAGACATTTCTCCAAAGAAGACATACAGATGGCTAACAAACACATGAAAAGATGCTCAACATCACTCATTATTAGAGAAATGCAAATCAAAACCACAATGAAGTACCATTTCAGCCAGTCAGAATGGCTGCTATCCAAAAGTCTACAAGCAATAAATGCTGAAGAGGGTGTGGAAAAAAGGGAACCCTCTTACACTGTTGGTGGGAATGCAAACTAGTACAGCCACTATGGTGAACACTGTGGAGATTCCTTAAAAAACTGGAAATAGAACTTCCATATGACCCAGCAATCCCACTTCTGGGCATACACACCAAGGAAACCAGAACTGAAAGAGACACGTGTACCCCAATGTTCATCACAGTACTGTTTACAATAGCCAGGACATGGAGGCAACCTAGATGTCCACCAACAGACGAATGGACAAGAAAGCTGTGGTACATATACCAGTAATGGAGTATTACTCAGCCACTAAAAAGAATACATTTGAATCAGTTCTAATGAGGTGAATGAAACTGGAGCCTATTATACAGAGTGAAGTAAGCCAGAAAGAAAAACACCAATATGGTATACTAATGCATATATATGGAATTTAGAAAGATGGTAACGATAACCCTGTATGTAAGACAGCAGAAGAGACACAGATGTATAGAACAGTCTTTTGGGCTCTTTGGTAGAGGGCGAGGGTGGGATGGTTGGGGAGAATGGCATTGAAACATGTATATTATCATATGTGAAATGGATCACCAGTCCAGGTTTGATGCATGATACAGGGTGCTCGGGGCTGCTGCACTGAGATGACCCAGAGGGATGGGATGGTGAGGGAGGTGGGAGGGGATTTCCAGATGGGGAACACATGTACACCCGTGGTTGACTCATGTCAATGTATGCCAAAACTAATACAATATTGTAAAGTAATTAGCCTCCAAAAAAATAATAATTTTTAAAAAATTAAAAAACAAAACCAAACAAAGAATGCAATATTTATTGCTAGTCCTTCAGGACTATGATTGGTATATTAGTCATTTCTATAAGCTGAGTCTTCAAGACCAACAGTCTAAGTTGATTTTAAGTAACCAGAGACTTCCCTGTAATCTCACAAATCAAAGATTTTAATTCCCTAATAATTTTTTTTTTTTTCCTGTTCTTGTAGTGTAGTATAATGAAAGTTGCTCAGTCGGGTCTGATTCTTTGCAAGCCCTGGACTGTTGCTTTCAGGCTCTTTTGTCCATGGAATTCTCCAGGTCAGAATACTGAAGTGGGCAGCCATTCTCTTCTCCAGGGGATCTTCACAACCCAAGAATTGAACCAGCATCTCCTGTATTGCAGGCAGATTCTTCACCAGCTCAGCTACCAGGGAAGCCCTCTTTCTGTTCTTACTAGTTAAAAATCTCCTCTTAAAAGAGAAGAATCAAAATAGGTTGGGTAGCTATGTTTTTAAAGAATGTCTGGCTTTAGCAACCTGATTTTCTTATTGTTCTTTTCTTAAGTATCTGTAATTATACATGCAATTATACTTAAAATAATTTAGGAAAGGTAATATCTATGTCATCACTTTAATGACCACACTAAACTAATGTATGTGTCTCCAGTCACCCTATTTAATAAAAAGAAAACATCTATCAGGTTTTTAATTATGTATTTGAAGAGTTTGTTTCTGATTATAACTCAGAGTTGGGTTTCCTATGGGATTTTATTGCCAGTCTCAGTGTTTTTCTAATGTTTAACACTAATATTTAATGTCTATTTAAATCAGTGTTTGCATTGGGGCTGAAATCCAAATCTGGCTTTCCTTTATAGTGTTCCATCCATCCTGGGAAAATTCTACCCACTTCAGGAAGATCTAATTATGTCAAGCAAAGTATAAATCAGAAAAATATTAATATATTTAACTTTTTGTTATACTTAAACTATGCCTAAAGAAAATTTGGAAAATATTTTAATTCATTTGAGAGAATAGTGTTGATGCAGAAGAGAGGTATTTAATTCAGGGAATATATTGCCGTTGTTCAATCACTCAGTCATGTCTGACTGACCAGGCTTTCCTGTCCTTCACCAACTTCCAGAGCTTGCTCAAACTCATGTCCATTGAGTTGGTGATGCCATCCAACCATCTCATTCTCTGTCGTCCCCTTCTCCTCCTGCCTTCAATCTTTCCCAGCATCAGGGTCTTTTCTAATGAACTGGCTTTTTGCAACAGATGATCAAAGTACTGAAGCTTCAGCATCAGTTCTTCCAATGAATATTCAGGACTGATTTCCTTTAGGATTGACTGGCTTGATCTCCTTGTAGTCCAAGGCACTCTCAAGAGTCTTCTCCAACACTACAGTTCAAAAGCATCAATTCTTCAGTGTTCAGCCTTCTTTATGGTCCAACTCTCACATTCATAAATGACTACTGGAAAAACCATAGCTTTGACTAGATGGACCTTTGTTAATAAAGTAATGTCTCTGCTTTTAAATATGCTGTCTAGGTTTGTCATAGTTTTTCTTCCAAGGAGCAAGCATCTTTTAATTTCATGGCTACAGGGAATATATAGATACTGGCAAAAATAAGCAAGAGACCATGGTGGTAAAGAATATGGATTCTGGATAAAAGTAAAATATTTAGTGCATAATGTAGCTCAAAATGTATTACTTTGAACAATTTATTTAGTCCCTCTGAAATGACAATAAGTATGATGTCCATAACTGAGATAGAAAACAGGATAGAAATAGCTTTCAATAATGGCAAGTAGATAATTATTAATATTACTTTTTAAATGTTTGCATTATAGAAGTCACTTTGAAGTTAAAAATGTATCTGTGCCAGCAAGTTGAAAACAAACAAAAAAAATGGTTTTACAATAATTCTTATCTTGATTCAGAGTTCAAAGAAACATGGGCAAAGAGGAATCGTGTCCTTCAACTGAATATACATCTATAATACCTTACAAAGCTCATAAGTAATAAAAGTTTGCAATACCTATGCAACATGTACAGTAGTCCAGGGATGATATAATAACAACACAGCATGCCTCTAATTTAAGAAAAAAGGACACAGCTGTTATTTCCATACATATCAAACCATAGACTGTTAAATCACATAGCTCACCTAAACTGACAAACCTCTGTGTGTGTGTGTGCATGTGTGTGTGTGTGTGTGCGTGTGTGCACTCAGCTGACTCTTTGTGACCCCATGGAATGCAGCCCACCAGACTCCTCTGTCCATGGAATTTTCCAGGAAAGAATACTTGAGTGGGTTGTCATTTCCTCCTCCAAGGCATCTTCCCTACCCACAGATCAAACTCTTGTCTCTTGTGTCTTCTGCATTGGTTGGCAGATTCTTATCCACTGAGCCACCAGGGATATCAAGAAGACTGTTGCTTATATTTAAATGCAGACTTTTCAAATGCCAGTGTCTTCATTTAAACATTATACACTAGGACCTATATATGCAGTGGAATCACTTATGGAATCATTTATTGAAAGCTATTGTTGAGGAGATAATGAAGTTCATGGTTGAGTAGGGACAACTGGCATTGTTTCTGAATTCACATAAGGATTATGCCCACAAATTAAATTTAAAAAAAAATTCTAGGAAAGACTTGGATCAGCCTAGCTTAGGTCCTATGATGTTCCGGGAGAAGCATATATGGAAGAGAGAACAGACCACCACATTAGGATCATCCTGTATCACAGGCCCAACCATGTGTTCAGGGAGGTCTGGGCCAGAGGTTGCAATCCTCGACTAAACCCTGAAAAACATTTCTTAGAAGATGTTTTTCTCACTATTCAAGGAAAGAAGTAACTTTCATCTACTTGTAGGGCCTCTCCTTACCTATTACATGTTTTGTGGATCAGAAAATAGTACCTTTCCTTAGAGGACATTGCGCTAAATGGTATGGTTTGAAAATTCAAGCAAGAGATGGACTTGGTACCACTATTTCCCCTCTCAATTAATTGTCTTCTGCAGTAACCCAGTTCTGAAACAGATGGAATGCTGGAAGGAGAGTACAAATTTGGGGAAAGAGAAGGGGAAAAAATCAGGTAAAGACTTGAGGACACAGACAAGTTCCTCCATATCCATCTTGGAATTTGGCACAGCACTCATTGCAAGTTTTCTAATTCTTTCTACATGAGAAATACTAACTCATGCAGGCTATGATTTGTCCTTTTGGGGAACTGTAGTAGTTTGTCAAACTACTCTAGGGCATTTCAAACCTGGAAGCTACATTTTATTAAAGGAAGACTGCTGGGGCAGGAGGGGAATACTTGGGGAAAACTGCCAGTTTCAGTCTTGTTCTGTACCTTCATTAAGTAAACTATATAACATAGCTATCTCACAGTCATAGTCATATACCAGGGCAATTAATCATATATTATGTGGATTGCCCATTTCTTTCAATCTCTTGCAACTGCACAGACCATTGAGATACATAAGCATATATTTGGAATCATTAGTCATGACTTTCCAAACCTGGCTATTTTCATAGGTAGATGAATCCTTTGGGATCTAGTGAAAGATGTGGTTTTTCCAATAGTCATATATAGATATGAGAGTTGAACTATAAAGAAAGCTGAGCGCCAAATAATTGATGCTTTTGAACTGTGGTGTTGGAGAAGATTCTTGAGTGTCCCTTGGACTACAAGGAGGTCAAACCAGTCAATCCTAAAGGAAATAAGTCCTGAATATTCAGTGGAAGGGCTGATGCTAAAGCTGAAACTCCAATACTTTGGCCACCAAATGAGAATAACTGACTCCTTTGAAAAGACCCTGATGCTGGGAAAAATCGAAAGCAGGAGGAGAAGGGGACGACAGAGGATAAGATGGTTGAGTGGCATCACCAACTCAATGGACATGAGTTCAAGCAAGCTCTGGGAGTTGGTGATGGACAGGGAAGCCTGGCTTGCTGAAATCCATGGCGTCATAAAGAGTCAGACAAGACTGAGCTACTGCACTGAGCTGAACTGGTCTCCCTTAAAGTCCATAAAGCGGAGTTTAAATAAATATGTCAGTTTAAATAAAATTTGATAGTTAACTATGACAATCAGAATACTGGACCAATAATAGCTAATATTAGGAGGAAATGGCAACCCACTACAGTATTCTTGCCTGGAGAATCCTGTGGACAGGGGAGCCTGGTGGGCTGCTGTATATGGGGTCACACAGAGTCAGACACGACTGAAGCGACTTAGCATGCATGCATGCATTGGAGAAAGAAATTGCAACCAACTCCAGTATTCTTGCCTGGAGAATCTCAGGGACAGAGGAGCCTGGTGGTCTGAGGTCTATGGGGTCACACAGAGTTGGCCATGACTGATGTGACTTAGCAGCAGCAGCAATAGTTAATATCTAGTTTAGGAGGTTGGATAACAGAGACTCAATTCTCTTTGAGATTATCATGATTTATTTTATGTGTTTAAAATATAAATATTCTTGATGGACTTTGGGTTTTTTCTTACCATAAAATAGCAGATGAAGAAATGGCTTAGGGTATAAACTAACAAAGGAGATTTCATCTAATACGTCTATCTGCTGAGACATCTTGAGCTGGTGATGGGAGGTGGAGGTGATGGTTCAGTTCAGTCACTCAGTTGTGTCTGACTCTTTGGGACCCCATGAACCGCAGCATGCCAGGCCTTCCTGTCCATCACCAACTCCCAGAGTTTACCCAAACTTATGTCCACTGAGTCGATGATGCCATCCAACCATCTCATCCTCTGTCGTCCCTTCTCCTCTTGCCCTCAATCTTTCCCAGCATCAGGGTCTTTTCTAATGAGTCAGCTCTTCACATCAGGTGGCCAAAGCATTGGAGTTTCAGCCTCAACATCAGTCCTTCCATTGAACACCTAGGACTGATCTCCTTAAGATTGACTGGCTGGATTTCCTTGCAGTCCAAGGGACTCTCAAGAGTCTTCTCCAACACCACAGTTCAAAAGGATCTATTCTTCTGCACTCAGCTTTCTTTATAGTCCAACTCTGACATCCATACATGACCACTGGAAAAACCATAGCCTTGACTAGATGGACATTTGTTGGCAAAGTAATGTCTTTGCTTTTTAATATGCTGTCTAGGTTGGTCATAACTTTCCTTCCAAGGAGTAAGTGTCTTTTAATTTCATTGCTGCAATCGCCACTGGTCATAGCAAACACCCTCTTCCAACAACACAAGAGAAGACTCTACACATGGACATCACCAGATGGTTAACACCGAAATCAGATTGATTATATTCTTTGCAGCCAAAGATGGAGAAGCTCTATACAGTCAACAAAAACAAGATGGGGAGCTGAGTGTGTCTTGGATCATGAACTCCTTATTGCCAAATCCAGACTTAAATTGAAGAAGGTGGAGGAAACCACTAGACCATTCAGGTATGACCTAAATCAAATCCCTTATGACTATACAGTGGAAGTGAGAAATAGATTTAAGGGACTAGATCTGATAGACAGAGTACCTGATGAACTATGGATGGAGGTTTGTGACACTGTACAGGAGACAGGAATCAAGACCATCCCCAAGAAAAAGAAATGCAAAGAAGCAAAATGGCTGTCTGAGGAGGCCTTACAAATAGCTGTGAAAAGATGGAAAGTGAAAAGCAAAGGAGAAAAGGAAAGATATACCATTCGAATGCAGCATTCCAAAGAATAGCAAGGAGAGACAAGAAAGCCTTCCTCAGCTATCAGTGCAAAGAAATAGAGGAAAACAATATAATGGGAAAGACTAGAGATCTTTTCAAGAGAATTAGAGATACCAAGGGAACATTTCATGTAAGTTCAGTTCAGTCAGTTCAGTCGCTCAGTTGTGTGGTATTCTTTTCGACCCCATGAATCGCAGCACGCCAGGCCTCCCTGTCCACCACCAACTCCCGAAGTTCACTCAGACTCATGTCCATCGAGTCAGTGATGCCATCCAGCCATCTCATCCTTTGTCATCCCCTTCTCCTCCTGCCCCCAATCCCTCCCAGCATCAGGGTCTTTTCCAATGAATCAACTTTTCGCATGAGGTGGCCAAACTACTGGAGTTTCAGCTTTAGCATCAGTCCTTCCAATGAGCACCCAGGACTGATCTCCTTTAGAATGGACTGGCATCCAAGGGACTCTCAAGAGTCTTCTCCAACACCACAGTTCAAAAGCATCAATTCCTCAGCACTCAGCCTTCTTCACAGTCCAACTCTCACATCCATACATGACCACAGGAAAAACCATAGCCTTGACTAGACGAACCTTTGTTGGCAAAGTAATGTCTCTGCTTTTGAATATGCTATCTAGGTTGGTCATAACTTTCCTTCCAAGGAGTAAGTGTCTTTTAATTTCATGGCTGCAGTCACCATCTGTAGTGATTTTGGAGCCCAGAAAAATAAAGTCTGACACTGTTTCCACTGTTTCCCCGTCTATTTCCCACAAAGTGATGGGACCAGATCCCAGGAAATTAGTTTTCTGAAAGATGGACTCAATAAAGGACAGAAATTGTAGGGACCTAACAGAAGCAGAAGATACTAAGAGAGGTGGCAAGAATACACAGAACTGTACAAAAACGATCTTCATAACCCAGATAATCACGATGGTGTGATCACTCACCTAGAGCCAGACATCCTGGAATGTGAAGTCAAGTGGCCTTAGGAAGCATCACTACGAACAAAACTAGTGGAGGTGATGGAATTCCAGCTGAGCTATTTCAAATCCTGAAAGATGACGCTGTGCAAATGCTGCACTCAATATGCCAGCAAATATGGAGGTGATGGAGATGATACAAAATAATTTATGTATAAAAAATATTGGATAAACCTGAGTGCTATTAGGGTTTGAATAGCTGAAGTCTTGCTGAATCAGACATTTTGAAACAATTGATTTCTGTGGGAATTTACATTGTCACCTTCAATGCTTGGGTAAATTAATTCAAATAATCAACTTCTTCAAATCATCCACCATTCATTACTTGAGATTTCTACCTGCATCACTCATATTTTACAAGAAGAATAATGTCATTCTTATTTTTGTCCTTCCTGTATAAAAATGCAGGAGCTCACTATCTATGATAATACATCAGTCACAGACTCTCTTAGTCACTACAGAATGACTCTGTAGTCAGCATGAATTGCCCTCATTCTGAGATTTTGTACAATGACTTTTGCTATCATATCTTAAGAATAAGAAGAGCTATTGTCAAGTTCATTATCTCAGCAGGGAATGTTTGTGATCATGAAACTGCCAAGCTTCATCAAGCTGTTCATGCTTTTTCCATTTTATTAACATGACCCAATTCAACTTCTCTTTGATGGTAATTCATTTTGATTCTAACTCATTTTAAAAATGAGCCAATTTTATTTTTAAAATCTTGTTGATTTAAACATATTTTAACACTTCCCGATATATAATCTTGTATTTTAGCCAAAAAAAAAAAAAAAAATTGAGAACCTCTTGACTCAGCAGTCTAAGGGGAAAATGTAAGAAAGTAGACTGATGAATATAAAAGTAGCACTACTTTATTCTTCTCTACTCTTCCAACTATTAACTTTCTTCTTCCATTCTTCAAAATCACTTATAATTAATTTCTAAATTGCAATCTTGGCCTAATCCAAACTACTTTTAATCCATTTACTTGACTGTGTCTTGACGGCATGCTGTCATACTTAGTACAAGTAAAAGTGCACAGTATGGTAAGTTAAGAAATAGATAATCCCTGCAAAACCGTCAGCTTTCATGAAACATGATTTATGCCTTCCATTTCTATGACATTGCTCCTTGCTAACATGGCCAGTTACTACTACCTTGTTCCATTCTCATTTTGCTTTTTCTAAGGCTTACTACAATGTCTTCTGACACATACAGAATGCTAGTGATAATATCTTGGCAAAAATTTACAGTATAAATCTGAAATATGTAATTTTGCTTGCAGGGAACCCACAAATAAAAAAAATAAATAAAAGTACTGCCTCCAAGGTAACTTTCAAATTCCACATTTTGAAATTCTGAATAAGTTTTTATCTGATAAGCAGGAATATTATCAGCAGCTAAGTTCCCAGGCTACCCCAAAATACAC
Source organism: Bos taurus (assembly GCF_002263795.3). NCBI lineage: Eukaryota > Metazoa > Chordata > Mammalia > Artiodactyla > Bovidae > Bos > Bos taurus. The sequence continues at coordinate 47,347,866 of NC_037333.1, read as the reverse complement.
CTAAAATACTATGCATGGCATCCAGCTCCATCATTTCATGGCAAATAGATGGGGAAATAATGGAAACACTGACAGACTTTATTTTCTTGGGCTCCAAAATCGCTGCAGATGGTAATTGCAGCCATGAAATTAAAAGACACCCTCTCCTTGCAAGAAAAGTTATGACAAATCTAGACAGCATATTAAAAAGCAGTGATATCACTTTGCTGACAAGGGTCCATATGGTCAAAGTTGCTTCTTCCTGTAGTCATGTATGGATGTTTGAGTTGGACTATAAAGAAGACTGAGCACCAAATAATTGATGCTTTTGAACTGTGGTGTTGGAGAAGACACTTGAGAGTGCCTTGGATAGCAAGGAGATCAAACCAGTCAATGCTAAAGGAAATCAATCCTGAATTGGAAGGACTGATGCTGAAGCTCCAGTACTTTGGCCACCTGATGCATAGAGCCAATTCATTAGAAAAGACCCTGATTCTGGGGAAGATTTAGGCAGGAGGAGAAGGGGAAGACGGAGGATGAGACAGTTGAATGGTATCACCAACTCAATGGACATGAGTTAGAGCAAACGCTGGGAGATGGTGATGGACAGAGAAGCCTGGTACGCTACAGTCCATGGGGTCACAAAGAATTGGACATGACTGAGCGGCTGAACGGCAACAACAGCTATGCTTTTGCATCCAAAAAGTGATGATAATTAGAAGCTTTGAAACACTAGTCAAAAGATTAAAAATAAAATTGAGATTGATTTTTCCACATATTTTAAATACTTATCCTGGAAAGAAATTTAGTTTAGAGATAAACCATGTAGTGGATGTATCAAAATTGAAACAGGGTTTCTGGACATTTAAAATTACAGAGCCATGGCATATAAGAGTTAGATAGAAACCTTAAATCTTCTGCACAAATTCAGGTATTGTTATAGCATCTTAATTCAGTGGAATTTTGAATAAAACAGTATAGAGGACCAAGTATAAAACTGAAACTTTGTATCACTACAGGAAGCTCCTAATTAGCTAGTAAGTCCAGGGACCTATCACTTTTGGGATGCTCTTGGTAAATCCTGCCATACTTTAAGCATCTCTTCCCTTCCTATCCACTATTCATTTTTAGTCTGTTTAAAAATTCCACTCATGACCCTGACAAGACTTCTAAGCCTTCCAAGACAGAAAACTTGATTTGAGTCTCAAATCATTTGGACAGTTGAAGGGGGTGGAGCTCTGATTTCACCTTTAATGGATCCCTCTGATGCCAAACACCAGGCAATGTGAAGAGTGTTCTTGCCTTATCTCATGTTTTGTTCTGCCCAGCTACTCTAACTTCCAGATGGATTAACCTTGGACATTCAATTGTTCATTGCTTTCCTGCTCATAAGAATGTATTAATTCAAGAGCTTATTAATGATCCAAATTGAAACCTCTTCTGACCTTATCTCCAACTTATTAATTGTACTATCTGTCCTGCATAATGGATTGATTCTGTACTAAGTTCTGTCTGTTTTCTATTATACTATAGCTAAAAGTAAATTTATCATGCAGAGCTTATCCTTTAAGACTAAAAATATGCAATGCAGAACTTACTTATTCTACTTGATGAAATGCATATATGAAAATATAATATCAAAATAGTAACTATTTTTAGAGCCTGTTTCTGAACACCCCGTCTTTACTGCCAGTGAGTCTTACAGTATACCATACTTTAAGTATTCTATGCAGGCCCATTTCATTTGTTTATGTTTAATTTTAGGAGAAGATATTGGGGGACACTTATAATATTTGTATTCAGATTACAAAAAATTAAGTCTTAACTTTGCAGCCTTCTGGCCTTGTGGATTTCAGTAAATAATTTAATCTTTACAACTACCAATTAGGTTGGTATTATTATCTCAATTAGAAGACAAGGAAACTAAAATTCATGCTGCTGCTGCTGCTGCTAAGTCGCTTCATTCGTGTCCGACTCTGTGCGACCCCATAGACGGCAGCCCACCAGGCTCCCCCATCCTTGAGATTCTCCAAGCAAGAACACTGGAGTGGGTTGCCATTTCCTTCTCCAATGCATGAAAGGGAAAAGTGAAAGTGAAGTCGCTCAGTCGTGTCCGACACTTAGCGATCCCATGGACTGCAGCCTACCAGGTTCCTCTGTCCATGGGATTTTTCCAGGCAAGAGTACTGGAGTAGGGTGCTTCCTGAAATGCTTCTGTGAAATTTCTTCACAGTCTTTAATATATGGGTCACTCAATAGATAAGCAGTTTGCCATTGTCCCCTTAAAATTCATATTTAGAAACCCTTATCCTTAATGTGATGATATTTGAAAATGGGGCCTTTGGGAGGTAATTAGCTCATGAATATAGAGTCCTCATGGTGGAGGCAGTGTCATTATAAGAAGAAATGAGAGCACTTGCTTACCCTGTCTGCTCTCTGCCATGTTGGGATACAATAAGAACAAGGCCCTGTGCATACCTGGAAGCGGGCTCTCACTAGACACAAGAATCTGCTGGCACGTTGATCTTGTATTTTCCAGCCTACAGAATGGTGAGAATTAAGTATTTGCTGCTATAGCAGGCAAAATAATTAAGATATACTCATTAACTAAGTATTAACTGACCAATTAACTCTTATTCAACTGACCAAGTTTTTTGTGAGTATTTATATGTGAGTGTCCCAGGGTTTAATTTTTGAATCACAGAACGCCTCATAGTCCTCTCTTCAGGAAAATGCATGTATTCAAACAAACACATTTGGTGGTAGACCATTAAATGGATAAAAATGTAAAAGTTCAAAGAATTGGAGTGCAACAGTTTCCTCAGCATTAACAGAGTAATTAAAATAAACTACCTAATTTGAATTCTTTCTGGGATCAAAATCAAATTTAACCAAATACCACAAATCAATGAGTATATACTATGGAAAAAAGTAATCATTCTATTGTATTCAGTTTTTTTTTTTTTTAACCTATTGCCATTCACATAACCTTAGCTGCATTGTTGGATTAAATAACCATATAATGACATAATCTCAAGAAATAAAATACCAATTAATTCAAGATAAATAACTCTCAAACTTTTTGGTTTCAGCATCCATTTGCTCTCTATAAATGCCCTAAGGACCTAAAAAGTTTTAACAAGTCAATTACATGTTATAATATACTTTAAAACTGAGAAATGAGTTAATATTTATTAATTCATTTAAAATGAGATAATAAAAATATATTATTTAACATACAAGCTCCTTTTTTACGAAAATAAGTATATTTTCCAAAACAAAAATATTATGAAAATGACATTTGTTTGTTTTTATAAATCTTTTTAATGCCTGACTGAAAGGAGAAAGCTGATTTGCATACCTGTTTCTGCATTTGATCTGTTCTGCTATTATATAACATTAACCTCTAAAAAATACTACTTTACACACATGAGAGAATGGGAATGAAAAATTCCAATAACACCATAATAATACTACAAAAATGGTTTTGACCTTGTAGATTGCTTGAAATTGTCTCAGATTCTCCAGGACTCCCCAGAGCACAGTTTAAGGTGAGCTGATATAGATTGCTTTCTCCCAACATTAAAATATTGGATTTAGTCTTTTCTATCTACATAATGACCACAACTCTTTGGATTATAAAGCACAAGCCTCTAAATTATAAGAAAGAGGAAGTGCAAACTTGTCTCCATCTGTTCTCAACTTCAATTCATGTCTGTCTTCAGGGAACAGTTTATTTTCAAGAATATCAGAATTTTATGGGCCCCTGATATGAAGTAACAAGATAACATTTCAAAACGTCTGTCTTGAACAAGTACCCCAAACTTACTGGCACCAACAATTCTATTCAGAACATTGAGATATAAATAAAATTAGCATTAATATAAAAAAGTCTATTTACCAAAATAATTCCATTTTCTGGAGCAACGGCTGCATGGTGCTGGAGTGGCTGTGAGGAGATACCCCATGTCCAAGGGTAGAGAAGCCCCAGCAAGATGGTAAGCGCTGGAGAAGCGTCTGCGTGGTGCTGGAGTGACTTTGAGGAGATACCTCACATCCAAGGGCAAAGGAGAAGCGCCAGCAAGACGGTAGGAGGGGCAAAATTAATTTTAGAATCAAACCCCATAGCCACCAGAGACAGTCAGAGGGATCAAACAAACCTTGTGTGCACCAGGACCCAGAGACCCCACAGAGATTTAGAACAGTGTTTGAATGTCTTCTGTGGAGATATGGGTCAGCAGTAAACTGCCACAGGGGCAGTGGCTCTGGGTGCAGCAGACTGGGTATGGTATAAGCCTCTTGGAGGTGGTAGCCATTAACTCCACCCTATATAGAACCACCAGAACTTACACAGGTATAGGGAAACAGACTCTTGGAGGGAACAAACAGAACCTGTGTGCACCAGGACCCAGGAGAAAGGAGCAGTGACCCCACAAGACACTGACCCAGACTTGCCTATGTGTCCAGGAGTCTTCAGCAGAGGCGTGGGTCGGCAGTGGCCTGCTGCAAGGTTGAGGGCACTGAGTGTAGCAGTGCCCTTTTGAAAAATGTCGACACTATCTTCATTGCCTCCACCATAGTATGGCCACAGTTAAATAACAGGGAGGGAACACAACCCCATCTATGAACAGAAAATTGAATTAAATGTACTGAGCATGGTTCCGCCTATCACAGCAAGACCCAGTTTCCCCCTCAGTCAGTCTCTCCCATCAGGAAGCTTCCATAAGCCTCTTATACTTCTCCATCAGAGGGCAGACAGACTGAAAACCACAATCACAGAAAACTAACCAGTCTGATCACATGGACTGCAGACTTGTCTAACTCAATGAAACTATGAGCCATGGCATGTAGGGCCACACAAGATAGAAAGGACATGATGGAGAGTTCTGACAAAATGTGGTCCACTGGAGAAGGGAATGGCAAACCACGTCAGTATTCTTGCATTGAGAACTCCATGAACAGTATGAAAAGGCAAAAAGATAGGACACTGAAAGGTGAACTCCCCAGGTCAGTAAGTGCCCAAAATGCTACTGGAGATCAGTGGGAAAATAACTCCAGAAAGAATGAAGAGAGAGAGCCAAAGCAAAAGCTACACCCAGCCATGGATGTGACTGGTGATGGAAGTAAAGTCCAATGCTGTAAAGAGCAATATTGCATAGGAACCTGGAATGTTAGGTCCATGAATCAAGGAAAATTGGAAGTGGTCAAACAGGAGAGGGCAAGAATGAACATCAACATTTTAGGTATCAGCAAACTAAAATGGACTGAAACAGGTGAATTTGACTCAGATGACCATTATATCTACTACTGTGGGCAAGAATCCTTAGAAGAAATGGAGTAGCCATCACAGTCAACAAAAGAGTCTGAAATGCAGTACGTGGATGCAATCTCAAAAATGACAGAATATCTCTGTTCATTTCCAAGAAAAAACGTTCAATATCACAGTAATCCAAGTCTATGCCCCGACCAATAAAGCTGAAGAAGCTGAAGTTGAATGGTTCTATGAAGACCTAAGAGACCTTCTAGAACTAACACCCCCAAAAGATACTGGAATGCAAAAGTAGGAAATCAAGAAATACCTGGGGTAACAGGCAAATATGGCCTTGGAGTACCAAATGAAGCAGGTCAAAGGTTAATAGAGTTTTGCCAAGAGAACACACTGGTCATAGCAATCACCATCTTCCAACAACACAAGAGAAGACTTGACACATTGACATCACCAGAGGGTTAGTACTGAAATCAGATTGATTATGTTCTTTGCAGCCAAAGATGGAGAAGCTCTGTACAATCAGCAAAAACAAGAATGGGAGCTGACTGTGGCACAGATCATGAACCTCCTTATTGCCAAATTCACACTTAAATTGAGGAAAGTAGGGGAAACCACTAGACCATTCAGGTATGACCTAAACCAAATCCTTTATGATTATACAGTGGAAGTGAAAAATAGGTTCATGGAATTAGATCTGATAGACAGATTGCCTGAAGAACTATGGACAGAGGTTCATGACATTGGACAGGAGGCAGGGATTAAGACCATCCCCAAGAAAAAGAAACGCAAAAAGGCAAAATGGTTGTCTGAGGAAGCCTTATAAATAGCTGTGAAAAGAAGAGGAGCAAAAGGCAAAGGAGAAAAGGAAATACATACCCATTTGAATGTAGAGTTCCAAAGAATAGCAAGGAAAGATAAGAAAGCCTTCCTCAGTGATCAATGTAAAGAAATAGAGGAAAACAATAGAATGGGAAAGACTAGAGATCTCTTCAAGAAAATTAGAGATACCAAGGGAACATTTCATGCAAAGATGGGCTCAATAAAGGACAGAAATGCTATGGACCTAACAGAAGCAGAAGATACTAAGAAGAGGTGGCAAGAATACACAGAAGAACTATACAAAACATATCTTCATGACCCAGATAACCATGATGGTGTGATCACTCGCCCAGACATCCTGGAATGTGAAGTCAAGTGTGCCTTAGGAAGTATCACTATGAACAAAGCTAGTCCAGGTGATGGAATTCCAGTTGAGCTATTTCAAATCCTAAAAGATGATGCTGTGAAAGTGCTGCACTCAATATTCTAGCAAGTTTGGAAAATTCAGCTGTGGCCACAGGACTGGAAAAGGTCAGTATTCATTCCAATGCCAAAGAATGCACCAATGACCACACAATTGCACCCATCTCACATGCTAGCAAAGTAATGCCCAAAATTTTCCAAGCTAGGCTTCAACAGTACATGAACCATAAACTTCCAGATGCTCAAGCTGGATTTAGAAAAGGCAAAGGAACCAGAGATCAAATTGCCAACGTCTGTTGGATCATCAAAAAAGCAAGAGAGTTCCACAAAAACATCTATTTCTCCTTTATTGACTACACCAAACCTTTGACTGTGTGGATCACTACAAGCTGTGGAAAATTTTGAAAGAGATAGGAATACCAGACCACCTGATCTGCCTCTTGAGAAATCTGTATGCTGGTCATCAGGCAACAGTTAGAACTGGACATGAAATAACAGACTGGTACCAAATAGGAAAAGGAGTACATCAAGGCTGTATATTGTCACCCTGCTTATTTAACTGATATGCAGAGTACATCATGAGAAACGCTGGGTGGAGGAAGCACAAGCTGGAATCAAGATTGCTGGGAGAAATATCAAGAACCTCATATACGCAGATGACACCACCCTTATGGCAGAAAGTGAAGAAGAACTAAAGAACCTCATGATTAAAGTGAAAGAGGAGAGTGAAAAAGTTGGCTTAAAATTAAACATTCAGAAAACTAAGATCATGGCATCTGGTCCCATCACTTCATGGCATATAGATGGGGAAACAGTAGAAACAGTGTCAGACTTTATTTTTGGGGGCTCCAAAATCACTGAAAATGGTGACTGCAGCCATGAAATTAAAAGATGTTTACTCCTTGGAAGGAAAGTTATGACCAACTTAGACAACATATTAAACAGCAGAGACATTACTTTGCCAACAAAGGTCTGTCTAGTTAAGGCTATGGTCTTTCCAGTAGTCACGTATGGATGTGAGAGTTGGATTATAAAGAAAGCTGAGTGCGGACAAATTGATGCTTTTGAACTGTGTTGTTGGAGAAGACTCAAGAGTCCCTTGGTCTGTGAGGAAATCCAACCAGTCCATCCTAAGGGACATCAGTCCTGTATATTCATAGAAAGGAACAGTTTTTGAAGCTGAAACTCCAATACTTTGGCCACCTGATGTGAAGAACTGACTCCTTTGAAAAGACCCTGATGCTGGGAATGATTGAAGGTGGGAGCAGAGGGGGACAACAGAGGATGAGATGGTTGTATGGCATCACCGACTCAATGCACATGAGTTTGAGTAGGTTCTGGAGTTCATGATGGACAGGGAAGCCTGTCTTACTGCTGTCCATGGGGTCACAAATAGTCGGACACGACTGAACGACTGAACTGAACTGAACTGAACAACCAGTAACAGAGGAGATTAAGAGGCACAAAATATATTGTTGCAAAATCAAGCTCTGAAAACAAGATTTTTAGAAATTACAGAGATGGTCAGGAAGGTAAAAGTAGACTGTTGCATTCTCTGACCATAAACTTGGTGACTACTTCAAGGTCATCAAAGCCACCTCTGTATACCGAAGTAGTCTCTTTTTGAAAGAAATGGGTAAGAAGGGAAATGAAGAGTGCACACCTTTTTAAGAATCAAAAGTATTTTGGGAGAGATGTTTGACTGAAGTCAATATGAAAATAGGAATTCCAGTTGTTAGATTGTAGCACCTGAATTTTCAATATTGCATACATAATAGAAAAAAGACATTTTGTTTTTATAGAATTGGGGTAGTTTCTAATAACTTTGTTCATGATGAAATAAGAAAGCATGATGTGGTCATTCACAAAGGGAAAGCAAGAAGCATCTTTCTAAAGTATTCAATTTTAGAGATGACATTTTTTAAATGTAGTGAAAAATTGCTTTGGAAAACATGAAGCTGCTTTAAAAAATGTAGAAGGGCATATTATGAGAAAGTGATTATACAAACAAACAAGAATAACAAACTAGGTAAGTGCAGTACAAATGTGTTCTTGAAAATAGGCAGTAAAGAAAAACAAATCAATATTACAGTGACCAAGTAACAGCTTTGATTTCTAGCCTTTTAACATAACTAAAGGAGATGTTTTGTTTTTTTTTACTGAGATATTGGTATTAGCAGATTTAATAATAATAAAACCTAATACCATTTTGTGAGCTTATTTTTCTAACATACTTTATAAAAACATTTTTTATTTCAATCATAAAATATATACCATATAACATATCAATAAAGTACATTATAATATCCAGATGCACCTTATGAAAATATTATCAATATTTTAAACATTTCAAATGTTATTAATATTTGAAATTTTTAATTATCAATATTTGAATCTCCACAGTAAATTCACTTGCTTTTCTTTATTTTCACCAAAAAAAATGTATTCACAAAAATAATCTTCAGTACATTATGTTTCTAAACTGTATATAAATGGACTATACATTTATGTATCCTAAATAATTATCATTTTTTCTCAATTTTTAAAGACTAATAAATATTTATATGTACTGATGGGCTTCCCATGTGGCACTGGTAAAGATCCTGCTTGCCAATGCAGGAGAGGTAAGAGATGCGGGTGCTATCCCTGGGTTGGGAAGATCCCCTGGAGGAGGGCATGGCAACCCACCCCAGTATTCTTGCCTATAGAATCCCATGGACAGAGGAGACTGGCAGTCTATAGTTCATAGAGTCACAAAGAGTTGGACATGCCTGAAGCAACTTAGCACATGCACATTAACCATAGGTTAATAGAGTTTACATTTACTAGGTAATGCTCCTCTCTTTCCCAAAATGCTTGAATTAATTTCTTTCCCATCATGAAAGGATGGGAGAGTAGAGTTTCCATGTCTCCACATTTGCCAACACATAGGACTTTTAAGCACAGCATTTTATTTTGCCAATCTATTGGATGTTTAAAGTGGTAACTTTTAATTTTAATGTGCATTTCCCCAATTAGTAATAATTTCAACATTTTTTTTACATATAAATTAGTAATTTGGATATTTACCTATGTGAGGTGACTGTTTAGTGCACTCAGCATTTTTGATTGGATTTTTTTGATATCCCCTGTTAATTTGTTGTATGTTTATATTGAATATGTTTCATACATAATCTCTTCAAGACAGGTGGCCTTAATAAACAAATCTATAAAATTTTTTAATAATGAGGTACTCTCAGTTTTAAAGTAGTTGGTTTTATTAACTGGCAGCATATTTTGTGTTTTAAGAAAACTTTCCTTAGCTTGAAGTCTCAAAGATATTCCCATATATTACCTTCTAAAACTTTATGTATTCCCTTTCTTAATTAAGTAGTTAGTTTATCAGGGATGCATCTGAGTAGGAATCAAATGTCTTGTGTTTCCCCTTCTGGATGCCCAATTATTGCAGCATTAATTATTGAAAACACTCTAGTTTTCTAGCTGCTCTTCAGTGATCCTTGTTAAAGGATACCTTGCTAAATATCAAGCATATTTAGCTTGCAATCTATTTCCAGGTTTTCTATGGTCTATACTTGTACCAATACTATTTGTACAATTTATATAGCTTTATACTATATCATGATATTTTGTAGAACAAATCCTCCATCCGTATTCTTCCTCTTTAAGACTATTTTGGCAAGTATTGACTTTTGCAATTGATTTCATATAAATTTGACAGCTTTCTTGTAAAACAGGTGTTGCAATTGGGTTGGGATTATATTAAAATTATAAATCAAATTGAAGAGACTGGGTATGTTTATAATCTTCTCTTACTATCCATATGTGGTATATCACTAGATTTATTCAATTCTATAATGCATCTCCTTTGGGTATAATAATTTTCTAGGAGTTCTTGCTCATTATGTATTTACTACTACACATGTCTTATTTTTGTAATATACTAATATTTATGAAAAACTGTTTCTACTGGGTTTTTGGTTGATATATATCAGATCAGATTAGATCAGTCTCTCAGTCGTGTCCGACTCTTTGCGACCCCATGAATTGCAGCACGCCAGGCCTCCCTGTCCATCACCAACTCCCGGAGTTCACTCAGACTCACATCCATCGAGTCAGTGATGCCATCCAGCCATCTCATCCTCTGTCGTCCCCTTCTCCTCTTGCCCCCAATCCCTCCCAGCATCAGAGTCTTTTCCAATGAGTCAACTCTTCGCATGAGGTGGCCAAAGTACTGGAGTTTCAGCTTTAGCATCATTCCTTCCAAAGAAATCCCAGGGCTGATCTCCTTCAGAATGGACTGGTTGGATCTCCTTGCAGTCCAAGGGACTCTCAAGAGTCTTCTCCAACACCACAGTTCAAAAGCATCAATTCTTCGGCGCTCAGCCTTCTTCACAGTCCAACTCTCACATCCATACATGACCACAGGAAAAACCATAGCCTTGACTAGACGGACCTTTGTTGGCAAAGTAATGTCTCTGCTTTTGAATATGCTATCTAGGTTGGTCATAACTTTCCTTCCAAGGAGTAAGTGTCTTTTAATCTCTTGGCTGCAGTCACCATCTGTAGTGATTTTGGAGCCCAGAAAAAATAAAGTCTGACACTGTTTCCCCATCTATTTCCCATGAAGTGATGGGACTGGATGCCATGATCTTCGTTTTCTGAATGTTGAGCTTTAAGCCAACTTTTTCACTCTCCATTTTCACTTTCATCAAGAGGCTTTTTAGTTCCTCTTCACTTTCTGCTATATATGTAATTGAGTGATTATTTTGTTTTGTTTTGTTTTTTGTATTTAGCAAGCCTGCAAAATAATTATAACATTTGTAATATGTGTTGATTTTTTGAATGTTCTATATAAAATGTAAATATAGCAAATTTGATTCTTCTTTATCAGTCCCTATAAATTTATTTACTTTTGTCATCTTACTGAGAAGGTCAGTGCTTCCAGTACAAAGAAAAATAAAAACATAAATATGGAACAACTTTTTCTTACTGATGAATTTAAAGAGAAACCTTTCAACATTTAAATTGAGTGTGAGGTTGGTTGCAGTTTCAAAATATATATATTTATCAGACTAAGAAGTTTATTTCTAATATCAATTTGCTAAAAATTTTCATGATGAACGATTACTGAAGTTTATCAAAAATATCTGTTGAAATAGTCACATGATTAAAAACTAAACTGCTAATAAGGTGCATTACTTTTGTTGGTAGTACAGTAAATTTTGGGGCTTCTCTAGTGGCTCAGTTGCAATGCAGGAGACTAGAATTCAGTCTCTGGGTCAGGAAGACCCCCTGGAGAAGGAAATGACAACAGACTCCAGTATTCTTGCCTGGGAAATCAATTGGGGTCACAAGAGTGGGGACGTGACTTAGCGACTAAAGCACCACCACTCGGTAACTTTGGGGCTTCCCCTTTAGCTTGGAAGTAAAGAATCACCTGCAATACGAGAAACACAGGAGACTTGGGTCGATCCCTGGGTCAGGTATCAGCAACCCACTCCTATATTCTTGTTGGCAAAATCCCATAAACAGAGGAGCCTGGGAGGTTAAAGTCTACAGGGTCACAAAGAGCTGGACATGACTGAGCTACTGAGAGCATGTAGGAACTTTTGCAAAAATAATGCTAATATATTTTTTAAAAAATCTTAAAAAAAAAAAATAAAAAAATCTTAAGTCTTAAAGTAAATATCATAAGGCCCAAATGGGCATTCCTTGCTGTATTCTCAGCTTTCTATTCTTAAATCTAACTGTAAACACAATACCTTTTCTTTGTGTTGTATAATGGAGGTGCTCTATTCATTTTACTAAAGAGATTTTTCAATTTTTCACAGACTTTCTAAGACATTTCTTCTGATAATTATAAATTCAGTTGATCATACACAAGCAATATGTTACATTATGATATTTGTTACATTGATATTAGTAAGATATGTGTTTACTTTTAAAATGAGCAGCTTATGTATGAGCACATAGCATTTGAATATATATGTTGGAAAGCCATTCTGTAACCACACATGGTTTCCTGTTACATTTTGAGTTGGAAATAGGTGGCCTTTCAACTTGTCAAAGCACGAAGGCTCAGTTCAGTTCAGTTGCTCAGTCATGTCTGACTCTCTGCGACCCCATGAATCACAACACGCCAGGCCTCCCTGTCCATCACCAACTCCCAGAGTTCACTCAGACTCATGTCCATCGAGTCAGTGATGCTATCCAGCCATCTCATCCTCTGTCATCCCATTCTCCTCCTGCCCCCAATCCCTCCCAGCATCATAGTCTTTTCCAATGAGTCAACTCTTCGCATGAGGTGGCCAAAGTACTGGAGTTTCAGCTTTAGCATCATTCCTTCCAAAGAAATCCCAGGGCTGATCTCCTTCAGAATGGACTGGTTGGATCTCCTTGCAGTCCAAGGGACTCTCAAGAGTCTTCTCCAACACCACATTTCAAAGCATCAATTCTTCGGCGCTCAGCTTTCTTCACAGTCCAACTCTCACATCCATACATGACCACTGGAAAAACCATAGCCTTGACTAGATGGACCTTTGTTGGCAAAGTAATGTCTCTGCTTTTGAATATGCTATCTAGATTGGTCATAACTTTTCTTCCAAGGAGTAAGCATCTTTTAATTTCAGAAGGCTACTTACCCTGTAAAAATATTATTAGTGCAAAATAAATTTAAAACATACATGAGTGCTGCATTTAATATGCTTATGGTACATTTTAAAATATATATGACTAGAACAAAGAGAGAAAGAGAGAAGGAAAAAAAATTTTTTTTCAGGGTCCAAAAATTAAAGCAGGAATCCAGATAGGTAAGCTGGACGAACATCTAGGGACATGTGCTAAAATCTGGGACAGGAGACGAACATTTTTTTAATGAATTGTAAATGCCTCACCCCATGTCATCATATGTCTTAGAGGATTAGCCTCTGAAAGCAGCTTTTACAACTGTTGTGTTTCTGTAATGATAACTATACTGTACTGGCCATCAATACAACTTAGGCCTAATGGTTCAGTCTGGTACAAGAATGGTTTAAAGATGTGCTGAGAGAATAACCAAGAAGCATGAGATGTAAAGCTCATAAAATATATTCCTGCATATGTGTAACTATTTTTCATTAAATTACTTGTTAAATTTAGAAAAGATATTTAATCAAATGAACAGTATGATTCTGCTGCTGCTGCTGCTAAGTCGCTTCAGTCATGTCCAACTCTGTGCGACCCCATAGACGAAGCCCACCAGGCTCCCCTGTCCCTGGGATTCTCCAGGCAAGAACTAGTCTCATCCAATTTCCTACACACTCAGAATAAAACAGAAATAATCTTAGAGCACATCCAGTTCTTCATTACTGCAATTTCATATTGTGTGCTTCTGAATAATACTATATATTTGATATAGTAAAAAATACACATCGACACTCTTTTAGTTAATTCAGCTATAATTTTAGGGTAGGTATTGGTGACTGCAGCCAAGAAATTAAAAGATGCTTGATCCTTGGAAGAAAAGCTATGGCAAACCTAGACAGCATAATAGAAGCAGAGACATTACTTTGCCAATAAAGGTCAAAAAGCTGTGGTTTTTCCAGTAGTCATGTATGAATGTGAGAGTTGGACTATAAAGAAAGCTAAGTGCCAAACAATTGATTATTTTGAACTGTGGTGTTGGAGAAGACTCTTGAGAGTCCCTTGGACAGCAAGGAGATCAAGCCACTCAATCCTAAAGGAAATTAGTCCTGAATATTCAATTAAAGGACTGATGCTGAAGCTGAAACTTCAATACTTCAGCCACCTGATGCAAAGAGCCAACTTATTGGAAAAGACCCTGATGCTGGAAAGATTGAAGACATGAGGAGAAGGAGATGACAGAGGACAAGATGGTTGGATGGCATCACCGACTTGATGGACATGTTTGAACAAGCTCCAGGAGTTGGTGATGGACAGGGAAGCCTGGTGTGCTGCAGGCCATGGGTGTTGCAAAAGAGTCAAATACAACTGAGTGACTGAACTGAACTGGTTGGTATCAGTCCTTGTAGATAATAATCCATCAGAGCTCAGATTTGTTGCTTTATGAAGGATGGGCTCATCTGATCTTTGTCTTTTGTTGGTGCCTCATTTCTAAAAAGACTGCATCAGTTTCTTATCACACATAGAGAAGTGCAAATTTAACTCTTTCCCCACATACCCTCACACTTCTGAAAATAATGAGCTTTGTTGTCATGCCAATAATCCCTGTACAAATATAAAGAAGTATAGAAACCAAGGTGCTGCCACACTGTTGGGCAAAGAATGTTCTGTCTCAGAAGTACCTACTGATGAAATCAGATACATTTGTTAAGTGGCACGAATGAGCAGATGTAGGTCTGAGGCCACTCAAGATGTAGAACTTGAATTTTTATGCTCCAAATGGGACTCTTTCAGATGCAAAAGCCCAGTGACAAAGTCTCTGAGTCTCCACTTTGCTTAGTTTCAAGGGCTGCTATGAAATATCATATGATAATTAGTTCCAGAACAGTAATAAGCTTTTATTTTTAAATGGCCTACATGTTTAATTTACTCGATAAACTGAAATATATCTGATCTTTTACCAGCCTGTGCCACAATAACAGCTGTTTTTTAAAGTCTCAACTGGGACAGTAGTTAAAAGTCCTTGCAAAGTAAATGGTGCACATTCAATTAAGCAAAAAAAAAAGCTAAAACAGGTATTATTTAGTGGGTTTTTAATTAGATGACTTCTATTAAATTGGTGCTCTAAAAGGGATTTCACAACCTCCCAAGATTATGCTAGTTAGAAATGAAACCATATAAATCCCATTTAACTCTGTCTTGTGAGAGTTCTCTTACGGGTAAGGTATTTCTCTGTCATCAGCATCCATATGCCCAGAGTTGCACCCTTCACTCCCTAAATGATACTCAAGAGGTAAAACAAGGTAGCTGAATCTCAGCTGGTAAATCAAAGAGACAGACTTTCTGGTCATGAGGCACCACAAATATCTAACCTTGCATGCCTGCAATTTTCCAACATCAGAGACACAGTGACGTGAGTCCATGAGTAAGACTTTTCTTGTTGGAAAATGTTATGAAGCAGAGAGAAAGAAAATTTAGTCCTTTCTCCACTGGGAATATTCACACCCTCAGTGGATCTTAACTTGTATTTCAGTAAATGGCCTTTCAAGTTCTATCCCCTGCTAGTCTTGCAAGTTTTAGTCCTTTTTACCATTGCTGCCAAATTTTAAGGTTTCAATTTTGGTGCTATTGAGCTTCTTATTATTTTCTAAGTCATCGTGTTCCTCTGTTTCTTGGTAATTTTTTTCCCACTACCTGGGATGAGCCTTCATGTGGTAACTCTTTAAACATTACATTAGCATCACCTTCCCCATGACACTTCTCAGAATACACATGCTCCTCCAAACTACTTCTCTCCTGACAGAACAAACCTCTTGTTTCTATTTGCCAAGTCTGTCAGGGGCACACATACTGTGCTTATTAATCTATGCTATAAATATCTGTTTCTTACAGTGGACTCTGGGATTTTTTTCAGTCAAGGATTTTATGTGATTCAATTATTTATTCCATTCCTTATACTAGGCACTCAATAAAAGTTGAACAGAATGAAATTACTAATATATTTCCCTCCTTTATTCTTCTCAATAAGCCTTGCTGATTACTGATTCTCTGCTTCAGGGACAGAAAGCAAACAACACACATACACACAAGTTGGTATTAAAGTAGAAAAATCATGGGATCTTGATTTTTATACCTGATTCCTGTTTTGGCTATGTCCTATAAATAAGACCAATAATAAAAACTTTTCTAAACCTCAGATTCCTGTTCTTTAAATAGAGATATGAGCTATTTTTGCTGCAAAAGTGAAAATGAAGGTATTAGTCACTTAGTCGTGGCTAGCTCTTTGAAATCTCATGGACTATAGCCCACTAGGCTCCTCTGTCCATGGAATTTTCCAGGCAAGAATACTGGAGTGTGTAGCCATTCCATTCTCAAGGGGATCTTCCTGATCCCATTCTCCTGCATTTCAGACAGATTCTTTACCATCTAAGCTACCAGTAAATCCCATTTACATCAAAGCATTGTTAATTAATGATCAATATGAATCTTATAGGACACATGGCCAAAAATTATTTATGTGCTGAATACTAGGCACTTTACACACATTTCCTAATTAGATTGTTACTACAAACCAATGCAATGATGCTTTTATCATTTTTGTTTACTAATGAGCAAAGTGCTATTTAGACAGGTCAAGTACATTGCTTAGTGGCAAATTAGGAGACTAACTCTTGAAATCACACTTCTAATCATCATAATAGGAAAAACATTACTGACATAAAGAGATTCTCTTTCATTGTATGCTATCAATCCCTATTGTATTCATTATCCCTCTGATATGTTATTAATAACTGTTACAATTAAAACAACATGAGGCTGGAAAACTGCAGGCCTGCTTGAATTACTTCATCCAAAGTATAATTTAGTGCTTAAGAACAAAAATGAGTGGCAATGTTTTTTCTTTGTAAGTGAATTTAACATAATAAAATTATCTTGTGATATATCCAGGAGAGAAAAAATAATTGGTAAAATAATCTGAGAAATATAATCATGATTGGTGTTTTAAGCTAACAAAAAATTGTACTAAAGGTCATCATTCAATTTCAGTCTTCCCGCCAGGGTAACTTAATATTAATAACTGAGAAAAGACATTTCTGCCTTGTATAAAGCATATCATCTGTTTAGCTACATTAAAGCATGTCTGTTTAGCTATTTTCAGAGTCCATGAACTCCATACTATGTCCCAATTACTAAATCAATTCCAAACCTCCTGCTCCTGTTACCGATGTGTCTAGGTTCTCTCTTTTCACTTTTTCTTTCCAATATGCTCCCTCTCCTCACTGAAATTCTCAGTGTATACAGTACTTGACTATATTTTATCTTCCTCATCTTTCAAGTCCTACTTTCAGATTCCTGCATTATACTAACATCTAAAAACTGATAATACCAGAGTTAAAACTAATAGTTTTTCATTAATTTTTACTTATTATATGTCACTTATATTATTAAGCATTTAAATTTTTTCTCTATTTTAATTCACTTTTAATCCTAAGAATTGAGTATTATTGTCATCTTATAAATGAAAAAAAAAATAGAAGTTCTATTTTCCATGGTTAAGAAACTGGAAAATGAGCCCTGGCCTGTCCCACTACACAGCAGAACTGTTACACTTTTGCCTCCCCTTATGATCCACTTTTACTGCATTCATGAAACAAGCATTGAGCATTTCTGTGATAGTATGTATGGTATTTATGTCATTGGTGATTAAAATATATATACTAATACAGTGATTTGGAGAAAGAACTCTAGATGACCAAGTAAGGGAGATAAAAGGAAACAACTAAACTATATCAGACATTCATGAATAATAATCCAAAACCTCCCCCACTGAGAATTCTGAAATATTTTCCAACTTACAAAAGAATAATTAGCATAGACACTGATGGCTGATTTTCTCCTCACCTTTCATAGTTTTGCAAAGAGTCAATATTGAGTTAATTCAATAGATGAACAGATTGAAAACAAATAACAGTGGGCTCTAAAGGCTCCCTATTTCTAAAAAGGGTGCTTTCTTGGCTAAGAGGCTCCCACTGTTGTATAGTTGTCTAGATTATTCCTCACCTCCCATGGTATTTATACAGGTTTCCACTAACACCTTCTCCATGGTGTTTTCAGTTCATCCTGAGCACTCCTCTTCAAGACAAAAATAGATCAGGGAGTTGCCACATTCTGCTATATCTCTCCTTGTAAATTTCCCCCCAAATAAAATATATCTTAAATCGGTACTACAGAAGGTCAATCATGTTTATATTTGTGTACCTTTTGTATGATCCCATCTATTTCAACAGAACAAAAATAACTTACTATTTTAAAATGCACTGTACTTTATACTACTACTTATCATTAATAATAATAATTACTTATCATTAGTATCATTAATAGTGATAGTTGCATTTTTTGACAGCTACTCACATCACTTCCGATATAAAAACAATCTTGCAAGCTGGTACTAACATTCATCTTTTCCACTGAGGTTTATAAATTTCAAGGAATTATGTTGTCATTCTGTATTCTATATTGAGAGCCTATTGTACACCAGAAACTGGTGATACAGCTGCAATATAAATAAGCATAACCTTTGCTTTATGGAGTGAACAAAAGAGAAAAACAAGCACTCAATCAATATAGTGAAAATGAGCATACTACCCAAAGCAATTTATAGATTCAATGCAATCCCTATCAAGCTACCAATGGTATTCTTCACAGAGCTAGAACAAATAATTTCACAATTTGTATGAAAATACAAAAAAACTCAAATAGCCAAAGCAATCTTGAGAAAGAAGGATGGAACTGGAGGAATCAACCTGTCTGACTTCAGGCTCTACTACAAAGCCACAGTTATCAAGACAGTATGGTACTGGTACAAAGACAGAAATATAGATCAATGTAACAAAATAGAAGCCCAGAGATAAACCCATGCACCTATGGATACCTTATCTTTGACAAAGGAGGCAAGAATATACAATGGACTAAAGACAATCTCTTTAACAAGTGGTGCTGGGAAACTGGTCAACCACTTGTAAAAGAATGAAACTAGAACATTTCTAACACCATACACAAAAATAAACTCAAAATGGATTAAAGATCTAAACGTAAGACCAGAAACTATAAAACTCTTAGAGGAGAACATAGGCAAAACACTCTCTGACATACATCACAGCAGGATCCTCTATGACCCACCTCCCAGAATATTGGAAATAAAAGCAAAAGTAAACAAATGGGACCTAATTAAACTTAAAAGCTTCTGCACAACAAAGGAAACTATTAGCAAGGTGAAAAGACAGCCTTCAGAATGGGAGAAAATAATAGCAAATGAAGCAACTGACAAACAACTAACCTCAAAAATATATAAGCAACTCCTACAGCTCAATTCCAGAAAAATAAATGACCCAATCAAAAAATGGACCAAAGAACTAAATAGACATTTCTTCAAAGAAGACATACAGATGGCTAACAAACACATGAAAAGATGCTCAACATTGCTCATTATCAGAGAAATGCAAATCAAAACCACTATGAGGTACGATTTCACGCCAGTCGGAATGGCTGTGATCCAAAAGTCTATAAGCAATAAATGCTGGAGAGGGTGTGGAGAAAAGGGAACCCTCTTACACTGTTGGTGGGAATGCAAACTAGTACAGCCACTATGGGAGAACAGTGTGGAGATACCTTTAAAAAATGGAAATAGAACTGCCATATGACCTAGCAATCCCACTGCTGGGCATACACACCAAGGAAACCAGAACTGAAAGAGACATGTGTATCCCAATGTTCATCACAGCACTGTTTATAATAGCCAGGACATGGAAGCAACCTAGATGTCTATCAGCAGATGAATGGATAAGAAAGCCATGGTACATATACACAATGGAGTATTACTCAGCCATTAAAAAGAATACATTTGAATCAGTTCTAATGAGGTGGATGAAACTGGAGCCTATTATACAGAGTGAAGTAAGCCAGAAGGAAAAACATCAATACAGTATACTAACACATATATATGGAATTTAGAAAGATG
Organism: Bos taurus; assembly: GCF_002263795.3. NCBI lineage: Eukaryota > Metazoa > Chordata > Mammalia > Artiodactyla > Bovidae > Bos > Bos taurus. The sequence continues at coordinate 47,327,737 of NC_037333.1, read as the reverse complement.
ATAACGACAACCCTGTATGGGAGACAGCAAAAGAGATACAGATGTATAGAACAGTCTTTTGGACTCTGTGGGAGAGGGAGGGGGGCGATGATTTGGGAGAATGGCATTAAAACATGTATAATATCATATAAGAAACGAATTGCCAGTCCAGGTTTGATACACAATACTGGATGCTTGGGGCTGGTGCACTGGGATGACCCAGAGGGATGGTATGGGGAGGGAGGAGGGAGGAGGGTTCAGGATGGGGAACACGTGTATACCTGTGGCGGACTCATGTTGATATATGGCAAAACCAATACAATATTGTAAAGTTAAAAAATAAAATTAATTTAAAAAAAAAAAGAAGAGATCTTGAATATAAGTTAAAGTCAGAAAGATGAACTGCATGGAAGGAAAATAACCCAGGTAGAGCAGTGAGCTAATTTAAAATTGTCACAGTGAGGAAATTTCTGGCAAAGACAAGGAAATCAAAACAAGACAGTGGGGCTGGAGTCTGGGGAATGATGGGAAAATGGTATAGATGGAATTTAAAAAAGATCCAGGAAAGATCCACCTCAAAAAGAGCTTTACCTACAATCTAAGGATTATTGATTGTATTATAAGGGTAATATAAAAAGAATTAAAAGTTCTAGTGGACAAATTAAAAGATCAGCTTTGCATTTTAACAATTTCATTTCAAATGTTTCATGGGGAAATAATTGAGAAACAAGAATTCAAGTTCAAATCTATCTAGCTCTAGTTCTTTTCATTACAACTCACTGCCTCCTGCATCTATTATTGTATTTGCTTTTCAAAGAAAATCTATGGAGTGGAATAAGCAGAATTATTATTCCTTTTTTTTTCACACATAAAAGAAATTGGTGAAGCTGGCCAAAACTTCCAGTTACAAAAAGAAAAAGTCTGGTAGGTCATGTACAGCATAGTGAATATAGTTAACAATTGTTGTTTAGTCACTAAGTCATGTCTGCCCTTTCTGTGACCCCAGGGACTATGGCCTGCCAAGCTCCTCTCTTCACGGAATTTCCCAGGCAAGAATACTGGAGTGGGTTGCCATTTCCTGCGTCCCATAGTTAATACTGTATTGCATATTTTAAAGTTGCTAAGACAGTAAGTCTTAAAAGCTCTCAACACAAGAAAAAAATTGTAACTATGTGTAGAATGGATATGAATCAGACTTCTTTTGCTGGTCATCTTACTATATACTTACAACAAATCATTATGTTGTACACCTGACTCCAATACAACTTTGTATGTTAATTACAGCTCAATAAAATTTTTAAGAATTAAGGGAGAATATCAAGATCTTCTTAATGCCAGTGACAAGATGATATAGTTAATGAACTAACAAGTAATGGCTTAAAGTTACCTTGGGCCTGCTCAGTGCAAGGGTTTGTGCTAAGCATCTTATGTTTGTTACCTCTTTTATTACCATGTTTATTACTCTTACAAAAAGAGTAATGAAAGGGGAAGTGTCGGTGAGGGATAAATCAGAAGCATGGGATGAACACACATATGCTATTATATACAAGATAGATGAATGATGGGATCTATATAGCACAGAGAATTCTATTCAATATTCTGTAATAGCCTATATGAGATAAGAATCTAAAAAAGAATGAATATATATATATATATATATATATATATACACATAAATGAATCACTTTGAGGTACACCTGAAACTAACAAAACAGTATACATCAACTACACTCCAATAAAATTAAAATATTTACAAAAAGAGTAATGAGGATTTATTCCCAATTATATGAAGAAGGAGCTGTAGCACAGAAAAATTAATTCCCCAAATTCAAACAGCAAGTACAGAGCTGTTTGATTCTAGATCTTAAATTCATGATCACTGCTCTTTTCTGGGTTGGACACCCTATACTGGATATTTCCTCAGCAATACAGCATTTCTATCAGTTTCTCTTGCCTATAGAGAAACTGACTGGCAAGGTTTATTCTTCCTTGTACAACAGTATGATATTAGAGTCATGATCAATGTTTACAGCAACAACCATTATGTGAACATTCTAAAACATAAGTTATTTGATGTGTATTATGACACATGGGATTTTTCATTCAGAAATTAAAGGTTTTAATCATAGACAATAAATGAATATTTACATAAAGTGATATAATATTATGGCTGAACATAATATTCATAAAGGTCTTTGAATACAAACGGTGTATGCTCAGTTGCTCAGTGATGTCTGACTCTCTGTGGTCCAATGGACTGTAGACTGCCAGGCTCCTCTGTCCATGGGATTTTCCAGGCAAGAATACTGGAATGGCTTGCTATTTTCTACTCCAAGGGATCTTCTCAACCCATGGATCAAATTCTCCTCTCTTGTATCCCCTGCATTGGCAGGCAGTCTTTACCACTAGAGCCACCTAGGAAGCCCACAAATGGTAAACAAAGTATAAATATTCTTACTAAACCTCTGAGACAAAAAAGCAAAGCAATCTTCCTTAACTACATTCTATTTTCATAGTAAGTATGTACTACAAAATTAGAGGTCCCACTGTTTATTAGTTTGAATTAGCATATAGTGTTTGGTTACATTCAGTGAGAAATAAGGACTTCTTGCCTATATATTTGAATACTAGTTGTTTAATAAATGTTCCTCAATTTTAAAAAAAATGTAGATCTATAATTTATTGCTTCAGTGCATACTGTATTACATAATTGGATTTTTGAATCAGCTTAAAATTTATCAGAGCAATAATTGCTATAAACAATTGTAAGTATATACATTGTTGTTGTTGTTCAGTCACTAAATATTCAATTCTTTGTGACCCCATGGACTGCAGTATGACAGGTTTCTCTTTCACTGTCTTCAGGAGTTTGCTCAAAGTCATCTGCATTGAGGTGGTGATGCCATCCAACCATCTCATCCTCTGTCAACAATAAAGTCTATAAACAATTGTAAGTATATACATTAATTTTAATTTAATTAAAATTTGTTCAAAGTTTTGAATTTTATTCAAATATTGAATGATTAGATGCTGAGGCAATGGTGTCTCCTTTTAAAGTCATCATCCTTCCTGGTCTGGTATGGCCATCCTATGACCAGGGGATGATACATCTAAGGAAAAGAAGTCCACGTGATGAATATGGAGGAGCAATTCTGTGAGAAGTTCCCAGATTGATGATATCTTTAAGCTCTTAAATTCTGAAGTCACATTCCTCAGAACTTTCAATGACTAAAATTAAAAGCACTTACTCTTTCACTGTTAATCAGGTTTTCTCTTACTGATTTTTGCTTTTTAATTAGCAGAGATACTGTGCCAAAAAAAGGGGGGGGGGTACTGAAATTTTAGAATCTTCAAACCAGAGAACATTAGTATCATTATTGAAAGAGACAATTCTCCGTGTTAAATGAAAAAAAAAAAAAAATAGTAGGGAGAATGTCACCTGAAGATAGCTACTTCCAGCTTTCCTACCTTCTTCCTCACATAGTGTCTTATCTGACATGTGTTATTTGGAAAAATGTTTTAACTTTTTTTTAGAAAAAAATTTAATGGATAGGTGAGGAGATCTAGAAACTGGTAGACATTCATGCTGGACCAGTTCCATCTCAGGGTTCAAGACTCCACTATTACGATGGCACAGGTCTACACTGAGTATTTACTCTTTACTGACAAAATTATAGATCCTGGCACCAGCTATAGAAACCTGGAATCATTCCTGGCTTCACAAGTGGCTTACCAACTGGAGCATGATGTATACCTTCATTAACAAAATTGGGGCATGGTATTCAATAAACATTCCCAACCACTGGTTCATTGTCTGTCAATTTCAATTTAGCCAGAACTATTTTTAGCTAGGGAGTAAATTGTTTCATACTGGCAGTCAGCTTGGTGTGGTGGGCATGCCAAAAGTCTTAATTAAGCAACAAAGAGCAGTATTATTTATATAAGCTTTAAAAAAAATGTAGTCTGGGCTTCAGGCAAACAATGCTACGAATTTTCTTGAACATCTTAGGAGTTATTACAAAATAAAAAGTCTCCTGACTTGGAAAATGATCCTTCACTGTTTTCTTTTTAAAATTATATTTTTCTTGATTGCAAAATCATGATATATGAACTGAATCATTAATACTTGGAGTCAATGGTTGATTTATTCTTTAAGAGAAATATCCAACAGAGATGCATTCATCACAGAAAATGTTTTCAGTCAAAACTGAAATCAGTGTTTTTAATGGTTTAATGAGTAGCTTCCCTGATGGTTTTATTACTATTTCTCCTCTTTCTTCATGCAACTCAAGAGTTTCTTAACCTAGGGCCAATGAATACTCTTAAAGGAAAATGAATTCCCTGATGATGAATGCCAAATTCAAGATGTAGGAGTCATAGATTTATTCTGATTCTCAAAGCAGTTATCTGTACTAACAATAAAAAGTTAATACATGGTGTTCTATCCTCTTCTGGAATATTTTAGCGCTTCTGTGGTTTTAATGAATATACTCATACCTTCTAAATATGTATCCACATATAGCACTCTAACCTGATTAACAGTTTTATAGACCCTCAAAGGAAAATACTGAAAACATTTATAAATGAATAAATGAAATGATTTATAATTCTATTAAACTCACTATTCCTATTATGTTTGTTACCCTATCTTCTACCAAGTTGCTAAATTCACAAACCAAGAAAAATATATCCTCAAATCTTTCTCCTTCATCTATCTCTCTTTCACACACACACACACACGAAGTTCTGTGTTTGATAACCATTACACACATGACAAATTTATCTTTTTCTCTCATTGTCATTTTTCTAATTCAAATCCTAGCATTGTCCTGCAAGGACCCGTGCAGTAGCCTCCAGATTAGTCTCCCTCCCCCTGGTACTGCATTCTCTATTAAATTCAATCTCCATACAGCTATATGTATGTCCATACAGCTATATACAGTCTGAGGTAAGGAGCAGCAGCTGCACTTTGCTGGAGCAGCCATGAAGAGAGACCCTGCATCCAAGGTAAGAGAAAACCAGGTAGGATGGTAGGCACTGAGAGAGTGGATCAGGGCGCAGACAGACTGAAACTACAGTCACGGACAACTAGCCAATCTGATCACATGGACCACAGACTGGTCTAACTCACTGAAACTAAGCCATGCCGTATGGGGCCATCCAAGATGGACGGGTCATGGTGGAGAGGGCTGACAGAATGTGGTCCACTGGAGAAGGGAATGGCAAACCACTTCAGTATTCTTGCCTTGAGAACCCCATGAACAGTATGAAAAGACAAAAAGATAGGATACTGAAAGATGAAATCCACAGGTGAGTAGGTGCCCAAATTCTACTGAAGATGAGTGGAGAAATAACTCCAGAAAGAATGAAGGGATGGAGCCAAAGCAAAAACAACACCAGTTGGGAATGAGACTGGTTATAGAAGCAAGGTCCAATACTGTAAAGAGCAATATTGCATAGGAACCTGGAATGTCAGGTCCATGAATCAAGGCAAATTGGAAGTGGTCAAACAGGAGATGGCAAGAGTGAATGTCAACATTCTAGGAATCAGTGAACTAAAATGGACTGGAATGGGTGAATTTAACTCAGATGACCATTACATCTACTACTGTGGGCAGGAATCACTTAAAAGATATGGAGTAGCCATCATGGTCAACGAAAGAGTCTGAAATGCAGTACTTGGATGCAATCTCAAAAATGACAGAATGATCTCTGTTCGTTTCCAAGGCAAACCATTCATTATCACGGTAATTCAAGTCTATGCCCGGACCAGTAATGCTGAAGAAGCTGAAGTGGAACAGTTCTGTGAAGACCTACAAGACTTTCTAGAACTAACACCCAAAAAATGTGTCCTTTTCATTATAGGGAACTGGAATACAAAAGTAGGAAGGAAAGAAACACCTGGAGTAACAGGCAAATTTGGCCTTGGAGTACAGAATGAAGCAGGGCAAAGGCTTATAGAGTTCTACCAAGAGAATGCACTGGTCATAGCAAACACCCTCTTCCAACAACACAAGAGAAGACTCTACACATGGACATCACCAGATGATCAACACTGAAATCAGATTGATTATACTCTTTGCAGCCAAAGATGGAGAAGCTCTATACAGTCAGCAAAAACAAGGCCAGGAGCTGACTGTGGCTTAGATCATGAACCCCTTATTGCCAAATTCAGACTGAAATTGAAGAAAGTAGGGAAAACCAGTAGACCATTCAGGTATGACCTAAATCAAATACCTTATGACTATACAGTGAAAGTGAGAAATAGATTTAAGGGACTAGATCTGATAGACAGACTGCCTGATGAACTATGGATGGAGGTTTGTGACATTGTACAAGACAGGAATCAAGACCATCCCCAAGAAAAAGAAACGCAAAAAAGCAAAATGGCTGTCTGAGGAGGCCTTACAAATAGCTGTGAAAAAATGGGAAGTGAAAAGCAAGGAGAAAAGGTAAGATATACCCATTTGAATGCAGAGTTCCAAAGAATAACAAGGAGAGATAAGAAAGTCTTCCTCGGCGATCAATGCAAAGAAATAGAGGAAAACAATAGAATGGGAAAGACTAGAGATCTCTTCAAGAAAATCAGAGATACCAAGGGAATATTTCATGCAAAGATGGGCTCAATAAAGGACAGAAATGGTATGGACTTAACAAAAGCAGAAGATATTAAGAAGAGGTGGCAAAAATACACAGAAGAACTGTACAAAAAAGATCTTCATGGCCCAGATACTCATGACGGTGTGATCACTCACCTAGAGCCAGACATCCTGGTATGTGAAATCAAGTGGGCCTTAGGAAGCATCACTATGAACAAAGCTAGTGGAGGTGATGGAATTCCAGTTGAGCTATTTCAAATCCTGAAAGATGATGCTGTGAAAGTGCCACACTCAATATGACAGCAAATATGGAAAATTCAGCAGTGGCCACAGGACTGGGAAAAGTCAGTTTTCATTCCAATCCCAAAGAAAGGCAATGCCAAAGATGCTCAAACTACTGCACAATTGCACTCATCTCACACGCTAGTAAAGTAATGCTTAAACTTCTCCAAGCCAGGCTTTAGCAATACGTGAACCGTGAACTTGCAGATGTTCAAGCTGGTTTTAGAAAAGGCAGAGGAACCAGAGATCAAATTGCAAACATCCGATGGACCATCGAAAAAGCAAAAGAGTTACAGGAAAACATATATTTCTGCTTTATTGACTATGCCAAAGCCTTTGACTGTGTAGATCACAATAAACTGTGGAAAACTCTGAAAGAGATGGGTATACCAGACCTGTCTCTTGAGAAACCTATACGCAGGTCAGGAAGCAACAGTTAGAGCTGGACAAGGAACAACAGACTGGTTCCAAATAGGAAAAGGGGTACCTCAAGGCTGTATATGTCACCCTGCTTCTTAACTTTTATGCTGAGTACATCATGAGAAACACTGGGCTGGAGGAAGCACAAGCTGGAATCAAGATTTCCAGGAGAAATTTCAATAACCTCAGATATGCAAGTGACACCACCCTCGTGGCAAAAAGTGAAGAAGAACTAAAGAGCCTCTTGATGAAAATGAAAGAGGAGAGTGAAAAAGTTGGCTTAAAGCTCAACATTTAGAAAACTAAGATCATGGCATCTGGTCCTATCACTTCATGGCATATTGATGGGAAAACAGTGGAAACAGTGGTTGGCTTTATTTTTCTGAGCTCCAATATCACTGCAGATGGTGATTGCGGCTATGAAATTAAAAGATTCTCACTCCTTGGAAGGAAAGTTATGACCAACCTAGACAGCATATTAAAAAGCAGAGACATTGCTTTGCCAACAAAGGTCCATCTAGTCAAGGCTATGGTTCTTCCAGTGGTCATGTATGGATGTGAGTGTTGGACTGTGAAGAAAGCTGAGCACCAAAGAATTGATGCTTTTGAACTGCGGTGTTAGAGAAGACTCTTGAGAGTCCCTTGGACTGCAAGGAAATCCAACCAGTCCATCCTAAAGGAGATCATTCCTGGGTGTTCATTGGAAGGACTGATGTTGAGGATGAAACTCCAATACTTTGGCCACCTGATCCCAAGAGTGGACTCATTTGAAAAGACCCTGATCTAAGAAAGATTGAGGGCAGGAGGAAAAGTGGCGACAGAGGTTGAGATGGTTGGATGGTATCATTGACTCGATGGACATGGGTTTGGGTGGACTCCAGGAGTTGGTGATGGACAGAGAGGCCTGGCATGCTATGGTACATGGGGTCACAAAGAGCCAGAAACAACTGAGTGACTGAACTGACTGACTGACTGAACTGACTGACTGACTGACTGATACAGCTATATGCATGATATTGCCAAAATATAAATCTGATTATCCCATTCCTTAGCTAACTATGTGTTCATGACTATCTTCATTTATAGGATAACTTGAAATTAGTTGCCATGGAATGCAAAGCTTTCATGATGTGATGCCTGCCTTAGGATTACTTCATCTACCACTAGCCCCAGTGCCTACTACACTGCCTATCTAAATAGCATTCTTTATCTAACTAGTTTCAATTCTATCTCTGTCTTCCATCACATTCCTATAAATACTAGATTCTTTAGCAATTTCAAACTAAAATGGATTTCCTAAACAAGTTAATATTTCTCTACTACATGTCTTTCTATATGACACGGACTCCCTTTACAATGGCTTTGAGTAGCCTGGATCAAGAAATAACAATCACTTTCCTGCTCTGATATCCGTGATAACAGCATCTGCTGCTGCTGCTGCTGCTGCTGCTGCTAAGTTGCTTCAGTAATGTCCGACTCTGTGCGACCCCATAGATGGCAGCCTACCAGGCTCCCCCATCCCTGGGATTCTCCAGGCAAGAACACTGGAGTGGGTTGCCATTTCCTTCTCCAATGCATGAAAGTGAAAAGTGAAAGTGAAATCGCTCAGTCGTGTCTGACTCTTAGCGACCCCATGGACTACAGCCTACCAGGCTCCTCCGTCCATGGGATTTTCCAGGCAACAGTACTGGAGTGGGGTGCCATTGCCTTCTCCATAACAGCATCTGAGATCACCCTTAACTACCTTTTCCCTATCTTTTCATATGATCTGGTTCAAATCTTTACTGTACTCTTTATAAAGTACCTGCTATCTTCCCCAATAAACTGAGATTTTATGAGTGGCCCTGATTTTTACTTATCCTTTTTCAATCTTGTGTAGTCCATAGAAATGACTCAATAAAGGTTCTGGAATAATAGAAAAAAATACAGGGGCATGAAACATGTATGTACAATGGAACCTCAATTGTATCCTTTGCCAAAAGATCACCTAAGCCATCATCACTTAGGTTTGGATTTCTTCCCAAATAAATCACTTTAAAATAGAAAGAGACATGAATTAATAAACTCTAAATTCATATTTACTTAGTAAGCTTGTAAACATACCCATGTATTTTCCTTCAACTTTTATCATACTGAAACAAAAACAAAATTAGGATAATCTGCATTTCATAAGCTACCTTCTATCTCAGTTCATTTTTTAAAGATACTGAAACACACACACACATGAGCACACACATACACACATACGTAAATATGAAGAGAGAAAATGAGGGAAAATCGCTATATTTGTTTTTGCTTTTCTTATTTTAAGAATTTCACTAACTTTGTTCAGGGAAAAAGAAATCAGTTAAATTTTGCAAAGCCAAAAATTATGAGAAACAAATTTTGAGTAATGCATTTTAGTTATTTTTAAAATATCCAGGCAATTTACTGCTCTATAAAATTTACTCAAAATGCAGGCTTATCAGGAGAAACTATTTTCTGTCCTCTTTATTTCTTATCAGACACTTCCTGAACTTTTATATAGCATTTTAATTTTCTATGGGCTCAGCAGTAATTCTAAGAGTAAAGCATTTCACATTTAAAGCTTGCCTTTCATTCTTGTTCTCATTTTTGAGAGGACACAGGGCTTTAAATTAGAAAATACAACCTTAGTTAAAAAACCTATTGATACTGACAAAAATAACAGTAAGAGAAAGTTGGGTTTTCCACCTATCATGTTTGAATGCAATCCAGTTGGAAGAATTTTCTTTTCTTAAGGGCAACTAACCAGCAGGTTTTATACTGATACATCCTGGAAACATAAATTTAAGTTCGGCACTTATACTCTACAATGCACCTAATTCCTCTAGGTCCCAGGACAAAGCTTCATTTGAGATTTGCATAATCCATCACTAATAAAAGATCACTCAGAGGCAGAAGCTGTAGGAACCCAATGTGAAGGCATTTCTTATTCACCGTGAATTGTGAACTTGGCATTTGCTTATATTTAATAATAAAGTGGCATTAAACCTTTATTACTACATCTAGAAACATCCTGAAATTACCATATTTATGAAATTCTGTCATATATGCTAATTTGAGTTAGCCAATATTTATTAATTTGGTTTATTTAATAACCATTTCCTGGGCTCCTGTTAGCTGGCAAGCACCTCAGTTATGTCCTGATATCAGTGGTTACTATGAGACAGGCCTTAAGCTCTAGAATCTCATACGCTAAGAAGAATGCTATATATCTCTATATCTCTACCTCCATCTACAGCAAAGTGTGCTAGCAGAGCAAGTGAATTGCAAAAAAAACCTCCATACAGGTGCTTGACTCAGAGTAGAAGTAAAATATGGATATGGGGGATAATGACACACAATATTTACCAAAAACTCTCTGAGAACCAGCTGATGTGATAAACATTACATTGTACAGTTTCATCCTCTGGGATTTCTTCTGCTTTTTTAGGAGAACACAGAGATCTATGGGCATGAGATTCCTCTAGTGCACAGGTAAGCTAAAAGGACTGTGTTTTAGCTGTTATATGAAATGAGAGATAACAACAGAATAAGTAGAATTAGGGTCCTGGCTGTTTCTGCTTTATTGACTATGCCAAAGCTTCTGACGGTGTGGATCACAACAAAATGTGGAAAATTTTTAAACAGATGGGAATACCAGACCACCTGACCTGCCTCCTGAGAAGTCTGTATGCAGGCCAAGAAGCAACAGTTATAACTGGACATGGAAAAACTGACTGGTTCCACATTGGGAAAGGAGTAGGTCATGGCTGTATATTGTCACCCTGCTTGTTTAATTTACATGCAGAGTTCAGTTCAGTTCAGTTGCTCAGTCGTATCCAACTCTTTGTGACCCCATGAATCGCAGCACGCCAGGGCCTCCCTGTCCATCACCAACTCCCGGAGTTCACTCAGACTCACATCCATCGAGTCAGTGATGCCATCCAGCCATCTCATCCTCTGTCGTCCCCTTCTCCTCCTGCCCCCAATCCTTCCCACCATCAGTGTCTTTTCCAATGAGTCAACTCTTTGCATGAGGTGGCCAAAGTATTGGAGTTTCAGCTTCAGCCTCGGTCCTTCCAATGAACACCCAGGACTGATCTCCTTTAGGAGGACTGGTTGGATCTCCTTGCAGTCCAAGGGATTCTCAAGAGTCTTCTCCAACACCACAGTTCGAAAGCATCAATTCTTCGGCACTCAGCTTCTTCACAGTCAAACTCTCACATCCATACATGACCACAGAAAAAACCATAGCCTTGACTAGACAGACCTTTGTTGGCAAAGTAATGTCTTTGCTTTTTAATATGCTGTCTAGGTTGGTCATAACCTTCCCTCCAGAAGTAAGCATCTTTTAATTTCATGGCTTGCAATCACCATCTGTAGTGAATTTGAGCCCCCCAAAAAATAAAATCTGACACTCTTTCCACTGTTTCCCCATCTATTTCCCATGAAGTGATGAGACCAGATGCCATAATCTTCATTTACTGAATGTTGAGCTTTAAGCCAACTTTTTCACTCTCCTCTTTCACTTTCATCAAGAAGCTTTTTAGTTCCTCTTCATTTTCTGCCATGAGGGTGGTGTCATCTGCATATTTGAGGTTATTGATATTTCTCCCAGCAATCTTGATTCCAGCTTGTGCTTCCTCCAGCCCAGCGTTTCTCATGATGTACTCTGCATATAAGTTAAAGAAGCAGGGTGACAATATACAGCCTTGACATACTCTTTTCCTATCTGTAACAAGTCTGTTGTTCCATGTCCAGTTGTAACTGTTGCTTCCTGACCTGCATATATGTTTCTCAAGAGGCAGGTCAGGTGGTCTGATATTCCCATGTCTTTCAGAATTTTCTTTTTTAATTAATTTATTTATTTTTATTTTTTTAATTTAATTTTATTTTTAAACTTTACAATATTTTATTAGTTTTGCCAAATATTGAAATGGATCCACCACAGGTATACATGTGTTCCCCATCCTGAACCCTCCTCCCTCCTCCCTCCCCATACCATCCCTCTGGGTCGTTTCAGTGCACCAGCCCCAAGCATCCAGTATAGTGCATCGAACCTGGACTGGCAACTCGTTTCACACATGATATTATACATGTTTCAATGCTATTCTCCCAAATCTTCCCACCCTCTCCCTCTCCCACAGAGTCCATAAGACTCTTCTATACATCAGTGTCTCTTTGGTACACAGGGTTATTGTTACCCTCTTTCTAAATTCCATATATATGCGTTAGTATACTGTATTGGTGTTTTTCTTTCTGGCTTACTTCACTCTGTATAATAGGCTCCAGTTTCATCCACCTCATTAGAACTGATTAAAATGTATTCTTTTTAATGGCTGAGTAATACTCCATTGTGTATATGTACCACAGCTTTCTTATCCATTCATCTGCTGATAGACATCATGCCAAATGCTGGACTGGATGAAGCACAGCTGGAATCAAGATTGCTGGGAGAAATATCAATAACCTCATATACACAGATGACACTACCCTTATGGCAGAAAGTGAAGAAGAACTAAAGAGCTTGTTGATGAAAGTTAAAGAAGAGAGTGAAAAAGTTGGCTTAAACTCAACATTCATAAAAAAGAAGATAATGGCCTCTGGTCCGATTACTTCATGGCAAATAGATGGGGAAACAATGGAAACACTGAGAGACTTTATTTTGGGGGGCTCCAAAATCACTGCAGATGATGACTGCAGCCATGAAAATAAGACTCTTGCTACTTGGAAGAAAAGCTACAATCAACCTAGAAAACATATTAAAAATTAGAGATTACTTTGCTGACAAAGGTTCATCTAGTCAAAGCTATGGTTTTTCCAGTAGTCATGTATGGATGTGAGACTTGGACTATAAAGAAAGTTGAGCACCAAAGAATTGATACTTTTGAACGGTGGTGTTGGAGAAGCCTCTCTAGAGTCCCTTGGATAGCAAGGAGATCCAACCAGTCCATCCTAAAGGAAATCAGTCCTGAATATTCATTGGAAGGACTGATGTTGAAGGTGAAATTCCAACACTTTAGCCACGTGATGCGAAGAACTGACTCCTTGGAAAAGATCCTGATGCTGGGAAAAATTGAAGGCGAGTGGAGAAGGGGACGACAGAAGATGAGATCGTTGGATGGCATCACCCACTCGATGGACTTGAGTTTGAGCAACTCCTGGAGTTGGTGAAGGACAGGGAAGCATGGTGTGCTACAGTCCATGGAGTTACAAAGAGTTGGACATGACTGAGCGACTGAACTGACTGACTGAGTGTTCCGATGAATGTGCAACTCATTCTGTTGCTGGAAATCCATCAATAAATAGTAAAAGTGGGAAACTTCTTTCATGAAGCTTAGCCTCAAGTGGAGACAGATTGTGTCATTGCTTTAGCATCAGGTCCCATCCACCGAGGGGATAATGGAAAAGTTTATGGTAAGTCAGTCACAAGAATGAAATTTATTATTGATTTCATTGACAACACACAGAAAAGATATTTGATTCTGAATCATCTTTCCTTCAGCCAGCAATTGCTTGAAAGCAAAGGGCCTATCTTACCATGTAAGTAGACAGAAAGAATGTATTCTCTGGTCTATGCTGTTTTATTACTTAAAATTTTCAAAGACATAACATATGTATCCTGTAATCTCTTTTCATCTGTATTAAAATACATTAATAATATACTTGAAGAATTATTTGCCCTGCTAAAGTGTCCTAACTATTCCCCACCTTCTAATTTGGAATAACTTATGATTTCTCAAGACAATCTTCAGAGTTCAGTTCAGTTAAGTTGCTCAGTCATGTCTGACTCTTTGCAACCCCATGGACCTCAGCATGCCATACTTCCCTGTCCATCACCAACTCCTGGAGCTTACCTAAACTCATGTCCATTGAGTCACTTATGCCATCCAACTATCTCATCCTCTTTCAACCACTTCTCCTCCCGACTTCAATCTTTTCTAGCATCAGGGTCTTTTCCAATAAGTCAGTTCTTCACATCAGGTGGCCAAAGTTTTGGAATTTTACTTTCAACATCAGTCCTTTCAATGAATATTCAGGACTAATTTCCTTTAGGATGGACTGATTTGATCTCCTTGCTGTCCAAGGGACTCTTAAGAGTTTTCTCCAACACCACAGTTCAAAAGCATCAATTCTTCAGTGCTCAGCTTTCTTTATAGTCCAACTCTCACATCCATACATGACTACTGGAAAAACCATAGTTTTGACTAGACAGGCCTTTGTCGGAAATGTCTCTGCTTTTTAATATGCTTTCTACGTTGATCATAGCTTTTCTTCCAAAGGGCAAGCATCTTTTATTTTCATGGCTGTAGTCACTATCTGCAGTGATTTTGGAGCCCAAGATAATAAAGCCTCTCACTATTTCCATTGTTTCCCCATTATCTTCATTACCTCTACCATAGTTTGGCCTCAGTTCAAACAACAGGGAAGGAACACAACCCTGCCCATCAGAACAAGACCCAGTTCCCCCCTCAGTTAGTCTCTCCCATCAAGAAGCCTCCATAACCCTCTTGTCCTTATCCATCAGAGGGCAGAAAGAATGAAAACCACAATCACAGAAAACTAACCAAACTGATCACATGGACCACACCCTTGTAAACTCAATGAAACTATGAGCCATGCCATGTAGGGCCATCCAAGATGGACGGATCATGGTAGAGAATTCTGACAAAGCATGGTCCACTGGAAAAGGGAATGGCAAACCACTTCAATATTCTTGCCTTGAGAACCCCATGAACAGCATGAAAAGGCAATCTTGAGAAGTCAAGGGAAAATGAGCATATTTCAACAAAACTCTATCAGAACTGAAATGGCTCTGGCTATTCTAAATCATAGAATTATTGTGTCCATTTTAGGATGTCAAAAGTCATCTAAGATATAGATACCATACATCTACCCTAGCTTCCAATGCTATAAGAACAATGTGTTATTCAGTCATTCAAGATTTATGCTAAGTAATAAGGAAACAAACATTAAAAAAAAACACAACAGCAATGATAACAAAACTGGCCTAAAGAAGAGGTTGTCCAAGATACTTTCCCCTGCCATACGGTTATACCAATGGCCTTTAAATATAATTCCTTCCTTTTTTTAAATTATCACATGGTGATAACAAAAATCACTGGAGTCAAAGTCTTGTTTCCAATGTCTCCTTTGCTCTTCTCATACAATGTGACTGCAGGCAAATCTTGCTCTTATTTTAGACTTTTATTTTATTTTTGATAACATCAGGATTTGGGGCAGGGACTTCTCAAGTTATTTCAAGTTACTTAACTGCAATTCTTAATCAAACATAAGAAGGAATGGCAGAATTTGATGGATTTCAGAGACAAGTTTTGTATCAT
This sequence comes from Bos taurus, assembly GCF_002263795.3. Lineage (NCBI taxonomy): Eukaryota > Metazoa > Chordata > Mammalia > Artiodactyla > Bovidae > Bos > Bos taurus. The sequence goes on along the minus strand of NC_037333.1, from coordinate 47,312,109 downwards.
GAACAAGGATTACATATTTTCCAGATCTGTAATCAACAAGATGATTTTAAATCAAAATTTATACTTAAAAAAAATCAAGCCAGATATAGTAAAAATAACTGTTTCTTTAAGTATAAAGGATATATATATATATATATAGATATATAGATATATATATGCTGCTAAGTCACTTCAATCATGTCTGACTCTGTGCAACCCCATAGATGGCAGCCCACCAGGCTCTGCCATCCCTGGGATTCTCCAGGCAAGAACACTGGAGTGGGTTGCCATTTCCTTCTCCAATGCATGAAAGTGAAAAGTGAAAGTGAAGTCACTCAGTAAGTGTCCGACTCTTCGTGACCCATGGACTGCAGCCTACCAGGCTCCTCCATCCATGGGATTTTCCGGGCAAGAGTACTGGAGTGGGTTGCCATTGCCTTCTCTGATATATGTATAGATATAGATATAGATACATAGATAGATAGATCTCTGATATATATATAGAGAGAGAGGAATGATAAACTTTCAAGACTCAGGAGACCTTTTACTTAAACTCCATGACCAAGATACTTTCATACCTCTTACTGGTATTTTGAATTTTCATTTCCAGAGTTTTCTCCCACTGCTAAATGGTAGTATCAATTCTTGCCATTTACTGGTCATAAAAGTGGATAGGATCAATGGGTAGTATTTATCAAGTGCTTTGAGCTCCCTGGAAGATAGGGTTATATAAATATCATATACTCTACTGAAGTACATAGAAGAGAACTTCCCCAGACTTCAAATTCTTTAGGGAGTAACTCACATAATGGAATCTGTCTCAGTGAAATTGAGATTAATGAAAAATAAGTGCTATTGTAAAGTTTGTAGTGTGTCATCCAAAGGTTCTATTTGTACCGTTAAAACATGACTTTCATATTCACATTCTTTTTATAAGAAGTGAATAGAAGTGACTTTATTAAGTTTGTCTTTTGACATTAGGTCACTAGTATATCAATTTTTAATAGAATGAACAAAATTAAAATAAAGTTCTTAATGTATAGTTTGGAGTAAAACAATGTGATTAGTAACCAGTCCAACTGGGCTGTCTCCTTTTAAACAAACAAAAATTAATCAATTTTACCTATTCCAAAGTCTTACAGGATGCTTTGTATTACAGACATCAATTAATTAAGATAAACTGAGTATACAAAGGCAAAATTAATCGAGTATAGGTTCCTGTTATTTATTAAGTATTCCTTGCTAAATAGGAAATAGATGGCCTAGCCCATACTGAATGCTTAAACTACATGACATGTAGTCAAATGTGAAATGAGAATAGCTTTTCTGTCTTCATAATCTGAGCACCTTAAAGGGTATACATATAATAGGAATGAGTCCACCAGGATCTTGGAAGGAAGGAACAAATTCTCCTAAACTTTAAAGCCCATGCAAGAAAAATGTACACCAAGAGACATTAAAGAATCTAAAAACTTGGGATTCCTTATTATTTTCTATTTTAATGATCTATCCATTGGTGTGAGTGGGGTGTTAAAGTCTCCTACTATTATTGTGTTACTGTCAATTTCTCCTTTTATGTCTGTTAGACATACATACTATGTCTTATGTATTGAGGTGCTCCTATGTTGTGTCCTTCCTTATCTCTCATAATCATCTTTATTTTAAGGTCTACTTTGTCCGATATGAGGATTGCTACTCCAGCTTTCTTTTGCTTCCCATTTGCATGGAATATATTTTTCATCTTCTCACTTTCAGTCTATACGTATCTTTAGGTGTGAAGTGGTTTTCTTGTAGACAGCATATTTTGGGTCTTGTTTTTGTATCCATTCAGCTAGTCTGGGTCTTTTGGTTGGGGAATTTAATCCATTTACATTTAAAGCAATTATTGATATATATGTTCCTATAATAATCCTTAAATGATACATTAGATTAGATGGATCTCATTGATATCTTCAGGACATCCCATCCAAATGCAGAAGAATACACCCTTTTCTCAAGTGTACAAGGAACATTCTCCAAGATAGACCACATCTTGGGTCACAAATCAAACCTCAGTAAATTTAAGAAAATTGAAATCATATCAAGCATCTTCTCTGACCGCAAAGCTATGAGACTAGATACTAATCACAAGAGCCCCAGTGGATTCGGCGAATTCGAAGTGGGGATGGCATCAGCAAGGACCAGGAAACAATTGCTTAATTAAATGTTAATTAAGGATATAAAGAGTGGTTAAATAATGATAGCTCAGTGAGGAAATTTAGTGGAGAAAAGAGGCTGAATAATTCAGCCAGAAGGTGAGAGAAAGAATGACATGGGGAGACCAAGCTTCGGTGAACAAGGCCCACACATTATTTTCCAAAGTAGTTTTTATACCTTAAGTTATGCATAGAGGATAACGGGGGAAGGGGTAGAGTCATGCAGTAAGCCAGGCTTTCTTCTTGCAAACTTATCATATGCAAAAGTTTAGGTGATCTGTATCATCTTCTGGCCGGAGGCCTGTTAACATTTTAAGAAACTTATTTTTCTCTGAAGGTGATTATTCTAAAGTCAGGCGCCACCCTCCAAAAGCATTAGATAAAGTTGCATTCCTACAGAGCAAAGGTGTGGTGGGCTATAACAAGAAAAAGGATTAACTCAAGGGCCCAAGGTTACAAACATTAAAGCTACTACTTACACCAATTATATTAATCAATATGCGGCCAGGGACACAGCAGGTAAGGGATATGGAGACTTAGCAGCAAACATTGGCCCAACAAGTGAAAAACCCTTCACCAATACAATTTCTAATCAATCTTTTAACTGCTCAAAAGAATCTGTATTTAGACAGTTTAGAACATCTCATGCCTCTCACAGGTGGGAGGCTCTGAACAATCACATGTGGCCAGAAAAACCTATTCAGGCAGGCTAGAGGACTTCCAAAGGAGTTTGTAGGTTGAAACACTATCACACCCAGGAACTTTATTAACTGGAGCTGTAAGTTAACTCTTTTTTCAGAGAGAGGTAGTGGGGGACAGCACCCCCGTAAAGTCAGAGGTGTAGGTGAGAGCACAAAGCAGAAAGTAGGCAGACTCTGGTTTTGGGGGTAGATGCTCAAGAATTTCCAGGGGGACTGCTGAGGCTCAATCCCGCCTTTGTGTATGCTGAGCCTCCTTCCTCAGGACCTTTGCCATGGGTGGAGCTCCTACTCTGCCCATGGCAAAGAAACACAAACACACGGAGATTAAACAACACTTTTCTAAATAATCAACAGGTTACTGAAGAAATCAAAACAGAAATAAAAAATTTCTAGAAACAAATGAAAATGAAAACACAGCAACTCAAAACTTATGGGATGCAGCAAAACAGTTCTAAAAGGGAAGTTGATAGCAATACAATACTACCTCAAGCAACAAGAAAAACATCGATTAGACAGCCTAATGTTATACCTAAAACAACTGGAAAAAGAAGAACAAAAAATACCCAAAATTAGTATAAGGAAAGAAATCATAAACATCTGAGCAGAAATAAATGAAAAAGAAATGAAAGAAACAATAGTACAGATTAATAAAATTAAATCTGGTTATTTGAGAAGATAAACAAAACTGACAAGCCTTTAGCCAGACTAACCAAGAAAAAAAGAGAGAAGAATCAAACCAACAAAATTAGAAATGAAAAAGGAGAGGTTACAACAGACAATGCAGAAATACAAAGGATCATAAGAGACTATTATGAACAACTGTATAGCAATAAAATGGATAACCTGAAAGAAATGGACAGATTGTTAGAAAAGTTGAATCTTCCAAGACTGAACCAGGGAGAAATAGAAATTATGAACAACCCAATTACAAGCACTGAAATTGAAGCTGTGATCAAAATCTCCCAAAAAACAAGAGTCCAGGACCAGATGGCCTCACAGGAGAATTCTATCAATGATTTAGAGAAGAGTTAATGCCTATCCTTCTAAAACTCTATCAAAAAAAAAAAAAAAATTTGGAAAGTAATTATCCTCCAATTAAAATAAATAAATTTAAATTAAAAAAAATTGCAGGGAAGGAATACTTCCAAACTCATTCTATGAGGCCACCATCACCCTGATATCAAAACCAGACAAAGAACACAAAGAAAGAAAATTAAAGGCCAATATCACTAATGAACATAGATGCAAAAATCCTCAACAAAATTTAACAAACAGAATTCAGCAACACATCAAAAAGCTTATACACCATGATCAAGTTAGGTTTATTTTAGGAATGCAAGGATTCTTCAATGTACACAAACCAATCAATGTGATCAACCATGTTAACAAATTCAAAGATAAAAACAATATGATAATCTCAATAGATGCAGGAAAAGCCTTTGACAAAATTCATCACCCATTTATGATTAAAATCCCTCAAAAAATGGGTACAGAAGAAAACTACCTCAACATAGTGAAGGCCATACATGATAAGTCTACAGCAAAACATTCTCAATGATGAAAAACTGAAAGCATTTCCCCTAAGATCAGGAGCAAGACAATGATGTCCACTTTCACTATTATTCAACATAGTTCTGGAAGTCCTAGCTATAACAATCAGACAAGAAAAAGAAATAAAAGGAATTCAGATTGGAAAAGAAGTAAAGTTTTCACTGTTTGCAGATGACATGATATTGTACATAGAAAACCCTAAATACAGTATCAGAAAATTACTAGAGCTAATCAGTGAATTTAGCAAAGTTTCAGGATACAAAATCAATACACAGAAATCACTTGTATTTCTATATACTAACAATGAAAAATCAGAAAGAGAAATTAAGGAATCAATTCCATTCACCATTGCAACAAAAGTAATTAAATATCTAAGAATAAACTTACCTAAACAGACAAAAGAACTGTACACAGAAAATTATAAGACATTATTGAAAGATATCAAAGGTGACATAAACATCAGATGGAGAGATATTCCATGTTCCTGGGTAGAAGAATCATTATTGTGAAAATGACTATACTACCAAATGCAATCTACAGATTTAACGTGATCCCTATCAAATTACCAATGACATTTTTCACAGAACTAGAACAGAAAATGCCAAAATTCATAAGGAAACACGAATGACCCTGAATAGCAAAAGCAGTCTTGAGAAAGAATGGAGCTGGAGGAATCAACCTTCCTTACTTCAGATTATACTGCAAAACTACAGTCATCAAGACAGTATGGCACTGGCACAAAAACAGAAATAACAACCAATGGAACAAGATAGAAAGCCCAGAAATAAACTCATGCACCCATGGGTACTTTATTTTTGACAAAAGAGGTAAGAATATACAATGGGGCAAAGACAGCCCCTTCAATAAATGGTGCTGGGAAAACTAGACAGCTACATGTAAAAGAATGAAATTAGAACACTTCCTAACACCATACACAAAGATAAACTCAAAATGAATTAAAGACCTAAATGTAAGACCATAAACTATAAAACTCTTAAAGGAAAACAGGCAGAACACTTGATGACATAAATAAAAGCAAGATCCTCTATAACCCACCCCCTAGAGTAATGGAAATAAAAAGAAAAGTATAAAAATGGGACCTGATTAAACTTAAAGGCTTTTGCACAGTAGGATAAAAAGACAACCCTCAGAATGGGAGAAAATAATCTCAACTGAAACAACTAACAAAGGATTAATTTCCAAAATATATAAGCAGCTCATACCACTCAATGCCAGAAAAACAAACAACCCAATCAAAAAGTGGGAAAAAGACTTAAACAGACATTTATCCAAAGAAGACATACAGATCATTAACAAACACATGAAAACATACTCAACAAATGCAGATCAAACCTACAATGAGATATCACCTCACACCAGAATGGCCATCATCAAAAAGTCTACAAATAATAAATTCTGGAGAGGGTGTGGATAAAAGGGATTGCTCTTGCACTGTTAGAGGGAATATAAATTGATACAGGCACTATGGAAAACGGTATGGAGATTCCTTTAAAAATCTAGGAATAAAACCACCATATGATACAGAAATCCCAGTCCTAGGCATATACCACAAGAAAACCAAAATTGAAAAAGACTCATGAATCCTATTGTTCATTGCAGCACTATTTACAATAGCTAGAACATGGAAGCAACCTAAATGTCCATTGACAGATGAATGGATGAAGAAGTCGTGGTACATATACACAATGGAATATTACTCAGCCATAAAAAGGTATGCATTTAAGTCAGTTCTAATGAGGTGGATGAACCTAGAACCTATTACACAGAATGAAGTAAGTCAGAAAGAGAAAGATAAATGTTGTATTTTAACACATATATACGGAATCTAGAAAAAAATGGTACTATAGAATTTATTTACAGGGCTGCAATGGAGAAACAGAAATAGAGAATAGACTTACGGGCATGAAGAGAAGAGAGGAGAAGTTGAGATGTATGGAAAGAGCAACATGGAAACTTACATTATCATATGTAAAATAGATAGCCAACAGGAATTTGCTGTATGACTCAGGAAACTCAAACAGGGACTCTGTAGGAACCTAGAGTGGTGGGATGGGGAGGAAGATGGGAGGGAGGTTCAAATCCCTCCCCTCTAGGTTGATGGCTGACTCATGTTGAGGTTTGACAGAAAACAACAAAATTCTGTAAAGCAATTTTCCTTCAATAAAAAATAAATCAACAATAATAAAAAAAGAATCTAAAATCTGATCAGAACAGATCCTGAAGGGGAAAAGTCAAGCTTTTCAAAGATGCTTTAATAGAGCTAACACTGTAGCTTTTGCCTCAGATTTATCTGGAACAGTGTTTGATTGACTATGTTTCCAAGTGTGCTGTTAAACAGCACAAGTAAGAATTTGCATGAAATGCAAGTAAGAATGGGAGAAGCAAATTATGCAACTGAAGGCAAGGCACAGAGTGACCTTCACATTTCATTTAGACTACAGAACCTCATAGCAAATTCTCTTGTTTTCTAAATTAAAGTAATTCTCTACTCCATTCCTCTCAGAGCAGCTAATTTTTCATTTCCCAGAACATGAGATGAAAAGGGCATTAAGGAACTGCAGAATAAAGACAACTTTGTTGTGAGCTAAAAATGTGCTCAGAGGAATGATGCAGAGTACCCAAGAGGGAGCAAGGAATTGAAGGTTTCTTCCTTTTGAAATAATGGCTAGTTCTGTGGAGATGGAAACTAGACTGACAAGTTATTTTCCTGCTGGAAGAAAAAAATTCAAATAAGTAACTGGTTTGGTGACATTCATTTAAAATTTATTCATGAAATTATTGAGTCATTTATTCAACAAATACATGTATTGAGAACTTGAAAGCAAGGCAAGTTGTAAATTCTGAAGATAAAGTTTTTAAAACAGCAGATAAGACTCTTATTCACATGTGTTTTTCTTTCTGGAGAGTAAAAAGGCTTTACATGCATGCTGTTTAATCATGTCTGACTCTTTGTGACCACATGGACTGTAGTCCACCAGGCTCCTCTGTCCATGGGATTCTCCAGGCAAGATTACTGGAGTGTGTTGCCATTTCCTACTTCATGGGATCTTCCCAACCCAAGTATTGAACCCATGTCTCCTGTGTCTCCTGCATTGGCAGGCAGATTCTTTACCACTGCACCACCTTACATGGGACAACAAATGAATAAGGCAGTTTCAGGTTGTGGTAAATTCTATAAAAGGAATAAATTAAGAGTGTAACATTTGAAACTATGCTATTGGGAGAGTCAGAAGAGCCTCTCAATGAACATCTGGAGATAGAAGTTTTCAAGCAAAGAAATAGCACATGCAAACATCCTAAGCCAAGTGACATTTGGCTAGAGCAAGAGTCCACTCAAGGCCAGTGAGACAGATCCATTGAGCAGAGGAGATGGCTGTCTGAATTGGAGACTGAGAGTTGAGTAGGGGCCTAGCAATATGGGGATTTAGAACTTGAAAAGTGGTTTGTATGTTTTTGTTTTTGTTTTTTTTAAACTTTACAATATTGTATTAGTTTTGCCAAATATCGAAATGAATCCGCCACAGGTATACCCGCGTTCCCCATCCTGAACCCACCTCCCTCCTCCCTCCCCTACCCTCCCTCTGGGTCGTCCCAGTGCACCAGCCCCAAGCATCCAGTACCGTGCATCGAACCTGGACTGGCGACTTGTTTCATACATGATATTATACATGTTTCAATGCTATTCTCCCAAATCTCCCCACCCTCTCCCTCTCCCTCTCCCACAGAGTCCATAAGACTGATCTATACATCGGTGTCTCTTTTGCTGTCTCGTACACGGGGTTATTGTTACCATCTTTCTAAATTCCATATGTATGTGTTACTATACTGTATTGGTGTTTTTCTTTCTGGCTTACTTCACTCTGTATAATAGGTTCCAGTTTCATCCACCTCATTAGAACTGATTCAAATGTATTCTTTTTAGTGGCTGAGTAACACTCCATTGTGTATATGTACCACTGCTTTCTTATCCATTCATCTGCTGATGGACATCTAGGTTGCTTCCATGTCCTGGCTATTATAAACAGTGCTGCAATGAACATTGGGGTACACGTGTCTCTTTCCCTTCTGGTTTCCTCAGTGTGTATGCCCAGCAGTGGGATTGCTGGATCATAAGGCAGTTCTATTTCCAGTTTTTTAAGGAATCTCCACACTGTTCTCCCTAGTGGCTGTACTAGTTTGCATTCCCACCAACAGTGTAAGAGAGTTCCCTTTTCTCCACACCCTCTCCAGCATTTATTGCTTGTAGACTTTTGGATCGCAGCCATTCTGACTGGTGTGAAATGGTACCTCATAGTGGTTTTGATTTGCATTTCTCTGATAATGAGTGATGTTGAGCATCTTTTCATGTGTTTGTTAGCCATCTGTATGTATTCTTTGGAGAAATGTCTATTTAGTTCTTTGGCCCATTTTTTGATTGGGTCATTTATTTTTCTGGAGTTGAGCTGTAGGAGTTGCTTGTATATTTTTGAGATTAGTTGTTTGTCCGTTGCTTCATTTGCTATTATTTTCTCCCATTCTGAAGGTTGCCTTTTCACCTTGCTAATAGTTTCCTTTGTTGTGCAGAAGCTTTTAAGTTTAATTAGGTCCCATTTGTTTATTTTTGCTTTTATTTCCAATATTCTGGGAGGTGGGTCATAGAGGATCCTGCTGTGATGTATGGCAGAGAGTGTTTTGCCTATGTTCTCCTCTAGGACTTTTATAGTTTCTGGTCTTACGTTGAGATCTTTAATCCATTTTGAGTTTATTTTTGTGTATGGTGTTAGAAAGTGTTCTATTTTCATTATTTTACAAGTGGTTGACCAGTTTTCCCAGCACCACTTGTTAAAGAGATTGTCTTTAATCCATTGTATATTCTTGCCTCCTTTGTCAAAGATAAGGTGTCCATATGTGCGTGGATTTATCTCTGGGCTTTCTATTTTGTTCCATTGATCAATATTTCTGTCTTTGTGCCAGTACCATACTGTCTTGATAACTGTGGCTTTGTAATAGAGTCTGAAGTCAGGTAGGTTGATTCCTCCAGTTCCATTCTTCTTTCTCAAGATCGCTTTGGCTATTTGAGGTTTTTTGTATTTCCATACAAATTGTGAAATTATTTATTCTAGCTCTGTGAAGAATACCATTGGTAGCTTGATAGGGATTGCATTGGTTTGTATGTTTTTAAATATTATTTTATTAGCCTGTGGTAGGCAGAATAATGGCCTGTGGATATCTATGACTTAATCCCTTGCAGCTGTGAATGTGTGAATTTATGGAATAAAGGAGAATTAAGGTTACTAATCAGCTGACCTTGAATTAGGGAGCTGAATCTGCATTATTCAGGTGGGACCAAGTAATCAAAAGGGACCTTAAAAGTAGAAGGCAGAAGAGTAAGTGTCAGAGTGATGGAACTTGACAAAGACATGATATTCCATTGCTGATTCTGAAGACCAAGACCCAGGGAGTGCAGGCAACCTCCAGAAGCTAGAAAAAACAAAGAAACAGATGGTCCCTCAGAATTCCTAGAAAAAGTGCAGTTTGGTTGACACCTGGGTTTTAGCCCAGTGAGACTCATTTTAAACTTTTGATATCCAGAATTATAAGATAATAAATTTGTGTTACTTTAAATCATCAATTCTGTTACAGAAGCAGTATGAAGCTAATATAAAGCCAATGGAAATTTTTACATCAAGAAGTTTAATTTTACCTAAATGTTAACATACCATTCTGATTGTTCCTTGAAAAATAAACTATAAGGATGAAAAAGTAAAAAGGACAATTGTAAAGCTATTGCAGTAGACCAGATATAAGATAATATAGACATAATGGGGTAGAACCACTGGAGAAAAAATAAAAAACCTCAGATATTTGAAATACATCTCAACACTTTTTGAGGAAATGGAATTTTGGGAGGAGAAAAAGAGATATTGACACTGGACTTTGGAATGAAACATTTGGAGGAATTAGGGAGCTACTTTCTGAATCTAAGATAAGAGAAGGAGAATTTTAGGTATATTAATTTTAGATGTGTATTACAGTATACTTATTTTGAATTTAGGATAGAGATTACAACAATGTGCTAGTAATCTTCCTAATGATACCTTTGTGACATGGTGTTGAATTAAATCATGTATGGGAGAGACTATCGAGACTCTTCATTGGATTCCTGAGCAGTAACCTACCTTCAGTTATTGAACCAATGAGATGGGATTAACATTCCATTGTCTAGATTTCCAAAGCTTGTAATACTGTGTGTTTTTTATTTTTTTCGTATGCTATTCTGAGTTCAAGTCTCCTAAATACTCACTGATTATTTCTTCTGGAATATGTAAAGATAAATTGAGAGGTTTAATAGGGTATACAATTAAACCTTTGCTTTTCTTTCTTAGTGGAAATTCTACAATTTTAATGGTGGAATCATGACAGTCTTGAAGTAGACATGGTCTGAGACCTTGTTCTAGACAATGGAGTTGGTATTCTAGTTACAGATTTGGGAGTCTTAATTGAATGTCTTGTATGAAATGAGGTGTTGTGTGACAGAATTTTTAATGGGTGCTTGAGCAATTTACAAAATGCATTAATTCAAAGAAAGTAAGCAAACTGAAACATGAAAAATAAGCAGAGAAAGGGAGAAATAAGGTCTGATTCAAATACAATCAGCAGATTATAGAGCTATTACTTGAAACACTGGACTAGGACTCTCAACTTCTATAATGTTAAGATTACTTCCCTATATGGTAATATATAATGGCCTAAGATATAAAATAATGAAACTCCCAACCAAGAGAAGATGCCTGATCTTAAGATTTTGCCATGGATTAACCTTGTCTATGGGGAAGGCAATGGCATCCCACTCCAGTACTCTTGCCTGGAAAATCCCATGGGTGGAGGAGCCTGGTAGGCTGCAGCCCATGGGGTCGCGAAGAGTCGGATAGACTGAGCGACTTCACTTTCACTTTTCTTTTTCATGCATTGGAGAAGGAAATGGCAACCCACTCCAGTATTGCCTGGAGAATCCCAGGGACGGAGAGCCTGCTGGGCTGCCATCTATGGTGTCGCACAGAGTTGGACACGACTGAAGTGACTTAGCAGCAGCAACCTTGTCTATGCGTTATTCTGTTATAGTGGTCTTGGTTTCTGGGATTGTCTCTGAATTCCTGAATACGACATTTTGCATCCAGAACACAGACACCGTTTCACCCTCACCTGATTTATTTCAAATCCATAAAGTACTTACAAAATTCCTTTGCATTTTTAATTATAATTAATATATATATTACATATTATATATATAAACATATTTTATTGAACTATAATTGACTTGATTGAAAATTTGTAGGTATTATAATCCATATAAAGTTATTATAAAATATTCCCCATATTCCTTACATTATATCCTTGTTTCTTATTTATTTTGCACTTAGTACTTTGTGTCTTTTAATCCCCATTCATCTATTTGGCCCTTGCTCTAATCCCTCTCTGCATTGGTAACATCTAGAAAACAATTTTTTTTCCTACTTATAAGTCTGTTTCTGTCATTCATTTGTTTTATATTTTGGATTTCACATATAAGTGATAACATACAGCATTTATCTTTCTCTGACTTATTTAACTAAGTGTCATACCCTCTAGGTCCATCTATGTTGTTGAAACTGGCAAATTTCATTTTTTTCTATGACTGAGAAATATTTTATTATATATATATTCCATGTCTTCTTTATCCATTCATCTATTGATGGACACTTAGGCTGCTTCCATATTTTGGCTATTGTAAATAATGTTGCTATGAACATTGGGGTTTATACATTTTCTCAACTTAGTGTTTTCATTTTCTTAAGAAATATACCCAGGAATGGAATTGGTATATTATAATGTAGTTCTATTTTTAGTTGTTTGAGGAACCTCCTTCCACTTTATCCATAGTGTTTGTACCAGTTGTGCATTCCCACCAGCAGTGTACTATGTTCCTTTTTCTCCATATTCTTGCCTACACTTATTATTGCTTGTCTTTTTGAGGATGGCCATTCTGACAGATGTGAGGTTATATTTTATTGTGATTTTGATTTTCATGTCCCTGGTAATTATTTATGGAGTCACAAAAGACTGAATAGCCAAAGTAATCTTGAGAAGAAAAAAAAAAAAAGAATAAAGCTGCAAATAGCATGCTTCTGGATTTCAGATTATACTATTAATACAAAGCTACAGTAATCAAAACAGTATGGCAACAGCACAATAACAGACATACAGATCAATGGACCCAAATAGTCCAGAAATGAGGAAAAAAAAAAAAAGGCCAGTCCAGGTTCGATGCACGATACTGGATGCTTGGGGCTAGTGCACTGGGATGACCCAGAGGGATGGTACAGGGAGGGAGGAGGGAGGAGGGTTCAGGATGGGGAACACATGTATACCTGTGGCAGATTCATTTTGATATTTGGCAAAACCAATACAATTATGTAAAGTTTAAAAATAAAATAACATTTAAAAAAAATAAATAAAACTAATCATAAAAGAAAAAAAAAAAAGTCCAGAAATAAACTCACACACATATGGTCAATTGATCTATATAGCAAAGGAGACAGGAATACACAATGGGGAAAAGAATCTCTTCAGTAAGTAGCATTTGGAAAACTGGACAGCTGAATATAAAAGGATGAAATTAGAACATTTTCTCACACCATATACAAAAGAAACTAAATTGATTAAAAACCTAAATAAAAGAAACAATTAAACTCTTATAAGAAAATAAAACAGTATACCCTTTGACATGAAAGTGAAAGTGAATAGGTTTTAGCAATTTTTTTTTTTTTTTTTTGCTTCTGTCTCCTCAAGCAAAGGAAACAGGAACAAAAATTAACAAATTGGACTCAATAAAGCTTAAAAGTTTTTGCATATTGAAGGAAACCATCAACAAAATGAAAATACAACCTACTGAATGGGAGAAAAATATTTGTGAATGATATTACTGTCAAGACTTAATACCCAAAATATAAAGAACTTACACAATTCAATATCAGTAAAATAAACAATCTGATTTTAAAAAATGGACAGAGAACTCAAATAGGCATTTTTCCAAAGAAGACATACAGATGACCAATAAGCACTCAAAATTCCTTTGAATTTGAGTGCCAACATGGAGTCATAATAATGTTTCCAAATAATATAGAAAGGTTGGCAATGTTACTGTGATTGAGATCCTAGATCATCTGGCATTAAATATATAAATTGTGGCTCTCCAGAGAAATAAAATCAATATGAGAAAATACACACACAAAGAGATTTAGTATAAGAAATTGGCTAATGCAAATATGGAAGCTTAAAACTCTCAAGATCTGTACAATGAATCAGCAAACCAGATACCCATGAAAACTGAGGATTTAATTCAAGTTTGAGTTCAACAAATGCCTGAGAAATGGTGTAGTTCCAGTCCAAATGGCAGTAGCTTGGGACTCAAGAGAAAATGCTTCAGTTTGAGTCCAAAGACTGGAAAAAATCCAATGACCGAGTTCAAAGGCAATCAGACAGGAAGAATTCTCTTACTTGGGGAAAGGTCATAATTTTTGTTTAATTCAGGTTTTCACCTGTTTAGATTGGATGAGGGCTACCTACTTTAAAGAGGGAAATCTGCTTTGCTCAGTCTACCAATTTAAATGTTAGTCTTGCCCAAAGAACTCTCAGAGACACACCCAAAATAATGTTGACTCGATATCTGGGTATCCTATGGCTTAGTCAAGTTGACACAAAAAATCAATCATCACACACTTGAAGTGTTGAAAAACCAGCTGAGAGAGTAGAAAAGAGTAACAAAAGAGAATTTTGGCAGGTTTTAGTCCAGATAAATTCTGAGACAATAGCCTATGCCTAGAGTGCAACTTTCATCTGTTTGCAGTTTGCAGAGCAGAATTAATATTTAAGACTGTAGTGTCTAGGATCAGGCAGATATGATTTTAAATGTTAGTAGATTTACTTAATAGGGCTGTGATACTGGGCATTTAGTAAACAATGCTGAAGCATGTTTTCCTTATATATATAATGGGAAATGTAATAATATCTGCCTTATGAGATTTCTAAAATAAATATAATATACATAAAACACTCAGAACATTAATAACATAAATCTGACAAATGAATTTTCAGATGTTGTTAACATATGTATCATTACCATTATTTGAATGAACAGGTTGGATCTCTTGGAAATACTCAACATGAAGGAGAAATCCACTTCATTGAATACCTTTTCAGGAGTGGACTTATTTTCATTTTAATGGATTTGATCACATATTTCTTTTCCTTTTAGAAATTGTACTTTTTTTTGTAGAAATCAATAGTCTACAACAGATATCTCTAAAACACTACAGCTCACATATTCCTGCAAAGCTTAGCTGATCCTCCCAGCATTTATTATGTATCTGATTGAGTGGGGTAAGTAATCCTCCTATTACACTTAAAAATTAAATAACTGCTTTGGTCTGATAATGTCACAAAATATTTTATAGCACAAGAAAGGCATGAGCTGCTTTTGATGGACACTGAATCACAGAATGGAAGAGAATTAGAGATGATATTTCCCATATCTTTGCTCATGGTCTACTAAGTAATGATTTTCTTATATCATAGGGTATCCATTTCTCTTTCTCCTAAATGAAAAATCTAGCAGAAATACAAAATGAGGGTTTTAAAAAATCAATTGTGAACAGTATTATACATGTTCACCGACTTTATTCTTATCTGCAAATAATGGCATTTTTTGAATTCTTACTGGGGTAGAGGTGGTAAAGTAGGTGTACTACAAGGCTAAGCACCCCCAGAGTTGACATGTGCATGCTACAGTCCAAAGATCCACAAGCAAAAGAATTCTGGGGATCACTGAGTCATTATGTGCTCACGAGATGTACTTGCTGATGGCTTCACGAGAGTACTTGCTTTGGCAAATCAGTAGTGAGTTATCTAGGTGGGAGTTGGCAAAAATAAATTCTTTGAGCAGTGCAGTAGAATGTAGAGTTAGGAGACAGACTCTGGAAACATACAGCTTAAGGTTTCCATCCTGGATCCAGCATGGAACAGTTATGGAACAATTTGTGTGTTATTCTTGCACTTAAATTTCCTTATAGATGTACTTCCCATATTTCAGATCACTTCAAGAAGATAATATATGTAAAATTCCTTACAATTATTGTTTAACTTTTTTATTTTATAGAACCCACCTACACAAACATTTTCATTAGGAAGTAGAAACTCACATCTTAGATTGTAAAACAGACAGGCTTGCTCATGATGTCATCATCATTTTCTTTGGCTTCAGGACACCAGGCAGCAGTTGAATTTGGAATAACCCAACTAAGGGGATTCAGTAGCCACTTATTTTTTTATATTGCTAAAAGTTTATCATAGACCACGTGAGCATGGAATAAGCCTCAGAGACAGAGACCCTGACTATGACTCATGGAAAATACCACACTGCTATCCTGATATCTTGCCAATCTTCTTCTGTCTTCTTGGAATCTGCTTCACCTCCCGGAGGAAGTTA
This sequence comes from Bos taurus, assembly GCF_002263795.3. Classification (NCBI taxonomy): domain Eukaryota; kingdom Metazoa; phylum Chordata; class Mammalia; order Artiodactyla; family Bovidae; genus Bos; species Bos taurus. The sequence goes on along the minus strand of NC_037333.1, from coordinate 47,296,159 downwards.
CTGGGTCTCCAAGGGGGTGAAATCGCAAGTTCATACTCAGCAATACTCGTCACCTGCTTCAGAGCAGGTAAAGGGCTAACTGTGTCTGATTAAGTGTTGGAAGACGTCACATCAGGTTTAACTTTATTTTCCTGAAGTCTTCATAGGACAGCCAGAACAAAAAAAATGCTAAATCTTGTCGGAATTCAAAAGACACCACATACAGGTGTAATACAAAAGGAATGGGAAATACAAAAGGAAAAATAGCACAGATACTATGAACTGCTATAGAGATGAAATGTAGCATGTCGACCAGTAGTGTTTCTGCTTCCTGCACCCCCACCTCCAATAACCATGAGACCAATAGGAAGTGCAGTGACATCTTCTGTAGGTTTGAGGTAATGTTGGAAAGGACAATGGTATGAACCTTGACCCAGGTCTGGCCCATCCAGAAATCCAGTTGGAAATATTAGGATAATTTCTGCTTCCAAATATGAAGATGAGAAGCAAAGAATGATGTGGAAAACCCATATTTCCATGAATTCAGGTAAAATCACACCATTTTGACAAAGAGACGGTTTTCACTCATCTCAAGGATGTGACCTCTCTCAATCAGAATCACTAACAATACTATGGGATATGAATTACTATAGGAATTAGACCAATTCGGGGAAGAGACGGGGAAGTGAAAGTCTAAAAGTATGAGGGAGTGTTAGGGGTTAGAAGATGAAGGAAAAGAATGACTAATTAGTATTAATTAATACTAATTAATTAATTAGTTATAACCAAGCATTTCCAGAGCCAGAAGTAAGACCATGAATGGGGCAACTTGTGCAAAGGTCTATAGGAACATGTTTCCTCACACACCAGCCTCTATGGGTCCACAAAGTATGTGGTGGTGGGGTCAATGATGCTCTTTGTCAGCAAAGCCAGAAGCAGGGAAGAAAAACTGCATATAGAGCAGAGGAAAGTGAAAACAAATTGAAATCCGCTTATTACCTCTAGGTCTCCTTTACTGTATCTGACTGCAAAAATACCTTCAGAAGCAGTGGTTACTGATTCACTTTTGTCTTATAAACTATGCGTATATTTTTCTTGTGGCCAATGCTAGTTTGGTAACATACAGGGATGCAGTTCTAGGTATAACAAAAGTGACACAACACAGTTAACAGGCCAAGCCAGGATTGAATGGCAGACTAAAAATACAGCAGAAGAGGAATGTGGATGACATCTGTTTTTTGAGTGAAAGACTTATAGCTGCCCAGGTCTCCAATGTCATGGAAATTAGTTGATGTTCAGTCACTAAGTCACGTCTGACTCTTTGGGACCCAGTGGACTGCAGAACGCAAGGTTTCCCTGTCCTTCTTTATCTCCTGGAATTTGCTCAAACTCATGTCCATTGGGTCAGTGATGTTATCCAACCATACTATCTTCTGTTGCCCCCTTCTTTTACCTTCAATTTTTCCCAGCATCAGGGTCTTTCCCAACAAGCTGGCTTTTTGCATCAGGTGGCCAAAGTATTGGAGATTCATGAAAACGGAAAGACTCTGGGAGACAAATCCCAGAGAGCCAACAAGAACTGCCAAGGCTAAAAGAGGCAATTTTTTGAAGTCACCTGCTTTTGGGATCGTTACTGGGTTAATAATCAAATGAGACCAAGTTTAAGAATATTCTCAAAACTCACACAAACACACATACACACACACACAAACCCTCTGGCTCTATAATACTGGAGAAACCTTTTGTTGCAGTAGTCACCTAAGGGACTTCCTTGAGGCTGTCATAAATACTAAATGTACATGACCTTTTCCCTTGGGTGTACAGCCATCCATGATTTTGCCAAGCTCTTTTTGCAGTAAAGTCTTTTGCAATAAAGTCCACCCAAGGATGGAGGAAGCTTGGTGATGAAAATCTAAATTGGACTACTAGGGTTGAATATAAATCACAAATTTAAATGACAAATAATAACAAGAACTGCTGCATTGAACTAAGCTAACTTGAATTAGCAAGATCAATTTTCCCAATACTAAGAAACAGAGCCTCCTGAGGTAATGTGAATCTAAAGAAAGTGAGTATTTTAAACAAATCTTATCTTTACACTGTTGCAGTCACCATGCAGCCTCCTTGAGGGCATGTCATAAATGCTAAATGGATGTGACCTCTTTCCCTTGAGTACACTGCTAAGCATGAACTTGCCAAGTTCATCAGCCTCCTACTTTAGGCTTCTAAGCTGCTCTCATAAGGACCAGCCTCTGAAACTAAGTCTATTTCCCTAGCCCCAATCAGGTACACAACTAGTCCTTTTTATCATCAAAGCCTGGTGATGCTGCAGCCCCAGCCTGCTTTGCCTCAGAGTCTGCTCCCAATATGACATTTATAGAAGCCAAAAGAATGTTTTCCTTCAATGGTTTACATTCCAATGACTGACACTAAGTCTTAAATATCTGCTCAGTTTGGAGACTTTCCATTGGCTTAAAACTTCTCTTATACAAAATGAAAAATGATTTCTTCTTAAATATGGGTAAAATCCTGTGCCATGTTCAGAGAGATTAAGAAGCTTAGAAAAGCATTTTGTCACAAGAATTCTGCAAAGGAAGTTATCTAACTGTGCAATTCTAATACTTTACAGAGGGGGCTCTTTAAAAAATTTCTCCACCTGTTCAGGTCAAAGGGTATACTACGAAGCATAATTTGAGTTTATATAAGAAATGGACACCGAGAGTAAAAAAATAGAAATACTCAGATCATACAAGCCTGCTGATTGCTTCCGTAGGTCCCAAAAAATTGCTTGTGCATGCTTCCAGTAGATTATTAAAGAGACCAAAATAGAACCACTCACTATCTTTATTAACTTGGAATATCATAGTTCTAAACAACATTAGAAATGAATATAAACTCTAGAAATAGGCCAGATCTCCAGTTACAATGTCTATTTTTATAAAAGAATAATGAAATAGAATGTGAAAAAATTTAAATCATAAATATCATGTAAGAAACGAGATGCCAGTCCAGGTTCGATGCACGATACTGGATGCTTGGGGCTAGTGCACTGGGACGACCCAGAGGGATGGTATGGTATGGGGAGGGAGGAGGGAGGAGGGTCTAGGATGGGGAACACATGTATACCTGTGGCGGATTCATTTTGATATTTGGCAAAACGAATACAATTATATAAAGTTTAAAAATTAAAAAAAATAAAAATAAATCAGCTGGACAAAATTACATCACGTATCTTTTTAAATCTAGATATAATTAAATTGGTAAAAGTTGCAATGCTTCTTTAACAACTAATTCTGTGTATGATATAGCTAGATGTTTTCCTCTCAAAATACAATCCAAGCAAAATGAAAGAAAACATAAATTGTAGTGGCAACTAGGGAAAATATATTGATATATTTCCTTTAGGTAACACTATCCAAATTGAAAGATAAGATCAGTCTAGGGAAAATAGAAATTATAAGTAGCTAGATTATTGATTTTTAATAAAGTTGTGAAAATAATTTGTATGAATATGAATTCAAATGATCCTGATTCTAAACCAAGAAAGTCCAGTTGTGAATCATTCTTTATCAGGCCCATTCATAGCCGTTGGGAAAACGTATTTTGTTGTCTAGATTGTGTAATTTGAAGGATGATTAGAAAGTCACTCCTTTCCAAAATATCTATCAACAGCTACCACTATATTTGAAATATCATAAATTTATTCCTTTGGTAGAAACATCCCTTCCTTTTTGCAAAGAAATCAATATTTATAATCTTTTGACTAATTACATTTAGCTGATCATTTATTATATGCCAGAAATTCTGTTAAATGTCAAGTGAATCATTTCAAATAACCATTGGAATAAATCTGTGAGAAAAGTATTATCTTCATCTGAAAAAAGAAAAAAAAAAAAAAAAAGAGCTTGAAGAAGTTAAATAACTTACCAGGAGTCACATAGCTGAACAGTGGTAGAACTTCATGTTCTAATTCTTTGAGACTAACTCGATGCTTTGTATGCATATTTGTCTTTTGAAGCACACTTCATGTTTTGGGTGTCAAAACTATATTTATCCCTCAATATGAAGCCTTCTGGGCTTCCTAGGTGGCTTAGTGGGTAAAGAATCTGCCTGCAGTGCAGGAGCTACAGGCAGACACAAGTTCAATCCCCAGGTCAGGAATATCCCCTGGAGGGGGGCATGGCAACCCACTCCAGTATTCTTGCCTAGAAAATGCCATGGACAGAGAATCCTGGTTGACTACAGTCCATAAGGTTGCAAAGAGTCAGACACCACTGAAGCAACTGAGCACACACGCATGTGCTATCCATCTATGATGACCTAGAGCCAGACATCCTGGAATGTGAAGTCAAGTGGGCCTTAGAAAGCATCACTACAAACAAAGCTAGGGGAGGTGATGGAATTCCAGTTGAGCTATTCCAAATCCTGAAAGATGATGCTGTGAAAGTGCTGCACTCAATATGCCAGCAAATTTGGAAAACTCAGCAGTGGCCACAGGACTGGAAAAGGTCAGTTTTCATTCTAATCCCAAAGAAAGGCAATGCCAAAGAATGATCAAACTACCGCACAATTGCACTCATCTCACATGCTAGTAAAGTAATGCTCAAAATTCTCCAAGCCAGGCTTCAGCAATATGTGAACTGTGAACTTCCTGATGTTCAAGCTGGTTTTAGAAAAGGCAGAGGAACCAGAGATCAAATTGCCAATATCCGCTGGATCATAGAAAAAGCAAGAGAGTTCCAGAAAAGCATCTATTTCTGCTTTATTGACTATGCCAAAGCCTTTGACTGTGTGGATCACAATAAACTGTGGAAAATTCTGAAAGAGATGGGAATACCAGACCACCTGATCTGCCTCTTGAGAAATTTGTATGCAGATCAGGAAGCAACAGTTAGAACTGGACATGGAACAACAGACTGGTTCCAAATAGGAAAAGGAGTTCTTCAAGGCTGTATATTGTCACCCTGTTTATTTAACTTATATGCAGAGTACATCATGAGAAATGCTAGACTGGAAGAAACACAAGCTGGAATCAAGATTGCCAGGAGAAATATCAATAACCTCAGATATGCAGATGACACCACCCTTATGGCAGAGAGTGAAAAGGAACTCAAAAGCCTCTTGATGAAAGTGAAAGTGGAGAGTGAAAAAGTTGGCTTAAAGCTCAACATTCAGAAAACGAAGATCATGGCATCCGGTCCCACCACTTCATGGGAAATAGATGGGGAAACAGTGGAAACAGTGTCAGACTTTATTTTTCTGGGATCCAAAATCACTACAGATGGTGACTGCAGCCATGAAATTAAAAGACGCTTACTCCTTGGAAGGAAAGTTATGACCAACCTAGACAGCATGTTCAAAAGCAGAGACATTACTTTGCCAACAAAGGTCCATCTAGTCAAGGCTATGGTTTTTCCTGTGGTCATGTATGGATGTGAGAGTTGGACTGTGAAGAAGGCTGAGCACCGAAGAATTGATGCTTTTGAACTGTGGTGTTGGAGAAGACTCTTGAGAGTCCCTTGGACTGCAAGGAGATCCAACCAGTCCATTCTGAAGGAGATCAGCCCTGGGATTTCTTTGGAAGGAATGATGCTAAAGCTGAAACTCCAGTACTTTGGCCACCTCATGCGAAGAGTTGACTCATTGGAAAAGACTCTGATGCTGGGAGGGATTGGGGGCAGGAGGAGAAGGGGACGACAGAGGATGAGATGGCTGGATGGCATCACTGACTCGATGGACGTGAGTCTGAGTGAACTCTGGGAGTTGGTGAAGGACAGGGAGGCCTGGTGTGCTGCGATTCATGGGGTTGCAAAGAGTCGGACATGACAGAGCGACTGATCTGATCTGATCTGATGATAACCACAGGCAAATGTATTCCCTAGATCAGCTGTTCTATAATAGCTCATGTTATATTGATTTGAAATGGTTTTGTATTTCCATATCCCTTACTAGATTGTATTTTGTGTGGGTAGTGAACACATCTTTTTAATAGTTGTTGCTGTTACTGCATTATTATTATAATCATCATTATTATTGCTATTCTTAGTGTTCTCAGAATTGAATGCAATACCACCTGCATATTTAATGCTTCACACATGTTCTCTGAATGAAAGTATGTAAAATTAAATTAATATTGGCATATCTTATAAGGGTTCATGTTGCCTTCCATCATGATTAGTGAAACTTCAAGTAATATGAAAAACCTGAATGCCTAAGATGTTAACAGATATTCCATATTTAGTCATAAACAGAAAAAATAAAAAGGGTATCGGAATCCTCTGTGGCTTTACATTGGAACAGACCTGCTTTTGCTGGATAGATCACAATGTCCTAATCACACAGTGTAGGCAGTGATGACAAAGAAAAGTAGTTGAAATTTCCAACTATTAGAGAAATGCAATTTAAAACTACAATGAAATATCACCTCACATCAATCAAAATGGCCCCCATTCAAAAGTCTCCAAATGACAAATGCTGAATAAGATGTGAAGAAAAGAGGGACCTCCTCCAGTGTTGGTAGAAATGTAAATTGGTGCAGCCACTATGCAAAACAATATGGAGGTTCCTTAAAAAACTTACAGAGTTGCCATATGATCTAACAATCCCACTCCTGGGCATTTATCTGAATAAAACTCTAAATCAAAAAGATATATGCACCGCAATGTTCATAGTATCACTATTTACAATAACCAACACACAGAAAACACCTAAATGACCAATGACAGATGAATTCATAAAGAAGACATATACATATACACACTGGCATGCTGCGATTCATGGGGTCACAAAGAGTTGGACACGACTGAGCGACTGATCTCATCTGGTCTGATCTCACTATATAGATAATAGATAGATAATGGAATACTACCTAGCCATAAGAAAGAATTAAATAATGCTATTTGCAGCAATATGGATGAACCTAGAGACTATTCGTTTAAGTGAAATAAGTTAGAAAGACAAATACCAACTGATACCACTTATATGTGGAATCTAAAAATGTGGAAAAAATGGACTTATATAAGAAACAGACACATAGACATAGAAAACAAACCTATGGTTACCAAAGAGGAAACAGGGTGGGGGAGAGATAAATTAGGAGTTTGGGATTAGTAGATACAAACTGCTACTGCTGCTGAGTCACTTCAGTCGTGTCTGACTCTGTGAGACCCCATAGACGGTAGCCCACCAGGATGCCCTGTCCCTGGGATTCTCCAGGCAAGAACACTGGAGTGGGTTGCCATTTCCTTCTCCAATGCATGAAAGTGAAAAGTGAAAGTGAAAGATACAAACTACTGTATATAAAATAGATAAACAAGGTCCTGTTGTATAACACAGGGAACTATATTAAATATACTGTTATAAGCCATTTTGGAAAAGAATATGAAAAATATATGCATTATATATATATATATATATCACCTTGATGTATACCAGAAACTAACCTAATATTTTAAATCAATTATATTTCAATAAAGAAGAGTGGTTAGAGCCTTTGTTTACAATTGGTGGATTGAACCCTCATGGCTAACTCCATTTCAGCCTGAAATTTGAACAAAATAAATTGGAGAAATAATAAACATAAATCAGCAGTAAAGACGCTGCCTGCAGTGCAGGAGATGCAAGACATGCAGATTCTATCCCTGGGTTAGGAAGATCCCCTAGATAAGGAAATGCCAACCTACTCCAATATTCTTGCCTGGAGAATCCCATGGAAGAAGCAGCCTGGAGGGGTTGCAAGAGTCGGACGTGACTAAGCAACTAAACCACCACGATAAGGGAAAAATTAGCAGGAAGCAGAGCCACTTCTGGTCCACATTCTATCTGGTGAAATTTTAAGCTCTCTGATTTTTTTTCTCTGTGAACCTAATGATGACTCCTTGGCAATAGATTATCTAACTGAGTTCATTTGTTTCTGGCCTATGTCATGTTCCTTCAGCTTCTTTAACTGTGTGCCTGCAAAACCTGCAAGTCATCTTATTTACTGATTTCATGAATGCTATTAACTAGTCATCATTCTAATAATGGCAGTGGCCACAAGCAGTTATCTCAACCCACTTTTTGTCTTCTTAAAATTCTCATGTCTTATGATCTCCCTTATTCCCATCAGCAAGCATACTTACTCTTTCCTAATTATTTAATCTGTGGTGACAGAAGGTTGAGTTGCTATTTGTTAGATGTGCTGAGAACATTCTATAGTTGCTAGGTGATACCAACCAGCACTGGCCTAAAATACTTAATAATCTTCAGATTAAATTTTCTTGTTACTTTTTCTGTAAGCAGCACAAAGCACCTGGACCAGAGTGATTGAGACTGCATTATAAAATTCCTTGAATTCCAGAAACATTCTGATTGGTGCACAGATTAATGTAAAGGGTAGATTAATCTTTGTGAACCACTAGTTCAGCTGAAGCAGCTGCTTATATTTTAAATGCTAACATCATCATATTCTAGCACACAGAAGTATGATTTTCCTAAGAATGAAGATATCCAAAAGAGAAGCTAATAAGGCATATCTAAGCAGGGTGTTTGGTAATCATGAGATAACACTCTGGAGGGATTAGAAGCATGAGGCTGCATTTCTGTCAAATTATTAGCTCATGATAACCCCTTCCTCCTTGTCACACCTGGCTGCCTAATTCCTATCCAATTAAAAGTGACATTTTCTGGTGATGTTAGCAATTTAACTGTATGCTTTCTTTTTTTTTATTTGAGAAGCTCTTTGGAAGGCTGATCACTGAAAACTGGAGGATTTTGTCCCTCAGATACTCCCTGTTATAAAGAGGAAAAATTGTCTGAGACATATTAGGTAGGGCCTACCTACAGATCCAAAGTCATAACATGGTCTGTTCCATTCATATCATTGCAGCAGTAATTGCTGAGAACTACTCATCTATTTTTAACAAATTCCTTTTCACTGCAACTAATTAGGTTGATTCTTTATGGTAGGTAGGGAAATTTTAAAAGTAAGGGATCCAAATTTTAAATTATGTGAAAATGTATCCATTGTACTCGTGAATGTGAATTTTATAACAAATAATTTTGATAATCATATATGCATAAGCTTATATACATATATGCCCACATCCACTCATAGAGACATCAAAGACATTTGTAAAGAAATCTCACCACTTCCAGATATGTTTTAATTTTTAAGTTTCATATAATAAAATCCAATTCTTAAGCAACACATGAGTATATATGTTAAATGGCAAAAAACTGTCTCAAAATGCCATTGTAATACACTTTTACTCACTTAATATGACCTCAAACATTTTCTATGTTTATAAATGGTTTCCATAATGTTTTTATTTCCAAAATAATATCCCAATTTTGTTGAGCCTCAAAATTTGCTGAGGCTCCAAAATACTGACTTTCTTCCCCTCTAATTAATTATTCTGACATGAACACAATATTAAACCAATATTTGATTTCCCTTGCCTCAAAATATTTTCCCAGAATAAATTCCCTAACATACTATTCCTAAACCTGAATGTATGACTCTTGCTGTTGTAGCCATGTTGCTTTCTGCAGTTGCTTAATCCAACTCTACCATCAGCAGAGTGAACTGAATAGGTCAGACAAGGATCCACCACTGCCCTGGTCTTGAAAAGAGATCAAGGCTATCACTTGATCTGCCCTCTATCCTCACATCACCATCACTGCTACTGAATGTGTACTGACAACTGGCTAATGACCACTTCTGAGAGCTCTAATTCTTTGCGGCTACAGACTTTCAGTGGGGTGCCCTGACTGGTACATTTTTCTGTCTTATGACATTCCTTATCCAAAATTTTTTTTTTTTTTGCTCTAGTTTTGTACATCAGCTATTACTCTAATTTTAACTGTGGTGTTAGAGAAGACTCTTAAGAGTCCCTCGCACTGTAAGGAGATCCAATCAGTCCATCCTAAAGAAAATCAGTCCTGAATATTCATTGGACAGACTGATGCTGAAACTCCAATACTTTGGACACGTGATGAGAAGAACTGACTCATTTGAAAAGACCCTGATGCTGAGAAAGATTGAAGGCGGGAAGAGAAGGGGATGATAGAGGATGAGATGGTTGGATGGCATCACCTACTCAATGGACATGAGTTTGAGTAAACTCTGGGAGTTGGTGATGGACAGGGAGGCCTGGCATGCTGCAGTCCATGGGGTCGCAAAGAGTCAGACATGACTGAGCAACTGAACTGAATTGAAACGAACTATTACTCTAATTAATCCTGATGAGATACCACCTCAAGACTCCCTTCCAAAAGCCCTTTAGTTAGAGCAGTCACTATGATTACTCTTTTATATGATTACAACTCCATGAGAACAGCACTCAAAAGCACAAAATGGTTTATCTGGCATAGCAATACCCAGAACCTTCAAGACAATAAAATTGTGGTGATGATGTATCTTTCCAGGTTCTCAATGACCAACTGATGATGTAACCCACAATGGACAGGGTGCTGTCAATCACAAAAACATATCACAAGGACTCTACTGGAATTTTATTCATAATGCTAAAATCTCCAATATTACAGTAAACTAAAATAATTAATACTGAAAAGGAAACACTATGGACTGCAAGAAAGATTTGAAAATAAGTATAATAAAGTATTAAAATGTCTTGAAAAAATGTTTTCATCTCAGCAAAATCCATAGAGACTTCATGAAGAATGCTGTAGGTAAATTTTATAATTTATATTTGAGCAGTTTTAAGGCAACATGTATGCATTTAAATCCTAATTTTTAGTGTAAGAATCTACAAATAAAATGTATATAATGTGTTTTACCATTAAATAAGAAGAGCTTTAAGTAAAATCATATGAAGGCTACCATTCAGTATTTTTACTTGGTTTATAATGATGACAGATTACTTATTCTTCAGTTTACTTGCCTACCGTAGTGAATCTCCTTTTTAAAGAGAAATGTGCACTGTTAAGGGAGAAGGCAATGGCACCCCACTCCAGTACTCTTGCCTGAAAAATCCCATGGATGGAGGAGTCTGGTAGGCTGCAGTCCATGGGGTTGCTAAGAGTCGGACACAACTGAACGCCTTCACTTTCACTTTTCACTTTCATGCATTGGAGGAGGAAATGGCAACCCACTCCAGTGTTCTTGCCTGGAGAATCCCAGGGATGGCGGGGCCTGGTGGGCTGCCATCTATGGGGTTGCACAGAGTCGGACACGACTGAAGTGACTTAGCGGCAGCAGCAGCATGCACTGTTAATTTTTTTTACTATAGACAAATATACATAAGATTCACCATTTTAAGTATTTTTAAGTGTGTAACTTGGTGGTGTTATGTACGTTCACAATGTTGAACAACCATCACTACTATCCAATTTCAGAACTTTTAAGTTATCCCAAATGGAAACTCTATAGCCATTAAAAAAATAACTCCACATTTCTTCTTTCTGCAATCCCTAGTAACTTTCATTATTCTTTCTAGATCTATGAACTTACCTATTCTAGGTAACTCTTATAAGCTGAAACACTTTATAACTGGCTTATTTCATTTAGCATTTTTCAAGGTTCAGTCATTTTGTGGCATGACTCAGAATATAATTCCTTGAGAAGGCTGAATAATACCCTCCTGTACATATACACCACGTTTTGTTTATCTATTCATCTATTGAGACATTCGGGTTATTTTCACATTTTGACTTGTGTGACTAATGCTGCCATATACACTGGATTATAATGTCTCTTTGAGTTTTTACTTTCAATTATTTTACACATATACAGAGAAAAATGGGATTACTGGATCATATGGTAATTCTATTTTTAACTCTTTGAGTAACAAACAGTTTTTCTCAGGACTGCACTATTCTACATTCCCACCAACAATGCACAACGTTTCCAATTTCTCCATATTGTAGAAAAAACTTGGTATTTTCCATTTAAAAAAAAATAATAGCTGTCCTAAAAGGTAGTGCTAGTGGTAAAGAACTTGCCTGCCAATGCAGGAGATATAAGTGAAACAAGCTCAATCCCTGGGTTGGAAAGATCCCCTAGAAAGCATGCAACTCACTCTAGTATTCTTGCCTGGAGAATCCGATGACAGAGAAGCCTGGCTGCTACAATCCATATGTTGGACACTACTGAAGCAACATAGCAGACATGCATCCTAAAAGGTGTACAATGGTAAAGACATAGGCAGTTTTAAACCCTCTTTTTTTACTATAAATTCATGCATGAAAACTCTAAATATTATTTTCTTTTGAATTTGAAGTATCTAACCTCAGAAAAATTACTAATCTGAAAGATGTTTTACTATCCAACTAACTCTATGAACATGATAAACATAGTTTATTGTACTTAAGTTTATAATGCAATAACTAGAACAACAACTTTTAACCACTGGTCATTACATTAGGTAAATTCATATAACACACACACACACACACACATATGTGTGGGGGGGGGCTGTGTGTGGGGTGGGGGCGGCTACAATAGTTGCTGCTTGTGTATTGACTAGGGCTTCCCTCGTGGCTCAGATGGTAAAGCATCTGCCTACACTGCAGGAGACATGGGTTCAGTCCCTGGATCAGGAAGATTCCCTAGAGAAAGGATGGCTACCCACTCCAGTATTCTTGCTTGGAGAATCCCATGGATGGAGGAGCCTGGTGAGCTACATTCCCTGGGGTCACAAAGAGCTGGACATGGTTGAGTGACTAACAACAAACACTGACAAAGAAAATGCAGCATAACATAAGTTATATATGGTTTATCATGCTTCTAAATGTGTTTTTTCTTATCTGTTTAGGAATATTGACACTAAAAGGAATATATTTTATTTTGCCTGTATTTATCAGTAATAAGTATTTCTCTAATCTAGACTTTAAATCCAATTCCTTGCTCACTTCAATTTATCTATTCATTCAATAATGCAAGTAAGACTACTTCCATTTCTCTGCCTGAAAAGAAAAGAAATGAAGCTTATTCTAATAAAAATCTGAAGTTTTGAAACAACAGCCTGTAATTAAAAATTAGTTTTTTATTTCAAACAGTGTGTATGCTTGAAAGAATCATAAAATGACTTTCTACAAGCTGATTTCTGCACTAACACTTTTGGAAGATTTAGAATGCTAAAGGTATGTGTACACAATTATAAGAAAAATGTTAACCATACATTTAAAAAAAATGAGAAAAGACACTAAATGCACTCTCAATCTCACACTAAATGCTAACAAAAAACCTACCAAACCACAAGTCAATGGAATTAGTATTTCTGCACAAATATCAAGAAAAGCTTATATAAAATTTTAAGACATGGGAAGAGAAAGACAGGGATAGTTTGAGATCATATATCATTACAGAGAAAATTACCCGGTTTGCAATGTTGTTGTTATTGTTTAGTTGTTACATCGTGTCCAACTCTGCTATGCCATAAACTGTAACCCATGAACTGTAACCCCCCCAGGCTCTTCTGTCCACAGGATTTTTCAGGCAAGAATACTGGAGTGGGTTGCCACTTCCTTCTCCAGGGGATCTTCCCCACCCAGGGATCAAACCTGTGTTTCCTGCTGGCAGATTCTTTACTACTGAGTCACCAGGGAAGCCCGGTTTGCAATATACAAGTCATAAAACAGTTTTTGTTTTTGTTTTGTTTTGGTACTGTTATATACAAAGCAAAACTTAGATACAAAAGAATATCAGAGAGGTTACACCTCACCAACAATGTCCATCAGTTGTTCCATGGATCCATTTTTTAGGCTATAGTTAGAGCCCCAACAAAAGTAGGAAAATGATAAATTCACTAGGACTGCTTAAGTTCTGAAGTAAAGCACTAGAATGCTGCTCAGATATTTGCCCCTTTTTTCCTATAGCTAACTTTTCTTGGAGCAAATCATTATCACAATATCAATGGGACAGGAACAAACAGAGATCAAAATATACAGATAACTATAAAGTCAGATCGCTTTGTTTATAGTAAATTTTCCTTAATTCTAAAATATTGTTGCTTCTCTGTAAAGAGATATGAGAACCTTTACATGCAAACAAATGAATCTATCAAATGATTAAATGAGTCACAGCCAATAAAAAGATAAAAATAGTTTAGGCAATAGAGTAGAGCATAAAAAATAGGAGTTGCTGAATTTAGCTGTAAACCAGGAAGAACATGATATCATGAGGGGGTGAAGGCAGTGGGATAATGTTCCAAATGTTGCAAATGAAAAAAGTCAAGAATGGTATCTTGAAAAGTTGAAAGTGAAGTTGCTCAGTCGTGTCCGACTCTTTGTGACCCCATGGACTGTGGCCTACCAGGCACCTCTGTCCATGGGATTTTCCAGGTAATAGTACTGGAGTAGATTGCCATTTCCTTCTCCAATGGTATCTTCAGATCAGATCAGATCAGATCAGTCGCTCAGTCGTGTCCGACTCTTTGTGACCCCATGAATCGCAGCACCCCAGTCCTCCCTGTTCATCATCAACTCCCGGAGTTCACCCAGATTCACGTCCATCGAGTCAGTGCTGCCATCCATCCATCTCATCCTCTGTTGTCCTCTTCTCCTCCTGCCCCCAATCCCTCCCAGCATCAGAGTCTTTTCCAATGAGTCAACTCTTCCCATGAGGTGGCCAAAGTACTGGAGTTTCAGCTTTAGCATTATTCCTTCCAAAGAAATCCCAGGGCTGATCTCCTTCAGAATGGACTGGTTGGATCTCCTTGCAGTCCAAGGGACTCTCAAGAGTCTTCTCCAACACCACAGTTCAAAAGCATCAATTCTTTGGCGCTCAGCCTTCTTCACAGTCCAACTCTCACATCCATACATGACCACAGGAAAAACCATAGCCTTGACTAGACGAACCTTTGTTGGCAAAGTAGTGTCTCTGCTTTTCAATATGCTATCTAGGTAGGTCATAACTTTCCTTCCAAGGAGTAAGCATCTTTTAATTTCATGGCTGCAGTCACCATCTGTAGTGATTTTGGAGCCCAGAAAAATAAAGTCTGACACTGTTTCCACTGTTTTCCCATCTATTTCCCATGAAGTGGTGGGACCGGATGCCATGATCTTCGTTTTCTGAATGTTGAGCTTTAAGCCAACTTTTTCACTCTCCACTTTCACTTTCATCAAGAAGCTTTTGAGTTCCTCTTCACTTTCTGCCATAAGGGTGGTGTCATCTGCATATCTGAGGTTATTGATATTTCTCCCGGCAATCTTGATTCCAGCTTGTGTTTCTTCCAGTCTAGCACTTCTCATGATGTACTCTGCATATAAGTTAAATAAACAGGGTGACAATATACAGCCTTGAAGAACTCCTTTTCCTATTTGGAACCAGTCTGTTGTTCCATGTCCAGTTCTAACTGTTGCTTCCTGACCTGCATACAAATTTCTCAAGAGGCAGATCAGGTGGTCTGGTATTCCCATCTCTTTCAGAATTTTCCACAGTTTATTGTGATCCACACAGTCAAAGGCTTTGGCATAGTCAATCAAGCAGAAATAAATGTTTTTCTGGAACTCTCTTGCTTTTTCTATGATCCAGCGGATGTTGGCAATTTGATCTCTGGTTCCTCTGCCTTTTCTAAAACCAGCTTGAACATCAGGAAGTTCACGGTTCACATATTGCTGAAGCCTGGCTTGGAGAATTTTGAGCATTACTTTACTAGCATGTGAGATGAGTGCAATTGTGTGGTAGTTTGATCATTCTTTGGCATTGCCTTTCTTTGGGATTAGAATGAAAACTGACCTTTTCCAGTCCTGTGGTCACTGCTGAGTTTTCCAAATTTGCTGGCATATTGAGTGCAGTACTTTCACAGCATCATCTTTTAGGATTTGAATTAGCTCAACTGTAATTCCATCACCTCCACTAGCTTTGTTCGTAGTGATGCTTTCTAAGGCCCACTTGACTTCACATTCCAGGATGTCTGGCTCTAGGTCTTAGCACAAGGTTAATCTTCCTGGAGCTGAAAGCTATACTGGTCACAATGCATGGTTTCCTGGAAGTGTCTTAGGTAGGGCCATTTATAGAGTAAACAACCAGTGAAAAGATGAATGTGTCTATGGAACTTTAATTCTTCTTAATTCATCACAATATTTTATTAAAAAAAAACTATATGTGAGATTATTTACCATATGTGCATTTTTAATGCAAAAACAAGAAAAATGCTTTCTTAAAAACATTGAAAGCAAAGTCACTTTCTTCCTCTGCTTGCAAATATCCTTCTCTCTTCAACAGCTAGTACTCCAGCCTCCCTAATCTTATGAAATACACTCTGACCTAATATGTACTCTGCAATACCTAAAAAGAAGGAAGGGAGAGAGGGAGCGAGGGACAGAAGCAAAAAATTAAGTCTGAAAGCACCTTGACAGGAAGAGAAGGGGAGAAAGGCAAAGAGCATATTATGACTTAGGCCTAATCAGGGATCAGAGATCCTTTACAGACTCATAGGCTTCAGGGATCTGAAGGCCAGTGGACATGTGGCCACATTTGCAGTGCTGGACAGCTCAGAACTGAGACAACTATAGTCACAGTTCTTCAGACTCTCCTGAACAGTATCTCTTCTGGGTCTCCAGATTTGATTTTAATGGGAACAATTTATTCATTCTTACAATGTGAAAAATGGCTTTTATTAGAAGCCATAAATATATAGAAAGCTTTGGATGTGGAGTCAGAAGACTTGCAGTTTAGTCTTCAAATTGCTATTAACTAGTTTTGTGACATCCAGAAGAAACTAACTTCATTATCTGAGGAATAATATTGAGTCTATTATATTATGGATTCATTATTCAGACTTTTCCATCAAAAATATAATTCTCTCTGGTTACCTTTTATTTCCTAAGTTCCTTGTTACATAGTCTTAGAAGTTGCTTCTTGGCCCAACCCCTGCTTGCAGCTTTCCTCTTTCTTTCCATATCACTATCTGAAGAACACATTCAAATTCTTTCTAATTCTAATACACATTTCTAATTCTTTCAAGAATACTTTGTTTGCTCACTTTAACTAAAAAGAATAGTGTACATTTGAGGGTTCTCTTTCTCTGCATCCATCTTAACTAGAGATACAGTAACAGCCAACATTCATAATTGGAGAAATGGAAGATACAGCTGACACTCTCCCTGATTCCCTAGTGCTTCACAAAACCAGTACTCACCCACCTAGTATATGAACCTATCATCCTACAAAGCCCATGCCACTACACCAGGGCAATCACTTTCCCTCCTCATGTAGTCATATCAATCTCTGGACAGAGCTTTCTGTTCAAAGCGACATGAACTATATACTGAGTTATTTTCCCTTCAAATTCTATCCACTCTTCTGCAATGAACCCACCTATTCCCATACCTTTAACTGTCCTAGATACACTGATAATTCAAATATATCTATGTTTACATATCTATATCTACATATCAGAAATTTACTTTGGATGTTTTAACCTGGAGGCCCCACAATTACTTCTAATTCAACGAAGTCAAATTATTGCATTTCACCTTTAATTTTTACAGCCCCCACAATTGCCAGTTCTACTTCCCCTAAAATATTTCAACCTTGAGGAATGACATCTTTATCTACCCAACTTTCCAGATCATAAACTCAGAGTACATGCTTGACCTATATGCAACAGAGAGTTGTCCCTAAAAATCTGTTCTCTCACCCTATCATAGTAATATAATTATAGCTAAAACTCTGGCCACCCTGCTGGAGATTGTATTTCTCATCCTTCTTTACAACTAGTCACTGCCCATGGACGAAGTTCTAACCATTGGAATTTGAGCAGTAAGTGATATGTACAATATCAGGGGTAGATACAATGATGCCTGCCTCATTTGCATAACATTTGCTGCCCTGTAAATGTTTTCTTTACCTTTCCTGCAGGCTAGAGCATGGAGACATGTAAAACAACTCAGCATCAAATAAGCAAATGATGACAATTACCTATAGAGAAAAGGGGAACAACCAGATATGAGAAACCTGAGTCTATAAAAGACGACAGAATAGAGCCACTCCGCTAATGTGGACTGGACTGAATATAACATGTCTGCAAAATAAACATCTTATTTACTCCCCTATATTTTGAAATCTCTACAACTTTGCCTAATTAATACAACTCCTACCTTACTGTAAGGAGTCTTGTTGGTTTCAGCCCTTTGATTGGTCTGGAATAAGACTTTAAAATTTTTTCACTATTTACAGTCTTAGTTTTGTATCTTCTGTCTTGCTTCATCCAATGAAACAATCCTTTTGCAATTAAACCCCTTATTTTCTCCTGCTTGGAATATGTCAGTGGATCGCATTTGGATATTTTGTCAAACTTGGTTTCTAAAATATAAATGTAATCATCACTAAAACCTTCTTCACAACTCTAAAAAATAGTTTTTTTATGTGGTTCCAATTCCTTTCAGAATAAGGATCAAATTCCTTGACAGACCAGTCCTTCTTAATGGGTCCTGAATTTATCTTTCCAATATTTTCTCAAGTACCCTATACTCCATCATAATAAAATCATATTTTTCATAAAATGCTCAGTCCTGTCACTTATATATGCACCTACCATATACTGTTTCTCTAGCTGTAACTGCTATGCCCAGCAAAATCTTACTTACTCTTTAAGGATGAGCTCAAATATATACTACCTTTTAAGCCTTCAACCACTCCAGAAGGAATGACTTTTTTTTTCTCTCATGTGCTGCATCAAATTAACTTTCTCTATTGAATTTGAATTAGTCATATTTTGCTTCTTTGATGATCTATAGCTGATAAGGTAAATTATTTGAAGGAAGGGACTATACTTTCTGATTTTATAGGCCAAATATTTAGTACAATAAGTGCCTGGTTCTCTGTACGTGTTTTTACTGATTAATTTACAGATGAAAATGCAGGCATCTAGAAGCCTACCCAGAGACACACATAAAATTAACATGGATCAGTGTTTAAAATTCAGATAAATCAGGCTAATAGGTTGTCAGCCATATCAATTGAAAGAACTAGAATATTTAAAAATATTTAGAAGGGAGTTAACTAGGATTCAGACTCACAGTACAGACTTCTTGAAATTTATCATTATAAGATATGCATGCATGTTAAGTCACCTCAGTTGTGTTCAACTCTTTGTGACCCTATGGACCATAGCCCACCAGGCTCCTCTGTCTATGGGACTCTCCAGCCAAGGAAATGGGTTGGAGTGGGTTACTGTGCCCTCCTCCAGTGATCTTCCTGACCTAGGGATTGAACCCGAGCCTCCTATGTCTCCTGCATAGGCAGGCAGGTTTACCAGCTGAGCCACCTGGGAAGCCCAAATAAGAGGATAATTAGTAGCAAAAATTGGCGCCAGAACCTTATGTATTCCATCCCCTAAGAATAATTTCCCTCCAGTACAGTAAGCCTAACAGTATTTACAGTAATATCGAATGGATTATATAGAATCTGAAATGGAATAACTTAATTTTGTGCTTTACTTTAGGCTTATTAGTGAAATTTAAATTTTAATTAACAGCTATAACATGAAAACACATGATTTCCACAGAGTATAGAAAAATGTCAAACAGGATAGAATAATTTTGAATCTACAATATTTTAAAATTTAAGGAAATCGAAGGAAGTTATGGAAAATGATATTTTTACATTATAATTTATATCTTAAGCCTCCTTCTATAAGCAATTACATATTAGGAGGAAACAAACCATAAATGACACAGGAATTTGGGCCTTCATGAAGACAAGGAAAATATACCAGTTCAGAAGGCTTTACTTGCAATAATTAGCCAACTTAAATTGACTTGAAATGGCTAAAATGCATTTTATTATGCAATAAGAACCCCGGGGCAAGTGTTCCTGAGCTGGTTCAAGCTCTCAGTGTCTGTAATAAATGACCTGGCTCTCTTCATTCTTATCTTTCAACTATATCTGTTAGTATTTTGCCTTAGTTCTAAGATATGATCAATCAGGATATATGATGGTTGTCACAGCTTCTGGTACTTTAGATAGATTCTACAATATTTGGGCAAAGAAGAGGAACATTTGCTGCTTTGTTATTTATTTATTTACTTGTGTATATTGAGTTAACATTGGCTTATAACATTTCATGTTTTTAGGTTTTGTTTTATTTTTTATTTGAGAGAAAAATATTTTCAATAGTCTCTGAAGAGCCATTTCCTCCAGTATCACTGATCAGGGTGGTTGATATGACTATGCCATAAAACCATAAAAGACTCAGAAACTGGGTGTCTGGCATTTTCAGCCTTCATATTGGGCAGTGAGCTTTTCATGGTGTCCTATACATATTTCTACAATTACACTTATTTCACTGTGCACTTCTCCTCTTCTACACTGTAGGCTTATTAATTTTTTTAAATTTTATTTCCTAGCCTAATATTTCAGTAAATGATGCTTAAATAAGTGCAATGAAGAAAGAAGGAAGGGAGGGAGGGAGGGAGGGAAGAGATTGTAGGTTACTTTTTAATATGCAAGAACTTTTTCCTTGCCCAATCTATGTCACTCCAATAAAAGACTAAAGAAAAATTTCAAGCTAACCGAGTAACACTGGAAGAGTATATCATTCTACTTTATTGATTAAAGTTCCTTTGGAATCTTATTATGTATATCTACTCTCAGGCATCTTTCCAAAAGTCAAGCTACTCTTTATTTCCTCTTGGCTCAATATACTTTCTCTGTCGCTGCATTGCTTTCCAGAAGTTGTATTAAAAGATCCAAAATTCAGCTAAGTAATTTAGCCATAGATTCTTCTGGTAGCAAAAAATTTGTGCTTCCTCAAGACAATACAATCATTTTGAAATTGATTAATTTTTAATCACAATGAAGTTGAAGAAATTACCTGGCTATGGAATGGTCAAGTAATTAGGCTAAAATGGCAGAAATATGAATTGGATCCAGTTCCAGTGATTTAATGCATAGCTTTGGAGTCAAATGCACACCACTTGGAATACAAAGTTTGAGTTCATGTGGTAAGTGCCATGGTTCTCTCATTTTTATATGCTAGCCTATACTATATGCTAAAGAAGATAGAGAATTAACTGCAAAATAATTCCCTGCAGGGTGCCTATTACAATATAATGGGCCCAGTCTTCCTAAGGTTGAAGTCAGAGTGCTTTCCAGAGATCCACAAGGAATAATAAAACATAAAACATATCCTGGAATGGGTTGATGCTTTTAAAATGACCAACACTGCTGAAATCCATCTTAATAACATGAATGAACGTTATTGGCATTACTGAAAAAAATTCAAGGCTTAATGAGAGCAGCAGCATAGATACTAAAAAAACAAAAAACAAACAAACAAAAAAAGGTACTTTGGGGCATAAAAAAGTACTGGATAAACAAAACTGTCTTTTTTGTTAATAAGCAAGAGCTATATTTGGATATGCTTTATATATGCTGCATTTATCATAATTTGAACATAATTGATTCTTTTCTTGGTGGGGCACAGGTTTGCAAGATCTGAATTTCTTGCCAGGGATCAAACCCCCACCCCCTGTAGTGAAAGTCCAGGGTCTTAACCACTGGATCCCAAGGATTTCCCTGAACATAATGGATGCTTAAAGCATAGCAATCATTTAAGGGTCATTCTTAGTGTAGGTTCACTTTACTTCTTATTTTTATTATTTTAATAACTGCCCACATAAATTCTTGACATATAGTGAGTACTTAGTATTACTGGATGAGCTAATAGATGAGTTAAATGATAGGAAAAAATCCTTTTCTCCTTCTCTCTTTTAACTCGAATTCATCTTTTGCCATCATCAGTGCTGAGCATCACTTATTCACATCAAAGGAGCATTATAGTCCTTGGTGCTCTGTTTCACATACATATACCTTGTTTTAAATTCTGTTATATTTGCAGAGCATATTGCATATATAATAACCTATCATTATGACAATATAAAATACTGCCATGCCAAACGTATGATCAGATTCTTGAAGATATAACTCATTTACCACTTAGCACTTTATGATCTGTATTTAGCCCAGTCCATTGATCTACAAGGTGGCAAAATATTTCAATAAATATTGATCAAAAAAATAGGGAAAACAAAACACTGCTAAACACTGCACAAATCTAATGAAAGACAATAGGTGATCCTGACTCTCAAGAGAATACAATCTCATATGAAACAAGACTAGAAAATGCCAAAGACAATTTATAATTTTGAAAATTACTTGTTCATGAAAAAGCATATTATCTGAGATGATGTTGTATAGTGATTTAGATACATGACTGATAATCAAAGATTTTTATTAGTTTTATACAATGATACCTTGGCATTGGAGGAGGAACAAATTCACTCTAGGGAAGTTTTAGAGAAAATCTGACATCTGATCCGGGTAAAGGGAAGAGAATTTCATCAGCATTATAAAAAGGAAATTCTAGATGAGGTATCAGTACTGAAATTCACAGGTACTAGAGTACAAAATGTCAGAATAACAGAGTGAAGTGGCATGGCCAAACCATAAACTTTAATGGGAAACTGGGATAGGGAGTAGTAGAGAGATAGAAAATAGTGCTTAAACATTTGAATGGTGCTATATTGTGGGAAAAAACGAAGAATTTAGAAAGTTGTCCAGTGTAAACTTAGATAATATCTAAACAATTTTTAAAACTGAAAGTTTTACTAGGCTTGGTGGATATAAAAATTACCTAGACTTGAGATAGAAAAATGAGTAAGATATAATTCTCTCCATCATGAAGGTGACAGCCTAAAGAGGAAGACAAATTAGTGAACAAACTATGTACTACAGAATGTCAGAGGTATGTCTAAAGTGAAGTGAAGTGAAGTCGCTCAGTAGTGTCCGACTCTTTGTGACCCCATGGACTGTAGCCTCTCAGGCTCCTCCGTCCATGGGATTTTCCAGGCAATAGTACTGGAGTGGATTGCCATTTCCTTCTCCAGGGGATCTTCCCAACCCAGGGATCAAACCCAGGTTTCCCACATTGCAGGCAGACACTTTACTGTCTGAGCCACCAGGGTTAAGTTCATGTCTAAAGGGCTATGCAAGTACTTAGAAAAAAATGGAAAACAACTTATGATCACTGAAGCAGAGGGAGCATTTAAAATGCTGAGAAGCTAAACAGATGTTAAAACACAGAAGCCACGATAGGGCTGAAGGAAAGAATAAGGGGATGCCATGGTGATTCCAGAGCCCAGACTCCAGGACCATCTGCTGGGAGTCCACACCACAGTGAGAGGTGGAATTATGGAATTTGAAGCCATTCAAAGTAGAATAATTCATCTGGAATCAGAACTACCAAAGAAATCGATGCCAGAGATATCTCTTAAAGACAGACGACAGAAAGAGATAGGTGGTTTACTGGAATACTGATAAGAGCCAAGGAAAAATAAAGAATATTTTCTGTAAAATGAAAGTTTATAGGAAAATAACCAGCACCAGGGGTGTGAGATAGCACATATGTAAATAATAACATACAAAAAGAAAACTCTTCCTTGCAGATGCGATTAAAATGTATCTTCCTGGGCAAATTGGAATTAAATAGGTAAATGATAAGGAAAAATGTGTGACTGATGAGGAAACAACATGTACAAAACTATAGGACTTATTAAAAGTTTTCTCAGATAAATTTAAATATTTTAACATGGTTGGTGATAAGAATATTAATGAAAATCTAAAGACAAGGCATCAGTAAGTTTGCTTACTACAACACAAAAATATGATATGTAATAGAACAGCCTAATCAGAATGAGGATACAGAAAGTTTAGCCAAAGAAAATGAAAAACAGATTTCAAGGTCACCTAAATGGAGGCTAGAGGACTAGAAGACTGACCCAAAGGAAAAACAATATGCCTTAAACTTCAACAAAAGCAGTGAGAAAAAAGAATGCACACAGAGAGGAGGCATTTAATTAAGTTTGGAAATATATCAGGTTAAGATAAAAGCATAAGAGCTCAGTTATGAACATATTAATTTTACAGTCCATGCAGAAGCCCAATATTTAGTAATAGAGTTTTCACCCAAGTACAATTGTGGGAATTATTAGCATTTGGAAGTAGTGAAAACAATGGAAGCAAGTGAGATGTCAATATAGTGTGTAGAGGGAGACAAGTAAGTGACTGAAACTGAAAGCCCATGAAGCATTAAGATGAATGACAAATGAACAAGTGACGAACAAAAGACATGGTAAAGTCAAAGCTGAAAGTGCAGTGTTCTGGGGCATCTTTATCTTCAAATCAATTACTTATGTTCCTCAGTCTGGCCCTCCTTACGTAGAGAGTCTCAGCCCTTTCAAGACAATTTCCCAAACTTTCAAGCCTCAGGTAGCCTGTATACTATCAGCCACATTCAACTCTACCTCCCTCTGGGGTTCCAGCTACCTCTACTAGCTACTATAGTTCAAGCTTCTGAACCACCACAAATCCTTTGTTTCTTTATCCCTGTGGTAGTGGTCTTCTGGCTTTTGTTAATATCTGGGCTGCTTCTCCAGCTCCTGTCAGCTTTGGCTTTTCTATCAACATTTTCATTCACTCCTTGCAGTAAAATCCCTTTACTTCAAACACCTAATGGTGGTTTCTGTTTTCAGATTAGACTTTGATACAAAAATATATTGGGGCCATACAAAGCTAACAAGAAGGTCTTTTAAAAGAAATAGGTAAATGCTACAAAGAGGTTAAGAGAGTTGAGAAAGTGAAATCAACAAGCTATTAAGTAAAGCAGGATGTTCACTTGTTTAATAATATTCAAGCTAGTATTAATTTGTGCTGGAACTGAATGGTAAAGGCACTGCTTTTAATCTCTGTTTCCATAATTTCACTGCAGTACACACTGTATAAGTATTAAACCTAGGGAAGTCTTACCTGAAAATGTGGGGTCTTCACCACTAACCTCCTGATGTTGCCATGTTGATGAGTTGCATAATCTAACTCCTAGGGACACCACAACTCTCCAATACCAGTGACAGAATTGAGCCCACAGGCTTTCTCAAAGGATACAGTTCTGATGCTCAATTTAGTAGCATGTGACAGTCTTTTCGGAGAATGAATAACACAGATATAGCTGTGTTGCTGGACTGACAAAGACCTCAAGTCAAAGAGGCAGTTTTACAGTATGTAAAGCATTATGTCTCTGCATAATATCCACTGGTACAAGACATGGTTGACCTAAAACAATAGACTGCTAGGTATTACATCAGCAAAGATAGGTTTACTCAGGATCAAACAGAGAACTGCAATTATGAGTCTTCAAACCATGGTTAGCCACATACAAGGGAAAGAAGACCCTTTTTTAGAGAGAAAAAGAAAGTTGGGAGAGCTATGGTAAATAGATTCCATGGCTTGTCATTGAATGAAGCCTTGTCAGGAAAGAAGAGTCATTCTTCCTCTCCTGTCATTTCAGGGTGTGACAGCTCCCCCTTATGGTCTCTTGAATCTACTTAATGAGTTTTCCATTTACTAATTTTTTACAACATTATTCATTTCATTGAGTGATACAGAGTTCCCATAAGTACCTGTCATTCGTGAGGTCAGTAGAAAACTGCTCTCCTAAGTTCGGGGAGACAGGAAGATCCAGAGTTACAGCCAAGGTCTCCTCACCACAAGCAGAAACAATTGGATCTATACAGCGGTAAAAACATTTAAATAGCAATTGGGAAAAATCCCTGGAAGCTGAGTATTGACTTGCTTGAGAGTGGGAAATTCTTAGCAGCCAGACTCTTAAGGAAATGCCAACAATTTGTGGGTTTTACTTCGAAGAACCTCAACAGGTTGGTTCTCATAGTGAAGAGTAAAGGAGATGTCTTTTCAGGATCCAGCAGGGAGAGGAGAAAATAAGCAATGTGAAATTTGACCAGCATCTTCTAAAACAAAGGCTTGGTCTACAAGAAAAAAAGGTTTTACCTAAGCTTTATCCAACCTAGGGGGAGAGCATTTTTCCAGCTGTAGTCCCAAGCAGCTGTCCTGTCTCATCCAACGAAGCTAAGGACACCTGTTATAAAGGCAGAGGCCGGGAACACAAGCCCACTAAAATAATGATTCAGTCATTGATTTTTTACTCAAACACTACAACTGTACTATTTAAAAATAATTTACTATTGTCTACTTTTTTTCCCAGTTAGTATTCTAGTTCCTAGCACATTTTTCTACATTACAGAACTCCTGAGATATTACAATCTTAGTTAGAAGTCAAGGGTGTCAATATGACAGAATTGAAGTAGACAAGGCTCTCTTTACAACAAATTCAAAGGATTTGGTTACTGTGAAAAAGCATTTGATGGGTGCAATATTTCAAGGTTCATGCACTGAACAGAAAGTTTCCCATGGATTTACTCTTGACTGATCAAACAATCTCTCAGCCTGCTGCAAATATCTGAATGATGCATGAACCAAGCCAACAATCAATAGTCATGATAAGGTGCCTTGTCAGAAGCACTTTTACTATTATTTAAAATCTCAAATCATTTAAACCCTGTGATTTAAACACTGTCTTTAAAATAATCAACAAACTTATTCTTAATTTCAGAAAAAATAGCATTAAATATCATTTGTTCTTTGTTGCTTTGCATTATATTGTTTTCCTTTTTTTAAACCTTTAACTCGGTCTTTTGTGTACAAGATAGCTATCCAGGAAGCCACACACATTACAGGGCCAATATATGTGCATAAAAATAATGGAGCTTAGGCTACCTGAGGAAATTGGTGTTTGAAGAAGAAAAAAATTATTTATAACATGGCAGATAAGCTCTGTTATACAAATTATTGCTAATCATAATAAGATTAGGATCATGTTTTAATTATTTATAGTGAAGATATCAAGCATTGGTTTTACATCGACACCAACCTGCCAATTCAATATTAGGCAAGAGCTTGCAGAGAAAGTGGTTCATCAGCATATTTACATATATATACTTCAAGTATAAAAAGAGAGATAAAGCTAACTATGAATTATTAAGTCATACATATAGGTTAAATATCAAGAAAAACTTCAAAAATAATAAAAATAAAATGCATAATTTCCTTATAGTGATTAAAGAATAAAAACACCTTGATTCAAAAAAAAATCATATAAGAATAAAGAATATGCATGGTAAATAGCAAAAAGTAAGTGATAAGTTTGCATCTTAATAAAATTTAATAAAATACAACCAAATGCTGTTTTGAAAAGAAAATTAAAATATTAGTACACAGAATAACTGAAATTAGGAGAAAAACTAAAGAGAATTGAAGAGGCTCTTGATGAAAGTGAAAGAGGAGAATGAAAATGTAGGCCTACAACTCAACATTCAGAAAACTAAGATCATGGCTTCAGTCCCAACACTTCATGGCAAATAAGTGGGGAAACGATGTAAACAGTGAGAGATTTTATTTTGGGGGGTCCAAAATCACTTGAGATGGTGACTGGAGCAATGAAATGAAAAGACACTTGCTCCTTGGAAGAAAAACTATGAGCAACCTCAGTCAGTTCGGTTCAGTTCAGTCGCTCAGTCGTGTCTGACTCTTTGTGACCCCATGAATCGCAGCACCCCAGGCCTCCCTGTCCATCACCAACTCCCGGAGTTCACTCAGACTCACGTCCATCGAGTCAGTGATGCCATCCAGCCATCTCAACCTCTGTCGTCCCCTTCCCCTCCTGCCCCCAATCCCTCCCAGCATCAGAGTCTTTTCCAATGAGTCAATTCTTTGCATGAGGTGGCCAAAGTACTGGAGTTTCAGCTTCAGCATCAGTCCTTCCAAAGAAATGCGAGGGCTGATCTCCTTCAGAATGGACTGGTTGGATCTCCTTGCAGTTCAAGGGACTCTCAAGACTCTTCTCCAACACCACAGTTCAAAAGCATCAATTCTTCGGCACTCAGCCTTCTTCACAGTGCACCTCTCACATCCATACATGACCACAGGGAAAATCATAGCCTTGAATAGACGGACCTTTTTTGGCAAGCAAAGTAATGTCTCTGCTTTTGAATATGCTATCTAGGTTGGTCATAACTTTCCTTCCAAGGAGTAAGTGTCTTTTAATTTCCTGGCTGCAATCACCATCTGCAGTGATTTTGGAGCCCAAAAAATTAAAACCTGACACTGTTTCCCCATCTATTTCCCATGAAGTGATGGGACCAGATGCCATGATCTTCATTTTCTGAATGTTGAGTTTTAAGCCAACTTTTTCACTCTCCACTTTCACTTTCATCAAGAGGCTTTTGAGTTCCTCTTCACTTTCTGCCATAAGGGTCGTGTCATCTGCATATCTGAGGTTATTGATATTTCTCCTGGCAATCTTGATTCCAGCTTGTGCTTCTTCCAGCTCAGAGTTTCTCATGATGTACTCTGCATATAAGTTAAATAAGCAGGGTGACAATATGCAGCCTTGACATACTCCTTTTCCTATTTGCAACCAGTCTGTTGTTCCATGTCCAGTTCTAACTGTTGCTTCCTGACCTGCATACAAATTTCTCGAAAGGCAGGTCAGGTGGTCTGGTATTCCCATCTCTTTCAGAATTTTCCACAGTTTATTGTGATCCACACAGTCAAAGGCTTTGGCATGGTCAATAAAGCAGAAAAAGATGTTTTTCTGGAACTTTCTTGCTTTTTCCACAATCCAGCGGATGTTGGCAATTTGGTCTTTGGTGCCTCTGCCTTTTCTAAAACCAGCTTGAACATCTGGAAGTTCACGGTTCACGTATTGCTGAAGCCTGGCTTGGAGAATTTTGAGCATTACTTTACTAGCGACCTATGAGCAACCTAGACAGCATATTAAAAAGCAGAGACATTACTTTGCCAACAAAGGTCAGTCTAGTCAAAGCTATGGTTTTTCCAGTAGTCATGTATGGATGTGAGAGTTGGACCATAAAGAAACCTGAGCACCCAAGAATTGATGCTTTTAAATGGTAGTGTTGAAGAAGACTCTTTAGAGTCCCTTGAACTGCAAGGAGATCCAACAAGTCCATCCTAAAGGAAATCAGTCCTGAACTGTTAGAGCTGAAACTCAAATACTTTGGCCACCTGATGTGAATAACCGACTCATTGGAAAGGACCCTGATGCTGGGAAAGATTGAAGTCAGGAGGAGAAGGGGACGACAGAGGACGATGGTTGGATGGCATAAGTGACTTGATGGACATGAGTTTGAGTAAGCTTCAGGAGTTGGTGATGGACAAAGAAGCCTGCCGTCCTGTAGTACATGGGGTTGCAAAGAGTTGGACATGACTGAGTGACTGAACTGAACAGAGGAAAAGAACTTCTTGACAAATATTATAAAGACAACATTGGATTGGCTATATAATTATTAGTATATTTTCCCAGGTGAGAAGTCTAATTAAGGACAAAGGATATCATTAATTAAGGAAAAATGTAATCAGTAGGTAAAGGAAGAAGTCCACTCAGAAGGAAAAATAGGAACAAAGATTCAAAAGAACAAGAGCATTAAGAGCTATTCAGGAAAGTACAAAGAATGTGGTGTAACTGGAGTATAAATTTTGAGTAGGTCTGAGGGAATAATGAACAGAGCTTCAAAAGCAATGTATGGTAATGGTACACTTTAAATGAAATTTGCAGACTTTGTAAGTATTTTAAAATATTATTTTAATTTACATAATAATTTTGTATTATTTTCCCTAGGTTTTGTTTTAAAGAAACTATGAAGATGAGGTTCTTTCCATTAAGTAGGGATAGTCTAGTGAGAGGAAAAAATAGTGAGCCATTTATTAGAGTAAAAGATGTGAGAGGTAAACCCAAAGTGCATTAAGAGATCACTTTGGGTATACCTTGTGTTTGAAAGACAGAAATCTTGTCTTTCAAAAAGAGAGATTTTACTACAGTCAGTTGGCCACTACACTGATAAGCCAAGAGTTTTAGTGAGATAGCCTTGCTATTAAAAACATCACAAGGCCACAATCATAAGAGGGCTGGAAGGATAATCAAGGGAGATAAACCAGGTCCAACAAGGAAGACCTAGACCACATGTGAGGAGAGAGAAAGAGTGATTTGATGTGATTTGAAATTGTGGAGAAAGATAACAGAAGTAAGAAAGAGCCTACATCAGAAATACCAGCTGAGACAGAAGAAGAGATTCAAATGTATACTGCTTCTCTCTCTTCTCATTGGCTGGAACTTCTTGGAAGTCAACTGTAAATTTATCCTTTGAAATGTTGTTCTCTAAAATACAGGTGAGAAGTATGGAGAAATAAAGAGTGAATATGAAAGCACACAGGTAAATTTCTTCTGTCAGGAACATTAAGTAAAGGATATGAAAATAATAAAATTGATGACCAAAAACACTTCTTGGAATAAGCGATGAATTGTAATTTTTAAAAAAAAGTTGGAATTAGTAAAATGAATAATAAATAAAGTATTTTGTATGTAATTTATTTTAAGCACACATGCCAGGTTGGAAGAATCATAAGCTGGAATCAAGATTGCTGGGAGAAGTATCAACAACCTCAGATATGCAGATGATACCACTCTCATGGCAGAAAGCAAAGAGGAACTAAAGAACCTCTTGATAAGGGTGAAAAAGGATAGTGAATAACCTGGCTTGAAACTCAACATTCAAAAAACTAAGATAATGGCATCTGGTCCCATCATTCATGGCAAATAGATATGAGAAAAGTAGAAACAGATTTTTTTCTTTGACTCCAAAAAGATGCTTGCTCCTTGAAAGAAAAGGTAGGGCAAACCTAGATAATGTATTAAAAAGCAGAGACATCACTTTGCTGACAAAGGTCCATATAGTCAAACCTATGGTTTTTCCAGTAGTCGTGTACGGATGTGAGAGTTAAACCATAAAGGCTGAGCACTGAAGAATTGATGCTTTCAAATTGTCATGCTGGAGAAGACTCTTGAGAGTCCCTGAGACTGCAAGGAGATCAAATCAGTCTATCCTAAAGGAAATCAATCCTGAATATTCATTGCAAGGAATGATGATGAAGCTGAAGCTCCAATACTTTGGCCACCTGATGTGACAAGACAGCTCATTGGAAAAGACCTTTAAGCTGGGAAAGACTGAAGGGCAGGATAAGAAAGGGGATAACAGAGCATGAGATAGTTAGATAGCCTCACCAACTCAATGGACATGAGTTTGAACAAACTCTGGGAGATAGTGAAGGGCAGAGAAGCCTGGTGTGTTGCAGTCCATGGGGTGGCAAAGAGTGAGATACAACTTAGCTACCTAAAAACAAAACAAAGCACACATGAAATACAGACATACACATACAAAAATTTTTAAATATTAATCAGGAAGCAAATAACCAACATATGTTTGTAGAAGCTAATAAGCAATTGGAACTATCAATATTTTCATATTCAATGTATTTCATATTCAGTCAAAATGACATCAGGACTGTTTGAAGAACTTAGTAAATTAATTCTCTACTTTTATATAAATTTAAATGGCTCAAAATAGGCAAGAACAATAGGGTGGTGATGGGTGGTGGTATTGGCACAGTGGCAAGAAAATAAAGGATAAGTAGAACATAATGGAGAGGCCACAAAAGCCCAAAGCTTACATAGAGAGGGGAACATGTGTATACCTGTGGCGGATTCATGTTGATATATGGCAAAACCAATACAATATTGTAAAGTTAAAAACTAAAATAAAATAAAAAAGAAGTAGCATTATACAAGAGAACAGAAAGTCTCAATAAATTTTGCTAGGACAATTAACACTCCACATTAGAAAAATTAAACCAGTGACACACTTCACATCTTCCATGAAATATCAATTCTAATTTATTTAAACCTTAAATGAGACAGGCACATGTCAAAACCTTTTTCTGTTGTTGTTCTTTTTTTTTTTTTAATTTACAATATTGTATTGGTTTTGCCATACATCAACATGCATCCATCACGAGTGTGCACGTGTTCCCCATCCTGAACCCCCCTCCCACATCCCTCCCCATACTATCCCTCAGGGTCATCCCAGTGCACCAGCTACTAGCACCCTGTATCCTGCATAGGACCTGGACTGGCAATTCGTTTCTTATATGATATTATACATGTTTTAATGCCATTCTCCCAAATCATCGCCCCCCTCCCTCTCCCACAGAGTCCAAAATACTGTTCTATACATCTGTAACTCTTTTGCTGTCTCGCATACAGGGTTGTCGTTACCATCTTTCTAAATTCCATATATATGCATTAGTATACTGTATTGGTGTTTTTCTTTCTGGCTTACTTCACTCTGTATAATAGGCCTCAGTCTCATCCATCTCATTAGAACTGATTCAAATGTATTCTTTTTAATGGCTGAGTAATACTCCATTGTGTATATGTACCATGGCTTTCTTATCCATTCATCTGCTGATAGACATCTAGGTTGCTTCCATGTCCTGGCTATTATAAACAGTGCTGCAATGAACATTGGGGTACACTTGTCTCTTTCAGTTCTGGTTTCCTCAGTGTGTATGCCCAGCAGTGGGATCGCTAGGTCGTATGGCAGTTCTATTTCCATTTTTTTAAGGTGTCTCCACACTGTTCTCCATAGTGGCTGTACTAGTTTGCATTCCCACCAACAGTGTAAGAGGGTTCCCTTTTCTCCACACCCTCTCCAGCATTTATTGCTTGTAGACTTTTTGGATTGCAGCCATTCTGACTGGTGTGAAATGATACCTCATAGTGGTTTTGATTTGCATTTCTCTGATAATGAGTGATGTTGAGCATCTTTTCATGTGTTTGTTAGCCATCTGTATGTCTTCTTTGCAGAAATGTCTATTTAGTTCTTTGGCCCATTTTTTGATTGGGTCATTTATTTTTCTGGAATTGAGCTACAGGAGTTGCTTGTATATTTTTGAGATTAGTTGTTTGTCAGTTGCTTCATTTGCTATTATTTTCTCCCATTCTGAAGGCTGTCTTTTCACCTTGCTTATAGTTTCTTTTGTTGTGCAGAAGCTTTTAATTTTAATTAGATCCCATTTGTTTATTTTTGCATTTATTTCCAATATTCTGGGAGGTGGGTCATAGAGGATCCTGCTGTGATGTATGTCGGAGAGTGTTTTGCCTATGTTCTCCTCTAAGATTTTTATAGTTTCTGGTCTTACGTTGAGATCTTTAATCCATTTTGAGTTTATTTTTGTGTATGGTGTAAGAAAGTGTTCTAGTTTCATTCTTTTACAAGTGGTTAACCAGATTTCCCAGCACCACTTGTTAAAGAGATTGTCTTTTCTCCACTGTATATTCTTGGCTCCTTTGTCAAAGATAAGGTGTTCATAGGTGCATGGGTTTATCTCTGGGCTTTCTATTTTGTTCCATTGATCTATATTTCTGTCTTTGTGCCAGTACCATACTGTCTTGATGACTATGGCTTTGTAGTAGAGCCTGAAGTCAGGCAGGTTGATTCCTCCAGTTCCATTCTTCTTTCTCAAGATTGCTTTGACTATTTGAGGTTTTTTGTATTTCCATACAAATTGTGAAATTATTTGTTCTAGCTCTGTGAAGAATACCATTGGTAGCTTGATAGGGATTGCATTGAATCTATAGATTGCTTTGGGTAGTATACTCATTTTCCCTATATTGATTCTTCCGATCCATGAACATGGTATATTTCTCCATCTATTAGTGTCCTCTTTGATTTCGTTCATCAGTGTTTTATAGTTTTCTATATATAGGTCTTTAGTTTCTTTAGGTAGATATATTCCTAAGTATTTTATTCTTTTCGTTGCAATGGTGAATGGAATTGTTTCATTAATTTCTCTTTCTATTTTCTCATTATTAGTGTATAGGAATGCAAGGGATTTCTGTGTGTTGATTTTATATCCTGCAACTTTACTATATTCATTGATTAGCTCTAGTAATTTTCTGGTGGAGTCTTTAGGGTTTGCTATGTAGAGGATCAAATCATCTGCAAACAGGGAGAGTTTTAAAAAACTTGATTGTTTTATGACATTTATTTAGATAGCAAAACAAATTTTTAATTTTCAAAATAAACAAATTGTGCAAGGTACAAAACAAAATGTTGGTAAATAATAATTAAATTTTCCATCTTATATCAGTAATTGGTTACATATGCAAACCCACCTCAACACTTACTGGCTTAAAACAACAAGCATATTTTATTAATTGTGAGCCTGTGGGTCACCTAGGAATTTTGGTTGATCTGGCATGTTCAGTTGATCTCAGTTGAGCTTTTTAATATATCTCAGGTCAACTGCTGAATCAATGACTTGTTGGCTGACTACTGGCTGGGGTAATGGTGCTCCCTAAGCCTTGGATCTCTCTGTATCCAGCAGATGAGCGTGGGTGTGTATTTACTTCAATGGCAGTTTTCTGAGAGAGAAAACAGATGAGCTCTCTTGAGGTCTAGACTCAGAACTAGCACAAAGTTGATTCTACCATATTGTTTTGGTCAAAACAAGCCAAAGTCTATCCAGATTCAAAGGTGGAGAATTAACTTCTGTCTACTGAAAGTTCATAAACTGTTACTATAGGAAATGTAAAAAGATAAGCTGAGAGAGAAGATATTTATAATAAACTAGCAGTAAATTGTTACATGTTATGGGATTTTTACTGTGGTCTTTTGACAGAAGAACAGATAAGTTGACAAACAGAAAAGAAAGCCTAGAGCACACTCAGATATAAACTTTTAACATATGAGAGAAGATATTTCAAACATTTAGAAAGGTAAAATATTTTCAATAAAACAGAGCTTAAAATGTGTGGTTATAAATATGAACAAAATAAAAAATGTATACGGTTTCCTACCAAACACAAAAATCAATATAAAAATATCTCCAGCCAGGATCACAGTGGCAGAATAGATTTTTGAAACAGCTCAGCTGCAAATTTCATAGCAGAAACTACAGGCAGTAACAGAAAAACAGACAAAAAGACAAATACCAATAACAGTTATTGGTCTTAGATAATTCAAGTAGACTTAAAAAACATGAACATACAAAGAACCTAAATAGCATAACCAATAGGGTAAATGTAATAAATATATGTATATATCCACACATTCTCAAGCTCTGATGTATCTATCATATACTATACACAGAGAGAATAGAGAGAGCACCTTTTTTCAATGACACATGGAATATGTACCAAAACTGTCCAAGCAGATATATTGAGCCAGAAAGACAATTAAACTTTTAAAACAAACAAAAAAAACAATGTTCAATATTTTCTAAGCACAATACAAAAAACTGTTACACAATTAAGAACTTTCTATTTGGAAGATATAGGTAAGTAGACAGATAGATAATAAATACTAAACAATTTTGGGGGCTAAGAAAAAATATAAAATGGAATTGTGAACATAACAATAAGGAAATTCTAATGCAAGAAAATTTTTAGGCAAGAGCTGAGAAACTGCCTAGAAGAAAATTCATTGCACTAAATACATCAGCAAAAGAAAAAAATAAAAGTTCAAACCAAAAACTTCAGAAACAATATAAGAAAAGGGGGTAATAAGCTGAATAAAGTAATAAAAATGAAAGAATTCGAAAATAAGATAGAAAAAATAAATAATTTATCGGAAAGCCGATTCTTTGGAAAAAACGAATATAAATCAACAAACTAGTATGCACGTCAATGTATAGGATCTTTAAAATGCAAAAGCAATACAATATTGTAAAGTAATTAACCTCCAATTAAAATAAGTAAATTTATATTTAAAAAAAAAAGTGTAGGAAAACATTTAACAAGATACAAAAATTTAAATCATAAAGACAAAAATAGATCAATTCAAATACATTAAGTACCAATCAAAATGTTATCAAAAGCCATATAAACGAAAGTACAAAGACAAGTTCCAATGGAATAATATGTGGCACATAACCAATAAAGAATAAACTGTCAAAATATATAAAGAATTTTCACAAATCAGTAAGAAAGATTTATTAAAGGACAAAGAAAATGAATAGTCATTTCAAACAAATGGAAAAAAAAAAAAAAACTGAGTCACAAATATATAAAAGTCCAACCCCGCTAGTAGCCACGGAAATCCAAAGGGAAAACAAGTTATACAAGATTAAATTTATGTACACATAAATATTGCAGTCCCTTGGACTGCAAGGAGATCCAACCAGTCCATTCTGAAGGAGATCAGCCCTGGAATTTCTTTGGAGGGAATGATGCTGAAGCTGAAAGTCCAGTACTTTGGCCACCTCATGCAAAGAATTGACTCATTGGAAAAGACTCTGATGCTGGGAGGGATTGGGGGCAAGGGAAAAAGGGGACGACAGAGGATGAGATGGCTGGATGGCATCACTGACTTGATGGACGTGAGTCTGAGTGAACTCCAGGAGTTGGTGATGGACAGGGAGGCCTGGCGTGCTGGGATTCATGAGGTCGCAGAGTCGGACACGACTGAGCGACTGAACTGAACTGAACTGCAACATTGCATTATATAAATGTAGCAAATTTATAACAATGTTTGAGAATATAATGTAAGTGATGATACTGAGCATTGCTAGTTGTGTGCTGCTGCTGCTGCTAAGTCGCTTCAGTTGTGTCCGACTCTGTGCGACCCCATAAACAGCAGCCCACTAGGCTCCTCTGTCCCTGGGATTCTCCAGGCAAGAATACTGGAGTGGGTTGCCATTTCCTTTTCCAATGCATGAAAGTGAAAAGTGAAAGTGAAGTCGCTCAGTCATGCCCGACTTTTAGCGACCCCATGGACTGCAGCCCACCAGGCTCCTCGGTCCATGGGATTCTCCAGGCAAGAGTACTGGAGTGGGGTGCCATCGCCTTCTCTGTGCTAGTAGTGTAAGTTGTTAAAATTACTTTCTAAAATACTTTCATTACCTAATGAACCATCAAGTGGAAGTTATAAATTAGCAATTCTTATCTTTGCTAACATTCCTAACTAAGAGTAGTAACCTTTCTGTGTTTCTTCAGTCATATTTTGAAGTCACAAGGTCCAGGCAGTGGTCTCACTTCCAACTGAATGAAACCACTGCTTGTACTTGATAGAAACATAAGAAACCCTTTGGGAACCAAGAACTCTAAAATATCAGAACTTAAAGGTATTTATATAGGAAACAAACATTCTGAAGGGTGGTACTCTCCAAGCTGGAATAACAGATGCTGATTACCTAGGAGATGATGGTTTGCTGCTATACAACAAGAGCAGGGCACACTCTATCTATAACTAAAACATTTCTCTGGAGAATTCCTTCTCACTTACATACAAAGGTTAATGGAAAACGACAGCAACCAAAAAAGAAAAAAAGTAGGTCTATTAAAACCTCAGTTTCAAGAAAAAATTGTTGGTTACTGTACCAAATTAAAAAAACACTCCAACCACCTGAGATTCTGGCTGTTGGCAAAGCAAATATGCGAAGAGTTGACTCTTTTTATTTTCTATTTCTCTTATTTAAGTTGTTTGATATTAACTTTATAATTTCATTTTTAGGCAATGGTATATGCAGTGAGAATAAATTTGAATAGGCACAAATATAACTAGCAATCGGTACAATGACATCGGACATGTATACCTTTATTTGAGGGAGTGAGTGAGTGCTTCACAGATATAAAAACTAGTTTCCTCTTAGGTGGACACATACAGTTGTTTTATTGTTGTCTGATAGTATAAAAGTGCTCATAAGAGTGTGAAGGCGTGTAGAGGGGTGCCCAGGCCAGAACAGAGGGAAAGACTTACTTCCTACCTCCAGTGTGATCTTGGCACAGAATCCAGAATATCCCTGTATGCATAGGGCTGGTGGCCTTTGTCCTTTCTGCAAGTTTCCTGAGATCACAGTGACAACCCTGAGACTACCACCCCATCCCTTTCATTTCACCACTACACATCCAGCTGCTTTGGTATTCAAGCTGCAGTTCATGCCCTCTGACATTTAATCCAAGTCTGAGCCCTCTATTGAGTCTCTTTTTCACCAGAAGGTTACATGCTTCTAAAATAGCCATTCATCTTCCAGAGGTCTGTTTATCAGTTTAGGGGTCTTGAAAGTGAAAGTAAAGTCACTCTGTCCTGTCTGACTCTTTGCGACCCCATGGACTGTAGCCCATCAGGCTCCTCTATGCATGGGCTTGACTCCATTTCAACTCCCCAAGTTCCTTCCCTGTTTACTCTCCCTCAGCCTAGGAATGATAATTGCTTTGTCAGTTACTACTCTGCATCCCACAAAATTATCCTATTTAATAAGTCCCTTGGAATGCAAGGAGATCCAACCAGTCCATCCTAAAGGAGATCAGTCCTGGGTATTCATTGGAAAGACTGAGGCTGAAGCTGAAACTCCAAACTTTGGCCACCTCATGTGAAGAGTTGACTCATTGGAAAAGACTCTGATGGTGGGAAGGATTGGGGGCAGGAGGAGAAGGAGACGACAGAGGATGAGATGGCTGGATGGCATCACCGACTCGATGAACATGAGTTTGGGTAAACTCCAGGAGTTGGTGATGGACAGGGAGGCCTGGTGTGCTGCAGTTCATGGGGTTGCAAAGAGTCAGACATGACTGAGCGACTGAACTGAACTGATCAGATCAGATCAGTCGCTCAGTCGTTCACTAAATCTTCCTGTTTAAATTACGTATGGGATTTCTATATCCTTATCATTGATACTAGAAGTCCCTAGTAAAATCTTGAACCATTTATATAAATAAAATGTTACATACAGGACTTTTCTCTTTCTCCTCATGAGCCAAATTTAGACGATGATAAGGATAGGTTTTCCTTAAATTTTAGTGAATGGGGAAGACTTGAACTTACACTACAATCTCATAAACAGATAGGCCCCAAATATACAGCCCTTAGTTCATAGGTTTTGAAGTGGGTGGTCCAATGAGGGTAGAAACCTGGAAGCTGTGACTGGTAAAAATTAGTTATTTGCTTTGTTCCTAATTTTTATGTCATATTGTCCCATCAACAATTGTAATTATTTGAACATTTTTTATTTCCATAAAAGAAAAAAAATCGTAATATATATATATATTAAAAACCTGAGTGGAAAACTAAAAATAAAGAGAAAAAGGAATTTAAAGAAGGAAGAAAAAAGAGAAAGAGGGAAAAGAAGTATGTGGGTATGAGTGTGTGGCAGACAGAAAGAAAGAAATGTCAGGTGGTGGATGAGGTATGGTCCCAGGTGCTGGAACAGAAGCAACACATTCTTATAAAGCATCAAATTTCTCAGTGTACAAAACACTTATAACTTGACTAGTTGTATAGGATTTATCAGATGCTTGATAAAAAAAAATACCTTAAGCTCTGTTTCAGTTTACAGATGGATATTAATTTCAAGCACTCACTTCTTTGTTACAACAAAACCACGACCCTTGAATTATCATCATTCCTAAAGAGTAGAAGAAAGGAAGTTGATGTTATAGGTACTTCAATTCTTCTTGAAAGCTTTCATAAACACTTAAATTAAAGGTCAAATGGATTAAGGTTTTACAACATATAAAGAAATACCAAAAACTATTCTAACCTCTGCTGAACTATAAGAAGGTAAACTCAAAAATCATTAAAAAAATGCAAGCACACCAGATTAAGCACTGCCTTGTGACCAACATCCTCAAAATTACATAATGCTGCTTCTCAAGTAGGATTTTTTATTTGTTAAAGATGTTCTCCGTGCCATATTTATAAACATAAATTTTATATATATATATATATATATATATATATATATCATACAAAAATAGAAAGAAAGAAATATCTTTTATTCTTTATCAAGTGGACATTTGCTTAATAAAATTCAAGAAATATTTTCATCTTGGACCAGCAAGCTTTTTATGGAACCCTAATTTCACTTCTGAAAAAGTAGTATCCAGTTACAATAATGAAACTTTAGAGATAAGCTTCACATTCAAACAGCCCTAATTTAGGACAACTGAATATTAAAAATAAAATTAATCCTAAATGGTATGCAAACTGTTCTCAGAAGGTCATACTCTTGTGAGATCCTATTTGTCCAAAAATCTTTTGAAAAATGGATCCCATTTCTTCTATCAGAAATATTGCCCCAGAGTACTATTCTAACAGAGTACTTTGACTTGATCTGAGTGAAGTATTAGCTTCCTAGTCTTTTATTAATAAAGTTTCATGATAAAAGCTTCATTCCTGAGTCAGGCTCAATTCATTAATGAGAAGAGAAGAACCACTATACTTTGCAGAGTCAAAGGCCAAAACCCACAGGTAAGAAAGTTTTCAACCACACTTTTAATCATCTAATTGCAACTGATCAGGACCCTACAGGACCTTCCCAGAACAGGGCTCTCCCCATGTCTTCTGTTTGCCTTTTCTCTGTAGAGAAACTTTAGTTGATGAATAAATTTTCAGAAAAGTAAGAAAATACAGAAAGGAAAACAGTCAAGTAAGACAAAATAATAATAGTTTAGCCATTACACAGTCAAGAACTTTTAGTTCCTCCTCAAAGGCTATAAATAATATTTGGAATCTTGTACTCTGAGATATTTTGCAGATACTGAAACCCTCATCAGATGGAAGAAGTTAACTGTATGCTGCCCACAAGCAGGTAGACCCCAACTGGTTGGAACCAGAAGGCTGATGATCTTGATGCCTGATTACCTCATCACCAACCAATTAGAAGACTAGCCGCGAGTCAATCACAAACCCTACAACCCTCCTCCCTCATCTTGTCTTTAAAAACTTTTCCCTAAAAGCCTGTAAGGAGCTTGGGTCTTTTAAGCAGTAGCTGCCCTGGACTCCTTGATTGCTGTTCTGGATTCCTTGCTTGGTACCCTGCAATAAACATTCCTTCATCACAACACAGTGTCAGTAAATTGACTTTACTGCATGTAGGCAAGCAGATCCAAGTTTATTTCAGTAACAATTTTCATAATGGCTCTTAAAATGCACGTAAAGAGAGAGGCAGTGATTCCCTCCAGGGATATTTCCCAATTACCTTGTTGCTTCCTTCTGAAATAATCACTTAAGCCTCCAAAGAGATACATGGTCCATAGGTATGGTAGGTGAATATTTGGAAATACTGGACATGAATTCCAACAACACAGGAGAGAAAGTGTGGGAAAGACAGGTATAAAGTTTGCTGACTCCCACCCCTCAAAAAAGTAGTATCCTCTTAGGGAGCCACAGGCAATGATTTATGTGTTGCTGTTCAGCAGCAAAATTGTGTCCGACTTTGTTACCCCATGAACTGCAACACACCAGGGCTTCTTGTCCTTTACTATCTCCCACCAACTCATGTCCATTGAGTCGGTGATGCCATGCAACCATCTCATTCTCTGTTGGCCCCCTTCTCCTCCTGTCTACAGTCCTTCCCAGCATCAGGGTCTTTTCCAATGAGTTGGCTCTTCCCATCAGGGGGCCAAAGTATTAGAGCTTCAGCTTCAGCATCAGTCCTATCAATGAATATTCAGGGTTAATTTCCTTTAGTGTTGTCTGATTTGATCTGATCTCTATCCAAGGGACTCTCAAGAGTCTTCCCCAGCACCACAAATCAAAAACCTCAATTCTTCAGCACTCAGCCTTCTTTACGGTCCAACTTTCATCTATGCATGACTACTGGGAAAACCACTGCTTTGGCAATAGGAACATTTGTCAGCAAAGTGATATCTCTGCTTTTTAATACACTGTCTAGATCTATCATAGCTTTTCTTCTAAGGAGCAAGTGGCTTTTAATTTCATGTCTGTAGTCACTGTCCACAGTGATCTGGGAGCCCAAGAAAAGAAAGGCTGTCACTGTTTCTTCTTTTTCCCCATTTATTTGCCATGAAGGGATGGGAGTGGATGCCATGATCTTGGTTTTTTGAATATTGAGTTTTAAGCCAGCTTTTTCACTCTTCTCTTTCACTCTCATCAAGAGACTCTTTAGTTCCTCTTTGCTTTCTGCCATTAGAGTGGTATTATCTGTATATTTGAGGTGTATAGATATGATATACAATATTTGGGATTAATCTCAGGAGGTCTGAATCTGCACAGAACTGAACAAAGGCTGTAAGGTTGATTGAAACGTGGTGAAGGAGAAATGGTGGTTATCAAAATGAAAGTACCTCTATGTTTTTTCCAAAACCTTGTCCTGGGGAAGAGGAGTGATACAGTCTGGAGATTTCAAGAGAAGCATCCATTATGTGAAGAGTTACAGTCTAGCTGTTACTTAGCGAGACATTAAGGTTCAAGATGTGTGGGCAGCTTATGTACCTACTGCTGCTACTGCTAAGTCACTTCAGTCGTGTCTCACTCTGTGCGACCCCATAGACGGCAGCCCACCAGGCTCCCCCATCCCTGGGATTCTCCAGGCAAGAACACTGGAGTGGGTTGCCATTTCCTTCTCCAATGCATGAAAGTGAAAAGTGAAAGGGAAGTTGCTCAGTCGTGTCCGACCCTCAGCAACCCCATGGACTGCAGCCTTCCAGGCTCCTCCATCCATGGGATTTTCCAGGCAAGAGTACTGGAGTGGGGTTTACCTACACAGAACATCAAAAGAAAAGAAAGAAAATCTCTCTGGTATGAGCTGAAGGGAATGTCCACTAAATGTTGTTCCTGGGGTCAGGCTGGGGTGACAATAACAGTGAGATTGAGGGGGGAGCAACAGTTTGAGAAAATTGAATGAGGGAGTTTTGTTTCTCTTTTGGTGGGAAGGTAATGAAAGAATGAGGAAACAAATCATTTTAGGAGACTGGATAATAAGGATCTCTCGCGAAGGGTATATAAGCAGAGGTTTTGGTTAGAGGTGGATGAAAAAGAAGAAATACGACAAAGTGTAGACAAAAAGGGAAGATGGTAGTAATGCAGTAGGGGTGTCCTGATGGATCTTGTTTTAGCTTCTTGGCTGATTATTCCATGGTGCAATCTGATTATTTTATGGGTCTTAGAAAAGGAGTCTATTTCATACTGTTGTCTGGTTCTAGAGTAAGGGTATTTAATAAAAGCCTGGCAATACTCAAGGATATCCAAATAGATGTGATTAGATCTCCTAAAGTCCAACAGGGCCTTTCTGTAATATTTTATAAGGGATTATCTATGTAGATAGGATGGCAGAGAGTACAGAGTTCTGAGAATCAAAGGGTAATCAGAGATAAAGACAAGACTCTGGGCCAAAACAGGTTAAATGCCTCAGAGAGTTTGGGTAGTTTAACTTTCAGAGTGCTATCGACCCATTGTATTTTTCCATAGAATTGATGGTGGAAAGGACACTTAGCTTTGTGAAAATGGAAATAACTTGTTGAATATCCAGAATAATCTTACCAGTGAAGTAAATGCTCCTGTTTTTAAAGAAGAAATTTGAAAGGAAAGTCCCAAATAGTAAATCTTAGTTATAGGGGTGGCAGTAGTCTATTTTCAAGGAAAAGCTTTTTCATTCAGTTCAGTTCAGTCACTCAGTCATGTCTGACTCTTTGTGACTCCATGAACTGCAGCATACCAAGATTCCCTGTCCATCACCAACTCCCAGAACATTCTCAAACTCATGGCCATCAAATAGGTGATTCCATTCAACCATCTCATCCTCTATTGTCCCCTTCTCCTCCTGCCTTCAATCTTTCCCAGCATCAGAGACTTTTCTAATGAGTCAGTTCTTCGTATCAGGAGGCCAAAGTATTGGAGCTTCAGCATCAGTCCTTCCAGTGAATATTCAGGACTGATTTCTTTTAGGATTGATGGGTTTGACCTCCTTGTAGTTCAAGGAACTCTCAAGAGTCTTCTCTAACACCACAGTTCAAAAGCAACAATTATTTGGTGCTCAGCTTTCTTTATGTTCCAACTCTCACATCCATACACGGCTACTGGAAAAGTTTATAGCCACCCTGAAAACATTTGGATTATGATTACAATATATTAGGACTCATGAGATTTGGGGGGCTGAATGAAATTCATTTCATAATGGAAAAAGTGATTGGCTTTGGGGCTTGTCTAACTTGAGGTATAACATACTAGGAAAATACTCAGCATGCATTCATGCTAAGTTTCTTCAGTCGAGTCTGACTCTTTGCAACCCTCCCTATGGACGTATCCTACCAGGCTCTTCTGTCCATGGGATTGTCCAGGCAAGAATACTGGATTGCCCTGCTCCCACTGGAAGATGAAGACATCCTCCAGGGTGTCTTCCTGACCCAAGGATCAAACCCAAGTCTCTTATGTCTCCTGCATTGGCAGACAGGTTCTTTACCACAAGTGCCACCTGGAAAGTGCCATACTCAGTATATAGTTAGAATATACCAAAAATATATCAAAATTATCAAATAAAAATATTCAGTAAGATTGGAATATGTCCTAAACATTTGTGTATTAATAAAATTCTACAGAAAATGATATGAATTCTTAATCAATAGTCACTGATCTAGAATATATTAGTTTAATTAAAGAAACAGTTGCAATCAAGTTTAACATTTAAAAAATTAACTGAAATTAGAATAACACTATACTGCTGTCTAATTTCACACAAAACATCGAGACTCATAAACAAAAGATGTCTCTGGCAGCAAGAGCAAGGAAACTTCACTAAAATCTTCACACCATTTCTGAAATACGTATGTAAATAACATTTACCCACACAACTTTAACCTAGGGAATGCTATTTTCTTTTCTCATTTGATAGTGCTTCCAGTTCAAATCATCACTAGCAATATATCAAAGAAATTGAAACATTTTACCATGTCTCTTTTCATAAGGTGAAAACAAATCATTTGTGAATTTTCCAGAAGCTCTCTCCTCACGATTTGATTTAGGAGTGGCAA
Organism: Bos taurus; assembly: GCF_002263795.3. NCBI lineage: Eukaryota > Metazoa > Chordata > Mammalia > Artiodactyla > Bovidae > Bos > Bos taurus. The sequence continues at coordinate 47,251,697 of NC_037333.1, read as the reverse complement.
AATAATAAAAGTTTTCAGGAAGTTTGAACACTTAATTTTAAAGAATCATGGGTCACTGAGGGAAAATTTTCTTAGCTACCTATTTAAAGTGAGAGCAAAACATTTTAAAAGGAAATATAGGAGCTTCCATGTTTGTGAATAATATTAACTCTTTCAAAAGTGAGAGGGCACTGTTCTCTTATCTGATATCTACTTTGCCTTGCAGGTAGATTACTCAGAAGATAAATAAAAATGTTTTACAATTCAGTTCAGCTCAGTTCAGTTGCTCAGTCATGTGCAACTCTTTGCGACCCCATGAATTGCAGCACTCCAGGCCTCCCTGTCCATCACCAACTCCCGGAGATTACCCAAACTCATGTCCATCCAGTCAGTGATGCTATCTGTCGTCCCCTTCTCAACCTGCCCCTAATCCCTCCCAGCATCAGGGTCTTTTCCAATGAGTCAACTCTTCACAAGAGGTGGCTAAAGTATTGGAGTTTCAGCTTTAGCATCATTCCTTCCAAAGAACACCCAGGACTGATATCCTTTAGAATGGACTGGTTGGATCTCCTTGCAGTCCAAGGGAATCTCAAGAGTCTTCTCAAAAACCACAGTTCAAAAGCATCAATTCTTCAGCGCTCACCCTTCTTCACAGTCCAACTCTCACATCCATACATGACCACAGGAAAAACCATAGCCTTGACTAGATGGACCTTTGTTGGCAAAGTAATATCTCTGCTTTTTAATATTTGTCTAGGTTGGTCACAACTTTCCTTCCAAGGAGTAAGCGTCTTTTAATTTCATGGCTGCAATCACCATCTGCAGTGATTTTGGAGCCCAAAAAAATAAAGTCTGACATGTTTCCACTGTTTCCCCATCTATTTCCCATGAAGTGATGGGACCGGATGCCATGATCTTCGTTTTCTGAATGTTGAGCTTTAAGCCAACTTTTTCACTCTCCACTTTCACTTTCATCAAGAGGCTTTTGAGTTCCTCTTCACTCTCTGCCATAAGGGTGGTGTCATCTGCATATCTGAGGTTATTGATATTTCTCCCAGCAATCTTGATTCCAGCTTGTGCTTCTTCCAGCCCAGCGTTTCTTATGATGTACTCTGCATAGAAGTTCAATAAGCAGGGTGAAAATACAGAGCCTTGACATACCTTTTTCTATTTGGAACCAGTCTGTTGTTCCATGTCCAGTTCTAACTGTTGCTTCCTGACCTGCATATAGGTTTCTCAAGAGGCAGGTCAGGTGGTCTGGTATTCCCATCTCTTGAAGAATTTTCCACAGTTTTACAGTTAAGCTGGTGCAAAAGTGATTTTGCCAATGAGAAATAAGTTTGCTTATTCCTGTAGCATAAAAATCCTTGCCTTGGGATTCAGTAAACTCTTGGAAAGCATTTTCTGCCTCCTGGTGGTTGTGGGATCATTTTCCCTGCAAAAAGTTGTCCTCGTGTGGAGATGCTTGATGAAGTAGTAGTTGATTGTCAAGAGGTCAGGTGAATGTGGTGGCTGAGGCATAACTACGTAGCCCAATTCCTTCAACTTTGGAAGCGTTGGTTGTGCAATGTGTAGTCAGACGTTGTGGCGAAGAATTGGGCCCCTTTTGTTGACCAATGCCTGCTGCAGGCATTGCAGTTTTTGGTGTGTCTCATCGATTCATTGAGTGTACTTCTCAGACGTAACAGTTTTGCTGGAACGGGATTAAGAAAGCTTTACTGGATCAGATGGCTACAGACCACCAAACAGTGACCATAACCTTTTTTTGGTGCAAGTTTGGCTTTGAGAAGTACTTTGGAGCTTCTTGGCCCAACCTCTAAGCTGGTTGTCACTGGTTGTCATATACAATCCACTTTTCTTCCCATCACAATCCAATTGAGAAATGATTCACTCTTGTATAGAATAAGAGAAGATGACACTTTAAAACAACATTTTTTTTTTTTTTTGGGGTCAGCTCAAGAGGCACCCATTTCCCGAGCTTTTTCACATTTCCAACTTGCTTCAAATGCCAAAAGACCACAGAACAGTCGACACTGAGTTTTTTGGCAGCTTCTCATGTAGTTGTAACAGAATCACCTTCAAATAAAGGCTCTCAATTGTTGTCGTCAACTTCCAATGACCAGTAGTGTGTTCCTCATGTTCAAGGCTCTCAACTCCTTTGCAAAACATCCTGAACCATTGTACATTCATCAGCAGTTCCTGAGCCAAATGCATTGTGGATGTTGCAATTTGTCTCCACTGCTTTATGATCCATTTTGAACTCAAATAAGAAAATTGCTAAAATTTGCTTTTTGTCTAACATCATTTACATAGCCTAAAATAAAATAAACAACAAGTAATAAGTCATTAGCAAAAAACATGAAGCAAGAAATGTGCATTAAATTAATGTATAACATAACCACATTTATTTAGAATGTATTCCAATTTCAAATGGCAAATTTCAATAATTCAAAAACCACAGCTACTTTTGCACCAACTTAATATCTTACATTAAAAGCAAGCCAAAATCCAAGAAATTTTTGTTATTTTAAAAGAGATAAAACTAAATTTAGTTTTGCATCAGCATAATATTTGAAGCTAAACTCATCAAACCATGGTCAGTATCGGTAAACACAAAATCCCTTTCCTTAAACTTTCTGCAACTTTGCGTATGCATTCAGGTTTTATCTTACACTTTCTTCTTTGTCATTCCCGAACAACACATTATTTTACTTTAGGACAATACTACTTTCTTTTTCCTTAATGAATCTTTCATAATTTGCATATAAAGTTGTTACACTCTGTATTGCTATTTCTACAACACTGCTACTCACATGCACTGATTATCAATTTTAACCACAGTAACTTTTACTTCATAGAGAAAACTAAGAGATGGATGACTGAACTGTTTGTCATACACAAGCATTTTGTAGTTGACTAGCAGAGCTCACAGACATACATCTCAGAACTTTTTACAGCCATACATATTTTTTATAGTGCAACTTCTCAAGGTAGCAAAAATGAGCACATTCATTAATAGACCCAGAGGGATATAGAGTCTCTCTCCATAAGATATAAAAATAAGAGGCAAAAATATACAAACTATTTTTAATATTTCAGTATTCTCTCCTATTTAGAAATTATCTAGATAGCTAATGAATATTCACTAATTTCTTAAATTAGCTTAAATTTGAGATTTTAAATTACCCAAAGATCTTGGAAACTATCTTCAAGTTGGCACACTAAAAAATATGATGGTTAAAAGATATTTGCAGGAAAATGCTTTAATTTGGTTAAACATAAATTTACATTTTTCAAATCTAGTAGATGTAATAGCAGCTTATTCAAGGAGTGAAACTCCAATAGTTTAAAGAACATATCTAAGTGGAATAAAGTGTATGTTTATTTTTTATTTGACATTGATAAGTCAGAAGACACTGTTTTTATTATAGCAACAATATTTTTTTAAAAAGTCTTGTTTGCCAAAGAGTTCCCCAAATTATGTAAAATGAATCCTTAAAACACTTGTGTTAGTTTCTAAGGGAATACCTGTTTCACATTGAAAGCATTACAAATTTAATTCTCCGAATTTAGGGGAAATTTAGTAACATTCAACTAGTATAGACATTTATTTATCTTTAAGCCAATCAGAATAGAACTCCCTTAAGAGATTATAAAATCTAATTTGGTAACACCATACAGAGGTAGCAAAATACTACACAACTCATAGATACATAAATATGCATGTAGACACACAAAACTGTAGCTCAAGGAGGACCAGGAGGTCCACTGACTTACAATGTTTGCAATTTTCTTTTTTTTAATATAAATTTATTTATTTTAATTGGAGGCTAATTACTTTACAATATTGTATTGGTTTTGCCATACATCAACATGAATCCACCACAGTGTACACGTGTTCCCCATCCTGAAGCCCCTCCCACCTCCCTCCCCATTACTCCCATCATGGCCAATTTCAAGCTACCAACACAAGATTACTAACTGTTGTGTTAGGAATTGATGTATGAAGAGTTTCTCAGGACTTGGTATGACCCAGCTCCAGCACACCAATTCTGCCTTTCTTTAAAAAGTAAAAATAATTTGGTGAAATTGATACTTTTCTACTTAGTGTTTTTTCCAAAGACTTGAAGAAAATAGTCTTGTTATGACTAATTGTATTTTATATACTAAACTAAACTGTAGTTTATTTGAGAAGACTGGTCATAATACAAAACTGATGAAGTTGAAAACAAGTATATACGTTGGCTATGATGATACTCAATTTTTAATCATTCAACTTTTCAATTTTATAGACAGAAAAGGAAAACAAGTAAAAAATAATACAGATACCTTAAGAGAACTTATCAGGAAGCAGAATAAAAAAGTAATTTATAAGAATAAAGTTATAAATTAATTGCTATGCTAAGTCACTTCGGTCGTGTCCGACTCTGTGCGACCCCATAGACGGCAGCCCACCAGGCTCCACCGTCCCTGGGATTCTCCAGGCAAAATTAATTGAGGAAAGATAATTAGAAGACAAGAATTATTTAAGTTAGAAAGTAAGAAACAATGTGAGCATATTCCATATCTAATATAATCTTAAACTGCTTCCACATTAAACATTATCTTAATAATTATTTCCGTGCACAATTTATATAACACTTTCACATACATTTTCGCTCTCATGCAACTGTATCATTTTTGGTTTTTTCTAGAACAATACAAAATGATATGGAGCCATCTAATTTGTTCTACACAGCAAATATGACCCTGATACTAAAATATAACGTAAAAAAAGAAAAAAACAGAATACAAAACCATAGGCCAATCTCTTTTATGAATATACATATGGAAGTATGAAAGTATTAGCACAGAACTAAGAAATACATTAAAAATAAAGTATAAATAATATTTAGTGTTTAATTCATACATGTAGGGATAGTTAACTTTTAATTAATCTATTAATATTCAGTTCAGTTCAGTTCAGTCAGTCGTGTCCGACTCTTTGCGACCCCATGAATCGCAGCACGCCAGGCCTCCCTGTCCATCACCAACTCTAGGAGTGTACTCAGACTCACGTCCATCAAGTCAGTGATGCCATCCAGCCATCTCATCCTCTGTCGTCCCCTTCTCCTCCTGACCCCAATCCCTCCCAGCATCAGAGTCTTTTCCAATGAGTCAACTCTTCACATGAGGTGGCCAAAGTACTGGAGTTTCAGCTTCAGCATCATTCCTTCCAAAAAATCCCAGGGCTGATCTCCTTCAGAATGGACTGGTTGGATCTCCTTGCAGTCCAAGGGACTCTCAAGAGTCTTCTCCAACACCACAGTTCAAAAGCATCAATTCTTCGGCACTCACCCTTCTTCACAGTCCAACTCTCACATCCATACATGACCACAGGAAAAACCATAGCCTTGACTAGACGAACCTTTGTTGGCAAAGTAATGTCTCTGCTTTTCAATATGCTATCTAGGTTGGTCATAACTTTCCTTCCAAGGAGTAAGCGTCTTTTAATTTCATGGCTGCAGTCACCATCTGTAGTGATTTTGGAGCCCAGAAAAATAAAATCTGACACTGTTTCCACTGTTTCCCCATCTATTCGCCATGAAGTGATGGGACCTGGATGCCATGATCTTCGTTTTCTGAATGTTGAGCTTTAAGCCAACTTTTTCACTCTCCACTTTCACTTTCATCAAGATGCTTTTTAGTTCCTCTTCACTTTTTGCCATAAGGGTGGTGTCATCTGCATATCTGAGGTTATTGATATTTCTCCCGGCAATCTTGATTCCAGCTTGTGTTTCTTCCAATCCAGCATTTCTCATGATGTACTCTGCATATAAGTTAAATAAACAGGGTGACAATATACAGCCTTGACGAACTCCTTGTCATATTTGGAACCATGTCCAGTTCTAACTGTTGCTTCCTGACCTACATACAAATTTCTCAAGAGGCAGATCAGGTGGTCTGGTATTCCCATCTCTTTCAGAATTTTCCACTGTTTATTGTGACCCACACAGTCAAAGGCTTTGGCATAGTCAATAAAGCAGAAACAGATGCTTTTCTGGAATTCTCTTGCTTTTTCCATGATCCAGCGGATGTTGGCAATTTGATCTTTGGTTCCTCTGCCTTTTCTAAAACCAGCTTGAACATCAGGAAGTTCACGGTTCACATATTGCTGAAGCCTGGCTTGAAGAATTTTGAGCATTACTTTACTAGCGTGTGAGATGAGTGCAATTGTGCTGTAGTTTGAACATTCTTTGGCATTGCCTTTCTTTGGGGTTGGAATGAAAACTGACCTTTTCCAGTCCCTTATAGCTTAGACTAGCTTACCATAAAAGTGCTCAGAACACTTGTATTAGTCTACATATGGGCAAAATCTCTAAGACAAAGTCTCATGTATAATAAAGTTTTGAACATCTAATATAGTCCATTGAATACTGTACTGAAAGTGGAAAACAAAATGATTTTATGGTTACAAAAGGGTTGCAGGTATATCAGTTGTTTCCCCTCTTGATCTTGTGGCTGACCTGGAGTTGAGGTTCACTATCACTGGCCATGAGGATGGTATATATCAATACCAGGAGACCAGAGAAATATCAAAATTCAAAGGATGGTTTCTTTTGAATGTATATCATTTCTGCACTGCTGTGAAGCTGAAAAATTGTAAGCAAACCATCATAAGTTTGGGACCATCTGTACTTACAACTCTGAAAGCCACACAGGTAAAACAGTGTTCTATGAGAAGAACTAATGAGGTTCTTAGGGGACCACAGAAGCTAACTTTTAATTCTGGATCTGCAGAATGCATAGAAGTTAGCAGTGCAAATAGAATAAAATATCTAGGAAGGGCACATGGCATTAATATATTGCTTTCCATTTTGGCTCAGTTACTCCAACATTCACTCATTCTCTTGCTCTCTTTCTCTCATTCACACACACACACACACACACACACACACATATTTTTTGAAACTTTTTAGAGTCACCTGGACAAATAATGCCCCTTTAAATGTTTATTTTTTTTACATTGCAGGATAATTCTTTACAATGTTGTGGGGGGTTTTGCCTTACAACAACACAAATCAGTCATAATTATATATATATATATATATATATATATATATATATATATATCTCCATCCCATCTCTCTTGAGCCCCCACCCCCACCCCCATCCCATTCTACCCCTCTAGGTCATCACAGAGTATGGTAGGCTCTTTGTATTATACAGCAGCTTCCAGCTTTTTATCTGTTTTACACATGGTAGGGTGTATATGTCAATGCTACTTTCTCAATTTGTTCTACCCTCTCCTTCCCCTGCTGTGTCCACCAGGTCATTCTTTACATCTGTGTCTCTATTTTTCCTCTGTAAATAGGTTCAGAAGTACTATTTTTCTAGATTTCATATATATGCATTAATATATATTTTTTTCTCTTTCTTACTTACTTCACTCTGTTTAACAGGCTCAAGGTTCATCCGCCTCAATACAACGGACTCAAATTGTTCCATTCTATGGCTGAGTAACATTCCACTGTACATACGTACCACAACTTCTTTATCCATTCATCTGTTGATGGACATCTAGGTTGCTTTCATGCCCTGTATACTGTAAATAATGCTGCAATGAACAGTGCATGTATCTTTTAGAATTATTGTTTTCTCAGGGTATATGCCCAGTAGTGGGATTGGTAGATCATATGGTAGATTTATTCCTACTTTGTTAAGGAATCTCCATACTGTTTTCCATAGTGGCTGTACCAATTTACATTTCCACCAACACAGCAGTGCAGTTCCCATTTCTCCACATCCTGTACACTTTTATTGTTTGTAGTATTTTTTTTCTTTTTCTTTTTTTTATTTTATTTTTTAACTTTGCAATATTGTATTGGTTTTGCCATATATCAACATGAATCCACCACAGGTATACACGTGTTCCCCATTCTGAACCCTCCTCCCTTCTCCTTCCCCGTACCATCCCTCTGAGCTTACTGGCCTTCTGCATGTCTTCTTTGGGGAAATGTCTGCCTAGGTCTTCTGCCCATTTTTTGATTAGGCCCTTTGTGTAATATTGAGCTATATGAGTTGCTTATATATTTTGGAGATTAATCCTTTGTCAGTTGCTTCATTTGCTACTATTTTCTTCCATTCTGAGGGATGTCTTTTAATCTTGTTTATTTTTCTTGCTGTACAAAAGCTTTTAAAATAATTCCATATTCATCTGTTTCTGAAGAAATACTAAAAGTGTGTATATATATGTATATATATATATCACAGTACCACTTTGCAGTTAATTCTGTTAGAAAACTTGCATTCATAATGGATGAACTTTAGTTTCAATTTCTTGTAAGTGGAGAGATAATACTACCTTTTAAATAGTTTTGGAACTTTTATAATTGTTTCACCTAAATTTAATTTGGCAATTGTTCTTAAGCTACCTGACTATATCATGTGTTTTCAAAGTATATTATCTCTGTTTCCCTCATATTTTATTGGTATCCAGGACTTCATCACAATGTGATTATCTCTCTGGAGTATTGTTACATGGCAGCCCTGAGTTAGCTTTACTAACTAATTATAATATGAAAGTCAGGAGCTTAAATTCTATATGAAAATAAACACAAATGACTCATTAAATATTTAACTTGTCTGATGGGAACACAGGCATATTCACAAGTATCTTACTTAGCCATGATGAATGTATCATCATGCTTAAAAAAAAAAGCATTTAAGAACATAGGTGAGTAAATTATGAGGTCAGTTAAGAGAGATTCTGTACATTATGTTATAAGTTAAAATGCTTAAGATATCCATGTCTGCTTTTTTCAGTTAAGACTGATTTCATTCTATTTTAATATGTTTCAAGGAAAAATATTTAAGGTATATACATATTAATTTTTTATGTTTCTTTTATTTAGTTATTCTTTGATTAGCCACTAGTCCACATAAACTAAAATGAGATATATTCTGTACATTACCAGAATACAGTTTTATTTTATTATTATTGATTAAAAAGAAGATGGAGAACATGTTTTTGCATATCAACTAATCTGGGGATCTACTTCATAGTGCTATATATGGTTAATTTAAACTAAATAGTAACAACTAATGTAATACTCTGGCATTATATTTAAGGCCACACTCTGCTTTTAGATAAAAATACCTTTGCTTTGAGTTTTAAATATTTGTAAAACTATCTCAACATATATACCTCTCAAATTTATAAGAGAAATAGGATGAGATATAGGACAAACACTCTATGGGAACTGCTATTGTGGCCTGAATTCAGGCTGGCCAGGTAGAATTTCTCTGATCTAAGACAGTGATCACTGAAGTGATACCTGTGTTAGGAAACTACACTCTGGAAGAGGAGAATGACAAAGTAGGGCTGAATGTGTGCCCTGTATTTGAATTAGAAGACCAATATTCTGAGTTTATTCAAAATTAAATATACTCAAAATTAAAGTATTCATTATAATAAAAAGTTATGGATTTGAGTCACTCTAAAATGTGAAAGAAAAAAATTAATGCATTGTGATTTGAGGAAGAAAAATGAAAAGCTTGGTGAAAAGGCCATATTAGCACAGGTGTATTTGAAAGCAGAAATAATGAGTTTCTGTTATATAGTTTTAATGATATTTGTATTGCTCAATAATGGATTTGGCCTTTATAATTAATACTGTAATAAAAAATAAAGTTCAGTGGGATTTAGCTCTGCCTTGGAACTAATATAGCTTAATTTCTACTTATGATATTGTTTTTTTCATAAAACTAATATTTGATGTTCCTGAGCTTTGATTCTATTTTTTATGTGTTGGCCTATTTCTAATGTGAAGAAACTTTTCAGGTTTATGACACATGCTGTAGGTAAAAAGTCTGTTCACCAAAGAAAGTGTTATGCTTCATAAAAATGCTTTCTTTGGCCAAGAAGATTTTACTCCCATTAAATATGCATTGAAAATGATCTTTTCTGTCAGGCTTAGGCCTGTCATTTCTGGCATAAATGCTTAAATTTTTGTCCCTAAGCACTGACCAGTTAGGGCTAATACAGCTAAAATTTTTAAACTGATATAAAATATGTTTGATAACAAGGTGCAAATTAGTACTCTGCTCAGCATGATCAAAATCCTCTATTATATTGGCATCACCCTTACTTTTGACGTGATTATACATTTATTTCCTCATATTATTCTACTTTTGGTGCTATGTTATAAAAAGTACATATAATTTCCCAAATGTACAGATGCAAATCCTATACTTTGAACAACAATACTGCAAGCAATTAATGGGGCCAGTTCAACACTTTTACTAACATACAACTACACCTACCCAAATATCCATGCCCAGGGTAAAAAATTCAAATAACAATGCACTGAAATAAGTTCTGAAAGACTCATACAACCAGAGTCTGTTATAATATATGTGTGTAATTTCATCCCTGGGTAATTTGATTTTGACAAGTTAGAGAAAAGACATTTCGGAAAAAGGAACAAAAGATGCAAAGACTAAGAGTTAATTACAGTAGCAGACATGTCAAAAGATATTTAACCACGTTTATAAGTCAAATGGTAAACATTAGCAAAGTTAATCTTATTAACTCAATTTCAGAAAAGAGATGCTTCTTCTTGCTCATGTTAGAGAGCCATTAGAATTTGTCTAAAAATGGAGTGGAGATGGAATTTATTACACAGAAGTTTTATATAAACACATCCATTATAACAAAAATGCAAGCCTTCTTTAATATAAGAACAGTAATTGTTACAAGTATACAAACGTTTAGTATCATTCATAATAAGAGGCATACACATTCAAAGTGCAGTGAGATATACTTTTTAAGCTCAGAGGAGCTGAAATCTAAAATTCAGCCCATGCTTCTGTTACAGAGGCTACCGGAAAACAGGCTCTCTTCAACACTGCTTCTGGGAGTGCAAAAACGTGGTAACTTCTAGGGAGGGCAACCTACTGTCCATTAAGATAACAAATAAATTTACTTGTGATGCAAAAATTTCATTTACAGCACTCTATCCTGTTGGTCTTCTTGCATACACACAAAATACTGTGTGTGTAATGCTGCTCATTGGAATGTGGTTAGTATCAAAAATGGAAACAACCAGTTGTGACTTGGTTAAATAAACAGGTTTATCCACACAAGGGCATACATTAGGATTGGGATGATCTCTTCTATGAATACAAAAATATTTCTAGAAGATAGTATCAATTTAAAATGGAAAAATAAAGAAGAATTACTGGGGATGGGTAAAAACAGAGGAAAATAATACTTTTCTATGTGTTGCTTTTTCCTACTGTTTGGATTTTAAACTGGTTGAAGATAGTATAAAATGTCATTAATAAACAGATAATCTATATATCTACATATATATAGATAGATATAGATATGGATTTAGACATCATCTATGAATGGCTTCCCAGATGGCTCAGTGTTAAAGAATCTCCCTGCCAATTCAGGAGCCACAGGAGATGCTTGCTCAATCCCTGAGTCAGGAAGATTTCCCTGGAGTAGGAAATGGCAACCAGCTCCAATATTCTTGCTTAGAAAATCCCATGGACAGAGCAATCTTGTGGGCTACAATTCATGGAATCACAAAGAATTGGACATGACTAAGCAACTCAGCTAGAGAAGGAAATGGCAACCCACTCCAGTGTTCTTGCTTGGAGAATCCCAGGGACGGGAGCCTGGTGGGCTGCCGTCTATGGGGTCGCACAGAGTCGGACATGACAAGTGACTTAGCAGCAGCAGCAGCAGCAGCAGCAACAGCAGCAAGCAACTCAGCATAGAACTTTGAAAAGGAGATGATATTTAGATAGCAATTAAAAAAAATTTAAAGTATGTCACAAGAAAATCACAGGATAGGAAGCACTTTGCTGAAGCTTCAAATCCTGGAGACAATTTCATCCTAGGTTTGACTTTAATGAAGTCAGAATTATTGATGTAATTTCCCAAGCAACATTTACCAGACACAATTACTGTATAGGTCCTCACTCTCAGCTTTGGTTGAGGAGCAAATGCTATAAGGGAGAATGATCCAAACCAATACTGATGTACTGTTCAGAGAAATCTTCAGAATATCCAATTACATGGAAAGATAAGATTCTTGCTTGCCCTTTAAGGAAAAGGCAGAAAACATATGAATTGATATATTTGTATATTTTAATCAGAGTATGTAAAGTATATCTAGAATTTAAAAAGCATGAAAAAACAATGCAAAATACAGAAACTACATTTCACAGCAAAGCCCTGGGTAATAACTGAAATAATAGAAAAAGTTAGTAATCAATTCATTAATAGAGAAGATAAAGTCTAAAACAAATATTCAATTAATCCCAAAAATGTAACAAAGAGGAAAACATTAAAAATGAATTAAAATAAAAAATAATGTCTTTGGCTTTTGCCAGTTACCTGTGAGCTGCATCACTTTGGCACTGCTTTAAATTCAAGTACCTTTTGGAATTTCTTGAAAATAGGAGAATCTTAAATTTCATTGCAAAGGCATAGGATGCCCACGGTTATGAATTCTCAGTGGAAATACATAATTTTTCCTCCTCCTCTAGTGCCAACTTTGAGACAGAGACAGAAAAGCCTCTGAGTGTCGCATTCTCCCCAGCAGGATTTATTTCTTTATCACCCTTTACACTGCAGCTGGAGAGTTTGAATTTTCTAGGAAATTCTTCACATTGGTTGCAATCTAAAGATTTTGTCTCTTATCTACAAATTCTAAATTCAGGGCATACATTCTTTGACTTCAGATCTGGCAGAAAGTTTCAGCAGTAAACTCATTTTGGCACTAGCTGTGTTCTCTCTGACATTTCAGCCAATGTAACAACTGTTAATTCTTGGAACATATACTTTCTTGGTTTTTATTACTAAGGTGTCTCAACTAATTGTGCTATTTTGAAATTGTATGATTCTGCATTATTACTACTGAGAGAAAAATATTTTTTTGGAAATAACATACAATTTAAATTTTACATTTCCCACTTTTAATAAGTATATGGTGAGAATAAGGAGAGTAAGTCTCAAATGATGCCAGATAACCTATTTCTCAAGACTTCTATAGTGTACAATGATGACAGTGTATGTTTCTTCCCAAAAAGGAAGACAAAAGTAGAAAGTAAAGTAAGAAATAATCTCTTAGGTACCAAGGTGTAGCAGAGAAAGGCTCAGTTTACTTAGTAGAAATATTAAGTCTTCCTCAGTATGATAAGGATGTTTGGTTTTGTTATTTTGGTTGTTTTAGTCTTTCTATGGACTTGCGCTATATAATTTAATTCCCCAAGGATTCCATTTTTATTTTATTTTTAATTTATTCTTACTTTGCCTGGTACCTTGCATTCAGAAATACTGCAGTGAAGTCTCTATTATGGAAAAAATTTATATCCTGGCTATTTGTTCTTGTGCAGATGGCTTCGGTTTTTTTCAACAATAAATATGAAAATAATAATTCCCTAACAAGCCTGTGGTGAGAGTTGTGTGAAGCAGAATTTATAAAGTTTCTAGGTCTTTAGGTCTTTCTAGATCTGTTCTTCACACAGATGTTACTCCTTCTTCTTCCACCTATTTTTCTTCCCTAACCCCCAAACTCTGTTTTCAACAAGATACTGAAGCCCAGCAAAGGGAGTGCTTTCATTTACCAACAATTAGGAACCAGTTGCAATGACTGGCACTTATATTGTGGGCTCCTCAGTCTCACCAAAACACAAGTTGTCAAACATCATTGACAGTAATTATGCATCATGCTGAATGTGCTTCTGTTGTTCACTTATTGCGGCACTTTGAATGGACTCATTCTGAGTCTCCATTTTTGCAGCTCAACAGACTTTACTAGTTTGTACAGAGCCTTAAAATCAAATTGGTTGCACTTTCCTTTCTGATTACAGAACACAGAAGAGGAAGAATGGCAATTATAGAAGGGATTTTTTATTTCATATTTTTCCAAGGTAGCTTATCTTGTTTTAACCTTCCAACTTTTAAGATATGGAATATAAGAAATCATGCAATAAGTAAAATTTCTCTTGGATTATTATTTTAAATAATATTAAAATTAAAAAGTGATATTATTCTTTAAATGCCCGAGTTAACATTTTTGCAGCAGTTTTAGATGTCATTCATTTATATTTTAGAGTCAGTTTATTTTTAATTCCTTGGAGGAGTATATCTCCAGGCATATCTAAGTTTATAATAAAAGCCAATAAGAAAATCAATTTTAATACACAGGAATTTGATTCCTAGGCAACTATTCAGAAACATATCTATTCAGCAAAATGAGATACGCCTCTCTGTGTGAATATGTAAAACCTTGGCCAAATATAAAAAAGAAATACATATTTTTATATTCTGTCATCTATTTTTAAAAATATCCTGAGAAACTGAATGAAGTTCTTATTCAAAGTTTAAAGATAAGGAATTGGATAAATGCTTAAACGCACTAGGCAAAATGAAGAACTGAGTGAGTTTATTAGATATTCCAAATGAGAAAAGCACTATATAGTCTAGGCTGTATGATTAATGAAAGTTAGTTTTGGTTTTTATTGTCTGGATACCTAGTACATTCCCCAATCACACTGTGGAGGTGTGCAATAATGATGTATGTCTGAGATATGGAGAGCCTATCAAATTCACACTCTTTTCTGGAAAGAAGGCCTCAGGCCTCTTTCTAAAAGTTTTTGCCTTCTTCAATATGATTTTGATGAGTTAACAAAACCTATTGTCCCAGGTATGGGTGCATGAGTCAAAAGGAAAATAAGTATAGGACAGGCATGAGAGAGCACCTCTGTGTCACTTGGCTTAAGGTATTACCCAATAGCTACCCTTTGTTGCTGCTGCTGCTAAGTCACTTCAGTCGTGTCCGACTCTGTGCAACTCCATAGACAGAAGCCCACCAGGCTCCCCCATCCTTGTGGTTCTCCAGGCAAGAACACTGGAGTGGGTTGCCATTTCCTTCTCCAATGCATGAAAGTGCAAAGTGAAAGTGAAGTCACTCGGTCGTATCCAACTCTTAGAGACCCCATGGACTGCAGCCTACCAGGCTCCTCTGTCCATAGCATTTTCCAGGCGAGAGTACTGGAGTGGGGTGCCATAGCCTTCTCCGGCTATCCTTTGTATTAGAATATAAAACTCACATGCAGGAACCATTTCACTCTTTGACTCTATAAATCTGACTCAGAGAAAAGTGGTTATACCTGTGGTCAATGATAATACATTGCAGACTTAAAAATTTTTTGAGAGTGCACAGCTCAAATTTGGTGTTCTTTATCAATTAAAAAAAAAAAAATCATGTACCTAAAGAGAATATAGCAAAGATGAGTTGGGAGTAATGAATCCCTAATTTTATGTCAGAAGATTTGATGAAGACCACCAAAAGCATATACATCCATTTACATCTCCTAAAGAACATGTGATTAGCTGAAAAAAAAAAAAAATCCTGTGTACTTGTATGAAAGCTTGAGACATCTTTTGATGATGAATTTCTGTTTTTCAGATCTCTTGCAGTTCAGTTTCTAGTTTTCCGCAAAACCTATTAGATACATATGTTGAGATCTCTTTACTTACATTAGATTCAATTTCCTATGGCAATTGAGAATTTAAAGAACCTTCACTTAAAGTGTCTGTGCGTCAGATCTTAAGTGTTCAGTAAGCTGCATGAAGAACTGTAAGAATAGCTCTTGCCATGGAGAAGACAAACGGTACCACGTGTGCTGTCCATACTAAGCCTTTAAGTTCATAGGGCTACTATCATCTACCAAGACTTCTTGGTCTTCCAATGGAAATAAAATGTAAACTCTACACTTGAACAGTCCATTTTGACCAGGTGTCTAATACATGTACAATCAACCAGGACCAAAGATTATAAAATTGCTTTCAAAGTACATATTTTTATAAGGAGTTATCAGTGAGGAACAGTTTCAAAGATAAGTGTTTTCACTACGTAGGCCCAGAGTGTCTGTACTAATGGCAAGAAAAATCTCTATGCTTTCTAGTTACCTTCTGTATCCTTATAATAAACTTCTAAACCATCAAGATCTGCAAATTTGCTAAATATTTCAGCCTAGAATACTTCTCCATAGATGATAAGATGGCAGACTTCTTTTCCTCATTGAACCCACTTAGGTTCAGCCTAAAATATTATATCCTTCTCTAATCAACCAATGCAAGAATGCCTGACTCCAGTCACTTTAGCTTCCATTTTTCATTTACTTCCAGGAACTCAGCACTATTCTGACTGATTTTGTTAATACGGACTATTTGCCTTTCTCCCTCACTAGTTTATAAGGTTTTGTGAGCAGAAATCATCTCTTTCTTGCTCATCACTGAAATCACAGCACTGAAAACAGTATACACCATACGAAAAGACTTCAATACATATTTTCAGTAATTGAATACACCTAAATATTGCAGAAAGTGAAGAGGAACTAAAAAGCCTCTTGATGAAAGTGAAAGTGAAGAGTGAAAATGTTGGCTTAAAGCTCAACATTCAGAAAACGAAGGATCATGGCATCTGGTCCCATCACTTCATGGCAAATAGATGGGGAAACAGTGTCAACTTTATTTTTTTGGGTTCAAATCACTGCAAGATGGTGATTGCAGCCATGAAATTAAAAGACGTTAGTCCCTTGGAGAAAAGTTATGAGCCAACCTAGATAGTATATTGGAAATCAGCAGCCATTACTTTGCAGCAAAGGTCCGTCTAGTAAGGGCTATGGTTTTTTCCAGTGGTCATGTATGGATGGTGAGAGTTGGCACTGTTGAAGAAAGCTGCGCACTGAAGAATTGATGCTTTTGAACTGTGGTGTTGGAGAAAACTCTTGAGAGGTCCCTTGGACTGCAGGGAGATCCAACCAGTCGCATTCTGAAGGAGATCAGCCCTGGGATTTCTTTGGAAGGAATGATGCTAAAGCTGAAAACTCCCAGTACTTTGGCCACCTCATGTGAAAGAGTTGACTCATTGGAAAGACCCTGAATGCTTGGGAGGTATTGGGAGCAGGGAGGAAGAAGGGGACTACAGAAGATGAGATGGCTGGATGGCATCACTGACTTGATGGGCATGAGTCTGAGTGAACTCCGGGAGTTGGTGATGGACAGGGAGGCCTGGCGTGCTGCGATTCATGGGGTCACAAAGAGTTGGACACAACTGAACAACTGAACTGAACTAAACTGCACTGAGATATTGCTGAAGTGACTTAGCAGCAGCAGCAGATATTGCAAAGTGCTTCACAAAAACAGAACTCCTGGAAAAGATTTAAAGTAGAAATTTGGCAAAACTAATACAATTATGGAAAGTTTAAAAATAAAATAAAATTTTAAAAAAATTAAAAAAATAATAAAGTAGAAATTTGCAAAAGGTGAATGATAAACTCATAATCTGATGGGACCAGATGCCATGATCTTAGTTTTCTGAATGTTGAGCTTTAAGCCAACTTTTTCACTCTCCACTTTCACTTTCATCAAGATGCTTTTTAGTTCCTCTTCACTCTCTGCCATAAGGGTGGTGTCATCTGCATATCTCAGGTTATTGATATTTCTCCCAGCAATCTTGATTCCAGCTTGTGCTTCTTCAAGCCCAGTGTTTCTCATGATGTACTCTGCATATAAGTTAGATAAGCAGGGTGACAGTATACAGCCTTGACATACTCCTTTTCCTATTTGCAACCAGTCTGTTGTTCTATGTCCAGTTCTAACTGTTGCTTCCTGACCTGCATATAGGTTTCTCAAGAGGCAGGTCAGGTGGTTTGGTATTCCCATCTCTTTCAGAATTTTTCAAAGTTTATTGTGATCCATACAGTCAAAGGCTTTGGCATAGTCAATAAAGCAGAAATAGATGTTTTTCTGGAACTCTCTTCCTTTTTCCATGATCCAGCGGATGTTGGCAATTTGGTCTCTGGTTCTTCTGCCTTTTCTAAAACCAGCTTGAACATCTAGAAGTTCACAGTTCACATATTGCTGAAGCCTGGCTTGAAGAATTTTGAGCATTACTTTACTAGCGTGTGAGATGAGTGCAATTGTGCGGTAGTTTGAACATTCTTTGGCATTGCCTTTCTTTGGGATTTGAATGAAAACGGACCTTTTCCAGTCCTGTGGCCACTGCTGAGTTTTCCAAATTTGCTGGCATATTGAGTGCAGCACTTTCACAGCATCATCTTTCAGAATTTGATATAGCTCAACTGGAATTCCATCACCTCCACTAACTTTGTTCATAATGATGCTTTCTAAGGCCCACTTGACTTCACATTTCAGGGTGTCTGGCTCTAGGTGAGTGATCACACCGTTGTGATTATCTTGGTCATGAAGATCTTTTTTGTACAGTTTTCTGTGTATTCTTGCCACCTCTTCTTAATATCTTCTGCTTCTGTTAGGTCCATACCATTTTTGTCCTCTATTGAGCCCATCTTTGGATGAAATGTTCCTTGGTATCCCATTGCTAATTCGAGGTAACTTTGGTATTGCCCTTTCATGAAAGCTAGAAGAAACTAATTAATACAGAGGGAAGATAGGTAAGTTGTCTTATTCACCTAAAACGTCACATGGTAAAGTTTTTACTTGAATTTAATCCTCTTCATGCTTTGTCTGAAACAATGTATTCTGGGCTGCATACTTGGACTCAAGAATGGAATTTAATAGGATTATTGGTGCAGCAAAATCCAGTCCACTTGAAATTAATTTGAAATTTCTATTAATTATCACATTGTCAAATTCACTGTGCACAGTCATGATAATGCTATTAAGATATCATTTATGAATTATCAAATTTCTAAGAGCTCTACTGGTATAATCAAAGGAAAGGACTATTCAGAGGAAGAAATGGACAAAGGTACATCTGCTATAGTGTATGAAGTGATATACTCATGGAAGAATGAGAAGAAAACACTAAAAAACTACTTTGTGTATATTGTTGCTTGTAGTTGTTCAGTTTCTCAGTCATGTCTAACTCTTTGCAACCTCATGGACTGCAACACACCAGGTTACTCTGTCTTCCACTATCTCCTGAAGTTTACTCAAATTCAGTAGCATTGAGTTGGTGATCGTATCCAACCACCTCATCCTCTGCCAACCCCTCTTTTGCCTTCAATCTTTCCCACCATCAGGGTCTTTTCTAATGAGTCAGCTCTTCGTATCAGGTGGCCAAAGTATTGGAGCTTCAGTTTCAGCATCAGTCTTTCCAATGAACATTCAGGACTGATTTCCTTTAGATTGACTGGTTTGATTTCTTTGCTGAAGAAGACTCTTGACGTACTCCTTTTCCAATTTGGAACCAGTCTGTTGTTCCATGCCTGGTTTTAACTATTGCTACTTGACCTGCATACAGGTTTCTCAAGAGGGAGGTCAGATGGTCTGGTATTCCCATCTGTTTAAGAATTTTCCAGTTTGTTGTGATCTACACAGTCAATGGCTGTAGCATAGTCAATGAAACAGAAGTAGATGTCTTCTTCTGGAATTTTCTTGCTTCTTCTATAATTCAACAGCTGTTGGCCATTTGATCTCTGGTTCCTCTGCCTTTTCTAAATCCACCTTGCACATCTGGAAGTTCTCGGTTCACATACTATTGAAGCCTAGCTTGAAGGATTTTGAGCATAACCTTGCATTTGAAATGAGGGCAATTGTATGGCAGTTTGAACATTCTTTGGCACTGCTCTTCTTTGGGACTGGAATGAAAACTACTTTTTCCAGTCCTATGGCCACTGTTGAGTTTCCCAAATTTGCTGACATATTGAGTGCAGCATTCTAACAACATTTGTGTATATTATGATAGTATAAATGTGGCAAAGAAGCACTTTTTAGGCATTATTTGATTTTTTATCTCAATGACTCATAAGGTTTCTAAAGTCATAACATAGGCATTTTTTTTATCATCTCCAGTTTAAAAATAAAGAAACTAATAAGTTTAAAAAATAGATATCATTTTTTTAATAATATACTATGGGGAAGACATAGCATGGTTTTTCATATTCTAAAGTCTGGACCCCTGAACACTTGTGTTCCATTTTGTGAGTAGTTTTCCACTAGTCAAGACGAGTCTGGCTTCTAAAGAAAGGTATTAAAACTATCTCCATACACATGATTTTAATATATGGAAAGAAAAGAAATCTGACTATAAAAAGTCAAGAAGCAATTGACTGTGAGAGTACAAGGTTTATGAATAAAGGCAACTCTTGACAAAATATTAAGGGAGAAAAAAGGAGACAAGAAAAGACAACCTCAAAACATCAAAGCACTGGGTTCACCACTAAAGGGTGACAGATTATGCCACCCTTATATATCCCATTTTGGCACAATAATTATTTTAAACTAAAGGCACTTTCAAAAAATAGCAGGTGCAAGGAGAACATTTTGACCTTCCATTTTCTTCCTGAAAGTAGAAGATGAAACTCTCATGTGTAAGATGCATCCCCCGTAACATCTAGATTAGGAAAAGAAAACCTTTTTTTAAAGATATTTTTATGTGGACCATCTTTAAAGGTCTTTATTGAATTTGTTACAATATTGTTTATGTTTTATATTTTGGTTTTTTGGCCCTGAGGTGCATGGGATCTTAGCCCCTTGACCAGGGATTAAATCTTCCATGGAAGGAAGAGTGTTAATGACTGGATTACCAGGGAAGTCTCAAAAAACATTCTTAATAGCACAGATGGAGACTTGAGGCCAAGAGAATTCTGTACAAAGACAGGGAGTTAAAATAGCTATATGTTTTTAGGTGCTTTCCCACAATTGTCTCCATTGTTCAACCTCAATAGAGACATTCAGGTTTTGCTAATCCTTTCGATCTTCATTTCCTCATGAAGGCTCTACATCATGTAAAACATATATTAAATAAATATATATGTTTTACTTCTATTAATGTCTTTATTGTTTAGTCACTGAGTCATACCAACTCTTCCGCAATCCTGTGCACTGTAGACTGCCAGGCTACCCTGTCCATGGAATTTTCCAGGCAAGAATACTGGAGAGGGTTGCCATTTCCTTCTCCAATTAATGTCTTGTGTCAGTTTAATTCTCAGACCCATTTGAAGACCCCAAGAGAGTGAAACAAAAGTTTGTCTCTGCTACACTACCTATTTCTAGTTTCATTAATGAAGTCAAAACTTGTTCCAAAATTTTCAATGAGATGAACATAACATGTCTGAATAGTAACTTTAAAAAATTATATCAACCTGACACAAAAACATCAATTAAAGAAATAATTTCTGCCAAAAGAATCAACAGAGAACTGCCAAACATAGAACTAATAAATTAATAGATATAGAATCCTAATAGAATCAGAATGAAGAACAGAATAGTGATTCTATACTTTTAGTTTGGTTTCTAATCTTTCAGTCACATGTCTAGCATTTCACTCGAAGGATTAAAGAATGCTATTTAAAAGTCCTAAAATTGATCTTGGTTGACTTCAATGCATAAATACCTCCATACCTCCAGAGAGAAATTTTGAGGATAAAATTTCATGTTTGATATTTACTCCAGCTTCTCTGTTTTCAAAAGCAAGAATTTCTGAAGACAATAAGACAAAAATGAAGATTAGTTTCATATTATTAAAAAGAAATTAACTTAGATCATCCGAATATCAATGTGAGTAAGAAAAATAGAACAATCCTCTTTAAATAACATTTGTTTTGTTTTGTTTTGTCTTCTGCCTGTAAACTAAGTGAAGGAATATTGTGTTTTTTCTTAGTCTCAAGGATCAGGCACTGAGAACAGCAAAACTGTTGTTTTAACCATCTTCTGCAAAATGCAGTAGTGGGAATGTGAGTTCTGCATATTAAGTGATTAATGAACCTTGGATTAGTTTTGACTGATTCACTGTTGAGTTTTGGGCTGGGATAGTTTGTCAGCACTAAGGTTGCCCACGATGTTTTAGATACAAATTAAATCATCTCAAGAGTTTTGCAGGATTATTCTAAGCAGCAGTGAAAATTAAAAATACCCAAATAATATATATGCTGATAGACTCACAATCACTTGGTTAAAAAAAATGTACATATTGACTAATGAGTTTAAACTAACTAGTTTAATTGACATTAAACTAATAGCAATCCATTTTTGTTCAATGAAGGCAGAGCAATAAAAGGTATTCGTTACACATATCATGAACAGCTTAGAAAGGGGTCTAACTACATAATAAAATACTACAAATTCTTCTTAGAAAAATATCACCACCTGTAAACATGGCTTCTGGGGACAACAAAAGGGACTGCTGTTCACATGTTTAGGTGTTTCTGAAACACACAGGATATGAATATACCTATAAATAAAGTGTTGCCTGAGGTCAAAGTGTTATAAACTATCAATGTTTTACATCTAATACATAATTTTTGGATTAAAAAGTAGTTCAGACAAGTTGAAAAATACATAATAAAGGAAAAAAATAAAACTGCTCCATGCTCCTCTATAAATACATTAATAGATTTGATTTCAAGCCATTTTCTATATCATATATATTCAAGATTGAATTCAGAACACACGTGTACACACACACTATATATAGAGACCTAATTGTGCTTTCTTTTTTCCTATGAACATTATTTTTACAAAACGTTCTTTAAAACCTGATTTTCAGAGTCTCCTGAAATGCTACTTTTTAGTTATAACAATATACATTTCTCATTCCCCTATTAGTTGAGCTTTTAATTTTTACCAAGCTTTATTACTAGATAATAATATATATGTTTTTATAATTAAAGTGACAGTATTGATTTTTTAATGGAAGAGACATAGGTTTTGATGTCAGACTTACTCTGTACTTATTCTACCTTTATTGTTGAATGTGTCCTTGCACAAGTTCTTCACATTTCTACACCTTAGATTATTCATGAAAAGCATGTAAATAATGATAAGCATGTGGTATGGAAGGCAGTGTAAACTTTGAAACCTTCAAGTTTTGAGTATTTATTTCACACAGCATTCGATACAGCTGTCTTCGTGGACAGCTCTCCTAGTGGCTCGTCTCTAAGCGATGCTTCAAGGGATTCTCCCTCCTTTGTTCTTATATCTATGCTTCTTTGGAGCCTTTTGATTTTAGCTCCAAAGCTGGTGGAAAGATAGCACAAAAGATTGCAGAAGATGTTTTATGGCCAGTTAGGAAGTGACATAACCTTATCCCTTGCTACTTCCACTGGATAAAACTTGGTCATGTTGTTCTATCTAATTGCATAGAAGACTTAGAAATGCAGATCACCTGTGTGCCCAGAAGGACCTTGGCAGTCCCTCTTCAGGAGGATCAATGAGGTAATACATGGCATTCTGCCAACTAAGCGGCACTGCCAAAGGAGCATAGATACTTTTTTAATATCTAAAGCAAGACGTAGAATAGGTGTTGATGTGTATCCTAATGTAGGGAAGCTCTGGAGTTGGGTCCTTGGTGGTGGATGAACCTCAAGATTTGAACTGCAAGTTGGTAACAGATGTGAAAAGCTTAAACTTTAACTTATTTTATTAATGAATCTTTAGAATATACTTTCTTAGTAGCAAAGGTGCCAAAATGATCCTCTTTTTCATGGAATTTTAATACCTAGAAACTAACATATTAAACTGAATATTTTCAGATTTTAAAATTAAATTGTGCTATGATGACCATTTCTTTCACTATAATTTTTCCCTTAATTAGGATTGATTTCTTGGAATAGATGACCAAATGAGAAGTTCCTAGGTATGCTCACACAGCTATCAATTCGCTCATTTTTATTATGCTGTATTCTTAAACACTCAGGTGTTAAGAATTTGAGACAGTGAACCTAGTAAAAATTTCCCTTGTCACAATCCCACTGCTGGGCATACACACTGAGGAAACCAGAAGGGAAAGAGACACGTGTACCCCAATGTTCATCGCAGCACTGTTTATAATAGCCAGGACATGGAAGCAACCTAGATGTCCATCAGCAGATGAATGGATAAGAAAGCTGTGGTACATATACACAATGGAGTATTACTCAGCCATTAAAAAGAATACATTTGAATCAGTTCTAATGAGGTGGATGAAACTGGAGCCTATTATACAGAGTGAAGTAAGCCAGAAGGAAAAACATCAATACAGTATACTAACGCATATATATGGAATTTAGAAAGATGGTAACAATAACCCGGTGTACGAGACAGCAAAAGAGACACTGATGTATAGAACAGTCTTATGGACTCTGTGGGAGAGGGAGAGGGTGGGAAGATTTGGGAGAATGACATTGAAACATGTAAAATATCATGTAAGAAACGATGCACGATACTGGATGCTTGGGGCTAGTGCACTGGGACGACCTGGAGGGATGGTATGGGGAGGGAGGAGGGAGGAGGGTTCAGGATGGGGAACACATGTATACCTGTGGCAGATTCATTTTGATATTTGGCAAAACTAATACAATTATGTAAAGTTTAAAAATAAAATAAAATTAAAAAAAAAATTTCCCTTGTCAGTGAAATAACAAAATACTTATTTTTTAATAATTATTGAATATTGATTATATGTAGATTACTATGTGAGTCAGAATGTACTCAAAAGACATATAAGACATTCACTCTCCTTACATCTTATGAAGCACAATAAGATAACTAGAAAGATAACTTTGAAATTAAATAAATTTGGGTTTTCATATTAACTCCTTTAGGCATCAGCTGTGCTATCTTAGGTACGTCACTTAATATTTCTGTTATTCTGTTTTTTTAATATGTAAACTGGAAATAATGTAATCCTTCTGGGATTAAATGAAATAATGTACAGAGAAAGTTTTACAACAGTAGTAAATATTATTTGTAGTTCAGTTCTGTTCAGTTCACTTCAGTCACTCATTTATGTCTGACTCTTTGTGTCCCCATGGACTGCAGCACACCAGGCCTCCCTATCCATCACCAACTCCGGAAGTTTACTAAAACATATGTCCATTGAGTCAGTGATGCCATCTAACCATCTCATCCTTTGTCGTCCACTTCTACACCTGGCTTCAATTTCTCACAAATTCAGGGTCTTTTCAAATGAGTCAGTTCTTTGCATCAGGTGCCAAAATATTGCAGTTTCAGCTTCAACATCAGTCCTTCCAATGATCACTCAGGACCGATCTCCTTTAGGATGTATTGCTTGGATCTCTTTGCAGTCCAAGGGACTCTCAAGAGTCTTCTCCAACACCACAGTTGAAAAGCAACAATTCTTTGGTGCTCAGCTTTCTTTATAGTCTAACTCTCACACCCATGCAAGACTACTGGAAACACCACAGTGATGATGACATGGACCTTTGTTGGTAAAGCAATGTCTCTGCTGTTTAATATGCTGTCAAGGTTAGCCATAACTTTCCTTCCAAGGAATAAGCATCTTTTAATTTCATGGCTGCAGTCACCATCTGCAGTGATTTTGGAGCCCCCCAAAATAAAGTCTGACACTGTTTCGACTATTTCCCCATCTATTTGCCATAAAGTGATGGAACCAGATGCCATGATCTTAGTTTTCTGAATGCTGAGTTTTAAGCCAACTTTTTCACTTTCCTCTTCAATTTAATCAAGAGGCTTTTTACTTCTGCTTCACTTTCTGCCATAAGGGTGGTGTCATCTGCATATCTGAGGTTATTGATATATCTCTCTCCAATCGTGATTCCAGCTTGTTCTTCATAGTTCAGCGTTTCTCATGGTGTACTTGAATATAAGCTAAATAAGCAGGTAGACAATAGACAGCCTTGACGTACTCCTTTTCCTATTTGGAACCAGTCTGTTGTACCTTGTTCAGTTCTAACTGTTGCTTCCTGAGCTGCATACAGATTTCTCAAGAGGCAGGTCAAATGGTCTGGTATTCCCATCTCTTTCAGAATTTTCCACAGTTTATTGTGGTCCACATAGTCAAAGGCTTTGGCATAGTCAGTAAAGCAGAAATAGATGTTTTTCTGGAATGCTCTTGCTCTTTTGATCAGCCAGCGGATGTTGGCCATTTGATCTCTGGTTCCTTTGCCATTTCTAAATCCAGCTTGAACATCTGGAAGCTCACGGTTCAGGTACTGCTGAAGCCTGGATTGGAGAATTTTGAGCATTACTTTACTAGCATGTGAGATGAGTGCAATTGTGCGGTAGTTTGATCATTCTTTGGCATTGCCTTTCTTTGGGATTGGAAAGAACACTGACCTTTTCCAGTCCTGTGGCCACTGCTGAGTTTTCCAAATTTGCTGGCATATTGAGTGCAGAACTTTCACAGCATCATCTTTTAGGATTTGAAATAGTTCAACTGGAATTCCATTACCTCCACTAGCTTTATTTGTAGTGATGCTTCCTAAGGTCCATTTGCCTTCACATTCCAGGATGTCTGTCTCCAGGTGAGTGACCACACCATCATGATTATCTGGGTTATGAAGATCTTTTTTGTACAGTTCTATATATTCTTACCACCTCTTCTTAATATCTACTGCTTTGTTAGGTCTGTACTATTTCTGTCCTTTATAGAGCCCATCTTTGCATAAAACGTTCCCTTGATATCTCTAATTTTCTTGAGATCTCTAGTCTTTCCCATTCTGTTGTTTTCCTCTATTTCTTTGCATTTATCACTGAGGAAGGCTTTCTTATCTCTCCTTGCTATTATTTGGAACTCTGTATTCAAATGGGTATATCTTTCCCTTTCTCCTTTGCCTTTCACATCTCTTTTTCACAGCTTTTTGTAAGGCTTCCTCAGACAGCCATTTTACTTTATTGTATTTCTTTATCTTGGGGATAGTCTTGATCCCCATCTCCTGTACAATGTCAGGAACTTCTGTCCAGAGTTCACTGGCCTCTCTTTATATCAGATCTAGTCCTTTAAATCTATTTCTCACTTCCACTGTATAATCTTAAGGGATTTGATTCAGGTCATACCTGAATGATCTAGTGATTTTCTCCACTTTCTTCAATTTAAGTCTGAGTTTGGCAATAAGGAGTTCATGATCTGAGCCACAGTCAGCTCCTGGTCTTGTTTTTGCTTACTGTATAGAGCTTCTCCATCTTTGGCTGCAAAGAATATAATCAATCTGATTTTGCTGTTGACCATCTGGTGATGTCTATGTTGGAAGCAGGTGTTTGCTATGACCGGTGCATTCTCTTGGCAAAACTCTATTAGCCTTGGCCCTGCTTCATTCTGTACTCCAAGGCCAAATTTGCCTGTTACTCCAGGTGTTTCTTGACTTCCTACTTTTGTATTTCAGTGCCCTATAATGAAAAGGACATTTTTTTTTTTTTTGAGTGTTTGTTATATAAGGTCTTGTAGGTCTTGATACAACCTTTCAGCTTCAGCTTCTTCAGCACTACTGGTTGTGACATAGACTTGGATTATCATGATATTGAATGGTTTGCCTTGGAAACGAACAGAGTTCTGCTACAGCACTGCACAGCACCTATTATTTGTAGAGTTTCATTATATGCCAGAGCCTCTCTGAATGTGTTTTATTAGTATTATCTAGACACAACATGTTGACAGGAACATTTTTTTTAATGGTTCAGTTCAGTTTAGTACAGTTCAGTTGCTCAGATGTGTCCGACTCTTTGCGACCCCATGAATTGCAGCATGCCAGGCCTCCCTGCCTATCACCAATTCCCAGAGTTCACTCAAATTCACATCCATCGAGTTGGTGATGCCATCCAGGCATCTCATCCTCTGACGTCCCCTTCTCCTCCTGCCCCCAATCCCTCCCAGCATCAGAGTCTTTTCCAATGAGTTAACACTTTGCATAAGGTGGCCAAAGTATTAGAGTTTCAGCTTTAGCATCAGTCCTTCCAAAGAACACCCAGGACTGATCTCCTTCAGAATGGACTGGTTGGATCTCCTTGCAGTCCAAGGGACTCTCAAGAGTCTTTTCCAATACCACAGTCCAAAAGCATCAATTCTTTGGTGCTCAGTTTTCTTCACAGTCCAACTCTCACATCTATACATTACCCCTGGAAACACCATAGCCTTGACTAGACAGACCTTTGTTGGTAATGTCTCTGCTTTTTAACATTTTGTCTAGGTTGGTCATAATTTCCTTCCAAGGAGTGAGTGTCTTTTAATTTCATGGCTGCAATCACCATCTGCAGTGATTTTGGAGCGCCAAAAAATAAAGTCTGACACTGTTTCCACTGTTTCCCCATCTATTTCCCATGAAGTGATGGAACCAGATGCCATGATCTTCCGTTTCTGAATGTTGAGCTTTAAGCCAACTTTTTCACTCTCCTCTTTCACTTTCATCAAGAGGCTTCTTAGTTCCTCTTCACTTTCTGCCATAAGGGTGGTGTCATCTGCATATCTGAGGTTATTGATATTTCTCCCGGCAATCTTCATTCCAGCTTGTGCTTCTTCCAGCCCAGTGTTTCTCATGATGTACTCTGCATATAAGTTAAATAAGCAGGGTGAAAGTATACATCCTTGACGTACTCCTTTTTCTATTTGGAACCAGTCTGTTGTTCCATGTCCAGTTCTAACTGTTGCTTCCTGACCTGCACATAGGTTTCTCAAGAGGCAGCTCAGGTGGTCTAGTATTCCCGTCTCTTTCAGAATTTTCCACAGTTTATTGTGATCCACACAGTCAAAAGTTTTGGCATAGTCAATAAGGCAGAAATAGATGTTTTTCTGGAACTCTCTTCATTTTTCCATAATCCAACGGATGTTGGCAATTTGATCTCTGGTTCCTCTGCCTTTTCTAAAACTGGCTTGAACATCTGGAGGTTCACAGTTCATGTATGGCTAAAGCCTGGCTTAGAGAATTTTGAGCATTACTTTGCTAGCTTGTGAGATGAGTGCAATTGTGCGGTAGTTTGAGCATTCTTTGGCATTGCCTTTCTTTGGGATTTGAATGAACACTGACTTTTTCCAGTCCTGTGGCCACTGCTGAGTTTTCCAAATTTGCTGGCATATTGAGTGCAGCACTTTCACTGCATCATCTTTTAGGATTTGAAATAGCTTATCTGGAATCCCATCACCTCCACTAGCTTTGTTCGTAGTGATGCTTTCTAAGGCCCACTTTACTTCATTCCAGTATGTCTGGCTCTAGGTGAATGATGATACCATCGTGATTATCTTGGTCGTGAAGATTTTTTTTGTACAGTTCTGTGTATTCTTGCCACCTCTTCTTGATATCTTCTGCTTCTGTTAGGTCCATACCATTTCTGTCCTTTATCGAGCCCATCTTTCCAAGACATGTTCCTTTGGTATCTCTAATTCTATGAAGAGATCTCTAGTCTTTCCCATTCTGTTGTTTTCCTCTATTTATTTGCATTGATTGCTGAGGAAGGCTTTCTTATCTCATTGCTATTCTTTGGAACGCTGCATTCAGATGCTTATATCTTTCCTTTTCTCCTTTGCTTTTTCCTTCTCTTCTTTTCACAGCTATTTGTAAAGCCTCCCCAGACAGCCATTTTGCTTATTTGCATTTCTTTTCCATGGGGATGGTCTTGATCCCTGTCTCCTGTACAATGTCACGAACCACCGTCCATAGTTTATCAGGCAGTCTATCTATCAGATCTAGGCCCTTAAATCTATTTCTCACTTCCACTGTATAATCATAAGGGATTTGATTTAGGTCATACCCGAATGGTCTACTGGTTTTCCCTACTTTCTTCAATTTAAGTCTGAATTTGGCAATAAGGAGTTCATGATCTGAGCCACAGTCAGCCCCCAGTCTTGTTTTTGCTTACTGTATAGAGCTTCTCCATCTTTGGCTGCAAAGAATATAATCAATCTGATTTCACTGTTGACCATCTGGTGATGTCCATGAGTAGTCTTCTCTTGTGTTGTTGGAAGAATGTGTTTGCTATGACCATTGCGTTCTCTTGGCAAAACTCTATTAGCCTTTGCCCTGCTTCATTCCGTATTCCAAGGCCAAATTTGCCTGTTACCCCAGGTGTTTCTTGACTTCCTAGTTTTGAATTCCAGTCCCCTATAATGTAAAGGGTGACTGCAGCCATGAAATTAAAAGATGCTTACTTCTTAGAAGAAAAGTTATGACCTAGATAGCATATTGAAAAGCAGAGACATTACTTTGCCAACAAAAGTCTGTTTAGTCAAGGCTATGGTTTTCCCAGTGGTCATGTATGGATGCAAGAGTTGGACTGTGAAGAGAGCTGAGTGCCAAAGAATTGATGCCTTTGAACTGTGGTGTTGGAGAAGACTCTTGAGAGTCCCTTGGACTGCAAGGAGATCCAACCAGTCCATTCTAAAGGAGATCAGCCCTGGGTGTTCTTTGGAAGGAATGATGCTGAAGCTGAAACTCCAATACTTTGGCCACCTCATGTGAAGAGCTGACTCATTGGAAAAGACTCTGATGCTGGGAGGGATTAGAGGCAGGAGGAAAAGGGGACAACAGAGGATGAGATGGCTGGATGGCATCAGCGACTCAATGGATGTGAGTTTGAGCAAACTCCGGGAGTTGGTGATGGACAGGGAGGCCTGGCATTGCTGCGATTCATGGGGCCACAAAGAGTCAGATAGGACTGAGCGACTGAACTGAACTGAATTAACAATGAAAAGGACATCTTTTTTGAGTATTTGTTCTCAAAGGTCTTGTAGGCCTTCATAGAACCATTCAGCTTCTTCAGCTTTACTGGCCGGGGCATAGACTTGGATTACTGTGTATTGAATGGTTACCTTGGAAACGAACAGAGATCATTCTGTTGTTTTTGAGATTGCATCCAAGTACTGCATTTTGGACTCTTTTGTTGACCATGATGGCTACTTCATTCCTTCTAAGGGATTCCTGGCCACAGTAGTAGATACAATGGTCATCTGAGTTAAATTCACGCATTCCAGTCCATTTTAGCTCGCTTATTCCTAGAATGTTGACGTTCACTGTTGCCATCTCCTGTTTGACCACTTCCAATTTGCCTTGATTCATGGAGCTAACATTCCAGATTCCTATGCAGTATTGCTCTTTATAGCATCAGACCTTGCTTCTGTCACCAGTTACATCCCCAACTGGGTATTGTTTTTGTTTTGGCTCCATTCCTGCATTCTTTCTGGAGTTATTTCTCCACTGATCTCCTGTAGCATATTGGGCACCTACTGACCCCGGGAATTCCTCTTTCAGTATCCTATCATTTTGCCTTTTCATACTGTTCATGGGGTTCTCAAAACAAGAATACTGAAGTGGTTTGCTATTCCTTTCTCCAGTGGACCACATTCTGTCAGACCTCTCCACCATGACCCACCCGTCTTGGGTGGTCCCACATGGCATGGCTTAGTTTCATTGAGTTAGACAAGGCTGTGGTCTGCGTGATTAGATTCACTAGTTTTCTATGATTATGGTTTCTGTGTGTCTTCCCTCTGATGCCTCTCGCAACACCTACTGTCTTACTTGGGTTTCTCTTGCCTTGGACTTGGAGTATCTCTTCACGGCTGCTCCAACAAAGCACAGCCACTGCTCCTTACCTTGGAAGAGGGGTATCTCCTCATGGCTACCTCTCTGACCTTGAACGTGGAGTAGCTATTCTCGGCCCTCCTGCGCCCACACAGCCACCACTCCTCGGACGTGGCGTAGCTCCTCTCAGCCACTCCTGTGCTGTCACAGCCTGGCACTCTCGGCCCGTCACCTCTGACATCAGGCAAGGGGTAGCTCCTCTCGGTCACACTTAGGCGCGGTCCCTCGCAGCCAGTGTGCTTCTGCATGGTCCGTCTAAGCAGCATATGATGAGGTGCCACAGAAGTATTAGAAAGGACTATCTGAGTGCTGACAATGGGCTGCTGAGGAGAGCTGATGTATTTGACAAAGACGGCATGCTTCCTGTGGGGTTGGGAGGGCACTAAAGGCATGAAAAAATAATATAGGCAAAAGTACAGAAATATGATGAAACCCTAATATAAGTAAAATCATAATGGAAGCCAATACAGAGGAATTTAGGGAGAAATGAAGGAGAAGATGCTGACTGTTGAACATCACATCAGAGTAAGAAGGGGAGGATATTTAGAAATGTTCAGTGGCATTGTGTCCTTTAGTAGATATCCTTAGTCACAGAGCCACAATCAGTGTGCTTGTTTCTTCCAAGGGTAAAGATTCTGATGTACCAAATACTCACATATTTTTTTTTTTTTTTGGGTCAACTCTATTTGAAAATAATTAAGTGATTATATAGAATGGGATAAATAACAATACAGCCCAGATCTCAGTCACTATGTATTAGAGGCCATCTGGTTCCAAGGGGAGATGATATGTAACTTAAAGAGTTTGACCAGCCTACATAAAGAAAAGGAATTTAGCCCTGGCCAAATTATTTAACATTGGAAAAGAATCTACCTGCAATGCAAGAGATCCTGGTTTGATTAATGTGTTTCATTATATTATTATCAAGACACAATATATTGACATGATTCGGGCCAAATTATTTAATATTATGTGCCCTCAATATCTTCATGAGTTTAATAGGCAAAGTTATGAAAATATTAATCTACTGTTCAGATTAACTTGTTTAAAATGTTTATTTTTAATCTGTTTATTCATCTCATATACTGTTAATAATACCAAATTTTCAGAGTCATTGCAAAGATGGAATATGAAAGTATTCAATATGTTATCTTGTGCATGCATGCATGCTTAGTCACTCAGCCGTTTCCAACTCTTTGTGATCCCATGGACTGAAGCCTGCCAGGCTCCTCAATCCGTGAGATTCTCCAGGAAAGAATACTGGAGCAAGTTGCCATTTCCCCCTCCAAGGGATCTTCCACACCATGGGACTGAACCCACAACTCCTGCATCTTCTGCACTGCTGGGCAAATTCTTTACCACCTGGGAAGCCATACATATCTGGTGCACACTAGGTTCTTGATAAAACTTAAATGCCTGGAAGACAGATTCAGGTCTTGATTCTACCTCTGTCTCCAGGTGGGTCAAGTAGCTCACACTGTTCAGGGGAATGGGACATGAGGAGGCAAGACATGACAAATGCAACCACATCTTCTTATGTCCCTTGCCTTCCTCCCTGACCACTTATATCATCAGATTTCTCTGTACCAAGGAAGATAAGAGTGCCGGGGGGAAAATGACAATTATAAAATATTAGTTCAATGCCAGCACTCCTTAAAATGATAACAATGCCTAAGCCTTTGTAACCTCTGATAGTCAAGGCTGTTCACAGATTTTATACCCACAATGGTTTTGTACAGGTGGAATAGTCAATAATATCCTCTCATTGTTCTAGGACTAGAGTCATTAATGATCTAATCTTACTAAATCATCTGGATACTGGAAAAAACAAGGTGAAATAGCACTATATGAATCTTGACAGCCAATACAGGGAAAGGACAGAAGGCAAACTGTCATTTACCTTATTAAATCAATTTCAATATTGTACATCTCTACCTAATAGCACTGCTCTCCAATCGAATGTAGTTCCTTTTAAGTGGCACAATGAGCAATAATTTCTGAATGTTCCTTCAGAGGTATTTCCCTGTGTCCTCATCTTTGTCATATTTTGTTTAGTCTTCTTTAAAACTAGGCTACATTATCTGACTCCCTTTGACAGACTGTAGTCAGGTGAAGAATTTCAAACGAATTTCCAGACAGGTGCTCAGTCTATGTAAGTACCTTGCTGGGAAAGCTAGTGACATAAACCTGCAGAGTATGAATGAAAGCAATTTTGTACCACTGAGCCAGCAGATACCACCTAATCAATTACCATGACTTTTAATATGACCTTTGTGTAAAGAAATTTACGTCTGTGTTATCATCATCATCTTTCAGTCTATGGTATAGTAAAAGCACAAGGGATGGGCAATTTAACTAAGGACCCAAGAAAACAACAACAGTTAAAAGGGGGAGGGGACTCTGAGAACTGAATGCATTCTATGCAAACTTTGGTGTCAAAACTTAAACTTTTATGTGAGATTTTTTTGTTGTTGTTTTCCATTTTGACTAAGCCATGATGATAATTCTAGTACATGGCAGTGATTCACTGAGTGGGGTTTTATAATAAGAAGAGTGTTTGAGAAGGAAGTCAGTAATTAGTAAGTATAATATGAACTATTATATTTAACTTAAAATTAGTAACAGCTCCTATATCTATATTTATTATATATTACCACAATAATGCTATTGTGGCACACAACTATATTTGTATTTGCTCCGTATCAGTTCACCAACTGGGAAGACTTGGTTATATCAGCTAGGCTTGGCTGATCTAGGCTGACTGCCCACATGCATCTGCAATCAGCCAGGGAGTTGTTGGGTGCTATCTAGTTTAGGATTACCTCAATTGGTTTGGCTTCTTGATGCATATGGTGAAAAAGTTGGCTTAAAACTCAACATTCAGTCCAGGTTTGATGCACGATACTGGATGCTTGGGGCTGGTGCACTGGGACGACCCAGA
This sequence comes from Bos taurus, assembly GCF_002263795.3. Taxonomy (NCBI): domain Eukaryota; kingdom Metazoa; phylum Chordata; class Mammalia; order Artiodactyla; family Bovidae; genus Bos; species Bos taurus. Next base: position 47,217,478 of record NC_037333.1, on the reverse strand, counting down.
GGGATGGTACAGGGAGGGAGGAGGGAGGAGGGTTCAGGATGGGAAACACATGTATACCTGTGGCAGATTCATGTTGATATATGGCAAAACCAATACAATATTATAAAGTTAAAAAATAAAATAAAATTAAAAATAAAATTCAACATTCAGAAAACTATCATGGCAAATAGATGGGGAAACAGTGGAAAGAGTGAGAGACTTTATTTTGGGGGGCTCCAAAATCACTTCAGATGGTGATTGCAGCCATGAAATTAAAAGACACTTGCCCCTTGGAACAAAAGCTGTGATCAACCTAGACAGCATATTAAAAAGCAGAGACATTACTCTGCCAACAAAGGTCCATCTAGTCAAAGCTATGGTTTTTCCAGTAGTCATGTACGGATGTGAGAGGTGGACTATAAAGAAAACTGTGTGCCAAAGAATTGATGTTTTTGAACTATGTTGTTGGAGAAGACTCTTGAGAGTCCCTTGGACTGCAAGGAGATCCAACCAGTCCATCATAAAGGAAATCATGCCTGAATATTCATTGGAAGGACTGATGCTGAAACTGAAGCTCCAAAACTTTGGCCACCTTAATGCGAAGAATTGACTCATTGGAAAAGGCCCTGATGATGGGAAAGATTAAAGGCAGGAGGAGAAGGGGATGTCACAGGATGAGATGATTGGATGGCATCACTGACTCAATGGACATGAGCCTGAGTAAGCTCTGGGAGTTGGTGATGGACCGGGAGGCTTGGTGTGCTGTAGTCCATGGGGTCACAAAGAGTCAGACACGACTGAGTGACTGAACTGAACTGAACTGATTCATATGGTATCCTCTCCTCTAGCAGGATAGCTACAGTTTGTTCCCAACAAACTGTAGGAACTGAAGGGTTCCAAGAGACAGAAAGAAGAAAAGCACAAGTCCTCTTATGGTCCAGGAGTAGGACACTATCACTTCTACTGAGTCTTTTATTCTAAAGTGTATCACAAGATCAGTTCAGATTTAAGTGGCATAAAAATATAGGCTACCTCTTCCTGAGAGTTGCTCTAAGGCCAAATTTGCAAAAGATATGAATATAGAGAAGGGGTAGAAAATTGTAGCAACTATTGCCAAAAGAAAAAAAGATACACCCTCTTTACTGGAAGATTTTTATTGAGAAGAAACCTAAATGTAGTGCGTTTCTTTCATTATTTTCAATAAAAAATATTTTGACCTATAAAAAAATTCAAGGCATGTTATATGGTGCTGTGTTGTATATACATATTACATGAATAATTATAACTAAGGTATTTATAATCCAATAGGGAATCATGATTTGCATGTATAAATACCTATAACACAAAGAAGAGAATACACACCATTTGGAAGATAAAAGTGCCCTTTGAGGCAAAATGTTTTAGTGGAAGAAGTTACACTTATATGGAGTATTGGATATATTGAAAATGAAGTCAAAACATTCCAGTTACATGCAAGGAAAAATACATTTTAGTGTGGGGGATACAAAAAGGAAAATGAGATTGTTAATAGAAAATTAACTAAAATATGTCCCACCTTTCACCTCCCACTTTTAGAAAACAACCCTGGATATGTAACATTTGTAAAAAGAAAAAAGAAAGAAAGTAGCTGTAGTTATAAATATTGCTAAAGATACCAGTTGCAAGCCCAAGGTAGTTTTGTTTTATTTTTAAATGTGGGTCTTAGAAAGCTAGGTAGAAGCCTAGCACAGAAAAAGAATTATGTTGACAAGACTTGAAAGCCCTCAGAAAATCTTCCATACTTTCTCTTAAATAACGGTGGTGATCAAATATATCAGTCATTTCAGAGAATACCAATGGCATGTGAGTGATAGAGGAAACCTCAAGACTCATGTGCAAGTAATGTTTTTGGTGGATTTAAGGGAGATACTTCCCATTCACAGAGTATAGAGGAGCTCCATTATTGTACTAATTTTCACATACATTGCAAATCAGCAAGTAGGAAGAATCTTATTACTCACTGCTGTTCACTGAGGTCTATGTTCCTCCCAAGTGACTATTCAACTGCCCTGTTCAAATTCTTTTCATATTTTGGATTTCCTCTTTATAAATAATACTTATTTGAAACGGTGGATTTCTGGGGCTCTATTATATTCCACTGATCCTTTTATCTATAATAGAAAAAATTCCAAAACAACTTGATTGCTATAGATTTACAGTAAGTCTTGATTTTATCTAATACAAATATCTAGTATGAATCTTTCCCATTTTATTTTTATTTTTAAAAATCATTTTGTCTATTCTAGTTCCTTTTACCTTTGCATACACATTTTAGAATCATCTTGCCAATATCTAAAAACATCTGGGATTTTGATTGGGATTGCATTCAATGTACTTTTATATGAAATCTAAAGAAGTGAAACACATAACAGTGGAGGGCAGAATGGTGATTATTTATTTCCCAGGTGAACCCCTCTGTAGCCTGCATGAACTGCAGTGTCCCCTGCTCTTGGGCTACAATTTATATTACTAATAAAATGTAGTATACTTCATCCGCCCAGCATCTGGTATCCTGTTTTTCACAATCCCTCAGATTTTAAGCTAAGAATCCCTCCATGAACAAAAATGTGAAGAAGAGGGTAAAGAAACACTGGAATTTTCAATATGATGATTAACAGGAGTAGTGAAAGAAAATTTCCTTGATATGTTACTTATGTAAAAAAAAAAATCAATTTCTAATTGCTAAAATTAATGTTCAGTTCACTTTAATCACACAATCATGTCCAACTCCTTGTGACTCCAGGTACTGCAGCACACCAGGCCTCCCTGCCCATCACCAATTCCTGGAGCCTACTTAAACTTATGTCTATCGCGTTGCTGATGCCATCCAATAATCTCACCCTCTGTTGTCTGCTTCTCCTCCCACCTTCAATTTTTCCCAGTATCAGAGTCTTTTCAGATGAGTCAGTTATTCGCATCAGGTAGCCAAAGTATTGGAGTTTCAGCTTCAGTATCAGTCCTTCCAATGAATATTCAGGCATGATTTCCTTTAGGATTGACTAGTTGGGTCTCCTTGCTGTCCAAGGGACTCTCAAGAATCTTCTCCAACTCCACAGTTCAAAAGCATCAGTTCTTCAGCACTAAGCATTCTTTATGGTCCAACTCTCACATCCATACATGACTACTGGAAAAACCATAGCTTTGACTAGATGGACTTCTGTTGGTAAAGTAACGTCTCTGCTTTTTAATATGCTGTCTAGCTTGGTCATAACTTTCCTTCTAAAAGCAAGCGTCTTTTGATTTCATGGCTGCAATCACCATTTGCAGTGATTTTGGAGCCCCCAAAAATAAAGTCTCTCACTCTTTCCATTGTTTCTCCATCTATTTGCCATGAAGTGATAGGACCAGATGCCATGATCTTGGTTTTCTGAATGTTCACTTTTAAGCCAAGATTTTCACTCTCCTCTTTTACTTTCATCAAGAGGCTCTTTAGTTCTTCTTCACTTTCTGCAATAAGGGTGGTGTCATCTGCATATCTGAGGTTACTGATATTTCTCCCAGAAATCTTCATTCCAGCTTGTGCTTCATAAAGCCCAGTGCTTCACATGATGTACTTACTCTGCATGTAAGTTAAATAAGCAAGGTGACAATATATAGCCTTGATATACTCCTTTCCCAATTTGGACCCAGTCTGTTGATCCATGTCCAGTTCTAACTGTTGCTTTTTAACCTGCATACAGATTTCTCAGGAGGCAGGTAAGGTGTTCTGGTATTCTCATTTATTTAAATTTTCCACAGTTTGTTGTGGTCCACACAGTCAAAGGCTTTGGCATAGTCAGTAAAGCAGAAATAGATGTTTTTCTGGAACTCTACTGTTTTTTTGATGATCCAAAGGATGTTGGCAATTTGTCTTTGGTCCCCTTTTCTAAATCCAGCTTGAACATCTGAAAGTCCATGGTTCACATATTGCTGAAGCCTGGTTGGGAGAATTTTGAGCGTTACTTTGCTAGTGTGTGAGATGAGTGCAATTGTATGGTAGTTTGAGCATTCTTTGGCATTGTCTTTCTTTGGGATTGGAATGAAAAAGAACACCTCCAGTCCAGTGGCCACTGCTGAGTTTTCCAAATTTACTGGTCTATTGAGTGCAGCACTTTCACCCCATCACCTTTTAGGATTTGAAATAGCTTAGCTGAAATTCCATCACCTCCACTAGCTTTGTTCGTAGTGATGCTTTCTAAGGCCCACTTGACTTCACATTCCAGGATGTCTGGCTCTAGGTGAGTGATCACACCATCATGATTATCTGGGTCGTGAAGATCTTTTTTTGTACAGTTCTTCTGTGTATTCTTGCCACCTCTTCTTAATATCTTTTGCTTCTATTAGGTCCATACCATTTTCATCCTTTATTGTGCTCAACTTTGTATGAAATGTTCCCTTGGTATATCTAATTTTCTTGTAGAGATCTCTAGTCTTTCCCATTCTATTGTTTCCCTCTATTTTCTTTGCACTGATCACTGAGGAAGGCTTTCTTATCTCTCCTTGCTATTCTTTGTAACTGTGCATTCAAATGGGTGTATCTTTCCTTTTCTCCCTTGCCTTCAGCTTCTCTTCTTTTCTCAGCTATTTGTAAGGCCTCCTGAGACAACCATTTTGCCTTTTTACATTTCTTTTTCTTGGGGATAGTCTTGAATACTGGCTCCTGTACAATGTCACGAACCTCCGTCCATAGTTCTTCAGGCACTCTATCAAATCTAATCCCTTGAATCTATTTCACACTTCCACTATATAATCATAAGTGCTTTATTTTGGTCATATCTGAATGGTCTAGGGGCTTCCCTCATAGCTCAGTTGGTAAAGAATCCTCCCACAATGCAGGAGACCCCAGTTCAATTCCTGGGTTGGGAAGATCCACTGGAGAAGGGATAGGCTACCCATTCCAATATTCTCGAGCTTCCCTTGTGGCTCAGCTGGTAAAGAATCTGCCTGCAATGCAGGAAACCTTGGTTCGATCCCTGAGTTGGGAAGATCCCCTGGAGAAAGGAAAGGCTACCCACTGCAGTATTCTGGCCTGGAGAATTCCATGGACTATACAGTCTATACAGTCCATGGGGTCACAAAGAGACACAACTCAGCAACTTTCACTTTCATTTTGAATGGTCTAGTGGTTTTCCCTACTTTCTTCAATTTAAGACTGAATTTGGCAATAAGGAGTTCATGATCTGAGCCACAGTCAGCTCCCAGTCTTGTTTTTGCTGACTGTATACACCTTCTCCATCTTTGGTTGCAAAGAATATAATCAATCTGATTTCAGTGTTGACCATCTGGTGATGTCCATGTGTAGAGTCTTCTCTTGTGTTGTTGGAATAGGTTGTTTGCTATGACCAGTGCATTCTCTTGGCAAACCTCTGTTAGCCTTTGACCTATTTCATTTTTTATTCCAAGACCAAATTTGCCTGTTATTCCAGGTAGCTCTTGACTTCCTACTTTTGCATTCCAGTCCCCTATAATGAAAAGGACATCTCTTTTGGGTGTTAGTTCTAGAAGGTCTTGTAGGTCTTGATAGAACTGTTCAACTTCAACTTCTTCAGCATTACTTGTCGGGACATAGACTTGGATTACTGTGATATTGAATGGTTTGCCTTGGAAATAAACAGAGATCATTCTGTCATTTTTGAGATTGCATCCAAGCACTGCATTTCGGACTCTTTTGTTGACTATGATGGCTACTCCATTTCTTCTAAGGGATTCTTGCCCATACTAGTAGATATAATGGTCATCTAAGTCAAATTCACCCTTTCCAGTCCATTTTTGTTTACTGATTCCTAAAATGTCAATGTTCACTCTTGCCATCTGCTGTTTGACCACTTCCAGTTTGCCTTGAATCATGGACCTAACTAACATTCCAGGTTCCTATGCATTATTATTCTTTATAGCATCAGACTTTATTTCCATCATCAGTCACATCCACAACTGGGTGTTGTTTTTGCTTTGGCTCTGTCTCTTCATTCTTTCTGGAGTTATTTCTCCACTGATCTCCAGTAGCATATTGGAGACCTACCGACCTCTGGCATTCATCTTTCAGTGCTATGGCTTTTTACCTCTTCATACTGTTCACGGGTTTCTCAAGGCAAGAATACTGAAGTGGTTTGCCATTCCCTTCTCCAATGGACCACATTTTGCCAAAACTCTCTGTTATGACCTGTCTGTCTTGGGTCGGCCCTATTTGGTATGGCTCATAATTTCATTGATGTAGACAAGACTGTGGTCCATGTGATCAGACTGGTTATTTTTCTGTGATTGTGGTTTTCATTCTGTCTGCCCTCTGATGGAGAAGGATAAGAGGCTTATAGAAGCTTCCTGATGGGAGAGACTGACTGAGGGGAAAACTGCATTTTGTTCTGGTGAATGGGGCCTTGTGCTGTAAATCTTTAATCCAATTTTCTATTGACTGGGAAGATGATTAAGGCACTCGACCCACCTGGGACAAGCACCTGGTACCCTGAGCTGCTCAGACCTGGGAAGGGCACAAAAATGCATGCCCAAGCCACAGAGACTGAGCCAGAACTGTGTCTGAGTGTCTCCTGTGAAGGTACAGGTCAGCAGTGGCCTGCCACAAGGGCTCTGAGTGCAGCATATCTGGATATGGCATAAGCCCTCTTGGAGGAGGTCACCATTAACCTACCACTGAACCACCAGCATTTACACAGGACTGGGGAAAGAGACTCTTGGAGGGCTCCAAAAAACTGTTCTGCACACCAGGACCCAGGAGAAAGGAGCAGTGATCCCACAAGAAACTGACCCAGACATTCCATGAGTGTCCAGGAGTCTCTGGGAGAGGCAAGGGTCAGCGGTGGCCTGCTTCAGGATCAGAGGCAGTGAGTGCAGCAGTGCGTGCATGGGACCTTTTGAAGCAGGTCGCCATTATCTTCATTCAGTTCAGTTCAGTCGCTCAGTCGTGTCCTACTCTTTGGGACCCCATGAATCGCAGCAGGCCAGGCCTCCCTGTCCATCGCTATCTCCCAGAGTTCACTGAAACTCACGTCCATGGAGTCGGTAATCCCATCCAGCCATCTCATCCTCTGTCGTCCCCTTTTCCTCCTGCCCCCAATCCCTCCCAGAGTCTTTTCCAATGAGTCAACTCTTCACATGAGGTGGCCAAAGTACTGGAGTTTAAGCTTTAGCATCATTCCTTCCAAAGAACACCGAGGGCTGATCTCCTTCAGAATGGACTGGTTGGATCTCCTTGCAGTCCAAGGGACTCTCAAGAGTCTTCTCCAACACCACAGTTCAAAAGCATCAATTCTTTGGCACTCAGCTTTCTTCACAGTCCAACTCTCGCATCCATACGTGACCACTGGAAAAACCATAGCCTTGACTAGACAGACCTTTGTTGGCAAAGTAACACCTCTGCTTTTGAATATGCTATCTAGGTTGGTCATAACTTTGCTTCCAAGGAGTAAGTGTCTTTTAATTTCATGGCTGCAGTCACCATCTGCAGTGATTTTGGAGCCCAAAAAAATTAAAGTCTGACACTGTTTCCACTGTCTCCCCACCTATTTCCCATGAAGTGATGGGACCAGATGCCATGATCTTCGTTTTCTGAATATTGAGCTTTAAGCCAACTTTTTCACTCTCCTCTTTCACTTTCATCAAGATGCTTTTTAGTTCCTCTTCACTTTCTGCCATAAGGGTGGTGTCATCTGCATATTTGAGGTTATTGATATCTCTCCCGGTAATCTTGATTCCAGCTTGTGCTTCTTCCAGCCCAGCATTTCTCATGATGTACTCTGCATATAAGTTAAATAAGCAGGGTGACGATATACAGCCTTGATGTATTCCTTTTCCTATTTGGAACCAGTCTGTTGTTCCATGTCCAGTTCTAACTGTTGCTTCCTGACCTGCATATAGGTTTCTTAAGAGGCAGGTCAGGTGGTCTGGTATTCCCATCTCTTTCAGAATTTTCCACAGTTTATTGTGAATTATCTTCATTACCTCCACCATAATCTGGCCTCAGGTTAAGCATCAGGGAGGGTACACAGCCCCCCCTATCTACAGAAATCTAACCTGAGACAAAAGCTTCTAATAGATAATCTTTATCAGATTATGAAGTTCCCTACTATTACTAATTTGCTGAGAATTGTTATTATAAATGGATATTTTTCTAGTGCTTTTTCCATATCTATTGACATGAACAAATTTCCTTTTTTTATATTATCATGCATTGACTGATTTTCAAATATAGAACCAGCTTTTGATTTCTGGCATGAATGCCAGCCTCAGAAAATGATTTAGGAAGTGTTTCTTCCTCTTCTATTTTCTGGAAATTTTTGTGTAAAATGTGTATCATTTTTTTCTTTAAGTGTTTGGCAGTGAAATTGTCTGGACTTGAAACTTTCTTTGTTGGAAGATTCCAACAGCAAGTTCAGTTTTTATATATATATATATTGGGATTTTCTGTTTTGTTCACCTTGATTTTAGTAGTTTGTGAACTTAAAGAAGTGGTCTATTTTTTCCAAGTAATGGATGTAAATTTGTTTATAGCATTCTCTCATTATTCTTAATGCCTGTGTGGTCTATAGTGATGTTTATCATTTCTAATATTGTTAATTAAAGTTTGATATTTTTCTTTCATTCTGGCCAGATTTGATAATAGTTTATTAATTTTATTGACTTCTTTTTTCAAAGAACCAGATTTTAATTTCATTTATTTTATTTTTTTATTTTTCTAATTTTCTTTACCATTCATGATTTTCTACTCTTGAGTATTTCTTTCACTCTACTGCTTCCAGTATACATTCTGCTTCTTTGGTTTCATAGGATGAGCTCTTTCTTTAATAATTTGAACTTTCTTCCTTTAAATTATAAGTATTTATTGCTATAAATTTCCCTTCTTCTACAGCCACATCTTACAAATTTATGTTATCCTTTAATTTCATTGAGTTCAAACTATTTTTAAATTTTTCTTGAGATAGCCTCTTTGATTCATAGGTTATTTACATTTATAAATTTCTAAATAATGGAGATTTTTTCTGGATATCTTTTGCTTATTGACTTCTAGTTTGGTTCTGTTATGGCACAGGAATAATTTTTGTTTGATTTGTTGGCACCCAACTCCAGTACTCTTGCCTGGAAAATCCCATGGATGGAGGAGCCTGGTGGGCTGCAGTCCATGGGGTCCCTAAGAGTCGGACACGACTGAGCGACTTCCCTTTCACTTTTCACTTTCATGCATTGGAGAAGGAAATGGCAACCCACTCCAGTGTTCTTGCCTGGAGAATCCCAGGGACGGGGGAGCCTGGTGGGCTGCCATCTATGGGGTTGCACAGAGTTGGACATGACTGAAGGGACTTAGCAGCAGCAAATTTATTTTTATGATGCAGCATGCTGTTATCCTTGCTAATTTTCTACATCCCCTTGACAAGAATGTATATTCCACTGTTTGGGTGTAAAAGACTCTACACCAACAAGGTCCAGTTGGTTCATAGTATTGTTCAGGTCATCTTACACTCATTGGTTTACTACCTACTTTATCAATTATTGAAAAATGACTGTTAAAGTCTCTAGCTAAACTTTTGGATTTTCTTATTTCTTCCTTGAGCTTTGTCAGTTTTCCTATGTAGTTTTTTTGAAAAATCATTCTTAGATACATATATTTTTAGAATCCTGTGTCTTGGAGAATAAAAACAGTTTTTCATCATGTAATTTTTTCTAACCCCTAGTACTAATCCTTTTTCTGAAGTTTACTTTGCCTTATTTTTTTGTATATACTCCAGCTTTAGTTTGTTTAGTGTTTCCACGGTATGTCTTTCACCATTCTTTAACTTTTTTTTTTTAGTTAATTAATTTAATTGGAGGATAATCACTTTACAATATTGTGATGTTTTTTGCCATACACAACATGAATCAGTCATAGGTACACATGTGTCCCCCCATCCAGAACCCCCTCCCATCTCCCTCCCCACCCCATTCCTTCTGATTGTCCCAGAGCACTGGCATTGGGTGCCCTCCTTCATGCATGGAACTAGCACTGGTTATCTGTTTTACATATGGTAATATACATGTTTCAATGCTATTCTATCAAATCATCTCATTTCTTTGTTCTTATATGTATAGCAGGCTTTTTGCAGACCGTATATAATGATACCTTGGTTGGTTGATTTTCAACCAACTTTACAATTTATATCTTTATGGCATCTTAAAGCATTTACATGTAAGTATTAATACATTTAAATTAAAATCTACAAAGTTACTACATATTCTATATTTTTGTCACCTATTAGGGTTATGTTTAACTGCCTCCTCTTGAGTTAATTGAGCATTTTTTACATCATTCCACCTTATTTCTTCTATTGTCTTATTTATACCTGGTTTTGTTTTTTATTTTAATAGCTGTTCCCAAGAGTTTTCAGTGTTCATATTCATGCCCAGATAATATGCTATTTGAGTGTATAATGTAAGAAACTTACAAAGTGCCAATACTTTTGTGCTGTTATTGTCATATATGCTATAAACATACAATGTATCACTACCATTTTTGCTTTTGACAGTTACCTTTTAGAGAAATTAAAAATAGAATAAAAATTATGGTGGGCAGAATTTTAAAATGACCTCCAAGAATCCAGGCCTCTGATATATATATATACTCTGTAATCCACACTTCTTGAGTTGGAGAAGACTTACATATATGAAGAGATCGCTCCCAAGATTGTTTCATACTATATGACAGAAAATGTTTTTCAGATGTAAATAGATTTCCTAACCATTTGACTTTCCATTAATCAAGAGAGAGGTTGCTCTGGGTGGACCTAACCTAACAACGAGGTTATTGAACAAGGGTGAAATTTCTGCAAGAGCCTCCTTACTGGTCTGGGAGCAGTTAACAGCCAGGTGTAAACTTCACATGGAGGGAGGACAGGATGAGAATTTGACACTGACCTCTAACAACTGAGAGCAGACCTGACAGATAGTCAGCAAGAAAACGGACTTAAATACTTCAACTTCAGGACACTGAATTCTGGTAATAATGGGTGGATCCGGAAGAGGATCCTGAATGTCAGATGAGATCTTAGCACTGGCCTTGGAAGATCCCAAGCAGAGAACTCAGTCATGCCATTCCCAGACTTCTAACCTACAGACCTGTGTGATATCAATGGGTGATGTTTTATGCCATAAAATCTGTGGTAATTTGTTATATATCAATAAAAAATGAAGTCAAATGATTTTATTTTACTTTCATTTATTCAATTATCTTTGTCTTTATTTCTTTATATACCTACAAGCTTCTGAATGGCATAGTATCCCTTTTGAAAAAAGAATATTCTTTAACATTTAACATTTTTCTTTCTTTGAGGGAGAGAGGAATGGCTGGTGTGTCAAAGGTTTTTATTTTGATTTTAATTTTTATGTTGAGTAAATGTGTTTTGTGTGTGTGTTACACTTCAGATCTACCCTTACTTTTAGGTCTTCCCTTTGCAATACACTTCAGAGAGGGATTCTATTTTACTAGTTACTAATCAACCCACTCCAGTACTCTTGCCTGGAAAATCCCATGGATGGAGGAGCCTGGTAGGCTGCAGTCCATGGGGTTGCTAGGAGTCGGACACGACTGAACGACTTCGCTTTTAATTTTCACTTTCATGCACTGGAGAAGGAAATGGCAACCCACTCCAGTGTTCTTGCCTGGAGAATCCCAGGGACAGGGGAGCCTGGTGGGCTGCCATCTATGGGGTCGCAGTTGGACATGACTAAAGCGACTTAGCAGCAGCAGTTACTAATAGCTCAATTCTTTATAACCTGACAGGGGATTTGATGTGAAGCATGTGCATATGTGTGAAAGAGAGGATAGGCTCTGTTATTCTATAAATTCTGATTCTTAGATGCAGGTTGGCACCAGGTGACTGGGTTTCAGAGATGTGTTCTTGATGCTCTTAACCTCACTTAAGTCTGAGTTCAGCCTGTATTTGTGACTCTGCCCCTGGGGTATGCAGACATTTGGTTTGTTTATTTATTTCTACTGTTCTCTTTTCCTAGTGCCTGGAAGATAACAGTGTTAGTAGCCCTTCCTCCCACAGATTAAGAGGAGGCTTCCAGGGGAGTTTTCAACTGTTCTTGCACTGGCTGTTGCTCCTTTTTCCAAGTTCTGCACCTTCAAGGAGATTTTCTCGGGATTCTCATTCCAGGAAGTGAACCTACTCGAATGACCTCACAACAGTTGGCCAACACCCCGGATGATCTTTTCTCACAAGTGTCCCACTGCAAGTTTCCCAAATAAGTCAAGTTCATGTCCTGTCTCTCCTTGCCAGCTTCTTCCTCTCCTTAGATTTGGAGTGAGCTGGTTCTCCTGCAACTTCAGCTCTCTGAGAGGTTGAGAAAAGGTGTAAAGTTGCTCTTTGTGCAGTTATTTTATTGTAAGCATGAGAGTAACAGTTGCTCAGTCATTTCTGACTCTTTGTGACACCATGGACTTTAGTTTGCCAGGCTTCTCTGTCCATGGGATTATCTAGGTAAAAACACTAGAGTGTGTTGTCATTCCCTTCTCCAGGGGATCTTCCCAACCCAGGGACTGAACCCAGGTCTCCTGCATTGCTGGCAGATTCTTTACCATCTGAGCCACCAGGAAAGTCCTCCCATCCCCTAAGTTACTTCTTTTTAGTTTGTTTGTTTGTTTGTTTTTTCTCTATGTAGTTAAAATGGCCATGAAATCAGAATGTAATAATCAATTTAAAAAGAAAAGTGAAGAATAAGGTAGCAAGTATTCTCAATCTTACTCTATGTGAAATTAAAGTTTTATCCTATCAGAACATCTTGATATGAGAAAATACTCAGTCACACTTCAATACCTTGACTATTAGGTGATACTGCTCAGAGTGCTGGCAGGTACATAATCAGTAGGTTTGTTATTAAGTGCCAGTGTGAACACTGAGGTTGACATACCTCCACAAAGAGAAACTTACATTGGTCACATTTTATCTTGATGAACACAGGGATGTGCTTCAAGGCGGTGGTGGGTAGCAGGGTCAGTTTCCTCAACCTATCTTGTAATACAGGCTTCATGTGACCAGTTGTTTCTGACATCAGATCCTGTTTTTCCCATTCAGTATTCTTCTCATGTGGCACCTCTTCACAAAAATAGTCACCATGCACAGCTGGAGTTAATAAACTGAAGGAGGATGCCCATTACCAGTTACAGACATTTCTGTTGTTTGGGGCTTTCAGTATTTCATTATCTCTGCATCAGCACCAGTCATCTCACAGCTGAAAAGCCATCAAAATAACGCAGCTTGAAATGATAAATGAAAGGAATGTAACAACCACAGCACTGAACATTTGATTCTGTGGATTTTTTTTTTTTCTTTGCAAGGATATGCTTGTTTATTTTGTACGCTCTCTTTGTTGGCAATCACATTCCACCACTCAGTCTATCTTGATGTGGTGATGACAGTATATCTCAGCATTCTTTCTCATTAAAAAAGATGTGAGATATTCTCCATGAATAGGACTATCCACAATTCCAATCTTCCAAACAAATATCTTGAGACAGTGAAAAGAAAGATACTATAATAATGTTAAGAGTGTGTGTGTGTGCACGCACATGCGTGTGCATGTTTGCTTGCTTTTTTGGACCAACTTAGTATTTAAAAGTTATAGCAAGTTTGTCTTGTTTACACTCTTGATTTAACACCAAAATTCCTAAGCATTCCACCATACCAGATTCTGTACCTAAATGGATACCCCTATTAAATAATTTTGTATATCACCTTCATTAATGGCTTAATCCCCCATTTTAGGCAGTTTAATTCTGTTGTTTATTATAATCACTCATCTGCCTAAACCATCGAAACACATGCTTTTTTCTGCTTCACTGTATTTATTTGGCAAAAATCATACTGCAATAAAATCCACTAAAAAGACTGTTCTCCTGCCTCTAAACATGGTTGTATGTCCACCATGACTGGTTTCATTAAATTCACAGCCACAAATTCAAGTGGATCCTTATGCTGCCTAATAATCTGACTGTTTTCCGGACCCATTCATCTCTCCTACAGAACTACATCATATCATTTTTTTCTTTCCTCAAAATTACAAACCTAATTCTCTGAAAAGGTTAATACAGCTTCCAAAGTTAACATCTACATCCACTACCTACCAGTGTTGTAGGGGAGGAAGATGTTTTCCTCGACCCTTTTATGGCTTAGGTCTAAAATGAAACTGACAAAGATGCAATAAGAGAAAACTCAGCATGTTTGATACTGAGCTCTCAATCTTCCCATCAAATCTTATCTTGAGCTCTTTTCAACAACTCAAGAAGTTTCCTCCTTCTTGTTTCTAGTGACTCAGACTAAAAATCTTGAAAGCATCCTTAATTCCCCTTTTGTATCTCACAAACTTCGTCAGTTCATTAGGAAATGCAATTAGTTTTGATCTCAAAATATATTCAGAATCCCAAACTTCTCTCCCCTGATGCTTCAATGCTGCTGCAATAAGCTTGGTCTGAGCCACCCTGATCTTTATCACTGTAACCAAAAAGGTCTTCCTGATGTTTACCTTATATGATTTAGTAGACGTCTTTTAGCTTGAGTAATTTCATCCAGAGCAAGAATGTTTAAGACTATACAATTCTCTTTAAGATCAAACCTCTTATATTTTGGTCCTTGTGATATTTATTTACAAATAAGGGACAAATAATGGATATCAGTCCTAAGCCACATAAAGAACATAATAATCAAATAGGTTGTTTTTTCTCCCCCACAATTAACACTGATTTATGAAGTACCTACTACATGGTACTTGATCTCAAGAAGTTCTGACTCTATCTTATACTCAATAATTTGTACCTCCCAAGGTATGCTAAGCGTATTGAACAGCATGGGGAATGCAACCAATATTTTGTAACAACTGAAAATATAATGTAACCTTAAAAGTGTATAAAAGTTTCTCAACATAGAATTAATTAATGAATCAAATTCTGAGTCTAGTGCATGTTACAACTTCTAACCAGATAAATGCAATGGGCAGCAGAAAGGGTTCTTATACTCAAAAACAAAGTTCAGTAGGAACACACAGCACCCCAGCTTAATTCAGTACAGGAAATAGAGGTCATTTCATAATCTCTTGGCTCAGCCTTTCTTTTTCTCCAATTTTCTAAATGAGAAACATTCTAATAAATGATTTTTAGCCCTTAGCCTGAAGAGTCTACAATGTATCAAATGAAATTCTACTATCATTACCTTCAATGATCATGAGCAGACAGTGTACCCATTCTTCTAACCACATAAATAGAAAGACAATACTAAAAACCTTAAGAGGTAAATCGTTCTGCCTATGATTAGGAAAGTAGAGGGAAATAATTTATGTAGAATTTACCAATGCATGGTTAAAGCATTCTGGAACAGGAATTGAGAAATATGACTCACCATTTCCCTTGGCAGGAATTATTCCAGTAGCTCTGTCTTTGTTTCATCCTTATTCCAAGAGCAGTATTCAGCTCAGTCCACTGAAAGAAATGATGATAAATTATAGGCAAGGTACTGTGCTAGGATCGCTGGGAGAGGCAAAAATGTTTATATCTACTCCTGAACTAAATATTTACACTGGAAAATGCAAATACACACACGGTTAGCTATAGTACAGAGTACATAACACAAAATGTTACCAAACTCTGGTTTAACTGTTTGTTGTTCAAGAAACCAATACTGAGAGACAAGCACTGGATAAAAGGAAAGATAACTTTATTAAGGAAGCTAGCAATCCTGAGGAGAAGGGGGACTCATGTCCCAAAGAACCAATTTCTCACTGCTGATCAGAGGAAAAGAGCTTTTAAAAAGGAGTTTCAGGGGTGCACAGGTATGGGAGGATATGGTGAAAGGGAGTTATATGAAGAACAGCACAACTAACTCCAAAAATTATCTTGAAATTGGTCATGTGGTGATCTGATCAGCATCATCTTCATTGTTTTAAGTATAGTCGATCTTTACTTGCTGGGTCATTTTATTCCCATTTCTTGAGGCCAGTTCTTGGAATTATGTAAAATGGAATAGCTTATGTTATGGCTATAGTCTTGTCATAATGTAGTTAATTTCTTCCAAAAGGTGGGGGTTTCAGTATTTGCAAAACAGCTCAAAGGATATGGCTCAGAAAACTATGTATAGCCCTTGAGGAGGAACTAAAGGTCCATGAAGTTGCTTAATGGCTAAATTTATTATTTTGTCTTGCTTGACTGTTTTCTTTGCTTCCGCATTTTCTCACTTCCTGGATTAAATCTATTCTATGGCTAAAGCTTTTTTTGTTTGTTTGTTTGTTTTTCACAAAGAAGAGTCAAGTGGAGAATATGATGGGTGCAGGGGGAGGCTACCTGTCTCATGAAGGCTTCACAGGGCTCTGCTCAGTTATGAAAATACAAAGAACCATAAGGGACTAAGGAAAACAATGCTGCTGATGAGGCCTTGGGAAAGATTTTTCCTGAACTTCCTTTCTAAGTTTTCCTTGCAGGTAGACTCCCTCAGACACTTGAGTGGGGATTTAACCAGACAGAACAATGTGAAGAAGTAGTAGCTAGGGAATCCATGCTTTGGAGTGGCAGCAGTGTCAGTGAGGAAGTGAGTGGTGTGACTTTCAATGTCTGTGCCCAACAGATACTATAGTGGGTCCTCCCCGGACTGCCCCACAGTGTAATTAGCTTATCCTTAAAGAGTAGCCTCCAAGCCTGACTCCACCCCTTCTGGATCTTCTGTGAGCTTCCCAATACAATTTATTCAACTGCTCTTCTACTTAAATGAAGTAGAGAACATCCTATTTCCTACAGCTGGTATTTAAGTCACAAGATTAAAGTGGCAGTATACTCTAATAATTAGAAGCATGGACTTTGGAATTTCAACTTGTGTTTGAACTCTTTCTTTTCCATTCCTTTAGTATATATTTATGGGTAATATCTTTTACTTCTCTAAGACTTAGTCACTAATTTAATATTTGGAAAAATATTAATAGCAAATTTATAGCACTGATATACATTTAAATGAGTTGATGCACAAAGGGCTCATGTGTATCCCAGTAACTGCTCAATAAAAAATTATTGTTATTATATGAGTTATAATCCCAGCTAAATTAATGTGTTCCTATCTCCCAAACACATACTCTTTGACTATTATACTATTCCTCCTGATATTTCACTTTCCTAATCTGCCCTTAGGCTCCCCAGGTGGCATAGTGGTAAAGAACGTGCCTGCCAATGCAGGAGACACAGGTTCAGTCCCTGGGTGGGGAAGATCTGCTGGAGTAGGAAACAGCAACCCACTCAAGTATTCTTGCCTGGAAAATTCCAAGAACAGAGGAGCCTGGTGGGCTACAGTCCATGGGGTCATAAAGAGTCGGACATGACTGAGCAACTAAGCAACAACAACAGCAACAATCTGCCCTTTGGAGTTTGGAATACATTTTCAAGAAGTTCTCCTTACTGAGAATAGTAAGGAGAAATCATTTATTTCACACTCATGCAACTACAGTTTGTTGCCTTCAAAAATAAAAGCATGTAATATATATTGTCATATTTCGGACTATTTTTTCTTCAATGCTAGGATTATCATCAGTATAAAGTTCCTTACTAATAAAAAAGTGTACTAATTTCAATTAAACTCAAATTGAAAAAAAAGGAGAAAAACATACAACTACTATGTTTAAGATTGCCCTTTGCTAACTGAATGCAACAATATCCTGCAGAGGAGGTGAGATGTACCTGGCCTCAGGCAGAGGCTTTGAGATGAGCTCCTTGTTAGAGTTACTGATTATCACTGAAAAATAGTGTAACAGAGACATTAAAAGATTCATGGTGCTTCAAAGAAATGCTTCTCATTTTGACACTCATTAAGGTTTGATTCCTAAATTTTCAAAGCAAAACCACAGTAGACACTTTGCAGTGAACTTTTTTAACATACCAAAAAAAAAAAAAAATCACCAAGAATATCTCATTTTGAATTAAATGAATTTTATATTATGGTGTAGAACATCTTATAAAAAATAAAACATCAAGTTTACTGAGAAATGTGCAGCTTCCTTGACATTATCTCCATTCATCTTGAACATTCCTTCTTTTAAAGCTATTTAAAATATTTCTGATCAGGACACAATTTATTTATGTCTGAGTACTCCTTTCTATTGCTTTCTGTCTCTCCCTGCTCTGATCCCTTCCCCATATTTCCATCTCATTAGAACTGCATTTACTCAGCCAGAGACAGGGCAGAACAAGTGAAGAAGAGAACATATTTAGGTGGAGAAGATTGATTTATCTACACAGTAAAAAGCTAAGAGTAAAGGAGATGGGAAATCTGAACTGAGGAAGAGGTGTTAAAAAGATTTCTGAATTAGTTACTGGGAAAATTTAAAAGACTTGATAAAGAAGGTGCCCTGGAACAATTTTATGCCATGAGAAAATTAAGGAGGAAGGGAAAGGGGATTTGAAGGGTGACACTATGTACAGCTGACCCTTGAATAATGTGGTTTTGAACTACACATGTCCACTTATATGCAGATTTTTTCAATAGTAAACATCATAGTACTATAGGGTCCATGTTGGTGTAATCCATAGATACAGAGGAACTGAGGATATGTGAAAGTGTCCGTCACTCAGTTGTGTCTGACTCTTTGAGACCCCATGGACTGTAGCCCACCAGGCTCCTCTGTCCACGGAATTCTCCAGGCAAGAAGACTGATGTGGGTTGTCTTTCCCTTCTCTAGGGAATCTTTCTGATACAGGGATCAAACCCGGGTCTCCTGCATTGCAGGCAGATTCTTTACCGTCTGAGCCACCAAGGAAGCCCAAGGACATGTAGGGCAGACAATAAATTATATGTGGATTTTCAATCATAAGTAGGGTCAGCACCCCTAACCACTGCATTGTTAAAGGGTCAACTACACAATTAATTGGAACTCTAAAATTTTTCAAGTAACATGTAGGCACAGATGTTCTTTAAAAAAAGATTTGGTTACTGAATCATACTATTTATTAAACCCTGGGACTCTCCATACAAAACTATTTCTATTCACATTGTATGTTAACAAAATAGTTTGCTTTTTTAAAAAAAATATTCATTAAGTATATGAGTTAGAAAATAGCTGAGAGTGATAGCCTTTACACTGTTTCTGGAACCTACTTAAGCAAATTATTACCTCCAATTTTAAGCACAGTAAAAGAAGCCAAATGAAGCAGTTTCAAGAGATCCCTTGGAATAAACATATTTACTAAATATATGAGTATAAATGTGCTGTTATATAATACTTTAGGATTCTGAGCAAGATTCTTTTATTTCCTAAAAGAGTTAATTAAAAAATATTGTCCACATTATACCCAAAATAATTATGACTTGGAGGTCATCAAAAGTACATGCTTGCTAGTAGACCCTTGAGCTGGACCCAGGCGACTGGGGGCTCCTCGTCTGCTCCCCTGTACTTGGAGTTTACAAGCTTCCCACACTATGGACAGTGACTACAGCCATGAAATTAAAAGATACTTGCTTCTTGGAAAAATAGATATGACAAACCTAGATGACATGTTAAAATTCAGAGACATTACTTTGCCAACAAAGGTCCATATTTTCAAAGCTATGGTTTTTCCAGCAGTCATGCATGGATGTGAGAGTTGGACCACAAAGAAGACTGAGAGCTGAAGAATTGATACTTTTAAACTGTGGTGTTTGAGAATACTCTTGAGAGTCCCTTGGACTGCAAGATCAAACCAGTCAATCCTAAAGGAAATCAACCCTGAGTATTCATTGGAAGGACTGATGCTGAAGCTGAAGTTCCAATATTTTGGCCACCTGATGCGAAGAGCTGACTCATTAGAAAAGGTCCTGATGCTGGGAAAGATTGAATGTGGAAAGAGAAGGGGATGACAGAGGATGAGATGGTTGGATGGCATCACTGAGTCAAAGGACATGAATTTGACCAAGCTCTGGGAGTTGGTGAAGGACAGGAAAGCCTGGAATGCTGCAGTCCGTGGGGTCACAAAGAGTTGGACAGGACTGAGTGACTGAACACTACCACCACCACTGTTTCCACAGGTGGTGTTGCGTTAAGGACTCAGGCTTGAGAGTCAATATGCTGTTGAGATCATCTGGACAGTACACATGACTGAACCCTACTAAGGCCTCTGTATAAACTTTTATGATTCAGGCCAGAGGGCATGGCAGTCTGCTCATCTTGTGCCAACCAAGACAAGCCTCACATGTAAGTTTGCTTACTTATTAAGTCTGCCACCTTCCAATCTGGGGTGTCTATCTCTCTCTTCTGTCTCTCCTTGCGCTACAGAGGCTGTGAATCAACACTCAGCTAACTAGGACATTTTAAGAGACTAAAGGAAAGGACTCAAAGCTGCTATTCTCTGTTAAAAGTGAAGTCAGTCAGTCATGTCCGACTCTGTGACCCCACGGACTGTAGCCCACCAGGCTTCTCTGTCCATGGGATTTTCCAGGCAAGAGTACTGGAGTGGGTTGCCATTTCCTTCTCCAACACAAGAATTATTTAATAAATGAGATGAGAAACACATGAACAGATAATGGTCCTTATTTTTAAAAAACCTCCTAAAATAGTTCTGCCTTTTAAGATATTTATCAAGATATATAACTACACTCTCTTCAATCCAACAATCACTCCTTCCCTGCTACATATGGAGAAGAATAACTTTATAAATAAGAATACACCATTTTCTGGCTTATATTCATGTGGAAACCAGGCTCATTGACACAGAATCCTCAAAATGGTCTGTGGATTGTTTGACAGCCAGGTCCTGAGATGCAAAAATGAGTAATGCAAAGAAAAAGAGTACACGAAAAACAATATATTTTGTATATGTCTTGTTCGGTCACTAAGTCATATCTGACTGTTTGCCACCCCATCGACTGCAGCACACCAGGCTTTCCTGTCTTTCACTATCTCCCAGAGTTTACCAAACTCATGTCATTGAGTCAGTGATACCATCCAACTATCTCATCCTCTGTCTCCCTCTTCTCCTCCTACCCTCAGTCTTTCCCAGCACCGGGTCTTCTCCAATGAGTCAGCTCTTTGCATCAGGTGGCCAAAGTATTGGAGCTCCAGCTTTAGCATCATTCCTTCCAATGAATACTCAGGGTTGATTTCCTTTAGGATTGACGGTTTGATCTCCTTGCAGCATCAATTCTTCGGTGTTCAACCTTTTTTATAGTCCAACTTATTTTTTTTAATATTATGCATAACATAAATGTATATATATTTATACACAGATATATATCAATGTATCATCAATTAATTGGTATTAGTTTGGCTAAATTGCAATCTATTTACTCAATATTCCATATTATTCATCTTCATGCTAAAGCTACTAATTTCTCAAATATTATTCCTTCTGCAAACCGAGTTCATTTACTTTGGCTAAAACTCTATCTTATGATATTCGTGCAGATTTCTGCTATCTTACAACAATATGTAGAACTTTTTCATCATTTAACTTAGACATAACTCTAAGATATAAGGCATAATGGCCTGAGTGCTAATATTTAAAAGAAAGCAACACTTTGCATATATTATCTCAGCAACAATACTTTGAAGGTAGAAAAAATATTATTGCTATTTTTACAAATGAAAGTACAAGCTTAGGAGGGTTAAGTGACTGGTGCAATGATGCATACCCACTGAATAGGCAAACCAGGATTAAATGGCACATAATCCTGACTCAAAATCATGTAATGCAAATTTGTGCAGACAGAACCTATTAAGCCATGTTACCTTATATATCTTACTCTTTCCTCTAGACTCCAAGTAGTTTGGGTGCAGAAAAAATTCATTTACATATTTTCATTCCCACAGAAATGAGTTATTTTTAAAACAATTTATAAAACACAATAACTACTTACTTCTTAATTAAAATATGTGCGTGCACACGTGTGTGTTTAATCTAGTTACTCTATAATCCATTTTGCCTTATTTAATATCCACATTGTCTGCTCACTTCATGTGTTCATTTGTGTGGTCTCTGATAATTTTTTTCAAACTGCTCTGTGTTTTATGATTTGTCTTCTTACTTTAAGTTTAAGCTCCTTGAAAAATATGAACTTGGTCATAGTAAATGAGCTTATGACTCAAACTACTTTCATAGCTGCCCATGTACTTTGTGTACTACAGACAACTGTGCAAAAGGAAAACGTATACTTTTAGAGTGAAAAGTAAACTTAACTATGAAGAAGCAAAACCTGATTTTTATATATGTTTAATGCTAAAGGTTAGAATATTTTTAGTTGCAAATTACTAAACAACCATTCAAACTAGCCTAAATTTAAATGTATTTGTTAACCTATGTTTTCTATAATGTCGAATCATGTCAAGCATGATGTGATGCAAGTGTTCAGTGATATGTTCTTACTCTGTTGTTCTCCATATTTTAACTGTGATGTGATGTGATGGAACATGGTGATGGGATGGTCTATTCTTTAATCTAAAGCACTTTCTTCTCCAATGGAGGCCAAATGGGATGATTTTGTGGGTACATTGTATCATTTTAATTGTTTAAGCAAGCCTCAAGGGGAGAGTACTTTTTATTCCTGTTCCAGTTAAAGTGTCAGGACTTATATTGATTAAGTTAGATTGACTTATTTAGAGGCATATGTATTTTCCAGATACAAACTTGAGGCAAGGGTAATAGGAGGCATTAATATCCAGACTTGAGGTGCATCTCCTTACTTGGCATCCTTCATTGGTATTATCCACATCTCAACCACATGGGCTAAAATATGGCAGGTGATAAAACCCTGGATTCAGGCTTTATGCCAGATAAATAAAAGTGTCCTGAATTATGAGGAGCAGTTTGCTTATAATGTGGCAGACAGATTAAAGAAGTGCTCTGGAGAACTTCTTGATTTATGATGAACAAACTCAGAAATCTTTCTACAGTCTACTACTAAGTTCCCCAATATGCATACCTCCAGGCAATCAAAGCTATTTGTATCCCCCTGCCTTCTGTGAATCTGGAGATGCTTTTTGTTTCTTGGGTGATATCACAGCAGATATGCAAGAAAACAAGATGATTCCAAATAACCTTACTTATAACTTAACACCCTAAAGAGAGATTATTCTTCTCTGACAGTAATGTAAAACAAAACAAACAACAACAAAAAACACTTGGGGAAATCAGGTCAGAAAGATTTGGATGTAAACCTAGTCATGACTTAAGGGACTGCCCATATGATTGCTGAGAGCAAGAAGTTTTTCAAGCTATCCAAGGAAAGGTGGCGGTGTTGGAATCTGCCCTATACTGAATAAGAGATGAAGCCCCTCACTCTGGAAGCATTAAATCATCTAAGTAATAAAACTTAGCTAGTCATCACCACTTCCTCCAGGACTGAGTAGACAATCTTGCATGCTCATGCTAAGTCACTTCAGTCATGGCCAATCTTTGCGACCCCATGAACTGCAGCCTGACAGGCTCCTGTGTTCACAGGATCTCCCAGGAAGAATAGTGGAATGAGTTGTCATTTCTTTTTTCAACTTAAATGGCTTCTTATAGACCAAAATACAAACAAATGAAAAAACAACTTTTCACAAAGAATAAATATTATGAAGTACATTCCATTAGAATTTTGCAATCAAAGCTGAAATCTCAGTAAATGTATTTATTACATGTATTACAGTATTTTCTTCTCTAGTGGCTCAGTGGTAAAGAATTCTCCTGCAATGCAGCAGACTCAGGCTTGATCCCTGGGTCAGGAAGATCCCCTGGAGAAGAAAAGGCAATCCAATCCAGTCTGCTTGTCTGGGAAATCCCATGGACAGAGACACCTTGCAGGCTATAGTCCATGGGGTTTCAGAGTCTGACATGATTTAGCAACTAAACAACACAATAACGCTGCAATATTTTTATCATCATCTTTTCTTTCCTACAGTGATTTAGTTTTAAAGAGACCAAATTTCTCTGCATTAGAAGTTGTATCTGTAATTTTATTAGAAAACAATATAAATATTTGGAATACGATTTTTTTTAATCCCTTCCCTGAGCTATGAACTGCCAAGTCATATAAAGTCAGACGCTAATTAAACCTGAATGAGTAGTGGTGTGAAATCCTCTTAATGGTGCTTCGGACATGACTGAGCAACTTCCCTTTCACTTTTCACTTTCATGCATTGGAGAAGGAAATGGCAGCCCACTCCAGTGTTCTTGCCTGGAGAATCCCAGGGACGGGGGAGCCTGGTGGGCTGCCGTCTCTGGGGTTGCACAGAGTCGGACACGACTGAAGCGACTTAGCAGCAGCAGCAGCATGCACAGAATATAGGCTATATTCTAGACCTTCCCCAAGAATTCACACACAGAATTTGGAAATCTTTTTCTTCAGTGTATTTAAAATGCTACATGGCATTCTGAACTTTTCAATTTACAAAACAAATAACTTGTCATATATTCCAGATTTTATTTTAATGGCTTCAAGGTAGTTATTATAATTTTCTAAAGTAAATATAAACATTGTTTTTATGACCATTTAATTTTGGTGTTTGTAATTTTAAATGATTATCAACTATATCTAAACAAAATAGTTATAAAAATATCTATTAAAACTTTGAAGTATATATGTGTGTTAGTATTTGTGTGTGTGTATGTATGTGTGTGTGTGTGTGTGTGTGTATATATATATATATACAGAGTCGGACACGACTGAAGTGACTTAGCATAGCACAGCATATATATATATATATATATATATATATATATATATATCTTAAATACTCTCCCTCTTCTTAGGAACATTCTTTGATCTGACATTTTCTATTTCTATTATTTCAAACTGTTTTAAAAAGAATATCAAAACATAAATAAATAAATAAATAAAGTCCATTTAAGCTATACAGTTACAGATGTATAACACTTTAAAATATCAGAGCATTTAACATTACAGCAAAATACTAGATCAAATACATATGACAATGACAGTGATGAGAAAGCATTCTCAGAGAGGTTAAGTGACTTAGAGAAGCTTATAAGCAATGTTTTATAAAGTCAAATCAAGGGCCAATTTTCTAATTTCAAATCAAAATATTTGTTTTTTCTTGGCAAAATACAAGGACTATTGGAAAAAACTCTGATGCTGGGAGGGATTGGGGTCAGGAGGAGAAGGGGACGACAGAGGATGAGATGGCTGGATGGCATCACTGACTCGATGGACGTCTCAGTGAACTCCGGGAGTTGGTGATGGACAGGGAGGCCTGGCGTGCTGTGATTCATGGGGTCGCAAAGAGTCGGACACGACTGAGCGACTGAACTGAACTGAAATACATAAATAACCCATTTTCACTGTCAATGACATACAGCCATGGTTTGGTGAATTTGTTTGTTTCTGGGGGGCACAGACTTGTTGCAAGTTTATTGAAGCTGATTAATTCTGGATTTAGCAGGAACTTTTGTGCCTTAGAGGAGTGGAAATCTTGTCATTTGATAGAATATCAGAGCAAAGAGATATTATAAGTTTTGCTTCCTTGAGGAAAAGTAACAAATGGGTAGAAAAAACACTTAGAAGGAAACTGTGTCTCAAAATGAGGAAGTGCCTCATAATTAGAAGAATCTGACAGTGGAGCTGTCTTACTCAAAAGGTATTCTATAATATAGGAGATTTTTCAAGCTAAAACTGCATGACCCTCTGACAAAAACTTAAAAAGGAGTGTGTTGCTCTGAAGTGGAAGATTGGATTTGGGGACGCCTGTGGGGTTACCCAAGCAAATTGTTAGAGTCATAGAATTTTTAGAATGTTAGAGATGAAAGAAACCTTGGATAATACACTTATGTTCCGCTCAAAGATGAGAAACTAGAACACAGAAGTTAATTGATCTGCTTAATATCATGAAGAAGAATTTAGTGAGAAAAAGCATTAAAACTCATCAAAATGAAAGAAAGAATACAGATTTCTCAAGTCAATTTAATCAATAACCCAATGGTTGTCAAGTTACTTTGATAGTCTTCAGGAAAACAAGCCTTTTTATTGCAGTGCTGTTCACCAATGCTATGAGGTTTTTACTGAGAAACTGATGCAACTAAGAGGTAATTGTCTCAATTTATACCATCCCCTTGGCAAAGATTTATTTTACATTTGCTATGGTTCATTTATTTGAGTCTGTAACATTCACCAAACCTAGCAGTAAAGAGGAGAGCTGCCAGTATGACTTAGAATCTAATAAACACAAGAAACATAACTGCAACCAAGCAGAGTCCAGCTCATTAGTTCTTGAAAATGTCTTGGTAGAAAAGACCCATGGGATAAAATTATGAAGAAGGCATAAAGATATACATTCATCTATCCTAGGATTAATTAATTAATTCATCAAATATTTATCAAGTCCCTACTATGTGCCACATCAGGCATTTTTCTCTGCATATGTTTGTACATGTTTATTAATTTAGTGCAATAAAGATCATTTCTTGATATCTAATCAGCAATTATTACAAAGATAGAATAAGGAGTAATTCATACTCTGTTCTGTAAATTCCAGCTGCTGCTGCTGCTGCTAAGTCGCTTCAGTCATGTCCAACTCTGTGCAACCCCATAGACAGCAGAATTTCATAGGAAATTCTGATAGAATAGTATATTTTTGATAGACCTAATCCATACTCTAAATATTTACATACCATTCAGATTAACGTGAGTGCATGCTTAGTCGCTCAGTCATGTCCAACTCTTTGTGACCCCATGGACTGTAGCCCACCAGGTTCCTCTGACCATAGGGTTTTCCAGCCTAGAATACTGGAGCAGGTTGCCATTTCCTTCTCCAAGGAATATTCCCCACCCTGGGATCGAACTTGTGTCTCCTGCATCTCCAGCTTTGGCATGTGCATTGTTTCCCATTGAGTCATCTGGGAAGCCCATTCAGATCAGCATCCACCACTAACGTCTCTGTATATTCTGACTTTTGGGGATTCAATAAACTTATTTCTGGTTTTTGAGAATTTAATAAATCTATTTAAATATATTTATGTAAAATGATAAAGTACATGATTTTATATGAGAGAAAAATACTGCATCAACACTTAAATAAGTGTGTATCTTGTATCATATCCTATGGAGGAAAATCTCATATATGATATTCTATTTAATTCTCAGCATATCAATATCTGTTTTGGTAGACCTACATTACAGATAAGAGTATCAGTCCTCAGGAAGGTTATATGATTGGTATATACTGATATATCTTCCAATTTTTCTACTAAATAAAGCAATTGCTAGAAAAAATAATGATACTGAGAAGAAAATTTAGTTGAATCTGTTATATCTTAGTTTCATTAAAACCTCACAAATGCACAAAAATTTAACAGAGAAATACTATGCTCATTACACATATATGAAAACTGAAGCTTAAGCAGGAATTAATTATTCAAGACCACACAGCTAAAAACTAGTCAAGCCTGATTTCAAATCTATGTAATCCTTTCTCCCAAGCCAGTGATCATAAACTACTGTTCTGAAAAGTGAAAATGAAAGTGTCCAATTCTTTGTGAGTTCATGAACTGTAGCCCCCAGGCTCCCACTGAACATGGGATTCTCCAGGCAAGAATACTGGAATGGGTTGTCATGCCCCTCTCCAGGGGATCTTCCCAACCCAAGGATCAAACCCAAGTCTCCTGCATTGCAGGCAGAGTCTTTACCGTCTGAGCCACCAGGGAAGTCTCTGAACCTCATGCTTTACTCTGGAATTCTGGCTTTTTTTCCACTTCTGATTTTGGTGAAGATTAAAGGTGTTTTAGTTCTATATCTGTTCAAAACTTCCTTCCACAGTTATAAAACCCCCACACTTTTACCCAGCATTTGAGAGAGTCAATTCCTAGGCAGGTTGATAAAAAGTCTGGGGTCCCCGAGGAGGAGAAAGGGGTCTGGGGCTCTCAAAGAGGAGATAAGGGTCTGGAATTCTCAAGGAGGAGGAAAGGACAAATGTCCTTTTTTTTTTTTCTTCTTTTCTACATTCCTTAGTCTTAGTCACATAAAGCCTTTTTTCTTTAATCCCAGAGCTGATGATTATACAACAAACAACTGTTTAAACTCTGTACTAAGGATTATATGACAACAATGTATCCTGCTTGATGACAGTTCCTCCTTGAAAACCTTCTGACTAATCCTGTTATCCTAAAAATGCAAATTATGGGAGTGGGTCTAGTAAGATCTTTATAGCCTTGAGACATTCTTTTGATTTATTATAATAACCAATAACTCCCTTTTCTAAGACTAGCAAGGGGGGCACTCTCTGTCCCCCTTCTGATGTCTATGTCAGAAGCTCTCTGTTCTTTTTTCACTTTAATAAAACCCTGCTACACAAAAGCTCTTGAGTGATCAAGCCTGGTCCCTGGTCCCGAAGTTAAATCTTCTTTGGAGAAGACACATTCCAAACACCCTTGGAATTAGGAGTTACTTTGTTAATATGCTTATTCCAGAAAGATGTAAGCAGAATGTATGTGGCCTTTATAGACAGTCTCAAAAGAAAGTTTGTTTGTAAGAGTCCTTTATCTATTTTTCCTTTGTATCTTCCCCAGTGTTAGTATCTGAAATGTAGATGTGATGACTCATATTCCACCAAACATCTTAAAACACAGGAACAAGTCAGAAAAAGAAATATCATATGATATCATGCATGTGAAATATAAAGGATGGCACAAATGAATCTATCTACAAAATAGAGAGAGAATCACAGACACAGAGATCAGACTTCTTGTTGCCAAAGGGGACAAGGGCAGGGGGAGGAAAAGGGATGGTCTGAGAGTTTGAGGTTAGTAGATGTAAACAGACACATTTGGAATGGATAAACAACAAGGTCCTACTTACTAAATGGCACAGATAACTATATCCAGTCTCCTAGGATAAACCATAATGGAAAAGAATATAAAAAGAAGAAAGTATATATATGTATAATTGAATCAGTTTGCTGGACAGTAGAAATTAGCATAACATTATAAATCAACTATACTTCAATTAAAAAATAAATAAGTAGAAGGATATACTGCCAAAAAAATAAAAAGAAAGTAAACACAGGAACAGGAATCACATCTCAGGAACAATGGAGTAGATAAAAGAAAATGGCCTGAGACCTCGAAACAACTGGGGTACTCCCAAAGGAACC
Organism: Bos taurus; assembly: GCF_002263795.3. Taxonomy (NCBI): domain Eukaryota; kingdom Metazoa; phylum Chordata; class Mammalia; order Artiodactyla; family Bovidae; genus Bos; species Bos taurus. The sequence continues at coordinate 47,188,420 of NC_037333.1, read as the reverse complement.
CAGGATGTCCTTCCCCTGAAATCTTTTAGAAAAGAGAACAAAGATGTGCGGTCACTTTTTTCTCTTTTGGCTATATTCAACTGAACTTAATTTAAATCATACCATACTATTACAAACTGATAATACGTTAAACACATATGAAAAAAAAATGAGTCTGCATTCATTGTAATTCACTAGACATTCACTGAAGAACCATTGAGTAAGCAATGCTGCTGTTAACACTATAGGAAATAGAGAAAAGCATTAGTTCATTATAGAAACAAATAATTCTTAGAAGGTTAAATGACTAGTGATTAATGAAAACTGAGCAGTATTAAAGAAATGGCAACAGCAAAGAAGATCTCACCAGTAAAACCCATAGAAATCATAAAGTACAGCTATTTTAAATGCTGTATTTTAAACAAACTGTGTGAGTATTGACAAATAGCAATTAAACCAGGTTTAATAAACTGTAAAGGTGCTATAAGAAGAGTTATCAACTCTGGCTCATTCTGATTAGATAGAGAGTCGGAGTTTGTGTTTGTGTTAGTTGCTCAGTCGTGCCCGACTCTTTGCTACCCCATGGATTGCAGCCCACCAGGCTCCTCTGTCCATGGGATTTTTCCAAGCAAGGATCCTGGAGTGGGTTGCCATTTTCTTCTCCAGGGGATCTTCCCAACCCAGGGATGTAACCTGGGTCTCCTGCACTGCAGGCAGATTCTTTACCATCTGAGCTACCAGGGAAGCCATGAGAGTTGGAGATTAAGGATTAATTTCTATAGGCAGCACATGAAGAAAAATATTCCAAAGGAACAGTTCTATTAACTTGGGATCAGCTCACACTGACTTCCTCTTAGTGAGATTCAGGAATAATAAGTGGCCAGGAGATTCACTGATTTCATTTATTTAGTTCTTAGAATTATGAACATTAATGGGTGCTTCTGTGGAAAAACAATAATGTGAAATTGATGTCCTCACCTACAACTTAGGTATTTCCATCATGCTGACTACCTGACAAAATGTGTAACTCTTATATATATTATGTATATTTATATTTTATACATATTATATATTTATATAAATTTGAACTGTGGTGTTGGAGAAGACTCTTGAGAGTCCCTTGGACTGCAAGGAGATCCAACCAGTTCATTCTGAAGGAGATCAGCCCTCACATTTCTTTGGAAGGAATGATGCTGAAGCTGAAGCTCCAGTACTTTGGCCACCTCATGTGAAGAGTTGACTCATTGGAAAAGACTCTGATGCTGGGAGGGATTGGGGGCAGGAGGAGAAGGGGACGACAGAGGATGAGATGGCTGGATGGTATCACTGACTCGATGGACGTGAGTCTGGGTGAACTCCGGGAGTTGGTGATGGACAAGGGAGGCCTGTCGTGCTGCGATTCATGGGGTTGCAAAGAGCCGGACACGACTGAGCGACTGAACTGAACTGAACTGAATTGAATATATTTATATTATATATATTTATATAAAACACACACATATTCAACAAATATATATAGAGAGATATCTCTCTGTCTCTGTCACTCTCTCTCTCTCTCCCTCTCTCTCTCTCTCTCTCTCTCTCTCTCTCTATATATATATATATATATATATATAAAACACCAGGCTCCTCTGTCCATGGAATTCTTTAATACTGGAATTGGTTGCCATTCCCTTCTCCAAGGGATCTTCCCAACCCAGGGACCAAACCTGGGTCTCCCGCATCGCAGGTAGATTCTTTACCATCTGAGCCACCAGGGAATACACATACATATTCACACACACACACACACACACACATCTATCTGCATTAGAAGTGGAAAATAATTAGCAAGTAGTTTGAAAGAAGCTTGGGAAATTACTTCTTTTTAGTATCTCACAACTGCAATAAGGTATAACATAGAGGATCCACCTTCATGTTCATTCATTCAACTTACGCTTATGAAATTGTTACATGCTCCCTTGGGCTCAGTATCCATGTTCTGCTTAACTTTTCAGTTACAAACTTAGGTTGAAATGAACAGAACTGAGTACTCAAAAATAGGATTTAGATGAAAGTGATGAAAGCCACTTCTATTAAAAAAAAATCCCAAAAGATCTCATTTGAACTTCAAGTTTTCTCTCTCTTTGTTGTGGTGACCACAGAGGACACATGGCTCCAGATAGAGAAATAACTGTTTTGCAAAAAACTATGACATGAGCAAGAAATAAACCTTTACTATGTTAATCAGTTAAGATTTCAGGTTTCCTTCTTTACAGTACTAAATGATAGTTTGCTACTGAGTAATGGAATCAGTTCTTGAAGATTACCAGTGCTTTACAAACTAAAACGTAGCACTGAAAGAGTGTCAGGCTACTGGGAAGAGGGGCAACTGATATGAGCAGTGAGAAAATGGCTGTCTATGGGAAGATGTGGACAGGTATTCGGAAAATTTATTGCCTGTTCTAAATGAGAAGGCAAACAGGGTTTACTAAGACAGCAGATCTAGAGGAAGAGTGTCAAATAACAAAATATTGTAATACGTTTTGCTTGCATTTGGCAAGACAGTGAAGAAAACACATAAATCAGGAAATGCTGTCTTGAGTACAAGCAGAAATCAAAGGAAATAAAGACATCACTGAAAACAGAGGTTTAGAGCCTTGAAGGAAAGAGAACTCTCATATATGGCTATAAGGCATATAACTTAGTACAAACAGCCTGGGAAACCAGGAACATTTTCAAAATCTGAATATCCATATATTTATGACTCAGTGTTTCCACTCTCAAGTATACATGAGACAGAAATATGTATATATGTTCACTAAAATATGTGTATACGAATGTTCATAGCAGCCCCTTTCATAATAGTCATAAATTCAAAACCATCCAGAAGTTCATCAGCATTAGAACAGATAAATGCATTGTGGAATATTCACAAAATTGAGTATTAATCAGTGTAATGCATAACACCTAACTTCTATACGTTAAAAATATAGCTGAATTCCACAAACATAATGTTGAATCGAATAAGCCAGACAGGAGAGAATATATACAATTGGATTCCGTTTAAATAAATTTCAAAATTCAGTAATCTAAATTAATCTAAAGCATTGTAAATCAATTTAATCTAAAGTATTGTAAGTTAGCACAGTGATTACTCTTGGGTATAAGACTGAGGTGGTGGTTGTTTAATCACTAACCATACCTGACTCTTTCGTGACCTCATCAATTGTAGCCCACCAGGCTCTTCTGTCCATGGGATTTTCCAGGCAGGAATACTGGAGTAGTTTGCCATTTCCTTCTCTGGGGAATCTTCCAGACCCAGGGACCAAACTTGTGTCTATTGCATTGCAGGCAAATAATATCCACAAATTTTCACAAGCAGATTATGCTAATAAAAAGGACTGGAGATTGCTGTGACATATGTGGTATTAGACACAGTACCTATATAGAAAGAACAAACAAAGTTAATGCATATGTGCCAAAACAAAGGTCTATCACAGAAACTGCTAGTAGAAATATTTCTTTGCTCCTTGATGTTTTCTAGTCTTCTGTTCACTGAGATGGAGACATATGACTAAATTCGAATGATGGGATGAGGGTAAAAGGGAGATAAGCTACTTTCACAAACTCGTAAAACCCCACACAACTCTTGAGCTCTCTGTTTTCCTATTGTGCATACACAGAGGCCACGTGCTCACAATGGCCTAACTACAAAATTGAAGCAGCCCACATTTGAGACACCACATAGAGGAGAAGAACAATAGATGATACATATATATATATATAGTGTGGATCACAATAAACTGTGGAAAATTCTGAAAGAGATGGGAATACCAGACCATCTGATCTGCCTCTTGAGAAATTTGTATGCAGGTCAGGAAGCAACAGTTAGAACTGGACATGGAACAACAGACTGGTTCCAAATAGGAAAGGGAGTACGTCAAGGCTGTATATTGTCACCCTGTTTATTTAACTTATATGCAGAGTACATCATGAGAAATGCTGGGCTGGAAGAAACACAAGCTGGAATCTAGATTGCCAGGAGAAATATCAATAACCTCAGATATGCATAAAACACCACCCTTATGGCAGAAAGTGAAGAGGAATTCAAAAGCCTCTTGATGAAAGTGAAAGTGGAGAGTGAAAAAGTTGGCTTAAAGCTCAACATTCAGAAAATGAAGATCATGGCATCCAGTCCCATCACTTCATGGGAAATAGATGGGGAAACAGTGGAAACAGTGTCAGACTTTATTTTTCTGGGCTCCAAAATCACTGCAGATGGTGACTGCAGCCATGAAATTAAAAGACACTTACTCCTTGGAAGGAAGGTTATGACCAACCTAGATAGCATATTCAAAAGCAGAGACATTACTTTGCCAACAAAGGTCTGTCTAGTCAAGGCTATGGCTTTTCCTGTGGTCATGTATGGATGTGAGAGTTAGACTGTGAAGAAGGCTAAGCGCCGAAGAATTGATACTTTTGAACTGTGGTGCTGGAGAAGACTCTTGAGAGTCCCTTGGACTGCAAGGAGATCCAACCAGTCCATTCTAAAGGACATCAGCCCTGGGATTTCTTTGGAAGGAATGATGCTACAGCTGAAACTCCAGTACTTTGGCCACCTCATGTGAAGAGTTGACTCATTGGAAAGGACTCTGATGTTGGGAGGGATTAGGGGCAGGAGGAGAAGGGGACGACAGAGGTTGATATGGCTGGATGGCATCACTGACTCGATGGATGTGAGTCTGGGTGAAGTCTGGGAGTTAGTGATGGACAGGGAGGCCTGGCATGCTGCGATTCATGGGGTCGCAAAGAGTCATACATGACTGAGCGACTGATCTGACATATATATACATAGGTATATATATATATATATATATATAAAATGGCAGTATATATATCGAAAAAAGCAAGAGAATATCAGAAAAACATCTATTTCTGCCTTATTGATTACACCAAAGTCTTTGACTATGTAGATCATAACAAACTGGAAAATTCTTCAAGAGAATGGAATACCAGACCAGTTTATCTGCCTCCTGAGAAATCTGTATGCAGGTCAAGAAACTACAGTTAGAACTGGACATGGAACAACAAACTGGTTCCAAATTGGGAAGGGAGTACATCAAGGCTATATAATGTCACCCTGCTTATTTAATTTATATGCAGAGCACATCATGCAAAATGCGGGGCTGGATGAAGCACAAGCTGAAATCAAGATTGCCGGGAGAAATATCAATAACCTCAGATACACAGATGACACCACCCTTGATAACATGAAAGAGGAGAGTGAAAAAGCTGGCTTAAAACTCAGCATTCAAGAAATGAAGATTATGGCATCCAATCCCATCACTTCATGGCGAATAGATGGGGAAACAATGGGAACAGTAAGAGACTATTTTCTTGGGCTCCAAAATCACTGCAGATGGTGACTGCAGTCATGAAATTAAAAGACACTTGCTCCTTGGAAGAAAAGCTATGACCAAATAGACAGCATATTAAAAGGCAGAGACGCTACTTTGCCAACAAAGTCAGCATTGTAGTCTTTCATTGGAAAACTCCTTCATTGGAAGGACTGATGCTGAAGCTCAAACTCTAATACTTTGGCCACCTGATGCGAAGAATTGACTCCTTGGAAAAGACTCTGTTGCTGGGAAAAATTGAAGGCAGGAGAAGAAGGGGATAACAGAGGATGAGATGGTTGAGTGGCATCACCAACCTGATGGACATGAGTTTGAGTAAGCTCCGGTAGTTGGTGATGGACAGGGAGCCTGGCGTACTGCAGTTCATGGGGTCCCAAAGAGTCAGAGAAGACTGAGCGACTGACCTGAACTGAAATGATGACAGCTCATAACCAGGACTGGAATTTAGTGTAAATGAAAATTTAACTTTGCTATAGTATGCCACTGGGACTGTGGATTTTGTTGTGAGATTTAATGTTAATTACCATATTAATGGCTTCACAAGTGGTGCTGATATTAGGAGACATAAGAGGCCATTGCATGAGACATAAGAAAGTGTGAGTTCAGTCCTTGCATCAGAAAGATCCCCTGGAGGAGGGCATGGCAACCCACTCCAGTATTCTTGCTGGGAGAATCCCATGGACAGAGGATCCTGGTAGGCTAAGCTTTATAAGGGTCCCAAAGAGTCCAACACAACTGAAGCAACATAGCATACACATACCATATTAATAACCATCTTGAAGTGAAACAAATACAATTAAGATAGACAACATGGAAAGAATTTTTCTACATGATACATACTACAGTAGTTTAAGAATGGCTAAGGCTTCCCAGATGGTGCAGTGGTAAATAATCTGCCTGCCATTGCAGGAGATCCAAAGGATGTAAATTTGATCCCTGGGTCAAGAAGATCCCCTAGAGAAGGAAATGGCAACCCACTCCAGTATTCTTGCCTGGAAAATTCCATAGACAGAGGAGCCTGGTGGGCTACAGTCCATGGGGTCAAAAAGAGTTGGATATGACTGAGAGACTGAGCACACACAGTTGGCACTCTCACCATTGAGAGATGAATCATCATTGCTATGCCCTGATCAAATTCCTATTTCATAAAATCCTGAGAAATAAAATGATTGATTTCTTTTAATGCTTTAAATTTTAAGAGCAGGTAAAGGCACACAGCACAACTGAGGGGGAGGTACAAAGATTTCCCATATACTCCTGCCCCTACACACACATAGGGTTGCCCATTATCAACACTGGGATCCCACTATGTAACACATGAGGGTGGCTCATTTGTTACAGCTGAAGAATTTACATGGACACAGCACAAAAGTGTCTTCCAAAGTGGCTGCACCCCTTTGCGTTCCCACCAGCAGTGAATGAGAAGTCCTGTTGCTCCACATCCTCACCCACATTTGGTGCTGTCAGGGTTCTGGATTTGGGCCCCTCCAATAGGTGTGTGGTCATTTCACCTTTGTTTTAATTTGCATTTCTCTGGTGACAGGTGATGTGGAGTACCGCTTCATATGTTTATTTGACATCTGTATCTCTTCTTTAGTGACGTACCTGTTAAGGTCTTTGGTTTCACTGAGTTGTTTTATTACTTTTGAGTTTAAAGAATTCTCTGTATACTTTAAATGACCTCCCCTTTATCAGATGTGCTACAGCAAATATTTTCTCCCATTCCATGGCTTGTCTTTTCATTTTATTGACATTGTCTTTCACAGAGCACATGTTTCCAATTTTAATGATGTCCAGGTCATCGATCATATTTATGGACCATGTGTATGGTGATCTGTCCAGTAGGCCATCACCATCCTCAAAGTCATCTAGGCTTTCTCACATATTAGCACCCAAGAATTTCATAGTTTCATATTCTACATAACTTTATGTTTCAGTTTGCTCTGTATAAAATCAAAACAGCTACAATTTGCTTTCTTTTTATTAGTGTTAGTATGGGATATTTTTCTCCATTTATTTCTAATCTATATGTGCCTTTATATTTAAAGTGAGTCTGTTGTAGATAATATATAGCTGGGTCTTGTTTTTTGACCAACTCTATCTGTGTCTTTTAATTGCTGTATTTAGACCACTTTAATTATTGATATGGTTAGATTTAACTACCATATTCCTTATTGTTCTCTTTCTTGTCCTTGTTTAATTTTTTTCCTCTTTTGTCTTTCACTGTTTTCCTGCCTTTTGAGGTTTTAATTGAGCATTTTTTATTATTCTATTTTCTCTCATCTCTTATTATCGTTTTATTACTCTTTTCAGTGGTTGCCTTAAAGTTTGAAACATACATTTACAGCTAATTCAAGCTCACTTTCAAATAACACTATACTCCTTCATAGGCAGTGTAAGTATCATAATAACACAAAAATCCTGATTCCTCCTATCCCTTATATCTCTGTTGTTATTTCATTTATATATAAGTATACATAAGCATGTATATGTATGTGTGTGTATATATATATATATACATTTATATATATATATTTATTATATATATATAATATATATATATATTTATATATATATATATAAAACATGCATACCCATGCATACTCAAGTGTATTGTTGCTATTGTTATTTTGAACAAATATATCTGTTAGATCTTGTGGAAAGGATAGGCTACCAACTCCAGTATTCTTGGGATTCCCTGGTGGCTCAGATGGTAAAGAATTTGCCTTCAATGTGGGAGACCTAGGTTCTATCCCTCGGTTGGGAAGACTCCCTGGAGGAGGGCATGACAACTCACTCTGGTATTCTTGCCTGGAGAATCCCTACAGACAGAGGAGCCTGGCAGGCTACAGTCCACGGGGTCTCAAAGAGTCAGACACAACTGAATGACTAAGTACAGCATGGCACATTTGTCAGATAAATTAAGAATTAAATATAAATTTTACTTGCACTTATTCCTTTTTTATTTCTCTTCCTTCAGTTCAGTTTAGTTCAGTTCAGTCGCTCAGTCGTGTCCAACTTTTTGCCATCCCATGAATTGCAGCACGCCAGGCCTCCCTGTCCATCACCATCTCCCAGAGTTCACTCAAACTCACGTGCATCAAGTTGGTGATGCCATCCAGCCATCTCATCCTCTGTTGTGCCCTTCTCCTCCTGCCCCCAATCCCTCCCAGCATTAGGGTCTTTTCCAGTGAGTCAACTCTTCGCATGAGGTAGCCAAAGTACTGGAGTTTCAACTTCAGCATCAATCCTTGCAATGAACACCCAGGACTGATGTCCTTCAGAATGGACTGGTTGGATCTCCTTGCAGTCCAAGGGACTCTCAAGAGTCTTCTCCAACACCACAGTTCAAAAGCATCAGTTCTTCGGTGCTCAGTTTTCTACACAGTCCAACTCTCACACCCATATATGACCACTGGAAAAACCATATCCTTGACTAGAAGGACCTTTGTTGGCAAAGTAATGTCTCTCCTTTTCAATATGCTATCTAGTTTGGTCGTAACTGTTCTTCCAAGGAGTAAGCGTCTTTTAATTTCATGATTGCAATCACCATCTGCAGTGATTTGGGAGCCCCAAAAAATAAAGTTTGACACTGTTTCCACTGTTTCCCCATCTATTTCCCATGAAGTGATGGGACTGGATGCCATGATCTTCGTTTTCTGAACATTGAACTTTAGGCCAACTTTTTCACTCTCCTCTTTCACTTTCATCAAGAGGCTTTTTAGTTTCTCTTCACTTTCTGCCATAAGGGTGGTGTCATCTGCATATCTGAGATTATTGAGATTTCTCCCTGCAGTCTTGATTCCAGCTTGTGCTTCTTTCAGCCCGGCGTTTCTCATGATTTACTCTGCATAGAAGTTAAATAAGCAGGGTGACAATATACAGCCTTGATGTACTATTTTTCCTATTTGGAACCAGTTTGTTGTTCCATGTCCAGTTCTAACTGTTGCTTTCTGACCTGCATACAAATTTCTCAAGAGGCAGGTCCGGTGGTCTGGTATTCCCATCTCTTTCAGAATTTTTCAAAGTTTATTGTGATCCGCACAGTCAAAGGCTTTGGCATAGTCAATAAAGCAGAAATACATGTTTTTCTGGAACTCTCTTGCTTTTATCCATGGTCTAGCAGATGTTTGCAATTTGATTTCTGGTTCCTCTGCCTTTTCTAAAACCAGCTTGAACATCTGAAAGTTCACAGTTCACATATTGCTGAAGCCTGGCTTGGAGAATTTAGAGCATTACTTTACTAGCGTGTGAGATGAGTGCAATTGTGCAGTAGTTTGAGCATTCTTTGGCGTTGCCTTTCTTTGGGATTGGAATGAAAACCGACCTTTTCCAGTCCTGTGGCCATTGCTGAGTTTTCCAAATTTGCTGGCATGTTGAGTGCAGCACTTTCACAGCATCATCTTTCAGGATTTGAAAAATCTGAGCTTCTGACCTACATTATTTGCCTTCTGTCTAAAGAATGTTTTTCAAAATTTTTTGTAAGGCAGGTCTGCTGGAAACAAATTCTCTGCACTTTTGCTTCCCTAAAAAGTTTATTTTGCCTTCACTTTGGAAGGATAGTGCAAGAATTCTCTGTTGGTGGCTTTTCCCCTCAACATTTGAAATATTTCACCATACCATCTTCTCATTTGTAGGCTTTCCAAGGAGAAGTAGGATAGAATTATCTTTGTTCCTTGATAAATAAAGTTTTTTTTTTTTTTTCTGATTTCTTTTAGGATTTTTTTTTTAATATTTTTGATTGTTTATAGTTTGAAAATACATTTTATGTTTATCTTTTTACTTGTTAGGACAGAATGACAACTTCCAAACTCTTACATGGGCAACCAGAATACATGACTAATGTTTTAAGATATTAAACTCATTCTAAATCTGGGTTAGCTGTCTTAACTTGCCTCAGAAATAAACTATGGAATGAATGCTTTCTGATGCTTGATTTCTAGAAAGCTTCTATTTGGGCTTTTTTGGAAGTTTTATCTTCGAAAGTCCTGAACAGCTATGTAAGAACTTCACCTTCCCTGAGTCCATCATGCTATGAAGAAGCTCAAGCTAACTTTCTCATGGAGAGACTATGTGGAGAAAGATGCTTGGCAAGTCCCTGGATTTCCCAGCTCCCTGGCATTTAAGCCATTTCAGCTGAGTTATCAAGGAAAAGAGAGAAACTATTGCTGCCATGCCCTAACCAAATTCCTATTTCACAGAATTATGAGACATAAAATGAAATTTAAAACACTTAGCTTTGGGGTAATCTTTCAGATAGCAATAGATAAGTGGGAAAAATGCATTATGATATAAACATAAATTTAATATAAACATGCATATCATGTGTTACACATGCTCCTGTGAGGTAAAAAATAAGATGGACTATAGAAAGAAAGGGTCATAGGAGTAAACTGCATTGCCAAAGAAGCTATGAAGAGAAAAAAAGAAAAAGAAATTGCTATTGGGGGAGTAAATATCCCTAGCATGTAAGTAAATGAAGACAATGGGTAATTCATCTGATTCACCACTGTAACTGTTGTACCTATTACAGGACAGAAGCCTGTGAGTGACAGTTAAAATAACAGAACAAATAAACATGCTGCTATATTTTGAAAGAATCTTGAAAGGCTGGATTTGCTTATCTGAAGAGAAATGGAAGCAGACAACAGTTGAAAATTCTAGGCGAGTGAGACAGCAGATCACCTTTCACCAGAGAGAAGGTTGTATGGAGCCCACAAAGGAGAATAAAGGGCAATTTGAAACATGTCATGGTTCAAGGACAGTGAGAGAGGGTACAGAAAGAATTAGCTATGGTTTGCAAGCAGACCAGAAAGAGTTCACCCTTCATTTAATAGGCATCAAAAAAGAATACAGTTTCTTTTTTATATGATGTTTTAGTAGTATAAGAACTTTTTATAGGAAGATGAGTGTAGCAGAGGAAGCTGGGGCAGACTGGTAAACCATTTGCAAATATCAGAAGTCAAGAAATAAGTTGTAAGCAGCTTGTAAGAGAAGTTTGTTTATAAACAGGAAGGGTGCTTAGCAATTGGTATCAATTCCTAAGGTTATATTCACAAGTCCCTTTACTTAATAATGCAGAAATAGAGGAGATTTGATAACATCTCATGTCCTTTGCAAACAAACAATTCTAGAGGTCTCTGATAATTCCAAAGGACACACGAAACATGCCTCGTTATACTAATATTTAAAATAGCACTGAAATATGTAGGCTTCCCTCATACCATATGCTAGTAAAACTGGCCATATAGCACATCAGTCGTGTTTTCTCCTTCCAGGGAAAATGTGGGCATTTCTGCAGCAACAGCAATAAATTGAGAACTTTTTTCTGTATGTTTCAACAGGAGGGAGATGACTATGTATACTGTCATTTCTGCTGTTCCGTGTGCTATGTTAAGCCACATATGTAATGAAGAGTGGAACAGCAATTAAATCTCTGGAATTAACTCTTCTCTTTTCTGCGGACAATCTAGCAAGAAAGGTCTATTCTGAGGCTCCAGGAAGCTTATTTTTTTCTTCCAAGATCATGATACATAGCATCTAGACTATCAGTTAATTCACTTCATATTTTTTTAATAAGTGAAATATATTATCAACTAACTATAATGTGTATAACTAGAGGGTATACAACCTGAAGCAGCATAGTTATCTAACTTTTTAATGATATCAGACAGGCAGCCTAATTTTCATCAACAGAGATACTGTTACTAGGGGTTGATGACAGAAAAAGAGGTTGACAATATTAGATTAAACACAGAATCTTTTTTTCATTTTAACTATAGCCATATGAATGTGTGTTTTTTTTTAAAAAAAGATTCTGAAAAGCATATGAAAAATATTCTAATGACAATTTCAGATTATACTTTAAAAATAAATAAATAAATAAATATATATATATATATATGTAGAAGGAAAACACATCCAGTGTTTATATTAAATGCATATAACAACTTTATGTTAGAATCCTCTATAAAAATATATAGAAATAGTGATCCTCAATTTTAAAACTGCAAGAGAGAGAGAAACAACTGTATCTTGAAGAAAAAATTAATACTTGTTGTCAAGGAAGAACATGTAAATAATAGATCATTAGTGAGAGTAGTTATAAAGGATCACATTTTGTTTATTTTTTCTAAATCAATGACTTGTTACTGTTTTCTTTTCAAAGTCTTGCCTCGGAATCTTTTAGAGAGCCTTCACTTATGCATAAATGCCTAGAGTGCATAAATTCCTATGTGCATAATCTATTTTTACAACCAGAGCTGTTTTCCATACAGAATTATAATAGTCCCATGCCCCAGTTACAAATACCTGCACATATATAATACATAGGAAATTAAAAATTAATCAAAGAAATTAAATTTGCTTCTCACTTTCTTCTGTTTTTGCTTTTATACTTTTTTTTTTTTTTTTTTTTACAATCCCAGGAGCTTGACCTCTTACTTCATCCACCTCTTTTTCCAGTCCTCTTTGCATCTCTATTTTGGCATGTTTTTCCATTCCTCTTTGCGTACTGTTTTGGCATGTTTATCCTTTTAAGTAGAAGAAAAGAATATTGTATGAGTGTCTTACAGGCACTTATTGTTGTTTAAAAAAAAAAATCCCTTTCCTGCAATTGATGGCAGCACTTATTAATCTTTTCCTCCTCCTGGTCTCAATGGTTCTCTTTCTTTTTCCTGCTCACCAATGGAAACCTGAAGGTAGTAAAAATTACTTCTCTCTTCCGGATGCCTGTGCTCCACTGGGCATTAGCAAAAGTGCTGGGTTTTATGCGGATCTCCCCTGTGCAATGAGGGGAAAATACATCAGTGGAACCGATCTTGCTCTGAAGAGCCAATATATGTTGAAGCAGCTTTCAAATTCTAGGTCAGCAGCAAACAGCAAAGAGAGCCTTCTTTATAAAAAAAAAAAAAAGTCTCATGTTCTGCATAATTATTCTGAGTTTTAATAAGAAGCTGCTGTCAAACCACTGGGTTAAAGTAGTTAGGTTTAATGAATTTCGTTTCTGCAGTTGTATCTGGGTTTCTAAGGTTTTCCAAGCCTCTACCAACTGTCTAGGCAGCTGTCTTTTTTGAATAATGCCCATGTGGCAAAAGCTGGACACAGAGGTAATTCCTATCTCTCATGTGTCAGTTCCTCCACTTCTTTAATTCTGATAGTAAAGTCACCATCCCCATGGTCAGCTAATGGAGTCATAGTAGACTTTTTTTTTTCTTCCTAAAGTTTGAGGTAGTGACCAATATTTTATCCATGCCTATGGCACCCCACTCTAGTACTCTTGCCTGGGAAATCCCGTGGACAGAGGAGCCTGGTAGACTACAGTCCATGGGGTCGCTAAGAGTCAGACACAGCTGAGCGACTTCACTTTCACTTTTCACTTTCATGCATTGGAGAAGGAAATGGCAACCCACTCCAGTGTTCTTGCCTGGAGAATCCCAGGGACGGTGGAGCCTGGTAGGCTGCCGTCTATGGGGTCGCACAGAGTCACGCGACTTAGCAGCAGCAGCAGCAGCAGAACGGAAAATTAGTGGATGGTGTGTGTGAAGAATGGCTGTAGAAGAGATGAAGGATCACAAAATTTGTGTGACCAGAAATTTATTTAGATCTGTTCCAGCACTTATGTGAACATTTGTTAAATTTTTAACAGTGTTCAAATTCAGTTTCTTTCTCTATAATATGAGAAAACTAGCTATTCTTATCCTGAAATTTTTGTGCAGATTAAATATTATAATACATGTAAAAGATTTATTACACTTCTAGAACATAATAAACATTCAACCTGCATGACTTGCTATTATCATCTTTCCATAATTATGATTATCATGCATAGAATCCTTTAGAATATTAGAACATTAAAAAACTATGGTTATCTTATCACAGGTAATACTTGTTCATACAACTGAGACCATTCAAAGATAAATGACTAGAACAAGATCACACAGTTAGTTGGAGGAAAAGTTAGACCCAAATCTCAAGGTACCTGTTTTCTTTCCTGCTGATCTGTATGGAGAATTTAAATATAATAACGATATCTCACACACAGTGATAAGTTTAAGTCAATCAGTAAATATTCATTATTTGATTGATTAATCCATTCACCCTGACAAAATGACTATGTTACTAATCACTTTGATACAATATTCAAATACATTAATTATTAGGAAGGTTAAAGATGATCCAAAGTCACAGAGCAGAGTAATCAAGCAGCTAATTCAGTCAAGTTTGATGATGAATTTTTCACTCTCATTTTGTCTTGACACACAAATCAACATGGTAAAAAATGGAGACTGACCTCTACGAATTTACTTCGAAGACAACTAGTTAAACTCAACCAATAACTAAACTGTCAATTAGTAACCCACTGATTTCTAAATAACCCACTGGTTAAACAACTCATTAACTTTCTCCTTTTAATTTGTTGTGCATATATAAATATGGTTGTATGTGGAACCTGCAGTGCAGGAGACACAGGCCACTCAGGTTTGATCCCTGGGTCAGGAAGATCCCCTGGAGGAGGAAATGGCAACCCATTCCAGTATTCATGCCTGTAGAATCCTCTGGACAGAGGAGGCTGGCAGGCTACAGTCCATGGGGTTGCAAAGAGTTGGACACAACTGAAGCGACTTAGCATGCAAGTGTTCATGTATGTGAATAAATGCATGCATACATAAGACAACATGCCTTCTACCTCATTGACAGGGCTGCTTCTCTATGAAATATATTATAAATCCTCTAAAAATAACAGAAATGATTCTACCTGACATAGCTGGGGAATGGCATTGTTGATCAATGATCAATTAATTTTATGTGATCACAGTGTATTTTCTCTATGACTTTGCCCTTGTAATCTCCCTTAAGAGTTTATGAAACGCATTTAAGAATAAAGGCCAAATTCTGATATACTCTAAATTTATCTTTTCTAATGCCCAAGTAAATAGATCAATAGGTAAGTAGCCAAGCAAATGAACTCCAGTTTTCTACTTTGTTATTGGATGTGTATCAAAAACAAGAAACTCTCACATACTTTAAAATTTCCTTCATATTATCATTAAAAAATCATAAGTGTTGCATCTATATAATCCCTCAGTTTATACACTTTTTATTACACTTTACTTGCTCTCATGTTCTCATGGCAAGTTGGGACCAAAAAAGTAAAGACTTTGGGGGCACCGAGTAAGTGGAAATATGGCCCTGGGACTTCAAGGTCCTATGTGAATGAAATTTATAAACAGTAATGATAATCAGGTAGCTGAAACACAGATAAGGTTCCCAGAGTAAGCCAAATGCATTCTCACTACTCAGAACTAAATTAACTGAACATCCCTTTCTGCATCTCTAAGCATATTTCCTCACTGTTCCTGGACAGTATACAATTTTTAGTATAATTCAAAAATGTCACCAAGAATAAAGGACAAAAAGCCTCAATTTACCTTCTAAACTAGGGACAGGTTCTTCCAGCTCATTGACACCAGTCTCTCCCAGCCTTTCACCTCCCACCTAAACACCCCGCACAAACTATTTCCAGAGTGTGATGATCCTTTTTGAGAACACCATTGGTATAAATGAGGACACTGTATAGGCGTGAAGCGTGAAAGCTTACATTTTCATACAACTATATTTATCTTTCATTCCGTTAGTAGAAGTAGATAATTGTATATTCCTAACAGACACCTTCAAATATTTTTTTCTTTAAAAAAATGATAACTCCTGTTAATCTATTAACTGTGGAGCTGTTAGCATAGTGGTAAAGATATGGAACTTTGGAGTGAACTAACCCAGTTGTCACACTTTTGCTGCATCACTCTATGGCTAATTGAACTTACTCCTCCCTGTGCTTGGCTTTCTTATCTGTTCTGTGCTATTAATGCATCTTCCACAGTCTTGTTCATTTCAGTTACTCATTCAACAAAGTATTTATTTGTTATGTACCAGTTTGATCAAAGTTCAGGAATCAGTGAGGTACAGGGAAGCCTGGAGTGCTGCAGTTCATGGGGTGGCAAAAAGTTGGACATGACTTAGCAACTGAACAACAAAACCAACAGTGATCAGCATCTGCTCACAAAGAACTAGTCTGGTAATTTAGTAGAAGGATTGAATATATATATTGAATATATATATAGTAGAAGGATTGAAGACATACATATACACACACACACACACACACACACACACACTCTCTACTTAATGTAATATTGCCCCTAGCAGACTCTCTAGTAGTTACTAAAATGATTATTCAGTTCAGTTCATTCACTCAGGAGTGTCCCACTCTTTGTGACTCCATGGACTGCAGCACGCCAGGCCTCCCTGTCCATCACCAATTTGCAGAGTTTACCCAAACTCATTTCCACTGAGTCAGTGATGCCACCCAACCATCTCATCTTTGATGCCCCCTTCTCCTTCTGCCTTCAGTCTTTCCCAGCATCAGGCTCTTTTCAAATGACTCAGCTCTTCTTCTCAGGTTGCCAAAGTACTGGAGTTTCAGCTTCAACAACAGTCCCTTCAATGAACACTCATGACTGATCTTCTTTAGGATGGATTGGTTGGATCTCCTTGAAAACCAAGGGGCTCTCAGAGTTTTCCCCAACACCACAGTTCAAAAGCATCAATGCTTCAGCACTCAGCTTTCTTTATAGTCCAACTCTCACATCCATACATGACTATTGGAAAAACCATTGCCTTGACTAGATGGACTTTTGTTGGCAAACTGATGTCTCTGCTTTTTAAAATGCTGTCTAGGTTGGTCATAACTTTCTTTCCAAGGAGTAAGCATTTTTTTCATGGCTGCAGTTGCCATCTGCAGTGATTTTGGAACCCCAAAAATAAAGTCTGCCATTGTTTCCTCTGTTTGCCCATCTATTTGCCATGAAGTGATAGGACCGGATGCCGTGATCTTAGTTTTCTAAATGTTGTTTAAAGCCAATATTTTCACTTTCCTCTTTCACTTTCATCAAGAGGCTCTTTAGTTTTTCTTCACTTTCTTCCATAAGGGTGGTGTCATCTGCATGTCTGAGGTTATTGATATTTCTCCCAGCTATCTTAATTCTAGCTTGTGCTTCATCCAGACCAGCATTATTCATGATGTACACTGTATATAAGTTGAATAAGCAGGGTGACAATATACAGCCTTGATGTACTCCTTTTCCTATTTGGAACCAGTCTGTTGTTCCATGTCCAGTTCTAACTGTTGCTTCCTGACCTGCATACAGATTTCTCAAGAGGCAGATCAGGTGGTCTGGTATTCCCATCTGTTTCAGAATTTTTCACAGTTTGTTGTGATCCACACAGTCAAAGGCTTTGGCATAGTCAATAAAGCAGAAATACATGTTTTTCCGGAACTCTCTTGCTTTTTCAATGATTCAACGGATGTTAGCAATTTGATCTCTGGTTCCTCTGCCTTTTTCTGAAACCAGCTTGAAGATCTGGAAGTTCATGGTTCACATATTGCTGAAGCCTGGATTGGAGAATTTTGAGCATTACTTTACTAGCGTGTGAGATGAGTGTGATCATGCGATAGTCTGAACATTCTTTGGCATTGCCTTTCTTTGGGACTGGAATGAAAACTGACCTTTTCCAGTCCTGTGGCCACTGCTGAGTTTTCCAAATTTGCTGGCATATTGAGTGCAGCATTTTCACAGCATCATCTTTCAGGATTTGAAATAGCTCAACTGGAATTCCATCACCTCCACTAGCTTTGTTCATAGTGATGTTTCCAAGGCAACTTGACCTCACATTCCAGGATGTCTGGCTCTAGGTGAGTGATCACGTCATCATGGTTATCTCAGTCATGAAGATCTTTTTTGTATAGTTCTTCTGTGTATTCTTGCCACCTCTTCTTAATATGTTCTACTTCTGTTAGGTCCATGCCATTTCTGTCCTTTATTGAGCCCATCTTTCTCAATACCATCTTGGTATTTCTAATTTTGAATGTTAGGTCCATGAATCAAGGCAAATTGGAAGCAGTGAAACAGGAGATGGCAAGAGTGAACAGTGACAATTTAGGAATCAGTGATCTAAAATGTACTGGAATGTGTGAATTTAACTCAATGACCACTTTATCTACTACTGTGGGCAAGAATTCCTTAGAAGAAATTGAGTAGCCACGATAGTCAACAAAAGAGTCCAAAATGCAGTATTTGGATGCAATCTCAAAAATGACAGAATGATTTCTGTTCATTTCCAAGCCAAACCATTCAATATCACAGTAATCCAAGTCTGTCCTGACCGGTAATGCTGAAGAAGCTGAAGTTGAACAGTTCCATGAAGACCTACAAGATCTTTTAGAACTAACACCCCAAAAAAGATGTCCTTTCCATTATAGGGGATGGGAATGCAAATGTAGGAAGTCAAGAACCAGGAATAACAGGCAAATTTGTCCTTGGGGTACAAAACAAAGCAGGGCAAAGGCTAACAGAGTTTTGCCAAGAGAACACACTGGTCACAGCCAGCAGCCTATTCCAACAACACGAGAAGACTCATGGACATTACCAGATGGTCAATACCAAAATCAGATTGATTATTTTCTTTGCAGCTAAAGATGGAGAATCTCTATACAGTAATCAAAAACAAGACCAGGAGCTGACTGTGGCTTAGATTATGAGCACCTTATTACCAAATTCAGACTTAAATTGAAGAAAGTAGGGAAAACCAGTAGACCATTCAGGTATGACCTAAATCAAATCCCTTATGACTATATAGTGGAAGTGAGAAACAGATTCAGGGATTAGATCTGATAGAGTGCCTGAAGAACTATAGATGGAGGTTTATGACATTGTACAGGAGGCAGGGATCAAGACCATCTCCAAGAAATAGAAACGCTAAAAGGAAAACCGGTTGTCTGAGGAGGCCTTACAAATAGCTGAGAAAAGAAGAGAAGGTAAAGGCAACAAAGAAAAGGAAAGATCCACCCATTTGAATGCAGAGTTCCAAAGAATAGCAAGGAAAAATAAGAAAGCCTTCCTCGGTGATCAATGCAAAGAAATAGAGGGAAACAATAGAATGGGAAAGACTAGATACCTCTTCAAGAAAAATTTGCATTAGTAATCCTTTTTACCCCTCAAGCCTTCCCACTTAATCAGCATCAGCCCCAAGCACCTTCTGTATTTTTGTTTTTTTTTTAATGCATAAAGTTATTTATCTTTTAATCAGTGCTTCTTCTCATACACTTTTCAAACTTAAATCTCACTTTTACACATTTGCCTATTTTTTTTTTTTCCTTTTAAGAGTCAAATTTGAATATCAAGTCCCTCACAAGTCCTCCCTGATTTGGTTTTGAAACCCTGACCTTTGAACTCTCAAAACCAAAACTACTGAAATAGCCAAACAGTTACACTGGAGACTGAAGTCAGGTTTTACAGTTTACTAGCTGTTCACGTCATCATAAATTAATTAATCAGGCTAATTGTGTAATCTAACATTTTTGTTAATCATATCTGTGCTTTAGTTTTCTTATTACAGAATGTGGAGATACTTTTATCTTCAGCATAGATTTACTGTGAGGAGTTAGTGTTATAATGAAAATATAGTTAGGTTTTACCTGGCCCAAAGTGCACAATAAATACAAACTGGTGTTATTATCATATTATCCTTTTTATTTTATTGATATGATCTGTTTGTGCTGGGTATCTCCAGATACCTTTACACCTTTCTCTCTCCTTGTCTTCTCTCTCTCTCCCTCTCTTTCTCTTCCCATGTTCAGTCTTTATACTTAGAAAATACTCAATAATACACATTTAATTGAACTGAATAAGAATATTCCTTAGCCTCAAAAAAACAAAATCACCAAAACTGGTAATCAGATGACTTCAGGAGGTTAACAATGGATTTTAAGTAAATATTAATTCTATTGATGATTGAATCAAAATGATTGAACAGTGTTGATACCCTACTAAGGTATACCGAAGGTTCATTTTTCATGGCTCTGCAAGTAAAAATTAAATGATGTTCTTTAGTAAAAATGTATGCCAATTTACATGATATTCATATTAGCCCCAAGAGGTAGAAAGTTACCTCCTCTAGATAGAAGACAGAACCAAAGCTCCCATCAGCTAAGGGGTTTCTCCAAAATCAAGCTAATAAATAACAGAGCTCGAAATTTACCCTGATCCCTGAATCTTAGGTTATTGTACCTGTTAGGTTGTTAGAATAGGAAAAAGGAGTCAAAAATGGTGGTGGCAAAAAGACAAAGGGAAAAAAGCCTGTGAAAATGGAGCAAAAGAAAACCCGTGGACTGGAGTGAAAACTTCACATGAAACAAACACACCCCCTTCTGGGCTAGCCCAATTTGCATAGGGCAGGCTCAGTGGGGAGGAGACAAATGAATAAGAGGAATCCAAAAGGGACTGGGGCCTCTTCTTTTGGGTCAGCCCACCCTCACACCTGGAAGGTGTACTCTCCTTTGCTTGCTGAATAAAACCGAGCTGTAATCGAGCTGTAACACTGGTCTGCTGTTTCAAATCTTTGCTGCAGCAAGACAGAACTGAGGAAATTACACACACCCCTGACACACCTATGTCAGACTGCAGCCGCTATCCCAAACCTGAATGCTAATCAATTATAGTCAGGCTTCTTTTCTCAGAATTTTGGTATAATAGAGATATAATTTGAGATATTGATGCTTGAGAAACACATATATTGTTAATTCTATTATAGTCAAGTGATGCATTTCATGCTGTTGTGATTATGTAGTCACATCTCAAATAAAAAGATAGGAAAATTTTAAATTTGTGCTTTATACACCCCAAAAAACACCACACTTTGAATATTTCCAATGCTGTAAATCACACTATCTCTAATGAGTATCTCCCCAATTCCCAGATTATTAACTATATCCCTAATGCTAGAATAACTTCAGAATTATATTCTTTTCTCACCCACCCATGAACATTTGATAATCAGACACCAGAACAACAACAACAACAAAAATGTCATCTTTATTTTTCTAAAGGTTTTGGAAATTCCAGTCTTTCACCAGCTATTAAGTTAAAAAGTAAAAAACACAGAAAATCCCTTAAAATGTAAGGCAGATTCTCACAAGATCAACCATGGTTCACTAAATCCTGCATATGTGTGCTTGCTCTCTAAGCAAGTTCCTTTCATAATTCTCCCTTTCCTGAGGATCCTCAGAATGTAATCCTGGGGAACGATTTGCACAGTTAGTGTCCCACCCCAGGAAAACTCAGTGCAACCTCATTACCTAGCTTACACACAGAAAATTTGACCAAGAAAATTTCATGAGACCATATTAAAGTCTTCTTAGCTCATAAATGTATGATATTTCAGAAAAGGCTTAGAACATAACCCTGAAATATTGCACTGTGTAGAAAAGTAAGGATTAAAGTCAGGGATTAAGATAGGTTCTCCCACCGAGGAGGTTATGATTTGAAGTTAGACAGGTGTGGCCAAAAATGCTTTTTAATGGTACCAGAAATGACTCAGTGATGTAGAGTTACCATTTTCAGTCCAAAGATCTGTAGAAAATTCTCAATTACATTTACTAATAAAACCATTCAATATATCATGGAAGAATAGGTTTGCTTGGCATTCTATGTATAGGATAAGGAATATATTTCAGATTTTTGTGACTTTTCATCTTCAGTTAGTTCTTTCCATGAAGAGTCTGAATCCCATTTAGCTTTTCATACAAAATAGCATTTTCAGATTACGCTTCTTGAATTACCCATTTACCTAAATAATTTAAACCTTTGAATTTTGCATATTTTTTAGAATTATTTTCCTCAAACTGGTTTTATATACTTAGAAAGTGTAAGTGTAGTTCAAATGACCAGGTAAGTTCCAGACATGGTCACTTTGATGCAATGATGCTTAGAAGACAGATTCTTAGCTTGTGGGTGTTTAATCAGGACATTAACTGTAATAATGCATTCAGTTTATATCTTTGGTTTTTGTTGTTTTATGAATATATTTCTAATCTCTAAACTCTGGATCTACTTTTTACGTTATGTATTTTTGACATATATACTATGTAACAGATGTGTCATTATACTACCTTCAAACATTACAATAAAGCAGCCTCTACATTTCCAAAATATGCTTTCATTTTCAGTCAGGTTTTCCAATGATTCTGTTTAATATTGATTTTTTAATAAAAATTAAGACACTGCCAAAGTGTGATTATAAAAAATAAAATATATTAATAATCTTATATATGTTCAAGAAAGGCAGTAGAATTTTTAAAAATATTTTAGTAAATAAATATATTAGTCTTCTGGCATAATGTCAAATATTAAACAAGGATTGTTAATATGGATTTTATTATATCACTGTCTTTCTATCACTTTAATGACTCATTATGAAAAGAGAAAAGTCACTAATTACTTGTTTATAGTTTTAGGACAATTTTGAGGTGACAGCTTTCAGTTTTTTCTTGAATTTTTTTTACACAGAAGAACTTTCTAAACTTTAATTGCCTATGAAAATCAGTAAATTACCATTAAATTATTTATTTTTTTTTTTCTGTAACACATAGTAGAAGATGTGGTTAAAAGGAGAAAACTCAGCCACTTGTTCTATTCATCACTTATGACTTCCTACTATAGTTATACTTCCTACTACAGTTATACTACAGTTAGACTTCCTTCTAGGTAGGAAAGACTTCAAGATCCTCCAGAGAAACAGAAGCAATAGGATATAAGCATTTATATAAAGAGATTTAGTATAAGTAATGGCTTATATGGGCTTCCCAGGTGGCACTAGTGGTAAAGAACCTGCCTGTCAATTCAGGAGACGTAAGAGATGCAGGTTTGATCCCTGAGTTGGGAAGATGGCCCTGGAGGAGGGAATGGCAAACCACTACAGCATTTATGCCTGGAAAATCCCACTGATGGAGGAGCCTGGTGGGCTACAGTCCAAAGGGTTGCAAAGATTCAGGCATCACTGAAGTGACAGTAAGAAGGCACACTATCTCATATAATTATGAGCCTGAGAAGTCACATATCTACAGGCAGCAGATCAAGGAAAGCCAGTGGTACAGTCTGAAGGCCTGAGAGCCAGAGAGCAGATGACGTAGATTCCAGGCCTGAGAACCAGCAATGGTGAGGGCAGGAGAAGATCAATGTTCCAGCTCAAGTGGCCAGGCAAAAAAAAAGGCAAATTCTCCCTTCCTCCATCCTTTCCTTCCCTTCAGGCCCTCAACGTTGAATGACATGCCCCCATATTGGATAAGGCAATCCACTTTGCTCAGTCTGTGGATTTAAATAAAATCTCTTCCAGAAAGACCCTTACAGATACACCCAGAAATAGTTTAAACCTGTATCTGGGCATCCTGTAATCCAGTAAACTTGGATCCAGTTAGTGCTTGAATGGGAGAGTAACCCACTCAAGGGGTGGGTATATGGACATATTTATAATGGACAACATACAGAGGATTTAAGAATGATGTCCTAGAAACTAAAATGTCTTACTAGCAGCTAACAAAGAAAAATGAAATCCAGAAATTGATATACTACTTCTTTAATAATGAAAATGATTTTGGACACTGGGCTTCAAATGAAACTAAAAATATGGACATAATTCAGCTACAAATAATATTCAGTTTAGCCATACTTTATGGTTTTTGCATATACTGAAAATATTTGAAAATAAACTTTTGGTTATTTAAACCTATTACTCCAATTTTCATGAAAGCTTTACTGATTTTGCCAGAGTTCACATTTAATTTATAGGTAAGATAGCTATAGGGAGAAAAAAGGAAATTTATGATGTCTTTATTCACTTCAGTAAGATGGTTATTATTTTATGGTACATTATATCAAAAATTATGTTTATACCATTTACTGTGTATGACTTCTAAGACCTCTGTAGTATCTCTGTGAGTGACAAACAGGCAAGGGTTACTATCGCTATTTTACAGATAAGAAAACAAAGACAATCAGAGCTCCTATTAATTGTCTAAATATTTTAACATCTGGGTTCTAAATGAAAAACCAACTTTTTTCACTGAAAGATCTTTGTGTATCACACTAAAATAATAATTCAATGTGAACTTTTATCTCTGTACGCTATACTCCTATGAAAACATCAAGTGACAAAAAATTGGCTAATAAGGTACTTTTTCCAGAATTCTGAACTTTGAGTAAGCAAAGCAAAGACAAAGGAAGAATCTGGGGATGATTCTGTATCTAGCAGGACACAGGAGGTCCACTGTTGGAGGTGCCCCAAGCAAATTGTTCCTGCAGATGATGTAGTCTGTACTCTCTGCTGCCTATCTTAGACTCGGAACATTTTCTGAGCCTTGTTCTCCAGATTTCTAGTAATGTTATGAGCTAGAATATAAAACTCTAGTAAACTGTACATCAGCTTAAGTTAAGAGGGGCTGATTTCTGAATTAGGCTACAATATCTTGACCAGGGCACCAGGAAAGCACAAAAGTGACCACTTCAGTAGTTGTCAAAATGGCACATTGAGGTACAAGGTGTTTGGGCTCCAGTTTGGAAATTTCTACCCAGTATCAGTACAAAATCTTGCCAAGGAATACACAGCCTTTCTGCATTCCTTCTACCATAAAAAATGATAGTTCTTGGCTTATCATCTCTAAGGTACACACCATATCCAACATTCTATAATTTTACGATTTCTTTTGGTTTGAAGACAGTGATCCAAAGGCAATGTGGATTAGAGGAAGCAGAAATGAACGTAGCCTTATAAACGATTTAACCCAACTGACAAGTCAGCTCGGAATTTTACTAGATTTTAGGTGCTTTCATCCATTCAATCTCTCTATTAAAGTATATGATAAACTCTCTTTTGAGAGTAATTTACATGTAGAGACTAGGTAGTTTTTTATATACCATTCTAGATATTCAAATAAAACTTGTCTTTCATATTACCAAAAAGAGACCAAAACATTGAAAACAGAAGCAGATCTATAGGTGACCCAGCTATTGAGTTTAGAAAACACAGTTTAAAAAAAAAAAAACAGTAATAAATATTTTCCAGAGAATAAATGACAAGATGGAAATACCACTAACTGCAATCTTTAAAAAATATATTAAATGGAATATCTAAAGGAAAATAAAAGAATCAATATAGTGAAAATGAGTATACTACCCAAAGCAATTTATAGATTCAACGCAATCCCTATCAAGCTACCAACAGTATTCTTCACAGAGCTAGAACAAATAATTTCACAATTTGTATGGAAATACAAAAAACCTCGAATAGCCAAAGCGATCTTGAGAAAGAAGAATGGAACTGGAAGAATCAACCTACCTGACTTCAGGCTCTACTACAAAGCCACAGTTATCAAGACAGTATGGTACTGGCACAAAGACAGAAATATTGATCAATGGAATAAAATAGAAAGCCCAGAGATAAATCCACGCACATATGGACACCTTATCTTCGACAAAGGAGGCAAGAATATACAATGGATTAAAGACAATCTCTTTAACAAGTGGTGCTGGGAAATCTGGTCAACCACTTGTAAAAGAATGAAACTGGACCACTTTCTAACACCATACACAAAAATAAACTCAAAATGGATTAAAGATCTCAACGTAAGACCAGAAACTATAAAACTCCTAGAGGAGAACATAGGCAAAACACTCTCCGACATACATCACAGCAGGATCCTCTATGACCCACCTCCCAGAATATTGGAAATAAAAACAAAAATAAACAAATGGGACCTAATTAACCTTAAAAGCTTCTGCACATCAAAGGAAACTATTAGCAAGGTGAAAAGACAGCCTTCAGAATGGGAGAAAATAATAGCAAATGAAGCAACCGACAAACAACTAATCTCAAAAATATACAAGCAACTCCTACAGCTCAACTCCAGAAAAATAAACGACCCAATCAAAAAATGGGCCAAAGAACTAAATAGACATTTCTCCAAAAAAGACATACAGATGGCTAACAAACACATGAAAAGATGCTCAACATCACTCATTATCAGAGAAATGCAAATCAAAACCACTATGAGGTACCATTTCACACCAGTCAGAATGGCTGCGATCCAAAAGTCTACAAATAATAAATGCTGGAGAGGGTGTGGAGAAAAGGGAACCCTCTTACACTGTTGGTGGGAATGCAAACTAGTACAGCCACTATGGAGAACAGTGTGGAGATTCCTTAAAAAACTGGAAATAGAACTGCCTTATGATCCAGCAACCCCACTGCTGGGCATACACACTGAGGAAACCAGAAGGGAAAGAGACACGTGTACCCCAATGTTCATCGCAGCACTGTTTATAATAGCCAAGACATGGAAGCAACCTAGATGTCCATCAGCAGATGAATGGATAAGAAAGCTGTGGTACATATACACAATGGAGTATTACTCAGCCATTAAAAAGAATACATTTGAATCAGTTCTAATGAGGTGGATGAAACTGGAGCCTATTATACAGAGTGAAGTAAGCCAGAAGGAAAAACATAAATACAGTATTCTAACGCATATATATGGAATTTAGAAAGATGGTAACAATAACCCTGTGTACGAGACAGCAAAAGAGACACTGATGTATAGAACAGTCTTATGGACTCTGTGGGAGAGGGAGAGGGTGGGAAGATTTGGGAGAATGACATTGTAACATGTAAAATATCATGTAAGAAACGAGTTGCCAGTCCAGGTTCGATCCACGATACTGGATGCTTGGGGCTAGTGCACTGGGACGACCCAGAGGGATGGTATGGGGAGGGAGGAGGGAGGAGGGTTCAGGATGGGGAACACATGTATACCTGGGGTGGATTCATTTTGATATTTGTCAAAACTAATACAATTATGTAAAGTTTAAAAATAAAATAAAATTTAAAAAAAAAAAAAAGGAAAATAAATGTAATTCAAAATAACTCAATGTATGGGTTTAGCTGTACATTTGACAAGCAGAAGAAAAAGTAAAGTGGAAAATGGGTCAGTAGAAAATAAGCAGGATAATAAGGACTGGAAGGCAGAAGGAGTGGAAAATGCAACAAACATTTGGGACAAAGTAAAAAGGCTTAGTAACCACATTTAAATTGAGTCCCAGAAAGGAATGTTGAAAGAGGAGAGGAAAGAAATAATAGATGAAAATTTTCCTCACAAATTAAGGATTCAAGAAGTACAGTAAACCTAAAAAAAAGGCTTTTTTTTTTTGTAAAATGGCTGTCAAACTATGACTAATAAAATATTGTGTGTGCACGCACACACACAGACACAGATACACACACTCTCATACATACATATAGAAATGAATTTCTTTAAAAATAGATTTGCTACATGGTATATCTACAGTATTTGAAAATACTGTGTGTCCACACATACTTATGTCCACACATAAGTCCACACCTACAAACAGATGTTTACAGAAGGAAGCTTTATTCATAGTTGCCAAAACTTGGAAACAGCCAAGGTATCCTTCAGTGAGTGAATGAATAAATGAATTGTGGCACACCTAGACAATAGAATATTATCCAACACTGACAATAAATGAGCTATCAAGCCATGAAAAGACATGGAGGAATCTAAAATGCCTTATTCTAAGTGAAAGAAGGGCTTCCCTGATGGCTCAGCTGGTAAAGAATCTGCCTGCAATTTGGGAGACCTGGGTTCTATCCCTGAGTTGGGAAGATCCACTGGAGGAGGGCATGGTAACCCTCTCCAATATTCTTACTGGAGAATCTTCATGGACAGAGGAGCCCAGGGGGCTACGGTTCATGGGGTCTCAAAGAGTCAGATATGACTGAGCAACTAAGCACACACAAGTGAAAGAAGCCAATCTGAAAAGGCTACCTACTATATGATTCTCACTCTATGACATTCTGGAAAAGGCAAAACTATGGAGACAGGGAAAAGACAAGCGGCTGCCAGGAGCTAGGGGAGAAGCAGGGATGAACAAGTGAAAGTGAAAGTCACTCACTCATGTTCAACTCTTTGCAACCCCATGGACTGTATGGACTGTATAGTCCATGGAATTCTCCAGGCCAGGATACTGGAGTGGGTAGCCTTTCCCTTCTCCAGGGGATCTTCCCAACTCAGGGATCGAACCCAGGTCTCCCACATTGCAGGCAGATTCTTTACCAGCTGAGCCACAAGGGAAGCCCAAAAATACCAGAGAGGGTAGCCTATCCCTTCTCCAGTGGATCTTCCCGACCCAGGAATCAAACCGGGGTCTCCTGCATTGCAGGATGATGAACAGGTGGAGCACAAAGAATGCAGAGGGCAGTGAAACCATTCTGCATATTAATACAATAACAACTACATGTCGTTGTATATTTAAAAAAGACTATCTGATTTCTCAACAGAAACAATGAAATCCAGAAAACAGCTGCATGACATTTGTAAAGTGGTGGAAAAATTTTGCCAAGTTAGAAATCTTTCTAGGGAAACAGTATATAGAATGATGGCAAAATAAAGGTGATTCTAGATAAATAAAAATCTGATTTTCATCAGCAGATCTACCCAAACAGAATTACTTAAGGATCTCTTCAGGCAGAAGTAAAAGGAATCTAAGTGTAAACATGAAAGTGTAAGAAAAAATAAAACATTAATATGTAGATGAATATAACAGAACAATGACTATAAAAAAGATACTAACATCTCTACAATGAATAAAATACACATGAGATTAAAATCATGACTACAATAAGCAAAAGGCAGGAGAGGTACAGATGTAATTACTATTATGAGTCCCTAGAGTTACCTACAAAGTAGTACAAGTACTATCTTATATTAGGACAAAACATGCCAAGGAAGGGCTTCCCTGGTGGTTCAGACGGTAAAGAATCTGCCTGCAATGCAGGAGACCCAGGTTCGATCCTTGGATAAGGAAGATCCCCTGGAGAAGGGAATGGCAACCCACTCCAATATTCTTGCCTGGGAAGTCCCATGGACATAGCCTGGCAGGCTACAGGCCACGGGGTCACAGAGAGTCAGACACACCTAAGCGACTATGCATACACGCATGCCAAGGATACAAGTTGCAATCTTTAGGCTAACCCCTAAAAACAATAGCTAAATAATATAAGTCTAACCAGCTAATTGAGATGAATAATGATAAAATAACAACAAATAAAACCTCAATTAATTGATCCAAAACCAGATGAGAACAGTGAAGTGAAAGTCGTTCAACCATGTCCAACTCTTTGCAACCCCATGGACTATGCAATCCATGGAATTCTCTAGGCCAGAATACTGGAGTGGGTAGACTTTCCCTTCTCTAGGGGATCTTCCCAACCCGGGGACTAAACCCAGGTCCCCCAAATTGCTGGCAGATTCTTTACCAGCTGAGCCACCAGGGAAGCCCAAGAATACTGGAGTGGGTAGCCTATCCCTTTTCAGCAGATCTTCCTGACCCAGGAATCTAACTGGGATCTCCTGCATTGCTGGTGGATTCCTTACCAGCTGAGCTACCAGGGAAGCCCAGCGATGTAATATTGTAAGATAAATAAGAAATGAAAAGAAAGATGGTAGATCAAAACCCAGTGTTTCAGTGATTACACAGAAATCAAATGGACTATTATAATTAAGTGAAAAATCTGTCAGGCATGATTAAAAAGAAATGTTCTTTATAAGAATCACAGAAAAGTTAAAGTAAAATGACTAAAATGTCAAAAAGGAAGGAAGAATGTCAAAGAAGTAGAATCAGATCCACTCAAATGACAAGGCCATTTCTGTGCTGTCTTGAGGTCCTGAGATGGGCTAGTCCTAAATTTGGGGAAGCAAGGGGAGGAACTTATCTCATAGATGAGAAGGAACTTCTATTTCATTACCCAGGAGAACACTTCTATCCATTTATAACCCACAACTTGTCTTCATTTGTCTGGTTGGGCAAAGGAAAGAACTCACGTTGCTCGGTCTCTGAGTTTTCCAATGACTTTGCAGTAAGCAGTTCTGCCAAAGATAGTGAGGGTGAAGGCTAGGGAGAGTGGTGATTCAGAAGCACATTTGACCACTGGTCCAAGCCACAGTCTTTAATTAGTTTTATTCTTAATGAAATCCATACACTGACCTCTATCTATCTGCTCTTAATGACTAATTTGTCAATTCGTTCAAAGCTCTGGAGTTTAAATCAGTTATCTCTGATTTAAGAATGGGATAAATGATTAACCTCCAACCTGCACATAATAAGTAGATGTGAAAGTTCTCAAGGAAAATGCACCTATTTTCAATTTTTATTTCAGTTCCCCAAACATACATTCATGTATACAGTAAAACATGCCTGCTCATTTATAAATGAAATAAGATTAAATTACTATCAAAAGCAACATGAATAAGAAAATAGACTGTTGGGCAGCTTGAGCAAGTGCCTATCAGTTCTGGTAGGGTCTGTTCCCCGCACTCTCTTGACGTCACTTAGGGGATTATCCTAGGGAGGATCTGAGGTACAAGACTGTGGAACAGCCTCCAATTTATTAACTGCCAGCACCTACTTTTTGACAGCCCACACTAGTGAAAGATGAACAAATATATGAATCTAGTTTCAAAATATAGGAGAGCCAGGGCTTTCCTGCTATATTCATCTTCTCAATTGGTCTGAGGCTAAAGAACTTAGATCATAATTTCTAGAAAGGTTCCCCAAATTTTGGAAAATAGACATTTTATCTTACTTTTTAAAATAAAGTATACCTAATGGAAACCATTTATGATTTTATTAGTAGTAGCACTTCTGACATTCTTTTCTCCCAGTTTCTTCATATTTTTTCCTATAATTGAGATTATCAATGTTAAATGACTCTTTAGACTCTGTATGCCTTTCTTAATTACAGTTGCTCTTTCTTTTAATGTTCGGCTTTTTAAAAGGCTTATTATTTATTATTATCAATCACTCACATTTAATAATGTACACAAAATTACCTTTACTCTTTTACATTTTGATACCTTAGACTTAATGATATGCAATTGTTTGATATTCCTTTTTGCAGAGATGTGTCACTGTTCTGAGTTAGAGCTATTTTGAACTAGCTTTTATCTTTCAGCATTTAAATGATCTAAGTCCTGTGTAGCTTGCTGTATTTTTCTTTATTATTTACTTTCTCCCATGTTAAAGTCATCTGTTGAAATTTCTGCTGCTTTTTTAAACTCCTACTCTTTGTTTTAAAATATTCAAGTCAGCGTTAGACTTCTTTATAACTCCCACACTCAAAGTACTGTTTTACATCTTACCTGAAAAAAACTTTAACAATAGTTTCACAGCCTGCTTTGAAATTCAAAAAATGATAGAAGTACATTTTAGGCAATATGAGCTGGGAAAGGCCTAAGGGAAAAAAACTAGTTTGGACCACATAATTATCAAGATCATTACTTTATCAATAAGAAAATTGAACCACAGAGAAGTGATCTGCGTGACTCAAGTTACACGGACTTTACTGTTCAGTGTTGTGATCAGAATTTGCTATGATCAGTACCAGGCTGGTACTAGTTTCATCATAACATATCATGGCTTGTGCTAGGTCATTGGTTGAATGCTTCTAAGAATATTGACAGTTTCTTACTAACTAACCATAATCAAAATAAAATTTATAGTTCTATTAACCAGAATAATCTAGAATGTACCCTTATGGCATTATGTGTAAATTTTAGTGTACAAATATTTACATAAATAAACATATATGTATGTATGTATGTATACATATATATTCATACACATGACATATATAATACATATTATATATAACCTGGATATATATTATGCATGTTTATATGTAGTATATATGGCATATAGCATGTATATAGTGGATAAAATATATAGTAGATACAGTATACAATATATAAGTACAGAGTATATAGTACTCAATACAGGAATTGGCCAAAATGTCTTATTTTTGTGATCATTACCTACTCCTTTACCGATAAAATATAATTAAATTAAAAAATCCAAGTTTGTTATTTTTTATGAATAAAAATTATAGGTAATGAAGGTATTAATAAACATGAATTGTCATAACACAGATCCTTAAGTGGCAGCTGAATTTTTACTGATTCCAGGAATGTGAATAGAAAGTTTGATAGTTAACTCTCTTCCCTCCACTCCAAAGAGATTTACTGTTCTTTTAAATATAAAACACGAAGGAAATTCCAGTTAATGGGCTTGTTCATATTTGTTGATTCAATGTTATGTTTTGACTGACCTGGTGCTCAATGAAAGATACAGTAATGGTAGAAGACATAACTAAGCTAAAATTCAGGATGCTTGAACACAACCTATGAGCCAAAACATGGTGAAAGATGAAGCTGTATAAGCAGCCAAGCACAAGAACATGAAGCAATTAGGAAGATTATGACTTTTACCCTGAGTAAAAATGTTAGAGACTGAAGGATTTTATGCCAGGAAGCAATACCACCCCCTTTTCATCCTATGAAAATAGAAATCTTTCTAACACAATCTGATCATGCCAGCCTTCTATTTAAAATTTTCAATGATTCCCCACCAGAAGCAGCTGCAATTTATTTTTTCATTCATTATCTCCTACCACTTTTGATTTAGACATTAAATCTAGACATTTTGAAATTTCACAAACAGAATAACTGTTTCCATATCCATCACTAGGATCATGTGATTTCTTTAGAAGAATGTCCCATCATCTCACTCTCAATGTCTATTTCCTCTTACCTCCAGTCTTCAGCCCGAAATTCTTCCAAAACATGTATTGGGTAAATCTAAATCTCCTCTTACCATCCTGGACCAAGGACAACTGCACACATTTCCAACATCAACCCAAAATATGCTGGCTTCTCTTTCCTTTAGGATTACTAAGACTTTACATTTGAATCTCATAACACTTATCTGACTGTATTATGTATTCACACAGTTTTTCCTTTACTGGATTCAACAGGAGCTGTGACTTATGCATCACTGTAACCTTAGCATATAACATATGTTGGCATTTAATAAATGTTTGTTAAGGAAAAGAAGGAATGGATGAATTTACTGTGAAGTAGAGGAAGATTGATGAAGACTAAGGATGTCTATCTGGTTTATCAGATGAAAGTCTTTGAGAAAACTGAAGGAAGTGTGAATCTGAATAAAATAAGAGATGTCAGAAAATACAGCAATAGTAATTCAAATAAAATTCTCCATTCCTAAGTAACGATTCTGTACTGAACCTTAATCTTCCTCAACCAGAGTTAAAAATGGATGATGGAGGCACAAGGGAAATTCTCTAATATTTTAACAGAGGTTTCTGATTGACTTCTCCCTTAACTGTGAATACTGCCTAATAACAACATCAAAATACATGAAAAAAAAACCTTGGCAATTGAAAAATATTTCACAATACCATCAGCCAACTGATTAAGGCAGCTTGAATTCAGTGGAGATGGATAACAGGGTGAAATCACTTAACTGTTACACTTATACAATAGTATACTAGATCAAGATGTCAGCTGCTGCTGCTGCTGCTGCTGCTGCTGCTAAGTCGCTTCAGTTGTGTCCAACTCTGTGCGACCCCATAGACGGCAGCCCACCAGGCTCCCCCGTCCCTGGGATTCTCCAGGCAAGAACACTAGAGTGGGTTGCCATTTCCTTCTCCAATGCATGAAAGTGAAAAGTGAAAGTGAAGTTGCTCAGTCGTGTCTGACTCTTCACGGCCCCATGGACTGCAGCCTACCAGTCTCCTCTGTCCATGGGATTTTCCAGGCAAGAGTACTGGAGTGGGTTGCCATTGCCTTCTCCAAAGATGTCAGCAAATTTTGTAAAATAATGAGATGCCCATACTTCTTTCTTGAAAAAAAATTTTTTTTGTTAAAAAAGAATTTGATTTTGCCCCAAAAGATATTTGCCCTGAAATTCTAGAAGGTAATCTCTAAACTCTTAGAATGTCATGCCTGACCATAGAGTCTTTGTTCAGGGTTGGGGCTGGTCATGCTAGAAAAAAACAGTAATATGATTGAGGGTGGGGGCTTTGGATCACACAGTATCAGCTGACCTGGAGACTGAGATGAACCCAGTGGACAATAAATCAATTAATATTGCACACTTGGTAGAGACTCAGTAAAAACTCTAGAGTCAAGGCTAAGATTAGCTTACCTGGTTGGCAACACTCCAAGCATATCATCATATACTGATGTCTTGTGAGTAATGCATTCATGACTCTGGAGGGAGAACAATAGAAGCTCCATGTTAGGTGTCTGCTCTTTGCACATCTTCTCTTTGCTAATTTTCTTCTGTATCCTTTGCACAGTATATTGATAAATATAACAGCTTTCAGTGAGTTCTGCATATCTTTCTAGCAAATTACTGAAACTGAGAGTTGTTTAGGGAAATCCCCTTGAGCCTACAATTTGCATCGTATGTCAAAGCACTTGTGTGGACTGTTTCCCCATTTGCAGAATTATCTAAAATTTCCACAACTTTCAAATACTTCCTACACTACTCCTATTCTGGGCCCCCATCTATTGTTGTTGTTGTACTCTCTGACCTTACCTCAAGTGCAAAGTATAAGCTAACAAACTTTATTTAGAAGAAATGAAGAAGAAAGCCCACTACTGCTCTGAGTGTGTGTATTGGTTTTCTATTGCTGAGTAACAAACTGCTACACAATAGGAGGTTGAAACACACTCAGACATTAGTTTACAGATCTATAGGTCAGAGGTCCTACAGGCCTAATGGGATTCTTTGCTTGCGGGTCTCACAAGGCCAAATCAAGGTATCTGCTGGGCGGGGTTCTTATCTGAAGCATCTTGGGAAGAATCTTTTTCCAAGCTCATCTCAGGTGTTATCAAAATCTAGTGCTTACCCCAATGTTTATCGCAGCACTGTTTATAATAGCCAGGACATGGAAGCAACCTAGATGCCCATCAGCAGATGAATGGATAAGAAAGCTGTGGTACATATACACAATGGAGTATTACTCAGCCATTAAAAAGAATACATTTGAATCAGTTCTAATGAGCTGGATGAAACTGGAGCCTATTATACAGAGTGAAGTAAGCCAGAAGGAAAAACACCAATACAGTATACTAATGCATATATATGGAATTTAGAAAGATGGTAACAATAACCCTGTGTACGAGACAGCAATAGAGACAGTGATGTATAGAACAGTCTTATGGACTCTGTGGGAGAGGGAGAGGGTGGGAAGACTTGAGAGAATGGCATTGAAACATGTAAAATATCATGTATGAAACGAGATGCCAGTCCAGGTTCGATGCACGATACTGGATGCTTGGGGCTAGTGCACTGGGACGACCCAGAGGGATGGTATGGGGAGGGAGGAGGAGGAGGGTTCAGGATGGGGAGCACATGTATACCTGTGGTGGATTCATTTTGATATTTGGCAAAACTAATACAATTATGTAAAGTTTAAAAATTAATAAAATTAAAAAAAAAATCTAGTGCTTAAAGATGTAGGTTAAATATATCCTTCCCTTGGAAGTTGTCAGCTGGGAGCCATTTTCAGCTTCTACAGATGACATTCTCGCACATATGACTGTCACCTTCAAGTCAGCAATGCTACTTCAGGTCCTACTTTAAATCTCCCTCAATCTCCCTTTGGCCATCGGTCAAAGAAAACTCTTCTAAAGGGCCCACATGATTACCTGTACCTGCTACTCTCCCTTTTGATTCAACTCACAGTCAACTGACTAATTACCTTAATTATATGTGCAAAATCCCTTTTGCCATTTAAAGTGACATAATCACAAAGGAGTTATCACATTCACAGTCTCGGGGATTAGGAAAGGCATTATTGGGAACCACAGGTTACTTGTGCAGAAATTTGAACTGACAAACATTTCTTTTGTTTATTGAGATTCTGGGAGACACTGAGTTACAGTGGTGTACTATAATAAGCACAGTTTTGTTACATGCACACTTGTTATTACAGTGTGGTCTCTGTGCATGAAGAAAATTGTAGGGGATAACTGAGCTCTGTGAGGCAGGGTTTTCCACAAGCAGAAGTTAATAATGAACCTTGAGAAATTAACCTGATCCTTAGTGTATCATGGTCAATTTCTTATAAAGCTGTCAGGTCTCTTTCAGTGCTTTAGTCTTATTGAAAATGATACAATTTCATCTATAGCTGTCAAGATTGGGACCTTCAAAGGGCACTGTAACAACTGAACCCTTTACACCTAACTATATCTCTATGATGTTTCTAAAAGGAAGAGAGCCACTTGGACAACAATCAAAAATAAAATGTTACTGTAAAAGATGTTCATATTTTTTTCTTATGGGAATTCCAGATTCACTACATATGAGTTACACTCACATAAAATTCACTACATGTGAATTTTAACCAGTTCACAACTGGTTATAATTTGCTTGTTAGTAAGAACCAAAAATAAAATTGAAACCTAAGATCATCCTCAATCCAAATGTTACAATCAATTAATAAATCACTCACTGTCAAGCTCTTTCATGGAAAATCTGTCATCACTTTTAGCTACAAAAATGAAGCACAAAGTCCACCCTGACATAAACAGAGGCACTCGACAGAGTGGTGAGCACTTCCGTTTCTTGAAATGCACTCCTTGTACACATAAGGTTGTGAATATTCCTCAAATCAGAAAAAAACAACAACAAACACATAGTTTAAATTCAATATTCAAAGGAATTCACATATTTGTGAGAGGTTGCATGATTCCAAAGTTGAAAAAGAATTTTTCTATAACATATAATTTAGTTATCCCCTTGGAATTCTGCAGCTTGATTTATATTGATACATTGAAGCTGTGAAATTAAATGCACATATTCTTACAATGAGGAAACTAAGAGATAGGAAGACTACCTAGATAATTTTTAGCAAGATTCATTGGCAGACCTCAGATCAAACACTGCTAAAAACTCCCTTTTTTTTGCCATGTCAAACTACACCTCATTTCACAATAAAATTTTCCTTTCAAATTAATCATATAGAAATGTCTCTCAAAGTCTAATCTCAAGGCCTCAACCAGTTGTTTAAAACCGTGTCTTAGCTTTACGTACAATGTACTGAATCAGAAAGTCTGAAACTGTTACCATAATAAGCATGTTTGTAAGTTTTTTGTAGGTAAAGTTTAAGAAATATTGCCTTTAGAAACATAAGTCATTAACTTGTTTACTCATTGTACTACAGTAAAAAGATCCCTGTTTGAGCTCACTTATTCCTCAATGATTCTACAATTATCCCAAATTTCCTTTCATAATTTTGAATGAAAATCAGCTTGTATTTCATCGATTTAAAGATAACTATTCTGAAATTCTTAGTAAATCTGACAAAATTGAATGCATTCTGCATCCCATTGATTAGGGCATCCTATGCAGTATAAGCAAGATTTTCAAACAATGTATAAACTATTTTAAAATCTGTGTTTTCTTATTTTTAACTATCATAATATTGAAGATTATAATTGCTTGTATTCTGAAGTTACAATTTCTTTAGCAACAATTCAGTATATGAGAAATCTGAACCCTGGTTAAAAATCTATTTTTAATCTATATAATTTTTTTCAGGCCTAATCATAAGCAATAATTATCTGTCAGGCCACTTGGGGGAAAGTTGCCCTCCCCACACCAGGTTTGATGCACAGCAGTCTCTAAAGGGAGTTGCAGTCAAGGAAACAGTCCCCCTAGCCTTCACTCCTTCACGTATTTCCATGTCTAGCTGAGGCGCCTTCATTCCCAGGTCTATATATCTGAAGCAATAGGCAAACATCTTCCTGGCAGCTCCTGAGGCTCATTACTGGGAAGGATGCAGAAACCTTAAACTTTCCCCGACCCTAACTCAGCATCCAATACTTTTCCATTCCTACCTCTTCCCCTGCCAACATGCTATATAGCCCACAGAACTGCTGGAGTCTTTTGTTCACGGCTTCCTCAAAATAAGAGGACCCACCACATCTGTGCTAATCTACCTGACCCTTGATGGGTGTGCCATTCAATAGGGGACAATGAAATCGGCGTTTCTTCCAGTTCTTTATATTGATAACTCTGGCTTATACCGCCATAGTAAGTAATGACTGACTGAATCCTTTCATTTATGGCTTGCGGCTTTAATTGGCGACTCTTGACACCTGGAAGCTCAGTTCTCTCTCTGATCACCTGAGCTCCTGACAGTATACAGTCATACTCTCTTTTTAAGAGATCATCCTCTTTGGTTTTGTTCGTAATAAGTACTAATTATCTGTCTCTAATTCTAGGACACCAATTTTCTCCTGGCCTGGGTACCAGTTCTTGGCCCTTCAAATTCTGATTGGAATCGGCACTACTGGGTCTCTAGCTCTCGAGCCTTCAAATTACATCATAGGCTTTTTCTTAATCTATTAGCAGTGGGCAGATGGTGGGGCTTTTCAGCTTCCACAGTCAAGTGAGCCAGTACCTTATAATAAATCTTTTCAGATAGATATGTGATAGACAGAGCTAGAGATCTCCTATTGGTTCTATTTCTCTGGAAAACCCTGACTAATACAGACCCTTTAGTGATAATTCACCATCAGCCTTTCATTAATAATATTTAGTACACCAAAGCACTGCATATTGAACATTGACATTAAAATTTTGCTGACTGGTAGTTCCCTGTTTCAACTCTGATATATAAAGAGCTGAAAATGTTTATTGCCATCTGTTATGAGCCAAATTGCATACATTCAAGATTCATATGTCGAAATTCTAACTCTTGGTACCTCAAAATGCAACTGTAGTTGGAGACATGGTAACTAGGATAAAATAAGATCACCAGGACCTAATCCAGTGTGACCAGCTGGTGTCCTTATAAGAAGAGGAAATTACAGATAAACACCAAGGGGAGACCATGTGAAAACATGGAGAAGACAGAGATGGTCATCTATAATCTGAGGAGGAAGGCCTCGGAAGAAATCCACCCAGCTGATACCTTGACTTCTAGACTCCAGAACTGGGAGAAAATAAATCTGGCTTGTTTAAGGCACCAAGTCTGTGATGTTTTGTCGTGGCTGCTCTAGCAAATCCGTACACCATCCTTACAGAAAGAAAGCTGGACAAACTGAAACTCAATGAAGTTTCTCAGACCTATCAAAAAAGTGAGATTGTAGGGAAAACTGCAACCTGAAATCTAGAAAGTTAGAAGACTCCAGAGTCAGAGCTGATATCTGCTTACACAGAGCAGAAGCTGTTAGAGCCTTAGACTATTTGAAATACTGAAACAGCAATTTTGCCAAATTGCTTGAGGCTTAATGTGACCTACGATGACAATGAGAAACTCTTGGGAGCCATAGTCTTAGCTCTCTTGCCACACCACACACACACACACACACACACACTTAGCTCCCAAATACACACTTTACTGGGCTTTACAGACATAAACTGTCCAGGTTTTCAAGAGCAGGCTGTGCATACTGGCTTACTTCCAGAGTCTACTGTGGAAAGGGACAAAAAGGAGTCACTTTACAGTAAAGAAACTTGACAAAACTATCTCAGTGAGATAACATCAACAGTGATGCCTTGTTATGGTATATACTTTTGACATGTGGTGGTGAGAATGGAACTTTACCTGTGTGGCTTTCTCCCAAAAATTAGCCTGAGTCTAATTATGGGGGTGGGGGGGAAGGATTTCTGAGCAGTAATCCTCAAAACTGTCAAAATCACTGAAGACAGAATAAATCCTGAGAAAATATCATAGCCAAGAGGAGCCTAAGAAGACCCAGTTACTAAATGCAATTTTATATCCTGAATGATATTCAGGAATAGAAAGATAATATTGGAGAAAAATTAAGAAAATGAGAGTAAAATATGGACTTTAATTCGTTTTTAAAAGCCATTTGCTTGATACTTGCTCAGGATTGTATATTTAAATATCATGTTAATATTGATATACCATATATGTACATACATGTATATGTATATATACATATATATCTTATGGGCTTCCCTGGTGGTTCAGTGGTAAAGAATCCACCTGCCAAAGCAGGAGACACACGTTCCATCCCTTGGATGAGGAAGATCCCCTGGAGAAAGAAATGGCAACTCCAGTATTCTTGCCTGGGAAAACCCATGGACAGAGGAGCCTGGTAGGCTATTGTCATGGGAGATCACAAAACAGTCAGACATGACTTAGTAACTAAGCAAACACCACTATATAACTTATACTAGAGGCAATGAATACCTAGACTGTTCACCTACAGACATACACACATCAAAAATAAATCCAAACAACTTCACCAGGCAGGCTGTGGTCATTCAGGATGCCGTGTTGGCTCTCCTAAGGTAGAGCCAGCCGCCAGAGAATGGCAACCACAGAGGCACAGAAGAATGAAAGAATAACCTATTTCTGCCATGACCATCATCACCACAGTGCAACAGGCACCTCTAGGTCAGCACCAATCTCCAATAAAAACTTCATGGCAAAGCCGAACTTACGTGGCACCAGTCCCCTCCGGGTGAGCATTGCAGCAGCGAGTCCTCTGAGATGCTGGCGACACAAGCCTCAGGATGGTCTCCCTGCCAGCCAAGCACTGAACCATGACCCGTGGGAGCAGCTCTAGGAGCTGAAGCAGGTCAAAAAAGCAGGCAGCGACAGCGCGGTCATCGCACTGAGTGTGGGCACAGGTGGGCAGCCGTGGGTGGAGGGTGTCCAGACCAGCGGCCAGAGCCCTCTTCCTACTGGGAGTGTCCACTGCACGGTGAGCACAGGATACATTGCCTCTTGAGATGCTTGGAGAGCATCCTCTTCGTGCGTAGAGGGCCCTAGGGTTGCATTTCACTCCTCAGCACAGAAAACGCAAAACCCAGGTGGCCTTAAAACTCCTTAATTTAGACAGAAGTCATACTTGAGCAAAACCGCAAGACAAAGCCAGGCTCAGGCCCCACCTGCGCTCAAGTTAGCGCCGAGTGAAACCTCCTGGTCCTTCCCGGTAGGGGAGGACACGCCTGGTGCCCGCAGACATGCCGGGCCTGGGCAGGGGCCCACACGCTGCCCAGAGCTGGGGACCAGACCATACATTGTGGCTCCTATGTGAAATTAGAATACTTGAGGTGTGCTTTCTTCACAAAATAATGGAATCTTAAATATTTCAGGTCACTCCATTTCTACAGTGGGAATTTTGGAATCATACAGGACCTTTTGTGTGGATTCAGTTAGGGAAAAGCAAGAAGGTTGTTTGTTTTCATCCTGAGGAATGATTGACTTCTGTCTGTCCAGATGAAGTCAGATGGAGCCACATGGTGATATATGCAAATTTTCCTGTTAGAGCAGCTGCCTGATGAATTTAACCCACCTCTACTTCCGGGTGTGGGACAGTCAGACGGACACCAAAGGGATGCTGATGAAAAGAACTACTGGCCCATGCAGCTGCATGTACCTATTTCTCTTTCTTGCTTCTTTTGCTGTTTGTTTCTTGGTGCTGACCTTGTCCCTCAAATAATTTTCCACTCCAAGTAAAACAAGTCTTCTATGTATTGTGTATATTTAAAAGGACAGCACTATTACTACTTCCTTTGGGGGTGGGGGGAGGAAGGGTCAATCTTTCATCGCACACCCTTATCAAACCAATGTCACTGATTTCTCCATGGCACATTCGCTATTTAAGGTGCCAGCGTCACCAGCCCTAGGCATCCTCTGATCAGCTGGCTGCAGGATGATGCTGTGTGAGAATGCTGCGATTTGCCCCACTTGCAGCAAGAGCAGCTGCTGTGAGAAGCAGAAGCTACCTGTTACTACAAGAATCTTGGAAGCAAGCACCTTTCTCTCGAGAACACTGGAAACACCTGGGTCATTTCATGATCTTCAGTAGGAAATTCTGCTTACCCTTTCAGAACTGAATCCAGCACTAAAGGCTGAAGTCTCTTCTACAAATAACAAAAAAGGAAAAAGAAGCAAAGGTGAGAGATGGAGAAGTAGGAGGTCTTCCTGGCCTCAGCTCATGCTCCTTCAGAAGAAAACCACTCACCTTTCCAGAGTGTTACAGGGATCACGGCTAAGCAGCCATGCCAATAGATAGAGAGCTTTGGCCTTACTGTGAATTTCTAAATGTCATTATCATAATATTATTTATTTAAATGTGGTTCAGATCAGTTAATTTTAGTCACTCAGTCATGTACTGACTTGTTCTGACCCTCAGTCATGTGTGGCTCTTTCATGACTGTAGCATACCAGGCTTCCCTGTTCGTCACCGACAAACAGAATTTGCTCAAATTCATGTCCATCAAGCTCGTGATACCATCCAACCATCTCACCCTCTGTCTTCCCCTTCTCCTCCTGCCTTCAATCATTCCCAGCATTATGGTCTTTCCCAACAAGTCAGTTCTTTACATCAGGTGACCAAAGTATTGGAGTTTCAGCTTCAGCATCAGTCCTTTCAATGAATATGAAGGACTGATTTCCTTTAGGATGGACTGGTTCGGTCTCCAGGCTGTCCAAGGGACTCTCCAGAGTTCTCCACCATAGTTCAAAAGGATCAATTCTTTGGTGCTCAGCTTTCTTTATAGTCCAACTCTCACACCCATACATGACTACTGGAAAAACTACAGTTTGGCTAGACACATCTTTGTTGGCAAAGTAATGTCTCTGCTTTTAATATGCTCTCTAAGATGGTCATAGCTTTTCTTCCAAGGAGCAAGTGTCTTTTAATTTCATGGCTGCAGTCACCATCTGCAGTGATTTTGGAGCAACAAAAAATAAAGTCTCTCACTGTTTCCACTGTTTCCCATCTATTTGCAATGAAGTGATGGGACTGGATGCCATGATTTTAGTTTTCTGAAGGTTGAGTTTTAAGCCAACTTTTCCACTCTTCTCCTTCACTTTCATCAAGAGGCCTCTTAGTTCTTCTTCACCTTCTGCCATAAGGGTGGTGTCATCTGTATATCTGAGGTTATTGATATTTCTCCTGGAAACCTTGATTCCAGCTTGTGCTTCATCCAGCCTGGCATTTTGCATGATGTACTCTAAATATAAGTTAAATAAGCAGGGTGATAATATACAGCCTTGACGTACTCCTTTCCCGATTTGGAACCAGTCTGTTGTTCCATGCCCAGTTCTAACTGTTGCTTCCTGACCTGCATATAGATTTCTCAGGAGGTAGTTCAGTTGGTTTGGTATTCCCATCTCTTTAAGAATGTT
Source organism: Bos taurus (assembly GCF_002263795.3). Classification (NCBI taxonomy): domain Eukaryota; kingdom Metazoa; phylum Chordata; class Mammalia; order Artiodactyla; family Bovidae; genus Bos; species Bos taurus. Next base: position 47,145,095 of record NC_037333.1, on the reverse strand, counting down.
CCACAATGTACTGTGATCCACACAGTCAAAGGCTTTGGCATAGTCAATAAAACAGAAGTAGATGTTTTTTCTGGAACTCCCTTACTTTTTCAATGACACAATGGATGTTAGCAATTTGATCTCTGCCTCCTCTGACTTTTCTAAATCCAACTTGAACATCAAGAAGTTCACAGTTCACGTACTGTGAAGCCTGGCTTGGAGAATTTTGAGCATTACTTTACTAGCATGTGAGATGAGTGCAATTGTGCGGTAGTTTGAGCATTCTTTGGTATTGCCTTTCTTTGGGATTGGAATGAAAACTGACCTTTTCCAGTCCTGTGGCCACTGCTGAGTTTTCCAAATTTGCTGGCATATTGAGTGCAGCACTTTCACAGCATCATCTTTAAGGATTTGAAATATCTCAACTGGAATTCCATCACCTCCACTAGCTTTGTTTATAGTGATGTTTCCTAAGGCTCACTTGGCTTTGCATTCCAGGATGTCTGGCTCTAAATGAGTGATCACACCATCATGATTATCTGGGTCATGAAGATTTTTTTGTATAGCTCTGTGTATTCTTGCCACCTCTTCTTAATATCTTTTGCTTCTGTTCAGTCCATACTGTTTCTGTCCTTTATTGTGCCCATCTTTGCGTGAAATGTTCCCTTGGTATCTCTAATAATCTTGAAGAGATCTCTAGTCTTTCCCATTCTATTGTTTTCCTCTATTTCTTTACATTGATCACTGAGGAAGTCTTTTTTATTTCTTCTTGCTATTCTTTGAAGCTATGCATTCAAATGGGTATATCTTTCCTTTTCTCCTTTGCCTTTAGCTTCTCTTCTTTTCATAGCTATTTGTAAGGCCTCCTCAGACAACCATTTTGCCTTTTTGCATTTCTTTTTCTTGGGGATGGTCTTGATCTTTGTACTGCCTCCTGTACAATGTCATGAACATCTTTTCATAGTTCTTCAGGGACTCGGTCTATCAGATCTAATCCCTTGAATCTATTTGTCACTTCAACTGTATAATCGTAAGGGATTTGATTTAGTTCATACCTGAATGGTCTAGTGGTTTTCCCTACTTTCTTCAATTTAAGTCTGAATTTGGTGATAAGGTGCTCATGATCTGAGCCACAGTCAGCTCCCAGTCTTGTTTTTGCTGACTGTATAGAGCTTCTCCATATTTGGCTGCAAAGAATACAATCAATCAAATTTTGGTACTGACCATCTGGTGATGTCCATGTGTAGAGTCTTCTCTTGTGTTGTTGAAAGAGGGTGTTGCTATGACTAGTGCGTTCTCTTGGCAAAAGTCTGTTAGCCTTTGTCCTGCTTCTTTTTGTACTCCAAATCCAAATTTGCCTGTTACTCCAGGTATCTCTTGACTTCCTACTTTTGCATTCCAGTCCTCTATGATAAAAAGACATCTTTTTGGGGTGTTAGTTCTAGAATGTCTTGCAGGTCTTCATGGAACCGTTCAACTTCAGCTTCTTCAGCATTACTGGTTGGGGCATAGACTTGGATTACTGTGATATTGAATGGTTATTACCATTCATTACTGTGATATTGAATTGATGTTTCAACTACTATGATATCTGTACAAATTACAATATTTGTATCAATGTTGATATTTAATCAATATTGTATCAATTAGTGTGATATTGAATTGGTATTGAATGATATTAAAGGTTGTTAATTGGTGTTTAATGTTTTTTAACATAGGAAAAAAAGTCTTTATTTTTTCCAGTGGATTGAAATGATTCAGGATGGTATATTTAGGCAAATTTAAAACATTTATTATTTACTTAAAGACCAGATATGGTAAATTTAAGTACTGTGTGTCAGATCACTGTATGGAGCTGTCACAATGTTACTGCAGATAATGCATAAAAATTATGAAATTACTGCAAGAATAAATAAATAGAATAAATCCAAGAAGTACCAAAAGATATAAAGTGTATAAACAGAAAAGGAATAGCTTTCATCCCCTCTTGCCTTGCCCCTGTTCTCACTATTTTGTGTTTTGTATATCTCTTCAGCATTTTTATACAAGAATTTATATACACATCTTTTAAATTTTTAATCAAATTGTACAATACATATTGTTTTGAAACTTGCTTTAATTTGCTTAAAATAAAAGGTAAATTTGTTTGTCATTCCCCTAGTTGTTGAGTGTATGCAGGATGAAGAATATGTTTTCTTCATTTTTGTAAACTTAACTCTTACAACAGTGTAGTAGGCAATCAGTAAATATTTGTTAAATGAGTAAATGGGTAATATAATTTTCTCAAAGTATAACTCACTGATCATTTAAATAATGTCATGAGAGATGCTAAATTATTTTGAAGCAGGAAAACTGTAAATTAGAACTTTTCAAAAGTTAAGGTTGTTTTTGTTTTGGTATATTTCAATTTTTAGAGTTAAATATCTGGAAACATAAATGAGATAAAGTAGCCACCAAGCAAATGAGAACTCTGAAGCATTTTGCTTGTTTTTTTTTTTTTTTTTTTTTCACTTTTGCATTATTATCTGGGGACTACATTTTACACTTCATGCAGAGAAGGAACATAGGGATTTTTAAAATAGTATTTAGGTATAATCTTCACATTAAATCTAGGTGGAATTCCATGGAATGTGAAAATTTAGCATTCTTATAACATTTCCTCAATTTCCCAGTTATACATATATTCATATAGTTTTCTCAAACTTCTTGATATGGGTGTTCTGCCCATTGCACAGAATATACCCAGATGTGAAATTCAACACCTACTTCATACTCCACAAAACAATGCCTATGCCACATAGGAACAAATGCCAGAAATTAAAGAAGATATCAAGTAGCAAAGAAAGGCAGGTTTAACTTGGTATCCACAAATATCCTGAAGTGTGAACTGAAGTTATCAGAATAGAAAACTAGCTAGCTATGAGGAGAGAAAGGGGTGTTAGTCATTAAGTTATGTCCAGGCCTTGTGACCACATGGACTGTAGCCCACCAGGCTCCTCTGTCCATTGAGTTCTCCAGGCAAGAATACTGGAATGGACTGCCATTTCCTTCTCCAGGAGGTCTTCTTGACCCAGGGATCGTACCCCTGTCTCCTGCACTGAAGGAAGATTCTTTACTATCTGAGCCACCGAGGAAGTCCAGAGAAAGAGGACAATGAGCCAAATGGCAGGAGACCATACATCTTGTGAATAACAGGGACCTATTGGCAGACAAAGAAAAGCAGGAACCACCAGACTTACCGGAAACCACACATTTGGGGGTGACGGGGGTCCTGGAGGCAGACAAAGAGAGGAGGGAAAGGCAGGACTCTCCAGATGCTGAGTGTAACCTTTTGCTCATTATGCCCTCATTACAATACACTTAGTCTTGCAGAAAAGAAGTTCCTATCATGCACTGATGCCATGACACTTTCCATCAAGGCTAAATAAACACAAAGTCCCTTTTGGCCTTGGTAAAGTGGAGCTGGGAGGAAAGTCAGGGAATACACTCCAAATCCCTCCCTTCTCAATGAATATTCCACCTACTCATTTCTACCTATACACCCCATATAACCAGCTTGCCAAAGAAACTCAGGGCAGCCATTCATCTGAGCCTACTCCTCTCCCCTTGAGAGTGTGCTATTACCTAATAAATCCTCACTTTGCTTTCTTGTTTTCTATATCCAGTCTCTGAAATCTTCCTGCAATGAGCTGAGAACCAACCACTCTCTAGTAACAAAGTCATGATTCTTAAGTTGTCTCTTGAGTTTTTCATTCAGTGCATTGAGTGCAAAGGAGAGCAAAGATTTTCAGCTTCCCTCAGTCTTGCTCCCTTTTCCACCCAACAAAAATTTCATTCTTGGGATAAAACACTTTATCTCTTGTGTCCAAAGCAGACACAAACATGTCTCTTTTGCAACTGGCCCCAGTCAACACAGTCTTTGAGGTCCTTCCTAGCTGCTACATTATAATAATGAGTATCAAAGCACTTTTTTTCAAATAAAGTTCCCTAATTGAGAGGAAGTTGTTAAAATAATTATAAAATAATAAAACTGTCACTGCATCATTATACCAAAAACAATAAAGGCATTAGGTAATGTTAATTTAGGGGAAAATTCAAGAAGTAAATAGAGAAATTCTAACTATAATCAATGTAAAAATGTTCCAGTTGCATCTTGTTATATTTGATAGAATCATACTATAAATGGAAATTCTAGAAGTAAGCCAATAAAAGGAAGAATGCCCTAACAAGGATGTTGAGCCAAAAACAGAATGGGTTGTCTTGAAAAGTACTAAACTCCATAATTTTTACCCTTCAAAAAAAGACTGCTGATGCTTCAGGAGGTAATTAAGGATTCCTGCTTTGTAGAGAGAATAGATTGGATGAGATATGTCTTTGCACCTATGTGAGGATATGATTCAGAAACAGAGGTATTTTGTTGTTGTTGTTGTTTAACTCTAGAAGTCTTCCTTTTAATTAATCTATAAGATATTAAACACCAGCATTGAATCCAAGAATGAAGCATAAAATAGGAAATTATATGAAGTAAAATATGTATAAACACTAAAGGCAGTTTGACATAGTGAACATTCATATGAATCTGCTTGTGAACTTTTAGGGCTTAGGGGGCATCTATGATATGTTTTTGTTTGTTTTTAACTTACACTAATTCACCCTATGGAATATCCAGGAATATGGTCCTAACAGCATTGTTTAAGGACAGTGAAAGGAGAAGATTAGTTCAAATAGGAGCCTATCTCAGAAGCTATGAGGTTATGATGGATAAAAAAATTACAGTGGAATACAGGATGAGATGGTTTGATAGCATCACCAACTCAGTGGACATGAATTTGAGCAAACTCCAGGAGATAATGGAGGACCTAGGAGCCTGGTGTGCTGCAGTCCACGGGAGTTGCAGTCAGACACAGTCAGACACAACTTAAGAGATTTAGCAAGAACAAAGGGGTACATTCAAGAAGAAAGACAAGAGTAAAGCAAGTAGATTTAAGAAATAGTAACATGGAATAGAAGATCCCCTGGAGAAGGAAATGGCAATCCATTCCAGTATTTTTGCCTGGAAAAATCTCATGGACAGAGGAACCTGGTGGGCTACAGTCCATGGGGTCACAAGAGTTGGACACAACTTAGCAACTAAACCACTACCACCACCACCAACATGGAATAGAAGGAGGAGCAATGGAATCAAGAGGGGCCAGCCCAATGCAAGTTGAGATTCTCACATAATAAAGCCTTTCATAGCATTCTTGATTTGGTCCAAAATATTTTGCCTTTGGTGGGAAAAAAATTAAAACAGTACTTTTCTAGAGCTGTTTTAATATTTTTATATTAAAATATAAAGGTATAATTAGTTTCAAGTGCATAACATTATGATTTGATATTTTTATATATTGCAAACTAATCATAATAGGTCTAGTTGATAACTTTTTAGTTTAATAAATGGCATAAATAAAGATCCCTCCAGATTGGCAGTCAGTCCTGGGTGTTCATTGGAAGGACTGATGCTGAAGCTGAAACTCCAATATTTTGGCCACCTGATGCCAAGAGCTGACTCATTTGAAAAGACCCTGATGCTGGGAAAGATTGAAGGCAGGAGGAGAAGGGGATGACAGAGGATGAGATGGTTAGACGACGTCACTGACTTGATGGACATGGGTTTGGGTGGACTCTGGGAGTTGGTGATGGACAGGGAGGCCTGGTGTGCTGCGGTTCATGGGGTCACAAAGAGTCAGACACGACTGAGTGACTGAACTGAACTGAACTGAATTGACATATTCCAAATTGATAATTTGTCTAATGACCCTTTTCACTCAAGGCCTAACTCTAAAACCCTGGCTGGAAGATCCTGCCTTTGTCCTCTCTTTGTAAGTAGAAATTTATCCTCCATATCTTGAATTGGCTTTCTGATGACAGCTCTGACTTGTCTTAAGCATTACTTGGTAGGCATAGCACTGCAACTGATGAAAAAAAAAAAAATGCCTTTCTGCATTTAATATAAAAGCAAAAATTAAATTTCAAACTCTCCCTAAATTTTAATGTTAAGAAAGTGCTTTTAACATTTTTAGACATTTAGTGGCCACCACGTGTCAATATTTTGTCCCAAATATTGAATTTTGTGTTACTTTTATTGCATTTTCAATCTATGAATATTTCTATATTCCTATTTTCCTGAAGAATGGTACCTCTAAATAATTTTAAATACCTATATACAAGTGTTAATACATATTTATGCATATATAAAGCCCAACATTCATATCTTAGCACTTTCAAAACCTGCCAACTGTTGGCAAATGTGTGTTTAATTCAGTCAACCTTGTCGCTTTCTTGTTTCATGCCCAAGGCTTAACGATTGGAGTTTCAAAGCATCAAGCTTTAATGCTTTTGACTGACATGGAATTTTTTCTTAAAGATTTTTTTTTTGCTAACTTTACCTTTTCTCATATTTTTCCCTTGTTCATAATCATAAAGCTATAGAAGTCTTTGTGAATTAATAAATATTGCATTTATTTAAACCTCAATACAGAGTAGAGTACTTTTCAAAGCAGAGGGTGAAAAAAGCTTTCTTAATGTATGTAGACTTATTTAACAATCATTTTTTTCTTCACTTAATAAATTTAAATGTGAAAAGATAATGCAAGACATTAGACATGCAAATGAAGAGCTGACGACAAAGAACTATTAGTATATCTATAATTAAGTTTAAGAAGAGTCTCTGTTTTTACCACTTTATGATTGCTAAAGTCAACCAAAGCTTCACGTTAAAAAAAAAAGAATATGATTTTCTTTTACTTCAACTCTTTGTTAAGAAACTTAAAGGGAAAGGAGAATAAATTTTAAAATCTAGTCTCTATTGTGAGATACCAGCAGGGAGATCGGTTATGAAATGTGATTATGTTAATACATACTGGCTTTGTTGGATATCACATAATCCTGATGAAGACCACTAGACTTTGAATCAGGAGCTCTGCATTCTAATCCATGTTATGCAGTTAATTAGCTGTGTGAACAACTCATCTAACTCTCTCAGACTCAGTGTCTCTGTCCATTAAGTCACGCTGACCACATGGCTTTCAGAGCCTCTGCTAATGATATTTAATGCTGCTGAATAGTCAAAAGCAAATTATTCTTCTTTCATTCTGAAAGAGGGAGAGAAATAGAGAGGGAGAGAGGTCATTTCATTTACTCAAGACAGCTGGTTAGCATGCTACCATCCATAACTTTAATTCTACAATCGAGACTTAGCTGAGGAAAGAGACTAATAGTGAGAAATGCTGCTTTGGGTGATATAAAAAGGAATTATATGTATAGGAAATAATCTATCCTTGAATTCCTGGGAAGAGATTATCTGATTCACTTCTGGGAGGGAGAGATTCCTAGATCCCTAGCTTTCTATTATGTTCAAGGAGATAAACAGATAATTTTTTTAATGAATGAATGAATATTAGCTGTTCTAGAAACTGCATATAAAAGTGTCCAGCAGATTCACAAGAAATGGTTATATGTTATAACCTGTATATATGTTATAATCTTAATATGTTTATCCTGTCATTTTTCTTCCCATCAAAGTATAACTCCCAAGGATACCTAACAATTATTATAGAAAGACTCTTTAGGTCCTTTACTGGACATTTGATTTAAATAATAGTCATATAGAGTGTTTATCATATTGGAGTTTTATATTTTAGAATAATTTTCAGAGACTTAAGAGAGGTGGCAAGGTGTAAAGACTAAGAATTCAGTATCAGGTACTAGACTACCTTACTTGTAAACTTGGCTTTGCCCCTTTCTGTATGTGAAACCATAGGATGTGCACGATATGCAACTTCTCAGTTACCCTGTGTATAAAATTGGAATAATACTAGTACCACAGTAATGTTGCTCTACTATATAATGCTGAGGAAAGTAAGTGGTATATACTTGCATTGTCATTATTAACTACCCAGCAAAGTGGCAGTGCTCAATAAATGATATTACCAGGGCATGGACAGATCATTTCCATGTAATTTAGAAACTCTGGGAACCAATATGGGAAATAGACCAGGGATAATTTAGCAATAGAATGAGGTTTTGAGCTCTGCCTTCTACCATACTGTAAGATCCATGGCAGGAGCAGAGACTGCTTCAGATACATTTTTGTGTTCAAGAATTCTAGCAGCAAGAGCACTTATATATCATTGTCCTTTCTTTTCTCATACCAGTACAGATATCAGAAGGTTATACTGAAATTATTTAAAAGGACCCTATCTCATAGGCAGGGTAAGGTTGAGCATTGTTTTCAGAGAAGGATGGAAATAAACTTCCTGGAGACACAGAGTAATTTTTTCAAAAAGATTGGAGAATAACCCAATGTGTGAGAAGAAATGGACCAGTAAGGTCGTTTGTAATTTGAAGGCTGAAAGGAAATTGTGATCCATACCTAAAGCTGTAAATTCACTCTACTCTTAGCAATATGGTTCTGCTTGTGAGGCGGTGGATACCTAACCATCAGTATACACCCTGTACATTGCCTTCACCTCAAGTATGTACTGAGCCTATTAATAGGATGAGAGTCATTACCATGATTACATTATGCTATATGGCACAGCTGATCTTAAGAAAAGGAGTTTAACTTTGGTGAGACTGACCTAATTAGGTCAATCCATAAAAGAGGCCAGTCTCTTTCTAGAGGCTGATATTTGAAAGGAGGGAGATTCCCCATTCCTGGACTGGAAGTTGAAGGGGAGAGGAACACGGAAAGGAGTTGAGACTTGCTTCTGGGAATTGATAATGACCTCTGGACAATAGCCAATAAGAAAATAGGGTATGTCCTACAACCAGTGAATTCTACAAACAAGCACAGGAGCTAAGGAAATTTCTATAGACAAGAACATGAGGCTCCAGACAGGAATATACCCTGGCTGACATTTTAATTTCAGCCTTGTAAGACAGTTCTTAGCTGTGCCATGCCCAGACTTCTGATCTACAGACCTGAAAGTTAATAAATGACTATCATTTTAAGTCATTAAATCTGTGGTACTTTGTTGTAACATAAAAAAAAAAAAAAAAAAACTGGTACATGTGCTGAAACACTGTCAAGTTCATGGTGGTTGAGTCAAGTTTTCCAAAGTTTTCTAATTTTCACTGGAAAGCTTCAGATAGTGTCAACAACCACTGCAGGTTGAGAAGCTCACTTCATTCACTTGGAAAAAATGTGCATCAAAATCCCAAGTTTCAGTAACCATGGTTTTTCAGGCATTTTTTCAAGTAGCAGAAAGTAAATACAACAGCTTTTTCCTCACCATTACCTCTGTACCACTAGTGAAAATGTCATCATAATAAAGGGCAAATGATATCTTCATATCATTTTAGAAAAAGAATTTTGATCTTCAAATCACCTGAAATTATTTCAGGGACTCCCAAGCATTCATGAACTACACCTATCAATTACTGGCTTAAAACAAAATAGTACTCGTGAAAGGCAAGAGTAATAGCCAAGAGATAGAGATTGTGAAGGACAGGGAAGCCTGGCATACTGCAGTCAGACACGACTTGGTGCATGAACAACAACAGCTGATAGATAAGATTCCAGAGTCTTCCTTCTTGATCCTGGAAGTCAAATGATCTCCCTGGGATTGTGTACTGATACAAATAAGTAATAAATCAAGGATAAGATAATTGGTGGAGACTACTGTCAAGCAGAATCAAAGTAAGCATGGATTTTCCTTATGGTGCTTCCAGTTGTATGGGATCAGCTATGTTCTGGGTCCATGATGACTCATGGACACTTTCACTTGGATATTAAGAACTCCAGAATCATATTAACTTCTCAATCAGCTCTGTAACTTTTCAAGAGCCTAGCTAGACTCTGTGATATCACTTTTGTCCTAAAATGTTTTTACTGTAGTTAGGATCTGTGAACTTACAACAAATTCTATGATCCATATAATCCATTCATAAATACTGATAAACAGAGCTTACCAGATATCATTGTGCCACATACATATCTGAAAATTTATATTATAAAATATGGTAATATTCTACATAGATATCAAATAAAAGGGAAAGTAAGATAGTTTATAACTTTGTCCATTCTTTTTCAGACTGGGATGTATTTGCATATAAGTTCTAGACGCATGCTTATTTGTAAGATGTATAATAATTTTATTCAAAAAATTATATCCATGATGGCAGTTATTCACATTCAAAGTTATTCTGACTAGAGGAGAGCCTTAGCAATGAATATAAAAAGATTAAATGAAAGGTTTTTTCTTTGTTTTTTTTTTCTTCTTAGTTCACCATTATGTCTATAAAAAATTGGCATGAAATACAGTGATAAGGAAGTTCTAAAATGCATAAAATGGGGATTCTGAAATTCCTGCAAGAAGAGATATGGAACTTAAGGATTAATAAGAAATATAAAAACCAAAGATGTATCCACATCATAGGATTACATTTGTATTTTGAACTAGCATAAATTCTATCATCTAGCTAGTAGGTATCAGGAACTTAGTGCCTCATTCTTATCTTTGACAACCCAGGAATTCTAATGAGCAACTAGTTATTTTTAATATGCAGCATCTCAATTGTTCAAGCTTCCCTCAGTTGGTAAAGAATCCACCTGAAATGCAGGAGACCCTGGTTTGATTCCTGGGTTGGGAAAATCCACTGGATAAAGGATAGGTTACCCACTCCCAGTATTCTGGCCTAGAGAATTCTGTGGACTGTATAGTCCATGGGGTTACAAAGAGTTGGATACAACAGGGCGAATTTCACTTCCATCTTTCCTGCCTAACGTCCTTTGTTTCAAATTCTCCCATTTTCCCTATGTTCCTCAAACTCATTCCAAACATACTGATTTTGTGTATCACATCAAGTTAGGCCAAAATGATGTTTACTAAATTCTTGTGGCCAATGCTAACTGCATTCTTTTTGTAATATTTAGCCACTATTTAGAGTTGATATTTTCATATAATGAACCCAAAGACACAAATGTTGAAGGGACCATGAGTTACTTGAATAGTACAAAGTTTACTTGCCTTGAAGTCTCAACACCAGAATTCAAAAACAATCTCTACTACCTAAAATATGTGACCTTGAGTAAGATGATCCCTCCAAATTATTTTCTTCATTTATATCACAGCGATTATCTCCTATACATTTTTGAAAATTAAATTAAATCACATATGAAAATGCCTGGCAGTTTAAAATAACCAATGACTATGAGTGGAGTATGATTCTTTCTTCTCATTATTTTTATTGGTTATTTTTTGCCTCCTGTCTTAAATGAGTCCTTGTACCTCTTTAGATTATTCTACTTGAAAGTTTATTCTCACTAACTTGAAAACTTTATCCATTTTAATCACTTTGATACTAAATATCTGGTGATGCTAATAATGACCCCAGACTTTCTACCCATAGCCTGGATTTCCCTTGAAATTTCAGACTTATATAATCAACTGCCTACATGATATCCTTACTTACTCCTTCTATTTATCTCATTTTGATTATTCAAAATTAATGTGTTCAAAATTGAAGTACTGATCTTTCTCTCCAAACCTGCTGTTAGAGAGCCTTTCCCCTCTTGTTAACAGGAACTCTATCCTTACAGTTGCTCAGAAGAAAAAAGGGGAAAAAAAAAAAACTTTTAAATCATCTCTGCTTTTTCTCTCATTCTACCCATCAAGATAATCTGCTGCCTCTATCTTGGTAATATATTTAGATTTCGACCACTTCTCACTGCCCCCATACAAACACACTGAAACAGGCCATTACCATGAATCATTAGCTGGCTAAATTACCTGCTTTTGCTCTTGTTTGCCAATGGACTATGCTCCATAAAGCTACCAGAGTGAACCCTCTGAAATAGTCATATCACTTATTCTTTTGTGCAGACTTTTAACACCTTCCTATCCCAAACAGAAAAATTCCAAGCTGTAAATCTTTGAGAAACACTTCTCTCTGAGTCTGGCTTAAGCTAGGACTGAGCCTATTTGTTTGATTCTAGAGAGCATCAGGGTGATTTGGGTATTTATAATATAAGCAAAATATATGTAACAGTAATGTTTGCTAAACATGTAACAATTCATTGACAGAATCAAGAATTTAAGAAAAAGAAGTACATTTTATTATCTGACTAAATTACTGCTCAACAATTTGTCTTACCAAAATGCATGCATATGCACACACATACACATGTATACACACAAAACAAATTATATTAGAAAAAGTGAAATTTAAAGATTCTTGCTTTCATCTTTGTTAAATTTCATGTGTAAATAACAGATTTATTTTTTACTTTATATACAAATTCTATAAACCCTTCCAAAGCATGTTTAAAGATTTCATATGATATATTTACTCTATGTGGACATAGCACTACTAATAAATCAAGAATCACACAGAACTATCTAGTTCCCACACAAGATGTATAGCAAACACTTTATCTTCCTGATTCATATTTATAGAAGGACTGTATTTGCAAGGAGATTTTGTATTCTAAAAATACTGCTTACAAACCTCTGGTCAGATTTCTATGGGGGGAAGGTTTTGCTGAATTACCTGCACAGGCTGATCCTCAATGTGGCCTATTTTGCTATGATTATTCACAAGGCCTATAAGCCACCTTAAAACATTAAACAATCTTCAGTAGAGCCTGTCTCCTACTTTTCCAATATAACCTCATTTTTTGTGTGTATTGGTCTCTTTACTATCTATTCTTTCTCTTGCCATTCATTTGATGACTCTTGCCTTTTATTAGATTTCATCATGTCCTTTCCATAACCTGAAATGATCTCTACATATCTCTCCGATGGCAATGTATTTTGACCCTACCATATGTCCACATTGAATGCCTTTGTCCTGTTTGCATTTGTTGCCATAAGTTTCAAAAATTAAAATATAAGCTTCTATTCAATGCCTAGTAAATATCACTGTAAAAATAAATAACAGAAAAAAGTCACAATAGCTAAAATGTATAAAAAACACTACAGATGTAAACATAAATAGATCTATACCCCATTCGTTGCAATTAAAATTTACAAAAATTATCCCAGAAAAATTATACTAAGTAAAACACAGAATGATATTCATTATACTTAATATACAGCATAAAATAAAATTATTACTGCTTACATTTTTAAAGGACAATGTAGTAATCTTTATAAGAGATTGATTTTAAAGTTTTGCTCTGGAAATTTTGTATTTTGCAAAAGTAATATCCACAATAAAATCTAACACTAAAAAATGTTTGAAAATTTTAGATGAATCAAATATTTTGTAAGATTTATGTGGGAAAGCAGTTATACAGATTATATCATTAAAATGTAAATAACAGATTATATCACTAAAAATAAAATAACCATTAAAACATAGAAGCTATTTAATAATTATGCACTGAAAAAATAACAAAGGAATTAATCTGGTTTACTTAATTATATTCTAGAATGTACAGATGAACCAGATAAAATCACTATTTTCTTAATTTTAAAATTAGAGGCTCTAACTTGAAAGGAAGGTATAGAAGTTATAAATATAAAAATGTAAAATAATAAAACAGAATGATATACAAAACACTAAAAACACATACTTATTTTTCTCTACCCTTCAGAGAGCTATAACCAATAGGCTGAAATCCAGGATATGATGAGTTTCTCCAAGAGAAGATGGAACATAAGTACTGGCTCATCTATGGCATCAGGAGAAAGACAGTGCCTCCACTTAAGCAGGTAATAAAAATTAGCTAAACTGTACTCTGCATATAAGTTAAATAAGCAGGGTGACAATATACAGCCTTGACACACTCCTTTTCCTATTTGGAAATTGCTAAAAGGTGAGTTCTGGGTTAGTGAGAGAGCAGGCAAATTCTGGGTGATATAGATTCAGAGGAAGTTGTGCTCTCTTAAAGGTTTTTCTTCATGGACTTTCACTGAGCACTCACAAGAAAGAATGGTGGTAGGAAGCAGACTGAAGAAAGACTTCTTTAGCAGTGCAGGCCTCAGTTCAGTTCAGTTCAGTCACTCAGGCATGTCCAACTCTTTGCAACCCCATGAACTGCAATATGCCAGGTCTCCCTGTCCATCACCAACTCCCGGAGCCCACCCAAACCCATGCCATTGTGTCGGTGATGCCATCCAACCATCTTATCTTCTGTCATCCACTTCTCCTCGTGCCCTCAGTCTTTCACAGAATCAGGGTCTTTTCAAATGAGTCAGCTCTTCACATCAGGTGGCCCAAGTATTGGAGTTTCAGCTTCAACATCAGTCCCTCCAATGATCTCCTCTAGGATGGACTTGTTGGATCTCCTTGCAGTCCAAGGGACTCTCAAGAGTCTTCTCCAACATCACATTTCAAAAGCATCAAGTCTTCTGCACTCAGCTTTCTTTATAGTCCAACTCTCACATCTATACATGACCACTGGAAAAACCATAGCCTTAACTAGATGGACCTTTGTTGGCAAAGTAATGTCTCTGCTTTGTAATATGCTGTCTAGGTTGGTCATAACTTTCCTTCCAAGGAGCAAGCATCTTTTAATTTCATGATTGCAATCACCATCTGCAATAATTTTGGAGCCCAGAAAAATAGTCAGCTATGGTTTCCACTGTTTCCCCATCTATTTGCCATGAAGTGATGGGGCCAGATGCCATGATCTTTGTTTTCTGAATGTTGAGCTTTAAGCCAACTTTTTCACTCTCCTCTTTCACTTTCATCAAGGGGCTCTTTAGGTCTTCTTCACTTTCTGTCATAAGGGCAGTGTCATCTGCATATCTGAGGTTATTGATATTTCTCCCAGCAATCTGATTCCAGCTTGTGCTTCCTCCAGCCCAGCATTTCTCATAATGTACTCTGCATATAAGTTAGATAAGCAGGGTGACAATATACAGCCTTGAAGTACTCCTTTTCCTATTTGGAACCAATCTGTTGTTCCATGTCCAGTTCTAACTGTTGCTTCCTGACCTGCATACAAATTTCTCAAGAGGCAGGTTAGGTGGTCTGGTATTCCCATCTCTTTCAGATTTTTCCACGGTTTATTGTGATCCAAACATTCAAAGGCTTTGGCATAGTCAATAAAGCAGAAATAAATGTTTTTCTGGAACTCTCTTGCTTTTTCCATGATCCAGCAGATGTTGGCAATTTGATCTCTGGTTCCTCTGCCTTTTCTAAAACCACCTTGAACATCAGGAAGTTCACGGTTCACATATTGCTGAAGCCTGGCTTGGAGAATTTTGAGCATTACTTTACTAGCATGTGAGATGAGTGCAATTGTGCAGACGTTGGAACATTCTTTGGCATTGTCTTTTTTTGGGATTGGAATGAAAACTGACCTTTTCCAGTCCTGTGGCCACTGCTGAGTTTTCCAAATTTGCTGGCATATTGACTGCAGCACTCTCACAGCATCATCTTCCAGGATTTGAAATAGCTCAACTGGAATTCCTTCACCTCCACTAGCTTTGTTCATAGTGATGCTTCCTGGATCACATTCCAGGATGTCCGGCTCTAGGTGAGTGGGAGTGAGCACACCTTTATGATTATCTGGGTCGTGAAGATCTTTTTTGTACAGTTCTTCTGTGTATTCTTGCCACCTCTTCTTAATATCTTCTGCTTCTGTTAGGTCCATACCATTTCATGATTATCTGGGTCGTGAAGATCTTTTTTGTACAGTTCTTCTGTGTATTCTTGCCACCTCTTCTTAATATCTTCTGCTTCTGTTAGGTCCATACCATTTCATGATTATCTGGGTCGTGAAGATCTTTTTTGTACAGTTCTTCTGTGTATTCTTGCCACCTCTTCTTAATATCTTCTGCTTCTGTTAGGTCCATACCATTTCTGTCGTTTATTGAGCCATCTTTGCATGAAATATTCCCTTGGTATCTCTAATTTCCTTGAAGAGATCTCTAGTCTTTCCCATTCTATTATTTTCCTATATTTCTTTGCACTGATCCCTGAGGAAGGCTTTCTTATCTCTCCATGCTATTCTTTGGAAATCTGCATTCAAATGAGTATATCTTTCCTTTTCTCCTTTGCTTTTCACTTATCTTTTCACAGCTATTTGTAAGGCCTCCTTAGACAGCCATTTTATGTTTTTCCATTTCTTTTTCTTGGGGATGGTCTTGATCCCTGTCTCCTGTACAATGTCACAAACCTCCATTCATAGTTCATCAGGCAGTCTTGTCTTTCAGATATAGTCCTTTAAATCTATTTCTCACTTCCACTGTAGAGTCAAATGGCATTTGATTTAGGTCATACCTGAATTGTCTAGTGGTTTTCCCACTTTCTTCAATTTAAGTCTGAATTTGGCAATAAGGAGTTCATGATCTGAGCTACAGTCTGCTCCCTGTCTTGTTTTTGCTGATTGTATAGAGCTTCTCCATCTTTGGCTGCAAAGGATATAATCATTTTTTGTTGTATCCTTTAATTTAATATTTAATCCTATAATTGATTAGATCCTTTGCAGTGCAGGTCTAGAGAAGGGGAACGGCCACAAATACAGAAAGGAATGAAGTCCCAAAAAGGCCTTAGGAATGAAAGACTTAACTCACTGAGGAAAAGGTAGCAATCCTGCCAGCCCCAAAGCAGAGTGAAGACCTACTGCAGCTGGAAGATATAAAAGATAAAAAGCCATCCAAATCTGGAGATGTGTGCATGCTCAGTACTGTCAGACTCTTTGCAACTTCACAGAAACTGTAGCCCACCAGGCTCCTCTGTCTATGGGATTCTCCAGGCAAGAATACTGGAGTGGTTTGCCATTTCCTTTTCCAGGGAGCAAACCTGTATCTTTTGAGTCTCCTGCATTGCAGGCAGATTCTTTACCACTTGAGCCATTGGGGAAGCCAGTTCTGGAGAAGGGACAGAAATTTCTCCTGGGTCCAGAAAATTAAAGATTGCTTGTTGCTGGGGAAAAGGCTGAGTCATAGAGAAATTACTACCCACTGGGCATAAGTACAAAGGTCCAGTCTAAAACTAAGGTTAACCCAAGACAACAAAGAACACTCTCAGACTACCCACCACTGGGTTAGCAAGCACCAGATAACAAACAAGACACTAGTGCTTGAGAAGGACAGGAGGGTAGAAAGAGAGGCCACCTGCAGTACAGACACACAGGAAAGGACTAAGGCAGAGGCTGGAGCAGGAAAGTTGGTGGCGGGAAAGAGAATCTCAAACCATCCTCACCATAAGAAACAGAACAGAAAAATTTGAAATTGCTGTGAACTGAAGGTAAAAACATGGCTAACAAAACACAAAAGTAGCTCAACTCCTAATTAGATCAACTTAATTGCCATGCTAACAACATAGCAGAAGAATTGTGACCATTTCCAGGTATAAATACTATATATTTTAGTCTCTACTGTTCTGCAGGCTATGTCTAGCAATTAATGAAAGCTATCAACAGACACACACAAAGCAAGGGAAGAGAAAAATTAGTTCACTATCAAGAGATGACCGTCTCATTCAACAGAATAAGACTAGGAGACGACACAGATGTTAGTAGACAGGGAATTTAAGTTATCTTTAGTTAACACTTTAACATCTATCATGAAAAATCTGGACAACATAAACAAGGAAGAATTTTAGAAGAGTCAGAAACTATAGAATAAAATGGAAATAACAATTTCAGCTTTATTTTGATTGATGCTTACTTGGCATATCTTATATCTTGTTACTCTTTCTCTCTGGTTATTTTTTTATCTATCTCTGTTTTTACATTTAAAGTTGATTTCTTATAGACAGTTTGTTGGACCTTGAATGTTTAGTTCTTTATTTGATATTTTGGTGTCAGTTCTACTTTATATAATTATGGATTTGTTTGGCTTGAAATCTACAAGCTTGATAGTTGTTTTGGCTATATTCCATCTGTTGTTTGTATTTTTCATTCTTTATCTATCTACTTATGGACTGAATACCTCTTATAGTTTCATTTTGTCTCCACTGTTGTTTCATTATTTGTATCCATGCAAAAATATTTAGTATTTACAATATTGAATTTAATTCATCAAGTGAAGTTGTAAACTATGCTAATAAGAGAGAAGTACACATCAGAAAAAAAATATTACCAATGATAGTAAAAGACTTTACATAATAGTAAGAGAGACAATTGACCAAGAAAACATAATAATTCTAAACATGTATGTAACTAAAATCAGGAACACAAAATGCATAAAGCAAAACATATCACTGAAAGAAGACACGAAAAAATCCATACTTATATTTGGAGATTTCAACAATTCTAAGTAATTGATAGAAAAGGTAAATACAGAAGCAGTAAACATATAGAAGTCTAAATAACACTATCAAACCAACAGGAACTAAGTAATATTTATGGAATATGCCACTCAGCAAGACTAGAATACACATTCATTTCAATGCTTGAATATTCACCGATACAACACATTCTAAACTGAAAAACAAATATTGACAAACTTTATGAACTAAGATAATATGAACTATATTGACAGACCATACAAAATTAAAATTGAAATCAATAACAAATATATCTGGAAAATTGTTAAATATTTGAGAAGTAAATGATGCATTTCTAAATAACCAGGAATAAAAAAAATAGCTTGCAAATGAAATTAGAAATATTGTTAATCAATTAAATAAAGGTAGAATAGAAGGAATTTGTTTGATGTGGTTCTTTCCTCTAAAGAACTACTTAGAGGAAATTTTAGAGCAACAAGTGCTTTTACTAGAAAATAATAAAGTTCTTATATTAATCATCTAAAAGTATCTCTAAATAAATGAAAGTATATTAGACTCATACTAAGTGGACAGAAGGAACAATAAAAATAACTGAAGAAAACAAGAGCATTAGGAATTTTAAAAATTAGAGAAAAATCAATGAAACTAAATTTGACCCTTGCCAAACAACAATGAAATCAATACACCTCTAGGAAGATTGATCAAAGAAATTAGAATGAAACAAAGTAAAATAAAAACAGAATATGTAAATTAACAATATAACAAATGAGATATAGAGGGCATCACTTCAGATCCTACAGACATCAAATACTAAAAGATGACACTATGAACAAACTTATGTCCTCAAATTTAACAACACAGATGTAGTCAACAAATTCCTGGAGCAGCACAAACTAACAAAGCTCACAAAGTTTATTCAAGGAATATCCTGAATATGTGTTATTTTATATTTACGCACACACACACACACACACACACATTGGACTTCCCAAGTGGTGCAGTGGTAAAGAATCTGCCTGCCAACGCAGAAGATGCAAGAGATATGGGAAGATTCCCTGGAGGAGGAAATAGCAACCCACTCCAGTATTCTTGCTTGAAAAATCCCATTGACAGAGCATCCTGGTGGGTTACAATTCACGGGGTTGCAAAAAGTCGGACACAACTGAGCTACTGAGCATATATACATATGAACATACATACATAATTCTGGGAGAATGTTTGCCCTAACCTTAGTTTCATACTTACCTTTTGTCATTGTTAGTCTCTCTGGTGCCATCAGTCAATCCTAAAGGAAATCAGTCCTGAATATTCATTGGAAGGACTGATGCTGAAGCTGAAACTTCAACACTTTGGCCACCTGATGCAAAGAACTGATTCATTTGAAAAGACCCTGATGCTGGGAAAGACTGAAGGCAGGAGGATAAGGGGACAACAGAGGATGAGATGGTTGGATGGCATCACCAACTCGATGGAAATGAGTTTGAGCAAGCTCCAGGAGTTGGTGTTGGACCAGGAAGCCTGGCGTGCTGCAATCCATGGGGTTGCAGAGTCAGACATGACTGAGTGACTGAACTGTACTGAACTGGTTCAATCTGAACTTGCTTCTTCAATATTTGATACTTATTAACCACTCATTTTCTGTTATAGCACTTGTACAGAAAAAAAAAATGCTTTGATTAAAAGTGGAGTTCAGTTGAAAGATGAGTTTATATTACAACCTGCTAATAGGAACATAAAGACATTAAGTTGACTTACATATTATCTCTGTCATTCAGGTATCTTCAGTTTTTCAGGCTTCCTCCATTCCTGTAAGAAACTGAATAAGGAGACAGATGAATGCATGGCACATCTGAGTAAGATATAAAATATAACTCTAATATTCATATAAAATACTTTTATGTAGCACATGATAAATAATATAATAGTTAAAAAAATTGATACTTACATATAGAAAGCCATTTTATAAATTGTGGAGTCAGTTTTGGCCTGACACCTGATGAGTAACATATTACTACAAGCTGAGTTCCTAGGGAGTGGGAGCCCAACCCAGCTGGACCTGGAAAGAGTTTAAAGTTTTTCACACCTAATATATCAGTACTTGGATGAAGCACATGAGAATGCATAGAATAATACATTATTTCAGCAGGAAGCAGCCTTAGGAAGTCACTAAAGAGCTGCATGAAAGCAAAAATCAATTTCAAAGAAAATCACCAAACCACTAAAATGCCTTTGTATGACTTCCAAAAGAATGCAACCAGTGAATCTTGGTGAGGAGGATTAATGTTTATTGAACAACATTAATAAGCAGGAGCTAGCCACAATTATTTCATTTAAGTTATGCTCACAAATGTTCTAGGTGTTAGGTGATAGTATCCGCATTTGATATGAGGAGAAGCTAAGGCTCAATGACCTTAAACTGTCCAGTCACCTTAAGACCTGTTAAATGAATCAGCTAAGCTTCACAGTGACATTTTATTAATTCTACTTCATCAGTTTCCCTTTTATAATCACTTCCCAATCTTCTTTCATTATATTTCATGAGATGCCTGTATAGTATTATGATTGTCATATCATAAAGTGTATTGTAAGTAGGATATCTTAGAACTACCAAATGTATTCCCATAGAGTTCTTTTAGAGTAACTATTTTAATTTGTGTGATTTTTCTAAAGAGATGGAATTTTTAATATTAAATGTCCCCGAAGTCATCTCTATATAACACAAATTGAAGTGGAGACACAAATTACCTTCTGTTCTAGAAATATTTCAGGAGCCTATTCCAAAAATACAATTTGGCATATTGACTTTAGGGTTTTGACATCTGAAGAATGACCATAGGCCTTTCTTAAATCCTATCAGAAGTTATTGTTAGCAAATAACTTATTTGCTTATTATGTTTCCATAATAAGTAATTATTCCACTGAAGTAATTCATAAATGGCCAACGTTTCATTTGTCTCAGTCCTTCCTGAAACTGAATTGGCTGCTCAGATTTTAATTTTGCCTTAGCCGTGAAAAATGCACTTTTAAAGAACTGTGTTAGGAATTATCCTGCTTTACACATTTTAGCTCAGACTCATGAGGCTGAGTCAGAGCTCAGTATAATTACAAAGGATACAGTAACTCCATAAAAACATAAATTTCAATTAAAAAAAAAAAATCCTGCAAACATGTAAGAAAGGTAAAAACAAAGAGAGAGTGCTAAATGGTCTACTGAAGGAAACCTTCCCTGAAGACTCTTCTGACACACCTTAGTGTGTTTCCCTTTGGAGGCATAGTTCAGGTCCGAACAGACAAGGCAAAACTTCAGAACTCAAATTGATGCAAGATATTAAAAACCAACTTGAAGATATAAATCTTGCCATGTGATATATCTAATAATATCTACCTATGCAATGTAATGAGGAAAATAAGTATGAGCTTTTTCACCAAACTAAAGAGAAGTGGAAGCTCTAATAATGAGCATATGTGACGATGCCCATGCATTTCTCTAAGGCTTTTTATACAGCTTGAGATGCGCCACATAAAAGAATCAAAGCAAATAAAAACTGTGCTGTTGCTTGTTTCATGTGAGGTGGGGCAGTTCTGGTGGAAAGAAATTACTGCATCCTGAAAACATCCATTTAAACAATTGAGGACGACCGGTGGGAGGAAACTAAGGCCAATTTTGGTGATTTTTTTTCATTCTTTCTTTTTTAGTGTGTGTTTCTCCATTTTTTAGTGAACAGGAAAATTAAATGTGATTATATCTACCAGTCGCATCCTCCCAAAAGATAAAACTGTCTTTTATTTTGAAGAACATTATAAAAATACTTGGTTTACTTATGCCATTATGGGTAGTTTATATATAGCATAATATTACTAAAAAGTTTTCACTTTACTTAGGTTTCTCCATGTGGATACTTTTCCAACAGGAGAGTTTAATCATTAAACTACAGTGTTCTTAAACATAAAAAATTTACTAAGCACGCTATACTTTAATGATTAATGTATTTAATTCCAGAAGCTATTAAACAGATTTGGGAAACATTATAATTCTAAAATGCAATCCTTTTATGTTTATTTCAGCTCTGCTTCTAATGTCAAGTCTTCAACCCACTCCAGTGTTCTTGCCTGGAGAATCCCAGGGACAGAGGAGCCTGGTGGGCTACCGTCTATGGGGTCGCACAGAGTCGGGCACAACTGAAGCGACTTAGCAGCAGCAGCAGCATGTAAGTATTTTGGAGAAGGAAATGGCAACCCACTCTGTATTCTTGCCTGGAAAACCCCATGAACAAAGGGGCCTGGCAGGCTACAGCCCATGGGGTCACTAACAGTCAGACATGACTAAACGACTTCACATGTAAGTATTTGGGCTTTGCTGGTGGCTCAGATGGTAAAGAGTCTGCCTGCAATGCAGGAGACCCAGGTTCAATCCCTGGGTCAGGAAGATCCCCTGGAGAAGAAAATGGCTACCCACTCCAGTATTCTTGCCTGGAAAATCTCATGGACAGAGGAGCCTAGTGGGCCACAATCCATGGGATTATAAGAGTTGGACACAACTGAATAACTAACACATCCACATGTAAATATTTAAATCAAAACCTAGTCTGAATTTTTATGTATTCTAAATAGCTGAGCACATGCAAAATAAATATATATGAATATATGTGTTTATATGTAAATATATACAACATGTATAAGAAAATATAATATATATGGACACAGTTGCTTCTGTCCTCAGGAAACTTACTATTAAGAAGCAAGATATGTATTTAACAAGGAATTACAGGGCATGATATATCATTCATTGGAATGTACAGGATGCTCAGTGAGCTATGGCAGGGCACTTCAGTCCAGTCCTGCAGAAGAAGGAAGTTTCTAGATTAAGGTAACTTTTACTTGAGGACCTAATTAAATGGAAGCAGAAGGAAAGAGGAACATATTCCAGGCTGAAGAAATGGCATATTCAAGGGCAGAGAGGTACAAGTTAAATAACACATTCTGAGAATTAAAAGCAGTTCAGCTTGACTAGAGAGGAGAGATCAGCCCAAAGATTGGGAGGTCCCTTAAACTTCTACACAAAGGGGCTGGTCAGCTTGAGAGGATTTGCCTTTTCTACTGTTCCAAGTGTGAGAGCCTGCAATGAAGCCACCATCTGTTTTTAGCTGCCACCAAAACATACCAAGCTGGTCCATGTACAAACCATGTACTCTGGCCTCATTTCTATAGTGGATTCTAGGGGATTACCCTTATATAGGTATAAGCTGAGGGACGTGTCCTTATGCCTTGGTCATGAGAATCTCAGCCATTTACTTACACAGCTTGTGTGTTTGATCAGTTCTGATGCACTGATTCAGTCAGATAGAAGACTGCTTCTGGGCCCACCTGATCTTTCTGGATCTCACAGAATCCAAATCACAATGGGAATTCCCAGGTCCTTTGGTTTTGCATGATCACTTTGCCCCTTCCAAAGCCCACATCATTTTCTGCTGCAAGTGGACTGGCCCTGCTCCAGAACTTGACCACTGTGATTCTCCCACTGGAGCTTGTATGAGTCCCACATGGCATTTTTTCATCCACTGATAGTTCTAAAACCATAGAGAATTGCAGACTGGCGCGCCATAGCGCAGGCGGCTGCGATATGGCGCACCGTAGCGCAGGCGGCTGTGATGGGCGTGCCACAGAGCAGCCGAGAGGAGCCACCCCACGTCTGAGGTCAGGGGCAGAAGCCAGGAGGACCCCATGCCCGAAGGGCGGCAGCCAAGAGGAGTTACCCCACGTCCGAGGTCAGGGGCAATGGCCAAGAGTACCAGACTGTGTCGGCGCAGAAACGGCCGAGAGGAGCTACCCTGCGTCCGAGGTCAGTGGGGGCGGCCTAGAGGAAATACCCAGCATCAGAGGCCAGGGGCAGCGGCTGGGAGGAGCTACCCCACGCCCCCACGCCCGAGGCCAGAGGTGGTGGCCAGAAGGAACAACCCACGACCAAGGCCAGGGGCGGCGACGAGAGGAGTTACCCGGAGCTGTGGCTGCGCGGGCACATGAGGGCCTAGAGGAGCTATCCCACATTGAAGGTCAGGAAGGGCAGCAGTGATGAGATACCCCTCTTCCAAGGTAAGGAGCAATGGCTGCACTTTGCTGGAGCAGCTGTGAACAGATATCCCACACCCAAGGTAAGAGAAACCCAAGTAAGACAGTAGGTGTTGCAAAAGGGCATCAGAGGACAAACACACTGAAACCATACTCACAGAAAACTAGTCAATCTAATCACCCTAGGACCACAGCCTTGTCCAACTTAGTGAAACTAAGCCATGCCCGTGGGGCAACCCAAAACGGGCGGGTCATGGTGGAGAGATTTGACAGAATGTGGTCCACTGGAGAGGGGAACGGCAAACCACTTCACTATTCTTGCCTTGAGAACCCCATGAACAGTATGAAAAGGCAAAATGATAGGATACTGAAAGAGAAACTCCCCAGGTCAGTAGGTGCCCAATATGCTACTGGAGATCAGTGGAGAAATAACTCCAGAAAGAATGAAGGGATGGAGCCAAAGCAAAAACTACCCAGCTGTGGATGTGACTGGTGATAGAAGCAAGGTCCGATGCTGTAAAGAGCAATACTGCATAGGAACCTGGAATGTCAGGTCCATGAATCAAGGCAAATTGGAGGTGGTCAAACAAGAGATGGCAAGAGTGAATGTCGACATTCTAGGAATCAGCAAACTGAAATGGACTGGAATGGGTGAATTTAACTCAGATGACCATTATATCTACTACTGCGGGCAGGAATCCCTCAGAAGAAATGGAGTGGCCATCATGGTCAACAAAAGAGTCCAAAATGCAGTACTTGGATAAAATCTCAAAAACGACAGAATGATCTCTGTTCGTTTCCAAGGCAAACTATTCAATATCACAGTAATTCAAGTCTATGCCCCAACCAGTAACACTGAAGAAGCTGAAGTTGAACGGTTCTATGAAGACCTACAAGACCTTTTAGAACTAACACCCAAAAAAGATGTCCTTTTCATTATAGGGGACTGGAATGCAAAAGTAGGAAGTCAAGAAACACCTGGAGTAACAGGCAAATGTGGCCTTGGAATACGGAATGAAGCAGGGCAAAGACTAATAGAGTTTTGCCAAGAAAATGCACTGGTCATAACAAACACCCTCTTCCAACAACACAAGAGAAGACTCTATACATGGACACCACCAGATGGTCAACACCGAAATCAGATTGATTATATTCTTTGCAGCCAAAGATGGAGAAGCTCTATACAGTCAGCAAAAACAAGACCAGGAGCTGACTGTGGCTCAGACCATGAACTCCTTATTGCCAAATTCAGACTTAAATTGAAGAAAGTAGGGAAAACCACTAGACCATTCAGGTATGACCTAAATCAAATACCTTATGATTATACAGTGGAAGTGAGAAATAGATTTAAGGGACTAGATCTGATAGATAGAGTGCCTGATGAACTATGGGCTGAGGTTTGTGACATTGTACAGGAGACAGGGATCAAGACGATTCCCATAGAAAAGAAATGCAAAAAAGCAAAATGGCTGTCTGGGAGGCCTTACAAATAGCTGTGAAAAGAAGAGAAGCAAAAAGCAAAGGAGAAAAGGAAAGATATAAACATCTGAATGCAGAGTTCCAAAGAATACCAAGAAGAGATAAGAAAGCCTTCTTCAGCGATCAATGCAAAGAAATAGAGGAAAACCACAGAATGGGAAAGACTAGGGATCTCTTCAAGAAAATCAGAGATACCAAAGGAACATTTCATGCAAAGATGAGCTCAATAAAGGATAGAAATGGTATGGACCTAACGGAAGCAGACGATGTTAAGAAGAGATGGCAAGAATACACAGAACTGTACAAAAAAGATCTTCACAACCCAGATAATCACGATGGTGTGATCACTGACCTAGTGCCAGACATCCTGGAATGTGAAGTCAAGTGGGCCTTAGAAAGCATCACTACGAACAAAGCTATTGAAGGTGATGGAATTCCAGTTGAGCTATTCCAAATCCTTAAAGATGATGCTGTTAAAGTGCTGCACTCAGTATGCCAGCAAATTTGGAAAACTCAGCAGTGGCCACAGGACTGGAAAAGGTCAGTTTTCATTCCAATCCCAAAGAAAGGCAATGCCAAAGAATGCTCAAACTACAGCACAATTGCACTCATTTCACATGCTAGTAAAGTAATACTCAAAATTCTCCAAGCCAGGCTTCAGCAATATGTGAACTGTGAACTTCCTGATGCTCAAGCTGGTTTTAGAAAAGGCAGAGGAACCAGAGATCAAATTGCCAACATCCGCTGGATCGTGGAAAAAGCAAGAGAATTCCAGAAAAACATCTATTTCTGCTTTATTGACTATGCCAAAGCCTTTGAGTGTGTGGATCACAATAAACTGTGGAAAAATCTGAAAGAGAGGGGAATACCAGACCACCTGATCTGCCTCTTGAGAAATCTGTATGCTGGTCAGGAAGCAACAGTTGGAACTGGACATGGAACAACAGACTAGTTCCAAATAGGAAAAGGAGTTCATCAAGGCTGTATATTGTCACCCTGTTTATTTAACTTATATGCAGAGTACATCATGAGAAACGCTGGACTGGAAGAAACACAAGCTGGAATCAAGATTGCCGGGAGAAATATCAATAACCTCAGATATGCAGATGACACCACCCTTACAGCAGAAAGTGAAGAGGAACTCAAAAGCCTCTTGATGAAAGTGAAAGTAGAGAGTGAAAAAGTTGGCTTAAAGCTCAACGTTCAGAAAACTAAGATCATGGCATCCAGTCCCATCACTTCATGGAAAATGGATGGGGAAACAGTTGAAACAGTGTCAGACTTTAATTTTCCTGGGCTCCAAAATCACTGCAGATGGTGACTGCAGCCATGAAATTAAAAGACACTCCTTGGAAGGAAAGTTAGACCAACCTAGATAGCATATTCAAAAGCAGAGACACTACTTTGCCAACAAAGGTTCGTCTAGTCAAGGCTATGGATTTTCCAGTGGTCATGTATGGATGTGAGAGTTGGACTGTGAAGAAGGCTGAGTGCTGAAGAATTGATGCTTTTGAACTGTGGTGTTGGAGAAGACTCTTGAGAGTCCCTTGGACTGCAAGGAGATCCAACCAGTCCATTCGGAAGGAGATCAGCCCTGGGATTTCTTTGGAAGGACTGATGCTGAAGTTCAAACTCCAGTACTTTGGCCACCTCATGCGAAGAGTTGACTCATTGGAAAAGACTGATGCTGGGAGGGATTGGGGGCAGGAGGAGAAGGGGACGACAGAGGATGAGATGGCTGGATGGCATTACCGACTCGATGGACATGAGTTTGAGCAAACTCCTGGTGTTGGTGATGGACAGGGAGGCCAGACATGCTGCAATTCGTGGGGTGCAAAGAGGCAGGCATGACTGAGGGACTGAACTGAACTCAAGCTGTAGTTGGGACTTCCTTTGGTTGTGTTGTAGTAGTGGCATGTCATGCTGCAGTACTGTAGGATTTATAGTAATGAGGCAGAAACTGACCTGCTAAACTAAAGGAGAGAGGCTAAGGAACTGTGTGTTTGCATCCTTTGGACCCTTTGAGTTGGTGCTAATCTCTGCCCTCCGCTCGCTACACAGACATGCTCCTACTTGTCAGATATTGTTTCTGATTAACACTTTTGACCAGAAGGAAGAGACATTTCTGTAACTTCCACTTGAGACTCTTGACCATATTTCTTACCTCACAGAAAGTGAAAGTGAAATCGTTCAGTCGTATTCAACTCTTTGCAACCCCATGGACTGTAGCCTACCAGTCTCCCCAGTCTATGGAATTTTCCAGGCAAGAATATTGGAGTGGGTTGCCATTTCCTTCTCCAGGGGATCTTCCTGACCCAGGGATGGAACCCAGGTCTCCTGCATTGCAGGCAGATGCTTTACCATCTGAGCCACCAGGGAAGCCCTTACCTCACGGATCAAGGATGCAATTGTGAAGGTTACTGTTAAGAATGGTAATTCCAATTATACATTCAGGGAGCTGGGAAATGACCAAGTGGGGCCACAGACTCAGGATATGTTAGAATTCATATTTATTTCAGAATTCCATTTATTTCCTGGTCCTTATATGTCCTCATACTAACAATGATACCATGATGACACTTCAGGTATCCCGGTATCAATGGCAACTTAGACACTGTGTCCAGTGGTCTCAAAATGTTTGAGCATTCCTGTTTTCCTAATGCACACTTATCTGAGTAAATATCTGAACACAGAATCTTCATAATTTGTGGGGCAGAGTGCAAAATGAAAAGCCTTTTATTTAAAATGCAGGAAAAGTATTTGTTGCCTTTCTCTAGCAGTCTCTCAGTATGCCATGGTGTATTTTATTTGCTATTTAATGTGCTTTCCTCAGGCACAAGGATATTTGTCAGATAAGAGCAGACTCTCATCCCCTACCCTCCCTGTACCCAGCCCAGGCATTGGTACCAGACCCCGACCAGAAGCCCCAGGGCAGCAGCAGCTGGGAAGCAGTGAAGAGTGGCTTCTGAGGACCTGTCCCAGGAGCTGGGGAGTTTGATGGGAGGCAGGGCCACATGTGAATTAAAGCTCTGTCCATCGACTCTGGAAAAGCAGATGGCCAATGGCAACCCACTCCAGTATATTCTTGCCTGGAAAATCCCACGGATGGAGGAGCCTAACAGGCTACAGTCCCTGGGGTCGCAAAGAGTCAGATACAACTGAGTGACTTCACTTCACTTCCATCGTCTCTGGGTGACTGTACACCTTAGAAACCTTAATGCAGCAAATGAAACAACAACGAGAAATACATTTTTGCTGTGCTGAACCACTGAGACATGGTGATTGATTATGTGTGTAGCTTGGTGTTGTGTTGTTAAGTTTCTGAGTCGTGTCTGATTCTTTGCATCCCCAGGCTCCTCTGTCCATGGAATTCTCCAGGCCAGAATACTGGAGTGGGTAGCAGTACATTTCTCCAGGGAATCTTCCCAACCTAGGGATTGAACCCAGGTCTCCTGCACTGCAGGCAAATTCTTTACCAACTGAGCCACCAAGGAAGCCCAAGAATACTGGAGTGAGTAGCCTATCCCTTCTCCAGGGGAATTCCTGACCCAGAAATCAAACCGGGTTCTCCTGCACTGAAGGTGGATTCTTAACCAGCTGAGCTACTAGGGAAGCCCAAGAACACTAGAATGGGTTGCCTATCCTTTCTCCAAGGGATTTTCCCAAATACACAATGTCACTAAAATGCCTTCTTTTGCAGCCATCCCAATATGACCATGCATTGGATTGGTAGAAGTGTGAAGGATTGTTTTAAGGATGGTCACATATCCATCTCCTCCTGGAGTGGGGAGTGGAGAGAGATCTGGCCTTCAGTATTACTCCAGTTATCTTCACATCACTATATCCTGGCTGTGTCATGGGGAGTGGAAAGTCAGTATAAAACAAGTTGGCATATGTAAAGTACTTTGAATAATGCCTTATACATAGTAAAAGTGGTAAATACTAACTCTTACTAGCTTCTAGAATTTAAACTCCTTGAAAGATCTCTGACCATTTTATTTGGTGCTTATATCTCAGCACCTGAAACCTTGCCTAACACATAATATGCATTTAATCAGTATGTATTAAATGAATGATGAATGAATAATTGTGAATGTTTGCTTTTCCCTCCTTTCTCTTCCTCTTTTTGCTTCTTCTTCTAACATATTAACTCTCCATGACCAAAATGAGGTAGAAACTTTCCTTTGACTTTCATTAATCATATATGCTTTCTTTCTGATGCTAGTTTCACTGACACATATTATTGCCACTGATATTTTCTATACTTTACAGAGGAAGTGTTCATTCTAGCTGAGACTGCTGTCCTAGTTAAAGAAAATTTCCTACCTCTGAATTTAAACTTCATGCAAAGATGATAAGTAACAAGAATCAATGATGTGAGATGAAATCCATGAAGTTAATATTAGTGGAAAAATGTTCTCCATTACATGCCTCTTACTTTTATAACACCAAGTTAGTAATACTTATATTCTGTTCTGTGACTTATATTGGAAAACTTGTAAATAATATTTACATTATTAGAATTTTACTAAGACATTTACTACAGAACCAAGTATCCCACTATGACTACACTTATTTGCCTGTATGGCTCTATTTTTCTTCCATTGTTAAATTTTCATCTTTACGGACATTATCAAAACTGTAGATTCTCCTTTGTTTGCCATACACTTGCCTCAGGAAATTCATGTCTCACTGCTTCCATCTTTTATTTACACTAATCTCTCTCTGACTCAGATTCATATCTATTTTCCCAAGACTTCTTTAATCTCCTGGGCCTGCTTCATTGTTGTTTAGACTCCCTGTCTTTTTGTTTCGTTATTTAATTCATGTTTTTTCTGGAGCACACCCTCACATAATTCCCTAAAAAAGAATATGAAAGCAATAACAGTCCTAGTAATATTCCACTGAATGGGTATAGAATTCTAAGTTAAAAAAACTTTTCATCTGAGAACATTAAAAGTATTGTTTCCCTGTTAGTTTGGTTCAAGAAATTTTGATTCTAATTTCTCTCTCTCTCTGTTTTTTGGTAGGTTTATGTTTTCTGTTCAGGTGATTTCTGGTAATTTTATCTACATCATTATGACATTTCAAAATGCTACATCTAAGTGTGGTTCTTGTTGATCATTCTTTTGTGGGATTGATTTGTTTTCTGAATCCTAGATGGGTCTTTCCTACTTGAAGATAATATCATTCTTCAGTTCTGAGAACTTCCCTTTACTTTGCGATAATTCCCTTTGGTTCTTTTTATCTATTCTTTTATTCTGGCTAATTAACAGTAATACAATGATGGATCTGAATTGATGTTTTTTGCCTTCTAACTTTTATGTTTGTTTTTTTCTTATTGGTATTCTTTAATTTCTAGGAGAACATATCAAACTTGTGCCTTAATCATTAATATAGCACATTTATTTAACTTCAATGAGACTGTTGATTTGCAATGTGGTCTAATTGCCCTGGGCAATCTCATTTTACACTTTATTTTCATTACTGGTTTTTTGAAGGTGTTAATGTAGTCTAGTTTAAAAATATTTTATTTTGATTAAGTTACCACTTTCTCCTGCCCCATAGGATCATTTTTCTTCTTAACTTTACTTGGCCAAATTTGTTCAGGATGCAGCCTTTTATCAATTATCTAGACAGCCTTTGTAGTTTGATCATGATTACAAATAAAGCAAGAGGCATGCTGAGTGCATGGCTCTGTGTATGTGGGGGAGGGTATTTGACTCACAGGCTGTTTTATGGCAGGTAGCTATGGAGGCAGCAGTTTTTTTTTTTTTTTTTAATATCCTTAAGTCTTAGATATGCTGTAAGTAATTAAAAATTATTAATTACTTACAGCATATCTAATATTAAATATAAAGAACACTTATGTCAGTGCCATCCTGGTTAAAAATTGGAATGTTTAAATATTTTTGATACTGCAGTGACTTTGATAGTTGCATCACAACCCATGCTGCCCTCCAGAGGTTATCAAAACTCTCTCCCACTCTCTCTGTCTCTCTCTCATATATTTTACATGTTTGCAAACCTCCTGTAAGTGGAGACATATTTTATATATTTTTTGTGACAATTATTTTTCACAGAATATACTTTTTTTTATCATTTACTTTTATTGTTTCTGCCAGATATCTGGGGACGCATGACCTATTCATAACTTTCAACAACATTCCTGCCTTAAGAGTCTCAGATTACATAGAGCAGGTCAAGTTTTTGAGAGGACTGGCTTGTTATTGTACATTTTGGAGGTATACTGTTTTAACCTCATCTGAGACTTGGAGTAAGCACAATTTCTCAGTCTTCCTCAGAAAGAAGATTTCTTTCCTTCCTAATTCACTCCAGGATCGCTTACCCTCTTGTGGTTCTTGGCAGCCTGTGGGACCTCTAGGACACCTTCCTGCAGGGCTCGGGCTCTGTGCTTTGTTTCTGGCATCCCCAGAGTGGGCCACTGGAATAACACAGGCCAGAAGTTACTCTAAGGACAGAGGCCAATTCAGAACCCACTTCTCTCTGAGCGCTATTACTCTCCTCTACTTGGCACAGAAGATTATCCTTACTGTTTTTGCCATCTCAGCTCTTCATATCAAAAGCCTTTGCAAACATGTTTTATCTAATATTTTTAGGTCTGTTTTTCTGAGGAATTATGTAGACAGATGTGTTGCCAAAAAAGGAAATCCCCATGATTTTATTATTATTTTTAATTTGGCAAATGCTGAGCTACTGTGTACTGAAAAGTGGTGTTATGGGAAGGGTGTGATTGTGATTATGTGTGTTGGGGTATCAACAACTGTGTGTATATTTTCAATTAACACCCCATTTTCAGACCCATGTTTCACTACTGTGCTCTCTTTTATCTAAAGTTTTAGGCTCTTGACCTTTCTGAGATGCATCTGTGAACATCAGCTCCCTAAAACATAAATAGGAAACCTAAATTTTTCTCAGTCTATTTCATCATTTCTCTGCTGCTGCTGCTGGTGCTGCTGCTGCTGCTGCTGCTGCTAAGTTGCTTTTGACTCTGTGCGACCCCATAGATGGCAGCCCACCAGGCTCCCCCGTCCCTGGGATTCTCCAGGCAAGAACACTGGAATGGGTTGCCATTTCCTTCTCCACATCATTTCTTTACTCACTTCTTATTTTCAGAAATTTATTAAATGGCTTTTTTCTTAAAGACCCACCTCCTATTCTTTTCATGGCTATAGGTCTACTAATTTTAAAGTAATCTCTAGTCTGTCATTTAACAGTATCTAAGGAACTTATTGGAAAAGACTCTGATGCTAGGAGAGATTGGGGGCAGGAGGAGAAGGGGACGACAGAGGATGAGATGGCTGGATGGCATCACTGACTCAATGGACGTGAGTCTCAGTGAACTCTGGGAGTTGGTGATGGACAGGGAGGCCTGGTGTGCTGCGATCCATGGGGTTGCAAAGAGTCGGACACGACTGAGCGACTGATCTGATCTGAAGGAACTTAGGGAGCATAAAAACAGTAGTATGGCCTCCTATATTCAAGGCATTGTCAAGTTCTTTATTCCTCTTAGATACTTTAAAACCATAATCTTAAATTCAATTTGGAATAATGGTAACCACCATGAGAGGACAAACCTAGGTAGCATATTAAAAAGCAGACATTACTTTGCCTACAAAGGTCCATATAATGAAAGCTATGGTTTTTCCAGTAGTCATGTATGGACGTGAGAGATGAACAATAAAAAAGGCTGAGCACCGAAGAATTGATGCCTTCGAACTGTGGTGCTGGAGAAGACTCTCTTTTTTTTTTTTTGGAGAAGACTCTTGAGAACCCCTTGGACTGCCAGGAGATCAAATGAGTCAATCCTAAAGGAAATAACCCTGAATATTCATTGGAAGGATTGATGCTGAAGCTGATGCTCCAGTACCTTGGCCACCTGATGAGAAGAGCCGACTCATTGAAAAAGACTGATGCTGGGAAAGATTGAAGGCAGGAGGAGAAGCGGATGACAGAGCACAAGATGGTTGGATGGCATCTCTGACTCAATGGACATGAGTTTGAGCAAGCTCCAGGAGATATTGAAGGACTGGGAAGCCTGGTGTGCTGCAGTCCTTGGGGTCTCAAAGAGTCAAGACACGACTGAGCGACTAAACGACAATCATGTGAGGAACATTGTCAATATTATTTGTCAAAGAACTTCCAAACTGGAGTTATATATGTAGGAATTGATCCCACAATGTTGTTTGCTTCTTATCTTGCATATATATGTAGAAGGGAGAGATAGGTTAGAGAAAACCCTGCCTCCTTCTTAGATAAAAATAGTACGCAAGCCCAAACCTGTCACACAGTCAGTGTGCAATAGGAGCACTCAAGGTCCTGGATATAGATAGAAGTGAAAATCAAGAAAACAGGATTCAGGCACAGGGTTGTATAATTCAAAAACACAGACTTCAGTATAAATCTTGGAGCCATTGCTAACAATGAGGCAAAACTGAGCCAAACTACTTAACTTATCAGATGATCTACATCAGTATCTCAAATATAATGAGACTCTACACAGGCTGCAATTATAAATGCAATTTCAGATACACTTCAGAAGGATTACATTTAAAATATTAAATGAGACACTAGTAAAGCAATTAATGCATTGGTTGACACCTAATAGATTGTCAAAAATGATTTGTCTTTCCCATTTTCTATTGTTCCTTGCCCTTCCTTCCACTTCCTTAGAATGCTGCTGCTGCTGCTGCTGCTGCTAAGTTACTTCAGTCATGTCCGACTCTGTGTGATCACATAGACGGCAGCCCACCAGGCTCCCCTGTCCCTGGGATTCTCCAGGCAAGAACACTGGAGTGGGTTGACATTTCCTTCTCCAATGCGTGAAAGTGGAAAGTGAAAGTGAAGTTGCTCAGTCGTGAAGTTGCAGCAACCCCATGCACTGCAGCCTTCCAGGCTCCTCCATCCATGGGATTTTCCAGGCAAGAGTACTGGAGTGAAGTGCCATTGCCTTCTCCATTCTTTAGAATAATGCCCACTAAAACAGATAGTGGCAAATGGGACTCTGGGTAAAGTCCACTGCAAGAAATACCTTCTGTCTATACTTTCAGCTCAGGTCTTTTTCCCTCTTGTCAGGATTTACCCTCTTGAAATGGACTTTGGTCTCTAGCTCAGCAAGTCCTATTATAAGGGAGGAGGTGAGAGGCTGTGTCTCTATGTTAGGTACCGTGTAAACAATTTTATTTCTTCAAATGAGTCACATTTTTGGTTCATGTGCTTCTTAAACTGCCAAAAATCAATTCAGATGTTAAATACAATTTATGATAATTTCAGATGACCTTTAGGTTTCAAAAGTCTATTTAACAATTATTCATCTATCAACTTGTCAGTGTTTATTGGATTTTACCCTTTTGCATTATGCATACATTTTGGAGGTGTTATATAAAAGCAATTTATACCTTATGCATTAGAAGTGTATTTCAAACACAGCTGGGAACTCTATTCAGCCACAAGACACCCTCCCTCACTGTTCTCTGGGATTTTGCAAAAACCTGCTTTCGGTTTTTCTCATATTTATACCAACAATCTGGATGTGATTTCTCACCCTTCCTAGGGAGTTACAAATAGACAATCAAAGTTTCATCATCTTTGGGACTGAGGCATTCACTGAAATAACAATAGGAAAGCAAGTGTTCTCTCCAGGAAATGATCATCATGGCTGATATGAAGTTTATTTGGAACTAAAATTTCTGTCAAGAGGTTTATATCTGTAGAGGAAATAGGTAAATATACAGAGTCTTATTTCTTTATCAATTCAAAAATATTTTTACTAATGCCTCCCATGTTTAAAACAAGCTTTTAGGTATAAGCGCTATGTTATACAAGGTAACTCTGACATAGTCTTACACTCGCATACATACAAAATGCAGAGATACGTGCTTTAAAATTATTTTGAAGACCAGACATAGAGTGAATGTCTATACACAGCAGGCGGGCTTTAAGCAAGTGGTAAGGCTTCCCTGCAGAGAAGGCAATGGCACCCCACTCCAGTACTCTTGCCTGGAAAATCCCATGGACGGAGGAGCCTGGTGGGCTGCCGTCTATGGAGTCGCACAGAGTCGGACATGACTGAAGTGACTTAGCAGCAGCAGCAGGGCTTCCCTGGTGGCCAGTGCAGGAGACGCACGATATGTGGGTTTAATCCATGGGTCGGGAAGATCCCCTGGAGTAGGAAATGGCAACCAACTCCAGTATTCTTGCCAGGAGAATCCCATGGACAGAGGAGCCTGGCAGGCCACAGTCCATGGGGTCGCAAAAATTCAGATATGACTGAGACTGCATGTATTTCATATATGTCATAAGCAAGAGGTAGGTTTTAAATGATGGATAGGATTTTGGCAAGCAGCAATATAGAGAGGTAAATATTCCCAGCACAGGAAAAATAAAGTGGGGTGTGTGTATGTGTGGATGTGCATGGGTTTTCACTTGATAGTAGTCCTTGGCTTCCTGCTTGTAAAGGTATTGAGACTGGTATGAGCTGGCCTAAAGGACAAACATTTTCAAGATACAGTTACGGTATGGATGATTTCAGGAGTAAACTGGAGTCAGGTGTCCAAATACTGCAAGGTTTATGTTCTGCCTCATATTTGTGTTCCTCTCTGTGTGTCTGCCTCATTGTATGTTTTCCTGAAGACTGACTTCCCTTGCTTTCCCACCTACATGACTTTCCAGAGCTCTTGGATTTACTTCTCTTTCATTAAAAGATTAACTGAACTGGGGCTAGAATCTCTTGGCCTCGGTTCCAAATGTCCAACAAAATATTCATTTGTCCATTTTGCTTAAGGTCTCACCCATAATCCAAGCAATTTTTCTGAAGTTTTAAAGAAACATCAATGAAAGATGGCCTCTTTAGTCCCATGAGTACAACCAGGTGAACAGGGTAGGATAAAAAGTTTCAGTTTTTATTAAAAAGGAGACATCTGGAGTAACTTCCCTAAAAGTGTCAACTTAGGTGGTAAATATTTGAACATCTGACATTTTAGATGTCATAAATTATGAATGTAGAAGTACAAAAGGAAAAAAAAACAAACTAGTAAAATTAGTTGGGATGACAGTCAAGATGGCTTTTAATAAAATTTCAAGAAATTAGAATCTTATTCTTTATGCATAAAGGAGACATTAAATATATTTAAATAAGGATATGACACTACTAGTAGAATCTATAAATAGAATCATACAGAAGCAAATTACAGACACAGGGACCACCATGAAAGAGACTATGTTGTTTCAGATAAGAAGTGATAGTTTAGAGAAGTGCATTAAGACTTGAAAGAATTCTAATGCAAAATTGAGTGAACTGGACTTAGTGTCTAAATTTATGTAAGAGCAATAGCAAGATGGGATGAGAGAATGTGAACAATTAATTCTCCAAAAATAGCATTCTCATATCTATATTGTACTAATATGGCATGGAGTGACTTTTACAAATGAAAATGTCTTACTTTCATTGTTATGGTTCAAATGCTCATCCTTTTGAGGGCTCAGTGAGTGAAAGCTGTGATTATGAGCTGTAGCTTCATATTCCAGTAGGCAAAAGTATATGTCATAGTTGGCCAGAGGAGAAGGCTATACTACACAGTGAATTGTTGTATGCAATCCATAGATACTAAATGAAAAAGGGGCTACATAGACAAATGAATTCAGAAAATGATGATTTAAGCAATCTTAGAAAACTTTCTTATTTCCAAGGCAACTGCATATCTTCACTGGATTAATGTTTTGTGTGAATCTTTAAAGGCAACAGTATGGCTTGCAGGCTCTCAGATAAGCACAAAACCTCTTTTTAGAGGGAAACTTATATGGACTAATATTGTTTGAAATGAAATGTGAAATTCTATCAAATATTTTGTTTTCTTAGGATCAAAATACTATCTCCATGGTGAGTATCATTTAGGATATTTCACTTTAGAGTGAGGTAATTCTACTAGAATCAGAAAATACACATTGCACCATATTAAAATGACTAGGAATGATTCAAACAATGAAAATGGCTCTCATTGTCTTTCAGGTTAATGGCCAAATGTTCATCCTTCTGAGCATATGCTGAGAGAAGGCCAGGAGAATGGGTTTTTGACCTTTGTTTTCCTAATGGAAATATATATGTCATGAATTCTCCAGAGGAGAAAATTATACTACTTATTGGATTACCAAAGAATTGTTTGGCCTGCACATTAAAAGAGAGAAATTCTAACAACACTGACATTCAGTTCAGTTTAGTTCAGTTCAGTCACTCAGTCATGTCCGACTCTCTGCAACCCATGAATCACAGCACGTCAGGCCTCCCTGTCCATCACCAACTCCCAGAGTTTAGTCAAACTCATGTCCATCGAGTCAGTGATGCCACCCTGCCATCTCATTCTCTGTCATCTCCTTCTCCTCCTGCCCACAATCCCTCCCAGCATCAGGGTCTTTTCCAATGAGTCAACTCTTCTAATGTGGTGACCAAAGTATTGGAGTTTCAGCTTTAGCATCAGTCCTTCCAATGAACACCCAGGACTTATCTCCTTTAGAAAGAACTGGTTGGATCTCCTTGCAGTACAAGGGACTCTCAAGAGTCTTCTCCAACACCACAGTTAAAAAGCATCAATTCTTCAGCGCTCAGCTTTCTTCACAGTCCAACTCTCACATCCATACATGATCACTGGAAAAACCATAGCCTTGACTACACAGACCTTAGGCTGTGGAAATAAAAATTCAGAATAATATATATGTAGACACACAGAGGACAGTGAATAAGAATGGTGAAAAGCGGCAATGTCTGAGTGAAAGCAAAAGTTGCTCAGTTGTTTCTGACTCTTTGCGATCCCATGGACTTTACAGTTCATGGACTTCTCCAGGCCAGAATACTGGAATGGGTAGCCATTCCCTTCTCCAGGGGATCTTCCCAACCCAAGGATCGAACCTAGGTCTTCCACATTGCAGGCAGATTCTTTACTGTCTGAATCACCAGGGAAGCCCAAATGAACAATTGCAAACATTAACATATACTGAAATTAAAGTGAAAATCACTCAGTTATGTACAACTCTGCGAGCCCATGGACTGTAGCCTGCCAGGATCCTCTGTCCATGGAATTCTTCAGGCCAGAATACTGGAATGGTAGCTGTTCCCATCTCCAGGGGATCTTCCTAACCCAGGGGTCGAACCCAGGTCTCCCGCATTGCAGGTGGATCCTTTACTGTCTGAGCCACCAAGGAAGCCCAAGAATACGGGAGTAGGGTAGCCTATCCCTTCTCCAGGGGCTCTTCCAGGAATTGAACCGGGGTCTCCTGCATTGCAGGCAATTCTTTACCTGCTAAGCTAACAGGGAAGCCCATCCTAAAAACCTGCTATATTATTTATCACAACAGTTTTATGAAAATGACTTTGAAGAATGTTGTTGATCTCTGGACATTTAACTTTGATCAACTCTTTCCTTTAGAAACAATTGTAATAATAATAGTAGTAGTGAACTTTTACATGAGATGGTGTTTATTAAATAAATATGCATCATCTTCTTCTTTGTTATCTTAATAAATTGCAAATTCACTTCAGATAACTTCAGAAGTCAAGGCCATGCCTGAGACCTTTTAGTCATGTAATGATAAATCTGAATGATCAGCACCACTCTTTATCCAATGTGGTTCCTTGAATTACCTGGACGTCAGAATTATGACTCCAAGAGAGACTTTCTGAGTCAGAATCTCTAAAGATGAGGGCCGATAACCCGAAATTTTAATAAATTCCCAGGTGGCCTTACACACATGGTATTTTGAGAAACACTACACTAGTCTTTCCTTGTCCTAAGAATGCACTATTGTCACTATTATTTTAAAAATGTCTAAAGGACAAGCCAAGCAAAGACACAGTTATTCATCTGTTCAGTTAACCACATACTATGTGCTTTTATTGTGATGACTTCAAAGATTTATCAGGTATTGTGTCAGCTTTGAAAGAACGTACCTGACTCTTCTGTTTTTGATATTAAACCAATAAATAAAAAGAAATTGCTCAGCATACTGTGAAAGTCACAGGAATATTATTTGGCATTTCTAGAGTTCCAGTCCTACAGGTAAAAGTTGTGTTGTGTTTTTTTTGGAAGTCTAGTTCTCAGAAGTGGTTTACAATTAGTTTATCCACTGTGGAGGTGGCTATAAAGGTTGGGAGTTTCACAAACAACATATTTTCAATATGTGATTCCTACCCAGCTTTCTGAAGAAATGTCTATCAAATCAAATAGCTGATGCACTTTGAACACTTAGCTCCAAAAAGAAGATGACATTTTTTCATTAGTTTACCATTTATATGCTAACGTATCTGTCACAATAATAATAAAATCTGACAGTGCAGATCATATGGGTTTTCACATAGCAGAGGTAGTGTGTTCTTTGAAAGATATAAATGACAATTTGTTCAAATCAGGGATTTTAAAAATTTAGACAAGCACAGGAGCTCCAAAACTTTATATTCCGCCATTTCAGAATCATTCATTTAATGATATTTATCTCCTGTCAGTCATACAGAGTATTATTTTGTATCTAAGAGTGAATGTAAGTTGTTATTATTTCACCATATACTGTTTTGGTTATTAAAATTTTAAAAAAGGTCAGGTGCCAATCAGCTTAAGTGGATCTACAAAGAGAGATGGGTTTAAGCATAAATTCTAA
Organism: Bos taurus; assembly: GCF_002263795.3. Classification (NCBI taxonomy): domain Eukaryota; kingdom Metazoa; phylum Chordata; class Mammalia; order Artiodactyla; family Bovidae; genus Bos; species Bos taurus. The sequence continues at coordinate 47,104,736 of NC_037333.1, read as the reverse complement.
TGTAATTAATCTGTGCTATAGCTGAGTTCTCTGTGTTTTTGTGTTTGTTTGTTGGTTGGTTCTTTTTTCCTTTGGTTTCTGCGGCATGTGAAATTCCAGTTCATTCTGTGCAAGAGTAGTGAAAAATATGCACATACTACAATGTCAATATGAAGAGAAAATAATGCATTTTCAGAAAAATATATAGAAAATTAATGTGATATAATCACTGCATTTCTGCATTGCACCAAAACTCCTTGTTCATGTAATTGTGCCCAACTAGACTGCATTCCTCAAGTGAAGGGCCACATTTTATTCATCATTGCCATCTCAGTGTCACAAACTGGATCAAGGCAAGTGCTTAATAAATGTGGGCCAAATACTATTGAAGAGTTGTTTGTGCTATTTCACTAAAATACATTAAGTGCTATCAGTGATTTACACAGGTATTTAGTAAAATTACAACCACAAATACTTCAGTGTCTACATTCAAAAAGGGAAATTAATGGTAGTAACATTCTAGGTTTCCTTTAGAGCTATGCTCCCAAGTATTTGGGCTAGCCAGGTATTTACTTTGAATTAAATAGGAAAGAAATGTGGCCTTTTGAGGAACTATCAGCATTTAATGCTAAGAGATAATAATTTATCTTTAAAGAATTAATATAGCTTCTAAAGTGTCTTATATATTCTCAAGAAGTAGCTTATGTTGTGGGAATTTAGCTTCTTAAGACTTAATTTTTCTACACTTATTTTAGTGTAATACTTATGGAATACTTATTTTAGTTTTAGAATTAGTATTAGAATACTAATACTCATGGAATACTTATTTTAGTTTCTTTACCTAAAGAGACGTTTAGAATAGTCATTTTGTATTCTCTAAGCTACATTTTCTTGTCAAATTGTATTTTACATGAAGACTGCAGAAACTTTTAAGTTGCACCTTCAGGGAAAAATCTTATCTCCAGCCCAAGAAGGATTAATCACAGATAAGTACAATGTGAAGCTATAGCATTTTATAACATCACTAAAACATCTTTATGTAAACAGAATGCCACAAACTTTCAGCAATGAAAAGAGAAGCTGTCATGTTGGAGCTTACAGTAGGAGTAAAATTTTCCTCCATAGAAAAAGTCTCTATTTGGGGGGAGGGGTACACCTTCTAGAAAACCATTCAACATGTTTGGAAGGAAGCTGACATATCTCTCTTCAACTTTTTTGGTTCAATGAGTCTCATGTTTCAGTCCTCCAGTTATTTCGTTTTCCTTATATGATCTATAGGAATTGACTTCTGATAGTATAAAAGCCTTAAGTGAGGTAAAATGAATTCCCTGAAGTCCTAAAATCACCTTTGCATGTGTTAAGTCTCTTCAGTCATGCCTGACTCTTTGCAAACCAATGGATCATAGCCCACCAGGCTCCTCTGTCCATGGGGATTCTCTAGGCAAGAATATTGGACTGGGGTGCTATTTCCTTCTCCAAATGACCTTCCTGACCCAGAGATAAACCACATTTCTTACATCTCCTGCATTGGCAGGCAAGTTCTTTACCAATAGCATCACTGGGAAGCCAAAAACTTTAATATCTATTTTTAAAATAATCATGACACCAAGTGTCATCCAACCAGCAAACACTTCGTAAATACTTCAGAGTCCACCATTTGAACATTTAAATATAAATAAGAAGAAAGTAAATTATGTATATGTTTGTATGTATATACGTATTTCTTATCTTCTTGACATATATATATGTCTTCTAGTGGGCTTCCCTAGTGGCTAAGCTGGTAAAGAATCCACCTGCAATGTGGGAGACCTGGGTTCAATTCCTGCGTTGGGAAGATACCCTGGAGAAGGGAAAGGCTACCCATTCCAGTATTCTGGACTGTATAGTCCATGAGGTTGCAAAGAGTCAGACACATGTGAGTGACTTTCACTGTCTTCTTGTGAAGTCACTCAGTTGTGTCTGACTCTTTGCAACCTCATGGACTGTAGCCTGTCAGGCTCCTTCTGTCCATGGAATTTTCCAGGCAAGAATACTAAAGTGGATTGCCATTTCCTTCTCCAGGAGATCTTCCCGACCCAGCAATCAAACTCATATCTCCCACATTGCAGGCAGACTCTTCACCATCTAAGCCATCAGGAAATCCCATATGTGTATGTATGTATACACAAGTCATATAAGTATTTGTAATATATCACCTTGAAGACCTATTCAGAAGGAATTCACAATGCAGGGCTTGGTGTTCAGGTTAAGCCTGAAAAAAGAGGGACAGATGCAGAGTAAGCACTACATAACTACTCGTTTTATTTTCCTTAGTTGGTCAATTCACATAAGTTAACTATTATAAAAGTATGCAAAAACATTTCATTCAGTCATGCTAGTAATAAACAACACCAGAAACTCAGTGACATAGCAAGAAAGGTAGCTATCTTGCTTTTGCTATATGTCCACTGCCTATCAGCAGGGGATCTCTGCACATCTAATCACTATGAATCAGAGAGGCCACCATCTTGAATATTGCTGGTTACAGAGCCAGAACAAAGGGAGAAAGCTCTGCCAGAGATTTGTTGTCTAAGTTAAAAGCCCCACACCAGACTGGCCTCAGATATTACCATTCATAATTTATGGCTTAGAAGCCATCACTCTGTCACACTTGCCCAAAAGAAGGTCAGCAAATACAACCCTATCAAGTGATTGGAAGGAAATAAGATCCAAGTCTGAGTATGTAGCACTGATGTCTCTCTCATAATTACTTCTAGTCCATGAATAGGTCTTTGCAGCAGTGCAAAAATATAGACAGCATCAATGAACTGCTCCCCTAACTGAGGTGGCAAGTCTGGGCAACATGGTTGCTATTGTTCTTTGAGGAGAATATCCAATTAACTGTGTGGCTTTATCCAGCACTGCCGACCACTGCTCATTATCCTGAGTCACTCTATGGTATGGTCTGAAAAATTGCCAGGCTCATCTTTGAGATGATGAGTTCCCTGAGAAAATTTACCATTTCTCATTCCTTTCAGCACAGGGCCTGACATATTGTAGGTACTCAATAAATTTAATAAGTAAATGAATGGCTCTCAGAAACTTTTAATCAGAGGGCTGAACAAGATTTATACCACACTCAATTTTCATTATCTCTTACAACACAACTAAACTTTAGGTCTTTATAACATCACTTTATGCAGTTTAATTATGGAATCAAACATTTCTATAGATAGTTGATCATCATTTTTAATACCCAGGTTGTATTTGTAGTTGTATGTTGTCCTTGTAGTCTATATCATAGTAAGGAGATATTTTTGCAAATGAAGTATTTTAGAAGCTGGTGTCTAGAAACAAGGACTAGTTGAAAGCCAGAATTCAGTGTCAAATACAGTCTAAATAATGGAGCCTAGAAAGATTTCCAAAAATCATTTTAATCATATCTCAGAAATATATACATCTACAATGCAATAAAATCAGCTCCTTTAAAACATGCATGTTTTCTTTTCTATCCCCTCCTTTTACCTGATATTGGACCTGTCCCATTATGTGGGTGAAGTACTAAGCTCTGACTTCAGGTTAAATACCACATTCCACCTCTTCACACAAAGAGCAAATGCGATCATCTGTTTCAAAATTCCAGCTTAATAGGCAGAAAATTTTGCTTACCAGGTTATTTTAAAAAATAACTTAGGAGTCAGTGGGTAAAGAATCCACCTGAAATTCATGAGACACAGAGGATACAGGTTTGATCCCTGAGTCTGGAAAATCTTTTGGAGTAGGAAATGGCAACCTGCTCCAGTCTTCTTGCCTGGGAAATCCCACAGACAGAGGAGCCTGGCAGGCTAAGTCCACGGGGCTGCAAAGAGTTAGATATGACTGAGCAACTAAACACTAAGCACTGCTATAGGATCAATTTTAGTTTAGTCAATTAAAGGCTTATTCATTTCAAAAATAAAGAAATAATTTTATTAAAGATACTAAGAGCTTTAGCTTACTCAAACTCTGGATACTCTTGGCTTTAGAATTCTACTTTTCATCATGATCTTTCTATTAATCCCTTAGATGGTAAGAATTAGATAATAACAGAGTATGTTTACTGGGGTAATATCTTATTCTATAACACAGCTTAATGAAATATAATTAGCTTAAACCACCCTCCATCTCAACTCCCACCAAAAAAAAAAAATTGGTATTGTGTGTGTTTGTGGGGAGTGTGTTCTGGGAAAGGAGTAAATGTTCATAAATGCTAAATGTAGATGTAGGGCATACTTCATGTAAGACTTGACTTAACACTAGGGGTCCATTTTTTTTTTTTTTTCCTTGCAATCACTCTCCCTGGGCTATCCAGTTCTTTAGCCATGGTGAATGAATCATTTAATTGTTGTTTAATAAACCACCACAAAACTAAGTGGTATGAAAGACAATGATATCTTATTTCTCACAATAATGTTGGATGGCCATAGTTCCTCTACTACACTGACTCGTGGGGCTTCACTAGGATGAGAGTCAGCTGAGTTAGAAGGTCTAAGATGGCCTGACTCACAGGTCTCACAGTGGAAGCTGGTTGTCATATTGAACCATGGTTCTCCTCATTCAATCATCAGGGACTAAATTGGCTTCTGCATCATGGTAGTCTTAGGCAGAGTTCAAAAACCGGGAAAACGGAAGCGGCAAAGGCTCAGTCTCACAATTGCACAATGTCATTTCTCTCATCTTCTATCGGTCAATACAAGTTAGAAAACCAGCCTAGATTCAGTAAGTGGGAGGAAAACTTTCACCTCTTGATGGGAGGTGTGAAAAGTAAGAATGTAAGAAAATATGGCTACAGGGAGTTTTGATTCATTCTTCCACAATGTCCAAATAGTTGCTTTATTTTTCTCATATTTTCACACAAAATCATACCATCCAGTGAATAGCAATGTATACTTTGGTAGTTGTGCAGAAGAAGGAAGAGAGAGCTTGACTCTTTAACGTGAAGTTCTGGTAAATAGCTGACCCATCTTCAGAGCCAGGAAAATGAAAAAAAGTGAAAGTGTTACTCACTCAGTCATGTCTGACTGTGATTCCATGGACTGTGGCCTGCCAGGCTCCTCTGTTTATGGAATTCTCCAGGCAAGAATAATGGAGTCGGTGGGTAGCCATACCCTTTTGCAGGGGATCTTTCCAACCTGGGGAACTAACATGGAGCTCCTGCATTATAGGCAGATTCTTTACCATCTGAGCCACTAGGGAAGTCTTAATTGGGGCTTCACACCTGCAGCTAGGAGTTGAGTCAACAGCACTCAGGTCTACATAGCTGATAATTAAAGGTGACATTTTAGCAAGGCAAGACTAGGGTATTCCTTCTAGAATAAGGAAGACCATATGCTGGATCTCAAAACAAATGAATCTGGGAAAAAAGAGTACAAACTTTAACTCTCTTAACAAAACCATGAGTGCCTTTTCTGTAACACCGTTTCTCCTTCCTTTTTGATATTTTGCACCTGGAATTAGGTTAATATGAATCAAAGGCCATTATCCTCCACTTACTCTTAGTATGGGGCTTCCCCAGCAGCTCAGTTGGTAACGAATCTGCCTGCAGTGCAGGAGACCCGGGTTCGAACCCCAGTTTGGAAAGATCCCCTGGAGAAGGAAATGGCAACCCACTCCAGTACTCTTGCCTGGACAATTCCATGGACAGAGGAGCAGGGAAAGCTGCAGTCGATGGGATCACAAAGAGTCAGACGTGATTGTGCAATAACTTTCACTTACTCTTTGCATGACCTTAATTATCCTCTCTGAGACTCAGTTTCTTCAAAGAATATGTGTAATCATCATGACAGGAGTGCTGAGGAAATTAAATGAGATCATATTTGGTAAGTAGCTAGCAGAGTATCTTGAAACCAGTAAACATCTCCTGGGTAACATGTACCACCATCAGTATCGGCATTAATATCAGTATGTTGGACTCTGTGGGAGAGGGAGAGGGTGGGGAGATTTGGGAGAATGGCATTGAAACATGTATAATATCATGTATGAAACGAGTCGCCAGTCCAGGTTCGATGCACGATACTAGATGCTTGGGGCTGGTGCACTGGGACGACCCAGAGGGAGGGTGTGGGGAGGGAGGAGGGAGGGGGGTTCAGGATGGGGAACACAGGTATACCTGTGGCGGATTCATTTCGATGTTTGGCAAAACTAATACAATATTGTAAAGTTTAAAAATAAAATTAAAAAAAAATTATCGATAATTTTTTTCCTGTTCGGTTTCCTTTGAATACTTCTACTTTAAAATTTGTGTCATTGTATTTCTACGTGAAGCATTTCAATAAATAAACACAACTTTTTATTTGGCATGGACAAGCATACATTGCTATATTTAAAATAGATAACCAACAAGGATCTACTGTAGAGCTCAGGAAACTTTGCTCATTGTTATGTGGTATCCTGGGTGAGAGGAGAGTTTGGGAGAGAATAGATACATGTATGTGTATCACTGAGTCCCTTCACTGTTCACCTGAAACTGCCACAGTACTGTTAATTGGCTATACCCCAACACAAAATAAAAAGTTCTAATTAAACAACAGCAACATAGGATGACCAAGGAACAAATTTCTGCCTGCATTGTGCTGACCCAATTTTCATAATGCATTATAGAAACACATATGATACTCCAGGGCTTCTAAGGAAAATTTTTAAGCACAGGTATGAGCATAATCTATGTCCATCAAAAGTCACTTACTGTAAGTCTGCACATTTGAAGTTTAATCACAAAATGATTTGCAAAGAACTAGGGAATTCTGCAGTGCAGGCAGTTTAAAGATGACCTCGACTGTGTACCACCATCATTTCAAAATTGGCCAAAATGGCCTTAAGCAGCAGTAAACAAGAACTTTTCTCTGAATTTAAACTTGATATATATGCAAGCTTTTTGATTACACTTTTCTATCACATTATTCACATGCCCTTATACAGAATTTTAAATAAAGACAAAAACTAAAAAATGGATGTAAGACAGGGTTGACAGTCAGGCTTAACCCTGGCTGGGGATATTGTTTATTCTCTAACTTTTCTATTTCCAGATTCCATGTGATCTTAGTTTCTGACTTTGGTCCCCTCTTGATTTGATTATTGAGGTCTGAGAATCTGTTTTTAAAGTAACTTAAGAGCTGAAAGACTTTCAGTCTCAATTGCATCTATCTGAGGCACGCAGACATGTCCTAGCAGCTTTATCCTCAGGCCCTTATTTCTTCCCACGAGCAAGCACTACTCAAAAGTATGAGAGCAGCTTGCATTAGCTCTAACATGCAAGCCCTTTCATTGCCTTGGAGACACTCGGGCAATTTATGATCATTTGTTGCAAAGAGGTTCTGCCATTACTCTCAGCCAGAAGGAAAATAGCATTGCCTCTACAATTGCGTCTCAAGGACTCAGCTAATGCAGCCCTGGTGCTCTTCTCTGGATAGAAATATCTACAAAAGCGTTGAGAGCTCAGATCAAGTGTTTTCACTGTCAGCCACCAAAGGCGTTCTGCCCCCTGCCTACCACAATTACAGGACTTTCTAGCCAGCAGAAATAGGCAATACAAAATTTCTTCTAATGCTCCTGTCAATATTGAACCATGGATTGCCTGAAAAAGAGTCATTCTTTTCCCTCAGTGGCTCGAGTACACTGTGAAAGGTCTTTAACAGTCTGTGCCAGTCTGGGGGTGAGGCCGAAAGGCTCTGCATACTTTATCACTAACACTCCAAAGAACTATTGATGCACTACTGGATACATTAAGGGGGTACTTCTCCCCATATGTGGACCTCTTCCAAATGATGAGAAGACACCAGAAACTGAGCTGAGAAAAAAGTATGTGACAAAGTGAATTTTAGAGCATGAGTGGTCATTCCAGCAATGAAAACCAAGACAGAGAGAGATAAAAAAAAAAAAAATGCATTTATGCCTGTTTCATGGAGAGGGCACCAGGCAATTGGCAGTTCCTGGTACACTGGTGCATTCTTTTGTTCGTTTAGAGGAAGCTACCCACGTCTGAGTTAGAGTTCTCCAGACCTTTGAGTTTAGAAAGTGATAAAGAAATACCCGAATGTATACAATGGCCTTCCCTTTAGTTGATAGAATTTCTTCAAAGCATGTTTTTATTGAAGTAACCTGGTGGTTCTGCATGTCTGGCTCAGACAATAAAAAATCTGCCTGCAATGTGGGAGACCTGGGTTTGATCCCTGAGTCAGGAAGATCCCCTGGAGAAGAGAATGGGTACCCACTACAGTATTCTTGCTTGGGAAATCTCATGGACAGATGAACCTGGTGGGGTACAGTCCATGAGATCACAAAGAGTCAGACATGACTGAATGGTTAACACTTTCACTTTCCATATGTCTAGAACCAAAACATCACGAGGTGCGAGGTTCAAGAGCTAACGTTGTTAGAGATATTGCGCTTACTCCTTCAGGGTAGCTTGTTACCTTGCAAAGGATAATAAAAAGTATGTAGAGCGATTTGAGAGGCCTGTGTCTCTGCCATGCATCATCAGCTATATAGGATTTCCAATTTATGTAACAATGAGATCAGCTAAGTGATGTTGTTCACCTTAAATATTTGATGTTTTAATAGATTGCCTATTCTATGACTGCCACTTACTCCATCAACATTGGCTAATACACTTGAGAGAAATTGTTCTGTTTGTGAATCCTTACAAATACAAAAACTAAAATATTTTTCCAAATTGAAAATACAAGATCAACTTTTAATCCTTTAAGTGGTACTAGTGTAAACAGTGGGCTTCCCAGGTGGTTCAGCAGTAACGAACCCACCTGCAATGCAGGGGTCGCAGGAGACACAGGTTTGATCCCTGGGTTGGGAAGATCCTCTGGAGGAGGGCATGGCAACCCACTCCAGTATTCCTGCCTGGAGACTCCCATGGACAGAGGAGCCTGGAGGGCTGCAGTCCATAGGGTCTCAAAGAGTCAGACAGGACTGAAGCAACTTAGCATGTACACAGTGTAAACAGTATTAAAATCTAGGGGCTAAGGAAACGAGAAAGTGGGGAGTGACAAAATCTCCACGTAAATTAAAATGCCAAACCTTTTCAAAACTATTTTCAACCAGACAAAATGTCCTTTAATTATTGGTAAATTTAATCTGTCTCTTGCAAAGCAAGGGGAAGCAAGAACTAATCTCAAGGGTTATTCAATGAGACTCGCATTTCAAGTGGCCTATTTAGTGAATGCCTAAAGTGTGTGTTCAGTCATGTCCACCTGTTTGTGACCGCATGGACTGTAGCCTGCCAGATTCCTCTGTCCATGGAATTCTCCAGGCAAGAATACTGGAGGGGGTTGCCTCCCTTCTCCAGGGGATCTTCTTGACTCAGGGATTGAACCTGTGTGTTTTGAGCCTCCTGCATTGGCAGGCAGATTCTTAACCACTGAGCTACCTGGGAAATACAAGGAATGCTTAGGCACAGGAAGAGAAGAACAGAGAATCAGGCATCCTGGATTCCAGGAGCTTTTCATCTGATGGAGGATACCAAACGTCAACAACCGCCTATAACAAGAGGAAGACAAACGCAGTATAAATCAAGATATCAATACACATGGCACAGGGCATGCACAGCTATGAACATGTTATGGCCCATTAAGGGAATGGAGTGTAAGAACAGAATGGCAGAAGCCTGGGTTAGGAGTAGGTGGTGTAAGAACAGCAGCTACATATGGGTCTTGATTCAGAGATTTATATGTATTACATACAGCCTATACTTTTTACTTTAGTAAGATTTACATTACTAAATTTACCAACTTAACCATTTTTAAGTATATAGTTCAGTGGTATTAAATATATATATATACTATATATATGTATTTAGAAAAGGAAGAGGAACCAGAGATCAAATTGCCAACATCCGCTGGATCATGGAAAAAAGCAAGAGAGTTCCAGAAAAACATCTATTTCTGCTTTATTGACTATGCCAAAGCCTTTGACTGTGTGGCTCACAATCAACTGTGCAAAATTCTGAAAGAGATGGGAATACCAGACCACCTGATCTGCCTCTTGAGAAATTTGTATGCAGGTCAGGAAGCAACAGTTAGAACTGGACATGAAACAACAGACTGGTTCCAAATAGGAAAAGAGTATGTCAAGGCTGTATATCGTCACCCTGCTTATTTAACTTATATACAGAGTACATCATGAGAAATGCTGGACTGGAAGAAACACAGGCTGGAATCAAGATTTCTGGGAGAAACATTAATAACCTCAGATATGCAGATGACACCACCCTTATGGCCGAAAGTGAAGAGGAACTAAAAAGCCTCTTAATGAAAGTGAAAGAGGAGAGTGAAAAAGTTGGCTTAAAGCTTCATTCAGAAAATGAAGATCATGGCATCCGGTCCCATCACTTCATGGGAAATAGATGGGGAAACAGTGGAAACAGTGTCAGACTTTATTTTTCTGGGCTCCAAAATCACTGCAGATGGTGACTGCAGCCATGAAATTAAAAGACACTTACTCCTTGGAAGGAAAGTTATGCCCAACCTAGATAGCATATTCAAAAGCAGAGACATTACTTTGCCAACAAAGGTTTGTCTAGTCCAGGCTATGGTTTTTCCTGTGATCATGTATGGATGTGAGAGTTGGACTGTGAAGAAGGGTGAGTGCCAAAGAATTGATGGTTTTGAACTGTGGTGTTGGAGAAGACTCTTGAGAGTCCCTTGAACTGCAAGGAGATCCAACCAGTCCATTGTGAAGGAGATCAGCCCTGGCATTTCTTTGGAAGGAATGATGCTAAGGCTGAAACTCCAGTACTTTGGCCACCTCATGAGAAGAGTTGACTCATTGGAAAAGACTCTGATGCTGGGAGGGATTGGGGGCAAGAGGAGAAGGGGACAACAGAGGATGAGATGGCTGGATGGCATCACTGACTCGATGGACATGAGTCTGAGTGAACTCCGGGAGTTGGTGTTGGACAGGGAAGCCTGGCGTGCTGCGATTCATGGGGTCGCAAAGAGTCAGACATGACTGAGCGACTGATCTGATCTGATCTGATCTGATCTGATATGTGTGTGCGTGTGTGTGTGTGTGTGTGTGTGTGTATAGTGTTTGGTAACTATCACAACCATCCCTCCAGAAAATTTTTCATCTCCCCAAACTGAAACTCCATGCCATTAATTGAAAACTTCTTACTCTTCCATTTCCCTAGTCTTCACTTGGAACTGTTGATATCACTCTACTTTGTATCCATGAGTTTGACTAATCTAGGTACCTCATATAAATGGAATCATACAGTATTTGTTATGTGAGTAACATTTCACTTAGCACAGTATCTTCAAATCTCATTCATGTTGTAGTATCTGTCAGAATTCTATTTTTAACACTATTTCATTATATGCATATACTGTGTCTTGTTTACCCATTCATCTGTTGATGGACATTTAGGTTGCTTCAGTCTGTTATAAGTGACACTGCTTTGAACACGAGTTTACAAATATCTCTTCCACTCTTTGCATTCACTTCTTTCAGTTAAATACCCAAAATTGCAACTGCTGGATCATATGGTAATCCTATTATTAATCTTTTTGAGAAAACACTACTCTTTTCCATATTGGTAGCTGCCGTCTGCGGGGTCGCACAGAGTCAGACACGACTGAAGCGACTTAGCAGCAGCAGCAGAAGCACCATTTCACATCCCCACCAGCAGTACACAAGTTTTCCGCATCCTCACTAACCTGTTATTGTTTGTTTGTTGTATACTAGACATCGTAATGGGTATGATGTGATATTCATGTAATGAACTTTTTCAGAGCAACACTGCAAAGATAACATTATTATCCCAATGTAATAGATAAAGTAATAGACCTAGAGACCTAAAACAACTCTCAGAGTGTTTTAGTTACTAAATGGTGTACGTAAGATGAGATTTGAAGCTCAGTTTGGTTCAGTTCAATTGCTCAGTTGGACACGACTTCAGTTGCTCAGTCTTTGTGGCCCCATGGACTGCAGCATGCCAGGCTTCCCTGTCTATCACCAACTCCCAGACCCAACTCAAATTCACGTCCATTGTGTCGGTGATGTCATCCAACCATCTCATCCTCCATCGTCCTCCTGCCGTCAATCTTTCCCAGCATCAGCGTCTTTTCAAATGAGTCAGTTCTTCCCATCATGTGGCCGAAGTATTGGAGTTTCAGCTTCAACATCAGTCCTTCCAATGAATATTCAGGACTGATTTCCTTTAGGATGAACTGGTTGGATCTCCTTGCAGTCTAAGGGATTCTCAAGAGTCTTCTCTAACACTGCAGTTCAAAAGCATCAATTCTTCGGCGCTCAGCTTTCTTTATAGTCCAACTCTCACATCCATACATGACTACTGGAAAAACCATAGCCTTGATTAGATGGACCTTTGTCAGCAAAGTAATGTCTCTGCTTTTTAATGTGCTTTCCAGGTTGGTCATAGCTTTTCTTCCAAGGAGCAAGCATCTTTTAATTTCATGGCTACAGTCACCATCTGAGATTTAAAACTAACTGTATAAAAAATACCAATGCATGTGTTTATTATGATACAAACATGGGATATGTTTTATAAGCAATGAATTAGCATGGCTGGTATGACAAATGAGACACAACCTTGCCTGCTCATCTCAGCCTTATATGTTCTACCTTGCCATACCCTCCCTTTTACCTTCAAGTTAGTGCCTTCTACCCCCACACTGCTCACAGCACCAGTTCTACTACACATGTCTTAATTCATTGTGTGCAGACTAGTCACCCCAGCATTTGAATGCATGATTTTCTTCCTCATGAAAACTTCTTCTTCACACACCTTTGAACCATGGCTAAAAACCACTTGCATGTATCCTTTCCTGAAACATGATGTAGAGTCCTTTTGCATTTGATTGTTTTGTGCCACCATGAAAGAGCATCTATGCTTCAACAAGTCCCAGGACAACTGTGCTCAGCATAATTCCTCAGATTCATGATTCTTGCTTTGTTTTCTCTGGAACCTAAAATGCCATCAAGGAAGCATCAAAGTATTTTTATAATTCTGGAAGCAATGGGAACATTAAAGAGTCAATGACAATAATTAAGAAGCTATTACAATGATAATTACTGAGGTGTAAAGTAATAATGAGCTGATCTAATGGATAATTAATAACATGGAAAGGAGAACTGATAGGAATGGTTATATAGGACAGCGGTCCCCAATCTTTTTGGCACCAGGGACTGGCTCCCCAGTAGACAATTTTTCCACGGACAGAAGTGGGGGCAGGGATGGTTTCAGTTTTCAGTTTCACCCGCTGCTCACCTCCTGCTACAAGGCCCTGTTCCTAACCGGCCATGGACCAGTACCAGTCCCAGTCTGTGGCCTGATGGGTGGAGACACCCCATATAGTTGTGAGGAGGATTTAAAATGAACGATGCACTGTGATGAGTAGAATGGTAGAACTACTAGTCTAGATAAGAAACATGAGGAGAAGGGCCACAGGGTACCTAGATATTTGGTGAAATATGTAATCCAGGTACATCTATGAGGATGTTTTTAGATGAGATGAACATTTGAGTTGGTAAACTGAGTAAAGCAGGTCACTCTCCCTAATGTGTGTGATCCCTATCCAATCACCTGAAGGTCTGAATAGAAGAAAATGACTAATTCTCCTGCAACCATGATGGAATTCCTCCTACCTGATATCATAAGCTGGGGCATCAGTTTTTTCCTGTGTTCAAATGCAAACTGAAACATCATATCTTGGATCTCAAGTCTGCCAACTTTTGGACTGCAACTAGATCATGACCTCTCCTGAGTCTCCAGGTTGCCTACCTTAGGCTTTGGGATTTCTCAGCTTCCAAAGTCATTGGAGCCAGTCTCTGAAATACACACACACACACATACACATAGGTCTTCTCTTACCCTTTTCCTTTATGGCCCTTCCTTTCTTATACATAAAAACTCTTTCCATTATGACCTACTGTATTCTATCAAGTAATACAGTTATTAAAGTTTAGGTTTATTGTTAATATGATTGAAAGGAATTATAAGTATCTGAAAATACTCAGCAAGTGCACATGTGAAATTATAGTGAATGTGGAACCAATAAAATAATAAATGAGCCAGGGACTTAAACTGAATACACATTTCTGTATCAAGGAAAAATTAGGCATATCTGCTTGAATCCAACCAGCCATTAGATTATTCTAAGCTTCTTACAAAGTAAGTATACCATAAGAAAAAAAAAATGAGTAAGTTTCATTTGCAATAAAGCTTCAATCAAAGAAATAGGAAAGGAAACAAAGAAGAATTTGAGGAGAAATATAAACAAAGTAATCAGTCATTTAAGAAAGGTAAGTTGAAGCTGACGAAAATATCACCATTGCTGGATTTGCAATTTAACAGTAGAGAAACCAACCTGTTGCTTGAATCAGAGAGGGACAAAGGGGAAAAGAAACCTGCAAAGAATAATTAGATGTTAACTGCATGTGAGCAAAGTAGGTACCGGTATTTTCACAAGTTTCAGCTTAAGTAGCAGCCTTTGCCACTCTCTGGAATCAAAGCAATTTATCATCCATGAACAACTGTCAACCAGAGCACCACCAGGGACAAGGCAAGGCTGTGTTTTTACCAGGCCTGGATTTTCATATAAAAGCATTGAATTTATCTGGACTGTGGAGAGTTGCTAAGCTCAGTGTCAAGGGGAAAGTTCCATCTTATTAGTAGTGATGTTATCTTAGTTACGGTACTCGTCATGTCTGGAGGAGTGGGGAGGGTGATGCATGTCACGTGGTTGCAGACAAATGAGAATGTGGTTTTAAGGACCCCATGCTATTGACCTTACAGTTTTGACATAGAAGGCCTAATTTAGACCAGAGATTTTTTAAGGTCCTGAGATCACATCTTGAATCTTCACAAACAAAAGTAAATGTGTTTTAAAACAAAATATCTATTTATCTTCAGATATATAGGTAGATACAAATGGTAAAATTATTCTTTTAAAAAAAAATCAGATTGAGATGTAGCCCTATGGAGAGCAGAGAGGAACACACATTAAATATATGATAAGAAGCTGCACGTGTGCATAGAAGCTTACGTACATCCACCAGAGAAAGGGACTGTTCGGCACTTGGAGAAATCAGTTGAGATGCTCTGAAGATGAGGGCACATTTTAGAACGTTCCAAAGGGCATATCCAAATGCATGGCTAGCTGCAATAGGGTAAAAGATGGATATCCTTCATGAGAGTGTAATGTGCTGTCCACACGCTCCACTGGAGCCTAATGTGACAAATGAATGGGTTGGCATGCAGGTCTCAAAGAGGCTGAATGGAATAAAGTGGCAGAGATTTCTCTCACAGAGAGACAGTGAGTCTCTGTCTTCTCCTCTCAGACACAATCTCTGTTGGAGAGTAATAGGAATCAGCTTTGCTATGGCTTCCTTTAGTAAGCACAGCAGCAGCAGCAGTTTTGAGATTCTGTGGTGCATGCAAAGTCACTTCAGTTGTGTCTGACTGTTTGTGACCCCATGGACTGTACTTTGCCAGGCTTCTTTGCCCATGGGATTCTCCAGGCAAGAATACTGGAGTGGGTTGTCATTTCCTTCTCCAGGGGATTTTCCTGACCCAGCGATGCACTGGCAATCCTGCATTGGCAGGCAGGTTCTTTACTACTAGCACCACCTGGAAAGCATGTTTTGGGTTCTCTAGAATAAATTCCTGATTATCCATATGTACCCAACACCCACCCACACAACTCCAGCACCCGTCTCCCCATCCTCATGCACACAATCATCTCTCCAGTGTTGAGAGTCAAAAGGATTAATTTTGAAAGGTTTGAATGGGGTACCAGTGTGAAGTAGGATTAAATCATTTTTCCATCTAAGTTTCGAAAATAGCAAGAGAGCGTTGGGGTCACAGTGAGCTCCTCAACTTGGTAAGGATCAATCTGTCCTTTAATCTGAGTGCTGCAATGCCATCCAACCTCAGTACCCAGGAGGAAAATAAAGCAAATAGGAATATGGTCCAGAAGTGGTACACAGCCTCACCACCCCAATCCATTTCCCTCTATATTTTATTATGATCCTTTTTAAACATAAGAAAATTGAAATGATTTTATAATAAATATATAGACCTAAAACTAACCTACTTCCATCAACAACTAACATTTTAGTTTCCTTGATTTAGCACGTACTATTATCCATCCATCCATACCCCTACTTGGCTATTTATCCAGTTTTCACTCTATTTCTTACCAAGCTGCAGACATCAATGCACTTTCCCCTAAGTATTTATGCATGGACACCATTTACAAAAGTTTGATATTCGCTTTCGGTATTTTTTCTTTTTGAGGTAAAATTTACACATAATAAAATTACATATATATATATGACATTTATTTTTGGCAAGTTTATATACTTATGTAACAAAAATTTTTATCAAAGTAAATAACATTAACATCATTCCAGAATGTTGCCTAATACCTCTTTCTAATCAATCTCTGCCCCTAAGCCCAACAATAACAACTGTTCCATGCTTTTCCCAACAAAGATTAGTTTTGCCTGTTTCTCAATCGTATTGAAAAGGGTCATAAGTATATGTTCCTCTGTGGAGGACTGTTAACAGTAGATAGTATAATGGCTCCCCAAAATACCCACCTCGTAAACCCTAAAATCTGTGTACATGTCATGTTACATAGTAAGATGACAGGGGTAATTGAAGTAATACATGGGATCATGGTTGCTAATCAGCTGACTTTGAAACAGGGAAGTTATCCTGGATTATCTGGGTGGGCACAATATAATTACAAAGGCTCCTAAATGTGGAAGACTGAGACAGAAGTATCAAAAAACCAGAGAAATGGCATCATTTCAAAGGGTTGACTGAACATTGCTGGCTTTGAAGGTTTAAGGGAGTCATGAGCCAAGGAATGTGGGAAGTCTTTAGAAGCTGAAAAAGGTAGGAAAATAAATTATTCCCTAGAGCCTATAGGCAAGAATACAGCTGCCAACACCACTGATTTTTGCCCAGTGAGATTCATTTTGGATTTACCTCCAGAACTGTAAGGTAACACATTTGCTTTGCTTTATTCAACTATTTTGTAGCAGGTTACAGCAACAATAGGAAACTACTATACTTTTTTTTTAATTCAATATAAATTTTTTGAGGCTTATCTCTATAATTGTATGTATGCTTGTCTTTTTTCATCCCATTTTATCCAGCCTCTTGTTGAAGGATACCTAGACTGTTTCCAGTTGTAGACTATAATTATTGGTCATGAGTCTGTGCATTTTTTAAAGTGCTATCACTTGATGTGTTTGAGGATTCACTATTTGTGACTGGCCTTCATGGTGACCAGCATCTGAACTGGCCAGGGAAGGCACTAGTGGATGATGCTTTAGGGAGCTAAAAATGCATAACACTAATCTGTTTCCAAGCTCTGATATACTATTTCAAAAGCTAGATTTAAGGAGAGCAGGAGCCACCATCATATAGAAAGGGATGTGGAGACCTAAGTATTGTGAAGTGTCTGCTTCCCTCCATATGCTCAGATGAAATCAGTCAGCTCCACTCTTTATTATCCCGATATGCCTTCAAATAAGAATAAGAATAATAGCTAATTTTCTGCTGCAATGTCACCTAAACCAGAACAACCTGAGTCCAGATTATTAAGCTCTCAGTCTTAGTTTGCTCATCTGTGAAATGAGAACTATCCCAATTTACAGTTGTTCTGGGGCAGCTTCCATGGTGGCTCAGATGATAAGGAATCTGCCTGCAGTGAAGGAGAACCAGATTAGATCTCTGGATTGGGAAGATCCTCTGGAGAAGGGAATGGCTACCCACTCTAGTATTCTTGCCTACAGAATTCCATGGACAGAGGAGCCTGATGGGCTATAGTCCATGGGGCTGCAAAGAGTCAGACACCACTGAATGACTTTCACTTTTCATTTTCTGGGGCATAATGTGATAATATAAACAAATGAGACATATAGTATGCATAAAAAGTTGCTAGTGTCCTTAATTTTCTTAAATTCCTACACAGGACAATCCTCATGTCTTGTTTCTAGAAAAGCATTTTATAGAAACATCGAAATCAGGGAATATGCTTATTAATTCAACAAATGCTGACTGAGCATAGACAAGGCCATAGATATTCCCAGGACTTTAAAGACTTATTGCATACAACTCTTTTGTTCAAAGAGCCCAGTGAGGAAGACAAAGGAGTAAACAGGCCTCTATAGTTTGGCATGGCTACTATGAGAACGGAAGGCATAGGGGTCATGGTGTATTTAAGAGAGCACCTAGCCTAATCAAGGGAAAGTGCCAGCAAGATTCAGGAGCAGATGTTCCTCAACCAGAAGAAGTGACTCAAGAGTTAGTTAAGCAGAAAGGAAACTGAGGAGCAGAAAGGAAACTGAGGAGAGGAGCAGGAGTCAGGAAGACCCTGTGTTGTACCCAAGGAGAGACTGTGACCATTCAGATAAGTTAACATACTATATGGGAAGCCATTCCCTTCTCCAGGGGATCTTCCCAATCCAGGGATTGAGCCCAGGTCTCCCGCATTGCAGGCCGATTCTTTACCAGCTGAGCCATCAGGGAAGCTCAAGAACACTGGAGTGGGTAGCCTATCCCTTCTCCAGAGGATCTTCCTGACCCAGGAATTGAACCAGGGTCTGCTGCATTGCAGGCAGATTCTTTACCAGCTGAGCTACCAGGGAAGCCCATGTATAGGCACACACTAGCTTCAAATTCCAAGGTCAAGTTTAAACACAGGTAGGATTAGATGATATGGATTGTCAAATATTATGAGTTTTCCAGTCATACAAACCAAAACTGGAATCACATTCCAATTTGGCTATCTATCAGTTATTTGACCTGGAGAAAAACAAGTTAAGTTTTTAAAACTTTAATATCTTCATTTATAGAAGGAGTATAACATTATTGAACCTACAGCAATGTTGTAAGAATGAAATGACAAAAAGTTGATGTAAAGTATTTAGCAGAATAGTTGATACATATAGTAAGCTCTCAAACAGTACAATCTTCCCCTGTTCTTTTTTTCATTTTTCTAGTATCACAAATATTCTAGAGATATGCATACTGACTCTATGTGCCCAACAAGGGGGTAGATAACAGACATATACACCTATAAAATTTGAGTATGTCACTGGTTTGTATTGAAGGAGAAGACAGTAGCCCTAACAAGTTTAACAAACAGTGTAAGTATATTAGAATCTCAATAATCATATTCAGGTTTTAGTGACCAATTTAAGAAAAGCATCAGGCTGGAGCAGAGATTACTAGTCTCCATCAGGTTACCTGGGTTAAAGATTACAAAAGGACAGAGTGTCGCAAAATAACTTACTATTCTTTTATCTACTTATGATGGTCGGGTTAGGTAAAGAAAAGGAATTTCATTAATGGTAAGATGGTCCAGTGTCCCCAGGGGAAAGGACAATGACATCATAAAATATACCTTTATCCCTGGGAGAAGAATAGACATAAATTGTGGAAGAACCAAGCACATGGTAATAAAATGTATATAGTTCTGATGGGGCTGGAGCCAGGGCCCAGAAGTGCATAAACCTATAGAATTCAGGGTCTTCTCTACAAAAACAAAGTAACTAAACTGCAAACTCAAAAGTAGGTATTTTTATCAGTGTCCTGTGGCTACTGTAACACATTACCACCAACTTAATGGCTTAAAACAACATGTTTATTATCTTCATTCTGAAGGTCAGAGTCCTAAATGTGTCTCACAGGGATAAAATCAAGATGTGAGCAAAGCTGTTATCCTTTCTGGAGACTTTGAGGAGACTCCATTTTCTTGCCTTCTCCAGCTTTTAGATGGTTGGCCACATTCCTTGGCTTTGAAGCCTGTTTTCCCATTCTCAAAGCCAACAATGGCTGGTTGAATCCTTCTAACATCTCACCAGTCTGACACCAACTCTTCTGACTTCCATTTTCACTAAGGACTTTGCGATTACACTGGACCCACACAGATAATCTATTTTAAGGTCATTTGATTAGCAATGTAAATTCCATTTGCAACCTGAAGTACCTCTTCCCTTGCAACATATTCACAGAGTCCAGGTATTAGAGTGTGGGTCTCTTTTGAAAGATACTATTCTGCCTATAACAGTATAAAATGAGAATTTAGAATGAGAAAAAAATCATATCAGAACCTATTTTGATATCCAAATCCTTTTTCTCTGATTTTTTTTTTGTTTTCAGCAATTTATAAATGATGTTTCCATAGAAATACTTCTAATTAAACCTGAATTTTTCTCATCTCCAGTTCCCTACAACTACCAACAACTTCCAGTATTTTCAGGGTACAGGAAATGACAGACCCTAAAGCTAAATTCTTTTAGCTTCATTATTAATCTGCTTCTAAGAATTGAAAAACATCACTGCAGATATGATGTTTAGACCGAAAATATACTCCCTTATAAAATATGTTACTGTAGTTCACTAATGATATTGACAAATAGAATTATTTTTCTTTTACAAAATTGATATTATTAAATGCATATCAGATTCTAGTATTAATAAGTCATTGAAATGTTTGCCAATGTAAGGGTAAATGTCTTCTAGTAAATTGATCTTTATTAATATTTTATTACTTGATCATTTTTCACTTACCAGATTCAGGTTATGGAATTTTTGGCAAAACCAATACAATATTATAAAGTAATTAGCCTCCAATTAAAATATATAAATTAAAATAAATAAATAAAATAAAATAAAAATGCAAAAAAATGCAACTCTAATCAGTTATAGTATATATGATAGGCTACACATAAGAAATTATGGTAATAATTTAATCACTGAGTCGTGCCTAAATCTTGCAACCACATGGACTTTAGCTCACCATGCTCCTCTGTCCATAGGATTTTTCTGGCAAGAATCCTGGAGTGGGTTGCCATTTCCTTCTCCAAGAGATCTTCCTGACCCAGGGATCAAACCCGCATCTCCTGCACTGAAAGAGGTCTCCTGCTTTGCAAGAGGAGTCTTTACCGCTGACCCACCAGGTAAGCCCAAAGTAAAGTATAGGACATGGTATTTTTATTTTAGAATTTAAATAAATCCTTCATGCTTGACAGAAAGAGAATGCTTCTCACTTCTAACCCAAAAGGACAATAAGGAAAGTATCTTTATGTTCTATCTTTAAAAGAAAGGCCTTGCCTTTAGTGTGTCTACCCTTAATGATTTCTGTGTTAATTCTGTCTTTTGTCTTGTAACTATTTTCTGAAAATCCAGCAGTATGATCCCTTAGATCATAGTATTGCTCTCCAGCTGGAAAGGGATCAATCTGCCATTCTTTCCACTTTTCTCTTTTAGGCTAGAGGAGCTAGCTTAGAAAAAAAATCTCAAAAGTCATACAAATCTTTGCTTGGAAGCAACTGTAATAATCATTTTAGTTCTTTTTACAAAAAAAAAAATAACAGCTGCCATTCTGTGAGTGCTTGCCACATGCCAGGCTAAGCATTTATGTTTCTCCTTTTTTTTTTTTTTTTTACCCATAACAATACTGGAAGAAAAATATAATTATCTGCATTTTTTCATGAATACTTATAAGTGGAAATAATCTTTTATGGTTCTCACATCAGAAAAGGTAATGTGTGTTGGGACAAGGAGAGAGAATGCTTCCTGTTTTTCAAGAAGCAGCTGTAAGACAGAAGGTTTCTTGATCTTAGCCACTGTCAACAGAACCGAATTAGGTCTGATGGAGCACTCATTGCTACAGTTTGAAAGACAGAAGTACTAGGCATTAAGCCTGAGAAATCTGAAAGGGATTTGAAATGATTATTGCTATTATTATTTACTTATTCTCTCTTGGTTACAGCTCTAAATGAAAACCAACATTCAGACAGTGTGAGACTGTTTAACATCTTTCACATTAAAGTTTGCATTCTTAACTACATGGAATCAAGAACCATTTTTCCTTTGCTCCTCAAGTCAATATAAGTCACTCTTTTACTGACTCTTTTTATTTCCATCCAGGACTAAAACTACCTGTAGAATGCCCCCACATGTTTGTCTCCCTTCGCATAAAGAAAGCTCTGCAATGGGATATGTGAGTCTGGAGACACATAAATAGGAGGAGGACTAGAAGTTGTAGTGCCGACGACTTTGTGAAAACACAGAGGAATGATTCTAGAACTCAAAGCTCTAAAATGGAACCAAGAAAATGAGAATTGATGTGTGCACATCCCTTTGGGGATTGCCCAAAGCCATTCTGCCACCTGGTGGCCTGAGACACTTGCTATCCAAAAAGCAAAAAAAAAAAAAAGGAAGATAAGGGACAGGACTGGGTTTGTGAGCAAACTTACCACTCCTCTACTCCCAAGAGGCATTGGGAAAACTGAGGACAACATTTCAGGGCACCTTCCATATGGAAAGTGGATTTTCCTACGTATCTCAAAGAACGCAGAGCTGGCTCTTTCTAGAGTGCACTGGAGAACACAACAGAAGATTTCTGATTGTTAGAAAGTATCCACAGAAATCTGATGCATAGGTACTGAAAGGGACCCTAGAGATTTTTATTTTACAGATGCAGGGTTTGAGGTCCATGTAGTCTCCCTTAGTTCAGAAAGAAGCAGAACCCACAGGGGCATTTTCCCCTGGGGTAATCACCCTACAGTGCACCCCACAGAACTTAACCTTGTAGGGGATGCAGCTTAGCTTGTATGTTTGTTTAGCATAAAACTATGTCCTTGTGCAGGTATAGAATTAATAGTATGGAATAAATACTGCCGACTGTCATATTACTAGCCACTGTTTATTAAAAGGGGAACAATGGATAAACTGAAACAAATCACTTAGAATCTGTAGAAATAGAATCAATAGATCTAGCTGAATATAATGAGCTCAAATCCACGGGAAAAAGAGAGTTGGGGGAAATCCAAATGCAATATATTTTTATGTACTTATTCTTATAATTCTATATTGAATAATATGCAATGAAGATTTTGTTTCCATTTAAAATAAGGTTGTAAAATATTTGGCTCATAAAAGCATTAAGATGAGGAAATGAGGGAGTGAAAAAGAAACCCTTTGTTTTTTAAAAGCATTCTTTTGTTTTTCTCCCTGGTTGTGAATCTGTCCCCTGGATTCATTGCTGCCTCATTTCAGATTTTTTTTTCCTATGCTTGCAAATGCCTTCCTTGAAACTTTCCTTCATATTTAAAAACAAATGGAGATGCTGCTTAATTCATTTTACTTTCCAGGGAGTAAAGGAAATGAACATTAAAAGTGGCTTCACCACCAGTAAAGAATGTTTCAATGCAGAGATTTTGATGGCACTATTACAAGAAAAAATTGTATTTAAATGTTTTCTGCTCATTTTTCTAAAACACCTCTCCTCCTCTGCTTCAAATCACAGTATTCCAAAAACTGCATTTGTGGTAACCCAGCACTGGTAATGCATTTAGTAAGATTTAAAAATCAGCTAAAAAGCAGGCTAAGAAGAAGTGCAGAATACAGATTGGAAATGCTGTAAGTCCCATTAAAGAGCCTCCCATTTTTGCTATAGCTGTAAGCTGTTTAAGGATGTGAGCCATGCTCACCTTACTTACCTGCATGGTATACTGTCTAGTATAATAAAATGCCTCCTGTATATTGGGTGCTTATTCAGTATTTCCCCAGTTAATTTCAGATTAGTTATAGTCTATAGCTTTATATGAACCAGTTACCTCCTGTGGCCATAGACTCTATCCATAGTCTTCGACCAGGAATTTCAGAAGTAAACACAGAAGAAGAAGAAAGGAATAGAGGTGGGAAGTATGATGTGAACCAGATTGCATGGGGTGAATTCTGGGTCATATTTTACTAACAATGAGTTAGTGGTGATTTATCCTCTATAAGCTACAGTTCGTCCTCTGTGCAAATACCTCCATCTTCTCGCTAGGCTCTTATAAAGGACCTGTGTGGGGCCCACCCAGATAATCCTGGATAGTATCCCTATGCCAAGATCCTTAACTTAATCATGTCTATAAATCCTTTTATCAAATAAGATAACATATTCACAAGTTACAGGGATTCAAATATTGATATCTTTGGGGCTTTAATCAGTCTGCTATCTATAACAATATGATGGCAGATCCTTTACATATAGGGATTTTTAGAAATTCACAAGTCTGTGAATTCACTATAGTAGTTGTTCTATTCACAATCACCTAATTAGGTAAGTTTTGCTTGTTGGTTAGTTTTACTTGCTCCTCCATCTGTTTAACAGAATTTGGCCAAATCTTAGGAAATGTGGAGACTGTTGTGTGATACATCAGAGATGAGGCAGACAGGGTGTTCTAGAATTTGTCTTTCTTTTAAATCCCAGGAGATATTTTGAACATGGACTATACAGTCCATGAAATTCTCCAGGCCAGAATACTGGAGTGTGCAGCTGTTCCCTTCTCCACAGGACCTGCCCAAGCGAGGGATGAAACCCTGGTCTTCCACATTGCAGGCAGATTCTTTACTAGCTGAGCTACCAGGGAAGCCCCAACTTTCATTTAATAAATATTTATTAATGTTTTAGAAGCTGAAGAATTTAAAGTAGCCACATTTTAAGTTGGAAAAACTAGATAAAAATTTCACAGACATGACAAAGGAAATACTTCTTTCTAAAATTGGAAAAAACTCCACAACTAAAATATTAAGGAGACTAACCTAAGCATTAGATACAGAAGCAAAAACGTGAAGTTCTGCTACCAATGGAAAGAACAGTTGCCACGTTTAGTCATGTCTATTTGTTTATTTTAACCAACTCTGAATCTGCCACATTGGAAGATGCGTTTTCCCCTCTCACCACCTGTGACAGTTAATTGTATGTGTCAACTTGACAAGGCCATTCTCCTCCTATCTCTGTTTCAAATGACAGGCAAACTTGATTCTGCTTAATGAGTCAGTAGAGTTGAGAACATTAATTTATTTGAGCACATTTACATCAACATCAGGTGAATTTAACTCAGATGACCATTATATCTACTACTGTGGGCAGGAATCCCTTAGAAGAAATGGAGTAGCCATCATGGTCAACAAAAGAGTCCGAAATGCAGTATTTGGATGCAATCTCAAAAACGACAGAATGATCTCTGTTCGTTTCCAAGGCAAACCATTCAGTATCACAGTAATCCAAGTCTATGCCCCAACCAGTAACACTGAAGAAGCTGAATGGTTCTATGAAGACCTACAAGACCTTTTAGAACTAACACCCAAAAAAGATGTCCTTTTCATTATACGGGACTGGAATGCAAAAGTAGGAAGTCAAGAAACACCTGGAATAACAGGCAAATTTGGCCTTGGAATACAGAATGAAGCAGGGCAAAGGCTAATAGAGTTCTGCCAAAAGAACACACTGGTCATAGCAAACACCCTCTTCCAACAACATAAGAGAAGACTGTACACATGGACATCACCAGATGGTCCACACCGAAATCAGATTGATTATATTCTTTGCAGCCAACGATGGAGAAGCTCTATACAGTCAGCAAAAATAAGACTGGGAGCTGACTATGGCTCATATCATGAACTCCTTATTGCCAAATTCAGACTTAAATTGAAGAAAGTAGGGAAAACCACTAGACCATTCAGGTGTGACCTAAATCAAATTCCTTATGATTATACAATGGAAGTGAGAAATAGATTTAAGGGACTAGATCTGATAGATAGATTCCCTGATGAACTATGGACAGAGGTTAATGACGTTGTACAGGAGACAGGGATCAAGACCATCCCCATGGAAAAGAAATGCAAAAAAGCAAAATGGTTGTCTGGGGAGGCCTTACAAATAACTGTGAAAAGAAGAGAAGTGAAAATCAAAGGAGAAAAGGAAAGATATAAGCAACTGAAGGTAGAGTTTCAAAGAATAGCAAGGAGAGATAAGAAAGCCTTCCTCAATGATCAATGCAAAGAAATAGAACAAAACAACAGAATGGGAAAGACTAGAGATCTCTTCAAGAAAATTAGAGATACCAAGGGAATATTTCATGCAAAGATGGGCTCGATAAAGGACAGAAATGGTATGGACCTAACAGAAGCAGAAGATATTAAGAAGAGGTGGCAAAATACACAGAAGAACTGTACAAAAAAGATCTTTCATGACCAAGATAATCATGATGGTGTGATCACTGACCTAGAGCCAGGTATCCTGGAACGTGAAGTCAAGTGGGCCTTAGAAAGCATCACTACGAACAAAGCTAGTGGAGGTGATGGAATTCCAGTGGAGCTATTTCAAATCCTAAAAGATGATGCTGTGAAAGTGCTGCACTCAATATGCCAGCAAATTTGGAAAACTCAGCAGTGGTCACAGGACTGGAAAAGGTCAGTTTTCATTCCAATCCCAAAGAAAGGCAATGCCAAAGAATGCTCAAACTACCACACAATTGCACTCATCTCACATGCTAGTAAAGTAATGCTCAAAATTCTCCAAGCCAGGCTTCAGCAATACATGAACCGTGAACTTCCAGATGTTCAAGCTGGTTTTAGAAAAGGCAAAGGAACCAGAGATCAAATTGCCAACATCCACTGGATCATTGAAAAAGCAAGAGAGTTCCAGAAAAGCATCTATTTCTGCTTGATTGACTATGCCAAAGCCTTTGACTGTGTGGGTCACAATCAACTGTGCAAAATTCTGAAAGAGATGGGAATACCAGACCACCTGACCTGCCTCTTGAGAAACCTATATGCAGGTCAGGAAGCAACAGTTAGAACTGGACATGGAACAACAGACTGGTTCCAAACAGGAAAAGGAGTACGTCAAGGCTGTATATTGTCACCCTGCTTATTTAACTTATATGCAGAGTACATCATGAGAAACACTGGGCTGGAAGAAGCACAAGCTGGAATCAAGATTGCCGGGAGAAATATCAATAACCTCAGATATGCAGATGACACCACCCTTATGGCAGAAAGTGAAAAGGAACTAAAAAGCCTCTTGATGAAAGTGAAAGAGAAGAGTGAAAAAGTTGGCTTAAAGCTCAACATTCAGAAAACGAAGATTATGGCATCTGGTCCCATCACTTCATAGGAAATAAATGGGGAAACAGTAGAAACAGTGTCAGACTTTATTTTTTTTGGCTCCAAAATCACTGTAGATGGTGATTGCAGCCATGAAATTAAAAGACGCTTACTCTCTAGAAGGAAAGTTATGACCAACCTAGATAGCGTATTCAAAAGCAGAGACATTACTTTGCCAACAAAGGTCCCTCTAGTCAAGGCTATGGTTTTTCCAATGGTCATGTGGATGAGAGAGTTGGACTGTGAAGAAATCTGAGCAGTGAAGAATTGATGCTTTTGAACTGTGGTGTTGGAGAAGACTCTTGAGAGTCCCTTGGACTGCAGGGAAATACAACCAGGCCTTTCTAAAGGAGATCAGTCCTGGGTGTTCATTGGAAGGACTGATGCTAAGGCTGAAACTCCAATACTTTGGCCACCTCATTAGAAGAGTTGACTCATTGGAAAAGACCCTGATGCTGGGAGGGATTGGGGGCAGGAGAAGAAGGAGACGACAGAGGATGAGATGGCTGGATGGCATCACCGGACTCGATGAACGTGAGTTGAGTGAACTCCGGGAGTTGGTGATAGACAGGGAGGCCTGGCGTGCTACAATTCATGAGGTCACAAAGCGTCGGACACGACTGAGCGACTGAACTGAACTAAACCCAACATCAACCTCACACTAAGGAAAGGCACCAGTGTGCTCTTAAGATATAAAACATTCTAGGTCGTTCTATCCTCACTGCTGTCTCTCAAAGCACTATTCAAGGGATACATTCAATGCACGGAGGAGATGCAGATTCTGCTATTTACATAATGAAGAGGACTAGCATATTGTTTCTATCTATAATCTGACACCAATATTTGCTCTGATCTCTATGTTGAATAGAACAACTCTTCCTAGCCATACTTAAAATACCATCTTAAGTATCATTGTCTCAAACAACTTTTTTTTACCTCTTTATACATTTTTACTATCTGGAATTTTTGTTTTGATTTTTGGTATCAACTTCTCCTGTTAGACTTTGAACTCCATGGTGCTATGTATTATCTTAACTTTGCTCACCAACACAGCCCCGGTGCCAAGCCTTGAGAGAGGAGAGTACGGGGACACACTAGCTTACACTCCCTGGCTTGACTGCTGCCTAGGCGCCTTAGCTGCCCACATTTTTCTAAGGTGGAGGTCTGTGTCCCAAGTACATATTCTCTGCTCCTTCCTGTGGCGCATTTAGGTAGTATCTGTTTTGTTTTGCATGGTGGCCTATTGTTTTGATGTAGGTAAATTTGATTAACAAAGGATAGAATTTTAAAGTGCTACAATGAGCACACACACAGAAGTCTCTCCTCCAATCTTGCTCTTTCAATAAACCTGCCATCTTAATATTCATCCGTAAATGTATGTGTCTACTTTTTCAAATTTGTGTGGAGCATAGGATGAAGGAAAGACCTATTTGTTATATATTAGGACCCTTACATATCAATATATTGGCACACTGGCCAGGAATCTTGAAAGAGCCAGCAATGGGTTGGTGTTATGTAAAACACAGTACCACATGGGTAAATCCACGTGGGCCGGGGTCCTTGACCTTCCAGGACTGCAGCTCTTGTGCAGCTTGTGGCAGCACATGTCGATGGCATTTAGCAGCTGTTTTATAAGTAACCTGAAAATGAAAGGGTCAGTCGCTCAGTTGTGTCCAACTCTTTGCAACCCCACGCACTGTAGCCCACCAGGCTTCTCTGTCTCTGAGATTCTCTAGGCAAGAATACTGGGGTGGGTTTCCATTCCCTTCTCCAGGGGATCTTCCTGACCCAGGGATCAAACCTGGGTCTCCCACATTGCAGGCAGATTCTTTACTGTCTGAGCCACAGGGAAGCCATTATAAGTAACCTAGGGCTTAGTAAATATATCTTACACTGACTTTTGTATCTGACCTTGACTGATGTAGGTGTAGCTTTGACCCAAGCAGGCATGAATGAGATAGGGATTAGATTATTGAGGGTGAAGGAGTCTCTTAGTTCCAGTAAGGGTCACTTGATACAGGCTCACCAGGCATTGAGGGGTGAAATGACTTGTTGCTTGAAGTGTTTCTCATTGTCAGCTGGCTGAGCCATCGATCTGCAAAAATAGTTAATATCCATGTGGGCTATGACTGGGTGAGGTTTTTGTCTTTGTACAATAGGCGTGTGACATTAATAGAGACTATTAATTTAACTATTTCAAACTCTTTTCTCTTCCCTCACTTGAAAGGGCATCCAATTCCAAAAAGAGGCAAGATGAGACATGCCAAGTAACTAGTCTCTTAGACTCTGAAACACAGTCACAGTCTGTGAGTCACAGTCTCTAAGAGTCACCTCCTTCCGTGTAGTTCCAGACTGACCTGATTTGGTCACTGGATAGCCTGTGAGCAGGGCATAAGAGCTCCAAGGTCGAGACTGCATTGACCTACAAAGGGGTGGTGGTTTTTATTGAACATCAAATAATGAAGAACAAGGGAGAGAGACATGTTATGTTGCAAATGACTTTTACTTGAACCTAAGTTTAAGGGAGATTGGAAGAGATCATCAGAAAGTTATAACTCAAAATTTAGCAAAGAAATGTTGTACCTCCATTTATGTTAGAAATAAAGTTTACAGATAATTTGCATAAAAATTTAGAGAAGGTTATGTATTTTAAATGATTTTAGCCCAGGCAATAATTTTACCTTTGGAAAGAGCAGAAGGTAGATTTTCAAGGGATGAAGAAAGAAAGGGACCTACCTAAGAGGCACCTTGAGGTCTTTATTATCAAATTAGAACTGAATGAAAGGGAAAATGAGCTACCTTTACACCAACTGCTCTTCCTCTGAAAATGGCAAAATTTCTCAGCAGTGAGTTTGAGTGATTTCCCGGGAAGGGGCTCATATCCAAGACAACATTGAGAAGCATCATCTTCCAAGAGCAGATGGGAAGTCTGTAGCAGCAGCAGTCAGGAAATGATTTTATAAAGACTAGGACAGCCATTCAAAGCAGTCACAGACTATTTGAACATTTAAGAGAGGAATTTTATAGATCATAAAATGTATTAAGCCCTTTCAGGTTCGTTTCAAGATCACTGTGGTAATTTAAAATATACAAGTTTCCCCCCACTAAAAAAATGCTGATTCAGTATAATTTTTGAGCTTTACTATTTGCTAGACAATGCTTTTCCCTCTGGGGATATTAATGGAACAGAGACCACTGATTGCTATACCCATGTAGCACAGATCTTACAGGGAGAGCTGGAATATAAACAGATAAGTAGTGAGCATGTTGCATGACAGACAGTGGCATGTGATGAGGAAAATAAAAAACAGGGAAGAAACAGGAAGTGTCCACTGAGAGAAAAACTGGTGATCAAGGAAGGTCTTATTCATAGGAATAAGACTCAAAGAGAAGCAAAG
Source organism: Bos taurus (assembly GCF_002263795.3). Classification (NCBI taxonomy): domain Eukaryota; kingdom Metazoa; phylum Chordata; class Mammalia; order Artiodactyla; family Bovidae; genus Bos; species Bos taurus. Next base: position 47,074,403 of record NC_037333.1, on the reverse strand, counting down.
CGTATACAAACAAAGGGGGGCAGTAGGAAAAATAAGAGAGCAAATAACAGATTAGAGCCAAGGTCTGGCGTCATATCTCTAACTAGGGGGCCAGACCACGTAAACTACAGAGGAATAACAAAAGGAAAAGTCTAGGCCTCAGAGAGGAGACAAAGTTAAGAGGAGCATGAATGAAACACTACAAGCAGCATTCACCCCACATACGATGTAAAAGGAAAGAGATCAGTTTAGTGATTAGACATGAACTCTCAAAACTCAACTGGACACAACAACAAAGACACAATTCATGAATGATAGGCTGGACTTCATTAAAATTGTCTGCTCTGTGAAAGGCAATGTCAAGAGAATGAAAAGACAAGCCATAGAAAACAGAGAAAACACTTGCAAAAGATACATCTGATGAAGTGTTCTTATTCAAAATATAGCAAAATATCTTGAAACTTAACATAAGAAAAAAAGAACTGGATTAAAAAATGGGTTACAAACCTTAACAGACACTGTACTAACAAACATATATACACAAAACATATGCAGATTGGAAGATGATCCATATCATATGTCTTCAGGAAATACAAATTAAAAAACAATAAGGTATTACTGATATCACTACATACTTATTGAAATGGGCAAAATCCAGAATACTCATAACAACAAATGGTGGCAAGATGTGAAACAAGAACTTTCATTCGTTGCTGGTGAAAATGCAAAATGATACAGCCACTTTGGAAGAAAGTCTGTTGATTTCATTCAAAACTAAACAGTCTTACCATATGATCCAGAAATCAAGCTCCTTTGCATTTATCTAGAGGAGTTGAAAATGTTAGACACAAAAACCTGTGTGTACACATGCACACACACACACACACGGAAAAACAATAGATATTTAGATAGCAGCTTTATTCATGATTGATGAAACTTGGAAATGGTCAAGATGTCCTTCAGGACATGAATGGATGAAGTGTGGTACATGTCTACAATGAAATGTTATTTCTTTGTCTAACAAAGAATGAACTATCAAGTCATGAAGAGACATGAAGGAACCTTAAGGGCATGCTACTATGTGAAAGAAGCCAATCTAAAAAGACTACACACTATATGATTCCAAATATATGACATTCTGGAAAAGTTAAAACTATGGAGACAGTGAAAAAAGAAAAAAGGAAAAATCAGTGTTTGCCAGGGGTTGGGGCAGAGAATGAATAGGTAGAGCACAAAAAAATTTAGAGTACTGAAACTATTCTCTGTGATACCATAATGATGGATACACATCATTATAGATTTGTACAAATTCATGGACTGTACACTATCAAGTGAGCCCTAATGTAAACTACAGACCATGGGTGATTAGGATGTGTCAAAGCAGGGTTATCAGTTATAACAAATCTACCATTCTGGTGAAGGATGTCAATAAAGGGAGAAGCTATGCATGTGTGGTGATGGGGTGTACATGGGAAATCTCTGTACCTTGACCCTAATTTTGCTCTGATCATACAACTGTTTTATATATATATATATTCTTAATAGGATTAAAAAAAAACAGGCAATCAAAAATTTGTCACAATCTTGGGTGTATTATTAAGGAAAAAATCAATAATAATAATAATAAATTTAGGAGGGTCTTCTGTAAAGGGGAAATAGGATCAAATTATCTGAGGAGGAGAAATAAGAAAGGACTGGTTATCTGAGTAGCCCACTACAGCAGAAAAAGATGAAACACTACAAAAGATGTGTTTTGACAGTAAAATACAGCAAGTTATTTCAATTTTGAAAAATCCAAAAGCAAAACAGAGGAAATCAACTTCTAAGATGAGCACAAGTAACCAGGTCTTAGTATTCACAGGGTCTCCTGGCGTAACACCTGAGGTCTGAGCAGCAGCTGAGGGCAGAGATCTTCTGAGGCTTGCTAATAGTCATCCAATATTGTTTCCTCAACCTCACGCTCCTGCCTAAAAGCTGAGCTCTCCATTTGACAGGCCACCTGCAAAGACCCAGCTCATAGATGCATGGTGAGCCTCTGAGGTGGACATCACTACCCTCATGTTTAAGAATAGGAAACTGTTACTCAGAATTAAGCAACCTTTGCAGAGACACACAGTAAATGACAAAAAGAATCAAAACTGGTTCTACCTCACTTAAAAGCATCTGAGCTCTCATGTATATCATTCCTCAAGCACTGGCCCTTGTCTCCCTCCTTAACCCCATCACCCACAACTTAACCTCAGGAATCTTTTTTTCCCTCTGTTATATCAGGCTAATTAACATTCAACAAATACCGTATATGTTCTCTTAGTTCCCTGTGCCTTCCTACACAGTTTGTTACCTTTTAGCTTATATTACTGCTACCCATCCTTCAGCTAGTCAACAACTTAGGTCTCCTTTTTTTTTTTTTTTTTTAAGGTATCCTCTGCAACACCTCCAGAGAACCTCCCTCCCTTACTCCCAAGATCACTTATGGTATAATTTATTGTAATAGCACATGGTACGTTTCTGATTAAATGTTTACCTGCTCTCTTAACTTTATCTAAACATCTCTGTTATTTCCTATACTAACAGAGTTTTGGGCATGGAGTAATTGCTTAGTGTTTGTAGAATGAAGTTCCATCTCATTTTTTCAGCCCTTTTAATCTAATGAAATAGTCATGCAACTTACTACAATTGATCCAGCATTTAATACCACTGAAGAGCTTAGAATTACCTGCAGCCATGAGAGAACTCTGGGACTCCCTCTGCCTGATCTTGGATAATCAGACTAAACAATGAATCTCAAGTTTGATGCCTGAGGGACTGCTCTTTTCATGCTTCCCTCATCCCTTCGTTACCAAAGAGATAGAAGTGTGAGATCTATGACAAAAACATCTTTTCCTGACAGTTGTTCTGAAAGGACATACTCCTTGTTGAAGCCCCATTCAAGGTTTTGAAATTATAAATGTGTGTACAGTTATCATGTTTATCAGCCATCTCTTTAAAAAAAAAGTCAAACATGGTTTTCCTCTAATGAACTTGCTTATCTTTACCTAGTAGATCTGTTTAATGCTCATTATCAATGCTCTTTGAGAATTCACTGATGACCTATTACTTGAGAGCATATTAGAATGTACACACTCTATCAGAAAGCTCAATTTTTGTACTCAGTGGAGAGAAGTGCCTGCTGTTCTCAAAGAGTTAATAAGCTACTACTCTGAGCATCGGTTTCACTTTTACAGTGACTTAAGCACTGAGAAAAATTTGGCTTCAAGTTTGGAGCTGTTTCAAGGTAGATCATCTCTTTGCACATCTGGGAAGTATATGCCATGACATATTGTACAATTTGTCAAATTGTGTTCATCTGTAAGAAAGCAGTCCTTAAGTTAGACCCTCTTCTCTGAAGTTTTTCTTCTGTCATTTCTGAGATTTAAGAAAGGTTTCAAAACCAAGTACTGTCACTTCTATGCGATACTGCACTGGCCCCTGGCAATAAATCACACTTGTAACAGCTTGAAGTGCATTTACTCACAGATGATATACATTTTACAATTCATGGTGAGTTTTACAACTCATCGGATTTGAAGTAGGTCACAAAGAAATGTTAAGAGTTTCAAAACTCTATCTAGTACGTGCTTTTTTTTTATCAGAAAATTTTGCTATTTTTAGCAATGTGAGGGGAGTTTTGGGATGATCTCATGCAATCCCTTAATTTTATAGATTATGAGCCTGAGACCTGGGAAGGTTAATTGATTTTCCCAAAGTCCCAGAGCTAGTTAGTGGCAAGTCAACACCAGAGCCCATCTTTTTTTTTTGTCTCAAAGGCTCTCTTTCCACTCTGCCAGGCTGTCTCTAGTCTCTGGCTACGCAAACCAGGCTTCTGAAGTGCATTATTAAAGGATTATCTGTTCTGCCCTTGGTGGCTGGGTCAGCAATAAGATTATTAAATTTTTATCTCATTCAGAGCTCTCCAACCTGGGAGATTCTCATCTGCCAGACTTAATCTGCCAAAAAATATGCAGAGGGAAGTAATGACACACAGTAGTCACAGAATTAGAGGCTCAAAGTCATTAGCTGGGAAATCCATGGTCCAGTCTACAGCCAAATTGTGCGGTTTTTTTGTTGTTTTTTTTTAAGCATTTCTTCCCTCCATTTATGCATCCATGAAAACCTGTGCACAGCCAGCCCGGTCTGAACCTGCACAGATAGCTCCCGGAAGTGCCTACACTCTGACATCTGCCTAAATGCCAAATGAAGCTGCTGTATGATAATGAATACAAAATGAGTTAATAATGATATGTGAATCATGAATACAATTTACAGTTCCTCAGACAAAATAGTGTCTTTTTTAGCCTGCACCTGCATAAACTACCTCCTGCAAGCTTAGTTACAACCCGCCAGGCTCTCTCCTGGCACACCACCGCCATCTACTGTCACCAGGCAGAATGGCAGCCTCACTTAAAACGTATCCGAGCTCGTGTCTGCTCTTTCTTAGAGCCAAACAGGCATTTGCTTTAAGTCTTTAGCTGTCCAAAGCTGAGCGCTCATCTCTCTTTCAGTTACTTTTGTTACAAATAACTTGGGACTACTCTGGGGCCAAAATAGTCGACAGCTTGTTTTATCACACCACAGAATCTAAACAATGGGAATAATTCCATCTTGAATTTGAAGCAGTTCTTTGCTTAAAAAAAAAAAAAAAAAACAGTGGTTAAATAACAATGTGTTTATTTCTTTTTTGTTGTTTTTACAGATAACTTTCTTCATGGAAGTCCACCAGCTTATCAGACGTTCTGAGGCTTTCAAAATTTTCCTCACAAATAAACTCAGTATTTCTAGACTCCACATACTGGGGCCTCCCTGGTGGCTCAGTAGTAAAGAATCCACCTGCCAATGCAGGAGTCGTGGGTTCAATCCTTGGGTCAGGAAGAGCCCCTGGGGAAGAAAATGGCAGCCCACTTCAGTATTCTTGCCTGGGAAATCCCATGGACAGAAGGAGCCTGGCAGGCTACGGTCCATGGGATTGCAAAACAGTTGGACACAACTCAACAACTGAACGATGACAACAGACTCCATAGTGAGACACCATTAAAATTAAAAGTGATATTAGCTTTATTACCTCTACCTTGTAGTGAGCATTTTCTATTTGTTCTCCCACTTCCTCCCCACTGCCCCCAACATCTATCATTAACTGTGTCTGAATTTCTCCGCTTTGAGCAAGATAATCCTAGGAACAGATATATATTTTAGAAGAGGTCACTTGGGCCTCTCAGTAGAGAAAAGAGCATAGGAGAAGTATGTAAGGAGGGAGAAAGTTAGGACGCTGGTGTGGGATTTGAGTGAGTGATAACTGTGACTTCAACTAGTGTAATGGTGACAGAGGTGGCGAGAAGTGGCAGGATCTGGGATATATTTTGAAGGCAGGAGTAATAAACATTGCTGATAAATTGGATTTGACATAGGGAGAAAGAAAAGACTCAAAGGCAACATCTTGATTTTTGTCTTGAACAACCGATTTAAAGAAGAAACAAGGGGTTCTGATTTAGACATTTTAAAAGATTCCTACTTGACACTGATATAGAGCTGACAGATGATAGGAGCCTGCTCATCATTCTGATTTCCTTTTGGGAAATTATACTTTGCTACTATGTGCAGTTCAGGTAGGATTATGAATTAAGTTGTTCTACCTTTATCTTTTATACGATTTGAGCTGTACACAAATATGCTATGTCTAAAACAAAACACTAAATTAAAGCAGTGAAACCATCTGTTTCTTTTATGGCAAGTTCAGAAAAACTCTGTAAACTCTTCCCCCAGTGCTAGAATTCATCTGAAAGCAATGACGTCAGAAACAAACCCCTCTGCTATCTCTGGATTCTTCCTATGCTCTGCATGCTCTGATTCTGATATGAACAATTGAAATGGAAATGAAAAATAGCACTATTGACTCTCTGCTCTGTGCAGTGAGGGAACTTGACCCCAAATCTCTAAGGCCCCCTGCTCCAACCTTCAGATTCTGTGATGGTGCATAACTAAAATAGACGATGTATTTCCTTGTAACTAGGCCACCTTATTAAAACTTAGTCCATTTATTTTCCAGATTACAGTATTCACAATCATGTTATCTTTAAACATTTTTGCTAAGGTTTAGGAAGAAAGAATGTTGTTGCCAAGTAACCAGACTTACAGGAAGAAATGAGTTAGGCAGCAGAAATGAAAATAAAAATTCCAAAAGAAATTCTTTAAAATTACCGTTAAGGATATGGTTTAAGTGTTCAAGTTTGATTCTCCCTAGCAAAATACATTTATATGTGAACTTTCAAATCAAGTGTTGAGACTTAGTAAAAACGAATGGGAATGAATGAGTGATATAGTATCTCACATCTATAATCCATTTTCACTGAATATTTCCACAGTACTGTGCCAAAAGAGCCTGATCATTACCTGTCATTAATTCATTTATCAAATATATATTGATGGAATGAATCACAAGGGATGCTGTGAAGTGCACTGACTGAATAAAATCATTTAGAAATAGGAAAGTTGGCATGTGCAAAAATAAACTTCCACAACAAACAGGCATGAGAAATTCATTATGAGTAGATAGTCCTAATTTCCTCACATTATCCATTTACTTTTGGGAAAGTCACATACAAGCCTAGAAATTTCACTTTGCCCTTCACAATCTTTTCTACTATCCCTAGATAATACATCCACTTTTCCTTCTTGCTTCTGAACTCACTCCTACCTGTCCATCAAACCTTGATTCCACAGATCATAGCACAAATTTCATTTTTTTCTTCTTTTCTCCTAGACAAAAGGAGGCTGCTCATTTGATCCTCTTACTGAAACAGAGAAAAGAGAGTTTAATAGCTTTAACAAAATCTTTTATTTTATATGTCAAAGTTATTTTATTCATACAACACATTTTACAGTGCTGACAAAATTTCATCCTATGCCAAAACACTGCATGCCATTCTCAATAGTTTTGGAATTTTTAATTTCCGTGAATTGAATATAATTCAAACTTATGTGTATGAACTGAAATGCATATGAACTGAACTGAAATGACCCCTTAAAGAAGGGCAGTTGGAAACAGGTCTCACTGGCATGGAAACATTTCTTAGGTAACATATCCCTGTTTTGTTTTGTTTTGTTTTTTCAATTCAGCATCAGTCACCAATTACAAATCCAACTTATAAATACCTAAGATGCACTTAGGAATGAATAATATACATTCTCAATTGATTTTATGTTCCATGCTACATCTGAAGTTCCCCACTGTATGTGTTAAAGGAAAAACAAATGGTAGAGATTTCAGCAAGTTTCTACAGTATATAAAAGCAAACATAATATAATGAAATCTGTGGGACATACTGACATTTTTCCTCTAATATTCATCCCCTGCCTCTCTTTTCATTGTAATAGAATGTCTGGCTCAGCAGATGGTCACTTAGATTACTAAGACTACATTTCCTGGCAACCCTGAGAGCAGGGTATAGCCATATGACTAAACTCTGGGCAGTGGGGTATCAGGGAAGTGGCAGGTGAACGTTCCATTACTGGCAGCTATGAATAAATGACCGTGAATCATCTTGAGGTATATGCAGTTAAGTGCGACCCTTTAGGAGCAGCAGAGCAAGAAGACGGAAAGGCCCTTGGTCCTGATGATTCCATAATGCTTAACCATTACACCAATCAACTTTCATGTGTGTGCAAAATGAACTTCTACCTTGTTTATCGATGTTTTTTGTGGATCTCTGCTTCAGATGACAATTCTATATTCTAAGAGTACAAGGTCTATTTGTGCAGGCAAAGAAATATCTACCCCAATTTTGTTTATCATGTGCTGCCAAAAGGGGTTTACCTTACAAAGTGTAACAGGTGAGCCATAACCCTTGAAAATGCTGGAGAGACAGGAAGGCTATTCTAGGATGGTACATAAGGACAATTTTGTGATGAGAATGAACCACTGAACCATTCAGTGCAAAGAGGAAATATTACAGAAAGTAGGGAAAATCCATTTTGCTTAGTTCTCTGGAAAAATTTTGATATAATTTGCTCATTAATAAGCCGTTAACTCACTCATCAGTTCAGTTCAGTTGCTCAGTTATGTCCCTCTCTTTGTGAACCAATGGACTACAGCACGCCAGGCCTCCCTGACCATCACCAACTCCCAAAGCCTACTTAAACTCATGTCCATCGTGTCAGTGATGCCATCCAGCCATCTCATCCTCTGTTGTTCCCTTCTCCTCCCACCTTCAATCTTTCCCAGCATCAGGGTCTTTTCAAATGAGTCAGTTCTTCACATCAGATGGCCAAAGTATCAGAGTTTCAGCTTCAGCATCAGTCCTTCCAATGAATTTTCAGGACTGATTTCCTTTAGGATGGACTGCTTGGATCTCCTTGCAGTCCAAGGGACTTACAAGAGTCTTCTCCAGCACCATAGTTCAAAAGCATCAATTCTTCGGCACCCAGCTTTCTTTATAGTCCAACTCTCACATCCATACATGACTACTGGAAAAACCATAGCTTTGACTAGACGGAACTTTGTTGGCAAAGTAATGTCTCTGCTTTTTAATATGCTGTCTATGTTGGTCATAGCTTTTCTTCCAAGGAAAATTGTTGGTAAAATTGTTGGTACAATTGTTGTTATTATCTTATCCCTGGTGGCTCAGACAGTAAAGAGTCTGCCTGCAACGTAGGAGACACAGGTTCAATCCCTGTGTCAGGAAGATCCCCTGGAGAAGGGAATGGCTACCAACTCCAGTATTCTTACGTGGAAAATCCCATAGACAGAGGAGTTTGGTGGGCTAACGTCCATGGGGCTGCAAAGAGTCAGACACAACTGAGTGACTAACACGAATACACACATAATATAAAAATAATGAGACAATATATCTTGAAATTTGAGGGACTTGTCATCTGGGAGGGGGGATTGGATATCTTTCCATTGAGTAAAATACCAAAAATTTCCATGACCCTTGTAAGCAAGTAGTTATTTCTGGCTAGTAATACTAGAAACTGCTATATGTAGGGATAACTTTTTAACTGGTTATTGAATGATGAGAATGCTCTTCATAGGTGCAAATAAGAGCCAGGATGAAAAGGTGGCCAGTTGTATAGGACCATAGAGTCAATGCACAACGGCTCTGAAATTGTACTTGTCTTACAATTGCAAAGAAACATGAAGACTCTTTTGAAAGCCATAGTTTCAAAAGAAAAGGAAACTCACAAAGGATGTAAAAAACACTGACGAACAGTAGGAATATGTATTTTGTCACTTCCATCAGAATTGGAGCATTAGAAATATACAAGGCCAGCACTAAATATCCTTTCCTTGTGCTCGAAGGTTAAAAAGAAAACCAGGCATCATGACATGGGACACAATATGAAAAGTAGCAGAAAAACATCACTGGAGTACATCTGCACTAAAGTATAAGTAGCTTAACTTTTTACATCTGAATCACACAGAATGTAATTTATAGTCATGTCCAACTCTGTGTGACCATATGGACTGCTGCAGCCTGCCAGGCTCCTCTGTCCGTGGTATTCTCCAGGCAAGAACACTAGAATGGGTTGCTGTGCCCTCCTCCAGGGGATCTTCCCAACCCCGGGGTCAAATCCGAGTCTCTTTTGTCTACCTGCATTGGCAAGTGGATTCTTTACCACTAGCGCCACCTGGGAAGCCTTTATAGTTACATGAAATGCAAACTGGCTTCCTTCCCAGTGAAGTAGACTGTGCCTTTGGTGGTCAATTAAAAACAAATAAAACATTTTCTTAAGTATAGCCACTCTCTGTGGGGTAGAAGGACACATTTTAATCTCTAGTCAACAGGTCGATCACTAATTTTGAGATCAGCAATTTGGGTCGCTTGAAAGTAAGGCAAATCAGTTGAAGTTCTGAAAACAGATAATGTACAGCAGCATCACAGGATATATTTTATTATTTACATTTCATGTCTTTCAATATACCTTCCAAGAATTGTGTGGTTAGGAACATTATTTTCAAAAAAACTGAAGAAAGACCATAGATATGGGACCAATGTAGTCAATTTGAAAGATGGAAAAAGTGACTTGAAAATAATTTTACTTGTACTCTATCCATGAAAATTACCTTCATCTCCACTGTGAATAATGACTATCAATATCTAGGTTTTAGGTTTTAGCAGCATAAAAGCTTTGAGAAAATTGTAAATACAATAAGATTCTCTGTTATGATCAGAGTACTGATAAATCCCTCGTTTTATATTCAGTCTACTATTTGTGATTTTTACTATAATACCCCCACCTGTTCCAAATGTTGAATAAACAATATCAAGAAGGGGTGGGGATTTTATAAAATTATGTAAGCAAATAGATGTAAGCAAATTATGAGCAAATAGTTGTAAGCAAACTATGAGCAAAATAGATGTCTGACTTGTCTCACTCCCAAGACCCATTAAAATGATAATAAACTAATGCCACTAAAAAATATAAAAGTATTAGAGAAGAGGGAACTGAAAGAGTAGGGGGATCCATGTCCAAGAGCTTTTAAGAAATTGAAATTTATTGAGGACAAAGAGGGTAGAATACTGATGACAAATGCAGCCAATTAATAAAAGTTAAAGATCAGAGGAATCCATTACAAAGAAAGCTTATGAGCTTGGTGGGGCCTTGGAGAGATTTGATATGAAACACCATGTACCTTGCTAACAGATAGTAAGATGTGGGTCCTGAAACAGTGAAATCAACTGAAGACAAGAGGTACAAGTATGACTTCCCCAACACAATATTCATATGCTGAAAAACCCAAGAGCTGGGCACTTAGGGAACACACACACACACACACACACACACACCAAAGATTACCAGAAGAGAAACAGTCAGGCAAAAAAATGAGGGAGAATGGCACCAGGAAAGTCAGTGGGTGCTGACCAGCTCCCAACTATTTTAAAAGCCAGCTAACAACTCCTTCTACTTACATACAGAGAAAGTTTTTGCATATTTAGGCTTTTTTGTTTGTTTGGCTGTTTGTTGTTTGGCTTTGGTTTTGATTTTTGCAATGGCCTCTCCATTTTACATATGGAGGTACAAAATGTACTCACTGGTTTCAGCCAACCATTTATCCATCCAACAAACAGTAAAATATTAGAAAAGCATGTGAAAATGAATATAAAAGGCAGGTTTTCTGAAAATAGTTTATCTAAGGAAACAAAGATTAGAAATAGGTTTATAAATGTAAAGAAATGTGTTTGCGAATTAATGACTTTGCTGTTTCCTATTCCTGATGAATGGGAGTTAATTCCCAGTGTGACAGACCCTGCAAATGCAGCAATGAATGAGACATGTCCTTGACTTGAAAAAGTTTACCTTCTAGGGGATGGACCAGATCCCACAGTGCTGCACTAAGGTACTCCTTGCAGAGGAGTAAAATTGCAGAGGAGAAAGCCTGAACCTCAAATGGTCCGGGGAACAGGATGATTGGGAATCCAATCATTCTGGAGTCCTGCGTGGAGTGACTAGGATAGACAGAAATTTATTTAAAAAAAAACAAAACATAAACCTCAGGAAAACACTCAGCCCCTTGAGGCAGAATGAGAACTTATGAGATAGTGGCTCCGATTTTCAATATTCACATTGTATCTGAAGCCTGCTCTCAACAAAAGAAAACAATGTCCCTTCTCCATATGCTTCAGTGTATGCTCCTACAGTGACATTGTTCTTCACTTTACCATTTCGCTTTCACCCATCACCTCCCTCATTTACCCATATCATAATACCTTGAACAGATAAGTCATCCAATACACATTTGTTTTAAATATATTTATTTATTTACTTATTTGACTGTACCAGCCCTTCACTGTGGTATATGGGATGTCTTAGTAGCAGACATGTGGGATCTAATTTCCTAACCAGGGATCAAACCTGGGCCCCCTTCACTGGGAGCTAGGAGTCTTAGCCACTGGGCCACCAGGGAAATCCCTCCAATTTATCTTTGTTGAATTATTGAATTAGCTAGTAAACCAACTACAGTTTAAAAAATCAGTATATCAGTAAATTTATTAATTTCACTAAGTTCTATCAAGACCTCTGGCCATTGCTATTACATTGACTGCTTTGTTATATTAATCTCCTTTTAAAAAATCTTTCCTTGAGTGTATTCTAACCCAAACACAAAAAGAAAGATAAGTTTAGGATACTTAACAGGCCTTCAAAAAAAATTCATATGACAGGCATAATTCATTTTATCATTATTATCACTGTATTTAACAGGAATTCTTTAGACCTGTCCCAAATTTTCAAGATTTCAGTTTTTTTGTAGGATTTTTAATGAGAATTTGGAGCCACTGGACTTTCATCTGCAATGCCTACTATTATTATACTAAGGCATTACATAAAACAATAACATAAATGAATTCTAAGTCATTATTTCTTCAGTGGAAGAAGTTTTATTTTATAAAACTTACTACACAGTGGTTATAGTTTAGGGAAATTTTTGCAGTGCTGTATTTTAGATATTTTTCTGAGCTTTATTAATAAATAATTACCATTTACAGAACACTTACCACACTAAAGACACAAGCTGTGTACAGTTTTAACACTATCTGAATCATCTAACAGCAACCCTATAAGGAGAAAAATTTTATGCCAGTTTTTCAGATAATAAACTGAAGTTTACTTGGATTAAATTATCTACCCAAGATCATTCAATTGAAAGCAACAGACCAATATTTCTGATGGAAGTCAAAGCTGATACTTGAAACTTTCTTCTCTGAACTCATTTTTTTTTAATTTAATATGCCTTGCTGCTGACACGACTGAGCGACTTCACTTTCACTTTTCACTTTCACGCATTGGAGGAGGAAATGGCAACCCACTCCAGTGTTCTTGCCTAGAGAATCCCAGGGACGGTGGGGCCTGGTGGGCTACCGTCTATGTGGTCGCACACAGTTGGACACGACTGAAGCGACTTAGCAGCAGCAGCATTAGCTGCTGATGTGCTCCGGGAAAAGGAAATGGCAACCCACTCCGCTATTCCTGCCTAGAGAATCCCGTGGACAGAGGAGCCTGGTGGACTGCCGTCTAAGGGGTCACACAGAGTCGGTCATGGCTGAAGCGACTCAGCATGCATGCACACATTGGAGAAGGAAATGGCAACCCACTCCAGTATTCTCGCCTGGGGAATCCTGTGGACAGAGGAGCATGGTGGGCTGCCGTCTATGTGGTCTCACGGAGTCGAACATGACTGAAGCGACTTAGCAGCAGCAGCAGCAGCCGATGTGTTCAGTCGTGGCTGCCTCTTTGTGGCCTGCCAGGTTCCTCTGACCATGGAATTTTCCAGGCAAGACTACTGGAGTGGGTTGCCATTTCCTTCTCCTGATGTGCCTTGGGCAACCTATATAAAATTGCCCTGTATTATTAGCAGCATCTAATTATGAATATAATCTTAAAAACACGCTTTACAGTGCACAAAGAAAATCTATTTACTCAGCCAAATGGTTCATTAGTGTCATAGCTGACAGCTCACCTTTCTCCTCAGGGCACCAAGACTGTCAATCAGATGTCGTGCTTCCATTCACACCTGCATCCCACTATTTGAATAATATCATGCAAGTTCAACTCCTACCATTTCAATTTATAGAAGCTAGTACCATGTCACTGACGTGTGTAGGTGGTTCAGGTATTTCAAGGGGGAAATATAACTGGGAAAATAGAATAGTTTATTTCTGAAACCTATAGGATCTCTACATTATGTTTTAAATTGTGCTTTGCTAATATATAGAATATCTTTTGTGGAATAAATATTTAGTGACCAACTTAAAAGTAGGTTTAAAAAAAATGAACAATTTGTTACAGAATGAAGTTTGACATGCCACACAATATGTTTTTTGTGCCCCAAAGCCTACTGATTACCTATGAGCAGTCTGAATGGCAACCTTTGTTTTTATGTCAAGCTTACTCCTCTTGCTCAGTGATAGGACAATAAAGGCTCTTTAAAGTTTCACTTACAAATTCACTGATAAGAGTCATGCTAGTACTGACCCTAAATGCAGGGCATGCCCACATCACAATTTAATATTTTAAAATAATTAAAATACAATTTTTTGAAAAATAATTCATTGAATTGTTATTTTCTCCATTCTTCCTTCAGCATGGTTCCTGACAGTTTCCAGTGTTTTTACTACCAGTAGATTCCTGATGCATTAGGCACTAAAGCAAACTCTCCCAAGGATGACAACTACTTCATGCAGCTGCCAGTTGGATGAAGATCACAAACGTTTTCTTTCAACAGTATCTCTATGAAACTTACCCTCCCTCTGTTTCTCTATACGAATCTCTGATACTTCATCGTATGTATGGGGCTACAGGTCTGAGTGAAATAGCATTTTCTATTCAGTAGCAGACTCACCTTCGAAAGGATACTTAAGTGCTTTACATTATAACACATGCTCCCCAGAGAGATGGGAAAAGTAGTTCCACTTACATCCCGGTCCTGTTTAACAATTTAGACTGAGCACTCACAAGTGTTCTCTTTCTCTGTTCCCCTATACCTCTGTTTTCACTTTTTCTTTCTCCACCATCCACACACAGGGACACACAAACATTCTCCATCTCTGCCCCTTCTACTTTTATTTCATTTAAATACATCCACTCATCTAAGCCAGTTAGATTTAATCTTAAATTTTCAAAGAGCTGAGAAAATCAGGTTAACTATGAATATCCCAGATTCAGACACTTTCAGAATCTGCTTAGAACATTTGTTTTTGAAAATACAAAATCAAGTGTAAAAAAATTAGCCAGTAAGCTCATTAAGCAGTCACACATTTGAGTCATCCAAGTTCCACAGAATATCTTATTTAGACCCACTAATTCTTTAAAGTACAAGGCTTTCATTTTATTGATCTTGGTAATGCAGTAAAATCTCATCTCTAATTAAAACTTAAAGTCTCCCAAATAAATGAATATACCTGCCCATGACTGGGTCTATTCAAAGATTAAATAGATAGCCATCTACACAATATAATTCATGTGCCCCTAAGGAAATTTTGTGCCCCTAAATATTTCTTCCCACCGACCTATGACTGTTTTCCCAAAATTTCTTCTTTTACTCTTTGGGCTAAACCATTATGCTCTTAAAAGGTCCCTATTAAAATGCAAATGTATTTCATGATTCAAGACATACTGGGAATTTCTAATGCATTTATTTAATAGCATTCTGGAGACTCTCCAGGACCCAAAGGACATGAGACACAAGTGAGGAATATTTTAATTGGCAAAAGTTTGAAAGTTTCAGTACTCTATTTAAAAAGAGCTTTCCTAATATGAAATACAGAGTATGGAATGAGGAACCAGATATAGTCCGTAGTTTCCTTGAGAAAAGGGACACCAAAATGATGCAATGTATCTCATTCACAGTTTATCAGTCCCCAGCATGTTTAAACTCATAATTACTCTCACTGAATGATATTAGACTTTTGTAGAAGTTGCCTGAACAGGAGTATTTGCTTTTTTTAAACCCATAAAAATATCGAATTTCTAATCAAAACATCAAAAAAGCAGCAGAAGCTTGTAGGAGAATATTGCAGCCCCTAGTGTGTGTAAGTCAGAAACTTTTAGCTTTTCATCCACTGTGGGTACTGGAAGAGGAACTATATTCACTTTCTTTCAATTCATCCATCTGTAAAATTGCTATTCTGATTATTAAACATTTTTAAAGTCTTCTCAATATCCTGATCACTGAATATGACATGTATAAAGACATTGTTTGTGCCCTCTAGGAGCATAATGAAGCTTACCACCAACTTCCAGGAATGTCTCAGGGATTGAAATACTATTTTAAAGTGCCAAGAGCTACTCAGAAGAAATGTGCTGTATAATTACAAATATTATTATAGATGAATGGACATGTTCCATTAAACACTGGGATTGGTTACTAAGGGAGTTTATACAGTCTTCTTCCCTGAAGAGCTAAACACACACACACACACACACACACACACACACACAGCAGATAAATATACATTTGGCTAGGTCTCTTTAGGTGGTGCTAAGCCTAGCGCAAATTGGGAGAGTTATAGAGGGAAAAATCAAATGAACTCTCAAATTATAGCAGCACTAACGTCATGTAAAGAACAAGGCTAAAGAGAAATGAACTAAATAAACAAACTGAAAACAGAATATAGGTTCCAACTGAGTTAGGCATTAGGAGATGAAGAACTATTCAGCTTTAACAGGTGAAAATCTATTAAATTAATTACCAGCTATCCTCCATCTGCTTTGTTTTTGAAACATCTTGAATATATTTAAGGGCAAAACACGTGAGTTAAAAAGAAAGGCACAGAACTACATTGAGAATCATTGAGGTCTAATGGGTTGTTTAATTAGAGAAAGCTACGGATAATAGGAATATTTAGAATGAGGTATTCTGAACTGACCCTTTTTAAATAATGAACTCCTGAAAGCAGTTAATCAATTATTTTCTAAATGTAAGACATTGTGATGAAAATATTCTAAAACCTATTGCAGCCTTCCCTGATTGAGCAAACTTGATAAGGTTAATTTATCCTAGACTAATAGCAGATCCTGAGAAAATTTAGATTTATTGAAAATTTTGAATGATTTAAAGACCTCTATCACTGACTCAAAGGACGTAAGTCTGAGTGAACTCCAGGAGCTGGTGATGGACAGGGAGGCCTGGCCTGCTGCGATTCATGGGGTCGCAAAGAGTCGGACACGACTGAGCGACTGAACTAAACTGAACTGAATATTTTTCCAGAGATTCAGATACAGATTCACTTAGAGATGGGATCATTTGTAAATAACCCAATGTAAATGCTCGACTATATTTAAAAAGTCCTTGCTGTGGGCTTATTTGGGCTCATTTGTTTCTTTCTTATAAAATCTTAATAAAAGATGAACAATTGCTTGACCTTCAGAGAAGGATAAGACAACTACCTGTTGACAGAATTAATTATTGACTCAAAAGCTGCGAAATAGCCTTCAACTGAGTTATTTTCACAACCTTGAGCAACTTGTCTTCTTCCTTGGCATTATCACCATAGTGAATTGACAAGAGTGTTTAAAACATTATCTATTATTTCTGCATCACAAGCCTGGTGAGCTGGGTCAACCGCCTTGTCAGTTTCAACTCCCTCCTCTGTCTGACTTGTGTGAAAATGCATGCTGACACAGAAAGAGCCCCCGTACAGGAAACAGAAGACCTGGATTCTAGAGCTTTGTTCCATTGCCTTGAAAGTAACTTTATTACTCTGGGTCTCAATTTCTTCCTGTAAAAAATAAAGAGGTTGAATTAGGTAATTACTTATGTCCTTTCCATTGTAAAGATTTATAATGCTATGGTAAGCTGCATCTCTTGCAATGTTAAAGGAAAGCAGAAAGTCCTTCACTTTGAGATTCCTATTGCATTTCACGGGTACCACTGTTGAAGTCTTTATCATAACTTAAGATAGTAAAATGTACAAGTCGGATGTGAATTATATTGAATCCAGGCCACATTTTTTACTTAGTCACATATTAAGAAAATAATTATCTAGTTTATAACTTTTTAAAAAAGGAGAATTAGCATAAAATCAAGATTCAGGTTGCTATTGAAAGAGTTCAGTACACTAAGTCCACAGATCTTACAATGTTAATCTACTAGAGCCAGGTAATTCTTGACATCTTTGGTTGGAACATGTGCTCTATGCTTTACCATCCAATCCACTGCATTCATTTTTATTTTCTGCCTGGCTCTGTACACATTCCTATGTGTGAATACAGGTCTATGTGTTTGTCTCCTCACTAAACAATGAGCTCTACTAGGGAAAATAACTTGTCTTTACACTCTGTGGTAAATTGCCTAACAAATATGCATTCTATGTACCCTTAAAAAAAGAACTCCAATTTTATTCAATCTATTCCAACAAAATACTTCTGTAGGCTACCTTGTGCCTTGTACAGTCCAAGTCACTAAGAAGGAAGAGAAAGTCAATAGCATGGTTCTTTCAAGAAAGGTACTACCTTAACTAGTTAACACACACACACATGCCAGTCTCTCAACCGCTACCACATTGGCCATTCATATTTATGTTTCCTTCACCCTCTTACTTGGAACTTCGAGATACATCCTGCATAGACAGCAGCCATCCTGCAACTCTAAGGACAACAGCCACATGCAAAGATGGCAATAGAAAAGACTGCATCCTTAAATAGACGATCTAACCCTTGACTGTCATCATCATATTGATTAGAAAAATAAACCCTTAACTTGCTGAAATAGCAGAAACAAGTTTTCTGTTTTTTAAGCCCAGTTGCAGCCCTAACAACTCTTCCCTCATTGAATCTCAAGTACCTAGTCCACAGAATTTAGCTGGTTACTGATGCTTTTATAACAGAAACAATAACAATAACTTACAATGAACAGATACTTACTATTGCCAGGTCCTGTGCTAAACGTTTTGTATCATTTAATTCCCACAATTGCCATGTAACACAGGTAAGCTTACCCTCAATACACAGAAGAGGCATGGAGAAGATAAATAGTTCTCCCCAGGTCAAACCATATTTTGAAATAAATGATGAATATTCTATCTAAATTTTAAACAAAGCCAAACTCAGGTATCTGAAAGTATAAACATCTCATTCAACTTCATGGATTAATAGAAATAAGTGAATATTTCAAATAGTACTTAATATATGTTTATAAGTCCAAATATCATCTGGGCCTTCAGAATCCCCTAAGGCTCTTATGTATATGCTATGCTTAGTTGCTCAGCAGTGTTCCACTGTTTGCAACCCCATGGACTGCAGCCCGCCAGGCTCCTCTGTCCTTGGCGATTCTCCAGGTTCTTATACTGTTCCCTAAAGAGCTTGCTCTCTCAGTTTCAGAAAGGAAAACTTCACATACTGTACTTTTTTCTCAAACTATCAACATCACCCTCTGTCTCTGACTCTCCACTGAGAAAACACAAGGCTTCTTCCATCTGTTCTTACATATTCTGGCTTCTGACTTTTGAATTGATGAATTGTCCATATTACTATCTAAGGTCAAATCCACTAATGATGATCCACATATCTTCCCTGTTTTGAAATACTAAAAGTTCTTCAAATATAGTCATATACTATCTCTCTCCTATATAATCAATTTCCCCTATTCTCCTGATATAGGCTTGCTCCATCTTTTGTTGTTAAAATGAAATTTCCATTGATCGTTTTCAACTCTTTTGATTATTTATCTAAACTTAACTACTGAGATCTCTACTTCCTCCCTTGTATAGTGTCTTCAACCTCTTTATTTAGACTTTTGTCTACATTAAACCTCTAAAATTGCTTTTGTCAAGATCTGAAGCAACTTCTGCCTTGACAAATCTAATGGTCAATTATCAGGCCTCAAATTTTCTCAGCAGAATTTGACTAAGCTGATTCCCTTTCCTTTTGAATCACTAAATGGACTGGCTTAAAAGTCAATATTCAAAAAATAATCATGCAAGATAGTACTTCATATTTCATATATATATCTATATCTCTACGTTGCACTAAGATTATAGCATCTGGTCCCATCACTTCATGGCAAATAGATGGGGAAACAATGGAAACAGTGACAGACGTTATTTTCTTGGATTCCAAAATCACTGCAGATGGTGACTGCAGCCATGAAATTAAAAGACGCTTACTCCTTGGAAGAAAATCTATGAAAAACCTAGACAACATATTAAAAAGCAGAGACATTACTTTGCCAGCAAAGGTCCATCTACTCAAAGCTATGGTTTTTCCAGTAGTCATATATGGACGTGAGAGTTGGACTATAAAGAAAGCTGAGTGCCAAAGAATTGATGCTTGTGAACTGTGGTATTAGAGAAGACTCTTGAGAGTCCCTTGGACTGTAAGGAGATCAAATCAGTCAATCCTAAAAGAAATCAACCCTGAATATTCATTGGAAGGACCGACACTGAAGCTGAAACTCCAATATTTTGGCCACATGATAGGAAGAATTGACTCATTGGAAAAGACCCTGATGCTGGGAAAGATTGAAAGCAAGAAGAGAAGGGAACAACAGAGGATGAGATGGTTGGATGGCATCACTGACTTGATGGACATGACTGTGAGTAAGCTCCCAGAGTTGGTGATGGACAGGGAAGCCTGGCATGCTGCAGTCCATGAGGCTGCAAAGAGTCGGACATGACTGAGCAACTGAACTGACTGACTGAAATTGACTAAGTTTTGAGGATGCCACATTTCCCTAACTTTCTATTTCAGTGTAGTAATCTCTACTGCTTTGCCTTCGTTTCTTAATATTTACCTACTATAAACATCCTATAGTTTAATTTTTCTGTTCTTCACCCTGTCTGCATTGTATCTCTATGTGACTCATCCAGCCCAATGGTATTGAAAATATCTCTATGCTGAAGATTCCCAACTTTTACCTCAAATGTAAACATTTCTTCTGAGATTGATTTATATATACAATTCTCTCATCAGCAACTCCATTAGGGATATCTAACTTGTCCTAAACCACCTTTGATTCCCAGGCTCTTCATATAGTTGTTACAAACTGAGAATTTATAAAGCATCCTTGATTCCTTTATTTATCCCTTTTTCTAGTCCATGAGTAAATGACATCACCACCAACCACTTCTTATTACTTCCACCAAAATCAGCCTTTACAAAATAACCGTCATCAATTATTTCAGTATATGCCACAGCTTTTTAACTAGTCCCTCTACCTTCCAGTCTTTCCCTTTCTTTCTGTTCTCAATACTGATTATACCATGTTTGTATTCATAGCCCTCCAAGACTTTCACAATTAGAAAGATAATGAAGATCATTCTTCTGCATTATAAGATCGTAGTAGATCTGACTTCAACTTACATGTTTTTAAAAGAGTTTATTTTGGAGCAATTTTAGGTTTATGGCAAAATTAAAAGTACAGAGATGTCCCAAATGCCTCCTGCCCCCACATGCACACAGCCTGCCCCATTATCAATATTCCCCACCAGAGGGACACATTTGTTACAACTGATGAACTTACACTGACATATCATAATCACTCAGACTCCATAGTTTAAATTAGGGTTCACTCTTGTTATTATCGGAGAAGGCAATGGCAACCCACTCCAGTCCTCTTGCCTGGAGAATCCCATGGGCAGAGGAGCCTGCTAGGCTGCAGTCCATGGGGTCAGGAAGAGTCAAACATGACTGAGCGACTTCCCTTTCCCTTTTCACTTTCAAGCACTGGAGAAGGCCATGGCAACCCACTCCAGTGTTCTTGCCTGGAGAATCCCAGGGACGGGGGAGCCTGGTGGGCTGCCATTATGGGGTCTCACAGAGTCAGACATGACTGAAGCGACTTAGCAGCAGTAGCAGCAGCTTGGTATTATACATTTCATGGATTTTTGACAAATCTATAATGCTAAATACTCATCATTATGATATCATGCAGAATAATTTCATTGTCATAAAAACTTCTCTGATCTACCTATTCATCCCAACCCCCTCACAACTCCTGGCAACCACTGATCTTTTCACTGTCTCCATAGTTTTTCCTTTTTCAGAATGTCACATACCTGGAATCAGCCTTTTCAGATTGACTTCTTTCACTTAATAGCATGCATTTAAGTTTACTTAATATCTTTTCATGGTTTTATAGCTCACTTTTAATATGTTGAATAATATTCCATTGTCTGGATGTATCATGATTATTTATCCACTCACCTACTAAAGGACATCTTGATTGCTTCTAAATTTTAGCAATTATGAATAGAGCTGCTACAAATATTTGTATGCAGATTTTTATGAAAACATAAATTTTCAACTCCTTTGGGTAAATACCAAAGACTATATTTGCTGGATTGCAAGGCAAGGGTATCTCTAATTTTGTAAGAAAGTGCCAAACTGTGTACTAAAGTGGATAGATCATTTTGCATTCTCACCAGCAAATTAATAAGAATTCCTATTGCTTCACATCCTCCCCAGCATTCGGTGATGTCAGTATTGTGAAGTTTGGCCATTCTAATAGGTGTGTAATGATAACCCATTATTTTAAATTGCATTTGTCTAATGGCATATGATGTGGGACATCTTTTCGTATGTTTATTTGCTATCTGCATGTCTTCTTTAGTGAGGTAACTGGTAAGGTATTAAGCCCATTTTTAAAATCTGGTTGTATCTTTTCTTGTAGTTGATTTTTAAGAATTCTTTGTATATTTTAGATAATTGTCCTCTATTAGATATGCATTTTGCAAATATTTTTCCCTGGTCTGTGGTTTATCTTTTCATCTTTTGCAATGTATTCTACAGAGTAATTTTTTTTTAATTTTAATGAAGGCTATCTTTGTAATTTTTTTCATGGATCATGCTCTGGTTACCCAAATATTTTAAATAATTTTCAAACTCTTATCCCTTTCTCAACCCAGTCCAGTCACTCTGATCATTTTCATCATCAGTATCAGTTCAGTCGCTCAGTCATGTCTGACTTTTTGTGACCCCATCGACTGCAACATGCCAGGCCTCCCTGTCCATCACCAACTCCTGAAGTTTACTCAAACTCATGTCCATTGAGTCATTGATGCCATTCAACCATTTAATCCTCTGTCATCCCCTTCTCCTCCTGACTTCAATCTTTCCCAGCATCAGTGTCTTTTCAAATGAGTCAGCTCTTCGCATCAGGTGGCCCAAGTATTGGAGTTTCAGCTTCAACATCAGTCCTTCCAATGAACACTTAGGACTGATCTCCTTTAGCATGGACTCATTGGATGTCTTTGCAGTCCAAGAGACTCTCAAGTGTCCTGTAACACCACAATTCAAAAGCATCAATTCTTCAGCACTCAGCTTTCCTTATAGTCCAACTCTCACATCCATACATGACTACTGGAAAAACCATAGCCTTGACCAGACAGACCTTTGTTGGCAAAGTAATGTCTCTGCTTTTTTATATGCTGTCTAGGTTGGTCATAACTTTCCTTCCAAGGAGTAAATATCTTTTAATTTCATGGCTGTAGTCACCATCTGCAGTGATTTTGGAGCCCCTCAAAATAAAGATTGCCACTGTTTCCACTGTTTTCCCATCTATTTGCCATGAAGTGATGGGACCAGATACCATGATCTTAGTTTTCTGAATGTTGAGCTTTAAGCCAACTTTTTCACTCTCCTCTTTCAATTTCACAAGAGGCTCTTTAGTTCTTTCTTCACTTTCTGCCATAAGGGTGGTGTCATCTGCATATCTGAGGTTATTGATTTTTCTCATGGCAATCTTGATTCCAGCCCAGCATTTCTCAAACAAAAGAAGAAGAGATAGGGAATCTACCTGATAAAGAATTCCAAATAATGATAGTGAAAATGATCAAAAATCTTTTTTTTTTTTTTTCCCCAATTTTATTTTATTTTTAAACTTTACATAATTGTATTAGTTTTGCCAAATATCAAAATGAATCCGCCACAGGTATACATGTGTTCCCCATCCCGAACCCTCCTCCCTCCTCCCTCCCCATACCATCCCTCTGGGCCGTCCCAGTGCACCAGCCCCAAGCATCCAGCATCATGCATCGAACCTGGACTGGCAACTCGTTTCCCACATGATACTTTACATGTTTCATTGCCATTCTCCCAAATCTTCCCACCCTCTCCCTCTCCCACAGAATCCATAAGACCGTTCTATACATCAGTGTCTCTTTTGCTGTCTCGTACACCGGGTTATTGTTACCATCTTTCTAAATTCCATATATATGCGTTAGTATACTGTATTTATGTTTTTCCTTCTGGCTTACTTCACTCTGTATAATAGGCTCCAGTTTCATCCACCTCATTAGAACTGATTCAAATGTATTCTTTTTAATGGCTGAGTAATACTCCATTGTGTATATGTACCACTGCTTTCTTATCCATTCATCTGCTGATGGACATCTAGGTTGCTTCCATGTCTTGGCTATTATAAACAGTGCTGCGATGAACATTGGGGTACACGTGTCTCTTTCCCTTCTGGTTTTCTCAGTGTGTATGCCCAGCAGTGGGGTTGCTGGATCATAAGGCAGTTCTATTTCCAGTTTTTTAAGGAATCTCCACACTGTTCTCCATAGTGGCTGTACTAGTTTGCATTCCCACCAACAGTGTAAGAGGGTTCCCTTTTCTCCACATCCTCTCCAGCATTTATTATTTGTAGACTTTTGGATCGCAGCCATTCTGACTGGTGTGAAATGGTACCTCATAGTGGTTTTGATTTGCATTTCTCTGATAATGAGTGATGTTGAGCATCTTTTCATGTGTTTGTTAGCCATCTGTATGTCTTTTTTGGAGAAATGTCTATTTAGTTCTTTGGCCCATTTTTTGATTGGGTCGTTTATTTTTCTGGAGTTGAGCTGTAGGAGTTGCTTGTATATTTTTGAGATTAGTTGTTTGTCGGTTGCTTCATTTGCTATTATTTTCTCCCATTCTGAAGGCTGTCTTTTCACCTTGCTAATAGTTTCCTTTGATGTGCAGAAGCTTTTAAGGTTAATTAGGTCCCATTTGTTTATTTTTGCTTTTATTTCCAATATTCTGGGAGGTGGGTCATAGAGGATCCTGCTGTGATGTATGTTGGAGAGGGTTTTGCCTATGTTCTCCTCTAGGAGTTTTATAGTTTCTGGTCTTACGTTTAGATCTTTAATCCATTTTGAGTTTATTTTTGTGTATGGTGTTAGAAAGTGGTCCAGTTTCATTCTTTTACAAGTGGTTGACCAGATTTCCCAGCACCACTTGTTAAAGAGATTGTCTTTAATCCATTGTATATTCTTGCCTCCTTTGTCGAAGATAAGGTGTCCATATGTGCGTGGATTTATCTCTGGGCTTTCTATTTTATTCCATTGATCAATATTTCTGTCTTTGTGCCAGTACCATACTGTCTTGATGACTGTGGCTTTGTAGTAGAGCCTGAAGTCAGGTAGGTTGATTCCTCCAGTTCCATTCTTCTTTCTCAAGATCGCTTTGGCTATTCGAGGTTTTTTGTATTTCCATACAAATTGTGAAATTATTTGTTCTAGCTCTGTGAAGAATACTGTTGGTAGCTTGATAGGGATTGCGTTGAATCTATAAATTGCTTTGGGTAGTATACTCATTTTCACTATATTGATTCTTCCAATCCATGAACATGGTATATTTCTCCATCTATTAGTGTCCTCTTTGATTTCTTTCACCAGAGTTTTATAGTTTTCTATATATAGGTCTTTAGTTTCTTTAGGTAGATATATTCCTAAGTATTTTATTCTTTTCGTTGCAATGGTGAATGGAATTGTTTCCTTAATTTCTCTTTCTGTTTTCTCATTATTAGTGTATAGGAATGCAAGGGATTTCTGTGTGTTGATTTTATATCCTGCAACTTTACTGTAGTCATTGATTATTTCTAGTAATTTTCTGGTGGACTCTTTAGGGTTTTCTATGTAGAGGATCATGTCATCTGCAAATAGTGAGAGTTTTACTTCTTCTTTTCCAATTTGGATTCCTTTTATTTCTTTTTCTGCTCTGATTGCTGTGGCCAAAACTTCCAAAACTATGTTGAATAGTAATGGTGAAAGTGGGCACCCTTGTCTTGTTCCTGACTTTAGAGGAAATGCTTTCAATTTTTCACCATTGAGGATAATGTTTGCTGTGGGTTTGTCATATATAGCTTTTATTATGTTGAGGTATGTTCCTTCTATTCCTGCTTTCTGGAGAGTTTTTATCATAAATGGATGTTGAATTTTGTCAAAGGCTTTCTCTGCATCTATTGAGATAATCATATGGTTTTTATTTTTCAATTTGTTAATGTGGTGTATTACATTGATTGATTTGCGGATATTGAAGAATCCTTGCATCCCTGGGATAAAGCCCACTTGATCATGGTGTATGATCTTTTTAATGTGTTGTTGGATTCTGATTGCTAGAATTTTGTTAAGGATTTTTGCATCTATGTTCATCAGTGATATTGGCCTGTAGTTTTCTTTTTTGTGGGATCTTTGTCAGGTTTTGGTATTAGGGTGATGGTGGCCTCATAGAATGAGTTTGGAAGTTTACCTTCCTCTGCAATTTTCTGGAAGAGTTTGAGCAGGATAGGTGTTAGCTCTTCTCTAAATTTTTGGTAGAATTCAGCTGTGAAGCCGTCTGGACCGGGGCTTTTGTTTGCTGGAAGATTTTTGATTACAGTTTCAATTTCCATGCTTGTGATGGGTCTGTTAAGATTTTCTATTTCTTCCTGGTCCAGTTTTGGAAAGTTGTACTTTTCTAAGAATTTGTCCATTTCTTCCAAGTTGTCCATTTTATTGGCATATAATTGTTGATAGTAGTCTCTTATGATCCTTTGTATTTCTGTGTTGTCTGTTGTGATCTCTCCATTTTCGTTTCTAATTTTGTTGATTTGATTTTTCTCCCTTTGTTTCTTGATGAGTCTGGCTAATGGTTTGTCAATTTTATTTATCCTTTCAAAGAACCAGCTTTTGGCTTTGTTGATTTTTGCTATGGTCTCTTTTGTTTCTTTTGCATTTATTTCTGCTCTAATTTTTAAGATTTCTTTCCTTCTACTAACCCTGGGGTTCTTCATTTCTTCCTTTTCTAGTTGCTTTAGGTGTAGAGTTAGGTTATTTATTTGACTTTTTTCTTGTTTCTTGAGGTGTGCCTGTATTGCTATGAACTTTCCCCTTAAGACTGCTTTTACCGTGTCCCACAGGTTTTGGGTTGTTGTGTTTTCATTTTCATTCGTTTCTATGCAAATTTTGATTTCTTTTTTGATTTCTTCTGTGATTTGTTGGTTATTCAGCAGCGTGTTGTTCAGCCTCCATATGTTGGAATTTTTAATAGTTTTTCTCCTGTAATTGAGATCTAATCTTACTGCATTGTGGTCAGAAAAAATGCTTGGAATGATTTCTATTTTTTTGAATTTACCAAGGCTAGCTTTATGGCCCAGGATGTGATCTATCCTGGAGAAGGTTCCATGTGCGCTTGAGAAAAAGGTGAAATTCATTGTTTTGGGGTGAAATGACCTATAGATATCAATTAGGTCTAACTGGTCTATTGTATCGTTTAAAGTTTGTGTTTCCTTGTTAATTTTCTGTTTAGTTGATCTATCCATAGGTGTAAGTGGGGTATTAAAGTCTCCCACTATTATTGTGTTATTGTTAATTTCTCCTTTCATACTTGTTAGCATTTGTCTTACGTACTGTGGTGCTCCCGTGTTGGGTGCATATATATTTATAATTGTTATATCTTCTTCTTGGATTGATCCTTTGATCATTATGTAGTGACCTTCTTTGTCTCTTTTCACAGCCTTTGTTTTAAAGTCTATTTTATCTGATATGAGTATTGCTACTCCTGCTTTCTTTTGGTCCCTATTTGCATGGAAAATCTTTTTCCAGCCCTTCACTTTCAGTCTGTATGTGTCCCCTGTTTTGAGGTGGGTCTCTTGTAGACAACATATGTAGGGGTCTTGTTTTTGTATCCATTCAGCCAGTCTTTGTCTTTTGGTTGGGGCATTCAACCCATTTACATTTAAGGTAATTACTGATAAGTATGTTCCCGTTGCCATTTACTTTATTGTTTTGGGTTCGAGTTTATACACCGTTTTTGTGTTTCTTGTCTAGAGAATATCCTTTAGTATTTGTTGGAGAGCTGGTTTGGTGGTGCAGAATTCTCTCAGCTTTTGCTTGTCTGAAAAGCTTTTGATTTCTCCTTCATACTTGAATGAGATCCTTGCTGGGTACAATAATCTGGGCTGTAGGTTATTTTCTTTCATCATTTTAAGTATGTCTTGCCATTCCCTCCTGGCTTGAAGAGTTTCTATTGAAAGATCAGCTGTTATCCTTATGGGAATTCCCTTGTGTGTTATTTGTTGTTTTTCCCTTGCTGCTTTTAATATTTGTTCTTTGTGTTTGATCTTTGTTAATTTGATTAATATGTGTCTTGGGGTGTTTCTCCTTGGGTTTATCCTGTTTGGTACTCTCTGGGTTTCTTGGACTTGGGTGATTATTTCCTTCCCCATTTTAGGGAAGTTCTCCACTATTATCTCCTCAAGTATTTTCTCATGGTCTTTCTTTTTGTCTTCTTCTTCTGGAACCCCTATGATTCGAATGTTGTAGCGTTTAATATTGTCCTGGAGGTCTCTGAGATTGTCCTCATTTCTTTTAATTCGTTTTTCTTTTATCCTCTCTGATTCATTTATTTCTACCATTCTATCTTCTAATTCACTAATCCTGTCTTCTGCCTCTGTTATTCTACTATTTGTTGCCTCCAGAGTGTTTTTAATTTCACTTATTGCATTATTCATTATATATTGACTCTTTTTTATTTCTTCTAGGTCCTTGTTAAACCTTTCTTGCATCTTCTCAATCCTTGTCTCCAGGCTATTTATCTGTGATTCCATTTTAGTTTCAAGATTTTGGATCAATTTCACTATCATTATTCGGAATTCTTTATCAGGTAGATTCCCTATCTCTTCCTCTTTTGTTTGGTTTGGTGGGCATTTATCCTGTTCCTTTATCTGCTGAGTATTCCTCTGTCTCTTCATCTTGTTTAAATTGCTGAGTTTGGGGTGTCCTTTCTGTATTCTGGCAGTTTGTGGAGTTCTCTTTATTGTGGCGTTTCCTCACTGTGTGTGGGTTTGTACAGGAGGCTTGTCAAGGTTTCCTGCTTAGGGAAGCTTGTGTCGGTGTTCTGGTGGGTGGAGCTGTATTTCTTCTCTCTCCTTTCGAAGAGTTGGGTTGCTTTTCTGGGTGCCTGATGTCCTCTGCCGGCATTCAGAAGTTGTTTTGTGGAATTTACTTGACGTTTAAATGCTCTTTTGATGAATTTGTGGGGGAGAAAGTGTTCTCCCCATCCTACTCCTCCGCCATCTTGGCTCCTCCTCCCCAAAAATCTTGAAATCAAAACAGAGTCACAGATAAATAGCCTGGAGACAAGGATTGAGAAGATGCAAGAAAGGTTTAAGAAGGACCTAGAAGAAATAAAAAAGAGTCTATATATAATGAATAATGCAATAAGTGAGAACAAAAACACTCTGGAGGGAAGAAATAGTACAATAATGGAGGCAGAAGATAGAATTAGTGAGGTAAAAGATAGAATGGTAGAAATAAATGAATCAAAGAGGAAAAAAGAAAAACAAATTAAAAGAAATGAGGACAATCTCAGAGACCTCTGGGACAATGTTAAATGCCCCAACATTTGAATCACAGGAGTCCCAGAAGAAGAAGACAAAAAGAAAGACCATGAGAAAATACTTGAGGAGATAATAGTTTAAAACTTCCCTAAAATGGGAAAGGAAATAATCACCCAAGTCCAAGAAAGCCAGAGTCCCAAACAGGATAAACCCAAGGTGAAACACCCGAAGACACATATTAATCAAATTAACAAAGATCAAACACAAAGAACAAATATTAAAAGCAGCAATGGAAAAGCAACAAATAACATACAAGGGGATTCCCATAAGGATAACAGCTGATCTTTCAATAGAAACTCTTCAGGCCAGGAGGGAATGGCAGGACATACTTAAAGTGATGAAAGAAAATAACCTACAGCCCAGATTACTGTACCCAGCAAGGATCTCATTCAAGTATGAAGGAGAAATCAAAAGCTTTACAGATAAGCAAAAGCTGAGAGAATTCAGCACCACCAAACCAGCTCTCCAACAAATGCTAAAGGATCTTCTCTAGACAGGAAACACAAACAGGGTGTATAAACTTGAACCCAAAACAATAAAGTAAATGGCAACGGGATCATACTTAGCAATAATTACCTTAAACATAAATGGGTTGAATGCCCCAACCGAAAGACAAAGACTGGCTAAATGGATACAAAAAAAGACCCCTGTATATGTTGTCTACAAGAAACCCACCTCAAAACAAGGGACTCATACAGACCGAAAGTGAAAGGCTGGAAAAAGATATTCCACACAAATAGTGACCAGAAGAAAGCAGGAGTAGCAATACTCATGTCAGATAAAATAGACTTTAAAACAAAGGGTGTGAAAAGAGACAAAGAAGGACACTACATAATGATCAAAGGAACAATCCAAGAAGAAGATATAACAATTATAAATATATATGCACCCAACATAGGAGCACCACAATATGTAAGACAAATGCTAACAAGTATGAAAGGGGAAATTAACAACACAATAATAGTGGGAGACTTTAATAACCCACTCACACCTATGGATAGATCAACTAAACAGAAAATTAACAAGGAAACACAAACTTTAAATGATACAATAGACCAGTTAGGCCTAATTGATATCTATAGGACATTTCACCCCAAAACAATGAATTTCACTTTTTTATTAAGTGCACACGGAGCCTTCTCCAGGATAGATTACATCCTGGGCCATAAATCTAGCCTTGGTAAATTCAAAAAAAATGAAATCATTCCAAGCCTCTTTTCTGACCACAATGCAGTAAGACTAGATCTCAATTACAGGAGAAAAACTATTAAAAATGCCAACATGTGGTGGCTGAACAACACGCTGCTGAATAACCAACAAATCACAGAAGAAATCAAAAAAGAAATCAAAATATGCATAGAAATGAATGAAAATGGGAACACAACAATCCAAAACCTGTGGAACACTGTAAAAGCAGTGCTAAGGGGAAGGTTCATAACAATACAGGCATACCTCAAGAAACAAGAAAAGAGTCAAACAAATAACCTAATTCTACACCTAAAGCAACTAGAAAAGGAAGAAATTAAGAACCCCAGGGTTAGAAGAAGGAAAGAAATCTTAAAAATTAGGGCAGAAATAAATGTGAAAGAAACAAAAGAGACCGTAGCAAAAATCAACAAAGCCAGAAGCTGGTTCTTGAGAGGATAAATAAAATTGACAAGCCACCCAGACTCATCAAGAAATAAAGGGAGAAAAATCAAATCAATAAAATTAGAAATGAAAATGGAGATATCACAACAGACAACACAGAAATACAAAGGATCATAAGAAACTACTATCAGCAATTATATTCCAATAAAATGGACAACTTGGAAGAAATGGACAAATTCTTAGAAAAGTATAACTTTCCAAAACTGAGCCAGGAAGAAATAGAAAATCTTAACACACCCATCACAAGCACGGAAATTGAAACTGTAATAAGGAAATCTTCCAGCAAACAAAAGCCCAGGTCCAGACGGCTTCACAGCTGAATTCTACCAAAAATTTAGAGAAGAGCTAACACCTATCCTACTCAAACTCTTCCAGAAAATTGCAGAGGAAGGTAAACTTCCAAAATCATTCTATAAGGCCACCATCACCCTAATACCAAAACCTGACAAAGATGCCACCAAAAAAGAAAACTACAGGCCAATATCACTGATGAACATAGATGCAAAAATCCTAAACAAAATTCTAGCAAACAGAATCCAGCAACACATTAAAGCCCATTAAAGCCAAACACATAAAGCCCAAGTGGGCTTTATCCCAGGAATGCAAGGATTCTTCAATATCCACAAATCAATCAATGTAATACACCACATTAACAAATTGAAAAATAAAATTTTATATGATTACCTCAATAGATGCAGAGAAAGCCTTTGACAAAATTCAACATCCATTTATGATAAAAGAAAAAAACCTTCCAGAAAGCAGGAATAGAAGGAACATACCTCCACATAATAAAAGCTATATATGACAAATACACAGCAAACATTATCCTCAATGGTGAAAAATTGAAAGCATTTCCTCTAAAGTCAGGAACAAGACAAGGGTGCCTACTTTCACCACTACTATTCAACATAGTTTTGGAAGTTTTGGCCACAGCAATCAGAGCAGGAAAAGAAATAAAAGGAATCCAGATTGGAAAAGAAGTAAAACTCTCACTGTTTGCAGATGACATGATCCTCTACATAGAAATCCCTAAAGACGCCACCAGAAAATTACTAGCGCTAATCAATGAATATAGTAAAGTGGCAGGATATAAAATCAACACACATAAATCCCTTGCATTCCTAAACACTAATAATGAGAAAATAGAGAAATTATGAAACAATTCCATTCACCATTGCAACGAAAAGAATAAAATACTTAGGAATATATCTACCTAAAGAAACTAAAGACCTATATATAGAAAACTATAAAACACTGGTGAAAGAAATCAAAGAGGACACTAATAGATGGAGAAATATACCGTGTTCATGAATTGGAAGAATCAATATAATGAAAATAAGTATACTACCCAAAGCAATCTATAGATTCAATGCAACCCCTATCAAGCTACCAACGGTATTTTTCACAGAGCTAGAACAAATAATTTCACAATTTGTATGGAAATACAAAAAAACTTCGAATAGCCAAAGCAATCTTGAGAAAGAAGAATGGAACTGGAGGAATCAACCTGCCTGACTTCAGGCTCTACTACAAAGCCACAGTCATCAAGACAGTATGGTACTGGCACAAGGACAGAAATATAGATCAATGGAACAAAATAGAAAGCCCAGAAGTAAACCCATGCACCTATGGACACCTTATCTTTGACAAAGGAGGCAAGAATATACAATGGAGAAAAGACAATCTCTTTAACAAGTGGTGCTGGGAAAACTGGTCAACCACTTGTAAAAGAATGAAACTAGAACACTTTCTAACACCATACACAAAAATAAACTCAAAATGGATTAAAGATCGCTAAACTTAAGACACCACCCTTATGGCAGAAAGTGAAGAGGAACTAAAAAGCTTCTTGATGAAAGTGAAAGTGGAGAGTGAAAAAGTTGGCTTAAAGCTCAACATTCAGAAAACAAAGATCATGGCATCCGGTCCCATCACTTCATGGGAAATAGATGGGGAAACAGTAGAAACAGTGTCAGACTTTATTTTTTGGGGCTCCAAAATCACTGCAGATGGTGACTGCAGCCATGAAATTAAAAGACGCTTACTCCTTGGAAGGAAAGTTATGCCCAACCTAGATAGCATAACTTCAACAGCAGAGACATTACTTTGCCAACAAAGGTCCGTCTAATCAAGGCTATGGTTTTTCCTGTGGTCATGTATGGAAGTGAGAGTTGGACTGTGAAGAAGGCTGAGTGCCGAAGAATTTATGCTTTTGAACTGTGGTGTTGGAGAAGACTCTTGAGAGTCCCTTGGACTGCAAGGAGATCCAACCAGTCCATTCTAAAGGAGATCAGCCCCGGGATTTCTTTGGAGGGAATGATGCTAAAGCTGAAACTCCAGTACTTTGGCCACCTCATGCAAAGAGTTGACTCATTGGAAAAGACTCTGATGCTGGGAGGGATTCGGGACAGAAGGAGAAGGGGACGACAGAGGATGAGATGGCTGGATGGCATCACTGACTCGATGGACGTGAGTCTGAGTGAACTCCAGGAGTTGGTGATGGACAGGGAGGCCTAGTGTGCTGCGATTCATGGGGTCGCAGAGTCGGACACGACTGAGCCTGAGCGACTGAACTGAACTGAACTGAACTGAAACGTAAGACCAGAAACTATAAAACTCCTAGAGGAGAACATAGGCAAAACACTCTCTGACATACATCACAGCAGGATCCTCTATGACCACCTCCCAGAATATTGGAAATAAAAGGAAAAATAAACGAATGGGACCTAATTAAAATTAAAAGCTTCTGCACAACAAAGGAAACTATAAGTAAGGTGAAAAAGACAGCCTTCAGAATGGGAGAAAATAATGGCAAATGAAGCAACTGACAACGACTTAATCTCAAAAATATACAAGCAACTCCTGCAGCTCAATTCCAGAAAAATAAATGACCCATTCAAAACATGGGCCAAAGAACTAAACAGACATTTCTCCAAATAAGACACACAGATGGCTAACAAACACATGAAAAGATGCTCAACATCACTCATTATCAGAGAAATGCAAATCAAAACCACAGTGAGGTACCATTTCACGCCAGCTGGAATGGCTGCTATCCAAAAGTCTACAAGCAATAAATGCTGGAGATGGTGTAGAGAAAAGGGAACGCTCTTATACTGTTGGTGAGAATGCAAACTAGTACAGCTACTATGGAGACAGTGTGGAGATTCCTTAAAAAACTGGAAATAGAACTGCCATACAACCCAGAAATCCCACTGCTGGGCATACACACCGAGGAAACCAGAATTGAAAGAGATATGTGTACCCCAATGTTCATTGCAGCACTGTTTATAATATTCAGGACATGGAAGCAACCTAGATGTCCATCAGCAGACGAATGGATAAGAAAGCTATGGTACATATACACAATGGAGTATTACTCAGCCATTAAAAAGAATACATGTGAATCAGTTCTAATGAGGTGGATGAAACTGGAGCTGATTATACAGAGTGAAGTAAGCCAGAAAGAAAAACACCAATACAGTATACTAACACATATATATGGAATCAGAAAGATGGTAATGATAACCCTATAATGCCAGACAGCAAAAGAGACACAAATGTATAGAACAGTCTTTGGATCCTATGGGAGACGGAAAGGGTGGGATGATTTGGGAGAATGGCATTGAAACATGTATAATATCATATATGAAACAAATCACCAGTCCAGGTTTGATGCATGATACAGGATGCTCAGGGCTGGTGCACTGGGATGACCCAGAGGGCTGGTATGGGGAAGGAGGTGGGAGGGGGGTTCAGGATGGGGAACACGTGTACACCCGTGGCGGATTCATGTTGATGTATGGCAAAACCAATACAATATTGTAATTAGCCTCCAATTAAAATAAATAAATTTACATTTTAAAAACTAAATAAATACAGCATAATTAACTGTTTTTTCTAGGCCTTATTGTCCAGAAATTTCTTTGTAAAATTGTCTTTAAGTCTCTGCTTTCCTCTTTAATGTTTTTATCTGCTCATATTTTTTTCTTAGGATTCATATTTAAATATGTGTCTACCACTGTAACTAGTTTGCAGGTCTAATTCTGTATGGGTCAATGTTCACATTATGGACATTTATACTACCACAGCCAAACTTCCCATGTACTAAAATTACAATCAACTTTTCTCAAGTGGATACAAACTATTATTTGGTATTCCTTTTAATGCTACACTACTGATGGCAAAATACTATCTTTACAGAGCAGAGTCAAACTCAGTTTGCCCTTATACTAATTATCCCCATAGGCTACGGTACTTTTACTCACACACTGAGTTACCTTAAATGTTAATGTGGTATTTAAAATATCCTCCAGAGACTATCTCTACTTTCTAAAGTTACTGTACTTTCGTGTTTTCTCCTATTCTATTTTTTCTTTGAAACCTCAGTTTGATGCTCCGAAATACTTCTGATGTCTACTTTGTATATTGTTTTTATCTTTTTTCTTTAATATTTGACTTCTGTTTCTGTCTTTGGGGATTAGTTTGGAGTGTTCAATTACATTATCTTTGGTTTTTGGTAATTTTAAGAGGCTTATCTCTTCAGGCTTGATTACATAAAGACAAATATTCAAATACAGAAAATGTATAAAATTTCTATAGAAACATACCCAAAGTTCCTTATCATAGCCATGAATGATAACACAGGAAATGATGGAGTTACTAATTTTTCTATTTCCCAAAGTGGTCATATAACTCATACTGTTCTAGTTGCATAGGAAGGAAGTTAATTAATTACATATGATGAGTGGTTAGGGCATTTGCCTCCATTTAATTTTGTCACACAGAATCTTGGCTGCAAAAGATGCACTTTTTTGTTTTTATTAATATAACTTTTAGCTCACAGGGTTAAAAACAAATTCAGAAAAGCAATAAAACCAAGTCTTGTCCCTATATGCATGTATCCTTTGTGCTCAACACAAAAAGACATGTCTCCATCTATTTTTATACACACAGTTAGGTTGAAAAATTCTTCCTACTGATTCCTTTTTTCAAAAATATAGCAACCACTAATATCAGCATCTTGCCTATATTAGTCTAAGTAAATCTACCCTGAAAGACTTGTCATATATGCCCTTAACTTTATTTAAATTTAAATCATAATGCATCACCATATAAAATTAAAAAGCACAAAGAAAGAAATGCATTAATATAAGAGTAAAAGATGATAAATTCCAACATTCTAATCAAAGACTCAGATGCTGGGAAAGACTGAAAGCAAAAGGAGAAGGGGGCACCAGTGGATGAGATGGTTACATAGCATCACTGACTCAGTGGACAAGAATTTGAGCAAACTCTGGGAGACAGTGAAGGACAGAGGAGCCTGGCATGCTGCAGTCCATGGAGTCTCAAAGAGTTGGACACAACTTAGAGACTGAACAACAACAAAGAGTATATTTTATATAGCAGTGCTGCCCAACAGAAATATTAAGTAAGACACAAACGCAAGCCTCATACATAACTTTAAATTTTCAAATAGTCACATTAACTAAAATGAAAGAATTCAAATCAGTTATATATCTATTTATCTAAATAGAAGTGTAGTTAACTTACAATATTATATTAGTTCATGTATCTTATTTATTAAAATTACCAAGATGTCATGTCAATATGCGGAGAAGGCAATGGCACCCCACTCCAGTACTCTTGCCTGGAAAATCCCATGGACGGGGGAGCCTGGTGGGCTGCCATCTATGGGGTTGCACAGAGTTGGACACGACTGAAGTGACTTAGCAGTAGCAGCATGTCAATATGTAATTAATATGAAAATTACTGAAGTAAGTTGCATTATATTTTCATTCTATGTCTTTAAAACTGGTGTTTATTGTATATGAACAACATAATTCAAACTAGACACATTTCAAGTGGCCAAAATGTGGCTAGTAACAACTGTTTTGGACACCACAACTCTACAGCAAAAAGTGATTAGAAAAGTGTATTGGTTATTCCCTTTGCAAATCACATCATACTAAACTGTAAAACATGCGGTTATATGTAATTATGTTATGGGACTTCCCAGGTGGTTAGGGCTTAAAAAAAAAAAAAAAAACAGCAATGCAGAAACATAAGAGATGCAGATTAGATCCCTGGGTCGGGAAGATCTCCTGGAGGAGAGCATGGCAACCTACTCCAGTATTCTTGCCTGGAAAATCCCATGGACAGAGGAGCCTGGTGGGCTACATTCAATACGGTCATAAAGAGTCAGACACGACTGAAGAGACTTAGCATGCACACATGTGATTATATTATGAGGCATATTAAACAAGTATACATATGAGTGTTTTTAAGTGTGTGTATATATAAATGTATATATACATGTGTGTATGCATGTGTATATACGTCAGTTCAGTTCAGTCGTTCAGTCGTGTCCGACTCTTTGCGACCCCATGAATCGCAGCACATCAGGCCTCCCTGTCCATCACCAACTCCCGGAGTTCACTCAGACTCACGTCCATCGAGTCAGTGATGCCATCCAGCCATCTCATCCTCTGTCGTCCCCTTCTCCTCCTGTCCCCAATCCCTCCCAGCATCAGAGTCTTTTCCAATGAGTCAACTCTTCGCATGAGGTGGCCAAAGTACTGGAGTTTCAGCTTTAGCATCATTCCTTCCAAAGAAATCCCAGGGCTGATCTCGTTCAAAATGGACTGGTTGGATCTCCTTGCAGTTCAAGGGACTCTCAAGAGTCTTCTCCAACACCACAGTTCAAAAGCATCAATTCTTCGGCACTCAGCCTTCTTCACAGTCCAACTCTCACATCCATACATGACCACAGAAAAAACCATAGCCTTGACTAGACGGACCTTTGTTGGCAAAGTAATGTCTCTGCTTTTGAATATGCTATCTAGGTTGGTTATAACTTTCCTTCCAAGGAGTAAGCTTAAGTAAGCAAATCGATTTTCACCTACTATTTAATCTAAAAACATGCAGCTGTTAATTTTTTTTTAAAGAAAACATGCAACATGATTAATAGTGAAAGAAAAAAAAATGGCTGCTGGAATTAAATGTATTGGTCTGCATCGAGATGTCTACATTTCTTAAGATATTTACAAGAGTTAGGTTAACCATATGCAATTTTTTTCTTTTTCTGGTGAGATTAGGCAAGTGGTTCTCAATTCACCTCTCTCCTAACTCAAGACATTTGGTAGTCTGGAGACATCTTCCATGGTCAAATTTGAGGGATGTTTATGAGTGTCCAGTTCAATAGAGATCAGGGACATTGCTGAGGATCCTTAATGCCTTGGCTAGGACCCTGTTAACAGAAGATATTAAAAACAATAATTACTCGCATGCTCAGTCATATATGACTCTTTGCAACCCTATGGACTGGAGCCCAGCAGGCTTCTCTGTCCATGGGATTATCCTGGCAGGAACAGTGGAGCAGGTTGCCATTTACTTCTCCAGGGGATCTTCCCAACCTAGGGATCAAACCCATGTCTTTAGCATTGGCAGGCAAATTCTTTACCACTGAGTCAACTGGGAAGCCCCTATAAGCCACATAGTTGATGGCAATTGCTATGTAAGCACCGGCAAAATAATACAATTATTTTAAAAATTTTAGCAAATGATAAGGAAAAAATATCAGTCAAGATTCTAGTCCTTTTATAAAAATCTTCCTCAGGTTACAATGAATGGAGTTAAACCCAATAAATCCATCCTAAGGTGAAAATGCTGTGCTATGCTGAGTTCAGCTGGGTCTGACTCTTTGCAACCCTGTGGACTGTAGCCTGCCAGGTTCCACTGTCTGTGGAATTTTCCAGGCAAAAATGCTGGAGTAGATTGCTCCAGGGAATCTTCTGGACCCAGGGATTGATCGACTGTGTCTCGCATCTCCTGCCTTGACAGGTGAATTCTTTGCTACTGAGCCACCTGGGAAGCCCTCAAGTTGAAAACATACTAAGTAAAAAATGCATTTATACACCTACCATACTGAACATCGTAGCTCAGCCTAGGCTTACATTAAACCTGCTCAGAAAGCTTACATCAGCCTACAGTAGAGGAAACTCATCAAACACTATCTAAAATAAGCCTATTTTAGAATAAATTGCTGAATATCTCATATAATTTATAGAATACTTAAAGTGAAAAACAGGATGGTTGTATGGGCACGGAATGGTTGTTAATGTATCCCTGGTTTACTCTCCTGATCATGGCTGGCAGGGAGCTGAGGCTTGCTGACAAAACCCAGCATCAGAAGAAAGTAAGGTACTGCATGTCACTAACCTAGAAATACTTAAAATTTAAGGCACATATATGGTTTCTACTGAATGCTTATCACTTTTGCACCATCATAAGGTTGAATAATCTTAAGTCAAACGATCCTTAAGTTGGGGACCATCAGTACTAGGAAAACATTGACAATGACTTAAAACCTGGTCTTGTGCATTGTAAAAATCACTAAATGCAGAGGAAATAATGAGAAGCAAATACTAAACTTTTAATTAAATGCAAAATATTCTTTAAAATGTGAAATATTTTTTAAGGTGTGTTGTCAACATGAATCATTTCACTAATGGTTCAAGTGAAATTCTCATTGGAAAAATATTAAACCCAAAATAGTATTCAACAAATTGAAACAAAATATGTAAATTAAGTGAACAGGAATTTTGGTAAGAAAAATTTGCCTAGAAAAAATTTACAACAGTGTAGTTTTATGAAACATTTAATGGCAAAAAACAAGGATAAAACTGATAAGTTGTTGGGTATATTAAAATAATCCATCATTTTAATCTATCAATTTAAAAATATTCTTTATACTTGCAATCATTGAGGAAATATTTGGTTTCTCAATTTAACTCTCTGGAGTTAAATTTGATAAAACACTCTCTCTTAACAAAGGACATTTGGAAATAATTTCTAATACAAAATTACACTTTTACTGAGGCAGTATTGTGAGAATTTAATCGATGAAGAATGAGAACTAGCAATATTTACAGTTCAAAATTTTCTTGTTGAGTAATAATTAGTGAAACACTGGTATGTTTTAGATATGGAAAAAAATGACACAAAACTGTGGAAAAGAAAGGTATCTACACTGATGATTCAATTGGCAAAGCCAGTGTTTTAATTAACTGGATTTTCTTTTTTTTTTTAATTGGATTTTCTTAATTTAATGTCCTTATGTTGCAAATGGATCAAAGATCTTAAATTTTAGTATGAATTTAGCTCTCCCAGGAAAGTCAGTAAAACACATGTAATCTAATATAGCACCTGCATTTTATGAAATGGCTTTTTTTTTTTTTTAAGGACAAAGCTAGAAAGATAAAACATTAAATCAATTATTGCAAACATCACAACTTTTAATTTCACTGCCTATATTATTCCTCAATTACTTTTCTTTAAAGCATTTTAATTGAGCCCATATCTAATTATTTTCCTGGCATTTTCTTGAGAATAGGAACTTATTAATTCAGCTAGGGCTACAATCCATGAGGTTGCAAGTTCCCAAAGAGCTGGACATGACTGAGCACACAAGTACAACAATCAAGAAATATACCAGCTTTACAAGTTACTTACTTTCCTGCAAGTTCATTTCAAGCAGTACTAGATGAATAGCATAAAATACCTTTAGAAATAGGGATATGTCAATCCAATATTCAATATCATGTCTCAGTCATTTTCCAATATCTACTTTCACTGATTAGGTTACTTTCTTCTAAATTTAGAATAATTTAAGTTCAAATATAAGACTGATTTTATGCTACAAGACAATTATTTGTCTCAACATGGCATCCTTGCAAAGCCTTAAAATGTTCATGAACAATGAAAGTATTAGTCGCTGTCATGTCTGACCCTTTCTGACCCCATGAACTGTAGCCCACCAGGCTCTTCTGTATGAAATTCTCCAGGCAAGAATACTAGAGTGGGTAGCCATTTCCTCCTTCAGGGGAATCCAGGGATCAAACCCCGGTCTCCTGCATTGCAGGCAGATTCTTTACTATCTGAGCCACCAGGGAAGCTATAATGTTCATAAACAAAGTCAAACAGAAGGCATTTCTGCTTTAGAGTGAATTCTGTAAAATGCACTTTTTGTAAAGTGCAACTTTTCTCCCTCATTAATTTTTTTCCTGAATTAATATTTTAGGTTTGATTATTTGATTTTTGGAGCTATATTAATAGTGTATTAGCAATAACACTAGTTAAATCATAAACATTTCCTAAGGCAATGAGGCAAAATGTAAAAGAATTAAAAGATTCATTTATAATAACTCTTGAGTTTCTGCTCAAAGACTAGCTAATTCTATCGCTGCAAAGTTATGTAAATAAATATTCAGGGGCTTCCATCTAAAGCTGTCAGTTGATTCCACAGATTTGAAGTGGGCTTGAGAATATGCACTTGAAAACAAAACAAACTCAACCCTGGTTATTGACTAGGCTGAGATCAGCCTCCTAAAAACTCAACATGGTTTTGCCTTTTTTGCATAGTGAATGGGATCAGGAGGTGAGAATTTTGAACATTATTTTCTGTGCTAATGTTCAATGAGACTTCCATTCTCTTCCCTCCTTTCTACTTCAACAAAGCTCTCTCCTATTTTTTTTTCCTCCTTTCTGGCACAAAAGTTAGATTTTTCTTTTTCTGGTGGTGGTTCAGTCACCAAGTCATGATGTCCAACTTTTGTAACCCCATGGATGGTAACTCACCATGCTCCTCTGTCCATGGGATTTTCCAGGCAAGGAAACTGGAGTAGGTTATTATTTCTTTCTCCAGAGGATCTTTCCGACCCAGTGATGCAACCCAGATCTCTTGCATTGCAGGCAGATTCTTCACTGACTGAGCCACCAGGGAAGCCCTTTCTTTTTCTGGCCAAAAATAAATCTGCACTATCTAGATCCTTGATTCTGCTCCACTTCATCGTCACCTGGAAAGTTATTCCATTAATCAATCGTCTCTCACTTATATCAAAAATTTTCATGTCTTCATGTTTTTATATTTCCAGCCATTTATTTGTTCATTCATTGTGTATTTTTTAAATCACTTACTATGTGCTGAGCTTGCTCCTTGGAAGAAAAGCCATGACCAACCTAGATAGCACATTAAAATGCAGAGACATTACTTTGTTGACAAAAGTCCATATAATCAAAGCTATGATTTTTCCAGTAGCCATGTATGGATGTAAGTGTTGGACTATAAAGAAAGTTGAGTGTCAAAGAACTGATGCTTTTGAACTGTGGTGTTGGAGAAGACTCTTGAGAGTCCCTTGGACTGCAAGGAGATCAAACCAGTCAATCTTAAAGGAAATCAGTCCTGAATATTCACTGGAAGGACTGATGCTGAAGCTGAAAC
The DNA here is from genome assembly GCF_002263795.3 of Bos taurus. NCBI lineage: Eukaryota > Metazoa > Chordata > Mammalia > Artiodactyla > Bovidae > Bos > Bos taurus. The sequence goes on along the minus strand of NC_037333.1, from coordinate 47,032,383 downwards.
TCCAATACTTTGACCACCTGATGCAAAGAACTGACACATTGGAAAAGATCCTGATGCTGGAAAAGACTGAAGTCAGAAGGAGAAGGGAATGACAGAGGATGAGATGGTTGGATGGCATCATTGACTCAAAGGACATGAGTTTGAGCAAGCTCCAGGAGCTGGTGATGGCCAGGGAGACCTGGCATGCTGCAGTCTGTGGGGTCGCAAAGAGTTGGACACTACTGAGCAACTGAACTGAACTGAACTGATGTGCTGAGCACAGTGTCAAGCACTAGAGATACAGTGATGAACAGGATGGATATAGTCAGTCTTCGCCTATACCTATTTTACATTCTAGCCATGGGAGAAGTCTACAGATAAGTGGCTTCGATGCATGGTATTTGGAATGGCAACACTGACATCATTGTGGAGGATATCAGAAATACATAATTTCTGGCCCTATCACAGGTTTTCTGAATCAAAATCTGATTGGGTCCCCCAGTGATGTATATGCACACAGAATCTTGAGAAGTACTATAACAGAGGAAATTAAGGGTCTCAACTAAAGTTTATAAACATTCATAGGTCTCTGCTACTTAAATACATTTTTTAAAAGACATTTGTTTCTCTCAAACCAGATTCTCAATTCAGACTTTTTTTCCATTTCCCAAGTTTATGTTTCTATCAGCTATACTTTTTATCATTTCTTGAAATACACTTGACTTTTGGATTTTAATTTTTTTTTTTTAATGTTTGTGGTCTAGCTGGCTGGAAAATGTGACTAAATAATGCCTTAAGGAGCTCAAAATCTAAGAGTAAATTCATGTAAGCAGGTAACTATACATACATGAGAAGGTAGAATTGAGTGGCTCAGGAGAGAAAGTGATAGTATCTAGTGGTGGCTTTCTAGAAGAGGGATGGGGCAAATCTGAAAATCCATGAAGATGTTGACATGTAAGGCAGAATATGAAACCTGATGGCGGCTCCACATGCAAATAAATTCACCCAAAGAGGAAGAAAAAGTGCATGAAATCATGCATGGATGAAATCATGTCACAGCCTGTGATTTCAAAAAACTCAGGGAATGACAGTGTTGCCGTATATGTATTTAGTTGATAGTGCTGATATATATATATAGTTTACAGTGTTGCTATATATGTATTTGGGCTTCCCCTGTAGCTCAGCAGTAAAAAATCTGCCTGCAATGCAGGAGATGTGGGTTTGACTCTTGGGTCAGGAAGATCCCCTGGAGAAAGAAATGGCAACCCACTCCAGTATTCTTGCCTGGGAAATCCCATGGACAGAGGAACTTGGCGGGCTACAGTCCATGGGGTCATACAAGAATTGGACATGACTTAGTGGCTAAACAACAACAACAACATACGTATTTATTAGGGAGAAGTAGAAGATTGGGCTTCCCTGATAGCTCAGCTGGTAAAGCATCTTCCTGCAATGCAGTATACCTCAATTTGATTCCTGAGTCAGGAAGAGCCCCTGGAGAAGGGATAGGCCACCCACTCCAGTATTCTTGGGCTTCCCTGTGGTGGCTCAGACGGTAAACAATCTGCCTACAATGTGGGAGACCTGGGTCCAATCCCTGGGTTGGGAAAATCCCCTGGAGGAGAGCATGACAACCCACTCCAGTATTCTTGCCTTAAGAATCCCAGGGATAGAGGAGCCTGGTGGGCTACAGTCTATGGGGTCACTGAGAGTCAGACGTGACTAGGCACAGCATAGCACAGCAGTAGAAGACTACTGAAGGTACTCATGTAGGTGGAGACCAGGTCATGAGGAACTCAAAATTTAGGGCCTACATGGTTCAATTTTTATTAACATGATCATTTTCTTAGCCAGTATTTAGGTGTTTAATAAAAATGTTCATTTACATCAATTGATTTGTATAAATTACAGTTGAAACTCTAGTGACAACTTGTTACAATGAAGTTTAAATTAGAGATGAAGTTAAATAACTTACAGTGTTTTCATCAATATCCCATACCTTCCTAATATAGGGGAAAATTTTTGTTTTGTTTCATCAGTAGATGAAATTCCTAGAAACAATCCCAAACCATTGCTGAAGATCATTCATTATCATTAAAGAACCCATAGCTCATGAACTATCCTGGCAAGAAAGTATGTTAGATAATCTTTCAATAGTTATAATTTTTCCAATTTGTTTTATACAATAATCAAAATGGTGAATGCAGGATTCCATAAAGGGAACTCATGGAGGATTTAGAGCAGACAGTATTTCTGCAGTTTCGTGACTTAATAAAAATATTCACTGAAACAGTAATAAATACATTAATCTTTTTATTATATGATCATCTTTCAGAATGATAAACTCTTTCCACCTTTATTTACCCTTGACCAAATGTTATAAAGTAGATGGGTCCTATAGGTCAAAATATTTAATATACTTCTATAAGAGTAGCATAATAATTAACTTGGTCAATAGCAGATGAGTTACTCAAATTATTATCAATTCCAAGGAAGAGAAAAAATATAATGCCCTTGAACAAATATAACAGATTTTAGATTCTAATGAATAAGAATTATATATAAATTTTGAGGGGATGGGAATAATTTTCATGGAATAATACATTCATGTAAGTTTATTTTATAACAAAATCATTTATAAAATACTTTTACATAAAATTTTGCATACCACTGGTTAAAGACAGAGAGTATATACATTTTTTTTTTCTGTCATTAACATTTGGGTCAAGTGTGCCTTTCAGAGATTCATTATTCTTCCTCCTGTCCTGAGTCATCTCATATGTAGTGGAAGGACAAAGCAAATGAGCCAAGTACTATGAAAAAGAAGTCATGAGATATAATTTGAAAAATGAGCCTCGTCCAAGAAAAATAGAAGTGGCCACCTTACCAATGGAAAAAAATTATAAAAATAATGTATAATAATGCCACATGTTAAAGAAGTTTGAAAATATATATTTACATATATTGACAATATATAAAAGAAAAAATCAAAACAAAAAGAAGACCATGGGCTCCTGATTCAAACATTTTAAACCTATAAACATTTACTATGGTTTAAAAAGTAGATTTTCAACTCTGTACACATATAAAGAAGACCAACATTTTGGATTATTCTAGTTTTATCCATCTATTTTATTTAGAACTTTAAGAACAATTCACACTGATATAAATAAAGGTATAATTCTGACATTAAGTTGAGTCCCCAATATATATTGTGATGTTGGGATGCAAACACTTTAAAGACAATATTTCCTTTGTCCTGAGCTTCTTTTTTAGGTGCAGTATACTTTTATATGAAAATAATTGCTTCTAAATCTCATTTACTAAATGTCACTATCTATAGTTATCTTTAGGGACAATGTCCAATTAAAGATCAGTTTAAACTTCATTATAGTATTAGCCAGGTAAATGTCAAGGCTCAAAGTTCTTTTGATATTCAGTCAATACAAGTTTATTTATGGTTATTGAAATCATTTAAGTAATCATTTAATAGTCTATTTGCTTTTTAGTAAAGTACATTGAAATTTAATAGGAAAATGGACATTTCTCTTCTCTTAATACTTTCTGGATTCACTACCAGACAATAGAAACATCTATTTTAGTTTTGCACTTTTCACAATATACCTACTTTTCTCTTTAAAAGGCAAGCATAGACCCTGAAACTCGCTTTCCCAGAAAACACAATCTGGAATCTTTCACTTAGTATTTTCTACGTGTCCTGCCCTTCCCTAATGCTTCTAATGCATCTGCTTTCTTCCCCCAAGTAAAGCTGAATTTTAATAGGTAAGCTTATTTTTTGAGCTAATGGTACCTCAGGATAAAACAAACAAGTGGATAATGGGAGAAAACACAGTGAACAGAAAGACAGACATCTAGAGTTAGTCTGGGATGAAGAAAAGGAGAGCATGTGTTAGGTGATAATTTGAGAAAATTCAACTAATGCACTGGATTCAGCCTACGTTTCAGCATCAGGTCAGCATTTTTTCTGTAAAGAACGCAGATGGTAAATATTTTAGGCTCTGTGGCCTGGGTGCTATAATTACATGTAGGAAACCACGCTTACCCATTCATGTAGTAAATAAGCATACATTCAGCATTAAATGTACTGTTAACACTTTAAGAGAAGCCCTGGCGAGTAGAGAAGTGTTTTGTTTTTTGTTTTTTTCCCAAAGAGTTAGCAATTAAATCAAGGGAAGAAAAGGTTAATCCTCATCAATCAACAATCAAATTGTAATATAGTTTAAGAAACTCTGCACAGTGCCGTCTCTGTCTAAGGTAGCACAGAGCTCAGTTTCAGCAGGAAGCAGCAGACAGAGAGCAAATGAGACTGAAGAAACGAGGGAGTCTCAGAGCTCAACTCTTGACGGCTGCTCATATACCAAGCTTTCTGGGCAAGCAGGGCATTAGGAGTCCAGAATACACATAGCACATTCATGAAAAAAAACAAAGAAACCACAGTCTTTTATAGCTATTAAGAACCTGAACCAAAATCCCTGGGTTCAGATCACAGCACTGCCACTTACCAGCCATGTGACCTTGAGCAAATTATTCAAACTCCTTTTCCTTTAGTGTTCTCCTCTTTAACCTGAGAATGATTATAGTCAACTACATGATAGGATTATTATGAAAATAAAACATATCAATATGTATCCACCCTCAGAATAGTGCTGGGTGTTTACTAAGCTCTAGATAAATGTTCCCTATTATTTCTAACACGATCATTGTTCAACTTTAAGGATACTAATCTGCTTTCAACTATAGGTACATTTGTATGAGTCCAGGAAACTTAAATTACCTCTGTGTCTGTAGGCTAAAGGAAGTAAGAACTAAATCAAACAAAAAATAAAACATGAACACAGTAGCTCTATTGTACTCCCAACTGTATCGGATACAAAATGAACAGAGTCCCAAATGTTTCCAAAGGAAGAAAATTGAGATGAAACCACTGGCCAGCACAGGAACATAAACCTTTTTGGCTGAGAATCCCTCTGACATCCAAGTCTAATTTAGTGTTACTACACAAGTGCAAACAAGGTTTTTGTTTTGTTTTTAATTAATCTTTTGCAACATATGTATGTAAGAGTGAGAGAAGGAGGAAGGAGAGGGAAGGCAGAGAGAGAGAGAAGGAGAGGGACAGAGAATAGGACAGAGGGAGCAGAGGAGGTTTGGGCATGCTCAGATAAACCTACTAGTCTTGTATTTGTCTCTACCTTCACTGCCAAGAAGAATGAAGTCCTAACAATCACCAGGTAACAAATGCAGCATGCAAATGCCCAACAATTCCTCCAGGATAGTTCTTTCCTAAAGGGACTGCTGACTTTGCAATTCTAATATTAATAAATATAAATATCACTTAATAGAGCTTATTTACAAGAGGCAAAATATCATTTGTGCATTAATATACTTAATTTTGGCACCTGGAGAATTTATATATCCATAGCTATATGCTTTACAGAAATAATCCTACTATCACTATAATGAGTAACAATAATACATTGATAATAATATGTGGTTAGAATTCTAAAGCTTATACAGAATGATAACTATATCTCATGAAACAATATAAGAATTTGGTCTTCACTTCTAATAAAATCTTCTCAATAAGCAGTAAGAAACCTTTATATTTTTCAAATAATAGAATATTTGATTCAGGGGCCCTCTACATATACAATTTTCCCTTTTTAACCAAATCACTGCCATTTGTCTAAAGAACTATGACCAGCTTATCACAGAACTTCCTGGTCTAATTGGAGGAAGATACAAATAGAAAGCATGAGTTTTGCATGTTTATTTTTATATTTGTGATGATTTTCTCCTTCTTGAGGGGATGATTTGCATTGCCCCCAATATAAATGTGAGCAATCTTTAAGCTCAAAGCCAAAGAAATAATGTCATTGATTAACAATACTGGGGATTTTCTCAATCAGAAAAGACTTAGTAAGCAAGTAAGTGATGAATACTATTAACCACGAGAGAACTAAAAGGCAGCTAAATAATGGATTCTGCCCTCAAAAAACTGACAGTCTTAGAGGGGTCAGACATTTACAAAATGTATACAATATGAGGGAAACTCTAACAATCCTTTAAATACATTTTAAATAAATGTGATTTGTGATTTGTGGACAGAATAATCTGACTCACATCTGGAGGGACTCTCTTAGTATCCCACATAATACATCAGAGACATTAACAGAAGCTGATAATATAATAACAATTGGTCATAGCTCTGGAGCAGAAACTTGGATGCCCCGACCACCTGTCCCAGGACAAGCATTCATTCTTTACCTGCTTTATCATGCTGATGACTAGGAAATCTAAGGCAACGAGTTGTGTTCAGAAGTCTGAAAGTATGATGATTTAGTCAGCTTGGGCTGCTGTACTGGGTGGCTTAAGGTGGTGCTTGTGGTAAAGAACCCGCCTGTCAATGCAGGTACACGTAAGAGACACAGGTTTGAACCCTGGGTTGGGAAGATCCTCTGGAGGAGAACACAGCAACCAACTTCAATATTCTTGCCTGGAGAATCCCATAGACAGAGAGCCTAGCAGGCTACAGTCCAAAGAGTTGCACAGAGTCAGACACCACTGAAGCGACTTAGCATTCATGCACATTCTGGGGGCTAAGAAGTCCAGCATAAAAGTGCTGGCAGATTCAGTTCTTGACGAGGATTCTCTTCCCAATTTGCAGGTGGCTGCCTTCTTGATGGCACCCCACTCCAGTACCCTTGCCTGGAAAATCCCATAGACGGAGGAGCCTCGTAGGCTGCAGTCCATGAGGTCGCTAAGAGTCGAACACGACTGAGCGACTTCACTTTCACTTTTCAATTTCATGCATTGAAGGAAATGGCAACCCACTCCAGTATTCTTGCCTGGAGAATCCCAGGGACGGGAGAGCCTGGTGGGCTGCCGTCTATGGGGTCGCACAGGGTCGGACACGACTGAAGCGACTTAGCAGCAGCAGCAGCAGCAGCCTTCTTGATGTCTCCTCACATGGTGGAAAATAAATGAGTGTAAGCTCTCCAGGGTCTTCTTGTAAGGGCACTGATCCTACCATGAGGGCCCTGCCCTCAGGATCTCACCTAAACTTAATTACCTCCCAAAAGCCCTATCACCAAACACGGTTACATTACAGGTTAGGGCTTCAACATGCAAATTCTGGGGAGACACAAACATTCAGTCTAGAACAGGGATACTCAAGGAAGTCAGGATAAAGACTACCAATTATTATAGCAATAATTTAATACTTTAAAGACATGTTACTCTTTTAAAAACCACCATAAACTATACAGATGGAAATATGCTAAATATTTGCCCTGATATGCTAAGATGGACCCCAAAATATGGATAGTATTTTAGTAGTTGCATATGTAATATAAGGCTGAAAGGTTAGGTGCATTTACCACCTCAACATATCATCTGCATACATGTAATTTGTATAATCATTTCATTGAATCTGTACTAACTCTGTAAAACTGATATTCAATTGACTCATGAAAAACCTGAGGGTTAGGGCGCTAACCCTGATAGTAGAAAATCCATATATAACTTTACAGTCAGCCCTCTGTCTGTTATCTGCAGTTCCATATTTGCAGATTCAACCAACCGTGGATCATGTAGCACTGTAGATACATTTATTGGAGAAAATGTATTATATAGCTCCAGCTACATAATGAAGAAGAGTAAGCCCCTTATCCTTGAACTTTGAAGAGCACCTCATCATCAAATAGAATCTGCCACAACTCCACTAAACCAATGAAAAAGCTTAACCAAATTTTGACACTGAAAATTGGGTGAAAGTAACTTGGAGCTGGCAACAAAGTGAAGTAATTTTTCCCTTATTTTTTACCCTTAAATGCAGTGTAATCTTATCTTTTGCTTTTTTTTTTTTTTTCTGTTAGAATAACAAAATTGAACCTAAACACAATCACATCTTTTGTCTGTTTTTATTTTAATAAATATGGCAGGAAGTACTTACTTTATAACACTAGCTCTGCAGAACCTATTTCCTATCCATGTTCAGATGTCATGAATATTTATGAACCCAGAGATGGAAGCAGTAAAATAAAATAAATTGGCTTGAGCCAAACACTATTCTGTGATCTTTTCCAGTTCATTCAACTGACTGCCACTTGACCAAGACCTCACTCAAATGAACTTACACATTAAACTACTCACTGAAAAATTGATTTCCCAAACGTTTTCCAATTACAACATCCATGGAGTTTTGTGGAAGCATTCTGCAAAACAATCAGTGTTGGTAAGATTTTAATTTTGATACAAAATTTTAAGAATCAAATGCTAGTTACTGCTTGTAAGGTCTCAGGTTCTCAAGCCCCTTCCTACAGAGTGCTCCAGTAAAAGTTTGCAGTTTTGCCCTGAAAATTTTATGTCTCCTTCTTTGTAAGAGAAATATGCATCCTTCTCCTTGCCATGTGACTTATGAGGCCTTCCTGTGAGAAGGGCATATTTCATGGCTCCATTGTCAGGTGTGAAAAGAGCATAATTCATGACTCTATTTGACTTTCTTTGGTCCATAAAATGTAGGCAGAAGTAATGCAAATCCATTGCAAGCAGAAATTTAACCAGTCATTTTGTATTTCTGTTGACCTTCTTGCTCTTCCTTCTGCCACAGGAATATAGCATGTCTCAAATAGGGCCTGTTCTTTCATTTCAAGTTCAGAATGAGGAAATATATGAAACCAAAACACATGAAACCCACACCTAATAACATGCAATGTGAATGAAAAATACACCAGTATATCTGTAAGCCATGGGAATTTGTCAGTGATGTGTAAATGAATGAAGCTGATATTGGAAATGGGATGCTTTTATAAGATACACCTAAATTACATGGCACTGGCTTGTAGCATTAGAGGGAAGACAAGGCCAAAATTGTTATTGAATGCTTAAAGAACTCCTACCATGTTACAAAGATTGCAAAATAGTTTGTGAAACTCTCACCTGTGACAATGAAGGCAGATAATGTTCTGAATGAGTTTTTGTTGAAGAAATTGGTATAAGTAATGTTACAGATGAGATTTTGATGGGGGAGCCTGGTGGGCTGCCGTGTATGGAGTCGCACAGTCGGACACAACTGAAGCGACTTAGCAGCAGCAGCAGTAAGGTTTGAAAAGCTATAACAAGAAACAGATTGACTTAGAAAAGAGATGACTGGTGTATAAGAAGGGGAAGCATGGAAAATACAGAAATCTTAGGGCTTTAAAAGTTAAAGGTCAAATAGGTAAAAGATAAATTAAATTGCAAAGACCAAATCCAGGATATGGCTGTCAGTAACTTTAGAAAAGAAAAAGAAAGGAAATAAAAGAGAAAAAAAAAGGAAAAAGAAAGAAAGACAGACACCATGGCACTCAATTCACCTTTTACATCTTTTAGATGGCAACATGCCTCAGGAAAAGAGACAGAGTGTGGCACTCTCCCCAAAGACTGATGAACTCAAACAATACATATCATAGTTATGGAGAAGTATCCCTAAAAAAGAACTGTAGGTCAAAGTAATAGGACAATTAGTCTGATTAGAATCAGATATATTTGAAGCTGATACAGTTTTTGAGTGAGTTGTTCTTCCCTGAAAAAAACTACCAACATGAATTAAAAGATCCTGTGACAGTTCAAGATGAAAAATAACCTTTGGGCTGCGAAGTTTCTAAGGCAGAATGAAAACTGAATGAAATCTTTCTGGTCCTAAATACTAACCTACAGTTCAGTATTAAGCAACCTTTAGTCTTAAGAAAAGCACTTCTCTGAGAATGAAGTCAAGTGCCAAGAACCAATGGAGAAGTTGTTCTCATAGACTAGAACCAAGACTTAATCAACAAACATTCCTTACTCCAGATTGTGGACTTGTTCAAGAGCAAGATTTGATCATTTTCATAGACAAGTAAACACTATGTGTCTCTAGTTTTTCCAGGTCCTGAACGGAATCATTATCACCATTTTACCTCTATTTTTCCAATGTATTTCAGATGTTTTGAGAAAGAATTTGTTTCAACTTTAAAACTTAGGTTTCTTAATCAGGATGTAGTAGCTGCTATAGAGAGGATTACAGGATTTTGGGTCTTTAGCTCTTACACTGGGGCTCTTACACTGTCTTCTGTGGAATAATCTTGCATTCACTTTGCACAAAGAGACAGACATTCACTTTGCACAAAGAGACAGAAAGGATGAAAGTGAGTAACACTGACCAAGAAGATTGACAGCAGAATATGGATCTACTGTTTCTACATATGCTCCCTTCTGTTTACCTATGAAAGCTTATATTCTTTCCCATATCATGTGTCTTTCTTTGGAGAGGATAAAATTCACCAATCACATTGTGAGACTTGACCATATGACATGGTTGACCAGTGAGTTTAAATGACAGTGTTCAGTTCAAGCAGACATTTTTAAAGCCACTGAGTGGTCCCACCAGCAATTTTGCCCCTGCACCCAGTACCAAGAAGGGTATACCATGAATATATGCTAGTCCTGAAACCTGAGAAAGAGACACATGGAACACAGCTTCAACCACCCCAAAGCTGCCAACTTATAACAGAAATAGGAATGTACCATAATTGTTGTAAACTACTGATATCCTGGGGGTGTTTGTTATTATAGTATAGCCTTAAAACATGACAAACGTAATTCTATACCTGCAAGACTGAGATTCTAAAAATTACATTTCACTTCATACCTTTCCAGCTGGATTTTGATTAATTACTGCCAGCTAGAGTTATTACATCAAATTATAAAATATAAAATGAAGACAAAAATATAGTTTTCTACATCTGGAAACAGCATCAGTAGTTGTGGCTCCTAGATTCCTTCAGTCATAAGAAATCTGGGTTCTAAGTTTCCTAAGAAAATCACTTTCTATATTCCATACCTTCAGTACAAGAGTTCCTATGCTTAGTGATATACAAGATAGCATTGCCTTTTTCTCATATTCTCTCACTTGCCTAAGGAACAGTAGCAATAACAACTCTTTCTCTTAGTATATTCTGGGTAACATCACTTCCTTATTCATTTTTCTTCCTCAAATCCTTTTTAATTTCTAACACTTCTATAACAAATTTCCTGTAGTAAATTCCTTTCTGATTGAAATATTTACACTAGTTCGCAGTTTGTATCTGACTGACACAAACAGAATGCTAAAGCAAAAAATTTAGAGTGTCTGCTACACGTGAGTTTAAAAAATTCCTGGGAACAGGAAGGAAGTTAAAGACATGGAAAAACAGAACAGGGACGAACACTATTACGTGATGTCAGGGATTGTGTGATCATATACCATAAATCAACCATATGCAGCAGCTAGCATTCTCTAGGAGAAGGCAATGGCACCCCACTCCAGTACTCTTGCCTGGAAAATCCCATGGGCAGAGGAGCCTGGTAGGCTGCAGTCCATGGGGCCGCGAAGAGTTGGACACGACTGAGCGACTTCACTTTCACTTTTCACTTTCATGCATCGGAGAAGGAAATGGCAACCCACTCCAGCGTTCTTGCCTAGAGAATCCCAGGGACGAAGGAGCCTGGTGGGCTGCCGTCTATGGGGTCGCACAGAGTCGGACACGACTGAAGTGACTTAGCAGCACCAGCAGCAGCATTCTTTAAGTCACAGCTATGAGGACACTCTGCTTTGGAGACATTAAGTGAATATTGACTCATCATTGATGATGATAGAAATAAATTATATCTGTGTGATTTGAAAGTATATCTTTTGCACTTTCAAACCCTTTTAATAATATAAAGATTATCCAAGATGAACTATTAAGTAATATAAAACAATATAAAATAAGTGTTAATTTGTGCAGCAAATAATATATCGTTAAATGAGGAAGATATGCCCATACAGCAATGTAAATCAGGAAAAATGTTCTAAAAGAGATACAATTTTCACTGTATCATAAAATGCAGTAGAATCAGTGTAGGTAATAAGGAATACATTAAAATGTGAAGGAGTAGCCAGTAAAGAAACACAAAAGGCAAAATAAACATGATCTGCTTCAGGAACAGTGAAGTTGCTGGTCTGATAGAAGCTAGCATTAGATCTGGAGAAGGCAATGGCACCCCACTCCAGTTCTCTTGCCTGGACAACCCCATGGACAGAGAAGCCTGGTGGGCTGCTGTCCATGGGGTCGCTAAGAGTCAGACATGACTGAGCGACTTCACTTTCATTTTTCACTTTCATGCTTTGGAGAAGGAAATGGCAACCCACTCCAGTGTTCTTGCCTGAAGAATCCCGGGGACGGGGGAGCCTAGTGGGCTTCCGTCTGTGGGGTCGCACAGAGTCAGACACGACTGACATGACTTAGCAGCAGCAGCATTAGATTTTGGAGTTAGTGGAAAATAAAGTAGAAACATGTTACAGAGACAAATAAGTTTTCAGTAAAGCTTAGTGCCAGTCAAGGAAAATATGTAAGTCTTTGCAATTTTTCAAGCAGTTTGTGTGTGCGCTGAGTTGCTTCAGTTGTGTCCAGCTCTTTGTGACCCTATGGACTGTAGCCCATCAGGCTTCTCTGTTCATGGAATTCTCCAGGCAAGAATACTGGAGTGGGTTTCCATGCCCTCCTCCAGGGGATCTTCCTGACCCAGGGATTGAATCCTCATCTCTTATGTCTCCTGTGTTGGCAGACAGGTTCTTTACCACTAGCACCACTTGGGAAGCCCACAAGCAGTTTAGCGAACATTTATTTTAGTGATAATATGGAGAATAGAATGGATCGGAATTAACACAAATAGCATATTTGTTGGCATATTTGGCTTTAATCAAACTTTGACTTGAAAATGCCAAAATCTACAGTGCAGCTAGTGGATATTAATATTTATTTAATCAAATGTTTCAGTTCAGTTCAGTTCAGTTCAGTCACTCAGTCGTGTCCAACTCTGCGACCCCATGAATCACAGTACGCCGGGCCTCCCTGTCCATCACCAACTCCCAGAGTTCACGCAAACTCATGTCCATCGAGTTGGTGATGCCATCCAGCCATCTCATCCTCTTCTCATCCCTTCTCCTCCTGCCCCCAATCCCTCCCAGCATCAGAGTCTTTTCCAATGAGTCAACTCTTCACATGAGATGGCCAAAGTATTAGAGTTTCAGTTTTAGCATCAGTCCTTCCAATTAACACCCAGGACTGATCTCCTTTAGGATGGACTGGTTGGATCTCCTTGCAGTCCACAGGACTCTCAAGAGTCTTCTCCAACACCATAGTTCAAAAGCATCAATTCTCCAGTGCTCAGCTTTCTTCACAGTCCAACTCTCACATCCATACATGACCACAGGAAAAACCAGAGCCTTGACTATATGGACCTTTGTTGGCAAGGTAATGTCTCTGCTTTTGAATATGCTATCTAGGTTGGTCATAACTTTCCTTCCAAGGAGTAAATGTCTTTTAATTTCATGGCTGCAGTCACCATCTGCAGTGATTTTGGAGCCCAAAAAAATAAAGTCTGACACTGTTTTCACTATTTCCCCATCTATTTCCCATGAAGTGATGGGACCAGATGCCATGATCTTTGTTTTCTGAATGTTGAGCTTTAAGCCAACTTTTTCACTCTCCTCTTTCACTTTCATCAAGAGGCTTTTTAGTTCCTCTTCACTTTCTGCCATAAGAGTGGTGTCATCTGCATATCTGAGGTTATTGGTATTTCTCCTGGCAATCTTGATTCCAGCTTGTGCTTCTTCCAGCCCAGCATTTCTCATGATGTACTCTGTATATAAGTTAAATAAGCAGGGTGACAATATACAGCCTTGATGTACTCCTTTTCCTCTTTGGAACCAGTCTGTGGTTCCATGTCCAGTTCTAACTGTTGCTTCCTGACCTGCGTATAGGTTTCTCAAGAGGCAGGTCAGGTGGTCTGGTATTCCCATTTCTTTCAGAATTTTCCACAGTTTATTGTGATCCACACAGTCAAAGGCTTTGGCATAGTCAAAAAAGTAGAAATCAAATGTTTAGTGTGTCCAAAAGAGTGTGTAATAATCTGCAGGCTTCATAAACATATAAAGAACTCTGGATAGATGTTCTGCTATGATCATGAAAGTCTAAAATGAAAATTTCACAAATTCTGTAGTAATTCTTTCAGTATTTTGTCACCTAAATCATTCTTCTTTATAGGCAACTAAAGCCTCTTCTGCTTTAATTAAATTCCTTTCTTTTCTTCAAGGTCTATGGCCATGTGACAAAATGGCAAATAACTTCCCATTATACCCTATAGCTGAAATGATGTCCCAAATCCACGATGTACTAACATGTCCTACAAATCTTTTCAATCATAGATGTGATTGATGTTTAATATGTGTTTATTTTAAGACGTATCTTAACAATCCAGATTCATGCCTATTTCTCATTTGTGTTATTGACAAGCAGAGTCTAGTACAGACTTGAATATAAATTAACTATGTTATCCACAAAATTCACTGATACTGCAGGAATGTGACAAAGTTAAAATGAGGTTTCAGAGGGAGGCAGTCCTAATCAAATCTGACTGATGTCTCAATGATAAGAGGAAATTTGGATACAGAAAGAAATACTAGGTATGTTCAAACACAGAGGAAAGACATTTGAGGACACAGCCAGAAAGTGGGTATCTGCAAGCTAAGGAGAGCAACCTCGAAGAAACCACAGCTGCCAATACCTGAGCCTTGGACTTCCAGCCTCCAGAACTATGAAAACATAAACTTTGTTGTGAAAACTCACTCAGTCTGTAATATATTGTTATTGCAGCCCTCATGCATTAAAAAAAATATACAAAATAAGCCATAATTAATGCAATTATTTGATAAAAATCTAGTGAAATTTTAATATGTAGATTAAGTGAAAATGTAAATATTCATATTTAGCTTTTCTTCATGCATTAAATATACTTTTACCTTTCCTGAATTCCTTTATTTTTTCTTTAATTTGCTGCAATTTCAGAAATTGAGTACGTTATAGTGTCTCAAACTTAATTGATAATGAAAACTGTTATCTCTATTGCTAATTTAATCTCAAAAGTTACATCTTCAGCATCTGTGCACTACAGTAACACTTCCCAGTAACATTCTAAAATAAATGAATTTTCTCTGAAAAGTGATTTCAATCATATCTTTATGTACATGATTAATTTAATGCAAACAAGGCATGACTCAAATATATCTAAATATCATATCACAGGGTATAGCATATAAGGTCTTAGTTCTAGAGATCAACAGGAAATTCATAAGAACTCACTCAGGCATAAATTTTGCAACTCATTCAGTACATTTACAGTTCTCATATTATTTTTTAACTATCCAAGCATTTAAATTCTGTCTGTTTGAGAACACACTTCCCGTATATTATCCATAGCAAAATCAGAAACATATACACAGTAAGTACTCAAGAATGTGTGGAAAGAATGGACAATCCTGTTAGCTTACTGGAAGTGAGTCTCTAAGGAATGTCATTGTTTTCATCAAACTCTGATCTCTGTTTCCACCTCACAGTTTGGCATTTTGTCCCAGTGTTTTGTCCAATGATAGTCTTTGAAACAAATGATTGATTTTGGCTCTCCACTGCAACACATTAGAGCATAGAGAGAAGGTAAATTTAATTAGTGAATTGGTATGAAACTTCTGAAAATAATGGTGGTGAGTAAACATTACTTAGGATTTGTAACGGACTTAAGTAAAATTCAATGCATGTTTAAACATTATAAAAGAACATAGTATAGTCAAGAGGTAAAACTAGAATCAAGCTGCTTGCATTTGAACCCATCCTTCACCATTTAGTAACCTGTGAATTTGAGGAAGTTATTGACCATTTGATAACTTGGTTTTCACAATTATAAAATCAGACAAAAAATAATATTTACCTCATAAGAATGTCAAGAATGTTATATGCACTATCTTTGTGAAGGCATACTGAAAATGTATGACACAGAGAATATTCTATAGAAGCAAACAAATAAATGAATACACAAATATTATCTGCAACAATTCTACCACTCAACAAAGGTATTGTTTCTGTTTCTCCTTTAAGTTTTATCTTATGTAAATGAGCCAATACCACACATGTTAATGTGAAACATGCATCACTATGAAATCACAGTTAAATTTAACATTTTATAGAATCGCTGATAATTTGTTTGAGTTTAGAAATTATTGCAATTGACGGAAAAATGGAGAAGTCACAAAGGGACTTAATTCTTCCCATTCTTAAATTACATCCCCTGATGAACAGACCAGTTTCACTGCCTATGACCTCACTTTGATTCACCAAAAGACATCTAACCATATCAAGTATTTTATTTTTCCACTTTTACTTATTTTAACGCAAAAAATGAATAACTTGATCCAGGTGAAATATCTACAACAGTGTGAGAATTCTGCTGTTTCTGTCAGAATTTTGCCTCCAGAGGCAGGTCTGTCTACACTTAATCTTTCCTATTTCTTTGGTCTTCTGATCAAAGTTTGTTCTGACTTTTTTAGTAAGTTCATCGGTCATTCTCCTTTGATGAAAACCAGTTCACGGACAAATCAAATGTATCTTTCTCTAATCTTATGCAACTCTATGAGGAGTCACATAAAAATGGAATCAAGTTCTTAGATATCAAAGGATCACCAAGTTAAAGGAGAAATTGAGCTCTAAGGGAATAACTTCTTATTGAAAAATATCTGAAGTCCAAGGGAAAAAATAACCTTTCATAATTGCCTTGTTATCATTCGATTTATTCTTTTTAGCGTACTCTAGCCTCTTCTTAAAGGTCTTTGTTCATGACAAATTATTTTACTAATGTGGAAATCCAAATGTGTATAAACATGACTGCATCATAAGACAATTGTGAATGCATATAATACCACAACTAAGCATTTAAAACTATTTAATATATTGATTTCCATTTTAGCCTAATTATAAATTGGGTCAATACATGAAAATAACTTCATGTTATCCAAAGTTTTATCCCCTGTTCAGTATAATTTCAAGGGCACTGCATTAAAACTAATCTGCTTAATATCACAAATAAAAGAATATTTGATGCTTATGAAATAAGAATGCTTTGTGGCGTCCATCAAAATTACACATGTTTAGCTTAATCCTGCTAAAAATAAAGTATATCTTTGAAATTTCGACATAATTTTACAGTGGCCCCACATAATTCAAAAATATAAAATTTGACACATATTAAGCATCTTTTTGATGGGGAGCTTATGACCTTGAAAGACATATTATTCTAGCTAATGAGCAATTCCAAGGGTATCTTCTCTATTAAGCCAAACATGATTGCTCTCTCAGTGCAATTCATTGGTCCTAGATCTGTTCTCAAGAGTCATCAGGAAATATTAAGACACTTTTACATGGCAGACCTTTAAGTGCTAAATATGCTACTCTGCACCCCTAATTGCTCTTTCCCAAAAGGAGTATCAGATGACAGTTAAAGCATATATACAGGCTTTCATTAACAGAAAAGAATCAGAGAATGTCAATTTGATGAGCTATCTGTGTCCAATTTGGATCCTTGGGGAAGATTTCAACCCTGAGCCACATTGATTTAATTAAAATTGTAAAATATTAGCTAAGGAAATAAGTCACCATTTAAAGTCCTTCAACTACAGTTTTAAAGTCAAGCTGGCCCTTCAGGCATGTTTTGAATGTTTAGATTTCTACATCTTTGCTGTAGTGACCGGTAATTTTTTTTTTTCCTCCAGTGCTGTCCTCAATATAAATTGATGAGGACAGTCCACATACAATAGTATAATGCTTATTCCTGTGTTTGGACTGCTGGCCAAGCAATTCTTTCCCATTGAACACTGGCAGCACACTGTCATTCTTCTATAAATTTCCATTTTTATGAGTTTTCTTTGCAATTTGGCCTGGGAGATGGGATTCTGGTAAGTTCTAAAGGGTATAATAACCAAGAGACTTTGGAATTTATCAAGGACAGAAATGATTCCAACCCAAATGCAAGCATTTGTGTCATTGTCCTCCTCAGAAATATAGCATTTTGGGGGGTTCATTGTTTTTGACCAGGCAGAGTAAGTCAATCCTGCAAACAGAAGATATTTGAGGGTTCTAAAAATGCAGTAAAGTTTTAAAACCAAAGCATCTCAGGTAGCCATAAACTGCGGGGAGCTGCCCGTGAGAACAGGGTCCTTTGTCCGAAGGACACAGCTCTGGGAGCTGCCTCAGTCCTTGAGGGTTTGCTTGCAAACATAGCTCTCTGTCCCGCCACCCCAGAGATTAGGCGCTTATTTACTGCAGGCACCTGGAGTTCTGTGCAAACTTCTCACGCACAGAGAAATGTTATCTGGTGTAAGAAATAATAACAGGGAGCCATTCCAATGCTCTCAAGATTTCTTGTGACTGTTTGTAAGATGTATAGGCCAACCAAGAAAATATGTCAACTGTCTTGTCTTTCTCACGCTCTTCTGTATAAATATGAGATGCTGAATAAAGTTCGTGTCAGACTGCGTCCCTTCGTGGAGACGTGTCTGAACCTCTCGACCCCATCTTTGTTGTAGTCTCTTGCTTGAGTTTCTTTCTTAGCCCCGCCATGCACGTTCTCGGGACCTGATCGACTTTGCCGGCTGGCACCAGCAATAAACAAATTTTAGACTTAACTTTAAAATACTAAGTGGCCAACACACAACTGTATTACTTCTCAACTCCTCAGATAGTTATGAAACTATAGTACGCTGAAGAATCACTATAACAGCAGTGGGGAAAATTTACAAACACAACCCCTTTTATGAATACCTGGGATCTATAACATTATGCTATTTAATACACTGATATAGGTAGCTGCTGCTACTGCTGCTAAGTCGCTTCAGTCATGTCCAACTCTGTGTGACCCCATAGACGGCAGCCCACCAGGCTTCCCCGTCCCTGGAATTCTCTAGGCAAGAACACTAGAGTGGATTGCCATTTCCTTTTCCAGTGCATGAAAGTGAAAATTAAAAATGAAGTCGCTTTGACTCTTCACGACCCCATGGACTGCAGCCTACCAGGCTCCTCCGCCCATGGGATTTTCTAGGCAAGAGTACTGGAGTGGGGTGCCATCACCTTCTCCGGATATAGGTAGCAGAACATTTCAAAACTAACCTTGTGAGTTGATTTTCAGTTGAATTTATAAAGGCATGATTTTTGGAATAGTTTCAAAGGTAGGCTTCATACTCGGATCACATAGTAGCTCTGCACTCATGTCTAGATGCAGTATTTGAAATGATCATTTACTTCTGAATAGGACTGGATGATTTCAAAATCTCTAATTCTGAATGTTGAAGATTTTTAAGAATTTAACATTAAATTGCATATGAAAAGCAAAGGCAGAACAGCAAGATAATGGATATGACAACCAAAAACAGAGATACTCATAATACAAGACTAAGACAGAATAAGAAATCATCAAGGCTGGATATTTAAGAAAGTCATCCTGAAGGTTTGCCTTTGACAGTGGGTGGTATCTACATCAGACAAAGTTGAAGAGCACTCAGAAAAGACGAAGGTAAGGAAGGGGGCACAATTTAGAATGTTGGGAGGCCTATTTGACAAATCATACGGAGTAGAGATAAATTTATCTGGAAATTTGAAATGAGACCATATTTTGGAAATCATTAAATTATAAAGAGAAAAATTTGACAATAGGAAAACACCAAATAAGAGAAATGTGATTTCAACTGCACTTGAAGTTATTTTTTTCAACAGTAGACATGACAGTTTGAATAATGAAAAGAAACCAAAACAGAAAAAAATCAAGAGCCTCTTACAACAGTCCAGCAAAAAAAACTAAGTAGATTTTGAAGATGAATGTTGGAAATAGGAGAGGAAAAGCAAGGGGAAAGAAAAGGAAGAGCAGTCTCAAATTCTTTCCAGGTTTCAGTCATTAGATGCAATTATAAATTATAATTTGTAATTATAAATTATATAATTTATATACAATTATATAATTTGATTATTCTTACAACTATATGAGGTTGATATTATTATTATCTTTGAGCAGATAAGGATATTGACAAAGATTTTAAGGAACTTGTTTGAGCATACACATAAGTGGCAGAATTACTATTAGAAACAAGTTCTAGAATTAGAACCTAAAACTTCTAATCATTGTATTGTTTAAACTAACAAGTTTTTTTAATCTGTATTGTATGTTACACTTATGCTCTCACCCCATTACTAATTTACAAATATGGGAAATATGGGCAGAATTTTTAAATACCACTGTGTATATAATTTGGAACAGTTCCCGTGGTAATTGACCATGGTGACATGGTTCTTTTATTTCTCTCATATGACACGTGAAATCTTCAAACTGCATCAATTGGTATGGAGTGACATAAAAGGAGAGGAAGTTGATGATGAATTTGAAAGTTAAAAGCCTGTTTCTCTAAACTTTTGCTGGCATTATTAGATCTGGTAAATTCATGAGAATGAGTTAACTGCAAAGATAACCGAGTATAGTCATTCTAGCATAAACTTAATTTAAATGTTCACAGATGATATCCATATTACCAACTGGTTTAAGTAAAACAAAAGAATTCACAGTAGTACAAAAGTAATTTAGTAAAATATACTAACTTGTGCATAGAATCTGCAATATTGGAAATTCCAGATTCTGAATGTCTACAAAGGCAGAATCTATAGCCAAGGTCACTGTTGGGTTCTCTATTCACACCCCACAACCATTCCCATTTGGGAACCATATGCTTAAGAACAAGCAAAGAGATACAGTCCCTGCCTTTTACAAAGGCCAGGTATGTCCATCAGCACATCTTTCAAAGAGCAATTATTACCTTTCATGTAATTTTATTTTGCCTACCTCCAAATCTTATTTAATTCTGACTAGCAGAATATGACAGAGAAGGCAATGGCACCCCACTCCAGTACTCTTGCCTGGAAAATCCCATGGACAGAGGAGCCTGGAAGGCTGCAGTCCATGGGGTCGCTGAGGGTCGGGCAGGGCTAAGCAACTTCACTTTCACTTTCATGCATTGGAGAAGGAAATGGCAACCCACTCCAGTGTTCTTGCCTGGAGAATTCCAGGGACGGGGGAGCCTGGTGGGCTGCTGTCTATGGGGTTGCACAGAGTTGGACACGACTGAAGCAACTTAGCAGCAGCAGTAGAAGAAAATGAACTGCCACACTGCACCTAAACTGCAAGGGATTCTTTAAAAAAAAAATTTCCTGACTTCTGACTTAGTGAGGCAAGGTTCAAAAGGAATATTATTTTCAAATAGATACAGCATTAAATACAGTTGTTATGTCACTGCAAATCATAAATGTCCATTAGAACTCAGATCTTACCTGCCACACATTATTCATACATACAATATGTACTGCTGCTGCTGCTGCTAAGTCGCTTCAGTCGTGTCCAACTCTGTGTGACCCCATAGACGGCAGCCCACTAGGCTCCTCTGTCCCTGGGATTCTCCAGGCAAGAACACTGGAGTGGGTTGACATTTCCTTCTCCAATGCATGAATGTGAAAAGTGAAAGTGAAGTCGCTCAGTCGTGCCCGACTCTTAGCGACCCCATGGACTGGAGCCTACCAGGCTCCTCGGTCCATGGGATTTTCCAGGCAAGAGTACTGGAGTGGGGTGCCATTGCACTTCTTCCCTATTTAAACTTCCAAACAATAGCATGTATCCAAACAAACATACTACCTTTTATACAGATAAAAGTGATCACCTTTTTCTATAAAGAAGTCAATTCAGTTACTGAATGTACAAGTCCAAAATGTCTGAGTAATATCCTTTCCTCCTATAGAGCAGTCATAGCTTAGTCTGGACATATTTTAATTGATAGGCAAAATAAAGTTAACCAATACCCAACACATACTATGTAAATATGAAGGGGAGAAAAAGGGAAAACTGAAATATTTAAATAGATGGATGGAGGGGTATAATGTTGAGCACAAGAAATATAGTCAATATTTTAATTATAATTTTATATATAATTATAACTTTGTGTGGTTCAGTTCAGTTCAGTAGCTCAGTCATGTCTGACCCTTTGCAACCCCATGGACCGCAGAATGCCAGACTTCCCTGTCCAGCACCAACTCCTGGAGTTTACTCAAACTCAGGTCCGTTGAGTCGGTGATGCCATCCAACCATCTCATCCTCTGTCGTCCTCTTCTCCTCCCACCTTCAATCTTTCCCAGTATCAGGGTCTTTTCTAGTGAAAAGTTATTTGCATCAGGTGGCCAAAGGACTGGAGTTTCAGCTTCAGCATCAGTCCTTCCAATGAAGATTCAGGACTGATTTCCTTTAGGACAGACTGGTTGGATCTCCTTGCAGTCCAAGGGACTCTCAAGAGTCTTCTCTAACACCACAGTTCAAAAGAATCAATTCTTTGGCACTCAGCCTTCTTTATAGTCCAACTCTCACATCCATACGTGACCACTGGAAAAACCATAGCTTTGAGTAGATGGACCTTTGCTGGCAAAGTAATGTCTCTGCTTTTGAATATGCTTTGTAGGTTGATCAGAGCTTTTCTTCTAAGGAGCAAGCATCTTTTAATTTCATGGCTGCGGTCACCATCTGCAGTGATTTTGGAGCCCATAAAAATGAAACTGTTTCCATTGTTTTCCCATCTATTTGCCATGAAGTGACTGGACCAGATGCCATGATCTTAGTTTTCTGAATGTTGAGTTTTAAGCCAACTTTTTCTCTCTCCTCTTTCACTTTCATCAAGAGGCTCTTTAGTTCTTTGCTTTCTGCCATAAGGGTGGTGTCATCTGCATATCTGAGGTTATTGTTATTTCTCCTGGCAATCTTGATTCTAGCTTGTGCTTCATCCAGTCTGGCATTTCATATGATGTACTCTGCATATAAGTTAAATAAGCAAGGTGTGGTATATAACCACAAAATAGCAAAGCACTATGCTGCACCCCTGAAACTAATATTATATTTATGCTTCAATAATTTTTTTAATAAGACCATGGTTGGTCCTGAGTCTACTTTTCCCAATATGTACTTTATGTTCATTAAGCTCTCACCTAGTGGCTCAATTGGTCAATAATTTTTACCTGGAAATGTGACACAAAACTGAATTTCCTATGGAGGCCTTTAGTTATTTTACATTTACTAGAAGCTCTTACTATCCATTAATTTTTCCAAAAGACATGAAAACACTTGAAGAACTTCAGGATTCTCTGGGCTTATTAGTAATCTTTCTTCTCAGATTGGGTTACCAAAAAGCCTATATTCCTTTAACAATCAAAGTCAATTACCCTTCTAGCACAATAAACGTTTTATTTTTTTTTTAATTCTAGTTCTAGGGATTCTCAGATAACCAGGCAGAAATTTTAGCTACCAATTAACTGGAACTGCGCTGTATCCTTGGGTACTATAAACTAGCAGATCCCAGAGTTATGGAGGATTGAAAATAAACAGAATCATGAACACTGCAACTTTCAATTTTTTGATGCTGCCACCAATTTTTACATTTTATTAAAGATGCAGTCTTGATTTTGGTTTACTATGTTGATATGAAAGATACAGTCCAGAAGTTTCCACTTGGTTGTCTGTGCTGCTGCTGCTGCTGCTAAGCCGCTTCAGTCGTGTCCGACTCTGTGAGACCTCATAGATGGCAGCCCACCAGGCTCCCCCGTTCCTGGGACCTCCAGGCAAGAACACTAGAATGGGTTGCCATTTCTTTCTCCAATGCATGAAAGTGAAAAGTGAAAGTGAAGTCACTCAGTCGTGTCTGACTCTTATCAACCCCATGGACTGCAGCCTACCAGGCTCCTCTGTTCGTGGGATTTTCCAGGCAGGAGTACTGGAGTAGGTTGCCATTGCCTTCTCTGTGGTTGGCTATACCATCCCATAAGTCAAAGAGCCACATAGATACTCTCAGTTGATTATATTTCTTCTAACCATACATTAGAAATTGAGATATATCCACAGAATTTATTTATAGATGAACTGAGCTACTTTGAGGGAGTCTTGGGCCAAACTACATTTACCATCTGCCCCCAGAAGCATGTAAACTGCAGTTTTATTCAGTTTCAACTGGATAAAAGTGTTAGTTCAAGAATCCGTGTCATTCTGTGAGTATTCTGTGGATCTTTCTTTCTTTGAGCACAATAACCCCAGGAAATAGGCACAGGTCTCCTTTGACAAGCTAGGTGGAAGGTTTACAGAATCTTTGTGCAACATTATTCTAGACTCCTTCCTCAAGGTTATTCAAACTTCCCTTTTCTAAGCTGCCTTTTGGAAATTATCAAGATTCTCTGACTCTTTAATAATGAGTCTAGTGAGATCTTTTTGCAGAAAGAAATTTCTGAGAAATTTACTTTTCTTACGGCCCATTTTGTTTGGTGCTAGGTACCAATGATAAATTAACCACAGCCAAAGATCATTGCAGACTGGGACATTCTGGTTGCAACCTTGGCTCTGAAATCTACATGCAAAACTATACCCACTTTGTAGCACTTAATGCTCTAGTTAGTGGCCAGGTGAGTATGATCATCCAAGTAGATTTTAGAGCCACAGTGACAAAGAAGCCTCTGCTGCCTCAAAGCCCCATCCTCTTCATTTACATCATAAAGTCAATTTCTAGGCTCCAGGAGTCAGCCATCTTCTCAGCTTACAAAGGAGAGAAACTATAACCCTTCTCAATGATGTTAGTCATCACTGAGCAATACAATTTGCCTTGATGAAGAGAGAATAAGTTGGTTTAATTTGCAAAGTTTACTCAAGTAGTCCTATTTCTGTACATCATCTGGTTCCTTCCATACTATATTGAAGACGGTTTGTCATCACAACTTTATTTAGTATGAAATGAAATTAATCCTAGTTAGTTTTAACCAAAAGTAATTTTTTATTTTTTATTTTTTTTTAGGTGGCTCACAGAGTCTCAAGATGGCATATAAACAACTCTGAGGCTAAGTTGTCAGAAATGCCCAAGCAATGCAATTGCCAGATTTAGCAAAAAAAAATACAGGACATCAGATAAAACTGCATTTCAAATAAGCAATAGACCTATCTCCCTTAAAGAATCTGGTGGATTTTACAATCTATTTGTTAAAAGATTTATTCGCTCATACTTGTTGCTCACTTAAATTTGGTTTGTTAATTTATCTGATAGTAAAACCTAAGTCACATGTGTTAATCCAAGTTTGATAGGAGCCAAGGCCGTGTGAGCTTCCTATTTTCTGTCTTATGCTCTGTGCTCAGTCATGTCTGACTCTTTGCAACCAAGGCTCCTCTGTCCATGGAATTTTCCAGCAAGAATACTGGAGTGGGTTGCCATTTCCTCCTGCAGGGGATCTTCCCTACCCAGGCATTGAGACAAGTCTTTTACATCTCCTGCACTGGTGGCCGGATTCTTTACCAACTACACCACCTGGGAAGCCCCATTTTCTGTCTCGGGAAGACACAACTCACAAACTAGGCAATTAATGAAAATAGGGAGGATATTCAAAGGTAATGGGTAGCTAAACAAATGAACGTCCATGAAACTCTGCAGCTGGGTCTTCGAAATGTGAGTGTACCTCCACTAGTCCATTAGATGTTATTAGATTTAATCACAGTGAAATACTTTAACTCAAATATTTTAAAGTGAAACAATAAGTAATTTATATTCAAGTAATAATTAAAATATCTCTTCGTTAATTCTCCCACATTGGAAAATTATTCAGCATTGTGGACAGCCAGTTCTCTCCATTTTAGAATACTCAATGAAAAAATATTAGCTCCCTGAAAATAATGTCCTAATAAAGAACCAATTAAGTCCTTAAATGTGTTATTTCTTCCAAATGTTCAAACTCTTTTTCTAACCATTTTTATTTTTAGATAAAGAGAATAAATTATATAATTATAGGAAACTCTTGGGCTTTTCTACATTTTATCTTTCTACAGTATGTGAATGATAGTATATATGGAGCTTTTCAAAGCAAGCCTAGAGGGCTTTGGCATTCAGAGATTTGAGTCATGAGCTATCAGCTCACTGCAGCATTCCACTGGAATGTTATACATTATTCAGACAATTCATTTTTATGGTATTTTGTACTCAGAATGCTTCAGAAAGAAACTAAAATGCCATCCAATTATTCCCAAATCAAATACTGGTTGCATGGCTGTTTGAGAGATACACAGTTTTGGTTTACAAAATAACTAGCTAATATGAAAATCAGAAAGTACCTCAGGGTACAACAACACTCCAAATAGTGAGGGATATGAAATATTACGGACAATGTGGAAAGAGGAATTCCCACTCAAAGTGGAAATGTGTCCACAGGATAAACTCTCAAAAAATTAAAAGTATTACTCAGACCAAGACTTCTCTCTATTTCTGAACCACCTATTTTTTTTTTTAAACAGAAGCTGGAGAATAACATTGAGACCACAAAATACCACTCAACATACATGAGTTTGGTGAGTATTATTTTTAAAATACTTATGATAGATTATTTTTAAGTGTTCCAAGTCTGCTGTCCTAGCAACAAAAACTCCTAGAACATGATGTCATCAAAAGCCGGAGTCGATGTCCCCACCTCATTCAGTCCAGGATGACCTTGATTTGTTTTGGCAAAAGTAGTATGGTATAAGTGAAGGTGACCTTGATCTAAATGGAGGTGTAAAAAGGTGCTGCACATTTCTGTTCACTTTCTTGAAGCCATCATTTGAGCAAGTTTGGGCTATCTTGCTGAAAATGAAGGATCATGTAGATCAGAGATGGGTTATCTCATCTGAAGTAATTCTAGACCAGCCAACCCTTAGCTTACCATCCAGCTGACTGTACTATTATGTGGGACTCTAGGTACCTGTATATTAGATTAATATTTTTTCACAGATCACCAATTCTGTTTATTTTTCAAGGTTTTATTTTTCTATTTGTCATTTTAGATATACATTTTTTTCTATGTCTTTACATTCACTAATGTTTTGCGATGTCTGATCTCTTGATCTTACATATTTTTCACTCATATATTTTATTTTTCACCTCTAATAGTTTGATCTGGATATTTTTATGTCTTTTATTACTCCACTTGGTATGCACACACTTTTCTACTATTCACTTAAACATAAGGAATATATTTATAATAGCCTTTTTATCATTCCTATTTTCTAACTCTATTATCTGTGTCAAATTTAGTTCTATTTCTATTAACTGATTTATCTTCTCATCATAGGTCATAATTTCTTATTTTTCATGCTTATTAATTTTATTGAATGAAACAGAATTTTGTTTTGGGTGTTGGAGCTATGTCTGCATGTTCATGAATGTTCATTCTTCTAAATATTTTGAGGCTTCATTTTGCTGTGCAGTTTCCCTGGTGGCTCAGATGGTAAAGGGTCTGCCTGCAATGAGGGAGACCCGGGTTCAATCCCTGGGTCAGGAAAATCTCCTGGAGAAGGAAATGGCACTCCACTCCAGTATTCTTGCCTAGAAAATCCCATGGACGGACGAGCCTGTTAGGCTACAGTCCATGGGGTCGCAAAGAGTTGGACACAACTGAACGACTTCACTTTCACTAAGTTACTTAGGAACAATTTGATTCATTATTTCACAGTTTGTTTTTAAGCTTTCTTAGGGAGAAGGAAATGGCAACCTACTCCAATATTCTTGCCTGGAGAAACCTGTGAACAGTGGAGCCTGGAGGGCTGCTGTCCATAGGGTCTCACAGTTGGACATGACTGAAGCGACTTAGCATGCATGAATGCAATGGAGAAGGAAATGGCAACCCACTCCGATATTCTTGCCTGGAGAATCCCAGGGACAGAGGAGCCTGGCGGGCAGCCATCTGTGGGGTTGCACAGAGTCGGACACAACTGAAGCGACTTAGCAGCAGCAGCAGCAGCAGACAGTTCCAAAAAAGCATTGAAGAAAAAATTATGCCCCACTACTGAAGAAATTTCTTTCTGAAAACTCTTACGAATGTCCCTTGTTTTAGGAGGTCTTTCCCTTTGGCTGGAACACAAATTATTCTTGATGCCATGTGAACACCAAGGATTGTTCTGCCTTATTCTTCCTATGGGTCTTTCCCAGGACTCAAATTTCCTCACACACATGCATTTGTCAATATACAGGTTAAGATAAGAGCAATCCCCTTTGTTTCTATGATGTTTGCTCTGTGTACAGCTCTCTATATGGCACTCTGCTTCATTAGTTTTGTTTATTTTTAACTATTTTATATTGGAGTATAGATGATTAAGAACATTTTTTACTTTCAGATGTACAGAAAAGCGATTCAATTATACACATACATGTGTGTGAGTGTTAAATAGCTTCAGTCACATCCAACTCTTTGTGACCCTGTGGACTGTAGCCTGCCAGGATCCTCTGTCCATGGAATTCTCCAGACAAGAATACTGGAGTGGGTTGCCGTGCCCTCCTCCAGGGGATCTTCCTGACCCAGGGATCGAACTCACGTCTCTTGAGTCTCCTGCATTGGCAGGCAGATTCTTTACCACTAGCACCATCTGAAAGCCCATACATATACACATATCTTATTTTCAAGTTATTTTCCCATATAAGTTGTTACATAATATTAAGCAGAGTTCCCTGAGCTATACAGTTGGTCCTTGTTGGTTATCCATTTTAATATGGCAGTGTGTACATGTCAATCCCAAACTCCCTACCTACCCCTCCCCTATGTTCCCCCTGTAACCATAAGTTCATTCTCTAACTCTGTGGGTCTGTTTCTGTTTTGCAAATAAGTTCATTTGCCATTTTTAGATTCTGCATGTAAGTGATATCATATGGTATATGCCTTTCTCTGTCTGACTTATTTCACTCAATAGGACAATCTCTAGATCCATCCATATTGTTGCAAACAACATTATTCCATTCCTTTTAATGGCTGAGTAATGTTCCATTATATATATGTACCACATCTTCTGTATACATTCATCTGTCAATGGACATCTAGATTGCTTCCAAGTCTTGCCTACTGTAAGCAATAAAATGTAATAAAACAAGAAAAGACATAGAAAAGTACACAAATTAGGACAGAAAAAATAAAACTGCCTTTTTTCACAGATGACATGATTTTCTACGCAGACAATCTGACAGAATCAACAAAAACACTCCTAGAACTACTAAATGATTATAATAAAATTACAGGATAGAAGGTTAATACATAAAGGTCAATCACTTTCCTATATATCTTCAATGCATAAATGGGGTTTGAAATTAGAGTACCATTAATAGTTGCACCTCAAAATGAGATACTTAGATATAAATCTAACATAATATATACATCTCTAATATATACATCTCTCCATGGGGTCACAAAGAGTTGGACATGACTGAGTGACTGAACAACAACGAGAAAAATTACCAAAATTCTGATGGAAGAAATCAAAGAAAAACTAAATAGGTATTCCATTTTTATGGATAGGAAGACACAACAGTTTCAAAATGTCAGTTCTCCCCAAATTGATATATAGATTCAATGCAACCTCAAAAATATCCCAGAAAGTTATTTTGTGAACTTGCTGAGGCAAAAGACCCAGAATAATCAACACAACATCGAAGAAGAACAAAGTTGGAGGGTTGATACTTCTGGACTTCAAGACTTAATATAAAGCTATTGGAATCAAGACAGTGGTACTGGTGAAAGAATAGGCAAATATAATAATAGAACAGAATAGAGGCCAGAAATAGACCCACATAAGTATAATCCACTGATCTCTCACAAAGGAGCAAAAGCAGACAATAGACCCAAGATATCTTTTTAACAAATAGTGTTGGAACAACTTGACATTCACATGCAAAAAGGAAAGAAAGAACCCAGACACAGAACACACACCCTTCACAAAAATTAGCTTAAAATGGGCCACAGGCATAAATGCAAAGCTATAAAATGTATAAAAGATAATACAGAAGAAAATCTAGATGACCTTGGGCATGGTGATATCTTTTTAGATATAACAGCAGAGGCACAAACCATGAAAGGAGCAACTAATAAGCTAGCTATTATAGTACTTATAGTACTAGATATTGTGAAGATAAAACCATTTCCAAATCAGTTTTTGTAAAAGGATATTTGAAGATCTAACTCATTTGGTCTTTTACTTCAGCAAGTTTACAGACTATGAAAGTAATCTAGAATTGGAATTAAAATAGATGGGCACTTTTTATTTTAAAATATGTAAGGAAATACTCCTTAAAACTGGATCTGTGCAGTCTTTGTTTATAGATGTAAATTGTGATATCCCTTGTTTACACTAACAAGTAGATGGACAAGAAAAAATTAGTTGTTCAATTGTTTAATCTATCTCTATTATATCCCCAAATGACATGGTCACTTATCAAAATTATTATTAATGAACTCTCCACTGACAAATCAATTTGATCTTCCATCAATATTGTTCAAATAAAAAAACTGAAAACAACTGATTAGAAAAAGGATCTGTTACATAGCAATTCAAATAATTTATTTTCTCAACTTCTACATCAATATTGTGAATAGTTCCTTTGGTGCCTCTGAGATTCTTACATCCCAGCACAATCTCCTATAATAAATTAGAAGTAGATTAGAGGGTTTCTACTGTTGTGTAAAATGTGAGAAGGGTGATTTTTAAAGAGGAGACAGAAATTTGAATCTGAATAATGATGTAAGCACTCAAAGGCAGATAAGTTGTAAGCAAAAGTAAGTACAGGAGATGAGAATTTTGGCACTGAATCCCTTACAACTGTTCGTATCTCTGAAACTCTTGGGATGTTTTCATATGTTCTCCGAAGCGTAAACATATGCTACTTTTATGTCCACTGCACTAAGATAAACTGTGTTTTCTCCTGTTTTCCTTAGCCACCTCACTTCAGCTCACTAAAATAATCAGGATCTTATAGTCAGTATGGGATTTACTGGATTCTTCTGAAACCTGAACATAGTTTTGTCTTGAGGTGATAGAGTTGGCATGGTGAGACTTTGGAATCTTTTCCAATCATATTTACATTCCAGTCATATTACATTCCAGTCATAAGATACTACTAAAACTCCTTAAAGACCCATATTCAAATATACAAATAAAAACAAGAAAGGCTTACCTGTAATTCAAAGTTGAAAAGTATATTCTATGAATATGTTCATAATTACTTTCAGATATGTTGATAATTGTATATATCAGCAGTCAGAATATGTAGTATAATTATTAACGTATCTCAAAATATTTACACATTCACATATAAACTATTGGTTTTTTAATATGGCTATGCATGTCAGTCATCTAGACAGTTAAAAAATACAAATGAAAATATAGGTTTCTGGCTCTCATTTCAAATCCACTGAATCAAAATCTCAGAGAGTGAAACCAAAGAAGTCTTTAAGCACCGGCCTTCTTATACGCATTTGGGGATTATTCCTCGGTGCGACAGTCCCTCGTGCCATGTAGGTGATCATATATACAAATTGTCAGTAATTTTCAGGGGACTGTTGTTGCTTGCATATGATACAGAGAAATTAGTAATGCATTTCATTATTGTGTTTAATTTCACATATGTGTCATGCATTGTACTTGCTTCTCTAGCAAATGGGCAGTTTTTCTTTCAATGTTCACATTAAGTCAATATGCAAAAGATCAAAATATGTTTTGTTTCAGAGTATAGACGTATAATAGCCATCTTTCAATAAGATTATTTTTCTCATTTAGGGAAAAATACAGGCAGAGTATATGTTTAACTGTGGTAATAGTTATTAAAGAAATTCAGCAAGAGTTGGCTTTGGAAGAGGATGATAGTATCTGTCATTCTCTTTAGTAGGCAATTCAATCATCTCAAACTCAAAATAAATGTTTATGTAACAAACATTCTTGGTTCCTTGTTGTCACCTTGATAAGCATGTAGGTCTTCATATTATGGTTTATTTTAAGTGTTATGGAGACTATTTTACATAAGAAATTGTTACTACTTTCTTTTTTAAATTGGGGTCTGGAAGGCTATGTATAACAGCACACCTGATAATTGGTTCTGTTATGAAGCACTGTCAAGGCAGATTTTCCAAGCACCAAACAAAATGCTTAACATTCATTTCCAGTCAAAAACTGCAAGGTAGTGCTTCGGCAGCAAAAAATCCCAATTCTAATTGCATAGAGTAAATCCAATTATGCCTTACATAATCCAGATGCCAAACTGACACTTAGGGTACTGCTTAGGGACAAAATGTGTTGTTATCCCATGTTTTGGAAAGGAGGTGAGAAGAGGACAATTTTTTAAGTCTGAATCTTAGAGCAAAAGTTAAAATATTTCCAAGGAAATAAACTTAACGAAAGCGTTTTTTAATAACTCAGTGCATCCAGCTCTTGTCAATGTCTTTAAAAAATGTCTTACACATTTGACATCCAGGGCTTTTGAAACTTTTTCTAAAATCAATTAAATTTCAATTAATGAAGTTCAGATTATCAGATTTCTACCAGCACACACACAAAAAAAACCTTAAGTAGAATTGTATAGATCATTCTTACCTGGTAGTCCTAGGTAAAAGAATAAATTTTTCTAATCCTTGCTTTCTTCATCAGTAAAATGTAGATAATATTCACTCTGCCTCATGAGGTCTTTCAAGTCTTAAATGAAATTGTACCTTTAAAAAGTTAACAAGATGCCTAGAGCATAGTAAATATTCAACAAATGTTAACTATTATCTGATTTCAAATTATTGTGTATGCTTGCATCCTACCAAATGTAATTTTTAGATCCATTTATTTAACAATTCATTTTTCAGTGCTTAGAACATGTTTCCATTTTTTGTTACTCTAACATAAAGATGAATGAAACACAGACCCCACTTGTCTTGGCTGTGGCCCACAGAAGCAGAGTTAGAGATGGGGATTTAAGAAAGTGATTCATTAAAGAATGCTTTTAGGAAAAAATTGGATGAGTAGAAGGGGCATAAGCCAGGAAATGAAAGATACTAAGCAAATAGAACTGTTAGAGAAAGCTTAGTTTTAGGCTAACTCTTGGGGGGATCTCTGAAGTATGAATTGCAACACAGTAGGTAGGCCCTGCCTTGAGGTAAAAGTGCTAGGACTTTGTATTAATACCTTGTCTCCATGAGGCAGTTAGAGTCTTCAACTGCCCATGAAGAAGGCTGAAGGTGTAAGCCCTTAACCAAGGAGGAGACGTGGCATACTGACCAAATCAATTAAAATTGTAGAAGGGTCTCAGAAGAACAGAATAAGATACACCCAGAAGCAACTGTTGTACTAACCTTAGAATCACCACTAGTCAGGTGAAACAGACACCAGGCAGGATAGGGAGGTAAATCATGTCAGTTTATTATGAAAAGTGGTCTGACAAAGTATTAAGTTTCCAAGTTTTCTCCATCAGGCTGTATTACACACTAATCCTTTACCCCGTAAAAGCCTGGGGCACGTACATCCCATCTCCAACCTGGACAACTCATACTTTTCTTTCAAGACTGAAGGTGTTAGTCACTCAATCATGTCCAACTCTTTGGGACTCATTATTCCTTTCTGAATAATCTCTCTAACCACCAATTCAGCTTCATCTATATCTTCTAAAATCACCTTAGATCATTCAGACTGCTGCAACAAAAATATATGGAATCTGTGTCTTATAAACAACAAACAAATTTATTTCTCATTGAGTTGTGGAGGCTGAGAAGTCCAAGATCAAGGCTCCTGGCAGATTTGGTGCCTGATGAGGGGTGGCTCATTAGTTTATAGATGGTTGTCTCCTCACCATGTCCTCACATGTTGGAATGGGCAAAGACTCTCTGGGGTCTCTTTTATAAGGTTACTGACCCCACTCATAGGGTTCAACCTCATGACCAAATTACCTCCCAAAGGCCTCATCTCCAGATATCATCATATTGAGTGTTAAAATGTAACATATGAATTTTGGAGGGGATATAAATATTCAGTCTATAGCACCACCTACATACAAAGTTCTCTCAAACACTTCACACTTTAGTTACTGGTTGATATTTTGTTTTAACTAGACTGAATACCCTGAATATAAAAACAATTATCTTGTTATTATATTGTTATAGTTATACATTCTAAGTAGCTTAATAAAGGTTTGGTAAATTAATAATGAATGAGTAAGCATATCACATATCACTATGTGTACCTATAATCTCTCTATGCCTATAATCAGTCTAAAATATATGTGAAGTGTGCCTATTTACAGCTAGAGTGCCACATGATATTGGATTTTACCTCGTGATGTTCATATAGAGTCTTAATGCCCAGCTGCTGCTGCTGCTGCTGCTGCTAAGTCACTTCAGTCGTGTCTGACTCTGTGTGACCCCATAGACGGCAGCCTACCAGGCTCCCCCATCCCTGGGATTCTCCAGGCAAAAACACTGGGGTGAGTTGCCATTTCCTTCTCCAATGCATGAAAGTGAAAAGTGAAAGTGAAGTCACTCAGTTGTGTCTGACTCCTAGCGACCCCATGGACTGCAGCCTACCCAACTGCTCCGTCCATGGGATTTTCCAGGCAAGAGTACTGGAGTGGGTTGCCATTGCCTTCTCCGTAATGCCCAGCAGCTAAATTCAATTATAAGTTGAATTCAATATAAATTCAATTACATGTCTGAAAGTTTTTCAGATATTATATTTATAGTTCTGCGTGGCACCTGTTTAAAAGGGGGTTAGAGAGAGAGAAAAAGAGAAAGATGCTTTCCCTAGAACTTTCCGAGACACATAACAGAAGCAAAGGTAAGGTTAATTATAGAAAAGTAGAGGACAACATCAAGAATAAGCAGCCATTACTTGCTAGAAAAAGCTTCAGTCTAAGCAACAGGAACAAAGGACACTCTTGCATCTCCCAGAGAAAAGTGCTGCTCCAGATTCCCTTAGAAGAATGAACTCATTCTCAAGGTATAAAACTATTTAACATTAATTTCTGGTAGGCTTGCCACAATCAAATGAGTTCAGGTTTTATACTCAATTAGAAAATTATACTCCAAGAAATTCCAGTAAATTTACACAAGGACCTTATATCTCTATGATCCTATGAGAGCTCATGCCCTATTTTCAGTTAAGACTATGCTTCTCCATAGAGAATTTTTATGTGCTGTTTTGTGTAACAGTTAATTTTTTTTTACAAACTTTATGCCTACCAAGCAGGATTTTGACCTCCCACAGGAGAGACAGCATCGATTAACATACAAGAGTCCATATAATAAACATGTTTATTGAGTTGAACTGGCATAGAGAGTGATCAAACTGAGCAATACTATTTTAGTTATAAAAGAATTTGAATAGAAACAAAAATGACTGAGTTGGTGTTGCCTTGGCTTGAACACTGCTGACTGGATCCAGGAAGTCTGACTCCTCAAGAAACTTCAAGAAAGGGGTGAAAGTGAAAGTTGCTCAGTCATGTCCGACTCTTTGTGAACCCTTGGACTATACAGTCCATGGAATTCTCTAGGTCAAAATACTGGAGTGGGTAGCCTTTCCCTTCTCCAGGGCATCTTCCCAACCCAGGGATTGAACCCAGGTCTCCTGCATTGCAGGCGGATTCTTCTTCAAGAGAGGGGTTCTTCCCTGTAAAAACTGCCATGCTTTAGATTGCCAATTAAAAAATATAACATTATTTTTGGCCACAGCCAAAAGACAACTGAGGATCCATGCAGGTTATAAGAGCAAATATAAGGATAGATTTGATATAAGAGTAGACAGCCCCTTGACCTAGCTTGAGTAAAACTCTATACATTTAGGAATGCTATTTGTGAGCAAATTGCATCTTCCTTGAAGAAGTACGAATTTTCGGTGGAGAAAAGATATGTATCTCCTTTGGTCTTGGCGTTAGTCTAACTAAAACTAAACAACTTCCCTGCCCTTTAAGGTAGCATGTGTGTGTTCCCTTACAGATATCCAAATATCTCCTTTCTATAAGGAAAACAGTCATATTGAATTATGGGCCAGTTTCACTCCAGTGTGATTTCTCCTTAACTAACTATATCTGCAATAACCCTATTTCAGAATAAGGTCACATTTTTTGAAGTATTAGGTGTTAAGAATTCAACATATGAATTTTGGAAAGATAATATTTAACCTATAACAGAACTTTCATAACTGAAATGAAATATCATATGTGCCTTTTATCTGCATCGCTGTTGCTGTTATTTTGTTTGCCCATTTGCTTAGAAAGTTTTTATTTCTGGCACTGAAGTTGCTCCAGGATTATCTTGTATATTTTTTGCCCCAATTCTAGAATCAGTCATTTCTCAAAAGATTGTTGTTGATTTTTTTATTGGAGAGTGGTATTAGAAACCAAGTTCTGAATGCTAGGTGTCCTCTTTGCTCCTGGGGTATCATTTTTTTAAGCCTTCTCAGATGTGGAGCAAAGAAATATATGTTTGTACACTAACCTCTGTATATGCTCATCTCTATAAACATCACTGTGTTTGTATTTATAGTAAATTAAACATGAGTTCTTACAGAAGTCTCCAAATTTCTTCTGTTACCATATGGATTATTCTACCTACCTTTCCTTGATCTGTAACCTTCCACAACAAAAGTAGAAAACCTGGCTTCTGCCATTCATTTACTGACTTGTTTATTTCCAGTATACATGTAGAGCAGTATCAGAATTGCTAACTCATACTCCCTGGGAAACAATTTCACCAACTAGACTTCAGTGGTTATATGTAATCTCTTCTGCCATTTATCTTTCATTTCCCAAGTTATGGAGATCACACTTTATTCCTTACCACCTTCAATGAGGGGGTTTTATTGGTATATTTTAATATATTTATATCCTCTTATAATAACCTCATCCTTTCCTGGGATGACTAACTTCTTAAATGGTTTCTTTTTAATTTGCATACATTAAAGCTTGATTTTGTCATGTAAAGCTCTATGGGATTTGACACATTCAAAATGTTGTGAATCCCTTATCACTGTTTAACACAGGAACACTTCCACTGTCCTAAAAATTTTCTGTGCTTCACATATTCATCTCCCTTTCACCCTGGAAAGATTAGCAACCATGATAGACTCACTACCTAAAATTTTGCCTTTTTCAGAATGTCTTATAATTGGAATAAAACAGCTATATAGCCTTTTAAGACTGGCTGGGCTTCCTTCACTTAACAACATGCCTTTAGGGTTTCTCTTTGTTTTGTCTTGGCTTGATAGCTCTTTTTTTTTTTTTTTAATTGCTGAATAGTAGTTAACTACATGGGTATATCACAGCTTATCTATCCATTCACCCACTGAAAGCCATCTTGGTTGCTTCTAGTTTGGGAAAATATCAATAAACCACTATAAACACTAATGTACTATACATTTTTTCTGTTGATAAATGTTTCAATTCAATTGGCCAAATATTTGAGCGATTTCTGAATTGTCTGGCAAGATTTCATTTCACTTTGTATAAAACTTCCAGACTATTCTCCAAAGTGGCTGTACCATTTTGCATCCCCAGAACAATGAATGAGAACTCCTGTTGCTCCACATCCTCATCAGTGTTTCATATTATCAGTTTTCTGGATTTTCACCATTACAACTGCTGTGTCATTAATGGCATCTCGCTGTTATTTTAACCTACAAGTTAATAATGACAAATACAGTAGAGTATCCTTTTATATTCTTTGTTGCCATTTTTGTTCAGTCACTAAGTTCTGCTGGACTCTTTATGACCTCATGGACTGCAGCATGCCAGGCTCCTCTGTCCTCTACTAACTCCCAGAGTTTGCTCAAAATTCAAAGCCATTGAGTTGGTGATGCTATCTAACCATCTCTCCCTCTTCTGCCTCCTTCTCCTTTTGCCTTCAATCTTTCCCAGCATCAGGTCTTTTATATGCTTACCTGTCATCTATTTATCGTCTTTGGGGAGGTGTCTGTTCAGAGCTCTGCTTGTTTTTCAAGTTGTTTGTTTTCTTACGTTTACTTTTAAGACTCCTTAGTATATTTTGGATACTAGTACTTTATCAGATATGTGTTCTGCAAATATTTTCTCTATTCTGTAGCTAGTCTCATTTCCTTTACAGTGTATTCAAGAGAGCTGAAGGTAATTTTAATTATATCCAATTTACCTTACTTTTTTCTTTTACAAATGATGTTTTTGGTGTTTTATCTAAAAAAATTATTGCTAAACTCAAGGTCACTGAGATTTTCTACTATGCTATTTTATTTTTTTATTTTTTTAAGTCAATACTTTTCTCCTTTATTCTTTATCAATAATACTAAAAACCATTCACTTAACATATACTGTGTGCCAAATAAGCACTTTATGGTTAGTAATAATCATTAACTCCTCACCACAAAACTATGACGTAGATAGTATTGGCTCCATTTTATGCTATTTTATAAAAGTCTTATAGTGTTGCTTTTAACATTTAGGTCTATGATTCATTTTTGAGTTAACTTTGGTGACAATTGTAACATTTTAGCTAGATTCTTTTTTTTTTTTTTAGTGAGAGGCATGTCAGTATCTGGGCTTCATAAGTGGCACTGGTAGTAAAGAACCCGCCTGCCAATGAAGGAGACATAAGAGACACAGGTTCAATTCCTGGGTCTGGAAGATCCCCTGAAGGCATGCCTGGCAATCCACTCCAGTATGCTTGCCTGGAGAATCCCAGGACAGAAGAGCCTGGCAGGCTGCAGTCCATAGGATCACAAAGAGTCAGACATGACTGTAGCGATTTCACACACACACAAACCAGTACCCAGTTGTTTGGGCATCAAATCATTTCTCCATTGAATTTCCTTTACTCTTTTTCCAAAAATCATTTGATTGTATTTGCTTGCATCTGTTTCTGGTGTGTCTATTCTGTGTCATTGATCTATAGGTCT
This sequence comes from Bos taurus, assembly GCF_002263795.3. Classification (NCBI taxonomy): domain Eukaryota; kingdom Metazoa; phylum Chordata; class Mammalia; order Artiodactyla; family Bovidae; genus Bos; species Bos taurus. The sequence continues at coordinate 46,993,743 of NC_037333.1, read as the reverse complement.
AATTTTTGACAACACTATGCTGCCCTGGTTACTGTAGCTTTATATTAAGTCTTGAAATGTGATAGTGTCAGTCTTCCATCTTGGTTCTTCTTCAATATTGTGTTAGCTATTCTGGGTCATTTTTTGCTCCTTTATATAATTTTAGGAACAATTTGTTGATATCCACAAATTGATTTTGGGATTGCATTGAAACTATGCTGGGACAGATTGAAGGCAGGAAGAAAAGGGGACAATAGAGGACAAGATGGTTGGATGGCATCTCCGACTCAATGGACATGAGATTGAGCAAGCTCTGGGAAATGCTGAAAGACAGGGAAGCTTGGTGTGCTGCAGTCCATGGGGTTGCAAAGAGTCAGATACAACTGAGTGACCACAACTGAAACTATAGATCCCCTTGAGAAAAACTAACACATTAGAAATATCAAATCTTTCAATTCATGAATACAAAGTACATCTTCATTTGTTTTCTTTGATTTCTTTCATCAGAGTTATATAGTTTTATACACATTTTCCTATAAATATATTTTTTAGATTCATGCCTAAGTAGTTCATGTTTTGGTGCTAATGTAAATGCTACTAGATTTTTAAATTTCAAATTTTAATTGTTCATTGCTGGTATATAAGAAAATAATCTACGTTTGTATAACAATCTTATTTCTTATGCCCTTGCTATCATCACTTATTCTTCCCGATACTCGGATCATCTGTGGTTTTGCTTATATCTTGAAGTATTTCATGCTCTTTTACCACAATCATCTTTTTCATCTGGGATAGTCCCCCCAAAGACCAATCATGAGACTAAATTAATTATGAAAGTCAGTCTGCTCCACTTAATCCAATTAAACTTAATTGCATGAACCCTATTATCATGCTTACCTAAGGGACATGTTACCTTCATATTTTTAAACAGATTTTCTGAGCCAAATCACTTTCACAAATATGACTCTCAGAAAAGATATTTTAGATATAAGAAGACCAGGGGAAATCAGATTTATCTCATTAACCTAAGAGTTTGTGCCAAACCACATAATGATTTGTGGACTGCCCGTAAAGTCTTGTTGATAATGGAAACAGTCCTGCTAGAGGGAGTGACATGTGAGCAAACTGCAGAACTGATTAATTGAAAACACTAAACACATAGAGTTAAAGTTTGTATGAAACCATAATAAGAAGCATTAAAAGGGAAGTGCTAAACATAAATTATGATTGTTAAATTGGCACATAAAGTCATTTCATGCAAATGCACTGACATAAATCACAGTGTGACATAGACTGCATCATTTTCCTAGAATGTGCAAGTGTAAGTAATTCCTAATTTAGAAAAAGGCAGAAGCACTGCTAGAAAACTCAAAAATTGTGTGACTTAATTTGCTTAACAAATTAAAGACGACGAGGGAAATGGTATCATTTGCCCAAAAGTTATATGACCAGAAAGTTGAAATTTAATCTATGTTCTACCGTGCTCTTTCACTATAGAATATTTTATGCATATGTAACTTTTTCTAATAGAAAGAGTGGTATTTTTGCTATTGTAGAGTCACTAATGGGTGAATCTATGAAAATTAACAGCACAAACTTGGAAACTTGGAGGGTATCAACACAGGCTATCAAAATTAACTGTGTGCTGTCAAAAATAGAATATTCCCAACAACTGAGTGCCTTTGGAAACCTCATGGAATTTGGGTTTTATGTGTGCACACTAAGTCACTTCAGTAGTGTCTGACTCTTTGAAATCCCATGAACTATAGCCCACCAGGCTCCTCTGTTCATGGGATTCTCCAGGCAAGAACACTGGAGTGGGTGGCCATGCCCTCCACCAGGGAATCTTCCTGATCTTGCTATCAAACCTGTGTCTCCTGTGTCTTCTGCATTGTAGGCCGATTCTTTAACCCTGAGCCGTCAGGGAAGCCCTGGGTTTTGTAACACCTTCTTAAAAGTAACTTTCCCATGGTGTTAAAATAGTAAGTATTAGAGCTGGGACTGAATGATGACTTTTCTGAGTCTTGACCCTCCTAAAAGCACAGGATGAAAAAGAAGATCCAGGTAGCATTAGTACCAGATCTTTCTAACTAGGGAGAGCATCAAATGCTTCCTTCTTTTTCTTCCCTCATTCCAACCTACTTATCAGAATTTCTATGTGAAGGTCACCTTCTCTGGAGGAGGAGAAAGACTCTTGAGTGTATTCTTCAACCTCAATTGTACTGAAGAAAAAAGAATCGAAAACAACCCAGAACGAACCAAAAAGCCACTAAAATGGCAAAGTGAGAAACACCACACAGAAAAAAGCAGATTTCTTTACTTCCATTGAACTGCTCAGGTTGGGCATAACTTCCCATTTGTGTATCTGAGCACTTTGTTAGAATCCCACAATCAGAAATAAACTCTTGTAACTTCTGAGACCAGTGTGTGAACTGTGGCAAAGGAAATTCAGGGGAACAATGGTATCATAATTGAAAGAGGAGTACTCAAAATCATTTTTGCTCATCTGTTTCTTAGAAGGATGGATAAGTATCTTACAAAAAGAGCAAAACTAAATGCAAACAATAATAATCTCTTTTCAAGAGATGTGTGTGGGGTCCTAATGTTGTATTATTTATTTAAGGTAATAAATAATATCTATAGAGATATGGAGGACTTTAAAATGTCATACTATGATTCAGACACTTTTCTTATTATATTACGTTAGAAATGTGTTTTGTCAACTCCTAAGGTGCAATGTGTACACATTCTACTGAATCTGACACAAATATCCAAATTCCTCTATTCATTTTAGCATTAAGTTATCTCTTTAATTGAATTTTTAGATCAAATAAATGCAGAAACCAACCATCCAGGCATGACTTTGGCTTGATCAGTTTCAATTTTAAACAATATTTCTTATATCTGATAAATAAATAATAATTGCTTATCATGGAAAGTAATGTAGCATGGTGGCTAAAAACAAAGACTTTGGAGTTAGATGACATCGTCTAAAATCCTGCTTTAAGCTTACAAGCACTCTGAACAAGGGGACATTACTTAAACTTTCTAAGCCTCAGTGTTCTTATCTATACAATAGGAATAATAACAACAATATCTCCTTTGGGTTGTTAGGAGGATTAAATGACTTCATTTGTGAAATGTACCATTACACATATGATTGCTCATCAATAGTATATATTTTTTTCATTATGTGCAAGCATTATCCTAGATGCAAAAGTAAAAGAGTTTTTAGAAGTAAAAGATCAGGGAGACCTCACTGCTTTCAGCTCCATTAATGAATAGGTATGATTCCTCTCTTCAAAGAATAAGAAACACTTAGACATAAGCATTCAAGTCAAAGCTTTAGAAGGGAGTTTGGGGAGAGATGAAATGGAACATGAATTTGCAAATAGAAAGCACATTTAGAGGGTGATTAGAAACAGAGCTGTGTAGGATATATTATTCTAAATTATTAAGCTATTACATTTTTGTATTTGCACAATGAAAATGCCAATGAGTTAACCCTTTTGGAAACTGCTAGAAGTACATTGGGCATATTAACATTATATAATTGTGTACTTATAGAGTAATCAGTTTTCCCTGGAGGAATAAAGAAAATCACTATACTTAGGTTAAGTGACATTTTATTTCTAGTGGCATTAAGATTTACACTATAAAACAATGATTCTTTGAATAGAAGCAGAAAAAGCTGTTGGTTTGGAGTAAGAAAATCTAAGTCTTGCCCCGTTCTCTTGTTGACTACAGATTTAATATTGGATGTTCCAATGCAAGTATTTCAAAAAACAAGAGAATGACTTCATTACAAAAGTTTTTCAGAATATTAAACGAGATGATTCGCACTGAAGTTGTTTGTAAAATCCAAAGTGCTTTGTAAGCTAAGGTATTACCTTCTGAAAACAAAATTTAAAGCCAAAACTATCTGAAACAACCTTGTAAAATGATCTTACTTTTCTCTAATGACTGATTATTCACATTGCTTATTTCATTCTCATTAATGTATTAAGTTATCAGCATGAATATTATTTTCCTCATTTTGAAAATGATAAAGCTAGGACTTGGAGAATGTAAATACATGATTCTGCCACTAGTACTTGGTGTGAGAGGCAGAGGCAAAACCAGAAAGCAAAGCCTTTAGAAACAAAGTCCAAGCATTTAGTCATACACCAATTGCTTCTCTGTTACTTTTGGTAGTCTTCCAAATACCCTGAAAAATTAAGAGAGGACAAGTCACATTCATCCTGCTTTCTTAGTACCTACACAAACAGTGGTAAATGGTAGGCATAGCAAGGTACTCGTAGGTTGACTGTTTATTGTAAAATTCTATAGTCACGCAGTAAATCATTTGACTCTAAGGCATTTTGTGTCTCTTGTTTTATGTTTTATTCAGCTTTAGCTCCCATGGTTATATATATGCATCAGAGTGGTGCTTTGTGAAGGCGACCCTGGTGGCCATATTTCTGTACATACATGTAAGTTATGTACATAAATTCCACTCTAGATTTTCAAATGGTCAAATAGTCATCTCACTATAAGTTCCAACGAGCTATCACAGTTCTAAGGACCAAAATTCAAATCAAGAGACTTGGAGTCTAGACCACAATTTTCTAAGCCTCACTTATGACATAATTGTCACAGAAAGCTTCTAACACCCTTCCTATCCCCTTTATGATTCAACATTATTTCTGAAATAGTCTCAGGCAGCATGTAAAAGGTATTTCAACATTTACTATACAATAAACTTTACTATACCATGCTTTCTAATATACTATATAACTAGAATTTATTATGTTCTTCTTTTTCTAGTCTACATTTTACATGAAAATTTAAGCTAGATGAATCCAATCAATCTTAACTAATACTAATTAAACACAGGTGATTTAAAATATGTTGTTTTTAATTTTTTAAGAAAAGTAATTAAGATATGTTTATATAATTAGGTGAGTAAGAGATCCTAAAATACTACCACTAAAATTAATTAATTATTAAATGACTGGAATCAGAATAAGTATTCAAAATCAATAGGTATTCTCTATTTTAAAATTAAATACTTAGAAAAATGTCCATTTGCCAAAAAGTGATGTATATATTTAAAGCAATTCCAGTTGTAATCACTGGAAGTATTTTCTTCTTTGCAAGTTGAATCAAATGACATTCGAGTCTCAAAGTGCTATTAAAGTATTATTTTAAAATATTAGAGTTTACAAGTTCTCTAGAGATTGTCATAAGTTCAAATATTGGCTCTAGTTCATAGCCTAAACGTGATGAGAAGCCATGGGCAAGTTTACATGAATGAACAGATATTTCTACAGTTATAGCAGGGCCTTTGCTTAAATATTTATGTTCCTCATCTTGAATTTTCTCTTCTGGCTTATTTACTATTTTTTTTAAGTCTATTACTTCCCTTCTCTTCTCCATTTCCATCCCTACTGTTTTCTCTACTTTTGAATTCTTTCCTTCCTGCTTGTCTCTTCCCATTCTCCATCTCTTCCTTTTTCCCTCTCCTCCTCTCTTCTCTGCTCTTCTCTCTCTTTACTTCCATGCTCCCTCTCTCTTAGTCTCCTTCATCCTTTGCCATCCTCCCCTTCCTAGAGGGACCTGTGTGGCAGAGACTCAGAGAGTGGCAGGGCAGGATGTCAGGTGGGGAAGTAGAAACTGGGAAAGGAGATGTTATCTTGAAGCATCAGTGTCCTTGATGACTAAGAAAGCCAGGCGGTAAGAGCAGGGGTTGGTAAAGGGCAACAATGTGCGAGAAACAAAGGAATGAGACAGTGGGAGATGAGCCATGAGGATTTGCCAGTGTGGGCTTCCCTGATAGACCAGTTGGTAAAGAATATGCCTGCAATGCAGGAGACCCCAGTTGGATTCCTAGGTCAGGAAGATCTGCTAGAGAAGGGACAGGCTACCCACTCCAGTATTCTTGGGCTTCCATTGTGGCTCAGCTGGTAAAGAATCTGCCTGCAATGTGGGAGACCTGGGTTTGATCCCTGGGTTGGGAAGATCCCCTGGAGAAGGGAAAGGCTACCCACTCCAGTACTCTGGCCTGGAGAATTCCATGGACTGTATAGTCCTTGGGGTCACAAAGAGTTGGACACAATTGAGCAACTTTCACTTCACAATGACCAAGGAGGCAAGTGGGAGGTGAATACAAAGAGAGGTGCCCATGAAAGAGGTTTCTGAGAGCCTAGCAGGCACCTTTGAATGAGTGCAGAGGCCATGGAACAAGACAGCTGGCATCGCTGGGAGATTGGGAACATGGAACAAATAAGTAAAAGGATCAGACAGTAAATAAGAATACTGATTAAAACTTGAGTTAGGTTTTTCAAGGTTAGAAAGGCACTACAGAAGCATGAAGAGGAAAGAGACTACAAAGAAATCTGCAGTTTTGGGTAGGAATTAAAGGAATCAGTATGAACTCTTGGATTTTGTTTTATTATATTATTTGTTATATATTAATATATGCATTTGTATTTAAAGAGATAATTTTAAATGTACCTGTAGCCCTTTGACTCAAAATTGGAGCTGAGAATGAAAGAGTCTGTTCACATTTCCAGAATTTTCTTCTTAATGAACTTAGAGAAACTTTTTCCTCATTTCAGTTTTGGTACTAAATTCTAACTCAAGTCACAAAGATAGGAAAGAGTATAGGCAATCAAACTTGAATCTTTACTTTGTCGTTTATCAGTTATGGCTCCAGTTTAAAGATAAAATGAGATAAAGCATACAATTTATTTGATTTTTGGATGTGGTGAAGTTAAAACAATATATGATCCCTGACTTTCAAATAAATATCACCTCTTTGCATCATACAAGTTCAAGTTACCTAAATCAGGGGTTAGTAACACTATTTTGCATGAAGGAAATAAAGCTTGGGGAAGTTAAATGACTTGATGAAAATCAAACAGCTACTGAGTACCAGCACCCTGGACCAGAGCTCAAGCTTCCTTATCACTAACCCAGCAGCAAGGAATCATGTTAATTTCAACATTTTCTGAAAACCAAAGGCCTTTGGCTATAGGATTTAATAATCTTAATTTTTACTATTCAGTTAATTAAGCACTTCTATGGCCAGGGTAGGATAGCTCTGAGGATCTGATTGACATGAATATCCCCTTGCTACACTTTATTCTACAATTCAACTTATAACAACCAATAAATGATGATAGGGGAAAATACTGCCTTCAGTACCCCAGAATGAAAAAATCCAAACTGGCATTTTGGAATTTTCCCCTTATCATAGCAATACATAGGCAGCACATTCTGACCTATCAAATTGGAGATGTGTGGGCTATCGAGGTGCTGTTACAAGAAAATATGAAATAAGTTTCCCATTGAAAACATGTTGATAAAATGTTGGCAGGTAAAAGTTCGGCAGCATAGGAAGAAAATATCTTTAAATGTATCCAAGTGAAAGGTCATCTTTTAAGTTAAAAGTAGTTACCTGAAGCCTCCCTTGAAATCAGTAAATTGCTCATCTTGCAAACCAGGTTAGGAATTGGATTTCTAAAGCAAAAAATGTCCTATGGCACAGAATAAGTGCAAAGATGTGCCAAAATTTTAGATGTCTTATGTAATTTAGTTTTGACGTAAACAAGACAGTCTGATCTTATAATAAGATCCAATTAATACAGTGCTGACAATCTCTATGTCAGGTAGGCAAGAACACAACATGTGTTTTTCACCTTTGACCAGAAGCTCATTATTTTTACATGTATTTCTTTGCTTTTATCATCAAAGTATGTTAGAGCAATAAAAGGAATAAATAAGGTAGAATAACAAATAAATAAAGGAATGTACAGGAGGTTAACAATATGCTATGATAAAATACTATCCTATTTCACAGATTAGTGTACATTTAGAAGGTTAAAAAAAGTACAACTGCACAACAGAAAGAAAACTTAATAAGCCAGAGTCTGGAATTAATGCTTCCCTAGTAGCTCAGCTGGTCAAAAATCTGCCTGCAAGCAGGAAACCCCAGTTTGATTCCTGGGTTGGGAAGATCCACTGGAGAAGGGAAAGGCTACCCACTTCAGTATTCTTGCCTGGAGAATTCCATTTACTGTAATAATGATAAAAACTTGGAGAAATTTCTAACATTTAGAACAAAAGAATATCTCAAATATTTTTTACTCTCTCATACACCAATTTGATTAAAATGTTTCTATCCTTTGATATTTGACTATCAATCCTTTCTTTATTTCTCTTATCTAATTTCTTCTTTCACCCAATTTGTGACCACCTCTTGTCTTTTCTATGCATGTTGTATCTTTTTTTTCTTTCAAAGTAGAAGGATAAGATAGTTGGATGGCATCATCAACTCAATGAACATGAACTTGAGCAAACTCTGGGAGGTATGGAGGACAGGGAAGCCTGGGGTGCTGTAGTCCATGGGGCTGCAAAGAGTTGGACACAACTTGGTGACTGAATAACAAAAGTAGAAGCTACAGAAATAGGCTGGGTTATAGTGACAGTCTCTGTTCCTTAAAATCTGGGTTTAAATGCTACCCTACTCTGTTCTCCAGGAGTTATAGAATGAAAGGATTAAGAGAAGGTTGCAATGGTATTTGTACACACCCATTTGTAAACCTGGCTTGGATGTTTATATTATTAAGTGGTACACGTTTGGTAAATATATTCTTTTTATTTGACATATTTCACATATGCAAGCATGCACATCATCACATACACATACATAACTTTAAAAGGAAGAAATTTAGTGCACATTTTTTATTTTTGCCAATTTAAAGCAGAACTACCCCAGAAGGTACTAAAGGATCTTCCTGTTTGCCTTGCATAGGTAATACAATTTTCCAAAGCACCTCAATAGGGACTACTATGAAGTCTGCCTCAAGAAAGCAATATTACCATAAGGACTCCCCACCTGATATGTGGAAGCCATTTGACCTCAAAGAATCTTCAACCTAATCATAACCGACACTAAAATAATGTCATCAGAGTGTCAAACCTGCTATGTGAGACTGGAAGAGATAAGGTGTAAGAAAATCTTAATCTACAAAGAAAGTGATCTGAAAGGCATTGTTATGATGAACTGACCTAAAAAATGATTCTCAAAAAATGCTGCATTAATGATTCTAGCTTTGTTTTTATTTTGAATAATCTATTTTCTAAATTAGACTAATGAAATACATTTGAAAAAAATGTAGTAATAAATGACTACAATTTGAATAATGATTTCTCTCTTCTTAAATAAATGTAAGACAATAGCAAAGAGGAAAATCTAGACATTTTATTAAAAGCAAATTCTGTCTTTTTGGTTCTAATCCATTCAACAAATAAGTTTGGTATGAAAATGACTGACAACCATAGAGAAGTTAAAATACTTAGATTGTGAGTATTTTATTACTATTCCTATGTGACACTAGTATTTAAAAGCCCAGTGAAGGTAATATAAGAAAATTGATTCAACCAAAATCACAGCTCCCCAAATTATTCATTATCTATCTATTTGTAATCATAATAGAGCCATTTGGTGTTAATGTCTGTGTCATCATCTTGTATAAAAGGCCTCCTCTATAACTGAACTTTAGTTGGATAAATTTGTCAAGTGGATCTGTTTCTCACAAAGAAGCAGTAAAGACCAGTGAGTTATTACCCACTCTTAAGGTTTTCATTTGGAACTAAAAGTGGCCAAACCAAATAGTATTTTGAATTTATACTTATATAGGCAAACCTCTCCAGCAACTGTTATTTTCCCACAACAATTTCATACAGAGTCAAATGTCCAAAATTTTGGCACATTGTGCCTTTATGATCCATTTATTAGTTGTATAATATGCAACTTATTTCAAAGTCAGCAGACTTTCAGAAATTTTAAAAAGAAGTAGACACACGAAAGGGTAATCTGATTTACTTCTTTGACCTTCTCTTCATGTACTTAAAAGGCAAATTGTGTTGGGCATAGAATAGTACAGTCATAAAATATAAGGTGTCTCTGTTCCATTTCTATTTCCCTTCTCTCCTGGACACTCAACTTAAAATTGCTTGGGTATCAATTATACATTTCAGTAAAAACAATGAAAAACAATTTACTAACTACATTACTTGAAGATCAAACAAGCTTGTAAAAAATAAAGATGTTCAAAGGGTTATTATTAACTTAAGTTGTTTAAATACAGTTCATAAGGGATAGAAAGTAAGAAAACAAAATTCACCAGAATCAATTACATGGATATTAATTCTTCAGTAAAAGGCAATGTGCTCACCCTCATTCAACAGGAAGGCCAGTGAAACGAAAGGGCTGAGAATTCCAGAGTGTCCAGAACATAGCCTGCAGGGCATTGTTCCTAACAGACAGAAAGCAAAGTATTCCTTGCATTTTCAAGACATATGACATCACCACAGGGAAATAATGACATCCAATAAATTTTGTTCAGAACATAAAACTTTTACTAGAAAGTACAATAAGTAAGACACTAGGTCATATATTTGAGGGAGAGTAGGTAGAAAAGATATGAATACTCTCAGAGGCTAGACTAACATTTACTAGAATTGAGAAAAAGAAAACATAAGATTTATTTCTTTATAAATATTTCTACAGGTTTGAGTACTTCTTCCCAAGCATTGATCAGGGATATGTGGAAAATCGCTAAAGCCAGTTTCAACCTAGTCACTACTCATCTTTTCCTTAAAATAAACACCTATTGTTGTCTGTTTTCCATATAGCCACATGTACAACAATGGTTGGAAATACCTGTAGGGGAGTCTACCTGTAGTTAGAGAATGGGCAGGCTGTCCTTGGTAACAAACATATGGTGTGTGGAAGTGTTTTAATTTTAAATGGCCTAGAAAGACGTAGGAAAATAAAATGATATGTCCAATAGCATATAAAAGCAAACTCTTCAGAAAATCCATTAGTTAGGTTTGCTATAGTAATGCTGCGTAACAAGATACTACAATGCCTTAATGACTCAAAGGAGTAAATACCTTGTTGTTCCTCCTCATTCACAAATCTGTAAGTTAAATGTTGGTTCTGCTGGGCTCGGCTGGACTCAGCTGGGCTTTGCTGTTGGTCATAGATTTAATTCAGGTCTTCCCAAGTGTCTTTTCATCCTGAGATTGATAGCAATGTTGGAGTGTGCTCTCATGGTGGATGTCAGAAGGATGAGAGGCCAAGTTACAAAATACTTAAAGCTTCTGTTGGAATTATATTTGCTAACATTTAGTGCCCAGAGTAAGTCACTGGCCATACCCAGTATCACTGGGGCAGGAAAGGGTACTCAGTTTACCACATGGAGAGGTATAGTTGAATCACATAGCAAAGTGAATATATGCATTGTTTCTATAATAAAGAGGGAAGACTAGTGAAAAATGATCCAATCTAACACTAAATGCTAGTGATGGAATCATCAAAGCCAGAAGATACAGCATTCTTGAGAGGTGAGAAAATCCTCAAAGGGCACCATGAATACATGGCAATGATAATAGACCTGATTCCTGCCTTGTGGTGAAGACTAAGTAAGATGATAATGAATAAACATAACCTACTTTCTTCCATAAAGTATCAAGGTCATGAAAATAAAGATTTTTTAAATAAAATTTAATTATTAGAAATAGTCTGACACTTCATAGTTTCCTTTTTTTTTTTTTTTTTTTTGAGAAAACTCCCTGACTTTGAAGGTAAGAGTATTCTATTTACAAGCATCTTTCTATTTTCAGGAGCATATATTCTGCAAAAGTGAACCTATAATTTCCTTGCTAAATTGAGTGCAACCAGTTAGTGGGATGGAACTGCAGATTCACTGTTAACGATCCTGTCATTTCTCATCACCAGACTTTACCCATCCTGTGATGCTATTTTGATGTTCAGAGTCTAATTGAAACCCAGTGTTATGCCAAGTACAGACCCTGTTATAGGAGGTGAACCTGATGTATGTAAGAATGAGTGGTTATTGCTCTCTTTCATTCCTAGCTGGACTGCAGCCATATCAACATTTCAGGAAAAACAATTTCTTCAATGTCCTATTAAACTGAAGCAAAAGAAGGAATTCCTTAGATGATACAGTAGAATAATCTTAAATAGACAACTAAGAGTTAACAGCAATGATTACTGTTTACCATACCTAGGTGCATATCAGGTACTCAGTAAATAATAATGGAAGAAAGAAAGAGAAGGAGAGCAGGAAGAACTATACATTTCTTTACATGGACCTAAGTTCCTAAAACAAGAAAATTTCTGAGTGTGCCCTAGGTTCTACTAAGCATACTTAGTTCTAGTAATCATTTAACATATTAGAGGGCAAAGAAAACCAGAAAAGATGAAAACCATGTCTTCAAAATTTGATTCTTAAATGTATATACCTTGAAGTGTGATTTTGAACATGTCAGAAATGTGTTTAAACCCTGTCTATGCCACTCTGGAGAAGGAAATGGCAACCCACTCCAGTGTTCTTGCCTGGAGAATCCCAGGGACAGGGGAGCCTGGTGGCTGCCGTCTATGGGGTCACACAGAGTCGGACACGACTGAAGTGACTTAGCAGCAGCAGCAGCAGCATGCCACTCTAACTATCTGTGTGACCCAACAACCAGCATGTAGTAGCTGACATTCTCTCAGCTGTTTGCAGTCACTCTCACAACAAGGGCCTTTATGCTTCTCTCTTTCTATTGTTAAAAATAGCCAAGCAAATTCAGGTAATTGTATTTACTTTTAGAGGAAGGAAAGACAGAACATTAGATTCGGAAGCAGATACTCAGGGTTTGAGCCTCACGGCTCTCAATTATCAGTTTTGTGATGATGTTGGATAAGTAACTTAAATCCCCTATGCTTAAATCCACCTTTTACTTAAATGGGAATAAAAATACATATGCTATCTTCCTTAGTGACCAAACATTCCAAAGCAGTACTTTCAAAGCTCTTTGCAGATTGTAAACCACTGTTCAATTGCAATTGTTATTATAATCTTTCATCGTAACTTTTTGCCTTTGGTCTGGATTCAGGATGTTCTGACTTAGTACTCTGTCGACACACAATTCAATTCTAATGACAAGAAAATCCAATTCTTTCAGAGGAAGAAAATGAATTGTATACCATATGGTCACACATTTGGAACCTGTTATTTTCAATAATAACATGTTAGGGAAGCATTCATTATCGACTAGAAATAACTTATTTCGACAGTTAGCTGTAGCAGAGTTCACGCTGAGTGCTAAGATGCTGACATCAAACAGAAAGAGAGTAAATACAGTGAGCTCCGTTCTAGCAGAAGACATCCATCAGCATGGTTTATTTGCAAGGCACTGCATTATTTCTTCTCAATCAGCAAGTTCAAGGTAGCCTCTTTTACAGCAGGAAGTGTTGTACAGCCATTTCTCTTCCTCTGCACTGCTCACCTCTTTGCCTTTCAGAGTAAATCTAAACTATTTTAAGGCCACTTCTCTTTTCACCCACAGGTTGGCTTAATACTCACAAGTCACCCTTAGGTCACAGGATATAAACCCAGTTATTTGAATCTAGGAGAGCTAACCTGCTTTCATGAAGATCTCAGCTTTTGAGTCAGATAAATGTCTTCAGATGCGTTTGTGCAGAGCACAGCCAAAAGATATGAGGCCAGTTGGGAGATTACATTACTATGTTCCTTTCCCAGCAGATAAGTTTATCCGGGGACCTATATCCTCTTCAGTTCATAGCCAGAAAAAGAGTATTAAGACTTCAAGCCTAATAAAATGCATAGCAAAGCAATTTCATGGTTAAGACAAGAACTGAGTTTGTGGGGGGAAAAAATAGCACTAAATGTGTCCATCAGAATTATTTTAAGAAGCCTGTTATGCATTGGTACCAGAGATCTTCCTCAGGAAGTATTGTACAAATGCTGGGATTATCAACAACAACAAAAAGACTGAGTTGTAAAGCAGGAGGAAAATTAAGGTTCCCAAATTATTCTGATAGAAGTAAAAGAAAGGGGAGGCGGCAAACATTAAGAAATTATCTCCACCGCAAAGTCAAATGCTGCAAACACACAATAGATTGTCTGTTCATCAATACTGTGTAAAATGAAAACAACAAAAGCCTACAATAGCAAAACTGACCAGAAACAATACACATACCCATTGGTTTCCATAGAACAGTTTTAATGTGCTTTTGGCATTTTGATCAGTAGGAAGAGAAAATGCAGTATCATTAGAAAACAGTATCAAATTTTTCCAGTTTAAATGTACAACTTTGCAAAGTGATTATTTTAAAATTATTTTCCAACTAAAAATATACTTAACATTGTAATCCAATCATTAATAAAGGTCATTTAAAAAAATGATATAGTATGGGGATTTCAACAATTAACTAGCTTTGTTCAGCAAGTTTGTGAAATTAATTTTAGCTTCCTAAGAATTAATGGCTCAAATGGTAAAGAATCTGCCTGCCAGTGCAGGAGACCTGGGTTCAATCCCTGGGTCAGGAAGATCCCCTGGAGAAGGAAATGGCAACCCACTCCTGTATTCTTGCCTGGAGAATTCCATGGACAGAAGAGCCAGACACGAGTGACTAACTTTCACTTTCTTTCATCAAACTTTAAATTTTATCAAAGAATCCAGAGAGTTAGTTTAAATTAAGTCTTAAAATTTAGTTAATCCTGTATCAGGTGAACTATAATAAAATGAGGTTCTGCAGCTGCTGCTGCTAAGTCTCTTCAGTCTTGTCTGACTCTGTGCGACCCCATAGACTGCAGCCCACCTGGCTCCCCCATCCCTGGGATTCTCCAGGCAAGAACACTGGAGTGGGTTGCCATTTCCTTCTCCAATGCATGAAAGTGAAAAGTGAAAGTGAAGTCGCTCAGTGGTGTCCGACTCTTAGCGACCCCATGGACTGCAGCGTACCAGGCTCCTCCATCCATGGGATTTTCCAGGCAAGAGTACTGGAGTAGGATGCCATTGCCTTCTCCAAAATGAGGTTCTAGTGAATGGCTAATCCCATACTGAATATTACTTTCATTCAACAGATATGTATTAAGCACTAGTGCATAGGTCTTACAATGGCAAACAAACACTCAAGTAGATGATTTTTTAATAAAGATACTAGAGAATTTGGAGAAATCCATTATTTTGGGTAACTAACATGACCCCTCTCCCCTTCACTCAAACCTGTATCAATCTGTTTTCAGAACTCAGATCAAAATATATGAAAGCTTTTCAAATAAAATCAAATTAAATTTACTACACATAGTTTACTACTTTATTCTGTGGTAATATTCTGTGCTTCCTTGATGATCTAGTGTATCATGAAGACATTGGGACTGATATGTGACAGTGGGGGTTCATTCTTTGTCCTACCACTTACCAGCCACATAACTTGACTAATGGCTCATGAAAAATGAAGACAATGATTCATTACTATGAGGATGCAATGGTGTAGAAAACTTAATACATAATCTAGAATGTAGCATGAGGTCATTAAGTTTCAGTTTTAGTGAAGTGAAAGTGAAGTCGCTCAGTCGTGTCCGACTCTTAGTGACCCCATGGACTGCAGCCTACCAGGCTCCTCCGTCCATGGGATTTTCCAGGCAAGAGTAATGGAGTGGGGTGCCATTGCCTTCTCCATTCAGTTTTATGATGGATATTAATTTTTTTTTAAATTGATATACATAAAATATTTGATGAATAATATATAAATCTGGGCCTGTTTTTCTTTTTAAAAATAATTACTCCCAATGAAGTTTATTTTATATCCTTTACTCTTGATTTTCATGTTTCTGCAATTCCCACAGCACCCACAGGAAGAGCCACAGCTTTTGGCATCCTTTCAGAGAGTAGTATGTCATAGTGTTAAGCTGAAGGATTTTTTTCTGTGTGTAAATCATCCCAGAAAACAACTGAGCTTTAACTTGGAGGACTCTGGGGTATCATAGATATTTTATTTTTTCAAACGGGAATAACAGTCAAAACAATATTCTGGACTCCCTGGAAAGTCTGCCTTATGGTCTTCAATTATATCAGAGTGTTTGCAAAGTGCTGTGGAACTTGTCCAAACTGGGAAATACACGACCCTGTGCAAACCAATGATGAATCAATCGATTTCTCTCCAAGCCACAGTCGTAATTTTGATGGATTGTTTTTCGCTTCATGTTACACGGCGTTTAAGTGATAAGAATAGCAAGAATATTGTGGTCACCTCCTGTTTTCTGCCCAAATGATATGAATAGGATTAAAAGGATTAATAGGAAACTACAGGAGAGAGCCAATTAGCACAGTCTAAAGTTTCAGAGATGTAAGCATGTGACCCAGGTCTATGCAATCAGCCTGAATCTTAGAACTTTTACTGGGAACACTGGGATAAGATTCTCAGAACTCCACTGGAGTTGGTGATTCTAATTTGTGAGACTTAAAACTCAAGCATTCCAGGAGCAAGAGCTTGGAATTTCCAAGTGATCGTTATGTGCAGCCTGAAGATTAGGTATTATCCGAGGAAACAGAGCCATTAAACAATATTATTTGGCATCTTTGGGATACCAACCAAGTTCTCTTGAGAACTAGAGACCCCTCTGAGCTGTTCTGTTCTGTTCTGTGTATCATTATTTGCTAAACCAGATAATTCTAGGCATTCCAGAGCTTAAAACTGAAAAATGATCCTGAAATACAGTGGCTCTTAAATTTTTTTGTATTTTATGTCACACTGAAGGTACTGAATCTAGCATTCCTGGCCCAAAAGCACTGCAGTCTTTTTCTCCTGTTATTCAAAGCTTAGTCACTGCTAAGACTTGCCAGGACAGTGTTTGTTTATAAATGACCTAAAACTCAGTAGCATAAAACAGCAATCGTTTATTCTTGTTCACCCATGCATGACTCAGCAGGTTGGGTAATCTTGCCCATGTACAGCTGGCAGGTCTCTTCAAGATGCTGGTATTTGAGCTGGGCCTGGTTTTTCACAAAGGGTGGGGCTCAGGTCTGTTCCAAGCATGTTTTTCTAGGACCAAAGCTAAAGGGCCAATGGTTTCCCAAGATAAAGTGTTGCTGTAAAAAGTATAAGAGAGCAAGACTAACCACATAAGTGCATTTCAAGACTCTGCTTGCGTAGTTGTGTGAGTGAAGAAAGCACCTTAGTATCTTTCTGGGGAATAATGTAAGCTGAGCAACTTTTTAATATAGTTAGTTCATTAGAATTCAGAAGAATTAAAATCTTAATGTCTGATTCTATTCCCAGATTAGCCACTTATTTTATAACCTGAAACAAGTAATTTTATCTCTTGAGATCTTTTCCCTCTCCTCTCCTCCAATCTAAACTAGGATTGGCAAAATACCTAGTCATAAGGTGGTTGTGAGGAGAAAATAAAACAATGTAGATAGAAGGGGGAAAATATATTCTAAGTGCTCTGGGTAAAGGATTGCTGTGCTGTGCTTAGTTGCTCAGTCGTGTCCAACTCTTTGTAACCCCATGGACAAAAGGACCTTGCTGGGCTACCATCCATGGGGATTCTCCAGGCAAGAATATTGAAGTGGGTTCCCATGCCTTCCTCCATCCAGGGGATCTTCCCAACCCTGAGATTGAACCCTGCAATGCAAGCAGATTCTTTACCGTCTGAATCACCAGAAAAGCCCAAGAATACTGAAGAATGTAGCTTATCTCTTCTCCAGGGGAACTTCCTGACCTAGGAATTGAACCAGGGTCTCCTGCATTGCAGGCAGATTCTTTACCAGTTAAGTTACTTGAGAAGACCATGGAAAGGATTAGGTAGTCCTAAATACCTAAAGTACAGAAGAAATTGGATTTGTAGTTACTGGAAAACTAAGATAGAAAAGAATTACAGTTCTTTTTTAAAAAAGAAATAACAATGATGAGAGAGTATAATGAGAAGGACTATCAATTTTTTGTGCTCGACGGTGTGTGTTATCTCATTTAATTATCATTTCAAGACAGAAGAAAGGAAAGAAAGGAATATTTATTTAAATATAGCACTAACAAAATTCTGAACAGTCAATTTTACTTTATAGGCACATGGATCACTTGGGAGTCAGTATATAAGAGCAGAAATCTTGGAATTTTCCAGCATCATTCCTCATTTCCATGAGCTTATATTAAATTCTGTCACTAATTGGCTCTGCTCTCCTTAGAAAGTGAGTTAACTTCTCTAATCTTTTCTGGGTAGAAATGAGACAAATTGTATTCTCCAAGAACTGTAGAATTAAAAGCAGCACGTGTTCTGATATGTAGCACAGAGTTAATTCTGAATAAGTTAGATAGCCTTCTGATTTTACTTAATGTACCTCTAATAACAAAAACCTAAGCATGAATTTGTGTTTCCCATTTTCCTATCCCTTTATAAATAGCTGTATATTTGCAGAAGGAATTTGATCAGTTTCTTAAGGCACAAGAATATCCTGTGAAACATAGCAAGTATATGAGCTAGTATCTTTTTTCTTTAGGCAATGATCTCCCTCCTATTCAAAAAAAAAAAGGTAGAAGAATGGATGTGGAATATGGCCCACCTACAGTTAACCTACCATTGACCAAGGCAGAAGTAGAAGAAAAATACATAACATGTAAAGATGTCTTCTTTCATTACTTTCTTCTAGATTACTAAAGTGTAATTTGTACATTTTTCCCTCCAATATCCTTGAATAAGGGAACATACCTAACATTATAAAGCTTTTAAGCACTGTTGAAAAACCTGGAATTATAAAGTATATCTTGTTACCCGAACAAAATTTGCTTGTTCACAAAAGCAAATGTTTTTGTAGCCCTAATAAAATGTTCAAAAATAAAATGACATCACAAGTTTTTCTACAGTAGAAAGTACCTCCAATGAACTGAAGACCACGTTCTACTGTCTCATTTCCTGAGGAGACAGTATAACTTCAGTAGTCGTATTAGTCAGAGTGAGTAATACCAGTGACAACAGAAAAGATCTCAGTGGATTGACATATACAATTTTATTTCTCAGTCATGAAAATCCCAAAAGGTTTAGTGGGATCTCTCTTCTACCTAACAAATACATCTGGCTGGAAGTGATAAAACTCACCTTCTTTCATGTTCTAACTTGCCAGAATTTACGGGGAGGGAGGAGGGAGGGGGGTTCGGGATGGGAAACACGTGTATACCTGTGGCGGATTCATGTTGATGTATGGCAAAACCAATACAATACTGTAAAGTAATTAACCTATAATTAAAATAAATAAATTTATATTAAAAACAAACAAACAAAAAAAAGAATTAAATAAGATTGGGAAATGGAAGGAAACTCAGGAGTTACTTTAGGAACTAATTGTTTCGCCATAAGAGCAAAACACACTGGGTTTGACTTCTAGCTTCACCATCCACAAACTGTAAGATCTTGATCAATTACACATCATCCCTAACTTCCAAATTTCTTGACTATGAAATGGAGATAATTACTGTTGCTACTTTGGAACGTCTTGAAGGTCAGGCAAGATATTGCTCAAAACAGCTTATTCCAGTCCTTGTCACATAATAAGAAATAAATAATTGGCAGTTGTTATTGTGCTTAAACTACTTTTTCATTATTTTGAAGATGTAGGTACTTTGGAAGAGTAAACCCCAGAGCAAGGTTGGAAGAATAAACAGGAATGAAAACTGGGGGATTGTACTTTTAACAAGATGGTCAATGAATGTCACCCTACTGAAATGACATTTAAGCTAAGAGACAAAGGATGGGATTAGTAGGAAAAAGAGTCTTCTGGGTCAGTGAAAAGTGAAAATGAAAATGTTAATTGCTCAGTTGTTTCCCACTTTTACCAACCCCATGGGCTATAGCCACCAGGCTATTCTGAAAAGTAGGTGCAAAAGACCTGAGGCAAGTAATATCTCAGTTTCTTGGAAACAGAACCAAGGACAGAGTGGGTATATCTTCTAAAGGTAGAATGGCACCAGATATGACTGAAGTATCCACAGCATGAGAACTGACGATCAAGAGCTTAATAACTTGTTAAAAAAAAAAAAAAGAGCTTAATAACTTGTTGATGGTTTCACAATAAATAAGAAGCCTCCTAGACTTGTGATCTTCATACTACATCATGTTATCTTTTGAGAGTTACAGGCAAATCAATAGCCTTTTATTTATGTATGTTCAGTCAGTTCAGTTCAGTTCAGTCACTCAGTCACGTTCAACTCTTTGTGACCCCATGAATCACAGCACACCAGGCCTCCCTGTCCATCACCAACTCCCGGAGTTTACCCAAACTCATGTCCATTGAGACAGTGATGCCATCCAACCAGCTCAACCTCTGTCATCCCCTTCTCCTCCTGCCCTCAATCTTTCCCAACATCAGGGTCTTTTCAAATGAGTCAGCTCTTCACATCAGGTGGCCAAAGTATTGGAGTTTCAGCTTCAACATCAGTCCTTCCAATGAACACCCAGGACTGATCTCCTTTAGGATGGACTGGTTGGATCTCCCTGCAGTCCAAGGGGCTCTCAAGAGTCTTCTCCAACACTACATTTCAAAAGCATCAATTCTTCAGCACTCAGCTTTCTTTATAGTCCAACTCTCACATTCACACATGACCACTGGAAAAACTATAGCCTTGACTAGATGGACCTTTGTTGGCAAAGTAATGTCTCTGCTTTTTAATACGCTGTCTAGGTTGGTCAAAACTTTCCTTCCAAGGAGTAAACATCTTTTAATTTCATGGCTGCAATCACCATCTGCAGTGATTTTGGAGCCCAAGAAAATAAAGTCAGCCACTGTTTTCCACTGTTTCCCCATTTATTTGCCAGGAAGTGATGGGACTGGATGCCATGATCTTAGTTTTCTGAATGTTGAGCTTTAAGCCACCTTTTTCACTCTCCTCTTTCACTTTCATTAAGAGACTCTTAGTTCTTCTTCACTTTCTGCCCTAAGGGTGGTGTCATCTGCATATCTGAGGTTATTGCTATTTCTCCTGGCAATCTTGTTTTCAGCTTGTCCTTTATATATGTTAGCATTTATAAAACACTTTTACAGGAATACTCTCCTTCACTTCTCAAAATAGCCCTCTGAGTTTACTAATGCAGATAACATTTAGAACACATGAGAAACACATACTCACAGTTAACTCCAGATGACAAAGCTAGTAAGTGGTGTAATATGGATATAAAAGAAGTAAAACTTGTATATGCTTTGAGGTAGGTTAAAGACAAAGAGATATGCATGGGCCATATGTCTACTAAAGGGTAATGTTAAATCTTATTAAACTTTGAGTCTTATATGGGTGCTCAGTCAGTAAGTCGTGTCCAACTCTTTATGATTCCATGGACTATAGCCTGCCAAGCTCCTCTGTCCATAGAATTTCCCAGGCAAGAGGACAAATGGGTTGCCATTTTCTCCTCCAGGGGATATTTTGACCCAGGGATTAAACCTGCAACTCCTGCATTGGCAGTCAGATTCTTTACCACTGAGCCATCTGGGAAGCCTTTTCAGTCTCATAGGAGTGAGATGTATTTCTGGTACCTGCTAAGGTGTATGACAAAATTATGGGATGTAGATTTGTTCATCTCAATTTACTGATGGGAAAACTGAATTTTACAAGTTTAATGATATGCTCAAGGTCAAGATCTTAGAATTTGTGTCTGATTGAATCAGAAATTCATTCTTGTTTCATTATGTAAACTGATGGCAAAATCTAGAACTTTTTGTTTGAGAATATTTATGGAATGTAAAATAAAAATCACTGTTGACTAGGCATTAGATCGCTTGTAAAACCATCCTGAGTAATATCTATAGCTGATGATTTTATGCAGAAATATCACAATCCTGTTTTCTATATGTAAATAATTCACCAATCAGTTATGAGCCCTTGGGATATGTCAGACATACTGTTATTTACAAGTACGGAACAAAATCAAATAGTGTCTCTATCCTCATGAAACTCCCAATTCTGATTTTCTTTTTTGTATGTTTAACATGTTTATAAATAATTTTGTTAATGTAATTAATCCAAGAATTTAAAACAGGTTGAGTTTACAGCATGTGTATAACTGATTTAATTTTTATTGAAATTTGCACGGTAACAATTTTTTAAAAAGGAAAGTTTCTAGCCTTCAAAACAAAAATAAGTGTATCACAGCTTAAATTGACAAGGAGAAAAAATTACATATTTTACATATTTATGCATATATGAAAGAGAAAGAGGGGTGAGAGAGGCCAGATGAGCTAATGTCACCATTTGCTCTAAATATTGTTCCTTTTTAAAAAGTAACTAGAATTGGAGTATAGTTTTCCCAGGTGACTCAGTGGTTAAGAATCCACTTACCAATGCAGGAGATGAGGGTTTGATCCCTGGATTGGGAAGATCCCCTGGAAGAGGAAATGGCAACCCACTCCAGTATTTTTGCCTGGGAAATCCCACGGACAGAGGAATTTGGCAGGCTACAGTCCATAGGGTCGCAAAGAGTTAGACACAACTTAGCAACTAAACAACAACGATTTACTATGTTGTGTTAGTTTCTACTGTATAGCAAAGTGAATCAACTATATATATCTTTTCTTTTCTGGACTGCCAACCTAGACTGGTTCCAAATAGGAAAAGGAGTACATCAAAGCTGTATATTGTCACCCTGCTTATTTAACTTTTATGCAGAGTACATCATGAGAAACGCTGGGCTGAAAGAAGCACAAGCTGGAATCAAGATTGCCAGGAGAAATATCAATAATCTCAGATATGCAGATGACACCACCCTTAGGGCAGAAAGTGAAGAACTAAAGAGCCTCTTGAAAGTGAAAGAGGAGAGTGAAAAAGTTGGCTTAAAGCTCAACATTCAGAAAACGAAGATCATGGCATCCAGTCCCATCACTTCCTGGCAAATAAATGGGGAAACAGTGGAAACAGTGGCTGACTATATTTTTCTGGGCTCCAAAATCACTGCAGATGGTGATTGCAGCCATGAAATTAAAAGATGTTTACTCCTTGTAAGGAAAGTTATGACCAACCTAGACAGCATGTTAAAAAGCAGAGACATTACTTTGTCAACAAAGGACCATCTGGTCAAGGCTATGGTTTTTCCAGTGGTCATGTGTGAATGTGAGAGTTGGACTATAAAGTAAGCTGAGTGCTGAAGAATTGATGCTTTTGAACTGTGGTATTGGAGAAGACTCTTGAGAGTCCCTTGGACTGCAAGGAGATCCAACCAGTCCATCTTAAAGGAGATCAGTCCTAGGTGTTCATTGGAAGGACTGATGTTGAAGCTGAAACTCCAATACTTTGGCCACCTGATGCAAAGAGCTGACTCATTTGAAATGTCCCTGATGTTGGGAAAGATTGAGGGCAGGAGGAGAAGGGGACAACACAGGATGAGGTGGTTGGATGGCATCACCGACTCAACGGACATGGGTTTGGGTGGACTCCAGGAGTTGGTGATGGGCAGGGAAGCCTGGTGTGCTGCAGTTCTTGCAGTCGCAAAGAGTCAGACATGACTGAGCGACTGAACTAAACTGAACTGAACCCATTTAGATCACTACAGAACACTGAGTACAGTTGACTCTACTTTATTTGAAACTTTCCATTTGAGTAATAGACAATTATGACACTATTGATATCCACTCTCTGGGAAAGGCAGTGCCAGAACCAAATTAAATGATAGTGTTGGATTATTACTAAACTTCACCATATGCACACACATCACACATGTACTAGTTTACTCACTACTCACTTGTTTACCCATGAATTCATATATAGTTTATTTGTACTCATCAGCAAATATTTACTTAACATCTTCTATCACCAGTCACCATTCTAGATACTGGAAACAGAAAAGATATCTGGACTAAAATGATTCCTTGTCTGTTAATATTAAGATATCTAAATTCAGAGAACTTAAACTCAATGAATAAACCAAGAAAATATTTAAAATAGATTAAAGTGTTTTTTGAACTTATAAAATTAGTTTTATTCCACCTAATAGGGAACTAAAATCCATAATAGCTGTAGCAGCCACCAGCAGCAGAGGCAGTTCTATAGATAAAGCAGCTGGAAATACCCCTTTAAGACGATAGCATTTAAGATGAGATCTGGATGCCTGAAAAAGAACCAGTCAAATACGAATCAGTAATAGTGCATTGTTGTTAAAAGAATTTGGTTACTCAAAGATCTTAAGTTGGAAAATAAACTGGACTATTTGGTTAATGAGAACATTCATGTAACTGGACCATGTATAATGATGGGACAATGATTCTAGACAAGATGGTAGTGAAACTTAGAGGTTATGTTTGTCAGAACATGTAGGCAGTGATAAGGTATTTAAATTTTATTCCAAGTGCATTGGTGGGTGTAAGCAGTAGAAAAGCATATTCAGATTTCCATTTTCAAGTTACCAGTTGGGCTGCTGTATATAGATTGTGGGTTACCAAGAGACCAAGGGGGAAGCAAGGACATTAGGCAGGAAGCTTCTATAAGACTTCAGGGAAGCAATGATACTGATCTAGATGTTCTGAGTGGGGTGTAGCTATAGAAGTCACATTTAGAACTCATACAGACAACTTAAATTGGCACCATAATTGATAAAGGCTTGGAATTAACCTATTCAAATTATTGTGTTTTATCTATGTGGAAATGGAAGACTAGAGAGTTCATGTCATGGTCAAGATCACAAAGCTAGATCATGGCAGAACTATGGCTCTGCTCATTAGGTTCCTAATTCAGGCTTAACTTCAGGAAAATAGACTCAAACAGGAAAACTGGCCAGTTTGTCACCACTAATATTTCTAAGATATGCTGATAATAAGAGGAAGAATTAAAATTCTCACCATTTAATTGATAGGATGATGATGATGATAGCAGCATACTTTTAATTTTTGGTTACCATATGCAAGATTCTGTGATATGTGCCTGCTTAGCTAACATACACAACAATTCTATCAGAAAGATACCTACAGTACATTCATGCTACACAAGAGATAAGAAAGGCTAAGAGAGGTTTTAAAATTGATTTAAATCTAGCATTAGTAAGCACAGGACCCACATATATTTAATTATAAAGAATATACTCTATTTTGCAACAATAAAAATATATTATTACTCATGCTCATTACATTAAAGGTCAAAAATATATTTGTATATGGAAGGAAGTTTTAAAATCAACTAATTTATATTCGCACCAACAGTTGAACCCTGTTCTTTTTCATTGATGGCTGTTCTATAAATAGCTGTAATTTTGGTGTGCCCATGAAAGAAGGTGATCTCAGGGTCTTTCTACTCCACCATCTTGGGAATTTCCTCTAAAGTTTTAATAATTCAATTATATCATGCTTTTTAATTTTCTGTCACATGCAATTTATAATCACTCATTTTGTACTGACATTCTTTATTACCTTGCTTTTCTTATTGAATATTAAACTAACATTAAGAACTTGTTTCTGTCCTTCCTTATCTTTTTTATCATAATCCAACATTACACATTACACACAGACATTACTTCCCAAGGCTCATAGGTCTTTGTCAACGTCTGAATTTCTAGGACTTAGAGTAGCTGAGAGACAGCTGTTACTAAATGGGACATAATGTCTTGGGCATCCACTCTGGTAGCAGAGATGGAAATCAGACTTGGAAAGATGGTGAGTGTGCTCCAGAACCCAAGGGCCAGCTCTCCCTAGGCCATATTTCTCATCATGAAGGTCCATAAAGTCAGAGAAGTATAAATTCACACCCAAAGTACAGGTTATTATAATGGTACTTTTCAAGATAAGAGGAAAGCATTAACTTCATTCAAACACTTTTTAAACGTAACTTTTAAATATTTTATTTATATTTTTCCTACTCCTATCTCTCAAATATTAAGGGCAAGCCTCATACAATCTTCTGGAACTTGTAAACAATGAAATGAAAGGATAAAGCGGTATTCTATCATGAGGTCTTTTTAAGCTGTAGTCACTCTTATTAGTACTTTATAATCCTAGAAATTAACAGACAGCCTGAACCATAGGAAATCTAAAATATATTTTTAATTGTGCAAATTACAATAATCAGTTCAGTTCAGTTCTGTTCAGTCGCTCAGTCGTATCTGACTCTGCGGCCCCATGAATCACAGCATGCCAGGCCTCCCTGTCTGTCACCAGCTTCCGGAGTTTACCCAAACTCATGTCCATCCAGTTGGTGATGCCATCCAGCCATCGCATCCTCTGTCATCCCCTTCTCCTCCTGCCCCCAATCCCTCCCAGCATCACAGTCTTTTCCAATGAGTCAACTCTTTGCATGAGGTGGCCAAAGTATTGGAGTTTCAGCTTCAACATCAGTCCTTCCAATGAACACCCAGGACTGATCTCCTTTAGGATGGACTGGTTGGATCTCCTTGCAGTCCAAGGGACTCTCAAGAGTCTTCTCTAACACCACAGTTCAAAAGCATCAATTCTTCGGCGCTCAGCTTCCTTCACAGTCCAACTCTCACATCCATACATGACCACTGGAAAAACCATAGCCTTGACTAGACGGACCTTTGTTGGCAAAGTAATGTCTCTGCTTTTTAATATGCCATCTGCTGCTCCTGCTAAGTCGTTTCGGTCATCTCCGATTCTGTGTGACCCCGTAAATGGAAGCCCACCAGGCTTCCCCATCCCTGGGATTCTCTAGACAAGAACACTGGAGTGGGTTGCCATTTCCTTCTCCAGTGCATGAAAGTAAAAAGTGAAAGTGAAGTCACTCAGTCGTGTCTGACTCTTAGTGACCCCATGGACTGCAGCCTACTAGGCTCCTCTGTTCATGGATTTTCCAGGCAAGAGTACTATCTAGGTTGGTCATAACTTTCCTTCCAAGGAGTAAGCGTCTTTTAATTTCATGGCAGCAATCATCATCTGCAGTGATTTTGAAGCCCAAAAAAATAAAGTCTGACACTCTTTCCACTGTTTCCCCATCTATTTCCCATGAAGTGATGGTACCAGATGACTATGCCAAAGCCTTTGACTGTGTGGATTACAACAAACTGTGGAAAATTCTGAAAGAGATGGGTATACCAGACCACCTGACCTGCCTCTTGAGAAACCTATATACAGGTCAGGAAGCAACAGTTAGAACTGGACATGGAACAACAGACTGGTTCCAAATAGGAAAAGGAGTATGTCAAGGCTGTATATTGTCACCCTGCTTATTTAACTTACATGCAGATTACATCATGAGAAATGCTGGGCTGGAAGAAGCTTAAGCTGGAATCAAGATTGCTGGGAGAAATATCAATAACCTCAGATATGCAGATGACACCACCCTTCTGGCAGAAAGTGAAGAGGAACTCAAAAGCCTAACTACAATATTATGGTATGTCAATTATTAAAAAATAATTATTTCATTGTACTTTCTAGTCTGTTTCCTTTCAATAGTCAAACTGATGCTTGCCCTTTATAATAGTAATATTTTATATATAAAGTCAAAACAAGTAGTTCCCTCAAGTGTAAAGGTAATAACCAAGTCATCTCTGAACTTTTTCACTATACTCCTGGTGACACACACATTTTCAGATATGTACAATTTACAGTTGTAGCCCTAAAAATATAAGTACCTTTGAAGTCTAATTCTATTTCATAGACTTAAGAGACAAAAAAAATTAATGTGAAGAGAAACCATTTTGCCTTTCTTTCCTAACTAATTATATTCCAGGATGATACAAAGTAAAGCAACAGTCAAAGTGTGATAAGTAACTTGGTTTAATTCCACCTATTTGACATGTAGGATATTGGCCTGCAAAGTTAAGACATACAAGAAAGAAAATAGCAAATATTTCAGATGGACTCTCTAGAAAGAAATGGATTTTTAGTTTGTGAGAAGTTCAATGGAACAGGATTGAAGGCTTTTGAATGTGTTTTTCTTTATAACAAACTATTGCATTCTAAACTATGCATATATTAGAATCAAAATTAAGTGAGTCTTTTTGTCTCTTTTCCAAATTTCTTTGCTGTTGATTAACAGTCATGTACTATCTAAGATTTAAAGTCTATTTAAGGTGCCAAGCCAAGTCAGTGTTTAATGCTATTATCAACATTGGTGTTAAAGTAAATTTTAGTGTCATTTGTTTTAGATGACTTCTTATGGATCACTTAACTCTATCTACTGTTGACAAATATAGTTGAGCTAATGTGCAGTTCCTGAAGCTTCTCCCTGCACAATTATCTGAAAGACCTTGATATCAATCTTCTTTATTGTGTCATTCTGTCAAGCACAGAGCAGTCAAGGGGTCTGAGAAATTCTGCTGTTCCAACAAATAGAAAAACAGCTAAAAACTTCTAAAGCTGTTATTCACACAAGTTTGGGGTTTCTCTGTGCCCTCAAATCACAGGATGAGTTCACCAAAAGGTAACAAATGATGGCTAGAAAGAGTAATGGCTCAGGAACAAATGGTGCAGAGCTCTGAGGGAAGTGTGTCTGGCAGGAAGCTTTGTGCGGTTATGTCTATGCATTATGTATCCATTAAGGGAAAGCAACAAAGCTGAAATACACAATAAGAGACTTTGTAAAAATCATGCTGCAGGGCATCTAGAACAGGTTACCTACAAAGCTTCTTAAAAACTTTAAGATCTAGAGCCTATCATGGATGATTTTGAGCCAGTCAATTTTGAGTGAGGTCCAGAAACCCACCTCTTTAATAAATAATCCAATGAGTCATGCCTCCAGCACAAGGGCTGACTTTAGAAGACCAGTGGCCTAGATGACCCAGTAAAATAATACTTGGAAAAGTACAGAGACCCACTCAGCACATGGCTTGGCTTCATTACTCTTAATTCCTGGAATTCAATACTTCAAGTCTCTGAATTGGTCATTTGCTCAAACTGCTCAAATTATGAAAAATCTGTAAAACCTAGAATGTTTGAAAATTGCAGTATCAATTGATGTTTATATTTGAAAACCTTAAATCATTATAAACATTCAGCTTCAAACACCTTCTGGTTCAAGCTTTACGAGGATTTTCTCTTATGTCTTGGTTTCTATGATAGACTTTATTTCCCTATATCTTAGTTTCTTGAGAGGCCAAATATCATTATGAAATGAAAAAATATGGGTCAATGTAGAGGGGAAAATCCTTTTGCCCTTCCTCTAAATATGTGGTAATATGCTTTCAGTATGCATGAGAGCTTGATGAATAAATTAAAAGACAATTTCTAAATTGTATATTGATTTGTATACAACATAAAATAAGGCTATATATCTGATGGATAACATCATAAGGGCATAAATCTTAATACCAAAAGTGAAAATAATCAAATAAATTTGAAAACACAGCACTTTATAGTAAAATATATTAGTGCCCACTTTCTCTGGAACCGAAGAACGGTAATTATCCTATATTATTAAAATGTTTTAAATAATTATTAATGGTGAAGCACACAGTATTTAAAAGCTTTAGTCATTTCTCTGACACAGACTGCCATTCAATCTAAAAAACGAATATTCTGGGAACATATATTTCATCATGTAATATGTTTTATTTCAAAAACTCACTGATGATGTTTGCAAAGTTCAGGGCAGTTTTTCTGTTTAATTTTCTGTTTTGCACCTTGCTCCAGATGAAATCACCATGGGTAAAGCCATGCCCACAACCATAAAATTGCTGTTTCAAAAAAAAAAAAGGGCTATATATGCAGAAACCTTGATTGCCACAGAGTTTCTGCCTAATACAGACTGAGAATAAACAATGTACAACTGTTTAGCAGGATATAAAAGCTACACTGTAAATATAATCATTCACACAAATTTTGTATTTTTTTAAATATCAGTACTATTTTTTTTTAAATTAGGGCTGGCCCTTGGTCATTAGGTACCCACACAGCATACTGACCCATGAGTGCTTGAATTGGTTAGGTTTCCATCTTGACTGGTCAATGCCTATGCTTCTGGTTGTTTACTACTTTGAATATATCTTGCTCTTTTATTAGGAATGTGATATATAGCAGCTTCCCCTGCTTTTCCAATATTGCTGCCTAGATGGCTTTCTTTTAAGCTCACAGAACGCACATTTACTAAGACTGAAAATACTGTTGGCCAGTAAACTACAAGAGTTAATTTTCCAGTGAAAGCTCTCGATCCAGCTCTTTTTCAGGGCAACAAATGATATATAAGGGCAAGAATAGGAAAATAAATGAGGCTCTCAAAATGCTGAAGCAACTGATTTGAGCCTACGTAGAATGTACATGGCAACCCACTCCAGTGTTTTTGCCTGGAGAATCCCAGGGACGGGGGAGCCTGGTGGGCTGCCATCTACGGGGTCACACAGAGTCCGACACGACTGAAGCTACTTAGCAGCAGCAGAATGTACAGGTCTTTCTAGCCAGAGAATCTTGATCACCTGAGTATACTCTCAAATCATACAAATATGGAAAAAAGATCAGAAATATTATAAGACTTTAAGGATCTCACAGTTTAATGCAGAATTAGAGCTATAATATGATCTGTGTGAATGACAGCTACTCTGTAGTACAGCATCAGCATAAGGTTTATTTTTTATTCAAGTAGTTTAGTTATACAATGTTGTATTAACTTCTACTGTACTACTACTCTCCTGGAGAAGGGCATGACAACCCACTCCAATATTCTTGCATGGAGAATACATGGACATAGGAGTCTGGCAGGCTACAGCCCATGGGGTCACAAAGAGTCAGACATGACTGAAGTACTTAGCACATACTGCTATTCTGTAATAAATACTTATGTTGGAAGGGTGGATTTAAAAAAAAAAAAAAAAGACCCTTCTGAGAAGAGGCCAATTTGCTGCACAAGTGGGTCTCAAACTTGCTTTTCCTCAAGTGATAGACCAGAGATCACATTCACCTGTGTGACATATGTTCAATACTTTTCACTATGGGGTGCTATATTCATAAGATAATCATTATGATACATAAAATTCCCAGGAAGCTAGCTGTAATTCCAATTTACTTCTTACTCAATCCACCTTTGTAAATTAATATCATATTTTAGAACTGTTATACTACTTCAGATCAGATCAGTTCAGATCAGTCACTCAGTCGTGTCCGACTCTTTGTGACCTCGAATCACAGCACGCCAGGCCTCCCTGTCCATCACCAACTCCCGGAGTTCACCCAGACTCACGTCCATTGAGTCAGCGATGCCATCCAGCCATCTCATCCTCTGTCGTCCCCTTTTCCTCCTGCCCCCAATCCCTCCCAGCATCACAGTCTTTTCCAATGAGTCAACTCTTCGCATGAGGTGGCCAAAGTACTGGAGTTTCAGCTTTAGCACCATTCCTTCCAAAGAAATCCCAGGGCTGATCTCCTTCAGAATGGACTGGTTGGATCTCCTTGCAGTCCAAGGGACTCTCAAGAGTCTTCTCCAACACCACAGTTCAAAAGCATCAATTCTTCGGCGCTCAGCCTTCTTCACAGTCCAACTCTCACATCCATACATGACCACAGGAAAAACCATAGCCTGACTAGACGAACCTTTGTTGGCAAAGTAATGTCTCTGCTTTTCAATATGCTATCTAGGTTGGTCATAACTTTCCTTCCAAGGAATAAGCGTCTTTTCATTTCATGGCTGCAGTCACCATACCATCTGTAGTGATTTTGGAGCCCAGAAAAATAAAGTCTGACACTGTTTCCACTCTTTCCCCATCTATTTCCCATAAAGTGGTGGGACTGGATGCCATGATCTTTGTTTTCTGAATGTTGAGCTTTAAGCCAACTTTTTCACTCTCCACTTTCACTTTCATCAAGAGGCTTTTTAGTTCCTCTTCACTTTCTGCCATAAGGGTGGTGTCATCTGCATATCTGAGGTTATTGACATTTCTCCCAGCAATCTTGACTCCAGCTTGTGTTTCTTCCAGTCCAGCGTTTCTCATGATGTACTCTGCATATAAGTTAAATAAACAGGGTGACAATATACAGCCTTGACATACTCCTTTTCCTGTTTGGAACCAGTCTGTTGTTCCATGTCCAGTTCTAACTGTTGCTTCCTGACCTGCATACAAATTTCTCAAGAGGCAGATCAGGTGGTCTCGTATTCCCATCTCTGTCAGAATTTTCCACAGTTTATTGTGATCCACACAGTCAAAGGCTTTGGCATAGTCAAGAAAGCAGAAATAGATGCTTTTCTGGTACTCTCTTGCTTTTTCCATGATCCAGTGGATGTTGGCAATTTGATCTCTGGTTCCTTTGCCTTTTCTAAAACCAGCTTGAACATCAGGAAGTTCATGGTTCACATATTGCTGAAGCCTGGCTTGGAGAATTTTGAGTATTACTTTACTAGCGGGTGAGATGAGTGTAATTGTGTGGTAGTCTGAGCATTCATTGGCATTGCCTTTCTTTGGAATTGGAATGAAAACTGACCTTTTCCAGTCCTGTGGCCACTGCTGAGTTTTCCAAATTTGCTGGCATACTGAGTGCAGCACTTTAACAGCATCATCTTTTAGAATTTGGAATAGCTCAACTGGAATTCCATCACCTCCACTAGCTTTGTTCGTAGTGATGCTTTCTAAGGCCCACTTGACTTCACGTTCCAGGATGTCTGGCTCTAGGTCAGTGATCACACCATCGTGATTATCTGGGTTGTGAAGATCTTTTTTGTACAGTTCTTCTGTGTATTCTTGCCATCTCTTCTTGATATCTTCTGCTTCTGTTAGGTCCATACCATTTCTGTCCTTTATCGAGCTCATCTTTGCATGAAATGTTCCTTTGGTATCTCTGATTTTCTTGAAGAGATCCCTAGTCTTTCCCATTCTGTTGTTTTCCTCTATTTCTTTGCATTGGTGGCTGAAGAAGGCTTTCTTATCTCTTCTTGCTATTCTTTGGAACTCTGCATTCAGATGCTTATATCTTTCCTTTTCTCCTTTGCTTTTTGCTTCTCTTCTTTTCACAGCTATTTGTAAGGCCTCCCCAGACAGCCATTTTGTTTTTTTGCATTTCTTTTCTATGGGAATGGTTATACTACTTAATACTACCAAAAAGAAATAACTCTATCTGCCTAAGAATTTGGCTTTTATGAAAATATATTGTCATCAAAAAGACTTCATTAACATAACCTACGACTCTTTGCTTCTTGGTGTTATTTTTAAAACCTTAAATCCCCAGTCATCTACTCTGGTAATTTCTTTAAGGAGCACAGTTCACGCACTAACAAGGAATGTATAAATTCATAACATTTCCTTATGTTTAGAATTAGTGATCCATGGCATTGAGGCTGTTTTATTTAGCCTTAGCAAACAGTGAGTGATGAATAGAGCTACTGATAACAGTCTGTTTTATTCCACAAAATTTGTAAACCCTGAGATCTGAAGTATAAATTGTAATTAGGATAAAAGGAATTATTTTCTAATAATTATAAGAGCAGCAGCTTAAAAATATTCAGGAACTCTATTTCTTGAAAAGATAAGAAAAGGCCCAGAAGCATTTCTAAATTTAAATTTAATAATCGGTTACCTATATAATTATACTTAGTAAACCCAAAATATATGAATAAAAGTCAATATCGCATTTCAATCCCATTTCACAGTGATCATTGCTCACTAATACCATCTTTTGAGATTAAGAAAAAAAAAATCAAAACTTTCTCAGTGTGCAGTTACAGCTAGGAATGACTGTGAAGAAGCACTAGTTCTAAAGCAGTCAATCTATGTATTCTGTCATGGGATGACAATCCAGATTCCATGATTCATAGTAGGAGCCACAGTGGAAAGCAGAAAACAGACACATCTCTGTTCATGCTTTCATTAAGCATTCGCTCATTGTTAATTTGCTTCAATTTGAGCATCAGACAAACCTTAAGTAAAATTTGCACATGTGGTAACATCTTCCACTTATGGTACAATAATATTTCCTGGACTCCTTGAAAGCATGGTCAATTATAATTACTGTATTAATTTTACTATGCTTCTTTGCTGATATGAAAGGGTATATGACTTTCTTGTAAGACTATGGTGCAAAGATTACATAAACAAACATGAAGCACCTTGAAAATCTAGTTTATTCCACCTTTACCACATCCTCAGTGTTAAATATCCCTAATCCTCAAAATGTGGAGACTGTGACCTCATTGAACATGAGGAAATGTGGCATTCTTATTTGTAGGCTCAGAAATAAGCACTGCCTACCCTCTCTTATTGCCCATTTAGATTATCTTCCTCATCTGAACTCACACAAGGGCAAAGAGAGTTTTGCTCAAACTTTGGGGAAGCAACTGAAAAACTCTCGAAGCAATTTCAGAATTTAGCTTGCAGAGAGAAAACGCTTCTCTATAGTGACAAAATTTAAGAGAACACTACAGCAAATGTATGACTGCCACATTCTCTGGTTCTATTTCACTGCCAAACAGCTAGAAGGATAGAAATATAAACACTCTGCATAAATATGTGTTAATATCTGCCAACTAATTTTCAAAATGAAATACAGGCATGCTCTGGAGAACTTCTTCCAAGTAAACATCTTCCTAGTAGAAGGCGTTTTAGTATTCCAGAACATTCTTACATCTTAAAAAATGTTACTCAGCTAGCATATAGGAACATTTTGTATTTTTGTTACCAAAATTCAGTACAATATTTATCACAAATTATTGTGGTAAAACCTCAAGTTAAATTCCAAGCACCATTAGTCAAAAGACACAATTATATCTAGACATTTTAAAAGATCACTGAGTGCCTAAATCAGTATGTGTCTCACTCAGATATTAGTGAGTCTGAGGCATCACAGTCTCATAATCAGGGAAAACAATTATCATGTGCTCATCTTGAATGTATTTCTACAGGGCCTTTCTCACATAACCCTGTTTTAGCTTAGTGTTTCATGGGTCCCAAAAAAGAGAAGGTCCTAAACAAAACTGTAAGAAGGAAGCAAAAGAAGAAAAAAATAACACACAATTAATTGGTGATCAGAAAATAATATTTTAAGAATTTTATGCTTTAAGGTAACAGTTTGCTACTTATACATAAGCAATAGTGTCTTGTGTTTTAGCTATATTTTATGTTGATTGGAGGCTTGAGTTGATGTTTAAATGTATTATATTTTTCCCTACATAAAATAAAGGGAAACAGACTTTCTGTTAGAGTCTCAATGCAGAATATCTGAGTTCTAAGAATGGATATTTCTCAAGATCTAGAAATACCTAGATTATAAATATAGAGATTATGTATATAAACATATATTTATGTAAATATAGATTATTACATTTATTAATAATATTATTATATTAATAAATATAGAGATTATTACTAAGTCATGTATTATTTGACTTTTATTTCTATCAAATGAATATTTATTACAGATTTTGAAGTATTATTAATAATATTAACAATAATATTATTATATTAATAAATATAGAGATTATTACTAAGTCATGTATTATTTGACTTTTATTTCTATCAAATGAATATTTATTAAAGATTTTGAAGTTTATTTCAAAGCAAATTTAAGTCATTTTAAATTGTCAAGTCATAGGTTTTATACTCAACATGATAATGAAATGACTGTAAATAATCTCATAAAAGTATATAGTAATCTCCACTAGTGATGGAAGAAAATTAACTTAGAATTTGAGTAATAATACAACTAATTTCTTTTTTATATTCCAGCTTTAAATTTAAAAATTGAACTAGTAATTTATGATAAAGTTTTAGTATACATCATATCTATTTATATTTTATTTATTACATTAGAGGTAATTTAGCACTTCATTCAGTCTTTGGGATGGCAGTATATTTAGTCAATGTCTGCCAATTATGTCAGTTGAAATAACATGACATAGCAGATCTCGCGGGGCTCAACACACCAGCTGCCTTATTTTCTAGCAGATTAGGCAAGTTCCATTATTTCTCAATTAAAATGATTCATATAATAATAAAGACTAATCCATAGAGTCGTTTTGTCTGAATGTGTAAAACAGTCCATATAATAAGGGTTAGTTATTATTTCAAATTGCTGGCTGCCCATGGCAACCCACTCCAGTATTCTTGCCTAGAGAATCCCAGGGACAGGGGAGCCTGGTGGGCTGCTGTCTATGGGGTAGCACAGAGTCGGACACGACTGAGGTGACTTAGCAGCAGCAGCAGCAAGTGAATAATATATTTTAGTTCGGACTTTGTAAATATAGTTTTCCTTGCATGTGCAATGCATATGATAATATAACTTATCTTACATTGCTGTGAGGATTAAATATACAAATTGATATTTAAGTTTTTAACATAAAATCTAGAAAAGAGTAAATCCTTAATAAATGTGATATTTTAATTTTATTAATATCATTGCGAAATCCAGTGTACTCAATTTTTCACTCTCATACAGATTTCTACAGCTATTCGTACTCAGAAATAAGCCATGAAGGCTTTTTCTATGTGAGAATAAACCATGCCCAGGGTTAGATTCTGACACAGAAATGTCACAGTCTTTACTGAATAACACACCACAACCCACAGGGACAAGGAAATGCTATACAGATAAGACCACTTAAAACCAAAAAACAACCAGGAAAAAAAAAAAAGTATGACAAAACAAAGCAGGTATATAGCCATAAGAGTAAACTTTTAAGTACACGGAACAATTATCATCATTGTTTTTCAATCTCTCTAATTCACACGTTAAATATATTTCCCTCAGAGCACAAGTGTTCTGCTCTTGTCTCAAGAAAATAACAATCCTTTTCCCCCAAACGCATCATTTTGACCCAAAATGCGAATATCTCCAGGTTACATTTTCAGAGATGGCATAAGAAGGAGTCATTTATCCTACTGTTGATAAAGAGATTCATTGTAAAGCTCATTTTTCTGTCGATACCCAGTGACAGTCATTTTGCTGAGACATGATGACAGGTGTCAGTTGACACCTACAGAATTATAACTGAAGTTCTGCCTGTATTATACCTGCTATGGGTATCAAATGAAATCTTATGGTATGAAAGCCTAGCACTAGATTATCTCAGCTTTTTAGTAAATAGAATTCATAAGGTACTTTGAGTTGTAAATTTTTATTATTACTAATTTTGCACTGCACTTAATCTTTAGTTTAGAAAGCAGATCATATCGAAAGGAAACTAGGTAATAGATATGGGACAGAAGAATGAATATGTCTGTCCCATCTCTGCTCTAAATGTGTGACCCTGAATATAACGGGGCTCTTTGTGCTTATTCACTCCATAGATAGCTTTTTCTTCTATAGAATTAAGGCATCTGGGTAAATGAACAATTAAGTCCTTTTTAATTTGAGCATTTTATTTTGGTGAAGCAGGGTATCAGAGAACAGTCAGCATGATTCAACTTTAATTGGTGAGTATTAGATGCACACTACATGCCAAGCATTATCCTAAAATCTGGAGATGCAAACAGGTAGAATGGGCAACAGAAAAATAAAAACTACATTGCAAGCTCTGTGAGTATGTGCACCATGCTGGATGGAACTAAGCATTCCCTGGGCCCTGCACAGGGTTGCTAGTGTCGTTTAGCCTGTGTGAAATTAATACTTTTTGGATGAACAAATGAATGAATATGGTTTATTATGTTTACTTCTAATGTTTTGACATACCTGAAGAATTCCCTAAGTTGTCAAGTAAAGCAGTTTTACGAGAAATTATTAGAGGTGAAGCAATGTATGGAACAGATCTTTGGCCATGACTTTTCAGAACAACTGCAAAGTAAAAACCCTATTTTCCAATAGCAGAAATCTCTTTGGAAAGAGAGGCTGTTGACAGAACTGAGATGGTAGCTTTTATGAGTACATAGCAGAGAATTTTTACAACGAAGAGGTTTAGCTACCCTTCTTAATTTTTAGCCATACCTCATGTCTTTAAGATCAATACCATTAGCCCAATGATTCCTTATGCTATATAAACACATATAATTCTTATTTTTTTAAAAAATTAATCACTTGTTAAATGTGCCAACATATTTATCATTAACATTATTATACTTTTTAATATTAAATTTGCTACAAAGAATATTTCTATTTCTCCACTATCACATATGAATAAAACACTGTGAGATAGAGGAGATATTTTATACATTTTTTGAGACTTGGATTTAAATCCTGAAAAATATCCTTAATGAAATCATTCATAAAAGTCCTGGTTTACAATTCCTCAAAACTTGTTAAAAACAAAACCTCCAAGATCAAAGTTTTTAAAAAGAAATAAGGAGACAGACTTAAAGAACAAACTTTTAGATGCAGTGGGGAAGGAGAGGGAAGGATGATTTTGGAGAATAGCACTGAAACATATACATTACCATATGTAAAACAGATAGCCAGTGGGAGCTTGTTGTGTGAAGCAGGGAGTGCGTACTTGTGTGCTTATTTGCTTCAGTCATGTCCAGTTCTTTGCGACCACATAGATTACATCCCGCCAGGCTCCTCTGTCCATGGATTCTCTAGGCAGAATACTGGAATGGGTTGTTATGCTCTCCTCTGGAGGATCTTTCCAACCCAGTGATCAAACCCTTATCTCCTGCATCTCCTGCGTGGCAGGCGGATTCCTTACCCACTGAGCAACCTGGGAGGCAGGGAGCCCAAGGCCAAAGCCAGTGCTCTGTGACAACCTAGAGGGCTGGGACAGGGAAGGAGGTGGGAGGGCGGTTCAAGAGAGAGGGGACATGTGTATTCATATGTCTGATTCATGTCGATGTATGTCCAAAACCACCACAATGTTGTAATTATCCTCTAATTAAAAATAAATAAAAGTAAAGAACAGTATTCATTACCACACACAATATTTTCTTTCTGTTAATTTTCCATTTGCTAAATAGTTTCAGTCAGTAAACAGGTCTGATCTTGATTTTTCCTTTTCTAAAACATCTATGTCATATTAGGAATTAACAAGAGCTATGTGGAAAATATGCTCGCCAACAAGTTTACACATTGGTTACATCAGTAACAATTCCCAAAATACACCAAAAAAGGAGTCATTAAAGTCTCAGAATTTTTCAGAATGTTCTAATTTTCTTCTCTGGAACAAAAGCAATCTCATAAACTTTTTTTTCAATTTCTGTCTTTCATGGGTGCTTGAAGAACTTGACTCTTAACATCGATAAGGTTGTTACCTGTTTGGTGCTGGTGTTTTTCCATGTAAGATTCTCAAATCCAAAGTCACTTGTGCTGATTGCCCTGTGTGAATTCGGCTCAAACTGTGAATTTAACACAGAAGCAGCAGTTGTCACCCTGTGGGGCTGAACAGGACAAATTCCTTGTCTGTAGTACAGGTCAGCACTGTCAGTGAAGCTTTGAGACAGTCTCATGATTCATCTGAAAGCTGTCAGAGAAGCACACTAAGTCCCGGACCAAAAGCCTCAGGCAATTATTTGTGCTTGGTTCAGCAGGCCAAACACAGTCTTGCGCTTGAGGCTCTTCCCAGGGCACAGGACATTTAAAGAGATTTTTGAATCTTGCAGAAATTTATAGCCCAGAGGGGTTAAGTCATTATATATTCAACTCACTTATACTGGAAAAGAAAAACTTGCAGCTAAGAAAGGGTTAGTATTAGCTCAAGGTCACATATAAGAACCCCTGAGTAGAATCTTAATTCCTAACTCCTCATTTCAAAATGCCTTGTGATAGGGCCCCATTTAGAGAAGTTTATTTTTATGGAGATGATGGAACATATGAGTATAGTTTCTATGCAGAGAATCCATAAAATAACAAAAGAATCATAAACTCCACTTAACTTCTCTTCCATTTTCAAAATTCTCTGTAGGGCACCTAACATAAACACATTTTTGCTAAATGAGGATTTCATATACTATGTAGATCATGCCAGTGGACCATGGAACATCTGTACTCCCTTCTGCTGGAGGAATAAATTCATTAGTAATAGGATAACAGTTGCTGAAGGAAAAACACTCAAAAACTGCACTTCACATGTGTTTTAGTCCGT
Source organism: Bos taurus (assembly GCF_002263795.3). NCBI lineage: Eukaryota > Metazoa > Chordata > Mammalia > Artiodactyla > Bovidae > Bos > Bos taurus. The sequence goes on along the minus strand of NC_037333.1, from coordinate 46,954,061 downwards.
TCTGGCTGCTATACACATATTTATTTCTCACAGTTTTGGAGACAGTGAAGTCCAAGACCAGGTTACCCACAGATTTGGTGTCTAGTGCAGAGGTTGAAGACCTGTCTGAGGTTTCTTTTCTAAAGGCACTAATCCCATTCACAAAAGTGCCACCTCTTGAACCTGATCACTGATCACAGGCCCCTGCCTCCAAATACTATCACATTGGGGTTTAGGATTTCAACATATGAATTTGAGGGGGACATAAACAGTCAGTCAGTAACCTCAGATATGCAGATGACACCACCCTTATGGCAGGAAGTGAAGAGGAACTAAAAAGCCTCTTGATGAAAGTGAAAGTGGAGAGTGAAAAAGTTGGCTTAAAGCTCAACATTCAGAAAATGAAGATCATGGCACTGGTCCCATCACTTCATGGGAAATAGATGGGGAAACAGTGGAAACAGTGTCAGACTTCATTTTGGGGGGCTCCAAAATCACTTCAGGTGGTGACCGCAGCCATGAAATTAAAAGATGCTTACTCCTTGGAAGAAAAGTTACGACCAACCTAGATAGCATATTCAAAAGCAGAGACATTACTTTGCCAACAAAGGTCTGTCTAGTCAAGGCTATGGTTTTTCAGTGGTCATGTATGGATGTGAGAGTTGGACTGTGAAGAAGGCTGAGCGCCAAAGAATTGATGCTTTTGAACTGTGGTGTTGGAGAAGACTCTTGAGAGTCCCTTGGACTGCAAGGAGATCCAACCAGTCCATTCTGAAGGAGATCAGCCCTGGGATTTCTTTGGAAGGAATGATGTTGAAGCTGAAACTCCAGTACTTTGGCCACCTCATGTGAAGAGTTGACTCATTGGAAAAGACTGTGATGCTGGGAGGGATTGAGGGCAGGAGGAGAAGGGGATGACAGAGGATGAGATGGCTGGATGGCATCACTGACTCGATGGATGTGAGTCTGAGTGAACTCCGGGAGTTGGTGATGGACAGGTAGGCCTGGCGTGCTGTGATTCATGGGGTCGCAAAGAGTCGGACATGACTGAGTGACTGAACTGAACTGAACTGAAACAGTCAGTCTATATAAAGGTACATCTTCACGGTTATATGGGCTTCTCTGGTCTCTCAGATGTTGAAGAATCCACCTGCAATGCAGGAGACCCGGGTTTGATCGATGTGTTGGGAAGATCCCCAGGAGAAGGGAACGGTTACCCACTCCCATATTGTTGCCTGGAGAAATCCCATGGACCAAGGAGCCTGGTGACCTACAGTCCATGGGATCACAAAGATTTAGACATGACTGAACAAATTTCATTTCACTTCATGGTTATATAGAGCTCACGGGAAAAGAATGGAGAACCATGTAGAAAATCTCTTTTATGACAGAATCAGTGTCTTTACAGTATGTCTATTGTTGGCAAACAGCTGAGTGATCAGCACCACAATGCCAGAAGATCTTGTGCAAATATAAATTTCAAATACAAGAAAATTAATTTAAAAAAGAATAACTAAAGTCTTCCCCAAGAAGAGGGAATGGGGATGATCGTGACCTGACATTTATACTTACACTACATACCCCTCAAATGCCATACTCCATTCACCCTGAATTTATAGTTCATCAAAAATTCTCATTCTTATAGGTCTTAGAACATGTGATTCCCTCTTTGTGTGTATTCTTCCCTGCTTTGCAGCCTTCTTCTAACTTTTATTCATCTTTCCAAAAGCAGATCAGATTTTGTCTCCTTTAAGTAGAGTAACCATATGTCATTCAAAGTAAGACAATCTAAATCAGGAGGGACATGTTGCTAATGATTACATAATAACTTTTAACTAGGACTGTCCCAGCTGGCACAGTGGTAAAGAATTTACCTGCCAGTGCAGTAGACACACGGAGAAGGCAATGGCACCCCACTCCAGTATTCTTGCCTGGAAAATCCCATGGATGGAGGAGCCTGGTGGGCTGCAGTCCACCGGGTCGCTAAGAGTCGGATATGACTGAGCGACTGCACTTTCACTTTTCACTTTCATGCATTGGAGAAGGCAATGGCAACCCACTCCAGTGTTCTTGCCTGGAGAATCCCAGGGATGGGGGAGCCTGGTGGGCTGCCATCTATGGGGTCGCACAGAGTTGGACACGACTGAAGCAACTTAGCAGCAGCAGCAGTAGACACAAGAAACATGGGCTCAAATAGGGGTTGGGAAGATCCCTTGGAAGAGGAAATAGCAAACCACTCCAGGATTCTTGCCTGGAAAATTCCATGGACAGGAGAGCCTGGAGTCTTCAGTCCATGAGGTCACAAAGAGTAGGACAACTGAGCAGCACACATCCCAGGCAAACTGGAAAGTGAAGGCACCATTGTCTATTTTCCTTCACAGCACAATAGATTACAGGTAAGAAGTATAACTACCTCAGTTCTTCTTGCAATAGTCTTCTCAATGAATAAACCTTTCAAATTACTGTACTTTAATTGTCCATTATTTATTCTAGTTTTATACAGATGTGCTTAAGGTGAGAGAATTTAAATTAAAAAAAAAAAAAAACCTATAGTTTTTCATTTCCAGAATAAAAAAGGTAGCTTACTTTCAGTTTCCCTGTACATTCATCAAAATTTAGAATTAAACAAGAGCAATGTTAAGGCCTGTGTAAATGGAAAAGGGCTCACATTATCAGTAAAAATCAATGAAAATTAAAAACATAACATGTATAATGTATCTTTTTTCTGAATTGGTTCTTCAATATCAGTCCTAGATACTAAGATATATGATCAAAAGAATTATTTCATCTAAAATTGATTAAGTTCTATTTAAAACTTCAAAAAGAGTTCTTCAGTGTCTTTAGCTAAAGGAAATGATGCTTGGTAGGTAACATAAAGGAGACTCAACCAGCCACTGGAACAACACACATACATTATTTGCCAGTAAATTGAAGTATTCATGAGATAATTAAGGTCATATTTCCCTTACCTTCCAGTTCATCTATTAATCTTTAACTAATGTGTTATGACTCTAACAATTATGATATCTGAAGCTTCAATTTTCATCTTCCCATGGAAGATGACATTTTTTTAAAAAAATAGTACAAGTACCATATAATTCCTATAGCAAATAAGAAAAATATTTCCATCACATCCATGAGCAAACATTTCTAGATTTATAAAATATACTTCATAGTCTAACATTAAAACTATCTGATAATGGAAGAATCTTGTCTCTTCAATCACTGCTGCTGCTACTGCTAAGTCGCTTCAGTCATGTCCGACTCCGTGCGACCCCACAGACGGCAACCCATCAGGCTCCCCCATCCCTGGGATTCTCCAGGCAAGAACACTGGAATGGGTTGCCATTGCCTTCTCCAATGTATGAAAGTGAAAACTCAAAGTGCAGTCACTCATTCGTATCCGACTCTTAGCGACCCCATGGACTGTAGCCCACCAGGCTCCTTCATCCATGGGATTTTCTAGGCAAGAGTACTGGAGTTGGGTGCTATTGCCTTCTCTAGATTTCTTTAAATGATGGATATAATTTCATTAGGTTGAATGAAAATCAGATTATTTTATATTATGGGTAGTTATTTCATAGCAAATTATCAAAATAACCTGCAATAACAATATGAAAATAATTGGAGCCCTTATTTATTGAGTACTTACTATGAGCTCTATTTGTCTTATTTTTTTTTAATCCCTATGTTGTAATAATATTCCAATTTCCCAGATGAAGAGATTAAAGCCTAGAAGAACTAAATAATCTTGCCAAAATTTTACCTAACTGGTAAGTAAATAAAATTCTATAAAATAATAGCATTTATAATAATAATAAATTGTTGGTCACAATTTGTATAATGTTTTCTATCAGCTAGCCATAACCAATCTATACTTACAAAATGTACTTTAATGTAAAGAGTATAGTCTTAATTATCCTAATAAGAAAACTGAGGTTTAGAGAAATCTAACATGAATGTACCTCATTCCATAGTTTATCAGGCACTCTATCTATCAGATCTAGGCCCTTAAATCTATTTCTCACTTCCACTGTATAATCATAAGGGATTTGATTTAGGTCATACCTGAATGGTCTAGTGGTTTTCCCTACTTTCTTCAATTTCAGTCTGAATTTGGTAATAAGGAGTTCATGATCTGAGCCACAGTCAGCTCCTGGTCTTGTTTTTCTTGATTGTATAGAGCTTCTCCATCATTGGCTACAAAGAATATAATCAATCTGACTTTGGTGTTGACCATCTGGTGATGTCCATGTATAGAGTCTTCTCTTGTGTTGTTGGAAGAGGGTGTTTGCTATGACCAGTGCATTCTCTTGGCAAAACTCCATCAGTCTTTGCCCTGCTTCATTCCGTATTCCAAGGCCAAATTTGCCTGTTACTCCAGGTGTTTCTTGACTTCCTACTTTTGCATTCCAGTCCCCTATAATGAAAAGGACATCTTCTTTTGAGTGTTAGTTCTAAAAGGTCTTGTAGGTCTTCATAGAACCGTTCAACTTCAGCTTCTTCAGCGTTACTGGTTGGGGCATAGACTTGGATTACTCTGATATTGAATGGTTTGCCTTGGAAACAAACAGAGATCATTCTGTTGTTTTTGAGACTGCATCCAAGTACTGCATTTTGGACACTTTTGTTGACCATGATGGCTACTCCATTTCTTCTGAGGGGTTCCTGTCTGCAGTAGTAGATATAATGGTCATCTGAGTTAAATTCACCCATTCCAGTCCATTTCAGTTCGCTGATTCCTAGAATGTCGACATTCACTCTTGCCATCTCTTGTTTGGCCACTTCCAATTTGCCTTGATTCATGGACCTGACATTCCAGGTTCCTATGCAATATTGCTCTTTACAGCATCAGACCTTCTGTTTTATTGACTATGCCAAAGCCTTTGACTGTGTGGATCACAATATACTGTGGAAAATTCTGAAAGAGATGGGAATACCAGACCACCTGACCTGCCTCTTGAGAAATCTGCATGCAGGTCAGGAAGCAACAGTTAGAACTGGACATGGAACAACAGACTGGTTCCAAATAGGAAAAGGAGTATGTCAAGGCTGTATATTGTCACCCTGCTTATTTAACTTATACGCAGAGTACATCATGAGAAATGTTGGGCTGGAAGAAGCACAAGCTGGAATCAAGATTGCCAGGAGAAATGTCAATAACCTCCAATATGCAGATGACACCACCCTTATGGCAGAAAGTGAAGAGGAACTCAAAAGCCTCTTGATGAAAGTGAAAGTGGAGAGTGAAAAAGTTGGCTTAAAGCTCAACATTCAGAAAATGAAGATCATGGCATCTGGTCCCATCACTTCATGGGAAATAGATGGGGAAACAGTGGAAACAGTGTCAGACCTTAATTTTAGGGGCTCCAAAATCACTACAGATGGTGACTGCAGCCATGAAATTAAAAGACACTTACTCCTTGGAAGAAAAGTTATGACCAACCTAGATAGCATACTTGAAAAGCAGAGACATTACTTTGCCAACAAAGGTCCATCTAGTCAAGGCTATTGTTTTTCTTGTGGTCATGTATGGATATAAGAGTTGGACTGTGAAGAAGGCTGAGTGCCACAGAATTGATGCTTTGAACTGTGGTGTTGGAGAAGACTCTTGAGAGTCCCTTGGACTGCAAGGAGATCCAACCAGTCCATTCTAAAGGAGATCAGTCCTGCGATTTCTTTGGAAGGAATGATGCTAAAGCTGAAACTCCAGTATTTTGGCCACCTGATGTGAAGAGTTGACTCATTGGAAAAGACTGTGATGCTGGGAGGGATTGGGGGCAGGATGAGAAGGGGACCACAGAGGATGAGATGGCTGGACGGCATCACTGACTCGATGGACGTGAGTCTGAGTGAACTCCAGGAGTTGGTGATGGACAGGGAGGCCTGGCGTGTTGCAGTTCACGGGGTCACAAAGAGTCGGACATGACTGAGTGACTGAACTGAACTGAAAGTGAATGTAAGTGAATAATCATAATAACAGGAGAACCATGATGATTATTATAAGCTTGAACAATTTGCATGGGCCAGATTCTGTTTTAGATGCTGTCATTTCATCATATCATCATGATGCTGATGATCACATTAGAAAACCTCACCATAAAAGGTCAATATGTTGTTCAAGAGAGTAATTAACAATGGTTAAAAAGTTTCAGGTTTTCAGTTAAATTCACAGATTTCATTTAAGGTTTGTAGAAGGCAATGGCACCCCACTCCAGTACTCTTGCCTTGAAAATCCCATGGACAGAGGAGCCTGGTAGGCTGTAGTCCATGGGGTCACTAAGAGTAGGACATGGCTGAGTAACTTCACTTTCACTTTTCACTTTCATGCATTGGAGAAGGAAAAGGCAACCCACTCCAGTGTTCTTGCTTGGAGAATCCCAGGAACAGAGGAGCCTGGTAGGCTGCTGTCTATGGGGTCACACAGAGTTGGACACAACTGGAGCAACTTAGCAGCAGCAGCAGCAGTAGTATAATACCTGCCACTAATTATCCAAGGTCCAAACTAGTTCAAGTGGCTATTAGTATAATGGAACATCATTTGGCTGCCTCTTTCACCTTGAGTATTTATGTGAAGATCACTGAAATAAGAAAGCGTACTGTTAGACCTAGGGGACTTTTTCATGGAGTCTATTCACAGACATACTTATTCGTCAAAACTTCTTGTCAGTCCCAGAAGGAAAACTCAGAAACAAATTGATCTATTTGTCAATTAATGTATTTGGTCCTTAGTACATCTACAAAATTATTTAGACTAAACTGGGTTGAGAGATGTTCTTGCCCATAAATTTTATTCATAAAGAATGTAATAAATGAGGAAACTGTACTTACAGGCTTTTATGTAACAATATATTATCCATAATGGTTGCCCAGTAGAAAAGTCTCAGTGTACAGGTGGTTCAAGCTGACCACTAAACTATCTCAAAGATGGTTACCAACAAGCAAAGAGAACATGAGAGAGCAAGAGAATCCTCAGAGAAAATTTCTATAGAGAAAATGGATTAGCATTACTTAGTAATACTTAATGAATGAAAAATGAAAACATTTCATCAAATGAAAGAAATAGTTTTTCTCTTCTTATGAAGATACCAATAATCTTAGATCCCTCTATGAATCAGAATACCACACTGCACATGATCAGAATCTTCATAAGTATACACAGATCTTTTGAATAAATGCACCATTCATTGACTCCACAAATGCTTATTGAATATACAAATAGTGGCAGATATTACTGTATATAATCAAATATAACCCTTAACTACCTTCAGGTGTTAAGTTTGTAAAGGATGCCAAAATGATGTAGAACACTATTTTTCAAGAGGAAGAGGCAAAATGACAAACAAATGAAAGAGATCAACCAATGGAAAGAGGCAGACTGGCCAAGATTTCATGTTTGGAATTTACTGCCTTTAATGTCTCTCTTCTACACTACAACCCATTGAGGACAAACTCAAAGTCAAAACTGTCATTTTATCCTTCAGTAAATCTCTATACAAAGTTTTACTCACGCAAGACACCCTACATATCTACTGAATAGCGGCATAAACTCGAAAGTAACTCTGACTTGCATGCAAATACAACGGCTTTGCTAGAAACACAGTCTTCCAACATATATGACAAACGCTTCAGCACAGTTCTACGTGTATAAATAGAAAAATGCTCCACAATCAGAAAAAGCATTCCTTACTAGCTTCACAAGAAAATGATGATTAAATTGACTCCTGCCTAACCTATCTATATCTATTCTTCAGATTGGGAAATGTTGAATAACACTGCTACAAGCCCTCACACACTATGTGTTTTTTTTTAAATCAAGTACAAGGCTTACTCTGACTTTTAAAAAAAAAAAAATTAGAAGTTACATGGTAAAATCAGTTCTATTTTACAAAAAGTAGCAAATATCAAATGAAATTGGCAAATATAAAAATATATTGGCAATTTTAAAGGTTGAAATTTGATAAAAGTAAACAATATTTGATATTTGCAAGCAATTGTATTTGATTTCTCTACTACTGTAGTACAATCTTATAGTCTTTGAAACATCACTTTGATAAATGTAATAAAGGGAAAAAGTAAACTGAAAAGGAAAAAAATACAGTAAAATACACATACATAAGAATATTTCATTGTATGGGGAGGGAGGAGGGAGGAGGGTTCAGGATGGGGTACACATGTATACCTGTGGCAGATTCATTTTGATATTTGGCAAAACTAATACAATTATGTAAAGTTTAAAAATAAAATAAAATTTTTAAAAAAGAATATTTCATTATATGATTAAAATAATTTTTAAGGAAAATGGTGAAATAATATCTGCAGATATTAAAATAATGTGTATCACAGAAATATTAAAAGTCAGCAATACTATATAATAGAAAGTTATTAGAGATGCACACACATATGTAAATGAAAGGAGGCAGCTTTCATACAAGTGTGTATGGGTGTGTTTGTGTGAGTACCCAAGTACAATGGGAAAAGACGTAAGACAGACTCATAGCCACTTCCCCATGACGTCAACTTTCACTTCATAGGCTGCCATTAGGAAAACCTAGTACCGTAAGTGGAGAAGGAAAATGGCAACCCACTCCAGTGTTCTTGCCTGGAGAATCCCAGGGACGGGGGAGCCTGGTGGGCTGCCGTCTCTGGGGTCGCACAGAGTCGGACACGACTGAAGTGACTTAGCAGCAGCAGTGCCATAAGGCTTGAGCTCCTGCATTCTCAATAGTAAACAATGTAAGTTTCAATAAAGATGAGAACTAAAGTGTGAGGTGTTTCTCAATTTTCATGACTTATTCAATGTCTTAAGATTTATTTCATACCTTACAATTTATAATATTCCTATAGAGAATAGAAGATAGTGAATTCCCAATGACACAAAGGAAAAAGAAATTGTTCTTATTCTATATAATCATTACTGATTATGTGTGGAGTAAAAGTGGGAAACACAGAATGTGAGAGGAAGAAAAGGAGTGATCCAGTTGGGTCTACAAATCTTGACAGAGGTTGAGCACATTGTAATTATTCCCTTCCAAAACAGCATATGCCTTTACTACCTGAGGGACAAGGAACAATTCATGAAAAAGGTGCAGTATGGTAGAATCCAGCTCATGCTTTACATAGATTATTCTTGCTTCAGTGATGAGAACTGAATGTAGGGGCAAGGGTAGAAACAAGTTGACCAATTAGGTCATTTCTGCAATCATCTCACTAAGAGATGGTGGTTTGGATTAGGCACCAGCAATGAAAGGGATGAGAATTACTCAAGAGAATGAGCTGGTTGGATATGACCTGACCTGTGAGTGGAGTAGGTTAGTTTCGGAAAAGAAATCAAGTGTTGAGTTTTGGACATGATTTTGAAATACTCGATTTGATATATGAGTTAGAATCTGGGATGTACATTTACACTGACTTGGAGAGAAAAAATACGCTAAAATTAAAGATTCTAGTACAAACTTCCAGTTACAAAATAATTAAACCATCAATAGGGATATAATGTATAGTGATTGTGTGGCTTCCCTGATAGCTCAGTTGGTAAATGACTCACCTGCCATGCAGGAGACCCCAGTTGGATTCCTGGGTTGGGAAGATCCACTGCAGAAGGGATAGGTTACCCACTCCAGTATTCTTGGGCTTCCCTTGTGACTCAGCTGGTAAAGAATCCGCCTGCATTGTAGGAGACCTGGGTTTGATCCATGGGTTAGGAAGATTCCCTGAAGAAAGGAAAGGCTACCCACCCCAGTATTCTGGCCTGGAGAATTCCATGGACTGTATAGTTCATGGGGTCTCACAGAGTTGGACACTACTGAGCAACTTTCACTTTCTTTCATAGTGATTATAGTTAATTATGGTGGTTTAGTCACTAAGTCGTTTTCAACTCTTGCAACCCCATGGACTTCCAGGCTCCTCTGTCCGTTCTCCAGACAAGAATACTGGAGTGGGTTGCCATTTCCTCCTCCAGGGGATCTTCCCAACCCAGCATCGAACCCCAGTCTCCTGCCTTGAAGGCCAACTCTTTACTGACTGAGCTATGAGGGTAGTCCACTTTATGTAGTGCTGTAATATCAAATTTTGTTTTAATCACAAAAATGTCTGTTTTACTTATTCCATTCTAAATAACCATCCAAAAATTTTTTTTAATTCATTTGTGGTAATTCCATGTTTTAAAAGAAAAAAAAAAAATTTACATCATTGAAATAATAGCTAGACCTTTTTTTGTCTTTTTTTCCCAAGTTTTTTGTTGATATTCTTAATTGCTCTTATTAGCATCTGTAAGGCCCATTGAGAAGGCTTCAGTGAAGGTTCCTAAATTGGTTTTTCTCATTCAAAAAAGTTCTTAGGTTAATTTGCCTTTTGTTTAGGTACCAACAAAACAGTTACTTACAGTGAGAGTGCTCTATACCGTATTGCATATTTGAAGGACTTCCCTGGTGGCTCAGTTGGTAAAGAATTCACATGCAGTGTGGGAGACCTGGATTAGATCCCTGGGTTGGGAAACCCACTGGAGTGGCATAGCAACCCACTCCAGTATTCTTGTCTGGAGAATTCCTCATGGACAGAGGAGCCTGGTGGGCTGCAGTCCACGGGGTTGGGTGACTGAGCAACCGAGCACTGCATACAATGTATAGTGATTGTGTGGCTTCCCTGATAGCTCAGTTGGTAAAGGACTCACCTGCCATGCAGGAGACCTGAAATCTCTCTTAAAGTTTAAGAGAGATCTTAAAAATTCTCATTTCAAGTAAAAAATTAAACTATATGGTGACAGATGTTAACTAGACTTACTGTGGTGATTATTTCGCAATAAATACATATATCCAATCATTGTCTTGTATACCTGAGAGTAGAAATGTTGTGGAATCCAGAATCGCAAAACACACCTTAGAAGACAATCAAAGCAGTGGAGAACAGTTTATTACGCCAGCAGGTCCAAGGCGAATCAGTTCCCAACAAGGACCCTGATGTTTCTGAGAGGCCATTTTATACCCACTACTACATGACCGGTTACATGTTAGCAACCTCTTTGTTGTATATATGATTGAGTTTTACAACAAGTAGGTGCTAGGAGAACAAACAATTAAGCTTAAAGGAGGGGAACAATGATTATACATCAAGGGGGGACATCTCCATGGTTAATCAAACAGGAGCAACCTGACCTCAACTACAATCTCCCTTTGTCATCTGTAGGGAGGGAAGTCTCCAGGAGACCCGGTTTTCACTAGCAATAGTTTCCTCACTCTTGGGAAGGGTTCAGGCCCAGTTCACATTCAATCTTTAAGATGGATGACAGGCTTCAAGATGGAGTCTCTCCTGCTTTCCTCACACTGGCCCCAAAAGGATAATGTTATATGTCCATCATACCTCAAATTAAAAAAAAAAAAAAGATTTGGATGAAGAGTGATCCCAAATGAAGGAACAATACTGGCCAAGCCAAGCAACAGAGAATACTAGCTCATTTCTAAACCCATTTCCTTTTCCCCAGCTATACATCTGGATTACATCTCCTGCTGCCCTTGAAGTTTGGTATGATTGAATTCTGGCTGAAATCCTACTCCACAAGTCAATTTCTTAGGTATGATTCTTTCTGTTTCTTCACTCTCTGACAGCTTCATAACAGACAGGCAGAGTGACTCTGGAAATCTTTGTCGACCATAGTTGTGAAAGCCATTGCTAGTGTTCCCCATATCCAGTTTCTTCTCTAGACATATTAAAGACTCCATTTCCAAAACCCCCTTTTTCCAGTTTTGGCCAATGAGTTTTAAGCAGAACTAATGCTTGCTTTTGAACTGTGGTGTTGGAGAAGACTCTTTAGAGTCCCTTGGACTGCAAGGAGATCCAGCCAGTCCATCCTAAAGGAGATCAGTCCTGGGTGTTCATTGGAAAGACTGATGTTGAAGCTGAAACTCCAATACTTTGGCCATCTGATGTGAAGAGCTGAGTCATTTGAAAAGACCCAGATGCTGGGAGGGATTGAAGGCAGGAGGAGAAGGGGACAACAGAGGATAAGATGGCTGGATGGCATCACCGACTCGATGGACATAAGTTTAGGTGAACTCCGGGAGTTGGTGATGGACAGGGAGGCCTGGCATGCTGCGATTCATGGGGTCACAAAGAGTTGGACACGACTGAGCAACTGAACTGAACTGAAGTGAACTGAATGCTTGTTATTTATAGGCCAAAGAATTTAATGGCTAGTGTTTCACTTCTGCTGCAATGACCGAGGGGAACCAGTGAGATGGTATATCTATAGGATGGTAGAGATTTCTTCATCCGGGACCACATGGAAATAACCTGTCCTGAAGAGTTGCTCAGTTACAGTGAAAAAAACATGAGGTGAACTCATGCTATGTAATGCCAAGACTTGAGATTGTTCTTCACCATGGCATAATCTATCCTATCCGGAATAGTGGCACTATAAGATAGAATAGTACTATAGTACTATTATACTATATAATATTATGCTATAAATAATAGTACTATATAATAATAATAATAAATAAATAAATAATAATAAATAAATAAATAATAAAATATAATACTAATATTATACTATATATAATAGTACTGCAATGCACTCCAAAAGGAGAGTATAAATATAAATATAAAAATATAAATTTTGACTTTTATTACATTATAATTTATTTGGAATTATATGCTTCCCAGTCCTGTGGTTCTCTTTAAGGTTATAAATAACATTTAAAGAAGCTTATTCTTTCAACTAAGTTATAAGAATAATTAAAATATTTTAATGGGATCTAATTTTGGTTTGGACACAAGTTTAAATTTGGACAAATACTTTTCTTTGTGATGATTTCATTCTGATGCAGACACCTCATATAAGAGCCAAAAGTCTACAAGCAGTTCTAGACTTACATTCTATCAGTTCAGCAACCCCTTGAGCCTCTTGAACTAGAAGGGAAGGTGGATTCTGACGAAATCAAACAATAAATGCACACTATAACAAGTTAGCTATTGCAGCAGTCAGAATTAGAGAGTTTATTTCAGTGTCATAGACACCCAGTAGTATGCTTATTTTTTCTTCTCTTTACCTGGTTAGACATCCATGATTGGATGACTACACACTTTCAGATTTACTAGGTTATTTCCCAATTACTATTAAAGTGAATTATCAATTTACTCTTTTACCTAAAGTGAATGAGGAGTCAACTTTACTATATGTTAGCCAAATTTGTTTTCATATGGAATTTTATTTCTTTCCAATAAGATGGGTAAAAAATATCAATAGTATCTCTCATTTATATTAGTTTGTATTTCCCAGACTACTAGTGATTTTGAGCATCTTTCAGTTACACAGCCAAGCTCTGCTGAAAGTACCAGCCCAGAGAATGGTGAGATAATAAATAATTGTTGATTTAAGCCACTGAATCACCCATATTCCCTTAAACTTAACTTGTGTTAACAAATTGGTATGTATCATTCCATATTCTTCTCAATGCTTTTGAAATGGTATATACATTATCAATGGATTATTTGTTTCTGTGGTGTTTTATAAAAATGTAATACTGTTATACATTTTAAACTACATTTTGGACTCTGTGGGAGAGGGAGAGGGTGGAATGATTTGGGAGAATGGCATTGAAACATGTATAATATCATATATGAAATGAGTCGCCAGTCCAGGTTTGATGCACGATACTGGATGCTTGGGGCTGGTGCACTGGGAGGACCCAGAGGGATGGTCCGGGGAGGGAGGAGGGAGGACCGTTCAGGATGGGGAACACGTGTATACCTGTGGCAGATTCATGTTGCTATATAGCAAAACCAATACAATATTGTAAAGTTAAAAAATAAAATTTTTTAAAAAATTAAAAAAATAAAATAAAGTTCTTAATACATAAAAAATAATAATAAACTACATTTTGCTTGTGATGTCACAAGTGTATACATTGTAGAAATCCTTTCCAATTGTCTTATTGATCTAATTCTTTCTTTTACTAATGGATGCATAAAATTCATGATTGTGCCACAATCTTTACAAACATTATCTCTTAATAGGAATTCAAAGTTACAGGCTTTTACTACTGCACTATGAATATTCTTGTTCATCTGCTCTTATTTGCTGGTAGGATTATTTCAAGAAGGTAGATTCAAGGAGATTAGCATCAAATTCATATACGCCACAGCTCATTTCTCACAAGTCTTTTCCCTTAACTCTATTACTATTTTGAAGTCTCTATTCTAGTCTGTTATACAATTAGTGTTAGTGTTCTATTTATGGCAATACCTTTAGACTAGGTATTTGGGTGATGTATTCTTAAGAAATACATCTGAATTCTTAGGAAATATATTTTTCCCCCCATGACAGGTAGATAATGTTTTGCATGTCTATGGAATGTAGAGTTGTATTCCTGTTATCGAACTAGTCTGTAGATACCATACCAGTATTTTCCACCTTGTTGTATTGTAATTGAGAAGTTGACTCCCAGCAACAGCCTCTTCCTTTGAAAGTGATATGTTCATTATCTCTGGCAGCATGGTAAATGTTGGGAGGATTTTTGTTGTTGTATTCCTCCAACCCAAGAACATATCTCTATTTTGTCTCTATTTTTTCCAAGCAATGTTTTTATTTTTCAATGCAGTTGTCTTATACATATTTCCTTAGATTTATTCTTAAATATTTTATAAGTTTTGGAACTTTCGAAATTGAATTTTGTTTGTTTGTTTTGTTTTTTTTTTTTCTATAACTTTTTTTAAAATTTTATTTTATTTTTAAACTTTACAATATTGTATTAGTTTTGCCAAATATCGAAATGAATCCGCCACAGGTATACCCGCGTTCCCCATCCTGAACCCTCCTCCCTCCTCCCTCCCCTACCCTCCCTCTGGGTCGTCCCAGTGCGCTTCATTTCTCAGATGTGTACTGCTAGTATATAACCAAACAATAGATTTTTGTTTGTTAACCTTGTACTTTGTGGACTTTTGTATTTTCTCAGTAATTCCAACAGTTGGTTGCCAAATTCATTGGGATTTTTGATGTTAACTAATATGTGTACATGCTAAGTCACTTTAGCTGTGTCCGACTCTTTGCAACCCTATGAACTGTAGCCTGCCAGGCTCCTCTATCCATGGTATTCTCCAGGTAAGACTATTGTAGTAGGTTGTCATGCTCTTCTCTGAGTGATCTTCTCAACCCAGGGATTGAACCCACTTTTCTTATGTCTTCTGCATTGGCAGGTGGATTCTTTACCACTAGCACCACCTAGGGAGCCTGTCAACTAATATATCATATACCTAAAGGGAGAGGTTTTACTTCCTTCCTTCTCTAATGAATTTTATTTACTTCATTGTAGTGTTAAGGAATCCAGTAAAATTTTAAATAGAAAAGCAAATACCAAGCATTCTTGCCTTATTCCCAGTCTTAAGCGGAAAGAGTTTAGTCTTTTAGTATTAACTACAATTTTAGCTATAACTTTTACAAAGATGTTCATCATAAGATTAGTGAGATTCCCTGCTTAGTTTGCTGAGAGTTTTTTAATTAAAATTGATGTTGTGAGAATTTTTATCTGCATTTATTAAAGATATCATAAAGCATTATATTTTTATGATCATATATGTTTAAACACATGGGCTGAATTCAACTTGTCATTACTGAGACAATCCCTACTTTAACAAGGCTTCTTTTCATTTATTTTTGACTTTCATTTGCTAATGTTTTGTTAAGGGTTTTAAATTTATGTTCATGAAGGATATGGTTTGTAATTTTCTATTTTTGTAATTTTGTCAGTGAAAGTGAAAGTCACTCAGTCATGTCTGACTCTTTGTAACCCCATGGACTCTGCAGTCCATGGAATTCTCCAGGCCAGAATACTGGACTGGGTAGCCTTTCCTTTTCCAGGAGATCTTCCTAACCCAGGGATCGAACAGAGGTCTCCTGCATTGCAGGCAGATTCTTTAACAACTGAGCTACCAGGGAAGCCCAATTTTGTCAGAATTTAGGGTTATGCTGGCCTCATGAATGATTGGTACAGTGTTTCTCCTCTGTTTTCTGAAAAAGTCTGCATAAATTTGGCATTAATTTATTCCTTGATATTTGAATAAACACATGTGTGAAACTATCTGGCTTGGAGTTTTTACTTATGAGAAGTTTTTGATAAGTCCAATTTGTTGAATAGATATAAGGCTATTTTAAGTTTTCTTTTTCTTCTGTTGTCAATTTTGGTACATTATTTTAAAGGCAGAATTAGCCATTTCATCTAAATTCAATACTTAATTGCCTCAAGTTCATAATATTCTATTTCTATCTCTTTATTGTTTGCAGGATATATAACAAGCACCAGTCATACATTCTTAAAATTGCTAATTTGTTTCAACTCTTTTATTTTTTGATTAGTCTAGGTAAAGTGAAAGTGTTAGGGTCGCTCAGTCACGTCCATAGACTATAGCTTGTCAGGCTCCTCTGTCCATGGAATACTCCAGGCAATAATATGAGTGGATATCCATTCACTTCTCCAGGGGATCTTCCCAACCCAGGGAATGAAGCTGGTCTCCTAGATTTTTTAGCATCTGAATCACCATGGAAACCCTAGCCTAGATAATAGTCTGGCAATTTTATTGATCTTTACATATTATCAACATTTTTCCCCTAACTTTAAAACACGCTGCTCATTTCTGCTTTTACATTTTTATTATTGTATTTATATTCTTCTTAGTTCATTCTTTAAAGGCAGAACATGAGGTCAGTGATTTTAGAATTTTTTCTGTGACATAACAATTTAAAGCTAAGTTTCCCTTTATGAACAGCTTTAGCTAAATGCCACAGGTTTCATACGTTTTATATTTAACATCATTCAGTTTAAAATATTTCCTTATTTTCTTTGGGCTAAGACCTATTCAGAAGTATATTATCTCCAGATATCTGGAGTCTGTCTAGGTAATGCAATGCCATTGCTGTCTAATTTAATTCCACTGTGGTCAGAAAACACATTCATAAAATATTGATTGTTTTAAAATTATTGAGACAGGTCTAACTGTACAACATATGGACTATCTTGGTGAAATATCTTGTGCAACCAAAAGTAATATGTATTCTATAGTTAATGTGTGTAATGTTTAATAATGCTGATGAGATCAAACTGGTATGTAGTATTATTTAGATTCTACTGTATTTTAAGAATTCACTTTCAAATTTACTATTCAGTTCAGTTCAGTTCAGTCGCTCTGTCGTGTCCGACTCTTTGCGAACCCATGAATCGCAGCACGCCAGTCCTCCCTGTCCATCACCAACTCCCGGAGTTCACTCAGACTCACATCCATCGAGTCAGTGATGCCATCCAGCCATCTCATCCTCTGTCATCTCCTTTTCCTCCTGCCCCCAATCCCTCCCAGCTTCAGAGTCTTTTCCAATGAGTCAACTCTTCGCATAAGGTGGCCAAAGATACTGGAGTTTCAGCTTTAGCACCATTCCTTCCAAAGAAATCCCAGGGCTGATCTCCTTCAGAATGAACTGGTTGGATCTCCTTGCAGTCCAAGGGACTCTCAAGAGTCTTCTCCAACACCACAGTTCAAAAGCATCAATTCTTTGGCACTCAGCTTTCTTCACAGTCCAACTCTCACATCCATACATGACCACTGGAAAAACCATAGCCTTGACTAGATGGACCTTTGTTGGCAAAGTAACGTCTCTGCTTTTGAATATGCTATCTAGGTTGGTCATAACTTTCCTTCCAAGGAATAAGCGTCTTTTCATTTCATGGCTGCAGTCACCATCTGCAGTGATTTGGGAGCCCAGAAAAATAAAGTCTGACACTGTTTCCACTGTTTCCCCATCTATTTGCCATGAAGTGATGGGACCGGATGCCATGATCTTCGTTTTCTGAATGTTGAGCTTTAAGCCAACTTTTTCACTCTCCACTTTCACTTTCATCAAGAGGCTTTTGAGTTCCTCTTCACTTTCTGCCATAAGGGTGGTGTCATCTGCATATCTGCGGTTATTGATATTTCTCCCGGCAATCTTGATTCCAGCTTCTGCTTCATCCAGCCCAGAGTTTCTCATGATGTACTCTGCATATAAGTTAAATAAGCAGGGTGACAGTATATAGCCTTGACATATTCCTTTTCCTCTTTGGAAACCATCTGTTGTTCCATGTCCAGTTCTAACTATTGCCTCCTGATCTGCATATTAAGTGCTCACAAAAAGTATTAACCTCTGCTACTATAGTTGTCAAATTGTCTAATTTTGTTTTCAATTCTCTCAAATTTTGCTTTATATATTTTGAGACTTTATTATCACTATGAGGTACCATTTCACGCCAGTCAGAATGGCTGTGATCCAAAAATCTACAAGCAATAAATGCTGGAGAGGGTGTGGAAAAAAGGGAACCCTCTTACACTGTTGGTGGGAATGCAAACTAGTACAGCCACTATGGAGAACAGTGTGGAGATTCCTTAAAAAACTGGAAATAGAACTGCCTTATGACCCAGCAATCCCACTGCTGGGCATACACACTGAGGAAACCAGAATGGAAAGAGACACGTGTATCCCAATGTTCATTGCAGCACGGTTTATAATAGCCAGGACATGGAAGCAACCTAGATGTCCATCAGCAGATGAATGGATAAGAAAGCAGTGGTACATATACACAATGGAGTATTACTCAGCCATTAAAAAGAATACATTTGAATCAGTTCTAATGAGGTGGATGAAACTGGAACCTATTATACAGAGTGAAGTAAGCCAGAAGGAAAAACACCAATACAGTATACTAATGCATATATATGGAATTTAGAAAGATGGTAACAATAACCCTGTATACGAGACAGCAAAAGAGACACTGATGTATAGAACAGTCTTATGGACTCTGTGGGAGAAGGAGAGGGTGGGATGATTTGGGAAGAATGGCATTGAAATATGTATAATATCATATATGAAACGAGTCGCCAGTCCAGGTTCGATGCACGATACTGGATGCTTGGGGCTGGTGCACTGGGACGACCCAGAGGGATGGTATGGGGAGGGAGGATGGAGGAGGGTTCAGGATGGGGAACACATGTATACCTGTGGCAGATTCATTTTGATATATGGCAAAACCAATACAATATTGTAAAGTTAAATAAAATAAAATTTTAAAAAAATTAAAAAAACAAACAAAAAAAAGAAATAATCATAATGTTTATATTTTTCTGATCAATTCCTCCCTTTACCATTATGTAAATATATCTTAGTTTCTTCTAATACTCTTTGTTTAAAGTTTATTTTGTCTTATTAGAATAGTTAATCCAGCCTTTTCTTATTTACTATCTTCCTGCTATTTCTTTTTCTGGTTATTTATTTTCAACCCATCTGTGTCTGTATCTGTTAAGCATGTCTCTTACAGGCAGCATATAGTTGGTTATCGTTTTTCACTAATGTGTTCTGATAATCTCTGCCCTTTTTGGTTTTAAATGATAAATATTAATGTGATTAGCTAGTCGAATTTACGTTTACTATTTAATATTTATTTACCTACTGCCTTACTGACTATTTGGTTGTATTTATTAGAGAAACAGAGGGAGAGAGACTATTTAAGGGATTACGAAATACAAATCTAACCTTTCCAAGCATGCTTATATATGTTGTATACTATTTATATTATTGTTTTTGTTGTTCAGTCGCTAAGTCATGTTTGACTCTAGGACCCCATGACTGCAGTGTGCCAGGCTTCCCTGTCCTTCCCTATGCCCTGGAGTTTACTCAAAATCATGTTCACTGAGTTGGTGATGCTATCGAACCATCTCACCCTCTGCCATGCTCTTCTCCTTTTGCCTTCGATCTTTCCCAGCATCAGGATCTTTTCCAATATTATACCACCTGATAAAACACATAGAAACCTTGCAATCTGTCCTTACAGTTTTCATATGTATTGCTCATACATATACTGAAAATCCTAATGGACAATAAGAAATGTTGAGTTCTGTCAATATGACAGATTAAAATACCCGAAAATCTTCTTGGTCAAACATCCAAATTCAGGATGAAATATAACAAGTCTCTTTTTGTGTGCTAAGCCTAACTAGCCCTAGAAAGGATGAGGAAATTTCCTGGGGTCAGAACAACAAAAAGCAAACTAAAACTAGTGATTTTAGCTGATCTAGAGCAGGTTTTTTGTTTTGTTTTGTTTTTTCCATTTAAGAGCCAAAAATTTAAAAGTTTATAGACAAAGAAGAGTCTTGAGTCTGTAGGCATTGGGAAAACAGAATAAAGCTACATGCAGAAACTGGCATGTCCAAAGGGCTGCATCCTTGGTGAACGATTGAAGGACTGCAGAGAAAGGACTGTAGGACTTTCTCATTCATTTTGAATCCTTCAACGGATTGAAGGACTCATTCTCTGGCAAGAGGGACATAATAAAGAATTTGGAATATGATGCATGCCATAAAGGGAGGAATAAGCATACCTCTTTTAGTATGGGCTCTCACTAAACAAAAATTGTTCTCTGAGTTTATAGCTACAGTTATGTATCTTACATGGACTTGGATGCTGAATTTATGTTACTTAACTTCTCTAAGAATCATATGTGTAATGGTTTTTACTAAATTCCTATTATATTTGAAATCCTTGTGTGAGCAGTTATTATAACTTTATATTTCTAAGTTACTTGTGTGTCATAATTTTCTTGATCATTCTTGCAAAGGTATGTCTATTGAAGCAATCCTTAAAAACAATTTTGTTTTTGTTCTTCTTTATTAAATCCTTGCTACTTTTTATATTTAATGCTAAAATACAATTTTCTCCCTTCTATGCTTTCTCAGTTTAATGTTATTATTCTCTACATTCTCTAGAGAAATAATATAAGATCAAGTTTCTCTTTATATTATTTCAATTTTCTGTATTTCTTTTTTTATTCAATGTACAGCACATGGAAAACATGAGATAAATCTAAAAAAAATAAGATGACCAATCCTAACAGTATGAGATCAGAACAATGGGATTCCAGAATGAAAAAAAAGAAAAAGCAGAGGGGAGAAAAAATTTTGAATTGACACAAACTAGTTCCCAACATTAAAGGACTTGACTTTCAGATAGAAGCTACTAGTTGTCCAGCAAAAATAATCTTTATAATTCTCAAACAGAGTCATATCATCTGGAATTTTAGAATATGGAGTTTACAGAGAAAAACCTAAAGCTTCCAGAAAGAAAAAACAAATAAAGCAAGGAACAAAGTGCCTGGAATAAGGGGGACAATGGTTTTACCACTGCAATGCTAGAAGCTATTTCCCACATGCCTTCCAAGTTCCATAAGGAATTAATAAATATCTATTGCTTTGAGTACCCAGTCAATGCCTGTAAAATGTAGAAACAGAAAAAGGATGTTGTTAGGTATTCATATTCAGGAAAGAGTTGATGTAGCCGGTCTGATACTGTTACCTCCAGAAGGCCCTGCTTGAGACTGAACTTGGGAATGCTCCTGGCAGCATGGCTATGGAATGTTCCCAACTCTGTATTGGCTCCTCATATTGACTGGTTGTTGGAGAAGGCAATGGCACCCCACTCCAGTACTCTTGCCTGGAAAATCCCATGGACAGAGGAGCCTGGTGGGCTGCAGTCCATGGGGTCACTAAGAGTCGGACACAACTGAGTGACTTCACTTTCACTTTTCACTTTCATGCATTGGAGAAGGAAACAGCAACCCACTCCAGTGTTTTTGCCTGGAGAATCCCAGGGACAGGGGAGCCTGGTGGGCTGCCGTCTATGGGGTCACGCAGAGTCGGACACGACTGAAGTGACTTAGCAGCAGCAGCAGCAGCATTGATTGGTTGTACTGACTGTGTGACTGGGTCTGAACTCTATTATACTAGTCTTCTGTATTGTTTGTGCAAACAATGTGATTTATGGTAAACAACCACTTTACTTCGTGGAGTCTGGAATTTTGGTAATAGTGCCCAGTTGTCTAGGCAAAGAGTACTTATGTGGCCAGCCTTCAATAAAATCTCTGGACTCTTGAGTTTTAGGCAGGTTTCCTTAGGCAGAAACACTAGATACATGCTGCGTATTTCCCGTGCTGAAGAAGCACGTTCAATGCAAGACCTCTTTCCTCTGTCACTGTGTGACAGAGAACTTTCGAAGTCTGCTCCTGGACCCCTTCAGGTATTACCTGATGCTTCTTTTCCCTGCGCTCTGCTGAGTCTGTTGTGTACCCCTTCAGTGCAATAAACCATGACTGTGAGTACAATTCCCTCTGAATCCTATGTGCCCTTTTACTAAATCACCAAAAAGCAAGGGTGGGTATCCTCCCCTACCACCAAAACACACATCTTAAAAGCTAATATTCATACCTTCTTTCTCAGAAACTTCTCAAAAGATTATATCTAAACAGCTAATTTTCTCACAAAAAAAAGGAGAAGAACCTGGATCTAGGAAGTAAAAGATTTATCACAGAGAATAGGCCAAGAAAATCTCAATCATGGTAAATGTATGTACATTAAAAATGGCAAATTAAACCTAAAACAAGTCCATGTTAAGCAAAAGGCCAGAGGGCCATGTTAAGTAAGATGACACTGATAGATCTGTCAGTGTAGTTAATCTGAGAGTAAAATTCTACTCATAAAGTTTGGTTATGACTTACAAAATTATTTTTAATTAAACAAATAAAAATGATTAACAGAAGAGAAACAAAATTATAGACTTCAGCAATGATTAAAATTTAGATATCCATAATGATGTAGATAGATTCTGAACACTGACCTAGCAAAAATTACAATGTAATAAAATTAGGAGTATTGTTAGATTTGCATATGAGATGTGTGTGTGAGCTCACACCAATGCACAGGTATGAGATGCACTTAGTGACAGGTGATAAGGTTTCTTCATTAAGAGATTAATAAATAATGTATAAACATCTTAAGATAAATATAATAAATATAAAGAAATATTGAGATATGGAGGCAAATATTAGAAATGAAAACCAGAAGTAGGGTTGTCTCTGAGGAACAGGAATTAGGCCTGGGAATAACTGAAATATGATACTATATGATACTAATTTTATTTCATTCAGTTCAGTTCAGCTCAGTCGCTCAGTCGTGTCTGACTCTTTGCAACCCCATGGACCACAGCACGCCAGGCCTCCCTGTCCATCACCAACTCCCAGAGTTTACCCAAACTCATGTCCATTGAGTCTGTGATGCCATCCAACCATCTCATCCTGTCGTCCCCTTCTCCTCCTTCCCTAAATCTTTCCCAGCATCAGGGTCTTTTCAAATGAGTCAGCTCTTCGCATCAGGTGGCCCAAGTAATGGAGTTTCAGCTTCAACATCAGTCCTTCCAATGAACACCCAGGACTGGTCTTCTTTAGGATGGACCGGTTGGATCTCCTTGCAGTCCAAGGGACTCTCAAGAGTCTGCTTCAACACCACAGTTCAAAAGCATCAATCCTTCAGCGCTCAGCTTTCTTTTGTGATTGTGTAAAAGTATCTGACTTTATGTATGTAATACATAATTTGAAAAAGAGGATTATATATATATATATTTAAAAGAATAAAAAACATAATTGACAAGATATTTTGGATATATATTACATATTCAAGAAACGTTATGACTAAAAATAATTCCAGAGGTTTCACCATTATTAACTAAACCAAAAGACATAAATGTACATAGTCAAAATAAAATTTTTGGTTTTGCTCTTACATATACACACACATACGTGCATAGTAATTAACTAATAAATCTGTGGATGAACCATACAACAATGAAAACAACTAACTGGACTCTGTGGGAGAGAGAGAGGGTGGGATGATTTGGGAGAATGATGTTGAAACATGTATAATATCATATATGGAACAAGTCGCCAGCCCAGGTTCAATGCACGATACTGGATGCTTGGGGCTGGTGCACTGGGACGACCCAGAGGGATGGTATGGGGAGGGGGGAGGGAGGAGGGTTCAGGATGGGGAACACATGTATACCTGTGGCAGATTCATTTTGATATATGGCAAAACCAATACAATATTGTAAAGTTAAAATAAAATTTAAAAAAAAAAAAGTTTGGTGAACTTAAGAGTGAAAAAAAAATTTTCAAACATTTGAGGCAACTACTTTTTTTCTCAATCTGAACTACTGCTTGTAAAGATTATACTTAACCAGAGGATTGCTTAAATATGTCTAATGTATTTCAGGTAGTTTTTCATTGGGCATAACTTTGATAGTCCTTCCTCCACTCCAAGTCATATGTGTGCCTGTGTAAGCTCACACACACACACAGACTCAATCTCATCTAAATTTACCTGCAACCTACACATACCCATTCACTTAGTACTTTCATCCTTCATATAGATTCTCTAAGTCTTCATTCCTCCAATTATTTTCATCCTCTTTTTTTCTTTCCATTGATTCTTAACCCTGAATCCATAGCTGCTGCTGCTGCTGCTAAGTCGCATCAGTCGTGTCCGACTCTGTGCGACCCCATAGACGGCAGCCCACCAGGCTTCGCCATCCCTGGGATTCTCCAGACAAGAACACTGGAGTGGGTTGCCATTTCCTTCTCCATTGTGTGAAAGTGAAAAGTGAAAGTGAAGTCACTCAGTCGTGTCTGACTCTTAGCGACCCCATGGACTGCAACCTACCAGCAGGAAATACAAAAAAATGTGTTTTATTAGTTCTACACCCTCATCAATCTAATGTTAAATCACTATCTTTCCCTTCCCAGTCAATCTAACTGAAAGAATCATTTATATTCACTGACTCCATTAAAGCATGAGTGAGCAGAGCAGAAGAGGAGTCTATAATAAAGGATGCTGACAATATCATTGGCAATGGATATTTAGTAAGTGTAGAGTTAACATTTAGAAAAATGACTGGACAGTATGTGGAGGAAGGTTGGATGGGACATGACTGCAGGCAGCAGCCATGCTATACATACAGGGAAGTTGTTCAAGGATGAGTTTTTAGCGGAGTAATTAGCATGAAGGGTGAGAAAATAATGAGGATCTGGAAGGCATCAGAGAGGAAGCAATGACAACCAGGAATTCTCCCAGGTTTTAGTTAATAAAAATATCTTCCTCATAGGATTACTGCAAAGATTAAAGAAAACCATCTATTCGAACCATTTTGTAGAAAATTATAATAAATATTACTATTGGTAGGGCCTTCCCAGGTGGCACAGTGCTAAAGAACCTGTGTGCCAATGCAGGGACATAGTGTTTGATCTCTGGGGTGGGAAGATCCCCTGGAGAAGGAAATGGCAACTCACTCCAGTATTCTTGCCTGGAGAATCCCAGGGACAGAGGAGCCCTGGGGTCACAAAGAGTCAGGCACAAGTGAGCAACTGAGCACACACGCACTATTTAATTAGACATATATAATTTAATAATATTAACAATTTTAAAGTTTATTAATATTTGAAATAGAAAGCTGGCTTTATTCAAAATTTTATGAGGGCAATGATACTTTTCTACTTTTTTATTCTGTCCTTAGACTAAAAGAATGCTCCTATAGCCCAGTAAAAAAATAATAATCATCTAACTCCTTGATGGTTTCAGTTGCCTTCAGCAAGCCCTCTCTTTCTGAAGAGAAAAACCCAAAACTGCATGCACAAGTCAAGAGCAAAGGAATAAGTTCATTTTCTTTTCATTTTCTTTCTTTTTCCCCTAAGCATATTCAAAGAGCATTATTATTTTATTCAGAGAAAATATCCTGGGCCAATAGTGAATAAAAAGATCTTTCTCGCCTCATATCCACTACTTAGAGGTCTTAATTTCATCTGTTTGGTCTGAATTACTTTTGACTAAAAGTAAAACTTTATGCTTGCTGGCTCTCAAGTTCATCTACCCCAGCTCTGAGCAATCACAGCCTCATGAGCAATTGCTGAAGTTTATTCCCATTAGCTTGGCACTTCTCAACCCAGGAGACCATACTTTCATCTGTAAACTTGATCATCTCATTAAGTGCTCTTTCTTCCAGAGCTTTTATATTAAAAGGTAGTTAAATAAGTCTGCAGAGCCATAGCATTGATCCCTGGAGAATACCACTTAATAACTAGCAAGTCAAAGATGAAAATTTTCCCTAAGCTTTTTCTCATGTTTAAAAGCTAGCTGCAGCTGAATGGCTAAATTCTTCTCCGAATTTCATGACAACTCTATTAATAGTGGTGGTTAGTGGTTTAGTCACTAAGTCGTGTCCGACTCTTGTGACCCCATGGACTGTCGCCTGCCAGGCTCCTCTGTCCATGGGATTCTCCAGGCAAGAATACTGGAGTGGGTTGCCATTTCCTTCCCCAGGGGATCTTTCCAACCCAGGAATTGAACCTGGGTCTCCTGCACTGCAGGCAGATTCTTCACCAACTGAGCTATGAGGGAAGCCCCTATTTATAGTAGATAAAACAAAAGACAAATCTTCAGGTGTCAAAAACCATACTCCAGTAAAGCAATTGTCAAATGAGAAAAATATATCCTGCATTTTTGATCAAAAGAACTTCTCTATTTACGGAATCACAGTAATGATGCAAACTACTTGAGTCTTTTATTCATCTATAAAATACAATTCATAATACCTACCTCAAAGCTAATTGTAACTATAGATAGGTAGATAATACCTGGTAGGCTCTCACTAATTGTATTAGATTAATTGATAAATGAAATAATGGAGTGCAGATGACATAGATGAACAACCATTGTGCCTGCATAATACATGAAGAAACAAGCATGTTTTATTGCTCATTAATCTATATAGCAATATAAGTGAGGCAACTTCTCTTGAATATGTTCTTACACAAAAGAATAGACAGATAAGACTTTGAAAAGAAATTCAGATTATATCTTTCTTAGCAGAATCTATTGCTGCTAAGGGGTCAACTCAGAGTCTTTACAGCAGTAGTTGAGTTATCCCAGTGTTGATGTTCATTTTGAAATGCATTTGTTACTATAGAAACAATATGACCTTTGGAAAAGAAAGGGTTTAATGGTACCCACAAATACACTGCAAATTGCAAATGTACTTAACATCTCCAAACACCTCACATATGCATAAAATCAGATGGTGGTATTTTGGGATTTTGCATCATGCAAATATATATTTACAGCTCTCAAGACATTGGTAAACAACAGAAAACTGCAGAACTTAATTTAAATGTCACCTCCTCACTGAAGCCCTCCCCAGTACCTTCGATCAGAACTATTCTATCGTTAGTGATTTATAGCACTTAGAGAACAATTCAAACATGGCATCTGTTGGTGAAACTATTTGTATGATGAATGCTTCCCTCAATAGATGGTTACAAGCCAAGGGCTCTAATTAATTTACATTCCTCTATAGTCTGAGGTTATTAATGGAAATCTCAGGTCAAATTATTTATGTAACGCATACTACTTGAATTTTATTAAGTATAAAACCTTTCTTTAATGTTATCATTACATTAGTTCTTGTTAAGCTATTGTTTTCTTCAGTGTGTCAGTGTTCATGGTTGGCCTTTAGCTCATTTTATTCTCTAGACTTTCTTTCTTTTTAAATACCAGGTTTATTCAAGTATAACTTAAATATAGCAAAAGTTGCTCTTTATTAGATGTAAAGTTTTAGGAGTGTTAGAGAGTATGTACAATCTTAATCACCACCACACAGGCAAGATAGCCCTTGTACCCCTTTGTAATCCATGTTCTCAATCCAACTCAAGCAACTGAAAACATCTATTTCTACCTTCTAGTGTTGCACTGCAAGAATGTCATACAAGCAGAATTATGCAGTATTCAGTCTATCTTGTCAGGCTTCTCTTCGTTGAAATAATACTTTTAAGATTCGTCCTTCTGCATGTATCAACAGTTCACACCTTTTTATTGCTCAACCATACTCCATTATGTAGATGCACCACCATTTTTCTGTTCACCAGTCAACAGACATCAAAATTATGTATGATTTTGGACCACTGACAAATAAAGCTGCAACAAAGATTCAGGTATAGGCCTGTGTATAGCCATATCTTTTAATTTCCACTGAAAAAATGCCTAGAAATGGGATTTCTGAATCAAAAAATATACACCTAATGTTATAAGAAACTGACAAACTGGTTTCCAAGTTAGTTGTACCATTTTCTTTCCCACCAGCAGTGTGCGTGAATCCCAGTTACCCTACATCCTCAGGAAAACTTGGCTTTGTTATTTTGCCAAAAATGTTAACCATTCTAATAGATGCATATTTGTATTTGTTTTCTAGGGATGCCATAACAAAATACTAGTTGACTGGTTTAAACCGCAGAAATGTATTTTCTCACAATTCTGGAGGCTGGAAGCACAAGATGGAGGAATTAGCAGGTTTATTTTCTTATGAAGACCCTCTTCTTGGCTTGCAGGTAGCTGCGTTCTTCTTGTGGCCTCACAAAGTCTTTCTTCTGTGCATACACACCCTAAATGTTTCTTTGTATGTCCAAATGTCCTCTTCTTGTAAGGATACTAGTTAGATTAGATTAGGGCCTACCCTAACAGCCTCATTTTAACTTACCTGCATCTTTAAAGCCCTATCTCCAAATACAGTGACATTTTTGGTACTAGGGATTAGAGCTTCAACATGAATTTAAGAGGACACAATTCAGCTCAGAACAGATACTAGTATCATATTATGGCTCACTGATGGATACTGCTGCTGGCCATTTTTTCAAGTGCCTGTATGCTACTCACAGCTATATTTTAGTGAAACGAGTATTCAAATCTTCAATAAAAAATTATATTGATGTTTTGGTTTTTATTATTGATCTGAGATTTCTTTATGTGTTCCAGATAAAAGTACTTGATCAGACATGTTTGCTTAGGAAAAAATGTACCTGGAACAGTGGCTTGTTTATTCATAATATGCACATCATTGTCTAATGAACAGAAGCTCTTAATTTCCATGAAGTTCTATTTATCATTTTTCCTTTTACAGCTAATATTTTATAGCTTATGATTTTATGTGTAAATCTTTGGTTAGTCACAATTTTTTTTTCTTTTGCACATTCCCTGAAATGTTTATAGTTTTACATTTTACATGTAAACCCTATGGTTCATTGTGAGTTTATTTTTCATAGGTAAAGTTCATAGTTCATACTTTACAAATGGAAGTCAAATTGTTCATTTGTCAAACAATACTTTTTTTCTATTGAATTATCCATGACAACTTTGCCAAAATCAATTAACTAACCATATATTTGTAAGTCTATGTCTGGACTTCCTGTGTTACAATGATCTACAATATGTCTATCCTTTTACCAATAACATATGGTCTTAATTACTGTAGCTTTGCATTAAGTTTTGAAAATCAAGTAGTGTATCTTCCAATTGTGTTCCTATTTTTTTAAATTGCTTACTTTAGGTGTTTTGCATTAATATATAAACTGTAGACTCAGCTTGTCAATTTCTGTAAGAAAAAAAGCCTGCTGGAATTTTGACTAGCATTGCATTTAATAAGTAGACCCACCTTAGAAGAATTAGTATCATAACAATACTGAGTTTTTTTTGAAACACGAGCATGTTGTATCCACTTAATTTTTTGTCTCTCCTTGATTTTCTATCACCAATATTTTCTAGTTTTAGCATGCACTTATTACATGTATTATGTTTGATGTATCCCTAAGTATTTTTTGGTCTTGATGCTATTGTAATCAGCAATGATTTTTTTATTTTAATGTCTACTTTTTCATTTATAGTAGCACATAAAAACACAATGGACTTCTGTTGAGCTCATATACTGAGACCATGACAAAAAATTACAGGTTTTGTACCTTTATTTATAAATTATTTGGTATTTCCTTTGTAGAAATCATGCCCTCAGTGAATAAAAATCATTTCACTTCTTTTATCACTTGTATTCCTCTTTCTTCTTTATCTTGCATCATTTCATCATTAAAGACCTCTAGCTCAATCCTGGAGCTACAAGAGCAAAGATTCCTACCTTGTTTTCCATCTAAGTCAGGGAAGTAGTCACTCATTCTTTCATGCAAGTATATTAATCACAATTTTCTTCATGGATACCATTTATCAAGTCAAAGACATTGTCTTCTATTCCTACTTTGCTAACAGTTTTTATTGTACATAGATGTTGGATCTTACCAATTCTTTTTATGCACCTATTGAGAGTCTCTCTCTCTGTATGTACAGACTTCACAGAATCATTGCAGAAGTTAGCCAGTTTCCCAACTCTCCCTCAGGGTTAGATTTTTTGTTTAGTTTTATTTTTTGGCTTCCATCTTTTCTCCAAAGGCAATCGATTTTGGTGCCTTGGGATAGAGTTTTATACTCTTCCTCCAGAAGCAGGTAGATAGAAGTAAATGGATTTCTATTCTTTCCCCAGTGGCTTACAGCTTCTATTTTATACAAGAAAAGAAAGGATGTAGATGCAGATGGGCCTCTTTGTCTGTCCCCCTCCTCTCTCAGATACGATCACTTCTTTCATGCCCACTCCATGGCAAAGCACTGTCTCTGCCCTGTCTCTAATCTTTAATGTGGTTTTGAGACAGGCCGGGACCTGGGACCCTCTACTGCAGTGCTTACACCTGGACAATGTCTCGATCCCCTGAAGCTACAGAACACAAAGAAATCATAAAGGACTAAAACTAACTGTGAGCATGCACAGTGGAGCAATTTATCAATAACAAGATACCAAAAGACTCAAAACTCAATTGTCATTTCTGAGGTGTCAGAAGCAAAAGCAGGGTACTGCACATGGTCCCTGCAACAGCACCCTGAAGGGAGTGGGCAGACAACCTAAAGCACGCTTCCAGCATGACCCCTGGACCTGCCCCTACACACCCTATTTAAGGGACCAGCTCACCCCCTACTTAGGGAGCAAGTTAGGGAACATGTTGTTTTTGCTCCCTCATGCTGCAGCAGGAGTATCAATAATGTCTTGCCTGAATTTCTTGTATGGCCTCTTTTCAATATCTATTGATGGGAATATCCAAGAACTTTTATTAGTAACAGTTTACCATGGGAAGGTTGTCATACTTAGGCTTTAAATTCATTAAAAATTTTAGTTGATTTCTTGTAACCCCTTTGTATGGTGGACGCATCTTTCTCTGTGATCTGCCAAAGGTGAGGCTGTACTCCCATCTCTCCTGGAGGAGCAAGTCCCTCTTTGTCCTTTGATTTCCTTGCAATTTCAGTGCTCTGATGAACTCAAGAAAACATGTGATTTTTAGATTATCTATCTTTTCCTCATTGTTGTGGGAGCAATTTTTGGGGGGGTTAGGGATTATTTTTTTGTGTGTTTTTACAGTCTTCTGCATCCTAAGCAGGAATGAAACTTTCAACAACCTTTTAAAATTTAGCTACATCATTGAAAAAAGAAATTACTAATATTTTAATTTTCAAATTAAAGAAATTAAATAAGAATAGACTAAAGTAAAATATTACTCTAAAGGGGAGAATTTTAGAAACTCATATATTGATACTCCAGTTGTCAAGAAGACAACCATTAATGAAATAAACCATCAGTTTAAGAGAAAACATAAAACATATAACGTACTAATTTTCTACCTTTGATAATAAACTGAGCTTTAACGCTAACAAAAATTTATGGTACAAAAATAAACTATAACAATGTGATTTTTCTTCACATTTTTGTGATAGCATGTGTGTCAAACAATAAAAATAAACTCTCTCCATTGAGAAAAATTTATTATAATATTTACTAAGTCTAGAGCTCCAGATTTAAATTTCTACTTAAGACGCCTAGAGAACAAGTATGAAGATATAAAAGAAAAATTTTCCAAATGATGTGAATCAGGCATCTTAAGAAGAAATTTTAATAGTATCTGAATTTTTCCGTCTAGTCAAGGCTATGGTTTTCCCTGTGGTCATGTATGGATGTGAGAGTTGGACTGTGAAGAAGGCTGAGCGCCGAAGAATTGATGTTTTTGAACTGTGGTGTTGGAGAAGACTCTTGAGAGTCCCTTGGACTGCAAGGAGATCCAACCAGTCCATTCTGAAGGAGATCAGCCTGGGATTTCTTTGGAAGGACTGATGCTGAAGCTGAAACTCCAGTACTTTGGCCACCTCATTCAAAGAGTTGACTCACTGGAAAAGACTCTGATGCTGGGAGGGATTGGGGGCAGGAGGAGAAGGGGACGACAGAGGATGAAATGGCTGGATGGCATCACTAACTCGATGGATGTGAGTCTGAGTGAACTCCGGGAGTTGGTGATGGACAGGAAGGCCTGGCGTGCTGAGATTCATGGGGTCACAAAGAGTCGGACACGACTGAGCGACTGAACTGAACTGAACTGAATTTTTCCTAATTAATCAATTAATCAAAATCAGTGTTCTTGAGTTCAATTTAGTTTGCCTGTTTTATATTTTGCAGATTTTAAATGCATTATTTTAATCTAGTTTATTCACTTTAGCATCTTGGTATCTAACATGTTTTATCCACTGGGGCCTCTAATAATTAAGTATGTCATTTTTAATACCATGTATTTTATTTCTTTTAATTTTAATTTATTTTAATTGGAGGCCAATTACAATATTGTGGTGGGTTTTGCCATACATTAAACATGAATCCACCACAGGTGTACATGTGTTCCCCATCCTGAACCCCCTCCCCACTACCCTCCCCATCCCATCCCTCAGGGTCATCCCAGTGCACCAGCCCTGAGCACCCTGTCTCATTCATCAAACCTGGACTGGAGATCTATTTCACATATGGTAATATACATGTTTCAATGCTATTCTCTCAAATCATCCCACCCTTGCATTCTCCCACAGAGTCCAAAAGTCTGTTCTTTATATCTGTGTCTCTTTTTCTGTCTGCATATAGAGTTATCATTACCATCTTTCTAAATTCCATATATATGCGTTAATATACTGTATTGGTGTTTTTCTTTCTGACTTACTTCACTCTGTATAATAGGCTCCAGTTTCATCTACCCCATTAGAACTGATTCAAATGATTTCTTTTTAATGGCTGAGTAATATTCCATTGTGTATATGTACCACAGGTTTCTTATCTATTTGTCTGCTGATGGGCATCTAGGTTGCTTCCATGTCCAAGCTATTGTAAACAGTGCTGCAATGAACACTGGAGAACACATGTCTTTCAGTTCTGGTTTCCTCAATAGCATGTATTTTAATGTCCTTCCTTACCTTTATGTCCTTTTCCCCTCTTCACTAGTTTAAATTCTAAAGTCTATCACACTTTGCACACATACATAATCCTTTGACTCTGTACTCTATTAACTTCACAAAATCTGAACCCAGCTAAACCTAACTTTAATTCCTTTTCATCTGTGCCTAAGCAGCAGTATACAACCAGAAAAAAATCAAGAGAACCCTCCTGGCTTGTTTCACTTAAATTTACAACAAGAGACTCTAAGTGGGCCCTCAGCAATGCCCAGCTATAAAATCATCTGGTGTTATTTTCACACCTTGCTCTCTAATCTGACATAATTTTTCAATAACTTTTTTGTTCTCAAAACTCTCCCTCTCCTCATTCTAAGCTTTCTTGACTCTAAGAAAAAAAAAAAAAAAAGAAGCAATTAGAAGAAAGCTATGTAAATTGGTAACATTGAGTATACCAAACAGCCTAGATGTATACCCTTGTATTCAGCCCTTTCCTTCAGCTAAAATGAATCTAACTTCTAGTTAAAGTGAATCTAACTTCTAGCTAAGTCCAACCCTTCCATTTGCACACTGAACCCTTTCCACTTGCCTCAGGGATAATGTCCCTGCAATTCCCTCATCCGTCCTAAATTACGGACTTAGTCCTATGTTCTGGACTATTTCCATCAGCAAACAAACACACTGTGATATCTCCCAGGTTAAAAAATATAGACATGGTTAACTTACTGGGAGGGATTGGGGGCAGGAGAAGGGGACGACAGAGGATGAGATGGCTGGATGGCATCACCGACTCGATGGACGTGAGTCTGAGTGAACTCCGGGAGTTGGTGATGGACAGGGAGGCCTGGAGTGCTGCAATTCATGGGGTCGCAAAGAGTCGGACACGACTGAGTGATTGAACTGAACTAAACTGAACTTACTGAAATACCACTTTGCCCTGTAATGGGACAGTAATTCACGGTCCCATTTCTCTTGTGTTCACAGGAAAACTACTCCCAAGTTTCCAATGCCAGTATCTATCTACTTGTCTTTCCCTTTAATATGCTACTGGCATTCCAAACTCAACTTGGCTACTAAACTCTGGGCTTTTCTTATTTCATATTTCAGTAGTCACACCATAATGTACTAATTACTTTGGCCATAAAAGATTCATTTTTGATAATGGTCTTTCTTTCATACCTCATATTATATGTTCACGTCTCATAGCAAATTCTATTTTCTCTTCCATCAATATTTGTCTTGACTGAATTCTTTTCATGACCTTCACTGCCAACATTCTATACCTCTTTATCATGATATCCTGCCTAAATTACTCCAGTCGCTTACTAACCAATCTCCCTACCTTCACACTTGCCTATTACACTTATTATTCACACAGAAGTGAGAGTGTTATTTTTTAAATATGGATTAAAATTTTTATACTTTTCCCTATGTACACAAATAGCAATGGCTTTCAATTATACCTAGAATAAAAATCCTTATAAAGAGGGCATTACTACGTTATTTCACCAAAATCATTTCCTCTGCCCTATGCATTATAGTATGAACACACCAGTCTATATGTTGCTTCCAAACACACCAAGCTTGGTCACACCTCAGGGCTTTTGCACCTGTGTTTTCTTGGTCTAGAACACTTTTATTCCAGATCTTTACATATTCTGATTCTTCATTTCAATTACACCTCTCATCCAATATCACAACATGAGAAAGGTCTGGGATTATTTCACATGAAATAGTACACTTCTGCAGCTCTGTGTCATACACTGCTTTACTCCTTTGCTGCTTTTACCATTCCCTGACATGGTGTCCCCTGCTTATTCATATA
Organism: Bos taurus; assembly: GCF_002263795.3. Classification (NCBI taxonomy): domain Eukaryota; kingdom Metazoa; phylum Chordata; class Mammalia; order Artiodactyla; family Bovidae; genus Bos; species Bos taurus. The sequence goes on along the minus strand of NC_037333.1, from coordinate 46,919,251 downwards.
TTTGTGTCTGTCAGTCCATGTGTCCCATGAAGAGAGGCACTTTGTCTTATACACCACTGTACCACCACAACACAGGCTAGTGCCTGGCATGTGTCAGATATCCATAAACATTTGTGAAATTAACTATTCTATCGGTTTCTTAGAACTAATAAAAATTGCCATAAACTTAACAGCATGAGATAACAGAAATTTATTCTCTCATCATTCAAGAAGCCAGAGTCTGAAACAATGGTGACAGTAGGGTTGGTTCCTTCTTGGGGGTTCACGTGTTACATGCCTTTCTCCTGGCTTCTGGTGGCTTCCAGCCAATCCTTGATGCTCCTTATCCGTAGACATGTCTCTCCATTTTCTCCCTCCATCTTCATATGGTGTTCTCTGTGTTTCTTCACATTGCTTCCCCATCCATGTTGCTTTGACCAATTTTCTTATAAGTACACCAATCATCGGATTACACCAAACCCTAATCCTCTATGACCTCATCTGAATTCAGTTACATCTGCAAAAATCCTATTTCTAAATAAGACCCAAAGTCTGAGGTTCTGAGTGGACATAAATTTTGTGGGAGAGATGGGGCATAATTTAACTCAGTAGAGTTGTATCAAATTATAAAGATTAAAATTTTTCAAATCATATAAGAATAATTTTAGAATATAACTTGGATGCTATGTCTAACATTTTTTAAAAGTCCTGGCAAAGAGTTTGAATATTTAAGTGATCCTCTTACATACCTTTTCAACCCTCATTCTTTCATTCAAATATATGTTCTTTTACTTTAAAAAGTATTATTGAATGTTTCTATATTACAAATACTGTGTTAAGTAATTTGTTTAGTTGCTGTCATGTCCAACTCTTTGAGACCTTGCCAGGCTCCTCTGTCTATGGGATTTTCCTGGCAAGAATACTGGAGTGGGTGGCCATTTCCTTCTCCAGGGGATCTTCCCAACCCAGGGATTGAACCCGTGTCTCCTGCATCGATAGGCAGATTATTGCTGAACCATCAGGGAAGCCTTCCTAAGTAACAGAGCCGGTTGACAATCTATTTGAGTGATAGTGTTACTTTTTTAGGACATGTGCTATGACCTGAAATTTTCAGCTGCTATCAGTCAAGTTGCATTAGCAAACTAATTTAGTATACTCCAGTTGAGTAATATGAGGAAAGTTTAATAAAAGAACAATTTAAAAAGTTTTAAGGCAGGTTTTGGGTTAGTGATCAAGAAATAATACAGTACCACAGGAATAGTAATAACAGACATCATTTACTATCCTTAGACCTGAAGGGCAAAGAGGAAAGAAAGGATGAAAAATAAGACTCTTTGATAGTATCTCTATATCTAGAAGACAGATTATAACCACAGTTCTATGTGTTCATTTTTTAGGAAATGCCTGAGTTATTGTGGACAAACATCTGTCTTGATTTTACAACACCTAAGCTTTTTAAATGCTTTGAGGAGATGATGTATAACAAAAAATAGAACTAGTGAATCAACCAACTTATAAATATCTTTTTGTAATATATGAAAGAAGCATCTTAAACATGGAATTGTTAAGTCATCTCGGAAGCACAATGAATCATTTCGTAGTGCTTTTTTCATTGTGGTGGCAACAAAAGGCAAAACGAAGTGTAACGGAAGGAACGTATGCAAGTGTGTTCATGTTTCATTTTGATTATAACCATTGGTGTATTTGTGGATTTCTTTTGGCCATACTATATGAATTGATTTTTAAACAATTAATGAAAATAATCTCTCAATAGTACTTGAATAGTACAAATTTTAAATCATCTAGAAGCATTATGCTTTTTGGACTTTATTGCTCTGGGTCTCATTTTAGATTGCATATTAAGAAAATACAGTATTTTAATTGTAACTTTGCAAAAATCTATTTGGAGGTCTGTTATCATTTTGTCTTTTAAGCAAATTTTCTTCCACAAAAGCTGGATTATATCTCTTTTCTGAGTTACAGTGTAGTGTTTTTTTGATAATCAAACTACCCATGGCTTTGGGATTTTGAATTAGTAAATATTCACAATGTGCAAAAAATCATGATTATACTGTACTCTCACATAAAAATATGCTTCATTTTGTATTTTATATACACACAAAAAGTGAAGTTTCTCAGTCATGTCCAACTCTTTGCAACTCCATGGACTGTAGCCTGCCAGGGTGCTCTGTCCATGGGATTTTCCAGGCAAGAATACTGGAGTGTTTTGCCATTTCCTTCTCCAAAGGACCAGACAAATATGGAGACACCATTAGAGACTAGACAAATACATCAAATTATAGACTGTTTGTAACCATGGATGATTGTGTGTTCCTGGCTGCCTTTGCTTCTCAGATTTCCATAACATATATGTATACTTTTAAAAGTTGGAGGGGAAAAGCATCATTAAAGTCAAGGTAAGTGGTGCTTAAGACAAATTAGCAGACTCTGTTCTTTGGAAAGAATGATGCTGAAGCTAAAACTCCAATACTTTGGCCACCTCATGTGAAGAGTTGACTCATTGGAAAAGACTCTGATGCTGGGAGGGATTGGGGGCAGGAGGAGAAGGGGACAACACATCTGTCCCCAGAGGTGGACAGATGAGATGGCTGGGTGGTATCACCGACTCGACGGACGTGAGTCTGAGTGAACTCCGGGAGTTGGTGATGGACAGGGAGGCCTGGCGTGCTGCGGTTCATGGGGTCACAAAGAGTCAGACACGACTAAGCCACTGAACTGAACTGAACTGAGGGAATACAATAGTAAGGACCACAGGGGGAAGTTAGGATAAACGAAACATTTTGGACGCAACATGGTGATCTACTGTGGATTGAGTATGTTACAAATAAAAAAGAAAATATGAAATATTTGAAACTGCAAGTGTGATATTGTATATTTTCTAAAATCTTTGCTACCTTTTTCAGAATCCTGCTGATAGTGAGTCTTTGAAATAGTATCCCTCACAACCTCATACATTATCAGGTGAAGTGCAGTTCATTAGGTTCACTGTTATCATTCCCAACTCATCACTTTAATGCAAGTCAAAACTTTTCACACTAACGTAGGAGCAAGCTTCATCACTGCACCTGTTAAAGCACTTGGGCCTGGTCTGTCTCAAACCATTGTTTGATATTCCTGTGCCTATTTCTTTCACGCATATGTGTCTCATCCTAAGGTACCCAGGCTATGGTACCACTCTTCAAAAGGTGGTATTGCACAATGGAGAACTGAGACTTCAGTACCAGATTACTTGGGTTAAATATGCCAAATGAGAATATTTATATAGCATAATGATACTGAATATACATATATATACATACACATATTGTATAATAATTCTAGAACAAAGATTATTAATCCTATAAATAACATATAGTCAGAAGTGCCCTGGTGTGCAGACATTATTTATGGCCATTTCCAACAAAGTTTTATGATAAAGTAATTATTAGTATTTCTTTCTCTTCGTCCAATAATATAAAAAGCATTCCCACATATGTTTTCACATGTGCCAGCCACTCCAAGACATAATTAGGCTAGATATTGTCATGTACTTTTGGTTTGCAGAGGGTGGATACTGAGTAAAGACAGAGATACTGAGTTTACCCAAAGACACAGTTAGTAACAAGTGGAAATTAATTTCCCATCTCTTAGAGCAGCATTCCTTGAATACAATCATTTTTCTCATTTATTTTTATACCAAGGCTGATTGCTAAGTACCAACATATGTACAAACTCTGGACCTTCAGAAACCTAAAGCAGATGTGAGCAGTCCTTCCTAGTGCTCCTCTCCAATCCTCCATACTGTCCCAAAGGAAATTACCATCAGTTTACCCAAGATACCAAGGAATAGAAAATCTATTTGCCACCCACAGCCTGGATCCCATGGGGTAGCAGAGAGTTAGACATGACTGAGCGACTGAACTAAACTGAACTGATTAGCCTGGATCAGGTGTTAGCAAATATTTTTCTGAAAAGAGTCAGTTAATAAATATTTTTGAATTTGCAGTGAAAACCAATCACCTCTGCCTTTGCAGTGTGAAAGCAGCTATAAGTGATATGTGAATGAGATATGTGAAGGAATCAGCAAGGCCAAATATGGTTGGAAAGGAGCTTGACAAGGGTCCCCATTCCCAGATGATTTCTGAGAAAACTTCTCAAAACCAACATTCCATGGTTACGTCTGCTATCAAAAGCAAAACTTGCATATGAACCTCTGTTTGGCCTATCATTGCCACAGTGATAAGTATTACTCAGAGGACAATTTTTCATTTATAAGAATTTAAGTGAACTGAAAACATTTAAAAATCATTCTTTGCAAGTAACAGAAACCTAAAATAAAACTGGCTTAAATAATAAAGAGAAGTACCTGACTGAACAGACAAGAGGCAGATCTGTCTAATTTCAGGCCAGGATAGTTCAAGAATAAAAGAATTGTGGCCAAATAAAGAAATAAATCAAATAAAGAATTAAATCATAAAAGAATAATATGAACTATATCACTGCCACCAAAAAAGAAATTCATTCATTAAAAACATACCACAAAAAGGGAAAATGTAGGTACTATATTGCTATTACATTTATTCTGGTCAAGTCCTCTTTCATTAAGTAGTTTTAGTCACTAGTCGTGTCCGACTCTTTGTGACCCCACAGACTATAGCCCACCAGGCTCCTCTGTCCATGGGATTCTCCACTCAAGAATACTGGAGTGGCTTGCTATTCCCTTCCCCAGAGGATCTTCCTTACTCAGGGATCGAACCCAGGTCTTCTGCATTGCAGGCAGTTTCTTTACTGTCAGAGCTACAGGGAAGTCCCTATTTCATTAAGAAATATGTCTTCACATCAAAACTGTTTGGCTGAACTGTTTACTATCATGTCTTTCCAAAAATGTCTAGTTAAATAGGATCAAAATATCCTATATTATGTACCCATCAATGCAACAGTGATTAACATAACAAGAATCCTTGGTCTTCATTTATTTAGAAAATCTAATTTTGTAGGCTATGCACTGAAATTAAAAAAAAAATTTTTGATAAAATTCCAAGTCTAAATAACAAGACAGAAAAGTACAGTATCATCCCAACTTTGCTTGTGTATGTATGTATCTATAAGTATACAAAGAGACAGGTGCAGATAAAAATTGATTTTTTCACTTGAAACCACCCTTACCCTAAAAAAGTAACTTGATCCTCTGCTGGGAAATTTGCCTCTTTCCTATTATCAAGAACATGGTCTCAGAGGGATGCATTCCTAGGGTTAGGTACTGACTGGCTTTGCATACCTCATTCCTTGGTTCAAAATATTTATTTCATAAATAGTCATTTAGACTATAATCTAAATGAAATGAGAGAAAATATTTACTAAGACTTCTAAAGAGAAAGGAGGTTTCTTCGTTGTTGTTCTTTTGGTTTTTACTGTTGTTTATCTGTTTTGTAGGGCTACCGTATAAAATTCTTTTGCACTTAAACAGGAAAGAATGAAGACTGATGAAATAACAGCATACATTCTCTAAATATAAAGGTAGGACTGTACTATAAAAACAAAACTGAGAATAAGAGGGAGAAAAGCAGAGTCCAGACCACAATTCTTTTATTCTTTAATCAATCCAAGCCTTAAATGCAATAGATCTCTTATGGTAGCACAGATGGTAAAGAATATGCCTGCAATATAGGAGACCCAGGTTCACTCCAAGTTTGGGAAGATCCCCTGGAGTAGAGAATGGCAACCCACTCCAGTATTCTTGCCTGGAGAATCTCATGAACAGACCAGACCATGGGGGCACAAAGAGCTGGACACGACTGAGCAACTAACATTTAGCTGTTAATAGGATAGGCAATTTTCTTTATTATTTAAGCAAGCTGAATTTTAGGTTTCGTTACTTACAAAGTATGATTTGTAAAATTCACTTAATTTACATCCTCAAAATACTAATAACAGAGTGCCAATTAATATACATGGTAAGTATCTGACAGTCTTGTGAAGCATCTCTTATTCCACGTAGGAAATGCAATGTGAAAACATCTGTTTCCCTGGATTTCCTGAGCATATGTACATTTCAGACCAATTACTTCACTTGAATTATTTTACCATAGGCTGCAGTTCTGTTTGTTTAAAAGCATAAATACCAATATAGTGCTATTTCAGTATTGGTGCAGGTTATTTTATAAGGCTGTAAACTTCATCTTTCTTTGCTTGCATAATGATCATAATAAAGAGTGTATGTCAGTCTCTGTGAGGTTTTCAGTAAAATCAGTGCCTTCAAAATATTTTGAAGTGCAGGAAACTTTGAATTTATGAAATATTTATGAGAAATCACATCATGTCTACAGCGGTTCTCAGCTGTGACTACAGCATATGGTTTATAAATTGAAACAGGTGTGGGAGAACAGGTGGTTACAGCCAAGCCAGGGAGGAACTGGAATTTATTGTGGGGAAACAACATGATAAAATACCACCACTGGCATCGAAGGCAACTTGCTGACTTGAGAGCAGAACCTAAAGATCTTCACAGGGGCAAATACATACGACAGCACTTGAGATGAAAGTGTTCACCTACTCAAATCCCACATATGGGAGTTGGGAAGCAGTCGGTGTCATTTTATATGGTGAGCGAATGCAAGTGACTCTCTATATTGAATTTCACTAGCATGGATGTTAACTGCATTAAGAGAAAGAAAGAATAAACTCTTTCTCTTACCTCTTTTAATACAAACCTAGTTCAAATGAGAGCTACAGTCACTTGCACCTGTGTTATATACACTATTTCTAAGGATGATGCCACATATGCTACCCTACATCCACAAACTTCATGCATCAGAAAAGTACCCTCTTTTTGTAGAGGGGGTGGCTATAATACCCTCCTATTATTTCAGAAAATACCTTCAAAATAACTCATCTTAAAATCTCATGCTGTTTAAGAATAAAAGTAACAGAAGACAGCATTAATGATTTTTAAACCTCCTCCCCACCAAACTGCCAGTACCTCAGTCTACATTCAAATCTTAGGAGTCCCTCCTAATGAAAGTAATTGAGACACCAGAGCTAAGAAGAGTGCATCTGGATTAGTTTAGGATGAGCATACATACTTACATTTAAATACGAGCATTTGACATCTTCTAGAGATTCACAAAGTTTCAAATAAAATAGTTTATGATGTTATATTTTAAAAGACACTCTAACCCTGGCCAGTCCTGATGTCTGAGTGATTTCCTAGACCCAGCACACATACCAAGTTTCCAGAGCCCTGAAGATAAGGTTTAACACCCCAAAACATGGACTCATTTTCCATTCTACCTTAGTCCACCACATCTCTGGATACCTGGCAAACAAATGCAATATTACCTCATGAACTGACTGTATATCTTACATACGCACCAGCCGATTTGGGGAGAACCTTTGAGAACAAGTTGAGGAGCGGCTGTCCTTTGAGACTGAAGAGATTGCATTAAAGAATTTGGATGTCATGAAGGAAGCAATGGTTCAGACAGAGGGGGCGGCTGCTGAGATTACTAGGAAACAGGAGATGAAACACTTTAAAAATGAAAAGAAGTGGCTGGCTGCAATTGCCCTGGAATCTTCAGAAAATAGCAGGAGTACTCCAGAGGAGGGTGAGGAGACAAGTGAAAGACCCAAAAAGAAGAAAGAGAAAAAGTGCCAGGAGTCTCCTCAGGAAAATGGAATGGAAGACCCTTCTGTCTCCTTTTCCAAACCCAAGGAAAAGAAATATTTTTTCAAGGAGAAACTGGTCAGCAGTGATCTTGAAGACAGAGCTGGCAGTGGAATCTTCCCAAAAGGAAGAAATCTTTTTCAAAGAAGAACTAGTTAGGGGCCCCTAAGAGTCAAGAAATAAGAGTGTCCCTAAGAAAAAGAGGAAATTCTCTTCCAAGGAGGAGCCACTTGGCAGCGGACTTGAAGATGCTGCTTCGGGCAGGGATATTGGCTCCAAGAGAAAGAAAAAGCTACAAAAGCTATCTCAGGAAAAGGAGAATGGACATTTCTCTGGGCGCCTACCTTGCAGAGAGAGTTCCCAACCCATCACCTATAGCCCAATAAAAATAAAAGCAAAATCATGAGGAAAAAAAAAAGATACCTTATAAAATCCAGAGAGAAACTCTTCCTTATCCTTGTCCTAGTTCATATTCTGACATGTACTCAAATGTGAACGGACACCCACAACCTCAGAGAGTTGGGTGAAACCTAAGGTAAACCATACTACCCTTCTTTAATTCTCTAAAATTCTTTCTATAATTATATAGTTTGTCTTAACATATGTATGAGGGTTGTTTTCAGAAAAGAAAGCAAGGCAGAGTAACAAAGGGCTTTATAATCGAATTCCCTACTTACTGAAGGAAAAGCCGATAGAGCACATGCTCAACGCGGAGCGCACGCCCAAACGCATGCACGCATTAGGCACATACGCAAATAGGTGCGCAGGGATGAAGAAACGCACATGTGTGTGTACTTTGAGACTAAGCGTGCCTCTTCCTGCTTGCTGGGGATTTTATTTCTGGCAGTTTTTAGGTGATTCCTATCTCCCAGCAATTGCCTTAAGATAAAGAGAGCTAGCTCTATAAGGTAAATTCCCATACAAGACAACTCTGCAAGGCCTTACCGACCTCAGAGCTCATGGTAGATGTAACTCAAACATAGCCTAAGGTCTCCCTCTACCCATTTCTTTACTCTTTGCTTTATTACAGATATTGAGTCAATAAACTTCCTGTACACAAATCTCTGTCTCAGAAGCTGGGAAACACAGTCTGCAATAGTTGGTGCTAGAAGTGGTCCTAGGAAGCCTACTGGATCACCTGTCGGCAGCAGACAGAGCATTCAGATCTCTTGGTAAGCAGCGATAGTGAAGTTTGTTAAAACTTTTACTGTTAGGAACTGGTATGTGCTGGAAGGGAATGCACTTATAGAAGTAATGTATTGGGGATTAAGAAGCACACCAAATAGTATTTACAAAGGCAAAGGAAATGGATAACTATTTTGAGGGAAATCATTGATTTAGTGGGAGAAAAAAATGAAAGACTGAACAATTAAATTCTAAAAGGCCCTCCTTGACAATATATCAATATAAAGAGACTCCGATCTTATCCTGTCAGGGGATAGGAAAATCAAGTTTAATCATAAAAGTAGCAGAAGATCTCTAAGAAGATTTTTAAAAAGTTGAACTTTTATCTTCAACAGGTTTGCTGTACCAGTAGAGTTTCCATAAAAATTTGGAGAGCTATGGAATTGGGTAATAGAACATGATGTCCTTATGAGCAAAACAGAGGTATTCAGAGCATCTCTTGATCTATGAAAATAATAAAATAAGGATTAATGATCAGAAATCTAAGAGGGGCCACCCCAACTAAAAGTCACAACACCTTGCCTAATTTATGAATTCAAGTAAGTTTTCAGACCCAGAACTCACATACTGTAGCTATTGAGTTTATGGAAGAAAGAACCCTTCCAACACTGTAGCAAGAAAATGTGGCCACTATTCCTCCCATTCCTTCTTCAAGGAAATTTGTAGCCATTGAGTACTTTCCCTACTGAACTTATTGTAGTGAAAGTAGAATACCCAAAAGATATTGAAGACACAAAATCCAAACTGGCATAGACAACCAGAGGCCTAAAGCATCATCAAGCCCTTTTGTTAGACTGTGATTTATGCAGGGCAGGCAATAAAGGGAATCTTGGCCAAGTGTGGCCCACACTGGGTCCACTTCATCCATAAACCCACCTAATACCAGTTTTCTTGTCCAAATATAATATAATATATCCCCAGTTATAAAATCTAATGGACATATTTGGTAGTTGGCAGGCCCCACATTGACTCCTTCTGCTGTGAGGTAAGACCTATTCATAGTTGGAAGGTCAAGTGGCAGTTTTCTAAAGCCCCCCACCCCAAGCCAGAATAGAAAAATTAAAAGCAATATCATAGCTTGGAGAAAATGGAATAGGTTAATGTTATTCCTGGGGTGGTGATGCTCATTATGTCTCCACTCTATTCATGTCTCTAGCAATGCCAGATGGATTCTGGAGGATGGTATTGACTCATGCCATCTCAACCACACAGCAATTCCAATTACATTCGTGTGGAATGAGGAATCTTTGCTAGATCATATTAACACAGCCTCAGTATATATTTTGCAATCAGTGGATCTTACAAATATATTTCCCTCCCTATCAAGAATGAAGGTTAGAAATGGTATTTGTAAGTATTAAGACAGATTAGAATATACTTGTCACAGGCCTATAATAACACTGCTGCTGCTGCTGCTAAGTCACTTCAGTCGTGTCGAACTCTGTGTGACCCCATAGACGGCAGCCGGTCAGACTTCCCCGCCCCTTGGGATTCTCCAGGCAAGAACACTGGAGTGGGTTGCCATTTCCTTCTCCAATGCATGAAAGTGAAAAATGAAAGTGAAGTTGCTCAGTCGTGCCTGACTCTTAGTGACCCCATGGACTGCAGCCTACCAGGCTCCTCTGTCCATGGATTTTCCAAGCAAGAGTACTGGAGTGGGGTGCCATTGCCTTCTCTGATAATAACACTACAGGCAACAGAACCAAGTGAAAACCCCACAGATAGATGACTTCATCTTAATGACACCAGGAGAACAAGACTGGCAAGGGAGTTGAAATCCTGGGAAGACAAATCCTGCAGAGGATATCAGATGACCCTTATAAATATTTGGAGGGTAGATATCACTGAGGTTTGGAACACGTCTGGAGTTCTCAACCATGCTCAGGCATCCTCTTCAACATAAAAGATAAATTTTTGCATTTTGTACCTCCTGCCACTAAGAATGAAGTGTAATATCTGTTTAGTCTCTTGAGTTTTAGGAGTGGGATGTTCCATCTCTGAGAATGCTGTTTTGATCCATATATCAGGTGACAAAGTGCTCCCAGCTTTGAGTAGCATGTACGAGGAACGTACTTGCCAACTGTGGTGCAGGCCAGTGTGACCATATGACCTAGTACAGTAGTACTGAGGTATCTGTGTTAGGGAAAAGAGGTGGTGTACAGTTAATGACAAGTCCTACTGAGAGAATCACTGGCACAGACTACTAAAATTCTGGGTAAAGTTCATGCGCTCTGTAGCAGAGAATTATGTACCTTTTGAAAAACAAAGGTGGGGAAAATGTCTACTGCAAGAAACTAGCTTATATGTTTTGAGGGGCTGGCTATGCAAGTCAGAAATCCATAGGCCAGGCGATCAGAAAGGGCAGCTCAAAACTTTCAGGCAGGAGTTGAGGCTTTGACCCACAGCGGGAATTTCTTCTTCCTCAGGGAGATCTCAGTTCTCTTGCAACTGTGGATTGGTTTGATACAGTCCACCCAGATTGTCTAGGATAGTCTCCTTTACTTAAAGTTGGCTGATCATAGATTCCTATCACTTTTACAAAATACTTCCAAAGCAACACCTTGATTAATATTTGACTGAAAAACGTAAAACTGTGACTTAGTCCAAAGGGAATAAACTGACCATCACACTTGTCTTTATTTTAAGTGTCTAGCAGCAATCCATTGTAATATAAAAGAGATTCATTCAGAATTACACATGAACAGGGTGGGATGGCACCATCAGGTGGTCGATGAGACTTCCGTGTCGTATACCACTATTTCATCAGTGACCCATCTAAAATGGACTTGTATACCCCTTAGTCCCATTCAGAGCTGACCCTAAAAGACAAAAATGAAGGGAAATTCTCTCAGTATATAGATATCTGATGGTTAACTTGGCCATCCACTTTGTGTAGAAAGAGAAGTGTACATTCCATAGAATGTATGTAGATTTATGAAAATCGGTCAATGGCTTGGCTAGGGGATAAGGGGTTTGGAAAGATTCAAATAAGAGAACAATGAAGTCTTGTAGGATAAACGTATTCAAAACAGGCATGAACTATGAGGATCTTAGGATCTTATTGTGTGGATCACAATAAACTGTGGAAAATTCTGAAAGAGATGGGAATACCAGACCACCTGATCTGCCTCTTGAGAAATTTGTAAGCAGGTCAAGAAGCAACAGTTAGAACTGGACATGGAACAACAGATTGGTTCCAAATAGGAAAAGGAGTTCATCAAAGCTATATATTGTCACCCTGTTTATTTAACTTATATGCAGAGTACATCATGATAAACTCTGGACCAGAAGAAACACAAGCTGGAATCAAGATTGCCGGGAGAAATATCAATAACTTCAGATACGCAGATGACACCACCCTTATGGCAGAAAGTGAAGAGGAACTAAGAAGCCTCTTGATGAAAGTGAAAGTGGAGAGTGAAAAAGTTGGCTTAGCTCAACATTCAGAAAACGAAGATCATGGCATCTGGTCCCATCACTTCATGGGAAATAGATGGGGAAAGAGTGGAAACAGTGTCAGACTTTATTTTTCTGGGCTCCAAAATCACTACAGATGGTGACTGCAGCCATGAAATGAAAAGACGCTTACTCCTTGGAAGGAAAGTTATGACCAACCTAGATAGCATATTCAAAAGCAGAGACATTACTTTGCCAACAAAGGTTCGTCTAGTCAAGGCTATGGTTTTTCCTGTGGTCATGTATGGATGTGAGAGTTGGACTGTGAAGAAGGCTGAGCGCCGAAGAATTGATGCTTTTGAACTGTGGTGTTGGAGAAGACTCTTGAGAGTCCCTTGGACTGCAAGGAGATCCAACCAGTCCATTCTGAAGGAGATCAGCCCTGGGATTTCTTTGGAAGGAATGATGCTAAAGCTGAAACTCCAGTACTTTGGCCACCTGATGGGAAGAGTTGACTCATTGGAAAAGACTGTGATGCTGGGAGGGATTGGGGGCAGGAGGAAAAGGGGACGACAGAGGATGAGATGGCTGGATGGCATCATTGACTCGATGGACGTGAGTCTGGATGAACTCCAGGAGTTGGTGATGGACAGGGAGGGCTGGTGTGCTGTGATTCATGGGGTCGCAAAGAGTTGGACACGACTGAGTGACTGATCTGATCTGATGAGGATCTTTGCATCACATGTTAACACCCATTAGAAAACATCCTAGAAGAGGCACTAAACAACTAAATAGATTGACTAGGCCAGTTGGCATCTTTTCAGAATTTGTCCAGCAGCCACCTCAGTACTGGCACAATAGACCCATGAACTGCATAACTGTGGCTACCAAGGATGTTTAAATTTAAGAACACTGCTGCCTCTCAACAGTTCACCTGCCAGTGACCAAGACTGATGCTAATTCCTCAATTTGGTACCATCCTTGTAAGAGTCCATATAGCCACTTGGTGGAAGACTAACTCCATTAGACACATTCTTCTCTGAAAGGAGCAGCAACTCGTTTTGATTGACATTGATTTATATCCTGGATATGGTTTTTCTTTTCCTCCAAGAAGGGCCTAATCTAGCACCTCTATTCAAAGACTAATGGAATGTCCAGTTTACTGATACAAGATGCCAAATAACTCTGCATTAAAGCTATTTTACAACACAAGAGGTGCAGATATGGGCATATCAATGTGAAATCCAGGTTCCTATCATATGTTGTACCACTTTAAATCTGCTTTCTTCCCAGTGATTGCCCTCATCTGAAGAAAGTCACATTGTTCAAGATCAGGCTACTTCCTTGAGACAACCTCCATTCAGTGACCAGTCAGGGTAGGAATGTAAAGACCCATGGGGGGGTCGGCTAAAACCTTTTCTGTTGTTCATCACAGCCCAACCTCTCCCTCTTTCCAGTCTTGTTTTAGTCACTCCCTTTTCACCATTTTGACCCCAAGAATAACACTGAATAACATCGCTGCCTGTCAATTTCTGTCTCCTAATCAGCCTGTTAGAACGTTCAATCTGCTACAGCAGATTACACAAAATTGCATAGTTTATTTTCAGGTAAAAGCAAACTGTTCACTTAGCCTTAAAAAGAGATCTTATGTTGAGTTCTCTTAATACAAAAAATGTAATAATAATAATTTTAAAAAGAGGACATGAAGAAACATTTGGAGGTGATGGATTTGTTTATGGCATAGATTTTGATCATGATTTCAAAAAAGAGTCTTATAATTTAAAATAAAGTAAGAATTCCTTTAGCCCCCAAAAAACTGCTAATATCTTTTTTGTGGCACTTGCCTAAAGATATATATGAGCTATTCTCTTAAAAGACATGAAAAAGACCATGTAACCTTTCATAAATAAAGTAACAACTTGTAAAATATTGCTTAAAATAAAGTGTTAGTTTCATGATGAATAAATTATCAATTTCTTGAAGTTAAAGCATGTATACATGTTAATTTGGCATTTACTAGTGCTAGTTATGGAGAAGGCGATGGCACCCCACTCCAGTACTCTTGCCTGGATAATCCCATGGATGGAGAAGACCGGTAGGCTGAAGTCCATGGGGTCGCTCAGAGTCGGACAGGACTGAGCGACTTCACTTTCACTTTTCACCTTCATGCATTGGAGAAGGAAACGGCAACCTATTCCAGTATTCTTGCCTGGAGAATCCCAGGGATGGGGGAGCCTGGTGGGCTGCTGTCTATGGGGTCGCACGGAGTCAGACACAACTGAAGCGACTTAGCAGTGCTAGTTATGGGGTTGCCCAGAAGTCTAGACTAAACCTTTAAGCATCTCAAACACATACACATTCACAGAAATAAAATCCCTACAAAAGTAAAAATAGTTCAAATTTATTGACTATGTAATTTGTGTCAAAAAATATCATCTAACATTATTATAGACATTATATAATGTATATTTCTCAGGGTACCTGTGAAGTATATGAACTATTACCAATAATAGGTACCAATAAGATATTTTAAAATTAGAAAGCCTGCACAGTTGATAAGTGGCAGATCTAGGATTATAACTGTAGTCTGCTTAAATTTGAAACCATGCTTTTAAATATTATGCAGAAATTTTAATGAGAAAGAGGAATACAATAAAAATAATTAAACTATGTTAACTATGCAATACAACAGAATACAACGTACACTTGTAAATTCAATTAGGTGTGTGAAGTTTACAAATTATTTTTCAAAATTTGTCACAAATATTCTTTTGTTTTACAAAGACAAAAGCAGAAGATTATAATTGTGTTCACCAGTAATTTATGTATTTGGAGGGTTTTAAACTCAGCTTCTCAAAAATAGTCTCATTTTGATATATTGAACATTTGGTGTAACATTCATTCTTTGAACACCCAGTATACATTTTTACCAGCCAATTAACAGCATCATGCTAGGAACTTGCATCTCTTTTGTAGTGAAATATAAACAAAATTTATCAGTCATTTACTTCCCACTCCAAATAAACTAAAATACACTTTTCAAGAGATGTTTGTCAGGTCTAAAGGTCACTTAGAACTTAAGTTAAATACAGTCTCTAGAGGCTGCAGGAAAGTGTTTACCCAAACTCAGACATCTTTATAAAAGCTCTAAAGTGCTTTAGAGTTTTCAGGCAATGGCCTTGAATCACACTTCACAAATGTGTGGTAAACATATTGCATTTTAAAAGAATATCAAAGCATATTTCAAACATTGTTAACCCTTCAAAATCTTTCCTAGTCTCAGGGCTAATATCACAGTTGAATATCCAACATCATAAATAACTGATGACTTCTGGTGCTTCTGTTTTGCTTATTTTGGTGGTTAGCTGCTTATGATGAAGAAGTAAATCATGTCATCCTTACTACCTTATGATGATAAATTATTCAGAGCTCTATGATTTCATCTGATAATTCAACTGTTCTTTATTGCCCTCTTATTTTCCTCCAGGTGCTCTCCTCACAGTTGCCAATAAAAGTACTGAACAAACTACACACTTCTTCCTTTCATTAAGATTATTCTCTAGTATGATGGAGTTACAGAAAATAAAGATAGAATTAAATTTCAGATTGTAATGAAAAGCTACAGTGAAAATGAACACAGTGATGTGGAGAAACCAACATTTAAATTGATGTAATCATCAGTTCAGTCGCTCAGTCATGTCCAACTTATCATGACCCCATGGACTGCAGCACACCAGACTTCCCGGTGCATTACTAAGTCCTGGAGCTTGTTCAAACTCATGTCCATTGAGTCAGTGATGCCATCTAACCATCTCATTCTCTGTCATCCTGTTCTCCTCCTGCCTTCAGTCTTTCCCAGTATCAGTCTTTTCCACTGAATCAGTTCTTCACATAAGGTGGCCAAAGTAATGGAGCTTCTGCTTCAGCATCAGTCCTTCCAATGAATATTCAGGACTGATTTCCTTTAGGATTGAGTGGTTTGATCTCCTTGCAGTCCAAAGTACTCTCAAGAGTTTTCTTCAACACCACACTTCAAAAGCATCAATTCTTTGGCACTCAGCTTTCTTTATGATACAACTCTTACATCCACACATGACTACTGAAAAAACCATAGCTTTGACTCAGTTTAGTTCAGTTCACTCATTCAGTTGTGTCTGACTCTTTGCGACCCCATAGGACTGCAGCACACCAGGCCTCTCTGTCCATCACCAACTCCCAGGGTTTACTCAAACTCATGTCCATTGAGTCAGTGATGCCATCCAACCATCTCATCCTCTGTCATCCCCTTTTCTTCCCACCTTCTATCTTTCCCAGCATCAGGGTCTTTTCCAATGAGTCAGTTCTTCACATTAGGTGGCCAAAGTATTGGAGTGTCAGCTTCAACATCAGACCTTACAAAGAATATTCAGGACTGATTTCCTTTAGGTTGGATTGGTTGGATCTCCTTGCAGTCCAAGGGACTCTCAAGAGTCTTCTCCAAAACCACAGTTCAAAAGCATCAATTCTTCAGCACTCAGCTTTCTTTAAAGTCAAACTCTCACATCCATACACAACTACTGGAAAAACCATAGCCTTAACTAGATGGACCTTTGTTAGCAAAGTAATGTCTCTGCTTTTGAATATGCTATCTAGGTTGGTCATAACTTTCCTTCCAAGGAGTAAGAGTCTTTTAATTTCATGGCTGCAGTCACCATCTGCAGTGATTCTGGAGCCCCCCCAAAAAAGTCTATCGCTGTTTCCACTGTTTCCCTGTCTATTGGTCATGAAGTGATGGGACCAAATGCCATGATGTTAGTTTTTTGAATGTTGAGTTTTAAGCCAGCTTTTTCACTCTCCTCTTTCACTTTCACCAGGAGGCTTTTTAGTTCTTATGCCATAAGGGTGGTGTCATCTGCACATATGAGATTATTGATATTTCTCCCAGCAATCTTGATGCAGTCACAATCTCTTCTAAATTTGAAGTTCTGATTTTACTTTTAAGAACTCAAACCAGAAATCACCACTTTCTAGATGTCATTCTAGATACTTTAAGGTAGTATTTTGAAGTGGCCCATGAAGCTTGTATGAGTTTTCCAGAGATAAGGTAAAAAGAAAAAAAATACAGAATCGTGGCTTAAAGATCAGAAATTTATTTTCTCAGTGTTCAAGATCCAGGTGTAAGCAGGGTTCATTTCTTCTGAGACATTTCTCCTTAACTTCCAGGTAGCCACTCTTTCTTGTGTCCTCATAATCTTTTTTCTCTGTGCACATGCAACCCTGATGTTTCTTTTTGTGTAACCACATTTTCTTTTCTTCTAAGAATAGCAAATAGATTAAGTTAGGGTCCACTATACTGGCTGCACTTTGACTTAATCACCTACTTATATGTCCTACTTCCAAATGTAGCCACATTTTAAGATACTGGGGATTAGGGCTTAAACATGACTTTGGTAGGGTATAATTAAGCTCATAACAAAACCCAATGTGGGTTTTTTCTTTTTTTTTTTTTTTTTGCAATTAAGTAGGTTTTTACTAACATTAGGGAAATACAGGTATGGAGGGAGTAGGAATAACAAAAACAAAGGCATATGCATGAATAAGCACAGGGAGCTTGACTTTTCAAGGGAATTCTGTGTGTATAATCCTTTAGGGTTTCTACATCTAGCAGTTGGCTTGAATTAACTAGGAACATGGTCCCTGAACTCCTAAAGTTGAAGTCATTCCCAATGCTGATGTTGCAGCTATTGGAGTAGCATATGTGATACACAACAGTGGGTCAAGTAAGAATGATAGTATTAACCAATCTTTTTCTGTAAATAGGACCAGTCTGAGATAAGGACTGCTATCAATACATATATATATAATACATACATGTGTATACAAATATGCATATAAGCATTATGTGCATATATATACATATTTATACCTGCATATGTGTATATATGAATATTATAGCAATAGGTACATATACTGTAATCCTTGCTAAACCATAATCCTTTCAATACTATAAATTTGGAGTTACTTTAACTGATTTGTAGATGCAGAACCTAAAGTTCAGAGAGGTTAAATCGTCTTCCCTAGATTATAGAGGCAAGGTAGTGGCGAAGATATGATTTGAAGTCACCATTATCTGACTCCAAAGCCAACATGCGATTCTTCTTTTATTTAGGAGGTAATATATTACCTCTTTCAAGGATGAAAATCCTGTTCTCAGGCCTGGTTACTTTTTGTATATGCTTGCTATATGATAGAAGCATGAGCTATGTTTATGCAAGTATCTGGACACCAATATGATTATCCATAGTGAAAGACAAGGAAGCCTGGAGTGCTGCAGTCCATGGGGTCACAAAGAGTTGGACACAACTTAATGTCTGAATACAACAACAATGATTATCCAAGTCTTTCCCACTTTTCTGGGAAGATTTGCCAGAAATTTACCTGGTAAATTTACCTTCCAGAATGTTTCATAGGTATTGACCTCAACTAGTTGAATCGACTATTTGACCTATGTACAATTTTACTACATTAAAACAGAGAAGATAGTTTCTGAACCAATACTTCCCAGATTCTCAATAAAACAAAGGAAGTCAAGATTTCAAAATAGAACATTTTCATTTTGTTTCAGATCAGACTTCTGGCTTAATAATCTGCCCAGCTTTATAAGGCAAGATTGCTTATAGGAGACATTAATACTGAATAACAAGTTAATCATTCATGAAAGAACTGAAGGGTTACACAGCCAACTAAATCAGAACCCCCTGTGAAATGTATTAAGCCAAGTGATGAAGCCATAGGAAAAAGAGTAGGAAGCGACAATCCGAAACAGAGGAGCAGGGATTGCCATCTGGTCTATCTGATATCCGGAGAAGGCAATGGTACCCCACTCCAGTACACTTGCCTGGAAAATCCCATGGATGGAGGAGCCTGGAAGGCTGCAGTCCATGGGGTTGCTGAGGGTCGGACACGACTGAGCGACTTCACTTTCACTTTTCACTTTTATGCATTGGAGAAGGAAACAGCAACCCACTCCAGTGTTCTTGCCTGGAGAATTCCAGGGACGGGGGAGCCTGGTGGGCTGCCGTCTATGGGGTCACACAGAGTCGGACACGACTGAAGTGACTTAGCAGCAGCAGCATCTGATATCTCCCACATTCTCCAGTGACTGTGGCTGCCTGATGGAGTGAAATAAGATGGGAGACCTTTGGGGAGGAAACCTGGAAAAATGAAAGGTCACATTCACCATATAGAGCCTTCACTCCATTGGTTAATGTCTGTCCTGCCTTGAAGGGCTGATGATTCAATTAGTAGTATATGGGGCCAGCACACCTGTGAAAGGGATTATGCCAGGAGGGTCAAGCATAGGGAGTATGTAGAAATTGACAGTCTAAATTAAACAGAGCAAAACAAAAGAGAATTAAATGATAGATGATGTGTTCTCTGTGGCAAGAACTAGAGCAGGGGGAAAATGAGGTCTAGTTTTAATGCATAATCACTTAACTATTTTATAACAAAAGTAGGAACTGATAAATTGATACTCCAACTTTTAATCTTTCTTACATCAAATAGGGGCTTCCCTGGTGGCTCAGATGGTAAAGAATATGCCTGCAATGCAGGAGACCTGGGTTCAATGCCTGGGTTGGGAAAATCCTTTGGAGAAGGGATTGGCAACCCACTCCAGTATTCTTTCCTATAGAATTCCATGGACAGAGGAGCCTGACAGGCTATAGTCCAGGGGGTCACAAAGAGCTGGACACAACTGAGTGACTCTTTCTTTCTACATGAAGTAGGGACTATTTTCATATGTATGTAAAACACTATAGTTATAAGTCACAATTTTTCAATCTTGGCATATACAAATCTGGATTCAAATAATTCTTTATTGTGAGTAACTGTTCTGTGTATTGTAGGATGATTAGCAGTATCCCTGGCCTCAACTCACTAGATTCTAAATGCAATCTGTTATAATCTTAGCAACCACAGATGTCTCCAAAAATTTCTCCTGGGGGAAAAATATCACCCATGGTTGAGAAACATTAGTCTAGATCATTCAAATAAATGAATACATTTCAACCACAGTCAAATTGCCTTGTTATATCAAATCAGCGCATAATAATATTATTTACCCTACTGAATAGGCCTGATGTCTAGGCCTGAAAATATTGGGATGACACCTATACTCATTCCCAGAGCTTGACCTTCACGGTGATGATTTGCTCCCAAGAGAAAATTAACTGTATATTCAATCCATTTGGCCTCTTCTTTGATAAGAGAGGAAGAAAACAGTTCCTGAGGTATGATACTTGCCCAAAGATCTATATTTCTGTTCCCAAAATTCTATATTTCTGTCCTCTATCTTCTTTTGGATCTCTTTCTCTCTCTCCCCTTCCCCTCCCTATTGAAAGAAAAAGTGGAAATTCAGTATAAATCAAGTTCCATTTGTGCAACTTGCCTACTGCTAGCCAAATGATGAAGTTAATATGATATAACTTTTCTAAAACTTATACTGCCTTCTTGCTCTTTTAAATTCACTTTATGATTATAAGGGATTTCAAGAGTCCACTATAGTTTGTACATATTTTTTTTCATGATGCCCCTAACTTACTAAAAAATACTTTATCAGTACTTTTGTTCACTGAAATTCAATTTTTTTTTGTACTCAAATACATGAAACTTCCAAACAACAAGGTGAATCCAATAGCAACAGTCAAAATACATTCTATGCGATGTGAAAATGACCTGCTGTATGGGGAAACTTGCAGGACAGGGAAATAGACATATTTCTGCTGATATACAGATAGCATTTTAAAATGTTTGCAGAACCACTCATTTCAAAAGTATTCAAGCCAGCACACATCATTTCTTAAAATGTCAGATAAAATTTTAAGTAATATGGAAGATAAATCCCTTTAAAATACTGTAGTTTGATTTGTGGAGCAAATTAAGGTAAGTTTCCCTAAGGAAAAAATCAATCTGATGAAATTTAAATAAAATATGTTTATTTTTAATATAAAATGAAAAGAATTGATGAATTTATGTGTAAAAATGGTTTCCATGAGGGTAAGTTTTTACTTAATAGCTTGCAATTGCCAGACAAAACAGTAGATATATGATATCAATGTGTACTTACATATATTAATATATACATGTATATTTGTTAAGCACATCAAGGTGAGCTTATGAGAAGCAGTATGATGTAATAATTATTGAATGGTTATGAGTAATTCTTAATAAATGTGATTTTTCTTTTCTTTACCAGGACAAGCATTTAGACTACATTTCTTTTTTTTAATTTTTAATTTTTTAAACTTTTTATTTTATGTTGGCGTATAGCCAATTAACAATGTTGTGATCATTTCAGGTGGATATCAGAGGGCCTCAGCCATACACACACACACACACACATAAATATACATGTATCCATTCTCTCCCAACTCCCCTCCCATTAAGGCTGCCACATAACTTTGAACAGAGTTCCCTATACTATACTTTATGACCTTGTTCACTATTCATTTTAAATATCACAGCATGTACATATCAATCCCAAACTCCTTAAGTATCTCTTCCCCCTATTCTTCCCCATTAACAACCATAGTTTCATTCCTAGATTATATTTCTAATGCTTTCTGACAATAAGATGCAGTTTTGTGATAAAGTTTCAGCCAATGGCATATAGGCAGAAGTGTTGCAAAACTTAGAGAATTCACCCATAAAATTCCTGCATAATTCTGCCACCCTCTCTCGGCTCTAGGCCTGGCTAGACACACTGGATCCAGGAAGACTGTGAAACTCTGGGAGACTACAGAGCATCTAGATGGAAGAAATATGGGTTGTGAGTGACAGCCATGTGCACTCCCTCCTCTCTTGTCTTAAGTCATGATGGAAACAAGAAATAAACTTTTATGTTGTTCATCGACTGAGATTTGGGGGTTATCTGTTCGTGACTTCTAAAAAATGCTGTTACCCGTATCTCCAAGTTCTTACCATTTAAGAGATCTTCAGCCTGATTTCCCATTGCGAGAACCAGAACCCCTTTTTGTTTTTGCCTAAAGGATGTTTACTTTGGCCACCTGATGCGAAGAGCCAACTCATTGGAAAAGACCCTAATGCATACGAAGAGCCAACTCATTGGAAAAAGACCCTAACGCTGGGAAAGATTGAAGGCAGGAGAAGGGGCTGCCAGAGGGTGAGATGGTTGGATGGCATAACTGACTCGATGGACACGAGTTTGAACAAACTCCAGGAGATAATGAAGGACAGGGAAGGCTGGCATGCTATAGTTCATGGGGTCTCAGAGTCAGACAGGACTTAGCGACTGAACAACAACAACAGGCTGTTTGGCCACCAGAACACTTGTCTACACAACCAATTATAGGGAACTTGTCCCTATAATTTACTACTGCCCTTCCCTGGAAGCCCTCAACTAATAACTGCTGGCATTTTCCAGCAATTTCCCCTCTCCTGGACCCTCCTGTGGGATACTTTTGAAGCAAGTCTCACCTAGATTCCAGAATTTCTGAGCTCCAGTGACCCACTGTGGTTTCTGACTGAATAATAGCCTTTGCTGCCTGCCTGCCCTCCCTTCCCTGTCTTGTATTCTTGCTCCTCTCCCCACCTCTTACACTCACATCCTTGTCGGGGCTATGCCTTGAGAAAATCCCAAACTAATGCAAATGTTTAACCTTTCTAGACTGTTATGAAGAGCTTTACATCCAGATTTTCATTAGTCTAATTTGCCTTGAACCTTTCTTTCCTAGCATTATAAATAGAGATAGCACAATCAAATTTTCTAAATGACCATGTTTTCTCTTGAAACATATGGGTCATAACAGTAGTTATTTCATAGTGTTCTTATAAAGACTAGAGGCGATAAAAATAATAACTTTGTAAATTGTCTAGAATATAGTGGGTACTGGCTATATGATGTCATCCTTGTCATTGTTACATAGGTAGGTCAAGTAGTAGTGGAAGTGGTATTTAAACTCAGTGGTATCTTTCTGGATAATACTTTGTCTTGTGGTATGACAACTCTTGATAATTACCATGTGTTACTGAAGTCATTTCTGAAATGTCTAATTTCAGGTTTAATTTTGTATCAAAGTTGTACATGTACATAATTTAGAATAAAATAGTTTTGCAAGGTTTATTTTGAGAAATACTAATTGTATCTATCTCCCTTCCTGATTTCCTCTCCCCAAAGACAGCCAATTTTATTCTATGATTCTTTTGATATTTATCCTTATTTGTCTACATGACATGCTTATATTGTTATTTAATGACTTTGTTTTAGGCATGATCTACTGATGTCCCACATCCTTCCTATAACCAAACTTTACAACACAGCTATACAATTTTATGTTTACTCAGCATTAATATCATGTTGACTATGTAAAGCCAAACATAATTGAACTACATCAGTTGGCTTACATTTTTATATAACTACTAAGTTCCAAATTGTCTATTACCAATTATCTTCTCTAATGACATTGAGATCTATCAGGTATCCTATTCATTGCATCTTCTTAGAGAAGAAAAAGAAAATGGTGTTATCTGATGTGCATAATCTTGATGCTCTGGTTATAAAAAACATCTCTTGGTCTAGCCAACAATTATCATTAGAAACTTAAAGACCATGTTAGTTTACATAGTGTATGGACCACAGCACTAATCGAAAGTTATTTTTTAATATGTAATTCAAGACTGAGATGTGACACAAAGTCATAGCAAATGCAACAGTCCACAAACAAAACATTAAGCATCATGGCTCAGAAATTTGGGGGTCCTCATTCCTTAGAGAGGAAGAGCCAAAACCTGACAATTAAGGCCTACTCCATTCACAGTACTCCAGGCAAACTGAAGTACTGTTTTTCCATAGCTACTTAATATTTCCCAGTTCTCTGACTCTGTCCATGAGTTTTCTCTACCTTAAAATATCTTTATTTGTTCAAGATTCTTATGAAAGTAGTCATTTCCATTTTGAGTTCAAACATCAGTACATTTAATGAAAAAATATATTATGGCTATTTATGCATTATTATCTCCTCCTACTTGGAGAAGGCAATGGCACCCCGCTCCAGTACTCTTGCCTCGAAAATCCCATGGACAGAGGAGCCTGGTGGGCTGCAGTCCATAGGGTCGCTGAATCAGACATGACGGAGCGACTTCACTTTCACTTTTCACTTTCATGTATTGGAGAAGGAAATGGTAACCCACTCCAGTGTTCTTGCCTGGAGAATCCCAGGGACGGGGGAGCCTGGTGGGCTGCTGTCTATGGGGTTGCACAGAGTCGGACACGACTGAAGCGACTTAGCAGCAGCAGTAGCAGCAGCATCTCCTCCTACTAGACTATCAACTGTTTGAGGAGAGGACAATGTTTCATTAGCTTTTAATTTCTAAGTCTCCTCCCACATCCCACTTGGAAAAGAAATATAAAATAAACATCATCTGCAATAAATTTATAGAATGATATTATATTCACACCACATACATAAAAATTGTATTGCAAGGTTTACTATTTGCTTTCTTGAATACACATTTCCTGACCTACTTAGTAAGAAAATCTTGAATTTCATCTGGACACATAAAGAGTAGTTTTTGTACCTTCACTTAAAATTATGTGTGATCATCTGACAAAATTCTAGCAAATAAGGTATTGAATTAAAGAGTGTATCAGGAGATAATAAAGATGAATGTCCCATGCTAAAGAAATACTCAAAAAGAAATATGTTTATCAAAAAATTTGGTTAGTTTTATATATCATTTATTAGATATATATGCTAAATATATTTTCCCTAGTGTATAGTTTGCATTTTTAATTGCTTAATGGTTTCTTTCGGAGAACAGATACCTTAGTTTTAATTAAGTTCAATGTATTAAACTTTTCTGATTAGTGTGTATTATGTTCTGTTTAGAAAATCTACTCACACATATAAAGATATTCTCCTGTGTTTTCTTCTAGAAGCTCTTTAACATCCATATTTAGATCTGGATTAATAATTATTTTTATTTATATGGATATTTTATTTTTCAGCACTATTTATTGAAATTTTAAAAATCATCCTGTTATTATTAGTCCTATCATTTTTTTCCAGGCAGCACTTCCTAACAAATCACTTTCAAATGAATTATTGTTCTAAGGACTTGCATTTTCAGAAATCAACCTAAGACAGCCCTTGTTCCTGATCAATAATAGTTGTTATAAATAGATTTATTTTGTCTTCTTGACCTTTTGAGGATACTATAGCATTGCCTCTATTCTAAGTTGATGGTCTTGATATGCATGCTGTTAGCCTAAGTGATTTCTTTTTACAAAAAAAAATGGTCTATTTAATGCATTTTTACCAACTATTTAATGGATATTCAGGCTTTCCAGGTGGCACAGTGGTAAAGAATCCTCCTGACAAGGCAGGAGACATGAATTTGATCCCTGTGTTGGGAAGATTCACTGGAGAAGGAGATGGCAACCCCCTCCAATATTCTTGCCTGGAAAATTCCATGGACAGAAAAGCCTGGTAGGCTACAGTCCATGGGGTTGCAAAGAGTTGGACATGACTGAGCATACACACACACACACACACACACACACAATGCATATGCATAAAAATGCATGCATATAAATAAAACACTGATGAAAGTATATACCTACCCATATGTTCTTAAGACCCACCAATTCCCATATCATTTCTGTCATTGCATTTATATGCAGTTATGTACATTTTTTTTAATCTGAGTAAGTGAAGTCGCTCAGTCGTATCCGACTCTTTGCGACCCCATGGACTGTAGCCTAACCAGGTTCCTCCATCCATGGGATTTTCCAGGCAAGGATACTGGAGTGGGTTGCCATTTCCTTCTCCAGGAGATCTTCTCGACCCAGGGATTGAACCCAGGTCTCCCACATTGTAGGCAGATGCTTTACTGTCTGAGCCACCATATGATATCATATTATACATGCTTAAACTAAGTGGCTTATTTTGTTACTTATTTCTAGTTAAAAGTATTTGTTATGACATAGTCAGAAAATTTCTGCCTTTAGTTTAAGATGTGATTCTTATAGATGGCATTTTCTTTCTGGTTGCTTTTAAAGTGTTTTCATTGACTTTGGTGTTTTGCTGGATTAAATTTGTGTCTCTCACAATGGATTGTTTTCATCAATTCTGCTCAAGACTCACTGTTTGTCAAAATAAAGAGTATCTGTGTTTTGTTAGCTCTGAAAATTCTCAACCATGATTTTCCTTACCATTTTCTACTAAAATATATTCTAAGAATGCTGTCTCCCTCCAGACCTATTAGAAATACGTTACATCCTCTAAGTCTTCATTCTCTGAATTTTAGTCTTGTTACATTTTCCATCTTTTAGATATTTCATTTTATATAATTGCCTTATATATACTTCAATTTGACTAATTCTCAACTATCTCATTTTCTTTTTAATTTTAAATTGTGATAGTTTTTATTTGTGTAAGGTCTGCTGCTGCTGCTACTGCTGCTGCTAAGTCACTTCAGTTGTGTCCGACTCTGTGTGACCCCATAGACGACAGCCCACAAGGCTCCCCCGTCCCTGGGATTCTCCAGGCAAGAACACTGGAGTGGGTTGCCATTTCCTTCTCCAACCGTGTAAGGTCTAGTTCAGTATTTTTCAGATCCCATGTTTTAACGCATTGTATCTTTTTCATGTTTGTGTTTCAACTCCTTATAACTGTGAGTATGCTTATTATATTTCTATATCCTCTTTAGGAATGTATTTCGATTATATTAAACTCTTGAGGCTGAGACTCCTCTGTTGTTCAAGTGTGGGAATGCCTGACAAGAGAAATTTTACATTCATTTACTTCTCCTGGCTTCCCACAAGTTTCAAGTTTCACTGGTTTGAGAAGGTTCACTGCCTCTCTCTCTCTCTCTCTCTCCCCCCTTGTTCTGAGAGTTTTGAAAACAGGCAAGTAGTGCAAAATCAAGTCACAAATTTAAAAGGGGTATAAACTTTGCCTTTCCAGTTCTCAAATTTGACTTTTTTAATTTGACTAACTGACAAAGCAGCTAAACATAGAATTTTTTAAAAAGCTGTATTGGTTTTAGCTGTTGTTTTTCATTAGCTCAAGGGTAGGTTTGTTTCTACATAGAAAGTGCAAAGTGCAGACATTTAAAGATTTTGGTTATATCCCCCTTCCTGGGTCAAATATGTAACTTAGTTTGCTGATTCCTCAAATGGACATTAAAAGTGAGACTATTGCAGAAAAAGGCAAATAGCCCCACACACCCATCCCCACCTCCAGAGGTATCTATGGTTTGAGCTCAAGTCTGGGTGCTCTGGTTTTCATTTTTCTCTTGGTTTTGGCACTTGAAGAGGTTCATTTTCTTTTCCTCATCTCTCTTTTTCTCTCCCTGCTTCCTTTTTACTTTCCTTCCTTCTCTCCTTTGCTTCTTTCTTTCTTTCTATATGGTTCAGGTAATATTGATTTATTAGGCTTCTAAAGCTTCCGCCTTTTGTAAATTTTAAATGTAACCTACCAACTCTCTTATATTTTTTTCACATATACTTTTAGGCCTTCATTAGAAAGTTAATTCCCCTGTTATACACTTGGTTAGCTCATTTTTGTCATTTGCTTCAGCTTATGAATGCTTACAGGAGTGTTTTCCAGAATCATGTGTCAGTACTTCAAATCACATTCAACTGTATCAATTATCATGTTGTTTTAAATGTACTAGGCAGGAGGAGAAGGGGACGACAGAGGATGAGATGGCTGGATGGCATCACTGACTCGATGGACATGAGTCTGGGTGAACTCTGGGAGTTAGCGATGGACAGGTAGGCCTGGCATGCTGCGATTCATGGGGTCGCAAAGAGTCGGACACGACTGAGCGACTGAACTGAACTGAACTGAACTGACAAATATCTGCAGCTAAATCATTTAAAGTTTGGTCAATTTTTAACAAAATTTATCAATTTTTATGAAAATTATAAGAATGCTTTGCTGAGTAGAGCAATGACTTTTTATTTTTAATTTTATTTTTTGTTGGTAATAAATGTGTGATCCATACTTTTTTTAAAAGTTACATTCATTTTGTGCAGCATTTCTAATTATTGGAGGATTTGATTCTGTGAGGTTGTCAGTTTTTATTATCTGTCATCAACCTGGAACCCAGAAGTTCTGCAATATCTTAACTTCCAGGCTTGAAAATAAAGACCATTATTTTCATCCCTAAGACCTATTTGAAAAATGTAAGGTTTTCCATGTGATGATTCAAATAGCCTTTATGCCTGTATGCACTGCTCAGATGCAGAGACTACCATGTTTAATTTTCCCTCTTACAGACTGATTATGTAACTTGCTCAAGTTAAACATTAGCTGAAGAAAAGAAGCCAAGCTAGTGCTCCAGGTTTCTGTCTCTCAACCCTGTACCTTTTCCACATACTGCCTGCTTGCTCCTTTCTTTGTGAGGCCATGGGTTTCTGCCTTTGAAAGCAGATGAAAAAGAAGGGAGAGGGGAGAAAGAAAAGGAGGGGATGGAGGAGAGATATAAAGCAGAGGAGGAGGAATGGGAGAGGAGGAGGTGGTGGCAAAGAATAAGGAAAAAATAATTTTAAGACCTAAAGAAGTTTTGATTACTTGCTTAGACATTTCCAGAATCCGGTTGTGTAACTGAGCAAACCACAGCACTCCTCCTGGATCCAGCCTCAGGTCTCTCATTTGTAAGACAACTGTAATATCAAATTATCAGTATTGTTTTGATACATAGAATTCGTATATAGAAAGTATGTTTTGGAAAATTGTGTATATAGGAGGTACTCAATAAATGAGCTACTTTAGTATTGCAGTTATTTTTCCTTTTTTTTTTCTTTCAGTTTTATTGAGATACAACTGACATACAGCACTATACATAAGTTTAAGGTGTAAAACAGAATGATTTGACATATATATCATGAAATGATTATTACAATCAATGGGTTTAGTGGACATCTATCATCTCATACAGATACAAAATTTGGGGTAAAAGAAAAAAAGTTTTCCTTATGATAAAAATCTTTAGGATCTATTCTCGTAACAACTTGCATTAGTAACTGAGGTGCCTTATGCATGCACCTTCAGTGACTCTGTCATATCCAACTCTTTGTGACCCCACGGACCATAGCCCACCAGGTTCCTCTGCCCACTGGATTCTCCAGGCAAGAATAATGGATGGATTACCATTTCTTCCTCTAGGGGTTCTTCCTGACCCAGAGATTGAAACCCCATCTCTGGCATCCCCTTCATTGGCAGGTGGATTCTTTACCATTGTGACACCTGGGAAGCTCCTTGAAATGGCTTATAGTAATTATTAAAATTATTCTTTGAGAGCAATGCATTTTTGAACCCTTTACTTCTTGTCTGCTACAGTGTCTTTCATAAAATAGCCATGACATTTCAGTAAGGGTATAGTTGAATTACGGTCATTGTCTTGCTCCTAAGTAAATCAAGTGTTTGCCAATGAATACTTTTTTCTTAGCCATTGAAGTATAATTAAGACATCTTTTCACTTACTTATGAATACCAATTTTTAATCTCCGAAGCATTTTGCATTGAAACTTCTTAAAAGTTTCATGGCTTTTCACATTCTAAAACTTATTTTCCAAGTTACTAAATGTGTACTAATTTAGCCCTGGAGATTTTATTTTTTTAAATTCAGTGTAGTCAAGGTTCACCTTGAGTTTGCAAAAGCTCAAACTTGCCCATCTTTTCACCAGCATAGGTACTTGAATCCTGATTCTTTCTTACAACCCTGGGAAGGGTTTATACATATGATCAGCACTTCACACAGAATTCAAAGGAGAGAGAACTAGCACTTGATAAAGAAAACATTGATTTTCTTTTCCAAACCTCATGCAGTAAAACTCACGAACTTGTTTTGCTCTTGTCCTACAACATCACTGTTGCTTTAAAGGCCTTTATGGATTTTTTTTTTCATATAACAACAACCACATCTTCTGTGCTCAAAATGCCATTGCTCCTCATCTCTGAGAATAAACAGTTCTTGCTTTGATTTGGTGATCTTTTATCTTGCTTGTCTTTTATCAAACTGCTTCTGCCATCATCCGCCCAAGTCATCTGATCTCAAACTTCCCATTTCAGGGAATACTATTCTCACTGTATTCGTACTTTTAATCTTAAGAGTGCATCCAATCAGGCAACCTTTCTCAGACCCGCATTTCTTACTTGGATGTTTGTGATGTAGCTCCTTTTCCATTTAAAAAATTAGTATTGTTTTCATTATTTCTTTATGCAGATGAAAAATTTATAATTAAAAAACTTAACAGTTTTCACATTTTATAAAGTCCCTCTCCCATTCAGGCAATGGCTAAGTCCAAGAATATATTAAGTAATATGTTATTCATTTATTCACTGCTTTATAATTTACAGAATGTTTCCAAATAGATTCATTTGTTTTATCCTAGTTACAATCCTGAGGCTCACAGAACAGGGAATTAGAAATGATTTTAATGTGTCATTCAAGGATAAAGAAACTGTACTTCAGGGCAGGGGTATATATAGCTTGACAAAGTTTTCTGTAGGAGAAGATGCAACTGATGTTAAGACCCACACTTTCTGACTCTGCACTCTCTATGCTTCACATTATATTC
Organism: Bos taurus; assembly: GCF_002263795.3. Classification (NCBI taxonomy): domain Eukaryota; kingdom Metazoa; phylum Chordata; class Mammalia; order Artiodactyla; family Bovidae; genus Bos; species Bos taurus. The sequence goes on along the minus strand of NC_037333.1, from coordinate 46,888,439 downwards.
ATGCTCCTGTTCAGTCGCTCAGTCATGTCCAACTCTTTGCAACTTTATGGACTATAGCCTGCCAGACTCCTCTGTCCATGGGATTTCCCAGACAAGAAGACTGACTGGAGTGGGTTGCCATTTTCTCCTCCAGGGGATTTTTCCAACCAACATACAGAAACCAAGTCTCCTGTGTCTCCTGCATCGGCAGGCAGATTCATCACCATCGTACCACGTGGAAAACCCCTCATATTATACTGCTAAGTCACTTCAGTCGTGTCCGACTCTGTGCGACCCCATAGACAGCAGCCCACCAGGCTTCCCCGTCCCTGGGATTCTCCAGGCAAGAACACTGGAGTGGGTTGCCATTTCCTTCTCCAATGCATGAAAGTGAAAAGTGAAAGTGAAGTTGCTCAGTCGTGTCCAACTCTTTGCGACCCCATGGACTGCCGCCTACCAGGCTCCTCCATCCATGGGATTTTCCAGGCAAGAGTACTGGAGTGGGGTGCCATTGCCTTCTCCACATGTTATACTAGTCATTGCATATTCTCATTATACATTACGTGCTTTAAAAATCTGAATACTGAGATTATCAATACAGATTCAATATAAAATTTAATCCTGGGACTTCGCTGGTGGTCCAGTGGTTAAGACTCTTTGCTTCCTCTGCAATGGGCATGGGTTCGATCCCTAGCTAGGGACTAAAATCCCACATACTGTGCTACACAGCCAAAAGATTTAAATAAAATAAAATTTAATCCTACATATGTTTCAAAAGCCTACTTGGCAGGGTATGCCAGTGAATAGTAAGGGAGTTCTAGCAGGCAATGCTAAATTTGTCTGACTCTATTAATTAATCACTGAGTTACCTTGTATCCCAGATTCAAGGCTAATAGCACCTACACTATAGAAATTATTTGGGGGATTGGTTGAAAAATATAGTGAAGAGCTAAATACAAAAGTGAAAAAAAAAAAAGTGAAGGTCGCTCAGTCACAACTGACTCTTTACGACCCCATACAGTCCATGGAATTCTCCAGGTCAGAATACTGGAGTGGGTAGCCAGCCTTTCTCTTCTCCAGGGGATCTTCCCAACCCAGGGATAGAACCCAGGTCTCCCACATTCTGGCATATTCTTTACCATCTTAGCCACAAGGGAAGCCCAGGAATACTGGAGTGGGTAGCCCAACCCTTCTCCAGCAGATCTTCCCAACCCAGGAATCAAACCAGGATCTCCAGCATTGCAGATCAATTCTTTACCAACTAAGCTATCAGCGAGCTAAGTATGGCAAATAGCAAATGATGAATAAGTGGTGTTAGTACTGTATTTCCCTTCTCTTCAATCAGTCCTTGGAAAAGTTTTGAATTTGGAAACCCATTTTGAACTGACCTCCAGTATTCCCAGCTACACATATGTTTTTACCTTCAACTTGCTACCACTTTATGCCTATCAAAATCAACTTTTTTTCCCTTGATAATTTCACATATAAATCCTATAATATCAGAATTAGAAGTGAAGATTAAGATTATCTCATCCAACATCTCAGTTTCATCAAGGAAAACCTGAGTCCCAGGCAGGTGAAACGGCTCAAGCAGGGATGACCTTTAAATGTGTCCTGACCAGGATGGATGTGCATTTCATATGGATTTTAAAAGGGAATAAAATTTTAGAGTGAATTTCATTGTGCCATCTTCCACAGGAGGGTTCTTGGCAGGGAAGAGCATGCTCAAATCATATATCTTAGTCCATTCCTCATTTCACCTGTTTTAAAGTCAGTCCCTACTCTTGTAGTACATCACATTTTCATTACCCATCTCATGTCTCAAATGCTTATCTGAAGAGGCTAACTAGCATGAGAAATGAATCTAAGGCAAAAGACAGCAATAGTCCTTAAGCAGAACTCCTTTATCTCTATTCCTTCCCTGTTTTCTTCTCATGTTCTATCGCTCTTCCTTTCTTCCCTAATCATATTTCATTTCAACCCTAATTATATACAATGGAGGATGAGATGGTTGATGACATCACTGACTCAATGGACATGAGGGACATGAGTTTGAGCAAACTCCAGGAGATAGTGAACGACAGGCAAGCCTGGGATGCTGCAGTCCATGGGGTCGCAGAGTCAAACACAACAGAGTGACTGAAGAACAACAAACCAGTTGTGTTCTTCTGGATTCAGATTGACTTCCATCCATTGCCTATATCACTAACTAAAATTCACATCAAGCACTACACATATGCACACACAAGCAACTAAAACAAAATTTTCTTTGAATACCTGTACCCATGTCACATACAATGAATTTCTGTTCTGTTCTATTTCATTGTTTTAATGTGCTTGCCCACAAATTTAACTTATTATCATCCTTAATAAGTTAGAAGCCACAATTTGAAAAAATTTGTCTAAATTAAAGCAGAGAAGAAAGATATTCACCTTAATGTAAATCATATTTATTTCTGGATGGAAAATTATTGAATGATTGACACTTTCATTTTTGTACATTGTTGTATTATCATAATTTTAAGATGTCATTATTTGAAAAAATGAAGTTTTAATCAAAAAAAAAATCAAAAGAAAGTACTGGGATTTGAAAATCAGAATAACACTATTTATTATAAGGTACACAGCTGTTATTGTTAACCTACATATATCAGTTTGAACACTACTTAAAAAGAAGCTGTTAGAGATAAACAGGAAATTTTTAAGGAGTTAAAAAGAAGTTCTTTCTCATCACTAGACTTCCTTTCTTGACTACTCATCTCTGTCATCCCAAAGCCATGATTCTGGGACAGGTTAGGAGTCAAAACATGTTTAGTACCAATTACTAAGATACAAAGGGAGTTTAAATGAAAATTTCATCCATTATCTCAATGGCTTAACCAAGGCAAAGAAAAAGAAACTAGTTCAAAATCCAAGGTAAATCCCAGTTTAATGAGTTCCTATCTGTTGGCTCAGTGGATAAAGAATCCGCCTGCAATGCAGGAGGCACAGATGTCAGTTCAATCCCAGGGTAGTGATGATCCCTTGGAGGAAGAAATGGCAACCCAGTCCAGAATTCTTGCCTGAAAAATCCCATGGACAGAGGAGCCTGGCAGGCTATAGTCAAAGGGATCATAAAGAGCCCAACGTGACTGAGCAAATAAGCATGCATGACATCTTATATAACAAGTCACTTTTTTGATAAAAGTCACAAAAAAGCTACAATTTAGGAACTTCCTTTTATTTGTATTCACACAATCTATTTCTCTAACAAGTTGTTAAGTTCATGTAAAAGCAGATATTGTTTTCCTTTGCTCTTACCAAACCTCGTAAGCATGCATGCTAAGTCATTTCAGTCATGCTGTGTTCAGACTCTGTGCAACTCCATGGACTGTAGCCCATCAGGCTTCTCTGTCCATGGGCTTCTCCAAGACCCATATATGACATCTTATAAGGGATGATGTTATTTTAAAACCTCATAAAACTATTGACATCTGTTCTTCAAAATTTAAAATATGATTCTGGGAGTCTCAAGGTGGATGCAAGTGAGGGCAAGAGTTGGACTCAATTTTATGAATGGCATTTATGAATAATAATCCAGTATCAGTGAAGGCAATGGTACCCAGTTGAGTGGTAGGTTGATTTGTAGAGTAGATGAGGAGGTAGCTGGGTCCAGATTCTAGAAAAGATATTTAAGGTGGTACTTAAGTTCATTTGCTCTCAAGAGCTCCTGGGACAGTGTGGCACCAGCTAAGTTGCTTCAGTCCTGTCCAACTCTCTGTGACTCTATGTGACCCACCAGGCTCTCCTGTCCATGGGATTCTCTAGGCAAGAATACTGGAGTGGGTTGCCATGCCCTCCTCCAGGGGATCTTCCCAAGCCAGGGATCAAACCCATGTCCCTTATGTCTCCTGCATTGACAGGCATGTTCTTATCACTAGCGCCACATGGGAAGCCCCTTACTCAACCTTATATATCCTCTATCAGTGTGTCATTGGCTACCATCTTCCCTATCCTTGAACCTGAAAAGTACATGTGCCACGCACTTGCCCACCCTCTCTCCTCTTCACTAAAAATAAGTAAAACAATCTAGATTATGCAGCTGCATTCAATTCTATGGGTCTCCGATACAGTTTACTCCAAGCCACTTGGATTTTAGGGGTTTTTCCATGGAAAAACCCAAACAAAGTTTTGTGGCCAATTAATACAAAGCTACCAGGAAGTACACACATTTTTTTTAATTTTTGAAAATGGAGTGGTTAAAGGAAATGTTGGACCAAAGATTTAGTCTCACAGTCATGAATTATCAGAAGGAGGGATGTATCACCTAAGAGTGCAGAGGTGTTAGCACCAAATCAGTGACAATACCCACCCAGCAGGAAGAAAGAAAACAATTTTTTAAAAACGCCTTTTGAAAATGGTTCACTTTTTCCACTTTCTTTTTTTACCAATCTGCAGCCGCTTGATGTGCAAAATTACCAATCTACAGCTGTTTTACACTCCACCAAAGCTGGTTCCAAAGAAAAGAGTTCTATAAAACCCTTTAGAGAAAGCTCTCATTTCAAAGCATTTATAGATTTGATGAGAAAATATATCCCATGTACTTGTAAAATCTGCCTCCTGTTACTTCCATATAATTTGACTCCAGATAAATATTTGAGAGTTCATGAAAAAGGGACGGATTTTTAAAATATCCAGCAGCAGCAGAATATTCTGTTGGGTGGAAATGGTTTTTTTCTGCCTTCTGTCTTTTTAAGCCAGAGACTCAGATGTACAAGAAAGGTGACAGCAGGAGGTGCAGAAGCCAAAACAATCTATTTTCCCGAGTGAAATGTTGCAATGCACTGTGTTACATCAAAGACGCTCATCACATCAGAGACAAACATTTTTTACCAAATTATCTTTTTGAAAAACTCACCCTCTCCATTTAGCTTCTTAATATTTGCATTAATTTGTGATGGGAAACTTTTTTGAACTGAACATAAGTTGGTTTAAACCATCTACTTCCAATAATTCTCTTCAGTCAAGCCCTTTTGACAGGAATTCAAGTTATTTAAAGAGAAGTTCAGAGAACTCTTGGGCTTTTCCTGAACTATCTCTAGGAACATGCATCACCTTCACATTACACACTTCTCAGTTCCCTGAAAATTGTTACCACTTCTTGACCAATCTGAGAATCTGTCAAGAAATGTGTTAATAAAGTGAGAATTGCTTCACACCTACATTCCATATGTCTTCAAGAAATATTTTTAATTCTATTCACCCAAACAGAGCAAATGTTGAAGTGAAAAGTTATAAACTACCTGCAGGTTTTCTATGGAGGAATACCAAAACCAAATAATGTATGCTCCCTTCATCCCCCAGTACAAAGATACAAAAATCTGGCATCACGTTAGATATTATGCAGTATCTTGCCAAATAGGTAAAACCTGAACATAAGTTGGTTTAATGTTTTCATATTTTCTTACTTAAAAATCCTGATCCTAAATATGGTTATGCTGGACACCTTGGACAATCAATAGTTGATGTAGGACTTACCTGGTGGTCCAGTGGTTGAGACTTTGTGCTTCCAATGCAGGGATATGGGTTCGATTCCTAGTCAGGAAAGTTCTGCATGCTGCATGGTGTGACCAAAAAAAAAAGTTGATTTCAATCTTTATTTATGGCTTTTATTCATATAAAAATCCTTTCATAAGTTTATTCTCTTATAACAAAGTGGTGCCTTGCCCCTGTCCCTTCACAGATATTGAAATAATTATTTTAATATTGCAATTTCTTTATCTTGGGCAAGAAACACTAGTCTCCCATTACAAAGCCTGGTTCTTGCAAAACTCCATCCAATTCACACAGCATGTCCTGTCTGTAAAACAACTAAACAATGTACACAACAGATTTACCCTGAATCATGGCCATGCAAGCAAGTTGGGTCCAACTCTTTGTGACCCTATGGGCCATAGCCCTCCAGCCTCCTCTGTCCATGGGATTCTCCAGGCAAGAATACTGGAGTGGGTTGCCATTTCCTACTCCAGAATCATGCCCAGTTGCACTGTATTCACCTTCCAGATGTGCAGTCCCCAACAAGCTACCAGAAATCTTTGCCTTCAGGGATTGAGAGGAAAGCTGAGAATGGGCTAGAATACCCCACATTCCAAGATTGGGAAGGCACTTCAGGATCCTTATTTTAGACACAGGCCAAGTAAGTAGTTGTTTAAACTGACAAGCCTTGAGAAAAAGCATCTTTTCCTGATTATAATACAGATGTGAACAAATGACAAATTATAGGTGTTTGTATAAAAATAAGATGTTAGCATAAAATTAAAATTCAGATTGATCATAAATTTCATAATTTCTTAAGTCACACCATCACATAATGTCCTATTACAATTTTATATATTAGATTGTTACTACAAACAACATACACATGTAACAAATACCAGCTCAGAATCCATATACAGGTTACTAAACCAACCTGGGGCTTCCCAGGTGGCACTCGAACCCACCAGGGAATGTTCTTGCCCAGGTGGTAAAGAACCCACCTTCCAATGCAGGAGACTTAAGAGATGCAGATTCAATCCCTGGGTCAGGAAGATCCTCTGAGGAGGGCATGGCAACCCACTCTGGTGTTCCTGCCTGGAAAATCCCATGGACAGAGGAGCCTGCCGGGCTACAGTCCTTGGGGTCACAAAGAGTCATGAAGAGACTTAGCATGCAGTCATACAAACCAACCTCATGCCTCAAGCTAAAAATGATTGCCTTGAATATTTACAGCTAAACTCAATGTCAGTTCTTCCTAGAGAAAATCCTCTAATTCATATACAAGAAAGAAGGAAAAGTTTGTCTTTTAAAAACATTTTAAAACCAACCAATTAATGTCTTTAATTTTAAAATGGCATCAAATTGGATTAGTCAAATAATATATGTGTGTGTTTGCATGTTTGTAGATCACTGGATAAAAATGTAGAATCACTTTTATTTTAAGATGGAACGTGATAAAACTATTATTCTAAAGGCATCATATTTTATGTAAGATATTATCTTTGCTGATGCAATTTGGGCTTTTATATCCATTATTTCACTTTAAAAGCTTATCTTACCCCCACTTTTCAGATGAACAAAAAGAATCCCAGAGAACTGAAAGAACTTCCTCCAAAGACAGCTAATTAATTATGGGTGATGGACTAAAATCTCGCTTCTGTTTCATGTCTCTGTGACCCAGAAGATTTGTGGGAACGAATCCAAATGTTAGAGTAGCTATAGCAAGATGAATAACACATCTATTTATCATCAAAGAAGAAATCTCAGAGCAGCAGTCTCTAATGATTTATAAGCATGTGTTTGGTAATCACTGGGATAAGCCCCATTCATAACCCAGACTTTCCCTTATTTTCAATTATTTGTTAGAATCTTAAAACCTTCTTTTAACCTTCAATACTTCATAAATAATTTTAAAAATTAGGAGTTACAGACATTCAAGTGGAAGGGGAGTATTTCAAATGGCATCCTAGTATTGCATTAAATTGTCATTTCTGGACTAAAGAACAAAAATAAAAATTCTAGCTAATTTGTCTTGATTTATCCATACCTGGGAAGCTTCAGAATCATTCATGTTGAAATCTAGAAATAATAGAGGATAAAAGACATCTTGATTTACTCATTATATCAAAAGATCACCAGAAAAAAATTCCCACTTAATGACCTCAGAACAGATAGCCACATCATCCAATAAAAAAGGCTTTGCCATTTAACCACAATCAATTTTCTTATAATATCATTCTTCAAACTCACCATACATTTTCGTTGCTCTGTAACTCTGGGTCCTCTTTCTATACTCTCCCACACACATCCCATCCTCCACCCACTCCTTCAGCCCCTTCTCTCTCCTCTACCTGACATTTTCTCATTTGGATAGCTGTGATATGATTTCATAACCATTCCACTCCAGCCAAATTCTTGCTCCATACTGTGTCTTCTAAGGGGATCTAGTTAATGTGTAATGTGGGTATACAACCATTCCACTCCAGCCAAATTCTTGTTCCATCATGCTAATGCATCTCTACTCTTGCCATCTTATAGTATAAAATTTATACTATTGTACCTACATGAAATGCTGCCGTCTTCTTCTCAAGACTGCCAGATCTATGTTGGTCATAAAATCTCATCACCAGGTTCAATGGCAGCAGTAGCACTCATGAGACACAGTGGGCTTTTAATTCACAAGCATAGTGACTGCCTTAGAGATGAATACAAGACAAGCAATTGGAAATGGCAACCCACTCCAGTATTCTTGCCTGGAGAATCCCATAGACGGAGGGGCCTGGTGGGCTACAGTCCACGGGGTTGCAAAGAGTTGGACACGACTGAACGACTTCACTAACTCTTTGGAAGATTCAGCACACACAGTTTCTCACCCCAGCCCCACACCACCCAACTCTCCCAAAGGAAGTGAGTGCTTGAAAGGGATGAAATCCCCATGTGGAGGATTCATCTTGACATAGAGGACTTTGCTTCCCACATGTCTTTAATATTATTCTGGTTGTAGCTCAAAGTTGCCCCCAAGCTAAGCCCAGTACCATATAAAGTGTTGCACATAAACAAGAATGACAATTGTCCTCTAGAATGCATCATTCTTCATTCATCGTAATTCTATCATGTCATGGAAGTAGTGTTGTGATAGGTAATCTGAGATCATCTTCCTGGAGAAGTCTAGGATTGTTGCACAGCCAAGAAAGATGATAACCATTTATTCACACTGAAGAAAAACAATTTCTTCTTCCTCTTACATTTTTCATAATGTTTATGGTAGCTAGTCATATAGTGATTTCTGTATCATTGTTATTATTACCCATATCCTTTGTATTTTTTGTTTCACTATGATCAGAGAATATTAAAAATTAATGTTAATGATTAATTTTAAATTGCTATTTACTGTCTTTAATGTGTCTTCCTGAGCTTAGAAAGTCTATCTTATTTGTCTCTACACCCCACAGTTGTTGTGTAGCTCTATAAATGGGACCCCTACGTATGCTGGTCAATTTCTTTTATATAGTTTGGCACTATTTCAGTTGTCTTTTCAAGATTTTTATTTCCTACGACCTTGTTCTAACAGTGGACAGTGGAAGAGGCATTTTCAAACCTACAGTACAGCACAGGAACATTTCTTGAAAGTACATAAATAATATTACTATTCTTCTTAATTAGCTTTCAAGTTCATTTGGATATTTAATTGAATATTTGGCAGTAATAATATTGAACTGAAATAAAAGTATTTGCTATATTTAGTTTCACTAAATTTCAGAAGAATTTGAACTTTTTTAAAATTGAAAAGTGTATTAACTGTCTTTTATTTGGGTTTCTGAGTCATGGATGTTTATAAATGTAACTTTCTAGAAAGTGCTCCTTTTTCTTCTTGTTCTACTTCTTAAGCATCTGGTTCCACCGCCATGTGGTCTCCCTCCATCTTCATTAAATATTTTCAGAACTATGATATTCACTTGAAGCTTTTCTTGATTCACATATGTGGATTTTAAATTTGGCTAGTGTAAGAACATAAAGAAAAAACTATCCCTATCATTGAAAAGAAATTACATAGCATTGTTATTTACACTGTAAAAAAAAGCAACATGGAGATTTGATGTCCTCAGCATATCTTTTCTCACCCAGCACAAATGTCTATAATTAGGCAGAATAATCACCATCTCTTCCTCTTAGTAATAAAGGGTCTTAGCTAGGTAATAGACAGTCACACTTGTAAAGGGGCAAATACTAAGAAATTTTCACCTTGTGGAACTACATGACCCTGGTCATCTGAGATGCCTTACATTGCATTAAGCTGCTGCTGCTGCTGCTAAGTCATGTCTGTCATGTCTGACCCTGTGTGACCCCATAGATGGCAGCCCACCAGGCTCCGCCATCCCTGGGATTCTCCAGGCAAGAACACTGGAGTGGGTTGCCATTTCCTTCTAAAATGCATGAAAATGAAAAGTGAAGTCGCTTAGTCGTGTCCGACTCTTAGCGACCCCATGGACTGCAGCCTACCAGGCTCCTCTGTCCATGGGATTTTCCAGGCAAGAGTACTGGAGTGGGTTGCCATTGCCTTCTCCAACACTGCATTCTAGCAGATATTATATTTTCCACCTGAACACTAGGCAAAATTTGATACAGTGTATTTCTTTATTTGCTACATATAATCAGAAAATAGACTGAAAGACATGGATCTTTCATTAGTATCTACTGAAAAGGATTTTAACTTATTGAATTAGTTGCAAGTCATTACATTTAACAAAAGAGCTTGAGTTTATTTCTAATCTGAGATTAAAAAGACACATTAAGATCTATGTTGTGAGATCGTGGTGATATTGAACAAGTTTGCATCACATGTCTGTTTTCAAATGCTTATCTATCAATTAAGTTCAGTTCAGTCACTCAGTCCGACTCTTTGCAACCCGAAAAATCACAGCACGCCAGGCCTCCCTGTCCATCACCAACTCCTGGAGTTCACTCGGACTCACGTCCATTGAGTCAGTAATGCCATCCAGCCATCTCATCCTCTGTCATCCCCTTCTCCTCCTGCCCCCAATCCCTCCCAGCATCAGAGTCTTTTCCAATGAGTCAACTCTTCGCATGAGGTGGCCAAAGTACTGGAGTTTCAGCTTTAGCATCATTCCTTCCAAAGAATACCCAGGACTGATCTCCTCTAGAATGGACTGGTCAGATCTCCTTGCAGTCCAAGGGACTCTCAAGAGTCTTCTCCAACACCGAAGTTCAAAAGCATCAATTCTTCGGTGCTCAGCCTTCTTCACAGTCCAACTCTCACATCCATACATGACCACAGGAAAAACCATAGCCTTGACTAGATGAACCTTTGTTGGCAAAGTAATGTCTCTGCTTTTGAATATGCTATCTAGGTTGGTCATAACTTTGCTTCCAAGGAGTAAGCGTCTTTTAATTTCATGGCTGCAGTCAACATCTGCAGTGATTTTGGAGCCCAAAAACATAAAGTCTGACACTGTTTCCACTGTTTCCCCATCTATTTTCCATGAAGTGATGGGACCGGATGCCATGATCTGTTTTCTGAATGTTGAGCTTTAAGCCAACATTTTCACTCTCCGCTTTCACTTTCATCAAGAGGCTTCTTAGTTCCTCTTCACTTTCTGCCATAAGGGTGGTGTCATCTGCATATCTGAGGTTATTGATATTTCTCCCGGCAATCTTGATTCCAGCTTGTGCTTCTTCCAGTCCAGCGTTTCTCATGATGTACTCTGCATATAAGTTAAATTAGCAGAGTGACAATATACAGCCTTGACATACTCCTTTTCCTATTTGGAACCAGTCTGTTGTTCCATGTCCAGTTCTAACTGTTGCTTCCTGACCTGCATACAGATTTCTCAAGAGGCAGGTCAGGTGGTCTAGTATTCCCATCTCTTTCAGAATTTTCCACAATTTATTGTGATCCACAAAGTCAAAGGCTTTGGCATAGTCAATAACCAGAAATACATGTTTTTCTGGAACTCTCTTGCTTTTTCCATGATCCAGCAGATGTTGGCAATTTGATCTCTGGTTCCTCTGCATTTTCTAAGACCAGCTTGAACATCAGGAAGTTCACGGTTCACATATTGCTGAAGCCTGGCTTGGAGAATTTTGAGCATTACTTTACTAGCATGTGAGATGAGTGCAATTGTGTGGTAGTTTGAGCATTCTTTGGCATTGCCTTTCTTTGGGATTGGAATGAAAACTGACCTTTTCCAGTCCTGTGGCCACTGCTGAGTTTTCCAAATTTGCTGGCATATTGAGTACAGTATCTTTTAAATGCATCTGTGAAAGTGCAGCACTTTCAGGATTTGAAAGAGCTCAACTGGAATTCCATCACCTCCACTAGCTTTGTTCATGGTGATGCTTTCCAAGGCCCACTAGACTTCACATTCCAGGATGTCTGGCTCTAGGTCAGTGATCACATCATTGTGATTATCTGGATCGTGAAGATCTTTTTTGTACAGTTCTTCTGTGTATTCTTGCCACCTCTTCTTAATATCTTCTGCTTCTGTTAGGTCCATACCATTTCTGTCCTTTATCGAGCCCATCTTTGCATGAAACGTTCCCTTGGTATCTCTAATTTTCTTGAAGAGACCTCTAGTCTTTCCCATTCTGTTATTTTCCTCTATTTCTTTGCATTGATCACTGAGGAAGGCTTTCTTATCTATAGTGGTCCCATATTAAGGCCAAGGAGAAGTAGTTTTGTTTTGTTTTTTAGTGAAAGATAGATGCAATTTAAAAATGCAACTGTATTTACCTGCCTGATTTTAATTATGGTGAGATTCCTCTGCTCGATTGAAAAGCTTTTCTTTAGGAAGTGAAAACAGGTGTTTTTCCTTATTTTTGTCCAATGTTAAATGCCTATCTTCTTTTAACATGGTTGTGAAAATATCCACGTTTTCCTTCAGTGAGACTAATCCACAAACTCAAACAGAAACTTGTTTTTGTGATTGATCTCAACTCACAAACTTTGATAAGCCTTTTTTCTGAGTTACCTAATGTAAAAAGAAACCTCAGGAATAAAAGAATTTTAAAAAGAAAATGCATTTACAAAATATACACCGTAAAATTAAACATTAATACTTCAAAATCAGTGAATGATGTTTTTGTTAGGGAATTAGCCAATTACCGGAAATGTTCACTTGTTCATTTCTTTGGTGAGGAGATGAGGCAGCGTGGCATCATTTATTGTTAGTGTGTCTTAGGGTGGAAGAGGTTTTATAGTTGTGACTTGGTTTAAGTCCTCTCTAATGCACACATAACTTTGTTAATTGATCTTTCTAATTGATTTTCATTAATTTGATATTTTACTCCATTTGACCATGTGGGAAGAATACTACCTATTCTTCAGTAAAGGACTTTTGTTATAATTAAATAAATAAATAAGATCTGTGGCCAGGTCAGTTACAGCACTGATTTATTCAACTTTGTCCTGGTGAAAAGGAGAATAGCTTCTTACTCAATCTACAAAAATAACAATATAGCTATGAAAAATAAAGGTGCCTAATTCAGAAATTTTTTTGTAATAATTAACTATTTTTTTGAAGAGTTTGTTAGACTAATAAGTATATGACATTATTTTCCAGAGCATTATTTTGTTTTTCTGATGATTTATTTATATAAAGATCTTTCCTAAAATTTTTTTTTTTTTCTGAAATCTGAGGGATTTGATTTTAGTTTATATAAGTATGGAGTTTAAATTGAAAATTCTGTATTGGAAATTTTAAATTAAGATTAGAAAATATTTTTCAGAAATTCATTTAAGAATTAAGTAGAATATTAGTCATTATTGAATTACTTATTTTATGCTTTATTTTTTAAGCACATATTTATCTTATAACTGGAAGTTTGTGCCTTTTGAGCATCTTCACCCATAACTTATTTTAGTATCAGGTAATTAAGTTTTGTTTTCCTGGTCTAGATTGAAGGAGTCTGCTTTCATGAGGTCATCAGTATCTATCTGCACAATCAGCATTCTGGAATTTGTGACTCAGTTCTTTGGTTTAGATGCTTTTCCTAGTGACAGATTATACTGAGAAAAATGCTTCCATTAACTTATTCTTTCCAGTATCTAAACCTAAGAGTACCTAGTACTGTCCTTAATTCAGCCTATAGCAGGGGCCTTTGACAGAGAGAAATAAAAATGAGAATATTATTAGGAGATTCACTGTGGCTAACTGGTTATGATAACCAGCAATCCCAGAAGGGAGGAAGATGAACTCCTTTTCTGGGAAAAGTCAAAATCATTTCCTATGTTGTGTGAGTGCCCTGCACCAGAAGCTGAAAGTTGAATATTATTTTCTTAAGATAGCATTGCAAGGCCCTCTTCAGCTTCAAGGGACCTGATATTTGATAGCAGAGAGATTTGAAGTTTGAAATGAATAATATCAGTTTGCTTCCTTGCTCTGTTCATCACTTTTGCATAAATTTTTAAAAGTTGAATAATCTCTCAAAAGCCTTTCTTCTTTTGTAAAATAGAAGTAATACTTATCACACAGAATTATTAAAATAATTAAACAAACTCTTCTATAAAATAATGGACTTTCTTTCCGTCAAAAATACGTCTAATATGCCATCATAAAGTGGACCACAAGAGAACTACATGAAAGAGTAAAATCTCATTCATCTATATATTTAAGATCCCATAGGTTCTTAGAGAATATTTTTTAGTACAAAATTCAAATATTCGTTGTTTACTTTCAACTCAATTTATTTCATCAGCTACTCATTTTTGGTGCAATTTTCATTTGGTGCATTTTCAAGGAATCTCCCATATCTAATGTTTATAATAAAACATAATGTTTCATGATAGTGAGGATCATATTTATTTATTCACCACAGAAGCTCCAGAACAGTACTGTTCAATAGAAATATAGAATCATGGGTTTTCAATATCCTAGTAGACACATGAAAGATGTAAAAAGAATCAGATAATACTATGTTAATAATGTATTTTATTTAAGCTAATATATCTAAAACATTGTCATTTCAATATATAATCATTGAAAATTTTTATACTGCTTCAAGTATTTTTATTTTACTAATTAAAATTAAATAAAATTAAAAATTTACTTTCTTAGTTTGCACCATCACATTTTAGGTGCTGGATAGTCACATGTAGCTGGAAACTCCCATATCAGGCAGTGTAGCTGTAGAAGCTAGCATGTACTTCTAGAGGAGGCACTCAATATAAATTAAAAAAAGAAAGAAATAGATGAAAATAACTTCCATATCTCATTATGTATAATGTCTCTGGCCAGTTGTCTTCTGTGAAAAACATCACTCTCATATTTGTTCAAATAGCTGTTAAAGTCTTCCTAGAAGTAATCACTAATCAAAAGATGAGAAGTTATCCCACAATTCAAATGAAGATATTTTATTAAATTATCTCCTCAACTTCACACTCAAGGTCAGAATCACACTCAACATATAAAGATTAGGTACAGAAGATATATTTTCATATTAAAAGAATAACAGGGTAATAATTTTAAACTGATTTACTTCCATAATAATGTAATTTTATATATTTTACTATATTTTAAGAAAGAGGAAATACTCATTTTAACAAATTCATTTTCTTAGTGAAGTGTCAGAAAAATATATCATCTGAAATATCTTTACAATAATAGCCTTGGAGTTTATAAAGCAGCAGATATTTCTGATATTTTTTATATATTTTTGAAGCTCTTTACATTTATATAACCCATGAATGAAGGAAAGCACAAATTCTAAAAGCCTCGAATCTCTACCCCTATATCTCAGTAATCAGGCATGCCATAAGAGATGTAAGCCTCCCACATTTGCGAAAGAAGTTGTAAAAAATTTGTGGTTAAATTTAAAAGGCATACACAAATAGAGCAGAGCAGAGAGGTAAGCTATCTTCAAGAGACTGGCTTCTAAGCCAGCTGGGCCTTATAATCATATAACTAAATACACAGAAATTTAAAGGTAATTGTCAAAGAGGATGGCCGCTGATCACTGTTGATCGCTTGAAAAAGCAATGTCACTGAGGCGAGTTTGGCAATGTCAGTCCAGTCATAAAAGGAGAGAGTCTCCTCCTCCCTGGGCAGGGCTACCCTGGTGGATTTGTGGGTGAAGAATCTGCCCACAATGCAGAAAACACAGGAGACAAGTTTAATCTCCTGGTGGGGAAGATCCCCTGGAGGAGGGCATGGCAACCCACTCCAGTATTCTTGCCTGGAGAAGCCCAAGGACAGAAGAGCCTGGCAGACTGCAGTCCATGTAACAACAACTCCCTGGACAAGGAAATTCCCAATGAGACCGTGGATTTAAGTAGTGTGGTCAATTTACTCTGAGTGTTCTCATAATTTATGCCTGATGCAAAAACTTCAGTCATCAAATATGCTTAATCCTGAGTCCCTATTCAACAACAAACTCCTTTTATAACCTGGCTTCCCCTGTGGGCCTACCTTCAGGAAGAAAATATGGTTCTGTATAGAGTTTCACAGGATTCTGGTTTACAGCACCTTCTGACACTGTTATCAGTCCTTGGACATGGTTAATGTGAATCTGTACCTACAGATAAATCCGTCATTGGGAAACTGACAAGTCAAGTTTTCAATGTTGCAATATGAGAGTGCCAGACATTGGACTGTGGAACATTCACAGGGTAATCACTGACACTCTGTGAAGACTCTTCTGCCAAAACTGGAGGAATTTTCCTTGGTAAACAAACTCTGATTTCGTTATGATGACTTACTGGAGTTATTTGCATTTGCAGAAACTCTTCAAAGAGGCAAAATAAAATGCAATGAAATGGTGCATTTTATGTTACTAGTTCAATGCTTGCTCTTTTTTTTTTAATTTTTAAATTTTATTTTATTTTTTAACTTTACAATGCTTGCTTTTTTAAAAAGATGACTAGTGCTCTAAAGATGTAAGCAAATAGAACTTTAAAAGGCAATCAGAGACCTCTGTGAAGTACAACATCTTGTCCACACTTGAACTACTCAAATGAAACAAGGGATAAACTAGCAAGGAAGAAAATGATTAGGAGATAATTGACAGTCTACTTCATTGTCATCAATCATTAATGGTGTTAGTGATTTCCTAGATCCCACAGGCATACTTGACCATAAAGAAAGGTGTGGAGAGGGGGAAGGCAAAAAGATAGTCAAGAAAGGTATTTAAGAATAATTCAGCTATTAGGAAGCTATTATTCAGACTATTTTCTGCACCCCTGCTTTTTTTTTTTCCCTCAAGGAAAGGTGTAAAACTGCTTTAATTAAAAAGAATCCAAAAACTTAGTGATAGTGATAATCACTGTTTTCAATATTACTTTTTATTTTAATAAGCACAAATTTAAAACATTGAAGAACTACTGACGAGAAAAAGGCAGTATATTATGAGTCAAGTGATTTATTTTTAGTATTTTTAATATCAGCACATTATTTTCTTTCACTACTTTTATGTTTATATACCACTGCTATTTCTCAGGTAAATAGGACATTGTAAAGGAGTAGGTATTTAAGTTAAACCAATGGCTGTCTCATATACCTTTATGTGCAAGTAAAAGTATTATGTTTATATAATTAAACCAATGTTAAAAAGAAGAGAATATATCTATTCTTGGTCTCACATTGTTCAGATTTCAAGATCAATCCTTTTTAATACTCTTGACGTATTTTACTCTATTCTTATTCAAAAATAAAAATAAAAAACTACCAAGTTAGCTTTAAATTTTGCATTCTGCACCTGAAAACCTAGCCCAATATTTACCAGGTAGTGTTTAAAAAATTCACCTTTCTGCAAAGAGAATATGTGTGCTTGAAAGCTAGTGATCCAATTGACTCTAAGCATTCTAAATGCCTTCCAGTCATGGATCCCTGGCTATGTAATAGAATGCGGAGTCGCCCTCAAGATCACCACTGATACAGAATAAGCATGCAATACTATGTTCTCCTTTGAAAATAATGACATTTTCAACTGAAAGCTGGGTGAATAGGAGTTCGATAATAAAAGAGTTCCTCTGAAAGTCAGATTCCAAATCACCATAGAGTTTTCCTTGCTTCTTTCTTCCCTGTAGTGGAGGCACAAAGTTTCTCCAGTTCTACCCAGAATCACCAATTTTCAACTTTTCACTCACTTAGGTAATTCTTATGACCGAACTGCTCCTGATTTGTGTCACTGAGGAAAGAGAAGGGTCTAAGTTACTGAGCAAGGAAGCTAATTTCATTCTGTTCTAATTTCCTTAGGCCATCATATTTTAAAGGAAACCATCATTACATGCAATCATTGGGTTTCTCTTTAATTGACCAACGGCCTGCAAATTATCTTGGGTAGGCCAGCAATGCTTAGCTTTCAGAAAATCAGTACAAATATAGTACATAATTCAGCAACCAAAACGTTATGGAAATTTAACATGAAATGAATGTACTTAGCATTTAAATGTCCTGTCAGATTTCAGTCGATATTAGTTGTCACTGTGATGGAAAAATAAGAAGAAAGACTGAGAATAAAACGTTCATGAAATGTGACTTGAACTGTTTCAAATGGGTTCCACTGATGTCAAGTTCAAGGTACTTTGTCACCAAACTGTGGAAAACCTTGATTCTATGAATGATTTTGAAGTGTTCAGGTTACCAATAAAAAGTATCAATCTTGTTGAGAATGGCCAGTGGTCTCTCTTTGAACCCTGTAATCTCGGTACCTCAAAATATAGCTTGAGATTTGAAAATCAGTTTTTCATTCATTTCAATCTGTAGTGATTAGACCAAAGTAGCAATGCATCTTTGTAATTGGTTCATAGGAAGCCAGATTGAGAGTTTCTTCCATACCCTGGGCAAAAATTGTCAAGGTAGACTCAGCTCTCATGAAACAGGAGACCCTCAAAAACACATTATCATATTGATGCAGAATAATTATTACAAATGTTTTTACTACAACTTTCAGGCCCTATGACAAGCTTGCGATGTGTTGACTCAGCCAAATTGACTAAACTACCAGGATGGAATGGAGGGCCGGGGGCATTTCACAGCCTCTGCCTGCTGCCTCCCAATTATTCAATCAAGCACAAGTGATTACTCTAAAGGAATTCCGTAGATGCAGCTAGTCTCTAACAGTTAACTTTTAGCTAAAACTATCATATTTTGTAGTCCTGACCTAATCAGGCAAGACCTTGAACGGGAGTCTGTTTTTCCTGATAAATGAGACTTTGAATAGCAAATGAATCTATAACCCCTCTCCCCTCTCTGCATCTTCCTTTCCTGACTGTCTCTGAATAGACTACAACTTCAATTCAGGCTTGTGGGCTCTAGCTGCACCACAATCTTCCCTTCTGCTAGCCTTACAAATTTTGGACTTGCTTAGCCAGCTCTTCCACTCTGGCATAATTTCTTATATCAAATCTCTCCACATATCTCTCTACCTCCCTCTCCATTTATTTTTTTTCTTTTTTTTTTATTTTTAAACTTTACAATATTGTATTAGTTTTGCCAAATATCGAAATGAATCCATCACAGGTATACATGTGTTCCCCATCCTGAACCCTCCTCCCTCCTCCCTCCCCATACCATCCCTCTGGGTCGTCCCAGTGCACCAGCCCCAAGCATCCGGTATCGTGCATTGAACCTGGACTGGCGACTCGTTTCATACATGATATTATACATGTTTCAATGCTATTCTCCCTAATCTTCCCACCCTCTCCCTCTCCCACAGAGTCCATTTACCTATCTATCTAGAAATGCATGATACTGATCTTCCAGAATGACATTAACAGCTGAATTTCAGTAAGTTTTTTTCTTTCTGCAAAGGTAAGCATATACTCACATGCTTCCTCAAAAGGGAGCACATTATTTATGCTTTTTGCAGTTTCCTATTTTCACTTAATGATATATTCTGGAGATTGTGTCATATCAAAGTGTAAAAATTTAACTCTTTCCTTTTGCAATGAACAAATTAATGAATAGAATGAATAGAATTCTATCTCCTTTTGCAACAACATATGATTTCATTGTGGGGCAAAACAATAATTCTCTATTAATGTATATTTGGATTGCCTCTAGTCTTTGTGCTGTTAAAGTGCTATAATATGTAACTTTATGAAAGTCACTTGCTCTTTTTTTCACATTTCTTTAAGACAGTTTTCTTCAAGTAGGATTCCTGAGACAAATAGATACAATTTAACCAGGTAATGCCTACTTTCTCTACATTGAGGTTGAATGAATTTTGCATTCCTATTTGTTCCTTGGAAGAAATGTTATGACCAACCTAGACAGCATATTAAAAAGCAGAGACATTGCTTTGCCAACAAAGGTCCATCTACTCAAGGCTATGGTTTTTCCTGTGGTCATGTATGGATGTGAGAGTTGGACTGTGAAGAAGGCTGAGCGCCGAAGAATTGATGCTTTTGAACTGTGGTGTTGGAGAAGACTTTTCAGAGTCCCTTGGACTGCAGGGAGATCAAACCAGTCAATCCTAATGGAAATCAGTACTGAATATTCATTGGAAGGACTGATGTTGAAGCTGAAACTCCAATACTTTGGCCATCTGATGCGAAGAGCTGACTCATTTGAAAAGACCCTGATGCTGGGCAAGATTGAAGGCAGAAGGAGACGGGGACAACAGTGGATGAGATGGTTGGATGGCATCACTGACTCAATGGACATGAGTTTGAGTAAACTTCGGGAGTTGGTGATGGACAGGGAAGCCTATTGTGCTGCAGTCCATAGTGTCGCAAAGAGTCGGACACGACCAAGCGACTGACGACTGAGCGACTGAAATGAACTGAACTGAACTTGAAGTATATGGCTTATTGTTTTCCCCACAGCCTTGCCAACAGAATACTTTGCCAACTTTTGGATATTTGACAATAGAATAATTGGGAAATACTGTCTCAGTTCAGTTCAGTTCAGTCGCTCAGTCATGTCCGACTCTTTGCGACCCCATGAATCACAGCATGCCAGACCTCCCTGTCCATCACCAACTCCTGGAGTTCACTCAGACTCACGTCCATCAGTCAGGGATGCCATCCAGCCATCTCATCCTCTGTCGTCCCCTTCTCCTCCTGCCCCCAATCCCTCCCAGCATCACAGTCTTTTCCAATGAATCAACTCTTCGCATGAGGTCGCCAAAGTACTGGAGTTTCAGCTTCAGCATCATTCCTTCCAAAGAAATCCCAGGGCTGATCACCTCCAGAATGGATTGGTTGGATCCCCTGCAGTCCAAGAGAGAGTCCAAGACTCTCAAGAGTCTTCTCCAACACCACAGTTCAAAAGCATCAATTCTTCAGTGCTCAGCCTTCTTCACAGTCCAACTCTCACATCCATACATGACCACAGGAAAAACCGTAGCCTTGAGTAGATGGACCTTTGTTGGCAAAGTAATGTCTCTGCTTTTGAATATGCTATCTAGGTTGGGCATAACTTTCCTTCCAAGGAGTAAGCGTCTTTTAATTTCATGGCTGCAGTCATCATCTGCAGTGATTTTGGAGCCCCAAAAAATAAAGTCTGACACTGTTTCCACTGTTTCTCCATCTATTTGCCATGAAGTGATGGGACCAGATGCCATGATCTTTGTTTTCTGAATGTTGAGCTTTAAGCCAACTTTTTCACTCTCCTCTTTCACTTTCATCAAGAGGCTTTTGAGTTCCTCTTCACTTTCTGCCATAAGGGTGGTGTCATCTGCATATCTGAGGTTATTGATATTTCTCGCAGCAATCTTGATTCCAGCTTGTATTTCTTCCAGTCCAGCATTTCTCATGATGTACTCTGCATGTAAGTTAAATAAACAGGGTGACAATATACAGCCTTGACATACTCCTTTTCCTATTTGGAACCAGTCTGTTCTTCCATGTGCAGTTCTAACTGTTGCTTCTTGACCTGCATACAGATTTCTCAAGAGGCAGGTCAGGTGGTCTGGTATTCCCATCTCTTTCAGAATTTTCCACAGTTTATTGTGATCCACACAGTCAAAGTCTTTGGCATAGCCAATAACCAGAAATAGATGTTTTTCTGGAACTCTCTTGCTTTTTCTATGATCCAGCAGATGTTGGCAATTTGATCTCTGGTTCCTCTGCCTTTTCTAAAACCAGCTTGAACATCTGGAAGTTCACAGTTCACGTATTGCTGAAGCCTGGCTTGGAGAATTTAGAGCATTACTAGCATGTGACCTGAGTGCAATTGTGCGGTAGTTTGAGCATTCTTTGGCATTGTCTTTCTTTGGGATTGGGATGAAAACTGACCTTTTCCAGTCCTGTGGCCACTGCTGAGTTTTCCAAATTTGCTGGCATATTGAGTGCAGCACTTTCACAGCATCATCTTTCAGGATTTGAAATAGCTCAACTGGAATTCCATCACCTCACTAGCTTTGTTCATAGTGATGCTTTATAAGGCCCACTTGACTTCACCTTCCAGGATGTCTGGCTCTAGGTCAGTGATCACACCATCGTGATTATCTGGGTCATGAAGATCTTTTTTATACAGTTCTTCTGTGTATTCTTGCCACCTCTTCTTAATATCTTCTGCTTCTGTTAGGTCCATACCATTTCTGTCCTTTACTGAGCCCATCTTTGCATGAAATGTTCCCTTGGTATGTCTAATTTTCTTGAAGAGATCTCTAGTCTTTCCCATTCTGTTGTTTCCCTCTATTTCTTTGCATTGATCGCTGAAGAAGGCTTTCTTATCTCTTCTTGCTATTCTTTGGAACTCTGCATTCAGATGCTTATATCTTTCCTTTTCTCCTTTGCTTTTCGCTTCTCTTCTTTTCACAGCTATTTGTAAGGCCTACTCAGATAACCATTTTACTTTTTTGCATTTCTTTTCCATGGGCATGGTCTTGATCCCTGTCTTCTGTACAATGTCACGAACCTCATTCCATAGTTCATCAGGCACTCTATCTATCAGATCTAGGCCCTTAAATCTATTTCTCACTTTCACTGTATAATCATAAGGGATTTGATTTAGGTCATACCTGAATGGTCTAGTGATTTTCCCTACTTTCTTCAATTTCAGCCTGAATTTAGTAATAAGGAGTTCATGATCTGAGCCACAGTCAGCTCCTGGTCTTGTTTTTGCTGACTGTATAGAGCTTCTCCATCTTTGGCTGCAAAGAATATAATCAATCTGATTTCGGTGTGGACCATCTGGTGATGTCCATGTGTAGAGTCTTCTCTTGTGTTGTTGGAAGAGGGTGTTTGCTATGACCAGTGCATTTTCTTGGCAAAACTCTATTAGTCTTTGCCCTGCTTCATTCCATATTCCAAGGCCAAATTTGCCTGTTACTCCAGGTGTTTCTTGACTTCCTACTTTTGCATTGCAGTCCCCTATAATGAAAAAGACATCTTTTTTTGGGTGTTAGTTCTAAAAGGTCTTGTAGGTCTTCACAGAACCGTTCAACTTCAGCTTCTTCAGCGTTACTGGTTGGGGCATAAGGTCTAAATAACATTTTTCCTTTTAAGAGTCAGGATGAGTATTTTATGTATAGATAAGTGTCATTTATATTTATTTTATTTGTTAAATCTCTGATCACTTTCCCTGTTAATTCCAGTAACTTTGTTGTAAATTTTCTTTTTCATATGTAGAACTCTTTATATATTTGGAAATTAGCACTTTACTTGTAATATAAGTTGCAAGTATTATTATTACTTATGTTAAATCTCAATTTTGCTTCTGCTTTTCTTAATTCATGAAAAAGTATTTTTAATAGATTCATTATTGTTTTTATTGTTTCAAACTTTGGAAAAAAGGAAGGTTTTTTTTTCAATTCTGAGTTATACAGTAATTCACCAATAATATTTTCTAAAACTTAAATGTTTCACATTAATTATTTAACCATATTGGTATTTGTCTTAGTATACATAAAGTTAGGTAGAAGTCTAGTTTGCCTGCATGCTAAGTCACTTCAGCCATGACTGACTCTTCATGACCCCATGGACTGTAGCCCACAAGTTTCCTCTGTCCATGGGATTTTCCCAGCAAGACTATTCCCACTTCCCACTTCTCCAGGGGATCTCCCCCGATCCAGGGATGGAGCCTACGTCTCCTACACTGGCACATGGATTCTTTGCCACTGACCCACCTAGGAAGCCAGATACTATAGTACATTTTAGTAACTGGCAGGACTTAATCCCTAATTCCAATGTCCTTCCACTTTGGATCCCCTCCTACAGTCACTTCCTTGCATATGTTTCCACATGAATTTATAACCAACTTCTACAGCTTGAGGAATAAAACATCCTGATAGTAAGTTTATTGAAACCATGCTAAATTTACAAAACAAATGGTATAATAATTGACCTCCTCCTGATGATGTATACCTTTCCACAAACACGTCATTTCTTTCATTTGTTTAAAATTATTTTATGTTTTTCAGGGGAAAAACAAAACCACTGATCTGAAGATTTACTGGGGACCCATTAAATAGGGAGTTTTCTTGTGTAAAATTCAAATAAAATCAAACAATGTAATGAATGTCTTGAAAGTGAAAGTCCTGTCTGACTCTTTGCAACCCCATGGACTATGCAGTCCATGAAATTCTCCAGGCCAGAATACTGGAGGGGGTAGCCTTTCCCATTGCCAGGGGATCTTCCCAACCCAGGGATCAAACCCAGGTCTCCCACATTGCAGGCGGATTCTTTACCAGCTGAGTCAAAGGGAAGCCCAAAAATACTGGAGTGGGTAGCCTATCCCTTCTCCAGCAGATCTTCCTGACCCAGGAATTGAACCGGGTCTCCTACATTGCAGGTGGATTCTTTACCAACTGAGCTATCAAGGAAGCAATGTAAACCTTCACTGTCATTAAGTTTACTCCAGATACCTAGAATATAAAAACATATGCTGGTTATATAAGAGCTATAATGCCAAGACAGAAGGTTTGAAAGAAAGCTGGTCTTCAAAGACTACTTGTGTGGAAATATTTGTCATTCTGGGACAGTAAGTGTTCTTTTGTCAGAAAGATACATTGAGCAATGATAAAACTGTTCTTCTGAGTTCTATTAGTGAACACTGTGCTCTGGCAAAATTGAATTTAAGATGGCTACTAATTGCAGCTTAGTATTTCCCATAGCTTCCCTAAACATCTGGCAGCAAGAATACTTGGGAAAATATGAATAAAATTTTTGGAGAAATGACAATATTTCATTAATCTCAGACCCTGCAAAGCCTTGCTAGAAACAAAGCAGAGGGTGCAGCTAAGAAGTAAAAAATAAAATCAGTTAACAGTTTGTTTTTTTTTCCCTCATCCTAGTACTCTTGGTAGCATGCTCGGTCATTAAGTCATATCTGACTCTTTGCGAACCCATGGACTGTAGCCTCCAAGACTCCTCTGTCCATGGGATTTCCCAAGCAAGAATACTGGAGGGGATTGCCATTTCTTTATCCAGGGGACCTTCCCACAACTCCTGCCACATCTCCGGCATTGCAGGTGGATTTTTCGCTGCTGAGCCACCAGGGAAGCCCAGTACTCCTTGAGGGGGCCTTTAAAATTTCAATGATTACACCTCCAATTATCCCCCACACATGGGAAATTCACCTTTACAAGGCAACCTGTTTTTCTGTTATTAAAATGTTGTTTTCTCTTTTTTTGCCACTACAATATTCAGCTAAGGCTTTATTAAACTCTCTTAGGAAGTCTTCCATACCAACACACCTTACAAGGGACCGTCTGCATCATTGATTAGTACAAGCAACAGGTATGATAAAAACTAATCTAAACAAAAATCAGAAATTGAAACACATATGTTCTACTCCTGCCCTGCCACTTATTACATGATTTGAACCTGGTTTATTCTTCACCTTCCTGAGATACATTTATAACATTTCTTCTTTGTAAAATTAGAATATCTGCAATTATACTACCTACAACAAACAGTTGTGAAAATTAAATAAGTTCATGCATATAGAGAAGCTTTAAATTGGACACTCTTATAATATTTGAAACATAATTCAAGGCTGTATATATTTCTTATCATAAAAATAATATGTTTCTTATGATATATTGGGAAAATACCAAAAAGCATGGAAAAGAAAATTAAATTCATTTATAATCCCACCAGCCAAAGGTAATGATATAATAATTTCTCCATTTGCTCTAACTGTACCTACACCCACACACAGAAATAAATTATACTTTCAAAATACTGCTTATATCACACTATATATTCAGAATTCTGTATTTTTACTTTTCAATCAATTTTACTCTACAACTTGGCAAAATTATCTCTGTATGGAGAAAGAAATGGCAACCCACTCCAGTATTCTTGCCTGGAAAATTCCATGGACAGAGGTGCCTGGTCGACTACAGACCATGGGGTCACAAAGAATCAGACACAACTGAGCGTGCACACACAAACACACACACAGGCACACAAACACTGAAGATGTTGAGCACATTTTGATGTGTTTATTGGCCATTTGTATATATTCTCTAGTTCTCTGGTGTAGTGTCTGTAAAATCTTTTGCCCCTTTTTATGTGACTGTCTTTCTGTTGCTGATTTGTACAGTTTTTTATGTATTCATGATATAAGTCCTTTATAAACTCTATAAATTTCAAATACATCCTTCAATCATGCCCCTTTTTATGCTTCATTTCAAGGAATGTTAGTTTTACAATTATGAAATCCAATTTATCAAATTTTTATAAAATTAACATTTTGGGGTACCTCTTTAAGAAAGCTTAACGAAACAGAAGCTCTTCTAGGAGTTTTACTACTAACTGTGAGAAGTAATAAGAAATCTCTAATTGAAGCTCCAGTATTTTGGCCACCTGATGCAAAGAACTGACTCATTGGAAAAGACTCTGATGCTGGGAAAGATTGAAGGCAGGAGGAGGAGACAACAGGATGAGATGATTGGATGGCATCACCGACTCGATGGACATGAGTTTGAGCAAGCTCTGGGAATTGGTAATGGACAGAGAAGCCTGGCGTGCTGCAGTCCATGGGTTCACAAAGAGTTGGACACGACTGAACAACTAAAAACTGAACTGAACCTCCAATTGGAATTTCTTTTGTTTCTGAGTATCAACCTCTTAAAATTATATTATTAAAAAATAAGCCAGAAAAAGCACAAAACAAATGAATAGAACTATAAACAACTAATGAGTGGAATTGAGCCTAATTTTAAATGAATTTGGGAGGACAGGTGGGTGATAAACTACTTCATTAATGTGTTTTTTCCTTTGCCGTGCAGCAGCCGTTGCCTGCTGAGTCTGCCGTATATAAGCCATGTGTAAGGTTTACTTTTGATTTGAACAGTTAGCATTTCTTAATTTAAACCAATAATGCTGTGTGTAGCAAAACACTGTAGAGTAAGATATAAAAGCAATTTTCCCTATATAAGATATTGATTTTTTTAAACAACTAATCAAGGTTTGAGGTTATCCCATGAGAGGAAACAAGACAAAAGCAAAACTAGGATTAATAAAGCTATGTACACAATTCCACCACTTTCAACTTGAGTTTTAAAGAAATTAATGAAATAGGGAGCAATGTTAGACTTTTAAGATAGCATGATAAAAAAGATTTATAGAGTTTTAAAAATTTTTTTTCCAGAAAAAGATTTTACGTGTTAGAAGTAAAATAAAAGTAAAAATATTGTACCCTTGTATTTAGTAATAAATCTCATCAAATGTCAGGCTTAGAGACACTCAAATTTTCCTCAGTGATTCTTCAAGGTTGCTGTGAGGCATTGGAAACTCAGATGCAAGATAAAGTTCATCTAGTCTTAGTGACCTTGATAATGGCCAATGGAAAGGCTCTGGGAGCAAGTGAATCCCTGAATGAAGCTATGGTTTATGTTCTGGTATTTCAGTTAAACTGTAACTTCAGTAGAAATTGCCATGAAATATTTGATTCCTTTAGGAGTCTTTCCTTTAAACAACCTGAATGGAGTCTTAGAATCATAGCTACCTGCAATCAAAAGGATAACAGAGAACTAGAAATTAAAGTGAGAGTTATACACAGAGGTGTGTGACACTGGACCTAAAATGCCATTCTGTGAACATAGAGCACTTAGCCTCTAAGTGAGAAAAAGTAAAGAGAAAAAAAAAAGCACTATAGTATTTGGAGCATGCAAAACAGCATAGAAAACAAAGTTTGAAGAACTGCATTTATGGGTGGCTTATGAATGTTCTCACACAGTTTCTCTCTGATATTCCATCAACTCTTTTTACTAAATAGTCTATGGGAGAAAGGTGTTTTGATATCACTCAAGCAGTTAAAGAAAATGGCAAAACAAACTAAGGAAGCTTTTTGATTCCTCAGTACTGCAGTGTTCATGATTCAGGATCACAGGGTGGCCCTCTATAAGTATATAGTTCCAATGGTAAGATATCTTTAAGAAAAGAAAATGAAATAAAATTATTTTGAAACCCATTCTTTCACAGAGTGCAATTTCTATTAGTGCAACAGGTCAATATATTTTCCTAAACATTTACAAATTTGTCTTAGCAGGAAATAATAGTTGCTGAAAATTGTGTACTAAAATTTTTACATACATTTTTCAAGATTTCATTGATTCACCAAGTATCTTAAGTAGCTTGCTAAGTTATAATCCTTAGAACAAAACTTTAAGGTACATATTATTAGCATAATCTTTCAAGTAGAAATTATACTTTAAAGAAGTCAAATGATACAACAAAGTTTGTAAAGACAAAACCATCAGTTGCTGCTGCTGCTGCTGCTGCTAAGTCGCCTCAGTCGTGTCCGACTCTGTGCGACCCCATAGACGGCAGCCCACCAGGCTCCACAGTCCTTGGGATTCTCCAGGCAAGAACACTGGCGTGGTTGCCATTTCCTTCTCCAATGCATGAAAGTGAAAAGTGAAAGTGAAGTCGCTCAGTCATGTCCGGCTCTTCACGAGACCCCATGGACTACAGCATACCAGGCTCCTCCGTCCATGGGATTTTCCAGGCAAGAGTACTGGAGTGGGTTGCCATTGCCTTCTCCAAAAACCTTAAGTACCAGTATTCAAATGTACAGCATTTAGTCTTGCTGGGTTTCCCTCATAGCTCAGTCAGTAAAAAATCTGCCTGCAATGTAGGAGACCCGAGTTTGATTCCTGGGTCGGGAAGATCCCCTAGAGTAGGAAATGGCAACCCACTCCAGTATTCTTGCCTGGAGAATCCCAGGGACAGAGGAGCATGATGAGCTACAGTCCATGGGGCCACAAGAGTTGGACACGACTTAGTGACTAAACCACCAAACATAAAAAATGTCTGATGTTTATAGATGTGACCTATTTGGAATGCTACCTTTAGAAGGACTCTTCCTTCTTCTCACTTAGACTCTGTGATATTGTTTTGCATGAATACTGGAAAGATTGTCAGAATAAAAGATTTTAAAACAAATTTTTAAGGAGAAACAAAATATCAGAGTGAATGGGCTGTTCTTTATAGTTTATGAAATAACTCAAGGAAGGATTTTGAGAGAGAGAAAAAAATCTGTAGAAACTTTGTATATTTCCAATTATTAATCAATGAGAATTATGTGAGATCTATTTCTATGAACAGTAAGTTCAGAGCTAAATTTAGTAAAGTATATTTTTCATCCTTGACTTCAATTATAATGACAGCTGCCTTATCTAAATGGTCCAAAGCTATTTTCATCTTCATTTTAACTTTCTCCATTTTTTAAATCTATTGCAAAATCTTTGAATTTTGGGAAAAGATTAAATTGGTACTCTGCTATACTCATGCTAGGATGAAAGCAAGTCTGAAGTCATGATGTTAATAGAGCAAACTTGGAAGAGTATATTAGTTATAAAACTTTAAAAATAACACCATCAATATATCCAGTTTGAGTCAACAGTATATTAGGATTAAATAATAAAAGGAAGAACTCTAATATTAAAAGTTTTACTAAAATTAAATAATAACCTTTGAAAATAGTATTGTTTTTATTATTTAATCCCATTTGCCATTAGTTTTTCAAGAACATATTTTATTTCTATATTCTTCAACATTTGAAAGAATCTCTAAAAACAGATGATCGATCTGCCAGTTCAAAATTTCATGAGTATAGACATCAAAATCACATACAGCAGCATGCATGACAAATCCTTTTTGAGTACACATTATTCAGAATATAAAAATAAAAGAAAGATAAGGTATAAAAAGAACTTCCCAGTTGGTGCTAGTCATAAAGAATCTAGCTACCATTGCAGGACACTCAAGAGAAATGGGTTGGATCCCTGAATCAGGAAGACCCTCTTGAATAGGAACTGGTAACCCACTCGAGTATTCTTGCCTAGAAAATTCCATGAACAGAGGAGACTGGCAGGCTACAGTCCATGGGGCTGCAAAGAGTCATACACAACTGAGCCCATCCACATTCACATCCAAGATGTAAAAAAATCACAATTTGTTCTCACTAGTCAAATAAGACATTCCAAAAATGCTTTTAGAAGAAAATTCTTTTAACATTTTGACATTATGGATGTTAAAATAGTATTAAAAAATTCCTATGTGTTTCATTAGCACAAACTGCAAAGTTTTTAGTCCTTGGAAAAGAATTTTGGAGATTTCACAAAACATTAATCTTAGGTTCAAAATTCCTTTTGGAGAACAAGTTATCAACATCATTTTTTCTTTCTTTATTTTTCTTTTCTATACACACAAAAGTCTGTGGAAATATTAAATGCATTTCTTTCAGTCTGGTCAATCAGGTGTCTGGAGATGCAGAAACAACAGATGATTTTTCAGAAAATGTCTGACAGCATATGGATTAATGATGAATTCAACAATGCATTTTACTTTGTCAGCTGGCCAAGAGATATCTGAGTTCCATACAGATAACAACATCCTGATTTTGATAGAAGAAAGCCTTCAGTTGAGTGTTCGTTAAGTGATTCTTGTTGTTCATTAAAAACCCATGCCTGACTCTTTGCAGCCCCATGGACTACAGCACACCAGGCTTCCCTGTCCTTCACTATCTCCTGGAGTATGCTCAGACTCATGTCCATTGAGTCAGTGATGCCATCCAACCATCTCATTATCTGTCACCCCTTTCTCCTTTTGCCCTCAGTCTTTCCCACCATCAGGGTCTCTTCCAATGAGTCAGCTCTTCGCATCAGGTGACCAAAGTATTGGAGCTTCAGCTTTAGCATCAGTCCTTCCAATGATTATCCAGGGTTGATTTCCTTTAGGATTGACTGGCTTGATCTCCATACTGCCCAAGGGACTCTCAAGAGTGTTCTCCAGCACCACAGTTAGGAAGCATCAATTATTCAGCACTCAGCCTTCTTTTCTGCCCGACTCTCACATCTGTACACGACTACTGGAAAAACCATAACTTTGACTCTATGGACCTTTGTTGCAAAGTGATGTCTAGCCCTGTGTAATATCAGAGAGACAGTTGACCACATTCCTTTTCAGCCAAAGACAAAAATCCAACACGCAACAGATTTTGCCAGTGTCTTGATAAGTGCTTACATAGTAAGTTCTAATAGAGCAGAATAGAAGCAATTTCATACTAAAAGCAGATTCTGGAGCAAAAGAATGTCTTACGCTGTACTTCATACATAATACTGAAGTGGATGGACTTCTGTTTTCAGAGAAAAATGTTATTTGCTGGAAACTACAAATAAAATTGATAAGCCTTGATAGTGTATGTATTTCTCACCTAATAATTTCTATAGCACTCTACACCAGAGCAGGTACTAAAATTTTAGTGTCCTTGTAATGAAAGGTGAGAACCAATAGAAACTGAGAGAGAATTTAGTTATCTTCAAACCATGTTTTCACTCCATTTCTGTATTTCCAGACCCATGTTTCCTTGTGATGTGTAAGCAAAATAGCAGTTCGCTTAAGGTATTGGGTAGAAGAACAATATCAGAAATAAAATATGGTAAGTGAGACAGCAACCACAAATTTGTTTCTGGAAGTATTCAGTAAGCATCTTTTATCTAGCAGGATAAAAGTTATCATTTTTGGAATTGTTTCATCAACATATACAAATTATTCTGATCTAGGAGAAGATCCAACCAGTCCATTCTGAAGGGGTCAGCCCTGGGTGTTCTTTGGAAGGAATGATGCTAAAGCTGAAACTCCAGTACTTTGGCCACCTCATGTGAAGAGTTGACTCATTGGAAAAGACTCTGATGCTGGGAGGGATTGGGGGCGGGAGGAGAAGGGGCCGACAGAGGATGAGATGGCTGGATGGCATCACCGACTCGATGGACATGAGTTTGAGTGAACTCCGGGAGATGGTGATGGACAGGGAGGCCTGGTATGCTGCGATTCATGGGGTCACAAAGAGTTGGACATGACTGAGCGACTGAACTGAACTGAGGAGCTAAAAATAAAATGTTGTTACCTATTTTCTCATGTTGAGGAATGAAAAACTTACTGAGAATATCACCAGCACAATCACCTTATGTGATCCTAGCTAGAAAAAATATCCTAGTCTTTGGAGATGAGCGTCTATTAAGCATCACAAAGATGCAACATGGTATCTCCTGAACAACATAGTACCTGGTAAGGCTGAGAAGGTGTTTAAATTTGGTAAGGTATTGAGATTTATAAAATTAGTATCCGTATTTTTATTAATAAAATGTCAAACAGTAAATAATTTTACATAGAATTCAGAGTTAATTTTCTATAATAGCAGAACTCAGCTTTAGCCAATCACCACCTTGAACATAAGGACATTTGGCCCAAATGTGAGTTTCGTGCATCACACACAAAGAAGAAACCCTAGGAAGTAACAGAAGGTAAAAAAAAGAGGGTGTTTAGTGGAGTCAGGATCAGCCTCACCAGGGAGCCAGCCATGTACATATCCAAGAAAAGAGATTTTCATGAATGAATGTCAATGAAGAAAAATAAAACAAAGACTAACTGCTGTGTTCTAGGGCCAGTAACCAGGCTAGTGTGGCTGCAGTAGAAAGAGCCAGGAGGAGAGTGGTAGAAGATGAGGTCAGAGAGGAAAGGGTGAGAAAGGTCACTCCTACTGGTCTACTTTGCTGCCCAAGTCGCTCAGTGGTAAAGAACCTGCCTGCCAAGCAGGAGATGTGGGTTCAATCCCTGGGTCAGGAAGATCCCCCAGAGGAAGGAATGGCAACCCACTCCAGTATTTCTTGCCTGGGAAATCCCATGGACAGAGGAGCCTGGTGGACTACAGTCCATGGGACAGCAAAAGAGTTGGACACGATTGAGCAACTAAACAACAACGATTGGTCTATTTTAAAACTTTTCTATTTTTCTAAGGGAGATGAGCATGCTTTGAATTGAATAACGATAGGAACTTCTTTGAAGGCAATGAAGAGACCTCTGGTGATGAACTATTGAGTAATTTAATGTTTGTTCATGTTAAAAGAATACATGGCAAAGATTCTGTGCATATGATGTTTTAACTATCAGTTATGCAATGCGGGAAAATAATCAATGGTTTTGCCCCCAACAGAATGCTCCTAGAACACAGGGGCTACATTCTTTTCATCTGCCCATCCATAGAGTATAAAAATTCAAAAATGATAGTTGAATAAAAGTATGTCAATTAACACTAAAAAAATAAATATCTTTCCAATATCTCTACACTTTAGTTTCAACTGATCCTTCAACTATTCATAAAACAGAGACTTTTGTTATTATTCTGTTCATTATTAAAAGTAAAAAGACGGCTTTCTCAATGTTAAAATTGGGGCATTGGGTCTCCAGATGAATGAGGAAAAAAATTATGTGGTGAGTTTTACCCTCAAAGGTAATCTTTAGGCTCAAAATTGGCAACCCATTTGCATCAACATGTTTTTGAGGCACAAAATAATCTTTATTAAAACATTCTTTCTTTGAGAAAAAAAATAAAAAGCTATTTTTTGGAAACAAAACAAGACCAAAATTGAGAACTCCTAGAAACATAAGCTTTACAAGCTAAGTAAACAGAGCAATTCCTTTCATAAATATCAGAACATTAAACAGCTACCCTAGTTTCTAATGTTGAATTTGCTACTTTATTCATTTCATTTTTCAAAATTCCCTTTGAAATGATATAGTATGGAAAGTTGATTATTTTGATGGTAAGAAATAAAAGCCCACACAGCCATTAGTATTTGACATTTAGAGATTTGCGGCCACCTGAGATCTCTATGTAAATATTTATGAGAAAAGTCTCCCTCCTGGCTTTTATAACATGCACTTTTATTTGCCAGATCTCAGCTGTGGTTCTGAATTCCCATCTTGAGGACAAATCCTTTGGCTCCACCTGAATTAGCAAGCCTTTTGAATGATTGTATAAGCATTTTGCAATATTGCACTGTTATCTTAATGAAGGTCTTTCAAGTTATGACGGCCTTTGGCTCATTCTTCCATTTCATATGATAAAACTGAGGTAGAGAATGAACAAATACACCCAAGTGCTAAAATCATTCACAGGAAATTCAGAATCCCTGTCCTTCAGAAGTGAGACTCACTCAACATGTTACCTTGCATCTAGGAGATCCATGAAAATGGAAAATGGTTTTTTAAATAAATGTATGTAATCCGTTGAAAACATAATCAAAAGTATGCTTGCCAGATCATCTGAATGTGCTCATGTTCAGTCCTGTCTGACTCTTTGTGGTCCCATGGACTGCAGTCCCCCAGGCTGCTCTGTCCATGGTATGTCCAGGCAAGAGTACTGGAGTGGGTTGCCATGGCCTCAAAGTTTTGTCTGTTTAACATCTTCAAGTCACTGTTTCCATAACTATCAGCAAATTATATTGCCACTTACCCCATCAGGAAAGTCAATCCCACTCGGGAGAAATACTTTAGCTAATCAATTTCCCATCCAACTGTAGTTGTATGCACATATATCATTGTTTCTTCCCTTCTGACTCATGTAAGTAATCTCTTCCCTGTCCAAAGAGGATCATCATTTCTGTGTTTTGGATTCCATTTTCCACCGTCACCTCCAGAAACTTGTTCTAATAGTTACCTACACTATTGCTGAAACCTTGTAACTCTGATCAGTCCTTGGATCTTTAAGAATACTCACATTTCTTCCATTATTATTTTAAAAAAAAAAAGTCCCTCCTTAAAAACAAAAACAAAACCATCAGTTGCTCCAATGAATATTCAGGGTTGATTTCCTTTAGGATTGACTGGTTTGATTTCCTTGCTGTCCAAGGGACTCTCAAGAATCTTTTCCAACACCACAATTCAAAAGCATCAATTCTTCCGTGCTCAGGCTGGTCCAACTCTCATATCTGTACATGACTACTGGAAAAACTAGAAAAAAGCCTCCCCCTTAAAATTCCTCCATCTACTAGTTATTAATCTCTGATAAATTGTGGAATTGTCTACAAAATTTCTCTGTTCACATCTGAACACTACTTTGCCATGAAATTTTGACATTCCTCCTACCTGTAGATGGAGTCTGTCTATCCATCCCTGCTTGCAAATTGCTTTGACTAATAGAATGCTTCCAACATGAGAGAAAGCCCAATCCAGGCTCTAGTTAGGGAAGCCCAGTAATTCCTGACATTACAGACATCATAGCCATACCTGCTGAGGTCCCAGACCCACAAGTGGGCCAAGGTGCATAGTGTGGAACAGACATGAGCTATCCCAGTGGAGCCCAGGCCAAGCTGCTGATCCATGGATTTGTGAGCAAATAGCTATTGTTTCAAGCTGCCAAGTTTTGTGGTTATTTATTAGGTAGTAAAAGTTAACTGATAATAGCAGTTTATACCTAGAAGTAGGATGCTGCTGTAACTAAGCTCTAATACAGGTGGCATTGGCTTTAGAATCAGTAGGTAGGTGAAGGCTGAAAAAGCAACGAGGAAACTTTTAACAGAGTTATTTAAAAGATTAAAAATGGTTTAAAAAATTTTTGTAACAGGCTAGAAAAAAGAAGATCTCTTTTATGGAGTAGACAAACAGTTGTCAAACTGTCACCTGTAGTAACCTGGAAGAAAGAATATGTACCTAAAGAAGTTACAGATTTGGCTGAGAATATTACCAAGCAGGCAGTTAAAAGTATTAATCAACCACTCTTAGCTACATGTGATAAGAAGAGAGAAACGAACAAAGAAGGAACTATTCTAATCTACAAGCTGAATTTTAACAAAATATAGAAGACCCATGGCAATAGGGTAAAGAACAAGGGAAAAAAAAAAAAAAAAAACTACAATGCCAGGGAAAGGGACAAATAACTTCAGAACTATAACCAGGGAAGGCACAGGAGCACTGATCTGATCACGTCCCCAAGATCCAGGGATACAGTGCCTTCCCAAGACTGGGGCTTCATTACAGCAAGCAATAAAGTTCCACAAGCCTCAACAAGAGGCTAATAAGCACTGAGTATCAAACAGCAGAGGAATCCCACAGGGAGTGTCACAAGAACATAAGAAAAGGTGCGCAATAAGGGGAGATTTAAAGATGAGGACAGATCCAACATTGAGGAAAATCCTCTGGAATCCAGCCACCACTCAGAAAATAAGGGAATTTGATAACTGTAATGCACCGAGGGAAACCATAACAACAAAATAACCCATATGCGGATCAACTAAACAACCCAAATGCTGATCAACAAAATAACTCAAGTACTGATTAACTTCTGAGGTGACTCATACTCCCACAACTAAAGGTTTAGAAGAAGAAAAGGCATGCTCATTTCAAGGCATAAAATCTATTTGCTTCAGTGTCTATTTTCTTGCACAAGATGTCTGCCTGTATTAGTCATGGTTCTACAGAGAAACAGAACTCATAGAATGTATATCTATACACAGAGAGAGAGAGGGAGAGAGATTTTTTATAAGGAACTAGGTCTTGCAATTATGGAGGATAAAAAATACTAATACCTGCAGGTGACTGCAAGCTGGAAACCCAGGAGGGGAAATGATGTAGTCCTAATCCAAAAACAAGCAGCCTCTAGATCCAGGAAGAGCTGATATTTCACTTCAAGTTTGAAGGCAGGAAAAGTCCAATGTCCCAGTTCAAAGGCAGTTGCTGCTGCTAAGTCGCTTCAGTCGTGTCTGACTCTGTGTGACCCCATAGATGGCAGCCCTCCAGGCTCCCCGGTCCCTGGGATTCTCCAGGCAAGAACACTGGAGTGGGTTGCCATTTCCTTCTCCAACGCATGAAAGTGAAAAGTGAAAGTGAAGTCGCTCAGTTGTGTCTGACTCTTCACGATCCCATGGACTGCAGCCTACCAGGCTCCTCTGTCCATGGGATTTTCCAGGCAAGAGTACTGGAGTGGGTTGCCGTTGCCTTCTCCATCAAAAGCAGTTAGGCTAGAGGAATTATCTTTTATTCATGAGAGGATCAGCATTTTTTTCTAAATTGGATTTCAACTGAGGAAGAGGCCCTCCCATGTTAGGGAGGGCAATGTGCATTGCTCAGTCTACTGATTTAAATATTAATTTCATCAAAAACTAACCTCACCAAAATATTCAGAATGTTTGACTAAATATCTGAGCACCCTGTGGACTAGCCAAGTTTACACATAAAAATTAGCCTTCACAAGTCCACCTCTTGTCAACTTGGTTCCTGTAGACTTCTCCTTCAATCACACTGAATCCCCAAATAAAGACAATAACAAGGGTCATGATTCTGCCTAATATGATATGACTATCCTGTGAACAACCAAGGCTGTATGCTGTGATTAGTCGCTCAGTTGTGTCCAACTCTGCAATCCCACGGACTGTAGCCCACCAGGCTCCTCTGTCCATGGGGATTCTCTAGGCAAGAATACTGGAGTGGGTCACCATGCCCTCCTTCAGGGGATCTTCCCAATCCAGGGATCAAACCCAGGTCTCCTGCATTGCAGGCGAATTTTCTGTCTAGCCACCAGGGAATCCCGAAAAGGTTATTATCGCCCCAGAAGAGGAGCTAAAGTCCCTGTTTAGCCTTTAGAAGGATATTTAACTTTATTTTTGATTTCTTGTAACTGAAGAATGATGCTGCAAAGTTAGTACATCTTATGTTACATGATAAAGCAAATAATAGAAGGAAGAAAACAAAGGTATTTGCTTAATAGATGTACATATAAATACACATATGCACAAACATTCATTGCTAAGGAAATACTCATGACAATTAGAGTACTTGGTTCTAGAACTGGTCACATGCTTATAGCTAGTATTCATAACTACTTTCTTTCATTAACTATTCTGTATTCTCTTTGTCTTCAGCACAGGCATCTCAGCTTGTCAGCGTTTTTTACCTGGTTGAATGTCACAAAATCTCATTTCTGCATGGTTTGGGCATCATTACGCATATTTGGACTGAGTTGTAGCTTTGCATTGACTTTAATCATAGAGAACAGTAGTATTAAGAGAAACCCTAAGGGGTCTCCTTCATTTCAGAAATACCCTTTCTTATCTCCTTTGTAGAAGAGATGTCCAGTTTCTCCTTGGGAGTCAAAACTATTCACCCCAGGTAGCAATGCACTCCTTTCTCTGGCTGTTAATTCAGAAGTATGAAGATTCTAAATTGACTGGATAACAGTCTCATCTTTTATTTCAATAGATTGTGTCTCCTGGTGAAAGCATTCTTTCCTTTGGAACTGAGACTTCTAGGCCAGAACATGAGGCAGAACATGAGATCCTAGGAATGGGAAGCAAATATTTCGCTAGTGGGTAACTAGAGGTGAGTGGTGCCACTCTTATTTCCACCACTTGATTCCTGGACTCATGAATCATAGCTGTGAAAGAAACTGAACCATGTGTTGGACAATGATTTGGGTTCCTTTTGAAACTTGCCTAGCCCTGGGAAATACTATCACTTAGTTGGAACTGTATCTGGGTCTTCAAAAGGCCATTCTACCATTTTACAAACCAGTTTATTTCGGGAAAATGGGGAATTTAGTAAGACTAGTGAATTTCATGACCATGGGCCCATTGCTGCCTTCATTTACTGTGAAGTGAATTCTTTGATCAGAATTCCTTGACATACTATGATGCAGGATAATGCATTCTATAAGTCTAGGAATGTTTTAGCAGAAGCATTGCTTACAGAAAAAGGCAAATCTGTATCCAGAATAAGTGTCGGATCCAGTGAGAGCGAAATGTTGCCCCTTCCATGATGCAAATGATGGAAACAGACCATTGTAATCAACCTGCTGGCTGATCACCCGGGCAATGGTGCCATACCAGGGACTCAGTGTTGGTTTCCACTGCTGGCAGACTGGGCACTCAGCAATGTCAGTAACCAGATTGGCCTTAGTGGGTGGAAGTCACATTTTTGCTCAGCCTATACAAAAATTCCATTCTTGTAACCATGGCTACTTTGTTATATGAGCCCATTGGGTGATGATAGAAAAGGCTAGATAAAGGCTTATTGGTATCCATAAGACAGGTCATCCTATCCATTTGTTTGTCAAAATCTTCCTCTGTTGAAATCACCCTGTGGTGATCATTCACATGAAACAAAAATATATTCAATTTTTTTTTCCATTCATAGAGGTCTATGTACAAAACTGCTTTCACAAATTCCTTGAAACCAATTTTCCAATCATTTTTCTTCCAAATCCTTGACCATCCAGCCAGATAATTAGTCACAGCCCTTAAACTGGTATATAACTACACTTCTGACTTTTTCCCTTCCGAGCAAAATGAATAACCAGGTGCACTGATTGGAGTTCTTCTCACTGGGAGTATTTCCCTTGACAATTGCCTTTCAGGGATGTCCCAGAAAAGGGCTATAGTGTTACAGTTATCCACTTTCAGGTGGTGCCTGCCTGCCATGGAGCTGCTGCTGCTGCTAAGTCGCTTCAGTCGTGTCCGACTCTGTGCGATCCTATAGATGGCAGCCCACCAGGCTCCTCCGTCCCTGGGATTCCCCAGGCAAGAACAGTGGAGTGGGTTGCCATTTCCTTCTCCAATGCATGAAAGTGAAAAGTGAAAGTGAAGTCGCTCAGTTGTGCCCAACTCTTAGCGACCCCATGGACTGCAGCCTACCAGGCTCCTACGTCCATGGTCCATGGGATTTTCCAGGCAAGAGTACTGGAGTGGGGTGCCATTGCCTTCTTGGGCCTGCCATGGAGAAGCATCTATAAACCAGGCCCATGTGTTCTCATCCTCTGTCAACTGATTGTAGGAAACTCCTTATGAAACCAAGGTGTGAGCTGAGAGAGAGAAGACAGTGTAATAGGAGTGGGAACCATAGTGACTTGGCCCACTTCTTCACTTAACTTACTTGTGCCTTAGGGCCTGCTTGGACCCAATAACATATATTGTTGTTGTTCAGTCACTAAATCATGTCCAACTCTTTGCAAGCCCACAGACTGCAGCACACCAGGCTTTCCTTCGATATATACCACTCCAATTGATTGATGAAGTGTTGCTTTGCACAGTGATTTTATAACTTGGTGGTTCAGATAATACCTGGTTAATGATGAGAAACTGAGGTCAAATGGTAACTTGATGAGTTAAGAGTTCAGTCTCTACTAAGGCCCAGTAGCAGGCTAAGAGCTATTTCTCAAAAGGGAAGTAGTTATTTGTAGAGGATAGTAGAATTGTGGTCCAAATTGCCAAGAGAGTACACTGCAGTTCACCAGGAACCTGTCAAAGGCGCCCAACAGTGATCCTACGTGCGGCTGCTGCTTCAGTCACCATTGAATCTGCTTGGTCCTATGACCCAGACAGCAAGGTCCTATGACCCAAGAACTCTGGACCTGTTCCAGAGTCTCCTCTTGTTTCAGGTCCCATCAAAAATAGTGAAAATATCTTTTAAAAATGGAGAAAATACCCATTTTAAATTTCTTGATATAAGTTTGCTTAGCTTTATAAACCTTAAAGCTACCAGAATTTTCAGCACATGACATGTGTTAAGCCAAGTATTATTTATAGATGAAAACCTTGGTGGTAGATGACAGGTTTTTCTTAACTTTCTCTGTTCCAGTCCTTTGCTATTCCTGGTACTGACTTCTAACCATCAGTAGAGATGCTACCATAATATGGTTTCATCTATCACTGGGCTATTCATGTCAACTCTAAATGAAAGTCCAACTTATCATACTTCTGACATTAACTATATCTTGCCTCTCAACAAAAAAACATTTTTGTTAATGTTGTCAATCATCTTTGTTTCATTTGAAGTCCTGTGGAAAATCAATAAAACAAAACAAGATGCCAAGGACCATTACAGATGTTCTTGCATTTTAAGAGGGCAGGTGTTAACATCGGATGAGCTGCACATGCTCCTTTAATTATTTATTTTTTATTAAGGAAGATTTTATTTATAATACCATATTAGTTTCAGGTATACAGCATAGTGGTTCAATATTTTTACAGATTATACTCCATTAAAAGTTATTATAAGATAATGTCTATAAATCCCCGAGCTATATAATATATCTTTGTTGCTTTTATATTTAATACATAGTAGGCACCCCACTTGGAGAAGGAAATGGCAACCCACTCCAGCGTTCTTGCCTGGAGAATCCCAGGGACAGGGGAGCCTGGTGGGCTGCTGTCTATGGGGTCGCACAGAGTTTGACACGACTGAAGTGACTTAGCAGCAGCAGCAGGCACCCCACTCCAGTACTCTTGCCTGGAAAATCCCATGGATGGAGGAGCCTGGTGGGCTGCAGTCCATGGGGTCGCTGGGAGTCGGACACGACTGATCGACTTCACTTTCACTTTTCACTTTCATGCATTGAAGAAGGAAATGGCAACCCACTCCAGTGTTCTTGCCTGGAGAATCCCAGGGACGGTGGAGCCTGGTGGGCTGCCATCTATGGGATCACACAGAGTCGGACATGACTGAAGCGACTTAGCAGCAGCAGCAGCAATAGCAGCAGCAGTTTGTATTACAGAAATACAGTAAGTCAAAACAGAAATGAGATATCACCTCACACCTGTCAGAATGGCTATCATCAAAGTTTCTAAATAACAAATGTTGGAGAGAATATGGAGAAAAAAGAACCCGTGCACGATGTTAGTTGGAATGTAAATTAGTGCAACCATAGAAAACAGTATAAGGTTCTTCTAAAAGCCAAAAATAGAATTATCATAGGATCCAGCAATTCTACTCCCAGATATATAACTAGAAAAAGTGAAAATGTTACATCAAAAAGATACATGAACCTCAGTGCTTATAGCAACACTAGTACAGTTGCCGAGATATGGAAGCAAACTTAAGTGTAAATCAACAGATGAATTAATAAAGAGGTTTTATATATATATATATATATATACACACACACATATTTTTTTGATGGAATATTACTCAACCATAAAGAAGAATGAAATTCTGCCAGTTTCACCAATGTGGATGGACCTGGAGAATATAATACTTAGTGAAATAAGTCAGATGGAAAAAGACAGATTCTATACACTCTCTTTCAAATAGAAAATCCTGTGATTTGCTTCTTTTAACTCCATTCATAATGGCAGCTCATGCCACAAGGAGAATATCATGGTTGTAAAGAAGAAAGTAAGCTGTTAACAAGGCCTGTCCTTGTAGCCAAGAGACTTGATAGATGGTTGAATTTTTATCTATTTATTGGTGGAGGGAGTCAAATCGACTCCACCCAATACAGGCACATTAAGAATACTCAGTTCCTGAATCTCAGGCAGCATAACTAAGACAAATGGTTAAAAGACTGAAAACCAGAGACAAAGAATAAAGAGACAATTTTAGGGCCAGGTTGATATATTTTATTATCTAACACTGGAGAAAAATGGTAGCAGAACCCCCCCAAAAAAGGAAGACTGAATTTTTTTATCTGGCTATTGAATGCAGATAGTGGAACAAATAAATACCATCTTATGAAGGACAGACTGTAAAAATAGATAAACTTATAGACATGCCTTTTTTCACCCTGACTGAAGTCAGAAAATAAAAATACATATTTCCAGGGAAGAGTCAAAAGGAGGGGGAAAAAAAGCTCTTTTTTAGAGGAAAGAAAAAGCTCTTTTATATTGCATTTTGGTTAAACATTAATCAGCTTGAGA
This sequence comes from Bos taurus, assembly GCF_002263795.3. Taxonomy (NCBI): domain Eukaryota; kingdom Metazoa; phylum Chordata; class Mammalia; order Artiodactyla; family Bovidae; genus Bos; species Bos taurus. The sequence goes on along the minus strand of NC_037333.1, from coordinate 46,846,124 downwards.
TATTGTACTCTAATTATTGGTGCTTCAAGACCAGACGCTTCTAAATTACTCACATAAAACAAATCTTGGTGGAAAAAAACATAACTTTCAAAAAAAGTAAAGCAATTAAAACTTTTAGACTATACAATGGCTTTTTATATATTAATGCCCCATCCTTCTAGAAATCTTATTATGTTTGACAGTTTAATAATAAAATCAACTTTCTAAGTTTGTTTTCTTTTTTCTTTGTATTCCAACATAATTCTAATGAGATATGTGGAAGATACAGAGATAAAATATGTCAAAACTGAGCAAAACCATGTTTTATAGTTATGCCAATTATCAATTCTCTAGCTACTATCTTTGTCATTCCTTTTTATTATCATTATAACTTTGAAGTTTTTAAACATGTGATATCTTAATAAAAAATAGAACCATAAAGTTGATATTGAATAACCAACGGCTAATACCTAGGATGCTAAAACTTGTGTATGTAAAGTGAGAGCAAAGTTTAGGTTGACTGAAGAACAGAAAATAATAAACTTTCAAGAAAAATAGGTTAAAGATATATAAACATTGTTATACACCACCATTCTTGGGCTAGTCACCAAACTCTGCTTTAATTCATTCCAATACCTAATTTTTCAGCACATATATTAGTATAAGCAAGAATATTATAAGGAAGAGTGATTAATAAGTTGCTTTCTAATGCCTGGATATAAATCATTAGGAAAATGTATACTATTAAAAATGTAAATAAATAGTCTAGTGAACTTTCACTGCTGACTATTTCCCCCATGCAGCACCTGCAAATTATCTTTGCCAAGATTTCCTGTGTGCTCTTATATTGCTGCTATCAGTAGGGGAAAAAAAAATTAAAATCTCCATAAGTTACTGTAACTTGTGGAATCAAAGCAAGAAGTTACAATTATATTTTCAAGGATCTTCTTGAAACATATTTTCTCAGAGATATTCCATTTATGATATATATTTTGTTTCTATGGACTTCCCAGGTAGATCAGTGGTAAAGAATCCTCCTGTCAAGCAGGAGACATGGATTCGATCCCTGGATCCAGAGGATCCCCTAGAGAAAGAAATGTCAATGTACTCAGTCAGTATTCTTGCCTGGGAAATCCCATGGGCAGAGGATCCTGGCGGGCTAACAGTCGATGGGGTTGCAAAAGAGTCAGACATGACTTAGCAACTAGACAACAGCAACTATCTATAAGCTGATTCTTTGGTGGTAATTTAGAAATTAGCTCTAATACTGGTGTTACTTCATTGGCACCAATAATGTGATTTACCCCATTAGCAAAATCATAATTGTGGAATTATTTGCATGTTCATTCAGCTATTGTTTATTAACTGTCTGTTGTCACTGGGCACTGTGCTAAACAACGTTCACTTACAGTGTTAATCAAGTAAGACACAGTTACAGGTTTGTAACAATTTCCTTTCTTATGCAGGATATGTAGTGAAAGAGGCAATAACGCTGAGGAAAAGTGTTAGCTTTATAATAGCCAATGGAGCATCTATCAGCAGGAACCCAATCTTGCCTATGACATCAAGGAAGGCTTCTCTGACAAAGTGATACTTAAATTGAGATATTAAGAATGAGTAGAATTTAGCCAGATGAAGGGGTATTGGGGAGTAGTTGAGGGAAGAGGGTAATAAATTCTGAGCAACAGAAAATTATTTTAGCAGAATCGGAGGCAACGTGAGTTGAATAAAGTAAAAGATAGGAAACATGGAAACATGAGTCTGTAAGATGAACCCAAACCAAACCATTTAGAGCCATGTAACTCTTAGGGGAGAAGGCAACGGCACCCCACTCCAGTACTCTTGCCTGGAAAATCCCATGGATGGAGGAGCCTGGTGGGCTGCAGTCCGTGGGGTCGCTAAGAGTCGGACACCACTGAGCGACTTCACTTTCACTTTTCACTTTCATGCATTGGAGAAGGAAATGGCAACCCACTCCAGTGTTCTTGCCTGGAGAATCCCAGGGACGGGGGAGCCTGGTGGGCTGCCGTCTATGGGGTCGCACAGAGTCGGACACGACTGAAGCGACTTAGCAGCAGCAGCAGCAGCAACAGCAGCAACTCTTGTTAGAGTGTTTTATGCTAAGTTACAGTACTAAGTGATTTCATTTAGAAAGATGGGACCATCAAACATACAGTTTCAAAAGATTACTCACTACGTATCAATTTTTTCATATGCAATAGAGGTAATGTGGTCTCTTGTAGCTTTCAAATTCTGTGATATAAGTAAAAAAATCTTGGCAGATTTGTTTAGCAATCTATGTATTTGAGTAATGATGGTTCCAAAGGACCATTGGCTTGGGTGACAAAATTCATTTTCTGAAATGCCAAAGAATGTCTAAGGAGAACTGAGTCTGGAAAAAGATATGAACCAACTCCTCATGGCTTCCTTTGGCTGAGCGATGGCAGAACAGTGGATCTGACCAAAAAAACATCCATTCTGTATGTGCTACCTGATCATGTGGTCATATTTTACCCTTGCACATAGAATATATGTTCCTTTTATCAATAAACGAGAGTCCAGAATTCTGTCCTTCACACCAATGAGATTATAAATAAAGATATTACTATGGTTTTTTCAGTAGTGTATTGATGCTCTAATTTTCAATAATCCTAAATGTACTTACTTATTTGCACACTCTTGTCTCACTTAAGTTATGTTTTGGGAAGTGAAAGATAGGGGTGCCAAGTTGCCTCTGAAAGCATGGGGTTCACCTGGCCTTAGGTAAATGCACAGAAGCCACTGTCTCCCCTGACGTAGTTCTTTCCCACCTCTGTATCACAGTGTTGAATTAGGAAAAGACAGTACTTTTAGGGGCTGACTGGTTGGTCATATTCCAATTATAAGCTGATGTAAAACACTAAAGAACAAGCTATTTTTTCATACAATTCAGAATTTTATTCACTTTAATCATTTTCTTTTTTTCTGGCTGGAAATTCTTATGCTTCCTCCAGATGTTAACATAATTTTTTATCAGCTCAGGTTTTCCTGGAGGTCACAGGGCTGAATTCTAGCAGAGAAATTGTAGGGAGAAAAAGAAATGCCCATTAAGAAAAATTTCTGTTCACACATGCTTTCATATCCACACACAGAGAATTTTAAAAGTCTGAACAGGGATACTTCGCCTACTTTATCTCTGTCTTCACCCTTCTCTCCCCAAAGAAACAGAAGGCAGTGAAACAGTGTAGATTCCGCATGCAGTGGCAGGAGTGTTCATTTACATAGCCTAGCTGACTTATGTCTTGGGGAATGCTTCTTCCCCATTTCAAATGATCCCTTCCCTGCACAGATCTACTGTTATTATAATATTCATGGCATCTCTTTACATCTTTTTCTTTCCCAGGGGAAAATGATTTATCTGAATGGGAATTTGCATGTGAAAAATTGTATCCCAGGATCATATTCTCTGACAATGAGATAACATTAGAAAATAAGGATAAAATATTAATAATTAGGAACTCATGTGTTTAAAAATATATAAACTTAATTCCTTTTTTTAATTTATTTTTTTATTGAAGGATACTTGCTTTACAGAACTTTGTTGTTTTCTGTCAAACTTCAACATGAATCAGCCATAGGTATACATATATCCCCTCCCTTTTGAACCTCCCTCCCATCTCTTTCCCCATCCCATCCCTCTAGATTGATACAGAGCCTCTGTTTGAGTTTCCTGAACCATACAGCAAATTCCCATTGGCTATCTATATTACATACAGTAATGTAAGTTTCCGTGTTACTCTTTCCATACATCTCACCATCTCCTCCCCCTCCACATGTCCATAAGTCTATTCTCTATGTCTACTTCTCCACTGCTTCCCTTTAGATAAATTCTTCAGTACCATTTTTCTAGATTCCATATATGTGCGTTAGTACATGATATTATCTTTCTCTTTCTGACTCACGTCACTCTGTGTAATAGGTTCTAGGTTCATCCACCTCATCAGAACTGACTCAAATACATTCCTTTTTATGGCTGAGTAATATTCCATTGTATATATGTACCACAACTTCTTTATCCATTCCTCTGTCGACAGACGTCTAGGTGGCTTCCATGTTCTAGCTGTTATATGTAGTGCTGCAATGAATTATGGGATACATGTGTCTTTTTCAATTTTGGTTCCCTCAAGGTATATGCCTAGGAGTGGAATTGCTGAGTCGTTTGGTGGTTTTATTCCTAGTTTTTAAGGAATCTCCGTATCATCTTCCATACAGGCTGCATCAATTAACATTCCCACCAACAGTGCAAGAGCATTCCCTTTTCTCCACACCCTTTCCAGCATTTATTGTTTGCAGACTTTTTGATGATGGCCATTCTAACCAGTGTGAGGTGATACCTCATTGTGGTTTTGATCTGCATTTCTTTAACAATGAGCGATATTGAGCATCATTTCATGCGTTTGTAGTCATCTGTATGTCTTCTTTGAAGAAATATCTGTTTAAGTCTTTTTCCCACTTTTTGATTGGGTTGCTTGTTTTTCTGGTACTGAGTTGTATGTATGCTGCTTGTATATTTTGGAAATTAATCCTTCTCAGTTGTTTCATTTGCTATTATTTTCTCCCATTCTTAGGGTTGTCTTTTCACCTTGCTTATAGTTGCCTTTGCTGTGCAAATGCTTTTAAGTTTAATCAGGTTCCACTTGTTTACTTTGTTTTTATTTCAATCACTCTAGGTGGTGGGTCATAGAGGATCTTGCTTTATGTCATGAAGAGTTCTGCCTATGTTTTCCTATAAGAGTTTTATAGTTTCTGGTCTTACATTTAGGTCTTTAATCCATTTTGAGTTTATCTTTGTGTATGGTGTTAGGAAGTGTTCTAATTTCATTCTTTCACATGTAGCTGTCCAGTTTTCCCAGCACCATTTATTGAAGAGGCTGTCTTTCCCCCGTTGTATATTCTTGCCTCCTTGTCAAAAATAAGTTACCCATAGGTGCATGGGTTTATTTCTGGGCTTTCTATCTTGTTCCATTGGTCTATATTTCTGTTTCTGTGCCAGTATCATGCTGTCTTGATTGTAGCTTTGTAGTATAATCTGAAGTCAGGAAGGTTGATTCCTCCAGGTCCATTCTTGTTTCTCAAGACAGCTTTGGCTATTCAGGGTATTTTGTGTTTCCATATGAATTGTGAAATGTTTTGTTCTAGTTCTGTGAAAAATGTCATACAACCCAACAATTCCACTGCTGGGCATACACACCGAGGAAACCAGAACTGAAAGAGACACGTGTACCCCAGTGTTCATCGCAGCACTGTTCACAATAGCTAGGACGTGGAAGCAACATGGATGAATGGATAAGAAAGCTGTGGTACATATACACAATGGAGTATTACTCAGCTATTAAAAAGAATGCTCTTGAATCAGTTCTAATGAGGTGGATGAAACTGGAGCCTATTATACAGAGTGAAGTCAGAAAGAAAAACACCAATACAGTATAGTAACATATATATACAGAATTTAGAAAGATGGTAACAATGACCCTATATGCAAGACAGTGAAAGAGACACAGATGTAAAGAACGGATTATTGGACTCTGGGAGAAGGCAATGGTGGGATTATTTGAGAGAATAGCATTGAAACATGTATACTACCATATGTGAAACAGATCACCAGTCCATGTTCTATGCCTGAGACAAGGCATTCAGGGCCAGTGCACTGGGACAACCCTGAGAGATGGGATGGGGAAGGCAATGGGACAGGGGTTCAGGATGAGGGACACATGTACACCATGGCTGATTCATGTGAATGTATGGCAAAAACCACTACAATATAAGAGTAATTAGCCTCCAGTTAAAATAAATAAGTTAATTTTTTAAATGTCATTGGTAATTTGATAGGGATCACATTGAATCTGTAGATTGCATTTGGTAGTATAGTCATTTTCACAATATTGATTCTTCCTACCCAGGAACATGGAATATCTCTCCATCTGTTTATGTCATCTTTGATTACTTTCAATAGCATCTTATAATTTTCTGTGTACAGTTCTTTTGTCTCCTTAGGTAAGTTTATTCCTAGATATTTAATTATTTTTGTTGCAATGATGAATGGTATTCCTTAATTTCTCTTTCTGATTTTTCATTGTTGGTATATAGACATGCATGTGATTTCTGTGTATTGATTTTGTATCCTGCAACTTTGCTAAATTCATTGATTAGCTCTAGTAATTTTCTGATACTATCTTTAGGGTTTTCTATGTACAGTATCATGTCATCTGCAAACAGTGACCACTTTCTTTCTTTTCTAATCTGGATTCCTTTTATTTCCTTTTCTTCTCTGATTGTTGTAGCTAGGACTTCCAGAACTATGATGAATAATAGTGGTGAAAGTGGACACCATTGTCTTGTTCCTGATCTTAGGGGAAATGCTTTCAGTTTTTCACCATTGAGAATAACGTTTGCTGTAGGCTTATCATAAATGGCCTTTACTATGTTGAGGTAGGTTCTTTCTATATCCATTTTTTGAAGAGTTTTCATCATAAATGGGTGCTGAATTTTATCAAAGGTGTTTTCTGCATCTATTGAGATTATCATATAGTTTTTATCTTTCAATTTGTTAATATGGTGTATCACATTGATTGATTTGCATATATTAAGAATCCTTGCATTTGTGGAATAAACCCTATTTGATCATGATGTATGAGCTTTTTGATGTGTTGCTAAATTCTGTTCACTAAAATTTTGTTGAGGATTTTTGCATTTACGTTCATCAAAGACATTGGCCTGTAGTTTTCTTTCTTTGTGCTATCTTTGGTTTTGGTATCAGGGTGATAGTGGCCTCATAGAATGAGTTTGGAAGTGTTCCTTCCTCTGCACTTTTTTGAAAGAGTTTTAGGTTAGGCATTGGCTCTTTTCTAAACACATGTATACCTGTGGCAGATTCATTTTTCGATATTTGGCAAAACTAATACAATATTGTTAAGTTTAAAAATAAAATTAAATTAAAAAAAAAAAAAAAAGAATTCTCCTGTGAAGCCATCTGGTCCTGTGCTTTTGTTTTTTAGATTTTTGATCACAGCTTCAATTTCAGTGCTTGTAGTTGGATTGTTCATAATTTCTATTTTTTCCTGATTCAGTCTTGGAAAATTGAACTTTTCTAAGAATCTGTCCATTTCTTCCAGGTTATCCATTTTATTGCCATACAGTTGTTCATAATATTCTCTTATAATCCTTTGTATTTCTGCATTGTCTGTTGTAACCTCTCCTTTTTCATTTCTAATTTTGTTAGTTTGAATCTTCTCTTCTGTTTTCTTGATGAGTCTGGTTAAAGGCTTATCAATTTTATTTATCATCTCAAAGAACCAGCTTTAATTTTATTAATTTTTACTATTGCTTCTTTCATTTCTTTTTCATTTATTTCTGCTCAGATTTTTATGATTTCTTTCCTTCTACTAATTTGGGTTTTGCTGTTGTTGTTGTTGTTGCTCTTTTTCCAGTTATTTTAGGTGTAAAGTTAGGCTGTCTATTCGATGTTTTTCTTGTTTCTTGAGGTAGGATTGTATTGCTATAAACTTCCCTCTTCAAACTTCGTTTGCAGCTTGCCATAGGTTTTGGGTTGTCGTGTTTTCATTGTCATTTGTTTCTAGAAATTTTTTGATTTCTTCAGTAACCTGTTGGTTATTCAGAAGCATATTGTTTAATCTCCATGTGTTTATGTTTCTTAGTTTTTTCTTGTAATTGATATCTAGTCTCATAGTGTTGTGGTTGGAGAACATGCTTGGTCCGATTTCAATTTTCTTAAATTTACTGAGGTTTGATTTGTGACCTAAGATGTGATCTATCCTGGAGAATGTTCCATGTGCACTTGAGAAGGTGTATTCTTCTGCATTTGGATGGAATGCCCTGAATATATCAGTGAGATCCATCTCATCTAGTGTATCATTTAAGATTTGTTTCCTTATTAATTTTCTATTTTGATGATCTGTCCATTAATGTGAGTAGGGTGTTAAAGTCTCCTACTATTATTGTGTTACTGTCAATTTCTCCTTTTATGTCTGTTAGTGTTTGTCTTATGTATTGAGGTGCTCCTACGTTGGGTGCATAGATATTTACAATTGTTATGTCTTCCTCTTGGATTGATCCTTGTTCATTATGCAGTATCTGTTTTGTCTGACATGAGGGTTGCTATTCCAGTTTTCTTTTGCTTCCCATTTGCATGGAATATATTTTTCCATCCTCTCACTTTCAGTCTATATGTGTCTTTAGGTCTCAAGTAGGTTTCTTGTAGACAGCATATACATGGTTCTTATTCTTGTATCCATTCAGCCAGTCTGTGCCTTTTGGTTGGAGAATTTAATCCATTTACATTTAAAGTAATTATTGATATATATGTTCCTGTTGCCGTTTTCTTAATTGTTTGGGTTTGATTTTGTAGACCTCTTTTCTTCTCTTGTATTTCTTGACTATATTTCTTTAACATTTGTTGTAAACCTGGTTTGATGGTACTGAAGTCTCTTAACTTTTGCTTGTCTGAAAAGCTTTTTATTTCTCCATCAATTTTAAATGCGATCCTTGCCACATACAGTAATCTTGGTTATAGATTTTTCCCTTTCAATACTTTAAATATATCTTGCCATTCACTTCTGGCCTGTAGAGTTTCTGCTGAAAGATCAGCTGTTAAGTGTATGGGGTTTCCCTTGTGTGTTACTTGTTGCTTCTCCCTGCTGCTTTTAATATTCTTTCTTTGTGTTTAGTCTTTGTTAGTTTGATTAGTATGTGCTTGACACGTTTCTCCTTGGGTTTATCCTGTATGGGACTTTTGGACTTGGTTGACTATCTCCTTTCCCATGTTGGAGAAACACACTTCTTACACTTGCTGGAAGTCACAGTCCACCTCACCTCCCTAGGATGCCCTCCAACACTGTGCTGATCTCTGGACCTACTGAAGGGGCAGCTCAGATTCTAATCTGGCCCTCCTCCTATGTGTTCTTGCCTCCAGTGTCTCAGCTATCAGAATTAGTGCATTTTCCTTTATGGGAGCTCTCAATGATCTTTTATATATTCCACAGACACAGAGTCTGCCTAGTTGATCATATGGAGTTAATCTGCAGCTTGTACAGCTGGTGGGAGGGTTTTGGGTCTGCTTCCTTAGCCACAGTGCCCCTCAGTTTCAATTGTGGTTTTATTTCCACCTCTACATGTGGGCTGTCCACTGGGGTTTGCTCCTAAGACTGCCCTGGAGGACTTGGGTTTGCCCCTGTGAGGGCCAAATGTGGTGGTGGAGCTCCTTGGGTTGCAGGGGTTCTGGAAGCACCAGGTACTCAGGGGAGTTGGCAGCTAAGGCAGCAGGAAATATAGTGCTCTAGAAGGGTATGGCAACCAGTATTGGCCAATATGCCCCAGAATTCTTACCTGGAGAATCCCCCTCCCTGACAGAGAAGCTTGACAGGCCACAGTCTACAGGGTCCTTAAGAGTTTGACACAACTGAAGTGACCCTTTGTGCATAGACACAAGACTTTTTTTGCCTGTGGTAATTCTGCCCCAGTGAGAGTTGAGCATGAAGATGGCTCAGTTGCTTGGCTTGAGGGGACCCTGGTGGCACCAATGTACAGGGACATAGACTCCCTCCACTGCAGGAGTTATGGCTCTATCAGAGTCTTTTTCTGAGTCTCTTGTAGCTGGCAATCACAAGGCCTCTTTGGCCAGTCTTTCTCCATGGCTCTGTCCGTTCAGGCACTTAGAAGTCTCCCTGGTCTGGAGTCCTTCTCTGTTGTGCTCTATCAGGCACATAGAGTGGCTTCCCCTGACTCGGGTGCTACTCTATAGATCGGTGCGTTAGGCACTTAAAGGGGCACCTGGATGAGGTCCTGCTCTGTAGTTCAGTGCCTCAGGCTTTTGATGGGCCAGCCTCTCTATTGTTTAGGTGCCGCTAGCATGTGGGGTGAGAAAGGCTATGGTAATGGCTCCACCCCCCTACACGTGACTCAGCAGTATCACCTTGCTTCCATGGCTGCCAGGCTTTCCTCCACTGGCATTTTGCACCACGACCTCCTCCCTCACCTCCCCACCATCTGTCTCTCTGAAGTCAACAGCATCCCTTACCCTGAGATCGCTCCACACTCCACAAACTCCAGCTCCCAGCTGCTGCACCTTCCAGGGGCCCTCATCCCTGTCTGGGGTATGTATGGCTGCAGCAAGGACTGTTTGATTCTCTTTCCATTTAGGCTTCCACAGATCAGCTGTTCCACTCTCAGCCTTAAATGTTTCTCCTCTGACTCAGACAATTGCCCCTCTGTGGGGATCAGACCTCTGCTTCAGTTCCCCCACCCACCAAGGGCAGGTCCAGTCATACTAACACTCCTAGTTCCTTCATCCTATTTCGCATGGTTCTATATTCTTTTCCACTGGTCAAGTACTCCTGTCTGCTCTCAGTTGGTGTTCTGCATGCACTTCATGTATCCATGAAGAGACATGTACTCCACGTCCATCTACTCTTCTGCCATCTTGTTTTTCCCTCTATTCTTTTAAATAATTTATTAATCAAATATTGTGATGAATACTAGAAAATATTTAGAACTGAAATAAAGATTAAACATTACATATCAAGTTTTGTGGGATATAGATAACAAAATATCAAGACAGGAATGTATAATCTTAACTGTATACTTTAGAAAGAAGGATAACTGAAAATTAATGAGATTATCATTCAACTGATATAGTTAAAGAACAATATGGCAAAAAAATAAAAGTAGGCAAAAGAATGAATATAATGAAAAGAGGATGAATTAGTGAAATGAAAAATCACTATAAATATAATTTGTTATTTGAACAAAGTAATAAAACATATAGCCTTCTAGTATGATTGATCAAGAACAAAAGAGAAGACAGAGATTTGCTATCAGCATATAATATTACTCATATAGTAGATATCTTTCTGTGACAGCATAGTCACAAAGATGGCAATGGTCCCCATAATAATCTCTATGTTTGATGCAATTGTAACAGAAGTTCTAAGGATTTTTTACCAAACTTGAAAAATGCATCCTAAAATTATTTTGGAAACAAAATTAAAATTTGACAAAATGATATTTCAACAGGATTAAGGAGAAGGAGGAAGTAGAAGAAAAAAGGAAACAGTAAGGAAAGAGGGAAAAAAGCAGATTAAGAGAAAGAAATATTCTTTCCTTCACATTTCCAGAATTTCTACAAGGTTATCAAAATTAAAAGAGAATACTGATTCAGGATAAAAATAGATTAAGAAGTATAAAATCAGACCAATATACAAATGGCAGCCTGGTATTTGATAGAGGTTACATTAGAGATTTATTGATGTATCAAATAAAATCAACATGCAAAAGTGATAGTTACTTTAAAAATGCATACTTCATGACAATTTTACTAAGAGCAATTTAAGTAATGCTTGTTTAGAGTGAGATGAAGAGAGAATAAACAGTCTTTCTCAAGTCTTAAGACTTCTATCATTATAGACATGAGGATACACAGAGGTAGAGATGGCATGGGGTCAACGGAGTACTATTTTTTCATCTATGAAAAGCCCTAGAGTGCAACTATGTTTTAATGTGGTTATCTAACATAGGAGAGATTGTTAATGCAAGAGAAGGGGGAAGTAATTGTGTAAGCAAGTCCTTGAGTAGATGAGAGAAGATGAAATACAGATTATACATGGAGGATTCGCTTTACTAGTAAGGAAAATACTTTCATAGTTACACAAGAGAAGGAAAATAAACAATATCCCCTGAAGGAGGGCATGGTAACCCACTCCAGTATCCTTGCCTGGAGAATCCAATGGACAGAGGAGCCTGACAGGCTACAGTCCATGGGGTTACAAAGAGTCAGATATGACTAGCGACTAAGCACACACACAGTGCTTTCTTAAGGCTACAGCTAAAAAAAGAAGAAAATCTCACCTTCCCATTTTCCTATTCCTGACCCTGTCAGAACACAGAGGAACCTCCTACTTTTGATGAAATATCAGGGTATTAATACCACAGACATGTCTTGAAGGGCAAATCCAAGATGTCGCATCATCCCACCCACTTCTCTCCTCACCGCTCATCAGTGGCTGTTTGCCCATGCACATTCTTCCGGTGCCCTCTGTCCCACACCCAGAGTGGGGAAGACTACCAATTTCCAGGACAGAATAGTGCTCAGAGCCTTTGCTGCATTCACAATATGCCACCTAAATTCAAGAAAATCAAATCAATTCTATTTTCTTTCTCTATCTGTTGAAAACTAGGTAGCTCAATTTCTTGGGCTTGAGCTTTTATTTAGAAAAAAAAATAATGATAAAACAAAGTTCTCACAAACAAAATTCTTTAGAGCTCAAGTGTTTGGAAATATTACACTGTTCGTCTTTTCATTTTCAGCTCCTCTGGAAAAAGATGCACCATAAGGGGTCTCCAAATACCTCAGTCCTGCTGCTCTTAGAGTTTGATTTGACATTTTAAAGATTTGAAGAAAGTAAAGGATTCTAACCTTGATATGTGTTTCAGTTAATGAAACAGTATCTTCTATCTGATATCAAGCACAAAGGGAAACTTTCAGAATTAATACACAGAATGTTTATACCTGGAGGTAATGAGTTTCCCATCATTAACACAATTAAGCAGATGTCAGACAACTATTCCATGAGAATGCAGGGAGCATAGTGACCCTCCACTGTTCTGTTTGCCCAACATTCCTCCCCAATTCTACTGTAAGATGCTTTTTTGACATTCCCATCACTGGCTTCCGATGGAAACATTCATGTTTTTATTTGACTCTGAAATATATTTATTGGCTTAGTAGTAGGGGAAAAAAAGAAAAAAAATCAAAAGGGACCATCAGGGAATTTTCCTGATGTCATACTGGATCTGACAGAAATGCTAGGGTATTGAGTTAAAATTTTTGAGCTGTTGAGCAAGTTCATATTAGTCCCTCCACCTGAAGCTGAGGATAATCTGAAAGACACAGCATAGAGGCAATGAAAATACTCTATACAAGACTAAAATGATGAATACGTATCATTACATGTTTGTCTAAACCCATAGAATAACACCAAGAATGAACCATAATGTAAATTATGGGTTTTGGATGAAAACAATGTGTCAATGTGGGTTCATCAACTGTAATAAATGTTCTACTCTGATGTGGGATATTGATAATGGGGAAAAATATGCATGTTTGGGAGCAGGAGGTGTATGTAGGAAATCCACATACCTTCACCTTAATTTTGCTGTGAAATTAAGGTGAAGTTCTCCCCCAAAAGTCCCTAATTTTAAAAAATGTTTAAAAAAAGAATTAGAAAACATTAACAACATTATGATTACTATCAACTCTTCATTGGCCATGCATTTGTTGAAGCAGAGCTAGGTGATGAAGAAGGAGAGTCTCTGGGCTTTCAAGCGTGTTTCTAGGTATCCGTGAAGCCAGATATGTCTTTGATTTTCCAATATATTATTTTTGCTGAAATAAAAGCAAACCAAATTAAACAAAAAATTTGGGGCAATGCCAGGTGGGTAGAAACTCTGCCACTCTACTCTTCAGTGATTCTGTGTCTACCTCACAATGACACACTTATAATACCCTTTGGCCAGGCCTCTGCTCTCTGTTATCCTGCCATAACTCTATCTGAGCTTAGAGTGCAGTAGCCAGCTATAGACATGTAAATCACTGCAGCAGAAAAAAGTATTCAGTCCTTACTTTCCAGAAAGAAATTTATAAGGTTATGAGAACTTAAAAAATATTAATACATGGTAGAAAGATACTGCATTGTCAAGGTAAAAATCAGTCATTCTTTTCCTCTTTACCTAGGAAATGTAATATCTTTATCTAAAATCCATTCTCTCTCAACATCTAGGTCTTAAATGACATTTTAGCAGATATTAGCCTTTGTTTTTTGTTTTTGTTTTTGTTTTTTTCACTAACAAAAAATTACCTAAAGTTTAAAAGGCAGAGGGAAACTGGGCTTAAGATCTTCAAGTAAGAATTTAATAAATACTCTTAAAGTCTATCTATTTATTTATCTATCTACCTACCTATCTATCTACATATCCAACTACTATTCAGTGGGGTTAATTGCTACCCAGATTAAATGGGTAGGTATGGAAAAAGGTAGGTGCCAAGTACTGAATGTAGAACTAGAGTAACTTTATGGTGTTGGAGAAGACTTTTGAGAGTCCCTTGAGCTGTGAGGAGATCCAACCAGTGCATCCTAAGGGAGGTCAGTCCTGGGTGTTCATTGGAGGGACTGATATTGAAGCTGAAATGCCAATACTTTGGCCACCTGATGTGAAGAGCTGACTCATTTGAAAAGACCCTGATGCTGGGAAAGATTGAGGGCAGGAGGAGCAGGAGACAACAGAAGATGAGATGATTGGATGGCATCAACGACTCAATGGACATGGGTTTGGGTGGACTCCAGGAGTTGGTGACGGACAGGTATGCTTGGCGTGCTGTGATTCATGGGGTCGCAAAGAGTCAGACACGATTGAGTGACTGAACTGACTGAACTGAAGCCCATTTTAGTCACCTGTATTACAGAATAACACATTTACTATAGTATTATTGTAATATCTAAGTGATAAAATATATAAAAATATTATAAACTATGAAGCATATATGTAAATAAAGATAACTACACTCTGAGTCTTTAATAGTTATGGACCTCTGCTTTATTTATCTTTATGTTCTCTCAGCACCTAACATAATGTTCCCAATTTTCTAATAAGTAAAATCCAAATTTCTTACTATTATTTTTTTAAAATCCTTCATGATCTAGCCCTTGATCATGTGTCTTGCATTATTTCATGCCACCTTTTTTAAATCATATTCTCTAATTGTAGTGATTCTGCCATTCTGAGTTCATGAAATGGTCCTTTAACACCTAGGGTCTTTGCATATGTTCTTCCCTGTGCTAGGGGCCCTCCTAATTCTATTCTCTTGATTATATCTTACTCAACATTTGTCTCATTCTTTCTACCATTTTTTTTATTACTTTATTTTTAATTTATTGTAGTTTTGTACTTTGTTTATTTTATTTTCTTTATTATGGGATATCTGTATTACTTTATCTTTTTTTTAAATTTTATTTTATTTTTAAACTTTACATAATTGTATTAGTTTTGCCAAATATCAAAATGAATCCATCACAGGTATACATGTGCTCCCCATCCTGAACCCTCCTCTCTCCTCCCTCCCCATACCATCCCTCTGGGTCATCCCAGTGCACTAGCCCCAAGCATCCAGTATTGTGCATTGAACCTGGACTGGCATCTCGTTTCATACATGATATTTTACATGTTTCAATGTCATTCTCCCAAATCTTCCCACCCTCTCCCTCTCCCACAAAGTCCATAAAACTGTTCCATACATCAGCATCACTTTTGCTGTCTCGTACACAGGGTTATTGTTATCATCTTTCTAAATTCCATATATATGCGTTAGTATACTGTATTGGTGTTTTCCCTTCTGGCTTACTTCACTCTGTATAATAGGCTCCAGTTTCATCCACCTCATTAGAACTGATTCAAATGTATTCTTTTTAATGGCTGAGTAATACTCCATTGTGTATATGTACCACAGCTTTCTTATCCATTCATCTGCTGATGGACATCTAGGTTGTTTCCATGTCCTGGCTATTATAAACAGTGCTGCGATGAACACTGGGGTACACGTGTCTCTTTCCCTTCTGGTTTCCTCAGTGTGTATGCCCAGCAGTGGGATTGCTGGATCGTAAGGCAGTTCTATTTCCAGTTTTTTAAGGAATCTCCACACTGTTCTCCATAGTGGCTGTACTAGTTTGCATTCCCACCAACAGTGTAAGAGGGTTCCCTTTCCTCCACACCCTCTCCAACATTTATTATTTGTAGACTTTTTTTGAAGGATACCTTTCATGACACCCCACAGATGGGATTTGGTGCTTCTCCTGTGTGTCTTTGTGATATTCTATATATACTTGCTAACATATCACTTCATACTCTGCAGTTTACAAATGTTCTGAGAAAAAAAGGGTCAGTCTTATTCATTTTGAACAAGAGCATAGCCAAGAGCCATAGGGTAGGTGCTCAGAGAGAGATTTTTAGGATGAATTCTAGTGTATCTTAAGGAAATATTAATAAATGAAAAAAATTCTAATTTTATCTTATGGGGATCTGGTATTATTTAAGAAACAGTTCTTGAAAAGAGTAATTAGAGGATGTGTAAGTTCTGAAAAGATTGTAAAGAGAGATGTGTATTTTTAGATATGATTTCTTGTCAGATTTGTGAACATATTAGTAGAATGACATTAAATTCAAAGTTTGTGTGGAGAGGCCAAAATATAGCAGATATTAGATATCTCTGAGAGTTAGTGAAGACAGTTCTTCTTGCAAAAATCTTCAGAGCCACTATTTGAGACCTAGTTACAGGTATCCTGGATCTGTCATCTCATATTCAGCATATAAAAAGGACACAGAAGGAATTTGTGAGGAGGGTTTTTTTGCAGAGAACCAATGGAGTTCTCTGTTTCTCTCTCCCTTACACCCCCTCTCCCACAGATATCTGCAATGAGGGAAGGGTGGGGGAATCAACCTCCTTCCACTCAAGCATAAAATTTAGGGGCTTCAGTGGGACCATTCACAGAATTTAATGTGTGCAACTCTGAGTTTGAAAAGCAGGGCAGAAGCATATCTGATCCACTTGTGGGAAATTAAGAAGATGAAATAGATGGTCCTACTTAGTGAAGGAAAAGCAACTTGGATGGATAGTCACACACTCCCTGAGATTTGAGGCAGATGATGCATGACCTTTTCCCATGGACCAAATGTAACAAAGAGAGCCAGTGTCCAGCTAGCTGTCTTGTTTTCAAGAGGACAGCTTGCAGGGAAAGGGCACTCCAACAGAGTGGGATCTGTGTGACTTGGACTTCCAAAGGCAGTCAGGATCCAGAAGAAAACATATTGTCCACATCCAAAGGCCCAGGAGGGAAGCCTCTAAACACCTCATGACAGCATCCCCAGAAGGTCACTGCCAGGCCCCAAATGCATAAAGCCATTTTCTCAGAGTGCAAAGTCAGCAGAAACTCTGGTATACCTTTACTCTTCTCTCCCTCAAGCTCCAACCCTACTTCAGGGCCAGACAAGAGAGAAGATAAAAAGAAAAAGCCAACCGTGTTCCTTCTACAAAGACAAATGTCACACAAATGCTTCAAAGCCAATGAAAACATATTTTATAAGACATTAGAAGTCAGTGGCCTTCCAGAATTAGCATTGTGGATTTAAAAGAATGAGAAAGAAATTTACAAGAAAAATTGGACCCATAAAAACAAAGTTTAAAATATACTTTAAACATTCATTGTTTTATTTAGTTATTTTTAGTTCAGTTCAGTCACTCATTTACATCCGACTCTTTGCGACCCCATGGACTGCAGTACACTAGGCTTCCCTGTCCATCACCACTCCCAGGGTTTACTCAAACTCATGTCCATTGAGTCGGTGATGCCATCCAACCATCTCATCCTCTGTCATCTCCTTCTCTTCTGGCCTTCAAACTTTCCCAGCATCAGGGTCTTTTCCAATGAGTCAGTTCTTTGCATCAGGTGGCCAAAATACTGGAGTCTCCACTTCAGCATCACCTTCTTATGAATATTCAGGACTGATTTCCTTTAGGATTGACTAGTTGGATCTCCTTTCAGTCCAAGGGACTCTCAAGAGTCTTCTCTAACACTACAGTTCAAAAGCTTCAATTCTTCAGTCCTCAGCTTTCTTTATAGTCCAACTCTCACATCCATACATGACTACTGGAAAAACCATAGCTTTGACTAGATGGACCTTTGTTGGAAAAGTAATGTCTCTGCTTTTTATTATGCTGTCTAGGTTGATCTTCAAAAGCTTGTCTTCAATTTGTGAAAATATCTCAGAACATAGATACAGAACACCAAGCTCTACTGTACCTTTGCAGGAACAATGAGGGGTGAGATAATGTGAGCACCATATAACAATGCTAAACTATCCCCATCCCAAGAGAGATAAAAGAATTTAAATGCTAGTCAGCAGCAACACAACAAAGTAGTCAAATTAAATCATTTCTATTCAATCATTAAGAAAAAATATTCCTTTATTCAATCTGTACTAAGAAAAATGAATGACTTAATTTTTTTTTAACTCTTAAGACAACTGATTCTAGCTGAAGGACAAATAAGGAAGTTGGATTGATGGGCATTGAAGAGAAGCCCGCATGAGAACAAAGAAAGCAGAAATAGTGAGAGAAAGCTATAGACAGAGATGGGTCTCATTAAGTCATCCATGTTATCATGTCATAAAATATCATCGGAAAGGGCATAGCTACTTCATTTTACAGATTAGGGTCCAGAATGATAAGTTAATTTACTTCTGGAAATATAGTATGGCATTTATACTATAAATAAATAAATGTATACTATTTATAGTCAAGCATTTCTTTCATTCAATTATTGAGATCTTCAGTTCCTTTTCTGAGAATGTTATGTTTATATTCTTTGTCCATTTATATATTAGGCTATTTTTTGTTGTTGTTTATTTGTATAAATTAGTTAAATATTCCAGATACCAATTTTTCAGTTCCAATGTTTCTGTTGATTTCTAATGTTATTACAGTGTAGTTAGATGAAGTTTTTGGTTGATTCTGGTTCTTTGATCTTTATTTAATTATGTCTTTTGCAAGGGTACACAGTCAATTTTTACAGGGTCCTGTCTATGCTTGAAAAGACTGGGTTCACTAACATTGACTGTGATGGTCAATATATGTTTACTAGGGCAGACTTTCACTGTGTTATTCAGATCATCTAGAGCATGAGTGATTTGACTGCTCAATTTTTATTGAAGGCAGTATGTTAAATTTTTTTTTAAGTATTTGTTCATTAGTCAGTTTATCATTGAAATTCTTTTGATTTTTGTTTATCATATGTTGAAGCCATATTGTAAACTCCTAACTGACAAAGACTTGGGCTGTTTCTAAACTTTTCCTATCACAAATCATGCTACATTGAATATTTTTGTACCTAAATTTTAAAACATATATACATGCATGCTGCTGCTGCTGCTAAGTCACTTTCTTTAGTTGTGTCCGACTCTGTGCGACCCCATAAACGGCAGCCCACCAGGCTCCCCCGTCCCTGGGATTCTCCAAGCAAGAATTCTGGAATGGGTTGCCATTTCCTTCTCCAATGCATGAAAGTGAAAAGTGAAAGTGAAGTCCCTCAGTCGTGTCCAACTTGTAGTGACCCTATGGACTGCAGCCCACCAGGCTCCTCTGTCCATAGGATTTTCCAGGCAAGAGTACTGGAGTGGGGTGCCATTACCTTCTCCGTGCTAGTAGGATAAAATCTAGAAAGGAATAGATCAAAGCATATGCACATTCTTAATATACACAGATTTTACCAAGCAATCCTTCCTACAGTTCAAACTGCAGAAATTGATTGACAGAAAAAACCCTGCCTAGTTAGAACTGAATAAATTTTGAATTAATGGTTATCATTGGCGAATAAGAACCTTAGTCAAACCTGGTGAAATCTTTAAAAAGTTTTACCCTTTACTTTTCCAACTCAAACTCTTTTCTCTGCATCTTGATAAGGTGGCTATCTTTGCTACAGAATCTTAAAATAGATCCTTTTCCATTTTCAGAAAACTTTGATTTTATTCTAATATATATGTATTTTTTTCACCTGTTCTTTGGCATTCATGGGTGTCAGTGTAATATCCTTGGATGAAAAGACTGAAAAGTCATATCTTCTATCTCACACAAATCAAAGTGTACCCAAAATGAGAGTATTAGAGAGAAACTACCCATGTTTTGCCAGCTACTGTGAAAAACACATAACAAAAAAAAGGATCCTCTAGTCTTTGAAGAATATCCCAAATAAATTTTGCAAGTTCCAATTTTCATCTTCTTGAGAAATGTTACCATGTTCCCTCTGAATCACCAGTATAAGTTGTTGCCATTAAATTCAAATAGCCATTTTACTGACTTGAGGCCAAAGGTTAAAATGCAGGCATATGAACTGTGCAAAATGACTGTGTTTTTCTTCTGAGGGGATGTAGCCGAATTTTTGTTCTTAAAAATAGCATGCAAAGGTGTAGAGAAAATATCATTGCCTTATTAGGACATGGTGCTCACCTTCAGAGAAAAAAAATGTACCTTCTGGGGAAGCTTCCATGGGTGAGGAGAAGAGGCAAGATGTTCTACTGAGAGCACTGGAATCCTAAGGACTTGAAAGTTATGTCCCCTCTGTTATTGCTGTCAGTCTCTCAGTCATGCCTGACCCTTTGCGACCCGATGGACTATAGCATGCCAGGCTTCCCTGTGCTTCACTATATCCCAGTTTGCTAAAACTCACGTCCATTGAGTCAGTGATGCCATCCAACCATCTCATCCTCTGCTGCCCCCTTCTCTTCTTGCCTTCAATCTTTGTGAGCATCAGGTTCTTTTCCAATGAGCTGGCTCTTTGCATCATCAGGTGGCTAAAGTATAGGAGATTCAGTTTCAGCATCAGTCCTTCCAATGAATTTTCAGGGTTGAGTGCCTTTAGGATTGACTAGTTTGATCTACTTGCTGTCCAGGGGACTCTCAAGACTCATAAGCAATTTATTTATTTAATTCCTCTCTTGCTTTGGTTTCATCACCTATAAAATGGGGTTTCAACTACACAGGTCTACTTACACTAGAAAAATTTTAAATAAATACAGATATTTACTGTAAATGTCTTTTTCCTATGATTTTCTTAACATTTCCTTCTCTCTAGCTTACTTTCTTATAATACCTATAGCATGTAAAATGTGTGTTAATCAATTTTTATGCTAAGTTTCTTGTCAACAGTAGGCTATTGATAATTAAGTTCAGTTCAGTTCAGTCACTCAGTCATGTCTGACTCTTTGCAACACCACGGACTGCAGTACTTCCCTGTCCTTCACCAACACCCAGAGCTTGCTCAGACTCATGTCCCTCGACTCAGTGATGCCTTCCACCATCTCATCCTCTGTCATCCCCTTCTTCTCCTGCCTTCAATCTTGCCCAGCATCAGGGTCTTTTCCAGTGAGTCAGTTCTTCGCATCAGGTGGCCAAAGTATTGGAGTTTCAGCTTCATCATCAGTCCTTCCAATGAATATTCAGGACTGATTTCCTTTAGGATCAACTGGTTGGAACTCCTTGCAGTCCAAGGAATTCTCAAGAGTCTTCCCTAACACCACAGCTCAAAAGCATCAATTCCTCGGTGCTCAACTTTATTTATAGTACAACTCTCACATCCATACATGAATACTGAAAAAACCATAGCTTTGACTAGACAGACCTTTGTTGGTAAAGCAATGCCTCTGCTTTTTAATATGCCATCTAAATTGGTCATAGCTTTTCTTCCAAGGAGTAAATGTCTTTTAATTTCATGGCTGCAATCACCATCTGCAGTGATTTTGGAGCCCCCCAAAATAAAGTCTCTCACTGTTGCTACTGTTTCCTCATCTATTTGCCATGAAGTGATGAGACGGGATGACATGATCTTAGTTTTCTGAGTGTTCAGTTTTAAGCCAACTTTTTCACTCTCCTCTTTCAGTTTCATCAAGAGGCTCTTTAGTTCTTCTTTGCTTTCTGCCATAAGGGTGGTGTCATCTGCATATCTGAGGTTATTGATATTTCTCCTAGCAATCTTGATCCCAGCTTATGCTTCATCCAGCCCAGCATTTCACATGATGTACTCTTCAGATAAGTTAAATAAGCTGGGTGACAATATACAGCCTTGACATACTCCTTTCCTGATTTGGAACCAGTCTGTTGTTCCATGTCCAGTTCTAACTGTTGCTTCCTGACCTGCATACAGATTTCTCAGGAAGCAGGTCAGGTGATCTTGTATTCCCATCTCTTTCAGAATTTTCCACAGTTTGTTGTGATCTACACAGTCAAATACTTTGGCATAATCAATGAAGCATAAGTAGATATTTTTCTGGAACTCTCTTGCTTTTTCAATGATCCAACAGATGGTAGAAATTTGATCTCTGGTTCCTCTGCTTTTTTTAAATCCAGCTTGAACATCCGGAAGTTCATGGTTCATGTACTATTGAAGCCTGGCTTGGATATTTTTGAGCATTACTTTGCGAGTGTGTGAAATGAGTGTAATTGTGCAGTAGTTGGACCTTTCTTTGGTATTGCCTTTATTTTGGATTGGAATGAACACTGAACTTTTCCAGTCCTATAGCCACTGCTGAGTCTTCCAAATTTGCTGGCTTATTGAGTGCACCACTTTCACAGCATCATCTTTTAAGATTTGAAATAGCTTAGCTGGAACTCCATAACCTTCACTAGCTTTGTTCACAGTGATCCTTCCTAAGGCCCACTTGATTTTGCATTCCAGGATGTCTGGCTCTATGTGGGTGATCGCACCATCATGGTTTTCTGGGACATGAAGATCTTTTTTGTATAGTTCTTCTGTGTATTCTTGTCACCTCTTCTTAATACCTTCTCCTTCTGTTAGGTCCATACCATTTCTGTCCTTTATTGTGCCCCTTTGCATGAAATGTTCCCTTGGTATCTCTAATTTTTTTGAGATCGCTATTCTTTTCAATTCTATTGTTTTCCTCTATTTCTTTGCATTGATCACGAGGAAGGCTTTCTTATTTTCCTTGCTATTTTTTGGAACTCAGCATTCAAATGGGTATATCTTTCCTTTTCTCCTTTGCCTTTCACTTCTCTTCTTTTCTCAATTATTCATAAGGCCTCCTCAGACAACCATTTTTGCCTTTTTGCATTTCTTTTCCTTGGGGATGGTCTTGATCACTTCCTCCTATACAATATCATGAACCTCCATGCATAGTTCTTCAGGGACTCTATCAGATCTAATCCCTTGAATCTATTTCTCACTTCCACTATATAATCGTAAGGAATTTGATTTAGGTCATGCCTGAATGGTCTAGTGATTTTCCCTACTTTCTTCAGTTTAAGTCTGAATTTGGCAATAAGGAGTTCCTGATCTGAGTCACAGTCAGTTCCCCACCTTTGGCTGCAAAGAATATAGTCAATCTGATTTCGGTGTTGACCATCTGGTGATGTCCATGTGTAGAGTCTTTTCTCGTGTTGTTGAAAGAGGGTGTTTGCTATGACCAGTGCATTCTCTTGGCAAAACTGTATTAGCCTTTGCCCTGCTTCATTCTGTACTCCAAGGCCAAATTTGCCTGTTACTCCAGGTAGCTTTTGACTTCCTACTTCTACATTCCAGTCCCCTATAATGAAAAGGACATCTTTTTTGGGTGTTAGTTCTAGAAGGTCTTATAGGTCTTCATAGAACTGTTCAGCTTCAGCTTCTTCAGCATTACTGGTTGGGACATAGACTTGCATTACTGTGATATTGAATGGTTTGCCTTGGAAACAAACAGAGATCATTCTATCATTTTTGAGATTGAATCCAGGTACTGCATTTCAGACTCTTTTGTTGACTATGAGGGCTACTCCATTTCTTCTTGGTGATTTTTGCACACAGTAGTAGATAGAATGATCATCTGAATTTAATTCACCCATTTCAGTTCATTTTAATTCACTGATTCCTAAAATGTCAATGTTCACTCTTGTCATCTCCTGTTTGACCACTTCGAATTTACCTTGCTTCATGGACCTAACATTCCAGGTTCCTATGCAATATTGTTCTTACAGAATCAAACTTTACTTCCATCACCAGTCACATCTACAACTGGGCATGGTTTTTTCTTTGATTCTGTCTCTTCATTCTTTCTGGAGTTATTTCTCCACTCTTCTCCAGTAGCATGTTGAGCATCTGCTGACCTGGGGAGTTCATCTTTCAGTGTCATATCTGTTTGCCTTTTCATACTGTTCATGGGGTTCTCAAGGCAAGAATACTGAAGTGGTTTGCCATTCCCTTCTCCAGTGGACCACATTTTTTTCAGAACTCTCCACCATGACTTATCCATCTTGGGTGGCCCTTTATGACATGGCTCATAGTTTCATTGAGCTAGACAAGGCTGTGGTCCATGTGATCAGTTTGATTAGTTTTCTGTGATTGTGGTTTTCATTTTGTCTGCCCTCTGATGAATAGGAATAAGAGGCTTATGGAAGCTTCTTGATGAGAGAGACTGCCTGAGGGGGAAACTGGGTCTTGTTCTGATGGGCGGTGCCATGTTCAGTAAATCTTTCATCCAACTTTCTGTTGATGGGCAGGGCTGTGTTCCCTCCCTGTTGCTTGACCTGAGGCCAAACTATGGTGGAAGTAATGAAGAAAATGGTGACCTCCTTCAATAGGTCTTGCCACATTCAGTGCCCCCGACCCCACAGCAGGCCACCACTGACCCACGCCTCCACCAGAGACTCCTGGACACTCACAGGCAAGTCTGGGTCAGTCTCTTGTGGGGCCACTGCTCCTTTCTCCTGGGTCTTGGTGTGCATAAGGTTTTGTTTGTGCCCTCTATGAGTCTGCTTCCCCAGTCCTGTGTAAGTTCTGGAAACTCTGTGGTGGGGTTAATAATTAAATTGGGCAGAGTCAAAGATACACATAGGAAAGATACACAAAGATACACACATCAGGAAAGAAGGTGGTTAAGCAGAGGTAAAACAAAGAGCAACAGGTGTTCATTTCTCTCATGGAGTTTACAATCTAGTAATCTCAAAAGCCTCCCCACCTTATGGCTCAGATGGTGAAGCATCTGCCTACACTGTGGGAGACCCGGGTTCGAGCCCTGGGTTGGGAAGATCCTCTGGAGAAGGAAATGGCAACCCACTCCAGTACTCTTGCCTGGAAAATCCCATGGACAGAGGAGCCCAGTAGGCTACAGTCCATGGGGTCACAAAGAGTCAGAAACGACTGAGCGACTTCACGTCACTTGACTTCAATCTCAAAAGCAGATATGCACTTTTGCCAGCTAGAACTCTCTACTCCACTCTGATTCTGATTAATTTCTACTTATCCTTTAAGAATCATTTTAGGGGAACTTCCCTGGTAATGGAGTTGATATGAATCGATTTGTCAGTGCAGGGGACATGGGTTGAATCCCTGGTCTGGGAAGATTCCACGTGCCACAGAGCAACTAAGTTCATGCACACAGCACTGAAGCCCACTTGCTCTAAGGCCTGCCAGCCACAACTAGCAAGCCCCTCTGCCACAGCTACTGAGGCCCCCAAACCCCGAAGACAAGTCACAACCACCGAGGCTGCATGCTACAACTACTGAAGCCCATGTGCCTAGAGCCTATGCTCTGCAACAAGAGAAGCCACCACAATGAGAAGCCCGTGCCCCTCAACTAGAGAGGAGCCCCCGCCTGCTGCAACTAGAGAAAGGCTGCATGCGGCAATGGAGACCAAGCCTGGCCAAAAATAAATAAATGAATACAGCAATGTGTTAATGTCAAAAATAATGCATATATATATATACATATATATATATATATACATATATATATATATATGAATCATTTTAGAAACAAATTATTCCATTAAACTTTTCCAAGTTATATGCTATGATGATCAGATTTATGGATTAATTTGGTTCAGCTACAGTCCTCAGCTATTTGATCAAACAGTATTTTAGGTGCTACTGTGAAGGTATTTTGTTGACATATGATTAAAGTTCATAATCAATTGACCCTAAGCAAGGAAGGTTATCTGAAATAATCTGGGAGGGCCTGCTTCAATAAATTGAAAGGAACATACAGCAGAGCTGGGGCTTCCCTGTGAAACAGTAAATTCCACTTTTGAACAGCAGTGTCAGCCTTTGCCTGAAAGGTCCAACCAGCTCTTATGATGGTCAGCTCTGCAGATTTCCAATTGGTCTTGACAATCGTGTATGTCTGTTCCTTGCAATACATACATTCATACATATACCAGTGAAATAATGACTGCACCAATGAATGTAATAATCAGTAAATTAATGAAAATTAACACTTGTCTGGTTAAACGCTGACCAATACAGATGCTTCTATCTTATTTCTAACATAACACTTATTACTCTCCTATTATAATTGTCTCTATTATAACTAGTTTTTGGAAACATAATAGATAAATTCTCTTTGCTAGGAGAACACCTGTCACATAGTGAATTCTGTATGGATTTGTCTAATTAAATTAGTTTTAGATAACTGTCATTAGTAAATATCCTCTAAGGATTAAGCCTTTGGGTGTTAGGAAGACCTCAGTTTTTGAGTTTTGTCTCTCATTAACAGTGAGGTTTCAGGCAAGTTATCTAATACTTTTTAAGTTTTATTCTCCTGCTTTAGTCTGGGATGCTATGACAAAAACATGATAGACTGAGTGGCTTATACAACAAACATTCACAGCTCTGGTGGTTGGAAGGTGGAGGATCAAGGTGCTGACAGATTCAATGTCAGGTAAGAACCTGCTTCCTGGTCATAGGTTGCTATCTTCTCACTGAGTATAGTGAAAGCAGGAAGGGAGTGCTCTAGGATCTTTTCTCTGAGAGTGCTAATAGGGCTTCTCCCTCATGACCTAATGACCTTCCAAAGGCTCCACATCTAATAATATTACACTTGGGGTAAAGGCACTAACATATAAATTTGGGAGGAACATAAGCATTACATTCATCTTCTTTTCAGCAAAAAAGGTAGTGATAATATATCTACCACATAGAGTGATTTTAGGAGATATGAGAATAATTGCATTAAAATAGCATACTCAGAGAAGGCAATGGCACCCCATTCCAGTACACTTGCCTGGAAAATCCCATGGATGGAGGAGCCTGGTGGGCTGCAGTCCATGGGGTCGCTAGGAGTTGGACACGACTGAGCGACTTCACTTTCTCTTTTCACTTTCATGCATTGGAGAAGGAAATGGCAACTTACTCCAGTGTTCTTGCCTGGAGAATCCCAGGGACGGGGGAGCCTGGTGTGCTGCCATCTCTGGGGTCACACAGAGTTGGACACGACTGAAGTGACTTAGCATAGCATAGCATAGCATAGCATACCCACTGTCAAACATTAAGAATATGATAAATATTTGCTATTCTTGTTCTTATAATCAACTGAAATGTAGAACAACTCTATGTGGCCTTTCTTTGAGAAATGTCCAATTAATTATCCAAAAGCAATTAATCTTTGTATCTGTGCCTTATTCCTGATGCTAGATGCCTCAGAGAACAGCACCTTGGCTGAGGTGCCTGCTGACCCAAGTCTCTGTAATGGACAGCCAATAACTAATAAGGTGCTGATCCCACTTTTAGGATTCTCTCACACATGCATGCATAATGAATCCAATGAAATCTCAAACAGTACTTTCTTTTCATAAACATACCAAATCCATACAAGAATATACAACACCTCGCTCACTCAACTCTTCCCTGAAAAATGCAGCAATGATAAATCCACCACCACCAAGGGCACTCATATCTATGTGGCCCTATCCCTTCAAAGCATTTTAATATTAAACAGCCTTCTTTGAACCTTAGAGTAATCATTTAATGAATAGAGAGCATTTGCAAGTTCCCTTGGGCATTTGATGAGACAAATGATTTTTATATTGGTCTGTCAATTGTGTGAAGGAATTTATTTAGACTCCACGCAGCTTAGATAAAGACACTGGGGAACATCTCCCACTTACAGACTCTGTTTGCTAGTGTCTCTGCTGTGAGAATCTAGATCTTATGTACTCAAAACGTTTTCTGGGAGCACCAAAATACAGGGATGAAATATTGCCTTTTCTTTTCAAGTTCCAACTCTAACATTATGAGTTGTACACCCTTGTACAATTCACTTAACCTTTCTGAACCTCAATTTCTTTAACTGTAATGTTGGCAATAGTAGCATCTCCCTTAGAGGATTGTGAGGATTATAGTTACTAACATAAAAAGTAGCTCATAGGATCCTTTCAAGAAATGTTAGCTACAAACACCTTTTCTTTCGAGAGGCCATTGTATGGCGTAGGAGAACTGCTGCTGCTGCCTGCTGCTAAGTCGCTTCAGTCGTGTCCGACTCTGTGCGACCCCATGGACTGCAGCCTACCAGGCTTCTCCATCCATGGGATTCTCCAGGCAAGAACACTGGAGTGGGTTGCCATTTCCTTCTCCAATACATGAAAGTGGAAAGTGAAAGTGAAGTCACTTAGTCGTGTCTGACTCTTAGCGACCCCATGGACTGCAGCCTACCAGGCTCCCCCATCCATGGGATTTTCCAGACAACAGTACTGGAGTGGGGTGCCATTGCCTTCTCCCTGTAGGAGAACAGGCTGACCCAAATGCTTATTCCCCAACCAAGCTCAACAGAGACACATAAGATGACATATTAACAAGAACAGCCAAACAGTGAATAAAGAAAGATTATAGCAAATGTCTATATTAATGATGTAGAAAGGTCATGGTTACAGAGTATTTTTCATTTCACAAATTTCCACCTGTGATTAAGGAAAGCAAAGTATACCTATGCTTTTCCTTCATCAATATCAGTGCCTGCTCATGAGATCCATATGCTAAGTACAGAGAAATCTATCAAGAATATTATTAGAAAGGCATTTTTAAAACAGCAGTGAAAAATCTTAAAATTTATGAGTTTTACTTATTTCCTTCATTTCCTAAGTTATAATCTTTTTCTCAAAGGATAGATGCTCTGATATAGTATCATAAAAACAAATAAAATATGTTTAACCCTTTCTTGCTAAACAATGTGAGCAACACTGCCACTTTCTGAATTTCTTCTCCATATTACATCCATTCTGAAATCTGAGCTCTAATAAATTTTTTAATATAAGATAATGTTATTTATTTCCCAGAACCAATAGCTTAGTTTATGTCTTGCAGCTGGTGTACCATATCAAAAATTCTGATAACATTATTAGGACCCTAAAACATCTTCATAAGATAGAATATTGAACGCTTCTATTGGTCATTTTCTGAGGCAATTTGATATTGTCCCATTTGGGGAAAAATAGAGCACTTATATAAGGGCTCTCAGAAGCAGATCTTTACTTCTTTCTCTCAGCTGCAAAAAAAGAACTTACTATCTGACATCTACCAACTCTGTTTCTTTCTGTGAATATAGCAAAAGCCTCAGCACCTTGTCCAGCTCTCTATCATCACCTTCACCCTTATTCCCACATCTGTCTGCACATTTCACTAACTAACCTAATCTTTCCCACATCCTTCCACTCTATCCTCCAAAATATACAGACTGCCTTATTTAAAAAAAAAAAAAAAGAAAAGCTTTATATCCTTAACTTGTTCATTGATGTTTCTGATAACCTTTCTCTCCCCACTTAATTGAATGTGATCTTTCCACAAGGATACCACTTGCCCTAAGCCCTCTCAAGTAGAAAGTCACTTTTTTCTCCTGCACTCCAACACCTCAAGGCTAAGAAACAGGCAGAGTATTCCTCATACTATTTTCACTCCCAAGCTAATTTTTATCCTTCCCCCCACCCACACACAGACACAAAAAATCTTAGAACATAGGTTTTGAAGTTTTAATCATCGTAACTAACAACCACTATCCCTTCCCTTCTTTTGTAGATGTCATTTCCCAACCTCTCCTTGCCATTCCTCTCATTTCTTTTAAAATGTTAAGGTGCTCCTAATATCTGTCTTCACCTCTTATCTGATCAGGTGTATCCTTGAAAACACTTTAGATACTCTTGGATAATCCACTCATGACTCTGATCTCTCTTTTTCTTAACTTTCTCATTTACAGTTATCTTTTCCATCATCTCAATTCAGCCACCAGTTACTATCACCAGTATCATTCTCAATATTTGCAACTTCTTCTAGCATTCAAACTTATTGCTTCTAGAAACACCATGTGAAAAAAAAAAATCATATTTTTTTATATTGCCCATTTATTAACTCTAATTTCAATTAAGGTATAATCTCATATATTACAATGAACTGAGTATTAGATTTCTGCTTGCTCCCCATACTAGCAAATATTTAATGACAGCTGGTATTTTTTCACTTCTATCCATTCTAGTGGATATCTGGTAATATTTCATATAAGTTTAAATTAGCATTTCTTTGATTACTAGTGATGTTGAGCATCGCTTCATGTGCTTATTGAGCATTCACATGTTTAATTTTATGAAGAATCTGTCAAATCTTTTAATATTTGTGTATGTGAAAAATATGTGTTCACATAAAGACTTGTACAAAAGTGTCCATAGAAGTTTTAACTACAATTGCATGAAAAAAGAAAGTGAAACTGAAGTCTCTCAGTCATGTCTGACTCTGCAACCCCATGGACTGTAGCCTGACAGGCTCCTCCATCCACGGGATTTTCCAGGCAAGAACACTGGAGTGGGTTGCCATTTCCTTCTCCAATGCATGAAAGTGAAAAGTGAAAGTGAAATCCCTCAGTCATGTCTGACCTTAGCAACCCCATGGACTCCAACCTACCAGGCTTCTCCGTCCATGAAAGTTTCCAGGCAAGAGTGCATACAGTAACACAAATATAAAAACCATTATGTTGAATGAAAAAAAAAAAAAACAGACAAAATAGAGTTCATACTGTATGACTATTTGTTTGAAGTTCTAAAACAGGCCAAACAAGCCACAGTGACAGAAAACCTATCAATGTTTACTTGGAGCTAGAAGCAGGTGGGTGTAGGTATAGTTTGCAAAGTACACAGGAAACCTTTGAGTTGATGAAAATGCTATATCTTAAGTTAGAAGTAATTTCATGAATATGCACATATTAAACCTCTGAATCAGTTCAATTTATGGTATGCAAAATATACTCTAATACATATTATTTTTTAATGAAAACATATTAATTTCAACTTGGGCCTAATAGGAAACACTGAATAAAGTAATGTTTACCCCTCACTGCACTCAGTGTGATTAAAAATTCAAATGTTACAATGAAAATAAGGCTATTATTTGGAGAGTTCTATATATGACTCTGTATATCAGGGTAATATGTGGCTCAATCATTTTCACTTTGAATGAGAAAATTTGGGCCATGATGCAATTATGAGTTTATAACTCTGGTGAATAAAAATGAATGAGAAATTGAACTTTGCTACCTAATGAAGTATGCATGAAGATTATTTATCCAGATGAAAAATAACAAAAAAAGAAAATTTTACAGAAGAGTAATACTTTTAGAAACTTGCAACCAATTCAAAACTATTCAATAACAAAATATAAAAAGGTAGAGTAACATTTTGTGTTGAAGGAAAACTATTAATTAGTATAATACATAATAAAATATATAGTCATATATATGTTATGTAAAATGTTTTATAAGCACTATAAAGTATTATTTTGGATGTTTCAAATATCCATAAGAGTATCACACTCTTACTGTGTTTATTATACTTTGGGGATATAAAAGTTGTTTAAGAAAAAAACTCTAAGGCAAAGAGCTGCAGTTGGAAGGATCCTCAACACTTAGTATCATTAACAGCTCTATGTCTGTTGGTGAGATATTGCACAAGGGTGTTTTTACTTATGTATATCCTAGACAGTATTGATGGTTTCTCTGCAATGTGAAACCTGATTATGTGAATTTGCTTCACTATTCTGTGACATTGCTTCAAGCTGTTTTTGTGCCTGATCTATCAATCTCTTTCAACTACTGTCATTTGAAAATGGGATTTCCAGACACCAGCCCAAGGACTTGAAAGCAAAACAACTCACTAGTCTGTGAAACTAGGTACTGGTGTTTTTTTTAAAAAAAGTCATTTATCAGCTGCCTGTCCTTTTCCAAGAAAGAAAATCATGAGAATTCCAGTGCCATTCTTATCCTCAATCCTGGCCTCTCTGCAAGCTGTTATCTTCATAGTACTGGAATTCTGACATTTCAAAATGATTTGCGTAAGTGCAAGTCTTATTCATCCATTGTGGGAGTTGTTTACTGTCCTCTTCACTGTTAAGACCCATATTCTTCAATCATGGGAACTTTTATACTATTTCTTTGGTATAAAGTCATCTCTTTTAATCTGTTCTACATTTATGAAATAATAGGTATTCTAATACCGCTTTTCCTGGATGAATCCTAAATTTTCAAAACATTCTCCCCAAAGCAGATGTAATTTAATCTGCTTTTGAAAAATCTTCCATGGTTTTTATCATCTAACACAAAGAATTTGTGGGAAAAATAAAAATAAAGTTTATGCTCCTGGAAGCTCAGCTTTTCTAATAATGAGTAGATTGATACTAACTTTCTCATAAGGAAAAGCCCCATGCTCAAGGCTGTCTTCTCATGCTACTGCTGCCGCTAAGTCGCTTCAGTCGTGTCTGACTCTTCGAGACCCCATGGACTGCAGCCTACCAGGCTCCTCCGTCCATGGGATTTTCCAGGCAAGAGTACTGGAGTGGGGTGCCATTGCCTTCTCTGTATCTTCCCATAAGAAGGACTAATCCATGGAAAGAATTTAAAAAACAACAGAATTTAAGGGAAAATGTAAAAAATTGTAACACAATTGGAATTGGATTCTCAGAACAAAATGAAACACAGAACATGCTAGAAGTATTTTTCCATGTTTAATGCCTAAGAATTTTCCAGAACTGATGAATGACTTTATTTCATAGATTCCAAACCCCAGAAAACCCTGAGCAGGATAAATTTTAAAAATAATAAAATTTAATTTACAAAATAACAAGTGGATACATTTTGAAACTGCTAAAAATCAAAGATTTTTCATCTTAAATGAGCAAAAGTAATAGAGATAAATCATCTTCAAAGGAGAAAGATTGGTATTTCTTAATAGAAACTAGAAAAGCCAACTGACAAGACAATAGCATTGTTTAAGTGTTGAAAGAAAAATATTGTCATATTAGAATCTTACATTTTACAAAAGTATCCATCAAAACATGAAGTTTAACCAAACATTTTCAGACAAACAAAATCACAGAGAAATTGTCACCTGAGTGTCTGAACCAAAAGTAACAATAAAAAGAATTTCTTGGGCTCAAGGAAAATGATGTCAGATGGATGCACAGAAATGTTAAAAGGAAAGGTCCACTGTAAAGGGTAAATGTTGACACACTGCAGTGTTCAGTACAGTTTAGATCTGTGTATTCATTGATGGTACCTGGTGGTTTCAAAACCACAGTAGCCAAAGATTTTTACTCTTTTATGTATTTCATGATAGAATATATCTGGACCATCCTGATCTCTCTTTCCAAAAAGCATGAGACATAAATAAAGCTGAGTGTCACGTGTCTTACTGTAAAAAAGCCTCCATTACTCCATGGGGATGCATCATGCTTATGTGGCGGATTCATTTTGATATTTGGCAAAACTAATACAATTATGTAAAGTTTAAAAATAAAATAAAATTAGAAAAAAAAAATCATCTAGGCTGCTGTTCCCACTCCTTCACTCCTCCTCCTTGTAACTGTCTTCTTCTCTACTGCTACTGCTAAGTCACTTCAGTCTTGTCTGACTCTGTGCGACCCTATAGATGGCAGCCCTCCGGGCTCCCCCGTCCCTGGGATTCTCCAGGCAAGAACACTGGAGTGGGTTGCCACTTCCTTCTCCAATGCATGCAAGTGAAAAATGAAAGGGAAGTCGCTCAGTCGTGTCCAACTCTTCGCGACCCCATGGCCTGCAGCCCACCAGGCTCCTCCATCCATGGGGTTTTCCAGGAAAGAGTACTGGAGTGGGGTGCCATCTCCTTCTTCTCTGCAGCACCACCTTTTTACCTTTCTTACAGAAAACAGGGAGGGTCCCTGGCAATGCCTGCCAGAGATGCTGCTTTGATCTGGACAGTGACCCTGGGGTATTGAACCACTCAGTCATTCCTGAGTACAGAAGGACTTGAGCTCTGATCCAGATCCCATTACCTCCTATGTTATGTGACATCTAGGGAATCACTATACTTTGAGCTTCAAATGTCCCTCTCTATGAGATAGGGGTCATAGAAATAGGTATGGCACAAGATTGCTGTGCTTTGACCATCCCAAAGCTCTGGGTTCCAGGTTCCAGGTTCCAGGTTTTCATCTCCCTCATAGTTCAGGGACACCCAAGGAAACATGAAAGGGCTTCCTTGGGTTGTATCCTGTGAGACCCACAGCCCTTTCCATCAAAGTGTTGGTCACTGGAATGAAAAGAGGGCCAAGTTAAGGGTGTATGAGAGCATTGCGATCCTGAGTGATTGGAAAGCACATCAAAGAATGTTTTAGGGTTCCAGACAGCTTTGACGCTGGAATGGAAATGAATGGCTCTGTGGCGTCTAAATGAGGAAAATTGATGGGAATCAGGTGTTCATTGGTGACCACATAGCCTTAACAATCACATCAGCCATCTCTACAGATACTAATGTAAGAGTCGCAGGGAAGAAAAAGGTGGGAAATGTGGGCGTGCCATATATATCCCTGAAGGGGACAGTATTTTTGCTTACAAGAAGAGGACTTTGCATGCTGTCTTAAATAAAATGGAACTTTTGGGAATCTAGTAACCACACACTATTGTATTCAATTCTGCTTCTACGCATTCAGGTAGAATGTGAAGTCTGACTCAACTAAGTCTTATGATCTTAGTTTTGAACCACACCACTTGCCCTTAACAGACAAACCATACTAATGGCCTTTGGTGAGAGTTTCTTATTGTAGGCATTTGTTGATATTTGGCTCTTTATATATTGTAAGTGGTGATTTTTAATTCTCATAATACTGTCATGTTTAAAATAGTTCTAAAAATTATTTTACACTGAAATAAAATATAGTAGTGGAATGGGAATTATTCTTCTGTATGATTGCCATCAACAATATTCATTGGATACCCTCTGTGTGCTGGAAACTCTGGAGAAAATTAAATATAAGATATTACCTTATATGCTTCTTTAGTTGGGAGGCTAAAAGGAGTCCTCCTGTATGCTTCTCTAACTAAGGGGGTAAAAGTGACTGTATGTATTCTCACACATACCGTCTGGTACAAGGCAATAAACACCAAATGAGAATGATAATTAAGTGGTTTCTAAACTGACTGGTCATTTAGATCATCTCAATAGTTTAAATTTCAAAAACCTTATTCCAACCCCCAAAGACTGATCTGATCATTTGGATTAAGCTGATTCTTGGGCATTGGAGTATCAGTATAATTTTAACACAAATTTTTAATATTATTTACACCTACAAAGTAAAATTTTTAAATTATAAAAATGTAATGAGATATGTTTTACTCATCATCTGTTCTCTTGTCTGCTTTCTCACAAGCAAACATTTTTACAAGTATTTTAATCCTGTGTGTGCGCACACACACACACATATCTTTTTTTGAAAAAGTTAACCCACATATACACTGTTCTTTTACTTTTTCACTTAATGGAACTTGAGATTGTTTTATATTCTCAGGTAAAAATTGTTGCAGCCCTTTAACAGACCGGAACCTGGTGGTCCGGAATCAACGATAAGAAAGTGAAAGAGAGAGAGAGAGAGAAAGAAAGAAAGACACGGGGACCCAAGCTCTGATGGAGCAAGGGTGCTTTATTAGCAGAAATGCAGGCTTATATATCATTAGTAAGATGATTACTCAGCTATTATACAGGATGAAATTTTATCAATAGCCACAATATGGATAGTCTAATACATTCAAGATCACTGACGCTGAAAAGAGTCACTGCGTGTCTCATCCTATGACCTGAGTCCTGAGAACTGCGTAGAGCTCTACTGGTTCTCGGAAGAGGAACTGATAAGGAACAGAGAATCCTTGAGAAATAGAAAACAGCATGCGGGAATCCTCCTGTTAAATGTTCCCTGACAAAAAATAAAAATCATGTGCACAAACTGTGTCAGTATTGAGACCATTCCTTTTATGCCCAAGTAAGACTCTGATGCTGCGAGGGATTGGGGCAGGAGGAGAAGGGGACGACAGAGGATGAGATGGCTGGATGACATCACCGACTGGATGGACGTGGGTCTGAGTGAACTCCGGCAGTTGGTGATGGACAGGGAGGCCTGGCGTGCTGCAATCCATGGGGTCGCAAAGAGTTGGACATGACTGAGCGATTGAACTGAACTCAACTGAACTAAGTGGGGAAAAGATCATCAGGCTGAAAGAAGGACAGGGTGAGAGGTATGGAGAAAATAACATGAAAATTTACATTACCATATGTAAATTAGATAGCCAATGGGAAGTTCCTGTATGACTCAGGGAACTCAAACAGGGGCTCTATAACAACCTACAGGGTAGAATGGGGAGGGAGATGGTAGTGTGAGGTTCAAGAGGGAGGGGACATACGTATACCTATGGCTGATTCATGTTGATGTTTGACAGAAACCAACAAAAGTCTGTAAATCAATTATACTTCAATTAAAAATAAAGAAATTTTTTAAAAATATCAGACATACCAAAGTATGTCAGTTAGGAATTTTAACTGCAAACTACTCAAATTGGCTCCAAAATCACTGCAGATGGTGACTGCAGCCATAAAATTAAAAGAAGCTTACTCCTTGGAAGGAAAGTTATGATCAACCTAGATAGCATATTCAAAAGCAGAGACATTACTTTGCCAACAAAGGTCCATCTAGTCAAGGCTATGGTTTTTCCAGTGGTCAAGTATGGATGTGAGAGTTGGACTGTGAAGAAAGCTGAGCGCCAAAGAGTTGCTGCTTTTGAACTGTGGTATTGGAGAAGACTCTTGAGAGTCCCTTGGACTGCAAGGAGATCCAACCAGTCCATTCTGAAGGAGATCAGCCCTGGGATTTCTTTGGAAGGAATGATGCTAAAGCTGAAACTCCAGTACTTTGGCCACCTCATGCGAAGAGTTGACTCATTGGAAAAGACTCTGATGCTGGGAGGGATTGGGGGCAGGAGGAGAAGGGGACGACAGAGGATGAGATGGCTGGATGGCATCACTGACTCGATGGACGTGAGTCTGAGTGAACTCTGGGAGTTGGTGATGGACAGGGAGGCCCTGGCGTGCTGCGGTTCATGGGGTCGCAGAGTCTAACACAACTGAGCGACTGAACTGAACTGAACTGACTCAAATTCCAAAGAAGAGGAATTTTCAATGCAACCAAAGTGAAGTGCCATTGCCAACATGCATATGATATTTCAGTCATAAATATGAGACTAGATATGAAGCAGGACTGAGTGGACTTCCTCCAAAGCAAGAAAATTTCAGTTTCTTACTTATTATAATTCCCATGAGAACTTTTGTTAACTGTAATACTACTGCTTGTGGCCAAAGTAAAAATGATGTCCCAAAATATGATTATATCAAAAGTGAAGGAAACCAGAATGTTTGAAATAGAATATAAAATGAAGCGTAACAATATTTAGACTGAAATAACTGGAAAGTCATGGGCTCTCCTATGATGAAGACAATGGTCAATGAAAACTGGATTTCACTTCTTTCTATTTGACACAATCTAGTTTTATTTGTCTTTTCAGTTTTGAAGTAAAAGTCAATTTCATCTGAGAGGCAAATGCTGATGTTATTGTTATTACCTTAGATTTTAGAACCAATTATTGACAGAAAATCAAAATTAAGAATCCCATTAAGAGAACTGGCAGGAAATTTCTGCCTGATTTGTGTAAAGTTACCATCAGCATTTCAACTGAATTGTTAGGAAGATGGAGCAAATGTAATGCTTTTAATAAAACAAGCATGTATATGGCATGCATGATAATTCATTTTTCTGCTGTAGCTTTCATTTTTTCCCTATAAATTTGGGAAGTTGAACTAGATCAGAAAATTATGATTTGTGCCCCAAATCCAGCCTGCCACCTGCATTCACATATAAAGATTTATTGGAATACAGTCACACCATTTATTAATACATTGTTTGGGGCTGCTTTTGTCCATGATGTCAAAGTTGAATAGTTGCCACTGGGATTATATATATGGCCATAAAGCCAAAAATATTTATGGAAGTTTATAAACTGCTAAATTAAATAATGACTAGCAAGATTTCACATTTGTGGAACACATGCTATATTCCACAAACTATACTAACAACTTTCTGTGCTTTATTTCATTTGTATTTGTAAAAATGTATAATGAGTACTAAACTTTAGTACCTAAACTCATCTCGGGGGAAGTAATCCTAGTTCAGGTAAGATGGTTTTAAGGTCCTCATTCCTTATACAACACTTGTCAGTCTAATTAAGGACTAGGTGCATTTATGGTATGTGTATATTTGATAAGATATGATGGATTTAAGAAGTAAAATGCATGAGTAAAATAATTGTTAGGCTATTTGAGGACAGGCATGATGTCTTTCTATTTCCCTAGTAATTATCACAGAACTGTCCTGTAGTTGGCACCTATTAAAATTTGCATGAATGCATCAAGTCTGTGATCTTAAAGCCCCTTAATATTATATGAGATGACAAAAGACAATATAAAACCATAATAGAAGCCAGATATATTGTGGTATACTCCTCTAAGAGACATAAGAAAAGTAAGATGTGTTACTGGAGGGAGCAATCAAAGTTGAAGCTTTCTATAATGCCTTTGAACCAGAAAGTGAATAGGAATGGAATGAAGCTTGGACCTAGCTGCAGAATCTGTCTTCCAGAGCACAGCCTTAAAATTCCAGTTAATTCTCCAAGGCATAGAGTGCTTACTGTCACACATCTGGAGAATACAAGTACTAACTACCCTTTCTGCATGTTTTCTTGTGTGTGAGGAGACCTCCTAGACAAGGAGCTTACTTTCTAACTAGAAAATGTTATGACTTATTCCTCTGGCCACACCTCATTCAAAACAATCAACTGAAAAATTTCTAACTTCCTGTAGTACTAATAATTCTCAAAGCAGTCTCACAGGGATCAGTTTCAAATCCGAACCAGAAAAAGTATTAAGAGATGTTATATAGATTTCATGTATTAGAGTAAGAGATCCCCAACCAAATCTAGGGGTTGCCAGAGTTGGTTAAATGTTACTTTTATGTATTCTCTGGTTTTATGTGCCTATCACTTTGAAACTCTTATAAATGAAAGGTATTTGCCTGTTCCCATCTGCAACAATAGCCCTTCACTAACTCAAAAACTGTTTACACTTGAATGATTCAACTCAGCTTAACACTAGGTCATATTTGTGACCATAATGTGATCGAAAGACACAAGGAAAGAACACTTAATCTCCTCTGTCAAATCTCCAGTATTATATTTTATATCAACTAGTCCATGTAGGAGCAAAAGCCAATAGTGATTAAACTTCTGCAAGTCATAAAAGGAGGAACTGTGATAAGGTGCCAGCCACCCACTGATGATTTCCTGGGATCATCAAAGCTTGTTGTCTTGAAGGAAGGAAGGGTCGCGCTGTTCAACTATCATAAGTGTGAAGTGAGGATAGCAGCAACACAAACAAGGAAAGGAGCAAGCAATGAGCACACAGAATCATGTAAATAATTGACCTCAGAAGCCAGAATACCAAGTGACTAACAACTTCCTGCATGGTCATACATGTGAATGGGAATATGGGAAGCTTCCTTTCTTAATATTACAAGACACTGAAAGTCCTGTATTTCATTAAAAGAAAACACACAAACACACACACACAGCCAGTAAAATACATGCACTTGGGTTAAAAATCCATCTCACATTCAAGGAAGTTCTAGACTGATTTTAAATCTTAGCATGCACCTGAAATATGGTCAAAATTGACTTTCCTTCTGATTGACCTCTCTCAAACCTACATACCATCCCAGTGGTTTCAGAGTCCTTATAACAAAATCCTCTGCTTTTAACTTGAGAACCCAGACCACCTGCATCCACAAAGATTGGGATCTGACTATTTGTGTCAACATGACTCTTTCTTATTTGCTCAAGAAGATTCTTAGCCAAGAATATAAGGCTATAAACCAATAAATCACTTCACTATTGGTTCCAGGAATTTTCTAAAAGCCAATATATTTGATTGAATAGTTTGCTCATCTGAGCAAACAATCTCTGCTCTAGGAACAATGAGTTGGTCACTTAGCCAAAAAACTCACTTATCAAACAGCTATTCATCAAAACTCCTTATAAGACTTATTCCCCTGTGTCCACCGAACCAAAAATACTACCTCATGAACTTTATCCAAATCCAACTCAGAAAATGCCTTGAAGGACCTGTCCTAAACCATTAGGTCTCCCAAAGTTCAAACTCCTACCAATATCTACTCCTGACTTCTTTTTGAGGCACTATTGAGACTGGCAAAGTGCTACTCTCCCTTCCTGCAATAGGTTTAATGAGCTTTGTTTTGAACAGTAGTTTATCCTGATGGTCTTTTGAGATGTTGATAGTCAATCTTTCCCAGCTATATACCTGTCAGCTGCAATCTCCCCTGCTCTCTGAATAATTAAACTTCAGTAAGCATGGTGGGAATGTAGAAGAACAAGCTACTGAGGATGTAAATATGGAAAACCTATTCTACCTTCAGACATTTAAACTAGCTTGTCAGAAACAAATAAGACCACAATTTTATCTAAAATCAAAAAGGTGTTTTTGTCATATATGTGTATATTCATGAATCATCAAATACCTTTAAAAGACTATCGTGAGATTTTCTGATTCACATTTCAGATTATTTAATAAGAAGTAATAATACCTGAAGAGATAGGAAAAAGAGAAAGAGACATTCCAAACACAATTTGTAATATACATTTTGTTATTTTAAATAGCTTCTCAACACTCGTTCCCACCCCACCACCTCAATTCCCTTACTTCCTCTCCTGGTAAATGGCTTTGTTGACATCAGGTGTCCAACAATGCTTTGGAATTTTGGACATATTTTGGAATGTTAAATCCCCCATGTTAGCTCAATTTTGTCAGCCAGAAAATTTCCTCCTTTCCATCCTTCATCCTTGTTTCCTTCCTTCCTTCTATTCCATTTCTTTCTTTTTCTTCCTTTCTTCCTCCCTTTCCCATTCCCATCCCTCCCTCTTTCCTTCCTTTCTTCCTTCCTTCTTTCCTTCCCTCCTCTGATTTGCTTCTTCTGTTTTTTGTATTAATAATATATAAATATTATAATTATATTATAATATATTAAATAGTTAAATATATTAAAATATATTTAATATATTAAATAGTTCTAATGATGCTATGCTAGTCTGTATCAATGAATAACTGGAAATGTTATGTGAAATATGCTTTATAAAAGATAATTTCATGACAGAGCTAGTTTTAAACTGTTCTGCTCAATTATATCTATACCATTTGACCTCTGGGAGATAGTGAAGGATAGGGAAGCCTGGCACACTTCAGTCCATGGGGTCATAGAAAGTCGGACATGACTGAACAACTAGACCTCATCGTCAGCTCTCCTAGGGGTCACACGCTCTGAGTCACTCTAAGAGTTTTTATTTATTACTAGTTGATTACTCATTTAATTCTTCCTGCGCTGTGTTATGCTGTCCTTGGTTGCTCAGTTGTGTCCAGCTGTTTGAAAACCACTGGACTATAGCCCACCAGGCTCCTCTGTTCACAGGGATTCTCCAGGCAAGAACACTGGCGTGGGTTGCCATGCTCTCCTCCAGGGGATATTACTAACCCAGATCTCCCATATTGCAGGCAGACATTCTTTACTGTCTGAGCCACAGGGGAAGCCCAAGAATACTGGAATGGGTAGCCTAGACCTTCTCCAGGGGATCTTCCTGACCCAGGAATCAAACTGGGGTCTCCTACATTTTAGGCAGTTCTTTACCAGCTGAGCTACCAGGGAAGCCTTAAGTCTTTCTGCTCAACCCAAATAACAAAATTAGCTATGTATTAAGTGTTGTTTCCCTGTTGGCTCAGATGGTAAAGAATCTACCTGCAATGTAGGACACCCAGGTTCAATCCCTGGATCTAGAAGATCCCCTGGAAAAAGGAATGGCTACTCACTCCAGTATTCTTGCCTGGAGAATCACCATGGACAAAGGAAACTGGGCTACAGTTCATGGGGTCACAAAGAGTTGAACACGACTGAGTGACTAACCCTTTCACTAAGTGTGGTTGTTTAAAAGAATGATTCATAAAAACATCCTACTATTACATTTTATGTTTGTTTTGTTGTGTTTTAAAATGTAGGGTTTTTTATTTTGTAGATATGGTGAGGCCAGCGGATCAAGAGATGATTACCACTGGAAAAAATAGTTTGTTACTCACAGTACTCCAGAGAAGGGGGCACACCAGGCCACACAGGACTACATAGGAAAGCAGCTAGGTTAATTAGGAAGCAGCAGTAAGGGGAAAGTATAAGCAGGAGCCCCAATTGTGGTTTTTGCGGGAAAAGTAAGACGCCACAGGATAAGTAGACTTAGAATAAGCTAGTCTGAAATATTTCTGTGTACAGCACTTCTGGGTGATTAAAAGGTATTTTAGGTTTTACCATGCCAGTAGTCATATAGCTATTTTCAATTATGGTTTCAATTTCCATTTTCCTGATAAAAAATGATGTTGAACACTTTTATACATGTTGGTTAGTACCTCTCCAGGACGTTTTACCATTTTTCACATTGAATTCTCTGTGTGTTTTCCTCAGTTAATTTGTAGAATTCCTTTACCTTTTTTGAATATGAGTCCTTTGACAGGTAAGTATTTAAAAATATTTCCTCCTAATCTGTGACTTCACTTTTATCTTTCTTAACAATGTGTTTTGACAAATAGAAGACCAATGTATGGTGGCTCAGATGGTAAAGAATCTGCCTGCAATGTAGGAGACCTGGATTCGATCCCTGGGTCGGGAAGATCCCCTGGAGGAGGGCATAGCAACCCACTCCAGTATTCTTGCCTGGAGAATCCCCATGGATAGGGGAGCCTGGCAGGCTACAGTCAATGGGATCACAAAGAGTCAGACACGACTGAGCAACTAGGCACAGCACATGTAGTTTTTTACTTTTATTTATTCTTTATCCATTCATCTGTTGATAGACACTTAAGATGCTTCCATCTTAAGCAGCATCTTAGCAATATGCTGCTTTGAACATGTATCTTTTTGAATTAGTCTCTTCAGTAAGTAGACAGTTACATTTAAAAGAATGAAATTAAAAAATTCTCTAATACCATATACAAAAATAAACTCAAAATGGATTAGAGACCTAAATGGAATACCAGAAACTATAAAACTCTTGGAGGAAAATATAAGCATAACAGTCTTTGACATAAATCATAGCAATATTTTTTAATCTGGCTCTTAAAGCAAAGAAAAGATAAGCAAAAACAAGAAGGCAGACCTACTTGAACTTAAAAGCTTTTGCACAACAAAGGAACCCATTGACAAAATGAAAATACAGCTTACAGAATGGGAGAAAATATTTGCAAATGATATGAACAATAATCGGTTCAGTTCAATTCAGTCGCTCAGTCGTATCCAACTCTGCGACCCCATGAACCGCAGCATGCCAGGCCTCCCTGTCCATCACCAACTGCCAGAGTCTACCCAAACCCATATCCATTGAGTCAGTGGTGCCATCCAACCATCTCATCCTCTGTCATCCCCTTCTCCTCCTGCCCTCAATCTTTCCCAGCATCAGGGTCTTTTCAAATGACTCAGCTCTTCGCATCATATGGCCAAAGTATTGGAGTTTCAGCTTCAACATCAGTACTTCCAATGAACACCCAGCACTGATCTACTTTAGGATGGACTGGTTGGATCTCCTTGCAGTCCAAGGGACTCTCAAG
Organism: Bos taurus; assembly: GCF_002263795.3. Classification (NCBI taxonomy): domain Eukaryota; kingdom Metazoa; phylum Chordata; class Mammalia; order Artiodactyla; family Bovidae; genus Bos; species Bos taurus. The sequence goes on along the minus strand of NC_037333.1, from coordinate 46,802,701 downwards.
AGTCTTCTCCAGCACCACAGTTCAAAAGCATCAATTCTTCAGCACTCAGCTTTCTTTATAGTCCAACTCTCACATCCATACATGACTCCTAGAAAAACCATAGCCTTGACTAGACAGACTTTTGTTGACAAAGTAATATCTCTGCTTTTTAATATGCTGTCTAGGTTGGTCATAACTTTCCTTCCAAGGAGTAAGCGTCTTTTAATTTCATGGCTACAGTCACCATCTGCAGTGATTTTGGAGCCCCCAAAAATAAAGTCAGCCACTGTTTCCACTGTTTCTCCATCTATTTGCCATGAAGTGATGGGACTGGATGCCATGATCTTCATTTTCTGAATATTGAGCTTTAAGCCAACTTTTTCACTCTCCTCTTCCACTTTCATCACGAGGCTCTTTAGTTCTTCTTCACTTTCTGCCATAAAGGTGGTGTCATCTGTAATTCTGAGGTTATTGATATTTCTCCCAGCAATCTTGATTCCAGCTGGTGCTTCCTCCAGCCCAACACTTCTCATGGTGTACTCTGCATATAAGTTAAATAATGGGTTAATATCTAAACTATATTAACAACTCATACAAATTAGCATTGAAAAACAAACAACCCAATTAAAAAGTGGACAGAAGACCTGAATGGATGTTTTTCCATAAGAGAAATGCAGGTGGTCAATAAATACATGAAAAGATGTTTGACATCATCAGGGAAATGCAAATCAAAACCTCACACCTGTCAGAATGGCTATCATCAAAAAGGAACACAAATAACAAATGTTGGCAAAGATGTGGAGAAACAGAAACCCTTGTACACTGTTGGTGGAGATGTAAATTGGTGCGGCCACTGTGGAAAACAGTATGGAGTTTTCTCAAAAAACTAAAACCAGAACTACCATGTGATCCAGAAATTCCACTCCTGGGTATACATATCCAAAAGAAAGTATTTCCTACCAGTTCTCCTTGAAATCCTCAGATGGATATTATGACCTTGAATTCTGTTATAAACTATGATAAGGACCAAATGTGACTGATCAGAAAAATATAACAACCACATTAAAAAAACCCACTGTGTGGCTACTTTCCCATAATCCTTCATTATTTAATAAATATATATTGATTTAATATATTAGGAGAAGGGGACGACAGAGGATGAGATGGCTGGATGGCATCACTGACTCGATGGACGTGAGCCTGGGTGAACTCCGGGAGTTGGTAATGGACAGGGAGGCCTGGCGTGCTGCGATTCATGGGGTCGCAAAGAGTTGGACACGACTGAGTGACTGAACTGAACTGTACTGAGACTATAAAGCTGAACAAGAAAAACATGGTCCTGAACCCTCAGGAAACTTCGGGAACTTCTATTATAGTAGGGTAAATGGGTCAATTCATAGACCAGAAAAATAATAATTGCAGAATATAATGAGTGAAATAAAAGCAAGTGCTTTGACAGAGAAGAAAGGGGCCAGGCCAACCCTCAGATAATAACAAGTGATCAGGGAAGATCACTGCAAGGAAATACAGAGCATCCACAGAAAATTAAGCTAACCATACAATCTAGTCAAAGAATTGATGCTTTTGAACTGTGGTGTTGGAGAAGACTCTTGGAATCCCTTGGACTTCAAGGAGATCCAACCAGTCAATCCTAAAGGAAATCAGTCCTGAATATTCATTGAAGGACTGATGCTGAAGCTGAAACTCCAATACTTTGGCCACCTGATGCAAAGAACTGATTCATTGGAAAAGACCCTGATGCTGGGAAAGATTGAAGGCAGGAGGAGAAGGGGACAACAGAAGATAAGATGGTTGGATGGCACACTGACTTGATGGACATGAGTTTGAGAAAGCTCCGGGAGTTGGTGATGGGCTGGGAAGCCTGGCATGCTAGATGGGGTCACAAAGAGGAAACAACTGAGTGACTGAACTGAACTGAACTGCAATCTATCCAGGCAACTTCACATGCAAATTGCTCACTGAGGCAGGTAAGAGAGCACATTGACAGGAGGGAGGTCAGTTGCTTAATTTGCTTATTTATCTGACTTTGGAAGTGGAGCAGACAAGACTAGAAATAAGAGCAAGTTTGTAAAATACTGCAAGTGAAATCCCAAGATGGGCTGTCAGTTGTTCTCTCCAGGAAAACCATGTCAGTATCACTGGGAGTCCTTGAATCCTGCTTGTGCCTACACACATAAAGGCATAAAATAAAATAATTCTTATGGCACAACAGACACCCAGCCTACAGCCAGGAAAATGTCCAGAGATCCAGAGAGAACATTTGGTCTCATGGACTTCGATCTGGCCAACCTATAGTCATGGGACATAAACTATTCCAATTTCCCCCAATTCTCTCTGGCTGAAGTTTATTTTAGCCTTGCCACTGATGGGTTTATTATTTTTAATGGTGTTCTGGGCAAAAGTACAACCTATTTCTCAAACAGAGCCTTGGTTTGTTCCACAAAATAATTTAACTTCTTCAGAAGACCCTGAAACTTTCTCAACTAATATAAAAAGAACTTTGAGATCTAGCACATTGCATTTTCATCTAAACAGTTCATATTTAGAGTGTAGAGGCATTTTTGTCTAGCAAAGGCAACACCAAATTTTTCTTCCTCTTTTATTAGCTCTAAGTTAAAAAAGAAACATTTCTTTAAATTTTTTTTGTTATCTTTTGGAATTCTTTTTTTTCTATAACCATTCTGTGCTGCTACTCTCACAATAAAATAGAGAACACAGCACAACTATTTTCTATGAAGGCTCTGGATTCTTTTCACCAAGGATTCTCTGAACTTGATGTATTTCAGAATGTTAAGATACATGAATTAGAATATCTGGTGACTAGATCTCAGTCTCTTATGATCAAAACTCAACTAAATATTTACAAAATCTGCGGTGAGATGGCCCCATGGTGTCCAATATTCAGGTGTAACAGAGAGGAAGAATGCTAGATTTTTCCCCCGTTTCCATCCTCAAGAGTAAAACTGGAAGAAACATTGTCGGTGAGATATTGTTTTCTTTGGACTGATACTCTGAGCAAAGACTTGAAATCACTCCTAGATGAAAAACAAGTGCCTCAGAGAATTCAAGAAGAAATACTGCAAAATGTGTTTATGAGGTTAAAGTTAGCACAATAAATTGTTTAATCCTCTCTAGGTGGAAACTAGATAGATAAGCAAAAATTGTAAATATATGTGTATGAGGGAGAGTTATATGCTGAGTTGTTTCCTATCAAAATGCTTATGCTGAGGTTCTCACCCCATTCCCTCAGAATATGATTCTTTTTTGACATATGATCTTTACAGAGCTAATTAAGGTTAAATGAGATCATTAGGGTGGGTCGTAATCTAATATAACTGGTGTCTTTCTAAAAAGAGACTAGGACACAGACAAACATAGAGGAAAGAGCAAATGAAGACGTAGGGAGAAGACACAGCGTTGTTCTCCCTGAAGATAAATAGGTAGATGTCCCAGGTGACATGTAGTAAAGAACCCGCCTGCCAAGGCTGGACATGTAACAGAAGCAGGTTTGATTCCTGGCTGGGGAAGATCCCCTGGAGAAGGGCACAGCAACCCACTCCAGTATTCTTGCCTGGAGAATCACATGGACAGAAGAGCCTGGCAGGCTGCAGTCCACAGGGTGGCACGGAGTAGGAATAACTGAAGTGACTTAGCATGCAGCACGCAGGCATGTATCCTCTAAAAGTCCCCTGCCTTTAAGAACACAATACCCAGGCATGAACAAAGCAGGTTGGCTAGTTTGATTAAGATTAAAGTGCATGTAGAGAAGAAGTGGACAATACATTTGAGAACAAGGGGTACTAAAAAGGGCACTGACTGCAAGTTAGGCAATCTGGGCTTTTGCCTTGCTTCTGCTACTTAATAGACTCGCCAAACCTGAGTAAGTCATTCCACTTACTGAGGCTTCTGTTTCTTCATCTGAGAAATGGGTATCATAGCATTTTCACTTTTAACTTCAGCAAAAGTTATGAGAATCAAAAGAGACTGTGAATAAGAAGATGCCTTGAAAACTAGTGCACTGTATAAATATAAATTGTTTTTTCAAAAATTACAGTTTGTGCCCCAAATAGAGAAAACTAAACTCACAAAGCAAATGCATTGTTTTTATGTCGAGACATTTGCATTTCCTTCAGAATGGGGTCTTGTTTATAGCAAGAGCATTTTCACACTAGAGGAAGGATACTAATTAGCTATCTGTAAAAGCGAAAGGGTAACCTTTCTATTTTTACTATAGAAACTGTAACTTAAACTTATGCAAGTAAATTTGTATTAAATTCCAAGCAGCATTTTGTTCTCTGATTTTCTGCTCTTAATTATGGATCGCAGCTATCTGATTACTATAAATGTATACATGCATATTGTTCAGAAATATTTTATGTTCATTTAAGGTATGACTTTTATTGTCTTTTATTATGACTTTTATTGTCTCTTTGGTAGACCTGTTGGGTAGATTATGTCTTGTGTTTCTGAGAGAACAAGATGTTTTCTGATATACAGAGAGGCATATTAAGCTATGGAAAAATATAACAATATACCCATGTAGCAGCATATTCCAAATTCCTATTTCCATTAATATAGAATTAAATAGAAAATATCTTCTCCTATAGAATTTACTGGCATGTCATCTTTTAGCATGCTAAGAGTGTCTCTACAAATTCTGAATTTCACAATTCACAATTTGTGATCTAATAGTTTAAAAATGTTGCTGTTTAGTCGCTAAGTCATGTCTGAGTCTTTTGTGACCCCATGCACTGTAACCCACCAGTTTCCTCTATCCATGGATTTCCCAGGCAAAAATACTGGAATAGGTTGCCATTTCCTTCTCCAGGGGATCTTCCCAACCGGGCATTGAGCCTGATCTCCTGCACTGGCAGGTGGATTCTTTACCACTGAGACACCTATGAAATTCATTTAAAAAATAATCCTAGCTAATATTTTTGATAGACAATTATGTGCCAAGAACTGTGAATTCTTTACATGCCTTAACTCATTGAATCTCTAAAACAAAGCTACAATGTGCTTGTTATTAAGATCCTACTTTTATAGATCAGGAAAGAGTGTGTATCTCTCAGGATTAATCAAAGGAAACAAAAACTACTCTAAGTGTTTATGGCAGAATTTTTAAAAATCATTCTGCTTAATCATTCACAATTTAAAGAAAACTCTTAATAGACATTTTTAAAGATTAATGGCAGACACTACATATCAAAGCACATGGAATGCATCAAACATAGTCATTTGAACGATTTTGTCATCTTAAATACTTACATTAGAAGATGTTGAAGCCTCAAGATGAATGAGCTAAGCATTCACACTAAGAATTAGGTGGTCCACTAAAAACCATAAGTAAACCCAAATAAAATGAAAGAGAAGAGAGAGTAAACATATAAACAGAAATTCATATTTAAAAAAAAAAAAACAGCAAGAAAGTTGGTTCTTTTAATAAAAATTGTAACAAAGTTACCTATGTTAACATTTTTAGAGAAGAGAGTAGATGCAATATTACAAATGAATATAATCACAGATAGTATAAAGAATAAAAATATGAGAATATTAACAACTCTTTGTCATTCCTAAGGAAAACATGCAATTTACAAGGAAGAAATTGAAATTTTGAATAGTTATATAATCATTAATGAACTTGAAGCAGTGATCAATCTGTAAACCAACACCAAGGTCCTTTTGGTTATAAAACACAAGTTCTACAAAACTTTGCACGAATTTCTGTACCTATTTTCCTGATCAACAGAAATGGATGATTATTCCTCAATTCAAAGTATGATACCAAAAGTAGACAAATCATTATGGGCTTGCTTCATTCATAAATATAGAACCAAAATTCCTAAAAAATAAAAAAAAAGTTTAAAATTATAATGAAATAGTGCATTAAGAAGATAACATATTCTGACCAAATTGGATTTATGGCAGGTATGCCAAAATAGTTTATAAAATCTAGTAATGTAATTTTCCACAGTAATGGTCTAAAAGAGAAAATTATATAATCATCTCAATAGATGCATAAATGTGACAAAATGCAAAACCTATTCAAGATAATAATCTATTAGTACATTAGAAATAGAAAGGAACCTCCTTAACCTAATAAAAAATATATCTCCCAAAATCATACATTACTCTGAAGCATTAGCTTTAAAATCAAGACAAGAAAGCAAATTTATCACCTTTTTAGCTTTGTTTTTGTTTTTTTTATTTATTTTATTTCAACTTTCAATGATTCTTTTTTTTTTCTTATTGGAATATATTTGCTTTACAATGTTTTGTCTGCCATAAAGAGTGAGGTAAGTCAGAAAGAGAAAACCAAATATTGTATATTAATACATGTATATGGAATCTAGAAAAAGGGTACAGATGAATCTATTTGCAGGGCAAGAATAGAGATGCAGACACAGAGATATCTATCACTTCTAATCTACAGTGTGTTGAATTTTAAAGCTACTAGCATTAAGCAAATGAAAGAAACTAAAGTCACAAGAATTAGAAAGGACAACATTAAACTGATATATTCGCATGTACTCTCATTCACCTACAAACCCCAGAAAATGCATAGAAAAATAATTAGAAAAAATAGCAGCAGTTAATAAGGTGAATGGATATAAACATTACATAAAAGTCAGATATATTTTTATTCTCCAGCAGCAAAAATGAAGAAAGCATATTTAAAGAGAGGATTCCATTTAGAACTGTATCAAATAAATATTAAGTGCATAAAAATAAATCCAAAAAAATCACGTTCAATATCTGCAAAGGAAAAATTTTAAAACTCTGTGAAGTGGTATTCAAGAGTACCAAAGAGATATAAACCATGTTTATGGACAGGCAGACTTAATGTTATGAAAATGTTAGTTTTCCAAAAATTAATCTATAAGATGAACAAAATTTCAAAAGCCTTCCTCAAAATGTTGGGGTTTTTTTTAGTGGAACTTTACAAAGACTATTCTAAATGTGTATGACAAATTTGGAGCTGAGCATACCCAGGAAAATTCTAGTAAAAGCAAGAGGGAAGTATTCTCCTTATTATATATCAAGATTGATTATAAAATGTAAATAATCATGGATAGATAATAAGACTACAGGTCTTTGAGATGACAGATATATTACGTAAGATGAAGAAAGCAGAGATTAGAAATTAGTAATAAGTCAATTTGAACACGCTTTGCCAAGGCCTTTCTTTGGGATTGGAATGAAAACTGAACTTTTCCAGTCTTGTGGCCACTGCTGAGTTTTCCAGATTTGCTGGCTTATTGAGTGCACCACGTTACCAGCATCATCTTTTAGGATTTGAAATAGCTCAACTGGAATTCCATCACCTCCACCAGCTTTGTTTGTAGTGATACTTCCTAAGGCCCACTTGACTTCACATACCAGGATGTCTGGCTCTAGCTGTGTGACCACACTATCATAGTTATCTGGGTCATGAAGATCTTTTTTGTATAGTTCTTCTGTGTATTCTTGTCACCTCTTCTTAATACCTTCTCCCTCTGTTAGGTCCATACTTTTCTGTCCTTTATTGAGCCCATCTTTGCATGAAATATTCCCTCGGTATCTCTAATTTTCTTGAAGAGATCTCTAGTCTTTCCCATTCTATTGTTTTCCTCTATTTCTTTGCAATGATCACTGAGGAAGGCTTTCTTATCTCTCCTTGCTATTCTTTGGAACTCTGCATCCAAATGGGTATATCTTTCCTTTTCTACTTTGCCTTTCACTTCTCTTCTTTTCACAGCTATTTTTAAGGCCTCCTCAGACAACCATTTTGCCTTTTTGCATTTCTTTTCCTTGTGGATGGTCTTGATCATTTCCTCCTGTACAGTATCATGAACCTCCATGCATAGTTCTTCAGAGACTCTGTCTATCAGATCTAATCCCTTGAATCTATTTCTCACTTCCATTGTATAATCATAAGGGATTTGATTTAGGTCATACCTGAATGGTCTAGTGATTTTCCCTACTTTCCTCAATTTAAGTCTGAATTTGACAATAAGGAGTTCATGATCTGAGTCACAGTCAGCTCCCAGTCTTGTTTTTGCTGACTGTATAGAGCTTCTCCATCTTTGGCTGCAAAGCATATAATCAATCTGATTTTGGTATTGACCATCTGGTGATGTCCATGTGTAGAGTCTTCTCTCGTGTTGTTGGAAGAGGGTGTTTGCTATGACTAGTGCATTCTCTTGGCAAAACTGTATTAGCCTTTGCCCTGCTTCATTCTGTACTCCAAGGCCAAATTTGCCTGTTACTCCAGGTAGTTCTTGACTTCCTACTTTTGCATTCCAGTCCCCTATAATGAAAAGGACATCTTTTTTGGGTGTTAGTTCTAGAAGGTCTTGTAGGTCTTCATAGAACTGTTCAACTTCAGCTTCTTCAGCATTACTAGTTGGGGCATACACTTGCATTACTGTGATATTGAATGGTTTGCCTTGGAAATGAACAGAGATCATTCCGTTGTTTTTGAGATTGCATCCAAGTACTGCATTTTGGACTCTTGTTGACTATGAATGCTACTCCATTTCTTCTAAGGGATTGGTGCCTGCAGTAGTAGATATAATGGCTATCTGAGTTAAATTCATCCATTCCAGTCCATTTTAATTCACTGATTCTTAAAATGTCAATGGTCACTCTTGCCATCTCGTGTTTGACCACTTCCAATTTGCCTTAATTCATGGACCTAACATTCCAGATTTCTTTCCATATTGCTCTTTATAACATCAGACTTTACTTCCATCACCCATCACATCCACAACTAGGTGTTGTTTTTGCTTTGGTTCCGTCTCTTCATTCTTTCTGGAGTTATTTCTCCACTCTTCTCCAGTTGCATATTGGGCACCTACCAACCTGGGGAGTTCATCTTGCAGTGTCATATCTTTTTGTCTTTTCATACTGTTCATGGGGTTCTCAAGGCAAGAATACTGAAGTGGTTTGCCATTCCCTTCTCCAGTGGACCATGTTTTGTCAGAACTCTCTGCCATGATCCATCCATTTTCTGTGACCCTACATGACATGGCTCATAGTTTCATTGAGCTAGACAAGGCTGTGGTCCATGTGATCAGTTTGATTAGTTTTCTGTGATTGTGGTTTTCATTTTGTCTGCCCTCTGATGGATAGGGATAAGAGGCTTATGGAAGCTTCTTGATGGGAGAGACTGCCTGAGGGGGAAACTGGGTCTTGTTCTGATGAGTGGGGCCATGTTCAGTAAATCTTTCATCTAATTTTCTGTTGATGGGCGGGGCTGTATTCCCTCCCTGTTGCTTGACCTGAGGCCAAACTATGGTGGAGGTAATGAAGATAACAGGGACCTCCTTCAAAAAGTCCTGGGCATGTGCTGCCACACTCAGTGCCCCCGACCCCACAGCAGGCCACCACTGACCCACGCCTCCGCCAGAGACTCCTGGACACTCACAGGCAAACGTGGGGCAGTTTCTCGTGGGGTCACTGCTCCTTTCTCCTGGGTCCTGGTATACACAGGGTTTCATTTGTGCCCTCCAAGAGCCTGTTTCCCCAGTCTTGTGTAAGTCCCGGTGGTTCTGTGGTGGGTTAATGGTGACCTCCTCCAGGAGGGCTTATGCCATACCCAGTCCACTGCACCCAGAGCCCCTGCAGCAGGACACCCGTTCCTCCACAGGAGACACTCAGACACAGTTCCGGCTCAGTCTCTGTGGGTTGGGCATGTGTTTTGTGCCCTTCCAGGTCTGAGCAGCTCAGGCAACCAGGTGCTTGGTGGACGCATTGTCCCAGGTGGGCCATGCATCTTAATCACCTTCCTGGTCCTGGCCGCTCAGTTTCTCCGAAGCACCATGAAAGCACCTTTTCAGGTGTGCCGTATGTCTCCTCTGGAGAGCTGATCTCGGGCTGCAACCCTCCTGGCAGGTGTCAACTATTCACGATCTCGGGAAGACATGGTTAGCAGCTTGGAGCCTGCTTCCAGTTTGGTGAAAGATGCCATCTCTGGGGCTGAGATTGTAGCAGCCCCTTGCCTTCCAGGTCTGGATGTTGTAAGCCCATCTCTCTGCCTCCACATGGGGAGGGGACGGTATGCAGCCAGCTACATTTCCTTTGGTATTGGCTCAATCCTTTGTTCTGTGAGCAGGCCAGGCTTCAGGCTAGGGTGTTAGGTTAGAGCTTTTCTCAAGAAAGTTTTCTTTTCTGCAGTTGAGGTTAGGCATGTATTCTGTGGGGTTTTTGTTTTTTTTCTCCTGCTTGTGTTGCCTTCTGAGATTACAAAACTTCCCATAGACCTGCCTGTAAGAGGGTTTCCTACTGTGTGGAAACTTCTCCTCCTTCACGACTCCCTCCCCAGGTCAGGTCTCCATCCCTAACTTTTTTGTCTCTCTTTTCGTCTTCTATATTTTGTCCTACCTCCTTTCCAAGAGAGTGGGCTGCTTTTCTGGGTGCCTGGTATCCTCCACCAGTGTTCAGAATTTGTTTTGTGGAAGTTGCTCAACATTCAAATCATCTTTTGATGAATTTGTGGGGAAGAAAGTAGTCTCCCCATCCTATTCCTCCTCCATCTTGAAGATCACTTTGACTGTGTGGATCACAACAAACTGGAAAATTCTTAAAGAGATGAGAATATCAGACCACTTGACCTGCCTCCTGAGAAATCCGTATGCAGGTCAAGAAGCAACAGTTAGGACTGGACATGGAACAACAGACTAGTTCCAAACAGGGAAAGGAGTGTGTCAAGGCTCTATATTGTCACCTTGCTTATTTAACTTATATGCAGAGTACATCATGCAAAATGCTGGGCTGGATAAAGCACAAGCTGGAATTAAAATTGCCAGGAGAAATATAAATAACCTCAGATATACAGATGACTCCACCCTTATGGTAGAAAGCAAAGAAGAACTAAAGAGCCTCTTGGTGAAACTGAAAGAGGAGAGTGAAAAAGTTGGCTTAAAGCTCAACATTCAGAAAACTAAGATCATGGCATTTGGTCCCATCACTTCATGGCAAATAGATGAGGAAACAATAGAAACAGTGAGAGACTTTATTTTGGGGGGCTCCAAAATCACTGCAGATGGTGACTACAGCCATGAAATTAAAAGACACTTGTATTCCTTGGAAGAAAAGCTATGAGCAACCTAGACAGCATATTAAAAAGCAGAGAAATTACTTTACCACTGAAGGTCCAGCTAGTCAAAGCTATGGTTTTTCCAGTAGTCATATATGGTGTAAGAGTTGGACTATAAAGAAAGTTGAGTGCCTAAAAGTTGATGCTTTTGAGCTGTGGTGTTGGAGAAGACTCTTGAGAGTCCCTTGGACTACAAGGGGATCCAACCAGTCCATCCTAAAGGAAATCAGTCCTGAATATTCATTGGAAGGACTGATGCTGAAGCTGAAACTCCAATACTTTGGCCATCTGATGTGAAGGATCAACTCATTGGAAAAGACCCTGATGCTGGGAAAGACTGAAGGTGGGAGGAGAAGGGGATAACAGAGGACAAGATGGTTGGATGGCATCACCAATGCAATGGACATGAGTTTGAGTAGGCTCCAGGAGTTGTGATGGACAGGGAACCTGACGTGCTGCAGTCCATGAGGTTGCAAAGAGTTGGACATGACTGAGTGACTGAACTGAACTCAACTGAACTGAGTAAGTCAATAATTAGTCAATTAGTAATAAGCTTCCCTGGTAGCTCAGTTGGTAAAGAATCTGCCTGCAATGCAGGAGACCCTGGCTTGATTCCTGGATCGGGAAGATCTTCTGGGGAAGGGATAGGCTACCCATTCTGGTATTCTTGGGTTTCTCTTGTGGCTCACCTGATAAAGAATCCTCCTGCAATGTGGGAGACCTGGCTTCCATCCCTGAGTTGGATAGATCCCCTGGAGAAGGGAAAGGCTACCCACTCCAGTGTTCTGGCCTAGAGAATTTCATGGACTGTATAGTCCATGGGGTTGAAAATAGTCAAAAACAACTGAGCAACTTTCATTTTCACTTTTCAGTCAACAAGTAAAGTAGGGGAACTTGGCTATTTGTATAGGCAAAGATGAAGTTGGATCCCTACCTGATACATTATGCAAAATCTACTCCATATGAATTAGGACTTAAATATCACAAATAAAAATTAAAACTCTTAGAAAATATAGGTTATAACTTTTTAGTCTTTGAGATATGAAAAAAATTTTTATATGTTTACTGTAAAAAAAAATTTTAATCGATAAATTATGCTGTGCTACATTAGGAAGATCCCCTAGAGTAGGAAATAGCAACCCACTCCCATATTCTTGCCTGGAAAAACCCACAGACAGAGGAGCCTTGTGGGCTACAGTTGCAAAGAATCAGATACAACTGAGCACACACACATTAAAATTAATAATTTTGTTCAGCAAAATAAAACTTTAAGGACTTTTAAGAAAGTGAAAACACAGGCCCCATGCTTGCATGATATATTTATATTACACATAGTGGACAAAAGATTAATATCAAGAAGATATAATATAATATAAATTAGCATCCAAAACAAATACAAATATAGAAAAATGGGAAAAGAAATGTTAGAGTTCTTTACAGAGCAGGAAACATATGATCAATAAATGTGAAGAGCTATTCATTATATCAGAGAGAGAAAAATTAAGACCATAATGAAATACCATTTCACATCCTTTCAATTCACAAAACTTAAAATATCCGAACATTCCAAGTGTTAGAAAGGATCCACGAGATCACTAAATTTTTTCTGATGGGGATAAAAATAAGCACAATCACTTTGAAAAAGTTTGATTTTATAGTCAATTATTGACTTCTCATCTATCTGAAGGCTCAGTAATTCAACTCATTTTGTACACAAGAGAATCTCTTGTGGAGGTTTAATAGAAGTTTCATTCAGAATATTCATAGCAGTCCTCTCTGTGATAGCAAAAACTTGGGAATACCCCAGCAGCCCACTGAAGACTATATAAACAAAATGTGTTTTATTCACATGACAGAACATTGCATTGCAGTTAAAATTAATTAACTACAGTGTCATGCAACAAGCTAAATGAATCGTAGTCATATATTAAGTTAAATTCTAAGTCTCAAATGATTACATGAAGCATGCTCTATTTTAAAAGCTGAAAATAACTTTTTAAAAAAGACATAGTGCTTTAGGAATGATTATAGAGGCAATGAAAATGAGAGCAAGGGGACAATCATAGGAGTCAGAGGAGCGGGGATTCCTCTGGAGGACAGAACGAAAAGTGTGAAGCATGTAGCTGGATGTAGATTATTTTCAAGGTCTTGGTTGTAGTTTTGCATGACAGGCTCATGGATGTTTATCAAATTATTGTTTAGCTTATATATACTAGTGTGACTATGTTAACTGCAACCTCCTAACTTATCCCCCTTTCCCCTTATCACATTATTAAAAACAACTAGCTGAATATATAAATAAACATGGGGCATTCATTGACCATAGAGAAAAGTGTATCAAAGGATAACAAAAGAAAACTGCAATGTTTATATATTGAGTATTCCTAAATACTCAATAGAAACTCTCCTTTATATTACTGTGTGAACAGCCAAGGTTGGAACGGTGCAACAAAAAACAATTACAGATCATTAATCATGTTCCAAAATGATTTCAATTTCTAAGGAATTTTGCCCTAAAAGTTATTCTCCCTGGGTGCATCAGTCCCTCAGTTGCTACACGCACTTCAAAGGATCCCAGTTTATGGCAATTTAAATAATTTATACTCAACAAGTAAAGCAAAGCATGAAAATTAAAGACATCTTAAATCATTTTAAGGTTGCATAAGCATAATAGAATAATCTGAGAAGTAATTACATGATACCATGAGTGTGAATAAAGTCTAGCTCATGAATTAGGTTGCCTGTATCCTTTCTTAGTTCTCTACAAATGAGTCTGCATTTTAGAAATTTAAAGAGAGTTTAAACTAAGACCTCAGTGAAATTCTCTTTAGGGGCAAGCAGGCTGGCTCCTGAGTAGATGTCTGATATATGAAACAAAAAATAAAAAGGCATTTTTCAAGACATTTCTTTTTTCTCTTAGATAGAGGAAACATCCCTGTTTATCAAGTTCATCAGCATCTAAAATGTTGCAGAATGACAATAAAGCTGTCATGGAGAAAATAATCCTAACCAATTTACTTCAGATGAGTCAACCCACTGTGTTATCTTCTCCAAGGGAGTGAAACGGTAACACCACAGGAGCAAACGCAGCAGATTTAGAGGAAGGAGGACTATTATTTCAGTGGTGAAGTGAACCTGCTTAGCAGGGTCAGCGAGCAATTGAGAGCCTCCCTTTATCACAGTATACTGATAAAAGATAAGTTTAAACTGCCTTTCAAATTAGCAAACCACATATAATATGTTAAGTTTGCATTTGGTGGAAAATGCTCAGAGATCCACCTTGGGTATGAGACACAAATTTAATAGCTTTAAACCACTCTGTATGGATAGAAAGAGTAACTTCCTAAGTTTCTGCAGGGAAAAAAATAAAACCAAAGAATCACAGTCTGATACCTGTGGCTGTAACCTGATGTCATTGACAATGAAGAGTCCGAAGAGTAAATAGGATGATTTGAGTCAAGACCAACCACCCAAATATATTCCTATAGTGCTTGATTCACCTCGGGCTGCCATCACAAATTGCCACAGATTCAGTGACATGAAACAACAGAAATATATTCTCTCACAATCCTGGAAACCATTAAATACTGGATCAAGATGTTAGCCCATGGTTATTCCTGCTGGAGACTCTGAAGAAGAATCTGCTCCATGTTTCTCTCCTAGATTCTGATAATTGCTGATGATCCTTGGTGTGCCTTGGCTGGTAAACTCCTCTTTCCATGCTCTCTCCACTTTTTAATGGAGTTTTCCCCTGGATTTCATCACATAATGTTCGCCTAATGTGTCTGTCTCTGGGTCTCTTCTCTTTTTACAAGATATCAGGTATACTAGATGAGGGTCCACCCTAATCAAGCAGGATCTCATCTTAACATGATTACTTCCACAAAGATACTATTTCCAAATAAGGTTACGTTCATGGGCCCTGGATGTTGGCTCTTTAATATATTTGAGGTGGGGGGAATTCAACCCACAACACTAATCAGTGGGAAAGTTTCAGGAGAAAGAGAGAGAATTATGGTCATAAAAAATAAAATTTCCTTCCCTGCCCTTTTATTCTGAGAACATCATTTGATTAAACATTCTGGGAATTAATAAGTTTCCAACAGCAAAGACCAGTAACACATTCATATGTCTCATAGGCTAAGGTAACACTATTGAGTGAAATAGACTGCTTAATATGAGTTGATTTATTCACTTTATTCATTAAAAAAAAAAACAGCCTTAATAGAAAATTTAATCCCTACCTTCTTTTTCAAATCACCATGTACCTTTTCCATATATATTTTCCATGCAATTTTCATAATTCTCATTATGGTTTGTTTTACATAGGCATCTTGCATTGAACCTTTGACAGAGACACTTCACTGGAAATGTAGAAATACTTCTAATTTCCACAAAGATATATGTTTTGTCTCAATTTTCTTGAAACACACACTTAGTCTAGCATATATCCTCTAACTTTTGATAGAATTATAGGCAGAAAATCATTTCCCTACTCTAAGACAAACTATAGTAAAAGCATAATGACATGCAGTGGCTGACACACAACTTCAGTGATGGGTGTCAGTAGGGAAGAATGGGGTTTGCCACACCTGTCCAAAAAAGGAAGAAGCTACTTAACTTCAACCAGTTAGCACCAGAAGAGCAGGCATGGACAGTCCTGAATGCAGGATGTCCAGATAAGACATTTTAAGAGAAACTGGAAATCCAGTTCTGGTTTTTCAAGAGAAACCACAAAACCACATTTTTATGAAAAATCTCCAGATTTTTTATTTATTTTTTATTTTTTTTATTTTATTTTTTTTTAAATTTTATTTTATTTTTAAATTTTACATAATTGTATTAGTTTTGCCAAATATCAAAATGAATCCGCCACAGGTATACATGTGTTCCCCATCCTGAACCCTCCTCCCTCCTCCCTCCCCATACCATCCCTCTGGGTCGTCCCAGTGCAGTAGCCCCAAGCATCCAGTATCGTGCATCGAACCTGGACTGGCAACTTGTTTCTTACATGATATTTTACATGTTTCAATGTCATTCTCCCAAATCTTCCCACCTTCTCCCTCTCCCACAGAGTCCATAAGACTGTTCTATACACCAGTGTCTCTTTTGCTGTCTCGTACACAGGGTTATTGTTACCATCTTTCTAAATTCCATATATATGTGTTAGTATACTGTATTTATGTTTTTCCTTCTGGCTTACTTCACTCTGTATAATAGGCTCCAGATTTTTTAAAAACATAAAAATATTATTTTATGAAAGCCAAATAAAACACAACTGTGAATTACATTCAGTTATAGACCACATGGACTGCAAGGAGATCAAACCAGTTAGTCCTGTATGTTAGTTCCTCAATTGTGTCTGACTCTGCAACCCCATGGATTGTAGTGCACCAGGCTCCTCTGTCCATGAAATTCTCCAGCCAAGAATACTGGAGTGGGTTGCCATGTTCTCCACAGGATCTTCCCAACCCAGGGATAGAACCCAGGTCTCCTGTATTACAGGCAGATGCTTTACCATTTGAGCTACTAGGGAAGCCCAGTCCTAAAAGAAATCAACATATCAACCTTTAATATTCATTAAAGGACTGATGCTAAAGCTGAAGTTCCAATGCTTTGGCCACCTGATGCAAAGAGTTGACTCGTTGGAAAAGACCCTGATGCTGGGAAAGATGGAAGGCAAAAGGAGGAGGGGGAAGGGAGGTGGCAGAGGATGAGATAGTTAGATAGCATCACTGACTCAATAGACATTAATTTGAGCAAACTCTGGGAGTTACTGAAGGACAGGGGAGTCAGGTGTGCTGCAGTCCATAGGACCACACAGAGTCGGACACGACTTCGCGGCTGAAGAAATAGGCTACTACTTGTATCCTTGAGACCACCAGGACAGCCATTTGAATGAATAGTTTTCCCTTTCGAAAGACTGACTTCCCTGTCTCCTTTCCCATTTCACCACTTCCTGTCACTGCCTCTTCCTCTTTCTCCTTATCCTCTCTTTCTCCCTCCATGACTATGTTCTGGCTCTCAAAATATGCTCTCTTCAAACAGAATTTGAAAAACTGAACCTAAGTAATCAGCTACTAAAATTAAACTATTGTTGCCTAATTTGTAGAAGAAAAATTAATCTATGAATAGAAGAATCTTGATTTTAAAGTTTTCTTCCACAAACCAGCCCATGTGTTTTACCACTGACAGGAGACTTGATTATGTACAGTTTGACAGCTTTAGCTCTCTGCAACCCATCTTTATTGGATGTTATTTTCCATTGCATACATGAAATTAGACACTTTTTTTTTGCTAATATACAGATTTTTTGATAGACATTCATCATTCTCATTAGCTACACAATAAGAAAATCTTTCTTCTTTTATCTTCTGAAATCTCAATTTCACAAAACAAAGGAAAACGGTTCTCTTACTAGAAAGTTCAAAGAATGACTCAAGTGCCCCAGAATAAGTTGAAAATGCCAAATGCTCATGCTTCACTATCAGATGCACCAGCTAGAATTTTGATACCCAAGTTAGGACCAAAAAGTAGCAAGATCTGTCCACAATCCTTTCTGGTGAGAGTGCTAGACAAATTGACCAACTTATAGAAATCCACCTTGACAGGCAGCAGGGGAAGTAATGGTTCTAGCTATAATGAATGATATTCAGCATTTGAGAACTGGTGGTGTCAGCTTGAACATCTATACCCAGGAGCAATGTTCAGTGGCAGTCCCCAGAAGGTCTTCATGTCCCTTGGCATAACATAGGCACTGCTGCTGGCCGTGAAATCTCTAAGCTCAATTTTCCACATATCCAGAAGATTATGGATGATGTTGGGAAAGACTGAAGGCAGGCGGAAAAGGGGATGACAGAGGATGAGATGGTTAGATGGCATCACCGACTCAATGGACATGAGTTTGGGTAAACTCTGGGAGTTGGTGATGGACAGGGAGGCCTGACGTGCTGCGATTCATGGGGTTGCAAAGAGTCGGACACGACTGAGTGACTGAACTGAAACTGAAAACTGAATTTCAAGTAACCAGATAATTTCTGTTGCTTGTAACCAAGTTGCTTGATTTATATAAAAATTAAATGGTAACAGTTATAGTATTTGTCTCATGATGCCTAAGAATTTTGCCTGATGAATAGCTTCCAGAACCACTGTTGTAGAGATGGAAGCAAAGCATAGTGGTTATTATTATGGACTTCACCTTAAACCCTGGCTCTGCTAACTCTTTGAGCTTCAGTTTTCTCATATGTAAAAAAAGGAGTGCGTGCAGTAATAATGAACAATTATGAAATTTTTGTGAGGATTAATTAGGCGCTTGAACACAATGAACATTCAATAAATGTTGCCTATAGACATTATTTTCTCCTGAGCTATGCCACACAATTAGATGGAATTAGCCATTCCATCTGGATGGATGATAAAGACATAGAGCCAGAGAGGAATTACAAGGTCTTGAAGCTGGAGTACTTAGGGTTTCAATCTCTTTTGAAAGCAGTCCGCTGATACAGGAGTTGGATTACTCCAAAGTCTAAAAGCTTAAGAGAAAAACTGCAAATGATATCTGTTGCTTTAATGCTTCCCTCCAAATTCTAAAAATAAAAATCCTAGGAAGTCTCACCATTTTCATTCCTACAGTTTTTCCTCAAGTCTGGTATTCTCACAAGGCTCTTGGGATCTTTCAGAGAATACAATTGGAGATCTCTGCCAGTGGAGCTTATAGTATAGAACAAAATATATAAATAAATTAATGATAAAGTAGTAGGAAGGTAATTCATATGGTATTTGCACTGTAGTAAGTATTAGGGGATATAATTGAGCAAGATAAGGGAAAATCTAAAGTGTCTGGAGTCAGAAGTTATAGCAAGTTACAATTTTAGAAGAGGTTGATATTTGAGTAGAGTTAAGGAAATCAAGAAATTACCTGTGTGTGAATAGCTCTGGAAAGAGCTTTCCAGGAAGAGGGAACAGCCACTGCAAAGACGCTAAGAAAGTTACATGCCTAGTCTTTTGAAAGAAGAGCAAGGAGTTTTAGATGGAGCAGAGTCAGTAGGGGAAATTCACTGGATGAGATCACAGAGACAACTAGGGATTATTTTGTGGAGGCCTTTGTAGTTATTACAATGATTTTGACTTCTTCTGAGTGAGATGAAAAGCCACTGGAGAATTTTGAAGAGAACCAACCTCATACAGTTTATGTTCTAATAGCATCATTCTAGCTACAATGTTGACAATAAACTATAAACAGAGATAAGGCAAAGACAGAAAGAGGGAGACCTGTGAGGCAACCACTTCAGGAATCCAGCAGAGCAATGACAATGTCTTATCCCAAGATGGTACTAGTATACATGGTAAGAACTGGTCATACTCTATTTACAGTTTGAAGGTAGAATCAGTAAGAGTTCTGGATACTGATGTTTAGCTCTTCCCTGTGTCTTGTCAATCCCACTTATGTATTTTGTCTTATCTCACACCAATGGCCATCTCTCCCGCTACATTGATGTGAGAGGTTCACTTCAGACATTATCATCCTACTTTCCTGGATTATCTTCCATGGCCCTTCACATATCTTACAATATAAACTCCTTAATATAACTCTCAAGACCTTTTATGAACTGGCACCTGTCCATGCACAGACTTTACCTACCTCTATCCCTGCAAGAGCGCAGTTGACTTCAGCCAAAGGATACTGAATGACGTGCCCTGTACTCATATTGCTACTTCACATGTCTGTGCCATCAGACCTACATTCCTCTTCCCATAACGTCTCTCTCCAGCACTTCATCTTGGTGACTTTTACTAGAGATCACTTAATCCAATGTTTAATGAAGAAAAGTGATTTCAGGGAAGGAAAAAAAATGTCAACAGCCAACTACAGAATATTGACCACATTTATGAAAAGCTGGGAGCATAATTAGATTTCTAAGTTCATTGGATATGATTAAAAGAGATGAAGATTTCGTATGTGCAGAAGTTTCAGTTAACTACACATCAGCAAAAGCATTACAGCAGAAGGAAATTCAGAAAAAAACACTCTTTTTGTGTGTTAAAGTACACTCTTCATATCATTTAGTCAAGGAGTGACCTTAAGCATTCTCAAAGGACCCTTTCCATTGGAAAAAAGTAGACTCTCTACCCATAACCTGCATCCAAGAGAATTTGAGGAAATGATCTGATATAAAAGTAAGTAGGGGAGTGATATAACCTGCTTACGTTTTTAAGATTATACGGGTTCCGTTGTATAGGATGGCAAGGAAGCAAAATTTGAGACAAGGACACCACTTAGGAAGCTATTGCAGTAGTGGTTCATGCATGAAATTGTGAGACCTTAGACTAGGATTGTGGCTCTGAAGATGGTGAGCAGCAGCTAGATTCAAGATGAATGTCAAAAATAGGGTAGGTATAGCCCACTTGTGAAGGCTTATTCATGCTCAGATATAACAGCATGAGAGGAATCAAGAGTAACAGTCGGCTTTTGCTTGAAGCAATGATGTCAGGACAGTGGTTTGTACAGTGCTGCACATGATGTTGGAAGGTCTCTGTGAAGTCAGACACACACTGATATACCTGAATGTGAGTGACCAACATCTCCCTTTCTGCCAACCCTTTGGACAGCTCCATCACCTGGCTAGAATCAGTGCCTGTTACCTGTGGCTATGACATTTAAGAGTAAGATGCCAGATTAGCCATCTTCTCAACCTTGGAAACTTGTCCTGTAAGTTCCCACCATGAGTGTTTACTGGGAATGTCTCTTCAAATGTGCCCAGACACTATCTGCACCAGGCTGGTTTATAATCTAACACAGAAAGAACATTAAAACAAGAAAGAATTCTAGTGTTCAGAACACCAAACCATCTACAAATGTTCTCCAAACTTACCTAATTATCATAATAACTTGCTAACAATGCAGATCCCAGGACTCACCCTGGATCCATTAGGTCAGAATTTCCCAGAAAGGCAACTGTAAACTCATTATTTTTCTTTTTTAACAAGTTCCCCCAAGTTAGACCAATGAGGAGCTCAGTTTGGGAAACACTGGTCAACACCCAAACCTTCATTACAAGAGGAAATGAAAAGCCCCAAGGAGTTAAGTAATTTCAAAAAGAAACAGTTCCCCTCCTGCAACTGAGAGTTTTACTTTTTTGCTTTCTTCTTTTAACTTTCCTCACTCCCTGTGCAATATATAGAAGTTACACGTTTTTGATCAATTTCGGAGAGGACTTGCTAACACTTCCTAATCATGTCTCCCAGGAGAAGTGACTGGAAACCTGAAATGGTCTCGGGAACTGCTCTATCCTTTCCTCATAAAAAGCTCACCTTGAAACAGAGGCAGACAGTCTCTACTCTAGGAAAATTATTTCTTCTTAATTGGAACCATCTAGAGAGATTTGGACCCATAAAGTCTCTCTGCCAAGTCTAAAAAAAAAGAAAGCTGTCCCTTTGTCCTTATTATTTTCGAGATGATACATGTGATCTAACGGTTTTTGCACACCATGAGGCTCTCGTGGACATCAATAGGCATTATGCATGTAAAAGGGCAGCAGGAGTAGCTCATTATCTCCAGCCCAAGCAGAGAGAAATGCAATAATCATCGTTCTCTGCTTCTCTTCAAGCTTTTAACTGGCAATGGAAACGTAAGTAACCTTAGTGCCTTGGGTTAGGTTTAGTAACACCTTTTTCAGTTGCCAGATGGGATTCAATACCTGCTTGAAGAGCACAGAGGACTCAGTGAAGGAGTCATGGAATAGTAGGAACTATTCTTGTCTCCAAAATGGAACAATTTGATTTGACTGAGAAGAACAGTGAAACCCCCAATAATACTTTCCAATACGCCCAAACTCTTAAGTAAATGAGGACTCTGCGTGTCCATCAAAGTTTAAAGTTATCTACATCAAAAATAAAAGTTGACTGGAGAAAATGCCAAAACCGACTTCAAAAACATTAAGTCAAATCACTTTGCTTATCGAGTCTTCTGTTCTTTTTCTGGTCTAGACATTGCTGTTGAATTGATAGAGCTTTATATCATACGAAGCCAGTTAGGTCTCAATTACCTGTTCCAATGAGAGAAGCCTGGCACAGATCATTTAAAATAGAAAAGGCACATCTCTGGATCAAAGCCTTGGCTTTTCTTCCCTCTGAGAAGCAATATTATCCTCACTTTTAGTCTTTCTCTTTTCCTGTTTACATTCTGAAGCTTCCAGGAGAAGAGAGTCATTCATTCATCACTTCCTTTGCTGAAGCAAAAATTATAAGAAAAAACACTATTTTTTTCCTAATAATGATGGTTTCCTCCTCTCCACTTGTGTAGGCTCTCAAACTGCCTACTCTGTTGTATCTCACTCTTTTCCCAAAGGAAAAAATCCTTTTAAGATTCTTTTGGTCAGCATCCTTTCAGAAAGGTGATCTTTTAATTGAGAACTGGATTTCAGGATTAAGATTTGCCCTGAATATCTGTCAATACTGCTTCAGTCACCCAACCATTAATATCAGCGGTACTCCTTTCAAGCCAAGCTAATTTAGGCCAGTCATGCCATCAAGCATGATAAACAACAAAATCGATATTATGAAAATTGAGATGACAAAGATCTCAATTTCTCTAAGTAATTCATTGAGAACAGAGCTTTACTTTTGTCTTTGCATTCTAAGCTACAGTAAATATTCTGTTCTTTTTTCTTGCTGCCAATAAAAAACCTGTTTTTTTGTTTTAGTTTTTGAAATACATTTTGGCCACAGCCTTTTCAAATGCAGTGAAACATAGAAGGAGGCCGGCCTGATCCTTGCTCTCCTAGGGCTATTTCCAGAGCATTGATTTATCCTTGAATCACCATGTTCCCTGGGGTCTTTCTGCTGGAGACCAGGCCACTCAACTTCACACCCACTCCATGTACTCAGAGCTGATACCTCTCACTCCCTGCTGTAAATACACATGTGCACATCCCTAACACAAAACTGCATACCTAGGTATGAAGAAAGAGCTAAAAGCCAAGTATCCTGCCTTCTCAGGTGGTAATGGGTGAGAAAAAAAGCCAAGAAGGAATGTAAGTATTCTTTTCATGCTTCAGGCTGTGTCACAAGCCTATTATTGTTATCAAATCACTTTTCTTTCTATAAAACCACCCTGGCCCCTGAGCTAGATGATTCCTTAAGAGGAAGGACTGTGATTGATACTTCTTTGCATGACTCTCAGCTCAATGCCAATCACACAGTAATGGTCAAGAAATTCTTATTAATGGGCAGAAAATGTGATAGGTTTTTTAAATCATATAATTTAAACCCTTATTTTAAAAATAGTAAAATGTTTTCAGAAAAATGAAATGTAATCTCTAAAGTCACATGTATAACCAACAGGAGCTTAAGGTAGGACTAGAATCCAGGAATTGAATCCATGAACATCCAGGCTTTTTGTGTTTCAAGAGCATGGTCAAATAGATCCTCAGAATGATTCAGATATAAGAGATGCGGAGTTCCACACTTCCAGCCACTCAACTAAGGTGTCCTGTCAGAGAAGCAGGCCAGAAATTCAATTTGATAGGGATGAATTGGGCACCTTCTACATACAAAACTCAGTGTCAGGCATTTGGAAGAAAATACAGTAAAGTATATTGGTTTATTTATACTTCACAAAAACTATGACCCAATTGTCTTTATATAGATCACATACTTAATGAGTATAAATGTGTAGTAAACAAGTACATCTTGAATGATTTTTATGAAAAATAATGTAGTTACTCAAAGGACAGAGTATTTTTATTCATTCACTCATGTATTCACTTATTCAAAAATCCATGTTGAGAATCAAACATTTTCCAGGCCATCTCTCAGACAATTTGAATACAAAAATGAATAATTCCCAGCCATTATTCTTTGTGACTTTACATACCAAAAGAAAAGTAAGGACAACAGAGTGAGAAAAATGTTATGGCAGCAACTCTGCTCTGTAACAGACCATTGGAATGGAGATGGTAGTTCATGAGAAAGAAGAAGTCAGTTCATAAAGTATTTAACTTGGAAGACACTCATTGAGCAGTTAAAGGTGAGATATGTTCCAGATGGAAGGGAAAGATTAAGACACGAAGACTTGGCACCACCTTGATGAAGTCTGTGGAAGAAGAAAGGGATGAAGTCAGGGAAAACAACAGGAAAGAATGGGGAGAAAAAGAACAGATCAAAATCTTTAGGAATTGATAAAGATTTTGGATTTTATTCTGTGAGCAGTAGAAGCCAATGAAAGTTTTCCAGCAAAGAAAGAATTTGATCAGATTTGAGGTGAATTGGGGAGATATGCCCAACAAAACATAGACAGCTAAACGATGCTTGAAGTTTTGAATTAGAAACAACTGACTTTTGAATACACAGTAGAGCTTTGATAAGGAAGCAGGAAGGAGGTAAAGAATTTGATAACAAGTTAGATTTTGGACTTTGTGCTAGGCAGAAGAAGGACTCTCCACAATGTCTCTGCTTTAATCTCCATAACCTGTGAACACATTACCTAACATGGCAAAAAAGATTTTGCAGATATTAATAAAGTTATGAACCTTAAAGGCACAGATACTTTCCTAGCTTCCCAGCTATGGTCAGAGAGAAGTGAAATGAAAGAAGGGAAAGATTCAAAGTGTAAGAGGGATACAACTCTCCATCTCTGGCTTTAAATATGGAGAAAAGGGGCCAGGAGTTATGGAATATGGATGGCCTCTAGAAATGGGGAATGGGCCTCAGCTGATAGCCAACAAAGAAGGAGAGATCTCAGCCCTATAAAAACAAGGACCTAAATGATGTCCAAAAGCACAAATAAGCAAGGAAACAGATCCTCTTCTAAAAGCTTCAGAAAGAAACATAGTCTTACTGACATCTTGCCTTTAGTTTGGTGAGATCTGGTGAGACCTATATCAAACTTCTAACCTAAAGAACTACGACATAATAAATTTAAGTTGTTGAACCCACCAAGTTTGTGGTAATCTATTGTGGCAGCAGTAGAAAACTAATACAGATTTGAAGACAAAAAAAAAAGAGTCTAAAGAATTCCCAGAGAGGGAAAAGAAGAAGAATCTTCCAGAGATTTTGTAAAGGAAGAATTGGAAAGGTAAAGAGAAATCAGAGGAAATAATAGAACCAAAAGAGGAAAGAACTCTGAGAAGGAATGATCCAAACTGCTAACTGCAAGATGTCAAATAATATTGGACTGGTAGCCTTTGCCAAAGACAGTCTTCAAATCTGTGAAAAGACTCTTTGAAGGATTAAACTAAAAGCTAGAAACAAAGCCTGTGCCTGGTGGACTGGCATCCCATAAATGAGTTGGTAATTTGCAAGAGATGATTTGACTCTAATTTGAATCAAGAGAGGAAAAGTCCACAGAACCAGTAAAGGCATGAAATGTGGTTTCTGTCTTCCTTTTGGCTTTATGTTTCATGAACATACACCCTAATAGGTTAAACCAGTTAGTTTTAAAGCACTTAAAGTATTATTTGAAAGCTAAAAAGGATAGTGATTTTCTCTATTCCTTGGGGTTCCAATGGCATGAAGTGCAGCTGCCAAAGAGCTAAAAAAACTCTAGTTGATCACCCTATTCTCCCACACGCTTTCAAACTTCTGAATGACTTTAATTTAAATACAGCTCTTTACACCTATACCAACCAGGCCTATCTTACTCAACTTCATATCTCCAGCACCTAATCAATGGTGGGAACGTAGTATATCTGGAAGATTTCTTTCCTGACAGCATTGGTGAATAAAAAAGCCTCATAATAAGTTGGTGAAGTCATAATAATATCCAAAACACGAATTATCACATGACTTTCAAAGACTCCCATTACCATGCATAATATTCATTATATCTGAACCTAGTTCTATTAAAACCCATACAAAACAAAGTTAACAGTAGCATAGAGATAATATTCAAAGTATTACATGTTCCCACATACCTCACGGAGCTTTGTTCCAGAGAATAATTGCTCCCAGGAAGTACCTTATCCTAACAAGGCTGGTTTGGCACACAATTGTGATGTATGTCCTTGACTAAATTCAAATTCACAGAACACAATACATATTTTATTTTCTGAAATAACAGAGCATTGTCTTGCCCCAAGCATTCCTGGGAATACTTGGGTGTTATTTGAAAATCACTTTGAGATTCTCTGGGCAGCTTTTTTTAATATTTCCCCAAGTAGGTCTTCAGTTCTCTTTGCCCACATTATCCTTAGCTGCCTTCTCTCTTTAAAGCTTGCCTCAGCTAGAGCCTCCAGGGCTCTCTCACAGCCCACCTCCACAAGAGCCTAAACTCGTCAACTTACTTATATGGAATTTAGAGACTGCTGGGGGATTTAGAGACTATTCAGTCCCACCAAGAAGAAGAGAAAATGGAATCAAAGGAACTGAGGTGAGATGTTCAGGAGATAAGGCTTATTAATGGCAAAGCCAGGCTGCAATCCTTGTTTATTGACTCAAAGGTGAATGTTCTTCCCACAACATACAGAAAAATGCCCATTCTTTCTTGTAGGATTCAATCAACTTAGACAAAGTTTATATTCCTTGCCCCCTTTGCAGAATGATTCTTCTGGTTCTTTCTCAAAGTATTAGGCTGATTAATACTGTCCAATGCAACCCACTCCAGTATTCTTGCCTGGAAAATCCCACGGATGGAGGAGCCTGGTAGGCTGCGGTCCATGGGGTCGCTAAGAGCCGGACATGACAGAGTGACTTCACTTTGACTTTTCACTTTCATGCATTGGAGAAGGAAATGGCAACCCACTCCAGTGTTCTTGCCTGGAGAATCCCAGGGATGGGGGAGCCTGGTGGGCTGCCATCTATGGGGTCTCACAGAGTCGGACACGACTGAAGAGACTTAGCAGCAGCAGCAGCAGGAAGGCTCCAATAGTAAAGAATCCATATGCAATCTGGGAGACCTGGATTCTATCCCTGAGTTGGGAAGATCCTCTAGAAGAGGGCAAAGCCACCCACTCCAGTATTCTTGCCTGGAGAATCCCCATGGACAGAGGAGGCTGACAGGCTATAGTCCATGGGGTCACAGAGTCGGACACAACTGAGTGACTAAGCACACAATGTGTAGATTGTTAAACCAATCATAAAACCCCATGGAAATCAATCCATGATATCCTCAGTTGTGGACTTGTAACATCTTTTGGAATTCATGTTATTTCCCTCTCCAACTCACTTCTTTCTACTCAATTAAATTACATCATTTAGTCTATTTATCCATTCTTTTATTCATTCATTATTTATTTCTATTTATTCATGCATTCAATATTTTATACTTACAAACATTTATGTATCATTTAATATTATGACAATCTATTCCTAAGCACTAAAAATACAGAGATGAAAACAGAAATGCATGTGTGTGTGTGTGTGTGAGTGTGTGTGTGTGTTTGCTTGCTTGATGCGAAAGGTCACCAAGAGATTTGGTTTTATCCTCTTTATGTGTTATGCTTTTACTAGTGATATGGACAAGTTTATAGGCCCATGCAAATGGGAAAGGGGAAGGAGATTTCAAAATAGGAAAATCTGAACAAGAATTTTACCCCCCAAAATAGCTTTTATTTCTTCAGTGCAAGTGATTTACAAATAGCTTAATTTGTGACTGTCAGGTATATTCTGTTATTTCTTTGTAGTGATAAGAGTTTCCTTGGAGACTGGCAAAATCCAGGCTGGGAAACAGATTTTTAGACAGATAAAAAGCCATCTTCTATTTCAAGCATAGCATTTGGTCTCCTCCTTGTACTATATATGTGCTCAGTCACGTCTGACTCTTTGTGACCCCATGGACTGTAGCCTGCCAGACTTCCCTGTCCATGGGATTATCCAGGCAAGAATACTGCAGTAGATTGTCATTTCATCTTCTAGGGGCTCTTCCTGACCCAGGAATCAAACCCATGTCTCCTGCATCTCCTGAATTGACAGGTGGATTCTTTACTACTGAGAAATCTGGGAAGCACTTCTTCTACTAGATAACTACTTAAACATAAGAAAGATTTGATAGATAGATGATAAATAGATACATACATTCTTTCAGGGATTTCTGGCCCAAGATTTAGATGGATGCCTTTCCCTTTGCCACGCTCCAGTTAATCAACTGATTCTTTTTATATTTAGAACATGAAAGATTCCTACAGTTTCCATGATTCCCCAGATTCCAAGATTCCTCAAATGTCCCTTCAGGTGAACGTGCTCTGAGGAGCCTGAGCAGCTGACAGCCCCCATCTGCCACATGCCAGAGCAATTATGTCTAGACCAGGTTCCCCTGGGGGCTGCTCTCTCTTATTAACTGAGCACAGCAGGGGATGAGAGCTGGACAGTTTCTGCCCAACACAGCTTCTCTGCTGGGCAACGTCTGCTCTGAGACTCTTGTCACCCTGGCCAAGACTCTCAGAGCTGCATGGAAATCTGAAACTCCTTCTTCCTAACTATTTACCCTTCCTTCTCTTCTTTCATAAAAGTCATTCAGGCACTGTGGGTGAGAGTCCCTTATGCCTGTTCCCAGTCTCAGAGGCAGAACTCAAGGAGATAAATATTAGTCAAGGGATGTTTTATACTTCTTTTATGGCTTCTAAGAGCTCTCTTGATAAGTTTTCTTTTTAATTTCAAAATTCTATGCTACAAAAAAATCCTCATCCATATTCTACCCATTTTAGGAAAGAAGAGAAAACGGTCTACAGGCAAGCCTTGTGGGTATGCCATGATTACTGCTTCCTAAGAAAGGAGGTGTTTGGATAATGGACCATGATTGTATTGAGTCACAGGTTTTCTTGAACTGAGGGGCAGGGAGGGGTCTTGAAGCCAGGATTTTTCTGTTGTGTAACAGAAATGTTGCAAAGGAGCAAAGCTAACTAATTCATCTAAATAAAGAATGAGATGTGAGTTCAAAAGCCTGTTGGTGTTTCTGTTTCTTCCCTCTGTCATAATTATATAAACCATCTTTTGTAATGAAATTGCCAAGGTCTTTCAGGAGTCAGGAAACACTTGTGATGTTCTAGGGGACAGACTATGGCCTGAATCATGCTCTCCCAAAATTCGCATGTTAACAACTTAACCCACCATATGACTATATTGGGAATTGAATCTTTAAAGAAGTGATTAAGATTCAATGAAATCTTAAGAGTGGGACTTTAATCTGATAGGACTGGTGCCCTTTTATATTAATTAATTAATTTTTTCGATCTTGCAGCATGTGAGACAGTAGTTCCCCAACCAAGGATTGAACCTGAACCCCCTTCACTGAAAGCACAGAGTCTTTACATCTGGACTACCAGGGAAGTCCCAGTGCCCTTATAAGAAGAGGTAAAAACACCAGACCTCTTGAGCTCTCTTTATCATGTGAGGACACAGTAGGAAGGTAGCCATCTACAAGCCAAAAGCAGATGCTTCAGACGGAAACCTACCTTGCTGATACTTTAATCTTAGACTTTCCAACTTCCACAATTATGTGAAATAAATTTCTGCCGTTAAGCTATCCAGTCCAATTTTAAGATAACTAATACAGGCATTAGGACAATTATCGTATGTATTTTTCCAAATATTGTCATAGGGTAGGTGGCCAAGAGTCTCCTAATACAGTGACATACAAAGATACCTTTTAAGGAAAAAACCATTAATTTTCTCCTTTGGTTAATTTCCTATTAGATAACTTTTACTGCTTTTATATATTAGTTAAAATATATAACTCAGTACCATTTATTCTTTGATTAATTCAGAAACATCTGCAAAGTTCTGCTAGGACCCAAATAGTATCTCAAAAGAAAAATATTATAAAAAGAGTTAAACTTTCACAATCAAGGCTACGGTTGGTACAAAAGTGTATGTGTGTTGGCGTGGGGCAGTAACATGTAATAGACAAGAGACAGAGATATATAGATAGAAAAAAAAAGGATGCCTTTAAAAATTCCACTAATTGCTGTTTGTTTTCCTTTTAATAGAAAAATGTTGGAAAATAACAAAGAATAAAAAGTTAACGGGAAGCCCCCTTTCTAACAGACATTTTTCTCTTACAATCAGTTAAAACAGTGATTTTATCTCTAGTAAAGCAAGGTCATGTTTTGTTTGTTCTCTGCAGTAAGTTTAGATGGAGTTCCTTAGAAAACTGAGAATGGGAAGGCTGAATGACAGTTGCAAAGTCAACTGTTGGAAAGTCAGGCAAGATACACTAAATGAAGAGTGGTGATCAGATTCCCCTCACAGACTCGAATAAGCACAGACCCTAGGACTGCTTTTTTTAGACCATGCTCCTCAGGATCCCTGGATTTCCTAGAGATATATCACGGGACTCCTGGAGTGGGATGGGGACCCTAATCAATTGATACCTAATGTTCCCTTCCTCAGCCCCTCTCTATTTCATAAAAATGTTTTAAAACCAAGCATGGTAGGTGCCTCCCCAAAAATGTTCAACTCCTGGTCTCCACATTGTGTGAATATATTGCCTCACATAGCAAAAAGGACTTTGCTGATTGAGTACTGATTCTGAGACAAAAAGATCATCTTGGGTAACACAATCACAAAGATCCTTATAAGAAAAAAGGGAAGTAGGAAAGAGTCAGAGAAGGAGATGTGACAGCAGAAGCAGAGAGCCAAGTGATGGAAGGGAGCATGAGCCAAGGAATGTGGGCAAAAGCCAGGAACCAGATCTCCACGAGGGCTTCCCTGGTGGCTCAGTAGTGAAGCATCTGCCTGCAATGCAGGAGACCTGTTTTCAATCCCTGGGTCAGGAGGATCTCCTGGAAAAGGGAATGGCTACTCATTCCAGTATTCTTGCCTGGAGAATTCCGTGGACAGAGGAGACTGGCAGGCTATAGTCCATGGGGTTTGAAAGAGTTGGACACAACTGAGTGACTAACATTTTCACTTTCTTTCAAATCTCCTCTAGAGCCTCCAGGAGGAATGGAGCCCTGTTGACACCTTGATGTTAGTCCAGTGAAACCCATTCTGCATTTCTGATGTCCACTCTGGACTTCTGACTCTCCCAGTTATAAGGTAATAAGCATGTATTAAGTCACTCAATTTGTAGTAATTCACTACAGCAGCAGTAATAAACTAACACACTGATGAAATACAACAAATATTTCTCTAACTTTAATATATATAAGCTTCATCTAGTATTTTTATAAAATATTAATTTCCAGACTCCATTCCCCAGAATTCTGATGTAAGTTGTCTTCTGGTTAGTCTGAGAACATGCATTTTTAAGGAATCCTTCTCCCTCCACACATGATTCTGATTCCAGGTTTTCAACACTGAATGAAACCAGATTCACCATAAACAATCTCATAAGATACAGGAAACCATGATACTAGCTAGAATAGTGTTGCCACAAATATCCCATCCACCCTCTAGTACTTTCAGCAAACATTCCAAAGAAAGATGCATCAGACACTGAACTCTGCCTGTGTTTCACAGCAAGCTTCCAGTGTAAGCTTCCATCTTACAACCGTTCGTTGTGACAGTACATTGCAATGGAAGAGTTATTATTTACTTCACCAAAGAAATAATAAGTATAAGGAAAAATAATTTAAAAGATCTTGGTCTTACAATCAGTAGAGATTGATCACACACTCTTCTGAGTCCCTGTCTAGATGTATAGCACTGGACTTCTCATCTTTGAACCTCGGTTTCCCCACATGTAAGGTGAGAGTTTTTAACAATCTCATAAGTACTTCCAGCAAGAATGTCCTCTAACTTATGGTCCACTTGAGTCTACTTGAAAGCAAGCAAAAGACACCAGCAAATTCCACTTTTTTTTCCTTTTGTCTCTAATCAACTTTGCTTCCTAAGGACATTCAAGAATGTATGGAATGTATGGAAAAGGGTTTCTTTTCCACTTTCAGGTGTCTACATTCTTAGGAAAATTATATCCCTTCAAGGGGAAACATATGTACACCCAGAATATGCCTAGTTTCAATGACTATTTCTTTACAGGCACACTTTCCCTCCAAAGAAGGTCATGACATATGGAGGGCGTGCCTGTTCACCTGGCAGACCTACCATCTTCAATTACTCTGAGACTCATGCAGCATCCTATTAATCATCTGGTTCCTTTGTTTCACTACTTCTTTCTCCCACTAGACTCATCCTTATCAGTCCTTTGGTTTGGCGTAATTCCTAGAACAAGGTAAGTAACTACCTTTCTCCACTCTGAACTGCTTAAAACAGACCTGGAACATTAAGCTTACATTGGAGAGGGAGATGGCAACCCACTCCGGTGTTCTTGCCTGGAGAACCCCAGGGACGGGGGAGCCTGCTGGGCTGCCGTCTATGGGGTCGCACGGAGTCGGACACGACTGAAGCGACTTAGCAGCAGCAGCAGCAGCAGCATGGGGTGGGTGAAGGGTTGTTATCACATCTCACAAAAGAATTATAATGTACAATTAAGAACACCTACTTAGAATAAGAAAAGGCCCTAGTTCAAATCCAGGCTCTGCCAATGACTAATACTAGATATGCATCTTTGGGAAAGCTACTCAACTTCTCCTTACTTTGGTTTCCTTAACTACAGATATAGAGAGATACAGATTTATATCTAAATCTATAGAATGAAGATGACAATACCTAATTCACATCATTGTGGACATTAAAGGTAATGTTTGTGAGGTACCTGGCACCCATTAAAAGCTTAATACGGTAGATTTTATTTTCCCTATTATTCTGGTCAGTGAACTTTGGCATGTCCAGAGCTTAGGGATCTAGGATGGCTAGACTCAAAGTCATAGCATAAAATTATAAATATCAGGAGTATTTGGCATAAGGAGACAGAACACAGGAGACAAAATAATTGTCTTTAAATATATGAAAAAACAAATTACATATGTTTTCTCCATTTACTGAGAACAGAGCAAAATTTGATAGGAGGATTTCTTTTCAGCCTAACAAATAATTTATTGACTTCTAGGACTGTGTGGGAATGGAAAGGACTCCCTTGAGAGGTAATGAGTATCCCATGGCTGAAGGAATTCAAGGGAAGCCCAGCTAGCCCTTTGGTGGGCATGTAATATAAAAGATTCAAGCATGGAATGAACTATTGGATTTTCATGACATTTAAAATACCTTCTAAGACTGAAATTCTATGGTTCTGTGATTATTACCAGCCCCAAAAGAGGAAGCAGGAGAAAAGTTTTAAAAGGTGAAAGAAAAACCAATCAATTTGGCTATCTACAAGAAATTCTTGAGAGAGACAGATGGGCTACAAATGTTGGCAGCATTAGTAAAACTAAGGATTGGGGATTGAAACATTCTGCACCTTCCCATTTACCATGGCTCTTAAATGTGCTTTTCTCAGTTGTAGTCCTGTAATGCCAAATACATTATGTAAAACCTAAGTGTATGGATAGATTGTGAGAGACTCTTTAAAATGTAAACTCAATGGCAAAGCCCATTACATGAAATTATGTTTACTTAACTAGCTAAGGGCTTCAAAGCAGTTAAAACACATAAACCACGTTTTCTCCAGCTGAGAGATCATGAAAATGGATATAAAGAGTGTTAACAAGTATCCAAGGATTTGTAAAATGTCAGGCCCAGTGAACTCTTGAGTTTTAAGGAAGTGTACATCCAAGTGTTTTGAAGTCTTAATAAAGGCTGCATACTGCTCTCCCACTAGATCACTGTCTTTGGCTCTCTCTCTCTTCTTCAAAATGATTCAAGCATGTCTCATAGAAACAAGAAATTAGTAGGCTCATAATTGAAAAGAAATTATGGTAGATACTTTGGACATTATTTATAAAGAAAATTCAATAGAAGCATTTGAAAAAAGCTGATGATACATGTACGTACATGTACCTATACACACGCGTGCACACACACACACATACACACACATATTACAGACTAACAGACTAATATCCTTCTCTAACACTAACAAAGTTAGGTGTTGATCTTAGGGCCTGACATAAATGCTAGGATGGATTTTCACCATGTATCAAATCACTTTTTAAAAAACAACATTCTTGAACTGTGGCATTGGGGAAGACTCTTGAGGCCCTTGGACTGCAAGGAGATCCAAGCAGTCCATCCTCAAGGAAATCAGTCCTGAATATTCATTGGAAGAACTGATGCTGAAGCTGAAACTCCAATATTTTGGCCACCTGATTCAAAGAACTGACTCATTTGAAAAGACCCTAATGTTGGGAAAGATTGAAGGTGGGAGGAGAAGGGGACAACAGAGGAGGAGACGGTTGGATGGCATCACCGACTCAATGGACATGAGTCTGAGTAAACTCCAGGAGTTGGTGATGGACAGGGAGGCCTGGTGTGCTGCAGTCCACGGGGTCACAAAGAGTTGGACACGACTGAGCAACTGAAATGAACTGAACTGAACTGAAAGTTTGCAAAGGGCTTTCACGTCTATCTTTATTCTCACTCCAGTCTCTGTTGAACCAGGCAGGAAGAAAATTTGAGGATCAACTGTATTCTTAATATTATACATGGCATGTGTGACCAGCACACACACATAGAACAACATACACTTCTGAAACATTCAAAGTGGAGTCATCCAAAGATGCTGATGATTTTTTGTTTCATACAGTGATTATTATCAAAGTGCTACTCACATTTAGAATATTCATTGAAAGACAAGAAATAGATTATGAGTCCAGAATATCTTGCAATGTTCAAGGGCTTTTCTGTCACTCAAGAATGTATATATGCTTTTGAAAAGAGAGAATTTTATTCTTTGCAGTTTCTATTTAAGCAAATTAGAATGACTCCAGTGTTAAGCTTTGGTGACAAGTTGTACATTTAGTTTCTAAAAGCCTTTAAAAAGAATGCATAGGTAATCAACAAGAAATGAAAATCTATCCATTATGCCCTGATTCTATCTGCAAATGGTACTATAAATAGGACCTAATAAAAGGACCAGAACAAAGCCCTCTGGTCAGGAGCTGGGCCCCAAATCATCTGAAATTCTATTTAGGAGATTAGATTGAAACCAATTCAATCCTTAAACAGAGGAACTAACATTAGACCTTAACAGAGATAACAAGATACGGTGATAAATGACATCAGAGGTGACCAATAAGCCTAACAGGACTGGAAAAGCCTACAAGTCATTCAATTTGCTGCTTTTCCAAGTAAATCACTAATGTCCACAAGCTGGCTCCACAGGAGCTGTGGGTGTGACTTATGACCAAACCTGAGAGGCTGAACGGTGTAATTAATGGAACATAGAAAGGATCTAACACTGCCCACGCCTCTAAAGCAATCACTGCTGAATGCCCATGGAATGAACTGAAATCTCAAGTTTTTCTCCAAGGAGCTTTCCTTTTCAAATGAAATTTAATATGACATAGCTTTAAACCTTTACTATGAATAAAAATCATAATAATAACTAACATTTATTGAGCACATAGCGTGTGTGGGTATCAAAATTCAGAACACCATGAAAAGGAAAGAATTCTAGATTTAGGCAGGTGTCTTGGGTTATAAAAAGTAAAAATGGCAAGGCATGAACACTGAAGACAAGAGCAGTATCTTTTTTAGGATTAAAGAAAAAACTATTGAAAGCAACCCTGGATCTGGGAGAGCTCTGAGAAGTAGCTGTTCATCAACAGCCGCTGAATGCAGGGAAGAGCAGGGGACATGCAGGAAAGCAGGCTGCCAGCTAATAGGTATGATGCTCCAGAATGCTCTGTGTTTATGTGAAGGAATTTACAACCCAGCAATCACTACCACAAAGCTTATACTTATCTCTTTACAATGCGTGCCTGCTCCTGGAGTTTTCCTGTTCCCTAACTCAGCTGTCGAGAGAAAGAGGGGATAAAGTCCCAGTAATAAGAACTGGAAGACAAACCACTATATTTAGATATAGATTTAACCCTCTGTCTATATAAGTAGTGTCCGTGAGGCACAAAGCTGCTTAATCTTCCTCTCTTGGTATGCTTCCAAATCCCATCTCATTTTGCATCCTGTGTGCTCTGCACAAATGCCAGTCCCCTTCAATTCAACCCTGATGTCAAATGACAAAGGGAAACATTCCCACTTGAACTCCTTCCCTTTCAGCCTTTTTGCTTCAAGTCTCCTTCAAACAAAGAATGCCTCTAATTCCCAGCTTGAGACTACTTTCTTACATGATGGGTAGCCTGGTGTGGCCAGGCACTTAAGGAAAAAAAAGGCAATGCCTTAGATTTCCCCCATGATGTAAATTAGAGAGTTGCAACCCCATCAGGGTCCTCCAATGAAGCTGCCCGCTGAGTGAGAAAGTATTGGATTTCCATCTGTGTGCCTCATACCATTGGTGGCTATTGTTTAAATAAACATTACTTTGTATTGCATTTTTTAAAAATTCAATACATGTTGATGCCTGGTTAAAAGGAGAGAAAATTGCAGTATTAAAAGACTAGTATTTTCAGAGTCTTGTGATGTAAATTGCTAATTTAAAACCCAAAATATTGTTAAAGTGTCTTTATTTAATAGCAGGTGATTGCAAGCTGTAATTTGCAAGCTGTAGATGCAGATGGTAATGTTTTTCCTCCCTTTTCAGCACTGCAGTACAGTATTTATTGCAGATCTATGCAGACACAGAACAGCCAACTGTGAAAGAAAACATTCTGCAAGAAGATTAACCACAAAGTTCATAAGACCAACATGGCTTTTGAGACCTGAGCCACTCTGTCAAGGCAGGATCCTCTCCTTCCAAGCTTAGAGAATGTTTGCTCACCAAAAGAAGCTGAAGGTGACGTCATTGGTCTGCCAGGTGCCCACTAAGGTTAAAATACATGAGTGAGAAAGTGATATTTAATTTGGGCTTCATTTATTTATTCTCTGGCAGGAGAGAATCCAGGGAAGAGATGGAATGTAGAGATAGGGTTAGAAGATAAAATATAGGACTCTCAGTTAAATTTGAAGTTCAGACAGACAAACAATAATTTATTAGGATAATTGTATCCCAAAGTGCTTGGGACATCCTTGCACTAATAAATTATGGATTCTTTATCTGAACTTCAAATTTAACTGGGAGACATGTATTTTACTTGGGAGACATATACAGGAGGGCATGGCAACCTACTCCAGTATCCTTGCCTGGAGAATCCCATGGACAGAGGAGCCTGGTAGGCCACGGTCCATAGGGTACCAAAGAGTGGGACACAACTGAAGTGACTTAGAACGCATACATAGACATATTTTTATTTGCTTAATCTTGCAACTCTATGTAGCGAGAAAGGGTATGTAAATAAATCTCAATGTCATTTTCAGACAACAGACATGGCACTTGATGTTTATGAACACTGGGCTAGGGACTTGCCTTCTGCTGTCCATGTAATCATGGCGAAGATTTATCAGTTAGCCTTATTTTGAAGATTCATAATTGTGGTTCAGAGACCTTTGGTAACCTTCCACATAGAGTTCACAGTAAGTCTGGACTTGGTGAGCAAGGTCTCTGTGACTTCAGAGCCTGAGTTCTTTCCATAAAATGATGCTGAGGGTTCACCTTTGTTCATTCTATCCCACAATACTCAGGGCATCTGACAGAAAATCAGTGCCGTTCACCAGCTCCTGGTGGCCTCCCAACTCCCTCAACCCTGTAACAAAACAAACCAACAAACAAACCCATCTATATCCCCCTGTGGGTGTGTGCTAAGTTGCTTCATTCGTATCCGACTCTTTGTGACCCCAAGGACTGTAGCTTGCCAGTCTCCTCTGTCCATGGGAATCTCCACTCCAACTGGAGTGGGTTGCCACACCCTCCTCCCAAGGATCTTCTCAATCCAGACATTGAACCCAAGTATCTTACATCTCCTGAATTGGCAGGCAGGTTCTTTACCACTAGTTACGCCTGGGAAGCCCACCCCAGTGACAACTAAAGCACTATTTGCTTTCATTTTTATTTTCAACAAGGATAACAGCTGTTTCCCCATGCATGTCATCCAAGTGAACTCCTGATAATTATTATATTCTCTTTGATTTGATTGTAACTGATTACCAAAAGACCTGGGAAGTCTGGCCTTCTTTGAGCACTTGACCTTACACATTTGTATGGAATTCCAAAAGTGGTGATGTAGGACTAGAGCAAGAACAAGAAGGGGGCTGTTGACTGCTGACTCAGTAGCCACACCTCCCTTCTTTCCTGTTGATTCAGTGTCCACTACCTTACCGATGACTTCATAGCAGGTCATGATTGAGTGGTAGGGCTCCTCAACAGGCGTATTGTTGGCATTTGGGTGACCTAATTCTTCATCCCAAGGGACTCCTCTGAATATCACACTTCTCCTTCCTGTATCCTGGATCCTTAGTACGGCAGTTGGGCATTTAGTCACTTTGTAAACCTAGAACAGCCCTACTCATTTCTAATACTTCTGTTGGGGCAGGGACACCTCCATCAGGCAATCTGGTTATCTCTTTACCTTAGCAGTCATGGTTTGGTGGCCAGAGTCATCCAGGTCGGGCCAATGTAGACCTGAAGGGAAGTCCACTTGGAGCTTCTAAGAAAGGTTTCCTCACTAAAGGAAAGAGAGTCAGGGACAGAAGAGTGTCCCTTTCATCACTGGGTGTGCTTGTGTCTGTGTGAAATGTGGAGCTACCACAGCAATTTTTCACCCATGAGGGCAAAAACTGAAACTGGGAAAATGGCAAAGTGCAAAAATGGAAAAATCCTGGGCCCATCATGACATCACTGAGCTGCAAATTAGCAAACCTTGGGGCTGCGTGACTTGAAGCGTGCTGTCCTTTTTAAAGGCTCTTGAATGTGGGGGAGGGGGAGCACTCAAGCCACTTGCAGCTCAGAGGACCCAACTGTTCCATGATCCAAGGGCCCTGGACGTTTGAAGGGAGGGCAAGGAAAGAACTATGATGGGTGTGGGGTGCCAGAGACAGCTTTGGCACATGACGGTACAATTATAGGGGGAGAGGGGAAGGGGTGAAATCAGAGTAGTGGAATTGGAAGCCTAACTCTATCCCTAAATAACTTTGCAATCTTGAGTAAGGTCAATCATTATCTCAGCCTTACATTTCCAATCTGAAAACTATAAGGATGAAATTTACAAAAGGTTTTAGCTCACACCGATGGGCCACCCTACACCTACAGGACTGCTGTTTTTCACTGGTCCCTCCTCCTGACAACTGTGTGGTTCAGCCATACAGACCACTAACCCCACAGTCTTACAGCCAGGCTCTTCACTCATCTCACCTGTACAGTTTCTGAGCCACTTGAATTCAGCAACCCAACCTAAACCCACTCCCTTCACCCAGCTCCCTATCTGCCTACACTGCAGCCATGGCTCCTATGAAAAAGCTTGTGGCATAGGGATCAATGAAAAGAAGCAGATCCTGACATTTCCTCTTGACAGTGCCCATCCTGTCAAAGATGGAATCATGGATGCTGTCAGTTTTGAGCAGTTTCTTCAGGAAAGAATCAAAGCGAGTGGAAAAGCTGGAAATCTTACTGGAGATGCTGTAACAATGGAAAGAAGCAAAAGTGAGATTACCATAACTTCTGAGGTGCCTTTTTTCAAAAGGTATTTGAAATATCTCACCAAAAATATTTGGAAAAACATAATCTATATGATTGGTTACAAGTAGTTGCAAAGTTACAAATTGCATTACTCCAGTTTAATCAAGATAAAGAAGAGGAGGAAGATGAATATTTTGTATGATGTCTTGAATAAAATTTGGGCTTCCCAGGTGGCTCAGTGGTAAAGAGTCCACCTGCCAAGGCAGGAGACGAGGGTTAAAAACCCATCCCCTACCATCCTAGGAGATGTAGATATTGTATTTTATGGCTCTAATATGAATGTCATTTGGGTCAAGAATCAGCCTCAGGATCTCTGCTATTTCTACGCATCTTTATGTCTGCACCAAATGAATTTCATGCTAATTAAAATACCAAAACCCAGTTCTGAGACACCCACAGTTAAAAAATTACCAATTTTTACTTTCAAGGAGCACCTAGTATACAGAATACATAAATGTTAACATTGCATCCCATCCTGTTCAACTTCTTATTAACATTTATTTGCAGAAAAATAAAAATTACTTCTCTTCATCTACTTAGGAGTATTATATAAACCACTTAGATACAGGATTCTCTAGTGCCATCTAGGGGATTTCAGACCAAAAAAAAAAAAACGAGAATCGTCGGCTCAACTGAAAGAGAAAAACAAGAACTGAAAAATCAGCTATGACTCACAATGTAACTTCTTATACATCCCCAATAATGTTCCAGTAATCTTTTATTTTACAGTTTGGATGGCTGAGCAAGATCACACATGGTGCAGCATCTGGGGAACACATTAACAAGCAAAATGTATGACATTGCACCCGTGCTCTGTAGCCTGATATTTCAAAAACATAACCTTGAGAGAAAATGTTTCCCTATTAAAATCAATGCTTCTTTCTAAAACCAAATCAAGCAGGGTTTGCTAATATTTTAAAATGTGTTTTCTACATTCCTGGTTCCTACATATTAATCATGTGCAGTTAAGAATCGCAGCAAGCTCCCTATAAAGTTAAAGAGAAAACCCAAAAAGTGATGCACTTTGCAAAGACCTCATCTTCATCCTCAGGCCTGAGCACAGTGCCAAGCAGATTGAGGTCACAGCTAAGATTTCATTTTATTGAACCGAGGTCAGTGAAATGAAAGTGAATGTCACTCCGTTGTGTCCGACTCTTTGCAACCCCATTGACTACACAGTCCATGGAATTCTCTAGGCCAGAATACTGGAGTGGGTAGCTGTTCCCTTCTTCACGGGACCTGCCCAATCGAGGGATGGAACCCAGGTCTCCCACATTGCAGGCAGATTCTTTACCAGCTGAGCCACCAAGGAAGGCCAAGAATATTGGAGTGGGTAAGCTATCTCTTCTCCAGGGAATCTTCTTGACCCAGGAATCGAACTGGGGTCTGCTGCATTGCGGACAGATTCCTTACCAGCTGAGCTACTAGGGAAGCCCAAACTGGGCTCAGTAGCTTCTAAATGGTGTTGATTGACAATATGCAGTCCATCACTTCAAACATGCCATGGGTGACCCAATTACAGTTGTCTCCATGGACCTAAATAGCACATTTCTTGGGGAGGTTTACTTATGTGATGACACTGTGAGGCACTTCTCCCTTAGGGGACTGCATTTAATCCTTCCTTCCAAACCTCTGATTCTTATAAATACCTATTCCTATTTTATACATAAGAAAACTGAGGCAAAGAGAATGGAATAGCCTCTTCAAGGTAACACAGTAAAAAATGTATAAGCAAGGTTTCAAATCCATATCAGACTTCAGCCTCAAGCAGTGTGCTTCTTCCAATAAGTGGAATTTCAAATATAGTATTTAAATATGTCTACCAAATATCTTACAAACTATTTCAGCCAAAGGGAAAGTGCTCATCAGGCTGAACCCTGTGAAATTCCTGACATTCAATCATTTTGTGCTACTGAAAGAGCACTTACATGCGATTCAGCACATGGGAAGGCAGACTCAAAGAAGTCTGGGGAGAAAAGAGACCTGTGTCTAAGGGTGTGCAGTACCCTGGGCTCTGCTATGTGAGCACCACCCCCAGACTCCAACCCCACGCATCTTTTACATGCAGCAGAATTCCCACACACTCAAAGAGATGGTCTTCATGGAGAAGCCTAGGAAGGGAAGAGATTTGTGTCCAGGTCAAGAATGGGGCACATGAAAAGTCTGACCACCTGGACAAGGGGGCAACATCTGACCTGGGTTCCTGGTACCCACATGTGAAATGACCCCCACTCCAGGCCTTAGGTCACACCTGCGAGGAGCCCACCAGGGCCCCAGTGCTGGTGTCCCAAGCTGAGGACTGCTAGCCTTCCCTCCCTGCTC
The DNA here is from genome assembly GCF_002263795.3 of Bos taurus. Lineage (NCBI taxonomy): Eukaryota > Metazoa > Chordata > Mammalia > Artiodactyla > Bovidae > Bos > Bos taurus. The sequence goes on along the minus strand of NC_037333.1, from coordinate 46,760,864 downwards.
CTTGGCAACAAATCTAAAGTTCTAACAACAATTCCATCTGGTAAGGGTAGCCCTGGTAAACAGGTCGCAGGTGCCTGTCACTCTGCTGGTTTTCTGCCCTGAGGTCACATCCTCTCTGTCTTCTCCCTCCTCCAGACACTGTGCTGTGCTTCTACACACTTCCTGCCTGCAGCTGGGAAGCTCCTCGAGCCTTCGATCTTAACTTCCATATTCCTTTCCCTAGGAAGGGTTCACCTCACCTCCAAAGCTAAATCCATGTCCCTTTTATGTGATCCTTTACGGCTGGTAGGAGGAAAAGGTAGCTTTTGTTATGTTTGATTTGCCATAAGCTTTTCAATTCTTCGCTGCTGCAGACTTTCTTCATTAAACTGAATTACCTCCAATGATGCAGCTTCCTCATGTATACTCATGTGCCTGTCAAGATGAAGGTTCCTAAACTTCACCTCCAAATGTATTGATTTTATTTATCCCACAAGTATTCTGTGATAGTAGGCACTGGCAAGGCAGCTCTCACATAATTTCTTCAGATTAACTTTGCTAATATCTGGCTTAAACAAATGTTCTTTCTCAGTTGCTTCATTTGGCTGGAATAAGTCTCCGTGAATGTGTTGAGTTTGATGGGGTGATCAGGAATAGATGATGGGTGGGTAGATATTTTATCTAGCAATGGGTCAGAGCACCTTATTATTTTACAAAACTGAAAAGCATTGACTGTTTAACAGTGACTCTCAAGCAACCCTGATGGAGCCGCAATGGGCCTTACAAAGGCCATATACTTGAAAGTAGAAATGATCAAGGCTTATTGGTTCTCATTCCAATAAAGATAATGACTTCTGCTTAATATGCAGTCAAAGGCTAATTGGTTTTAAGCAAAGATTTCATAACTTACTTATACTTTGTTTCAAAATACTTTCTCTCCATCCTTACCTTTCAAATATAGCAGGGGAAAATATAATTTATATATGAGTATATATAACCTCCTTCTTTTGTTCAATCCATCTCCATCTACCCATGAAGGAAATATTTTGCAGAGTTGTCAAAGGAAACGAGGATAGGGACAGAAACTGGGGCCCACAGAAATGGCTGTGCAGAAGCACTTCATGGAAAACTAAAAGACAGGAAAGAAAACAAAAATTGAGCATGGACAGATGTTGTGGCAAACAGGAGAACGAGAGGAGTGTGAGCAAAGAATTTAAGAAATACTTTCATGGATGATGAAGCAGAGCATCTTTGACTTTATTGAAAATTATCAAATAAAATAATATTTATTATTTCAGAACGCTGAACTATAACCAATCAATTATGACCCTGCAGTGAGACTAGGCTATGTGGAGCCCTAAGATTTACTCCTGATAACCTGAGGCAAAGAACTGACTCATTTGAGAAAACCCTGATGCTGGGAAAGATTGAAGGCTGGAGAAGGGGACGACAGAGGATGAGATGGTTGGATGGCATCACTGACTTAATGGACATGAGTTTGAGTGAACTCCAGGAGTTGATGATGGACAGGGAAGCCTCGTGTGCTGCAGTCCATGGGGTCGCAAAGAGTCAGACACGATTGTGTGACTGAACTGAACTGAAGATTTACTCAGATTACACTAATGTGATGTACAATAAGAAAGACGAGTAGAATTGTGACTTTGTATAGAATTATCCTGCCCAATTAGCCTGCCCTATTTCCTCTAGGGCTGCAGGATTTATTGCATTATTTGGTTTTCTGATTTTTATTGTCAACTCTACACAGCATCCTGACAACCAGTGTCTCTGCTGTTCCCCTTGCCTCAAATATCCCTCACCTGAAAAATCTCCTTACAGTATCAATTCTGAGTTCCCCTGAAAGAGAAGAGGATTATAGATAGAGAATGAAATAACACTTGAGATTAGACCTTTAGTGGGAATCTACCCAACCATTTACCAGGGCCTCAGCTAGTCTGCTGGAGAAGGCAATGGCAAGCCACTCCAGTACTCTTGCCTAGAAAATCCCATGGATGGAGGAGCCTGGTGGGCTACAGTCCATGGGGTCGCCTTGAGTCGGTCTCGACTGAGCGACTTCACTTTCACTTTTCACTTTCACGCAATGGAGAAGGAAATGGCAACCCTCTCCAGTGTTCTTGCCTGGAGAATCTCAGGGACGGCAGAGCCTGGTGGGCTGCCGTCTATGGGGTTGCACAGAGTCGGACACGACTGAAGCAACTTAGCAGCAGCAGCAGCAGCAAGTCTGCAAACCATCAGGATGCTCACTAAAACCCAAATCCCAGAGTTCCATCCTCAAAAATGATGACATCCAGACATTCAATATTTGAAGGCCCAGTGGTTTTCTTTACAGCCTTATTAACAAAGAGAACACTAAGAAAGTTCTCTTTGCTGACTTCTTTCTTGGCATTTCTTTCTTTTTTTTTTTTTTTTTGCTTGATTGTTTTCTGTTGACATGATCTGTCAACAAAAAGGCACTGAAGATGGTAAGCCTCATTTTAATTGTTCACAACACCTTCTATCACCTTATACCACTGGCTTATCACAATCTTGGTCACTAATTTTGGACTTCACTAAGCCCCAGTTTTCCTAGTCTATGAAGTGAGATGTTGCAGCTTTCCTTTCTTCAATATATTTTTTTTAATATCCTATTGGATGGTTTGAGATGCACATTAACTATTCCTGACCATGAAAGGCTTATTACATTTTAGGCATTTAGCTGTTTAGCTAAATTTATGGCATTACATTATAAGTTTTTGATATAATATTCATTAGTGACATCTGAAATGTGTTCACAAGTACACTGGCATTTATTAGAACTAAAAAAACTAAGTTGGTTTAACTTTTACACTGTCTACAACTGCATATTTCTGACTCTGTGGGCTTAAATCGGTACCTTTACCTCTTTGATCTTCATTATTTCATGAATAAAATGACTATTAGAAAATTATGTTAATAAAGATGGAAATGACTAAAATAAACACATTAGAATCTTAGTGGTTTGATACAACAGAAGGTTTTTCTTATTCACATAGTGTTCAGTATGGGTGTTTAGCATTGTCTTCCGTGCAGGGATTCAGGGATGCAGGCTCCTTTCATCTTACAATTTGTCTTCCCCTTCACTACGGCTCAGAGGTTAAAGCGTCTGCCTGCAATGAGGGACACCCAGGTTCGATCCCTGGGTTGGGAAGATGCCCTGGAGAAGGAAATGGTAACCCACTCCAGTATTCTTGCCTGGAGAATCCCATGGAGGGAGGAGCCTGGTGGGCTACAATCCACAGGGTCACAAAGAGTAGGACATAACTGAGCTACTTCACTTCACTCACTATCTGTAGGACTTCCCTGGTGGCTCAGATGGTAGAGTCCACTTGCAACACAAGAGATCTGGGCTCAATCTCTGGGTCAGGAAGGTCCCTTGGAGAAGGGAATGGCAACCCATTCCAGTATTCTTGCCTGGGAAATCCTATAGACAGAGGAGCCTGGTGGGCTACAGTCCACGGGGTCTCAGTCGGACACAAATTAGTGACTAAACAACAACAAATGGGCATATATGACTCTAAGCAAGCCTGGAAGAAAACTTGTGTTGGCCCAGGAGAAAAAGAAACTAGGGTCTTATAAATTCATAACATTCTCTGCCAAAACACTTTTTTCAATGGTTGTGGAGAGGGTCATATGAGATAATGAGCATGCAAAATTACTTTGTAAATTATAATCTGCTATGCAACTACAGAATGCTATTTTTATTATAATTACTATATGTAACGTCTCTGTGAATACCTTACCACCAGGGAGTGGTAGCCTCCTTGGAAAGAAGAGAGTTTATGGATATAAAAAACACAAAATTGGGGGATTAAGCAAACTCTAAAAATTATGTTTTATGAAACAGGGTAATCAGAGCCCTTTCCTCCAACTTGGGTGCCCTGGACTGCCCTGAAATTTCTTCTTCCTCCATGGTAGTAACAAGTTTTGTATGCAGAGAAACAATTACCAAAGCACTTTCCAGGTTATCTCAGTAGTCAGATTATTCACTGTAAAATTGAAGTTTATTTATGGTACCCTTCAATGCCATAAACAATGAGTTGGAAATATAAAAATGAATCTACCCATAGTATTAACTAATTAACTAAAAAACTGTGGTTAATATTCTCTAAGAGTAAAGCACTGTGCTGGGAAGATAGGGCACATCTGAAATCATATAAACCAAGATAAAAACAATTCTCAGTGTGATTCCTTCAATCAGATTTTTGAAGGTCTCACTTCTAAACCATTTAATGTTTGAGATCGGGTCATAGTATTTTTTTCAACAGCCTTCTCACAAAGTAGCATGAGCAGCCCAATTATTCCACTAATTTTCAAAGAGTTCACTTCTGTTTGTGTCTTTTAAATGATGGAACATGGAGAAAAGGAAAATCCAAAAGATTGAATTAATTATATTGAATAGGGATAAAGCAGTAATGATTCATTTATTTATTTAATATATAGCCAAGAGAAACATTGAAGGGACTTCCTATGAGGCAATTAGCCATTCAACCTTTGTAATTTCAAACAAAGTAAGTGAATCAGACATTTACAGGGGTTTACAAAGATCTCACAAACTATAGGAGGTAGAGTACAGATGAATTTGCAGACCACTGCGTTGACTAGCAGGGATGATGGTGCCGGGTTGAGAGTGGTGATGTGGGTGTGTCTCTATGTCTTCATATTACATATAATCTCCACACTTGTAAATAGCCTGTGTTCAATGGATAGGGTATGAGTAAAGCAGTCCAAGTTTACCCTTATTCCCCAGCATAACTGATGGCTCAGTGGGTAAAGAAGCTGCCTACAGTGCAGGAGACACAGGAGATGCAGGTTCGATTCTTGGGTTGGAAAGATCCCCTGGAGGAGGGCATGACAACTCACTCCAATATTCTTACCTGGAGAATCCCATGGACTGAGGAGCCTGACGGTCTATAATCCAAAGGGTCATGAAGAGTCAGACACAACTGAACAACCAAGCATGCACACTCACTCTGTAGAGTGTTCCCAGTTTGGACAATTCATTATATGGACAGGCTGTCAATGGATATGTGTTCATGGCTTGATAAGCAGAACTTGGGAAGCTGGCACTCATGTCACCTCATAACAGCTTCAAAGATGATTAAAACATCAAATGCACAAATAACTGAGCACAGAGAAAGTAATAGTATCTCCAGCTCACAACTAAAATTCTTACTTTCCTTCTCATTAACATGGCCAGAGAGATCCACAGCAACAAGAAGATGGCCAATCAGCACTGATTTGTGAACTGCCACCCAAGAAACAGGAGGTGAGTGGTTATTTGAGAATCTGTATGAACTTGTATCACCATTGCTAAAAGCCTGAACTTTGGCACCCGAAGTAACTTGTCCAATTTTATTAAAATGCAGTATTCCTTGCTTTGATCCAGTAAAAATAATGACTCTATATCAATTAAGTCCTTTACTTATCTTTTCCAAGGGTGAATCTTGGGTGTACTTATTTATTGCCTCATGATTGATTCTGAACTTTATTAATCATAATGATAACGTTTCATATGACAAGAGGTCAGAGAGAACTTGGGCAGCATCCGGTTCTACACACTTCAAGTTACAGCACCCAGAGAGAACTAAAGCATTAGCTTATTGGAAACCTGGGGGGACTCTCCCAGTCCCCAACTCCTTACCTATATCCAAGTCATCACAACACCAACACTTGACTTCTGCTAGTTTCCAGTTCCTGCATTAGTGTTTGGAAGCATTAATACTGGAAATGTATTTCTTTCTCTAGAAGAATTAGGAAAGAGAAAATGAGTTTGGCATTCAGACAAGATCGAGCAAGTTCAGGGTGGTATGACCATAGACTAAGCTAGCATTCAGTTAGAGAAAGATCAGTTCACCCAAGCCATTCCTCCTAATTTAGGGAATAACTGTAAAACTCTTGATTCCTCCTGAGATAGCATCTTGCTTGAATGTGTGCTAAGTTGCTTCTGTCATGTCTGATTCTTTGCAACCCTATGGACTGTAACCCACCAAGCTCTTCTGTCCATGGGATACTCCAGGCAAGAATACTGGAGTGGGTTGCCATGCCCTCCTCCAGGGATCTTCCTGACCCAGGGGTCAAACCTGTGTCTCTTATATTTCCTGCATAGCAGTCAGGTTCTTTACCACTAGCACCACCTGGGAAGCCCTGAGATAGCATCAGTCAACAGCAAATGATATGCTTTCTCCTCTTAAATGTTCTCGGAGCCCATGCTCTTCCACAATCAGCCATAACAATTCTCACAACCCTCCATGTAAGGATCTTTCCTTTGTTCACTATTGTGTCCCCAAGACCTGACCTACTGTCTACCTGGGAGCTCTTTCAGACATATTTGTAAATTCATGAAGAAATGATGAAGTTCCCAAAGGGAAAATGCAACCAGAATATGAGTCTGCTGGGCAGTAAGCAGCCACGTGTCCCCCTCACTGCCAGGACTCTGTAGAGTTGAGGAACCACCAGATTCCCTGGGAAAACTGCCTTAGAGCCCAGAGAAACCAAGTAAGAAAGAGGTTTGCAGAAAAGTTATTAGCACTGCAAAAAGAAAAGAGTCGTTCCTGGGTGAGAATATTAACATTACAGAGACACAGCAAAAAATATATGCAAGAGGTGAATTGCTTATTGCGGAGGATAATGAAAGTGAAAGTGTTAGTCACTCAGTTGTGTCCGATTATTTCCAACCCCATGGACAGTAACCTCTGTCCGTGGAATACTCCAGGCAAGAATACTGGAACAGGTTGCCATTCCCTTCATTCAGGGGATCTTCCCGACCCAGGGATCAAAACCCACATCCCCTTTATTGCAGGCAGATTCTTTATCATGTGAACCATCGGGGGAGGATAATAGCATTTGGGATTGAGTGGAGGTGGTTGTTGATAGCCGTAGACAACAGAAATAAGAACTCAAACTGGCTTAAATAATCCTAATGTTATATTTTCTGACATAATTGCTAGCCCAGGGTAGCTAGGCTTGTGGGCTGGAGAATTCAGAGTCAAAATGTCATCATGGGTCCAGGTTCCCTCCAATCCCTGGCTTCTCAGAATCCTCACTATCAACATGACCTCTGAATGGCAGCACCATGGCTAAAGCAAGTGTCAAATCTAGATAACAATGCCCACAGGAAGAAGAGAGACAAACACTCCCTGTGGCTCTCTTTGTTTTATTTATGTATGTGTTGTTCATTTATTTTTGAAGAATGCATGCTCTTTATTACTATTAATGAGGCTGGTAATCCCCTGACTATCGTTTTCTCCCTGAACCAGAGCAAACATAATTCTTAGAGTCAGAAACTGCAGCTTTCCTTTACCAGCAATGAAACTTTTCCAAGAAGCTCTCAGTCTTTCCACTCACATCCCATTGATTGGATTCCACTTCTTTTCCTAACACATTCCTCAAAGCAAATGGAAATCCCCTTGCTGCTCTTATAGGGGCTGTGACAAGCTTAGGCTAAAGCCTATGACTGCATAGGGTGAACACCTCAAAAAAGAGTTAAGCTAAAGAGAATAAAAAGAAACTGCTGTGTCAGCACCCATTAGGACTCCAGAGTAAGAGCATCAATGATTAATTAGCAACCGGGGTTAACTCTGTGACATGTGAAGACTGAGGCAATCCCAGAGAAATATCTCACACAGGCAAGGTACTTAGTTTAAAAAATCTTTCCAGATCTCTGAAGAGGATAGCTACTGTTATCCTACTATCCTCTTTCCAGATAAGGAAACAAAGGTTCAACTGACTGACACATCAAGTTGTATAATCAGGAAGTGGCAGTTGCGTATGAGGAGTCACACAGTTAGTGAAAATGTGTCTGGTTCCCTGTAATCAAAATTCCAAGTCACAGAGTTTTGAAAGAAAACTTGCAAGCAAATGCCCGAGACCCTATGAAGCCATATGTTAGATGTATTTCAAGAATCATAATCACATTCTTTTGGTACATCATTTATTCATTTATTCAGTGACTTATTATGTGCAAGACAAACTACCAAATACTTGAGACTAAAAAGATGAAAAATACTCCACCTCTGTGTAAAGTCCTGAGTTCACCTAACAGGTAAGAGTAAAAGGAAATCATCAACCCTATTTCCTAATCCTAAAATGTCATCAATTGGAAAACATGCAAAACCACACTGAAAAAGGAAAGGGGAGAGAAAATGCAACGTTAAGTGCACATATTGATTGTAAACTGCATATAAGTTTCAGAATGGTTCTAACCTGGAGGGAAAGACTGTCAGAAGAGGAGTGCTCTGCCAGCCAGAGCACAGGTTCTATAATAAGGGAGACATGCAATGCTTCATGCAGGCACAGAGCTGAGTGTTCTCCAAGGAGGGTGTGGGGGTGATCGATGGGGAAGTTAACATTTTAAATACGAGCACAGGAAAATGAGCTTTCCAGATAGAGAGAATCCAGGAAGAAAGAACACAATAAGAAAACTGGTGCAGGTGAACCGAGTTCCAGGGTAGGAATAGAGATGCAGATGTAGAGAATGGATATGTGGACACAGCGAGGAAGGGGAGGGGGGAATGAATGGGGGATGAGGTTTGACATAAATACACTGCCACGTGTGAAATAGCCAGTGGGAGCCTACAGTATATCCAGGGAGCTCAGCTTGGTGCTCTGTGATGACTTAGAGGGGTGGGATGGGGGCAATGGGAGGGAGGCTCACGAGGGAGGGGATATATGTATACAATATAGCTGATTCACGTTGTTGTATTACAGAAACTTCCCTGGTAGCTCAGCTGGTAGAGAATCCGCCTGCAGTACAGGAGACCCTGGTTCGATTCCTGGGTCAGGAAGATCCACCTGAGAAGGGATAGGCTACCCACTCCAGTGTTCTTGGACGTCCCTGATAACTCAGCTGGTAAAGAATCTGCCTGCAATGTGGAAGACCTGGGTTCAATCACTGGATTGGTAAGATCCCCTGGAGAAGGGAACGTGTCCCCACTCCAGTATTCTGGCCTGGAAAATTCCATGGAGTGTGTAGTCCATGGGGTTGCAAAGAGTCGGACATGACTGAGCAACTTTCACTTTCACTTTTCACTGCAGAGACAAATACAACATTGTAAAAGAATTATACTCCAATAAAATATTTTTTAAAAACCATGGTGTGGGAAACAACAGTGAATAATCAGTTCATTGTGGCTTCAAGGCAGGATCTTCCTCATTAAGGCAAGGGAAAAAAGACACAGTGAGAAAGACAGTGAGAGAGAGAGAGCTGGGTACACATATAAACTAGGGCTTTTCAGCATGAAAATTTCAGCTACCCAATTATTCATTGAGCTACTGGAGCCAAATGCCTCTTGATGAGAGTCCTTAGCCCCTGCACTTACTGGCCTGGTCCTATAACTTCATTTTCCTAAGCCTCATCCCCATCCTGTGTAACAGTGGCAGAGTCCCCAAGCCTGCTTCTCAGGAGGACCTCTCAGGGCTTACTGCCAAGCTACCCAGGAGGCCAAAAGCTCAAAGCTTGGTGTGTGGCAAGCATCCAATAAATGATAGCAGGCTAAGAAAAATGAGGAAAAGAGACCATTACTCAGCTTGACATTCAAAGAAACACCTCTCTTGGGTGCCACTCACACCCCTTCAGGAGAGCAAGAGGGTTTAGACAGAGGGACTGTGACCCTAAATGTAAAAACAGCCCAGTGCACCTCATTTCTGCAACCACCTGGAAAAAAAAAAATGGCAGGGTTGAATCTAGGGAAGAACAGAGTGGAGATGACAGAGAGAGAATTATAAGCTGTACCACCTAGTAATTCTGGAGATGGCATGGGTGGGGGAGGATGAGAGAATCTCCCCTGAGGTGTGGATGATTTCAAAATAAGGAGACTGGTGTCCCATTTCATTTGAAGATGGTTGAAAAATGGGAGGTTTACAAACGAATCAGTGGAGTGTGACAGAACCAGATTGAAGTGTTTCTTGTCAAAAGAATGGCTCTCACCCATTCTTTATGCTCTGAAGGCACTGAAGGGCACTCAGTATGATTCTAGGCCACTGAATGGAGAGGCACAGAGGCTGGTGGGCCATCATGCTGGCACACTACTCTGGACAGTGGTCCACAATGTGGGCTGGCAGAAGCCCAAGTGACAACCCCTCCACCCCAAGAAGCAGAAGTAAAGCTGAATGCTAATGGAACATGGGTGGAGATGGGGACATGCGTGCCCCCACATAACACAAGCTCACCACCCTAGCTGTGAACCCAACATTAAACAAGTCTGGATAGAGACAGTGTATGCCACCCAGTCCCCCCACCAGATTCCAGGTCTTCCTTCTGTGAGCCTTGAACAACTCCCACCATGGGGACTAACCCAGTGATGATTTGGAAAACTGTCACCAGCAGAAACTCAGGACATGAAACACACAGGCTAACCTCCTTCCCCATAACCCAGATGCCATCCTGGGAGGACGAGAAGAGGAAACTCACTGAATATCTACCCCAAGGACACTAGGCTTTAAACCAGTAGAACTTTGGGATTATGTTTTCTGCCATGTGTTAGTCTGTTCAGATAGCTGCAACAAAACAGCAGAGACTCGATAACTTATAAATAACAAACATTTGTTTGAGGCTGGGATGTTCAAGATCAAGATGTGGATAGATCCAGTGTCTGGTAAAGGCCCACTTCCTGGCTTATTGTATCTTCAAGTGGAGGGTAGAGAGTGAGCAAGCAGGCTCATCTGTCTCTTCTTTAAGGGCACTATTTACTTTCTTAAGGGCTCCACCCTTATGACCTAATCAACTTTCAAAGGTCCCACCTCCTAACACCATCACTTTGGGGGCTAAGGTTTCAACAAATGAACTTGGGGGGACATATACATTCAGCCCGCAATATAAGAGGCCATGAGAGGATTCATGAGTTAAAATGAGTTTAATCATAAGAAACCCAGGAGTTGAGAGAATTTCAGCTAACATTATTGAACCTTTGATTTTGTCAGGGGTTAGGTTACACATTTACATGGATTGCCAAATTGAATCCTCCTAAGTAGATAGCTGCTACTGTTATTTCTATTCCACAGGTGAGAAAACTGGTGTAAGAATTCAGTGCTCTTATGTACGTATTGAGCAGAAACAGGAGTTAAAGGAGTAATACGCCATTTTATTCTATCTCTAAAACACAGCAGCAAACATCACCTTCATGGGGGAGGAGTGCAGATACCACCGAACACCCTTGAAATACCGTCTCGTAAAAACGTGTGTTCCCAGCGCATGGGGTCTCCCCGTCCATATCAGATGGGAAGGACAGCAGTATCCAGGCAAATGTGTGATAGGGTTTTGGCCAGTGCCTCCTGTTCTCAGTGGAAAGCCTGGACTCTGGATCTGAGCTGACCAGCCTTGTCATCCTACGTCTGTGTCAACTGGGAACGTAATTCCTCTGTGCCTCCCTTTCCATATGCATCCAAGAAGATGAAAATGCCAATGTGTCAGTATTGTAACAAGGACGGGGAGCAAGATATGAACAATGATTTGTGTAACACCTGGCACAGTGCTGTTACTTTTGCCATCTCCACAGCCTCATTCTCAGATACCTGTTCGTGTATTACTAGGGAGCAAATTTCTCCTCTCTGACTCATAAAAGGTATATTTAAGAATTTAAAAGTTTTCTCCCTCCCAGGGCATTTCATTATCAGTGTCATGAAAATCAAAGCACCTTTAAAGACACAAAAGGATCAATTTATAAAAGAAAGATTTAAAATTCCCCATCAGGATGGGGATTTTTTTAGATTAAGATTTTCCATCGGTCAAATGAAGATTAAGACTTTCAATGGGTCAAATCCCTTTCCTAAAACAATAAGAACATCATTTTAACTTTTTCTTTATTTCTAAACTCATTCTCTTCAGAAAACATGTGAGATGGTCAGGAAATGAAGCCAATATATTTTGTGAAATATTAGTTATTAAAAAAAAAGAAATAAAACATCAAGAAAGGAGATAGAGTCAACCTGTTCTTCCAAAAGGTCATGCCAAGCTATAGCATCTAAAAACAACAGACCTTGATCTGAGTGTCTTATGAGCTAAAACAAAAGTGTTTGTGTTGCTCCCGAGAATTTACACCTTTAAAGCATCTTCACCTACATGTTTTATTTGTTCCTCTCAGGAATCCAGTGAAGAAGAAATTATACTCCCCATTCAGTAGATAAGGAAACTTAGATTCCAGAAAGCAAAACCATCAGACCCAGACATCTTAAATCCTTGTTCAATGGCTGTTTGACTCTTCTGTTACCCCTTAGCTACCTACTTTCCAGGACAAGGTAGAATTCTGAAGCAGAAGAGGACTTTCGAGGTTATATAGTCCAGTTTTTAGAGAGCTGTTTTGAATTATGCATGTGTTTCAATACTCACATAAATAGTATTAAATCCAATAAAATAATATTGAAATTCATGGTTATCAGTGGTACATGCTTGACAACACACCTGGCCACTTCCTTCGGGTTTGAGGTTGTATATTTTATGACACAGAGTAGCTAGAAGGTCAAATTATATATTAGGGCATGATCCAGGTCCCTTTGGTTTTCTCATTTTGGGCATCAAGTGTCTAACAAGATTCATATCATTATCCCTGATAAGTCATGAATTAGGCATGTTTTTAAAAACTCTCCGTGGTTAAATAATACTTAGCAACATCATCCTCCAGAAGCACTTCTCTCCAGTCATGATTAGCCCTTTCTAATGATTCCGCTCAGCTAGGATTTTTAGTGTTTTTTAATTGCGTATTTTATGATATTTTAATTTTATGTTTATTCATTATTAATCATCTTTATTATATTTTAATTGTCAATGCAGCATCCTAAGCAGTGAGAGGGAACATTTCACATATAAGAATATTAATTTATTTGCCTTAAAATAACAATTAGGATTTTAATAAAATTACTTCTCTCAATAGGTCTCTGTGGAATGCTAATTCCCCATCCTTTAATGAACTAATGAGATACGAGGTGAATTTCATTAAGCGCTGTGCTCGCTTCTAACCAAAAAATTGTAAGCAACAATAGTAAACCTTCAAAATATTTACCTAAAGGTAAGTTGCTGATTCCGTCTAAAAGGAAACCTAAGAGTTGTGCACAAAGAACTAACCTAAATGCATCCTCCCTCATTCTGGTGACTGTTGAGAGGATTGAATACACTGACACTGCCCATCCCATTGTGGGCTCCAAACCACTTTGCAGTTCACTTGCTCCCCTATCAGGAAAGGGCTCCCTATGAGCACAGTTCAGTTCGTCACTCAGTCGTGTCCAACTCTCTGCGACCCCATGGACTGCTCCAACCATCTCATCCGCTGTCATCCCCTTCTCTTCCTGCCCTCAATCTTTCCCAGCATCAGAGTCTTTTCAAATGAGTCAGCTCTTTGCATCAGGTGGCCAAAGTATTGGAGTTTCAGCTTCAACACCAGTCCTTCCAATGAACACCCAGGACTGATCTCCTTTAGGATGGACTGGTTGGATCTCCTTGCAGTCCAGGGGACTCTCAAGAGTCTTAACCAACACCACAGTTCAAAAGCATCAATTCTTAGGTGCTCAGCTTTCTTTATAGTCTAACTCTTACATCCATACATGACTACTGGAAAAACCATAGTCTTGACTAGACAGACCTTTGTTGGCAAAGGAATGTCTCTGCTTTTTAATATGCTGTCTAGGTTGGTCATAACTTTCCTTCCAAGGAGTAAGCATCTTTTAATTTCATGGCTGCAATCACCATCTGCAGTGATTTTGGAGCCCAAAAAAATAAAGTCTGACACTGTTTCCACTGTTTCTCCATCTATTTGCCATGGAGTGATGGGACCAGATGCCCTGATCTTAGTTTTCTGAATGTTGAGCTTTAAGCCAACTTTTTCATTCTTCTCTTTCACTTTCATCAAAAGGCTCTTTAGTTCTTCACTTTCTGCCATAAGAGTGGTATCATCTGCATATCTGAGGTTATTAATATTTCTCCCAGAAATCTTGATTCCAGCTTGTGCTTCATCCAGCCCAGCATTTCCCATGATGTACTCTGCATATAAGTTAATTAAGCACGGTGACAATATACAGCTTTGACGTACTCCTTTTCCTATTTGGAACCAGTCTGTTGTTCCATGTCCAATTCTAACTGTTGCTTCCTGACCTGCATACAGAGCACACAACTCTGCAAAACATCCTCAGTTGCAGGACCATTCAAGGTGCACACCTAATTAAATAATATTGACTATTGATGCTGTCTTGCACCCAAAAATGTCACAGAGCTCTAAAAACATCATGTAAGCCCCACAAGTTCTCAACACCAGGAGAAGACTGCTGGTCCAGTCTTATAAACAGGGGAACTGAAGGGCAAGGAGAGGAAGCCACTTCTGTGATGCTTCCCAGACATGGTGGAAAGTCACATGGAAGAACAAGCTGGCCACAAGCAGGCTGAACTTGCCTGGCCCTTCATTAAACATGGACTATCTTAATGGCTCTTGAATTTGCCATTAAGTTCTTCTACTTATGTTGTCAACACAGGAAAGTTGTGTGTGTTCTTTTGAATGAATGTATTTTTTGTATTAAAAAGCAGAGACATTACTTTGCCAACAAAGGTCTGTATAGTCAAAGCTATAGTTTTTACAGTAACCATGTATGAATGTGAGGGTTGGTCTATAAAAAAGGCTGAGCACCAAAGGATTGATGCTTTCGAACTGTGGTGCTGAAGAAGACTCTTGAGAGTCCCTTAGACTGCAAGGAGATCAAATCAGTCAGTCTTAAAGGGAATCAACCCTGAATATTCATTGGAAATATTGTTGCTGAATTGGAAATTCCAATACTTTGGCCACTTCCCAGATAGCTCAGTTGGTAAAGAACCTGTTTCCAATGCTGGAGACCTTAGTTTGATTCCTGGGTCAGAGAAGGAATAGGCTACCCACTCCAGTATTCCTGGTCTTCCCTTGTGGCTCAGCTGGTAAAGAATCCTCCTGCAATGTGGGAGACCTGGGTTTGATCCCTGGGTTGGGAAGATCCCCTGGAGAAGGAAAGGCTACCTACTGCAGTATTCTGGCCTGGAGAATTCCATGGACTATAGTCCATGGGGTCACAAAAAGTCAGACACAACTGAACGACTTTAACTTCATTCACTGACATGAAGAACTGACTCAATGGAAAAGACCCTGATGCTGAGAAATTGAAGGCAGAAGGAGAAGGGGTTGGCAGAGGATGAGATGTTTAGATAGCACCACTGTCTCAGTGGACATGAATTTGAGCAAATTCTGGAAGATAGTGGAGGACAGAAGAGCCTTTCAGGCTACTGTCCATACATGCATGCTAAGCTGCATCAGTCATGTCCAACTCTTTGTGACCCCATGGACTGTAGCCTGCCAGGCTCCTCTGTCCATGGGATTCTCCAGGCAAGAATACTGGAGTGGGTTACTATGCCCTCTTCCGGGAGATCTTCCTGACCTGGTGACTGAATCCCAGTGTCATGTCTCTTGCATTGGCAGGTGAGTTCTTTACCACTAACACCACTTGGTTGGCCTAGGCTACAGTCCACGGGGTCACAAGGAGTTGGACACAGTGTAGGGACTGAACAGCAACTCCAGCTTTTTTGTATTGCTGTCAAGGTTTGTTTTAATACCACCCATTGATCTTCAGCTTTCTTGTCACTTGACAGTTTTAATAATCTGCTTCCATGTTGCAGCAGTAATTTTTCAAGTTGATATTTCCTCTTTTGGCAGACAATGCTACAGCTAATATGGAATTAACCTAATATTCTTCAGTATCATTTTAAAAATAATGCCATTATAATGGCTTTTTTGGTCACATCTGTTACTGTAGGATTGTGATATGTTCTTATATTATTAATTTTCCGAATGCATAATTTATAAAAATCCTTCCCCAGAAAAGAAATACAAATGTTAGTAAATCTTCCCATGTAGGTAGAAGTTTTTGTTTTGTTTTGTTTCAATCAGTGGTTAAAATAGTTCCCTTCACATGACTTTATTGTTTTCCCTTGAGGTCTCTAAGAGTAAACTAATTCACTTCAATGGAATCACTGCATTAGTCTATTTACCACACTGAAGTTTATAGTACATGACTACTAAATGAGACTAGCAGGAAAAAAGAAAAGCAACTCCATGAACTCTCAAGTAACAGTATGTTTTGTGCCCCAACACCCACTCCTACACACACGCACACACACACACACACACACACACACACACACACACACATCTTTTGCAGTATAGTTTAGGCTCCAGACATCTTTTAAAAACCATTTGGTAACTGATTAGGAGAATGAGTCCCTCTCATTCTTTAAATGACCCATTAAAATATCATTGTAAAACCTTCTACTATAAAGTCCAATTCCCATGATATTATGAAACCCAGCCCAAGGAGAAGAACCACAGAAGTGTTATTTGTTGAGACTAGAAATAAGAAGGCTTTCAGAGCTCTCATTTCCAAGTTCTCTTTTGATCAATCAAGAAGTGAAGTCTAACAAAGATGTCATAAATTTAAAGGTATTTAACAGCATAGCAACCTAAGGAATAAATCTAACAACAGCAGGACCCGCTTCAAAGAGCAGAGGATAAATGTGGGAAGTAAAATTGTCTTCAGCAAAGTAACAGAAGAGAGGGACAGTTTCAAAACACACTTGGGTTACTTTTATTTCTCTTTCCATGAATCAATCATGAATTCTTAGAGGAAAGTGTTGATCAAAATATCTTTAAAAATAACAGAAATCAATAAGGGTGACACCAACATACAGTGTGATTTTTGAGAATTAAACAATAAAGTCAACATTAAGAAATGTAAAATATACAACAGATGCCTGAAAGACACGATGGTTTTGTATAAACAAGCAAGTAAATCACAATGGACTTTATGTAATGAAAAGTAGCAGCTAAGTCACTTCAGTCGTGTCCAACTCTGTGCAACCCCATAGACGGCAGCCCACCAGGCTCCCCCGTCCCTGGGATTCCCCAGGCAAGAACACTGGAGTGGGTTGCCATTTCCTTCTCCAATGCATGAAAATGAAAAGTGAAAGGGAAGTCACTCAGTCGTGTCCGACTTGTAGCGACCCCATGGACTGCAGCCCACCAGGCTCCTCCGTCCATGGGATTTTCCAGGCAAGAGTACTGGAGTGGGGTGCCATTGCCTTCTCCGAATGAAAAGTAGAAGCTTATCTAAAGGTGAGAGGACCAAGCGCAAGGGATGGAGAAGGGGCTCCTTGAAGTTTAGGAAAGCAGAGTCAGAGAGCCTGGTGTTGGCAGAAGAGGGGGGCCCTGGCCCACGGGCTTGAGTCCTCCTGCTCCTGAATGTCACTTTTGCGGAGAATAGACTTAAGTTACCTTAGCTCATTATCACTAGACATTAAACACCACCCTGACACAAACTCCCTTTGTTGTAGTGCTGTGCTAACCAGGCAGTCTTCTAATTCTCAACTCGCTTCCATAATAGATGTGCTGCCATTCTAGTCTAGCTATGTTGGTAGTTAAATTTATCTTAGGAAACCACCCAAAGTGGCATTTCAGTTGATACTTTCTCAATTGTGAGTTTGTTTAATCTGGTTTATAGAAACAACTGGAAAAATAATAAAATATATCTGAAGAGTTTAGGTCTGAAACTGTCTTTTCCATCTTCCCCTCTTAGGCTGTATCTCTTCCTCAGAGTCGTTGAATTCCTGTTGCCGGCCCACCTCCATCACATCTCGGTGCCCATTGCTAATTGGCCCCTCTAGTTGATCTCTGAAGCTTCAGACCAGCCCCCGGTATTAAGTTATCCTCACTTCCCCAGCTTAGAGGTTTTAGATCTCCAGATTACAACTGTGACTAAGACCCCTGACATCTGGGCAACCTACCCAGCTTTAATCCAATAAGAAGAATAGATCAGATAATGGAGGACTCAGCCTTCAGGCAAAAGATATTAAAGGTGACAAATTAAAATGAGACTCTATGCCCCATGGCACCAGCCAGCTCACTGCAGGACATCTGCCATCTCTGGTCTGCATCCACTGGATGGCTTTGGGGTCCTCTTACCACTGAGACAATAAAATAACCCCTACAAATGTCCAAAATGTCCCCTGGGAGTGGTGACATTGGTTGAGAAGCACTGTTTTAAGATTTCTCATAAGCACAGATCGCTGCCCTCCATCAAAATAAATAAATAAATAAAGCAGCCCATTAAAAAAAAAAAAATAGAAAGAGACCCTAATGCCTCCTTAACAATTTTGTTATATTTTCTTCTTCTCTTCATTGTCTTTTCCCCAGACTTGGCTGAAATGCAGAGAGAAATCTCCTGACTTCAGCCCCTACTGAAACCCACTAGCAGACTTCCCATTATTCTTAGCTGGAAAGCATGCTTAGGATTCTGTGTCTCATATGAAACTGGGGACCCAAAGGTCGAAGGGACGATTCGAAATGTTTTCATCAAATAGCCATGACCCTTTAGGAAAGCCATCTGATATAGAGTCAAGGAATTTACGAGCTAGAAAGGACCTGAGAGATCACCTAATCTCATCCATCTATTATGACTCCATGTACATGGCAATGGCAACCCACTCCAGAACTCTTGCCTGGAAAATCCCATGGACAGAGGAGCCTGGAAGGCTGCAGTCAATGGGGTCGCTAAGAGTCGGACATGACTGAGCGACTTCACTTTCACTTTTCACTTTCTTGCATTGGAGAAGACAATGGCAACCCATTCCAGTGTTCTTGCCTGGAGAATCCCGGGGACAGGGGAGCTTGGTGGGCTGCCATCTATGGGGTCGCACAGAGTCAGACACAACTGAAGCGACTTAGCAGCAGCAGCAGCAGTACGTAACAAGACTTCTCCAAAATCACATATATAAGATATGAAAGGGAAAATCATACTCACCCTCAAATGCAAATGTTTTTCCATTCCACCAAGCCTTTTCTTCTTAATTTCATTCAGTTCAGTTCAGTTTGGTCACTCAGTCATGTCTGACTCATTGCGACCCCATGGACTGCAGCACGCCAGGCCTCCCTGTCCATCACCAACTCCCGGAGTTTAGTCAAATTCGTGTCCATCGAATCGGTGATGCCATCCAACCATCTCATCCTCTGTCGTCCCCTTCTCCTCTTACCTTCAATCTTTCCCAGCATCAGGGTCTTTTTAAATGAGTCAGTTCTTCACATCAGGTGGCCAAAGTATTGGAGTTTCAGCTTCAGCATCAGTCCTTCCAATGAATATTCAAGATTGATTTCCTTTAGGATGGACTAGTTCGATCTCCTTGCAGTCCAAGAGACTCTCAAGAGTCTTCTCCAACACCACAGTCCAAAAGCATCAAGTGTTCGGCACTCAGCTTTCTTTATAGTCCAACTCTCACATCCATACATGACTACTGGAAAAACCATAGCTTTGAGTAAACAGATCTTTGTTGGTAAAGTAATGTCTCTGCTTTTTAATATGCTGTCTAGGTTTGTCATAGCTTTTCTTTCAAGGAGCAAGAATCTTTTAATTTCATGGTTACAGTCACCATCTGCAGTGATTTTGGAGACCAAGAAAATAAAGTCTCTCACTGTTTCCATTGTTTCCCCATCTATTTGCTACTTTTTAATACTTTGATAATTAATTTCATTATTAGCAAATAAATGGGTTGAATTTAAAAAGATTGTTACAATCTCTTTACAGTTGTAAAGACTGTTACAATCTTTTTAACAGATTGAAGCAATCTGCTATAGTCTCAACAACCCTTCTGAGTTGTTGAGACTATAACAACCTCGGCAATGTTTCTAGTATCAGATTCCTATCCCTATTTCAATTGAAATTGTAGAGAGAAGGAACTATTAGACACTATTAATTTGCAGAAAGTTCTGGTAGCATTGCTCAGCTTGGGGAATGTAAGACATTATCCACCACCTATGAAACACATGCTGCCTGAGAATGAAGCCAGCACAGAGAAGGTAGATCTGAGAGCTAGAGACAGCATCCTGACAATGTCCCTGGGACATCTGGAAACAGGTAAGCTTAAAGTTAGGCCTGACTTCACACCTGAAAATTGCAGTTCTATGAATTTAAGGAAAAAAATCTCATTTTTCCTTCAAATAGTTTGGGTTCTGTCTCTTTCACTCGAAATCAGGAAAAAACCTAATACAATGATAACATTTTCATGCAACTTGAAGGAAAGTGATGGTCAATGATAAGGTTCTGAATTACAGAACAAAGTATTAAAAAGTGGACTGAGTATTCCAGAAAGCCTTGAGTCAGAACTGTGACTTGGGAAGAAAACTATCTTCTCTAGAATCCAGTTTTCTCATCTGTAAGACAAGAGAGTACCTCCCTCACAGCGCTGTGGTGAGAACTAAATTAGTTTATAAATGTAAAATGATCAGATCAGTGTCTGGCACGTATCTATATACCAGTGTGCATTTTACATTGCTGTTGTTGTTGAGTCGCCGTCATGTCCGACTCTTTGCAACCCGATGGAATATAGCCTGCCTGCCTCCTCGGTCCATGGATTTCCGAGGCAAGAATACTGGAGTAGGTTGCCATTTCCTTTTATATTAGACATTAATTAGAAATGAAAGCTAAAGTGTAAGTTATGGCAAAGGCCACTTGGGCTACACTCAAGCTGGGAGACCTCATTACTCCTGGCCCCGCACCCAAGGAACCTGGGGGAGCCCCAGATAGCAGGGGTTAATAAAAGGGCTCACTTCCACAGCTTTGAGAATCACATACAGATTCCAAAAGTGACCCTGCCATGTGAGTGCTTCATTAATATGAGTGCATTTGTGTGTACATTTTAGCTTTACTTTTTACATTTTGGAAGAATCAAGATCTTATTTTATGCTGTGGCAGCTATAGTCATCATACTGCCAATTGAGTTCTTCAACCCAGGTCCAAAAAGACAGTGACTTGTCTCTCTCATCACTTTTATTATAGTGATCATGCCAAGCTCTTAGGTTTTGAGGAAATCCCTTGCCTGTCTCATTTCCAGGCAGAGCACAAGTCAGAAAAACTGAGTAACAAACTTCTCCCCTTAGAAAAACACTTCCTCGTCACAATGAACTGACAGCATTCTTTTGAACTCTGCCTTTTCCATGTTTGTGATGTGAATAGACCTTGCAATTAATTATCAACATGAATAATATATGACTGTGAGCCCAAGAAATAAGTCAAAGGTTCCAAACTCTTTTTCTCTAGTTTCACCCATGACTGTTCTTGCAAATCCATGTTCCATTTTAAACATGTCAACACATTTGGGGATAGAAACATTTTGGTGCTGGTCTTTTCAAAGGTGGCTCATTAGGGAACAACTCATGCAATTGATAAGTTACCGACCAAGGATGGAGAGACTCACATTTCTTATCTCTGCCTTTGCATGTTCAAATGTCTCAGATGTACCGATGAAACTTTATTTTCTGTCTCCGACTCTGTCTCTCTCCTCTTTATCGTTTTCTCTCTCTCCTCTGTGTATCACAATAATTAGTTAGAACAGATTGGAGTTTTGCCAACATGTAATTCTCTTTTATCTCCAAGTGTGTCTTTTGGTCACCTTTCTTTTCCTTCTTCCACCCTCCCACAAGTTGGTGAGTGGCTCAATCGTGTCCAGCTCTTATGACCCCAGGGACTTTAGACCACCAGTCACTCTGTCTGTGGGATTTCCCAGGCAGGAAAACTGGAGTGGGTTGCTGTTTCTTTCTCCAGGAGATCTTTCAGACCCAAGGATCGAACCCAGGTCTCCTGCATTGAAGGCTGATTCTTTGTGGACTGAGCCACCAGGGAGTGACAGGCCTTTTTGATTATAAATTGAGGCTTTGCAGCAACTGCAAGATTTCAGTTACAATATCTGATATCTTAAGACATAGTAAGTATTCAGTGAAGGATATAGTTCGAAGTTCCATAGGAAAAAGAGATTGGGCTAAAACAATAGTGGTTTTTTTTGTTTGCTTTTTACATTCTGGCTGTAAGGCATGTGGGATCTTAGTTTCCCAGCCAGTGATCAAACCCATGCTTCCTGTGGTGGAAGCGCAGTCTTAATCATTGGACCACCAGGCAAATCCCAGTGACAGACATTCTTTATGACAGCACTCGAGCTATGTTAAAATGGTGATGCTCACTTTTTTGGGCATGCTTTCCAGGTATCCTTTTTTTTTTTTTTCTCTCTCATTAATGACTGTGAAAACCAATATGGGAAGTAGCATGCAGAGGCTAATTTGGTTGACTGACTAAATCAAATGGGCTGTTAGTGAATTACTAGCAGGGCTGTAGATTTGCATGAATAATCTTGGCTGATATCCATAACATCGCAGTCACACTTCTGCTAGTCTGTGTTTCATGAGGGCTGACTGGGCATAACTGCTTCCTCTCTGGTTGTGCCAGTGAACTAACTACCATTCCTGATGCTGACTGCTCAGTGCATCAAAGAGCCCCACTCCTCTGAGCCTAACAGAGGTGGGAGAAAACCAGGGCATTCTGTTGCTTTCTTGACAAAGGAAAAGGTACAATCCTTCCTCCTTCTTCAATATCTCTAGGCAACCATTTAGCAGACAACAGAGCTCAACCCCTGGAAGCAGAGACCTAGGCTTCAGTTCCAACCTGATCAGGTACTAGTGCCGAGGACTTTAGCAAATCATTTCAATTCTGTGCCACTCATTTCCTCATCTGCAAAATGAACTTACTAATGTCTACCTTTCAAGGTTCCTGGGAGAATCTGATGACAGATAAAAAGCAGGAGCCTAAGAAATAGTAGTTCTTGGTAAAAATTTTGAAGAAAGTAAATGAAAAAATTAAGAAACAAAATTTCATATATATATATACACATATATATATGTATATATATATATATATATATATATATACTTCTCAGGTTGCTCAGTGATAAAGAAGCTGCCTGCTAACGCAGGGGATGTGGGTTCGACCCCTGAGTCAAGAAGATCCCCTGGAGAAGGAAATGGCAACCCACTGCAGTATTCCTGCCTGAGAAATCCCATGGACAGAGGAACCTGGTGGGCTATAGTCCATGGGGTCACAGAAGAGTGGGATATGACTTGGCAGCTAAGCAATAATAGCAATATGTATACATACTTTGCAGTACATTTGAGACTAATGTAACATTGTAAATTAACCATACCTCAATTAAAAAAAGAAAGAGAAAAGGAAACAAAATATTAATAGTATCAAAGCAACAATAGTACTATTGTTATTATTAAACTAATTCTATGAGATATTATCAACAAGATTATCTAAAAATGATTCCAGGGGTTCTCTCTGGATTGTGTGAATAAGAGCTAGCTAGCACTGGGGTTTACTCCCTCCCTCAGCAAGAAAAACTTCTCCTTCATTCAGCTGCCAGTGGGAAGGGGGTGTTCTTCCCAGCAGGAGGACCTGCAATGACCCAAACATCCCAAAATCTATGGGTCCTGGGGAAGCTAGTTTTCCCAGACCACCCCTGTAATAGCAGCATCTAAGTCCTGAGAATCTGGATTCCAAGCAGCATATCCGTCTTTTCCCTCCACATCATACCCACTTGACAAGGCCCCTGTCCCATGTTAGATTTTCTGTCTTTGTCTGTCTGAGCTACTGTAACAAAATACACTAGACTGGGTAACATACAAAACAATAAAAATTTCTTTCTCACAGTCTGGAGACTGGAAGTTTAAGATCAAGGGGCCAGAGAGGCCAGGTTCTGGTGGAACACTCTCCAAGTGTCTTCACATGGTAGAAGGGATCTCTGTGCAGTTTTATTATAAAAGTATTCATTACATTCATGAGGGCCCCATCCTCAGGACCAAATTACGTCCCCAAATTCTACCTCTTAATGCCAACCCACTAGGTGTTAGGATTTCAACATGGGGATTTTGCGGGGACACAAAAGTTCAGATGTAGCCCATTATAAGAAAGCACAGGAACAGGGTACAGGTTTCCTCTTCTGATATTTATCCCAGAGGTTTGCTCAGCAGAGTACCTGGTCCTCAAGCACATTTCCTTGGGGATCATGAAAGATATCAGGACTGTGCACTTTATTTTCTTGCTAATTCTTGTTGTGTAAATTTCCCAAACGGAACCTGTTCCTTAACCACACCCTGTGATACTGAGGAATTTTTCTGGAACCTATTGAACTTAGTCGCTAGTTGTGTCGGACTCTTTGTGACCCTTTGGACTGTAACCCATCAGGCTCCTCTGTCCATGGGATTTTTCAAGTAAGAACAGTGGAGTGGCTTGTCATTTCCTTCTCCAGGGGATCTTCCCGACTAGGATTGATCACACCTCTCTTGTGTCTCCTACATTGAAGGCAGATTCTTTACCCACGGAGCCATTGGAGGAGCCCTGGAGCCTATTGCACAAGTGTAAAACTCTGGAATCTTTTTTGCCAATCAATTCTAAAGATCCATCAATGAATTCTAGTTACATTATCTGTCATTATTGTCACAGATTTTCTTCTCTGGCCAGAGCACTCTACTAACCTCAGGAGGGCCAATTAATTAAAGTCTCCTCAAAGTGTTTGGTTTTTGTCATTATCATGTGGTCATTTCATATATTTAGGGGGAAGGAAAGAGATACAATAGATTTAGCAGGACAGAACAAAAATATATCCTCAGTGGTACCTGTGTCGCCCATTGATTGATAACAAATTATGAACCAGGCACTATACAAGTCACTTAATAGATAGTATCTTACAAAATTCTGACTTACCCTCTGATAAGAGAACTGGGATTCGGAGTGGTTAAATAACTTGCCTGAGGTCACACAACTGGTGAGTGATGAAAAGAGTTTGAACTCAGCTCTGTTCTTGTAATAATAATTTATCCTGCTTCCTAAACAACTTGAACAGCCAAAGGGAAACTCAGAGCAGATGAATTGGGCTGGACTCAACACCCACACAGTTAGTCTCTTTCTTTCCAGTCACTAAAAAGGTGCCCCAAGGGCCTGAGAGTCTACATGTGTCTCTGTAAGTGATCATTTATTTCCAGAGAGTGACTTAGTCATTAAGGAAGAAAACAAGTAGAGTAGTTCTAGACACACAAATCACATTGCAAAGTATCTTTGTACACTGATCAGCTCTCATAAAGCTTATATTTAAAGCCCTGTCACATTCAAAATGTTGGAAGTATAAGTCAAACTTTTGCAGTGAATAGGAAGAATAAGGACAGAGTTTCTAAAGTTATAGCAAAGTCTACAAAACATGCAAATGAAATAAAATGATATTTTTCAAGCTTCACAAGCTTCATAGTCTTTCAAATATTTACAGTTTTTAGGGACTAAAAGTACAATCCCCTTAGAACAGC
Source organism: Bos taurus (assembly GCF_002263795.3). NCBI lineage: Eukaryota > Metazoa > Chordata > Mammalia > Artiodactyla > Bovidae > Bos > Bos taurus. The sequence goes on along the minus strand of NC_037333.1, from coordinate 46,735,683 downwards.
AAAAAGATAATAAATGAGCAAGTCAGCACTACAAGTCACTTGAATATGCTTTATAAATTCCATTAATATTACCATAAATTGTAAACATGTTGATCCAGAGGAAGGTAAAAATGGAGCTCACATTTGTTTAGGACCAATTGTGCACTAGATTCTGTTCAGGAATATAATCCCACTTAATCTTCAGAGAGTAAATATTTGTATTTATTTTTGGCTTCCCATCATCTTATTCCCTCCCCTACATTTGAGTAATTCTCCTCCTGATGAGTCTTGTTGCAAGGCTGAAACTGCCTCTCAGTTTGGAAGTTGCAACCCTTGCAGCCAAAGTCAATATGCTCCAACTTCAGAAAACCAGTTACGCCTGCACCAGAGTATGAACAAGGAACCAGAGAGAAAAAGCAGCAGCAATTCCACCACTATCTGTGATAGTGTCCCTTGACAGGTCTCTTGACTTTGGCCATTATTCTTTCTGCCTCCATGCCTGATTCCTCATCACTTCAGGTGATTCAGTGAATCCCGTTTCTGCTTAACTCAGCCAGACTAGGTTTCTGTTGTTTGCCACTCAGAACCCAGCCTGATCCACCTTACAACAATCTATCCTTTGGTAGGAGTATTATTATCCTATTATATAACCAAGACAACGCAGCTTTGAGATCTCCAGTGATCTTTCCAAGATCACGCAGGTTGTAAGGACAGAATTGTGCACAATAGATTCTGTGTTCTGATAAGAACTACAAAGTGGTACCCAAAGCTTGTGTTAGCACTGCCATCACTCGATGAAAGCTACCCAAGGAGACAGCTGCCAAATGGCTCCTTCTCTGGAGTTGGAGTTTGCAAGGTTCAATTGTTAAGCAAACTGACTTATTTTAAAATACCAGGATCATATGCTGTCTTTTGTGAGGAGGCACTCTGACTATCCCAAGTAGAAGTGAACTTCCTGGGTAATACTGTGTGTTTTGATATTGACATTGCTATTCTGGTCTTGCAAAGCCATCCACCTAGGACCTTGTGCAGAGTTTAACCTCAGGAGATGCAGGAAGCTTCCTCTGAACTTCAGCCCTGCTAACTCCATGACAAGGAAGAGGGAGGATGGGAAGAAGGAGGAGAGAAGGTTCTTCCTTTATGCCCCAGCACAAGAGAACTTTGGGGGTTGGGGGTAGGGGGGAGCGGGTGTGCAGTTTCTCCAAATGGAGGCTGAGTTTCACAAGGCTGGGATCTGTTTTCTGACACAAGGAAGGAGCAGTGAAGAAAAGTCATTGCAGAACATGAGCTTGTCACCTCTGTGTTTACCAAGTGCTCCTTATTTGTACAAGGCAGTTAATGGGAGTACATTTAAAGGAAGCTGGAGGAATCCAGTGTTTTGAAGCTCAAGTTTTTCTATCTTCCATTGATCACATATCTCAATAAATAGACTTGCTGGGTAGAGAGTGGCCTGAGTGACACTCCAAGCAGTGATGACTGGGACTTCCCTACCAGCTGGCAGAAGACCATGCCTCAAATGAAAATGAACACTGGTTATTGTGTTTAAATACAAAGAACACTGCAATGTGTCCTCCAGGGTCTGACAGATCTCTGTTAGAATGAAACAGGACCCACCAGTGCCTCCGTAGAGGCCCTTGCTTTTCAGATGGGAAAGGCTGATTCATTCCACCTCCCCTTAAAACCTTTGAACAACTGGCCTGAACATACTTGTTGTCTTCAGAATATGGGCTTCAGGACGTGCTTGGGTTCATGTCTTCTGAATGGAATGTGCCTGGGTTCAAACTCTGCTTCTGTGTTTGTTACTCCTAATTTTTGCCCAAGTTCTTTGCTTTTTATGTATCTCACTTTAGTTATCTATAAAATGAGAATTATAACAGGACCTACCACACTGGTTTGTCATGAAGAATAAATGAAATCCTTCCTTTAAAAGTTCTGAACATAAACTCAAAATGATATCTGTCTACAAATATCCATGTACCTCTTGGCTTCTAGAGAAAGATGAGTTAAAATTTTATGATTAGCTCAGTGCTTCCAAAGTCCCAAGCACCCCAGCGTGGCCAAGTTACCCCTCCACTTCCCCCAAGCCTCACTTCCATGTGTGTGAAAATAACCAGTGGTAGATTGTTGTTGTTCAGTCATTAAGTTGTGTCCGACTCTTTGAAACCCTAAGAACTGCAGCATGCCAGGCTTCCCTGTCCTTCACTGTCTCCCAGAGCTTGCTCACATTCATGTCCATTGAGTCAGTGATGCCATCCAAGCACCTTATCCTCTGTCACCTCCTTCTCCTCTTGCCCTCAGCCTTTCCCAACATCAGGGTCTTTATCAGTGAGTCAGCTCTTGGCATCAGGCAGCCAAAGTATTGGAGCTTCAGCTTCAGCACCAGTCTTTTCAATTAATATTCAGGGTTAATTTCCTTTAGGATTGACTGGTTTTATCTCCTTGCTCTCCATGGAACCCTCAAGAGTCTTCTCCAGTACTATAGTCCAAAAGCATCAATTCTTCAGTGCTCAGCCTTCTTTATGGTCCAACTCTCACATCTGTACCGTGACTACTGGAAAACCCATAGCTTTGACTATGCAGACTTTTGTCAGCAAAGTGATGTCTCTGCTTTTTAATACGTTATCTAGATGTGTCATAGAATTTATTCCAAGAAGAAAGCCTCTTTTAATTCTATGGCTGCAGTCACTGTCTGCAGTGATTTTGGAGTCCAGGAAAATTAAATCTGTCACTGTTTTCACTTTTTACCCATCTATTTGCCATAAAGTGATGGGACTGGATGCCATGATCTTTGCTTTTTGAAAATGGAGTTTTAAGCCAGCTTTTTCACTCTCCTCTTTCACCTTCATCAATACTCTTTAGCTCCTCTTCACTTTCTGCCATTAAAGTGATATCATCTGCATATCTGAGGTTATTGATATTTCTCCTGGCAGTCTTGATTCCAACTTGTGAGTCATCCAGCCCAGCATTTTGCATGATGTCCTTTGAATACAATTTAAATAAGCAAGGTGACAATATACAGCCTTGATGTATTCCTTTCCCAGTTTTGAACCAGTACATTGTTCCCTGTCCAGTTCTGTTGCTTCTTGTCCTGCATATAGGTTTCTCAAGAGACAGGTAAGGTAATCTGGTAGACTATAAGAAGATCCATGAGCTTGAGGCAAGGGTCAAATGCAAAAAAATATAGAAGCTGTCAAATCAACTAAAAATCGGCAGGGATGATTCAACATTTTCCTAGATAGAAATCAGGCTTCTTGCTGTTTTTTGAGCATGCAGATGATATTCTCACCTCAGACCTTCACCCGCACTGGGCTCTCTATTTGGAACTCTCTTCCACCAGCACTTTCCACAGTTAGCTCCAGCTCAAAGACCAAAGACCACTTCCTCAGAACAGTCTCCCTGACTACTCTATCTTAGTTAAGCAACACACACACATACACACACACACACACACACACACACACACACACAAACTAGTCACTTGCCCTGCATTGTTTTAGGAACCCCACTGATTATATATTTGACATACTTATTTGTGGTCTGGTTGTTCCCTGTCCCCCTCCCACCCCCACCCCACTGGAACATAAACTCCTTGAAGAGCCCTGTCTCTCCTGCAGCTAGAGGAGCAGCTGGTACATGGTAGGTGTCCAGGAATACTTACTTGATGCATTAAAGAATGAATTCTCTGTTACTCTAGTGTTTACTATATCAGTTAACACTGTGGCTGTAATCTTCTACTTACTTGGGTCTCAAGGCATTTGAGTGGCCAGGCTTTGTCAAGGTCACCCAAGGGCAATGATTTTCATGCTATGCTCTCTGGCACAGCTTCCTAAGCCAAACAATTGCTGACACATTCAGCTCTCAGGGCCTTCACCTCCCTCCTAGAGCAGAGTTCTTCCCATATTCTGAATGGGGTTTGATGAGGAAAACCTTGAGAAGCACTGCTCCTGGGAGCCTGTGTGATTCCAGAGAGGTGCCCCAGGATCCCCAGCTTAGCATGGTGTGGCATGGTGTGGTGTGGTATGGCAGGAATCCAGTGGCTTGACTCCTGGGTGCCCCACCCCATTTCCAACACAGCATCTCCACTTCATCGCTTCTTTATGCACTAAATGTCTAGAAATTGTGATATGCAAGAAATGAGTCAACAGCAACTTAAATCAAGACTTGAGTGATCCAGGCAGATGCAGATTATATCCTTGGAGGCACCCTTGCAGACCCTCTACAAAAATAAACATCTACCCTTCAGTGGTGAGTGCCTCATTGACAACAGTCCTCTAAATCATAAATTATCCTGCCGAAGGTCATGTGTCCTTGAACCTTAGAGAGAATGAATTCATTAACCCATTTTCTGAAGAATTTGCAGGAGAGCTGCTGTCTTAGGGAAGTGAGACAGAGCCATAGCACTAGGACATGATCAGAAAAGGCGTGAAGGGAGGGGGGACGCCAGAGACCAATGGCCTCTCCCAGTGTCGCCCCTGCTCACACTGGTTATTGGTAAATGCTGTCCCATTGGCCCTACTCTGTCCCTTGCACAGACCTGTTGGCCTGAAGCCATTCATGAGCCGGCAGCCAACACGGCTTCTCATGCAATCCTTCTCCACATATCCTGCCAGGGAAACAGATTTTCAATGGCCTCCATCTGTAGGATATTGCTACCCATTCAGGGGTAAATTTCTAGTTCGGGGTAGCATAATAATTCCCATTAATGATGATATTATTCATGCAGCTAAAATCTGCATGCCCCCAGCTAAAACATTCCCCTGTAGAGGCTGCAACCCTTATCTATTCAGAAATCCTTCATTACAGGTGGGTAATGCGTATGCTCTGTACAGGAGTGTGACACACAGTAATAGCCTCCCTCATTGTGCCTCTGAATCCTTTAAAACACCAGGGGATTTTTATGTGCACCTTTAATCACTAAGCCCAGACTTCTGTTTGCGAGCATCCTGCTATCAGAGCAGATGATGAGAAGCGGTGCTTTCAAGCCCTGTGTTAGGAGGGTCTCATTTATCGCAAATATCTTCTCCACTCATCCCTGGTGCTGTTGACATTTTGAGCCAAATAATTCTTTGTTGGGGCAGAGCGGCACTATCCTGCACATCGTAGAATGCTTGGCAGCATCCCTGGCCTCTACAAGGTGCCAGTAGCATCCCATCCACAGTGTAACAATCGGAAGTGTCTACAGATATCAAATAGCCCCTCTGGGGCCAAACTCACCCCAGTTGAGAACCAGGAACATAAATATAATGAAAGGAGAGGAGAGATATCCCCTATTGTCCTAAAGCCCAAAATGTGAAACCCAGTCTACACACAAAGAACCCACACAAAAAGCAAGAAAGCAGGTATTTTTCATGTCAGATGAAACAGGTAAGTGGGCGTCCTAGGTGGCTCAGTGGTAAAGAATCTGCCTGCCAATGCAGGAGACATGGGTTCTATCCATGACTCTGGAATATTCTTTGGAATAGGAAATCGCAGACAACTCCAGTATTTTTGCCTGGAAAATTCCATGGAGAGAGGAGCCTGGTGGGCTACAGTCCAAAGGGCAGCAAAGAGTCAAACAAGACTAAGTGACTGAGCACAAGCACAGCAACAACGGTCTCCAAGTAGCGACGGGAGCAGGAAAATTAACTTGGGTTTTATGGGTTTTAAATTAAATAAGTTAAGAATCCCTGATTAGAAAGGGTGATAGAGATCATTCTGGACGACTCCCCCATGATACTTGAGAGAAAACTCAAAAATGATAAGTAACTTCTGAATGGTCTCACAGTAATGATGACAGAGCCTGGACTCATTATTCAGGTGCCCAGACTCCCAGTTTTTAGCTTGCTACTTTCTAATTTATTCATTTATTTATTCATCAGGCATGTATTTTACATTTAATCCAACGTAAAGGACTGAGCCAAGGTTTGCAGATGAAAAAAGAGGCATATTCCCCAATAACGACAATGAAGACCATTCATCAGATACCTCTTATGGATCCATGGATGAGGCACTTTAGGTACATCATGTCATTCAATCCTCATTTAAAAAAAAAAAAAAAATCTATGAGGTTGGTACTAGTTCCTCACTGGTGATATTGATGGGTGCAATTAGACAATGGAGCCCCTTAACTCAAGTGACATTTACAAAGCCCAGCATTGTAACTGGAAATGTGCCAAGTGTCCTTTAGGAGTGATGTATCCACCAGAGAAGAGAGAAGTCCACAGTCCCTCACTGCTGGTAAAGGAACCATCACCATCTGCCAGCTACACATGATGAGTGGCAAAAGAAGGGACAGCAGCAGCAGCACAGAGCTAGGGTCAAACCCTGGCTCTGCCCTTTTTCTTTGCATCTTTTGAGCTAATCATATAAGCTCACTGGACCTTGGTTTCCCTGTTTGTAAAATAAAGACTTCAAGACATTCAGTAGGCAGTTAGTGTGGCTATGAAATAGATCATATCTTAAAGTCACCTCATGTAGCCCCCCGTAAGAGTGAATGTTCACTATTTCCTTTTCTTACTTTTTCTGCATGTTGGTTTCTTTATCTATAAAATGGAGATAATAAAAGTAGTTACTTAGTAAAGTTGTGAGGACTAAGAATGTATATATTGGATTAGCCAGAAAGTTCCTTCAGGTTTTCCACACAGTATTTCCATACCAGAAAATGTATAGGGACTAGAGGTTAATACATATCAGATTTAGTTATTTTTTCAAATGCAAATAGCTCTGGAATAGCATTAGTAGATGAATCAAAGGTGAGGATTCACAGATGCACCAAAGAGATGAAATATCATGCTTTCCTTCCAATGCCCACTTCCCTTCCTGCTCATTTTGTGGATGAACAAGTAAGAAATCTAAGACCTTAAAAATGGAATAATTTTCCCAAGAGTTCTTGGTAAGCTGCTTTGTACCTCCAAGAGCTACCCTGAATCTGACTGGAAGAAAGTTTCCTGTGGATCAAAAAAATGACATACATACCGGTCACAGACTGTCCATATTGAGGTCTCACTACAAATTTAATTGTGCAATTACTTAATTTGAAGAACTGTTGTAACTAACAACAGAGTAATGCCCATGTAAAAATACTGCCACAGCTCCTGCAGGGTCACCCCCAATTGGAGATGCCACTGAGTCACTCAGTTCTCAGCAATTGTCACTGCTTCAGAAAGCCTTTCTCTGACTATTCTATCAAAAATAACATGTCTTCCACTAAAGGTAACATTGCCCATATCACATCAGGCTTCTCAAAATTGATGTATTGAAATCTAATCCCCAGTAGGGTGGGGTTTGGGAGGTGATTAGATCACAAGGATGGAGACTCATGAATGAGATTTAGTGCCCTTAAAAAAGAGAGCCCAGAGAACCCCCTTGGCTCTCCCACCATGCAAGGATACAGAGAGAAGACAGCCATCTATGAAACAGGAAACCGGGCTTCACCAGACAAGGAATATCTGGCACCTTGATCTAAGACTTCCCAACCTCCAGAGCTGTGAGCCATAAATTCTGTTGTTTACATTATTCATGAACCACCGAGTCTATAGTATTTGTTTATAGCAGCCCAAATGGACTAAGGTACTTGGCTAATTGCTTATGTTCTCAGAGGTTTAGGTTCTTCTTCTGCAAAACTAGGATAATAATACATTCCTCAGAGACTTCTTACGATGAATAAATGAATTAATACGTGCAAAGTGCTTAGCACATGTCAGGGCCAAAAAGTGATATTTATCATTATAATTCTGAGCTTGCTTAGGTGTAAACCTCAAGAGGAAAACTCAATACCAGTGCAGGCTTTAAAAATACCCCTTTGAAAGGTAAGAAAAATTTCGTGCAACAGGACTCCATAAATTGCTCTTTTACTGTGCCTGACAGTGTTAAAGCAGCTTCCCCAAGGACCTCTAATTCATCAGGAGAATCTGCTTCCTCCCTCAGGTTTCTGCTCGCCCTCTTTTCTCCCATCTGCGCCATTAGCAGGGAGCAGATTGCCAGAGACCTGGGAAAGCACCTGGAAAGCAGAAACGCCATACCATGAGCGGGTGAGGCTCTGGAGCCCGTACAGGTAATGGGGTCGAAAATGAAGATGTATTAGGGAAGAGGAGTTACAACTCTGCTGATTAAGTGATGAAGTGAATGGAAATGAAAAACACGGCATCAATTATTAAGTGATCTTCGCAGCTCCAGGCAAAGGTAACGGATGAAGGAGGCTGGATACTGTTGAAGGTTATAGAATGATCCGGCACCTGTAACCTGAGGCCTCGCTGTGACACAAAGGAGGTGACTTTACTCCCAGTGTTTTCTATATTTGTTCATGGTTTCTATCTTTTCAAAGATGTTATCAATTCTCTGGTTAGCTGGCTCTGCTCACTGAATAAGTATAGGAAATATCTTCAGATTAACACACAGATAAAAACACAAGTTTCTGCCTATAACCTGAAAAATTGAGCTGAAATATTTCAATAAGCCATTTTGGATTCTAGATGCAGTGTTGTGCTTAGTTGCTCAGGCATGTCTGACTCTTTGTGACCCCACGAACTGTAGCCCGCCGGGCTCCTCTGTCCGTGGGATTTTCCAAGCAAGAATACTGGAGTGGGTTGTCTTGCCCTCCTCAGGGAATTTTACCAACCCAGCGATCAAACCCAGGTCTTCAGTACTGCAGGCAGATTCTTTACCAACTGAGTTTGTAGGGAAGCCCAAGAATACAGAAGTGGGTAGCCTATCCCTTCTCCAAGGGATTCTCCCATGAATTTTAGTTCAGTTCTGTTCAGTTCAGTTCAGTCGCTCAGCTGTGTCCGACTCTTGGCGACCCCATGAATCACAGCACACCAGGCCTCCCTGTCCATCACCAACTCCCGGAGTTCACTCAAACTCATGTCCATTGAGTCAGTGATGATGTAGATTCTTGTAAATAGAAACTGTTGTGAAAATTTGCCCCATGTATAGACACTTTGGGCTTCCCTGGTGGCTCATACGGTAAAGAATCTGCCTGCAATGCAGGAGACCGAGGTTCCATCCCTGGGTTGGGAAGATCCCCTTGGAGCAGGAAGTGGCTAGCCACTCCAGAATTCTTGCCTGGAGCATACCATGGACAGAGGAGCCTGGTGGGCTATAGTCCATGGGGTAACAAAGAGTCACACACAACTAAGCAACTAAGCACGCACACACACACACACACACACACACACATTCATAGGTACCTTGGGAGGGGGAAGGCTTGAGTATATTTATCAAGTGATGCATTCTTCACTACTTTAAGTTGTGATAGTGGTTTCTCCCCTGACCACAGGTACTTGCTTGAATTGAAATTTCTCTCTCTGTTTTTCTCTGTCTTCTCTCTTTCTATCTCTCTCTGTCTCTCTTTTTTATCTAAGGACACAGTCTCTGGCAGTTTCCTAGAGGAAAGATTTTGTGGCTTAGAGGTTGGGTTAGCAAAGATCATGCAAGATGCCATTGCAGAGGAAAGCAAAGAAGAGATACCTCACAACTCCTGGGAGAGACTGATTGTCTTGGCTGGCAAAGACTTTCCCAGTTCCCCCATCTCACTTCCTAGGAGCCTCATTGTGCTTCCTGTTCTGTCCAGGGATTACAGGAGAGGGAACCTGATAATTAACTCTCTTCTCCTTGAAACTCTTAGTTTGAGGGAGGATCTCAAGTCTCACAAAGGTAATTAGCTGATTTATATGAGGCTAGAAGTCTCTTAATCACATTTCAGACAAATGGTCATTCAGACTCTGCTTGAATACCTCTTATGATGGTAAACTCATTACCTACAAAAATAGGTCATGCCATTTCTGAACAATTCTTCTTGGCCAGGAGGCCAATTGGTACAAATTAACATTTCCATTAATTAGTCAATCAACTAATAACATTAATTCAAAGCTAAGGATGCAAACACAGCCAGAGCAAGAAAGGTTAATCACAATCCGATTATATATCCTTCCCCCAAACCTTCTTTCCTACAGCACCGCTGGCCCATGCACTAAACAATGAATCAGGAAGCATGAAAATCTTTTTGTCAGTTTGGTCTCTGTCCACATTTGAACAGCTAGAAGGATAGTATCAAAAGAACGACAAAAACGTACTTAGGAAACATTATAAAGCACTCTGCTTCCATTAGATTAAAGCTGGGGAGTCATAAAAAATGCTTTTGTGGCTCTTTTTGTCCATAGTTCTTTGTGTAAAATTGTGTTTTTTATTCTGGTGACAGAAGTAATATGTTTTCATTGTAGAAAATTCAAAAACATGGTAAAGCACAAAGAAGAAAATAAAAATCATCCATAACCCCACTATCCACAGATAAATACTGTCATATTGAAGTATATGCTTCCAGAGGGTTTTGTTTCTTTGTTATAATTAATTTTATTTTATTTTTAAACTTTACATAATTGTATTAGTTTTGCCAAATATCAAAATGAATCCATCACAGGTATACATGTGTTCCCCATCCTGAACCCTCCTCCCTCCTCCCTCCCCATACCATCCCTCTGGGTCGTCCCAGTGCACTAGCCCCAAGCATCCAGTATCGTGCATTGAACCTGGACTGGCATCTCATTTCATACATGATATTTTACATGTTTCAATGCCATTCTCCCAAATCTTCCCACCCTCTCCCTCTCCCACAGAGTCCATAAGACTGTTCTATACATCAGTGTCTCTTTTGCTGTCTCGTATACAGGGTTATTGTTACCATCTTTCTAAATTCCATATATATGCGTTAGTATACTGTATTGGTGTTTTTCCTTCTGGCTTACTTCACTCTGTATAATAGGCTCCAGTTTCATCCACCTCATTAGAACTGATTCAAATGTATTCTTTTTAATGGCTGAGTAATACTCCATTGTGTATATGTACCACTGCTTTCTTATCCATTCATCTGCTGATGGACATCTAGGTTGTTTCCATGTCCTGGCTATTATAAACAGTGCTGCGATGAACATTGGGGTACACGTGTCTCTTTCCCTTCTGGTTTCCTCAGTGTGTATGCCCAGCAGTGGGATTGCTGGATCATAAGGCAGTTCTATTTCCAGTTTTTTAAGGAATCTCCACACTGTTCTCCATAGTGGCTGTACTAGTTTGCATTCCCACCAACCGTGTAAGAGGGTTCCCTTTTCTCCACACCCTCTCCAGCATTTATTATTTGTAGACTTTTGGATCGCAGCCATTCTGACTGGTGTGAAATGGTACCTCATAGTGGTTTTGATTTGCATTTCTCTGATAATGAGTGATGTTGAGCATCTTTTCATGTGTTTGTTAGCCATCTGTATGTCTTCTTTGGAGAAATGTCTATTTAGATCTTTGGCCCATTTTTTGATTGGGTCATTTATTTTTCTGGAGTTGAGCTGTAGGAGTTGCTTGTATATTTTTGAGATTAGTTGTTTTTCGGTTGCTTCATTTGCTATTATTTTCTCCCATTCTGAAGGCTGTCTTTTCACCTTGCTAATAGTTTCCTTTGATGTGCAGAAGCTTTTAAGTTTAATTAGGTCCCATTTGTTTATTTTTGCTTTTATTTCCAATATTCTTTGTTATATTACTTAATTGGGATTATATTTTTCATAGTGTTTTATAATTTGCTTTTATTTAACATAACAATCTATTATGAACATTTTAACAAGTTACGAGATTTCTTCTTCAATGTAATCTTTAATGGTTATAGTATTTGTATACATACAGGTATATAACCTGTTTATACATACTTTTGTTTACAGTATACACATATGCCATCTGTTTATATATCTGTTTGTAATGTTGTTGATGGGCCCCTAGGCTGTTAGCAGCTTCACATAATATAATATTACACATGACAGATCAGGACCTCTGGGACTACAGAGGAAGAGCCCAGAATCTAGACTTCAAGGGTCAAAGAGAGTTTCCTGGAAGGTGTGACAATGAATATTACTTTTCAGATTAGAACGTACAATAGCATACATTATCTGTTTAGTCTTCATGGTCAACCAAGACGGTCTTACCATTTTCCTTGTCCAATTAAACTTTAGACAAACTTTTTCCTGACTCTAAGCCCTGACCTCCCATATCTTAAAGCATTTACTTCAGAAAAATCTATCAGTTCTTTCTTTGCTCCTTTGACAGGTCAATCTTTTTAAAAGCTTCTTGCCAATTTTAGGGAACAAGAAGGTCTTTCTCAAGGACCTGGGAGCCATTCATTGGAAATGTAGTCTTGGAGGACAAGGATGCCCCTTTGTCTAAGTTTCCCCGATAAGGCAGGAGCCTAACTTTGGCAGGCACCTTGCTCCAAGCTGGCTAACTACCTCAGATCATGAGAAAGTTTACTTTTTCTTTCAGTGAAGCCAATTAGCAAACACAGACGGCCTGGAATTTGCCCTCATGTTTGCTCTTAAAAGCTCTCCAGTTCTTGGTTTCAGCAGTTAAGCTCAAACTGTGTTCTGGCCTCTCTTCCTTATTGGAATAGTCTTCAGTAGAGTCTTCTTTGCCTATTAGACAATCTTTGTCTCAACACCATGAAAGTTTCAAGAGATGTCATACCTCATTGTGCAAGTGAGGAAAACATGCCAACAAGAGAAGTAAAGTAGCTAAGAAATTTGAGAGCACCCAGAGTGGATACTAGTAAAATGTTTGAGTTATCTTTGAATGGCCACATGCTGAGCTGCTATAAAGAAGTTGAGATTAACTGAAGCAGTTGTGTTATGCCAATGAGAGTTCTGAAAGTTCAGTGGCTGCTCTGTGGCTTCTTCACCCACAAAATGAGAACAGTAATAGTACCCAATTACAGGGTTGTTGTGAAGGTGAAATGAGTTAACACATGAGAAATAGCCATTCCTGGTACACAGAGAGTGCTGTTCTTATGAATAGCATCACAATTATTACCAAGGAAGAGCACCGATTCTAGATTCAGAATAGACTGGGAACCAATGCCAGCTGCATCACTTACTGAGTGAATTATGCAATTAATTTGTGTCCTTATAGATTGTTCAAAGGTTTAAATTGAGTAGTACATGCAAAACAAATCATTTACATTGGTCCTGTGGTGAGCAGAATTCTAAAATGGCCTTTAAGGTTGCTAGTACCAACTTATTCATTTAAACACTAATATAAAACCTGTAACCTGTAATCTATAACCCTTTATAGGCACTGCTTATAAAGGAATTTTGTAAATGCAATTAAAATCCCAAATCAGTTAACCTTAAAATACAAAGATAGCTGCAAAGGTATACTCTAATCACTCATGCCTTTTAGAAGCAAAAATTTCCTTGGCTGGTCAAAGAAGAGAAAGAAAAATTCCAAAAGTGAGAAAAATTCAGTGTGCAGTTGATGTCTGAAGTTGTAGGGGGCCACACGGAAGGACCTGAGAGCAGCCTCCTGGGGCTGAGGGTGTATGCCTGTGTGCGTGCTAAGCCGTTTCAGTCATGTCCAACTCTTTGCAACCTTATGTACTGTAGATTGCCAGGCTCCTCTGTCCATGGGATTCTCCAGGCAAGAATACTGGAGTGGGTTGCCATGCCTTCCTCCAGGGATCTTCGCAATCCAGGGATCAATGCACATTTCTTATGTCTCCTGCATTGGCAGGCGGGTTCTTTACCACTAGTGAGCAGCAAAAACCATTCCTACATCTCAGAGAACCTACGCTCCAGAGAACTGAGTTCTCCCAATAACCCTCATGAGAGTACAAGTAGGCTTTTCCCCACATCCTACAGATGAGAGCACCACTTGGCCTATATCTTCATTGCAGCCTGTAAGACTGTAAGAAGGTAGCCAAGCCTGCCCCAACTTCTGATCTACAGAACCATGAGATAATAAATGAGAGTCATATTAAGCCACTACATTTGCGTTCATTTGTTATGCATAAGTAGAAAACTAACACAGTCCATTAGTTACATGGGAAGTTTCTTTTTTTACCCCAAACCTCTTTAACCACTGTCAAACTCAAATCAAAGGCAGATCCAGGGGCAGCCATGTAACACACTCTTTCCGGGTGCCAATATCCCCTGACCCAAGGTCAAAGTATTACACTATTCCCCAAAGGATACCCTGGCCACTCAAGCCGATGTCCTGGTTAAAAGTCTAGGGCAGCCTCCAGAGTCCCTTTGAACATATACTTGCTTTTCAAGCCTCAGCACCAGTGTACTAAAGAGATCAGACTGTTTTCAAAATTGAGAATCTCAGGCAAGTCCATTTGTCCCTTTTTATTGACATTTCTGACCTTGCTGGAAAAACGTGTTATATTCTGTTATAAAAATTATCAGAGAGTACAGCTTGCTGAGTGATGTTTTATATTAAAGGACAGAACATTCAAAGCCACTCTCCTTGAAGGAGTCCTACTGCCACTAAAAATCTCTAGGATCTTGGTGAGACTTTTTTCCCCCCTAATGTCAAGCAAGTCCTCTTTGTTAAGTGGGCCTCAATGTTAGCAAGTAGGTGGAACCATAGTGTGACATTTTCTTGATTGAATCTCTCCAGCAAGTTTAAGTACAGTTTTAAATCTAAAAGAAAGGCTTAGGCCTTATAAGAAAAAAAAAATTATTTTCTAAAAGTTCTTGGTGATTATCGAGGATACTTGTGAACACTGAGTTTGTTTAGATGTTGTTTCTTTTGACAAGTCTCAAAACAAAACCCCAAATCAAATTAGGATCAAATAAACATAAGTCCTCTGGGCTCTACATTATCCTATTCAGATGTCTTCAGATAGAAAACTTGTTCTGTTTAGGATAACCCTACTATATATCTACCCTAATCTACAGTGAAAGAGTGTCCATGTTGGCCAGTATTCATTCAGACTTTAATTGTTTACTGATATATGTTAGGGACAATGACAGATGCTGGAGATGCAAGTTTGAAGGAGATATAGTCCATATGTTGAAATAGAAAAGGCAGATATTAACCTTTATAAGGAACTCAAGCTACCCTTTCATCCTTTCCTATGAATGGATCAAAATTAAAAGCTGATGGGATTCCCTCATGGCTCAGATGGTTAAAAAAAATAATAATAATTAATTAAAAGCTGTATTGTGTTTTACAATAAGATAGTTGGACAACTGAGGGTCAACTCCTACTGGCCTAACTACTAGCTATGTAACCTTGGACAGATCATTTAAGTTCTCCAAACCCCACTTCCGTCATCTATAAAATGGTGGGGGGATATAATGATAATAAGATAATGAAAGTATTGTGTTGATGCAAGGAGATGATCCATGTAAAACACTTAGCACAGTGCCAGGTCCATAGCAAACAAGGGGTGATGATGATTACCATTATTATAATGATGATGATAATAAAAGGCCTTACTTGGCACATACTAGTACTAGGAAGATGGATTTTTCTGCATGATTAGTGAAACAGCTAAAGCTCTGGCTCCCATGAGCTGTGGCTTTTCTAATTTGTCCCTGTAGATTGCTTGTCAGCACAGGGCAGGAGGTCTCAGTCTTCCTGCAGGGATGTCATTCCCACCTGGAGAGGTTTAGGGTAATAAGGCATGAGACCTGTGAGAAGACATGTTCAGTTTGGGAAGCTTCCCAGAAAAGGACAATTTTCTAGGTGGACTAGAAGAGAAGAACCAGTGTTGACAAAATGTTCTGATCCATGCAGAGGTAGTTGGAATGGCTAGATCGTGTGTGAGAGAAAGGAAACAGTAAAAGTGGAGACCACTAAAGTAAGGAGAATCTTGTGAAAAATGTCCTGTACCATGTCAGGGCGTTGAATGCTGAAGCATATTGTGTGGGGTTGTGGTATGTTCAAGTCTACACTTTTAAAAAGGTCACCCCTAGCAACCATGAGGTTGGATTTATAGAAAGGCAAAATGAGAGGCTGGGATCTCAGAAGGCTTTTATGCTGGAGAGGAAGGAAGGCGGTGGTTATGAAAACAGTCATTATGATGTGGACTGTGGCCCAGAACCATAAAGGAATATGACATAGTGTAGTATGGACCCTACACGTATAGTAGACCATGACCCCTGTAAAGTAAAAAGCCCCACAGTGTCTTGCTGATGCGACAGTAGGAGTTAACTGCTCTCTACTTTTTGAGCCATCTTCTCCCCTTCTGATGTGAAAATCTGAGTTTCCAGTTACTCTCATGACTTAGCCTCCATCTCGTAATCTCTTGGTCCATGTTAAGCCTTAGTCTAACTGCATACTTTGTGCAAATCTCCAAGACCTAAAGAGTTTTTTCAAAGGCATAAAAGGTAACTAATTTTACACAAACCACATTTCCACTTCTTCATAGCCTGCCTTCCTCTGGAGAGAAAGAAACCAAGTTTGGGATAATTAGGATGTGGGGAATGGTACTATCCCAGTAACTGCTAGCAACTAGGGTTATGACTCTATTACCACTTCCTGTGCAGGGAAGATATTTTCATTTTAAGGGCTGCAAATTCCCTATTAAACCAAAAAAATATGAATTAATTCACCTGCAGCATTTTCTGTTGTTGATTTTCTCTTTTGATCCCCTTATCTTCCTAGTCATTCTGAACTGAATTCAAATCAGTACCTTACACCTTTGCAATGAACAACATTTAAATAAATTTCTGGTTTGAAAATTGTCTTACTGATTAATTTTCATCTTTAAAAGATATTACCAATGTTGTATTTGCATTTAGTTAAAGAAACCAGGGCTTCCCAGGTGGCTCAGGGGTAAAGAAACTGCCTGCCAATGCAGGAAACATAAGAGATGCAGGTTCATTCCCTGAGTTGGGAAGATCCCCTCGAGAAGGGCATGGCAACCCACTCCAGTATTCTTGCCTGAAGAATCCCATGGACAGAGGAACCTAGCAGGCTATAATCCATGGGGTAACAAACAGTCGGACACAACTGAAGTGACTTAGCATGCATGCAAAGAAATGAAATTACTCCCACTCACAATACCTATACCTAGGTGAAGAATGCACAATTGGCAAAAGTTATAATGATTTACTCTTTGGTTGATTTATTGATTCTGCTTTTCAGATCTGATAATAGAGAGTAGTTTTTATTATTATTATTATGCTTTTATATTTCAAAACAAGATATATCCTGAAAATCACTATGAAAACTAAAGTGCGCTCATTTTTAAGTCACAAATGAGCTGAAATTGATAAAAATAGATTTTTTTGTTTTTACTTCTAAGTCTGTGCAAGAAACTACTAGCAATTCAACAGGCATGAGAGTAATAAATATTTCTTGATTACAAACATTTTACCAGGCTCCAGAAGATTGTCCATTACTTTTTTTTAAATTTTATTTTATTTTTAAACTTTACATAATTGTATTAGTTTTGCCAAATATCAAAATGAATCCACCACAGGTATACATGTGTTCCCCATCCTGTACCCTCCTCCCTCCTCCCTCCCCATATCATCCCTCTGGGTCGTCCCAGTGCTCTAGCCCCAAGCATCCAGTATCATGCATTGAACCTGGACTGGCATCTCGTTTCATACATGATATTTTACATGTTTCAATGCCATTCTCCCAAATCCTCCCACCCTCTCCCTCTCCCACAGAGTCCATAAGACTGTTCTATACATCAGTGTCTCTTTTGCTGTCTCGTACACAGGGTTATTGTTACCATCTTTCTAAATTCCATATATATGCGTTAGTATACTGTATTGGTGTTTTTCCTTCTGGCTTACTTCACTCTGTATAATAGGCTCCAGTTTCATCCACCTCATTAGAACTGATTCAAATGTATTCTTTTTAATGGCTGAGTAATACTCCATTGTGTATATGTACCACTGCTTTCTTATCCATTCATCTGCTGATGGACATCTAGGTTGCTTCCATGTCCTGGCTATTATAAACAGTGCTGTGATGAACATTGGGGTACACGTGTCTCTTTCCCTTCTGGTTTCCTCAGTGTGTATGCCCAGCAGTGGGATTGCTGGATCATAAGGCAGTTCTATTTCCAGTTTTTTAAGGAATCTCCACACTGTTCTCCATAGTGGCTGTACTAGTCATGATTTCCTATGCCTGGACTTGAAGAAAAATTTACATTTGAACAAAAGAGGTTCTAGCATCTGTTCTAACATATATTTTTGATGTCACCAATTTGTTCCATATTTCAATCTCCCCATCAATATTTGGTATGCTTAAAAGTTGATCTTTAATCAACATGATTATATAATTTAATGACATAGGAAATTGCCCATTAAAGTTAATTTCAAAATAAAAGCAAAATGAAGAGAGATAACTATTTAAATAAATGTATTGACTTCTTTAAAATCTCAGCTAAAATGTATATTCATCAAGGTCAGTATCCACACCTATTTGTTTCTTGTTTCTCTGATTCCCTTTTGTCATATTTCTATAAATAGTGCTCCATAAATTTTAATTAAGTAATTGTAGTCATGCCGCAGGTTGACATTCATGTCCCACACTCAGCTAGAACATACAACAGTGAATCAAGACAGAGCCTCTGCCACGACCACAAGAAACAAGTAGCAGCCCAAAAACCCAGGCTCTAGATGTTAGTCATCTAATGAGACACATAACTTTCAGCAATTTCTATTCCATTTTCTTCACATGGAATTTTTTTGTCCACTAAGACCTCACAACAACATTTTTTGTACAAATATGCTATTTTATCTAAGCAGAGACTATGATAGATTACAATAGCTCTTTGGTCAAATATTAAAAACATAGGGAAACTTGGGAAGATAGTCTTTTGGTTTCCCCAACCCAGAGTGCTTAAGCTGATTTTAGGCAATTAGCTATCAAGGCTGAATTTTCTTCCTGCCATTTGTTTTGTTTTCTCTGGAGGAACCAATCCATCTACTGCTCCTACAAATATTCCTGAGGCATCTACTATTGGCCAGGCCCTATGCCAAATGGGAAAGTAAATAACAAATACAGTCCCTGATCTCAGGTAGTTTATAATCAGGTAGAGAAAATCTGTAACCGCTTAAAGTATTACATTAGTTTCTGACTGCAGTTCCCTGTGAATATGACCTGACAGGAGGCTGTGAGGTGAAGCTCAAAGGAAATCGTGTGTGTAAAATGATAAGTTTAAAGCCTGGGACAATTCAAGTACCCCCACCAGCCCTTGCATAAGACCATGGAATCAGGGCCCCTGGGTACAGACACTGGGAGTGCTGAAAGAGCCTCTTTCCTGAGAGATGAGTGGAAATGGTACTATTATGGGTGACTGAGAATGCAATGGAACCTGGAAAGAAGAGGTACTGAAGATATTATTTTCCATGTGGAGCTTTTGAGAGGATAAAGCTAAAGCCAAAATAATTTTCTTTCCTTGAATATCAACTGTTAAATACCAATTCTTCTTTTGTGTACATTCTTCATTTTCTTGGCACTTGCCTGCCTTTCTAAGGTAGTTTTATAAGCCCTTCGCTGAATGACTTCAGTAGTTACTGTGCACTAGCACTACCATGCCAAGAAGTGTGCACAAGGCACCCTGCTGAGCCCTCCAAGGAAGAGCTGCTCTGCCCGGAGAAGGAGGGTGGGGTGGCCTTACCGTGGGACTACAGGCATGTAACACAGCACATGGGCTTGGACCAACGCAATTCTCTGCCAAATTTCTAGTCACTGGGATATTACTCTTCCAAAACCTGCAGGTCATCCTGGATCTCCTCTCTCTCTCTCTGTCTCTCTCTCTCTCTCTCTTTCCCTCAATTCTTTTGTTTCATCAACAATCAAGTACTTAAGATTCTGCCTTCTAAATACTTCTCAAACTGGCCTCTCCTCTCTACCTGACTCCATTGGACTTCGGCTGTGGCTTCCTTCTTTACTTTGTTGCCTTCAGCCCTTCAGCTCCTTAACATGTTTTACAAAGTCCTTTACAACCTGTCTCTTACCTGACTCTCCTGCCACATATTCCACAGTGCAGTCTGCACTTTTTCCTCCAGCACACATGCTGGTCTTTGGTCTAGGATGCTCTCTCCAAACTCATGTTTCTCCTTTGAGGAAATATAATGACATTATCTCCACATATGGTGACTAACTTGTCCAGATTTATATGGGAATTGCTAGGGTTTACACTGGAAGTCCCATATCCCAGGAAATTCTGCTCAGTAGCCCCCTTCCTTGGTGGCTCAGATCGTAAAGCGTCGGCCTACAATGCGGGAGACCCGGGTTCAATCCCTGGGTTGAGAAGATCTCCTGGAAAAGGAAATGGCAACCCACTCCAGTATTCTTGCCTGGAAAATCCCATAGACGGAGGAATCTGGTAGGCTATAGTCCATGGGATCGCAAAGAGTCAGACACAGCTGAGCGACTTCACTTCACCCCCCTTCTCTAAGCTTTCCTCTCCCCTCAGGTCAGTACATCTTTGTGCTCCCATAGTGCAGGCATGCTGTCCTCACCACGCTGTAGTCTAATTATAGATTTATTTATCTTGACTCACCCTTTGACTCTAAGCTCCTTGAGGGCATATTTATTTTCTTCTTTGAATGCAATAAGCACTTAGTAGGCGGAGCCTGGCAGGCTGCCGTCTATGGGGTCACACAGAGTCGGACACGACTGAAGCGACTTAGCAGCAGCAGCAGCAGCAGAAAGAGAAGGAAGGAGAGAAAGACGGAACAAAAGAAAGAACACAAGACTGAAGTTATGTTATAGTAAATCTCGTTGAACTCCAGCTGACAAAGACATCAAAGACTTCTCCATCACCATGCTTTTTAAACACGGAATATCTGTTGACTTAGTTTTTCTTCCTAAGTGCACTTCTTTCTACAACGCATGGGGACTTCCCTGGAGGAACAATGGGTAAGACTCCATGCTTCCATTGCAAGTGCTGCAGGCTCAATGTCTGGTCAGGGAGCTTAAAATATCAGGTGCTACATGGTGAAGCCAATAATAATAATAATGAAAAATAAAGAAAATTTTTTTAAAAAATTAAGAAAACATTCATGGGAGTAGAGAGCAGTATACTACTCAATAGGATATCTTTTCCAGGAATATACTGACTGGGGACTAAGAATAAATGCTAAAAAGCTGCTGTAACAAATAAGTACCAACACTTCAATAGTGGGACATAATAGAAGTTTAGTTTTCATTTAGATAAAGTTGAATTTAGAAAGCAAGTGCTCTTCTACAGCAGACACCTCTCCTCCATGTGGTCAGAGTCCCAGGCTCTTTGGGGCTAATATCTCTGCCATTCCCTTGAATTCAGAGTCCTCTAAGCCTAGACAACACAGAAAAATAGCCTAGAGGATAGATTACGGGAGGCTACATAGGTCAGTCCTGATGAGGTTTGTGCACATCACTTCCCTCTCAAGCCATTGGCTAGAACTTGGCCCATAGCCACAACTATCCACATAGAAGCTGGGAAAGGCAACCTGTGTGCCCAAGAAGTAGCAAAAACAGGTTTGATGAATGACTACTCAGCTTCTGCCACTTCACTGAAACGAAATGTACTCCTACTAGCTGGGCAAACTTGAGGAAGGAAGTTAGTCTCTCTCAGACCCAGTTTTCTTACCAGTAAAATGGGAATAATAATGGTGCTTAACTCGAGGTTGTGAGATGAGGCTCAGATGAGGTAATAGATGTAAAATGATAAGCAAAGCCTGACATAGTCTATGTGCTTCATAAATGTGCATTAATTATGATTATGATTATTACCTACTGCTATTACTATTATTACTGGTATTACCACTACCACTTTATGCCAAGGACATTTTGAGCAAGAAGTTATCATTAAAACTGTTTTCTGGAGCCCATAAAAATTTTCTTCTGGAGCCATAGCTGCCTTCACACAATCTGTCATTTCCTCCATCAATCCCAGCCTCAGGTCTTCCAACTGCCCTTATTAATCCTAAGCCACTAGGAGGAGAGAAGCAGAGAGTTCAGTTCTTTGACCACATATATACTAAATGCTTTACAAGTGGCAGTATTATCCATCATCAGACAATGATAAACTATAATGAAATACAATTTCACTTGTACTCAACCATGTATTTTATGAAGCAGCATAAAGTTTTACCATTAGCCTCAAAACACCTATGATTCCTTTTGTTCTATTTTCCTGGGCACCTTCAACAAAAACAACTATTGATTTTGAGTTGTCTGAAGTACACTCTGTAAAAAATTACCCTCAGTCCGTGGCTTTCTTTTTACTACACTCCGATAATGAGGGAAAATAGGATAGCAGAGAAATACACATGCAAGAGAGTTGCATGGAATCTTAGGGTTAATGGCAGCCTCCATTTTAATTGTGCTCAAACCTGAATCTAGAAACCAAAATCCTAGCACTGCAGATCTGTCTCGAATAGAAACCTACATTCTTTCTAATACCAAACTGAGTCAAAACAGAGACAATAGAGAAATATTATTTCAATTTCACAAAAGACTCTTCTCTTCATAGGTTTTTAAATGACCCATTATCATATTTGATCCTCACAACACCCCATGATAGAGATAACATGTTCCATGTTTAATAAAATAAAGTTTTGAAGTTAGTTAAGAGGTTGCTCAAGGTGATAAAGAAGTACTATGCTGGTAATAAGAACCCAATTCTTCTGTTCTAATTCTTGGACCATCATTCATTCCTCATTGTGGAATTCTTTAAAAAGTCAGGAGGATTTAATTCTGCAATGGATGCAAGGATAAGGTGTGAGTTCCAAGAGTGAAACCCTTAGAACTGAAGTCACACAACACCTGAACCAGATCGTACTTACTCCAGCCGCCAAAAGGAACACGGGCAGCCATGAAGTCTCCTGCATCCTTAGAGGAGAAAGATGCATCTCTCCCAGCTTTATTTGGGGTCATGGACTTTGGACTATATTGAGGTTGTGATGTGTTTTTCACAGTTCTTGGGTCCTTTGTCTCTCCCCCTAAGCCCACATATTTCCAAGCTTGGCTCCTTTGGCATACACTCTTCTACTTAGGTGCATCCTGGTTTTTGATAGTGCATGATAAGAATTCCACAATGAGGAATAAGTGATGCTCCAGGAATTAGAACAGAAAAATTGGATTCTTGTCACCAGCGTACTACTTCCTTACTACCTTAGGCAGTAGACACAGTGGCTTGTATGAAAGGAAGCTTTTCAAACAGTGGCGGTTTATTTCTTTTCCTTGCTTATTTCCCCAAAATGCCTGCAGAAAAGAAAGATACTCAGCATCTGAGCGGCTGTGGACAATTCACAAGGACATGCTTAATTCTTCCTAAATGATGGGAATTTATTTTCAGATTATAATTTAAAACACAGAGCTGACCCCAAACCATTATCCCAGTTACTTACTAATCCCCCCTAGCTTGTGTATTTCATGACTGTGTGCAATTTATTTTGTTTTATTACGTTGCGTTTTACCACCCGCTCCCCCCGACTGCTCTGCTCAAGCTTGATGTAAGGTATGTAGGTGGGGGTGGTGGGTACACATGGAGACATCTGCACTGCATCTGTCTCACCACAGCACTGTCACCTATGAGCAGAGATCCTTCTACAGAGGCACTAAAACCACCTCCAGGAGACACAGATGCTCCATAGCTTCCTAGAATCATTTGGAAACAAAGTTGCCTGTGTACACCCATAATTGTCAAACTCATTTGTAGCCTCTGCATTGCCACCACCAACCCCCACTGCCTTCTCTTACCCTAAATTGTTCCCTGAAAATGTAAGTTCCTCCCAAGCATGTGTTACCCAAAGAATAAATGCAATCATCTTACAGAAGCATTTATGCAGGAAGACAATAATAAAGAATGACTAGAAGAAACTGGTGGCAAGTCAAAAGCTAGTAGCAGCTGATAGCTTTTGTACAACCTGTCTCAGGCAATTTGGTAAGGGTGATTTCAACCCACCCACGGGAGACACCCAGCCGGTTAATCGTCTGCCCCAATCTGCATCAGATCTTTCCAGCAACGGCCTCCTCCCTCAAGTCATCGAAATGAAAAGGCAAGTTAGTACACCTTCGCCATTAGCTGTTCACTGCAGCGCCGTCTTGTTTCACCTGAACTTTGTCATTTGGAGGCTAATGTTAGATAAAAAAGATAAAAGGCTGCTTTACATTTTATCTAGCCTGTTTTTGGAGTTTGAAAGGCTTCTGTTCTTCAACAAAGCCCTCAGTAGCTTGGCAAATGTGACAAGTGTGATTAGGCTGGAACGTCATTTTAACAGTCAAACTCAAGGTAGTGCGAGTTTCACAGGACAATGAGAACTATCGCTAGAGCCCTTCCTCCATCACCAGGTCCTGGCAGAGAGCTGAGTGCTACTCCAATATGCATTCCCATCAACACACAGCACAGAGGTCTTCAGGGCACAGTGAACGCCTTTCCAATTGAATTGAATGCAAAGGAGTTTATATTGAAATAGCCAAAGGATCCTTTTCCTCTCAAAAAGGTCTCCTGGTGGGTGATTTTCATTTTAAGGTCTCCTGGTGGGTGATTTTCATTTTCTCCTTGGCCTTTTCTACATTTTTTTCAGGTTCTCTGACACAAACATTTATTACTTTCATAATCACTTACTTGAAAATCAGTTGTATAAAAATGAAGACTCCTGAGACCCTGCCTCCAAGAGGGTAAATTTCTATTCTGAAAAATACATAAAATGCAGGTTTTGCTGTGATCCCTACAACCTTAGATTTATGAAATGATCATCAGCATAGAGAGAGGGAAATGGTGTCCTGGACCAAATCCTATACATCTCTGTAGCTCCCAGGACACAGTGATATATTAAAACCGTATATGTACATCAGGTACCTCATATACATACGTGCAGTACACATGTGTGCAAAAGCTCTGACTAAAGCTTCACAGTTTCAGCTTAAGCATTTAGGTAACATTTGTTTCCTGCTGGAAAGGGAATCTAATCCCTAGTTTCTGGGAAGTATGTCACCTTTCTGTGGCCACAGAACCAAATATGTCTTAATAAGAGTCCTCACAGCATAACTGATGAAGCCTCAGTTTTCCTTCACCCCCAAAACTTTAGTGTCTTTTTTTTTACCAAACTGAAAGGGTCAGGGTTGTTGTCACCATCTGAAAGGATTCAAGTCTGCTTGAGTAAGCTTTCACTGCACTAGAGAGCTTCTGGGGGCTCCACAGTCAAGGAGAATACATGTACCTCGAATTCAGTGGAGAGAAGGGTACTGGTCCATCCACCACTCAGTCTGGACAGTGGCAGAGATGCTGCCTGCCTTTTCTCTAAAGTTGCCAAGATTTTTTCCAGTTCTCTTTTGATTGGAAACAAAACTTGGAGAGAAATTCACACCGCCATCCTTTCTCTTACTGAATTGATAGCTTTGTTCTTGCCCCTGCTGTTCATCAAAGGCTCCTCCAGAAACCCAGAGTGGTACCTGGCTCTAACTAGTTTTCTTGGGAAAGCCGGGTGGAGAGGTCAGTGGAGGGCACTGGGGTCTTGACTCAGGTAAAGCACGAAGGTGGGGAAAGAACCCAGGCTGAGGGGACTCAGGGGCTCACCGCATCCAACCCTCTTTCCCTCTCCCAGATCAGCTTCTTTCTAGGCATCAGCTGTGTTTTCTTCAAACTCCAGTAAGAAAGCTTGGTGGCTTTGCTCCTGGAAGTTCTTATCTCAGATGCTTTACACTTCACAACTGGGATTAAAACTTCAGTTTGAAAATCTAGGGAAGGCTTCTGACCTGGCTGAGGTTGTTGTGAGATTAGGATTCCAAAGCAACACTACATTCATTATCTCACTTGAACACTACCAGAATCCTATTTAAAAATATTATTGCATGCATGCTCAGTCACTCAGTCATGTTTGACTCTTTGAGACCCCATGGAATATAGCCCACCAGGCTCCTCTATCCACGGGATTTTCCAGACAAGAATACTGGAGCAGGTTGCCATCTCCTCCTTCAGGGGATCTTCCCGGACTCAGGGATCAAACTCATGTCTCTTGCATCTCCTGCATTGGCAGGTGGATTCTTTACCATTGCATCACCTGAGAAGCCCACAAGTATTATTATGTGTTTCAAAATGAGGAAACTGAGGCTAAACAGACTTTCCCAGTGTCTTGCAATTCAAGAGTGAGAGCAGAGAAGCCCCTGCAGTAGAAAATAAAAATAGAGGGCAATAATAAATATGCTGTAATAGTTAAAATCAATATATTGTTTTACTGAAACCATAATAAGCATCTTTTATGCATTACCTCATTATCCTTTCAGCAACTGAATGGTGACGTTTCTGTTATTATCTTCATTCTACAGAAGAGAAAACCAAGAGATAAGGGGGTTTAATAACTTGCGTAAAGACACATGGTAAGGGAAAAAGACCTAGTCACATGTGCGCTCTGAGCCACTAGTCTACATGGCCCCGTGCCTAAGAATCTGCTAATCTATTAGCACGCAAAAGTCCACTTTATGAAACAACAAGGATAGATGATATATAATTCATTGAGAAA
The DNA here is from genome assembly GCF_002263795.3 of Bos taurus. NCBI lineage: Eukaryota > Metazoa > Chordata > Mammalia > Artiodactyla > Bovidae > Bos > Bos taurus. The sequence continues at coordinate 46,709,491 of NC_037333.1, read as the reverse complement.
TTGTACAGGATACACCATGAGTTCTACAGGAATTCAGAACAGGAAGAAATTAAATCCATGGGACCTAAAGTAGTCAGGAAAGATGTGATCAAAGTTCTAGACTCCAAAGGATATAGGGAGTTATTTGAACAAAATGTCGGAGTGATAGCATTTAGGGAAAGAGGACAGCATTAAGAATGGAATGCAGTCAGAAATAACTTTGGTATTTTCGAGGATGGAAAGAAGAAAATGAGTAGACTGGAAAAGCCAGTCTCTGGATCTTTTTTTCCCATTACTTCATGTTATTATCATTACTATTTTTTTTAATAACATGGAGCCCTCCTTCAGAATCTGATAAAGGCTATGGGCTATATTTCCTCATTAAAATGTGCATACACTCTGATATCACTTACATGTAGAATCTAAAAAAATGCAGCAAACAAGTGAATATAACAAAAAAGAAGCAGACTCCTACAAACTAGTGGTTACCAATGGGAAGGGAGGGAGGGAAAATACAGGGGTGAGGAATGGGAAGTATAAACTGCTGGGTGTAAAATAGACTACAAGGATGCCTCGTTGTACAACACAAAGAACACAGCCAATATTTGTGGATAAAATGATTAAAATGGTAAATGTTATGTTATGTATATATACCTTACCAGCATAAAAAGAAGAGACAAAAAAGCTATCCCAAAAATAAAATGAAATAATATTCAGCATTCTTAAAAGGAAAAAAATGTACATCACCTTAAAAATTGTATCGTGCGTAAACACTATGATTGACCCTCCCCAATATAGAATTTCCTTCCCCAACCAAGCCCATGGCACCCCACTCCAGTATTCTTGCCTGGAAAATCCCATGGACGGAAGAGCCTGGTAGGCTGCAGACATGGGGTCGCAAAGAGTCGGACACGACTGAGTGACTTCACTTTCACTTTTCACTTTCATGCGCTGGAGAAGGCAATGGCAACCCACTCCAGTGTTCTTGCCTGGAGAATCCCAGGGACCAGGGAGCCTGGTGGGCCGCCGTCTATGGGGTCTCACAGAGTCAGACACGACTGAAGCGACTTAGCAGCTTAGCAGCAACCAAGCCCATCCATGAAAGTTTGCTGCAGAACTCCTGCACTACAATGTCCTAGGTTGGATTGTTTTCTAAATTAAACAGAACCAGGTACTACCAGTCTACATGAGGACGACTCAGAACTGGAAAAACTGGATTCTATGTCCTGGTAATTTCAGCCTCAGTCTAGGTTCTCAACTTCTATGTCCTGAAGTACTCTGCTTCCTCATTTGGAAAATATTTATGGAACACCAAGGACTTACCCGGTGGCTCAGAGGGTAAAGAATCTTCTTGCAATGCAAGAGACCTGGGTTTGATCCCTGTGTCAGGAAGATCCCCTGGAGGAGGGCATGGTGACCCACTCCAGTATTCTTGCCTGGAGAATCCCATGGACAGAGGAGACTGATGGGCTATAGTCCACGGAATCGAAAAGAATCAGGCATGACTGAGGGACTAAGTACAAGGAACTGCGAGGCTTCCCAGGTGGCATTGGTGGTAAGAACCTGCCTGCCAGTGCAGGAGATACAAGAGATGTGGATTCAGTCCCTGGGTCAGGAAGATCCCCTGGAGAAAGAAATGGTAACCCTCTCTAGTGTTCTTGCCTGGAGAATCCCAAGGACAGAGGAGCCTGGCAGGCTACAGTCCATGGTATCTCAAAGAGTCAGACACGACTGGGTGACTTAGCACACACTCACTTGAGTCCCTGCTAGGGAGGCTCGTGCTGGGCTCTGGCAGGACCCAGTCTCCAAAGAACTCATGTCTTGGTTCTCACCCTGACATTTCTGTCCATCATCTAACCTTACCTTTCTCATTTCTACATAGGTGGAATGATGCTTTGTCATTTGAAAGGGTTCAGAGTATATACTCAGAGAAGGCAATGGCACCCCACTCCAGTACTCTTGCCTGGAAAATCCCATGGACGGAGGAGCCTGGTGGGCTGCAGTCCATGGGGTCAAGAAAAGTCGGACACAACTGAGCGACTTCACTTTCTCTTTTCACTTTCATGCACTAGAGAAGGAAGTGGCAACCCACTCCAGTGTTCTTGCCTGGAGAATCCCATGGATGGGGAAGCCTGGTGGGCTGCCGTCTATGGGGTCACACGGAGTCGGACACGACTGAAGCGAATTAGCAGTAGCAGCAGCAGCAGTGAATATACAGATATACTTAAGAGTATACTTATATACTCCATTATCCTAATACCTACATACTTGATTCACCTCACATTTGCCTGCTGAACAAATCCTTTCTGGATCATTTCACTCTTACCTCCATGTTTTCTAAAATTCAACTCTGTTTATATGTGGGTGCTATTGACATATATGGAAAGTCATGTGGCCTATCAAAAGCCAGGCACCTTCAAAGCTGGAAAGTTAAAAACTTGACTCAACCACTTCCTAGCTGGAAGATCCTGGGGAAAATGGAACTCACTAGCCTTGGTTTCTGAACCTGATAAATGGGAGTAATAATCTACATTTCACAGTTATTATTTTGAAAAGAAGTAATCGATATCAGGTGTTTAGCATTTAGTTGCTATTATTCTTTAGTTGCCAAGTTATGTCTGATTCTTTGCCATCCCATGGACTGTAACCTGCCAGTCTCCTCTGTCCATGGGATTTCCTAGGCAAGAATACTAGATGGGTTGCCATTTCCTTCTCCTGGAGATCTTCCTGACCCAGGGATTAAATCTGCATCTCCTGTATTAGCAGGTGGATTCTTTACCACTGAGCCTTAGGGAAGCCCTCGGCATTTAGTAGTTGTTCAGAAAATTATATAGTATATGTATTTTTTCATTTCTTCCAACATGTCTATTGCTTTTACATTTTAAACTGTTGGAGAGCAAAACAAATCAACACAAGTGCTGGAATCACATGCATCATTTAATCCTGGGCAAGGGATGGAATTTCTTGTGGCAACATTAAAGAATCAGTTAGTGCTTTCTTCATATAACTCAAAGTTTGGCATTACTCCTGACTTTCAAATATTAGCTAGTGTTGCCCAAATCCAGTTTCAGCTTCAAATGTGATACATGTCCTAATTATTTGGCTAACTGTGTAATAACAGACACTTTACTTTAAAGCATCAGTTGTGAATCCTTATGTTGCTAAGGATATATTTCAGTGCCAGAGGACCTTGTTAGATCATTTCTTATAATCAATTAGTTGGCATATAGGCAAGACTATAAATTCTTTAACTGTCCTCTCCCTATAGGTTTTGATAATTTTCTTTCTTCTTTTTATTGAAGATAAAACACCCAAGAAACACCCTAAGCAGTTGCCATCACATTTCAGATAGTTTAAAAGTTTTATCCTTTTCTGACTCAGCTTCTCATCGAACAGAAAGCAGGGGTCCACTGCAACCCCTCCCTGCCTCACAGCAGAAAAACAAGCCCACTCTGGGCTCCCTGAGGATCCTGGACAAACGCACACAGCGCTTTGGCAAGTTACTGTGAATGCAAAGCACCACCATTAAAGGAACTATTTGAAACTAAATTGATTCTTTGTTCTTTCGCCAATTGGCTAATCCTCCTCTTGAGACGCAGTTCCATTTCAGAAATCTAAAAACACAGCTCTCGGATTGAGACTTAAAAGAGGCGAGGGATGTGCTGACATAGACATTAAGTAGGATTGAGCCGCCCAGCAGCTGCATCCTGATGAGCTCGTTCAGGATTTCCCCAGACTCCACACTCCTGGAGCAGAAGAGAGAGAAGAGAAGGGAAAGTGAGAGGAAGGTCTGGGTGTCTGAGTCTGTGTTGGTGCTGCCCAGAGTGGCCCGTACCCTGCACCCCACCCACTAAATTCCAGCAGTGACCTTTTCCTCTGCTGGACACTTTTTAAACAGTTCCTGACTTTCATGAGAAAACTCTGGTGTCCTGGTCTCCATCTTTACAATATGGTCCCGGGGAGAATCCTTAGGTGTAAGCAGCAAAACCGTTCAGTCTGCCACATGTAGTTCGCATTGCATTTCTTTTAAGGGAGGATCAGGGGGTAGGGGAAAGGGGAAACAGAAAAAATGGGGGGAAGGGAGGGTGGACTAATCTAGGAAAGCAAGGATGTGGCCAGAACCTCATGGAGATCTCTCTGAGATCTTCTGAGTATTTATAACAACTTTGTCTTCTTTATTTTTAAGCTTTTGCATTATTTCATTATTACACGGTGTCTGTTCAATGCACAAATGTAGAAAGACAAAATAGAAAAAAAATCATAATCCCCAAATTCTTTCATCCTTCCAGTCATTTGTATGCATATATATGTATATATGGGCTTCCCAGGCGGTGTTAGTGGTGCCAGTGCAGGAGACATAAGAGACCTGGATTCAATCCCTGGGTCTGGAAGATCCCCTGGAGGAGGGCGCGACTACCCACTCCAGTATTCTTGCCTGGAGAATCCCATAGACAGAGGAGCCTGATGGACTACGGTCCATGGGGTTGCAAAGACTAGAACACTACCAATGAGACTTAGTACACACACATATGTATATATACATCTTTTACATAAATGAGATATACTGTATGTATTTACTTAATTATATATCACTCATTCATTTGGGGCTAGTAAATTATGATAATTACTTTTATGTGTCAATTTGACCAAGCCATGGATTCTGAGATATTTAGCTAACTATTATTTTTAAGTGTGTCTGCGGGTGCATTTCCAGATTAGCATTTGAGTTAGTAAATTAAAGCTGACTGCCCTCCCCAGTGTGGGTGGGCATCATTCAATCCCAAAATTCACTCTCTCTGATAAACTGAGCTGCAACATCAGTTTCCTGTACCATCAGTTCCCCTGATTCTTGGTTTTCAAACTGGGACTGGAAATGCACCACTGGCTTTCCAGAGACACAAGTTTGCATCTCTGGAGAACCCTAATACATAAATACACATTCATGCTAATATTTTTAGTGGTTGCATAGAATTTTGTTGTATTACTCAGCTGTGGGTCTTTCCTGGCAGCTCAGCAGTAAAGGATCCGCCTGCAATGCAGGGATCAAAAGACATGGGTTCGATCCCTAGTTTGGGAAGATCCCCTTGAAGGAAGGCATGGAAACCCACTCCAGGATTCTTGCCTGGAGAATCCCATGGACAGAGGAGCCTGGTGGGGCTACAGTCCATAGGGTCGCACAGAGTCAGACACAACTGAGTGACTGAGCTCACTTGTACTCAACCATAATTTAATTTTTTAGTTTCCTGACAGGACATTTATATTGTTTTCAAATTTTTAACTATTATAAACAACTAAGAAAAACTTTCTTGATCACATATTACTGCACATTGTTCTGAACATCCTGATGGCCATGTGGCTTAATCATCCCTGCCCTGTCCCCAGATTCAGTGCCTGGATTATGATAGGTGATGTAGGCCCCAGCTGTTGCCTGGGATGAAGGAAAAGACAGCACCACACACTCCATCCAAAGAACTGACAGGGGCTGGGTCATTTTAGGCCTCCTTAGAAGTTCTAACACCAACACATCCTTGAATTATGATTGAACAGTTACTTCTTGGGGAACACAAACAGCATGTGCTTCTCAGACATCAGCTAATTCAACCCTACTAACCACTGCTGCTGCTGCTGCTAAGTCGCTTCAGTCGTGTCCGACTCTGTGCGACCCCATAGACGGCAGCCCACCAGGCTCCCCCGTCCCTGGGATTCTCCAGGCAAGAACACTGGAGTGGGTTGCCATTTCCTTCTCCAATGCATGAAAGTGAAAAGTGAAAGTGAAGTCACTCAGTCGTGTCCGACTCTTAGCGACCCCATGGACTGCAGCCTACCAAGCTCCTCCATCTATGGGATTTTCCAGGCAAGAGTACTGGAGTGGGGTGCCATTGCCTACAGCGTTGGGGAAACACCTGATAAGATAAACTCCAACCCAATCTACAAAGAATCTAAGTCAGAACTGACACTTTCAGCATCCACCTTAAGGGACTCAGAACAATGAGATCATATTACATGGTTCTTTTATTCTCACTCTGTTTTGAATGGTTTTACATTTTTCAATTGAAAAAACTCTTTTTTTTTTTTTTTTTTGCTGCACCGGGTCTTAGTTGCGGCATGTGAGATCTAGTTCCCTGACCAGGAATCAAACCTGGACTTCTTACATGGGAGCTCAGAGTCCCACTGAACCACTAGGGAAGTCCTTTGAATGGTTTTATAATCATGTTTAGACATAGCAGCTGTAAGATGGATGGAGTTGGGAAGCTGCACTGGGGAACGAGTGAATTGGAGCAGGTGAATATAACTGTCTCCAGTCAGCAGTGGCATTGGTACACATCATAAAATATTCAAAGGCTTCCCAGGGATGTCAACTTATTCATAATTGACTTAAATGAATCACTGAAAAAAATCCTTTAATCTCTCATATAACATGTCTCTAAAAAATAAAGCTGGAACCACAGTTCAGTAAAAAACAAAAAATATATCCAGCAAGGGTTTCAATCACCTAGATGGATTTGTTGTTTGGTGTGGTGGCTTCATTAAGCATTCCATGTTTGAAGGCACTCAAAACTTGGTCTCAATGGTCTTTAATGAAAGACATATCTAGGAGGATAAAAAGGCATTGTCCTTCATGTTATCATTGGGGTTTTAACTTATTTTTCCTTCAGAAAAAAAAAAGAAAGAAAAAAACACAAAAGAAAGGAAGAGAAATACTTAAACTTCTCAACTTCAGTGTTTCAAAAATGTTTTAAAATTCAAATGCAAGTGTTTAGAAGAGCCCCAGATGGAAACACCTTCTGTGTGGCTTCTGCCCCTGGAATCTCTTTGCAGAGATGTAACTGATAGTGCACACTGTGGCAGCTGATGGGCACCAATTGGGCACATCCCTTGGTCATGCTGCTGCTGCTGCCAAGTCGCTTCAGTCGTGTCCGACTCTGTGCGACCCCATAGACGGCAGCCCACCAGGCTCCCCCGTCCCTGGGATTCTCCAGGCAAGAACACTGGAGTGGGTTGCCATTTCCTTCTCCAATGCATGAAAGTGAATAGTGAAAGTGAAGTCGCTCAGTCGTGTCTGACTCTTCTCGACCCCATGGACTGCAGCCTACCAGGCTCCTCTGTCCATGGGATTTTCCAGGCAAGAGTACTGGAGTGGGGTGCCATTGCCTTCTCCATACTTTGGTCATAGTGGGAGTTTTCATCATGAAAATTGGCAAATGTTACTAATCAGAGCTCTCCCTCCCACCCCCAGAGCCAGTTGTTAAGCATTCACTAGTTCCTGCCCCATCCCTGCCCACAGCCCAGTAATCCGCTTCCTCTGACCAAGCATTGCCAGTGCAGAGAAGAGCTGCTGGCTGGCCACACACACAGTCTTTGGAACACTGAAGAAATACATCTTTATCAATCAATAAAAGAGTAATCTTAGATTCATGAATCATAGGCATTTTTCTCTATTCTCAGAAAGGACTGAAATTCTACTTATAATTCTCATTTTCACTTTAATGTTCCCAAGACACATTGACACCCTGAACTCTCACAGTAGTTAGAATAAGAAATTAAATTAGGAACTCTTGTGCAGCTTATTATAAATTGCTCATTTGTCAAACCATTAAAGTTTTCGGAATGGCTGTGACTCTTGCCTGGGTTGTTCTGGTCAGTGAGCAAAGCATACAGGCAGGTGTGTCCCAAATGCATGTCCCCAGTAAACACTCAGTTTTCCAGTGCAGTGATTGGTTCATAGTCTACAAGCCCCAGAGTTGGATCCTAGGTGAGAGCTGCTACTTCTCTGCTATGGATTAGCCTTTCCACATGAATGCATCAATAACCATCATTAATAATCACACGAGCATGAAACTGACAAACAAAAGATTTGCAGGTCATGGCTCTATCACACACAGTTTCATTTGTTCACTGATTTATTAAAATTTCATGGCTAAGATAACACAAATTTTAGCTATGCTAACATACATGGATCTTAATTCTTTCTCTGCCAGGCTGCATTAACAAACAACATTCTCTTTGAATTTTTAAATTTTTTTAATGGAAAAGAAGAATAGAGAGCAAGATATGTATAAAAAGCTTAAAATATCCCACCAAAGACCAATAGAAGCTTTAACAGAATACTACATGCACACTAACTGGCATTCTAGTAAAAATTTGGAATCTCCAACTGGCTGCTTGGGCTGAAAGAAAAAAAAAAGAAAAGAAACAAAGAAGATAAAAAGAAAAGGCACCGCTACTTTTGTTTCTCGGAGTCCAGTTGTTTGTTGGAAATCTTTCAACTCAGAAAGATTGAACTCATCCAGTCACCTATTGTAGCAAATCACCGAATACTTAGTGCCTTTAAACAACACAAATTCACGATCTTACAGTTCTAAGAGTCAGAAGTCTAAAATGAGTCTTAGCTTAAATCACGGTGTAGGCATTCCCTTTGGGAGATCTAGATTTTATTTAAAAATTTAACTTTTTTCCAGCTTCTACAGGCTGCCTACATTCCTTGGCTTGTGGTCCCATCAACCATTTTCAAATCCATTGATGTATCACTTTTTTTTTTTTTTTTTTAAATAAGGGTCTGCCTCACAGAGCGGGTGAGGGACCCGAAATGGCCTCCTTTCCGGGCTGCGGGGCGGGGGGGGGGGGGCCTGAGGGGCTCGGCGAGAAGCGTGGACGAGGTTCGGAGCGGCGGCGGGGTCCGCGGCAGCCGGTGATGTATCACTTTTAAATCAACATCTCTCTTCCTCTCTCTGTCCTTCCCTTGGACACTTAAGATTACATTTGGCCCACCTAAATAACCCAGGACAGATTCCCCTATCTCAAGATCCTTTACTTAATCACAACTGCCAAGTCCCTTTTGTCATATAAAGTAATATGTTCACAGTTTTTGAGGATTAAGACATTGCTCTCTTAAAAGGGCTCACTATTTTGTTTCAGTTCAGTTCAGTTCAGTTGCTCAGTCGTGTCTGACACTTTGCGACCCCCATGAATCGCAGCACGCCAGGCCTCCCTGTCCATCACCAACTCCAGGAGTTCACTCAGACTCACATCCATCAAGTCAGTGATGCCATCCAGCCATCTCATCCTCTGTCGTCCCCTTCTCCTCCTGCCCCCAATCCCTCCCAGCATCAGAGTCTTTTCCAATGAGTCAACTCTTCACATCAGGTGGCCAAAGTACTGGAGTTTCAGCTTGAGCATCATTCCTTCCAAAGAAATCCCAGGGCTGATCTCCTTCAGAATGGACTGGTTGGATCTCCTTGCAGTCCAAGGGACTCTCAAGAGTCTTCTCCAATACCACAGTTCAAAAGCAGCAACTCTTTGGCGCTCAGCTTTCTTCACAGTCCAACTCTCACATCCATACGTGACCACTGGAAAAACCATAGCCTTGTTTACCACAGAGCAAAAACTGCCTTTGGAGGCAGGGAAGATAGTTCCTCATGGTGTGTGTAGGGAAGTCAACTGGAAATACTATTGCCTATATTTATTTGTAAGATAGAGCACGGCCATGTGGATATCACTAAGGGGACTTCCAGGTAGAACGGTGAAAGTGTCAACTGGTTCTCTTGAGTAAAGAAGAGAGAGATTATTTACAGAGAGAATTGTTCAGTTTGCAGGCAGAATTGCAAGGAAATATAGATGTAATGGGTTGTAATGCAATGGGTTGAAAAACAAAACCCAGGATGTAATGAGTTGAAAAACAAAACTATTTCACATTTTCACTATCATTAGTCAGTGAAAGATTAAAACGTGAGACCTGGCCTCAGGGTTAAGATCAAATCAGAAGTGTATTTATAAGAGCTTTTGTTAAGACCTCAGAAGGATTTAGCAGAGTGCCTAGTTAGACCCTCTCCATGAGAATAAAGAATTTCTAAAAATCTTAAAGGCAATGTCCCACAGCACCCTGACAGTCCAAAATAAAGGTCTGCCTCAAAAAGAAGTATGTGTGTGAGTTTAGGAGCATGGGGTGAACCTAGTCAGACTCATAGAATTCCCACTGAGTGACCAAATGTAATAATGTATCAGCTTGGACTAACAGGGGTATAGACAGTTTAAAATGAATAGAGTCTGGGCTCTACCAGCAGCAAGTGGATGGAGAAAGCTACCTAGCTGCAAATACAGGCCATTTCTTTTGGAAAAAGAAAGATCAGAGGGTAAAAACAGAAGCTGCAGAGAACAATGGATTAGGAAACAGCTAGGGGTGGGGTGGGGGGTGGCAGAATTGGACCCTCAGCAAGCAACAGTTCTTTATTTGGAATAAGGAGCCCTAATATGGTGGGCCAGGCTGGAGTTCAGAATTGTTATGGACCCATGACTGCTATGAGACCCTCCTACCCTTTGTATTTTGCTTCACTTTATCTTGCTTTGTTTTTCTAAAGAAGGGCAGAATGCCACTGGCAGTGCCTCATTTGTATATATCAGAAGGGCTTCCCAGGTGGCTCAGTGGTAAAGAATCCGCCTCAGTGCAGAGACGTAAGAGATGCCGGTTTGATCCCTGGGTCAGAAAGGTCCCCTGGAGAAGGGAATGGCCACCCATTCCAACATTCTTGCTTCGAAAATTCCATGGACAGAGGTGGGCTACAGTCCATGGGGTTGCAGATTCAGGCATGACTATGTGAATTCCTTTGGCCCATAAGACTCCTGCAAACAGAAATAGAGACTTGAAAAGAGCTTATATGTTTGGGCTTGTCCTCTTTTAATGCTGCCCCCATCGTGACTCAGTCTAGCCTCCTTGAGGATGAAGAATCACATAGAAAAAGAGGTCCAGCCATCTCAATGCAGTCACATGAATGTGCACAGGCAAAACCAACAGAAGAGATAACAGCAGTAGATAACTAATGTAGGAATTTAGTGTGAAGATGGTCCCAGGGCTTCCCAGGTGGCACTAGTGGTAAGAACCTGCCTGTCAATGCAGGAGACATAAGGGACATGGGTTCGATCCCTGGCTTGGGAAGATCCCTTGGAGGAGGGCATGGCAACCCACTCCAGTATTCTTGCCTAGAGAATCCCATGGACAGGGGAGGCTGGTGGGTTACAGTCCATAGGATCACAAAGAGTTGGACAGGACTGAAGCAACTTAGCTGGTGCCACATTGTCCCAGGAGCTCTTGAGAGCAAATGAACTTAAGTACCACTCTAAATATCTTTTCTAGAATCTGGACCCAGACTACCTCCTCATCTACTCTAAAAATCAACCTACCACTCAACTGGTACCATTGCCTTCACTGATACTGGATTATTATTCATAAATCCCATTCCTAAAATTGAGTCCAACTCTTGCCCTCACTTGCATCCACTTTGAGACTCCCAGAATCATATTTTAAAATTTGAAGAACAGTTGTCAATAGTTTTATGAGGTTTTAAAATAACATCATCTTTATAAGATGTCATATATGGGTCCTTGGGCCTTCTGTTTTCTAATAGCTCAGATTACAAAATTATCACGTGTCATGAGAGTAAACCTTCTTCATCGAGAGGAACTTCCGTAATATGCTGTTTTAGGAGACACTTTTCTCCCTCGAAATATTTTGTCATTTTTACAAAAAAAAAAAGCTGTTAATATTTTAGGTAGCTTCTTTTTATCCTCCAGGTCTTCCTGAGCCTGGACTCCCAAGCAAAGTCAAGAAAATTAGAAACTTCTCTACCACATAGATTAATGAGGCAGATCCACATACTTCACCACCCAAGTCCCTCCTGGGAAGTAACTCCCATGTTTAGAAAAGGGCTCTTCCAGGTGGAAGCAGACTATAGCACCAATGGGAAAATTAAAGAGCAGAATGACTCAAACAGATTCTCTTACTCACTGCCAAGGACACTGGTAAGAAACAAGTTTTCACTATTATATTATTTCACCTGCTTCTCTCCTCACACCCATGAGATGAGCAGAGCTGGTCATCATCACCACTTTAGAGATAAAGAAACTGAGGCTTCAGAGGACTAAGCTATGGCCAGGAGGTCATGGAGATTGTATGAGGCAAAGCCACAGCTTCAGCTCAGGTCCCTCTTTGAAACAGTATTTTGACAACTATCACTGTTTGGAGATGTCTGGACCCAAGCCTTGAGTCTTTCTCATATGAGCAGGTAAATTTGAGCTGATTTTGTAATTTTATCTTTTATCTGTGGATGATAGTAGTTGCATTGCAGAGTCATCATGAGAATTAGATGAAACAGTGGGGGGGAAACAGAGAAGCAGCTGTTTAATATGTAAGAACTGAATCAGATTGTGTGCATACATGCTAAGTGCTTCAGTCGTGTCCAGCTCTTTGCAACCCTGTGAACTATGACCCTCCAGGCTCCACTGTCCATGAGATTCTCCAGGCAAGAATACTGGAATGGGTAGTCATGCCCTCCTCCAGTGGATCTTTTCAACCCAGAGCCTGAACCTAAGTCTCTTACATTTCCTTCATTGGCAGGTGGGTTCCTTACCACTAGCACCACCTGGGAAGTCCTATGTTGTTGCTCTTGTTCGGTCACTCAGTCGTGTCTGACTCTCTGCGACCCCATGGACTGCAGCACACCAGGCTTCCCTGTCCTTCACCGTCTCCCAGAGTTTGCTTAAACTCATATCCATTGAGTTGATGCCATCCAACCATCTCATTCTCTGTCGTCCCCTTCTCCTGTTTTCAATCTTTCCCAATATCAGGGTCTTTTCCCATGAGTCAGCTCTTTGCATCAGATGGGAAGCCCTTCAGTTCAGTTCAGTTCAGTTCAGTTGCTCAGTCATGTCTGACTCCTTGTGACCCCATGAATTGCAGCACGCCAGGCCTCCCTGTCCATCACCAACTCCCAGAGTTCACTCAAACTCATGTTCACCAAGTCGGTGATGCCATCCAGCCATGTCATCCTCTGTCGTCCCCTTCTCCTCCTGCCCCCAATCCCTCCAAGCATCAGAGTCTTTTCCAATGAGTCAACTCTTCACATCAGGTGACCAAAGTATTGGAGTTTCATCTTTAGCATCAGTCCTTCCAAAGAACACCCAGGGCTGATCTCCTTTAGAATGGACTGGTTGGATCTCCTTGCAGTCCAAGGGACTCTCAAGAGTCTTCTCCAACACCACAGTTCAAAAGCAGCAATTCTTTGGCACTCAGCTTTCTTCACAGTCCAACTCTCACTTCCATACATGACCACTGGAAAAACCATAGCCTTGACTAGACCGATCTTTGTTGGCAAAGTAATGTCTCTGCTTTTCAATATGCTATCTAGGTTGATCACAACTTTTCTTCCAAGGAGTAAGCGTCTTTTAATTTCATGGCTGCAGTCACCATTTGCAGTGATTTTGGAGCCCCCAAAAAATAAAGTCTGACACTGTTTCCCCATCTATTTCCCATGAAGTGATGGGATCAGATGCCATGATCTTCATTTTCTGAATGTTGACTGAAGCATGTTAATATCTCTGCCTCTGTTTCCACAACTTTAAAATGGAGATAAAGATAATAGTCTTACATCATAGGATTTGGGGGAAGATTAAGGATGAGCTAATGTATGAAAAGCTCATCTAACAGAATCTGGCTTATAGTAAGTATCAGTTTGGCCTGTAAGTCACATTCAGTTGGGTACAAGTCCTGGGTTCTTTCCCCTGCTCCATGCTACCTCAAAACTTTAGGGTTCCCAGGTTCAAATATCCAGTTTGCAAACCAAAAGACGTAACTCCTTTTAGGTGGCGCTATTTTAAAAAAATAGAGAGTTTGTCTCTGCTTTGATGAAGCACTAATGATTTTTCTGTGTGTGCCTGACTATAACTGACTGTATTAAATAAATTATTTGCTATGACAGGGGAAAAGACTGAACATTTTTGAACAAAAGAAACAGTTCCACACCACCTAAGAAAGCTCCATGGTCCCCTGTGGAGCTGAGCAGACACTGGTAAGGATCAATGTCTCGGAGAGCCTAGACTGTACATTAGCCATTCAGCAAACCTCTATCAGCCTTCTGAGACTCTGAGCTCTAGGGATAAAAGAGGATGTCAATCAGAAATGCTAATAAATCCTGAGTCTGAAAACAAAGGAGTTTAAAAATAATGACAGAATTCAGTGCATAATCAGGGGAGTTCTATTATATGCCTGTTTAATTTTTTTTTATTTTTTGTAATTAAATTTATTTATTTTTAATTTCAGGATAATTGTTTTACAGAATTGTGTTGGTTTCTGCCAAACATCAACATGAATCAGTCATAGGTATACCTATGTTCCCTCCTTCTTGAACCTCCCACCCACCTGCCTCCACATCCCACCCACCAGGCTGTTAAACAGCCCCAGTTTGAGTTCCCTGAGTCATACAGCAAAGTCCCATTGGCTATCTATTTTACATATGGCAATGTACATTTCCATGCTACTCTTGCTATACATCCCACCCTCTCCTCCCTCCCCCGCACACAGACAGACATAGTTTTTATAAACTTTAAAGATATACTTTTAGGTTAAAAAAAGAAAAGTCAGAGAGACGGGGAGATAAGGAAATAACCACATGAGGAATGCAGTTAATCTCAACCAAAACCCTACTCGCCATTACTACAGCCGGGCATGACAGCGACAGGACAGTGACACAGCCACCTCACAGTAGACTCACGAGCCTCCCCAGTGGAGTCCCTCGCCTCACCGAGGTGTGAATGGAGGGCAGAGAGGGGGCTGCTTTTCATATAGCCTGTCTCAAAGGCAAGCTAACGTCTTCCCCTCGTGCCCAACCAAAGCAAGATCCATCTGCTTTACTAATGACCCAGTTTTGTTCCTTTCTACGGCTGAGTAATAGTCCATTGTATATATGTACCACATCTTCTTTATCCACTCATCTGTTCATGGTCATTTAGATTGCTTCCAGGTGGGTGTGTGCTTAGTCATGTCTAACTATTTGCAGCCCCAAGGACTATAACCCGCTAGGTTCCTCTGTCCATGGGATTCTCCAGGCAAGAATACTGGAGGGGGTTGCCATTTCCTACTCCTGGGGATCTTCCAGACCCAGGGATTGAGCCCATGTTTCCTGCAACTCCTACACTGGCAAGCAGATTCTTTACCACTGAGCCACCCGGGAAGCCTTGCTTCCGGTCCTAGTTATTGTACATAGTGCTACAATGAACACTGTGATACGTGTGTCTTTTTGAATTATGATTTTCTCAGGATATGTGCCCACTAGTGAGATTGCTGGGTCATATGGTCAAGGCTCTGTGATGATCTAGATGGGTAGGAGAGCAGTGTGGTGGGAGGGAGGTCCAAGAGGGAGGGCATATATGTATACATATTGCTGATTCACTTTGTTGTACAGCAGAAACTAACACATGTTGTAAAGTAATGACACTCCAAAAAAATATATAAAAGTAAAATTAATGCCAAGAAAAGATGCTCCATCTGCTCTAACACTGGAGGAGAAACAGCCTTCAGTGGATTTCCTGACACAAAAGTCACATCCAGTGAGCTGCCTTCCTAAGAGTTTTTAAGGGTAATCTTAACAACAGGAGATGTTCACCTCAGCTGCAACTCCATTGTTCTGTATTCTTAGAATGTATACAACAGTGCTTCAACCCAGGATCATTAATGTAACCTAGAAGAAATAAGAAACTTCAGTCTTCCTTCTAGAATGCAATTGATCAGGCCTTGTCAGTTCACACCCATACATTTAATTGGATTGCATTTTGATAGGACACAGAATTGCAATCTTGTGTACAAAAAAGGAAAACAGAGATATTTATTATTCCTTCACCCATCCTAACAATTATCGTGCTTCATCCTGTACGAGTAACAGTGCATTCACCCTTCAGCCACTGGGCTTTGGCCACATTCCTGTGATGAAGTGTAATATTTGCAATAATGAAACTCAGCAGGAGTCATTTCTTTGAAAAAAAAATGTAGAATAACTGTAGTACTACGCTTTCATCATCTGCTATGAAAGTAATACCACTGTCAGGAGGATTTGCTTTAAGTTTATCTGAAACTAATTTATACAGAATGGGATAAAGTACTGCTTCTCCCTGGAAATTGTGTCTGAGTGAGGAGAGGGGAGGAGATACAATTAAAGAGCCTTTCCAAAGAGAGCTTTTAATATAGGAGATTCAGACAGATAAAATATCTGTTTTCAATAGAGTTAAAATTCCTTAAACTTGAAGCTTTATTTTATATATAAAATAAAAATGAAATGATCCTATTGTCTCTTTCTCAGCTTGATTATCAGCATTCAATTCAAATTTGGCCCAGATTATGTTATCAAGAAGCAATGCAAACAAAAAAGAAAAATAAATTCTAAGTGTTCAATTGATAGCTGCTCAATGAATTGCATCTCATTTAATTGATAAAGTTATTAGTATTATTCCCATTGTAAAGATGAGGAGCCTGAGGTTCCAGTAATTTAAGTGACATACTATTGTCTCATAGGTGATGGAACTGGGATTGAACTTAGTTAAGTCTCTTTACCCCAACGTGGCTTTTTTTTTTGTATGACTCACATCCCTGAACCATAGGACCATACCAAAGGTAGCTAACTTTACTCTTTGTGTAATCAGAGATAGATCTACTATATCCTGGGCCACTGACTAAGAAAATAAAGAAGAAATAACATCCTCAGGCCCTCTCTCCTTGGCCATCTTATCTATGCTTGGATAATCTGGGACAAATCCAAAAATTATAGTGTGCTGTCTTTCAAGAGCAACTCTTCCTCTCTAACAGCTGGTGGAAAACTGCATACAATCTATGGAAATCACAAATCAATTAATCAATCTGCTGGCCAAAATCAGAGCAAAAGATATTTTAAAACCTGTAATAATTCACTTAATCTTAAAGGTGTAAAAGGTTTAGAAATTTAAGAATGTGTCATTATAAAAGCATGTTTGGGTACCACTGAAATCGCACCCAGACTGCTGAGCATTCAGCAGAGAAGAACTGGCTCAATGTTTAATGTATCAAGTGCTCTCTGTGGTGGCACCTGGCCCTCTCAAGGCCTCCTCCTCTGCTCAGCCTCAGGGAACCAGAGGAGCAGCAGCCTCTAAAAAGCACTGGGAGCAGCAGGAAAAAAAAAAAAAAAACAACTAGGTAACTTGAGATTAACTTTCTATCCCTCGGGCTGATAAATGCAGAGTGGGCAAAAGCAAAAAATAGAAATCTCCCATCACCTTCTGGCAATCTTCCCCCAGGATTCTGCAAGACCACTGTGCTGTCGATGGTAGCAAGATGTATTCCCTCACCCAACCACAGAAGACTGGCTTCTTCAGCAAACACCCTGTTTTTCACACACCTTGATTCTGTCTTTTCTAGTTTTCAATTTTCTAATCCATTTCTTCCAATAGCTTCCAAGAGAAAAGGGGAAAATGCTTTCAAACTCTAATGTAAAAGTATACAAATGAATAATCGTATGCAATCGTATGCACTTCTGTATGCTTTTAAGTGAGTATTTTGATTCTGTCGACAAAGCACAAAATGAAGTGGGTACTAGAAAATAAATTCATTCCTCACACATAATTCAGGCCTTCCAAAATCAAATGGAAGCCCAAATTATTTGATCAAGTGAACCTGATAATAACCAGCTCTGCATTGTCAGTCAATTGCATGTGGAAACAACTTGGTGGAATGCCATTGCTTATGACTGTTATCATGGCCATCTACAATGCAGCATTTAGACACTTAACAAGTTCTAAATAAGCATTGTGTCTCACCACTTACAATGGTCCTAAATAATGAATTCTCTGAGGTTTAATTTATTAATCTGCATAATGAGTAAGTTCAAATAAATAAGCCCTGATATCCTTCCCAGCTATCTTATTTTCTAAAAATAGTCTAAGACCCTCAGTATGCCTGAAATAAGGGCATTTTGTAAATTATAATTTAAACCAAATGAAAAACAAGAAATTATTTTAAGGAAGTCATCAAAACAATGGACAAAAGTCAAAGGAACTGATTGTCTTGGTTAGCTATTGTGAAATAAAAACCACATGAAATTTAATGCAATACACAACAGTAATCAGTTATCAGTATTTCCTCTCACAGTCTTGGACATTTTAGGTCTTGGAGGTGGGTGTTGTTCAGGATTTTCCATGAAGTTGGGGTATGAAGTGCCTTGGGGCTGGAGTCATGCCAAGCTGTCCTCACTCCTCAGTCAGGTTCTTGACACCAGTGATCAACTGGGAAACAGCCAACGCTGCCCAAAATACCTTTGGGTAGCCTGTACTTTCTTGAGGCATGGCAGCTAGATTCCAAGAGGGAGCATTGCACAAGAGAGAGCTAGGTGGGTTGCCTTTTATGACCTGGGTAGTCACGTATTTTCACATCCCTGCATTCCTCCATGTTTAGCGTTCAGAAGCAAGCTACTAAGTCCTATCCATATTCAAGGAGAAAGGAAGAAGTTTATACTTCTTGATGAGAAGAAAGTCAAAGAATTTACATGATTTTTGAAATTACCACATTGGCTTTGGTCAAATCACTTAATATTTATGGCTTCACGATTCAATAAATTATGAAAATATGTATTTTGATGTTTAAAAGTCAAATATAAAACAGCAATGAATTCACCTGCATTTCTACAAATAGTTTCTCTTTCAAGAAAATAATAGCAATAGTATTATTAGCATTCATTGTGTGATTATTATGCTAAATGCCTTAAATATATTTTAAATTCCCTATGTCATAAATGTAATTATCATCCCCTTCAAACCTTATTGGGCTTCCCTGGTGGGTG
Source organism: Bos taurus (assembly GCF_002263795.3). Lineage (NCBI taxonomy): Eukaryota > Metazoa > Chordata > Mammalia > Artiodactyla > Bovidae > Bos > Bos taurus. The sequence continues at coordinate 46,690,886 of NC_037333.1, read as the reverse complement.
ATACAGCTGCACCTAAAACTCAGAGTAATATGTTAACATTTGAGAAACCTAACAAAATCTATGTTTGCAATTGCTCACATAAAGAAAGACTGTAAACATTTCTTTAGAGCTCTGCAACAGTAATGTTATTTTGGTTTAAAATGTGTTTTCAGTACACTGATCATTATCAGGGAATGTTACTTATTCTTTATATGGAGAATAAATACAACCATCTCAAGTCCCTTTCCCAAGTTCCTCTGGGCAATTTATTCTGTAGAATAAATCATCCCCAAAGGAGTGTGCTTTGAGGACAAATGTATGTTCCCATTCTGCCAGTAGACACTCCAGAAGAACCCTTGAAACCACTCTGGAGGATACCCATTCAATAAAGAAAACTTACCCCTATCAGAGAAGACCATGGGCAGTTATGGCAGGCCAGGCTGCAGGGAAATTCTGAAAGCAGAACTTTATCAGAATGCCAGAGCCCAAACCCAAGTGTTATTGAGCATGGAAGAAGCCTGTTCCTTCCACAGAGCATTTCATGCAGACTGGCCTCATTATTTTAAAAGACAGTCAGTCACAGCCTTAACAAGAGGTGCATGTGAAAGCCAGCTCCAGCATGATCAGGCATTCAACTGAAAAGTGAGTGTGTGCAAAGGCCAGGGGTTAAGTTAGACAGAACATGTCCCTCCCCTCCCCAATTATTGACATATTGACTGAGCAGAACAGTCAGAAAGCCAGGCCATCCCTCAGTCCTCCAAGTCCACACCACTTTACTGCAAAGGAAAATAGCCTTGCAACAAGTTGGAGAGCATGATGCTGATTATACTAATCAAGTGTCGCTCTTTCATCATTTCCAAATCACCAAAATGACCATTCAGAAAAGGTCAGCTTTAATTCAACACAATCACCCACAGGGAGTATGGAATCCATGCTATATTAGGGTTGGATTAAAAAAAAATTAAAGAAAAGATAAGTAACAGTACAAAACACCTAAAGAAGAAAAGGAAAAGAACAGATGCTGTTCAACTTCCCCCTTGGAATTTATCCCATTGAAAAGTGTTTCCATGCACATTCAGCACCCAAGGAGGCTGGGGTTTTATTATATATCAGTAGACAAGCAAATATGAATAAATCAAAACCTGAATTTGCTTGGACAAAAATATGCCTGAAAAGAAATCAAACTGGCCTCTTATGATACACAGAAGTCCAGATAAACTTAATAACAGAGTTTATTGAAACGGTTGCCATGCTGTTAGACTTTTGCCAGTCCCTGCTACCTTGTGAAATTTCCGTTATGTAATTAGCTTACAAACATCCCCTGACTGCTCTTATATATGCTCTCCAGGGATGACTAGGAGGGCTCCATGATCGTTCTTGCTTATTGCAGAGCAAAGGTATCAGGGGGTTGTTTAAGATGTGGCAATGGCTATTCCAAGGTCTGGACCACACTAAGTCACCAAAAAAGGATTTGAATCCAAACTCTGTGGCTTGTTTCTAATAGACCTTGCTCAATATAGCTTGAGTACCCAAATTTTCTAATGTTCTTTAGAAATATAGTGAAATTCCAGAGCAGAGAACATGACCCCCAAAAGTCCAAGTTTCAACAAATGAACAATATTTGTATAAATTTATATATATTTGCATATATACTTATATATATATTTTTATATTATATATAAATTATATATAACATATGTAATCTGTTATATATTTTTTATATTATATATAAATTATATATAACATATGTAATCTGTTATATATATAATTTATATATTTGTATATTTTATATATATGTATTAATCATAAACCATTGAGTCACCGCCTTATTTTCTACTTTCTCATACTGGATGTGTTACTTTTTTCCCCTTCATAGTAGGTGGTCACTTTTCATTGAATACAAAGACTCAGAATTAATTTTAGAGTTAATTAATGTATGTTGATAAGTGCATACTCTATGCTAAAGACTGTGAAAGGCACTTTCAACTGCTTCTACCTTATTTAATCTTCCACTCCTTTATTTAATCTTCCAGCTTCTCCCTCTACTACATGACGTGGGTAAGTTAATTGGTGTCTTAGAGCCCCAGTCTCTTCATAGGGACAACAGGAATAACTGTTGTACCTACGTCATAGGATTACTGTCAGAATCAAATAAAATAATGATGAAAGTGAAGTGGAAGTGTTAGTGGCTCAGTCGTGTCCTACTCTTTGAGACCCCACGGACCACAGCACACCAGGCTCCTCTGCCCATGGGATTCTCCAGGCAAGAATACTGGAGTGGATAACCATTCCCTTCTCCTGGGGATCTTCCCAATCCAGGGATCAAACCTGGGTTTCCCACATTGCAGGCAGATTCTTTACCATCTGAGCCACCAGGGAAGCCCCGAAATAATGATAGTGTCTATATATAAGAATTTTTTTGTTGCAAACAAATAAAAAAAAAAAAAAGACTTGAAGAAAAAAGGTTTGGAGAAAAAAATGGAGGAAGTAAAAAGATTAATGAAAGCCTCAGGACAATGTTCTCAGCAGCTACAGATTCCCAGAAAGTGTTCAGGGCAGGAAGCATGCTACCGTATCACAGTGAAGGCACCAGCAATGAATGAATTCTAGCTATATCTGCCAGTTATTTGCTCAATATATATGACTCCCAAACCAGAAGCTCTGGTTAACCATATTTGAATTATGTGACTTTCCTTTGGGGCTTCCCTGGTGGCTCAGTGGTAAAGAACCTGCCTGCCAATGCAGGAGATATGGGTTCGATCTCTGGGTCAGGAATAGCCCGTGAAGAAGGAAATAGCAACACTCTCCAGTATTCTTTCCTGGGAAATCCCATGGACAGTGGAGCCTGGTGAGCTATAATCCATGGGGTTGCAAAAGAGTTGGACATGACTTAGCAACTGAATAAACAACTTTCCTTTAGGTATATTGGGTGAAGTAAAGAAAGATCTGGCAAAAGGAATCCCATCAACTCCAAGGTTGAGAAAGGAGACCCTGAGTTGACACCCCCACTAAGAGGCCACAGACCTAGGGAGAGTTAAATCTCCCACAGGACACGGAACCCTATCAGAGGGAAAGAGAATGGATGCCATGTATCAGGATAAAGGAAGTCCACTACTGTATGACATACATGGTGCATGTGGGAACTCAGTAAGCGTCAGTTATCTATACCTTCCTTAGGATGTAGCTATGGTTATTCCATTCTGCAAAAATAAATAAATAAACTAAAGTTCAGAAAGGTTAGGTAATTTTCCCAAATTACATTTAAAAAATATTAATAAGTCAAACAAACTATCTGAATTCCAAGGCCAAACATTTCCAGTGGGAAGAATGTGGGTGAAGAGTTGAGAAAAAATAAAGAGCTATATAGTGCAATGAGTAACAAACAAAATATGTTTAGGATTTTAGTTATTAAACTTGCTTTTTCCTTGGGCAAGGCCTGAATTTTCAATGTCTTGCTCTTCTGCAGTCTTTTCTGTGATCTTTGGATGTGCATTCCTGTGGGGATAAAGTATCATTATTCCCCCTTGGGGAAGCCTTCTGTTCAACAAAAGAAAAGCCAAACTTCTTCAGAGAGGTTAGAAGGTGCAAGTACAAGCTTTAACCGTGTGTTTTCTGATGAAATGGTAGAAAGCAGTAAATGTTGATGAAGCCAGACACACATGAATTTTGCAACTCATCCCACATGAAGGGAAGGCCACCTGAGGCAGCTGAGATGGCAGAAGGCATTGGTATCTTATGACGGTTATCTGGACATGTTTCCCTGAACCCTAGACCCCAATCATCTCTAACTGATAACAAAGCCTGTTATCAGTAAAAATATTAAAATTGAAGGAAAATAATGCATTCGTTTTCAAGGGTTACTTCCTCATTCCTACCCCACAATCACAATTCAAAGAAAATTCTAAGTGCAGCTTGTAGCAAAGGTCTGAGCACTTCAGACAGAGTGGAGAAATGCTAGTGGTATATATGCTGCCCTCAATTCTAGCATGTTGCTGCTGCTGCTAAGTCACTTCAGTCGTGTCCGATTCTGTGCGACCCCATAGATGGCAGCCCCCCAGGCTCCCCCATCCCTGGGATTCTCCAGGCAAGAACACTGGAGTGGGTTGCCATTTCCTTCTCCAATGCATGAAAGTGAAAACTAAAAGTGAAGTCTCTCAGTCGTGTCCGACTCCTAGCGACCCCATGGACTGCAGCCCACCAGGCTCCTCCATCCATGGGATCTTCCAGGCAAGAGTACTGGAGTGGGGTGCCATTTAGGACAGTTTACTAAGAGTTCCCTTTGCAGAACTTTAGGGAGAAACAGGAATAGAATTTAGGGAAGTTGGTTAGATCCTTGGACATCAGGATAAACACTCCTGTGAAGGAAAAAAAAAAAAATGAGGTCAAAAAGTATATGAGGGGATGTGGGGCTTGGAGATGGTATATGGCAGACATTCACTGTAAAGAGGAGCATCCCAGTGCCCAGATTCTGCCTAGAGTCAGGGGATTTCAGGGTCAGCAGTGAGGGGTGGGTTTTGAGGGTGGTGATCCTTGTTTCAAGTACCAGGGCAGCAGGAAATATTCACCAAAGGTGTCGATTTTCTATGAGAGATGAACTAGTGAGAGACTCAGCTGGGACAGGAGTAGCCAGAGCTAAGAACAGAGAAGGTGCTAAGGCAGGAAAAGAAGAGGATAGCAGACAACCCTAGGGAAAAGAGAAGTGTGTCATCAGTGGGAACAGAAAGTAGGAGGATGTTCACAGCCCCAAAGAGCACATGAGCAGTCAAAGAACCAATGGGAATGAGAGGGCAAGTAGATAAGCTATGGTATAACTGCTCTTTGTGCCGACGTGCTCGTAGGGTACTGACCCTGTGCAAGCACTCATATTTTCTCATAACAACAGAGGTGTATTATTGTCCCTGTTTTACATGTAAGGAGACTTAGCAAGGGCAAGTAACTTGCCCGAGGTCACACACGCTACAGTAGAAGCAGGGCAAAACCCAGTCTGTCTCCACAGCCCACAGTTTGCATCAGCGCACTATGCCCATATTCCAACCTACATGTTGAAATACACATGTCAACATACAACTGTCTACAACTGTGCATTTTTCTCTACAATTCTTTATAATAACTGTATTCTACCAGACATATTACCTTGGAGCTTGAATTTTATTCCTTAATATCATATCTGGGATATTTCTTGTCTGTTATCTGTTCCTTTTGTAATTTTATCATGTTACTTAGAATATCACAGTGCAGTGGTCAGCAAACTATAGCCCACTGGCCCAATTTGGCCTGCCACCTATTTCTGTAAATAAGTTTTACTGGCACTCAGCTACATTCATTTTTTTATATTTTCTATGGCTACTTTCCTGCTTTAACAAGAGTTGAACAGTAACTACAGATGTTATATGGCACAGATAACATTGGTATATTTTTATAAACTTTCTTTGATTACTAGAAAGAGAATGAATATCCTTTCATATGCTTATCGTCCATTGCATTTTCTCACCTATTGCCGCTTTGCTTTGCTCACTTTTGCACTATTGTTAGGAGTACAATGTAGGATGAAGCATACTTTCTCTGCATACTGCTGGAATTAGCTAAAATCCTGTCCCCAAAACTTATTAGTTGTGTAATATAGGGCATGGCACTTGATTTTTCTGTGCCTCAGTTTCTCAGTCTATAAAGTGGGATGATAATATTGTCTCTGTTTATTACAATTATTACAAGAATCAAGAGAAAACTATCCTTTTTATTTATCACTTCTCTTTTTCTGTTTTTGACATCCTGTGTAGTCAAACAGTAAAAGATTTTGCAACTTCCTTTTCAAAATTCCTAAAACACAGAATTTTTAAAGGCACTAAAAAGTGTGTTGTTGGCCTTTGGGTAAGATCAAGGAGGCCCATAGCTAATGGGAACAGAAGATCTTGCTGATGTGATTCCGGGTGGTACAAGAATAAAATATCTTGTTTAATTTCTTTGCTCACAAACCTTTCCTACATCAGTCCAAGAAACCATAAGTGAATCTTACTGTAATAAGTTAGGGATCATCTTCTTAACATTATTTCATTGTATCGACAGTAGGAGACAGAATCCAAAATCCACTGAGACTGTGGTCTGCCTTGATTGGAAAAAAAAACATTTTTCCCCTAAATTGCAGATTTCCTGCAATTTGGAAAAATATTTATATCCCTCTCATTGCTCTTATTATCTATATTAAACTTATGTCCTCTTTTAGCTATTAAACTGAATTGCTTGAGAACAAACTAAGCATTTGTTTTATCTTTGCATACCTCACAGGCCCCAGCAGAATATGTTACACAAATAGGTGCTCATTAAATAATAGTTTACCATCAGACAGATCAGTCACTCAGTCGTGTCCGACTCTTTGCGACCCCATGAATCACAGCACACCAGGCCTCTCTGTCCATCATCAACTCCCGCAGTTCACTCAGACTCACGTCCATCAAGTCAGTGATGCCATCCAGCCATCTCATCCTCTGTCGTCCCCTTCTTCTCTTGCCCCCAATCCCTCCCAGCATCAGTCTTTTCCAATGAGTCAACTCTTCGCATGAGGTGGCCAAAGTACTAGAGTTTCAGCTTTAGCATCATTCCTTCCAAAGAAATTCCAGGGCTGCTCTCCTTCAGAATGGACTGGTTGGATCTCCTTGCAGTCCAAGGGACTCTCAAGAGTCTTCTCCAACAACACAGTTCAAAAGCATCAATTCTTCGGCGCTCAGCCTTCTTCACAGTCCAACTCTCACATCCATACATGACCACAGGAAAAACCATAGCCTTGACTAGACGGACCTTTGTTGGCAAAGTAATGTCTCTGCTTTTGAATATGCTATCTAGGTTGGTCATAACTTTCCTTCCAAGGAGTAAGCGTCTTTTCATTTCATGGCTGCAGTCACCATCTGTAGTGATTTTTGAGCCCAGAAAAATAAAGTCTGACACTGTTTCCACTGTTTGCCCATCTATTTCCCATGAAGTGATGGGACCGGATGCCATGATCTTCGTTTTCTGAATGTTGAGCTTTAAGCCAACTTTTTCATTCTCCACTTTCACTTTCATCAAGAGGCTTTTAGTTCCTCTTCACTTTCTGCCATAAGGGTGGTGTCATCTGCATATCTGAGGTTATTGATATTTCTCCCGGCAATCTTGATTCCAGTTTGTGTTTCTTCCAGTCCAGCATTTCTCATGAAGTACTCTGCATATAAGTTAAATAAGCAGGGTGACAATATACAGCCTTGATGAACTCCTTTTCCTATTTGGAACCAGTCTGTTGTTCCATGTCCAGTTCTAACTGTTGCTTCCTGACCTGCATACAAATTTCTCAAGAGGCAGATCAGGTGGTCTGGTATTCCCACCTCTTTCAGAATTTTCCACAGTTTATTGTGATCCACACAGTCAAAGGTTTTGGCATAGTCAATAAAGCAGAAATAGATGCTTTCTGGAACTCTCTTGCTTTTTTTATGATCCAGCGGATGTTGGCAATTTGATCTGTGGTTCCTCTGCCTTTTCTAAAACCAGCTTGAACATCAGGAAGTTCACGGTTCACATATTGCTGAAGCCTAGCTTGGAGAATTTTGAGCATTACTTTACTAGCGTGTGAGATGAGTGCAATTGTGTGGTAGTTTGAGCATTCTTTGGCATTGTCTTTCTTTGGGATTGGAATGAAAACTGACCTTTTCCAGTCCTGTGGCCACTGCTGAGTTTTCCAAATTTGCTGGCATATTGAGTGCAGCACTTTCACAGCATCATCTTTCAGGATTTGGAATAGCTCAACTGGAATTCCATCACCTCCACTAGCTTTGTTCGTAGTGACGCTTTTTAAGGCCCACTTGACTTCACAGTCCAGGATGTCTGGCTCTAGGTTGGTGATCACACCATCATGATTATTGGGGTTGTGAAGCTCTTTTTTGTACAGTTCTTCTGTGTATTCTTGCCACCTCTTCTTAATATCTTCTGCTTCTGTTAGGTCCATACCATTTCTGTCCTTTATCGAGCCCATCTTTGCATGAAATATTCCTTTGGTATCTCTGATTTTCTTGAAGAGATCCCTAGTCTTTCCCATTCTGTTGTTTTTCTCTATTTCTTTGCATTGGTGGCTGAAGAAGGCTTTTTTATCTCTTCTTGCTATTCTTTTGAACTCTGCATTCAGATGTTTATATCTGTCTTTTCTCCTTTGCTTTTTGCTTCTCTTCTTTTCACAGCTATTTGTAAGGCCTCCCCAGACAGCCATTTTGGTTTTTTGCATTTCTTTTCCATGGGGAATGTCTTGATCCCTGTCTCCTGTACAATGTCACGAGCCTCATTCCATAGTCCCATCAGGCACTCTATCAGATCTAGGCCCTTAAATCTATTTCTCACTTCCACTGTATAATCATAAGGGATTTGATTTAGGTCATACCTGAATGGTCTAGTGGTTTTCCCTACTTTCTTCAATTTAAGTCTGAATTTGGCAATAAGGAGCTCATGGTCTGAGCCACAGTCAGCTCCTGGTCTTGTTTTTGCTGACTGTATACAGCTTCTCCATCTTTGGCTGCAAAGAATATTATCAATCTGATTTTGGTGTTGACCATCTGGTGATGTCCATGTATAGAGTCTTCTCTTGTGTTGTTGGAAGAGGGTGTTTGTTATGACCAGTGCATTTTCTTGGCAAAACTCTATTAGTCTTTGCCCTGCTTCATTCCGTATTCCAAGGCCAAATTTGCCTGTTACTCCAGGTGTTTCTTGACTTCCTACTTTTGCATTCCAGTCCCCTATAATGAAAAGGACATCTTTTTTTAGGTGTTAGTTCTAAAAGGTCTTGTGAGTCTTCATAGAACCGTTCAACTTCAGCTTCTTCAGCATTACTGGTTGGGGCATAGACTTGGATTACTGTGATATTGAATGGTTTGCCTTGGAAATGAACAGAGATCATTCTGTCATTTTCGAGATTGCATCCAAGTACTGCATTTCAGACTCTTTTGTTGACTATGATGGCCACTCCATTTCTTCTGAGGAATTCCTGCCTGCAGTAGTAGATATAATGATCATCTGAGTTAAATTCACCCATTCCAGACCATTTCAGTTCGCTGATTCCTAGAATGTCAATATTCACTCTTGCCATCCCTTGTTTGACCACTTCCAATTTGCTTGATTCGTGGACCTGACATTCCAGGTTCCTATGCAATATTGCTCTTTACAGCATCGGACCTTGCTTCTATCACCAGTCACATCCACAGCTGGGTATTCTTTTTGCTTTGGCTCCATCCCTTCATTTTTTCTGGAGTTATTTCTCCACTGATCTCCAGTAGCATATTGGGCACCTACTGACCTGGGGAGTTTCTCTTTCAGTATCCTATCATTTTGCCTTTTCATACTGTTCATGGGGTTCTCAAGGCAAGAATACTGAAGTGGTTTGCCATTCCCTTCTCCAGTGGACCACATTCTGTCAGATCTCTCCACCATGACCCGCCCATCTTGTGTTGCCCCTCAGGCATGGCTTAGTTTCATTGAGTTAGACAAGGCTGTGGTCCTAGTGTGATTAGATTGACTAGTTTTTTGTGAGTTTTTTGTGAGTATGGTTTCAGTGTGTCTGCCCTCTGATGCCCTCTCACAACACCTACCATCTTACTTGGGTTTCTCTTACCTTGGGCGTGGGGTATCTCTTCATGGCTGCTCCAGCAAAGTGCAGCCATTGCTCCTTACCTTGGACGAGGGGTATCTCCTCACTGCTGCCCTTCCTGACCTTCAACGTGGTCCTCCTGCTCCTCTAGGCCCTCCTGCGCCCGCGCAGCCGGCTCCTTGGACGTGGGGTAGCTCCTCCCGGCGGCCACCCCTGACCTCGCACATGGGGTAACTCCTCTGGTAGCTGCCCCTGACCTCGGCCGCGGGGTAACTCCTCTCGTCGCCGGCCCTGATCTCGGACGCTGGGTAGGTGGCTGCGACGGGCGTGCTGAAGCGCAGGCGGCTGCGATGGGTAATTATTAGTGGTTATTACCATTAATAACAATGTAAATAAAAATCAACTATCCCACCTGGTTTCTTTCTTTCCCCAGAACAAAATTTTTAAAAAGGAATTTTAGTCAATTTAGGGCTTTGTGTTATTGGGTTATGACTAATTGATTTCCAGGTTGAAGGGTGGCTTAAACATCAGAAATGTATTTTCTCACAGATCTGGAGCTTGGCAAGTCCAAGATCAGAGTGTTGTAAGGTATCATCCAAGGCCTCCCTCCTTGGCTGGATGGCCTCCATCTCATCATGTTCTCATGCGGTTTTTCTCCTATACACATGCATGCATCCTATACACGTGCATCCCTGTTGTCTCCTTTTGCGTCCAAATTTCCTCTTCTTTTAAGGACACCAGCCACATTGGATTAGGAAGCACCCAAGACTTCATTTTAACTTAATCACCTCTTGAAACACCCCATCTTCAAATACAGTCACATTCTGAGGTAATGCAGGTAGGGCTTCAACATATGAATTTGGGTGGGAGATGCGATTCAGCTTGGAGCAAAGAAAATCTCTCTCTCTTTAATTGGAGGCTAATTGCTTTACAAAGTTGTGTTGGTTTCTGTCATATATCAACGTGAATCACATGTCCCCTCCCTCTTGAATATCCACCTACTCCTCACCCCATCCCTCACCTCTAGGTTGTCACAGAGCAGTACCAGGTTGGGCTCCCTGTGTATACAGCAACTTCCCACTAGCTATCTATTTTATTACATGTGGTAATGTATGTTTCAATGCTACTCTCTAATTTTGTTCCACCCTCTCCTTCCCCTGCTCTGTCCACAGGCTTGTTATCTATGTCTGCATCTCAAAGAAAATCTCTTTAAAACAAGTATAAACTATACTCATTGACCCACAAAACTGAGTACAAGTAGATGATGGAGAGATGTTCAGAGGATTAATACTCGGAATTCTAAGTGACCCAGATTATACAGCCCGTCTGAAGACTTGAAGCTGAATCATAGAGCCAATTATCTCAATTATCCTCATTTCACTACAGCGATACTTCAGGGGTTATGAGTAGTATTACTTTTTAGAAAGATTAATTATAATGGCAAATTTCACCAAAAAGTCTAAAAATAATTTTAAGTATGTTGCCAACCCTACAGGTTATTAAACATCTTTAGACTAGAAAGAACAGAAAAGGCACTTCTAAAATTAGAGACCTCTACATCCTGCATGGTGGGAGGGAGATGAGGATGAATTTGTCTCTAGCTGTGTATGATGATGTGAGTCTCTGGTTAACTGATGTTTTCCTGGCCCCATGCCTTTGCTTAGGTTCATTCCTCTGTTGAAGTCCCCTTTCCTTGACCCATGAAAAAATGTTGAACCTAAATGTCCCCTTCACCATGAAGCATCCCCTGATCACTGCAAGAGGAAAGGATCTCTTTTTTTCTTATATTTCTCAGAATGACTTAGGAGTGAAAACTGAGCTCTTGTAATGAAAACCCCCAGAAACATTGTGGCTTGGATAAGATGAAAGTGTATGGATTTCCAATATAAGATTCTTGAAATAAGCAGTCCAGGTGAGCCCCCATCATTTACAAACCCAGACTCCTTTTGTCCTTTGGTTCTGCCATCTTTGGAGTCATTATCCTTATCCACATAGTTGAAGCTGAGTCACATAAAAGAGTTCAGAGGAAGTAGAAATAGCAAGAATCCAGGGTCTGTGATGTTCTTTTAAGCAAGACAGACAAAATTTGAATATGCCATTTTTGCTCACATTTTACTCATAAAATTTATCTCATGGCCACACCTAACTGCACAGAAGGATGGTGTACTACTTGGGGTTCTCCAGAGAAATAGAACCAGTAAGAGAGAGAGAAAAGGGGGGGATTTATTACGGGAATTGTCTCATGCAATTATGCAGGTTAAACAATTCTGTAATCTTCCATTTGCAAACTGGAGGACCAGGTAAGCCAGCAGTATAATTCAGTTCAAGTTCAAAGTCCTGAGAACCAGGGCATGATGCTCTATACTCTACAGCAGGAGAAAATGGTTGTTTCTGCTCCAGCAAAAGGAGAAAATTCACACCTCCTCTGCCTTTTTGTTCTTTTCAAGACCTCAGGTGAATTGGATGATGCCCACTTGCATTGATGAGGGCAATTTTCTTTCCTCAGTCTACCTATTCAAATGTTAATATCTTTTGGAAACACCCTCTCAGACACAATCAGAAATAATGTTCTACCAGCTGTCTCCACACCACTTAGCTCAGTTAAGCTGACACATAAAATTAACCATCACAGCTGGGAAGTGTATTTTCTCACCAGAAGAAAGGTAACTTTTGGGTAACTAGTTGTCACCACTCCAAATTCTTATAACACTTCTAAAACACCTTTTATCAGAGTTCCTTGTGAAGGTGTTTTATTTCCTCAATTCATTGTAAACTCTGCAAGTGCAGAGATGACTAGAACTCATGAGACTGGATGTTTTGTACCAAGACGGCTCAGCAGCCCACACTTGTGTTTAATAAAAAAGAGCTGGATGAGTGAAATGTTCACCTTATTTACACAGTGGCCATGGATACTCTGCCTGATCACTCTTCTTGTAACACATACTTCAATTAAAATGAATCACTTATAAATATATCTATTTAATATTATTTTCTCCTCGTGTGTACCATATTCCTTTGTGATACTATAAGTAAAATGAGGACAGGGGCCAGGTCTGCAGTCTATGTTCACTTGGGAAGTACATAGAAAATATTTATTAAATAATGAATGAGTGTATTTGTCAAATGGTGGTGATGGGTTCTTAAGCAATGTAGAGGTGAGGGTAGTGGTAAGGAGTGTGCTAGAGACTGGAAGGCATTTGCCTTTTCCCCTGGACAGGCAATTGGACCTGTTGGTGACAAGTGTGGTCTTGAGGGTGGGTTCTGGCCAATGGGATGTATGGGTGTAAGAGTAAAAGTCAGGTCCTTCCCTTCTAGCCCCAGGCCATGTAACCCCTCCAGGGCCACCTTCTACCTGCGCATCCTCTGCCTGCTGACAAGATACAAGAGAAGACCCTGAGGTCTTGAGGGATGATGGAGCCATCAGATGGAAGGATAAAGGTCCCTGAATTATCATGTAAAACACTGCCAGCCAAGGACTTGCAAAGAATAGGAAACAAGTTTCTACGGTCCTGAGCCACTGGTGTTCTCCACCTACCCTAACACAGAAAGAAAATCCCAGAAAAAACAATTTGATATTTCTTAATCTTTTTCAGCAAGATGCTCCGCTTCTTTCCTCATTTCCAGACATGAAGTTCACTAACCAAAATGCCTGAAATTCTCACAATTGAAAATTCATTATTTTTAGAACCTAATTTTTGCAACAGTTTCACTGCAGTTAATAGGCATACAGTAAACTATACATATCTAAAATGTATCAATGTAATATTTCTCCACATGTAAACACCTGTTAAAACATACCTACACACATGTATCATCTCCAACAACTTCCTTATGGCCTATTTTAATCCATTCCTCCTTTTCTTCCCCATCCTCTCCTTGTGACATCCTCCTCCCCAGGCATCAACTTATCAGTTTTCTGTCACTATGCGTTAGGTTGTAGTTCCTAGATTTTTATATAAATGGAACCACACAGTATTTACTGGGCTTTTTCCGGCTTCTATCATTCACGTAATTATTTTTATATTCTTTTATATGGTAAGGTATATCTACAGTCTATTCCTTTTTATTACAGAGCAATCCTCTATCATGTGGATATACCTCAATGTCACCACCTGTTGATGGACATTTCAATGGTCTCAGTTTGGAACGATAACAAATAAAAACCATTATGAACATTGGTGTACAAGCCTTGATATGGACATATGTTTTTGTTTCTCTTAGGTAAATAACAAAGACCTTAAGGGCTGAGTCATACAGTAGGTATTGATATATGCTTAACTTTTAAAGTAAGCATCAAAGGAAATGTACCACTTTACATTTCCACCAGCATTGTATGACAGTTCTATTTCAACTATATCTTCCCCAACAGCTCACATAGTCAGTCTTTTAAATTTTAACTGTCTTAGTAAGTATATATGGTATCTCATTGGCCTGAGAGAAAAATCTTGAAGCTACTTTTAAAATGCCATTTTGACATTATGAAAAGAACATGGACATTAATGGTAGAAGAAATGGCTACATGTCTTCAAAATAACATTTTTGTAAATTAAAACTCTGTCAAACAAGGGGGCATTCTAGGGAATGGCAGCTGCAAGGACTTAGAAGTATAAAAGAGCTTGTGTGACCCATGACAACCATTCAGTAGTGCTAGAGTTTACAGTGAGAAGTCCAGATTGGCAAGAGACAACTCTATAAAAGCAAGTGGTGGCCAGTTCATAAAATGTATGGCATGCCATATAAATAGCTTCAGATTCTGATCTTTGAAAGGGAAAGCCATGATGGAGGAGAGTGCCATAATCAGATTCATGAATTAGAACTGGCAGATCTTTCAGGAACCAGCAGAGGAGATGTAAACCCTGTGGAAGAGAGTCCTCTAAGAAGATTTCTGCGTGAGTGGGTCCGAGATGATGAGAACCTGATCTAGGATAGCAGTAGCAGGGAGAGAGGATGGAAACCAAGATACAGAGGAAAGAATTAGCCAGGTTTGGGAGGATTCCCTGGATTATGGGTGACTTATAGGTTTTTGCTTTGAGCAGATGGATAAGCAGGGTGTCTCCTTGTAAAATAAGGAACAGGGAGAGAGGATGCAAACAGTTGTGTCAAGGAAGATGATAAATTTTTTCCAGGACATTCTGAGATTAAGGTAACTGACTATCAAAATGGAAGCATTTGGGAGTTAACTTTTGCTTCATTTATTCAAAACAAATGTATTAGTCATTGTTTATGTGCCAGACATTGTAAAGAAATGTGGGGCTGGAAGTAAGACTAGACTGCTGATCTAAGTCACTTCAGTTGTGTCCGACTCTGTGTGACCCCATAAATGGCAGCCCACCAGGCTCCCCCATCCCTGGGATTCTCCAGGCAAGAACACTGAAGTGGGTTGCCATTTCCTTCTCCAATGCATGAAAGTGAAAAGTGAAAGGGAAGTCGCTCAGTCATGTCCCACTCTTTGCGACCCCGTGGACTGCAGCCCACCAGGATCCTCCGTCCATGGGATTTTCCAGGCAAGAGTACTGGAGTGGGGTGCCATTGCCTTCTCCTAGGAACTAGATATCTCGATTTCAACACTGGTAAGCCAGCCAGTCAGCTAGTTATTTTTCATTTATTTTGGATAAGTCTCTTAAATTCTTACTTATCTTTAAAACTGAGGTAATAATACAAATTTGGCCATATGCAATAGAGTAAAGAACAGTATTATATCAGATATAAGATGATAATTCAAAGTAGAAAGTGTTAAGAACCCTATAGGAGATTCAAAGGGTTCTGGAGACCCAGAAGAGTGTTTACTTAAAAATTGTCTTTGGCCTCACATTGTAATATAAGACTACTTATGCCCATATTATTTACAGTCATACGTGAGGGGAGGGTCTTGAAGGAAGGAGCCATAAATGCACTGTGATGATTTGATGAGACAGAGAGAACGCCAGGTCACAGTATTCCAGATGTGGTTCAGGCAGCAAGAGGACTGGAGAAATTCACGCTATTCCTCCTAGAGGCCAGTACAAAGGGGTGTCTCAGTTCAGTTCAGTCACTCAGTCGCATCCAACTCTTTGCGACCCCATGAATCACAGCACACCAGGCCTCCCTGTCCATCATCAACTCCCGGAGTTCACTCAGACTCATGTCCATCGAGTCAGTGATGCCATCCAGCCATCTCATCCTCTGTCGTCCCCTTCTCCTCCTGCCCCCAATCCCTCCCAGCATCAGAGTCTTTTCCAATGAGTCAACTCTTCGCATGAGGTGGCCAAAGTACTGGAGTTTCAGCTTTAGCATCATTCCTTCCAAAGAAATCCCAGGGCTGATCTCCTTCAGAATGGACTGGTTGGATCTCCTTGCAGTCCAAGGGACTCTCAAGAGTCTTCTCCAACACCACAGTTCAAAAGCATCAATTCTTCAGAGCTCAGCTTTCTTCACAGTCCAACTCTCACATCCATACATGACCACAGGAAAAACCATAGCCTTGACTAGACGGACTTTGTTCACAAAGTAATGTCTCTGCTTTTCAATAAGCTATCTAGGTTGGTCATAACTTTCCTTCCAAGGAGTAAGCGTCTTTTAATTTCATGGCTGCAGTCTCCATCTGCAGTGATTTTGGAGCCCCCAAAAAATAAAGTCTGACACTATTTCCACTGTTTCCTCATTTATTTCCCATGAAGTGATGGGAGGAGAGGCCATGATCTTCATTTTCTAAATGTTGAGCTTTAAGCCAATCTTTTCACTCTCCTCTTTAACTTTCATCAAGAGGTTTTAGTTCCTCTTCACTTTCTGTCATAAGGGTGGTGTCATCTGCATATCTGAGGTGATTGAGATTTCTCCCGGCAATCTTGATTCCAGCTTGTGTTTCTTCCAGCCCAGAGTTTCTCATGATGTACTCTGCATATAAGTTAAATAAACAGGGTGACAATATACAGCCTTGACGGACTCCTTTTCCTCTTTGGAACTAGTCTGTTGTTCCATGTCCAGTTCTAACTGTTGCTTCCTGACCTGCATACAGATTTCTCAAGAGGCAGGTCAGGTGGTCTGGCATTCCCATCTCTTTCAGAAATTTCCACATTTTTTTGTGATCCACACAGTCAAAGGCTTTGGCATAGTCAAGAAAGCAGAAATAGATGCTTTTCTGGAACTCTCTTGCTTTTTCCATGATCCAGAGGATGTTGGCAATTTGATCTCTGGTTCCTCTGCCTTTTCTAAAATCAGCTTGAACATCAGGAAGTTCACAGTTCATGTATTGCTGAAGCCTGGCTTGGAGAATTTTGAGCATTACTTTACTAGCGTGTTAAATGAGTGCAATTATGCGGTAGTCTGAGCATTCATTGGCATTGCCTTTCTTTGGGATTGGAATGAAAATTGACCTTTTCCAGTCCTGTGGCCACTGCTGAGTTTTCCAAATTTGCTGGCATATTGAATGCAGCACTTTCACAGCATCGTCTTCCAGGATTTGAAATAGCTCAACTGGAATTTCATCACTTCCACTAGTTTTGTTCATAGTGATGCTTTCTAAGGCCCACTTGACTTCACAGTCCAGGATGTCTGGCTCTAGGTCAGTGATCACACCATCATGATTATCTTGGTCATGAAGATCTTTTTTGTACAGTTCTTCTGTGTATTCCTGCCACCTCTTTTTAATATCTTCTGCTTCTGTTAGGTCCATACCATTTCTGTCCTTTATCGGGCCCATCTTTGCATGAAGTGTTCCTTTGGTATCTCTGATTTTCTTGAAGAGATCTCTAGTCTTTCCCATTCTGTTGTTTTCCTCTATTTCTTTGCATTGATCGCTGAAGAAGGCTTTTTTATCTCTTCCTGCTATTCTTTGGAACTCTGCATTCAGACACTTATATCTTTCCTTTTCTCCTTTGCTTTTTGCGTCTCTTCTTTTCACAGCTATTTGTAAGGCCTCCCCAGACAGCCATTTTGCTTTTTTGCATTTCTTTTCCATGAGGATGGTCTTGATCCTGTCTCCTGTACCATGTCACGAGCTTCATTCCATAGTTCATCAGGCACTCTATCTATCAGATCTAGGCCCTTAAATCTATTTCTCACTTCCACTGTATAATCATAAGGGATTTGATTTAGGTCACACCTGAATGGTCTAGTGGTTTTCCCTACTTTCTTCAATTTCAGTCTGAATTTGGCAATAAGGAGCTCATGATCTGAGCCACAGTCAGCTCCCAGTCTTGTTTTTGCTGACTGTATACAGCTTCTCCATCTTTGGCTGCAAAGAATATTATCAATCTGATTTTGGTGTTGACCATCTGGTGATGTCCATGTGTAGAGTCTTCTCTTGTGTTGTTGGAAGAGGGTGTTTGCTATGACCAGTGTTTTCTCTTGGCAAAACTCTATTAGCCTTTGCCCTGCTTCATTCCGTATTCCAAGGCTAAATTTGCCTGTTACTCCAGGTGTATCTTGACTTCCTACTTTTGCATTCCAGTCCCCTATAATGAAAAGGACATCTTTTTTGGGTGTTAGTTCTAAAAGGTCTTGTAGGTCTTCATAGAACCATTCAGCTTCAGCATTACTGGTTGGGGCATAGTCTTGGATTACTGTGATATTAATGGCTTGCCTTGGAAATGAACAGAGATCATTCCGTCGTTTTTGAGATTGCATCCAAGTACTGCATTTCAGACTCTTTTGTTGACCATGATGGCTACTCCATTTCTTCTAAGGGATTCCTGCCCGCAGTAGTAGATATAATGGTCATCTGAGTTAAATTCACCCATTCCAGACCATTTTAGTTCGCTGATTCCTAGAATGTCGACATTCACTCTTGCCATCTCCTATTTGACCACTTCCAATTTGCCTTGATTCATGGACCTGACATTCCAGGTTCCTATGCAATATTGCTCTTTACAGCATCAGACCTTGCTTCTATCACCAGTCACATCCACAACTGGGTATTCTTTTTGCTTTGGCTCCATCCCTTCATTCTTTCTGGAGTTATTTCTCCACTGATCTCCAGTAGCATATTGGGCCCCTACTGACCTGGGGAGTTCCTCTTTCAGTATCCTATCATTTTGCCTTTTCATACTGTTCATGGGGTTCTCAAGGCAAGAATACTGACAAAATGTGGTCCACTGGAGAAGGGAATGGTGAGCCACTTCAGTATTCTTGCCTTGAGAACCCCATGAACAGTAAGGGGTGTCTAAGAGACACATATAAGAGAAAACATATAAAGCAGCTCAGGATCACTACGTCTATGTGATTTTTGCACATTAGCAGAAACTGTTTGTAGGTTCACAGGCTGTTCCCCTGCTACAAGGGTGCTTGTGTCAGTGAGAAGAATTCTATAGAAATCAGAAACTAGAAAACCAGTCTCAACACCACTACAGAATAGCTATGTGACCTTCAATGTCGCTTACCATCTCTGGTTCTCTAGCCCCATGTGGAAAGGAGAGGTTTAAATGATTCTACCAATCCTGCCAGCTCCAACAATGAATGTCTTTATGAAGTCTCTCTGGACACATCGGTCCTTGAAAAAGTAGCTCCTTTCCTTTGCTCATAAATCTAGTTGTTTGCTCAGCAAGATTAAAGAACATAATAAATATTCAAGCCAGGAACTGTTTGGGCTGTGACGCAGTTTAACAATGCTAATCTGCTGCGTGGCAGTCAAAGTCTGCATCAGTTCCACATCTTTGTGAAGATATCCTTATCACCCAATGCTTGGGTCATTGTAAATTCAAATTTGCGTTGGTGACTTCATTTAGCCATGTCCCTGCCACTGGTTCATTAACTGGGTCTTCAGCATATAGGAGGTCATCTATGTAGAGGGAAAGTAAATGTCTCCATATATTTTGAGAATCTGAATGCTATTTCAGAACTATAGCAAAGTGATCCAATCTGTCACCTTGGGGATCTGGATTTTCTGAGGAAACATTAATTGTTGCCCTGGTCTTGGCTAATTTTTGCTAATTATTCAGGACTTTGAACAGGCATATTGCACTGAATATGCTGGTAGATGCAATGTGAAAATCTGAGAACCTGTTTGGTGGATTGGAGAAAGCTGCCTTCGAACTTAAATAGGGCAGACTATCTTTGCAGGCAATATAGTGGAAAACTACCTTTGTCAAAATGTGCATGCTCTGCAAATGAGAGGTTGCTATTTTCCAAAGAAGTAATCTTATAGTTGGGGGGAGGGGAGGTGCTCATATAACTCTCACCAGTATCTATTACTGTAAAATGCCAGAAGCAATTATGATGTCATGTGTTGTCTAAAATTGGAGCAGTCAGACAGCTTGAGATGCAGTCAGAGCTAATAAACCAAATAAAATCTGCAGAGTTTTACTGCATCATTTTCTTTCTTTACACAATTATAAGCACAAGAAAGGCATCTGCCACATTACAGTCAATTTATTCCTTCTTTACTTTCTCTCTTCTTTCTTCCCTTTGTTAAAAAGGAAGCATGTGAAGTTGAATTGGTGAGGGATAAATTTCAAAGGTTACAGTGGGAAAACGAGGTGCTGTTATTAAGAAAAACACCTTCCTGGAGAGGTCCAATGTAACTTTCTGTTGCAAGCCTTGAAAATACTCCCCTGATTAAAATATGCCTTCCCATTTTGTACCTGCTTTAGCATCAAGCATTTGAGAAAGGAGCAGAAAATAAGAGATGCCTGCCACTCAGGATCCTTCTAATAAATTCTACCTAAGAAGGTCCAGCACTAAGGGCTAATTTCCAAGGTATTTCCTTAATCAGATTCCTAAAGCCAAATGTATGCGTCTTTAATTTCCTTTGGATCTGACAGCATTAAGTTGAGAAAAGTCAAGAGCTTATTTTTTCATTTTCTGTGTGTTAAAAAAATTCGCCCTTTCCATGTGATTTTCAGATGAGATCAACTGTTTAATTTCTCTCAAAAGCTAACAGCCAGAGGGCAGTGAAGGAAACCTAGGGACCCGGAAGCCAAGAGGATCCTCTGACCTTGTTCTTGGCAAGCCAGACAAGCTACTTCCTTAGAGTTTAATGGAGCAATATATTCAGAAAAAGGGTTTTTGTTTCGTGTTTGCTTTATCTTCCATCACGAGCTGTAAAATCCTTCACATCTGACCGATTAAAGAAAAGAATACATCACAGTACATCAGAATGCACACCATCATTTCAATTGGACCCAAACAACCTTCAAGGTCACTGATTTCTACCAACCTCAGGCTCCCTTGCTTTCTTTATCCGTCTCTCACCAGCCCTGCGTATCGTGAAAAAAAGCTTCGTGCAAGACGCAAGCATCACATTAATTATGTGAACCACATCTGCACACAGGTTGTGGGAGCTCTCAGACCGCATCTGTTGAATGCCAAGGCCAAAAACACCCAGCTCCACAGGGATGTTGTTTGCTATGCCCTTTTGCTCATTGGTAGATTGATTTTCATGTTCTGGCTAAACAAATAGCTAGCAATGCTGAGCATCGTTCCTTGCTTTGCACTGAAGACCCAATTAGCAAGCATAGTCAATGGACAGGTCAAGAGTTGAGGTTCAGACAGACTCCTCGAGGCCAAACCTCTCTGTTTGAACAGCTTCCCACTGACCTTTGTCCTCATCACAGGTGATCTCCTGTGAAACATGTCACCGAGCTCCACGTGCAAAGCCAGAGAGGAAATAAATAGCAGTTTATCCAAATATCATGTGTCACTGCACAGACAAATCAAACTGCTCTGGAAAGATCTTTACTGATAAAGAATGAACTGCTGGCACAGAAATGTAAAGTTGTGGGTCAGAAAAGGCTGTAAGCTACAGAGGTGAATAGATACATGGTGAATATTTAGAGCCGGCCTGTGTTACAAGTAATTTAAATGGGATGTTACTTTTAACTCATGATAGACCAGCTTTGTGGATGTGGGTGTGTTGGGGATCCCCTGTGAGTAAGTAAGTGATGGAAATACCTTGCCATCAGTTACACTTCAGTCTGCTGCTATAAATTCACATCGGATTTACAGCTTTCTGAACCTTCTCAGCAGAGTTACAGAACAATAACACAACCAGAATGACAATCTGGCTAGCTGTCTTACCCAATACTTATTTTACAGACTATAGTCTTCAAGACACCAAGGGACTGTAACGTCCAGAAAATAAATCCACCAGGGGTCAGAGCTACAGGGATCGTGTTTAGACATCTGACCCATGAAACACACTTGTGCAGGTAAGATTCATCTATTTGTCTCCTGTGAGGTGCTGTTGCATAGCAGACCCATTTCTACAGAGGCTGCCCCAGAAGGACAACAAATTAACCATCAGTCCATCCACCAAGTCCCTCTGTGAGCCAACAGCTGGGGTGGTCTGGGATCCTCCGCCCCAGGAGTCATCACTGCCTTGTCCAGATGATGATGGCAACGGATTTCCAAACATCAAGGATTTGTCTCTCTTTGAGGTTTGTATAACCTCCAAACTCTTTAAGCTGATTCCCCTCAGACACTGGAACAGAGAGATGGTGATTAGAACAATGAAGTGAGAAGCCACACATGGATGGCCCTTTCATGAGAGGGCGAATATTTTCCAAAAGCTGGACTTACTCAACCAGATGTATTCATGACTGGTTTCAGGCACTGAAAATGAAAAGAAAACAAATAAACCTAAGCAAAACTAACAATCGTCCCTGACTTCACAGCACTCACAGTTTAGTGATGTAGGTGAGCCATCAGTAATTATCTGAAACCACCACCAATCACTAGGCTAAGACAATCCCTGGAGGTGATCTCAAATTCCAATAGCTATTGACCTGAACTCTTTAATATTCTTCTAATCACTGTTATCCTCCTTTCTCACTGCCAGTAGGTTAGAGTCACCAACCCTCCATCAGTTCCTTCCAATGGTCTGAGATCTACCCAAGTGAGTGGAGTGGAGTTCAGTCGCTCAGTCATGTCCAACTTCTTGCAACCCCATGCACTGCAGCACAACAGGCTTCCCAACTCCCAGACTTTACTCAAACTCATATCCATTGAGTCGGTGATGCCATCCAACCATCTCATCCTCTGTCATCCCCTTCTCCTGACTTCAATCTTTCCCAGCATCAGGGTCTTTTTAAATGAGTCAGTTCTTCACATCAGGTTGCCAAAGCATTGGAGTTTCAGCTTCAGCATCAGTCCTTCCAATGAATATTCAGGAGTGATTTCCTTTAGGATGGACTGATTGGATCTCTTTGCAGTCCAAGGGACTCTCAAGAGTCTTCTCCAACACCACAGTTCAAAAGCATCAATTCTTCGGTGCTCAGCTTTCTTTATAGTCCAACTCTCACATCCATACATGACTAATGGAAAAACCATAGCCTTAATTAGATGGACCATTGTTGGCAAAGCAATGTCTCTGCTTTTTAATGTGCAGTCTAGGTTGGTCATAACTGTTCTTTCAAGGAGTAAGCATCTTTTAATTTCATGGCTGAGGTCACCATCTGCAGTGATTTTGGAGCCCCCCAAAATAAAGTCTCTCACTGTTCCCACTGTTTCCCCATCTATTTGCCATGAAGTGATGGGACAGGATGCCGTGGTCTTAGTTTTCTGAATGTTGAGTTTTAAGCCAACTTTTGCACTTTCCTCTTTCATTTTCATCAAGAGGCTCTTTAGTTCTTTTTCACTTTCTGCCACTTTCTGGTGGTGTCCTCTGCATATCTGAGGTTATTAATATTTCTGTCAGCAATCCTGATTCCAGCTTGCACTTCATCCAGCCCAGCATTTCTCAAGTGAGGCAAAGGCCAAGACATCTTCACACAATGTTATAGTAACTTAGTTACTAACTTGTTTAGTAGCTAACTTGGTCAGTGACTTAGAGTACATTTGGTTTGTTACAATCCACAGCAAAGACTCCATACTTTCAAGAACATGGTGTTAAAAAAACTACCAAACAATTCTGAAATTAGACTAGCTTTGGCAAAATTTCCATCCTACTTTTTCAGCCACATTTTATCTGCCTGCTCCTATTTTTGTCTGTTGATCCTACTCACTAAACCCATACCCACTGCTCAGTCAGTGGTCACATCAGGTTTAAAACTTATTTCTTTGCATACGTTTCCCCCTTGTGGGGGAAGCATACATCTAAGTTTCTGGTGATTTCATGGTTCTGCCTAGAAAGCAGATTCATCTTCATATTATGCAAAGAGGAAGAAACACATAGAGTCTAATCTAGAGAAGTTTAAAATGCCTTTGAACTCAAGTATCCCTCTGCCTCTAATCCCACCATTAGAGTTCCACTGGTTGAATCTTGAAGAATAGCTTTTGTGGTTGTTTACCAAAATTATTCAGATAAAAATAAATATCCAATGGGAACTTAAATCTCAGTTCATGTTGTAGGAAAGGGTTCCCTAACCACCTTATCCCATCCAGGCATGAAGCTTGGACTTTTCTTCCCATAGCATCTTTGCCCCTCTTGGTGGTGTCTTTCAGTCACCCTGTCAAGTCAAACTCTTTGTGACCCATGGACTGAAGCACTCCATCTCTCACCATCTCCCAAAGTTTGCCCAAGTTCACGTCCATTGCCTCAGTGATGCCATCAAGCCGTCTAATCCACTGATGCCTTCTTCTTCTGCCCTCAATCTTTCTCAGTATCAGGGATTTTTCCAATGGGTCATCTGTTTGCATCAGGTGACAAAAATACTGGAGCTTCAGCTCAGCATCAGTCCTTCCAATGAGTATTCAGTGTTGATTTCCCTTAAGATTGACGGGTTTGATCTCTTTGTTGTCCAAGGGATTCTCAGGAGTCTTCTCTATCACCACAGTTTGAAGGCATAAATTCTTTGGTGCTCTGCCTTCTTTATGGTCCGGCTCTCACAACTGTACGTGACCACTGGAAAGACCATAGTCTTGACTATACGGACTTTGGTTGGCAAAGTAATGTCTCTGATTTTTAACACACTGTCTAGGTTTGTCATAGCTTTCCCACCAAGATACAGATGTCTTCTGATTTTATGGCTGCAGTCACCAGCCTCAGTGATTTTAGAACCCGAGAAAAGGAAATTTGGCACTGCTTCCACCTTTTCCCCTTCTATTTGCCATGAAGTAATGGAGCCAGATGTTATGATCTTAGCTTTTTTAATATTTAGCTTTAAGCCAGCTTTTTCACTCTCCTCCTTCACCCTCATCAAGAGACTATTGTGTTCCTTTTCACTTTCTGACATTAGAGTGGTATCATCTGCATATCTGAGGTTGTTGATATTTCTTCCACCTATCTTGATTCCAGCTTGTAACTCATCCAGCCTGACATTTCTCATAATGTGCTCAGAGTATGGGTTAAATAAAGGATATCAGTAGATAGCCCTGTCGTACTCCTTTCTCAATCCTGAACCACTCAGTTGTTCCACACAGGGTTCTAACTGTTGCTTCTTGACTTGCATACAGGTTTCTCAAGAGACAGGTAAGATGGTCTGGTATTCCCATCTCTGAAAGAGCTTTCCACAGTTTGTTATGATCCACACAGTCAAAGACTTTAGTGCAGTCTATGTAATAAGAAGTAGATGTTTTTCTGGAATTCCCTTGCTTTCTCTATAATCCAGCAAATGTTGGCAATTTGAGCTCTGGTTCCTCCTGACTTTTCTTTTGGTGTAATGACATCTATTCTTTATTTTGGGGCTTTTATGTATATCATGGGCTTCCCAGGTGGTAAAGAATCCACTTGCCAAGCAGAAGATGTGGTTTTGATCCCTGGGTCTGGAAGATCCCCTGACAAAGAAATAGCAATCCACTCCAGTATTCTTGCCTCAGAAATCCCATGGACAGAGTAGACTGGCAGGCTATAGTCCATGGGGTTGCAAAGAGTAGGACATGACTGAGCAACTGAACAACAACAATTGTATGTCTCAGGCCACAGAAAAAGGTGGATGTCCTCCCAGAGCAATTAGATGGCCTCGGTGAGGTATCGTAATAAGTGCCTTTCCCTCTGGACAATCCAGAAACTACCTACAGGCAACTCTCCATGGAAAGTCCACATCTCACAGGGGCAATAAGGCTAATGGCCCCACTAACGCGGTTTCTCTGCCCACCTGAAGATATACATTAACAATATCTTCTATGGATTGGTTCTAGGACACCCTGTGGACACCAAAATCTACAGATGCTCAAGTCCTTTATTTACATATAACCTACTCACTTCCTTCTATGTACTTTAAATCACCTCTAGATTACTTATACAACCTAATGCAATGCAAATGTTATGTAAATAGTTGTAAATACAATGGAAATGCTATGTAAATAGTCACCAGCATACAGTAAATTCAAGTTTTGTTTTTTGAACTTTCTGGAATTATTTTCCTGAATATTTTTGATCTGAGGTTGGTTGAGTCTGCAAATGCAGAACCCATGGATATTGAAATTCAGCCATACTCTCCATTGGCAGCAAGTGATCTGCCTATGATGACTGGGCTTCAAGGATGCTCCCTTGTGCTCTGTGTGGCTACCTGTATTCTTTACCCCATACCACCTCTCCACCTGATTTACATCACCTTTCCCATTCACTCATCTGCCTCCTACTTCCCCTCCACTAAGGTCACCCATCATCCCTGCTTTTGTCTTTCATGCAGGGACCTGCCTTTAGTGATGTGGGAAGAAGAGCAGCCTGACTTTCTAGTTCTTACTCTATCCTCTCTCCAATTTTCTTGTTACAGCCCTGCTTTCTTAGGACCCACTTTCAAGGTCAGAAAATCAAACTTGATTGTTTCTTGAAGTTCCTAAAAGTATTGTGGATGCCTCTGATTAATAGGGAGAGGTAGGGAAGTTGAATGGGGTGATCATGTAAAGAAAATGGGAATAAAAGAAATGCAGACTCTAATACTTCAAAGTATTATTTGACTTCACCAAATATAGGCTTTTATCATTTGAAAAGGGAATTCCCTGGTGGCCCAGTAATTAGGACTCTGCACTTCCACTGCAGGTGGCATGGGTTTGATCCTGGTTGAAGAACTAAGTTCCCACATGCTGCCCAGCACAGCCAAGAAAAAAACATAGTGAAGAAAATCAAAGGACTTTGAGTTGACTGTGCTAGATGCTAGAGTATCCCTTCCTCATAGGGCTGTTACAGTGTAAAGATAATACATGTAAAGTGTTTAACACAGTACCTGACACACAGTAGGTGCTTGATAAATGTTAGCTATGTTGTTATTATTGAGAAGAAAAAACTGAGCTGGAATTACCCAAGGAGAGAATAAAAAAAAACAAAGAAAAACACCACTGTTCAATCTTAATGATAGCCAATAAGACCAGCCTGCCATCTTGATTTCTCCTTCCTTGGAATCCTTTGACATAATTTGTCTCTCATGGCAGCTAGGAAGCTTCATCCTACTTACCTTCCACAAATTATTAGACCCCAAGAAAGCTTTATCAACACTTTATCAACCTCAAAGGCTGAGTTCATTTTTGACCTATTCTTTGAAATTTTCCAGCAAGGCTTTTGCTGTGCCTGTAATTATATCGAAACACTCTTACAGAAATTCAATGTCAACATGGTATTGTGGCAGATAATACTGTTACAGAGTGGCACCATATGTCTCTAGTGACAGGATCCTGCAGGAAGTGGTCCCCTTCAAGCCACCACAGAGACCCTCTGACAACAGGTAAATACTACAAAACTATTCATTAGAACCAGAATATAACATGCCATCACCACAGGGAAAGCCAGTTTAAAATCATAAATGTCAAGACATAATTAGCTTAAAGGTCAGGTTTAATTACAGTTGTTGAAACTGAAATACACTAATTATTGAAACCATGTCAGAAAATTATTTTAATGGAGTAGAATGTTTTGTCATTGCCTTTGTTTCTACAGAAGGACGGTTCTTATTGCTTGATGGAAACAAAAAAAAAGATGACGGGCATTTGCTTCCCTGCATGGATGGAAGCAGAGAGCAAAACCGACGATAGGGCTGATAAAAGGAGCCCAGAACTCCAAACAGTTCCACAGAGCAATAGTCCATGTTATTGTATTATTAATCATTTTCTTATAATCTGTGCTTTAGATATAATTTTAATGAAGCTTCAAGGAAAGCTCAATGCATTACATTGTAACAACAAAGGAAGAACATTTATCACTGGGTTCATAGGTTTAATGGTAAACCAAATCAATAAATAAACAACTGATGAGAAAATAGCTCAATAACTGTAAAAAGTTGTCATACCTGTATGATTTCTAGGATTTCTACTAGGAATATTTATTGACTCACCTAAATATTTTTGTTGAGTTTTATCATCTTTCTCCTTTGAGTTTCCGAGGACGAGAGACATTTGAACAATCTTTCATTTAATTGAATTTTGTTTTGTCCCCTGTTTTGTTTAAGAAAAAATAAGGGATAATACCTCTTAAAGTTCAGCTCTGTTTGAAAAAGCAAATAAAAGGAAAAAACTCCACAAGAAATGCAAGTGATAAGTAACCATGCGTTACCAGAAGCTCCTCATAATTGGTAAGAAAAGTCCTTTGGAAGATTCGGTCTGAATACTGATATATCCCTATAGGGGAAAAAAAAGTTTTATGTAGTGTAGTTTTCATATGGAGATTAGCACTCCTGAGGAGAACTAAAACATCAGTTTCAGAAGGAAAAAAAATTGTTAAAATGAGGCAAAAATCTACAGATTATGTTTTGTCAAAATGGAGAACAAAGGGCTAAGGAAACAGTATTTTACTATCTGAAAGACACATTGGGAGAGACTGTTTTTGTTAAGAGAGGAGAAACTGCATGACTCCAGAGCATTTTAAATAGCTCCAAAGAACCCGCTTATGACAAAGCAAGAGCTGAGCTATTCCCCAGTAAGCTACAGACAATGCCAGCAGAGTCTGCACTCCGCTCTAGTTCAACAATGGAAAAAGAAAATGACATTTAATTAAGAGTCGCCTGCCTTCCAGGTACTTATGACATTGAAATCAGTGTGGACATAAGGCATTAAAGCTGACATCAACATAGTTCACCCAAGAAGTCATTTACTTAAGATTTACAACTGACTGTAAGAGAAAAGTGAAAATTTATGAAAGGTTTCCATCTGGCAGTCTATATCATTAGTATTCACACTGATAGCAGCAATGATTTAAATTTCATAATCTAAGTGAAGATATGCATCAAAAAATTCTCCTAAAATATGTCTAATAGCTCTAACTGACTGCTTTATTAGAGTCTGTCCGTGAAAAAAAATGTTAGATATCAATGAAGAAGTCATCAACCGTTAATTTCAGTCTATTCAACTAATATGCATAATAAAGTGGCAATGACGGGGCCGAAACCCCCACCCAAACTCTCTGAAAGAGACACAATAAACTAACTGCCTTCCATTGCTTTAAGAAGTAAAAACTGATTGCCTTGTTTGATCTGGTTATAGCAAGCATTTCAAGTCATAGCAATGATTATTTATTAAATATTAATGACTATTTTGGAGAACGGAGGGGAGTAAAAAAATGCAGCCTTTGGCGTGTGTTGTTCAGGGCGTATGAATAAATCCTGTTAACAGAGAGGAGGAAATATGTATAAATCTCCTACTGCAGAAGAATCACTGTGCCATCCATTTTTCTGAATTAAAGCACACTGTCACTGCAAAACACCCTCATGTTGTCAGAGTAAGACTGTGTAAGAAGATAAACCCTGGATACCCTCTCTTAAAACTGTAGACAGAGAAGTGTTTAAAACAAAAAGAAATGTGGTTTGCACAGCAGAAAACAAAATTAGAATACCATTGGATGGTGCTGGGTACAGATTAAAAACATCTTTAAAAGAGGTTAATATAATTCCAGGAGTTTCATTAAGAGGCTGCAGAAATAAAGGAAAGAACAAGAATTCCAGAGTCAGGCTGCAGGCAGGCATTAAATTTGGCTCCACCGCATTTTAGCTCTATGACCTTGTGCAAATTTATTTATCCTCTCTGGTTGTCTGTATTCCCCTCTGGAAAACAGCACCTAGCTCACTGGGTTGTTGGACTAAGTGAGTACGTGCTCAGACGTGTCCAACTCTTTGTGACCCTATGGACTGTAGTCCACCGGGTTCTTCTATCCATGGGATTTTTCTGGCAAGAATACTGGAGTGGGTTGCCATTTCCTCCTCCAGGGGATCCTCCAGACCTGAGGATCAAACCTTCATCTCCTGGGTCTCCTGCGTAGTCAGGCGGATTCTTTACCACTGAATCACTTGTGAATCCCAGGTAGATGTTATATAGGAGGTTCCCAAAGCAACGGTTCATAGAGAGGTTTCAGCTATGCAAATCTTATCATGGATGTAAAACTTTTTTCTCTGTTTGTGGATAATTGCTTTACCATGTTGTGTTGGTTTCTGCCGTACAGCAACGTGAACAAGCTGTAAGTTTATAAATGTTTCCTCCTTCTTGAACCTCCCCCTGACCCCTCTCCCCCATCCCACCCCTCTTGGTTGTCACAGAGCACCAAGTTGAGCCCTCAGTGTTATAAACTTGAACAGAAATCTCACTTAAATAGAATTGGGAGACCAGAAGGGGGAGCTCTCATGCCCTACAATATTAATAGCAGAGTCCAAAAGAAAGAAGACTCCTTTCCTAGCAAGGACTCAGCCATAGCAATGAAAAGCCATGGGCTCCATTTACTAGAGCCCTCCTAACTTTGTTGTCCCCTCTGTAAAAGTGTTCTCCTTTCCTGGCCATGGGGGAATTCACACATGATTCCCCATGGCTGCAGACCCCTAACTGCAATTCTCTGATAATCACAAATAAAACCCATCTTTGCTAGAAAAATATTTGGCAGTCTATTCATTTCAGAGCAACATGGCTCTCCATGGAACTGAAAATGCATTACACTAGGCTCTATGGAACTCCTAGACCCTTCCAGTCCCAGAAGTTAGCTGCGGGAGGTGAAGGAATAAAGTTTCAAAGACACTGTTGGTTATCTATCCAACCACCACCCCTCCCTTCTCCTTGCTAAGAATATGTCAATTGCATCCAGATACACCATATAAATGTGCACAGGAAAACAGGTCCCTCTCAAAACTCCAGGGGATAACCATGAGTGGTTTTACTGGCGGTGGGGAGGGGGGCGGGGGGGGCATATATAGTCATAATTAGTGCTAAATAATCACCAAATATTTCTGTCTCTCTGCTGCATATGAACAAGGTCATCTGCACTTCCTGGCTTTTTTGTGCTTGGATGGAATCACGTTAAAAGTTGCAACTGATAGATGGGGAATACAAGATTTGGATTTAATGGCTTATGTGAAATCCTCTCTTTTCTCTCTGATACAGTAACCAGTTATTTTTAAGATGGTGGCTGTTCACTCATCCTAAGTCTGAATGATGATGTGGAAAGAGACGCTGGCCAATTCATGATAGACGTGGAACATGAGCAGTAAGTAAACCTCTGTCACTGCAGCCCACTGAGACTTTGGTGTTGTTTGTTCCCATAGCAGGCCCTGAAGTCTCCTGACTCACGCAATAGATGTTTCTACTGGGACCTGATAAAATGATGGAGGAATGAAAAGAGAGAGATGCACAAGGAAAAGACCTCATTCTTCCAATTCCTGTGCAATTGTGTAAGCAGTCAATTCTACCAGAGTCAGGGAGGAAGTAACGAGGTAAACATCATAGAGAAAGTAAGGCTTGAAATAAATTGTGATTTTAAAATATTTGAGCTTACCAAGTTGATTGAAGGGGAGGGTGAAAATATTGCAGAAGGAGAGACCACATTGAACAAGTAGACAGAGGAACTGGTACTCTCAGAGATTTGTCTAAAGAGATAAAATATCAGGGAAGTTCTTATATAGTCTTCACGGAATTTGGAATTTATTTGGTGAGTTAGAGGCTGTCCTACTGTAAAATCTGTGACAATTGATGATGCAATTCAGGACACATATCCCTGGAAAATCCCAGAATTTGAGTGAAATACTGAATGACATCATCACAGTCATTGCTGGTAGTTGCCACATGTTGTATCTCATGACAGAGAAGAAAACTACAGATAACCTCATTTCTTGCTATTCCATTCAGGAAAGATGTTGGAGTTCAAAATGGCAAAATTCACATTGAAAATTAAATTACTACTGATCTTCAATAGGTTAACTCAATTAGTAGCAGACAGTTCAGTTCACACTCCGCCAACTATCCTAATGCACTGATAGGTCCTTACAAAGAACTTCCATTGTGGGTAAGGGGAGGATCAAAAGATTTTAAGCGAGGAGTAACAGAGCTGGAGAAGTAATACATTTTAGAAAAATTTTTCTAGCAACATGGGATGGATGGAGTGAATGGGGTAAGATGATGGCTAGGGCGTCATTTAGGAGACTAGCAGTCATAGTTGTTAGAACTTACAAAGAAAGACAAAAAAAGGCATGTGTCTATATGACACATTTTGAGAAAGAGAAAATTTGTCTTTCTTGGTGTCTGTGCTTAATTGAAAACTATCTTCAAATAAGTTTTGTTTTCCTCCCAATAATCTGTCAGTGATGGTACTTATCCACTTAGTTCTACCTTCTGTCTCTCTTCTCTCTTCATCTCCATTCCCTCAGCATCCCTTCATCCCTTCCTTGGGAGAACTTGTAAGTATGTTTCAAGACCTTAAGCAGCTGTGCTGTCAGTGGAATGGAATGGCTTCCTCTTAATGCCCAGAAACCCATGATGATAACAGCCCAGGTTATGATGATGAGGCCCTGATCTGAGATAATGGCAAATAAAAGGAAAAGAAAGAGATACAACACGTGAGTGGTAAACTATAGAACTTGGTACACCCTGCTTATTGTAGGTGGAATCCACTTTCTGATTGAACAAATTCCCAGAATATTATAAGTACTCAACAAGTGTTGCTGAATAAATAAATAAGTTTGAGAACCAAAATGCAAAGCACTGAATATATGTTAGGATGAATCAAATTGAGTCAACCGTGACTCTCACCCTAGAAGATTTTCTGTCATTACCATTAACCTGAAACCTTAAGACATGGATAGCAAATATCTCCTTCATTTTATGCACTCATGGGATTCACTTTAAGTTGACTACAACAATTTTTCACTTTTGAATCTAAACACACCATCGGAAGCCTTCAGAAGACAATGCTCCAGAAAGTCATTGCCAATTGATCCAAACTGGCAAGGGAAATGGAATCCAATTGCCTATTTTCAGACTTACCAATATATTTGATGAGTTGAAAAGGAATTAAGCAGCAAACTGAAAAAGAACGAGCTAATTCTGTGTTTTGTTCCTATGCTCCCTTTAACTGTATTTCTTGAGATTCTTTCCTAATGAAGGAAAACTAAAGCATTTGCCATCAGCAGATGCCAGCTGACAAGTTTTCAGTCTCAAGAGGAGTAACAATGAAGGGGAGGCCTATGTGGGTTGAGAAAGGATGGGAAGGATGAAGTGAGTGGGTTAGCCAATGTAAAGAACTTATTTTGAGAGAAAAAGATGAAATTTGTTCTATTTATTTTGTTAACACAAAATCTGCAAAAATGACTCCTACACAGATCTTTTCAGTATAAACCATCTAAGACAAATAAAGATTATGAAAACCACATCAGACAAGAAATCAAGGACCAGAACATTTAATCCTGCTCTCACAATGAATTCATAGAGTAACCAGAGATATCAACCACCTTTCAATTTCCCTATTGGTAAACAGGGGCTCAGAATTTCTTCCAATGATAAAAACCACTTATCTAATATATACTAGACATTCTAAGCATTTTGCATATATTATGAAAGCCTGGTGCATATCTCCTTTGGAACCAGGAATGGTGAAAATGCATTCTCCTTTTACTTTATTTGTATTATTATCCCCACTTGATACATGGCAGAAATCAAGGCTCAGTAAGATTAAGGAACTCATGTTCACATCATATAAAAAACAAAGTCTGCCTGGTCCCAAAGCTAATCAGAGTAACCACTATGTTATATAGAACCTGCTCACTGTCATTTTTCAAATTACATCCAGGCAGTTGGCTGGGCTAAGACTGAGACTTCAGAAAACAGTACAATCCCCATGTGTGGTGGTAACACTTCTGTTTAAGAACATAACACTGACAAGACTGAAAATGAACACCATTCAGCAGACACCGCCTGCTTAATGACTACCAGTGTCCTGCTATATGCTGACTGACATTGGCATATAAAACATTTTATGAGGCCTTTATTGACCTGTTAATGTCACTCCCGGGGCTAATGGAGTAGTACATTATCCACAACGGAACTGTGGAAACCTCTATCCAGTGGCAGTCACTAGGACTAACTCAGAAACATACAGTTAACCTGGGCTGCCTGCCATCGGATAAATGAAGAACTTTGGCTGCTTTATCTTCCTACAACACAGATAACAGTAATGTCCTGGTGAAAAGACTGATTCTTTTTTTAAGAAGTAAATATCCCCTTAGCGTTCACAATTACTAGATGATTTCACACTGTTGCCAGGCAAGAAATAGGACATTCTGGAAATGTCCTCTCTCAACATTTGGCACCTCAAACCCAGAGGAAGAAAAGAACTTGGCAAAATCACTTAGAAGGATGAGAGATGTAAGTACCATTATGAACCATTTTCCAGTGGTAAATAACCAAGCTTTTATTGGGTGAATGTAATTAGAGACAGATTTCAGTGCAGCTTGGATACAGCTGTTTCTGTCCTTCCAGTGCCAGGCTTTTGCTGGATCGTTCTGTGGCCATTGGCAATTTAGCCAATCAGTTCTGCTTGGTGCACCCATTTGATCTCCTTCTTCACTGAGATGATGGACCTGCTTATTAAGACTGCTCAGAACTCCAAACAAGGTCCCCAGATCTCAAAGGCACCTTGAAGTATGTGCCTCCAATGGCATATCTTATCTTGATAGTGTTTGTTCTGGGTTTGCTTGTGCTTTAGGAGGCGCTTGGGGAAAAAATTCCTACAAACAGGCTGATGCCTCCCTGTCACTGCCAGGTAAAGGTTTTGCTTCTCCTGGAGATCAGAGGAATTAAAGAACAATGTCTATTGTCTATTCTTCTGTAGGAAGAAATGAAAGGCCTCTAAAAAAGTTAAGAGATAGAGTGTCCACAGCAAAAAGAGATACATGCAGATGCTCAAGTCTCCTATGTTTTTAAACTATGATTGCTTGCTGTTTATGGATTCATAAAATTAGGGTACCTGATGCTGGGAAAGATTGAGGGCAGGAGGAGAAGGGGCAGCAGAGGATGAGATGATTGGATCACATCACCAACTCAATGGACATGAGTTTGAGCAAATTCTGGGAGATAGCAAAGGACAGGGAAGACTGGTGTGCTGCAGTCCATGGAGTCACAAAGAGTCAGACATGACTTAGTGACTGAACAACAACAACAAAAATTAGGAGAAAGCTTGTTTCCCAATGTCCCAAATATGAGCTTATAAGATACTGATAGGACATTAGGATAAACTCAGTTTCTGTGCCTTGAATGAAACAGTAGAGGGGTTAAGAACATCCTTGGTCTTACATAAGTCACCCTTTACTTGTATGTAGACTTAAGACAAAAGCTTCATAGACATAAGCTTCAGATTAACCCCCTCAACTATTCACCTTAACAACAGGAAAGCCTTATCAACTCCTGGGCCCAATATTTTTTAGATGGAAAAAGTCTCATAGTTCTATATAGGTCAGGAAACAATATAAATAGTGCTTGTATTTGTTGGGAAACAAAGGAAGAGAAAACCCTTAGACCAGTCTTTGTCTTTTGGTGTTTTGCAATTTTTCTCTCCTTGTTAACAGTAGGAATCAAGTGCCATCTGGTCAGGAGAAGAGAAGCGCCACCAATTTGCACAGAGCCGAAAATAATCTCTCTCCACCCTAGATGGTGAGTAACTACTAGAGGACAGGAACTGTTATTCTGCTCATAGTCCTTGCCTCACAATGCTGAACACAGAACTGTTCCTCAAAGTTACTCTACAAATGTTCGTTGGATTGGATTAGAGTAGACAACAATACTCTAAATGTCTCTTCCTCAGTTTGTAACTGAAGGGAGGAACACTATTTTGTTAAAGCTTTAAATGTAGTTCTGTCTTTGTTTGCAAGGCAACTACAAGTGGTACACCTTCTTCATTCCATTGGTATTTGAGCCCTAAAAATAAAGAGACTGAATATATCATTGTCTACAGGGAAGAAGATCGGTCCTGGGTGTTCCTTGGAAGGAATGATGCTAACTCCAGTACTTTGGCCACCTGATGCAAAGAGTTGACTCATTGGAAAAGACTCTGATGCTGGGAGGGATTGGGGGCAGGAGGAAAAGGGGATGACAGAAGATGAGATGGCTAGATGGCATTACTGACTTGATAGACATGGGTTTGGGTGAACTCTGGGAATTGGTGATGGACAGGGAGGCCTGGCATGCTGCAATTCATGGGGTCACAAAGAGTCGGACACGACTGAGCGACTGAACTAAACTGAACTGAACAGGGAAGAAGTCCTACAAACTCACTGAACAACAATCTCAAGAGGTCAACTGGTCAACCTTCAAGCCAGTGATAATCGCAGTGACCACCCCCCCTTTCCCACGGCTCAAAAAGGCATTGTATTTAGAAAAAATCAAATTCCTTTCTATATAAGATCCTATTGCTACATAACAAAGTACCTCAAGTTTAGCAGCTTGAAACAACAATTATCTCACAGTTTCTAATAATCAGGAATCTGGAACTCGTTTGCTCAGTGGTTCAAGCACAGGATAAGATTGCAGTCAAGCTGTTGACTGGAGTTGCAGTGATCTGATGGCTTGATTGGGACTGGAGGATCCAGTTCTATAATAACTTATATGGACTTAAACAGGAAGCTACATTTTCTTACCACGTGAGCCTCTTTATAAGATTGTTCACAAGATGGCAGCTGGTTTCCCCCAGAGCAGATAATCCAAGAAAGAGAGAATAAGAAAAAGAGAAAGAGAGGGAGAACACACACCCAAAATACAGCCCATGGTATTATTTATAACCTAATCCCTGGTGTCCCATACCATCACTTCTACCATATTCTACTGGTCACACGGACTAATCCTAGTACAGTGTGTGGAGGGGCCACGTGAAAGTGTGACAGGACACCACCCTGGCTTCCACCCTTACCCAAACCCATAACGTACAACACGGTCCCCTCTTCTGACACCTCCAAATTCACCTCATGCCATACTCCCCATGCAAACCCTGCTCTAGTAACTTGCCCTTTTGACAGTTCCTAGACAGTTCCTTGAAGTATTTCCTTCCTCAGTTTCTTTTCTTTTTTTTTTTTTTTGGCTCTTTCTTATGCCTGGAATGCTTTTCAGCAGTTCTCCAAACAGGCAAATCCTTTTCATCAGGTTAAACATCCCCTTATCATATAGATCTTTCCAAACCATCTACTTTAAAGAATCTCTTCCATTATTTAATACTCTATGGTTTGTTTGTTTTCATAGCATATTTGGACTTACTTTTACTCATGTATCTACCTGCTTATTTCCTTTCTGTAAATATAATAAGCATTATGAAGATAGGGATACTGTCTGTCATGCTCACAGTTGCATCCTGGGTAGCTGGTACTAAATTGGTGCTTGATAAATATTTGTTGTCTGAAGAAAAAGGTACAGGCAATAGATCTTCCCAGTCAGTATCTTGTACTCTAACCACCCTTACCCACCCTTGCACAGTGGGCCAGTGGGCATTTTCCTAAATCAGACATCAAACCCCAGGACACCTATTCCTTTCCATATCCTCCATCTCATGATTCAGCTTCCTCTAAGCAGCCACAGACAGAGATCCAAACTGGCTTAGCACCTCTAAGGTTTCCGTCCCCACCTTCAGGTATGGCATTAGGCTTTTCTTTTAAAGTTCCCATAATGTCAACCCATAATCAACTTACCACCTTCCATCTAACCTAGCCTTTCTTGCTCTGCTGTACCAAGTTTTCTGCCAGTTGCCTCATATTCAATTTCTACTACTTAGACCAATATTGTCAGGTAGCTGCTTGGGCATTCTGTCTGCGTGGGCTCTCAAACTCAGCATCACCCAAGGATATTAAATTCCTGACCTCGCTCAGGTCCTCATTTTACAATCTTGTGCCAAGGCTGGTTCCACACCCACACTTAGCCAGAACTCCCAGAACCCCTGCTTGAGTCCAACAAGCAAGGCTCAGCCTGAATTAGAACAATGTAAGAAGTTCAGACAAGTGCTCGTTTCTTGTTTTTCTATGGCCTCTTGTTCTCTAGCGATCTGGTTATCATTTGAACTCCCACATATAAGGTTTTCAAATACTGAATTGGTTATTTTTCTTCCATTGGTTTTAGTTAGAGCCTAATTGCCAATTGACTCATTGGAAAAGACTCTGATGCTGGGAGTAATTGGGGGCAGGAGGAGAAGGGGATGACAGAGGATGAGATGGCTGGATGGCATCACTGACTCAATGGACATGAGTTTGAGTGAACTCAGGGAGTTGGTGATGGACAGGGAGGCCTGGTGTGCTGCAATTCATGGGGTTGCAAAGAGTCAGACACGACTGAGCGACTGAACTGAACTGAATTGCCGATTTTAATCAGGTGTGATGTATGCACAACATTTGATTGAATGTTCCCCTTCCTTTAACCCTGATTCTACATTGTGAAGTGAAATCTGCCAGTAGATCTAGGTTCTAGCCCAAATGCTAAATTTATCATCAGTTTCCTGATCTGTAAAGTAATAACACAGATGTTTTGAGATGCTCACCAAAGCCTTCCTAAACTTTCTAAGTGTAATATAAAATGTCAAGGCACATGCAGCTTTCTGTAGTTTTTGTTTGTTTGTTTAATCTCTGATTCTTTAGGTACTTCTGAAATCAGATGCCAGTTCCCTCAGCAACAACATGACATCCAAAGCCCCAGTTCCCCCTCTGCATGTATTCTCTTGACCCAGGTAGCCTCCTTGCTCTGCCTGGAACTTTGATTCTCCTTTCCTCAGAGATGTGTTAGAATCATCTTCCATAGAGATGAACAGGTCCCTATCCTGAGACATGTACTAACCTCTAGAGACCTTTACACCAATCAACCCTGACAAGGTTGTCCCCATCATTAGCACAGCTTGACTTTCTAATCAACTGAGACACAAAGTCTGTCACATTCAGAGAACACTGAAGGATTTCTCTATTAACTCCCCAGATGTGTCCAGAGACAAAGAGAAAGAAATGAAAAAAGAAGTAAGAAATCTAAACTGTTTAAACCTGAGTGCCAATATACAGGTACTCTGTCCCCTTTTACTCACTGTTACAAAATACATTCTTAAAATCAGTTTATACAAAATGTTTTCAATCCTTTTTGCTTTCAGGGTCTATAAACAAGAACTCGTGTTAAGTTTTGGACTTTCAGAATGACAGCTGGAGTCACACTCAGGATTTGTTGAGTCTTTGCTTTTTTCTTTTTTTATTTGCAACATTTTATTAGTTTTAGGTTTACAGCAAAGTAATTCATATTTATATATATGCGAAGACTTGACTCATTGGAAAAGACTCTGATGCTGGGAGGGATTGGGGGCAGGAGGAGAAGGGGACAACAGAGGATGAGATGGCTGGATGGCATCACTGACTCGATGGACGTGAGTCTGAGTGAACTCCGGGAGTTTGTGATGGACAGGGAGGCCTGGCGTGCTGCAATTCATGGGGTTGCAAAGAGTCAGACATGACTGAGTGACTGATCTGATCTCATCTGATATATATATATATATACACACTCACACATTCTTTTTCAGATTCTTTTCCATCATAAGTTTTAAGATTTAAATATTATAAGATTTAAATTATTAAAAGATTTAAAAATTATTATTCTTTTTCAGATTCTTTTCCATCATAAGTTTTAAGATTTAAATATTATAAGATTTAAATTATTAAAAGATTTAAAAATTATTTTTTTAAATTATAATTTTTAAATTATAAAAAATCTTATTATTATAAGATTAAAATATATTCCCCTGTGCCATACAGTTGGTCCTTGTATTTTTATCTATTTTACTTATAGTTGTCTGTATCTGTTAATCCCAAACTCTTAATTAATACATGCCCCTCCACCATCCTCTTTCCCATTTGATAATCCTAGTTTGTTTTCTATGCCTGTGAGTTTTTTTCTGTTTTGTAGAAAGGTTCATTTGTATCATTTTTTAGATTCCATAAGTGATATCATATGACATTTGCCTTTCGCCGCCGTACTTTACTTAGTGTGATAATCTCCAGGTCCGTCCATGTTGCTGCCAATGGCATTATTAAGTAACCTTTGTGCAAAAATAAAAGAAAAGAGTACCTTATTTAAGCAGATGTTTCTGCACGGACAGTTGGCTTGGTCCATGGAGAGATCTTCTATGAAAAGTAGAACAAATTTCTTTAGGGCAGATGCAACTGTGAAGTTGTTAGAGGACACGGTGTGTCAAGCAGAATGGTGGCTGTATTTCAGGCCCTCCTCACCTTTGGCTTGGCTGAATATTTGTTGAATAAAAAAGCAAATCATAAAATAATATTCTGTGCATATTGCATTCTGTGTTTCCACCCACATTCATTGCTTTCTGTTATATTTGGGGTATATAAACAATCAAAAGAAGAAACTAGATTGTCTCTACCTGAAGGCAAAGTATCTTATCTTTTTTATAATTTTTAATTCAATAACAGTGCCTAAATCCAAGAGTCTTTTCATCTCTTTACACACACACACCAGACAAGCTCCCAGGAAAAATCTCCAGCTAATAATTATCACAACACATTCGAACATATCTACTTTCATTACCAAACAATGTGATAAGCAAAACTACAGTCATTTTGCTCAGGCTCCCAGTGCCTCGGGAAACTTTTCAAGTTTGTGAAAATGATAAGAGATTGGTCTTCCTCAGTCTGAAACCAGTTTCTCCACATTCTCTTAAAACAACTTGTTTCAGAAAATACTTTTTTCTAATCTTCTTTTTTTTTTAATCCTTACTGATATTTTCCTATAGAAAAACCAAGAGATAGTTCAGAGTCTGTAGCTAAAGAAGGCCACTTGTGCATTCCTATCAAGGGTTTTAAACTAAGAGGATTTCTTCAAAGTCCATCATGAAAGAGTCTTTCAGTTATGCAACACACCAAGAAAAATAAAATGCCTCAGAATTATCTCCTCCGAGTACTAGTCTCTTCTGCTTCCTACCACACACATATTTTAGCTACTGTGCCATCTGTTAAAATTCATTATTAATTATTTTACTTTTCTTCTGGAGTTAATTGTTGTTAATCTGCCTTCAAGACAGGTTAGAGTCATGCAAGCAAATGAACAACTCAAGACAGAAAATACATTTCACAGACCTGGTTCATTGTCATAACTCATCCAATTATTTTCAATGAAATGGTTATTTTAAAAACTGGCTAGAAAGAAGGGAGCCATGTAACTTTGAGAAAGTTAAAAATAATTCCTTAATAGTATAGGACTAGATAGCTATTGTTCTATATAGATATACAGACAAAGGCATAGGTTACATATTAGGGCTCTACAAAATAATTATTTGCCCTAGGGAAAAGGAATAAGCAAATCATTGTTTTACTTTATAGAATATATAGAATTAAATGACAACTGCTTTGCTCTGAAAAATGAACAGGTATCGGGTATCATATATCACGTATCCCAAATGTTAAAAAAAAAATATGTATCAATTAAAAGGAATGATTAAAACAGCAAAAAAAATTTAATTTTTAAATCTTAATTTACTGAAATCATTCTTATCTTGTTTTGGATTCTCTTATAAGCAGAACCTATGACATACTTTATGTGATTTTGCATTGCCTGAGAATATTCTTCAAAACTTGGTTCTAGAATCTTTCTTTCTCTATATGTAGTTATGCTTTCATCTGCTTCTAAGTATTCACTTGCTTCCATGGTTTAAGTTACCATGGATTTGGCTCTCAGATACTTCTTCAAGCAACCCCAGGGCTGTTCTGCTTGGAATTCAAACCAAGATATCAAAACTCAATTTTATCATCTTGGATTCCAATAAATCCAGCTCTTCACATTTTCCTACCATTGACGTAGGAATCACCATCTTTATGTCTATGCAGCTAGGCATTCTTGAAAATAATTTTTCATTTGCCCCTCTCTTTTGTCTACAGATCAGTTTCCCAATACTGTAGATTCTCAGCAATATAGTTGTTCTTAATCCATTTCCTCTTTCTCAGTACTTAGCATCGTGGTTCTACCTCAGTTCAGTTCAGTCGCTCAGTCGTGTCCAACTCTTTGTGACCCCATTGACTGCAGTAGGCCAGGCCTCCCTGTCCATTACCCACTCCCAGAGTTCACTTAAACTCATGTCCATTGAGTCAGTGATGCCATCCAACCATCTCATCCTCTGTCATCCCTTTCTCCTCTTACCTTCAATCTTTCCCAGCATCGGGGTCTTTTTAAATGAGTCAGTTCTTTGCATCAGGTGGTAGGAGTATTGGAGTTTCAACTTCAGCATCAGTCCTTCCAATGAATATTCAGGACTGATCTCCTTTAGAATGGACTAGTTGGATCTCCTTGCAGTTCAAGGGACTCTCAAGAGTCTTCTCCAACACCACAGTTCAAAAGCATCAATTCTTTGGTAATAATTAGAGGTTCTACCTCTTATTATATTAAACCCAAATTATTTCTACAGCTACTTTCTGGTCTTTAATCCCCGACTTCAAAAGGATCCCCATCAGTGGATTAGGACTTATAGAAACATATCAAAACTATACACTAGCTGTCTAAGAAGGAGATCTTCTTCCTGAGTTTTTTCCCAGATTCCTGAGTTTTCTTTTTCCATGATTATGTGTGCATGCTCAGTCATTTCAGTCATGTCAGAATGTTTGCAACCCTATGGTCCATAGCCCTCCAAGCTCCTCAGTCCATAGGGTTCTCCAGGCAAGAATACTGGAGTGGGTTGCCATGCCCTTCTCCAGGGGTTCTTCATGACCCAGGGATAGAATCCACATCTCCTGCATTACAGGCAGATTCTTTACTGCTGAGCCACCAGGAAAGCCCTTCCATGACTACAGTAGTGACCTATTGTTTCCTCTTCCAGAACATCCAGAAAAATTTTACTTTCAAACTTCCTTTGGATTGAGGCTATCTGACTGAGTTCCAGCCAGTGAAATGGCTATAATCCTCACAGTTATAAACATCTCAGGCAGGTGTCATATTAGGCCTCGAAGGTGGCAAGAAGCAGCCCAATAAAGAAGCAAGCTGAGGAGCTGGACAAGGCATTCAGTCAGAAACAGAAGGAGGGGCAGAAGAAACTTGAGGAGCTAAAAGCAAAGGCATAGGAAAAAGTCATCTGGCTACAGGTGGAATTAGGAAATCTGGCAAAAAGTAAACTGTTCCTTGTGCCTGAGGCAATGATGAGCCCTAGTTCCATTCCTGTTTGAACATCTGTGTTCCCTGCCATAATATCTGTTGCCACCTATAGCTAGAATGAAGTATTGTCTTGGAACCTATTGTAAATTTAAGGATAAAATTTTGTAAAAAAAAACTTTCACAGGATACCCCATATCTCTCTGTGACTGGTTACATTGGTGGCCACCTGTTCCAGATGGTATAGCTAAAAGATAAAGAAGAGCCACCCTGCCTACACGACAGTGTGCTTGAAGAAAGAAATAAACTTAAATGTGTTCAACACCCATGACTCAAGGGTTTCTTGGCACAGGAGTGACATTATTACATGTCACTTCATTCTACCTTCTGATCCCCAAGCCCTTAGATGAGGTAGCCAAACACTGTGGGAGCAAAAAGTGAGTAACTTTCTTAATCAACATTCATGCAAAATGAGAGACTGAAAACTAAATTATCTTTAATTTAAATGAATCAGGAAATAAAAATGGATCCAGAAAAAATTACTATAGGGTTATGTGACATCGTCAGTACACTGCAAAGGAAGACATGAGATACAGCACTCCACCAAATTACCGACAGTGAGGCTCAGTCAGCTTTGGTTACTTCAGGTCTTAACCGGCTTGATTTTTCAGTAACAACGGGACAGGAGGTAGACATCTCAACCATATTGACTCTTTTATTCTACGAAAACTAAGAAAATCTTCCCAGCACTCCTCTCAACCTTTGACTGAAGTAAAATATCCACATTCTGTTCCTAAAAGTTTACCTTGTTTTCCACTTTCTTCTAACTCTTTCAGATTATCTCATGGGTTTGGACTCTCTGCCTGGCTCGGCTTCTCCTGATAGCACTGCTTTTAGGTCGTTTTGGGCTCCAGGCTCGAGGGCATGAGGGCTAGCCCAGAATATGCATTTCAGCTAGTCCAGGCTTTGGGAACGTCTGCCTGGACTTTGAGATTCTCTGCTCATTGGTTCTGAGATACTTCAGTCCTTTTAATTGAGACTCTGAACCCTGCCCACACACTTATAAATAATTTTTCATTAAATCATCTTTAAAGTACCAATTGAGACCTCTTTTGTTCTCTGCCAAAGTGAAAGTGAAGTAGCTCAGTCGTGTCTAACTCTTTGCGACCCCCTGGATTGTAGCCCACCAGGCTCCTCCCTCCATTGGATTCTCCAGGCAAGATTACTGGAGTGGGTTGCCATTTCCTTCTCCAGGGGATCTTCCCAACCCAGGGATCAAACCTGGGTCTCCCACATCACAGGCAGACGCTTTAACCCCTGAGCCACCGGAGAAGGAACTTAGCTAATTAAATAAAGGAAAAAAACAATGGAACCACCACAGTCTTTGTTGTTGTTGTTGTTCAGTCGCTAAGTCACGGCTGACTCTTTGCAGCCCCATGGACTGCAGCACGCCAGGCTCCCCTATCCTTCACTATGTCCTGGAGTTTGCTCAGACTCATGTCCATTGATTCAGTGATGCCATGCAACCATCTCATCCTCTGTCACCCCCTTCTCCTGCCCTCAATCTTTCCCAGCATCACGGTCTTTTCCAATCATTTGGCTTTTCATATCAGGTAGCCAAAGTATGTGTAGATTTGGCCATTATAAACCTGGAGTCGTATAGTTCAATCAAAACACCCTATCCAATAAAAAAAAACCAGCACAACTACTAAAGTGATTAAAAAGTAGCTCATGGACTTCTGTGGCCATTCAGTGGTTAAGACTATGCACTTCCACCCAACAGGGCACGGGTTCAAACCCTGGTCAGGGAACTGAGATCTCACATGCCTCATAGTGCAGGGGAAAAAAAAATAGTTCAAAGCCACTTATAATCCACCACAGCAGATACAAATCTCACTAGAAGCAAGGTGTTACACAGGGTGGATCCAGATGCATGGCATGGGCTCTTCCCCAATGACATTCTTTATGTTAAATAATAATAATAATTAAAAA
Organism: Bos taurus; assembly: GCF_002263795.3. NCBI lineage: Eukaryota > Metazoa > Chordata > Mammalia > Artiodactyla > Bovidae > Bos > Bos taurus. Next base: position 46,646,200 of record NC_037333.1, on the reverse strand, counting down.
TAAACACCTTGCTCTGGTGCTTCCATTGCCATTTCAAAAGAACTATCATTACAAAGGATTATTTACAAACACTGGTCTTTCCTGGTTCTTAAACTAAACCCAACAGCATCTTAGTTTGGGAAGGCCACATCTTCAAGCAGGGAGTGAACAATACCTTTAGCCTTGCAGAAACTCAGATGTTACTTTGCAGTTTGTATTACAGTTGGTCCTAGGTATGGTGTGTGTGTGTGTGCTAAGTCACTTCAGTCATGTCTGACTCTTTGCAAGACCCCATGGACTTTAGCCCACCAGGGTTCCTCTGTCCATGGGATTCTCCAGGCAAGAATACTGGAGTGGGTTGCCATTTCCTCCTCCAGGGTCCTTCCCCACCCAGGATCAAACCTGGCTCTCTTACATTTCCTGCATTGGCAGGTGGGTTCTTTACCAATAGCACCACCTGGGAAGCTCCCTAAGCATATTATTTGCCCAGAAAACAAAGAAGGGTTTGCAATTTTTATAATACAGTGTGCTCCACACAGAAGACACAGAGATGTCTTGTCTCTCTGCCAAGCAAAGGACATTGAACCATTCCAAGTGACTATTTGTAAGGTGCAGGGTTAAAGTACTTTTCTGCATGTAGATAAAACCAGCCAATGAGTCAGTGAAAAAAATTCCCCGTGAAATAGCTTTTAGATGTACTTGTTCATTGTCCATACAAGCATTTATCTTAAAAGGATATGCTCATCTGTTCCACTCACTAACGTTTATACCTATCCAAACCACAATTAAATCCTCTTGAAAATTTTGTTTTCATGATTATTATGGACCTTAATCATGTTTATGGCCAAAACCAGTTTAGTCATTTGAACTAGGCATCTCTTGCAGAACAGGCCACCTCACTGTAGACAGACCATATAACACCTTCTAGACAAATGCTCCCCACAACCTGTCCCCAAAGCAATATGAACTCAATGTTCTATGAATGAAGGGGAGGGGTAGGAGGACTTTCCAAATATTTTTATTCTCGGAGATATGCATATATGCAAGGGTATGAATATATAATATTTCAGTATTGTTGGAATATACATATATATTTCAAATTGTTGCCAAAATATACCAGAAGTTTCTTTATAAAAACATGTAATCTTTGCAGATGTGGCACTTTTAAGTCCACAGTCTTTGCAGGACCCAATCAGAAGACTCTACTCAAAGAAAAATAGGACAACTACCAAAGTATTTAAAAAGGATGTCAAACCCACTTGTAATCCATCACAATCTCTCCTTTTCTCTATACTTCTCTCTCACCTTCATCTTCAACCAACGGTGATTTTTTTTTTTTTTAATTGAATGACCAAAAACTTTTTCCCTCACATATCCTCTGTGGTTCCTACATGGATCACTAATGTTGACTGGCCTAATATGTTGACTCTCTCAGCCAACAATAATCTTTCTCTTGTTGGGAGCAGAGAGAGAAGAACCTGGAAAATTGAGGATAATAATACATGTGGACAGTTTTTCTCTAACACAATGCTAACATTTAAATAAATATTATTTAAAAGTTGTAAATTTTACTATAATCAACTTTCTATTGTGAGAAACAGAAATTCAAACCAGCTCTAGAAAAATAGAGTAGTGGAAGGGGAGAGTTATCCTTCCTATAAGGATACAATAGGCATTTCGGCATTCAAAGACAAGAAATTAAACAGAGCTGGGCCTTCCTGGAAATTGTAAATTTAGAAACTGAGTCTTCTGTTTCTCGGGGGCCTATCTCCATCTCTGTTTATGAGCTCTCTGTTCTCTTATTCCTCTTCCTGAGTTGCTTTATTTACTCACCCTCCACTTTGCCCATAACGCGGACATCAGCCTCTGATCTTTCAGATCGGGTCTTCTTTACTTAAATCACCTACTATGCATCTTAGTTCAAAATCAAACCCTCCCCCCCCCAAAAAAATTAAGATTTAATTTAGTGAATTGATTTACTGCCTTGGGTTAGGGATTCTTCCCTGGCCCAAGAAGCCAGAGCTAACAAACAGGATCTCATGGGATGTAATACTTCCACTTGCAGAAAAAACATCATACTTTCCAGCCACACCTTTGAAATTCTGAAGTCTAGATGAGAGCTGCTAGTATAATCCTGATGTTTGATAGTGACATCAATCACTGGTGACAGGTTCTGCTAGATGAACTGACTCACCATCCTTGCCAGCTTCCTTCTTAAACTGTGGACAGCTAAGAGCCACATTTCCCAGACTCCCTTGAAGACACATTTTGGATATAAACTGGTTTCCATTAAATCTTAAATACTGCCCTGATATTTTGTCATGAGATTTTAGAAGGTGAGCATGAAAAACAGGGCTTCCTTCTTCCTTGGTATTTGCCATTGCAAACATGGTCATGAAATATATTGGGATTTACTATGTGTAGGAGCATTTGAGGTCTAGCCCTTAGCCTCACGTGAGTGGGGTAGAAAAAGCCAGGAAGTTAACCCTGAATCACAGACAAGGTGATGTGTTCCTGGGGACGCTGTTCCAAGGGCAGTCTCCTCATTCCCCACATTGTTGGCACAATGAACAGTTTCCCTGATAGCAAGCCTAACAGGCTTGTTCTGGAGGTCATTTCCAGGGGCTGGCCCACGTCTGAAACATAGCCCTTCCAAAGATTGTGTAAGCACTAGATTCTTATATTAAAACTCATTCTACTAAAAGTAGCCACAGTGGTTTATATTTCCTGCAACTGAAAAGTCACTGGGCCCAGATCAATAAGATTCAGTGTAGCAATCAAAATCTAGAGGAAAAAGAAAGCTGAAAGTCAAGAAGTGTCTCCCAGGAATAGAAAATTACTGTGAGGTTATCAAGAAGCTTATTCTCCGTTCTAGTTGCCTAAACATGGAGGGAGCTTTGGATACAACCATAAAATATCCTCTGTTAAAGGAAAAAAAAACTGGACAGTACTTAAAGCAGTAAAAACAGATTTTATTCAGGAACTATAGCAATAAGGGGAACAAGACCCAAGTATAGAACCAGCCTCAATCTGAATATAACAAGGAAAACTAGAGATTTGTAGCCCAAAAGCAGGGTAGGGTGTCAGTGGATGGAAAAAAAAAAATAGTACAAGAAAACATTACGGACAAGGGGATTCTGGTGAAACAGATTCAGTAGGATTCTTGCTGAAAGCAAACTGAAATGATCAGATACCACCTGGGGGAACACACAGGATGAGGGATCTTATCAGATGATCGAACACTGAGGGTGGAGGATTCTCTCTAAAGGGATTTAGCATGATTTTTGCAAAAATTGGGTGATACAAAGATGGACATGTAAGTTCAAACTAGTTGAGGAGAGCATTCAGAGGCATCAGACTAAAGTTAAGTCAAGGACAAACTCTTTGTCCCCTCTACTCCAACCCCAAAGGTACAGATCTGGGTTCATATAGTGGAGGTTTTAAGGAAATGAAGGAGTAAGCCCAATCTCTTGATAATTAAGTAAAATGACTGTCACATTCTGAGACCTACAACAAACTAAGAGAATAAAGTTAACATTGATGAGGGAAAAAACATCATTCCCCTGAACAGTCAAGATGATAAAGTTCTATTTGAGAACTTTAATAGGCACAGAAACCACAGGAACAGATAAAAGCTAGACACGTGAATGGAGACTAGCCAGAGTACCTTCAGCAGGTGCACTTCTGTAGATAGCAGATCATGAGACACTCAGAACAAGTAGGCAAGGTGTCACTCTCATCAGTCAATGGTGCAGCCCAGCCCTCCTAGTCTGAGTCTCGGGGCCATTCCTACTGATATCACTGGTGGCCATATTTCTGATGTTACAGGGGAACACACTCTTTTTATTTTCCTTGACGAAAGTAACACAGATCTAAAGGAAGATTCAATTAGATATTTTCTTATCAGGGTTCTACCATGATGTGAGAAGTAAAGGGAAAATATGTGGATTTGAAAAATGGGAAAAACATGCATGAACATAAACACAGTTAAAAATAAGAAAATGATAAAAGGACTTGGAGACTGATATAAGAAAAATAAGAAAGATCAATTTCAGAAGGAAAGAGAATGAAAATGGCAATGGTAAAATACAATTTAGTAAACAAAATTTATTGAGTACCAACTCTGTACCAAGCATTGTTCTAAGGCCTGGAGATATTGGAGTGAGTTATAAATACAAGGAGAAAAGACATGGTCTAATGAGACTTAGATTCTGATAGTGAATTAGGATAAAAATCAACAAAGAGCTTTTTTAAAGCAATTTTGACATTGTCCTTTAGAAAATCAGGAGCCATATTTTTAATTTTTGAAAAATAATTCTGGCTCATGTTAGAAATGGATTAAAAAGAGATAACACTCCAATTCATCTATTCTTGCAGTAGATAAAATAGTTAAGGGGCTATTGCAATGGTACAAGCAAAACTCATTATCATCTTCACCACCATCATTATCACTTGATCTTCCATAATTACTTTTTAATTGTTTTCATCACTTTCTATCTTGAATAATTAGGTAGCATGAATCACATTGGTAAAGGCAGAATAGGAAGTTTTCTGTTTCCGTTTTGGTTTAGGTTTTCAGAAAATAGTTTTCTGTTTTGGTTTAGGTTTGGAAGGGAACTCAGAATACTACCATGGCCTGTTGAATTTGAGGGACCTATATCATAACCTGGCTTCCCTGGTTGCTCAGCTGGGAAAGAATCTGCCCACAATACAGGAGACCCAGGTTTGATTCCTGGGTCAGGAAGTCCCCTAGGAAAAGGGATAGGCTACCCACTCCAGTATTCTTGGGCTTCCCTGGTGGCCCAGACAATAAAGAATCCACGTGCAATGCAAGAGACTTGGGTTCTATCCTTGGGTTGGGAAAATCCCCTGGAGGAGAGCATGGCAACCCACTCCAATTTTCTTGCCTGGAGAATCCGCATGGACAGAGGAACCTGGTGAGCTACAATGCATGCAATGGTAAAGAGTCAGACACGACTAAGCAAATAAACACACATATCATAACTAAGTGAAAGTGAATGTATTAGTCGCTCAGTCATTCCGACTCTTTGTGACCCCACAGACTGTAGCCCACCAGGCTCCTCTGTCCATGGGACTCTCCAGGCAAGAATACTGGAGTGGGTTGCCATTCCCTTCTTCAGGGGTTCTTCCCAACACAGGGATCAAACCCACATCTCCTGCATTGGCAGGCAGGTTCTTTACCATCTGAGCCACCAGAGAAGCCCAACTAAGTTAAGGTTAGCTCCAAATATCAATAATTATAGTTTGAGAAACTGTAATTAGCATATAGTTTATGCTTTCCTACTGGGCTTAACGGAGAAGGCAATGTCACCCCACTCCAGTACTCTTGCCTGGAAAATCCCATAGATGGAGGAGCCTGGTAGGCTACAGTCCATGGGGTCGCTAAGAGTCAGACCAGACTGAGCGACTTCCCTTTCACTTTTCACTTTCATGCATTGGAGAAGGAAATGGCAACCCACTCCAGTGTTCTTGCCTGGAGAATCCCAGGGACGGGGGAGCCTGGTGGGCTGCCATCTATAGGGTCGAACAGAGTCGGACACGACTGAAGCGACTTAGCAGCAGCAGCAATTGGGATTAAGGAAATGTTTGCCAGATCAAGGAAAATCAAGCTGTCAGTTTCTCCACAGTATACACCACTGAGGGCTTGGAGCTTCCCCTGATTTTATGTTCTACTCCCATTGTACTAACCCTTTCTTATCCCTCCAAAAATTCCCTCCAAGGATGAATTCCCTGCAACTGTCACAAAGAGTTTTCATAATCTTGGAGAATATTAGCAGTCCAATGATTTCTGAGATGGGGAAACCTCCAAACAGGCTTTTAAGTCAAATCCAAGTAAATTAGGTGTCTGTGTCCAAAGACAAGTAGTGTATAACCAGGACCTAGTACCAAGTCCAAAGTACTGGTGCCTGAAATGAGTTTGAAATAACTATAATACTTTAAAGAAGTTTAAATATATCCTCTGTACTGGGAGTACCACATTATTTATTTCTCCCCACACCATCATCACCTTGCCAAGCTTACTAGCTCTATTATGCCCTAATGCACCTGCCATGTGACCCTGCCTCCTTTGACTACAGTTTATTGGACCAGAAGTAAATGACTGCACCAAATTGGGCTATTAGATTCTCTCTCTTGGGAATCACTTAATTAAAGCAATTCATTCTGAAAGATCATTAAAAACACAAAGGCTGCCCTTTTTAGGTGGTCTGTTGTGAAGAACCCAGATACAGGCAGATGAATGACAAAGAACCTGGCGAAAAGCCAGGAGATAAGCATAAATGAGAGACCATCTGACCAAGGATGAGAGAGGTGAAACAGCAGTTGTCTGACATTGTCCCAGGTCCTGGGAGCTCCCCAGTGATCCAGGGGCACCAGGGACCAGAGGAACTAGTGTGTAGATGCCCCTTGCCCTCCCCCTTCATCTCCCCATCTCTTCTGATGAATTGAAATTAAATTGAAATTAAACTGGAACATCCAAGTTCAGTGTACAAGAATAGATTAGGAGGCCATTGAGAATCTGGTCTCAAATGCATCTCGGCACCACTGAGAACTTGAACTTTCTGTGAACGGTACCTAGCCAAGGATACCAACAGTTTTTAAAACACATGCCACCTGAAACTTTGTGTCTCAAGGTCTCCCCTTGTAACTATGCCACCGTGTCCCACTCCAACAGATTCCTACTTAACAAGCACCATTTCTTCTTTTCAGCTCCAACTATAATTCTTGATAAACAACTCGTGTAACTAACTATAATCTTGCCATTTCTGCCTTTCATCAGCTTCCCCCACTTTGAAGTCTGGGGCAACACAGTAGAAGTGCTTACTGAATCTATGTTTCCTGGGCTGCAGTCCTCACAAATCCAAGTAAAAACCTTTGATTTCATTCAGTTATCCATTTCTGACATTTTGGTTAACACTTCCAATCATCTTACCTCCTTTGTACTTCAAGGAAGTTTATCTCTTTGCTACCTAGTTGCTTTTAACTGGAAGCAAAGGAAAAATTCTGGCCAGGCAGAAGAAAACAGAAGTCTTACTTGAATCAGCAACAGAAAAAAGTCAGAAAATATGGATCAAGATAGATAAAAATTCTAAGAGCACAGATATCAGGAAGAGTTCTAAAGTAGTTTGTTGAAGTAAAAGAATCTAGAGAAGGCTGGAAATTAAGACACATACAAAAGGGATTTGTGAAAGTGTTGCTTTAGCTAATGAATTGTTTTTGTTGTTTAGTCGCCAAGTCACATCTGATTCTTTTGTGACCCCATGGACTGTAGCCTGCCAGGCTCCTTTGTCCATGAGATTTCCCAGAGAATACTAGAGAATGAGAATCCTAGTGAGAATATTAGAGTGGGTTGCCATTTCCTCCTCCAGGGGATCTTCCTGACTCAAGGATCAAACCCACGACTCCTAAGCTGCAGGCAGATTCTTTACCACTGATCCACCTGGGAGTTTACAAATTCGGTTATTTTTAAATCATCTTCAAATGACCCAAGAAAATAATATTCTTATTTGATATATTTCAGAGGCTAGACTATGCATGCTTGTGTGCTGAGTCACTTCAGTCATGTCTGACTCTTTGTGACCCTATGGATTGTAGCTCACCAGACTCCTCTGTCCACTGGGATTCTCCAGGCAAGAATACTGCAATGCATTGCCATGCCCTCCTCCAGGGGATTTTCCAGATCCAGGGGTGGAACCTGAGTCTCTCACGTCTCCTGCATTGGCAGGCGCTTTCTTTACCACTAGTACCACCTGGGAAGCGAAGTCTAGACTATGCTGGTACAGAAATGCTTGTATACTGAGTCATAGTACATAGGCCCTAGGTTTACATGGCGTGAACCTGTATTAAATTTTCAATCTTTTAAGCTAAATTGAGTGAAGTCCCGTTTCTTGTTTCTGAATCATTCTTTGGATATCATCTTTAAAATTTTAAGATTCAATCCCAAACTTATCTCATTCATCAAACCATCTCTCCATCCTTTGCTGTAGTACAGAGTTGGGTATCTTGTTCTTACTTTACAGAGAGAAAAACAGGAGCTCTGAAATTCTATTTGGAATAAAGAAATATAGAATTTGACTATCTTTTCTATTAGCCTGATCTCCTTCTAATTTAGATGGAGTTTTAATAATTATTGAAAGTAAAAATAAATGGATGAATATTAAATAGTAAAACAAGTATTAACACTTCTGTCTCTGGATTTTAATTCCCAGTCCTCTAGCAGACTGACTTGCCCCCCACTCACTATTCAATGTCCCTTAAATTTAATGGTATCAAGCCCACTGCCATTTCCATCTTTCTTCATTCAATAGCTGGAGAAATTGTCATTGGTATGCAGACTGGTCTCAGGCAAGGAACATTACTCTTTAATCTCCTAATTTTAATTGGTATGCCATCACGCAGACTGGGGCTGCTAATGGCCTAGTTTGTAGATTAAGATCAGCAGACCTGAACTACGGTATGCCATTAGTTACAAATAAAGAGAGGAAAAACACTGAACAATGATAAAAGAGGCCATTCCAAATCAGACAGAAGATGATTCTTCCTCTTCTTCTCCAAGGTTCGTGACCCTATTTCAATGTCCATTTGTAACACGATCCGGATTAATGCTTTCTGCTTGGTCAGATAATTTCAGAACAGTTGGTAAATTGAAATGATTAGTTGTGTGTTTACCCCTGTTATTGGCTGGCCCAGAAAATGTTGCTGAATTGTTTGCTCATAAAAGCATTGTTCCAACTGATAGAGTTGTTTCTTTCACTAGGAAATAAATCTTTTAAATGAAAAGACTATTTCATTATTTAAGGAAAGCATGTTTTTCTCCAATGGAATTATGACTTCTAGTGTCTTTTCACCCTCCAATAAGGAAAGAATCCAATATAAGTTAAGCATTCATAGAGTTCACACATATATCTGTCACCAGTAAAGTTCCAAGTGAAAAAGGAATATATGTTTAGATAGATAATTGATCAGATCGGATCAGTCACTCAGTTGTGTCCGACTCTTTGCAACCCCATGAATTGCAGCACGCCAGGCCTCCCTGTCCATCACCAACTCCTGGAGTTCACTCAGACTCACGTCCATCGAGTCAGTGATGCCATCCAGCCATCTCATCCTCTGTCGTCCCCTTCTCCTCCTGTCCCCAATCCCTCCCAGCATCAGAGTCTTTTCCAATGAGTCAACTCTTCGCATGAGGTGGCCAAAGTACTGGAGTTTCAGCTTTAGCATCATTCCTTCCAAAGAAATCCCAGGGCTGATCTCCTTCAGAATGGACTGGTTGGATCTCCTTGCAGTCCAAGGGACTCTCAAGAGTCTTCTCCAACACCACAGTTCAAAAGCATCAATTCTTCCGCGCTCAGCCTTCTTCACAGTCCAACTCTCACATCCATACATGACCACAGGAAAAACCATAGCCTTGACTAGATGAACCTTTGTTGGCAAAGTAATGTCTCTGCTTTTGAATATGCTATCTAGGTTGGTCATAACTTTCCTTCCAAGGAGTAAGTGTCTTTTAATTTCATGGCTGCAGTCACCATCTGCAGTGATTTTGGAGCCCAGAAAAATAAAGTCTGACACTGTTTCCACTGTTCCCCATCTATTTCCCATGAAGTGGTGGGACTGGATGGCATGATCTTCGTTTTCTGAATGTTGAGCTTTAAGCCAACTTTTTCACTCTCCACTTTCACTTTCATCAAGAGGCGTTTGAGTTCCTCTTCAGTTTCTGCCATAAGGGTGGTGTCATCTGCATATCTGAGGTTATTAATATTTCTCCCGGCAATCTTGATTCCAGCTTGTGTTTCTTCCAGTCCAGCATTTCTCATGATGTACTCTGCATATAAGTTAAATAAATAGGGTGACAATATACAGCCTTGACATACTCCTTTTCCTATTTGGAACCAGTCTCTTGTTCCATGTCCAGTTCTAACTGTTGCTTCCTGACCTGCATACAAATTTCTCAAGAGGCAGGTCAGGTGGTCTGGTATTCCCATCTCTTTCAGAATTTTCCACAGTTTACTGTCATCCACACAGTCAAAGGCTTTGGCATAGTCAATAAAGCAGAAATAGAGGGTTTTCTGGAACTCTCTTGTTTTTTCTATGATCCAGCGGATGTTGGCAGTTTGATCTCTGGTTCCTCTGCCTTTTCTAAAACCAGCTTGAACATCAGGAAGTTCACGGTTCACATGTTGCTGAAGCCTGGCTTGGAGAATTTTGAGCATTACTTTACTAGCGTGTGAGATGAGTGCAATTGTGTGGTAGTTTGAGCATTCTTTGGCATTGCCTTTCTTTGGATAGATAATTGATAGACACACATATATATAAACACATAGATGGACAGATAGATAGATAAGGGAGACAGTTATCAGACATTATGAGACAGGAGTAAAATAGTTTACTTTCCTGACCTTGGCAGTGGTTCTTATTTGCTCCTTCTGAAAAGTTAAATAAGAATCATTGCCAAGGTTAAGAAAATAGACAAAAAGAAAAGAAGGTTGCATTACTCTGAAAACAAAACTAAGGAAATATGGTAGTTTTATTCCTAGTTTTTTCAGGACTCTCCATACTGTTCTCCCTAATGGCTGTATCAATTTACATTCCTACCAATGATGCGAGGGAGTTCCCTTTTCTCCACACCCTCTTCAGCGTTTATTGTTTGTAGATTTTCTGATGACAGGCCATTCTGACCTGTGTGAGGTGATACCTCATCAGAGTTTTGATTTGCATTTCTCTAATAATGAGCAATGTTGAGCATTATTCATGTGTTTATTAACCATATGTATGTCTTCTTTGGAGAAATGTCTGTTTAGATCTTCTGCCCACTTTTTAATTGGGTTGTTTGTTTATCTGGTATTAAGCTGAATGAACTGCTTGTATATTTTGGAGATTGATCCTTTGTCAGTTGTTTCATTTGCAAGTATTTTCTCCTTGGAGATTCCTTTAAAAACTAGGAATAAAACTACCATATGACCTAAGAATCCCAGTACCGGGCATATAGCCTGAGAAAAAAATAGTCAAAAGACACATGTGCCCCAGTGTTCATTGCAACACTGTTTATAACAGCTAGGGCATAGAAGCAACCTAGATGTCCATTGACAGATGAATGGATAAAGAATTTGTGATATATACACACAATGGAATATTACTCAGCCATAAAAAGGAAGGCATTTATTAATGAGGTGGGTGAACTTGGAGCCGACTATACAGATTGAAGTAAGTCAGAAAGAGACAAATATTATGTATTAATGCATGTGTGTGGAATCTAGAAAGATGGTACTGATGAACCTATCTGCAAGGCAGCAATGGAAACACAGACATAGAGAACAGACTTATGGACACAGGGAGGGAAGGAGAGGATGGGAAGAATTGAGAGAGTAGCACTGAAATGTATGCACTACCGGGTGTAAAATTATTAGGTTGATGCAAAAGTGATTTGGGTTTTACATTGTTGAACTTTGCCATTTGATATTGGAACACATTTTTAAATAAATGTGGCTATGTTATTTTAAAAAAGTTAACTTGTATCTCAACTGAAAAAAAATCTAAGGAAATAAAATACAATAACACGTTAATGCCTATTAAGAGTTGAGTTGTGTCCCCTGAAAAGATACAATGAAGTTCTAATTCTCAGTGCCTATAAATGGGACCTTATTTGAAAAATAGAATCTTCACAGATACTCAAGTTATAATAAGGACATTAGAGTGTGTCCTGATTCAAAATGACTATTTTTGTTGTTGTTCAATCATTCAGTCATGTCCAACTCTTTGCAACTGCATGGACTGAAACATGTCAGGCTTCCCTGTCCTTCACCATCTCCTGGAGCTTGCTCAAACCCATGTCCATTGAGTCGGTGATGCCATTCAACCATCTCATCCTCTGTCGTCCCCTTCTCCTCCTGCCTTCAATCTTTCCCAGCATCAGGGTCTTTTCTAATGAGTTACCTCTTCACATCAGGTGGCCAAAGTATTGGAGTTTCACCTTCAGCATCAGTCCTTCCAATGAATATTCAGGATTGATTTCCTTTAGGATTGACTGGTTTGATCTCCTTGCAGTCCAAGGGACTCTCAAGCATCTTCTCTAACACCACAGTTTAAAAGCATCAGTTCTTTAGCGCTCAGCCTTCTTTATGCTCCAACTTTCATATCTGTACATACTGGAAATACTGACTACTGGGAAAACCATAGCTTTGACTATAAGGACTTTTATTGGCAAAAAAAAAAATGACTATTATCTTTATTTTAAAAAGGGGAAATTGAACACAGAGACAGACCCAGTGGAAAGACAATGTGAAGACACATGGGGAGAAAATGGCCATGTGTTTTCTGGAGTGATGTATCTACAAGCTAAGGAACACAGGATTGTCAGAAAATACCAAAAACTGGAAGAAACAGAGGAAGGTTCTCCCCTAGAGCCTTCAGAGACAACACAGCCCTGCTGACCCCTTGACCTGGAGACCTTGGACTCCAGAGCAGTGAGAAAATAAATGTCTGCTGTTTAAAGCCACCAAATTTGTGGTGCTTTTTTTTACAGCCCTAAAAGCTCACACAATGCTTACCTTAATTCTGCACACACATACCTTATTTTATTTTATTTCTTACAAATTGAAGGTTTGTGGCAACCCTGAGTTTTGGGTGATTGTTAGCATTTTTTAGCTACAAAGTATTTTTAATTAATAATTGTGCTTTTTTTTTTTACATATAGTGCTATACACACTTAATAGACTCAGTTCAGTTCAGTCGCTCAGTCATGTCCAACTCTTTGCAACCCCATGGACTGCAGCACACCAGGCCTCCCTGTCCATCACTAACTTCCAGAGTTTACTCAAACTCATGTCCATCAAGTCAGTGATGCCATCCAACCATCTCATCCTCTGTAGTCCCCTTCTCCTCCCACCTTCAGTCTTTCCCAGCATGAGGGTCTTTTCAAATGAGTCAGTTATTCACATCAGATGGCCAAAGTATTAGAGTTTCAGCTTCAACATCAGTCCTTTCAATGAATATTCAGAACTGATTTCCTTTAGGATTGACTGGTTGGATCTCCTTGAAGTCCAAGAGACTCTCAAGAGTCTTCTGCAACACCACAGTTCAAAAGCATCAGTTCTTCTGTGCTCAGCTTTCTTTATAGTCCAACTCTCACATCCATACATGACTAGTGGAAAAACCATAGTTTTGACTAGATGGACCTTTGTTGGTAATGTCTCAGCTTTTTAATATGCTGTCTACATTGGTCTTGGCTTTTCTTCCAAGGAGCAAGCATCTTTTCATTTCATGGCTGCAGTCACCATCTGCAGTGATTTTGGAGCCCAAAAAAATAAAAACTCTCACTGTTTCCACTGTTTCCCCATATATTTGCCATGAAGTGATGGGACCAGATGCCATGATCCTAGTTTTCTGAATGTTGAGCTTTAAACCAACTTTTTCACTCTCTTCTTTCATTTTCATCAAGAGGCTCTTTAGTTCTTCCTCACTTTCTGCCATAAGTCACTTCCCCCCTATCTGCCTCTATAGTCACTTCCTCACTATCATTCTTCTAGCCTACCTGTGTTCCCTCCTTTGCTAAGAAATTTGGTTTTATAGAAGGTCACAGAGAAATAACAGAAAGTAATGTTTCTTGAGATCATTCATAAGCCATGTTATTTAACCCTTAAGCAACCCTGAGGGCACATATTATCACTGGAGCTCTGAGATGTTGAGTGTTTTGCCCAAGGAAGCACAGCTAGAAAGAAATACAGCTGGGATTTGAGCCAATGGAAAGCATGCTACTACTCTAGGCACTCTGCTGTGTCACACTGCTGCTAGGAACTTTACAGAGTGAGTAAAACAAAGTACTAAAATTCTTGGTCTCTGGCAAATAACTTCATTGTTTCAAAGCCAACGTTGCCACAAGCTAGAAAGGAAGATTCTGGAGACTGGAGAGAAAGGTAGGTGTGGGGATTGGTGAGGTGAGGGGATAGGATTGCTCCCAAGGTCCTGCTCCTCCTCACTTTCTGGGGCTGGCCCTCAGGATCCCTGGGTGTTCACCCACATAGGCTGGGGAAAAGTACAAGGAAGGCAGGCTCATTGCTCTCCTACAAAAATTATGATATTCTTCAGTCTTCTCCAGAGATCCAGCTTTGCAATGAACCACACACACACACACGAAACAGACTGTTTTTGCAGAGATTGGCCTCTAAACAGATGTCTGGACCCATTTTTGGAGCTGGCATTAAAAATAGAGCAGGATATCCAGAAACCATCCCTGTGGGTGCAAAGTAGCTGAAGATGTATCTGGGGCGGACAAAGGTATGTAGGGAGAACAGAGGCCAGGAAGGCTACTCCTTTCCCCTGTCAGATAAGAGAGGATTCCTGCCCTCAGGGGGCGGAGGGCAACTGGCGGCTCCTCCTGTCACGGGAGGCTATTTGAAGCTCTTCAAATGCACCAGGAACCTCAGAGAATAAAGATTCTGCTGGCCTCTCTCTCTCCTTTCCACAGTCACAGTGCCTGAAAATAAGTATCAGCCTTGGGAGCCTATTGGGATAGTTTGCTGTTGTTTTGTTCTGTGTCAATGATAATATTTTTAAGCCTGTGCCTCTGAGACACTCTCTGAAAATAGTTGACAACAACCACAACAAAAACAATTAACTTTCCATACAAGTAAAATCGTAGTGACTTCTTTAATAACAATAATGACCATCATATTGTTCCTGATTGTTACACACCAGGCCCTGAAGGAAGTGCCTTAGTAGCAGTCACGTTGGTCACTCAGTCGTCTCTGACTCTTTGAGACCCTGTGGACTGTGGCCCTCCAGGCTCCTCTGTCCACGGAATTCTTCAGGCAAGAATACTTGAGTAGGTAGCCACTCCTTCTCCAGGGATCTTCCCAACCCAAGGATCGAACCTGGGTCTTCTGCACTGAAGGCACATTCTTTACTGTCTGAGCCACCAGGGACGTTGTAAGTATTAAATCATAGAATCCTCTCAGCAATACAGTAAAGTACTTGTTATTATCCCCAATTTATGGATGAAGAAACTGAGGCTCGAAGAGGACAAATGAACTTACTCAAGGCCAAACAGCTAGAAAGTGGCAAAGCTCAGGATACAATTTGCAGTTTATTTTGACCCTAGAGTTCATGTTCCTCTCCCTAGAAATGAAGACAGGCGGTTGAATGGGAGGTTCAACTGATTCACCCTGAAAGAATCAGAATCCCTATTCCAGTCCACATATTGTGGGAAGGATCCTCAGGGAGTAGCAGTGTCTTCTTGTAATAAACAAAAACCTCTTCCTGTTGCTCCTCCAAAAGCCCCGCATCCTGCAGGGCACTCATGTGATTAGCTGGTGTGACCAGAAAAAGTGAGGAAGCTCCCTCATCTTTCCCATTCAAGCCAAGGTGAGAGATGATGAATGTGAGGCTCCAAATGAGCAGGTCATGTGTTTCCTGAAGGAGCATCACTATAGCAAACAAATGATCCTCAGCCCTCTTTTGCAATGCAGTCAGAACTCTCCTACTGCATACCCCATTAGGGACAATGACCTCCAGAAAGTTGTAGGGGATTGTGGATTCAGTTCATTATCTGACAGGCACACCCATTTACAGCTGAGGCTAAATCCAAGGCACCCACAAGAAATGAATCTGAAAAAGGAAAGCATTTCTCACTCACTTTAGACTCAGAGCAGTGCAGCACAAAGATACACTCAGAAAATATTTGTGGTAGAGCTAGATAATTGACTGGATGGTAAAGAGAAATTATTAAATCTTTGGTAAGCAAAAAATCATCAACAGTCATTGTTGGAGGGAAAGTGTTGAAAGAAAGCAAGAAATTGGAGATGGATGAACTGTCTGAAGGATAGGAAACAAGAGCACCATCCATTCACTCAGCAAATATAGAATGGACTATATGTCGATTCTATAATTTTTTTTACCAAGTTCCCACCATATGCCACGCACTGTCTACACATTTAGGGTACAATGTCAAAAATCTCTGCCCTCATGGAGCTTATATTCTAGAGGGTAAAATATAGTTGAAAATATAAAAAATCAGTAAAGCAAATGGTATTCTGCTGCTGCTGCTGCTGCTGCTGCTGCTGCTAAGTCACTTCAGTCGTGTCCGACTCTGTACAACCCCATAGATGGCAGCCCACCAGGCTCCCCCGTCCCTGGGATTCTCAAGGCAAGAACACTGGAGTGAGTTGCCATTTCCTTCTCTAATGTGTGAAAGTGAAAAGTGAACGTGAAGTCGCTCAGTCATGTCCAACTCTTCTCGACCCCATGGACTGCAGCCCACCAGGCTCCTCCGTCCACAGGATTTTCCAGGCAAGAATACTGGAGTAGGGTGCTATTGCCTTCTCCGTAGTATACTGCTAATGGAAGCAAAGACAGCAAAGAAGAGGGAAAATGTTGCAGTTGTATAGAGTGCAGTAACAAAAGGCTTTACTGAAATGATATTTGAGCAAGGAAAATCTGGGAAAGTTGAGAAGCAAATCATGCAGATCTGGAGGAAGATAACTGATGTCAAAGGAACAGTCAGTACCAATGCCTGAAGCTTGGAGTAACGAAAGAGGGGCAGGTATGTTTGAAACAGTGACAGAGGGAAAAAGATTAGGGAGGTGAGATCAAAAAGGTTAACATATAACTAGGTTCCCTACTGGACAATGAAAGTGAAAGTCACTCAGTCGTGTCCGACTCTTTGCGACCCCATGGACACAGTCCATGGAATTCTCCAGGACAGAATACTGGAGTGGGTAGCCTTTCCCTTCCCCAGGGGATCTTCCCAACCCAGGGATTGAACCCAGCTCTCCCGCACTGCAGACGGATTCTTTAGCACAGGGATCTACCTAATGCACTGTGGTGACCTGTTGGAAAGAAGTTCAAAAGGAAGGGGATATATATATATGTGTGCGACTGATTCATTTTGCTGTACAGAGGAAACTACCACAACACTGTAAAGCAACTACACTCCAGTAAAGGCTAATCCAAAAAACAAAGAAAACAGTCTTGCTGTGGGCAGATCAAACTTTTTTTTTTTTAATGATTATCATAAAGGGGCAGGTCACAGGGCTTTGGAAATTCTACTGCACCAAAGGAAGATTTTGAGCAGAAGACTGGATTGGTCTGACTTCCACACCCTCACTTCTCCGTCCAGACAGGAGAAGGGAGAAAAGAATGGTATCCAGAGACCATCTAGAGGATGATTGTAACTTACTGTTGAAAGGCGTAACATTGTTGAAAGGTGGTTCAGTGGTAAAGAATCCTCCTGCCAATGCAGGTGATAGGTTTGATCCCTGGACGGGAAGATCCCCTGGAGGAGGGCATGGCAACCCACTCCAGTATTCTTGCCTGGAGAATTCCATGGACAGAGGAGACTGGAGGGCTACCGTCCATGGGGTTCACAAAGATTTGGACATAACTGAGTGACTGAGCATGCATGCATGCATTATTGAAAGGTGTCACACGATGCTGGTATGGTGATGGCAGCATAGATGGTAATAATTATCACATTCTTGGTGCATTTTCCAAAAGAATGCCTCTAGATTTTCCCAACTTGCTGAATATGGGCATGAAAACAAACAAGGAAAGAAGCCACAGGTGATTATTTATATATACTATTGGCCTGAGAAGTTAGAGTTATAAACTTGGATGGGAATGCCAGCAATGGACCAATTATGGAGGGAAGCTGAGGACTCGGATGTAGATATGGAATGTCTGAGGTGTCTGTTCAGTGGTGATGCAAAGTGTTGGAGTTGCATGCATGGATCTGGAGCACAAGGGAGAAGTCTGGGTTGGAGACAGAAACTTAGGAATCCCCAGTTACATATGATATTTAAAGTCCTGAGACTGGATAAGTCCACCATGGAAGTGGATGTATATGGAGAAGAGAAGAGGACAGAGAACCGAGGCCTGGAATTCTCCAACATTTGGAAATCAAGAAGAAAAGATTTTGTTATGAGATCCCAATGAAGTCCTCCCCAAGTCGGGATGGTGCCCAGAAGCCAAGAAAAGCAAGGAAGAAGAAGTAAGCAAGGGTGACAAATGTTGCTAAGTCAAGTAAGACCAGAACTGACAATCAGCTGTCAGATCTACCCAAGAGCTAACTGGGTGAAGCAGTTGGAGTCGAAGTCTGGCTGATGGAGCCTTTGGAGAGAATGGGAAGAGACAAAGGAGACAATGAAAACAGACCAAAACTATAAGAGAAGGAGAATAGGAAAAGAAAAAAGAAGGAGGAAAGGAATGAGCGGCATGCCAAGGAGGCAGGAACATGAGAGAAGCCCACCCTGGTGCAAGCAACAAAGAGGTTCATTACCTACAAAGAATTTTTAGACAATTTTTTAAAGCTGACTAAAAGTCAGTCTGCTTTGGATTATCACCATGGTACAGGTATTCTAAACAATATCAGCATAAAATACTCCCACTCGTTAAAGCAGGCGTCTCTCTCGCCACCTTCACCCTTTGAGTTAACAATTATAAAGAATGGAAGGAAAAGAGTGCTTTTTAAAAAACCTTATTTTGACCTGCACATAAAACCCCTCTCTTCTTATTGTGGTAGGTGAGATAAACGTAACATAGCCATTGTTGTTACCTCCTTCCTGACGACAGACACAAAGGTACACTGGATCACCTCCCAACCTCTTGATCTGAGATCTTGAATCGTTCCCTTTTGTCTCATGAGGACTGTAAATTTCCCAGACATGCCTCTAATAAAATAGAGCAGACCTTCAGCAGCCTCTTTGCTATATGGTGTTGAGAAAGACGTCATGTTTTATAAAACATATACCTGATTATTTCCCTGTGGTCAAGATGACTAGGTGTCCACTGAAGTCACTCTAGTAATAGAACTGAAGCCAGATCTTGGCTGTCCAGCCAGACTGCAATTAGCTGTGGTCACAAGACTACGATATCGTCAAAGCAATGTGAGTAGCAGTGGCGCATGCCACCTCTATGCCTGGGACTTTAATCAACAGGTGTACTTTCTCTACATTGTCTTTCCTCTTCCTCTTTTCTGGAACCCAGAAGGCAGCCATGATGCACTTTTGAGGATGAAGAAGACAGTGTATTGGGGATGAAAAAGAAATGACTTAGCAAGAGATGAGACCCTAAATGATCATATAGAACAAGCCAACCAACTAGATATAGCAAATGGAAGAAAATCAACTCCTGTAAACTTTAAGTCATTATTCTCAGGGTCTATCTGGGATGGAACTTTGCACCTGCCCTGACTCATATGTTTATCTGTCCTCAAAAGTGTCTACAGCCCTTCAATGCCTAGAACATAAAGTGCTGGTTACTCAGTACAACAACGGGCTTCCCGGGTAGCTCAGTGGTAAAGAAACTGCCTGCCATGCAGGAGGCAGGGGTTTGATCCCCAGGTTGGGAAGATCGCCTGGAGGAGGAAATGGCAAACCACTCCAGTATTCTTTCCTGGAAAATCCCATGGAGAGAGGAGCCTGGCGGGCGACAGTCCCTGGAGCTGCAGAAGAGTTGGACGCAGCTGAGCAACTAAACCACAACAAAACTCAGTACAGCACACGGCGGGGGACAAGGGGCGCGGCGCTTCACTGTGCAGCCCTGTCTTGCACCATCCTGCATCCCCAGTTCCATTTTCAGTGATACCGAATTAATGTTCTCAGAGACCCAGCACAGAGCCAGCACATTGGGAAAAAAAAAAAAAAATGTCTAATTGATAGTAACCTGAAGAAGTTAAGGCCCTAAAAGAATAAAAGAATGATGTCTTTTTTCCCCTGTCTTCTTCAGTAAGTAAAGGAGAACACAATATCAAGATTGCATCTTCTCTCCTTAATAGAAGGGGGAAAAAAATGATTCCAAGCTGAATAGGGTAGAGGGACAAAGTCTGCAGGCATTTTGAGCATATGGATTTTTCAATGTGATCAACACGTTTCTTCCCTTTTCCTCAAGAGAAATTCACTCCTGAACTATTCATTCATTCTAGTAGCAGCCAGAGCTGCAGCAGTGTTTTCACTTCCAATTATAAGCTAAGAGCTTTACATGGACCTATGATTAAGAATATACTTCTGTCTCCTTAACAACTAGAAAGTCTGCAGTTACATGATGTTGCTGCTGCTGCTGCTGCTGCTAAGTCACTTCAGTCGTGTCTGACTCTGTGCAACCCCATAGACGGCAGCCCACCAGGCTCCCCCATCCCTGGGATTCTCCAGGCAAGAACACTGGAGTGGGTTGCCATTTCCTTCTCCAATGCATGAAAGTGAAAGGTGAAAGTGAAGTCCCTTAGTCGTGTCCAGCTCCAAATTAATTACAACTTAGAGTCATATTGCGTAGTTTTTGAAATTCTTCCACATCCATAGGCTTGTTTGCTTTCATGCATGTCTTCCTCCCTCTATCCACTAGAGTTCCTGGGGCCCACCGTAGTGCTTAGTCCTATATCTCTATTTTTATATTGATTTTTGTTAGGTCCAAAGCAAATGTTTTGTACATTTAATTGATCTTGATCCTCATAGCAACTCTGGGAAAGGCGAGGCAGATAGCAATACGACTATTAGACTGAAGAGGAAACTGAGGCTCAAAGAAGTAAAAGGACCTTCTCATACAAGTTCCCTTCTTAGACAATTCTTATACAAGTTGCAATTTGCTTATTCCTCCCTTGTTGTTGAACTTCTCTCAGGAGAAAACAGTGAGCCAGATCAGAATCTTAACATGTCATTTCCATTTATATCTCATATATCTAACTCCTTGTTGGGTTTCTTTAAGCTTCAAAGTATTAAAATGCCTAGGGAGGAGAAGTACTTTTAATTATCTTATAAATTATCACATGCACTTGATTTACAGATGCAAGCAATAACCAGAACACAGAATAAAGGGTAAATTCTCCCTCCATTTTTCATCCAGGCCTTCTTGGATGAAAACTAAAGTAGCACTTTCAGTTTTCAGTTCTTCCTTTAGTAAATTAGACCCCAGACCCCGGATTTCTCAGCCTCAGCAAAAATGTCCATGCCCTCACACGGCACAAAAATGATGAGACGCCTGACATCAAGGGACCACAGTGGTGTGTGGACCAAGGCAAGAGGGGAATCCTCAGGAATAAGGTTTGTGTGAAACCCCCATGATCTTTGTGTTATTCAAAGAAAGCTAATCTAACGGTTAAAAGTATTTATGATATTTGAGATTTAAAAAAATAGAAGATTATTTCTTGCTCAAGTAAAGTCTATCCGGGTGGTCCCAATTAGCCTTCCCCCAACCCAAGCACCCCACTCCAGTACTCTTGCCTGGAAAATCCCATGGACGGAGGAGCCTGGTAGGCTGCAATCCATGGGGTTGCTAGGAGTCGGACACGACTGAGCGACTTCACTTTCACTTTTCACTTTCATGCATTGGAGAAGGAAATGGCAACCCGCCCCAGTGTTCTTGCCTGGAGAATCCCAGGGACGATGGAGCCTGATGGGCTACTGTCTATGGGGTCGCACAGAGTCAGACACAACTGAACCGACTTAGCAGTAGCAGCAGCAACCCAAGCTTGTTCTTCTAGGCTCCCTTCTCTTCTCAGACCTCAGTGGCCTCAAACAGGAGGGAAGAGGGAAGAGGGGTGGGAGAGCCAAGCCTGGAAGCAACACACATCACCTCCACTCATGTACTGAAAGCCAAACTCAGTGACTAACCCATGACCACTTGTCACAGAGCCTGGGAAATTCTAGGTATCCCAGAGGAAGAGGAAGGAGGCTTGGCCCATCTAACTACATGGGTGGAGGTGGGGAGGAAAATCCCTAATCCTGACTGTGATTGTATTCTTATCAAATTAGCAGGGTAGATAGTGTAGCTTTATTTCATTAGATTCAAAAAAAGAAATGAACATTTCTCATACACTTGGAGTTTTGGAATATGACTCATATTTGCTACAAGCTACTGCCTTTATTTTGTGATTTATCAACCCTGGATAGCACCTGTTAGCTCCTCACTGTGAAGGATGAAGAATTTAGTTCATCTATTTTTCCACCTTCCCTCCCTGCCTTGCTCTTCAAATTTTGTTGGTGATATTGTTATATTTGTTTGCTTTATGACTTGAAATATGACAAACAAACTCTGTGTTCTGGAGTTTGAAATTTAACCAATATCTGTTGACTTCTTGCTATGAAATATGAGGAAATTACTTTCTTTCCTATTTTTACCTCTCTTTTTCTTCTCTACCCTTCTTTTTCAGTGGTTGTTCTTTTTCAGGCTTACTTTATTTTTTATTTTATTTTATTTATTTATTTTTAATTGGAGTATAATTACTTTATTATATTCTGTTAGTTTTTGTTGTACAACAGCGTGAATCAGCTATGTGTATGTATATATCCCTTCCCTCCTGAGCCTCCCTTCCAAACACCCGACCCGTTCCCTGCAGGTCATTAGAGAGCACCAAGCTGAGCTCCTTGTGCTATGCAACAACTTCCCATTAGCTGTCTGCTTTACACATCGTAGTATATAGATGGCAATGCTACTCTCTCAGTTCATCCCACCCTCCCCTTCACCCACTGTGTCCACAAGTCCATTCTCTTCACCTGCATTTCTGTTACTGCCCTGCAAATGGGTGAGTTGTTATTTTAAATTGTCAAGGTTTATGACCTTAACATTCTATTCTATAACTCTAATATCAAGTGTACCAGCTTTTATTTACAAAATTAATGCACAAATTGAAAAACAGAAAACATTTTCATGATTATGCTTATGTATTATTTAATGCAGAATCATATAGTATGGTTCCAAAGACAGCAAAGGAAATGTAATGTATGCTACTGAGGCCCTGTTGGTAAAGGGAAAACCTTTTCAATGTCTTTAAAGAATGCTTCTCAAACCTGAATACACACCCAGAATTTTGTTCAGGTGCATTTGGTCTCAGGTGAGGTCTAGGATTGCATTCTTAATAACCTCCCAGGGGATGCCAATAGTGTTGGCATGCACCACTCTCTGGATATCAAGACCTTCTTTTCATATCTTTTTGACTTTCATCATTTCTTCTGGGTCATAGCAAACCCCTAGTGTTTTTAAATCCATTATTGTCTTCCTTTCTTGAATTTCTAATTCCATGTAATCTCTGCATTCCATTTTCAAGTCCCAAAAAAGAATGTTAATCACTTATCCAGGACTTCTTTTTCAGTTGACTATATGTTTCGAGATATTTAGGTGAAAGACTTTTGACTCTGTTAGTTTAGTACTCTGTGACCAATTCACACCCCTT
This sequence comes from Bos taurus, assembly GCF_002263795.3. Lineage (NCBI taxonomy): Eukaryota > Metazoa > Chordata > Mammalia > Artiodactyla > Bovidae > Bos > Bos taurus. The sequence goes on along the minus strand of NC_037333.1, from coordinate 46,623,051 downwards.
TCTGAATCCATTCACTCCTATTTCCCTGCTTAGAACTTCAGAATTAACATTCCAACCCAGTTCTAATTAAACTAGTTCCAAACAAATGACCTGGAGAAGGCAATGGCAACCCACTCCACTACTCTTGCCTGGAGAATCCCATGGATGGAGGAGCCTGGTGGGCTACAGTCCATGGGGTCGCTAAGAGTCGGACACGACTGAGCCACTTCACTTTCACTTTTCACTTTCATGTATTGGAGAAGGAAATGGCAACCCACTCCAGTATTCTTGCCTGGAGAATCCCAGGGACAGAGGAGCCTGTTGGGCTGCCTGCCGTCTATGGGGTCGCACAGAGTTGGACACGACTGAAGCGACTTAGCAGCAGTAGCAGCAGCAAACAAGTGACCAGAGTTTTTGAAATATGTTCATCAATCAAGTCAACTGACTCCAAATCACCATTTCTATCAAAATATGCCAATCTGAGGCTTTATCAAAACTAAAATGTTTCCTCCTTGAAATCTGGTCATTAGACCTGACCCCTTGAAAGCATAACCCACACCCTTCCCAAAAATATATCTCATTTGCTTTCCAGAAAAGTCAGTTTAAAGTTGTTTTCTCATCCCTGTGACACTAACAAATGATACAGAGGAGAAATCATCTAGTTATTTTAAAAAGTTCTTCTGAAAAGGTCTATAATTCGTTCTCGTTTCACAAACTACAGCGTTAAGAGAAATGTGATAAATCCATTCTAATGAGAAATACTGTTACAAGAAAGAAGAGTACTCGGTTAATACATTTTAAAATAATCATAAAATAATGCCAAAGAGTACTCTCGATTCCACATCTTGAGATGTGATTAGTCATTTTTTTCCTTTATCCCACAAACCCTGATTACACAAAAGCAATTATGAGGAAATGTGTAATAAAACAGCAGGTGATACCTAATGGAATTCAGAAGACTGCCTAAGGGGAGAAAAAAAGAGATTCATTCATTGCTAAGCATCCCTAAACACTATACTTTAGGAAGACTAGTGAATATTAATTTTAAATATTTAGAAACTCAAGGGTGTGTTGAATACAGATCACCCGCCTCCCCTCCATTCTCAGCTTGGGAAAAACTGAGTCAGCAATCCTCAATGCCCCAAACTTCTGCAGGGTTTAACCCCAGAAGGGCACTCAGAGCACAGTTTGATTTAGAAGTGTAATTAGGAACTCTTCTTTTACTTAGCTGAGTCACCTGGTGTCTTATTGCACACTTCTACTAAAATTAAATGCATTAATTTTTTAAATTGAGTCAGGGAGAGACCCATCTGCAGTGTAATCAAGGTAAATTATATTATTAAGTGTCAGAAGGCCCAAGACACAAAATAAAATAAAATAAATATGTATAAAAGACTAACAATGCCCTAGGCAAAGAGCTAGGAAACTGTTGATCATATTATTATTTGAAACTATTACCAGCCCTAAACTACAAAGGTTGAAGCAGAGGCACAAATATTATTTTTCCTAGCAGACCATTTTCTCCAGTGCAAAAGAAAACATACTAAAATTAGAGCTTCTGGTTGGCTATTTGATGAGATCCTGAAATAAGTACTTAGCTTTTTAAGCTATAATTTACATCTCATGGGAGTCAATCTGTAAGGCTCTGCATTGTCACCAGGAGAGTGCTGGCTTCCAGAAACTTCACATCCTTGGGTCTGCTCCCCTAATGGAGCAAAGCACTCTACTCACTTGCTTCCAAAATTCTATCTGTACCAATAAAGACATCTTCCAAAATTAGAACTCATTGGGGTCCAGGGCTCACTCTTAATTCTAGGAAAGTTTCATGATGATCCCCTGCTCAGGGTATTTCCTGGAGTTTGCAGGCATTCTGTTCAGAAACGGGGGACCTTACAAGTTTATGGAATTCACAAGGATCACAGGCCCCTTTCCACCTAAGGGAACATAACAAATATTATGCAGTTTCCAACGACATGAAAAATACTGAGGCAAGGACAAGGATATTGTTAAGAATGAAAAAGGACTCAAGAAGGAAAAAGAAATGATAAGCCAGAATACAACAGAATGAAGTCCAAAGGAAAACGCAAGGAAGCATTCCTTCCACCAAGTGCAGGCAGGTTGTCTAAGGCACAAGGAGTGGTGATGGCTAAATGCATTCAAAAGGTGTCTTCAGGGCATGGGGACATACATATGGAATGGAAAATATATATCAATCTGGAAAAATATATCAACCTTTGCTCTTCTACTGCTTCAAAATGGCTTCTGCTGCAGGTTTTGATTTAGGGACATGAGGTGGTGGTGGTTGGTGGTTTAGTCACTAAGTCGTGTCTGACTCTTGTGACCCCATGGACTGTAGTTTGCCAGGCTCCTCTGTCCATGGGATTCTCCAGGCAAGAATACTGGATTGGGTTGCCATTTCCTTTTCCCGACCCAGGACTTGAACCCAGGTTTCCTGCATTGCAGGCAGATTCCTATAATCAGGTATATTATTAATATGTGCATGAAGACCAACGACCTCAATGGGGATGTTAGAGAATATATATAATAGACCCTGTGTTACTGTTTCTTGTTGTTCTTTAGTCTCTAAGTCATGTCTGACTCTCTGCGACCCCATGGACCATAGACTGCCAGGCTCCTCTGTCCTTGGGGTTTAACCAGGCAAGAATACTGAAATGGGTTGCCATTTCCTTCTCCCTTAGTGACTTATGAGATCCCAATAAAGCAACTAAGTTTACTAAACTTTTACAAAATTAAGAATTCCTTGGTATATCCATGTGCCCACAGAGATCCAGGACAGGAGTTAGCACACAACAAGCCTAGTGCCTGTTTTTGTAAATAAAATTATTTTGGAGCACAGCCATGGCCATTTATTTGACTGTTACCTATGACTGCTATTATGCTATAGCACTAGATTTTAAGCACTGCAGCAGAAACCATGTGGCCCTCAATGCTTGAATCACTTCATGACTGTCTACACAAAGCGTTCTGCTGACCCCAAGATAGGTAGCAGACCCCTCAGTCCCAAAGCAGTGTAACTGACTTTTAGGACATCGGATTTGGCCCATCACCTCTAGTTTGGGCTTCCCTGATGCCTCAGGTGATAAAGAATCTACCTGCAATGAGGGAGACCTGGGTTTGATCCCTGGGTTGGGAAGATCCCCTGAAGAAGGGAATGGCAACCAACTCCAGTATTCTTGCCTGGAGAATTCCATGGACAGAGACTACAGTCTATGGAGTAGCAAAGAGTTGGCAGCAACTGAACAACTAACACTCTAGTCCAAAGAGGGTTTGAGACATAATTGCTGACAGCATTTTATCTGCTACACATAGTGAGCATGGTTGCACAAATCTTAAAAGCAGGCCAAAGAGCTGACTAGTTGTGTGTGTGTGTTTGGTTTTGTTTTCATTTTATTCATGTATTTTTGGCTACATGGGTCTTCATTGCTGCGGGCAGGCTTTCTCTAATTGCAGCGAGCAGGGGCTACTCGATAGCTGTAGTGCTCGGGCTTCTCTCACTGAGGTGGCTTCTCTTGTGGAGCATGGGCTCTAGAGTGTGTGGGCTCGGTGGTTGCAGCACATGGGTTTAGTTGTGCTGCAGCAGGCGTAATCTTTCTGGACTAGAGATTAAACCCATGTCCAGTGAGTTGGCAAGTGGATTCTTAACACTGGACCACCAGGGAGGTCAGATTACGTGTATTTTGATCCTAGCTCTGCCACTTACTATCTGTGTGACTTTGGGCAAATTGTTTACCGATTCCATGCTTCTGTTTGCTCACCCATGGCAGACAGCCACTACCCTTGACTTCAGGTATTCACGCCCTTCTGTAATCCCTTCCTGCATAGTGTAGGCCAGACCTAGTGACTTGCATCTAATGAACAGAACATGGCAAAGTGATGTGATGTCACCCCTGAAATTGGGTTACAAAGACTAAGCCTGTCTGTCTTGTTCTCCCCTCTGTTCTCTCTTGTTTGCTGCCACGTAAAAAGATGCCACATGAGAGCTTCACATGGCAAGGAATTAAGGGAGGCATCTGGCCAACACCCAATAAGCACCCAAGTCCTCGGTACAATAATCTACAAAACACAAAATCCTCCCAACAACCATTTGAGTGAGTTTGGACTTAGGCCCTGTGATGACCACAGTTCCAGCTGACACCTTGAATGCTGCTTTTGAGAGACCCTGAGTCAGAGGTCCCCAGCCACAATGTAACTGGATTCCTAGAACACAGAAATTGTGACATATTTAATGTTTCGTTGCTTGCTGTAAGCAACTCCATTTCATGATAATTTCTTGTGTAGCAGGCTACTGTTTAATATTGTTATAACAAGTAATGCATGCATACAAAGTGTACACAATTATGTCTGACAAATGTCTTACAAATATCACCTATTATTAGGTGAAAACCTTTTTTTTTCTTCCTTTATTTATACTTTCATTGCTTCAATTAATAGGATCGTGAGCTAACTACATCAATTTGGCAAGTCACTTTACCTCACTGAAATCAATATCCTCACTTGTCAATGTGGATAAGAAAATAATGCCAAACTCAGGATTTTCATGTGTACTTATGATGCATAAAATATTCCATAGATTAAGTGGCTTATTAAACAACATAAATATATTTTCTTGGACTTCCCTGGTAGCTCAGATGGTAAAGAGTCTGCCTGAAATGCAGGAGATCCAGATTTGATCCCTGGGGTGGGAAGATCCCCTGGAGAAGGAAATGGCAACCCATTCCAGTATTCTTGCTGGGAAATCCCATGGACAGAGAAGCCTGGCTGGCTAGAGTCCAAGGGCTTGCAAAGAGGCAGACACAACTTAGTGATCAAACAACAACATATTTTCTCACAATTTTGGAGGATAGAGATCCAAGACTAAAGTGTCAGCAGGTTTGGTTTCTTCCTGAGACCTCTCTCCTTGGTTTTCAGGTGGGTACCTCCTCACTGTGTCTTCAGGTGGTCATTGCTGTGAGTGTGCATGTTTCCAGGGGCTTCCCAGGTGGCTCAGTGGTTAAAAAAAATTCACCTGCCAATGCAGGGGATGCAGGTTCAATCCCTGGGTTGGGAAGATCTCCTAGAGGAGGAAATGGCAACCCACGCCAGTATTCATGCCTGGAAAATCTCATGGACAGAAGAGCTTAGCGGGTACAGTCCTTGGGGGTTGCAGAGTCAGACATGACTGAACAACTGGCCACAAACCGACATGTTTCTAGTATCTCTGCTCTCTCTCTCCATCTTTTTTCTTCTCTGTCCTAATCTCTTGTTATAAGAACAGTAGTTGTATTGATTAGAGTTCACCCTTACATACCCATTTTAACAAATTACCTTTTTAAAGGCTTTCTCTCAAAATACAGTCACATTCCACATTACCGGGGTTTAGGGCTTTAACATATGAATTTGGGGTGAAGTGGGGTTGGGTGGTCACAAATCAGCCTATATGAAATGGATAATCCAAAGAAATAAAAAAAGAAAAAAAAAAGGAAAAAAAAAAGAAAGCCCATAAAAGGTACAAATCCAGGTTAGCTCTTATTGGTTTTCTTTCCAAAACATTTAATTTTGAGCCATAATTTTAAGCTATAAAGGGCTGTAGAGGCCCAAAATTCAAAACCCCTTACTTCAGAGATGAAGAACAACCTACAGAATTCCATGTTAATCACAGTAGAGAAAGAAATACAGGGCATTTTTAAACTTCCCTAGAAATACACTCAATATTTTCTCTGTCTCAGCTCTGTTCTTCTGCTCATGTTAATCCTTTTAACCTTGAACATGGTCAGACCATGACCCTTCAGATGTTAATTCTAGACTCCTCTGTCCAGATAAAAGAAGAAGAGGGAGTAAAAGTCATTAATGCTGTGCTGCTCATTAACTATTTCAGACTTTCTGTCTTCCTGGCCACTTGTGCTGGCCAATGAATGGTTAAAAAAAAAAAAAAGCATATGTCATTTCTGAGCCAATGTGAGATTCTCCTGCATTCTGTGTAATGGTGCCACAGCTCCTGATGATATTCAAAATAGAGATCTCTTAAGAGACCAAGATAAATAGATCTCCTGCTTATCTTCCCATCCAAAAACCCACAATGGAATTTATACTGAATGAGAAGTAAGCCTTTTATTTTAAGATGCTGAGTTTGGTAACCAATAGATGCTATTTGTTACCACAGCAAATTTGGTCTATTCCACTAATAAAAAGACCCATTGTTTTATGGACTACTCAAGTATTGTTCAACATGTTTCTTTATGTACTTTTGTAAAAAAAAAAAAAAAAAAAGTTTAAGCCTAATTTAAGAGAGAAAAAAGAAAACAAAAAACAGTTGACAACAGTACCCTAAGCCTGACCTTACTTTGTACACTTGCTAATATTAGCATGTTCATTTTTAATAATTACCACAAAGGTACTTTCATCTGTAAGAGAGTTTTGTTCTCTTATTAACACTCCTTTCTGATTCCAAAAATAAAATATGTTTATTGAAGAAAATATGAAAATACAAAAGGCATAAATAGAAATTTTAAATCATTCATACTCCCCAAACTCAGAGATAACCACTATTAGTTTTGCAAATAGCCTTCCTGTCTTTAAATTGGGAACCATATTTTCTGTTTAGTTTCCTAATCTTCTACTTTACCTAAAAATGTATTGTCAATAATTCCCCTTATCATTAAATATCTTTCCACCATTTTAATGGCTGAATAGTATTCCATCACATGGATGCATAAAGATTTGTTTAATAAACCCCTTAGTGTTGAATTGTTTCTAGTCATTTTCCACAAAATCAACATTTTCCTAAATCTATAATAATTTTCTCAAAACCAGTTTGTAAAATGTGAAACCTTTTGATCTATTTTTGCCAAACTGCACTTTAGCAATTTAAGTATATGTCACAATCCATCCAGCAGTATATGAAGAGTATTTATTTCTTATATGCTCTTCAACATTAGAAATTCATCAATATTGTCTCAAACATGAAAATCACTTTCAAATTTCTTTAATTAAATGTTGAATGCCTTTCCTACCCCACTATAAAAAATATTTTTTTCTAGATCTTTTATTGTTTAATTTGTTAATATTTCTTTAGATAAGCCAACAAGGTTTTGGTTTGGTTTGGTTTGGTTTTTTGTTTGTATTTAGTGTATAATGTGAAAGACACATATAACTTAGTTGCCAAATAGCCATTTTTTCTAAAACATCTATGAAATAAACTATCCACAGTCTCCATATATTAAGATTTGTTTCTTGGCTTTTCTCAGTTATGTAGTATTTTAATTACTAAAACTTTTATAGTATTTTCTTAAGATTTAAAAAAAATGCATATGTACACCTCAAGGATAATCATTGGTTTTCTTTCTCAAATTCATCTTTCAGTTCTTCAGATTGTTTTAATTTCTGTTCTCCTCTTTTAATGCTCACATGAGGTGAGAAGATAAAGACTTAGGGCTTTTATGTTAGGAGCAACCCCTGAGCAGGTGCAAAAACTATCAGTGGAGAAAGCTTTAGACTCGTTCCACAGGGCAGCTGACGGCATGGTCATGGCTATGAGACAGAGTCTCTTCTTCCCAAATGAGATTTCATTCTTTCAGCCTTAAAAATATTTATTTAGTTCCTTAATGTGCCTGTGCAGTGGATAGGATACCATCCCTGACATTTCCACAATAGAGTGGGAGAAACAGACAAAGAGGCAATTGCTACGTATTACGATCAACTGCTGCAACAAAGCGGAGCACAGACTTCCTGAGCTCAGGTCCTTCTCACAGGCAAAACGACTGACTTAGACTAATTACAAGTAGGCAGGCCACACTTTGGGAAGCCACAAGCAAAAGCATTGAAAGTCTCTGTCCTTTCCACAGAAGAGTCAGGATTTTTCACCCACATAGTCCCGCAGCAGGGCAGCAGGTCTAGACTCTAGGTGATGCCAATAGCACACTATACCGATCTGCCTTCGCCACTGATTTTATTAGGCATGCACCACTACAAAATAGAAATACTAAATAATTTACTGAAAGCCCTTTCTTCACTGAAAATACCATGCATGATTAATTTTGTCCTTGATAGTGAGATGCAAGCTGAATTGTTTCTGTCTAATTGGCAGTTCCTTTCAACAGCTTATTTTCATTAGTAAGCACTTGTTATTGCTTTTCTTGATGCAAAGTAAACATCATAATGATTCCAAATGTTTTTAGGAATGAGACGAGATGTGCTGCCTGTGACTCCAAAGAGAGGCAATTTCATAGACAGTCCCTCGGGGAATATGAACTAGGACCTTGCCATTCATAAAGTGGTCAGCTTCCCTCACTAGCTTGTTAGAAATACAGAAACTGAGACACTGTACCAGACCTACAATATCAGAACCTTTAACAAAAAATCCACTGACGCTGTGCACCTTGAATATGAGAGGTTCTGACCCAGAAAGTATAGGGAAAACTCATGGCCCCAACTGTCTTTCTCCTCTCACAATTCCATCACAACAGATCGGTGGCTTAGCCACTGACCTGAAATATGCAACACAGAGAAAGGATACAACCAAAAAATGAAGATGCCCACTCTCAGTTTTGCCACTGGAGCTGTCCTTGAGGGTCCAGCAATCCACTGTTGTCAGCTTGTCCACCCAGGGAAGCGACGAACACAGGTCTGGTGTTTTTTAATTTGGAAAAACACAATAGCTAACATTAGATATTTTCTAATATTTTTTGGATTCTTCCACATAATGGAGAACTTCCCAGCTATGAAAAAATTATTATAGTAAATGATATGCAGTAAATGGCTATCACATTGCAGTGGAATACTTTGTTAGAAACATTCTTGCTTCCCTCTCATGTCTGCAGAATTCTAGAATTTTAAAGCTGAAAGAGACCTCAGAAGTCTTCTGATCTGACCTCCACCTCCCATTAACTACTTATCCAGTCTTTGCTTGAGCATCTCTGTGATGGGGAGCTCACTACTGGAGCAAGGTGGCCCGTTCACTTTACGAAAGTGTGCATGGATAGAGAGCACCTTCTTCCTCTTGTTTAATAAGCATGTCTCTCTATAGTTCCTTTCCCATGAGCTGGTGTTCTAGTCTTTGGAATCCATGAATAACTTAACCTCTTCTTCCACAAGCCAGTCCTTCAAATAGCTGAAACCACTCACTATGCCTTATCTTCTGAAAACTCAGCATCCAGATATGTTATAAGCTGTAAGAGGAAAATCAACTACAATTAGAATCAACAATAATTTCTTATGGTTTGGAATTTTCTGGTCTGGCTACTTCCCCCCGATTACATTTCAGTTTATATCCAACAGAATCCATGTGTTAATACTTTCATTCATTTATTCAGCAAATATTTATCAAGAAATTGCATGTTTACTGGCAGTCAGGCACTGTGCCAGGCACTAGAGATACAGAAATGAATATAATCAACAAAATTGTAAGCCTCATGGAGCTTACATTCTAGCTGTGGGAGAGAGCAACCAAAAAAATATAACAATAATAGGAGTATATTACCCTAGAGAACAGTGTGTTAAGGTGGCACTGGTGGTAAAGAACCCACCTGCCAATGCAGGAGATGTAAGAGATGTAGGTTTGATCCCTGGGTTGGGAAGATCCTCTGGAGGAGACCATGGCAACCCACTCCAGTATTCTTGCCTGGAGAATCCCATAGACAGAGGATCCTGGAGGGCTACAGACGATAGGGTTGCAATGAGTCCAACACGACCGAAGCAACTTAGCATGCGCACATAAGAAATGGTAACTGCTGGGTAAAAAAACTAAAGCTGTGTAGGAGGGATAGAGAATTGCTATTTTATACAGGATAGCCAGAAAAGCCAATATTTGAGCAGAGACCAGAAGGAAGTGAGAAAGTAAACCATATGGATATGGAAAAGAGCATTCCCAGAGAGAGGAAACAGCAAGGACAAGCCTCTGAAGGAGGAGTACGCTTGGTGTGGTCATGGAACAGTAAAACAGCCAGTACAGCTGGAACTGAGTGACTGCAAAGGTGAGGAGTCAGGGGCTGATTACAGAGACTTAGAAACATTGAAAAGACTTTGGCTTTTTTTTTTTTTTTTTCCTTTGCAATAGAAATCCAGTGGTAGGTTATAAGCAAATGAATGACATAATCTGATTTAACGTTAGATGGACCCCTCTGGCCACTGTGTAGAGAATAACTGGGCAAGGTGAGGAGGCCAGTCAGGGATAGAAGAGCAGCAATGAAAACAAAGAGAATGAAAAAGCAACCTATGGAATAAGTGAAAATATTTGCAAACAATGTATCTCAGAAGAGGTCAATTTTCAAAATGTAAAAGGAACTCTTACAAATCATAGCAAAAAAAGTCAAATAACACAATGAAGAAACGGGCAAAGGGCATGAATATACATTTCTCTAAAGAATACATAGAAATGGCCAACGGGTATATGTAAAGATGCTCAACATTACCAATTATTGGGGAAATACAAATCAAAACCACAATGAGATGTCACCTCACAACTGTCAGGATGACCTTTATATAAGTGGCAAGTGTTGGCAAGAATGTGAAGAACTTGGAACACTTGCGCACTGTTAGTGGGAATATTAAATTGATGCAGTTGCTACATAAAGCAGTATGGGTTGTCCTTTAAAAACTGAAAATAGAACAACCATGTGTTGTATTCAGTCACTGAGTCTTGTCTAGCTCTTTTGTGACCCTGTAGACTGTAGTCTGCTGGGCTCCCCTGTCCATGGGATTTCTCAGGTAAGAATACTGGAGTGGATTGCCATTCCCTTCTCCAGGGGATCTTTCCAGATTAAGTGTCAAGCCAATGTCTCCTGCATTGGCAGGAGGATTTTTTACACTGAACCACCAGAGACACCAACAGCCGTATGATCCAGGAATCCCACTTCTAGGTATTTACCCAAAAAACCTGAAAACAGAATCTAGAAGTGTTTGTATTCCCACGTTCAGTGCAGCAGTGATTATAATAACCAAGATTTAGCAACAACCTAAATGTTCATTGACAGTTGAATGGATAAAGAAATTGTGTGTATGTACAATGGCATATTATTCGGTTTGAAAAAAGGAAGAGAATTCTGATACATGTTACAATGCAGAAGAACCTTGAGGACATTATGCTCAGTGAGATAAGTCAGCCATAGGACAAATACCTCATGTGTGCTGTGCTGTGCTTAGTCACTCAGTTGTGTCTGACTCTTTGCAACCCCATATACTGTAGCCTGCCAGGCTCCTCTGTCCATGGAGATTCTCCAGGCAAGAATTCTGGTGTGGGTAGCCACGATCTCCTCCAGGGGATCTTCCAACCCAGGGTCTCCTGCACTGCAGGGAGATTCTTTACCATCTCAGCCACCAGGGAAGCCCATGGTTCTACTTGTATGAGGTATCTAAAGTAGTCAAACTCATAGAAGCAGAAAGCAGAATGGTGGTCACAAGGAGCTAGAGGGAGGGGGGACTGGGGAGTTGGTGTTCAGTGGGCATAGAGTTTAATCATGTAAGATGAAAAAGTTCTAGAAATATGCTGTCCAATAATATTCACATAGTTAATAATACTATACACTTGAAATTTTGATAGGAGAGTAGATCTCACGCTGTGTGTAAAAACAAAAAGTAAAGCAAAATTTGCCAGCAATAGTCATGAACACATGTGCATTAAATATAAATTTATTAATATGAATTTTCCTTTATAAAATTGGATAAACCATTTTGGATGAAGCTTGGGCCATCAATCTAGAATGCCTATTCCTTTCTTCTAGTTTTATTATTCACAACCTTCATAACCGTGAGCAAGTCTCTTACCTTCTCTGAGCCTCAGTTTCCTCAGTAAAATTATTAAAATAAATTAACTCTAAAGTTCTGTGGGTCTATGAGTGCCAAAGGGGAGGGGGGATAAATTAAGAATTGGGATTAACATATATCCTTACTACAAAAACCAACAATCACCTACTGTACCACACAGGAAGCTATACTCAATATTTTATAATAACCAATAAGGGGAAAAAATCTGGAAAAGTATATGTGTGTATGTGTGTGTGTGTGTGTGTGTGTGTATAACTGATTCACTGTGCTATGTACCTAAAACTCACAACATTGTAAACTGTACTTCAATTTAAAAGAATTATAATAGAGTTCATCCTACCTTAAAGTCTTACAATTCTGAGTTTCTCATTTATTCAGTATAATCTTAGTGATAAAAGCCACAGTGATCAACTAACTAATTTCATATTTTCAAGTAGCTCATGGAGGCAATTTCTTTCTTAGCCTATTCTCCTGTGCTAAACTGTATAAATTTGGCTTCTACATGTGCCTCAAGCAAAATGGTTGACAGAAACTGATGAACCTATCCCGCTCTGAGTCATATGATGTAATTGTCGATAATCCTAATTCTGGATCATAGTTTGCTTGTCCATAATTATGGCTGCAATTGAATACTTTTAGCGTTAACATTAGCCGGGAGTTGCCAAGCTCCCTCCCTATCTTAGGGAAACGGAACTGTGAGTACATCTCAAAGCAAGGTTTGCTGCTTTTTTGCCCGGAACACTTTTTAATTGGGTATCATTTGGAAATTTCTAAATCCCATTTTGGAGCTTCTGGTCACTGCGTTTCTTAGTGAAGCCCAAAAAGCTGGTTATGAGGCATGCCTAAACTGTGCAAATGTCAAAACAAAAATTACTATCATCCCTGATTTCTTCACAAAGTGAAAAAGAGGCATCATCTTGACCCTTTTTTAATATATACTAATAGAAACCAAAGATGGCAAAGCTGCAAGAGAAAGCACTCATGAATTTGGGATGGAAATTGCACTTCTAATTTAAACTTTTCCATCTAGTTAGCAGGGTTTAAAATCACTGGGTTTTTCAGAAACCCACAGACTATGTAAATGTGCAATTTGAGTATATTCACCCAAGTGCCTGCCTAGAAACCTTAGTCATCTTTACCTTCCACCCTCTCCTCCCCACCCACACCTCGTGAGTCAACAAACTCTACCCTTTAACTCTCTAGTGATGTGGAAATCTACTCCCCTGCCTCCCACCCCCATTCTGCTGAAAATGCAATTAAGAATCTCAGTACTTCTTAAATAGGTAAGTGGTTGGCTTGACCCCAGGCCTTCTCCACCTCCAAACTCTCCTCTATAGATACAAGAGTTGGCTTTAACAAAGCACAAATTGGAGCCTGTTCTATTACTTAAAAATACAACATGGCTCTCCATAGTACAAAATAATCTAAAACCTTAGCTTGGTATTTTCTACCTCTTTAGTTCACTTCTCAAACTTCCCCCTCATCCCTTCCAGGTTTCTAGACCTTGCTCCAAGGCCTATTATTTCTCAGCCTCTAGAACCCTCAATGGTCCATGATGTTGCAAATATTCCTCTTGTTAGCTCTTTTCCATGAACTCCAACTTTATACACTGATATCCTACTCATCCTTGAATATGAAATTCAACCATTATTTCCTATGAAACCTTCCCTAATCCTTTCAGAACAGCTCTTTCCAACATGCTTCTCTAGAACAATTCTTTCCTTCTTTTTTTTTTCATTCACTAAATCTAAGAAACAATTAAGTTATGGGGATATGGCCATTAATAACATAATCATGGCTTTCTTGTGGATTGTTTCTACCATATGTTGTTGCTGAGTTGCCATATGTATGCCAGCCAACTATCTTTTTGACTGTATTTTTAAATTTTATTTTACTGAAGTATAGTTGATTTACAATGTTGTGTTAATTTCTGCTGTACAGCAAAGATATTTATATATAACCCACCAGGCTCCTCTGTCCATGGGATTCTTCAGGCAAGAGTACTGGAGTGGATTGCTATGCCCTCTTCCAGTGGATCTTCCTGATCCAGGGACTGAAGCTGCAACTCCTGCATCGCAGGCAGATTCTTCACCACTGAGCCATAAACATTCTTTTTCATATTCTTTTCTAGTATTTCACAAAATATTGAATATAGTTCCCTGTGCTATACAGTGGGCTTCCCTGTTGGCTCAAATATAAAGAATCTACCTGCAATGCTAGAGACTCAGCTTCAATCCCTGGGTCAGGAAGATTCCCTGGAGGAGGGCATAGCAACCCACTCCAGTATCTTTGCCAGGAGAATTCCATGGACAGAGGAGCTTGGCAGGCTACAGTCCATGGGGTCACAAAGGGCTGGACACGACTGAGTGACTAACACACTTTTCATACAGTAGGACCTTGCTGTTTATCCATTCTCTATACATAATAGTTTGCATCTGCTAATCCCAAACTCCCACACCATCCCTCCCCAACCCCCTCCCCCTTGGCAACCACAAGTTTATTCTCCGTGTCTGTGCGTCTGTTTTGTAGTCAATTCGTTTATGTTACGTTTTAGATTCCCCATATAAATGATATCATATGGTATTTGTCTTTCTCTTTCTAACTTACTTCATTTAGTATGATAATCTCTAGGCCCACCCATGTTGTTTCAAATGGAATTACTTCATTCTTTTCTATAGTTGAGTAATTTTCTTACCCTCTCCTTTCACCTGTCGATGGACATTAGCGTTTCTTCCATATTTGGCTATTGTGAATAGTGCTACTATGAATATAGGGGTGTGAGTATTGTTTTTAAATTAGAGTTTGCCTGGATATACGCCCAAGAGTGAGATAGTTGAATCACATGGCAACTCTATTTTCAGTTTTTTGAGGAACCACCATACTGCTTCCCATAGTACTCATATTTTAATTGGTGTTCGGTTTCTTTCCTTGGACGACAAACTCCTGAGGAGGGGATTATGTTTCATTCAGTTTCCAGCACGGTGAGTGAGTCTCAGCTAAAATCTATTGAATCTTATTTAAATTAAATTGGCTCATTACTTGACTATATATATGTTTGTGTAAATATATATTTGTACTCAAACCAAGTAGCTTATAAGGCCTTGTAATTTAGAAGCCATACATTGTCCTAAACATCCCCCTTGTGCCCTTATCCATCTTAAAACCAGACATTAGCATAAACACCTCATGAAATTTATCAAAGATAACGTACCGAAGCACTGGCTACAGTGACTAGCATTGAAAAAGAGCTAAATCAACACAAACTCCTTTTCAGTTTAATTGGAGTAGATTTTAATTCTTCTGATTGATAATAAGCTAGTATTTGTTTAAGCTTGATGGACTTTTCCAATAAGAATATCCAACAAAGCAAGAATTTCCTTCAGATCCATCTCATCAAATGGTTACCATTCAATTAGAAATATTAGAGGTGCTCAAAAGCACTTGCAGAAAATGGTGAATGTTTAAATTCTTGATCTTCATATAAGACTTGGTAAGCAAGGACTGGGTGATGTAAGACCGGGATTCTAGAAGCAGCTCTGACACGAATTGAATTCTGAAAAATCACCTTATTTCTTTCCATATTCTTATCTGTTGAAAATGGGGATATTAATACCACTTTTCCCTCCCTTGTAGAGTTCTGTGGATAAAAGTATAATACCTGTGAAATTACCCTGGGGAAAAAAAAGGTAAAGACTTATCAAATGTGAGGTGGTATTTGTAAAAGTGAGAACTCACGGCACACTCTTATGACAGGACCTTCTCTCAGGGATGTCCCCAAGCGAATATGAGGCTGCTCAGCAAAGTGATACACATATGGTCAGGGATTTAGTGTGAAGAAATAATAAATCCTTCTCGAGTCCTCTTGGGGCAGATAAGGAACAAGTACAGCCAACCCTCAGTGACCTGTGATAACAAGGCTGGGGATAATATGGATAAACGGATTTCACAGATTATCCAAAAATATAACTTTCACCATTTACAACCTCTAAACTTTTGCAGAAATTCCTTAAAAGAAGCCAAATTACTTTCACCTGGACTCATAACTTATGTGAGTTTCACTGCCAGTTCCTACCTCTATCTGTGCCAAGACACAACTTAAAAAACAAAGAACAACCAGTAGAAATACTGATGGTAGTCTAGTCACTAAGTTGTCCCTGACTCTTCCGATCCCATAGACTGTAACCCACCATGTTCCTCTGTCCATGGGATTTCCCAGGCAAGAATACTTGAGTGGATTCCCATTTCGTTCTCCAAGGGATCTTCCTGGTTGAGGAATTGAACCTGGGTCTCCTGCATTGGCAGGCAGATTCTTTACCTACCAAACCACCAGGGAAGCACTGAGTAGCTGCCATAAAAATTGCTGGTCTATCCGAGAAAGCTCAGCACATTTTGTTCCCAGAGACCTATGAGGTATTTGTCCTGTCCATATTTTCCTGGGGCAAGGAAGAAGCAACTGGGACCAGCAAACCCAGAAAATTCTGCTAGTGACCTCAAACCATGGTGATTTCCCCAAGTTATGTGAAGGAACTTGTCCCCACTCCAGTACTCTTGCCTGGAAAATCCCATGGATGGAGGAGCCTGGTAGGCTGCAGTCCATGGGGTCGATAAGGGTCAGACACGACTGAGCAATTCACTTTCCCTTTCCACTTTCATGCATTGGAGAAGGAAATGGCAACCCACTCCAGTGTTCTCGCCTGGAGAATCCCAGGGACGGCGGAGCCTGGTGGGCTGCCGTCTATGGGGTTGTACAGAGTCGGACACGACTGAAGTGACTTCTCAGTAGCAGTAGCAGTCCCTTCAAATGATCCTTCCCAAAGCAACAATGAAATCAGTTCTGGGATAGTTCCTCGTCCAGAACTATTCTACAGATGTCTCCAAAGGTGGGATGGGAAATGGCTTAGAAATAAATAAATCTGTTATTTGAATTATTCAACAGTTCTCTCCCTGATATTCCCAATGAGAGAGTGGTCTTCCTGTCACTTCTCATTATGATAGCTTTTCTTTCCCTTTTTTTTGCCATCTTTTCTGCAATATTGCCAAGATGATTCAAAAATGCTGTGAAAAACACCAAAGGAAGAACCATCTGCAAAATAGCAGCCCTGTAGGTTCTACAAGACTTCCTCTTATCCAATAACTCAAGATCAAAATCTGGGCAAGTTAAAAAACAGAAAATCACTGATAGCCTCTTCTGAGAATAAGAGTAACAGTGAAAAAATAGATTAATGATATTCCTGCTTCAAGGGGCTTGTATCCACTCATCCACTGATTCAACAAATGTTTGTTGAGTATTTGCTCCATGTCAGATAGTTCACAACAGAATGCTTGGGATCTGTCCATCCAGTTTCTAGAATACCATCAATAATTGAAATGTGTGATTCCCCTCCAGCATCTGTCCATTTTGCATCATGTCAGTGAAATAAGTAACTGACACCTTGAAGAGAGCTCAAGGTAGGTGAACAACCATCCTTGTTAGTCCAGGACTATCACAATTCTACCTAAGACTTTCCATTTTAAAACTGAGAAAGTCCTGAGCAAACAGGGATAAATTGGCCCCTCTAGCGCAAGGCCCAGAACCCATTTCAAATCTCTGGCTAATGGCTAGATTTGATCTTTGGCAATCTTTGTGTGAGCTTTGAATTTTTTTTTTTTAATCTTTAGACCTCAACTTCCACTTCTGTAGAATAAAGTTGCAAGACTAGATTATCTCTAAGGATTACCTTCCAAGTTTAATAGTCTAAGAGTGAATTTAACATCTTTTTAGGATTAAAATGGATCTCAATGTGCTACAAAGCTATAGGAAGCTCCCTGCAAATCTCTGTCCACCAGTGAAGATAACAGCAAGTTGAAATCCTGTTGAATCCCCAACAATTATAAGGATCACACCTGAACTCAAGCTACTCCTCTAAATTAAGCATCAGAGTTCTTTGCCTCGGTGCCTGGGTTAACTCAGCCCAGAACAGAGAATATTCTATTCAGAAACTTGCAGAAAACCTTAGAGTCTATTTTGGAAGAATATAGTTCAGAATTATATTTAGCTGTGTTACTTTAGCAATTAGACAGAGTCATGACCTCAGAGTATTTAAGGTGAAACAGACCTTTGTTGCTGGCAAGTGCCTTGGTATCTTAAGATTGTAGAAGGAATAAAGGAGCACTCCCGACACGAACAATCACTTCTTTGGAAGAATCGTAAGTAAAAAAAAATAATAATAATAGGGGTTGGGGGAAGCGTGATCCCAGTTCTAAAACTAGCTTGCTTTACTTTAATAGCCTTATCATAAAATGGGCAGACGACATACTTCTCAGGGTCATGTGAAGAGAGACTTGTTCCTTTTATTAAAGTTGTGTATGTGTATGTGTAGTCTTATATTCATCCATCCTTATATTTTATACATATGGATTTATATATGAATGGATTTATTTTATAAATCCATCCTTATACTTCACATATAATGTATATATTTATATATAAAATATCTATATACTATATGTAATATATATAATACATATACATTCCTACAATGTTCCTGTTACATTCTTACATATAAAAAGCATTTCAAATGTCATACATGTTACACAAATCTAAAGGAATATGTTGTGAAATAGTTTCAGAAGAATTCTCTTTAGCTCCTTCAAGTCCTATCAGATCATGCTTTTGGCTAACCCAACACAGTCACCCAGATCAAAATAGGAAGTAAGTTGTCAATGTTCTCTCTCTCGGAGGAGCATTTACCCTTAAATTTTTGTGGACAAAAAATAAGAATCCCTCTTAATCCATAGAATGCTGTGCTTTAATCTCAAGAGTCCCCTTGTCTGAGGATGCCTTCTCCAACTTGAACAGATGCCCACCCCAGTCCTTGCTTGAGAGCAGCCAGGAGCTCAGAATTCAGATGCTCTGAAAACAGTGCTTTTTGCCTTAATGCATTTAATCCCTGGCTTGGGAAGATCCCCTGGAGGAGGAAATGGCAACCCACTCCAATATTCTTGCTGGAAAATACCATGCACTAGGAAGGCTGGCAGGCTTACAGTCTGTGGGGTCACAAAGAATTGGATAACACTGAGCAACTGAGCACACAGGAGCACAGTGCATCTTCACAGATTCAGCTCCTATGGATTCCCCTGGTTGCATCCTTTGTGATTCCTGAAGTTAGTAAGGAGCTAACCCTCTTCTCTCTTATTATTTCCACACACACATACAGTAGGCACTCAACAAATGACAGTGGGGGTCCTTCCTCCCTTTTTAAAAATTTATTTATTTTGGGCTGCGCTGGGTCTTTGCTGATGCCTGGGCTTTTCCTTAGTTGCAGGGAGCAGGGGCTACTCTTTGTTGAGGGGGGCAGGTTTCTCATTGCAGTGGCTTCTCTAGTTGCAGAGCACGGGGGGGGGGGACTCTAGCGCACGTGGGCTCAGTAGTAGCAGTTCCCCAGCTCTAGAGCACAGGCTCAATAATTGTGATACACAGACTTAGTTCCTCCCCAACATGGGGGATCTTCCCCCACCGATGGAACCCTGTCTCCACCATTGGCAGATGGATTCTTTACCGCTGCAGGCTCCTGGGGAAGCCCCCACCCGCTTTCTCCCTTATGCTTTTCTCTACCCTATGTAATTGCTAACTCGTTAGGTCATGGATAGCATGCTTTAAAAAACAGTTTTCCCGATGTCCCTGAAGGCGTGCTCTAGGCTGACGATGGCCAGGAAGTTCCTCGGGGGATTACCAGAGCAAATTCAGGAGGAAGACGGGTGAGTGAAGCCGCACTTTGGCGCAGGGATGTGCATCCTATTTGCAACCCAAAGAGGCTCTCTCGCCTTTAGATTGGCAAATAGTCCAAGAACTGCTGAAATTCCTGCTTGGTAGTGAAAGCCTATTGCTCTCCCAGTCCTTACATCAGGGGCATTGCAATGCTGTCCTGAGTTTGATTTAACTTCCTTGCAGATACACGGGAACAAGTTGTTGAAAAACAATTATCTCAGGACCTCCCTCAAAACTGCGCTGTTTTTCAACCCCATTAGGGCTGAGATAGCAGCGCACAATTTCAGGATGATTTATCTCTCAATACTGATCTGCTGCTACATTACTGGACATTTCCTCCACCGCCGATTCCATCAATCAAGCAGTCATCTGAGCGCTTCTGCAACCCGCACTCCTCTGACAGGGCCGCGCTTGCTATTTATCTTACAGGCCGTCTCTCACTCTTGTCAGTTTTAATTCCGCTCCATCCTCATTCTCTTCTCCTGTCCCCTGAGGGCTCTCTGTCTGGGATATATTATTATTCAGTATTTACAGGGATGTCACTTGAAAAATGTCACCATTGCAAATGACAAAAATTTGGGAATTTGCACAGAATTGTCTGTACCCCAGCCACCATTTTGAATTTTTATACCAGGATGTGAATTCTGCAGCTACCCATGAATCTTTCAAACCACTGACCTGGTTCAAAGAAGCCTTAGGGCAAGAGTATGACACTTGCTAAAAATCCTTCTAATTTAATTGTAAAGTTTCCACTTTTGAGGAGGATTTATTCAGTTCCCTATATTTAGAAAAAATATAATTTAGAAACTCTCCCACCATTATTGACATCGTCAGGCAAGTCAATGTGCAAGGTTTATCCTTAAGCCTCTATAATGTATAATTATGGGTTGTCCACGCCTTATTATCAAATGTCTATCTCTTTTCATGATGAAATTGAAATGCTTATTTTAGCTAACACCCAAGTAGCATTTCTGATGTTTCACAATCTGTTTTAAGCATATATACTCACATATGTTAATCCTTAAATCAAACCTACATTCCTCATTACCGTCAAAGAGGATATTTGGACAAACTAAATAGAAGGGGAAATCAGATTTATTCAACACATACTATGAGCTTGGCTTTTTCACAAAAAATTGTCTTTCAAATGCTGAGCACAATTCTGAAGTATTAATATAATCAACTACATATTCATAGATGAGAAAGCTGAAGTGTGCCCAAAGGTTTGCAGACTCAATGAGGTCACTAAGCCAGCATTTTAACCCATATCTATCTGATTTCAAGTCACTCGCTGTCTCTGCTTTTAGAAAGAGATCTGAGGCTATTCTAGGTTACTGTCAAAAATTCTTTGAAACTTGTAACATCAGTCATAGGTCAGTCATCTTTTTATATCACCATCAGCCTTGGTGGTGATTCACTTGTCCAGATTCATTATGAGAGGCAGAAAATGTGCTTGCCTTTTCCCCAGACTGGACTAGAATGATCTAAAATTCCAGCGTGGTCCACAAATTGGGTTTGCATTGGTGCCAGGCCACATGAGGGGATCCAGTTTAAGAATAAAGGTAGCCTTCTCATGGTCCTTGATAGCTCAGCTGGTAAAGAATCCACCTGCAATGCAGGAGACCCCAGTTCAATTCCTGGGTTGAGAAGATCCACTGCAGAAGGGATAGGCTATCCACTCCGGTATTCTTGGTCTTCCTTTGTGGCTCAGCTGGTAAAGAATCTGCCTGCAATGCGGGAGACCTGGGTTCGATCCTTGGGTTGGGAAGATCCCCTGGAGAAGGGAAAGCCTACCCACTCCAGTATTCAGGCCTAGAGAATTCCATGGCCTGAATAGTCCACAGGGTCGCAAAGAGTCAGACAGGACTGAGTGACTTTCACTTTCACTTTCTCATGGTCCAACCACACTCACTGGAGTTGTTCACCTGGATCTGGGACCCAGGGTCCAGCCAGGGAAATAAATTCACTTAACTTGCTTTGTTCAGTACAACTGTTTCTCCTATAGGGCTTACATGGGGCAGTGACTGGTTGATAAGAAAAATAACAAGTATTTCTTGGTCTTCCAGCCAATCTACCATACCACAGATGATCTAGAGGAAGTTCAAGGGCCAGCAGACTGAGGTATTCGGGGCATGAATTAGCAGATCATGAAGGCAATCCACACAGAGTATTCAACAGCAGGGAGGCCAAGCAAAAAGGATCAGGTGGCTAAAGGAAGACTGGAGGCCAGTATAAGAGGAAGGTGAAGATCACAGGAGAAATGTGGGCACAGTTAAGGAAGTCCAGGTGTGGTCTACAAAAGCTAATCCCTGGTCTCTTGGATGACTCAAGGGAGATGGATAGAGCCCTAATCTCCAATAATTCAATTTTCTGGACAAGTTATCAAGACATACTACTACTAATAAGAGCTTACTCAGTGGCAAGCACTTTTGCTTTATGTGTTATTAACTCTCTTGGTCTTCTCAACAATCATATAGTTCAGTTCAGTTCAGTTCAGTCGCTCAGTTGTGTCCGACTCTTTGCGACCCCATGAATTGCAGCACACCAGGCCTCCCTGTCTGTCACCAACTCCCAGAGTTCACCGAAACTCACGTCCATCGAGTCAGTGTTGCCATCCAGCCATCTCATCCTCTGTCGTCCCCTTCTCCTCCTGCCCCCAATCCCTCCCAGCATAGGAGTCTTTTCCAATGAGTCAACTCTTCGCATGAGGTGGCCAGAATACTGGAGTTTCAGCTTTAGCATCAGTCCTTCCAATGAACACCCAGGACTCATCTCCTTTAGGATGGACTGGTTGGATCTCCTTGCAGTCCAAGGGATTCTCAAGAGTCTTCTCCAACTCCACAGTTCAAAAGCATCAATTCTTCGGTGCTCAGCTTTCTTCACAGTCCAACTCTCATATCCATACATGACCACAGGAAAAACCATAGCCTTGACTAGACGAACCTTTCTTGGCAAAGTAATGTCTCTGCTTTTGAATATGCTATCTAGGTTGGTCATAACTTTCCTTCCAAGGAGTAAGCGTCTTTTAATTGCATGGCTACAATCATCATCTGCAGTGATTTTGGAGCCCAAAAAAATAAAGTCTGACACTGTTTCCACTGTTTCCCCGTCTATTTCCCATGAAGTGATGGGGCCAGATGCCATGATCTTCGTTTTCTGAATGTTGAGCTTTAAGCCAACTTTTTCACTCTCCACTTTCACTTTCATCAAGAGGCTTTTTAGTTCCTCTTCACTTTCTGCCGTAAGGGTGGTGTTATCTGCATATCTGAGGTTATTGATATTTCTCCCGGCAATCTTGATTCCAGCTTGTGCTTCTTCCAGCCCAGCGTTTCTCATGATGTACTCTGCATAGAAGTTGAATAAGCAGGGTGACAATATACAGCCTTGATGTACTCCTTTTCCTCTTTGGAACCAGTCTGTTGTTCCATGTCCAGTTCTAACTGTTGCTTCCTGACCAATCATATAAATCAACTGATATTCCTCTCCCCAATGGATATATAAATTTGTTCAGTATCTTTAGGCCCATATCTGAATGAACCAGACATTCCACAGCTGGTCACATGAACTCTAGAATTTACACTCTCAATCACTCCCTACTCGTCACCACCTCTTGGGGTTGAAATGAAGACTAAACAGCAAACACTTATTATGGACTGTGATCTGCAATGGAAAGCACAAGTCCAGGCAGTTATTTTAACCCATAAAACTTTTACAACAATACTATGAGACAGTGTGATAGCGTTTGGTCAGGAAAACAGAAGCTACCTTGAATGTTCCAAGTATCAGTAATTCCGGTGCAGGGAATTTCAAGGCCTTCCTTACACAGTCTTTTGGAAAGGCTGGGCAATGGATTTTAGGGAAGCCACATAGATCTGATGCGTCTATGCAAATGGGCTCAGCACCCATCCTGAGATTAACGCACATCCTCCGGGCCTCTGGGACACTCTCACGGCCTATCTTGCAGGCAGCTCTGAGACAGAAAATTCTCAGTAGGCTCACCTGAAAGCCACTTTGAACCTCGCATCTTCCCACCCACACATCTGCCAGTAACTATCTCTTTTGGGGACATAATGTGCCCTTCTCTTTTGCCAGGAAAATATCACACCAGTGTCTCTCTTCATGAGATGACAGCCAAAGCCGTATGTGAAAGGATATCCTGGGAACAGGTTTCTTCACAGTGCACAGGAGATTCAGAAGGTGGTACAGATGCAGTAAGCTAACAACAGATAATCTGGTAGAGTTGGATATAATTGTTATTCCCATTTGGCAGTTGATGCAGCTGGGGCACGGAGAGATTAATCGATTTGTCCCAAATTACAACAGAAAGTGATAGAGTCAAGATTCACATCCAGAGTCTGGCTCTAGAACCCTCTCTCTCGCCAATGCATGAGACTGTGTTCATGAAAGACTTAGCCCAGTAAAGCTCAGCACAGATTATACACATTACACTAAGCTGTGGTTGTTGTTATTGGGCTTCCCAGGTGGCGCAGTGGTAAAGAATCCTCCTGCCGACGCAGGAGACATGGGTTGGATCCCTGGGTTGGGAAGATCCCCTGGATTAGAAAACAGCAACCCACTCCAGTATTCTTGCCAGAAGAATCCCATGGACAGAGGAGCCTGGTGGGCTGCAATCCATGGTGTCACAAAGAGTTGGACACAACTGAGCACTGAGCACTGTTGTTATTATTGTTGTTGTTCTTATTATTGTTATATTGTATTACTATGTTCGTTTTTCTCATAATTATCATAACTGGGGTTGCCCAGCTACTAGCTAAAATATGTTGACTATGCCCACCAACATTCTGTCCCACATTAGCCACCTTCCAAGGCCACCTAGGTGGATTTTCTTGCCCTAATGAATGTACCATTATAATTTAGTCCCAGACTTCTAAATAATCTTTTAAAAAACAATATCCTGAGTAGCCACAGGTATATATGTATGAATATGAGCATGCATGAATATGTACACACACACATGTTTTGTGAACAACAGAAAGGTAACTATTTCAATGGATTCAATTGATGTTGGTGAGCTTCTGAGAGCAGGCAGTCCCAGCTGTCCAATTATTGCAGGCAACCTGCCCCCACATATTCACTGCACAAAAATCATGTCAAATGCACTTGGAAACAACCCTAGGCTGCAGCACACTGAGAAAAAGAAGCTGGGAGTTGGACTCGCTGGCTTTGGGCTGCCCAGCATAGCCTGGAATGCATGTGTGGTCTCTGATTCCACCTCTAGATACTGCAGGGAAGACTCTGTAATTGAAAAAGCCTGCCCAAGCAGAAAGTCTGCCTTGTTTAATAAACAGTGTCCTCTGAAGAAGTTCAAAATTTACCAGAGAAGAAATGCAGCCTCTCGTGTTCCCATCAGTGTTTTAGAACTAGCTGAAACAGATCTAGGTCCCAGCTGCATTCTTTCCTTTACAGCTTTACCCGTACAATTTGGCAGCTAGATCAGATCAGATCAGTCGCTCAGTCGTGTCCGATTCTGCGACCCCATGAATTGCAGCACGCTAGGCCTCCCTGTCCATCACCAACTCCCGGAGTTCACTCAGACTCACGTCCATCAAGTCAGTGATGCCATCCAGCCATCTCATCCTCTGTCGTCCTCTTCTCCTCCTGCCCCCAATCCCTACCAGCATCAGAGTCTTTTCCAATGAATCAACTCCTCACATGAGGTGGCCAAAGTACTGGAGTTTCAGCTTTAGCATCATTCTTTCCAAAGAAATCCCAGGGCTGATCTCCTTCAGAATGGACTGGTTGGATCTCCTTGCAGTCCAAGGGACTCTCAAGAGTCTTCTCCAACACCACAGTTCAAAAGCATCAATTCTTCCGCGCTCAGCCTTCTTCACAGTCCAACTCTCACATCCATACATGACCACAGGAAAAACCATAGCCTTGACAGATGCTAAATATCTAGAATTAAACATGCCTGCCATTAATCCAATGGTCAGAACCTTTTTGGCTTCAAGGTAAATGATCAATGCGCTCTTTCTTTATCCCTTTTTCTTCATTGCTACCGTCTCCAATCATGCTTAGGGGGTAAAAAGGAAGAAGGAAACAGAGGTGTTTACCTTCACTCAGCAATTTCATGATTTCTATCAGACGGTAGGAGCAAAAATAATTTGGAAGATTTCAAATGAAAAAGTTATAGAGCAGAGCACATGGTTGCTAATGCATTTGGTAAATGTTGGGGGGTGGGAATTATGCATGAATACCAAATTTCCATGATAGGAAGGTGAACAGCTCGTTTAAGGACTGCAGATTCAATGCTGGAAATCACATCACTCTGAACAGGTATACAGTATTATATTCCAATTGAAAAAGGAATAGCATGTGAAAGCACTGGGCAAAAAAGGCAGCAGAAGACTATTGCATCTTTAATAGGATTTTTGATTCAAATGTGCTGAGCCAAACCATTTAAAATTGCATTTGAATAGTGAACAGATAACATCATCATTAAAAAAAAAAAAACCTGCCCACTTGTGCAAGATCAACAGAGGGCCTACAAAATAAAAACAGGGAAAAGGTGTTAGCTCTGAATAGAAAATAAAATTAGATATGACTTCTCAGCCATGAGGCCTTCTTCAGGCCTCAAAAAGGTAAAGCAAGGTGAACACCATCTTTTGTTCGCACAACTCCAAGAAGATTTCGGAGTCTGGAGGTCCTTCCTCTTCAAAGTATTGTTATCAAAGATGAATTTAATTCTGGTGACGATTTATCTTGCTTCTTCCACAAAATTGTTTTAGTCTTATTCATCAGTTTGCATTATTGGTATTGAATATTTGAGATCGGGAAAAGGGAAGGAGAACATATGATCGGGGTGGAGAACAATGCAACCAGGGGCAGACCCTCTAGCATTAAAATGCCCATGATTCAAGTGTAGAAGGTGTCTGAGGAAGTCCAATGAACCATAGGAACCACTGCCCCTGCTAGCAAACCCTGTGTTTCCTCCCAAATGAATCCTTCTGTCTGGCCAAGTTCCTGCCTAACTGAAGGCTAGGCAGCTAGCTTTGGTGTGCTGACTTCCCTACAGTCTGTGTTTTCCTACAGTCTTTTTTGAAACAGTATTTCCCCATATAGAGTATACAGATCCAGGGCTCTGGGACCTTTGTCTACTTTAATTAGCATTCCTCAGGAGAAATTCATACAGAAGAGAAAGAATTCCTTGAGTAAGTGAAGGCATACATGGCTGTCAACTGAGAAATTCCTCAGATTTTTAGTGGAACTTCTGAGCCTAGGATTTTCTGATCTGCTCATTAGGCAACATCATTTTTCTCTTCTCTGCTTAGAGGATCTCAATGGCTTGCAATCAAGGCTTATGTCCTTGAGAAAAGCATCACTATTGAGGGTTGGAAATTTACACCTGGAAAGACCGACACGAAGGTCTCTGGTGTACCTCAGGCAGAAGACACACAGTCTGAAGCTTTGGGAAAACTATAGCTTGCCCGTGAAACAGA
Source organism: Bos taurus (assembly GCF_002263795.3). Lineage (NCBI taxonomy): Eukaryota > Metazoa > Chordata > Mammalia > Artiodactyla > Bovidae > Bos > Bos taurus. The sequence goes on along the minus strand of NC_037333.1, from coordinate 46,596,108 downwards.
CAGAGGCATGATCAGAATCAGCACAGCAGAGACAGGAGGTCATGGTTTTCTTACATGATGTAATAGGGAAGAACAAATCTGACTCCATATTGGAGTCACACACTTCTTACACACACCAAGTGTCAAAATATGCTGGTACCAGCTACCAGCTGGTACCAGGTATCCAGCTAGTTTAGAAACCTGATGAATTTCCTGCTGGATTAATCTTTCAGGTCCTAAAATATGTTCTTCAGAGGCTGATACTTGGAATCACATGAGTTCATCTGGCCCGGTGATTTCTATTCCAATAGTTTCTGGACTCACTTGACCCCAAAAACACCTACAAAAGCAGCAAACAAGAATCAGTATTGTTAACAAAAGCCCCTCGGTGGGCATTAGGCATACAACTTGCTGCTGCTGCTGCTAAGTCACTTCAGTCGTGTCCAACTCTGTGTGACCCCAGAGATGGCAGCCCACCAGGCTCCCCCGTCCCTGGGATTCTCCAGGCAAGAACACTGGAGTGGGTTGCCATTTCCTTCTCCGATGCATGAAAGTGAAAAGTGAAAGGGAAGTCGCTCAGTCATGTCTGACTCTTAGTGACCCCATGGACTGCAGCCTACCAGGCTCCTCCATCCATGGGATTTTCCAGGCAAGAGTACTGGAGTGGGATGCCATTGCCTTCTCCCACAATTTGCACTAGTCCTCTAATCTAACCCATCACTTAATTACCAAATAAACCCCAACAGTTGAACCCTGAACTTGCTTTCATGAAGTCTAAAGATACTACTTCCTTACGATAGCTCAGTCAGCAAAGAACCCACATGAAATGCAAGAGACCTGGTTTCTATCCCTGAGTCAGGAAGATCCCATGGAGAAAGAAACGGCAACTCCCTCCAGTATTCTTGCCTGAAGAATCCAATGGACAGAGGAGCCTGACAGGCTACAGTCCATGGGGTCACAAGAGTCAGACACGACTTAGTGGCTAAACAACAACAGCAACAACAGAAGAGGTATAAAGAGTTGTGGTATTCCAATTTTGTCATATATATTTTATTTTCAGTCCCACAAAACACATTCAGGCTCTGTGTTGGAGAGCTATAGGGTTTAGATCAGCGTGTGTGTTCCATGGAATGATATCATTCCCAAGGAGGCAAAATTTGATTCTTGAGAACATAAAAGCCTTATATATTACGTTGGTTTATGGTCCTCTAAAGGGCCACAGTACATAAACAGATACACAGCATATCCATGGTATTACAATTTTATGGAGATGGGGAAGTAATTAGAAGGGGAAAAAAATGTCTCCAAAGGTTTCTTAGAAGAACAAAACAATTAAAATGTTTAGAAATATCAGGAAGTTGAAGAACTTGGGTATGGAAAAATGCAACCATTTGTAGCTACAACTAAGCTGTGCCTGTGTTAAAATATGGTACGGCCATAATTTTTCAAGACAAAGCATAAATCTAGGTATTTAGAAACAATTGCCCAGTTTTTAAATGTTAGTTTGTTTTGAAAGAAAATCAGCAAGAGCCCTTTGTACTTTGTAAGCCAAAGAAAATATATCTCCAGGGCCATGTGGCCCACCAGATGTCAGTATACAGTCCATATCCTCAGGGGAAATTTGAAGGAATGGTTACGTCCTTAGAGCATTTGGTGGTTACTAATCAGTTAAATTAGACAAAGAGCAAAAGCATTATTCATGTTGTACTCTTTTAAGAAAAGTGTTCACCGTTTACTCCATAAGTGAAACCATTTGCCTATTGGCAAATTTTAAGAAACATTTTTCTGGCTTCTCAATATTTACCAAGGTGTCAATAATCTTTGCAAAGGGGCCTTAGTCATTCCAAAGCTGTTTTTAAATGAACAGAACAATTCTCCCATGAGAAGCATGCCGTGATCCATTCAAGCTTTGAAAGTTGCGCTTTTCAAACTAGCAAACCCAGCTCCTGCATAAGAAGAGATTTGTTTATTCTGCTTATCTCAAACCACAAAGAATACTGTCCCTGTCTTTAAATGGTCAGATTTCTGCATACCATATCTTAATTCTGCATTAGAAAGATAACTCCAAAAAGTTAGAGACTGTTTACTGAAGTTGTTATATTCACACAAAAGGATGTTAAATATTTGATGATAATCTTCCCGCTCTTTGAATTAATATGAGTGCCAATCTAAACAGCACATGTTGAACAAAAATTTTGTTTTAATTGCATTTCCCATGTTGCCTTCCCTTCACATATATTCTAAGAAGAAAATTAAAGTCTGCTCTAAAAAGTATGTCTTCCTGCCTCTAAATGACATGAAGACATTAGTTTTGCTTTAATCACTCTTCATTTGAGCAGCTTAGGAAGGCTCAGCATGAATTTTTTATGTATCAGATCTCTTCTTCCACCTCCTCAATCCTTTCCTGCTGTTTTCTGCGTTTCTCCCCCCATTTATCCAAGTCATCCTTGACTTTGGATAATCTATTTCCTCCAGGATATTTGATGGGTTTGTAAAGTATTTTTACTCCCAGTTAGCTGGAACACAATGCTGAGTATATAGAAATATTGGTAAACTCAGCAATTCAACAGGGAAAAATAGAAAGTGTCAAAGTGGTGGAGGATTTTGGAAACTCTTCTGATGCATTCCCACTGGGTTCCAAGAGGCCCTGACGAGTCTGAGGAGCACGTTCATATCCAAGACGGACAAGAACTTTGTTATTTCCTCTGTGTCCTCACCTAGAGGAGTTGAGTTTGGGAATTAAAATTTAATAAAGGATCAAGTTTGAAATTCTGTACCATATCCAATACTTATAAATACACCACAGAGATATTATCTAGGTATTATAAATAATACATGTAATGCTGATTAAAATTTTGATGTAAATTTCTAAAAACTTTATTAAAGTTGTAGAATAACTGACATAGGCTGTTTACAGTTGGATGACAACTTAATTAATCAGTTGCTGTCTCCCCTGCAATAAAGATGAGAAGTGCACATTCTCCACTTTATTTTTATCCCTGAAGAATGAGCCAGAAAACACAAAATATCCCCCTTTTAAAACACCAAATTACCTTCCTTTCAAAACAATATGAGTATTAACTATGAAGCATGATGGTACATAATCTTTGCTTAGACCAATAATCTGGAAAATACAACTCTCTGACGTTCGACTGGTAAAGAGCTAAGGGGCTAAACAGAGAACACTTATGCACACTCAGTCCAGAAATGATCCTTTATATCTTGATACAGAGAAAATTTTCAATTTTCAGGTCACTAAGCAATTTAATTCTGTGTTAGAGATAAAAATTAAGAGCACAAAGCATTAGCACACACCAAAAAAACCTATATATACAAATACATTGCACACTGCTAGTTTCAAGATTCTTGCTTAATGAGACTTTTGCCTTTTTAAATGAGAAATCCTAGAGCAGTACTGAAAATAAGATGATGTTGAAATTAATATAGATAGTTGTTACTTTATTATTGCCTTTTTCCAACAGTTTTGATACAAATAAAATGCTGTTGACTTAGGAATTATAAAATACTAGTTCTTAAGGGAAAGTGTAATCACTGAAGCAGGATCCATTCATTCATTCATTCATTTATTCAATAAGTTTACTATTATAGCAGGCATCAGGAGAGTTAGAAGGGTCAGCTAGATGCAATTCCACTGAAAGGAATTTACAGAGTAACACAAGACGCATCATGGACACAGATAACTTTGTAGCACAGACACTGAACCAAACACACCTGGATTCAAATGCCCCCTCCATTTGACCTCTCTCATGCTCAATTTCTTCATCTATAAAGTATGAATAGCAATATTACTTCATTGAAAATTTGTTATGTGGTTTCAGTGAGTTAATTCATGATAAATATGGAGCTCAATGTCAAATATATATTAAGTTCTCTACAAAAAGTTAATTCTTCTTCATCCTGTAATTACAGTGCTGTTGTGAATGTGGTTGTTGTCCAAAGAATTAATTGCCAGGTCCTGAGCTCTTAGCATATCACAAGGAAAACCTGCTTAATCAATACGCAGATCTACATCCTTTCAAAGCACCATGATTATCCTGGCTTTCCCTCTAGGCTCAGCCATGTATAATAACTATCTCCTTAAACCTTCAAATCTGATTCATGTTGCTGTCTACCAGCATTAAACAAGAGATGTGAATTCACCATTAAACAAAATAAATATGTGCTTAGGGTGCAAAGGGACGGGAAGGGAGGCACCTCAGAGTTTTTCTCCCTAGCTAACGTGTCCTTAACTCTTTCACAGCCAATCTCGACTTGACTGGGGTTTTTTCTTTATCATTGTCTTTGTCATGTTTAGCTTTATATTACTTTAAAAAAAAGTTTTGGGGGACATGGTGGGTAATTAAAGTTTAAAATTTTGGTTTCAAGGTGTGCTTAGACATAACCTTTGTTTCCATTTCATGAAATGAGAGTTTCCACTCCCCTTTGTTTGTAAACACAGCTGGCTGGATCTGGCTAGCATTTAACTCATCAGCCGATTGTGTAACCCATACTTAAGCTTCTTATTGTAAGTGATGGAAGGGCAAAGCGAGAACCATTGCTGATCTGGTCTCGGGGCATTACTTAACCTTCCTCCAGCCGTGTCGTCAAACATGGGGCTGTATAGCCTCTCTTGTCTTGTATCCTGATAAAGATTTTCCCATATACATGTGAGTCTGACTCTTCTTGCCCAGATGGAGGACCACATTCACTGTTTTCATGAAGTTCAAATTTTCAAGGACCACTCAACATTGTCCAATCCAGCCTCCTGTTGGAGGTCTAAATCCCCTTTCTCTTTTCGCTGCTAAATCACATCAGTCATGTCCAACTCTGTGTGACCCCATAGATGGCAGCCCACCAGGCTCTGCCGTCCCTGGGATTCTGCAGGCAAGAACACTGGAGTGGGTTGCCATTTCCTTCTGCAATGCATGAAAGTGAAAAGTGAAAGTGAAGTCGCTCAGTCGTATCCGACTCTTCGCGACCCCATGGACTGCAGCCCACCGGGCTCCTCCGTCCATGGGATTTTCCAGGGTAGAGTACTGGAGTGGGGTGTCAGTGCTTTCTCTTTTTAGTTGCCTTATGAATCTCTAGTCCTGCTGTGTTCTGCTGTTTACTGTTCCTACAGCATTTTGAAGTGCCTTTGAAGTCCCTCTACTGTAGCCTAATCAGTTTGTACTGTCACTATCGGTTTATGTGTTTATCCCTTCAAGATTACACCACACTCATCTTTCTGTCTTTAACAATTGACTCACACATACATAGTGAATGCTTAATAAATATTTTGAACAAATGAATTAATAATTTAATTCAAAAATCAATCAAAGTAGCTGAAAGCATATTTAATGCTTTTTATCCAGGTTCTAATTAGATTGAGCCTTAAGAATCTAGTCAATCAGGGTCTCTTTGCAAAATCCCTTCATCACTGAAGTTTCTAGACCTGAAAGGCCAAGTTTGATGACTGATAAATCTCAGAAGATTAATAGTGTCCAAGATACTTATCCTCTCAGACAACATGAAAAGCAGTTAGAATGTTCTGGGTCACTCAGATTGCCACCTTCTCTTACAGTTGATTCTGATGACATTAGTTAAATATCAGTTTACTTTAGATTCTCATCTTCAACTACTCCACCTTCTGCATTTCTTTCCAGAAAAACAGGTCAATGCAACTGTCTATTCTTGCAGATTTTTACCAGTTTTCCATATTTCCATGTCAGTCCTCATATGTATCTAAGTGCAGGATGTGGCATAGTTTATTACTTTCTGCTCCTTGAAACATTTTCTTCACTTAATCACTTCTTTTTTGGCTGGTTTCTCCTTATCCCCCTACCCTCCAAACACAGGAAACACTTCCCTATCATCATTCACTTTAGACACCTCATTTATTCTCATGGTTTTAAATACCAACTATATATGGAACCTGGAGGAGGAAATGGCAACCCACTCCAGTATTCTTGCCTGGGAAATCCCATGAATAGAAGAGCCTGGTAGGCTACAATCCATGGGGTTGCAAGAGTCAGACGTGACTCAGCAGCTAAACCACCACATGTAGGTAAAGTATCTCCACCTAGACACCTAACAGGCATCTCTAACCCATCATGTCTAAAATTACCCTCATTCTTCCTGCCTCATCATAGCAACTCTTTTCTTTTTTGTGGTTACCCAGTTCAAACTCCTTAAAATCACCCCCTTAGCCCTGTCTTCCCCTCATCTACTCTTCTCATCATGTCTACTCTAACTGTAAATCCTATTGATTCTACCTCCAAAACACATCCAGCATTGACCACTTCTCCCTACTTCCACCCTGGTCCAAAAAGCATCACCTCAGGCTTAGATTATTATGATAGTTCCCTAGCTAGGCTTCCTGCATCTGTCTGTCCTCCCTCTAGAGTCTATTCTCAACATATTGACAAACAAAGTGATACAGTGAGCTAGATGATGTCACCTTGCTGTTCAAACCTTCTGACAGCCCCACAACTCATCAAACAAAAGGTGACATTTTTACAACGGCCTCTAAGACTCTGCAAGATCTTGTCTACTGTCACCTCTCCACCTCTACAGCCTCATCTCCTACCATCACCTCCTCACTCTGTTCCAGCCACACTGACATCTTGTTCTTCCTGAAACACACCTGTGTCTAGATCAGGATTTGCCACCTGTGGGTATTTGATAACTATTTGTGGAAGGAAGGAAAGAAGAAATGGAGGGAGGGAGGGAGGAAGAAAAGAAGGCAAGAAGGAAGGAAGAGGAGAAATGGAAAATTGTTCAAACATAAACACAAAATGTACTCAAAAGCAAAGTGGCTGTTTTTAAAATAATATGCTCTGTTATTTTAATACTCAATAGAAATACTCTTTAGAATATGTCCTTGCAGAATTTGGATTTTGATACTAACTTTAAGACTAAATTGTAGGTTTGTAACCATCCATACTATTCAGGGTTTTTAGAAAATCATCTAAGTGTCCAAAGGCAAATGAAAGGGACACATTATAGATCCTCAGAATGATTTCAGAAATAATCAAGGCATTTTATACAACAGGAAAAAATATTCTGAAGGATTATGTAGAGGAGCACAGGCCTTTATTTCATGGACAAATCAAAACTGCAGTGCTGAAGAAATTGATGTTATGTCAGGGAAGAAGTATACAACTTAAGGGGAAAAAAAGAGGTTAAGAGAAGACAAATAAACAACTTCTGATATTAGATAAAGAATTCAGAATAAGTATGTAGAAACTTCTAGTTGACACAGACTGTGTCAAACCTAACAGACTGACTTTAAAGGCATTCTCATTGTGCTACAGAAAACTTGCATCTGGATCTGTGAAACTTCAGTTACTGAAATGTTAACAACTTTTATACCATTTAAAAAAAAAAAAAACCATCATGATCTCAAATCTCATAAACTGGGGAAATAAAGTAAACGGGGTCTGAACAATGAGCTGAGAGATTCTGCAAAGATCCAAGACACTGTGAATAGATCTCTACTGAGAATGAGAAGCAAAAGGCTGATGTCACCTCTTGAGGGACAAAATTCAAAGTGACTATTCAATATTTGATGTAATTGCTTAGAGTGCGCCTAATACGACATAGCATCACAGTGGCTCCTTTTTTCTGTCTGTCTAGTCCACTTAAGTGGTTTATCCAGATAACTAAAGCTTACATGATTAAGTCGTCAGCCTTTTGCTTAAATATGCCTAAAGTATATTAGTTCCTTGCCTACATTTTCAAGCAGAATTCACTGAACATAATTTAACTTATTTCTGATGCTTAGCTGTTGTCAAGGAGACATTTTGATGTGTGTGTGTCATGCACGCGTGCTCAGTCGCTAAGTCATGTCTGATTCTTTGCGACCCCATGGATTGAGCCTGCCAGCCTCCTCAATCCATGGAATTTCCCAGGCAAGAATACTGCAGTGGGTTTTCATTTCCTTCTCCAGAGGATCTTCCCTACCCAGGGATTGAATCTGCATCTCCTGCATTAGCAGGCAGCTTCTTTACCACTGAACCGCCAGGGAAGCCCACAGTTTGATGTAGCAATTAAGAATTGGATTTTTTCCAGCTTTATTAACATGTAATTGACAATTAAAACAGCATGATATTTAAAATATACACCATGGTGATATGATATACATATATGTGATATAAATACACATTGTGAAAGGATTCCACCATCTAATTAATTAACATATGCATGTTGTGGGGGTGGTTTTGGTGAGAACATCCAAGTTCTACTCTCTTAGAAAGCTTTGATTATATAATATAACTTAAATATAACAAAATATCATGTAATAAGTTATATATAGTAATACAAGATATACAATGTTAGATATATAATGTTACCAACTATATGTAATATGTTAAACCCCCCTCATTTTATAGCTGAAAAGTTTGTACCCATTTACCAATCTTTCTCTAGTTCCTCTGTTTCTGATAAACCCCAACCCCTGAGCTTCTGGCAACCACTTTCTACTCTCTTCCTAAGAGTTAGTCTTTTTTTTTCTTTTAAGAGTCCACATATGGGGATTTCCCTGGTGGTCAAGTGGCTAAGACTCCACACTTCCAATGCAGGGGGCTGGGGTTCAAACTCTGGTCAGGGAACTAGGTCCCAAAGGCCCCAGCTGAGAATTCACATGCCACAACCAAAACCTGGCAGCCAAATAAATAAATGAATTTTCTTTTTAAGTCCACATATGAGTGATATCATGCCGTATTTGTCTTTCTCTGTTTAGTTTCTTTTAGCATAATGCCCTCAAATTTCATCCATGTTGTCATAAATGACAGCATTTCTTTTTTTATGGCTATATAAATTCCACTGTATGTATATATACATATATGTGTGTATATATATATATATATCTTTCTCATCCATTCATCCACTGATATATCCTTAAGTTTCCATATCTTGACTACTGAGAAAATAAACATGAAGTAAGGTGGCTCAAGAAGTTGCCAGGATGACTCTATGGACGTGAGTTTGAGTGAACTCCAGTTGGTGATGGACAGGGAGGCCTGGCATGCTGCGATTCATGGGGTCGCAAAGAGACACAACTGAGCAACTGAACTGAACTGAACTGAAAGGATACTTTGCAACAAGTAACAAAACAAAAGTTTTCACTAAAAATAATGTCTCCAATTATAGAAGGTTCCTGATGGTTTATTGATTCACAGGAAATTCAGTCAGAGGCTGGAGATACCACAAGCAGATCCCTCAGAGGGAGTGAGGAAGGACTCATCCTTGATGCTTACGATTCTGTGACCAAAATATGATCTAGATGCCACCAGGCAGAGAAGCTCAGATTGCTAATACATTTCCTGCCCAGGCCTGAATGAGCTCAGAAATTGAATGAAACTGGGGGAGACCATCAAATCTATCTAGTCAACTCCCAGGAAGGCACAGGTGAACATAATACTTCTTCCCATGGCCTAGCGTCTTGAAAACTGTGGCCCTGCTGATAAAAGGTGGTATCTCCCTGAAAAGGAAATCAATTAGTACATGCAAACAGGGTCTATGCCCTTCTCAGCCCACTGGAGTTGGCATTTCTCCACTACATAAAGAAGAGAACAGGAGCATAGCATTCACCTCTCTCTTCCACTAAACAAAGCCCAGACATGTAGCTTAGCTTCAAGTGCCTTCAAGACTAGAACCCTCTGGGACTTCCCTGGTGGTCCAGCAGTTAAGACACCATCCTTCTACTGCAGAGGGCACAGGTTCCATCCCTGGTCCTGAGGACTAAGATCCCACATGCCCTATGGCTTGGCCAAAAGAAAAAAATAAAATAAGGGAGAACGAAAGTTTAAAAAAGAAAAGGACTGGAGCCTCGTCACTGCAGGCACCCTCCTCACCATCACAGCACTTTCCACTGCCTCTAATTCACGTTAATCCATCTCAACTCCAATGTGAGTCAGGAACTCTTGAATCACAGAGCTTTTCACCATACTTTCAGTCTGGCAATCACCCTGCCTCTGTGGATAATTCTACTTTTTGAATTCTTCAAACGTCATCTGTGCAGTCTTTTGCAGAAACCCACACCTCATTTGGTCCTCACTACTGGCAAATATCAAACCCTGAAGATGTGTTGGCAACTCTCGCTGGATTTCTGGCTCCATGCAAAACCGCTCATTTCCGTAGTGCTCGGATATCGTCCCCAGGTGCCAATCACATTATCTTGATGAAACCCGTCATAGATTCTAAGTCTAGTGGGGGAAATGGCCAAGAACTAAGGCAGTCCAATGTTTGTTTAGCCCATTCTAAGGTATCATCTACCTGCTATTTCCTCCTATCCTGGGTCTTCCCTGGTGGCTCAGTGGTAAAGAATCTGCCTGCCAATGCAGGAGATGTGCATTCAACCCCTGAGATAGGAAGATTCCCTGGAGAAGGAAACAGAAACCCACTCCAGTGTTCTTGCCTGGGAAATCCCACAGACAGAGAAGCCTGGCGGGCTACAGTCCACAGAGTCACCAAAGAGTCAGCATGACTTATTGGCTAAAAAACAACAAAGGTATTACTGCCAGCTATTCCTCCTATCCCAGGTCTTGGTTTATTTTTAAAAGAAGCCTCTTGTCCTCCGACCTTTTTTATTAATAGCTGAGAATGTCACCCATAAAACTTTTTCCCCACCCCTGCTTTGACCAAGTAATGCATCCTCCCAATCCTCCAGTGGCATTCAATATCATATCAAATTCAAATAAATCACAGTTGACTTTAAAGCCCTCCAGCAATTCATGTCTGCCTATATCAACTCCCACACTCCTCAGCTGCTCTTGTCACATAAACCATCTCACAGCCTCTTTCCTCTACTACTTGCAATTCTTTCCCTTCTCCCTTGCTCTCTCACCCACCTGAATCAACATCCCATCACCAACTATTGAATTACTTATTTTAGAGGAAGCAGAAAAGGTTGAATAAGGTATCTTGGTTCATAGCCTCATCCTGCTAATTCCTAACTACGTGACTTTGTCAAACTGCAATAATAGTGATGAGAACAACACAAGCCTTTAACCAACACTTTTAGGTGTTCATCCAGTTAACCCTATGAGGGAAAGGCTAGCATTATCCAGATTTTGAGGATGCAGAAAATCACCCAATTTTACTAAATACACATTTTCTTATGTGTAAACTAGAAATACTAACATTTACTTCTCATAGATAAAAGTAAAACATGACATGAACAGCACACACATTTATGTCAATTTCCTTTCCTATCACCAAACCCATCTTATTCACCATCTCTGCTCTCTATAAAAGAAATAATAGAGCTCTTCTCCAGCAAGATTGTCCCTTTCTTATCTTCACAAGGCATAGTAGCTAAATACCAGAAAACAAATGGTATAATCTGCTGTGAACCAGAAAAGTAATGGCCTTCAACACAGCACATTGATCCATGATCAATGGTTGGAAACAGAAATTGGACTTTACCTTTAGGAAGGACAGGTAATTCCTACTAAATGTGAATTGAGGCTTTTTACCCTCTGCTTCTCTCTCTGGAGAGAAAACTTCTTTCCCACCTGTTTTGCTGAAATTCCTTCCTCAGAGGACAAAGATTTCATTCCACAAAGCCAGGCTTAAAATGCAAATACCATTGCATGAGCTAATACTTTGATGTGCTTCCAAGTTACTGGTTTCATATCTCTTCTTGCCAACAGGACTTGGCAGAGATGATGAGAATCAGAAAGGGAAAGAGGGCACCAAAATGAATGCGTCCACTTAGCTATTTGACCCAGAATAACAACATTTGTCACCATGCCTAGTATCGGAAAAGACTATGGCAATAATCAAGCTAAAAGATACGAGTTTTTATGTGACTTCAGAGCAAACAGAAGATTGATAAACTATGATTACAAGCTATCTGTAGCCAACCAAGAAGACAACTCAGTTTATAAGGTGGCACATCTGTGCTTCTCCTCTACATCCTTGACATTAAATGATTATTAATTTTCTTATATTGACAGTCCTCTAAAGTCATTGCAATTGCCAATATTTCACATGCTTCAACGTAGGGCTGGAATTTACCTTCCTTAAGTAAATAGCATCTTCTTGTAAAGATTATTATTTTCCTCTAGCTAGAGACACAGAATAATCACTTCCTAATGTCCAAAATCACTGTTCTGAAGTAAACAAGGTGGAGGAACATTTGATGTTGTGGGAGACAGCCTCTACGATGACCCCAGTGATCCCCATCTTCTGGTTTAACAGCCTTGCATAATCCTCTCCCCTTAAGGGCAAATTGAAATTACTGACATGCTTCTAATTAATGTAGAAAAGCAATGGGATGTCCCTCGTGAGATCAGGTTATAGGAAAACTGGCTGCTGTCCTGGATGTTCATTTCCCTTCATTCACTCACTCGCCTTGAGGAATTCGGCTGTCATGTTTTGAGCTTCCCTATGAAGTCCACCATTTCTGTCCTTTATCGAGCCCATCTTTGCGTGAAATGTTCCTTTGGTATCTCTGATTTTCTTGAAGAGATCCCTAGTCTTTCCCATTCTGTTGTTTTCCTCTATTTCTTTGCATTGATCGCTGAAGAAGGCTTTCTTATCTCTTCTTGCTATTCTTTGGAACTCTGCATTCAGATGTTTATAGCTTTCCTTTTCTCCTTTGCTTTTCACTTCTCTTCTTTTCACAGCTATTTGTAAGGCCTCCCCAGACAGCCATTTTGCTTTTTTGCATTTCTTTTCCATGGGGATGGTCTTGATCCCTGTCTCCTGTACAATGTCACGAACCTCATCCCATAGTTCATCAGGCACTCTATCTATCAGATCTAGGCTCTTAAATCTATTTCTCACTTCCACTGTATAATCATAAGGGATTTGATTTATGTCATACCTGAATGGTCTAGTGGTTTTCCCTACTTTCTTCAATTTAAGTCTGAATTTGGCAATAAGGAGTTCATGGTCTGAGCCACAGTCAGCTCCTGGTCTTGTTTTTGCTGACTGTAAAGAGATGGGAATACCAGACCACCTGATCTGCCTCTTGAGAAATTTGTATGCAGGTCAGGAAGCAACAGTTAGAACTTGACATGGAACAACAGACTGGTTCCAAAGAGGAAAAGGAGTATGTCAAGGCTGTATATTGTCACCCTGCTTATTTAACTTATACACAGAGCACATCATGAGAAACACTGGACTGGAAGAAACACAAGCTGGAATCAAGATTGCCGGGAGAAATCTCAATAACCTCAGATATGCAGATGACACCACCCTTATGGCAGAAACTGAAGAGGAACTAAAAAGCCTCTTGATGAAGGTGAAAGTGGAGAGCGAAAAAGTTGGCTTAAAGTTCAACATTCAGAAAACGAAGATCATGGCATCCGGTCCCATCACTTCATGGGAAATAGATGGGGAAACAGTGTCAGACTTTATTTTTTTGGGCTCCAAAATCACTGCAGATGGTGACTACAGCCATGAAATTAAAAGACACTTACTCCTTGGAAGGAAAATTATGACCAACCTAGATAGCATATTCAAAAGCCGAGACATTACTTTGCCAACAAAGGTTTGTCTAGTCAAGGCTATGGTTTTTCCTGTGGTCATGTATGGATGTGAGAGTTGGACTGTGAAGAAGGCTGAGCACCGAAGAATTGATACTTTTGAACTGTGGTGTTGGAGAAGATTCTTGAGAGTCCCTTGGACTGCAAGGAGATCCAACCAGTCCATTCTGAAGGAGATCAGCCCTGGGATTTCTTTGGAAGGAATGATGCTAAGGCTGAAACTCCAGTACTTTGGCCACCTCATGTGAAGAGTTGACTCATTGTTAAAGACTGTGATGCTGGGAGGGATTGGGGGCAGGAGGAGAAGGGGATGACAGAGGATGAGATGGCTGGATGGCATCACTGACTCGATGGACGTGAGTCTGAGTGAACTCCAGGAGTTGATGTTGGACAGGGAGGCCTGGCGTGCTGCGATTCATGGGGTCACAAAGAGTCAGACACGACTGAGCAACTGATCTGATCTGATCTGATGAAGTCCACAAAATGAAGAACTGAGGGAAGAGTCTTCTAGTCAACAGCCAGCAGGAAACTGAAGCTCTCACTCCAACAGGCTGCAAAGTAGGAACTCCTTCCTACAGTCACTTAAGAAGTTCTGGACATGAGCCCTCCCTTAGTCAACTTTCAGATGAGACTGCGGCAGCATGGCTACAACCACACAATCTTGAACCAGAGACACTCAGATAAGCCTCATCTAGATTCCTGACCCACCCTGGTGGTGGTGATTTAGTTGCTAAGTCATGTCTGACTCTTGAGACCCTCTGTACTGTAGCCCATCAGGCTCCTCTGTACTTGGGATTCTCCAGCCAAGAACACTGGAATAGGTTGCATTTCCACCTCTAGAGGATCTTCCCGACCACCTTAACTGTGAAATAATCAGTGTTTTCTCTTTCAGAAATCGAATTCACGTCTCCTGCATCTCCTACATTGGCAAGCAGATTCTTTAGCACTGAGTCACCTGGGAAGTCCCTTGTATCTCAACAGGAAACAGCTCATTGATTGGCCAGTTTGCCAACAGTCCTGATTTCTCAAGTAGATTTCATGGGGCAAGAGCTCTCCTTGGGGTTAACTTGCTCTTCACCTAGGTTAATTTAAATAGCAGTTGAAAATTTAGCTTGAAAGGATAATTACAACATTTCACCTTCTTTTATCTCAGGTTATGTAAATGAGGCTTTCGTCTTCTCACAGTTCATATTATATTAATACAGGGAATAAAAAGGTCTCACTATATTGTGTGCTGTCAATCACTTTAGAAGAATATTCTCCAATAATCATAGTGGGTACAAATTGGACAAATTTCCATCATCATGAGCTGTGTCTATTATCAACAAGGAAATACATAAACTTATAGCTTGGCAGAGTTCTCACCTGAGCAGTGAAAGGTGTCAATTTTATCAGATTGCAAAGTTGGAGGGGCTCTTTTGACATTTATCAAGTATTAAGAACATTTACTGTATAGCTAGGAATAGCCCTGAAGAAGCAAATTCAACTTCTACCCCCTTTTAAACTATGATTTTCATATCCTGCTGAAGGCGGTGAAAGCACTAACCCTGAGTGACGGACCCTGGACCATAGCTTTATCCTCTGCTTTGCACCACAGCTCTTCTGGGAGATGCTGTCATTCACAGTATTGAACAGTGAAATGTGATGGTTAGACAAATGCAGCATCGTCGAGTTTAATAAACATCAGGAGGAAGCTGGCAGATAAGTTTTAACCCCAGGGCATTTTTAGAAAATCAAAATACTGTTCTCTGTCCTCCTAGTGTTAACACAATACCATGTGTTTAAACTAGAGTTTAGAAGAAAAAAAAACTAAAGTTTTTCTATTATACCTAAGGCCAGGCTCAAGGTCTTATTCCTCCAGGAAACCTTCCATGATTATCTCAACTCTAAATAATTACTCCTTCAAGTGTGGGACCAGAGGACATTACTCATTCCATTGAAAGGCAGTATACAAAAGTGGTTAAGGGAGTAAGTTCCATGAGTAGACCACTTGGATTCAAATTCCAATGAGCAGGGGCTCACTAGCTATGGAGGTTGGAGCGAACAACTTAACCTCCATAAGTTGGTTTCATCAATAAAATGGGGAGAGTATCTGTGCCCTAGATTGCCTTAGATAATCATGCAGAGAGACCGCAGCTGCATGGGCCCTCTAAAAACATTTGCTCTTGAGCAATTACTGCATGCCAGACAGAAACATTGATGTGTTATATCTCCGTACCTCTACTGTATTGTAAAACCCCTTGTGGATGGACCTAGGGTCTGTCATACAGAGTTAAGTAAGTCAGAAAGAGAAAAACAAATGTCATATATTAATGAATGTATGTGGAATCTAGAAAAATGGTGCAGATGAACCTATTTCTGAGGCAGAAATAGAGACACAGACATAGAAAATGGACATGTGGACACAGGGGGGGAAAGGAAGGATGGGACAAATTGGGAGATTAGGGTTGACATATACTCACTATGATGTATAAAATAGACAGCTAGCAGGAAGCTGCTGTATAGCACAAGGAGTTTCAGTTCGGTGCTCTATGATGACCCAGAAAGGTGGGAGAAGGAGGCATATCCAAGAAGGAGGGAATACGTGTATCCATATGACTGATTCACTTCATCATAGACCAGAAACTAACATAGCATTGTAAAGCAACTATATTTAAATTGAAAAAAAAAAAAACCCTGAGTTAAATCTTATTACCTCCATTTTACAAATGGGAAAGTAAGGCTCATAGCACTTAAGTAACCAATTCCCACATACACAGTTGTAGAGGCAATATACACAGTCGTAGAGGTAATATATGAAACATGGCATCTGGGGTCCAAAGTCCACTACTACAAAATATCACAGCTCTTGTACTTGTGAAAAGTACTATCTTCAGTTTTCAATAATTTATTACACCTGAATACATACATATCTATCTCCCTTACTGTACTGTTGAGTTACCCTGGGGCAAGCACTGTTTCTCGTTCTTCTTGGGATCCCCAATGCCTAGCATAAAACACTTAGCCCGTAATAGATGCTCATTACATTTTCTTGAAATAAAATAAGTTGGCAAAGTTGCAGCTGCCCTATAGGAACTGTAACCCTTCTTTAAAGAAAAAGTTTTACCAAAAAGGAAAGGCCACAAATTTCCCCTCAGCAAAGAAAATTGTTGAAAAATGAATAAACACACTTGTGGGCCCTGAGCTGTCAAAACCAAAATAGGACTTAGATTCTGCCAGATGCATCTCCCCTCAAGCCCATCAATCAGCGTATACATATTGATTATCTTCTGGGTGCTAAAATAACCTCATGATATCAGTGACTTACAAACAGCCAGATCAACCTTATTTCTGACACACAAAGGAAGAGTACAGGTGACTATCGAACCCTAAAGGACCTTGGAAAACCTCTATTTCCAGTTATCCATAAAAGTTTATAGTTCCACAACAAGCTGCTTGTCACATGTTAGTCCCTTCAGTAAATGAAGTTGCTATTTTCAGGTCCTACTGAGGAAACGTGGTCCGTGGATGCTGTTCCTCTCTAAATGATATTTGTCAAAAATGGAGTTAACCCTTAAAATGTGAAGTAATGAGAAGAGTAATTTTGTCCTATTTTTCTGTGATAGTTGAGATGAATTCTTAAAGTTTTAAAGATATTGACAAGAAAGAAAAACAATATTTGTCAGAGAAGTAAAGAATCAGTGATAGGGATGATCAGATTTTCAAACACAAAAGAATTACATTGAACCCCTACCTCACATCACAGCCTTTTATCCCAACCTATTCAAGTAACATTTAAAGAGAGGAGCTTTTGCTTATTATTTTATAAACTAAGTCCTAAAGCTAGGCTTGAATATATTATCATTTAACTCTCATCATAATTGAGGTATTCTATGTTTATAACAGTTAATTGATGTGTCACTTTCTCAATAAAAAATTTAATCGCATAAAATGACATACCCTTTCTTCTTTCTATAACTCTCACCATAAAGAACTTCGTTGTGCCCCAAAGCACACTGGCCCCAGCCAATCACAGGGTGGCTGCTGCCTGAATGCAGGTAACCTTTACAGAAATGACTCTGCAATTTCAGAGCCTTTTTAGTCATCAATATTTCAGAGAACTAGATTTGGGTTCAATCACTAGTCAGGGAGCTAAGAAGATCCCACAAGCCACACAGGCACCTGAAAAAAAAAAAAAAAAAAACACATACACACACACACACACACAAAAATCACTCCAGGAAAGATTTCTAGATCTCCAGAAACTTACCTCAAACCTGAAGTGGCTTTCAAAAATAGAAGACTTGTTTTGAGTTCTATGGGCTTCCCTGGTGGCTCAGACTGTAAAGAATCTGCCTGCAACAGAGGAGACCTGGGTTTGATCCCTCAGTTGGGAAGATTCCTGGAGAAGGGAAGGGCTACCCACTCCAGTATTCTTTCCTGGAGAATTCCATGAACAGAAGAGCCTAGTGGGTTACAGTCCATGGGGTCACAGAGAGTCAGACACAACTGAGTTTTATGGAGGTTTGGGCTTTCAAAATGCCAATCCCTTTGTTTCTATCATTTTCCTTTCAAACGTTAAGGGTTTCATCAGGCCAACATCCATATCCTGCCATGCTTGTAACCTAGACAGGTTCACAGCAAACCACATGAGGAAGATGGGTTCTCCATAACATGATTTTGGTGTAATTCACAAGAATAAGATATAAACCAAATTAAATCACAGCAAGAGAAAATAAAGATATAGCAGGAAGATAAGACCAGGGGAAAGAACTAAATAAAGCCATGAAAGTGATAAGATCTTAGAGAAAATAATACTGAGCCAAAAATGGAGTTGTGAGGTTCTGGTGGCCAAGAATTTACCTTTTTAGATAAACTAATATGATTATAAAATCCAGGTTTTTTGAGAAAAGAAAAAAGATATACGATTTCCTTCCAAGAAGCAAAGCTTTTTCCTGAAACTTTAGTACATACCAGTGCTGTCCAACAGAAATATAATGTCACATATGCAATTTTAAATTTTCTAATAAATACATTTAAAATGTAAATAAAATGACATTAATTTTTATAAAATCTTAATATATTCAAAGTATTATCATTTCAGTATATAATCAATAGACAAACTAACCATGTGGTTTTTTTTTTTGCATACGAAGTCTTTAAAATATAATGTACATTTTACACTCATAGCACTTCTCAGAGGCACTGAATTTTCATTGGAAATACCTGATCTATTATATTGGTGCAAAAGTCATTGTGGTTTCACACCGTGAATTTCATTATGACTAGGCTCAAACACATCTTTATTAATCAAAATAGGAACCATTATAATCTACATATTTTTGCCAAAGAAAAATAAGTTTGCTTATTCCTGTAGCATAAAAATTCATACTTCAGGATTCAACAAACTCTTGGAAAGAATGTTCTGCCTCCTGCTCACTGTGGAAGCGTTTTCCCTGCAAAAAGGTGTTAAGATGTTGAAGTGGTAGTCAGTTAGCCAGAGGTCAGGTGAATAAGGCAGATTAAGCAAAACGTCATAGCCCTATTCATTCAACTTTTGAAGCGGTTGTGCAACACGCCGTTGGGCGTTGTAGTGGAGAAGAACTGCGCCCTTTCAGTTGCCGTTTTCAGTGCATCTCACTGATTTGCTGAGGATACTTCTCAGATGTAATGCTTTCACCGGGATTCAGAGAGCTGTAGTGGATCAGACCGGCAGCAGACCACCAAAGAGTGACTATGACCCTCTTATTGTGCATATTTGGATTTGAGAAGTGCTTTGGAGCTTCTTTTTGGTCCAACCACTGAGCTGGTCATCAGCAGTTGTCCTATAAAATCCACTTTTTGTCACACGTCACAATCCAATAGAGAAATGATTCATTGTTGTTGCATAGAAAAAGAGACAACATTTCAGACTTTTTTTTTTTTTTGGTCAGCTCATGAGACACCCACTTATTGAGCTTTTTCACATTTCAATTTACTTTACATGCTGAATGACCAAGGATGGTCTATGTTGAGTTCTTTGGCAACTTCTCATGTAGCTGTAAGAGGATCAGCTTCCATGATTGCTCTCAGTTGGTCGTCATCAACTTCTGATGGCTGGCCACTATGTTGCTTATCTTCAAATCACTCATCTCCTTTGCAAAACTTCTGGAACCACGACGGCACTGTATGTTCATTAGCAGTTCCTGGGCCAAATTCGTTGTTGATGTTGAGAGTTGTCTACGCTGCTTTATGACTCATTTTGAACTTGAATAAGAAAATCACTCAAATTTGCTTTTTGTCTAACATCATTTCCTAGTTTAAAATAAATATTAAATGGATAGCAAATAATAAGTCATTAGCAAAAAAACATAAAGTGAGAAATGAGTATTAAAATGATCTATAAAATAACCACATTTATTAAGAATGTATTCTGATATTAAACAGCAAATTTCAACAATGCAAAAACAGCAATTATATTTGTACCAACCTAATACATCTTGATTTCACAAACTGTACAGAGGGTTCCCTGGTGGCTCAGACAGTAAAGAATATGCCTGCAATGCAAGAGACCAGTGATCAATCCTTGGGTTGGGAAGATCCCCTGGAGGAGGGCATGGCAACCCACTCCATAGACAAAGGGGCCTGGAGAAGCCCCATGGACAAAGGAGCCTGGGCTACAGTTCATGGGGTCTCAAAGAGTCAGGCACAACTGAGCAACTAAGCACAGCACAGTAGAAAAAGTAGATTCACATAACCAAATTATTCCAACATACTTAAAGCTTTTCCAATTGCTGAATATTCATTTTCAAATTTAAGTTAATTAAAAATTAAATAAAATTTATTTTCTTAGTTGCATTAGCCATATTTCACATGTGGACAGCACAGTTCTAAATGAAAGAGTTGTCTAGGTCTACCTAGAGGATACAGAGTAACACAGAGTACAATGTCTTCAGCAATCCCCCTGCAAAACTTTGATTACATCTGTCAGTGTAAGCTGGGGGCACAAAATCCAACTCGGTGTCAAGCAGAAAGTCAAGGCTTTGAGGTCCACTCACCCCAAACTCTGATGATTTGGAACAAAAGAACCTCTCAGATGCCCTCCACTCTATTCTGTCTACATTACCTCCCTTGACTGAATTTTTGATTCACAGACTAAAGAAGATAATGTTCATATGCAAGAGTCTAAAGTTCTAATAAGGTTTTTTTTTTTTTTTAAGTATGTATTTTTACTTATTTTAATTTTAATTTTTGGCCACTCCCATAGCTTGCAGGCCCTTAGTTCCCTGACCAGAGATTGAACTCAGAGCCATGGCAGTGAAAGCATCAAGTCCTATCCATTAGACCACCAGAGAAGTCCCAAGTAATGTTTTTCTTGATTAAGAATAATCCATGTTTTTTTTAATAAATGAATACAATTTTTTAGAAAAGAATAATCCATATGTTTTGAAAGTATGATAGTAGGAAATTGATAAGTACATCCAAGAACAAAGTATACAAAGTTCTTTTGAGAATTAAAAAAATTACTTTTAAAAGCTCATGAGCCAAATAGAAATACATAATTCTAATACTATTTAAATACTGTTTAAACAAAAAATAATATAGAAAGCATCCTTGTTTATTTTTATCAAACCACCAGAACCCTGGGGCTTCCCTGATAGCTCAGTTGGTAAAGAATCCACCTGCAATGCAGGAAACCCTGGTTTGATTTCTGGGTCTGGAAGATCTGCTGTAGAAGGGATAAGCTACCCACTCCAGTACTCTTGGGCTTCCCTTGTGACTCAGGTAATAAAGAATCCGCCTGCAATGTGGGAGACCTGGTTTCAACCCCTGGGTTGGGAAGATCCCCTGGAGAAGAAGCTCTATACAGTCAGCAAAAACAAGACCGGGAGCTGACTGTGGCTCAGATCATGAACTCCTTATTGCCAAATTAAGACTTAAATTGAAGAAAGTGGGGAAAACCACTAGATCATTCAGGTATGACCTAAATCAAATCCCTTATGATTATACAGTGGAAGTGAGAAATAGATTTAAGCGACTAGATCTGATAGACAGAGTGTCTGATGAACTATGGATTGAGGTTTGTGACATTGTACAGGAGACAGGGATCAAGACCATCCCCATGGAAAAGAAATGCAAAAAAAGCAAAATGGCTGCCTGGGGAGGCCTTACAAATAGCTGGGGAAAGAAGAGAAGCAAAAAGCAAAGGAGAAAAGGAAAGATATAAGCATGTGAATGCAGATTTCCAAAGAATAGCAAGAAGAGATAAGAAAGCCTTCTTCAGAGATCAATGCAAAGAAATAGAGGAAAACAACAGAATGGGAAAGACTAGAGATCTCTTCAAGAAAATTAGAGATACTAAGGGAACACTTCATGCAAAGATGGGCTCAATAAAGGACAGAAATGGTATGGACCTAACAGAAGCAGAAGATATTAAGAAGAGGTGGCAAGAATACACAGAAGAACTGTACAAAAAAAGAGCTTCACAACCCAGATAATCATGATGGTGTGATCACTGACCTAGAGCCAGACATTCTGGTATGTAAAGTCAAATGGGCCTTAGAAAGCATCACTATGAACAAAGCTAGTGGAAGTGATGAAATTCCAGTTGAGTTATTCCAAATCCTGAAAGATGATGCTGTGAAAGTGCTGCACTCAATATGCCAGCAAATTTGGAAAACTCAGCAGTGGCCACAGGACTGGAAAAGGTCAGTTTTCATTCCAGTCCCAAAGAAAGGCAATGCCAAAGAATGCTCAAACTACCACACAATTGCACTCATCTCACACGCTAGGAAAGTAATGCTCAAAATTCTCCAAGCCAGGCTTCAGCAATATGTGAACCATGAACTTCCTGATGTTCAAGCTGGTTTTAGAAAAGGCAGAGGAACCAGAGATCAAATTGCCAACATCCACTGGATCATGGAAAAAGCAAGAGTTCCAGAAAAACATCTATTTCTGCTTTATTGACTATGCCAAAGCCTTTGACTGTGTGGATGACAATAAAGTGTGGAAAATTTGGAAAGAGATGGGAATACCAGACCACCTGATCTGCCTCTTGAGAAACCTATATGCAGGTCAGGAAGCAAGAGTTAGAACCGGACATGGAACAACAGACTGGTTCCAAATAGGAAAAGGAGTACGTCAGGGCTGTATATTGTCACCCTGCTTATTTAACTTCTATGCAGAGTACATCATGAGAAACGCTGGGCTGGAAGAAGCACAAGCTGGAATCAAGATTGCCGGGAGAAATATCAATCACCTCAGATATGCAGATGACATCACCCTTATGGCAGAAAGTGAAGAGGAACTAAAAAGCCTCTTGATGAAAGTGAAAGAGGAGAGTGAAAAAGTTGGCTTAAAGCTCAACATTCAGAAAACTAAGATCATGGCATCTGGTCCCATTACTTCATGGGAAGTAGATGGGGAAATAGTGGAAACAGTGACTGACTTTATATTTTGGGGCTCCAAAATCACTGCAGATGGTGATTGCAGCCATGAAATTAAAAGATACTTACTCCTTGGAAGATAAGTTATGACCAACCTAGATAGTATATTGAAAAGCAGAGATATTACCTTGCCAACAAAGGTCCGTCTAGTCAAGGCTATGGTTTTTCCAGTAGTCATGTTTGGATGTGAGAGTTGGACTGTGAAGAAAGCTGAGGGCCGAAGAATTGATGCTTTTGAACTGTGGTGTTGGAGAAGACTCTTGAGAGTCCCTTGGACTGCAAGGAGATCCAACCAGTCCATTCTAAAGGACATGAGTCCTGGGTGTTCATTGGAAGAACTGATGCTAAAGCTGAAACTCCAGTACTTTGGCCACCTCATGCGAAGAGTTGACTCACTGGAAAGGGTCCTGATGCTGAGAGGGATTGGGGGCAGGAGGAGGAGGGGACGACAGAGGATGAGATGGCTGGATGGCATCACTGACTCGATGGACGTGAGTCTGAGTGAACTCCGGGAGTTGGTGATGGACAGGGAGGCCTGCCGCACTGTGATTCATGGGGTCGCAAAGAGTCAGACACAACTAAGTGACTGAACTGAACTGAACCCACTCTAGCATTCTGGTCTAGAGAATTCCACAGACTGTATAGTCCTTGGGGTCACAAAGAGTCAGACACAACTGAGTGACTTTCACTCGGTCACTCACTCACCATAACCTTTATAACAAATCCTTAAAAAATATTTCTTAAATTTAAAAAATTACACATACTGAATTAAATTTATAGTGCCAATTTCTTTCAAGAATAGGTCCAAGAATTCACTAATGAAATTTGAAAATCATTTATACTGGTTTACTCTTCTCAGTATCCTCATCTCTCTAATTCAGTTGTGGAAATAGATAAATTCAAGTATATTTGAATTGTCAAGGATTAACAGTGGAGAAATTACCAAAACATAAGCAGTACTCTTGCCTGGAAAATCCCATGATGGAGGAGCCTGGTGGGCTGCAGTCTATGCAGTCGCTAAGAGTCAAACACAACTGAGCGACTTCACTTTCACACATTGGAGAAGGCGATGGCAACCCACTCCAGTGTTCTTGCCTGGAGAATCCCAGGAATGGGGGAGCCTGGTGGGCTGCCGTCTATGGGGTCGCACAGAGTCGGACATGACTGAAGCGACTTAGCAGCAGCAGCAGCAAGCATTAAAAAAAAAGGAGCCTTAATCAGAATTTTCTAAGAGAAAACATAAAATTTCCCCCATATTTTTCATTTGCCATAAGTTTTTAAATGCCTGTCCTGTGTAAAAATTAGTTTTGCGAGAAACTTTCAGTTTAAATCAACACATCCATCTCTTGAAAAGAATCCCATTGGAAAAGGGTACTCAGGTTCCATATTGACTCTAGCAGGTCTCCTCCTCTGGCAGCCAGAGATGATTATCTACACCACAGGGTGCACAGAATAAATAAAGATTAAATGATTATCAAAATGTGACCAACATCTGAGCAAACAGCATGCACCTTGGCAGGAGGGATACCAGCATTAAGGCAAATCACATCCAACTGTGGAAATAAACTTGTCAGATACAGGCTGCATCCCAAGCTACAGACCTTCTCCGGGGCTGCCAGGCTCCAGAGGACGATTCCAAAATGGTTCAGCAGCACCGGGCCACCTCCCACGGCCGCCTTTGGCTTCCCTCCACAGCTGCCTCTGCTCCCTGTCAGTCAGTTTCACTGCTGCATGTGTCATAGACAGCCTAACGTTTGAACTCACAAGTCCTAATTGGAAGGGACTGGGAATAGCAAACGGCAGTATTTGTATAACTCAAGTGTGAGGTCTAGGGAAGAAAGAATCTTTGATCTGTTGGGCTCCACAGCCAGGAAGGATGAGAGCTATTGGGGCAGGCAACCCTGAAAGGAATGAGATCTCTCAAGGGGAGTTCGAGGGGCAGGTTTACTGAGTGCCAAGGATTGTGTGAAGAGCATTGTCTCATCTAATCCATGTCCCTATATGTGATGTTTTGTGAAAGTTGTGCCCAATTCTTTGCGATCCCATACTGGAGTGGGTAGCCTTTCCCTTCTCCAGAGGATCTTCCCAAACCAGGAATCAAACCAGGGTCTCCTGCATTGCAAGGGGATTCGCTTGCAGTGCAGGAGACAAAGGAGACCCAGGTTGCATCTCTGGGTGGGGAAGAGGGGAGGAAACGGCAACCCTCTCCAGTATTCTCGTTTGGAAAATTCCACGGGCAGAGGAGCCTGGTGGGCTACAGTCCATGGGGTCGCAAAGAGTGGGACACAGCTGAGCACAGCACAGCAGCATGGCCCTATGGAGTAGGTTCTATTATTATCCACATTTCAAATAAAGAGACTAAGATACAGAGAAAGTAGGAAACTTTCCCAAGGTCACACAGCTAGGAAATGGCAGAGCTGAAACGTTAACCCCAGGTGGTGACTCTAGAAACTTCCCTCTTTAATAGCAATGCCACACTGCCACCCCATGGCCTGCTGGGAAAATCCACTTGCCAAGGGAATCCAGTTAAGTGAGAGTTTTAGCAGATGTTAACCTCAGGGATGGCAGAGCTCCAATAAGAAAGGACTGATGGTGGGTAGGGACTCCTTTTAAAAACAAAACAAAACAAAAACACTTGACAATTGTTTGAATTACAGATAATAAAGAAAAAGTAAACTGTGAACACTATAAGAGAAATAACTTTAAAAATTGGGAAAGAGGGAATATGAGAATACTAATCTTTTATGGCAGAAACTCAAACTCAAAATGTAATTTTTTTAAAAAATGATAGTGATTCCAACTTGTCAATATTTTGCATAATCTTTTTAGTGGAATATTTTAGGAAATAATGTCTCTTACAGTAAAAAAATAAATCCATTTAAAATTTCACCTTTTATCTTCATTTTTCTCTTCTGTTCAGTCAAATGAAATTAAACTTAAAACACTCTTAAAAGAGCACTGATAGTCCTATCCTATTTTAATATAAATATGTATAGATGACTCATTGGAAAAGACCCTGATCCTGGGAAAGATCGAAGGCAGAAGGAGAAGAGGGTGGCAGAGGATGGTTGGATGGTTGGATGGCATCACTGACTGAATGGACATGTGTGTGAGCACACTCAGAGAGAAAGTGAGGGTCAGGGAAGCCTGCAGTGCTTCTGTCCACGGGGTCAAAAACAGTCAAACTGAACAACAACAGCTAAACAACATCAGGGTGGATTCCCTGGCGGCTCAGCATGGCTCAAAGAATCTGCCTGCAAGGCTGGAGACCTGAGTTTGATCCCTGGGTTGCAAAGATCCCCTGGAAAAGGGAATGGCAACTCACTCCAGTAATCTTGCCTGGAGAATCCCATGGACAGAGGAGACTGGCGGGAAAGAGTTGGACACAGCTGAGCGACTGACACTTCCATTTTCACAACAGCAACAATATAGAACAGTATCTGAAATGAGGTGGATTCCTCATATGAACGGTGTTTATTTCTGGATGAGAGTATTTGGAAAGATTTTCTTATAATTAATATTGTTTCTTTTATTAATATTTCATTGATTCAATTGTTGTTTATTTATTGAGCAGGTACACTACACCAAGAATTGTTCCTGGCTCTGGGGGTACGGGTGTGAACAGAACAAGTCTGGTCCTTCTTCCGCTCCACAGGGAAGACAGATGTTAAACATGTAAGCACCTGCTCCCATGTCAGTACTTTAAAAAGAGATGATAGAGTGATGACAGGTCGAACTATTTTTAACAAGGTGATGAAAGAATCTCCCCATGGTAGGAACACTGAAATCAAGAATCAAAAAAAGTTCAAGAGGGAATCACTGTAAATACCTAAAGAAAAACACCGATGTAGAAAGAAAAGCAGATATAAATGTCGTGGGGCAGGATATAACAATGCAAAAAAGGATGTCCGTAAATCACAATGCTAAAGCTTTCCAATTTGAACCAAGTATTTGGTAAATCAGATGGCATGCTTAATTTCATGCTATGTAATACATGACTAATATTCAAGTTCAGTCTAGCTCTTATTTATTTTCATTTTCCTGTAGCCTCCCCCGATTTCCCCAGACTCACCGAGCAACCTCTTTACACTTGGATCCAAGTTCTTGTCCCCATGGAACCCTGAATTTAGCAGATAGCCTGCTTTGGTCTTTTCCCAGAGCAGTGATGGCCCAAGTGGAGTTGTTAAATGCTTCCTTAGCCAAACTAACAGCTACACTGAAATTTTATTGACATTAAACCCTTTCAAAGGTATCTGACAACCTGGCTAAAAGCAAATATACTGTGTGAATCTCCCTCATTAATGAGGCAATTAATCCTGAGAATTAGCCAGCTTCACGGAGGACCAAGTGAGTTGCTATAAAAATGGAATTCTGGCTTCTCCCAAAATGCCCAGTCAGGAAAGGCAGCCCCTCGCAGTTGAGGAAGCCTGGGAAGATTGACAGCTCAGCTTATTGATTTCGGATGTCAAGAACAACTCCCAGGGGGCTGGTATCAGCCAGTCAGAAGCAGAATTTGATGAGGCAGATGGGACCCTGAGGGAAAACATCGCAAGGCGGAGCAGCGAAATGCCCCTTCCCTGACCTTCTCAGGCACGATAAGAGATGGCCTGGTTCTCATTTTTACAGGATTCATTCCCACCAGGCTGCATGTGAAGAAGATGTCAGCCCAGAAGAGTCTTGCTCTTTGGAAAAAAAAATTAAGCTTCTTAAGTGCAAAGTTTTAAACTGCCACCAACTGGCGTGTGCTTCAGGGAAGCAGGTAGGGGCAAAACATCTCATGCCCAGACCCACTCTGTCTCCAGTTTGGATTGTGCTATATGTATTCAAGCGTGTGTGTGTGTGTGTGTGTGTGTGTGTGTGTGTATACACCCTCTCCAACCTGAGAACAGATTCTAGCAGCTTTTCTCAGGATATATCCTTGTAAGGGAGGCCCCTCACCTCGCACCCCATGACACCTGCCATCAGAGGCAGGTGGTGGGATTATTCTAAGCAAATGAAACAGCAGGTCGTTTCCCCTCTCCTAAACAAACAATTCTCAGACACATTCGGGTGGAGGAGTGCCTGGGAGCTGTCGGGGTTCTGCCATGCGAAATAATGATGTGCTTCATTCCAGCTTACAAGAGAGAAACCGCTTCCTCTGGCAGGACGCATAACTGCATGATGTGTATTTCAAGTGAAATCTCAACCAGAAACACATAGGCCCCTGAAATAAAATGTGAACTGTGAGGGTGTGGCTAGGAAAGCTTTTTGCATCAGAGCACCCTCTCAATGTGTCAAGTGTTCATTTACTTTCTCATCTCTTCACATTATTTGCATTTAAGCTTTGTTGTTGTTGTTGTTTAGTCACTGAGTTGTGTCCATTTTTTGGACCCCATGGACTGTAGCACACCGGGCTTCTCTGCCCACGGGATTTCCCAGGCGAGAATACTGGAGTAGCTTGCCATTTACTTTCCCAGGGATCTTCCCGACCGTAAGCCTTAGCAGATGCCAAAGTTTTCATGGAAAATTACCAGAAGACAATTTTAAGTCATCAGCATTCTAATCTCACTGTTAACTTTGTTGTTTCTATAAATTAACTAAAGTTTCCTTTGGTTGTTTGATTCTAGAAGTAGAACAGCTCTGTTCAAGGTGGTCAGCAGGAACATAGTGTAAGCTTCACACCACAGCTTTTGATTCTGTGAAATAGTTTTCATTTTCTTGATGCCACACACTTCTCCCTGCTCCCAGCGAGCCCACTGTCACTCCCAATAAAGTTTCAAATGAGTGAAGGAAGGGTCTTGCCTGGCAGTCCAGTAGTTAATTCACCTTCCAATTCAGGGGGTACCAGTTCAATCCCTGGTCAGAGAGCTAATATCCCACATGTCTCACTGCCAAAAAACCAAAACATAAAACATAAGCAATGGTGTGACAATAAAAACCTTTTTTAAAAGGAGTGAAGGAAATCATTGGGATGGCTATGAGGCTGCAGGGTACCCCGCATCCACTCTCTCAACCTGCCAAGTTAAATGAAGTGGAATCAAGGAGAGCACATGGCAGCCTAGCTAGATTACACAACCAGCCTCTTTTTGTCCCTTTGACCTAGTTGTGGGGCATGGAACATGCTTCCTCTGTGTTCCCCATTCCCCTTTCCAATCGCTGGAACCTGAATGTGACATCAAACCAGCTTCAAACATGAAGAAAATGGCAGCGCCCCAGACGACAGCAGACCAGCCCACCTGGACTGTTCACAACAGGACTGTTTCATAAGAGGAAAAAAAAAACTGCTTTACTCATTAAGCCACTGTATTTTCAAGTCTCTGTTATAGCAGCTTGTGTGGGCTCAGTCACTCAGTGAACCCCACGGATTATAGCCCATCAGTTTCCTCTGTCCATGGGATTCTCCCAGCAAAAACATTGCCAATAGCTTGCCATTTCATTCTCCAGGGGATCTTCCCAACCCAGGGGTTGAACCCATGACTCTTGTGTATCCTGCATTGGCAGGCAGATTCTTTACCACTGAGCCACCTGTTATAACAGATTCAGTTCAGTTCAGTTCAGTTCAGTCACTCAGTCATGTCTGACTCTGCAACCCCATGAATTGCAGGACGCCAGGCCTCCCTGTCCATCACCAACTCCCGGAGTTCACCCAAACTCATGTCCATTGAGTCGGTGATGCCATCCAGCCATCTCATCCTCTGTTGTCCCCTTCTCCTCCTGCCCCCAATCCCTCCCAGCATCACAGTCTTTTCCAGTGAGTCAACTCTTTGCATGAAGTGGCCAAAGTACTGGAGTTTCAGCTTTAGCATCATTCCTTCCAAAGAACACCCAGAACTGATCTCCTTTAGAATGGACTGGTTGGATCTCTTTGCAGTCCAAGGGACTCTCAAGAGTCTTCTCCAACACCACAGTTCAAAAGCATCAATTCTTCAGCGCGCAGCTTTCTTCACAGTCCAACTCTCACATCCATACATGACCACTGGAAAAACCATAGCCTTGACTAGACGGACCTTTGTTGGCAAAGTAATGTCCCTGCTTTTGAATATGCTATCTAGGTTGGTCATAATTTTCCTTCCAAGGAGTGTAGCAGATTAGTCTTACTCTAATCTATTATAGGAATTAATCACAAGACCTATGCTGTAAATGAGCTTCCCTGGTAGCTTAGCTAGCAAAGAATCCACCTGCAATGCAGGTGACCCTGATTCAATTCCTAGGTCAGGAAGATCCCATGCAGAAGGGAACAGCTACCCACTCCAGTATTTCTGATCTGGAGAATTCCATAGACTATATTGTCCATGGGGTTGCAAAGACTCAGACATGACTGAGCGACTTTAAAAAAAGAAAAAAATGCTGTAAATACACAAGACATGCAACCATTAAGGCTACTTGGCTCTTAACTCCTTGTTTAATATTTCTCTTGGTTTGTTAATTCCTCCTTTCACCTATTAAAATCCCTGTCCTTCCAGGTTAATCTCCAACATCACCTCCTCCAGGATGGGAACCAATCATACCAGCAATCTGTTCCATTATCTCACTTAAACGCCTCATACAGAGCCTGGCCTGTAGGAAGTACACGGTTGGTTTCCTTTCTGGTAGTTGTTTAACATCATCCAATGCAAGACGTCAAGTTCTTCTTGTGAATTTAGATATACATTTGAGAATTTTGGCTTGAATGATCACCTGGCTCATGTAGCCGTTAACTAAGATGAATAACAAAACTACAGAGAGAAAAAGAAGGTCGGCTGGAGTGGGAAATTTGGTCACCTAAGCAGTCCTCCAGGAAACTAGCCAGTTCTAGAAGAGAAATTGAAAGATGTTCTAAAAGAAAAAACAAAAAGGAAAAAAAAAATGTAAAGCCATGTTTCAAAAATAATAACCAAGACTAGTTGGGTCAAACAGCCCAGAACTGGAAAGGAGAGGGAAAGAGAGAGGCTACCAACCTCATTGGCCTTAATGTAATGAAGCAATTTGCAAACAATCATTATTGACTAAACAAAAGATTTAATTCCAAATACAATCACTTTCCCATGGCCTGAGATCCCCAGTTGATCACCTTTATCTCTATGTATTTGCTTTTTCATCTGAAAAATGGGAATAATTTCCATCTTAAAAAAATAAGAACAATGATATAACTAAACAGAATAATACACATGAGAGAAACATATAAAAAAGAAAGAGGCATATGTATGTGTGTTTTTATGCTTTACATTGCATTCAAAATGAGTGGGAATGTGGATAGTATCTCTAGAGATAGAGATAGGATGGTGCAGGCTGGGGAGTGGAATAAAAATAAGTTTAGAATGTTGAATAGGACGGTGTGAGGTGATGAAACAGGAACCTAGAAAAATAGAACAGTAGTGAAAGCAGGTATTTTTTATCAAGCACAGCCCTTACTTCTTTTATCCCCCACTGCTGTCCTCCCAGTTCTGCCACACACACACACACACACACACATACACACATGTGCACAACACCTGATGAGTGATGGGGCTTAGACAGGGAACCCACAAGAAGTAGAAGTCAAGCTGGCAAAGCACACACTTCAAACAGAAGTTGAACAGAGATGGTTTATGAGATCATACAGCTTAGCAGGTGCTATGGATCAAGAATAGATTTTCACAAATGGAGGATATAGACTTTGGAAAAATGAAGAATTGTTCACTGGACATAAAATTTCAGTTATGCTAGATGAATAAGTTCTAGAGATCTGCTCTACAACACTGTGCACTCAAAAAGTAAAGAGAGTAGATCTTGTCTTAAGTATTATTACCACAAAAAAAAAAAACAAAACTCAATGGGGAAAAAGGACACAGAAAGCTTGGGAGGTGTTAGATTTGTCTGTTACTTTGATTGCCGTAACGTGGTTGTCGTTGTTCAGTCGCTCAGTTCATGTCTCTATGACCCCATGAACTGCAGCACACCATGTTTCCCTGTCCTTCACTATCTCCCAGAGCTTGCTCAAACTCATGTCCATTGAGTCAATGGTGCCATCCAACCATCTCACCCTCTGTCGTCCCCTTCTCCTCCTGCCTTCAATCCTTCCCAGCATCAGGGTCTTTTCCAATGAGTCAGCTCTTTGCATCAGGTTGCCAAGGTATTGGAGCTTCATGGCCCCTATAATTACTTATAAATGCTTTCTCTGTCATAATTTCTTTTCTGCCTGTTCTCCCAGTAGCTTTTTTAAGCTTTCAGGTGTTTTATTAATAGCATGGGCATTTCCTTGGCCAAAGGTGGCTATTCTCTTATCCCCTTTGGTTCCTGGTTCCCTTTAAAATTCCTAAGAAAGAGAAATTATGTAGTTTAAGGTAACCGGCATATAAGTAGTTCATTACTTTCCCAAACCATATACAAAAATAAACTCAGAATAGATTAAAGAACTCAATGTAAGACATGAAACCATAAAACATCTAGAGTATGCTCTTTGACGTTTGTCTTAGTAATATTTTTTTTTAATATGTCTTCTTAGGAAAAGGACACAAAAGCAAGAAAAAAAGGGACTACACCAAACTAAAAAACTTTTGCACAGCAAACAGAACTATCAACAAAATGAAAATGTAACCAACTGAACGGGAGAAGATATTTGCCAACAATATATTCTATAAAGGGTTAATATCAAAATATACAAATAGCTCTAGGATGCGGACTAAAGGGAATCCTTATGTGGTGTTGGTGGGATTGTAGATTGGTGCAACCACTATGAAAATAGTGTGGTGGTTCCTCAAAAAATAGAACTAACATATGAATCAACAATTGCACTTCTTAATGTAAATATTAATTTACCCAGAGAAAATAAAAACACTAGTTCAAAAATATATATGCTCTCCAATGTTCATTGCAGCATTACATACAATATGTAAGATATGAAAGCAATCTAAGTGTCTGTGTATGTGTGTGTACATACATATGCAATGGAATATTACTCAGCTTATAAAAAGGTATCTTGCCATTTGCAACAATATAAATGGGTCTAGAGGATACTATGCTAAGCAAATCAAGTCAGACAGAAAAAGACAAATTCCACATGGTCTCACTTATATATGGAATCTAAAAAACAAAACAAAGTGAAAACAGACTCACAGATACAGAGGAAAACTGGGTGGTTGCCAGAAGGGAGGGATGTAGGGAGTGGACAAAATAGATAAGTGGGATTAAGAGGGACAAGCCTCCAGTTCTGTAATAAGGAAGGCATGAGCATGGAATTCACAGTGTAAGAAATATAGTCAATAATATTGTAATAACTGTGAATGAGGACAGATAGCTATTAGACATGAGGTGGTCATTTCATAATGTATGCAAATATCAAATCATCATGCAGTATATCTGAAATTAACCTAATATCAGACATCAACTACATTTCAATACAATAAATAAATAAACAGTAAAAGTTACATCTAGCTGAGTTTTAAAAAAAGAACAACAAAAAGAAAAACCATTAAGTCACAAGTCACCAGCAGGACTATAGTGTATCATAGATTTACTTGAATACAGACCATTTGAAATTTTTACTTAACTTAATCATTTTATTTATTTGCAAAAATGCTATTAACATCTTGCTAAACAGTGCTCCATAGAGCACATTTGCAAAATGGAGTTCCAAATAGTGGTTCATGACCACAGCTATGAACTGTGATGTCAATGGTGGCTCAGTACTACTGGCAGAGCACAGAAAACCTGAGGGTTGTGAGCTGTTCTCTGCGTGTTCCCCAGAGCCCCCTCACTTCCTGCCCTGTTACTGGAGGATGCTGTAACTCCTGTGCCCATTCAGTGCATCAGATCCGATCAGATCAGTGGCTCAGTCATGTCCGACTCTTTGCGACCCCATGAATCGCAGCACGCCAGGCCTCCCTGTCCATCACCAACTCCCGGAGTTCACTGAGACTCACGTCCATTGAGTGGGCGATGCCATCCAGCCATCTCATCCTCTGTCATCCCCTTCTCCTCATGCCCCCAATCCCTCCCAGCATCAGAGTCTTTTCCAGTGAGTCAACTCTTCGCATGAGGTGGCCAAAGTACTGGAGTTTCAAGAGTCTTCTCCAACACCACAGTTCAAAAGCATCAATTCTTCGGCGCTCAGCCTTCTTCACAGTCCAACTCTCACATCCATACATGACCACAGGAAAAACCATAGCCTTGACTAGATGATTCAGTGCATAGTCACTTGCTTAGCACAGTGAGCATTATAAAACAAAGCAAGAACTTTTTTATCTTGCTCCTACAGTGCTTACAGTCCAGCGAGGGCATGCAAATGCACTCACAGCCCCAGTGAAGGGCATGATGGGGTAGTAAACACACAAAGTGCTCTGAAGGCCAGAGGAAGGGTGAAAAGTGAGCTCTTGTATGTTCTGTGTGTGCATACACACACACACACACACACACACACATACCTACACTTCACCTGGGGTGTCTCCATGGTGCTCAGGATAATATTTGAAACACCACTCCACTGCAAGTCAGCAGAATTATGTGATTCTGTTACCAGCATCAGTATTGATTTACTTCCCGCCCTGAGAGAAGCTCTATAACCTCCCAGGGACATAATCCCCCATTTTCTCTGAAGGAAAGTCCCCTCTTGACAGAGGCCTGGGGAGAGTCTATTAGCTCGCTGTCACAAGCCAGGGTTTCAGACCAAACACAGACAGCTTAGTTTTCAGCCTTTAGCTCCCAGCTAATGAGTCTGCAGCCTCAACCTCAGGCTTAAGTTCTTCATCCCTGGTTTAACAGGACCCAGATGGCTGAGCCCCTACCCCAGTGCTCTAAGATGACATGCAGTTCGGGTTCTGCAGCTTAGTTAAAGCTAACCCCTGTGAGTTTCTGTACTGTTCTTTTATTGAGTCAGCAAAGTATAGTCCTTTGTTATGTATCCCTTTTCTTGTTCCAGAAGGAAACTACTTTGGATCAAGAGACATACCCACTCTTGAACATCATCTGTTGTGTGTGTACTTAGTTACTCCGTCGTGTCCAGCTGTTTGCAATCCCATGGACAGTAGTAGCCCACCAGGCTCCTCTGTCCCTGGGATTTCCCAAACAAGAATACTGGAGTGGGTTGCCATTTCCTTCTCCAGGGGATCTTCCCAACCCAGGGATCAAACTCGCGTCTCCTCTGTCTCCTGCAGGTGGATTCTTTACCTGCTAAGCCCTCAGGGAAGCTGATTATCTATTACAACAGTCAAAAATTTTGCCCACTCTCTCTTCTCTCACAGCACTTACATCTGATCTAGAGTCCTGTCCACACTGCTTTTGACTGAGGCTTTTTGGGAATTCCCTGCCTCCACCACCAGACTATTACTCCTGTATTGGTCCAGTGGAAGCTCCCAAATTTCAGGTGGCAATGGGGACCAGCGGGCGGTAATCTGATTAGTAAATCTCTTTCTAGGGATTTACCTAGAAGTTCCATTTGTGTAGCAAGCACACTACAGCAAATTCTCCTGCAACTCTATATATTTCTTTGGAGTTGTATGAAGCTGATTACATTTCAAGCTCCCAGTGTTTACTACCACTCTCTGATAGTATTTTTATGTGTCAATTTGGCTGGCCATCAGATGCCCATATAACACATTACTTCTGAATGTGCCTATGAGGGTGTTTCCGGATGAAATTAGCATTGGAATCTGGACTCACTAGACAGCCCTCTCCTATGCAGGTGGGCATCATCCATTTCATTGAGGTCCTGAATAGAATGAAAAGTAGAAGATGGAGGAAATTGCCCTTTTTGCTTCCTCCCTGCCTGCTTAGGCTGGGACATCTTGTCTCAACTTCTCAGCCCTCAGACAGGGATTTAAAACATTGGCTCCCCCAGTTTTCAGGCCTCTGGACTCAGACTGAATTATACCACTGGCTTTCCTGGATCTCCAGCTGGTGGATAGCAAATCATGGGACTTATCAGCCAATGTCTCATCATCCTACATATATATTTTTTGTTAGATAGAAAGACAGATATTTATTCTACCAGTTCTGTTTCTCTAAAGGATCTTGGCTAATACATACCCTATGTTGAGTTTGGATGGATTTGGGAGAGTGGTGAGGATGAGGGGGACAATAAAGCCCTTTCCCAAGGTCACCCTTGGAGTTGCCCATGGCTGGAACTAAATCCTGTTCATTATAGTATCTCAAAGAACACCTAGCACAGTAGAGGCAGGAGTTGCAACATTTGGCTACAAAATAACACCTGAGATGGAGCTATGATTCAGAGAAGTGAAGTTGCTAAGTCGCGTCCGACTCTTTGCCACCCCATGGACTGTAGCCTACGAGGCTCCTCTGTCCATGGAATTTTTCAGGCAAGAGTACTGGAGTGGGTTGCCATATCCTTCTCCAGGGGATCTTCCCGACCCAGGGATCACACCCAGGTCTCCTGCATGGGAGGCAGATGCTTTACCATCTGAGCCACCAGGGAAGCCCTGATGATCCAGAGAAGGACACAGCAAAACAAAGCTGGTGAAGGCACAGGTCCACAGAGCTGGGCCTGAGCAGGTAGAGTCCAGACTATTACAATAAGGCAGTACCCAAGGCAGCCATGTGGCAGTGTGCAGAAATATCAAACAATAAAAGAAAATCAGCCTAGCATTAACAACAATCCCACTGATCCCTAGGAAACACAGTGGGTCACCTCTAGGCAAGCGCTCTAAAAATTAAGGGAGAAATGTCAGTGCTACCAAGTGGCGGTCAGACATTAGAGCAAATTTAAGTTCTTTGTCTCCTGAGTGCCAAGCTCTCTCCAAAGGCATCTTGCCCATTAGCCTGCTAGTGTCTTGATCTAATACCCTTGAGGTCTCTAAGTAGCAGTTATACAAGGATAATTGAAAGGGTATTACTGGCTGCCTATTTATCATCTCTTGTTCACCTAATACCATGGTACCTACTCAGATGAACTAGTGGACTCTGTGCTAAAGGTGCCTCAGCTAGAAGCTTTGCAGCTTCTCCAACAGGAGACAAAACAAGATTGTCCTCAAATTCTCTCATTTTGGACCAATCCTGTGGAGCAATTCTGCTAATTAATCATGATTACTCTATACAGTAAGCATATTTGAGGAGATTAATCTGCGCTAGCCTCGGGTAGTGTCCTAATTAACAATATGCTGAAGCAGCATTCTCCTTGTGAGTGTAAATACAGCTTTAATACCATTTGCAAAACAACATGACTTTAAAAAAACTTTCTGTCTTCTGACTTTTCAGCCTTGTCATCTTGGCTGGATAATTTTATACCAACCAGAAGCAGCAGAATATGTGGCTCAGCACCTTAGAAGATCTTAATCAAAGAAAGAAAGAAAGAAAGAAAAGAGTGCAGGCAGGAAAATATCAGAGTTAGGAAATCTTAAAGAGCAACATGGAGAAGAAAACGGCAACCCACTCCAATATTCTTGCCTGGGAAATCTCATGGACAGAGGAGGCTGGCAGGCTACAATTCATGAGGTCACAAGAGTCAGACATGACTTAACAACTAAACAAAGCAACAACAAAGCAAAAAGCAACTATTCACCCTCTTCTATCAGGTTATAAGAGCTGAAATATCTGGAGTTGAATTAGATATGATAGATAATGCAGACAATACATTTCTTCATCCATGTTTAAGGGGAAATGAAGCAGAGGCATTTGTAGGAATGCATTGACCCCCATCCCATTCATCCAAGCTCATGTGGCCCTTGGCCTTCCTTTAAAGCCCTCCCAGCTCCCAAGCCTCCCTCTACATTTCACTTTCTCTGTGCTGTTCTTAGTCGCTCAGTCGTGTCCGACTCTTCAGGACCCCATGGGCTATAGCCTGCAGGCTCCTCTGTCCATGGGAATTCTCCAGGCAAGAATACGGGAGTGGGATGCCATTTCCTTCTCCACACTTTCTCTGTACCCCAGCTGTTTAAGTTGATCTTGGACTCCCATATCATGGAGAAACACATGCTTACTTTAATAACTCACTGAGGCTCCATAATATGGATGCCCCATAATCCATTCATCAACTCCCTTACTGATGAGTATTCAGATGCCTTCAAGATTTTCCACTGCAAAAATATTGCAATTAACATCTTTGTACACATATGCTTAGCTAGTTTGCTTTTCTTTTTGTAGGATGAATTAACAGGAAATTGGAAAAGATTTCTGGGTCAAAGAATATGTTCACTTTTAAAATATTTTTTCAACAGTATATAAAAATTAATAATCCTATTAGTAATGTATAAGATGTCCTATTTCCCCACATCCTCACCAACACTGATTGCTACCAACTTTATAAATTTCTGCTGCTCTTCTGTCCAGTATGTTCTCTCATTCTTTTCAGTTGCATGTTCTTGATAAACCAGCAAGCTAAGCAGCTTATCATGGTTACTGTCCACATATCATTTCTTTTCTGAGTTGCTCATTCCAGACTTTTACCTAGTTTTCAGTTGAGTGATATGTCATTTCCTCATCAGCTTGTAAATTATGGTTATTAATCCTTGTCATTCATATGTGCTGCAAATATCCTCTCAGTCCATTGTTCAACTTTTTATTCTGTCCCTGTTGCATTTTTCTGTGAAGAAATTTGAGTTTTTTTTTAATCTTTTTATTATTATTGGCTATGCTGGGTCTTTGTTACTGCATGCAGGTTTTCTCTAGTTTTGGAGTGCAGGGGCTCCTCTCTAGTTGTGGAGCATGGGCTTCTCATTGCAGTGGCTTCTAGTATGGAGCGTGGGTCCTAGGTGCACAGGCTTCAGTAACTGTGGCATGAGCTCAGTAGCTGCAGTTTGTGGGTTCTAGAGCATGAGCTCAGTAGCTGCAGTTTGTGGGTTCTAGAGCATGAGCTCAGTAGTCGTGGTACACAGGCTTAATTGCTCCATGGCATGGGAACTCTTCCTGAACAAAGGATCAAGCCTGTTTCCGTCTCCACTGTGCCACTAGGGAAGCTTGTAGTTTTAAGTGATCAAGTCCATCAATATTTCTTTTATAAACTCACAAGGTGAAACTTAGGGGTGATAAATGTAACTATTGTCATCCCTTTATCAACCTCCTGATTGAAGCTCAGAAAATCTTTACTGCCAGAAATTTTAAGGTTGGGAAATTAAGATAATATAACAGAAATCAAGAAACTGAAATCAGAATTGAACCTATGAAAGCTCATTTAAATATATTTTTCATTTATGAAAATAAAAGAATAATTATATTATTAGATTAGTAGTATGGATATTATGACATTAATTTCCATTTAACTTTCTTGAAATTTTGAGTTTCTTAAAATTTCAGTGAAGCGCTTGTAAATTCTATTTCCTTTTTTCTTTGCCTGGTTCTCCATTCAAATGATCAATGCCTTCCTGATTACATGACTCAGAAGCTGCTTTCTACCTCCTCCCTGGATCACATGCCTGTCAAATATTCTCTCTCACATCTCAGCTCTCAATTCCTCACCTCCTCCTCACAGATGTCACCTGAATATCCTGAGTCTGCTGTGCTTCATTTTCCTTTGTCTTCCCCAAGGATTCACTGCAAAACTCTCCATCCTTCCTCCGCCATCTGCTCTACCTCCCCTATCTATTCCAACTCCCAGTTTCCTCTCTTTCTGATTATCCTCAGCCGAAGTGACTCACAATCCACGCAATTCTGTTTTTCTGGAACCAAAATTCCAACAATTACCAAACAGGTGTGCAGAAGTAGATTTCATTCCAATTTAGCATTTTTTGAAGTTGGAGAAAGATTATTGCACTTGAATTAAGTTCAAAAAAATCATAGGCACTAGTATGGAAGAAGTAATCTAGTTTAATAACTGTTCATGTAAAAATTATCTAAGGGTATTAGTTTTATACAGGTTTGAGCTGACAAAATTATAATAACAACAGAAATGGAAAAATTAGTATACCTCAAGAGAAATATATATTCAGATCAGTATTCAGTCCTCAGTGATTACAGTGGAGGATAGGGAATTATCTTCATCAGTCTTCATCTTCATCATCCAAACATAGCCAACTAGAATAGCACTAACAAGGTGGGCCCAGACCAAACTGGTTCTCCACAGTGAGTGGGAATTAGGGCTGCGGCAGCATTTCCTGAAGCACCTGGTCATGGAGACTGAAAATCCAAAGTACTGTTTGAAAATATAAAGAAGAATATTTGTTTCCCACTTCTCATGTTTCCTTCCATGTTGTAGGGAGCCCCTTTAGTATAAATCTCCTGGGTCTTCTCTACCCTAAATCCAATTCAAAATGATGGGAAGAGGAGTGGGATGATATATCTGGCTGGTAAGTTTGGGAGGATCAGCTGGCCAGATTTCCATACCACTCCCCTCAAGCCCTTCTCGTTATTTGAGAGGCATGCAATCTCCTCTCCACCTTCTGACTCTTCATCTGTCAACAGCAGTACTCCACACAGGAAATAATATATTTTGGTGAGGGGATATGCCTAGTGGCTCAGATGGTAAAGAATCTGTCAATGCAGGACACACAGGTTCAATCTCTGGGTTAGGAAGATCCCCTGGAGAAGGAAATGGCAACTCAACTCCAGTATTTTTGCCTGGAGGATCCCATGGACAGAGGAGCCTGGTAGTCTACGGTCCTTGGGGTCACAAAGAGTCAGACCCATCTGAGCAACTAACATTTATGTTTAATTCAGGTGACAGTGAGCTTCTGGTGCATGAGTCAGGAACCCTGGGAAATAGAAAAGGTGTAAGATATGGGGCAGCAAAGTCTTCATGAACCTGTTGAAGCTTCTGATGGACAAGGGCTCCCAGTGTGGGGCTGTGGGTGTGAACATGCAGATACAGTGTTATGGTCTTGTTGGTTCCTAAATGTTTACTTTGATCCATCCATACAAGTCTTTTTTACAGATGTGCAGTAGGCGTTAACTATCAGGTCAGACCAGAGGCACTAAGCATCTTGGCAACAGTGCAGATTACTTTGCTCAGAACAGCCTCTTCAGTGTGGCAGATTCTACATAAAAATCTTGAGCAAAGTCTTCTGAGTCTCATCAAAGACAGGGAGCCAAGGGCCTCAGCAAAGGCAGAGGCCATAGGGCTCCAGCTAGGAAAGGGATCTCACCCAGCACCAACCATTGAGGGTTTAGGAAAAGAGAAGCCCGGCCTTTGCCCCTGAGCAAATGCCTGCGTTATCATCAGGCATAGAGACTGACTTGGATACAGGTTACTTGCTCTTGACTTTGAACTTTGTCTCAGCTTTTCCTCAGCAGGCATTATCTTAGGTCAGGTTCCCCAAATTGCTGCTACTGCTGCTAAGTTACATCAGTAGTGTCCGACTCTGTGTGACCCCATAGACGGCAGCCCACCAGGCTCCCCCATCCCTGGGATTCTCCAGGCAAGAACACTGGAGTGGGTGGCCATTTCCTTCTCCAGTGCATGAAAGTGAAAAGTGAAAGTGAAGTCGTTCAGTCGTGTCCGACTCTTATTGACCCCATGGACTGCAGCCTACCAGGCTCCTCCACCCATGGGATTCTCCAGGCAAGAGTACTGGAGTGGGGTGCCATTGCCTTCTCCAAGGTTCCCCAAAAGCAAACTCTTAACACAAGGATTCACATGCAAGCAATTTATTAAGAGAGTGCTTCTAGAAGAAACTGATAGGGGCTTAGGAGAGTGGAGAAGCCCAGCAAAGATGCCATTTCAGGTCAAGCCCTAGCCTCAATCTGAACTCTCAGTGTTGTTGGAACTACAAATTATCCTGCAGAATTTGTCCTGGCTTAAGGTAAGAATGCCGGGCAAGCATACTCTCTAGCACAAGTATGAAAGCCAGCACTCTTATAGTCTGTGAGGATGAGATGTCTTATTGAGGATCTGATCTTGATTCTGTATAACTTCTGAGACCTGAGTTGAAACTCTGCTCTACCCAGTCATTGAAAACTCTTCTAAGTAAAACTGAGCTGAATAACAAGCTGACAATATGAGACAGCATACAGTTGTATCCATACTAGCAGGATCTCCAACAGCCCTCTGGTAACCTTGACAATGAAAGCCACACACTAAGGATGGCTTGGACAGAAAAAGAGAAAAGGTTTGGGTGCCTGACAGCTTCATAATGCTGCTCCAGCTGGTATGAATCCCCTACTTATGGGTTTTGTTTACAGGAGAAAACAAAGTCCTAATTCATTTAAGTCCCTACAATCGGTCCTCAGTTCCTATCAAACAAAATAACTACCTCATATAGTTGATGAACTACTCCAAGAATTATTAAATCCAAAGTTACAAAAATGTTATAAATAAAACATTTTTTTTGCATTTTGGTTTTGGTGTTTTGGATGTTCAGAGATCATCATATTTTTAATTCCCAGAATTATGTTCAGCCTGTTATGTGCTTCCCTGGTAGCTCAGATGATAAAGAATCTGTCTGTGATGCAGGAGATCTGAGTTCAATCCCCGGGTCTGGAAGATTCCCTGGAGAACGGAATGGCAAGCCACTCTAGTATTCTTGCCTAGAGAATTCCATGGACAGAGAAGCCAGGCAGGCTGCAGTCCATGGGGTTGCACAGAGTCAGACACAGCTGAGTGACTATGTTTTTTGTTCTGTGCATGTTAATTATTTTATTCATACGTTTATTTACTCATTCCTTCAGCAAATATTTATTGAGCATCTGTAGCCTGCCAAGAACTGTGCTCGGCTCTGGGAATGTTTCATAAACAAGACAGAGTCCCTTCCTCTAAAAAGTGCAGATTTAGTGGGAGAGGCAAAGCAGGGAGAAAGATAACACAGTGCAAAGTGCCAAACACTATGATAAATATCTGAACAAAGAGGCTGTGGTATCCCAGAGGAGATGGTTTGTTTCTCTGGTAGCTGGAGGGAAATGTGCAAATAGCAGCACACTTGGCAAAAAAACCACCAAGGAAAAGATTATGTCTGCCCTCACTCAGCTCTGAGGGCCTCCGAGTCATCAGCTGGGTATTGCATCTGCCCCTTCTGTTAGGAAAGAAACTCCTGGAGCAACCACATCTGTAGGCATAAGAACGAATAAACTAGAGGCTGGAGGTGGGTCTGTGATGTGATAAAGCCACCTGCCACCAGCCACACACATGATCGTTTCTCTTAGCCTCAGCTTCTAGTTCATTAAAGGAACTGCAGACAAAAGTTGTCCTTGAGAAACCTTTGTAGTCTCCTTTTTTCTCAGTCTTTTACCGCATCCTTGTGGTTTGGGCTTTTTATTTTTCCCCATGAAGATGTCCTTGTGAAATTTAGCCCCCAAGATTAAATCTTACCTTCTAGTCACATTTAATGTTTTCAAACCCACAGTGAGTTTATATTTAAATGACAGTACAGTTATTCCCTAAGAAGAAGATTTTTTTTCTGAATCACTTAAAGAAGGTTATTCTCTTGCAAAGTTTTCTCTTTAAGGTCTCTGTTACAAGAATCAGTTACAGATGTTAAGGTTGGAGGATAGTCTCTTGGAATAGACTTTCCCAGGACTCAAGGAGGGGAGAAGAGGGAATGAGCCATGTAATCTTTCCAACCAGATATTTTCCCC
Organism: Bos taurus; assembly: GCF_002263795.3. Classification (NCBI taxonomy): domain Eukaryota; kingdom Metazoa; phylum Chordata; class Mammalia; order Artiodactyla; family Bovidae; genus Bos; species Bos taurus. Next base: position 46,552,859 of record NC_037333.1, on the reverse strand, counting down.
AAGTGGGTCTGCGTGTGTGCATGCATCACTTCAGTCATGTCTGACTCTTTGTGACCCTATGCACAGTAGCCCACCAGGCTCCTCTGTCCATGGAATTTTCCAGGCAAGAATACTGGAGTGGGTTGCCATTTCCTTCTCCAGGGGATCTTCCCAACCCAGGGATCGAACCCAGGTCTCCCACATTGTAGGCAGATTATTTACCATGTGAGCCACCAGGGAAGCCCAAGAATACTGGAATGGGTAGCCTATCCCTTCTCCAGGGGATCTTCCTGACTCAGAAATCAAACCGGGGTATCCTGCATTGCAGGCAGATTCTTTACCAGCTGAGCTACCAGGAAAGCCCGAGATAGTATGGCAAATACGGTCTAAACACAGTCTCAGAAAGAAGACAAAATGAGTTTGATGGACAGCTAGACAGTCTCTTCCATATGCCTCTTTAAAAAAAGTTACTAGCTTCCCATCCAGGTAACCAAGAAACCAGGAAATCAAAAGAGAGAGATTTATAAGTTGAAATTACAAATCTTTTTCCTAGTCAATCCTCTCCCAAAGTGAGATTTCTCATTTAAGGAATTGCAATCAATCAAGAAAAGATCAATGGCTATATTTTGAAGCTTTGTCACTACAGCTTACCAAATTGAGGCTAAGAGTGAGAAAGGGAAATAAAAGCCCAAGAAAAACATACACACACACACACACACACACACAAAATATTATTAGCCAAAGAGACAGCAGTTGTGTACCAGAACCTAGGCAAACCCACTATTGCAAATTAAAATGCTAATAGGTCCTTAACTCTTGATAAAATATTAGCAGTGTTGTAAGTACACTCACTCATCTCCAGGAGATCACGCTTAATGAGTATAACTTCCTGACCTTAAGGTTTCACTTGTATTTTTCAAGATGCCCCTGAGAGTCCTTATTCTGTTGCCATTTAGCCATTGGTCACAGGATAACAATGCTCTTTGATATAAGTAATTGCTTAGAACAGTCAATGCTCTCCAGGGTTTCTTTCTCCTCTAGAAAGACAGTATCTCCAGGTTTGGAAGGACTTAGAGAGGTCATTTAGTCTCTTCTTACCTTCAGGCCGAGACGTATTTAAAAGCTGTCCCAAAAAAAATAGAAATTTGACCTTCACTCACTAACCCTTTCAATTTTCATCCACTCTCCCTAGGAAGAATTCTGCTTTTGTTTAATGGAAGGATCATTGCAGTTAATTTACTTTCCTCTTATTTTGTCATCAGGGAGACAAGAGATATTTAGATACCAGTATTCTAAGTTCAAGAGCCTTTTGAAAATGTGAAGATCCAACATGTAAATTCACTTTATTGAGCACCACTTATATGACTGACACTCTACGTAGCACTGGGAGTATAAAGGTGGATAAGTCCATTGACTGGAAAGTAGAAAATTACTTGTTAGCAATAATAAAATATCAAAGTTTCCAAATAATATTTCCTGAAAAGAAATATATTCCATAGTTCTTTTTTATTGAAGTATAGTTGATTTTGGCTTCCCTACTGGCTCAGACAGTAAAGAACCCACTTGCAATGTGGGAGACCTGGGTTCAATCCTTGAGCTGGGAAGATCCCCCGGAGGAGAGCATGGCAACACACTCTGGTATTCTTGCCTGGAGAATCCCCATGGGTAGAGGAGCTTGGTGAGCTACAGTTCATGGGGTCACAAAGAGTCAGACATGACTGAGCGACTAAGCACAGCACAGCACAACACAGAGTTGATTTACAATGTTGTTCCAATCTTTGCTGCACAGCAAAGTGACTCAGTTATACATATCTTTTTTTAAAAACTATTCTTCTCCATTATAGTGTATCACAGGATAGTGTACATCGTTCCTGTGCTATACAGTAGGACCTTGTCATTTATCCATCCTATATATGATAGATAGCTTACCATGATTCCTTTTTAACAAGGAACCTCAGAATGGTATAAACACAAGGTGCAAACATGAAGCTCTTCCTACTAGAAATCAACCAAAATGGAACCTCGGAATCTGGAAGGACAGCCTCACAGCTGTCTGGGAACTGGCTGTGCTTGGCCGCCTTGGCAATTAGGAAGCCATCCTCAGCCTTCTCCTACCCGGTGCTATTCCCAACAAATCACTGAGCAACACCTTGGGTTCAGAATTAAGCTAAGTGCTATTACAAATACAAATAAGGGCAAGACTTGATTTCTGCCTTCTGGAAACTGAAAGAGAGGCAGTCTATTTCAGAAATGGCAATTACATTTCCCCAGCACATCAAGTCTTATTGACTGATGATGGTTGAGCTAAGTGCTATGTTGAAAATTATAAAGCTTGATCTAAAGTCAATGAGAAAGTACCAAGTCTAATTAGCCATATGTGCCAGGACGTGGACTATGGGGGTGAGAGCATGCTTTCTAGGTGTTTTCTTTCCCCATTTAGTATAACAGACTCAGACTTTACCCAGATGGAGGAAAATTACTTCCCCAACCTACCACTTGCCATTATCAAAGTTTCCTTCAGGTCCTGCAGACAAAGATAAGATCCCAAAAGGAGGCCCCTGAGGCCTCAGGAACTTGGCAGTTGGTCCTTATATTCCTCCTGTCACCTGCAAGAGGGACGCAAGCGATTCTGTTACTTTTCCTCCCTCTCCCAAAAGAACACTTGAATCACACAGAATCTAATCTTCCCCCATATATGTTTGGTGTGATAATGCCTGAAAGCAAAAGCAGGTGCAAGCTGGAATTACAGAAACAAACATTCTCAATAGCCAAAACTGCATTTATTTTCCTTCCAGTTTTCTCACTCTGACTCACCTCCCATAGAAGGGGCCCCCGTGCCCTCTCTTTAAAATGGTGACCTGAAAATGTATACACACGTCATTCCCGAGACAGCCTGACATTTTCATCAAGAGCTTTATTAAAATCTAACAGAGGAAAAAAAAAGTGATTACAGAAATGCTAATGGTGTTAAAATAGTTGGGTCTCCAAAGCACAGATCTGTGATCCTAAGCATACCAGCACACCACAACTAAGAAAAACACTCTTCGAAATTGCTCACCCTCGAGTAATTGCCCCTAGTCCTGTTGCTGTTGTTAAGTCACTAAGTCGTGTCTGACTCTTTGCAACCCCATGGACTGTAGCACGCCAGGCTACGCTATCCTTCACTATCTCCTGGAGTTTGTTCAAATTCCTATTCATTGAGTTGGTGATGCCATCAAACCATCTCATCCTGTGTGGACTGGAAAAACCAATAAGGGCCTTTGCTGGCTCCCTCCTCAACTTCTAGAAGGCGACTTCAAGTGACTTTTGCTATCCTGACCCTGCAATTTTGTCCAAGTGCAAATTCCAGCTCTCTTTTCCTAGTTCCCCACTCCCCACTCCTAGGGCCCTCCTCCTCAATTTCAAATCTTAGTCACATACGCTTTTGTTCCTAACTCTGTCTCTATGAAATAGTATGAAGTAGGAGAAAACTGTAGTCTTGGTATGTTTTAATGCCAGAGGCTATTATATTAGAAAGACTGTTTAAAAAAAAAAAAAGGAAAAAACAGCAGTACAGAGAAAAAGGCAAAAGTTATCTCACATATTGTTAAATACCTTCAGGTAGAAACAGAAACTATGAGAAGTGAATAAAAAATATGTTTTTCAGTGCATGTATCAATACCTTATTAAGAATTAGCATGTAAAAATAAATGCTTATTGAACTACATGGTGGAGGATAGACTAGGAACAAAGTGAAGGAAGCAGCTACAAGGTTGAAGAAGTTTCCCTCACTATTGAGGGAAATTCTTGATACATGTAGTACATGAGGTTCTGGTGAGAAATTTTCAAGGATTTAGAAATAAGGAAAATAAGACTGGAATTATAACTTTAAGACTAATAAAAAAGGGATCAGAGAAGAGATAAGCAAAGTCAACCTAAAGAAATAGAATAACTCATGCAACTAATTCCCTTTATTCAGAGTCCATGTTGAAAAAACAATATTTTGACGGTCATTTGATTTCCCATGTAGTCTCTAGTGTGTTGAGTTTTATCTCATAAAAAGATACTGATATATACACACTACTGTATATAAAATAAATAATAACTAGAGTAACTAATAAGGACCTACCAAATAGCACAAGGACCTCTACTCAATACTCTGTAATGGCGTCTATGGGAAAAGAATCTAAAAAAGAGGGAATATATGTATATATACAACTGATTCATTCTGATGTATACCTTAAATTAACACAACATTGTAAATCAACTATACTCCAATAATTTTAAAAAAAGGGTGTTTCCAAGTCCCAACAGCCACACTTAAGAGTAAGTGTGACATTATTTGGAAATTGGAATTTTTGCAGATGTAATTAAATTAGAAGTCTTGAAATAGAGTCATCCTGGATTTAGAGTCATTGGATTTAGTGTCTAGAATCCTAGATTCTAGTGACTAATGTCATTGGATTTATAATGAAAAAGAAAAATTTGAGACACTGAAACACACACAAAAAAAGAAGGCTATATAAAGATGGGGACAAAGATTGAAGCTATGCTTCCATGAACCAAGAAATACCAGAAGTCACCAGAAGCTGAAAGAGACAAGTAAAGATCCCCCATAGAGCCTTCAGGGGCAATGGGGTCCAACCAAGGCTTTGATTTTGGACTTCCAGTCTCCAGAACTGTAAGAAAAGAAATTTCTGTCATTTTAAGCCATCAGTTTTGTGCTAATTTGTTGCAGCAGCCCTAGGAAATGAACACCTGATCTTCTTTAAGGAAAGAAAACACTGATCTAAGGTCTCAGATGTGCAGCCCTTTAACACTGACATTTATCATTCCTAACTTTAAAATCTGCAGATATAGATATACAGATAAATAAATAGATAGATAGACCTGTTTATATATATCTGGAGAAAAGCTTCCCTGGTGACTCAGACAGTAAAGAATCCACCTGGAATACAGGAGACCCAGGTTCAATCCCTGGGTCAGGAAGGTCCCCTGGAAGAGGGCATGGCTACCACTCCAGTATTCTTGCCTGGAGAATCCCATGGACAGAGGAGCCTGGCAGGCTACAGTTCATAGCATCATAAAGAGTCAGACATGACTGAAGTCACTTAGCACACACACACATCAGGACAAAAACATGATCTGAAAGGATACATCACCCCAGTGCTCATTGCAGCACTCTTTACAATAGCCAAGACGTGGAAGTAACGTAAATGTCCATTGACTGAGGAATGGATAAAGAAGATGTGGTACACACAATGCAATATTACTCAGCCATTAAAAAGAAAGAAAGAATGCCATTTGCTGCGACATGGATGGACCTAGAGATGTCATACTGAGTGAAGAAAGTCAGACAGAGGAGAAGCATCCTACGACATCCCTTGCATGTGGAATCTGAAAAGAAAGGATACAAATGAACTTACAAAACACAGAGACTCACAGACTTAGAGAATGAACCTTTGGTTGCTGGGGGCAAGGACAGTTAGGGAGTTTGGGATGGACATGTGCACACTGCTATATTTAAAATAGGTAACCGAAGAAGACCCCTTGTACAGCACATAGAACTGTGCACAGTGTTATATGGCAGCCTGGATGGAGGGATTCAAGGGGAGAATGGATACATGTATACGTATGGCTGAGTCCCTTCTCTGTTCACCTGAAACTGTCATTACATTGTTAATCGGCTATACCCCAATACAAAATAAAAGGTTTTTTAACCAATCAGCATTTGATTTCTATACAACGATCTCATACAGTTAGTATATTAGGTGGAATTCTGCTGCAGTGATAAACAAACCCAATATCTAAGTGCCTTAACTTGCTACAAGTTCACGGGGCAAGCAGTGGGGGGAGGTGGGGTGGGGATAATGCTCTTACTTATTAACTCAAAAGTTGAAAATCCACCCAGTTGAACTGTACCATGTGGTAGAACACAAGGCCTCCTGAGTGACAACAGCAAAAGAGAATGCACAGGAATTTCACACCTACTCATCTATGTCTTAAACCAGAAGAGGAAAATACAGAGTCCACCAACAAAAACTGATCACTCGGCCTTGCCTTACTGCAAGACCAATGGAAAATGTAGGTGAATAAATGAAATATTTTGCATACATTACTTTTACTGCCATACTCTTTAAATGTGAATATTGTTGTTGCTGAGTCACTAAGTCATGCCCAACTCTTTGCAACCCCATGGACTGTAACCTACCAGGTCCCTCTGTCCTTAGGATTTTCCAGGCAAGAATATTGGAGTGGGTTACCATGCCTTCAACAGGGGACTCTCCCCAACCCAGGCATCAAACCCACATCTCTTACATCTCCAGCATGGGCTGGCAGCTTCTTTACTACTAGTGCCACCTGGGAAGCCATAAAATGTGAATACACATGGGTTAAAAAAAAGACTCTTCCTTTAGTAGATTCAGAAAAGAAAACAACTAAGTTTACAAGACTGAAGGTTAGTTCTTAAACTGAAGAAAATGTCTCTTATGCTGCTTAAGGTGGCTTTCTCTAGCCACATACCATCCACTATTTTAGCACTATGTGCAAAGAAAATATCTTTTTAATATTTTTAATTTCATAGTACAAAAATACTGAAGGAGATCCTCAAGATTCATCCCAAATCTGATACTCGGAGGCTTTAATTTCTGACATCCTACCACTTCTGGCACCCTGGTACATATGTGCAAACCATTCCATCCACCACCACCCCGCCAGATACTCTGCAGCTTGGATTCCCTGGGATCCTCAAGAAAGAAGGTATGCCAGGATGCTGAAATTCTTGTCAGTTGCAGGACCAAGACCAGAAAAATTTTTATGCCAAACTTTTACTACAAATTCTTTGAGAAGTCTCCATTGACAATTATGACTTGCAACTTTCTAACTGGAGTCAATTAAACATAAAAGAATCTTTGATGTTCTGACTCATGTAATATCTAAGGGTCAATCTTAAGATATCCCAAAGATATCTCTCAAAGACTTTATTTTGAGGGGCCCGAACTACAGGAACTCTTCCAGATCTGTTCTCTCCTTCCAGAAATCATTTAGAATTACACCTTTCCTATTTCATCAGGTCTCCAGAGTCTGAACCCAATCTAAGTTTACTTCCCACCACTTTCAGATGAGAACAACAAAATCCAGATCTCAATAATTACCACTGAGTATGATTTAGAAGAAAAAAAGTAAACATTCTTCAAATTGCGATCTGCTGCAATTTCCAGCTGAGGTAAACAAACTCCACAAACACAAACGTTTGCAGAAAATTCTTCCTGTGCTGGTAAAAACTCTTTTAAAATTGATGCAGGTGGTTCTGGTGAGAATCCAGTATAGCATTTGGGTATTCCCTTAAGGGCAAACTTCCTTCTTGCTACTTAAACTGTTATTTTTGTCTACAAATTAATAGGCACAGTTAACCTGGATTTGGGTTTAACTGGTGAATGGGGAATTGGGACCTCAGAGACTGCTACACAAAGGAGATAAGCTAGGTCTTCCCCAGAAGGCACTGTCAGCTCCCTGTGATGATGCCTTAAGGTCAGAAATAAATGTCTTGCCTTGCAAGGGAATTGGCCTAAAGGAAGAGCAAAGGAGATCTCATTTAACTTACAAAAACCATCCCAAAGTGATGGAACACATTAGAAGAAGTGTCGTGTCCTGTCACCAGCCTTGCAGTGTTCTGTTACCTATTTGAAAATGAAGACTCTGGAGACCTCTACATAACTACCCTCATCCAATAGCATTGTTCAACACCACCAGGATCCAGGTTCCAAACACTATTGCATAAAGCAGAGGAAACCAGTTTCTGTCCCTCAAAGTTTGGCTAAACGGGTGACACTGGTCTAGATAACTGATTAACTGAATGCATCAGTGAGTAACATTCTTATGGTTAATTTAGACTTGAAAACAAGGCTGTTAATACAAAAGTTTCTGAACAGTCTGCATTAGCAGTCTTTCTTAGGAATATTGACTTGATGAAAATAAATACGTTGCTTTGTCCTCTTAGCAGTTTCTGACGAGGGTTTGAGAAATCCAAATGACAGTCCAAATTTAAATGATTCAGATTCATCTGTCAGTAAATGATTACCAACTATCTCTTTTGATAGACTAGCCAGCATCCCTCACTCTTATACAGAAATAATAGCCCAATTTTGTTCAGTGAAATACTCCTTCTTTCACTCTCATCTGATGATGCTTAGATTATATCAATAATAATGCCATACCTGGTCTGGCTAATGAGAACATTACATCCTCAGCTACCATGATGGGTCAGGGATGGATAAGCAATTAAAACTAATGACTTTTGCTTGAAACACAGAGAGACAGAGACAGAGAAATATAGAGAAAAGCTCTCTTATCTTCTTATCTTCTGGCCTGGATTAGTTGGAGCCAGGTTGCCACCAAGAGGAGAAGGCTGAGCTGACAACCATAAAAACAAACCATGGGAAGTAGAATGGAAGGATGGAGAGACACCAGGACCTGACAATCATTTGTGACATCATTTGAGCCTGGAACCAGCCACACATGAAGCAGACAACCCCTTAGCTTTTTAAGTTCTTAAGTCAATGAATTCCCTTTTTTATGTTTGTTTAAATATTTTGCTAGGGATTCTTTTACTCAATATTGAAGTAATAAGACTTAGACATAGTTCTAACATAGTGAAAGTATTTTTAAAATACAAAACACATAGGCTATTCCTCCAGGAAATTTACATGCTAGGTAAAATAGTACATATGGTACCCAGGGGTAGACATTCATTGTTATGAATTAAACAACCTGCCACTCTGATAAGTTTTCATGAAAATTAAGACTATAGAGCCTGACAAGTTCTCATAGCTTCACAGAAAAAGAACTGGGGTTACCCAAGGTCCCATTTTTAATCCTGGCTACTGAGTACAAAAAGGACCCATTTCAATGATGATGTGAGAACCTTGTTAGAGCAGATTTAGAGAGACCTTGAAACCTCCACCCACCACCATCATTTCTGGCTTTACTGTTCACAGTGCATGGAACTTTAGATTCTGAATTCTAAGTTCTTCAGGATAAAGACCTAACACTGGAATCTCAGCTACACAAAGCACAAAGACTGTCAGAGATGCTACATAAATTATACACAGCAGCAGTGATGAGAGGAAGGCATTACAAAGAAATTGTGCTCCTCGGAGTTTTATGAACATAATATTTCAAATCGAAACTAGACAATCTGGGAAACAATTTGTACTACATAAGAATGGTAAAACTGGGGAGTTAAAGTCTGTGTTTCTAATATGTTATGATTAACGTAGGAATGGAAATAGAAATTTTATGATCTGGATCACTTCCCTCAGTGGAATAATGTCTCATACTTATTTTTGTAAACTATATGGAAACTAATCTTCAGATTAAAAGCCCAAATCTTTCCATGGAGCCATTTCTTCTATGTCCTATATATTTAGAAAATTGGCATATAAGCTAATAAGATAAAAACTTTACATTTTTAAAGCTATTCAGTTTTGATGTTCTAGTTTGGAAAAAAAAAATTGAAATTACAAAGATATGTTATTTTTCAAAGTTTGGCAGAAAATGGTACAAGCAAAACTGGAAGATCATAAAAGATATGTATAAAAGATGAACAAATGGAAGGTATAGACATAAATCAAATGCTATCTTCTAAAGCAATGGTCCCCAACATTTTTGGCATCAGAGACCGGTTTTGTGGAAGACAATTTTCCACAGACCAGAGGTGGGGAGTATGGTTTCGGGATGATTCAAGTGCATTACATTTATTGCACACTTCTATTTCTAATATTATTATACCAGCTCCACCTCAGATCATCAGGCACTAGATCCCAGAGTTTGGAGACCCTACTCTAAAGTTTTCTCCATTTTCTCTCTCTACTTCCCCTAGCCAAAAAAAAAAAAAAAACATTGAAATGGTCCATAATTCTTCACATATGGTCCCATCACTTCGTGGCAAATAGATGGGGAAACAATGAAAACAGTGACAGATTGTTTTGGGAAGGCTCTAAAATCACTGCAGATGGTGACTACAGCCATGAAATTAAAAGACAGTTGTTTCTTGGACAAAAAGCTATGACCAACCTAGACAGTGTATTAAAAAATAGAGACATTGCTTTGTGACAAAGGTCCATCTAGTCAAAGTTATGAATTTTCCAGTAATCATGTACGGATGTGAGAGTTGGACCATAAAGAAGGCCGAGCACCAAAGAATTGGTGCTTTCAAATGGTGCTGGAGAAGATTCATGAGAGTCCTTAGACAGCCAGGAGATCAAACCAGTCAATCCTAAAGGAAATCAACCCTGAATATTCATTGGAAGGACTGGTTCTGAAGCTGATGCTCGAATACTTTGGCCACTGGATGTGAGGAGCCAACCGATTGGAAAAAACCCTGATTCTGGGAAGATTGAGGACAGGAGGGGAGGGGGACAATGAGAATGAGATGGTTGCATGGCAACATTGACTCAATGGATATGAGTCTGAGCTAGCTCCAGGAGATGGTAAAGGACAGGGAAGCCTGATAAGCTGCAGTCCATGAGGTCTCAAAGAGTGGGAAACGACTGAGTGACTGAACAACAACAAAGTGCAGTTACTTTTACCCTGTAAAACGTCCAGTTCAGATCAGATCAGATCAGTCGCTCAGTCGTGTCCGACTCTTTGCAACCCCATGAATCGCAGCACACCAGGCCTCCCTGTCCATCACCAACTCCCAGAATTCACTCAGACTCATGTCCCTCGAGTCAGTGATGCCATCCAGCCATCTCATCCTCTGTCATCCCCTTCTCCTCTTGCCCCCAATCCCTTCCAGCATCAGAGTCTTTTCCAATGAGTCAACTCTTCGCATGAGGTGGCCAAAGTACTGGAGTTTCAGCTTCAGCATCATTCCTTCCAAAGAAATCCCAGGGCTGATCTCCTTTAGAATGGACTGGTTGGATCTCCTTGCAGTCCAAGGGACTCTCAAGAGTCTTCTCCAACACCACAGTTCAAAAGCATCAATTCTTCAGTGCTCAGCCTTCTTCACAGTCCAACTCTCACATCCATACATGACCACAGGAAAAACCATAGCCTTGACTAGACGGACCTTTGTTGGCAAAGTAATGTCTCTGCTTTTGAATATGCTATCTAGGTTGGTCATAATTTTCCTTCCAAGGAGTAAGCGTCTTTTAATTTCATGGCTGCAGTCACCATCTGCAGTGATTTTGGAGCCCCCAAAAATAAAGTCTGATACTGTTTCCACTGTTTCCCCATCTATTTCCAACGAAGTGGTGGGACCGGATGCCATGATCTTCGTTTTCTGAATGTTGAGCTTTAAGCCAACTTTTTCACTCTCCACTTTCACTTTCATCAAGAGGCTTTTTAGTTCCTCTTCACTTTCTGCCATAAGGGTGGTGTCATCTGCATATCTGAGGTGATTGATATTTCTCCTGGCAATCTTGATTCCAGCTTGTGTTTCTTCCAGTCCAGCGTTTCTCATGATGTACTCTGCGTAGAAGTTAAATAAACAGGGTGACAATATACAGCCTTGATGTACTCCTTTTCCTATTTGGAACCAGTCTGTTGTTCCATGTCCAGTTCTAACTGTTGCTTCCTGACCTGCATACAAATTTCTCAAGAGGCAGATCAGGCGGTCTGGTATTCCCATCTCTTTCTGAATTTTCCACACTTTATTGTGATCCACACAGTCAAAGGCTTTGGCATAGTCAATAAAGCAGAAATAGATGTTTTTCTGGAACTCTCTTGCTTTTTCCATGATCTAGCGGATGTTGGCAATTTGATCTCTGGTTCCTCTGCCTTTTCTAAAACCAGCTTGAACATCAGGAAGTTCACGGTTCATGTATTGCTGAAGCCTGGCTTGGAGAATTTTGAGCATTACTTTACTAGCGTGTGAAATGAGTGCAATTGTGTGGTAGTTTGAGCATTCTTTGGCATTGCCTTTCTTTGGGATTGGAATGAAAATGGACCTTTTCCAGTCCTGTGGCCACTGCTGAGTTTTCCAAATTTGCTGGCATATTGAGTGCAGCACTTTCACAGCATCATCTTTCAGGGCATTTAATAAAGTGAGATAAAGAGAAAAGACACTCCAAAACAAAGGGGGCAAAGCATGTAAGCAACTTTCCTATCCACTGTCTCGTCATAGAGTTTAGCCCATCATAAGCATTAATATTGGTTTGACAAAATTATTTATGTATTAAAATTTTTTAATGACATCCTTCTGAGAAAATGAGAAAATATTATTTTTATTTCAGTGTGGGGATAAAAAGAACACGATAAGATAACTGCTTATTGGAGGTCAGATAATGCAAATGACTTAAGATGAGTTACCCCCCATTTCCCATTGACCACCTGCACCTTCTCCTGGGTTTGATATTTCAGTTAATATCACCACCCACAAGGCCCTTCTTGCTGAAATTGTCAGAGTTAAGCACAACCCCCTCTGCTACTTCCCGTCCTATACAAGTTGTCACTAGTTGCTACTGACTTGGCCCTTCCCTGACCCCACAGCCGTAACCTTGGTCCATCTTTGTCTCTTACCAGGACATTCAGAAAGTCAGTTGGTTACCAACCCGTCTTACTTCTGAGCATTGCATTGTGCCAGATTCTGAGCAAAGGGCAAGCAGTTCTGGAAAAGAAATTATAGGATTTCCTGCTCAAAAAAAAAGAAGAAAAAAAAACTTACAGTCTCAAGGGGATGATAGAAAGTATATGGAAGTGCTACAATAGAAATAAAAAGAGGTTGCTGTGGCTGCACAGAGTTCAGGCATCCATCAGTTTTCTCACTGACAAATATGTTCATGTTGAACAAACTATGCCAGGCATTAGGCTAGCACAACTGGAGAGCAGCTGTGATCAAGATAATTAAGTTTATACTCTACCCATGAAGCTTATACTTTCATGGAGGTTACAGACCAAAATTTGCATAGACAATGAGATAGATGATAGGTAAGTAGGTAGATAGGGGTGTGTGTGTGTGTGAGAGAGAGAGAGAATCAAGTAATATTAGTGTCTCTAAAGAAAAACGCATCAAGGAGAGAGATCAGTGCAGGTGTTAGTATAGGCAGTGATCAGAGAATGCATCTCTGAGGCGGTCCAATTGGAACTGAGACCTGGAAGAAGTGAGGGAAGATGTCAGACAGATAACTCTGCAAAAACTTCCAGGCAGAAAGCACAATAAGTACACAAACCTGTGACGGAAATGTGCATTTCCCTCCAACCAGGACCCAGGGACAATCTCAGGAAGATGAAGCACAAGCTAACCTGAAGGATGAGTGAGTTGCCAGATGGAAATGGAGATGGAGTGCATCATAGCCAAGGGCAGATGCGGGCAGAACTCAGCCAGGAAAAAAGGAACATTTTATTCTGTTGCTCCAAGTGCTTAGAATTACCTAGGTACCAGCTAATCTTGGTTCTGGGCCATGAGCTTCCTACCCAGTGAACTCTCCAGGGTTTATGCCTCATCTTTGCTTGATTTAAACTGTCTTTCTACACCAGCACATCACCCACAAAAGCTGTGATCAGATGCTTCTTATTAAAAGTTGACCCAGTCAGGCTCCACGGTTAAGGCTTTGGCTCTTTTCCAAAGATTGATTGGCCTGAAGTTCTTGATGAAGGTAAGGGGCTGGGCAAACCTCAGACCTGGCCCACAGACCCCCAGTGATGTGCTGGGTAGCTCCCTGAGAATGGCCACCCTCCTTTCTGAGCAATAAGTCAAGGCAAGGGGTCAGGCCTTGCTCTGTTTCACTGATTCTTTACAAGAATAAACACAGCCTCAGTTTCTCCTTCTGTTATATAATCACCAATAGTTTGTGCCCTCCTCCAGCTTTCCAGGGCCCAAGGAGGGTAATTACACAAAGTCTGGAAAGCCTGGTGAACTCCTGCTACAAGGCTTCCTGTAAACACCAGACTAAACCTTCAGCAGTGGGCAGAGGGTTGCTTTCCATTTATACGTCAGTACTCTTTATTTTTTGCTACAGAAGCAATTCCATTGCACTAGAATTCACGACTGGAGGAAAAAATCAGTCCTGATTTTGCTTCCGTGTAATCAAGAAACAGACAGCCCACAGATCTATCCCAGAGGAAGCCAGAAGGGGCCAGGGGAAGTATCACCAGGCAGAAGGAGCCAGGCGGGGGAGGTGGGGGACTGCCAAGACAGCATGAAAAGGAAGACATGGTTCAGCCAGACCACAAGAGGGGAAAGGAAAGCGGGATCACAGAGTGATTAGGCAAACACCCCTCATTACACTCACATTCCTAGGAACAGGAGGCCTGGAGAAGCATCCATAATACCCTGAGCAACTCATCCTCATATGTCTTAAACCAATGACTTCTCCTCGTGATCCCCTTTAGTCAACAGAATCACCCACGTCACTGTCACCTTGCTAAGAGCTTGAGAGGCCTCCTTGATTCCCCTCATCCCTCAGAATCAATCAGCCACTAAGAAAGGAACTGGTGATACATGAGGTAGGGCTTTAAAGACAACTTGTAACTGGGCAAATGGGACTGTTCTGCCCAGAAAGTAGCCAAGCCAGATGGCACCAGGCTCCTGGAAGGCAACTGCCTGCCCAGCGTTTGCTCCAGTCTTTGACCACCTCACCTGTTCTCCAGATCCTGCTCTAGGCTCCCATTTTCCCATCTGAGGTGGATGACTGCTTATGAAACCTTGGGCTTCTCACCCAGGGGCCAAGCCCACTGGACGCATTTCGGGCACTGCCCTCACACTGAGGAAGGCACACCAGCTCCTCCTCCGCAGTTTGAATGAGTCCTTAATTCGTCTCATCACCTGCAGTTAACACCTAGGTACAGTGCTGCTAGGGATTCCCTGGTAGCTCAGCTGGTAAAGGATCCACCTGCAATGTAGGAGACCCTGGTTCGATTCCTGGGTCAGGAAGATCCCCTGGAGTAGGGATAGGTTACCCATTCCAGTATTCTTGGGCTTCCCTGGTGGCTCAGATGGTAAAGAATCTGCCTGCAATGTGGGAGACCTGGGTTCGATCCCTGGGTTGGGAAGATCCCCTGGAAGGCATGGCAACCCACTCCAGTATTCTTGGCTGGAGAATCTCATGGACAGAGAAGCCTGGTGGGTTACAGTCCATGGGGTCGCAAAGAGTCGGACACGACTGAGCGACTAAGCACAGCATAGCAGCTCAGCACTCCTGTGTGTGTCCCACGCCATTCTGAGCACCAGGGACATGGGTGCATAAGATGGAGATTTCCACTCCCAGGAAGCACATGTGCTATAAACAGTAGAAGGTCCACAAAAAAGAAGTGGTGATGGTGTGTCTGATGACTTTAGATAGGTGGTCAAGGAAGACCTCTCAGAAGAGATGGCGTTTATAAGATGAGAAAGAGCCTGTGGGGCACCAATGTTGGGGAACAAAGTGCTGGAGGCAGAGTGGGGGAGAAGAGTTCAAATGTCCTGGGGCCAGATCAAGTGTAGGTGAAAAGCAGAGGGAGCTTGTGTGGCTGGAGCAGAGGGAAGAGGGGACTGGTAGGGGACAAGGTGAGAAGTTCCTCAGGCACCAGATGTGCTAGGGCCTCCTCAGCTATGGTAGGGATTTAGGGTTTGTACATGAAATGGGAAGAGACTCAAACAAAGCAAAGGGAGTGTCTTGCCACTCACACTGTTCATTGATCCAGGGTAGATGAGGCGCAATCAGGGAAGCTGGAAGAAGACTCGAGGAGCTGCGTGGACTGCAGACATATTTATTCTCTCCAGGCAGCAGCAGCAGCAGCAGCGAGTCTTCAAAGACTGCTGATACACTAAGACAGACAAAAGTGGCCCATGGCCAAGTGGGCACACAAGCCCAGTGCTACCAAGGTCAGCAATATCGTTTACAGAACAGAAGGTATGAGGCCATGAGAGAGTGGGACAGGAGAGCCTGACTGAGCCTGTGTTGTCAGTTAATTTCTCCACAATCCACTCCTCGGGTCTTCTGTCCCACTGTTTACACAGACTCGACCCCCTGTGGGTTTTTTTCTGGTGCACACAGCTGCTTGCACCCACATTCCACAACAACAGTAAGGGCTACAACAACAAACCACTCGAGGGCAGGCTGCACAGCTGCTACAGAGCAAAAGCCAGTGCCGGGTACTGGACAGGCTGGCCCACCTCTCCTGCAGTGTGTCTCCAGTTAGGCGTTGCACGTCACGGATTTCTTACATCCTGTGGCTCCACGTGGAGCATAATAGGGAAATTCATGACAGGCCACAGGGAGAGTATAAATGCACCTTTCAACACTGAGGCAGCTCCCTGTGGTCCTGGCCAGGTCACACGCACAGGAGGGGGCCAGGGGCTTGTCACCCAGGGTACAGTCTGAAAGTCATGTTGCAGCCTCTGCCCGCATGGGGCTAGGAGAGCTACTCAATGCATGGGGTGGACCTTCATCTTCCATGGCCAAGTCCAGTCCACCATCTGTTCTTGTGCAATCTCCGTTGGGGCTGGCAACAAGATATTACCTTGGGTTCCATAGCCAGGTTTTCGGAGAATATCTGTTGTTGCCATCTGCAGTTGTATCAGCGCAGCAGCTCGATTCAGAAGAGCCTCGACCAGGGAGGCTACATGGTTTTTCATTGAGGACCCGTAAAACCCCCCATAGGCATCAGGTCCACCACTTTAAGGAGGGGGGAATCAATAGACAGCCGCAAGCCTTGTTTTAACAAACCATTGTATCACTCAATCATGCCTGATGCCTGTGGGTGATATGGGACATGAAATACCCATTGAATTCCCAGCCTCTTTGCCCAGTCTCGCACTTCCTTTCTGGTGAAATGAGTACCCTAGTCACTCTCTGTAATCAGAGGACAGCCATACATTGCTATCAGTCAGTCAAGCACCTTAAGTGTACAGCATTGGTCAGCGGCCTTGCATGGCCAAACAGCAAACCTGTAGCTGTATCTACAGTTATTAAAGTGAAGCTGGCATCCTCTGATAGTGGCAGAGGCCCTACAAAGTCCACTTGCCACCGAGTCAAAGGAACTCTCCCCTCACCACCTGTCCATCAGTGGCTGCCAGCCTGCAGGGATGAAGCGCTTCCCGGGCACGTGTGGAATAATCATGGCAGGCATCTGCTATTTCTCTCCAAGAAATAGGAAGATCCCACCCTCTGGCAATTGCCTACTTGGTTTTTGTCCCTGCTTGATGGTAGGTGCCAGTGTAGCCAAGGCATCACCTCATTAGGAAGAACTTGTTTCACCCACATGATTACATTTTTTTTAATCTGAGGTTACAACCTTTACAGTACACTGTCTACATCATAGGATACAGCTCTACAGTACACTGTTTTTCATCTGCAAAAGAATCAGAGATTAATCAGTAGCACGTCATCGATATAATTAAACAGTTTCACTGATGCAGGGCAGTTCCATTCTTCCAAATTTCTTGCAACCATGCCATATTGTTGGGCTATGCAGATATCCTTGGAAAGGACTTGGAACATCCACTGATACCCTTCCCAAGTGAATGCAAACTGATCTTGACTCTCAGCAGCTATAACTACAGAGAAACAAGCATCAGTAAGTCCACCACATAGTGATGAGTGCCCAGCGCTGTAGTTAACTGGTCCATCAAGCCATGGATAAATGGCATAGCAGCATGCACAGGTGGCACCATTTTATTCAGTTCCCCGTAGTCCACAGTCATCCACCAAGAGCCATCAGGCTTCCAGACGGGCCACATAGGCGAGTTGAATGGGCTTTGTGTAGAACATACAACGTCCACTTTTGTTAGCTCGGCAATGGTGGCATCTATTTGTGGCCACCTGGTAGACGATATTGTCTCACAGTCACTGCCCTCCGGGGTGTCGGCAACACCTGTGGGGGATGCTTGGCATATCCCCTCATGACTGCCTTCGCAACATGCACTGGAGACGGAATTCCCCACAGAGGTCCACAGCACAAGACCTTGAAGATTTCTATCTCCAAAATATATTCCAGAACTGGGGACACGTACACAGTGTACACTTGCACAAAAAGTCACCCAGTTTCCAATGTCAAGGACACAACCTTTACTTCAATGTTTTGGCCACCATAGCCATCAATATGTGCACTGCGGCCAGGAAACTGTTCTGGTTTGTCATGTACCAGGCTGCATTCAGCACCGGTGTCAACCAGGGCCATTACTCTTTGTACATCGGTTGGTGACCAGGGAATTGCAAGTTTCACATGGAGCCTCCAGTCCCCACTTGGGCTCTCTAGGCAGGCACCTTGGTTTGAGCCCTATTCAAAATGGAACAGGGCATCAGCAGAGACATCTCCAGTTGGCATAAAGTCCTCTATCTGAACCGCCTGTTCCTCATGCTGTGGGCACTTTCCACATTTAGTAAACTGCTGCTCTGGTCTCAATTGCTTCCACAGCTCTAGGAGTACAGCATTAGTTGCTTGTCAATTTTATTTCTGTCAAGTCCTGCTGCTAGTGCATCAGCCCACATTTGCGCCTGTGTCACCGAGACGGGGCATTTGTCAGCTCGGCTGACTTTCAGGGTTTTCACAGCCCTAAACCCTTTAGCCTGACAGCCTGACACAGCCCCTTTGTGTTTCTCAAGCTAGCCAGATGGGGTGCCCCAAGTAGGGTGTAAGTACAGCAGGCAAGGATCCAAAATAGGTGGGCTGAGCATTGGTTAAAACGGCATCTCGAATACAGCCAGTAAAACGTTCATCATATGGGCTCCGGGCATTTAGGTTAAACATGCCCTATCTCATGCCCAATTCTCTCACCACTTGGGTTAACTCAGCATAAGTGTGCCATTTACTCATGGAATCCAGGAACTCTCCTGCTTTCGTCCACATGGTGCAGATGGCCGCATCAATCATTTCATCAGGCTGTGTGTTTGATTAAGTGCACCCTGCATGAGTCGCCTGGCATTCTGTAATCTCAGTCTAAGACACCATAGTCCCCAAGGCCATGCAGCTCTTGTTCTAGCAACTGCACCTGTTGCTCTAGTTCCTCTGCCCATCTCTGCAGTTCGCACACTCACATAGCATCAAGGAGAGCATTCTCCATGTTCAACAAAGTCCACCCCATAGTGTTGGTGGCAGCGCATGCTGCTTTATCTGGCAAGTGAGACCTCGCCGCTTATAAGGCTTTTTCAATACTTTTTGTACACTCACGCAGCATCAGGGAGAGCATTCTCCATGTTCGCCTTCAAGTCAGTCAATAAAACCCACCTCACGGTGTTAGCAGCAGTACCTACATGCTGCTTTGTCCAGCAAGCGAGAGCTCACTGCCTATAATGTCTTTTCAATATCATCCGATGACCCATTCACTGCCTCCCAGTCTTCCCTTGGGACCCACGCCGAGAGGACAGTGGCCACCGGGTACCAAATGCACTGTGGTGGCCACTGGCTTCTTCCTTCCATTGGAGCCGCAGGCTCCCCTACCTGCTGGATATCCTGCTGACTGAGCCAATTGTCTTGCCACTCAAATTGTTCCCTGATCCCAGGGTAGATAAGGTACAACCAGGGAAGACAGAAAAAACTCAAGGAGGTGTGAGGACTGCAGACCTGTTTATTCTTTCTGGGCAGCAGCAGCAGCGAGTCTTCAAAGACTACTGATAGACTAAGACAGACAAAAGTGGCCCGTGGCCAAGTGGGTGCACAGGCCCAGTGCTACCAAGCTCAGCAACGTCATTGTTTACAGAACATAAGACATGAGGTCGTGAGAGAGTGGGACAGGAGAGCCTGACTGAATCCGTATTGTCGGTTAATTTCTCCACAGAGAGTCACTTGTCCTAGTTTGGATGTACGTATTTTTTAAAGATCATTATGGCTGCTGTGCAGAAGGCAAACAAAAGCAGAGATGAACCCGGAGGCAACCACAGGGTCCACGTGAGGGCAGCAGGGGGCTTGGAGGTGTCACCATGAAGATGGGGTCCTTCCTGTAGCTGGCCCATGTGGGCTTCACCCATCCACAAGGACATCTTCCTCACTTTTGCCCAGACTATCAGAGCAGCCTCTGAATTCTGCCTTTGTACTCCCCAATCACTCCCACATCGGATCAACTCAGAGCACCACCTGGCAATACATCCTGAATTACAGCTGTGAAGACTCTGCTCAATATCTATCCAACCCCAGGCTCGCTTCTCCCTTATTCACACATCCCCATGACCCAATTTGGGTTAATGAGATGCACAGGGTACGGCTTCCCAGAAAGCCATTGCTTTTCTGATACAAACAGTAACAGATCAGCTGGCACCAGATCTTCACCTCGTTTTGCCTGTGGTACACATCCCATGCCCAGGGGTGCCTGGGGGTGGACCCACATGTTAAGGATGGTGGCACATGGAGCTGGAAGGGGCCTGGTCTGGCATCGCTGAGCCCCCAGATCATCCCTGGACAGCCCCGCTTTGAACACACTGTTAGCAAAGGAATATAAACCTCTATCTGGTTACACCAGTGTCGCTGGATTTCTATTGAAAGCAGCAGAACACGTCCTCACCAAAGCAAGGAGGGGAATTCATTCACCTGCAGCAACAGCAGGCTTTAGTTCCAAGTGTATCACCTGAAAACAAAGGGAGAATCAGGGCTCTGGGGGACCGGTAAGTCACTATCTCGTGAGAGGTTTCAGGGCTGCGACCTCTCGACTTCTGGAGGGTAACTGCTACACTATGGCACATACAGACAGACATACTAGGCAAGATCACTGGGCCAAAGCCCAAGGATGCAGGACACCAGACGGGTTCAATCTGGATGCCTGGATTCCCTCCCTTAAATTCAGTGCATCCTGGAAGCATCTAGAGATGGCTCTGAGCGAGTTCAAGCTCCAGAGCAGTCTTCTAAAGACAAACCACTTTCCTCACCTGCGCTGCATCAGAGACCAAAGAGAGTCTGAAACACAGACACAAGACTCACCCTCCAGGGTCCAGAAGACCTTCCGAGGGGGAACCACAGCAGGTTGGAGGCTATTGGGCAGACCAGAACGTGACAGACCCTGGATATTGGCCCAGATGCAAGGCAAGCAGCATCCAAAGAGCCTTTGATGGCTGGAAAAGGCAAGGTTTCCCAGCAGGAGGAGAGCAGCACATATGAATCAGTAGAGATCACGTACAGATAGATTTCAAGTCAATTGGCCTGGGGTGTGGCCTAGGACTCTGCATTTCTAACAAGCTTAGGGTCTACTGGGCCCTGGACCACACTTTAAACACCAGGAGGTGGAGCCAGGGTTAGGAAGTGGAGTTCTGTAGGGGTAACGGGAGATGCAGATGTCTTGTTTGTATCTGTGTGTATCTGTGTATACGTGTCTGTGTGTGTCTGTATGTATGTCAATATGTGTGTGGTATGCACATAGGCAGGCTCATATTTTGACAGAAGGGGTCAGTGGTAAGAATCAGACAAGTGAGAAATAAAGAAGCTGTAGTTTTAGTGGTCATTCTAATAGTGGGCAGGTTACTTTCATAGAATCTCAAGAACTCCCTGAAGAAAGAGACACCCTTAGGGGACCTACCAGCTGACATCACCGCAGTGACTAAGGAGAGGACTCTGGTTCCTGCCTTGGTCTGGGGGCCACAATCCACAGACCCGACTAGAGGCTACCGATACCTCCCCACGCCAGGCAGCTGTAACCAGGACTGACAGCTTGAATCAAGTCAGTTCCTGGATTCTTGGACTTGACACAGGAGAAAAACAAATAGACCCCAGGAAAGTCGATGCATTTCTGCAGTAGCAAGCTGGTGCCAAGCCATTTTACCTAAATATAAAAAGAAACTTGACCTCAGTCTGAATTCTAAGCCAGTAAACCACACAGATTGCTTACCTCTCCAATCAGTCAAAACAATAAAGCTTTTTCATTTGAAAGAAAGTAAAAGTGCAGAAAGGGCCTGGCATTCTGAAAATTGTTTCAGATTGACTACGATACCAAGCATGCCCACACTTCTCTAAAACTTAACCTGTACCAGCCGCTCCAATACTCAGTCACAAGAATGTGGTTTTTCTTTTTGGGTTTTTTTTTTTTTTTTTTTTGGACAGGAAGAAAAAAATGTGGACAGGAGAAAAAAAAAGACTAAGAGAAGAGGAAATGGAAGAGCTGGATTGGGCTTGTCATTTGCTTTTGCAAGCCTGTCTGAGACTGAAGAAAACACCCTGGTGTCTTCCATCCGCCCTCCTGCTTTTTTAAAGCTGCACTGAAACAGTATTTGAATCAACAGAGATAAACAGTACAGAGAGATGCTTTGGGATGGGTCATGTGTGCTGAACGGGGCACACAGAGCCCAAAGCTGGGACACCTTGAGGTTCAGGATTAAACCTGAATGTCCTGTGAAGCCTATATTTCCTTTTTTTATTTTGTTTTCTTTCTTTTCCCAAATTCTGGCGTCCTCACAGGAGTCAGCCTGGGATGGAGACCCAGGAAGGAGCTCACAGGTTCCCCGACTCCATCCTGACTGTGGCCAGGCAGCCGAGTCCAGACAGGAAGATGCACCTGTTTTCTCCTCCAGCCTCATCCAAGGTGCCACTGGCCACAGACTCTGTGCTGGGATACCAGAGGTCTCGGCTGGTTCTCAGGAGGCATTGATCTCTTCACAAGCCAAAGAAAGTCCCTTCTGCTCTTACCTCTTATTACGGGCATAAATCCATCTACCATCCTGTCAGCAGAGAGCTCGTGCCCATCCATCTCTGTGAAGGAGGGAAGAAATTAAACTTTGGTACAACATAGATAAGAAAATGTCGGAAAGTTAAGGGGGGTTCCAAGCAAATGTACTGAAAAGTGAAACGAGATGTTTTCAAACAGTATTTCTTACCACCCTCATGAGTATAGAATGGCTCTGAATCTAAGACATGTTGGGAAAGGAGAGATTCAGGAACCAGGGGCTTGCCAAGTTTTCAATCCATTTGTTCTGAAGTCATCTTCACAGAGTGACCAAGCCTTGCTCATTGCTGCTTGGGTCTCCGGGGCCTCAAATGAAGGTTTTGTTAAATGCACTTCCTGCTCAACTCCAGCCTGAAGAACCTTGAGGATACACAGAGGGGTCTGCAGGGTAAGTCTGATAAGAACCAAAGCAAAAGATCCATTCTCATATTTCCAGTGAATGTAGAAAGGCATTTTCTGTTCAGCCCTTCTGACAATAAAACATTCAGGAACTCACCTGAAGAGGTACCCCAAAATGCTATGTTGAAAGAATAAGTTAAAAGTGAGGAAGTAACAGATGAAACTAGGAAAAAGAACAGAGAAGTCACGAGGAACAAGATGAGATCAAGAAGTCCCATGAAAGGACTTCCCTGGTGGTCCAGTGGTTAGGATTCTACACTTCCAACGCAAGGGCGACGAGTTCAACCCCTGGCTGGGGACTAAGACCCCAAGCAGCCAAATAGAAAAAGAAAAAACAGAAGGCTGGGAGAGAATGGACCTGATGGAAGTGGGCAGAAGGTTCAGGAGAGAGATGTTTGGGGAGGTGCCCTGAGTCCAGCTCATGGTACACACAACTTCTCCAGATTCCTTCCAGAGAGGCTGGCAGGGGCTATGGGAGCAATAGTGCTGGGCTGTAGTGAAAAGAAGACTAAGCGGTGACTGGAGGCCAGCATCCAGTCCTGGGTGGTGGGGGAACTTCTCTCACAGCACCCACTCTGGAAATGCTTACTGAGTGTCTGCTCTGTGCTGAGGACAATGATGTGCATTAGGGTTCATGCATGCATGCTAAGTCGCTTCAGCTGTGTCTGACTCTTTGGGACCCTATGGACTGCAGTCCTCCAGACTCCTCTGGCCATGGGATTCTCCAGGCAAGGATCCTGGAATGGGTGCCATGCCCTCCTCCAGGGGATCTGCCTGACCCAGGGACCAAACCTGCATCTCTTATGGCTCCTTCATTGGAGGTGGATTCTTTACAACTGAGCCACCAGGGAAGCCCAAGTAGTAAGGTACAGTGATGAATAGGAGACCAGATTTTGCATTTGCAGAGCTGATGATCTAGAATAATGCCTTAAATACATATACATATTTAAATGTATAAATATATATGTATACATATATATATATATATACACAAACACAATTGCAAAAAGCATTACAAAGTAGGAAGGACACTATTAAAAAGCTTCTCAGGGGTACCTGACCTTATCTAGGGTTTAAGAAACATCTCCCTGAGGAAATGAAGAAGGAAAATGGAGGAAGGAGAGGAGATAACAAAAAGAGAGTTACTGAGTATTTACTGTGCACGCAGCACCGCTGTAAGCCTTTAGCACGTATTAACTCACTTCATCCCTACAACTCTGCGAAACATGTATTGTTATTACCCCCATTTGATCAACAGGAAAACTGGGGCACAGAGATGTCAAGTAGCTGGGCCCAAGGTCACTCTCCCGGGTATTGCTCATGTTTTTAATGTCACTGGCACTGTCTTTAAAAGATTTCAAGTAACTTTAAAAAGGAGGTGGAAGACTAAAGCAAATGCCGTTTTGAGTTTTCAGTCTGTCCAAGCTCCAAATCACTCTGTCCCACAGGAGAGGCAGCAGCCAGGCCCATGAGGGCTGCCCAGGCAGCAGCATGGGCTGTGGTCAGAGGCTCCCCTTTGCCCTGCAGTATCTGCTGAGAGTGGACTCTGGGGCCAGCCTGCCTGGGCTCCAATCCCAACTCCGGCCCCCACACAAGGAGAGGTCTGGGACAGGAACTCCCCTCTCTGTGCTTCCATTTCATCATCTGTAAAGTGGGAATGAGTTGAGCCCCTCTATCACAGAGCAGTCTTGAGGATTAGATGAGTCATTGTACATAAAACACAGGGGACCATCTCGGGTATATATTTAGAGCTGTATAATAGCTTGGAAGTTTGCCTGACATGCATGGCCCATGAGACTTCAACACCTTCAAATGTTCCCGTTGAGCAAAAATCCAAAGTTAAGAACAAGAATTCTCAGGAAAGAGTACAGATGGAGCAGAAGCCCCACACCTGATAGAAAACCAAGCATCTGCCACCTCTGCCCCTCCCTTCATTCATTCCATCACCCAGCACACACCTGTGAAAACCTTCACTGTGCCAGCCCCTCTCAGGCAAATGTGAAGTGTGTAACTGAGGTTTTAACCTTTTAAGGAAGTCCAGGAATCTTGAACCCCAGGGGAACCTCCACCTTTTTCCCCATCCATCAATCACCAAGGTTAGGTAGAGGGAGACTAGCTCAGTCATTAAGGCATGAGCTTGAGAATCTGACAAGAGTTCCCACCAGCCAGCTGTGTGACCTTAAACAAGCTGCTTAACCTCTCTGGGCCCCCATCTCAATATCTGTCAATGGAGACAATAATATTCACCTCTTAGAGTTAGGGTTTCATAGGTGGCACTCGTGGTAAACAACCCGCCTGCCAATTCTGGAGACCTAAGAGATGCTGGTTTGGTTCCTGGGTCAGGAAGATCCCCTGGAAGGGGCATAGTAACCCACTCCAGTGTTCTTGTCTGGAGAATCCCCATGGACAGAGGAGCCTGGCAGGTAACAGTCCGTAGGGTTGCAAAGAGCTGAATATGACTGAAGTGACTGAGTGCACACACACACACACATACACACTTCTTAGAGTTAATATAAGGAATAGATGAGTTAAAATATGTTTGGAACTGGGTCTAACACATGGAAGTGCTCGATATTGTCATTATTTTCTCACTGAAGTCTACGATGTTTAAAGGAGACATGTGTTTAGCACTGTGCCCTGTGTATATAGCAAATGCTCAATAAATAGTAGCTCCTCGCCCCCAGGCAAGGTGGTATGAGAGTACTAGCGAAGCCTCTCAGGAATCCTTCCATTCTAACAGGGAAAGAGCTGTTGGGCAAGGACTGGAGGATGCTTCATGGGAAGGTAGGGTGTTATTCATCCTTTGATCATGCAACAAAGATTTATTGAACAGCGTCTAAAGTGCTGGAAAGTCAATATCATAACAGCAGCTAGTGAACACTTGGAAAATAACTGCTATGCAAGGCCCAAGACAAGTATTCCTGCCACTCCTGCTCTGGGGCTTCTGCAGAATCCTCGGTCCCCAGGACCCCTTCCAAGGCCTCCATTTCAAAGGGCCGGTACCCCTGCACTCCTGGTTGCTAGTGTCTGAAACATGCTCCCCCTCCACAGGCTAATGGAGAAGAAGGTGAAAGTGTTAGCCTCTCAGTTGTGTCCAACTCTTTGCAACCCCATGGACTGTAGCCTGCCAGGCTCCTCTGTCCATGGGATTCTCCAAGAAGATTACTGAAGTGGGTTGCCATTCCAGGGGATCTTCCCCCACCCCCCAGGGATCGAATCCAGGTCTCCTGCATTGCAGGCAGATTCTTTACCATCTGAGCCACCAGGGAGATAGAGAAGGTGAACAAGCAAACAGTGAGTTGCCAAACAGTGTGACAAGAGCCAAAATAGTGCTGCTCACAGAAGTAAGGAGGACAGGGCCAACTCCACCTCGTGCCTGGGGGTTCACAACTGGCTTTATCCAAGAAGTGTTGCGAAAACCAGGTATGCCTGGGACAAGCAGAGAAACAGCATCCCAGGGAGAGGGAACATCAGCGGCAAGGTGTAGAGTGAAGGAAGGAGCATATCCTCTGAGGAAACACCAGATCACAGAGCACTTGTTAGCATCACGGACAAAGGCTAAGTGTTGGCTGGCCAGGGACGCAGTGAGGTGTCAAGGAAAACCAAGAATCTGGGGAGTGTGTTTGATAAAAATAACCCTGTCAGAGAAGTGGGAGATGGACGGGGGAGGCAGGAGGCTGAAAGCAGAGATGCTGATGTGCAGAAATCCAGGGTGAGAAAGCTGAGGCTCCCAGTCTAAGTAAGGACAGAGGAGATGAAAGCCAGGAGGGGAATTTCAAAAGAGGCAGAAAGGATGGATGTGGCAACTGAATGGATGAAGATAAATGAGACGGAGCAGTCAAGGAGGATGGTCAGCTTCCTACCTGATCATGTGGTACACAGGACACCATTCCCCAAGCCAGGGCAGCCAGCTGTGAAGGATGACAGTCAAAGACACACATAGATGGGGCTGGAGGTTGTACAGCCAAGCATCCCTCCTGAGATGTCAACCAGGGGGATTTTTTACAAATGTAAAAAAAGATTACATCACTTCTATCTTTAAATCTTAAAATGGCCCCTGTCCCACTCGGAATAAGATCTAACCCCTGATTTTCTAGGTCATATATTCAGGGCCAGCACCTCTACGGCCTCAGCACCTACCCGCACACCCTGGCTTTCTGAACTTCAGCTGCACTGACCTCTTTCTCATCTTGAACCAGACCAGGCTCATATCTGCTCCTATACACTGGCACTTTGCGGTCCTTTCCATGTAATTTGTACTTTTTGCCATTTTTCTTTCATTCACGGTGCCTCTCAACTTTCCCTGGCCACCCTATCTGATGTTACCCACCCACCGACACCCTCCCAGCTAGGCTCCAATGTCATTCTTTCCTTTTCTTTAGAGTATGAGATGACCTCAGGTCTGTCTCTGTTTAGTCTCTCCCATTAGGATATAAAAGCCATGAGGATAGAAGGAGGGTATGTCCTTCATCCTGGTGTTCCTAACCCCCAGAACAACCTGGCTTATAAGAAATCATCGACAGCAATTTCTAAAGAAATGAAGGAACTAGTCTGGGTGATCTGCCTGTCCGTGGTGTTTGGTTTTCATTTTAGAGGGATATTGAGGGGAAATGAGACATGCTGTGCATCTGTCAGGGTGACAATAAGAAACAGCACACTCAGTGGGACAATGGTACACGCACGCTCAGTCACTTCAGTCGTGTCTGACTCTTTGATACCCCATGGACTGTAGCCCGTCAGTCTCCTCTGTCCATGGCATTCTCCAGGCAAGAATACTGGAGTGGGTTGCCATGTCTTCCTCCAGGGGATCTTTCCCAGGGATCGAAACTCCATTGTCTCCTGCACTGGCAGGTGAGTTCTTTACCAATAGCGCCACCTGGGAAGCTCGAGGAGAGTTAAACAAAGGGGCAGTTTATAAAGATGTGGGCAGGGGTGGGGAAATTGACAAGGGATGGCGTCCTACCCTGGGCACAGCCAGGAGTTTCGCTTCCCCAGACAGAAAGGACATCAAGCGAGTCACGACCAGGCTGTGTTACCAGAGTAAGTCAAAGGCACCTGAAGAAGCAGAGACCAGAGCTTTATCGAGAAATGAACCCAGGAGGGAGGGGGCTCACTCTCCCAGCTCCTATCCCCTCTCAGTGCTTCTCAATGGATGAACTAACCAGAACCCTGGAGATGAAGGTCTTGCAGCTCAGCCTCTTAGGCAGAGAGGCAGAGAAGGGTGGAGTGCAGATCTGCAGAAACAATGTTATCTCGCTTGTTATTCCCCCCACCCCAAACTTTCAAAGCCATACAGTAGCAGAGGAGTTATTCACCAAAGTGATACATACAAGACGAACAAAAACAACATATTTCCACCATGCATACAGATTTACAAAAAACAGAGTCTCCTTTCCCATAACCTCCCCCTGGCCCCTCTGGAGGCTCACCTTCCTCTTCTTCCCGCTGTCCCCCTCCCCGCCTCCCGCAGTCTCTCACTGCCCAGGGCTTGTCAGACATGGGAAGCAGCATGGTGGCTACAATCTGTGGAATCATCCTTTACATGTTGGTACTGCCTCGGGTTGTGGTGCAGAGTTAACTGGAGGCATAAAAAAGAATGGCATTCTGAAATTCTTACTGAGCTCAAAAGCAGCAGGAGGTGGTAGAACAAGAGATGTGAATTTCATGCCCTCCATCACCTGGGCTGCAAGTTTTGAAAATGCAGAATTCCTAAAATGCTGACCTTGGCAATGACAGGACTCAGGCTCAGAATTTTCTAAAGGATAAGGACTGCTCTGTGCTTCCCCCACAGATTTGGGTGTCTGTTTCTTAGCACAGAGCCCACTGAGATATGTGGGTGCACATATCTCAGCAATTCACTGAAGTTTTCTGTGTATTTGTTTCTTTGACATTTAATTCAGTGCTTTGCCCCAGGCTTCATATCACAGGCACAATCAAGTATATCTAATAAAACTGTAAATAGAGTCAGTGCTTAAAGCCCTTTTCTTAACATAATGGAAACTTGGGGTTGGGGCACATGCATGTGTGCTAAGTCGGTTCTGTCTTGTCCAACTCTTTGCAACGCTATGGACTGTAGCCCTCCAGGTTCCTCTCTGTCCATGGGATTTTCCTGGCAAGAATACTGGAATGCGTTGCCATGCCGTCCTCCAGGGGATCTTCCCCGCCCAGGAATGGAACCCGTGTCTCTTAGTCTCCTGCATTGGCAGGCGAGTTCTTCACCACTAGCGCCACCTGGAGGGAAAAGAGGAAAAGATTCATCTTCAACCTTCACTGCTCCAGCCAGTGGCAGCGATAAGCAAACTTGGCCCCAAAGTTCCAGGCGTCCAGGGGTTGTCGTTTGCTGCTGGTTTTCCCCACATCACTGGAGACTTCTCCACATTAGAAGAAGGATTTCTCTCTGCCACAGTTTGCATTATTAAAATCAAAGATCAGTGCTGGGTTTGGGGAGGGGTTTTATAGGGTCAATTTGATGCCCCCTGAGAAAGTACAGGGTAGCAGCATAGAATCTCATAGCTTTCTCTTTGCAGAGTCCATCCTCAAACTTCAGGAATAGCCCTCAACATGGGATCTCCAAGAACTGTCTGTAGGAACTAGCCAGGTCCTGGGCTCTGTTATGGCACTGCAAGAAACTACCTGTGGACAGGTAAGGAGCAAAGATGGAAAGAGAAATAAGGAAGGAGAATAGGGCAGGGAAGAAAACAAGGATTTAAATGATTGGTCCATGGGCACTCATCTAGGAAACAGAAGAGGCAGAACTTAGATTCAAGCATGCTTCTATTTGACTCCAAATTCCTTTCTTTATGGGCTTCCCTGATAGCTCAGTTGGTAAAGAATCTGCCTGCAATGCAGGAGACCCTGGTTTGATTCCTGGATTGGGAAGATGCCCTGGAGAAGGGAAAGGCTACCCACTCCAGTATTCTGGCCTGGAGAATTCCATGGACTGTATAGTCCATTGGGTCACAGAGTTGGTCACGACTGAGTGACTCACTTTCAGACTCAGACTTCCTTTCTTTGTAACAAACTTTGAGTGTTCCTGGCTAATCTGTTTAACTCTAGTGATTTTCACAAAAGCATTTTTTAATAGGCCTTCAGATCAGAGATCAGATCAGTCGCTCAGTCGTGTCCGACTCTTTGCAACCCCATGAATCGCAGCACGCCAGACCTCCCTGTCCATCACAAACTCCCGGAGTTCACCCAGACTCACGTCCATCAAGTCAGTGATGCCATCCAGCCATCTCATCCTCTGGCGTCCCCTTCTTCTCTTGCCCCCAATCCCTCCCAGCATCAGAGTCTTTTCCAATAAGTCAACTCTTCCCATGAGCTGGCCAAAGTACTGGAGTTTCAGCTTCAGCATCATTCCTTCCAAAGAAATCCCAGGGCTGATCTCCTTCAGAATGGACTGGTTGGTTCTCCTGGCAGTCCAAGAGACTCTCACGAGTCTTCTCCAACACCACAGTTCAAAAGCATCAATTCTTCAGCGCTCAGCTTTCTTCACAGTCCAACTCTCACATCCATACATGACCACTGGAAAAACCATAGCCTTTAGAAGATGGACCTTTGTTGGCAAAGTAATGTCTCTGCTTTTGAATATGCTGTCTACGTTGGACATAACTTTCCTTCCAAGGAGTAAGCGTCTTTTAATTTCATGGCTGCAGTCACCATCTGTAGTGATTTTGGAGCCCAGAAAAATAAAATCTGACACTGTTTCCACTGTTTCCCCATCTATTACCCATGAAGTGATGGGACCAGATGCCATGATCTTAGTTTTCTGAATGTTGAGCTTTAAGCCAACTTTTTCACTCTCCTCTTTCACTTTCATCAAGAGGCTTTTTAGTTCCTCTTCACTTCCTGCCATAAGGGTGGTGTCATCTGCATATCTGAGGTTATTGATAATTCTCCCAGCAATCTTGATTCCAGCTTGTGTTTCTTCCAGTCCAGCATTGCTCATGATGTACTCTGCATGTAAGTTAAATAAACAGGGTGACAATATACAGCCTTGATGTACTCCTTTTCCTATTTGGAAACAGTCTGTTGTTCCATGTCCAGTTCTAACTGTTGCTTCCTGACCTGCATACAAATTTCTCAAGAGGCAGACCAGGTGGTCTGGTATTCCCATCTCTTTCAGAATTTTCCACAGTTTATTGTCATCCACACAGTCAAAGGCTTTGGCATAGTCAAGAAAGCAGAAATAGATGCTTTTCTGGAACTCTCTTGCTTTTTCCATGATCCAGCAGATGTTGGCAATTTGATTTCTGGTTCCTCTGCCTTTTCTAAAACCAGCTTGAACATCAGGAAGTTCATGGTTCACATATTGCTGAAGCTTGGCTTGGAGAATTTTGAGCATTACTTTACTAGCGTGTGAAATGAGTGCAATTGTGCGGTAGTTTGAGCATTCTTTGGCATTGCCTTTCTTTGGGATTGGAATGAAAAGTGACCTTTTCCAGTCCTGTGGCCACTGCTGAGTTTTCCAAATTTGCTGGCATATTGAGTGCAGCACTTTCACAGCATCATCTTTCAGGATTTGAAATAGCTCAACTGGAATTCCATCACCTGCACTAGCTTTGTTTGTAGTGATGCTTTCTAAGGCCCGCTTGACTTCACATTCCAGGATGCCTGGCTCTAGGTCAGTGATCACACCATCGTGATTATCTGGGTTGTGAAGATCTTTTTTGTACAGTTCTTCTGTGTATTCTTGCCATTTCTTCTTAATATCTTCTGCTTCTGTTAGGTCCATACCATTTCTGTCCTTTATCAAGCCCATCTTTGCATGAAATGTTCCTTTGGTATCTCTAATTTTCTTGAAGAGATCCCTAGTCTTTCCCATTCTGTTGTTTTCCTCTATTTCTTTGCATTGATCGCTGAAGAAGGCTTTCTTATCTCTTCTTGCTATTCTTTGGAACTCTGCATTCAAATGTTTATATCTTTCCTTTTCTCCTTTGAATTTTGCTTCTCTTCTTTTCACAGCTATTTGTAAGGCCTCCCCAGACAGCCATTTTGCTTTTTTGCATTTCTTTTCCATGGGGATGGTCTTGATCCCTGTCTCCTGTACAATGTCATGAACCTCATCCCATAGTTCATCAGGCACTCTATCTATCAGATCTAGGCCCTTAAATCTATTTCTCACTTCCACTGTATAATCACAAGGGATTTGATTTAGGTCATACCTGAATGGTCTAGTGGTTTTCCCTACTTTCTTCAATTTAAGTCTGAATTTGGCAATAAGGAGTTCATGGTCTGAGCCACAGTCAGCTCCTGGTCTTGTTTTTGCTGACTGTATAGAGCTTCTCCATCTTTGGCTGCAAAGAATATAATCAATCTGATTTCGGTGTTGACCATCTGGTGATGTCCATGTATAGAGTCTTCTCTTGTGTTGTTGGAAGAGGGTGTTTGCTATGACCAGTGCGTTTTCTTGGCAAAACTCTGTTAGTCTTTGCCCTGCTTCATTCTGTACTCCAAGGCCAAATTTGCCTGTTACTCCAGGTGTTTCTGGGAGGCCTTAGTGTGTACCGAACAATGGGCTGAGTGTTTGGGAACCGATGATAAACAAGACTGAAGGCCCACAGTCTAGTGGGGGGTAAATGTGAAAACAAATAACTATACCCAAAAATGTAGTAAATGTGAGAACCTAAACAAGTATAAAATGCCATATGATCAGAGATGGGGGATGAACAACTGATCTAGAGAATATGACAAATATACATAAATAAGGGGATATTTAATGTGGGTTTTTGGGAATGACTAGAAGTTCAGAGAGCAGATAATAACAAGAAAAGGTATTACAGGCAAAGAAACAGTTATTCCAAAAGACAAATATGGGAACAATGTGTGGAGGTGATGAGGGGGCAGTTTTGCCTCAGTTGTGTCCGACTCTGTGCGACCCCATAGACGGCAGCCCACCAGGCTCCCCCGTCCCTGGGATTCTCCAGGCAAGAACACTGGAGTGGCTTGCCATTTCCTTCTCCAATGCATGAAAGTGAAAAGTGAAAGTGAAGTCGCTCAGTCATGCCCAACTCTTATCGACCCCATGGACTGCAGCCTACTAGGCTCCTCCGTTCATGGGATTTTCCAGGCAAGAGTACTGGAGTGGGGTGCCATTGCCTTCTTCACAATAAAAACATAAACATCCCCAAAATAGAACACTGCTGCAGAAAGCAAGGATCCTCCACTACTGGAGAGGTCTGAGGAGAGCATACACAGCACTGCATCAATAAAAGAACAATCAGGTTAAATTCTGCCTAGACTCCTTAGCGGCCCTTAAGGTGTTCCCTCTCAAGCTCGGCTCACAGTGGAATTGGAGTGTGTGCAAGGGTAGGGGCGTGGCCTCGAAATCACACCAGTCTAGTGAGAACCCTGGGTCTTGATTGACAGAGTCTCTCTGAGCCTTGGTCTCCACACCTGTGGACTCTTAACACCTACCTTCAGTTCAGTTCAGTTCATTTCAGTTACTCAGTCGTGTCCAACTCTTTGCAACCCGATGGACTGCAGCACACCAGGCTTCCCTGTCCATCACCAACTCCCGGAATTCACTCAAGCTCATGTCCATTGAATCAGTAATGCCATCCAACCATCTCATCCTCTGTCATCCCCTTCTCCTCCCACCTTCAATCTTTCCCAGCATCAGGGTCTTTTCCAATAAGTCAGTTCTTCGCATCAGGAGCCCAAAGTACTGAAGTTTCAGCTTCAGCATCGGTCCTTCCAATGAATATTCAGGACTGATTTCCTTTCAGATGGACTGGTTGAACTCCTTGTACTCCAAGGGACTCTCAAGAGTTTTTTCCAACACCACAGTTCAAAAGCATCAATTCTTCGGCGCTCAGCTTTCTTTATAGTCCAACTCTCACATCCATACATGACTACTGGAAAAACACCTACCTTACCTGCTAGAAGTAAATGAATTTCTGGTGTAGAGCACTCAACACAGTGTGTGGAATGGAAGATGAGTCCACAATATATAACCTTGGACGAGGATGTCATAATTATCACAAACAGTGAAAACTCCGCTGGGGTAACTCTGACCTGCTCTTACCACCTGGGCCATGTGGCCATGATGGGGGTGGCAGCTGCTGGCAGAAAACATGGCTGTGTGTACAAGGGACCTGGGCTGGGACACCAGTAAGGAGAGTGAAGTCAGAAAGTGCAGAGCTGGATCCTATCTCCATTTAAAATGTTGGTATTTTGTTCATCATAGCTCTTTCTGCCCTAATTTTTATTAAAAAAGAGAGTGTTAATATATTATGTATCTTGATTCTCAAACTTTTTAGCACCTCCTTAAAATTTATGCCCAAAGCAAATTAACTGCTCGTTCCCCTCCGCCAGCACCTCCTCGGGTATTTCCATGCAAAGCCCCTAGTAAGCATCCCTTGTGGGTTCCAACTTTCACCTTAAGGTCTTTTTCTGCAGGACCCCCTAGCCTGTGCCAGACCCTAAGACTCTAAACAAAACAACTCCCGGCTTGGTAATACCTGAGTTCACTTGATTTCTCTTCTTTTTTTTTTTTTTTTTCCTTTTTTTTTGCCCACCCTATTATGAATTTTATATAATTTTAAAAAAGAAAAAGAAA
The DNA here is from genome assembly GCF_002263795.3 of Bos taurus. Taxonomy (NCBI): domain Eukaryota; kingdom Metazoa; phylum Chordata; class Mammalia; order Artiodactyla; family Bovidae; genus Bos; species Bos taurus. Next base: position 46,518,378 of record NC_037333.1, on the reverse strand, counting down.
ACTTTAGAATTGGAACGGTTGAGAGCTCTCCACCTGAAAATCAGCCCGAATTGTGTCATTACCCTGAGGAACCAGAGGAGTGAATTGAAATGAATATGGAAAATTCACACCACCTCCAAATGAGTAGTCTTAATGCAAGAGGAGCCTCGCTCAGAGGGCCTGTTTTCCAGGTGTAAAGTGCAGCCGGCTTCCCTAATCGACAGCATGGCCCGTTTAGCCAAGTGCGGAAGCCTTAATCAGCCTTAACGTCAGCGGCTTCCTCAAGGCCTGGTTCCGCTGACTTCTCTCCCTCTGCAACAGCCCTCAACAAGGCTGTTAAGTAATTCAGTTTGAAGAACTCTTATGGAGATCAATTTTACTAATGCACACACAGCATAATAGAGGCTGGGCTACTGTAGGGAGAGGAATCTCTTTTTTCAAATCAGAGAACAGGAATTACCAATCAGGTTGGAGCTGCAGCCTCACCATGCTTTCCCTGTGGATTAACATCTCCTGACTTGGCACTTTGCAGAAAGGTTACAACTATTTATGACATGTGCAAGCCATGCATACCAATTAGAACTGCTGCACTGTTAAAATGGGCTTCCCTAGTGGCTCCGTTGGTAAAGAATCCACCTGCAATGCAGGATACCCAGGTTCAGTCCTTGGGTGGGGAAGACCCCTGGAGAAGGGAATGGCTACCCACTCCAGTATTCTTGCCTGGAAAATCAGAGGAGCCTGGTGGACTACAGTCCATGGGTCACAAAGAGTCCACCAAGACTTAGCAACTAAACCACCACCACAGCTTAAACTGGGACATTTGTGGGGGTTTCAATGCAGGCATCAGAATCCTTGGATTTCTGGTGACAGTTGTCACTCAGAATTGGCAGCATGGGCCTCAACTTTGCATGTGTATATATTCTAAGCTATTTCTTATCATACACAGTGTTCTTGGTTCTTTATCAATTAACCCTTCTGTTATAAATGTTTCTATTGTGAAAGTAAACAGTTATATTGTGAAGTCTGTAACTTAGCAACTATCCAGCAAGATGGAGATTTAGTTCAAAGACAAACCATGAATGCCCAAGAATACTGGAAGTGGGTAGCCTATCCCTTCTCCACCAGATCTTCCTGAGCCAGCTATCAAACCGGGGTCTCCTGCATTGCAGGCGGATTCTTAACAACTGAGCTATCAGGAGATAATCATGGCTGGGTCTCAAATCTAAGCAGTTAGATGTCCTTCTCCCCACCCAGCCTTTTCTTACTAAAAGGTGTGTTAGAAAAGGATGCTCTTTAGAGTTAAACATATGTGGTTGGCTCTTAGGGGAATTCCATCCACTCTCCAATAAACAGAATACTTTTCCTATACTCAGGGACAACACGAGGCTGTTGACAATCACACTGGAAGGTTAAGGTGCTGGTAGTACAGATGTTAGGTGGTGTTTGATTCTGAGCTTTGTGGTTCAAAGGATACTGTGACAGGATTTTTAGAATCGGGTGTAGAATGGCAGGCACCTTTTGAGGGAAGAAATGGATTTTTAAAAGCAAATTTTGGATAAAATATAAATATATGAAGTTTTAATTTTAAAAGCAAAAAAAAAAAAAGACAAACCATGGTCTTGTGTGAAAAAGTATTCAAAACACACAGTCTTGATAGAAGTCAGGAATTAACAAATCACAGTCTTGATAGAAGTCAGGAATTAACAAATAGCAAACCTCATAAGAACAAAGAAAGCATTTCTAAAGGTAAGGGGCTAGGGTAATCTAGAAACTGGTCAGTGAGTCACTGTGGATAAAGATAAATACCTGGGAAGCTGATGAATGTTAAATCCAACAGTTTATAATTAAAGTGAGTACTCGAACTAAAATGCTATGAACCCCAGGATTGGGAGTCTCTATAAAAGCTATTCTCTTAAAGCTGTGTTTTCCCTGTAACAGAGCTCCCCATCTATATGCCTCTGTGATTCATATTTTTTTGATATCATTCTGGTTGTATATTAAGTACAGACTCAGCTTGAGCCCATGGAAAAGTAGGACATCAGAGAAGCACTGGATCACCCAGGCTACTTCATACCACTTAGGAGATTAGCCATCTAAAAGGGCACACAAAACCTGCTTTAAAATGTCTTTTGCTTTCTGGCGTCTAACTTGAAATAAGCTTCCAGGAAGAAAAGATAAGGTGATGGGAGGGAGGGAGGAAATTAACATTGGTAGGGGACCTGCTATGTTGTCAGACGCTACGCCCAGACACTTCACAGAACTTCTCGCTTAAGCTGGGTCATAATGACGTGAAGTCATCAATCCTCTGGCCTCGTTCTCTTAGTTTTCAGAGAAGCCCTTTTACTGCAAAGTACCTTATGTGTCCAATTTTAATGACTCCTTTATTAGTTTGGATGCCAGTGACAGAATCACAATTCAAACCGGTCTTGGCAAAATCAGAGATTTATTAGCTCAACTGCAAAGAAAAACTAAGAAGCTAGACTGTGGGATGGGCAGAGATGCAGCCCAGCTTTATGATGGCTGGAGCTTGGAGAATGATTATAACCAGGATTATCTTCTACAAGTTTCCCCTTTCTCTCTAGGTATTGTTTCATTCTTCTTCAGTGTACCCCTGCTTTTCTCCACACTTGAGGGGAAACGTGGCCCTCCCTAAAGCACCTGAGCTTGACATTGTGTAGCTTCTAGATCAGGAGAGCTGACTAATGCCTCTTAACCTCAAGACCAAAAATCTCAATAAGAAGACCATTTGTGATGGACACAAGGTGCCCGTGGTAGTCATGGTGACTGGAGGCGAGCACTTCCTGGGAGAAGGGGACAGTGAGCAGCAGTTCCCTTAAGTCTCCCTACATTCATCTAGGAAGTATTTCTCTCCTTAGCAAACGCCTAGTTTAAATCCTAGCACACAGAGGCCTTCAGTAAATAGTTACGAATGTCAAGAGTGAAAAAGGGTTGGTGGGGAGGAATTAAAAGACAGGAAGTAAGGAGAATAGACAAAAAGCCAGTCTGGCCATGATTCCAGTTAAAGTGACATAGCTTCCCTGCAGGTGAGCTCACCACCTACAAAAGCATATTGAGAGCCCAGGGGAAAGTCACTCATGTGTGTTTAGAAGCACGGGTGCCTTTACCCTCAGCTGACTCTCAGCTGGTGGGGAGCTCTGACCACACCGATTACGTGCTTAAGCTACCAGTGTTTCCAGGCTTATTTTATCTTCCTCTGCAATAATATATATATTTTTTTTCCTTTTAGCAGCTGCCATGAGAATCTGTCCTCCAGGGAGTGACCCACTTTCATCAGGCAAATGCTTTGATAAACCACTTGGGCTCAGGTCAGCCGAGGCTGGGATTAGAGACACAGGTGGGGCTGCTCCGCATAAGATAAGAAAAGTGACTGCTCAGTTTTAGAGAAGGAGGGTAAGAGGGAGGTGGAGGAGGGGAAGAAGGGGGAGAACGAGGAGCAGAGAGAGGAGACTCCATGTCAACGGCACATTCAAAGAAGCCTGGGAAGAAAAGAGACCCATGTCTGAGGGTGTGTGGTGCCCTGGGCTCTGCTATGTGAGCACAAACCCACCCCCAACCCCACACATCCTTCACAAATAGCAGCAATTCAATTCCCCTGCACCCACAGAGGTGGCCTTCCTGGAGAAGCCTGGAAAGGGAAGAGATTTTGTGTCCAGGTCAGAGTGGGGAATGTGAAGAGCCTGACCACCTGGACAAGGGGGCAACATCTGGCCTGGGTTTCTGGCACCCGCATGTGAAATGACAGCCCACTCCAGGCCTTAGGTCACACCTGCGGGGAGCCCAGCAGGGCCCCAGTGCTGGTGTCCCAAGCTGAGGACTGCTGGCCTTCCCTCTCTGCTCCTTAAGGCGACAAGCTGAAGTTCTAATAACAATTCCATCTGGTAAGTGTAGCCCTGGTAAACAGGTCCCAGGTTCCTGTCACTGTGCTGGTCTTCTGGCCTGTGGTCATATCCTCTCTGTTTTATTCTCTCCTCCAGACACTGTGCTGTGCTTCCTCTCCCCCACCTCCTGCCTGCATCTGGTGAGCTGCTCGTTGGCCTTAAGATCTCACCTTCCACGTTCCTTTTTCTAAGGAGGTTTCCTCTAGCCTCCGACACTAGACCCATGCCCCTTTGATATGACCATGATTTCCTGACTTATCTCCAGAAGCACCCTGATCATGTCAAATTAGAATTGTTTACTTGCCACTTCTCTGCCTGTCTCTCCCACTAGACCACAGACTCGCCTGCTATATTTACCACTGCAGCCCTCGCATGAAGCACAGCGTGGGTCCCACAGCAGCTGCTCAATAAATACCTGTTGAATGTGTTGGATCTATAATCAAAGGCATAAGGCTCTGGGAAAACCACTCACAGCCAGTTCAGTCCAGATGCGTCCTCTCCCTTCCTCAGTCCCAGGCCCTCCCACTGCTCCCCATCAAAGTCATGCAGCTGTGGCTCTGCTATCAACAGTGACTCTTCTGGCGCACCTGCCCATAGAGTCTAAGATCCCAGCCTCAGAGAGGCGGGGAGAAAGGGGCCATCGAGAAGAGGCCGGACCCTTTGAATGCTTCAGGCACAAGTGCCCCTCAGGGCAGAGCTTGGAGACAGTGATCCAGTGAAATTAAGGTGGTGTTAGGAGAGTGAGGCTAGGAGGCAGAGGAGTGACCAGGCCCCTGTAGCACTGGGTGTTGGGTGAGGGGTCGGGGAGGCTTCTCCTCTCTTCTGAGAGCCAAAGCAGTACACAGGTGAGGATGTTGGGGGAGGAAGAAAGAGGCCAGGCATGGGGAGAAGGAGAATTCAGCTTTATCTGAAATATTTGTACTTTTTTACAAGGAAAATTATCTCTGTAGTACTTGAGTGGTAAGAGGTAATAAAATTATCAGAAAGGAAGGGCAAAAGGCAGAAGTAAGAAAGTAAAGAAAGAAAAAAGAGAAAGACTGAGGCAGAGAAGAAAGAGAGGAAGAGAACAAAGAAGGAAAATCAAAAAGAATATAATTTAGTAGATTCAAGAGTATTCTAGAGTCGATTCACTCTAGAAATATTAACTGGGCACCTATTTTGTGCCAAAAGCTCTTACAGGCACTAGGTTGGAAAAATGGATAGGATAGAAAAGGTTCCCTCCTTCATGGACCTTCTGTTTAATAAAGGAGATAGAAAATAAACAAGTTAAGAAATAAATAACTTTATTCCAAATAGTGAGCAGTAAGAAAAATAAGAAGCCATCAGCATAAACAGAGAGAGAATGTTCACCAGTTATCTTTTGCAGTATAAAAACCAACTTCCAGGGACCTCCCTGGTGGTCCAGTGGTTAAGAATCCTCCTTGCAAGGCAGGGGTTGGTTGAATCCTCACTCAGGGGCATGCTGGGGGGCAGCAAAGCCCAGGTGCCACAGCGAAAGATCCCGTGTGCTGCAACTAAAACCTGAAGCAGCAAAAGAAAGTAAATTTAAATATATATATATATATAATCTTTAAAGAGTAATAATCGTTAGGTTTTGCTCTTGACTCTCCACATTGGGCTGGGCTCTGTGGGGACAGTGTCTCTGCTCCACTCACTGTCACCGGGGCAGCTCCCAGGTGGGCGGCTGGGTCACCCAAGGCTGTTCTCCCACGTCTGGAGATGATGCTGGTTGCAGCTGCCACTTTGATGGGCCCATGGGCTGAAACACCTTCTCATGGCTTCTCTTCATGTCCTGAGCTTTCTCACAAAGTGGTGGGAAGGTTCCACGAGCAAGGGACAGAGAGTGACAGGGAGAGAAAGAGAGCGTGAGGCTGACAGTATATCGCCTTTCCTAATGCAGCCTCAGAGCTCATGAGTTCTATTCACAGAAGTGAGTCACTAAGGTTGGCTGGTACTGGAGGGGAGAGGAATTAGTCTCTACATTTCTATGAGAAGAACATCAAAGGATGTGTGGACATCACAGAGAGCCATGTGGGAGGATAGCCTCTTATACCAGATGGTTAGTAAAAGGGGTGCTCCAGAATCATTAGTCAAGGTTCTCCAGAGAGACAGAGGGAAGAGATATACATATACCTATACATATAAATTGACATAAACATACACATATGGCCTTCCCAGGTGGCACTAGTGATAAAAAACCTACCTGCCAATGCAGGAGAGATGTGGGTTCGATCCCTGGGTCAGGGAGATCCCTTGAAGGAGGGCATGGCAACCCACTCCAGTATTCTTACCTGGAGAATCCCAAGGAGAAAGGAGCCTGGTGGGCTACAGTCCATAGGGTCACAAAGAGTTGTACATGACCGAAGTGACTGTCCACACACACACATATATATATATTTATACACATAACATATAAATATATACATATTTGTATTTATCATATAGTTATATTTATTATATATATTTATATTACACGTGCATACACACATACATAGGAAGAAATATTTATTTCAAGGATTGAAAGTGAAATAAAGTGAATTCGCTCAGTTATATCCAACTCATTGCGACCCCATGGACTGTAGCCTGCCAGTTTCCTCAGGTGATGGGATTTTCCAGGCAAGAATACTGGAGTGGGTTGCCATTTCCTTCCCCAGGGGATCTTCCCCACCGCCCCCCCCCCCCAGGGATTTTCCCCACCCAGGGATCTAACCCGGGTCTCCCACACTGCAGGCAGACTCTTTACCGTCTGAGCTACCAGGGAAGCCTATTTCAAGGATTGGCACATGCAATTATGCCAATTCTGCCCACTGTGCGAAGTGGCAAGTCTGAAGCCCATAGGGCAGCTGTTAGCTGGATACTCAGGTGGGCCTTGAATAGTTGGAAACCACTGGAAGATTCTGCAGGGTAGTGCCATTCTGACTCACCCCGTGTAGAGAGGGTGCAGGTTGGAGGAGGGCGGCCCCGAGTCATCAGCTCCTGGATCAGGAGTCTGGAGGGAGTGGACGAAGGGGCATAGGCAGGGCAGCCCATGCTTGCCAGGCCAGCTGAACAAGCAGCGTCAGCTGTGAGACTGACATGAAGACAGCAAAATGGGGCTCTTGATCTAAGAAAGTCAGGTCTGAGATGGAAGCTGCTCAACCAGCTTGAATCAGAATAGCTGGAGAGTCAGGACAGGCTTGACCCATGGGCCCAGGGCTGCGCTGTCATCTAAAAGGCTTGGCTCAGCAGGTGATGCTGAAACCATGTGGGTGGGGGGAAGGGGAGGGGTGTTGGCTGACCCAGGAAGAGAGGAGAGAGACCACAGCGCTCTCCGTGGCCAGCTCCTTCCAATCATCTAGTCACGACCACCAGAGCAGGGATTCAAGGAGCTGAAAAAAGAAACAGAAAACAGATTGAAAAGAGTACTTCTCTGTTCCATCTCCCAAAAAGGCCACGAATGTGCTGAGATGTTAGGCGGCCCAGGAGACAGCTGGGAGGCGGTCGACATGCATTACTTATAAGACTCTGCTGAAATGTAAATTGAGGTGAGTTTATTGGCTCCCTTGGTCTTAAATGGAATCATGAAGTATTCATTGGGCCTTGCCAAGGCCTTTTCAGATCTGGAGCTCCGCGAGAAATATGTAGCATGCTAAGGTTACATTAATAAAAAATAAATAAATCCATGTCCAGGAAACTCGTGCTTGTGCACTCTAAAACTGCCCATTCTGTAGATATTAATGTTTAATGTGTTTGTAAAAAGCAGTCGGCTTTGCCGAGCACAGCAACAAAAACATCCCGCCATCCTCCGTACTTAACATCTCGGCGCAGCGCCTAAGTGCCCGGGTGGAGGTGTTCTGAGCAGTGTCTGGAAGAGACACATTAAAAAGTTGCTTCACTAAGAGGAAACGTGCTTGCTCGCTGCTAAGGCGAGTTAGATTCAAACTTTCACCCACAGCTCACCCTGCTCAGGAGAAAGACTGAGAAGTGGATGTTCACAGAACTGAATCCATAACAACCAGACACTCTTTAAGGAAAGATCACGGCATTCAAATCAACAGAGTTTGTTTTATGGGGGAAAAAACATCTGATAAACACTCAACTCGGAGAAGCAAAAATACTTTCTGGCTTCAGGCCACTTGTACCATCCCAGGTGTTTCCTAGAAATTTCTAGAAAGAGCACAGCGATCAATCTGACCCATTGCTTTCTTAGGCCGCGGGGCAGCAGGCTGCACATCAGAGCAGCAGGGCTTGGTAGCTGTTTTGTTTTGCTTGGGATCTCAAGTCAGCACAGAGAAATCTCTGCTTCTCCTAATACTGATCTGCAGTCAGAAAACAGCTCCTAGCCCTGCCGGCTAAATCTCAGCCTCCCCACGTGCCTCTGGGTTACTTTTCATCCAGAGGCACCACTTGGAACCAAACAGTGAAATGAGAAAGGGCTGGTGCAGAGAACAAAGCGGATCACCCAAGAACGGGAATGTATGATATACTCAAATGCATCAGGCACCCCCACCTTGCCGCTCACTGTCCAGCCAACTCAGCCAGCATCTGCAAAAGAGGAATGTGGAAAGCAGAACAAGGTTGTCATTGTCCTTCACCTCCATATCCTGGCAGTCAGCTGACCCAGCAGACCCATCTCTGAAGTCAGGGACCAAGCCTGCAGAGAGAACATGGGGGCCCTAACTGCTTGAGAAATGCTGGGAGACACTGGGAGCTCTGCTTCTTATCCTGAGTGAGGGAGCCTGGCTTACGACCCTCCCAAGGAAGCTCTGCTTGTCACAGCCTGTATTGTTGGTTGAGTTGTGTCCCCCAAAAAGACACACGGAAGCTCTAACCCCTGGTTCTTGGTCTTACTGGTGACTTCGACTTGAGGATTAGAATAATGATGTTAATGCTGGTTAATAATATTCTCTTCATCTGATTTAACAAGGATCCTTAGCTTACTTCAGTGTTTTTTGAAGCTTAAACTCAGAAATTTATGTTCAGGAAATGTCTTTTCTCAAGAAGACACTAGGAATGTAACACAGCATTAATGTGGAGCGGGCGAGTCTCTGCTGTGGAATTAACGGGGGATTTTCTGCACAGGAGAGGGGAAGGTCTGCAGGCGCATCAGAGCCTGAGTGTCTCCTAAAAGATGTTGAAATCTTCACCCCCAATACCTGTGAATAAAGGCAGTGCTGTGACTGTGACCTCGTTGCTGTTGTTCAGTCGCTCAGTCGTGTCTGACTCTGTGACCCCATGGATTGCAGCCCGCCAGGCTTCCCTGTCCTTCACTAACTATCTCCCGGAGTTTGCTCAAACTCATGTCCATTGAGTCAGTGATGCCATCCAATCATCTCATCCTCTGTTGCTCCCTTCTTCTCCTGCCCTTAATCTTTCCCAGTATCAGGGTCTTTTCCAATGAGTCAGCTCTTCGAATGAGGTGGCCAAAGTATTGGAGTTTCAGCATCAGTCCTACCAATGAATAGTCAAAGTTGATTTCCTTTAGGATTGACTAGTTTGATCTCCATGCTCTGACTTTCCTTGGGAAACAGAATCATTGCAGGCGTAATCGAGCTAAGATGATGTCATCCTGGATTTGAGTGGGCCTTACTCCAATGACTGGTGGCCTAATAAAGACAGATAGATTTGGTGGCACTCAGAAACATGGAAAAGACCATGTGAAGAGAGCGGCAGAGTTGCCATTGTGCTACCAGAGCCAGAGAACACGTAGGGCTGTGAGAGTCACCAGAAGGTGGAGGAGATGTGGAAAGATATTCCCCCAGGGCCTTCAAGAAAACATGGCAAGCTCACACCTTGATTTCAGACGTCTGGCCTCCAGGACAGTGAGAAAATACATGTCTGCTGTTTTAACCCTCCCAGTTCGTGGTAATTTATGCAGCAGCCAGCCCTAGGAAATGAATACACCCCAAGACACATGGTTGTAGCAGAGGGATAAGCAACAAAAATCTTGGTGCCAGTGCTGGCAGGAACCCTGTGGTAAGAATGCGGGTGTCCACACCTGGCCCCAAAGGGGCTTCTGGATAGGAATGCACTGAAGCTGCCTACAGAATCCCAGCTGGGCAGGATGTAGTCAGGGCACAACCTGTTCAGGAGAAAAGCAAACCACAAAGAGATAGCTTGGGAGATTCTTATAGCATGTTCCATCAGAAAGAGATATATTTTTTAAATGAGGATACTGAGGTCCCAAGTGGGGCAGTGATTGGCCCAAAGTCATACTGCTGGATAGAACGAGTCCAGGTCCAGAACTCAGGTCCTGATGCACCGGTAGACCTTCTCTCCTCCACACACAATCCTCTGTCAGCCCTACAGCAGGGACTTGCTAGGAACCACGTTAATGCTCTTCATAAATGTCAACAAAAAAAGACGTTTCTTAAACATAAATTTGAATAAAAGCTTTAAACACTCTATTACACTAAAGCACTGCAGTAGGCAAAGTGTCCATCTTAAACCAGGTAAAGAGACTATTGTTATTATCATTTTAATATTCAAGTCAAAATTATCAGTAAGCCCAAGAATGCCACTTTCCTCCCATGTCCAGTTTCAAGGAAACAACCCACAGAAATTGAATCACAGTTTCAGCTAAATACATATTTAATTCCTTATGTATTTTTTATATTTTGCTTTGCGCAGGACTATTTACCTAGTTAATGATGAAGTGAAATCCATTGTCACCAAGTTGATGAGTTTTTTCCTTACTCAGTCTTGAAGTGCCCCCTAGTGAAATGTTTTTGTATTTAATAAGCTAAGAAACTGCTGCAAAGATTTTCATAGAGCTGAAGAGAATTTTAGAAAGAAATAGGGGCAAGAGTGGAGGTGAGGGGAATTGTTCCCTTGTTTCAAGGGGATTTGAACATGATTGTTTTAAAATCTAGTTGGCAGCCCATTTCTGTTGATATACGCTTACTCACGTGGAGTGCCTGCCAGACTGGTCCCTGAGACAGGCAGATTTCACCCACAGAGATTCCACCAGAGAAATCTTGCAAGCCTGCTTGCACCTAGGCAGAAGGAACAGCCGCCCGGTTCAACGCTGTGACCACAGAGGAGCTGGAGATTCAGCCAGTCACTCAAGCTGTTGCCATGAAACTTCTGTCAATTTTGTGCCTGAGCGATTTCAGGAAGCATCTTTTCAGGATAGGAAATCTAAGAGTTGTCCTTTGGTTATTTAAAGTCTTGCAAATTTGTACCAAAAATAGCATTTGATGGGGGTCATGCATATGTGGAGGTGAGGATCTACGGGGACTCTGTAATAAAAAATTAAGTGTATTAGTTAAATTAAAAAAAAAAATTTAACCCGCAGCACTTGGTAAAGGAAAGAAATCACTCAAAGAACTAAACATCAGAGAGGCAACTAAACATCAGCTTCATCCAATCAACAGTTTACAACCTGGCCCCTGCATCAGAGTCAGCTAGAGGGTTTTTTAAAATACTCATCCCCTATCGCCACCCTCAGAAGTTCGAATCTGATTGGTTTAGGGTGGAGTAGGCATCAGTCTCAGAGAAGGCAATGGCACCCCACTCCAGTACTCTTGCCTGGAAAATCCTATGGATGGAGGAGCCTGGTGGGCTGCAGTCCACGGGGTCGCTGAGGGTCAGACACGACTGAGCAACTTCACTTGCACTTTTCACTTTCATTGGAGAAGGAAATGGCAACCCACTCCAGTGTTCTTGCCTGGAGAATCCCAGGGACAGGGGGAGCCTGGTGGGCTGCCATCTATGGGATCTCACAGAGTCGGACACGACTGAAGTGACTTAGCAGCAGTAGCAGGCATCAGTCTTCTTTCAAAAGTCTCCCCAGAGCAAGGCTATGTGCAGCCAAGACTGACTGAGATGATGGCCATTGCTCAGACTCTAGATCTCACCGAGGCACTTTCTGGCTGGTGATCTGGGTTCTCTTGGGGTCCATCCACTATAGGCAGGGGGATAGGAGAGCCTCACCATGCAGAAGGAATGGGCCTGCAGGTTCCTTGCCCCCTGGACCCTTGTAGCAAGTCAGTAAAGTAGCATCTGCTCCTGGATTGGCTTCCCAGATGAGTGGTTCACGGGGTGATTCAGATCCCCACGTCCACTCAAATTATTAGAGTGATTTCATTAACTGAAATGTGCCACAAAGCAATGCTGCTGTGCAGCCTGCACCCCAACCAGACCGTGGTGCTGCTGTGGGGGGCAGAGTGTCCCTCTAGGCATGGACTTGGGCACCTGATAAGCTGGCAATACCACCAAGAAAGGCTTCTATAAAATACAGATTCCCAGGCCTGCCCCCAAGCTTCTGAATCAGTCTCCAGAGAGAGGACTGAGGAGTTTGGATTTACTAACGCTCCCTGGGTTATTCAGATGTGTTTCCAGGTACAACAGCTACTAATATATGAGAAAGTGAGTCTGAGTTTCAATTCAGGGAATTCTGAGTTCAAGCCCCAGTTTTGCCACTTAAGAGCTGTGTGGCTGAGCTTAAGTTGTTTGACCACTCTGAGACTCAGTCTCTCTGTCAAAGACAAATGCCTTCCCTCATAGAGTTGGAGTAAGACTTAAATTTAGGAGTGTGTGTAGGTATCTGGCCCCACGTGCAGTGGGGCTCAGTCAACAGCAGCAGTGCATTGACTAAGCTTCCAGTAACTCAGAATAAGACTCTAGACCCACTCACCTGAGCAAAGTTACTTAACTTTTCTTAAGTTGTTTTCTCATAAAATACGGGTAGTAATAATAAACAACATAGTTCTTTTGAGGATTAAATGAGTTAATTCATGGAGAGCAAAACTCTTGGAACTCTCCTAGGATATAGTCAGTGCTCAGCATTGACTGAGCACATAATAAGCTGGATCTTAGTATGTCCAGCTTCTGTATCTTTTTGTTCATTCCATTAACCCCATTTTTAAGGCCTAATGAACATCCCACCTCCTCTGCTCCCAGGGAGCCACAAGAAATCATCAAATGCAGTGGGATAACCTGAGCCTTTGGAAGCCAGTGGTCCTGGGTGGGGGGAGGGGGGACCACAGGACCTCCTGACATCATCCAATGGCCCCTGTGAATACACCACCCATCCCAATAGCCCAAGAAAATGTGAACCCAAAGGTTGATGGGAAGGGACATCCAGCTGGGAGAGGGGGATCAAGGCAGACTCCTCACCTGTTGCAGAGCAAACCTAACACTTCTCCAAGTGACCTCTCTTAGGGTCAGTGACACTCATCCTTATGCCTGAGAGCAGCTCTTCTTTTCCCATTGGACAGAGATGAGCAACACTGTTCTCAGACAGCTTGACACTCGTGACCCCTTTGCTTAGCCCACAAGGGCTCCACTAGAGCCTGGGCACTGCTTGTAGGAGTAAATGCTCTGGGAAAATCACTGGCTCCCATGGGACACTGTAAAAACCTATAGGACTGTACAACAGAGTGTTGTTTGTTGTTTAGTTGCTAAGTTGTCGACTCTGCAACCCCACGGACTGTAGCCTGCCAGGCTTCTCTGTCCGTGGAATTTTCCAGGCAAGAATACTGGAGTGGCTTGTCATTTCCTTCTCCAGGGGATCTTCTTGACCAAGGAATCCAACCCAAATCTCCTGCATTAGTGGGAAGATTCTTTACCACTGAGCCCACTAGGGAGCCCAGCAACACAGTGACCTTAATGTAAAATATGGACTTTAGTTAATTGTTCAACAGTTGTAACAAATGTAGCACATTAATGCAGGACGTTAATCATAGGAGAAACTGGTGGGTATGGGACAGGGAATGGAGTCTGTGAGAAGTTGCTGTACTTTCTGTGTAGTTTTTCTATAATCCTAAAAGTGCTCTAAGAAACAAAGTCTATTAATAAAAAAAAAAAAGTTACCCCGTGAATCTCCCTTGTGTCAACCACAAATCAGCACTTGCCGTGGGCTTGCCATCTACTCTATAGGGATTAAATCATGTGCTGCTGCAGCTGCGGACCTCCAACACCCACTGAAGGATTTCAGGGTGGAGAGCAGAACTGAGGTACTCTGTGCTCCTGGAAAATTAGCAGGACAGGTCTTTAGATAGTCAGATATTCTCAGGAGCTGATTTTATGAGCCCAATTCTTATATCTCCTCATCTCTAAAAAAGCACTAAAATCCTTCATGGTGACAATTGTTTCTCGTGACTAGCAAAAGCTTTATGAAACCAGCAGAAACTTTCTACAAAAAAATACGTGCTTGATTGCATGTACTCCCCCTTTGCCAAAATCACATATATACTGTCCCTTCCCCACTACCTCTTTGGAGCAGTTTCTCAGAGCTATCTGAGGTGCTGGCTCCCAGGCTGCAGTCCTCACGTGCATGAGTGCGAAGTTGTTTCAGTCGTGTCCAAATCTTTGTGACCCTATGGACCAGACCATCAGAAAAGGCAATGGCACCCCACTCCAGTACTCTTGCCTGGAAAATCCCATGGATGGAGGCGCCTGGAAGGCTGCAGTCCATGGGGTAGCTAAGAGTCGGACACACCTGAGCAACTTCACTTTCACTTTTCACTTTCATGCATTGGAGAAGGAAATGGCAACCCACTCCAGTGTTCTTGCCTGGAGAATCCCAGGGACAGGGGAGCCAGATGGGCTGCCGCCTAAGGGATCGCACAGAGGTGGACACAACTGAAGTGACTTAGCAGCAGTAGCAGCATCAGACCATGGCCCATGCATGCACCAGGCTCCTCTCATATTGCCCCAGATAAACTTAACTCACAACTCTCACACTGTGCTTTTTTTTTTTTAGTTGACACTTGGAATGAAAGAAATAAAGCCTAAACCACCGCAGTGAGAACTAAACATCAGCCTGGAAAATCTAATCATCTCTGTGCCTCCCAGGCCCCAGTGTGGTGACTCCTCAACCAGGCCACCAGCCCCAAGTACCAAGTTCCCAAGGTGGAGCTGCCAGCACTCCGCCCCTGCCATCAGAGCACCTGTGGCCCCTCCTTAATCACAAAGAGCTTGCTACCTTCCCTCTAGGCTCATATTCAAGTGTAAATGAACCAGCCCAGTAGAGATCCCGGGTTGGGACTTTGATTTTTACATCCCAGCTGCTCCCAGGGCTGAAAATTATTTGCTCACAAAGGTGAATCCTTTCTCCTGGGCTGCTTCTGCCAGCAACATTCCCCTCGCCTGCTCCCTGATGAATGTGTGCAAAAGACCACAGGCGGAAATTCTGCACGCCCCATTGGGCCAGTCACCAGGAAATCTATCCAGGGCTGATGAGAGCTACATCTGCCCACCCCGACTTAGCCAATTTGTCTGCCCTTAAAAAAAAAAAAATTACATTGAAAAAAAATGTCCAATTTTAAGGCAGAGGTTGTTTTTTTTCATTACTGTGAAATATTTAGTATAAAGGGGTATTTATCACCCTTTGCTGACTGCATTCCCCTCTGTTTGCTAAAAATAAGGAGCCCAATGTTCTCGTTATCCTGAAGGTGGTTAAACTTGTGCTAGCAAAGCTGCCAGGGGACTAAGTTGCACCCAAGAGTGTACTAGGGGCACAGCCAGGTGAAATGCTTATATAGTGTTCCCAACAGGCACCTTGACAAAAACAAAACAACGACCATAGATCACAATAAGGAAGGAAGAAAGAAGATACTGTGGTTTAAAAAATAATAATAAAAGCATCCTTAATGTAAAAGTTTCCCTGTGTTTGGGACACCAAAAGGAATATTTCCTAGAAGTTGAACCTCCTCTTTTAACCTTTGGATTATCCTCTCACCCACTCTTTGCCCTATTCCCCTCACATAATCCTGGTGGGTATAGAGTTCCCCGATTCCCCTGATCAATGTGTATCTTGACAAGAAAACTCCACTGATTACCACTCCCTCTCCCCATCTCTCTCCTGGAAGAGCATAGCACCCAGCTCATATCCTGGCCTGAGATTTGTTGACAGAGAAAAGAAAGACAGGCATTACTAACCCGCATTCACAGAGGGCAAGGGGAGACCAGAGAAAGAGGCAACCCACTCCAGACTGGTAGGTGAGAGTTTTAATAAGCCAGGGGACTTATATAGGAGACTTGACTGGATGCCACAAGTTGAATAGATCTCAGTACCCCCCAGTCAGAATTTTAAGTTTATCTAGAGGCCTTAATGGGATTCAGTCATGTGTACCATAAAGATGGCCTCAGCACCGCTTTGCTCTCTCAAGGCTGCATCTTTGCAAAGGGCTTCCACTGTGAGAACAGTGGGCAGGAAGTACATTCCGAGGACAGGTCCAACTGGTGAGGTCCAACCTGCAATTATGTTCTCTTCACATCCTCCTCCAACACTGTAAGTGATCCAGCTGTGGTAACAACCCAGGAAAGTACCAGAGAGACAGATAGAACCAAGAAGACTGATCTGACTCTCCACCCTATGATCCTGCCACAGCATGGCTCTGCGACTGCTGGCAGGGGCTTCATGGTGTGATAACCCAGCTATTGGCTGATGCATGGAGATCAGCCTAGATTAGCAGGCAACCTCTAGCCTGTGCTTAATGGGTCTTCAGCCCTGTTCCAATTCCTTGCATACATATATGAAATGAAAGTTTCTCAGTTTGCAAGAAACCTCAGAACTGAGAAAGAATGTTGATGCTTATATACTTTGAATGGAAAAATGCCACTAATTGTACACTTCAGTTAAAATGCTAAATTTTCTGTTCTGCATATTTTGCCACAATTTTTCCTTGTTTAAAAAAAACATGACATGCATTAACTTCTAACAGCATTTGACTCCCTTCCAAGTTACGTTTTGTCCCATAATTCTTCTCCAGTCCCTTCTTTTGCCTGAGAAGAGGTATTTCTGAAGGAGAAGCAGTTGGCTTCTTACCCAGGTGCCTCTTACCCTATTCTCAGTCATCAAGCTGCTAGAAAGATGAACTGGGCTAGATAAATAATCATGACAGGAACCCCTTGACTTTCTTTTTAAAATGTTTGCAACCTGCTTCTTCCGTTAATATACCATGAACATTTTTCCTGTCCCTTCACTGTGATCTTCAACATCTGCATGGTATTCCATCTCTGGTTGCTTCATCTTCATAAGAGCACTGCAGTGAACCTCACTCTATGTACACATTTGTGCCCTCCTCCAAATATTTTCAAGGTCTTTTGTTTTGTTTTGTTTAGAATTCACAGATAGAGCCACCTCCTTTGTCCCCGCCACTGTATCCCCACACTGCCCTCCAACACTCCCAGGAGCTCATCTTGGCTCACTCTACCCAGCAGAAGATCCTGGGAGATCATCCCAGTATTTCTCATCAACCCGACAAGATCTTCACTGGCAAATGTATTCATTTCTTTAGAGGGCATTTGTGGATCTTCATTTGCAATTTTAAGCACTCATTCAGTTGTTCTAAGACGTGGGCATTAAACCAGGGGATGGGCGAGGAAGGTAAACCCAATATTTGATCAAAGAAACAAGAAAGAAAACACCTCAGAAGAGGCTCCCTCAGCACGCTGGACAGTTCTTTCCTAAGCAATAAATTCGTCTGAGAACTGTACTTAGCTTGAACCATTTTTCAAGCTCATTCTCTTTCAAAAAGAAAACGGTAAGGGACGTGTGTTTCATGCCATGAGATAGCTGCACAAGGTTTGTGCTTCATTTTGCTCAGTATTAATCTCCACAGTCAAGTCGACGCTGCTTTCGCTGAGTCAGCGCCGTTCCTTTAAGTGACCTGATTCTGTAATTCCATTATTAATATTATGAAAATGGCTTTCCTCTACACTATTTTGTGCTATCAATGGAAAACCACAGTTCCAAAATGCATTAGCTGTTGCCGGCTCCGGCAAGATTATTTGCATCAATATAAACCGAGTTAATCATCGGCCTATTTGAATAATCAGTCACGTGGCCCAGGCACCTGCCTGGGGCTCAGCCGCACCTCGCCGGCCTGGAGCCCGGAATTTCATTTGGGTGCCGCGTTCTCCTAAGCGCTGCAAATTTTGCTGCTCGCTATCGCCCCGACATCTTGCCATTTACTTTGCCATTTTTCCTCTCCTTCCTCTGACAGTGATGTAAGCCTGTGCCCAGCCCTGTAATCAGCAGGTCGGAGGTAGTAAATGGCATGTGTTAAAACCGATAAGAGGAAGGACAGAAAGAAACGTTCATTAGGAAAAAAAATAAATAAATAATGAGCTCTGAAAGAATAAATGTCAGAATAGCAAAGACACCTCTTATTTTTCACAATATTAAATTGCCATTGGTATCTTAGGCCTTGAGGTAAATAACAGTTTACTGACTTACTATTTGCAAAATCAAAATTAAGGCAGGAAGGGATGAGAGGTGGGGAGAGTGGCACATTAGATGCTAATTGGGGGCTTTTGATACTTTTCAACCGTCTCCTGCGCCTTTCTGGATTGTCATGGATTTCCCACCAATGATGTTGTTGGCCATCAGCAGAAAATTAGGGAGTTGGAGGCTGCTGAGAAAAAGGGAAGGAACCAAGATATCTCTTTACAAATGCAAATCAAATCACTTTCCTCCGGATAAAACCACAAGACAGCGCTGAGGCTGTGCAGTGGGAACACATGGCCTCTCCACTCTATCTGCATGCCCCACCCCAGCCACCGTGCCTCCCCTTTCTTCCCTGGGAAGTTCATCCTCTCCTAACTCTCCCCCTTCCTTCCTTTGTAAGGCTCCACCCTCTGTAATGTTCTTCCTTCCCGTTTCAGATGATGTCCCTTCCTCTGACAAGCTTTCCCTGGTACCTGCAAAAAGTTGTGGCACCATTTTCCTGAGGACTTTACATGTTCCCTTTGTAACATGCTTCATGCTCCTAAAATTGGTTCACCAATCTGTAGTAGCTTGAATGGTAGCCCCCCAAAAGTTGTGTTCATGTCTTAATCTCTGGTTCCTATATATGTGACCTTATTTAGAAGAAGGGTCTTTGCAGGTATAATTAAGTTAAGGCAATGGAGATGAGATCAGCCTGGATTACGTAGACGGGCCTTACATCCGATGACAAGTGTCCTTACAAGAGACACTCAGAGGAGAGACACACTGAGAGAAGAGGAGAGACCAGGTGCAATCAGAGACAGGGATGTGGCTATAATCCAAGGGATTTTTGGAGGCACCAGAAGCTAGAAGAGGCAAAGAAGGATTCTCCCCTAGAGTCTTTAGAGGGAGTGAAGACTCTGACGCCTTTTTTTGGACTTCTGGATTCCAGAACTGCAAGAGAATAAATTTCTGTTGTTTCAAGTGACCATGTTTGTATTAATAGTAACTTGCTAGGGCAGCCACAGGAGCAGACCATAAGCTCCCTGAGGTCAGGCCCTGTGTCCGTATCACTCATCAGTCCCTACAGAGCACACACCCAGTATGTAGTACAGCTCAATATATGCTATATGAGTGAATGAATGAATTAATCAATGGACAAATGATGAAGGGCACAATAGTATAGGAAGAAATATTTTTCTTCAATATGAGCCTCCAGCTTATATCTATCTAAATACCTTATTGGAAAGGGTCCTTTGTTAATGATGAGACTAATCAAAGCTATGTGGCCATGTCTGAAGTATAGAAATGCAGCCAAGCCTCAGAGGACTCAAAAGAAAAAACTGGGAAATGGTCATCACCATCTCCCATCACAGCCCCACCCACAAAGCTACTTTATCCTTCTCTCTGTAGCACAATAGTCTCTGTTTCTGCCTGGGGAAATCCGCCCACATCTCCTTCAGGGCGGTCCAGCTACCTTAAAGAGTGATCTCTTTCTCCACCCTAACTGTTTTCTCAGGGAAATTCTATGGTGAGCCCACATTGAATCAAATGCCCAAATCAAGCAGAGGCAAGGGGCAAACATGGCTATAAGGAGTCATGTATGTTCGCGGTTCTTAGAGCAGAGGGCTGAGCAGATAACCCAGGAGGTACCTATACTGTCTAAAGCATCTGAATGACCCAGCATCTCTGGAGCTGCCACGTCCTCACTGGCTGCCAGTCTTGTAAATGGACAACCAGTCAGTGCACAAGAGTGGATTTTGAAGGTCGGACCCTGCTCAGTCCTAATGCTCCCAGACTAAGATTGAAGTCAGTCCCATGAGTATATGCCAGAGACTCAGGCTCTTGCTGAAATGATTATACTACAGGGGAAAGCCACATTAAAAAAAAAAAATCCCACAGTAAGAACAAAACTACTTAGAGGCACTTATCATAATGAAGCTACATTAAATTACAACAAATAAATATCCTCTTGAAAGAATTTCTGCAGATAAAAAGCTCCAACTGGCAGAGGAAGGCCAGGAGTGTCAGCACTGGAAGAAGAAATAGTTGTCTGATTCAATGGACTCACTTGACTGATGCTTAATCAGCCTCAAGGGGAAAAGGGATGTGCCCCCATCTCACCATTAGCCGCGAGAAAGCCCTGGTTAGGATTTGCCCATCCCAGCCCCTGAGTAGTGCTACTGTTGTTTCCTCTCCCCTCCTGCAACAGTAAGTAAAGCTAAGAGAAGGAGTAAATAAAGCAGGTCAAGGAAAAGAAAACACAGACACAAAAGGAAAGGCGAACAGACTCAACCAAACAAAGCAGAGTGTGGCAGTGAGAGAATAATATCCCTCTTCTCTCTGAGACTGGGCTTCCCTAGTGGCTCAGATGCTAAGGAACCTGCCTGCAATGCCTAAGAGCCGAGTTCCATCCCTAGGTCAAAAAGATCCCCTGGAGAAGGGAATGGCTACCAACTCCAGTGGGAATTCTCTCTTGCCTGGAGAATTCCATCGACAGAGGGGCCTGGTGGGCTATAGTCCATGGGGTCTCAAAAGAGTTGGACACGACTAAGCAATTAACACTTTCACTTTTCTCTCTGAAACTAGCCTGGGATATAGTAAGTGCTCAGTGAATCACAGTTAATGAATTGCTGGTTCGTAGCCAAGCTCCTCATTCACAAACAGAAAAGTCTCTCTCAAAAGGACAACAGCCAGCTATAAGAACAGCCCATAAGATTATTTTCTCATTGCTTCTTTCATAAAACAATTTTGCTCATTTGTGTGTGAAGATGAAGATTAACCAACTCTTGATGGGCAGAGAGGTGAGATTTTTATTCCTAACCCCCATTCAGTGCTGGAATTCATAGTGATTTAGGAAAAGCACTTATGGGAAGTTTACCATCCCTTTGCCAAGATCTCCAGTCTTCAACATGCAGGCCCCAACAGGCCTAGGGAGAGGAGTTCCCAAGTCCTCCCCTCTTGAAACTTAAATTTTTGTGACTGTGATAGTGTAACTTTTAATGAGATATATGTATTTGAGGCTTCTCTGGTGGCTCAGACAGTAAAGAATCTGCAACGCAGAAGATCCAGGTTCCATCCCTGGGTCAGAAAGATCCCTTGGAGAAGGGAGTGGCAACCCACTTCAGTATTCTTGCCTGGAGAATTCCATGGACAAAGGAGCCTGGTGGGCTACAGTACATGGGGTTGCAAAAGACTCAGACACAACTGAGTGACTAACACTTTCACTGTCTTTCCTATCAAACCCTTGAAATTTCCTGTGATGAGAGTAATAAATGTAACTTTTTATTTGGATGAGGTTACTTTGGAAATCACCTAGACCAGGTCAGGAAGCAACAGTTAGAACTGGACGTGGAACAACAGACTGGTTCCAGATAGGAAAAGGAGTACATCAAGGCTGTATATTGTCACCCTGCTTATTTAACTTCTGTGCAGAGTACATCATGAGAAACGCTGGGCTGGAAGAAGCACAAGCTGAAATCAAGATTTCCGGGAGAAATATCAATAACCTCAGATATTCAGATGACACCACCCTTATGGCAGAAAGTGAAGAGGAACTAAAAAGCCTCTTGATGAAAGAGGAGAGTGAAAAAGTTGGCTTAAAGCTCAACATTCAGAAAACGAAGATCATGGCATCTGGTCCCATCACTTCATGGAAAATAGATGGGGAAACAGTGGAAACAGTGTCAGACTTTATTTTTCTGGGCTCCAAAATCACTGCAGATGGTGATTGCAGCCATGAAATTAAAAGACGCTTACTCCTTGGAAGGAAAGTTATGACCAACCTAGATAGCACATTCAAAAGCAGAGACACACTTTGCCAACAAAGGTCCATCTAGTCAAGGCTATGGTTTTTCCAGTAGTCACGTATGGATGTGAGAGTTGGACTGTGAAGAAAGCTGAATGCTGAAGAATTGATGCTTTTGAACTGTGGTGTTGGAGAAGACTCTTGAGAGTCCCTTGGACTGCAAGGAGATCCAACCAGTCCATTCTGAAGGAGATCAGTCCTGGGTGTTCTTTGGAAGGACTGATGGGAGGGATTGGGGGCAGGAGGAGAAGGGGACGACAGAGGATGAGATGGCTGGATGGCATCACCGATTCGATGGACATGGGTTTGGGTAGACTCCAGGAGTTGGTGATGGACAGGGAGGCCTGGCATGCTGCGATTCATGGGGTCGCAAAGAGTCAGACACGACTGAGAGACTGAAGTGAACTGAACTGAACTGAACTGAACTGAGGGGCTAGGTGATTAACCAACCACCTAGAGGAACCAACCACTGATTAGAGAAATGGAACTTTCAGACCCAGCCAGACCTCTGGGGAGGATGAATTCAGAGGATGAATTTAGTCACCAATGGCCAATAATTTAAAGAGCCATGGCTACATAATGAAGCTTCCATAAAAGCCCAATAGGGTGGGGTTCGGAGAGTTTCTGGATGGGTGAGCATGTGGAGATCTTGGGAGAAAGCATTAAAGCTCAGTAACCCCTCTTCATGCCTTGCCCTGGGCATCTATTCTAGCTAGCAGTTCCTGAATTCTATCCTTTTTTAATAAAATGCTGATCTAGCAAGTATAATGTTTCTCTGAGCTCCTTGAGCCACTCTAGCAAGTTAATTGAGCCCAAGGAGGGGGTCAGGAGAACCTCTATCTATATGGGCACTTCAGAAGCACAGGTGACATTGGCGTCTGAAGGGGGAGGGAATGCAAGTCTTGTGGGTCTGAGTCTTTAACCTGTGGAATCTGATGCCATCTCTTCAGTGTTGGAATTTAGTTGAATTGTAGGACACCCAGCTGGTATCTGAGAATTGCTTGGTGTAAAAAAAAAAAAAAAGAAATCACACATTGGACTTGGGAATAAAACTTGTAGTGACCTTCCTCTAGGAAGTTCAGGTGGAGTCCTCAGAGCAGAGGAACAGTTGCTCCACTTTAGCGGAATTAAAATAGAGACAAATCCCCCAAGCCTGTTCCAGCTGGCTGGTGCCACTGGAGTCATGGGCTGTTCAGTCGAGTTGAGCAAATTGATGAGCAGCACTGGCCAGACGTAGACATGAACCGGAAAATATGCCCATGGACATTCACAGTCACCCTCTGCCTCTGCATGTTCTGATCAGCGACGGAGAACCTACGGATAAGGCAGGTGGCAACTGTACTAGGCCTTTTTATTGAAGGGTCTTGAGTGTCCACAGATTTTGTTATCAGTGGGAGGAAAGAGGGGCCCTGTCACCAGTCCCTCCCTGGATGCTAAGAGATGACCATATACGCTTTCTTGCCAATGAAAAGTTAGAACTGTCACCTCCAGTCACCAAATCCTGTTGGTGCACACCAATGTCACTGTTCTCTAACCAAGCTGCCTTCACTTCTCTTCCAGTTTTCCACTGGGAGAAACTTGTGGGTTGAACATCAGAAAATCATTTCCTTCCCAAAACCTGTTTAGACAAAAGCTAAGCTCTTTGCCCCATCTTGTGCCCCTAGGGGCCAAGGCTGCGAGTGTGGAGACCACAAGGAGAATCGCACGGTCAGGTCCCGTCCTGCCTCATTTTGCACAGATGCTCATTAGAGTTGGACTTGAAGTGCACAAAACAGGACGTTGCCATCAGTGTTTTGTCAGGCGTCCTGGAAAGAGCCCCCTCACTCTGATATTTTGCTCCTAGATTCCTGGGCCCCATCCATTGACAGCTTTTTAAATTAAATCACCAAAGCATATTACGGAGGTGCTTAACACTGAAAGAAAGAGAACCTGGAGGGAAAGAGAAACAAAATAGATATATCTTGATGGGCAAAGAAAAGAAGGACCAAAGAAAGGAGGCCAGCAGCCATGGGAGCAGCCAGGAATAGGGGTGGGATGATGTTATGAGTCTACCCCAAGGCAGACTGAAGGGTCTGGGTATCAGGAAACTTCCTCTGTGATGTGTTGAATGGAGGTCATCACATCTGGCAGCCCTGGAAGGACCACCCCCCGCACGGAAGAGATGTATAGAATATGAGAATTACTAGAAACCTCTGAGCCTCCACGGCCTCTGTGACAGGGAACCATGGCAGGAGGTGACTGTTTGGTGACTTCCATAAGGCCTCTCATTCTCTTTTCCCTGCAATCCAGTAAGCAGGGCTCCTGTTATCCCCACTTTAGAGACTGAAAATAGTATCAGGAGAGCTTTATAGTTTGCAATCTCACTGATTCCGGGTGGTCAACATCCTGTTTGACAAGAGAAAAGTCCCAGATCTCCAGTCTGATGGTAAACCCGCCAAGGACTCGGTTGGCCTTCGCTGCCCCAGCCTTGGTTAGGATCACCCTGTTCTAACGTTAACTTCTGTGCCTTAGTGGCTGAGACGTGGGTCATCTCATGTCCTGACTGCTCCTGGGGCCCTCTTCATACTGGTTCTCCTAGGACCTGATGGGAGAGACAACATTTGTAAACCCACAAATAAGAGTACCCTCTTCCCAGGAAAATGGGAAGCTCTTTGCTTTACTGGTTCTACGATTCCTGGATGAGTTTTCTGTTTTATGCAAAATGAAAATCTTAATAGTATCAACCTCATGTGATTTTTATAAATTTAAATGACAGAATGCATGTAACACCTTGAGCATGCACACGCAGATAGATAATAAATATTATGTAAAATGTTGCTATCATAATTCACCTACATTTCCAAAAATAAGGTGTTTCAAATGACCCTCTGCAGAATGAACATCTGCTTAAACAGTCTGTCTCGGTCCACTCCTGTTGCAGCTGGAATCTTCTCTGAACCAGGGCTGCTCTCACCTACACGTGCACCAATTAATGGTCCCAGCGCCCTGGCTGCATCAAAAGCTAATGCCGACCTTTCCATGCATTGACGTTGTTCTCAAGGTTATTCTGCATATTGTTGCTCCTTGTCTTTCATTTCTCTCTGAGTCCCCTCCACATTCACACACACACACCAGCTACTTTAAAAAGAAAAAGGCTTTCAGAAAAGGCAGTAAGCAACATTTAATGTAATCCCTGTTCTATTCTCATGATTACTCACACAGAGAAGTATACTGGAGGAAATGTTTAAACTCATTAAAATTAAATAATTCATTGCCTGGGTTACTGTATCTCTTTAATAATAAAGAGTGTCACTGTCTCTGTTTAATAATAAAGGTCGCCCACATTTTTGTAGTTCAAGTCCTGAGATGGCAATTGCTTTGCAAGTGCCCAGCATCACCTGCGCATTCATTTTTCTCCTAGAAAATAAGTCCTTACAATTGTTGCTTAAACCTGATTAGGATAGGGAAATGAAAGGAAACTAGGATTTTACTAGGCTGGTGAGCTTAAATGTGACTCTATCGAGCACACCAAATCATTAGTAGATATGAATGTGACTGATGGAATATTGCATCAAGAGCTGTTAAGAAAAAGTTTCCCTTGGCATGTTCATTTCTGGGAAAGCCATTCAAATTCCTCCTTCCCCATACCTCTCCTCCTCCTGGTAGTGAAATTATCCATTTCAGTACTTAATCTGTTTTCCCTCTAAGATATAGATACAAGCAGAATCATTCATTCTATCCAACTTTTACCAGGTCTCTATGCTGTACCCACAACTATGTCAGCCACTGGAGACACAGCAATGACGGCACCATGGTCCTGCCTTAAAAGGACTCATGGTGCAGTGCACAGGCGCATGAGGGAAGGACTGTAACACAGAGAAGGGGACTGTGGGGCCAGAAAAAGGAAGCGTGCTGCTGACGGGGCTTGCTGGGAGAGCATTACAGACAACACGTTTCAGGAGGGCTTTTAAGGTTGAGGAGTTCGCCAGGACATAAGGGGCCTTGTATGTGGGAAAAAAGAGTAGAGATTTGAAGCAAAGTGCCCAGTGTTTTCATAGAATGGCAAGCCCAATGCTAAGGATAAAAGGAGAATGTCTTGTTGGGTTCTGTATCAACAAATACAAAGGAAGCTTTTTCTACAAGTAACAGAAAGCCAGACCACCAGTAGTTTGAGCCATGACGGTAATTATTGTTTACTTCATGAAACTCTGTGGGTTCTGAATGGCCCAAGGGTCATTCTGTGACTTGGTTATGTCATCAGATATAAGCCCTGCTCTGACCATTCTTCTCTTCTCCCATCCTCAGAGCACTGGCCTTCCGCCCTGGGGCTTGTCACCCCACCATGGTGGCTGCCACAAGTAGCTGATGTCACATCCTCATCTGATGCCCCAAGAAGGAAAGGAGGAAAATAAAAGTTTTCCAGAACCAAGTCCCCCAGCCGACCTCGTCTTAGATCTGAAAATAGGTTGTGTGCCCAATCCCACATGTAAGGGAGAATCTGAGGGTTTAGGTAAGTGAGTCTCTGGCAAAGGGAAATGGAATGGCCTTGCCTGGATTAGCACAATGCTGATTTATCTCTGAGGATGGGTTCGTGGTCAGTAACCAACAGGGCCACACCTTTTATTATTAATGCTTGCTGCTGCTGCTGCTGCTGCTGCTGCTGCTGCTAAGTTGCTTCAGTCACGTCCGACTCTGTGCGACCCCATAGACGGCAGCCCACCAGGCTCCCCCGTCCCTGGGATTCTCCAGGCAAGAACACTGGAGTGGGTTGCCATTTCCTTCTCCAATGCATGAAAGTAAAAAGTGAAAGTGAAGTCGCTCAGTTGTGTCCAACTCTTCGCAACCCCATGGACTGCAGCCTACCAGACTCCTCCATCCATGGGATTTTCCAGACAAGAGTACTGGAGTGGATTGCCATTGCCTTAATGCTTGACACACACACAAAAAAACAGCATCAAGAATAACAACTCATAATCCAGCTTAAAAAAGAAACTAACTGCCAACATAGTTAAATCCCCTTTACAGAGCCCACCAAGATTCCTTTGCTCCCTTCTTCCTGCCCAGGAGGAACCCTTGGCCCAGATTTTGGAGATTTTTCATTTATTTATGTTTCTTTTTTTCCTTTGCATATATATTTCTCCCTGTTCAATTAATAGAATTATGGTGTGCATTGAACTTTCTTGTAGATATCATACTGCAAATATTCATTTGCAAATTGCTTTCTTTTGATCAATATTATGTTTGTGGAATTAATCCATATTGATTCATGTAGCTCTAGTTCATTCCTTTTCACTGCTATGTGAATTCCATTATAGAGATAACACAGTTTATTTCTCCTCTGCATGGACACTGGAAAGTTGCCAATATTTTGCTATTATAAATAATACTTCTATGATTGTTATTTTTCATGTCTTCTAACATACATGTGTAGGTACATGCCTGCATATATGTGTATTTATGTGTATATATTAATTCATCTAGGATATATATCTAGTGGTGTTTTTGTTGTTTAGTTGCTAAGTAGTGTCTGATTCCTTTGAAACCCCATGGGCTGTTGCCCTGCAGGCTCCACTGTCTGTGGAATTTCCCAAGCAAGAATACTAGAGTGGGTTGCCGTTTCCTTCTCCAGGGGATTTTCCTGATCCAGGCGTTGAAACTTCATCTCCTATATTGCAGGCAGATTCTTTACACTGAGCTGCTTGGGAAGCCATCTTGTGGTATCCTTCTGAACAGTAGTGTACATGTATCTTCAGCTTATCGTCGCCAGTTTCCAACAGCGTGTGTAAGAGGTCCCACCACTCCATACCCTAACAAAACTTGATCCTGTCAGACTTTGCATTTTTGCTAATCTGATGGTGTGAAACAGCATCTAATTTTAGTTTTAATTTGCATTTCCCTTATTAATAATGAAGTTAAGTATCTTCTCATATCTTTCCATGTGTTTGTTAGCAATTGATGTTTTCACTTCAGTAAATTATATCTTTTCTGCCTGCTTTTACTAACCTGTCTTTTTCTCTTCAATTTAGAGAAGTTCTTTATGTAATCTAGATATTAATTCTTTATATCTTCCTAACTTTTTTTAAAGGTATCTTTTGATGGACAAAATTTTTTTGTTTTAACACAAATTGAACTTTTTGGTTTTTGTGATGGTTTGTGAGTTTGGAACATTACGAAATTCTTTTTTCCATCAAGTTCATAAAGACGGTCTATTTTCTTATAAAAGCGTTTAGACTTTTATATTTTAGTCTTTCTACAATTAAAATTTCAGCCCATATGATGCTGGGGATGTCACTGTATTTTTCTCCATAGTAATAACCAATTGCCAATAAGTAAGTAAGTTGACTGAATAGTGTCATTCTTTTCATTGAGCTGCTGTGCCAGCCAGACATGCCTGGAGTGTTCTGGGCTCTCTATCCTTTGCCAGTGATCTATTTGCCTGTGCCAGTGCCACCCTGTCCTCACTACAGCTTCATGATCTGTCTTGGGAGCTGGCAGGGAGAATCCCCCATCTTGTTATTCATTTTCAGAGGTGTCTGTTAGCACAGCATGACGTATGGGGACACCCCATTCCCATCTGGCTCCCTCCAGCCAGTCTACACAACGCCGGCTGCTGCCTGACTTTCTAAACCACTAGTAGCCTCTCTCCCCTTTCAGTTTGCAAATCCAACAAAGGATGGGACACTTTGTACTTCTTTGAGTTGAAAGACTCGCTTCCTGTTTGAAGTCCCATCTGAAAACAGACACCCCACGGACCACCCCAAACTCAACTGTACTCCCTACCCATGCTCACCCACCTCCTTCTTTACCTGATAGGGTGAGAAATAACTTTCGATTGTACCTCTCCCAGGCCTCCCAGCCTGTCCAAACTTTCAGAATCAAATTTAATGTTCAGACTTTCTCTTTCCCGTTTCCTTCCACTTGTCTTGTTCAAATATCCTACCGAATTCCTAGTTTTGTTTATGTATCTCTAAGTGCCGTTTCACATGCATTTATATTTGTAAGTGCCTTCAAAAATATTTTCTAGAAAGGTGAAATCTAATTGTATGTTCTGTTTTACAGCGAAGGGGCTACTCCTTGAGGAGATGCAGCAATGAGTTCAAGAATGTGTGCTGCTATCTGGGTTAGAAGTCAAATCCTAACGTCCACACCAATGTCCTTCTCACTTCTTCAGTCTCCTCCTTCTCTTGGTGGGAGAGGGGGGCCTTCTGGTACCGAGAACAAAATGTCCAGTGGCCAATGAGGCTGACGAGGACTTTCAGGTTCCTTTTTGCTGAGGACTATCCAAGAAACTGTAATGAAGCAGAACTTGGCTTTAAGGAACTTGACTCCTAGATTGTGTGTGTGTATTTTTGTGTGTATGTGTATGCTGGTATATCCACTTTTAAAATTAAGTGTGCATCTGAAACTCTGCAGAAATAGTGGCTTCCTTGTGCCAATTCCTTTTTAATTCCTAATCCCTCAGCTCTCCCCCTAAGGCATAGAGTTTTATTAACTGCTCAAGAAAGGGGGAGAAATCTTGACACCAACTTAAAAGCTCTATTTGCCCAGCAGGAACCATCATTTTTCTCTTAACCCAGAAACCTGAACTAACAAGCCAGAGGCCCTGTCCAGAAGCAGAAGAAAGAATTCAGCAAGTTGTGAGTGTGTTAGCACAGGTGAGGACAGGCCCAAGGGCCAGCTCACTCAAGCTTGGGAGCCGCGGGAATATTCCACTGAAGAGCGAGTGGGTCCGGCCTGGTGGGAGGTGAGCAGGGAGGGAGAGGGGCACAGTCACTCCCTCCAAGCCTGGGTGGGCCCTTCTCGCTCCCCCATGCATATGCCCAGGAGGCCCTACTCATGGGTACACAGCTCCGACCTGGCAACTCTCACACTCAAGAGAGCAGCATCACAACCACCCGGAAGGCTCTTAAAGCGGACTGTGGCCCCAGCTCAGAGTCTCTGGTTCAGTGGGCTTGGAGTGGGCTCAGGGAATTTGCACTCTTAACATGTTCACAAGAAAGTGATACTTTTGGAACACAAACCACCCATGGGAACCATGGCCCCACTCAATTCAGTTAAACATGGAAAGACAACTACACAGGTGTCAGGCGCTGTGGGGACAGAGAAATAAATAAGACCCAGTCTATCCCTCCAGGATGCAGACACCTTCCCTGCCTCCTGCCAAGATGCTTCTTATGCTTTTGAAATAAGTTTGTGTTTCCAAAACCAGTTATTTAAAAAGAAACACCCAGGAAGCTTGAAATATATGGACTCCTAAGTTCCTCCCAGAAAATTTAGAATTATGAATTTGCATTTTCCAACAAGCTCCCCAGATAATTCTTATGATCATGAAAGTTTAAGATAGAGTTAAGGCCTGGTTTCCAAAATGCCCGAAAGTTCTATCATAAGACGAATCCCAGAAAAACCTACTAGTGTTCCCACTTCT
Organism: Bos taurus; assembly: GCF_002263795.3. Classification (NCBI taxonomy): domain Eukaryota; kingdom Metazoa; phylum Chordata; class Mammalia; order Artiodactyla; family Bovidae; genus Bos; species Bos taurus. The sequence goes on along the minus strand of NC_037333.1, from coordinate 46,488,151 downwards.
GTTACCTATTATCTATCACAAGTCATTCTAAAATAAACTGGTTCTTTCCCATAAAAGATTTCAAATAAATAGCCTGGAAGAACAAGGAGGGTGGCGATTTGTAAAAAGCAGTGAGACCAAGGATAGGTGAAGTGTAGTAGGCTTGGATGGAAGGCACGAGATGTTGAGAGGCGCCCTGGGGTCTATGAAGTAAATTACAAAATGGCCACAATACTTGACAGCTCCTCCCACAAAAAAAGTGGAATCTATTTCTTCTCCACTTCTTGAATCTGAGCTGGCCTGTGACCTACTTTGATCAACAGAACGTGGCAGGCTTATTCTAGAATGTTTCTAGAATGTGGCATGACATGGTCAAAAGCTACTCTAATCCTTTACAAGCCAGCAAACCCCAGCCATAGAAACAAATACCTGAGCAAGATAGGCCAGACAAGGACTGCCCTGCGGAGTCCAACCCAAATTTCTTGCAGAATACTGAGCCAAGTGGATGGCTATTCTCTCAAGGCACTAAGTTTTGGGTAGCTTGTTACATAGCAAAAGTTAACTGAGACAAGAAAGAGGCCAGGGGGTGTCCAGGGAACCCTAAAACTCAATTCCATCATTGGAGCATTTTGCCCTAGGCCAGATCTAAATACTGAGCCCCTGCTGTGTGATAAGGCCACTTTCTGGCTTCCTCACTCTCCAGCACCCCACTTAAAATTCAGAGCTTTTCACTGAGCAGTGAACAGGAAAATTCAGACCCTTCCAACGTCTCAGCTTTGCTCACTGTCCCATTGCCCTGAACAACGGTAACAGCTGCCACTTGCCTCCACTGCCATCTAAGAAGGCAAAGCGGGTCAGGCCCCTGTTCACACCCATCTGCAGAGCATCTTGGCACATCCTGGGGACAGTGAACCTGGAGAACGCTCTGTGCTCTGGGTATCCATAGTGCGCTAATTCTTAATAAGCAAGGTAGCTGAGAAGCAGGTGGCCAGGTGACGGATGGAGAACACTTAGTGATGGCCTGAGAACCTGTCAGAGGGGCTCGAGCTCTGCCTGTTCTCACTGGGAAACTTGGGACAGGCGCTTAACCTCTGTGGACCCCAGGAAGTCAGTGGCTGCGTTTGGTCACCCACAAGTTTCTAAGGTTCTATAGAACAGAGAATGATGCTCAGGTAAGAGATCTGGGCCACATTTCTGAGACAGCTCGCTTTGGGCCGGTGCAACCCATACAGTCCACAGGACCCAAGATTTAGAGAGCCCCCTGCTTGGTTTAATGCTCAAGTGTCACCATCTTTGGCTCCTTAATGATTTTCTCTCTGAACTTGGGTTTTGTAAGTGAAGTCTGATGGGACGATGAAACACGTACATGAGAAGAGGAGATAGACACTAAGTGTGTCCCTCTCTCTCCCCTGCCATCACATTCCCAGATGGTGTTTAGGCTCCCGAGGAGCACAGAAAGCAAGTGGCCAACAAGGGGGAATTCAGCACGATTCACGTATATAACTGGGTAAGGGGTATATTGCCAGCCCCGAGAGATCAAACCAGAACTTGCTCTAAATGCAGCTGTGAGCTCTAAGAAACATGAACAACCAGGGAAATTGCTGTGGGTTGAACTGTGTCCCTCCCCACAGATTCATAGTTTGGAGTCCTAATCCCCAGCACCTCAGAATGTGCCTTCATTCAGAAATAGGGTCATTGCAGCTGTAATTAGCTTAAATGAGGTCATATTGGAGTAGGACAGGCCCTACTCCAATATGCTGCTAAGTCGCTTCAGTCGTGTCTGACTCTGTGTGACCCCAGAGATGGCAGCCCACCAGGCTCCCCCATCCCTGGGATTCTCCAGGCAAGAACACTGGAGTGGGTTGCCATTTCCTTCTCCAATGCATGAAAGTGAAAGTGAAGTCGCTCAGGTTGTCTACTTGAAAGTTATACAGTCATGTCCGACTCCTAGCGACCCCATGGACTGCAGTCTACCAGGCTCCTCCGTCCATGGGATTTTCCAGGCAAGAGTACTGGAGTGGGGTGCCATTGCCTTCTCCGCCAATATGACTGGTATCTTGATACAATGGGGAAATTTGGACCCTGACATGTACAGGGAAAATGGCATGTGGAGATTGGAGTCATGCTGCCACAAGCCCAGGCATGCTCCAGAAGCTGGGGAGAGATCTGGAAGAGCCTTCCCTAGAGCCTTCAGAGGAGATGGCCCTGCCAGCACCTTGATCTTAGACCTCTCCCCCTAGAGCTATGAGATGATACATTTCTGATACATGCCATGGCATAGCAACCCAGTCCAGTATTCTTGCCTGGAGAATTCCATGGCCTGATGGGCTACAGTCCATGGGGTCGCAAAGAGTTGGACGTGACTGAGCAACTAACGCTAAGTTCCTCAGTCTGTGGTTCCTCGTTAGAGCATTTCTAGCGAAGGAAACCTGAACCCTACCATATCTTCTCTCCCTCATGTTACTCACCTTTGTTAGTCAACCACAGATGCTGAAAATGATGACACAGAAGGAAAAGGAAAGATGGTTAACTCATAATCCCTTTTCCTGTCTGTCGTCCTTCCTGACTCATCGTCAGCCAAATATAGAGTCACGGTGGAATGTGCATGAACCCAGCTGTTTTAAACCTGTTTTAAATTTCACTTCTTAGCGCATGCACATTTGGTGCAGCATTTTGACTCTTCTGGTAAGAAAAAAAAGTATATATATTTTATATGTATTTTATATGCATGTATATGTGTATATATACACACACACACACACACACACACACACATATATATTTATATGTGGGTACAAGCTGCAAAATATGAATTATGTAATTTAGGTGATTATATGAGTTAAATGCTCTTATGTTTGCATTTAAAAGAGGCATTGCAAAATATACAGATGAATAGTAAAAGTCCTATTAATAATTAAATTTTTAATTTGTCTTTACTTAAAACAACCTTAAAGAGCAAATACAAAATGCCATCACAAATTGAAAAACAGACAGACCATGGAAGAAAGGAAAAGTTTTATATTGTACTACTTTTAAACAGTACTTGTTTTCCACATTTTGAAGAAAAGGACCTGCATTTTCATTTTGTGCTGGACCCTGCAAATAACATAGCTGACTCAATTCTAGAATAAGCCAGGAATTGCAGGAAATGATATTTCTACTTAGGTGCTCTGAACTTTTGGCTTTTCCCCAACTCCAAAATCTGGATCTTCTTGATATTATTTCTTATAACGATTCATATGCACACAGCATACACAGATTTTACATAATCACAGTGCTCAGTGAGCAAAAATGTCACCTTTTTAATTTCCCCATGACTGATGTAAGCTTAGTTCTTGAAATGCCATTTACCACTGATGGAGGAAAAAGTTTTCCAATTCAAAGAAGCGCAGTGATTTTGGGGTTTGAACTCAATTCAGGATACTGTCCCTTGTAAACTTTCTCTCTCTTTCTTTCTCTCTCTCTCTCTCAGACACACACACACAACACACTCCACACCTCCCCAGGGAGGGATTAAAATCTGGGAAGAAATTCCTGGCTCCATCATGAACAGTCATCCACACTGACTGAGATGTACCATTCTCTTTTGTCTTTACCCTTCAGTACTCATCTGTCTATAGATGTTGCTGAAACGTGAGGGCCTTCTCTGCCCTCTGGTCCACACACCCCCTTCTGCATCTCTTCATGATCACAGAGAAGCACTTCCAGGTCCAGGAGGCTGCCTGCTTTCCCTCTCAAGGGCAGAGTTAAGTCGTTGTGACAGAGAATGAACAGCCCACAAGCAAAAATACTTATCTGACTCATTACAGAATAGGCTTGCCGTACCCTGGCCGAGACACACCGGACATTACTTCTACTTTCTATTTCAGCACAGCAGACATTCTTTTCTCCTGTAGGACATCTGCTGCCTCCTCAGGAAGCAAGTCTTAAGTCCTCTCTACTTTGCAGAACCCCTCAAACTTACCCAGAGTTTCTACTAAGACAGGCATTTGTCGATGCTCCCAGATGGAAATCCAGCATGCCCTTAACCCCGGTGACGTTCACTCTGCTCATTTCGTTACCACCAACAAGCCATCAATCTTTATCACCTCTTTGGAAGAAAAACTGATTTTATAACACCACGTGTATTAGTTATCTATTGCTGTATAACGAATGATTCCAAAACTTAACAGCTCAGCAAAACAAACATTGATGATCTCACAGTTTCTATGGGTCAGGAACCTGGGCATGACTAAGCTGGGTGTCTCTGCCTCAAGGTGTCTCCTGAGAATAGGGTCAATCTTTCATCGGCTGGACTGCAGTTCTCTCAAGGCTAGATTGAGAGAGGATTCACTTCCAGGCTCCCTCACGTGATATGGCGGGCCTCTGAAGTCTGCCTTCCAGCTCACTTACAAGGACCTTTCCACAGGACTACCTCACGATGTAGCAGCTGGCTTCCCCCAGAGCCAGCATGCTGAGAGAGAGCGAGGGACAGCTCCCAAGATGAAAGCCACTTTCTCCAAGTGACATCTCATCACTGCTGCCATATTCTACTCTATCTGATCTAACATGCTGTATTCCGTTTAAAGTGTGGCACTATAACCATAACATCACTCTAAGACTTACGACAAACTCTGGCTGCAAAATACCTTTTGTCAAAAATAAAACCAAAAAACAAAGTTCTTAATAGCCCACGCTATCAAGACAATTGTGTACCACTGTCTCTTAAAATCCATTCAGAAACTTGTCTGAAAACCATTATTCAGAAATACCTTAGCACTCCCCTCATCTCATCCTATGTCTTAAATTCCATTCAGAAACTTGTTTGAAACCATTATTCAGAGATATCTTAGTACTCCCTTCATCCCCTGGAGGCAATAAATACTTTGTGACCAAAAAAAAAAAGAGAGAGAGAGAAAAGAAAATAGCAAAAACCAAAAAAGGAACCAAGAGGCAAACCTTGGCTATTATCCTCTCATTTTATCCTATCATACTTACTTGACAAGGCATTTGAATGTCTGAAATTTATGTTTGGGCAAAGAAATCAAGCAGATAAAATGAACCAAATGAACGGGTACAAGCAGCTCAACATGCCATAAAAACTCCAGGGTCCCAAGGACATGACTATTTGAGTAAAGGTTTAGATCTGCATAATCATAGGCAAGACTCTCAGGAAGAGACCCTTGGCTACCATCAGCTGAAGGATATCAAAGTCGCTGTTCACATGCAGTCCATCTTTACACACGTGTGTTTCCTTCTCTCTGGCTAGTCCAGGCTCCTTATTCAACTCCACATCAGCAAAAGTTTCACAACGTCCACTGTGAGATCTCAGCCATAACATGAAATTTAAGTGTCTTCCAATATCAAGTAGATGAGGAAAAGTTCACTTTCTTCCTTCTAAGAGTAAGTAACAGTTGTTTGAAGGTTTCTTAAAAATCTAACAATAGAGTTACCATATGATGCAGCAGTCCCACTCTTGGACATATATATGAAAAAGACAAAGCTCTCATTTGGAAAGATACGTGTACCCCGATGTTCACGACAGCACTAGTTACAATAAGCCAAGACATAAAAGCAACCTAAGTGTCCATCAATAGATAAATGCAAAAAGAAGATGTGGCATATATATACAATGGACTATTACTTAGCCATAAAATGAACGAAATAATGTCATTTTCATCAACACAGATGGACTTAGAGATTATCATACTAAGTGAAGTTAAGTCAGGTGAAGAAAAACAAATATCATATGATATCACTTACACATGGAATCTAAAAAAAAATCAGATAAGTGAACTTCTTTACAAAACATAAACAGACTCACAGAGACATAGAAAACAAACTTATGATTACCAAAGTAGAAGGAGGTATAGGGATAAATTGGGAGTATTAGATTAACACATGCACAGTACCATATATAAAATAAACAGCAAGGATTTACTGTATTGCAGAGAACTATATTCAAATCTTATAATAATCTACAATGGAAAAGAATTGAAAAAAGAATATAGATATACACATACATATGCATAACCCAATCACTTTGCTATATACCTGAAACTAACACAATATTATAATTCAACTCTACTTCAATTTTTTTTTAAGTATTCAAAAAAAGAATGTGTGTATATGTGTATATGTTTACTAAGTCATGTCCAACTCTTTTGCGACCCCATGGACTGTAGCCCTCTTGGCTCCTTTGTCCATGGAATTTCCCTGGCAAGAATAGTGAAGTGGGTTGCCATTTCCTTCTCCAGAGGATCTTCCAGTGATCGAACCCATGAGGATTCTTTATCACTGAGCCACCAGGAAAGCCCCCCAAAAGAATAAATAACAATAAAAATAACAGCTACTGTTTGCTATGCACATATTATCACTTACTTTGTTAGACACTTTACATGCATTGTTTTATTTAATTCTTATCCTCGCAACAACCTTGCAAAAGATATATTATCTTTTTTTTCCCCGATGAGATAATCAGCTCAGATTAATTAATTCGTTTTCCACAGCTCATGCAGCTACAATGGGGAGTGCAGAATTCAAACCCATATCTGAGTCAGAGTCCATTCTCTTCACAGTATTACCACTCAAGAAGCAAACCTGGTACACACATCCTCCTAAAGTATCAGTTATCTACAAAGAGTTAGGGGGAAATATGATTTTCATATTAAAATAGATTATTACAGCTAGGGAAAATTAATGTGCATTGTTAAGATCAAGTAAACGCCATGGGTTGTGGGCTGGAACACACACGCAGATCTCTAGGGAGAAGTTTCCTCTTGGTTGCACTTGAAGTTTCCTCCATAAAAAAGTTCAAGAAGCCCAACACCCACACCCACCCTGCCTCCCTACAAGTAAGCAAGCAACAAGCTAAAACAGCAAGACACCAGACAAAGTTTTTCTTATTTTTTTTGTTTCTAACTCAGTCTTGATTCCTTGTGGGCCTCTCACAACACAGCAGCTACTCTACAGTGAGAATGGATGGCTGCTTTTCTCATTCCTGCACCGCCCACCTTGCCTTGGAGTTTTAATACAATCCTATTGAGATCCTTTCAGAGGAATGAGATATTTTGATTTGTTTGTTGATTTCAAATGCAAGTCCCTGGGAAATATCACAGCAATTGCGTTCTAATTCACCTGAGTCGATTGCTTATTAGAAAACAATCTTTGCAACAGGAGCAAGTCGTGCAAAAGATGTAGAGATTGGGAAGCAGAGAGGCCAATAGAGATACTGGGGAAGTTACTGAGGATTCCTTGAGCTGTACTAATGTGTCATGTTTAATAGAAAAGTGAAGGGAGAAACATGGAGCCACTTGAAGAGTACAATTCAGTAATGTAGCCTCCATTAATTGAACGTTTGGACTTGGCCTGAACTAACAGACAAGTGCCATTTAGAGAGCAACCATATCCCACAGATTTGCACATTTGGACCATGTCTTTTCTTCACAACTCTTTAGGATAAAAATTGTCATTCCCATTTTACATAAGTAAAATGAGGCAAAATGTCCAGAAAGGCTCCTGCGTCACTGAACTAAAAAGGTGTAAGAGCTTCCAGGTTGGTGCTGGGAAGGGTGGTGTGCCCCAGGAGGGCATAGAAGCTCCCTCTTCCTATAAACGTCTCTCCCATTTGGTTGTTCAGTTCAGTTCAGTTCTGTTCAGTTGCTCAGTCATGTCCGACTCTTTGCAACCCCAAGGACTGCAGCACTCCAGGCTTCCCTGTCCATCACCAACTAACATTTGGCTGTTACCGAATTGAATCTCTTATAATTGTTGTTGTTGTTTAGTTGCTAAATTTTGTCGAGTCTTCTGTGATGCCCACAGACGGCAGCCCACCAGCCTCTGTCCATGAAATTTTCCAGGCAAGGACACTGGAGTGGTTGCCATTTCCTTCTCCAAGGGATCTTCCAGACCCAGGGATTGAACCCATATCTCCTGCCTTGTAGAATTCTTTATACCTCTGCCACAGGGAAATCCCTTATAATACATTAGTAAACGTTTATTTTTAAAAGATAGCAAAGTAGAGCTTTTAGCTGGAGTGTGGTTCCCCTGGGCCATCAGCCACAGGCATGTGCTATACCCTAGAAATGCCCTTATAGCTGTCATCACATTCTAATTCCAAATGTAACTGGAAATCTCCCCATCAGAGGTTTACACACCCTTGAAAGGTCTGGGGAAGAAACTGCCTGAGTTCATAAACCCAGAAGTAGAAGGACCCTGGGGATGATTCCTAGGCACTCACCCAGAAGCTGTTACAAAGTTCTCACCAGCATCTGCCCACACTCCTGCTCACAATTACCCAAGGACGATAGCTTTTTCTTTTCATTCACTTTCCAAATCTCATTCAAGTGGTTCTGATTGGCTAAATATATCCCAGAACCATATGAGGACAGGAACTGTGGGACATATAAGTCCCTACTTCTTCCTCCAAACATAGAAAAAAACAGACAGAGAGGCAGCAAAGATCCTGAGCTGATCACAGCCAACCCGGCCAAATGCTAGTCTAAGCATTGCCAACTTGTAACTCCAATCTGTGTCCCTGGGAATAGTATAAGGATTTTTAAATGGATGCCACTACTGTATTATGAATCTATTGCTGCATACAAACCACCCAAACTTAGTGGATTAAAGCAACACTAGTGGATTATCTGGGCTCACAAGCCCAGCAATCTGGGCTGTGTACCGCTGGTCGCTCTCACGTGTCTGTGATCGGCTTCTTTCCACTAAGTTGGATGGCTCTGGCTGTTGGCCGGTAGTTGGCCAGGCCCACATCTCTCTCATCATCCAGCAGAAGGGCCTGGGCTGGATCTTGTGGAGACTGGCAGGGTTCTAACTGTGGAAATAGAAGCTGCAAAACCTCCTGATGCCCAGGCTCAGAACCGTTACAATGTCATTTTGGACACATCCTATTGGCCACAGTATGTTACCAGGCCTGCTCAGACTCAAAGGCCCGGAAACAGCCCCACCCACGGATGAGAAAAGCCTCAAAGTCACGTTCCAATCAGGGAGGCACACAGACTGGAGTGTGCAATTTTTACAAACATCTGCTAGACTTTATCCAACAATTTGAGGAGCAGGATAAAGTTCAACCTGTTCTAGACTTATGGACGTGGGCAGAGGGGAGGAGGTGAGGTTGGGAGGAAAGGAGAGAGTAGAGAGAGTAGCAGGGAAACATATTACCATATGGAAAATAGATAACCAATGGGAATTTGCTGAATGACTCAGGGAACTCAAACCAGGGCTCTGTAACAACCTGGAAGCAGGGAAACATATGTATGTTGATGTATGCTGATTCATGTTGATGTATGGAGAAACCAACACAATATTGTCAAGCAATTATCTTTCCATTAAAAATAAATAAATTTAAACAAAACAAACAAAAAATTCAACATGTTCTTATAAAGCCCTTGCAGGTCGTTAACACACTAGAGTGCATTATGAGTGGTGTCCCGACAAAGCCCTGTTGGTTTTGTGTGTCTGCGAGCCTGGTGCTCTGAGAATTGGCCTTGGGAACTGCCGGACTCCCACTGTGAATTCAAAGCCAGAAACAAGGATGGTACCTGTTTTCATAATTCAGGGGATAAAATGCCATAGGGCAGACATTTTTGTGGGGAAGAATGTCTTGTTTCATAGGAGGGTTGACAGGGAAATAAAGCCCCATTTAGTCCCTCCACCTTTGGTTTCCAATTGGAAAGACCACATCGCGTGTTCCAGCAGCTTCCCTGAGGTCATTAGTGCTTCAGAGCCAGCTGAATTGCAGGATAATAACGATTCTTTGCATTTATGGAATGCCTGGACTCTGAGGAGCGCCAAGTAATTTACAATCACTTATTAATTAATCCTCAGCCCCCACATGAGATGACGATGGGTTATTATGCGCCTTTGACAGATGTGTGAAGTGGCCAGAGGGAGCCCAAGTGACATTAAGCTTCTGCCCAAGGTCACTGTGTTGCCAGACTCACAGATCCTGTCCCAGCTCCATCAGCCTCGCTATCCATGCTACAAGCGTCTGCCACAGGAGCGCTGGAATTCCTCGGGGCTGGTGCCAGCCATTTCAGAGAAGTCTGAGATTTTAAGATCAGATGTGAGGATTTTGCTACTCCATTTTGTGTGTTACGGGCTGGGAGTGGGGGATGGAGGGGGTTCATGTTTTCCTCTTATGTATTTGGTTTTGGTGTTGATGTGCAGTTTTAGGTCCACCACTTAGGTGTCCAAGAAGAGTTGGTTCTAAGCGCATTGCTTCCACACTTTGTTCGGACATGTTACTTATGCAAGAGAATGTGGGTTCTCCCAGCTGAAAGGGACATGTAACAGCTCACAGAGTGTGAGAGGGGGCCTGGCAGAGGAGCAGGGAGCATGCGTCACTTCTGGCAGGGCCTCGTAGTTTCACAGCAATGTCTAATTAGGAGATAAACGCAGATTTGCTTTTCTAAACAGACTGCACTTACACTAACACTCAGAAAACCGAAGTCCACATCCCTGAGCAGATGAACACATCTGCAGAAAAAGCTGCCAGCTACAGAAAAGGCTTTGAGATTAATTTCAGGCATCCTTTCCAATTTGTTTTCTAAAGGATCTCTTACCTAAGTATATGTTTTTCCACACATATAAATGCAACCAGCCAGAGTGGGATTGTTTTGGTACAAGGAAGTGAGAACCCGTCGCATCGAAAAAAGAGCTACACAGTATCCGGAAAACTCAAAAACTGTGAGGCAAACACTCCAAGGATGAGGCACCAAGAGCCATAGCCAGCCTTCTGAGCTCTTCAAGACCAGCTGCAGTCACTGCTGGCACATGAGATTAATCACCTTGGATGACAGGAAAACCCAGGGCCATGAAGGAGTCATTAAGCATGGTGCTTTCCAGGATCAGTTTCATGGAAGAGAGCATTGTAATATCAGGAACATTGAGGCTAGGATACAGTCAAAGTTATGCCATCTGATGGAACTCCTCCCTTCCTTCCTTCCTTTTTTTCTTTCCTTCCTTCATCAAAGGTGTTTGAGCATTTCCTTTGTTTTTGTTTTTTTTTTCATTTTTACTGGAGTATAATTGATTTAAACACTGTGTTAGCGTCAAGTGTACAGCAAAGTGAATCACTTATACATACACTTACATCCACTCTTTTAGATTCCTGGCCCATATATGTCGTTACAGAGTACTGAGAAGAGTTCCCTGTGCTGTACAGCAGATCCTTATTAGTTATCTGTTTTATATATAGCAGTGTGCACATGGGCTCCCCAGGTGGCACAGTGGTAGAGAATTCACCCACCAATGCAGAGACGCAAGGGGAGGGTTGTTATCCTGTCTGGGGACTGGCCGGCACTTGCAGCTGTGGTTTCCTATCCGAAAGTTCCTGCTGGACCATCCCAGCACACCTTCATACTTTCTCTCATTTCTCTCTCCTTTTTTTGTCCCTGAGTCCCGAGATTAATTTTGTGTATCTGTGTGTGACAGGTGAACATATGTCCTTACATGTGTTTTAACTAATTGCTCATTAGTGGGTGAAATTTATTATCTTCAAACCATCCTTTTCCCTCCCATCTGCCCTCACCTACTGAATTCTCTTGATTATGTTCCAAAGCCATATTTGGCTGGTACCAATCTCATCTCCATCACTGCATGGCCCTGGGTGAAAGATTTAACTTCTGAGTCTCATCCCTTGCATCTGATATCTGTTTTACAGGGTCACTGTGAACAAGAAATAAAATAACTTATGTAAAGTGCTTGGCACAGAGTCTACAGTAAGTTCATTCTCTTTTTACTCCCTTTTCAAACCTCCTTCCCTGTGTTCCAAGGCACTTTGCTCAAACATTTGCCTTAGGTGATGGGCTGCTTATGTAAAAGTTAGTGACAACTAGTCCTTTAAATTGATGATGAATAATAAAAAGAAAAGGGAAATAGAATCAATACTGACTAACAAAGGTAACAAAGAAAGAAGAGGCATAGGCTTGAGGGGCTCGGGAAGTGGGGATAAGACAGAAATCATAACTGACTTTCATATGCACAGTCACCAGTAAGTCAGAAACATTCATTATTTACTATCAAACTCTATAATTTATAAAACTCATGCTTTCCAAAAATATTTACAAAACATTTATCAAATCAACACAATCATATTTCAAACAATAATCTTCCAGAAATTTACCATGCAGGAATTCACTCTATATTTAAGGAGACAAAAGGAAATGATAGATGATGATAAAATAAGTTGCTATCAAGAGGGGATATAAATATGATACAAAAGAACACAAGAGAATAAACATGTGATGTTGGTAAAGGATTTGCTTGCTTTGAGTAGATCCTTGAGTAACTGCCAACATCCATCTATGTGCAAACTAATAAAATATGTACCACATAAAGTGCAAAGTTTGGCAGACATCTGTGAAATAACAGCTAGTGGATAATGAGTTAACACATCCTCTGGAGAAAACCCTATTTTTTCTGACCTATTTGTAAATGAAGGATACAAAAGAAGATTCTATAAGAAGTGAAGAAAAAAATCTAGCTGTTTACTAGAACTATGTCTATGACCTGGTCTATACCATCACCAAGCATGGAAGCTACACAAGGCCCAGACAAGGACTGGCCAGCCCCTAAACTGTCTATCACCTCCTTCCTGGGACCAGCTGGAGCAAAACCAGAAGCAAATTCTTCAAATATCTTCCTGCTTCGAGCCCTGCTCAGCACAATAATATTTCTATTATTCCAAGCTCTTAGGGAAAGAAACGTACCTTTACCTGCATTTTATTTTGAGCCAAATACACTTCGGGAAAATCAAAAAGAGATGATTATTCACTGCTCCCCCCCATCCCTCAACAACGTCTTACGGCTTAATTAAGACAGTAACCACTCTGGGGACAGACAACATGTTTGAATTCTAAGCCAGTCCCAGCTTAGCACGTTCCCTCACCAGGCAGGAATCAGGAAAAACTGAGAGCAAGCAAGCCCAGCTGAAGGTCACCACACCAGGGGAAAGTGACTCCTCTCTGATTTTAAGAAGAGGCAGGGAAAGCATGAAGCAGCAGCTGTGGGTTCAGAGAGCTGTGTTGGTATTTGACCAGGGAGAGAGGGCTAGGCAGATTACAAATGAAGCCACACAAGCAATACACTCGGTGGGCAGTGAGAACCAAAATGTGGTGTCCTTGTTGCTGCAATGGTTGGGACATACACATACGTACACACACTCACTCACTCACGGAAAGTATTTCCTTTAAAGAGATGTTCACAAATGAAGAACTATGATTTTTGTTGAACAAAATTCAAACCTCTCTGACCTTCTGCCTTGGAGGCATCGTGTGACAAATCAGAGCAAGCCCAAACCCCATCCCGGCCAGCGGTGGGCGCCAGCTTTTGGTGAGAAGCCCTTCATGCTGCTCAGAATGATGGATGCCAGCATGGGTGCAGCTCCAGTTATTAGGCCTTGTGTCAGAATCCACAGAAGCCCCCAAATGCCCCTCAACATCTATCACTGATGACAACCTCCTAAGACAAACAACAGATTTCATTCAAATCCACTGCTCAACTGGGAGGCAGTTTTCAATTTTATTCCCTAACGAAGGTGGCTTTACTGTCGTCGCTGTTGGAGAAATACAAAGTGGCCAGATTTCTTGTCCATAAAAAGGCCAGCATTAGAGTCTGGAGGAACGTGAGGTCAAGAACTCTTCTGAAGATTTATGTGTCAATAAACTTAAAGCACAGATCAGGGAAACTGGACTCTTTAATATGGCTCTTCTTTAGATATATTTGTACAAGCCTTTGCACTGAGCCCCACCATTCAGTGTTGATATCGTGCAGTGTTCTCAAAGACTTATCAAATATTAAAAACCCTATTCTGCAGAAAAACAGCACTTTACATGCTGAAAAGACAGAGTCTGAGTTATGCAACTTCCCTTTGTTTTCCACCAAGAGAAACTCAAGCATTTTTTTTCACCTTATACATTCAATGAAAGATCTTTTCCTTTGTTGCAGAATCAGTAAGAAGCTGCAAACCCAGTTATTTCAACTGTATTCATCCTGGGCTCCCCCTACAGGACATCAGTGTCTGAGCAGTTCGGGAATATAGTTCTGAGGACTGGATCAGACGTCAGAAAGGATGGAACTGGTCTCTTGGAGCTTCCGGTCTCCAAAGGCTTCCAGTCTTGCTCTGTAGGGACGACAGGCAACCACAGTGAACATCTCTGTGGTCTGAGATTATCAGTGAAAGAGTTCTGAAGAAGATAGGAATTTAGTTAAGCCCTGAAGCACAGGGATGTATGTAGTTAGCTGTTTCCTATTTCCATATCTCTGCATCTTCTATTCCCTCTGCCTGGAACCCACTCTTCATCTCATCTTAGAAAACACCTATTTTTTCTTGAAGGATTTCAAAATCTAGAGCTGGAGCATACCCCACCAGCCCCACCTCTCAGCTCAGCTATTTCCTTTCTGCTCCCTCAAGTCGTTCAGTCTTTGCAAACTCTGTCAGTTACACGGTGAGCATTTTGACAGAGTGCCAGGTGGAGCACAGGGCTTCCAGACCTGGGGCAAGATGAGACTGTCCCAAAAGTGGAAATGCAGACCTCACACTTACTATAACAAGATCCCATTAGCCAAAGGCTATGGTGTTGAAAATGCATGCTGCTTATAAAAAGTGACTTGTCTTGAAATTTTTCTTGAAACTAGAAAGGTTGTCAGAATTTTAAATGCTCCAGAGAAGGTTGGATTTTATGTGCGGTAATACTGATTCCATTTACCCAGGGTTAGAGCCGCTGAAAATCTGGACCAAAAGATAGACCACATCTCTCTCTTAACTCCTTCCAAATGGGTGGACTCAGGATCTGGAAGTATTTAGAGAGAGGGAAAATTCTGTTGTGGAAACAGACGTGTCCAGGAAGGCTTAGTGAAAGACATTCAGTCTTAACTATGGTCCGGAAGACAGAAAAGGAAGAGAGAGGAGGAGAGGAGTCAGGAAGGGTGTTTGGGAGGAGCTGGTTGTCCGGCAGAGTAGAAGCTATACCTGAGGAGGTCAGGTCACTGTTCTGACTTTACAGGGAGGAATCCGCTCACCCGCATGGGTGCTTTTGCCTGAAAGCTAAAGCTACTGATGACCTTTTCTCTAAAGATCTTCCATGGGTGCTGCCAAGTTTGATCCAAAAGCCAGACTCCAAGTAGGATGTGGAAACAGTATGCCACGTAGTGGAACAAAGGTAAAATCCATCATTTGGATCTAAGAGTCAAGGCATTCAGTTCAGGGGTGGGGAGGAGTCAGGAACCATAGAAGTAAGATAGTCTACACATAACAGAGAGAAGTCACAGTGGACTCTGCACGCTGCATATAGAATAAGCCTGCCCAGTCAGATGGGTTCCCTCTCTGTGCCATTTCCAAAGAAATCATGATAACTTCCTGGAGGCTGTGTTGCCTGGGACCCATACTCCCCATGTAGCCTGCAGAACTCCCCGGACACATACCTGCTCACCTGTCTGCTTGCATTTCCTTCCTGCTGCTGCCCTCCCCCAGCTCAGAATGAAGAAAAAAGGTCCCCAGAGTCACCTCTGTCCCTCAGTGGGGCCAATATTGGCACAGTGCTGCCCAAGATAGTCCCATCCCTGAGAGGGCTCATGCAGGGACTGGAGGGCTCGTCCATCAAGGAAACTGTAACCTTCAAACAGTGAATGAGAGAAGCCCTCATGGAGTTCTTCCAACTCTAACCTTTTAGGGAGTAATCAAAGTGATGACAACCGGAGGGCTTAAATCCTACTTGGGTTGGTCCAAGGTGCAATTGACCAAGCTTTTACAAAAGGGAACTGCAGGGTCCCTGTGTCACACTTAGCTGTCAAGTGGATTAACCAGGACCAAAAAGATAGCACTTTGAAAACCTGAAACCAAAACCAAAGAATTAAATCAGTGAAATATTAGTTGGTTGTACTTGAAGATAAAATTAAATACTTAATATCTGTCTGTGGCATACCAAAGCAAATTATATAAAACAACTCCAATGAAATATTTAATTAGTTGCTCTGAAATGGATTTGCTCCCAAACCATTAATCTAATTAACATACGCAACTTTCCTCCTGCGGCACTCGCCTCGTTTATATATGAGGCCGGCACACAGCTCACATGTGTCCACTTATGTACATGTATATCTCTAAGAGCCTCCTCCTTGTAGTACACACTATTTTATGCTCCCTCGCCTCCCGTATTTGTGGGTAACATTCAGTATCCACAAAATAATATAAAGAAATTGCTCCAAATGAGAAACATTTGATGTTTCCAAGTGCACAGAGAAAAGGGCTATTTTTCCAGCATGCATTGCAGATGCGGCAGCTGAATTCATGTGCACACACAAACTCTAAATGAACAGCCTGCGTAATCATGACAATTACATGTTGCAATATGTTCTGTTTCTACTAATCAACCCAGGAAGCTCCAAGAGGGGGGAAAAAAAAGAAGATTGTCGTTTTGTTCTTTTAAATATTGTAGCTTGTGGACTATACCTGCTTACTGGTAAATTGACATCATTGGAAAAATACTGAAATAAATTTAGAAACAAAAATTATTCGCACTGAAAAATTAGATAATTAACATTTTGAAGGCCGCGGGAATGGGGATAGCTGAGAGAATGTCAGTACAATACTGCCATCTAGAGGAAACTACAGTTCAAAAAAAGTTTTTTTTTTTCAGGTTGGTTTATTCCAGAGAAATAAAATAGCCGATAAGGATAGAAAAAGGAGACAGGATTCTAAATAATGAGATTCCTATTTTCCTACATGACTTAGAGCAGAGCTCTCCAAATTTTTTTCACTTCTTTGGACTCTGGGGTATTTGGGAGGTTGAAGAGAGGGCATGATTGCTGACCTGACAAGGAGGCTGCCGCCTGGCCGGTCAGGAACCTGAAGACGTGAGCGGGAGGGAGCTTAGCAATGACTCCTCCTCCTTCTCTGTTTTTGTGTTTGTTTAAGGAAATCTGAAAATTTGTATTTGTATGTGAAATTTCCAGATGTTTTAATTTGGCAACTAAAAAAAAAAAATTTAACTGTTCAGTATGAATACATGTCTGGGATGCAACTTTGGCTCAAAGGGTAGCGGGTTTGTGACATGTGGAAAGAAAGAAAAAATATTACTGGTGAATTCTGACCTAAGGAGAAAGGAAGGGAGCACTGAGGACGTTGTTACCAGCTTGGAAATGTATTAAAAAGGATTTGGCGGCCACACCCTGAGATTCATCATTAGGAAGACAAGAGTCTAAGGTAACAGTGGCATTCCCTCTCCAACTCTGTAGTTCAAGGACTTCTGTGGCATGAAGTGGGAGTGTTATTCGCTCAGTTGTGTCCAACTCTTTGAGACCCCATGGACTGTAGCCTGCCAGGCTCCTCTGTCCATGGAATTCTCCAGGCAAGCATACTGGAGTGGGTAACCATTCCCTTCTCCAGAGGATCTTCGCAACCCTGGCACCAAATCTGGGTCTCCTACATTGCAGGCAGATTCTTTACAGTCTGAGCCATAAGGGAAGCCTGACTATTCAGAAGAGTGTGGGGTACAGAAATGGAGAGAAGTGTTTTGAGGAGGAAGGAGTATGATAAATGCTGCTGGAAGTCTGAACAAGATAAAGTAGGGAATTTCCTGGCAGTCCAGTGAATAAGACTTGAGGAAATATGCAGTCTCACACACGCTAATGCAATGAGCTCTTCCCCCACCTCATCACACAGGGAAAAGTGTTCATAACGCTGAATCATTTCTGTGTTAGGCCAGTCTTAACCCTGGTTACAGCTGAGAAAGCTTCCCCAAGAATTGTGACCCAGGAGATGGGAGATGCCATGGGAAAGAAAGGAAGGAGAGAAAGCTTAGGGGAAAATGCCCAAGGCAGAGAGAAACTGCCAAAGAAGGAAACATGAGGCTTCTGTTATGATACTGTTTTCAAATCATTGCAATGAGCAAAAGTCATAACTAACTACAGGCTCAGTATCAAATAACTCAGAGAGAGTAAAACAAAAAATGGTATACAGAGTGAGGCGAAGCTCTGCGCTGTCTCCGTTGAGCAAATACGTGTTTGCGGGTAGCCAGCAAACACCAGGCAAGGTGGAATGTTGCAATTGATTTGCACTGTTCGGTTATCTTGTACTGAGGTGCTCTGTGTGTTCTGTTTTTCCTCCCAATAAATAACAGCAGGTTTACACTGTCACAAAGAGAATCATGACATATGTTCGTAATTTATTCAGCTGATTCCACACGCTTCTGCTAAACAGAGGGGTGAGAGAAGGACATTTCAGGACTGTGTTCACAAGACCCTAGGAGGAAGCAGGGGCATGCATCGTCAGTGAGGGTGAAGGGGGTTCATCTCCTTTCCAATTTTCCTTCCTCTTTCTATTCTGATTTTTTTAATCTCCTTGTTCCATTGATTTATGAAAACAAGGTGTTAAAACCTCCATTTGTAACTGTGCCTTTGTCTAGTTCTTGCTTCAATTCTGTGATTTTGCTTCATGTATTTTAAAGCTGCATTATGTGTGTCTCTGTATATTTAGGAGTTCTGTGCCTTCCTGATGAATTAATTCATCATTATGAAATGTCTCTATTTATATGTAACAATAATCTTTGTCCGAAAGTCTCTCTGTGTGAAACTGATATAGGCACAGCCACTTTCTTATGCTCACTATCCAGGGTACATTATTTTGCATCCTTTTTTCACTTTCAAACTACATGCATACATATATTTAAATTGCTTCATTTGTAGGTAGTATATTGTAGAGTCTCCCATTTTTGTGCAGGCAGTCTCTATCTCTTAAATGAAGAGTTTAGTCAATTCATTTTAAGTAATTAAAATGATTGGGTTTAATTCTACTATCCCGCTATTTGTTTTCTATTTTTTGAATCCTTCTTGTTTGTTCTTATGGTTTCTCCATCTCACCTGGCTCATTCTCTTTGAATTAATCATCTTTCAAGCATTCTGTGTGTTACTTTCACGGAAGTTTTAGCTATATCTTGGGATGACACTGCTCATCCTTGCTAATTACATACTGCAGAGCATTCATATTAAACCACTTCCTGTGAAATGTAAGATACTTGCAAGAGAATAATTCCATTCTCCCCTAAGCTATTAGTGTCATATATTTTATTCCACATGTGTTATAAATTCCAAAATGCTACATTATCTTTGCTTTAAAGTGCCATGTTTTTTAATAAAGTTTAAAAATTGCATCTTTTATATTTATCCACATTTATCATTCCCAGTGCTTTTTATTACTTTCAGTATATTTGAGTTTTCATCAGTATCATTTCCCTTTAGACTAAAGAACTTGCTTTAGCATTTCTTATAGTGCAGGTCTTCTGGCAAGCAATTTTCTCAGCTTTTCTTTTATTTTAAAAATTCATTTCATCCTAATTTTTGAAGAGTTTTCATGCTGGATACAGAATTCTTGGTTTGCAGAGTTTTTGCTTTCTTCCAACATTTTTAAAATGTTGCCCCATTTTCCTCTGGACTTCATTGTTTCTTATGAGAATGAGTTGTCATATGCATGATTATTCCCTTTTAAGTATTTTTTCCCTGGCTATCTTTAGATTTCCTCTTTAATCTTTGGTTTTCAAAAGAATGACTGTGATGTGGCTAAGTGTGGTTTTCTTTGTACTTGTTAGGAATTGGCTGAGCTTCTTAGATAGATTAATTACTTTTCTACCAAATTTTGGAGCTTCCCTGGTGGCTCAGATGATAAAGAGTCTGCCTGCAATGTGGGAGACACAGGTTCAATCTCTGGGTTGGGAAGATCTCCTGGAGAAGGAAATGGCAACCCATTCCAGTATTCTTGCCTGGAAAATCCCATGAATTAAAGAGCCTGGAGGGCTACAATCCATGGGGTCACAAAGAGTCAGACACGACTGAGCGACTCACACACACCAAATTTTGGAAATTTTCAGGTATTGTTTCCTCAAATATTTTTTTCTGAACCATTCCCTCTCTTTCTCAGACTCTTAATGGACATTTTAATATCTCTCACAGATCATCAAGGATCCCTGAGACTCTCTACATTAGTTTCATATTCAGACTTTTTTCTTTTTACATCTTTCTTCTTTAGATTAGATAATTCTACTAATTTTCCTTCAATTTCACTGTCCTTTCCTTTTGAAGTCTCCAATCTGCTGTTAAATTCATTCACTGAACCTTTCATTTCTGATATGCCTTTCAGTTATAGAATTTCCATTTGGTTCTGTTTTATTGTATCTATTTCTCCACTGAGATCTCACATCTGCTGACTTACCTCATTCATCTTTTTTTTTAATAAGTCTCTGAACATTTTTATAATGGTACTTTTAAAGTCCTGATCTTCTAAGTACAATATTTGAATCATATCAAAGTCTATTTCATTGATTGCTGTTTGCCCCCTTGATCAGAGGTAACACATGTTGCTCACATGTCTGATAATTTTTATTGTATGTTGGACCTTGTGGATGATATTTAAGAAGTCTGAATTATGTTATTGTCTTTAAAGAAGGTTGGTTTTGTTCTGCAAAGCAGCTAATTATTGTGAAATTTTCTTACCCTTGTTTGGTTTTATTTTTGTTAGGGTGGTTCTGTCTCATATTTATTCTTAGTCCCAGGATATGGCTTTTACTCATATTGCAGGGTTTGGCAAATGTTATCTATAAAAGCCAGGTAGTAATTAATTCAATTCTTGTGAGCAATGTATGGTCTCAGTTTCCTTTTCCTTCTTTTCCCCTTTCCTCTTCTTCCAGCTCCTGCTGCTTTTGAACAACACTTTTAAAAACTAACAATCATTCTTAGCTCAAGGGCCACACTAAAACATGCCACAAGCCAGATTTGGCCATAGTTTCTGGACCCCTACTTTTGGGCATGGTCCCCCAATCCTAGCATGTGGCCTTTATTAGTCCTTACCTGAACCCCTGCAGTGCTTACTGAAGACATTCCCTTTGGGATTGGTCAGACTTCAGTGTCTCACAGCACCGGACACCTGCTGGCTCATCACTGTCACTCTCCCCTAAGCCTCATGAAGCCTCACCTTGTGGATTTCCGCCAAGCTCTCAGCTAAGGATCCAGAAGACACCTTTACGGTCCACCTCACCTTCTCATAGACACACTGACACATCACTAACTTCCAAGCTGACACCACTCAGGCAACTGCAGATGGCAGCAAGGGACTGAGTCAGGATCTCCAGGACTTTTATTTCAGTCCAGAAGCACCCACTTTGTAAAAGCAGATTGCAGACCTAACATCCAGTGCAGCAAGAATTAGTTACATGGGAGTGAATGAACTGATTGGATGAATTGTGATTATTTGTACTGGGATATTATTTCTTAGGGCTTCCCTTGTAACTCAGTCGCTAAAGAATCTGCCTGCAACGTAGGAGACCCCAGTTCGATTCTTGGGTTGGGAAAATCCCCTGGAGAAGGAAATGGCAACCCACTGCAGTATTCTTGCCTAGAGAATCCCATGGACAGAGAAGCCTGGCAGGCTACAGTCCATGGGGTTGCAAGAGTCGGACATGACTTAGCAATTATTTCTTATTGTGAATTATTTTTAATGTTCTATTTTTATGGGCCTATTGCCTGGAGAATCCCAGGGACGGGGAAGCCTGGTGGGCTGTCGTCTATGGGGTTGCACAGAGTCGGACACGACTGAAGCGGCTTAGCAGCAGCAGCATGATGAAGCTCTTCCTCTTGATCAATGCCTAACCTTTATTTTAAATTGGGGATTAGAAAACTCTGGTCCATGGACTAAATCCAGCTCACCACAGGTCAAATCTAATCTATGTGCCATTGCTTACATGCTATCTGTGGCTTCTTTCAGGCTGCAATGGCAGATTTGAGCACAAAATTTGTGGTAGACCCATGGCCTGCAAAACTGAAAACATTTACTGTCCAGTTCTTTATAGAAAAAGTTTGCTGATCCCATTTTAGACTATGCTTTTGCAAACTGAAATGAACCACTCTTTACAACATTGTCAAAGCAGGTGAGGCAAAATGCAGCAAAGGAATCGGCAGCAAAGACACACAGGGCAGGTGGATGGTTTCAGATGATGATGAGGTTTCACAGTGTCAGCAGCACCGGTGTCTGACATTCAGTAAGTAAAGGCCTGCAGTCAACCTCTCAGAAGACTTTGGGGTTGGGTGTAGGGACAGGCTGGTAAATATAACTTCACTGAGGAACATATATGTGACACTAGATTCTCGCACACTGGTGAAGAGTATGAAGTCCTTTTTCATAGAACAGTGCTTGACCTACCTCAGATATTCTATGTGACCCAGAAGCTGAAGACCATAAGGAAGAGAAGAGTAGAGATAACCAAGAGGTACCCAGCTCTCTGATGGGGCCCTTCACCAACTCACCTCACTCAGTATAGCAAGAGTGAGGAGGGGCATTAGCATCCATCCCAGCTTCTCAGATGAGCTGATAGGCTCTAGGAGGATATGCTATTTGCCCAGTATCTCAGCTAGGAAATGTAAGGGCTCATACTCAAAGCTATCAAGACTCCAAATCCATTCTCACAATTTCTGCAGCATCATCTCTGGAAGGATAAGGAAATAAGGGAACAGGATTCAGGAGGGGGAGAGAAGTGGGAGAAGACACTTAACAATCTCTCAAGATGTACATTCAAGCACCTTATTTTTTCCAAAGGGGGAAGAAGTATCAAGACAAACCCTAGAATTGCCCTTTATACCTCAACTGTATATACCAATGTCCATATGAAGATAAAAATGTCCAAAAGATAAAAATAATGAGAACCCATAAAACAAACATAGACCAGAAGTACAAAGAGGAACGCAGGGCCTTTGTATCTGTTGTTCCCTATTGCCTTGCCTTAGAGGCTCCTTTCAAGGTATTTATATTCCAAGGAATTTACATACCTCACTTCCTTCATGTTATTACTCATACACCAGGTTCCAAACACTGGTCTTCCTGAGCATCCAAATGAAAACTGCAAACAACCATCTCAGTCCTCACTCCATTCATCTAACATATTACATAGTTCATTTGTATATTGTATCCCCCACTTGAATGTAACCCCATGAGACTGAAGACTTGGCTTTGTCTGGTTTTCTGTTTTGTTTTTTCATTTTTGTTTTCACTGTTGTACTCCCAGTATCTAGAACGGTTCCTGGCACATGATAGAAATGCAAACATTTTATTTTGTAATAATTTTATTTATTAAGCTATTTGTGGTGCGCTGGGTCTCCATTGCTGCCCGAGGGCTTTGTCTAGTTGCCGGGAGCAGGGGCTATGCTCTAGTTGTGGAAAACTCTTAACATTTTAAAATTTATCTCAAGGTCAAGCAAGTGCCCAGTGACCTGTGGCAGATGTTTCTAATTCTTTTCTTAAAATCCAGCCCCCTTCTCTATCATCAATAGAGTTGTGTCTGAGAGCAGCAGTAGCAGACCAAACATAAATAAATAAAAGTAAAACCATTCTATTTCCCGCCTTCTCTTGTGGATGATGCTGTGAGCCACAGTCCTGGCTGATGAAGTGAAGAGGGGTGTTACTCGGCAAAGCTTCCTGAAAAGCTCTTTACAAGGTAGAGGCGTCAACAGGCATACACTGCTTAGCTTTTGCCTTCTTCCAGTCTGGCATGGACACGTGATGTGAGAGGCAGTGCAGCTGTCCTGGGCCATTAGGCAGCTAGGATGGATACAGTGGAAAGAGGAAAGGAGCCACTATGGGGACCACCTGGACCCCCTTCCTCTGGATATCTAATCCTAGGAGGGAGAATAGAGCCTCAAATTTCTGAGCCATTGCTTAGTCATGTTTTCTGTGACTTGAAGCTGAAGCATTCCGGTTAAAAACCACTAAGGTCAGAATTGTGCTTCCTGCTTTCCCCTCCTTCAAATCTAACTTTGCCGTGATCCATCTGCGGGAAAGTTAGGTGTGCTTGGCACCCCCTCAGCCAACAATATGGAGATTACAATTGCTGTTTAACAATGCAGTCAGTCGTGGCAAGACAAATAACACCAAGCACAAGACAGTGAAGAGCTGGCTGCTTTTCCTGTACAGACCTAGCAAAGGTTGGTTTCTCTCAAATTTTTCTAATCAGGAAAAAATTTCAGAGAGAGGAACAGACAGAATTAAATGTGAAGTCCTTCAGTTTACAGGCTAGGAATACAATACATAGATACAGTCATTGTTCCCTGATACAATTAGGATCATCCCCGGGATATAGTTTTAAAATGTCAATTGAATCCCTAGTGAGAATTAAAAGAAACAGGAACTCCCAAGATAGGTCCCCTCGGCATTAACTTTGAGAGAGCTCCCCTAGTGCTGTTGACTTGCATGCAGGTTGAGAACCACTGCTTCAGTGGTTTCAATCCTTTAAGAAGGATTGAGTTGTGTCCTCCCTAAATTCATTTGTTGAAAGTCTAACCCCAATTGTGACTATACTTGGAGACAGAGTCTTGTTCAGACACTAAGTCATGTCTGACACTTTGTGACCCCATGGACTATAGCCTGCCAGGCTCCTCTGTCCATGGGGATTCTCTAAGCAAGAATACTGGAGTGGGTTGCCATTTCCTTCTCCAGGGGATCTTCCTGACCCAAGGATTGAACCTGCATCTCCTGTGTCTCCTGCATTGGTAGGCGAGTTCTTTACCAGTGAGCCACCAGGAAAGTTCAAGGAGCTAATTAAGGTTCAGTGAAACCACACAATGGGATCCTAACCTGATAGAACTTGAGCATTCCCCATCTCTTGCTCCCCTCTCTGCCCTGTGAGGACACAGCAAGAATGCAGCTGGTTGTCTGCAAGCCAGGAAGAGGCCTCACCAGAACCCAGTCGTGCTGGTAGCTTGATCTGTTTCAGCATCCAGAACTGTGAGAAAATCAGTTTCTGTTGTTGAAGCCCCCAGTCCATGGTGTTTTGCCACAGCAATCCCAGCTATTATAAAACAAACTTCTAACCAAAGGGAAGTAGAACCACCCTCTCCCAAGGCTCCCCGTGACTCTCCCATGGCTCTTCCTACAGTCTCTATCAGTCTCCAGAATTACCCTGCGCAGTCTCACCCTTGCACTTGTCTCCCTCCACTTGGAAACCAAGTTGCTAAATATTTACTATTTGATTTAGTGACGGGTGCTAAGAGAGAATATAAGGATACATAAATCAACAGTGTTTACCCCTCAAGCTATCTGGAAGCAATAGAAATGTAAAACAAATTTAAGAAGAATCATTTTCCCCACACTTAACCCTTTCAATGATTTCCCACGGTCTCAGGAGCACGTCTACCGTCTTCAATATGACCTGCAAGGCATTGCTCTCTCTGGGTCTCTCGCTTCCTCATTACCATCCAGCCTTCCTTCAGTTTCTTACACACACCTGATGCTCTTCCTCCCAAGTCCTTCTATATTACCACTGCCTGGGCCATTCAAAAACTTGGATCTCCTCTTTGTCTGTTTCCTACTAACTCTGCAGGGTTAAGCACAAAATCACTTCCTTGGCAAAGCCCTTCCTGCCCTTTAATGGAGTTAAAGCTTATTTAAATACTTGCCTGGCTCTGTGACCATTTTCTTCATAGCACCAATAACAAACTAAACGTGCTAAGTCACTTCAGTCATGTCCGGCTGTTTTGCAACCTTGTGGACTGCAGCCCTCCAGGCTCCTCTGTCCATGGGATTCTCCAGGCAAGAATACTGGAGTGGCTTCCCGTGCCCTCCTCCAGGGGATCTTCCTGACCCAGGGACCACGAAGCCCACATTTCTTACATCTCTTGCATTGGCAAGCAGGTTCTTTATCAATTGTGCCACCTGGGGAGCACCCTAATAACAAACAGGGTGATTTAAACAGCTATTTATGAATTCGTTCAACAAGTGAAGTGCAGACTATGTTTATCTTACTGTCCTGTGCTCAGCACTCAGCATAGTATAGGCTCTCACTATATAACTTACTAAAAGAATAAGATCTAATGATACAAGAATCCTAATTACCAGATATGTAGAACAGTCATTAAAAGCTCAAGTGAAGAGCAGGACTGATAAGCTAAGCAATTGCACAGAGGAAACACCTGAACAGAGCCTGAAAGGAAAGAAGCCATTCTGACACCATTTCTTTTAGACCTATTCAGACAGCACTCCTCATTCAGTGAAAGTTAGTCACTTAGTCGTGTCCAACTTTATGACCCCATGACTATAGCCCACCAGACTCCTCTGTCCATGGAATTCTCCAGGCAAGAATACTGGAGTGGGTTGCCATTTCCTTCTCCAGGGGATCTTTCTGACCCAGGGATAGAACCCAGCTCTAAAAATACATCTCATAAAGAAAACAGACTCATTACCCCCATGCCATCTTGTTCTCTTCCTTCTTTGGAATCTGCATTATAAGACAATGGAAATACAGCCATACCATGCTCATTTGTATGAGGAAATAGTCTTGAATTGCCTTTTAATCATTAAACTTGTGAATGCCCTAACAGTCTGAAACTCGAAGGCAGCAGTAATGTCTGTTACTCATTTATTCATTCGTCAGGCATATAATGTATTCAGTGACTGAAGTTTCAGTCCTCGGGACTTCAAAGCAAGATAAGGCAGAGTCCCTGCTCTTAAGCAGTTCAGTTTATTGGGAAAACAAATCAATAGTTCCATATATTAACAATCTGATGTGACAAACACTAGAATAAACACCCAATTTCTGGACATTCACACAAGTGGTCTATCATGCTCAGATCGGGGTATGTATGGAAGGCTTCCTGGAGATACCTGAGCCGAGTTAAAACTTTAGTTTATGGCCCAAGACAGGAGAGGACATTCCAGGCAAAAGCAGTAGCCTGGCTTTTCAGAAACCTCCATATGGTTCTGTGTAACTAGAGGTTACACATGGCTGTGTCCCCGTGAAGCCATGAGGCTAGAGAAGCAAACAGGCCCAGAACACCAAGGTCTTTTGCTAGTTTAAGTTTGTACTTTAT
Source organism: Bos taurus (assembly GCF_002263795.3). Lineage (NCBI taxonomy): Eukaryota > Metazoa > Chordata > Mammalia > Artiodactyla > Bovidae > Bos > Bos taurus. The sequence continues at coordinate 46,461,334 of NC_037333.1, read as the reverse complement.
CGTACAGGCAACAGAGAGGCATAGAGAGATTTTAATCAGAGAAAAATCCATCCTGCGGCTTGGAAAGCTCGCCAAGTGGATGAAAGATGCTAAGGCCCTTTAAAGTTAATAAGATAAGAAATGAAGAAAGCAAGGCCCCAGGGCAGCAGAGGCATTAGCTGAGATGTTCAGGAATTAAAATGAACAAGATTTGGTGACTTGACAATAAATGCACCTTTTCTCTCCCTACTTGTCCTCTCCTTTCCCAACGTTCCATGCCCTGGTCGTATTCCTGGGTTCACCATCTTACCTTTACGTTATAGGTCAAAGGAAATGTCTGGGTCACTGCTGCACCCGGGCTTCATCCCCTACCCACACTCAACCAGCCCCTCTTTGTTTTAACTTCCTGTCACACAACTTTTTGACTACAGATGCACATCTTGAGTGTTAATTGAAAGCTTTTTCAAGGAGAAGCACCAAAGTTGAATAGCTGGTATTTCAAAAACAAAACAAAAATGCCACATACTTATTCTAGAAACCTTTTCCAGTTCCTAAGTGGTATTGCCCTTCAATCTCCCTCTGATCTACCAAATCCCAGGGACTGGAGGTATGTGAGAGATTCCAGAAGTTAATGTTCTCACACATGAGAAATTAGCCCATGTGGATACTTTAGAACTAAGATGCTCCAATTAAAAAGGTGATGGACCTCTACCAGAAATAGACACCAGGTATTCTCAACAGAACCACAACACTGGAATGGCTGCTATGTCACACAACTATTTGAAACTAAAATGTGGCAGTTGGAAGCAAGACAAGAACAAGTTTGACTCAGGTAAGATTTCTTAGAGCCCTACTTACAGGGGACTAGAACCTGCCAGGCCAACCAGGCAGGATGTGGGAAGGGGAGGGTGACTCTCCTGCTACTTTAAAGACGGGATTTGGAGGGGCCAAGTCACTGTGACTCCCGCAAACTGCACAACTGCTCTCCTTACCTGCTTGCTCTCTCATTTTTAGAGGCAAATGAAGATACTGCAACATAAGCAGTAAAAGATCAAACATCGGGATAATGGAGACCCTGGCAGTCAAAACTAGCTCATGAAGGAATCCTGGGCATTGCCTCAATCCTTTCTCGCTGATAAGAAATCAAGATCTGGACTGAGTCCTCCCTACAGTGTCCTACCTGGGCCCACAACACACATTGTCATGGATAGGACCCTGGGGGTCAGAGACCCATACATAACCTCAGGAAAGCCCAATGATGGGACTGAGGCAGCCTCTGAAAACTGGCCTTCTGATACCAATTGAGAAATGTAAATCAGAACTGCAATGAGGTTATCACCTTCCACCTGTCAAAATGGCCATCATCAAAGTCAACAAATAAAAACTGCTGAAGAGGGTGTGGAGGAAACAGAGCCTTCCTACACTGTTGGTGGGAATGTAAACTGGTACAGCCACTATGGAAAACAGTATGGAGTTTCCTCAAAAAAATGAGTTACCGAAAGATCAGATCAGGCCTCCTTGGGAAATCTGGAGTGTCTTTCAACAGACTGCTTTGTTTTCGGGTTGAGAGGGTGGGGAGGGAAAGTCTTTTACGGTACTGTCAGGCCTCTGGTGCAGTAGCTCAGTGTTTCTCTCTGGTGAACAACTTACCCCACAATGAGCACCCTCACAGCTAGCACCAAGTGTTTTGCTGGAACTCAGTAATTGCAAGTTCACTTGTTGGAACTAGACTCCTACTTAGTAGAAGCCCTAAAACTAACTCGCCTTTGGACTTGGCGTATTTCAGCCATAGCAAACCTCTCCACATCCTTAGCAAATTAACACCATCAAATTACCCTTGATCTAATAAATACTTTTGAATTCCATAATCCCTCTTCCCAACATTTGGTTTGTATTTCTATTACTGCCCTTATGTTAGGGTTTATGACCTGTCTCCCCTATTAAGTATCAAGTTCCTTTAGGGGAGGTACCTGTCACATTAGCCTCGATACCTCCAGAGCTTGTCATAATGTTTGGTGCATGGTAAGCAATTAGATACTTGCTGAATGAATTTAGCAGATTCTGAATGCTTCTTACCTGCTATTGGAGGAGGAGGGAGGAATGTAGTTTCTCATTCAACACCTAAAAACAGGAGAGCAGTAAGGCTAAAACTTAAAGGTAGGTTTTCTTCAGCTTGCTTTTAAAAATAAACTTGTAAAATGCTATTTGATAAAAAAAAAAATTCACTGTTCTAGTAAGTAAAGAATACAACAGCATTTGAAGACTGTGTAAAAGATTGAGAAAAACACTAGGACCCCAAGCATTTAATGGGCAAAGGACATGAAGAAATAATTCACTGAAATTAAAAACACACGGCATAAAATAACCTTTCCATCCACACTAGACATTATTTACCTAGTAAAAAAAAAACGTATTAAAACAGTGAAGTTTTAACAAATGGTAATTCAGAAATGATGATGTGAAGTAAAAAAGCACTTGTACACTCAGATATTAGGGGGATATAAACACAGCTACATGGAGAAAGAATTTCCAGTCACCGTCAAGGTATACATGTAAGACTCCATGTGTATACATACAAACACATATGCATGTACATAAACTAAATCTTTATGCTTTTCTAAAAAATATGTATTCCAAGGAATGAGAATGTTCCTTAGAATTTATGCAGTATGACTTAGAAAGTCTACAAGTAATAAATGCTGGAGAGGATGTGGAGAAAAGGGAACCCTTTTACACTGTTGGTGGGAATGCAAACTAGTACAGCCACTATGGAGAAGAGTATGGGGATTCCTTAAAAAACTGGAAATAGAACTGCCTTATGATCCAGCAATCCCACTGCTGGGCATATATACTGAGGAAACCAGAAGGGAAAGAGACACGTGTACCCCAATGTTCATCGCAGCACTGTTTATAATAGCCAGGACATGGAAGCAATCTAGATGTCCGTCAGCAGATGAATGGATAAGAAAGCTGTGTTACATATACACAATGGAGTATTACTCAGCCATTAAAAAGAATACATTTGAATCAGTTCTAATGAGGTGGATGAAACTGGAGCCTGAGAGTGAAGTAAGCCAGAAAGAAAAACACCAATACAGTATACTAATGCATATATATGGAATTTAGAAAGATGGTAACAATAACCCTGTATATGAGACAGCAAAAGAGACAATGATGTATAGAACAGTCTTTTGGACTCTGTGGGAGAGGGAGAGGGTGAGATGATTTGGGAGAATGGCATTGAAGTATGTATAATATCATATATGAAACGAGTCGCCAGTCCAGGTTCGATGCACGATACTGGATGCTTGGGGCTGGTGCACTGCGACGACCCAGAGGGATGGTATGGGGAGGGAGGAGGGAGGAGGGTTCAGGATGGGGAACACGTGTATGCCTGTGGCGGCTTCATTTCGATATATCGCAGAACCAATACAATATGTAAAGTTTAAAAATAAAATAAAATTTAAAAAAATTAAAAAAAAAAGAAGTTAGCATAATTCTATCACTTGCTAATGATCTTCAGCAAATAATTAATTTTTTGGACTTAGTTTCCTTATCAGTAAAATGATGATTTTAAAAAAAGAAAAAAATGATCAGACCTTAGAAGGTTGGTGTAAAAATTAAATGAGAATATAGAGTTTAGAACAGTGCCTGGCATACAGGGCACTCAACAAATCTTAAATGCTAGCGTTCCATATATTAGAAATCTGGAAACAGCCTAATGTTTAATAATAAAAGAATGTTTAAAAAGATAGATAAATCAATACAACAGTATATCATATAATCATTAAAATGTTGCTCCTGAAATCATACAATCACTAAAATGTTGCTCTTAAAGAGTTTTACTAATGATGGAGAAATGCTTATATTAAGTGGAAAAGTATAATATAAAGATATATAGTATGATTTCAATTATGTAAAGTATTTATCAATATATAGAAAGTGATCTAGTAGAAAACATGCCAAAATATTAAAAGGATTACTTTGGCAGTAGAATTTGACCTGCTTGGTTGTTTTTCTTCTTCATACTTTTCTATCATGAAATATTTTTGGTAAGTAATAACTTTTAAAATCAGGAAAATACCATGGTTTTTATAAGCTTAAAATAAGGTTACAAATAGGTTAAGTTCAAAAATATATACTAACATCCAACTCTTCATGTGTAAATAGTGTGATATGGAATTATTGTGGCTTTCCAAAACTCAAATTATCTTTCAAATTTACGAATTTGGAGCATTGTACTAATGCAAAGTAAATATTACAAGCAACATGGAGCAGCAGCAAGTATTCCTTGGTTGAATCTGTTTATAAAAAGTGTATGAAATCTAGCACAAACAATGCATTCTCTGACTTACGACAGCCCACATTCTACTTAGGTTGGCCTCTCCCACTCCCAACCACAAGTTCTAGCAGACAGGTGTTTCTGATCCAGGATCCCTTGTAACCCTGAGCAAGGGCCTTGCTGGGCGTTCCTAGAGCCCTTCCTCCTCCCAGCCCCACTCCACACTCTGCAGCTTTTACCTTTTCTATTCATTAAACTGAAAAGTTCTCATTCCTTGTGCAGTTTTAAAAGGGAAGAACTTCTGCCTGGTTGTAAGAAGAAAGAAGATGTTCCCTTCATTCTGAAGAAAGTTTCCAAAACGCTTTTCAATTCTTTATGCAGTTTTTCCCCTTCCTCAACAGTTTCGGGCCTATGTTCCTCAATTCTTGACCTTTCAGGTTAACTTACCTGGTAATTAGTCCAAAACGCTATGTTAATTTCAATCAAAGTATTTAACTTATACCACTGTCTACTAAATATATAAATATCTGTATATATAAAAATCATTCAAGACCTTAACAGTTTTAACAACTGCATTAAAGTATGCAAAATTTATAGGAGTTGTTGGGAAACTGTTAATATTCTCACTAAAGTATTTCTTTGGAGTAAGTCTCAAATGCTGATTGTTTAATCAGCATTTTCATCTAAACAGGACTGAGTTGGACATTACCAGTTACAGCCATAAAGCTGAAAAACCATTCTAGTTAATATGCCACCAAACATCCACTCACACTGCATTCACCAGATCATTTTGACTGAATTTTTAAAAGAATTTGTTTAAGTAGAAACTCCTCAGATATTACTTTGTTGCTCCACGTGACAATCTTCACAGTAAAAGTTACCTTTATCATATGCTATCATTTAAACAAACTTTACAAATTAATACAACACAATCTAAATGCACCATAAATTTATATTTGTTAATCTTGATATTAGAACATTTAAACATTTCAAACTACATAAAAATATGACAAACAATATAAAATAGAAAGAAATTTGTTGACAACTTGCTTTCAAAACATCACTATTTCTTATATTGCAATTAAGCAAGAAGACAGTTTACACAGCTCTCCAGAAAACATATAGTGTTCTTAGTGGAGTGTTATCAACAAAAATCAGCACAGTCCCACACAATAATGTCTGAGATTTATTATCTTTTCCACAGTACAAGTTTTTCACAAACCATAAATCCTTTGCAGTTATTAAGTCTGTAAACAAATGCCTGAATTCCCACATTCCCCCACCTCAGGATATGCTTGTGAATGTTTTAAGTCCGTCAATCAAGTTTTTTAACTCTTCTACTTGTGTAAGGAATTAAAAGCCTTCTCTCTTTAAATTATTTATATTTTATCATACAGCCTGCAATGCAGAAAATCACAGTGAAAGCCCTGGGATAAACAAAACAACATGATCTTTACAGCAGGACTTGACACTTACAATGTTAAATGCATTTAAAGAAGCGTCCCATAATAAAAGCACGGGTTTTCATGTCCAGAAATCAAGTCAATTAGAAATTCTAGGTTCTACTTAAAAACCCATTTTGATCTAAAAGTGAAAACAGTCCCCTATCCGTAGTCATTTTATAAACTCTATACAGTTTCACTTGCAGGGATTTTTTTCCAGTCTGGAAAACAGTAGTGCAATTAGTTTTACTCCTTTAAAGTTATTTCAGTCCAGGATGTAAATAGCTCTGTGGAAAGATAAGAAGATGCTCTGGTAAACAAGAAAATTTTTGCAAGCCCATGCTGGCTTACTAGTCCATTAAAGCTTGTAAGTCCATAGTGGCTTTCAACAAAATGTTGTATATACATCACTAATAACAAAGCAGAAATAAATAGGCAAAAACGACTGTAAACTGTCTCATCTCTTAATGATTTTTCAGTAATAACTGGCTTGAAAAATTGATTATATAGTCATTTAAATAAGCAGACAGTAGACAGTTGCCCTTAAGGACATTCCACTATGGCATCCAGTCTGGAAAGCCTCAACGGAGTTACATTCCTAAAATTAAAACAAAAAAAGGGGGAGTGAAGGATGGGAGATAAAAGTTTAAAGATGTCACTTGAATGGAATTACACCAAGTCAGCCAAGCCAGTTCACTTAGATTTCTTCTTAAAAAGGCTTTTAATTTTTGATGGCTTTTTGCTTTTCTCTCCATTATGGCAAAGGTCATGTGGGATGCTGCTTATCCTGGCAACACTCGGGGCTTCCTGCACTGGCTTGCTGTCGTTGCCCGTGGAGGAACACGACGTATGGCGAGGTTTAGGCACGGGGATGCCACTGGAGAGCTGGTTCATGCTACACGATTTTTCCAGGATGCCATTGTATACTTTGCTGGCAGGACTAAAGATCATGCTCTTCGTTTCTGTCAGACCCATGCAATCAGGAGAACCCCGCGAGATGTCTGCAGTTATCGGTGAATCTCCTCGCGATGAATCCTCTAGAGAGAGCTCATCTCTTGATATTTTTCGAGGAGACAACGTTTGGTATATCTCAAGGCTTGAAGGAGGAGACTGTTTCCTTCCAATGGAAGAATTTAAGGAGTCACATTCTGAAGCTGTGTCTGGCACTTCCCTGGATGAGAGAGAGGCAAAGGTAAAATTCTGTCAGTATGTTCTTAAGGTACCAGCAGATGTTCCAAGGAATCCTAACCAGAACAGCTTCCATAGTTTAAGCTATCGTTCTGTACACATTGCAACAAAATTAGAAAACTGCTACTCTAAATAATATACTAATCAAAATTGAATGTTTAATTTTTAACATAAACTATGATTGTTTCTATGAACAATCTAAAAAAAATCATAACTGAAGTTACAACTCCTTCAATTGTTAGAGAAATGAAAATGTTTAATTTTTACAGACTTTTATCATTTAGCTACTTCTGTGTTTTGTTTCCATACTGAAAACTTTTCTTACGAAATCATATATTTGACATATAGTTGAAAAGACAAATTACAGTCACTGCCTCTCCCTTTATTTTTTAGTCATTAAATTGACTGAATATAGCTTCCTAAGGAAGAAAGAAAAAAATATACTAAGCTAAAATATAACCTCTCCCAAGTTTAAAAAAGAAGGGGAGATCGGGGTAGGGAGTGGATGGCAGGTGAAAGGTAATGATACAGTGCTATTTAATAAATTCTCACTTTATTCCTCTGTGATTTCCCTCACCTTCTCCATAGTTGAAAGAGAAATAAAGAAGACTAGGAAAATAAAGTTTACAACCCCAAAGCCAACATACAGTAAATGCTATCAGCTATTCCTTCCAAATATGCCTCAAACCTACCTCTTTCTGCCTGCCCTACTGCCACTATCTCTCTTCCTGCCCTACCTCAGGACTGCAGTAGCTTCCTGGCTTCCATTCTTGCTTTTCCCTTTCAGTCACTTCTCTGATCAGCCCTTAAAGTGGTTTTTAAAAACTCAACCAGAGCACATCATTCCTTTACTCAAGAAACTTTCCAATGCTTCCTCACTTGCTTAGGCTAGAATCCAAAGTCCTTGCCAAAGTCCACTAAGACCAGGACGGTCAGGCCTTCGGCTGTCCCTCCGGCTGCACGCCGTACCATTTTCAGCCTCTGCCCTGTTCCTGCCACATGCCGACCTTGTGAACCCCTCAAGGCTGCTGCTCTTACTGTTCCCTCTGCCTCATCTTTCTCCCCTCTTCTCTGCATGGTTTACATCTCCCTGTCATTCACATCACTGCTCAAATGTTCTCTCCCAGAGATGTCTCCCCAATCACCCTATTCAGAGCAGCTTTCTCTCTCCTTTTACCAGTCTTTGTTTAGCTTCCCAGAACTTATCACTACCTAAAATATTTCATAGTAACTTGTTTACAGTCAGTTTCCTCAGAAGAAAAGAGACTGAATGAAGACAGGGAGTCTTACTAACTTGTTTTTTCCTGGAATAGGGACAAGCTAATGGGGATATTTAATAAATAAGGGAGGAAGGGAGGGAAGAATAGGGATCATGTTATATTCATTTTCGTATGTACCATCCAGGTGAGATGAACAGCACTCACTCTATGAAAGGAATGACTACGAAATGAAAAGTACAGTCAAGGTAGGGATTAGAGTAAAAAAGTAACTGGCAAAAGAAATAAGGTAAGAGAAGGAAAAGAACTGAAGACAGAAAGGCAGGAACACGTATGATCATCATCCACCAGCTGAAACTAGGCCAGGATCTTGTCTCACCTGTCTTGGCAGCTCAAGTTTTTAGCAAGTACACGACACACAGCAAGGACTAAATTCGTATTTGCAGAGTGAATGAAGTGAATCATCTCTCACCGTGGATGACCTATGATTACTATCATGACTCACGTATGGATGCATGTTTATGGCTTCTGACATGCATTTTAATATCATACTTTAGATATATATTAGATTGCTAAATGTATTTAGTCTTTCCATGAACTTTACACATACATGTATGTGCAGATTGTCTATTACACCACAAGCTCTCAGAAGGCAGAAAATCTCCTGGGAAAATAAGAGATTTAAATGATGCTTTCATTTTATATAGTTACATGTACTACATACTTTTTCAAATGCTTTTACAACTTGATAATGGATAGTGCTAACAGGGGGCAAGAGGCAGTTCAGACAGCAAGAAATGACTCAGAAATCAATCACCGGTAAGGACTTTTCTGCAAGGCTTCTTTCTGGAGTAGATGTCCATTAATCAAATAGTGTGTGTGTGTGTGTATACATATATATATGTATATATACACGTCACCGTTCCTAGAAGCTGTTCAGCTTCCAGAATCAGAAGCTGATTTAGTTAAAATTTTATGAATTTACTCTTTATTCTGTTATGTTCTTTGGCTGGTTTGTTTATGAAATTCTAAACTAGGTTAAAAATACTCCAAAATCTAGTTTCTAAAATCTAAATAATGTGTAAGCGGAATATCGGTCTAAGTTAGGAAACTTAGATTCCTGTCCTGGTCCGGCCATTAATCAGCTGTACAACCTAGGGCAAATCACTTAATCAGATCTCAATTTTCCTGACAAAGTAAGAGAATTTGATTAACTTCTAATATTTCTTCTAGTTCTCACATCCTAATTTCAAAAACAATAATAATCTGAAGTGTTGCTTATTCTGTATAACTTAGTCAGATTTGGAATATAGGTCCAGTGCATCTTAAAATCTCCCATTTTTTTCTACAACATATATTCTTTAGAATGTTGAACTTAATTGTATATACCATTTATGTCATTTTTCTACCTTTTTCCCCCCATATTGACATGTAGTTGAATTTATGTAAGTTTAATGCATGTATAACAAGACTTAAAGTAAGGTTTAAATGAGTGTGTACATGTAATAATGTGTAGAACATAAAAAGATCAGTAAATAGTAAATGCTTTATTTATTACCATTTTGTAAGGATTCTGGTAGTTCAACACTTTAAAGACTAAGAGAAGAGGACGTTTTCTGAATCTAAATTCTTCTCGTATTTATCAGTGAGCTCTGAATTTCTGACAGTGCTCTTTGAAACAAGGACTGAACATTTTCATCCCTGCAAAAATTCTAGACAAGAATTTTAATTCTAGAGTTTTCCTACCAATTTCTGTAAGCCACACAGAATTAGTTTTGTCAGTAAAGCCATCTTACTGGTGACTACCATTACACTGCAAAGGCTAGACAAAAAAAGCTAACTATAAAGTGTTAACCAAGCAAAGCTGCATCAAATGCTCAGTAGCAATGAGGATACAAAACTTGTTCTATCTCCTTAGGAATATGCCATACTGATCACCTGCTAATCATACATTTTACTTCTGCTAGTAAGTAAAATAATGATATGTTACAGGAAAAAAAAAAAAAAAATCACGAGAGAGCCTCCGGGGCTCATGGAAAATGTCCAGACCATTCTCTCTGGCTTTGTTTCTCTTAGGAGGGCAGTAAGAAGTCAGGCCACATAGCTATTAAGTAGCAGGATCAGAAACTATTAACAGTTTTCCTGTCACTTATTCCTCCTCCAAAAAAGGAATACGGTTTAGAAAGAGAGATCCCCAACAACATGAGGTCTCACTGGACTAGAACACACTGCTACTATATCCATTTTATAGAAAAAGAAACTGTTGTGAATATAAGTTCCTCCTTTAAGTTCCTACACCTTTAGCATCTGATACTGCATGCTTACTAGCAAGTACTAGCATGCAACAGAACAAATCATTAAGTGACAACAAATATTTTAAAACCTGAGGCATTCATATTTAATGTTTCTTTGTGCTCAAGCATACTGAGGTTCATGCCTTTACAGTTTACATATAAAACTGTTCATTCAGTTCAGTTCAGTTCAGTTTAGTCGCTCAGTCGTGTTCGACTCTTTGCGACCCCATGAATTGCAGCACGCCAGGCCTCCCTGTCCATCACTGACTGCCGGAGTTCACTCAAACTCACGTCCATTGAGTCGGTGATGCCATCCAGCCATCTCATCCTCTGTCGCCCCTTTCTCCTCCTGCCCCCAATCCCTCCCAGCATCAGAGTCTTTTTCAATGAGTCAACTCTTCATTAGACAGGTTGATATTCTGAGACTTGAGTCAATTGTGTTCAATGGCCTCTAATAGTTATATCTCAAAATATCCTAGGTCTGCAGTGGGCAGATTTCTAAGATGGTTCCCCAATTCCCAGCCCTGGTACACACACATCTTCTCCCAGTTAGTTATTAATCAACACTACCATAGGTGCTGCTATGAAGGGATCTTGCAGGTACAATTAAGGACCAAATCTGTTCATCTTTAGAGAGATTATTATTCAGGTAAGCCTTTTAAATTTGGGTCTAGAGATCAGAGATAAAGGAAGGCAGAGATTCCAAGCAAAGGAGGCACAGAGGCCACACGTGGATGGCAAGGAATAGCGGGTAGCCTCTGGAAACTGAGAGGAGCCCCAGCTGAGAGCAGACACAGAAACCGGCACCTCAGTCCTAGCTCCACAAGGAACTGAACTCTGCCACAACCAAGTGAACTTCGATGAGGCCCCGCAAGCTCCAGGTGAGAACAAAGCCCAGCCAACACTTTGATTTTCACCTCGTGGGACCCTCAGCAGAAAACCTAGCCACACCAAGCTTGGACTTTTGCATGCAGAACTGACAGCTAATACCACTGGGGTGTTGTTAGAAGCCCTGTGGTAACGTGTTATGCAGCAAAAGAAAATCAATACCACACACCACTCCTTCCCCCCCACCTCCTCCCACCCACCCAGCCAGACACAGACTGTACTTCATTCATTGCCAGTACCATTGCTTTTCTGCAGAGAAGTAGATGGCCTCCTCCTCCTCTTCATTCCGATACAGAGCAGGGCAACTTGACACTGAGAGGATATCTGGATCAGGGGAAGGCAACGAGTGCTGCGTGTGCGGCAGATGGTGGGGGTGCCGTGGGTGTGATGGATGCGGGGTGTGTGCAGGAAGCTGAGCTCGCTGAGACTGGGGGGAGGACTGCATGATGCTGCGGCGGGAGCGACACAAGCTGCTGCTTCTGGCCAGTGATGCAGCAGGTTTAGCCATGGTCCCTGAAAACCAAGCAGAAATAAATGGCAATGCTCATAAAGCCCACTGCTCCTTGCCCGCATGCTACAGAGACACACTGACGAGAGCTGGTGGCAGTGCCACCAGCGAATCTACCATTACTGCAGGAAGTGACTGTACCCGTGTTACCATCCTCTCTCACCTATGATTCTCAGAAAAGCTAAGAAGTGAAAACATGTAACAAAAATAAAAACAGGTCTGAAAAATAAACAGACATGAACATAAACACTTGAGGTTTTAATATAATAATTGGCATTACTAACCTAAAAGCTTAAATATTTACCTATGATAACAAATCCTTATATTTAAAAATCAACATAGCATAAAGACAGCACAACTTGTTTGAACACTGAGACATTTTAAATCAAGAATCATTAAATACTGTATATACAGTCTCACTACTTTTTAGACAAAGGTTAGATAAAAACTTGTTTCTTAAACACTGACTATTGTGGAACTAACCAGAAGTCTTAGATTACCTTCTACCTGCTCCTAGTCTCAGTCTAGACCTATGCTGATTGTAGACAAACTTCCCCTACATGCTTAAATCTTCACTGAATGGGCACCTCATTTCTTTGCCTTAATGGAAACAGAGTTCTCCTAACACTGCTCAAGCTGAAGCTATTCCTTCTTACAGAACTCCTATCTGTGGCATCAGCACATCACACTGATGGCCTTCTCATTCCCCAATACTGTCTGTAAACTCTCACTCCTTGTATAAAGACGTGTTTCTTCTCTGCTCACACTATTCAGCTCACACATGAATTTCTCACTTCCACCTCACTAGGCACTTGCTGTTCAGTCATTCTCTTTCCAGTTCATCCAACCTCTCATCAACTTGAGCCATCTCATCCGTAAGACCATCACCTCAACCAATCATGCTTCTCATCTCTTCTCACCAGACATTCACCTCTATTCTACTCCACCACCCACTCTCATGCCTTGGTCTCACCATTATTCAAAACTCCCATTTTTTGAAATAGTAAGTCTAAGATACTAAATAATCTAGACTCTGACCACATTTCTACCTTTCAAGCTCACACGTCCTGTTCCTTCCACTACCTGTCCCATTCTTGACCCTCAGCTCCATGACCCTATTCTACTGATTGTCCCTTCTGCTGCCTTTATTTTCATCCTCTCCCTTCCATTTCCCATCAGCACTTAAAAAAGTTGAAAAAACAAACCCAAGAAACAGATAAACCACAACAGCGACAACAAAGCCTCCTCTACGTGTCCTGGTTTCAGCGGACACACTATTCCTTCTCATGTAATGGATCAGTGTTGCTTTCTCCTCTACTTTATCTTCACTCACTCAGGGAAAAAATGGTAAAGTGCTCCCATATGATTTCGCTACAACTACTGTTAACAAAGTTATGATAAACGTCCTCACTGCTAAGTTCAGTGAGTATCTCCACCCTTTCTTACCACCGAATCAGCACGTGATCTTATTAGTTTGTCCTTTCCTCGACTTCTCCAACCATCTTCTCACCTCTTCCTTTACTCACTGCTTCAAAGTTCTATTCTAGGCCTCGTTCTATTCTTGTTCCACTTTTTCTTCTCAACAAATTTCATCCACTCCCATTACTTCAAACTATCCTTTGCAGTCAACAGAAGTCCAAATCTGTGACTCCAGCTTTCATGTTTTTTCTAAACTTCGGAACTTCACATTCACCTGCTTACTGGACATTTAAGTATTCCACAGATGTCCATACTGAATTCAACATTTTCATCCCAAACACACTCCTCCTTCTCTGTTCTTTACCTTGGTTTAAAAAAAAAAAAAAAAAAAGCTATCACACCTCACCTAGTTACATGAATTGGACAAACCAGATATTCTTGATACTCCTCTTCCTTCATCATAATCTACATCTAGTTAATCATAAAGGGTTTCTAATTCTACCTCCTCAATCCCTCTCACATCTGTCCACTCCCCCCTCCACCACCACTGCATTATGCTGAACTACTGTACCAGACTAATAACTGATCTTTCTCCTCCAACCTACTCTCCATGCAGCGGCCTGCACAATCTCTTTACGATGGAAAAGGAATATGACATTTTATTGCCTAGAACACTTGATTCCCATTAATTCTAGGATTAGGATAAAGCCAAACACCTTAACATGGCTTAGAATGCCCTATTTATCTAGCCCCTAACTTGGAACTGGTGTCCCTCTTTTCTGTTATAGGAATACTAGGAAAAGATATTCATCTCACACTTCCATTCCTCATCTCATCTCTCCCTTGACCTCTGATTTCAGGTTTTTGCTTAAAAAGCAGCTCCTCCAGGAACTTTCCTAGCCCCTCCAAATTTAAGGTCAGCATTTCCCCCCTTGTTCTCACATGGCAATACCACAGAGTATTTTCACATCATAAAACTTTTCGCATTGAATGGCTCTTGTTGGTCTTCCACTAGACTGCATGTTTCATGAAGGAATTAACTGTGTAAAATGTTCAGCACTGCATCACAACAACTAGCACAGAGCCAGGCAAAAAAGCAGATGTACAATAAGTATTTACTGAGTGAATCAGTAAGCTGAATTCAGTGAGTGAATCAATGAACAACTCAAATAGAAACAGCCAATGAAATATCTTGATGGAGTAAAAAAAAAGATGAAATTGAAAGGAATATTTTCATAATATTTGACTACCTCCATAATGGACTACCTCCATAGAAAGCTTTTTTGAAGCACAAATTATACAATATGAAAATACTAATTTAGTAGGCCAACAGTTAGAATTGTACTTACTTATGATTCATATATTACAGAACTAGAAGATTTCCAATATCGGAATCTTCCAAAGTCCAATATCACTTCACCAAAGAAGAAATAACATCCTACAAATACTAAAAGAATGTATCCAGGCTGACACAGATAATTAAGTTCTACAACTCTTAGCATATGATGCAGCCATTCTCATCAGCCACTGCTTATTTGGTATATACAGTAAAATGTAGCCACATTCAGCCATGACTAGAAGTGATGAGAAAGACTAGGAAGAATTAGGGTTCCCTGCTTGCAAAAAATGAGTATTACAAATATGGAAAGATGTGTCTCTAAGAAGGTTTAAGAAAAAAATTAAATATATTACATGAGGAAAATTCTAAGTAATCCAATAAAAAATATAACACGAAGATAAGAAGCAGTACATGGGTCACATATGGAATTGTTTACAACTCTACAATTCTCTTGAAAAATTTTCTTGTCACATATGTTGCCATTTCTTTCACTTAAAGAAATGTACAAATCCTTCCATTAGAGGTATATACACTTATAGAGTTGAGGGTCCTTCTTCCTTGTGGCTTAATGAGGTCTACAGAAGGCTGCACTCAGTTATAACACCATAAAACTCAAGTAGAATTAAAAAGCAGTTTGTTTTGACCTTGGATAACAAACTCTTCTATACATAGGTGAATATGTTTAATATCTCCAGGCAATTATTAATTCTCAATGAAAGTCTACAGCTATCTCATCCTGTGATTTATCAGAGTAGTGAAACACTGAAGTTTACTATACAGAAATTTATTTCTGAGATAATTTTTCATTCTAGTATCAGTAATTACATACAGAAGCAAAGCGGTTTAATATGACGCTATTTTGCACACTGTACTTCCTTATGACAAAGAAGGGAAAATTCTGTTTTGAATAAGGGGGTCCCCCTACCACCAACAACCGAAAATAATAAGTAATATATGGACTTCTGGTTCTAGCAGTATGGCAGTCAAAGATAACCTGACCACCATTCCCAACCCCTCAGCCCCTAACCACACATTTTAAATATCCTCAAATACTTCATTATGTGGAATAAAATAAAACAATAGTTTTAAGTGCATACCTGACTGTGAAAGGAAGAAGAGAAAATTCTCAGATGCCAAACAAAGACTAAAGCCAGAGCTAACAGGCTTGTGAGTGATGCGGGAACTGCTGTGGGAGGGGCTCAGTTTCAGTACTTTAAGGCTTTGGGTTTTAATTTGGGGCTATAAATGACAGCTAGAGCCCACATAAGGGGAGGAAAAGGAATCAAGAGTGAGTGTTCTGGATAAAAGCTTAGTCCTGGAAGGGCCACCACCCTCCTCAGTGGGAGGGTGTATTGCAAAAAAAATCTGACCAACGAACAAAGGAACTTCCTTCAATGCAAGTTCTGTCGATATAGGAATCTAAAAAGGTTCTTGTGGAAACATCAGTACTCTGGGTGTTCAATACTCAAACTCAGTACAAGCTAACTCATACTACCTTGGAGATCAAGTTTTTACTACCACAAAAGTCTGTGAAACTCAAATTCAAGAAGTTAACAACAACAAAAAAAAAGGATGGTTCTGAGTAGGTGAAGCCCTTGAAACTAGTGCCAGAGCAAAACAAATCATATTGAGGAGCTCTTCACAAAGTGTTTCCCAGGAGGAAGGAAAAAAAGCAAATCCCTTTAAGATAGTTCTTACTCCTACTCCTCACAAATGTTTCCCAGGAGGAAGAAAAAAAAAAAGCAAATCCCTTTAAGATAGTTCAGAACAACACTTCAGGAGAAGCCATCTGCTATGCAAACTCAAGAAACAGGTGCAATAATTCATCAAGATCACCAAGTAATACAATTATCAAATAAAACTAAAAAATAAGATGTTTAAGATCATTAAATTATAAAATAAAAACTGAAAATACGAGAAAAGGAAAAGCATTAAAAAACAAGTCGATTTTATGAAGAATCAAGGAGAACAGAAATGAAAAGTCACTGAAATTGAAAATTCAAGAAACAGGTTAAACAAAATTAGAGCTGCAGAAAGAATAAGTAATCTAGAAGACAAATCTAAGGAAATTTCTCTGAATGCAGCACAATTAGATAAGAAGAAAGGTTAAGAGATATGGAATATAAAATAAAATCCAGCATGTAACTAGAGGCTAATATTAGTCTTATATTTCTATATAGCTAATATTACAGTAGGAGTAAACAGAAGAAAAATAATATTCAAAGAGAAAATTACTAATAATTTTCCATAATTAAAGAGAGATACACATCTTCAGATTCAAAAGCATACCAAGTATCTGGGGAAAATTCTATACCTAATTATATTACAATAGAACTATATTATAAAAGAAAATGAAAACATTCTCTAGGCAATGAGAGAAAATAAGAGATTAACTAAAAAGAAATGAGAACAATCTACCTTACTAGAACTTCTCAATAGTAACAATAAGGGGCCAGAAAATGCTCTCAAAATATTATGGGAGAAACAATTATTAATTTAGAATTTGATATCCTATTAAATAACTATTCTAAAGTGAGAGTGAAAAAAAAAGACATTTTCAGGCTAAGAAAAAATGTACCATCCCAGTCACTCCCTGAAAGAACTTTTATCAAAAAATATATTTTTAAGGAAGAAGAAAAAAGGAAAGAATGAAGAAAATACAATGAACAGAGAAACACATAAATATTTCTCAACAATGATGGAATAAAACAAAAAAAATGATTTTTGAAGGGTATTCAAAAGAAAATACTAGACAACATTAATATATAAGATGGGGAGGGGAGTGTCTAAAATTAAAGGATCTGAAGAACCTTAGGAGAATGATAGACAAGCTGAGAAGAGGTGTAGAAAATAGACAAAATAATATGCCAGAGATAAATCCAAATGGATCAACAAGCAGATTAAAGGTAATTAGATTAAGTTGACCACAGCTGGCAACAGAAATCCTCAAAGAGAAGGCAATGAAGTAACAGTTACTGCTATTTCTTATACAGACATATTCTAGAATCTGATGATGGAAAAAACTTTAAGAAAGAGAAAAGATTATGTTGGCAAATATTAATGAAAAGAAAGCTGCTTTAGCTATTTTAATATCAAATAATACAAACTTGAAGGCAAAAAGTACTGTTAGCTGTACAGCAGTCTCTGCATAATCATAAAAGAACAGTTGATCTTCTAGAAAGATACAGTGAACTTGTATTTACCACATAACTTGGTTCAAACTATATAAAACAGAAATGAGCAGAATCACAAGAATAAACTGATAAATATGAGCGTTCTTAACACATCTTTCTGTAACTGATAGAAAAGTAGACAAAAATATAGGTATATAGAAGATTTTTCATAACTAATACATGATTTAACTAACAATGCAGTGCCCTATAACTAACAACTAGGAAAAGAGTTTTCAGATATGTGTGCAAAATTTTAAATATTCAATCAAATAAATGCTAGGTTATGAACCAAGTCTCAGTTAAATTCAGTTCAGTTACTCAGTTGTGTCCAACTCTTTGTGACCCCATGAATTGCAGCATGCCAGGCCTCCCTGTCCATCACCAACTCCCAGAGTTCACTCAAACTCACGTCCATTGAGTCGGTGATGCCATCCAGCCATCTCATCCTCTATTCCCTTCTCCTCCTGCCCCCAATCCCTCCCAGCATCACAGTCTTTTCCAATGAGTCAACTCTTCGCGTGAGGTGGCCAAAGTACTGGAGTTTCAGTTTTAGCATCAGTCCATCCAAAGAACACCCAGGACTGATCTCCTTTAGAATGGACTGGTTGGATCTCCTTGCAGTCCAAGGGACTCTCAAGAGTCTTCTCCAACACCACAGTTCAAAAGCATCAATTCTTCAGCGCTCAGCTTTCTTCACAGTCCAACTCTCACATCCATACATGACTACTGGAAAAACCATAGCCTTGACTAGACAGACCTTTGTTGGCAAAGTAATGTCTCTGCTTTTGAATATGCTATCTAGGTCATAACTGAATATGCTATTCAACATAATTGAATATGCTATTCAGGTCATAACTTTCCTTCCAAGGAGTAAGCGTCTTTTAATTTCATGGCTGCAGTCACCATCTGCAGTGATTTGGGAGCCCAGAAAAATAAAGTCTGACACTGTTTCCACTTTTTCCCCATCTATTTCCCATGAAGTGATGGGACCAGATGCCAGGATCTTCGTTTTCTGAATGTTGAGCTTTAAGCCAACTTTTTCACTCTCCTCTTTCACTTTCATCAAGAGGCTTTTGAGTTCCTCTTCACTTTCTGCCATAAGGGTGGTGTCATCTGCATATCTGAGGTGATTGAGATTTCTCCCGGCAATCTTGATTCCAGCTTGTGCTTCTTCCAGCCCAGTGTTTCTCATGATGTACTCTACATAGAAGTTAAATAAGCAGGGTGACAATATACAGCCTTGACGTACTCCTTTTCCTATTTGGAACCAGTCTGTTGTTCCATGTCCAGTTCTAACTGTTGCTTCCTGACCTGCATATAGGTTTCTCAAGAGGCAGGTCAGGTGGTCTGGTATTCCCATCTCTTTCAGAATTTTCCACAGTTTATTGTCATGCACACAGTCAAAGGCTTTTGCATAGTCAATAAAGCAGAAATAGATGTTTTTCTGGAACTCTCTTGCTTTTTCCATGATCCAGCAGATGCTGGCAATTTGATCTCTGGTTCCTCTGCCTTTTCTAAAACCAGCTTGAACATCTGGAAGTTCACGGTTCACATATTGCCAAAGCCTGGCTGGGAGAATTTTGAGCATTACTTTACTAGTGTGTGAGATGAGTGCAATTGTGCGGTAGTCTGAGCGTTCTTTGGCATTGCCTTTCTTTGGGATTGGAATGAAAACTGACCTTTTCCAGTCCTGTGGCCACTGTTGAGTCTTCCAAATTTGCTGGCATATTGAGTGCAGCACTTTCACAGCATCATCTTTCAGGATTTGAAATAGCTCCACTGGAATTCCATCACCTCTGCTAGCTAGGAAAATAGTTTTCATATATGTGTGCAAAATTTTAAATATTCAATCAAATAAATGCTAGGTTATGAACCAAGTCTCAGGAGATACCAAAGAATAAATGTTATACAGGTGCAAGTCTCTAACCAGGATACAATTAGAAATTGATAAGTGAAGATATTTTTAAAAAATTAAGGACCAAATAAACAACTAAACAAGCACACTACATTTGGAAACGAAAACATATACTCCCAGGTAATTAATATCTCAAGGAAGAGACATTTTAAAAGTTGGAAACATTTTTAAAACTAGATGACGATCAAACTACACATATCAAAACTCGTAGGTTCAGTTAAAGTGGTTCTCGGAGGGAAATCTATAGCCATAAAATCATATATTAGCAAAATGGGAAGCCTGAAAATTCATAAACCATTTTGAAAACAACTTGGCAACAACTCTTAAGAAATGCTTTCCCAACAACTTAGAGATTTCTAGGTGTCCACCCAGAGAAACTCTCTAAGTCAGGAAGAAGGAGACAGAGATAAGGATACTCACTGCAGTTTGTTTGCAAGAGCGTAAGAGCAGAAAGAAATGGCAACCCACTCCAGTTTTCTTGCCTGGAGAATCCAGGGACAGGAGAGCCTTGTGGGCTGCCGTCTATGGGGTCTCACAGAGTCAGACACGACTGAAGCGACTTAGCAGCAAGAGCAGAAAGCACCTATCTTGGCAGAAAAATGGATAAACTGTAGTTTACTGCCTTGTGCGTGTTCCCTCATTAAGGTGTGTCCGACTCTTTCCAAACCTATGGACTGCAGCATGCCAGGCTGCCCTGTCCTTCACTGTTTCCTGGACTTTGCTCAAACTCATGTCCATTGAGTTGGCGATGCTATCTAACCATCTCTTCCTCTGCCACCCTCTTCTTTTTTGGCCTTCAGTCTTTCCCAGCATCAGGGTCTTTTCCAATGGGTCAGCTCTTCACATCAGCTGGCCAGAGTACTGGGGCTTCAGTTTCACCATCAGCCCTTCCAGTGCATATTCAGGGTTAATTTGCTTTAGGATTGACTGGTTTGATCTCCTTGGAGTCCAAGGGACTCAAGAATTTTCTCCAGCACCATAATTTGAAAGCATCGATTCTTCAGCGCTCAGCCTTCTTTATGGTCCAACTCTCACATCCATACATGAGTACTGGAAAAACCATAGCTTTGACTACACGGGCCTTGTTGGCAAAGTGATGTCTCTGCTTTTTAATATGCTGTCTAGGTTTGTCATAGCTCTCCTTCCAAGTAAAAAGCATCTTTTAATTCTGTGACTGTAGTCACCATCCACAGTGATTTTGGAGCCTAAGAAAATAAAATCTGTCACTGCTTCCACTTTTCCCCCTTCTATTTGCCATGAAGTGATGGGACTGGATGCCACAATCTTAGTTTATTATTACAATACATAAATAAATATACTGTGGTTAACTCATATTAGACCGTTTTAGTGAATTTAATTAATCTGTATATAAACATGGAAATTCTCTGAAACACATTGGTGAGCAAAAAGTTGTGAAATGATACCTACAGCGTGATCATATTTATGTACATTTTTAAATAACCAATTGTATCTACTGCTTACAGCTATAGCTGCATGTAATAAAAGTACAAAAGGCTTTAGAAGACACACAACAACTTCAGTAGGAAGGGGAGATGACTTATTTTCTTTTTTCAGAGAAAAAGAAAGATGAATAAAGCAAAATGTTATCTTCATAGTAAATAAGTAATTTATTTTCAGCATTTTTAAGCATATCTGAAGAGCTTTATAGTAAGAAATTTTAAATAAATTGCTACTACAATCCTACTATAAATATTTAGTAGACACTATAAAGGTCATAGGAAAACAACTATTACCTGTTCTCCTATCCACACAGAGCTAACCTTTGATAATATTTTCTTTTTTTATTTGTACATACTTAAACATATACAACATTATTCTGTATACGGTTCTATAATCTTTTGTTTGGCACTTAGCATACCACAGGCAGGTCTCCTTGTCATTACTTCACACTCAGACAATTTACCGCACATCCATGGTGCAGATTTCAAACTGCTTTAAAGAATATATAATGAAGACCCTTCATTCTACCCTAGACCCTAGTACTGCTGCCAAGAGTTTATCTATCAGGTCTAGAAATTATGCTTTCTGTCCCTAAACAAAGTATTACTTTTGTGCCACTGGGTGGAGACAGAGCTCTCAAAGTGTAATCTTTGGTATAACTTATTTTCCACAGATAATAAAATTCAGCATTTCTAAAACATCATACTGAATTTAAAATCAGTTCTTGTACTTTCTTATTTTTAAAAGTTCAGATTTCCCTGTATATCACAATCATAAAGAAATTATTCACATTTGGTTGTAAGTTTTGTTTTAAATGCACATGTAGATATCTCGTCCCAATCA
The DNA here is from genome assembly GCF_002263795.3 of Bos taurus. Taxonomy (NCBI): domain Eukaryota; kingdom Metazoa; phylum Chordata; class Mammalia; order Artiodactyla; family Bovidae; genus Bos; species Bos taurus. The sequence continues at coordinate 46,439,386 of NC_037333.1, read as the reverse complement.
AAAAGTACTTTAAAAAAAAGGGAAAGAAAAAACCTTGTTAATTTTAGGGAATACATATATACATACTTCTGTTATTGAATAATGTTTCTAAGGAGAAACTGTAACTGAAAAGCTATCATTTTCAAACAAAACCATATACTTACAAATCAGTATGCATATGGCAAGCTTAAAGGCAGCCTAAGGGCACATAATTCTGATAAACACAAGTTGACAGCAGAGGGGCCCACATCTAGATAAAACTCTGCAGTCCTCACTATTCTGCAGCATGTGGAGGTGAAGTGACTGAGGTCACACACGTGCAGTATGTAAGTGCAGTGAAGACTGCATACAATCTGCCCTCTCCCCTGTTCCTCTTGTAAGAGGTTAATGTCTCCCCAATCTGCTTGTATTACCTGTCTACCATTAAACTAGATAATTAAAATCACAGATATGAACACAAGCAAATAAGTCACTAATTATTTGCAAATTTAGGGCTTTATTTCATAAAATTGCTTTAAAATTAGAACACTTTCTAAATCTTAACTTTTAGGAAAGCTCTATCAACTGACAGAAAAATTCAAACTGGAAAATCGTCATATATCATGATTTGTCTCAAATCTCTGTGTAAGTTTTCAACTGATCAATGATTAAATTTTGTGCTCCATTCTTTGGAATCTTGTTCTATATATACTGTTTCAAAAGGGTTACAAAGATTGGGAAAATGTATCAGATAAGCAATAATAAGGATAAATAGTTCTTCAAATAATTTCTAATGTAAGAAATATATATTTTAAATTTATCTCTGTAACTGTGCAAAAATTCCAAATATTAATAAATTATAAAATATTAAAACTTCACCTTTCTACCAAAATGTAGAAACATTGTAAACATCTTCAAAGAATAGAGCATAACAAAGCAATTATAATGAAAATTGTACATGTTAAAACCACCTCTGGGAGAAGCACCACCTTCTAGCAACAAAAAGATATATTTTATAAACATAAACACATTTAACTTTGTTTAAAGTTGAATGGATTTAGTGCTTTATGAGTTAAATACAGCAGGATAATATTCTCAAATAAAAAGACAGAATTGGAAAAGCAAAACAAAATACTATGAAACATGCCTATTGGGACAGCAACTCAATTTAAAATACACTGACTGGCTCAAAGTCACAGAGCTGGTTAGTGAGTGGCAGAGCTAGGATTGGAGCTTAGGTTTCTAAGGCCTTCCGCTAATTTTTATGTTCTACTATAGATAATGCTATCATATGAAAGGATGTTTTGCCTCAAAGTTCAGCATTTCATTCATACAATGACTCAGCATGTATGATGTGCTATTATATATGCATACATACATATGTATACCACACATACCTTATATAGTATTCTCAAACAGTAAACACAATGAACAAAAAAAGAAAAAAAAATGAAGAATTAACTAAATTTTTATTATAGATTTCAAAGCAAATGATTCATAAAAGGTATGGTACAAAGTTAATTGTTAAATTGTATCAGCTCTTTTTTGAACTAACCACTTACCTGGAAACTGTGACACTATTGGGGGTGTATCTTCATCTAAATCATCTACTCCTCCAGCTATGGGATAGGGTGGAATGGAGACTCTGGGCATCACCACCCAGCTGTGATCACAATAAAGGGAAGAGGTGAGGCTGGGGAGTCCCGAGTTATGGGCTATCTGAAAGCCACAGATCTTCTCTATCTGTTGCCAGCGAAAAAGTCGTTCTCGTAAACAAGTTGTCAACTCAGAAAGAGCTTTCCTGGAAAAGCCAATATAGGAATTACTTCTTGCATCAAAAATTCTTTAATACAGCACTGAAAACAGGCAACTATATCAGCAGACCGAGGCAGTTTACCAATTTCCAAAAGAAATTATCCCCTCTTAGAATGAGCACAAAGGATATAAGAGAACATGATTAAATGACAAATGAAACCATAAATTGTCTATAAATAACAAATTAAAAATAAAAATTATCTATAATTACAAATTAAAACAAATTGTCTATAAATTTCTACACAATAAAAATAGACAGATAACTGCAATAAGATTCTTACTTTGCTTCCAGAATTTTGTGGTCTACCTCATCTAAGGAGGAGCTATGTGCAACATGTAGAGTTCCAAAGACTGTGCTCCTCTTCTTTTTAATTTTCTCTGCCTACAGCCCAAGGAGAGAAAAATAAGGCTCAGTTTGGGGGAAAAAACACACACTAATAAGGTTTATTTTGTCTTGAATATATTAATAATTATAAAATCAATGGAGAATTATTAGCCAAGACATAGCCCTATTTTCTAAAAAAGGAAAACAGATGAGGGAGAAAGCATGCTTTCCTAAGCCAAACCCTGTTCTGGAGAATTTTTTCTCTTTATTTCCATGGATCAGAAAGACCTGAATCTTCTATTTAAAACTTGAAAAACATAAACTATATCCTACTGCAATGGCGGTGTTAGTGAATGCACTGAGTTTTTTATTGTTCTTTTTCACTAGAAATCAGAATAAGACTCAATAATTTCACACAATTATTAATAGTCAGACATTAATTTCTAGTAACTACTAACCTGAATCAGATATGAAGCAGCAACCTAGAGGAGAAAAGCTCTGTATAAAACATTTATGATCATGATAGTAGGGATGATTTTTAAATGATACTAAGGTCATTCTGAAAGGTGTACCCTTCTCTTAAAAAAGTAACTTTACTCTTCAGCCTATGATTACAAGAGTCAATCTACCCACTAAGTTCCAATTCATGAAAGAATCTGTGATACTAAAAATTTTATTCAGGCCTTTACACACCAACTGGTTAATCCCTTTAGAAATGTTAGTAAGTTTAGTCGATATAGTCGAGTACCTCATCCTTAGCAATAGCTAGCTGCATTTCAGCATTCTGTCTTTTTATATTGTAGTACTGGACTTCTACTTCATGTGTTAGCTGAAGCCATTTTTGAAGTGCATCTGGAACAGACCAGCTGCTTCTGAGTTCAAATTCTTTTTCCGCCTTTTTTAGAGCCATTCGAACCTGAGAGGGAGGGAGGGAAAAAAAAAAGAGAAGGAGGAGGAGGAGCGGAGGAGAGGGAGGTACAAAGAGATGCAAAGGAAAGTGGCAGAAGTTGGAGACAGAGAAATTTCTCTTTTTTAAAACTATTTAAGCTTAGAAAAAAAAGAAATTAAGATTTTTTTAAGTACCAGAATTAAAAGAAAAAAGCAATTTGAATTATACTCTTTGTAAAATCACAGTCTAAAATGATATTTCTAACATTAAAACAAAAGTTAAAGATTTAAGTACATCTTCAACTCACTAAGCAAGGTTGTAAAAAGCCAGAGGGTGAGAGGGAGCTTACATCTCTCTTAGGTTGCAATACTGCATTTTCACATTTTACAACAGCCAGACTCAACTGAGAGACAAAAACCCAGGGCATGTACCAACTGAAATGGATAGTATTTTTCTCATAACGTGTTTTTTTTGTTTGTTTATGGACAGGATATGAAGAAGTATCCAAAACAGGGTGAATACTTGTCCTATTACCCCTTCTAATGTTCCCAGAAGACTCTGCTGGGAACTATACACTATAGAGACTCTGCTGGGAACTATAAACTATAATTATACACTCATTTTTTAAGTAATTATACCATTTTAAAAAAGGTTTTCAGAAATCTTCTTTATGCCAGTTATTCCTCATTGTTATGAGCACATCTGCCTCTTATAGTCTGTTTTATATCACCTCTATTTAATTTTTTCCTGCTTCTGACAGATCAAAAAGTAGATAAATTAACACCTGCAGACCAAATGTAAATTTCAAGAAAACAGACTGTGAGTGAGATTCATCTTGATTTTTCCAAGGGAAACTATGAATAGCTTCAGTGTCAGAATGTGTAAGTTTTTCTTCTAGTCAACTTTTAGGGAAGGCAGACAACAAACAGAAAATCAAAATGCTTAGTGTGTGAGTTTGTGAGGTGGCATTAAGTGCTAACAAAAAACCTCTTAGGGACAGTCTAAGAAAATGACACAGAGGAAGAGATAACCTATTCTAGGAATGATTCATTTAAAAACTAGCAAGAGCTCAAGCTAAGGATGTGTAAAGATACATGGTGGAATTTATGAAATTATGCACACATATTCAAGACCTTCAGACATCCTTCGGGAGCACCAAAACTGCAAATTAGTTTTTCCAAAGTTAAGTAAACTGAAACTTCATTCCTAAACTAATGTGCAAAGGAATGTCTGATCTGATAAAATCTAATTTATTTAAATAAATCTTACATGCCAGAGTAAACTAGAATACTAGACACAAATTTCTGATAAAGAGAACAGCTGTCAGATACTACAAGAAAAAAAATGTAGAAAAATATTTTTTAAAACTTCTTCAAGTTTCCTAAAAACTTTCTGAAACTCTAAAACCATCAGACAGGAAGTAAATAATTCAAAATGTAGACATTAACAGGGAAAGTAAAACAACACTTACTTAAGACAAATCATAAGCAACACTTGCCTGACGCGATTAGCTATGCAATATGCTTGGGACAATACAGTGCTTAATAAGACAGCTGGCAGGGCCCTGCGGCGTCCTTGCTAATCTCTCAAGAAAGAAGCTGAGCTCAGGTCCTGTGACACGGAGTTCTATGTAACACTACAAAGTGAAGGTCACACGCCCGTCTTCTTATAAAGCTAAAATTTCTGTACATTTTCATTGTCATGTAAGTATACAGATAATCTGAACAAATTCACTCATGTTTTTCTCATTAAGATTTTCCTTAATGTTGTGTCCATAAATGTATTTCCCCCAAAGAGCTCAATAAAGAGGGAAATAGATGCAGTGAAAATTGAATAATGAATAGTTTTTACAATGATGAATTAAGTTGTTTCAAAATACAATAATTATATAATTTTTGTGTCTTAGGACTAAAACAGTACTAAAAACATGGTATCACACATAAAAACAACCTAAGTATCTGAAAACATGGCTTCTGGACCTGACTTTATGATTTATACCTCTGTGAGCTTCTTTCAGAAAGGCAATGCCAAAGAATGCTCAAACTACCACACAATTGCACTCATCTCACATACTAGGAAAGTAATGCTCAAAATTCTCCCAGCCAGGCTTCAGCGATACGTTAACCGTGAACTTCCTGATGTTCAAGCTGGTTTTAGAAAAGGCAGAGGAACCAGAGATCAAATTGCCAGCATCTGCTGGATCATGGAAAAAGCAAGAGAGTTCCAGAAAAACATCTATTTCTGCTTTATTGACTATGCAAAAGCCTTTGACTGTGTGGTTGACAATAAACTGTAGAAAATTCTGAAAGAGATGGTAATACCAGACCACCTGACCCGCCTCTTGAGAAATCTGTATGCAGGTCAGGAAGCAACAGTTAGAACTGGACATGGAACAACAGACTGGTTCCAAATAAGAAAAGGAGTTCATCAAGGCTGTATATTGTCACCCTGTTTATTTAACTTATATGCAGAGTACATCATGAGAAACTCTGGGCTGGAAGAAACACAAGCTGGAATCAAGATTGCCGGGAGAAATCTCAATCACCTCAGATATGCAGATGACACCACCCTTATGGCAGAAAGTGAAGAGGAACTAAAAAGCCTCTTGATGAAAGTGAAAGTGGAGAGTGAAAAAGTTGGCTTAAAGCTCAACATTCAGAAAACGAAGATCATGGCATCCGGTCCCATCACTTCATGGGAAATAGATGGGGAAACAGTGGAAACAGTGTCAGACTTTATTTTTCTGGGCTCCAAAATCACTGCAGATAGTGACTGCAGCCATGAAATTAAAAGACGCTTACTCCTTGGAAGGAAAGTTATGTCCAACCTAGATAGCATATTCAAAAGCAGAGATATTACTTTGCCAACAAAGGTCCATCTTCTAAAGGCTATGGTTTTTCCTGTGGTCATGTATGGATGTGAGAGTTGGACTGTGAAGAAAGCTGAGAGCCAAAGAATTGATGCTTTTGAACTGTGGTGTTGGAGAAGACTCTTGAGAGTCTCTTGGACTGCAAGGAGATCCAACCAGTCCATTCTGAAGGAGATCAGCCCTGGGATTTCTTTGGAAGGAATGATGCTGAAGCTGAAACTCCAATACTTTGGCCACCTCATGTGAAGAGTTGACTCATTGGAAAAGACTCTGATGCTGGGAGGGATTGGGGGCAGGAGGAGAAGGGGACGACAGAGGATGAGATGGCTGGATGGCATCACTGACTCGATGGACTTGAGTCTGAGTGAACTCCGGGAGTTTGTGATAGACAGGGAGGCCTGGCGTGCTGCGATTCATGGGGTCGCAAAGAGTCGGACACAACTGAACTGAACTGAAACGAGCTTCTTTCTTTCCTTTCTGAGGCTTATTGTTTCATGTATAACAGGGGTAGTATGACTTGTCCTGATTTTAAGTTTCTTAAGACTTTAAGAACAAAATAATTTATGTATTTAAACCACACAAAATATAGTGGTACTATTATTCATCCAAAAGCTCTTGTTTAACGGATATTAACAAAATATATACCAGTTTTTCTGCCTTTTAATTTTGAGGAGTTGATTACCCATCACATAAAATACAATAAAGCTTTAAACTATGTGGAATTGTGGATTATGTGACATAATATGTAAATTAATTTCCCAGTTAAACTTACTTCTATAAACAAAGCTTTTAATAGCAGTATGGGAAAACATGGACTTTGGAATAAGACGCATGTAATCATCTTCCCTTAGCCACATAATAGCTGTGTTACCTATGGCAAGTTATTTAACTTCTCTGCGTACACATCTCATCTGTAAATGAGAATGTATCTATGTACAGTGAGGATTAAAATTTATGAGCAAACCATTTGCAATGATGTACACAGCATAAAGTTTTGGCACACAGTAAGCACTCATAAAATTGTGTTTCTTGTTACCATAATCATATAGGATAGAGTTCTTTTTAAATACCCAATTCTCTCCTTTACACTTAGTGACTGAGGATCTCATTAGGATCATTAAGTTTGTGCTGGGTTGTAATATCCTGGTAATCTTAGGGTCTACCATGGAGTGCAAGGCCTCGAGGCTCCAAACCTCAGACTAGAATACTTGTGATTAAGAGGTCCTTCCTTACATGGTGTCTTTTCCTCTCGCTGAGAGGCAGTCTCCATTATAACATGCTATCAGTTTATGTCTCTATAGAAGATTTCCCTCTACTGCTTTCTGATTTGTTCTTTCTTATCTGCAAAGATCAGAAAAACAGTTAACAAACGTTTTAGTTTAGCACTGGGAACAAACCAAGACTTGAATTCTCATTGAGAAGAGGTATGGAGTTGTCACAGAAGTAAAAAACATAAAATTAATTCTCAAACACAGGCTAATTTTAGCTAGGCCTTTTTTGTGAACTCCTTGTTTCTTTACTACATTCTGTAGAAAGAAGGTTCTGTCAGGTAAACAGGACCAGACTGAAAAATAAGTCTAAGAGTCATTTTAGAGAACAAACTCCTTACAGGGAAAAGACTCAAAAGACAATGTCTAGGGTATGAGAGAAAGAAAAGTTAACAGTTAACAAAAGAGATAGCTGCATTCAGTCAGACAAGTCCTACCAAAAATGACAATCCTGAAGAACTAGTACCATACACTGAACATTTTCTGATGAGTTTAAGTTTAAACTGAAACTCATTCATAACTTAATTTTTATTTCATATTTAGCACCTGACTGAGAAGGCAGCAGTGCATACAGCAAAGTGGGAGGCAGAATACCTAAGTGCTTGGCCCTGTCTTATGAGTCACTCTCTAAGCTTGAACACACTTTCTTGTCTTCATTTTGTTCCTCAGATTCTTTATCAGTAAACAAAGGGTCAAAGTCAGAAGAAGGAGATGACATTATGGAAGCAGAGGTTGGAGCAACAGGCTTTGAAGAGGAAGGAAGGGGCCATGAGCCAAGAAATGCAGGCAGCCTCTAGAAGTTGGACAAGGCAAGGAAACAGATCCTCCCCAGAGCCTCCAGAAGGAATGCAGCCTTGTAGACCTATTTTAGACTCTGACTGCAAGAACCCTAAGATAATCACGATGTGTTGTTTTAAGCTACTAAGTTTGTGGTAATTTTTTATAGCGGAATTAGAAAACTAATACATCTACCTATGAAGATATTCTCCTGCGACCTCCCCACATTCTCTGAAGGATAGTGCAATGCCTGAATTCCATCCTGAGTAAATGCACAGTAGAAGCAGACACTGGAAAGGACACCTTTTGGACAACTTCAAAATCTGTAGCACAGAATGTTCTAAAACCATCTAACAGGATTCAAATGGATTTTTAATAGAGATTATTAACATGAGCAGAGAAGTTTAACATTACACATACTAATACTTTACTACTAGGTTATAGTCAGAAACTGAGACATACTACAGATGTTAAATAAACATCTTAGGTTTACTCAAGACAACATGGCATGGGCTAGGACTTCATGAATGAGTGAACATAATGCTAACTTTATCTTTTAGTTGGTTCTTTGTTTTTTGCTGTATGAACTCTGCCCAATGCTAACAATATGGACAGGTGACCCTATTACTGACCAAGGAAGAATATACGATGGAACAAATCTAGGAGACTGAACAAAATTAAAAAAAAAATCCTCAGAGTAACAATACAAATTTCCTCACAAACTCTTCTTAAAAATGTAAATACCTGTTCCAATTCCTGCTCTGCATACTGACGTCTACTCAGTTCACATTCAGCTCCCTCCCTCAGCTCTCTCAGTCGAAAAGCTTCTTCCTTTGCGTAATTGATTTCATCCATCATTTTGCGCTCCAGATTTTGCTTTTCTACAGCAACATTTCTGTTCTCTTCCTGTGCCTTTTCAAGCCTTACAGAATAAACATGAAAATTCCTCACAAAAGTTTCCAAAACTTCATTATTTTAGTGAAGAATAAATATGTATCAAGCAATAATATACATGTTTTGATCAAAATTCGCAGCCATTTCTATTAATCTTAAATTTGGACAAAAAAAATCAGGTAACATACTAGATAGCTATTTGGTTTATCTTGGCCTAAAAATACAGAAATAGCATGGAAATACTCTTCAGGAAAAAGACTTTTCAAAAATTGATAATTATTTAAGTCATGTTTAAAATAAAATTTAACTACACATGTAATTCTACCTACATTTGATTTCCACTTGTCTTCTACCCATTTATTCCCTAATGCATATCTTTTTAATAAATTTGTAATTAGGACCTTTCTAAAAATGTGAAATGAAGTGTACACACAATTCCTGATATATATATCAATCTAAATACAAACGCATAAGCACAAGCCCACATTACATATTCACAAACTGTATGGTCCCACATAAACAAGATTTATAGCCTTTTTTATCTACTCACCTCTCTTGTAAGTCCATTAGACTTTGCTCTGCAGTTTGTAGACTCTCTAAGTCTTTCATCATTTTTGCAACATGCTCTTTTGATGTCTTATTCTGCGTATAAGCAAACCAACACCCTCCAACACCAATTACTATAGAAACTGTAAGTATAAAATCCTTCATCCAGTTATGAGGAGGGCCTATAAAGAGAATTACAAATGGCAAATTAATCTGAGTATCACAAAATCTCAATACACATGGCCACTTAATTTAAAAAGTAGTAGATATCTAAAAACAAAATATGAAGATGTTCCTCCCATATATAAGCCCCAGCCTTTTACAAATTTTTTCTTCAAATAATCAATGAGTTGATGATAACTACCTGATATACTACACCTATAGGAGGCAGGGGCTTCCCCAGTGGCTCAGTGGTAAAGAATCTGGTTGCAATGCAGGAAATGCAGTTTCATTCCCTGGGTCAGGAAGGTCCCCTGGAGGAGGAAACGGCAACCCACTCCAGTATTCTTGCCTGGGAAATGCCATGGACAGAGAAGCCTGGCGGGCTATAGTCCATGGGGTCACAAAAGAGCTGGAAATGACTGAGCAACTAAACCACAACAACAGGGGGCAGAGATAACCCCACATGGATGCACTACACCCCTGCTGGTACAGGAGTTAGTGACAAAAATCCTGGAGCATTCTGAAAAAGCACAGTATCTCCAATCACATACACAGGGAACGGTCCTCTATGGGGTGAAGAGTCATAACGAGTATCACCATCACCAGCCCAACTCCTTCCTTCAGACAGTTAGGTAGTGGCCATGCTATAATACAAAAACTGAAACCCTAATCATTCACCAGAAAGCTTTCTTCCGAAGCATGTAGCCACATAACTAGTTAGGATTAATTAGTGATTCTCAACTGAGAGGGACACTTCCCTCCAGCAGACATTTGACAATTTTTGCTTGTCACAATTCGGGAAGTGGAAGTAGGGCTATTTGCTACTGGTATCCAGTAGGTAGAGGCCAGGGATGTTGCTAAACACCCACTAATGTACAAAATAATCTCTTTCCCGCTCCCACTCTGGTGATAACAAAGAATTATCTGGGAATTATACAGCCTAGAATGCAAATAGTGGCAAGGTTGAGAAACCACGGGTCAAATGATCACGACAAGCCATGTTTTAGGTGGTTTTTTGCCAGAGAGATCTGGGTGACTCGAGGGAAACAGGTGCCAGGGACAGATGTAACCCCCACACTTACTTGTTTCTAAAGTAAGGAGTCAGGAGCCAGGGCCTATTGTCTTCAGTAATACAAAACACAGAAACCGCTAGTCAAATAATTTCCTAGTTTATCTCTGAATGCAGGGGCTCAATTGAGGGATGCAGGGTAACTAATAAAACATGATGTATTATTTGATGTATTGCAAAGAGATTACAGGTGTTCAGTGAAAAACTGCCTAGCTGCCCATACCTCTGGCAGGAAGGAGATATTTTCCATGTTCGACAAGATGAAGAGCTCCACAGAAATGAAAAGTTCTCATGCTTATAAGCCTAGGGTTCATGTATGTTTACATGGTGTGATAAACAGCATGTTCCATGCCAGAGATCCTCAGCGCTACATATTTTCAGAGCAGATACCCTCACCTACAGTGAAAGAGATTCTCTCCTCACTCTTTGGCAGAAGGCTCAAGTCTCAAAAGGATTTGTTTTTATTCTGCCTCGGGCTGAGAGGTTCAGCTCAGGCTCTAGTTCAAATATGAGACTTATTCAGGCTGAACTATAATCACCAGAAATAATAATAAAAAGAGGGACAAGTCTCTAACTATACAACAAATACCATGAACTGGTAAGGATTTCAGTGAAAACTCCTTTAAAATGTATCTCTATTCACTGGATACTGCTAGTTTTTTTTTTTTTTTTTAATAATCTTAATGTGGGTGTTCCAACCATAAGTTTCATTCACTCAAGTCATAATTCTAAGACAAACACATTAAAAAGGTAATGCATCATTAACTTCTAAACTAGTTTATTTATTAATACATTTGTTTTCAACATTCTTTGAGACTAGTTTGGTTTCTTTACAAATGATAATACTGTCTGGCTTACAGAATAGTTTGTTCTTGGATCAATAAAATAAAAATATCCCCAATCAACCTCTATATAGAGACAAATGCTATAGTTTAATTCCTATTTTAACCAATAATTCACATGAAAAAACTAGAGTGACTCTCACAGAAGACAATCCCCAATAGATTCAGTTGAAAATTCAGGACAAGGAAAAGGTTAGAAAGGGTATCATCTCCATGGAATGCTTGGCATTTCAATAGTGTTCTATTTCCTAGGTTTGTAATTCCCACCAACAGTGCATTTCCACCAACTCTCACAAAGGGGGGTTCCAGCTGTTTCACCAGCTGCTCTTTTAGCCTGAGCCAAAAAAGAACCACCAGTAAACTCATGGAATGCATCAAACCTCTCCAGTAACCCTTTTTTAAGCAGGGGCACCCCCAACGCAGTATCATAGAAATCTATAAGCCTCTTAACTGCAAAAACTGAGGTAAAATAAACATTAGTTTCTTCATTTATAATTTGTGAAAACCATTTTTCTAGAATTAGTCTTTCGTTTTGAAAAATAAAATTCCTCTAAAATGTGTACTCTTCAAACAATTTCCCCCCAAAGCTTTCTGAAATCTGAAATTAAATGACGTAAACAAATTAAACTTCCCTTCTGGGAAGAAAGTATTCCTGTAAAGGTAAAGAAGAAGGCTTATTTTCCTTACAAATATGACAAAGCAATTTCTTAAATGTTCTTCCTCAGAACAATCAAATAATATTCTCCACCTTGTGCTTCTGCCAGAATAGTCTGTTCCTTTATACAGTTTCAAGCAGGCCTCTAGGGCCACTGTTTTTGATCTGTATCTTAAAAATCCTTTTCCTGGTAATTAATACAGTCCAGTTAGGATTTATTATTTCATGTCATCAAGATAGTGGGAATGCACCTTTTAAAAAAAGGACTCTAGTGAATATTGAACTATAATAACAAACATTAAAACTGCTATAGAGTTTTAAATCTAGAAATTTAATCAACTTACATATAGTTTTACAACTTTCTACATCAGTAACCAGCTTTGAAAATACCACACGGGATATTTCAATGACAGAAAATCTCATCCTATAAATCTTTTAAGATAGTATTATACTCTTATACCCAACAGAGGATTCTTCTGGTCTACTACCTTTCTTACTTTTTCCTTCTTTAAATAACAACAGATGATCTGATTACTCTTTTTCATCATATTTTGTGCGAGAGAATACTAACGCGTTAGAGGTCCGAACAAAACCACATCCAGCGCCTTGAGCTGAAGTTTTTGTCTATGACTCCGGTCGCTGATTTTCAACTGAGAGATCATAAATGAAAATTCATGCACTGCTATCCTGTTCATTTAAAAAAATACATACATATTAAAAATATTACTAGGATGTACACTTAAATATTTCAGCAACATACTTAATACTTATATATATTAGTGATGATTACTTAAAGAGTTCACCCAAGTGCAATTTAATACTTTATTATATGCAACAAAAACCTTTTCAGTGCAAGCTTAGCAGTGCAAAGACTTCTGTATGTCAATAATTTCATTGCTATATTGATGTTTTTGTTTTCTAAGGTTTCTTTATGCTATAAATTAATGTGATTCAGAAATTTATCAAATTCAAAATATTTTATGATTATTAAATTACCTCTGGCATTTTACCATCATTTCATAAACAACAAGAAAGTTGTAAGCAATTTACTTATTAACACAGCAGACTTAATCATTCTCAGTTTAGATCATATTCATTTTCTTTATAAATAGCATTTTAAAAACCTGTATCTTTACATTCTAATATTTAAACTATTTAAAAGTTCACTGAAGTCATAAATGAAAAGTAAAAAGTCATCGCTGGTTGGGGGAATAAATTGAAGAATATTTGTAATAAGAAGTATAGAACCATTTCACTGGCAATGAAGAAAGTCTGCAGGGTGCCAAAAGGCTCAGGTGAAATAAGGAAATAAAACTGCTTTGTTTTGGACTTCCAATCCAAGCAGGCCAGTAGTTAAGATGTCTTATCAACCAAGTGGGATACAAAGACGAATCTTATGACACAAAATGTAATAATAATAATAAAACTGTTAATAACAATGACAATTAAAAAAATAAGCATGTATTATGTGCTGAGTACTGTGCCAAGAACTTTTCAAACTCAAAAAATTCTATAATATATGTAAAATTGCCATTTTATAAATGAGGAAACTATGGCAGTTGTAACTTGCCCAAGATGACATAATTAGTAAGAAGACAATTAGTAAGTAAGACAATCCCAATTATCTATGATTCCAATGACTGAACTCTGAACCTTTTATTTAGGAAAATTTCAGGTTACAGAACTCCTATGAGGTTTCCACAAAACTTTAGAGAGTAAAGAACTCTAACTTTCCCTATAGAAAATGCCTACATTCATCATCTCTGTGGGTAAACTTTTGTGTGTAAGCTCTTGTCACATCTTTAATATGACACTTATTAAAGTGCCTGAAGGCAAACTGTGTCTTATCTCTTTATCCCCAAACCTAGCATGGTGCTTGGCAAAAGTAGATGCTTGATAAATGTTTATGTAATAGATGAATGAATGCATGGATGGGGGCAAGAATGAATAGCAATACTATCAGTACACAAAATTTAAGAGAGACAATGAGATGTAGTAAAAACGAAACTATAAAACAGAATTTTATGCAAAGTTCAATATGAGTCCAGAGGTGGAAGGGATTCTACCTGAGTGGGTGAGGATGTCAGGGAAGTTCACACAGGTCTGAAAGGAATGAGGAGGCATGTGTCAGGTGAAGAGAGCCTTAGTATAAGCTCTGGTAACAGAATTACAGAATATAGAAAATACAGTAAAAGGTTTAAGATAACCATGACATGAAAACGAACATAGTTTTACCTACCTACTACAGATGTAATAGTATTTTAAAGTCACAGAAAGGAAACAAAATAATGAATTACTGTAGGTATGTGTACATTTGGAATGTGTAATACATTTCTTATACATTCTTACAAATAGCTCTTATATCTACAGTTACACTACAAAAAGCTTTGTGACGTAGGTAATTAATTGCTACTGCCCCTTTGAATGGACTCCTCTAATCTCTATCACCACATAAAAGGGGCTTGATGAAGACTATGCCAGTTTTTCTTTCCCCTCCATTCAAAAAGGCACCAGTAGGCTGACCTAAAAGTTTTCTTCTGTAGTAACATGTTCACTATTTTGAAAAACTTATCTTGATTAAGTGTGATGTTATCTCAACAATTCTACCAGAATTTGAGGTTATCTCTGATAACTTTCAGGCTTCCCAGATGGATCAGTGGTAAAGAATCTGCCTGCAATCCAGGAGATGCAGGTTTGATACCTGGGTCTGGAAGGTCCCCTGGAGGAGGAAATAGCAACCCACTCCAGTATTCTTACCTGGGAAAGCCCATGGACAGAGGAGCCTGGTAGGCTACAGGCCATGGAGTCACAAAAGAGTTTGACATGACTTAGTGACTAAAAAACTGAAAATGTTTACTTTACTAAAACAAAAAAAGGGGCCATAACATGTACAGTCAAAATATTGAGCAGCCTGTTTATTTCATGTTGTTATTATGTAAAGAAACTTTCCAAAGGACCACATAAGAAAAGTTGTATAAGTCACAGGGTTAACATAAACAACTTAAAAAACCCTAATCCCACCTTAATGCTCTACTATTCTGTTTTAACTTAGAAATGTGTCTTATTTAAAAAGCAAGAACTCAATTTTTTTTCTTCTTTCCAGCATCTAGTTGCACCATGAATATAAAAAATACTTAATATGCACTTACTGATTTGACTCTTAACCCCATTAATTTCATCATTATAGTCATGTGCACAGTAAAATCAGAAATACTGATGCTCAGAATACATTTAAGGAGATACGGAAACTTTCAACTCGATCCAAAATACCAACTTCTAAGCAAAAAAAAGCTGTGTACTTAAATAAGATACATGCAGGCAAATTGATTAGAAATATGCATATAATAATAGACAACATTATTAAAGTCTTTTGATACAGAAACAATCTAAGTTTGAATGGAACATGAGCAATCTTGTAAGGGTCAAATTTCAGTGAAATTTCTGCAAATTTTAACATTTAAATCTTTAGTGATTATTAGGTTAACTAATGGAATTTTAAAATATAATTTAGAAAAGTAGTGACAATTAATTCCAGACATCTAAGGGATAAACTAGCATCTTATACTTTGGTATCAGATCTATCCAGGTTCAAATACTACCTGGGCAAAATATCTAAATTCTATCTGACTTGGTTTCTTCAATCTATAAAATGGGAATAATAGTACATACTTAATTTTAACCTGAAGCTTAAATGAGATAATATACATTCAAATACATGTGTAATATACATTCAAAAATAATTACTATCATTTACCTTTTATTTATTAAACTTTTTTTTGAGATTTAACTTACTGTCTCTAATATTAAGTGGTTATTGCTGTTATTAAAAGAACAACAATTAAGAGATATCTGTACATTAATCCATTCAAATAGGTTTTCTCATATCAAATGAATAAGTTCTGTTACTTTTACCATAGGTTCAGAGGTTGGTCCTTTGATTTACCTAAGGAGAAGGCAATGGCACCCCACTCCAGTACTTTTGCCTAGAAAATCCCATGGACGGAGGAGCCTGATAGGTTGCAGTCCATGAGGTCACTGGAGTCGGACACGACTGAGCGACTTCACTTTGACTTTTCACTTTCATGCATTGGAAAAGGAAATGGCAACCCACTCCAGTGTTCTTGCCTGGAGAATCCCAGGGACGGGGGAGCCTGGTGGGCTGCCGTCTACGGGGTCGCAGAGTCGGACACAATTGAAGCGACTTAGCAGTAGCAGCAGCAGCAAAAAAGATATAGTTGACCCATCTTCTAATTCTCAAATTACTTTCTCTAGAAATAATTTTTTTCAAAGACCTGATTATTCAAGCAAGAAAAACTGATTAAAACTTACAAATTCATACCTTACAAGTGTCAGGGAATGGATATATTTATAATATTTTCTTTGAGTCCTTAGCCACAGAAGTACCTTAATTGAAAAGTGACCTTATTCTCTAGGAGCAGGAAAAAAAAAAAACACTTGGATAATAAAGACCCACCTGGGAAGCGTTGTTCCTTTGACATTGTTGTCTCTAAAATTCTTCTCATATTGGGGTAGTTCAACAAATTCTATCAACCACTGAAGTGTGTCCTCAAGGGTCCAATTATGAACTACAAAAGATAAAAACAAAGAATATTTTAAACACATGTGCATTCAGAATTTATAAAAATTATATATATGTATATACATACATATATAACACTACTGTAACTTCAGAGGAAATAACGATGTTAGACTGAATTTTCAATTCAATCACTAATAAGTACTAAAATAATGTTTGGCATTATATGAGAAGCTCAAAACAATGGAGACATACCTCCTACCCTTAAGGGCTTACAATCTAGAACAGAGAGGACACATAAAGGAAAAGAGAACAAAACATTAGCATGTTTAATTCTAAAATAAGAACCTATGCAAATTTGAACAGGATGAAATAATCTACTATTTCCCTGGCTGTAAAAAAACTTACCAGATATATATTCATTCTTCCTTTCATTTAACCATCCATCCACATAACATTATAAACCTGCTCAGTATCAGATTCCATTCTAGGCACTGGGAATATAGCAGTAAAGAAGATGGATAAACTCCTTGCCTTCATAAAACAAATTCTTTTGGGAGTAGGCAGGGGCAATTAATAAGAGGAGGAAGAAAAGAGGAAGAATTTCAGATAATGATCAGCTATTACAAAAGAAAGGAAAGATGTCAGGGTAAGTTTCTCTGAGGAGCTGTTACCTGATTTAAGACTCAAAAATTACAAGGAGCCAACACTGTGATGATCTTGGAGAAAAAACAATCCAAACAGACTTAAAAGCTGGTGTAAAAACCTTACGGAAGAACCAGCTGTGTATGAGGGATAGCGTGTAGGACTGGAAGGACCAGTCCAAAAAAGATTTTCAAGAATTCTGGATATCTTTCAATAAGAAGAGGGAAAAGTAAATAATCTATGCTTTTAAAATAGCACTCTCCACTGTGGAGAATGAATTGTGGGAGACAAGACTGAAAACAAAGAGAAATAAGACCAGTCCTTATCCAAGCAAAAGGAGTTATTGTCTTGGACCAAGGTTCTAGTAAGAGGATATAGTGACAAGTGGCCAGATTCAGGACGTAGTCCGGGGAAAATGCTTTTAGATGTTCTGATGAAATGGATGGAAGCTGGTAGGCAGAAGAAAGTCTAAAGAAGCACAGAGAGTGCTTCCACTAATTAAGACAGGAAAGAGTGAGGAGGACTAGACTTGGGCAGCAAGTAGGGGCAGGTGATAGAGACCAAAAGTTCTATTTTTAGACATTATAACATGTCTAAACATTTGAAGTATGTATCAGATATTTAAGTGCAGATAGACAAGAGCAGTCAGATATACAAATCTTGAGCTTAGAGAAAAGTAAGGTTAGGAATAGAGACATAAATTAGGAGTCATGAGCATACAGATGGTCTTTAGACTGAATGAGATCACCCAAAAGAGCTAAAGATAGCTATTACTGGATTCTAGGAGACTGGCTCCAAATCTTGAAGAAAAGGACAACTAACATCTCTTCTAGACACTTACTTTGAATTAAGCCCTTTATATGCATTTTTCCCTTTAAGCCTTAAAAATAAAGAAACAAACAAAAACTTATGAGATACTAACATGATTATCTCCATTCTGGAGATAAGAAACTGAGAAGTTAATGGGATCAAGACAGTCAGTAGCAGAACTGGATCTCAACTCAGACCAACTGACTTCAGGACCTGATTCTATGCTACTGTGAGAGGAATAATATTAAATAACAGTAGAGATATAAACAAGCAGTTAAATACTGGAAGCAGCTAAACACATTCTACTTCAAGAAGAACAAAGACAAGTTTATCCAAAGGAAAAGATTTGAATGTGCTGGAAAAAAGAAGAGCTCCATATTCGTCTTCATACATACTTTGAAGATGTGGAAAAACAAAATGCTTACAGATGACAGAAAAGGCCAAAGGAGAGGAAAGGAAAAAAGTGAGCAATAAAAGCAGATCTGGAAATCCATCTGTGATAAACCTGAGATGAGATCTTCCTGAGTATGAACTTACTTTTGCAAGCAAAGTTGATGTTCACAATCTGCCTTTTTCATTAAGTGTTCTTTAGAAGAAAAGTTTAAATAAATCAGAAACAAAACATTAACAAAACTTAACTTTTAAATAACATACAACATTTGATAATTTTGTACTAAGACAGCTTTGACAATTTTTTAAATGAGCTCTTCTTCTTGTGTTCCTGCCCTTAAGACTGGCCATGTGCCTGAGGCTGCTGTACCCATTTAGCCAAATAACGTAGAATAAATATCAGCCAAAGGTTCAGGACCTGGGTGCTTTCCACTGAATTTAATACATGCAAAGTAGCTTTTTTTTTTTTTTTTTTAAGTTTCTTCCTATTCAAGACGAACTGCACTGAGAACTGCCTGGTCTGAGACTCTGCCAAGAAACCGACAGCACAGCTGCACCTCACACACCCACACGAAAACTTCAGCCAAGATAACAGGATAAGATGCTGTCATGCCCATGGCTGTTCATCTGATCAACAGCAAAAGCCTAAACACTCCAGTGCATCAAAATATTCTCTCAATTATCAATGAAATAAGACAGAAAAGAAGAAAAATCAAATGAAGACATGTTTAAAGTACCCAAATTCTAGTATTATTCCATCTGATAAGCAGAGAATTACACTGGTGCTAAAGTAATTTTCTTTACAATGAATCTGTAAAACTACAAAATTCTAACACAGAGCACACAGTTTGCTTTGGGGTGCGGGGGTCTGGGGTTCATTTCATCATCTTTTTCTCATGCTTTTTGGTTTCTTTGGTAATGTCCGCTAAGTATCTTCTCAGGACCAGGACCTGTACTGTATGTATATTAGCTTTCTCCGCTCCAAATTCAGTAATTGTCTTTTGATTCTTAGGACAGATAATACTATGCCCTTCCTCGGGGTCTTTGCACACATGGCATTTCCTCTTTCATTTTCTCCACCCCTCTGACTCACCTTTACCTATTTACTTTATTGAGCCTTCATATTGCAGTTAAAACTTTAATTCCTTGGGGAACCTTGTCAAACACTGCTATATGATCATACATCACAATGTACTTTTAGGCACAGCATTTAACATAGCATTTATGATTATTTGTTTCTATGATTATTGTCTTAATATCTGTTCATACCTCTCAAGCATAAGTTTCTTGCTCACTCTTCTGTCCCTAGCACTTGGTACACAAAAGGTGCTCAACAAGATCCTCTCAAATAAATGAAGCAGACTGTGTGTGTAATTGACAACTGGCGTGCTTCGATTCATGGGGTCGCAAAGAGTCGGACACGAACTGAGCGACTGATCTGATGAAAATCTATTTTTACATTTCAGAAAGGAGATTCAAACAGAAAGAGGAACTTTTCTGTGTAAGAAATTTTTGTTGGCAAAAGAGTTATTAAGAATTATCTAGAAATCAACTATACTTCAATTTTTAAAAAGTAAACTTAAAAAAATTATCCAGTTCTTTATTATCCAAGTCTCACTGCCTCTTTCACATGCGCTGTTGCTAAACAGCATTTCCACCAGAGGGCAGACAGAGGAGGATAATGTATTTCTTTAAAAATATAGATTTTCTTCTTTTAGTCTATCTGGAAAGCTATGGAAATGTCAGTTTCTACTTAAATTCTATTGTTTCTGCTAGAAACTGCGACCAGCGCTACAGGTTGTTGTCTTTGAGTGATCTAGGACAATTTATCCCAATATCAACAGAAAGAACTCTGGAATTAAAACAGACCTGATTCCAATCCCAGGAACTCAATTTCTCACCATAAAAAATAATGAAACTGAGCTAGACCATCTTTAAAAGTCATTCAAATTCTTTGTTTTTGATTTCGTTATAATGAACAAAAGATGATGTTTAAAATACTGCTAGACTGTTAACCTAGAACAGTAGATTATAGAATAATGAGAGGGGGAAAAGTAACTCTAAGAACTTTCAGGACAGCAACAAAACTGTTCCTATTAAACACTGGGAGATTTGCAAAGCTTATTTCCAAAACCACTGCGACAACTCTTTGAAGTAGGTACTTTCAGCATCATACTGAACCTGTTAGTTTATGAAGGTGAAGTTCTTAATTAGCTAAAATGGATTACTAAATGGTCAAACCAGGTTTCAAACAAGTGCATGTCTAGAATCGTTTACCACTGTACAATACCGTTACCTCTTTAGAGTCAGGTAAATGGCCCTCATAATCAAATTAGGCACTTCAAGTAAACAGTTTATGCTCCACACTTGCAACCATGTATGTAGCTTTCTAAATCTGCCATATTCCCACATGTCATTCCTTTAACCTGGAATGGCATGCCCGTCTTCTTCCTTGTCAGGCTGCTCTTCCTTAGCCTTTGAGACCCAGATCAGGAACTCACTCCTCCATGAAGTTTTCCCTGTCTATCCATTTCTAGATTACAGTTGCTCTTCGTCACGCCCCTGATCATATGTACATATATCTGTCATAGGATTTATCCATGTGCTCTAATGAAATTGTCCGTGCTTGGGTTACCCTCTGGCTGATGAGTTCCTCAAGGGCAGGAACTTGTTCTGCCTAACACAGTGATTATTAACACCATAATGCCACATCCCTTTGATTAGGATTTTATATATTAATATACACTATATTTAACATCTCCAAGCCACATCTGTGAGACAGCTGTTCCTCTACAGTCTATACAGAGAACCTTGGCCAAGAGAGGCCATATAACTGTAATGTAGCACACAGCTAGAATTTGACTCTAATCTTCTGACCCCAAGTTCACTGACAATATAGGTGGCTCCTGATTTAAAAGAAGTGCTCATTATTTAACTTTAAAACTCAAAACACATTTTCTCTTAGAATCAAAGCTTCTGGACATATAGCATTAATAGTAATTCAAGAGTTAAACATTACATATGAGCAATCTGCCAAGAGTAATTGTGTTAATGGAGTCAGGATTCCACTAGAGACATCAAGTAAGCACCATGGCCTACTGAAGGCCCGGCAATAGTAACACTATAGCCCAGTGGAGCTATGCCAGTTCTTCATCATGGCACTGGCTTCTATGACTTGAAAAGGGGGCTCTACCAGCCTGAAGGGTAAGATTTCAAAGAGATTTCAGGAGATTCAGAGCTGCAGCAGGGCTCTGGACCAAAGGAAGTAGTGTGGGACAGGGGAGAATGGGGACAGGATGGTGACTAGAAGCAAATCTCCAGGAGATAAGAGGGTGTGGGGGGTGCACATTTATGGATTTTTCACAGGAACACAGGCAAGATGAGGATTCTCCTTTCCATTATCTCCCTTTGCTGCTAGCTAAAGAGCTATTACTGTAATAAGGGATGAGATTCCTGGTTCTGTACCAAAACAGCTTCCCTTTCTTCCCCTTATCCTAACTGTTGTTATCAATCCTACCTCCACATAATTATTTTGGACCAGCACTTTAAAGAGAAAAATTATAACTGTGCTTAGGAGAAAGCTTTTAGATAGCAGCAGGAGCTGTAGTAATGAGAAGAATGAAGAGATAGGAAAGGCTAGAAACACCCAGCAACAGAGTAAAGAAAGGAACATTCCTGTGGCATTAACAAAAGCAGGCTTCCAAAAAAGATGCATGAGTCATGCATAGGTACATCCTCAATTGAACAAATGAACTTATAAGGAGAAGAAACACCAACTGAAAGTGATGTCTCCCTCCCCTGAATTTCTATAGACTTACTATTCCTACCAAATGGCATATCATATGTGCTGCCTTATTTTGTAACTATTTGCTTAATTACATCTTATGTTCCTACCATATTGTAAGTTTCCAGCAGCTCAGCATAAAGTTGCCATTTAAGTATTAGCTGAATATATAACTGCCTTTTTTCTTTCTTAAAGAACCTGTTTTGTTTTTAATTGTGTCCACTTGCTATCCCATAGCTGTATGAAAGACATATGATACTGTTTTCACAATATCACATTTCAAAGTAACAATGGAGAATCCCTGACTCCAAAAGAAGATCACAGGAACTTATAACATGTTGGAAGTTAGAAGGTGCCAGTGTATAGCCATGTATGTGACATTAGGATGAGGTAAGAATTTGTGTGCTTCCTGTCCATTCCTGCCTCAAGCAAATGTGACAGAAACAAAAACTGTGAAAGAGAAACTTCAGAAGATTAAAATACATGTATTTACTTGCTCATTTCATCTATAAAATGGAATCTTATAAAACTTTCTCCAGTGGTCACGTATGAATGTAAGAGTTGGACTATAAAGAAAGCAAACGCAGAAGAATTGATGCTACTGAACTGTGGTGTTGGAGAAGACTCTTGAGAGTCCCTTGGACTCAAGGAGATCCAACCAGTCCATCCTAAAGGAGATCAGTCAGGACTGATGTTGAAGCTGAAACTCCAATACTTTGGCCACCTCATGCGAAGAGTTGAGTCATCTGAAAAGACCCTGATGCTAGGAAAGGTTGAGGGCAGGAGGAGAAGGGGACGATGGAGGATGAGATGGTTGGATGGCATCACCGACTCAATAAACATGGGTTTGGGTGGACTCCAGGAGTTGGTGATGGACAGGGAGGCCTGGCGTGCTGCGATTCACGGGGTCGCAAAGAGTCGGACACAACTGAGCAACTGAACTGAACTGAATGCACCCAGTGCAGTTAGCCATATACTTGTGTTAAGTTCAGTTCAGTTCATGAAGTTATAGGCCTAAAAATATGAAACAGGTTTGTGAAGTACCACCACCTAAGTTTTCATCTGTTATATTTAATATAAGTACAAGCTGTCCTAAAAGCCTTCAAATATGATTTGTGAAATCACCTAAATTCTGTGTGTGTGTGTGGGGGGGGGGGGGGGGGGGGGGGGGTGGTACTAATGACAAAGCATTAGTGTGCATGTAGAGACATGTTAATACAGCAGCACCTAACATTTTATAAGCACTTAGCAAGTTCCAGCAACTGGGCTAAATGCTTTATGTGAACTATCTCATGAAATCCTATGAAGTAGGTAGGAGTAATATAATCTTGGTTTACAGATCAGGAAGCTGAGGCTCAGACAGTATGAGTAACTTGTCTAAATTCACACACAAAGTAAGCAGTGGAGATAGGATTCAAAACAGTATCTGTTGACTTCAAAGCCCCAGCTCTTCACCATTACACTCCTTGTTCTCCTCTTTTCTGTATTAATGAGAATATTTCAAAAATATTTCCAAATTCACAATTAGCTGTGTCACACCTTGGATATATTTATATCTACACCATGGATATAATACATCATTTACATTTACTCTGCACTTCATTTCTTAGTATCTTTCTTTCTTACTACTTTTTAAAAAGTGCTACATTCTAAATTTATGATACCGTATCTAACGTTCTTAATATTAAGAAAGCAACTGGCATAATAGTTTCTTTTGGCAAACTACGTATTTTAGAAAAATCAATTCCTAATATCTTAATACAGTACTGTACAGCTAAACACGTTACAGTTACTACACACTTACTACTTTCTAATAAAGTATGAAAACTTCTTTGTAAGTATCAAAAGGTATGGTAGGAGGGTTAGGAAGGAGAAAGTAAAAATATTGTTAATGAAAGTAACTATCCTTAAAGCTGGCTATATGAAATGGTTAGTGAAAGAAGTTCTATATTTTGAAGCTACCCAGATACACAACCTAAAAACTATTTGCCATTTGAAAAATCTCTCAATTATTGCCATGTTTATGTGAAGTGCTAATTTCTAAAATATAGGCGCAACCCGTATTCATAACTTTTCCAAAGTCTGTTTCAACTAAGAATTTCAAGTTACAAAAGACTCAGAAGTTCTTACAGTGACAGTCATAACTTATTATGGGAAAATGCAACTGACTGAAGGTTCAACATAGCAAGACTTTGGTGAAAAGCAACTTTAATAACGAAATATAATATAAACATAAAAAATAAATTTTTCAAATATAAAAAATGAAAAAATTTAAAGCCTTCCACACTCCATCTTAACTCAGGCGGTTTACAGACTTTGTGGTGTCCAGAGCTCAGAGTGAGATTTTAGCTGATCAGCTGCTCAGGACCATCAACAGAGGCTTATCTTTAGAACAAGCAAGCATGTGAGCGCCTCAGATGCATGGTGGTCAGCAGGGCATGTCTCTGTAACGTGGACTAAATTCCTGCACTATGCTATATTTGGACACCTAAGAGCCACACCCTGAACTTGGGAAACCTAAATATCAGTAGTTGTATCAAAGAGAAATAACTACACACTTTCTCTCAGGAGCTCCTTACCTTTCATCATTCAAGAACTACATGTAATTTTTAGGCATCCTAGATAAATATTGGTAAATGTCTCAATACTCAAGAGTTCAAAAATTACAAGGGTATTATTGTTCTCTTCCCAACAGTGGTACAATGGACACTAAGAGAAGATTTTAATATTTTTCCTATTGTCAAGTGCATTCTTATCATTTAAACAAGAATATGCCATCAACACCTATTTTCATGAAGATTATGGAAGATAACAAAGACATATCTAAAAACAGAAACTGGAGAAACACTGAATCTCAAAATTGTATGACTGTTCTGAAGATTAACAAAACATATGAGGAAATAACTCTTAGGAATGGTAAAAGTGCTCCACAAATGTAAATTATTATCATAGTATAGTAAGTATTATTACTTATAACAAATAAGTAAGTTCAAGGAGTCTACTTACTTTATGTATCAGTCAATAAAATAGTGGACTCAATGGCTATAAAGGAACTAAATGTCAAGTTTTCCTAAATATCTCATTATGGCATCATTGAAGACATCACCTTAGGGACTGAGTGGATGAATTTCTAGTTACATATCTTCCATTTTACACTCAGCCCTTGACCTTTCTTTTTAAACCCCAAACTAAGACTATAAAGAATAATTCACATCAAATGAAAACAAGTTCTTTAAGGGCAAACAATATCTCTCGTTCATTCCTATACTCACAACACGCTATACAATGCCAAAAATATAACATGCACTAAACAAATGTGGAATGGCAGATGTTTCTTAGGAACTCAATTAATACTTGCTGGATAAGTGAGTGAATAATAAAATGATTTATTAACCAAAGCTGCCAGGAAAATGTCACCTTTGCATTCACTCTTAAGAGTGGCATTTCTATGCTGGAGAGGGTGTGGAGAAAAGGGAACCCTCTTACACTGTTGGTGGGAATGCAAACTAGTACAGCCACTATGGAGAACAGTGTGGAGATTCCTTAAAAAACTGGAAATAGAACTGCCTTATGATCCAGCAATCCCACTGCTGGGCATACACACTGAGGAAACCAGAAGGGAAAGAGACACGTGTACCCCAATGTTCATCGCAGCACTGTTTATAATAGCCAGGACATGGAAGCAACCTAGATGTCCATCAGCAGATGAATGGATAAGAAAGCTGTGGTACATATACACAATGGAGTATTACTCAGCCATTAAAAAGAATACATTTGAATCAGTTCTAATGAGGTGGATGAAACTGGAGCCTATTATACAGAGTGAAGTAAGCCAGAAGGAAAAACATAAATACAGTATACTAACTCATATATATGGTATTTAGAAAGATGGTAACAATAACTCGGTGTACGAGACAGCAAAAGAGACACTGATGTATAGAACAGTCTTATGGACTCTGTGGGAGAGGGAGAGGGTGGGAAGATTTGGGAGAATGGCAATGAAACATGTACAATATCATGTAGGAAACGAGTTGCCAGTCCAGGTTCGATGCATGATGCTGGATGCTTGGGGCTGGTGCACTGGGACGGCCCAGAGGGATGGTATGGGGAGGGAGGAGGGGGGAGGGTTAGGGATGGGGAACACATGTATACCTGTGGCGGATTCATTTTGATATTTGGCAAAACTAATACAATTATGTAAAGTTTAAAAATAAAATAAAATTAGAAAAAAAAAAGAAAGAAAAACATAAAAAAAAAAAGAGTGGCATTTCTAGATAAAGCAACAAACTTTTCAAAAGTATGGTTAAACTTCATAAAAAAGAGAGGATGATACTTTTCAAAGAATATGTTAATAACAAAATAACAAAAACAATTCTAAATTACAGCTTTACAAATGTTTGCTTTATTTTCTGCTAAGAGTTCAAAAATGCTCAATTTTTTTTTCTCTTGGAATTTGAAAGTCTCTTCAAAAGACTACCTGCACAGGTGACTTGGGATTTTTTTATTCAACAAATATTTACTGAGTGCACAGTAATTACCAGCGGGCACTAGATAAAACATCAGAGACAAGAAATTATTACTAAGACTAATGTAAAGCTTAATGTAAGAAAATGTATTGACTTCAAGGAGTTCAACAAATGATGAACACAACGTCCAGTTAATACATGCTCTATTTCCAAAGAGTATTAAATCAAAGGCCAGATAAAAGTTGAGCTTTCACAGTTTCATGTCACACATCTCTGGGCAAGAAGAGACATTACATGAGAAACGTGTTAATCCTTATTTCTTCCAGAATAGAAAAATTCACCAATTTCCATGGTAAAAGCATTTTCAAGATAATGTTACTCAGGAAATTTGTTTGATATGACTCTTTCTAGGACATCTAGCATCTGAAACAGTTCACAAATTATATTAGCTGCATTTGGTATATAGCATTTTCTAACTTAGGCTTCATCTACTAATATACATTACTAACACCAAAACAACTTTTAGGAAAAGTTTACTTGTTTTTTGAGTACTACTAACACAATGATTAAAACATTAAAATACTAGATGGCACCCCCATTTACAGGGGACTTTTTCAATAGCTAGAGTTATGTGATAAAGGAAAAATGTGAATAATGTGCTTTAGTAATAAAAATAAATTCATAAAGAAAATAATGTGCTTCAATAATAAAAATAAATTCATAAAGATGGACTCCTGAACACCATGTCACTGTACAGTGCTCACTCAACTTCTCTCCAAGGTCTATTTTTTAAGTCTCAAATTGCCCAACAGTAGCTGAGTTCCATATGGGGAGGGGAAGGTAGACTACTGGTGGTCAGAGTCTGCATATGAGGACATGGGAATACTAGGTCCATACAAGGCAAGCTCCTCAGTGAGGTAACAGCCCAATGGTGTCAAGAGACTGAAAATGTACAGGGGGACTGAGCTAACTAGAAAATATATTGATGATAACAGAACTAGTTTTTTCATGATTGGTGAAAAGAGATAGCTCAGTTGGTAAAGAATCTGCCTGCAATGCAGGAGACCCCGGTTCAATTCCTGGGTTGGGAAGACCTGCTGGAGAAGGGATAGGCTACCCACTCCAGTATTCTTGGGCTTCTCCTGTGGCTCAGCTGGTAAAGAATCTGCCTGCAATGCGGGAGACGTGGGTTCCATCCCTGGGTTGGGCAGATCCCCTGGAGAACGGAAAGGCTACCCACTCCAGTATTCTGGCCTGGAGAATTCCAGGGACTGTATAGTCCATGGGGTCACAACGAGTCAGACATAACCGAGAGATAAATAGGACAAGAAGTCAACTAAATAAACCAGCTAGAATTAATCCAGTAGTGTTAGACTGCTATCAATGTGAACTAGTATCAGGTATCAGTGAGAACTCATGACTTTTAATATACAGAGAGAAGTAAATACAGGAGTGTGTTTCTTAAGTCTCGCTACTGAGAGGGCGTGGGAATAATACCTCAATAGCAATGAGAAGACCTAGTGTGCAAATCTTGGTTTCTAAATACTACCTCAACTACAAGTAACCAGAACTCCTTGGAGTAATGGTTGTTTCCAGGGGTAGAGCTAAGAAATAACAAAATAAGCCTAGAACACCTTTTTGTGCCAGAATATAAGGAAGGCTTAAAAAACTATGAAGACACACATATAAAAGAATAGAAAAGCCAGCTTGAAAGGTTTACAACAGTCATATCTGGGACAATTAAAGCATCAAAATAACAAGAGCAACAAACTCACTGAATAAAGTTGAAATCCAGGCACCATGCTGATATAAATGAATAAATACAGAAGATCAATTTTCAGATCAGTCATAAGATTTTGATATTCATTATTTCTCCCACTTCTATTTTCAAGATATGCCTTTTATCTCCCACCATCTTCACAGGACAAGATGTTAATATACTCTGTTTAATTTTTCCTTATAGTAGAATGCAACTAATAAATAGAAGGAATGACGGGATTTTTAAAAACTATAATTTGACAACCATCAGAGTAACAATTAATTCAGGCAAAATGGATGCTAAAATCAGTGGGTGAAAAGTGATGAGGGATGTGATGTTACAAAGTCTGCAAGTTTCTCTTCATAAAAAAATACTAACTAGAAAGGGGGAAAACGCAGCTTTACAGTTACAGAAGCAGAACAGACATTATCTTAATCAAGTGATCAAAGGTAATACTGCATAACAGACTAACACCAGGTGGCACTCAAAGGCTCTAATGAAAAGAATCATTTCTGTGACAGTCCAGCCCCAAATGCCTAACATGGATCTAATCAGAGAAAATACCCAACAAATCCTAATTTAGATACAACCTACAACATGACACTGTTAACAATTACTGGCCACAGACATGCAAGGCCAGGAAATACTTTGGAATTGTTGCAGATTAAAGAAGACTGCAAAGTGAGGACACCTGGGTATACTTGCATACTCATTATCAGGACCAAAAGCAAAGCTGGAATGAGGGCCTCTGGGCAGTGTTTTGGTCCTGAAGATTTTCACTAAATTTGAAGTTGCTTTCAATTAAGAAATTAAAAACTGTATTACTAATCTTTCTTTTTCCATTATATAGGCATAGACTTCTAATAATTGCTAACTCCTTCATTACTTTGTAGTTTGTGGTTTTCTTCGAGAAAGTATGGCAATCTTTTAACACTAACAATGGTTATAGCAAATACCAGGTCCTTATTAGCTGTCTAGTCTTGTTCTAAGCTGTATATACTGATTGATTAATCCTTAACAGAGACTTCTATAGAGGGTACTATTACCATCTACATTTCACAGATGGGGAAAGTTAAAGACAGAAAAGATTAATACACTTGCCCAAGGGGAAAAAATCTATACAAAGACTTGAATCCAGGCAGTCAAGTGCCACACCTTCTTTAGAATACTGTCTGTCTAGGAAAGGATAGCTGTACCTTGGAGTTTCTCAAGATATCAGTATCCAAAAGGTGAGAGACTCAGTGATTATAAAGACTCAGAATCTTTAAAAAAGCTAATTGTTCAACATTCACTTAGTACCAGGTTGCAAAGATCTAAGATCCTATCTTCATAATATTGGAAAGCTTGCCATACAGATTTATGCTGTTTATTTAGGAAAAAAAACAACCAATAATAAACTACTGCAAAAATATCTTTGACACTTTTAAAACGAGATTTACTATTCAATTCAGTTCATGACTTTTAATATACAGAGAGAAGTAAATACAGGAGTGTGTTTCTTAAGTCTCGCTACTGAGAGGGCGTGGGAATAATACCTCAATAGCAATGAGAAGACCTAGTGTGCAAATCTTGGTTTCTAAATACTACCTCAACTACAAGTAACCAGAACTCCTTGGAGTAATGGTTGTTTCCAGGGGTAGAGCTAAGAAATAACAAAATAAGCCTAGAACACCTTTTTGTGCCAGAATATAAGGAAGGCTTAAAAAACTATGGAGACACACATATAAAAGAATAGAAAAGCCAGCTTGAAAGGTTTACAACAGTCATATCTGGGACAATTAAAGCATCAAAATAACAAGAGCAACAAACTCACTGAATAAAGTTGAAATCCAGGCACCATGCTGATATAAATGAATAAATACAGAAGATCAATTTTCAGATCAGTCATAAGATTTTGATATTCATTATTTCTCCCACTTCTATTTTCAAGATATGCCTTTTATCTCCCACCATCTTCACAGGACAAGATGTTAATATACTCTGTTTAATTTTTCCTTATAGTAGAATGCAACTAATAAATAGAAGGAATGACGGGATTTTTAAAAACTATAATTTGACAACCATCAGAGTAACAATTAATTCAGGCAAAATGGATGCTAAAATCAGTGGGTGAAAAGTGATGAGGGATGTGATGTTACAAAGTCTGCAAGTTTCTCTTCATAAAAAAAATACTAACTAGAAAGGGGGAAAACGCAGCTTTACAGTTACAGAAGCAGAACAGACATTATCTTAATCAAGTGATCAAAGGTAATACTGCATAACAGACTAACACCAGGTGGCACTCAAAGGCTCTAATGAAAAGAATCATTTCTGTGACAGTCCAGCCCCAAATGCCTAACATGGATCTAATCAGAGAAAATACCCAACAAATCCTAATTTAGATACAACCTACAACATGACACTGTTAACAATTACTGGCCACAGACATGCAAGGCCAGGAAATACTTTGGAATTGTTGCAGATTAAAGAAGACTGCAAAGTGAGGACACCTGGGTATACTTGCATACTCATTATCAGGACCAAAAGCAAAGCTGGAATGAGGGCCTCTGGGCAGTGTTTTGGTCCTGAAGATTTTCACTAAATTTGAAGTTGCTTTCAATTAAGAAATTAAAAACTGTATTACTAATCTTTCTTTTTCCATTATATAGGCATAGACTTCTAATAATTGCTAACTCCTTCATTACTTTGTAGTTTGTGGTTTTCTTCGAGAAAGTATGGCAATCTTTTAACACTAACAATGGTTATAGCAAATACCAGGTCCTTATTAGCTGTCTAGTCTTGTTCTAAGCTGTATATACTGATTGGTTAACCCTTAACAGAGACTTCTATAGAGGGTACTATTACCATCTACATTTCACAGATGGGGAAAGTTAAAGACAGAAAAGATTAATACACTTGCCCAAGGGGAAAAAATCTATACAAAGACTTGAATCCAGGCAGTCAAGTGCCACACCTTCTTTAGAATACTGTCTGTCTAGGAAAGGATAGCTGTACCTTGGAGTTTCTCAAGATATCAGTATCCAAAAGGTGAGAGACTCAGTGATTATAAAGACTCAGAATCTTTAAAAAAGCTAATTGTTCAACATTCACTTAGTACCAGGTTGCAAAGATCTAAGATCCTATCTTCATAATATTGGAAAGCTTGCCATACAGATTTATGCTGTTTATTTAGGAAAAAAAACAACCAATAATAAACTACTGCAAAAATATCTTTGACACTTTTAAAACGAGATTTACTATTCAATTCAGTTCATGACTTTTAATATACAGAGAGAAGTAAATATAGGAGTGTGTTTCTTAAGTCTCGCTACTGAGAGGGCGTGGGAATAATACCTCAATAGCAATGAGAAGACCTAGTGTGCAAATCTTGGTTTCTAAATACTACCTCAACTACAAGTAACCAGAACTCCTTGGAGTAATGGTTGTTTCCAGGGGTAGAGCTAAGAAATAACAAAATAAGCCTAGAACACCTTTTTGTGCCAGAATATAAGGAAGGCTTAAAAAACTATGGAGACACACATATAAAAGAATAGAAAAGCCAGCTTGAAAGGTTTACAACAGTCATATCTGGGACAATTGTGTCCGACTCTTTGAGACCCCATGAATCGCAGCATGCCAGGCCTCCCTGTCCATCACCAACTCCTGGAGTTCACCCAAACTCTTGTCCATCGAGTCAGTGATGCCATCCAGCCATCTCATCCTCTGGCGTCCCCTTCTCCTCCTGCCCCCAATCCCTCCCAGCATCAGTCTTTTCTAATGAGTCAACTCTTTGCATGAGGTGGTCAAAGTATTGGAGTTTCAGCTTTAGCATCAGTCCTTCCAGTGAACACCCAGGACTGATCTTTAGAATGGACTGGTTGGATCTCCTTGCAGTCCAAGGGACTCTCAAGAGTCTTCTCCAACACCACAGTTCAAAAGCATCAATTCTTCAGCACTCAGCTTTCTTCACAGTCCAACTTTCACATCCATACATATTGCTCTACTATAAAAGCACAGCTGGAATTGAAATAACCTCTCTTTTTTTAACTTTTCTAATTGTCTACTCAATAATTCACATTTGTATTTCCTTGTTCTCTTGCAATTGACTTATTTCCAAGATCCAAAAGTGCTTTCCTGTTTTAATTTTTTTTTCAGGCCCCAGCTGTGTCACTGGGGAAAAAAGTAATTTTGCTCACTTTGGTGAAACAGTGTTGAAGACAAATGAACAGTTATTACCAAATTATTAAATTCAGAATTCTTCTTAAATTATAAATTGCCCTCTTATTCCACATAAACAGAATACTTTATTATCTAGTAAGTAATGATAATTTATTTCAATGGAATTGTTGACAAACCAAAACCCTAGAAGTGACCTCTAAATCCTGCCTAGTCCATTTACTTGGAAAACAAATGGATTCTTACATTCCTGAAGACAATACATTATCTATTTTGTAGCTTATACACGTCTTCAGTCTACACAAATGTTACTAGTAAAAATATTACACCAATTTGCTATTTCAGAGAATTCTGCTCCTTGCTTCCTATTAATATAAAGAGAAGTGAAAGACAACCAAAATGACAATTTTTTGAAAAAAATACTGTCCAAATTTTCCATTAGAAAATACAGAAAATTAAAACAGCATTGTAAACTAAATAAAACTTCCATTTTTTCTAGTAGCCTAAACTCATACAAGTATTGCTTTTCCTAGAATTGATAACAGCAGGAAATTACCCATAACTACTATTAATTTAGTAACTCTTTGTAGTTTCACAAAAGCATATCTTTCCAGACAACTCAATAAGGATGACTTTATCAACTTTATATTCATTGATTCTCTAATGTTATGTCTGTTCTTCTCCCTGCTGAGAAGACCTCACTTGGCAAAAACTGATGAGTAGCACAACTGACAAGAACTCCAGGACATGATGAAGACTCAGCATGGGAAAAGTATTCCATATTCTTAAGCTCTTTACAGTAGTTGCAAACAGCAGGCGGTATTTTTAGATATTACTGAAGTGTGATGAATACTATTTGCCTTTAGGGAGTGTGTCATGCTCCAAGACTCATATTATTCCTTACACTGACAAGTATCTGGAGGGCATCACTTTCTCAACGTTTCCAAACTAACGTGGAATGGACAGCACCTACTTTTTGACACCTCAAATTCACTTCTTTGATCCTCCAATGATGCTTTTAAAAACACCTGTTTCCTCCTGCACAGTATAGGCATTTCTGGCAATCCTAGGTGAACACAGTCAGGGTTTCACCTCATCAATGAAAAAACTGCTGTGCAGTAGTGAAAATCTGTAACAGCCAGAAAAATTTTGGAAAGGGTAGAGGTGACGCAAACTGTAATGATAGTGCCCAGTGTTGAGAGTTATATTAGCTCATTTAATTAAAATACCAAAATGGGATTTAATAAAGCATTTACATTTGGGAAATAACATGCTCTTACCATAAAATCCAGAGTGGGAAGAAAAGAGGTCTACGAGAAAAATCCATTTGTAATCCAAAAGTTTTCGACTGAAAATGTCAAGAACGTATCAGATTTTCTGAAGGAGTAACTATATTTTGTAACTTGTGACCCATGCTGCCAGACTCCACTCACCTACTTCTGGATCCAGAATAACCTTTTAAGCTTTTCTTCAATCTACTCTTGTCAACATCTACCTTCTCTTGCTCATCAATCTGTTACAGCTGTTTGTCAAGTAGGTACCCCTTTTCTCTCTGCTGTCTTCTGAGACAAGACTCATAATCACCAGGGAGAGGGGGTCAGAGAAGGAAGTAATCAGAGGGCATCATTCTGGAGGTCACACTGACAGGTCTAGGTTATGGCCACATGACCTAAAGCCAGTTACTTCCTGAAATTTCTCTAACTAGAGGAGGCAGGAAAAATTATTTTCTCTTTTGTCATGACCCTGGGAAAAGGTAAGTCTACAACTGCCCGCAGCCACAGAGTTAGCCTTTAGGAAATACAGTAGGAGAAAATAAAAGCAAAATCCAGAAAGAAACAGACAGAAATACAGATGACCAGAGTGGATTAAGCCCCTACTACATACCTATACTCTCCTTAAATAAAGATGGCTTTAATTAATTGATTTTCTCCTACATCAATTATATCTCAACTGGGTCATTCCATTAATATGTAAACACATTTAAAATCTTTCACCTTTTAAAAAAAAATAAAACTGCCCCTGACATCATATCTATCTTCAGGTTATCATAGTCCCATTTCTCTTCCCCTTCTTTTGAAAGTCAGTATTTACTGTCTTCACTTCCTCTTCCATCCACTCTAATGTGACTTTCACTTCCACCATTACAGCGCAACCTCAACCTCTACTTTGCTGACCCAAGGGTGGTTCTCTGTTGTGATCTTACTCAAACTTCTGGAGCATCTGACACTGTCTATGCCCTTTAAAAAAAAAATATTTCCTTCATATACTTCAGCACCCTAGACTCTCCCAGTTCCCCTCATAAGCTCATTGCTCACTTCTCTTTCTTCTTTCCAGGATCCCTCACTGCATCTTGACCTCTCAGCACTCAGTTCTTCACCTGTTTGAAATGTGACCCTTATTGATCCCTCAACTGAGCCTTTTTCAACCTTTTTTCCCCTAACTGCCTCCAAGAAATTTTAACACCACAGGTACATAAAACTGGCACTGTATGATCCATAATTCCTGTCTCCAACCCCCCTCCCCCCATCAAATTCTTAAATCCAATCCAACAGCAAATCCTGTCAGCTAGTCCTTCAGGAATCAGACCCCTCTGCTACCTCCCTCTCCCAGGTCACTGCAAGAGCAGACCTTTTACTTCTACTCCTCTCTTCTCCAGAGTCTAACAGCCACACAGTAACTACATAATCTTCTCAAAAGACAGATCACACCTCACTGCTTAGCTCAAAACTCCTAAATGGAGCTAGAATTGCAGTAAGTATAATGACTTTAAACTTAAATCCTGAATTCTATTAGGCCCTACAAGGTCTTCTGAGATCATGCAAACCTGTTCATTACCTGTCTTCCTAAGACTGCTAACTTCATGAAGGTAGGATATCTATTTTGATCAGTGCTCTATTTCCAAAACCTGGAATAATGCCAGTCTTCAGGAGGAACTGAATCAATGTTTAATGACTTAATGAATGGAGCAAATGGGCATGCTTTTGTCACTTGCAATAAATAACACCTTTGATGATAAGCATTCTTACAACAAATTTCCCATTACTTGAAGTACTTTAAGTCTCTTTATCTTCTGCCACTAAAAAAAAGACTTAACTAAAACACATCAACTGCTCAAACTTTAAAAGAAAGCTCTAGAGTACAGAAGAAGACACAGTATACCGTAATTTCAAGCCAATCAACAAAGCATGTTGAACAGTCAGTTATGCACAGTAATTTATTAAGCGTTTAGTCTTGTGATAAATTCAGCCTCCAATATTTAATATAGTGCGGGTTCCATTAGAAACTAGAATGATTACTTTGAGGGGACATTCTTTAAAACCACTCAAAGAATCTAGACACAGGCCTAAAAACATATATCCACTAACTTAAAACTTAATCTTCTCTTTTTCAAAATTACACATCTAAAAGAAAATGCAGTCTAAAGTCATGGTCAGATTCATGCAATTGGGCATGCTCATTAAAAACAGATGAGAGAAATTTAACAGCTACCAAAGCACATCAGTCTTCAACTATCTCACACTGCAATCTGGGATATGCTTGCTTACCTTTGCTAGGGTCACAGGCTCTGGATCAGTGGGTATGCAGCTAGCACACAGAAACCTATTATTAGTCACTGTAGTAGAGCTACAGCACTACCATTAAAATCCTGCCACAAAATATTTGGTACTGGTCAAAACATGGAAAATAAGGATGTTAGAATTCTACATTCTTACGATACATACTTCAGAAACCAAACAAACGAATAAGCATATTTTAAAGGTAAGAATTTCTTGCATCTCCCCTCTCTCATTACTCATCCTCTCATCTTCCCTTTCCCCAGCCCAGCCCAGCCCACCTCCATCGCCTTCCAAAAAGTTCAGCGCACTGTTTTAAGAGAACTGTCATTCAAATTCTTCATGGGAAGTAATTCTATAAAGGACTTGAAAATGGGTAGTGATAGTGCCATCCAGCAATGGAATATTATTCTGTCAACCAGTTTCTTGCCCACACTAAATGCATTTTTTATTAACCTATGTTTTCAAACCATAAACCAACATAATTATAAAGAAAGAAATACAGATTACATTAAGATGTAATAAGGTATAGACTGTT
This sequence comes from Bos taurus, assembly GCF_002263795.3. Lineage (NCBI taxonomy): Eukaryota > Metazoa > Chordata > Mammalia > Artiodactyla > Bovidae > Bos > Bos taurus. Next base: position 46,402,679 of record NC_037333.1, on the reverse strand, counting down.
GCTTGCTTATATAATTGTCAAGATTATAATATTTCTAATAAACTTCTGTGGATAAAATAGATGTAATAAGGGGTAATACCAACTTCCAACTCTTATGCTAAAACATGGTGGTACTACTTTTTGAACAAAATTCTTGTTGAATTAAAAATTTTTAAATGTTCAACTTTTTAACATGTCAGTAAAGTACTTCCTTTTTTCAAGCATAATCAGCTCTACCAGTTTCTTAAGAAAGCCCGTTACCTCATCAAACTACCCATTTGTAACTGCCATTCAGTTTCCTCCATTTTCTTACCTACGCCTTAAATAAGAAGTCACTCATTTACCTATGTCATATCTATTTATTCTCATAAATCAGTTTTTATTGTGGCAAAACATGCGTAACATAAAATTTACCGTTTTATCCATTTTAAGTGTATAGATCAATGGTATTAAGTATTCATATTGTTGTACAACCATCAGCACCATCCACTCCAGAACTCTCATCTTGCAAAATTTAAACTCTGTTCCCGTTAACCAATAATTCCCCATTCTCCTCCCACTGCTGCTGCTGCTGCTGCTAAGTCGCTTCAGTTGTGTCCAACTCTGTGCAATCCCATAGACGGCAGCCCACCAGGCTCCCCCGTCCCTGGGATTCTCCAGGCAAGAACACTGGAGTAGGTTGCCATTTCCTTCTCCAATGCATGAAAGTGAAAAGTGAAAGTGAAGTCGCTCAGTCTCGACCGACTCTGTGCGACCCCATGGACTGCAGCCGACCAGGCTCCTCCGTCCATGGGATTTTCCAGGCAAGAGTACTGGAGTGGGGTGCCATTGCCTTCTCCGCCTCCTGCTAGCCCCCAGCAACTACTATACTACTCTTTGATTTTGACTACTCTAGGTACCTCATGTAAGCAGAATCATACTGTATTTGCTTTTCTGTGACTGAGTTATTTCACTTAGTATAATGTCTTCAAGGTTCACCCATGTTGCAACATTTGTCAGAATTTCCATACTTTTTAAGGCTGAATAGTATTTCACCGTATACCACATTTTGTTTATCTATTTATCTGTTGATAACCATTCGGGCTGCTCTACTCACACCTTCTTTAAGATTTATTTTGTGTGCAAATGTGAGTCAATTCCCCATACCAATGTTTAAATTGCTATCTGTAGATTAATGATTGTCTTCTCACCACATTTAATGGCTTTTTTCCAATACATCACATTTCTCTATTTAGTACTACTGGCCACTTTTCATTTCCTCTCTCTATCCCCCAGAGAGAGAGAAGAAATTACTTACAAAGATTCATATAATGCAAAGACGTAAAACATGAAGGACATCAGTGAACTAGAAAAATAAAATGAAACTAAAAGGATACACAAAATATACATGAGGACCCTTAACAGTTACAAAAAGTAGACAAAGAAGGAAATGAAATCACTGAAAGGGTTCACAAAATAAGCACAAATCATCTCCTCAGAACTAAAAAAGGATTCTTCATGAGGGCTCTCAGCATGTCCTTTGGGGGCACAGGTGGACCATGCCCTCAACTATACAACCATCTGTCACTTTCTGAAAACTCTCCTCTACAGACTTTCAAGAAACTGTACCTTCCTGATTCATCCCCCATGTCTTGATGGCCATATTTATCTCATTAGCTACGCATTTGTCTTATTAGCAGTATTCCCAAGGAGCTATTCTCTTTCCTTTTCCTTCTCTCGGTGAACTCTTAATTCATATGACTCTAACGATGAGACCTTTATATGAGTGAATCACAACTCTACATCATTAATTCTGTTCTGAAACATAGCCCTTAAGCAGCCATAAGTTACTAGTGATATATACCTGTTTGATAGTTTTTTTTTAGCTGATTACATGGTAAGAAAATTGATAATGGAAGTAAAAATTAAATTTCCTTCAATGCAACTGACATTTGCTGTTTCATTTTGTCAGACTGATCTAGACTTTTTCTCAACCATGAAATATTTTAATTTCAAATGTGAATCTTCAATCCTTTTTGTACATTATCTTCTGTGAAGATACATAGAAATGTAATGACCTTCTAGTTTAATAACTTAAGCATGCAGCTGATTTTAAGCAATTTTAATCAAAAGTTTCTAAATGATCCATCATTTTCAACTTCCTGGAAGAATTAATACCAATACAAAGAGAAAGAGAAACAGACTACCCAAATGTCAGAAGAATGTGTATTAACGCCCTCTTATTGAAGAGCACCCTAACCAGATGAGAAAGTTAGACAATTAACATTATTTGTACTTAGTACTCCATTTCAGTAGTATAGCCATTCATAGTGTAAAGACTTTTAAGCATAAGACATAAGTGCTATGTGATTTATCCTGTGTTTTATCATACATTCCCTCTGAAACATATTTATATATGTAATATATGTATATACATATGTTCCAGAATTACAGAAATGTTTAGAATTTTTAGAAATAAGTCATGTTCATATTCAAATTGAAATTGTTATCTAGTATCTTTGAAATCTTTATTTTCTTTGTATTTATAATTTGCATTATTTCTATTACAGTTGCTTCTAAGTTGCTAATTTTCACTAGAATTGAAAAAGAGACCCAAGTAAACATAAGACTTGCTTGAAAAAAGAGTTTGTAAAACTAGCCACCTTTGAAGAAGAAAATACTATTACCAACGAACAAGTTCTGTATCCAAAAGAGCAGGAACAAAACATCTGTTCCACCTAAAGCAGAATTTGACATAGTGAGTCTTCCATAATCATGTAATTTTAACAACCAGAACTTGAACCAGAGTCCCTCCTACCCACCCCCTTCCCAAAAGATTAGTAAAGCAAAATTTAATACACATCCATACGGAACTGGTTCCCAATTGGTGGGGTAAGGAAAGAAAGAACAGTAAGATGTTCAAGAAAGCCTGTTTTCTAGATAGTCCATCACAGTGAAAAGTGGACAGCCCTTATGTTTACCTTCTGCAGAAGGTTCTGTTACTGTACTCCAAACGTGAGGTATCCCTTGAGTCTGTGAACATAGCAGAGGAGAAATGTAGAATAATTCAGGTATATAAAAAACCATAATAAGGCAAATTCACAAACAATTTTAGAATAGTACCTCCTTAAATGATAAGAAAAGCTTCGCTGCATGATGACTATATAAAAGTTCATTATTTGAGGAAAAAATGAAGCTCACAATACATCTAATGCACGTGTTCACACAGAATAGAAACGATCAAGTTTTCTAGAGCCCAATGTTGAGAGAAATGTAATAAGCAGTGGGTCTCTGCATCTCATATTGACAGGTGGTCTCTACTTCAGAACAAAACCAAGAAAGAACTATAAAGGAACACAGAGCTGTCTCAAAGTCAAGTATCTGCTATACATTAAAAAATCATAATTCATCCTAGCAAATCAGCATATGCAATGACTAAATCTCCAGAAGTCAAGTATCCTGAAGTAAAAGACAGAGTCCCAACAAGAAAAGAAAAAGAGAAATAGAAGACAACTAAAATAATTAAAATAGTTATCCCTGAAAGAGAGCTGAAATTCAGAGAACAGAGACCAAAATACTTACACAGGATAAGATTAAGAAACATTAGCAATTTATTGTGAGTGCTCTGAACTCATTTGGAGAAGGACCCAATACAAAGAAAGCTATCTGATTGTAAAAGAATAAAACCACACTTTATATAAAGTATAAAAATCAATTCTGATGAATACAAAACTGTTTTTGCAAAATGATCAAGTAATTTACATACTGATCAAGTAATATTTATTCTATTCTTATAGAAAAAGCCCATGTTAACACACTTGAATGCTGGTTGACAGAATAAATGAACAATATGCTTGTCTTACCTACCCTCTACATAAAAGAAACTTTGACTATAAAAGACTTTTGTTAGTGGTGCAAATAATGACTTTGTCATTCTGAAACTAGACTCTACCTCAAGAACAGGGCTTCCTTTGTATAAACCACTTTCTGTGGGCTATGAAAACCCAGTACCTCTATAGATAGTTAACAACTTCTCCTAGAACTAAAAGTATGATATAAAACTTGAAGTGTTAAACAGCTGGATTAATAAAACAGATAAGCATCTGAAGCATATTAAGAGTCTTATGTTTTTAAAATGATATATTAATTACAAATACCCTGAAAGCTATTAATCCAGCAGAGTGCCTACCACTGAAAGAGTGACAAAAGATAAAAGATAAATGTCCCTTTATATGCAACTAACTCCTCAGGCCTTACCTGACTTCTGCAGGCAGACCAGCATACTTCTTTCTCTATTAACTCACAGTGCCTACTGCCTATCATGATTACAGATCGTAGACAGTAGCACATCCTTTAATTACTTGTCAACAGAACTTCCCCCAGTAGCAGACTGTAGGAAGGTGGAGAACAGAAAACATATTCTTCATCTGTATTTCTTCAGAACCTGTGTATCTTCAGTATCTGTGTATTATTATTCCTCCTACTCAAATCCATATTACATTAAACTCAAAGCAGGGTTTCTTGACTATAGTGAATTCATTGTCCTATATCTCTTCTATATTATATGACTTTCTAAAACAAGAAGCTGTAATAGCTCCTAATTAGTGCAATGATGTTAAAAAGGTTAAAAGACTGTAAACACTGCCAACTCATAATTTCTACAATAATATCCTCCTTTGCTACTGAGATCAGGCACACATCAAACATCCTCAATAAGTGCTCCAGGTAATCAGTATCATTTAGTAAGTGATACGGCCCCCAACTCAGAAACGTTAATCTCCAGTGTCCTCTGTATGTGTTGTGCTCACACTTATCTTAGTCTCTGAGCACTTGCGAGGTGGCAGGCACTATTCTAAGCACTTTACATTCACAAATTCATTTCATCTTCAACATTCTGTAGTAGACAGCCTTACCCCTATCTAACAGATGACAAAACCAAGATACAGAAAGGTTAAACACTACATGTTAATAGCAAAAGACAAATATTAAACAGTGATTTACTCTATCTTATACACTAAAAAATTACATTTCTGACTTGAAAACTATGCTTATTTGAGGGATTTAGGACTAATGGGAATTACAAGTACTCATTTTAATATGCTAACCTGTATGTATATCCCTCTTTTTCTCAATTCTAGGAAAATTTTATCTTTCAAAATCTTGCTAAAGAGTCATCCTCTAATGAAGACTTCCTCATAATAAATCTATCCATTCTTTTAAAGTCCCACAATAGAACCACTTACCTACTATTTAATCAAATCTTCATGTATTGTTGTTTAACATTTCATCTGTGCACATGTAACAATATTGTAAACTTCTGGAAGAAAAAGGCCTTATCTTATACTTGTATCCTGCCATAGTGACTGCTATGCATACTGTAAATACACAATATTGTGTTGATGGATGCCACAAAGATAACTGGCTACCTTATTATCCACAAGGTCTACATTTTGAGTTACTCCACTGATAATGTCAAACAATATGCATTGATTGTTTTACATTTTATTTTATTCCAGTCTCACTGCAACCAACAGCATACACATGAAAAAGTAATTTTATTGACATTTAGAGATCCATTTGTACTTTTACACCCAGAAAAATATCCTTAGGAATATCAAGGATCTACATAAAGAAAGATTTAAAATCCTCCTTACTTTTAGAAATTTAACACCCATCATCAGGAATTCTTTTCCTTTATATTTTCTTCATGTAACACTGACATTTTTGCTTTCCTAAACAGAAGGAAAATGCTCTTGCTCATTTCTCTCTAGCTAGATTTTGGACACACTTTAAAACATACATTATTAAAGGCTGACATCTTTCATTCTCTCCAGCAATTTCAGATTCTTTAAATTCTTAGTCAAAAAAAACAACAATAAACCTTCAGCAAAATTTCCAAATGTCTATTCAATGTGTAAAGACCAAAATTATACAATGACCTTATGTAAGATAAGACCCATACTGAACATGAACAGGATGGAAAGATTACCTCATGGTTGTCACATGTTAAAATAACTATTTAACCCAATGAGCTATTTTTAAAAACAGTATATTACTTAATCAGTTTTATATCTAACATGAGTCCCTAGATCTCATACATAATCAATAATTTTCTATATATATTTTCCTTCATTAGGTATCTGGCTGCTGTCTAACTGCTGCATTCATTAGTTTTAACAACTGATCCAGTTTATCAAAATCTGTCTGAAATCTAATATTAGTTTTTTAAGTGACTTTTATTTATATTGGACTTTTGCCATGTGCAAGCTAACCAAGGATTCTCTACACATACACACACACCAGTACATTCAGGTCACACTGAAATTTTTCTATATGAGATCAGTATCAATTTCTGAGGAACACAATTCTACCTTTTCCCCCATTTGACAATATTCCATAAAGATCTTAGTTACATTTCACCACCCAGAGATTTGTACACTAAAATGGTGAGTCTTTAGCCTAATATATCTGTTCATTTTACTGATGAATATTATGAGACTGAAGCAAAAAACCTTACAAAACTTTAAATAGGGCTGAACATTTTTGTTCATTCAGCATTATTACAAATGTAAGTAAGTCAACACTTATTAAGTGCCTATCAGGTGTTGCCAGGAAGTATGCCAGGCACTTTTACTACATTACTCATTTATATGACACAAGAGATCCATTTTCAAGTGCATTTTAAAATGTGCCAGATGTCTTAATGTTTATAAACAGAAGGGCTGTGATGTATATTTATACAGCTTGAAAACCCACACACCACCTAAAGCAGGCTACCTCCACTTCCAGCAAATTTTCAGGTAATTGAAAGAGGAGCTATAAGGGAGCTCCAATATATGGTCTACCTCCTTATTGCCTAGGGCTTCCCTGATAGCTCAGCTGGTAAAGAATCCACCTGCAATGCAGGAGACCCCAGTTCAATTCCTGGGTCAGGAAGATCTGCTAGAGAAGGGACAGGCTATTCACTCCAGTTCTTGGGCTTCCCTTATGGCTCAGCTGGTAAAGAATCCACCTGCAACGCAGGAGAACTGGATTCGATCCCTGGGTTGGGAAAATCCCCTGGAGAAGGGAAAGGCTACCCACTCCAGTATTCTGGCCTGGAGAATTCCGTGGACTGTACAGTCCATGGGGTCACGAAGAGTCAGACACGAGTGAGCAACTTTTACTTTCCTTATTCCCCTCCAGAACTCCCGGTCAATCCTCACAGCTGATTACAAACACCCCCTTCTGGGTATAATTCTATCAGAGAGTTCATTAGTCCTTCCAATGAGCTACCTCATATCTCATACTTACTTCTATTATTATACACTATCACCATATGTTGTAATTATTTCTTTACTTTGGTTTTTCCACTCAGCTACTTACTTCTCATATTAATAGCACAGAATGCATTTAACTTATCTTTAATACCCAGGATCCACTGGCTGCTTAACACAAAATAGATATAACCTATTAGGCTACACTGCTTCTGTAGCATGAATTAGCTTACCTGCAACTGATAAAAAGAAATCGTGTTAACATAAAAGTCATATCATCTCACAGGTGACTTTTCCTCACATGTTATCAGTTTATACCACCAAGTAACAGGAACTGGATACAAAAAAGTATAAAGACAGAACAACAAAGCTATGAAAATGATGTCTGCTTGCCACTCCTTCTTCTTCTTAGCTCAGCCTGGCCACAGCCTCTGAGATATGCCTGCTGTTTAGTTTTCATCTTTGCATACATTGCCCTTATCGTCATTATTTAGCAAGTTCAGCCCTATCTAACACTCCTTTTATTAAGTTATCTTTATGTATTATTAAAGGTAAAGTTCTACAGTAAGCACAGTATTTACTGGTTTGAAATTCAACACTTCTTTTTTTTTTACCTGTGCTAGTATTTTTATTAGTACTGTTAGTGCTCTGATTACAAAGCTGCATAGGTTTTGAGTAGTTGGCTCCAACCCCAGTTTTCTTCCATAAATTCCAATTATTAAGCATAATAATTGAATAGCATAAGTTTTCCAGGAATGCATATATTTCATTACAACAGAAATGCCTGTACTCAAAGTATGAACTGAATTACTGAGTATCCAGCGCTCATCAGACATTATACACTCATTCATTCATCAGATCTTTACTGAATATTAAGGTAAATAAGGCACTGTTCTAGGCACTGGAGACACAAGGATGGGCACAGGTATGACTGGATATTTGTGTGTATGTCCATGTGTGTGTGTATGTATCTGTATTCATATTCAAGTAAACAAACTTAAGTTACATATTATTGCGTTCTAGTCACTTTATCAGCAGTTTTCAAATCTTTTCAGAATTACTTTTTGTTTCCGAAAAGAAATCTTTAAGAGGAACAAATATACCAGATAAAAGCAGAACCCTACACATTTAGCATGCCCTGTCCCCCGAGATGCCTCCAGGAAACCGGGGGCCTGTCAGGTTATGATTAAAATCACTGACTTAAGAACAATGCCCTGCCTTTTCACATGAGCACTTTAATAACTGGAAAGAGTCACACATGGTCAAATCAACTGAGAGAAATGACACTGAGAAAATCAATTTGGTCACTACAGAACTTCTAATAAACGTTTCTTTCATGTAGCTCCTCTCTCTTCCCTCCCATGCAGTTCTTGCAGTAGGAACCTAAGACTCTTCCTCCCAAACCCTAACCCCTAAGAGGCTGTTATGTGAGAGACTGGAGTTCAGAGAAAAAGCATGGAGTAGATAATTTAGGCCAATTCTTTGAAGAGTTAAGGGGAAAATCTTCGTACCACCATGATGATAAAATCTCAGGGCATGGAAATCAAGTTGAAAGCCTAGGGAAAAAGAAATTTAAGAGGCTATTCAAAACTTAAAAAGATCTTCCAACTAAAACCAAACAGACATTTCTCATTTCTCACAAAAGATCCCTCACTACGGTGAGAAATCAAAATAGGGTTTAGGGACAGAACCCATCAAATCTGGGACACAATAATAAACAAAAATAGACCAAGATACCCCTTTTCTCTGCAGCTAACTTTTTTGGGGGCAGGGGAGAGAAGGAAAAGGACAAGCAAAACAAGTTAATCAATTATATTTTGGAAGCTGATACATGATGGAGGTGGTGGAGAAAGTCTGAAGCTACAGAAGAGGGATCAACAAGGGTACAAGAGACAATGGGGGTTGTGGTTTGCAATTTGCTGTTTTAAATAGAGTGGTCAGGATAGACCTTAGGGAGAGAACAGCCCAATAAAAGAGGTTATCAGGAGGACATCTGCAGTCCTGCAGCAAGAAGTCCATCTAAGACAGAGCCCAGTGAGAGTGAGATGGACAGGACAGAAAATGGAAAAGAGGGTCTAGGATAGGGCAGATCACTGACCTTTAGAGGTCTTCCTAAAGACTTTAGCTTTTACAGCCAAAGATGGAGAAGCTCTATACAGTCAGGAAAAACAAGACCAAGAGTGGACTGTGGCTCAGACCATGAACTCCTTATTGCCAAATTCAGACTTAAATTGAAGAAAGTAGGGAAAACTAAAACCATTCAGGTATGACCTAAATCAAATCCCTTATACAGTGGAAGTGAGAAACAGATTCAAGGGATTAGATATGATAGAATGCCTGAAGAACTATGGATGGAGGCTCATGACACTGTACAGGGAGCAGTTATCAAGACCATCCCCAAGAAAAAAAAATGCAAAAAGGCAAAACAGTTGTCTGACGAGGCCTTACAAATAGCTATGAAAATAAGAGAAGCTAAAGGCAAAGGAGAAAAGGAAAAATATACCCAACTGAATTCAGAGTTTCAAAGAATAGCAAGGAGAGATAAGAAAGGCTTCCTCAGTGATAAATGCAAAGTAATAGAGGAAAACAATAGAATGGGAAAGATTAGAGATCTCTTCAAGAAAATTAGAGATACCAAGGGAACATTTCATGCAAACATGAGCACAATAAAGGACAGAAATGGTATGGACCTAACAGAAGCAGAAGATATTAAGAAGAGTTGACAAGAATACACAGAAAAACTATACAAAAAAGATCTTCATGACCCAGATAACCACAATGGTGTGATCACTCACCTAGATCCAGACATCCTGGAATGTGAGGTCAAGTGGGCCTTAGGAAGCATCACTATGAACAAAGCTAGTGGTGGTGATGGAATTCCAGTTGAGCTCTTTTGAATCCTAAAAGATGATGCTGTGAAAGTGCTGCACTCAATATGCCAGCAAATCTGGAAAACTCAGCAGTGGCCACAGGACTGGAAAAGGTCAGTTGTCATACCAATCCCAAAGAAAGACAATGCCAAAGAATGTTCAAACTACCACACATTTGCACTCATCTCACACACTAGCAAAGTAATGCTCAAAACTCTCCAAGTCAGACTTCAACAGTATGTAAACCATGAACATCCAGATGTTCAAGCTGGATTTAGAAAAGGCAGAGGAACGAGAGATCAAATTGCCAACATCTGTTAGATCATAAAAAAAGCAAGAGAGTTCCAGAAAAACATCTACTTCTGCTTTATTGACTATGCCAAAGTCTGACTGTGTGGATCACAACAAACTGTGGAAAATTCTGAAACAGATGGGAATACCAGACCATCTGACCTGCCTCCTGAGAAATCTGTACGCAGGTCAAGAAGCAACAGTTAGAACTGGACATGGAACAACAGACTGGTTCCAAATAGGAAAAGGAGTACATCAAGGCTGTATATTGTCACCCTGCTTATTTAACTTATCTGAAGAGTACATCACGTGAAATGCCAGGCTGGATGAAACACAAGCTGGAATCAAGATTGCCGGGAGAAATATCAATAACCTCAAATATGCAGATGACACCACCCTTACGGCAGAAAGTGAAGAGGAGCTAAAGAGCCTCTTGATGAAAGTGAAAGAGGAGACTGAAAAAGTTGGCTTAAAGCTCAACATTCAGAAAACGAAGATCATGGCATCTGGTCCCATCACTTCCTGGCAAATAGATGGGGAAACAGTGGAAACAGTGAGAGATGTTATTTTTGGGGGCTCCAAAATCACTGGAGATGGTGACTGCAGCCATAAAATTAAAAGATGCTTGTTCCTTGGAAGAAAAGGTATAACCAACCTAGACAGCATATTAAAAAGCAGAGACATTACTTTACCAACAAAGATCCGTCTAGTCAAGGCTATGGTTTTTCCAGTAGTCATGTATGAGAGTTGAACTATAAAGAAAGCTGAGTGCCAAAGAACTGATGCTTTTAAACTGTGGTGTTGGAGAAGACTCTTGAGAGTCCCTTGGACTGCAAGGAGATCCAACCAGTCCATCCTAAAGGAAATGAGTTCTGAATATTCATTCGAAGGACTGATGTGGAAGCTGAAACTCCGATACTTTGGCCACCTGATGCAAAGAACTGACTCACTGGAAAAGAACCTGATGCAGAGAAAGACTGAAGGTGGGAGGAGAAGGGGATGACAGAGGATGAAACGGTTGGATGGCTTCACCAATGCGATGGACATGAGTTTGAGTAGGCTCCAGGAGTTGGTGATGGACAGGGAAGCCTGTTGTGCTGCGGTCCATGGGGTCGTGCGACTGAGCAACTGAAATGAACTGACCGAGTCATTACAGGATATTGAGCAAATCTGATTTATATGGTAAACAGATTACTCTACAAGTGAAGCACAGACTACCACAGAACACAAGCATCCACAGGGAGATGCTTAAGGACCCTCCACCATTATCAGAAAATTACCGTGATATCTAGGAAAGAGATGGGGGCTGAACCATGGTGAGAGCACAACAGGTGGTGAGAAGTGGTCAAGTCTTTTTTTTCCTTCCTTCAAACATAGTTAAGTGGGCTCCATTCAACTTATCACAAACTCCAAATCTAAAAGATATTAGTAGCAATCAACTCCATAATGGATCACCAAGTCCATTTACTAATATTTACTAATATCTATGTACTACTGAGATATCTCATATAAATTGATTAAATCTTACTGAGTTTGACCATTCTAGCACTTTTGCCCATGAAATTTATACTCATTTATTCCTTCCTGGTGGCTCAGATAGTAAAAAAAAAAAAAAAAAAAAAAATCCTCCTGCAATGCAGAAGACCTGGGTTCAACCTTGGGTCAAGAAGATACCCTGGAGAAGGGAATGGCAACCCACTCCAATATTCTTGCCTGGAGAATTCCATGGACAGAGGAGCCTGGTGGGCTACAGTCCATGGGGTTGCAGAGAGTAAGACACAACTCAGCAACTAACACTTTCACTTTCATTCCTATTCCTACTCAAGTTTGTATTACTTTAAATCGTATGGGGAAGGGGAATGGAGACAAACTGGTTTTTTTTTTTAATCTATGTATCTTTCATTGAGGTCAACAGTATTTTTTCCCTTCTTTCATTTTCTTCTTCCCAGAGTATTTCATCAGAATTATTTTTAAAAAATGAAAACAAAAATGTTAGCAAATCTTAAGCATGAATAAAAATATGAAGCACTGATGGAAATAGTTTCTTGTATTTTCTGATTTCCAAATGCTATCACTGACAGTCTAGTAAGCTTCATAATTTCTTCATATTCCTACTTGGCACTCTGTCCTAGCTTCTTTTTAATTTCATTTCACCATTCAAACTTGAAGAGAAAAATATAAACTACAATATAATTGTGATTTGATAAGTGAATAGAAACATTAGAAAAAAGACATTTTATTGAACTCTGCTACCAAAAAAAAACCAAAAACTTGGAAGACTTTTTTTTTAAGTAGCTTTCCAATACTCGAGATCTAGTTGAAATTTTATGTCACACATCTTTTCTGCCCTAAACAATTACTATCCATAAGACAGTTTGAGGACTTAAGTGTAGAAAAAGGAATAAAATATAAATTACACTTTACCAAGCAACTATTAGATGACTTCATGAACAGTTTCCTTAAGAAAAAGGTTAAAAGTTCTGTGCCTTCTAAAAACTTTATGAACTGTCCTCCGTAAGTAAAAGGAAAACTTTGTGATCCATATGTTTATTTGACAAACCTTTTATAATAATGCCATTTAATAGATGAAACAACACACTAAAATTTTAAGCTCTCAGACATGTATTATCTTTTTATTCTAGTATAAGGTATCAAATTATCTGAAAACAGGCTGACCCTTAAATCCTAAGAAAAATGAAAATCATATTTCAAAACCAAAACTGGAACAATTATTTATTAAAATATAAACATCCTTACAGAAATACTATTTGGATTTTTTTTGTAAATCGTATGTTAAAAATGGGTGAGCAGTGCAGAAAAGCAGCTGAGAGCTCCAGATCACTAAAACAGCCTTACCTTCTGATGTTTTCCACTGTTTCCATAAATCCTCAACAGTTATGTGCTTATCCTCTCTGTGCAGATGGCTGTGTTTATTAGTGGCATCTTTATATTTCATATCTTCTCTGATAAACTGTAAAAGAGAAAATATTAAGTATACTTAAATGAAAACAAAAAATATAAGCAAATCATCTCACACATTAATAAAACTCCTGAGCATTGATAGAATAGTTTTCCGCATTTCTCTATAAACAGAAAAAAGTAAAATTTGAAGTCCAGCGGTTGGTAATTTTCTCATAACAACTGGCATATTTTTGGTATTTTACACTCATATTATTCTCAAATGCTTATCAAATTTATTTAATAAGATATCTTCTAATTGTAACAACAACAGCAGCAGTTAAAAGTACGTATTTAATGCTCATTATTTATCAGGTGGGCTTCCCTGGTAGCTCAGCTGGTAAAGAACCTGCCTGCAATGCAGGAAACCCCGGTTTGATTCCTAGGTCCAGAAGATTCCCTGGAGAAGGGACAGGCTACCCACTCCAATATTCTTAGGCTTGCCTGGTGGCTCAAACGGTAAAGAATCCACCTGCAAGGTGGAAGACCTGGGTTTGATCTCTGGGTTGGGAAGATCCCCTGTGAAGGAGGACATGGCAACCCACTCCAGTATTCTTGCCTGGAGAATTCCATGGAGAGAAGAGCCGGGAGGGCTACAGCCCATGGGGTCACAAAGAATTGGACACAACTGAGTGACTAAGCACACACATTTATCAGATATTGCCATCTGTTATAGAATAAAGATGTCACATCAACACACACATACACACAGAGAGTCTTTTAACTATTTAACTTTATGATGGTTCTATAAGCAAAGTATCAAGTATCGCTATTTTATAGGAGAAGAAACCAAGACCCAAAGAGGTTAAGTAATTTTCCAATGTTGAAAAAAGAACACCAGAGTTGAGAGTCCAGCCCAAGCAGTTTGGTTATGCTCAACAGTATAATATGCTGCCACAATCTGACCAAATACTTAGTGAAAGGGATATTCCATAAGATAGTAAACAGCCTCAATCACTACATCGTATTTTTGTTCTTCTACATTTTAATTCATTTTTTCTAGTTGAAAGACATTCAATTACAGCATTTAGAACTAAAGTTTTTTTACAAAACTGAAGTTCAGTTCAGTTCAGTTCAGTCGCTCAGTCGTGTCTGACTCTTTGGGACCCCATGAATCACAGCACGCCAGGCCTCCCTGTCCATCACCAACTCCCAGAGTTCACTCAAACTCACGTCCATCGAGTCAGTGATGCCATCCAGCCATCTCATCCTCTGGCATCCCCTTCTCCTCCTGCCCCCAATCCCTCCCAGCATCAGAGTCTTTTCCAATAAGTCAACTCTTTGCATGAGGTGGCCAAAGTACTGGAGTTTCAGCTTCAGCATCATTCCTTCCAAAGAAATCACAGGGCTGATCTCCTTTAGAATGGACTGGTTGGATCTCCTTGCAGTCCAAGGGACTCTCAAGAGTCTTCTCCAACACCACAGTTCAAAAGCATCATTTCTTTGGTGCTCAGCCTTCTTCACAGTCCAACTCTCACATCCATACATGACCACAGGAAGAACCATAGCCTTGACTAGACGGACCTTTGTTGGCAAAGTAATGTCTCTGCTTTTCAATATGCTATCTAGGTTGGATATAACTTAATCTGACTTTAAAATATATAGTAAGAAAACACTAAAATTTTCTTCGCTAAAAACCAAACTAGTCTGTATTGCCTCATTATATAAAATTCTTCAATTGCCCTCCACTGTCTACCAAATAAAAAGCAAATTTTTATGAATTATGTACTGCTTCCTAATCTTGTTTCTGACCATCTTTTAGGCCTCATCCCTTGACATTTTTACATATAAACCCATTACTCTATGCAAAAAGAAAAGTTTTTATAGATTATTATGTAACTATGGACGGAGGTTTGTGACATTGTACAGGAGACAGGGATCAAGACCATCCCCATGGAAAAGAAATGCAAAAAAGCAAAATGGTTGTCTGGGGAGGCCTTACAAATAGCTGTGAAAAGAAGAGAAGCAAAAAGCAAAGGATAAAGGGAAAGATATAAGCATCTGAATGCAGAGTTCCAAAGCATAGCAAGGAGAGATAAGACAGCCTTCTTCAGCGATCAATGCAAAGAAATAGAGGAAAACAACAGAATGGGAAAGAGTAGAGATTCTTCAAGAAAATCAGAGATACCAAGGGAACATTTCATACAAAGATGGGCTCAATAAAGGACAGAAATGGTATGGACCTAACAGAAGCAGAAGATATTAAGAAGAGGTGGCAAGAATACACAGAAGAACTGTTCAAAAAAGAGCTTCACTACCCAGATAATCACGATGGTGTGATCACTGACCTAGAGCCAGACATCCTGGAATGTGAAGTCAAGTGGGCCTTAGAAAGCATCACTATGAACAAAGCGAGTGGAGGTGATGGAATTCCAGTGGAGCTATTCCAAATCCTGAAATGCTGTGAAAGTGCTGCACTCAATATGCCAGAAAAAACTCAGCAGTGGCCACAGACTGGAAAAGGTCAGTTTTCATTCCAATCCCAAAGAAAGGCAATGCCAAAGAATGCTCAAACTACCACGCAACTGCACTCATCTCACATGCTAGTAAAGTAACGCTCAAAATTCTCCAAGCCAGGCTTCAGCAATACGTGAACCGTGAACTTCCAGATGTTCAAGCTGGTTTTAGAAAAGGCAGAGGAACCAGAGATCAAATTGCCAACATCCGCTGGATCACGAAAAAAGGAAGAGAGTTCCAGAAAAACATCTATTTCTGTTTTATTGACTATGCCAAAGCCTTTGACTATATGGATCACAATAAACTGTGGAAAATTCTGAAAGAGATGGGAATACCAGACCACCTGACCTGCCTCTTGAGAAACCTATATGCAGGTCAGGAAGCAACAGTTAGAACTGGACATGGAACAACAGACTGGTTCCAATTAGGAAAAGGAGTACATCAAGGCTGTGTATTGTCACCCTGCTTATTTAACTCTATGCAGAGTACATCATGAGAAATGCTGGGCTGGAAGAAGCACAAGCTGGAATCAAGGTTGCCGGGAGAAATATCAGTAACCTCAGATATGCAGATGACACCACCCTTATGGCAGAAAGGGAAGAGGAACTAAAAAGCCTCTTGATGAAAGTGAAAGAGGAGAGTGAAAAGCTGGCTTAAAGCTCAACATTCAGAAAGCTAAGATCATAGCATCTTGTCCCATCACTTCATGGCAAATAGATGGGGGAACAGTGGAAACAGTGTCAGACTTTATTTATTTGGGCTCCAAAATCACTACAGATGGTGACTGCAGCCATGAAATTAAAAGACGCTTACTCCTTGGAAGGAAAGTTATGACCAACCTAGATAGCATATTAAAAAGCAGAGACATTACTCTGCCAACAAAGGTCCGTCTAGTCAAGGCTATGGTTTTTCCAGTAGTCATGTATGGATGTGAGAGTTGGACTGTGAAGAAAGCTTAGCACTGAAGAACTGATGCTTTTGAACTGTGGTGTTGGAGAAGACTCTTGAGAGTCCCTTGGACTGCAAGGAGATCCACCAGTCCATCCTAAAGAAGATCAGTCCTGGGTGTTCACTGGAAGGACTGCTGCTAAAGCTGAAACTCCAATACTTTGGCCACCTCATGCAAACAGTTGATCATTGGAAAAGACTCTGATGCTGGGAGGGATTGGGGGCAGGAGGAGAAGGGGACAACAGAGGATGAGATGGCTGGATGGCATCACCGACTCAATGGACATGAGTTTGAATGAACTCCAGGAGTTGGTGATAGACAGGGAGGCCTGGCGTGCTGTGATTCATGGTGTCACAAAAAGCCAGACACGACTGAGCAACTGAAATGAACTGATGCTTTTTCTATTTCAATATTTCTGATTTTTCTTGTTTGGTATTGTTTACTTGGCATCTTTATTGATTTTTTTCCTGATTCTAAAATTATAATGGCATACAAAAGATTATTTAAGAAATCCATAATGCAGAAAGTATAAATCTGTTACAGACCCAAACCACAGAGGCATATATTTATGACTTTGGTGAAAGAGGAGAGTGAAAAGGCTAGCTTAAAACTCAACATTCAAAATACTAAGATCAAGTCATCTGGTCCCATCACTTCATGGCAAATAGATGGGGAAAAAGTGAAAACAGGGACAAATTTTATTTTCCTGGGCTCCAAAATAATGGCAGACAGTGACTGCAGCCATGAAATTTAAAAAAGCTTGCTCCTTGGAAGAAAAGCTATGACAAACCTGGACAGCCTATTAAAAAGCAGCAATACCACTTTGCTGACAAAGGTCCATATAATCAAAGCTATAGTTTTTCCAGTAGTTATGTATGATTGTGAGGGTTGGACCATAAAGAAGAAGGCCGAGTGCCAAAGAATTGATCCTTCTGAATTCTGGTGCTGGAGAAGACTCTTGAGAGATCCTTGAACAGCAAGGAGATCAAACCAGTCAATCCTAAAAGGAAATCAACCCTGAATATTCACTGGAAGAACTGGCGCTAAAACTGAAGCTCCAATACTTTGAAAACCTGATGTGAGGAGCAGGAAAAGATCCTGGGTCATTGGGAAAGACCCTGATGCTGGGAATGACTGAGGGCAAGAAAAGAAGGGTGCAACAGAGGATGAGATGGTTGGACTGCATCACTCAATGGACATGAATTTGAGCACACTCCAGGAGATAATGAAGGACAAGGAAGCCTGGCATGCTGCAGTCCATGGTGTCACAAAGTCAGACAGGACTGACAGAATGAACAACAACAATGTACTGACTGTGAATATCGCCTTCCGACCAAAGGCCAACGTTTGCTTTTGAGTACAACTGTTCTCTACTGAAAATACAAAAGAAAATTTAACAGCTATACAATATAAAGAAAATCATTTCACTTTTCTGAGCTAAATAACCTTGGGTGTAAAATGAGGAAATAAAGTTTTAGGAAAATAAAAATCACTACTCAACATGTGGTCAGCAGACTAGCATCAGTCAGCAAATTGATAGCTGCATACAATACACACAGAAATGGAGAAATTTCAGAATTCAGAATCCATTATAGCAATGAGACAATGTGTTCAAAGAATCCTAACCAATCGTGTGGTAAATGGACTTACCGGATAGGCCCTATCCACAATGAATTGGAAACAAAAAATCTGGTCCCTCACCACAGGTTAACACTAATCTAGATAATCTGGAAAGCACTATTCTAGAAGGTCCACTCTAGCACTTGTATATTCTATTGTTCTAAACAGTGCCTTACTCTTTTTTTTCTAAATGCTCCTTTAAAAAAAAAAAGTTGTTTTTAAAGCGACCTGCCTCATTGCCTCTACTTCTCTTGTCTATTTCTATTTCCCTATTTCTGTCCATCCCACTTCATTCTGACTGACATTTTCAGAATCCTGTGAATATACCTGTAAAAATCACTGCTGCTGAGATGCTCAGAAACCCTATCTTGGAAGAGATCCAAGAGCTAGAGAGAAATTCTAGACTGAAAAATACGATGATTGACATGGCAGAGAGGAAGCCTGCCTTGGAAATGGTCCAGTCAGTTGGAACAAATAGCAAGTGTTTCATTTATGTGATACATTAAAAAAACAATGTCCTAGGAAATTCTTCTTACCACAATGAACACAGAGAACCCAGAAAAAAACCAGAAAAAAAGAGTTCAGTGGCTTTAGGATCAATACACTTCATAAAATAAAGCTACTTACCACCTATAAACTAGATGTGACATTCCAAATACTGAACTATTTTAGAAAGCCTAAAATGAGTGTATAGATATCTACCAAAATGTGTGCTTAACAAAATAAAGGTATCAAAATGCAATTTTTAAAAAAGCTTATAAATTTAAAGTAACTATCTGGAGTAAAAAAACTATCTGGCTCCTAAGTTGGGCAAAAACTGAATAAATAACACTGAATTATGTTTTCTGTAGAATTATAATTCAAAAATTAATATATATATATTTCTGCTTTAAAATATGACCTTCAGGATAACACAAAAGTATACTCATATAACAAAAGTATATTCTACATTTCATATATCTTCAACATTTTGATCACGAAACATGATGAGAAAGTACTATATTTAGAATTACTTTATGTTGACACTAAGTTGGAAAATAAAACAAATATACTACAAACCAACAGCTTCAATAAACTCCTCAATATCCTAGAGAGGAGAAGACAATTCTGACTATTCACACTTTTCTAAAACTTCACAGACAACTGCATATTTTCGAAATGGGGGACGCTATAAGAAAAAATTTAAAGAGTCACCAATAAGTGAAAATACATGTTGTTGTTTAGTTGCTAAGTCGTGTCTGACTCTTTTGTGATCCCGTGGACTGTAGCCTGCCGGGCTCCTCTGTCTGTGGGATATCGCAGGCAAGAATACTGGAATGGGTGCCATTTCCTACTCCAGGGATCTTCTAGACCCAAGGATTGAACCCAAGTCTCCTGCATTAGCAGGCGGATTCTTTACCATTGAGCCACCAGGGAGGTACTTCTTATTCAGTAAGGCCAGTAAATTATGAAATCTGAAAACGGAATTTGAAATCTTATTAAGTAAATCCTCAAATAACATATAGCAAATAACGTAGAGTTTCATGGTAAACCTATCCAATTATGTAAACATACTTCAGGAAAGTCTGCATTGACAATACAAATAAAGGAGTGCTCAGCAAATAAATGACTCAAATATTCTTTTCGAAAACATTTATCAGATGATTCTATTATATAAATTCTTCTAGAATGTACCATTAAAGAAATTATATATGCAGTTGCAGGAAGTTATCTTTTCTTACTTTTTATTTTGAAATATTTTCAAAAATTGCAGAACAAAAAGCTTTCCCCTACCCCCAACTGAATTACTTAGTAATAAGTTGTAGGCATGTTGTCCCATTATCATTGAATAATTCAGCATGTTTTCCTATAAACATGATTTCATCCTATATAGTATTGGTATGACCATATAAATTAGGAAATTAATCCTGACACTCTCTATTTTGCACTATCTAATTCACAGAACACATTCCATATGTGCTGTTGTCCAAATGAAAATCTTTGCAGCTAAAGGATTCAATCCAGGACCATGTATTACATTTAGTCCACATGTCCCTTTGCATCATACCTAGTCACTAAGTCTAGTCAGATTCTCTGTAACTCCATGGACAGGAGCCCACCAGGCTCCTCTGTCCATGGGAACTCCAAGCAAGAATTCTGGATTAGGTTGCCCTTTCCTCCTTCAGGGGATCTTCCCAATCCTGCGTCACCTGCATTGGCAGGTGGATTCTTTACCACTGAGCCACCTGGGAAGCCCCAGATGTCCTTTCATCTTCTTCAATTTAGAACAACTCATCAATCTTTCCTTGATTTTCACAACCTAAAAGGAAGTCATCTTTTAAAAAACTTGTACCTATAACATATATATTATTTTGCATTTTATATTTGTATTTGTGAAGTTGTTTTACTTTTTATCGCTTCATTTAATTTTTATGATGTGTTTATTGCATCTGTATTGATATTTATATATGTGTAGTTAGTTTTATGATACTGCTTTAATAAAATCCAATATGTACTAGTATAGACATATTCTGGGGTACTAATCTTTCCCTAAGAACTACCTACCAGTGGTCGTGTAGACAGATCCTTGACTATCCTGTCCACTCACTTGTTCTTCAGCCTATCAGCCCCACCACAGATAGGTGATCGAAGGATGGACGCTTGGCCCTGAAGAAAATAATCCAGAGCCTGACCAGAACGACAGAATTCTATCTCACGACAAACTATAAATCTGATCATGAAAAGCTGAGTCACTTGGCCAAGGGTCTGCATATTCAAGGTGGTAAAGACACTTGTGTTGAAGGTATCATTTTAGGAACAGTCAAGGTGAGCCAGGTGGTAAGGAGAAAGGAGGAAGCCAAAATGCAGAGAGAGAAAGAAAATGATGAAAGAGACAGGACTGAACACAGAGACAGAAAGAAATAGTGCCAGGACTGCCTTAGTGTCTCAGGAGGCCTGGGCTACACAGCTCTGGCCCTGATTTCTATGACATACAATGACAGATCTGTGTTTTCTCTTTTATTTTTAAATGCACCACTTAAAGGCCTCAAACCCCAGGAGAGGTGATTTACCATCACAGTTAAGCACTCAAGACTCTCAAAGTTGGCAGACTATATTCAAAATCTGGCTCTACTACTTATATTCTCTTTGATCTCAAATTTCTCCTCTATACAGTGAGGAAAACAAAACTGCCCATTATATACAGCCATGAAAATGAATAAATTAAAAAGGCATTCATAGTACACAGAAGTATTAGACAATAAAAATATTTCTGACCCAAAATGACTGGTTTTTATATGTCAATGTTATTACTGTTGTTTAAAGCTTAAATAAATGAGTTTCATCCTGACTATATGTTAGGATTTTGAGGAATTCGGACATTTATGAGGAAAAGACTGCCCAATGCTATTTGTTTATTTTTAATTGAAGGATAATTGCTTTACAATGTTGTGTTGGTTTCTGCCATACATCAACATGAACTAGCCATAGGTATACATACACCCCCTCCCTTTTGAACCTCCCTCCCACCTTCTATCCAAGCCCAGTACTTTTAAAGTGCCATCTCAGACATACTGAAACAAAACATACAACCTAGAGGTGAAGAGGAAAACCACAGTTTTTTCATAACAATGTAAGCAGAGACTTCCCCAAATGACACCTGTCAAGAAAACAACAGTGTCCAAGGTCTGATATGTGTCAGTCAAAGCAGAATCATTCCTTGAAAAAAAAATTCCAGGGTCTTCCTGTCTTGAAAATAATATTAAAATAGCTTAGAATAATGTCTCAGAAAGTGAAGGTTGCTCCATCATGTCCAACTCTTTGCGACCCCATGGACTATACAGTCCATGGAATTCTCCAGGCCAGAATACTGGAGTGGGTAGCCTTTCCCTTCATGCTAATTAAGCATGAGCTGCCTATGTTTCTCTCCTCTTCCCAAAACTGTTAAAGCAAACAGCACAGTGGATGACAGCACACCCTGGGTCCCCAGAGCACGCAGGTATCCCAAATCTACCATTTGTCATTTGACCTCAGTAAGTTACTTTATCCTCTGTGCTCTTGCTTTCTCATCAGCAAATGGTAATAAAAGTCATGTACCAAAGGGTTGTGAAATTAATTTATTTCATATGAAGTGCAAAGAACAGTACCTGGCATATAGTAAACACTCAACAATGTCAGCCATTTATAGTACTGAAGACAGAACCTGTTTTAAAAACTGATCTTATTATCTAAGATGGTTGATGACACTGACATAAAGTACACAAGAGAATACAGGCGAAGTGGAACATGTCGTCATGCAACTAAGAATTTTTTTTAAAGGTAAATTATGTAACATCTGAAAAAATTTCTTCAGATCCTAAATTCAAAAATTTAAATTCTATGCTAATGAAAACTGCAAGCTGACCTAGAAAAGAGTCTCCATTTTACACAAGCGTAACTTCACACTTTGGCTCCACCTCCCACCACAGTAACTCCCTGCAGTATTGCTATAGAACCACTTCAGCCCTTAATCCCATTCCGAGTTTCCAACATCAAAAATCTACCCATCAATCCCCAGTTTACCTACAGTAAATCCAACAGTGACCTCCTTAGGATTTTGTTCTCTGAACAACTCCAGGGTTCAATTGAGCTGCACAATTACTGTCAACACCATTTAACCTAGATCACAGCCTTTTTTAAGTAATTGTAGAACTTAACCATTATTTGTGATACAGGTGCAACTGACTGATCAGTTAATAGAGAAATGACAGGCGGACAGAGCCAAACAAGTAATTTACAAAGAAACTTGTGAAACTCAATGTTTTTGTGAGTGAAGTTGGCCTGCCATTTGTTTTACAAAAACCAATGCATGACCTGTATCTTGGTTACTCTTCAGTATTATTATTGATTATAATCCAAAAATCTCTAACGAAATTATTTATGCATGATTCTATCAGTCTGTCCACTAGTTTAAAAAAAAGAAAAGGCATTGTACTATCATTTAAAAGAACACTAAGATAGGGTCCAAATGACTTACCTTTTGGATCCTCATTTAGGAAATAAAAGGTAAAAATTATTTCACAAATTATAATGACTTAAAAAAGAAAAGAGGACAGCTTTACAAATATATGGTGAAAACTTATTGCTTTTACCTAAAACAGATAGGTTTCGTGGCAACTAGATCACCAAAGCCAAGTCTTGGCCTTCATTTCTTCTGTCAATATCTACCATTAGGATGTGGTCTCAGATTCCAGAACTCTGAACACCCAAAAAGCTACTTACACATCTTTCTGTCATCCATGAATCTGTGTGGTCATAAGACCACAAAAATTAAACTTCTATACAATCAGCATAAAATCAGTAATACGTAAGGCCAGTCATTCAAATTTAACATAAATATGTGAATTTCACTTTAAGTAGTGATAAGCATTCAAGATGTTAACAAACAAAAAATCTGATTCTGTTTTTATTGGCTAAAACTTAGTAAGTCAGAATTTGTATTTCCAGCCAAGATGAAATTATACAGATCAGATTTACCATCCTCTCCCCAAATAACTAAAAAATAAGACAAAACATAAGGAACAACAGCTTTCAGGACACTGAACATTAGGCAACAAAGTACAGTGATCTCTGAGAGACAAGAAACAAAGTACACCTTATGGTTGCCCTAAATTAGTTCCTGGAGAGAACTTCCAGGAAAAGGTACAGGAAGAGAGAACCCAGGCAGAGACTAGCAGTTCTGAGTTGAAGAGATGGAAGTAGAAAGTTGGGGAGACTAAGGGAAGCTAGAGAATATGGGCTCTAAGTACCAGAGAAGAGTGAGCTGCACAGAGGAGAGAAGCCTGGACATCTCAAAGGAGTGCCTTGAGTCTCTAGCTGACTACGAATCAGCTCAGGCATGCAAGGAAAAAAGACATGCAAAAGAACCAGAGAAAACAATCCCTAAAGATTATGCAGGGCAAGGAATGGTGCTTGTTCCAACAAGACAGAGTAGAAAACCATAATATGTGAGTCACCACACAGAATACTAAGAGTGCCTCAGTACTGGGAAATATTAACCCTAGACTAAACACCACATTGGTCCTGTCTAAAGCTTATAGTTTAGTCACTCAGCTGTGTCCAACTCTTTGCAACCCCATGGACTGCAGCACGCCAGGCTTCCCTGTCCATCACCAACTCCCGGAGCTTGCTCAAACTCATGTCCATGAGTGGTGATGCCATCCAACCATCTCAATCTTTAATCGGATTAAAGATTTACTGAGCGTGGCCCCGCCCATCAGAACAAGACCCAGTTTCCCTCACATCAGTCTCTCCCATCAGGAAGCTTCCATAAGCCTCTTATCAGTGGGAAGGCAGACAGAATGAAAACCACAATGAAAGAAAACTAATCAAACTGATCACATGGACCACAGCCTTGTCTAACTCAATGAAACTGTGAGCCATACCGTGTAGGGCCACCCAAGACAGATGGGGTCATGGTGGAGAGTTCTGACAGAACATGGTCCACTGGAGAAGAGAATGGCAAACCACTTCAGTATTCTTGTCTCAAGAACCCCATGAACAGTAGGAACTGTGGTACTGGAGAAGACTCTAGGGAGTCCCTTGGACTGCAAGGAGACCAAACCAGTTAATCCTAAAGGAAATCAGTACTGAATATTCATTGGAAAGAAGCTTAAAAGTGCCAGCCAAAGAGATTAAACTGTTTCCAAGTAATTTCAACCTGACCTAGAACAAAGCTTAAGAACTTTTACAGGAATAAACAGAAGCAGCGTTAAGTGTTAGTAGCTCAGTCAGGTCTGACTCTTTGTAACCCATGGACTGTAGCTCGCCAGGCTCCTCTGCCCATGGAATCCTTCAGGCAAGAATACTGGAGTGGATTGCCG
The DNA here is from genome assembly GCF_002263795.3 of Bos taurus. NCBI lineage: Eukaryota > Metazoa > Chordata > Mammalia > Artiodactyla > Bovidae > Bos > Bos taurus. The sequence continues at coordinate 46,377,481 of NC_037333.1, read as the reverse complement.
TTCCCTTCTCCAAGGGATCTTCCCCACCCAGGGAATGAACCCAGGTCTCCCTCACTGCAGGCAGATTCTTTACTGTCTGAGCCACCAGAGAAGCCCATAAATAGGAATACTCAGATCCAAAAAGGTAAAATCTACAATGTCTAGCATCTAATAATAACTACCAGGCATGCAAAGATACAGAAAATTAAAACCCAAATTAGGATAAAAGTCAATCAAAACCAATCCAAACATGGCAGGGAGAATTAGTAAACAAAGATATTAAAATAGTCATTTCAGATGTATTCTAGATATTCAAAGTTAGGGTAAATATTAAACACATTAATGGAGACATGAAAAATTAAAGTTCTTTTTTAAAGGCCCAAATCAAAATTCTAAACATTAAAACTATAATGAAGGAAATGAAAAAATCTCACACTAAATGAAATTAATGATAGAATAAACATGACAGACTAATATCAGCAAACTTTTAACAATAAGCATCAGAAACTACCCAAACTGGATAATGAGCTGTGGGCCCACCTCAAGCAGCTATAACTCAGGTATAACTGGAGTCTCCAAGGAGCCAAGAAGGAAGAACAAAAAAGTTTATTTGAAGAAATGATGGTCATAATTGTTCCAATTCTTACTAATACTATGAACCTACACATTCCATAAGATCAGTGAACCTCAAGACAAGAGACACAAACTACACCAATCCATATCATGGTCAACTAGCTTAAAATCAGGGATAAACAGAGTATCTTAAAAGCAACCAGAGGAGGGAAAAAAGGGCACATTAAGTACAACTGGGGGACAGAGAAAAGGAGGACAGCAGATTTTTCATCAGACACAAAGAATCCAGAGACCACTTCAGCAGCATATTTGAAATAAGGAGGGAAAAAAAAAACTCTTAACCTAAAATTCTCACCTAGCAAAAGCATCTTTCAAAAATAAAGGCAAAATAAAAACATTTTCATATATACAAATACCAAAAGAGCTTGTTCCTGTACCATCAGAAATGTTTTTAAAGCCCTATAAGCAGAAGAAAAATGTAACCAGCTGAAAATCAAAATCTTTATAAAGGAATAAAGATTGCTGGAAATGAAACTACATGGGAAAATACACGCAATTTATGATAGGTCAACTTTACCTCAATAAAGCTACTGGCTGGAAAAAAACACAGTCTACAGGACACAAAGGAAATGGCACATTCACACATCTGTTAAAAAAGAGTAAAAACTAGTACAACCTTTTTAGAGGATAATTTTAGCAAAACAATTAAAATGTTAAATGGTAATTGCTTTTATACCAAAATTTCCACTTTTCAGGAAAGGTAAGAACTTTCATTGTAATATTGTTACCAATAATAAAAATTTGAAGATACCCAAACTGTCAACAATTAGAATTATTACACAAATTATGGCACTACCATGGCATAACTTAAAATGAGGCATATTTATCCTTAATAAAAAAAAGCAGCTTACATTTAATAAATCTGATATTTAATAAAATTATGTCCACTGAGTATGATTTCCTTGTATATTTTTTATACTGACTAGAAGCTATATATTGAATATATTAAAAAATAAAATTATAACAAATCAATCAGAGCTTCTGATGACATTTTCATAGTGTCTCTTAACTCCTATCCTGATGCAGAAAGGTGTTAACCTAGATTCACCAAGGCAGTGTTTGATAATTCCCAAGAACAACACAATTAAATTAGGCATTCCCAAAATCTTATTGAGGTTAAAATTCTCATATGTTTATTAACCACTGTATTTATCTTATGAAATATTATATACTTAATTTACAAGTATAATTTACAAGGGAATATGTACTAGACTCCTCTCTCATAAAACAAAGAGAGACTGGGACAAACCTCCTCACTCTTGATATTACCATGGGAGGATACACAAAGCTCGGAGCTACACATCACTGAGCTTGTGAACTAACCATGATACCATCTGGTCTGAGACTTATGGAAATTTTGAATACTAAACACCTGTTTTTACAGCTACTTTAATTCAGGTATTGAATAACTTGAGGCTACATCACCCTAAAATATACAGTCCTCAAATAACAAAACTTCTGTAGCTTGCAGGTCCCTATTACCCAAAGTGTAGACTCATTTAATGACCAATAATAAGCAAAGGTGGCTTCTGACACAGGAAATAAAGCAAGAGACATACAAGGAATTTGCTGTATCAGTTCAGTTCAGTCGCTCAATTGTGTCTGACTCTGGGACCCCACGAACCACAGCACGCCAGGCCTCCTTGTCCATCACCAACTCCTGGAGTTTACCCAAACTCATGTCCATTGACTCAGTGATGCCATCCAACCATCTCATCCTCTGTCATCCCCTTCTTCTCCTGCCCGCAATCTTTCCCAGCATCAGGGTCTTTTCCAGTGAGTCAGCTCTTCGCGTCAGGTGGCCCAAGTACTGGCGTTTCAGCATCAACATCAGTCCCTCCAATGAACACCCAGGACTGATCTCCTTTAGGATGGACTGGTTGGATCTCCTTGCAGTCCAAGGGACTCTCAAGAGTCTTCTCTAACACCACACTTCAAAAGCATCAATTCTTCGGCGCTCAGCTTTCTTCACAGTCCAACTCTCACATCCATACATGACCACTGGAAAAATAATAGCCTTGACTAGACAGTAATGTCTCTGCTTTTTAATACGTTGTCTAGGTTGGTCATAACTTTGCTTCCAAGGAGTAAGCATCTTTTAATTTCAAAGTAATGTCTCTGCTTTTTAATACACTGTCTAGGTTGGTCATAACTTTGCTTCCAAGGAGTAAGCATCTTTTAATTTCATGGCTGCAATCACCATCTGCAGTGATTTTGGAGCCCCCAAAAAATAAAGTCAGCCACTGTTTCCCCTGTTTCCCCATCTATTTGCCATGAAGTGATGGGACTGGATGCCATGATTTTAGTTTTCTGAATGTTGAGCTTTAAGCCAACTTTTCACTCTCCTCTTTCACTTTCATCAAGAAGCTCTTTAGTTCTTCTTCACTTTCTGCCATAAGGGTGGTGTCATCTGCATATTTGAGGTTATTGATATTTTTCCCGGCAATCTTGATTCCAGCTTGTGCTTCATCCAGCCGAGCATCTCTCATGATGTACTCTGCATAGAAGTTAAACAAGCAGGGTGACAATATACAGCCTTGACGTATTTGGAACCAGTCTGTTGTTTCATGTCCAGTTCTAACTGTTGCTTCCTGACTTGCATACAGGTTTCTCAACAGGCAGGTCAGGTGGGCTGGTATTCCCATCTCTTTCAGAATTTTCCACATTTATTGTGATCCACACAGTCAAAGGCTTTGGCATAGTCAATAAAGCATAAATAGGTGTTTTTTCTGGAACTCTCTTCCTTTTTCCATGATCCAGCAGATGTTGGCAATTTGATCTCTGGTTCCTCTGCCTTTTCTAAAACCAGCTTGAACATCTGGAGGTTCACAGTTCACGTATTACTGAAGCGTGGCTTGGAGAATTTTGAGCATTACTTTACTAGTGCGTGAGATGAGTGCAACTGTGCAGTATTTGAGCATTCTTTGGCATTGCCTTTCTTTGGGGTTGGAATGAAAATTGACCTTTTCCAGTCCTGTGGCCACTGCTGAGTTCTCCAAATTTGCTGATATATTGAGTGCAGCACTTTCACAGCATCATCTTTTTAGGATTTGAAATAGCTCAACTGGAATTCCATCACCTCCACTAGCTTTGTTCATAGTGATGCCTCCTAAGGCCCACTTGACTTTACATTCCAGGATGTCTGGCTCTAAAGAACCACAAATTTAAACTGAAAACTGACTTCATAAACTGATTATCCAACTGCATTTTACTATATCTCAATATTCTCTTAATTAAGAGACATGAAGCCATATTTGTTTCAGCTTTGGGGGAACTCATGGATGCTAATTCACTTCAGTTGTGTCCAACTCTTTGCGACCCTATGGAATGTAGCCTGCCAGGTTCCTGTTAATGGGATTCTCCAGGCAAGAATACTGGGGTGGGTTACCATGTCCTCCCCCAGGGGACCTTCCCGACCCAGGGATCGAACCTGGCGTCTCTTGGTCTCCTGCACTGGCAGGCGGGTTCTTTACCATTAGTGCCACCTGGGAAAGGCATATTTCCATATTAGAGTTGCTGCTGCTGCTGCTGCTGTTAAGTCACTTCAGTCGTGTCCAATTCTGTGCGATCCCATAGACAGCAGCCCATCAGGCTCCCCGTCCCTGGGATTCTCCAGGCCAAGAATACTGGAGTAGGTTGCCATTTCCTTCTCCAATTCATGAAAGTGAAAAGTGAAGTTGCTCAGTCATGCCCGACTCTTAGCGACCCCATGTACTGCAGCCTACTAGGCTCCTCCGTCCATGGGATTTTCCAGGTAAGAGTACTGGAGTGGGTTGCCATTGCCTTCTCCAATATTAGAGTTAGATAAAAGGAAAAAAGAGGAGTGCAGAGAAGTGCAAATGCACAGAAGTGTGCACGCATACACACATACAAGCATGCCAGGCTATCACAGCAGCAAACAGTGAGAGACCTTTATAAGGGAAAAAAAAAAATCTAGAGATAAAAGTCAGTGCTATAAACTGAATAGTTCCTTCCATCTAATATTCTTTCTCCCTTGTCAAACTTAAAAACCAAGTTTTAATCAGACTAATTAAGGGAACTGACAGGTTCTTAGTCATAAGTTCTAGTGACTTCTGGTAAGTATTCATCTATATTTTCTTTTAATTTCAAAGTGGTTTCACTTTTATTAAGTTCTTTAATTTGATTTATTTTTGATGTAAGGTGAAAAGTTAGAATCTAGTTTTATTTTTCTCTAAATCTTAGTTATCCAAGTATAACTTACTGTAATAACTTTAATATTCCCAATGATCTACAATGCTACCTTTATATAATGCAAACAGTTAAATATCAGTATTTTCACAGTGTTCAACTAATCATACACATAGATGGTTCTATGTCTGAGACACTTAGTCTATTAATGCATTACTTGTTTAATTCTAATACTAATAGTAGAAAAATGATGATTTTTGCATGTGCAACTTATAATAATATCATAGACAAATGCAACTATTTTATACATGGCTCCTGGCACAAAATTGATGTCACTGTGGCTTTTTAAAATCTGCCATGGATTCTAATTAAAATAGTAGTAGTAGTACTACAATAGTACATGATTTTTTTTAAGACTTTATTTTTTGGAACAGTTTAAGATTCACAGAAAATTTAACAGAAAAGTATAGAGTTTCCAAATAACCTCTGCCCCTGTAGTACATACTTTTAAAATATATATATATATATATTTATTTTCAATTATTTCTTTGGCTGCCCTGGGTCTTAGTTGTAGTACATGGGCTTTTCGATCTTCATTGCAGCATTTGGGATTATTAATTGCTACATGTAAACTCTTTGTTCCAGCATGTGGGATCTAGTTCCCTGAACAGGGTCAAACCTGGGCCCCCTGCACTGGGATCACGGACTCTTAGCCACTGGATCACCAGGGGAGTCCCAGTATGTGCTTTTTTTCATTTAAACATTCTCCATACATTGTTAAGATTTAAAAATCTATACTGAGCCATATTACAAATCAGTACATATGCACCACACATGCATCGAGTTAACAGAGTCTGAAAGTGGAAGTCACTCAGTCGTGTCCAACTCTTTGCAACCCCACAAACTATACAGTCCATGGAATTCTCCAGGCCAGAATACTGGAGTGGATAGCCTTTCCCTTCTCCAGGGGATCTGCCCAACCCAGGGATCAAACCCAGGTTTGCCACACTGCAGGCAGATTCTTTACAAGGGGAAATACTATTTGGGTAATCAATGAGAAAAACATATTCAGTGATTGTTACTTACAAACAATGTCCTGTTACTTTTATTAAGAAACTGTTTTCACTAGTTACTGGGAAAATTACTACACAAAAGTAAAAATAAACTTTCAGAATACTAATTTGAGCTCTTAAGTATATTATCACTCTTAAATAGAGTATAAAGTAATGTATTTTAATGAACACAGAAATTTTAATTTGTATTAAGACAAAACACCAGGAAAGCACAATGCAAACAATTATTCACATAAATACTTATTGAGTATCTATTATGAACTGGACTTTGTTCTGAGTGGTGAGAACATAGAGGTTTGAAACCACCAAAAACCCCTACCCTCAAAGAATATACTTCCTAGCATATGGAACCCAGAAATAAATAGATAAAATTAAAAGTATACTGTTACTTGAAACAAGGTTGACTTTTTAAGAAGAGAATAAAAATATGTAAATATTTACTTATTTTTAAAAAATTAAAGGGCAAGTAAACCATAAGGTCAGGGGGGTTACCTCTAAAAGAAATGGAAGGAAAATGATATTTCACACAGAGATAGAAGCTATACTTTTTGTATAAACTTTGTTTTACAGATATTACTGTAGAATCAAATAAATGTCTTTTATAATTATTAAAAAATGAATTTTAAAATGTAAACCCTAAAATCACAAGTAAAATAAAACAAATGAATCTGTTATATCTAGTTAGTAGCATAACAACATAGGAAATATCTTCCAATGATTTTAATCATGTATCTCCAGTGGGATATACTTTATGGACAAAAACAAGAATTAAGAGAGAAAGGGTTTAAACTGCTTTTAGTAATCACATCTTGGAGTTAATATTAGTACTATTATCCTGAGACTGGTGGGTACCTACTGTGGAATAATTCTAGTGAGTAATTATGCTGGTATTAAGCACAAAAAGTTTCAATGGGATTACAGGGGTAAAATCAATAAAGTAAAATAAAAACCCTGTAGTACTAAATTTGAATCTTAAGTCTCAGGCTGAATTCATAGTATCACCTTTAGCAAAAAGAAAAAAGAAAAAAAACAATAAAATGTTTCTTACTCTGTCCACTGAAAGAACATTTAGGAACAATGACTAACAGCACTGCTAGCACCTTAACTATGGTCTGTCAGAAATTGTTTTCCAATAAAAACAATCAAGTCCCCTAAAGAAATGGCTAAAGAAAGTGGAACTCTGGAACCAGCTATGTACAAGCACAGCCTGGAACAAATCACAGCAGAAAACAAGAAGCCTATCAAAGTCTACTCGTGCACGTGTGCTAAGTCCCTTCAGTCAACCCAATTCTGTGCGACCCTACGGACTGTAGTCCCCTCTGTCCATGGGATTCTCCAGGCAAGAATACTGAAATAGGTTGTTGTGCCCTCCTCCAGGAGATCTTCCCGATCCAGGGGCAGAACCTATGCCTGTTATGTATAACCTGCATTGGCAGACAGGTTCTTTACCACCAGTGCTACCTGGGAAGCCTACTCAGGCTGGGGCAAAAAGACCCAATGCAAGCTTAAATAAGCTTCAAATATTTATAAGGCCAAACACTGGCACAGTTTAAACAATAAAACAAATGATAACAATAATAACAGCCTGAAATTCATTTACATCTATGAATTCATGATACTACACACACATACTTCTCTTTTATCTCCTTTGGAGAACTCCTGGAAAATACCTAGTTATTTTTTAAATCTATAAATAAGAGGAAGGAATCAAGGATTTATCCAGCCTTTCCCATATAAACAGGAATTCCAATAACTGATATACTGAAATTTTTCTCTAAAGAAGTATTCCCGCTAGCAAGAAAGGAGAATGGCATTAAAATAATCAGCATTCTGCAGCCTCTAATAGGTTAAAGGATCTCAGATATGAACAGTGATAGTGAAAAAAATCACAAAACATTAAAGATGATGCAAATTTTGGGAGGCCAGTCCATGCTTCTTATATACACTGCTTAAACAATAATTTAATTGTTAGAAATGAAGACAACTGAGAAAAGATCTGAGTCAAGCAGAAAATCAGTAATAAATTTTGAACAACTGAAGTCTAAGAAATGCTGGGCCAGATGACTCACAAGCTAGAATCAAGACTGCCAGGAGAAACATCAACAACCTCAGATATGCAGATGATACTACTTTATTGGCAGAAAGTGAGAGGAACTAAAGAGCCTCTTGATGAAGGTTAAAGAGGAGCGTGAAAAAGTTGGCTTAAAACTCAACATTCAAAAAACTAAGATCACGGCATCTGGCCCTATCATCTCATGGCAAATTGATGGGGAGAAAGTAGAAACAGTGTCACATTTCATTTTCTTTGGCTCCAAAATCAATGGGGACAGTGTCTGCAGCCACGAAATTAAAATAAACTTGCTCCTTGTAAGAATAGCTATGACAAACCTAGACAGTATATTAAAAAGCAGAGACATCACTTTGCTGACAAAGGTCTGTATAGTCAAAGCTATGATTTTTTCAGTAGTCACGTATGGATGTGAGGGTTGGACCATAAAGAAGGCTGAGTGCTGAAGAATTGATGCTTTCAGCTGTGGTGGTAGAGAAGACTCTTGAGAGTCTCCTTGGACAGCAAGGAGATCAAACCAGTCAATCCTAAAGGAAATCAACCCTGAATATTAATGGGAAGCACTGTGGCTGAAGCTGAAGCTCCAATCCTTGGGCCACTTGGTGCCAACAACTGATTTATCAGAAAAGATCCTGATGCTGGGAAAGACTGAGGGCAAGAGGAGAAGGGGACAACAGAGGATGAGATGGTTGCATGGCATCACTGACTCAATGGATGTGAGTTTGAGCAAACTCAGGGAGATGGTGAAGGACAGGGAATTCTGGCATGCTGCAGTTCATGAGGTCACAAGAGTCAGACACGACTTAGCAACTGAACAACAACGTAAGTCTGAATGTACTATTAGACATCCAAATAAAGGTATTGATGCAGTCGGATATATAAAACCAGAACTTAGGATACCAATCAGTAGAAGGTATTTGAAAGCCTTGAAATGAGGAAGTAAGTATACTTTACCACCAAGGAGGTAAGTATGAACAGGCAAAGAGGTATAAACCCTAAGTTCAGAGCACTCCAACATTAGGCAGTCGGGGAGATGAAGAGAAAATCAGCAAAGAAAGTGAAAAAAAGCAACTAATACAGAAGGAAACAAGGAAAGTGTGGCTTCATGGAAGCAAGTGAAAATTTCATGTTTAAAAAGGAAAGCATGATACCAAAAAGTGATGTAACGATTGACAACTGACCACTGCATAGCAATACAGACATCTCTGGTGAGCAAGAGGCGAAAGTTTACATGAGTTCAAGAAACAACAAGATGAGAGAAGTACTACACAAGTCCTTTCATGGGATCTTGTTGTAAACGAAGGAGAAAGTAATTGAGCAGTAACCAAAGGGAAAAGTAGAGTTAAGAGAAGTTTTTATTTTCCTGTGGTTATAAGGTGGGAAAATAACGGCAGGTTTGAGTCAGATGAGAAAAATCCAGTAGAATATGGAAAATACGGTTCTTGAAGGAGAGAGAAAAATGCTGAAGAGTGACAAAGAGTTGATGAGACTGAATGCCTAAGTACACAAATTCAATTTTTTCCAAGAGCACAAACAGTGAATCCACAGTAATAGGAGAGAGAGAGAGTTTGTAGATATGAATGCTGGTGGATGAACCCTCCCCCTGTGTTATGTGGTCGTTGACAACGAGAGAGGAAAAATCTTCCCTACCTGATTTCTAATATCTTTGGTTAATCACTGAATTGCTAGAATGAGATTTCAAATATACTGCAAAGTGTGGGAAATAAACTAGCAATGGGGAGTTAAAGGAAAATTACTGGCCAATTACACTTAATAGATTTAAAGCAGCACAAAGATTTCTCGTCTTCTACAAAAGAAAATGAGTTTCAAAATTTGAGAATCAAAATGTTCTGTATCTCAACTGGGGTGGTAAATACATGGGTGTATTTTTGCTGTTACTATTCAGTCGCTAAGTTGTGTCCACTCTTTGGGACCCCATGAACTGCAGCATGCCAGGCCTCTATGTCCCTCAACATCTCCCAGAGTTCACCCAAGTGCATGTCCATTGCATCAGTGATGCCATCCAACCATCTCATCATCTGCCACCCTCTTCTCTTTTTGCCTTCAATCTTTCCAGCACCAGGATCTTTTCCAATGAATCAGCTGTTTGCATCAGGTAGCCAAGGTACTGGAGTTTCAGCTTCAGCATCAGTCCTTCCAATGAGTATTCAGGGTTGATTTTCCTTGACTGGTTTGAGCTCCTTGCTGTCCAAGGGACTTGCAAGAGTCTTATCCAGCACCACAATTTGAAAGCATCAATTCTTTGGCACTCAGCCTTCTTTATGATCCAACTCACATCTGTACATGACTAGTGGAAAGACCATAGCTTTGATTATACAGACCTTTGTGGGAAAAGTGATGTCTTTGCTTTTTAATACACTGTCAAGGTTTGTCATGGGCTTCCCTGGTAGCTCAGCTGGTAAAGAATCCGCCTGCAATGAAGGAGACCCCAATTCAATTCCTGGGTCAAGAAGATCCCCTGAAGAAGGGATAGGCTACCCATTCCAGTATTCTTAAGCTTCCCTGGTGGCTCAGAGAGTAAAGAATTTACCTGTAATTCAGGAGGCCTGGGTTCAATCCCTGAGTTGGGAAGATTCCCTGGAGGAGGGCATGGCAACCCACCCCAGTATTCTTGTCCGGAGAATCTCCATGGACAGAGGAGTCTAGTGGACTACCATCCATGGGGCTGCAGAGAGTCTGACACAACTGAGCGACTAAGCACCCACACACTAGGTTTGTCATATCCTTCCTTCCAAGAAGCAAGCATCTTCTAATTTCACGGCTGCAGTCAAAATTTGCAGTGATTTTGGAGCCCAAGAAGAGAAAATCTGTCACTGCTTCCACTTTTTCCCCTTCTGTTTGCCATGAAGTGATGGGACCAAATGCCATGATCTTAGTTTTTAGAATGCTGAGTTCTAAGCTAGCTTTTTCACTCTCCTCCTTCACCCTCATCAAAACGCTCTTTATTTCCTCTTCACTCTCTGCTGTTAGAGCGGTATCATCTGTATACCTGAGGCTGCTGATATTTCTCCCAGCAATCTTGATTCTAGCTTGTTAACTCACCCAGCCAGGCATTTCACATCATATACTCTACATATAAGTTAAACAAACAGTGACTATATACAGTCTTGTCTTACTCCTTTCCCAATTTTGAGCCAGTCAGTAATTTCATGTAAGGTTCTAACTGTTGCTTCTTGACCCACATATAGGCTTCAGGAGACAGGCAAGATGGTCCGGTATTTTCATCTCTAAGAATTTTCCACAGTTTGTTGTGACCCACATAGTCAAAGGCTTTACTGTAGTCAATGAAACAGAAGTAGATGTTTTTCTGGAATTCCCTTGCTTTCTCTATGATCTAACAAATGTTGACAATTTGATTTCTAGTTCCTCTGCCTTTTCTAAATCCAGCTTGTACATCTGGAAGTTCTTGGTTCACAGACTGATAAAGTCTGAAGGACTTTATCAACTTGAAGGATTCTGAGCATTATCTTGCTAGCATGTGAAATGAGTGCAATTGTATGATAGTTTGAACATTCTTTGGCATTGCCCTTCTTTGGAATTAGGATGAAAACTGACCTTTATCCACTCCTGTGGCCACTGCTGGGTTTTCCAAATCTGCTGACATATTGATTGCAGCACTTTAACACTATCGTCCTTTAGTATTGTAAATAGCTCAGCTGGAATTCCATCATCTCCACTAGTTTTATTGGTAGTAGTTATGCCTCCTAAGGCCCACCTGAATTCATACTCCAGGATGTCTGGCTCTAGATGAGTGACCACACCATCACGGTTATCTGGGTTATCACACAGTTGTCAAAAATCATCAAAGTGTATATTTAAAATCTCTGCATTGAACTGAATGTAAAACATACCTCAAATATTTAAACCATCAAGAATGTTAGGAAACTCTTTGTCTTATATTTATATGCACAATTTTACTCACTTAAAAGAATTAAATGTACTTCTGATATCTCAGGATCATTAAGAAAACCAACCTTTAAGAAATTTCATTAATTTGCAATATATTATAATTTTTAAACATCTTTTTCTATCATTTGTGGTTTTCAACTGTAGAAAAGAGAGTAGAGGAAGAGGTAAAAATATTTCCATCAGTGAGACTCAGGGTCGTAACTGTAATCCATTTCTTTTGATGAAGACAATCCTATACTAGTACTCAGAAAATATTGGTTTTTTTGGCATCCTTTAATCGCCTACAGAAAGAGTTCAATTTCCCTCAACGACATATGCTAAGTAACTAATATGGGACAGGCAAAACACAAAGAGTTGACTGAAAGAAGGGAATAAAATGAAAATAAAGGTCAAGCTAAACTATAAGCCAACAAATACCCCAAGGGAAAAACACAGTGCAATGAAAGGGATTATTCTGGCTTAGAAAACGGACAGGAAAAAATACACACACACACACACAAAAAAAGAAACAGGAGAGACTTTATATGGACTAAGTCCTATTTCAGCTAAATTATAAAATTAATCTTAAGAAACTGGATATAGTTTGACATACAAAATGGAACAAGAGGACGTCCCTGGCAGTCCAGTGGTTAAGATTCTTGTGCTGTTGATGCAGGAGGCATGGATTCGATCCCTGGTCAGAGAAATAAGATATCACGTGCCACGTGGTGCAGCCAAAAGATTAAAACAAACCAAAAAAATAGAACAAGAAAAGACTATGAGAAATCATGAGTGAAGTGCCTTGTAAGCATAAGAATACAGGATGTGTACAAGACAGCTGTCTGTCAATAGTTCACTTTGGCGAGAGTAAAGAGTGTGTAAAGAAGCTGCATGTAGACTATGAACAGACTGCAAAAGATCCTGAACGTTATTCATCATCTAGGTCATAATCTTAAGTGCTAAAGGATTCCAGCTATCTCCAAAAAGAACTAAATCACGCAAATTATTTCGTAGGCCCACAACTAAGGGAAAGATTTGTGGATTCCTAGGCCTGCCTGGCTATGGGTCGACTACAGGTTCTTAATTTTTCTCTATCAGCTTTCCCACTCTATGAACTAACTAAAATTTCAACCGTAAATTCCTCTTTTGGGAAGGTAAACATGAGTAGGCCATCATAAGACTTAAAGGAAGCCTGTAAGAACCACCTGCCCTAGGGCTACCTAACAATTCAAAGTCTTTCACCTTATTTGTACATGAACAAGACAACCAAGCCCTGGAAATGCTCGTGCAAGACCAAGGCGATAAACACAGGCCTATTGCCTATTAGAGCATAGAGCTCAATTCAGTTGTTTGTGTCTCTCCCAACTGCCTTGAGGCTACAGCTGCAGCAGTAAAGTCAGTAGAAGCCTCAGATTTAATCCTAGGAAATGACATTTACTTACAAACTCCACATGCTGTCCAAAGTCTTCTTAATTCTGAACTGACTCAGCATTTCTCTGCAAGCAGTCTAACCCTTTACAAGCGCCTTCTGCTTTCATCACCTAATCTGCATCTTAAATGCTACAGTGTTATTAATTCTGCTTCATTACTACCCTTGCCTGACAAGAGTGAACCCCATGACGATGAGATAATAACATCCCATTTTGTGACAGCAATTTATGAGATGCTCCTTTGACTAATCTTGATCTAATTTTGTTTGTTGATAGATCATACTGTAAAAATGAAAGTGGGAATTTCCCAGCTGGCTATGCTATTACTACTTGATACGAACTACTTGAGAGGGGAAACCTCCCACAAGCTAAATCAGTCCAACAAGCAGAGGTCCACGCCCTTACCAGAAAAACACAAATTATCAGGAGGACAAGTTATTAATATTTATACTGACAGCTGGTGTGCCTTTAGGATCATCTATGATTTGGGGACATTATAGAAAGAAAGGGGTTTTCTTATATCCACTGAGACTTCAATCAAAAATGGACAACAAGTAGATGACTTTCTTGCTACTGTTCTCTTACCTTCTAAATTGTATCAAAATTGAGGCTCACACTAAAAGGACTAAACCTGGCTATTGGGGGAATGTCCTGGCTGATTTTCATGTACAGGCAGCAGCAAGGTCTATAAAGGTCACGGTACATGTGGATCAAGTCCACTCTGTTTATGCAAAAACTGACCACGTGCTGCCGTATTTCTGTCACCCTGATGTCCTTGCAACATGGAAACAATCTGTTCCTAAATAGGAGAAACCACAATGGGCAAATAATGGTTACAAATTGAATGACTAGTTGGGGCTGTGGAAACCCAACCAAGAACCAAAGCTGCTTGGTTCTTCCTGACCCACTGGCAAACCCCATCTTTCGGTTTTTACATCTCTTTACCAACCATGGTACAATTATGGTGACTCAAATTATGAACAAACATGCATGAGGACACTTCTACAAAACTGTGGAAACAGTTTACCACCAGTGTCGGACCTGTCAGGTCCACTCCTGGGAAAACTACTCAACTGCCGCCCTGAATGACTTACCAGTATGTTTATGTTAGTGTATGTATGTTTTTCAGATGACTTGAAGCCTTCCTTAGCCACGAAGCTAATGTCCCACTTGAGTCTACCTCCCACAACCTCCAGTGATCAAGGAACTCACTTCACTAGGCAAATTATACAACCCTGAACAAAAAAACACTGCAAAACTCACTGAAACTACTGGCCTCCTTTGGCCTAAGGTACTGCTTCTTGGTCAGGGTCTGCTTCTGTACTCCTTTTAGGCAACAAACTACTCCATATAAACTATTGGTATACAACTTTTTGATCCCTTTATCGCATGCAAATATGATTACCTATTATAATATCTTATGCTAAAGCCTATTATCAACAGGTTAAAAAAGCTTTCCCAGATCCCAATTTAAAGGACCCTGTAGGTCATAGTCTGGAGCCTGATGACGGGGTATTTTGGAAATAGCATCAGAGGAAAACAACCTCTGAGCCCCACTACAAGGGACCTTACCAAGTGCTTCTGAGCACTGACACTACAGTGAAACTAGAAAGCATTAAAACTTGGGTACACGTTTCATGGCTGAAGGCTCCACCTGACATCAGGTCCTGTACAAGCACTGGAGATCTACAAATCAAACTGACCAGTTAGAGAAGTTGCCAACATCAAGGTAGACTACTTCCATCCAAGCTGCTGGGTCAAGACTTCATACTTTACTAAACATGAAACCCTTTCTTCCTCTCTTTCTTTCCTTTACTCTGGTACTGGCCTGGAAAGATAAAGCCATCATCCATATCTCCCAAGCCACTGCTAAGAGAGGTAACCTTTCAGACTGCTGAATTTCATATCAAAAAATTCCAATTTGTCCATGATGCTAGAGACCCCCCTCGTCCTCCCAATTTTCTGTCTATTCCCAATGTCAACATAAACTACAAACAAGGAAAGAAGGATGGAAAGAAGGAAGGAGGGAAGAAGAGAGGGAACGAACAAACTACAATCAAACCCCCTGGAAGTTAGAGTCCAAATTTTATAGCCAGAACATCCACGGCCTTGTTCTAACCTTTCTCCAATTAAAACTGTACTTTCTCAATTAGACATAAATACCTATACAAATCACGGCACATTTGCACCTGCATGTTCTTAGGATCATTTAAACTGGACCTACTCTCAATCACAGAAAAAATCTTACCAGCAGCACCCACCTTTGCAAGGAATTTAGAACTTTTTTTTTTAAATTTCAGGCTAGGAGATTTACGTCTCAAATTCACTGGAAACCTAACTGACCCATGGCTTGCAACAGACAAATGAATCCATTAACAGTACCACTTACACAGGAGTAGTCTGTGCCTTGATAGGATTTATCTTTGTGGTGGTTATCATTCTCCTTAGACTTATGAATGCCTAGATGGCTGGCACATAACTTAGCAATGCCCCTTAGGTGATCTAACTGCAGCCCTAACCGTCCACAGTCAAAGTGAAATACCTCATTGGTCAACTCCCCTGAATTTACATCAAGTTAGAAGGAATCTAACAGGAGGCATTCATGATCCAGGATTTGCTTCCTTTGGCAGGTCCCTACTTCCTTCCTTGGTTAGAAAGTGAAAGTGAAGTCGCTCAGTCGTGTCCAACTCTTTGCGACCCCATGGACTGTAGTCTACCAGGTTCCTCCGTCCATGGGATTTTCCAGGCAATAGTACTGGACTGGGTTGCCATTTCCTTCCCCAGGGGACCTTCCCAACCCAGGGATCGAACACGGGTCTCCCTCATTTGACCCTTTACCATCTGAGCCACCTTGGTTAGAAGTGAATACAAATCTGACGCTCTGATCAGGAACCTCTCCTTTACTCTTGAAGATACTACAGAATCTGCTGCAAAAGCAGAATGCAGGTGTCCAACAATAATCCTTAACTCTCTGGCCAAAGTTGTTCGTGGTAATGGGATAGCCCTTGGTTATCTTTTAGCTGAGCAAGAAGGTGTCTGTGCTGTGGCTAACACCACCTGCTGAACCTGGGTTAACACTCCTGGGGGAGCTGAAACTCAACAATATAAGATCACTGAACAAGCCACTTGGCTTAACAAAGTGACTCTTTCAACCAAGTCTGTCTTTGACTTATTTGAATCTGAGTGGTTTGGGTCTTGCGGACCATGGCTTCAAAATGAACTCCAGATATTAAGAATTATCCTTATAATAACCATAGTGTCTTCCTGGTATGCTGCATTCTCTCAAAAGCTTTAAGTGAATGTTCATAGCTACTAACCACTAAACAAGGAATGTATCAGAAAAGGAATGAAGAGAATGACCAACTTAAAAAATGTGAACCTGAAGTCATGACCCGTCAACACCACACAGAGGGTCAGCAAAAACAGCTAGAATTTCAGAGCAGTAGCTGGCAGGGTCACTAACACCTTAAATTTTGATTACACCTCTCAGGCCGAAGGTCTGATCAAAAAGGGAGAACTGTTAAAAACAAAGACAACAGGCCCATAATGGAGTCACTTACGCTAAGCCCCACATCACTAAACCAAGACAATATTTAACTTAATTACAGTTTCACCCTCTCCCAGGAATGGAATCTTAATTCAGTCAGGAATCACCTAGTCAGCACTACCGAGGTAAGCTGTCTGATGGACACCTACTGTCCCCTTTTAAAGGAAAGCGACCTTGACACAACCAATCCGCATTTTTGTTCTGCTCCTTTC
This sequence comes from Bos taurus, assembly GCF_002263795.3. Classification (NCBI taxonomy): domain Eukaryota; kingdom Metazoa; phylum Chordata; class Mammalia; order Artiodactyla; family Bovidae; genus Bos; species Bos taurus. Next base: position 46,360,481 of record NC_037333.1, on the reverse strand, counting down.
TGCCTAGCAGGCTGAAAACTGGATAAGTCCATAGGAGAATTTAGACTGAATTCTTCACATATAAAAATGAGGGAAAGCCAAGAAAACTACTAAAAAAAATAACTAAAAAGCAATGAAAGGGTCAGCAAGTACTAAGTTAATACAGAAAATATTGTTACACTACATTATTTCTAAAGAATAGAGAGAGAGAGAGAAATCACTCAATTCTAAGAAAAAGTAATAGAAAACCACCCAAGTCTCTGCCATGTTACTAGAAAACAAATTATACCATGTAAAAGGACTTAAGATGATAAACTAAACTGAAATAGATCCAATCAAGCTTTGCTAACAGAACAAACCTTGGCACAAACTTAGATCAACTTAACAACAACTTAGTAAAGGAGCAAAACAAAGATAAAGATAAGCAGCACAACGGGAACCTGTGATAGGACACACAGTGAGGTGACTACGCTGCCCCACTTGCCAGGGGCACCCCTCGCTCACAACTGCCGTCCTCGTGTAGTTACTCATATGACCTCCTTTCATTCTGAAAAGGATTCTAGTGTGGATGATGAATCATATGGTCATATAAACAGCAGACAGAGTTAATGTTCCAGCAAAGGTACAATTTTATCTAATTCATTGGTGAAATGGGAATAAATAGGTTCTGTACCCACTGGGACTCAAGAGATCTTTTACAATAATGTGAAGGGTGCTAAACTCTCAAAAAAAAAAAAAATTTACATAAATGCAGTGCCATGCTGTGATCCAGCGAGTGCCCAGGAAAGGAGGGGGACGAGAGAGCAGGACTGGCAGTACAGTCGGGCTGGAACTGAAGGAGCACAGATGCAGGTCCTGATGCACACTCCCACGCTGCTGCCCCCTTCCAGTCTGTAACAGTACTCAACACGAAACCCTCTGCAAGGCACTTTAACAATTAATCAACAGGAATGAGAAGTCAATTAAATTAAAATACATAATTATCATTTGGTATGATAGGATACTAAAGCAGATATTATTTGGAGGAAAAGGCTAAAATATTCACCAGTTGAAGCAGGGGTTGTGGGAACTCCAAGAAAGAGACAAAAATTTCAAAAGTTTCAACACCATAAAATAATTCCGAAGTTTTGTGTTCTTTATATACAGATCTCATGCCACAAATTATTAATTCCCAGTTGCATTTATTTGCCGTAAGAGCATTTATTTGCTGTTTGAAACCCACCTTTCCACAGAAATTGTTGTTTTATTTAAGGTCCTACAACAAAAGCCTAATATTCAATCTATATATAACTGAACTACATAGGACCAATGGTATTCTCAAATGACCTGTGACTAAGGAATCATCAAGAGGGAACCTACTATAATAAATCAGGGATGGAAGGCGTAGAGGTGAGACAGTCTGGATGATTATAAAAGAGAAGTCTTCTGGTTTCTATGGCACTTGCTTTGAAAGAGAAGGAGGTTTGTGAACTGAAACATTCTAGGGGAGTTAGTCGGAGAAGGCAATGGCACCCCACTCCAGTACTCTTGCCTGGAAAATCCCATGGACGGAGGAGCCTGGTGAGCTGCAGTCCATGGGGTCGCTAACAGTCTGACACGACTAAGCGACTTCACTTTCACTTTTCACTTTCATGCATTGGAGAAGGAAATGGCAACCCACTCCAGTGTTCATGCCTGGAGAATCCCAGGGACAGGGGAGCCTGGTGGGCTGCCATCTATGGGCTCGCACAGAGTTGGACAAGACTGAAGCGACTTAGCAGCAGCAGCAGGAGAGTTAGTTCTTACCAACTATCATAAAAAGATAACAACAGCAGCTGGTAAATGAATTGCAAAAGTAAGAGACAGAAGAGGAAGTCTAGTAAATAGGTAATATTAATATAATGGTCAAGAAAAGATATAAGAGCCCAGGTACTCAAGTAAACACATGCTGCAGCAGGATAGAAAATTTAGAACCTAAGAAACATTCTAATTATATTTATATAACTATAAAATGAGACGTTTTCTTAAGATCTGCCCAAATAATTTATACAATGATTCATAACTATTCTAGTCTATAGAATCACCTTACCTTAACAAAAGCAAAGAATCTCCCCCAAAAAACACACACAGCCCTGTTTCATAGTAACCGCAGGTCTGTAACTTCTTTAAGGTGGAATGTGGCCAAAGTGAAATCACAAAGTTCAGGGACCAAGACTATCACAGCAGCCAAATATAATGCCTGATATTATAAAAACTGCTAAAAAAGCATAGTGCAAAAACTATCAAGATTTACTAAGTACAGAGTAGGCATCAGAATCATGGAAGAACATGTTAAAACAGATTTCTGGGCTCTATCCCCAAGTTTCTGATCCAGTAGGGCTGGGATGGGGCCTGTAATTTTGCATTTCTAACAAGCTCCTGCTTATCCTGGGACACCCTTCTATTTATTCCTTACAGCAACCTTTCAAAAGATAAAAAATGTTTTCAATCCACTTCTCTCCCTTGAGGCCTGCAGATTTGGCTGCAGTGATCCCTTTGTCCTAAGGGTTCACTGCCTTTATTTTCTCACTCTGTAGGCTAAATGCAAAGTAGAAGAGTGCCCCAACCTCATTTCTGCCTTGTTTCCAAAACATGTCTATAGCCTCCAAATTATTTTGAATAGCAAGCTATAGTTGGGGCTTTCCAGGTGGCACTAGTGATAAAGAACCCGCCTGCCAATGCAGGGGATGTAAGAGACATGGGTTTGATCCCTGAGTTGGAAAGATCCCCTGGAGAATCCCACAGATGGGGTGTCCGGCAAGCTACAGTCCACTGGGTCGCAAAGAATCGGACACAACTGAAGCAACTCAGCACAGCACACAAGCTATAGGAACATGAGAACAGAGAAGAGATGAGGCAAAGTAACAAACATATTTGGTACTTAACAGATTTTGATGTGTCACAAGGTATGAAAAATCATGCATAAATTGATACAGCCACTATGGAGAATAGTATAGAGATTTCTTAAAAAAATTAGGAATGAAACTACCATATGATCCAGCAATCCCACTACTGTGCATATACCCTAAGGAAACCATAACTCAAAAAGACACACGCACCCCAATGTTCACTGCAGCACTATCTGCAATAGCTAGGACATGGAAGAAACCTAGATATTGCCAGATGAATGGATAAAGAAGTTGTGGTTCAGTTCAGTTCAGTCACTCACTCGTGTCCGACTCTTTGCAACCCCATGAACCGCAGCATGCCAGGCCTCCCTGCCCATCACCAACTCCTGGAGCCGACCCAAACTCACGTCCATTGAGTCGGTGATGACATCCAACCAACTCATCCTCTGTCATCCCCTTCTCCTTCTGCCCTCAATCTTTCCCAGTATCAGGGTCTTTTCAAATGAGTCAATACTCTTCGCCAAAGTATTGGAGTTTCAGCTTCAACATCAGTCCTTCCATTGAATACCCAGGAGTGATCTCCTTTAGGATGGACTGGTTGGATCTCCTTGCAGTCCAAGGGACTCTCCAGAGTCTTCTCCAACACCACAGTTCAAAAGCATCAATTCTTCGGTGCTCAGCTTTCTATATAGTCCAACTCTCACATCCATACATGACTACTGGAAAAACCATAGCCTTGACTAGATGGACCTTTGTTGGCAAAGTAATGTCTCTGCTTTTTAATATGCTGTCTAGATTGGTCATAACTTTCCTTCCAAGGAGTAAGGGCCTTTAATTTCATGGCTGCAGTCACCATTTGCAGTGATTTTGGAGCCCAGAAAAATAGTCAGCCACTGCTTCCCCATCTATTTGCCATGAAGTGATGGGACCAGATGCCATGATCTTAGTTTTCTGAATGTTGAGCTTTAAGCCAACTTTTTCACTCTCCTCTTTCACTTTCATCAAGAGGCTCTTTAGTTCTTCTTCACTTTCTGCCGTAAGGGTGGTGTCATCTGCATGAGGTTCTTGATATTTCTCCCAGCAATCTTGATTCCAGCTTGTGCTTCTTCCAGCCCAGCATTTCTCATGATGTACTCTGCATAGAAGTTAAATAAGCAGGGTGACAATATACAGCCTTGACATACTCCTTTTCCTATTCGGAACCAGTCTGTTGTTCCATGTCCAGTTCTAACTGTTGCTCCCTGACCTCCATACAGATTTCTCAAGAGGCAGGTCAGGTGGTCTGGTATTCCCATCTTTTGAAGAATTTTCCACAGTTTATTGTGATCCACACAGTCAAAAGCTTTGGCATAGTCAATAAAGCACAAATACATGTTTCTCTGAAACTCTCTTGCTTTTTCGATGATCCAGCAGATGTTGGCAATTTGATCTCTGGTTCCTCTGCCTTTTTTTAAAACCAGCTTCAACATCTTACATATACACAATGAAATAGTACTCAACTATAAAAAGGAATGCTTTGAGTAGGTTCTAATGAAGTGGATGAACCTAGAGCCTATCATTCAAAGAGAAGTCAGTCAGAAAGAGAAAGACAAATATCCTGTATTAATGTATATATATATGGAATATAGAAAGATGATACTGATGAACCTACCTATAGTGCAGCAACAGAGATGCAGACATAAAGAACAGACTTTTGGACACAGTGAAGCAGAGAGATGGTGGGATGATTTGAGAGAGTAGCACTGAAACATGTATATCACCATATGTAAAGCAGATAGTGGGAATTTGCTGTATGACTTGGAACCCAAAGCCCATGGTCTGTGACCAGCTAGAGGGGTGGGATGGGGAGGGAGGTGGAAGGAAGGTTTAAGAGGGAGGAGACATATGTAAACCTATGGCTGATTCATGTTGGTGTACAGCAGAAATCATCACAATATTGTAATTATCTTCCAATTTAAAATAAAATTTAAAAACAATACTGTGCATAAAAACCCAAACAGTACTGTGCAAAAAAACCCAAACAGATGACTTCTTCCTGATAAGAGAAGGGTATTTCTTGCACAGACTCCTCTTCAAAGGTGTTCAAAATCATTACTTCTTTTGTGATCTCTACAGATCAATAATTAGACACATGCCAAGTAAAAATTCAATTTAAAAATTAAAAGAATTTGCATCTAAAATGAAAAATCATAAATTTACAAAAAGCATACTGTTCAAAGAAAATAAAGTATAGATTTTAGTCACTGATTCACTCATCAAAATGGTATCTAAATTTTCTGTCTCAGTCATCTCCTGCCTTTTTCTAAATTAGTATAAAGAGTGTGACCTCTCCTTCATTCTTACAATGAAGTGAAGTGAAAGTCGCTCAGTCGTGTCCGACTCTTTGCAACCCCATGGACTATACAGTCCATGGAATTCTCCAGGCCAGAATACTGGAGTGGGTAGCCTATCCCTTCTCCAGGGGACCTTCCCAACCCAGGGATCAAACCCAGATCTCCCACATTGCAGGCAGAGTCTTTACCAGCTGAGCCACAAGGGAAGCCCAGTCACAATATAATTTCTGAAGGGTATCATAGTATCAGAGCTAATTTCAATCATAAGAAATAGGGCAGTCACCATAAGAATATCAGTAACTTATATGCTATATAATAAGGAGACCTGTATACAATGAACAGTGGGAAATTAGAGAAGAATATTAGCATTATTAGTGTTCAGGAACTTGCTTTTGTGAAACATTCTCACAGTTGCTGGTACTTACAATTGTGAAGTGAAGCCTATGTGACAGATAACAGACAATGCTTTACGATTCATTACTGCAGTGGTCTCCAAATTTGGTTGCCCAGACGCCAAAGGGATGTAAAATCTAATCCACTTTAAAGGGAGAAAATATTAGAGCTTCCACTTGTATTTAACCTTATATCATTTTTAACTTATATTTTTGTAAACCTTTTAAAAACAATAACACTGATATTGTAGCATGTATGTATATGTTTCTCAGTCACTAAGTCATGTCCAACTGTTGTGATCTCATGGACTATATACAGGCCACCAGACTCCTCTGTCTATGGAATTTTATTGGCAAGAATACTAGAGTGTGTTGTCATTTCCTTCTCCAGGGGATCTTCCTGACCCAGGGATCGATTCTGCATCCCCTGCACTGGCACACGAATTCTTTACCACTGAGTCACCAGGAAAGCCCATGTATGTATATATTGTATAGTAAAAATATTTTTATACACACACTATTTATATACAGCTATTTATTTATAAATTGTATCAGGGAGGGCTTGATGATAGAGATTAATGATATACATTTACACAGAAAGGCAACACAGCCTAGAAATCAAGAATATGGGTTCAGTCTGCTTTATCACTTTTAAGCCAGTGGCCCGGGGCATTTCCCCAATCTCCCTAAATGGACTTCCTTGTCTGCAAATAGATAATTATTGTATATTCTTAGCTCCTAGGGTTGCTATGAGGAGTCCATACCAGAGTGTGTGCAAAGTGCTTACAATTGTGGAAGAAAAAGTAAATGCTAAATAAATGTTTTCTATTATTTTAGTATATAAATCCACAAATAGAAGCTTGAGAAGTCCTACAGTAACAAAAGCAAATTAGCTATTTCCCAGTTTTTCCATAGAAAAACTTTTTTCTATGGAATAACTATTAATGTTCTCTGCTACTCCAGTTGTATGCTTATTGCTACTATTTTCCAGAAAGAACTAAAGCTTGTTTTTACAGCATCAAGTCTTTAAATAACTGAACTATGAAACTATGAAAAATCTCAACATACAGGAAAATACCTCAATAATTATAATTTAACAGCAAGAACTCTTTTGCACCTACTCTCTTCAGTTTACTTTGTCCCACCCGTCCTTTTGGGTGAATGCCAAGTGATCCTTCAGTCAAATTATGTTGTACTTGTACATTTGTCCATGTAAAGCGCTACTCAATAGATCATTTTAATCAAATTTAACATGCTCTAAAATGTTAGATGTATCCTATTATAAAGATGGGCTTCCCTTGGTGGTTCAGACGGTGAAGAATATGCCTGCAATACAGGCCACCAGGGTTCAATCCCTGGGTCAGAAAGATCCTCTGGAGAAGGGAATGGCAACCCACTACAGTATTCTTGCCTGGAGAATCCCATGGACAGAGGAGCCTGTCGAGTTACAGTCCATGGGGCTGCAGACAGTCAGACACAACTGTGAGCTTAGCACACGCATTACAAAGATAAACATGAAAAGTCTTACTGTGGGTCGCTTATAAAACGAAGCCTTTTGAAGGAAGTTATATAATTTTATTGTTTTTATAATCCTGTGGCTTGAGAAGTTCCTGTCAAATATCTCTAGTTAGCAGAAAATAAAAACAAACCATGGTAAGCAGCCTCTAACGTGGCTCATAATAGTCCCCACATCCCCTTATTCCTGCTCCAATGTAACCGCCTCCCCTGAGAATCAGCTAGACCTAAGGACTCATTTTAGACAAACAGAACAAAGCAAAAAAGGGATGAAACGTCACTTTCAAGATGTGGTTACAAAAAGACTTTGATTTCCATGTTGTCTGCTCTTCCCGCTTCCTCTCTCTCCCCACGCTACAATCTCCCTGCCCCTTTAGCTCCCTCTCACTCAATGAGTGAAACGCACTGCCCCATGGAGACAGCCATGTGACAGAGAACCAACATCTCCAACCAATGACCAGTGAGGACCTGGGGGGCCAAGAGCCACATAAGTCAGCCTTGAAGTGGATCCTCCCCAAATTAGCCTTGAGATGACTGCAATATCACCTGACATCTTTTTGTTTTATTTCTGTTTTATTCCTGCCACACCACTCAGCGTGCAGGATCTTAGTTCCCTGACCAGGGATCAAACTTGTGACCCCAGGATTGGGAGCATGAAGTCTTAACCACTGGACCTCCAGGAAGTACACTAGCTGACATCTTAACTGCAGCTTGTAAAAGGCTCAGAACCAGGAAACCCAGCTAAACTGCACCTGGATTTCTGATGCACGGAAACTGTGAGATGGTAAAACCATGAGTGACTTAGTAAACCATTAAGTTGGGGAGAATTTATTATATAATAGATAATAATACTTAAGTTGAAATTTTAACTTAGAAAACTTAAGAAGAATGCATGCAGTTAGTTATTCCTTCAGAAGACCTTCCCTGGTGGCTCAGTGGTAAAGAATTCGCCTGCCAGTGAAGGAGATGTGGGTTCGATCCCTGGGTCAGGAAGACCCCCTAGAGAAGGAAATGGCAACCACTCCAGTATTCCTGTCAGGGAAATCCCATGGACAGAGGCTCTGGCGGGCTATAGTCCATGGGGTCGCAAGTGTCAGAAATAACTTAGCAACTAAACAACACCAACAACAACATTCCTTTACAAACAGTACTCCATGAAATTCAAAACTCAGTGATCCTTTTTTAAAATGTATTATCTACTATTTTTTTCTGACCCTACTTTTGCCTATTTTCTTAGGTGACTCTCCTTGTTTCAGACAGATATATCTGTGTGGTTAAAACTAAGTCTTCTGAAAGGGGTACAGATAAATGATGACAAAGGTGTTTTTCAGGTAGAATAGCTAAGAAAAACTGAAATACAAGGTACAATCAGATTTTTCAAAGAAATTATTATGTATATATAAATTTATATATAAATTATTTATATTTATATACATATAAAACAAACTGATTAAGAACAAAAACTGAAACTATTCAAAATCACATGAATGAAAAGAAGAATAGATAAAAAGGAAGAGAAAGTAAAAAAGGTAAAACTTTTTAAAATATAAAAGAAAAAGCAGGAAAAGTAAAAACAGAAAACAAAGTTCATATACACTAGAAATTTAATAAAATTTCCAGCCACTTAGTAGGCAATAATAATGTCAATTCTCACTGCCTGCTACTGCTGGGTTCAGGGCCACAAAATCATTCAATAATTTCATTTAAATTACCTGTTAATCAAGTACCTTCACTGTCCAAAATATCTTCAGTATTAACAGAACATGTAAACTTAACTGTAATCAACACGTCAGTCTAAGCAGGTCACAAATTCGGCATATACTGACACTTAGTCTCCTTGATCTTGAGTCAAAAGACAGTGACCTAGAGAGCAAAAGCCATACATCCTGTTCCTAATCTAAAACATCCCCAGTCCTCCAATTTCAGTTTTAGAACAGCTCTGGAAATTTTCCAGATATTTATTCTCTTGTCCAAGCACTGCATACAGTATACACTTTAAGTGCTACCTTCTTAATGAGTTCTGCCATGACATCCTATTTAAAGCTACAGCTGTGGCTATCCATTATCTACCTGTCTGATCCCCCTTTCCCTGCTTAGTTTGTTTAGTCTGCCTTCCCACAAGGCCCATTAGAATGTTAGCAAGTGCTTGAAGATTTATATAATTTTGTCTGTTTTGTTCCTGATGTATTCCAAGGTCTACTTGAGTATCTGGCATACAGCAGATACCCAATACTAGCTCAATATCAAATGAATGAATCAACTAGAAAAGAAAATGCTTTCTCATATGACCAAAAACAAAGGGCATGTGAGAAAAAAATTAAGCTTCCAATCAGCATTTTCAAATGCTAAATATTATCCTAAACTTTTTTTTTTTAAAAAAAGGCAATATTGCTAGTTTTTTAAGGAACCTGCATACTGTTCTCCATAGTGGCTGCACCAATTTATATTCCCACTAACAGTGTAGGAGAGTTTCTTTTTCTCCTCACCTCCAGCATTTATTGTAGATTTTTTAATAACTGGCACTATGATCAGTGTGAAGTGATACCTCATTGTAGTTTTGATATGCATTTCTCTAAAAATTAAAGAATTACCTTCTCCAGGAATAATTAGTGATGTTGAGCATTTTTTCATGTGTTTGCTGGTCATCTGTATGTCTTCTTTGATGAAATGTCTGTTTAGGTCTTCTGCCCATTTTTGATTAGGTTTTTTTTTTATACTAAGCTGCATAGAGCTACCATATGACCCTGCAATCACACTCGTAGACATATATCTGGAGAAAACCATAATTTGAAAGGATACATGCACCCCGATGTTCACTGCAGCACTATTTACAATAGCCAGCATATGGAAGCAACTTAAATGCCCATCAACAGAGAAATGGATAAAGAAGATGTGGTACATAACAATGGAATATTACTTAGCCATAAAAAGGGATGAAAATATTGCCATTTGCAGAGACATGGATGGACCTAGAGATTGTCATACAGAGTGAAGTCAGAAAAACAAATACTGTATAATATTGCTTATATGTGGAATATAGAAAAACGGTACAGATGAAAAAAAGCAGAAATAGAGTCACAGATGTAGAGAACAAACTTACAGTTATCCAGAAGGGAAGGGGGAGATGGGACAAACTGGGAGATAGGGACTGACATATATACACTACTATGTATAAAATAGGCTTCCCAGGTAGCGCAGAGGGTAAAGAATTTGCCCACAGTGCAGGAGACCGAGGTTGAATCCCTGCGTTGGGAAGATCCCCTGGAGAAGGGAAAGGCAACCCACTCCAGTATTCTTGCCTAGAGAATTCCATGGACAGAGGAGCCTGGCAGGCTATAGTCCATGGGTTGCAGAGTCAGACACGACTGAGCAACTAACACACACGTAAAATAATAACTGATGAAGACCTACTGTATAGCACAAAGAACTCTATTCAATTATCTGTGGTGACCTAAATGGGAAGGAAATCAAAAAAAGGGTGGCTATATGTACACACATAACTGATTCACTCTGCTGTACAGCAGAACTAACACAACATTGTAAAGACTATACTGTGATAAAAAGTTTTTAATTCAAAATACTTTTAAAAGCAATACTTTGATTCAAAAAATCACAAGAAATTAAGTATTTTAACATTTCTGAGTAAGGTTCCCTAAGAAACTCAGGAAGTTTCCTAATGATGCCCACTGGAGACGTATAATAGTATTAATATTCACTTTAAAAAACAGACACTGAAGAAATACAAATCAAGACACAGCTGTAATGAACTGAAGACAGCAAACTGGTCCAAAAACTCAGAATTAAAAACCTATTCCTTAACACTTGCAATACATTATAGTCTCTAAGATCAGTCCTGTCCAATAGAAATAAATTGTGAGTTAAAATTTCCTAGGAGTCACATTAAAAAGTAAAAAGAAACAAGTAAAACAAATTTTGTATTTCATGTAACTCAGTGTGTATGTCCATAATATAACCATTTCCAACAGGTAATCAAGATTTCAAAGTTTAAATGTTTTATATTTATATAAATCTTCCAAATCTGAAGTACATTTTACACATATAACACAGAAACAAGTAAAACAAATTTTGTATTTCATGTAACTCAGTGTGTATGTCCATAACCATTTCCAACAGGTAATCAAGATTTCAAAGTTTAAATGTTTTATATTTATATAAATCTTCCAAATCTGAAGTACATTTTACACATATAACACACTTCAACTTTAAGTGCTCAATACACAAACATACTAGTAGCTACCATACTGTACAATGGATTTCTAGATTCTTTTGGGTACTATAAAAACACAGAAGCATGCTATATTTGCTTTTAAATATTAATATTAAAAGAAATACAAAGAGAAAGATATCATCTTCCGTTTTTAAACATTAAAGGTTAACTATCACACTAATAGAATTCTAGGATCTTTAAACATAAGCTTTGTTTTATAGTTTTTATTTTCATTACAAAATATTTGGAATTCTATTAAAATTTAAAAGACTGAATAAAAATTCCACTGAAGTATAAATTATACAGCCATGCATGCTTACTTTGTTTGGCACAGTGATAATGGTAACACCTCACACACTAGAGCACTTAATATCTTATGATGAGGTAAAAAGATTAAAATAACTTGTAATTCTAGAAACTATTATGCAATCAAATACATTCAAACAGGCTGTCAATTATCTGCATAAGCTTACTTAATACCTGCCTATATATAACACACTACTGGAAGAGATCTTTCCCATTGAATGCACTTTTAATAATTAAATGAGTTTTTGCTGTTTTTTCATATTTAAATATTTTTATAATTGTGACAGAATAAAAAATATATTTGTTCTTCATCCCTGGTTCCTGGCATAGAGCTCTTAAAACTCTCGGAATTTCCTCAGTGACAGTGTTCTTTTCTCCTTTGATCACACCTGAGTTCACACTAATGAGATGAGTAAGGGTGGGGCCTCCAGGCAGCCTCAAGATGGAGCTGGTCACCAAAAGGACCACGTGATTAGAGAATTGGAAACTTTAGTACCTCTCACCTGACCTCTGGGAAAACTGAGCTCTGTAAAAACTCCTCAACTTAGAGATTCAGAGAGCCAGTGAACACATCACGGTGTGGGAGGTGCTGGGAGGGTGGCATGCCCAGAGAGGGCATGAAAGCTTCAGGCCCCTTCTATCAAACCCTGTCCTGTACATCTCTTCCATTTGGCTGTTCCAGAGAGCCACTGAAGCAAATTTTCTTTTTTTATTGAAGTACAGATGATAAACAATATTATCTAACTTACAGGTGTACAATAGTGGCTAACAATTTTTAAAGGCCCTGGTCTACTTATAGTTACTACAAAATATTGGCTATATTCCCTGTGTTGTACAATATATCCTTGTAGCTTAACAGTTTTTACCTCTTAGTACCCTATGCCCACTATCTTGCCCCTCCCAGCACTTCCCTCTCCCCACTGGTAATCACAGTTTGCTCTCAATATTGTGACTCTGCTTCCTTTTTGTATTATTCACTAATTTGTTGTATGTTTAGATTTCACACGTCAGCAGTATCATACAGTATTTGTCTTTCTCTGTCTGACTTATTTCACTTAGCAGCATAATACCCTCAAAGTGCATCCATGTTGCTGCAAATGGCAAAATTTTACTCTTTTTATGGCTAAGTCATATTCTACTGTATACCACATCGTCTTTATCCATTCATCTATTGGTGGATGCTTAGGTTGCTTCCATATCTTGGCAACTTTAAATAATGCTGCTATGAACCTGTGGTGCGTGTATGGTTTGAATTCATGGTTTCGTTTTATTCAGATACATACCCAGCAAATTTTCAAATCTGAGGAAAGAGCCATGGGAATCTCAGATTCAAGGCCCGTCAGTTAAAGTTCATAAACATAACCAGAGATTTGTGGCTGGCATCTGAAGCAAGGGCGGTATAATGGGACTGAGTCCTTTAACTCATGGATTTGATACCATCTCCAGGTAGAGAGTGTCAGAATTGAACTCCTGGAAATGCAGTTGGGTGCTAGAAAACTGAAAAACTGCTTGGTGTCAGAAAACACCCCAGAGTAATAATATTTATAATGTGATATATCAATTAATAACAAGACTAATTTTGTTATGTAGATTTTAATATAAAAAAATCTAACCTTTTTTAAGCTAAAAATGAACCAATCTTAATTTATAAGTTCTGAAAGGTAGCTATCTAAAACTATTCTAGTTTTTTTTTTGAATCATTTCATATTTTTATTTTTTTTTCTTTTTTTAAATTTTATTTTTAAACTTTACAATATTGTATTGGTTTTGCCAAATATCGAAATGAATCCACCACAGGTATACATGTGTTTCTAGTTTCAAAAAGTGAAAGTGCACACTAATCTTTTTTTAAACATTTTATAATACCAAAACTTTCCAAATTAACCACATATGCTCTTCCAGTCCCACCTCTAACTCTCCCTGAAATAATCCCTCTGAATTAATATATTTCTTAACCTAAAACACTGTTAAACAATTATTAGTTCCTCAGTAATACTAAAAATCAGAGGAAAACAGCATCATTAGTATAATAGCTTAAAATTATAACCTTTCAACACAGTACAGGGTTTAGTGTTACAAGTTATTTCCAATTTAATTGATGGACTGAATTATGAAACTGAACAGGGCACTCATCTACAACACTAGACACTCTGAGCTGACACGGAGTCTGATCAAACTAATACTGTAAATGATTAAGAAAATGTACAACAATATTTTTAGGAAATCTATTCAGTCTAGAGAATATAATTTCCTTTACAAAGAGTATCAAATATATGAACATAAAATGCTATTTATTCCATAATTCATGTGCAAGTAATAAGTTATGGAGTAAATAAAACTTATGTTAGAATACTGATCTTCAAGATCCTAAGTAAATATACTGGCAACTAAATAAACCATTTAGACAATCTTGAGAGGATTAGAATGAACAATTTATCACTAATAATCTAGAGCATTACTTTTCAATGCTTTACTAAAAAACTAAAAGTAGTTTTATAGCTTAATTTTGTTGTGTATATTGTGTGTCTTTGTAGTGGAAGAGAGAAAAAATGGTGATGCTGAGAGAATGAATTACTCAGTATAATAAAGTGACCCTTAATAAATGACAACTACTTTGTTACATTCTAGTAAGTAAAACTAACAATCCATCAACTTCATTTCATTTACTCTACTAAATACTTTTTAAGTTGAGAACAATGTAAAATAGGAATACCCTGTCATCTGTAGTTCTAAAAGTGAACAAATAAATTTGACTGTTTTGAACTGAAGCCATGATTTTGGTATTACTGGAACTGAACTCAATTCAAAATGATTTAAACCGAATGAGAAGAGATTATTATCTCAGTAAGCAGAAATCAGTTGATGCAGAGATAGTCAAAAAAAAAAGACTAAAGAGTTAATATCTGATCTAATAAGTACTAAGAAATCACTGTTAAACTTCTAAGCTAGAGAAAAACATTCTCAAAGTGATATGCATGATGAATTAGAGCAGAAAAATGTAAAAGTGATAATCTACCCATAAAATAATAAATACCTAGATTAAAATGGAACAATAACTAGAACAGATAAGTGGAAGGGGGGGAGGAATTAATTCTAAAAACACAAAATTTCATTTATAGCAGGGGTTAACACACTACAGCCTGATACTTGTTTTTGTGCAAACAAAGTTTTATTGAAACACAGCCATGACCATTACTCCACATACTGTCTGTGGCTGCTTGGCACTACAATGGGAGTGATGAGTAGATACAACAGAGATTATATGGCCCACAAACATCTAAAATATTGATTAGCTAACCTATGTTAGTTTCCTAGGGCTGCTGTAATAAAGTACCATAAACTAAATGGCTTAAAATAACAGAAATTTATTCTTTCTCAGGTCTGGAGGCTATAAATCTGAAATCAAGTGTTAGGAGGGCCATGCTCTCTGAAAGGCTCTAGGGGACAATCTGTTTGATGCCTTTGTCTTGGTTTCTGGGATCATCAGCAATCCTTGTCATTCCTTGACTTCTAACTTCGTAACTCCAATCTCTGCCTCCACTGTCACATGATAATCTTCCCCCACACCTGCCTTTCCACATGGTTTTCTCCTCTCTTACAAAGACACCAGTCATACTGGACTAAGGACCCATGCTACTCCATATGCTCCTCTTAAATAACTACATCTGAAACAAACTCATTTCCAGATAAGGTCACACTATGAGGTTCTGGGGGTTAGGACTCCAAAATATTTAGGGAGTGGGATACATTTCAACCCTTAACCTGGTCCTTTACATTAAAGTCTGCCAACTCCTGACTTAGAAGACTTAAAAAAAAGAAGAAATAGGTCCACACGTGCCACTGAGGATTTCAAAGCAAAGATGTGGGATTTTGTTTTAGATAAACTAAGCTGAAAACAAGAGTCCTCAAAAGACATCAGGCAGAAAGCCATACATGTAGGTCAGAATCTGCACTGACTTAGAGATGGAAGAAATAAGAGTAACCTAAAAACAGATGAGGAGTTTCAAGGTAAATGTTTTATGTAAGTATTGAAAATGTTAGTCGCTCAGTTGTATCCAACTCTTTGCAACCCCATGGACTGTAGCCCTCCGGGCTCCTCTGTGAATTGAATTATCCTAGCAAGAACACTGGCGTGGGTTGCTATTTCCTTCTTCAGGGGATCTTCCTGACCCAGGGATCGAAACCAGGTCTCCTGCACTGGTGGCATGTTCTTTACCATTTAAGCACCCAGGGATACAGCAGGTCAAAAATTGATCTTTAGAGAATGCTACTGTTACATAACAATGTGATTAGACAACAGTGTGATAAGAAGATGTCACTGTTATACAACATTAGATAATAATGTAGAAAAAAATGTAATTTAGTATTATATAAACTAAAAGAGAAGCAGTGTCAACAGTGACAAATACAACAAAAAGGTTGAACAGACCTAAAAGATTTGGTAAGAATGAGATCATAATCAAATAAAGAAAACAATTTCTACGAAGAAAACTAAAAGGGACACCAGAGCAGGGGTAAGGTGAGAATCCTTTAAAAAAAAAAAAAAAAAAGCATTATTTATTTGTACAGTGGTTACAGTAGACTATGACACCGGTGACCCCCAATAAACCACATATGCTAGCATTCATATTTTCATATAATCCTCTCCCACACAAACTCTGAATTCAGCCAATTAACTTTGTTTTAAACCAATTTGATATTAACAGGTATTGGCATGCAGGGGTATAATAAGCACTTTCACACGGGAACTTGTTTTCTTAGAACACTGCCACCTGGAAGGCCAGCTGTCATGTCATGAGGAAGTCTGAGCTAGACCCCTGAATGATGACACGTTAGTAACTGCCAAATGGAGAGACTGAAGGTAAAAAAGTCATTTGAGATATTTCAGCCCAAAAGAGATCACAACTGAATACAACTCCCACCATGACCCTGGGCCATAACTACAGGAACAGAAAATGTACCCAGCAAAGCCCGGTCAACCCAGAGAACCAGGATAAATAACAAATTGTTGTTGTTTTAGACGACAAAATGTGGTGGTGGTTTATAAAACAGAAATAGGTGACATAGAACAGAATATATGTTTGAAAAACGTAAGTACATGAGGCCAAGGATTCTTATAAAACTAGGAAGACATATATGTGTGAAAAAAAGAAAAAATCATGCTAAATACAAAGGGCAAAATTAAAGCATAAAGAAAAAAACTAAAGATGAGGAAAATGGAGTTGAGTCATACAAGGAATAATGGGAAAATTCAAGACTATAAACTTGGTCACGCTGTTACAAGAGAGTATCAGTGAAAAAGGGTCTCCACCTACTTCATCACTTTCATCTACTTCGATTCCACCATCTTTGTCATCATCCATTTGTTTATGTATTGTTTGAAGAGCTTCCAGACTAAATCTATCTTCTTCTGTGAAGCATGGTGGACTCAGTGACATGCATGGATCTGAAATAAAACAAAGGGCAATTACTAACCTGCCACCCCAAAACACAGGCTATAATCAAGACAGTTGAATTTCAAACAAAACCAACAAATTAAATTTCAGACTAAGTCAAACTACGATGCTTTAAGAATTCTATCTAGTAGGATATTCTTCACATCAAAAGTATAGTATATGAACATACTGACTAAAAATAAATAATCCAACTTAATTGATATCAAACTACAACCAATACTAAATTCAAGTTGTCCACATTCTTATACATCTTCAACAATCATCTTCTTATTCAACTCATGATATTTGTAAATTAACCCCCCCAAAAAACAGATAAACTCCCTCCTTAAAAACTAAAAAAAAAAAAAAAAATCACAGAGCACAAGGGGTTTTCTTGTATAGGCCAGTCTAAAATGTAAGTCCTTAGGGCAACATCACAAAGAATACAAGAAAAAGAAATGTAGAACATTGACATGATCCTTAGAAATGTCTTTATCATTTTTCTAACAGATTCTAAGAGTCCATCATATGACTCTCTAAATGTGTAACTTCTTAGATTCAACAAGGAAAAACTGAATTTTAAAAACCTTGTTCTTCATATTTTTCTTAACATAAATTTATTGCCTAAATAATTTTGTACGGAAATGAGTGAATCCTCACATGTAGATTGTCAAAAAATAACAATTTATAGAGAATATGTAATTTTTCATGACTTAAAATGAGATTAATAAAAATTACCTCTTGCTGACCTCAAATAGTAAACAGCCTATACACCAAAATGGAAAAGTACTGTCAAAGCTTCACTCATACCCAATCTGGCTGACTGGCAGATTGACAAATTCCAAGAACTGATTTATACCAAGTCACTAAAATAGTAAAATAATATCCTTTTAAAATGTCATCAAATCCACATGTATTTCCACAAATAGTGTGGTCTTAAAGTTTTTAAAGTCAAAGCTTTGGTTTTTCCAGTAGTCATGTATGGATGTGAGAGTTGGACCATAAAGAAGGCTGAGAGCCAAAGAACTGATGCTTTTGAATTGTGGTGCTGGAGAAGATTCCTGAGAATCTCTTGGACTGCAAGGAGATCAAACCAGTCAATCCTAAAAGAAATCAACCCTGAATATTCACTGGAAGGACTCTTGCTCACCTGAATTGATTGCAGTTATAATGGCTCGCTGATGCTAAGTCACTTCAGTCGTGTCTGACTCTGTGTGACCCCATAGATGGCAGCCCAACAGGCTCCCCCGTCCCTGGGATTCTCCAGGCAAGAACACTGGAGTGGGTTGCCATTTCCTTCTCCAATGCATGAAAGTGAAAAGTGAAACTGAGCGACTTCACTTTCACTTCACTTTCACTATAATGGCCTAAGAGTATCTAATTCTGCACTGAGGAAAAAAAACAAGAAGTCAGTTGTGGAGATCAACTAGTAACTTCCTTTAAAAACAAAACAAAACAATTTACGCCTCTATTACCTACATGTTCTACTTACAGACCATTTTGGCAATTTAACATTTTTAACAGTTTTAAATCAAAACCTAATTTTCATTCCTTTAGTCTTGAAAAGGAAGGAAACAGAAAAGCCTATAAAAATAAGAAAATGAAATTATAAGTTATGTGACATAAATGTGTAAATATTTAAAACTCTGATAACCATTTGCTAAAAATCTAAGAACTTATAAAAATAATGGTCAATTATAATCCCTAATTCACAAAACAATCCAGAACCCTGAGATGCCCCAACTTTTCCTGAATGGATGCAAAATAAAATATAAGCTCTCGGGTATCACCACCACATATGGCATAAAGAAGATTATGTGTAAAATGTGTTATTGCCTCTCAGACATATTTTTATACATATTTTATTTTGCAAATAAGCATGTGAAGTGAAAGTTTATTATAACTAGCACATAAGGAAAGGTTCAGCATCACTCACTCTGATTAAATAGGCCTTGTTGTTAAACTCTCTAAGCAAAGTCAACAGTGAGGATGGTAGAAATGTTAAAAAGTAGAGAAAAGGAGGAAGTCCTATAATCTGGAAAAAACTCATATGTAAACAAAATTGTATTTTTTTAACTTAAATTAATAAAACACTATCAGAATCTACCTCTGAATTTAACTTCTTCATGACGTATTTCATAAAAACCAACTCTGAGTACTTCTTTCTCTGAATGCCATTCAATCCATTCAACAAATATCTACTGAGCACTACCATGTGTCAGGCATTGGAAATAGCAGTGAACAACAGAGAGAAAAATTTCTCACAAAACTTACATTCTAATGCAGGAGATGAGCACAACTAGGTAAATAAGCAAAATGAATAGCATGTTGTTTTTAGTAACAAAATATTAGAAACAACCTCAACTTTTACTAGTAGCTGCTAACTGCTGCTGCTAAGTCGCTTCAGTCGTGTCCGACTCTGTGTGACCCCATAGACAGCAGCCCACCAGGCTCCCCCGTCCCTGAGATTTTCCAGGCAAGAGTACTGGAGTGGGTCGCCAGTGCTTTCTCTGGAATAGCATGTCAGGAGTGGTAAGTATTAAGGAACAACAGAACAAAGAGCAGATAATGAAATGTCAAGGAATTTGAAATTCTCAACTATAATCTTTATTCTCAAATCAGTCTTTAATGTTGTACCAGAATGGCCGAGTGGTTAAGGCATTAGACTTAAGTTCCAATGGATTTATATCCTCATGAGTTCGAACCCACTTCTGGTACAACAGGTCCTGCTTTTGGCTTCCCTGATAGCTCAATTGGTAAAGAAATCCGCCTGCAATACAGGAGACCCTGGTTCGATTCCTGGGTCAGGAAGATCTGCTGGAGAAGGGATAGGTTACCTACTCCAGTATTCTTGGGCTCCCTTTGTGGCTCAGCTGGTAAAGAATCCGCCTGCAATGCGGGAGACCTGGGTTTGATCTCTGAGTTGGGAAGATCCCCTGGAGAAGGGAAAGGCTACGCACTCCAGTATTCTGGCCTGGAGAATTCCATGGACTGTACAGTCCATGGGGTCGCAAATAGTCGGACACGACTGAGTGACTTTCACTTTAACCTCTAATTGCTTAATGTGATTTTGTCCATATGACTAAGCTTATGAAAAGGGCAGGGGCCATGTTCTTCCATTTCTCACATGCTCATAATACCCACAACTTAGCTGGACACATTCTGGACCTCTGTAAATTCTGCTATTTCATACATTAACTAAATCACAAAGTTCTAGTCTTCTATACTGTGCAAACCACTGGCCAGCATTAAAGAGATAATAAGAGTATCCTGTACCTAAAAAAGCTCACAGGCTAGGGAAAGGCATGCTGTTGGCACTAAGAACATTAATTGTAGAGTGCTGTGAGAGCATGGAGGGACGGCACCTAATCCAGACTGGGAAAGAAGAGGCAGAACTTTTCTAGAGGTAAACACAGGGAGTTTTAAAGAACTGTATTGATGACCTTGGGAAGGAGAGAAATGCATGCATCATACATTCAGTGTCATGAAAAGAACACAAAACACTCACAGAAATGCAACTGGTTGATATGGCTGGCACAAATTACAATCAGAGGGGAAAAAAATCAATAAACAAGAGACCAAATAGGAGATTGGTAAGAAGGGATAAAAACTCTAAAAGTCGTTTTTCCATACTAAAGAATTTGGATTTTTTACTCTGAAAACTATAAGAAGCCCACTAGGGATTTCAAGGAGAAGACCAACAAAATCAGATTCATATAGAGAGATCAATCTGGTGACAGTGGAAGACAAATGGAGATAAGACTGGGAGGCACAATCATCAGGAAGTGCTGCAGGAATCCTGGCAGCACTCAAGAGCCCATGCTTCCAAGGAATGTGAAGGTAAAGGACGAAGACTGCGCTAAGGTTTGGTGTTTTGCCATGATGGAACAGCAGAAGGAAAGGAAAGACAGGAGCTGAGGATAGGGCAAGAATGATCCATTTTCCACATGAAATTCTGTTTCCATTTGGTACAGTGTCTTACGGCCTTTGAATTCTAACTTAGATGAGTTGTGAATTCTGAATTCCATTACTTGTTCTAAAAAACCATCTATTTCTGCTTAATTAACTATGCCAAAGCCTTTGACTATGTGGATCACAATAAACTGTGGAAAATTCTGAAAGAGATGGGAATACCAGACCACCTGACCTGCCTCTTGAGAAATATGTATGCAGGTCAGGAAGCAGCAGTTAGAACTGGACATGGAACAACAGACTGGTTCCAAATAGGAAAAGGAGTACGTCAAGGCTGTATATTGTCACCCTGCTTATTTAACTTATACGCAGAGCACATCATGAGAAATGCTGGGCTGGAAGAAGCACAAGCTGGAATCAAGATTGCCGGGAGAAATATCAATAACCTCAGAAATGCAGATGACACCACCCTTACGGCAGAAAGAAGAACTAAAGAGCCTCTTAGCTGACTTTATTTTTTTGGGCTCCAAAGTCACTGCATATGGTGATTGCAGCCAAAATTAAAAGACACTTACTCCTTGGAAGGAAAGTCATGACCAACCTAGAC
Organism: Bos taurus; assembly: GCF_002263795.3. Lineage (NCBI taxonomy): Eukaryota > Metazoa > Chordata > Mammalia > Artiodactyla > Bovidae > Bos > Bos taurus. The sequence goes on along the minus strand of NC_037333.1, from coordinate 46,338,907 downwards.
AGCATATTAAAAAGCAGAGACATTCCTTTGTCAACAAAGGTCCATCTAGTCAAGGCTATGGTTTCTCCAGTAGTCATGTACGGATGTGAGAGTTGGACTATAAAGAAAGCTGAGCGCTGAAGAATTGATGCTTTTGAACCGTGGTGTTGGAGAAGACTCTTGAGAGTCCCTTGGACTGCAAGGAGATCCAACCAGTCCATCCTAAAGATCAGTCCTGGGTGTTCATCGGAAGGACTGATGTTGAAGCTGAAACTCCAATACTTGGGCCACCTGATGCGAAGAGCTGACTAATTTTGAAAAGACCCTGATGCTGGGAAAGATTGAGGGCAGCAGGAGAAGGGGACGACAGAGGATGAGATGGTTGGATGGCATCACTGACTCAATGGACATGGATTTGGGTGAACTCTGGGAGTTGGTGATGGACAGGGAGGCCTGCCATGCTGCGGTTCATAGGGTCGCAAAGAGTTGGACAGGACTGAGTGACTGAACTGAACTGAACCTGTTCCAACGTCTTTTTCATTTTTTTCTCAGTTGTTTTTCCTTCTAGGTTAATTCAGCACAACTGACCATTTTAACTCAAAGTAGGTGATCTAAATTTCTTTTAGAATATACAAACTGATATAAAAGAACTATGCAGTTAACGAATCGGGATTAATAGACAAATTTCAAAGACAACTGCTTAAATACCAAAATCTGTCTCCTTTGCCATCATACAGACATCTACCTTAGCTACCCAAAATGCACCATGTACTCTATAACCAGTTTCTCACTTAAACAAAAATCACCTGTTCATTTTTACACATGATAAAGAGTGCCTGTCCCTGGAAGGCCCTGTGCTTGGTGCAGACACCCACCAAAAATAAATTTCCTCCCCTTAGTGCCCTCGTGTGTGTGTGTGTGTGTGTGCTAAGTCGCTTCAGTCGTGTCCGACTCTTTGCAACCCTATGGACTGTAGGCTGCCAGGATTCTCTGTCCATGGGATTCTCCAGGCAAGGATACTGGAGTGGGTTGCCATTTCCTTGTCCATGGGATCTTCTCAACCCAGAAAATAAACCTGTGTCTGTCTCCAGCATTGGCAGGCAGTTTCTTTAACACCAGTGCCACCTGGGAAGCTTTCAGTGCCCTCATCTTGTGTTAAACGCAACATGAAGCAATGTATCTTTTCAGCATTATGCTGAGCATTCCTTTCTCTTCTCTGAATCAAGAGCAGCACATTCCAGTGAGAAAAAAATAAAAAAGAAATCAGCTGAAACAGAGAAAGACTTAACCAACCAAAGTCAGCAATCAACACCACTGTTAAGTTCTATCCTGCTTTCCTTTACCCAAACAAATGCTCAGTCTGATTCTGCAGAAATAACTAATGAATTAAAATGATTTTACCCAGTAAGAAGCATCTAATGTATTCTAGAAGCCAAAGCTATTTTATGTACGTAATATAATCCCTACAACGTTGTGTGAAGAACATATTCGTTTTTCAGATGAGGAAATGAGACTTATGAGTAACCTGCTAAAGATTACACCCCTAGAAATGACAGACTTGGGATTCACACCAGTCTTCAAATTCATGTTTGAGTGTCAGTACAATGAATATAAATACATCAGTGTTTCCCGTGTCAGAGAAGAATAAGGAATCGCTATCATAGATCATGCCCAAACCTGGCTGAGAAGCAGAGAAAACCAAGAAACACAATTGTATCCCATGGAAGAGGATCATTAGACACCTCATGAAAGACAGACACAATCTAAAATACAGACCTACACTTCTTAGCTTTCTTCTCCTTTTGATAATAACGTACCTTTAACTCACACTCCCCTTGAACAAACCTTTACTATATTACCACAGTGACAGACATACATTGAAAGTTTGAAAATGAAAGTGTTAGTTGCTCAGTCATGTCTGACTCTGCTATCCCATGGACTGTGGCCCACCAGGCTCCTCTGTCCATAGAACTCTCCAGGCAAGAACACTGGAGTTGGTTGCCATTCCATTCTCCAGAGCATCTGTTTGACCCAGGGATCGAACCCGGGTCTCCCATATTGCAGGCAGATTCTTTACCGTTTGAGCCACCAGGGAAGAACTGAAAGCTTAAACATATATAAATATCAGAAGCCAAATAAACTGCTGAATATAAGTTTTTACCTGGAAAAATGTAGAATGCCAGGCTTCAGTTTAGAAGCCAGGTATATAAAGGGTAAAAACAAAGTTAAACATGGCAAATGCAATGACAGACATGTAATAAATATATAATGGCAGCAAAACTTAGAACGTAGTCCTGCACAGCAAGAAAAAGATTTGAGAAGAAAGATACATTCACACTGAATCTTGAAAGATGAGCAAGTGTTCTCTAGGAAGACATCAATAGGCAAGAACATAAGCTGCTAATAGTTATTATACTAACAAACTAATGATGACAACAGCTATCAATTATGGAGTGTCTATTACACATCACATAAATCTATGTTACATATTATACATTTCACTTTGCCTATAAAATAGGCACTATTATTACCATTTGACAAGGTAATTAAGAGATAAGACTGACAGTATCAATGAAGGCCAGATTATGGAGGGATCTACAGATTACTATAAAGTGCCAAAAAGGGGAAAAAATATTAATAGATTACTCACTGAAACCCCCTATTTGCAGTTTCCCCAACCTGCAAAGCTCTTTTTCCCAAGTACACCCATTGTTGGTAACTCTTTTCATTCCAGCACAAATGTTTCTCCTCAGAGGTCATCTTCTTTCCTCACCTAAAATATTCCCCACCTTTTCTATTTGCTATGTTTTTCTTCACAGCACTTAATCACAGCGCATATATTATGTATTTATTTCCTTACTTTCCACTCCTCCACTATAATGCAGTCATGAGATTATAGGCACTGCTCTTCCTTGAGTGCCTAGAACAGGGCCTGGCACATAGTCCGCACTCAAAAAATGCGTTCACTGAATTACTTACATAACTGGTTTCCAATATAAATTTTTGGAAGAGAAAAACTTTTCACGAAATTACTTGGCTGATTAGAAAACTAAGATGTAGAAAATGACAATAAAAATCCCTTACCTCTTTACGACACTGACGTTAGTCTAAGCAGTTAGTTGAAATCTATTAATATTACTCCTCCTTTCATGAAAACTATTCAGTAGTCTTCAAGAGCCTGAAGTATGAAATCTTATCTATCCACTGTCAAAGACAGCTGTATAAATACTTAATGAACAAAATATATAACACATTATAAAAAAATGGAAGGAGAACTTTAAAATATTTAAGATTCAAGGCTCTAAAACTTGAGCAGTAAAGATAAAATTTCATGAAGGCAAGGCCTAAGCTTGTTTTTACTGATTGTTGTTTTAGTCATTCAGTCATGTCCAACTCTTTGCAACCCCATGGATTGTAGCCCACCAGGCTCCTCTGTCCATGGGATCTCCCAGGCAAGAATACTGGATAGGGTTGCCCATTTCCTTCTCCAGGGGATATTCCCAACTTAGGGATCAAACCCACGCCCCCTTGCACTGGCAGGCAGACTCCTTAGCACTGAGCCACCAGAGAAGCCCCATTTTATTGATTACTATACATCACTATTATTATATATGTTATGATATATGTATATTATTATTATACAGTGTGTACATGATCAGATGCTTCAGTCGTGTCTGACTCTTTGCGATCCTATGGACTGTAGCCCACCAGACTCCTCTGTCCACGGAATTCTTCAAGCAAGAATACTGGAGTAGGTTGCCATGCCTTCCTCCAGGGGATCAGCACTCCTAATAAATAATTATGCCTGACTGATTTTTACATGCAAGCAATTGCATTTTTGGTGGTATTATGAAAAAGAAATTGGATTTTAATAAGCAGGGTTTTGAAAAAAGAGAAAACAACAAACCCAAAGAGGAAGTAAGATAAGATCTGGGACCCACAAAGAGCAGTCTGCTGGCAGACTGGCTCTCAGCAGAGAGTGCTACTCAGTGCTCCTCCCTGTTCACCTCTCCCAGATGCTGCCTCTGGCCTTCACAAGAGTGGGGCGGGGAGGTCAGTCCCACAGTACAAAGAACTGTCCTCTGCTAGACAACACTCCTCCCTAGAAGGAGGAAGGAAAACACTAGCAAGTGGAGAAGCAGTAGGATGTGAATCTGGTGGCCTGGGGCTATTAGTCAGTGAATGACAAGCAACCAAGAATTAAAATAAATTTTTTAAAAAATAGAATATTCAAGGAACTACTGATAAAGTTTTAAGTGGCTGGGAAAGATGAAGGTGGGAGGAGAAGGGGACGACAGAGGATGAGGTAGTTGGATGACATCACCAACTCAATGGACATGAGTTTGAGTAAACTCGGGTGATGCACAGGGAGGCCTGGCGTACTGCAGTCCACGGGGTCACAAAGAGTCACACGACTGAGCAACTGAACTGAACCATGACTTGTTGGTAACTATAACAGAGATAAGTCACAATTTATATTTTGTATAGTGCTTTCAAGTTTAAAAAAATGCTTTCCTATATACTCAGTTTCATTTTAATCTACAGAGGAAAACTACAGTCTCAGTTAACATGCTTGTCACCACTGAATGCCTATTCCAACTGCAGGCAGGAAGTAACAGAACATAAACCACAATCACAGCAGTTGGTCAGATGGAAAAGGTCAGACTGAAGTGACAACTGAAATGTAGTCAGAGAAAGGAGGCAACCATGACTGACATTTCTGAACTACAAGTCTAGGTAAAACAAAGGTACACTTCTATTTGGCTGAGTGTAACCAAACAACATCGTTACAAATGCATCAAAAGTGATTGCATTAAGCCTTTACTAGAGACCAATATTTATGCCATATTCTTCATTTTTTTGTCCCAGTCAATTGATACAGGTAGGGGTACAGTTCAGAAATGTAAGAAAAATAAGAACTTAAGAAACAAATGAACCTGAAAAAGCAAATCCAGTCTTTAAAGCTAGTTTCCCTCCTACAAAACCTTGAAGGTCAGCAGTTTCATAACAACTAAGAAGGAGAGCCAGCTGACTTTTAATCACAAACCAATGACTGAAGCCCATTAACAATGTGTAACATCATATATTGCCAAGAACTTGACTTACCACACTGGCGACTGTTTATGAGTCTCATGATTAGGCTTTTCTTAATTACTACCACTGAGAGAAAAATTTTAAACAACTATTGTTCATACTTAGTACTTTCATTAATGGCTCCCAAGCCACTTATCAAATTAAATACTTCAATCAGAGTATTTTGAGATATTTTCTCTAAAATCTTCAGAGATTACCATTCGGTGTCATTTTCCAATAAACCAACAATCTGATTCAAATTCAAAAAGAAAGTGAATAATGCCTTCTTTCTTTTTTGATATCCTCTTTAAGGCAGAGTCTATTGTCCCTTATTTTCCCAGTGTCAAGCATATCACCAAAATCTGCCATATAGGAGGATTAATTTATTTTTTTGAGAAACATCCATTGATATTATCAAATTATGGCTTAATTGTTATACTCAACAGAAAATAAAGGGCCTGTTCTTTGAAATCTCTTCTGACTAATGACTGGAGCTCTGAATGACTGACTTTGTTGACAAAGAAGTAGTCTGACTCTTGTAAAGAGAAAAAAACTTTCCCCAATCTGTTAGCTAAAAATTTCCCTTAAAAACTGCTAAGTCCAAAAATACCTTCCAAATGTTTTAAACAGACTATTGGATACAAACTCAGTTACTTAGGTCCCTTTTCCCTTTCCAGGGACATCTTTCAACTTACCATCTCTGATTATTTTACTCCCACTTATTCCCCAGCCCACACAAAACATGTTGTCCTTGTCACCTCAAGAAGTTCCTGCTAATCTTCTCAAAGGTAGGAGACAGAAGGTAATCCCCTCTGCCTCAAAACTCTTAATATGCAATTCACTTACCAAACATTCCTCAATCCAAAAATATCTACACTTATATTCATGGTTAACCAATATGTTCCTTTGATTTTAATAATCAACTTATTATTATTAATAAATATTAATAAATGAGCAGGAGTATTTATGCAGCTGTATTCATCTCTAGATTCACTGACAGATGCCTAATTTTTCCAATTTTATTTTATACTATAACCTCCTAGAAAGCAATACTATATCTGTACATGACATTGTTGTATCTGTCATATGCAGGAAAATACTGCTGACTAGGTGGAAAAAACAGAAGTAAACAGGTGCATGTATACACTTATTTACTGACTCCTGGTTTCCCAGGATGCTATGAACACTAATGACGATTAGCAATATTATGTGCACAGAGCAATGGAATAGCTTTGCTTATTTTCGTTTGTTTTGAAGGGAAGAAAATGGTAATTCAAAATTACAACCAGAACATTGTGCATGTACTTTATGCCACTAATTCATATTCTTAAAGTGGTTAAAATTATAAATTTGATGTTACATATATTCTATAATTTTTTAAAAAGCTATGAGCAAAACAAGTAGAAAAAAAAGACTATTAAAACCATTCTACTTATATCAACACTTTGGGAAATAAAGAACATTACTGGTACTGCCAGGCACTGATCTAAGAGCATGACACTGTTTCACTTCTTTCTCAGCACAAGAAACCAACAACAATAAGAAAATAAAAACGGTATCCCAATTTTACTGATGAGAAAGGTTGAGCACTCTATAGGGGAAAAAAGAACTTTCAATTCATTCTCATTCTGCCACTTATTATACAACCTCAGGAAAGTTATTTAACTTCTTTGCCTTAACTACTTCATCTATAAAATGGGAGTAACAGTATATTTACAAGGTTGTTATTAGGATTAAATGAGATATCTATGTATAAAACATCTAGCACAGTGTTGGCACATACTTAGAACTCCACAAACAACACTCAAGAGATACCTTTTATTATTATTATTATCCAGAAAGGTAAAGTGCCCGTTGAAAGTAAACAGCACAGCAGGAATTCAATGCCAAGTCTCTTGCAATCTAAGTGTACTCTTCCTATTATACTGCTATTACCTTAACAGACAGCAAAAACATTAGTTTTTAATTAGACTTAACTCTGAATATCTTTTGCCTGATCTCAAAACCAAATACACCCTAAAATATAAAAAGAGAAGTTAAAGAAGGAATAGAGAGTTTGTTGGATAACTTACATGCCAGTTGCTTTGCTTGGCTAATTCTACTTCTCTCAACAGCCCTACCAAGTTGAAAACACACTAGAGCTTCTCACGATGAATTAGCTAAGACTCTCATATGTAAAATAATTTACTCCCAGGTCAAAAGTTTTAATCATTTTGCTGAAATTCAACCTAGATCTGTCCAAATCCAAAGAACTTAATTTTTCCCTATATCCCACAATCTGTCAAAAGAAAAAGACTTCTCAGTTTTAAAAATACCCAAAAAGAATATTTTGTGCAATATTCTTATCACCTGAAACATAACAAGCACTCATTAAGTAAGTATATACTGAATGAGTGCATCAATACAGAAAGTTAATGAGTGGTCATGGGGTAGGCTGGCTTATATTATATTTGCCTAACTTTTAATTACACTAGAAAACTTTCTCTTTTATATGGAACAATCATATCAACAAAGTATGACCAAACCACCAACTGTGATAACAAACTGAGCACTTGAGCTGACAGCAACTTCACTCTTAACAAGTGCTAAGGGTCAAAAACTCTAAAGTCATTCTTGATGACACTCATACACATCACATCTGACCTCAAGAAACCTGCTGGTTCTCCCTCTGAAACATTATGTAGACTCTGCCCTATTCAGGGTCACCATCTGTTGCATGGATTACTGTCCCTCATCTTTAATGTCTTCTGCCTCCTCCTGTTATAGCTAAATCCATGGCCACCCACAATAACCACCCCTCTGTAAACACCCTCACCTCCTTCTCTATTATCTCACTTGGTTAGCCAGGCCACAACCTTGATAAAAATCTAATTCTCCACCTACTGTACCTCTATACCCAGGCATCTAAACAAGGCTGATCATGATGCCTGAAATTCATAACCACAGACTTCAATGGCACCCTAATGTTGCCAGGTAATCATACTGTAACTATCTGGTCTATTCACTCTCCCAGTCTATTTCACACCTTCCTGATCCTCAACCCTTAATGTCTTATCCTCATCCTTATTCATGGCAATGACTCTGCTTCTCATGCTTCACTGAAAAAAAAATTTTTAATGAAGCAATTAAAAGAGATTTTCCATAAACTCTCATGACCAATCAACCTCCCAGTGTCTGCACCTCATACTGTGCCTCTGACCTACTGACACAGATGAATTATCCAACTTCCTATATAATGTTAATCTCCTTGTGAACTAAATCTCACCTCAATGAACTCCTCAACAGCACTACTCCAAGTATTCATCCTTAACATTTTAACATTTTGTTCTCAGCAGATCACTAGCATCAGAATATAAACATCCTTTTCTCTCATTCTTAAAAAAAAAAGGCAAAATACTTTTTAATTTCACTTCACTACTCCTCTTTCAGAAAATCTCCTTGAAAACACTGTTAATTTACCATCTCTAATTTCTCTCCTCCCTTTCTGTTAAAATACACTCCAACCAAAACAATCTTGAGAAAGAACAAAACTGGAAGAGTCAAGTTTCCTGACTTCAGACTATACTACAAAGCTACAGTAATCAAAACAGTATATGGTACTAGCACAAAAACACATACAGATCAACGAAACAAAACACAGAGTCCAGAAATAAACCCACACACTTAGGGTCAATTGATCTCCAACAAAGGAAACAAGAATATACAATGGAGAAGACAGTCTCTCAAATAAGTGACACTAGCAAAATTGGACAGCTATATCTAAAAGAAAGGAATCAGAACATTCACCAATCCATATACAAAAGTACACTCAAATGGATTAAAGACCGAAACATAAGACCAGATACAGATACTATAAAACTCTTAGAGGAAAACATAGGTGGAACACTCTGACATATTTCACAGCAACATTTTTTTGGATCTGTCTCCATAAAGCAAAGGAAATAAATGCAAAAATAAACAAATGAGACCTAATTAAACTTAAAAGCCTTTGCATAGCAAAGGAAACCCTCAACAAAAAGACAGTCTACCAAATGGGACCAAGTATTTGCGAATGATATGACCAATAAGGGATTAATATCCAACATATATCAAAAGCTCATTATCACCTAACATCAAAAACAAACAATTTAAAAATGTACAAAAGAAAACAAACATCTTTTCCAAAGAGGAAATGTAGACAGCCAACAGGTAGGCACATGAAAAAATGGTCACCATCGGTAATCACCAGAGAAATGCAAATCAAATACACAATGAGATTATCACCTCATACCTATCAGAATGGCTATCATCAATAAGAACACAAATAACAAACACTGGAGAATATGTGGAGAAAAAAGAACCCTCATACACTGTTGGCGGGAATGTAAACCGGTGTAGCCAGTATGGAAAACAGTAGGGAGGTTTCTAAAAAAATTAAAAAACAGAACTATCATCTGACCCAGCAATTTTTCTCCTGGGTATATATCTCCCTCAAAAAGAAAAAAAAAAAAAAAAATCAGAATACTAATTCAAAGAGATATACACACCTCAATGTTCAAAGCAGCATTACTTATAATTGCCAATATATGGAAGCAACCCGAGGGTCCACCAACAAAAGATATGGTATATAAATACAATGGAATACTACTTAGCTATAAAAAAGAATGAAGTTTTGCAGCAATTTGGATACACTTGAAGGGTATTATACTGAGTGAAATAAGTCAGAAAGAAAAAGACAAATACTGTAAGATACTACTTACGTGGGGAATCTAAAAAATACAACTAGTGAATATAATGAAAAATAAAAAGGAAGCAGACTCACAGATATAGAAAGCAAACTGTGCTTGGGGGAAAGAGGCAATATATGGGTGGAGAAATGGGAGGTTCAAACTACTGGGTATAAGACAGGATCAAGCATGTATTGAGTTGGCCAATAAGTTCATTCAGGTTTTTCCGTAAGATGTAATGAAAACCCCAAACAAACTTTTTAGCCAACCCAATACTGTGCAACAGAGGAAACATAGCTAACATTTTGTAATAACTGAAAATGGAAAGTAACCTTTAAAAAATTGAATTTATAAAATGTTTTAAAATACATTCCAGTCAGGTTTGTGCTCTTACCACTTCAGCTAAACAGTCCTGGTCAAAATCACCAGTGATCTCCACATTATTAAATTCAGTAGTCAATTCTCAGTTCTCATATTACTTGGCCTATCAGTAAGTATCTGCCACAGCTGATCAGTCTCTTCTTTTTCCAGATTTCAGGAAAACATGGTATTGTCATTCTCCTCCTCATGGACTGCTTTTTCTGTCTTCTCTTCCATAGGGCAAAGGAAATTTGGGGGGCTGATGGCTATGTAAATTATCTTGACTGTGGCAAAGATTTATATACATATTCTAACTGTGGCAAAATATATATACATATACTAACACTTTGCCAACTGTACACTTTTAATAGAAACCATTTATTATACGTCAATTATACCTCAAAAAAACCCGTCAGCCTTCACATACTATTCCTGGTCTCTCAGACTGCTCAGAGATCATGACAACAGGATTATTAAAGTTGTTTTTAAACCCTAGAATGAAAATATCCCGGCCACTGAGAACAGTTAGTTCCTTTCTCATCCTATTCTCTCAAAATAACTTGGATCTACCGTTTTCAATCAAATTACTTTACTAACAAAAGAGAGAGTCAAACAGGGTGGTGAAGAGTTTGACTCTCTATTGTCATCCATTATGATTACAAGGTCAGAAATAATCTGCTGCTGCTGCTGCTGCTGCTGCTGCTGCTGCTGCTGCTAAGTCGCTTCAGTCATGTCTGACTCTGTGTGACCCCATACACGGCAGCCCACCAGGCTCCCCCATCCCTTAGATTCTCCAGGCAAGAACACTGGAGTGGGATTTCTCTCCAAACATTCAAAATGTCTCTTATTATTCTTAGCAGGGTCGGCAATCCTCAGCTAAATTTGGCCTTTAAGAACTATGAAAATGGTTGCCAGAGATCTGTGCCACTTTCTTATTTACTATCAGCTATGTGTCCTATTTTCTATCTTTTCATAATTTTATACCCCTGTCTCAACTAACATTAACCTATATCAAGTATTTTAATAAATACTACCAATAAGTGATTAATAAGTAAATAGTACTTAAAACATGAAAAGAAACATATACATTAAAATATTTAACAAAAATTCAAATATGTGGGGGGGAAATGTAAAACCGTCAGAGATAGCAAGACTTCATGGAAATTAAATATTCAAGAAACCACTCTAGTTACACCACAACTTCAAAAGTTTAGAGAACTCAACAGCAATGAGAAACTCATGGAGACACTGGTGGGATGGTGTCAGATTTGTTTGGAATAGAATATTCAGGTAGCTCCAGTATGTGGATGTAAGGACAACCAGTTAGAGGCAGAGAGACAAGTTATTTTATTATCCCAAGCGACAAGGTCTAAACTAAGGTTATGCTTATAAGGTGAGACAGAATGAGGCAGATTACAAAAGTGTTTAAAAGATAAATTGTATTAATTCCTAGAACTTTCATTTAATTCCACTATGGTATGCAGTTTCCATTAAATAAAAGACTTTCTTGATTATCAAGCATAAAGACAACGATGAATCATTTTCCTCCGTACTTCATAATTTTACAGAAAGACACACTAGAGGAATAACCTAAATTTCTGAATGATTAGAGACTAAAAACTAAGCTCATATAAACCTTTTTTTTTTTTTGGCACAGTTAACAACAGGAAGACTGTTCTGACAGAAAACCTAAGAAAACTCCACCACATGACAGGCTGGAACACTGCAACAGGTCCCTTGCACTTCAGGATGTGAAGAAAGGACAAGATGCAGGGTGGCATCAATTAAGTAGAATCTGGCTTACAAGGATATGATGTCAAAAAGATGGACAATTACTGCATTCTTCCTGCCTACAGAACTCAATCAGATATTTCTAAGAAATGATCTAGAAGGGAATAAAGAAGCCATTCATAAAATAATACTGATCACTTTAAGTAATATGAGCTTTGCTTCCTGAAATGACTGTGTATATCCTATACTGAAAAGTCTTATTTACACTATTACCATAATCCAGGCATAAATTTAGCTTTCATCCAAAGAAACAGCTTTGTCACTAAGATGATTTCTATCCTAAATGTAGCTATACTCTTAACAATTTACAGCAAGGCTCTTTGCAAATTAGCAATCTGAAGATTGCAGAACTGGGTCAGTTTTCTAAACACAAACTTTTAGCTCTATTTTTGACACTGGTGGTGAGGAGGGGAGTAGAATAAGTGTGAACAACAATTGTATGTCGTCAGTCTATCAAAAGCTCAAATCCATCTGTAAAGCAATTATCTTTTAATAAAAAATAATTTTTTAAAAAAAAGCACAAATCCAGTTCCAGCCTCTCTACCTCTCCATCACTGCCATCAGAGAGAACCTCAATGCTTCACCCACAGCCTTCCTGTAATGGTCCCTATCTCCAGGACCACCGTGCTACAAACATATCTTCCTTTATGGTCACCACATCTTTAGGATACGATGATGGTCACATCTTCCCCTCCTGTTGAAATCCTTCAGTACTTCCTAGTCTCCCATAGAGACTCCCCAGACTCCCCAATCTCCACAATACGAAATACAAGACACATTCTGATCCCTGAAGGATCTCTTCACTAGTGATTACCTTCCTCTATAAAGACTCCCTGATTTCGTAACAGGTACTTCCTATTCTTCACTCTTTTAGCATTTTTATACGTAACTATTATAATTACAAGTAGTAGTCTACCTATCAACGCTAAAATTTCCTAAATAATCACAATACCTTCAACTTCGGCATCAGACGTAAGTCGTAATTTCAATTTTATCACAATAACCATGTAACCTTCAGCAAATCTAAACATCTCTGGTTCTTAGTTTCCCTAGCTACAAAATTAGCATAAAATACTCATCCTCATGACTTCTTATGAGTAGCATTGAAAAATACAAGTAAAAAGCAATACTTCACTTTAGTAAACTTGAAGAACCACAGTGCAGCTAATAACACTCATAAAACCTAAAAAGACACTCACATTTATTACATAAAGGAACTAAACATTCTCTATGGAGGTATAAGCACTACCTTTGTGACAGAATGTATGTAATGAATTTTATTTGAATAAAATGTCTTGTTTTTCAGAACAAAGAAGTCATAAGCCGTGTTAAATGTCACCTTCAACTTTAAATCAAAGTTACTTTAAACAAAATTACCATTAATTTTATATAAATCCTTATTAACTCCTCAGGGGCTTTCCTGGTGGTTCAGACAGTAAAGAACCTGCCTGCAATGTGGGAGACTTGGGTTCAATCCCTGGGTCAGAAAGATCCCCTGGAGAAGAAAATGGCAAACCACTCCACTATTCTCGCCTGGTGAATTCCACGGTCACAGGAGACTGGCAGGCTACTATCCACAGGGTTGCAAAGAGTCGGACACAACTAAGCAACTATATCTAACTCCTCAGAGAAATTTCTATTCATACAAAATCAACACAGCCTCAGTTTCTAGAAAATTTTTACTCAAAATAACTATTAACAACTCTAGCATGTAATTGATTTAAAATATGGGTCACATACTTTCTACAAGACATTTGGGATTTTAAAGTTGCCTTAGCAAACCTGGGCTCCTCCCATTAACAAGTCCCCGTGTGCCTCATCATTTCACAAGTAATAAACTTCCTGGGAAAGGAGGGGTGAAAAAGGAAGGAAAGAGGAAATTCTCAAACAAGAACAGATAGCAGGAACTGGAGATAATAATTAGCAACTGAAATACGTGCTGTACTAATGATGGAGAGGGGTTTCCCAAGTGGCACTAGTGTAAAGACCTTGCCTGAGAATGCAGGAGACATAAGAGACGTGAGTTCGATCCCTGGGTCGGGAAGATGCCCTGGAGGAGAGCATGGCAACCCACTCCAGTATTCTTGCCTGGAGAATCCCCATGGACAGAGGAGCCTGGCTACAGGGCTACAGTTCATAGGGTTGCAAATAGTCCGACACGACTGAAGCAACTTAGCATGCACGCACAATGGGGCAAGAGGAGGTTAAGCTGGAGGAATGGAGAAGAGAGTGGTCTGGGGTCTTCAGTTACTGAAGCAGTGACAGGGAGGAAAAAGCCCCCACAAACAGGATGCTCTTGTTGTTGTTTAGTTGGTAAGTCGTGTCTAACTCTTTTGTGACCCTGTGGACTATAGCCCATCAGGCTCCTCTGTCCGTGGAATTTCCCCACCAAGAATACTGGAGTGGGTTACCATTACATCCTCCAGGGGATCTTCCCGACCCAGAGATGGAATCCATGTCTCCTGCATTGGCAGACGGATTCTTTACCATTAAGCCACAAGGGAAGCCCACAAACAGGATACAATATACGGCATCTTCAAAGCTCAAACCCTTCCCACTATCAGTTTCAACTTAAATTTGAAGGAAACAATTTTCTTCAAGACTATATTTAGTGAGGGGCTTTCCAGGTGGAGCTACTGGTAAAGAACCCACCTCCCAATGCAGGAGATGTAAGAGACACAGGTTCGATCCCTGGGTTGGGAAGATCCCCTGGAGGAGGGCACGGCAACCCACTTCAGTATTTTTACCTAGAGAATCCCATGGACAGGAGAGCTTGGTGGGCTACAGTCCGTGGGGCTGCAAAGAGTTGGACATGACTAAAGCAACTTAGCACAAGCACGTTTAGTGAGAATAAAGAATCAAGTAGACAAATTAGATTTCAAGAAACTATCTCATAGACACAGTTGATTTGAAAGTCATGTTAAACGTAAGGTAAAATTTTACTAAAATTATTCTGAACTAATGGTTTTTTAAGTAAAATTTCAACTGAATTTCAAGTACAAAGTTATGCAGCAACCACAAAGAGCTTTACTTCTTACTGAATTACATCAATTTTAATCCCTGAAAAGTATAACAAGGTTCTCTTTGTCTAAACTGTGGTGGAAAAAAAAAAAGATCAATAACTTCTCTGAAGCAGTTTTAATTACTTGTAACTTAAGAAACTAAAGTCTTAACATTCCTTTTTCTCCCTAATATCAAGTGTACTTTTCTACCTGACCTCTTAGGAATGATACAGTCATCTATGTGCCTAAAGAAGTCAGTCTCTCTCAAGTACCCAGTATTTAATTTGAAGGAAGACAAAATAGGAAAAGCCAATAATTTGGGAAACAAGAAGCCCAGACCGTGCAGAGAGCTCTATATATCCTCCAGTAGCTTCTATTATCTAAAAAATGGAGGGATTCAACCAGATCTCAAAGGTTACTTTTTTAACCAAAATCACACAAAGACAGTGCACACAAAAATGAAAAGTACACATCAATATCTCTAATGAACAAAGATACAAAAATCCTCAACAAAATACTAGCAAACTGAAACCAACAATACATTAAAAGGATCATACCATTGTCAAGTGGGATTTATCCCAGAGATGCAAGGATTTTTCAATAACTGAAGATTATCAATGTGATACACATTAACAAACTTAAGAATAAAAACCACACGATCATCTCAATAGACACAGAAAGTTTCTGACAAAGTTCAACATCCATTTATGATTTAAAAAAAAAAAAAACTTTTCAAAGAGCAGGCATGGAAGGAACATGTCTCAATATATAATCAAGACTATATATGACAAACACGCAGCTAACAACATACTCATGGTGAAAAGCTGAAAGCATTTCCTCTAAGATCTAGAATAAGACAGGGATGCCCACTTTCACCACTTTTATTCAACATAATATTGGACTTTTATTCAACATAATACTGGACCACAGTGGTCAGAAAAGAAAAAGAAATAAAAGGAATCCAAATTGGAAGGAAAGAAGTAAAACTATCACTGTTTGCAGATGACATGATACTGTAAGTAGAAAATCCTAAAAACACCACGAAAAAACTACTAGAGCTCATCAATGAATTTAGTAAAGTTGCAAGGTACAAAATTAATATACAGAAATCTTACATTTCTTAACCCTAACAAAATACCATCAGAAGAGAAATTAAGGAAACAAACACATCAAAAAGAATAAACTATCTAGGAATAAAGCTACCTAAGGAGGTAAAGGACTTCCCAGGTGGCTCAGACCAATGCAGGAGACCCAGGTTCAATCCCTGGGTGGGGAAGATCTCCTGGAGAAAGAATTGGCAACCCACTCCAGTATTCTTGCCTGGAAAATCCCATGGATGGAGGAGCCTGGTAGGCTACAGTCCATGGGGTCACAAAGGGTCAGACATGGCTGAGCAACTTCACTTTCACTTTCAAGGAGGTAAAAGACTTATAGTCAGAGAACTGTAAGACGCTGATGAAAGAAAATGAAGACAACACAAACAGGAGGAAAAATATACCATGTTCATGGACTGAAAGAAATAATGTTAAAATGATGATATTATCCAAAGCAATCTACAGATTCAATGCCATCTCTACTAAAACATCAAGGGCATTTTTCACAGAACTAGAACAAATACTTTTAAAATCTATACGGACAGACAAAAGACGTCAAATAGCCAAAACAATCCTGAGAAAGAAGAACAGAGCTGGAAGAACCATGCTCCCTGACTTCAGATTATACTACAAAGCTACAGTAATCAAAACAGTATGGTACCAATACAAAAACAGACACACAGAAGATTACTGAAACAAAAGAGAGAGCCCAGAAACAAACTCACAGAGACAAGAATACACAACATATACAAGACAGTCTCTCCAACAAACAGTGCTGGGAAAACTGGACTGCTGCTGCTAAGTCACTTCAGTCATGTACGACTCTGTGTGACCCCATAGACGTCAGCCCACCAGGCTCTCCTGCCCCTGGGATTCTCCAGGCAAGAACACTGGAGTGCGTTGCCATTTCCTTCTTCAATGCATGAAAGTGAAAAGTGAAAGTGAAGTTGCTCAGTCGTTTCCAACTCTTAGGGACCCCATGGACTGCAGCCTACCAGGCTCATCCATCCATGGGATTTTCCAGGCAAGAGTACTGGAGTGGGTTGCCATTGCCTTCTCCGGGGAAAACTGGACAGCTACATGTAAAAGAATGAAATTAGAACATTTTCTAACACTACACACAAAAATAAACTCAAAATGGATTAAAGACCGACTTATAAGACAAAACCATAAAAATGCTAGACGAAAACATAGATGGAATACTCTATGACATAAATCACAGCAATAATTTCTGGTTCTGTCTCCTAAAGGAAAGAAATAAAACCAAAATAATCAAACGAGACCTAATTAAACTTAAAAGCTTTTGCCCAGCAAGGGAAACCATTGACAAAACAAAAAGATAACCAGCTGAAAGAGAGAAAATATTTGCGAGTGATATTACCAATAAGGGAGTTAATATTAAAAATGTATAAACAGCTCACACAACTCAATACAAAAAAATAAAACAACCCAAATGAAAAATGAGCAGAATCTAATAGACATTTTTCTAAAGAGGAAATGCAAATGGCCAAAAGGCACATGAAAAGATGATCACCACCAGTAAAACTCAGAGAATGCAAATTAAAATCAAAATGAGGTATCACCACACACCTGTCAGAATACCTGTCATCAAAAAGAACACAAATAACAAATGTTGGTGAAGATGTGGAGAAAAAGAAACCCTCCCACACTGTTGGTGGAAACGTAAATTGAAGTAGCCACTGTGGAAAACAGTATGGAAGTTTCTCTAAAAACTAAATAAAGAACTACCATTTGACCCAGCAATTTCATTACTGTGTATATATATGCAAAAAAAAAAAAAAATCAGAACACTAATTCAAACAAATACATGCACCCCAATCCTCACAGCAGCATTTATACAATTTTCAAGATATGTAAGTAACTTAAGCATTCATCAACATATGAAAGGACAATGAAGATATGGTATGTGTGTATACACACACCCATATATATACATACAAAATGGAATAATACTCAGCTATAAAAAAGAGTGAAATGGATGGACTTGGAGGGTATTATGCTGAGTTAAATAAGTCATACAGAGAAAGACAAATACTATATGATACCACTTCTGTGTGGAATTTTAAAACACAAAAAACTAGTGAATATAGCAAAAAGAAACACACTCACAGTTATGAAGAACAAACAGTAGTTACCAGTGGGAAGAAGTAGGTGGTAAGGCCAAGACAGGGGTAGGGGATTAAGCCGTACAAACTATTATGCATTAAATAAATAAGCTACAAGGATATATTGCACAACACAGGGGAAAGAGCCAGGATTTCGTAATAACTGCAAGTGGAGTGTAACCTTTAAGAACTGTGAATTACGTGGCACACCTGTAACATACAATACTGTAAATCAACTATACCTCAGTAAAAAGTTTCCTTCTCATGTCTCTCTTCAAACATATTATCTATATCCATGATCTTTTAAACTTTTCATATATACATATATATATATATATATATATAAAATAGTGTACGGTTATAAAGCACTTCTCAGTTTTTCCTCATAAGTAGATATTTTTACAAATGAGAAATCTGAAACCCCAAAAGTAAAAGATATACTCAATGATTTTAAGTAGCAGAGCAAGAAGCTGAAGTTAGATACCTAGCTCAAAGTCCTCTAAAGATTCCTTGAAGATTCATTATTTGGAAAGCTTACAAATTTAAGAAGCTTAAAACACAAATCTAAACTGTTCAATATCACAGTAATCCAAGTCTATGCCCCAACAAGTAACACTGAAGAAGCTGAACAATTCTATGAAGACCTACAAGACCTTTTAGAACTAACACCCAAAAAAGATGTCCTTTTCATTATAGGGGACTGGAATGCAAAAGTAGGAAGTCAAGAAACACCTGGGGTAACAGGCAAATTTGGCCTTGGAATACGGAATTAAGCATGGCAAAGACTAATAAGAGTTTTGCCAAGAAAATGCACTGGTCATAACAAACACCCTCTTCCAACAACACAAGAGAAGACTCTACACATGGACATTGCCAGACAGTCAATACCAAAATCAGATTGATTATATTCTTTGCAGCCAAAGATGGAGAAGCTCTATACAGTCAGCAAAAACAAGACCAGGAGCTGACTGTGGCTCAGATCATGAACTCCTTATTGCCAAATTCAGACTTAAATTGAAGAAAGTAGGGAAAACCACTAGACCATTCAGGTATGACCTAAATCTAATCCCTTATGATTATACAATGGAAGTGAGAAATAGATTTAAGGGCCTAGATCTTATAGAGTGCCTGATGAACTATGGAATGAGGTTCGTGACACTGTACACAAGACAGGGATCAAGACCATCCCCATGGAAAAGAAATGCAAAAAAGCAAAATGGTTGTCTGGGGAGGCCTTACAAATAGCTGTGAAAAGAAGAGAAGCAAAAAGCAAAGGAGAAAAGGAAAGATAAAAGCATCTGAATGCAGAGTTTCAAAGAATAGCAAGAAGAGATAAGAAAGCTTTCTTCAGCGATCAGTGCAAAGAAATAGAGGAAAACAACAGAATGGGAAAGACTAGAGATCTCTTCAAGAAAATTAGAGATACCAAGGAAACATTTCATGCAAAGATGGGTTCAATAAAGGACAGAAATGGTATGGACCTAACAGAAGCAGAAGATATTAAGAAGAGACGGCAAGAACACACAGAACTGTACAAAAAAGATCTTCACGACCCAGATAATCATGATGGTGTGATCACTGACCTAGAGCCAGACATCCTGAAATGTGAAGTCAAGTGGGCCTTAGGAAGCATCACTACGAACAAAACTAGTGGAAGTGATGGAATTCCAGTTGAGCTATTCCAAATCCTGAAACATGATGCTGTGAAAGTGCTGCACTCAATATGCCAGCAAATTTGGAAAACTCAGCAGTGGCCACAGGACTGGAAAAGGTCAGTTGTCATTCCAATCCCAAAGAAAGGCAATGCCAAAGAATGCTCAAACTACCCCACAATTGCACTCATCTCACATGCTAGGAAAGTAATGCTCAAAACTCTCGAAGCCAGGCTTCAGCAATACGTGAACCGTGAACTTCCTGATGTTCAAGCTGGTTTTAGAAAAGGCAGAGGAACCAGAGATCAAATTGCAAACATCTGCTGAATCATGGAAAAAGCAAGAGAGTTCCAGAAAAACATCAATTTCTGCTTTATTGACTATGCCAAAGCCTTTGACTGTGTGGATGACAATAAACTGTGGAAAATTCTGAAAGAGATGGGAATACCAGACCATCTGATCTGCCTCTTGAGAAATCTGTATGCAGGTCAGGAAGCAACAGTTAGAACTGGACATGGAACAACAGACTGGTTCCAAATAGGAAAAGGAGTACGTCAAGGCTGTATATTGTCACCCTGTTTATTTAACTTATATGCAGAGTACATCATGAGAAACGCTGGGCTGGAAGAAGCACAAGCTGGCATCAAGATTGCCGGGAGAAATCTCAATCACCTCAGATATGCAGATGACACCACCCTTATGGCAGAAAGGGAAGAGAAACTCAAAAGCCTCTTGATGAAAGTGAAAGTGGAGAGTGAAAAAGTTGGCTTAAAGCTCAACATTCAGAAAACGAAGATCATGGCATCTGGTCCCATCACTTCATGGGAAATAGATGGGGAAACAGTGGAAACAGTGTCAGACTTTATTTTGGGGGGCTCCAAAATCACTGCAGATGATGAATGCAGCCATGAAATTAAAAGATGCTTACTCCTTGGAAGGAAAGTTATGACCAACCTAGATAGCATATTCAAAAGCAGAGACATTACTTTGCCAACAAAGGTCTGTCTAGTCAAGGCTATGGTTTTTCCTGTGGTCATGTATGGATGTGAGAGCTGGACTATAAAGAAAGGTGAGTGTCGAAGAGTTGATGCTTTTGAACTGTGGTGTTGGAGAAGACTCTTGAGAGTCCCTTGGACTGCAAGGAGATCCAGCTGGTCCATTCTAAAGGAGATCAGCCCTGGGATTTCTTTGGAAGAAATGATGCTAAAGCTGAAACTCCAGTACTTTGGCCACCTCATGCAAAGAGCTGACTCATTGGAAAACACTGATGCTGGGAGGGATTGGGGGCAGGAGGAGAAGGGGACGACAGAGGACGAGATGGCTGGATGGCATCACTGACTCGATGGACATGAGTCTGAGTGAACTCCGGGAGTTGGTGATGGACAGGGAGGCCTGGCGTGCTGCGATTCATGGGGTCGCAAAGAGTCGGACACGAGTGAGCTACTGAACTGAACTGAACTGAAACTATATTAAAGCACAATATACTAGATAATCAATTTTAATGTAATTTTATTTAAAATAACTGTTACTTACAGACAAAAAGCATGCAAGCAATACCTCAATAAATGGAGACAAAATAGCTCATCTCAAACCATTAATTAAAGAATGTTGAATCTAAAAAAAGAATCTTTAAAAATGAAAAAAACTTATCAGAACTAGACCCAGAGACAAAGTAAACAAACATGTTTATCAAAGGTGAATAGGGAACAGATAAAGCAGGGGTTTGGCATTAACACATACACTCTACTACATATAAAATAGATAACCATTAAAGACCTACTCTGTGTGTGTGTGTGTGTGTGTGTGTGTGTGTGTGTTTAACTGAATCACTTTGCTATACATCTGGTGGGCTTAGATGGGGTCTGTCCATGGGGTGGCTAAGAGATGGACACAACTGAGCAACTAACACTTTCACTTTCAAACATCTGAAACTAATACACTGTAGATCATCTGTGCCACAATTTAAATAAATATATAACTGGAGTGTAAATCACCAGGCTTCTCTGTCCACGAGATAACCCAGGCAAGAATACTGGAGCGGGTTGCCATTTCCTTCTCCAGGGGATATTTCCAATCCAGGGATCAAACCCACATCTCCTGCACTGCAGGCAGACTCTACAGAGGCTAAATAAATACATATATACATAAAAAAGGGAAAGTAAAAACGCTCAGTTGAATCCGACTCTTTGTGACCCCATGGACTATACAGTCCGTGGAATTCTCCAGGCCAGAATACTGGAGTGGGTAGCCTTTCCCTTCTCCAGGGGATCTTCCCAACCCAGGGATCAAACCCCGGTTTCCCACACTGCAGGCAGATTCTTTGCCAGCTGAGCCACAAGGGAAGCCTAGGATACAGGAGTGGGTAGTCTATCCCTTCTCCAGCAGGTCTTCCCGACTCAAAAATTGAACCAGGGTCTCCAGCAATGAAGGCAGATTCTTTGCCAACTGAGCTATCAGGGAAGCCTAATAACTCCTAAAATAAAAATACGTAATTTTTCACTTTTAACTACTAGCTTATCACTACAGAAAGACACTACTTTAACCTTACAGTCTTCAAAGAATCAAAAACTAAACTACCTAGGAACTTTTCCCACAAAGAAAATCCAAGCCCAGTTGTTTTCATTTTTGAGTTTTAACAATAATCAAGGAAAAAGGAATCCTACTTTTAACACAAAAAGAAAACAGAAACTTCCTTAACTCATTTTATGAGGATAGCTTAACACCAGTACCAAAGCCAAGAAAACAGTACTAAAACTGAAAATTACAATCCAGCCTCACTTAAAACATAAAAATCTAAAAATATTAGCAAATTAAGCAAACTACAGAAAAGGGATAATAATACATCATGACAAACCAGAGTTTATACCAGGGATGGAAGACTGGTTGAACATTCAGTTCAGTTCAGTCGCTCAGTAGTGTCTGACTCTTTGTGACCCCATGGACCCCAGGCCTCCCTGTCCATCACCAACTCCTGGAGTCCACCCAAACCCATGTCCATTGAGTCGGTGATGCCATCCAACCATCTCATCCTCTGTTGTCCCCTTCTCCTCCTGCCCTCAATCTTTCCCAGCATCAGGGTCTTTTCAAATAAGTCAGTTCTTCGCATCAGGTGGCGAAAGTATTGGAGTTTCAGTTTCAACATCAGTCCTTCCAATGAACACCCAGGACTGATCTCCTTTAGGATGGACTGGTTGGATATCCTTGCAGTCCAAGGGACTCTCAAGAGTCTTCTCCAACACCACAGCTCAAAAGCATCAATTCTTCGGCACTCACCTTTCTTTATAGTCTAACTCTCACATCCACACATGACTACTAGAAAAACCATAGTTTGACGAGACAGACCTTTGTTGGCAAAGTATGTCTCTGCTTTTTAATATGCTGTCTATGTTGGTCATAACTTTCCTTCCAAGGAGTAAGCATCTTTTAATTTAATGGCTGCGGTCACCATCTGCAGTGATTTTGGAGCCCATAAAAATAAAGCCTGCCACTGTTTCCACTGTTTCCCCATCTATTTCCCAAGAAGTGATGGGACCAGATGTCATGATCTTAGTCGTCTAGATGTTAAGTTTTAAACCAACTTTTTCTCTCTCCTCTTCCACTTTCATCAAGAGGCTCTTTAGTTCTTCTTCACTTTCTGCCATTAGGGTGATGTCATCTGCATATCTGAGGTTATTGATATTTCTCCCGGCAGTCTTGATTCCAGCTTGTGCTTCATCCAGTCCAGCGTTTCTCATGATGTACTCTGCATTTAAGTTAAACAAGCAGGGTGACAATATATAGCCTTAACATACTCCTTTTCCTATTTGGAACCAGTCTGTTGTTCCATGTCCAGTTCTAACTGTTGCTTCCTGACCTGCATACAGGTTTCTCAAGAGGCAGGTCAGGTGGTCTGGTATTCCCAATCCTTGAAGAATTTTTCACAGTCTATTGTGATCCACACAGTCAAAGGCTTTGGCATAGTCAATAAAGCAGAAATAGATGTTTTTCTGGAACTCTCTTGCTTTTTTGATGATCCAGTGGATGTTGGCAATTTGATCTCCAGTTCCCCTGCCTTTTTAAATCCAGCTTGAACATCTGGAAGTTCACGGTTTACATACTATTGAAGTCTGGCTTGGAGAATTTTGAGCATTACTTTACTAGTGTGTGAGATGAGTACAATTGTGTGGTAGTTTGAGCATTCTTTGGCATTGCCTTTCTTTGGGATTGGAATGAAAACTGACCTTTTCCAGTCCTGTGGCCACTGCTGAGTTTTCCAAATTTGCTGGCATAGTGAGTTCAGCACTTTCATAGCAACATCTTTTAGGATTTGAAATAGCTCAACTGAAATTCCATCACCTCCGCTAGCTTTGTTCACAGTGATGCTTACTAAGGCCCACTTGACTTCACCTTCCAGGATACCAAGCTCTAGGTGAGTGATCACACCACTGTGATTATCTGGGTCATGAAGATCTTTTTTGTACAGTTCTTCTGTGTATTCTTGCCACCTCTTCTTAATATCTTCCTCTTCTGTTAGATACTCCAGGTCCAAGGTCAGTAGCAGCCCTAAGGAGATAACCTACATCCAACGAAAGGAGCAGCGGCTGAGCTTTGCTGGAGCATTGTGAAGAGATACCCCACACCCAAGGTAAGAGAATCCCCAGTAACACAGTAGGCACTTAAAGAGGGTATCAGAGGGCAGACAGACTGAAACCACAGTCACAGAAAACTAACCAAGCTAATCACATGGACCACAGCCTTGTCTAACTCAAGGAAACAGCCATGCCGTGTAGGGACACCCAAGATGGATGGGTCACGGTGGAGAGTTCTGACAAAATGTGGTCCACTGGAGAAGGCTGAACATTAATGAAAATCAATTAATATATTAACATTAACAGATTAAAGGCAGAAAACTCGTAGAATCACAAATACAGTAAAACATTTCACAAAATTAGACACTAGTACATGATAAAATGAATAGGTATATAAGGGAACACCCTTAATCAGATAAAGAATCTATAGCAAAACACATTCTTAATAATAAAATATTTAAAATGTTGCCCCTGATGTAAGGAATAACAGAAGGGTTATATTTTCCATTTCTATTCAAACAATAATAGAGTATTATACTACCACAGTAAGGAACAAAAAATGGTATAAAGATGTGAAAAGCAGAATAAAAAACTTGTAATTATAAATCTAAAAATAAATTTAAATGAACAAGAACTTAGCAAGGTTCCTGGATTAAAAGGATCAGTGTACAAAAATCAATTGCACTTCTAAACATCTATGGTTAGAAAGTAAAATTTTAAAGAAAATGTCATTGAAAAGTATAAAATACTTTATTAAAAAACTACAAATTCAAAATGACACACAAAGAAAATGACAGGAAGGGAAACACCTCATTGGTGTCTTCTGTAGATGACTTGGACAACAAGTCATTACTCTGAGAACTGATAATTAAAGAGGAGTGGGGGGAATTGAGCATTTTTTTTACTACCTTTCCTGTATGAATGTATTTCATGAAAATCAAAAAGTTGATAAAAGTTCTCAACAATCCAGCAAACAAATGCAAAAACAACTGAATTGGAAAATCATCACTTTGTAACCCCACATGAAATACTGACAAGAGTCCTCAATGGAAGCCATAACCGTTAAGTAAAAGATAAACGAGAAGTGCTTAAATGGAGGCATGAGGCTGACAATGCCTGAAATGATCGAACTTAGCAGTCTGAAAAGCGGAACAATCAAACGTTATGTGTCTTGTGATGTGATACAATGGGGAGTATGCCATAGCCCTGTGAAGTACTCTTGTCTAAAAATCTGAACCAGTATCTAACGAATACACTAAATTTTACTGTCAATTTAGAGGAAACTGGGGATAAGACAAGTTAATTAACACAAAGAGAAAGAAATCAGCCAAATCCAAATTGGTCTAGAAGACAAATGACCCATCTTTTCCAACAAATCTAATGCTTGAGGGAAAAAAAGCAAGGAGAGTGATCAAAAAAGAATATATAATTAAATGATCTTACTTGAATTCTGATTCAGACTCACCATTTTTAAAAATACATCTTTGAAACAGAAAAATGTAAACACGGACTAAATATTAGGTATTAGATACATATATTACTGACATATCCTAAGTATATACTAACTACTAATATATACTGTTACTAATATATAATTGGAGAAGGCAATGGCACCCCACTCCAGTACTCTTGCCTGGAAAATCCCAGGGATGGAGGAGCCTTGTGGGCTGAAGTCCATGGGGTCTCGAGGAGTCGGACAGGACTGAGCGACGTCACTTTCACTTTTCACTTTCCTGCACTGGAGAAGGAAATGGCAACCCACTCCAGTGTTTTTGCCTGGAGAATCCCAGGGACGGCGGAGCCTGGTGGGCTGCCGTCTATGGGGTCGCACAGAGTCAGACACAAGTGAAACAACTTAGCAGCAACAATATATAATAGGTATACACTAATACAATTAGGCATTAGTATTAGATACTAAGACAAGTGAAATGACATGAAACTTACATACCTGATTTGCTTTGACATATTCAAAAGAACAAAATGCAATAACTGCTGAAACTCGATAATAGGGATTCGTTATACTACTGTCTCCACTTTATTTGAAAAGATCCACAGTGAAAAACAACCAAAATCCAGTTAGAAAGTGAGCAAAGACAAGAACATAGAGATGGCAGATAAACACATGAAAAGGTGTTGAACCCTGTTAGCAATCAGAAAAAGGCAAATTAAAATCACAATGGAATACCACCATACATCTATTAGGACACTCAAAATAAAAAATACCAATAGAACTAAATACTGGCAAGGATGCAGAGAAACTGTATCACTTATTCTTTGCTGCTGAGAATGTAAAATTGAACTCTGGAAATCAGTACAGAAATTACTCTGAAAATCAGTCTGGCAGTTTCTTAAAAAGTTAAACACATACTTGTCATATAGTCCATCAACTGCATTGCTGCTAAGTCGCTTGACGGCAGCCCATCAAGCACCCCATCCCTGAGATTCTCCAGGCAAGAACATTGGAGTGGGCTGCCATTTCCTTCTCCAATGCACGAAAGTGAAAATGAAGTTGCTCAGTCATGTCTGACTCTTCGCAACCCCATGGACTGCAGCCTACCAGGTTCCTCTGCCCATGGGATTTTCCAGGCAAGAGTACTGGAGTGGGTTGCCATCGCCTTCTCCGGTCAACTGCATCCCTAGACACTTATTCTGGAGAAACAGAAACATGTTTATACAAAATCCTGAACAGAAATATTTGTAGGAACTTTATTTGTTAACAGGGCCAAACTGGAAACCCGTATTTCCTTTAATGGGTATGAATGGCTAAACAAGCTGTGGTATATCCATACAGTGGAATACTACTCAGCCATAAAAAAGAAATCAACTATTGATACATTCGGCAATTTGAATGACCTTTAAGGGTATTATGCTGAGTGAAGAGCATCAATCTCAGGAAATCACATAATCTAAATTTTCATTTATATAACATTCTTGTAATGACAAAAGTATCAAAGTGGAGAACAGAACAGCTGCCAGGGATTCAGAAGTAATGTGTTACTATATGCCTAGAGCACAAGGAAATTCCTTTCTGATGACAGAGCACTTCTGTCCTGAATGAGATTGTTATTAAGAATCTATACATATATTTATGCACAAAGACATACCAAAATTTAAAAATTCATGACATAAAAACTGTTGAAACTGGAGTAAAGTCTGTAGTCTACTTATTCATACTATGCCAGTATCAGTTTCCTGAGTTTGATAATGTACTGTATTTATGTAAGGTATCACCACTGGGGAAATTTTTTCAATTTTTAGATTGGAAGATTCAGTTAATCAGAATGGATACAGAGAACCTCTTTGTAAAAATTTTGCAACTTGAGTCTATAGTTAGTTCAAAATAAAAGCACATTTTAAAAAAAGCTTTATGTGTGAACATAAATCATGTATGAACAACAATCAAGGTATCATTAGATATGAGAAACTGGAAACTTCTTGTATGAGTCAGACTGTGACAGGCATAATTCTAAGCTGTCTCCTGGTGTATACAACCTACATAATCCATTTCTCTCAAATGTGAGGAATTATGAATATGATGAGATATCCCTAGTGTGATTTGTTATATTACCTGGCAGAAAAGATTTGGTAGATGTCTTTAAGGTTAAGTCAATCAGTTGACTTTTACTTCACTTTAAAAGAGATTTTATCCAGGGTGGGAATAACCTCATCACATTAAAAAGGCCCATTAAAAAAAAAAAAAGGTCAAAAAGACACAACATGTAAAAAAGATTGACCTAGAAGGAGCAAACCATCATGCTGTGGAGAGAATAACAAAGGGCCAAAAGACATCAGGAGATCAAGGTCCTTGGTACTATAACCACAAGGACCTGAATTCTGCCAACACTGAATGAGCCTGGAAGAGGACTCCAAGCTCCAGGTGAGAATGTGGCCCAACAAACACCTTGATTTCAACCTTGGGAGACTGAGCAGAGACTCCAGTTAACCTACGCCAAGATACCTGACCAAGAGAAACTCTAAGATAATGAATTCACATGTTTTAAGTAGATGAGTTTGTAGTAATGTACGATGCAGCAATACAGATAATACACTGAGTTTGACAATTATTCCTCAAAAGTGCTTAAAAAGACTATTACTTTGAGGAGTGGATAAAGCCTAAAATAGACTCACTTACTTTTTCAAACTAATTCAAAATTTGTCTGAACCTTAGGCCCTCATGTCCTAGCTGAAAGTTTCATAAGAAGAAATTATCCAAGGAGTTACTTAGTTGGGATTACAACTTCAGTTGACCCTCTGAACAACAGAGCAAGATGAAGACTTTAAACTGATGAAATTTGGTTAGAGTCAAATTTCTGTTTTCTCACATTTCTCATACACAAAGGGTTTCCAAAACCCAATTTAAGGCCTAACTCTTGCCTTTTCCTACCCATGCTAAAAAATTTCAGGAAAAGAGAAAATTTACAAGTTCATGCTTCTTGAAATAAAAAAACAACTAACTCAAGACAACCACGAATCCATAATATTTGCTATCCTACAGCAGGAGAACTGACAATTACATTTTTTTTTTGACAATTACATTTTTAAAATAGATACTAGAATATTTTTTTAAAAGAGGGAGAATGAAACAAACTACCTAGGAATAATTAAAACAACATGTAAGACCTCTAAGGCAAAAAACTATAAAGCTTTATGAGAGCCATTAAAATAGAGATATATACCAAAATTTCACATTGGAAGACTCAATGTTATAAAGATGTCAACTATCCCCAAATCAATTTGCAATTCCAGTCAAAACCCAACAGTTTTTTCTCCCCCGCTAGAGCTGAACAAGCTGATTATAAAATGAATATGAATATGCAAAATGACAATGAATAGCCAGTTTGGGGAAAAAAATGAGGAAACCTGCTATACTTAAGATGACAGTAACTTAAAAAACTGTATTGTCAAAGTAACAGACAAACAAATCAGTGGAAGAAATAAAGAGCTCAGAAACAGATCCACACACGTATATAGACACTTGATAAATGGCAGAATGAGCAATACAAATTGGTGAGGAAAACTGAAACTTGTAAAATAAATGGTTCTGGAATTAGCTGAGGATCTACATACAGAAAAAAAAGAAAAGAAAATCAGACTGGATTCTCACAAAATACACAAAAGTCAATTCTTGGCAAATTAAAATCCTCAACTGAAATACAAATTACACAGCTTTGAGAAGATAATGTAAGATTATATATCAGAGCGAGCAAGAATTTCTTAACTAAGACACAAAAAGCATTTAACAATAAAAGAAAAGCCCAGTTAATTTGACAATACTAACTATAAGAACTAATATTAAGCCCACCATAAGTAAATAAATAGACAAGCCATAAACTGAAAAGAAATACTGCAGTTGTAACCAAAGGATAGAAATACAAAGAATTACAAAATAGTTTGTAAAAAAGGATAGAAATATAAAGAATTCCAAAAACATTATTAAAAAAAAAAAAACAACAACCCAATAGAAAAAAATAAAGAAGGCCTGAATAGACAATCTCCAAAAGAAGAAATTGAAATAACCGGCAATATGAAATAATGCTTAATTTTTCTGGTGTCTCAGACAGTAAAGAATCTACCTGTAATGCAAGAGACCTAGGTTACACCCCTGGGTCAAGAAGTTCCCCTGGAGAAGGAAATGACAACCCACTCCAGTATTCTTGCCTGGAGAATTCCATGGACAGAGGAGCCTGGCGAGCAACCATCCATGGGGTCACAAAGAGTCAGATAGGACTGAGCAACTAACATCCAACAGTAATGAACAAATTAAATACACAAAGAGATACCATTTTTCACATCCACTCCAGAAACTTTTTTTAAGTGTATATAATATCAATATTGGTGATGCTGGGAAAATAAACTAACATTTCCTCTTTTGGCAAATAATTAGGTATAAACAAGTAAAGATGATACTATCTGACCCAGCAAACTCCTTGATTACATCACCCTGAAAAATTCACATAGATGTAAATAAAAGGATATTCACAGAAGCACTGCTCACAAAAGGGCAGAAACTGGAAAGAAAAAATGTTCATTTAAAAAGTTAAACTGTGGAGTATTCACACCTGGAATACAATACAGAAATAAAATGAAGTTACATACAATAAATGAACAAAATATACTTCTCAGCACTGGCAAGAGAGACAAAAGGTACATGATTCTATACATACTTCAAGACAAAACTAAGTAATATTGCTTAACAAAAGGAAGAAAATTATTACCATGGAAGTCATCTGTACATGTGTGTGCACATATACACTTGTTCTGTTTCTCTAAAGAACCCTACCTGATACTGACTTGGGTATCAAAAGTAGTTCTATAAGAACAGATGCTTAAACATGAGTTTTCTGAATTTGTTCTGGGGTTTATGAAATTGGTTCTCTACTCTGATTAAATTTAAAGGCACTGACTCCATTTCCAGTGGACAGGCAAAGAAGGCACTGCCAATCCATAGAGTGACACAGCAAAAGAGATGTACAGAAAAAGATATATAACCACTGGACACTCTTAGTCAAATACTTACAGAAATCAAGGTTCTAGGTGAACATGCAATTGATACCTTACAACATGTGTCAAACTAAAAATTACAATGAGATTAGCGGTGACTCCTGTGCTGGGTAAAGTGGGGAAGTAAAAGGATAAGCTCAGCACTTCACATGCCTAGCTCAAATGCTATATAAATGACCTGAAAGTTTCTTGTCTTCCCTGAAAGAAACCCTTATCTACTGAAGCCTCAGAGCTGAGATTTCTGTAAACCAAACCCAGAGTCATCCAGTGAGTGGCTGAATTCCAACACAAATTGAATTCTCGACCTCACAAGATACTGTCTTTTAAAGGGCACTGGCTAGGAAGAAATGGGGCCTTGCAAACTGGAGTGACAACATGTACACAAATCTCAATGAAGCTGGGGACACTGAACCTCTAAATTTTGCTGGGTCTTCTTTGCTATAAGACACAGACCCTTGACAGAGGTGAACTCTGGTTTGCATGAACACTCTGTAATAACTTCCCCTTAGGTAGGTGCCTTGCCAGACACAGCTAATTCTCTTCAGGATCTACACAGACCCTTTCCTTCTAGACCCAAAAGTCCCAACTGGCCCTTGGCCCTGAAAGGTGTGATGCAAGGAGTGACCTCTAGGTCTACGCCCCTAGTACTATAATTCAAAAGAACAGTATGATTTTTCCAATATACACAGATAAAAACCTGAGTAATACATGTGGGATTTAATATTATGGATGTGGGCTAATATGGACAAGACAAACTTGTATGAGGAGAATTTGTTGTTATGAGACTAACCAAATGGCTATTCTAGATTCAATATTGTACCTCAAGGGGCTGGTTAGAAAAGGCTCTGGTTCAATGGGATAAAACATGTACTAAAAAGAAGTATACACTAACAGAACTTGAAATGCCAGGACTGCCTCAATATAATACGGTTCAGTTCAGTTCAGTCACTCAGTCGTGTCTGACTCTTTGCAACCCCATGGACTGCAGCATGCCAGGCCTCCCTGTCCATCACCAACTCCCAGAGTCCACCCAAACCCATGTCCATTAAGTCGGTGGTGCCACCCAACCATCTCATCCTCTGTCGTTCCCTTCTCCTCCTGCCTTCAATCTTTCCCAGCATCAGGGTCTTTTCATATGAGTCAGTTCTTCGCATCAGATGGCCAAAGTATTGGAGCTTCAGCTTCAACATCAGTCCTTCCAATGAACACCCAGGACTCTTCTCCTTTTGGATGGACTGGTTGGATGTCCTTGCAGTCCAAGGGACTCTCAAGAGTCTTCTCCAACACCACA
This sequence comes from Bos taurus, assembly GCF_002263795.3. Taxonomy (NCBI): domain Eukaryota; kingdom Metazoa; phylum Chordata; class Mammalia; order Artiodactyla; family Bovidae; genus Bos; species Bos taurus. The sequence goes on along the minus strand of NC_037333.1, from coordinate 46,306,764 downwards.
GTTCAAAAGCATCAATTTTTTGGCTCTCAGCTTTCTTTATAGTCCAACTCTCACATCCATACATGACTACTAGAAAAATCACAGCCTGGACTAGACGGACCTTTGCTGGCAAAGTAATGTCTCTGCTTTTTAATATGCTGTCTACGTTGGTCATAACTTTCCTTCCAAGGAGTAAGCGTCTTTTAATTACATGGCTGCAGTCACCATCTGCAGTGATTTTGGAGCCCCAAAAAATAAAGTTAGCCACTGTTTTCCCATCTATTTGCCATGAAGTGATGGGACTGGATGCCATGATCTTAGTTTTCTGAATGTTGAGCTTTAAGCCAACTTTTTCACTCTCCACTTTCACTTTCATCAAGAGGCTTTTTAGTTCTTCACTTTCTGCCATAAGGGTGGTATCATCTGCATATCTGAGGTTATTGATATTTCTCCCGGCAATCTTGATTCCAGCTTGTGTTTCTTCCAGTTCCAGCGTTTCTCATGATGTACTCTGCATATAAGTTAAACAAGCAGGGTGACAATATATAGCCTTAATGTACTCCTTTTCCTATTTGGAACCAGTCTGTTGTTCCATGTCCAGTTCTAACTGTTGCTTCCTGACCTGCATACAGGTTTCTCAAGAGGCAGATCAGGTGGTCTGGTACTCCCATCTCTTTCAGAATTTTCCACAGTTTATTGTGATCCACAGAGTCAAAGGCTTTGGCATAGTCAATAAAGCAGACATAGATGTTTTTCTTGAACTCTTGCTTTTTCCATGATCCAATGGATGTTGGCAATTTGATCTCTGGTTCCTCTGCCTTTTCTAAAACAAGCTTGAACATCTGGAAGCTCACAGTTCACATGTTGCTGAAGCCTAGCTTGGAGAATTTTGAGCATCACTTTATTAGTGTGTGAGATGAGTACAATTGTGCGGTAGTTTGAGCATTCTTTGGCATTGCCTTTCTTTGGGATTGGAATGAAAACTGACCTTTTCCAGTCCTGTGGCCACTGCTGAGTTTTCCAAATTTGCTGGCATATTGAGTGCAGCACTTTCACAGCATCATCTTTCAGGATTTGAAATAGCTCAACTGGTAGAATAATAATAATATGGTAGAATACCAGTATAATAAAGGATAGTCCAGAAGACATACCTTTCTGGACAACTGTCAGAAATAAATGTGTGAGGTGAGCCTTAGCATCACTAAAGAACTCCATGGTTGCTCTTCTCTGTAGGTCAGAAATTACAGTGGGAACTACTACCACTGAACTGGGCTCCCCAAATGCAATGGACAAAAGTGGATCCTGGGAGGCAGGGGCCTAGACAATATTTAATCACCAAAGACAAAGTGGACTTGGTTACCACAATGCACAGCAGGGTGAAAACAGAAATCACAACAGTCTGACTCAGAAAACCGTATATGGCCTTTGCCAGTTGATCATGGTACCTGTAAAAGAGAAACATATCAGCTGTCTACTAAATTCTTATTTGATCCATATGCACTAAAGAGCTCTAGGTCAAGTGAACACAAGACTAATTTGAATTACCAAAATAGAGTCAAGGCCCTCCCAGCTTACAGACTTAGAACCTCTTGGCTGAAGGGGAGAATAGGTCCCCTTAAGGAAAAACCTTCCTACACAGCAAAAATTTCATTCTATTTATCTTTGTCCCAGCCATTCCCAAAAGGATCCACAGCCTTTTAGCAAGATGACTATGCACTGGGGTAAGAACAAAGAAAAGGAAAGAAGAAAGAAGGCAAAGGGAATTCCAGCTTAAAGAAAATTAAAAACAAACAAACAAACAAAAAAAAACACTTCATATTTATCACTTGTTAACTCTTTAAAAATTACCCCAGTGGTTTATAAGGGCTTCCTCAGTGGCTCAGTGGTAAAGAATCCGCCTGACAATGCAGGAGACGCTGGTTCAATCCCTGATCCAGGAAGATTTCCTGGAGAAAGAAATGGCAACCTCCAGTTCTCCTGCCTGGGAAATCCCATGGAGCCTGGCAGGCAACAGTCCATTCTATCACAAGAGTCAAATACAACTTAGAGACAAACAACAGCAATGGCTTATAAAGAAAAAAGAGGCAATAACCACTTGAAGGACTATTATTAGTACTGCCAGACACAGTTATGCATTTCATATTCTTGGAAGAAGACACTGTGTTCCCCATTCACAGGTAAGTATAAGAAGGGCCTAGCATACCCTGCAAGTCTAATAAGCAGCAGAACCGAGATTCTAACTCATACTGGCCTGACTGCAAAGCCTGGATACTTACCATGGACTATAATTACTGAAATAGGCATGTGTATAAATTTTTAAGTGTGTTCATGACATAATGAATACAGTTTGCAACAGATAAGTAAACCATGAACCAAATAACAAGCAACTAACAGAGTGAACAAGCAAAATAATATTGAGCATTTACTTCGTACATTTATCTCTCTACCGCCTTTTCAGAATTCAAAAAACTCCAATTATATGATCAAGCAAAATAACTTCAGGTTAGGTAACAGAGACAATGATGTAAGTTCAAGAGAATTTAAAAGATCATCCGAATCAAGAAAGAAAAATCAAAAATCTAATAAACTACCACAGGAATACTGGTTAAAGTATGGATAAATAAAAGAGATGAGGTATTTGTAATTACACCACCACAGAAGAGGAAAGCTAAAAATCAGAAACAACAGAAATGAAAGCAATATCAACATAAAAAGTAACGGGAAAAACTACAATAGACTATGTTTTAAAGGAATCAAGGACATAGAGAGCAGTAAAAAAAAAAAAAGTTTATTTGGCTTGGTATTAATGCTAATATACAACATTTGAAAAACTACAAAGTTTGTTGCAATCTCTTAATTCCTTCAGTTATGTATTTTCACTTCACTTCACTTTCACTTTTCACTTTTCACTTTCATGCATTGGAGAAGGAAATGGCAACCCACTTCAGTGTTCTTGCCTGGAGAATCCCAGGGATGGGGAAGCCTGGTGGGCTGCCATCTATGTGGTCGCACAGAGTTGGACAAGACTGAAGCGACTTAGCAGCAGCAGCAGCAGCAGCAGAAGCTTTCATGTTTTTACATCACAATATTATGTTACATGAACTTGATTTTGAGGGCCAGAGAACAGAAAGGCTTTCACTGCATTTAGTATCTGCATATAGAACCACCTATAGCAATCCCTGGAGAAGGTAATGGCAACCCACTCCAGTGCTCTTGCCTGGAAAATCCCAGGGACGGAGGAGCCTGGTAGGCTGCAGTCCATGGGGTCGCTAAGAGTTAGACACGACTCAGCGACTTCACTTTCACTTTTCACTTTCATGCATTGGAGAAGGAAATGGCAACCCACTCCAGTGTTTTTGCCTGGAGAATCCCAGGGATGGTGGAGCCTGGTGGGCTGCCGTCTATGGGGTCACAAAGAGTCGGACACGACTGAAGCGACTTAGCAGCAGCAGCAGCAACATAGCAAACCCCCACCAACTCCACAGCTAGCACTAGAGCGACACCACTCCCTCCCACAAGGACAAAAGCCTCCTAACTGGTCTCGCTGCTCCCTGAGACTAGGATCTTCTACAGTCTAATCTCAATGAAGTAACTAAAGGGATGCTTTTAATACACAAATTAGACCATGTCACAACTTTCCTCAAATCCTGCGGTGGTCCCCATCTCAGAGAAAAACCAACACCCCTACATCAATCTATAAGACTCTAAACATTCTAGATTCATCTACCTCTCCAACTTAATCTCTTACTCCTCTCTCTATATCTTACTCCACCCACCAGTCCAGAGATCTCCTTGGAAGTTTCTGCAACATCCAAACACACTCCATCCACTTCAGGGCCCATGGTACCTGCTTGTTCCCTCCACCTAAGCAGGACTCACATCACTCTGTCCCTCTCTTCCCTCTTTTCAAATGTCACCCAAGCTTTTTCTCTGACCACTGTATACAAAACAGCAAATACACTTAGACTTTGCCCTGGCATTCTTCATTCCCTGTACTTAATTTTCCTCCAAAGAATTTAATACTGCTTGACTTAATATTTAGTTTTCAACATTCAGAAAACTAAAATCATGGCATCTGGTCCCATCACTTCATGGCAAATAGATGGGGAAATAACAGAAACAGTAAGAGATTTTATTCTGGGGGGCCCCAAAATCTCTGCAGATGGTGAATGCAGCCATGAAATTAAAAGATGCTTGCTCCTTGGAAGAAAAGCTATGACCAATCTAGACAGCTAATTAAAATAAGCAGAGACATTACTTTGCCAACAAAAGTCTGTCTAGTCAAAGCTATGGTTTTTCCAGTAGTCATGTATGGATGTAAGAGTTGAACTATAAAGAAAGCTGAGTGCCAAAGAACAGATGCTTTTGAACTGTGGTGTTGGAGAAGACTCTCAAGAGTCCCTTGGACTGCAAGGAGATCCAACCAGTCCATCCTAAAGGAAATCAGTCCTGAATATTCACTGGAAGGACTGATGCTGAAGCTGAAACTCCAATACTTTGGCCACCTGATGCGAAGAACTGACTCATTGGAAAAGACCCTGATGCTGGGAAAGATTGAAGGCAGAAGGAGAAGTGGACGACAGAGGATGAGATGGTTGGATGGCATCACTGACTCAATGGACTTGAGTTTGAGTAAGCTCCGGGAATTGGTAATAGACAGGGAAGCCTGGCATGCTGCAGTCCATGGGGTCACAAAGAGTTGGACACAACTGAGCAACTGAACTGAACTGAACTGACTTAATACACACTTGTTTGTCTACTTCTTTACTATGTCTTACCCACTTAAAGGTAAGCTCATTGTTTTATTCTCTTTTATTAATTGCTCTACAGCCTAGAACAATGTCTATAAACGCTCAATAAATATATGTTGATTTAATACATTAGCCTTAAATTAAAATTTAAAACAATCTTCTCAATTATGTGAATATGCTGTTAGATAATAAAAGTTTTAAGCAGGAAAATCTGATATACTTTCCTAGCTCTCCTTCCATTCTTCTTACCGATTTGGTTTCACAATGAACATAAAAAGATAGCGAAATGTTCCACCTGTCATATTTCTCTTCTTTTCCACTTAACCACAAATTATGGGCTTTCAGTGTCCCAACTTCCTTATTTGTCAAATAAGAGGAACTGGCCCACGGTAATCAGTTTCTAAAAATCTAGCATCTAAATATCAGGTATGAAGCAAAGTTCAAATGAATTTTTCAATAAATTATCATGAAATCTCTCAGTACTTAGGATAAGTCAACACTGTAATATATATATATTACATATATGTACACCTTATCTATAATCTGAGGTGATAATTTTAGCTACATTCTCATAATGCAAGTAACAGTGAACCTTACAGATTTTGCATTTCTCTGCTCCTAAACTCCTTAGTCTTATAAGCAGAATTATATGAAAGCTTCCTTCTGACTTCACCTAGGCAAAACACAGATAAACCTGAAAAACTACAAATATATCCTCAGAAATGAAAAAGATATCACAAATATCACACGTTAAAAACTACAGCCTTTACTCAAAGGAGGATCCCTTACACTACCAATAGTTATGACCACTCAAGCTTTTAGACACCCATCTTCCGGCCTTTGTTGTTGTTGTTCAGTCGGTAAGTCACCTTCGACTCTTTGCAACCTCATGGACTCTAACTCCTCTGTCCTCTACTCCCAGAGTTTGCTCAGATTCAGGTTTGTCCTAACTCCCAGAATTTGCTCAGATTCATGTCCACTGAGTCAGTGAACCATCTCACCTTCTGCCACTCCTTTCTCCTTTTGCATTCCAGCCTAAGCAGCTAACAACAACAACAAAAAAAATTAAATACAGCTGTACAATTAATAAACCGTGATTATAATCATATTTTGACAGGTCTACCTTTATTTTACATTCAAAAGCAGGAAAGCTACCCTACAGTACTGAATTAATGACAGGAGCAGTTAACCACGGGCAGAGGCAGACAGTGACTATAAGGGGCATGAGGGGCATGAGTGAAGGCAATACTGTGTTTTCTTGTCCTAGGTATTGGTAATATGGGAGCATTCACTTTGTGAAAAATAATTGCACTAATGATTTTGTGCCATTTTCTGTACTGTTCTACTTTAGTAAAAAGCTTATGAAGAAATAAATACTACAGCAGTTCAAAGCCATGAAAGATAAAGTTGAACAAATCTATACAGATCAACAGTCCTGAAAAATACCTGTGCTTCTGCGTGAGCACTAACAATGTACCTGTTAATTTACATTCAGTACAAGGCAGAGAAGTAACAAATTTGAGAAATAATCTGCTTCCAAAACACTTGAAATAAAGGAAGTTTATAATTCAAAAGAGTTAAAGTACAATTAATTATTCAAGAATCAAAAGAGGATTGATTAAGGATAGGAGTGCTGTTGGTAGAATCCTGTCTCTACCATTTAGCAGCCCTGTGAATGTTTTCTTTTTCACTTATTTATTTATGTCTGTGCTGGATCTTCATTGCTGTTTGGGCTTTTCTCCAGTTGCAGTGAGTGGGGCTACTCTCTAACTGTGGTGCGCAGGCTTCTCTTGCTGCGGAGCACAGACTCTAGAGTGCGCAGCTTCGGCAGGTGCAGCTCCCAGGCTCCAAAGCACAGGCTAGCAGTTGTGGCCCACGGGCTTAGTTGCTCTGTTGCATGTGGGATTTTCCCTGACCAGGGATCGAACCTGTGGCTTCTACATTTGCCGGCAAATTCTTTGCCACTGAGCCACCAGGGAAGCCCTATGAATGTTTTTCTAACCTCTCTGGGTCTCCATTACGTCACCTGTGAAATGGAGCTCTACCTCGCAATCCTGCAGTGAAGACTAAATGAAGTACCCTATGTAGAGCATTCAGAACTACACCCGACACACAGTGCATACTCAATAAATCCTGGCTTTTCACTCGAGTGGCATACTTAATCTTCCAATGATGCTAAATAAACAGGGTGTTTCCACCACAGTCAAATGACAGATGGGGGCTAGAATACAACAAAAAGCCCCTTCTTAAAATAGCATGCACTGTACCCTTTCTAAAAAGCTGTGATTAGTCATGTCCAACTCTTTGTGACCCCATGGACTATAGCCTACCAGGCTCCTCTTGTCCATGCAGATTCTCCAGGCAAGAATACTGGAGTGGGTTACCATTTCCTTCTCCAGGGGATCTTCCCAACCCAGGGATTGAACCCAGGTCTCCTGCATTTCAGGCAGATTCTTTACCACCTGAGCCACCAGGGAAGCCCAAGAATACTGGAGTGGGTAACCTATGTCTTCTGCAGGGGATCTTTGACCTAGGAATTGAACCGGGGTCTCCTGCATCGCAAGCAGATTCTTTACCAGCTGAACTACCAGTGAAGCCCTTCTAAAACACAGGATTATTAACTGTTAGCTTTCCTTGTATTTGAATTTCCTAAAGAAGCTGGGATAGTAGCAACAAATCACACTCCGGTCCCATTCCAGTACTTTTTTAATTCTCTACTCCAAATAGCTTTAAGATGCATCATCACAGAAAGAAACAACAGGAATTACACACGGAGGAAACCAGAACTGAAAGAGACACATGTACCCCAATGTTCATCGCAGCACCGTTTATAATAGCCAGGACATGGAAGCAACCTAGATGCCCATCAGCAGAGTTCCCTGGTGGCTCAGACGGTAAAGTATCTGTCTACAATGCAGGAGACCGGGGTTCAACCCCTGGGTTGGGAAGATCCCCTGGAGAAGGAAATGGCAATCCACTCCAGTACTACTGCCTGGAAAAATGGAAAAGAAAGCTGTGGTACATATACACAATGGAGTAGTACTCAACCATTAAAAAGAATACATTTGAATCAGTTCTAATGAAGTGGATGAAACTGGAGCCTATTATACAGAGTGAAGTAAGCCAGAAAGAAAAAACCAATACAGTATAATAATGCATATATATGGAATTTAGAAAAATGGTAACAATAACCCTGTATGCGAGACAGCAAAAGAGACAAAGATGTATAGAACAGTCTTTTGGACTCTATGGGAGAGGGCAAGGGTGGGATGATTTGGGAGAATGGCATTGAAACATGTATAATATCATTATGTGAAACGAATCACCAGTCCAGGTTTGATGCATGATATAGGATGCTCGGGGCTGGTGCACTGGGATGACCCAGAGGGATGGGATGGGGAGGAAGATGAGAGGGGGGTTCTGGATGGGAAACACATGTACACCCATGGCAGATTCATGTCAATGTATGGCAAAACCAATACAATATTATAAAGTAATTAGCCTCCAATTAAAATAAATAAATTTATATTATTTTTAAAAAATGAATTTAAAGTAATACTAACAGCTAACACTTTATAAAAGTCACTATATGGCAAACACTATGTCAAACATTTTTCCTATACTGCTCTCATTTATTCAAAACAATTCCATTAAATAAAATGGCACAAGCCCATTTTATTTTTATTCATCCTAATTAAAACAGCCTGCTGCTGCTGCTAAGTCGCTTCAGTCGTGTCGGACTCTGTGTGACCCCATAGACGGCAGCCCACCAGGCTCCCCCGTCCCTGGGATTCTCAAGGCAAGAACACTGGAGTAGGTTGCCATTTCCTTCTCCAATGCATGAGAGTGCAAAGTGAAAGTGAAGTCGCTCAGTCGTGTCCGACTCTTAGCAACCCCGTGGACTGTAGCCCACCAGGCTCCCCCATCCATGGGATTTTCCAGGCAAGAGTACTGGAGTGGAGTGCCATTGCCTTCTCCTAAGTCCATTTTATTTCAGAGCCCATGTTATTACACTTATCTCCTTCACTTTACTCTCACAATTTTTTTTTCTCAAAAATCTTTTTATATATACCTCTGTTAATCAATCACAGTGTCTCATAGTTATATCCACTCTTCCTCACTAGGTTATAAATACCTCAACAACTCATTCCCAGGGCTCTCCTGGTAGCTCACCTGTAAATAATACACCTGAAATGCAGGAGACATGGATTCAATTCCTGGGTCAGGATGATCCCCTGGAGAAGGGATAGCCTACCAACTCCTGTACTTTTGGGCTCCCCTGGTAGCTCAGCTGGTAAAGAATCCACCTGGGTTCAATTCCTGGGTTGGGAAGATCCCCTGGAGAAGGGAAAGGCTACCCACTCCAGTATTCTGGCCTGCAGAATTCCATAGACTGTGTAGTCCATGGGGTCACAAAGAGTCAGACATGACTGAGTGACTTTCACTTTCCCCATTCCCAGAGCTGGTACAGAAAATAGCACAAAGAAGGGACTGGGGGGTACTCTCCAGGAACTGGCTCATTACAAGGTGAGAAGCTGTAACTCTTAAGCCCAACTGCATGTAAGTGAACTCCACAGCAGCACCTTTTCTTCCAGAGGAATATAAAGAACTCAGGTATCTCATCCCATTATCCCAATCCCACTGGAGATACAGTAAGGCTTTTGGCTCACTGAGAAGGCAATCCATTTGCCAATTGCTAATTCAGGTGACAATCTGATAATCCTATTTTAACAACTACTTTTCAGAGAATAAGATAAATCCTGAGGATCCATCTGATGGGCATCCACTATCAAATTACCAACATCCTATCAAAAGACACAATCTTGCAGATTTATATGACTCACCATAAGGCGACAGTATTCCAGTATCCCACATGCTGCTTGCTTTCTTCAATTATAAAAAGAGCATTATTTGATAAAACATTAAGTCTTCTTCCAAAAAAATTAACAAATGTAGCAGGAAGTTTTCATTTTAAATTGAAGTTTAAAATTTTTTTCATACCCTATTTTAAGTATACAATTCTATTTCCACTACAGCTTGGTTACAGAGAACAAACCTGCTCAAGAGTTTTGCTCACCACAATGTAACTTACTGCATATGTTCGGAATCTGAGACAATGTCTTAACATATGCTCATACAACTCACACCTGTGTTTGAACAATATGGTCTTCCCAGACATCATGACACTCCCTCTATTTCCCAAGGGGAAAAAACAGCTATTTACTGAATGCCATAACATACTATACAGCACAGGAATATACATGCTGTGTGTGTGTAAAATTTAATCCTTAATGTGACCTTAAGATAGAAATCATCATCTCCTTTTCTCCCCAAGAAAGAAACTGAGGCACAGAAGCTTCAAATCAGTAAATGGGACACAATTAAAATGCAGGTTTACATTACTGTAAACGGTAGCTGTTCCTTTATTCCAAGCCTGTCTTCACTTCCTACCCTCCCTGTTTCTCACTCTGCAATTTTCTCTCATCACCAGTTCCCATGGTGAAAGAGACACACAGTTCCCAGACTTACATATTATATTTCAAGCCATAAAAAGAGATGAATAACACAAACTTCAGACTATGCAGTTAGGTACTATGGACATAACCACCTGGAGAAAAGTCAACAATCAAGGGGAATTTCCAACAGAAAATAAAGGCAATCAACATTTATAATATTCATGGTAACTTACTGGTAAGAGTCTTCTCTTGTGTTGTTGGAAGAGGGTGTTTGTTATGACCAGTGCATTCCAAATCCTAAAAGATGATGCTATGAAAGTGCTGCACTCAATATGCCAGCAAATTTGGAAAACTCAGCAGTGGCCACAGGACTGGAAAAGGTCAGTTTTCATTCCAATCCCAAAGAAAGGCAATGCCAAAGAATGCTCAAACTACCGCACAATTGCACTCATCTCACACGCTAGGAAAATAATGCTCAAAATTCTCCAAGCCAGGCTTCAGCAATATGTGAACCGTGAACTTCCTGATGTTCAAGCTGGTTTTAGAAAAGGCAGAGGAATCAGAGATCAAATTGCCAACATCCACTGGATCATGGAAAAAGCAAGAGAGTTCAAGAAAAACATCAATTTCTGCTTTCTTGACTATGCCAAAGCCTTTGACTCTGTGGATCACAATCAACTGTGGAAAATTCTGAAAGAGATGGGAATACCAAACCACCTGACCTGCCTCTTGAGAAATCTGTATGCAGGTCAGGAAGCAACAGTTAGAACTGGACATGGAACAACAGACTGGTTCCAAATAGGAAAAGGAGTTCATCAAGGCTGTATATTATCACCCTGCTTATTTAACTTATATGCAGAGTACATCATGAGAAACGCTGGAACTGGAAGAAACACAAGCTGGAATCAAGATTGCCAGGAGAAATCTCAATCACCTCAGATATGCAGATGACACCACCCTTATGGCAGAAAGTGAAGAGGAACTCAAAGCCTCTTGATGAAAGTGAAAGTGGAGAGTGAAAAAGTTGGCTTAAAGCTCAACATTCAGAAAACTAAGATCATGGCATCCGGTCCCACCACTTCATGGGAAATAGATGGGGAAACAGTGGAAACAGTGTCAGACTTTATTTTTCTGGGCTCCAAAATCACTACAGATGGTGACTGCAGCCATGAAATTAAAAGACGCTTACTCCTTGGAAGGAAAGTTATGACCAACCTAGATAGCATATTCAAAAGCAGAGACACTACTTTGCCAACAAAGGTTCGTCTACTCAAGGCTATGGTTTTTCCTGTGGTCATGTATGGATGTGAGAGTTGGACTGTGAAGAAGGCTGAGCGCTGAAGAACTGATGCTTTTGAACTGTGGTGTTGGAGAAGACTCTTGAGAGTCCTTTGGACTGCAAGGAGATCCAACCAGTCCATTCTAAAGGAGATCAGCCCTGGGATTTCTTTGGAAGGAATGATGCTAAAGCTGAAACTCCAGTACTTTGGCCACCTCATGCGAAGAGTTAACTCATTGGAAAAGACTCTGATGCTGGTAGGGATTGGGGGCAGGAGGAGAAGGGGACGCCAGAGGATGAGATGGCTGGATGGCATCACTGACTCGATGGACATGAGTCTGGGTGAACTCCGGGAGTTGGTGATGGACAGGGAGGCCTGGCGTGCTGCGATTCATGGGGTCGCAAAGAGTCGGACATAACTGAGTGACTGATTTGATCTTACTGGTAAGAAATTTAAGTTGTTAAATTCAATAAATTCAAGAAACTAAATTGCTGGATTAAATGTGAATTAAGAGGGGAAAAAAACTACCAACAGCTCAAACGTCAACAAAATTGGAGAAAAGAAGCATAAATAATCTATGGGAAAGCTCAGCCTTTTTAACATCACACTGTTACAAAAATCACAATAATGGAATGTCAGGAAAGAATCAAGCTTCATCCTCTCATTAGTTTAAGATAAGAGATCTGCTGTCAGGACCACTCTAATCCACCCCCCAGCCCTCACAAGGGACAAAGTGTTAAACAATACATCATGGGGGAACATTCAAACTCTAGTAATTATAGAAACGAAACATGGTATTTCACCCCAAATAGCAAAGATTCTTTTTCACTGCAAACACCAATCAGTTCAATTCAGTTCAGTCCCTCAGTCGTGTCCGACTCTTTGGGACCTGATGGACTGTAGCACGCCAGGCTTCCCTGTCCATCACCAACTCCCGGAACTTAAACTCATGTCTATCAAGTCAGTGATGCCATCCAACCACCTCATCCTCTGTCGACCCCTTCTCCTCCTGCCTTCAATCTTTCCCAGCATCAGCATCTTTTCCAATGAGTCAGTTCTTCGGATCTGGTAGCCAAAGTATTGGAGTTTCAGAAAACACCAATGGGCACTCAAAAACACAATCCTTCCAAAATGCAATTTGGCAGTAATATATGCATTAGGCAAAAATATGCCAGTAATTACTGCCAGTAATATATATTTTTTAAATCTTAAAACATTCATACCTTTTAATCTAATAGTATGCCTTTGGGAACTCACCCTTAATACCCAAAATCCCAAAATGCTTTATGCACATAAATGTTTGTAACAATATATTTAATGGAAAAACTGAAGAGAGTCTACTTAAAAATGGGAAACTATCCGACAATAAGAACAAGCAAATATATCTTCTATTTCATTTAACAGTTAGGAAAAGCTCAGAATATGTTACTTTTAAAAGCAAGATGCAAAATTGCATCTAAAAGAATTGCAACTATATATATATAAATGTAACTGCGTACATTTAAAAAGAACAGTAACAAAGTGGTTCTGAGCGTGAAATTTATTTTCTTTGCTACACTTGTCTCAAGTTCATAATAAAAAAACTGTATAAAAGAAGAATGAAAACTGAGATAATACAGCACCCATTTTAAGTATCATAAGATCTAAACAGAAAGGAAATTATTACTGAATGTTTAAATTAGCATATACAGTTACAAAAATACATTAAACATTTCCCTTAGCTTAATTCTACTTTGGCTTTCTAGCGTCAGAAAGGGAAAAGATCAAAATACAGAAAAAGACTTATGCACAAAAGGCATGAATCATGACATTCATCATCCAGAAAGTTTTATAGATTACCGACAACATACTAGACATTACTTAGGATACAAATAAGACAGACAAGGGTCCAATTCTTTAGAAACTTACATTTCTATCGGCAAGTACAGACTGCAAATTAATAAATATATTAAGATATAATTTCTAGTTATAAGTGTATCAAACTATTAAGTGATTTGTGTATATACTGAAGAGAGGAAGGAAACAGGCTGATCCTACAGGTGGTCACCGAAAAAGAAACAAAACACAACACTAAAGTCAGCCATGCAAAAAGCTGATGATCCAGGTTGGATGCCTGAGACAGGGTGCTCAGGGCTGGTGCACTGATGACCCTGGGGGATGGGATGGGGAGGAGGGGTTCTGGATGGGGAACACATGTGCGCCCGTGGCTGACTGTCAATGTATGGCAAAAACCACTACAATATTGTAATTAGCCTCCAATTAAAATAAAACTTAAAAAAAAAAAGCTGATGAGCAACAGGCAGAAAACCTCAAGTACTAAGACTCAGAAACAGGGAAAGAGTTTGGCATATTTAGCAGCAGAAAGGAAATCAGAACAAGCAGGGATTTACAGGCCAGGGTAAAAAGTTGCTATTTTATTGTAATTGCAAAGGAAAGCCACTGAAATGGGAAGGAAATGATCTTATGTGCATTTTTACAGGCTTCAGAGAGGAGAGACTGTCGAAGGTTAAGAGCAATAACCAGAAGTTAGGAAGCTACTGCAGGAACCCCAGCGAGGGGTAATGATGGCCTGGACTAGAGTGACGGCAACGGGAACAGAGAAAAGTGGAGAAACTCAAAACTTATGTGGGTAGTCAGAACCCATAGTATTACTGACAGATGGTCAGGATGTGGGAAATGAGAAATCAGAACAATCAAGTACAGCTCCTAGAAGTCTGGCTGAATCATTATTTACAAAACTAAAACTTAACAGCGTGTTTCTAATAGAGGAAGAGTTAAGTATATTATGAAAGACTCCATCAGATAAACATTACTAATGTTTGTGGAAGGTTTGCTTTCTCTTACTATCCAGAGGCAGTAGGCATGATTCTTAACTATTTGAGCCTTGAGTTTCCTAAAATTAATTACTCAATATTTCCTCAAATAATTACTACTACTACTACAAAAAAAATCCTCAAATAATTACTACTACTACTACAAAAAAAATCCTCAAATAATTACTACTACTACAAAAAAAAAATCCTCAAATAATTACTACTACAAAAAGAAAAAAACTACTGCTGTTATAGAGCTGTTGGAAAATTAAATGTGAACCTATAAAAAGCACTTAACATAATGACTATGCTCAATAAGTTAAAGTTGCCAGAAGTCACAGTAATGACTCTGCACCCAGAATAAAGAAGGTAGTCAATAAATATTTTATAGATAGACAGGCAGGCAGATAAAAGAAATGGTGAAACAGGAATTTAAACCCAGGTCATCTGACTCAAACTCTACAAAACCATACACTCTATACCACAGGTGAGCAATGAAGAATAAAACCTGTAACAACTGTTAGATTGTGAAATCAACTAAGGAGAATGGATGGAATCCTCATTAGAGACTTTTTGGTACAAATTACACAAAAGTCCAAGGTCCAGAGGGCTAAGTATAATACACAGTCAAGTGGATTAACTATAGAATAACTGGCAATTTCTGAATCACAAAATTAACTGAAACATTTCCTGGCTTTTCAGTAAGTACTTCAGTAATGTTGATGACTCAACCTGAAGACACTGCAGAGGAAGCACAAGACTAGGAATTTAGTTAGACCATGAGGGTCTGGACAGCAAAAAATTATCAATAGGAAGTCAGGACATAGAGAGGGAAGACAAGTGAGTACCAGGATAAGAGAACAGAATCCAAAACCTGGAAGCAAAGAATTAGCACAGATGCACAGATACATATACCAAAAACCACTATTGGTCAGAGTCTGAGAGATAAGCATAGACTGGGAGAAGTAGGTATCTACCAGCAGGATAGTTGAGAAATCCTCCCATCCCCAGGGCCCAGGCAGATTCACTGCTCCTAAGACAGAGCAGTAGTAAAATCCCACTACCTTAGGAGAAAGACAAGAAACCCACTTGGCCCAGGATCCCATGCTGCAACCAAGCAGTAAGCTACCACTGGGCAAAAGACAGGAAGCTCTCTCTAGCCTAAGTACTCCCTCAGACACAAGGCAGAGTTTAGCTTCCACTAGGAGAAAGGGGAGAAGACTTAGAAAGACCCACTACCAAGGCCCAGGCTCACAAGCCCTACCTAAAGCTGAAGGGCCCTCAGGAGAATCAAGAATTCCTCCATTCCTACCGCAAACCCAGCACACACAGAGGGCCCCCTCTACAGCACAGTCATGCTGCAGACAGTTGCCAGTGAAGCAGGAACATTATTCAGGCCACACAGAACACCAAGTAACAGCAATACTCCACTGGGGAAATTTCAGGTCTGTGGTGCACTGAAGGTGACACTGAAAGCCACACCCAGCTCAACTAGTGACACAAACTACCAGATAGTCTACTATAACTTAAAATGAGTTTTCAAGCACCTCACAAGCTACAGAAGGAAATTCTGAACCCTTCCTCATAATGAAAAGATGATAAATGGAAATTCAAGGTGTTCAAGACAATTGCTCAGTCGTGTCTGACTCTGCGACCCCATGGACTGTAGCGTACCAGGCTCCTCCGTCCATGCGATTTTCCAAGCAAGAGTACTAGAGTGGGTTGCCATTTCCTTCTCCAGGAGATCTTCCCGACCCAGGGATCGAACCTGCATCTCCCGCATTGTAGGCAGAGGCTTTACCATCTGAGCCTCCAAGGAAAACACTTTCCTGAATTACCAAGTCAGAACATGCAATGACTCTTCACTATGGTATTTTCTTTCAGCAAACATAAATACTAATAGACTTTGACGTGTCTATTGATCCTCACTTCAAAGCCCACTTTTCCTATAAGATTTTAGTTCTTCAATTTCAAATTGTGCTAGGGTTAAGACTTCTCAGGACCATCTTCAGCATCATTAGAAAAGAATTATCTATAAACATACCATGTCTTGCTTTGGAATTTGTATTTAACCAAAAGCAGCTGCTATTTATCTGGAAATCTTGAAACACTGACTAAAGACAAAAAATGACTTATCTTTTATTTCCTAAGCAGAGTCTATTCCCATGTCATTTCATTATAAATTAGAGGTCCTAGAATATAACAATTTTTTATCCCTTTACTAATCTAGAATATGAAGAAAAAAGTCCTAATTACTAACAGTTCAATATTCAAGGCTTATGATGAATATATCATAATCACCAGCCACCTACCTAAAAACAAAATTTTTAGACTTCAAAATGTAAAACTAAATTTTAATACACTATAAAAGCCAGTTGATAATTTTATAAACAAGTTTAAAAAACTTCAGAGATGTTCATATGTGTTTCGACTAAATTCAAAGGGCCAACATATCTACATGTTTCTAGGGGTTAAAAGTTTTAAAACGTAAAATTTTTAAAATACACGTTAAGAATTTTTGTTTTGGTTATTTTTAAGATTTTACAAATGGTGACAAACATACAAATACAAAAAAAAGCTTAATGCAAGCTTTAAAAAAAAAAAAAAAAGATCTATAAGTAAACTCCAAGAGCTGCAAATAAAAACACAAAAATTGACAAAGATAGGCTCAGAAAAGTGGATGCCCTGAGGCTTACACACAGTTGGCACTACCCAGAAAAAGGCTCCCAAGGAGGCATCAAGAGTGAAGTTAGTACACACCTTTAAACAAGGCAGAAGCATGAGCTGAGGGCAGGAGCAGGCACGAAGAGAGCAACTGGGGGCAAGTCAGGCAGAGGAGGCAGCATCAAGCAAGGGGTGCACTGTAGCAGGAGGGAGCAGAGGGATGGAGGGTGGGGAGAGCCAAGGACAATGAGAAAAAATAGGTCCCATAAAGAAATATGATATGGCATATGGCAAAAAAAAACACAGAACCAGGAATTAATAGATTTTTAATTCCAGTTCTAGATCTATTATATTATATTAGACTTCAGAAAACATATATTTATACATGCTTTGCATAAAACTCAAAGAGATTTATTATGACTTGTATAACTGATATTATAAATGAGCACAAATAAAATCAATGTGCCACCCAGCTTCGATTACAAAGGAGTGTGGAAACCAGTGAACACTGGGATCAGTGGCAATCACAAAATGAGGAAAATGTCAATCTGTTCAAGGATCAGATACTGTACACAGCGAAACTACAGATTCATGACAAGTGAAATCATGAGACCAGAGACTTCATTTGTTTATTTTCTATACTCCTCTGGCATGTAAAACATGTCTAGTAGTTTGAAGTAGGCATTCAAACATCTGCTGAATATGCTCCCCAATTAAGTAACACACTGTAAGTCCCTGCCGAATACTTACTGACTTTACTACTCTTAATTTCATACTAATCAGCACTTTTTAAAAGTTTTTAAAGTCTGTAAGATTATAAACTGAATAAATTCCATTCCTTTTAATAACCACATCATTTTAATTCCCCTAAACACTTTCAAAAAGATGTGAAATTATCAATTAAAGAGTTCAAGTGTTAAGACAACTGAGTAACATATTAATTATAACTGCTCAGTTTTTTAAAGTGAAAAGCAAAGTTAATCCTGTTAACGTTTTTCCACTAGAAATTACAGGCATAAATAAAGATGTGCTATAATTCTGCCCAAAAATACCTGATACACAAAACTTTCAATATCAACAAATACATGTTAGATCAGGTGTCAATGATTAAATCATACAGTATTCCAAACTATGCATATATTTTCAAGTGTTAGACCACAATGTAGCAAAGTGATATTTATAAACCATAAATCACTATACAGATGTAAAGAATCAACTATAACAGATTATAAAGACAAAGCTTCAAGTCAAAAAGCATTTACAAGACTATGATACAACTTTTAAGAGAAAGATACCAGAACAGATGCCTCTCAACTGAGTAAAAAAGAAAGAAAAACCACTCTAACACAATGTAAGCAGACAGATATTGCCTGCAAGAATTGCAATAAGAAGGGTATAAAGAATGCTAACAAAGTTTGAAGGTAGAAGTCATGTCTTCAAATTGACGATGACTCTGAAAATACTTTATGACTAAATAAACGCAGAAGAGCAGGAACCACGTCAATTTTTGCCTACCACTGTATCTCCAACTCTTAAAACAGTGCACTGAACACAGAATATTGTAATATTTACTGACTGAATACACAACATTTAAAATGGACCTTGAGAGACTGAGAGGACACTCTAGCATGAGGGAAATGTGTAAGGAAAAGAATAAAGGAGGAAATAACGATGTGTTTCAAAGAACAAGAATTAGCCTAATTTTGGTGGCGTATATTTATAATGTGCAGAAGATCAGGAGGAGTTTGTGTCCACTATGAATTTCAAAACGTTTAAACTTAATTTGGTATAACCAAAAATAATAATAAGTTTTATGAATGAAACTAGAATATAAGAGAATACAAGATGAGTTATAAGATTATTCCCCTCCTCTAACACAAACGATTTAGTTCAGAACCACTGTGGTAGCAATAAGAACGAAAGGAGTGGGGGAAAGGTGAAATGTAATTCTAAGAATTTGAGTTTGGCTGATCAAAAAACAGTAGGATAATTTAAGGAAATACAAAGTCCAAAACAAGATGGTGGGGGTGGGAGGAAGAATCACATAAAGAAAATGATGTTTGTTGAGAATTTACTCCGTGTTAAACATTTCAAATACACCATTTATTTAGTCTTCAAAACATCTCTGTGAGATAGTTATACTCCCATTTTACAAATGGAGCAAAGAGGTCAAGAGGCTTCCCCAAAACTCACAAAGCTAATTACTTATGTGTCACTCCCTCTCTTCTTCCTTCCTAAGACAACCTCCATTTTGTTCAAATATGGGCCAGCAATGTGCTCAGGAAGGTGGGCCACTCGCCTAGCCCAGGGACAATGAATCCTGATTGTTCTAAACAAAGGAAATCCTATTTCCATTGTCCAATAACCCAGGCCTGACCTATGAGGCATGAGAAGAAATACGTTGAGGGCTCTGGGGAACTTTTCTACCTGCATTAGCATTTCGGATATTGAAGCTACCAATCTAACAGTTATCCCTGCTTTCCAATCCATCACCAAGTCAAATCAATTCTAGTTCCAAAATATCTCATGAACCCTTTTCTCCTATCATCCTATTCCAGGCCTTTATTAACTCTCAAATGGACTCTAATAATTACTCTCCTAGTCAATCTCCCTGTGGACACTCCTGCTCCCAACAATTCATTCCCCGAAGAGCAGCCAAAGAAATCTTTAAAATATAAATCATGGAGCAACTGAACACACGCTCTGCTGCTAGGATTGTAAAATGGTCCAACCACCATAGAAAAGAGTACAAACAAAAAGAAACCACCATAGAAACGAAAAAAAGTTTAGTTTCCTCAAAACACTAATATATACATATATATATATTTATGTATATATATACACACATCCAAAGAAATTGAAACCAGAGTCTCAAAGAGGTATTTGCATACCAACATTCAGGACAGCACTATTCATAATAGCCAAGAGGTAAAACCAACAGATGAAAGGACATTAAAAAAAAAAACACGCAGTAGAGGGCTTCTCTGGATAAGAATTCACCTTGCAATGCAAGGGACACCAGTTCGATCCCTAACCCAGGAAGATCCTACATGCCACAGAGCACTAAGCCCACAAGCCGCCAACTACTGATCCCACACACTGTAGCTACTGAAGCCAGGCACATACAGCCCATGCTCCCCAACAAGAGAAGCACGCACACCCCAGTGAAGAGTAGCCCCCGCGGGCCGCATCTAGAGAAAGCCCATGTGCAGCAATGACGACCCACCCACAGCCAAAAAATAAAATAAATCTCTTTTTAGAAAGTGCAGTATAAAAAAAAAAGAAAGTGCAGTATAAACATACACTGGAATATTATTCAGCCTTCAGATGAAAGAAAATTCTGTATTATATACAAAAAGGACGAACCGTGAGGACCCTATTTTAAGTGACATAAGCTAGTCACAGTAAGACAAATACTACATAATTTCACTTACAGGGCCTATCAAAAGTAGTCAAATTCACAGAAATAGGTAGAATGGTAGTAAATGTATTTAACACTTCTCAACTGTACACTTAAAAATGGTTAAGATGACAAATTTTATGTGAAGCATTCTTTTCACAGTATAAAATACACACACATCAGGCCAAACAAAAATAAATCCTATCACTTAACTCTTCTTAAAATCCTTCAGCTGCTTCCTATCACCCACTGATAAACTTCAAACAAGGTCTATGAGGCTCTGTACCATCTGGTCCTTCTTGCTTATACAGCCAGATCACACGCTTCTCTCCTCCTCCCTTCAAGATGCTCAGTCAGAATAATACTCTCTCACTTCAGACAATTCAGATCCTTTCTTGCCTCAAGGTCTTTGTCCATTCTATTGCCCTTGTGCGGAATGCTCATCCCTAATCCTTCACAGTCTTGGCTCTCCATCATCCTTCAGATGTCACCTTAAATGTGACCTTCTCAGAAGCCTTCCCTAACCAGCTTACCTAAATTAATAGGTGTCCCCACACCATCCACATTATTTTCTGTCTTCTGTCTCTTTCATTCCTTGATGGCATTTCTAATTAACTATTTTTTCCCCCTATCTTCCCAAACAAAATGCAGGCTCCATCAGGACAAGGACCTCATCAGTCTTGTTCATCATTATGTCCCTAATATTTATCATATGCCTGTTGTATACTTAACATTTAAATACTTATTAATTCCACATTAAGGAAAATATCATTCTATAAGCCTGTTATTAAACATACATACAGATCTTTAAAAGGGTGTAACTGATGCTACAATTATTATTTCTAGTTATTGAGGTAGATACATTAACTATAATTTTCAACATGCTCTGAATTTCCTGTAATAAATCTTTACACTCGGAAATTTAAGATTTTTAAGACTAATATTTCAGCTGTTACATGCATCTTTTAATTATATAAAATAAAGGTAAAGAACAACTCAAGTTAACAATACAACCAACTTCTTAAAAATACCATAGTACTCCTCAATCTCTGTCTATACTTAGTTTTCTATTTAGACAAAGTTTTAACTAATCTCAGGCCATGAAGGACAAGAAGCCCAGCATGCTGCAGTTCACGGGGTTGCAGAGTTGGACATGACTTAGCGATGGACAACAACAGGCCGTTAATGGTTGTTGAGATTACAGAAGTGACTCAAATTATGTCTTCTTACTTTTCTAAATGTATGTAAAACATCTTAACAATATGTAATATATCACTGCACATTTCTCCAACTTTCCTACATCTCTATCTATTGATTAAAAAAAAAAATCAACAATAACTGAACACTTACACTTGCCATACTCTAAGCACTCTTCTACATAGATTAACTCATTTGTACTTGAAAACCCATTTTAGAGATAAGGAAATTTAGGTACTAATAGGTTAAACCATCTACCCTAAATTACAATACCACTGTCAGTCTGGGACTCAAGCCCAGGAAATCATGCTGTAGTCTAGAGACTATGCTCTTAATTACTCTTCACAAAAGCTGGAACTGACTTATGGCCCAAATAAAAATTCAAGATATAAAATGCTATGTTTCTTAAAAATTACATTTCATCCTTAAATAGCCATGAAAACAAAGCACAAACAGGAATTACCCACTTATTGAGAATACCAATTTTTTTTAAAGTTGTTTGTCTTAAGCCCCAGAAATGTACACTTTAAATGAGCATTTTTAAGAGCTCAGAATATTTAATAGCAAAACTTTAAGGAAGGAAAAATTGGTTATTTACCAAAGATAACACCAAAGCCTTTGACCGTGTGGATCACAATAAACTGGAAAACTTTTCAAGAGATGGGAATACCAGACCTCCTGACCTGCCTCCTGAGAAATCTGTATGCAGGTCAAGAAGCAAGTTAGAACTGGACATGGAACAACAGACTGATTCCAAATCAGAAAAGGAGTACGTCAAGGCTGTATATTGTCACTCTGCTTATTTAATTTATATGCAAAGTACATCATGCAAAATGCTGGGCTGGATGAAGCACAAGCTGGAATCAAGATTGCCAGGAGAAATATCAATAACCTCAGATATGCAGGTGACACGACCCTTATGGCAGAAAGCGAAGAAGAACTAAAGAGCCTCTTGATGAAAGTGAAACAGGAGAATGAAAAAATTGGCTTAAAACTCAACATTCAGAAAACTAAGATCATGGCATCCAGTCCCATCACTTCATGGCAAATAGATGGGGAAACAATGGAAACAGTGACAGACTATTTTGGGGGGCTCCAGAATCACTGCAGATGGTGACTGCAGCCATGAAATTAAAAGATGCTTGCTCCTTGGAAGAAAAGCTATCACCGACTTAGACAGCATATTAAAAAGCAGAGACATTACTTTACCAACAAAGGTCCATCTAGTCAAAGTTATGGTTTTTCCAGTAGTCATGTATAGAAGAGAGTTGGACTATAAAGAAAGCTGAGCACCAAAGAATGGATGCTTTTTAACTGTGGTGTTGGAGAAGACTCTTGAGAGTTCCTTGGACTACAAGGAGATCCAACCAGTCTATCCTAAAGGAAAGTGTGAGTGAAGTCACTCAGTCGTGTCCGACTCTTTGCAACCCCATGGTCTGTAGCCTACCAGGCTCCTCTGTCCATGGGATTTTCCAGTCAATAGTCCTGGAGTGGATTGCCATTTCATTCTCCAGGGGATCTTCCCAACCCAGGGATCAAACCCGGGTCTCCCGCATTGTAGACAGACGCTTTACCGTCTGAGCCACCAGGGAAGCTATCCTAACAGATATCAGTCCCAAATGTTCTTTGGAAGGAACTCCAATACTTTGGCCACCTGATGAGAAGAACCAACTCATTGGAAAAGACCCTGATGCTGAGAAAGACTGAAGGCAGGAAGAGAAGGGAGAAGGGGGGCAACAGAGGAAGAGATGGTTGGATGGCATCACCAACGCAATGGACATGAGTTTGAGTAGGCTCTGGGAGTTGGTGATGGACAAGGAAGCCTGGCGTGCTGCAGTTCATGGGGTTGCAAAGAGTTGGACATGACTCAGTGACTGAACCGAACCGAACAAAACATAAATGAAGAAGGAATTTATAAAATTCCTCAAACAATAAAGATCTAGAATTTAACATTAATCAAAAAGTTTAATTCTACTACTTCTCCAGCCTCATTTTCTAATTCACTTCTAATCACACCCTGGGCTTTATCATAAAAATCCTTCACACTGGAGGATTTTTAATGTATAAACTATTGGACAGCAATCCTAAATCTCTCCATTATGTGGAATAATTATCATAGAGAAGACCATAATTTCACAAGGCTTCTGTAAAGTTTAAGTGAGATAAAATACACAAATGCCAGGTATAAATTTAAATCTCACATTCAAATACAAATGTTGATACACTACAAGCTGGCTCACAACTGACTCTGCCATCTTGGGTATCTGGTAATTCACAAGCTCCATGTAGCATTCTCAAATGCCAATGTTCATGACCAGAGTCATTTCCCCCTCCACCAGCTTATGCCTCTCACACCACTGTAAATTTCCCTATCTGGTAAACTCTCATATATTCTCAGTAAGGGTATACCTCTACTGTGGAGAAGCCGGAACACCTTCATTAATAACTCACCTCACCAAATCAAAGTTAGGAACTCCATCTTTGTAATTCTATTAAATATAGTACATAGCCGAATGTTCAAATACCTCCATCACAGTGGAGCATCACTTTTTCAGTGGGTATATCCCCTCCTGGAAAAACAGGAAGGATTGATAGTTTATTAATCCTTGGTGAGTAGCACATAAAACTCACTGAAGCTTTTTGTTTGCTTGCATTTTTTAGTTTCTTTGTTAATAAAGGATAAAAGTAACACAAAAAAGAGTAAACAAAAAAGAACATTTATTTTTATATAACTTTTCCCAAAGAAAGGGGAGACTTATTCTTAATACTGCAAATGTATAACAGACACCTGTAACAAATATTCTGATATTTTTAATAAATACAGGCATGCTACTAAATAAGCTAGTATATATAGTCATTTCCTTTTAAAAAACAAATAGACATCTGTTGCATTTCTACAGACTAACAAAACACTATCAGAAAGAGAAATTAAGGAGGCAATCCCATTCACAATAGCATCAAAAAAATAAAATACCTAGAATGAAATCTACCCGTGGAAGTAAAAGCACGTGTATACCTGAAATTTAAAAAAAAAAAATTAAAAAATTAAAAAAAAATTAAATTAAATTAAAAAAAAAAAGAATTGTACTCAAAAAACTGTGAGAGACTGATGAAAGAAAACTGAAGACAACACAAATAAATGGTAAGATACACTGTGTTCATGGATTAGATTAGATGAATTAATACTATTAAAATGACTGTACTACCCAAGGCAATCTACAAATTCACTGCAATCTCTATCAAGACACCAAAGGCATTTTTCACAGAATTAGAACAAGTAGTTTTAAAATGTGTATGGACATATAAAAGATCCCAAATAGACAAAACAATCTTGAGAAAGAACAGAGCTAGAGGAATCTGACTTCAGATTATACTACAGAGCTATAGTAACCAAAACAGTACGGTACTGGCATTAAAAACAGACACACAGATCAACTAAACAGAACTGGGAGTCCAGAAATAAATCCACACACTTATGGTCAATCTACAACAAAGGAGGCAAGAACACGCAAGAGAGAAAAGACAGTCTCTACAATAAGTGGTGCTAGGAAAACCGGACAGCTACAAGTGAAAAGACTGAAATTGGAACATTCCCTAACACCATATACAAAATAAATTCAAAATAGATTAAAGATCAAAGTGTATGACCAGGAATCATAAAATTCCTAGAAGAATTTGTCATAAATTATAGCAATAATTTCTGGCTCTGTCCTCTAAAGCAAAAGAAATAAAACCAAAAATAATCAAATGGTTCCAAACTAAACTTAAAAGCTTTTGCCCAGAAAAGGAAACCATCAACTAAAGAAAAAGACAACCTACTAAATGAGAGAAAATATCTGCAAATGCTATGACCAATAATGGGTGAACATCCAATATAAACAGCTCATAAAACTCAATATCAAGAAAGCAAACAACCCAATTAAAAAACAGGCAGAAGACCTGAATAGACATTCTTTCAGAAGACAGGCAGATGGCCAATGGGCATATGACAAGATCCTCAACATCATTTATCATCAGAGAAATGCAAATTAAAGCTATAATGAGATATCACCTCATTATGAATGAGGTATCTATTAAGAATGGCTATCATCAAAAAGAATACAAATAACAAATGCTGGCAAGGATGTGGAGAAAAGGGAACCCTCTTACACTGTTGGTGGGAATGCACACTGGTTCGGGTACTGTAGAAAACAGTATGGAGATTTTTCAGAAACTAAAACTAGAACTACCATATGATCTAGGAATTTCACACCTATATACATTTAAAAAAAAAAAAAAAACCACTAATTCAAATAGATATATCCACCCCAATGTTCACAGCAGCATTATTTACAATTGTCAAGATATGAAGCAACTTAAGTGTCCACCAACAGATGAATGAATAAAGAAGATGTGGCATGTATACACACACACACAAACATACATACATACCGGAATACTACTCAGCCACAAAAAAGAACAAAATTTTGCCACTTGGAGGGTATTATGCTAAGTGAAATAAGTCAGACAGAGAAAGACAAATACTGTATGGTATCACTTATTTGTGGAATTTTAAAAAACAAAACAAACTAGTGAATATTACAAAAAAAAAAAAAGCAGCAGACTCACAGATATAGAGAACTAATGGTTACCAATGGGGAGACAGAAGTGGGGAGGGGCAAGAAAGGGGTGAGGAATTAAGAGGTACACACTACTAGGCATAAAGTAAATAAGCTACAAGGATACAAAGGGAACATAGTTAATATTTTACAGTAACTATAAATGGAGTATAACCTTTAAAAATTGTGAATCACTGTGCTGTACACCTGAAACTTATATACTATTGTACATCTATACCTCAATTTTAAAGAATGATATAACATTTATAACATTTTTTTAAAATTATGCAACACTTTGGCAATTTTCAAGTTTACATTGTTTTTGCAACAATAAAAATGGTCAAATTTTATATCCCCAGTTCTTTGTATCATGTCTGGCACGAAACAGTCACTTAAAAATGTTCAAAACTTACGTGAACACACACATTCACTGAAATCTGACTTTCTCATTTTTAGCCTCTATGGGTTTTTTCAGAATCCATTTTGACAGAACTAGAACCAAACACTGGATGCATAGCACAAGGTATATTTTAAAAAGCAAATTCAAGAAACAGCAAAGGAGCGGAGTTCCCTGGCAGTCCAGTGGTTAAGACCTCGTGCTTCCAAGGCATGAGGGTACCATCGCTCATCAGGGATCTAGGATCCTACATTCACAGCAGCCAAGAAACAGCAAAGCATACCTATACCACAGCTGGACAAAGATTTCGAGTAGTCTTTTGTTTTCTTTTTTTAATTTAGACCCAGAAACACAGAAGGAGGAAACATCAAGGATTAATATAGCCTGAAGTTGTGTGACAAAGTAGAAACAGCTGAAGATGACAGAGAACAGGAAAACATGGGGAAAATAATGTATTTGTCACGAATGGAAAAGTTAAAAGATTTATTGCTGGAGAAGAGGAATAAAAAAGGAGGGGAACTAAGATTATCTATTACACAACATCGTATATTTTTGAAAGGAAAGAAAAACAACAGTGTAAAGAAAACATGAGTGCAATAACATGTACATTGTGAATAGCAGGGGAAAAAAATCAAATCAGGATTTAAAAACCTTTTCAATTATTGAGAATCGCTTAAAAAACAATTATGAATCATCTTTATTAATGTGGGGGTTTGTGATGAGGTTTCTCAGTATTTTTTAATTAAACATAAGATAGTCAATTCAAATAGTTTTAAATTTTAATTTTATTTAATTCTGTAAAATGTCTTCAAAATTTTCAGTTCCATATAATGTCACATTTAGGGAAATCAAAGAGAGGTACAGAAAGTGAAAATGACTAGAGGAAAAAAGTAAATTGCAAATTACAGAAGCTAAGATCCAGAAGAACACAACAACACAAATTCATTAGAAAGAAATACTGGGACAGATACAGGCACTTGGTTTTGAAATGAATCAGTCCAAGTAAACTCTCTTTGTCATACTCTAGTTCCCTGGTCCTGGGGTGGGGAAGTTGCCACTATCTTAAGAAAACACTGAAAAGGCACTGTTCTACAACTAATCTTAGTCTTAATCCTAAAAGTTGTTTCATTTCGACCAGATGGTTGATGAAGCCTAGCAGAAAAGGAAATTACTCTCAGGACTGCAACTATGATAACTGTGCAGTATCACCTCAAGGGCCAAATAAAATAAAGTCAAAAGTCAAATCAATCATTGGCTTGGGGTTCCCCACCCCCAATTTAGAACTTTCCTAGTAATGAAGGTCTCTGAGGAGGAAATGTTCAGCTAGACCAGAGGAACACAGGACTGGGCACTCAGGCTTAGGAGAGAACCACCCTTAAATCTGCAACAGTAAAACCAGTCAAGAATAGTTGCTGAAGGTAGGATTAGCAAGTGTCAAGAAGGATTGAATAGCCAATACCTACTAATATAAAGATCTGGAAGAATACAGAAAAAAAACAAATCATTTAGATTTGGCATGTGATCAAATGTGTAATTCACACAATGAAACTCAAAAATTAATTCTGAAACAATATGTCAGCACTCTGAGGCACTGTTATTCATTCAAAGAAGGGTGGCGTGGGGGGGGTGGGGGGTAGGTCCAACTCTGAAGCATTGTAATGTTAGTTCAATCTATATCCTTTGTTAAGGAACAGACATTCATTTCTAAATACAGAATACTAAAAAGTTTCATATAAATACTTAGGAAATCAACACATAAGTCCAATCATATACAAAAATAAAGGCATATTTGAAATAAAGAAGACCCTCTACAACCAAGTGTTTCTTCTTGCCCAACTTTCAAGGACTTGTACCAATTTAAATCATTCTACAAGCTCTAGGAGTTAAAAGATTAAAGGTAACTTATTTCTCAGACCTCCTATAAATAGATTCCTTTCTAATCTAACATTAAATTTTATAAAATGTCCTTTAAACATTTTCATAGCCACTGCATCATTTAAACTCTCAAGACCTCCACTTCTATATAGCTTACTAATTGGCCTCTTTATCTCTCTTATCTCCCCACTTCCATCCACCCATATTTAGCTTTTCAAACACTGAGGTCATCTCACTTCCATGTTTAAATACCACAGAGCTTCTCAACCCCTGACAAGATGATAGATTTAGAACTCAGTTCATGAACAAAACATTCTGAAAGTTCAAGATACATTTTTAAGCCTTTTGTTCAACCTCAAAATTTATAATAAACCTATTTTTTCCATAACCTACACGTTTAGTATTGTTAAATGTTTTAAATTACTATTAAATATTTAATGTTTGTTTTCAAAATATTAGTAAAATGAATATACCAAGAAAATGTATCAAAACTTCCCTGCAGCTTTCCATACTCCCCAGGTACATGGCTGCATACCCCAGTTTTAGATGACTTGACATTTCAGTAGCCAGGGAATAAACTAGAGAATATTAAGTGAAAGTTGCTCAGTTGTGTCCAACTCTTTGTGACCCCACGGACTATACCGTCCATGGAATTCTCTAGGCCAGAATACTGGAGTGGGTAGCCTTTCTGTTCTCCAGGGGATTTTCCCAACCCAGGGATCAAACCCAGTCTCCTGTATTGCAGGTGAGTTTTTTACCAAGGGAAGCCCAAGAATACTGGAACGGGTAGCCTTTTCCTTCTCCAGTGGATCTTCCCAACCCAGGAATTAAACTGGTATCTCTTGCACTGCAGGGGGATTCTTTACCAACTGAGTTATCAGGGAAGTCCTGACATAAGGGAATATTAAAGTCCTTGGTAATTTGGCAAACCTTCTTTCTCCCAGCATTTCTACTATTCTACACACACCCTATCAGTTTTAGTCACTCATTCGCGTCTGACTCTGCGATCCCATGGACTGTAGCCCACCAGGCTCCTCTGTCCATGGGATTTTTCAGGCAAGAATACTGGAATAGGTTGCCATTTCCTCCTCCATGGGATCTTCCCCATCCAGGACTGGGTCTCCAGCATCACAGGCAGATTCTTTACTGTCTGAGTCATGCTTAAACATTAAAGAAAACTATTTCACTTATTAGTTATTCTTGTATACACCTCCCTCTTGAAAGCCTTTTCACTCATCTCCACAAGAAGTCCTATCTATAATACATCAAGGTCAAGCTCAAATCTAACCCTGCTCCAAGGCACAGTCTCCAGTAGCCTTACTTTCTCCAACATTTTGAAGTCTGTTACAGTTGCTGCTACTGCTGCTGCTAAGTCGCTTCAGTCGTGTCCAACTCTGTGTGACCCCATAGACAGCAGCCCACCAGGCTTCCCGATCCCTGGGATTCTCCAGGAAAGAACACTGGAGTGGGTTCTGTTACAGTTAATCACAGTCTATTATTATGTCTACTTGAGTATATAATGATGCATACAACATATCCGTTAAGAAACAAAGCTCTGGAGTCAGAGAAACCCACATCAATGTCTAACTCTGCTACTTACTGGGATTTTGGACAAGTTACTTACTTAAGATCATCCTGCTTCAATTTTCTCATCTTTTATTTGAAGAAAGCAATTACCTAACAGAATTAATTTCACAATCAAAAACAGTGATATACATAAAGCACTCAGCAAAATACTGACCACCAAATAATAGTATTATTCCCAATGCGCAAACCCACGTCTTACTCTCTTTTCTATTTTTTCCCATTCCTACTACCTGGTGGGCTTCCCTGGTGGCTCAGTGGTAAAGAATCCACATGCCAATTCAGGAGACGCAGGTTCAATTCCTCCGTCAGGAAGATTCCCTGGAGAAGGAAATAGCAATCCACTCCAGTATTCTTGCCTGGGAAATGCCATTAATAGAGGAGCCTGGAGGGCTACAGTCCATGGAGCTGCAAAAGAATTGGGCACGACTTAGCGACCCTGTGGTATTCTGCATATGCTTGATACTTGCTTGGTTGATGAAATCTGATCAATTCCGAAGTAATCTCCTAGGTAGGTCTTAATCAGGTAAGGTCCAAATTCTGGCAAAAATCAAAAATGGCTTGCTAATCAGCTAATCATATTATTAGTTGTTAATTTTAACATTAGCTTAATGAGTTCATACTTTAGCTACCATATACACAAAGTGTTCCATGCTGCATTATTATCAATGAGCAGGGCAATATCTAAAATGCTTGATATAGTTACTCCAAAGTCTTAATTAATCTAAAAATATCAGCATGTATCCAGTCACAAAGCAAGCCTTTAGCAAATTAAACAATTTCTGTGTGGATCCTCCTACTGTTAAAATTAAGCTAAATCCTGAACTATTCCAGCTGGCCCTCGGAGTTTTTCCTGTACCAGGGGATTCCCAACAGAGACCAATCAGTTCTGCCACAGTATTCTCAAAGAGCACCAAGGGATGCAGTGTTTCCAGATCAATGATATTACTACCAATTCTTAAATGGTCAGAATACACTAGATCAAAGGGATATGAGTATATTCTTTAATTCTGCAATCAGGGAAAAGAAAAAAACAACCTAGAGCTATGGCCAAAGACTAGTAAAGAAAGGGATTGGTAAATGTTAACCATGGGAAAGGAAAAAAAGGATACAGCAGAAGAGCTAGCCATCAAAAGGTGGTTTCATGAAATCCTAAATCCAAAAAGAGTAACTTCACGAAAGGAGTAAAAACACTTTCTATTACTATGTGAGCTACACTATGAATTTAACTACTGTCACAATGAAACCACTGACACGTGTAAATTCACAAAATATTACTCAGAGTAATATATATATATATACACACACTACACTCAAGCCAACTGCTAATTTTCAAAAAAGTGACAGCATTTGCTGGGGTAAATGTTAGGGAGGCAAGGTGAAAAAAGTGAAGTTTAATGTTTTCCCAAAGACAATCATGCTCATGTGAGGTATTTTCATCTAAGTGCAAGCCCTACAATACAGATACGTTTAACACTAGAAAGTAGTGGTAGCTCTTCTAAACGGTATTATACTTTCAAAAAAAGAACACTTTACATTTTCAATGAAATGTTAATACTTCCAAAAGACGTGTTTAAAAATATGAATTTTATATTTTTACTAGTATGCCAAACTAGTGAAAAGTATTACAGTTAAAACCTTTATATAAACACTAAAAAGGGTTACATTAATTCATAAAATAATGATAGAAGCAAATTTTTTTAAGATAAAATTTGTTTTAAAAGACTCTGAAAATGTTCTAATATTTCAATTGTTCTGCATATTTTGCCAGAATAATTGTGTTCTATATACATGCAGTATGTTTATGTATGTACATTATGCACACACAAACATACATATATGTGTATATATATATGTATATGCCCTCTGTCAATGCCCTTTCATAAACTGTTCCTCAGAGACCATATCTGGATGAGATCCATCACTCAGACTTGATTGAGATCAAGTCATTGACTGTGAATCTGTTAGGCAAAAGAGAAAAAAACATGATATTTTAAATTATTCAAGCACTGCTTTAGATTATAATCAACAAGTGCATCCCTAAATTGCTTTAAATTTCAAAATTGCTTTCAAAGAACCCTAAGTATACATCCAGTTATTAAATTAAAATTATTATTAAAATCTTATATACATAACCATTAAATGTTTACAATGCTTTGTAGTAAGGGTTTAAGTTATATGTGTGTATATATACATATACATATATACATATGTATTCATATATATATACACATATGTATATACATATACACATATACATATATACATATACACATATACAACTTAAACCCTTACTACAAAGCATTGTAAACATTTAATGGTTTCATCTTATCAAAAATTTGCACACACTAAATCCTAAAACAGTAATATAAAAAAAGAAAAGAAAAGAAAAATCAATATTCTTACGACAATGGGTCTGTTTATCCTGATGATTTGACATAGTCTCTCTCTTTCAAGGGCTTCCCCAGTGGCTCAGCAGTAAAGAATCGGCCTGCAAAGCAGGAGATGGGGGTTCGATCCCTGGGTCGGGAAGATCCTCTGGAGGAGGACATGGCAACCTATTCCAGTACTTTTGCTTGGAAAATTCCATGGACAGCAGAGCCTGGTGGGCTACAGTCTACAGGGTTGCAAAGAGTCAGACACCACTGAAGCAACTGAGCACACGTGCACACACAGTCTCTTTAAAAGAACACCTGCTTACTCAAAACTCAGCATGCAATAGATGATTGAAAGGCAATTTATTCTCAAAATACACTAAACCTCTAAAGTAAAACTCTTGAGAGGAAAACTTCAGTGGAATAGAACGCTCTCTAGATTTTATTAGTAAGAGAAAAACTCATGGTGTTGCTAAAGCTAAGTATTTAAAATACTAATCTGAAGAGGAAAAGAAGATAGTGACTCTGATTGTCATTTTCAGATCTACTAAGAATTCACGGTTA
Organism: Bos taurus; assembly: GCF_002263795.3. Classification (NCBI taxonomy): domain Eukaryota; kingdom Metazoa; phylum Chordata; class Mammalia; order Artiodactyla; family Bovidae; genus Bos; species Bos taurus. Next base: position 46,273,831 of record NC_037333.1, on the reverse strand, counting down.
CATGACATCATTCATACAGAGTCAGACAGAACAACTGTCTCCAAATTCTTACAAGAATTTTCCACTTTTCAAAAGTTACATAAAACTTAGTTTTACTACTGAAACTCTCTACTCCATTTCTATCCATTAACACTGACTAGATTATGATAATGCTGTATTTTTTTGGTTCAGTCTATGGTTCTACTTCCTGAAGTGTACAATAGCAATAATTATGTTCTGAGTTTAGCACAACATTTACAAACGGAAACCATAAAAGACAGCACTATTCATACAATCAGAAGAATAGGAAGGAGCCCCATACAGACCATATAAACCAGTGAAATTTTCAATATTCTCTAACCTTCTTGTGGACTTTCAATTTACCTTTTCCCAGCTACCAGTTCTGTTGACTGTATTTACATACTTATTAAAATGACAATTTAACTTGTGCATTGTGTAGTTTGATTATCTTAAAGTTTAAACAGAAATGTCCAACTTTTCAAAACTAATATTCTAACAAAGGGAAAGGATATTAAAAACAAATTTCAGGGTTAATATTATTTTAGTAAACTTAAAGCACTACCACTCAAACTCATTTTATGTGATATATCATACTTTTCATCCAGTACAAATCACCTTGCCTTTTTCACAATGCCATAAATAACTCAGAGGAACTTAAGTCTTCAAAAGGAAGGATTATTAACTGCTTATTAAAATAAAATCCCATCTTAAGTAATTTTCCTGATGTAATCTACATGACACACAACATTAGCGGTTAATTCTAAATTTTCTCAATCATATGCCTTTCTACCAACTACATATTGATAAAACAGTAGTCAATTATTTATTAAACAAACTTTTCTACTCAAGAAACTAAGAGTCACACTCCTATAGCTTCTAGAAACCCAAGGAGTTTCACCCCCTCCCTTCCTGCATGAGGCATTAACACTCCACATTCTAGTTTTATCTTGCTACCTTCTTAATAATTACTAAGACTATTCAAGCATAAAAGTATCCAATCTATTCTCTCACTCAAACTCTATTACACTCCTAATACTGACCATTCTGTAATCTTTTTATCAAACCATGGAGATCTAATGTTTCAAGTTCCATTTAAAGGGCCTGATAAGCTTTAGGGAAAGCAAGTTAAATATTCCGATCATTATGTTTCATAAAACTTCCAAAGAGCTTGGAAAGTTTACCAACACCCTCCTCTTTAGAATAGTAAACATCCTGTCATAGAACCCAGAGAATAGCTGCTTTGCTCTGAACTCTACCTCCTGAGCACCACTCACAGCAGCTGTTAGTAACTTTCAAACGCCTGTTCGACTATCTCTTTGGTTAAATTAATGATGGGTCATATTGTTACACTTGACTGTTTCCTTTTTAGTCCTGCAATTATATATAAAACCTACAAATTACTTTTAAAAATAAAGTTCACACACACACAAAAAAGCTCACTTTAACGCCATTACTTTTCCAAAAGAAAGCATTTCAAGATCCTTACATCATTACTTAAACCACAACCTATCAGTAGCACACGAAAAAGGAAAGCTTTAAAGGATTTAATTTTGTACCTCACCTCACCATATATGTTCGCAAATTTCAAGAACGTTCCATATTTCTAAAAGGTGCTATTGCAGTCTGTAAGGACTATGCTGCTCAAATACAAGCACCGAATATCCTGCACTGGTAAATTTTCGGTATCTTGCTGGTTAGCTGCTGAGCTTTCTGCACTCTTTGCACTGTTAAGATCCCACCAGCAAATACTATCTATCCATCCTTCAAAAGGGTCTTCCTCCCACTCAAAAAGAAAAAAAAAAAGAAAAGAAATCCACATTAGACTAGAGGTTTGCCCTACTAACAAGGAACCACTAATACCACTAGGTATTATGGCTGTCAAAGAATCCGCTCTAGCAGTCTCCCCTGGGACATTTTGCTCAGCGGGGCTTTGAACCGGTGAGACTCGCTGCCAGCTGCCTTTGCAAAAGCAGCACCAGAGGCGAACTCCATACCGCATTGCTGTTGCTGACTACTTCTAGCAGCTTCAAAAAAAAAAAAAAAAAAGAATCAGCCCAGTACCCTGCAGACCCTGCTGGCTCTTTCTGCAGCACGGAAGAGAAACCACTGCATTGCTCAGCGTGGAACACCGGGGAGCAGACTTAAGGGCGGGGAAGCGAATGCCGTCGGGAGGCTCTGGCGAGGGCGGGGTGTCAAGGGGGAGAGGGAAGGCATCCGGAGTGCAGGAGACTGCGACCCAGCAGCGACCAGGGCGCTGGCGTCCGGGCATCACACTGACCCGGGCCGTCGAACTGCAGGCGTCGGGGAGCGGCCCGGGCCCCTCCTGAAGATGGGGGTCCCGCAGTGCCAGGCAGAGCCCCGCCCGCCGCCCTCCGGGCCCTCACCTGTCATGAGCACCGAGCTGTCGCCCGCCGCCGCCGCCGCGGCAGGGGCAGGGGAGGCGGCCGCCGCAGCAGAGCCCGCCGCCCGCCGTCCGGGGAGGTGTCTGGGCACCAGCTCGCATCCGTCCGCCGCGCCGGCCACCAGCAGCCCGAGCAACAGCAGCGGAGCCCAGAGCCGCCGCAGCAGCCAGCCCGAGGCCGGACCAGACGTCGTGGCGGGATGAGGACGAGGAGGAGGAGGAGCGGGGGGAAAGCGCGGCAGCGCCCCGGCCGCCGGCCACTCGCCCGCTTCGAGAGGCGCCGCCGCCGCCTGTGATTCCTCGGGCCGCCCCCGCCACCCCAGACGCGAGCTCCTGCCGGGCGCCAGTCTGGTCCCGTCGGCACCGGCGGCCTCTGGAGCTTGGGTCCCGGCTGCGTTCATTGGTTCCGGTTATTTAAAAAAAAAAAAAAAAAAAGGTGAGGAGCAAAAAGGTACGGCGTCTTCAGGCCGCGCGCGACACCCGCGCTGCTGCGGCAGCGAGACCGGGATCCGCTGCTCTGGCGCCTCCAAACACCAGTCCCGGCGCCCGCGCCGCCGCCGCCGCCGCCGCCGCCCCGCCGCGGCGCATCCCCCCGCCCCCTCCGGCCCGCGCCCGTCGTAGTACCACGCTCGGCCCGGACGCCTCCTCCCCTCACACATTCGCTCGGATACCAATCCCCCGCCTCCTTCAGCTGCTCCGCTGCGCAGGCGCGGAGCGGCTGCACTGGGCCTGCGCGGCCCCCGAGCCCCGCCCCTCGGGCGTTCCAGGGAGGAAGAGGGCCGCGGAGTGGTTTCCAAGGCTTTCGCAGAGCCGCGAAGATTGGGGGTGGGGAGGAAGACCGGCATGTCCTCCTCCCCCGTTCACGCCCCCACCGCGATTGAGACGGCAAGGAACTGGGAGCGGGAACCATGGAGGCGAGGAGGAGAGTACCAACATCCCAAATCGTTTGAGCGAGTTTTAGCCGAGCAGACAGCAGACAAATAATTGCATGGGTCAGAAAACCTTGTAATCCGAAACTGCGGCGGCTCCAGTATTTTGGTACAGGTGGGGTTTACAGGAGGCTAGCAGTGTGGAAGTCGAGGTCATCGCCTTTTACTTACTTAAAGCTCTTGCTAAGTACTAGTGTGCCAGGGACTATCCTGAGCGCTTTACAAATTTACACATTGTGAGGACAAAATTTAAATGGTGGTATCGTTTTCATGCCCATTTTACAAAAGAGGAAACTAAGGCTCAGAAATGTTCCCAATTTCCACAGCTAATAAATGGGAGAAAGGGCCAGATTTAGCGCCACTGGATGTAAATATTGAAAAGGATTTGGTCTAGCCTCTGACTCTCCTGTGCTCAAACATTACCTGAACTCATCGCCTCCCTAACCCCCACCCCATGGAGTCTTTGCTGTCAGTTGAATAGGCTAACAGAAAAACGGTGTTTCAGATTTTTCTTGGCTTCTGCTACCTCAAATGAAGCACGAGACACACACACACATGCACTCTCTCTCTCCCCGCGCCGACCCCCTACTCTCTCCCTCCCAGCTCCCCCAACTCTCTCCCCCGCATCCCCGCCCCACTCTCCCCGCCCCCCCCAGCACCCTTCCCCCACCCCAGCGGCACGAAGTTGTTTGATTTGCAGATGAGGTTCTTAAGCACAAAGGTCTTGTTTGGTATTGGGTTTCCGTTGTTGGCTTGGGGTTTTTATTGGTTTATTTATTTTCTCAATCAAGAAGATACTCAAATTACACAGTCTCCCAAAGAATTTCTTGGGCAGCCTGACCATGAATTTCACTGTGGAAGAGCAGATGCACACTTCAGAAAGGAATTAAGAATTTCTCTGAGGCTAATCAATTTATCAACAATGATTTCTTGACAGACTTCTTGGGAACATGGTGTTTAGGTGCCAATTCTTTATAGGGCAACAGGGAGATTATATTTCCTCTGCTGAAAGGCACAGCAGTCAAGTCACATACTTGCTGAATGTCCTCCAAAAGGAGATAGTTCTGCTAGAGGGCCAGCAAAATATAAAGACATAACAGGCTTGTTTCCTGCTCTTCAGAAGGCAACGTTTCATTCATTATTAACTGAGTGCCTCGCGTATGCCCAGTAGTGGGAACGAAAGGCAAAGTCAAAGTCAGTATTCAGATATAAGATAGAAAACACCGTTCCTGCCTGGGGAATCTTACAGTCTTGCTTGGGAGATAAAATTTATACCCATTAAACAATGAGAGGTTAAGACAAGGTAGTAATCAGTTGTTAAATTGGGCAGAGCAAGCTGTTAGAGCAATAACAGCAGTATGAAACCACGAACAAATTAACAAATCACTGGTTCCAAGCTTCTTTAAACAAAGATGATATGGGCTTCTTCCTGTCTTTAAAAATAGATGTTGGCACTGAGATGATACTAGATTGGGAGTTATGATTATTTATTCCTCTTACTGGAGCCACAAAAGAGTTACGGAGTTAGAAAACCTGCAAGCGTTAAAGAGACCTCTCTAAGGCAGGTCAGAGTTCAGCAAGAAACCCTCCATCTCCTATTATTTTTGTGATGGGTACCAAAGTTTCCGACTGTTAAATGGGTGGCCGTAATGCATCTTCTGGCTGAACAGAGGAATAGTTAGCACTATGCATCTAGCATAAATCTAGGTACAGAAAAGAGATAGTCCACTGCTTTGGAAGAATCTCTAGAATTACAGATGCTATAATTTGCAAGCCAACACAAGTTTTCAGTTGAGGCAATTCTTTCCTTTTCTTTTCCGGTTTCCGGTTCCACCTCCAAGTTTCTGCTTTCCCTTTCCTTACTTCCAGCCAAATTCTATTCAAAATCCACTGTGACCCCTTTACCCTGACACCTACCTATTCCTACAGCCTGATTTATACCTTTTAACGTTCAAACCTCACGATTTACCACTTATTTACAGAATGTCTTTCTTGTCTAATTATCACCTATTCATGACTCTTGCCTGGAAAATCCCATGAACTGGTAGGCTACAGTCCATGGGGTCGCAAAGACACGACTGAGCGACTTCACTTCACGACTTCCAACCGTCTAATAGGCAGCAGGTGGGCTTTGGAGACAAACCTGGTGGAAAAAGCAACTCCATGACTTCAGCTGTGCGACCTATAGACAACTTTTATCTGTCTTAGGTTTCCAGTAGGGAAACTGAGGAGTAATGTATTAAAGCCAGCCCTGCAGTCGTTGGTGACAAGAGACTGAAATAACAGGTCAGCTTTCGCGCGGTGCCGGCACACAGATACAGAGTCACCCCGAAGGAGCACTATCCCCAGGATCTGGGCGTGAATCTGAGCGTGTTCCTGGCTTAGGAAAATCTCATCGCACCTTTGCAGAACAGTTTGATTTCATCTTCCGATAAATCCCTAACTCTGTAGTGTGCGTCCAGCACAGACGCACACTAGGATCCGTCCACTCGGCCCTTCCCCATCACAGAAGCAAATCCGCCCGTCTCAAGAGTCCGGCTCCAACCGCATCTCCTTTTTCTCCCCTTTCTTCCCCCGCAGCCAGGACAACCCACGACGCCCCCAAGCACTCCAACCCGGAGAACCAGATCTAGTCCCTCGCGCGAGGCTACCAGCGCGCCTGCGCCGCCCGGCAGCCTCGCGCATGCCCGCTGTCTCCTGCCGGTTTTCCCCAGGTGCTCGAGCTCTCAGGCTCCCGCGGTTCCGGGACGCCGCGCGCCTGATGGCTCGGCTTCCGGCTCCCACGCCTTGGGCCGCGCGACCCGGCACCCGGCTGCCCGGCGATGACGTTCCGATGCTGGCGGGCTGTGGGTGGGCGTGGAGCGAGAACAGGGATGGAGGTGGAGAAGTGGGGCGCTCCAGCCTGTGGTTCACCCAGCGGGGCTTAGTCTTGCGACTCATTCCACGCACGGAATTTATCCCGTCCGCCTGTGATCTGGATTTCTCAGCTTCTATTCCCTGTCCCTGGAATATCGGGGACTGACTGAACATCATACGAGATCTTGCTTCACTTGCTCATCCTGTTTAAGCCCCTCAGAGAAATTCAAAGAGTTTCCGTTGGTGGAAACCCTTTTGCATAGCAACTCTTTTTATGTTTTCCCACCGACTCCCCACACTAGCTTGCAAGGGACTCGATGTCCTGAGAACTTTGGAAACATGTCCAAAGTGATACTGCTTATGTGATGGCCCCAGGATCTGATCAGTGACGCCTCCGCATATAAACATGGGCTTCAAATTGATCAATAAATTAAAGCACTATAAAAAAGGGAGGTAACTAGTTAGCAAGATCCTTTCTTTCTAAAGTCAATAAGCCAATAAGGCATGGAGTATTACTCAACTAGTTCAATGAACGTGGTAACCTTATTACATCTTTCTCCTTGAGTGGAAGAAGGAAGCCTCCTAAAAGATGTCAAGCATCCAGAGTAGAAAAATCAAAAACTAAGAACTGTTAATTTATTAACATTTTTAAAAGCCACCCATCAGAGCAAAGGGACGACAGAGGATGAGATGGTTGGATGGCATCACTGACATGAGTTTAAGAGTAAACTCTGGGAGTTGGTGATGGACAGGGAGGGCTGGCCCGCTGCAGTTTTTGTGGGGTAGCAAGGAGTCGGACAGGACTGAGCGACTGAACTGAACTGAATTAGAGCAAAAGCAAGTCATCTTTCCCCACCAAAGTCCTGGGAGTCAGCGGGCTCTGGAGTCATTTTTTATTAAAGATGTTTGCTCTGCTACTGCTTAATTTGAGGCGCTACATGAACAATAATGATCACATAGTATCTGATTGATACAAAAGCAGTAGGAGTGCTGATAGGTCCTGTAAAAAAGAGGAATAGAATTGTGATGGAGATAAAAGAGGAGATATTTACAATTGAAACTGATGAGAATGAGAATTGCTTCATTTGCACACAGATGACTCCTTGGATAGTACTGACAATTCTGAAGGTGAAAAGCAAATCAGGCAACAGGTAAAACATGATATGCCTATGCTCTTGACAGTAGGAGACTGGGAAAGTGATTGATGGAATGGAAAAACCTTGGAGTATAATCCAAGAGATAAGCTTCCAAGTCAGATGCTTACTAACCTAATCTGGAGTTAGTTAAGACCAAGTATTGGTTCTAGAACTAAAGTTTAAGATGGTAAAATTTGTGTTTTGGGCAAAATGTGGTTCCATAGGCTCAAAGCACTAATCAAATGTTCAAAATATCTGTGGGCACAAAGCTGCTAAACAGTTCCTCTTCACACTTGAAGAGATTATCTAGGAGGGAATTACCTACCCTCAATTTCAAAGTATAGAAAACATGTCTCCTTTAGAAAGAGACACTATTGTATTTCCCTGGTGGTCCAGTGGTTGAGTCCTTGCTCTTACTGCAGAGGGCATGGGTTCAATCCCTGGTTGGGGAACTAAGATCCTGCTTGCCACATGGAGTGGCCAGAAAAAAAGAAAGAGATGCCATAGGACATATATGAGCAAAGATGAGAAAAGTAGACATCTTTTAAAAGGGTTGCCCATCTCCCTTTCCTTTTGTGGGAAATTCATCTGGAGACTGGAAATGTAAACCCCTTCGTGTTAAGTTTGAATGAATTAAAGCCATGGCCATAAGTATAGCCATTTGGAATCTAAACTCTTTGTAAAGAGAGAAGCTCCTTTATCTTGGTTCCAGGAAAGCCAGGTCCTTACTGGAGGCTTCTTTGAGCTATGATGTCTTTAAGAATATGAATTCTGGAGTTCACATAGCCATTTACTAACTGTGCGGCTTTGACCAAGTCACTAAACACCTTAATCTCAGTTTCCTCTTTTGTTAAAAAAAAAAGTCATAATGCTAGTACCTAGACAGAGCTGTTGAGAGATAAAAATGGTCATAAAGGTGCCTGGTGCATAATTAGCTGTTATTATCTAGGCCAGTGGTCCCCAACTTTTTTGGCACCAGAGACCTGTTTTGAGGAAGACAGTTTTTCCTCAAACCAGGGTGGGAGGATGGTTGGGGATGACTCAAGCACATTACATTCATTGTGCTCCTCCAAGAATCCAATGCCACTGTTGATCTAAAAGGAGGAGTTCAGGCAGGAATGAGAGTGATGGGGTGCAGCTGTAATACAGATGAAGCTTGCTCACTTGCTGCTACTTACCTCCTATTGTGCAGCCTGGTTCCTAACAAGCCACGGACCACTACCAGTCAGTGATCTAAGCCCTTAAGGGTGATCTAAGCCCTTAAGGGTGTTAAGGATAAGAACTTGTTTTCACTTGAATTGTGCAAAAGAGGAACATGGAAAGAAAGAACACAAGAAACATATATGAGAGCACATACCACAAAAGTAAACACATAAAAATCTTTACAAGGCCTATGCTTGAGGAGATGTTCAATGGTGATATTTGAATCCTGGTTGTCTAGAAAACAGAACCTGAGGTAAGGGCTTGTATGACAATTCCTTAGGGAGTGCAACCCCAGGAAAGCAAGAGTGAAGGGAAAGGGGAAATGAGGCAGGCAAGGAGGTTAAAAAAAAAAAAAGAAAGATAACCAAGGTGATGAACTGAGATCGCCACAAAGAGGTCTGGCTGCTCAGTCTCATGTGATTTCTCCATGGCAGACCTGGGAAACTACACTGTTTTGGAACAGAGGAAGAGAGAACAATGGAGCTCCCTTTGGGCACAGGTTACTGCAGGAGCTGTGGACTACCCCGTATTTCTGAATCATGCCTCCTGCCTCCCCAGGCAGCTCTAGGGAAGTGAGACTCTGAACAGCAGTGGCATTATCCATGCATGAGCTGAGCTTGCAAGTGAATGAGAGCCAAGAGCACTCCCCAGCTGTCCACCCGCAGCCTGCAGCTTCCAGCAGTGCCTACCACCACTGTAGCAACAGAGAAGTTCCAGGAAAAAAGGCTGGGTTTTCAAGGTATTAAGTAAAATGTTACTAAGTCATGTCCAAAAGCAACATGAGGAACCTGAGCAAGCAGAGCATCAGAGTATCTTGGCCACTATCACCAAGGCAGCCACAGATTTCAACAAGCCTCCTTCCAAGGAAGACTGAAACATCCCTTTTGCAACCTAGAAGAGTGCTCTATAGTGGAGTCATGTTACTGGATGGTAAGCATAGCATCAAACAGAACACTTTAGCCAAGCAAACTCAAGGAGGCACATAACCTGGATTAGACATAATAGTAATGGCAAAAACATAGGAGGACCAAGGCTTAAAAGGCAATATGAACTAACAGAAGCCCTTCATGATTCATGCATCAAACACTGAATTTATTTTAGGCGTTAGATGATAAATTAGGTGATAGAATCAAAGATGAATAAAATAATCCTTAGGTCCAGGACTGAAGGAGCTCACAGCCACATAGCAGCAATAAAAAATAGATTTTTCATTCATTTATTCATGCTTTGTTAACTGTTTAATAATATCTGCCATCATTAAATGCTGGTTCTACATTATCTGGTGTGGCTAAAACTTCCAAGAAAACAATTTGTTTTTAACGTTCTTCCCCCAAAAAATTAATATCAAGTGAGTTTATGAATGATCTCATACTTTACATAATACAACTGCCAGGAACTGGAAAATTAGGCATTTGTCTGAATGTTTTAATGTTTACACAAAGGTGTTCCAGAATGTGTTTGCAATCAGGTGAGTGGAATGATAAAAGCAGAGTTTGGGAACAAGCCGCCTGACATGGAAAAGAATGAAAACAGCCTGAGACGTGGAGGTTCAGATTATGAAGGAACACGTTCTCATAGCATTATTGCAAATCCAGAAGGAAGAAAATGAGAGTTCAGTGTTATCTCTCTAAACAGGACAAATTAGTGCTGTTTGTCCAAACTTTATTGAGTCCTTGAAATGTAAGAGGAAAAGAAAAACACACCTCGTGGGAAGTATGTTCTAGCTGGGGAAGCTGACAATATGTGAGATAAATAAGGACATGTCCAGTGTTAGATGCTAATAAGTAATAAAGATGGGGGAAAAAAGTGAAAGATTTTTGAGTGACGTCTCAAACAAGGTGAAATAACCACACAGATATCTGGGGAGAGAGGATCCTGAAGCAGGACAGTTTGAGGGAAAACGATACGTGTGGCTTGTTCCAGGAATAACAAGGACATAACTGTGGTAGAGTGGGCTTCCCAGGTGGCTCAGTGGCAAAGGATCCACCTGCTAATGCAGGAGACACAGGAGACACAAATGCAATCCCCATGTTGGGAAGATCCTCAGAAGAAAGTGGCAACCCACTCCAGTATTCTTGCCTGGGAAATCCCATGGACAGATGAGTCTGGCAGGCTACAGTCCATACAATTGAAAAGAATTGGACATGACTGAGCATGCATGCATGCACACACAAGTGTGGTAGAGTAGACATAGGAAGAGAATAGTAGAAGATGTAAGAGAAGTAATAGGAGCCAGAAAATGCAGGGTCTCTCTGGTCATAGTAAGAATTTTAGCTTTTCCCTGTGAATGAGTTCAGAAATGAGTGGAAGGTTTTGAATAGCATGATGAGATCCAACATACACTTTTATAGGATCATGCCAGTTGCTTCATGGCAAGAGCAGGAACAATAGTTTGGAGTCTCCTCCAACAGCCCAGACAAGATGTGATGGCAGTTTGGGCCAAGACAGAGGCAGACGTGGTGGTAAAAATGGTGAAATTATTGGTACATTTTGAAAGTAGAATCAGCTGGCATTATTGAACCAACTGAAAAAAATGTGTGACAACAAAGTCAAAGTTATCTTTGACATTGACATTGACACCGACATTTCTGCCTTAAGCAATGAGAAGAGTAGAGTTGTCATCAACCAAGATGGCGAAGACTATTTGAAGATCAGATGGTATGTGTTGGAAAAGATAAGGAGCTCAGTTTTGGATCGGTTCAATTTGAGATGCTACTAGGTATCTCAATAGAAACACCAAAGAGTAGTTGGATATACAGACCTGGAGTTCAGAGACCTACCTTTAGTGGTCATCAGCACATGGGTTGACTATAAAACCGTGAGATTATCCACACACACTTGACCAAAATACATCCATCCTGTCTTTTTTGTGTATGTGCATTAAACAGGTACAAATCAAAGAAAAATTACTTATTGCAGCAAGGAACTCATTTATAGACTGTACTGCCCTTAGAAGCTGTATGAAATAAGTACTAAATAACTGCAAAGACTTTGTTAAATTAATGGCCAAATGGTCCAAAGTGAGCTTATAAAGAAAATTCAGCAAATGAGGTTTATATTCTTGCACCACTCACCCAAAGTTTGAAATGCCAAGGAGTATATTTCACAATAAAAGAAAAAGTCTTTGAAACTACTCTGATTGTCATTGAGAAAATAAATACATTTCTGTATTTGTTTACTTGGGCTACTATAACAAAGTACCACACTGGCTTAAAAAACAGAAATATGAGTTCTGGGAAAGAATTCTCAGAGTTCTAGAAGTCCAAAACCAAGGCGTCAGTAGGGCTGGTTCATTTTGAGGACTATGAGAGAAAGATCTGGCCAGTCCTCTCTCATTGATTGTGGAGGGACATTTTCTCTACATGTCTTTTCATGTTGCCTTCTGTCCGTGCATGTCTATCTCCAAATATCCCCCTTTTATAAGGACACCAGTTATACTGGATTAGAGCCCATCCAGTAACCTCACTTTAACCTGATGACCTCTGTAAAGACTTATCTCCAAATAACATCACATTCTGAGGTACCGGGCGTTAGGACTTCACCATATGGACTAGGAGGAGGACACAGTTCAACCCAGAGCAGTGACTGTGAAAATAATAAATCTAGGTTGTGATACTATCTTGAAGTTTAAATAAGTCCGGTATCTGATACAGTAACTGGCATATAGTAGGCTATCAAATATTGTCGGGTAACAGAAAATACAGTTTGGCAAACAATACTGACTTAAGTACGATCCCTTAAACACACACACACACACACACACACACACACACACACACACACACCCGTACTATTAACATAGTCCAGGTTTCCTTGGTGGCTCAGTGGCAAAGAAACCTCCTGCCAATGCAGGAGACACAGGTTCAATCCCTGGGTTGGGAAGATCCCCTGGAGAAGGAAATGGCAACCCACTCCAGTGTTTTTGCCTGGAGAATCCCATGGACAGAGGAAACTGGCAGGCTGCAGTCACGAGGTCGCAAAGATTCAGACACGACTAAACAACAGACAACAATTAGCATAGTAACAGACATGAGCTGGCTTTAAAAATAATGAAAATGTCACTCTCCTTCAGATCCAACCAATAGTTGCATCTGTAAGTGTGTTGCTGCTGCTGCTAAGTCACTTCAGTCATGTCCGACTCTGTGCAACCCCTGAGACGGCAGCCCACCAGGCTCCCCCGTCCCTGGGATTCTCCAGGCAAGAACACTGGAGTGGGTTGCCATTTCCTTCTCCAATGCATGAAAGTGAAAAGTGAAAGTGAAGTCGCTCAGTCGTGTTCAACTCTTAGCAACCCCATGGACCGCAGCCTACCAGACTCCTCCATCCACGGGATTTTCCAGGCAAGAGTACTGGAGTGGGGTGCCATTGCCTTCTCCAATAAGTGTGTTAGGTTACTGTAGAACTTGGATAATGATTTAGAAGCCCACCCAACAACAAGAGAACTTTATTTTTCTGTGCAGTCATTAAGCTCTTTCATTTGCAAAGGGCCTTAATTTTGTCACCATATTTGTATTCACTGATTACTAAGGCCAGTCACTGTGATCCTAGCTGAGTATCAGAGGTTAAAAAGAGACTGCCTGCTACAAAGAAACTTCCTATCTAATGATGGAGACATATGAATAAAGATTTATAGTAAAAAGTGATAACAGGGATAACAATGTAGTAATAGGTGTAAGAAGAGAATGCTGTATAACCACAGTCCAATTAGGGCACTAAAAAAATACAACAGAGGGACAATTGTCCTAAAAGAGACAACAATTGAAATGATTTTGAAGGTCAAGAAGCTGTTACCATACCATCTAAGGGTAACAAGATGAAAAAGAAGGAGAAGACATTCCAAACAGAAGTACTAGCAGCTAAGTAAAAACTTCCTTATAGAAGAGTAAATATGCACTTTTTGGAGAACCATTTCACTCAACATTAGCATGTAAATAACTGAATAATAGATTTTGACATCATGATGCCTCAGATCCATGATGCGCACGCGCGCACACACACACACACACACACATGCATATTTTAATACTGAGCAACTTGGGAAGTTCTTAGAATACCACATTTTAAATGGAAAGATCTAAACCTAAAAGTTTATTTCTGCCTAATAAGCAATGAAAACCACAGTCATGTATACCCACTGGAGCAGAAATGAGTGGGAGAAGATCTTTAGAAAAGTTAGTGGCTTATCATTGCAAGGTAAAAGAAGTAATAATGGCAGTAAGACTTATGAGAATTTGATGAGCAGTGTTATTCCTTGGCTGCCAGGAAGCTCAAAGCAAAATGTGCTGTGAAATTTCAATAATCATATAGAAACTTAAACCTATATAACAGCTTGCTGTTTCCTCTCAGTTTTTATTCCTCTGTTCTGTGAAAATTGTGATTTTGTACATATACAGAGTGCCTGGAGCTCAGTGCACAGAATGCTTCTCTAGCTATATTCATTCTTTAATAATTTCATCTAGCCTCATAGCTTTAAATGCCATCATATTTTAATGAATCCCAAATTTCTCCAGCTCAGAGCTGTCTTGTAAACTCCAGACTCATACTGACATCTCCACTTGGATCTCTAATTAGCATCTCCAGTCCACATGTTCAAAACCCATGGTCCTGACATTCTGCCCAGTCCTGCTTCTCTCTAGTCCCTAGCTTAGTCAGTAACTGAGATCCTTCCTCATACCCCCACATCTAAGCACTCAGTAAATCCTGTTGACCCTGCCAATTTCTCATCGCCTCTACAGTTACCACTCTGGTCCAAGCAATCATCACCTCTCGCCTGGATTATTGCAACCAACTCTTAACTGGCTTCCTTGCTTTGCCGATGCTCTCCTAAAGTCTATTCTTGACACATCTGCCAGAGATCATGTTATTTCTCTCCTTAAAACTCTCAAACAGACAATTTTCCTTGGAGTAAAGACAATAAATGACTGACAGGTCCCAGCATGATTTGGCCCCAATTGCATCTCTGCCCTCATTTTCTTTTGCCTTCCTCCTGATTCAATCTGCATAAGCCTTTAATTTCCCTCACTCCTTCTGGAACAAACTAAGTACAACATGCTTCAGACTTTTGCATTTGCTTTTCCTTCTGCCTGGAATGTTCTTCTAACAAATGTCCTCAATGGCTGTTCCCTCATCTGTCTCCTTCAGCTCCTTGCATATATGTCCCCTTCTTAGCCAGGCCTTCCAGGACCACTCAGTTTAAAATTGCAACCCTCACATTCACCCATGGGCACTTTTGAACTTCCTTGCTTGCATCAGTTCTCTATAGCCCTTAAATACTGTATATTGTATGTACTTAGAATATTGTCAGTCTCTCCCTTATAAGTTCCGTGAGAGTAGGTATTTTATCTCCTGAGCCTAAAAAAGTGCCTGGTAGAGTAAATGTTCAAGTAATATTTGGTGAATATTAAATGACCTAATGACTGAACTTACAGATCTGGGCTAGAGTTTCTGCCAAAGATTTTAAAAAATAGGGAGAGGGTATCATTGACATATGGGTCCAAGGGGCTAATTACTCAGATAGCATGTACAGCATGAGAAGAACAAATGATTGAAATCAATCTTAGAAACAGGTAGGCAAAAGGTGCAGGGAAAGAGCCTGAAAACCAACAGCAAGAATGTGGAAGAACCAGGAAAACAGTGAGCAGTAAATTGTAGACATAGTTTCAGAAAGAGTGATTAGCAGCCAATGTAGCAGAAAGATAAGTAAGAGTGGCCATAAAAAGTGTCCGCGAAAATTGCTTAGATCATCTTACATCATATATCCAACTCCAGATGGATAAAATGTTGAATGAAAAAAATCAGTGAAGAAATATGCTCTTGATGGGGAAGACTTCTTTAAGCTTAAAATAAGTTATATAATTTACAAATGTACTAAATGATTAATTTGACTACAATAAAATAAAAAATATTTTCAGTATCAAAAACAAGCCTGAACAAAATTAAAAGGCTAAAATAAACTGAGAAAATATATACAGTAAATTTGACACTGGGGAAATATTTTTAAGTGTAAAAAACTGTTCCAGTTAGAAAAATCTTAAGATTCTAATATATATAAATATATGGGTGAAAAACATGAACAGACATTTCACAAAAGTGGAAATATAAACAATTGAAAATGCTCTACTTGACCAACTAATGGAGAAATATCAATTAAAACAATGCTAAGACATTTTTCTCCAATTAATTAACAGAGTTTTAAAATATTATGGCAACTAAGATGTGAAAAAAATTACTTATATACTGTCAATGGACCTAACCAGATATAATTTATTTTAGAATGAAATTTAAAAAGAAAATGAGATATACACAATAGCCAAAAGGTAGAAGCAATCGAAGTGTCCATCAACAGATGAAGGAATAAACAAAATATGGTATATATACACAATGAAATATTATTTAGCTTTAAAAAGGAAATTTGATACTGCTATATTGTGAATTACTTTGCCAACAAAGGTCCATCTAGTCAAGGCTCTGGTTTTTCCAGTGGTCATGTATGGATGTGAGAGTTGGACTATAAAGAAAGCTGAGCGCAGAAGAATTGATGCTTTTGAACTGTGGTGTTGGGGAAGACTCTTGAGAGTCCCTTGGACTGCAAAGAGATCCAACCAGTCAATTCTAAAGGAGATCAGTCCTGGGTGTTCATTGGAAGGACTAATGTTGAAGCTGAAACTCCAATACTTGGGCCACCAGATTCGAAGAGCTGACTCATTGGAAAAGACTCTGATGCTGGGAGGGATTGGGGGCAGGAGGAGAAGGGGACGACAGAGGATGAGATGGTTGGATGGCATCACCAACTCAATGGACATGGGTTTGGGTGGACTCCGG
The DNA here is from genome assembly GCF_002263795.3 of Bos taurus. Classification (NCBI taxonomy): domain Eukaryota; kingdom Metazoa; phylum Chordata; class Mammalia; order Artiodactyla; family Bovidae; genus Bos; species Bos taurus. Next base: position 46,257,485 of record NC_037333.1, on the reverse strand, counting down.
GAGTTGGTGATGGACAGGGAGGCCTGGCGTGCTGCAATTCATGGGGTCGCAAAGAGTCAGACACGACTGAGCGACTCAACTGAACTGAACTGATATTGTGAATGAATTTTGAAAACATTATGCTAAGTGAAACAAGCCAGACATAAAAGGACAAATATTATACGATTCCACATATACAAAGTACCTAGAATAGTCAAATTCACAGAGACAGAAAGCAGAATGGTGCTTACTAATGTCTGGGGAGAAAAGAGTAGGAGATTATCATTTCATGAGTAGTTTCAGTTTGGGATGATGAAAGGCTCTGGAAATGGTTAGTGATGATGGTTGTACAACACTGTGCATGTATCTAATACCACTAAATTGTACATTTAGAAGTAGTTAACATGATGTCTAACATATGCATTTACCACAGAAAGCTCAACACATATATACCAGACCCTGAAAGGAAACGGTGTGATATAATAAGTGAAAAAAGGCAGAGTAAAACTTGTATATACAATTTGATTTGGACTATGCAAAAACAAAGATTCTTGTTATGTGAGATAATGAATTCCCCTATTGTTTAAGTCAATCTGAGTTGGGGCTTTTTATGACACCTGAAAGCATTCCAGCGGATCTTTACACCCACACAAGAACTTTACTCATCTAGAATTCCTCATGCTTTCCCAGAGCTTATTAAAGAGTGATGTGGAAAGTAAAAAAAGTAATGGTACCATTAATAAAAGTTACCTACAGGCAAGGAAGAAAACTGAAAAAAAAAATCTAAACAAAGCACAAAAAAGTAAATGTAGTATCATAAAAACACAGCTGGCTGTAGAGTTTAGGGCAGGATCAGACAGTTTTATAGACTTCATAATTTTTAAGCTATTCTTATAATAATGGATATTTGTAATAATGATCCTGAGTCATCCATAACGCTGCCTAATGTGTATAATATATTCTGTTTGAGAAGATGGTGCATTATATAACACAGTTTAGAAGGATTTTCATTAAAATGTTTAAAACAGTGAAACTTTTGTGGGTAAACTGAAATTAAATTCTTTTGAGAAACTCAGCTGGAACTTCTCATTTCCCCAATATTGTTAAAGAGAAAAGAAAATTTATTTTATTTGACAATTTAAAATTCTTGTGTTTATGTTGGAAATTGGGTTTTCCTAAAATCTGGAGTGTCTAATGATCACTTGAGATGGTGGGGAGGGCTTGTTAAAAAGGCAGTGTTCTCAGTCCTTCCTCCAAAGATTCTAATTTAGCAAGTCTAGGATGGAACTTAAGTACTGGCATTTCTAACAGACACTTCAGATGATGTGGTCTGGACATCCTGAAGCAGTGGAATCAAGCTATGAAGACTTAGCTAAGGAATTACTAGTGAGTTCTCCACTTTATCAGACCTCCAGCTGAGAACATATCAATGCTTGCTGCTCTACACAAGAAGAGGTAGAAAACATCACTTGTTAGATTGAAGGAAAGTACTATGGTTTTTCCAGTGGTCATATATAGATGTGAGAGTTGGACTGTGAAGAAAGCTGAGCGCAGAAGAATTGATGCTTTTGAACTGTGGTGCTGGAGAAGACTCTTGAGAGTCCCTTGGACTGCAAAGAGATCCAACCAGTCCATCCTAAAGGAGATCAGTCCTGGGTATTCATTGGAAGGACTGATGTTGAAGCTGAAACTCCAATACTTTGGCCACTTGATGTGAAGTGTTGACTCATTGAAAAAGACCCTGATGCTGGGAAAGATTGAGGGCAGGAGAAGGGGACAACAGAGGATGAGGTGGTTGGATGGCATCACCAACTCAATGGACATGGGTTTGGGTGGACTCCGGGAGTTGGTGATGGACAGGGAGGCCTGGCGTGCTGCAATTCATGTGGGGTCACAAAGAGTCGGATACAACTGAGCGACTGAACTGAACTGAACTGAACCTACCCAGAATAATTGGCTGCATTTTTTAAGGCAGTTGAGGATCACATTTGCACTGCCTTTAATTAAGGTTTTATAATTCTGGGTTCTGCTAACTGAAGTACAGTTGATGTACAACACTATATAAGTTACAGGCGTACAATATATTGATTCACAGTTTTAAAGATTATATTCCACTTATAGTTACTATAAAATATTGGCTATATTCCCTGTGTTGTATAATATTTTTATAGCTTATTTTATACACCATAGTTTGTACTTCTTAACCCCCTACCCCTATATTGCCTTTCCCCACTTCCTTCTTCCTACTGGGAACTATAAGTTTGTTCTCCATATCTGTGAATCTATTTCTTTTTTGCTTTATTCTCTAGTTTGTGGTGGTTTTTTTTTTTTTTTTTTGATTCCACATACAAGTGACATCAGGCTTCCCAGGCGGCTCAGTGGTAAAGAATGCACCTGCCAACGCAGGAGACACAGGAGATGTGGGTTTGATCCCTGGGTCAGGAAGATACACTGGAGAAGAAAATGGCCACCCACTCCAGTATTCTTGCCTGGAAAGTTCCATGGACAGAGGAGCCTGGTGGGCTACAGTACATGGGATCGCAGAGTCAGACATGAATGAGCAACTGAGCAGGCATGCACACATAAGTGATTTCATACAGTACTTGTCTTTCTCTGACTTATTTCACTTGGCATAACACCCTCCAAGTCCATGCATGTTGCTGCAAATGGCAAAATGTCCTACTTTTTATGGTTAAGTAGTATTCCATTGTGTGTGTGTGTGTATATATATATACACGCACCACATATTCTTTAGCCATTTATCAGTTGATGGACGCTGAAGTTGCTTCCTATCTGGACAATTGTAAATAATGCTGTTGTGAGCACTGAGCGGCATGTATCTTTTCAAGTTAGTGTTTTGTTTTTTTCATATATATATATATATATATATCCAGGAGTGGAATTGCTGGGTCAAATGGTGCTTTTATTTTTAGTGTTTTCAGAAACTGCCATACATAATTTTCCATAGTGGCTTTACCAATTTACATTCCCACCAACAGTGTACGAGGGTTCCCTTTTCTCTGCACCCATGCCAACAATTGTTATTTCTGTTTTTTGTTTCTTTTTTTGAGGATAGCCATTCTGACAGCACATCATGAGATGTACGTGGCATTGATATTTTTCCCTTGTGTGGACTGTAAATAAGCATGAAGCTTTAAGTGTCACGATAGCAATTATGAGATAAATATAAAATAGTCAAACTCTTAGAAACAGAGAGTAGAATGAAGTTTGCCAGAGAAACAGGGAGGTATTAGCCAAAGGGTATAAAGTTTCAGTTATACAGATGAATCAGTCCTAGAGACCTCCTGTACAGCATAATACCTAGGGTTAACAATATTATACTGCATACTTCAAATTTTGCTGAGAAGGTAGATCTTATATCTGGTGTTCTCATCACATAGTAATAGTGTGATGAGATTATTACAATAGTAATAAATACTTTTCAAGGTAAGGGATGTGTTAATGTACAGATCATGGTGATGGTTTTATGGATATATGCATTCGTGTTCAGTCACTTCAGTCATGTCCAACTCTTTGTGAACCTATGGATGGTAGCCTGCCAGGCTCATATGTCCATGGGATTCTCCAGGCAAGAATACTGGAGTGGGTTGCCGTACTCTTCTCCATCACAGATATATACTTATCTCTAAACCCATCAAGTTGTATACATTAATTATGTATAGCGTTCTCTATATTAAAATTTTTTAAATGTCATATTAACATGATATGCTTTCCAAAAAATTTAATATGGGAATTATTTCATTACTCATTAATTTTCATTATATAATGCCCATCACTTCACAGCAAATAGATGGGGAAACAATGGAAACAGTGACAGACTTTATTTTCTTGGGCTCCAAAATCACTGCAGATGGTGACTACAGCCATGAAATTAAAAGACGCTTGCTCCTTGGAAGAAAAGCTATGACAAACTTAGACAACATATTAAAAAGCAGAAACTATTACTTTACCAACAAAGGTCCATCTAGTCAAAGCTATGGTTTTTCCAGTAGTCATGTATGGATGAGAGAGTTGGACCATAAAGAAAACTGAATGCTGAATAATTGATGCTTTTGAACTGTGGTGTTGGAGAAGACTCTTGAGAGTCCCTTGAACTGCAAGGAGGTCAAATCAGTCAATCTTAAAGGAAATCAGTCCTGAATATCCATTGGAAGGACTAATGCTGAAGCTGAAACTCCAATACTTTGGCCACCTAATGCGAAGAACTGACTCACTAGAAAAGACTGATGCTGGGAAAGATTAAAGGCAGGAGAAGGGTGGCGACAGAGGATGAGATGATTGGATGGCATTACCAATTTGACCAACATGAGTCTGAGCAAGCTCAGGGAGTCAGTGATGGCCAGGGAAGCTTGGCATGCTGCTGTCCATGGGGTCACAAAGAGTCGGACACGACTGAGTGACTGGACTGAACTGAACTGAACTAAATGCTTTTGCAAGTAACAAATTTTTTTCCTGCTTTTTTGCTTTTTCTTCTTCATGACAAGTCTGTGATTGGAATGAACCTTTAGCTATGCAGATATGGGGTCTGCCTCCATCTTCTGTACCGAGGCCCAGGTATTCCTAGAGAATAGCTTTATTCTGTATAATATTCTGCTTTTTCTGGCACCCATAAATTCTGTCATATTTTTGCTGCACCATCTAATAATTTACTGAGAGTGTCCAATATACTATGCCAGATATAAAAAGTATGTGTGTGTGTGTGTGTATATGTGTGTGCTCAGTTGTGTCCAACTCTTTCTGATCCCATGGACTATAGCCCACCAGGCTCCTTTGTCCATGGAATTTTGCAGGCAAGAATACTGGAGTCAGTCGCCATTTTCTACTCCAGGTTATCTTCCCAACCCAGGGATAGAACCTAAGTCTCTTGCATCTCCTACATTGGCAGGTAGATTCTTTATCACTAGCACCACTTGGGAATTTAGGGGTAAATAAATATATTCTGTCTTTGGCTTGCTCCCACTCCAGTAAGGGAGACACACATATATGCACAAATAATCATAATACAGCATAATAAAAGTAAAAGCAAGCTATAGGATTACAGAAAAAGGAATGACTGATTCTTCCTGGATGGTTATGAAAAGGCTTCTTGGAGAAGGTGATATATGATCTGGATTTTGAACCAGAATTAAACAGATATTGTGGGCAGCATGTACCATATGTAGGCACAGAGACATGAGAGGGAATGGAATGTTTGGTTGAACTGATAGAACTTGATGACCAATGGGATATTGGAAACTGAGAGAAATGAGAGAATTGAAAATGCTTCTAAGATTTTATTCATTCATTTAACAATTTTAGGGCTTCCTTGGTGGTGCAGTGGATAAGAATCCACCTGCCATTCCCTGGTCTGGGAAGATTCCACATGCTGCAGAGCAACTAAGCCCATGCATCACACCTACCAAGCCCTTTTGCCTAGACCCTATGCTCCGCTACAAGAGAAGCCACCAGAATGGGAAGCCTGCACACCCCAGCAAAGAGTAGACCCTGCTCGCCACAACTAGAGTCCGTGCCCATAGAAATGAAGACCCAGCCCAGCCGAAATAAATAAATACCTCAAAAAAATTTTATTACCTCCTCTGTTATAAGAGAATGAGTGGATGATATTTCATTAACAGAAAAAGGAAATGTAAGGGGAGAAGCAGTTTAAGGGAGTGAGATCAGATGAGAATATGTTGAATTTGAGTTGCCCGCAAACCCTCCAGGTGCAGTGACCAACTGTGCCCTCAGAAATGTGGGTCTGAGAGGAGGAGGGATGCCCAGGCTGAAGACACAGGGTGGGAGCCATCAGCAAATGAAGGCCTGGACAGGACCAGATTTACGATTTGTGGGGCCTGGTGAAAATGAAAACGTGGGCCTCCTTGTTCACAAAGCAGGGAAAGGGTGCCATTAAAGGTATTAAATAAACTTGTACTTAGACTCTTGAGAGTCCCTTGGACTGCAAGGAGATCCAACCAGTCTGTTCTAAAGGAGATCAGTCCTGGGTGTTCTTTGGAAAGAATGATGCTAAAGCTGAAACTCCAGTACTTTGGCCACCTCAGGCGAAGAGTTGACTCATTGGAAAAGACTCTGATGCTGGGAGGGATTTGGGGCAGGAGGAAAAGGGGATGACAGAGGATGAGATGTCTGGATGGCATCACCGACTCTATGGACATGAGTTTGAGTGAACTCCGGGAGTTGGTGATGGACAGAGAGGCCTGGTGTGCTGCTATTCATGTGGTCGCAAAGAGTCGGACGCAACTGATCAACTGAACTGAACTGAACTGAACTGAAAACACAAAGCATTTTCTTTTTTCCAGTTTCTTAGCATGTCATGGTGGTTTTTATTTGCTATTTAATGTTCTTCTAAATAAATAAAAATTTTAAATCATTGGCATGAATTTTACCATTCATCTTTATATTGTGCAACACCAGTTCTAAATGTAGATATCAGAATGTTTAGCTTACATGGAATCACTGAAATTATGCAATTTATATTTCTGGCTGGACCCTGGAGGGTGCCTCAAGCTGCTCAGAAAAAAATAAATACTAGCCAGATTCAGGAAAGTTAAGAAGAGAAGGTTCCCCCAGCACAGTGTGGGCCCTAAGAATCTGGAGGTACTTGAAGGGTAAGTTCAGTGCCTCAAAGGTCCTAGGGATTCCGCCTTGGTACTGGAAAGTTCTGCGTCATGGCTACCATATTCCCCCTTCCACCAGTGGACCCTCCCATCCCCCTGCTTAAAGGCCATACCTCAATAGGGAGCTGGGAAATCAAGTCAGGCATCTCCCATTTCCACAGACCAAGCCACGGCAAAGAGACAACCCCCAGGGTACCACGGCCTTTGTGTCAGGATATGCTGGGTATTTGAATTACGGATGGCCAGAGGTTGGCTCTGGCCAATTATCCACTGAAGGAGCTGCAGGGTTGTCAACCTGAGGTGGGCAGAGACACCAGCCAGGCTGTACCTCCGAGATGCCACTGGTTGTGACCCCAACCCTCTTACACCTGTGCTCAGATCCCTGCCAGGGCGGAAGGCAGTAGCAGTTTGGGGAAAAGTGGAGGAAGAGGAGAGCAGGCAGGACCCAGGGTTCAGGGGTAGGGAGCCGGGAGCGAGGAACCCTTCCTAGGGAGGCAGAGGAGGAGAGAAGGCACCTAAACTGAGATGCCAAGCCTTCAGCACAAGCTCCCGTTGTCCCATCAGATTCACTCCCAAACCCAAATTCAAAAACGGCATAAGATTCTCAGAGTAGTATGAAACCCCAAGTGGGGAACTCTTTGAACTTTACTATTAATAATTACAAACCTGTAGAGCCAGCCCTAGGCCTGTGGTATCACCCAAGAGGATGAGAAAATAGAAGAGAGCCAAGAAGGAAGACTGGGGAGCCCTGACATGAGAGAGTAGATGAAAATCAGACACAGAAACGAAAGCGGGAACAAGGAAGAGATAAACAAGGAGAGAGAGGCAAGCGCAGATGCCAGGAGCAGCAGAGGACCGTCTCCGCGGAGGCTTCTCCCGGGAGGTCTACTGATATGGTTGCTTGTCCCACACTCATTTTAAAATTTTGAGCCAATATTTAGAAATGGGAAGCATTCATAACAAACAAGTTTTTCTTTAACAAATGTAGAGCTTTAACAACACCGTGATTACACTCCACCATAGCCAAAATCAATCAACGATGAGCTGAACCACCCTCCGGCGACTCACTGGGCTCTAACCTGTGCAGCCTTGCCAGGACCCCTTCTCCCGACCAATCACCGTGGGCGCTGAGATCAGAACCTCGGCTCCCACAGCCTGTCCAATGTGCAGAAAGGTCAGGTAGGAGGGGGCCTAAAAATGGGTCACTGGATTCGGCAAGTAGGAAGCCGCTAGTGACATCTGCATCAGAGCAGTCTGAATGGGGCCACGGGATGGGAGCCAGATGGCAGTGGGTTGTGAAGTGAATGGGAGGTGATGAAGTTGAGTCAGCAAGGCTAAGGACTCATTTTTCAAGCACTTTTTTTTTTTTGTCATAAAGGAGGGTGATAGAAAAGTAGTTTGAACCCACCCAGCTCTCTGTATCCCTCCCTCCTCCTCCTTCCCACACACTCTCTATATCTAAATAAAGAAGGAAAGCAACATGACATGAAGCAAGATCTCTGTTTGAAATTTTACACTTGGGGGGAAAAAAATCACTTCAAGACCATAAGTGGAAATTAACTGAGATTTCACTGCTCAATGTTAAAATGTCATCCTCAAAGATACCAATTTATTGCTTCATATTGGCAGTTAGAAAAAATAAAGTTAGGCCATTCGAGAGGAAGGCAGAGGTTGTTTTTTTTTTTTTTTTAAGTTACTTTAAAATATTTTATCCTATGGCAACATAGTATTGTATGGAAAAACCTGATTTTCTTTTTAATATGGCAGGACAACACAGAGTCTAACATTTAGGCACTGTTTTAAAAAATCTAGAAAACTATTTGATAGTCCTGTATTAGAAATTTAAAAAACAAGTAAACTACTCAAATCTTAAGCTGTTATGTAGAATAAGCAACATTCTCCCTTTCAATTGTTGAATAAACTAATCTTAAAATAAATGATGACATCTGTTTCCACCTACTGCACCATTGTTGGGATATTTTGCAGGCTTGTTTTTCTATACAGAATGAGTCTTACAGGCTGATATTTTACCATGAACTAGTTAGGTTTGTATTTAGTGGGTTCTACATTTTATGAAAGGTCTAACTTGGGCAAGTATACTTTACCCCCAAAGCGGAACTTAACTAGAATCATGAGAGTTGAATACCTCTGGCTCAGTGTTACTGGAGATGCTCTGATTTGTTAATGGACTTGTACGAAGTGATTTACGTCAAGTTTTGGAATCCTTGCAAAGTAATCAGATTTTAACCTTGGCTTCCGCTAGTCTCAAAATACAGGAAGCCTGCTCACTCCCTCTGTGGCCTCCTCTCACCAAGTATTTAGAGTGTATTCTTCAGAGTTCAGCTGGGTCTTGTACACAGGCAGCTTTCAGCACTTAAAAGTGTGTATTGATGAGATTTTTGTGACTTTAAGTGGATGTCAAGTATATGAGACAAGCTACACTTAATTCAAAAAACAAAGGAGGGGAGGGGAGAGCTGCATAATTCTTCTGTTTGTTTTTAATGAAGTTGTAGAAGGCAACGAGCCTTTGTTTGATAAACTATTAGTTATCTCTAGGAAAAACCCCTAAGCATAATTTTAAGGGTCATTAATCTTCAGCTTTGAGCACCATTCTTTGATGCTAATAAATAGCTTTGGTGGTGGTGATTTAGTCGCTAAGTTGTGTCTGACTCTTCCGACCCCATGGAGCCTGCTAGGCTCCTCTATCCATGGGATTCTCCAGACAAGGATACTGGAGTTGGTTGCCATTTCCTTCTCCAGGGGATCTTTCCGACCTGAGTCTCCTGCATTGAATGCAGATTCTTTACCAACTGGGCTATGAGGGAAGCCCAATAAATAGCTTTGGCCTCCACAATAAGCTGGTACTATCTACATGAAGTTCAAAGTTGAAAGTCAGCGAGCTGGCTTTGTATGCATAATTCCTACAGTGGACCCATCCTAGACTTGGATGAAGGTGGTGTGGGGAGTTGTGGGCAAGGGGCTGAGGTGTGAGAGAGACTGGTTTTGTGGTAGACAGAGAAAATGGATGCAGAAGGGGTCAGGAGGATGGTAAATACACATTCTTACTGTCTTACTTCCTCATTATTCAACCACTCTCACCATTAGAAATGGGCTTTCCCAGTGGCTCAGTGAAAAAGAATCCACCTGAAATGCAGGAATCGCAGGAGATGCGGTTTTGATCCCTGGGTTGGGAAGATCCGCTGGAGCAGGGCATGGCAACCCACTCCAGTACTCTTGCCTGGAGAATCCCACGGACAGAGAAGCTGGTGGGCTACAGTCCATGGGTTGCAGAGAGTGGGACGTGACTAAATCGACTTAGCACACACACAGCCATTAGAAACCTAGATTCTGTCCCTGCTACATGACTCAAACTGATATGTGCAAATCCCAAGGATTTTTCTTCAACCTTTATACTTTTGAACACTTTGCAGGAGGTGACAGTCTTGGCAAGTTCCATTTTTCATCAAGCCGTCTTCTTTCTTAACTTGCGTGGCACAGAACTGCCTTGGTCCTCCTGCCACCTACATGCTAACTACTTCTCTACCTCGCTTCTCTCACATCCAGCACTTCATTCTCCTACCCACCTGCCCACAGGCATCCTTGTGGGGCTGGCTTCTCCACTCTCATCTTTAGTGATCTCATCCAGCATTAGGTTTTTGATTCTCTCTTCTGTGCAAATGACTATCGAGTCATGTTATGTAAACCCAACCTCTTTGTCGAGATGTACACTAAGATCAACAAGCAGTATAATGGAAAAGCAAGGAAACTGGAAGTGAAACCAAATGCGATCACAGGTGAAAACTCAAACTGCTTTACAGATGCCACTTGTCATTTTCTGCCTTCCGCAGCTTCCCAGTCACTTTAATTCTGTCTTCTTGACTCACCTAATACCTCTACTTTTCTCTTAATTAAATAGGGGGAAATTGTGGTGCCATTTGGTTTTTCCTCTCTTGTTCACCTCATCCAACAAAGCCTCTCAGCCTCTAAATACTATTTAATAATACTAATACTAATAGTATTTAGAGGATGCCAGTTTTTGCATCTTTCCCTTCTTTCCAACTCATCCCACCCACCACTAAGCAGAACAGTTGTCTTATGCCCATCTCCAATCAGAGCACTTGACTCAAAGCCTCAGTGAATCTCCTTGTTCACCAAACCCAGTGCAGACGTTTCTACCACTATCTGAGTTCTTCCACACCACAGACTTTGTATGCCTCTGTGGCTTTTCTCCTTGCCATTCTCCCATTTAATCACTATACCTCAGCCAAAAGAAGTGAGAGTCGCTCAGTCATGTCTGACTCTTTGTGACTCTATGGACTGTACAGTCCATGGAATTCTTTAGGCCAGAATACTGGAGTGGGGAGCTGTTCCCTTCTCTAGGGGATCTTCCCAACCCAGGGATCGAACCCAGGTCTCCCGCATTGCAGGCAGATTCTTTACCGGCTGAGCCACCAGGGAAGCCCCAAAATACTGGAGTGGGTAGCCTATCCCTTCTCTAGCGGATCTTCCCAACCCAGGAATCAAACTGGTGTCTCCTGCATTACAGGTGGATTCTTTACCAGCTGAGCTATACCTCAGCCAAACTGGACTATTTTGTGTTCTCCAAAAGTTCCTCCAAACTCTTTCAACTCTGGACTTTTGCTCATGCAAATCTCTCCCAACAGATTACCTTTCTGTCTTCACCTTTATTCTGATTTTTCGACAATATTGGTCTGGATCCAGGAAGGAGAATGGAAACTACTCTAGGTATTTCAAACACAAGGAATTTTAATACAGGGAATTGGTGGCAAAAGTGCTGAAAGTGGTGGAAGAGCAAAAGGTGAGGCGGGAGAAACTGAAGGAATGGAAGAGAAGCCACAACTAGGCACCCTTGGTCTAAACCCCTCAGTCCACACCTGCTCCTGTGCTGCTTGTCAGTTCCGGGTTTGCCAAAGGGGTGCTGCCTGGACCAGTCTGGAACTGCTGAAATGACGCTGCCTTCTTCTGGGCTGCCACGGTCTGGACCCCCATCCCTGCAGTGACCCCAGCAACCACCTCACTCTCAGATCTACAGCAGGACTCCTCTCTCTCCTGTCTTTGGTTCCCTTCTGGGCCCTGCTCACAAGAGAGTCTAGGAAATATAATTTTCAGGCACTCAAACTTACCTCTCCAGAGCAGAATGGGGCTGTGAGACCACAGGCAATAACTTGACAAGAGCCCTGTGCAAACTCCATGCATTTCCCAAAGGAGTTCTTAATTCCTACCTCCCTGCCCCTTCACCATCCCTAGCTGAAAGAAACACTCCCTCTTCTGAATCTTGTCTACATTGTATTTGTCTCTTTGACTCAATTTAAAGTATGTCTATTGAGAAACCACTTTGTACCAGGCACCATGCTAGGTGCTGAAGATACAGCTATGAGTAGGACAGCCTGCACTTCGTTTCCCCTGAAGCTCCATGGAATGTAACGTCTCACTGGGGAGACACACCATTAAATATGCACTTATCAATGTGGGCTTTCCTGATAACTCAGTTGGCAAAGAATCCGCATGCAATGCAGGAAACCCCAGTTTGATTCCTGGGTCGGGAAGATCCCCTGGAGAAGGGAAAGGCTACCTAGTCCAGTATTCTGGCCTAGAGAATTTCATGGACTGTACAGTCCATGGGGTCGCAAAGAGTCGGGCTCGACTGAGCGACTTTCACTTTCACTATCATACAGTGTAGCTTGATGAGCACTAAGATAGGGAAAGTCCAAGTGTGGGAGCCCACACAAGAATGGGGTTTAAAGCAAACTGGGAGGGTCAGGAAGTCCTTCTAGAGGAAGCCAAAGTCTGAAGCCAAAGAGATAGGGGTCAGGGGAAAAGGCACTTGATAGAAAGAAACTCACGTACAAAGGTCCAGAGATGAGAGAGAGTGGACTGTGAGCGAAAGAACCAGTGTGTGGGCAGAGTGGAGAATGGGAAAGAGGAGAATGGGGAAAGACAGGGCTGGAGGAGGCAACAAATGTCATTCTCGAGGAAGGCCTGGTAAGCTACATTCTAGAATCTGGATTTTATCTTAAAAGACAATGGGAAACCATTATGGTGGTATTCATTTTAGGAAGTTTGTGTGGAAATAACATGCCTGCAGAAGTTCCGTTATCCATAGCAGATTTTATGGCACAGGCCACCTTTACCAACTGCCCTGTCTGTCTTAAGATGCTTTATAGACATTTGATCTCTAAAACACTCCTCTTTGCTTGAGATTAAAATCTCACTTTTTCTGCTACCCACTGGATGTTTCCATTTATCTGATATTCTGGAAAAGGCAAAAACAGAGACCCCATATATATGTAGGGACACAAATCAAGTCAGTGTTTGGGAGGGGCTGGGACTCCCCAGAGGGGTTGACTATGAAGGGCACAAGAGAATATTTTATGGTGATGGAAATCCTGTTTCCTGATTGTATGCGTTTGTCAAAACTCAAAGAATTGTACTCTCAAGAGGGTGATTTAACTGCTTGTAAATTATGCTTTAATAAGCTTAACTTAAAAAAATCTTTCCTTCCTACTGACTCTTGCACCTGAATTGCACCCCTAATTTCTCTCTTGTACCCCCTCCTACTTTGGCATGTGTGAAATCTGGCTACTCATTTCAGTTTAAATCTGTTATTGGGCAATGTATTGTAAACATCGGGCTTCCCTGGTGGCTCAAACAGTAAAGAATCCACCTGTAACACGGGAGACCTGGGTTCAGTCCCTGGGTTGAGAAGGTCCCTGGAGAAGGGAATGGCAACTCACTCCAGTATTCTGGCCTAGAGACTTCCCATGGACAGAGGAGCCTGTCAGGCTACAGTCCATGGGGTCGAAAAGAGTCTGACATGGCCAAGAGACTAAGCACAGCACAGCACTGTAAAATCATCCCTTGTTTGTCTCTTTGTGTGTTTGCAACTGCTGTTTGCTCCTGCAGACAGTGGGCAGAGCTTACATACATTTGGGCTGTTTTTCCTGTAGGTCAGTTAGCACTCACTCGCTCTGAGGGAGTCTGTTTTCCAGAGAGTGATTTCAGTTTTCTTGAGCTCTGTGATGGTCTTTGGATTGACTTGTCTCTGATTCATTTGGTGCCCATTCTGGCCCTTTCCCTTAACCTCTTAGCGCATTTGTTCAAACCTCACAATCTGATACTGTGCAGATATGAAATGTTCTAACCAGACAGCATGCAAAACTAAATATTAAACAGGAAGATAAAATGACTCATTATTTCGAACGCAGAAAGTAAAAAGAGGTCCAGGGTTTCTGTCATCTTGCTTTAGAAAAGAAAGAAACTGCAGACTTTGGGAGCATCACAAGGATTTCTTTTCTCCCCTGTTGGACAAGCAGCAGCCTGAAGCCTGGCAGGCGCTGCCTGCTTGCGTTTGTGATGCCAAAAGCCTGTGATTCTAAAGGATATCAGGTTTCTAGAAAAAACAAAAGTCTACCTGTGGAGGATCAGGGAGGGATTTCCCACCTGGAGTGAGGTCTGAGGGTAAAAGGGTTATTTTACTGTCATCATTTGCCAAAAATACAATTTCCTTGAGGTGCATGGAGACAAATCATGGTTTAAAGAATCCAGTTTTATTTTCGTCTTATGCCCTGGAAAAATCAGGCATGTCTAAATCTTTTGGTCTTTTTAAGCTTTGTCTTTTATTTATCTTATTTTTTAATTGAAGTGTAATTGATGTACCATGTTATATTGGTTTCAGGTGTCCAATGTGATGGTTCAATATTTTTATAGATTCTACTTTATTTAAAGTTTTAATAAAATATTAGCTATATTCCCTGAGCCATATAATATATCCTTGTAGCTTCTTTATTTTATGCACAGTAATTTGTACCTTTTAATCCCCTACCGCTATCTTGTTCCTCCCCTCTTCCCACTCCTCCCCGGTAACCAGTAGTTTGTTTTCTATATTTGGAAGTCCATTTCTATTCTGTTATATTCATTCGTTTTGTGTTTTAGATTCTATACATAAGTGATATCATGTACACCAACATGTATGACTTCTTTCACTTAGCAAAATAATTTCCAGGTCCTTCTGCATTGTTGCAAATGGCAAAATTTCATTCTTTTTTCTGATTGTGTGTGTATATATGTATATCTTCTTTATCCATTTATCTCTTATAGCTCCTTTTAGTTTTTTGAAGAACTTCCATACTGTTTTGCACAGAGGTTGCACCAATTTACATTCCCACACAAACAGTGAATGAGGGTTCCCTTTTCTGCACATCCTCATCAACATTTGTTATCTGAGCTCTTTTTGATGACAGCCATGAGGCATGTCATGAGGCATGAGGTGATATCTCATTGTGGTTTTGATATGCATGTCTCTGATAGTTAATGATGTTGAGCATCTTTTCATGTGCCTGGACTTCCCATGTGGGCTAGTGGTAAAGCCAGTGCAGGAGATGCAAGAGATGCTAGTTTGATCCCTGGGTCAGAAAGATCCCCTGGATAAGGAAATGGCAACCCACTCCAGTATTCATGCTTGGGAAATCCCATGGACTTAGGAGCTTGGTGGGCTACAGTCCACAGGGTCGCAAAGAGTCAGACACAACTGAAGTGACTTAGCATGTACGCATGCGTGAGTTGTTTATATATTTTGGATATTAACCCCTTATTGATCATATCATTTGCAAATATTTCCCCCTACTCAGTAGGTTGTCTTTTTGTTTTGTTGATGGTGGCATGTGGAGTGATGGATTTTAATTGTCTGATGTTTAATGTAATGCGTGGCTTGCCTGACTTGCAGAATAACTTGTGAAATTACTTTCATTCCAATGCAACAATCAATATAATAATATAATCAGACATTTCATTTTTTGCAAAAGAGCTTGATATTGGTATATATCATAAACCCGGCAAATACGTGAGTCTTATCATTTTTATTCAATCGCATCTTTAAACCTTTAAGATAGGGATCAGCAAACTGCTGCTATGGGCCAGATCTGGCCCACCACTTGTTTTTGTAAGTAAAATTTTATTGAAACATCACCACTTCCATTTGTTCACATGTTGTCTATGGCTGCTTTCCACAAAGCAGCACAATTGAGTAGCACAAAGCAGCAGAGACCACAAGGCCCCCAAAAAAGAATTTACTACTGACTCTTTACAGAAATTTGACCACCTCTGTTCTTAGAAATAACATTTTCCAGAGTCAGGTTCAGAATCCTCCTTAGTCCTATACTCAGGCCTTACTTTCGAAGTGAAGAATGAAAAGGTCACATCTGTGTTGTGATCAACTCTCCCAAGAATGCAGATATTTTGTTTTGAATAAAGAATGAGAGCAAAGCTAATAAAATCATTGTTTGTTTTTCTAGAAAATATCTTAGGCAAAGTTTCCAGTTGGCCCTCTTTATGACATAAAAAATTTATGATTGTCTTTTCATTTATGTGTTTTCCAGAACATTCAATAGTAAATAACTTAAAACATCTTACCAGAAAAAGCAATCATTCTTAAACTTTTGGGGGGTTACTGATACTTTTGGGAACCAGCAAAGACCTAAAGTGCCTCTCTTCAGGGCTAAAAATGGGCAAATGCATACGGACTCTGTGTTTAACCTCAAGAACGTACAGAGGTCTGAAGTCTACCTGTACAGTCCAGGTAAATTATTCCTTTACTGATCAATGAGTCTTGACAGGCAGAACTCCAGGCATAAGCCAGTTTGAGGAGGAGTATGTGGAGGCTCTTGGGCAGTCCCAACATTAATGGAAAATCACACCTCATAGGCAGTCATTTTGTTTTATAAATCTAAAACCTTAAAGTGTTTTTAAGCTGCAGATACTAGAATCTGAATGCTTGTACTATGTGATCTGAGGTACAAACAAAAACCTTTGTGAGCCCCTAAATTGCAGAAGCTGCAGTTTGGTGGTTAGGGAATCCCCAGTAACAGAAGGCAACTGCAGAAGTCAGAGGTGAAAACATCCCAGAAATATGCAAACACTGCACAGTTCTGAGAGTTGTACATGGGCCCCATGCTTAACTGCAAAGACCTATCTCTCTCTTATCTCTTTCAGTTTTGTCTACCCATTAGCATACCAGGGAAGTCAGGTTGGCAGAAACATCTAAGCAGAGGTAGGATGTCACATACACTTAAAGAAATCAGAATAACTGGATGATAATCCAACAAGTTAAAGATGGGAGATGGAAACCCTCCAGTGAAGTCTCCACTGGCGTGAGACCCACACTGCTCAGGAGTCCAGGTCAAACACGGGGTGTTCACCATTTGCATATAGGCTTTGTTTATTCACAGAGGGAACAGAGCAGGTGATTTGCAAGTACCTGTAAAGTTGAGTAACTAGTTATGTGATCTTCCCCATTGAATATGTGAAATCGAGTGCTCTTATGATAGGGTCTACTTCTTACAGAAATCTCTTTTGTGGATGGTGGACACCTGAGGTTGGGAAGCCGTAACTTCCTTGAGATGGAACGACCCGCATCTTTGAGTCCCTATTTCCTGAGTCCAGGTCCCAGATGGTTCCTGTAGGGTTTTATGAGTGTGGTAGGGGTGCAGAAGGAACCTGGTTGGCTGCCGTCTCTGGGGTCGCACAGAGTCGGACACGACTGAAGTGACGCAGCAGCAGCAGCAGCAGCAGCAGCAGCAGCTATAGCCACCCATAGAGGCCTATTATACTGTGTCAGGTTGGTTACATTGTTCGCTAGAGTAATTCCGGGAGAGTGAAACCTCACCAACTGGGTAGCTAGCTATGCTGTTAGTCCACAGGCATCTCAAAATGCTCAGGTTTTAGTCCCAATGAAGAAAAAAATCAACAAACAAGAAACATACCTGCAGCCAATACACTTGCTCCTTGAATGCTTCTTGATCATTCCTTAGCCTCAACACGTTTTCTGGTAAACCATAATTGTTTCTACAGGTATGTGATCAGTTTATCCTTTTTTTCTGTGTGAAAGGGAAGAACTTGGAGTGCTCCCCATCTGCAAGTTGCAGCATCCTTTCCCCTCTACCACTCCCTCTTTCCTTCCTCTCCCCCTCTCTCCTGAACTAAGAATTAAAGAAAGTGGGGGTTGACTTTAGCTCCGAGGTTGGAGGTTGCTGAGTTGCCTCAGGCAAATCCTTTAACCCTGTTGGATTTGTTTCTTCAGCTATAAAAAGAGAGCTTAGGAGGAGATGGTTTTTAAATTCCCTCCTATTATAGCTCTGAAATGTGATTTTGTAATTGTTTTGGAATACCTTGGGACAGTCAAAGAAATCTTTGACTCCCATAGTGGGAACAAAGTCTCTCAGAAAGAACATGGCCTGTGTATTATTTAAACAACTGAATCACAGTAAGGTTTTTCCCATTAAGGCATTTGGTGCAGGCAAGCATTTTATAATAAACTTCCCATGAGCTCATTTAAAGCTCCATTAAAAGCAAACATTTTTTTTTTCAAGTGAGCTCCTTCTAATTACCTGTTATTAGAGCTTCATGTTTGCTTCCAATCTTGAATTCTGGGCATCTCTGGATGCCCAGGCGAACGTTGCTCTCAAGAAAGGTAATTAGTTTGATAAACATTGTAGATACAATGACTAAAGTGTATTAACTAAATGGATTTGTTCTAATCTCCCTTCCTGAGCTCTTCCCACTCTCCTGCATCACAGTCTCTATCATTTAAAACAGTAATATAAAAGCTAACATTTACTCAGTGCCTGCTAATTGCCAAACACTGTTCTAAGGGCTAACACTAAATACAGCACTTACAATATTCTAAGTATTTTACATTTGTTAATTTAGCAAACTCTCTCTACAATCCTCTGACAGTCGCTCAGTTGTATCTGACTCTTTGTGTCCCCATGGCCTATACAGTCTATGGAATTCTCTAGACCAGAATACTGGAGTAGGTAACCTTTTCCTTCTCCAGGGGATCTTCCCAACCCATGGATGGAACCCAGGTATCCCGCATTGCAGGTGGATTCTTTGCCAGTTGAGCTACAAGGGAATCCCATCCTATGAGGTACATACTTTTATTATTCATATTTAACAACAAGGAAATTGAAGCACAGAGAGCTTTAGTAACTTGTCACACAGCTAATAAGCGGCAAAAGCAGAATTTGAAGGTGGTAGGACTCCAGAGCTCAGACTCTTAACTACTTTAGCACAGTGTATTGTACTTGGGCATGCATGAATTTGGGAAGCAATGCTTTACAATAGAAGTTTTAAAAATGTCATTTCATCTAGTATTTTATCATCCAAGCAAAGGCTAATCTAGAGATAATTTGGAATGACAAAGTGGTTCCTATTAAATCATCTTTGAGTATAAAAGCAACAACTCCAAGATTGTATGAAACAGGCAAAGATGTTTCAGTACTTTCTTTTTGTCTCTAATCCCACTGTGAATTTCTGAAAAAACAAAACAAAATAAAAATCTACCAGAAAGAGTCTACTTTCAACGGAGCTAGGGTTCACAGGTCAGTTTCTTTCCATTTAAGGCAGTTGAAGCTACAGTCTTGGAGGCCGAAGTTTATTTCCCCAGGTGATGAACATTATGTCTCCCACAGAAGTAATAAAATAATAGGTATCCTTTGTGTTTACACATATAGCCCATGGATCCTTTGCTGAGCTCATTTTAGAGAGGAGGAAACCGAGGCTCAGGGACTTGATATCTCTCCTGGGACCACACACAAATGAGTCAGAGCTGAGGCATTGGACTTACCGGTGTTGGGGAGTTTCCATCTTACCCTTTAAACTCACAGTAATCAAAGCTTCTGCCATACTAGTTCTTGGAGGAGCTGGTGCAAAGTTCTTTGTTTTACAAATCTTCAGATGTGGATTTGTTAGATGGCCTCTGTCCATCTCAAAGCCCAGTGAAGTGGCCCCTTCCTGGGGATTTAGGGCTGGATAGTTGGGTGCCAGCCTAATGTTTTTGATGCAGATGATGGGATTAGTGAATAAGATGAGAGATCATTTAAATAGTAATACATTTAAAGCTGAGTATTTTAATCAAGTAAAATGGAAAATAAACTGTGTTCAATTTTTGTATTTATCATGTATTATGATGGAATTTGTGATGAGGAGTAAAAGAAAGGTTATGGAACAGTAAGCCCCATTGGTTCACCAGAGTGATCATGGAAAGGTCAAGCCATCCTGGTTAAAGTTAAAAATTAGTTACCTTTCCCCATGATACGACTGAATAAGCACATTAACAGTTTGTAAAAGAGGTTGTGAAACTTCCTAAGGGGGAAAAAATATTATGTAATCAGTTTAGGAGAGAGGCTTGCCTGACCCCACCTCTCAGTAGGGGGTTGAACTGACTGGGAGGTTCATTCCTATTTCAAAACTATTATTATTTCTCTGGAAGAGCTTATCTTTTATTGCTAATAACACTTCACTCTCAACTACTCTGCTCTCTCCTCTCAATCTACGTCATCAATCATACCCTGAACCAAAATAAACATCTACCCAACATTGGAGCACTAATCTTTATTAAGTAAAAGCAGTGCTGTCTTTTCTTTTTTTTTTTTTTAATTTTATTTTATTTTTAAACTTTACATAATTGTATTAGTTTTGCCAAACACGGTTATAAACTGAAATGTCATAAGGCCAAGCTTTCCTGGACTTTGTGGTTAGAGGACTTGAATATCTAGCCGAACCCAATCTGACAAAATGCACACAGACGTCAATTACAACAATGATTCCCAAACGTATATTGAAAAGCCACAAGAAGTCTGTTAAGAATTTAAAACATGGAAGGAGGGGAGAGGAAGGCGGGACAAACTGAGAAAGAAGTATTGACATATATACACTACCATGTGTAAAATAGACCGCTAGTGGGAATCTGCTATAAGGCACAGGGAGCTCAGCTTTGTGCTCTGTGATGATCTAGAAGGGCTGGATGGGGGCGTGGGAGGCAGGATCAATGGGGAGGGGATATGTGTATACATATAGTTGATTCCATTTGTTGTACAGCAGAAACTCGCACAACGTTGTAAAGCAATTATACTCCAATATTTAAAAGTTTAAATTTTTTTAAGAAATTAGAAAGAATGTAAAACATCGTTAATAGTGTTTTCCATTCTTATATTTTTCTCTACAAAATGTTCACTATAACCAAATGGTATATATATATATATATATATATATATTCATTTCAGTTCAGTTCAGTCGCTCAGTCGTGTCCGACTCTTTGCGACCCCATGAATCACAGCATGCCAGGCCTCCCTGTCCGTCACCAACTCTCGGAGTTCACCCAAACTCCTGTGCATCGAGTCGGTGATGCCATCCAGCTATCTCATCCTCTGGCGTCCCCTTCTCCTCCTGCCCCCAATCCCTCCCAGGATCAGGGTCTTTTCCAATGAGTCAACTCTTCGCATGAAGTGGCCAAAGTATTGGAGTTTAAGCCTCAGCATCAGTCCTTCCAATGAACACCCAGGACTGATCTCCTTTAGGATGGACTGGTTGGATCTCCTTGCAGTGCAAAGAACTAAGAGTCTTCTCCAGCACCACAGTTCAAAAGCATCATTTCTTCGGTGCTCAGCATTTTTCACAGTCCAACTCTCACATCTATACATGACCACTGGAAAAACCATAGCCTTGACTAGACGGACCTTTGTTGTAAAGTAATGTCTCTGCTTTTCAATATGCTATCTAGGTTGATCATAACTTTCCTTCCAAGGAGTAAGCGTCTTTTAATTTCATGGCTGCAGTCACCATCTGCAGTGATTTGGGAGCCCAAAAAAATAAAGTCTGACACTGTTTCCACTGTTTCCCCATCTATTTCCCATGAAGTGATGGGACCAGTTGCCATGATCTTAGTTTTCAGAATGTTGAGCTTTAGGCCAACCTCTTCACTCTCCTCTTTCACTTTCATCAGAGGCTTTTTAGTTCCTTTTCACTTTCTGCCATAAGGGTGGTGTCATCTGCATATCTGAGGTTATTGATATTTCTCCCAGCAATCTTGATTCCAGCTTGTGCTTCTTCCAGTCCAGCGTTTCTCATGATGTACTCTGCATATAAGTTAAATAAGCAGGGTGACAATATACAGCCTTGATGTACTCCGTTTCCTATTTGGAACCAGCCTGTTGTTCCATGTCCAGTTCTAACTGTTGCTTCCTGACCTGCATACAGATTTCTCAAGAGGCAGGTCAGGTGGTCTGGTATTCCCATCTCTTTCAGAATTTTCCACAGTTTATTGTGATCCACACAGTCAAAGCCTTTGACATAGTCAATAAAGCAGAAATAGATGTTTTTCTGGAACTCTCTTGCTTTTTTGATGACCCAGCGGATGTTTGCAATTTTGATCTCTGATTCCTCTGCCTTTTCTAAAACCAGCTTGAACATCAGGAAGTTCACGGTTCACATATTGCTGAAGCCTGGCTTGGAGAATTTTGAGCATTACTTTCCTAGCATGTGAGATGAGTGCAGTTGTGGGGTAGTTTGAGCACTCTTTGGCATTGACTTTCTTTGGGATTGGGTATGAAAACTGACCTTTTCCAGTCCTGTGGCCACTGCTGAGTTTTCCAAATTTGCTAGCATATTGAGTGCAGCACTTTCACAGCATCATATTTCAGTATTTGAAACAGCTCAACCGGAATTCCATCACCTCCACCAGCTTTGTTCATAGTGATGCTTTCTAAGGCCCACTTGACTTCACATTCCAGGATGTCTGGCTCTAAGTGAGTGATATATATTATATATTGCTGCTGCTAAGTCACTTCAGTCGTGTCCGACTCTGTGCGACCCCATAGACGGCAGCCCACCAGGCTCCCCCGTCCCTGGGATTCTCCAGGCAAGAACATGGAGTGGATTGCCATTTCCTTCTCCAATGCATGAAAGTGAAAAATGAAAGTGAAGTCACTCAGTCGTGTCCGACTCCCAGCGACCCCACGGACTGCAGCCCACCAGGCTCCTCCATCCATGGGATTCTCCACGCAAGAGTACTGGAGTGGGGTGCCATTGCCTTCTCCGATATTATATAGTACATGTATATATGTATATATGTATATATATGTATTACAGCTTTATATATATAGCTATATATTATATATATATTAGCTTTAAACAGTTTAAAATTTTCCTGCCTTTTGTGATACTTGGCATCATTAAATATGTATTAGGTTGCTGGGTAAAAATGCTCTAATGCTAGGTTTAAGTGATAGGAAGACAGAATGTGAAGTTTTACCTGCAAGTGGAAATTAAATTACACTTCTATGTAATTTAAAAGTACTGCTTTTCAAATTAAAAAAAAAAATTTAAATGTGAACCACCTGTCCTCTATATTCTCCCAGAGGTAATGTAGATGAATTTTAGTCCCAGTTCCACACGTTAATAAGGAGATTTTGGCTAAGTTAGTTAACCCCTCTGCACCTTAGTTCATTTATAAAATGAATATAACAAAAGAAATTGATTCAGAAAGTTGATGAAGATAAAGTTGGATGGTTTTTCTTTTGTATCACAGTAAACATTCAATATAGTTTAGCTATAATTATATTTCAGTACTAATGGTTAATACTTATTGAGGGCTTGTATCAGGAGGTTTTGTTACAAGTACTTTACTCACTTTCCCTTAATGATATAATAATCCTAAGAAGTAGGTACTATCATTCTTAAGATATGGAAAATGAGGCACAGAGATTGGGAACAATGTTTCCAATGTCACACAACTGCTGTCATAGGGCTGGGATTTGAATCCAGAAAGTCTGGCTCCAAATTCCTTTTACGCAAGTAGTGTGCCTAGACAATAGTGCTTCTCAAGTCATTGTACTTAACTCACGGCAGGTCAGTAATGCAGAAAATTGTCAGAAAAAAATTGAAGCCGTGGGCAATGGGTATTTCCAACCAAAATGCATCCATTAGAGCCTGGAGGGTTTTTTGTTTTGTTTTCACCTCTAGAAAAATACCTAAAATAACTGAATAATGAGGTATTCCCTTATCTATCCAGTTCCTCTTGAAAAAAAAAGTAAAGGAATTCCAAATTTTGTGTTTCAAAGAGGCACGTCAAGAAAAATCAATACATGGACTTATTTACAAAACAGAAACAGACTCACAGACTTAGAGAATGAATTAATTGCTGCCAAGGGGGAAGAGTAAAGAGGGGGTTGGGAGGGATACTTAGGGAGTTGCGGATTGACATGTACACACTGCTCTATTTAAAATGGGTTACCAACAAGGACCTACTGTACAGCACAGGGAACCCTGCTCAATATCATGTAACAATCTAAATGGGAAAAAGAATTTGAAAAACAAGATACATGTGTATGTTTAACTAACTGAATCACTTTGCTATTTACCTGAAACTAACACAACATTGTTAATCAACTATACTCCAATAGAAAATAAAAAGTTAAGGAAATATCAATGCAAATAGCCAGCCAACTATGAAGAATACGTTCATCTTGATAGTAATGAGGTAATAGTAACATGCAGTGTGTGCAATCATGGGGAGGAGCCGCAGAGGAACAGGGTTAAGTAACCTTCCGCAGGGCGATTTGATCAAGACCTTCACCAAGCATGCCCTCTACCCGGTAATTCCACTTCTAGGAGTTAATTCTGTACAAATGTGTCTATTTAAGCATTATATATAATAAAAACTTGGGAGCAACCTCATGAGAAATTTATTATGCATATGGCAGTGGAATTTTTTCTAAGGAAATGGATGTGTGCAAAGATTTACCAACATAGATGTTTATGTTAGTAAATAGTAAATAACAGGAAAAAGAAAGAGAAAGAAGGAAAAGAAGAAAGAAAATTACTTCAGTTGTTAAAAAGGAAGAATTAAAGAAATTATAGTGCACCTGCATAATTTGGAAATTATATTGTAGAATTCCATAAATATGCATATGAAAAAGACTCAGAGCATATATGAAGAGGTTAGCAGACATTACAGAGTTGTAGTATGAAAAGTGCTTTATTTTCTTTGCTGCTTCTTTTCTTTTCCAGATTTTCTGCGTTAATCATGTATTACTTTTGTACTAGGGGAAAAGAAGAATATTATAATAAATAAAAATATTTTAGTGTGAAAAAAAATCAGGTCTATATAATCAATATTCTAAATTTGAGTGACAGAAAACCCAGATCAAACTGTTGTTAACAAAAAAGAAGTTCTTGCTGAACATGCCTCAGGCATGGTTGGACCAGGCCTCAGACAATGAATGTTAGGACTTGGTCCTTCTCTTACCATCTCTTTGTATCTTGTTCTTCTTTCCTTTCTATTGCTTCATTTTCGGGAATATTCTCTCCATGTAGTGGCACACATGTCCCCTCCTCCCTCGGCATACCCAACAATTGCCTTTTTAATAAGACCTGAAACTCCTGGATCTTATTTTCATTGGCCATCCGGGAATAGCGCACCCATCTGTGACCCTATCAAATAGCCCTGTGAGCTGGAATGCCATTTTATGCCTGGGTCACAGGTTCTCTACTGGAGCCAGGATGTGGGGTTAGCTAGGATGGCTGGAGTGAGAGTTTGGGAAACAAGAAACAATGGGGTTCCATGTGAAAAAAGAGGAGTGGAGTATGTTGGTGAGGTAAAAGTCGCAAATGCAAAGAAACAAAGACACAGTCACCACAAAATTGCAGTTTCTTCAGAGGCTGGCTGGGCATGGCTAGGAGTAGCTTTAGCAGCCTTGAACCATTTAGATTTCTTGTGGTTGCAAGTGACAGAGATTTCAATTAGATGTGGCTTATTGTTTTACACAACTGAAAAATCCCGAGGTAGGGCTGGTTTCACTGAGGCTAAGCCACCCAAGGATCTGGCTCTTTCAGTCTCTCCAGTGCTGACAGTTTCAGCTCCAGATTCCACACCAAAGCCGCCTGCAGCTCTGGGCTCTCTCCCCAGGACTGAAGTTTCTCATCCTCACACCACACCAGGTGTGATCCCGGGACAGAGAAACTCTTTTAACATTCTACATAAGTCCTGTGATTGTCATCTGTCTCCCTGGCCCATATGGGAGGAGTCTGAGAAGGATTAGTATTAATTCTTTAAATATTTGGTAGAATTCAGTGACGAAGCCATCTGCTCCTGGACTTTTCTTGTTGGAGGTTTTTTGACTATTGATTCAAACTCTTTACTAGTAATCAATCTGTTCAGATATTCTCTTTACTCAGGATTCAGCTTCGGTAGGTTGTATAGGGCTTCCCAAGTGGCTCAGTGGTAAAGAATTTTCCTGCCAATGCAGGAGATGCAAGAGACGTGAGTTTGATCCCTGGGTCCAGAAGATCTCCTGGATCTTCCTGGAGTAGGAAATGGCAACCCACTCTAGTATTTTTGCCTGAATAATCTCATAGACAGATGAGCCTTGCAGGCTATAGTCCGTGGGGTAGCAAAGAGCTGGACACGACTAAGTGACTAAGCATGCACGCACGCGTGCTTTTAGGAATTTATTCATTTCTTCTCAGTTGTCCAGTTTGTTGACGTGTGATTATTCCCAGTGATCTCTTATAATCCTTTGCATTTCTGTGGTATTACTCTTAATGTCTCCTCTTTCACTTCTAATTTTGCTTATTGAGCCCTCCCTCTTTTCTTCTGGGTAACTCCAGTTAAAGTTTTGTCTATTTTATTTACCTTTTCAAAAAAACAGCTCTTATGTTCACTAATATTTCCTATTGTCTTTTTTTCTACTAACTTGGACTTAGTTTGTTCTCATTTTTTATAGTTCCTTGAGGTATAAAGTTAGGCTGCTTTTTTGAACTCTTTCTCTTTTCTTAATATCAGTGTTTATCGCCATGAATCATTGACCTAAATTGAATCATGAACTCATCCCTGATCAACCCATATGGCTTGAGGAATAGGATACATTGATTGGTTTCAGCCAATTATAGTTCATTCCTGGAGCCAGGGCTGGGGTCAATCCCAACTAGACCACCAGTGAAGGTGGAATATGTGTATCCACAAAGAATATCAACATGGAGAAAGGAAGACTCCATGCTGGAGGGGTGAGTAGCAAATGTCCACAAAAATTCTTTAGGAGTCTGATGTGTTTAAACACTATCTAGTTTTCTAGAGAGTGTTTCTGAATAGGAAATATTTGTTAACTGTATCTATCATATTTTAACACATATATATGGAAGCTAGAAAAATAGTACTGATGAGTCTATTTGCAGGGCAGGAATAGAGACGAAGACATAGAGACCAGACTTGTGGATACAAGGGGAAAGAGAGAGTGGGAGGAATTGAGAGAGAAGATTGACATATACATATATACACTACCATGTGTAAAGTAGCTAGCTGGTGGGAAGGGCTGTATATCATAGGGAGCTCAGCCTGGTGCTCTGTGATGTGGGATGGAGGTGTGCTATGGAGGGGTGGGAGGAAGACTCAAGAGAGAGGGGATACGTGTATATGTATAGCTGATTCATGTTGTTGTGCAGCAGAAACTAACATAACATAGTGAAGCAACTATGTGTGCACATGTGTGAAAGTCGCTCAGTTGTGTTCAACTCTTTGTGATCCCATGGACTGCTGGAATTCTCCAGGCCAGAATACTGGGTGAGTAGCTGTTCCCTTATCCAGGGGATCTTCCCAACTCAGGGATCAAACCAATGTCACCCTCATTGCAAGTGGATTTACTGTCTGAGCCACCAGGGAAGCCCCAAAGCAACTATCAGTCAGTTCAGTTCAGTCACTCAGTCATGTCCGACTCTTTGCGACCCCATGAATCGCAGCACGCCAGGCCTCCCTGTCCATCACCAACTCCCGGAGTTCACTCAGACTCACGTCCATCGAGTCAGTGATGCCATCCAGCCATCTTATCCTCTGTCATCCCCTTCTCCTCCTGCCCCCAATCCCTCCCAACATCAGAGTCTTTTCCAATGAGTCAACTCTTCACATGAGGTGGCCAAAGTACTGGAGTTTCAGCTTTAGCATCATTCCTTCCAAAGAAATCCCAGGGCTGATCTCCTTCAGAATGGACTGGTTGGATCTCCTTGCAGTCCCAGGGACTCTCAAGAGCCTTCTCCAACACCACAGTTCAAAAGCATCAATTCTTTGGCTCTCAGCTTTCTTCACAGTCCAACTCTCACATCCATGCATGACCACTGGAAAAACCATAGCCTTGACTAGACGGACCTTTACTCCAATTTAAAAAATAAATTGAAAAAACTGTATCTTGCTTGCAACTTTGTTGCAGAATATTGCTTACCTACATGTCTAAATGAAAAAGCATACATGGATCTCAAGTCTTCAACCATATCTCCATTTTAAACCTTTTAGACATACCTGCTGTTTACCAAGAGAGGTAAACTACCTTCCACAGCCACAGGCAGTCAGCCTCTCTCCTCTTGGGTTGTAATAACCTAAAAAACATTGTATTACTTTTTAATACATATTTTCATGAAGCTTTGTTTAGGGAAACATATGGGAGGATGAGATGTTTAGATAGTATCACAGGCTCAATGGTCCTCTGAGCAAAACTAAGATCATGGCATCTGGTCCCATTACTTCATGGCAAATAGATGGGGAAACAGTGGAAACTTTGGCAGGCTTTATTTTGGGAGGTTCCAAAATCACTGCAGATGGTGACTGCAGCCATGAAATTAAAAGATGCTTGCTCCTTGGAAGAAAAGTTATGACCAAACTAGACAGCACATTAAAAAGCAGAGATATTACTTTGCCTACAAAGGTCTGACTAGTCAAAGCTATGGTTTTTCCAGTAGTCGTGTATGGATGTGAGAGTTGGACTATAAAGAAAGCTGAGCACAGAAGAATTGATGCTTTTGAACTGTGGTATTGGAGGAGACTCTTTAGAGTCCCTTGGACTGCAAGGAGATCCAACCAGTCCATCCTAAAGGAAATCAGTCTTGAATATTCATTGGAAGGACTGATGCTGAAGCTGAAACTCCAATACTTTGGCCACCTATGCAAAGAACTGACTCATTGGAAAAGACCCTGATGCTGGGAAAGATTGAAGGCAGGAGGAGAAGGGGACGAGAGAAGATGAGATGGTTGGATGGCATCACCGACTGAATGGACATGAGTTGAGTAAACTCCGGGAGTTGGTGATGGACAGGGAGGCCTGGCATGCTGCAGTCCATGGGGTTGCAAAGAGTTGGACATGACTGAGCGACTGAACTGAACTGAACAGACTCGATGGACATGAATGTGAGCAAACTTCAGGTGACAGTGAAGGACAGGGAAGCCTGGCATGCTGCAGTCCATGGGGTCACAAAGAGTCGGACAAGACTGAGCAACTGAACAACAACATGGGGTTTTGAAATGTCAGCATTTTGGGAGGAAAGTAGGAAGTATAAAGACTATTGTGTTCCTGTCTCTTTTATTTATGGAGTAAGTTTAAAGTCATGCAGCGTTAGCAAGAAAAACAAACAAAATGGTCCACGCTTACTTTAGATGACATCTGTCCCCTAGGACAGTCACTAGTTTGGGGTTTGAGAAGGTTTTCAGTGGATGGCACAGGCTAGGAATAAGATGTTTTCTTTTCAGCTCCAGAAGGAAGTTTGCACGGATCATTTCAGTCAGGCTCTTCTGTGAAAAATAAATGTGCTTCTGCCAGAGAAGGCAACAGGAAAACCTCAACCACTGACAGCTTAACACTGGGCAAAAAATTCACCCAGACTAATGTCATTGCAGATGAGGGACAGTTTTGAAAGTTACATGATTAAAAATGCCCTGCACAGACAACAGCCCGGCTTGGCAGATGATCTGACTAACAGATCTGTTGCCCCAGGTGGCAACTGCTGCAGAAAAATCCCCCATCTTGTTTCACATGAGTCAACAGAATTCTGCAGAAGTGTCATAAAATGTAAGTGAAAGTATTTTCCTTTGCCAGAGCCCAGGAGATGATGGAGACAAGGGTCAGGAGGGAAGTGGTCTGCCTGGCCACCAGAGGTCTGCCACACATCAAGAATGGGTGCCCAGCTTGTGCATAACAGCAGTCTTGGAGGAAGACTCCTAGCCCAACCACAACGAGCCCAGCCACGGCCACTGGCTCTTCACCATGCTCACAGAACGTCTCCCACCAGCCAAGGACTCACAATAAAGCAATAAAGCGACACTTCAATTTTCTCCATGACTATTTTATCTGTTGGATTTTCTAGGTCCAAGACCTGGGTGCAATGAGATTCCAGGAGCATGTAAACCTGACTGAGTCCCCAGTGAAAATGATTATCTGTTCTCATATTATAAAACCTGAATCCAAGGCTTACATAAACACCCACAAAGCATAGCATTATCCCCATCTCATTAACTGTTGAATTGATTATTCAGGAAAATTTCATGACATTTGGAGACCATTTGAAGGTTAGATTTGACTTCACTTCCAAAGAATTCCTAAGTGTGTAACTGCTGAAAGTCAGAGCCAATTGTAAATTAACAGTGTCACTCTCTGCCAAATGATTTCAGAAGCAAAATTATAATAGTTCTTTTTAAAAAATTTAACCCAAAATTATGTTTAATGTGGAAGGTAGGTATTTGAATAGATTTTCTAAGATGTAAGAATTTTCTAAGATGTGGGATCTTTAAGAGAA
Organism: Bos taurus; assembly: GCF_002263795.3. Classification (NCBI taxonomy): domain Eukaryota; kingdom Metazoa; phylum Chordata; class Mammalia; order Artiodactyla; family Bovidae; genus Bos; species Bos taurus. The sequence continues at coordinate 46,227,465 of NC_037333.1, read as the reverse complement.
AGGGTAGCTAGGACTTGAAGACCTTTCCAACAGTCTGAAGCTTCTGAGTATTTAGTCACATGCATGCTTAAGTCCAAAGGTCCTCTATTCCATGCACCACATCGGGACCAATACATTCCTACATCAAATTCAACACGAGGGCCAGGACATGCAGAAACCTGAGTGGAGTGATTCTTGTCCATTTAGCAATCAGTCAACAGACACTTATGTGTCTACTGTATTCCAGGAGATGTTCTGGGCACTCAGAATACAGCCTTGAAAACAAATAAATCCATTTACTGATGGAGCTTTCAGTCCAACGGGGTCAAAGATTATCACCAAATAAGTTAAATGTATAATGGCACTATGTTAGGTGGTTGTAAGTTCTAAGAAGAAAAGTCAAGCAAAGGAAGTGTGCTGAAGGTTGCAGTTCTAGACAGACATAGTGGCAAGAGAAGGCTTCACTAAAAAGCGTTATTTGAGCAAAGAGCTGAGTTTTAAGAGGAAGAAAGTCAGGCAGATATGTCAGCCTAGGAAAAGCATTCTGGGCTGAGGGAACGGCAAGCTCAGATGTCCAGAGGCATGAAATGTTTGGGTAGCTTGAGGAAGAGCAGGAGGTCAGCAGAGTTACAGAGAAGTAATCAAGGTGGGGACTAGTATTTGGTTAGTTTAGAGAGGCATCTGAGTACCAGACTGGGAAGGGTCTCATGAGCCATTGTAAGGAGTTTCAACTTTACTCTGAGTGAGATGGGAAGCCACTGGAGGTAACAGTGTGGCATGATCTGATGTATATAGTATTAACAAGATGACCACAGCTGCAGTGTTGAGAACAGACTGAAAGTTACAAGAGCAGAAGCAGGGCAATCATGGGTATTGATGTTGCTACTGCCAAATATATGGCCATCACAGTCATTTAGATGAGATACATGGGCAGCTGCATCCATGTGTGTGTGATGGAAATGATGAGAAATGATAAGATGCTGGGTCCATTTAGACTTTATGTCTTTCCTTCTCTGTGTATGTGGTTCCCTCCTCTCTCCATCATTCCCCACTCTGTTCAGGAAGCAAATCAGAGCAGGAATGGGTGACCCAAAAGCTCCAGCACCCCTTCCAAGCACTCCCAATGGCAGAGATACTGACCCAGCCATCTCGATCTTCAGGTGCCATCTCTGGTTCCTAGAACGTCCGTGGGCCGCCACCTTGGGAGAGGAAACAGATGCCCAAGTTTAGAGCAAGTTGCAAACACTAAATAAAAAAGTCCAGTTATTCTTTTTTCTAGGAACAGTTAGTCGCTGGGGATTTCTCTTGTCCTTGCTTCCAGCAGCTGCCCTGGAGGTCACAACCTGCTTTTGTTGTGCACTGGCCTCCCTGGCATCCATTTCTTTGGAGATGCCACAGCTGTGGCTTCCAGAAGTTCAGATGTGTTTTCTAAATGTACATTAGCCCCTGGGCTTACCTTAAGCCTGGTATCTGGAAAGATTCACTTTTACAGGATAGTCTCACAGCACTCTGGTTCCCCCGGGATCTGAGTCTCCACTGCCAGTAATGAGCTGGTCTTGAGTTCAGTAGCTGTCAAGTGGTTGTGGGGTGTGGTCAGAGGACTGGGGTCCAGGCAGGGTGAGAAATAGATTTTAAAAGTATAAAAGTGATATATGCTTGTTTAAAAAATATTTACACAATACAAATTTTTAAGTAAAAAGTAAAAATGCCTACTCTCCAGGTGAAAATATTAGAAATAGTTTGACAGCTTTTCAGATTCTAGGTGCTTGTTGGAAATGCAGATTTCATGGGTCCCCTCCTGGGCTACCAGGAGCAGAGAGTGATATTAATACACATTTTACTAATATCAAGTTCACCAGGTGATTCTTATGAACGCTAAAGTTTGAGAAGTCTTTTGTCATTTCTATTAGCACAAAATGTGTGTATAGGCATTAATATATAGCTTTATACACACAGTAGTCATGTATGGATGTGAGAGTTGGACTATAAATAAAGCTGAGTGCTGAAGAATTGATGCTTTTAAACTGTGGTGTTGGACAATACTCTTGAGAGTCCCTTGGACTGCAAGGAGATCAAACCAGTCCATCCTAAAAGAAATCAGTCCTGAATGTTCATAGGAATAACTGGTGCTGAAGCTGAAGTTCCAATAGTTTGGCCACCTGATGCGAAGAACTGACTCATTAGAAAAGACCCTGATGCTGGGAAAGATGGAAGACAGAAGAAGGGGATGACAGAGGGTGAGATGGTTGGATGGCATCACTGACTTGATGGACATGAGTTTTAGCAACCTCCGGGAGTTGGTGATGGACAGGAAAGCCTAACACACTGCAGTCTATGGGGTCGCAAAAAGTCGAACATGACTGAGTTACTGGACTGAACTGAACACACACAGATACATACACATTCAGATTAAACATATACCTGCATGCACAAAGGGATTCACATAACACAAACTGAATGTAACTCGACTAACTTAACTCAATAACACTAAACACCACTTTCTCTTCCCCTGTAGGGACTGACTCGGTACGGTGTTTAACTGCCCACCCCCACCCTAACCCCGTCCAGCCTGCTATTAGGCATTTCTGTTGTCTTCTGCTTTTATATCTGGTTTTCATTCCTTTTTGTAGCTTGTGTTCCATTAATTATTTAACTCTTTCATGATATTTTCCTTTCATTTGTAGAAAGGTTTCTGACAGTCACTCCTGAGGTTGTTCCGAGGACTGAGAGAGTGTACCTGAAGAAAAGTCGGAGGGAACTATGACTTTCAGTTATCTTCCAACTCAGCTCTAACTTGCATCTAAAAGCATGGCACCTAAGACAGGCTTCTGGTGTGTCGGCGAGGGTGCTGCAGGGCTTCCCCTCCCCTGAAGTCAAGGTGGCTGCTATTCACCATGGCTCCTACATTGGGCCACTGTATTTTCTGCATGAGTGCTCAGTCCTGTCTGACTTATTTATTACTACGACACCAAAAACACATTTGAATCTATCTATCTAGGAGGACATTTCTTCAAATTGTGCCTGCCATATGGGAGACCGAGGTTCGATCCCTGGGTCAGGAAAATCCTCTGGAGAAGGGAATGGCAACCCACTCCAATATTCTTGCCTGGAAAATTCCATGGACAGACGAGCCTGGCAGGCTACAGTCTATGAGGTCACATAGAGTTGGACACAACTGAGCAACACACACTGTTTATTTTCTTTCAACTTTTTAATTTTGTTATAATTTTAGACATACAGAAGTGGCAAGAATAGTACAAAGGTTCTTCACTCACATCCCCCAAATGTTAACATTTACCACATTTATTTATGTATGTACACACACACAGACACACACATAGACACGCCCAGACACACACACATACACATTTTTGTTCTGAATCGTTTCGAGAGTTCACTGCAACTGGGGTGACCAAACCCTCCCAGTCTGACTGGGCCTTTATGGATTTTAGTATCAAAAATCCTATATCTGGGTAGGGAGAGGGGCTTCCCTGGTGGCTCAGTAGTAAAGAATTCGCCTCCCAGTGCAGGAGACATGGGTTCAATTCCTGGTCTGGAAAGATCCCACATGCCTCAGAGCAACTAAACCCATGTGACAGAGCTGTTAAGCCTGCGTTCTAGAGCCAGGGAACTGCAGCTACTGAGCCCACACTCCACAACTACTGAAGCCCGCACGCCCTAGAGCCTGTGTTCTGCAACAAGAGGAGTCACTGCAATGAGAAACCTGGGCACCACAACTAGAGAGTATGCCCTGCTCGCTAGAGAAAAGCCCACGAAGCAATGAAGACCCAGCATGCTGCTGCTGCTGCTAAGTCACTTCAGTCGTGTCCGACTCTGTGTGACCCCATAGATGGCAGCCCACCAGGCTCCCCCGTCCCTGGGATTCTCCAGGCAAGAACACTGGAGTGGGTTGCCATTTCCTTCTCCAGAAGACCCAGCATAGCCAAAAATAAATAAAATTAATTTTTAGAAAAAGCCTTATATCTGGGCGCTCCTTCAGTCCCAGGCAAACTGAGACGACTGATCGTCCTTGTTGCAGCTGTGATGCCCTTTTACTTGTAAATACTTAAGTGTGTATTTACTAAAATCAAGAACATAACCACTGTACAATTATCAAAATCTGGAAATCAACTTTGATGCAAAATATTATTCAATCTGCAGAAGATTTTCAGATTTTGTCAGTCTTCCCAATAAGAGGGATTTTTTAAGGATTTTATTTCTTAATAAAAAGAAAACCCTGGATTATATGTCACCTTCACTGGTCGTGTTTCTTTTCTCTTCTTTAGTCTGAACCAATTCCTCAGTCTTTGTCATTCATGGCACCGATATTTTGGCAGGGGGTGGGGGTGAGGAGTGGTGAAGCAGTAACAGATAGCTTTATTGCTTTGCCAAGCAAAGGGAGACACACCACACTCCAGGCTTCTGCCTCGAAAAATTATGTGTCTCCTGAAGCAATGCTATTTAGAAGGATACAGTCCAAGTATTATGCAGAACGCCCCTCCGTATGGGTTTCTTTGATGTTTTCACACAACTGGACTCAGATTATTTCTTTTTGGAAGGAATCATACAGAAGTGAGACATATGCTGTTGATTTACCCCATGACCAGGTATTTTAACTTTGATCACTTGATTGAGGAGGTTTTTGTCAGATTTCTCCTTGGTAAAATAACTATTTTCCCCTTTGTAATTAATAAGTATGTTGTGGGGAGATATTTAGAGACTATGTAAATATCTTGTTTCTCATTAAACTCTCCCACTTGTTTTAGTATCCACTGATGACTCGCCTGAATCAATTTTTTTAATGAAGGGTTGCCCAAAGATTGGACTTTATTTTTGAAAATGTTTAACAGGGGAGAATCTGCATTAGAAGTATATAGGTTTATGGAGGAGACAGACACGTTTCAGATAATTACAGCACAACATAGCAATTGCTCAGAAATAAAGCAAGGGACGGCAAGCTAAAAGATCCCAGGTCAAATCTAGCCCAACACCTACTTTTGTAAATAAAGTTTTATTGAAACACAGCTATGCCCATTTACTTGCCTAACACTTCTGACTACTTTAACACTATAATGGCAGAATTGAGAAGATGCAGTGGAGACCACATGGCCCTCAAAACCTAACATATTCACTACCTGGCCCTGATAAAAAAAAATCTGCTAATCCATGATAAAAGGGCTTATGGGGACAGCTCTGCTGAATTGGACTTCTGTTTAACTTACAATAGGCAATATTCATTCATTCTGTGGCCCTTGACGGGTATAGCAAGTCTAGGAGGTGAAGGTACATGCATTCCTGCCCTGGAACCCAGGCATGTGTAGGACTTTTTACCACATACACTACAGAGGTGTCAGGCAATGTCTTACCAAAAAAGAGATTAATTCTGGTCTTTTGTTTGTTTGTTTGTTTTTGGTATATAACTATAAATTATCAAGAAGGAAAAGTTTACTAAATCACAGAAATTAAATATAATTATAATTAGCATGATCAAAATGTCTGCATATCAAAGTGTTTCCAAGTCCTGTAAGAATGTCCTTTTTATTTCTAGTAAATTTGGTAAAAGGAAACTCAGGGATCAAAAGAATTTGAACAACCCTCAAAGCCGTTTTGACACTAGATTTGGTAAAGATAAATAATAAGGGTTGTGAAAGTGACTCAGGCATGTCCGATTCTTTGTGACCCCATGGACTGTATGTAGCCTGCCTGGTTCCTTTGTCCATGGAATTCTCCAGGCCAGAATACAGGAGTGGGTTGCCTTTCCCTTCTCCAGGGGATTTTCCAACCCAGGGATCGAATCCAGATCTCCCACATTGCGGCAGACTCTTGACCAGCTGAGCCACAAGGGAAGCCCAAGAATACTGGAGTGGGTAGCCTATTCCTTCTCCAGCAGACCTTTCCAAACCAGGAATCAAACCAGGGTCTCCTGCATGGCAGGCAGATTCTTTACCAACTGAGCTATGAGTGAAGCCCCATATAATAATAAGGGTTATTGGGAGGTTAAAAGTATCAACTGGTCATCTATATGTGAAGTCACTTTTATTTCCAGAATGTATCCTGTTCACTAAAGTTCCAGGCAGAATTAGGCAAAACTGAATGTGCTGCTCAGGCTATGTTTTGTGATAGGAAGAGGAAGTTCTGGCAAACCAATTAAGAACTCAAAGTAACTTAATCTTGTTGATTGTTCCCTTTTATGGGGAACACCCATGTAGTGCTGGAATGACCAACTCCAGGAAAAGAGCAGATTTTTAGGCCGAGCCTATATGACTGAAGTACAGAGTAAAATCTTTCTGATGAATTTTGGCCACACACAAAAAAATTGATCTAGATTTTTCTAAAGCCAAAGCACAATTTCTTACTGATAAAAAAAAAAAAAATCCACAAGAGATTCTTGTCTGAAATAGTTTTGGATTAAGGCGGTAAAGAGAATTTCAGTGAGTGATAGAGTTCTTTTTAAAAAAATATTTATTTATTTATGACTGCACTGGGCTTTCCTTGTTGTGTGTGCTTTCTCCAGTTGCAGAGATTGGGGGCTATGCTCTGGGTGTGGTGCCTGGGCTCATTGCAGCGGGCTTCTCTTGTTGCAGAGCACGGGCTCTAGGGTGCGATCTTAGTGCTCATGGCGTACAGGTTTAGTTGCCCGGTGGCATGTGGGATCTTTCCTGAACAGGGACTGAACCCATGTCCCTGCATTACAAGGCAGATTCTTAACTCCTGGACCACCAGGGGAGCCCAACAGAGTTCTTACTAAAGATTATTATTACTTTATACTCTAGGGGACACATGTGACTTTAAAACAGATAGAGAAGTCCATCAAACAGGACAAAATATTGAAGATCATAAAAATGAAACCCAAATAATTACAAAACAGCAAAAGATGGACAAGAAAAAATAGATTTATCCTTGTAAGGCCAAAGCACAGAAGCTTCTGCCTGAGACACTCACTGAAGCTGGATGATAAAAATTAAGTTTAGGCAGCGAAGAAGGTGCACAAGTGGGAAGAGCAAGGGCAGGCTGGGAACTTTCCTTTTTCTGGTCACCTCAGTCTCAGCACAGGGCACAGGTAGATTTTGCTTTAACAAAGTGTCATGAACTTAATGTCTGTGTTCCACTCCCCCAAATTCATAGGTTGAAACCCTAACCCTAGTGAGATAGTAGGTAGTAGGTGGTAGGGCCTTGGAAGTTACTTAGAGTTAGGTGAGATCATGAGGGTGGGGCTCCGATGGTGGATTAATGCCTTTATGAAAAGAAGAGAAGATATGAGACCTCTCTCTCCATCAGCTGAGGATATAAGGAGTAAATGACTATCTGCAAACCAGGAAGTGTCCCCTCACTAGACGCTAAATCTTCCAGAGACTTGATCTTGGACATCCCAAGATGTTTGCTGCTTAAGCCACCCATGCTGTTTTTATTGTAGCGGTCTGAACTGACACAAAGCAGACATTCTTATCCAGAAGATCTGAGAGATTAGGCTATTTGGAATAACTGCATATTCTAGTTTCCTAAGCATTCTTGAATTCTTAGCATTTCTGTGGAGTTTCCTGAACACTTACATACACTGATCTGTCTTAGGACCAAGGAACGCTCTTAAATAAGCATTATCAGCCCCTTTGAAGATAGGAAAACGAAGGAGCAGAAAAGTGAAGTGACTTGCCCAAAGTCAGTCAGTCCTGAAACTTGAGCCTCTTGATCCCAGATCAGTGTATTTTACAGGGCATTGCAGGGACTCTCTGATTTGTCAGTATATTGGTTGGGGTACAGCAAGAAACAGCGTTCACTCCAGATGGTTCAAATGGAGAGACTCTAATAAACAGGCTGCTTATGAGATGTGGGCAGGGTCAGAGAACAAACACGGAGGTGGGTGCATTCACCTTCTGCAAGAGTAGGGAGCAAATACTATCTCTAAGAGCTGAAGGAAGGAGCAAGGGGGGGATTTTAGTGGCTGGAGTTGTGACTGTGAATTGGGCCAACCTGCAGGAGCTGACTTGGGGAGGCAGGTAGGTGGTGCCTGTGATCGACACTGAAGTGGGAGGAAGTGGGGAGAAGATACTCCAACCTCCTTTTCCTTTGGTTCTCCAGCCAGCCCCTGACACTGGCCATCCAGAGGCCATCAGAAATGAGGCTGTTTGCCTGGCTGGACACCTATGACAAAGAGCAGGGTGGGGAAGTATGGGTCCAGCAGGGGACAGGAAAGTGGCAGGAATTTGAAGGGAATGCCATTATTTCCACTTCACAGAGTGGAATTAAATGTCTAACACTAAAATAAACATGAATACAATTTATATGGGTTCAGGATCGTAACCCCTTATTTGAAACCCTGTGGGCCCGATGCATTCTGGAATTGAGAGTATGAACTCTCAGGAACTACATGTTATATAATGCCCCCAGCAGGGTTGAGGGCAGCACCCTATAACAAAATACATTCATATGTCTGCAGCAAAAGGCATGAATATTTACTCTAAGTGAGACAAATAAATATAAATAATTTATCATTAGTTCAAGTCAAGTTTTGCTACCAAATGGTTTTTTTGAACTGTCCATAAGAAATTATTAACTAGTAGTTAAATTTTTCCTGGTGACTCAGTAGTAAAGAATCTACTGCCAATGCAGAAAATGTGGGTTCGATCCCTGAGTTGGGAAGGTCCCCTGGAGGTGGAAATAGCAACCCATTCCAGTACTCTTGCCTGGGAAATCCCATGGATAGAGGAGCCTGGGGGTCTACAGTCCATGGGGTTGCAAAAGAGTTGGACATGACTGAGCAACTGAACAAGTTAAATTTTCAGAAGTCATCCTAGGAGTTGTAGTATTTTATTGTCATTATTATGAATGTTGATTTTTTTTTGTAGTCTTTCTTTTACTGCATAGTTTTATATACATACACGCACATATATACATATATATTGTGTGGATTCTAGAAAAATGGAAATTTACCTTATATAGGTTTTCAAATTATTAATCAAAAAATAGAAAAGAATGGCAATTCACTTTACAAGAGTCTGTCCTGGAAATGATTCATAGCAGGATTCCTTTAAATAGCAAGCATCCTGGTCTTTACAGTTTGGCTTTGGGCAAAAAGTGGAGGGCACAGGGCTCTTCCTTAGTGGCCTTGAATTCTCTGTCAAGGAGGGACCCCCACCGTGAGGAGAGCAGCTTAACCCCCTGCAAGGCTGGTGCTCCCTAGAGCCTCCGGGTTAGCAGAGCGAGGAATCGTATCTTGGAATTCTTGGGGATCTTCAGTGGTGATTTTGCTGGCAGGCATTCCTGGTCTCCGAAGCTATGAAAACCACAATTCTCAGAACGACTAACAGGAAACCTCACCCACTAACAGAGGAAGCTGAGGAAGGAAGGAAAGATGGCAGAGCCCAGGGAGGGTCAGTATATGAAACAATAAGTAAAGTCACACGTTTGGAGACAGTGTCTACATGGTCAGAGGAAGCACCCCCATCTGCACCTTCCTCACTGCCCCCACAAAAGCTCTCCTGAGTGCTGGCCTGGGATCTCAGGCCATTCGTGCTCAGGGCTCCCTCTGGAATGACTCCTCGACCTTCTCCTCATCATCTCCAGTTCCACTGCCTGTTTATCACCATCCTTGATGACTTTCAAAACCAAAGTTCAACTCTTTTACAAGAAAGTCATCACTGCCTTGTCTCTACGCTGCTGCTGCTGCTGCTGCTGCTAAGTCACTTCAGTCATGTCCGACTCTGTGCGACCCCATAGACGGCAGCCCATCAGGCTCCCCTGTCCCTTCTGGCTGCCCACAAAGTGGTTTAGATTTTCCTCATGATCTCATCATATCATACCTTGTATTAGAGGATTTGTCTTATTCCCTTGCCAAAATTAAAAACTTTGTTCATTTAATACTTTTTTCCGTATTAATTCATCAAGCATTTTTCAAAACCTATTCTGTCTATGTATGGTGCTCGACTTTGGGATTTGAAGATACATAAGATGAGTTCCTGCATGCCAGAAATTACAGTCTAGTGGGAGAAGACAGACAATATGATGATAGAGTGATCCAGGAGCACAGAAGAGGGACAGGTCACCCAGCTTGTGGGAGGTGGTCAGGGAAGCCTGCAACCTCTCACTCAGCCTAGTGAGAGGGAGACTAATGAATGGTGGGAATGGGTGTTCCTGGCAGAGAGACTAGCATGGCACAGGGCCAAAGGGTTGAGGATTGGAATATTTTCCAAGAACCACACATAATTGAGCATAGCTGGTATGTGGGAGTCAGGCGGAAGGGTGTAGTGGGGAAAGGATTGGGGAAAGGTGAAGCTGGACAAGATCTTGATAAGATCTTGGAGGACCTTATCCATCTTGCTATGGAATTTAGACAGTTCAGTCCATAGAGCCATCACCCACACAATGATGCTGGGGTCAGGATCCGATTACTTGGGGTCCTAGGTTGAGTCCTCACAGAAGCAGATTCTGAGACAAGGGTTCAAGGGCCAGCAGGTTCACTGGGAGATGATCCCAAGAGGGACTGTTAGGGGGTGGGCAAAGTGGGCAGGGAGAGGGATGGCGGCCAACACAGGGAGCACCAACCAGCAGTTACTGCCCTGAGCACTTCAGCTCAGACCCCTGGACAGCTGAAAAACGTGCTCCAGAGTTATTCCACTCCAGGGGTGAGGACGTCAGGGGACTGTCCTCTGTCATTGCTGGAGAGCAGCTCCCAGGGGCTTTGATTCCCGACACTGTGGCTCCCAGTGAGTGGGAGTCACAGCAGAGCCTGCAGCCTGAGAAGCTGGCAGGCAGAGCAGCGAGCTCACAAAGCTGCTGCTGTTGGAACTTTAGTGATGGAGGGCTGCGTGGGGGAGCGAGGATATGAGCCCTCTGGTTATTAAGATAGAATGATCTGGAGAAACAAGGCGAGTTTAGTAGTCAGGCAGGGAAGAGAAAGTGCACCCAAGGGGTAAAATGCAGAGAAATGGATGAAGGAATGATCGGGCAGAGGTGTGGGCCGGTCAGGCTGGTGTCCCTGGGCAGCCAGTGAGCCCTCGCGTACCCAAAGCGGGACCCCAGCCTACTCACCATTCCGTGGGACAACTCTGAGGCTCATGGACACTGTTTTCAAAGGTCTGAACCCAGTAGCTCATCAGTGCTCCCTGCATTGCTGCCCTCCCTTTCCTGGCTCACCTCCCTACTCACTTAAAAGTCCTTAACCCTAGAGCATTCTTTGGAGAGAAGAAGGGAGAGCTGGAGCCCAGGGAAAGTGGGTGTCTGAGGTCAGTGTGGTCTTACCTAGAAAGCTGCAACCCCACCAAGGGACAGCTGGTGTTAGACTGGGAGCTGAAGGCAGGAGCTCCCTCGTCCCTTCACTTGCCCAGTCCACCAGCCAGAGAGCCAGGAAGCCCCAGCAACCTGGTGGGTCCCAAAGGAAGGGTCCCCGGGGCACAGAGCAGGGAGGGAACAGGGAGGGTGAGACAAACACAGGATGTCCAGAACACCTGTCTCCCATTAGGATGTAGTCCGTAACTTTCACTGTTCAGATTGATGTCTATGCTGCTGGAAACCTCATCATTTCACGACACAGCTTTATCCAACAATGCCTTATACTTGTGAGCTCCTTACAGCCGCTGTACTTTATGTTGAACTCAGACTTCTTTGTCTCAAAATAACTGGGCCAGCTGGGCAGAGCAGATATCAATACCCATTCCCTACTGAGCCAAGAGCCTAGATCTATTCTGCTTCAGTAGGGTTCACTCCAGTACACTATGTCTTCCCAGAAAGTAAGGTTATTGGTGCTCAGCAATGACTACATTCAGAGTGTTTACCAAACACTTTTATAATTGTTTAGTTGGTGTTTAGAGTCAGTAACCAAACTTCCTGATCCTTGGTTCCTGGAGGTCACTTTTAGCTTCCAATATCAGTTTAATGGACTTCCCTGGTGGCTCAGCTATAAAGAATCTGCCTGCAATGCAGGAGACACGGAGACTCGGGTTTGATCCCTGGGTCTGGAAGCTCCCCTGGAGGAGGAAATGGAACCTACTCCAGTATTCTTGCTGGGAAATCCCATGGACAGAGAAGCCTGGCAGGCTTTAGTCCATACAGTCCAAAAGAGTCAAACATGACTGAGTGACTAAACAACAGCAGCAATGATCAGTTTAATAATAATCTCAGATTAGATGTGAGCTAAGGTAGTTTTATGGATGGGACTTTTGCACACGCCCCCAAATTCATGTGTTGAAATTTTAACCCCTAAGGAGATGGTATGAGGAGGTGGGGCTTCTGGGAGGTGATTAGGTCATAAGCACAAGCCCTCAGGGATGGGATTAGTGCCGTTATAAGTGTCTGAAGAGACTGGAGTTCTCCCTTCTGTTCTGTGAAAATATACCAGGAAGCAGGCTCATGCCAGACATCCAACCTGCCAGCACCTTGATCATGAATTTCCCAGTCTCCAGAACTGTACAAATTTCTGCTATTATTAAGCCACCTAGTTTGTGGAATTCTGTTATAGAGGCCAAAATGGATTAAGACAGTGTGTATATCATGTCTCCTAAACTGTGGAATTTCATGTAAAATCTACTTAGGCAGAGTGAGCTGACGGAACTATAAGCTGAGTGCCTACCAGGTGCCAGGCAACTTGTAAATGCCATCACTTTACAGGTGGAGAAACTAGGGCCCAGAGAGACTAAGTAACCTGCTCAAGGCTCCATATCTAGTGAGGGCAGAGCCAGGAATGAAATCTATGTCTCACTGACTCCAAATTTGATATTCTTTTATGCTTCAATATAGGTTTCTAGTGGATTATCGCTGAGAAAGTTGATACAAGCTATTTTTAGAAACAGCAAACAAGGTAAGGCCTCTGAGGAATCATTTTTGGGTCCCCAATGATAGCATGATATGCTTCTTCCAAAGATGTGTCCTTCAGTTCTGCTATCAGCAGTGGCTCTGGGGCCAGACCACCATCATCACACTCTAGCTTGTCACTTGTCCTTTATTTACTGTGTAACTTTGGATAAGATTTTCAACATCTCCGTGCTCCAGTTTTTCCATCCCCAAAGCAGGGTTCATAATAGTCCTTACCCCTATGGGGTGTAATAACAGTTAAATAGAGTGCATGGTGCCTGGGTATGATTAACTGTTATTATTTTTTATTAATCTCCATTGTTCTATCAACCTGATATAGTCTATAACCATGTCTCACCCTGTGACCTGGCTTAGAGAATGTAGGAGTTGACCTTAAAAGGCCAAGAATCTATGATCCAGAGAGAGGAAAAACCCACTGGGCTGTGTGCTCTTGTGTCCTTTGTGAACTGATCATGTCCCACCATGGATAGGAGAAGAAATGGACTTACCCTGCAAATCACACATTGAGGGGTGGGCGGTTCTCATCAGAAACGTATTTTGGTCTGTGGTTTTTGCCGAGCCATTTTTATCTTTGCCAAATGACCCCCTTGGGAAAATGAGGCAGCTCAGTTTATATAAATAGCCAAGATTCAAGAGAGGAAGTGAGAGGTTTCCCAGGAGAGAGCAGAACAGTATTTATGGGATCCCAGAGTCAGGCTCAGTACCTGGCACTCAGGGGTACTCAATCGATGTCACTGAACCAATGGATGGGCTTTAACCACTTTTGTTGTGGAAGACCTTTCTCCCGCCTTGGACAGGGGCCATTGTCTTGATGGCAGGTGGTGGCTCAGTTTATGCTGGGCTACCCTTGACTGAAGCAGGGCAGTTACTGGTCTCCCCACTCCAAGTCGAAAGTGGGAAGGACCCTGGGTCCCCAGCTCTATATCCCAAAAGGACTGCCAACACCCTGCAGAGCTTCCTGGTAATGTTACAGGGAAAAGGAAAAGAGTAGCTTTTGCCTTCTCTTGGGAATCAGTGTACCAGGGGAATCTGAACAGTGTGTCTTTGAATTATTCTCTCCCTCTCTGTCAGCAGTTACCAGCAGTCGTAATCATTTCCTGGGACTGCCATGCTTGCTGCTAAGTCGCCTCAGTCGTGTCTGACTCTGTGTGACCGCTTAGACGGCAGCCCTCCAGGCTCCCCCATCTCTGGGATTCTCCAGGCAAGAACACTGGAGTGGGTTGCCACTTCCTTCTCCACTGCAGGAAAGTGAAAAGTGAAAGTGAAGTCGCTGACATAACAAAGTACAATTTTGGGTGGCTTAAAGCAACAGAAATTACTCTCACAATTTTAGAAGATAGAAGTCTGAAATCCAGCAGGAATAATCCTTCCATGCCTTGTCCTAGTTCTGACATTTGCCAGCAATCTCTGGTGTTCCTTGGCTTCAAGTTGCATCAGTCCGGCTTTCTCCCTCTGGGTCAGTGCCTATATGCATCTTCATATGGCCTCTTAGGAGGACACCAGTCATTGGCTTTAGGGCCCGCCCTAATCCAGTATGATCTCACCTGGTTGCATCTGCAAAGACTGTTTCCAAATAAGGTCACTTTCTGAGGTTCTGCATGAACATGAATTTTGGGGTATATTATTCAACCCAATAGAGATGTCTTTATGCCAGACACTCTGTCAGTTGGCCCGAATATTAAGATGAGTAAGACCTCCTCATAATCTTATAGTCTGCAGAAGAAGTTGGCACATAAATAAATTATTGTAATTCAGTGAGGCAAATATAAGCTCACATCTTACATTTATTGAGCAGTTACTAAGTGCCTGGCACTATTTCAAACAATAAACAGTTTCCACTGAGGAGTGAATAAGGAAAATGTAAGATATGTAATCGCTTACTTCTATAAAACATTATACTATTTATTTATATAAAATATATTATACATGTATATAGTATTGTGTGTGTGCTCAATATTATTGAGCCATAAAAAAGAAGGGAATCCTGTCATTTGTGACAACATGAATGGAACTTAAGAGCATTGTGCTAAGTGAAATGAGTCAGAGAAAGACAAATATCATATGATCTCACTTATATGTGGAATCTAAAAAATAGTACACATGAACTTACTTACAAGACAGAAACAAACTCACATAGAAAATAAACTTATGGTTACCAAAGGGCAAGTGGGGAGAGGGATCAATAGGGAGTATGAGATTAACATTCAGTTCAGTTCAGTCACTCAGTCATGTCTGACTCTTTGCAACCCCGTGGACTGCAGCACGCTAGACTTCTCTGTCCATCACGAACTCCTGGAGCTTGCTCAGACTCATGTCCATTGAGTCGGTGATGCCATCCAACTATCTCATCCTCTGTTATCCCCTTCTCCTCCTGCCTTCAATCTTTCCCAGCATCAGGGTGTTTTCCAATGAGTCATTTCTTCGCATCAGGTGGCCAAAGTATAAGAGCTTCAGCTTCAGCATCAGTCCTTCCAAAGAAATCCCAGGGCTGGTCTCCTTTAGAATGGACTGGTTGGATCTCCTTGTGGTCCAAGGGACTCTCAAGAGTCTTCTCCAACACCACAATTCAAAAGCATCAATTCTTTGGCACTCAGCTTTCTTTATAGTCCAACCCTCACATCCATACATGACTATCACAAAAACCATAGCTTTGACTAGATGGACTTCCCCTGTGGCTCAGCTGGTAAAGAATCCACCTGCAATGTGGGAGACCTGGTTTGATCCTTGGGTTGAAATGATCCCTTGGAGAAGGGAAAGGCTACCCACTCCTGTATTCTGGCCTGGAGAATTCCACGGACTATACAGTCCATGGGGTCACAGTCAGACATGACTGAGCAAATTTCACTTCACTAACAGATGTTCACTACTATATATAAAATAGATAAACAAGGATTTATCTATTATATAAAGCACAGGGAACTATATTCAATATCTTGTAATAAATTACAATAGAAATGAAATTTTAAAAGAATATAGATATATACCTATATATGTATAATTGAATCACTTTACTGCACACCTGAAACTAACACAATATTGTAAATCGACTATACATTAATAAAAATAAATAAATACAGAAAACAGGTTGATGGTCACCAGCAATGGGAGACGGGAAAGTGGAGGAAATGAGTGAAAGTGGTCAAAAGGAATGAAAGTCTAGCTATAAAATAAATAGGTTATATGTAGGGATGACTAGAGTTACCAATGTGTGTGTACTCAGTCTTGACCAACTCAAACTGGAGTCTCCTGCGTCTCCTTGCTTTGGCAGGCAGATTCATTACCCCTGAGCCACCAGGGAAGCCCATAGTTAACAATGAGTATGTGTGAGTGAAAGCTGAATTGAAATGAGGACCCCTGGGTTGAGAATCCTGCTGGCATCCACTGAAGGCCTGGGGCCACTTCTGTGTGAGGTCATGAGACCCTGGGCTCCAAACCTGGTTACCTATAGAGCATATTCAAAATACAGATCCCCAGGCCTTTTCTCCGTCAAACCGAATCTTCATATAAGGGGGGCCAGGAACCTGTAGTTTCCTACGCCTCGTGTAGAGTGAAGTAATAATAGCTTACTTTTATTAAGCTCTTCCTCTCAACCAGCACTTTGCATTCCTGTTTTCTTTTCATCTCACAGGAGTTCTATGAGATAGGTACTTTCCTCTCCAGTTGTAACAGGTGCAAACAGCAGGGTTACGAGCTCCTCGGTAATTCTCCCAGAGTCTCATGGCAAGTCCAGTGAAGCATCTGTGGGCTGCGGAGCTGGGCCACATGACCTCTGACTGTACCTTGATTTCTTTAATCTCCTGAATCTTCACGCCCTCTTTCTTTCTACCAGTGGGATTTCTCTGTGGCCTGTGGTTGACTGCAGAAAAGCAGTCTTCGGCCTCTTGTCTTGAGTCTATGTTAGAATGCTTCAACTGTCGACAGATCTCCTCTCTGAGTAAATATTTAAATCAGGTTTAAATTTTTCCTCTTCAACCTTTCTAAATAAAAATAAATCTTGCCCTCTGGACTGTGTCTACTGCTTCCCGTTTATTTAAGAGCTCCGTTTATCGCACACAGCGTGAGCACTAGTGAAGCGGATGGCTGAGCTCAAGGAAGGGGAGAGCGGCCCCCAAACCTGAGCTGACCTCTGCTACAGCTGCTCAGGCCACGCCGGTCTCCGTTGTGCCTGGTCGTCATGGTGATTAGAGCCAGCACCCCTCTTAGTGGACCAAGGTTGGGAGGTGGCTTTCCTGCTCTTTCATGATGCTCTACTTTAGCTGAGGTCTACCAGCTCCCCCAAGAGAAAGGCTGGGGAGCAGTCAGGTCACATGCAGACTTTCAAATGCCAGGGTAAAAACCCATGATCTGCTATCAGAGATTAACAGTTATTAACTTTTAAATAATGCAGAAAAATGCAGCTAGCTACTTGCTTCCCGTGCCCCCCATCCCAAGTTAGATCTGTGGGTCCTCCCAGACAAGGCCACTGAAAGAGAAATTGAGCCTGCCTATTGAATTCCATCTGAATTCATTAGAATCCATTGAATTCCAGAAAATTTCACATTTCCTAACTTAACTCCCCCCACCCTTTATTTATAATGTAGTTGCATTTTACTGAGGGCATGCAGGCAGAGAAACTATTGTTCAGAAGGCCTTGCAAAATCAAAAATGAGAGAGACATTTCCATCTCCTTTCCCCAGCCATCTTCTCTTCTCTGTTCTGCCAGAAACCCCTGTTTGCCAAGAGCCACCCAGGAACAGATTTCCTCTCTAATCTGTTGCATCTGTTCACCCACTCCCACTCCCTGTTAATCCCTCCAAATGCACGGTTTGCCACAAATGGGCCGGAGACAACTGGGAGTGGGACTGTGGGGCTGATTCACATGGCTCTCCAGCCACAATCGCATTTGTTCTGTTTCTTTCGGAAATTCAGACAGGCAGCCACCTTCACTTCCATCCCTGCCAAGGGACACTGGATAACTCTCTTAAGTCATGGGGCCAGATCCAAACTCCCAGGCTGTAAAGCCAAGCCTTTGTCATTTATATGTTTATATTCATCGATTTCATGCTAATGACTTGGTTATATTTATCTGGGAATGGTTCCGATTCAAGTCATGGGAAAGTCGGGAGCCTTGGGTGGTATTTATGGTTCAGTATTTGCCTTGCTGTGGGGCCCTGGCTCAGGAAATAATTCTCTCTGAGCCTGCATTTCTCCACATTGAAAACAGGGAGAAACCTTCTATGCCACAGCTGTTGGTCAGGTGCACTGAAATCTGCTGGAACAAGATAACTCTTTATTTTAACAGATAATTCCTGTGTTTATTTTCTTCTTTATCCACCCTTCTCCTTTTTAGTTGTACTGTAGCATCCCCAATGCATCTTTGGTACCCTAGGCAACCTGTATAGACAACTTAGGACATACTTGTTATTTACTGTCTGTTAGTGCAGTCGCTCAGTTGTGTCAGACTCTGAGACCCCATGAATCGCAGCATGCCAGGCCTCCCTGTCCATCACCAACTCCCAGAGTTCACTCAAACTCACGTCCATCGAGTCGGTGATACCATCCAGCCATCTCATCCTCCGTCGTCCCCTTTTCCTCCTGCCCCCAATCCCTCCCAGCATCAGAGTCTTTTCCAATGAGTCAACTCTTCGCATGAGGTGGCCAAAGTACTGGAGTTTCAGCTTTAGCATCATCCCTTCCAAAGAACACCCAGGGCTGATCTCCTTTAGGATGGACTGGTTGGATCTCCTTGCAGTCCAAGGGACTCTCAAGAGTCTTCTTCAACACCACAGTTCAAAAGCATCAATTCTTCAGCGCTCAGCTTTCTTCACAGTCCAACTCTCTCATCCATACATGACCAAGGAAAACCCATAGCCTTGACTAGATGGACCTTCAATATGCTATCTAGGTTGGTCATAACTTTCCTTCCAAGGAGTAAGCGTCTTTTAATTTCATGGCTGCAGTCACCATCTGCAGTGATTTGGGAGCCCAAAAAAATAAAGTCTGACACTGTTTCCACTGTTTCCCCATCTACTTCCCATGAAGTGATGGGACCAGATGCCATGATCTCTGTTTTCTGAATGTTGAGCTTTAAGCCAACTTTTTCACTCTCCTCTTTCACTCTCATCAAGAGGCTTTTTAGTTCCTCTTCACTTTCTTCCATAAGGGTGGTGTCATCTGCATATCTGAGGTTATTGATATTTCTCCCAGCAATCTTGATTCCAGCTTGTGCTTCCTCCAGCCCAGTGTTTCTCATGAAGTATTCTGCATATAAGTTAAATAAGCAGGGTGACAATATACAGCCTTGACGTACTCCTTTTCCTATTTGGAACCAGTCTGTTGTTCCATGTCCAGTTCTAACTGTTGCTTCCTGACCTGCATATAGGTTTCTCAAGAGGCAGGTCAGGTGGCCTGGTATTCCCATCTCTTGAAGAATTTTCCACAGTTTATTGTGAGCCACACAGTCAAAGGTTTTGGCATAGTCAATAAAGCAGAAATAGATGTTTTTCTGGAACTCTCTTGCTTTTTCAATGATCCAGCGGATGTTGGCAATTTGATCTTTGGTTCCTCTGCCTTTTCTAAAACCAGCCTGAATATCAGGAAGTTCACGGTTCACGTATTGCTGAAGCCTGGCTTGGAGAATTTTGAGCATTACTTTACTAGCATGTGAGACGAGTGCAATTGTGTGGTAGCCTGAGCATTCTTTGGCATTGCCTTTCTTTGGGATTGGAATGAAAACTGACTTTTTTCCAGTCCTGTGGCCACTGCTGAGTTTTCCAAATTTGCTGGCATATTGAGTGCAGCACTTTCACAGCATCATCTTTCAGGATTTGAAAGAGCTCAACTGGAATTCCATCACCTCCACTAGCTTTGTTCATAGTGATGCTTTCTAAGGCCCACTTGACTTCACATTCCAGGATGTCTGGCTCTAGGTGAGTGATCATACCATCGTGATTATCCAGGTCGTGAAGATCTTTTTTGTACAGTTCTTCTGTGTATTCTTGCCACCTCTTCTTAGTATCTTCTGCTCCTTTTTAGGTCCATACCATTTCTGACCTTTATCGAGCCCATCTTTGCATGAAATATTCCCTTGGCATCTTTAATTTTCTTGAAGAGATCTCTAGTCTTTCCCATTCTGTTGTTTTCCTCTATTTCTTTGCATTGATTGCTGAGGAAGGCTTTCTTATCTCTTCTTGCTATTCTTTGGAACTCTGCATTCAGATGCTTATATCTTTCCTTTTCTCCTTTGCTTTTTGTTTCTCTTCTTTTCACAGCTATTTGTAAGGCCTCCCCAGACAGCCATTTTGCTTTTTTGCATTTCTTTTCCATGGGGATGTGTCCTTCCAATTCATGTATTGAAGTCCCAACTTTGAGTGTGATGGCATTAGGAGGTGGAGTCTTTGGGAGGTAATTAGGGCTAAATAAGGGTACTTACCAGGAACCGAATCTCTTGATCCCTTGCTCTTGGACTTCAGCCTTTAGGACTGTGAGAAGTCAGTGTCTGATGATTAAGCCACCCAATCTACGGCATTTTGTTATAGCAGCCCTAGCTGACTGAGATATTATCCTTTCACTATTGTATCCATGTACACTAACCCAGGGGCACGTTTGTTTACCATTGTCTTATTATTTTTATATTTTTCTGTATCTTACCTTTAAAAAAAATCTTCAAAACCTAATGGGATCTCTTTTAATTCACCTGCTTTATCTTCAATTTATTATTTTTAATGGCCATATACAACTTTATGGAGTGACAGAACTATAATTTATTCAACTATTCCCATGTGGATGATATTCACTTTGTTTCCAGTTTTTGGTTTATTTTTTTACCAGTGTTTACAATGCAGTCCACTTTTGTGTAAATACATCCTTAGGTTTCAAAGCTTTCATTCCTAAGAGACAGATTTCTGGGAGTAGGATTTCTGAGTCAAAGATGTATGTATTTTTAATCATTAACAGATGTTGTCATAATGTTTTCTAAAAAAACAACATTAATACATATTTCCAACCAGAAATGTACAAAAGGCTCCACAGCCCCTTTAGCAATATGGATTGTTGGTCTCTAATTTTTCCACCTGACCCGTGTAAATTGATGTCTCTTTGTGATTTGATTCACAAAGAGATCTTTGTGTTCTCTTTGCTTGCATGCGAGTTTGAGCCTCTTTTCACATATTTGTTTGGCCACCTGAAATTGCTTTTTTGTGAATTTCCTATTCATATCCTCGGCTTAATTTTCTGTTGTGGTGTTCATCCCTGCTTTATTTATTTGTTTTGTATGAGTTCTTTGTATATTATACCATTTACCCTCAAATCTCTGGGTTGCCAGCCCTCCCCTGCTCCCCAATTTAGTGTTTATCTGTTGACTTAGTTCATGGTGTCTTTTCCAAATGTTTCTCATTTTCATTTTATCTAATATATGTATAAGTCCTTTAAGGCTTCTGTGTTTCCAGTCTTGACTAAAAATCCTTCACCCACCCTAGATTTTACTTGTGATGGTCTAGTATTATTTATCATATTTTATTTTTTACCTTTAGGTCTTTAATCCACCCATAATTTATTTTTGCATATGGGTAAAAGAAGGGTTCATTTTTATTTTCTTCTGGCTGGAGAGTCAGTTGTTTTAGCATCCTTATTTAATACCTAATCTTTCCCTACTGGATTGAAAAATCACTTTTAAAAACAGCTTTTTGAGGTATAATTTACACACCATAAAATTCACCCATCATTAAGTCACTTTTAGTATATTTAGTGTGTTTATAGTGTTTGGCAACAATCACCACAATCTAGTTTTATAATATTTCCATCACCTCAACATGTTTTCTATGCCTGTTTACCCTCCAGCCTAGGCAACCACAGGTCTGCTTTTTGTGTTTATAAATTTGCCTTTTTGATTTGTGAAATCTCACTTTTGTCTTACCTGAAATTGTAAATATATGGTTAAATCCATTCAGGACCCTGTGTTATTCCATTGATTCATTTGTCTATCCTTCAAGCCAGTAGAAATATGAGCAAAGGATATGAAGAGTTTTGAAAAGAAAACACAACTGTCTTTTAAAAGATGCTCAGTTCAGTTCAGTTCAGCCACTCAGTCGTGTCCGACTCTTTGCGACCCCATGAACTGCAGCACGCCAGGCCTCCTTGTCCATCACCAACTCCCAGAGTTCACTCAAACTCATGTCCATCGAGTCGATGATGCCATCCAGCCATCTCATCCTCTGTCGTCC
This sequence comes from Bos taurus, assembly GCF_002263795.3. Taxonomy (NCBI): domain Eukaryota; kingdom Metazoa; phylum Chordata; class Mammalia; order Artiodactyla; family Bovidae; genus Bos; species Bos taurus. The sequence goes on along the minus strand of NC_037333.1, from coordinate 46,205,482 downwards.
CCTCTTCCTCCTGCCCCCAATCCCTCCCAACATCAGAGTCTTTTCCAACGAGTCAACTCTTTGCATGAGGTGGCCAAATATTGGAGTTTCAGCTTTAGCATCATCCCTTCCAAAGAAATCCCAGGGCTGATCTCCTTTAGCATGGACTGGTTGGATCTCCTTGCAGTCCAAGGGACTCTCAAGAGTCTTCTCCAACACCGCAGTTCAAAAGCACCAATTCTTCGGCGCTCAGCTTTCTTCACAGTCAAACTCTCACATCTTACTCAATAAGAAAAAAAATACATACTGTGCCAAGATACTGTTTTCTACCTCTTAAGTTGGCAATAATTCAAAAGCTTGCTGACCCTCTGTGCTGGTGATGCTATGGGCAAACATATTCTTACTCATTTCTGGTTAAGAGCATAACCCCTTTGTAAGGAAACTTGGCAATATGTCAAATGCATATTCCCAGCAGTTGTACCTTTGGGAAGTTATTCTACAGATACATTTTCTTTAAGGGGAAAAGGTGTGCATATACACACACACAGACACACTTTGCAACACTGTTTTACAACCTCAACTTTTAATAGTAGCTGCTACTGCTGCTGCTAAGTCACTTCAGTCATGTCCGACTCTGTGCGACCCCATAGACGGCAGCCCACCAGGCTCCCCTGTCCCTGGGATTCTCCAGGCAAGAACACTGGAGTGGGTTGCCATTTCCTTCTCCAATGCATGAAAGTGAAAAGTGAAAGTGAAGTCGCTTAGTCGTGTCCGACCATCAGCGACCCCATGCACTGCAGCCTACCAGGCTCCTCCACCCATGAGATTTTCAGGCAAGAGTACTGGAGTGGGATGCCATTGAGGAATAGTTAAATAATTATGGTATATTCATACAGTAGAACATGAAGCAGCTATATAGTAAAGAATGTGCATGCATGCTTAGTTGTGTTTGACTCTTTGCAACCCCATGGACTGTAGCCTGCACGGCTCTTCTGTCCATGAGGTTTTCCCGGCAAGTACACTGGAGTGGGTTATCATTTCCTGCTCCAGGAGATCTTCCTGACCCAGGGATCAAACCTGAGTCTCCTGCATTGGCAGGCAGATTCTATACTACTGAACCACCTGGGAAGCTCATATAGTAAAGAACAGAAAGGCTCATTTTATACTACAAATACCTTGGAGTCTTAGTAAACAAAAAAACATGATTCAGAATGAATAATATGCAACCCTTTATATAAAAAATGTGGAAAAAAAACAAGATTCTGTATTTGCTTCTGCTTATACATATACAACATGGAGAAGGGACTAGCTACCCACTGCAGTATTCTGGCCTGGAGAATTCTATGGATTGTATAGTCCATGGGGTCACAAGGAGTCGGACACGATTGAGAGACTTTCGCTATACATATACAAAGAAATTCTGGAAGGATATGATGGGGGGTGAGGTGGACCTGGGCAGGTATGGGACAAGGATGGGAAAAAATTTTTCACTGTATTATTTTCCCCTTAATTTTAATTTAAAATTTTGCCTATTCAAAATTTTCTCTTAGCTGTTCTAAGGCACTTATCTTTCTGTACAAATTTTAAGATAATTTTAGCCAATTCTCATCTTCCCAACACTGCTGGCATTTCAATTGTAATCACATTAGATTTATATCTTAATTTTGGGAGACTGGATTTCTAAATTATGTTGTCTTCTCAGCCAAGACTATGAAATATTTTTCTACTTTTTAAGATTTTGGCTTAGATATTTTGATTTATGGTTGTGTCTTCTTATCAGATTTATTTCTAGAAAAGTTTTGACTTTATTGTGAATGAAACACTTTTCCCCATTTTGCTTTTCAAGTGTTTATTGCTTGAAGAGAGAATACATTTGTTCTTTTATTAATTCCTGTAATATTTTATAAGATTATCTTGGGTCTTCTAGATATATAACCATATCATCACCAGAGATCATTTAGACTCTTTCAACATTTACATCAGTTATTTCATATTCTTGTCTCAATGCACTTGTTAGAACCCCACGACACTGTTAAATAATAATGACGATGGTTTTACTTCCAAATTCCTAGTTTTCTTTTTTCTTAATTAATTTATTTTAATTGGAGGATAATTACTTTACAATATTGTGATGATTTTGCCATACATCAACGTGAATTTGCCTTAGGTATACACGTGTCCCCCCCCGATGCTGAACCCCCCTCCCGCCTCCTTCCTCACCCCTTCCCTCCAGGTTGTCCCAGAGCACTGGCTTTGGGTGCCTGTTGCATGCGTCGAACTTGCACTGGTCATCTATTTTACAAATGGTAATATACATGTTTCAATGCTATTCTCTCAAATCACCCCACCCTTGCCTTCTCCCACTGAGTCCAAAAGTCTGTTCTTTACGTCAGGTTTCTAGTTTTAATGGAAATAGTTTCAGCACTTCACATTTAGGTTAATATTAGGTTGACTCACAGTTTTTGTTTTATAGGTCTAAAAGAGTTAAAAATTAGTTATTTCACATGATTCAATATAAATAGTTGCTCTTGATTTCCATATTTCTTTTACCTAGCTTTTTTTTAAAATGGCTGCTAAATTTTATCAAATGTGCTTTGGCACTCTTGGTAGGGTCCTATGATTTTTCTGTTTTAATATTGTGATAGCCTGTTGCATTGGTAACCCCAAAGAATACCCTTCCCAATATTCCCACCCCTGTGTAGTTCTGGATGTGACTATAGCCAATTGGACATTAGCAAGCATGCTGCAATTAGAGCTTGATAAGCACTTGCACGGTGGAATTGGTCCTCTTGAGAACTCCCCCGTAGAAGCCAGGCACTATGCTATAATAAAGCTGAGACTAAACTACTGCGTGATGTGAGTGTCCACGCTCCAGGCCCAGCTTAACTCCCAAGGAAAATCACATGAGGGCCTCAACAGCTCCATGGGAAACAGAACCACCCCTCTGAGCCCAAACTACAGAATCACAAGCAACACTACATTGTTATTTATTTAAGCCACAGGTTTTGAGGTTATTTGTTAAGTCTTAATAGATAATTGGAAAAATATAGGCAATGGCACCCCACTCCGGTACTCTTGCCTGGAAAATCCCATGGACGGAGGAGCCTGGTAGGCTGTGGTTCATGGGGTCGCTAAGAGTCGGACATGACTGAGCGACTTCACTTTCACTTTTCACTTTTCACTTTCCTGCATTGGAGAAGGAAATGGCAACCCACTCCAATGTTCTTGCCTGGAGAATCCCAGGGACGGGGGAGCCTGGTGGGCTGCCATCTATGGGATCGCACAGAGTCGGACACGACTGAAGTGACTTAGCAGTAGCAGTAATGAATTATATTGACAGATTTTCTGATACTAAACTAGCCTTGAATTATTGGAATAAAACCTCAAGTCATGAGGCTGTTATTCTTCTGATTCCCTGCTGGATTATATTGACTGATTCATTTTCAAGTTTTGCATTTAAGTTTAATTGATTAATTTTATCTTGTAATACTAAACTAGAGAACTTTTTACCTTTTTCTATGACTTAGAACTATTTAAGTAACATTTAATTATCCATCTGAGTCAGTTCTAATGAGTGGATGAACCTAGAGCCTATTATACAGAGTGAAGTAAGTCAAAAGAGAAAAACAAATATGTATTATCACATATATATAGACTCTAGAAAGATGGTACTGAGGAACCTCTTTGCAGGGCAGCAATGGAGGTGTAGACACAGAAAACAGACTTGGGGACAAAGTGGGGAAAGGGGCGGGGGGTGGAACAAATTGAGAGAGTAGCATGGAAGCAAGTACATTACAACATGTAAAATAGATAGCCAGTGGGAGTTTGTTTATGACTCAGGGAGCTCAAACCCGGCTCTTTGTCAACCTAGATGGGTGGAATGAAATGGGAGATGGGAGGGAGGTGACACATAAATACCAATAGCTAATTCATGTTGATGTATGGCAGAAACCAATATAATACTGTATTATCCTCCAATCAAATTATCCTCCAATCAAAAATAAAAATTTTTAAAGTTTAAATTTAATTGTGATGCCATCTGATGTTAATCTCTATTTCAATGGTGGTTTTAAAATCACCTTTTCTATCTCCTCCCTGGTGGGTGGCTCAGATGATAAAGCATCACCTGCAAAGCGACAGACCCAGGTTCGATCCCTGGGTCAGGAAGATCCCCTGGAGAAGGAAATGGCACCCCACTCCAGTACTCTTGCCTGGAAAATTCCATGGACAGAGGAGCCTGGTAGACTACAGTCCATGGGGTTGCAAAGAGTCGGACACGACTGAGCGACTTCACTTTCACTTTCACATGGTAATTAACATTTGATTTTTCTATTTATTTTATAATTAATTTTATATTTTTTATTTTGCTTAAAAAATCATATATTTCTTTCATATTTTTTATTGTACCTCCATTTTATGACTTTTAATCTCTTCATACATATTCTGTATATATCCTTTCTATTTTCAAATATACTTTTTCTCTTTTTCATCCTTAATAAAGCTCATAAAGTCTGATTATTAGTCTTTGAAAGTAATTCAATTTGGGATTTATTTATCCTTTCATTATTTTGGCTGATTTTTTTTCTATAATACTAGATTTTGTCTCATTAATTTCATCTTCTTAGTTCAGTTGGCTTATTTTCTTATTAAAAAAATTAATTTTAAGCTCCAAAGCATTAACAAAGTAGTTTGGAAAATGTGAAGAGCTAAGCAACAATACCTGACTAAATTAGGAATTTTCCCTTCAAAAATAAATTGAAATTAGTAGTGTAGAATGGATGTCAATATTTATTTTTGCTCCTATAATATCCATCCTTGTTCTTTTTGGCAACAGACCATCAATTTTCTTTTGAGGACAACATTTCCTTTATCCTTAGGCAATGAGATCTCACTGCCAAGCGCAAGGATGGAAGCACATCACTCAGATCTAAGCTAATCAGAGCTCTGTACCTACCCGATCATGTGATTGGTCCAGGAAGATGCACAGGACACAAGATGAGCCAATTAAATATCTTCCCAGGGCTTGCTAGTATTCTTGGGAAAGAGAGAGCCTGTCTTTCTGAGATTTCAGGTGCTATGAAGCAAGAGAGTCTGGAGCTGCTGGTGACTGTCTTTGTTGCGGCTAGAAAGAGCCTGAGAATGAAGTCAACACAGAGGAACACAGAGACAAAAGCAACGGATTCTTAATGACACATGTCATGTCTGAGCTGATTCATTCTAGTTGTAACATTCTAGCTGTAACATTCTAGTTACAATAAGCGAGTAAATTTACACTTTTGTCTAGTGAGTCTGAATTGGACTTCTGACACACACCACACAGGACTCCTGATAGACACAGTTTGTGTCATCACTGCTTTTCTCTTGGTAGAAAGGGGTCAAGTTGCCACTGGCAGAGATATCCCATATACTCTTGGCTTTCTGGGTTACATCCCTCACTCTTCCTGCCTCCCTCTTTCTTGGCTCACTCCCTAGGCCTCCTCAATGTGCAACTTCTACATTGTTTTGGTTCTCCAAGTCTTCTGGTTGTCTGTTAAATGCTGGTACTTTTTAAGGGTAACAGAAAATAAACGCTTTTATTTAAAAGCTGGCTAGTTTAAATGTTTTCACTCAGGAGAAAGGCAGAATGGCTTACTTTTTTGGGTCACAGAACTACCTCCTTAATGGACCCATTTGCCTGGAAAGTGTGTGTTGGTATGGAGAGTGAGGGAGGCCAGGAAAGGAGCTGTGCTCAGCGGGGATAGAGGGCCTGGAAAGCCAGGCTAAACAGCCAGACTTTGGTCTGAATTCAGCTTATCATAATGGAGTTTGTATATCTTTTGAGTACTTGAGTACTTGCAGGGCAAAAGGACAGATACAGATTTTTTTTTTTTTTTTTTTGGACGTTCAATTTTACTCAAAGATTTTGAGAGGGTAATCTGTTGTAAATTAAAACATATTCTTCAGAATAAAAGGTAAAGTTGATGTGAATCTTTAAGACTTCAAAGAAGTTTAATGCTTATGGCAGGCTGCTTCAGCCAATGTACTCCCAATTTGCTGGTGTCATACAATTAGGATGCAATTTCTCCCATGTTCAGGAAAGCCCTCTCTTGATCCCATACACTCCTCTTTAATTGACTTCCTTAATAGCCAAACTCATTCAAAATGCTGTGTCTAAATTCATTGTCTCTCCTTCTCCTAATCCTAGTCTCTCTTGAAACCACCTCACCAGTGATTTGCTCCCACTTCATCTTGCTTAGCAGCTTCTGTGTTGCTAAAATCCAGCAGTCAATTATCTGCCCTCAGCTCCCATGACCACTGCAGAGGTGAATATAGTTTACCTGCCTCTCCTCCTGGAAGCACTGTCTACAGTTGGTTATCAGGACCCCACATTCCTTTGCCATCTCCTTTGCTGGTTCTTTTCATTTCCCAGATCACTTTGCATGGAAGCGTCAGGGGGCAAGGGGTAGAGCATTCCAGATCTCAGTCCTTTGATGCCTGCTATATTCGCAAGCTTTGGTGTGGTGATCTTAGTCAGTCTTATAGCTTTAAATGGGCCTCCCTGGTAGCTCAGATGGCAAAGAATCCTTCTGCAATACAGGTGACATGAGTTTGATCCCTGGGTTCAGAAGATCCCCTGGAGAAGGAAATGGCAATCTATTCCCATAGTCTTGCCTGGAAAATCCCATGGACAGAGGAACCTGGTGGGCTACAGTCCATGGGGCTGTAGAAGAGTTGGACACAACTTAGAAACTAAGCAACAAGAACAACGGCTTTACACACCATCTACATGCTTTGGACAATCTTCATGTCCAAATTGCAGTCTTCAGCTTGGACTTTTTCCCTGAATTCCAAGTGCTTACTTAACATCTCTACTTGCATCTAATATACATCTCATATTTAATGCACCCAGAAAGGAAATTCCTAATCTTCCCACAATAAACCTGTTCTTCTCCCATCTCATTAAATGACAACTCTATCTTTGACATTTTTAGACTTCAAACAATGGATTGATTCCTCTTTTACACACCACATCCAATCAATCAGAGAATTGTCTCACCTCTATGTTCAGACTACACCCAGAATTTCCACTGGTGCCACCCTGGTCTAAGCTGCATTGATCCATCGTCTCTTGCTCATGCTCCCTTAGGCTTCTTACTGATCTCCCGGTTTCTGCCTTTGCTCAGTTTAGGCTATTTTTCACCTAGCAACCAGAGCTATCATTTCACTGTGTAAGTCAGACCATGTGATTTATTGCTCTGTTTGGAACCCTCCAATGGCTTTCCAGTTCACTCAGGGGAAAAGCCAAACTTCATCTGATGGGTTTCATATCTTCACTTGAGCTACCGTCTTCTTTCTCCTCACTCATTCCATGCCAGTCCTGAGGGATTCCTTGTTGCTCTTCAAACAAGCCAGGCCTGCTCTATGCTCAAATTTCTTCCTTTTGGAATGCTCTTCTTCAGCTCACTAATACCCTGCTCCTTCATCTTCTCAGATCTTGGCTTAAACATCACTTTTCAGAGAGTCCTTCCCTGATCACCTTATTTAAAATAGCAGCCTGCTACATCTATACCTTGTACCTACTATTATTCATCTCTAACTTTTTTCCTTCTGCTCGTCACCATGTAATGTACCATGATTTATTTTATTCATTTATCCTCTATCCTCCTGCACTCCAATGTAAGCTCCCTCAGGGCAGAGGGTTTTTGTTTTTTTTTTTTTTTTTTTTGCCTTTTTTCCCCCTACTGTTGTATCCCCTGGTTGATAGGAGGTACTTAAAAGTGTTATTAAAATGAATTGACCCAGTGACTGAAGAATGGGTGACAGAGTTTCTTCTCTTCTACCACTATGGCTATCTGGCTCTTCTTTAGAACAATTTGAGATTCTCTATAGGAGGCAGGAGCCATATAGGGTTAGAGCAGGAGAGAGAAGTGACAGATGAGCATTGGGCATAGTCTCAGGGAAAGTGTGATGGATGGATGTGAGGGTGGGCAGGGTGGCGTAGGGAGGAAACTGGGGGCAGGTTGGCCAGAAGAATGTCATTTTTATAATCAAGAACTAATGATGATTTTAGGGTTTAAGCCTTTGTGACTGGGGCAGAAAGACAGCACTGCAAGGCAAATACCAACATTTGGAAAGGGAGCTATTTCTGAGGTATGCTCAGTTATGATGTTCCTTCCTTCTTATTTCAATAAGCAAATGATTTTAATAATTGAGTGGAAAAGTAAAATTATTTTTTCATAAATACCATATTTGGTTGAAAAAAAACCTAATTGTCTCATCCATACTATATCTCTTTGAGAAAAGCAGTAGTCTTTTGTATTTCTTCAAGAAACATATGAATGTACTAATAAATGTCTCACTGTATTTTTCTACAATGCCGTCTTTTGCCCCCAAATGCAAACTCTACAGCTGTATAGTAAAAATATATTTTTAACATTATCTTGGCAATAATATGAAGAATAAGATTCTGGCCTAAATGAAATAAGGCAAATAGAGAAAGACAAATACTGTGTGATCTCATATATTGCATCTACCAAAAAAAAAAAAAAGACCAAAAAACCCCCAACCAAACTTATAGAAAAAGAATCAGATTTGTGGTTAGCAGAGGGTGAGGAGGGGGAAGAGGAATTGGCGGCACTAGTGATAAAGAACCTGCCTGCCAATGCAGGAGACATGAAAGATGCGAGTTAATTCCCTGGATCAAGAAAATCCCTTGGAGAAAGAAATGGCAACCCACTCCAGTATTCTTGCCTGGAGACTCCCATGGACAGAGGGGCCTGGCGGGCCACGGGCCATAGGATCACAAGGAGTCAGACATGACTGAAGCAACTTAGCATGCACACATAGTCAGCAGGTACAAGCTTCCAGTTATAAAATAAATAAGTTCCAGGGATATAATGCTCAACATGATGACTATCATGTTCAATACCGAAATCAGATTGATTATATTCTTCACAGCCAAGATGGAGAAGATCTATACAGTAAGCAAAAACAAGACTGGAGCTGACTGTGGCCCAGACCATGAACTCCTTATTGCTAAATTCAGACTTAAATTGAAGAAAGTAGGGAAAACCACTAGACCACTCAGGTATGACCTAAATCAAAGCCCTTACGATTATACAGTGGAAGTGACAAATAGATTCAAGATAGACAGAGTGCCTGAACTATGGCAGAGGTTCTTGACATTGTACAGGAGGCAGTGACCAAGATCATCCCCAAGAAAAAGAAATGCAAAAAGGCAAAATGGTTGTCTGAGGAGGCCTTTCAAATAGCTGAGAAAAGAAGAGAAGTGAAAAGCAAAGGAGAAAAGGACAGATATATCCATTTGAATGCAAAGTTCCAGAGAATAGCAAGGAGAGATAAGAAAGGCTTCCTCATCAATCAATGCAAAGAAATAGAGGAAAACAACAGAATGGGAAAGACTAGAGATCTCTCCAAGAAAATTAGAGATACCAAGGGAACATTTCATGCTATTATGAGCACAATAAAGGACAGAAATGGTATGGACCTAACAGAAGCAGATGATATTAAGAAAAGGTGGCAAGAATACACAGAAGAATTGTACAAAAAAGATCTTCACAACCCAGATAACCACAATGGTGTGATCACTCACCTAGAGCCAGACATCCTGGAATGTGAAGTCAAGTGGGCCTTAGGAAGCATCACTACGAACAAAGCTAGTAGAGGTGATGGAATTCCAGTTGAGCTATTCCAAATCCTGAAAGATGATGCTGTGAAAGTGCTGCACTCAATATACCAGCAAATTTGGAAAACTCAGCAGTGGCCACAGGACTGGAAAAGGTAAGTTGTCATTCCAATCCCAAAGAAAGGCAATGCCAAAGAATGCTCAAACTGCCACATAATTGCACTCATCTCACACATTAGCAAAGTAATGCTCAAAATTCTCCAAGCCAGGCTTCAACAGTATGTAAACCGTGAATTTACAGATGTTCAGGCTGGATTTAGAAAGGCAGGGGAACCAGAGATCAAATTATCAACATCCATTGGATCATTGAAAAAGCAAGAGAGTTCCAGAAAAACATCTACTTTTGCTTTATTGACTATGCCAAAGCCTTTGACTGTGTGGATCACAACAAACTGTGGAAAATTCTTAAAGAGATGGGAATACCAGACCACCTGACCTGCCTCTTGAGAAATCTATATGCAGGTCAAGCAGCAACAGGTAGAACTGGACATGGAACAACAGACTGGTTCCAAATCAGGAAAGGAGTACATCAAGGCTTTGTATTGTCATCCTGCTTATTTAACTTATCTGAAGAGTATATCATGTGAAATGCCGGCCTGGATGAAGCACAAGCTGGAATCAAGATTGTCAGGAGAAATATCAATAACCTCAGATATGCAGATGACACCACCCTTATGGCAGAAAGTGAAGAAGAATTAAAGTCTTTTGATGAAACTGAAAGAGGAGAGTGAAAACGTTGGTTAAAAACTCAACATTCAGAAAACTAAGATCATGGCATCTAGTCCCATCATTTCATGGTAAATAGATGGGGAAACAGTGGAAACAGTGAGAGACTTTATTTTGGGGGGCTCCAAAATCACTGCAGATGGTGACTGCAGCCATGAAATTAAAAGATGCTTGCTCCTTAGAAGGAAAGTTATGACCCACCTGGACAGCATATTAAAAAGCAGAGATATTACCAACAAAGGTCCGTCTAGTCAAAGCTATGGTTTTTCCAGTAGTCATGTATGGATGTGAGAGTTGGACTATAAAAAAAGCTGAGTGCCAAAGAATTGATACTTTTGAACTGTGATGTTGGAGAAGACTCTTGAGAGTCCCTTGGACTGCTAGGAAATCCAACCAGTCCATCCTCAAGGAAATCAGTCCTGAATATTCACTGGAAGGACTGCTGCTGAAGCTGAAACTCCAATACTTTGGCCACCTGATGCGAAGAATTGACTCATTGGAAAAGACCCTGATGCTGGGAAAGATTGAAGGCAGGAGGAGAAGGGAACAACAGAGGATGAGATGGTTGTATGGCATCACTGACTCAACGGACAGGAGTTTGAGTAAACTGCAGGAGTTGGCGATGGACAGGGAGGCTGGTGTGCTACAGTCCATGGGATAGCAAGAGTCGGACACGACTGAGTGACTGAACTGAACTGAACTGATGATGACTATATTTATCACTGATATGTGGGATATTTAAAAACTATTTAAAAAGTAGACCCCAGGAATTCTCCTCAAAAGCAAAAAAGTTTTTCTGTTTCTTTTTTTATATCACTATGAGATGATGGATGTTAACTAAACTTATTGTGGAGATCATTTCACAATATATGTCAGGCAAATCATTATGCTGTACACCTTAAATTTATACAGTGCTGTGTGTCAGTTATAGCTCAGCAAAACTGGGGGAAGACTCTGGGGAAAGACTCTTTGCCACCCTTAGATATAATTCTCTGGCTCTCTCCCTCACTCTCAATCTCTAATTATCCATCCATCCATCCATCCATTCATCCACCTATCATGATAATAGCAATCATGTATGTAGCTTATTTATATATATTCCAGGCACTGTTTTGAGCTCTGCATATGTTACTTCATTTATTACAACCACCTTACGAGGTAGGCTAACTGCTGTAGAAACCCACTCTAAATTCTCAGCTTCTTAACACAGCAAAAGTTTGTTTTTCACACAAGTAATAGTTCATGCAGGTGTTTGGCAGGCAGCCTCTACTCAGTGACTCAGGTGCCCAGGCTCCTTCCTCTTAGGTACTTTTAGCTAGTGGATGGGATAAGAGAGAATGTGGAGTATCACCCAGGAATTTTCCCTGGCCCAGGCCTGGAATCAGAGCACATCACTCCCCTTACAATCCATTCACCGAAGAGTTCAGTCCCACAGCAGGCCTGCCAGGAGGGAGACTGGGCTGGGAACAACAGTCTGGCTGTGTGTGAACAGCGGGCACTGATCTTTGCCAAAGGCGGGCATGAGTGTGTTGTTTTACATAGGAGAAGACCACAGTCTTAGAAGGTTAAAACATTTCCCAAGATTATATCAGTAAATAGTGATGGAGCCAGGATTCAAAGCCCAGCTGTCAGTCCCCAGAGTATATGCTCTTTATCACTACAGCTATGACGATGCTCCATGGAGGTTAGGGCAGAGTGACAACCAGCTATCCACATAAATGAAAAAAAAAAAAAGCAACAATGACTCCTAGATCCCCAGAGTGCTCCCATGTTTCTGCTTACTCTCAATCTGCTGTTTTCTCTGAGTGTACAGTCAAGAGTGCCAGAAACCCAGCAAGGATCCCATCCCCACCCCACCTCCCCTCCCCTCCCTGCCAGGTGCTTCATAGTCAGGGAGCCAGCCTCAGCAACCCTCCCGTCACAAATGCTTGTCACCAAGAGCTGTCCTCATAATAAGAAGCCAGCCTGACAGGTGGGTGGTCTGTGGGGAGAGGGGTTCGCCGGAAGGAGAGGCCACATTTACAGTCCCATTAAGACTTACAAAGTAGTCCTTCTTGATATGCATAGTTTCCATCCAGGGGGCCCTGTGCAGAACATCACAGGCTGTCATCTTATTTTTGGCTCTCTCATGGGGCCAGGGAGGCCCTGGAGAAAGGGCCCTGGAGACCTCGCTTCCACCCTTTTTTTCTGCTGCCCACTGGTGGAATAACTTTAGGAAGTCACTCATTCATGCTCTCTAGGCAAAGTGAGGAGTTGAGATGTGATCAAGACTTCCAGGGGGGACTTAGAACCAAAAATATCTAGCTAAAACTAGGGGTCCCCTCCCCACAAAATGCACATAGTCATCTAACTCTGCAGGAGCTGACAGACTTCCTGAAGGGTGTCCCTGAACCGCTCGTTAAGATCGGCTGACTCTGGGCACTTTGTAGCTTGCTGAAAGCAGTGTAGGACTGCTCTCCCTTGACTCTGGCACCTCCTATGGAAGGGAACCTCCCTGGTACCTTCCAGGCTCTGGGGTTGGCCCCCAGGAGGTCTGCGTGACCCTGTCCAGCGCAGCCCCTCCCCACAAGCCCAGGCCTCTGGTTGCCTGGCAGCAGGCCCACAGATCTGCTGGCAGACTTGTCTAAGAGTGAGTCACCGCAGGAGCTCTTCTGATTCACAGGGTGCATTTATTTGACAAAGGAGGTGTAAAGGACCTTGTTTCTCTTTGTGGCAGCTAATCTTTAAAAATCATTTGCTTCTTCACTGTCAGGGGAGGGTTTGTGTGGTAAGCAGCCTGTCAGCTGCTCCCCTGGAGATGGAGAGGCCGGCTGCCACAGACCTGCAGCTGTGCTGGGCACAGGAAGTCCAGGGGCTACTGGTAAAAAGTAAGGGGAACTATAAATACTGTAAAAAATGAGAGCCTCCAAGTTCAAAGGCAGTCCGGATGTTGTCAAGGTCGGGCTGAGGAAGAAAGGGGGCCCAGAGAGAGCCTTTCTGCTTCCTCTGAATATCCGGTATTCCCTGCCAACCTCCAGGGAGAAGCCGGAACTCCTTAGCATGGTAAATCCTCTGAGCTTGGGCCTCAGAGCACCTTTGCTATCTCAGGAAACTATGGCTCTAGCTTGCTTCCTTTAGTGACGCTGAACATGCTCCAGCTTTCCGAGGTACACGTTCTCATCATGCGGTTCTTCTGTCAGAGGGTCATTTTCCTCCTGTCAGTCCATCTCAATCCCATCCTTTCTCCAGGCCTGCCTTTATTCCTTGTCCACCTGGAAACATATCTAGATCATTATGAATACAAATGTCACTCTTTATTGTGCTAAGTCGCTTTAGTCGTGTCTGACTCTGTGAGACCCTATGGACTGCAGCCTGCCAGGCTCCTCTGTCCATGGGATTCTCCAGGCAAGAATACTGGAGTGGGTTGCCACACCCTCCTCCAGGGCATCTTCCAAACTCAGGGTTCGAACCTGCATCCGTTACATCTAACCTGCATTGGCAGGTGGGTTTTTTTTTACCACTAGCACCATCTGGGAAGCTCACTATTGAGTGACTACCATATACAAGCTGCTTTACAAACCTTATCACACTTGATTCTCTCAACAATCTTGCAAGATAGGATTATCATCTTATTTTATAGGTGAAATAATTTGAAGCAGTTAATTAAATCTCCTAAGGTCATGTCACCAGTAAATGACAGACCAGCCACTCTGGCCCAGTTGGCTTTAAAGCCACTGTTATGCTGTGATACCCATGCCTGTAGGCAGGCACCCATCTCTCTGCCCGCCCGTCCACCCTCCCGTCCACCCATTCAGCTGGCCATCTACCATCCTTCTATTCCTTCCCCTGAACACCTATGTGAAGTAAGGCAGTTCTCTGCCACCTCCAGTTCCTGTGACACTCAGTAACTGCACCCTACCCCACTACAACAGCTCAGCATGATACCTATTCTTTCCTAGTGTAGACATTACCTTTCTCACCGCATTGGAATCACGAAGGATAGGGCTCAGGTGTCCTTCATAAAGACTACCACAGCACTTTGGGCATTTTGAATACTTACTAACAACTAGATGATGATTGAATATTTACCCTGCCCTTTCATGAGCAGGCTGTGACGATAAAAGCCATGTTTCCAGATGATCAGGAGCCAGGAGGCCAAGTCTTCAAGTGACCAGGGCCAGGGAAGGCCATTCAAGAAAGGTCAACAGAGAAGAGTCCAGAGCAAGAGTCTCCTGAAACTCAAAGAACCCTAGTTTTATATTCTTTCAAAAATCTTTTGATAGGTATACCCTGCTGTCACAAAAATCCCACAGTGAGCATGGAACTTTAGTCTTGAGACTGTAATCACAGGAAAGAGTGCTCTGTTTCCTAAGCAACGATAATTCTTTTTCTTTCCATCCTGCGTGCCCCTTTATATAACAATGAAAGCTCTACTGACTGGAATACACATCCAAACTACTCTTGAATAGCATCCTAAAGTGGCATTTTTTAAAGCTCCTGGAGATCCTGGCCTTATGTAGCACAAGGAAGAGGAAACGAATAAAGCAGCAGTTGTCTAAACCCAACTCTGTTCCTGTTTACACAGACAGATGGACACCCATGACAGCCACTCATGCACATCCACATCGCACAGCTGTGTGTTGGCTGAACGGTGCGGTTCCCACCTGCAGCCCTGCCCCCAGTCTTGGTGGACTTCTCTCTTCGGTCCTGATCACCCTTCATGCGTTATCTCATTGCATTATATCATGGCCGCCTGTTTACTAGAATGCTCCCTCCCCTAGACTGTGAATGTCACCATGTCCTCATCACACTGTCATCATCACCTTCACGGTGATATTAACATCGTTCACTGCAAACTGTGTAGCAGACATTGTGTTAACTGCTGTGTGTGCATTATTGGAATTATTGACGATTGCATGGAATCTTGGGGGGGAGCTTCCTGGAGATGCCAACCACCAGAAGGCATGCTCCGGGAACATTTCTGCCACTGCTGGTGAACCATCCCTCTTAGGGAAAGTATGAGGAACATCCATCTCTCTAAACTAACCCAACTGATTCACCCTGCCTCCATTCTGCTATCTTTTATCTCCCTCATTGAGCTATTGTTTTGACATTGTATTGCCAGTCTTTACACTTTAGTTCAGAAAGCATACCCACTTTATTTCTCGGGCTGACAATTTCTTTCGCATTAAAGGGGGAAAAATAGGATTGGCTGATGTTTCCACCATATAGTTTCCTTTTTAAAAAGTGTTTTTTTAAATCTTGGAATAAGATATTCCAATTTGTTCTGCTCTTCCTGGTCTGTTCAAAATGTTTTTCAGTAGACCGTCAATCTGAAACCAAGATTTTTTCCCTCACAGATTTCAATGGAAGGTGTTTCTCTAGTGCATGGCAAGTCATCTTCCCTGATCAGCATCTAGAATCCATCACTCCTCATGTCCTTAATTAAATCTTCAAGTTGGGGCTTACGTACTGAGATTCTTTATTCAAAAATACCAAGGGGAACATAAGCAGGCTTCATTTCTTGTTGTAACAATGCCAGTTTTCCACAATCTGACCTTCACTTAACACCAGTGGACCAGAACCTTTCTTCAAAGCAGTGTATATATTTTTATAACCTAGATGCACAAGATGACGACAGAGGATTATCTTCGGTCATTAAAGATGCTGGAACATTCTTTATTACAGATGGAAAAAATAGCCCTGCGGTTAGTTTTGATTCCTGTTTGAAGCTGACTTGAGCTGTCTTTTGTTGTCACAAGGTGCGGCCTCCACCTGTAGGATTATAAGTACCTATGGCCTTTAGGCCCAATATTTAAAAGCAGATTAGATATGTGACTCACACATTCAATATGTGATCACAAAAATGCAAATATGCTCACAAGCAAGAAAACTATTTGTATTCTCTTCCCTGAGCAAGCTGTATTCATTTTCAAGGAAAACTTATTAATGTCTTGTTTTCAGGATACATGCTATGCTTTATTCCTTACTGATTTTTTTGTTGTTCCATTTGCATTTTATTTTTTATTTTTAATTAATTTTCATTGAAGTATAGTTGTGTTAGTTTCAGCTGTACAGCACAGCGATTCAGTTTTACGTATATGTATATTCTTCTTCAGATTCTTAACCCATATAAGTTATTACAAAATATTGAGTATAGTTCTTCCCTGTGCTGTACAATAAGTAGGTTCTTGTTGTTCATCTATTTTATATATAGTAGTGTGTATATGTTCCATGATTTTAAAAAATTTGTTTTATAAGAAAAAAGTCAATGTTTTTTAACCTACAGATCCTTCTGGAATATGGATAAATAAACTATCAGTTACATGGAAAACTGGCATTGCCACAAGATACCAGTGTCAAGAGGAATTTGACAGTAAAGCTTTTTGTCTCCGTTAACTGTATAACACACAATGCTGAATTTAAGACAGAGATACAAAACTGTGCAAGTGATGGAGTCTAACTCCAGTTTTGAGGTTTATCTGATGCCAACCTGCAAGTCCCTCTCATCTTTTCCTGATTGGCCCCAGGCTGAGCAAATGGAGTAATCCAGCCCAGGTGCAACCTCCTTTGGCACCAGAGGGAAGTTCAAACCATGCGAGGCCCCAGTCTCTGTGCAGGAACCCTCACCCAGCGCCACCTTCCAACCATACAAAAAGCCCCCAAGCCAGTCTCATTTCCTGGCTCTTTCGAGCCATTTTTCGACCTTATTGGAAGCCTGCCTTGCATTCCCCAGAAAACCTCATATGTGAGTAATAAACCTTTTCATATCCTTCCGGTGTATTTGTGGCATCATCAGCTTTGACGCTGAAGCAAATTTTGAGAGGCAGGAGTCCCTCTTCCCTGTAGGGTAATCACAATACAGTATGATCCTATGAAAAAGTTTTTCTATATGTGCACTTCTTAATAATTACACTTGAAAGCAGAAACCCAAACCTTGGAGAAATATACTGAAACCTTAACAGTGATTAAGTGGTGATCTCTAAGCAATAGGATATGGGTGATTTTCTTTCTCTTTGTCTGTATCTTCTAAAATTCTTGCTATAAAGATATGTAAGTAAAAAAATAATGTGGCATGCAATGAAGAGTCAAAAGCACGGTGCCTTAAGTAGGAGAAAAGAAAAATGCTCAAATCAAATGCACAAATTAACTTTGCCTGATCCTGAATTACATATACAAAAAGCCCAAATCAAGCTTCACATGATCTGGCCTTCTCTCTCTTAAAATGAAGAAGAAAAAAAAAAAAAAAAAAATGAAGCGTCATTGCATAAAATTAAATTTCACTTTTTAGGAAAATTTTAATCTAAGCTTTGAAACTATTTTCATGAAAGTCAGCATGAGGAAATTTATTTCTCAAAAAAAAAAAAAAGCCTTTCCTCAGGATTCAAAGGCTGAACTGAACTTTTAAACCTAGAACCATTAAAAATGTTAATTAAACAGTATTATTAATACCCTGTATTAGTATCAAGTATTCTTGCCTGGAGAATCCCATGGACAGAGGAGCCTGATGGGCTACAGTCCACGGGGTCGCAAAGAGTCGGACACGACTGAGCGACTTCACTCACTTCACATTAGTACCCTGTACTATCTTACAGACTTTTACTCTAAGGACAGTAGTAGGTCTTGTTCTGTAAATTTCCTATCAGACATATAGGAGTGGGAAAGAGAAACTGCTGTATGCTCATGATTTCTTATGGAAGAGGTGTTTTTTCCTCCATCTTAAGAGCCAAGAGACCCATTTGCAAGGTCACATGACTAGGAAGTGGCAGAGCTCATATTCAGACCTTGACTGGAGTGAGTTACCATTTCCTTCTCCAGGGGATCTTTCCAACCCAGGGATCGAACTCGGGTCTCCCACATTAGAGGCAGACGCTTTAACCTCTGAGCCACCAGGGAAGCCCTCAGACCTTGACAACTTGACCCAAGTCCCTTACCCTTGGATGGTCCCAAAGCAGCCTGCTTTCAAGGGGCTGAACTAATGATGAGCAGTGGTCTTCAAACCTGAGGCTGCACCGGAGTCACCTTGTTAAATCAGGGATTACTGGATGCCACCGCCAGCGATTCCAACTCAGCGGGTCTGGGACAGTGCCTGGGAATGCACATTTCTCACAAATTCCTCCTTAGTGACCACACTGAGAGCCAGGAAGCGCAAGTAGAACCTTAATTCTGGGACTTTCCAATGAAGAGGGTTCAAGGCCTGGGTCTTAGAGCCCTTAAGGAGATCCAATAACTTATTGGCTACTTAGGGCTTCCCTTGCGGCTCATCTGGGAAAGAATCCACCTGCAATGCGGGAGACCTGGGTTCAATCCTTGGGTTGGGAAGATCCTCTGGAGAAGGGAAAGGCTACCCATTCCAGGATTCTGGCCTGGAGAATTCCATGGACTGTATAGACCATGGAGTTGCAAAGAGTGGGACACGACTGAGTTACTTTCACTCACTAGGGCTGTCAGAGGGTCCCAGTGGCCAGGCTGAAACTTCCAGTCCCATAGAGGCCAGTCTTCACGCACTGGACTGTTTCTCCATGATAAGGACTTACAGCTTCCTCCTCTATTCTCTGTTGGTTAATTAGCTACCCCTCAGGTGAGGTTTCACTAAGCCAATTACTCACCTACCAGCCAGGAAATTTCTTTTGTTTCCACCCTCCAATGACCTATATTTCAACAGTGCCCCTGAGGTGGTATTGTTAGGCTTGGGGAAATGACAAGAAGTTGTGGAGACCAGAGGCCCTTCTGAGAGGCTGGGTCCAACCCGCAGGATATGAGGTGGGTATCTGGCCACTTAGTAGCTGGGGCAAGAGCCTAGGGGAGGCTGCTGAACCCCCTCCTCTGGGGAATGAAGCAGGCCATTGGCTATCCTTCAGGGAACAATAAAGATTAATTATGCTGTCAGCAGAGAGGAGAAACCTGCTCCTCCTTTGAGCTACATTAACTCTTTTAGGTCCCAGAGTGGTTTTCTTTCAACTCTTAGAAACTGGCAGGAAATTAAAGAGAGTCTCAAGAATCTGGGGGTGGGGGTAAACGGTGCTGCAGAGGGTAAACAGGTTGTGTTCTGACCACGAGTTTTACATGGAACGTGGTAAAGTGCCTTGTAAGTAGGGCTTAGAAAAAATGTCAGTGAACAAGCCCCAAATAAAAACCCCGGGATAATCCCAGTTAGAAAGAATTGCCTGCTTGCCTGCCTTGGCCCTAGACATCCTGAGGTCTCAGTATCCCCCTTCCCTTCCCACGGTTCTTCCTGTCAACCCCGGAGAAACATGAACTAGTTTGCTCTATGTATAGGTTAATTTGAGGGCCACTGGAATTTGCAGTAAGCATCCTGTCATCTTAGAAACAGGGCCAGTTAAGGTTGTCAGGGCCTTCCTCAGCTGCAGCTTGTCCAGAGGGAAGCCCTTACTCACAGCCATCCCAGCCCTGACTGCTGGAGGCCAGGGGATTTGAGTCAAAACTGGGCCACAGCTGAACCCAACACAGGCCCGCCTCACCCTCAGCTAGTCCCTTCCAACCTGCTGATGACAGTGCTTGGATCTTGCCAAGGAGAAAAATATGTAAATTATAAGCTGGAGAAAACGCGGTGCATGTTAAGTCCTGCCAACTACAGTCATCAGACCAAATCTTGCCTGCCGTGCATGGAGCTAGGATGAACCGCAGTCAAGTTCCGTCATGCTGAGTTCTCAGGGACCCGTCCCTGTGGCCCTGGTTCTGGCTGGAGTTCCTTGGTGTTGCGGCCTGAGCTTTTGCAGCTTTGAATTGGTCTAAGGCCTGAGTAAACACACAGCAGGGAGAGCAACGCCTCAGGGGCTGTGGTAAGCCTACACAGAGGCGCCTAGGGTAAAAGGAAAGCATAGGCAGGGGAAGACAAGGCAGACAGCCCATGAAGGCATGGGCGACCAGAAAGAAGAGTGTGTTTGCAAGAACTCTGCCCTGAAGCCCAAGTGCCACAGCCCGATGCTGGCTAGCCCACTCAGCCTGGCTAGGTACAGTGGCCCTGCCCAGCTCAGCACCAGGTGTGAAGCAAATTGGAAGACCACAGGAGAGCCTGCGGCACCCCACTCCCCTTCTCCCAGAGTTCCTTGTTTTATCTCACTCAGTGATCAGCAGGCCAAGGGGGTGCCTTAGATAAGCTTGCCTTGATTCTGTGCTATTTGCATTTATTGGTATTATTGAAAGAAACCCCAGGTAGTTTCATTTTGCTCTAGGAACTCCTCGGACCAGTAGCACTTGTCATTTGGGAACTTATTAGAAATACAGAATCTCAGAACCCCCCACCCCAGATCCTCTGAATCAGCATCGGTTGTTTAAGATGCTTCCAGGTGACTCCTAGGAGCATTAAGGGCTAAAAAGCTCTGCCATAAGCACTGGTTTCTAAACTTGGCTTTACTCTGGGGGAGTTTTAAAATAATATATACTGATGTGTGGGCTCTATTCCAGGAGATTCTGACTTGTTAGGATTGTGGCCTGGTTATCGGGATTTTTAAATGTGTACAAGGAGGCTTCCCAGGTGGCTCAAGTGGTAAAGAATCCACCCACCAATGCAGGAGAGGCAGGAGACACATGTTCGATTCCCTGGGTTGGGAAGATTCCCCCGGAGTAGGAAATGGCAAATCGCTCCAGTGTTCTAGCTTGGAAAATCCCATGGACAGAGGATCCTGATGGATTGCAGTCCATGGGGTCGCAAAAGAGTCGGACATGACTGAGTGACTGGACATACCTAAGATGATTCTAACATGCAGTAAAATTTGAGAACCACTGAATAAAGTGCCCTCTGATTTTTTTCCTAGAGCAGTGTTTCTCAAATTTTAATGGCTCGGGAACCACCAGGGCATCTTGTAAAAATTCAGATTCTCATCCAGTAGTCCTAAAGCAAGGGAGATTCTGCCGTTCTAATGAGTTTCCAGGTGATGCCAAGGCTGCTGGTCCAAGGACCTCACTTTGAGAAGGAAGGTTTTGAGACACATGAGCGTGACCATGGGAGAGAAAGTCAGTGACACAAACAGAGAGAAAGACCAATTGTGTAACATCTGGACCCAAGCAGCAGGGTAGTGTAAAAGAAAGAGCTCAGGATTGAACGCTGAGCAGGCCAGAGGTCTAGTTCTCTTTCTACAAGCTGTGGAAACTTGACGAAATTGCAAAACCTTTCTGATTATCAGTTTCGTTAACTGAAAAGTGGAGATAAGATGGCCTGTCTGGTAGAACTACGTAAAGATACCAGGTGACCTACTTCTCCAGGGTTTCCTGTAGAAGAAAACCAAAATAAGAAAACAGAACAAATACTAAACACTGTATTTCAAGAAAATTTTCTTGGAATTAAAAGCTTTTTTTGAAATTAGGTGTTGAAAGAATATAGCACGAACTTCAGATGAACACAAAACAAGCAACACCTACATCCTGATTTGTTTGCCTATTTTTCTGTAAATAATTGACAGAGGAGTGCTAAAATCTCTGTGATTTTAAACTTGTCTGTTTCCTTGCCCTTCTGTCAGTTTTGCTTCCTATTTGTAGAAACTGTTTTGTGTATATATGTTCAGGACTGTTGTATCTTCTTGATGAATGCACCTTTTATCATTATACTAATATTCTTTTTTTGCAAATATGCCTTCAAAATAATGTCAGTTAATTGAAAGGTCTTCATTTTTATTAATAAATAAAACAATTGTCTTATTAAAAATGTTTTGTCTTTTTAAAAAATCTAACCTGACAATCTCTGCCTTTCGGTTGAAATATTTACATTTGCCACTGCAGCCTTTTCTTGGCTGTGCTGAGTCTTAGTTGCGGCATGTGGGATCTAGGACCTCACCAGGGATTGAACCCAGGCCCCCGTGCGTTGGGGGCACAGAGTCTCAGCCACTGGACCACCAGAGAAGTCCCTGAATTGTTGACATTTAAATCTTACATTTTAATGTGATTATCGATTTGGCTGAATATTTTGCTATTTTCTCCCTCTGTGTTTTGTATCTTTTCTACTCCTTTTTCTGGCTTCTTTTGAACTGCATATTTTTATGATTACACTTTATATCCTTTGGCTTATTAATTATAACTTGGTGATTTATTTTAGTGGTTGCTTTAGGATTTATTGTATACCTCTTTAATTTATCATAGTATCCCCTCCAGTGATACTCATACCACTCACATGGAGAACCTTAAACTGTATGTTCACCACATTTCTACCCTACCTGATGTTGTGCTATTGTCATATATTTTACTTCTATCTAACCTTGTAATTTCTTATTATTCTTGCTTGATATGATTTTAAAAAACAGATAAAAGAAAAAGTTTTATATTAACCTAAATAATTACTAGCCATGAAATTAAAAGACACTTGCTCCTTGGGAGAAAAGTTATGACCAACCCAGATAGCATATTGAAAAGCAGAGACATTACTCTGCCAACAAAGGTCCATCTAGTCGAGGCTATGGTTTTTCCTGTGGTCATGTATGGATGTGAGAGTTGGACTGTGAAGAAGGCTGAGCACCGAAGAATTGATGCTTTTGAACTGTGGTGTTGGAGAAGACTCTTGAGAGTCCCTTGGACTGCAAGGAGATCCAACCAGTCCATTCTGAAGGAGATCAGCCCTGGGATTTCTTTGGAATGAATGATGCTAAAGCTGAAACTCCAGTACTTTGGCCACCTCATGCGAAGAGTTGACTCATTGGAAAAGACTCTGATGCTGAGAGGGATTGGGGGCAGGAGGAGAAGGGGACGACAGAGGATGAGATGGCTGGATGGCATCACTGACTCGATGGACGTGAGTCTGGGTGAACTCCAGGAGTTGGTGATGGACAGGGAGGCCTGGCGTGCTGCGATTCATGGGGTCGCAAAGAGTCAGACACGACTGAGCAACTGAACTGAACTGAACTGAAATAATTATTATTTCTAGTGCTCTCCATTACTTTGCGTAGATCCAGGTTTCCTTCTAATGTCATTTTTCTTATGCTTGATTCCATTTATAACAAAAGGATCCTTTTGTCTGAGTAATTAAAACAATCTCTTCCCAAGCCATGAATAAGTTGAAACATGAACAGACAAAAGCCCACAGAGGGAGAAGAGAACCAA
Source organism: Bos taurus (assembly GCF_002263795.3). Classification (NCBI taxonomy): domain Eukaryota; kingdom Metazoa; phylum Chordata; class Mammalia; order Artiodactyla; family Bovidae; genus Bos; species Bos taurus. The sequence continues at coordinate 46,182,063 of NC_037333.1, read as the reverse complement.
ACTCTCTGGATGGGGGAAAAGATAGCTCCATCACCAAAGCAGAGCAGTGCTAATACGGAGACAGCCACAAGCATTGCTGTCTGAAGAAGCAGCTGCCTATAATTAGACCATACCAACCTCAGGCTGCCTGAGGAAGCAGCCACCCCACCACAGAAAACAGTCTGGTACAGAGCATTACCACTGAGAAGATTCCGTTTGTTCTACTCTCCATCAGAATAGGAAGCTTCCCCATCATCACGTACTCACCTAAACTGTCTTTCCTTATTCTGACCTAATTCCCACCTATCCTTCACTCCTCTCCCTCTTCTGTCTCTAAAATTCCCAATGCCCTGTGAAATCAAGGAGCTCTTGTAATTTTTAACCTCCTCTCTGAAGAATGTATTCACCTAACAAAAAGCAGGCTGTTTCCTGGAGACATGGGTTCTATGCTGCCCTCTCAAATGGATTATTTCTTTTCTCTCAGACCCAAAGTACTTCCGCACCAGCCTTACTCCTCAAAGCTAGTTGAGTTTTACTCCCCCTTCCTTCTTGCAACCCCCCTTCCTTCTTGCAACCCCCTTCTGCTCCTCTGAGGCTCACGCTACTCTTCTTCCTCCATGGTTGAGTCACTAATTAGTAGCCCCTAGGTCTTTCTTCCTCATTCTCAGTAAAATGAACTTGCAGTTTAGTTTTCTTTTTATCTCTACCCATGTCATATTTGTCAATTTCAACATGCAGGCTGATTGATCCATCCAGTATCATAGACTCCTGGTTTCTTGCTGCTGCTGCTGCTGCTGCTAAGTCGCTTCAGTCGTGTCCGACTCTGTGCGACCCCATAGACAGCAGCCTACCAGGCTCCCCTGTCCTTGGGATTCTCCAGGCAAGAACACTGGAGTGGGTTGCCATTTCCTTCTCCAATGCATGAAAGTGAAGTCGCTCAGTCGTGTCCAACTCTAGCAATCCCATGGACTGCAGCCCACCAGGCTTCTCCATCCATGGGATTTTCCAGGCAAAAGTACTGGAGTGGGGTGCCATTGCCTTCTCCGCCTGGTTTCTTTACTTCCAATATATTCAATGATGTGTTCTTTTACTCCACCTCAGATATCTACCATACCTTAGGTTTTGATATCAATTAAATTGGCACAATCTCCAAAATTTCAGATGTAAATATCTCATTTGGCCACAAAGATTACCCTTCCAAGCTACTTGCTGAAGTACCCTTTCTTCAAAGTGCTTTTACTTTTTGTTGTTACTTTCAGTCCATTCACCTCTCTTTATCCATACTTACTGTCAACCCCTCCTAACCTCTCACTCCTTTCCTAGTTTATATTCCATGACTCATTGTTATAGTTTCTGCCTTGCAAACCTTGACTTCTTTGCCCTATTGAATGAAGTCTGGAGGTTCAGTAAGCAGCACCCTTCTTCCTGCCTGAGTTCTGAGTAGTTAGATAAAATCTAGGCAATACAAGCAGATGAAGATGATGCATCATCTTTCTTAATGATAAAGTTAATCCTGGGGAACGTGACTTAGTTTTGCCACAAGAATAGGTTTTTCAAAACTGTGTCTTGGACCTGTCTGCCCAGCGATGAACTGAACAACTGCAGCTACTCCCCTTACCTACTCCACTTCCTCCCATACCACTGGATCCAGACTTTCTAACGTTAGGGCACAGAGGAACAGTAAAGAACATATGTTTGCTCTGGGCTGCTGGCTCCCCAAAGAAAGGTGAGAGAAAGGGGTTGGCTTTATTTACATGGCCACTCATTGATTCCCAACATCATCAATAATACAATTCACTCCTCTCCACGGGAAGAGGGAGTGAGGGGTGTTACACCAGTGAACTCCCTCTACAGGGAAACGTACGTTAGGATTTGGCAATGCACATCCCTTGAAACCTCTATTACACTTGCCTTATAAAAGTCCAACTTTGGGGAGTCTTTTCCCTGTCAGCACCAGAGTGGTAGAAGGTAGTCTTCAAAATACTTTACAAATTTTATCTTATTTGAATATTATAAAAATCACGAGAGGAAATGGACAGGTAGAATCATAGATCTTATAGGTAAGAGAATTCAAGCAATTGTGGACTTATTGTCGTAGGTAACAGTCAATATGATAACTCCAATTCATCTGAGAGGAGGTGGACTAGGTTCTGTTGTTCTGTAATAAATTACCACACACTTAGAAGCTTAAAATAACACAAATTGATTACTGTTCTGAGAGTCAGAAGTCCTAAAATCAAGGTGTCAACAGGTCTGAGTTCTTTCTAGAGGCTCTAGGGGTGAATCGATTTCCTTGCCTTATGCAGCTACTAGAGACCACTTGCATTCCTTGACTCATGGCCCCTTCCTCCATTCTCAAAACCAAGAGCAAAGCATCTTCAAATCCTTCTCTGACTCTGAGACTCTTGCCTGCCTTCCTCTTTCTCTTATAAGGACCCTTATTACACTGAGTTCACCAGATAATCCAGGATAACAGCTCATCTCAAATTCCTTAAGTTACTCACACAAGTCAAGTGCCTTTTGTCATGTAAGGTAGCAGATTCACAGGATTCAAGGACTGCCACATGAAAATCTTTGCAGGACCATTATTCTTCATAGGAGGGATAGCACCATTACTTCAAAAAAGAGGTGTTAGTATTCTAATTCCATAAGAAGCAGTCTCTTACCACATTTATTACTGAAAAAGCAAACATACAAATACATACAAACATTGAGCACTCAGAATAGTCTCATGTTCGGAGTAAGCATTTAATTCTTATTGAATAAATATATGCATATCATATATCTAAGAAAAAAGTTTTAGGGATAAAGAATAGTTGAAGTAACGTGAAATAATTACCTAATTAACATAACAAAGACATTAATACCTGGGGCCAATTGCTTAATAATTTGAAGAAGCCATTTGGATCATCAGCAACATAAAATTTTGAGCAAAATTATCTTGACTTTGTATGTCTTCCCACCTCATTCTGAACCTATTTCATTCCTTTCCATTATTTTATCCCTAAATTGCTCAAACTAGTAAATTGACATATACTGAAAATATTTGTTGCATTTATTTAAGAAAGAAGTATATTTAATTTAAATTAGATGAGCTGCAGCACTTCGGTGTTCTATTGCAGGTTCTAGTCAGTGAACAAAGGAAGAAAAATAAATAAAAACATAGATTTGAAAAAAATGTAAAAGCATCTTTATTTATAGATGACATTTTATATGTAGAAAAGCCTAGGGCAGCTACAAAAAGAGGTACTGGAAGTGGTAAGTTTAGCAAGATCTCAGGATACAAGGTCAATATTTAAAAAGCAATTGTATTTCTATATATTAACAAACCATTGGAAATTGAAATTAAAAATATCATTTACAACAGCATAAAAAAGTAAAATAATTTTAACAAAATATGTGTAAGAACTCTACCTGGAGAACTACAAAATACTGAGTGAAAATAAACAAGACCTAAAGAAAATGAAGATACAGTCCACGTTCATGGATTGGTAGACTCAATATTATTAAGATATCAACTGTCCCCAAACCTATCTATAGATTTAATGCTATCTCAATATTAAAAAAAAAAATGCCAGCAGCCTTTTTTGGATACAAATGGAAAAGCTGATTCCAAGAGTTATTTAGAAATCCAAATAACTTAAAATAGCCAAAATAGTTTTGACATAGGTGAGCAAAATTAGAGAACTTATACTACTTGATTTCAAGATTTACTCTAAAGCTACAAATCAAGACAGTGTGGTGTTGGAGTAAGTATAGACATAAATCCATGGGACAGAGTAGAGAGTACAGAAATAAGCCCATAGATAATACAGTCAATTGATTTTATACAGAGGTATGGATGTAAAGGGATAGTTTCTTTAGCAAATGGTGCTGGAAAAAATTGTGTATCCGTATCCAAAATGTGACCCTCAATGTTTAATTTGTACCATACAGGAAAGTTAATTAAAAAAAAAAGAATCAAAGGCCTAAATGTAAGAGCTAAAACTATAAAGTTTCTAGAAACAAGTACAGGAAAAAAAATTTTGTGACCTTGAGTTATACAAAGATTTTGTAGATGGGAGACAAAAAATATGAACCATAAAAAAATGGATAAACTGATTCAACAAAATTAAAACTTGCTGTTTAAAAGATGGTTAAAATAAAAAGACAAGCCACAGTCGAGAGAAAATTTTACATAACAGAAGTATAAACAGAATAAACAATTCTTACAAGTTCAGGTAACTGATTAAAAACTGGCAAAGATTTAGACACACTGCGAAAAAGTATTAAAAATGGCACATGAGCGTAAAAAGGTGCTCAACATCCTAAGTAACTAGAGAAATACAAATTAAAGCCACCTATTAGAATGACTAACATGATCATAGCTCTTAGACACCATCAGGAATGTAAAATGGTAGAACCACGTCAGGAAAAATTTGGAGGTTTCTTACAAAGTTCAACTTATGCTTACTTATGACTCAGCAATTCTACTGCCAGATATTTACCCAAAAGAAATGAAGATATTCCATGTAAAGGCTTGCACACAAATGTTTTTAGAAGCTGTATCCATAATACACCAAAACATGAGAACAACATGGATATCACTAACCATGATGGGTAAACAAATTGTATGAAATCCTATCAAGTCATAAGAAGGAATGGAAAACTAATCAAATAACATGGATGAATCTCAGAAAATCATGTTAAGCAAAAGCTGTCAGACACAAAAGAGTACATATGCATGATTCCATTTACATGAAACTTAGAAAAGCCCATCCTAACATTTAGGAACAGAGCAGATCAATGGTTGTTTGCAGTGAATGTGCATATGGAAGATCGAATGGGAAGGAACATAAAGAGAATTGTTCCAGGTGGTGAAATGTTCTGTAACTTGACTGCAGTGGTGGTGATTTGAGTATACACATTTGTCAAATTTTACAGAATTGTGTAATTAAAATGCATACATTTTATTGTACAAAATTATATCTTAATAAAGTTGATTTAAATGAAAAAACTTGAGTGAGCCCAAGCGTTTACATTTTTTTCTCTCAAAATATTCCTTTTTGGATTTCCACAGGCAATTCCACAAATCAACTTAGGAGGTAAAATAGCTGAGTGACACTGGAACAAGCAAGTTATTACTCTGAACTGAGCAATTTTCCTCATCAGTAAAATGAGTGAATTAGGTTAGATGATTTCATTTGTTCATTCAATAAGCATTTACTAAAGCCCACTATGGGCAAGCACTAGGCCAGGTTCTAGACATATAAAGCTGAAAAAGAAACCCCTTAAGGAAACAGAATGAGTCTAGTGGAAAAGAAAGACAAGCTAACATATGATTAGTATATTGCTTATGCATAATTAAGATATGAGGAGAATTCATAAGAGAAGCAGTCTTCTCTGATGATGCAAAACCTGAGTTGGGTTTTGAGGTACAAGTAAGAATTAGGTAGAGACAAGAAGGCATTCCAAGCAAAGAGTGCTGAGTGGGCAAAGATCCAGAGGTGAGAGAGACATCGCGTGTGTTCAAGGAACTGCAGGTAGCTTAGTAGGTCTGGAACACAGAATTCATCCTTGTAAGGTCATGGAGTGTCTTGACTGAAAAAAAGTTCTAAAAGATTCCTCTAGTTTAACCAGCATGCAGGTAGGAGTCCTGTACCAAATAGTGATACTCATGTTGTAGAGGATCTCCTAAAAGGCAAAATAACTACACCATCAGTTAGGATCCTTTTTGTGGCAAAGATAATCTTTTGGCTCATGTAACAAAACAGTCCAGGGGTGGACTGGTGGAGTGTGACCTGGGAATTAACAAGGTCAACAGAGCAGCTTCTCACTCTGCATTCTTAGGCCACAGCAGCTCCAGATCTTATATCGTCTTTTATTCATACCCAGTTTCCCTGAAAGACTAAACCAAAGCCTCATAATCAAGTTTCACTAATTTTGCACAACCTTAGCCTCTGCACTAGATCCCTGTAGCCAGAGGGATGATACGTAATGATGGTTTGGCCAGGACCCAGAGGCCCTGGAAGCGGGAGTCAGCCACATCTGAAGTGCATGGAGGAATAGGTAGATCGCTAGATAAAAATTAGAGTCTTTGTAGAAGAAGGGAGACTATATGTCCTGAGGAGGAACTACCAGATTCCAACAATTTTTAGAACAAGGCAGGGGGTACAAACACATGGTCAGATTTCTTCTTTCATCGTCCATTCCTAGGACTAGTCAATGAAAACTGACTTCATAATAAAATGATGGGAAACAACATATATGCAAAAAACTATCACTACTCTAAAACACTGTATTACTAAATGAGAAGTTTTACGAGAACAAAGAGAAGGATGTAATTAATTCCAGTTTATAGGCTCAAGGGTATCTTCACAATAGAGCAGAGTTTTTTTAGTGGGGCCTTGAAAAATGGAGGTCCACTGCCAAAGATAAATTACATGGCCATAGCTGGTTGAGGAGCAGCATGTAATCTGGCGAGGATGAAGCACAGGATAACGGATCAGCGTGAGAACACAGGAATGGAAAGATCAAGCTGTGGCGAATTCTCCCCACCCTGCTACAGAGCCTGAACTTTATCCTTTAGGCAATAGGGTCTTGTTTAATTTTTAAGCATGTAAGTGACACAATCGAACCTGTATTTAGAGAATTGTAGGAACAGATTAGATACTTCCTGAGACTAGGAAGAAGGAGATAAGTATAGGGGAATAAAGCTAAGTTGTGAAGTGGAAGGCTGAGGGAGTTCAAGCTTAGTGTTCTCTATTTTCTCTGTGAAATAGGTAGAGAGAGGATGTGCTAAATGTAAGGGGGTACTATGCAATTAAGACACTCTGGAAATTTCAATTAGCCAGAAAGTTGTATTACCAAAACATTCTGATCAAAAAGGTTATTCAATAAACTCTTCCATAATATAAGGTCACACATACTACATTAACGGGCGAATTGAAATCAAGAAGAGCCAAATATAATCTATTAGGCTATTTCACCCCAAGTGAGAATGCCACAGGTTAAATAACAATGTAATTATCACTGGTCACTCAGATCCTTGTGATCACCCGCAAGAGCCTATGTGAGGCAGTGTCAGAGGTTGGTAGGAGATGGCCTGGGAGAATTCTGGAGGGAGGAGGCAAGGAGATGTAGCAAGAGCAGTGCAATGAGAGATGCAGTGGGCAAGGCAACCTGTCTTCCATGCAGTATTTTAACAAGCAGCCAGGAGCAGCACATGGCTGAGAGGGTATGTGTGGCAGCCTATCAGGTTTGGCTTTTGGATTCAGATTTAGAACTACTGGCTAGAGCCACCCTTCTAAATGAAAGGATCTGCTATGCCATGGTTCATTAAAAAATTTTTTTTAATAGATATGAGGTCTCAAACTATCAAATGAAGTCACACAAATGCTAATGAAGTTGGGCACTCTTCACATATTATTTTCTACAACTTGACCTTAAAATGTCATATGTAAAATCAATTATTGACAACCTCTTATATTTGTCTGGTGCTTTGTAGTATTATAATAATAATAAAAAATAACTTTCAAATATATTTTCTCATTTGGTTTTACTCAACCCTGTCAGCAAACAGAGCAAATATAGAACTTCCGGTTGCCTGTCCTGTCTCCCATTTCCCACAGCCAAATTACAGATATAAGAGATTAAATTATCTAGGGATTTAAAGCTAGGACAAGAACTCTCCAGTTGAATGTTTCTCCTACTAGATTACTACATTGCTATGTTTAAAACAGTTTATGAATATTCTCCTAAAGAAACAAACCAAAGGTAGGTGTATCTGTACACATTTGACCTTAATCATTCACAACTCTCTTCCTAACAGTCACAGGTGTGTGCTTGTCCTTGTGATGAAAGTGCATCTGTGTACACAGAATGGCAAAGCATATGATCATAACTGTATGCCTTCAAAGGCAATAAAGTGGAGCTTGCTGCTGCTGCTGCTAAGTCGCTTCAGTCATGTCCAACTCTGTGCGACCCCATAGACGGCAGCCTACCAGGCTCCCCCATCCCTGGGATTCTCCAGGCAAGAACACTGGAGTGGGTTGCCATTTCCTTCTCCAATGCATGAAAGTGAAAAGTGTAAGTGAGGTCGCTCAGTCGGGTCTGACCCTCAGCGACCCCATGGACTGCAGCCTACCAGGCTTCTCTGTCCATGGGATTTTCCAGGCAAGAGTACTGGAGTGGGGTGCCATTGACTTCTCCAAAAGTGTGGAGCTTATTAAGGATCAATTACTGAATAAATGGTTATTTGCTTTTTCTAGTCGTTATTTAGTCCTCAAGGTCAACAAGTACCTGATGAATAAAAGCATTATATGGAATTTCAAATTAATAACTAGTAGTTATATAAAATTCCACCACACTTGTGGTGGTGTGCTGAACCTCATACATTCCTAAAAAATACTCTCTAAATGAAAGACTTGGGAAATAGATTTTGATAAAACTTTATACAATACTAGGCATTTAGTAAGACTATCAATATATTGATTCAGAATTTTATTGAAATGATTAGAATTTTGAATTTGAGTATAAAATTGAAAGACATTGATTTTTGGACTTCTTCCCCCCACAATCTATCATTCCATATTACAGAAATGCTAGGTTTTTAAGAAGTAATATAAAATAAGACCCTCCACTTATAATAGGACCAAAATTAAGATTGATGCCGTACACAATGTCTTCAGTCTCTACTTCTGGTCTCTCTAAGCTGCTCTGCACTAGAAGTAAATCTTGTTAAACCAAGCTTCAGCCAAAGCGCACATGGTTTTCATTTTTCATTCCCTTCGTTGAGTTCTTGGGTGTCCCCTTTGGATACTTCCGAAGTAAGAGAATTTGGCAACACACCTCAACAGTGTCAAGTCTTCTAACCAAGAGATGGAAAGCTGAGAAACTTGAAGGGATCATTCCATCATTTTCTTTTTTTCAGAAAGTGATGACTAAAACACTGTCAGGTGCAAACAGTTGTATCTGACCTTCTCCAGGAGAGACCTTTAAGGGAGAAATAAAACGGAGAGAGATCTAGAAGATCTCTGATGAGAGACAAGTTGTTAAAAACACCAAAGTACATTTTCATTCCTACTAAAAAGCATTATCTTTGTCAAGTCTTCTCACATCTTACCCCACCCCTGCTCTGAGTGAAGAGCAATTTATAAGACAAAATGACTCATTATCTAGAGATAAATTTACAAACTGACATAAGAGAATTATCCCAGAGGCTACATTACCTATTCAAGTTTATTACAATATCTTTAGTTCTTATTGCATATATAGTTACATGCCTTTTACAAGTCAGGATTATCTATACAGTAGGCTTGATTTAGCAGAAGTTATGTCTATTGCTTCTCTCTTGAAAATCAACAGCATGCAGTGCAATACATGGTGTGCAGACTTATTGTTTCAAAAAGTGAAAAACTACTTAGGTTTAACTGAGAAGGGAACATGATCTTTATTGGCTTTATGCAAAGTTTAATTTTGGTTTTATGCAGAGTTTGCATAGTTCATGATTACTTCCTAAGGAAAAACTAGATGTATTGTCAGTGACCTTGCAGATCAGGTGACAGTAGCAAACAGAAAAATCTGAAGAAGAGGCATAACTTTTAAAGTAGAAAGGTCAGCAAGAACTGCCTGAAACAAAAAACGAAAGGAATGATTAGTATCGGCATTCTGATCAGCAAAGTGAAGCCTCTAAAACAAACACAGAAAAACCATTACAATGCACTTCTGACATCAACACACTCTAAGTGTTTCAGATTGGTCCCAAATCTGAAGCTACAACCTTCCTTCTCTTTTCTGAACATCTTAATGTTAGAACGTGTGCAAAATGCTCAAACGTTCAGTAGAAAATAACCTGGACTTTAGCCTTGAGCCTTCTTCAAATATACAAGGTAGCATGAGTTTATAAGAGGTCTGACATTTCAACTTGCTTCTATAAATAAACATACATTATGAATCCTAGTCTTGTTATACTAGTGTAAGGAGTAACTGACTTTAGGAAATCATTTTAAGAAGGAATTAATGTTTATTCAGTTGCAAGATGCATAAACATCCTCTTCCCTTTAAACAAAGAATGTAGGCAGCTATTTTAAGGATAAAATTGCATTTCTATGAGAGATAACAAATAGAGTAATATTGTAAGTCACTACTTAATTGAACCATGTTTCAGATAAAAGTTATACTATTGAAAAGAAACCAGCTTTAATAATTAACTCACTGCTAAAAATAACCAAAACCCATGTATCTTTACTGTATCAACCAAATGTATGCTCTTTAATTCTTTCAACTAGTGTGTCTTTGCTCTATGAACATAACACATGGATGTGAACAATTATAAGAAAATGCAACACAAGCCTCAATAGTTTCTATCAAAATTACTAGGTATCTTGTTTCCCATAAAAATAATAATGGTTTCTCATAATAACCTTGTTTATGACCCCTTCACAAGAACACTGTTTTCAAGTAATTAAGGAATTCTGAATATTTAATATTACTTAGCTTAAAACTTATAGGCATTACTCAAGATAAAAAATTAGGCTCTGAGTAATGTGTGTCCTATGCATTGGAGACTGAAGTACCCAAGCCTGGCAATCTCTCAGAAACTATTTCCATCCCATCTCAGCGAAACTTATCCTTACTTCAGCTGCAGCCAGTGATGTCACCTCCATCAGGTTCACTGCTCGGAAAGCAAACACAGCAGCTGCCAGGACTGGAAAAGAATGAACACTATTTTAACTGCTGGCCTACTCATCAGCCTGACAAATCTACTGGTATACCCAAAACCCACAGTGAGAACTCAGACCTAGTGCTTAACACAACTGCATTCAGTTAAGGTCTGGTGAGGAATGGAAATTTTCTTCTCTGGAGATCAGTATCTGAGGGCATTTCATTTTCTTTGGAAAAAATGAAAATTTTAGTGGTTTTTAAAAAGCTGTTTTATAAATTGTTTCTTTCATACCTACAGCTTCAATTATAACAGTTTTTAAATGGTAGATATAATGGCTGCCTTATGAAGATTTATTTTGATGCAGGTGTTTCTTATTGATGCAATGGAAAGGCTTCTGAAAAGTTAGAAGACTGAATTTTTAAATGTATCAGATAATATTTCATACGTATCAAGGCAGTATCTATATAAAAAATGCAGCAACAAGTATGTCTTTCCTTAAAAATGTTAACTTTATTGACTTTCCTAGAGTGTCATAACTGGGTATGTCTGTTGGGTGGGGTGTGGGGATTGATCCTGACATTTACATTAATGTTGGTTATAGGAAAAGATAAGTTGAAACTTTGAAAAAAAGAAATAAACCAAACCATTATAGACTATCTTGAAGGTCAATAATATATACGGAGTAGAAAACATCTAGATTTTTGTTCCCATTAGTCATATGCATATGAAAAGACAGTAATGCTGATATGCATTATGTCTTATTATATAATCTACCATAAAACCTTATGAAAGGGAATGAGTCATCATGAACAATGGAAGGACTCATGTAAGAGCTTCTGGCAACTCTGATAAGGAAACGGTACTGCCCAGAGGTCACATCACTTCTCCTATTTTTTCCATCACCATAGTGGTAGTGCATTCTCTACCGAACAAGTCCTTGAAGTTTAGGAAATGAATGGTAAGGAATCTTTAAAATTATGTGGAAGACTGGTTCCTAAGTATATTGCATAGACAATGCAAATAATTGTTAAAAATACATTTCTAGTATGGAAATAATAATCATAAGAACAGTTAATTCTCGTATCAACCCTGTGTTTGTTACTATTGTTAGCCCCATTTTACTAATGTAGAAACTGAGGCACTGTGAGTTTGGATGACATATTCAGAATCATACAGGTAGAAAATAATAGAGAGAAAACTCAACTCTGGCCCCAGAGCCCAAGCGTTTAACCACTGTGTGATGAAATTTCTGAGACTGAAGGTAAGCAATAATGACTCACCCCTGACATGGAATTTGGTGTGCTTTCCTAACTGTCTTCTCCTGTGACCCTCACAATGGTTTTCCCTTGGGATAAACCATAATGGAGAAGAGAATAAAAAAGAATGTATATCCATGTATATATCCATGTCACTTCATTGTACAGTAGAAATTAACACAACACTGTAAATCAACAATACTTCAATTTTAAAAAATAATGGTTTGCCAGAGATGGACTGAGGATGGTGCATGGTGATCCATGCTCTGGAGGATCAGGTGGCTAGGTGGCTAGATGGCTGTTCCTGGGGAGTACATGGTGGTAGGTGGCTGTTCCTCGGGAGTAGATGTCAGGATCCAGGTTTCTTAATTTCCCCAGGTAGAGGCAGAGTGACTGGGAAGCACAGGTAATTTTTGAGGGGACAATAGATTTTGGAAAGCTTGTCAAAAAAGCATTAGAACTAGTTAGGAAAATTCTGGAGGAAAAAAGACGGTTGTGGTAAAGTGAATAAATTTATTTAAAAAATCAAGTCAGCTGGAATTATTTAATATATAAAGACAGATATAAGAGATCTGGAACAAAGAATTTACCCTTTAATTGCGAATGGTGAAAATTTAAGTACTTTAAAGTCCTTGAGCTTCCATTTTTATAAGAATATCCAAGAAAACCATTTCTGTGGACAAGCAACTTCTTTATAGTTCTCTAATATCCAGAAACATATTTGACAATGGAGACATTTTATATGCTAAGGGATGTGGTCACTATTTCCTTTTTTGTGTGTAATTTAATAGAGTTGGTGAAAGCTTGACAGGATGGTCAAATTTTTTGCTGTAGCAGGAAAGAGTTTCACATGCTGGGAAATAGTTTTTCCAAAGGTAGATAAGAGGGAGAATAAAAGAGTAGTTACTAATTAGCTTCAGCATCCAAAATGCTTATGTGCTCATAACCTTTATTTATCTTGGTGTCACATCACAGAAGTTCCTTTCTGTCTACTTCATGTTTGGTTTGCCCAGCCCTTCCAAAGAGCAGGCTTATTTGCCAAGGAGAAAAGCTCTATACTTTGGGATATTTTCAACTGAATTCATGCTTTATATGAAATATAGAAACTCAAATACTTACTTTTGGTCTTTTAAATTGTTCGCATGAATTTTAAGCAACTCTATCATGAACATTAAAATACCCATGCTTTAAACTGTTCTTCAAAAGGCCCGAATAAGTTCACAGATTAAACCAGTAATATTTACTAAAATATTTATAAAGATTATATAAACTCACTTGAGCAAAAAAGTTGGTCCCAAAATATTCTTTTCTAATATACTCAGATGAAAAAAATGTATAAAATGATCAAAACTAACTTATATACATGTGTGCATGCATGCTCAGTCATGTCTGACTCTTTGCAACCCCATGGAGTGCAGCCCACCAGGCTCCACTGTCCATGGAATTTTCCCAGCATCTACATGCAATTATTTGCCTTATGTCTCTTTATTTGAATTCCAAGGAAGGAACTCCCATCAGTCTAATTTCATTTCTAGATGTTCTACAATTCTTCCCTGTTGGTTTTTTAAAAGACACTCTGAGAAAGCGAATGGATTCAACAGTGTGGACTGTCATTCTACCTATGTATCAGTAACTTATTAATGTATTAAGCATGCAGCAGAGTACCTGGCTTAGAGCAAATGCAGCACTCAACATTCATTTCTCTTTTACTTCAGTTTGCTGAGGGCATGATAAGTCACAGAAAGGGAGAATTTAAATTGGAAGAATTTAAGGTCTTATAGCTTTGAGGTCTTATAGTTTAACATTTCTTTCATGATAGAAAATCTTGTAACCCTTCAGATGACAGTTAAAAAGTCCATTCTACTTTTAGAAGGTCCTAATTATTAGAAAGTACTTTGTAATACTTAGTCCATTTCTTTAACATGCTCTAATATCTTTTTGAAATGATACAAAAAGTTACATGTTAATACAATGCTCTTCAAAATTTATGAACACCCAGAAGAATTACTTGGTGGAAAATCTTAAAATCCTGTCACCCAAGAAATGTTAGCAAAAAACAAGACTACTTAGCCTGGAAAATAGAAGACTTTGGGGAAAGAAGGGGGTGGGAATAGAAAAAACATGATGATGATCCCGATGCAACAGTAGTACCTTTTAACAAGTTATATTATCCAGAAGTGAAATAGGCCACTTAGTAAGACAGGGATTACCCAACACTGAATGTTCAAACACAGGATAAGTATTACCTGCCAGAAGCTATACTTGATGGTCCGGAGAAGGCAATGGTACCCCACTCCAGTACTCTTGCCTGGAAAATCCCATGGATGGAGAAGCCTGGTAGGCTGCAGTCCGTGGGGTCGCTAAGAGTCGGACACGACTGATCGACTTCACTTTCACTTTTCACTTTCATGCATTGGAGAAGGAAATGGCAACCCACTCCAGTGTTCTTGCCTGGAGAATCCCAGGGACAGGGGAGCCTGGTGGGCTGCTGTCTATGGGGTTGCACAGAGTCGGACATGACTGAAGCGACTTAGCAGCAGCAGCAGCATACTTGATGGTCTCTAGGATTCCTTCCATCTCTAGATGGTATGTATCACAGCCATTCAGCCAAAAAGGTGATGACAGACCTTTTTTTTTCCTAACTCATATTTGTATTGGCTTTAAAAACAATTGAGATGGAAGGATACTGGGAGTTATTAAAAACTTTAGTAAATGATAACTCTAATTACACCAGGGGCAACAGTTATCTTCATGGCACTTTATTATTTAACTTTCCTTTAAAAAATACCACCTAATTACTCTAGACCTCTCAACACTCAAAAATATGTTAATATGGTACCTAGAGAATCTTTTCCAGGAAAAGGGTCTTCAATTAAGCATTATTTCCAAATGGCCAGAGAGGTGACTTTACAATGCTGTCACTGGGTAAAGAAATAAAGGCTCTCACAGCTTAAATAATTTGCTCAGTATCACACAACTGGAGAAGGCTGGAACCAGCACTCTGGCAACTTTTCAGCTCTCCACCCATGTGAAAACTCTGCAAAATTTATTTGAATTCCCTGATAATCCTGGTGATAGAAACAACTGAATCTATTTTACATGTAGAGAAGCAAAATAATGTAAGAAATCTGTGCTGTGTTATCATACAGTTGCCCTCTGTGTATATCTGTTGTAAGAACTGCTTAATTATTAAATGGAGATGAGTTTGTGACTTTCTGAAAAAATGTTTAATTTTTTTTGACTTAAGAGAATAAGTAAAAGGGGGAACCTTTATGTATGACTCACAGACAGAGATTTCAACTATGCAGGGAGGCTCAGTCTTGGTTTGGCTTTTAGGCAGTAGCTGAGAAGGGGCACAGAACAGAACTACAAGATAATCAGAGGAGTCAGGAGAAGAACGGAAGTAGACCTACACTCCACTGCATAAACCTCATAGGTGCTGAGGCTGAACAAATGCCCTGGCTGGACTAGAAACAGGTGAGGGGAAACTGACATTCCTGGAAGCAATGAAGAAAGACTAGGAATAGGCTGGTGATGGGCAGTTCCTCAGGCGTATTTAGACTGCAGAACATCAGTCCTTGTCTTCTAAGGCAGATAAATCGACTAAATGTTCATGAATTAGAAATGACAGACAACTGTAGATTCCAATTCCAATTACAGATGGTAAATGTTAGAAAGAAAAGAAAGGCTTTACTATAGAAACAGCATGTGTTTTATAAACAAGCACTTACTCTTACCAGCAAGAATTTCCAGAGAGTTGTATCCTAGGATTCTGTCCCACAAAAGCAAGAGTTGATCTGTAGCTAAGTATCCAGAGAAAGCTCGAACCATCCATTTAAATGATATGCGAAGTCTATAAACAAAGAAAAACAAGATATTTTACCAGTGGTATTTTTTCTCATCAGAAAGCAATTATCAGAAGATCTCAGCGAGTTACAATGACAGTAACTCCTTTGTGGGTTTTAAAAATCACAGTCATTTAAAACTCAAGTACTCTACACATGTACAATGGAATACTACTCAGCCTTAAAAAAGAAATAAAACAATGGCATTTGCAGCAACATTATTAGAGATTACTATACTAAGTGAATTAAGTCAGAAAGAGAAAGACAAATACCATATGATATCACTTATATGTGGAATCTAAAATGTGAATCTTAAATGAACTTATATACGAAAAAGAAACAGTCTCATAGATACAGAGAATAGGCTTGTGGTTGCCAAGGCCAACAGGAGAAGGATGGATTGGAGCTCAGGATTAGCAGATGCAAACTGTTATACACTGAATGCATAAACAACGAGGTCTTGCTGTATAGCAAAGGGAACTGTATTCAATATCCTGTGATAGACCATAATGGGAGAGAATATGAAAAAGAATATATATATGTATAACTCAATCACTTTGCCATACAGTAGAAATTACCACAACATTGTAAATTAACTATACTTCAATAAAATAAATTTCAAAAAACTCAAGTACTCTATTAAATACAGCTGTAAAAATTCAGCTGAGAAACCCTGAGTTCCCAAATTAGTGGTCTCAAAAGTATTAAGAGAAAGAATTATATTTCAGAGCCCTACTTTATGTTGTAGTTCATTCTTTAGAAAACTCACTTCTACATTTTGTTTTTCAGGGTATGTACTAATTAGCTATCAATGAGGTGATCTTATAGTTTCAACAGTTCCAGGCAAGCCAAGATTATTTGAATTTTTATTCAAGACACTTAAATAAATACTTATAGCTGCATATTTTTCCAATTCAATAAATTATATTCCTAGATTTCACTCAAATGGCTACTAAGGATACAAAAAAGACAAGGAAAAATAGTTTTAAAGCTATAAGGGGTTTCCCAGGTGCTAGTGGTAAAGAACCCACTTGCCAATGCAGGAGACATAAGAGATATGGGTTTGATCCCTGGGTTGGGAAGATCCCCTGGAGAAGGAAATGGCAACCCACTGCAGTATTCTTGCCTGGAGAATCCCATGGACAGAGAAGCCTGGTAGGCTACAGTCCATGGGGTTGCAAAGAGTCAGACATGACTGAAGCAACTTAGCAAAATAAAAATAAAATAGAAAAGCTATAAGGGAACTTAGAAATAGATTTCTGATTTCAACCCTTTAGTTTTAAAAAGGAGGTCATCAGAACTCTGAAAGATCAGCAAGAAAATTCAATTAAATTCTATTTTGTGAAAAAAAAAAAAAACCCAAAATCCTAAGAAGTATGAGATCCTACTGTTTCATAACAAGGTTATGTTACAATAATATTTTATCTCTAGGATCAGGAAACAAACCCAGCTTTGGTGCCTGAAGAGATAAAATACTCTCTCACATTTCTCTACTATCTATTAGCAATTAAATACCAGTTGACTGCCCCTGAGAGGTTTTAGCCAAATTCTTTGTTAAAACTGTCATAATATTATATAAATACCAGTACTTTTTCTTAAAAGAGAAACTGGGATCCAGAGATTGCCTTTGTTGATGTCATATTAATTTTCCTAAGATTGAAAAAGGACCCCCAAGTTTCAGAAATTCCTCAATATTATATAACTATTGCTCTAATATAACAAAGCACATGTAGGCAGTAGTATTATAAGTCAAGTTTCTTGGTTGGTTTTAGAATATTAGTTTATAGATGCCAAAAAAACTTTTGGCCAGTGAATGTTTTAAATTTTAAAAGTTCACTAATTCCCTGGCATGCCAGTAGGACTCCATGCTTCCACTAAAGGGGACCTAGGTTCCATCCCTGGTCTGAGAACTAAGATCCCACAGGCATGCAGCGTGCCCCAAACAAAACAATTTCACTTTTAAGTCTAAATTATTAACTTCAACTAGTTTCATTTTATGGATCTCTCATAGTGTCTTATTAGACCAACAGTACCACATACCACGCCTCCCCGCTCCCACTAGATATATGTGCTAGTGTATCTAGCACAGAATCAGTTTCTTAGAAATAAAGCTTATTGATGCAGAATTTATATACAGTGGAATTTGCTTTTATTAATGTACAATTCTGAGTTTTGTTAAAACCAAATAGAAATTTGAGAACTAAAAAATACAAAAACGATAACAACAACAAAGCAACCCTCACTGGATGAATCCAACAGCAAAATGGAAATAAACAATGAGAGAGCCAGTGAATTTAAGTATAAGTCAATAGGAAGTGTCCAATCTGAACTACAGAATTTAAAAAATTGAAAATAAAATGAAAAGAGCTTTAGAAACCTGTGGGATAAGACCAAAAGTTTTAATATTTGTGTTCCAGAAGAAAAGATGAATGTGAGTGGTACAGGAAAAAAAAACTGAAGAAATAATGGTTGAGGGAGAATGGACACATGTATATGTATGGCTGAGTCCCTTCACTGTTCACCGGAAACTAGCACAACATTGTTAACTGGATATACCCTAATACGAAATAAAAAGTTTAAAGTTTGGGGGAAAAAAAGATGAAACCTAAAAAAAGAAATAATGGTTGAAAACTTCCTAAATTTGACAAAAGAAATAACCCTCAAATTCAAGATGTTCAACAAACCCTGAACAGGATAAACCCAAGAAATCCATGTCCAGATATATCATAAACTGTTGAGAAACAAAGACAAAGACCTTGATAGCAGTCAGAGAAAAAAAATAACTGGTATTATTTCTCCCTGAAATGTTTGGTTGAATTTGTCTGTGAAGCCCTCCAGGCCTGGAGTTTATTTGAAAATAGAATGTGATAGATTAAAGATGTATATTGTAAATCCTGCATAAAGTATTTTTTAATTAAGGCATGTACATTTTTTTAGTGATAATGCTATTGGATTTCCCAGGCAAGAATACTGGAGTGTGTTGCCATTTCCTTCTCCAGGGGATATTCCTGACCCAGGGGTCAAACCCATGTCTCCTGCACTGCAGGCGAATTCTTTACCTGCTGAGCCATCACGGAAGCCCAAGGCACTGTCATAGCCTGAATGCTTGTGTCCCCACCCCTACCTCAAATTCACTGAAACTACCTGCAATGTGATAGTATTAGCAAAGAGATGTGGCCCTTGGAAGCTAATTAGGATTAGATGGCAGAAAGTGAAGAGGAACTAAACAACTTCTTGACGAAAGTGAAAGAGGAGAGTGAAAAAGTTGGCTTAAAGCTCAACATTCAGAAAACGAAGATCATGGCATCTGGTCCCATCACTTCATGGCAAATAGATGGGGAAACGGTGGAAACAGTGACTGACTTTATTTTTGGGGGCTCCAAAATCACTGCAGATGGTGATTGCAGCCATGAAATTAAAAGACACTCCTTGGAAGGAAAGTTAGACCAACCTAGATAGCATATTCAAAAGCAGAGACACTACTTTGCCAGCAAAGGTCCGTCTAGTCTAGGCTATGGTTTTTCCAGTAGTCATGTATGGATGTGAGGGTTGGACTGTGAAGAAAGCTGAGAGACGAAGAATTGATGCTTTTAAACTGTGGTGTTGGGGAAGACTCTTGAGAGTCCCTTGGACTGCAAGGAGATCCAGCCAGTCCATCCTAAAGGAGATCAGTCCTGGGTGTTCATTGGAAGGAATGATGCTGAAGCTGAAACTCCAATACTTTGGCCACCTCATGTGAAGAGTTGACTCACTGGAAAAGACTCTGATGTTGGGAGGGATTGGGGGCAGGAGGAGAAGGGGACAACTGAGGATGAGATGGCTGGATGGCATCACTGACTCTATGGACATGAGTTTGGGTGAACTCCAGGAGTTGGTGATGGACAGGGAGGCCTGGCGTGCTGTGATTCATGGGGTTGCAGAGTTGGACACGACTGAGCAACTGAACTGAACTGAACTGAAGACGAAGTGGGTTCTCATGATTGGGATTAGTGATTTCATAAAGTCATGTGACAGCTTGTTTTCCCTCTTTGCTCTCCATCACATGAGGATACAATGAGAAGTCAGCAGTCTGCAACCTATAAGAAGGTCCTCTCTAGAACTCGACCATACTATCAACTTGATCTTACACGTCCAGTCTCCAGAAGTGTGAGAAATAAATTTCTGTTGTTTACAAGCCATACAGTTTATAGTAATACGTTGTACCAGACTGAACTAAGACAGACATTATCAACAAATATTTTTTAAAAGGTATAAATAATAACTCAATACTGGAGATAAAAATGGAATAAAAAATATTCAAAAGTAGGCAGGAAAAGAGGAAAAAAAAGAATAAAGAGCACATGGAACAAACAAAAAAGTCTATCAAAATAGTAAATGGTATCAACTGTTATTATTTTATCCCAATATCAATTACATTAAATATAAATGGAATAAACACACCAATTAAAGATAAACTGCCACAATGAAAGACCTGAATATACTTTTGATAAGAAAGCCACCTGAAAAGTAGAGACACTGATAATCAATATACTAAAAGTAGGACAGAAAAGAATACACGATACAAATTCTAATAAAAAGAAAGCTGGAATGGCTATATCAGACATAGTTCAGTTGTGTCCAACTCTTTGCTACCCCATGGACTGTAGTCCATGGAATTCTCCAGGCCATAGTACTGGAGTGGGTAGCCTTTCCCTTCTCCAGGGGATCTTCCCAAATCAGACATCAAACCCAGGTCTCCCACATTGCAGGCAGATTCTTTACCAGGTGAGCCACAAGGGAAGCCCAAGAAGTAAAGACATCAGTACACTAAAGATAATACAATAAAGATAATCAATACACTAAAAGTAGAAGGACAGAAAAGAATACACTATATGAATTTTAATAAAAAGAAAGCTGGAATGGCTGTATCAGACATAGATTTATTACTAGGAAAAGACATTACATAATGATAAACAGATCAATTCTCCTAAAAACAGTGTCAAATACATGAAATAAATATATATATAGCAACGTAGAAACAAAAAGACAAATTCCCAGTTATAATTGGAGACTCTAACACTTCTTTCTCAATAATCAATAGAAATAGTAGACAGAAAATTAACAGTGAGACGTCTTGAACATTATAAAAAAAACTTGACTTTATTAACACATAGACATTCTGCTCAATGCTAGTGGGAAATGAATTCTTTTCAAGTATACATGAAAGATTCATCAAGGTAGCTCATATTCTGGGTCATAAAACAAACTACAACATTTAAAAGAACTAAAATCTTAAGAAGCACATTGTCTAATTGTAATAGAATTAACATAGAAATCAATAACAGAAAGATATCACATTTTTTTCAAATATTTGGAAATTAAACAATGTACTTTTATATAAACTATGGTCAAACAGGAAGTCACAAGAGAAATTAAGAAACATTTTGATTGAATGAAAGTAGAAACATAAAATGTCAAAATTTGTTGAGTGGAGGTAAAGCAGGGCTTTGAGGGAAATTTATAACATTACTATTGCTTATGTTAGGAAAGAAATATCTGAAATCAATTCTCTAAATTTCACCTTAAGCAAGCAGAAAGATGAGCAAAACAAAGCAAAAACAAGCACCCAGAAGGAAAAAACAAATTAAAGAGGATAGATCAATGAAACTGAAAATAGAAAAACAGAAAATCAATGAAACCAAAACTGATTTTCTCAAAGAATAAAATAAATAAGCCTCTGACCAGAATAATCAAGAAACACAAGATACAAACATCAATCTCAGGAATGAGACAGGCAGTGGCACTCTGATTTTAAAGATAGTAAAAGGCTAATTAAGAATAATTATGGAATATTATGAATAGTTTATGTCCATACATATAACTTAGATAAAATGCACAAAGTACTCAAGTAGAAGGAGATATCCTGAAACGTCCTATATCTAGTAAAAAAAATTAAATTCTAATTAAAACTTTCCAATAGCATTAGTTTTAATTCATGAAAGTCTTTTTTTTTTTTTTTTAATTCATGAAAGTCTTTTAATAATTGATTTCTAGCCTGACAACTGAATTTTTACACTTTCCTTTCATTAGAATTTTGATGTTTACCATAGTTTATTGAAATAAATTTGTTCCTTTTAATGATTAAAGTATATGAATAGACTAGGAAAATATCAGGATTTTAGTTATAACAATTAACTAAATGTCTACAGAAAAGCATAGATATATACAAATATTCATTTCACAATAATAAAAAATGAAGTCAGTTTACCACAAGAAAAAAATACATGTGTAATATATTTCTGCCACAATTTTGTTTTATAATAATAATTATTAACAGAATTCTATTTTTTATTGGCTATAAAAGAAAGATTGTCAGGTATTATCAATAAATGATATGAGGTACACAAAGAGGAAGACAATAACAAAACACTGGTAAATCATTTGGAAATTTCTGTTGCCATGGACATTGTTAATTGAAAAAGAGAAAAGAGAACCAATAATAATGAGGTCCACAGGTACCCGACCTATTCACTGGTAACTCGTACCGGGATATTTACTGATAACTCATACTGAGATAAATAAACAAAAATTCAAGCTTTTGCAAGGAAAAATCACAGTGTACAACCATTAGTAGATAACTGATTTAGTTTTCACTTAGTGAAAGATGGCAAACTTTAACTGATCTGGCTTTCAAAGTTGTCTTCTGATAAATCTGGCCTAAATTGACAATTTTAGTATCATCATATTTCTCAGGTAGTATTTGTTTCCACAGATTTTTACCTCAGTTTGGTCACCATCTTTCACTATGAACTGGAATTAGTTGTCTGGTGATTCTTGTACCAAGCACAAAAATCCAAGCAAATAAGAATTTATCAGGATTTTGGTAAGTCTTCCAAGAATTTTTGGCACAATGCTGAGTTATAATTTACTACTTGATAATTATTGTTTTGGAGAAGGAAATGGCAACCCACTCCAGTATTCTTGCCTGGAGAATCCCAGGGACAGAAAGGCCTGCACATACAGGCTGCTTCTGTCAATTTCTCAGACTTTAAGACTGAACTTTTTAACTTGCATATCATTAGGTCACTCCTTTACCCTATGTATTAGATTCTAAAAGTTTGCCAGCACCTCATTGTGTTAAACCAACTACTCTGCACCTCTTTCTCGGAGAAGGCAATGGCAACCCACTCCAGTACTCTTGCCTAGAAAATCCCATGGACAGAGGAGCCTGGTAGGCTGCAGTCCATGGGGTCGCACAGAGTCGGACATGACTGAAGCGACTTAGCAGCAGCAGCAATTATGTTTTATTGGGGAAAATGTTAATTTCTCTTAAAAAAATCACTGCATCTTTGATGATTAAAAAGAGCCTTCTGATATCAATCTATTCTTCAATTAGGAGAGAAAAATACTCACGGTTGAGCCCCAATTTCTCGCAGATGATAAAAGAGTTGGGGGAGATAAGTTTGCAGAAGAGTTTCAAACAGCAGACAGAGTGACACAATACCCTGGATACAATAAGTCACAAGAGAAATGCATAGCTTAGTATTTAAAAATGAACTCTGCCATCAAATTACTCAAACAGAAATGAGAAAAAGATGATCAGTATCAGTATTGTTTAAGAGCCAAAGACAGGAAATGCACCAATGAGCTCTAAAACATTAAAAATAAGTTTATCCCTCTTTATGGATATTCACTCTTATAAATATGCCAAGGAGCCTACTTTTTAACAATGAGGCTCCCTGCATAAGCTGGCATATAGTAATGTTCAGAATTCAAGAAAAACAGCATTTTCTAGAAAGCCTGCTACTCTGTAAGTCATACATTATCACTTAGGCTCAGCAAAATTAGTTTTTTCTGGATGCAGTCCAATTTCCAGGTATTTCTCTAGTGCTGTAGCCACACCCGTACTTTCTTCCTCCATACGCTCCTTTCTTTCAGCTGCCTCACCCACCAGGGAAAATATTTCCTGCTTTTTTTATTCTTTCATCGAAAACTATCCCCAGGGAAAGATTGACTGCTTGAAATTTCTGTCAGGAAGTCATCAAACAAGAATGTTTGATTACTGAGTATAAGGATGGTTTTTAAAAAACTGAAATCTACTTTTTTTAAAAGGGCATTGTAGAGTACAAAGCAGATGGGTTTTCAAGTGCATTAATTACTTGACAACTCTGAATAAAGTCTTTCTTGCAGTTTAGCATTCCTCAGGGTTGTTCTTTGTAAGAAAGTTCTAATCCTCTTTTTGAGTTTCTAAAGAAGTAAGGCTGTCGTGGTTCTAAACAGTTCAGTCTGGCTGCAAGCCAGAAAAGGAGATGACTGCCTGTAAGTCTTTATTTCACTGAATAAAGAAAGGGCAGAGGCAGGGCTGTCCCAATCAGTCAGCTGGAAGAGGACAGTTTAGGGTCAGCATGGAGGCACAGAAGGAATAGCCAGAGTTTTAAAAATTAAAAAAAAAATTTTTTTTTTAAGTCTAAAGTGTGAAAATAAAACATGAGAGTAAGAAATCTGATGCTAAGTATGACTGATTAGAAAAGAGAATTATTAATATATTTTTGGTTATCCTAGATTAAACATTATTGCAATATAGACACTAAATCGTTATCTCAGAGAGAAGAGACCCATGATAATTTGGTAGCACTTCATTTGCTCATCTGTGACATCCTGGATTTCCGTTACTTGCCAGCTGTCATCAGCAATGTTTGAGAGCAACACTAGAGACAGAGGAAGGTGGACTAGGAATACACAGGATTAAAATGGGGAGGAAGTATGATGAACTGCTATTTAGTTGAGTAGCAGTGTGACAATCTTCTCTTTCAGGAAACTTGGTAGCCCTGACACATTCCAATTTTAATGTTTCTTTGGGAGTGTCAATCAAGTTACTGACAAGCAGACCAAAGCAGGCCCCAAAACAGAAAAAGTATAACTGAAATAAATACTTGTTTTTACTCAGGTTAAGGGGGGTAGGAGTGGGGGGGGAAGATACGATAAAGGATGGGCCAAAATAAAACAGATACGAATATTCAACTCCCAATATGCTTCTCCTTGAATTTCTTGTTAAGGCCAAGGAGCCATCTATTGAATAAACACAAAGAAAATATCTAGTTTGATAAAGGATAATTAGTCAAACATGATATTGAAAAATAAGGGACAAATAAATGTTTAATTTTCATTAACAAAGATGATGATGATGATCATAATGACAATAAAAACAACAGCCACCTATTTACTGAACACCTGCCACGAGCCAAGTACTACCCAAGTGCTTCATACTCTTCTTTACAGCACCACAGAAACTCAGCATTAACCTCATTTCAGAGATGAGGAAACCAATGTTCAAAAACGTAGCCATCTTTGTCAAAGAAAACAATACAGACATTGCTATGCTTATTCTTTCAACATATAAAAGATAATTTAAATGCAAGTGATAAAGGACTTTTTCTTGTCATTATTACTAAAACTATTTAAGTATCAATTTATTCTTTCATTTTTTCCATAGGAAAGCGATGCTTGACAATTTGTTTTTCTTAAGGTAAAAAAGTACAAATCAGAGTCTGGTTTGATCCAATTTTTTATGAACTTACAGAAGGATGAGAAGAGATGGAATGAAGCCTGAAGAAAAAACGCACATACATCTCACGGAATATCTGATACAGTTTGGAAGGTTCATGGTATAGAAAACAAAGTGGTGCAACTGAAAGAACAAGAAAAATTGATTGATAACATTGCAGAACTACTATAATTGAAAAGTAAGTTCACAAACACAAAGGATAAATATTTTATAGTAATAATATTCATTCAAGTTTAAAATCATATATATTCTTTTTTCATGTTGGAAAGGGAATATATGCACATGTAAAAACTGTCATTAAAAAATTTTTTTAATGGGAGTAAATTATAAAATGTTTTATAATCCCAACAGTAGAATAACACAATGGAACCATATAAGGGTATTAAAAATTCAAAGTAACTTTTTAAAATTACATAAAATCTCTCTCTTTTTAAATTGAAATAATAACAAAGTGACATCCAGGCAATTCATTTTTACTTTGTCCCACAAAGGATCTTTCAAAATTTTTAATTTTTGACATCAGGTGAGTAAAATATAAGATGATTTATGGCTAGCTTTTAGAACTGATGTAATTTGAAAATTAAAATTCTGATTAACAGGCTATTGGTCAACATTGGCATATCCCAATATGTTTCTAGATAGTTTTCATAGGCTTTAAGTAAAACAATTCTAAGAATTTATTTCTCTAATGAATTTTTTGTGTGTGTGATAACAATCTCTAATTAATTTGAATTAAATTATCTTTTGCACTGTTTGTGGCAATTAAGCACAGGTGGGTCAGCTCAACCAGATAGCCCACAGGTGAATGTCAGAAAGTCAGATTTTAAAATCAGATGCCAACCTGACAATATGATTCTTTCATCTGTGAACAGGCAGGAGCCAATGATGTATTTTGTACTCTGAGAACTGTTAGAAAATTTCAACTTCCTGACATCATTAACTGTTCTCTAAATTGCTCAAGTACACCTTTTAAAAACTATTTACTTGAAAAATGCTTGCAGTTGGATTATTAAAATAAAAGGATTAAAGGGCTTACATTTTATTATTAAAGGTAAAAATTTATATTCTTAACCTTGCTACGTTTTCTATTTTAAATTCCTCACATATTTATAAAAGAGAAATATGCTGGAACGTCACTATAACAACATGTATTATGTTATGAAATTTTGATGGCTCAAGAGAATAAAGCCAAGCGAAGCATAGTGCAAAATTCCCAGACACTCTGAATCCTCTTCGTTGTATGCTGGTTTTAAAACTTTTATATTATGTCATTCACCATGATGGTATGATGCTGAACACCCGAGGATTTGTTTTTTTTTTTTTTTTTTTACAAAGAAAAGTGTTAATTTACTGCTGATTCTTTTTACAAAGGTAAACTTTATATTTCTGTTTAGTCTAAAGGTTGGGGAGGAGGAATAGTTGGGACAAGAATCTTCAACAAGTTCATATGTAAAACAGATAAATGAAAAATTAAATGGCATTAAGGGATAGAGCATTCTCCTTCTTGCTTATCTTTGTGACGCTTCCTGCATTCCTCATTCAAAGACCTGTGAGGCAGAAAGGTGCTGGGGCACTCAGACCTGCACACGTGTGTGTCACGTGTGCTTCAGGACGCCCGCACACTTCAGTGTGACTGCTGCTCCGCACACCAGCCAGTCTGAAGAAATCAGGAGCTCACTCGGTGTTGTCCTTCCCTTTGCATGTTTTCTGATCTAGTATTTTTCAAAAAGACTTACGGGAATTAGTTTAGGAATTTCTACAGCTATTAAAACTAAATATCAGTGTGTATTTCTAATTTCTAGTGAATTAGAATATGGTAAACCACAGAACCATTTTCATGGTATGTTTAACTTCACAAGCAATCATCATCTCAGCAAAATTTTACTTGGACATATAAACAAATACCAAACCCAGTGTTTAACAGTTCACAGTAACATTGTTGAATGTGTGGGTGATGCAATATAAAGTGTGAGGTTCATGTTTAAATTTTCTAAAGTGTAATAAAACAGTGAGTATTTTAAAGCCTAACTTACCATACATTGAAAATCCATGAAAAGGGATTACGCCTAAAAAAAAAAAAAAGTATTTCATTTCTATTAGTATACCCACTGAATTATTTTTTAGGTAAACTTTAGGGGATTAAAACCAAAAATAGAGAGCTTTGCTATTTTTGCTTCAACTTTGTTCATGAATGTCAGAAAGACTTAGTGATGGTAACCAACGAAATGATGTGCTTTTTAATAGCTTTAGAGAAGCAATCAAGAGGTTTTCAATACATATCCGGTTAACTTTCTACTGATAAAGCTGAAAATTAAGACTATGAATATATGTGTTACAAAAACAGAACAAGGCAGATCACAGAACCAAGTTTAAGAACTAATGGTCTCAGAAAGTCAATAGATTAAGTCCTTCTTAAAACAACTTCAACCTATATATTAAATTTGTTAAAAGATAAGTGAGCATTTCAAGGTGCCTCTTGTATAGATATATTCCCTTTAAACTTAACAAAAGTTACATCATAGGATGTGATTTGGAAAAAACATTGGTAGGAATATGGTATAAATTCAGTGTAATCTTTGGCAAGAATTATACAAAAGAACACATCCATTTAAAAGAAATACTTGAAGCCTGACTTGGTGTGCTAAACATCTTGTCACATTCTAAGTGAAAAATTAGAACTTGGACAGCTTAAGTTCAAAACAGAAGTTCTGTAATATATACACCATATCTCTAACACAGTACTAGATCAGGCTGCAAACACAGAAGAAAAATGAGTTTAAAATTTTGAAAAATAGTACAGGAATGCTTTATTCATCTGACATTTTCAGAGGCAAAACCATGGTGTCGGCAGAGACTTTAGAGGTCATCTAGAGTAAGTCCTAACAAATGATTGTTCAGTCTCAGTCTAAAACACATTCAGCAATAGGGGACACATTAATTCCCATTGAAACCAGTTAAAATTTTGAACAGGTTTAATTTAGGGGGAGTTATTTCTCATACAGAGTCAAACTCTGGCTCCTAGTAATCCCCACTTACTACTCCTAGTTCTGACCACAAAGGTCAGAATTAGCCTAACTTATCTTCTATGGAAACTTTCAGAAACATTGGAGGACACGGACTGGTCTTTCCCCCACTCCCAACAGCATCACCACCAAGCTGGGTTTTCTGTGTGTGTGTGTGTGTGTGTGTTTTCTCGTTGTTGTTCTGAAACTTAATGAGTTCCTTTAACAGTTCGCCAGGTGAAGTGGTCCTGAATAGTTTCTCTATTCTATTCTCCTCTGGACAAATTATAGTTCACCACAGTCAAAGTGATGTGACGGAAGCCTTCAAGCATTTTTCTTCCCTACACAGCCTAGAGCTAAAGCAGAGCATACTTGTGCAGTTGTTTCTGACCTAAGTAAAGGGCTATATTCTTATATCTATTACATTTCCTCTTTGGTGAACCATTCCAGTTTGAGACAATCCCAGATCCTCGTCCTGTTATCTAATGTATTCCCTCTTCTTCCTGGGTGTGCATTGCTGGAGAGTTTGATAAATGCACTATCTATGTCCTAATCTAGAGCATCAACAAATGCTGAACGAGATAGAGGACAGGACTTGTCACTAGAGACCTCCTTCCACACTGACAGTAATCCATTGATCAACACCCTACTGAGGTGCACTAAGGGCACAGACCAGGTGTCAAGACAGACTTGGTTGGGTTTATATAGCTCTGTCATTTAAGAACATTGCGTGCCTTGTTTCTTAACTCCCCTAATTCTCCATTTCCTCATCTTGTATATCAGAGATAATACTAGAACTATATAAATGACTAAATGAGAGATAATGACTACAGTTTGGGCTGCCCAGGTGGCTCAGTGGGTAAAGAATCCACCTGCAATGCAGGAGATACAGGAGATGAGGTTTCGATTCCCAGGTCGGAAAGATCCCCTGGCGAAGCGCATGGCAACCCACTCCAGTATTTTTGTCTGGAGAATTCCCATGGACAGAGGAGCCTGGTGGGCTACAGTCCATGGGGTCGCAAAGTGTTGGACATGACTGAAGCGATTGACTACATGTGCATATACAACTATAGATTAGCCATTCATAAATAAAGGCAATTATTGATATTATTATTCACAAATTAACTCATATTTCTATGATGATTCTAGAAGTAATTTTATCAAAAGAGAGTATGAGGAAGACAAAATATTATTCTGAACTAGTATGCCAGGCCAACCACCTTTAAAATTTTGTGCAGCATCACTCAAACTTCATAAGATATAATTATCAGGATCTACCTTTTCCCATTTTCCCCTTGTCTTCCAGAACACAACACAGATTCATGTTGTTCAACTCTGTCTGAATCCCACCATGTTTATCATTTTCCTTATTGATCTCGATGTAATTAGCTTCCCTGTTCTCTCAGAACTGTCCTACTCTTCAAGCGCTTCACACCCAACTGCAGAATTCATTCCCCCCCACGCTGAGACTGATGCCACTGAAATAAATTATCTTGCTTGTCTGTTCTTTACTTCAAAGGTTTTGCACACCTTTCATCTTTTTTCTCATTTCCCTTTAGGGAGGTCTTTAGAGGGAGACATCTCCTTTCCCTTTTTCAGAGCTACCATCTTCACCTTTGTTCTTAATCCTGTTTCCTTCACTTTTTCTCACAGAAGTTAAGGTCAGATCTGTGGCTTGTCTATGTGTGGTCTCTGGGCTAAGAATGGATTTTACATTTTTGAAAGATTATTTTAGAAAACAATAAAGAGTATTAAGAAGTAGAGACTGTTTGTGGCCAACAAAATTTTAAATATTTACTAATTGGCCTTTTACAGGAAAAGTTTGCCAACCTCTGCTTTGGAATCCTGTCCCACCGATTTTCCTCCCCCCTCTTTTATGTTCATCATTTAATAAACACGTACTGAGTTTCTACTATGTGCCTGACACTGCTCTGAGATCTGGGGCTTACTTTTTATCAAGGACAGGGAAGTCATGATGAAATAAGAGCACGTATGTCAGACAGTGACAAAGCCGTGAAGAGGAATAATGGAGGCAAGGGCAGGGGGTGGAGAAGACAAGGCCGGGGGCGGGAGGCGGTCTTGAGAGGTACTGAAGCTCTGGAGGTGAGAGTCACCTGGGAAGGGGTGACCTGGAGGCCCTGGGCTTCACGTGGTAACTGCCATGAACCGGGATGTTTCCTGAGATGGACGGCCCAAAGGCAGAGAGTGGTGGCATCGGCTCTCACTCCTACTAGTGGGAGAGCAGAGGAAAGGGGCGGCTAGGTCTTATGGAAGTACTCCTCTCTCCAGTCTCTATTTTCACTGCAACCTTTCAGCCAAAGACATTATAAATACCTTCACTAATAACAAGAGGAGGAGAAAGAGGACTTGTCCATTTTTTTCCTGGACCTTACATTCCTGTCAAACAAATGTTTAATCTCTCTCCTCTTGAAGTCAAGCTTAATTCTAAAAACATGATCTGAATTAACTTCACTTCCTCATTATGTATCCCCAATTCCTTATAATCTGGTTTCCACTCTTCTCACCCCAACTCCTGATTGCTAACGTCTCCTCTGTTTGTGTGTCCTGCCCCGCAGCAATTCAAAGTCCCTTCTCTAGATTGAGCCCACCAGACCCCGTGCAGATCAGGCTCCTTGTCTCAGAAGCTTCTGCTGCTCAGTTTTTGGTTTTGTTTTGTTGTCTTTTGGGCTAGCTCTCCCTTCTACGCACTTCTTAAATATGGCTACTTTAAGACTCTCTCATACTTGTTTTCTCTTTCCTTCCACTAGCATTCTCCTTATTAACCCATAATTCAACAGTAAAAGCCCAGTTTCCTGCGCCTCCTTCTGGCCTGTCTAGTTCTGTAAACAACTCCTTGTCTCCCTAGGCTTTAAGGAAGAAAGCTTTGCTTTCTAGTCCTCCCTCAGCCCTTATACCTAAATGTGACTGTGTTCCTTTCTTGTCCCTTTACGATAAAGAAGGCTTAACTCTTCAGGATTCGGCCACTGTCTAACATAGCTTCATTTTTCTTCCCTACGAGCACAATTCTAATCCTGCCAAACTGACTACCACCCTTTCAGCTTCTGGACCTTAGGAAAAGGGCTGTAAATACTCCTCTACACTTGCAGCCACGTCCCAGCCCAACACCTTAGAGATTTTAAACAATACTCCTTCTAGAAAGATCCCCCTGACAGACTCCTACTTTCCATCCCCTATCACTCATTAGTCAGAACTCTTGTGTCAGCTGATTTCCCTGACTGATTGAGGTGCCCCTTCTCCTCTGTGCGCCTAGATAACCCTGCACAATTCTGGCTTCACTTCCTACCTGTGTATACTTAGGTTGCTTATTTCTCCTTTTTCCTTATCCAGTACTGTTCTTAGACCAAGGCAGGGGGACTTGGGAATAAGAGGCCTGTTATAGCCCTTCTCTGACTATACCCCTCACCCAGAATCCATGTCCCTCCTTTAGGACCACAACTCCAAGACTGATATCCCTAACCCAAAGGCCCTTAGCCAGAGTCCAGGGTCTGCACAGCCTCTTCAGTGGAGCCACTCTTCCAATGGATGCTGTCCTCAGGATGGAGAGGTGGTCATTTGTGGAGTATGTGAACAGAGCTTGGACCTGTCTGTCCAGGTACGGGGTAGAGCCATGGTAAGAAGTGGGTGAGAGATACCACAAGTTAGGAACTTCTGAGGAGTCTTAAGCATTCTGAATTTGAAACTCGCCTCCCAAATTGTTATAAAGGTATATTTTTCAAGACAAGAAAACCAAGTAGAATTTACTTAGCAGTTTATTAGCTTGACTTATATAGACTTAGAGTAGGTTGGCTTCCAATTGTACTGGGCTTCCCTGTTAGCTCAGTTGGTAAAGAATCCACCTGCAATGCAGGAGACCCTGGTTCAGTTCTTGGGTTGGGAAGATCTGCTGGAGAAGGGATAGGCTACCCACTCCAGTATTCTTGGGCTTCCCTGTGGCTCAGCTGGTAAAGAATCTGCCTGCAATGCAGGAGACCTGGGTTCCATCCCTGGGTTGGGAAGATCCCCTGGAGAAGGGAAAGGCTACCCATTCCACTATTCTTGCCTGCAGAACTCCATGGACTGTACAGCCCATGGGTCGCAGAGTCAGACACAACTGAGTGACTTTCACTTTCACTTTTCAATTGTACACATGGCCTGAACCCTCCAAGTTAGGAACAGACTTTCCTTTATCTGCAAAATGAGGACAATACCAGTGAAGCTGTAAAGATTAAATAAGAGGATGTATGTTACATGCCTAGCACAACACTTGATGCAAAGTCAGAACTTAACGAATGATGTTTTTGTTCTCTTATACTATATTATAATTACTTCTGTTTTTCTCTTCCAATGTAATAAATCACTTGAGTACAAAAACTATTCCTTATTTATCTCTATCCCCAGAGGCAAGCTTAATGCCCAAAATATAAAAGGTATTCATTCAGTGTTTGTGGAATGAATATATGAAGTCCTAGAGAATCTACCTCTACCGTTTTTCAACTGTTCACTTCCTTCCGACTGCCAGGACTGAGTTCAGGCTCTGATGAACTCTTACCTATAGTCTGTAAGAGCCTCCAAAGTGGTAACCCTTCCCCAAAACTCTCTGCCTTCCAACGAACTATTGTAATGGTTCAGGTTATCTTCTAAAATGTTGATGAGACCATGAAAAAGACCTCTATATCCATCGAGGATTTTCCCCTGACCATTCATCCACACACCAACTATTTGCTGAGTTTCTACTTACCCAATTAACCAATGTTTAAAAACCTACTCTGTAGCCTCTGGAGAAATTAAATTGAATATAACATTTTTTCTATTTATGGAATTCACATTCTAGCTTTATAATATAGGCTAAGTGTCTACAGAGTGAAATTCAAAAACTTTGATCTGGTCTTAACCATTCATGATGGCAATCTGAGATATATCTGCCTCTCCTTTGTCATCTTGATTCTGTACGTGCTGTGGTACAGCCATGCTAGATTACTCATCATCAGAACACATCATGCATTTTCATACTTTGATAGCTTTGAACTTTGTAATTCTGTACAATGAATTGCTTTAATGTCTATCAAAACCTTGCTAAGGATAAGTATAATCTCAGAAAAACATACCACAATCTCTTAATCCTAATTAAATGCTGATTCTTCTGCAAAAATTCTTATGGCACTTTGTTCATATTTCCATCACTATAATTTCACTGTATTTTGTATTATAATTAACTGTTAATAGATTGTTGCAGAGGGCAGTAAATATGTTTTATTCACCTTTTATGCATTTTATGGTGCCACAAACATGGTTAATAATGAATATACTTTTGCTGAATGTTGCTGTTGCTGCTAAGTCACTCAGTCGTGTCCGACTCTGTGCGACCCCATAGATGGCAGCCCACCAGGCTCCTCTGTCCGTGGGATTCTCCAGGCAAGAACACTGGAGTGGGCTGCCATTTCCTTCTCCAATGCATGCCTGCATGCTAAGTTGCTTCAGTCGTGTCTGACTATGCAACCCCATGGACAGCAGCCCACCAGGCTCCTCTGTGCATGGGATTCTCCAGGCAAGAATACTGGAGTGGGTTGCCTTTTCCTTCTCTCTTGCTGAATGAGTGAAGGGTAGATGAATAAGTAAATGATGAATAGAGAAGGGGCAGGAAATTTATTGGTCTCTAGTTGGGAGGTGAGGATTTTATTGTGGGCTTATCAAACTAGCTGGATAACTTTAGGAAAGTCATCAAATCTCATGAGCTTCACTAATTGGTTGTCATTAAAAGGGACTAATTGGAAGGCCTGATGTCATTGAAAGGACTGATGCTGAAGCTGAAGCTCCAATACTTAGGCCACCTGATGCAAAGAGCCACCTCATTGGAAAAGACCCTGATGCTGGGAAAGACTGAGGGCAGGAGGAGAAGGGACGACAGAAGATGAGATGGTTGGATGGCATCACCAACTCCATGGACATGAGTTTGAGCAAGTTTTGGGAGATAGTAGAAGGACAGGGAAGCCTGCTGTGCTGCAGTCCACAGAGTCACAAAGAGTCAAACCAGACTTAGTGACTGAACAACAAAAAAAGGGACTAAGACGGTCTCCAAAATATCATCAAACTCTAGAATTAACAATTATGTCTAGGGCAAATATAGAAAAATTTGTGAGATCTAAGGAAAACTGAATATATGAGGATTGTATTATGAGAATGGTAACATTCTTTACCAACTTAAAGGTCTTTTAAGGACTTCCCTATAGCTCAGATGGTAAAAAAATCTGCCTGCAATACAGAAGACCCAGATTCAATCCCTGGGTCAGGAAGATCCTCTGGAGAAGGGAATGGCAATCCATTCCAGTATTCCTGCCTGGAGAATCCCACGGACAGAGGAGACTGGTGGGCTATAATCTGTGGGGTCGAAAAGAGTCGGACACAACTAAGCAAGTAACACTACTACTATTACTACTACTAGTCTTTTGCTTTCTAAAAACAAAAAATTGAAAACCAGATTAGATACACGCTGAAGGTCAATATTCTTAATGACACTATAGCCACCAGCTTTAGTTCAAGGGAACACTTGCTGCTGCTGCTGCTGCTAAGTCTCTTCAGTCGTGTCCGACTCTGTGCGACCCCATAGACCGCAGCCCACCAGGCTCCCCCGTCCCTGGGATTCTCCAGGCAAGAACACTGGAGTGGGTTGCCATTTACTTCTCCAATTCATGAAAGTGAAAAGTGAACGTGAAGTTGCTCAGTCGTGTCCAACTCTTAGCGATCCCATGGACTGCAGCCTACCAGGCTCCTCCATCCATGGGAACACTGAGGAGGGCCCAAAGATGAGTTTTCTTCTTTAATCTCTCCCTCTGTTTATATCTTTGGTTAAGTCTCTTTTTTCTCTTGTGAATACCCATCTTTTTCTATCTTGCCTAAATACAGCTTTGTTTTCTTTTCTTTTCTTTTTTTTTTTTCATATTGACACACTACTTTTATTGTCTCTAAATATAATTATGAGGGTGATTTCCAAGCATTTGGTATCAGTCTCAGCTCTGCAATTCCCATTTTCTTTTCTTTTTTTTTTAGATTTTTTTAAACTTTACAATATTGTATTAGTTTTGCCAAATATCGAAATGAATCCGCCACAGGTATACCTGTGTTCCCCATCCTGAACCCTCCTCCCTCCTCCCTCTCCATACCATCCCTCTGGGTCATCCCAGTGCACCAGCCCCAAGCATCCAGTATTGTGCATCGAACCTGGACTGGCGACTCGTTTCATACATATTATACATGTTTCAATGCCATTCTCCCAAATCTCCCCACCCTCTCCCTCTCCCACAGAGTCCATAAGACTGATCTATACATCAGTGTCTCTTTTGCTGTCTCGTACACAGGGTTATTGTTACCATCTTTCTAAATTCCATATATATGCGTTAGTATACTGTATTAGTGTTTTTCTTTCTGGCTTACTTCACTCTGTATAATAGGTTCCAGTTTCATCCATCTCATTAGAACTGATTCAAATGTATTCTTTTTAATGGCTGAGTAATACTCCATTGTGTATATGTACCACAGCTTTCTTATCCATTCATCTGCTGATGGGCATCTAGGTTGCTTCCATGTCCTGGCTATTATAAACAGTGCTGCGATGAACATTGGGGTACACGGAAATAATTTTAAAAGTTCATCTGCGTCTAATCATGTTAACATGTGAAAGAAAAACTAAGCAAGAAAAATAAGTTCATCAATAGAGCCATATCTTGATACCTTACAGAAATAGAAATATGTATTATATCCTTCTAAAAACTAAATATCATACAGTATATTATAGCATATATGTGGAATTTAGAAAGATGGTAACGATAACCCTGTATGCAAGACAGCAAAAGAGACACAGATGTATAGAACAGTCTTTTGGACTCTGTGGGAGAAGACAAGGGTGGGATGATTTGAGAGAATAGCATTGAAACAGGTATATTATCATATGTGAAACAGATCGCCAGTCCAGGTTCGATGCATGAGACAGGTGCTCACTGGTGGGGAGCACCAGGTTGGTGCACTGGGATAACCCAGAG
Source organism: Bos taurus (assembly GCF_002263795.3). Lineage (NCBI taxonomy): Eukaryota > Metazoa > Chordata > Mammalia > Artiodactyla > Bovidae > Bos > Bos taurus. The sequence continues at coordinate 46,145,759 of NC_037333.1, read as the reverse complement.
GGATTGGATAGGGAGGGAGGTGGGAGGGGGGCTAAGGATGGGGACCACATGTATACCCATGGCTGATTCATGTCAATGTATGGCAAAAACCACCACAATATTGTAAAGTAATTAGCCTCCAATTAAAATAAATATAAAAAAATAAAAACAAAAACTAAATATCAAAGCCAGGTGCTATTATACAAAACCCCTATATTCTCATTAAAAAACACTTTTTACTTTCTTTGTTCAGTACTGCAGAAACATTTGAGCAGGCAAATTAAGGTAGAAAACAATGAAGATGTTACTATCATTATCTTTGTCTGCTACAGATAATAATTACAGATGTCCTAAGTGTAGGAACACCTTAATCAAGACAGAGCACTTTTCATTATGAAGCATAGAGTGAATAAATTAGTCAACTGCCAAACAGCAAAAAGGAATGCTGTTTAAGATGACTCATGATTAATCACACTTTTACCACATTTCCCCCAAGTTCTGAAATCTATAGTTGGTGTATAAACAGCTAGGTTATAAGATATTTGAGGCAAGGGCCACAATTCATACTCAGTATTATCTTCAGCATCCAGCATACAGTGTTCTACAAGTGAGATGCTCAATATATGCTGTTAATGATGGGAATTTAAGCAATTATAATCATATACTTATATATGATATAAGATATATATATTATATATGATATTAAATATATATCACATACATATGAATACATATGTATACATATATACATATCATACATGTGTACATATAAATATATATCATATACATATATTAAATTATATCATATGATATATTATATATGATATAGCTTATATATGATATTAACGTATAAGATTCATTTATCAGATCAGATCAGTCCCTCAGTTGTGTCCGACTCTTTGCGACCCCATGAATCGTAGCATGCCAGGCCTCCCTGTCCATCACCAACTCCCGGAGTTCACTGAGACTCATGTCCATCGAGTCAGTGATGCCATCCAGCCATCTCATCTTCTGTCGTCCCCTTCTCCTCTTGCCCCCAATCCCTCCCAGCATCAGAGTCTTTTCCACTGAGTCAACTCTTCGCATGAGGTAGCCAAAGTACTGGAGTTTCAGCTTTAGCATCATTCCTTCCAAAGAAATCCCAGGGCTGATCTCCTTCAGAATGGACTGGTTGGATCTCCTTGCAGTCCAAGGGACTCTCAAGAGTCTCCTCCAACACCACAGTTCAAAAGCATCAATTCTTCGTCTCTCAGCTTTCTTCACAGTCCAACTCTCACATCCATACATGACCACAGGAAAAACCATAGCCTTGACTAGACGAACCCTTGTTGGCAAAGTAATGTCTCTGCTTTTGAATATGCTATCTAGGTTGGTCATAACTTTCCTTCCAAGGAGTAAGCGTCTTTTAATTTCATGGCTGCAGTCACCATCTGTAGTGATTTTGGAGCCCAGAAAAATAAAGTCAGCCACTGTTTCCACTGTTTCCCCATCTATTTCCCATGAAGTGATGGGACCAGATGCCATGATCTTCGTTTTCTGAATGTTGAGCTTTAAGCCAACTTTTTCACTCTCCACTTTCACTTTCATCAAGAGGCTTTTTAGTTCCTCTTCACTTTCTGCCATAAGGGACATGGACATCACCAGATGGTCAACACCGAAATCAGATTGATTATATTCTTTGCAGCCAAAGATGGAGAAGCTCCATACAGTCAGCAAAAACAAGACCAGGAGCTGACTGTGGTTCAGACCATGAACTCCTTATTGCCAAATTCAGACTTAAATTGAAGAAAGTAGGGAAAACCACTAGACCATTCAGGTATGACCTAAATCAAATCCCTTGTGATTATACAGTGGAAGTGAGAAATAGATTTAAGGGCCTAGATCTGATAGATAGAGTGCCTGATGAGCTATGGAATGTGGTTCGTGACATTGTACAGGAGACAGGGATCAAGACCATCCCCATGGAAAAGAAATGCAAAAAAGCAAAATGGCTGTCTGGGGAGGCCTTACAAATAGCTGTGAAAAGAAGAGAAGTGAAAAGCAAAGGAGAAAAGGAAAGATACAAACATCTGAATGCAGAGTTCCAAAGAATAGCAAGAAGAGATAAGAAAGCCTTCTTCAGCGATCAATGAAAAGAAATAGAGGAAAACAACAGAATGGGAAAGACTAGGGATCTCTTCAAGAAAATCAGAGATACCAAAGGAACATTTCATGCAAAGATGGGCTCGATAAAGGACAGAAATGGTATGGACCTAACAGAAGCAGAAGATATTAAGAAGAGATGGCAAGAATACACAGAAGAACTGTACAAAAAAGAGCTTTACGACCCAGATAATCACCACGGTGTGATCACTGACCTAGAGCCAGACATCCTGGCATGTGAAGTCAAGTGGGCCTTAGAAAGCATCACTACAAACAAAGCTAATGGAGGTGATGGAATTCCAGTTGAGCTATTCCAAATCCTGAAAGATGATGCTGTGAAAGTGCTGCACTCAATATGCCAGCAAATTTGGAAAACTCAGCAGTGGCCACAGGACTGGAAAAGGTCAGTTTTCATTCCAATCCCAAAGAAAGGCAATACAAAGAATGCTCAAACTACTGCACCATTGCACTCATCTCACATGCTGTAAAGTAATACTCAAAATTCTCCAAGCCAGGCTTCAGCAATATGTGAACCGTGAACTTCCTGATGTTCAAGCTGGTTTTAAAAAAGGCAGAGGAACCAGAGATCAAATTGCCAACATCTGCTGGATCATGGAAAAAGCAATAGAGTTCCAGAAAAACATCTATTTCTGCTTTATTGACTATGCCAAAGCCTTTGACTGTGTGGATGACAATAAACTGTGGAAAATTCTGAAAGAGATGGGAATACCAGACCATCTGATCTGCCTCTTGAGAAATCTGTATGCAGGTCAGGAAGCAACAGTTAGAACTGGACATAGAACAACAGACTGGTTCCAAATAGGAAAAGGAGTTCGTCAAGGCTGTATATTGTCACCCTGTTTATTTAACTTATATGCAGAGTACATCATGAGAAACGCTGGACTAGAAGAAACACAAGCTGGAATCAAGATTGCCGGGAGAAATAATAACAACCTCAGATTCATTTATGAATAAGCAATTAATATATAATTATAAGAGGCTCTCAATAACTCCATGTTGAAATTACAAATGGCCCACAAAGTCATACAGACATGAATTTGGGTCTTGTGTATCTCCAGGAAAGTTACTAACACTCTGAGTCTCTATTTTCATTTTTAGAAGTGAGGTTAAATAATACTACCTTCACTGGGCTGTATAGTACTAAAGCACCAGTGAGTTAATGTATTCAAAGCGCATCACAGTATAGTATATAGTACACAGCCAGTGCTCACTAATTATAGTATATTTTGTACTATAAAGGGAGAGTACCACACTTGCGCATCAGCTTAAACCTAAGAAAATCTTTCTTTCATCAGTATTAAATAGAGGTTCACTTCTGCTTAATCAAGATTAACCTGGGCTTAAGATTCCAGAAAAGTGTACATAGACTGCTCTGTTGACAAAGGATAAAGTCAGATTCTGACACACAAAAGTAGGAGGCCTAAGAAGCAATGAATTCATTAACACTCTAGGGCACATACCACCTAAAACATTTCTTTGATCTCAAAGCCTGTCATGTTCTTGGCCAGTTTTTCAAAATCCTTTCCTTTGCCTCTCACGACTTCAGTGTTTCAACGGTCAAGTTTCATCCACCTGGCCTTCATCCAAGAGTGTACTTCAAACGGGCATCGGGATGCTTGGGACACCATCTCTAATCTGGCCTCAGAGTTCTGCGAGTCTGCTATGAATGGTTATTTTAAGATCCTAGCCTACCTTTGGAGAAGGCAATGGCACCCCACTCCAGTACTCTTGCCTGGAAAATCCCATGGACGGAGGAGCCTGGTAGGCTGCAGTCCATGGGGTCGCTAAGAGTCAGACATAACTGAGCGACTTCACTTTCACTTTTCACTTTCACGCACTGGAGAAGGAAATGGCAACCCACTCCAGTGTTCTTGCCTGGAGAATCCCAGGGACGGGGGAGCCTGGTGGGCTGCCGTCTATGGGGTCGCACAGAGTCGGACACGACTGAAGCGACTTAGCAGCAGCAGCAGCCTACCTTTATCTAACTGAAGAAAGCCTAAATTATTAACTGCCTACTCCATTCAACAGAATTGGCAAAACTAATACAATTTGTAAAGTTTAAAAATAAAATTAAAAAAAAAAAAGAAAAAAAAGGTTTGATAGAATTCTCCTGTGGGGAAAAAAAAAAAGAAATAACTTTATAAAGTAATGATTCAATGGGCCTTTGACATAGCCCAGAGTGGTAAACATCATCAACAAAAATAAATCTTAAACTGGATGAGATATAAATAGTAAATATGACTCAGAAAATACCCCAAATTATTAACATGCTTTGCACTTACTAAGTATTTTCCCTTAATTTTCTCATTGTCTCTATTAATATTTAGCATTTATAGTTGTACCATAATACTAACATCCGATTCACTTTAACACCACTTCAGTTGAAAGCAAATTTTTACTCTCTTTCACTTGGGATTACTCAGTACAGCTTATTTAATTCATTTGCTGAAATAATCATTTCCTTTGTTTATTCTCATCCCACATGTAGCCTACAGGTCAGTAAGTGTAAGCACTAGACAGTGCTCAAATCGTTTTCTACTATTTCTGCTATCTTTCTGAATTGGAATTTCAGAATATGATTTTGTTACTTTATTTTGGTAGTTAAAAGTTCCCCAAACATCACAGCATAATCATATTTAAATATACCTCTAGAAATCATATTTTAAACAATCAGTTTTTCAGATAATGTCCAAAGTTACACATGAAATTAGATTAAGATGTTTTTAATTTAGATAACAAAGTATATTGTTATTTATCAACCTGACAAGATTTAAACTGATATATTTTTGTTATTTCTTCCAAGAATCTTTCCTGAGAAGGCTCTGAATTTTTGTTTCTGCCTGACTTCTGGGCTCTATGCAAGCAGGAAGTGAAAGCTAAGGAAGAGCTGTAAATGGCCTAAGCCTTGGCAGACTCTCTCCATGGTTTAATCAGCAAAGACTGGGAAATTTTTTTTTGGTTTGAGAAGGAAATCTCTGTCAAATTTCTAACTGGTCACTAAGCTAACAGAACAGAGACTTCACAGGGCACTCAATACAAAAAAAGATAACCTTTACAAAAGCAGTTCAGAAAAGGCATAAACAACAACAGCCCACAACAGCAGCAAGTTCTGGGAAGGGAGAAAATCTGATTTTCAGAGTTAGCACATTGAGAGTCCCTTGGACTGCAAGGAGATCCAACCAGTCCATTCTGAAGGAGATCAGCCCTGGGATTTCTTTGCAAGGAATGATGCTAAAGCTGAAACTCCAGTACTTTGGCCACCTCATGGGAAGAGTTGACTCATTGGAAAAGACTCTGATGCTGGGAGGGATTGGGGGTGGGAGGAGAAGGGGACGACAGAGGATGAGATGGCTGGATGGCATCACTGACTCGATGGACGTGAGTCTGAGTGAACTCTGGGAGTTGGTGGGGGACAGGGAGGCCTGGCGTGCTGCGATTCATGGGGTCGCAAAGAGTCGGGCATGACTGACTGAACTGAACTGAATAGTCAAGATATCCGGTTACCAACAACAAAAAAATTATTATGCATGCAAATAAATAAGGAAATATAATCCATTCACAGGAAAACAATAAATTAATAGAAACTGCCCCTAAGGAAGCCCAGACATTGGACTTACTAGATAAAACTTTAGAGTGACTGTCTCCCTATCTGACCTGGCCCCTGGCCCCTGGCCCGTTTACCTCTCCTGCCTCATCTTGTGCCAACTTCTGTTTTGCTCACTGTCATCAGTCACAGTGACCATCTATTATTCTTTAGATCATCGAGTATGCTCCTCTCAGGCCTTTAAAAATGCTGTGCGTTCCCCATGGGGTGTGCTCTCCTTCTTTGCGTGGCTCCTCTGCATATTCTGGGCTCTGTTCACATTCTACCTCCCTAGAGGCATTTCTCCTGACGCCCTTCTCTATAACAGCTGTGCCCTCCCCACCTCCCTACCTCCTATCAATTTCTGTTCCCTTTAATTGTTCACGTCATCACTCTCTGAAATTATTTTCAGTTATTTACGTTAGCTACTTGTTCCCTTATGGCAGAAGGTGAAGAGGAACTAAAGAGCCTCTTGATGAAGGTTAAAGAGGAGAGTGAAAAACCTGGCTTTAAACTCAACATTCAAAAAACTAAGATCACGGCATCTGGTCCCTCACTTCATGGCAAATAGATGGGGTAACAGTGGAAACAGTGACAGACTTTATTTTCTTAGGCCCCAAAATCACTGCAGATGGTGACTGTAGCCATGAAATTAAAAAACACTTACTCCTTGGAAGAAAAGCTATGACCAACCTAGACAGCGTATTAAAAAGCAGAGACATTACTTTGCCAACAAAGGTCCATCTAGTCAAGGCTATGGTTTTTCCAATAGTGATGTATGGATGTGAGAGTTGGACCATAAAAAGAAGGCTGAACACTGAAGAATTGATGCTTTTGAACTGTGGTGTTGGAGAAGACTCTTGAGAGTCCCTTGGACAGCAAAAAGACCAAACCAGTTAATCCTAAAGGAAATCAACCCTGAGTATTCTTTGGAGGGACTGATACTAAAGCTGAAGCTCCAATACTTTGTCCACCTGATGCAAAGAGCTGACTCACTGGAAAAGATAGAAGACAGGAGGAGAAGGAGATGACAAAGGACAAGATGGTTGGATGGCATCACCAATTCAATGGACATGAGTTTGAGCAAGCTCTGAGAGATGGTGAAGGACAGGGATGCCTGGCGTGCTGCAGTCCATGGGGTCACAAAGAGTCGGACACAACTGAGCGACCACACAGCAGCAGCAGCAACACTTGTGTACTTGTTTATAGGATGTTTATAGGATGTCTCCCTCCCAACGTCAAGGTCCTTGGCAGCAGGTACTTTATCTTTGCCCTTTACTGTGGTTCACCCACCTAGGAGAGGGAGCCAGAACAGGGCCAAATAAGTATTCATTAAATGAATAGGGACAAGTTACACATGTTGAAATAAAAATAAAAACAAGAAAAGCTTAAAAATTTCCCATGATGAGTCTCCTCCAGCTCAGAAATTTTTGCTCACTGGTGGTCTAATGAACCTACTAGAGAAAGTCTTTCCACTGTAATGTCCAGTGCCACAGGGGCCTGTTATTTATTTCCATCCTAGGAAAGGAGACCACAGGAGGGGAAGCAAGTGAGCAAACCTCTGCCCCCTTTTAAGCACCTGCCAGGTCAGGGATGGAGGGTGTGTCTGTGAGCTGCAGGCAAAGCTCTCTGGGTGAGGCCCTGTGACCATGAAGGCCAGGCCACTTTTGATGGTGGTGGTGGCAGAGGTATCCTTGAGAGTTCAAAGTAATCCTGTCTTTGGCAGAGGTTGAAAATAGGGCAGGTAATATAAAAATGTTGCTTAGTATTGCCTTAAGAGTAAACGCACAGAGACTGACTGCTCCCTGTCTCTTTTTATCTGAAATTTCAGACTCAATCCTCAGAGAAGAGTCCTCTCTGATTCTGGTAAGGTTCTAAAACAACCTGAGAAAAGAAGTGATCCTTAAGTATTAAGTTTATCAACAGCTGTGGGTTTACTTCATTAAGCATTAAGCTATTTTTTTTCCTGGATGAGACTGTTTCTAGGACCTATTACATACACTTACCTTTTCAATCTCAGTTCCCTGGTGGCTCAGACGGTAAAAGAGTCGGCCTGCAATGCAGGAGAGCAGGTTCAATCCCTGATGCTGACCCTGACGCTGGGAAAGAACCTGATCCTGGGAAAGATTGAAGGCAGGAGGAGATGGGGATGACAGAGGATGAGATGGTCAGATGGCATCACTGACTCAATGGGCATAAGTTTGAGCAAGCTCTGGGGGATGGTGAAGGACAGGGAAGCCTGGTGTGCTGCAGGCCATGGGGTCGCAAAGACTCAGACACGACTGAGAGACTGAACAACAACAACCTTTTCAATGGGGCTTCCCTGGTGGCTCAGATGGTGAAGGTAAAGAATCTGCCTACATGCAGAGTCCTGGGTTTGATCTCTGGGTCTCAAAGATCCTCTGGAGAAGGGAATGGCAATCCACTTCAGTATTCTTGCCTAGAGAATTCCATGGACAGAGGAGCCTGACTGGCTACAGACAGTCCTTGGGGTCGCAAAGAGTAGGACACAACTGAGTGACTAATACACACACCTTTTCAATATATAAACTCCTTAATTTTCTAAAAGATAATCAATGAATTCAGTAATGTTTTTCTGAGGTAGTGGGACATGGTGATTAAGAATATTGCTTCTGGCACTTCCCTGGTGGCTCAGTGGAAAAGAATCTGCCTGCCAATGCAGGAGAACAGGGTTCAGTCCCTGGGCTGGGAAGATCCCACATGCTGCAGAGCAACTAAGCCCGTGCGCCAGTTACTGAGCCCAAGTGCTCTAACTGCTGAAGCACCTAGAGTCTGTGCTCTGCAACAAGAGAAGCCACTGCAATGAGAAGCCTACACCCTGCAACTTGAGAGTAGCCCCCACTTGCAGCAACTAGAAAAAAAAAGCCCACACAGCCATGAAGACCCAGCACAGCCAAAAATAAATAAATAAAATTAAAAAAAAGAATATTGCTTATGGACTCTGTGGGAGAGGGAGAGGGTGGGAAGATTTGGGAGAGTGGCATTGAAACATGTAAAATATCATGTAGGAAACGAGTTGCCAGTCCAGGTTCGATGCACGATGCTGGATGCTTGGGGCTGGTGCACTGGGACGGCCCAGAGGGAAGGTATGGGGAGGGAGGAGGGAGGAGGGTTCGGGATGAGGAACACGTGTATACCTGTGGCGGATTCATTTTGATATTTGGCAAAACTAATACAATTATGTAAAGTTTAAAAATAAAATAAAATTAGAAAAAAAAAAAAAAAAGAATATTGCTTCTGAAGTCAAACAGCTTGTATTCAAAGCCGGGCTTTGCCACTGGGCAAGTTAACACTGTGCCTCAGCTCCTCTATCTGTAAGTAGGGATAATACTAGTAGTAAGTTGGCTGAGAAGGTTCTTGTACGGATTAAATGAATTAAAACATATAATGTATGTAGTGCACTCCCTACTACATAGTTCTGCATGGAAAATGTTAGCTGATACTGATGACTACTATTACTATTGTTGCTATAACAATATTTTTTTCTTGGTGCCTTAAGCTCATTATAAAAGTCTCAAATTAATATATGTGTTACAACCTAATGATACTTTTTTAAAAGGAAGAGGGCTATTGGCTTTTACATAAAATGGTCCCAGACTGATTTGCAGGTGTGCTTTTATATGCTGTTTTATAGCTTTTCTATTTTCCTTTGCGAGGTCTCTGATTTTCACTTCTACTGTTGTTAGTCATTCTCCAATCTATATCAGCTTCTTTTCATTCTTTTTTTTTACAGGGGTATGCTGCTGCTGCTGCCAAGTCGCTTCAGTCGTGTCCGACTCTTTGCGACCCACCAGACAGCAGCCCACCAGGCTTCCCTGTCCCTGGGAATCTCCAGGCAAGAACACTGGAGTGAGTTCAGTTCAGTTCAGTTCAGTCGCTCAGTCGTGCCCGACTCTTTGTGACCCCATGAATTGCAGCACGCCAGGCCTCCCTGTCCATCACCAACTCCCGGAGTTCACTCAGACTCATGTCCATCGAGTCAGTGATGATATCCAGCCATCTCATCCTCTGTTGTCCCCTTCTCTTCCTGCCCCCAATCCTTCCCAGCATCAGAGTCTTTTCCAATGAGTCAACTCTTCCCATGAGGTGGCCAAAGTACTGGAGTTTCAGCTTTAGCATCATTCCTTGCAAAGAAATCCCAGGGCTGATCTCCTTCAGAATGGACTGGTTGGATCTCCTTGCAGTAAGGGACTCTCAAGAGTCTTCTCCAACACCACAGTTCAGAAGCATCAATTCTTTGGTTCTCAGCCTTCTTCACAGTCCAACTCTCACATCCATACATGACCACAGGAAAAACCATAGCCTTGACTAGACAGACCTTTGTTGGCAAAGTAATGTCTCTGCTTTTGAATATGCTATCTAGGTTGGTCATAACTTTCCTTCCAAGGAGTAAGCGTCTTTTAATTTCATGGCTGCAGTCACCATCTCCAGTGATTTGGGAGCCCAAAAAATAAAGCCAGCCACTGTTTCCAATGTTTCCCCATCTATTTCCCATGAAGTGATGGGACTGGATGCCATGATCTTCGTTTTCTGAATGTTGAGCTTTAAGCCAACTTTTTCACTCTCCACTTTCACTTTCATCAAGAGGCTTTTGAGTTCCTCTTCACTTTCTGCCATAAGGGTGGTGTCATCTGCATATTTGAGGTTATTGATATTTTTTCTGGCAATCTTGATTCCAGCTTGTGTTTCTTCCAGTCCAGCGTTTCTCATGATGTACTCTGCATAGAAGTTAAATAAGCAGGGTGACAATATACAGCCTTGATGAACTCCTTTTCCTATTTGGAACCAGTCTGTTGTTCCATGTCCAGTTCTAACTGTTGCTTCCTGACTTGCATACAGATTTCTCAAGAGGCAGGTCAGGTGGTCTGGTATTCCCATCTCTTTCAGAATTTTCCACAGTTTATTGTCATCCACACAGTCAAAGGCTTTGGCATAGTCAATAAAGCAGAAATAGATGTTTTTCTGGAACTCTCTTGCTTTTTCCATGATCCAGCAGATGTTGGCAATTTGATCTCTGGTTCCTCTGCCTTTTCAAAAACCCATAAACCAAGTTTGTTAGGCATGTGTGTCAAATAAAAGCTAATATATGCTAAACTAAGTTGGAAAAGCTCTTCTATGAATAGAGGAAAGGAACTTGATTCCATGGACATCTCATCTGGCCCTTCAGAGATAATTATTTTTTATTTCTCAATCCTTATATAACTATAAAATTAAGTTTCTGGGGAGACAGATGTAACAAAGGTTATACATACATGTTAAAAGTAAAAAGCCTCTAAATTGGCTTTTTAAATACTCATTAAAGTCCCATCACTTCATGGCAAATAGATGGGGAAACAGTGGAAACAGTGTCAGACTTTATTTTTCTGGGCTGCAAAATCACTGCAGATGGTGATTGCAGCCATGAAATTAAAAGATGCTTACTCTTTGGAAGGAAAGTTATGACCAACCTAGATAGCATATTCAAAAGCAGAGACATTACTTTGCCAACAAAGGTCCGTCTAGTCAAGGCTATGGTTTTTCCAGTAGTCATTATGGATGTGAGAGTTGGACTGTGAAGAAGGCTGAGTGCTGAGGAATTGATGCTTTTGAACTGTGGTGTTGGAGAAGGCTCTTTAGAGTCCCTTGGACTGCAAGGAGATCCAACCAGTCCATTCTGAAGGAGATCAGCCCTGGGATTTCTTTGGAAGGAATGATGCTAAAGCTGAAACTCCAGTACTTTGGCCACTTCATGCGAAGAGTTGACTCATTGGAAAAGACTCTGCTGCTGGGAGGGATTGGGGGCAGGAGGAGAAGGCAATGACAGAGGATGAGATGGCTGGATGGCATCACCAACTTGGTGGACATGAGTTTGAGTGAACTCCGGGAGTTGGTGATGGACAGGGAGGCCTGGCGTGCTGCAATTCATGGGGTTGCAAAGAGTCGGACACAACTGAGTGACTGAACTGAACTGAAAGTCCTACTATAATGAGATCCTGGAGGAACAAAAATGAATGCTACAGTCCTGAACCTCACAAGGCCTGCAATGTAGAGGGGGTGATAAAGCATATACAATCAATGCCAAGAAAATATAATATGAGATAGCAAAGATTTTCACATTGGGTACTATAAGAGTCTAGAAGAATGGCCCTTAACCTCACCTGGGGATCCAGGGAAAGGTTCCTGAAGAGGATCATGCCTGAGCTGAACCTGGAGGGCAGCCAGGTGAAGAAGGGCTGAGTGGGCTATTGCAATCACAGGACCAGGCGAGGTAACGAGGCAGGAAGCAGCATACTGCTTCTGTGAGAGTATGCTTGTGCAAAGAGTTACTAATTTGATATTTTGTGATTTTTAAAAAAGTAAAATAGGAAATTGTGAGAAATGAAGCTAGGAGTTAGACTGAATAGGGGCCAGAGTCAAGAGGGACCTTCTTATGCTTCCTGAGAGGTTTGGGTATTGCTTATAAAGAAATGCAGAGCCATTAAGAAACTTTAGGGAGAAAAATGACAAATTTCAGATTTTCCTTTTAGATATACAACTCAGACAGCACTGTGAAAAACAGAACAAGGCTAGAAAAGCCTAGAGGAAGGGAAATCAGTTAGGTGTCTCAGTTCTGTTCAGTTCAGTCACTCAGTCGTGTCTGACTCTTTGCAACCCCATGAACCGCAGCACACTAGGCCTCCCTGTCCATCACCAATTCATGGAGTCCACCCAAACCCATGTCCATTGAGTCGGTGATGCCATCCAACCATCTCATCCTCTGTCATCCCCTTCTCCTCCTGCCCTCAATCTTTCCCAGCATCAGGGTCTTTTCCAATGACTCAGCTCTTCACATCAGGTGGCCAAAGGATTAGAGTTTCAGCTTCAACATCAGTCCTTCCAATGAATACCCAGGACTGATCTCCTTTAGGATGGACTGGTTGGATCTCCTTGCAGTCCAAGGGACTCTAAAGAGCCTTCTTCAACACCACAGTTCAAAAGCAGCAATTCTTCGGCGCTCAGCTTTCCTTTGTAGTCCAACTCTCAAATCCATACATGACCACTGGAAAAACCATAGCCTTGACTAGACAGACCTTTGTTGATAAAGTAATGTCTCTGCTTTTTAATATGCTGTCTAGGCAAAGAGTCGGACACGACTGAGCAACTGAACTGAACTGAACTTAACTGAGGTTGGTCAGTTACTTACTCCAAGCAGTAAGCGTCTTTTAATTTCATGGCTGCAGTCACCATCTGCAGTGATTTTGGAGCCCAAAAAAATGAAGTCTGACACTGTTTCCCCATCTATTTGCCATGAAGTGATGGGACCGGATGCCATGATTTTAGTTTTCTGAATGTTGAGCTTTAAGCCAACTTTTTCACTCTCCTCTTTTACTTTCATCAAGAGGCTCTTTAGTTCTTCTTCACTTTCTGCCATAAGGGTGGTGTCATCTGCATATCTGAGGTTATTGATATTTCTCCTGGCAATCTTGATTCCAGCTTGTGCTTCCTCTAGCCCAGCGTTTCTCACGATGTACTCTGCGTCTGCTGCTGCTAAGTCGCTTCAGTCATGTCCGACTCTGTGCGATCCCATAGACAGCAGCCCACCAGGCTCCCCCGTCCCTGGGATTCTCAAGGCAAGAACACTGGAGTGGGTTGCCATTTACTTCTCCAATGCATGAAAGTGAAAAGTGAAAGTGAAGTTGCTCAGCCGTGTCCAACTCTTAGCGACCCCATGGACTGTAGCCCACCAGGCTCCTCCATCTATGGGATTTTCCAGGGAAGAGTACTGGAGTGGGGTGCCATTGTCTTCTCTGAGTCTGTATCTACTGGTGTCTAAAGGCTGAATGAGGGCAAGGTAGTAGTTATGATGATGCCATGAGGGTCCCAGATGGGTTTTGAAGATAAAATTGGAATATCCTCATGATTTGTTGGAGGAAGAGGATCCAAGACTGAAAAGAATCATGATGACTACCAGATGTTAGGCCTTGAATGACTGGCAGGCACACTTAAGTGAGAGAGAAACAGTTCAGTATTTGGGTTTTTATTGTTATTGTTCTGTTTTTTTAAATTTAATTTTGCTTTTTTTTTTCTTTTATAAATATGAAAGTTAATTTACTTCAGCTTAAGACATGTTAAGTTTGAGTTAAATAATGTAGAAGTCAGAACTGAATTAACAGATAGAAGAGCAATTAACAAACAGAAGCAAGAGAGCAGATAAGAAGTCCTAGGAAAATGTTTGCAAAGAAGAGCTGCACGGGGAAAACCAAGAGGAGCAGCAGAAGTCGGGCGGGGTGGGCCGCTGGAACTGCAGCGCTCAAGGAGGGGCAGAGGAGGGGGCCCGGGACAGAAGTGGGAGGCACAAGGAGGCAGCCTGTGCTTTCTCGGCGCTGTCTGTGAGCTTCATGTGGGCTGGTCAGTAAGGAAGCTAAGCCCGGCGTGTAAGTTGCATCTGCTGAGCACTCACTACACATCCAACTGTGCTGTTTCATACAGTGTATCTCCTTTAATCTGTTACCCATGTGCTATAGATGACGAATCAAGTCTGGCGAAATGCATAACTTACCCAAGGTCATAGGGTGAGCTGCAAGAACTGGGATCTGAACCCAGGTCTACAGGATTACAAAGGCCACGGTCTTAACTCTGCTGGAGTGAAATAACTTCTTCAGGATGCCACTTTATATTATCATAATAAGGACTGCTATACAGTGCTTTTCCAAGGAGCATATCTTTAAAACTAAGAATTTCAAAAGGAGTCATTATACATTTGACCACTTTAATCAAAATACAAATTTTTGGAGTTACATTTCTTGAAATATTTTTTATTTCATAAATACTACACTTGTCAAGAGGCTTCCCTCCTAGTTCAGTCGATAAAGAATCTGCCTGCAATACAGGAGACCTGGGTTTGATTCCTGGGTAGAGAAGATCCTCTGGAGAAGGAAATGGCAACCCACTCCAGTATTCTTACCTGGAGAATCCCATAGACAGGAGACTGGCAGGCTACAGTCCATGGGGTCTCAAGAGTCACACAGGACCTAGCGACTAAACCACCACCCCCACCACCACACTTGTCAAACCATGAGAACAACAAAGTGCAATACATGGCAATCCACTCATTGGGGCACTGCTCCAGTAAAGCCACGGGAAGGTACTGGACAGACGAGTTAGTGTCCTTCAGAGCAAAGCTACATGCCCTGCACTTAACACCCGAGTCTTCTTAGCTTGCTCACAAATACTATTACTGGTCTCAAGGGAAATCAGAAAGGCCATGCACAGCTCAGCACAGACCTACCACAAATATGGAAAACTTCATTAGAATAGTTATTTTACAGAAGGTTTATTTTAGATGATAAATTATTGTTCATTTAAAGATAGAGAATAATAAAGTCACATTCCTATTATAAAAGTTGTAATTTTCCTATTTCCCACTAGAGGAAGCAATAACATTACTCTTACCATTTGGTGGATAAAAGACAGCATATTCTTCTAGTCCTAGTTTTCCTGTAAGAGAAAAAACACACAGAGTTCCAATATTGTTAAATAAAATAGAAAAAACTTTAAAAATTAACTAACTTTGTGAATATACTAATAATTAGTGGAATTTTAAAAACTACTATAGTACAATCTCCTTTCACTTCATAAGAAATTAATTTGAAAATATGCCAGCCAATCTTTTGGTATCAGCAAATCTTTTCATCAATGAAGGTTAACAATGAAAATTTAAGTACAAGGCAAGTGATGCAAATAATTTAAAAAACAAACGTTTTCAAGCTCCTTAAGCACTTAAGAGCAGCATCTATTTGTAAGCACAGAACTGTTGTATTAATTATAAGTAATTCTATTTTTGTCATTAAAGTAAGTCTAAGCTTTGTAATACCTCATTAGTTTATCATTTTTATGGAATGGGAGAAGAGTTTAAATTAAATATCTATCACTGGACAGTGGTCATATTTTCTGAGTCCTTAAACAATTAATATGACCTAAAGTGTGAAAGTTGCTTAGTCATATCCAACTCTTTGTGATTCTATGGACCATAGCCCACCAGGTTCCTCTGTCCATGGTATTCTCTAGGCAAGAATACTGGAGTGGGTTGCTATTCCCCTCTCTAGGGGATCTTCCCGACCCAGGGATCAAATCTGGGTCTCCTGTACTGCAGGCAGATTCTTTAGTCTGAGTCACAGAATAAATATTTGATATCAACATTGTCTCAGAAAATTAAAGTATATTTACCACAACTAAATATTTAAAGGAGTTTAAAAAATTTTCTCCTCAAAACATTTAAAGGTCTGAGGTTTTTCCCACTTTCCACTGAAGTGTGAAAAAGTAGGTAATGTTTATCTCGACGGTTTTTCTAACACTGTTGAGTCTACTGAAAAGACATATGCATTTTTGCATTTGACTTTAAGGCAAGATTTTAATTAAAACAATTTTTGTATTTCTTGTTGGGAATGGTGGCAAAGAAAAAAATGGAGAACTGGATGAGCAGTTTAGGTTAAAGTGGAGACAACAAGGATTGATCTTGTGAGTAAGAAGAAAATGAAATGATAGATAGATGGTAGGTTGACAGGTATCCAGAGGGATGGATGATAGAGAATACCTGCTGAGTACTCAATACTGGGCTAGGTGCCAAGAGGCAAACAGAACAGATGTAAAATATGGACCTTGAACCACAGGGCTTATAGTCCAGACTACAACAGGGAACATTAAGATATGTTTGCTGAATTTTCTGGCACAGGCTTTACGTGTTTTAGAGGTTTAGAGGAGAGGGAACTTGATGAGAGATTAGTGGACTTGGTGAGTAAGAGATAATAGAGAATGTATAATTGGTCTCTGCCCCTGGTTGCTGGCACGGAGCTCCTGAAATCCTTGATATTTCCTAAGTTTGATAAGAGCACTAGGAGCATCTCTTATGCTAGTATTTGTCTTTGATGCTGTCCCTGATACAAGGCTTCTGAAACCCTTGTCAATTCCTAAATGAAACTAGCATTAAGAATATCTTTTGTTCTATTCGGGTGACCTGAGTGGGCTCCTGAATGGGGGCTTGTCACCAGAAAGACCAAGCCATGATTAGAAGCTTGGAATTTTCAGCCTCACCCCCCATACTCTGGAAGGACTGGAAATGGTATTTAATAATCGATTATGCCTATGTGGGCTTCCCTGGTGGCTCAGACAGTAAAGAATCCACCTGCAATGTGGGAGACCTGGGTTTGATCCCTGGGTTGGGAAGATCTCCTGAAGAAGGGAATGGATATCCACTCTGGTATTCTTGCCTGGAAAATTTCATGGACAGAGGAGCCTGGCAGGCTACAGTCCATCAGGTTGCAAAGAGTCAGACATGACTAAGCGACTTTCAAAATATGTGAGGAAGACTTAAACCCCAACAGTAGGGGGTTTGAAGAACTTTCAGGTGGGCAAACAGGTCAACACTGGGACGATAACACACCCCAATTCCACAGGGACAGAAACTCCTGTGCTCGTGACCCTCCCAGAGCTAGCTCTATGTATCTCTTCATCTGGTTGTTCATCTGTATTCTTTATCATATCCTTTAACAAGCTGGTAAATACAAGTACATGTTTCCCTGAGCTCTGTGGGCCACCCTAGAAAATTAATCAAACCCAAAGAGGGGTTTGTTGGAACCTCCAACCTATAGCCAGTTGGTCAGAAGCACAGGCGACAACCTATGCTTGTGACTGGTGTCTGAACAGTGTGTGTGTGTGTGTGTGTGTGTGTGTGTGTGTAGGGGGGCAGTACTGTGGGACTGAGTCCCTAACCTGTGGGATCTGACACCATCTCTAGGTAGACAAGATTAGAATTGAGTTAAAACGTAGGATACCCAGGTGGTGCCAAGACTTGCTTGTTATTGTGGGGCAAAACTCCCACATACGTGTAAACAAAAGCGTCAGAAGTGAAGTGTTTTGTGTGAGTCGTAAACACACTACTGGGAAATACAGTAGGAAAGAACTGGGTTTTTCCCTACATAGAAGGAAATAATCTCAGTTTTTCTGATACTGTGAGATATAGACTAGTTCTTCAAGAACCTATGATTTTGGGGGTGAAGGAAAAGGAATCCTTCTGTGTAGGGAATATATAGAGATTTAGAATGAATATGCGGTAATGTGGAATAAACAGGGAGCCAAAGTTAGGTAGGTTAAGACAGGGCCTTAAAATCCTGGCTGAATTTAGAGGTGAGTCCATTAGATAATTAAGTTCTACAATCAGTTTTTCAGCAGATGATGTTAAAGAAACAAACAAGCAAACCAACTGTTTCTATCAATTCAGTGTAGAAGCAATGTATCTGAGAGAGCCCCCAAGTTTGGGGGGAGCCTGATCCTAGCCCTGGGAATGTGGGCCTGTCTTAGGGCAGGGGTTGTGGTAATCAGGCAGACAGTCGGACTTAGGAGATACAGGCAAACAGCTTCCTTCTTTATGGGAACAGCAGAAAACCATACACAATAGGTTCACAAGCTTTCAGTGCTGGGAGTTCACTACTTAATAAAAATGAGAAATCAGGGGAAAGTCTTTTAGCTGACCATTGGCTCAGCCGTCAGGTGCCAGCAGCATACTGAAATAGCATTATCTTGTAGGCAGCTAGGGATAAAGATAAGAAAGCACCAACCAGAAATCAGAATGCTAATTGCATATAAATCATATCAAACTTTCAAGTGTGGTGTAACATTAAGAGAAGGAATAACGAAGGCAAAAAAAAAAGTAGAAAAAGCAAATTCAAATGATAAAGTCATAGTGAGAAGGGGGAATAAAAGTCAACATATATGACACAAGCTGCAACAGAGGATAGCGCGAACAGGAAAAATAAAGAAGGTAACTTTAAACACTGTTTTGGAGATCCACTTTCCTGTGATTTGTGATAAGTTGCTTGGGAGTAAAAGGATGGTTATAATAACTTAAAAGACATCTTTTTAAATAATTTACAATAAAAATTTTTTTAAATATAATATATGTTATAAAATGAACAGTCTTGGTATGATTATGTAAGTGCTAAAGAATATTTCCTTTAATTAAGAAAAGTTTACCTCTTATGTATGATTTCGGTGGTGAAGCACTGTTGTATGCAAAATGACTCAATACAGATGTATCTCTGGAAAAACAAAGTAACACCTGGGTACAACATTGGGGAAAAAACAAACAATTAAGCACTGTTTTATAACAGGTAATTCATTGCTATGTCTGCTTATGAGGTACCAAGGTAGATAGACTTCCTCAAGTTCAGTACAGTACCTGCCAATGGGAAGAGTGCCCTCTACTGGTACACCTATGGTAGTGTTAAGATAACCAAGTGTGACGGCCCAAGTTCACCCAAAGGTTTCTCACTGTTAAGTCACCTAAACCTTGAACAACTGGAGAAAATGCTAGCTGCTACCTACCAGTTGATTCTGTATCACCCAGTTGATTAGTGTATTTTCTATCTGGAAAAAAGAACCAACTGAGAGAAATTTAATAAGATAAAGAATGTAGAGGGGGAACCCTTGATAACTACAGTGGCACACAGCAGTTTGGAAAGTGCAGGAAACTGGGACCAGGCTCACTGCTGGGATGCGGCAGCTGGCAGTGGGCATGTCAGAGGTGGGGGGAAGGCAACTCAAAGTATCCAGAAGAGATTAGCAGCAGTAGAACAAGTGGTGGTCCAACACACGTTAGGAGCTGGCTGTCCTGACCACTCTACCTGGAGGTGAAAAAGGCAGGACAGACAGTCAAAATCAAAGATGTCCAGTAAGAGGATCTGAACTGCTGATTTCAGCTTGGAATTTTGGCACAGGGGACCAATCCCCAGGAAGAGGATTAGTGATAGGAAATCTGGGTCCTGGTAGTGAAAGATGTGGGATTCAAAAAACATCACTGAGAAAAGAATTTGGGAATAACAGAAAAGGCAGAGAAAGCCAGTTAACAGAACACAGGCACAAAGTAGGGCTGGACCAGCAGCAGGAGCAAATGGAGAGAGGAACCGTGGTTTCAAGGCACGAGGAAGGGGCCCAGCTTTAGAAACAGGACAGATACGGAGACTGGGCATCAGTCAGGCCCAAAGGCAAGACGCACACTGACCACTGCCACTAATTTATTCTTATTTTAAAAGACTACACGAGCAATACATGTTTGTGACAAAAACCAGAACGTTAGAAATACAAATAATCAAAGAAAAGAAAAAACACCTACAATCCCACCAATGTTAATATTTTAATGTATATCCTTTCAGATTGTTCTTATACATACACACATACATTTTCAAACAAAATAGGATAATGCACACTATCCTATACTCTATTTCAATATTATAAGTATTTTCTACCCACATTTTTAACATTGCAGAATATTCCACTGTGCAGATGAATAATATATAACCTTTTATTGTTGAACATTTAATTATTTCCACTTTTCCCCAGCTATAAATAATGCTGCAGTGGACTTCTTGATAGCTAAATATTTATGTACACCTTTATTTAAATTTCTAAAACTGGACTAGCTGTCTGGTCAAAGTGATGGGCATTTTAAATCTAAAACTCTTCACATACATAGCAAAACTGCCTTTCAGAAAGATTTTGCTTTTGTTTTTAACATGGACAGCAATAAGATAGTACACATTTTCTCTTACTCTCATCAAAATGGTTTATGATCATCTTATAGGTAAAAAAAAAATGGCACTGTGCTTTAGTTACTAATGAGGTTGACCACTTTTCCATTTGCATTTCTTTCATTATTTTCCAGTTCATCATCTTAGTCCATTTTAAAATTGATGTTTTTTTAATTACTGATTTGTTTAAATTTTTACATGTTAAGGACACTAACCTATGGTCAAATTATATGTTATAAATGGCTCTGCTCAATGATTTGTTAATTATGTTTGACACAGTTATTTTTAATTTTTATATGCTCAAATCTACCAATACTTTCATGCTTGGAAAGTCCCTTCCCTCATTTATAATAGTCTACTATACATATTCCCTTAAACTATGAAGTAAATGGTGTTTATCATCAAACATTTCTGGTTCTTTCCCTTTGAGAACATATGTCAGCTTATATTTTTTGTCCACTTTGGTGTTAGGTGTGCCCATGAGATTTGCTCTTTACTCAATGAACTAGGTATGTGTCATTTGAAAGTTTCCAAATGGAAGCTCTAAGAACCAGAGTAGTTAAGCAGGGTCCCTCTTTCCCTCTGCACAGAAACCATCAGTGTCCCAGACAGTGGTTATGCCATTAACCTGGGTGCTGGAGTGAGGATGACAGAACTATGTCCCCATCCTATCTGGGGTTAATATGACCACGAGCAAGAAATAAACCTCTGTTGTTTTAAGATGCTGAGATTTTTGGATTTACATGTTGCCACAGTATCCCAGGTGGCTCAGTGGTAAAGAATCTGCCTGCCAGTGCAGAAGACTTGGGTTTCATCCCTGGGTTGGGAAGATTCCCTGGAGAAGGAAATGGCAACTCATTCCAGTATTCTTGCCCAGGAAATCCCATGTACACAGGAGACTGGTGAGTTACAGTCCATGGGGTCACAAAGAGCTGGTCATGACTTTGTGACTAACCAAACAACAACCAACAGTAATAATCTAGTGCCTCCTGACAAAATCAGGCAATTTTGTTTAGCAATTTGATAAAATCATTTGGTAATAAAATCATTAGCTCATCTGAAATTTATTTTGAAACTAAATTGCTGGAGTCCAAAATATAGCCCCACCACTTACTAGATGTGTGATATCAGGCAAGTTACTGGACTTCTTAGAGTCTCAGTTTCCTCTATGTCATACATATACAATATTAATATCTACTTCAAAGTCTACTGTAGGACTTAATTAATACACATAAAGTGCTTAAAGCAGTGCCTAACACATAGTGAGTATTATTACAATGTTAGCTATAGTCATTACTACTACTCCTACTACTTTAAATTTTATTCCATATTCTATAGTTTTCCCCCGGGAGTATATTTAATTTTGGGTTTGTTTTTATTTCTATGGCTTGAGACCACCATGTTTCTTCACTGTGAACTTTTGTTTATGCTCATTTCTGGAAAATTCTCAGCCATTATCTTTTTGAAAGATGCCTCTCTAGTTCTCTAGTCACTCCTACCTGACTCCTACAGGTTGAAGGTTGACCAATACTTATTCAACCTGCCACAACTCTTAATCAGTTTCACCCCTCTGTGCTCTCGCGCTTGGGATATGACAAAGGAAACAGACAGATAAACAAAAAACCTCCCTTAAGGAGCCTGATTGGGGCAGGGGGAGATAAATAGCAAACCTTGTAAATAATTACATTATATAACAGATTGGTTGGTGAGTGCTACAGGAACAAAGTAAAGGAGGGATAAGGAAGGAGAACTGCCATTTTAAAGAGAACAATCAGGGTGAACTTCATTGAGAAGACAACATCTGATGGAAGACCTGAAAGAACTTGAGGACATTAACATTTAGATATCAGGGGGAAGAACATGCCAGGCAGAAAAGCCAATAATCGCAGCGGTGCTAAGGCAGAAGTGCTCCTGATGTGCTGGAGAAAACCAAGTGTGGCTGGAGCAGATGAGTGGAAAGAGATATGTGAGAGAGGAAAAGAGGCCAAATTATGCCAGGCATCGTCAGGATCTCTGCTTTTATTGGGAGTGAAGTGCAGCTCCACCGCAAAGTTTTCAGCAGAATAGTGAAATGATCTAACTGACTTTATAAGGATTCCTCTAGTCACTATGAAGAGAACTGGGCGTGGTGGGTGCGGTGTGGGGTGGGGGTGGGGGCAGGCAAGGGCAGAAGCAGGGAAGCCCTGCAGATTATGACGATGATGGGGACTAAGACGGAGGCAGTCTGCAGTGGCCACTGGGACATGCGGCCCAGACTCTCTTTAGGTATGAAGGACTTATGTTGCCTGGCTCTTTACTTTACATTATATATGCCAAATGATTATTTCTCATATTTAAAAGAATAAATGATTTCAATATTTTATTTGGTAAACAGGTATTTAACTGAATTATAATTCTAATGGTTTTCAGTTAATTCCTATATTTGATAATAATTTTGTATCCTTTCTGGTATCTATAACTTTATTTTTCTTATTCAAGGAAAGGTACTATTTTCCAGAGCCTCTGGAAGAAACACAGACAGCCCTGACAACACCTTGATTTTAGCCCACTAAAGCCCATTTCAAAAAATTTCCAATCTTCAGACAGAACTGTAGGAGAATAGATTTGTTTTGTTTTAAGCCACTAAATTTATGTTAATTTGCTATAGCAGCACCAATCAGCTAATACAACTAATATAACTAATAAAATTATACAATTAATGTAACAATAAATAACTACTAATAAACTAATACAAATAAAATAAATAAGTACAAATAAAATAAATAATGCAAAAGAAAGTATACTTATAAATATCCTTCTATCATTGCCTAGAGGGAATACAGTTCCTAAAGAAACATTTGTATTAACTTTCTCTTTGAAACTGGTGGGAACATAGTAATGTTAGGAGAAGCTCTGTGCTTAAATATATACACCTAAAATCCCTATTGCCTTAGAGAAGACAAGATATCTGAAACTGCTCTTGAGAGAACATCAGTGACTGTAGCGTGACTCTGATGATAAGCCAGAGATGGGATGTTACACAGTATGTACTGACGCGCAACCCCAGCATGCAAGCAGAGAGCTGCCAACTCCTATCTTAACCTGAGCTGTTTTAACTTCTGAGATCCAATTTTGTATCTGTAATGAAGTTACAGTTCAACTGTAAATTTGCTAGAAATGTTGTGACTGTATGAAGATGACAGTTTTAATCAAATTAACTAGAAAATTCAACTTTGATTATTCCCAAATTAAGTAAAAATTGAACTTTATGTGGATGAGATTACATATGTAATGATTTACTTTATTTAGAAAAGTTGGGAGTGTAAGTATAAGCTGGATGTGTAAGTCTGAACTACAGTTTTATAGCAGAATTACACCTAACAGTTCTACATACAGCTGCAGAAGATTTACATGGACTAAAGCTTCCTTTAGTTTTTGAAAAGATATTTATAATGAATGTTTCTGAGAAGTAAGTTATTTATGTAATAAAAAGCATATAAGAAATGATGTATGTCTGTTGGAAAAATCAGTTTAACTTACAATTATTGCACAATTTTAAAATTTGTGGTGCGTCTTGTATTTCTATCCAAACTAATCTGGAGAATTTTCAAATGATAAAATTTCAAGAATCATTTTTTTAAACCCTCTGCCCTGATTTAAATTTTCATAAACCAAAGAGCAATTAGGCTTACAAAGCTTTGAAATGGAACAGACCTAGCCTGGGTCCTGGTAGCTATCAGGTATAGTTTGAGCTCTGAGCCTCTGCTTCTTCATCTATGAAACAGAAATAAAGCTACCTGTTGTAAGAACTGTACTGTAAGTACATAAAGCATCTAGAGCAGTTCTTGGCACCTAATAAGCACTCTCTAAGTAAATGATCAAGATAGCGCTGATAATTTCACTTCCAATCAGAGAATACTGGGAGAAAAATTAACAAAGACTTCTGGTTTAGTTTCATGCTTGGCTAAGGACTCTCATCACATTCTTACAGAGAAAAATATACTTTAAAAATCCTTCTCTGACCTGTCCCCTTGATTTCCAACCTTATACATTCTTCCTGTGTTTCTGATCTTAACTTCCATGCATGTTAAGTCACTTTAGTTGTGTCCAGCTCTTTGCGACCCTGTGGACCATAGCCCATCAGGCTCCTCTGTCCATGGGATTCTCCAGGCAAGAATACTAGAGTGGACTGCCATGCCCTCCTCCAGGGGATCTTCCTGACCCAGGGATCAAACCCACATCTCTTGAGTCTCCTGCATTGGCAGGAGAGTTCTTTACCACTAGTGCCATCTTGGAAACCCAATACTTTAAACTATCCAAAGCCTGCAAACTCAGTCATTCTTGATTCTTCCTTCTCAGTCAACCTGCACAGTTAGCCAGTCACCAAAATCCTCCTTATTCTGCCTTTGAGAGTTTCTTCCTTCTCTCCTCTCTCCTGCCCTTCCTTCTTTCCTTTCCCTTCTCTTCATCCCTCCCTCCCTCCCTCCCTCCCATACTTCCTTCCCTCCTACAAGTATTTACTTGAACATCTACTATGTGGCAGGCATGGTTCTAAAGACTGAGAATACAACTATGGATGAAAAAATATCCCAAATCCCTGTCCTTACAGTGTTTCTGCTTTTGTGAAGGGAGATAGAGGGGAAAAAAGTAAAATATATTGTATGTTATTTGGTGGTACATGCTACAGAGGAAAATAATGCAGACAAGAGGGATAATGCATGCTCACATGTATATATTAGTAAAAGTTTGATGTGTATTTTAATTAGGAACTGAAAAGTGGTCAGGAAATGGGTCTACGGTAATAATAAGAGTTTGGGTAGAACAACAGCTCCCTGGGACTAGGTACACAAGCCTGGAGTTGAAGGGAGAGGTCCAGAAAGACCAAAAAGACAAGACAAACATAAATTTGGGAGGTGTCAGTGTACAGATGGTATTTAAAATCATGAGAATAAATGAGATCACCAATGGCAAGAACAGGAGGAAAAAAGAGGTTCAATGGCTTATCTTGGGGTACTCCAGGGTAAGACAGGAAAATAAAGAGAAACCAGCAAAGGTGAATGAGCGTGCCAGCTAGTAACCTGAAAGCATGATATCCTAGAAGCCAAGTGAAGAGAGAGAATTCAAGAGAGGGTGACTGAGTGACCAAACAGATAAAGTAAGGTGAGAACTGGGAAATGATCACTGGATTCAGCAACATGAAATAAGTTTAGTGGGATAGGTTGGCAGAGAAAAAGACTTATTCAGGAAGGTTCAAGAGAGAACAGGAGGATAAGACTTAGAAACAATATCTACAGATTTTAAAAAAAGAACTTTCACCAACTCAGGGAATAGGGGAATGGCGCAGTAGCTGGATGTGATGAAGAATCAGGGAAGATTTTTGTTTTGCTTTATTTTGCTTTTTTTTTAGATGAGAGAAATAATAGCACATTTGTATAGTGAGAGGAGTGATCCAATAGAGACAGGAAAACTGACGATGGAAAAACTAACAATTTCATTGCTTTTGAGTACCAAGGGGAAATGAGTTTCAGTGTCCAAATGCAGAGATTGGTTTTGTTATAAATAAAAGCATGGATAATTTATCCATAATAAGAGAAAGGGAGCTGAGTATATTGATGCAGATGCAGGTATGAGGAGTACAGGTGGTGGTGGGAGTATGTGTGTGTGTGTCTTTGGGGGGCTTGTTCTCAGAGCTTTTATTTTTTTCAGAAACAGGATTCAGAGTCATTAGCTGAGACAGAAGAGGTGGAGATTTGAAGAGAGGGGAGGTATGAGAAGTCTTCTAGGAGAATGGATGAAAATTGGATTAGGGAAATGAAGTAGAAATGCCAAGGAAAAGTAAGGACTTTCTTGAGGTTCTTGGTCATGAATTTAAATAAAAGCAGTTATCATGGTTGCATGTTTTTCTCCAGCCACTTTCAAACGCACACTGTAGCCACAGAATCGGTGGATAGCTGTACTTAACCAGGATTAAGGTTTTGCCAGGTAATTACTACTAGAAAGCAGGAGAAGGGCAAGGGAGTTGAACATGCATTCAAGATGAAGTGATTATAATGATAAGTCATGGTATTGACATGTCTCACATTTGTTCTCTCTGTTCACACAGGCCTCGTTCTACCTCAAGTGCTCGTTAAGGCTAGCCTGAACTGCCAGAGCTGTTCACCACCATGAGAAGCTAATCTCTCCTCATTAATCACCATGTGCATATGGCTCATGCTTATTTTTGCTTTTCCCATTCTCCTAATTCTTTGTCTTTTAAGAACCAGACATTTCCTCAGAGGAAAAAAAATACCAAATGATTTCATTTATAATGTGGAATCTTAAAAAAAAAAAGAAACCCACACATGGACAAACAAAACAGCAATAGATTCATAGATACACAGCCAGAGGGGAGAGGGGTGGGGGGCTGAACAAAATAGGTGAAGAGGATTAAGAGGAATAAGATTCCAGTTATAAAAGAAATAAGTCATGAGGATGTAATGTATAGCATAGGGAATACAGTCAACAATAACTGGAATAACTTTGTATAGTGACAGTTACTAGACTTATTATGGTGATCAATTTGTAATGTATATAAATGTCAAGTCACTATGTTGTATATCTAATAATAAAATGTCAACCACACTTCTATAAAAAGTTAAAAAAATTTTAAGATAAAGGAAAAAGAACCAGACATTTCTTATAACATTTCTATTCTAAAGCCACCACTAAGCTGAACTACTCCCAGAATTTATTTCCCCTTTAATTGTATTTGCATGGAACATTGCATAAACCTCTATCAGAACATTTATCAAATTATAACTGTGTATTTGCCTTTCCCTCATTTTTCACTAAAATGTGAGCTTAATAAACATTTTCTTATGCAGTGCCTGTATCAGAACAGACACTCAATAATTTGACATGAATAAATGAATAAAGGGTATCTGATTGCACCTAGGCCTTTCTTAAACTCCATTCAATGGCATTAAAATATTTGTAACTATGGCATATTCTAGCTTCCCTGGTGGCTCAGTGGTAAAGAATCCACCTGCCAATGCAGGAGATGCGGGTTTTATTCTTGGATCAGGAAGACCCCCTGGAGAAGGAGATGGCAACCTACTCCAGCATTCTTGCCTGGGAAATCCCACAGACAGAGGATCCTGGTGGCCTACAGTCCATGGGGTTGCAAAAGAGTTAGATGACAGCGACTAAACAGCAACAACAACAAAATGGCATATTCTAATATGTCAGTATTTCTACTAAGCATATGCTAGATAAGCCAAGCATATGATAAAGAATTTGTCAGAAAACAGAAAGAGTAATTCCTATGTCTTCTCTTTACTATTTAAAAGTTCTCCCCTATGAGTACTTTATATACTTTGGACAATAAGTTAACTTTTATAGGTTGTCATGATATCACTAAGTACTCAAATCTGAAACTAAATTGTCAAACGACCCAATTTACTTACATGGAGTAAAGGGTTGTCTTCTGTTTGAACATATTTTAAAACTCTGACATAATTTAAAATTTTCAGCACAACTAAGTATTTTTAAGAATTTCATGCAAAATAAATGCTAAACTTTGGAATACTAAAAAATTGACTTATTACTCAAAAGGCTATTTCTATAATGTTCAATGTTGTTGCTGAAAAAAATTCAGGTAACTAACATGAGTCACTCAGAAGACAGAAGAATACCTGTGTATCCGTGTAACACAGGCCCAGATCTTCCTTCAGGAGGAACTACTGGAGACTTTCTCATCTATATATGGACACAGCAATGCCACATGCTGTCAAATTTTTTAGTCTAGTCACAAAATCCAATACATGGGTTATGACACAGAGCGTGCTAGAAAATTAAGTTCATTCCATTAACATCAACAATTTTCCCATTGAGTAGTTATGTTGCTAGGCAGCTCTGCCAAAGGAAAGCCCATAATTAGCAATAAGAAAAGGCTTTCTTCTTTCTTATGTCGTACATACACACACTTGAGGGCATGTGCATACATGTATAGGGATAGAAATTTTTTTTCAGAAAAAAATCACAACTCAATTCCTGATAATATTGTTTTCAATGCAAAAAATTACATATACTTTTATTACTTAAAATGAACTTCTCTATGACAAGTCAAACTAATTATAAAATTAATTATGATCAAGTATGATCACGAAAAGTATTTTCTTGGTAACTATCCATATGAGGAAAATTTTGTTCTGCAAAATTCCCAAAGACAGAACTTAGGTGTTACAATTATCCATTTATTTATGTTGTAAGGACAAAGATCCACATCGATGCTGCTGCTGCTAAGTTGCTCCAGTCATGTCCGACTCTGTGCGACCCCATAGACAGAAGCCCACCAGGCTTCCCCGTCCCTGGGATTCTCTAGGCAAGAACACTGGAATGGGCTGCCATTTCCTTCTCCAATGCATGAAAGAGAAAAGTGAAAGTGAAGTCACTCAGTCGTGTCCGACTCTTAGCGACCCCATGGACTGCAGCCTACCAGGCTCCGCCATCCATGGGATTTTCCAGGCAAGAGTACTGGAGTGGGGTGCCATATAAGATCTATGACTGAAAATACTATAGGAAATCTAAAAATAATATAATTTGGACTAAAATATTGATAAAAATGGAAAATAAAGGTTAAAGTATACTCCTATAGTACTCACTATCTATGATATTGATTAATACCTAATGCTTTACACACATACTTTAAAACAATTTCAAAACATTTTTGCCTCTTTAACTAGAATGTAAGCCCATCAAAGGTGATATCATTATATAAAAGGGTCAATAAATACTTACTGATGACCATTCTGCTTTTTCTCAGAGAATGCATCCATTGTTTATAAATAGTTACGTTTTTCAGACTCTGTCACTTATAAGTTTCCCAAGTTTATGTGGTACACAAAGATGAATATGTCTTCAAGGGTAATTCTGGCACTATGTGGAGAAACTGTAACGACTCTAATTTAAAATGTTATCCTTATAGACCCTGTTCATCAAATGAGGTAGGTTTTTTGTCTGGCAAGTCCTTTTCACCACCACCAAAAAGACTTTGTAGCTGTGAATTTAAATTGACAATCCTCTTCTCTCCAGCCACCAAAGGGGCAGAAATTGTGACATTTCCACTTGCTCTACCCACACACTGGAGTAGAAGAGTGAACACACTACAAACTATATGATTATTGGCCTTTGGCTGATATTATAATTTATGTACTCATGTTCAGTGTCATAATAGTTTCATGTTCAGGATCTAAATAGCTATCAGAGGGAGGGTCAAAAATTTTCATTTGTTTCATATTTTTAGTATTGCGCAACATTAACTAATTTGTTTCATTTAGAAGTCAGTTGATAAAAAGATCCTTCACATCTAGAACTAAACTCTTAACTAAAGAAAATCTACAGCCCTCTACAATGACAATAAATGTGTAATCACACAGAACACAAGGCCATGACCCTATGTATATGTCCTGCTGAGAAGCCCAGTAGGTCAGGAAAGGTATTTGTGAATAAGTGATATTCTAGTTGAAAGCTGAAGGAAAAATAGGAATTTAGTAGAGGAAGAGGGGAGGACAACAGTCTTTTACATCAAAGGAACTGCAGGTCTGATGACCCTGAGGTAGAAAAAAGCATAACGAACATGAGGAGTAAAAGACCAGAGTGGCTGGAATGCGTAGTGCCACAGTGTTAGTGCAGAGGTGAACCGTGAGGCTAGAGATGTGAACCAGCACACCCTGGGTCATCAGGCCTTGTGAAGGATTTTCGTGTTTGGGATTTAATCTCACAAGTAACATGAACTGATTGGTGTTTTTACAAGACCACTTTGACCAGTCAGGCAAGAAAAAGAAAAAAAAAGGCAGCCAGTTAGGGATGGGTATCCGTGGTGGCTCAGTTGGTAAAGAATCTGCTTGCAATGTGGAGACCTGGGTTCAATACCTGGGTTGGGAAGATCCCCTGGAGAAGGGAACAGCTACCCACTCCAGTATTTTGGCCTGGAGAATTCCAAGGACTGTATAGTGCATGGGCTTGCAAAGAGTTGCACATGACTGAGCAACTTTCACTTTCAAGTAGGAAAGAAAGAAATAATCTCTACTTACAGATGATATGATCTTATATATAGAAAATCCTAAAGGCTCCATCCAAAATCTGCTAGAATTAATCAATGAATTCAGTAAAACTGCAGGATACAAAATCAATATACAGAAAACAGTTGTGTTTCTATACACTAAGAACAAAAAAGCTGAAAAAGAAATAATTTCATTCACTATAACATAAAAAAGACCAATAAAATACGAAGAAATTTAACCAAGGAGGTGAAAGATCTGTACACTTAAAACTACAAGACTTTGATGAAAGAAGCAGAAGAAGACACAAATGGAACAGTATCCTATGTTCATTGACAAGAAGTTGCACTGTTAAAATGCCATACTACCCAAAGCCATCTACAGATTCAATGCAATTCCTATTAAAATTGCAATGGGCATTTTTCACAGAAATAGAAAAACGATCCTAAAATTTGTATAGAGCCACAAAAGAAACTGAGTAGACAAAGCAATCTCAAGAAAGAATAACAAAGCATCATACTTCCTGATTTCAAGCTATGCTACAAAGTTATAGTGATCAAAGCAGTAAAGCACTGGCATAAAAGTAGACATAGGAACCAATGGAACAGAATTGAGAGCCCAGAAATAAACCACACATACACAGTTAACTAATATTTAACAAGGAGCCAAGAATACTCAGTGGAGAAAAGATAGTATCTTCAATAAATAGGGTTGGGAAAACCGGATAACCACATGCAGAAGAACGAAATTAGACTTGTACCTTATACCACTCACAAAAATGAACTTGAAATGGACTTAATACTTTAAACATAAGACCTAAATTCCTAGACGAAATCATAGAAAAAAAGCTCCTTGACTTAGGTCTTCATGGTAATTTCCTTTTATGATAGTAAAACACAAGCTAAAAAGCAAAAATAAATAAGTGAAACTATATCAAACTAAAAACCATTATAAAGCAAAAGAAACTAAAAACAGAATGAAAAGGCAACCTACAGGAAGGGAGAAAATATTTGCAAATTTTATGTCTGATATGAGGCTAATATCCAAAATTTATTAAGAATTCTACAATTCAATAGCAAAAAACAAACAACCCAATTAAAAAGTGGGCAAAGGAAATTAACAGAAGTTTTCCAAACAAGACATACAAATGGCCAACAGGTACATGAAAAGGTATGCAACATTACTAATCACCACAGAAATGCAAATCAAACCCAGAATGTTATCACCTCATAGCTGTTAAAATGGCTACCATAAAAAAAAAAAAAAAGACAAGTGTTGGTGAGGGTACAGAGAAAAATGAACCCTAGTGTACTGCTGGTAGGAATGCAAGTTGGTACAGCCACTACAGAAAACAAGTCATAGAGGTTACTCAAACCTGCTCTTGACAGAGGGTTACCCTCTGAGTGGAGGCAGGAAGCCCCTGACTTCTGAAATTTTGCATCTACAACACAGAGCTGAGGAGAATGAGAAATACCGGTTTCCTGAACCTTTTATGGGCTTCCCTGGTGGCTCAGATGATAAAGAATCCACCCGCAATGCAGCAGACCTGGCTTCGATCTCTGGGTTGGGAAGCTCCCCTGAAGGAGGGCATGGCAACCCACTCCAGTATTCTTGCCTAGAGAATCCCTATGGACAGAGAAGCCAGAATAGTCCATGGGGTTGCAGAGAATCAGACACGGCTGAGTGACTAAGCACAGCACAGAGCCTTCTATAGAGATACTGCAGTCTTTGACTAGAAATTATTCGAAAAAGGAACCCCATCTTCCTAGCCACACTCAGTTGAATTGAAGCTTCCATCATGATGATCTGGGGCTATGAGGAAGGAGAGAGTGCATCATGGCTCAAGTGCTACAGACTGATTTGAGACTTAATCACTTCTCCTGAATAAATGTTTTTATTTGCTGACTTGACATCTAATCTTAAGACAGTTTCCAGATACTTTAAATGTTTGTTTTTTTTTTTTTGTTTTTTTTTGCTTTTTAAATAATTTTCACTGGTTTTGATTTTTCTAATAGGGATGGTTCTGTGGACCTCTTTATGCTACAATACCAAAAGCAATCATTTCTACTCAGTATTTCAGTTTAGAAACAAAAATTACTATATAAATGAAGCTTTAACTTTATTGTACATTCAAAATTTGAGTACCAAAAAATAGGTATCAGGCTACATATTTGCTACATAAATAAATAAATTTAATGTTTTTATACTGTTTTAATTAATAACAATATGTTAAAGAATGGGATTTTAAGTCTTAACTTTTTTTTAATTTTAAAAATTAATGGCATATTTGAAATCATGGAAATTCCCTTAAAATTCTTTCCAAGGTTATCTCAAATTTTAATTTTATAAATAAATTTTATAAAATCTTTTGGACTTTAGTTCTTGGAATATACGATTAGGTCGCACAGAGTCAGACATGACTGAAGCGACTTAGCAGTAGCAGCAGCAGCAAACCTTCTAGAGAGATTCTTATTTAACTCTTTTCTTAAACAGATACACAACTACAACCACTATTACCATCAGAGACCTGCTAATTCGACATCTGGGACTGATTTACATTTAGTCAAGCAGAAACTGCCATGTGGAATCTAGATTTTTTTTTTCCATGATACATATTGCTGCTGCTGCTGCTGCTGCTAAGTCGCTTCAGTTGTGTCCGACTCTGTGCGACCCCATAGACAGCCTCCTACCAGGCTCCTCTGTCCCTGGGATTCTCTAGGCAATAACACTGGAGTGGGTTGCCATTTCCTTCTCCAATGCATGAAAGTAAAAAGTGAAAGTGAAGTCGCTCAGTCGTGTCCGACTCTTAGCGACCTCATGGACTGCAGCCTACCAGGCTCCTCCATCCATGGGATTTTCCAGGCAAGAGTACTAGAGTGGGGTGCCATTGCATATTATCTATCTTTTATCTATCTATGTGTGTATGATCTTTAAAAAAAAGAATATCATTTAAGCAATTCTACATAAATCACATATTTCCTAATTGTGATGTTTCTATTTTGTTTCTCTTTTATCAGATATAAGAAAGACCTAGGTAAACCCAAACATCCACAGTATCACCATATGATGTGATCAAAGAGTAATCACAACTCTTCAAGCTGATTTCAAAGCACTTAATTATTTACTCAAGACCTTTAACAGAAAAGTATCATGTAAAAATGCTTTCTCTAAACATCTTGGGACAGCTGAAATATGAAGTAGACACTCAATTTATGTATCTGATCCACACCTCTCCTGGGTGGAACAGAGATGAAGTTCTTATCCTCCCACCTAGTCTCTTTTAAGAACAAAAGTTAACCTGATCCCAAATTTGGAACTAATACAATTATGTAAAGTTAAAAAAAAAAAAAATAAAGTAGCCTGAGTTAGAGAATTTAAAACAAGAACATTATATATTTTAATTTTTCAACTTACCTGATATAAATAATCTTCAAATACAAAATAATAATCATCATTGCTTGCTGTCAATTTCACATCCTATAATTAAAAGTAGAAGGCACTGAAAAGAACTTAAATGAGTACGTTTATAGTACTAAGACATAAATATAACATACAGAAATAATACTGAAATGATTTTATTATTTCACATATGATTATAAACTTCTCAATTAGATTTTATCACTGGGTTTATCAGAAATAAATTTATAAAGTTACTTGACTGATATTTGTGACACATTACTTGACTTCAAATTGTTTACACTTATTTGGGTTCCATGAGTAATTTCTTATTATTTATTTCAATTTTATCTCCTTTGAATCTAATATTTAGGTATCTTAAAATTAGAAAAGCATTTGCAATCACAACGTCCAAAAGCAGCCGTAAAAATCTGGCCTCAAATTACTGTTCAATCTGGTCCTCCACTGTTCAGGCCCACATTCATGCCATTCCATCAAAATACCAAAAATCTTTGATGTTTTTGTAATTATTCATTTGCAAGTCATCACTTGTTAGCAAAAGAGACAAAGTTTATCTTCAATCTCACCAGCAAGAAAACATACATGGTAGAAATACTGGAGAATGAGAAATACTGGTTATACGCCCCAAAGAAATATTACTTAAAGAAACAGATTAAGAGAAAAGAAAGGAGTCAGTCTAAGTCACAACATGGGCATAAGTAGAGATCACGCGATCTCAAGCAGGATGATGTTGCCTCTAAGGGGGCATCATTCCTGGGGAATCAAAATTTTAGAGAAAATTTTTTCTTTTATGAAGAAAAGGTTGAGAAACACTGATATGAACTGTCAGATCACAGTAAGCAGTAGAAAATTGTAGATGGTGTGGATTCAAGACAAGTTTGTGAGAAAAAAATACAATCCAGAGAGAATCATTAGATATTTTAGCTTAGGGAGGGTTTGATGATGTTCTGTGCTTAAGCATTGCCTTGTTTCCTTCATTTCTTTAACCGCTAAAATAATTCTATTTTCTATTAAATTAAAAATGAGTCTTTGCCAAAGGGAGTTGTAATGAAACTTCAAATGATTATTTTTTTAATGCTTATTCCCTTAAGGGCTGACTTTAATAATATTTGGAGTTGCTCCAGTACGATCAGCAGAGTTTAACTAACATAAGTAAACACTCATGCTGTGGACCGTCAGGACTGATTCTACCAAAACTTACATTCAGCTGTTCAGACACAAGCTGTTTACCTCTTTCTCATGACAGATTTGCTTTACTGATTCTAACTGAAATTCATGTTGGCAGCAAAGGGAACTCTCGTGCTAGCACTCTTGGATTTTTTGAACTTCTCTTGTGAGTCTTCTCTCATTTGAACAGAGAGATTAAAGTCTTAAAGCCCAAAAGATCTCTTAGGCTGTTGCTAAAATGATCCCCTGCATACAGTCATTTGACCTCAAAGTCAATAGCAGTACCTGTGATCCAAATCTATGTAAAAACTTCAAGAGTTTTTCAAAAGAGTCAAGACTTTTCATCAAAAGACCGCATCCTCTTAATTCCCCTCATCCTCCTCCCTGTAGAGCATAGTGGTTAAAGGTACGGGTTATGAAATCAGATTACCTAGATTCAAATCTTGGCTTTACTACTTAATATATGAATTTAAATGGATTTCTTTACTCTTTGTTTACCTTAGTTCCCTCATCTGTAAGACAGTAAAGTAATAGTATTAATACTTCCTACTTTGCTATAATACATGTATCAATATGTGGCTGGTGAGTAAGGAAATGATGTCAGTACAACATGAGAATTGTGTTGGTTCAATGCAATTTTCCTTTAAAAAGAGAAGTCAGAACAGCAGAAGTAGAATTATATCCTTCAGCAGGAAAGGGCAAAGCCTTCTGCAGGCATGAGCCCTTTGCCTGTTTCCAAGAGAATGGAAATTTCAAGAGAATGGAAAATGAATGATTGCATGGGGTCCCTGTCTCCAGAGAGGCACACCCCCAGCCTTGCATATCTCTTAACTGCTGTACTGCCTCTTGTGCCCTCCTGAACAGCAGCCCCAGTGGCTCTGTGCAACTGAATTATTTTAGCACTTACCCTTTGTTATTTTTGTACATTTTTAATAATTCCTGCAGGAGCAGCCTGCTTGGGCTGTCCAGTTCATCTCCCAATGATTGTTTCTGTTAGCACTTTGGCTATGAAGTTGCAAAAGCTACCCCAACCCTATTTTTCCTATAAGCTCTATTATTTTTAATGCATGATCTTGTAGAATGCAACTTTTTTTTTTTTTTAGGAAAAAAAAAAAGAATTATCATTTATAGCCCAAATACTCCCCTGGGGTAACTGTCAGGATCAGTTAATCTATGTAAAGAGTCTGGAGCATTGTATGACACACAGAAAGCAATCATTAAACGCTAGCAGTCACTGTTATTATTAACTTCTGTTATGTTCTACCCAGACAAATCTTTGGGTCTTCTTTCCCCTGTTTCTGAGGTCTGGAATAATATGCCCTTTCTCCTCTATCTTACAAGTTCTAAATCTAAAATCCAAGTCTTTTAAACAACCCAATTATGAATCCGGAATCAGTCAAACCCTATACCATGCTTTTAGCATCTACATCTCAACTCTCAATAACAGATGCCTGGAAATAAAACTTGAGATGTGTTTAACTCTATGTCTAGAAATCAAAAGAAATGAAAAATAAGCTGTGACTTCAATATAATAAAATAAACAAGCAGGCCCTAAAGAATTGTGAGATAAATAAGATGAAGAAATCCATAATCTGATTTTTTTTCTTTTAGTAGATTTTCTGTATAGTTTGAGTGGAAAATTGTAATTTATAAGGACAAGAAATATCATTCACTTAATCAATATATGGGAGGGTCAAGAAAGGATTGTGAAGACAGTTGCAAAGTGAAAGATAACACTGAATAGAAACCTCAGATTTTGAAGGTCAACTTTATCATTCTAAGTATAATGATCACTTAAAATTATTTTTCAAGGTTAATATGTATCATAGATAGTGCAGTACCTACATGAAGACTCTTGATAATTGCTTAATGGTAACGAAATGGAAAAACTTACAGCTTCACTTACTTTATAAATTAGACTGTCCACCAAAAGGTCATGTTGTATCACATTTGTCTTAAGCTGCTCATAATATAAAATATCCTAGATTTAAAAGAAAAACAAAAACATTAAAAGTCAATCATTTATAAATTCAGCCTCAAACTTTAATAAATAATGATCATTAATAGTATTATATACACTAAGAGAATAAGGGCTTTATTTTATTACTAGAGTCTCTAGGCCTGGATAATAGCTGATGATCAATAAACAGACTTAATCCCATCCCTTAAGATAAAATCTGGTACCTGGTAGGTATTTAATCAATGTTTGCTACATTGATTTAAATGTAATTTAACTTTAATAGCAAATGTAGTATTTATTAGTTATTAGGAACTGTTTTACCCAACATGCATGTTACTCTATTTAATCTCATATCAACAAAATAAACCTGTTCAATGATTATTATTCCCATTTACATTTGAGAAACTGAGGCCCAGAGAAAGAAGTAACTTTCTGTTCAAGGCCACAAAGGTAGTAAGATTTGATTCCAGGAAACCCCCAGAACCTATATAAAAACCCAGAGTGACTACTCTATACTGCCTTTCTAATATCTGAATTATTATAAAATAAAAAAATTTAAGCATACTAAATCATCCCTGGTAGTAAAAGCTATCACATAGCATATGAAAAAAAAAAAAATCAGGATTTTTTTTTGAAAAAAATGTCTTTAATTTTTCATTTTTAGTTCAAAATAAAATGGTTGTAACTATACAGAATGCTATATAGCTAACTTGTACATGATTTAAACATAGGTTGGAAAAGTATGTAAGTTTTTAAGAGATAATGTCAAACATTCTCATATCATCTGGCTAATGGACAATGATAAGGGTTCAGGACTTTTAATGACATTGGTCAATAGAATCAGTAGTGCACTTTAAATCTGAGTCAAGGCTTTTAAAAATTAAATAAAAATCAGCTATAGCACCAGGAACTCTGCTCAATATTCTGTAATAATCTAAGTGGGAAAAGAATTTGAAAAAGAATAGATACATGTATATGATGCATAACTGAATTACTTTATTGTATATCTGAAACTAACACAACATTGTTAATCAACAATACTCCAATATAAAATAAAATTTTTTTAATTGTAAAGAAATTAGTAAAATTTTAGCAAAAAAAAAATCAGTTAAAAAATATTAGAATATCAAATTAACTCTAAACAGTGATAAGATTAGGCTGAAAGTTAAGTGAAAGTGAAAGCTGCTCAGTTGTGTCTGACTCTTTGGGACCCCATGGACTATACAGTCCATGGAACTCTCCAGGCCAGAATACTGGAGTGGGTAGCCTTTACCTTCTCCAGGGGATCTTCCCAACCCAGGGATTGAACCCAGGTCTCCCGCATTGCAGGCAGGTTCTTTACCAGCTAAGCCACAAGGGAAGCCATTTAATAAAGAATAAGAAATAAGAATAAGAGAGGAAGGACAGGAAAGAGAGAAAAGGGGTAAGGAAAAAGAAGAAAAGACAGAAGAACAGAAAGTGGGAGGAAGGAGGTAAGATGTAATCCAGTTAAGGGACAGGCTAATAGTTGGTCAGGTGTTCATAATAACGATTGAGAAAGGTCAAGATTAAGTGGGTAGCAGCTGTGTTAAAGAGAGATGGAAATATCATCTGACTACTACAAGCTGATCCCTGCGTTTCTCCGAATCCCTCCATCCATCTCTTGGGGACTCTAGCCCTGGTTTCCACCTCTATCCAAATACTGCTTGGCTCCCTCGGTACTGTGTGATTCTTTCTGAAGACAGTCCCTCAAACAAGTAAGAGCTAGGGGACAGGATCACCTGGGACAGAGAAGAATATCTGATGCATGCAGCAGCCATGGCAGGGTGGTATTCAAACCTATGTTTCCTGAAATACAATTTCTTTGTTTTATTTATTTTTTAATTTTATTTTATTTTTAAACTTTACAATATTGTATTAGTTTTGCCAAATATCGAAATGAATCCACCACAGGTATACCTGTGTTCCCCATCCTGAACCCTCCTCCCTCCTCCCTCCCCATACCCTCCCTCTGGGTCATCCCAGTGCACCAGCCCCAAGCATCCAGTATCGTGCATCGAACCTGGACTGGCGACTCGTTTCATACATATTATACATGTTTCAATGCCATTCTCCCAAATCTCCCCACCCTCTCCCTCTCCCACAGAGTCCATAAGACTGATCTATACATCAGTGTCTCTTTTGCTGTCTCGT
This sequence comes from Bos taurus, assembly GCF_002263795.3. Classification (NCBI taxonomy): domain Eukaryota; kingdom Metazoa; phylum Chordata; class Mammalia; order Artiodactyla; family Bovidae; genus Bos; species Bos taurus. Next base: position 46,106,738 of record NC_037333.1, on the reverse strand, counting down.
ACACAGGGTTATTGTTACCATCTTTCTAAATTCCATATATATGCGTTAGTATACTATATTGGTGTTTTTCTTTCTGGCTTACTTCACTCTGTATAATAGGTTCCAGTTTCATCCATCTCATTAGAACTGATTCAAATGTATTCTTTTTAATGGCTGAGTAATACTCCATTGTGTATATGTACCACAGCTTTCTTATCCATTCATCTGCTGATGGGCATCTAGGTTGCTTCCATGTCCTGGCTATTATAAACAGTGCTGCGATGAACATTGGGGTACACGGGTCTCTTTCCCTTCTGGTTTCCTCAGTGTGTATGCCCAGCAGTGGGATTGATGGGTCATAAGGCAGTTCTATTTCCAGTTTTTTAAGGAATCTCCACATTGTTCTCCATAGTGGCTGTACTAGTTTGCATTCCCACCAACAGTGTAAGAGAGTTCCCTTTTCTCCACACCCTCTCCAGCATTTATTGCTTGTAGACTTATGGATGGCAGCCATTCTGACTGGTGTGAAATGGTACCTCATAGTGGTTTTGATTTGCATTTCTCTGATAATGAGTCATGTTGAGCATCTTTTCATGTGTTTGTTAGCCATCTGTATGTCTTCTTTGGAGAAATGTCTATTTAGTTCTTTGGCCCATTTTTTGATTGGGTCATTTATTTTTCTGGAGTTGAGCTGTAGGAGTTGCTTGTATATTTTTGAGATTAGCTGTTTGTCAGTTGCTTCATTTGCTATTATTTTCTCCCATTCTGAAGGCTGCCTTTTCACCTTTCTAATAGTTTCCTTTGTTGTGCAGAAGCTTTTAAATTTAATTAGGTCCCATTTGTTTATTTTTGCTTTTATTTCCAATATTCTGGGAGGTGGGTCATAGAGGATCCTGCTGTGATGTATGGCAGAGAGTGTTTTGCCTATGTTCTCCTCTAGGAGTTTTATAGTTTCTGGTCTTACGTTGAGATCTTTAATCCATTTTGAGTTTATTTTTGTGTATGCTGTTAGAAAGTGTTCTAGTTTCATTCTTTTACAAGTGGTTGACCAGATTTCCCAGCACCACTTGTTAAAGAGATTGTCTTTAATCCATTGTACATTCTTGCCTCCTTTGTCAAAGAGAAGGTGTCCATATGTGCGTGGATTTATCTCTGGGCTTTCTATTTTGTTCCATTGATCAATATTTCTGTCTTTGTGCCAGTACCATACTGTCTTGATAACTGTGGCTTTGTAATAGAGCCTGAAGTCAGGTAAGTTGATTCCTCCAGTTCCATTCTTCTTTCTCAAGATCGCTTTGGCTATTCGAGGTTTTTTGTATTTCCATACAAATTGTGAAATTATTTGTTCTAGCTCTGTGAAGAATACCGTTGGTAGCTTGATAGGGATTACATTGAATCTATAAATTGCTTTGGGTAGTATACTCATTTTCGCTATATTGATTCTTCCAATCCATGAACATGGTATATTTCTCCATCTATTAGTGTCCTCTTTGATTTCTTTCACCAGTGTTTTATAGTTTTCTATATATAGGTCTTTAGTTTCTTTAGGTAGATATATTCCTAAGTATTTTATTCTTTTCGTTGCAATGGTGAATGGAATTGTTTCCTTAATTTCTCTTTCAGTTTTCTCATTATTAGTGTATAGGAATGCAAGGGATTTCTGTGTGTTGATTTTATATCCTGCAACTTTACTATAATCATTGATTAGTTCTAGTAATTTTCTGGTGGAGTCTTTAGGGTTTTCTATGTAGAGGATCATGTCATCTGCAAACAGTGAGAGTTTTACTTCTTCTTTTCCAATTTTATTCCTTTATTGGATTCCTTTTATTTCTTTTTCTGCTCTGATTGCTGTGGCCAAAATTCCAACATATGGAGGCTGAACAACACGCTGCTGAATAACCAACAAATCCCAGAAGAAATCAAAAAAGAAATCAAAATTTGCATAGAAACGAATGAAAATGAAAACACAACAACCCAAAAACTGTGGGACACTTTAAAAGCAGTCCTAAGGGGAAAGTTCATAGCAATACAGGCATACCTCAAGAAACAAGAAAAAAGTCAAATAAATAACCTAACCCTACACCTAAAGCAACTAGAAAAGGAAGAAATGAAGAACCCCAGGGTTAGTAGAAGGAAAGAAATCTTAAAAATTAGGGCAGAAATTAATGCAAAAGAAACAAAAGAGACCATAGCAAAAATCAACAAAGCCAAAAGCTGGTTCTTTGAAAGGATAAATAAAATTGACAAACCATTAGCCAGACTCATCAAGAAACAAAGGGAGAAAAATCAAATCAATAAAATTAGAAATGAAAATGGAGAGATCACAACAGACAACACAGAAATACAAAGGATCATAAGAGACTACTATCAACATTTATATGCCAATAAAATGGACAACGTGGAAGAAATGGACAAATTCTTAGAAAAGTACAACTTTCCAAAACTGGACCAGGAAGAAATAGAAAATCTTAACAGACCCATCACAAGCACGGAAATTGAAACTGTAATCAAAAATCTTCCAGCAAACAAAAGCCCCGGTCCAGATGGCTTCACAGCTGAATTCTACCAAAAATTTAGAGAAGAGCTAACACCTATCCTGCTCAAACTCTTCCAGAAAATTGCAGAGGAAGGTAAACTTCCAAACTCATTCTATGAGGCCACCATCACCCTAATACCAAAACCTGACAAAGATCCCACAAAAAAAGAAAACTACAGGCCAATATCACTGATGAACATAGATGCAAAAATCCTTAACAAAATTCTAGCAATCAGAATCCAACAACACATTAAAAAGATCATACACCATGACCAAGTGGGCTTTATCCCAGGGATGCAAGGATTCTTCAATATCCACAAATCAATCAATGTAATACACCACATTAACAAATTGAAAAATAAAAACCATATGATTATCTCAATAGATGCAGAGAAAGCCTTTGACAAAATTCAACATCCATTTATGATAAGAACTCTCCAGAAAGCAGGAATAGAAGGAACATACCTCAACATAATAAAAGCTATATATGACAAACCCACAGCAAACATTATCCTCAATGGTGAAAAACTGAAAGCAGTTCCTCTAAAGTCAGGAACAAGACAAGGGTGCCCACTTTCACCATTACTATTCAACATAGTTTTGGAAGTTTTGGCCACAGCAATCAGAGCAGAAAATTTCTTTGTTTTAAAAAATGCTTGATACACAGTTCTCTAGTTTGAGTCAAATGCTCATCACATAAAGATAATCTGGGAATTTGCTGGCTATTTTTAGTCATTTTAATTAAAATTTTAATTTTAATTAAAAAGCTTTATTTTGTTCTCATTCATGATGTTTTGATTTCTTACCTAAAGAAAAATTATTTTACTATTTTATTTACCTTCTATTATATTTATTAAATCTACCTCTTTAGCTAGAATAAAAGAACACTTTTAAAGGTAGGAACAGCACCCAACTCAAACACCAATCCTGACAGCTAGCAAAGGGCATAATATTATACTTTAATGTTTCCTAGTGAACGTAGCAGAAAAGCTGTTTAGAGTTATGTTGCTTTTTAAAAGTAAAAAGTTTAAAATTGCAAACTGATATATGACCATTAAAATAAGTGAAACAATCTAGAGCTGGATAAAGAAAATACTCTTTTTTTCTTCCCTCCCACCACACTGAAGAAACTAATGTTATTTATATTTGTATTAATAACATTATTTGTAATTTATATCCTTCCATACTTTTCTCCATGCTTATATAAATATATAATCATACTTAAGGGTTTTAGCTGTTGTTTGTTAACATAAAATGGAATCATACTATACTTATTTTTCAGTTTCTAGTGATGTATCACGGTCATCTCTCTCTGTCTTTTAAATAACTATCAACACATAAACCTTAATATTTTTAAAACTGCACTACAGATACATTATGATTTATTTAACCATTCCCCTATAGATGGCTACTCAGGTTGTTTCTAGTTGTTTGTTGCTACAAATACTACAATAAATATCCTCATGCACATATGCCTTTCCTGAGCGACTTTCACCATTTTCACTTTTCCATGGGTAAAAATAGTGGTTATCTTACTGTTGTATTAACTTAGACTTTCTCAAATACTAATAAAGTTGACTTTCTTTCATATGCTTATTGGCCATTTGAACTTTCACTTCCATGGTTTACATATTTTTCTGTTAGATTACATTTATTTCATTAATCTGTCAGATTCTTTATCTATACTGAGGATTAACATTTGTCATTTGGGTTACAAATACCTTTTCTTCATATTAATATGTTTTGTTTTTGTTTATGGTATACACTGACAAATTTTTCAAAATTCTTTATGGATTTAGGTTTTCTTGCTTGCCTTAGGCAAGGCTCTCCTATACCACATATTTATGTAAATATTTTCCTAATTTTTTCTAAAATTGATATTTTAAATTTACATGTTTATAACCTACCTGGAATTTATTTTAATATTTTGTAAGCCAAAGGTCTGATTGTTTTCTTTCAGAAGGATGGTTATCAGCATCATTTATAAAATAAATCATGCATTTCCAATTGAAATAAAACTTCAACATTTCTCTATCAGAAATAGATTCAGTAGGCAGAAAATCAGTAAGGTCCAAGTTGAACTCAACACCACCACCAATAAACTGGATATGATGGACACCTATACGCTACCTCATCCAACAGCAGCAAAACACATATGATTCTCAAGCTCACATGGCACATTCACCAAGACGGACCACATTCTGGGTCATAAAACATGGCTTTAACAAATTTAAAAGAATAGAAATCCTACAGTGTCTGCTCTCCGACCCACCGTGGAGTTAAACTAGAAACCAATAACGGAAAGATAACTGGAAAATATCCAAATACACGGAGATTAAACAACACAAACATGGGTCAAAGAAGAAATTTCAAGAAAAATTTCAAAGTATTTTGAACTAAATGAAAAGGTAACATCAAAATTTGGGGAATGCAGTAAAAGCAATGCTTAGATGGAATGTATAGAATTAAATGCAGGCATATATTAGAAAACAAGAAAGACCTAAAATAAACAAACTAAGTTTCTACCTTAGGAAATTAGGAAAAGAAGAGCAAATTAAACTGAAAGTAAGCAGAGGAAGAGAAATGATAAGAATAGAGCATAAATAAATAAAATTGAAAACAGGAATCAATAGAGAAATATCATTGGAACCAAAAGTTGGTTCATTGAAAAGATCAAGAAACAATGATGAGCCTCTAGCTAGGCTAATTAAGAAAAAAAGAGAAAGGACACAAATTACCCAAATCAGAAGTGAAAGATCCTTTGAACATTAAAAGGATAATGGAGGAATACTAGGAATACTTCCCTGCCCACAGATTTGATAACCTAGATGAAATGGATCAATTACTTGAATAAGATTTTGCTGAAAATTTGCTGAAATTCATACAAGAAGAAACAATGTGTATAGGCCTAGATTTGTTAAAGTAACTCATTTAATAATTAATAACCTTCCAAAATAGACAGTACAAAGCCCAGAGTGGTTCACTGGTGAATTCTACCAAACATTTAAGGGAGAGATTCTGCCAGTCTTCTACAATCTCCTTCATAGGACAGAAGCAGAGGGAATACCTTTTAATTCATTCCATTACCCTAAAAGCAGACAAAGACATTATAAGAAAACAATTTATAAAATAAAACAATCACCAATAATAGAATATTTAAAGAGTACTTTGTATAAGCTCTGGCAAATAGACATTTAAGAGCAATAAATTATGATTATAAAAGCAATCTTTGAAAAGCAAAGTAGCCCAAATTTTTAGCATCAGACAATAATTTTAGTATATGTATCTATTTGGTCTTTTATTCAGACTTAGACTATCCATTTAACTAAAGAGAAGAAGAAAATATATACTTAAAAAATCAAAGAACTCACAAAGAGTCCTAAAATTTTATACTTAATTGTTCAGTAAGCATTTAGATGAGCCTATCATTTTTAGGTATTGTACAAGATACTGACATTAAGATGGTGAAGAAGAAAACAATTCCTGTCCCCAGGTACTCAATCTAGAAAGAATGTGAACTTGTTAGTTGCTTGGTCGTGTCTGACAGGCAAAAATACTGGAGTGGGTTGCCATTTCCTTCTCCAGGGGATCTTCCTGACCGAAGGATTGAACTTGGGTCTCCCACACTGCAGGAAGATTCTTTATCATCTGAGCCACCAAGGAAGCCCCAATCTAGAAAGGGAGGCAGACAAATAAAGTAAGAAGTATGATATATGTTTCTTTGACTTGAGTCCTTGCTCCTGCCCTGGTTATGGCAGGAGGGAAAAGAAGGAAGTATCTAACAGGAGCAGAGATGGAGTCGGGAGAAGGCATGGTAGAGGAGAGGTGAGGAAGCTTTCTCAGGAAAGGTGATGGAATAAGCTGCACATGAGAGAAGAACAGAGTATCCAACAAGAGAAAAGTCTGAAACTTTTTTTTTTTCAGGGAGAGAACAGCATGGTAGAGAGACAATTCAACATTTCTTGGATGACCATAAATGCACTGAGGTGAAGATTATGCCTTTTCTTTTAGACATCATGAGTCTGATATACTTTTGGAGCATGTGTTAAGAGTTCTGTAGGAAACTGGAAATAAAAGTTTTAGAGTTAAGACAATGATTGATTGAAAACAGAGTTGGAGCCATTACAGAAAGAAATGATTGGTGAATCAGTCTAAGGAAAATGTGCAGAATGAAAAGAAGATCAAAACTGAATTCTGAAAAACACAATCACTTAAGGTTTGTACGGGAACCCAAATGCAGACTTGAAAAAAAAACAAAAAAAGAGGGAAATAACTAAAAAAAAGGATGAACTAAATTAAAGACCAAGAATATTTCAAGGACAGAGTAGATAATAGTATCAAATGCAGTAAAATGCAAAGACTAAAATGCGTCCACTGTTCTTGACATCTTTAGCTAGGACAGTTATCGTTATTTGGTAGAACGTATACCAGAATAAGGTAGATTGAATGATTATGGGATTAAGAAAGTAGGAGCATTCAGCATAGAATTTTCTTTCACATGATTTAGATATAAAAGTAGAAAGTTCACAGGTTTCATGGAAAGAATTTGGATAAGTTCTTTCTGATGACTTATGTTTTCTCTGGTTAAGAGAAAGTAATATCTTTTACTAAGATTGTGAAAAGCAGCGGTTGAGGAGAGTGAAGGACAGAAACAGACAGTGGGAAGACTAGGTAAGTGTGACCAGAAAGATCTAGGATGATCAGGCATTGCTGGAGATCTTTAGGTCAGGCTGTGGAGAACCTTGTTGTGAAATCACTAAAGGAAATCTTAAATGTTAATACTCATCTTGACTATTTTATCAGTAAGTAAGAACTTAGAGCAAAGTAAAAGAAAATTTTCTATCTTCTTTTAATTAGCAAACTGAAATTAAGCAAAAATTTAAATATGCATGTTTGCTAAATATGGATATTTGATCCAGAAATCTATAGAAAATATATAAAGACAACGCTTTTAAGCTTATCACATATTTTCTTAAAAAGAGAAAAAAAATCAAAGTTAAATAATGTTCTAATAAAAGTATTAAATAAACTAACTGCTAGGAACTCAAAGCATTAAATACCAAGTCTTTCTAAGAAGGTAAGATTTTTAAAACAGGTTTATGGGTGTGAAATTTGAAATATTCTGTTTATGTATCTCCTTAACTATGATACATTTGCATGTGTACCTTATTTTAAGTGACTGAAAAGTAATTGAACAAAACATTCTGATAAAGAATTCTTTGTAAGAAGTATTCTCCCTCCTCTAATATACCACCTAAACAATTATTTTGGAGTTGCTATAGTGTGTGCAGGTCACACTTTTACAGTGAATATAAAAGTGTAAGGTATAGAAAGTGTTTTATTCAATAAAATCAAGATTGCCTTTCTGATATGAATTTCTATTTACAGATCTGTCATTTTGAGTACAGAAAATCAAGATCATTATTAACTCCAGAATGCAAGTGTAAAAACAGCTGTTGAACATTATAACAATCATTATTTTGGATTACTACTTTTATTCTACAGTGATATTTCTGGAAAAATTCTAAATCTATTTTTGAAATGGAAGTAGTTCCTCTGCAGAGACAGGACTTGTTAACTTAGCTGCTGGTCGATGAAGTTGGTAGGTGATCTAACTCTGATCTATACAGTCAGATCAGAACAAGAATTACTACCTCTTTTACAAGAGCTGATGCACTAAAAAAAGGCCCAAAGTACACTCTAAAGTGTTTTGTCAACTGTTACTTTTAAAGTGTCACCTCAAAAGATCAGCAGTATCATTTGGTTTAAAATTGCTCTAAAATAAAGCACAAAGCTTATTCTTTCAAAAAGGAAGCAAGTGATTTTTGATAGTGCTGTTTACAGAGGGAGATTTAAAACACATATATATGCATGCACATACACACACATAAGCATACATACATAATTTGCAAAGGCCAGAGGTATAGCTTTTATAATACTTATGTTAGTGCTTGATTTTCTTAAAAACAGCATTATTATAAATTATGATTAATGCATGAGTAATATCATATAACTAATTTATTAATAATTATCACTTATATGTAATTTTAATATATGTGTATAATTAGATATGTATAGTTATAATATATGTGCCTAAATTATTACATATTATAAATTATGATTAATTTACAGTTATATGCAATATATAATTATTACTGCTACCATCAGTGGTGGCCTGTTACATCAGGTACTGGGTTAATAAAAGACTTACATTTTATTTAATTCTCATAACCACTCTATGATATAAAAATTATTACCCATATTTAAGCATAGGTAACTTGAGGCTTGAAGAAATTTTTCTCACTCAGCAACTTATTTCAAATAAGTTGGGGGAGCTAGGAGTTGAAACTAGGTCATATGATTTCAAAGAAAACCCATGTTTTTAACCACTGTCTAGTGAACTATTAGTTTGCTGTAACTATTAGTTTGCTATTTATTAAAATATTTAAATCAATGATTTGTAGATCAATGGGCTTAAGCAAAAAAAAATTTCTCTAAAATATTTCAAAAAGAATGTGTTACATATTTTTTCTTTATTGAATCTATTACCTGTCTGTTGGTGATTTCTCTTCATTTTCATTTTATTTCCTAAAATAAAATGTTCTTATACTTAGAAAAATAACATTCCCACATAAAATGTCAATTTTTAGAACTATAAAAATGGTGCATATTTTCAAAGTAACTGTAGGGACAAAGTACTCATTTACATACACTGAGCAGTCTGTCTTTATTTCACCCTGTTCTAATCCCCAGTTCCACCACACATCCTCACTGACCTACACTGGTAGACTCCACTTATTACAATTGTATGGAATTGGCCAAAAAGCTCACTGGATTTTTCTACAAGATCTTTACAGAAAAACCTTAATGAACTTTCTGGCCAACCCTACACTTATTGTTTGGGTATAGGTTCACACTATCCAATTAATTATTAATAATAAAAACATATATATTAAATACATAGTGATTAAATTATGTATTAATCTTATCTTAGAACTCTAAACTACAGTGAATTTGAAAATTAAAAAGGGGATACATATAAGACTAAGAAAACATATTTCTGTTTTGAAACACGGGTCTTTGAAGAATAAATATCAAATTTGGCTCATCCTTCTTTTTCTTACCTCAGGGTGACTGGAGATATTCAAAATGAGAGCCCATAGTTCAGCTCTCAGGGCTGTGGGACTTCCTTGTCTGATATACTGTTGAGCAGCAGCACTATCTTGTTGTGTTAAAACTGTTAAAAGTATATTAATCTCATTAGAAAATGTGTAATATAAGAAATACATTTGAAATCTTTACAATTTTTTTTAGGAAGCTAACATTTCATCTTTGTATCTTACATAATTAAAACATATCTTGGCAATCTTCTTTTACTCTCTGATTTTTGATGTGGTCTTATTTACAGTCCTGTATATTTTAAGCCTTAGGCTCCTCCACCTCCTACCTTATCTGAAAGTTTTTTTAATGTAAGTACCTTGAATTCCTGTGCTTTAACTATAGTTTCATGGATCTGCCACTAATGATGCATATATATAATAAATTTTGGATTTGAAGATCACATCAAATCATACCTACAGAAACCATAAATTTCTTAAGCATATTCTACTAAGTCATGAATGTTCTGGTATTTGGAAGTAGTATGCTATCTGAAGTATTACGACTAAGAATTCTACAAATGTAGATATCCATTCTATTAGATGATCTTTTAACTATCTGCCAAAATCAACAGAAGAAGTGAAGAAGTGAAGATGCTCAGTCATGTCCGACTCTTTGCAACCCCATTGACTGTAGCCTACCAGGCTTCTCCATCTATGGGATTTTCCAGGCAAGAGTACCAGAGTGGGTTGCCATTTCCTTCTCCAGGACAATGAACAGAAAAGAGGAATTTTTTAAGAACTGAAAACACAAAGGATCCAATAACATTTTAAGGCTCCAAATTATTCAGAAGTGGTCAAGTTCTCAAAATTAATATATTATCTTTTTGTTTTAATTTTTATTTTAAAGAAAATATTAACTATTAAATCTAGAAATTAAGTCCCCTTCCAAAACAAATAAAACCAAAATATAAAAAAGTAAAAACAAAAGAAGAAACACTAGACATCTGCTAATACTTGTCTAACAGTACTGTTTTCTTATATTCTTAAAAGAAAAAGGAAAAAACCTTACACTAAATGAAAATGAGAAGACCAAAAGAAACAAAGGGACCCTTTGAAATAAAAAGATGAAACATATCCTTTAACTTGCAATTATATTTAATGAAAATATCAAATCATATAAATACAGTCCTCTAGATTCTGAAAATTGAACTAAGGAGTTTAGACCATGATAATATAACTATCAGAAGGTTCATTCTGACACAAAGACTTATCTGCACTTCATATTTCAAAGACTGAACTGGATTTATATAAACAAGGAAAAGAATCTTCAAAAGATGGGGAAAATTTATTCTCCAGAATGCTGACAGCTGCTCAGTTATTAAGTCCTGCCACTGTGAACAGTCACCAGGAAGCGTGGCAGTCATCACTTTCTCCTGATGCAGGAGCATATTCCTATTAACGTTAATGAGAAGGGTGTGGGCATATCAAAGAGAGAACCTGACTCTGATTTTAAAATGAAATTCTACTGTTGAATGGATTAAGCTAATACCCTTGAGAAATGTGTAGCTGCATTTATCTTTTGTTTTTTAGTGAATCATCTGTGTACTTCTTTATCTGTTGTTTATTGATAAAGCCAAAGTGATGCATTTCCCCTCTTTATAAAGATTCCTATTGTTTTATCTACATTGTTAATTATGATTCCTTTTTAGGTCTTTAGCTTTTCAGGGATTAAATTTCAGATGAGGGCATATGATGCAGACATTTACTTAAAACTGTCTCATTTTCAGAAGTTAAAATAAGTTTAATCAAAAGCTTATCTTTTTCTCAAGAGGAGATGTATACTAAATAGCTGATTCATGTTATTTCACAGCAGAAACCAACACATTGTAAAGCAATTATCTTCCAATTAAAATGTTTAAAAAGCTTACCTTTTTGCCCAATACGTACATGCTCATTTTCAAAAAGCTCTAAAAATGATAAAATAACATTTTTAGACACAAATATAATCAGCCACATTTAGAATAATATTATGTATATTTTTCTAGTATTGATGCTTCTAATTATTTTCAAAGCTGGAATAGCTCTACAGGAAACTATAAGAATATACGTAGAAAAGTCTTTTTTCTAAGTTGTTTGAAGTTTATAGAAATTAAAAGAAAATTAAGTATATTTAATCAGAAGAAAAAAATTGATAAACTAACTTCCTTTGTTAAAATAGTATAAAATACCTTCTCATAACACAAGTTTCTGTCCATTCATCTTTAATTTTTTTCCCCTAAAAACAAAACTTATTGACAGCTTCATTTGCAAACCCCTACTTCCACTCTAAACTAGCATGAAACCATACCTAATAAAAGCGTTAATACTATATGGGTAATCCCACTATAAAAATGCCATTTTAAAAGGTTATATGGGGAAAAAAAATTTTTGCTTTTAAAGTACCAATCATAATAGAAAAAAAAAAACAAAACAAAACTCCTAAACTTGGTCATATTCAACCCAAGAAACTTCTGTTCATCAAAGACATCACTGAGAGTGAAAAGGTGAGTCACAGAGTGGGAGAATATATTTGCAATATGTATCTATCCAGCGAAGGTCTTGTACTTAGAACACAGAAAGCACTCCCAGTAAGTCAACTTAAAAAAGACAACTATCCAATGCAAATATGCAGAAGATGTGAACAGGTTCTTTACAAAAGAGGTAATCCAAAGGACCGATAAACGTATGAGAAAATGCTCAACCATGTTAGTTATCAGAGAAATGAAATTAAAACCATTATGAAATACACAACCACCACAATGGCTAAATGCAAAGGAAATGGAGCAAATAAGCTTCTCATACAAAGGTGGTAGGAGTGTAAATCAGTCCAACCACCTTGGAAAACCATTTGGCGACACCTACGAACACTGAATGTATGCACACCCTACAACAGTTAGCAGCATTACTCTCACTATGAATCCTAACGTCTGCCTATATGTACCAGGAGACTTACACAAGAATACTCACAGCAGCACTACTGTAATACAGTCAGCCCTCCAAATCTGTAGGTTCCACATCTGTGGATTCAACCAACCTCAGACTGAAATATTTTTTAAAAATTCTAGAAAATTCCAAAAAACAAATCTTGAATTTGCTGTGTGCTAAGTTCTAAAAAGCAAAACTTGAATTCATGTGAATGAACTGACGTTGGCATACCCTGCTGTAGTCTCCCACCATGTCATGGATTCATGCTGCTTGCCAAGGAAAGCTATGAAGTCAGTAAAAATGAACCAAGCATTTGCAAAATAAAGCAGAAAGAAGCTGAAGTATTAGTGCTGCCCCTACAATTGCAAAAATGGTCTCTGGTTCATGGTAAAATGCTTACAAAGGTATTAAGTGTGTGGCTGGAGGACATGTCACAGAAGCATATTCCTGTTGACAGCAAGATGAGGTGTGAAAAAGCACTTAGCCTCTGTGAGCACCACTATGAGGGGCTGAGGAGAATGGAGTCTGAAGCTCACAAGGGATGGCTGGCTAGCTTTGTGAAGTGCTGCAACCACAAGAACTTAGAGATCATGGGAGAATCAGCATTGGCTAATGCAGAGACAGCTTCAGCGTTCCCAGAAGAGCTCAAAAAACTTACAGAAGAGATAGGCTATCTTCCAGAGCAGATCTTCAATTGTAATGAAGTGGGCATGGTCTGGAAGGAGATGCCCAATAACACCTATTTCCCTAAGAATGTAAAGCAAGTCCCAGGGTTCACGACCTGGAAAAATCACCTTATTCTGGTGCTGTGTGGTAATGCAGCAGGTCATGTGATCAAGCCAGGCTTCATCTACTGAGCAAGCAATCCCCAGGCCCACAAGAACAAAAACAAAAATTGCCAGCCCATGTTCTGGCAATACGAGAAGGTTTGGGTGAAGGCCATTTTGTTCTTGGAGAGGTTCCACCAGTGCTTCATTCCTGATAGTAAAGGGATGAAGAGAAGGGGCTGCCATTTCAAGGTCCTCCTCTTAGCTGAGAATGCTCCTGGTCAACCCCAATCTCTCTGCTTCACCAACGAGAATGTGCAAGGCTGCTCCTGTTTCCTAACTCTCTGTAACCGCTGCAGCAGTCCATCCAGGTGACTTACATCCACCTCACTTGAAAAAGGTTCCCCGCTGCCCTTGATGCTAACCCTGCCTGCAGTAGCAGCAGCAGCAGCCGCCTCAGTAGCAATTTATGAAAGAGCTTCACAACTGCAGATGCAAGTTTGCCCACTGCAGAGGCTGTAGATGCCCTAAAGCCTGATGCATGCTGGAGGCCATTCTGGAATGAAGCAATCAGTGACTTGGGGACTTCCCCAATATTGATGCGGAAATCAAGAATACTTTGAATGTTTCAAGGAAAGTTTGGTAGGGGAGATTTCTCTGACATAACTAACTGATGACAATGTTGAGGGCCACACAGAAGAGCATAGAGAAACCCTTACCAAAAAGGAACTTGAAGATATGCTGAAATCCTATAAACACACAAGGATGGTGATGATGATGATGACGTAGGAGATTTAGAGGAGGCAGAGTCGTCAATCTAGACACTTGAAAAATTTGCAGCAGTTTTTCAAATATGATTAGAGACAGAGAACATGTGTGTATGTGGAAGTGGGGATGGAGGTGGCAGAAGGGGGAAGGACAGAATGAGGAGGCAAGAGATGAGATTTGAATAGTAAAAACAGTGGTTATCTTTGACACAGGGGATCAAGATTGAAAGGGGGTAGGAAAGGACTTCATTTTATTGATCTGGGTGGTCATTTAATAAGAGTGTCCAATTATAAAAATTTATTGAGCCATTCTCTTAGGACACATGTACTTTCCTATATGCATTATACAGTAAAAAAGGTTTTAAAATGATAAAAAAACATAGCTACATCTAGAGTTGTTTTATATATAAAACACATATAACACATAGTATATGCTCAATAACTGTTTATTATTATTATTATTATTATTATTATTAGCAACAATAATAAGTGGCCAACTTCCCTATCTTACAGTGGAAGAAACAAGTCCCAAAATACAAAGTGACTTTTCCAAGTCACACAAGTAGCCAGTGGCAGAGGAAAAGACAAGAGCAGCCCCATGGCTCCTGTCTATGATAATTAGTACAACAATATAGACCTTCCACATTTTAAGTCATTTTTACTTCCTGTTTATTATGATTAAATATTAATCCAGTCTTTTATGAAAATATTGGCATTTAGGCACAAGAAAAGAGATGTTGGGGAAATGTTCTAGATGAAAACACACCAAGTTTAAAACCTATGTTTGTTTATACAAGATAGAATGTCAGTGTTCATTTAACTCGGTGATATGAAAAATAATAAAGATGGTGACGGCAAATAAAGGGAGCCATGAGTGCTGCCAATGAAAAATGTTACCAACAAAATGACTTGTGTATGTCCTAGGGGTTTTCAAAATTGTTTTAAAGACCCTCAAATAAAAAGACAATATCTAGTTGAAGGCTAATAAATATACAAGATTCTATACAATAATTAATAGTAACCAAGGAGAGGCAAAAAGCATGTTAGTTGACAGATATTAAAAAGTTACTAGATTAATTTGGAAATGACAAGATAAACCTTGTTTTATCTAACTCTCATTTTCATTTATTATATGCCATATGGGAGAAACACTAACCAGGAGGCACTTGTGTAGAGTCATCTATACCCAGCTGTCCTGTAGTTAAGCCAAGTTCTACAAAGAATTCTTTCTGAAAAATAACACACAGAATTACCATACATCTCAGACTTTTCTACACGTTATTTAAAAGATAATCTTCACCTAGACATCAACTTAAATGAAAATCACAATGTAAAATAAATCTTTGCTTCATTCAAATATCTAAAAAAGAAAACGATATTATTGAACCTTTAAATAGTAATGCTTTACTCCAAAATTTTCCCTTTTCAGATAACAAACTAGTCAGTAAAAGTAAAGACTAATTATTCTTTTGAGTAAAGAACTAATAACATTCAAATCTTTCCTTAAATATACATATACAAATAGCACATGCAGAACTTATAAATTTTATTTTCTAAATTCATTGTCTAAAATTACCAATATAATTCTGTATCTGTGCTTTGTATGGTACTGTATTTCACTCAGCTCTTAATCAAATAAACACTGCAAATATCCAAAACAACTTAAATTAATTTTTAAGTAAAATTAGACTATCAAGTGCTCTGCTAAAATAAGAATAAATTAGATTTATTCTCCAGACTTCCTCTACTTATCTACTAATGCCTAAGGAAAGTAACCCTGTTTGTCTGTTTTTTTAAATACATAAGAACCTCATAGTATTCACATTATTTTTATTCCCTAAGTAATTAAATATTTCTATTAATACTTGCCTCAGTCTTTTGTCATTATTCTAATTGCTAAAACCAAACTTCCTTCTTCTTTAAAAATGGAATTAGTTTTAATCCTTCATAATTATCTATGATTATTTAAATTAGTGATTTGTGTCCCTCATAAAACAGTTATTCAGCATAACATATATTTTATTTTTTTATAGATTTTAAATAAGTGTCATTATATTTCAATCTTTTAACTAAAAACTTGATTTTTATCTATATCTTAAAAAAGCTCTGCAACTTATGTTACCAATTTTTGATAACTAAAGAGATAAAAATTTACTGCTTTGGACTATTTTTTATTCTATATCAGTAGTGTAAGTGTTAGTCACTCAGTCGTGTCTGACTCTGTGACCCTATGGACAATAGCCTGCCAGGCTCTTCTGTCCATGGAATTCTCCAGGCAAGAATACTGGAGTGGGTAACCATTCCCTTCTCCAGGGGATCTTCCTGACCCAGGGATTAAACCTGGGTCTCCTGCATTGCAGGCAGATTCTTTACTGTCTGAGCCACCGGGGAAGCCCTGGGCCCTAATCTCAGATTTTCTTCTTTATGAACATGTATTACCTTTTCTGCAAGCTCTATCAAAGCATACAATTACATCGTATTGAAATTATCTTTTTACTGTCCATTTCCTCACTAGCCTGAAGCTCTTGGAAGACAGTCCTATCTCTTACACACATTTCCACCTCCAGTACTTAGCACAGTGCTTAGTGACATGTAACAAAGGGGAGTTAATAAATAGTGAACCACTCTACTGAGCTCTAGTTCCAACCTGCTGCCTGTACCTGACTGAACAGGAATTAGTGTGCAACTTCTCTTTAGAGTTAATACATTTTGGTTTCAAGAAATTCCCTTTTGGCAAAATAGAGGTACAGGATTAAGAGATATAAACTACTACATATAAAGTAAATAAGCTACAAGAATATATTGTACAACACAGGGAATATAGTCAATATTTTATAACTATAAATGAAGTATATCACCTTTAAAAACTGTGAATCAATACATTGTACACCTGAAACTTATGTAATATTGTACATCAACTATACCTCAAAAAAATCCTTTTTAATATGCATGAGTCTGCATAACACTGTGAGCTAGATTTGAGGGCCATCTATTATAGGATCATATAAGACTCACTGAGTCTCACCAAGTTCAGTACTCACACAGACAGACCAGGGTTACAGATAAACCCTGCACTCTGGAGGTAGAACCATTATCACCAGCCACATGATTCAGGAAATGGGGACAACTATCCTTAATGCCTGAAGACATTAAGTATGGTCACAGTTTTTTGAAAATCAGTCATAGGATTCTGATTCTCCAATAGCTAAGAATTTATCTACACCAGCTCCAGGTCCCCTCAGACAGACAGAAGGCATAATTAGCCCCACTTACAACATGTAAAGCTGAGCACCGAAGAATTGATGCTTTTGAACTGTGGTGTTGGAGAAGACTCTTGAGAGTCCCTTGGACTGCAAGGAGATCCAACTAGTCCATTCTAAAGGAGATCAGCCCTGGGATTTCTTGGGAAGGAATGATGCTAAAGCTGAAACTCCAGTACTTTGGCCACCTCATGCGAAGAGTTGACTCATTGGAAAAGACTCTGATGCTGGGAGGGATTGGGGGCAGGAGGAGAAGGGGACGACAGAGGATGAGATAGCTGGATGGCATCACCGACTCGGTGGATGTGAGTCTGGGTGAACTCCGGGAGTTGGTGATGGACAGGGAGGCCTGGCATGCTGCGATTCATGGCGTTGCAAAGAGTCAGACACGACTGAGCGAATGAACTGAACTGAAACCTCTTCATAAATCATCATTCCCTGCTTCTTTACCTAGCAAACGCCTTCAAACTATTTCAAATGTCAGTACCTCTGAGAAGACCTTCTACACTTCATAAGAATCTGCCACTTCCTCTTGTATACAGCCATATCACTTTGTATAAACCTCTCCTAAGAGGACTTCTAACATCTTTTAAAATAATGTCTTAAAAATAGTTTTTTTATGACAGTTATAGTACTAATGCTTAACATTTACTGCTTACTATGTTTCAAGGACCGCTTATATGCTTTATATTTATATATTAATTTCTTAAGGCTGCCATTTTTAAAAGTACCACTAATTGCTCCTGCTGCTGCTAAGTCGCTTCAGTCGTGTGCGACTCTGTGCGACCCCATAGTCGGTAGCCCACCAGGCTCCCCCATCCCTGGGATCCTCCAGGCAAGAACACTGGAATGGGTTGCCATTTCCTTCTCCAATGCATGAAAGTGAAAAGTGAAAGTGAAGTTGCTCAGTCATGTCCAACTCTTCGCGACCCCATGGACTGCAGCCCACCAGGCTCCTCCGTCCATGGGATTTTCCAGGCAAGAGTACTGGAGTGGGGTGCCATTGCCTTGGCTAGCTTTAAAAAACAGAAAGGTGCTTCCCTGGTGGCTCAGACAGTAAGCGTCTGCCTGCAATGCAGGAGACCCAGGTTAGATTCCTGGGTCAGGTAGATCCCCTGGAAAAGGAAATGGCAACCCATTCCAGTATTCTTGCCTGGAAAATCCCATGGACAGAGGAGCCTGGCAGGCTACAGTCCATGGGGTCACAAAGAGTTGGACACGACTGAGCAGCTTCACTTTCACTTTGAACAACAGAAACTCCCAGTTTCTCACAGTTCTGGAAGCTATTAGTTCAAAATGTTAACAAGATCATGCTTTCCCTGAAGGGTCCAGGAGAGAATCTGTTCCATGTCTTTCTCTTAGCTTCTGGTGTTGCTGACAATTGCTGGTGTTCCCTGGCTTATACATGCAACACTCCAATCTCTTTCTGTCATACTACATTCTCCTTGTGAGTCTCTCTTCTCCTCTTCTTTTAAGGACACCAGTCATATTGGATTTTGATCTCACCCTACTCCAGTAAGACATCATCTTAATTTCATTGCACCTGCAAGGATCCTATTTTAAATGAGGTCACATTTACAGGTATTGGAGGTCAGGATTCAACATAACTTTTGGGGGGCCACAAGTCAATCCATAACATATCTTAAGATATTGATCAATACTTTTATGAGATACTATTATCCATATATTGAATAAGAAAACTAAAGCTCAAGGTTAAGAAAACCTGCCCAAGGTCACACAATCAGTGAGTGGTACAGCAAGAGGTTAAACCAGGTTAGTTGGCTTCAGAATCTAATTATCTAACCACCATGCTATGCTATCTTTACATACATTAAACATAAGTCAAATCAGCTAAAAGACTTAACAACAACCATAACAAAACATTAGTTCCCTATTTATGCACTCCTCTTCAACACACAAATACACACAATCACAATTATTCCACTACGCAGGAACAACCACTTTCAGCATTTTCCCTGGTATTCATATCCATATTTTGGAAATCCTCTGGTGGTCCAAGGGTTAGGAATCCACCCTCTCACTGTCAAGGGCCTGGGTTCAATCCCTGGCTGGGCAACTAAGATCCCAATAAACCATGCAGCATGGCCAAAAAGCAAACAAACACACATCCATATTTCAAGTAACAGGTACATTCTGCTATTCTAAATTTAGCAGTTTCAAATAACTATTAAATCTGTTAGTGATAAATGTGGATTTTTAGCTCAGTACATTCTCTTTTCCTCCCTCTATCATTCCAATATATGTATATATCAATGCTTCATTACATCTATATTAAGAGTTTGTTGTTATTATTATTTAAATATTACTCACTGCTGAGGAATGTAGTATGTTATAAATGTTTCCTTTCTTGTACTTTTTTCCATACAGTTCATAATTAAACCACTTTTTCACTTATGCATTTTCTCTACTTACCTCTCCCTCCTCCCTTCTGCATGTGGTTAGCACGTCATCAGGTCATCTATATTTTTGGGGTTTTTCTTGCAAGTTCTCATCATGGAACCCTACAACCTCCTGCTCCAATATGGATTGCTCTGCTCTGGTCCTGTTGCACAGACAGGCCTGGAAATTCTCTTCACTGGCATTCTGGAACTTATTCTACTCTTAGGTTGGAAATCCCATTTCCTAGATCCTCTATTTCACTCTTTTTGTTTATGATCTTGTTTTAGAGCATTTCTACCAATAGCTCCATGAATTAGAATATTTTAGGTCATGTACATCTGAAAACAGATACTTCAACTTCACATTTGATTGACTGGTGGTTATATACAGAATTCTAGGCTTGAACTCATTTAGATTTTTAAAGGCTTTACTTAAAAATCCTCTGGCTTCCAGTCTTCCTGCTGAGAAGTCAGATGCCACTCTGATGCCTGAAACATTATATATACTCTGTTCTTCCATAAAAAGTTTTTAGTCTTCTCCTTTTCAGGTGCCTTGCTATGGGTCTTCTTTCATTCATAGAACTGGGTACTGGGTAGGTCTTTTCATAATGAAGATTCCTGTCTTTCAGTTCTTGAATTTTTTTAACTCCTTGGCTTCTGTATTCTCTTTCTGGAACTCCTACTGGCCAGGTGTCAGCCCATCTGGACTGACCATCTAATTAAACAAATCTTTTCCCATTTATTTTTCATCTCATTGGCTTTTTGCTTTTACACTGTCTTCTGATAGAGATTTCCTGGGCTTTCTACTGATTTTTTTTGTACACCATATTTTTTATTTCCCTAACTCTCTACCCATTTTTTTTGCACATCATATTTTTGATTCCTAAAAGCTCTTTTTCACTTTCTAATGTCTTGTTTTGTTATTCTAATGAAATTCTGTTCCTGTTTCATGAGTAATATCTTCTCTCTGAGAATATTAATGTTTCCTTTAAGTCTTCTATTGGGAAGATACAGTTAACAAAAGGTTAACCTCTTTGTCCACGTGAAGATTACTTTGTATTTACCTTCTCTCAGCACTGTTGCCCTGAAAATGTACTGGATTATGAAAAAAAAATTGTGGAGAGGAAAGCCAGTTACATAACCAGCAATATAATTTACTGGAAAAAAAAAAAATGACACTTGACTGTTACATTTCATCTGAAATGAAGGACTGTAAGTGGACTAAAGAACCTATTGGAAAACACAGGCCTTAGCTACCTGGTGTGCCTCTTGAGAGGACTTGGAAACTGTGCTCATGTGCATTACAAGAAACAGTTCCCATTGCGTGTGAGATTTTCCTATGCTGTACCTACATAACCTTGTTACTTCCATGTGCAAGCATTCCTTGTAGGGGCTAGGAAGTAGCAGCTGGTAGCTGTAAGGACTTCCAATGAAGATCTACATGATATATTGACATGCCATGTTTTCTGTTCTGTATCTCTCTACAAATCTAATTGAGCCTTATACCAGGTTTTGGCCTATTGTATCCTGCAAGTGTAGACGTAAATTCAAACCTGAAGTAACTATATTGGTGGTCATAATAATTACTCATTTCCTAAATTGGCTATTTCTTCTTCCTTATTTTTCTCTGCAGGGTCTGTTTTAGTTTTGAGCTGTGCTTTTCAAATTGTAAAATTTCAAATATCTGGAGAGCCTAGGCTGGTCAGTCATATTTCGGATTGAGGCAATGAACAATTGACTGGAATCTCTGTCTGTGAGGCCTGGGCAGAGTATGATGGGCTTTAGTCTGAAAAATTTATTTATAGACAGCCAGCTTTCACTTTCTTTCTTTTGGTCAACCTTCACTTAATTCTTCTGTTTTCAATACAATGCTTCATTCCTATTCAGCTCTACATTTGAGGTCTCTGAGTTCATGGCCTTTCTGCAATGATTATATATACCTCTGGTCTCCTGTTGGGGAGGAGGAGTCACCAGAAAATGAAGGATGGGACAAGCCTGGGGATCTAAACCCTTTTATACAATCTCTATGTCTCCTCAATGCCTTCTATCACATGTGGTATCTCCAATTCCTCATTCTTTGCAAAGTTCCAGGGAGAAAATCATCTGGTTTCTTGTATCAGTTAGAGTCCAGTCAAGAAATAGAAACCATATCAGAAGTGTGAACAGGGAAAAACAGAATTAACAAGTGCAGAAAGCAACTATGGCTTCTAGGCTGAAGGAGAGTGAACAAAGGGAGGAATAACTCAGGAAAGGTCCCCCGCGTCCTCAAGACTGAGATTCAGACTTTTAAGGAGAGGGTGTGCCTACCCCAGGAACATGCAGACCAGAGGTGAAGAACAATCTTGCCAGTGAGTACAGGCTGGAGCTGGTTGACTAAGGGCTGCTAAGTTGAATACTACTGGGTCTTCTGTTTGCTGATCTGCTGGCTTCTGTACATGGAAAGTCCCTTTATCCTACTATGGTCTTGCAATGTCTCTCCAGAATCCACTACTGACAAAGCCTAATGTCAAGCTAGTTGGCAAAAAGGAAATGTTTACAAGGTCCAGCTCCAGTATAATAAAACAGGATTTAAAAAAAAAAAAGGTAGGTTTGCAAACCACAAATGGTCAGAATGGTCATCATCAAAAAGTCTATAAATAATAAATGCTGGAGAGGGTGTGGAGAAAAGGGAACTCTGCTACACTGTTGGTAGGAATGTAATTTGGTGCAGCCACTATGGAAAACAGTATGGAAGTTCCTTAAAAAACTAAAAATAGACTCATGATATGATCTAGCAATCCCACTCCTGTGCATATATCAAGAAAAGACAAAAACTCTAAATCAAATCATAGCAGCACAATTTATAACAACCAAGACATGGAAGCAACCTAAGTGTGCATCAACAGATGAATGTATAAAGAAGATGTGGTATATAGATGCACAAAGGAATATTACTTGGCCATGAAAAAGAACAAAATATTGCCATTTACAACAACATGGATGGATCTAGAGATTATCATACTAAGTGAAATAAGTCAGACAAATACTATATCACTTATATGTAGAATCTCAAAAAATAAAACAAATGAACTTCCTTACAAAACAGAAATAGACTCACAGACATGGAAAACAAACTTACAGTTACAAAAGGGAGAAAGAGAGAGGTAGGGATAAATTAGGAGTATGAGATTAACATATATGCACTACTATATATAAAATAGATAAATAACAGGATTTACTATATAGTACTGGGAACTATATTCAATATCTTGTAATAACCTATAATGGAAAAGAACCTGAAAAACAGTATGTGTGTATATCTGTGTGTATGTAACTAAATCACTTTGCTGTACACCTAAAACATACAATATTGTAAAGCAACCATAGTTCAATTTTTTTAAAAGGTAGATTTGGAGCTGAAAGGTAATAAATTGATTACCATCACACTTCTCATCCATACCTCCCACCTTTCAGAAGCAATAAGGCTTGATCTTCTTCTTCACGTCTGAGTCATTCCTCATTCTCCCATCAGTTCTCTATGTTAATACTTTAAAATTTAGTTGTTTCTTAGTTTCACCAAAGACAATATTTACATTTCTGCGCTCCTTACTATTTTGGGGTAATTAACAAAAGAAAGACTGGTGGTAATTTCTTAACTTCTTTGTAAGGAAATCTCTCCACTTTACTACAATTATTCTATTTTAAAACTAATTTCCTTACCAAAATGTGACAATCTGCAGAGCAAAGATAGTCTTTAACTCATCTTATGTTCTTTTATCTCCCTCAGTGTCTTCCATATTAGGAGCTTAAAGAAAGGTTGGTTGAAATAAATGAATGTATATTCCTTAAAATTTTTAAATAAAATTCACTATTTGTTTCAATCAGTTTTATAGCTACACATCAGGCACTGAAATCCCAATAAGAGGTCTTATGAGTCTATGCTGTTTATTAAAATAAGAATTAAGCAAAAGCATTTATAGGTCAATGAAAACTCACCTTTAATCCTACTAGCAAAGCAACTCACTCTCTACAGAACATATTTACAATAAAAAAGAAAATTTTCACTTTATTCATTTATTTAGTGAGCAGATTGTCCTACTACTTTAAATATATGTTGAACTAAAATATTTTTCCAATGGTTACCCTCTAAAATATATTAATTTATTTTGAACTACCTATACTTACCAATTCAGGGATGTCTTTTACTTTGAGAGGAACTTGGATTAAACCCAAATGAGTCCTGAAACTAAGAGAATCACCACTTTCATAATTTGGGTTGCGAAGATTAATTAATACCTTTAAAAACAAATCCAACAAAATTGGTTAGTTTCTTTATACAAAATTCACACTTATAAAATTGGCAGTGATATTCTTAGTATATCACAAAATTAAAAATTATTTGGGTTATGCTTATACTTTAATCACATTCTGAACACTATAAAATTGAGTTAAAATGTTGAAATACCATAAACATGTTTTCAATTTAATATTCCAACAGATGACCTATCAAATACTAAAAAGTTAAAATTTCAGTTATAAAGAAAAACTTTTTGATGTTACGAAAAAATTAAAATTGTTTGAATATAATATTTTACAAGGAAAAATGACAGAAAAATTTAAACTGCTTGATTTCAGTATTTGCCAGGGAAAAACTTCAGAACCAACTCTAACACTTTTAAAAATAGATGCTGAAAAGTTTCTAGAAAGACAGTGGAATAACATCATATGGTATTGCTTCTAAATCAAATCCAAAGGTAAAAAAAAACTTTTTCAGAAGCCAAACTAACAAGAAATATTTTTCAAAATTAAAAATCTTGGATATTTGCGTATCCTTTAATCTATGAACCTCACTCCTGTGAATATGATTATGGAAATAATTAAAACTGCTTGCAGAGATAGTGCAAAAAAAAAGGTAAAGGAAGTGTTGTTTATAACAGAAAAATATTATGCATTTAATATTTTAAGACATTCAATACTAGACATTTAAGATGTTTAAGACTACTTAAACATTACGGTAGAGGAAACTACCTATATAAATTATGTTTTATGTATATAAAATATAGTTTAATATGCCACGATTAATAAATAACACAATGTTTATTAAATTAAAAATTACAGTAGTGTTTATTGCTGTATGATGATATTATAAGTAATTTTTGTTTAAAATTTTCTTCTTATATGTGTTTTCTTATTTTTCTAACAACATGTATTTTAGGGAGAAAATAATAATAATTTCCAAAAATATTTTTAAACTGCAACTCTGAAGGGAAAGAAACCAAGAATTCAGTGAAGATTATAATGACAGAAACACCAGCATATCTGAAGTAGGCATTAATAACCTGATAACTAATGGCTGACAAAATTAAATATATCACAAGTGCAAAAGAGTTGCCTAAAATTTCAAACACTAAATCAAAGCTAAAAATATCAAAGGAATTTATTTTTAAAAAATGTTTTAGCAAAGAACCAACAGTGTTAAATATAGACTAATATAGCACAATACAATTTTAGTCTAATTATGCAAATAAGGGATCACAGTGCATGGAAAACTTAAAAACATAGAATTGAAAAGAAAAACTATGAATACATGGGCAATAGAAAAGAAAAAAATATTAGAAAAGCAGAAACGATAAGGAAGTGATTATAGAAAACTTTTCTTGAGCTAAAGAAGAATCTCAGTATGACTAATAAAAGAATTTAGCAATAGTCCTTAAGTAAACAGAGTGCTATGATTATTAAGAAGAAAACATAAAGTTAATTATATAAGAATTATATGAAATTTAAGTGCTAGGAAAGGGATGAGTTTGAGAGAAACCTTTAATAATCTAAGAGAAATAACACTAGCAGTATAAAGGCAGTTTCAAACCAAAGTAACTTCTCTTTTAAGTTAAAAGGAGACTGTTTATAATTCTAAAAGGCTTGAAATGATTTCTAACAATGCTGGCAAACTTGTATCTGAGAAAACAGGTTCAGAAAAAAAAAAATGCAAAAGATTAAATCATTCATTTACTCATTCACTCAACACTTATTTACTGAGCAACTATGTGGTAAGCACTGTTACACCTGTTTGAGAGAGAGTAGTTTAGGACAGGATCAACTTGCAGCTGGTTTGTGGTAGCTCCTATCTTAGCTTCAGGGACATCTAGCAGTGACCCTTGGCCAAAATGGGATGAAATGCACTAACTAGTCATTTATAATGTGCTACTTAATGTCCCCTGGAGGCATTCCATATCAATTTATTTACTGTTTATTGAAAATGTATAGATTGATAGTTTGTACCTGAATTACCAGTAGGGTATAAAAGACTCATTAGAAAGCTTGTGCTGTAACTTGTATCTTGCACGTACCTTGGTGATTCATAACCCAAAGGCAAAGTGCATCCTGTGTAACTGAGAAAGGGCTGCAAAGTGCATCCTGTGTTACTGAGAAAGGAGCTGGGACTGGAAATTTCTATTTCTTTGTATTTGCATGTGCTTTCTTTCTCTTGCTGAAAGAAAGCTTTATGTGGGTGTATCCTTGTGGCTGAAATCTTGTATGTCTTCTCAGTTATCTGATTTGGCTCTGTGTGACTGTTGCAGCGGGGAACAAAGCTTCCATGTTACAGAATAAAGGCGGCAATAGGCAAAATAGAAAATCAGTATGTTATATGATGCTAAAGGTTATGGAGAAAAACAAAGCAGAAAAGGGTTATAAGGAGTTCCAAGAGGTGAGCCAGGGAAGGATCTGGTGAGAAGGTAACATTTTTTTTTGTGTGTATATGTTTAAATTTTTCCCATGAATGTTCTTTTTTAAACTGAAATACAGTTGACATACAATATTGTGTGAGTTTCAGACTGTACTAAAAGTGATTTGACATTTGCATACACTATAAAATTATCACCACAATAAGTCTGTATCTCTCCAAAGTTATTACAATACTATTGACCATATTGTTTATGCTGAGAATATGACATTTAAGCAAAGACATAAGGGAATGTGAGGGAATGGACACACAAGTATCTCGGGGAAAAGCAATGCAGGCAGAGAAAACAAGGAGCAAAGACCCTCAAATGGGAGAAAGCCAGGAGAAAGTAAGCAAGCTAAAGCAGCTGGAGTAGAAAAATCAGGAGGAAAAGTAATGGGAGATGAACTCAGAGAGGTGATGGGTATCAGATCAAATAGGGTGTTTTAGGCCACTGTCATGACTTTGGGTTTTAAGTAGAATGAGATAAGAAGCCACTGGATACCAGAAGAGTGGCTTCTTCAGAATAGTATTTACAAGGCTTCCTCTAGAAACTCTGCTAAAAATAAATTCTAGGTGGGGAAGTGTAGAAGCAGTAAGAGCAATTAAGAGGCCTCTGAAATAGTCCAGACAAGAGATGGCAGCTTGGATCAGCAACTTAGGAATGGCAGTGATGAGAAGTGAATGGATTCTGGACATACTTCAAACGTAAAGCTGAAAGGATTTCCTGGTGGATTACATATAAGGTACAAGAGAAAAAAATGGAATTAAAGATGAGTGAATTAAAATAATGAGTGAGTTCTAACTGCCTACTAAAGAGTTCCTCTTCAATGTCAATACCCTCTCAAACTTAATTAAGTGCATCATCTTCACTAATGGACCTGTGTCTCTTTCTGTATTCTGTATCTTAAGTTAACTCTGCCTAGTTATCCAACCTAGACACTTAAAGGTCATCTTTATCTTTTCTTTTTCTCATACTCCCTAGATCTAATAAATTCCCAAATCTTTTTAAAAATCTGTTAAATTCTCATCTTGTTAAATTCAAGTCTGTTGATGTCTTTCCATTTTGAATGCTGTTCTCTTAGTTCAAACCTTTATCATGCCTTGTCTGAACTGCTACAACAGGGAGAAAAAGAAAAAAGAAAAAGATTCACTGAGCACCTATTGTGCTAGCCAGCAGGCTACATGATTTATAGTCGCTAATTTTTAATCAAATCTTCTTGATTTACTTCCCTCTAATCTTTCCACACTACCATGTATTTTCCCAGAGCAATTTCCAAACACAAATCTGATAAGGTTATTCCATTGCTTTCATGGCTCTGGGGCTTCTTATATGGTGATTCTTCTGCCTGGAGATGTTTTTTAATATCATCATTTCTTTTGCATTTTTACCTCATTAATATACATATATTTAACCAACAGAACCTACCTCAAGAAAATCCTTAGGTGCATAAACAGGTCTGAAAAGGCTTAAATCTAGAATTAATAAGACAGATTAAAGTAGAATTTCGGTTACAATATACAAATCCTTAATAATAATAAATTATAACGGTTCTTTCATATTGTTATGCAGCTAGGTTAATTCAAACATTTGCAGAATATCAATTATTTGTCATACACTGTGTTAAGCACTGTACTAACAAAAACAGAAAGTCCCTTCCCTTGATAGTCTAGATAGCATATTCTAGAAGAAATTGAAGAGTCCTCTCTTCCATAAATTTGTAATGGAGCATTTGTAATTGAATTGGAAAACAATGTCAATATCATATGAAAGTTCTACATGAGAATTCTCAAAGTACTTAGAACACAAACAATAAATTCTCAGTGAATCTGTAGTTGTACTGAACTGCTCTCCCTTTTGAACTTTCTATAATACACTGCTTCCTTTGTGCATGCATGCTTAAATGCGACTCCCCACTCAGGGATCGAACCTGCATCTCCTACATTGCAGGAGAACTCTTTACCACTGAACCACTGCGGAAGCCTCAGGTTATATTGAACTATTCTTCCTTCTGAATTTCTATAACACACTGCTTCCTTTATGATGGCTCAAAATTTTTTGCAACCTCCCCAGGCCCCAGCTATTTTTTAAGAAGGAGTGGTGAAGAATTATGTACATGTCTACCTAAACAATTATTTTACATATATCAATAATTAATTTATACATATATTTATCACTCATTAAATGTTTTTTAAAATTGATAGACTCAATTTTAAACATTAAAATTAACCAAAATAAATTCTTAAAAACATTTTAAAACATTTTAAAGGTCTTAAAACTTTTCAAAATGTAACACATTTTAACATCTCAATGTAATTAAAGCTTGAGATTTATCTTAATTATGAGCCTAAGAAATCCACTGAATGATTCTAATTTATCCTTTCATAAAAATGTTTTCAAATGCTGATTAAAAAAATAACTGATTTAAATATTCTCAAAATAACGGAGCACAGTGACTAAAGCTGGGAATTTTTAAACTGCAAAGTAGAAGTTTAAGCAAAAAAAAAAAGATGATAATAAATCAGTGAGAAGGGAAGTTGCTATCTTTCCAAAAAGAACTTGTTAATAATGTTATTTTGGATCCACAATTAAAAGAACAATTTTTTTTGCCACTACCACATTTTGAAAATATTTTTTTCATATGTACCTGGTTCATCGGTTCCCATTTCATTCCATTTATTGAGAAGTTCTTTCTGTTCTCCAACTGGCCTCTAAAAAAGGTAATTTTAAAATTGGTTTCGTTTTGTGAAGTTAAGCAATGCAGCTGAAAAATAAGAATCAATACCTTATCTAAAAGCTTATATAAGCTACCATAACACAAGAAAAAATAATTTCATTACATATGATTAGCTTTTCTGGGAATTACATTTAATGTTATTTAACTATTACATTGTATGCAGTCTTAATGGCTCGGTTAGAATATGGTACTAATGAGTCTAAAATAGAAGGCAAATGATATGTGCTGGCCAGTAAAATTTCACAAAGAAAGACTGCTCCTCAGCCACATACTACATCTCTCACCCCATCCAGCAATCTCAGAAATGCATCACAAGGGGGCTGGCCAAGAGAGTGTGACTGTGAGTCAGTAGCATCATCTTCCTATATGAAAGACAGTATATTACACAATACTACATATTTAGACAGTTTTTCATATAAATTTATCCTCTTTTACACCATCCTTCTGGTGCCTTCAGTGACTTGTGCTTGGATATTATCCAATGTACATTCACTATATCTTGTCCAACAGCAGGGAATAAATAGGTGTAGGGAGGATGAAGTGAAGAGAAACTTGTTCACTCCTACTCTTGAACAGCTATAAAAGACCCAGAACATTCCTCACGTGGCTTTTCTCTCCTTTTCATCTCTCCCCTATCAAAGCCCAGAACTACAGATAAATGTTGAGTATTAGATCTAAATAGTTCTAGAGAGATGATAAATCATTCGGGTAAGGAGACTAAAGGTAATTAAAATCTTTAAAGTGCATTTATAACCTTTACAGACAAATCTCCAAATAATCTGTACTGTACAGCCTATATTTATTCTTGATACAGGTTTTTTTTTTTTTTTTTTTACAAAAAGCATTATAGCATATGCAATAGAAAACTATATAAAATACATCCACATAATTTACCTTTTATAGACTTTGGTTTCAAAAAGCTGTATACCAGTAACAAAAAAAAAAGATAAATCTGCCTAACAGTTATAATTTCATGATGCTTGCTAGTGCATGATTCACAGTAAAATACTTAAGTGTTAAAAGTACCTTTCGTGCCAATGGAATACTCAGTTCAGTGCACATACTATTTAAACTCTTCAAAATTCTTTTTTCCCAACTTCCCTGAAACATAAGGAACAGTCTATTATTATTTTTGGTTAACAGTGCCAAAAGTGATTTTTAAAAAATTAAAGACATTATGAGTTATATAGAAATGCTGAAGTTGCTTGAGATTGGTTATCTTATTCACTAGATTACTCAACAAATATTGATTACTGCCTACTATGTGCCAGATACTATCCTTAGTGCTGTGAATAACAAAATGTCTCCATCCTCATGGAACTGACTTTCTAGTGGAGGATTGGAATGAAGATAGATTAAAAAAATAAATCAACAAGTCAGATGTGGAAATAGCAGATTTTTAAAAAAAGGTAAGTTATATTTAAGTACTTTATAAATCTTTCATACTTGAGACTCCCATTAATGACCTAGTAAAATAAAATTTTATAGAAATTATTATATTGTAATTTTCCAAACATCTTTCACCCTAAATACTTCACTATGAATTTTTTAAGAATAAGAACCTAGCTGTGGTACATATACACAATGGAGTATTACTCAGCTATTAAAAAGAATACATTTGAATCAGTTCTAATGAGGTGGATGAAACTGGAGCCTATTATACAGAGTGAAGTAAGCCAGAAGGAAAAACACCAATACAGTATACTAACGCATATATATGGAATTTAGAAAGATGGTAACAATAACCCTGTATTCGAGACAGCAAAAGAGACACTGATGTATAGAACAGTCTTATGGACTCTGTGGGAGAGGGAGAGGGTGGGATGATTTGGGAGAATGGCATTGAAATATGTATAATATCATATATGAAACGAGTCGCCAGTCCAGGGTCCATGCATGATACCGGATGCTTGGGGCTGGTGCACTGGGATGACACAGAGTGAGGGTATGGGGAGGGAGGAGGGAGGAGGGTTCAGGATGGGGAACACATGTATACCTGTGGCAGATTCATTTTGATATATGGCAAAACCAATACAATATTGTAAAGTTAAATAAAATTAAATTAAAAAAAATAAAGTAGGATAATGAAATAGCAAGGAATTTATAGCATCAAGTAATGTAATAAAATGACTGTCCAGGTTTCAAAAAAAAAGAATAAGAACCTTCTCTTACATAACCACAATACCACTATGACACCTGAGAAAACTAAAAATAATATTTCATATCATCTTAGCCCATATTCAATAATTTCCAATTATCCCCCAAAATGTCTTTATATCTTTTTAAATCCTGGATCCATTAAAAATTAATGCATTACATTTGGTTGTTATGTCTCTTTCTGTATAGCTTAATCTAGTGTGCTTTTCTCCTTTTCTTTTTCATACTGGCTTTTTTGAGCAGTCCAAGGCAGATGTCTTTTGGAATGTGTCACAATCTAGATTGGTCTCACTGTTTTCTCACCATATCGATTACATTCTTCTTTGTCCCTGGTATTTCTCATAAACTTGAAATAATAAGTTAACTTTAATGGTCAGTCATAAATTGATCATCCGTATACATCATACTTCAGTAAATTATTCTCTTTAATGCCAAGTTAAAACACCATAATTTTTTGGTCTTTTAGCACTGGCCACTTCTGACTCACAAAAAACAGAATAATACCAAAGCTCCAAAATTTAGACCAAATGAGGAGAAATGGAGATAACTATATATTATATTATCTATAAAAGACAGCTAAAATCAGATAATATTAAATAGAATAATAATACCTCCTTTACGTGATTGCTATAAAAATTAAAGATGTAAAGTACTTTGAACAGTGACACAATGATAATAATCATTCAATAACTGATAGTTTTTACTACAGCTATCATTATTCAGAGTTTCTTCATTAACATACGTATCTAGATATATTACTCTCTATCTGGAATAAACTCTCCATGCTCTACTCTTATCCCAACATACTTATTCCTATGTTATCTGAATAAATTATATTCACCATTCAGGTCTTCACCTCTATTAAGCCTGCTCTTACCTGGCCCCCACTCAGATAATATTAGTGCCTTTGCCTACAGATTCTCACAATATCTCTTCCTTCACCTATCATAGCACATATCACACTTTATCGAGCACATAATAAGTTTTCAATAATTGAACAGATTTCTACTCTTAGTTATGCTGCAAGTATTTAGAAAAATTTTGGTACAACTGCCAAAGTAATGAATGAACAGGAAAAAAATCATCTATAAGAGAAATACAAAGCTGTGTGAAATGCATAAGACTTAGTTTACTAAATATATAGAAATAGGTTTTCAAGAATAAAAGAATACTCAATAAATTTCATAAAATACAGTCCAAACTAATTCTGTTTACTAGTTTGTTTTCAATTTTTTTCTCTCTCTTTTCTTTTTCCTATAAAGAGTTCTCTTAGATGCAGGACTTCAAATATATTTGGGTATATTATTCATGACCAAACTTTAGTTAGTATAATACAACCCACTTCCACCCTAAACATTCTTATCCCAAATTTATCTGGAAAAATCTAACTCAACTTTCATATCTTGGCTTAAAAGTAATTTCCTTTAATAAGCTTTCTGCCACTTGCTCCCTCAAATCCAGATTGTGGGGGTTGGGGGAGCAAGTATTAGAACCTTAACAACACAAGAGAAGACTCTACACATGGACATCACCAGATGGTCAACACCGAAATCAGATGGATTATGTTCTTTGCAGCCAAAGATGGAGAAGCTCTATACAGTAAGCAAAAACAAGACCAGGAGCTGACTGTGGCTCAGATCATGAACTCCTTATTGCCAAATTCAGACTTAAATTGAAGAAAGTAGGGAAAACCACTAGACCACTCAAGTATGACCTGAATCAAATCCCTTACAATCATACAGTAGAGGTGACAAATAGATTAAAGGGATTAGATCCGATAGAGTGCCTGAAGAACTATGGACGGAGGTTCATGACATTGTACAGGAGGCAGTGATCAAGACCATCCCCAAGAAAAGAAACGCAAAAAGGCAAAATGGTTGTCTGAGGAGGCCTTACAAATAGCTGAGAAAAGAAGAGAAGCTAAAGGCAAAGGAGAAAAGGAAAGATATACCCATTTGAATGCAGATTTCCAGGGAATAGCAAGGAGAGATAAGGAAGCCTTCCTCAGTGATCAATGCAAAGAAATAGAGGAAAACAATAGAATGGGAAAAACTAGAGATCTCTTCAAGAAAATTAGAGACCCCAAGGGAACATTTCATGCTATTATGAGCACAATAAAGGACAGAAATGGTATGGACCTAACAGAAACAGAAGATATTAAGAAGAGGTGGCAAGAATACACAGAGGAATAGACAAAAAAGATCTTCATGACCCAGATAACCACAATGGTGTGATCACTCACCTAGAGCCAGACATCCTGGGATGTGAAGTCAAGTGGGCCTTAGGAAGCATCACTACAAACAAAGCTAGTGGAGGTGATAGAATTCCAGTTGAGCTATTTCAAATCCTAGAATATGGTGTTGTAAAAGTGTTGCACTCAATATGCCAGCAAATCTGGAAAACTCAGCAGTGGCCACAGGACTGGAAAAGGTCCGTTTCATTCCAGTCCCAAAGAAGGGCAATGACAAAGAATGCTCAAACTACCACACAATTGTACTCATCTCACACACTAGCAAAGTAATGCTCAAAATTCTTCAAGCCAGGCTTCAACAGTACAGGAACCATGAACTTCCAGATGTTCAAGCTGGATTTAGAAAAGGTAGAACAAGAGATCAAATTGCCAACATCTGCTAGATCATAGAAAAAGCAAGAGAGTTCCAGAAAAACATTTACTTTTGCTTTATTGACTATGCCAAAGCCTTTGACTGTGTGGATCACAATCAACTGTGGAAAATTCTGAAAGAGATGGGAATACCAGACCACCTGAACTGCCTCTTGAGAAACCTGTATGCAGGTCAAGAAGCAACAGTTAGAACTAGACATGGAACAAACAGACTGGTTCCAAATTGGGAAAGGAGTACATCAAGGCTGTATATTGTCACCCCGCTTATTTAAACGTATATGCAGAGTCCATCATGTAAAACGCTGGGCCGGATGAAGCACAAGCTGGAATCAAGATCGCCGGGAGAAATATCAATAATTTCAGATATGCAGACAACACCACCCTTATGGCAGAAAGCAAAGGAGAACTAAAGAGCCTCTTGATGAAAGTGAAAGAGGAGAGTGAAAAAGTTGGCTTAAAACTCACCATTCAGAAAACATGGCATCTGGTCCCATCACTTTACGGCAAATAGATGAGGAAACAGTGTCAGACTTTATTGTTTTGGGCTCCAAAATCACTGCAGCCATGAAATTAAAAGACACTTGCTCCTTGGAAGAAAACCTATGACCAACCTAGACAGCATATTTAAAAGCAGAGACATTACTTTACCAACAGAGGTCCATCTAGTCAAGGCTATGGTTTTCCCAGTAGTTCTGTACAGATATGAGAGTTAGACTATAAAGAAAGTGAGCACCGAAGAACTGATGCTTTTGAACTGTGGTGTTGGAAAACTCTTGAGAGTTCCTTGGATTGCAAAGAGATCCAACCAGTCCATCCTAAAGGAGATCAGTCCTGAATATTCATTGGAAGGACTGATGCTGAAGCTGAACCTCCAATACTTCACCTGATGTGAAGAACTGACTCATTTGAAAAGATCCTCATGCTGGGAAAGACTGAAGGTGGGAGGAGAAGGGGATGACAGAGGATGAGATGGTCGAATGGCATCACTGACGTGATGGACATGAGTTTGAGTAGGCTCTGGGAGCTGGTGATGGACAGAGAAGTCTGGTGTGCTGCAGTCCATGGGGTCACAATGAGTCGGACATAATTGAGTGACTGAACTGAACTGAATTTTAATTCAGTCATTACTATAAAAATAAAACTTGCATAAAGATTAAAAATCCAATCCCTGATTTTTTATTATGTATCCTATTATATAAAAGAACTAAATTTCTAGCTATTGAATTATGATTACAAAAATTATCATTTTCAACCACTAATAAGAGGACTCTTGAGTTGATAAAAAGAAAATAACTCTCAGATATAAAAATAAAAGTTACAACAGACATCAATGTGTGGCTCATAATATATACCGTACATATTTGTAAGACTGCAATACATAATTTTAATACAGCATAAAACCTACTGAAAACACAGACATAAAGTCCATTTAAAATAGAATACTTTCTATAATTATATGTTAATAAGATATTCTGAAGCATATTTAACTTATTCTTTAGAAAATCACTCTGACAAAAACATCTCTTCAGGAGTTTTGACAAAGTAAAATTTTAAGTGATAAATCACAGTTCTCCTAAATAACTATCCCACTTACCAAGTATTTCAACTTACCAAATTTAATGTTAGATGTAATATACAGAGAAACTACTTAAGAAAAAAATTTCACAGAAAAGAAATTAGAGAAAACAAACTTATGGTTACCAGAGAATAAGTGAGGGGAGGGATAAATTGGGAGATTGAGATAGACATATACAAACTACTACATATAAAATAGACCTGATCCAAAGAGCCAAATAATTGGAAAAGACCCTGATGCTGGGAAAGATTCAAGGCAAAGGAGAAGCGGGCAGCAGAGGATGAGATGGTTAGATACCATCACTGACTCAATGGACATGAATTGGGGCAAACTCCAGGAGACAGTGAAGGGCAGGGAAGCCTGGCATGCTGCAGTCCATGTGGTTGCAAAGAGTCGGACATGACTTAGTGATTAACAACAATAATAAACTAATAAGGACCTACTGTATGGCATAGGGAACTCTTCTTGATACTCTGTAATTCTCTATATGGGAAAAAAATCTAAAAAACAGTGGATATATGTATATGTATAGAACTCATTCACCTTGCTGAAGAGCAGAAGCTAACACAACATTGTAAATCAACTATACTCCAATAAAATCTTTTAAAAAAGAAATTAGATATTAGAAGCAAGCATTCTGAATGAAAAAAATAGAGCTAAGTGACTTACATGTGTTTACCATATGTTATTTTATTAATCCTGTGAGTAATGTATCATTACCCTCATTTTTACAAATGGGAAACTTTTTAAAACAACACCTGAGAGTAGAATGGAAAAGAATATTAAGAACTAAAGCAATGCTGAACAAAGCTTTATTCATCATTTTTTATTGTGTTCCACAACTAAAGCAAAAACGTGGAAATGATCCAGAAGAGAAGAAAGAACAAGATGAAAAACTGAGAGAAAGAGGAAAAGGATGTTCAACTCAGAAAATTCAAAATTTTAAGGCTAGAACAGGTGGACATGAGGTTAATAGCTGAGTTTTCAAATAAGGAAAATATATTGATTCAACAAATATTTACTGGGCTCTTATTAAACATATGCCATTAAAAGATGAATAAAACAGCTATCCCTGTAGTGAGGGTGAGAAGGATAAGACAGAAACAAATAATATGGATAGTTGCAAAAAGTTCATTAGGGCTATACCAATCTATACATAAAAAACCATAAAAATGTAAAACAATAGGCACGCAATAGGAAGCTAGGTATATCACAACTTCTAGCTGTCCACAGAACACATCACATCCTGAAATAATGAAAGAAGAGTGACCCCAGTGGTTGGCCTTGTCTTCCCTATTCCCTGTTCCATATCTATGAAAGGTTGTCAGGAATTTTCCAAGGTACTCTTTGCAAGAACTTCAGTCAGATGGTCAGAAGTCATTTCATAAAAGTCTTAGTCAACAAAATCATTTCCACAGACATTAGAAACAGTAACAGAATATCCTGACAATGAGGGGAAATCCAAGATGAAGCAAGCGGCTGTTTTTAAGTGGGGTCATCCTTTAGGTTCCCTAAAGAACTCTAATCTTGATTAAGTGGTATTTATTCATTTCTTTGTCTCACTGATTATCATGTATTCAATGCTTTATATCTACAAAGCACAAAGCTCAGACCAGTGAGTAAATGTTATAAGGAGCTTATAACCATTTAACGAAACTTTCCAACAATTAAAAGACTTAATCAAAATGGGTTAAAATTGTGAATTTCTTGTTTCCAGTTCTCCATCAAAAGGAGATGAGCTCCAGAGGTTAGACTGGATAAATGTGAAGGTCCACTCTAGCTCCAGCTCCAGTTCTATAGGTACATAATTTTTCTCTACCTGTGGAAATGAATAACTAAGCCCTACGTCTCAAAGATAAATGCTAAAAATTCATAGTTGATGCTATGCTATTATTTAAATAAAAATTTCAGTGTGTACCTAGCACCCAATAAAAAGTTGAAGTAGCAAATAAGTTATTGAAAAATGATAGTGCGCCAATATAAAATAAGAAGAAAGTAAAAGTTTCTATCCCAAAGACTTACAAAATAAAGATTTTTTAAAATGTTATTTAAAAGGAAAATGGATGGTCTTTTACATTTAAAATGTTTAAATAGAAAGACATTACCTTTTACTTAAACCCATATCCTCTCTAAATGAAATTATTGTTGCTTTCTAATCAGTTTCCCTAATAATTGAAAACTATGGTATTAACTCAAAGGATTTCAAGAATTTTATAAATAAGGTAGTTTCTAAGCCATGAGAGGTAAAAGATTCTCAAAAGAATTGCAATTCTACTGAAATCTTTAAATGGGTATTATTATCATCTTGCTTCTTTTTCATAGTAATGAAAATAAATAAGTCATTAAAAACAATGTAACAAATACACAGCATGCAAAACTTATGAAATTATAAAATTTTTTCATAAGTTTAAATTACTTTCTTCACACTGAAATGAATAAAGTAAAACAAAATAATAATAACCCAGCTTTCTAATGGA
The DNA here is from genome assembly GCF_002263795.3 of Bos taurus. NCBI lineage: Eukaryota > Metazoa > Chordata > Mammalia > Artiodactyla > Bovidae > Bos > Bos taurus. The sequence continues at coordinate 46,068,695 of NC_037333.1, read as the reverse complement.
AAAAGGCTTTAGTAATTCTATGATAATAAAGAATATACATTTATTCAAGATAATATGAAAAACCATATAATATATAAAGAATAAAATAATAAATAAGCACTCATAAATTTCCACCAGTCAAAAATAACCAGTGTTACCACTTTATTCTCTTCATTTTTTCTATGCATGTATGTGTACAACTGAGATGTATATGTGTGTATATATGCACTTGGATATATATACACTTAATTAAAGTAGAATTATATTGTTTTATAGTTTGCTTTTTTGAATGGAGATTATATCATATGCAATTTCACCTCATTATGCTGCTGCTACTGCTAAGTCACTTCAGTCGTGTCCGACTCTGTGCAACCCCATAGACGGCAGCCCACCAGGCTCCCCCGTCCCTGGGATTCTCCAGGCAAGAACACTGGAGTGGGTTGCCATTTCCTTCTCCAATGCATCAAAGTGAAAAGTGAAAGTGAAGTCACTCAGTCGTGTTCGACTCTTAGCGACCCCAGGGACTGCAGCCTACCAGGCTCCTCCGTCCATGGGATTTTCCAGGCAAGAGTACTGGAGTGGGGTGCCATTGCCTTCTCTGTCACCTCATTATACTTCTCTGAAAATGCCATTTTTGATGCCTGTGTAAAACTGTCTTTTGGAGATTCGCTGTTACATTTAAGCAGGCCCTATTGCTTTCTTTAGATGCCTTTAAATTTTTTACTATTATCTCTGATTTTTTTCTTTAGAGAAGGCTCAAGAAGTGAAGTTACTCAAAATAAGGGTATAAATATTTTCCTAAAGGGAACATTTCCACTTTTCATTATGTAATTCATTCATCATTTAAAAAAAAAAAAATCTATTGAGTGTCTACCATGGGCCGGGCACCATGCCAGAGGTTGCAGATACAATGCGGGAAGAGAGACACTGGTTCTGCTCTACAGAATCTAGTGATCATACAGACAACCCAAGTATTGTGATAGGAAGGTCAGGGTGCCTCTCGTGTGGAGGACTGGAGATACAGGAAAAGTATCTGCGTATCTGAGAGCGAGGGGTCAGAAAGCCTTCCTAAAGAAACCATCATCTAACCCAATACCTGAAAAATGTGTAGAAGTTAGCCAGAAACACGTGGGGTTCGAGGGGAGGCAGTCTGGGGTAGGAGTGACGGTATGAGCACAGGTTCTCCTGCTGGAGGACACCAAGGAGATGAAGAGAGAGAGAAGGTACCTGTGTGTGGAAATGGAGTGGCAGGAAGGGGAGGGACAGTAAGAGAAGGCAAGGGATGAGACCTGAACAGTAAAATGGGGCAAGATAATGTATAGATTTTTAAGCAAAAGTAAGGAACTGAAGCTCTATCCTAAAAGTCTTGGAAGTTTTAAGAAATGGAGTGACAATACAGAAGGCAGAAGGACCAGTTAGGAAGGAGATGATAATTGAAGTAATATGAAACTAGCAAAATTCTCAACTTTACTAAGGTTACTGGATTGACAGAAAACAGGATAAATTCAACCACACAGCTCATCCTGAGTTTGAGCATTTCTGGACTGGATACAGAAAGGCTGAAAAGAATCAGGTAGTGCAAATTCTGGAGTGGCTGTCCAAGTTCAAATTCCAAGTCTTCCACTTAGTAGTTTTGTGAAGCTGGCACTCTCTGAGACCATAAATGTAACTCATCTCATACAGTCGACATAAATATTAAATGAGTGAATACTTGAATGGTACCTGGCACATAATTAGAGCTCTATGTGCTTACTACTATTATTTCACATGTAAACTTGTGAATTTAGATTTATCACACTGCATATAAATTTCTTCAAATACTGCTTTCTGTGAAAGGTGTAGCAAAGTAGTTCCCAAAGTACTTTACATGGAAATATGTCACATACGTCTGAACAGCACTAGGTTAAATAAAAATTAAACTGTTTCTCTACTGAAGAGCCTCTCTGAGCCATTAACACACCAAAAGAAATTGTAAGCAAAATTAAGGAGCATTAGATTAAAAACCAAAGTATCTAATAAATATTCATGAGTCTATATTGATACAAATAAATGACTGAATAAGTAAATAAATGGGGGAGAGAAGACAACTCTCCGATGCAGAAGAATTCTAAATACTTTTTGTAGATATTCCCCTGCTCAGGGAGGTAGAACATAATTTCTCTTCCTTAAGTATGAACTGTGACTTCCTTCAAGCTGGTTTTAGAAAAGACAGAGGAACCAGAGATCAAATTGCCAACATCCACTGGATCATGGAAAAAGCAAGAGAGTTCCAGAAAAACATCTACTTCTGTTTTATTGACTATGCCAAAGCCTTTGACTGTGTGGATCACAATAAACTGTGGAAAATTCTTCAAGAGATGGGAATACCAGCCCACCTGACCTGCCTCTTGAGAAATCTGTATGCAGGTCAGGAAGCAACAGTTAGAACTGGACATGGAACAACAGACTAGTTCCAAATAGGAAAAGGAGTACGTTAAGGCTGTATATTGTCACCTTGCTTATTTAACTTATATGCAGAGTACATCATGAGAAATGCTGGACTGGAAGAAACACAAGCTGGAATCAAGATTGCTGGGAGAAATATCAATAACCTCAGATATGCAGATGACACCACCCTTATGGCAGAAAGTGAAGAGGAACTCAAAAGCCTCTTGATGAAAGTGAAAGTGGAGAGTGAAAAAGTTGGCTTAAAGATCAACATTCAGAAAACAAAGATCATGGCATCCGGTCCCATCACTTCATGGGAAATAGATGGGGAAACAGTGGAAACAGTGTCAGACTTTATTTTTTTGGGCTCCAAAATCAGTGCAGATGGTGACTGCAGCCATGAAATTAAAAGACACTTACTCCTTGGAAGGAAAGTTATGACCAACCTAGATAGCGTATTGAAAAGCAGAGACATTACTTTGCCAACAAAGGTCTGTCTACTCAAGGCTATGGTTTTTCCTGTGGTCATGTATGGATGTGAGAGTTGGACTGTGAAGAAGGCTGAGCGCCGAAGAATTGATGCTTTTGAACTGTGGTGTTGGAGAAGACTCTTGAGAGTCCCTTGGACTGCAAGGAGATCCAACCAGTCCATTCTCAAGGAGATCAGCCCTGGGATTTCTTGGGAAGGAATGATGCTAAAGCTGAAACTCCAGTACTTTGGCCACCTCAAGCGAACAGTTGACTCATTGGAAAAGACTCTGATGCTGGGAGGGATTGGGGGCAGGAGGAGAAGGGGACGACAGAGGATGAGATGGCTGGATGGCATCACTGACTCGATGGACGTGAGTCTGGGTGAACTCCGGGAGTTGGTGATGGACAGGGAGGCCTGGCGTGCTGCGATTCATGGGGTCGCAAAGAGTCGGACACGACTGAGCGACTGAACTGAACTGAACTGAAGGTGGGAGAGGGGCAGTAACTTTACAGTGGAAAAAAACCTCACAATTAGTATCTCAATCAGGCAATAAAGGTCAACATCAACAGTGATATATCATGTTGATAGTATGAATGATGATACAATTTAATCAATATAAATGGCACTTTATGTCTGTGATCTTCCTACAAAAAACTCACAACCCCAGTCTAATCATGAGAAAAACATCTGATGAGTTCCAAGAGAGGGATATTCTACAAAATACCTGACGGGTACTTCTCAAAACTGTCAAGGTCATCAAAAACAAGGGAAGTCTGAGAAAATGTCATAGCCAAGAGGAGGCTAAGGAGACATGGCAACCAAATGCAATGTGGTGTGCTGGATGGATTCCTAAAACAGAAAAAGGACATGAGGTTAAAACTAAGGGAATCTATTGAATAAAGTAGAACTTTAGCTATGGTATTAATATCAGTTCACTAAGTATAATGAATGTACATAGTAATGTAAGAAGTTAATAAGGCAAACTGGGTATCAGATCCTTGGGAATTCTGCATAGTATCTTCTCAATTTTTCTATACACCTAAAACTCTTGTAAAAAATCAAGTCTACTAAAAAAAAATAAAATAAATTGTGATTCAATAAGAGGAAGGCAATGTGTGCTTCCATTTGCAAATTTACTTGTCCCTGGAACCCCCTTTTGTGGAGCATCTCTCAGGGTGAGGATTCGGCATAAAACACTCGGGAAAAGGCTGACGCAGTAAAAGAAGTCTCTTCCCCTTATCAGCCCAGATTTCCTGGCCACCTTCCCTTTGGCAGGCAGCACTTTCTACCTTGTGTTACAGATACATGTGTCCAAGTCTTATTTCAATGATCAAATCATGTAGTTTCCTGAAGGCAGAATCTCCATCTAATTTATTTCTGCATCTCCACAGCACACAGCAGAGTGTCTTTTACTCACGGGCATTCAGTAAACATCTGTTAAATAAATACTGTAAGAAAAGATGGGAAATGCCTTTTCTTACTGATTCATTATAAACTAAGTTTCTGCTACATAAAGTCTGGGTTGTCATGCCCTCCTCCAGGGATAGTGTGCTACCAGAGTTCAAAAGAGGGAGAAATCCTTTCAACAGGAGTAATAAAAACCTCAGCAAAGAGATGCCATCTAAGCTGACACAAAATAAATGGGATTTACATAATACAGAACAAGCAGAGGGCTTTCCATGACAGCAAAACCAAAAGTGTTAAAGACACAATAGGAAAGGCAAAATGCTTCACTTGGATGGGCACAAAGGGCAGTTATAAGACAGCAGAGACTGATGGAGTGGAATCGTCTCTGCTGGGGACAGAAAGTAATTACCCTTCATGGTGGGCTTTGGAGTAGGAACATCATTTACTAGGCAACTGGCAGTCATTGAAGGTTTCCTAGAAGGCAGTGAGAAATATTATAAGGGTAAATCCTAGAGAAAGAAATGGCAACCCAAAAACATAGGCCCCCCCCAAAATAAAGTCTGTTTCCAAAAATAAAGTCTCCACTGTTTATCTTTTTTTTTTTAGTAGACTTGATTTTTTACTAGAGTTTTAGACGTATAGAAAAATCAAGAAGATACTATGGAGAATTCCCAAGGATCTGATACCCAGTTTCCCTCTATTTACCATGAAGTGATGGGACCAGATGCCATGTTTTCTGAATGGTGAGTTTTAAGCCAACTTTTTCACTCTCCTCTTTCACTTTCATCAAGAGGCTCTTTAGTTCTCCTTCACTCTTCTGCCATAAGGGTGGTGTCATTTGCATATCTGGCAATCTTGATTCCGGCTTGTGCTTCATCCAGCCTGGCATTTCACATGATATATCCTGCATATAAGTTTAAAGAAGCAGGGTGACAATATTCAGCCTTGATGTACTCCTTTCCAATTTGGAACCAGTCTGTTGTTCCATGCCAAGTTCTAACTGTTGCTTCTTGACCTGCATACAGATTTCTCAAGAGGCAGGTCAGGGGTCTGGTATTCCCATCTCTTTCAGAATTTTCCACAGTTTGTTGTGATCCACACAGTCAAGGCTTTGGCATAGTCAATAAAGCAAAAGTAAATGTTTTTCTGGAACTCTCTTGCTTTTTCTAGGATCTAGCAGATGTTGGCAATTTGATCTCTGGTTCCTCTGCCTTTTCTAAATCCAGCTTGAACATCTGGAAGTTCACGGTTCCTGTACTGTTGAAGCCTGGCTTGAAGAATTTTGAGCATTACTTTGCTAGTGTGTGAGATGAGTACAATTGTGCGGTAGTTTGAGCATTCCTTGGCATTGCCCTTCTTTGGGACTAGAATGAAAACAGACCTTTTCCAGTCCTGTGGCCACTGCTGAGTTTTCTAGATTTGCTGGCATATTTTCCAGTCCTGTGGCTGTTGCTGAGTTTTCCAAATTTGCTGGCATATTGAATGCAACACTTTCACAGCATCATCTTTTAGGATTTGAAATAGCTCAACTGGAATTCCATCACCTCCACTAGCTTTGTTTGTAGTGATGCTTCCTAAGGCCCACTTGACATCACATTGCAGGACATCTGGCTCTAGGTGAGTGATCACACCATCGTGGTTATCTGGGTCATGAAGATCTTTTTTGTACAGTTCTTCTGTGTATTCTTGCCACCTCTTCTTAATATCATCTGCTTCTGTTAGTCGCATACCATTTCTCTCCTTTATTGTCCAATCTTGGCATGAAATGTTCCCTTGGGGTCTCTAATTTTCTTGAAGAGATCTCTAGTCTTTCCCATTCTATTATTTTCCTCTATTTCTTTGCATTGATCACTGAGGAAGGCTTCCTTATCTCTCCTTGCTATTCCCTGGAAATCTGCATTCAAATGGGTATATCTTTCCTTTTCTCCTTTGCCTTTAGCTTCTCCTCTTTTCTCAGTTATTTGTAAGGCCTCCTCAGACAACCATTTTGCCTTTTTGCATTTCTTTTTCTTGGGGATGGTCTTATCACCGCCTCCTGTATAATGAACCTCCGTCCATAGATCTTCAGGCACTCTGTCTATCAGATCTAATCCCTTGACTCTGTTTGTCACTTCCACTGTATACCTGTAAAGCGATTTGATGTCGGTCAAACCTGAGTGGTCTAGCGTTTTTTCCTACTTTGTTCAATTTTAAGTCTGAATTTAGCAATAAGGAGTTCATGATGTGAGCCACAGTCAGCTCCTAGTCTTGTTTTTGCTGACTGCATAGTTTCTCCATCTTGGGCTGCAAAGAATATAATCAATCTGATTTTGGTACTGACCATCAAAAGCAGATAATTAATAATAAAAGGATTGAGATGCAACAAAATGAACCCACTGAAAGATAAATGGGTTTAGACTAAACTAATGGTAAACATATAAGTTAAATAAGCAGGGTGACAATATACAGCCTTGACGAACTCTTTTTCCTATGTGGAACCAGTCTGTTGTTCCATATCCAGTTCTAACTGTTGCTTCCTGACCTGCATACAGGTTTCTCAAGAGGCAGGTCAGGTGGTCTGGTATTCCCATCTCTTTCAGAATTTTCCACAGTTTATTGTGATCCACACAGTCAAAGGCTTTGGCATAGTCAATAAAGCAGAAGTAGATGTTTTTCTGGAACTCTCTTGCTTTTTTCACGATCCAGCGGATCTTGGCAATTTGATCTCTGGTTCCTCTGCCTTTTCTAAAACCAGCTTGAACATCTCGAAGTTCACGGTTCACGTATTGCTGAAGCCTGGCTTGGAGAATTTTGAGCATTACTTTACTAGCGTGTGAGATGAGTGCAATTGTGCAGTAGTTTGAGCATTCCTTGGCATTGCCTTTCTTTGGGATTGGAATGAAAACAGACCTTTTCCAGTCCTGTGGCCACTGCTGAGTTTTCCAAATTTGCTGGCATATTGAGTGCAGCACTTTCACAGCATCATCTTTCAGGATTTGGAATAGCTCAACTGGAATTCCATCACCGCCACTAGCTTTGTTCATAGTGATGCTTTCTAAGGCCCTCTTGACTTCACATTCCAGGATGTCTGGCTCTAGGTCAGTGATCACACCATCGTGATTATCTGGGTCGTGAAGCTCTTTTATGTACAGTTCTTTTGTGTGTATTCTTGCCACCTCTTCTTAATATCTTCTGCTTCTGTTAGGTCCATATCATTTCTGTCCTTTATCGAGCCCATCTTTGCATGAAATGTTCCCTTGGTATCTCTAATTTTCTTGAAGAGATCTCTAGTCTTGCCCATTCTGTTGTTTTCCTCTGTTTCTTTGCATTGATCACTGAGGAAGGCTTCCTTATCTCTTCTTGCTCTTCTTTGGAACTCTGCATTCAGATGCTTATATCTTTCCTTTTCTCCTTTGCTTTTCACTTCTCTTCTTTTCACAGCTATTTGAAAGGCCTCCCCAGACAGCCATTTTGCTTTTTTGCATTTCTTTTCCATGGGGATGGTCTTGATCCCTGTCTCCTGTACAATGTCACGAACCTCCGTCCATAGTTCATCAGGCACTCTATCTATTAGATCTAGTCCCTTAAATCTATTTCTCACTTCCACTGTATAATCATAAGGGATTTGATTTAGGTCATACCTGAATGGTCTAGTGGTTTTCCCTACTTTCTTCAATTTAAGTCTGAATTTGGCAATAAGGAGTTCATGATCTGAGCCACAGTCAGCTCCTGGTCTTGTTTTGTTGACTGTATAGAGCTTCTCCATCTTTGGCTGCAAAGAACATAATCCATCTGATTTCGGTGTTGACCATCTGGTGATGTCCATGTGTAGAGTCTTCTCTTGTGTTGTTGAAGAGGGTGTTTGCTATGACCAGTGCATTTTCTTGGCAAAACTGTATTAGTCTTTGCCCTGCTTCATTCTGTATTCCAAGGCCAAATTTGCCTGTTACTCCAGGTGTTTCTTGACTTCCTATTTTTGCATTCCAGTCCCCTATAATGAAAAGGACATCTTTTTTGGGTGTTAGTTCTAAAAGGTCTTGTAGGTCTTCATAGAACCGTTCAACTTCAGCGTCACTGGTTGGGGCATAGACTTGGATTACTGTGATATTGAATGGTTTGCCTTGGAAACGAACAGAGATCATTTTGTCATTTTTCAGATTGCATCCAAGTACTGCATTATGGACTCTTTTGTTGATCATGATGGCTACTCCATTTCTTCTGAGGGATTCCTGCCCACAGTAGTAGATATAATGGTCATCTGAGTTAAATTCACCCATTCCAGTCCATTTGAGTTTGCTGATTCCTAGAATGTCGACATTCACTCTTGCCATCTCTTGTTTGACCACTTCCAAAGCAGCCATAAACAACATGTAAATAAAGGAGCATGATTATTTTCTAATAAATATATTTGATTAATTCCTATAATTTTCATGGGTCTCAAGACAGTATTCTTTTGATTTTTCAACCAGTTGAAAATGTAAAAAAAAAAAAAAAAAATCCTAGCTTGCCCACGATACAAAAACAGGTAGCAGGGCAGATCTGGCCCATGGGCTGTAGCATGCCAACTCTTGATCTAGTGGGTAAGCCTAGAAAGAAGAGAGAAGACTACCATACATATACTTACCATTCATACACAGTCTCAGCAACTAGCAGTAGACTTTAAGAACAGACCTATTATTCACCTCTTCAGTCTTAATAAGAAACCAACTTCTGTTTTTTACACGTTAAAACTGATACTTTCTCTAAAATGTTCAAAAATTTTCCAATTTTGCCAAAAAAAACAATCTTAGAACTAGATATTTAGCTTTATTTTCTTGAGTTCAGACCTTTATAATAAAAGACCAAACAATTCTTTCATACACGCATCATTTCAATATTATGCTTTATGACACACTGATAGTAAATACCATCTGATTGCTGGACCTAAAGTATTAATACTACATAGAGATACAAATATCAGAGAAGGCAATGGCACCCCACTCCAATACTCTTGCATGGAAAATCCCATGGGCGGAGGAGCCTGGTAGGCTGCAGTCCATGGGGTCACTGAGGGTCGGACACAACTGAGCAACTTCACTTTCACTTTTCACTCTCATGCATTGGAGAAGGAAATGGCAACCCACTCCAGCGTTCTTGCCTGGAGAATCCCAGGGACGGGGGAGCCTGGTGGGCTGCCGTCTATGGGGTCGCACAGAGTCGGACACACCTGAAGTGACTTAGCAGCAGCAGAGATAGAAATATACTACACATTAATATTTCCTCAAATATCTCCATGTTTTTTGTTTACATTGCTTCCTTTCACCCTCCAATTTTAAGGGCTTTTTAAAAAATCTGCCTAACATCCAGCACATGAAACATAGTAACTCAAAGCAGCAGAACACTTCTCAGGAGCAGCAGAACCACTGCGTAATTGCTGAAGCTGGGTGATGGGTTCATGGGAGTTCGCCAGGGTGTATTTCAAATTTTTAATAATAGTTTCCGAGACTACGATGGAGAAAGAAGGTCAGCTTATGATGTCCATTAAAGCCTCAGGAGTGGCAGTTAGAGGGTCCCCAGCACTGAGAGGAAGGCTCATGAACAGTCCTACCTCACAGGCAGGTAGACCAGGCTGGGCAAAGGCAAAGGCCAGCTAAAGAATTAGGGACATTTAGACAGCTTATTGTTTCTATTTTAACAGCTTTTTATAGTCTTTCTATTTAAATTGTTTTATTTTATTCTTTTAAAGTGACTTTTCGTTGTTTGTCAGTTCATCTTAGATTACAGGAGTCATTTGGATTCTGCAACTGAATACAACTAGTATGTGACAACCTGTATGAAAACAAATATATTTCAAATACACTATCAGTAACACTGGTGTCAAAAGCCAAAATTTTAGGGGACAAGTGAGTCAGTTCATTCCCTATTCTTTCCTTTAATATCACAGAACTTGAGGAACAAATCAGTACATAAAACTTTTATCATATTTTAAATCTTAGGCCAGTATGGTACATGATTTTTTTCCCTTCTACTCAGTATTTTCAGAATTACTATAGAAATTAAGTAAGTAATCCTTGGTTACCGAATATAAACAGCATACAAATACTATTTGCATCACTTTAGTAGTCCTTATCCAGTCTTTCATATAATAAATATAGTCCTAATGTTAATAAGGATCTTTCATTCTGCATTATATAACTTGGTATGGAATAATAAAATTAAAATGAACAATAGCCAACCTGTGCTTTCCGCATGTATACCAAAGGTTCTTTAAGATGTTCAGGAGGTGCAGCAGGATGACTAGGTAAAGGAAACCTGAGGACAGAAAGAGGGAGCTAAATATTACATACCACTTTTGATAATTAATCAGTTTGTTTGGTTAGAAATTACTTACCTCTATAGTCCATGATATATGAAACAGAACATTTGCTAGCAGTTCTATGTACTTATACAAGGTACAACAACCTAACAAAACTTTAATTCTTATCCTGCTAGCATTGTAACTTTAAATTAGCAATTTAATGACATTAAAAGTTAAAGTGGAATTCATAGATTGAGGTAACTTTTAAATTATTTAGCTCTGTAAGTGCTCATATGAAATTTTCACAACTGTTAATTTTAGTATATAAATATTATAACAGAAATTTTTAAAATCTGAAATCTAAACAAGTCCATTAACTTACTAAAATATCAACTTTTCTCAATTCTCCCAATTTCCTTTTCCACAGAATTGAAGTGATAGTATAAATACTCTTTTGTAATAGCCATATTTTAGCATGCAATATATTACATACTATATTAATTCACAGACTTAATAAAATTTTTTAAATTTAATGTCAAATTCTGTTTTCTGTGTAACATGACATTTTATATTCAAAATATATTGTTTTTATTAAGAAAACAGATTCATTTATTCAACATATTTGAGCCATTCTAGGTATATGGTGAGATTAAGACAGTGTCTCCTATTCTCATGTACCTAATATTCTAGTGAAGAAAGACAGTCAATATTCATTAAAAAAAAAAAAACAAATAGAATAACATAAAAGAGTAGTAAATGCCATGAGAAAATGAGAGCAGGATAAAGTCTAAATGATTTGGAAGGGCAGGGAAGGTGTCTAGGAAACCTAATGTTTGAATCAAGACATGAGTGAAAAGGAGCCAACCAACATTCCAAGCAAAAGGATAGCAAGCACAAAACTCTGAGGTGGGAAACTGTGGAATGTTTAAAAATCAGAAAAAGCCGGGATGGCTGAAATGTAATGACTGAGGCACAGAGTGATATAAAATCATAGAGAAGCCAATAGGAAAACACAACAATTAACATTTCCTTAGAGGTTTCAATCTCTTTCACAACTGATACCTCTAATTAAAATTAGTCATAGAAATTATACCCATGTAAAGCAACCATATTCTAACAATCAAGAACCATGCACTGAGTTCTCAAGAAATTCCTCATCCAAACAGGGATATCTAAAGGGGAACTTTAGACAGTTTTACTAACTGTTTCTAATTGTTTTTTCTGCTAAAATCTGCATTCCATGTACCTAAACAAATCACCTTTCCACACTCACCAAAAAAAAAAACAAAAACCACTGGTAATTTCTAGATACCTGAGTATTTCAAGTTGTATATTTTATACTGCTCACTATATTACTTGTAAAGATACATATGTTTTATAATGAAATGTAATTCTAAAATCCTTCCATTTAACAGTAATTATTTCTAAATTTAATAAAACTTGGAAATTTAGAAACTTGAGAGCGTTTACTGATGATCTTAAAGGTTATTTAGAAAAGATCCTGGTGGCTCAGATGATAAAGAACCTGCCTGCAAAGCAGGAGACTCAGGTACAAACCCTGGTTCAGGAAGATCCCCTGGAGAAGGGCATGGCAACACACCCCAGTATTCTTGCCTAGAGAATTCCATGGCAGAGGAGCCTGGCAGGCTGTAGTCCATGGGGTCACAAAGGGTCGGACACGACTGAGTGACTAACGCTTTCTTACTTTAAGGGTTATTTCAGACTTTATTTTTCTGGGCTCCAAAATCACTACATATGGTGACTGCAGCCATGAAATTAAAAGACGCTTACTCCTTGGAAGGAAAGTTTTGACCAACCTAGATAGCATATTCAAAAGCAGAGACATTACTTTGCCAACAAAGGTTCGTCTAGTCAAGGCTATGGTTTTTCCTGTGGTCATGTATGGATGTGAGAGTTGGACCGTGAAGAAAGCTGAGCACCGAAGAATTGATGCTTTTGAACTGTGGTGTTGGAGAAGACTCTTGAGAGTCCCTTGGACTGCAAGGAGATCCAACCAGTCCATTCTGAAGGAGATCAGCCCTGGGATTTCTTTGCAAGGAATGATGCTAAAGCTGAAACTCCAGTACTTTGGCCACCTCATGTGAAGAGTTGACTCATTGGAAAAGTCTCTGATGCTGGGAGGGATTGGGGGCAAGAGAAGAAAGGGACAACAGAGAATGAGATGGCTGGATGGCATCACTGACTCGATGAATGTGAGTCTGAGTGAACTCCGGGAGTTGGTGATGGACAGGGAGGCCTGGTGTGCTGCGATTCATGGGGTCGCAAAGAGTCGGACACGACTTAGCGACTGAACTGAAGTGAACTGAATACAAAGAAATGAGGATCAGCAGATAGGAACAATACAGAAACTGGATGTCACTCTTTACTCCTCCCTCTTCCTGTCTCTCCAAATCCCTCTAAATACCACCCATCTTTTACTACCTCACTGACACTGATTTGGGCAATGACATTATTTGCTTGCATTCATCTGACATATTCATAAGCAGTCTCCCCTGCATCTACACTATCTTCAACCTATTTGTCAATTTGCCTGGCTGTTCGTCAGGAGTAGTGTGTCCTTTATTCACCAGTGATTGTATTTCCAGTGTCTAGCATAAGACCTGGCACATACTAGATACCGAGTACATTATTGAATGGGCTTCCCAGGTGGCTCAGATGGTAAAGAATCTGCCAACAATGCAGGAGATGTGGGTTCAGTCCCTGGGTCAGGAAGATCTCCTGGAGAAGGAAATGGCAATGTACTCCAGTATTCTTGCCTTGAGAATCCCTTGGATAGAGGAGCCAGGCAGGCTACAGTCCATGGGGTCACAAAGAGTCAGACACAACTGAGCATGCACATATGCACATTTCTAAATAACTAAAACCCAAATGTGATCATATCACTACTAAATCCTAAAATGGTACCCAAATGCTTTTAGGATCTAGTCTACAAATCCTTGAGTAACAGGCACAAGCCTGCCTACAGATCCAGCTTCATTCTTTCCTATGGCCCTTTGCCCTCGACCATCCAGCCATACAATTTTTATTCTTCCAATATATAACATTCTTTTCCACCTCTAAATGTCTGTGGGCTTCCCAGGTGGCGCCAGTGTAAAGAATCCACCTGCCAGTACAGGAGATGCAAGAGATCTGGGTTCAATCCCTGGGCTGGGAAGATCCCCTGGAGGAGGAAATGGCAACCTGCTCCAATATTCTCACCTGGGAAATCCCAAGGACAGAGGGGCCTGGAAGGCTACAGTCCTCAGGTTTACAAAAGAGTTGGACACAACTAAACACATATGCATGTGTGAAACATCTGTACCTGTTGTTCCCTTGTGCCCAAAGCATTTTTCTTCTCTATTCCTTCCCCTAACTGTAGCTTTGCTTTCTGATCTCAGTCTGAATATTATTTCCTGTGACAAGTCATCATGACACCTCCAGTCTGAGTTACGCACCGGCCCTATGTACTGCTTGCACTTACCCTATTACAGCACTTACTATATTCTACTGTAATTGCGTCTGTAAAGTCTCTGTGCCCCACTGGGATGTAAGCTCCATTAAAAGCAAACACTATCTACTTACTTGTGCATTATGCCAGCACCTAGCTCTGAACATAACAATTGTTATGTGTAACATTTACGACTAAGAGGGCAAGAAGAACTATGATTAGGAGATTTTAGAGATGCCCAGGTCTACTACCTGAGGACTCTCTTAGAGAACACTGTGCATGTCTATAAAAGACTGACCTAGTCTGGTGATCTAGTATAAGGTACTCATTAATCTAAAAATCTGTCTGTTTTGAGGCCCACTATCATTAAACATTTATATGTCTCCAAAATATGGTAGACACTTGCATATATATACTATAACAGCAAATTGTGGTATCTGTTTTTATAACATATACGCATATGAAAGGTTAAAAAGGTTTATATATTCTTTTAATTTGTATTCCATAAGGAAAATAATATATCTTCTAATTCTTTATATGCATGCTCAGTCTCTTCAGTCATGTCGAACTCTTTGCAACCTCATGGACTATAGGCCCCCCTGGGTCCTCTGGTCCATGAGATTCTCCAGGCAAGAATACTAGAGTGGGTTGCCATTTCCTTCTCCAAACTGCTCTACATAAAATACAATAAAGACTAGGAGACAAAGAAATGGGTACATTTTCAAAGTAAAGACTTTCTTAAATATTTACAGTAAATATTTAGGATTAATAGTTTCACTAAGTTTTCTCAATTCAAAAAGATATTTATTGTGTGCTAGCCCTAGGGGTGGCTCAATGACTACTTGCTGACTCCATGTCATTTATTTGATGCTATAGGAGATACTCAAAGAAATGTAAGACATAATTCTTGTTTTAGAACATTTTTAATCTAGGTAAAAAACAAGATGCAAGTATATGTGAGAAGTAGTAAAAAGTATGGCTTTAGAATATGTTTCACTAGAGGTGAAATCCCAGCACTGCCATTTACTAGCTACATGATTTTCAGCAAGTTACTTAAGTGATCTTAGACTTAGTTTTCTCTTCTGTAAAATAATTAGAATAATAAAATCTGCTTTGTAGGGTGTTATAAAGACTACCTAATATAGACAATGCCTATAAAGTGCTTATTACCACAGTGCTGGACATAAACATTCAATCAATGTAAATTATCACTGATATAATATTAAATAGTTTTTAGCACAATAATAGATAAGGTATGCAATTTTGAAGTGGAAAGAGCTAACCTGGGCTAGTGTTATGTTTCATGTAATAAAAGACTGTAGAAATTTTTCTGCTATACTTGTTAAATAAAAATCTGACTAAAATCTTTGGAATCATTACTAAAATAAGTATGACATGAGCAAATTCCAGGTATGATGTATACAGTTCACATGGCCACAGTTCTATTAGGAATGAGAGTATGTGCATTTTTTTTTTTCAGTTCCAATCATTTATATTAATAGATATTTCTATCTTAGTTTTGCTTTATTTACCTATGCATGTA
This sequence comes from Bos taurus, assembly GCF_002263795.3. Classification (NCBI taxonomy): domain Eukaryota; kingdom Metazoa; phylum Chordata; class Mammalia; order Artiodactyla; family Bovidae; genus Bos; species Bos taurus. The sequence goes on along the minus strand of NC_037333.1, from coordinate 46,053,163 downwards.
ATGGTTTCTACCAATGAAAAATGGACCAGAATACGCTAAGTCCACTTACTTTTCTGATTTGCATGAGGAAACACTTCTTCCCCGACTCCAGATGTGCCCTTTCATATAAAACGAACTGCCTCCCTGTAACATACTTGACCTCTTTCCAGGGCTTTACTCACTATACCCCAGAAGAGAATAAATGCCCTCTCCAACTTTTAAATTTTGGAAGAATAAACTGAATATGCTCACAGTGTTATTTAAGTAGAAGGTTAAGTCTGAGTCTGGAGTTCAGCTAAAGAGTTTATTTTGCTCTTGCACTAAGCTATGTCCTCCTACCAATCTTTATCACAAGTAAAAGTATAGTTTTGATTTCCCATTTGCCTTTATATTTTATTTTCTTTATTTGTTCAGAACCCAAGTGAGGCAACAGGCAGTTTTACTGAACTTCTTCAAATATCCCAACAAGTTATTCAATATTTATAAAATACTTATTTAATGTCTATTATGTAGGATATCAAGAATATTACAATGAATGAAATATTGTCCATGCCATCAAGTAAAAAGGCACTCTATCTCACAGAACAATTTTCAGGAATGCATTATGCCACAAAAATAGCAATCATCAGTAGTATCTACTGAGATGAGAATCTAATATCTGGAATTATACACAACAGATGCTATTATTCTGCCAGTATCAGAGACAAAGACACTGAAGTTACAAGCTTAATAGACAGGCAAATCACCATGTCCGTATTAGTTTAATCAACTTATGGTATCTCTACTACATTTGGGGAGTTTTAAAACCTTACTTGTCATGATAAATACCTTTTCCTTTAGTGACTAGAACCAAAGGTATAATCACAATCAGCTTTACTTAATAGATGGCACTTTATTTATGAGTTTAAGAGCTCAAAAACCAACTCAAAAGATAGCAATAAGCAAAGAAGCAAATAACTAATTTTAAAAACGTGTGTCTAAGCACAAATCCACAAGCATTCATCTCTTTGTTTTAGAAACAATTCTGGTAAACCAGGTTATTTCCTTTTCCAAGTAACAGCAGATTAGAAGGAGCAAATTGGAAACAGGAGTGTGAGAAACTAGAGAGGTTACGGATACAGATACACTGATAGCAGGGAAAAAAAGACTTAAGAACTCAGTTAGATCATAAACCTCATGAGGGCAGAAACTGTTCACTGTTCTATGCTATATCCCCAGTGCCCACTATAGTGCTAGCAATAAATAATTGATGAATAATGGAACATTAAGTAAACTACAAAGGTTAACATTTGGGATCCATATGTCTTGTAATGAAAAATAGTTCTACACACTTCAGCAAACTCGGAGAACAAATTCAGATAAATAAAAGCAGTAATATTCTTAATAATGAATATTTCAAAAAAGAGTTAGTTGTGTTTAAAATGGTCAGTATATAAAGACAGAAAAAGGATAATGTCCAATATGGCAACAATAAAGAGAACACTGGTAAGCTTAAATTATCTGGAATACTAACTTCTGAGAAATATCATATTCCCTAATTACACTGGATTAATGAATTGGTAATATAAAACATTTGGTCGGTAAAAACCCCCACGTATTAATTCTCAGGAAGACTACAATTGAAATTGTAAGTGAAACTCACTTGAAATGCTATATAAATGCTAATAAGAAATAATAACAATGAGTACACATAGTAAAACTATATTCATTACTTACAAAGCAAATATAGCTAAATGTAATAAGAGTATCTCAAAATAGGGAGGAAAAACTCACACACTCAGTTCACTATACACAGCATTCTGAAGTTTTTTCTCCCAACCTGTTTTAAAAAAAAGGAAAACATACATAAACATATTAGTTTTTTAAGTAAACATACATTAAAATTAAATTTATTTCCCAAAAACTTTAACATCATATTTACTGTGAAAGAACTTTATCAACTGCCAATTGCTAATGTAAAGTGTTATTCTAAAGAATTATTTCTTATATATTTACCAATATTCCCTTGGCTAACACTGAATACAAAGTCGTCAACATGATTCATTACTTTGTAAGTAAAACTATGGTGTCATTTTCTTAAGATGAGAAGAATATTTCCTTCTTCCATTGTTAAGGAACTCAACAAATGCCAAAATCTTTGGCAGTTGTACTGTCAGTGCTATGAGGAACATGCCAACGGAAGGGCGAGAAACAGCCAGGCGCTTGACAAAGATCACAAGTAATTCATGACAATCACCTAGTCAGTAAATTCCTAAACAAGAGAAGCAGACTATTATGAGGCACCACCAGTCAGATCAGTTCACTTGGCTACTAACTATTACTTCTGATCAACTTATTTGGGTAAGTAAACCACTTAATATCTCAGTTCCCAAGTGCAAAAGCTTAACAGCTTGCTCTAAAAGCTGAGATCTTCTGTTTTCTTTGAAGTGTAGAAAAGAGAGAAAAGAAGCAGAGAAAGAAAAAAGTCACAGATGAAAGGTAAAAGACAAGATATTTAACCAAGGAGATTTTAATACATTCAGGATGTATTTTGACCAGGAAGGTAAACACTATTTAAAACTGATCAATGTAAAGCAGTTATTACCAGTGTTCCTGAATTTCTGCAGAAATGTCTGAAAGTTCTAATTCACTGCAGATAAAAACCTATCCTACCACTCTTCCACAATTTTAAAAAAGTAACTGACTGCAGATACAATATCCCCTCAAAATAAAGTCTTTCCTTATTTTGCTTTAAAGAATTAGAGAAAGAAAAATAAAAAGCAACTTACAAACCTGATATTTTAAAGAATTCCTTAATATCTTCTTTTAGTGATTCAAGTTTAATCTCAGGTCTCTGAAGACTGGCCTGATTTTAGAAAGAAGAAACAAAAAGACAGGTCAAAAGTAGTCATTTGGTGTGATACTTAATGCTAACGAGATGTTTAAAAAGGAATGTCCAAATGTGTGTGTGTGTGTGTGTGTGTGTGTGTGTTAGTTGCTCAGTTGTGTCCAACTCTTTGAGACCCCATGGACTGTAGCTCACCAGGCTCCATAGGATTCTCCAAGCAAGAATACTGGAGTAGGTTGCTATTTCCTTCTCCAGGGGATCTTCCCAAACCAGGGATCGAACCTGAGTCTCCCATATTGCAGACAGATTCTTACCATCTAAGCCACCAGGGGAGCCATATATGCATACTGCCATTTAAAACACCCCCTTTGAGATCAGAGCTCCTGAGCATCTGGAACAGCTCGTAAGACAGAATACTCATATACTTTTAAAACAGAAGATCTGTGATAGGACACTAGAATCTACTTAAAATATTAAACCTGTAGCTAATGAATAGTTAACATCTTCATCTAAGACTTTCATTTTTATGAATATTTAACATCTATTTTTCTAATAGGAAAAATACTTTATAAATTCATTCTTTTTATACTTAATATATATGGCATCTACATGCACCTAATAGCCAAAAACCCTGATGCATCCATATAACTGGAGCTTTGAAGAGTGTCATCCCCTTTGGATTGCTGCTCTGTAAACCTGCATTTGTTGTACATATTTATGGAAAATACATAAAACTACCCACTCAAGATTGCCGGGAGATATATCAATAACCTCAGATATGCAGATGACACCACCCTTATGGCAGAAAGTGAAGAAGAATTAAAGAGCCTCTTGATGAAGGTGAAAGTGGAGAGTGAAAAAGTTGGCTTAAAGGTCAACATTCAGAAAACAAAGATCATGGCATCCGGTCCCACCACTTCATGGGAAATAGATGGGGAAACAGTGGAAACAGTGTCAGACTTTATTTTTCTGCGCTCCAAAATCACTACAGATGGTGACTGCAGCCATGAAATTAAAAGACGCTTACTCCTTGGAAGGAAAGTTATGACCAACCTAGACAGCATATTCAAAAGCAGAGACATTACTTTGCCAACAAAGGTTCGTCTAGTCAAGGCTATGGTTTTTCCTGTGGTCATGTATGGATGTGAGAGTTGGACTGTGAAGAAGGCTGAGCACCAAAGAATTGATGCTTTTGAACTGTGGTGTTGGAGAAGACTCTTGAGAGTCCCTTGGACTGCAAGGAGATCCAACCAGTCCATTCTCAAGGAGATCAGCCCTGGGATTTCTTGGGAAGGAATGATGCTAAAGCTGAAACTCCAGTACATTGGCCACCTCATGTGAAGAGTTGACTCATTGGAAAAGACTCTGGTGCTGGGAGGGATTGGGAGCAAGAGGAGAAGGGGATGACAGAAGATGAGATGGCTGGATGGCATCACTGACTCGATGGACGTGAGTCTGAGTGAACTCCGGGAGTTGGTGATAGACAGGGAGGCCTGGCGTGCTGCGACTCATGGGGTTGCAAAGAGTTGGACACCACTGAGCGACTGATCTGATCTGATCTGATCTGACCCACTCACAAATGCTTATTAGTATCTCTTTCATCTTCAGTTGAATGCTTTCTATTCTACTGGTTTTTCACACTGTAATTTTTACCAAAATAATAATTTCTCCAACTTATAATGGCCTCAATTACCTTAGAAGTGTTGATATTTCATCACCTAGCTCTCTCTATCAAATTCTAGAGACATATGTCTTAAGAAGGGCTTCCCTTGTGGCTCAACTGGTAAAGAATCCACCTGCAATACAGGAGACCTGGGTTCGATCCCTGGGTTGGGAAGATCCCCTGGAGAAGGGAAAGGCTACCCACTCCAGTATTCTGGCCTGGAGAATCCCATGGACTGTATGGGGTCACAAAGAGTCGGACATGACTGAGCGACTTTCACTTTCACTCACTTTATGTCTTAAGAAAGCATTTCTCTTAGAGTATCTCACAAACATTTCTGATTAAGAAATCAAAAACTGATCTTATATTCCATTCACTACCTTTCTCCTTCTCTCCTATTTTTAATACTCATCCATGAAAATTATCATTCACCAAGTCAGAAATTTCAGTTATTCTCAATTCTACTCTAATTCTTCCAAGATTTTAACATCTCTCTGGGAAGATGACATTGGTAGTAGGGAGACTTTTTTGTTTTAATCTCCACGATCTCCACAGTGAAACCAAGCAACTAGACAACAAAACCAAAATCCAACAGAAAACACTCACAACCAAACTTGGTAATAAGGTATTCCCCACAAACCTAAAATACAAGCAGTTGGGGACAAACCAACAACCACAAGACTTGTATGGTGTTAGCAACTATAAAAGGAAAGAGCAGAGGGGCTGTTGATGAATACGAAAAGAGGAAGACCCCAAAATTGCCAGCAAGTATTCACTGGAACATATGAAGAGCTAATTTGAGAACAGGAGCTGACACTGGGAGGGTTGTTCTCTAATCCAAGATAGCAGACGAGGTCTAAAGACACTGGAGCAGCCTCACACCTATGAATACTTGAAGCTGACCAGACAAGTCTCTTCTCCCTTTCTAAGAAGAAAAACTTGATAGAGTAATGAAAATTGAAGATGACAAGGAACCAACTTACTACCTTGAAAACTGATTAATAAATGAAAAGGCATCTATCTAGCCTGACTTTCCTACAGGAACTATTGTTTAGTCACTAAGTTGTATCCGACTCTTTTGCGACCCCATGAACTGTAGCCCGCCAGGCTCCTCTGTCCATGGAACTTCCCAGGCAAGAATACTGGAGTAGATTGCCATTTCCTTCTCCAGAGGATCTTCCCACCCAGGGATCAAACTCGTGACTCCTGCATGGTAGAGGAATTCTTTACCACTGAGCCACCAGGGAAGCCCTACAGAAACTATATCATTTGGTAACCAAATAACAGATATGGAGAAATGTCTCTTTATAAAAATATTCCAGCTAGAATAACTAAAACAGGTATGATATAATTAGAATACCATCATTTTGCAACGCCTAATCAATTCTAGGCATTGAGGAGAAATAGCTATTAACTTTGCAAAAAAACAACCAGCCATTATGTGCTTCTCAATGAAAGAGGACTCCAGTGCCAACAGCTGTGGTCACTGAGATGGCACCTGAGTCTGATCAAAACCCCTGAATCCAACTGTCAACTTACAGGTCATACAAACGACAGAGGAACATGTTAATCCGAATCACGGAACTTCAGCATCAGAAGGGATTATAGAGTTCTTCTAGGCCAACTAACCATTTAATGGCGGATTCACCTCTCCTCTCCAAGGAGCTTTTTAGCTTAGAAACTCTCAGTTTGAAACTCTATGCTATTTCCCTACCTTTAGTCAATTCTACCTTGGAACTATTCTGTTAGAAAATCCTTATTATGAACTAAAATAGATTCCCCTTAACATCTGCTACTATCATTCTTCCCCTCTGCTCCACCTTACTCCAAGTTCACAGAAAATATGCCAAATCCCTTTTCTGTGAGAGATCTTCAAATACTCAAAGTTAGCTATTGTATCTTCCCAGAAAGTTCTCAAGGTCACATACATTTTCAGGTTCTCCAAGTTCTCTTCATTTGACATATTCTCCTTACCACTCTGGTCATTTTCTCTAAGCAAAGTCTAGTCCAACTTGTCTTCTACTGTAGTAACTTCCTAATTTACCTCTCTATTTCACTCATTCCACTACACCACTTATTCTCAAACTTTTAAGTCTCAGGACCCTCATTCTTAAAAATCATTGAAGACTCAAGAGTACTTCTGTTAATGTGGATTATATCTACTGATATTTATAGTACTAGAAATTAACTCCTCAAAAAATAAAAAATTGAATTTCTGTATGGCCCAGCAATTCCAATTCTACATACATACTCAACAGAACTGAAAACAGGGACTTTAACAGCTACTTGTACACTCATGCTCATCGCAGCATTATTTATAATAGTTAATATATGGATGCAACCCAAGGGTCAAAGATAAATGAATGGATAAAGAAAATGTTGTATGTACATACAATGGAATACTATTCAGCCTTAAAAAAGAAGACAATTCTGGCACATCTACAACATGGACAAACCTTGAGGACATTATGCTAAGCAAAATAAGCCAGTCACAAAAAGACAAATGCTGTATGACGCCACTTATATGAGGTACTAGAATAGTCAAATTCATAGAGACAGAAAGTAGAATGCTAATAGCCAGGGACTGTGAAGAAGGAGCAATGGGAAGTTAGTGTTTAATGAGTATTGAGTTTCAGTATGGGATGATGAAAAAGTTCTGGAGATGGATGGTGATAATGGTTGCACAAAATGTGAATGTGAATTCACAAAAAATGTGAATGTACTTAATGTCACTGAACTGTACACTTAAAAATGGTTAAAATGGCAAATTTTATGTTTATCATAATAAAAATATTTGTCAATTCATTTTAAAGTAATAAATATAAATCTATTATATATTAACCAAGATATTTTTATTTAAAAGAACTACATTTTCAGAAACAAAAATTAGTGAGAAAAAGAGGCCCTGTTTTACAGTGCAAATGCAAATATCTTTGATGTTTGGACAGTAGAAGACAACTGGGCTCTTCACCCCGCTGTAATATTCCATCTGTGGCATGTGTTGTTCTGACTAACATATGCGAAAATCAGTGTCACACAGGCAACTGGAAAATGATATTTTAATATCCTTTTCATATATTGTGGATATTCTCCTTTGATAGTATACTAAATTTGACAACTAGTAGTTTCCTAAAGATTAGCTGAAATGTGGAATTTGAATGAACTTATAATTTCATGAACTTATACTTTCACACTTTATTGGAAAAACATGTATCGATCTGCCTTGCACTTTGAATCAATCTTCTACTTATACATGATTTTGTAACATTACATATCAATCATTTCAAACATATTAACAATATGTGGTGGACATATTTCATTAAACAATATCAAAAAGTAACATTTGTTAATATCACCATCAATACCATCAGAAAAGTATTTAAGTATTAGGAAGCCATCAAATTCACACTGATGAAAACAAGTTTTCCAGAATCCAATTTTTATTTAAAGCCTGAATTTTATAATTGGCAATATATAACAGTTTTCCTTGAAGTGATAGGCTCACTTTGCTCATTTTAGAGAAAATATCTGCCAAATATTCAAGTGTGAAAAACAGTTTGTCAACAGTTCACGCTTACAAGTAAAGATGTTTCATTTTTTAAAAAAAGGCAATCCAGTTTGTAATTTAGTTATTCGCTGGAGTGGTCTTCCTCTAGATAACCATCTTATTGCAATACACAGCAGTAGTGTCTTACTCATAATTTCCATTTCAGCAAACAGATTATTTAAAAATTAGTATTCAAGAAATGAGATGTAATAAAATTCATACTTGTTTACTGTTGATCAAGAACACTTAAACACTTAGATTATGTTTTAAAACTGTGTGTTGGTGAAAAACACAGTGACTACTAGTAGAGTTCGGTACTAGTTCCCCGATTTAAACTCATCGCCATTGCTTTTGTAGCATCAGTGTAAATGTCAGCACAATTAATATTTTTTTTAAAGGCCTTTGTATTATACAAAATAGTTTTGACCTGAAGGGGTCTTAGGACCCACCAGGGGTCCACAGACTATACTTTGAGAACCACTGCACTAGGCTTCTAGAGCATAAGTCTTTCATCTCTGAACCAACATAATGCTTATCACATAGAAGTACTTCATAAACGTGTTTTCAGTGAACACATTGCACTAAAGATTACTTAGGCCTACACCTACAAAACCCCATGGGTACGGAATTCCCTGATGGTCCAGTGGTTAGGACTCGGCACTTTCACTGTTGTGGCCTGGGTTCAGTTCCTTGCTGGGGAACTAATATCCCATAAGCTATGTGGCGCAGCCAAAAACAAAACAAAAAACACATAACACAAACACAAATGGGGGTGGGGGAATGGCTACAAATAAAAAAGCATTAAAACAAAAAACATAAAAAGATGGCCAATTTAAAAAAAAGCTAACTCCACTATGTTACGACAGAGGAATCATCCACAGAACAATTAATTCTAATTTTAGAAACTAGAAAAGGGGAGAAAAGGCATATAGGCTGAGTGGATGGACTGAACAGAGGTATGTAAAAGTTCTGGTGCACTATCAGTTTGCAGAAGGGTGGATGCTCCAGGAGAATATAGGAAGGAATAAAGTGCAGGATGAAAGTAGAACACTCCCCATTTCTATCTAACCTGCTCACCAGTGCCTGACTAGTGTTCCCCAAAACCATCTCAATGTCTTCACCCTCAAAATACCTCAACGACCCTTTCACTGCCTATGAAATAAAGACAAACTCATTCTGGCATTTCAATCCCAATTTATAAAATCTTATCTCTCTAGAAGCGCCCTACAACAAAAAGCTACTTAGCCTTGTCACCATTCCCACATCAGGAATTCACTCCCATCTTCCCCACTTTAAGTGCCATCCAAGCCTTCTCCAAGTCCAGGGGTCTCCTTTCAATATAGTATATACACCTATTCATTTGCATTCTTCCTTCAATAATTAACTGAACACTTCCTACATGCTAGTTGCTCCGTATAAAGGGAAAACCATCACAAAGTCATCCCTTACCCTTGTAGAACTCAAAATGTATTTAGTGAGGTTAAAAAAAAAAAGCTAAGACCGAAGTATGATTTTAAAAATAATATATATATAACCCCCTCCCCGTATCAAATGCAAACATTTTCATCACTAACATAATTGCTTTGGACTTAATCTAGTTTTTCTAAAGAGCCCATCACCACCACAGAAAAGAGTAGCACAGAAACATATACGTTACCATATGTAAAACAGCTAGCCAGTGGGAATTTGCTGTGTGATGCAGGGAGCTCAACACAACACTCTGTGACAATCTAGAGGAGTGGGGTGGGGTGTGAGGGAGGTTCGAGAGAGAGGCGAATACATATACCTATGGCTGATTCATGTTGATGTGCGGCAAAAACCAATACAACATTGTAAAACAATTATCCTCCAATTAAATAAAATTTTTAAAAAAGATGCTCTGGGGTTCTAGGGGACTTCCTTGGTGGTCCAGTGGTTAAGACTCTGTGCTTCCAATGCAGGGGTGTGAGTTTGATCCTTGGTCAGAGAACTAAGATCCCACATGCCATGCAGTGTGGTCAAATTTTAAAAACAACAACAACAACAAAAAATGATGCTCTGAGGTTCTAGTCTCATGACAACATCCTATCAGTTATATTATTCCTTCTCTCTCCAAAGCCTATCTCCTTCCAGGTTCCTTCCTTTACAACTCTTACAACTCTATTATTCATAATAACAATCTGAGCAACAAGACTTATTAAGCACTTAATGGAATGGAAATAGCATTTGAGGTTTTATACAACATCCATTTTAAACACAAATAACACATGATACAAAATAATGATGACCTGGTGTGAGACATCAAATTTGGAATCAGGCTATCACTCTACCATCTAGAGGATGAATGGGCAAATTCAACTTTAAGATGTAGGTTGATTTCATAATTTAAGAAAACACAGAAATCAAAAACCATATGCTTTTTCTAGAAACACAAAGTTCCATGTTATTACACCAAGATTTTTAAATAAGTAAACTTTAGTATACGAAAGGATACATTAAAATACTACAAGAAAAGCACTAACGACAAGGGGGAAATCTGAAAAATCATTTATATTTGGCTTTGAAATACTCTGTGTGATTTTAATTTTTCTAATTAAGTTGGGCCAACACTGCTTTAGCACTTTCTAAATATAATACAGACAAAATGAAGGCAGTGCAGAATATGGTTGTGGCAGGAAAACGCCCTCTTGACTAAATTTGTAAAGGCCTGTTACAAACAGCCAGTTGTTTAACCATACATTATCAAAGCTGATTGTAAAGCTGTCTTTTAAGAGTTAGCTGACATTTCTAGCAAACATCCGAGCTATTGGACATAAACTAAGGCAAAGTTATCACATATATTTTCAAGTCCAAGACCACATTACATTACTTTAAAAGGATCTATAATTATATTCTTTTAAAGTAGGAATCTATAATATCACAGATTTCCTATTTTATCTTAAGAATCAGGCAAATACATGTTTTTGAATTTCCTGCGAACCATCTCCTTATACTCCTTTATCAGTTTTGCTTCCTCCACTTTTTATTACCTCAAGGCAATTAATTCCCTGATGTTATATGTATAGATACATAACCCTTTATTTGAAATCCTACAACCTAAAAAGCTTAGAAAATTAAAGCTGTTTTTTTTTTAACTGAATTGATGGCAAAATCTGTCCTGACTTAAACTCATTTGGTAGGAAAATCTACTGAAAATTCATACATTTTGCTGCATAAATACTAATGTGTAATTACAAGGTGCAATAAAATGATAAATAGTAAGGATTTAAATAACATACAGAATATGCAGGAATTACCTTTCTAAAATTTGAAAAATGCTAATTCCAAAACATACCTGCCCCTAGGGTCTGAATAAGGGATTGTGGATCTGTATTTATGTGCAGGTTGGTACAAGGGTAATTGCAGTTTTGGACCATGAATTTGAAATCATTATAACTAGGCTCAAACATCTTTATTAATCAAAATAGGAACGATTACAATCAACACATTTTTGCCAATGAGAAATAAATTTACTTCTGTAGACCAAAAAATCCGCGCTTCAGGATTCAGTGAGCTTTTGGAAAGCATTTTCTGCCTCCTGCTGGTTGTGGAAGGATTTTCCCTACAAAAAGTCATCGAGATGCTTGAAGAAGTGGTAATCCACTGGTGAGAGGTCAGGTGAATATGGCAGATGAGGCATAAATTCATACTCCAATTTGTTCAACTTCTGAAGTGTTGGTTGTGTGACATGCAGTCAGGCATAGTCATGGAGAAGAATTGGGCCCTTTCTGTTAACCAGTAACTGTTGCACACATGCAGTTTTCCATGCATCTCATTGATTTGCTGAGCATACGTCTAAGATGTAATGGTTTCACCAGGATTCAGAAATGTGTAGTGGATCAGATTGGCAGCAGACCACCAAACAGTGACCATGATCATTTTTTGGTGCAAGTTTGGCTTTGGGAAGTGCTTTGGAGCTTCTTCTCTGTCCAACCATTGAGCTGGTCATCTCCAACTGTTGTATAAAATCCACTTTTTATGGCATGTCACAATCTGATAGAAAAATGGTTCTTTGTTGTTGCATAGAATAAGAGAAGACAACACTTCAAATCAACATTTTTTTTCAGTTAGCTCATGAGGCACCCACTTATTCCACTTATTGAGCTTTTTTGCCTTTCCAACTTGTTTCAAAAGCCAAACAACCATAGAATGGTCGACGCTGAGTTCTTAAGCAACTTCTCATGTAGTTGTAAGAGGATCGACTTCAACGACTGCTCTCAATTGGTCAAGTCTCAACTTGTGGGCTTTCCCAGTGGCTTAGACAGTAAAGAATCTGCCTGTAATGCAGGAGACCCGGGCACGATCCCTGGATCAGGAAGATCCCCGAAGAAGGAAATGGCAACCTACTCCATTATTCTTGCCTGGAAAATCCCATGGACAGAGGAGCCTAGTGGGCTACAGTCCATGGGGTCACAGAGTTGGACATGACTGAGCAACTAACACACACACAAATTCTGATGGCTGGCCAATACATTCCTCATCTTCAAGGCTTTGCAAAACTTCTTGAGCCATCACTGTACATTAATTAGCAGTTCCTGGGCCAAATGCATTGTTGATGTTGTGAGTTGTCTCTGCTGCTTTACGACCCGTTTTGAACTGGAATAAAAAAATCGCTCAAATTTGCTTTTTGTCTAACATAATTTCTATAGTTTAAAATAAATATAATCAGCAAGTAATAAGACATTAGCAAAAAAACATAAATTGAGAAATGCACATTCAAATGATGTATAACATAACCACATTTACTTGAGAACATATTCCAGTATCAAATGGCAAAGTTCAACAATGCAAAACAGCAATTACTTTTGCACCAACCTAATACTATCATCTCACCATGAGAGCAAAACTTTATCTTATTCATTGGTTTATTCCCTGGGCCTTGAACTGTGTCTTACACATAGTAAATACTCAATAGATACTTGTTCAATCATCAAAATAAATAATAACAGTGAATTAATAGATGTGGAGTTCAAAATAGAAAGGAACAAAAATATTCCTTCAAGGCAGTAACCTCCAAATGAAGTTATAATTTATACAGATCATTAACCTCTTATTTGCAATTCTGAAATAGAAAAAGCTTTGGAAAAAGTTTTGTCATTACTGCTTATATTCTGAAGCTTCAGGCTTTTTTATAAAATTGAGAAACAACTATTAACTTATTAGATCCCAAATTACAATAAAAAGAAATACTTAAAGAAAAAGTACTTTTAAAGAAAAGCAAAATGCCACAGCAGACTTTGAATTTCTTAAGTAAGGATGCTTTTCATAATCTTTTACCACTAAGTATTTGATACATAGTAGGTACTCAGATATGCAGATGACACCACCCTTATGGCAGAAAGTGAAGAAGAACTAAAAAGCCTCTTGATGAAAGTGAAAGAGGAGAGTGAAAAAGTTGGCTTAAAGCTCAACAGTCAGAAAACTAAGAACATGGCATACGGTCCCATCACTTCATGGGAAATAGATGGGGAAACAGTGGAAACAGTGGCTGACTTTATTTTTCTGGGCTCCAAAATCACTGCAGATAGTGACTGCAGCCATGAAATTAAAAGACGCTTACTCCTTGGAAGGAAAGTTATGACCAACCTAGACAGCATATTAAAAAGCAGAGACATTACTTTGCCAACAAAGGTTCATCTAGTCAAGGCAATGGTTTTTCCAGTGGTCATGTATGGATGTGAGAGTTGGATTATAAAGAAAGCTGAGCGCTGAAGAATTGATGCTTTTGAACTGTGGTGTTGGAGAAGACTCTTGAGAGTCCATTGGACTGCAAGGAGATCCAACCAGTCCATCCTAAAGGAGATCAGTCCTGGGTTTTCACTGGAAGGACTGATGTTGAAGCTGAGACTCCAATACTTCGGGCATCTGATGCGAAGAGCTGACTCATTTGAAAAGACCCTGATGCTGGGAAAGATTGAGGGCAGGAGGAGAAAGGGAAGACAGAGGATGAGATGGTTGCATGGCATCACCGACTCAATGGACATGGGTTTGGGTGGATTCTGGGAGTTGGTAATGGACAGGGAGGCCTGGCGTACTGTGGTTCATGGGGTTGCATAGAGTCAGACACGACTGAGAGACTGAACTGAACTGAAGGTACTCAATATATATTGTCAGAATGGACACTAAGAAGAACTGGGATTTGTTTCATTTAACAAAGACATGTTGAGTACCTTTCTCATAGTAGTCATTATGCTGGGTATATAAGACAGCAGAACAAGAGACACAGAGTCTTTCCCTGTCTTTATGAAGCAGACTTTAGTGGGGAAGGATGATGCTTAAATACTACAAAAAATAAAGTTCCAGGTACTATGGATCCCAAAAAGAAAGGAGTAGATAAACTAAACTAGAAGGTTATGGAAATTCTATAAAACTTAGACAGTCACGGCTGAAGAGGAGAGACTGAAGAAGAGTACCACCAAGCTGTGTGGGCCTAATCAAGGACTTTGTTCATTCTCCTAAGGGCAATGAGAAGCACTGAGGGATTTTAAACAAAGGAGTGTATTTCATTTGGACTTTAATTCAGACTTCTACTTTCTGAGCACTTACTATGTGCCAGGCATGTTATCTTGTTCAATCCTGACAGAATTGGCCTTGTATTTCCAAATTGTATGGAGGAGCTGGTGGCTGATCAGCATCCCTATATACAACAAAAAGAAGAGCCAAACAAACAGAAATCCAACTATATATAGACAGAAGAGGGTTGTTAAGAGAACAAGAACTAGAGTAACAGAAAGGGGAAAATCTTGAGAGACATACTGGCTGCTGTAGCCACATCTTCCCTTGGATCATTATTCTGAGCATGAACTGAAGGCTGACAATCGGGACAAACCCAGTACCAACCCTGGTGGAGGGCTGCCAAGGGAGGACAGAGGAATAAGCATAGCTTTGGCACAGACTCGGGAGATCTTAAGCACATGGCCAGTTTTCTCAAGAAATTTTTGAATATTAAAACTGTGTGGGGTAGAAGGCTACAAACCTAAGCACAAGACTTGTGAAAAAGTTCTTTAGCAGTCTGACCAGAAAAAGGTTAGAGTCTGGGACCCAAGGAGGAAAGCACCCTTAGAATATATCAAATTCATAGCTGAAAACTTGTGAGAGCCAGGGAAGAAACAGAGGAAAGAAAATTAAGCCTGAAAGTAAAACTCAAGTCTCAACCCAGCACACTCCCTAATTGGATAAAGGGAATCAGTCACAAGAGTATCGGCCCAGGGGGTGGTAGCGTTGTGGTGATCAGTCCCCCATTCATATCTGACTCTTTGGGACCCCATGGACTGTAGCCTACCAGGTTCCTCTGACCATGGGATTCCCCAGGCAAGAATACTGGAGTGGGTTGTCATTTCCTCCTTCAGAGGATCTTCCCGACTCATGTATTGAACCCATGTCTCTTGCGTTTCCTGCATTGGCAGGCAGATTCTTTATCACTGTGCCACTGGGGAAGCCCAGGAGAGGAGAGAGTGAATCCTTAAAAAAGGGAAGATATCATCAGGAGGCATTACAATTTTTTGGACACAATGTCTGGCATAAAATAAAAATTATTAGGCATGCCAACAGACAAAATTAGATTAACAAAAGATAAGGAAAAATAACACCACAGACAGATCTACATGTGATACAGATATTGGTGTTAACTGACAAAGACTTTAGAACAATTATATTTTTTTTAAAGAGAAAGAACTGGACAAAGTAGATGAAAAGCAGGTAATTTTACCTAAGAATTGGAATCAATAAAAGAGAACCATTTGGAAATTTAGAACTGAAAAATAACACTAAATATAAGTAAGAATTCATTAGATACATTTACCAAGAGATATAAAAATAGCATAAAACAGGATTCATGAATTGAAAGGAGATGGTAAAGATTCTGCCTGCAATGTGGGAGACCTGGGTTCAACCCCTAGGTTGGGAAGATGCCCTGGAGAAGGGAAAGGCTACCTGCTCCAGTATTCTTGCACTGGATAATTCCATGGACAAAGGAACCTTGCAGGCTACAGTCCACGGGGTCGCAGAGTCTGACACAACCGAGAAACTTTCACTTTCACTAAAGACATCATCAAACAAATAAAACTGAGGAGACTGTCACCAGAAAATCTGAACTAAAAGAAATACTAAGAGTTTTATAGGAGAAAAATAATCCCAGGGTAAATAAAGATATATAGAAGGGAATTATAAGAAACAAGAATAAAAATTGGTTAAGATGAGTAACCAACTGATGGAATTCCAGTTGAGCTATTTCAAATCCTGAAAGATGAGGCTGTGAAAGTGCTGCATTCAATATGCCCGCAAATTTGGAAAACTCAGCAGTGGCCACAGGACTGGAAAACTGATCCACACAGGACTGGAAAAGGTCAGTTTTCATTCCAATCCCAAAGAAAGGCAATGCCAAAGAATGCTCAAACTACCGCACAATTGCACTCATCTCATATGCTAGGAAAGTAATGCTCAAAATTCTCCAAGCCAGGCTTCAGCAATACGTGAACCATGAACTCCCAGATGTTCAAGCTGGTTTTAGAAAAGGCAGAGGAACCAGAGATCAAATTGCCAACATCCGCTGGATCATGGAAAAAGCAAGAGAGTTCCAGAAAAACATCTATTTCTGCTTTATTGACTATGCCAAAGCCCTTGACTGTGTGGATCACAAGAAACTGTGGAAATTCTGAAAGAGATGGGAATACCAAACCACCTGACCTGCCTCTTGAGAAACCTATATGCAGGTCAGGAGGCAACAGTTAGAACTGGACATGGAACAACAGACTGGTTCCAAATAGGAAAAGGAGTACGTCAAGGCTGTATACTGTCACCCTGCTTATTTAACTTATATGCAGAATACATCATGAGAAACGTTAGGCTGGAAGAAGCACAAGCTGGAATCAAGATTGCTGGGAGAAATATCAATAACCTCAGATATGCAGATGACACCACCCTTATGGCAGAAAGTGAAGAGGAATAAAAAGCCTCTTGATGAAAGTGAAAGAGGAGAGTGAAAAAGTTGGCTTAAAGCTCAACATTCAGAAAACGAAGATTATGGCATCTGGTCCCATCACTTCATGGGAAATAGATGGGGAAACTGTGGAAACAGTATCAGACTTTATTTTCTGGGGCTCCAAAATCACTGCAGATGGTGACTGCAGCCATGAAATTAAAAGACGCTTACTCCTTGGAAGGAAAGTTATGACCAACCTAGATAGCATATTCAAAAGCAGAGACATTACTTTGCCAACAAAGGTTCGTCTAGTCAAGGCTACGGTTTTTCTAGTGGTCAAGTATGGATGTAAGAGTTGGACTGTGAAGAAAGCTGAGCACCGAAGAATTGATGCTTTTGAACTGTGGTGATGGAGAAGACTCTTGAGAGTCCCTTGGACTGCAAGGAGATCCAACCAGTCCATTCTGAAGGAGATCAGCCCTGGGATTTCTTGGGAAGGAATGATGCTAAAGCTGAAACTCCAATACTTTGGCCACCTCATGTGAAGAGTTGACTCATTGGAAAAGACTCTGATGCTGGGAGGGATTGGGGGCAGGAGGAGAAAGGAACGCCAGAGGATGAGATGACTGGATGGCATCACCAACTCGATGGACATGAGTTTGGGTGAACTCCGGGAGTTGGTGATGGACAGGGAGGCCTGGCGTGCTGCGACTCATGGGGTCACAAAGAGTCGGACATGACTGAGCGACTGAACTGAACTGAACTGAAGATGAGTAACTATTGACTAAATGCTTATGTTACAAAACACTGATAGCAATGTCCTATGGAATTTAAAATAAAATGCACAACAAAAATAACACAAAAGGAAAGAGGTGTAATAACTAAAGTTTCTAAGTTCTAGCATTACATTACAGGAAAATAGTAAAAAAATAATAAAATAGTTTATTCAAGAGTACAATTAATCAAAATAAATGTTGTAACCTCTAAGGCAGCTATATAAAGAACAGTAAAACACTGTGTATCTACCACATTAATGGAGAAGAAAAACAAAAAACAATTAAAATATTTGAATGATATTTAATAACCCAAGAGAATATAAAAAAGAGAGAAAACAGAATATGAAGCAAAATTAAAAACCCAAATATTAAGACCAATAATATAAAACCAAATAAATCAGTAAAATCATTAAATGTAAATACACTAACTAATAAAATTAAAATATTTGTCAGCCTGGATTTAAAAGACAACTATATTGATGATTTTGATACAGAAAGGGTGAAAATAAAAGTATGAAAAAAGTCATACCTTGCAATCACTAATCAAAAAAAGCTGCTGTGGCTATACTAACATCAGACAAAACAGACTTTAAGGCAAGAACCTTACTAGAAATAAAGGACATTTCATAATGATTAAGGGATTAATCCATCAGGAAGTTATCACAATATAGATCTATGTACAACCAATGAAACAGCCTTAAAATTTAAAAATTGAGAGAAATAAAAGAAATAGATAAATATACAGTCATGATAGGAGATTTAAACATATTTCTTTGAATAGCTGGTAACAATCAGAAAAAAATTCAGTAAGATTATAGAAAAGCTGAACAGTATAATTGACACCTGGATTTCAGTGACATATACACAGATAACCTGACCCAACAATGACAGGACACATTCTTTCATTCTTTACAAGTGCCCATGGGATACAAAGCAAAACTGACTCTACGCGAGGCTGCAAAGCAAGCCTCAACAACGTCCAAAAGATTTAACCAGTCAGAGGAGGTCTCTGACAACACTGATATTAAGTTGGAAATCAATAACAATGACATGGTATTATACATAGAAAATGCTAAAGATGCCATCAGAAAAATATTATAGAAGAGCTTCTTCAAGAATAAAGTTGAAGAATACAAAGCTAATATACAGAAATGTTACATTTCTATACATTAATAATCAACAATAAAGAAATTAAGGAAACAATCCCATTTACCATCTCATCAAAACCAAGAAAATATCTCAGAATTAACCCACTTAAGAAAACAAAAATCCTATACCCAGAAAACTGTTAGACACTGATGAAAGAAACTGAAGATGACACAAATAGAAAGATATACCGTGCTCTTGTTTTGGAAGAATCAATACTGCCATTTACAGCAACATGGATGCATTACGCTCAGTGAAATAAATCAGAGAAAGACAAAATGCTATGTGATATCACTTCTATGTGAAATCTAAAAAAAAATTTTAAACTAGTGAATAAACAAAAAAGAAACAGACTTACTGATACAGAGAACAAACTAGTAGTTACCAGTGGGAACAGGAAAAAGAGAGGGACAATACAAACTAGCTACAGTTTGTAATTAAAAGCTACTTTGTAACTAAAAGCTATAAGGATATATTGTACAAACAGTGAACACAGCCAACATTTCATAGTAACTATAAGTGGAGAATATGTGTGCTCAGTCCCTTGGTCATGTCTGACTCTTTGTGACCCCATGGACTGCAGCCCACCAGGCTCCTCTGTCCACGGGATTTTTCAGGCAAGAGTACTGGAGTGAGTTGCCATTTCCTTCTTTAAGGGATTTTCTTGACCCAGGGATGGAACCTGCATCTCCTGTGTCTCCTGCCTGGCAGGTGGATTCTTTATCACTGAGCCACCTGAAAGTACAGCCTTTAAAAACTGTGAATCACAATACTGTACACCTATAACTTATATAAATATTGTACATCAACTAAACTTCAAAGAATACCAAAAAAAAAAGGAAATCCCAATTAAAAAATCCAAAAAAAAAGAAAATTTCAATAGCTTGGAAATTAGGTAATATACCTGATGATAACCCTTGGATCAAATCTTTAAAGTGACAAAAAATATTAGAGAATGTTTTATACAAAAGAATATTAAAAAAATATGACTCATTAAAGCTGGAATATAGTTAAAGCAGTGCTTAGGGGGAAGTTATAGTTTTAAATGGATATTTTAGAAAGGAAAAAATGTCTTGAAACTTATGTTCTAAGTTTCCATCTCAAGAAACTATAAAACGGTAGCAAATCAATCTCATAGAAAGTAGGAGAAATTAATAATAAAGATATGATCTAAAATTAAGAGAAAAACAGTAAAGCCACAATTGGTTCTTTGATTAGTAAAATTAATAAACACCTAGCAAAACTGTTCAAAAACACATATGCACACAAATTTTCATTATAGGAAACTGATAGATTTTTCAGACATTAAAAAGAAATAAAAGTTTGTTTTAGACAACTAGACACCAATGATTTATATCATTTATTTTTAAAATATTTATTTAACTGCAGAATAATTACAAAATTGTGATGGTTTTTGTCATACATCAAGAAGAATCGGCCACAGGTATACAACTAAATGGGCTTCTCTGGTGGCTCAGACAGTGGAGATTTCACCCAATGCAGGAGACCTGGGTTCCATCCCTGGGTTGGGAAGATCCCCTGCAGGAGAGCATGACAACCCACTCCAGTATTCTTGCCTGGAGGATCCCATGGACAGAAGAGCCTGACAGGCTGCAGTCCATGGGGTCACAGAGAGTCGGACATCACTGAGTGACTAAGCACGCAGGCACATACATTTAAATAAACGAACTCTTTGAAAAACACAACTTATCAAAACTGACAATAGAAGGAATAGAAAATCTGAATACTCCTATATCTATTAAAAATGAGTCCGTTCTTTAAACTCTTGCCAATACTAAAACATAACAAAGTTGCAGGACTGACAACTTCAGCTTATTATCAAGCTACCAAAATCAAGAAAATGTGGTAATGTTAAAAACACAGACAGTAGATCCCTGTGCTATATACCGTTGGTCCTTATTAGTTATCTATTTTATATGTTTCTACGTATATGTGTATACGTTGATCCCAATCTCTTATTTATCCCTATCCTGCCTACCCCTTTTGCCCCAGTAACCATAAAATTGTTTTCTACATCTAGAACTCTACCTCTCTTTTGTAAATTAGTTCATTTGTACCATTTTTCTGTTGTTGCTGTTGTTCATTGTTCAGTTGCTAAGTTCCTTTGCAACTCCAAGGACTGCCGCATGCCAGGTTTCCCTGTCTTTCGCTATCTCCCAGAGTTTGCTTAAACTCATGTCCATTGAGTCAGTGATGCCATTCAACCATCTCATCCTTTGTTATACCCTCAATCTTTCCCAGTATCAGGGTCTTTTCCAATGAGTCAGTTCTTAGCATCAGGTGGCTAAAGTATTGGTGCTTCAGCTTCAGCAGCGGTCATTTCAATGAATATTCAGGACTGATCTTAAGGATTGACTGGTTTGATCTCCCTGCAGTCCAAGGGACTCTCAAGAGTCTTCTCCAACACCACAGTTCAAAAGCATCAATTCTTCAGCGCTCAGCCTTCTTTATGGTCAACTCTCACATCCATACATGACTACTGAAAAACCCTAGCTTTGACTATACAGACTATTGTCAACAAAGTGATATCAGTGATGTCTAGGGTTTGTCATAGCTTTTCTTCCAAAGAACAAGCATCTTTTAATGTCATGGCTGCAGTCACCATCTGCAGTGATTTGGGCCCAGGAAATAAAATCTGTCACTGTTTCCACTTTTTCTCCATCTATTTGCCATGAAGTGATGGGACCAGATACCATAATCTTAGTTTTTTAAATGTTCTAATGTTTCTAATGAAAGTGAAGATACCATTAGAATGATATCATTAAAGTGGTATCATCTGTATATCTGAGGTTGCTATTTCTCCTGGCAATCTTGATTCCATCTTGTGATTCATCCAGCCTGGCATTTCACATGATGTACTCTGCATATAAGCTAAATAAGCAGGGTGGCAATATACATCCTTGACATAACTCCTTTCCCAATTTGGAACCAGTCTGTTGTTCCATGTCTGGTTCTAACTGTTGTTTCTTGACCTGAATACACTTTCACAGAAGCCAGATAAGGTAGTTTGGTATTCTTATCTCTTGAAGAATTTTCCAGTTTGTTGTGATCCACACAGTCAAAGGCTTCAGTGTAGTTAATGAAACAGAAGCAGCTGTTTGTCTGAAATTCCATAGCTTTTACTATCATCCAATGGAGGTTGACAATTTGATCTCTGGTTCCTCTGTCTTTTCTAAATCCAGCTCGCACATCTGGAAGTTCTCAGTTCATATATTGTTAAAGCCTAGCTTGAGGGATTTTGAGTTTTACTTTGCTAGCATGTGAAATGAGTGCAACTGTAGACTAGTATGAACATTCTTTTTATTGCCTTTCTTTGGGATTGGAATGAAAACTGACCTTTTCCAGTCCTGTGGCCACTGCTGAGTTTCCCAAATTTGTTGGCATATTGAGTGCAGCACCTTAACAGTATCATCTTTTAGGATTTTAAATAGCTCCACTAGAATTCTATCACCTCCACTAACTTTGCAGTAATGCTTCCTAAGGTCACTTGACTTCACACTGCAGGATGTCTGGCTCTAGGTGAGTGATCACATCATCGTGGTTATCTGGGTCATTAAGATCTTGTTTGTACAGTTCTTCTGTGTATTCTTGCCACCTTTTCTTAATATCTTCTGCTTCTGTTAGATCCTTGCCATTTCTGTCCTTTATCGAGCCCATC
Source organism: Bos taurus (assembly GCF_002263795.3). Lineage (NCBI taxonomy): Eukaryota > Metazoa > Chordata > Mammalia > Artiodactyla > Bovidae > Bos > Bos taurus. The sequence goes on along the minus strand of NC_037333.1, from coordinate 46,030,608 downwards.
TTTGCATGAAATGTTACCTTGGTATCTCCACTTTTCTTGAAGAGATCTCTAGTCTTTCCCATTCTATTGTTTTCCTCTGTTTCTTTGCATTGTTCACTTAAGAAGGCTTTCTTATCTCTCCTTGGTATTCTCCGGAACTCTGCATTCAGTTGGGTACATTTTTCCTTTTCTCCTTTGCCTTTCACTTCTTTTCTTTCTCAGCAATTTGTAAGGCCTCCTCAGACAACCACTTTGCCTTCTTGCATTTCTTTTTCTTGGGGATGTTTGGTCGCTGCGTCTCATACAATGTTATGAACCTCTGTCCACAGTTCTTCAGGCACTCTGTATACCAAATCTAATGCTATTTGTCACCTCTACTGTACAATCATAAGGGATTTGATTTTGGTTATATTTGAATGATCCAGTGGTTTTCCCTATTTTGTTCAATTTAAGTCTGAATTTTGCAATAAGGAGTTCATGAACTGAGCTGACAAAACAGTCAGCTTCAGGTCTTGTTTTTGCTGACCACAAAACTCCATCTTTGGCTGCAAAGAATATAATACAGATTGGTATATACTATAGATTGGTATATAACTTTTTTTAGATTCCACAGGTAAGTGACATCATGTGACATTTGCCCTTCTCTGACTTACTTTACTCAGTATGACGATCTCTAGGTCCATCCATGTTACTGCAAATGGTATCATTTCATTCTTTTTTATGTCTGAGTAATATTTCTTTCTATACATCTACCACATCTTCTTTATCCATTCCCTCTGTCAATGGACATATAGGTTGCTTCCATGTCTTGCTACTGTAAATAGTAAACAGTGCAGCAGTGAATATTAGGATGTATGTATCTTTTCAAATTATGGTTTTCTCTGGGTATATGCCCAGGAGTGGGATTGCTGGATCATATGGTAACTCTATTTTTAGTTTTTTAAGGAACCTCCACACTGTTCTCTACAGTGGCTGTACCAATTTATATTCCCACCAACAGTGTAGGAGGGTTCCCTTTTATCTACACCCTCTCCATCATTTATTATTTATAATCAATTTATCTTTGACAAAAGAGCAAAAGCAATTCAATGGAGCAAAGACAGTCCTTTTAACAAACTGTACTAGGACAACTGGACATCCGCATGCCAAATATACATATGTGTGTGTGAGTATAATATATATATTTTAATGGATCATAAATGTAAACCCCAGAACTATAAGACTTCTAAAAGATAACATGGGTGAAAATCTAAGTGACCCTGGTTTTGGAGATTAACTCTTAGACATACTACCAAAAACATGATCCATAAACGAAAAAAACTGGTAAGCTGGACTTCATTAAAATTAAAAATTTCTCTGGAAAGTTACTGCTAAGAGAATGAAAAGACTGGCTACAGATTGGGAGAAGATATTTGCAAAGCACATATCTGATAAAGGGCTTGTACCCTAAACATACTCTTAAAACTCTTAAAACTCAACAATAAGAACACCCAAATAAAAACGGGAAAAGACCTGAACAGACATCGCACCAAAGAAAACATACAGAGAGCATATAAACATATGAGAAGATATTCCTTATCATATGTCACTGCTGCTGCTAAGTCACTTCAGTCGTGTCCAACTCTGTGCGATCCCATAGACGGCAGCCCACCAGGGTCCCCCGTCCCTGGGATTCTCCAGGCAAGAACACTGGAGTGGGTTGCCGTTTCCTTCTCCAAATGTCACTAGGGAACTGTAAATTAAAACAACAGTGAGATATCACAACACACCTATTAGAACGGCTAAAATCTAAGCCACTGGTAACACCAAATTCTGGCAAGAACATGGAGCAACAGGAACGGTCATTCAAGGCTGGTGGGAATGCAGAATGGTACAACCACAACAGAAGACAAGCTGTCAGTTTCCACCAAAGTCTTACAAACCAGAAATTATGCTTCTTGGTATTTAGCCAAATTAGCTGAAAACTTATGTCAACACAAAAATCTACCCAGGAATGTTTATAACCAGTTTTATTCATAACTGCCAAACTTGAAAGCAACCAAGATGTCCTTCAAAAGACAGTGAATGTACAAACGAACTGATATACCCTCACAATATAATATTATTCAGGAAAAAAAAAAGCTGTCAAGGCACAAAAAGATATACAGTAACATAAGGCACATTGCCAAGTAAAAGAAGTTAATCTGAACAGCTACATACTGTATAATTACAGCAGTGAGACATTCTTAAGGGCAAAACTAGAGACAGTAAAGGCCAAGTGGTTGCTGGGGGCTTGAAAGGAGGGAGGAATGAATAGGCAGAGCACAGAGGGTTTTCAGGACAGTGAAGCGTGACCAACCTAGACGACATAATAAAAAGCAGAGACATTACTTTGCCAACAAAAGTCTATCTAGTCAAAGCTATGGTTTCCCCAGTAGTCATGTATGGATGTGAGAGTTGGACTATAAAGAAAGCTGAGTGCTGAAGAATTGATGCTTTTGAACCATAGTGTTGGAGAAGACTCTTGAGCATCCCTTGGACTTCAAGGAGATCCAACCAGTCCACCTAAAGGAAATCAGTCCTGAATATTCATTGGAAGGACTGATACTGAAGCTGAAACTCCAATACTTTGACCACCTGATGCAAAGAACTGACTCATTTGAAAAGGCCCTAATGCTGGGAAAGATTGAAGGCAGGAGGAGAAGGGGATGACAGACGATGAGATGGTTGGATGGCATCACCGACTCGATGGACATGAGTTTGAGTAAACTCTGGGAGTTGGTGATGGACAGGGAGGTCCATAGGGTCGCAAAGAACTGGACACGACTGAGCAACTGAATGAACTGAACTGAAGTTATTCTGTAAGATACTGGAATAGTAGATACATGGTATCACACATTTGTTGAAACCCATACAATACAAAGAGTGAGCCATGATGTAAAATGTGGACTTTAACAGTAATGTATCAGTATCAACTGGTTCACCAATAGTAACAAATGTAGCACACTAATGCAAGATGCTAATAGGGAAATCGTGTGTAAGGAGAGGAGATGTATGAGAACTCTGTATTTCTGCCCAATTTTTCTGCAAGCCTAAAACCATCCTAAAAAATAAAGCTTTAGTAATTAAAAAAAAAAAAACCTTCTCAAAAGAAAATCTGAGTGACACAGGCTTCAAAGGAGACTTCTTCTAAACATTTAATAAAGAAATAACAAACACTGTCTTGTAACACTCTTGCATCAAATAGAAAAGAAAAAAGGAGGTGAACACTTCTGTACCATTTTATCAGGCCAGCATAACCTTGATACAAACTTTTCAAAGACATTACAAGAAAGTAAAATTACAGACCAACCTTTCTCACTGACATAGGTTCAATCCTTCAACACTTACTATTGGATTTCTGCTAATGTATAGGATGTGGAAAGTCAGAACAAGAAAATATTACTCCCACCCTAACAATGAGAAAGAGTGGTATAATCTACAAAATCTTAACTTTTGAACTCAACAGAAAAATGAAGTTTTAAGACAATCAAGTGAATTAAATTCCAAACAGTAACAAGCCCCTTTAAAGACAGATGGAACTACAAACTATTTAATATTTGACAAAGCACAGGAGGAAAAGGAGGCTACAGTACAATCAAGAAAGAAAAATGCAGCTAAAATTAACTGTTATAGATTAGATGTGGGCTAGTATGTCAGTTCAGAGAAGGCAATGGCACCCTACTCCAGTACTCTTGCCTGGAATATCCCATGGACGGAGGAGCCTGGTAGGCTGCAGTCCATGGGGTCGCTAAGAGTCGGACACGACTGAGCGACTTCACTTTCACTTTCATGCATTGGAGAAGGAAATGGCAACCCACTCCAGTAGTCTTGCCTAGAGAATCTCAGGGATGGGGCAGCCTGGTGGGCTGCCGTCTCTGGGGTTGCACAGAGTCGGACATGACTGAAGCGACTTAGCAGCAGCAGTATGTCAGTTTAGAAACACTGGGAGCTCAAAACACAGGGGAATTCACACTTGCATGCTCTTTTGCCAAGGTCTCCATCAGGGTTGAGGGTAGAGCAGGGAACTGCAAAAGGTCCCTTTCTGTGGCACAGGTGTGCAAGAAAGGATAGGCCACCACTACAAAAACAGCATACAACCATGCCACATTGCCCAAACTCCCCTCTCATTTGAGGAAGAGGCCTTAAACCTCTGGAAAAGGCAGAGGTTCTGGGTGTATGCCAGTGTACTCAGTCATGTCTGACTCTTTGTGACCCCATGGACTGTAGCCCACCAGGCTCCTCTGTCCATGGGATTTACCCAGCAAGAATACTGGAGTGGGTTGCCATGCCCTCCTCCAGGGGATCTTCTTGACCCAAGGATCAAACCCACATTTCCTGAACCAGCAGGCAGGTTCTTTACCACTTAGGCACAGAGGAAGCCTCTGGGGATTATGATTGACGAAAAACTACCTTCCTCATGGAAACATAAGAAAACTCTCGCAGGCCCCAAATCCTATACCAGTACAAAGCAGAGGAAAGTCAGCACTAGGGAGAAGGAGGAATCTCTCACCCGTTATGTGCCACAAGACAAACTTCAGCTGCCAAAAGCAAAAGAGAAAGGAGCGCTGTCAAAAAGCAACTGTACTCCAATAAAAATTAAAAATTAATTTAAAAAATAAAAATAAAAAGCAAAGCATTGGATGACAGGTTGGCTGTTCCTTATAAACTATTCTTACATATAATCCAGCAATTACAATCCTTGGTATTTACCCAAATGAGTTGGAAATGTCTCCACCCGAAAACCTGCACATGAATGTTTGCAGCAGCTTTATTCATAACTGCCAAAAGTTGAAAGCAGCCGATATCTTTCAGTAAATGGGCAAGCAGTTGTACATCCAGGCAATGGAATATTCAGTTCAGTTCAGTTCAGTCGCTCAGTCATGTCCGACTCTGCAACCCCATGAATCGCAGCATGCCAGGCCTCCCTGTCCATCACCAACTCCCGGAGTTCACTCAAACTCATGTCCATTGAGTCGGTGATGCCATCCAGCCATCTCATCCTCTGTCGTCCCCTTCTCCTCCTGCCCCCAGTCCCTCCCAGCATCAGGGTCTTTTCCAATGAGTCAACTCTTCGCATGAGGTGGCCAAAGTATTGGAGTTTCAGCTTTAGCATCATTCCTTCCAAAGAAATCCCAGGGCTGATCTCCTTCAGAATGGACTGGTTGGATCTCCTTGCAGTCCAAGGGACTCTCAAGAGTCTCCTCCAACACCACAGTTCAAAAGCATCAATTCTTCGTCTCTCAGCTTTCTTCACAGTCCAACTCTCACATCCATACATGACCACTGGAAAAACCATAGCCTTGACTAGACAGACCTTTGTTGGCAAAGTAATATCTCTGCTTTTCAATATGCTATCTAGGTTGGTCATAACTTTCCAAGGAGTAAGTGTCTTTTAATTTCATGGCTGCAATCACCATCTGCAGTCAGCCTGCTTATTTAACTTATATGCAGAATACATCATGAGAAACGCTGGACTGGAAGAAGCAGAAGCTGGAATCAAGATTGCCGAGAGAAATATCAAAACCTCAGATATGCAGATGACACCACCCTTATGGCAGAAAGTGAAGAGGAACTAAAAAGCCTCTTGATGAAAGTGAAAGAGGAGAGTCAAAAAGTTGGCTTAAAGCTCAACATTCAGAAAACTAAGATCATGGCATCTGGTCCCATCACTTCATGGGAAATAGATGGGGAAACAGTGGAATGGAGTATTACTCAGCACTAAAAAAAAATAAGCTATCAAGCTATAAACAGATGGTGGAAACTTAAATACATATACTAAGTGAAAGAAGCCAATCTGAAAAGGCTACATATTGTATGACTTCAACTACATATATGACATCCTGAAACAAGCAAAACTATGGAGACAGTAAAAAGATAAGTGGCTGCCTGAGGTTCAGGGGGAGGAAGGGATGAGCAAGAGAAGCACAGTATTTTTACAATATCAAAAACCATGCTGTACAATGTTAGATACATGTCATTATTTATTTGTTAAAATAAAGAGTCCACAACAATAGTCAACTATAAACTATGAAATCTGAGAAAAAAACTTAACATCAATTAGTAATAAAACTTTCAGAAAACAAGGAATAGAAGAGTGCTTCTTCAACTTAACAAAAAGCATCTAGACAACATCACAATGGAATCACTAGCCAGTGTAACAAGGCAAGAAAAATAATTAAAAGGCACACTGATTGGAAAGGAAGAAGTAAAATATCTTCATTCACAAACACCTGACTTGGAAAATCCTAAGTCATCTACAAAAAAAGGTATTATAACAAATACATAAGTTTAGTAAAGCCCCAGGATACATGGTAAATATACAAATATCAATTATATTTCTGTATACTAAGAACAAATGAAAAAAGAACAAATAATTGGAAACTGAAATAAGAAAAAAAAATCAGCATTTTAATAGTATCAAAAAACATGAAATACTTGGGGAAATTTTTAATAGAATGTATACAATAATCATATGTTGTTTAGTCACTAAGTTGTATCCAACTCTTTTGCCACCCCATGGACTGTAGACCACCAGGCTCCTCTGTCCATTGGATTTCCCAGGCAAAAATACTGGAGCAAGTATTTCCTTCTCCAGGGGATCTTCCAGGAATCAAACCCACATCTCCTACATTAGCAGGCAGATTCTTTACCACTAAGCCACCAGGGAAGCCTGATAAGCGACTTATGTCATACATAAAGAATCCATACAATTCACCAGTATGAGAACAAACACCATTTTTTTAAAGGCAAAAGATTTTAACAAACACCATTTTTTTAAAAGGCAAAAGATTTAGAGGAGTATAATTACAAATAAAAATTAATTAATTAAAAACTAACACCAAGCACTAGCAAGGACGCAGAGCAATCCTCATAATTGCTGTGGAAATGCAAAATAATACAGCCACTTTGGAAAAGTTTGGTAGGTTCTTATAGACATACACTTACCATACAATTCAGCAATTCCACTTCAGAGTATTTATTCAAGAGAAAAGAAAATTTTTAAAGAAAAAAAAAAACTATACCAGAAAGCATGTATCAGTTTTATTCATAATGTTTATAAATGGAAACAAACGATAACTCTGTAACTGAAAGTGCCCAGCAACCAAGGAATGGATAAACAAATCGTAGTACATTCAAACAATGAAATATTACTCAACAATAAAAAGAAACATAACTACTGAAATAGCAATTACATGAATGAATCTCAAATTATGCAAAATGACAGAAACCAAGCACAAAAATTCTCATACTGTATGATTCCATTTGTCACATTCACAAAAAAAGGCAAAGGTCTCCTGATCAATCTCTGCATCCAAAGAACCTAGCACATTAGAAAATAATGAATGCCTGGTGGGCCGTTGGAGGGGGAATCATTGCACGGAGGGTGGACAGCAAGGTCATAGAAGCCAAAGTCAAAAGGAACCTGGGGGCGCAAACACACCTGCAGGATGGAAACAGCGAAGGAAGGTATACTTCAACCTACCTCCAACGATTTCAGCAGCTTAAATAATTAGATTCTGTAAAGCTCTACATTATGAATGAATAGCCTCAGCGGTTCTCTGGCCTAAAAGAAAGGCATGATGCGCCCCACCCTACTTTAAAAATAAACCCGACGCCCAAGACTGAACAAGTGGAGCTTACAAGGGGCTAGGAGGATTTTCCGTGCCCAGGAGCGGAGCTGAAGAGGGCCGAGGCGGGCTCGGGCTTAGGTCTGCCGGAGGCCGAAAGAGCCGGGGCATTGCCACGGCCCCGCGGGTCTCCACCCCTTCCCACATCCTCACTTACCCAGGCCTGCCGTTCCAACTGAGCGTACAAATTAGAGCCTTTGAGCTTTTGGACTATCTGGGCAATAATGAGAGACAGATCCGACTCCTCCTGCAACATTTCCCCTGTCCTACCCCGCCAAGTAGCGGGGGCCGCTAGCGCGGAGAGCACTGGCCACGTTCGGGGTCCCACTCTAGACCAGTGACACTTCTCGGGGACCTTATTACGCTGGGACTCCTCCAGCGGGCGTTACTAGGCAACTGCCAGGCCGTGAGTCCGTTCCTCTCTGGTCCCCCCTCAAGCCTGAAGGCCCAGCACCTGCGTTCCGCTGGCAGAAAACGATCTTCGGAGTTGGGGGAGGGGAGAGTAGCTTTTCAATTCCATTGTTCCCGCTTAGTCTGTGGTGGAAAGGCAAGAATAGGGTCTCTTTCCTCCAGATCTACAGAGCCTCTGATGCATCAGGGGAAATCAGAAAGTTTTGTATTTTTGTGTTTTATTATGAAGGATCATTCCTTTTCCACTTTCCAGTCTCTACAGAAAACAGGGCAGTGCACACAATGAAATGGCAAATGACTTCCAAAACTTACAAGGCTCTGACCCTAACTGCGCGAACTTGGGCGAGGTGCTTAAAGTTAAGAACTCGGTTTCAGTCTCAGCAAAATAATACCCAGCTGACGAGATGCTGTGATGATTAGCTGAGATAACAATCGTGAGGGTGCCTAGCACTGTACTTAGCGCTCCACTTTATTTCCTTTTCTGCTTCTGGGGTCTTATGCCAGGAATAAATATACAATGTCTTCTCACCTAACAGCTACAATAATAAGCATTTTATTGACAGATTTTCTCTGAAGCATTGGCATTTCAGTGGTAGCTAAGACATTGTCCGAGTCTTAAGGAATGTGCCATCTAAATAGATTTCCTCTTCTTCCATGCACTCACTCATTCAATCAAAACTCAATTCAAAATTCATTCAGCTTTCAACTTACTGAGCTTTTCCATACAGGAAATCGTGTAGGCACAAAGGTAAATGAAACATGGTTCTTGACATTAATGTAACACAGCAAAAACTTTAAAGAGAACTAGAAGTATCTAATTGACATTCCAAAAGGCAGCTAATTTTGAAAGGTGTATGGAATAATACATGTATTAGAATAACCTCACCAAAATAATCAAGAATTAAATTCAAATATGTGCATGCATATATTTTAAGCAGAGAAAATGTAGGATTCCAAGAAAAGAGACCAAGATTGCTGGCAAAAACTACGCTAGTATAACTGCATTAAACTCTAATGTGCTTAGGCGCATTAAACTTAGCACGTTGAACTCTAATGTGCTTAGGCATAACAGATCTTCTGATTCAATAGGCCTGTGGTAGGACCTGCTAATCTCACTGTTAGCAAGTTTCCAAGAGATGGTAACCCTGGTGGCCCAAGGCCTATATTCTAAATAGCAAAAGACTAGAACAGGTAAACAATAGAAATTCAAAGGGACCAGACTTCTGACATCTATAGGCAGTACCCTGGCCTTCAGAATATTATGATGATAAATACAGATCCCAAATAACCCCTTTGGTCAGGTTTGTTTCTTTGGAGTGAGGCAGGCAAGGGGGAAAGTGTGTTAGTTGCTCAGTCGTGTCTGATTCTTTGCGACTCCGTGGACTGTAACCTGCCAGGCTTCTCTGTCCATGGGGATTCTCCGATCAAGAATCATAGAGTGGGTTGCCATGCTCTCCTCCAGGGGATCTTCTCAACCCAGGGATCAAACCTGGTGCTTAAGGCAATTTACATACTCTACAAAACATGTAGCTTCTCTACAAAACATTCTCCCACAACTCAGAATTTCTCACACTTGTATATGAGTTCATCTCCTCAACTCTCTACAGTCCGTTTATCCCAACATCCCACCCATTCAAGAATCTCTGCATGAATGTCACTATGAACAACAACAAAAAAATGTGGAGACAGTGTTTTTAAGATTGAAAAGGGTGACGTGATTAATAACTGAATAAATAGGGATGCTTAGGTTAAGAAGGGTCATAAAGTATAGAAGGGAAAGAAATGAAACCTGGAGCTGAAGAAAAACCACGGTGCCTTGAGTCAGAAAAGTCTGGGTTCCCCTCCTGCTCTGCTCCCTTGGAGCTGCTCAAGTCCTCCATCATCAGAGTTTTCACTTTCTCTTCTGTAACAAGAGGATAAAAGACCCACCTGAGGGGATAGTGTACCTAGTATTAAAATATCAGCAAATAATAATAAATTAAATATTAAAATTTGATAATTTGACAAAACAGTCCCCTGTTCAATTGACAAGGGAATAGAAAGTACCTGAAGAAATGAAGCAAGACATATGAAAGTACCCAGCACAACTCTTTGCACACATAGGGGCTTTAAATTTTTTTCTTTTAAGGAGAAAATAATTTTCAGTCTTAAAGCAGCAATTAAAAAGTTCAAATTTTATTTTGATGGCATGCTCAAGCAAAAATAAATTTAATCTTAACATTAAAAAAGTGTTTCTCACATCCATAGAAGCAGATGTGTTTGGAATATAATTCAATCCTAGCGTGCCCTCTGTTCTTTTTTCAATTCAATTTAGCCACACTTTTCAGAACACCTCTCTGTGCTAGGAATGGCAAGGAATACAAATATGAGTAAGCAATGGTCCCTTCTCTCAAGGAATTCTCAGTCCCAAAGGGATGGTGAGCCCAGTACACAAAGGACTAAAATGGTAGACAGGGGCCTTTCACCTGTGTATCTGGAAATTTTATTACTTTACAGTAATTGTCTCATAAGAAACGGAAGGTACTGCTTCCTATCTCTGTCCCTCAAGGGAGAACTTTGCCTTGGAAATTCTTATTTTACCTAACAGGGTCGAGGATTGGGAAAATACACTATTTCTGACATTTTCGAGTGAACCGTGACCCAGACTAACAGATGAATAGTCAAAGGGGTCCAAATAATCTGAATAATTAAAACTGCATAGAGACAACAGCAAAACAGATGCAGGGTGAAGTCTCTTCAAAATTGCCTCAAACTCAGAGCAGAGGTACTCTGGCCCAGCATGTGTAAGGCCCTGTGCCCAGTCATGACTGACTTCCTCAGAGCTGCTCTACTCTGATCTGTTTTACATACAATGTCATGTCCGATTTCACTGTGGGTGAGGGGATGCATTTGAAAATCACTGACCAGTGGCCTCACAGAGGCAAGCATGTGGACCACATCAAAAACACCCTGCCAGCCTAACGCAAAATTAAGGCACTCTTTAGGGTATACCAGAACATGTCCTTATTTTATTCACATGAGTATGGCTTGCATAAGCTCTACAATTTGCAATGAAAATTATTTTCAGCTGTTATTTTTGAAGGAGACACTGGGCTTCCCAGGTAGCTCAGACAGTAAAGAATCTGCCTGCAATGCAGGAGACCTGGGTTTAATCCCTGGGTCAGGAAGATCCCCTGGAGAAGGGAATGTCAACCTGCCCCAATATTCTTGCCTGGAGAATTCCATGGACAGAGGAGGCTGGAGGGCTACAGTCCATGGGGCCGCAAAGAGGCAGACGTGACTGAGCGGCTAGGCACACAAGCACTGCTTTTAGCATACCGTGTCTGCAGAATGGCTTGAATTGTATGTTGTCAGGAATTTACTTTAATATAAATTATTATGTGTGTCATGTGGATCACGAATGTCAACAGATCTCACTGTCTTTGGGAACAAATGAGCTCGTAGTGGTATTGACTACCTGTCACTGTGTAGGTAGCCCCACGTGCTAGCACAAGCCCTCAGGCTCCTCTTAGAAGTCTCTTCCTGTTACTCCTGAGAATTGTTAGGAAATGACACAGGTGTGCATAAGAAAATTTCTCCTCATGATCTTCTCTGCCTGCTCTGGTGATATCCAGAGCCCCCAAGCCACTGTCTGGGGTGCTGCTTCTTAATGCTCCTAAAGCTGCAAAATACCAGAAGTATTTAAATCCCAAGGCTCAGCAAAGCCCCCATGAAAAAACCTCTTTGATTCTTCTTGCCACCTCTCTTTACAAGGTGGCTATACCTCATTTCTGAGTCCAGGGTAAATACCAGATTGTGCTAGTCTCCACTCCCCATCTTTTCTTCCTCTGGTTCCAGATGACTGCGTGTGAATGGGGAAGACTGGGCTACTGGCTCTGCGAACAATCTCGAAACTGTGTTGACTCCTTGTAAATTCTAAAGCTCTCAGGAGAGAAATCCAAATAACAAATAACAGTGGTTTAAATTATTGTTAGCAACAAATTTGGAAGAGCATCCCAATTTTGGTTCAGTGCCTCAAAAAAAACATCATCAAGAATCTGACCTCTTCTTTTCTGTTGCACCATCTTAGCATGCCAGCTTTCACCACCTAGCTTATTGCTTCAGTCTCAAGACGGCTGCTGTAGATACAAGTGACACGTTCTCCTACTGCTGCCTACAACTGCAGGGAGGGAGAAAAATAAGAGTTCTCAATGACTGTGTGTGTCTCTGTTTTGAGGAAAGACTATTTTTTTAAGAAGCCCCAGAAAGAATGCTACATGAAAGTCCAGCAAGAAATAATCTAGTATTTTATTCTCAAACCTGGGAGAAGGATGGAGAATTGCTTGCTGATGCTGCCATATTGTCCAAAATGCCTTCAGTATAAAATTTTGCTATGGTATGAACACTTGTAAATGAACTTCTCTGATTGATATTTGGGCCAGTCAGACTAAAAATCAATGAAAATCCTTAGAGTTCGGCAATATTCAGATCACTTGCTATTCACAAAGAGTTGATTGTGTGCAGTTTAAGACCCAGAATCTAAATGATAATACTTCTAGATGTGGCAATTTCTCAGCATCATGATATGATATTTTAAAAGCTAAACACAAATAAGGTTGACACAGTCTATGAATAAATGATTATGTGGCAAGAGCAAAACATTTGCAACTGTTATTTTTTCCTAAAAAAGACAAAAATCGGTGACATGTGAAGAAAATGGCTTGTGCATAAATGACTTTTGATGAAGGGCTCTCTGTATCTAAAAACCAGTCTATTGAAATTCTAGGTTATTCTCTCTGGTTGTACAAGCGGAACTGAATATTAGAAACAATCTATTTTTCAACACCATCTGTGCTGCTTGGGGAGAAAGAGATTTACTGCTGCCAAGGGATGTCCTATTGATAGTTCCTCCAGCACTTCCACCACATTCCAGGTAACAGAGTAGAGCAGGATCTACCTGGCTCATTTTCTCCCTGTGTCTGTGATTGCAACTCTGCTTTCTCACCTCCAAACTGCACATGCACACACACGCGTGCACACACACACACACACACACACACTTCCATTCCAGGATATTTCCTTTTATATTGTTCTTTTTCATCTTACATGGCCTGTTTTCTGTTACCTCCTGGGAGACCAGCGTACCATTTGCCAGCTGTCATTGTTCCAGTTTCCTTGAAGGCATAGTGGCACATACAAGGCAACCATTAGTATATATATATATACATATATGTGTATATATATATATATATATGAAAAAGACAGCTACAATATTAAGTCCTTAAGATCAAGTCAAAGACTGCAATGGGGCCTGACTATACAAGTTATCCCTATGGATGCAGATGGGGAATTAGGATCGAGTTATAGACCTAGAAAGAATACCAAGCGCCATATGTCAGAGACCTGGTCATCTGAGAGCAGAGCCAGTGAAGGGCGGAGCATGGCCCTCTAGAGCAGAACCAGCAGGCCCCCTGGTTAACAGGAGCAGGTTCTAGGGAAGTGGCTGACAGGTCTATTACCAGGACTTAAGCCAGAGAGAAATTCTATGCAGGGGCTTCCCTGGTAGCTCAGCGATACAGAACTCACCTGCCAATGCAGGAGACTTGAGTTCGATCTCTGGGTCAGGAAGATTCCCTGGAGGAGGAAATAGCAACTCACTCCAGTATTCTTGCCTGGGAAATCCCATGAACAGAAAAGGCCTGGTGGGCTACAGTCCCTGGGTTTGCAAGGAGTCTTTGTTCAGACACTAAACAACAACACAGTGACAAGCTCTATGCAGTGGAAGAAGCAAGGCCATGAGCCCTGGGACAGAGTGGTTGTAACAGCAAGGAGAAGCTTTCAAATGGGAAATTGAATGACCAGGTTTGATAAAGAGGGAAAAAAAGACAAAGACTGCACTAAAAGACTGGTTCTTAAATACCTCAAAATATCTTTCCGTTTCCAAGCTTTTCCTCAAAAATTTAAAAGACTATGTGGGTATTCCAAAATATGCCTGTGTTTATTTTAATATAAAACATATTTTAATAATGAAACATCTAGAAAATTAATGCACCATTTGTACTGTTGGTATTCAGCCCATTTCCTGGTGCACAGCTGTATGCCCTTAGAGCACACAGTTTCCCAGACGTCTCGGTGGCATCGAACCTTAGCCTGCAGCTCTACCCTATTTATTTACATACCCTGCTTTATTTTCCCTCCCTGTCTCACTTCCCTACTCTCCCACCAGTATTTGCTTGAGTCACCCCAACACACTATTTACACTCAAATTCTTATTTCAGACTCTGCTTTCAGGAGATCCCAACCTAAATAACCAACACCAAATAAGATACCTGGAAAATAGCAGGCACTTCTTAAGTCAAAGAAAACAATAACCATTTCCAATTTTCTCCAGGTGGAGAGGGGGAAAGACAAAGACTGCACTAAAAGAATGGTTCTCAAGTAGCTCAAAATATCCTTGAGCTTTGCTGGGGTTTTGCGGCTTTAAACCCAATCTTCCAGCTCAGGAGAGTCTTCCAAACTTTACATACTCACATTACAGAAGAATGGCAACAGGGATTTTATCAGTCAGGATTCTCCGGAGGAAGAGAAGCAATAGAGATAGAGATAGAAATACATGGATACAGTTATAGATATAGATAGATTGATTTTAAGAAATCGACTCACCTGACTATGAGGCTTGGAAGGCCTGAATTCTGTAGAGCAAGTCAGCAGGCTGGAAATTCAGGTAAGAGTTGAGATTGTGATCTTGAGTCCAAAATCCATAGGGCAACAGGCTGGAAACAAGCAGAATTTCTAGGATATAGACTTGAAGCAGAATCCTTCTTCTTCAGAAAACCTCAGTTTTTGCTCTTAAGGTCAACAACTCTTTGAATGAGGCCACCCACATTATCAAGGGCAACCTGTTTTACTTAAAGTTAAGAGACTGTAGGTGCTAAACATACCTAAAGACATTCACTGCAACTTCTAGATTAATGTTGCAAAGAAATGAACAACATGTCTAGCCAGGGTGACACATAAAATTAACCAATACAAGACATGTCCATGTCCTTAGCACAGGTCTTTAACAGTACTTTTTGTACACACTTGCCTCCACCAAGTCCCATTCTATTTTGACCCCTCATTATCTCCCTAACTTCATGAGTCTCCCTATAGAATTTCCATTCTGATTTTCTCTTTTGTGGGACTCTTTGGTGCTTTACTGTTCATGCTTTTACCTTCATGCCTTTTCTGTTCTTGGTGTGTCCCTGCTGAGTTGGATTCCACTTTGGGGGACTGACCTCTTGATCTGGGGCCACAGTCCTTTCAGGACAGGGCATCTGGGTTCAGTGGTCCATTGTATTGGGTCCCAAGTAAGGTGTGAGAGTCTGTACAGATTCCCCAAACAGAACAAAATTTAATTCATGGAACTAAACATGAAAATGTATGTAATATAGCACTTTTGTTAAGAGAAAGGAAAGTACAAAATCAAACTGGAGTCCCTAAGGGGAAAGTATTTAAGTTAGCCCATGCACATTTGTGTGTGATGTTACTTAATGTCAAAACATACTGGAAACACTTTAAAACAGCATCACTGACACATTATTCCAGAACAAGAAATGTTTCCTTATCAACTGACTCATCTGCTGGAACTGCTTCACTTGACAGGACAAATAAAGACAGGAAATGCGGATGGTTAAAAAGCGCATTTTAGGTTCTCAGGATATGAGTAAAGGTGAAAATTTTTAAATACATTTTAAGAATTACTTTTTGTATTTCTGCAGCCTGAATTGTCCAAATTAAAACAAACTTGGGAAGTCAAACATTTCATTTCCTCAAGGGTGAAATTTTGCTCTTTCCAAGAGTAAAATTAAGAAAATTGCTTCAAGTCACAGACGAAGATGGAGACAGAGCTCCAAATTTACACCTAAGTTTTCTGACAATTTATCTTCTGCATTCCCTTGATGCCAGAGTTTTTATTTTGGTGTGTGTAGTTTGTCGTGCCATTATCCTTTCGTGTTCTTTTTCTTTCCTCCCTCCTTCTCTCTTGCCCTTCCTTCCTTCTTTTGCTTCATAGCTGCAGAAATTTAACATGGATGGACAAACACTAGTATTATCTCACTTAACCCTTAAAACACCTCATAAAGTCTCATGAAACGTTTCCCTAAGTTTTACAAAAACTAAAACTTGAAACTTAGGTTACTTGTCAAAAGTCACAGTAAAGTTCATAACAACAGAACTGGGATACAAACCCAGCTCGCATAGCTTCACATTTCCTCTCTGGGAAAAATGAGGGTAATTTTTGCCTCAAAAATGTTAAGGTCCCACTTTTGTCTTACAAGCCCATCTAGTGGTAGGAATGAAAACTCCAGAAGTTTTCAGAAGTCCTCCCTTTTAATAATGATAAAATTTAAACGTGAGCACTTCTATTGACAAAACAGGTTACGAAGTATGTGAGGGGAGAATATTTCCCTTTATTCATTGTACACTTCTGCATATCTCTGCAAGAAGTTCTTCTGAACATCTATGAAAATCATTTTCTACATTATTAATTTCTAGGCATTAGAAAAATAATATGATTTTATTAAATCTTAGAGATGCAATCTTGAGAATGTAAGGAACATGATTAGTAAGGAAAATGGAGTGTGAGACCTGCAGCTAAATAATACTCTATTGATCTATTCTTCTTGAAAATGTGTAAATGTTTTCTCTAATGGATGGACCTAAGGGTCAGTTTTGTTATTCTTCACTTCAAAGATAATAATAAAATTCAGAAAAGTATTAGTTTTGTATCTGAGAGCAAGTATTCCTTCAAGCTATTCCTTGATTCAAATAGGTTTTATTAGACTTTCAAACCTGTTGATATTTACCCAAGAGACTGTGGTTTCATTGGAAAGATTTTTTGTTAGCTCAGTATTTTTCTTTAGCAACTGAAGGACCTGATCAGAGGGACTGAGACATTGTTAAGTTTTTTTAAAATTACGTGGAGGAAACTGATTTAAATATAAATGAGATTTATCTTTAGACTCTGCATAGAGAGATCTTCCGGGCAAAAGAAGATAGTGGTCATAAGCTTGGGTCTCATGGTCTATGCTCCTTGGTTCTTGGGGTTAGATACTATGATTTATATTTACTTGCTGTGTGACTTTGGGTACTTTCCTAAGGCTCTATATGCCTCCGTTTTCACATCTGTAAAATAGGGATAATACTACTTCCCACTTCATCAAGTTTTTTAAGAATTTGAGTCACTGAATATCAAATGCTTAGAAGTATGCCCTGGTCCCTGGGAGGCCACAGAGAATGTTTCAACCAGAGCTTCTCAGACTTTGGTGAGTATTAGAATCTCCAAGGAACTTCACACAAATACAAAGCTGAAGTCCCTATTCTACCTCAGTAAGCCTGGGCCTTCATGTTCTTTCTGAGCTTTCCAGGTGACAGTGATACACGTCAAAGGTTAATAAACATTGGTTTAGATAACACTTGTTCATCTTTCACATGTGCCAGGTATTGTGTTCAAGGTCAAAGATACAGAGAAGTATGCATCAGCCTGGATACAGTCTCAAAGAACAGAAACTGCCTTAGCTTTCTTAAGGAAAAAGAGATTTTATCCAGACAGCAAAATAGTTATGAAATAGGAAAGCCTTGAGGAGCAAGTTCTAGACCAGGACTCCAGAAACAACTCTCAAGAACAATACCGTCAAGGGGACCCACAGATACAATCAGGGAGGGAGAATCAGACCACCTTCAGGAATTGCTGAGTTTGAGGATACATTGCCTTAGCCACTGTCTAGCCATCAAGACGGCTACCTCGACCACTCAACAGCTGTCTCCCAATGCTCTCAAAACTAGGTTCTGGATACTAGAATGTGGCAGAACAACTCAGCATCTTCATGACTGTGCTTGTCCTAGCAACACTCACAACAGCTGAAGGATGGCCCCTGCCTCACTTCCACCTTCTGAATACTCCATAAAGGGCAGCTAATTGAGGAAACATTGACATTCAAGACTGAGAGAGACATTCAACATTGAGTTCTCATCTTCTATGGCACAGGAGACACATGGGAGGGACCTTGGAAGGGACGCTGATGCCAGTCTACAATTTCCATCCTAGATGGAGGGATTAGTCAGCCAAGGTTGCCATAATAAAAGGCCAGACTGGATGGCTTAAGCAACAGGAACCTATTTCTCACAGTTCTGGGGGTGGAAAGTTGAAGATCAAGGTGGCAGGTTTGATTTCTCCTGAGACCTCTCTCTTTGGCTCTATGTAGCTGCTTCTCACTGTGTCCTCAAATGGCCTTTCATCTGGGTACATGTCCACCCTTGGGGACTTTTCTTCTTATAAGGAAACCAGTCCTATTGGATTAGGGCCTCACTCTTATGAGCTCATTTAACCTTAACTACCTATCTGAAGTTCAATCTCCAAATATGTCACACAGGGAATTAGGGCTTCAATGCGAATTTGGGGACAGGGGGACATAATTCAGTCCATAACAATGAGTAGGACACACTTCTGTTCTGGAGGGATTTGCCCTAGGAGAAAAGATTATAAACACAGCTGCAGGTGCTAAGTGCTGTAACAGAAGAGGGGAGAGATAATGGAGAAAATACAGCAAGGGATGTAGGGGAGCCTTTCAGGATGAGTTACATGTGTCTGTGTAGTGCTTAATAAGTGGAACCTTTTTTATGAATTTGTCTTTTCCATCCCAGATATCAAGTTCTTGGGAAACTCAAGTACCCAATAGTGAGGAAAACGGATAGTACAAAATGTCGCTTGGAAGAGGATGCTGATATTCTCGACAAATCTCTACTCCTTTGACTTCAGGAGCAACCTGGTGGCTGATGCAATGCAGGCATGGAAGTCCAGCAGCTCTGCTCACCACACCCTATTTACTGACTTTAAAAGAAACCATAAGAACTGAAGTTTTGAATATTCACTAAGAAGCAGGTATAGTGCTAAGACCTATACAGGTTTATTTCATTCAAGCCTCACCTCAGAATTATCTACACTTTTCAGGATTTGAATCCAGGCTGCTTCCAACGTCTGGGCTCTTACTGATGGTGCCAGGAAGATCCAGACCCTCTTTCCTTCTGGTCCATTTAGGATTCAAATTCCCAAGGATCGCTGCAGGGAGCATGCCAAGCCTACAGTTCAAACCTTCCGCCCAATATCTTATCTTTTTTTTTTTTGCCAAACTAACTTCTAGTTTTTAACCTTTTTACTATCTTTTACATTTTTACCCATAAAATCACTTAAATAAATTATTTCCTAACCATTTAATAATAATTAATAATCAATGAATTTTATTAATTTTTCAAATAATCTGGCCCTGCTTCTTTTATTCAGTCTTATTTCTAGGTATTGCTAACTTTTTTCCAATCTCTCAGTTTGTCTTAGAGGATTTTCCCCCTTACATGGCATCTTGAAACTTGGTTTTCATTCCAAAGGAAAGAGGTCTAATTAAGACCATGCACCCTAGGCTTAAGATATTTATTTAATAGGCATTTATTGGGTGTCTTTCATGTACCATGTTTGGTGCTAGATACTAGATACTCAGCAATGACCTGGACCATCCAGGACCCTGATCTTACAGTCCTCTTCATTGGAGAAAATGGACTGTAAACACATAACCAAAATTTTCAAAGACAATTTTAGATAAACCTGGTTGTTTTGAATAAAATGAAACCTCGTGATGGGTACAGGTGTCTGATATGTATATTAGGTGGTCACAGAAGGCATCTCTGAGGCAGTGACATTCAACGTCTGACCCATGTTACTAAGTCATTGACATCAAATTATATTCATCAACCAAATAATTAACACAAACTTAATTAAGCTTAAGGTATTAAGCTCAGATGAACAAATGGAAAAACAAAAGACACAAAGCTGAAATGCTAGGGCTTAGAAGTTTGGTAGCTATTCATCTGACGTCTGATGAATAGAAGTGGGTCAGAACGGACCTGCCTCCTGGAGTACAATTTACTGTTTTTGTGTGCTTTTTTCTCTCCTGTTTTCTGGGCACCAGGGATTTCTTGGCTGAACTCTCAGACAGATGAGTGTGAATCCTTGACCTGCATGTTATGTGTGGATGTTCCTTCCTGTTAGTAATCAGTAGAACTCAGGGCTTAGCGTTCCAGAGACCCTGCCATTATACCAAAACTTCAAATGATTATGTTTGGTTTAAAATATATCTCGTTATGCCAACAATATGCTGGCTCTGATGATAAGTTGCAGCTGGATTGCTTTAATCCTTTCTCTTCTGTGATTTTTGATTCTATGAGTTGTGATGTTTCATATTCAGCTATGTTCATTCATTAAGCTAGTAATCACCAAAATCTGTGCTTTGAATTTCCAACTATATGCCAGGTAGAAACAAATTGTTTCCTGATGGTAATGCAGGTTTGAATTCAACAGTGTGCATGACTGTGAATCTGGATGATAAAAAGTTCAGGCAGTCATATGCAAAACTTGAAGAAAAGCTATTTAATATATGTTTGTCATTATGTAGCCAAAATACCTAGGCAACTGACTTTTGGGGGTTTTTTGTTTGTTTGTTTTCCCAATTTTTCTCCAGATAATCCAGTGTAGCCAAGGAAATCTTTGAATGGTAAGTTCTCAATTTTCACCGCAAATCTATAAACTTCTACAACCAGCACGAGACCTCAGGCTTTTCTCAGACAGAACAGCTCCTCCAAGGACCAGGATCTTGGTAGTTCAGTCTATTTTGTTAAGACTTCTTTGACATTAATCTTGAATGTAACCTTTGTTCTTTAAGATGAGCTTCTGAATTTTAAACACAAATGGAAATACGGAATGAGGAAAATATAAAACAGCCAATTTAGATGTTATTGGCTTAATCACTCAGTTAAGTGCTTTTCTTCCTTGTTAGGCCAAACAAAATAAAAAGGAGCTGAAGGGGAAAAAATCAAACTCTTAGAGACGAACAAATCATCTGAGAACATTCCCAGTCAGCTCATAAAGCCTGGGAAAAGAATAACTTAGTCTCCTCTCCTCTTCCAGAATTGGGTCTACTCCAAAGAAATCATGCCAGTACCGTCTCTAGGTTTGAAGAATATGGGATAAGTGTCTTTCTGGAGCCACCAGATGCCTCTGGGCTTGTAAAATGGTGTCACGTGGTACAGTAGACAGAGACCAGGACTCAGATATGGGGCATCCAGGCTCTCAGTTCTGGTTCTTTTATAAATTAGGTGTGTGGCTCTTTGGGTCTCAGTTTCTCATCTGTTTAGCCATATGATATCTAAATAAGATGATCTTTAAAGATCTTTCATCACAAATCTAATGATGGCATAAAGCTAGCAAGGAGTGCAGCAGTTCAAACAGCACTGTAGTTTAAGGAGGGGCATCTTTGTTAATGTGATTAAAAAAAAACTCAATATTAAAGAGAATCTATTGACTTTTCTAGAATCCTTCTATATATTAAATTTTATACGTATATAGAGAACAGTAAAAGATCAATGTAAGTAATAATGATTACTCTAGAGACAGAAAGTAATAACACATTGATAGAACCAGAATCAGGATATCCACTGCTTAGAGGTAGTTCAGTTGGCGTTATGGAACTACCACCACCACCAAGAACCAAACACAGAACACCTGGCATGTGTCTAAATGACAATACATTTCCAGAGATTTTATTGATCGATTTGACATTTAGTCTTTACATTAGCAACTTCCTTGATTTTTAAAGCATTTGGATCTTATGGCTCTAATCAGATTTGGACTTCCTTGCTCTCAATTTCTTATCTACAAAATAAGGGGCTTGTTCAAAATAGCTCTAAGACCTCACAATCTCTAAAATTCTTAGTCTGTATTTTGGATGCCAAAATGAAATGTACACCATCAGTGTTGCAGACCTGTAGAGAGAAATACTTTGCCAGAGGGCAAAATGGCTTCCTAAATAGTTTCATTTTAGATATACTAAAAAGGAAACTTTAAATCCTCCCTCCCCCAGAAAATCTCTTTGCTGCCTGACCTATAGAATTACAGATTTATCTGTTTAACTTAAGACCTTATCTTCAGGTTAAAATACAAATGCTTCTGCAAAGGTCACATATTAAACATTATTAGTCATTTTTACCTCTGTTTGAATGAATTTTTTCTCAATATGACCCTCTCTTGTTTCATAAAGGATTTGAAGCTGCTTACTGGAGATGAGTTGAGCAATTGCATTTCTGAGTTCAGCTCTGGAGAGTACCCGGGGGACCAGGGGGAAACATGAGGAGGAGGGTGCCACCAGTAAGAAAAGCTCTATGTAAATTGCAAAGTGCTGGGAAAATATTAGATATGGTCATTAATAAAAGGAGGATGCTGGACGGGCCAAAGTTAAACCTTCCTCATTTCCCAATAATTTTCAGAGTCTATTATGCCAACCGGTCAAATTATTCTTCATTCTTCTTATGGAGCTTAATGTTCCTTGTCTAATTCTTCAGACACTTTGTTAGGGAAAGAAATTCATCCATAATTTGCTCTTTACCTTGCTCATGTTGCTTCCCTATTTCCTGAATGGCATAAAATTCTGTTAGCCACTGTGCTGTCTGGGGCCACTATGGGGCCATTATGACAGTCTCATAATTGTCCCTATTTTCTGAAAATACAAAGATTCATTCTCTCTCTTTGCATAAATAGGTGTCTATTAAGCCCAGGAAGGAAAAATGACTAATTTTTAAATGGTTTTTTTGACTTTGTCAGAGCTGATTGTGGCAAAATTCTATCATAAACAGCAAAGTCACAGCCCATTTTTAAAGGTACAAATTGTAGCCAAAGACAAAAAATTCAAGAAACTTCTAAATTGTACTGTACAGGTTATTTTGCTTAGGTCACAAAAATAATATAATCTTGAAAAAGAAAGAAAAAGAAGCTTTTAAATCCTGAAAAAGACTTGAAATATCTCTCATTGCTGGAAGATGCTGATTCAAGAAGGAGATCTACTATATGATCCAGCAATTCTACCTCTGGGTTGTAAGCAGGGTCTTGAAGAGATATTTGTACATCCATGTTCACGGCAGAATTGATCACAATAGCTAACCAATGGAAGCAAGCCAAGCATCCACTGACAGATGAGATAATAAACAAAATGTGGTATATACATACAATAGGATCTTAGTCAGCCTTAAAAAGGAAGGGATTTCTGACATCAGCGACCATATGTTGTTGCTGTTGTTTAGTCTCTAAGTCATGTCTGACTCTTTGCGACCCCATGGACACAACTGAGTGACTTCACTTTCACTTTTCACTTTCATGCATTGGAGAAGGAAATGGCAACCCACTCCAGTGTTCTTGCCTGGAGAATCCCAGGGAGGGGGGAGCCTGGTGGGCTGTCATCTATGGGGTCGCACAGAGTCAGACACGACTGAAGTGACTTAGCAGCAGCAACAGCAAGACTATAGCCTGCCAAATTCCTCTGTCCATGGGATTTCCCAGGCAAGTATACCAGAGTGGGTTGCCATTTTCTTCTCCAGGGGCTCCTCTCAACCCAGGGATGGAACCTGCATCTCCTGCTTTGGCAGGCAGATTCTTTACCACTGAGACACCAGGGAAGCCATGCAACTGTATGGACGAAACTTAAAGACATTATGCTATGTTAAATAAGCTAGGCACCAAAAAAAGGCAAATGCTGTATGACTCTACTTAAATGAGGTTCTTTCAGTTCAGTTCAGTTGCTCAGTCATGCCCAACTCTTTCGACCCCTTGGACTGCAGCACGCCAGGCTTCCCTGTCCATCACCAACTCCCGGAGCTTGCTCAAACTCATGTCCATTGAGTTGGTGATGCCATCCAACCATCTCATCCTCTATCGTTCCTTTCTCCTCCAATCTTCAATCTTTCCCAGCATCAGGGGCTTTTCCAATGAGCTAGTTCTTCACATCAGGTGGCCAAAGTATTGGAGTTTCAGCATCAGTTCCAATGAATATTCAGGACTGACTTCCTTCAGGATTGACTGGTTTGATCTCCTTGCAGTCCAAGGGACTCTCAAGAGTCTTCTCCAACACCACAGTTCAAAAGCATCAGTTCTTCAGGGTTCAGCTTTCTTTATAGTCCAACTCTCACATCCATACATGCCTACTGGAAAAACCATAGCTTTGACTAGATGGACCTTAGTTGACAAAGTAATGTCTCTGCTTCTTAATATGCTGTCTAGGTTTTTCATAGCTTTTCTTCTTGAGGTACTTTAGAGCAGTCAAAATCATAAAGACACAGTAGAATGGTGGTTACCAGGGGCTGGTGGGAGAGGGATAGGCAGTTATTGATTAATGAATATAGTTTCACTTTGCAAGACAGAAAGAGTTCTGGAGACTGGTGGTAGTGATAATTTCACAAAAATATGAATGTTTATTAATACCAGTGAATTGTACATTTAAAAATGGCTAGGATGGTAAATTTTGTTATGCATACTTCACCACAATAAAAAGACTGCTTATTCATTCTTTTTAAGATAATAATAACAAATCGTTATATATTAACCTACATATTTTTATTTAAAAGAAATGTATTTTCAGAAGCAAAAATTGGTGAGAAAAGAGGCATTGTTTTAGATTTCTGCACAGTTCTTTGATGTCTGACAATAAAAGCAGCTGGATTCTTCAATTTGCTATGGTATTCAATTTGTGGTGCTATTTTTTTTTTTTTTGGTTGATGAAAAAAATTCAGTGTCACAGAGATATGTAACTGGAAAAGGGAGGAGTGTTTTCATATCATTTTCAGATATTGTGGATATTCTCCTTTGATAGTACATCAAATCACATTAAAAAAATCGAACAGACAAAACATGAAAGACCCTTACTACTTTTCAGCAATAGTTAAAATCATGTTATATCAATCTATTACTTTATGACATTTTGTTAAATTGAATGATAAATATTTAGAAGGTTTGTATGAAGTGCTTTTATACTGAAACCCAACAAGCTATATACCGTACATGGAATCACTTGTTCTTCCTATGGTGGTGAAATGGCTGAAATAATATGTTGAAAACAATAGAGTCACAAACAATACACGTTCATCTCTCAGAAAATATTGTTAGAAGATGTATCAAAGAAACTACCTCAAGATTGAATAAATTAGTATTAGTACAAGTTAAGCAGTATGCAAGGTTTTCCACTCTGTCAAAGGAAAACACAGTCATGCCTTTCACTTGACAGTTTTAGGGGTTCTGCTTTGGTAAGGAACAGACGAAACACTGACTACTGTTGTGTGTGGGAGAGAGAACCTCTACGGAAAGGCATTCAGTAGAGAATCCAACAGTGTGTTCAATGGGAAATATCTTCAGGGAGGGATAAAATAGAAGTTCGGAATTCACAATACACACTACCATATATAAAATAGATGGCCAACAAGGACTTACTGTCTAGTACAGAGAATTACATTCAATATCTTATACTAACTGAATAAACAGTGGAGGACAGAGGAGGCTGGCATGCTACAAGTCCACGTGGTTGCCAAGAGTCACACATGACTCAGCAACTGAACAACAACTAAACCACTTTGCTGAAACTAACACAACATTGTAAATCATCTACACTTCAATAAAAAGCTGTTTTGAAAAATTGGAAATTCTTTCCATTAAAAAGGCAAGAAAGAAGTTTTTTGTTGTTGTTGTTGTTTTTTAATTTTATTTTATGTTTTAAACTTTACAAATTGTGTTGTTTTGCCAAATATCAAAATGAATCCACCACAGGTATACATGTGTTCCCCATCCTGAACCCTCCTCCCTCCTCCCTCCCCATACCATCCCTCTGGGTCGTCCCAGTGCACTAGCTCCGAGCATCCAGTATCGTGCATCGAACCTGGACTGGCATCTCATTTCATACACGATATTATACATGTTTCAATGC
Organism: Bos taurus; assembly: GCF_002263795.3. Taxonomy (NCBI): domain Eukaryota; kingdom Metazoa; phylum Chordata; class Mammalia; order Artiodactyla; family Bovidae; genus Bos; species Bos taurus. Next base: position 46,004,765 of record NC_037333.1, on the reverse strand, counting down.
CTTTCTCCCAAATCTTCCCACCCTCTCCCTCTGCAACAGAGTCCATAAGACTGTTCTATACATCAGTGTCTCTTTTGTTGTCTCGTACACAGGGTTATTGTTACCATCTTTCTAAATTCCATATATATGCATTAGTATGCTGTACTGCTGTTTTCTTTCTGGCTTACTTCACTCTGTATAATAGGCTCCAGTTTCATCCACCTCATTAGAACTGATTCAAATGTATTCTTTTTAATGGCTGAGTAATACTCCATCGTGTGTATGTACCATAGTTTTCTTATCCATTCATCTGCTGATGGACATCTAGGTTGCTTCCATGTCCTGGCTATTATAAACAGTGCTGCGATGAACATTGGGGTACATGTGTCTCTTTCCCTTCTGGTTTCCTCAGTGTGTATGCCCAGCAGTGGGATTGCTGGATCATAAGGCAGTTCTATTTCCAGTTTTTTAAGGAATCTCCACACTGTTCTCCATAGTGGCTGTACTAGTTTGCGTTCCCACCAACAGTGTAAGAGGGTTCCCTTTTCTCCACACCCTCTCCAGCATTTATTGCTTATAGACTTTTGGATCACAGCCATTCTGACTGGCATGAAATGGTACCTCATAGTGCTTTTGATTTGCATTTCTCTGATAATGAGTGATGTTGAGCATCTTTTCATGTGTTTGTTAGCATCTGTATTTCTTCTTTGGAGAAATGTCTATTTAATTCTTTGGCCCATTTTTTGATTGAGTCGTTTATTTTTCTGGAGTTGAGCTGTAGGAGTTGCTTGTATATTTTTGAGATTAGTTGTTTGTCAGTTGCTTCATTTGCTATTATTTTCTCCCATTCTGAAGGCTGCCTTTTCACCTTGCTAATAGTTTCCTTTGATGTGCAGAAGCTTTTAAGTTTAATTAGGTCCCATTTGTTTATTTTTGCTTTTATTTCCAATATTCTGGGAGATGGGTCATAGAGGATCCTGCTGTGATGTGTGTCAGAGAGTGTTTTGCCTATGTTCTCCTCTAGGAGTTTTATAGTTTCTGGTCTTATGTTTAGATCTTTAATCCATTTTGAGTTTATTTTTGTGTATGGTGTTAAAAAGTGTTCTAGTTTCATTCTTTTACAAGTGGTTGACCAGATTTCCCAGCACCACTTGTTAAAGAGATTGTCTTTAATCCATTGTATATTCTTGCCTCCTTAGTCAAAGAGAAGGTGTCCATAGGTGCGTGGATTTATCTCTGGGCTTAAAGCTACTAGTAGTGCAAACTACTGATGAGGCCAAAGCATAGGAATGAATAAATACATTCCAGGTAAAGATTACAAAGATAGCACTGCCTATGGAGGCGTTTTGTATAATATGTTTTAGAGAGATGAGAAGTGACCACAAAAGTCTTGGGAACCTGTGGTGAACTGAATGACTGATCTCAGTTCTTCATTCTCTTGTTGGAAAATGTAAACTTCAGTAGTTTTGACATAGGGCTTCCCTGGTGGCTCAGTGGTAAAGAATCTGCCTGCCAATGCAGTTTAGATCCCTGGCTCTGGGAAGATCCCCTGGAGAAGGAAATGACAATCCACTCCAGTATTCTTGCCTGGAGAATCCAATGGACAGAGGAGCCTGACGGGCTACAGTCCATGGGGTTGCAAAAGAGTCAGACACGACTTAGCAACTAAACAACAGACTTGACATAGACTCCTAGAGGACAGAGGACTCTTTTCACTATTGACTTTGGGTTAAATGTGTGACTCCTTTTAACCAGTAAATTGTTAGAGGGAGAGGATTAAGATGCAAGTCCTGCTCCCTTCCGTAGCCATGAAGAATATGCTCTGAATTGCTGCTGCCTCTCAGTCTGGGTTCTGGAGTGAGACACATGAAGCCGCTCAGAACCAAGCTCAGCCATCCTCAACCAGGACCAGGGTCTCCCCAGACCTGTGAGCAAGAGATAACGCCTATGCCTTTGACCACTGCAGTCCTGTGGTTGTTTGTGATGCAGGACAGTAGACTAACCTGGTATCCCACATACAAAGCAGTTATCTCAAGGTAAAATCTTCATCAAACTAAAAGACAATACTTATTTTTCTCTTACAAAAAAAAACAAATATTAGAAATCTACTGACCTTTTCTGTGATGACAAGTAAATGTCACTAGAATTCTACCTAGCAAATATTTTTGAAACAAATAAATATGTCCCTTCTTGGTGAGGGTGATTTTTAATGCTGAGGGAAAAAAAAAAGTCATTTTTTAAGAAAATGTATTTATGCTGTGTGTAGAGGGTTCAGTTTTGGAAGCTGGTATCAGGAGTTTCCCACAATTATTTCATACTGTTGCTCCGAATAATTTATGTTTATTACTATAAAGGCAGCCATATCTGCACACTTGAAAAACTTGGAAACTGAGTTTTCTACTGCTTAATCATCCTCTATTGAGTTTAAGATCAATGAATTTTACCATATGTGCTATTACCCAATAAAAAATAATTTTTTTCCTAAACAAAGAATCTCAATGGGTTTTGAATCCATTTGTTAAAAATACAGAGACAAAATGCCTTACAATTAGTTTACAAGAACAAGTGATTGACATCAGGGAAGACAGAAATTACTTAGCTCAATTTCAACAACAAACCCTGCATAATTTATGGGTGGGAATAAAAAAATGAGTATAATGAATTGATAAGCAAAGCAAATATACACTTCCAGTCAGATCTATGTATCTTTGTGCGATATCTTTTTCAGCTGTGATAGACATACAATCAAGTATCAAAATAAGCTGAAATTAGAATCAGACCTTTGGATTACATAATACAAAATGTTAGATCAAGATTTTCAAGAACAGTGAAGCTTATTTGATTACTCTGTTGTAACTGAAAATATTATTACTATTAATAATACTTAGTCTTGGATATAAGCAACATTTTGAAAACAAAAGATTTATGTACCATAAATAATTAAAACCGTTTAAAATACTTTATGTCATCACTTTAAAATACCCATTTGCACAATTTTAATAACATATAATAATGCCACATAAGCAATTCATAAATAAAAAACATACTTGTATTCAGAATAAACCTTCAAAAATATTATATTGATAGGAATGGCACGACTAGAAGTTTTAAGGCTACACATCTGAAAAAACACCTGTTTTTATCCCACCTACGGTCTTCCTCTCCAAATCTTCAGTTCCTCCTGGTGCCTCTTCCTTTCTATCCAAGCATGCATATCCCAATCCTGTCTTGAAATCAAATACATACAAGCATTCTCATTTGATCCTGTAAATTCCTCTGGCTGATTCTATTTTTCTCCTTTTTATTGCCAAATTCCTGGACTAAGTAAGCATCAAAAGGTGCCTCTCTTGCTTGAATAATTGTGCCTTCATCGCTTTTTTGTCCTCACCACCACCCCCAGAATGTGCGTGCACACACAGACCCTACACACAGGACTCCATTCCTCTGAAACCCATGGTTTGGATGTTCCCATGGATCTTAAAGCCAAATCTAAAAATCTTTCCTAGGTCCTTGACCTCTTTGTCCCCAGTCAAATTTATTGCTCTTTCCTACTAGTTTTAGAAAACTATATTCAAATAAAACCTTTGCCCTTTTCCTGCCTTATTACGAGAAACCAATGCCTTGTCAGATCTAGCTGAAGATTACTGATGAAGGATGCTTGCCACCTCCCTTGAGATAGTTGTACCAGGCTGCTCTGGTGGATGCCTCTTGCCATCTCCCCTCTCGCCCAAGGGTAGATACAGCCCCTTTCTGCATTTCCCGTGGCCCTGCTAACATAATTTTACTGCAAGGAATTATCACAGAGGACAAAAGAATTAAATATGATAGCAGTCCTAAGTTAGATATAACAGATCTTAAACTTTACTGGCTGGCTCTTTCATGGGGGGCAGGGATTGAGAGGGGATGGGGGAACATCCAATATGGAGGCTGTCTACCTTCTTAGCTCAAGGCCAGTCACCATGATGTTGAGGGTCCCCTCCTCCTCAGTCAGGTTGAAGGCCCCTTCTTATATTCTCTGTCTCCCGAGTTCCAACTCCCCATCTCTAGCCCCAGCCAGCAGAAGCTGAACTTCCCAAATGCATCACTCTAACATATAAAACAGTTTACTGAGGTTTAACTCGATTCTGATTACATACTAGAGTCACCTGGGACTTGTAAAAAAATTCCAGTGATTATTCTGTGCCTGCAGAGATTCTGAGTCACATGAATTAGGGTCAGGATATGGGTATGCTTTAAAATCTCCCCATGGGATTTAATGCGCAGACAGAGAAAGGAAGTCCCAGTTTCCTTGGTCACTGTCTCAGCTTCTCAACTCCAATATGAGTTTGCATTTTTGTGGGTTGTTTATTTTCCTTCTGTACAGAGATCTAATTTCTCCTTTCTTTCACCCGAAGTGAATCCCAACTGATGACCTTTAGCAAAACAAATAACGAGCAGAAACTTTGAAATTATTCATTTTTCTTAAATACTGCAAGCAACGCAGATCAAATTCATAGACTGAGCTCAAGGGCAAGTTCTCAGGCTTTTTCTAAGTTGGAGAGCTTTCTTTCATCCATGGGAGACCAGTCCTGATTTGGATAAAGAGACATTGAGGTGGTGAGCTTATCTCTCCTTCTAGAACAAATCTGGGGGGCTGTGACTTTAAAAAAATTTTTTTATCCTTTCCTGATTCTCAGCAGCAAACATTGCCACCTCTCCATTTTCAACAAAACTTTATCTTATCTTGGATAGAGTGATTCTTGGTTAGCCAGTTCCCCCTTCTCCAGTTCATTTCTACCTGGCTCCCTCTCCATCTCTTGTTCCTCTTACTCAGTTTAATTTAGGCCCTGCCCAAGCTCAGTTCTTGGCTCTCAGCTTTGCTCTCTCTTCATGTGTGCATGCTAAGTCCCTTCAGTCCTGTCTTGACTGTTTGTGACCCTACGGGCTGCAACCCACCAGGCTTCTCTGTCCGTGGGATTCTCCAGGCAAGAATATTAAAGTGAATTGTCATTGCCTTGTCCTCCAGGGGATCTTCCTGACCCAGTGATCAAACCCACGTCTCCTATGTCTCCTGCATTGGAAGGTGGGATCTTTACCACTAGTGCCACCTGGGAAGCCCTGCCCTCTCTTCACACTTCCTCAGATAGGTTATTCATATTGACATCTTCAGCAATTCTATCCATCCTTTATTCTAAGTAGGCTTCCCAGGTGGCACAATGGTAAAGAATCTACCTGCCAATGCAGGAGATGCAGGAGACCAAAGTTAGATTCCTGGGTTGGGAAGATCCCCTGGAGAAGGAAATGGCAACCCACTCCAGTATTTTTGCCTAGAGAATTCTATGGACAGAGGAGCCTAGTGGGCTATACTCAAGGGGTTCGAAAAGAGTTGGACATGACTAAGCACCCAGCACGTTTATTCTAAGCACTCTGTGCTCGGTGCTGGAGAGACAATGGAACTTAAACCAGCGTGGCCCTGTCTCCTATCATAGGGCTTTCATTCTAGTGGGAGGACATCAGCTTATTGAAAAGGGCCAAAGAGGAGACATATCAATGCAAGTTACCTAAATGAGAGGGACAGAATTCCGTAACGATAACAAAGGGATAGGCCTTGTATTAGAGGTTAAAAAAAAATTGATGTTTGAGCTGGGACCAAGTCTGAATAGCTGAAAGCAGCATGTACTTTGGGTCATCCCAACTCCTTGATATTGGGTCTCAAACTTTTGCCATTCCTAATCTTCAGTGTCAGTCTCTGGAAACGCAGTAAATATCTATTGATGTAAGATTTAATTCAAATAACAAAACATTGCTGAGTTGACTACCTGTTGTTATTGTTCATGTAGGACACCCCCTCCAAGAAGAGGAATGAACCTTCCTCCCTGACTTGAGTAATACCCCATTCTTGTCGCTCAGCCATTCATCTCTGGAAGGCCAGTCTCCCATTCTCCTGACCACAGAAAATGGTTCCAGGATGAGAAGAGGACTATGTTGGGCAAAATGTGGTCTTTCTCTGGGGTTTTTCCATTTGGAGTTGAAGGAACAAGGGGATTAAAAAATGTGGAACTTTGACCCTCTTGTCTTCCACATGGAGAAAGCTCATCTTCAACAGGTGAGAATAAGGAGAGTCCAGAAATAGGATGGGCAGATGATATACAGTCCTGGGGTGTCAGGGTGCAGTTCCATCCCAGATGTCCCTGGAGCTGCCATGATTCCTGCAAGACTTGCTTTAGTTTTGTGAAATATGCATTATAGGATCCACAATTAACTTCAGCCAATTTGAGTTAAAATTCTGCCCATTACAACTGACAGAGTCTTGACTTATACATGTTGGCTCAACTACAATTCACTAACAGATTTGGGGAGGTTCAGTTCAGTTCAGTCACTCAGTTGTGTCCAACTCTTTGTAACCCCATGAATCACAGCACAGAGGCCTCTCTGTCCATCACCAACTCCCAGAGTCCACATAAATCCATGTCCATTGAGTCGGTGATGCCATCCAAGCATCTCATCCTCTGTTGTCCCCTTCTCCTCCTGCCCTCAATCTTTCCCAGCATCAGGGTCTTCGCATCAGGTGGCCAAAGTATTGAAGTTTCAGCTTCAACATCAGTCCTACCAATGAACACCCAGGACTGATCTCCTTTAGGATGGACTGGTTGGATCTCCTTGCAGTCCAAGGGACTCTCAAGAGTCTTCTCCAACACCACAATTCAGCGTTCAGCTTTCTTTATAGTCCAACTCTCACATCTATACATGACCACTGGAAAAACCACAGCCTTAACTAGACGGACCTCTGTTGACAAAGTAATGTCTCTGCTTTTGAATATGCTGTCTAGGTGGTTACCTAATATTTCTTTAATTGATATGAAAATTGTTAGCCATTATTTATTATCAGTGAAGACAACAAACATCTAGCACTGGACCTATAGAGATAGAAAAGAAGGGGATACTTTGTTACGATGTCCACAATCAGTAGAAGAAACACCCAGCAAATAGCTACAACACAGAATGACAAGAATGACTACAGAATACAAGATTTATACATAGGATAGAGTAATTCTAATTACAATTCTAATCTCGCCTTGTCATTTAATATTCATGGAGAACTAGTATTTAAATAGCATTTGCCTCTATCCTCTGACTACTCCAAATGTGTAGGTGGACAATTTATTTTAAAATGCAATGCAATTTTTATAATCTTTAAATTACTATTTCCTATTCTATTGTATGACCATTCATAAGTTCAAACGAAGTACCCAATCAGCATGTCTTTTTCTCAGTGGGCATATATTCAGTGCCAGGCTGGGTATGCTTCTGATAGCTCCTGTGGCCTGGAGAACTTACTAGCCTCAGTTTGCTTGTCAGTTCAATGGGAATGATAATGTTATCTATCTTATAGGATTGCCTAGTGCCTGTCTCTTGAAAAGTATCCAACAAATACTGGCAGCTATCTTGCTAGTGTTAGTATTAGATCTTGCTAGTGTGAGTTGCACTAAGATGCCAGGCTTCCCTGTGACTTCTGCAGAGTCAAGTCTTTTACATCCTGACTCACTGCCATTTGTTTTTCTCCCAAATCATCTCACTTATTCCTTTTGGAGTTTATTTTTATTTTGGATGGATCATTTTCTCTTTGGCAAAGGTGACTTTGAATTACATTTATTTTCCTGAATGTGCTAACAAGACTCAGTGGTGTAATCAATGAGCAATATAAACAAGCTTTGAAATGTTTTCATTCACATAATAAGAACTAAATCATTTTGACCTCTAACTCACAGGGTACCAATCAGCATGATTCTCCAGGGTGACTTTCAGCCACCTGCCAGTCTACTAGTACTGCATCTTCTTGATGTAATGAGAAAATCATTATCATCATCAGATTTTTATTAACTACCTAAAGCAGTGCTAAGGAAGAGAGAAAGAGGGAGAGAACATGCTCAAGAGAATGAGAGCGAGTGAGAGGAACACCAGAAAGATCTGATCTTGTTTACAGAGCAAGACATCCAGAACACACAAACTTCAATAGGCCATGTAGGTAGCCAGAAATAACACAAAAAGTGATATATTTAACTGCTTTTTAGAATCTGCCAAATTTGAGCATATTTGCTCTGAGAAATTACTCCAAGCCAAATCCTGTTCTAGGCATGAGAGTTATATGACTGAATGATAGAAATGCCTTGCCTTCATGGCTTTAAATCTAGTGGGAGGTGATGGGCAAAAAATAAAGGGAAAATAAACATATGAATGTATATATTACATTGAGTAATTATTGGTCATTAGGAAGAAAAGAGAAGCAGTTGATATGGTAGAGAAGAATGAGGGTGGGGGAATTGTATTATTTTAGAAATAATAGGAAGACCATTTTGAAATGATATTTGAGTAGAGATCTTACTGGAGTGAGATATCTGGCCATGCTGGTATCTGTGGAAACACTTATTAGGCAGAGAGACAACCAGTGCAAAGGCCCTGGGGCAGGAGTAATTTGCCGTAGTTGAGAACAGTAAGAAGACCACTGTGACTGGAGCGTGGGGGCAGGGGAGGGGAGAAGGAAGAGGAGGAAATGAAGTCAGAGAATTGGTGGAGTGGAGGTGTGGGTGCCTGGACCACGTAGGGTCTTGTAGGACACAAGATGGCTTTGCATCTTCTTCTGAGTGGGCCAGGAGATTGCCAGAGGGTAATTGCAGAAAGACCACTTCCATTTGAGAGGCTGCTGCAGTGACACAGTAGAGAGATGATGATGGCTTAGGCTATTTGGATAGTGTTGAAAGTCCAAAGAAATGGTCAGACTGTGGGTAATTTTGGAGTAGATCTGACAAGATTTAAGGATGGATTAGATATGGAGGACAGGAAAAAGCAAGGTCTCAAGGATGACTCAAAGCATTTCAGGAGAAGGAGCCAACATTTACAGAGATGAGTAAGACACAAGCTTGAGATTGGTGTGGGATGAAAGGGGGTGGGGTGGAGAATCCAGAGTTCAGTTTTGCATACCAAGCTGAGCCAGGATCAGAGTGAGAGAGTACAATATGACACGTGCTTCTTTAAACTTTCACACACATCTGACACATGGGGATCTTGTTAAAATGCTGACTCTGACTTAATAGTGGAAACTAATACCACTCTTAATGAAGGAAGAAATTTGAGCAACAAAGAAAAACTGTGATGCTGAACAAGGACACAAATCAATAAGTGAAAAAAAATAATACAAAATACCAAGAACAAAAGACTTGGAAGACAAAGTCTTAAGTACAAACCACAAAATAAAATCAGTTATTTGCACGCTATTGCCATGAATCTGCCAACATTTTAAATATACTCAAATATTTTGTATTTTGTAAGTTGTTTTAATGTTGTTATTCATTTTTCTTGCTTCATTGTATCTTTTTTAATGTCTCTCTTTTATGTTTCACTATTTTATCTTTTATGGCAAATATGGCAATGAGTTCAGTTCAGTCACTCACTCATGTCTGACTCTTTGCGATCCCATGAACCGCAGCACTCCAAGCCTCCCTGTCCATCACCAACTCCCAGAGTCCACACAAACCCATGTCAATTGAGTAGGTGATGCCATCCAACCATCTCATCCTCTGTCTTCCCCTTCTCCTCCCACCTTCAATCTTTCCCAGAATCAGGGTCTTTTCAAATGAGTCAGTTCTTTGCATCAGGTGACCAAAGTATTGGAGTTTCAGCTTTAGCATCAGTCCTTCCAATGAACACCCAGGACTGATCTCCTTCAGAATGGACTGGTTGGATCTCCTTGCAGTCCAAGGGACTCTCAAGAGTCTTCTCCAACACCACAGTTCAAAAGCATCAATTCTTTAGCGTTCAGCTTTCTTTATAGTCCAACTCTCACATCCATACCTGACCACTGGAAAAACCATAGCCTTGACTAGACGGACCTTTGTTGACAAAGTAATGTCTCTGCTTTTTAATATGCTATCTAGGTGGGTCGTAACTTTCCTTCCAAGGAGTAAGCATCTTTTAGTTTCATGGCAATGAAGGTTCAATTATTCAAGCAACAGAGGGACCATTTAATTCCCACTTAGTCCAGAAATTTAACAATAAAAAGGAGAAAAACAGAATCTCAGCCAGAGGAGGTTACAGGATCAAAGGAGGATGCTCTTATGTGTTTGATTTAGACAGGATGAGGGTGTGCATGCTTGGGTAGAAAGGAAGAGGCACCAGGGGAAATTAAAGATGTTGGAGAGGAAGTATATAGGTATAAGCCCACAGATATAAGAAAATAGGCATTTTTTTAGGTGACAAAAATGCTTGTGGCAAAGATGCTCTTGGTAAAAATACCTAGAACCTATTTTTTAATCTATAAGATTAGTAAAAATTTTTTAAATTTTAATAAACTTGTCGGCGGGGGGCGGGGGTGGGGGGGGAGGTGAATGATGGCTCCCAAAGAGATATATCTCTGTGCTAATCCCTGGGACCTGTGAATGTTACCTGATTTGGGGAAAGAGTCTTTGAAGACATAATTAGGTTGAAATTCTTAAGATGAAGAGATGATCCTAAACTATTCAGGAGGGCCCTAAATCCAAAGATGAGTGTCCTTATAAGAAGGAGGCAGAGGGACATGACACAGCCAGAAGAGGACAAGGAAAGAGGCAGAGACTGGGCTGATGCAGCTACAAGCCAAGGAAGCCAATGAGTGCTGGGACCCAAAGCTGGAAGAGGCAAGAAAGGTTCTTCCCCAGAACCTCTGGAGGGAGCTTGGCCCTGTCAACTTCTTGATTTTAGATTTCTGGCTTCCAGAATGTAAGAGAATAAGTTTCTGTTTCAAGCTGCCACCAAGTTTTTGTTAATTTATCATGATGGCCTCAGAAAATGAATACAAAATTCTATGAAGAAGGCATGGGAAAATCAATTCTCTCACAAGTTACTGATGGAGGTATATTGGAGGGCAATTTTATGGAGAGCAATATTTGGCAGTCTCAAAGTCCCCACTTCTTCCAGTCTGTGACTTCTCCATTTTCTAGGGTGCTATCCTGCTCTGCTATGGTGGAAAAGAGAAAAAGGAAAGAGGATCCCATGGATGTACTTTATTTGGGAAGGTATCTGTTGAACCACTCCTGCCTACAGTCTATTGGCTATAACTCAGTCACATGATCCCACAAATCTGCAAAAGCAGCTGGGAAATGTGGTCTGGGTACCCAGAAGTTGGAATGCACAGCACTGTCTCTACCATAAGAGATTCCTAGAGCTAATTCTTTCCTCGTGGGATGCTCTGAAGAATTCCCAGAGGTGCCTCATGTGATCCCAGCATCCTTAATGTAGAGAATTTGTGCCCCTCAGTAGGTACTTATAATTCCTCTTAAGCCTGTGGGCATCTGGCTGTTCACTTGCACTCTTGCAGTCACACTGCCCCTCTGGAAGGTTCTCTCAGGTGGAGTCCAAGATGCCTTCAAGCTAGAATTTTCCGAACTGTCGCACAGCTGGTACCCCAGCAAGTTTGTGCTCTCTACCAGTGAACGAGAGTTTACTCCCAGTGCAGACCTTTCTATAATGCTTGCTTGCCTCAGGCAGCATCACCCAGTCACCTACCTGTAGAATTTTTCAAAGTGGGTCGAATGCAAATCCCTGTGCACCTTCAACTCTAGGGCACACATGCCACTGCTCTCTTGGAACCTGCAGAATGTGACTGTGGTGGGAAGGCAGTGCTTTCCTCCCCAGCCTCACTGAAGGAAGACAGAACGCACAGCACGTGCAACCCAGGCTCCTGAATGCTGACTCTCCAGATCCTTCCATTTGGGGGGCCACAAAATAGGTTTTGCAAAATACCATTTGCAAGTCTCACTTGGATAATTCAGCACCTCACTTTGAAATGTAGGAGGTCTTGTCTTATTGTTTCCTTATAGTGTTTTTATAAAAGGTTTTTGTTGTTTAATGCAGTCATAGTTGTGATGCTTTTGACCCTGGGTTCAAAAAACAATTCTCATCCTACTCTTGCTCTTAGAAATAATAAATAGAATATTTCCTGCCATATCATTAAAGGAGGGATGTCACAGTCATCAATGATTGAAGCCTTCCAAGTAAGCAGGTAAGCCCAGAGGAAACTCAGGATGTAAAAACACAGAATACGTGCCCCAGTTAGCTGAGAGAGTGAGTGAGTGAAGTCGCTCAGTCGTGTCCAACTCTTTGCGACCCCGTGGTTGCAAAACTTGCCCCAGTTAGCTGAGGCGCATATCAAAGGAATGCTTTTGGTGAATCCAGACTCTTGCATCTTTACCTACTCAGAAAAGCACTAAATTCCTGGACATATCTGGCTTATTTAATTAACAGTAATGTTTTATTTTATTTTACTTTTTGACTGCACTGAGTCTTTGTTGTGGCGCACCAGTTCTTCGCTGTTGCATGTGGGCTTTCTCCAGTTGCTCTGCCACATGTAGGATCTTAGCTCCTCTACTAGGGATCGAACCAGTGTCCTCTGCACTGGCCAGTGGATTCTTAACCACTGGACCACCAGAGAAGTCCCTAACAATAATCTTTTGATGTTCCTGACCATCTGCCCTTTGTCGTAAAACTTCTATATATTCTAGCACCTCCTCTTACCTCAGAACTATCTGAGGTGCTATCTCCCAGGCTGCTGTCCTCCATTAAGTTCAGTCGCTCAGTCTTGTCCGACTCTCTGTGACCCCATGAACCGCAGCACACCAGGCTTCCCTGTCCATCACCAACTCCTGCAGTTTGCTCCAACAGATGCCCATCGAGTCGGAGATGCCATCCAACCATCTCATCTTCTTCCATCCCCTTCTCATCCTGCCTTCAATCTTTCCCAGCATCAGGGTCTTTCCAGTGAGTCAGTTCTTCACATCAAATGGCCAAATTATTGGAGTTTCAGCTTCAGCATCAGTCCTTCCAATGAATATTCAGGACTGATTTCCTTTAGGATTGACTGGTTAGATCTCCTTGCAGTCCAAGGGATTCTCAAGAGTCTTTTCCAACACCACAGTTCAAAAGGATCAAATCTTCAGTGTTCATCTTTCTTTATGGTCCAAGTCATTTTGCCCCAAATAAAACTTAACTTGCAAGTTCCACTTTATGCAAATTTTTTTGAACAGAAACTTCGATTCTCCTTCCATTTCTCCCATTACTTCCTGAACTGCTGCGAGCAAATTACATTGCAGGTTTAAAGCTTAGTGTCTTTACCAGTAAAATGGAGTAATAATATGCAATTTACAGAGTCACTGTGGAGGTTAAGTGGAATATTATCTGTGAAAGTATCAAACACTGTGCTTAAACTAACTGTTCAAAGAAAAAGATCTTCTGCTTTCATTCTCTTCTAGAACAGAAATGGCCAAGCTGCTTCTAAACTGTATATAAACAAAAAAATATGGTTTTAGACTTATGTTTGTAATTAACACAAAGCTCTGAAGAGAGGCGCTAACAAGAGACTTGAATTTCCTGAAAATTTAACCTGGACTTACCTTTTCATGTTTCTTGGGGTTAGATGCAGGCAGCCTGCTGCTGATTTAAGGTAAACTAAGAATGAAAAAGACATTTGGATTTTATTTTTTCAGCCACCTCCAAACTGCATGCACATTGCCGGATTGTAAAAGCTACCTACTGCTCTCTGGGAAGATCTTTTCTGAATATAAAGTGCCCTGGGGAGACTGATAATATGCTCTGAAACAAAACAAAGAAAATATATCCGGCTTGCAATGGCCAACCTGGTTCCTGGTGGATATCTGGATATTATTTAGTCCTGACAGAAGAAGAGAGCCCTATTAAGTTTGCCAAGCACAATGAAATAGGTGATCCTGATGGGTTAAAGCCAGTCTCTGAGTATGCAGTTAATATAATGAAATTGCAAGCCAAGCCAGAGGGTTACTGTGACCTGCTGGGTGGCTTCTCTTACATTTGACTGTAAAAAGCATCTTCTATCCCTGAAAAATTCTGTGTTTGAAAAAGAGGTAGCTCAGATAATTTCAACTGTTTGGGATTCCAGGGATTTTGATCAAGCTCCTACTGCATGTTAGGGTACATGTCAGGGCAGTAAATTCTGAGCTAATTGAGAAATAAGAAAAAGGCATTCTTTTTAACAAACATTTTTACTTGCTCTTCTACTATGTACTTGTCTCTTTAAAGTAGTAAGGAACTCAGTGCTCACGTTTCCAGCTGAGGCAGAACCAGGTGATGTTCTATGTCCTCATTTCAGCTTTCATACTGTAAACAAGCGCCTTTCTGCAGTCTATTTAGTGCCATTATGTTATGTATTCATTTCTTGTGCTTTTTGGGGTGATGTCTATTTAGAATTGTCCCCAAGTGTAATGGTGAAGTGATGTCTAGGATTCCTTAGTGCAAGAAGGCTGTGCTATGCCCTCTAGAAAAAATATATGTGTGAGATAAGAGTTATGCAGGCACGAATTACGGTGCTGTTGGCCAGGAGTTCAATGCTAATGAATCGACAATAGATGCTAACTAAGCTGTCTTTAAGCAGAAGCATACAGGAAATAAGGTATGTATTGATTGATACATGAAAATGTTGTAACCAGAGGCTTACAAGTACTGAACCTTGTATTTCTCCTAGGAGCAATGGCTTAGTATCAACTAATTTAAAGTTTTCATCAACTCTGTAGAACATAACAATTGCAAAGAATTAAATTAGAATCAATTGTGATAGTAGGAAATGGCCAACAACTTCAGTATTCTTGCCTGGAAAATTCCATGGGCAGAGGAGCTGGGTGGGCTACGGTCCATGGGGTCACAAAGAGTCAGGCACAACTGAGCACACACACACTCAGCACCCACACGTAGTAGCAACAACAATAATAAGATAGCGATATGGTCATTTTGTTACTATTAATGATAATAATTAAAACTATTATTATCATTACGGCAGAGCAAGTGTTGTAGCCACACATTCCGGGAAACAAACTCACTCAGAAGGACAGTGCAGATAGTGGCGTGCAGTTTATTACACGGGCAGGCCCAAGGCAGAGTCTCCTCTTAGCCAAGGACCCTGGCCAGTTTTTGTGAAAACATACATACCCTAAGTGTATGTGCTCAAACCCACCTCCCCAAATTCTCTGAAACTAGTCTGAACAAAGGAAAAGACAGATACAAAGTTAACCTATGATTCATGTCTTCAACCCGTGATTCGTATGCCTTAAGCCTAGGTGGTTAACAGCGGACAATTATCAATAGGCCTGTGGTCATACCCCAATAAGCATAATAGATTTATGATTCTATTCAATTACACAGATAATTAGGGTATCTTTTTAGGCGACGGAGAGACTAGGTACAAGCCCTGGGGCTCTTCCATTGCAGGCAGGGGGGGGGCATCTGATTTTCCAGTTTATATGTCTTTTCCATAGATACAGGGCACATAGCTCAAAGTCCACAGTCCAGCCCAAGATGGAGTCCTGCTTTCAAGATGGTACCTGTTCTATTTCCTCCTTCACAAGTAGCAGTGGAGCATTCTGGTCCCCAGGTCTTATGAAAACAGAAATTAAAGTCTGCCCCTGGATGAGAGATGCAGCAAAAACTTAAGGCGTGATAGCAAGGCAAGAAATTGCTGGAGGCCTCTGGGGGCCCATGTAGTCACTATGCCTTGTTTAGCCCTTTCTCACATACGAATGATCTGGTAAGCTTTTATTTTAGACTCTCCAGATGTCTGTTGAAGGATGTGGTCAACCTGCTTTGATGGAGGTCAGTAACATGTAATTATTTTTCAGACTTGGTGGGATTGCCAACTGGAAGTGTTAACATGATGAAAGGGCTGAGAAAATTGGCTCTAGGAGAAAAGACTAACAAAATTGGTGTCATTTTCCCCAAAGAATGAGGAAGAAACATCAGTATAGTCTTCAAGCACTGGAAAGACCACCATTAAGGGCTATGAGTAGGTATTCTCCTGGTCAGCTAAGGATGGATGGTGGAGCTGGGAGTATAACAAAGACTTAGCAAGGTGAGACTTCTGTGAATCCATAAATCCCAAGTTAATTGTGAGTTCTAAGCTTTTCAAAAAATTTGAAGTGGCTTTCTTGCTTCTATACAATAAAAGCAAAATGTTCTTACAAACACCATCAGAAAATACAGAAAAGTAGAGAAGAAAAAGTTAAGTTTTTTTTATAACTCATCAACAAGAGAAGGCCACTATTAATTTTTTGAAGACTGTTTTTAGGGCAGTTTTAGGTTCTCAACAAAATTGAGAGAAAGGTATAAAGATTCGCCACTGTTTTTTGGGGAGGTTGGTGGGGGAAGCGTGCTGACCAGGGATGGAACCTGGGCCACAGCAGTGAAAGCATTGAGTCCTCACAGCTGGACTACCAAGGCATTCCCAGAAGAAGGGAGTTTCAAACCAGCCTCCTCATTGGTCCACAGTGGCTGTCCTGTAACAGAATTCACTGTCCACTTGCTGGGGACGAGCTAACCACTTCAGCAGGGAGTGCAGGCTCATGGCAAGGAGAGGGCATCCTGCCTCCTCTCATCTCCAATACGGACCACGAATTCCAGCAATACACCCCAGAACGACTGGAAAATTTTAGTTTTCAGAAGGCTCTGAGACAGCGTCGGTAGCATAATAGCAATAGCTAATACTTTGTGTAGCATTTTCTTTATGCAAGATGCTGCCATAAGAACCTCAGGCATTAAATCATTGAAAATTGCCAACAAATGAAAAAGGCAAAAACAGAAACAAACAAACAAAAAAACGTTATCCTTGTCTGAAAATGAGGCACAGAAAAGTTAAGAAACTTGTCCAATATCACAAAGTCGGTCAGTGATGGAGGTGAGCTTTGAACCAATGGCTTCCTTGCTTCTATACAATAAGAGTAAAGTGTGCTTTAAAAAAAAAAAAAAATCAGAAGATACCCGAAAGTATGAGGAAAAAGTTAAGTTTGCTTGTAACTCATCAACAAGAGAGGACCACTGTTAATTTTTTGAAGACTGTTCTTTTAAAGCAGTTTTAGATTCTTAACAAAATTGAGAGAAAGGTACAACGATTCCCCACTGGGTTTTTTTGGGGGGGGGGGAGGGGGTTGTGAGGTATCTTGGCCAGGGGTGGAACCCAGACCCAAAATCTGACTCCAGAATCTATACATGTGACGATTAGGCCAATAGCCTCTCAAACAACATTTAAATACTACTAGGCCATTGTTTCTATGAGAACGAAAGGCTTGAAAAACCAAGGAATAAAAGGCCCATGAAACACTTAAGTCTTGAATATTGCTTATCTGAATAGTAAAAGACAAAAAGCGTACAGAAAACAAGTAAGGTAAGGCAGAAAGAATTCAAGCAGTGGTATTAGAGAGAACTGGAGGTGAATCCCACTGCCTCCATTTCTAGGCTGTACTACCTGGAAACATTGCTTCACATCTCAAAGCATTTATTTGCTCAAATGCAAATGAATTGAATGATACCTGTCTCCCAGGGTGGCTGACTACATGAGATGCTGCCTGATGTCTGCGCCCTGCACTGTGCCTTCCTGTCCTGAGGTTCCAGCGTAACCATGGGCAGCCACTGTGTCTGACTGTTGCACTTGCACAGAAGAATTCTCAAGTAACATAGACTATGATGAAGATTGCATAGAACAATGAAGAAGAGCTTTACGTATTACCCACCATAGCAAACGACCTCTTCTCTTTCTCCAGCACCCTTCTCTGCTAACCTGCCACCAGAGGGGTTGGGGGAGGGTGGGGTGATGATTGGAGCTTCTCTCCCTCTATCTCACTCTATTTATCTTTTTCTTGATTTCTCATTCTTTTTCTCTTCTCTTTTCTTTGCCCCTACTCCTTCTCCCTCCAGGATCTCTCACCCCAAGCAATTTCATCAAACTTTTATTACCATATGACTTTGGCTCCAAGCCAGCTCTGAATTTTCCACTCACACATGAAAACTTGACACACTGCTCAGCAAACAAAGGGTCCACCAGTCAGTTTATCAGGACTCCCTATTTTGATTGCCTATTGCTGCAAAAACCGCCCCCCAAACTCCCTGGCTTAACATAGCAACAAGCATTTGTTATCTTTGTCACAGTTCTTTGGGCTGGCTGGGCTCAGTCAGGTGGTTCCTCTACTCCCCATGGTGTCAGCTGGCCTTACCTTCATCAGGAGAATGACATATCCAAGACCATTTACTCACATTGATGGCCGTTGGTGCTACCTCTCTGCTGGGAGCTGAGCTGGAGTGACCCAGTTCTCCTCTGTGTGGCCTCTCCATTTGCTTGGTCTTGTTGTAATGTGGCAATTGGGTTTCAAGAGGGAAGATTCTCAACCCTTGGAAGCAGAAGCTGCAGCTTTCTTAAGGCCCAGCCCTGGAAGTTCTTAAGTAAAAACTTCTGCCACCTTCTACTTGTCAAAGCTAGAACCAGCTCAGATAACAATTTGGGCCATCTTTAATCTGTCATACCTATTATTTTGAAATAAGTGTTGTTCAATAGCAAAACTATTTTTCTATTACCTATTCAAAGTACTTGGCATATGGATACCAGAATGAAGTTTTCTGACTTTTTCTGTGTTTTGTGATGAAATGAGTACATGGGTAGGTTTACAAGGGTGGAAGTGCAAAGGATGGAAAGGACTGGCTGGTTGATAGACCCTGGTTTTCATATCTGTTTATGAGTACTCTTTTTTGCTTAATCTTAGATCACAAATTCCACAATAATTAAGTCACATTGATCAGCTAGCCCTTCTTTATCTCCTTCCCCTATGTAGGGTATTGTTCATCCATTCCCCTACAGTGGTGAAAGCCAGCTGGCATCGGGGAGACGCCCCCCACATCTGCATTGCTCTACGCTCAGACCTCAGCCTCACATCCATCAGCACATCTACGTCGAGACCCTGATTTGCTCTTCTTCTTTTCCTCATTTTCCTCATGTCCGTGCCATGCTCAGTCGCTTCAGTCGTGTCCGATTCTGCAACCCTATGGACCATAGCCAGGTAGGCTCCTCTGTCCACAGGATTCTCCAGGCAAGGATACTGGAATGGGTTGCCATGCCCTCTTCCAGGGAATTTTCCCAATCATGTGAATGATATATTGAAATCTGACAAAGAATCAAAGAGCATATATTTCATGTTGTCAGCAAAAAGCACCCGTCAGAGCCCAGCTAGCCCCCAGAGCTGAGCCCCAGAATTCTCCAGTAGCTATAATGAAAAGAAATAAAGAGAATTCCTCTAACCCACCCCATGTCGCACTCCACTTTAACAATAACACATCCAACAATAACCTTGTAAACAGAGCTGAGGGAACTGCAGGAAACATCGACAATATTACTGAGTCATTTCCCTTTCTAATTAAAAGAATCTCATGAGTCTAGACGTGGATTAACCTAAATAACTCTAAAAAGCAGAATGTAATTTGGACAATCAAAATAATTAAACTTTCCAAATATGTAAAAGCAATTCTTAAGAGACTGGGAAAAACCAAAGCTTCTTCCTTAGAGATATAAATCATCCTCTGGAGGAGACCAGAGCTGGGTTTTAGGCACTCTGAGGTGACCAAAATAGTTTCATGTGGACTCAAACTGTGTGATCTCTGATGAGCTTCCAAACATATTGTATTCAGTTCCCTTTGGCCTTACGCGTGTGTATATTTCACGAACTATAGAAATGACCTCTGAAAGTATAGTCTTGCATGTGTATATTTTAAAGGGAGCAAATGCTGCATGGAGTGATCAGTTAAGAGGTTTGCAGATTACTTGATGTAAGAAGGATTGGATTTTTAAGCAGCTGGATCTATTGATTTGTCCCTTTGTGATTTCCTCTATTGCTTTTATGCTCAGAAAGTCTTTCCTCATCCCAAGATAGGTTCAATATTTGCTTGTATCTTCTTCCAGTCTTTCTAGGGCTCCCTTTTTTATAGTTAACTCTGTAATTCCTAGAATTTATTCTGAAGTATTACAGTGAACATCTATTATGTTCCTGGCTGACAGCAACTTGGACATTGGACACAATCTTTCCTGTGTGTGTGTGTGTGTGTGTGTGTGTGTGTGGAGGGTGTTCCTGCCTTATCTGTTTGTAAGCCAGAAACTCAATGTTCAGCTGCCTTTTCCAATAGGGCACAAGCATGTGACCAAGGGGGCTTCCCAGGTGTCAGTAGCGGTAAAGAATCTGCCTACCAATGCAGGAGACGCAGGTTCAGTCCCTGGGTTGGGAAGAACCCTGGAGTAGGGCACGGGCAACCCACTCCAGTATTCTTGCCTGGAGAATCCCCGTGGACAGAGGAGCTTGGTGGGCTACAGTCCATGGGGTTGCAAACAGTTGAACATGACTGAAGCGACTTAGCATGCATGTGACCAAGACTCTACCAATCCATGTGAAGTTTCAGTTTAGAAAGCAGTGATGAGTGGATAGAGGCCTCTAAAGAACTGCCCTGGGCAAGGTGGTGGCACAGGCCTCCAGATCGCAGAGGCAGCAATGGTAGAGGTTCTGGTGTCACCAGCTGTTGTGCATCTTACAGTGGATTAGGTCTGGAGGTCAGTACTCTGGACGAGAGTAGTATGGTTTCCATTTAAGCTGGCCTGTGCTGTAATTCGGAGAAGGCAATGGCGCCCCACTCCAGTACTTTTGCCTGGAAAATCCCATGGACGGAGGAGCCTAGTAGGCTGCAGTCCATGGGGTCGCTAAGAGTCGGACACGACTGAGCGGCTTCACTTTCACTTTTCACTTTCATGCATTGGAGAAGGAAATGGCAACCCACTCCAGTGTTCTTGCCTGGAGAATCCCAGGGATGGGAAGCCTGGTTGGCTGCTGTCTATGGGGTCGCACAGAGTCGGACATGACTGAAGCGACATAGCAGCAGCAGCAGTGCTGTAATTTGGGCTGTTCGTAGCTTCAGAATCCTTGGGCTTGATTCTTGTCCTTCTTAGAGAGTCTCAGGACCACCTAATATCCTTTAATTATTTAACTGTTTCTATTTCTGCTTAAACTAGCTAGAGTGGGTTCTATTATCTGCAACCAAGCACACTGACTAATCCAAGAATGCTGCGTGGTAAGAATAGAAAATAACTTTTTCAGATAGATAATCTATCACTTTTATATGAATTATTTAATAATAATAATAATCCATTTCCCCTCAGCTAACTTGAAATGCCATCTGCTATAGACTGAATGTTTGTTTCCCCCACATCTATATGTTGAAACCTGAATCCCCAATGAGATGATATCTGGAAGTGGGCCTTTTGGGAGGTACTTAGGTCATGAGGGTGGAAACCTAATGAATAGGATTGATACCCTTAAAAAAGAGACCCAGGGAACTCCCTGGCCCCTTTATCCACATCACTCAGTCGTGTCCAACTCTCTGTGACCCCATGGACTGCAGCACACCAGGCCTCCCTGTCCATCACCAACTCTTAAAGTTCACTCAAACTCATGTCAGTGATGCCATCCAACAATCTCATCCTCTGTCATCCCTTTCTCCTGCCTTCAATCTTTCCCAGCATCAGGGTCTTTTCCAATGAGACGATTCTTTACATCAGGTGGCCAAAGTATTGGAGTTTCAGCTTTAGCATCAGTTCTTCTAATGAATATTCAGGACTGATTTCCTTAAGATGGACTGATTGGATATCCTTGCAGTCTGAGGGATTCTCAAGAGTCTTCAACACCACAGTTCAAAAGCATCAATTATCCACATGAGGACACAGAAAATAACTGTCTGAACAAGAAAGTGGACTCTCACCAGACAGTGAACCTGCTGGCACACTGATCCTGGACTTCATAGCCTCCAAAACTGTGAGAAATGAATTTCTGTTGTTTGCAAGCCACTTCATCCATGGTATTCTGTTACAGCAGCCTGCACGGATGAAGACACCAACTTATTTTCTTAGCTACACTGAGGTCAGTTTCTGTGCTGTCGACTGTGTTTGATTGATCAATAGTCAGTGAAATTGTCTGGAAAAGGAAGGAATGCAGACGACCACAAACCTCGTTCTAGTCTGTGACAGTGAATCTCTGCTTTCTGATTCCACCTGCAGATAATTGTATTCTTGCCTTGACTGCTATTTATATCGTTTCAAGTAATTTGATTTTTACATTCTGAGTCACCACTCTAATTTTTTTTCCTCCAATAAAGCCAACTATGGAAACATCTAACCCTGTCTCTGCCTGTGCCAAGCAAACATCCCTATGGCAGCTAGAGAATTCTGTTATTTAGCCCTTTGGAACTAGCAAAAACTGCAGTGATGAACAGAATTTTTCCATCTCATTGTGTTGAGCAGGTTGTGTAGACAGCTCTCTCTCTTTTTTGCCTTGAAGGAAGGCTGGAAGTTAGGTAACAAGTATACTGAACCAGTAAGACTATCATGAAGTTGCTAGTGGTCAGGGTTGATGGTATCAGGGGCATTTTGCTCCCTACTGCCTCAGGGAGGCAGCTTTTAATCAGTAGCTGCCTTTAATCAACTGTTTCCACATAAATCCCTCCTACAAGCCTAAAGCTAAAGAGGTAGAGGCAGGAGGTTTAATTTGGGCATCATAAGGCCCAGATTCAAGCCTCACTCCACTAACTGGCTTGGGGTTGCCATAACAAATAACCACAAACTGAGTAACTTGCAACAGCAGACATGTATTCTCTCATGGTTCTGGGATTCAGGAATCTGAAATCAAGGTGATGGCAGGTTTGGTTCCTTCTGGAGGTTTGAAGGGAGAATCTGTCCCAGGCCTCTCCGCTCTCCTAGCTCCTCATGGTAGCCTGCCATCCTTGGTCTTCCACAGCCCGAAGATGCATCACTCCAATCTCTGCATCCATCTTCACATCACTTTCTTGGCTGTGTCTCTGCCTCCTCTGCATTTCTTATCAAGATGTCTGTCACTGGATGCAGGACCCACCTTAAGTTCAAGATGATCTCATTCTGAGAGTCTTCACTTAATTGAATCTGCTAAGACCGCTTTTCCAAATAAGGTCACACTGTGGGGTTCCAGGTAGACATGACTGGGGTCAGGGATGGCAGCATTCAATCCATTACAAGGAGCAAGGAGACATAAGTGTCAAGAGTCCTGTCGAGGTCGTTGCCTGATTCCTGCATTCTCCTCTGGTTGCCTGGGAGCTAAAACAAGCTATGCTCTTTACAGAGAAATAAGGCAAGAGGGAGAAATGGGGATGTCAGCAAGATTAAGCAGAAGGGCAGGAATACTTGGAGAAGTAAGACTATTACCAAAGGACTGGGGGAGTCTGGGTTACTGCTGCTGGCCCATATACCTCCACTGCCCTCTCACTTCCTGAGTAAACTGGGTTGGGCCCCGAGCCTCTCTGGTTCTACAAGAGACAGCTCACTCATTCCCCAAAAGTTCCCTGGCTTGATGCACCCCCAGCAGCTGGAGTCTGAAATTCGTTTTGCCAAATAAGCATGTGTTTTGCCTGGGGGAGCTCTTCTTCACTGGGCCACCCTCTGGTGCATAAGCCTTCTCTGTGCTTACTCAGTTCCCAAGTCCTTTCTGTTTGTTTGCTTTTCTTTCTTTTTTTTTTTTTTTAATTTATTTATTTTAATTGGAGGCTAATTATTTTACAATATTGTATTGGTTCTGCCACACATCAACATGAATTTATCACGGGTGTACACGTGTTCCCTATCCTGAACCCCCCTTCCACCTCCCTCCCCGTACCATCCCTCCGGGTCATCCCAGTGCACCAGCCCCAAGGATCCTGTATCAAACCTGGACTGGCGATTCGTTTCTTATATGATATTATACATGTTTCCATGACATCCCCCCAAATCATCCCACCTTCTCCCTTTCCCACAGAGTCCAAAAGACTGTTCTATACATCTGTGTCTCTTTTGCTGTCTCGCATACAGGGTTATCATTACCATCTTTCTAAATTCAATATATATGCATTAGTATACTGTATTGGTGTTTTTCTTTCTGGCTTACTTCACTCTGTATAATAGGCTCCAGTTTCATCCACCTCATTAGAACTGATTCAAATGTATTCTTTTTAATGGCTGAGTAATACTCTATTGTGTGTATGCACCACAGCTTTCTTATTCATTCATCTGCCGATGGACACCTAGGTTGCTTTCATGTCCTGGCTATTATAAACAGTGCTGCGATGAACATTGGGGTACACGTGTCTCTTTCCCTTCTGGTTTCCTCAGTGTGTATGCCCAGCAGTGGGATTGCTGGGTCATAATGCAGTTCTATTTTAATTTTTTTAAGGAATCTCCACACTGTTCTCCATAGTGGCTGTACTAGTTTGCATTCCCACCAACAGTGTAAGAGGGTTCCCTTTTCTCCGCACCCTCTCCAGCATTTATTGCTTGTAGACTTTTGGATCACAGCTGTTCTGACTGGCGTGAAATGGTACCTCATTGTGGTTTTGATTTGCATTTCTCTGATAATGAGTGATGTTGAGCATCTTTTCATGTGTTTGTTAGCCATCTGTATGTCTTCTTTGGAGAAATGTCTGTTTAGTTCTTTGGCCCATTTTTTGATTGGGTTGTTTATTTTTTTGGAATTAAGTTGCAGGAGTTGCTTGTATATTTTTGAGATTAATTCACTGTCAGTTGCTTCATTTGCTATTATTTTCTCCCATTCTGAAGGCTGTCTTTTCACCTTGCTTATAGTTTCCTTTGTTGTGAAGAAGCTTTTAAGTTTAATTAGGTCCCATTTGTTTATTTTTGCTTTTATTTCCAATATTCTGGGAGGTGGGTCATAGAGGATCCTGCTGTGATTTATGTCCAAGAGTGTTTTGCCTATGTTCTCCTCTAAGAGTTTTATAGTTTCTGGTCTTATGTTTAGATCTTTAATCCATTTTGAGTTTATTTTTGTGTATGGTGTTAGAAAGTGTTCTAGTTTCATTCTTTTACAAGTGGTTGACCAGATTTCCCAGCACCACTTGTTAAAGAGATTGTCTTTAATCCATTGTATATTCTTGCCTCCTTAGTCAAAGATAAAGTGTCCATAGGTGCATGGATTTATC
Source organism: Bos taurus (assembly GCF_002263795.3). Classification (NCBI taxonomy): domain Eukaryota; kingdom Metazoa; phylum Chordata; class Mammalia; order Artiodactyla; family Bovidae; genus Bos; species Bos taurus. Next base: position 45,979,964 of record NC_037333.1, on the reverse strand, counting down.
TCTAGGCTCTCTATTTTTTCCATTGATCTATATTTCTGTCTTTGTGCCAGTACCATACTGTCTTGATGACTGCGGCTTTGTAGTAGAGCCTGAAGTCAGGCAGGTTGATTCCTCCAGTTCCATTCTTCTTTCTCAAGATTGCTTTGGCTATTCGAGGTTTTTTGTATTTCCATACAAATTGTGAAATTATTTGTTCTAGCTCTGTGAAAAATACCGTTGGTAGCTTGATAGGGATTGCATTGAATCTATAAATTGCTTTGGGTAGTATACTCATTTTAGCTATATTGATTCTTCCAATCCATGAACATGGTATATTTCTCCATCTATTAGTGTCCTCTTTGATTTCTTTCACCAGTGTTTTATAGTTTTCTATGTATAGGTCTTTAGTTTCTTTAGGTAGATATATTCCTAAGTATTTTATTATTTTCTTTGAAATGATGAATGGAATTGTTTCCTTAACTTCTCTTTCTATTTTCTCATTATTAGTGTATGGGAATGCAAGGATTTCTGTGTGTTGATTTTATATCCTGCAACTTTACTGTATTCATTGATTACCTCTAGTAATTTTCTGGTGGGGTCTTCAGGGTGTTCCATGTAGAGGATCATGTCATCTGCAAACAGTGAGAGTTTTACTTCTTCTTTTCCAATTTGGATTCCTTTTATTTCTTTTTCTGCTCTGATTGCTGTGGCCAAAACTATGTTGAATAGTAGTGGTAAAGGTGGGCACCCTTGTCTTGTTCTTGACTTTAGGGGAAATGCTTTCAATTTTTCACCATTGAGGATAATGTTTGCCATGGGTTTGTCATATATAGCTTTTATTATGTTGAGGTATGTTCCTTCTATTCCTGCTTTCTGGAGAGTTTTTATCATAAATGGATATTGAATTTTGTCAAAGGCTTTCTCTGCATCTATTGAGATAATCATATGGTTTTTATTTCTCAATTTATTAATGTGGTGTATTACATTTATTGATTTGCAGATGTTGAAGAATCCTTGCATCCCTGGGATAAAGCCCACTTGGTCATGGTGTATGATCTTTTTAATGTGTTGTTGGATTCTGATTGCTAGAATTTTGTTAAGGATTTTTGCATCTATGTTCATCAGTGATTTTGGCCTGTAGTTTTCTTTTTTTGTGGCATCTTTGTCAGGTTTTGGTATTAGGGTGATGGTGGCCTTATAGAATGAGTTTGGAAGTTTACCTTCCTCTGCAATTTTCTGGAAGAGTTTGAGTAGGATAGGTGTTAGCTCTTCTCTAAATTTTTGGTAGAATTCAGCTGTGAAGCCGTCTGGACCTGGGCTTTTGTTTGCTGGAGGGTTTCTGATTACAGTTTCAATTTCTGTGCTTGTGATGGGTCTGTTAAGATTTTCTATTTCTTCCTGGTTCAGTTTTGGAAAGTTGTACTTTTCTAAGAATTTGTTCATTTCTTCCAAGTTGTCCATTTTATTGGCATGTAATTGCTGATAGTAGTCTGTTATGATCCTTTGTATTTCTGTGTTGTCTGTTGTGATCTCTCCATTTTCATTTCTAATTTTATTGATTTGATTTTTCTCCCTTTGTTTCTTGGTGAATCTGGCTAATGGTTTGTCAATTTTATTTATCCTTTCAAAGAACCAGCTTTTGGTGTTTGTTTTTATTAACCACTTTATTTATTTATTTATTATTTGGGTTGGATCTTCGTTGCTGTGAGGTCTTTTTCTCTAGTTGTGGCAAGTGGGGGCTACTCTTCATTGCCATGTGCAGGCTTCTCATTACGGTGGCTTCTCTTGTTGCTGACCACCAGCTCTATGGTGTGCGGACATCAGTAGTTGTGGTGCAAGGGCTTCAGTAGTTGCAATTCCCGCACTCCAGAACACAGGCTCAATAGTTGTGGTACATGGGTTTCATTGATCCACGGCATGTGGGAATCCTCCCAGACTGGGGATAGAACCCATGTTTCCTGCATTGGTAGGTAGATTAATTACCACTGAGCCACCAGGGAAGCCCCCAAGTCTCTTGTGCATCACTTCCTTGGTCTTTATTAGGATTCTTCACTTGGATGGACCTCCATTTATCTGCATTTTAGACCTTCTAGTCTATATGTTCCACCACTGCCTGAGGTCCTATTTCAGCTGGACATCTTGCTTTTGCTGCTGACATATATTTGTCCTTTTCTGATTTCTCTCTGAAGGCCCAGTTTCTCCCTCACTTTTTGTCTTTGTGCCCAAGTAGACTTAACTCTACTTCAGCTCTGGGGTGGGCATGCGACAGGACTAGCCAATCAGATATCATTTTTCTCTAACCATAGTGATGAGTTAAGGGAGGGGAATGTTGCCCAGTACAAGCCAACAAGATATAAGTAGACTTGTACAAAGACTTTCTAGAGAGAGGTACACCCTTTTTTCTGCTGATTAAGAACCTGGAAGAATGTGGGTCAAGGGCTGTTTACCACACAGTAGAGCCTGAGAATAGAGTAAACATACAGGAGAGCATTGCTCAGCAAAGATAAGACTGGACTCTAGTAACATCATTTGAATCTCTGGATAGGACATATTTAAAGCAAAAATATTCTTGTCCATTTCCATTTTATTTGGCAATAATTTTTTTTTTTTTTTTGCCTAAGGTAATTTGCTTTTATTTTTTGAAGCCCATAATTCTGATTACTACTTCTCCACACTTGATGAATCCCCTCTACCCCAGAACTAAACCCTGCCAACATCTGGCTTCTGAGATCGCCAATGCTGAGAGTTCTTTATGACCATGCCTTTCCTCTGTACCCCAGTATCACTGTTTTGATGGAGTGGATGTTCATTACTTTTGGCTACCCAGAATCTGTTCACCACTCCCTTTCTATTCAAAGGGATACTTCTTCCTGATCCCCTGCTTCTTTAGCAGCAGTTCCTGGCCCAGATTTTTGGAACTCAATTATCCATCTAGATGATGATACAAAGATGTAGAAACAATACTCAAAGCAGACATAGCAGTTTTTAATCCAGCAGTCACAATGGCAATGATACACTTGCCAGAAAATTCCCGAGATGTAGTCATGGCTATGTTTCTGCTAATCTGGGCTCCTGCCACTTTTTAAAGTTTGCTCCCTAAATCATCCATCATTTCTGTTGGAAACAGAATATCCTTCTACCAATTCTCTTTTCTGCCCTCGTCAACCAAACTTAGTTTCTGTTTTGTGTGTTTATGTGTGCTCAAATTGTTTTACTCTTTGCGACCCCATGGACTGTAGTTTGCCAGGCTCCTCTGTCCGTGGAATTTTCCAGGCAAGAATACTGAAGTGGGTTGCCATTTCCTACTCCAGGGAATCTTCTCCATCCAGGGATCCAACCCGCTACCTCAGCATTGCGAGGTGGATTCTTCTTCAATGTGCCACTGGGAAAGCCGTCTCTGTTGTTTGCAGTCAAAAACCCTGATGATATATTTGGATATGCACAACAGTGGAGATGAAGTCTATGGTTTCCATGGCCCACTAAACACTAAACTTCATATGAAAAATAGAGGAGCTCAGGAAGAAGTGAGTGAAAGCCATGTTGAGCAATGCTTTCCTCCTGAATCAAATGCTACTGGAAGCAGAAATCAGAAATAAGTACTGTTCACTGGAAGCCCACGTCTAAGATGGCTCAGTGAGTCAATGAGAGAGTCTCCTTATGCAGAAAGAGCTTAGTAGAGACGCCTAACTTCTGTGTGCTTCCTTTCCTACATCTGTAAAGATGATAATCTGTACTTTACAAGGTTTTGAGAGCCCTAAATCCCCCACTAGATTTGTGGGGCAGGCATCATGCATATCTTGTTCACTGTTGTGTCCTTAACACTATCAATGCCTCAGACTTGGTAGACACTCTGTAGATATTTCTTGAACAAATTAATAAAATAATGTTTGTAAATCTCTTAATTAGTCCACTGTGAAAAATGTGACAAGATTATTAGGATCACAAGAAAAATAATTTTTTTTATTTCTTTATTTTTGTACCTATAAGAAAGGTTGGGTGCTCATTAAACTTACTGTGATAATCACTTCATGATGTAGGTAAGTCAAATCATTATGCTATATACCTTAAACTTAAGTAGTCTATATGTCAACTATATCTCAATAAAACAGAAAGAAAAAATGATTAGGATCATACGGTGCAGCTCCAGGACTATCACTCAAGTGTGATAAATCTCCAGGGTCAGGATACCTTTCAAGCAAGATTCCTGCTTTTGAGAAAGGGCTTCATAAAAGTCAGACCTTTTCACTAGATTTTGTAGACAACAATGATTTGTGTTTATATTATGACAAGTAATTCTAGCTGCTGTAACACATCTCAGTGACTTGACAACAACAACAACAACAACAAAAACAAACAAAACATTTATTTCCAGCTCAGAAAAAGTCTGATACAGTCAGATGATGCTCCTGGGCAGAGTGCCTTTTATGGTGACTCAGGCAGGAATCTAAACTACTTCCATCACGTGGCTCTGTCATCTTGGAGGACTTCTAGCCACACAGCTAGGGAACAAAATAGCACAGAGAATGGCACAGTGTATTAATGAGGGTGTTCCATAGGAACAGAACCAGTAAGATGCATGCATATAGAAAAAGATTTATTTTAAGGAATTAGCTCATGTAATTATAGAGTCTGGCAATTCCAAAATCTTCAGGGTGGGTGGATTGGAGACTAGGAAAGAGGTGATGCTACAGACCATCTGCTGATAGAATTTCCTTCTGCTTGGGCGAGACCAGTCTTGTGTTTCACTAAGGCCTTCCACTAATAGGATGAAACCCACTCACATTATGGAGGGCAATCTGCTTTGCTCAAAGCCCATTAATTTAAATGTTAATCTCATCCAAAAATATGCTAACAGAAACATCCAGGATAATGTTCAACACATATCTGGGAAATGTGGCCTGATGAAGTTGATACATAAGATTAACCATCACACACAGTCTACTCTGTTGTCAGACCTGGAAGTACTGTGTATCATTTCTGACCACACTCAACTGGCCATAACTCATTCTAAGGCCTCAATCTACCCATAAAGGGAGGCAGGGAATATAATTGTCCCATGTGTCTAGGAAGTGGAAATTGGGTCAGTGAACATCTAGCTGGTCTCTGCCACAGTGGGTTTTCAGCGTAAAGGATCCCTGACCTAGGAAAGAACAATCCCAGAAGAACTGTGAGGATGCCCAACAAACTGCCAAAGAAAGTAGAGGGTGGCAGAGTGCAAGATGCCCTGGGAACTCAGAGCAGAGGGCAAACCAAGACACAGTGACCAAATCCATTACCAGGAATATCATTTTAAAAACCCAGTGGAATAAAAAATAATTTTAAGCTTTGGCCAATAGCCTATGTTGAATAATCTTTGGAGTAACATAACTATGAAAACCACCACAGTAGAAAATGTATTACTCTGTTTTAGGTTTGTTTGTTTTCCCCAATTCTTAGTGCATGGGAAGTCCCTTGGAGAACTAACTTTGACACAGACATCTTTCCTCAATATGGAAGCCAGGAGGTCAAGAGAGGGTTAAAAAGCTGTGTTTAAAGGGAAAGCTGATTCCAGACTTAATGGGACTGTAATAAGAATACAAGAAAAATATGAGTCACAAATTTCCACTATTGCAAAATGCCTGTTGTTTAAAAGGATGATATAGTGGAATGGAGAAGGAAATGGCTCCACTCCAGTATTCTTTACTGGAAAATTCCATGGACAAGGGAGCCTGGTGGGCTACAGTTCACGCAGTTTCAAAGAGTCGGACATGGCTAAGCATGCACTCACGTTCTATATAGTGGAAAGGGAACATGTCTTCTAAAAAGACAGACTTTAGAACCAGAGTTCTACCACATTATACAAATTTTTTAAAATTTATAAATCTTACTTATTATTTTTTTTAATTTTTAAATTAATTTTTAAATTGAAGGACAATTGCTTTACAGAATTTTGTTGGCTTCTGCCAAACATCAACATGAATCAGCAATAGGTATACTCATATATACTTATTATTACTTTTTATGTGGAGATTTTTTAAAAACAAACATATCTACAAAAGAACCACACAGCACATGGTTCAGACTTGAAGTTTCATAGGAATGTATTGCTTTTAAAGAACTAGGCATTCAACCAAATGCTTGGCATATTTTATCTCATTTAACCATCACAATATCTTCATGAAACTAAAATTGATATTGGTCACATTTTCCAGATGTGAAAAAAAAATCAGGAGAGATTTAGTACCTGGCCCAAAGTCACACAGCTAATAAATTATATAGGCAAGATTTGAACCCACTCAGTATGATTTCAGAGCTTGTACTTTTAAATATATAATGCATGTAATGGATAACTTAGGGCATAGATATAGTGCAACACTGGTTCAGAATACATGCATATATTGCTAGAATAGAACAGGGAGTCCAGAAGCAGAACAAAGACTGGTTTAGGAAATATAATACAGGTAGCATTTCAAATTAGAAGAAACTATATGACCTATTCAATAAAATGCATAGGAATAATTGACTACCAATTTATTAAATTTAAATGAAGTGTCTATTTAAAATTAAATTAAAATAAAAAGTTTAACAAAAATATATTGAAGAAAAATCAGTTATTGATTGCAGTAGATTTGCTTAATGAAATGAAATTGAGAAGACCATTATCTTAGGAAAAATCAAAATAAATATGACTACCTAAAAAGAGGGTGATAATCTATTTGGAAAATTAAAATGAGTCACATGTGAGTCACCACAATATACATAATCCATAATCTGAAAGCTTTCAGAGGACATGAAACAAATGAACAAAGAAATAAATAATATAAGGAGCCCTACAAAATCAATTTAGAAAGTCAAACAACTCAATAGAAATATGGTCAAATGATATAGTAAGGAAATTCACTGGAGAAATATTAATGGTTAGCGAATACTTAAAAGGTGCAAACTCCTTCAATAGTAAAACAAGAAGATTTAAAACAGCAAGATTCTATTTTCCACTTTTGTGTGCAAAAATGAAAAAAAAATTGATTACCTCTAGTATTACCTCATTTGTATACTTTGATGGCAGAATAAACTGATAAAGCCTTTTTTGGAGCATTATTTGACAACCTTTAAAAAAGGATGACCCAGAAATTTCACTTTTAGAAATTGAAACTTCAGAAATACTTGTGCAGAAATACAGTATAAATACTTCTTTATACTGTGTATAAAGAAATGTGTGAGAGGCTATTTATTGCTTTATTGTTCATAATTGTAGAAAATAGACACAATTTACATGCTCATTAACTGGAAAATGGTTAAACAAATTATGGTCTAAATAGACAGTGGATGATCACATAGTCTTTGCGAAGAATGAGGTAGAACTATGTATGTTGATCTCTGGAAAGTGTTCATCATATATTCCTAAGTAAAAAATAAAAACTATCACCGAACAGTATAAAACACTCAGTTGCTACCATAAGGGAGTGAAATTTGAAAATGGGGGAAAGACATATTTTCTATACATATATGTGTGTGCTAGTCGCACAGTTGTGTCCAACTTTTTGCAATCCCATGGACTATATATAGCCTGCCTGGCTCCTCTGTCCATGTAATTCTATAGACAAGAATACTAGACTGGGTTGCATTCCCTTCTCCAGGGGATCATCTCCACACAGGGATCAAACCCAGGTCTCCTGCATTGCAGGCAGATTCTTTATCGTCTGAGCCACCAGGGAAGCCCATACATATATGTACTTTTTTCAAAGAAGACATTTGAAATGTATAAAAAGTCATTAGAAAGATTCAAATATAACTTGTTATATTTCTGGATTCCTTGTTCTGTGATTATTTTTGGGGGACTGAACTGAGGAAAGAGGGCTATTGAAGGCTGGGAGTATGTTTTTAATTTTATGTTTTCTACTTTAAATTTTTGCAGGAAGTGTGTTAATTTTGTAATAAAAATCAGAGAAAAACAAAATGTAAAAGAAATAGAACTGAAAAATAGCATCACTAACGTTGGCAGCTCTTACTGTTTTCTCTTTAATCTTTGTCGCTACAAATAGGAAGAATGACAGAGAATATTTAGAACCTGAACACACTTCAATTAGCCAAGCTAGATGGTATTTATTCTAAGGCATTCAGGGAATATGAAGATATTACTGCAAAGCTATTAGCTATTATATTTTAGTTCTTCAGAAAGATAAAGGAAACTCTCAAAAATGAGAAAGGTCACCCTTCTACTCAAAATGAAAAAAAAGAGTGACCTTGAGTTTACAGGCTGGACATTTTTAAGTCTGTTTTTATCACTGGAAAGATCTTAGAGAAGATCCTTAAACAAGTAGAAACATAGCTGCCAGGATAAAAATGAAGTTCTAGGGGTGTTCAGGAAAGGGGTGACATCATAACGAAGTCACACTCAGATGGGTGGGACGGCTGGTCCCTTGAAGGTGCTCTGAGCAGGGACAAACACACCAGGGTGGAATTAGGTGAGCGGGTCACATCGACTTGCTGCTTTGAGCACATGGGGTGTGATCTGGACTCAGTCCCAGAAACCCAGCTCACCTGGCATAAGTCAGAAGGGGTGGGTGTTGGCTCTCTCAACCATAACTTCCAGCTGGATCCAGCTTATAAAGAGGCTGACTGTCTTTAGCTCTTCATCCTTCGGGGTCAACTCCATTTTCAGTCATGTTTTTTTCCTGTGGGTCCTCAGGCTTCAAGGTCAGCAAAAACAAAGCCCTTCTGAAGATCACTCCCAGGATGAGCTTTGGTCACCTCTCTGGAAGTCACTGACCAGTTTTCAATGACGCTTGGGTGGTGTATTACTCTAATAGCTATTTGTGAAACCATTGGCTGACTCAGCTTCACAAGGACCTTACACCCCAAGATGGGGCAGTTGACTCCAATAAAAATTGGAACAATGTTGGAAAAGGGGTAAATGGATGCTAGGTGGACAACAAATGTCCACTCCTATCATGTTGGACAAATCACCAAAAATACCTGAGTTTCAGCTTTCTCATCTGTATAAAGGGTATAAAATGCCCATCACATGAAACTATCAAGAGGATTAAATAAATGAAAGCATTTGTAGTTCAGAGAGCACTGTGCAAACAGAAGATATTAATATCACTATTAACCCTGAATAACAGGAAGAAAAAACTAAATGAGCCAAGATGAAAAAAGTGAGAGAAATGAATCCAGGAAAAGGTATGTCATTCACAAGAGAAATGAATACGGCAGTGGAAAAAAAAAAAAACAAAAACCTGGGCCATAAATGAAGGAGGAACACATCAATCTGCTGAAGAATTACTCCTGGCATTGGCACAGAAAATAACTGTCTGGAACTGGTAGCCAGGTCAATCTCAGTGTCCTGAGGATGAAGGGGAGAGTTCTGTCTTGGCAGCGGTCGTGGGGAGCAGCAGCCACAAACAGCGGTGGGAACTCAGAACAAGCTCTGCAGACAGAAGTTAGCATTCTTCTGTAGACAAGAAAAATGCTCAACTGTCTTCTCAGAATGTAAATAAAGGCTTCCTCGGCCTGCCTCTGTTCCCTGGCTCCCCGAATGGCCTTGTCGGCACTACACACATTTGGAAAGATAAAGGCATTAAGGTTTGTTTTATGAAAAGCAAACATTTGTCCAGCAGTTAACTCATTAAGGACAGCGTGGGCAGGCTCATTAGATAACGCTTGTTTCTCCAGAGGGAATAGGTCTTTGCACTCCCGCGGTAGGATGGTGTCTTTGCAGAGTGGCAGCTTTGAAGGCCAACATCTGGTTTACATCTCACGTCTGCCAAACCCTTGCTAAGCGCTTCAAGACCTCTGTGCTCCATCGTCCTTATCTTTAGAATGGGGTAGGACAGATACTGGCTTTACCAGCGTGATGTGAAGGTTCAACACATCCACACATAAAAACTCCTCAAGTGCAAGCAACAAATATTAGCCAAGATCATTACTATCATAACTAATAGATATCATATTAATTAAGAGGATTGTCTGTCTATGCAGATGTGAAATCAAGGTTGCAATGAGACCCAAAATGTCCTTTTGGTTTCCTTATCTCCTAAAGTGAAAGCTTCCTGAGAAGGAAGATAAGAAAAATGACCACTTATTAAGATCCATGAGGGCAAGACCATATCGGTCCTGCCTATCTCTCCATTCCTACCACATAGAATAGTGTACATATTAGGTGCTCAGTATGCTGTATGACAAGCAATTGCACGTGACTTGCTTTAATTATTCCTTATAATACCAAACGGCTTCCCTGGTTGGTCAGATAATACAAAAATGTAGACGCTAATCGTGCTTCTGCACATAATCCAAATAAAACAAGAGCACTTTAAGAGAAGCACAAATCTGACCTGGTGGCCCTGAAAAGCAACACGAATCCTTACGGAGAGTTGTATTAGGGTGGGAGCAGGGTAGGGGCGTAACGGAGGGCTTACGTTGCACAGCCCCACAGACTCTGTCTCTGTAATTAAACCCGGCTCATCAAGGAACTGAGCAGCTCCTCTCCCTCTCCACATCACCCCACTCTCTACCACCTGGCATTCCCTAGCCCTCCCCTCTCTCCATTTGCAAATCTTTCTCCCCCTGCAGTAGTCTAATAGTTTTCTATTTTTTTCCCCACACACAAAAAAATCTTTTCATGTATACAATATATTAAATTACTTTCACATGAAACAATAATACAATCCCCAATGTTTAAGTTCACTGTGGATTAAATGAAAGCCCTGCTTCAGTCTCCCCCCAAGACTGTGGCCTTTCATTTCCATTTGCCTTGCTCACACTTTCTTCTCTACATGCTTTCTGATTGCAAAGAAAATAGATCCCTCCGATTCCACAGATCTCCATCCTGAAGCTTGTCCTTTGTTTCTTCTCCACATAAGTTAACTCTCACCACCACCGTGAATCTGCTGGTTCCTCTAAAGTCACCAGGTTCCCCCAGTTTGCTCCTGTATCTTCCTTTCTATGCTCATCATCAGAAAATGGTAGTTCCTTTTAAGTATCAGGACTTCTCTCCCTTGAAAACTTTTCATTTTGGAGTGATTCGTTCTTCATTGTCTCCTTGGAGCCATTTATAATAGATTTAAAACTTTATCCATTAAATGAATTCATTCACAGTTCCTGCAATACACGTTATTAAGACAAGGTTTTTAAAAACAAATGCCCTAGGCTCTCCTTATAACAAAGATTTCGTCTTGTCTGCAGCCACTGCCTCAATTGATTTTGATTCCAAGACAAAAGTCTTCCTTACTATTTGGCTTTATTTATCAACCTTTTCTGTGAAATGGTAATGAAAACCATGTATTTACATAGACAAATGGATTTCTTCGCATTTCTCATGCTTTTCAACCTGTGTATTCCATTACTCACTTGCTCCACAATTTGGATTTCTCCCCAGTTAGAATTCCCTGCTTGTCAGTAAGGTTGAACTATGATAAAGTGAAAATGAAAATGAAGTCTCTCAGTCGTGCCCAACTCTTTGCAACCGCAAGGACTGTAGGCTACCAGGCTCCTCCATCCATGGTATTTTCCTGGCAAGAGTACTGGAGTGGGCTGACATTTACTTCTCCAGGGGATCTTCCCAACCCAGGGATCGAACCTGGGTCTTCCGCATTGCAGACAGGCGCTTTACCATTTGAGCCACCAGGGAAGTCCATACCAGGGAGCTATGACAAAAGACACTGAAAATTCAGAGGTTTTTCATTGCTGCAATTTTTTTTTTGAACATTAAATCAATGAAATTTATACCTAAGGGAAGTTCCACCCTCACTCCCCCAAAATTCTCTGATATGAGTAAGGAGTGACACAGGCTAAAGCTGTCCCCACATTCTTTGCATTTATAGGGGTTGCTTGATGCATGAATTGCCAGCGTTACATGGGAATTCTGAAATGTTGATCGATGTTTGAGCTCTGTCTAAAGGACTTTCTACAGTCATTACATTTGTAGGACTTTTCTCCAACGTGAATTCTCTCATTCTAGGCCAGGTTGGAAGCATGCCTAAAGATCTTGCCTGCTCATAGTCCTGACTCCATGCTTGGAAGAATGAAACTCACAAATTTCATCTTCATTATTAGTTCTTTGGTACCTAGCAAGGTCTGAGCACTTGCTAAAACTTTTGTGTATCGGTTACATTCATAGGCTTCATCCATGATATGAATTTTTCAATAGAGAATAGAATTCAATAGCCAATAGAATTTTTCAATTGGCTAAAATTCAGCATTGGCTAAAAGCCTTCTCGCATTTATCACATCCACAGCATTTTTCTCTAGTGTATAGTCCTTGATGTTGAGTGAGTAAGTAAGAGCCATGGCTAAACAATCTCCCTGCTGCTGCTGCTGCTGCTGCATCGCTTCAGTCGTGTCCGACTCTGTACGACTCCATGGACTGCAGCCTACCAGGCTTCTCCGTCCATGGGATTCTCCAGGCAAGAACACTGGAGTGGGTTGCCATTTCCTTCTCCAATGCATGAAAGTGGAAAGTGGAAGTGAAGTCGCTCAGTCGTGTCCAACTCTTAGCAACCCCATGGACTGCAGCCTACCAGGCTCCTCCATCCATGGGATTTTCCAGGCAACAGTACTGGAGTGGGTACTATTGCCTTCTCCCAAACAATCTCCCTACACTCATTATATTCACAAATTTTTATTCCATTATGAATTCTGTGGTGTTGATAAGATTTTGAACATTGATGAAGACCATCCAGTAATCTTTATTCTCCAAGTATGAAATTACCCCAAAGTATGAAATTACTGTCCCTTCTAGAAAAACGGTACTGATGAACCTATTTGCAGAGCAGAAATAGAGATGCAGCCATAGCAAATAGACTTGTGGACACAGCAGGGGATGAAGAGGGAGCGACAGATTAAGCGAGTAGCATTAACATATATACACTGCCACGTGTAAAGCAGATAGCTAGTGGGAAGCTGTTGCATACCACAGGGAGCTCAGCTCGGTGCTCTGTGATGACCTAGACAGGTAGGGTGGGGGGTGGTAGGAGGGAGGCTCAAGAGTGAGGGGGCATATGTATACATGTAACTGACTCACTTCATCGTGCAGCAGAAACTAACATAACATTGTAAATTAATTATACTCCAAACAAATAAAAAAGTGGGGGGGGAAAGAAACTACTGTTCCTAAACAAAAGAACTCATTCCTTTTCAAAACTTTTCACTCTGTTTCAAGATTTTTCTTCTTCTTTTTTCTTAAATCTGTTTATTTTTTGGCCCCGACATGCAGTCTCTAAGATCTTTGTTCCCCAACCAGTAGTTGAACCTGAGCCCTTGGCAGTGAGAGCATGGAGTCTTAACCACTGGACCACCAGGGAATTCCCTCAAAATTGTCATTCTTACACAGACAATTTAATGCTTCATTGAGAAGAGATTTATTTTGAAATTTTGATTAGATGGATGATATTTATGTATCCTCCTTGTGGGAAAATGCTATTGGACAAAAAGAAACAACTTCAGATGAATGCATACCCCAAACTTGTTATATTTGTAAGTTTTTTTGTCAACGAAATTCTGTCAGTGCTACCTCTGTCCTCAAATTGATCATCCCCTTCCCATTTTCACTTGAACAAAACTATGTATGACTTATAAGTCATACATAGTCAAAACTTAGTATGACTTGTAAGATGTATCCATCATTAACTTCCTGCATAATCCTTGATGAATGTCTCCCTTTGGAGTTCACCTATTTGCCTCACAGCCCGACTGCTTCCCTCTTTGTCAATGGCTGGCTCCACAAATTGTGTTTCCAATAGAACCCAGAATCAGAACTGAAAACTCACAGCTGCCACGATGGGCAGAACAACAATGTCCACGCCCTGACCCTTGGAACGTGTGACTGTGCTGGATGGCACAGCTAATAGCACTTTGTAGATATGACTAAGTTAATAACCTTGAAATGGGGAGATTTTCTAGAATTATCTGGGTGGGCCCAACGTAATGACATGGGTCCATAAAAGTCAAAGAGGGAGGCAGAAGAGGAGAGAGGGAGGGAGATGTGAGTACAGAAGAAAGGCCAGAGTGATGGGATGGAAGAAGGCCTTCTGTCTGCTGTAGCTGGCTTTGAAGGTGGAGGAGACAGGCCATCAGCATTTGAAGTCTGGGAAAAACCAAGAAACACATTCTCTCTTAAATCCTCCCAAAGGAAACACAGCCCTGCCAATGCTTGCCTTTAGCCCAGTGAAACTCTTCTTAGACTTCCAAACTGCAGGCCTATAAGATAACAAGGTTGTGTTGCTTAAAGCCCCTAAGTTTTGGGTCATTGTCAAGAGAAGCAATGGAACAGTAACACAGCAGCAGTGACCATCAACCCTGCAGCCATGACGGTACACAGAGCAGGGCCATCTCTCCACGGTGGTCTATGGCAGATATGGGATCATGCCTCTCTAGTCTCCATTCAAGGGAGAACCTGCTGGGCCGACAGCCTGGTGCTATAGCACCTTTGGGCCCACCACGGTATCAACAGGGCTTTGGACCCACTGCAGCCCGCCCTGGGTTGCTCCCAGCCAATGTGTATGGTGGGGGTACTTGAGCCCAGACATTCCTGACCAACAAAGGACTCTTCTCATGGGCAGCCTTTGGTCTGGGTCTCCCATCACCTGGCCAAGTTTCCTTCAGAGCTATACTGCAGACTGAAGCTCTTACTCAATCCTCCTTCCTTCCCATTCTTTCTTCACAGAGGTCAAACCTCCCTTCTGTTCTTCCTGCTTCCTCTCTTATCTCTTTTATTGCACAGGCATTTCCTAAGAAGTCTCTGTCCTTCTAATTCCATCTTGCTGTCTGCTTCTTGGAAGATGTGAAATGACACATATAACCCCCAGCTGCAAAACTCCCATGTCCTTGTAGTTGGCCATGAAAAAGTTCCTACTTGCTTCCTTCTGGCTCACCACTGCCCCTTCATATCTTTCTTAAACAATGTAACCTGGTCTCTCCTGGTTTCTTTAATATTCCTCTCCATCTCTCACCCTGTGGAATCCATACAAAGCCCAATAGCTGATTATGTAGGCAAAGAATCCTTGTTCACTTTCGGTATTGTTTTGAGGAATGTGTGTGTGTGTGGAGGGGGCAGGATGCAAGTAGTCATAATCTAATATCTTTCCTTTTTTCTCTGTCCAATGAAGATAAGGGATCCAAGGCTCAGAAAGGTTGAGTACTGTGGCCAAGGTCACACACTGAGCATATGATGAAATCATGTTCAATTTCAGCTCCTGCTGACTGCAAAACTCATGCTATTTCAACAAAACTGTGTAGCACTCTTGTGTGCGAGTATATTTGTGGGGACTCCCATGGGCTTTTACTCCGGGTTTCAGTAGCATTTGGAAGAGCAGTGGGGAGAATTATATGGAGACCTCATTAGCATGAAGAACAGGAGAGCCTCCTGGGAAAACTCTCGTTCCCAGGTAGAGTCAAGTGCGCAGATGTAATCCAAGCTCAGCAGGGTTAGCATAAAGGGAGAGTTTGAACCCACAATGAGATCCCACGGTCGTGTCCATGGTCTGCCGTCTGTCTCAGCCCCCAGGGACTCACACTTGAGTCCTGGGAAGAAGGAATTATAACAAGCAAGCTGTTTTTCAATATATTAATAAAGATGAGAACACCCGTGTTAGCTTATCCAGTTTTATAAAACAAAGAAGAAAGATATTCAGGACACAGACACCGTGTTGAAAATGTTAATTATAAATAAAGCCCCTCTCAATGCAGCTAGAAGAGAGATAAGGCTGGAATGGGCTGGAAAGTCAGTTCCTGCAAAAGGCAAATTACAAATAAGACAGGACTGGGAGGGGCCCAAGAGGCTAGCAAGGAAAATACCTAAGGGAGCAGCTGCTCACTGGTCCTGCAGTGCTGACACCAAGGTTAGGCTCGAGAATATTTAGTGCCCTACAGATGCTCGCTACACTCTGGAAGCAACAAAGAATCGTTCCGTATGTGTGCTTTCCTCCTGCTTTTTTTCTCATTTAAAAGGGAGGTTGTGCATCCTAGAAATTGAGACTGTTGTTTTTGCTCTCAATTCCCAGCTTCTCATAATGCCTACCAAGTGGACTATATTTAATAAATAAATTGGAAGCTACTCTATTTAAAACTAAAGTAGCACATATGCACTCCAGAAATTTGGAAATTAAAGGAGAAAAGAGGGGGAAAAAATAAAGAAAAAGGGGACCATTCCCACTCCCAAGTGCCTGCACTAAAAAAAAAGTATACAATTTTCCAGTTGGTCCTAAAACCTGTGCATATGCCTTTGTTATCTCATGGCTGGGGTCATCCCTGAAATTCTACACTGGTTGTTCAGAAGGATCAGCCCCTCAAACCATTTACTGGGGTGAGAGGGAACATCGGGAAACATTTGAGCAAAGACAGTGCCCTCAAAGATCTTTTGGAGGATCCAATAAATTCACTGCTTGATTTATTTTTTCATCCCCAGTGTTAACGTCTATCTAGGTCTTCTCTTACCACCATCTCTAATTCGCTGGACTCCAAAGTGGATGCGTGAAACAATTCATCGATAACTAGGAAGTTCTATTTCTTCTTTTCTTCTTATCCTTTAGAATTTTTGACTTAATTGAGAAACAAATAGTCCTATAGTTGGTGTACATGCTCAAAAATTTTTGCTGATGGAGGATAGATGAAAAAAAGGTTGGAAACTTGATTTAGTCTCCCATATTTTGAGCTTTCCAGTTCTTTTAAGTTTATTAATTTCTTCACTCATTCATTCATCAAATATTCATCCAGTGCCTACTATGTGCTATGCTTTGTCCAGGCATGTGAATACAACATTAAAATTGGAAATTTCCTTGCCCTCTTAGAACTTACTTGGCTTAATAGGCAATAAAAAAATTATTTAAAGTTATTTATATAGTAACAGATACA
This sequence comes from Bos taurus, assembly GCF_002263795.3. Classification (NCBI taxonomy): domain Eukaryota; kingdom Metazoa; phylum Chordata; class Mammalia; order Artiodactyla; family Bovidae; genus Bos; species Bos taurus. The sequence goes on along the minus strand of NC_037333.1, from coordinate 45,963,158 downwards.
ATGGGCTTCCCTGATGGCTCAGATGGTAAAGAATCCACTTGCAATGTAGGAAATTTGGGTTCAATCCCTGGGTTGGGAAGATCCTCTGGAGAAGGGTTAGGCTACCCACTCCAGTATTCTTGCCTGGAGAATCCCATGGACAGAGGAGCCTAGCAGAATACAGTCCATGGGGTCACAGAGTCAGACACAGCTGAGTGACTTTCACTTTCCACTTTCCTTTCCTAACAATACACTTAAAAAATCAAGCAGGTCGAGGAGCTCAGGATGTTGGCAGATGCTATTTTAGAAAAGATGGTCAGGGCACATCTCTCTGAGAAGATGGCATTCAAGCACAAGTTTTAAATAAAGTAAGGGCGTGAGCCAAGTAAGGACTGGATAGGCTGCTGTAACAAAGAGACCCCACAAAACATCTGCCTAAATAAGATAGGTATTTATTTCTCTCTCACCCAACAGACTAAAGATAAGTAATTCAGAGCCGATAGGATAGGGATCTGGAAACTTTCTCTGGCTTATCTGCCATCTCCATCTCTTTAGTGAGCTGCTGCTGCTACTGCTGCTAAGTCGCCTCAGTCGTGTCCGACTCTGTGCGACCCCATAGACGGCCTCCTACCAGGCCCCACCGTCCCTGGGATTCTCCAGGCAAGAACACTGGAGTGGGTTGCCATTTCCTTCTCCAATGCGTGAAAGTGAAGCCGCTCAGTCGTGTCTGACTCTTAGTGACCTCATGGACTGCAGCCTTCCAGGCTCCTCCGTCCATGGGATTTTCCAGGCAAGAGTACTAGTGAGCAGGAGTCAGTAAATCATGATCCACTCGTGGGCAAATGCCAGTCCATTGTCTGTTTTCATCAACAAAGTTTTATTGGAACACAGCCATGCCCACCTGTTTACATATTGTCTTGGCTTCCTTCATGCTCCAGGTAGAGCTAAGTAGTTGCAACAGAGAACACATGGTTCATAAAGCCAAAAATATTTCCTATCTGCCGCTACACTGAAAAAGTTTGCAGATCCCTGCTTTAGCTTATTGTTCAGAGCACACATTTTAAGGGTCACCTTTCCCGTTTGTTAAGCAGTGAGTTTCACCCATGCAGGAAAGATCAAGCAGAGAATGGTGTAGGCCGTTTCCCTGGTTCCTCACTGTCGAGGTCATACAGAATGGCAGGAGCATACAGTAGATTCTGTAGCCCCCAAATCACTTCTCCATCTCTTACATTAGGGAATTTTGTGTCGTGACCCCATCAGACTCATCACCCTTGGAAACACCCTAACTCCACACACTGGTCCCCCCTCCTCACTGCTGTGTAGTCTACAAGCCCCAGGGAAAAGCCCAGCTGAGGGGCAAAGGAGCTCCTGGTGTGCCTGTTACCCCACCAGTGTAGGAGGGGCCACAACACACTGAACGCTGAGCTACGAAGCCCATAAACAATCTGCTTGCTGTAATGACAAAGTCCCAGCCGGCCAGTCTAGGAGGCGGCCAGCAGGGCAGGAAAGTTGGCGGGGATAGGGGGCAAGGGCAGGGGCAGACCTACCTGAAGCCCTGCCTCCAGCCAGCAAGCACTACAGCCCTGGGCCCACATGGCCCTCTGGCTTCACAGCGACCAACGATAGTGTGAGTTGCACTGACAGATGGCACCAGCACCATTTTGGCCAAAGGCCCATTAGAAAAATGTGGGTCTGCACTTTGTCAAGATTTCACAAAGAGAGAAAGACCGAAAGAGCCTTTTCTTTCCATCCCCTGTATTTGTGAAGTTTGTCAAAAGTGAAGCAACTCAAATAACATCATGATTTGTGGCTGTGAAGTCTGATATCATTGTATCTCATTGTCAGGCAGTGTTTAAAATCACAGATAAAATAAAGAGCATGAGGCTTGAAATATGCCACATAGATTATTTTAAGAGGCCGTGGTGCTTTCTCCAAAGTTTTGGGGAGCCAGAGCATCTTGCATCTTATAGCCTGTGTTATTTCAGGATTCTCCTGCCTTCCTACCATGAGCTTAGTGTCAAATTAGAACAGTACATAATTAAAACCTGAAGAATGAAGCTGTGATGTGAGATGTTATTGTACCTGGGACTTCATAATCCCTTAATCTAAAAGTGTCTAGCTTGGGTCTCTGTGCTAATCACACAATATGAAATGTTGCACTCCAGGAACCAGTTGCACTGTGTTCATTGTGGTGAAATGAGAGGGGAGAACTGGTAGAAGATTATAGGGAAAGAAAGGGTGGAGTGTGGGGCAACACCGCCCCCCACACCTCCCGTTACTAAGAGTCAGAGTGTAAGGAAGCAAAGGTGCCTCAGACAAACAGGGCTGATGGACCTCCAGAGCTGGGAATCCTCTACCTTCCTCTAAGTCCCTCCCCTTAGCTGCTCCTTGCCTGCACCGCACCCTCCCCCATGGTTTCTCTACTTCCCATACCACATCCATACTTGGGAAAACCACGAATATGGTTTGTTCTAAGAAAAGTATGACTGATAAGAGCTCATTGTGTACCAACCCTGACCATCTGCTTTTTAACAAGGATGAAAGGTAGACTCTGGTGCTGCGGAAGGGAAGATATTCCAAAGCCATGAGGGAGAGGCTGGGGTTGGGGTGGGGTACATCTTCCAATGCCGCTGTGGATGGCTGCCTCCTGCGTCCTCAATCCGCGGTGTTCAGCGAGACACCCAGAATTCTGAAGAGCTCAGGGAGGGGAAATTAGATAAGGGGAGCCTGGGAGAGGGATCCTATCCCAAGAGAGGGGGTAAAAAAAGAATGGATTTTTCTTAAAAGATTTTATGGTACAAAGGTAAGAATGCTTGATAACAGCCTCTGTGGAAAATAGTTTGGTAATTTTTTTTCTTTTCAATTTATTTTTTATTGAAGGATAATTGCTTTACAGAATTTTGTTGTTTTCTGTCAAACCTCAACATGAATCAGCCATAGGTATGCATATATCCCCTCCCTCTTGAACCTCCCTCCCATCTCCCTCCCCATCCCACACCTCTAGGTTCATAGAGAGCCCTTTTTTGAGTTTCCTGAGCCATACAGAAAATTCCCATTGGCTATCTATTTTACATATGGTAATATAAGTTTCCATGTTACTCCTTCCATACATCTCACCCTCTCCTCCCCTCTCCCCAGGTCCATAAGTTTATTCTCTATGTCTGCTTCTCCATTGCTGCCCTGTAGATAAATTCTTCAGAATCATTTTTCTAGATTCTGTATATGTGCATTCAGTTCAGTTCAGTCGCTCAGTCGTATCCGACTCTTTGCAACCCCATGAATCGCAGCACGCCAGGCCTCCCTGTCCATCACCAACTCCCGGAGTTCACCCAGACTCACGTCCATCGAGTCAGTGATGCCATCCAGCCATCTCATCCTCTGTCGTCCCCTTCTCCTCCTGCCCCCAATCTCTCCCAGCATCAGAGTCTTAGTACTGGAGTTTCAGCCTCAGCATCATTCCCTCCAAAGAAACCCCAGGGCTGATCTCCTTCAAAATGGACTGGTTGGATCTCCTTGCAGTCCAAGGGACTCTCAAGAGTCTTCTCCAACACCACAGTTCAAAAGCATCCATTCTTTGGCGCTCAGCCTTCTTCACAGTCCAACTCTCACACCCATACATGACCACTGGAAAAACCATAGCCTTGACTAGAGAGACCTTTGTTGGCAAAGTAATGTCTCTGCTTTTCAATATGCTATCTAGGTTGGACATAACTTTCCTTCCAAGGAGTAAGCGTCTCTTAATTTCATGGCTGCAGTCACCATCTGCAGTGGTTTTGGAGCCCCAAAAAATAAAGTCTGACACTGTTACCACTGTTTCCCCATCTATTTCCCATGAAGTGATGGGACCGGATGCCATGATCTTTGTTTTCTGAATGTTGAGCTTTAAGTCAACGTTTTCACTCTCCACTTTCACTTTCATCAAAAGGCTTTTTAGTTCCTCATCACTTATACAGTGGTGTCATCTGTATATCTGAGGTTATTGATATTTCTCCTGGCAATCTTGATTCCAGCATGATGTACTCTGCATATAAGTTAAATAAGCAGGGTGATAATATACAGCCTTAGAATACTATATTTATCTTTCTCTTTCTGACTCACTTCACTCTGTATAATAGGGTCTAGGTTCATCCACTTCATCAGAACTGACTCAGATGTGTTCCTTTTTATGGCTGAATGATATTCCACTGTGTATATGTACCACAACTTCTTCATCTATTCATCTGTTGATGGACGTCTAGGTTGCTTCCATGTTCTAGCTATTGTAAATAGTGCTGCAATGGGATACATGTGTCTTTTTCAATCTTGGTTTCCTCAGGGTATATGCCTAGGAGTGGGATTGTTGGGTCATAAATGGTTTTATTCCTAGTTTTTTAAAGGAATCTCCATACTGCCTTCCATAGTGGCTATATCAATTTACATTTCCACCAACAATGCAAGAGTGTTCCTTTTCTACACACCCTCTCCAGCATTTATTATTTGTAGATTTTTTTATGATGGCCATTCTGACTAGTGTGAGGTGATATCTTATTGTGGTTTCAATTTGTATTTCTCTAATAATGAGCAATGTTGAGCATCTTTTCATGTGCTTGTTAGCCATCTGTTGTCTTCTTTGGAGAAATGTCTGTTTAGGTCTTTTCTCCACTTTTTGATTGGGTTGTTTGTTTTTCTGGCATTGAGTTGTATGAGCTGCTTGTATATTTTGGAAATTAATCCTTTGTCAGTTGTTTCATTTGCTTTTATTTTCTCCCATTCTGAGGGTTGTCTTTTCATGTAGCTTATAGTTTCCTTTACTGTGCAAAAGCTTTTAAGTTTAATCAGGTCCCACTTGTTTACTTTTGTTTTTATTTCCATTACTCTAGGAGGTGGGTCATAGACGATCTTGCTTTGATTTATGTCATCAAGTGTTCCGCCTGTTTTCCTCTAAGAGTTTTGTAGTTTCTGGTCTTACATTTAGGTCTTTAATCCACTTTGAGTTTAATTTTGTGTATGGTGTTAGGAAGTGTTCTAACTTCATTCTTTTACATGTAGCTGTCCAATTTCCCAGCATGATTTATTGAAGAGGCTGCCTCTGCCCCATTGTATATTCTTGCCTCCTTTGTCAAAAATAAGTACCTATAGGTGCATGGGTTTATTTCTGCACTTTCCATCTTGTTCCATTGGCCTATATTTCTGTTTTTGTGCCAGTACCATACTGTCTTGATGACTGTAGCTTTGTAGTATAATCTGAAGTCAGGAAGGTTGATTCCTCCAACTACATTCTTTTTTCTCAAGACTGCTTTGGCTATTTGGGGTCTTTTGTGTTTCTATATGAATTGTGAAATTTTTTGTTCTAGTTCTGTGAAAAATGCCATTGGTAATTTGATAGGGATCACATTGAATCTATATATTGCATTTGATAGTATAGTCATTTTCACAATATTGATTCTTCCTACCCAGTAACATGGAATATCTCTCCATTTGTTTATGTCATCTTTGATTTCTTTCATCAGTGTCTTATAATTTTCTGTGTACAGTTCTTTTGTCTCCTTAGGTAAGTTTATTCCTAGATATTTAATTCTTTTTGTTGCAATGGTGAATGGGATTGATTCCTTAATTTCTCTTTCTGGTTTTTCATTGTTACGATATAGAAATGCAAGTGATTTCTGTGAATTGATTTTATATCCTGCAACTTTGTTAAATTCACTGATTAGCTCTAGTAATTTTCTGATACTATCTTTAGGGTGTTCCATGTACAGCATCATGTCATCTGCAAACAGTGAGAGCTTTACTTCTTCTTTTCTGATCTGGATTCCTTTTATTTCTTTTTCTTCTCTAATTGCTATAGCTAGGACTTCCAGACTATGTTGAATAATACTGGTTAAAGCAAGCACCCTTGACTTGTTCCTGATCTTAGGGGAATGCTTTTAATTTTTCACCATTGAGAATAATGCTTGCTATAGGCTTATCACATATGGCCTTTGCTATGTTGAGGTGGGTTCCTTCTATGCTCATTTTTTGAAGAGTTTTAATCATAAATGGGTGCTGAATTTTGTCAAAGGCTTTTTTTGCATCTATTGAGATGACCATATGGTTTTTATCTTTCAATTTGTTAATATGGTTTATCACATTGATTGATTTGCATGTATTGACGAATCCTTGCATTCTTGGAATAAACCCAACTTGATCATGGTGTATGAGCTTTTTGATGTGTTGCTGAATTCAGTTTGCCAAAATTCTATTGAGGATTTTTGCATCTATGTTCATCAGTGATATTGGCCTGTAGTTTTCTTTTTTGTGTTGTCTTTGTCTGGTTTTGGTATCAGGGTGATGGTGGCCTCAAATGAGTTTGGAAGTGTTCCTTCCTCTGCAATTTTTTGTAAGAGTTTTAGAATGGTAGGCATTAGCCCTTCTCTAAGTGTTTGATAGAATTCTCCTGTGAAGCCATCTGGTCCTGGGCTTTTGCTTTTTGGGAGATTTTTGATGACAGCTTCAATTTCAGTGCTTGTAGTTGGGTTGTTCATAATTTCTATTTCTTCCTGGTTCAGTCTTGGAAGATTGAACTTTTCTAAGAATCTGTCCATTTCCTCCAGTTTATCCATTTTATTGCCATATAGTTGTTCATAATAGTCTCTTATAGTCCTTTATATTTCTGCATTGTCTGTTGTAACCTCTTTTTCATTTCTAATTTTGTTGATTTGATTCTTCTCTCTTTTTTTCTTGATGAGTCTGGCTAAAGGTTTGTCAATTTTCTTTATCTTCTCAAAGAACCAGCTTTTACTTTTATTAATCTTTACTATTTTTTCTTTTTTTTTTTTAGAAGTTTAACTGTACTGTCAAGGAATTTGACAGTTACTTTATTCCTTCACTTGTAAAAAGTCTGATACATATTAAAGAGTATATGTTAATGTAAGTTATTAAACATAGTAAAGTGAAGACCTGTGAATGTACAACCAACTTATGAAACAGCCTGTATTATTGATGCTTTCTTTTTTTAATTTAAATTTATTTATTTTAATTGGAGGCTAATTACTTTACAATATTGTAGTGGCTTTTGCCATACATCAACATGAATCCACCACAGGTTTACACGTGCTCCCCTTCCTGAACCCCCCTCCCACCTCCCTCCTCATACCATCCCTCTGGGTCTTTCATTTCTTTTTCATTTATCTCTGCTTGGATATTTATGATTTCTTTCTTTCTACTAATTTTGGGTGTTTTTTTTTGTTGTTGTTCTTCTTCTTCCAGTTGTTTTAGGTGTAAAGTTAGGTTATCTATTTGATATTTTTCTTGTTTCTTGAGGTAAGATTGCATTGCTATAAACTTCACTCTTACAACTGCTTTTGCTGCATCCCATAGGTTTTGAGTTGTTGTGTTTTCATTGTCTTTGTTTCTAGAAATTTTTTTATTTCCCTTTTGATTTCTTCACTAACCTATTGATTATTTACAAATGTGTTGCTTAATCTCCATGTGTTTGTGTTTCTTACAGTTTTTTTCTTGTAATTAATATCTTGTCTCATAGCATTGTGGTTGGAGAAGATGCTTGATATGATTTCAATTTTCTTAAATCTACAGAGGTTTGTGACCCAAGATGTGTTCTATCCTGGAGAATATTCCATGTGCACTTGAGAAGAAGGTGTATTCTTCTCTATTTGGATGGAATGTCCTGAAGGTATCACTGAGATCCATCACATCTAATGTATCATTTAAGACTTGTGTTTCCTTATTAATTTTCTGTTTTGATGATCTGTCCATTGGTGTCAATGGGGTGTTAAACTCTCCTACTATTATTGTGTTACTGTCAATTTCTCCTTTTCTGTTTGCTAGTGTTTGTCTTATGTATTAAGGTGCTTCTATGTTAGGTGCATAGATATTTACAATTTTTATGTCTTCCTCTTGGATTGATCCCATGATCATTATGTAGTGTCCTTCCTTACCTCTTGTAATCTTTATATTAAGGTCTATTTTGTCTGATACAAGGATTGCTACTCCAGCTTTCTTTTGTTTTCCATTTGTTGGAGTATATTTTCTCATCTTCTCACTTTCAGGTGATATGTGTCTTTAGGTCTGAAGTGGGTTTCTTGTAGACAGCATAAATATGGGTCTTGTTTTTGTATCCATTCAGCCAGTCTGTGTCTTTTGATTGGAGCATTTAAGCCATTAACATTTAAAGTAATATGTTCCTATTGCCATTTTCTTAATTCCTTGGGGTTGATTTTGCAGATCTTTTTTCTTCTCTTGTATTCCTTGACTATATAAGTTCCTTTAACATTTGTTGTAAAGCTGGTTTGGTGGTACTGAATTCTCTTAACTTTTGCTTATCTGAAAAGCTTTTTATTTCTTCATCAGTTTTGAAGGAGATCCTTGCCGGGTACAGTAATCTTGGTTGTAGATTTTTCCCTTTCAGTACTTCAAATATATCCTGCCATTCCCTTCTGGCCTGCAGAGTTTCTGCTGAGAGATCAGCTGTTAGGTGTATGGGGTTTCCCTTGTATATTACTTGCTGCTTCTCTCTTGCTGCTTTTGATATTCTTTCTTTGTGTTTAGTCTCTGTTCGTTTGATTAGTATGTGTCTTGGTGTGTTTCTCCTTGGGTTTATCCTCTATGGGACTCTTTGTGCCTCTTGGACTTGATTGACTATTTCTTTTTCCAAGTTGGGGAAATTTTCAACTCTTCAAAAAGAGTTGAAATAATCTCTTCAAAAATTTTTTCATACCCTTTCTTTTTCTCTTCTTCTTCTGGGACCCCTATAATTAGAATGTTAGTATGTTTGATATTGTCCCAGAGGTCTCTGAGACTATCCTCAGTTCTTTTCATTCTTTTTACTTTATTCTGCTCTTCAGAAGTTATTTCCACCATTTTATCTTCCAGCTCACTGATTTGTTCTTCTGCTTCAGATATTCTGCTATTGATTTCATCTAGAGTATTTTTAATTTCAGTAATTGTGTTGTCTCTGTATGTTTATTCTTTAATTCTTCTATGTCTTTGTTCACTGATTCCTGAATTTTCTCCATTTTGTTTTCAAGGTTTTTGATCATCTTTACTATCATTATTCTGAATTCTTTTTCAAGTACTTTGCCTATTTCCTCTTCATTTATTTGGACTTCTGTGTTTCTAGTTTGTTCCTTTATCTGTGTAGTATTTCTCTGCCTTTTTATTATTTTTTTTTAACTTACTGTGTTTGAGATCTCCTTTTCCAAGGCTTCAGGGTTGAATTCTTTCTTCCTTTTGATTTCTGCCCTCCTTAGCTTGGTCCAGTGGTTTGTGTATGCTTTGTTATAGGGTGAGATTTGTGCGAATTCTTATTTGTCTGTTTGTTTTCCCCCTGATGGGCAAGGCTGAATGAGGTGGTAATCCTGTCTGCTGATGATTGGGTTTGTATTTTTGTTTTGTTTGTTGTTTAGATGAGGTGTCCTGCACAGGGTGCTACTGGTGGTTGGGTGATGCCAGGGCTTGTATTCAAGTGGTTTCCTTTGTGTGAGTTCTCACTATTTAATACTCCCTAGGGTGAGTTCTCTGGTGGTCTAGAGTCTTGGAGTCAGTGCTCCCACTCCAAAGGCTTGATCTCTGGTCAGGAATGAAGATTCCACAAGTGGTTTGTTATGGCATTAAGTGAGATTAAAACAAATATCCAAAAATGAGAAACCAAAGATGAACCCCAGACAAATGGCAGTTACAAAATCAGGCTAATAATAATTAAAATAATGGAATATACACATATACATATACACCCATGGGCAAAGTCAAAACAGTTCAACAAAAATAAAGTACAATAGATTGACACAACAAAGGAAAAAAAATTATATTTACCAATTAAGAACAAAACTAACTAAAGCACAAACTGCAAAACAAAACTAAAGCAAGGTGCCAAGTGAGGAATAAAGCAATGAAAATAAAGCTAACAAATATGTTGAGAGGAAAGAAAAGAGAGAAAGAATAGATATGCAACAACCCAGCAATCCCACTGCTGGGCATACACACTGAGGAAACAAGAATTCAAAGAGACACATGTACCCCAATGTTCATCACAGCACTGTTTACAATAGCTAGGACACAGAAGCAACCTAGATATCCATTGGCAGATGAATGGATAAGAAAGCTGTGGTACATATACACAATGGAATATTACTCAGCTATTAAAGAGAATACATTTGAATCAGTTCTAGTGAGGTGGATAAAACTGGAGCCTATTATACAGAGTGAAGTAAGTCAGAAAGAAAAACACCAATACAGTATATTAATGCATATATATGGAATTTAGAAAGATGGTAATGATGACCCTATATGCAAGACAGCAAAAGAGACACAGATGTAAAAAACAGACTTTTGGACTCTGTGGGAGAAGGTGAGGGTGGGGTGATTTGAGAGAATAGTATTGAAACATGTATATTACTGTATGTGAATAGATCACCAGTCCAAGTTCGATGCATGAAACAGGGCACTCCAAGTCAGTGCACTGGGACACCCTGAGGGATGGGATGGGAGGGATGTGGAGGGGGGTTCAGGATGGGGGACACATGAACACCCATGGCTGATTCATGTCAATGTATGGCAAAAACCACTACAATATTGTAAAGTAATTAGCCTCCAATTAAAATAAATGAATTAATTTTTAAAATAAAATTTAAAAAATGAAAAAAGAGAGAAAGAATAGATATGCAAAGTTAAATAGAGGTAAATGAAGAAGATTTATATACATTAAAGATTAATTGCAAGGAGAAAAGAACAGTAGGAAAGGCAAACAAAGGAATAAATGTAGAAAAAAATACAATAGGTTTTAAAAAATTAAAATTATGAAAAAGAGAAAAGAAGAAAAAAGAAAAACAGGGAAAAAAAAAAAACAAAAGAAAAACTCTGCAGAACTGCTAAAGCCCAACGTAGAGGCAGAGGTTTATAACAACAATAAAAAGTGTGACTAAATATACACATATACACCCATAAGCAAAATTAAAACAGTACAACAAAATTAAAGTACAACAGATTGACTCAGTGAACAAAGGAAACCAGAAATTATGTCTACCAGAACAAAACTAACTAAAGCACAAACTGGAAAACAAAACTAAAGCAAGATGCCAAGTGGGGAATAAAGCAATGAAAATAAAACTAACAAATATTTTGAGAGGAAAGGAAAGAAAGAAAAGAGATAAAGAGTAGATATGCAAAGTTAAATATAGGTAGATAAAGATTTATATATATTAAAGATTAACTGCAAGGGGAAAAGAACAGTAGGAAAAGCAAATAAAGGAATAAATGTAGAGAAAATAATAATAGGTTTAAAAAATTAAAATTGAAAAAAGGGAGAGAGAGAGAAAGGAAAACTGCAAAAGTCCAACGTAGAGGCAGAAGTTTATAACAACAATAAAAAATAAAAATAAAATAAAAAATGTGACTGAGGAAAAAAAGAAAACCAAACTCAAAAGCTTAAGTAGATTCCATAGTGCCAATGAAATCAACAATTACAACAGACTTGGGGAAAAGGAAAGGAAAAAAGAAAAAAAAAATCCAAAGAGTCTACAGAACAAGTCAAAACATGAAAGTAATAAATGTTTTTCTTGAGTCACTGCTGTCAGAGTCCTTTCCCTTGCTGGGAGTCACAGTCCACCTCACCTCCCTAGGATGCCCTCCAACACTGTGTTTATCTCTGTACTTGCTATGGGGCAGCTCAGATTCTCATCTGGTCCTCCTGTGCTGTGTTCTTGCCTCCAATGACCACAGTTATCAGGGCTAGTGCATTTTCTTTTGTGGGAGCTCTCAATGACCTTTTATATATTCCATAGACACAGAATCTGCCTAGTTGTGTGGATTTAATCTGCAGCTTGTACAACTGGTGGGAAGGTATTGGGTCTTCTTCCTTAGTCACACTGTGCTTGGGTTTCAATTGTGGTTTTATTTCCACCTCTGCATGTGGGTCATCTACTGGGGTTTGCTCATGAGGCTGCCCTGCAGAAGGTACGGAGGTGGTGCACCTGCTTGGGTTGCAGGGGTTCTGAAGGCACCAGGTACTCAGGGGAGCTGGTGGCTAGGGCAGCAGGAAATACAGCGCTCTAGAAGAGTATGGCAACCACTAATGGCCAATACACTCCAGTATTCTTGCCTGGAGAAGCTCCCTTCCTGACAGAGAAGCCTGGCAGGCCACAGTCTACAGGGACTCAAAGAGTTGGACACTATCGAAGCAACCCTGCATGCATAGATGCAAGACCTTTTTTGCCTGTGACAGCTCTGCCCCAGTGAGAGGTGAGCATGAAGGAGGCACAGCTGCTTGGCTTGCAGGGACCCTGGCAGCGCCAAGTGTGCACGGACATGGACTGCCTCCACTACAGAGGTTATGGCCCTGTCAGAGTCTTTTTTCAAGCCTCTTGTAGCTGGTGATCAGAAGGTCTCTTTGGCCAGTCTTTCTCCGTAGCTCCATCCATACAGGCACTTAGACGGCTCCCTTGCCTGGGGTCCTTCTCTGTTTTTCTGCGTGTCAGGCACATAGAGGGGGGCCCCCCCTGGCTGGGGTCCTACTCTGTAGATCAGTGCATCAGGCCCTTAAAGGGGCACCCTGGGTGGGGTCCTACTCTGTAGTTTGGCACATCAGTCACTTAAAGGGGCACCCTGGGTGGGGTCCTACTCTGTAGTTCAGTGTGTCAGGGGTTTGATGGGCCTGCTTCTCTATTGGTCAGCTGCCGATGCTGCCTTGTCGGGACGAGAGGCTATGGTAATGGCTCCTCCCCCTACACGCAATTCAGCAGTATCACCTTGCTTTCATTGCTGCCTGGCTTTCCTCCACAGGTATTTCCTACCACAGTCTCCTCCCTCACATCCCCCTGATCCGTCTCTCCACAGTCAACAGCAGCCCTCGCCCTGGGATTGCTCCACAATCCCTAAACTCCAGCTCCCAGCCGTTGCATTTTCCAGGGGATCTGCATCCCTGTCTGGGGTATGTACGGCTGCGGCAAGGACTGTCTGATTCTCATCCCGTTTAGGCTACCACAGATTGGCTGTTTCACTCTCAGCCTTAAATGTTTCTCCTCTGACTCAGACAATTGCCTGGATGTGGGGATTGGAATCCTGCCTCAGTTCCCCCACCTCCAGTCCTACTAACACTCCTGTTTTTCCCCCTAGTTCCTTCATCCTACTGAGTTTTGTGCAGGTCTATATATTCTTCTATGCTGGTCAGGTCTCCTGTATGCTCTCAGCTGGTGTTCTGCATGCACTTCTGTGTCTGAGGGTGTATTCCTGATGTACCCGTGGAGAGAGATGTACTCCACGTGCACCTACTCCTCGGCCATCTTGTTCCACCAGTAATTTTTTAAGAAGTTAAATATACACTTACCGTAAGACTCAGCAACACCATTCCTGGGGATTTGCCCTAGAGAAATGAAAACTTAGGTTCACATAAAAACCTGGACTTCAGTGTTCACAGCAGCTCTACTCATAGTTGTCCTAAACTGGAAGCAGTCTAATGGTGAACGGATAAAGTCTCTGTGGTTCAGCCACTCAAAGGAGTATTTCTCAGTCCAAAAAAAAGGAACAAGTTATTGATACACATAACAAGAATGAACCCCCAATGCAGTATACTGAATGAAAGAAAAGAATATCAAAGGCGCATGCTGTATGATTCCGTTTATATGACATTCTTGAAAGACAAAATGTTAGTTATGGAGACTAGACTCAGTAGATGCCAGGGGCTGGGGAAGGGAGGAGGTGACTATAAAAGGCAATGAGAGGGAATTTTTAGTGACAGTGGACTATTTCTGTCACTTGATTGTGGCAGTGAATATATGAATATATGTCTGACTCTTTGCAACCCTATGGACTGTAGCGAACCAGGCCCCCGTGTCCATGGGATGTCAGGGACAGGAATACTGAAGTGGGCTACCATTTCCTTCTCCATTGGATCTTTCCGACCCAGGGATCAAGCTTGTGTTTTCCTGCATTACTGGCAGATTCTTTACCACTGAGCTACCTGGGAAGCCCATATGAATCTATACATATTCTAAACTTCAAAAAACTCTGTACATACATCCTCCAAAGTCTTTTATACTATATGATCAGTTCAGATATTAAAAATTTTTGCTAATACATCTAGAAAAGTGCTCTATATGGTTTATGGAGACCTGGGTACCACTTTTTAGCATGTATGACATACATCTATCCATCCATGGATGGATGTATCCATGGAGTCTAGTCTCCATAACTAACATTTTGTCTTTAAAGAATGTCATATAAATGGAATCATACAGCATGAGCCTTTGATATCCATCCATGTATGCATTCATGCTAGGCAGGTATTAAAGATGCACAGAGCAAAGGTAGAATTTCTGTTCATAAGAAACACATCAGAGCTCATTTACTGAAGAAAAGACTTATATACTTGACTTGAACATGGTTTGACAGAGGGATACAGGTGCCTAGGAGTGGACTCTGAGTCAGATTGGGAAAGTCAGAGATATCTTTGCCCTCAGAACTTCTGTTTCTTTATTTGGAAGTTTGGAGGAAATAGTTATGCCTGTCGTACCTATTCTAGAAGTGTATGGAGGATCTGGGACAGAGGGTATGTGGTATCAAGTTCATGAGCTGGTCTGTGACCTGTAGAGTAAAGCTATACAGATAGTCTTATGATCATTCAGATTTAGGAGAAGCTGTTTGATCTATAGGAACAAATGAATAGTTTTAAGAACAGTAATGTTGTAGGTGTTACAGCAGTAAGAAGACAGGATGTCTCTGCCTCTTTCTGAGCTGTTGTGAAAAATGTCTTTATACATTTGCTTTAAACAGTTTTTTCAATAAAGACAATTTTACTTCTGTTCAGGCTTTCCCTTGCTGTGATAACAGTTTGATTTCTACAACACTGACTGGATGTGAAAATAAAACAGACCTATTATAGAAGTTATAAACAAAAATCTGATGTGATGCTTTTACACCATTCATCCTAAAAGCAGACTTTCATTTTTGTTTTCCTGTAGAAAACAGGTCAAAACCCTAAAACCACTGGGTAAAAGTTTGAAGGTAGGCATTATTTTTGCTCATTCATTGCGGAATCTTTTAAATATTAGCAATGAATATTCATAATATATACGTAAGCACTTATTTGAGCACTCATTGTATGCCAGGCACTGAATCAAGCATTTTCAGTCATTATCTCACTTAATCCTGACAACAGCCCTAAAGGTGAATGGCACTTTATTTCACAGGTAAGGACTTGCAGGCTCAGAGAGGTAAGTATTTTTTTCAAGTCATCCAGAAGTCAGTGTTAGTGCCAGGAATTTAAGCCAGGTATGTAAATTACAATCACAATAAATAGATGGAGAGAAAATATTTATAACATGGTTAACAGATTTTTAGTATCAGAATATAAGAGAAAGCTCATAAATCAATGGCAAGAAGAAAATGCATAGAAAAATGAGCAGGTAATTCACAAGAGGAAAAAAATACAAATGATTCAGTTCAGTTCAGTCGTTCAGTTGTGTCCGACTCTTTGTGACCCATGAATCGCAGGACACCAGGCCTCCCTGTCCATCACCAACTCCGGGAGTTCACTCAAACTCATGTCCATTGAGTCGGTGATGCCATCCAGCAATCTCATCCTCTGTTGTCCCCTTCTCCTCTTGCCCTCAATCCCTCCCAGCATCAGGGTCTTTTCCAATGAGTCAACTCTTTGCATGAGGTGGCCAAAGTATTGGAGTTTCAACTTCAGCATCAGTCCTTCCAATGAACACCCAGGACTGATGTCCTTTAGGATGGACTGGTTGGATCTCCTTGTTGTCCAAGGGACTCTCAAGTGTCTTCTCCAACACCACAGTTCAAAAGCATCAGTTCTTCAGCGCTCAGCTTTCTTCACAGTCCAACTCTCACATCCATTCATGACCACTGGAAAAACTTGACTAGACAGACCTTTATTGGCAAAGTAATATCTCTGCTTTTCAATATGCTATCTAGCTTGGTCATAACTTTCCTTCCAAGGAGTAAGTGTCTTTTAATTTCATGGCTGCAATCACCATCTGCAGTGGTTTTGGAGCCCAAAAAAATAAAGTCTGACACTGTTTCCACTGTTTCCCCATCTATTTCCCATGAAGTGATGGGACCAGATGCCACGATCTTAGTTTTCTGAACGTTGAGCTTTAAGGCAACTTTTTCACTCTCCACTTTCACTTTCATCAAGAGGCTTTTTAGTTCCTCTTCACTTTCTGCCATAAGGGTGGTGTCATCTTCATATCTGAGGTTATGGATATTTCTCCCGACAATCTTGATTCCAGCTTGTGTTTCTTCCAGTCCAGTGTTTCTCATGATGTACTCTGCATATAAGTTAAATAAGCAGGGTGACAATATACAGCCTTGACATACTCCTTTTCCTATTTGGAACCAGTCTGTTGTTCCATGTCTAGTTCTAACTGTTGCTTCCTGACCTGCATACAGGTTTCTCAAGAGGCAGGTCAGGTGGTCTGGTATTCCCATCTCTTTCAGAATTTTCCACAGTTTCTTGTGATCCACACAGTCAAAGGCTTTGGCATAGTCAATAAAGCAGAAATAGATGTTTTTCTGGGACTCTTTGCTTTTTCGATGATCCAGTAGATGTTGGCAATTTGATCTCTGGTTCCTCTGCTTTTTCTAAAACCAGATTAATAGAATACAAAAAGATGTTCGACATCACTAGTAATCAAAACTGCAAAATAAAACAAGATACCTTTGTTCACCTCTCACATTAGGGAAAACTGAAATGACTGGTAAAGGTAATGATTGAATGTGAATAAATAATGGATTCTGTACATTTTTTGGAGGGGTTCAAATTAGCACTGTCACTTTCCAGGGAAATTTGGTGATAGTTTTTTATATTTAAAAATGCACATATTCTACGACCCAGTAATCCCAGAATTTTGGTATTCTTCAAGACAAACACCTGTTTACATGCTTAACAAGTATTTATAAATGTATTCACTGCAACTTCGTAAGAGCAAAAATCTAGAAACAATCTAAAAAGTCACTTAGTAAGAAAATGGTAATACTGTGCTGTGTCCACACTGTGGAGTACCACACAGTAGCTTTAAAAGGTACAGCAGCTAATTTATATAGGCTGAAAAACCTCCAAGATGATTCTTAAGTGAGAAAAAAAAGCAAGTTGCAGGGGAAAAAGATGCAATACAATATAGCTCTTGTAGATTCCGAGATAACATACAACCACACCAAGTAATTTCCATGGATACATAGATAGGTATTTAATGCATAGAAAGTGGATATAAAGTGAACTGGTAGCAATGGTTACTTCTAAGAAAGGACATGGAATTAACTGGTCAAAGGTAATTTAGACATTACCTCTGATGGCTGGCTTGTAGTTTAAATTATCGGTGGGCTTCCCTTGTGGCTCAGCTGGTAAAGAATCCATCTGCAGTGCAGGAGACCTGAGTTAAATTCCTGGGTTGGGAAGATCCCCTGGAGGAGGGAATGGCAACTCTTTCCAGTGTTCTTGCCTGGAGAATCCCTATATACAGAGAAGCTTGGCGGACTATAGTCCACAGGGTTGCAAAGCCAGACAAGACTGAGCAATTAAGCACACATTCTGATATTTGGATTTTCACTAAAGAACATGTATTCCAGTATTAGTTCTCAATTAACAATGAATAGTTTTTAAAAAGAGAAATAAACAAGGAGTGTCTGATTCCAGAGCCTAAGGATATTGTCACACTGGTTATTAACCTACAGTTTATGAATAGATTTTGGCAGGTTCCTACACTTTTTGAAACTGTGCAGCACGGTGTGTTTTGAGGAGTGCACATTTTTCCCTTATGTGGAAACTCATAACCTCAGATTTCTAAAGGAGGATTTTTGAGCCAAAGAAGGTAAGGAACAACTTTAGTGGAAAGCATTCCTTTTCTGTTCTGGTCTTGGGGGAAGTTGCTCAGCCTCTCTGGAAAACGGGGGTCATAGTAGTTCCTCCCTCAGGGGTTAATGTGAGGATTACATGAATCAATGTTTATAAAGCTCATGAAACAGAAGTCAATCTCTGTTAACTATTATGTAGCTTTTGTTGTTGCTGCTATATTATTAATGGCTTGGAAAGAACCCTTCATTGAAGAGACTTGAGTTGTCAAAACAGTTATATCACAAAAAAGGTAAGGAAGATGATGCCATCTAGACTGGAAGGTCTCACAGCTTCAGACTCCAAACTTTCCTTCTTTCTATAAGAATGGTAAAATGACATTTGTTGTTGTTGTTGTTCAGTCACAGCACGCCAGTCTTCCCTGTCCTTCACAATCTCCCAGAGTTTGCTCAAACTTATGTCCATTGAGTCAGTGATGCCATCCAGTCATCTCATCCTCTGTCGCCCTTTCTCCTCCTGCCCTCGATCTTTCCCAGCATCAGAGTCATTTAAATGACATCAACAGAAGATGAGATGGTTGGATGGTATCACCGACTCGATGGACATGAGTTTGAGAAAGCTCCGGGAGTTGGTGATGGACAGGGAAGCCTGGTGTGCTGCAGTCCATGCAGTCGCAGAGTCAGACGACTGAGCTACCGAAATGATACTGAATCCTTCCATCTGTTCATGCATTTACCCAGCAGTCATTTAGTGAATGCTTACAATGCACTAAATATTGCAGGAACAGCTGGAGATATAATTGCAGCAAATGTGTCCTACAAGGCCCTGCCCTCAGGGAGCTCAGAACACCCACCCTCCTCTGGGGAGCTAGAAGGAAGGCAAATTACAGCACCACAGAGTAAGCTTTGAGCCTGGAAGTGTAAGTACTGTAAGTATTCTGTGACCGCTAGTACCATTCTAAGATACCTGAATTTCCAATCCAAGCTTTTATTACTGACGGGCATAGAAATGATACCTTTTAATTCTTAAATCTGCCATTTCTCCTGTAGTGTATTGGGCCATGAAGAGGGCTGAGATCAAGAATTCTGTTCTGACCCTACTTTTGGCAGTAATGAGGCCAGATCAGTAGTATGGTGCTTAAACATTTCAAGCCACTTGTGCTTCCGATGGCTTTCACTTTGGGGCCATTTAATGGATTCAGTAGCTGTTACAATCCCCAAATAGCGAGTGGACACGTGGGTGGAGCAGATACCAGCAGGCACAACTCTCTAAGAGGTTCCCGGAAGAGCAGTGTTGCTGGGGCCCCACACCTCTGAGGCATGTGAACCCTGGGTTTTTAGTGACCTAATGGTGTGCAGCAGCTGGCATAACTGGAACATCTTCCAGAATAATGACAATAAGGGAGCAGGACATTCAGCTGGCAGAGGTTGGTCACAGACCTCCCACCACCTCAGGGAGGCCCATTCAGCTCTTTGCAGCCACTAAGATCTCTGGGGGCCATCTTTTATCTCTGGGAAGAGAAAGGCCTTTGGGTGGGGGAGCACAGAAGGAGAGTGGGAGATCGGGAGATGGAGGGTCAGGGCAGCCGTTGGATGGGATTCGAGGACTGGAGGTGATGAAGAGTTTTCATAGAAGGTTTTCTGAGGTTCTGATCCAAACAGAGCCATTTGGGTGTTGGCCTCCCACCTTGGACCAAGCACTGGCCACTGCCGGGTTAAATGGAAACACTATCCTTTCCATGGCCAGTGGTGTCCTCACGGTGGGATTCCAGTGGCTGCATGGGTAGCACACATCCACAGTGGGACTAGGATGGGAGGTAAAGTGATAGATGCCCGGGGGGAATGGCAGCTAGAATGGCGTGCAGGTGCCTCTGCTTGAGGACTCTGGCACGTAATGAGAGAGTCATTTCCTAGGCAGGTTGATAAGGAGTCTAGGGGTCCCCAAGGAGAGAGGGGTCTGGAATTCTCAAGGAGGAAGAAAGGACAAACTTTTTTCCTTTCTCCACATTCCTTAGGATTATATAACAATAATGTATCCTGCCTAAGGACAGTCTTTGGATTCAACCTTCTGTTATCTTAAAATGTTAATTATGGGAGTAGACCCGGTCTTTACAAGGATGTATCTTGCCTGAGGACCATGTTATCTTAAAATGTAAATTATGGGAGTAGGTCTGATGAGGTCTTTACAACCTCCAGATATTCTTTGGATTATATAACTTCATTGTTAACACTAGCAAGCGGGTACTCTTTTTGCCCCCTTCTGATGCCTATGTCAGAAGCTTTCTCTATCTCCTTTATACTTTAATAAAACTTTATTACACAAAAGCTCTGAGCAATCAAGCCTCGTCTCTGGCCCCGGATTGAATTCTTCTCCTCCGGGGGCCAAGAATCCAGTGTATTCGCGTGATTCAACAACAACCTTTCAGTAACTGGGGGACACTCAAAGGAGGAGCAGCAGATCTAAATCCTAGGACTCTGAGTTCCCTCATGGGTAAAATGGAATGATAGAAGCCACCTCACACGGTGTGTGAGGAACAGAAACGGTAGAATGAAGCACCTAAGGGAGAGTTCATGCTCAGTAATGGTGTTTTAATTACTCACACAATCTCTCCAGAGTTTAGACAGAACTTTCATACACATACCCCATCCCATGGGATCCTCTCATGACCCTGTGAGGTTCCCATGATAATCAGCACTTCATGAATGAGGATACAGAAATTCAGACCATGAAGGTCAAGGGTGGAGTCCGACTGAGGCCAGATCATGGAGATGACACAGTAAAGACACATGCCGGGGTCCTGGCATGCTAATCTCTGGATGTCCTTCTCTGAGTGGTCCTGGGAGATCCTAAGGAAGACTGGAAAATTGTAAGCTTGTTCTGTCTTCTTGCTGAGTATCTCACCCAGTGTCTGTGATCCACCATGAAATTCCATTCTGAGAGTCATGCCCTTAAGGACCCACAGCCCCTCCCAACTGTGCTGAGGACCAGAGGAGGTGGGAGTTAGTCAGTTGTTGGTCCCTGCTCTCATCAGACTCAGAGTTGTTAGGTGGTATTTTCACTGTAGTCGTGGAATGAAATGAGTGTAGGTCTTGGCACCAATCTTACCTGGGTCTGAATACTGATACTGTATTTCTAATCTCTTTGCAACTTACCTTCCTCATCTACAAAAGGAAACTCTAGCAAGAGATAATTATTACTTCCTGAGGTTTTATGAGGAACATGCCGGATCCTTTGATTGAGGACTGAGGAGTTACTATAAGTGAAAGTGAAGTGGCTCAGTCGTGTCCGACTCTTAGCGACCCCATGGACTGCAGCCTACCAGGCTCCTCCGTCCATGGGATTTTCTAGGCAAGAGTACTGGAGTGGGGTGCCATTGCCTTCTCCGTCATGATGTATATATCTCTTATAATATATACACATCTATATATGCATTTCATTATATATATATATTGTTCAACCTCATTGGACTGTAGCCCGCCAGGCCTTCCTGCCCTCCACTATCTCCCAGGAATTTGCTCAAGTTCATGTCCTTTAAGTCCAGGGATACAAGTGTGAAATCCATTGTGTATCTCACACATGAAGCCTTAGAACTGTATACCCCAAGAGTCCAACAGGTATCAGCCAGACACAAGGATGCGCTTGTTCCAAGGGCCTTCATTTATTCTGTCTCTCTGCATCCCCTTTCTTCTTCAGGGGCAGAGTCTGGGATGGAAAAAAAAAATGGCTGAAGCGGCGCAGAACCCCCCCACTTCTCCCCACCGCCAACTGCATCGTCCCCGATGGGGGCCGTTTTGCAGGTGGCTGAGATTTCTCCTGCGGTCAGAGAGTCTGCGCCCATCAGCATGGTTTGCACTTCTCACCGCACTGGGCCAGGGGTGAGGATGGGGGCGCTTCAAGTTCTAGGGGGATTCGGGCCTCTCCTGGACCCCCACAAAGTCCTTCCCAGCACTTGGTGCCCAAAGGCGCAGAGAGGCCTCCGCCAGCCATAGCACCCCGGGCGGGGGGCGCGGGGCGGGCAGCCGGACCTGCCGAGGGGACACTTGGCCAGGCTTGGGTTTCCTGGGCCGGATGGCCGGCCGCAGCCCGGAGGCCCCGAGCGCCGGATGCCCGGAGGGCGTGCGCGGCCCCACCCGCCCGCGCGCGGCCCCCGGCGCAGCTGCCGCCTCCCCCCGGCCGGAGGAGGTGGGAAGCCCCCTCCCCGGCCCCGCGGCCCCTCAGCGGGGCCCTGGGTGGAGCCGCCCACCTGTCCCCCGGGACGCCCCACGGGGGCCGAGCAGGGGCGGGCGCGGAGGGCCGGAGAAAAGGCGCGGGCGGCGCGCGCGGCGCGCGCGGCGGCAGTGAGGGCGCTAGGCGAGCGCGGGACGGGCACGCGAGCTGCGAGGAGTTACCATAGCGATGTGCAAAAAAGACATGACCTTGGACTTTGTGGACCTTCAGGCTAGTGGGGAGAACCATGATGATCCAGCAGCCACACAAATGTAACATCACAAACCACAGTAAGTGTGTAGTAAGTGAAAGATGAGACCTGTGGACTATACAAACATCCAACAGTGAAATGCTTTCTAGTTTGGGTCCAGGGGAGATTTCCCTGTGAACGTGGCATCAGTGGGTGGGGATTAGTAGGGTGAGATAACAGGCAGAAAGAACAGCCAAGGCAGAGAGAACAATGTGGGCAGAGGTGCTGGGGAAGAGAATGGGCCGGGAGCGTGGCACAGGAGGGAGAAGAAAGTGCATCTGGTACACACACAGTCAGGGAGGGGATGGAGAAGAGTAAGGTGAAGCCAGGGAGAGAGTCGGAGTCCATCCATTCAGGATTGGGCTGGAGAGTTTTAGGTAGATAATAGTATCCTCCTCTATGTTTTGAAACCACCACTTTTCCAGACAAAAGGAAAACCACCCTTTTCCTTTTATATGGAAAAGGGATGGGAGAAGTCAAAGGGAAGGTAAGGATTTCAGTTAAGGGTCACGTGGACCTGGACAGAGCAGTGGAGATGGAGAGACGTGAAGTAACGGGGCAGAAAGTTATCTTCAACCTGAGAAAGAAGAAGGCCATCTGATTGAGTCCCGATGAGTGGGATCAGTGAAAAGGACTGTGACAGTTAAAAGAAAAGGCAGAGCCATGAGGGCTGTAAACTGGAGAAGGCCGTTTGGAGACAGGATGCAGTTGGGCCCTGAAGAACGGTAGACCCTGACTAGGAGGGAAAAGTCAGACCCACTAGGGGCTGGAAAATATGAGCATGAGAATGACTGCTCCCATGATGCATCCTGAGTGCAGTTGAAGAATCACGTGAGAAAAGGTCATAAATTAAACATGCAGACTCTACTCCACACTGTTTTAGTTAGGACTAGGTTGCAAACGGCAAAAAAAAAAAAAAAAAAAATTGGCTTAATAAAATAAATTTATTTTTCTTTGGAAGCAGTCCAGGGCTGGCTAGTATATAAATTCAAAGACCATCAGGGATCCACATTTCTGTTAGTATCCAGGTTTCAGCCGCATTCAACTTTGGCACCTGTCTCAGGGTACAAAATGACTGCGTCAGCTCCAGTGCTCATATCTTCATTCTAGCCAGAGGACAGATGAAAAGGAAAGAAAAGAGTATGCTCCTTCTCTGCAAAGATACTTCTCAGGAGCTGCATATTCATTTCTGACTATTCCCCATTGGCCAGACCTTATCATAGAACCATGTCTAGCTGCAAAGAAGGCTGGAAATATATAACATAAATTCTAGGCAGCCATGCCCCCAATTAAAAATTGGAGCTCCAATTATATATAAGAAGGGGGAAAAGGGATGTAGTCTGTGCTACACACAGCAGTTTATGACAGTAAATTGTAAATGAGAAATCATTGTCAACTCTTTAGGTAGCTTTCTTGTCAAGTGATGAGAAAAACATTTTAATGTGGCAATAAATACCTTATGTGGAATGTTCTATTCCCAGATAGTCATGAGACTCAGTTCATTTAGCTCTCTGCTCAAATGTCACCACCTCAGAAAGACCTTCTCTGGTTACCCATCACTCTGCATCCCCTAAGCTGGCTTTGTTTCCCTGCAAAGAACTAATATACCATTTGATATTCTCTGCTCTGTTCCATGTTTCTGTGTGTCCCTCACTAGGATGGGAGCCCAGTGAAGGGAGGGACTTTGTTTTACTCACTGCTGTGAACAGGACCTACATCAGTTCCTGGCACATACTAGGTGTTCAATAAATATTCATTGATTTAACAAAGAAATAGGCAAAGCACATAAACCATTCATAAAAAATGCTCTGGCTTATCCTAGGTTTACACAAGTGACAGAAGAAGAAATACAGCTAGTAAATAAACCCATGGAAAATATGGAGCATTTCTGGTAATAAAAGACATGCAAATTATCTGAGTCATAAAAAGGAATGAAAATCTGCCATTTAGCAACAACATGGAAGGACCTGGAGGGTATTATGCTCAGTGAAGTAAGTCAGAGAAAGACAAGTACTGTAGGTTTTCACTTAACATGTGGAATCTAGGAAAATAAAATAAATGGATGAATACAACAAAACAGAAACAGACTCACAGATACAGGGAACAAACTAGTGGTTGCCAGTGGGGAAAAGGGTAGGGAGAAGAGCAAGATAGGGCTAGGGGGTTAAGAGATACAAACGACTAGGTAGAAAATAAGATACAAGGATGTAATGCACAACATAGGGCGTATAGCCTATATTTTATAATAACTATAAAGGAATTATAATCAGTCAAAATATTACCTCACTGTGCAGTACACCTGAAATTAATGTAATGCTGTAAATCAACTATACTTCAATTAAAAGGGAAAATGAAAATTTAAACAACCACGAGGTACCTTTTGGTGGAGAAGGCAATGGCACCCCACTCCAGTGCTCTTGCCTGGAAAATCCCATGCATGGAGATGCCTGGTAGGCTGCAGTCCATGGGGTCGCTAAGAGTCGGACACGACTGAGCGACTTCACTTTCACTTTTCACTTTCATGCATTGGAGAAGGAAATGGCAATCCACTCCAGTGTTCTTGCCTGGAGAATCCCAGGGACAGTGGAGCCTGGTGGGCTGCCGTCTATGGGGTCGCACAGAGTCGGACACAACTGAAGCGACTTAGCAGCAGTAGCAGCAGCATGACATGCCAGGGGCTTCCACGGTGGCACTAGTGGTAGAGAACCCACCTGCCAATGCAGGAGTCATAAGAGAGGCGGGTTCAATCCCTGGGTTGGGAAGATCCCCTGGAGGACGGCATGGCAACCCACTCCAGTATACTTGCCTGGAGAATCCCACAGACAGAGAAACCTGGCAGGCTATAGTCCAGAGGGTCACAAAGAGTCAGACATGGCTGAAGTGACTCAGCACACACACACAACATGCCAAACCCTAGGCTGTGTACTTTAAACATACTGTGATTCGAAATGTCCCAGCATTCCTCTGAGGTAGGTGTTACCTCTGTTAACCCATTTTAAGGTGAGGAAATAAAGACAGAGAAGCTACTTGTCCAAACCCAGCCATGACTTGCTAAGTGACAGCTTCGTCAGACACAGACATGATGCTCGCGTTTCTCTGTAGTGAGGAGGGGTTTTTCACTTATCAGAAAAGATCCACTGTGATTTCTCAAGAAGGGGGAGAAGACCCCCTTCGGGGGGGTCACACACAGTCCTCTGAGGGCAGCAGGGTTGTACCAGAACCTCAGCATGCCCCCCCCCCCAACCTGAGGAACCCAGCGTGACCAGCAAAGGGTGAAGAGAGAGCGGAGTCCCCAGTCAGGCACTTCCAGAAGTTTGAGACGGTTACAGGGAGGAAAAGAGAGAAACCCTAGCCGGCAGGCAGCAGTGGGACTGGGTTTGGAAAGAGGATGAGGAATAAAGAATTTAGACAGTGACATTTAAGCAGCAGAGAGAGGAAATTGCAGAGCAGAGGCAAGAGAACTTGAAGAAATGTCAGGCTGCCCTAAGAACTGGGAATCCTCAACCTGCCATTACCTGTTAACTACCTCTGGCTTCTGGACTGTGTTTCAATCATGTGGGGTCCTGAAATATGTTTGTGTGATATTTATACTTATCTATTTTTCTTTATTTAAAAAAATTTGCAAGAAGCATGTGATTCAGTTATAATGAGGAAAAAATACAAACAAATCTTAGGTGTTTTAGAACAATTGTTTCTTAAGATGGAGAACAATTTGGGGAACAGCTACCAAGGGGGCCATTATCCAAGGGTAATGGGTAGCTCATGTTCTACATACACTGTGCTGTCCTTAGGCGCTTCAGTTGTGTGACCCCATGGACTGTAGCCTGCCAAGGCTCCTCTGTCCATGGGGATTCTCCAGGCAAGAATACAGGAGTGGGTTGCCATGCTCTCCTCCAGGGGATCTTCCCAACCCAAGGATCAAACTCAAGTCTCCCACATTACAGGAGGATTCTTTACTGTCTGAGCCACCAGGGAACCCCAAAAATACTGGAGTGGGTAGCCTAACCCTTCCCAATCCAGGAATCCAACCAGGGTCTCCTGCATTGCAGGTAGATTCTTTACCAACTGAGCTACCAAGAAAGCTCTCTATATACCCTACCATGCATAAAATAGAGAATGGGTGGGAGGCAGCTGTATAGAACAGGGAGCCCAGCTCAGTGTGCTGTGATGACCTTGCGGGTGGCATGGGAGGGGTCAGAGAGAGGCGCAAGAGGGAGGGGATTTATGTATACATATAGCTGATTCACAATGTTGTACACCAGAAACTAACACATGTAAAGCAATTATCCTTCAGTGAAGAATAAATTTTTAAAATTTACAAACCTAAAAAAAGATAGCTCATGCTCTGTCTTCCTAGGACAGTGTTTGCCAAAAGAGTCCTGAGTACCCAAAGGGCATTGTGGACTGTAGGAGGCATCCATCCTGTGGGTTTCAGAGAAAGGGGAGGCAATTTTTCATCTCAGTTTAGTCAATTTTTATCAATTCGTCTGGGCCTGTGCCCAATTAAGGGACAGGGCTCTGAGACAAGAGGACTACTTCAATTTTGCCCCATCTGTTTATGGCCTGTCTCCCACAGCGGACCAAGAATTTCCTGAGGGCGGGATTCCATCGACTTGGCTCATGGCTTATCCCCAGCAGCTGGCACCGTGCCTGGCACTTAGAAGGCATTCAATAAATGTGCACTGAGGAGTGAAATAAAGACTGATGCCCTGAGAAATGCATCAGCTCTCACCTTGGAAGCACTATGGTCTCTTGTTAGAATTTTCTCTTTTTCAGTTTAATTCTACAGTAACACTGGCTCAGAAACTCAGAGCGAAAAGTCCAGAGATGGCCAGGAAAAGAACAGATGTGATAGAGATATTGCTGCTGTTGTTTAGTCCCTAAGTCATGTCCGGCTCTTAGAAACACTATGGACTGTAGCCCACCAGGCTTCTCTGTCCATGGGACTTCACAGGCAAGAATACTTGAGAGGGTTGCCATTGCCTTCTTCAGACAGAAATATAAAAGGGTAGAATAAGCAATGCAGTATTGACACTCCTGATGTTTTACTCTTTATGTATTTTCATTTCCCAAGCACATACTGTATGCCAAGCACTGTGCTCGGGTGCTGGAGACATAAGCCCTTAATCTGGCCGTGATAATAGCGACAAATAGAGGATCCCTGGGATTAATCTCCTCCACTGACAATAATTATTAGAGTCCAGCCCTAAGTTCCAGGCATTGTTTGAGGTGCCTTCCATGTGTTGCTTTGTTTATAGATAGTGCTGTGCTGTGTGCATGTTACAGATGAACAAGCTGAGACTCAGAAAGGCCAATTAAGTTGTTCATGATCCCAGCGGAGGTGGCAGGGGTATAGAACAGGCTTAGGTTACTGTTGTCTGATGCCCGCGCTCACCGGCATAACGGCTTCCAGGGAGCCTCCTGAGAGTGACCCTGAGATTACTAGCCTCTGAAGCACCAGGAATGCTGGATAAAAATGCAGATTCCCATGCCTGGGGCTAAAGGATCAGAATCCCAGGAAGGGAGCCTGAGGATCCCAGTTTTTAACCACTAACTCAGCTGATTCAGATTTGTACTAAAGCTTGTAAAGCACAACACTCAAATGTGCCACACTAACTCCTTCTGGGTTTACAAAATCTCCAGTACCCGCCTCCCACATTCTTGTGTGCGTGTGTGCTAAGTCGCTTCAGTCGTGTTCGACTCTACTCCATGGACTGTAGTCCAGTAGGCTCCTCTGTCCATGGTATTCTCTAGGCAAGGATACTGAAGTGGATTGCCAAGCCCTCCTCCAGGGGACCTTCCTTGACCCAGGGATCAAACCAGTGTCTCCTGTGGCTCCGGCATTGCAGGCAGATTCTTTACTGCTGAGCCACCGGGAAAGCCCCCTGCACCCTTGCTACCTGCCAACCGATGAACAGATGGAGTGGAAAGGTGGGGAGGAAGGAGAAAAGGAAGGGAGGTGTTGAGGCAGTCTGAGCATGGGTTGGAAAAGAATTTCCAGACACAGGGCATTTCAGAAAGGAGGGAGTTTATTGAGAACAAAGAGCAGAGATAAAGTGGACACTGCAAGCGCAGTAGGCCAACAACTCCTGACAGGCCAGGGAGAGTTGACCTTTTGTGGGTTAATAGCCGATTTGTAGAGCCTCAAGACAAAGAAAATTCCTGCTTGATGGTTGGCATTAGGTGACTGGTTGGGGCTCTGTAGAGTGTTTACTGGAGTGGGTGGGCATCTTTGCTTAGTTGGGAGTCAGGAAGCTTGTTAGTGACTATCAGGGGGTTTTGGGCGAGGTTACAAAGGGGCCCAGTCAGCTTCGGAGGTGTCCTTGATTATGGGCTCTGCTTCTGTGGCCTCGGTGCAAGGCCTCGCACCTGTGGCTTTAGGGCAGGACTTAACAGAAGGGAGGGAGGGAGGGAAGAAGGGATGGAGGAAGGAAGAACTTGCTCCAAGTTGGGCTCCATTTCAGTTCAGGGCTTCCCAGGTGGCACTAGTGGTAAACAACCCACCTGCCAATGCAGGAGACTTAAGAAATGCCAGTTCGATCCCTGGGTCAAGAAGATCCCTTGGAGGAGGAAATGGCAACCCACTCCAGTATTCTTGCCTGGAAACTTCCTTGGGCAGAGGAGCTTGGTGGGCTTCAGTCCATGGGGTTGCAAAGAGTTGGAGAGCTGAAGTGACTCAGCACGCACACACGCATCCTCCTCGTTCAGGGCAGGTGGACACCATCCCTTGGCTCCTCTGCTCTTGGACCCACAGCAGAGGTTCCCTGCAGCGGCTGAAGCCACAGCTGATGGGCCTCAGGAACCTCTGGAGGAAGCACCTGCTATGGATGGTGATGTCTGCCCAGTTAAAGCAGCCGAAGCAGTCAGCTGCTGAGAAAAGCAGTGTGATGAAATTCAGCTGTACCCAGGGCTCAAAATCTGAATATCTGTCCCTCCCCAAATCAGGACAGTACTGCTCTGGGTCCCTCCTAGTGGGCAGGGTCCATATCAGTCTGCAGACTGAGAAGATTCAGCCAACAGGAACCAAGGCAGGAAAGAGAGGCAGAGACAGGGGTTCTGGCTCCAGATAGGCTACAGGACATAGAATAATGAAGAAAACTGAACACTTCAGGAAGAGGCACAAGGACGGGACCACTGGTCCATGAGGGGGATTCCACCACTCGTTCTCACCAGCAAACCATGGGGCCACTCTGAGTCAAATCTTTGTGTATAAAAGAAAAATAATAGGGACTGCCCTGGTGGTACAGTGGATAAGAATCTGCCTGCCAATGCAGGGGATGCGGGTTTGATCCCTGGTTGGGGAAGATCCCGCATGCCACGGAGCAACTAAGCCCATGCACCACAATTGCTGAGCTCGCATGCCCTAGAGCCTGTGCTCTGCAAGAGAGGCGACCACCATGAGAAGCGCACTCACCACAACAGAGAGCAGCCCCGGCTCACCACAACGAGAGAAAGCCAGCATACAGCAATGAAGATGCAGCGCAGCCAAAAAAATAAAAGGAAAAATCATAATAATCGTTTTCATTATCTATGGTTTACTGAACACTTTTTGTGTGTCAGGCACTGTCCTGAGGCAATCAATCTTTATAACAAGTATCTGGGAAGTCATTTGGTCCCCCTTTGACAGAAAGAAATGAGTCTCAGGTTAGGAAACCTGCCCAGCATTTGCCAGCGGGTAACTAGTGAAGCCAGGACTTGATCTGGTGTCTGTCTCTCCTGTTAATAACTGCTAACAGCTTCTCCAATATTCCTCGCATTTCTAGTTCTTGTGACTAAGTGCCTCCAACATGAGCTGTTCGTGGTTTCAAAGAAAAGAGGTATCGGTCTCTTCCCAGCCCCACACCCCAAGCCTGGGTGGTAAAAATGCCCATCGGTTCATCCATGTTCGGCCGGGAATCTGCCACGATAGAACACATAGGACTGTCAGCTGAGAAAGCTGTCAAAGCACGAGGGACCCCTAAAGGGTCTCGATCAGGTCTCAGCTCAGCTAAGCAGCTGTGAGCAACAAAGAGCCTCTGCTGTCACCTGCTGTCCCAAAGGTCTCAGCAGAGGACACCACGTGTACGAAGGGGCTGGAGGAGCTTGCCTGCACCACAAAGCCTCACAGAAAGCCCAGAGCCCTGGCCAGGCCCCCATCTCTAACCCCATCTCCCACCATTGGCCCCTCATTCATTCCTGCTTCTAACTATTCCTCAAATAGGCCAAGTTCATTCCCACACAGGGCCTTTGCTCTTGCTGTGACCTCTGCCCAAAAGACTGCTCCTCCTGCCTAGAAGCAGCTTTCCCCAGTTGTCACAAGCCTTCCTGCTCCTTGTCATCCAGCTCTCCAATCTTGGTCCCCTCCTGCGAGAGACCCCATCTAAATGAGCAACAGCCCCCCACAACCCATCATCCCTCTCCAGTATACCTTCCTGCTTGACTTCCTCTGTGGTGCTTTACACATCTGAAATGATCTTGTTCGTTATTTGCTTATGTGTTTAGAGAAGTACCTGGCAAGCGGTAGGCTCTCAATGAACATGTGCTGAATGAATGGACGAATGCGTAAACGAATGAATGGAAAATCTTACTAAGTGTTTTCTATATTAAGGATCCGAGCACCTACAGTCAGGGCACCCCCTC
Organism: Bos taurus; assembly: GCF_002263795.3. Taxonomy (NCBI): domain Eukaryota; kingdom Metazoa; phylum Chordata; class Mammalia; order Artiodactyla; family Bovidae; genus Bos; species Bos taurus. Next base: position 45,932,328 of record NC_037333.1, on the reverse strand, counting down.
CTTTCAGTTACCAGGGGCAGAGACCACAAGAAATAGCCCTGTGGTTGGTAACAACTTAACAACCAGCCAGCAGTTATATCCACACACATTGCTGGGCATGGTTCCAAAGCTAAAAGGCACTAATTGCTTTTATATAAGGAGGGAGAAACACAGTCCCTCCGTGTCCTTTAGTCCTGATGCTCTGCATGTCGGTGTCTGTTGCCGTGTTAGTCGCTCCTGTCTCACACAGCCTGTTTGAGCTTTATTCTGCCTATGTCTGGGATGGTGACAGGTTCCTATACAGAGGAGAGAGGTACCGTGTCCCTGTATGTGTGTGTCCACGTGTGTGTGCATGTGTGCGGAAAAGCAGCGACGCTCTGGGAAGGGTTAACTCGCAGTCAGGCTGCCTGTGCTCAGGGCCCTACGGCTGGCCCAGGAATGGGGTGGGCCTGGAAGGTGGAGCGGGCTTGGCTCGCATCAGCTGCTCTTTCCAAGACAGGAGTGCAAATGCCTGCCCAGCTGGCCTGAGCGTGCTGAACTCCAGTCGCCTTTAAGAATGGCCGCAGGAGCCCACACCTGGCAATCACGCCCCCTACCCCCCTGCCTCTCCACAGCAGGTTGCATTTGGGAGACTCTCCGGTCAGTCATTAGAGGAATGAGCCGAGAGTGAGCCGTTCACCAGCTTGCCAACACTTGGTGGAAAGCAGCAGGCAAGCATGGATGTGGTTGACAGCCTTCTCATGAATGAAAGCAACCTGACTCCCCCCTGTGAACTGGGGATCGAAAATGAGACGCTTTTCTGCTTGGATCAGCCCCATCCTTCCAAAGGTAGGTGTCAGAGGCTGTTATCTGAATTCAGAAAACCTTAAGTTTGTGGAAAAAATCAGCAAAGGCAAGGCTGACTGTGAAAACAGAACACAGTCCTCGTGAGACGAGGCTGGATAAAGTCATCTGCTCAGAAGTTTGGATAAGAGATCTAAAAGCAGAACTGAGTCCAGTGCTCTTATTGTTCCCCATGGGAGAGTTGGGATTAATGTACAGGACTTGGGGGGCACAAAAGCAGTGGGAGGAGGAGCTGAAGTGGAGCCAGAGGGAGAACAAGTGTAAAAGCTGGAACTTACCAGCATCACAGAAAAGGTGCTGTCACAATCTAGCTGTCGGCTTTCCTTGGGGGAAATCGGTGTGAAGAAGTGATTAAATTGAAAAAATGCTTAGCAGCTAGGAAAGAAAGCAAATCACTGGAGGAGCTTTGTTCTTAAGAAAAAGTGGTTCCCCCAGTGAGTGATCCTTTAACAGACCAGCCTTTCAGCAGCAACTGAATCACTCCATGCTCTCCTCGCTTTGTTTCTGCAAAATATCTAAGTATGGGGAGAGCTGGGTTCGGTGATGCACACCCCTGAAAATACCAACCGGCAGGAAATAAGCGTCCACTTGGTGTGCTGGGTTTTAACATTCTGCCCTCATCACCTGCATCGCTCCGTCTTGTCCGGGTTCCTCCTTGCAGAGTGGCAGCCGGCCGTGCAGATTCTCTTATACTCCTTGATATTCCTGCTCAGCGTGCTGGGAAACACGCTGGTCATTACAGTGCTGATTAGGAACAAGAGAATGAGAACAGTCACCAACATTTTCCTCCTCTCCCTGGCTGTCAGCGATCTCATGCTTTGTCTCTTCTGCATGCCATTCAACCTCATCCCCAACCTGCTCAAGGATTTCATCTTCGGAAGCGCTGTTTGCAAGACCACCACCTACTTCATGGGTGAGTTGCTGCTGGTGCCTATTTCTGGAGTTTCGCCCTAAATCAGTGAAACTCAGTCCCAGACCTTCCCTAACCCCTGACAGCCTCCACAGAGAAGCCCTTATGGGTGTACAGAACAAAACATCTGACTGTATGGGGCTGGGTACAAGGACAGAGGAGCTGGCTTTATGGGAGGGTCAGTCCTCGTAACACCCCAGAAGTCACTCCCCAGTCAGGGGACCAGTTCCTCAAAGTGGAATAAGTTGGTAAGAAACTACAGAAGACACTGGTTTTGCTTGCTTCTGTTAGAAAGACAGACAGATTCAAGGTGATCTGTGCCTTCCTGGAAGTCATTGATTGTACTCAGCTCTACCCAACCCAAGGTGTGGTTTTGGGGTGGCCAGGCTGCTGGAAGAGGGCTTTTTCTGCTGCCATTCCAGCTCTTATCGGGAACAGGATTATTCAAAATCCAGTTTCACCAGAGGTCTAGATTCCCTTCTCAGGATTCACTTTCGAGCCTGTTTTCACAGAGGCTGGGACCATCTTAGGCAGAGAGAGAGAGAGAACCTCTGCCACTAGACAACAAGTTGAATTTGCTCCCAGTGCCTGGGTGGATAAGCTGACCCTGATTGACTGAGATATGCAGCTCACTGCCTTTGCCAATCAGAATGATGGTGATGATGAAAAATCATAAAAGCTAATGTCTTTGAGTACATTTTTTTTTTGAGTACCAGATGTTCTACTAATTGCTTTAAGTTTTTACTTCCATGATCATATTTTATCTCACAACCACTCTATGAAGTATACACAGTTATTCTTCCCTGTCTCACTGAGAGGGGAACAGAGGCATAGAGAGGTTAATATTGTGCCCAAGGACACACAGGTGGTAAGTCACAGAGCTGACTTGAACCCCAACTGGTGGCCACTACAATGGTGAGTGAATACACAGCCTTGTTTGCCAACTGCTGTGGCTCATCTGAGGCTGAAACGAGACATTTCTCTTGGTCCCCTCTGCCTGCCAAAACGCCTCATCCCTTGCCCATTCTGAGAGCTGGTTGGGGGAGGAAGAGAAGAGGCAGGAAATGAAGAAGGAGTTGGTTGTTCTGACCTAAGCCCTGCAAAATATGCAGAGCTGAGCTGCCCAGGGCAGCTATCAGTGACCAGAAAGCTTTAAAAGCCTTTATTTCTTCCAATTGAGGAAGTAGGATCCAGCGCTGACAAAACGGTGATGAATGACTGATCTACATGCCATGGACAAATAACCGAGAAAGTGTCAATCTGGGTCCAAGTACTCTAAAAAAAAAAAAAATGGACTCACAAATGAAAAGGATCGTTGTTAAACAATGACGCAATAATAATAACCAACATCTCACAGTGCCTCAGGCTTTCAAGGCCTGTCTGTATATATCCTACGGTAATATTTAATCATTTTAACCAGGGTTTATGAAAGGAGATTAAAAATGAGTCCTTGTGTAGTTACACAACATAAATATGCTAAATGCCGCAGAGTTGTTCACTTTAAAATGATTACTTTTGTGTTATATGAATTTTACCTCAATAAAAAAAATGTTTTAAAATAGCTGGGGTCTGAGCTAGGAGCCTTAACACTCTTTCTGAAAATACCTAGTACAGACTGTTCTAGAAAATGAAAAGCAAGATAATTCTAAAAGTGTTTGCAATACCATAATGGTTTTGTTGGATTTCTGATTCCAGTCATTTCAATTCTTCCCTTAATTTCGTGTTCTTAACAGTTAACACGCATTAAATTCCTAATACATAGCCAAAAGGGCTTCCCAGGTGGCTCAATGGGCAAAGAAACTGCCTGCAATGCAGGAGACACAGCAGACGGAGGCTTGATCCCTGGGTTGGGAACATCCCATGGAGGAGGGCATGGCAATTCACTGCAGTATTCTTGCCTGGAGAATCCCATGGTCAGAGGAGCCTTCCAGGCTACAGTCCATAGAGTCCCAAAGAGTCAAACACGACTGAAGTGACTGAGCACGCATGCACATAGCCAAAAAAAAAAAAAAAAAAGTGCTTACCTGATGATGGGTTTATAATTACCCATTATAAGGCTGAGCACCGAAGAATTGATACTTTTGAACTGTGGTGTTAGAGAAGATTCTTAAGAGTCCTTTGGACTGCAAGGTGAGCAAACCAGTCAATCCTAAAGGAAATCAATCCTAGATATTCATTGGAAAGACTGACACTGAAGCTGATGCTCCAAAACTTTGGTCCCCTGATGTGAAGAGCTGACTCAGACTCTGATGCTGGGAAAGATTGAAGGCAGGAGGAGAAGGGGGGCAACAGTGGATGAGATGGTTGGATGGCCATCACTGACTCAATGGACATGAGTTTGTGCAAGCTCCAGGAGATGGTGAAGAACAGGGAAGCCTGGTGTGCTGCAGAGTTGGACATGACTAAGAGAGTGAATAATAATAGGTTTCACTCTGAGAAGTTTGGGGCTGTATTCTCTAATCCAAATGTTATCAACTCCTTAGGGTAAATTCCTATAAAACAGCAAATCCTATCTCAGAACCTGAGTTCTTAGCTATGGTTTTGGGGTTCTAGATTCCTTTAAGTCACTGAGGAACACTATGGATATTTTCCCTAGAAAAAGGATATTTTTATACATAGTTTCACAAAAGGCCCCAGGCTAAGAACTTCTCCCAAATTAAGATTGGGATTGATTTGAAGGTTTAAGAAATCAGGGTAAGAGATAAGAGAAGAATCAGCTGAATTTATGGATGAAGAATTAAAGGGAATTTTACAGGGATAAGACATTATAATCACTATATATGCACACAAAATACAAAAATTAAGTTTTCTGACTATGCTGTAAGTATATCCTTTTGTTGCTGTTGAGTTGCTCAGTCATGTCTGACTCTTGTAATCCCATGGACTGCAGCACACCAGGCTTCTCTGTCCTTCACTGACTCCTGGAGTTTGCTCAAACTCAAGTCCACTGATTCAGTGATGCCATCCAACCATCTCATCCTCTGTCATCCCCTTCTCCTGCCCTCGATTTTCCCCAGCATCGGGGTCTTTTCCAATGAGTCAGCTCTTTGCATCAGGTGGCCAAAATAGTGGCGCTTCAGCTTCAGCATCAGTCCTTCCAATGAATATTCAGGGTTGATTTCCTTTTAGATGAGGTGTTTTGATGTCTTTCTCACTGGTGATAAATGTTTGATGAATGTTCCTTCTACAAAACACAGAAAAGCAAAAAGAATTAGAAAGAAGACCCCATTCCTCCTACCCCGAGAAAAACATTAGTTACAATATGGGGATTTTCCCCTTCATCTTTTTTCATTAGGTATTTTTTCAACACTCCATTTTGAAATTTAGAATGTTTCACTCAAAAACAGTCTGTGTACTAGACATTTTCAGGAAGAGTCTTAATGCTCCCATCTCAGACCCCACTGAATTTTTGGAGTCACTGTCCTTGAGAATATTGGATTAAAAGGTCAACTTTATGCACATCATGCTCAAAACTAAAGCTGTTCTACAGGTCACTCAGAAACCTCTTCTGTGGGGTAGGAACATAGTTCATCCACTTGGTTATTAATTAATGAGCACCTCCAGCCTAAGAAGGAGCTAGGTCGTAATCAAAGTTCAATAAACTTATCTAAAATACATTGGCAATACAATGTATTTGCAAATACATTGCTCAAACTGCCTCAAATCCTTTTGGGAACAAAGCTGGGAATAAATCATTTTTTAAAAATATACGTACACAGTATTTCTTTACCTTCTGAGTATTTTCCTTTACTATCTATCAAACCTGTGCAGATCAGGTAAGCTTAAGCTCATGTGCAAATAAACTTTGGATTTTAAAGCCAACGTAAGTAGCTTCTTTGTTCCTTTCCCAGGCACCTCTGTGAGTGTCTCCACCTTTAATCTGGTCGCCATATCACTGGAGAGATATGGTGCAATTTGCAAACCCTTACAGTCCCGAGTCTGGCAGACGAAGTCCCATGCTTTGAAGGTGATTGCCGCTACCTGGTGCCTCTCCTTCACCATCATGACTCCATACCCAATTTATAGCAACTTGGTGCCTTTTACCAAAAATAACAACCAGACTGCAAATATGTGCCGCTTTCTACTGCCAAGTGATGTCATGCAGCAGTCCTGGTAAGGCCACCTGGGTTTATTTGTTTACTATAACTTGATAGAATTTTTCAGTTTTAATAAAAACTGGAATGTGTTGTCCAGTGTCTGTGGGATCAGTTTCCTGGAGACTTTTTGAGAAGACTTGTCTTAACCTCTTTCTAGAATGATAGAATAGAGTGAACACTTTGAATGTTGTATTTGAAATGCCATTTGCGACCCCATGGACTGTAGCCTACCAGGCTCCTCCATCCATTGGATTTTCCAGGCAAGAATACTGGAGTGGGCTACCATTTCCGTCTCCAAGATATCTTCCTGACCCAGGGTTTGAACCCAGGTCTCCCAGGTTGTAGGCAGATGCTTTACTGTCTGAGCCACCAGGGAAGTCTCTGAAATGCCATACCTGTATTAAAATCAACTAATCCTCTCAAAACCTCATAGAGTGGGTACTATTACTGTCCCTATTTTACAAATGAAGAAACTGAGACCTGGAGAAGTTAAGTTGCTCAAGTTCCCAAACCTAGAGGAGACAACAGAGTGTCTGGGCTTAACCACTATGCAGTGTGCTTCAGGATAGTCTAGTGAGGATCTTGGCTGAGACAGTGGAAGAGCTCTGATTTTCCAAAAACTGGAGATAGAACTGAGGAGTCCAAAACCCCAAATCCCATGTGATTTTTCTTAGAGCAGAGTTGTAGCAGTGGTACTTACACAGAACACTTTACTAGAAATACAAATGCAAAGTTGTGCTACCTGTTTCTTTGCTCACTAGCAGGTGATGTTGGACAAGTTTATATAACTTCCTTGACGTTCAAGTTCTTTACACAGATTTAAGAATAAAGATACCTTTTTTATCTACATCACTAGATGGATGTGAGATTCAAATGAGAGAATGTTTACGAAAACATCATTAGATATATTCAAAAAGGCTACACAAGTGCAGGGCATTATGTTTACTAATTCCCAGCATGTTTTAGAAGCAGAGGGCTAGACATTCAAAAATGGCTCAAAACCAAGATAATTTCTGCCTTCTTTGCCTTCCTTTTTTTCATTTCAACCAAGACACACACATACTCAAAGAATTACGTTGCAAATGAGGGACATTTCCAAGACTTGAAAAGAAATCTTATCAAAACATGTCCAATTGAAATGAGAAATGGCTCAGCCACTGTGAGCCTCTGACAATTTTATGGCCTAATTGTGTAACCTTACACATGCCAGACTGCAAAAGTGATTTAGGGGCCAGACTCAAGAAGAAGGAGGCTGCAGTTCTTCAGGAATCAAACATGTTTAGAGAAAGCATAACTCTGGCCCGCCAGGCACTAGAATGAGTTTGCCACTGTGCCTAATGGGTTGAAACAGCCAGAATACTTTATTTTGCAAAATCAAGGTTTTCCAGCATTGCTACCTATGCACTTGGTGATTCTGGTGCTATAAAGTCAACAAATGGTATTAATCTATTGTGATGCTTAAGAGCATAACGTCTAGAATCATATTGCTTGAGTTCAGATCCCATCTTTGCCACTAGCTGTTATGACTTTGGACAAATTATTTATTCTGCCTGTTTCCTTATCTGTAAAATGGGTGTTAGGTTAATAGTACCTACTTCAAAAACTATTATGGGGATTAAATACAGTAATATATGTACCATATTGAAATTAAATAATTTAACAAGTCATCAATGAATATAAATTCTTATAATTTTATTATTATTATTTCAGTAACAGCTTTATTGAGGTATTCAAATACTCTCATTGGCTTGTTTTTTTTTAAGCTCTCAGTAGTTTTAAATGTACACTTGTTTCAGGCACAGACTTACACCAAACTTGTCCAATTTAACTAGTCCTTCATAAGAGACTTTATCTGGGAGAAAAGAAGTAACATTTTCTAATGACTGAACTTCCAGACATGGAATTTCCAAAGATATTAAATACTAGTAATTAATGTGTTTGCTCCAACTCATTAAAATGGAGATGAACCCTGTTTATTCCATCTCATCTTAGTTTGAAATGCTGGTTGCTGGTTATTGGATTGCTTTTTATTTTATTAGGCACACATTCCTGTTACTCATCCTCTTTCTTATTCCTGGAATTGTGATGATGGTGGCATATGGATTAATCTCTTTGGAACTTTACCAAGGAATAAAATTTGATGCTAGCCAGAAGAAGTCTGCCCGAGGTAACTATCTTTTATCTGTTGGTTTATGCCAAAAGATTACACAAGCCTTGTTTTCTATAACTTAGATATACCCAGAGTATATACTTTTGAAAATACTTTTCAAAAGTATTTCAAAATAAGTATTTCAAAACATTTTTCAAAAGTATTCTTAGGAGACTCTGTGTCGTAACACATGGTCAGGAGACCCAGTGACTCTGTTTCCTGTAGAATGAAGAAATTATTTCTCCCAAAAGGGTACTAAATGGAATAAAATGAGATAATATACCCATTGCCCAATTACAAGCTCAGGGCCCATAGGTCCAGGGTCTCTGTGATGTCGTATTCAAATGGACCCCCTCTGCAAACAAAGCAAATTGTCATTTCAGGTGCCATCCTCTCTTCCCCCCTTCACTCCCACCCTTCACTCCCGATATAGCTGCCATGGAACCTCAAATCCCCTCCCTCTTCCCTTTTTTAATGTTGGGACCTGCACGTTCTTTTTTTTTTTTTTTTGGCTGTGCTGGGTCTCCACTGCTGCGCAGGCTTTTCGCCAGTTGCGGAGGGCAGGGGCTACTCTCCAGTTGCTACTCTCCAGTGTGTGGGCTTCTCACCGTGGTGGCTTCTCTTGTTGCGGAGGATGGGCTCCAGGGCTCTAGGTCTTCAGCAGTTGCAGCACATGGGCTCTGTCCTTGCGCTCCTGGATTCTAGAGCACAGGATCAATAGTTGTAGTGCACAGGCTTAGTTGCCCTGCAGCATGTGGGATCTTCCCTGATCAGGGATCACACTCATGTCTCCTGCGTTGGTAGGTGGATTCTTTACCACTGAACCACCAGGGAAGCCCACCCCCCATCCCTCCCTTTCATTACAGCCCACTCTTCACTGGAACTTACCCCACACCTTTGTTGACATCACTCACCACCCCTCTCACTCCATCCTTCTGCTCAGCTGTTTACCACATATACACCTAGGGTCTTGCCTGGCTTTTGTTGATTTTTGCTCATTATGCAGTAAAAGCAATCTGGAGGTTTCCCAAGCAAGCAGAAAACTCCCCGCCTTGAGGAGCTGGAAGAAGAGTGTGAATACTCATTCTTTAACAAATTTTTATCCTTATAGTCTACACACATAAAATATTATTTTACTATTTTAAATTATGCACATTTTATACTACACATTTTTTTATTAGTTATAAGTAGCACTTCATTTGAGTAGTATAGATCAATACCTACCCATATTAGTGCAGGCCCAAGGTGGCCTGTCAAGTAATACAGTTCAAGTGTGGTTTAGCCCCTGGATGGAGGGTGCAGGGATCCCGTGCCCTCTGTCTGGCATGACCCATCCCCAAAAATAAGTGACGTGGCTTGCCCACCCAGAAAGGAAACGGAGCTCGGCCAGCAGCGGCAGGTACGCGGACAGCGCCGGGTGCTGCCTGCAGCGGCCCAAGCACCCAAGGAAGCTGGAGCTGCGCCAGCTGTCCACCGGCAGCGCCGGCCGGGCCGACCGCATCAGGAGCAGCAGCCCCGCGGCCAGCCTCATGGCCAAGAAGCGCGTCATCCGCATGCTCATGGTCATCGTGGTCCTCTTCTTCCTGTGCTGGATGCCCATCTTCAGCGCCAACGCCTGGAGGGCCTTTGACACCGCCTCTGCCGAGCGCCGCCTCTCGGGGACCCCCATCGCCTTTATCCTCCTGCTGTCCTACACCTCGTCCTGCGTCAACCCCATCATCTACTGCTTCATGAACAAGAGGTTCCGCCTCGGCTTCCTGGCCACATTCCCCTGCTGCCCCAACCCCGGTCCCCCAGGAGCACGAGGCGAGGTGGGGGACGAGGTGGAGAGCGGCACCACGCGGGCGTCTCTGTCTAAATGCTCCTACAGCCACGGGAGCGCCTCTGCGCCGCCCCCGTGAGCGGTGCCCCGGCCGGCTGCCTGCCGGGCGGAAGCATGGAGGCAGGGACCGAGGGAGGCAGCAGAGAGGGAGGGAAAGAAGGCAGCAGGAGGAGGAGGAGGGGGCTGGAAGTGAAGGAGGGCACCCGTCCCAGTGGGAACCATTCCTCGTCTGCCTGGCACCCTTCACCTGGGTTCCAGGGGAACACTCTGAGGGTGGGGCCGTGACTGGGGCCCCAGGCGGGACGACTTCAGTAACATTCACCATCAGAAAACCTCAGCAGGCCAATGACAGGAGTTCACCAGGGCTCCTGCTGCACAGGTAATTGCTAAGCACATGTTCAAACGGGGATTTGGACCCTACTGAGCTTTAGAAGGTTCTAGAACATCCAAGGCGGGCTCTTAACTCCTCTTAGTGACACCCTTCTGTGTTCTGCTGCTTCAGAATTGTGGAGGCTGCTTTGCGCCTGAGGAGTCCATCCCTCTTTCAGGAACATTCTGTAACCACCCACCTCACCATGACCACAGACGGGAACCGGAAGCAAACCCTCTTCTGGCCATTTTCTGTTCTTCAGGTCAGTCAAGGACATTCAGAGACATCAGGTGATGTCATCATCAGAACAGCAAATGAAACATTGTCTAAAGGATGGAATTTGGAACTTATATTTCTGAGAAGAGTATGTAGCCAGTAACTGCCTTAGCATAAGGGATGTTGAATGCCAGGAGGCGCCAAGAAATAGTTTTCTAATTTAATAATATATATTGCTTAACTCCACCTTTTCATGGTGATATTAAACCCCATGGCTGCTTTGCCTCAACTTCATTTCTCATACTCATCCTCCTTTCTGCAAAGACCTCCAGGTCCAAAGGAGAGCTGTAATGTGTACCTGGCCAAGCTGGAAACTCGGGGAGTTGGGCCCAGAATAAAAACTGGCATACTTGGACTCAACTAACAGATAGTCAAAGCCGTCTATGCCTTTAGATACAATCTATGTGTTTGTTAATACTTGTGGTAATTTTATGTGTATGTGAAACATGAACAGAGCAGTATGCTCTTTACATATAAGTATACTCTTTGGTGTGTTTAAAAAAAAGAATAGTGGATGGAGGTTGCAATTGACAAAGTATTATCATTCTACATTCCTGTACCACAGTTGGAGTTTCATGTGAACTCTTTTTCTTCGAAAAATTGGTGTTGAAATTTCTCTTCTCCAGTGTAGAAATCCCAACTTAATATAAGATATGAGCTATACACTTAGATACCAGGAAGTGCATTTCTAAAACTGCATGTGTCAATCCAATCTAACAGCCTCTTTCCTTCCCTCCCTTTGTTTCCCTTCCTCCCTCTGTCTCTGTCTGTCTGTCTGTCTCTCACTCTCTCTTTCATAGTTTTCATGCTTCCAAGCATCTGAGAGGTGAGCTTTTCTTTTTCCTGTTTGTGGGGGTCCATGACCACCCATTGATCTATACCTGACAGACACTCTTTGTGGTGCACAAGGGCTAGTGATTTTTCTATTATCAAAAAAAAAAAAAAAGAAATCTATATTGGGCGGGTGGTACAGAGAGTGGCAGGAAGTGATCACAAATAGGGGAAGGGATGTGGTATATCTAACAAGATGTGAGTGTTGCCTTTGTTGTGTTTTTGCCAAACAGGGTAGAGAGGATAGTGTGCTTAACAGAAGAAATTATTGAGGATGTGAACATTTTTTATAGGGGACTTTCCAAGCCAGATGTTAATTTTTCTGCTTCTCAGATGGCAATCTTATTTTCATCTCTGTCAAGAATTTCAAGGTGAAAATTCAACTGACTAAAACGTGCACTGCTAAAATAATAATGATAAAAGGTGTAAGAAAGAAAGATGTCTCCAATATTTGAGAGAATCCTGCAGAACCTACAATTTTCCTGCCAGAAGAAGCCTTCCCGTCTGACAGTGTTAGCATATAAATGAAGATTAATTAGCCTCGCTACTCGTCCCACCCTTATTGGAAACCTCTGGAAATTCCAAAGGTAACTTAACCTAAAAATAGAGTCACCAGATTTAGCAAATAAAATACAGGATGTCCAGTTAAATTCTAATTTCAAATAAACAACTAATAATTTTTTTTAGTATGAGTATGTCTCATGCCCTAAAATACATCTTGTGTTTTATCTGGCAACTCTACTTTAAATTAACTTTAAAAGCACGTAAGAACATAAACAAGATTTCCCAAAAATAGAGCAATAAAATGCCTCTGTTCACTAAATTTATTGGAAAGTCTTTCACATAATGGAAGTTATTTTTAAAAATAAGAAAAATGCTATTAACTTTCAGAATCTGTGTCTGACCTTTGGAAATGGTACTATCAACAGGCTGATTTTATTTCCAGAAAAGTTTTTAACATAAAGCTATTCTAGCACTTTGTTGAGTCAATTGCCTTTATTTCATACTAAACTGAATTCTTAAATTTGAAATAAAGTGACTTAATAGAGTTAAGAAAATAGATTCACCAAGTTTCTGGTGTTTTCTCTTGTCTTCTAGTAGCTTCCACTCATCAGAATGATAAGTTTGAACTCTGTAACTTTGATCTTTACCTAACTCATGTGTCTCAGTGGCTTCCTGTGCCCTGGTTACTGGGTAAACTCTCATAATAACTTGTAGTGGTGAATAAGCCATGCATGTGTCTAGATGTCGGTTATACTTGTTCGTGCATGCTTAACAGGTATCTTCTCCATTCACCTAAAACGTAATCCTGAGGTGAGCGACAATAGCTGTTGAATTGCCAGTGTATTTCCTTCCAGTGTTCTGCCCAGTACTCTGTACACCATGAGTGCTCAATAAATGTTGTGACTGACTGCTGCTCTGCCTCTGATGATTTAGGGAACTCCTTTTCTCCACAGCAGTGAGTCTCAACAAAGGGGGCATGGTCTGAGGGGACCATGGGAATTTCTGGAGGGCTTTCTCTAACTCTGTGCATCCCCACCCAAGATATGGCTGTGTGAGCCTTTGCTGCCATCACTCCCTCCCTTCGCTCTCCCCTGGGGAATGTGTGTATAATCGGAGATGCTACCCATGGAAGGTTCTCATGCCTGTAAACAGTGCTGAGACACAGGTTTTTTTAAAGGGCTGAGGAAAAGGATAAATACTATAATTCTATACACATGAGGTATCTAAAATAGTCAAAAACCATAAACATAGAACATAGAAAAGTTACTACCAAGGGCTGGGGATTTAGTGTTTAGTGAATGTAGAGTTTCTGTGTTACAAGATGAAAAAGTTCTAGGATCTCCTGCCCAACTATGTAAAATATACTTAACACTACTGAACTATGCACTTAAAAATGGATAGGATGGTAAATTTAAAGTTGTGTGTTTTTCAGACATAAAGAACAGACTTTTGGACACAGTGGAGGAAGGAGAGGCTGGGGTGATTTGTGAGAATTGCATTGAAACAAATACATTACTGTCTGTAAAATAGACAACCAGTGGAAGTTTGTTGTCTGACGCAGAGAACCCACATCCAGTGCTCTGTGACACCCTAGAGGGGTGGGCTGGGGAGGGAGATTTAAGGGGGGTTTAAGAGGGAGGGGACTGGCCTGTGGCCAGTTCATGTTGATGTATGGCAAAAAGCATCATAATATTGTAAAGTGATTATCCTCTAATTAAAAATTTAAAAAGAAGAAATTAAAAAATTAACTGTCTTTCACATTAGAAAAAAAATAAAGTTTTGTGTTTTTTAGCAGAATTAAAAAGAGGAGAGGGAGTGAGGAAGCCCTGGTCTGTAGTATTCCTTGGTTTTGCTCCTTCCTCTGCTCATTCCCTTTAAGGAGAACAGTGGTGATACAGCAAAAAAACCATCACTGTGTTCCTAGTCCATGTTTAAGTCCTCTGCTCACTCTTTAGGGCTTATATGTATCATCGAAGCCCACCCAGCACCCCTGGCTGTTCCCTCATAACTATCTGATTTCCTGCAGGACTCCTCCTGGAGCCTCTGGGCGTCTTCCTGGCCACACCCTACCTCTGAGCCCTGCGGCTGCTCTCAGCTCCAAGCAAGGTGCTTCCTTGATTGGGATCTCTCTGGTCCCTCCAGCTTCCTGGTCACCCTCAAGTGGAGCATAGATTCCAGGTTTCCTAAACCTGCTGCCACAGCTGAGGACCAGCCCCACAACCCTAACCCCCAACCCTGGCTCTGAGCAGCCCAGCCTGGGAGGAATTTCAGGTCCCTCTTCTTGCTCAGGAAGAGTGGTCAGACAAGTATGAATTGTCCAGCAACCACTCTTGTACATAACATGTAACAGGTGCTCAGTGAGTGTCTGGGGTGAATGACACAGTGAATGGGTGAGGACATTTGAATGGAGTCCTTCGTCAACGCTGGGCCTTTCTGGGCTGCTCTGGTGACCCCACCATCCTAACCAGAAGCATCTTGCCCAGAGTGTGCAGTGGTGCTCGACAAGAGGTGAAGTGCATGGGACAGCCTTGTTCTGTTCCCAGTCCTCCACACTGCACATCAAGTCCCGCAGATACTGTTTCCAACTTCACTGATCATAAAGGCCTCCTTCGTTAGTGAAGAAGATACATTTTGGACCCCAAGTCCATAAATCTGTGTCCCAATGTTACACACACACACACACACACATACGCTCAGTCATGTCTGCCCTGTCACTAAATTGCTGTGTGACTCCAGGGAGATCACATAACTTCTCTGAGTATCATTTCCTTCATATAAAGTGAGAGGTTGTCACACCATCTCTGTGGGACTCAGTGAGTCAGAATTTGCTATGAGCTTTTACTCTTCTATATCCTTACTCAATTTTGTTGGGTTCCCATTGTTTTTGCAATCAGAGAAACTCCCTGATGCCCAAGCACATAACCACCTCTGAGGAAGGCTTGATCTCCAGGGTGCCTCTGAGAGCAGGTGGCCAGCGTGAGAAAGAAAAGGTCTCACAGAGGAATCTGTAAACTCTCAACCCCTTCTAAGTCACAGCTGACCAGAGCAACTCACGGGAGGCTGATCCCTGGAACATAAGCCCCAGTCCCACTGACATGAAGGCATAAAAATCCACTCCCAAACCAAATTTGGCCTAGGTGAAAGGGGTACAAGCATCCTTTAAAGCCTGCTTAATGCATTATGAAGTCACTGGTGACAGCAAGCCACAATACATACTCATGGAAGGACGAAGGAATGTCTGGTGCTCGTGGGGTTAGAGAAAGTCACCAAAAACATGCTTCTGTGATTCCCTGGTGATCCAGAGGTTAAAAATCCACCTTGCAACGCAAGGGACATCCGTTCAGTCCTTGGTCCCAGATGATCCTAGATGTTGAGGGGTAACTAAGCCCAGTGTGCCATAACTACTGAGCTCACGCTTTCTGGAGCCCGCACTCCGTAACAAGAGCAGCCACTGAAACGAGAAGCCCATGAGCCCCGATGAAGAGTAGCCCCCACTCTGCAACTAGAGAACACCCACAGGCAGCAATGCAGACCCAGCACAGTCAACAATCGTATGTTAATTAATTAAAGAAAAAATAAAAGATGGTGCCATCTGTTGACCCTGGAGCTGGACCCGGGCAATTGGAGGCTCCCCTTCCCCTCCCCTGTCCCTGGAATGTGCCTTCCCCCTTGCCAGGAGTTGAGCCAAGGATTCAGCCGTGAGATAGAAACGTGGTGCCGAGGCTACTGGACTGTGCACATGACTGAGCCCAGGGAGTGCATGCATGCGTGCTAAGTCACTTCACTCAGGTCTGACTCTGCGATCCCGTGGACTGTAGCCTGCCAGACTCCTCTGTCCATGGGATTCTCCAGGCAAAAATACTGAAGTGGATAGCCATTCCCTCCTCCAAGGGACCTTCCAGACCCAGAGATCAAACCCACATCTCCTGTCTCCTACATTGATAGGCAGGTTCTTTTTTTTTTAGGAAAGAAGAATTTTTTTTTTTTAATTATTGAAGGATAATTGCTTTACAGAATTTTGTTGTTTTCTGCCACCAAACATCAACATGAATCAGCCATGGGTATACATATGTCCCCTCCCTCTTGAACCTCCCTCCCACCTCCCTGCCCATCCCATCCCTCCTAAATTGTTACAGAGCCCCTGTTTGAGTTCCTTTACCACTAATGCCAGCTAGGAAGCCCAAACCCAGGGAAGGCCTTTGCATAAATTGCTAAGAGTCTGTGGGCAGGCATGGTGACCCACTCACCCCGCTGCCACCCACGCAAGTCCCCTTGCTCCGTGCACCTGCTGCTAACCAGTCTGGAGGGGCTGCCTCTGTCCTCAGTGTCTTCCTGCCCTCCACCAAAGTCACTGGTTTCAGATTCACCCAGGAAGTCCTGGAGAAGCTTGCCTGCCAATCAGCATCTGGTTTCTTATTTAAATTTCAAAAGCATGTGAGGCACCATTCTCCCCATTTCACAGGTGAAGAAACTGAGGCTCAGGGGAGTGGCAATGTGGACAAGGTCTGACACCTAGTAAACAGTAGAGACTGAATGGGCTCGCTTTGAAGCCACCAGGCTGCTGTTGGGATTAGGTGACATTTAGTAGCCTAAGTAATCAGCAGCTGGTGATTTTGTTTCCTATAATGCTTCCAAGTTCCTAGTCCTGGTGCTGTACCAACCCTAAGGATGAGGAATCCCATCTCCCCTCCTCCTCACCAACCCATCACTGCCCACCACAGTGTTCTTGCTCTGAGTTATCTGAGTGTGGAGGATTGGAGATCTGGTGTTTTGTACTTGTGTCTTGGATGTTTCTATGTTTATTTTTAGAAAGGAGCTCATACACTTTGCCACCTCACAGGGAAGCCAAGAGATACTGTCAGCCAACGAGCTTTCACCTCTTGGCCGAATGATCAAAGTATTAATGTAGATCTCTTTTCTCAGAATAATCAGAGAGGAAACAAATACAGGCCAACTGTAAAGCTTCCTGGTCCACCCCTTCGCCTGTTACCCTTCTCTCAGGTCCCCCTTTCCCGGTGGAATTTGCAGATTATCATTACCTGCATGCCAGCAGTAAGATGTCCCCATAACCCCAAATCCATCATTAGAAATGGAATGGTTTATCCTATCTCAAGGGCTTCCCTGGTGGTTCAGACGGTAAAGCGTCTGCCCGCAGTGCGGGAGACCTGGGTTCGATTCCTGTGTTGGGAAGATCCCCTGGAGAAGGAAATGGAAATCCACTCCAGCACTCTTGCCTGGAAAATCCCATAGACAGAGGAGCCTGATAGGCTACAGTCCATGGGGTCGCAAAGAGTTGGACACGACTGAGCGACTTCACTTTATCCTATCTCAAAGTCTTCGCAGGTGGCGCTAGAGGTAAAGAACCTGCCTGCCAGTGCAGGAGACATAAGAGACCTGGGTTCAATCCCTGGGTTAGGAAGATGCCCTGGAGGTGGGCATGGCAATTCACTCCAGCATTCTTGCCTGGGAAATTTCACGAACAGAGGAGCCTGGCGGGCTATAGGCAATGAGGTTGCAAAGAGTCAGAAACGACTGAATGACTTTCACTTTTTCATGTGAGTTGTAGGGTAACTGAGACATTCAGTTCATAGCAGAAAGGGAAGACGGCATGGCTCATGAGCCCGGCCGACATCACAGGGAGTAGCCAGGCCTGAGTACTCTGGGGCAGAGAGAGGTCATGCACCTCCCTGGCTTCAGATCACTGTGCAGGGCCGGAAGACCCCACACGGTACACATGCATGGGAGGGCAGAGGTCTCTGGAAAACCTACAAAATCGCCCCACAAGAGAAACAGCATTTGCACATCTGCCATGACAAAGGTCGTTTGTTCACTGAAGAAAAGCCACAAAGACCATCACTTAGCCCCTTCTACTACTTACACCCCCACCCCCACCCCTGCCATCCTCAAGAAGAGGAGATGGAACAAGGAAGTTCAGTTCAGTTTAGTCTCTCAGTCGTGTCCAACTCTCTGCGACCCCATGAACCGCAGCTCGCCAGGCCTCCCTGTCCATCACCATCTCCCGGAGTTTACCCAAACTCATGTCCATTGAGTCTGTGATGCCATCCAACCATCTCATCCTCTGTCGTCCCCTTCTCCTGCCCTCAGTCTTTCCCAACATCAGGGTCTTTTCAAATGAGTCAGCTCTTCACATCAGGTGGCCAAAATACTGGAGTTTCAGCTTCAACATCAGTCCTTCCAATGAACACCCAGGACTGATTTCCTTTAGGATGGACTGGTTGGATCTCCTTGCAGTCCAAGGGACTCTCAAGAGTCTTCTCCAACACCACGGTTCAAAAGCATCTATTCCTTGGCGCTCAGCTTTCTTTATAGTCCAACTCTCACATCCATACATGACTACTGGAAAAACCATGGAACAAGGAAGAAAGAGAGGAAAAAAGACCACCAGCTTCTTTCACACCATAGAGGTTTCACTTAGCACCTGTCTGACTCAGACAAAACTTCAAACTATGTGTGAGATAAAAGGTTTGATTTTTATCATACTAGGTACCTAAAGATGAAATTGTTCTAATGAATAAATAGGAAAAGCTATAGGATCTCCCAGAATATCATTGGGTGGGGAGATAATCTAACAGATAAGGAATGAAGACAAAGGTTGGGGAATAATAAAGCTCTTTCCTGATTGTCCCACATCCTTCAAGACACCTGTTGCATGTGAACAATGTCTGGCAAACAGGAGGTACTTAATGAAGTACAACCATTAGAAGTAATAGTTAAGACATCTAGTTCAGTTACTAACCTGGTGCAGCTGGCCTTTTCCATTTTTACTGAGAACACCCTAATCAGATTACCTTTGTAACTTATCACCCAGAAAATCATAGTGACTGTTCAACTGTCCTCCCGACCCCCAATTCGCTCTCCCCTCCAGCCTACTCTACTCTCCAGGATGAGCTTAGTTTAGCCAATATCAGAGGTAGGCATCTCACTCCCTGTCCAGGAATCTCCAGTGGCTTCTTATTCCCTAAAATCCCACTTGTTTGCTTGGCATCAATATTCCCAGCAACTGGGAGTTCATCTTCCTTTCTCATTAGTCAATTTCCTCTTCTTTTCAGAACAGAATAATTTGTTTTCCCCAAGTACTTCAGTTAGGAAATGGCAACCCACTCCAGTATTCTTGCTTGGACAATTCCATGGACAGAGGAGCCTGGTGGGCTACAGTCTGTGGGGTCGCAAAGAGTCAGATATGACTGAGTGACTGAGCATGCATGCATGTATCCAACTACTTCCTTGCCTTCATGCCTCCCCCAATTTGAGATGTTCTCCTTTTCCTTTTAGCTCTTCCTCATAAAACCTTATCATTCTTCATGGCTCAGCTTACATTATCTTCTCCATAAAATCCAAAGTCCTGTATTGGAGAGATTTCTCCCTCCTCTGAGTTCTCTAAACACTGACCCTGTGTACATGTAATTGCCCCATAAGAGTTTATTCCCCCAACCCTACTCCTGATTGCTTGCAAATGAAATGCCATTATATATAGGCTTTGATGGTATCATGTTCAAGGGGAAAAGTCTAGTTCTGAGGGGTAAATCATGGTGGATGTGTGTTAGACATGACAGTCTCATTTCCTTTTGTATGAAGTCCTAGAGCTTGGGGTGAGGGGCGGCAAGGAGAAGAACACTGAGCAGAG
The DNA here is from genome assembly GCF_002263795.3 of Bos taurus. NCBI lineage: Eukaryota > Metazoa > Chordata > Mammalia > Artiodactyla > Bovidae > Bos > Bos taurus. The sequence continues at coordinate 45,912,902 of NC_037333.1, read as the reverse complement.
GGGGATCCTTTGCAGAATAAAATTAGGGTGCAAGAGAGCATAATATGACTTAAAGACCCTGAGTCCCATTTGCAATTTACTACCCTAATTCTGTGTGGACTCAATAAAACTGAAAGGCTTAGTGCAATGGGAGGCCCATTTCAAGGCTGGTTAAAGTGACTTTCGATACCCAGGCCTGAGAAAGATATTGTTCAGCCAGTATTCTTTCTCTTGACACTACTACCTCCTCCATAGGAGGCTTTTACTTTCCTGCCCCACAGATATTGGGATCGGCCTTGTGACTTGCTATGGCTAAAATAATTTGGGGGCAGGGAAGTGACAGTGAGCAAGTTTGAGCCTATGACTGAAGAAGTGTTGAGGGTTTCCATTTACTCCTCAGTTTGCAGCTGGTCCAAGGATGATAGACACATGGAGCACAGCTGGACTCCACCCACAGCTTGGAACCAAGCCCAGCAGAGCCTGGCACAGATCAGCTGCAGCCAAGTTGACCAACAGACAATTGAGCAAGAAATATATTGTTATATATTGTTGTATATTGCTGAGGTTTGGAAGATTTGTTTTGCAGCTTTACTGCAGCAATATCTGACTGATGCTTTGCTCTTTTCCTGTTTCCTACCACCTTTCTCTGCGTGTCTTCTCTCCTTTCTCCTCTGTCTTCTCTCTATCAAAGTATTTCTTTTTCAAAAATTTTTATTGGAGTATAGTTGATTTACAATGTTGTTTGGTGTACAGCAAAGTGAATCAATTATACATATACATATAGCTATCAAAATATTTCAATCTAAAAAATCAGCTTCTTATCTCTTAGACTGAATTTTAGTTACACACTTTCTTTTTCCTAATATATACACACACACTCACACATATATATGGGTTTCAATTCATTGTCTCTTTTCAAAAAGAAAGACTTTACTATTAGGACTTCAGGAGTCAGTAACCAGGTGAGAAAGGCTACAGCCTGGAATCTGTTTTATAGGTCCCCTGATTTCACACTTCTCGCAGCCTAGGTTGAAACAGACCCCAACCAATAGCTGATTTTTCAAGAAGACGCAAAATACTGAAAGAAGGGTTCAGCAAAAGGTGCACATCTGCTTCATCCCATCGTTTACGCTAATGAAGTGGCAGCATGGATCGGTGATTCCAGCCGCCCAACCCCTCCCTAAAGCTTGGCCAGCTCTGCAGTCCAAATGGCAGCATGTGTTGGGGAAGATGATTAATGTTAGCAGAAGGCTCCGGAGAATCTCTCAGGAACCTTTTGTTTATTAAATATAAAAATCTATGTTTAAATATAATGTCAAAGGTACGACACAGACCAGCATGATCTAAGACAGACCACTGCCTCCAATCTTCAACAACTAGATGTTCTTCGAGTTCTGGCTTCTAGGCTCAAAGCATCTAAAGATTTTCCAGGGAGCCTCAAACTACTCAACAAAGAGGTCATAGAGGTTGACAGAGCCCATCTATTTCTGTCCATCATCTGTTCCTAATTGCAGAGGCGGTGGCTTTCATGGTGGGGTCCAGTATGTAGTTGGGTCTGGGTCACTTTCCATGGAAGGCAGCTATTCCTGACTGCTACTGGGCCTGGGATAAGCACACGGCTCTGTTCTGCATGGAACTCAGACCTCATGCTCACCTGCCCTCTCCTTTAATTCAGAGCTACGGTGAACCTTCTGGGTGGTGGGCCTGGGTTCAGGACGCGGAGGCATATGGATTACACACAGTGCCCACGTCTGCTGGTTAGACTCTGGAGGAGGAGACACAGACCACTCACAGGTAAACACAGAGGAAGAAAATAAAACAGGGTGATATGATACATGTGAATAACAGGGGGTACATCACAATTAGGTGGGGTGCTCAGGGAATACTAGAAGCAGGAGCTTCCAAGCTGCCTACCCTGTTACACTATGTAAGCACTTTGTGTCTATTTGTTGTTGTTCGGTCACTCAGTCCTGTCTGACTCTTTGGGACCCCATGGACTGCAGCACACCTGGCTTCCCTGTCCTTCACTGTCTCCTAGAGTTTGCTCAAACTCATGTCTATCCCACTGAGTCGGTGATGCCATCCAACCATCTCATCCTCTGTTGCTCCCTTCTCCTCCTTCCCTCAATCTTTCCCAGCATCAGGGTCTTTTCCAATGAGTCGGCTCTTCGCATCAGGTGGCCAAAGTATTGGAGCTTCAGCTTCAGCATCAATCCTTCCAATGAATATTCAGGACTGATTTCCTTTAGGATGGACTGGTTGGATCTCCTTGCAGTCCAAGGGACTCTCAAGAGTCTTCTCCAACACCACAGTTCAAAAGCATCACTTCTTTGGCAGTCAGCTTTCTTTATAGTCCAACTCTCACATCCATACATGACTACTGGAAAAACCATAGCTTTGACTATATGGACTTTTGTCGGCAAAGTAATGTCTCTGCTTTTTAATATGCTGTCTAGGTTTGTCTTAGCTTTTCTTCCAAGGAGCAAACGTCTTTTAATTTCATGGAGGCAGTCACCATTTGCAGTGATTTTGGAGTCCAAGAAAATGAAGTCTGTCACTGTTTCCAGTTTTCCCCCATCTATTTGCCATCAAGTGTTGGGACCGAATGCCATGATCTTAGTTCGTGTCTATTACCACCTTTAGTTTTCCCAGCAACAGTACGGGGAAGGTATGATGACTCTCCTTTTACAAATGAGGAGACCAAGGCACAGAGACATGAAGTAACTCTCTCGGGATCACACAGCCAATAAGGAGAGGTGCTGGAGGCATGCCGAGGGGTTGGCACTGCAGTCTAGACACACTCTCACCCATATGAGACATATTGCCTCTCAGAATGGGTGACAGTGGGGCAGAAGTCTGTGATAGAAGGGGCCAGCCATGTCAAGGTCTGAGCAAGAGTGTCCTCCTCAGGTGGACGAGGAGACCAGCACAGTCCTCTAGAACCTGAGTGAATGCAGTGAGAAGTAGCAGCTTTGGGATGTTTCCACTCTGTGGTGTTATTGCTCATTCAGGTGACACCTATTCTGCTAAAACTTCATAAGGACTTGTGTTCACCTTACGTCCTAATGCCTTATGCAGTGTTTAATTCATTTGTTGTTGTTGTTTAGTCTTTAAGTTGTGTCTGACTCTTTTGTGATCCCATGGACTGTCGCCTGCTAGGCTCCTCTCTCCAGAATTCTCCAGGCATAAATACTGGAGTGGGTTACCATTTCCTTCTCTTGGGGATTTCCCAACCCAGGGACTGAACCTTTATCTCCTGCATTGGCAGGCAGATTTTTTACCACCGAGTGACCAGGGAAGCCTGTTTAATTCATGGATATATTTAGTAATTCTTTTTTGGATCAATGAATGTGCTTTTTCGTTTTAACTAATTAATGAATAAGCACTGGACCAATCCAATGTTGGTTTGAATCTTAAATCCTTCACCTGTTAACTGTTCAACCTTGGGCAAATAACCAACTTCTCTGATCCTCATTGTCACTTTCTGTGTGGTGGAGATAATAAAATAATCCCAAGGTTGGTTATTGAGAGGGTTAAATGAAATAGCTTTTGTAAAGAGTTGAGAGCAAGGTCACCAAAGGATTGATCCTACAGAAATGTCCAGCTTTCTTTCTCCACTGCAAACAAGACCGGGGTTTTTCCATGGCATGAACTCACTGTAGAATCTAGCATTGAAAGGGACTCCTTGCTACCTGAAGTGTGGTCCAAGGACTAGCCCATTAGAATCCCACAGGAGCTTGCTAGAAATAAATAAGCTCAGGCCCCAACCCAGACCTACTGATTAGAACTTCTGGAGGAGAGGAGTGGTTACTTGTGAAAGCGCCTCTCTCCATCCCAGGTGATTCTTACCATCAAAGAGAACGCTGAGCCTGCCCCAGTCCAAGGGTCTGTATCTTTCCTACTGCTTCAGCCCTACTCTGGTGCTTGCTGCCTAGTCCGGGTTTCTGAACATTGCTGCTAACCTGTTTCCTGCCCATGCTTTCACACCTTCCAGTCCTAGCTGCACCCCACCCCCGCCCCACTGGATTGACAACCACCCACCCCATGAGATGTCCATGCTGGACCAATCAACTGGGCTTGGGGGGTCCAGGGAAGCATCTCACAACACAAGAGCCCAAGCCTGGCTGGCTTGCTGACCAGTAAGGGGCCTTCTCTCTACTGTCCTCCTGGCTCACCTGCTATACCTGAGGAAACAGCACGGAACAGCATTCTGACTGGCAGTGCGAGGCAGCCTCAGGTCTGAATCTCAACCATGTCAACACACCCTGAAGACAGAGGTAAAAGAGAGGGTCACTTCCTACTCACCTGTCAAACATTTTCCAGGCTTGTCTATGCCTGTTGCACATTAATCAACTTTGATGCCTGGGTGTCATAAAACTGTTTGTTTGTTTTTTTTTTCGTTATTAAGATATGATTAAACCTTCCAGAAACTGCATTGTCTTCTTAGCTGGTGCAGACCTCCCTTTAGTGAGGTGTGGAACCTGCTTCTCAGTCTCAGTGGTTGTACTCATTTTGCGTTTTCGGGGAGCTGAAATAAGGGTGCTTTCCACACCACCCTGTAAGTCCTGGCTTTGCACCTTGGCACACCTGCTTTCAGCATCGTTGAGGGACCATCTCTGTCGAGATGACAACCCAAGTGATGGTGCCAGAACATAACTTCAGAATGGTGGTGACCCCATCTGCCATGATGACTCCACCCGGCACAATAGGGAGTTTCAATGTGTATTTCTTAATTAATGCCAAAAAGCATAGAGATGTAAATGAACTTTACAAAGATGCTCATCAAGATGAGGACTGGAGACTGGACATTTTTATCCAGAGCTGTTTACCTTTAAACCTTCACTGCTCTGGCAGACGCTCATATTCTGTTCCAGGAAACTCAATTTCCCAGGCCAAGTTCAAACTTGCTGCCATCTACTGGCCAACCCTTAACATTACATTTACCTGCATATACTTAAATTTTAACCAAGCCCATTGAAAAGACCCTGATGCTGGGAAAGATTGAGGGCAGGAGGAGGAGGGAGGACAGGGAGGAGAGGGGACGACAGAAGATGAGATGGTTGGATGGCATCACTGACATAATGGACATGAGTTTGGGTAAATTCCGGGAGTTGGTGATGGACGGGGAGGCCTGGCGTTCTGCGGTCCATGGGGTCACAAAGAGTTGGACATGACTGAGCAACTGAACTGAACCGAACCGATGTGTAACTTAAAACATTTGCTGAAAGTTATGGAAACATGAACTTGGTAGTAATATTCCATCTCAAGAAAATAAACATAAACTGTTTTGTATCAGGTGTTTTAAAAGCTTAAATTGTAAATCAGAGCACAATGACATTTCCAATCAAAAATTATGTTATACCCTCAATGGATGAATATGTTGCTTCTATTGGGTTTTATGGCTACTACTTTCATAATCTGTGAGTTTGGGAAAAATCAAATTCTGAAAGTCAGAAAACATCTCCTGAAGATACTCGAGCCCATAGTGAATACATGCAAGAAAGTGCAGTAGAAACAGCTGCCCACTCCATATAAGATGCTGCTGCTGCTGCTAAGTCACTTCAGTTGTGTCCGATTCTGTGTGACCCCATAGACGGCAGCCCACCAGGCTCCTCCGTCCCTGGGATTCTCCAGGCAAGAACACTGGAGTGAGTTGCCATTTCCTTCTCCAATGTAGGAAAGTGAAAAGTGAAAGTGAAGTCTAGGAAGTCCATTTTCGCTGCCCCACACTGAGAAAGAGCATGCTTGTGTGTGTGCACGTGTGTGTGTGTGTATTTGACATACTTTTTAAATATCTGAACTGCAAACACTGGAGAACAATGGATCACCTAGCATTGCTTGGTGCGTATGAGAGGTAAGTTGGGTCTATAAGTAAAAATCCTTCAAAAAAAAAAAAAAAAACACACAGACACACAAACCTCTGATTTCAAAGATTCTTCTGAGACTCGGTATGGCTTGGGACTGGCCATCAAAAAACATGGTTCTGGAATGGGCCCTGAGGTGTACACTGATGGACCCAAAGTCTGGCTGGTGGTTCTTTAGACTGCTCAGAGTTGCCACTGCCCCACAGGACCACAGAGACCCCTTCTGGGCAGGCAGGCAGAATTGTCTCTGAGAATTAATGTTTGTCCTTGAGAATAGAACAGTGTGTGTGTATGAGCGCGCGCGCATGTGTGTTTGAGTTGCCTCTTGGACAACTGCTCGTTGGCAGGGATCACCAAAGTCCCCCTCGCCCAGTCACCTGCTGAGCAATCCCCACAGAGTGCATTCATTCTACAAATTCATCCACTAGTATTTATGGAGCAGTCACAGACCCTGTTCTAGGCTCTGGGGACACGGCAGTGAACACGGCAGACACTGCTTCCCTTCTCTCGAGTCTTGCCTTCTAGCAGGAGAGAAAGGCAATGTACAAGTGCAGAGACTCAGGAGCAGTAAGGGCTACACAGAAAATAAAACAGGAAATGAGATGGAGTGCGAATGCAGGAGAGAGACTTATTGGACTGGCCGTCTTTTTCTCAAAGAACAAACACCCGAGTGAAGTGAGGGAGACAGCTATGTGAAGGTCTGGGAAGAGTGATCCAGGCAGGATAGCAGGTTCAAAAGCCTAGCAGTGCAAACTTCTTGGCATGTTTGAGGAACAAAAAAACAATTGCATGTCGCATACCTAACCTCAAATAATCATCCCAAAGACCCTAAGAAATAAGCACTAGTATTATCCCCATTTTACAGATGAAGAAGCTGAGGTTTAAAGAGGTTAAGTAACTTGTCCGAGATCATCATTCAGCCAGCAAACGGCAGAGCTAGGCAAGGAACTGGGGTATCTGGTTGCAGAGTCCAGGCTCTTAAGAATTTGAATGGATATGAGAAGCAAGTGCCAGGTATTACCTGGAAGAGCTGTGGGGTGGGAGTGGTGAGTATGGGTAGAAGATAGAACCCAGCACAAAACCAGCCTTTGAGGATAAAGGGTGCTTTCTCTTCCTCTTGGAAAGACTTGTAGAAGAGACTCTTTCATAAGAGGGTGCATCAGAAGTCAGGAAAGGAAAAGCTGTGCCTAGGGGTCTCCAATGAAATGTATTTGTGTGTCTGTGTGTTTTCTCTTGTATCACTATGGGGACAGTCACAATGAGTGTGTCATTTTAAATTCCTCTCCACTTAGACTCATGAGTCTTAACAACCTGGCTCCTTGGTGGAGTTTGAGGGTTTGTGCAGCTCCGTGGGGACTGGCATGGGTGAGTGGGGCCCCCACACCCTTGCCCCCCAGGTAGGTGAGAAGGTCAAGACAGGTGGTTCTCAGGATCCAGGGGAGAACAGAGAGAGCCCTATGGCCTGCAGCTGAGCTGACCATGAACATAAGACAAAGAATTTCTTTTCCAAATGTCCTGAGAGAGTATAGCCCTGGGAGGGAGGGTGGTGCCTAGGTCTTAGCATCTCATCCTAGAACCTGAGATTTTGGAGAACAGTGGTGTCTTCTATGTCACACACTAGCCCCCAGCCCCCAGCCCCCAGAACCTAGCACAGGTCCTGGCAGGCAGCAGGCACTTAGTAAACAGGTGTAATTCGGATATGTAGTACATATATTAGGAAACTTCTGTTGCAAGGGGCAGAAAAGTTCTGATTTAAGCCCAAAGAAAATTTCTTTACCTGGTAACAAGAGGACTGGGAACTAGACTGGGCTTTTCACCCAAAGGACATGGGGCTTCTACGGCAAACCCAGAACTCTATGTGTGCCAGGTCTGAGCTCAGGCTTCCATGAATTTGTTTCATTCTCAGGTTAAGATGGTGGCACCAGCTTCAGCCCTCATCTAACCTCCCAAGAGAAAGACAGAGTCCTGGGAATCACTCTGATTGGACCAGCCCTGAGCTAATCACCATGGGCAGCAAAATGCCACATCTTGATTTGGCTCCATCTAGGTCGTGTGGTTCACCGCAGATTCCTGAATCACTGCCCCACACCGACCTCAAGGATGAGCAGAGAGGAAGAGGAAGATCCTCTATGAACACCTTATACCGGGAAGAAGGGGCAAGGGCTGCTGGGGAGGAAATACAAATGATCTATGCCATTGAGACAAGGAGATGGAAATAATAGCAATAATAATAGCAAACATTTATAGAGGGCTAACTTCTACTGGGTTGCATTCCCTTTACAGGTATTAAAGCAGTTCTGACAACAATGCTATGGGCAGGCGGTATCAATAGTCCTCACTTCAAAGAAGAAGACATTTAGGTTAATTAGCTTTCTCAAGTTCAGACAGCCTCAAAGTGGCAGAACCAGGAATCAGACCCAGGCATCCAGCCACAAAGTCCAGGCACTCAAGCACAGCCTATGTAAAAATGGCTGAGAAAGGCCAGAAAGGGGACGACTTAATAGGCAGCCTTGCAGCCGACCCCCACTGCCAAATACAGCCCTGACCCATAGTAGATATTGACCACTTGTCAATTGAAGAAATGGTGCCCTGGTCTCACCCACATGCATTTGACATTCTCAGACTGTAAGTGATTTGATTTCTGGGAAAATACTTAAGACACAGCTTCCGTATCTTCTTAGGCTAGAGATTCATGGTGGGTGCTAACATTTTTATTTTTAGGGGAAAATGAAGAAGAGATCATGACCAGAAGAAATATCCTCTCCACCCCAGCTTATGGAGGAATCTTATTCTTTTATCTACCTGGGGCAGACATTCCAGAAATGGCTTTTCTGTGGGGGCTTTTCTCGATACCATTTCTCTCCTCTGCTCTTCTGGGAAAGCTTTCTTCAGATACCATACCTAAATTTGCCAAACAGTGGATGGGGCTGCAGGATCCCATGTCCTGGAGGACTCAAGATGGAAGCAGGCACCTGCCCAACAGAGCACAGGTGAGGGTTCTGGGTCCCAGAGTGGTGGGTACTGAGAAAGCCTGTGGTCTGGACTTGACCCTCCCCTGACCAGCGTGTCTGCAGCGTGTCTGGAACTGTCAGCCATGCTGGCTGGTGCGTCTCATCTACGTAGCCCCTGTGCTAGGATCCGAACTGGACCACCAGGGATGGGAGTGATACCTACAGCACTCACTCATTCATTCATTCATCCACTCACTCACTCACTCCCTTATCAATCCTTTCACGGATGCTTCTTTGAACACTTACCAAGTTCTAATCACTCTTCGAGTAGTGAGGGCATTAAAAGAGGAGGACGAAGATTCTACCCCCACATCCTCCTCTCACAAGATACCTCCTCTTTCTCCTGTGCAGCTGAGATTCTTGAGAGGTCAGGCATTAACCAGATAATCACACACATCGTTGAAAGGACCAGGAGCTAAGAGAGCAAGTAAGCAGGCAGCTGGCAGGGGTAGGGCTGGCAATGGACGAGGGGGTAACAGCAGACAGCCCCCAGGAGAAGAGACATTTGGGCTGACCTCAGTAGAGTGAGTGAGAGTTCAAGGCAAAGTGGGTTGAGGGGAAAAGCATTCAGGCAGAGACAAGAGCTGGGGCAGAGGTGGTGCAGAGATCAGAGTGGGGAGGAGAGACGAGGCCAGAGAGACAGGAGGGGCCTGACCCTGCAGGACTTTGTAGAATTTGGGGGGAATTTTGTCTTTCCTAGAGGACACGAAAATCTAGTACTGGGTAATGGAAAGAGATGAGATTCAATTTCTATGTTCCAAAGTCCCACTGGCTGTTATGTGGAAAGCCAGAGTGGATAAAGGAAAAACAATTAAGAGGCTCCTGGAGAAATTCACACAAGAGGTGATGGAGGTTTGGACATGACTGACGGCCTTGGAAAGAGGTAGCATGGACAGAGTGGAGAAATGGTTTGGACCCAAGTCAACAAGACAGCTCTGTGACCAGAGCAGAAATGTGCTTTCTATGCAACCTGTCCCATCCAGGACAATCATAAGACTCCACAGACCTGAAACACTTGTCCTTGAGGCCCTATCCCATATTCATATAAAATATCCACATCCCACGTCAAACATGGGTTTGCAGGGGTTTTTTTTTTTGGTAGTTTTAATTGAAAATATTTTAATCATTTTGCCTTTCAAATTACCTAGTCCATGTAAACTATTACATTTAGAATGGATAAGCTACAAGGTCCTAAGGTATAGCACAGGGAACTATATTGTGGACTTAATAATTATTCACCTAGAAGTTGAGAGCTATGTTTTATTCAGTGGAAATTTTTAGGACTTCAGAGAACTGCTCCAAAGAGGCAAGTAGAGGAGCCAGGTTATATAGAAGTTTTGCAAGAAAGGGCATGCAGTGAGAACATTAAAAGATTAATTAAAGAAAACCAGATATCCCAAGTTAAGGAACTCAGTGCTTTGCTATATATGGGAAGGTCTGGGCTTACTGAAATCATCCCTTTGATATGCACCCCAGCTCTCTGGGGCCAGTATGCTGTGTTTTCACATCCTGAGTTTCCTCAGAGCTCACTGGCTTACCATCCATGGTGGCTGCAACCCCTGATGACTATGACCTCCTTTGTTTACTGATATGGCAGGAAGTATTCCATTTCTCAATACTCAATATCCTGTGACAAACCATAATGGAATAGAATATAAAAAAAATGTATATATGTATAAACCAAGTCACCTTGCTGTACAGCAGAGATTGGCACACATTGTAAGTGAACTATATTTCAATTTTTTAAAAAGTGAAAAAAAAAAGTACCTGTAAAATTAATATTTTTGCAATTTGCAATTTGTTTCTTGGCGATCATCAAGCAAACCCCAAAATCCTACCCAAGGGAGAAAATCAAACCTACAAATTGTTTCCAATATAATCAACATGTTTGAATGTTACACTGGATAGTAAATTAGATCGACACCTTCACAGAGGCCATATTTGACCTATGACCTGACCTTTGCTGAGGGCAGATTTTCCACATTTCTTTTATTCTGGGTGTGGCTATAGTGTTGATTTACTCAATGTACACAATTTTGAAAACACTGCCTTGGCATTTTTTCACTTAAAAAGATTTATTGGGGTATCATTTAAATCTAGTAAACTTTATTCTTTTTATGTGCATAATTCTATGGGTTTGACAAATATGTGGAGTTGTGTGTGGCTACAATCAAGATATGAAATATTTTCCTCCCCCACCAGAAGTTCCCTGGAGCCCTTTCTGTACTGAACCCTCCACCCTCCCCCAGTCCCTGGCAACCACTGGTGTGATGTCTGTGTCCTGGGTCTTGCCTTGTCTGGGTCCTATGATGGAATCACAGAATGTGGAGCCTTTTGTGCCTGACTTCTTTCACACGCACATGCACACACTGTGCGCGTATCGTTGGTCTGTTGCTTTTTGCTGCTAAGTCGTGCACCCCACTCCAGTACTCTTGCCTGGAAAATCCCATGGACGGAGGAGCCTGGTGGGCTGCAGTCCATGGGGTCGCTAAGGACACGACTGAGCGACATCACTTGGACTTTTCACTTTCATGCTTTGGAGAAGGAAATGGCACCCCACTCCAGTATTCTTGCCTGGAGAATCCCAGGGATGGGGGAGCCTGGTGGGCTGCCGTCTATGGGGTCGCACGGGGTCGGACACGACTGAAGCAACTTTGCAGCAGCAGCAGCAGCATTTCCTTGTGTGAAGAATTACCATGAACTTGTTTATTTCTTATAAATTTATTTCTAGAAACTTATCCTGTCATAATTCTGGAGGCCAGGCCCATGCCCTCTCCTCATCTCTGGGAGGTTTGTTTATCTCCTCCAGCTTCTGGAGGCACCAGGGGGTCCCATGGCTTGTAGTTCCATCACTGCAGTCTGCCTCCATCCTCCCATGCCCTCCTCCTCTCTCCTTCTTGTCCTTGGATATGGGATCCACTTGAGAATCCAGTGTGAATACATCTGGTGGTGGTATAGTCACGAAGTAGTATTCAAGTCTTTGAGACCCCACAGACCGTCGCCAACTAGAATTCGATTCTTTGAGATCCCATGGACTGTAGCCCTCCAGGCTCCTCCATCCATGGAATTTCCCAGGCAAAAATACTGGAGTGGGTTGCTGTTTCCTTCTCCAGGGGATCTTCCCCACCCAGAGATTGAACCTGGGTCTGCAGCATTGCAGGCGGATTCTTTACCAACTGAGCCACCAGCGAATTATATCTGCAAAGATTCTTTTTCCAAAAAAGGACACCTTCACAGTTTTAAGGAGCAGCACACAGATATGACCTCTGGGGGCCGCCATTTAACCTATTACATAGGATAGACCACAGCTTGTTCTCTTCTCTCACCAGCTGATGGGCATTTGTGGTTTCCGGTTTGAGGAGGCTATTAACGGCCCGCTCTGAATACCCACAGATCTTAGCACAGACCCATGCTCTCTTTTCTCCTGGCTGCAGGACAAGAGGGTCATTCCTCTACCTGGTAACACAGGACATGCTTTAAAGCGTGGTAGTAGCCTGCCCCTCTCTGTCCATCTCTGAGCCACTGTGCCTGGGGACCTGAGCATACCCCAGCCTCACCCCAAGTCTGGTCTTGCCTACAGCTCCAGATGAGTTCGGGTCCAGGCCCTAGTCCCTTGCCCTTGTTGAGTCAAGAACCTTTAGATAAATGGACTTTGGAGAGGAAGAGCCCCAGCAGGGCCGGGGACTGAAGCTCATTTCCCCGGCTTTGCTTCCTGGAACACCAGCCTCCGGCCTCAGACAAGGCAGTTTCTCTTCCTGTCACTGTCCCTGTCCTAGTGTCCAGGGCAGGCTCCGGAAGCCAGACACACAGGGTCCTGTGGAACTGCATGCCTCGGCCACCCACCAGGGACCATGACGCGCTGGCCCAGACGGGCTGACTGGGACCCGCTGAGAGGCAATTTTATCATCAAGCTGTAACTTCGTTATCTCCAATAATAAATGAACAGTCGATATTGCTAATACCCTCAGACTCCCCCACTGAGCCTGGCTTCTGTTTGGCTACACATGTCCTCCTGTGGGTTCAAAGGAGCTTTTTGTTTAACATCAACATTTGCTTCTGAACTCTTTTCACGTATTTATTTTTCACTGTTTGCGTCTGCTTGTCCTTGCCCAGTGTGGGAACACCCGGATGAGAGGCCCTTTGGTTCTAAGGCTTTCCGCCCTGTGAGATCCCACACACCTGGGTGACCCTCACTACCTGCTTATCTCGCTGACTAGGACACCTTCAAGCTCCCTGAGATTAAAGTCAAGGAATTTGTTTACAAAAAAGGCTTGCTGGTGACCTCACCTGTTCCCCAGGGAAGGCTGCCTGCTCCCCTGCAGGGGAGAAGGATCTTGTCGGGGTTGGGAACTGGGGAGCAATGGGAGGCCCAATTCAGTCTTCACCTCCTGCTTGAATTCTATGTCCTTGAACTTCTGCTGTACTGCAATACTAACTCAGCCAGTCACTGCTGTGCAGAGTATGGTCCCTTCCAGGATTCATTCCATCCATTAAAAAAAAGTCCCTTTCTGAGACTCACAGGCTTAGAGATGGAACTTACAGTGGTGAGGGAGCAGGATGAGGGGAAAGGTTAGGTAGTTTGAGATGGACATGTACACACTGCTGTATTTAACATAGTTAACCAACAAGGCCCTACTGTGTGGCACAGGGAACTCTGCTCCATGTTCTGTGGCAGCCTGGATGGGAGGGGAGTTTTGGAGAGAATGGATACATGTATGTGTACAGCTGGGTCCCTTAGCTGTTTACCTGAACCTATCACAACATTGTTAACTGGCTACCCCCCAACACAAAATAAAAAGTTAAAAAAAAAAGAACAACAACAACAAAGCCCCTTTCTAACCATCTGAGTTGAAATGCCTGGGTTTTTTGCAGGAATTCAAAATCCTAACAGAGTCAACTTCTACAGGAGAGATGGAGAAATCTGCCTAGTTTCCTCTCAGTTCAACTTTTATCTTCTCCACTACTCCAGGGGACTTCCTGAATTCTGTGCAGCTTAATTCACAATGACAGACATGGTTCCTGGGAAGCTGAAAACAGGGAGTGTTCACCCTTCTCACTAGAGAATTCAGGTGACTGTTCAGACACGGGTAACCTTCCCTCATCTCCTCCATGGGGGAGAAACCCCAGAGGGGTGAAAATCAAGGTGGCTCCAAATGTAATGAGGGCCTGCCTCTTTTCTTCCAAGCCACTGCCTCCCACCTAAAGACGTGGCTGCATTTCCATGGGACCCAGATCAAACTTAGCATTATGTGAATGTGAACTTTATGCCCGCAATTTCACATAGCTCCTTGCATTTTTATGTTTAACATGAGAAATGGGGTATTTCCTGCCATATCTGTCAGTAAACAAGGATGTCAGTCATTGAAATTGCAGCCCTTCAGTGTGAACTGATGAGGGCACTCGGGAGGAATACCTGAGATCTAGCAGCCATCAGACCTGATGTGAAGAGCTAACTCGCTGGGAAAGACCCTGAGTGAGGCTGGGAAAGATTGAGGGCAGGAGGCAACAGACAATGAGACGGTTGGATGGCATCACCGACTCAATGGACATGAGTTTGAGCAAATTCCAGGAGACAGTGAAGGACAGGGAAGCCTGGCATGTGTCCATGGGGTCACAGAGTTGAACACAACTTAGGGACTGAAGAGCAGCAAAGCAGTCATCAGAATACAGCCACTCCCTGTAGCGAGCCCCAAGGAAGCTGAGAATGTGAAAAATAGAATACTGGACGCAGACAGCTTTCAGTGATCCCAAACTCACCTCTTCCTGTATAGACAAAAGTGCTAAGTTCCTTAACTTGGGTTATCTACCTTCTTTAATTAACAATAATCTTTTGATGTTCAGATTACCTGCCCTTTGTTGCAAAACTTGTATGTAACCTGGCTTCTTCCCCTCGCCTCAGAGCAGTTCTCTGAAGTCCTGAAAATTCTCAAGTAAAACATAACTCTCAACTTTTAGGTTGTGAATATTTTTTAAGTCAACAGCCTCAATGAAGCAGATATCATTATCTTTTTTTTTTTTTTTTTTCTTTTACTGAGGAGGAAACAGATATGAGATTTAGAGAAATAAAGTGAGGTGTCCAAGACCCTAAAGCTAGCCAGCAGTGAAAGAGGAAATCTGAACTTCCGCCCAAGTCTTTGCATCTCTCATGCTCATATTCCTTTCCCAGCCATGCTACCTTCTCCAGCTCAGACATAATTCAGTGTGCTTTTAAACAAGATAGGCTCTCTGAGCCTCGGTGTCCTTGTCTATGAAGTGGGAATGTTAAGTCTTGCTCCCCAGTGTTCTTGAGAGCTTTAGAAATGCGATCCAACAGGTAAAAAATTTAGCATAATTCCTAGAACATAAATGTTCAGCGAGTAGCACCAACTTCTGTTTTCCAGTAGCAGCATTCAAGCTTTTGATGGTAGGGTCAGATCATAGAATCTTCCAGCTAGACGCTCCTCAAGACTATCTGTTACAGTCCCCTCACTTTACAGATGAGGAGATAGAGGTCAAGGAGGTTAGGTGAACTTCCTGTGGTCAGGCAACGTGTTATTCACATACTGAGTCCATGTTCATGCTCTTGCAAGTACAGGTTCAAATGCATCACTGTTGATTTCTAGAAGAAAGAAATGTTTATATCTTGTTCTCTGAGCTTCTTGGCTGCATTCCAGGCTATTCAGGGTTGTTCTTGTTTTGTATCAAATCACAATTGAGAAAAAGTTGTAAAGGAAAGGCAGATATGGGTCAACACTCCTTGACCTATGGTTCTCAATATGAGGTCCTTAGATCAGCATCACACAGAAACTTGTTAGAAATGCAATTTCTTGGGTCCCCAATCCAGACCTCCTGAGTCAGAAACTCTCTTAAAATGGATCTTATGACAAATACTTCATCTGAAAATACTGTATTCATAAAATATACCAAGAACACAATTTAAGAAAAAAAGAACAAGAAAGAGCTTTTGAAGACTTAAAATGAGAGCCAAGATGGATAAAACACAAAGAAGGGCTGGAAGGAAAAGTAGAGGAAATCTCTCTGAAAAATGAAATAAAAAGACAAAGAAATGGAAAACAGGAAAAAGATAAGAAAATCAAAGAAGCAATCAGGGTAGTAGATTGGGAGGGTCATCTGACTGGTAGAGAGATCACCATGGGAGGAGTAAGGCTGGGGAGGAGGGGATGGGTCTTGGCCCTGGGACTATCAAAAGTTTGCAGGTTGGGGAGCTGAGAAGGAACCAGCAAGGCAGACTGAGAAAGCAGCCGGAAAGTTTGGTGTCCCAGAGGCCATGAGAACAGAGAATTTCAAAACTGAAGAGGTAATCAGCTGTGTCAAAGGAGTGAGCAAGAGGGATGGGCACTGTTTCAAAGCAACACAGTAATGAACCACTCACAGTGAGCAAACAAAACAAGGGCTTGCAAGCATTTCTTTCTGATAACTCAGGAAACAAAGTATTTCATGGGCTTTAACATACTGCTTTCTAGCATTTAAAATATCTCCACATTTGTGACAAAGGTTAAATAGGAAAAAAAAAACACAAAAGCAAAGTTTTTTCGCACTGACCCACAAAGCCAAGTCTCTCTGCTTGTCCTCAGTGACCCAGTCTCCAGGGATTATGCCCAAAGCTCTGCTCTCTACGCACACTTGGCTAGTGTTCAGACCACATGATAGACAAAGTTAAACATCACGTTCCAAAAAAAGACTCCTTGGTTTAGTTGAAGTACTATCAGAGCAGGGTGCGGTTTTGTGTGTGTGTGTGTGTGTGTGTGTGTGTACATGTGCACACCTTTGTGTCCGTAACATTTCTGATGATCTGTTTTGCTTCTCTGATCACCTTGAGTCTACAGTCCTATCCCCTAGAAGGACCGTGTGCATCGTCTGCTCCATTTGGACCTACAATCACAGGAAGGAGAAAACAGTCTTCCTAGAGGCAGGCCACAGAGAAGCAGAGAAACTTAAGGCGAAGGGTCTGCCTCTCTCAGCTCTGAGAGTTGTCTGTGAATCTCATTAGCAGCTGGACACCACTTATTTGAGTTTTAGGTTTCTGTGATAATTTTCTGAATTTGCACAACTGCACAGGAGTAAGGGAACCCAATTAAAAGTAGACTCCCCTTGCCCCAATCAGTTTTAAAACTCTTTCAGCATTCCTCTGACTCCTGGTTACAGCAATTCACCAAAGATGCTCGAAGATCTCTGGACGTTATGACCCGTGATCATGTAATGATCATATGAACATTTTGATCTTCATCAGCACGGACAGCAGAATCTGATGAGTCCATTTGCAATTTGGTGTAGCAGGTCTTCTCAAGGGTAGAGAGAAATCTTGACCCTGTGCTTCAAAAACAGTAAGGCTAATTTTCAAACCATTTGAGAGTTAATGCTGACCGGCAGCCTACCAGGCTCCCCTTTCCCTGGGATTCTCCAGGCAAGAACACTGGAGTGGGTTGCTATTTCCTTCTCCAATGTGTGAAAAAGTGAAAAGTGAAAGTGAAGTCGCTCAGTCATGTCCAACTCTTCATGACCCCATGGACTGCAGCCCACGAGGCTCCTCCACCCATGGAATTTTCCAGGCAAGAGTACTGGAATGGGTTGCCATTGCCTTCTCCAAGAGAAGAGGCATGTTACCGTTTTTGTCAATCACTCCTATTTGTCTGGGCATAAGCAAGGCCCTCGCCATTCTAGGTGGGGTCTCTAGACCTCAGTTCCTGTGCTACAGCATTGCTGAAGTACAGGATCTCAAGACACACAGAATCAGGCTATAGAATCAGCCTCGGATTTTAACCCCTTCCTCTGCTGGATCCTAGCATAGTTTGAGAAACACAGCTTAAACAGGGACTGTTGATGAGGTGGGTGGGGCTTGGACTTCTTTTCTACATATTCTCCTCCCTCTGAGATCTCATCAGGCTGGTGGCGTTGAACCCCATCTATATGGGGCTGACTCCCAAATGTGTGTCTCCAGCACAGATGGCCCTGAGCTCCGGTTCCGGATACCTAGCTGCTTACTTGCCTTTCTAACTGAAGTCTAATAGGTGTCTCAGAATGAACCTGTGTGACTCTTCACTCTTGCAACCTTCCTCCAGCTACATCCCAGGGGAGGGACAGGACATGCCTTAATCAAAGCAGCAAAGTGGCAGGAAATTGCTGTGTGGGCACCGGTGGCTCTTCTCTCAGGCAAGACTCTCTCTGGAAGCTTCCCAGACCCCACATAGGTCAAGCTCTCCTGGAGTATGGGAATCCCAGTCACAGCCTGCTTCCTGCTGGGCTTTCCTGGGCAGGGACTGTAGTCATCTCTTGATCACCAGGAGCTCACAGCACCTCACCCCGCCCTCTGAATGTGTGCCCAGGGATTACTGCAAAGTGGCTGAAAGGGACCCCGAGAAAGACAACAGGGGCAGGCCTCAGTTCCTCGGCTGGCTGCACAAGATTGTGAAGTGATGGTACTCCCACTCAAACAACAAAGTACTTGTTAAAAACAAGATTTTTATAGTGAACGTTACCTACTCAGTACTTCTGGGACACAGTAATTCTCATCCATAGATGATGTCCCTGGAGGGCCTTTTTTTTTGATGGTCAGATTCCATCATCTCTGGGCTCGAGACGGTGACATTTTCGGTTGTGATTTAGTTGCTAAGTCATATCCAACTCTGTGACTCTGATGGGACGTCTCAGGCAAGGATACTGGAGTGGGTAGCTGTTTCTTTCTCCAGGTGATCTTCCTGACCCAGGGATCATACCAGAGTCTCCTGTATTGGCGGGTGGATTCTTTAGCACTGAGCCACCAGGGAAGGACAGACATTTTCAGTAGGAGCACTTTAATAGACATGCATATGAAAGTCAAAGTTGCTCAGTCGCGACCCCATGGACTATACATTTCATGGAATTCTCTAGGCCAGAATACTGGAGTGGGCAGCCTTTCCCTTCTCCAAGGGATCTTTCCAACCCAGGGATCAAACCCAGGTCTCCCACATTGCAGGCAGATTCTTTACCAGCTGAGCCAAGGGGGGCCCAAGAATATTGGAGAAGGTAGCCTATTTCTTCTCCAGCAGATCTTCTCCAGCAGATCTTCCCAACCCAGGAATAGAACCAGGGTGTCCTGCATTGCAGGTGGATTCTTTACCAACTGAGCTATCAGGGAAGCCCATGACATGCATATACATATACTGAATACTTGAACTTAGTTTTGCTTCTTTCTGTCCCACCAGGAAAGCCCCATAAATAGCAGGATTTTATTACTGTATCTGCAGTTCCTGGCTGATGTAGAGCTAAATTAACTCATTCAGCAAAGTTAATACTGTACTTGGAGAAGGCAATGGCAACCCACTCCAGTATTCTTGCCTGGAGAATCCCAGGGACGGAGGAGGCTGGTGGGCTGCTGTCTATGGGGTTGCACAGAGTTGGACATGACTGAAGCGACTTAGCAGCAGCAGTAGCAATACCGTACTGAGTAGAGGGCAGAGGCCAGGAATCTTAGCAAACAGACTGTTCCCCTACAAGGAACCCTACAAGGAAGGATATGAAATGCAGAGAACCGTTCCCCTTAACAGACATGGCAGGACATTCTTACCTATGGAACCCTAGTAGCCTGTTAAAATTTATACACAATCTCATGACAATTCCTACTGCTCCCATGGTTCCATTACACTAGGACCTGCCTGGACTATGCTCTTGCCTTCATCAGCCTATCCACTCCTTAAACATCCACACGGGCATGTCTACCTGGTAAAATCCTGGACCCCTCACTCTTTTGACATGGTTCAAATGCTTCTATCTCGATGCTGCCCCTCTAGATGTTGGTACTGCCTCTGAACCCTGACCTCCCCTCATGTCCAGAGGGCCTAGATTTGAACCATGGTTTTGCCACTTACAGCTGCAGAACCCTAAAAATGGCATTTCATCGATGAAATTAAGGCAACAGTGGCAAGACTTTCCTATTACAACACTGGTTGCAAGTAATATGAACCTATTCAAGTTCACTGAAGCACTGAATGGATGAGTTATCTCATGGTACTTAAGGCAGGAATATAATCAAGCTTCAGAAACTGGGAATGTTTCCTCTTTAGATGTCTGCTTCATTCTTCTTCCTGCAAACCTGTTCTTGCTTCTCAGTGGATGCGTCAGAGTTGCTACGTCAAAACAAGCTCCCTGCAATCTCCTGTTTGCTTCTTGCCCAATAACCTGCAGAAACCAAGAGGAAGTCTCTCCAGCGGCCCTGAGGCTATCAGTTGCTGGGTGTAGGGGGCGGGTGTGGTAAGCAGAGTCAGAGTTTCTGAGAGCCTATTGGGTGGAAGGGGCCCTTCTAGGGATGGCTGGAAGGCTAGAGGAGATAGAAGGGGTTTTGGTGTTCTGACTCATCTGAGAATCCTTTTCAAAACTGCCTATTAAATGGACTCAGAGATTTGAGGAATATGAAATATTTCAAGTAAAGCCTTTAGCATAGAGAATACAGTTAATACATTTTACTACAGAACTTATTGCTTGTAGCCCTCTAGAGCAGCTGCCTGGCACCTATTCCTTATCCTAGCAACCTCAAATTCCTTACTGGGGAAATATTTCTTCCCCTGTTGGTTCTAAATCCAGGCTTGCCTGTGACCACAGAAGCCAAAGAGCCTCTGTGCTTAGTTGGTCAGTCACACCTGACTCTTTGCAACCCCATGGGCTGCAGCCCGCCAGGCTTCTCTCTCCATTCGGATTCTCCAGGCAAGAATACTGGAGTGGGTTGCCATGCCCTCCAAGCAGTTTCTTTTAAGTGACCCTTCCTCTAAGTGCACAGGACAGGCAAGTGACCTGGGCTCACACTGCCAGTGGCTGTCATCTGCAAACTGAATCTAGAGCAGCTGACTTAAGGATTAAAGAGGTTAGGCTCACAGTAGTGGCTCTCTGGGCAGACCATTCCTATGATGCAGAGTTCCTCAGTTCACAAGAGCTGCCCTCCTTCGAAACATGATCCAGGCTTCCCTTCAGTTCCTATGAGTTTCTGCTACTCTTACAAAATCCCTTTTCCCTAAGTTAACCAGGATTGGTTTCTGACTTAACTCTTGTTAACTCTAACAATCCCTATTGTACTGAAGGTGTAAAATTTTATATCTTTAAAGTATTAAATACAAAACCACCATATCACTGTTGTCTTAAATGAGCAGCAAGAAAAGAAAAAAGCCTGAAGACCATGATCCTGGAAGACCCAGACCAAGTGGCCTCCTGTTTCTCTCCAGAGTTGTATAATTTAGCACATATTTATGTGTAAGGCTTGGCTAGAGGGAGTAAGAACATTAACCAAGAGGCCAGGACACTACATTAATAGTGAAAACAAACACACACCTTGAAATTGGATAGCACGTTCAAGTGAAGAAAGCATTTTCAATCCATAATCACATTTGGGCTTTTCACATTCTCTGGGGCTATGTCTTTCTCAACTGTGAAGTGAGGACTGACATAGAATGGCTATTCCCTATAAAGCTCCTTAGGGAGACAAAGCCTTTAACAGTACTAGCCCCTAGTAACCTGAGTCCCTGCTCCTTCGTGACTGAGACATCTAGTGTACCCCTCGAGCATGACTTTGGGCCACCTGGGTCCACTTCTGAAGCCCAGCTCTGCTAAATTTAGTGTATGACTTTGGGCAAGTCTTGAGCCTGTGTCATCTCTGATACAAGCATATTAGCTCACAGTGTCGTGGTGAGGATTAAATCATGGCCACAAAACAATTCACAGGTGGTAAAAGTGATTTCCATCTCAATCTTGCCTCTCCCCTTGTCCCTCAGCCCAAGTCATCATCTTAGCTGACTACTGAAAACCCCCATTCTGGACTTAAAAATCCAAGAAACCTGAATACTATTCTATAGACTGGTATCCAATACATTATTGAAACTGTAATCTAGTAAGCTTTTAGGAAGGGCCTTGCTATGAACTAAATTGTTTTCCCCTAAATTTCATGTTGAAGCTTAACTTTCAATCTGACTGTATCCGGAGACAGACCTTTAGGAGTTAATTAAGGATTGGGTCCTAATCAAAAAGGGACTGTGGTCTTAAGAAGATACAGATGTCTCTGTGCTGTGGAAGCACATAGCGAAAGGTGGCCCCGCCTGCAAACCAGTTAAGTGAACTCACAAGAGCCTAACCATGTTGGCACCTTGATCTCAGATTTCTGGCCTTTAGAAATGTGAGAAAATAAGTTTCTGTTGTTTTAAGCCATGCAGTATTTTCTTATGGGAGCCTAAGCAGACAGATAAGTCCTTCGTGAAAATTTTTAGGAAAACAGCCATGCCCTGAATAAGCTCAGCGCCTAGAACATTACTGGCTGTTTAAACATTCCTAGCTGTGTCTTTGGAGAAGGAAATGGCAACCCACTCCAGTGTTCTTGCCTGGAGAATCCCAGGGACAGGGGAGCCTGGTGGGCTGCAGTCTATGGGGTCGCACAGAGTCGGACACGACTGAAGCGACTTAGCAGCAGCAGCTGTGTCTTAACTAATTCCAACTTCTAGCACTACTCAGAAATAATAGGGATGGATATTCATGCTTCTAAGCAAATACGTGCACATTCCATTATCCTTCACCTGACATTCTTCCCAAAGATCATATTTGCACCTTTGGCATCTTACCAGCTGACAACCATTAGAGCTACTCTCTAGGATAATCAATGATTAAAGTCACAATGATTGTTTGTGAGTCACAATTATTTTCCAAAGCTTTTCATTATTACATCGAAGTATCTGAATTAAGAATTTAGCTGTGAAGGTTTAAGAAGCAGGAGAAAATCACAATCACTGACTTTGTGTTGTGTGGTGAGTGAGGACAAAGAGAACATCCTTGCAGGGAGAAAGCTTAGTTTCAGGAAAAAAGAACAGCTGTCAAAATTGGCTCAACAGGCCACTGGGAATGACCTCATTACACTCTACTTTCTTATAGAAGAAGACGGGGCGGGGGTGGGTGGTGTTTCTGGATCAACAGTCTGGGATTTCAGCATCAGCAGAAATGATCCACCAGGCAAAGGTGCCAGAAATGAACGACCTGCATGCTGACTGCACTCAATGAGCAGGGTTGTGGAATACACGGAGGTGAGAAGCAGGGACTACGGTTGATCATGCCAGAAAGAACTTAATACACACCTGAACTTCATACTTATCTTTTAGAAAATGTGTTTTGGAATTTCACATTTTAAAGTGCTACTTCCAAAAAAAAAAAAATAAATAAATAAAGTGCTACTTCCCCCAAAGCAAAGCATTCTATAAATTCCATTAAAAAGAAAAAAACCTTAGTTCAGCATGAATGTTTCTTGTTAAGAGTTGAAACCCTGTTCCTTTTCTGGATTAGGTAATGTTCACCTGTCTTTTATTTAAACCCAAGATGAGTCACGACTTCTTACGTATGTGTGCATAACACCTTAAACTATTTGTTGAACACCTGCACGCCAGGCACACAGACAACTTTATCCTTAACACACAGAACTGCGAGTAACTGTCCAGTCTTGCAGGTTCTCTCCAGGGCTGTGTGTTCTATCTCCCAGCCTAAAGCTTTAGGGTCTGACCATAGGTCAAAATTAATCACCTCATTTGTACCTTATATACGTCAACTTAATCGTTGCCCTCATTGTTGTCTAGCACTAAACTTGGGAAAAAGATTTTTCTTTGGGAAGAGGACTTACTACTGGGATCCTTCACCACTAGCATCTGATGTAGCTTGCCCTCTGTATCTTTTAAACTGGCAACCATTTAGGGATCCAAGGACAAAAAATATATACATATACACTGAATGGGTCTTTCATTAGGTTGCTTAGAAAGTGATCACATACTCTTTATATATTGTATTATTCCCATCTAAATTCTAAAGGAGCTATTACTTAATCTAGAGATGAGAGTCTGGAACTGACACATACACACTGCTATATTTAAAACAGATAACCAACAAGACCTACTGTTAAAAGAATAATAAATTATTTTTTAAAGGAAGCCATTACCAATCTTAGCCATTGAAAGTCTCACCATTCAAACCCCAACTAAATTACTTATTTAACAATCACTATTTTCAGAAGCAGAGAAGGCAATGGCACCCCACTCCAGTACTCTTGCCTAGAAAATCCCATGGACGGAGGAGTCTGGTAGGCTGCAGTCCATGGGACTGCAGCGACTGAGAGACTTCACTTTCACTTTTCACTTTGATGCACTGGAGAAGGAAACGCCAACCCACTCCAGTGTTCTTGCCTGGAGAATCCCAGGGACAGAGGAGCCTGGTGGGCCGCCGTCTATGGGGTTGCACAGAGTTGGACATGACTGAAGCGACTTAGCAGCAGCAGGAGCAGCAGCAGCATTTTCAGCAGGAGCAGCAGCAGCATTTTCAGAAGATGTCTTTAGCAAAATCCTGATAACCTGGCTTATGTTTTTTTCCTTTAGGGGATGTCAGATAAATAAACTTGCTATGATTTAAAAAATACGTAACAAGCTCCCCCTTTACTGTTTCCCTATTGAACAAAGTGGGCTTCCCTCATAGCTCGGTTGGTAAAGAATCTGCTTGCAATGCAGGAGACCCAGGTTCGATTCCTAGGTCGGGAAGATCCCCTGAAGAAGGAAATGGCAACCCACTCCAGTATTCTTGCCCAGAGAATCCCATGACAGGAGACTACAGGCCATGGGGTCACAAGAGTTGGCCACAACTTAGCGACTAAACCACCATTAAACAAAGTATGCTTTCTCTGAAAGCCTACTGAAGAGCCCCCAACAAAAAGCACAAACCATTCTATGTTCTTTCATACACCAGGCCCAAATGATAACTTCATACTGGAAAAGCAAGCTGTCATTAAATAATGCTCGTCAATCATGTTGAGATTAGTTCAAAATGTTCCTGAATTAGGAGACAACTCGAGTTGTCCAAAGTCTATTTCCCCATTTACAAGGATTAAAAAAACAAACCCTCTGAAAAAAAAAACCTTTCTTTTTAAAGCACTATCTAGTTAAAAATGAAAAAAAGAAAAATAAAATCAGTACAGTTATTACTTTGATGTGATGAAGCTTAGACAGCAAGGTAAAACTATAAACAAACTTTTAAGTATTCTGAAATCAATGATGATAATACATGTATCAGGCACGTCCAACAGAACACTTTTACAATGGTTTACATTTCCTTTTTATTTATTTCTTGAAACTGCCCATATTGCAGGTTTCTCATGGATGAAATATGGAACTGAGCAGATTCTTTTTTCTACAAAATTATGGTATAAACTTGCTCAATTTTCTATCTTATTGCTAATAAACCTTACAGGCGCACAGTTTGTAAAATAAACCCCTTAAGGACTGAATGCGTAGAGCATGCTGCAAGGTACAAGAAATAAGCTAAAAATGAGCATAAACCTACATCTGGACCAACACAGTACTGAATGCTGGCAAACATTTATCACAACACAGGGAAAAATTAATAAAAGGAAATACAGTTCAGTCCTGAAAGGGTTAAATAGAAACCCTAATATATTATTGTTTCTAACCATCCATCCCAGGTTACAGTGCTTGAAAACAAAGTCAAAAGTCTGGCACAGAAAATTACACACATTTGTTCAGTATTCATCAGAAACACAGCTGCTTTTGAAATCAAAAGTAAGTAACTTAGTTAATAATTGAATAACATTTTGATTCAAAAAAGAACCCCACCACCCCCAACCCCGCATGGATTATCTGATTAAACATGAATAGTTTAGTTCTTAAAAACTGTTGACAATTTCCTGTGAGGGCACAGACAGTACTAGTTTCGTTAAAAAAAAAAAAAAAAAAACTAACCAGTTATTATCGCAAATAAGTCTGTGCAGTAAGAGTGACAAATATTTTACCAGTTAATACGCACATACGGGTATCTTTACTTGTCGTGGTTTAAGAAAAGTCAGCAGCAGATTATACTAGTGTTCAACTCTGAAACCATTCAAAATAAACAGGGCATTTTATATTTATAGCTTTTTGTTTGCCTTCTCAATCTATGTAATCAATTAAAACAATATATTAGATAAGAGGCAGCTTCTATGCATATTTTCAGAAACTGCATAGAATCATAAAAGCATAGGATATACTTCTAATACATGACTTAAAAAAAAAAACTTGAACGTACTATACTTTAACTGAAGTGGTTACCATTCTGAGAGCCTTTATGAGGGAAAATGATCAGCATCTCTAATAATGCCACAATTGGAGGAAGGGCCACGTTCTACAATACTATAACTGGAGGACGAGGCTCCTGTAAATTATACACTGAAAATAATTCACAAAAAATTTTTTAAGCAGCTGACAAAAGAACTACAGATAAATGATAAGCCGTAACAGACAAATCATTTCAGTCTGTGGTATGTAGAACGGCATAAAGCAGTGGCAGGGGGTGGGGTGGGGGCCTGTAGGAGTATACTCTTAAATCTCAAAAAAAGAACCAACAACGAAAAGGGTTTACAGTCTAATATTTCAATTATCTTATTAAAATAAACAGAGCCAAAATTAGACTTAAACAGTAAAAAAGCAAAAGTTCATTTTAATGAAGTCATAAACTTGAAAAAAAATATTTGAGTTGCAATGCTGGGTAGGAATAGTTTGTGCTTCAAAAGCATCTTATTTGTTATCAGTTAATTTAATATGAACTGGTAACTAAATAACAAACTTGGTAAGTGGAGGAAACCTGTGGCCCATTTCAGCAGCACTGAAAACATTTCTGCGCTCTGAACAAAAAGCACTGTGTGAAGGCTACTTCCAGACTCAACAGAGAGCAGAATAAATACTACTCAGAAATAAGCAACTTTGCAAGAAAAAGCCAGTAAACAGTTAAAACAAAGAAAGATAAGGCCACAAAGAATTCTGCCCTTGGTCACTGAAACAGATTTGAAGTACGAGGCAGGGTTAGCTTACAAGAGAAGCTAGTGACGGGAGCAGACTTAAAGAGAGACAGGCTGTATACAGCATAATGCAGCCGGTATTAATTAAAAAGGCTTTCAGTCAAGAAAAGACCACAACAACTTTAACTACGTGTTTTACAAATGACTTCGCCCTTGAAAACTGAGGAAAAAGCGACTTCAAGATGTTAGGAACTATATTTACAATGGCATAGTCTGAGCAAAAGAATGAGTAATGAAGATTTATCAAAGCTGTGGGGTGGGAATGGGGGGAAGCTACTAATGATGATGTTTTAAAAAGCCTACAGGTGGAAACTTTTCAAAATAGCCCAGGACACCAAAAAGACAATTTCTGTACGGAAAGATATGCAGGAAGTTACAGTTTTGCATCCTTAAGGTACTTGTGGCTTCTGTTTCATGGGACAGTAAAAGCTTACCACAATCTAGAGGTAGTTTTTACTCGAAGAAAGATGATTGTATTACTAGACCACGTCCTGTAACATTACACACATAGATCCTGTACTAAATGTAGCCCAATGAGTCTGCTGCAATTTCTAAGAAACCAAACAAAGGTATAACCAAAGTGCAGGAACAAAACCAATGTAAAAGAGGTGAGTCCAGCACAGATAGGGAGCACACAACCCGGAATGCAACCAAATCTTAAATGGAGAGGAAATGTTTTCTGAGTGGGTGACATTTGCGAAGACACTCAGTGTTGGGGAGAAGACCAAAAAAAGGGATTTTTTGCATTTTTATAATCTTACAACTATCCATTTCTAAAGTATTGTCTTCCAGCTATTTTAGTTGGTCATCTAGTAAGAGCAGTCTGTTTCAAGGTTACAGTGATGTTTTGACCTAGGCTACCCCCGCCCCCCCACCAAAAAAAAGTAAATAAAACCATGCTTTTGCTGAGATTTTTTTCCTCATTATACAATAAGGGCACCATCTACCAACTGGTAGCAAATACTTAGCATGATACTTTTTTGTTATCATATGCCAACAAGGCAGAAAAACACCCTGCTGAATGAAATCACTGGGAATATTCCAAGTTCAAAATAAAATGTTTAACTTACACATAATACAAGTTATGTACAAGATAAGGAGGGGGAGGAAACCTGAACAAATGTTGACTGAGTAGATACATTTCTGCACAGGAAAAGGGGAGGGAACACTGTAAAAACCAACATGTTCCATGCCATTAACTCATTAATGACTAAATGGCCACATTTAATTTCAGGTAAATGTTAGAACCTCTTAGATTACCACTATAAATACATTAAAAAAAAAAAGTAACACAGAGAAATAACTATCAACGGTATTTGAGAATAGAGACTAAGTACATTGAATGTATTGCAGGCAAGGCAGAGGCATTTTTTTTTTTAAAGCTTTTGCACAGGCTTCATATAATCTTTAAAGAAATATGAATGCAGGCCTTTACAAGATTTGACTTGCTGAAATCAAAACACCTTCCATTCAAGAAAAGTCATAAGACTTCAGCTTTTAAAAAAATAATAAAATAAAAAGAACAGTTCCAGCCTTGGACCAGAAAAGACCTGGAAGAGTATGGTAATTAGATTAAACAAGCATGGTCAGGCTTGGAACCTGAATGTACTTAAGAGCAAAAGCTCAAAGTGGGTGGGGAGGAGAACAACCTATTTGGTAACAAAGGTGTATTATATATGTGATATAAAAAAGGTATGGTGAAAATGTACCTTTTACTAAAGCTTATACAAGTTCCTTGGTCCATAAAAACTATGTTAGATTTTTGTCTTCTAGTTTGATTAACATTTTTTTTGAGGACTTCCCTGGTGGCTCAGACGGTATAAAGCGTCTGTTTACAATGCGGGAGACCAGGGTTCGATCCCTGGGTCGGGAAGATCCCCTGGAGAAGGAAATGACAATCCACTCCAGTACTATTGCCTGGAAAATCCCATGGACAGAGGAGCCTGGTAGGCTACAGTCCATGGGGTCGCAAAGAGTCGGACATGACTGAGCGACTTCACTTTGATTAACTTTTACTCCAGCCACATCTCTATTTCTCGCCCATTTAAACAAAATCAAACAAAAACCAACCAAACAAAAATAACGGCTGAAAAAAATAGATTTCCAGAAGTTTGTACATTTAGATGTTTTTTGTTTGTTTGTTTTGTTTTACTGTGGCTTCTGCACTTCAAATCAGCACTTGCAGGTAATGGGGTTTTTGAATAGTATAACCTGGTATGAAAAGTTTTCCCAAGAAACCACAAAAGATTGTTCATTTTTTTCTTTTTTTTGTCAACATTTTGCCGCACTCAAGTCAGTGTAAGTCCTAGCAAAAAGACGGTAGTTAGGACACAACTGTTGCTGTAGATGATGTGACACTGGTTGAATTTGTGCTGACGTTTGTGTAACTTCCCTCGCTGTTTGTGTTTGATTCATTAGGGGGCACTTGGCTTGAGTTGGCTCGAAGGATTGCTCCCGCTGCACTGCAGTGTGGCCGTGGCCCTGGTTCTGGGGTATAGGTAAAGGTAAGGCTGGTGGAATAAATGATTCCATCATTACGGACCAAAGTTACTGGAACCTGGACTGGCTGCCGGACCCATCTCCAGCCTTCTCGGAATGCAGAAATGTCTGGGACAACACAGAGCATACTCTCTCCACATCTGAGGAGGAAATAGAAATCACTTAAAAGCATGGCAAATTTTATAAATGAAACTTAAAAACAAGGTTGCTTAATACAGGACAATCAACCTCTTAATACAGGACTCTTGGGAAAGAGTCTCACATACCCACCCCCATCAAAAACTCTGGATAATGTAAAAAATTGTATTAAGTACCTGTACATAGTTTCAGCTTCTACATCCCCAAACCACACTCGTAAATTTGGAGTGAAATTCTGTCCTGTAAGTTCAAGCATTGCTACGTCCCCACCGCCATTCAACTGCAATTCACAGAAAATCAAAACAACGTTGAGGAAACTTTTCATTTTTCACTAAAGTATACAGATGAGTTTTTCACTCAACTATCATGTGCAAAAAAAAAAAGACAATTAAAATACTTCCTTTAAATAACATGATTATAAAGACAAAGTGAACTAAAACTCGATATACAAGCTGATTTACATTTAAATTTTCTTGCTAAAATTATGTGTGCTCCTCTGATTTTCTTCTTCTTCACTGTGTAAAAAACCCTCCAAAGCACAGGATTTGAAGAAAAATCAAATTTATTGTGAAGTAAAATTACTCCATGTCATAGATGAACAGTTGCAAAAAGCTGAAGTCAACTTGTAAGAGGTCTCACCTGAAGACTTTCTACGACAGGCACAGGTGTGACTGGGGCGAGGACAGGGCCCATCCCCTCATAAAATGTATACTCTGCCTTATCCGTACTAATGATTGTCCAGGAAGCTCCATCATTTATCATCTCTTTATTTGGTTCTTTTGGGCATGGAGTGGCCTTAGAAAAAAAGAATGGTTATAAATTATATACATTGCGGTATTATAAGACAATTTTAACAAAGTAACACTCATGAAGAGAATTTAGTACAAATTTACAAACTTCCCAGGCACCATACTTTTCCAACCCCTAATTAAAAATAGAATATTAATATGGAAACCTCACATAAGGCTAGTTTTATTTTAATATGAACTACTTTGTGACATACAAAAAATTAATAATACCTTTCAGAATAACCATTTAAGTAAAATTACAAAAGATCAGTATATGTGATATAATTAGCTGCTTAAAATGCTTCAGAGATCCCTGAGAGAGAGGAGGGCTTCCCTGGTGGCTCAATGGTGTAGACTCCACCTGCCAATGCAGGAGACGTGGTTTAATCCCTGGGCTTGGAAGATCCCCTGGAGAAGGAAATGGCAACCCACTCCAGTATTCTTGCCTGGGAAATGTCATGGACAGAAGAGCCTGGCAGGCTATGCCCATGGGGTCACAAAGAGTCGAAAACGGCTGAGTGACTAAACAACAACAACAACAAGAGAAAGGGAGAGTGGAAGTTCCCTCCTCCTTAGAGAACTATAGAAACTTCTGCACTTTCAGCAGGAAGGAACCAAGATATGAACAGCAATCCCCTATCCCTACCTCAAAACACCTAGGCCAGACCATCAGTGCTGGGCTGAGGAGACCAGCTGTGAGTGGCCATCTCTCTGGAAAAAGTCTCCAGATGTCCACAAATGAGTTTCATGTGGAAGTGTAACTATTCTACTAAATCATTTGTTCATGTCATAAATGTCCTCATGAAGGTCTTCTGATATAGTTAAAAATTAGATTTTGACTAATTAGCTTTTAACATGTCATTATTACCATCTTAGAAGACCCCAATATAAATCTGATGAGAATTATGAAACCCTCCTCCAAAATATGCATGCACCACTATATACAGTGTTATCTGCACATATTTCAGGTGACTCTCTGAACACCCAATATCTACTTTTGGATAATCTGAAGAACTTTTCATCCCTCAGAATTAGATGTTAACTGTTTCTCTTAGAACATTCTCAGAGTTTTGAGTTCTTTGAGGTAGAATGACTACCATGTCTGAAGAACATGTGGGCTAAGGACCCTTGAAATCGGGATAAATACCTGAACACAGATTCATGTATTTGGATACTATTAACATTTTTTAAACAAAAGTTTCATGTTTCTGAATGCTGCTAACCTAACAGTTTGCACATTTTAGATTTTACCAGCAATTTAGAAACATACCTGAAACTGGATTATTCTTTCTTGAGAAAGGCACAAGTACATTCTTTCTGTATCCTTAAGGTAAAACGCACATTTGTGGAGCTGTGACACAGGATCATCGGCATCCAGTAACGCGGTCTGCTTATCAACCTTCCTAATTATCTGCATTTCAACAATTAAAAAAGGAAAGGTCATCACATATGGAGAGTCTTCATTTCCTACACTGTTAAGAGTCCACGGCAAGAATCTACCATGAAATAATACATCACAGATACCTGTCACATATCTACATACATAACACCATTTACAAACAATAAAGTTAGGCATAAAAATACTTTTAAATTGCAAGCATGTTAAGAATGCAGAGATGTTACCTTCTCCCACCAACTCCTAAAAACAATAGGGCAGGCAGGCACTTGCTTTCTAAATCTGTGCTTTTCAAACTTTGACATCCGTACAAATCATATGGGGTTCCTGTTACACATATATCTGTTCTGAGCCTGCAAATCATAGAGAGGGCCTGATATTTTGCACTTCTGGCTAATTTCCAGCTGATGTTCATCCTGCTGGTCTATGAATTGTATTTTGAGTAGCAAGTTCAGATGGCCTCTCCAAAAACACACAATGACAAACATTCCAACATCAAAGGGAAAATTATCTCTAAAGGTCACTATGGGTATGCTAGTTAGTACCTAAGTCCATTATCACACTTACATGCTGTTGCTTTGTTTTAACATAAAATAGGCATCATTCTGCAGATTAGGAAACAGGCTCAGAGGTCAGGTTAAGCTCCTCAAATTCACCCGGTCAGTAGCTGAAGAACCAAAGTATGATTCCAAGGCTGGCTGCCTGCCCAGCTTGAACTCTTTCCATTATATAATATGACCTTACACTATAAATATTCCACAAAACACATAGGATATCTGAAAGATACTACTACTCAAACCTTCAGTGTTACCTATCACATGGAAGGTAATCACTAAGTGCTTGAGGACTGTGAAGATTACTCTCAACAGCATACAAACATGTTGGAACTACTTCTCATCTTTAAATCAGAAATAAAGAAACCCCTTCCTTGGGACTTCCCTGGTGGTCTAGTGGTTAAGACTCCATGCTCCCAAAGCAGGAGGCATGGGTTCTATCCCTGGTTGGGGAGCTAAGATCCTGCATACCAAGTGGTATGGCAAATCAATAAACAAAGTCTCCAGTCACTGACATTAAAAAAAAGAAGAAACCCCTTTTTCTCCTTCCCTCTTACCGCCCCATTTCTCTGTTCCCCTTTATAGCAAAACTCCTCTTCCTCACCATCTCATCTCCTGAAATCTCTCCAACTTTGTGTTTCAAACTTGCTCTTGGTGAGGTCCTTAAGGACTTCAAGACAGATGAATCCCATGAGCACCTCTCTGTCCTCACCTTAGCTTTCTCAGAAGCATCTGACCCACACATTCTTCCTTTGGAAATACACCTGCTCTAACTGCCTTCAGTGCTCCAGAGCTGAGTCCCCAGATCTCTTTCCCTCCTCCCATACTCTACAGACCTTCTATTCTCTTTAGAGGTTAGCAGTAGTAGTGTTAGTCACTCAGTCGTGTCCGACTCTTTGCAACCCCATGAACTGTGGCCCGAGGCTCCTCTGTCCATGGGATTCTCCAGGCAGGAATATTGGAGTAGATTGCCCTTCCCTTCTCCAGAGGATCTTTTCAATCCAGGGATCGAACCTGGGTCTCCTTCATTGCAGGCAGATTCTTTACCGTCTAAGCTTTAGAGGCTGGCAATTCCTAAATTTTTATCCAGTCATAGCCTTTCTCAAGCACTCAACTTGTATATTTAACTACCTATTCAACAGTTCCACTTAAAATGTCTATTAATAGCCATCTCAATCAAAAATATAATTTTTTATTTCTTCCTAAGCTCAATAAACGACACCATGTTCACTCAATCCTAAAACCATGGAGTCATCTTTGACTCCTTACTTTCTCTTACACACCATCTGTCAACAAATTCTGTTAGGTCTACTTTCAAATAAATCAGTGACCTTTCATCCCCTTACCAAGTACCATCTTGGTCTAAGGTATCATCATCAGCTTCTTGCCTGAATTATGACATAAGCCAAGTCATCTTTCTCTTTGCTTCCACCGCTATATCTCCCTGTGCTCTTATTCACAAAGCAGCCAGAATTATTCTTCCAAACATAAACCAGCCATCATTCTCTGTTTGAGAGCCTCCAGTGGCCTCCTACTGTACATAGGTAACAGAAAGTTTTGCCCTAGACAGAGAGAGGGATTTGACAAGATGCTGCCCATGGCTTACTCTGCAGCATCATTTCCTGGCACCTGCCCTCTCCACTGCTCCCTCAGCTCTTGCTACAATGGCTTCCTTGCTAGTCCTCACACATTTCTGTCCTAAGTTCTTCTGCTCTCATTCTGTCAGCCTGAAACGTTCCACACCCAGTTTCTGTTTCTACAGAGCTAAAAATACGTAAATATGAAGAATGTTGGTTTTTAATAGTTGTGGCTTAGGTGAAAAAAAAAATGATCATGGAATATAAGTTAGGTGTGTGAATCAAGTAATAAAAACCCAATAGTACTGCATAATATTTATAGCACTGTTCTGAGCACTTTTACAAGTATCAATTCATTTAACCCTTCAAAATTCTGTGAGTTATTAAGAATGTCCATTGTGGAGCAAAGTATTATCTGAATACTTGTCACTCAAGTAATATCTGAATATTTGTCACTCTACTTATATCACCACTAATTTTCGAGTTTAAAGGGAGATAGTACACTTTTAGCAATTACATTTTCCAATATATTCTGTGAGACTAATAAACTCAAGTAAAATGTTTCCATTCAACTCTAGCCTTAAAACTGTGTTTAAATTTAACAATGCTTGAATTTTAGAGAAATAGTGAATTTTGAATGAAGTAAGCCTAAAACTTCCTATAAGTCGACCACACTCACTTATGACTTCACCACATAAGAATCAAGATCTGCCTATAACAGCTTTATTCCTATAACCTACTGTTTCTCCACTACTTAATCATATTGAGAACATGGGTCATGTTTGGTTCAATTTTATTTCTCACAAGAGCTCTCTGGACATAGACACTGCTGAGTGACCAGGTCTCCCCAATAAACAAACCAAAGATGCCCCCTACTATTTGGTATCAAAAACTTGCTGTGATAATTTCTAACTATTAAGAAGAGGAAAGAAATCTGAGAAGCCAGGTAGTGTGAATGTTATAATTAGCTATGTGTGATGAGAAAGTGATGAATTCTAACACCAGGAGTTCCTCCCACCAGCTCTCTCTCCTCTATGCTGGCTCTGTACGTTACTGGTACAGTGTTTACTGTACTTCTTAGGTAACTGGGCTGCAGCCCTTAAGGACAGAAAACATACCTTATTCATACTCTTAGCACTATACCTTGTAAATGCCCAGGATAAATTTATGCTGCTGATTAGTTTATCTAACAGATGGATGTCCCAAATTTCTGGGGTATCTGACAGACTTGAGGATGTGAGACAAATGCTAACCGGTGTTTCTTATTAGTTGGCTACATAGATTGTGCCTGTTCTCAAAGTACCCAAACCAGGATTTCTCACTAAGACCTTCATCCCACTGAAATTGGTCTTGGGGGGGATAGTGTTCTTCAAGCAAGGATCTCTAATAAGGCTAATATTCTAGGACACATAAAATGCAAACTTTAGATATTAAGGCAGTGTTATCCTTCTTAAAAGCATATGAAAACTATAGAATGCTTCCTCTGAAAAACATGTTTTCATTGAAAACTGTATGTAAGTGGATGGAAAGGAAGGCAGGAAGTAGTATAGACCATAATAAAGCCTAGCTATGATTCTGAAGAAACTAATGCTTCAGTCACATGATCTCTAGAAAGAAGTATTTACTGTTAACAGTGTTAACAATGGTACTGCAACTTTTCCTAAGGCATTCTCTGAATCAGGTTTTTTTATTTCAACATTTTTATAATGAGAGCCACACAGTTTTGAATGTAAAAATATTCAATTAAAGATGACTTTCAAGCAAGGTAGACTGGTACTTTACATGAAACTAAGTGAAAACACCATTTTTAGATTTGAGTCAGTCTTTTCAGTGGCTTATATATAAGTTGTTGCTGGTCAGAGACATAAGCCTCTGAATTGTGCCTCCAAAGTACAAGCATTTAATGCCAAAGCAAATAAACATTATCCTTGGAATATAGTGACACAGAATAAGAAGAGAACTTTAGTAAAATTTATTCAGTCTGTTTTTTGGTTTGTGTCTTCCTAATTTATGCACCCTTCTTTCCCTACCTTTCTCCCTTTTATAATCTATCTTAGATTCAAGGTTTTGTAAATTTATATTACTATGTTTCACATATTTTGACTTTAAGTTGAAATGGGAAATAAAATCACCTTGTACAACCACAATACAGAAAAATACAACAAAAACCACAAGCTGATGCATTAACTTAGATAATTATAGATAATATCAGAAAATATCAGCCAATGAAATATTTCATCAAAGAGATACAAAGCATATTCAGGAAAGTAATACTAAAGTTCTTCCATTTGCTCAGCCCCTCCCCCAAGCTGACCTTGAATTGAACTTACTCATAAACTCCTTCCATCTTTAATACAACTAAATTGTGTTGTTTCAGAAAACAAGGGGGAATATGATGCAGAATGTATAAGAGGCTTTTGCTTCATTCTGCTAAGAAAAGCAGTTTTTTACTACTTCAAAAAGCCCAAACACTGTCTCTTTTTGCAGAAGAGTAAACTAAAAAAAACTATGCTTATATTTTTAAAGAAATTTACAGTTTCTATGCTTTTGAAAACTTGGGCCTGTGGCAGGATGCAGCAAGCACCACAAAGAATGACTAATGAACCTACATTAGTTAAGAAAATAAATCATAATGTAACTTTGAGTGCCCTCTATCGTCCAGATAAACTACCCAAAAAAGGGGAAAGCTGTCAAAATTTATTATAAACAGTCATGAGGTGATTAAAGCCATACCAATCTTGGGAGTGCCATGCCAGTAACTGAACACACAAGTTTGACTGTTTGTCCATAATGGATGTATCCATCGCGGACTGTGAATTCTTCTCCTTCTGATTCATCATCATCCACTGCAGTGCGATGGAAACAGAGATCAAATTATCATCTTTAAAATTTATTAATCTGCTTATAAAAATGGCAAAACTAAATATATCTGTAAGTCTTATTATTTAAAGAAATTTAATTTCACACTAAAAAAACCAAATGCATATTTTTATACTCACAGAGATGAATGTAAAATGCTCCCCACTGCTGAGAACTGGCATGGAAATTACCACCTTCTACATGCAAGTATCTGGTGCTAACTGTCTGGGATCGGAGTCTATTAAACAGAGCCACCTTTGTTCCTGAGGCAATGCAGACTGCAAAGAAAAAACAGCTATTTATGTGATTGGTGGGGTGGGGGTGGGGTAACAGTAAAGAGCAAGAAGGGACCAGTACCTGGTAAGTTATGACTATTCTTTACTATAATAATTAATGGATTCTGCTAACACTTATTTCAAACCCTCCAAGAAAATATAGATAATACTCCCCCAGAAGTCAGGGTAACTCTTTTATTAATAATGTTAAGCTACAGATATATAATATGCCCATAAAAATGATTTTTAAACAAGTGCTGTATATTTAACATAGTGTTGTTTTTTAAAAGGAAGTTACTTTTAAAATAATAGGCGTCAATAGGAAATTGATTAAATAAAACATAATATCATTGACCTAATTGAATAATGTGTATTTAAATGCACTGATGAGAAAATATCTCCCTGATATATCAATGAATGCAAAGCAGACTACACTGTGGTTTCATTAGGTAAACATACACATTTTTATGTGATAACATATGTCTCCACGTGCTCATATATAATCCCATGGAATATATTCAAAGATAGGGGTCTAGAAGGTTGTTTACCAAAGATGATGGCAATTGCCTCTGAATACTGTGGCTTTAGAGATTTTGCTTCCTTCTAAATACCTTAAAGTATAGCATTATGTAAAATTTCTTGAAAAACCAACCACATCTATATAAGCAGGAAAAATACTCTGTAAATGAAATACGTTCCCTGCCATCAAAAAACTCAAGAATCAGCAGAAATACAAAATTAAAGACTTTAAATAAAATCCTATAATTTGAATTGGCTTAAGACATCTGTGCATGCTCAATCGTGTCTGACTCTTTGCGACCCCATGGACTATAGCCTGCCAGGCTTTCTCTGTCCCAGGGATTCTTCAGGCAAAAATACTGGACTGGGGTTGCCATTTCCTTCTCCAGGGGAATCTTCCTAATCCAGGAATCGAACCCGAGTCTCTTGCATCTCCCGCACTGGCAAGCAGATTCTTTAGCTACCTGACTGTGCTGCACAACTGAATTGGAAACAACATAAATACATGGCATTAAATGCCTCCTGATGCAAGAATACACAGAATAACTACACAAAAAAGATCTTCACGACCTTGATAATCACGATGGTGTGACCACTCACCTAGAGCCAGACATCCTGGACTATGAAGTCAAGTGGGCCTTAGAAAGCATCCCTACGAACAAAGCTAGTGGAGGTGATGGAATTCTAGTTGAGCTATTTCAAATCCTAAAAGATGATGCTGTGAAAGTGCTGCACTCAATATGCCAGCAAATTTGGAAAAGGCAGCAGTGGCCACAGGACTGGAAGAGATCAGTTTTCATTCCAATCCCAAAGAAAGGCAATGCCAAAGAATGCTCAAACTACCACACAATTGCACTCATCTCACACACAAGTAAAGTAATGCTCAAAATTCTCTAAGCCAGGCTTCAGCAATACGTGAACCGTGAAATTCCAGATGTACAAGCTGGTTTTAGAAAAGGCAGAACAACCAGAGATCAAATTGCTAACATCCACTAGATCATTGAAAAAGCAAGAGAGTTCCAGAAAAACATCTATTTCTTCTTTACTGACTATGACAAAGCCTTTGACGGTGTGGATCACAACAAACTGTAGAAAAATTAAGATCATGGCATCCGGTCCTATCACTTCATGGCAAACAGATGGAGAAACAGTGGAAACGGTGGCAGCCTTTTTTTTTCTGGGCTCCAAAATCACTGCAGATGGTGACTGCAGCCATGAAATTTAAAGACACCTACTCCTTTGAAGAAAAGTTATGACCAACCTAGATGGCATATTCAAAAGCAGAGACATTACTTTGCCAACAAAGGTCTGTTTAGTCAAAGCTATGGTTTTTCCAGTAGTCATGTATGGATGTGAGAGCTGGACTATAAAGAAACCTGAGCACCAAAGAATTGATGCTTTTGAACTGTGGTGTTGGAAAAGACTCTTGAGAGTCCCTTGGACTGCAAGGAGATCCAACCAGTCAATCCTAAAGGAAATCAGTTCTGAATATCCATTGGAAGGACTGATGCTGAAGTTGAAACTCCAATATTTTGGCCACCTGATGTGAAAAGAACTGACTCACTGGAAAAGACCCTGATGCTGGGAAAGATTGACGGCGGGAGGAGAAGGGGATGACAGAGGATGAGGTGGTTGGATGGCATCACTGACTCAATGGACATGAGTTTGAGTAAACTTTGGGAGTTGGTGATGGACAGGGAGGCCTGGCGTGCTACAGTCCATGGGGTCGCAAAGAGTCAGACACGACTGAGCGACTGAACTGAACTGATGTAAGAACGCTATATCATTGTGAAGCAGGCTTGCCCTCCAGCAACAAAGAACAAACTGAAATCTGATCAAGTTTCTAAATTAACTACTGACAAAGACTCTCTCCTAAACCAAACTTCAGACAGGTTCCTCTGAGCCCTTTACCCATGGAAACTCTTCCTTGGGTCCCAATATTGGCCTAGCTAGCCCAGTTATTGCCAAGAATCCTGCTAAGTCATCCTTCCATCCTTGATATCTGATCAAGTTTTTTCCCTCCACCTTTATATCTAATCATCTTGTTCTTGTTAAATCACTAAGTTGTGTGCAACTCTTTTGTGGTCCCATGGATTATA
Organism: Bos taurus; assembly: GCF_002263795.3. NCBI lineage: Eukaryota > Metazoa > Chordata > Mammalia > Artiodactyla > Bovidae > Bos > Bos taurus. Next base: position 45,873,520 of record NC_037333.1, on the reverse strand, counting down.
TAGCCCTCCAGGCTCTTCTGTTCATGGGATTTCCCAGGCAAGAATACTGGAGTGGGTTGCCATTTCCTCTCCAGGGGATCTTCCTGACCCAGGAATCAAACCTGTGTCTCCTGCACTGGCAGATGGATTCTTATCCTCTGAGCCACCCAGAAAGTCCATCTGATCAACTTGGCCTATCTTTATAAAAATTCTCGTCAAGAATACCCACACCCTCGATGTCTCCTCTTAGTAACTTTCCACCTACTGACAATGTTCAACTCTGCTCCTTGACTATAAATTCCACTTGTCCTTGTTGTATTTGTAACTGAGCTTAGCTCTATACTGAAAGCTCTTTTCCCTATCGCAAATGTAGTGAATAAAATGTGCTTTTACCGCCTTTAATGTCCAGTTTTGTTTCTCTTTGACACTACCAATTTACTGAAAATACATTAAACTACACCAAGGGAATACAATTATTGAAATCCAGTATGTGAAAATCTCTCATAGTCAATTGACTTAGCCTCTTGAATAAATAAATATGAGAGAGAGAAAGATGAAGAGAAAAATCCACAAATTTAAAAAGAAAATTCAATGATATGTCAACACAATACATAATATCTGGTGAATCATATTTGAATTTTGATTCAAACCAATGGCTAACCAACACCCCCAACCCCTACACACATTTTAGACAATTTTCAATTTGAGCACTGACTAGGTATTTAATGATACTAAGACATTATTTCTTTTTGTAGTTGTTTTATGTTTGTTTTTGTATGATCATGGTTATTATAATTGTATTAGAATACAAAGACACACTATCTTTCTGAGAGGCATAGAAACAGTTATAGGTGATACAACATCTTGGATTTGTATCAAACTAAAATGAAGGCAGAGAAAAGTGTGGGTGGAGTAGGGTTACAGATCAAGATGAATCAAGACTGGTCTGAAGTTCCGATCACTGATGAAAAGTTGGAGGATAAACACAAGAGGTTTCATGTTATTATGCAACTCTACTTTAGTAGGTTTGAAATTTCCATAACAATGATGATAATGACTAAAGCAGACTAAAAACCACCCACTATATAACATCGCATAAGTTCATTAAAAAAACAGAAAACAAAGTAAAAACAAGCAAATTAACCAAAATCCTAAAACTTCCGCCTTCAAAGAATGAAACTATTATCTGCAAATTAGTAGACAAGCTCTTATCCTGCCTTTTCTTCATAGACTACATTTAAAGCAAACAGCTAACAAATGCAAAAGTTAAGAATAAAAGAATTAGAAATGCCACTATTTTGCAACCATGATGAAGGACTACTAAAATCATTTGGTTAAAGTTTCCTGAGGAATTTTGTAACTGTTGGATTAGACTAACAACTCTACTTACTATAACCAGTCTTCATGTGACAAGTGGGATAACCAGACAATAAGACTTCTGATCTGAGAGAAATGAACATATGCAGAACCAGCTAATTCTAAAATGAAGGTCTTTAGGTCTAATCAACAGTTTATAGGAGATATGAGAGACAGAGGAAACACGAATCAGTCAGATTCAGAATATGGAAATTCCATAGGAAAAATCAACCAATTTCAACAAACAAATAACACAGAAAGAAAAAAAAGGCTAGCAGAAAGAACAGAAACTATTTCAGGTTAAAATCTATGAACCCTGTTTGGATCCAAGTTTGAACAAGCCAACTACTGAAGACAACAGAACAACAAAAGCACAACTGTAAGAAGATATTTTGAGACAGTATGACCAATCCGCACATGGACTGGCCAGTAGGTGGCATTCATGAACTATCATCAACTTTTGTTGGGTATGGAGACGTTTAAAAGGAAAAATTTCTGTTAAGAGTCACTACTACAGAAATGATCGAAAGGACAGGATATCTAAGATTTACGTTAAAAAATTCCAGCAATGGAGGAGGAAGAAGAGTTGGTGGTGACAGAAATGATAAAGTAGAATTGGTAAAATCTGTTGAAGTCTGGTGGTTGGTCACCTTATATCAACACTACCCCTTTCATGTAAGTTTGGAAGTTTTCATAATAAAAAGTCAAAATAAAAAAAGAAAAACGGGTATAAAAGTTGAAATGTATAATTCAAACAGCATTTACCGGTGAAAGTCTAAAAATGCACAGAGACAGCAGTCTGAAAGACAACCATATTAAATTTTTGTTAGGTTTTCATGATGGCCTTCCAAAGTTCAATTGATAAAACAGTGCTTCTCGAAGAGGTGTTCTGATACTCTGAGTGAATCAATTCTTATGGAATAGGACCCATCTTGCACACTGCAGGATATTTAGACACTCAGTGCTAACACTACTCCCTCTAGTCACTGACAGCAAAAGGAAACTCCCATTTCTCCTAATGCCTCTGGGGAGCAGTGAGGAAGCAATTCTGGTTAAGAACCACTTTGGTACACCAGGTATTGCCCATGTTTAATTAGAGAAAAAAGACAACAAAGCAGCCGCAAAAACTGAATATGACTGTTTCAGATAAAGTGAAGACCAAAAAAATACTTTATAAGAATGAACTGGCTACTGAAAAGAAAATTTTAATTTAAAAAATAGTTGAATTAGTCTTATTAATTCATATTGGGAGTTCAGGGGAAAAAAAGAAAACATGTATACACACGGTCAGCATTTTTCAGTGACTGCTTCTTTTTGGAAGGTTTGGAGATGACTTTTATCCGCTTGCTTAGGAACACACCAATGTCATCACTGTTGCCATAGAACATCTTTACAGACAGCATGAAGTGCTTTCTCTTGTCTGAATCAGATATATATAATGTTTTGGCTGTGCAATAGTTCTGTGAAAGAAAAGGATAAGTCTTAATAGCATCAAAACCCTGTCAGCTATGTACAAATAACTCAGTAAGGCTATGGCTAAGTTTGATCAGACTTAAGGCAGTAATTCCACTTAACAGCTGATAAAACCAACTGTAAAAAGTACTGAAATTGATCTCTGAAAACAAAGTACAAAGTCTTCCTTACTCAGTCTACAATACCAACACTGTATTCTGTTTCCCTCTCTCAAAAAGACTTTAAAAAAAATAATCTTTATTGTTTTATATAGCTCTACATCTATTTACAGAATTATCAAGACCTTCAGACAATAAAAACATTTGCCTTGAAATGAAAAAGAAATACAAAATATAATGCTACAAAAGTCTATCGACATAACTGAATTGTAGAATTTGAATTATAGAAACAAAACAATACTAGCAACAGAGGTATAGGGCATGTAATTCTTAAAAATAAAAATTTAAGTACTAATTAGGGTAAAAATTCATGTTGCACAGCTTATCTAGCTTCAACTATATAAAACAAAAACTGAGAATATTTAACAAATTATTTTAAAAACATCAGATCCAAAATATAACTATATAGTCAAATACCATGACCATAATAAAAATAAGGGCTGCCTATACTAGAGCTTGGTTGTACTATTAAAATAAGAATGCAACATGCAAAATAAATCCCAATAATGCAAAATAAAATCCCTCCTTTCCCAATAATGACTAATCGTACCATTCAATGAACATGCTATTGAAAGAAAACAATATTACCTTAAATGAATGGTTGTTAAGTAAGACAGGAGTAAAGTGCCACTTTCTGAAGCTCGGCATCCATCTCACTGCTTGGTCCATCTTTGCCTACCTGGAACCAAACTGACCTCGTCCTTGTATCTTGATGGTCCAAGCATACGATTATATTGTTCCTTCTGCCTGGAATGCCTTCTGCTGACTCTCAACCAGTCTTATTCTCTATAGACTCCTCTAATAGCATTTTTCATTAAAACTAAATATTAACACATAATTTTGGCTTAGAGACACTGTACTTCCCTGTAATTAAGTGTTTTAAGTACTAGTTAATACTCAAGCTCTCAGGTATTATTTTCTGCAAATTTCTAGGGCCTGGGGAAATGATATAATGGCAGAAGTTGATGAAAGATGTACTAAGCCACGATGCTCAGAAAAGCAAGTGGGCATGCTGTTTGGTATTACTGCCCTCAGAATTGCTGGAAGCAGTTAAAGCTAGCAATAAAGTTCAATTGCTGTTGTTTAGTTGCTAAGTCATGTCCAATTCCTTTGCAATCCCACGGACTGTAGCCTGCCAGGCCCCTCTGTCCATGGGATTTCCCAGGCAAGAATACTGGAGTGGGCTGCCATTTCCTTCTCCAGGGGATCTTCCAAACCCAGGGGTTGAATCCACATCTCTCATGTCTCTTGCATTGGCAGGCAGATTCTTGACCACTGTGTCACCTATGAAACGGATGGGCTTCTCACTACCTATCTAATTATCAATTACAATTATAAATGTCTAGGTGTACAGCTTGGAGACATACATAACAAAAATACATGAGATGTGACCAAAGCCTCTTTGTTCAACCAACTACTCAAATATATCTTTAACTGTGGCTCAAGAGTTATAACTCAGATATATTTTATATTGCTCTATTTTAAAATGAAACAGTCTTTACAGTAGTAAATTCTCTCAAACCTAACTTAAAATACATAGTTGACAACCCTTAATGATAACAATTGTAAGAATATAAATGACAGAAACACACTCAAATTTGAAGGAGACTGATATTAAGGCTCTTTATTCTCAGTGTTCATTTTCTGTAAAATGACTCATTATCTGTAACATCACTAAAAAAATTAAATGAGAGTACAAATCTCCTAGTTTACCACCCTCAACCTTGCCCTCCAATTCCCATCCCTAGTGTCAACTACAATACAGCAAACACTAAGGCATTCAACAAATAGTTACTGAGTGAGAAAACAGCTATTTATGCAGTATTTTAAAAGACATTCATGTGGTCATTGAGATCAGAAATATCCATTTTTCAATTTTAATAGCAAGAGAAAACAAGTTGATGCTAAGTCAATAAAGAATTATTTTTGAGTACTAAAGGTACAGACTGAGATAACTGCTTTCTAAATTCATAAAATACAATTAGTAAAACTAACTCATAAACTGCATTCCTTAGCAAAGTAATCAAAAAAAATCCCTTAAAGTTTGACGAAAGCTATTCACAGTGTTCCTGTCTACACAAGACAGTGCTTTTGCACACTGAAGCTAAATAAAACATTTATGATATTACCAACTTATTTAATACTTTGCTTCCAGTAAAAGACCAAGATTAAATGAGCAGAGTAAGGCATTAGTGAACTATGTATTTTCATTGTTATTTGAATATCATGCCCTTACAAGGATGGGCAATTAGCCTCCTAAATTTACTATTGGCCCCCAGTAGAAATATGATTCGCAGCCTGCTAAAACTGCTGGCAAGCTGAGGAAGATTTCTGTGCGCCACCTTTAAATGTCAAAACTCAAGCTTCACGAGTCATGACTAGATCTCAGCTATTAGAGGTTATTCCAGTTCTGATTTATATATTCAAGAATGCTACCAGTAACCATAAAATGAAAAAAAAAAAAAATCACCACTACAAAAATAAGAAAACTACATTATGGTATCATGGTGCTCTTTACAGGGAACCATGTAAACTTACCTTTCCTTCCAAGTTCAGTTGCTGCATTTCTTGGTCACTATTTCCTATTCCAATAAAAGCACATGGTTGAGATTCCTGTTCTGAACAACCATCGCGTTCCATTTGTTCTTTTTTTTTCTTCCATCCACTGCCCATAAGATATACACAAGGAGGAGGGCAAAAAAACCTAAAACAGAGGGGAGGAAACACAACGCAATTACACTCAAGAAAGCACTTCCTTTTCTTGAACATATGAATACAAAATCATGTTGAACTATATCAAGTTAGTTTCTAAAGAAACATTTTGGTGAAGCCTTTTGTAATGCAAATAACCATACCCACAGCGCAGAAATCAATACTTCCATTTGTTCCAGTTAAGGTTCATCTATATTGACACTATGCATTCACTTAGCCTAGACACTTTCAGAGCAGGTAACATAAATTTTCACACAGCTCAGAGTTTTGAACACCTGCACTTCAGCAAATCCAATGTACTCCAACATATACAAAAATAAGGTACAACACCACAGAATCTGCAATTAATGGTTAAGGTCTACTCAAAATGATGTACTGTTAATTAATGACATTCTTGGTATGGATATCACTCCTAACTTCATTTGGTAACTAATCTGGAAAACAGAACAGTGCCCAAAGTAGACACTTGAAAAATATTAATACAAGTAAAAGAATTAAAGGCAAAATGGATCATGTTTACTATGTATCTTATCACCTAAACACCTGCTGCATGTGGATCAAAGAACAATATATTATGTCCCTTTAACTCAAAGACAACCAACAGATTTGTTTTGTTAGATGTCAATAACCTGCCCTCACAAATTCTTCCCACCTAGAATAACTTCCTTATAATTTTCTCTTAGCAGTTAGATTATTTTGAAGTCTAGCTCAAGCTCCACATTTTACCTAATTCAGAAGACCATGAATCCAGTCCTTATATAGGGGGTAACTCCTTCGCTTGATTACACACATTGACTTATACACACTTTAAAACATTTATTAATATGTCATGTCTCATCAAGGGGCCTGAAAACTCAAATACCTACTCAGATAATAGCCAAGTAAACTCAAATAGTGGCCAGGTAAGTAATTCGAGTGAGTGGACAGGGTGTACAATAAATAAGTAGAAATATTCTTTAATTGTCCAAAGATGTATGTTCCTTCCCTTCTTTATTAAAACACAAAACCTTCAAGGCAATTCCCACTTTTTATATAGTTATAAGCATAGAAATTTCTATCTTAATTCTTTTAAGTTCACTGTAAGGAAAAAAAAAAAGCTTAACTGCAAAGATCATCACCCACTAGTGTGTGGCTCTGATGGCAAGGAAACAACTGAGAACTGCAAGCATTCCCACATGGCTGAACTGAGGGCATGGAGGTCGCGTGTTGGTCACATCCTCCAATTTTCCAGTAGTCACCTAAAACCAAGTTTTATATAAAATTCCTGATTCTAAAATTTAGCAGCTAATTTATTATTCTTTTTTACCACTTTTTAGGCCAACAATGTACAGACTTTTAAAAAAAAGAAGTGTATCCATGTATATCACACATACACACACACGTGTGCATGCACAGAAACACACAGATACCACCATGCTGGATTTTGTTCTCGGTCCATCCTAAAAGTAGCAGAGTATCTACTTGTTTGCTCCCCCCTCAGCACCTACTATAATACTGACTGAATTGAATCAAAATAAACAATGGCATCCACATTTTGCTCAACTCTACCAAAGACTACTACTTAAGAGGCAATCTACACACAATTTATAAGAAGTGAGCTGGGTGTTTTTAATTTTCACTAATTCACAAAAATTTACTATATTCCTAGTCTGTATCAGGCACTGGAAAAATATTAGTAGTTAAACAAAAATCCTTGCCCTAAGGGAACTCATACTTTAATAAGATAGACAATTTAAAAAATGTAGATGACTAAAATAAAATATATACTTTAGCTGGTGAGGGGGAAAATAAAGAAAGGAAGGGGTACTTAAAAATGTAAGTGGCTACCAGAGTGGCCAAGGAAAATTTCTTAAAGAAAGTGACCTTGAGTTAGGACCTATGGCCATGGGTATCTGGGGAAGAGCATTTCAGAAGAGGGAACAGCAAGCACAAAAGCTCTGAAGTAGGGAGGACTAACATAGACAGCAGAGAAACAACAGACCAGTGTGGCTGGAGTCCAGAGGAGAACAATAGGATATGAAACCAGGAATAATTGGAAAGTAGACCTAGTAGGCTGAAAGGGTCAGGCTGAGTGAGGAGAAAAACCTTCTGAGGGTCTTCTCATACTTTTCTAAGCCAAGAGAAGGGAATCAGAGTGGCTTTTTTGCCTATATAACACTCCTTGTTGCCATGAGTACAGAGGTCACAGCAGAGGCACTGGGCTCAGCTCCAGGTCACTCCAAATCTGGAGGGATGCCTAGATTAGCCGGGCAAGTTCTGGAATTTGCTCATTCAAGTCTATACCAGGGATCTCTCTGGCCTCTAATGCTGGGAACTACCCAATACTTACCATGGCACAGACTCAAATTCCTCGCTGGCACACTATTAGGAAGCAGAGAAGGCCTCAATTTTGGAAAACTTATCTCCTATTAGTATTTTATTGAACACTGACAAATAATAGGTCTCCTTAGTAAACTGGTATACAAGCTATAAAACTTGCTGTGTTTTAGTATAGTGTACCAAATATAGTAATCAAATCCCAACAAGTTATCACAAAAGATACTTTTATTTCACATCTGGAAAGAGGTCTAAACTGTTAAAGACTCAGTGAAAGTGAAAAAGAAAATGAAAGTCGCTCAGTCATGTCTGACTTGTGCGACCCCATAGACTATACGGTGCACAGAATTCTCCAGGCCAGAATACTGGAGTGGGTAGCTGTTCCCTTCTCCAGGGGATCTTTCCAACCCAGGAATCGAACCCAGGTCTCACGCATTGCAGGCGGATTCTTTACCAGCTGAGCCACGAGGAAAGCCCAGAAGACTCAGTAGTGCTGGTTTTCTCAAAAGTACTGCAATAAAGTGGTATGAAACCAACAGGGCATAAAATCAGAAAGACTGTCAAGAAATTCTTTATCACTTAAAACACTGACTAAGGTTCTATACTGAAAGTGCTTTCCAGTCATGTAATAAATCTAAGAAAAATGAAGCCTTCAACTGTCTCTAAACTAGCCTTAGTTTTATATCAACTCTACAACTAATTTAAAAAAAGCTGTGATGCAAGAAAATAGCAAATCCAATATAAACATTAAGATTATTTCTACCATGTGATGATGAAATCATATTTTAAACATTCCAATATTGCCACCACCTAAAAAAATCAGCTAATGAATCAAATCTTCATCTTCAGAGACTTCTGCAGTAATATAATAATCAAACAGAAGATAATCATCAATTTAAAAATTACAGACAAATGAAAAGAAATTAAAGGAAGGAAGGGAAGGAAAGAATATCACCGAATTAACAGAAGAAAAATTAATTATATACCTTTACAGTAGTATGTAAATCGATGTTTTTAACTTGGACAGATGGTCAACATGTCCCAATCAGTGAAAAGTCTGAAATCAAGTGGTCAGCTTTCAGAGTTTAACAGCTGCTATGAAAGCATACTTTATGAAACAATGTGCCTTTATTTTCTAATCTTTCCCAGTAGCTGCTGCTGCTGCTGCTAAGTCGCTTCAGTCGTGTCCAACTCTGTGCGACCCCATAGACAGCAGCCCACCAGGCTCCCCTGTCCCTGGGATTCTCCAGGCAAGAACACTGGAGTGGGTTACCATTTCCTTCTCCAGTGCATGCAAGTGAAAAGTGAAAGTGAAGTCGCTCAGTCATGTCCCACCCTTAGCGACCCCATGGACAGCAGCCTTCCAGGCTCCTCCGTCCATGGGATTTTCCAGGCAAGAGTACTGGAGTGGAGTGCCACTGCCTTCTCCAGTAGCTACATCTTAGCAACTTAGGCAAACAATGCTTTTATCTACCACTTGGTGGCGATATGCACACATTTATGATTTTATTCATTTCCTAAGTCAAACAATCAGTCTTTATTTTCAGAGAATGATTCAACAACTTTTCCCTCAAATCCTAAGATGAGGTCTGGAAAATACCTTACAGATTCAAAGAAGTCTTTTTATTCAGCCCAATACATAATATCAGACAAAATCTAAACACATCATTTACATTATCTGTCTATTCTGGCAGAATCATTACCCTTTGATGATTATTCATACTTCCCATAACACAAAGTTGAAGAAATGTTAATACATCAAATGACATTTCCATATCTTTAATGGAAATTTTCCTCTAGACAAAATAATTTTTTCTTTAAGTTTATTTTTCAATCTTGTAAAGAACGTCTTCAATGAAAGGTTAAAACTAACCACTAATGTAAGTGGGATACCAAATGTGTTAAGCAAAGAAATATTCCTTATTAGGCACTAAAGTGAATTCTCAGAACAATTTAAATTTTAGGATAAAACTTCCATCTCAAATATTTCTAGCATCATTCACTGGAATTATTTTGTAAGCCAAGAGGACTGTGGTCATGTCCCCAGGTTACCTCATGCCTAAACTTAGCAGCTTTTCAGAAAGGCCTGAATCTGATCAACAAGAAAGAAAGCAGATATTCCTCTTTCTACTACACTCTACCAAGCAGCAAGGGACAAGACCTCTTCCAGTAAGAAGCCCTGACAATCACCCTGGAGACTGGCCTCTGTTAGCAGCCCCTGACTATTAATACTTTTTAAAAATCAAGTAATTTTGAGACGTTTTTGCCTTTACTGTAAAACTAGTGCCATGTCTCTTCTGGAAATGTTAATAACACAGTACATATAAGAAAGTAGTTACTCTGGCATTTTTTTTTAATCCTTTCATTTTTTGGAGTCAGAAGCTTAGATTCCTTGATCTTTCCTTAATAGAAAGAAATTGAAAATAAATACAACCATAATAAAAGATAATCACTAAATCACCTATTTTAACTCAATAAGCCACTATAGCTTTATATTTTTAACAGTGACTAGCAAACAGGAATCTTATCTGGGACTTTGAGAAGCTCTTCCCTGTCTGTATCTCCACTGGGTCTCAGTTATCCACTTCAGTATTAAATGACATAGCGACTTTTAAAACCCTTGGCTTAAAAGAGCCTTTTGCATAGTACCTAGCTAGAATCTAGCAGGCTGTCAGAAATAAAGAAAAAATGAGTTAATAAATGAATCAAAACATACTAAAAAAATGGATCTTCAAAAATACATGGGTGGGGAGAGGGAAAGCAACACAGCCCAGGTGAGCAGCTATACAATGAACTTGTTAAGTTAAATTATTCCTATTTTCACTGTTGTTCTTCAGTTACTAAGTCATGTCCGACTCTTTGCAACCCCACGGACTGCAGCACACCTGGCTCCTCTGTATTTCACTATCTCCTGGAGTTTGCTCAAATTCATGTCCATTGAGTCGGTGATGCCATCCAATCATCTTATCCTCTGTCGACCCCTTCTTCTCCTGCCCTCAATCTTTTCCAGCATCAGAGTCTTTTCCAATGAGTCAGGTGGCCAGAGTACTGAAGCTTGAGCTTTAGCATCAATCCTTCCAATGAATATTCAGGACTGATTTCCTTTAGGACTGACTGTTTTGATCTCCTTGCAGTCCAAGGGACTCTCAAGAGGCTTCTCCAGTATCACAATACAAAAGCATCAATTATCGGCACTCAGCCTTTTTTATGGTCCAGCTCTCATATCCATACATGACTACTGTAATCACCTCTGTTGGCAAAGTGATGTCCCTACTTTTTAATATGCTGGCTGTCTAGGTTTGTCATAGCTTTTCTTCTGAGAAGCAAGCATCTTTTAATTTCATGGTTGCAGTCAGTCTGCATTGATTTTGGAGCCCAAGAAAATAAAATCTGTCACCGCTCCCACTTTTTCCCCTTTTATTTGCCATGAAGTGATGGGACCAGATGCTACGATCTTAGTTTTTTAATACTGAGTTTCAAGCCCGGTTTTTCACTCTCCTCTTTCACCTTCATCAAGAGGCCCTTTAGTTCCTCTTTACTTTCTGCCATTACTGTGATATCATGTGCGTATCTGAAGTTGTTGATATTTCTCCTGACAATCTTGATTCCAGCTTGTGAGCTATCAAGCCCAGCATTTCGTATGATGTACTCTGCATAAAAGCTAAATAACCAAGATGACAATATACAGCTTTGACGTACTCCTTTCCCAATTTTGAACCAGTCAGTTATCCCATGTCCAGTTCTAACTGTTGCTTCTTGACTCACACACAGGTTTCTCAAGAGACAGGTAAGGTGGTCTGGTAATCCCATCTCCTTAAGAATTTTTCAGTTTGTTGTGATCAACACAGTCAAAGGCTTTAGCATAGTCAATGAAGCAGATGATTTTCTGGAACTTCCTTGCTTTTTCCACAATCCAATGAATATTGGCAATTTATCTCTGCTTCCTTTGCCTCTTTGGAACACAGCTTGTACATCTAGAAGTTCTTGGTTCACATAGTGCTGAAGCCTAGCTTGAAGGATTTTGAGCATGACCTTGCTATATAGCATGTGAAATGAGAGCAACTGTATGATGTTTTGAGCATTCTTTGGCATTGCTCTTCTTTGAGACTGGAATGAAAACTAATCTTTTCCAGTTCTGTGGCCACTGCTGAGTTTTCCAAATTTGCTGACATATTGAGCACAACACTTTAAAAGAAGATGTTCTTTTAGGATTTTAAATAGCTCAGCTGGAATTCCACCACTTCCACCTCTAGCTTTGTTTGTAGTTATGCTTCCTAAGATCCACTTAACTTCATACTCTACGATGTCGAGCGCTAGGTGAATGACCACATCACTGTGGCTATCCAGGTCATTAAGACCTTTTTTGTATGGTTTTTCTGTGTATTCTTGCCACCTCTTCTTAATCTCTTTTGCTTCTGATAGGTCCTTACTATTTCTGTCCTTTAACATGCCCATCCTTGCATGAAATGCTCTCTTGACATCTCCAATTTTCTTGAAGAGATCTCTAGTATTTTCTATTCTATTGTCTACCATCCCATTTCTAAAGTCTCTGATCTGTTGTTTCCTAACTAATGCACTCCTATTTACAAGATTCTTCTAAAGATTAAAACTTTAAAACATCTGTAAGGCATTTCCTGAACAATGTCTAGATCATGACTGGATAAAGGAAAGCTGTTCCTTCTTCACCATGAGGTGCAACACCGGCCTTTTAGATCCATCTCAAGTAATGAAGGTACTGACTTGGTTTGCTTTGCTTAGGAGTTTAAAAAAAAAAAAGAAAAAAAAGACCGTCTCCTGTATTTACATGAGGTCATGGGGCAGGGAGACCTGAATACCCAGTATCAACTTCATGCAAAAAGGGGCCACTATCTTGATTTGGCTTCTATGTCCCAAACCATAGGTACCAACTTCTTCTAGTATTTGAATCAGATGATTAAGTTTCATGAGTAATCAGAAATTTAGAGAACTTGAATAACTAAAAACAAACACTTGACAATATGAGTCCTAAATACTGTTTTCAGCTGCTAATCCTCTTTGATGATAAGATTATCAACTAAATAGTTTCAGCTCAGATTTAGAGGACTTTGAGAAACAAGACTATTTAAAAAATTTTTAGCACATTCAATCAATGTACTCCATTTCCTTTCTCTTATGCATATGCTAAGATTTCCTTTATCTCACAAACTCAAAGATTTTGTGGACTCGAAAAGACTCCACTCATTCCTTTCAATCCAATACTTAAACCTAAATTTTCATTCCTTCTTCCAGTTCAGTTTTATTACCTTTCGAGCCAACCCAAAAAATCTTTCATGTTCCTCCATAAGCAGCCTTGTCCACCAAAGCATGTTATTTTATGCTTAACATAAAAATGCTATCTGAAAGACAAAGACTTGAGAAACTATTAACAGAAAAATTCTAGGAACTAAGTGAAAAAAACAAGTTAACAAAACCCCACAAGTATATGCCAAAAATGTTGAAATTTAAAAGATACTAAGATAAACACTAAATATTAAAATGTTATCTAATTTTGGCTAATCTGATTTATAGGTCATTTCTGTAAGGCCACATTCACATAATATGAGCACCAGCTCAACTCTGCTGTTTTTCCCTTAACCTGAACAGGCACACAGTCAAGGTGGAAAGGGCTGGGAGTACTTTTCTTCACAATCACTCCATAATTCAATTCTGGGGTCTGTTTAAGCCTTTTCTTTTTAAAATGGTAATATTGAGGTCATATTTCTTTATAAAACTACATTTTGCACCAAAAGGAAAACTACTTTTTGAATGAGCTAATGTACCACAGAAGTACTTAGGGAATACTATAGAGTCCCAAATAAAAATTATGGATTATTTCATTTTGTGAAATGAGGGATTTAGCCAGAGGATCTATACTAAATAGAAACAATAGAGACAAATCCTGTACTTTTCACTTTGTACTTGCAAATAACCCAATAACAGAAACCATTCTCTTACTTGCATATCAATACATCATTTGTAAATTCATCTGATAACTATTAACTATCCACAAAAAGAAAAAATAATCTTACCTTTTTTCATTTCCATATGACTTCTGTGCAACTTTTGCATGAAGAATAAGCACTGTTTGATCCCCTCGCTCTTTTAAATAATTTCGCATAGCTTCTCTAAAATAAAATATAAATATTACTATTACAGGAGTAAGATTTGGAATATTACTATGTTCTGTAAAAAGAATGCTTAAATGTTTCAAACAAGTAAATCTAAAAATGAAAGCAATAAAGCAAAACAAACCATAACTAATTTAAAAAGTATTATACAATGAAGAAATAAATACTGCTCGTCTTCAACAGTATACTTTTTTCTCTGCAAAGAAGCTGTCCCTCACTATAGGAATTTATGATATAACTCAATTAAACCAAACTTACAACTTATAGAGTAACTAGAAACACCAAGTACATTGCTTATTAGGCTTTAAACCCTTTGTAAAATTAATCATGAGCAATATTTTTGTACTTAATAATCTAATTCACCACTAAGACTAGGGCCTCTCCTCCAGCTATTAGAATGAGTGTTTTTCACTAAATACAAATCCATAAGAAATTCTCAGGTCATTCAAATTTAGTATTACATGTTCTTAAAATAACAACCCTACAAAAGGAATAAGAAAGGGCTATTATTTATATACAAACTCATAATTACTCTCAATGATGTTACTAAACACAAAGTGTAATAAAAGATAATTCAAATTAGGGAAGAACAATTAAATTTTGGAAAAAATACAATGTTAACTGTTTTGGGTACAAAGTACTCCAACTATCCATTTATTACGCAAATACTGTAAAAAAAGTTCAATGTCTTAAAAACATTTATCAATTATTTTGCTAAGCAATACAATAGAATACAAAGAACCCAAGGTCTACACAGGTCAAACTTCCACATATCTGAATCAGCAGAATCCTAATTCTTAAGATGTTTAACACATTACAAAATTAAAGCAGAAGTGCTTCAAAAACAATCATCAAGAAGCACTTTTAATACACTGAATACTGTTTTATTTATAAGTAAAAAGACAAATGTGTAAGAGAACAGCTATAGAATAATGAAAAGTGAAGTGAAAGAGTTAGTTGCTCAGTTGTGTCCGAGTCTGTGCTACCCCATGGACTGCCAGGCTCCTTTGTCCATGGGATTCTCCAGGCAAGAATACTGCAGTGGGTTGCCATTTCCTTCTCCAGGGGATCTTCCCGACCCAGGGATGGAACGTGGGTCTCAAACATTGCAGGCAGACTCTTTACGGTCTGAGCCACTACGGAAGCCCACAGAATAGTAGTAAGTTATCAAAGGTGGGGAAATTACACTTGAAGCACTCTGAAACTAAGTGGCCTGGGGCGTATCTCTTAACCTCATCTAGCTTGGTTTCTGTATCTGGTAATAAGAATAATGCTGACATAATATAGAGTGGTTGAGGATAAATAAGATGATCTAGATGACAGTGTTTATATTTACTGATTCAAGGCACACAAGGTAACACTGGAATCTAACAGATTGAGAATTAATCCTTACCACAGGAACAAAGCTCAAAGTCCAGTAAAGACAGTAAAACATATTTGGAAAAAAAATTGTTATGAAATACATGAGAGGGATTGGGGGCAGGAGGAGAAGGGGATGACAGAGGATGAGATGGCTGGATGGCATCACTGACTTGATGGACGTGAGTCTGAGTGATCTCCGGGAGTTGGTGATGGACAGGGAGGCCTGGCGAGCTGCGATTCATGGGGTCGCAAAGAGTCGGACACGACTGAGCGACTGAACTGAACATGGTTCAAATAGAGGTCTGACCAAAAGTTTTGCCAAGAGAACACACTGGTCATATCAAACACCCTCTTCCAACAACACAAGAGAAGACTCTACACATGGACACCACCAGATGGTCAACACCAGAATCAGACTGATTACATTCTTTGCAGCCAAAGATGGAAAAGCTCTATACAGTCAGCAAAAACAAGACGGGGAGCTGACTGTACCTCAGATCATGAACTCCTTATTGCCAAATTCAGACTTAAATTGAAGAAAGTAGGGGAAACCACTGGACCATTCAGGTATGACCTAAGTCAAATCCCTATGATTATACAGTGGAAGTGAGAAATAGATTTAAGGGACCAGATCTGACAGAGTGCCTGATGAATTATGGACAGAGGTTCCTGACACTGTACAAGAGACAGGGATCAAGACCATCCCCATGGAAAAGAAATGCAAAAACGCAAAATGGCTTTACATTACAAATAGCTTTTCATTACAAATAGCTGTGAAAAGAAGAGAAGCAAAAGGAGAAGCAAAGGAGAAAAGGAAAGATATAATCATCTGAATGCAGAGTTCCAAAGAATAGAAAGGAGAGATAAGAAAGCCTTCCTCAGCAATCAGTGCAAAGAAATAGAGGAAAACAACAGAATGGGAAAGACTAGAGATTTCTTCAAGAAAATTAGAGATACGAAGGGAACATTTCATGCAAAGATGGGCTCGATAAAGGACAGAAATGGTATGGACCTAACAGAAGCAGAAGATATTAACAAGAGGTGGTAAGAATACACAGAAGAACTGTACAAAAAAGATTTTCACGACCAAGATAATCACGATGGTGTGATCACTCACCTAGAGCCAGACATCCTGGAATGTGAAGTCAAGTGGGCCTTAGAAAGCATCATTACGAACAAAGAGGGTGGAGGTGATGGAATTCCACTTGAGCTATTTCAAATCCTGAAAGATGATGCTGTGAAAATGCTGCACTCAATATGCCAGCAAACTTGGAAAACTCAGCAGTGGCCACAGGACTGGAAGAGGTCAGTTTTCATTCCAATCCCAAAGAAAGGCAATGCCAAAGAATGCTCAAACTACCGCACAATTGCACTCATCTCACACGCTAGGAAAGTAATGCTCAAAATTCTCCAAGCCAGGCTTCAGCAATACGTGAACCGTGAACTTCCAGATGTTCAGGCTGGTTTTAGAAAAGGCAGAGGAACCAGAAATCAAATTGCCAACATCTGCTGGATCATCGAAAAAGCACGAGAGTTCCAGAAAAACATCTATGTCTGCTTTACTGACTATGCCAAAGCCTTTGACTGTGTGGATCACAATAAACTGTGGAAAATTCTGGAAGAGATGCGAATACCAGACCACCTGACCTGGCTCTTGAGAAGCCTATTTGCAGGTCAGGAAGCAACAGTTAGAACTGGACATGGAACAACAGACTGGTTCAAATAGGAAGAGGAGTACGTCAAGGCTGTATACTGTCACCCTGATTATTTAACTTCCATGCAGAGTACATCATGAGAAACGCTGGGCTGGAAGAAGCACAAGCTGGAATCAAGATTGCTGGGAGAAATATCAATAACCTCAGATATGCAGATGACACCACCCTTATGGCAAAAAGTAAAGAGGAACTCAAAAGCCTCTTGATGAAAGTGAAAGTGGAGAGTGAAAAAGTTGGCTTAAAGCTCAACATTCAGAAAACTAAGATCATGGCATCTGGTCCCATCACTTCATGGGAAATAGATGGGGAAACAGTGGAAACAGTGTCAGACTTTATCTTTTGGGACTCCAAAATCTCTGCAGATGGTGACTGCAGCCATGAAATTAAAAGATGCTTACTCCTTGGAAGGAAAGTTATGACCAACCTAGATAGCATATCAAAAAGCAGAGACATTACTTTGTCAACAAAGGTCCATCTAGTCAAGGCTATGGTTTTTCCAGTAGTCATGTATGGATATGAGAGTTGGACTCTGAAGAAAGCTGAGCACTGATGAATTGATGTTTTTGAACTGTGGTGTTGAAGAAGACTCTTGAGAGTCCCTTGGACTGCAAGGAGATCCAACCAGTCCATCCTAAAGGAGATCAGCCCTGGGATTTCTTTGGAAGGAATGATGCTAAAGCTGAAACTTCAATACTTTGGCCACCTCATGATAAGAGTTGACTCATTGGAAAAGACCCTGATGCTGGGAGGGATTGGGGGCAGGAGGAGAAGGGGATGACAGAGATGAGATGGCTGGATGGCATCACCGACTCGATGGACATGAGTTTGAGTAAACTCCAGAAGTTGGTGATGGACAGGGAAGCCTGGCGTGCTGCGATTCATGGGGTCGTAAAGAGTCAGACACGACTGAGCGACTGAACTGAACTGATGTAAAGGAGGGCAGAGGTAATAAAGGACCCTGATTCAATCCCTGGTCCGGGAAGATCCCGCATGCTGCGGAGTAACCAAGCCCAAGCGCCACAACTACTGGGCTCTCGCTCTAGAGTCCTTGAGCCACAACCATTGAGTCGTTCTGCAACTACTGTAGCCTATGTGCCCTTGAGACCGTGCTCCACAACAAGAGAAGCCGCGGTAAAGAGAAGACTGTGCACCACAATGAAGAGGAGTCCCCGCTCGCCGCAGCTGGAGAAAAAAGCATGCGCAGCAACAAAGACCCAGCACGGCCAAAAATAAATAAATCTTTAAAAAAAATTTAAATAATAAATATAAAAGTTTAAGTTAATTCAAATCCCACCCTATGACAGATGATGATAAAAGCAATAGCAGGTAATAAAATTCTTAAAATACCTAGAAAACACTTAAAATCTTAAAAAAAAAAAAAAAAATCCATCTCTTTGAAACTGGGAAAAGATCATCATTTAATTTTATCCCAAAGTGAAAGTGTTAGTTGCTCAGTCCTGTCCAACTCTTTGTAACCCCATGGACTGCAGCCCACCAGGCTCCACTGTCCATGGACTTTTCCAGGCAAGAACACTGGAATGGGTTGCCATTTTCTTCTCCAGGGGATCTTCCCAATACAGGGTTGGAACCTGGGTCTCCCACATTGCAGTCAGATTCTTCACCATCTGAGCCACCAAACCCCATTACCAAAAAAACACCATGCTGTGATTCCCCTGGTGGTCCAGTGGCTAAGACTCAGCGGCCCGAAAGGAGGGGGTCGGAGTGTGATCCCTGATCACAGAATTAGATCCAACATGCTGCAACTAAGACTTCACATGCAGGCAACTAACAAAAAGATCCCACATGCAGTAATGAAGATCCAAAATCTCACGAGCTAAAACTAAAGAAACAAAATCATAAAAAAAAAGAAAAAGCGCCATGCTGTGGAATCTGGATTTTCAATGGACAGAAAAGGCAACGTAAGATCTTAAGGGTTTTTTTGTTTTTAAGACATACAGTCAATTTTATTTTTCAGTTAATTTTAGTGGTGAAATAGGGAAAGGACTTTAGAAAGCACAGAGACAAACTTGAAATAAGGCTGACACACTAAGGAAGAGGTAATAGAAGATAGTACAGAAGACAACTTTTAAGTGTTTTGTTTCAGGAGAGGCAAGTGTATAATAAGTTCCATCATATTTGACAAACGTCGACTCTGAAATGCCCCAGAACTCCAAGCTGGTAGGTTGTTGGAAATAACCACCTGTAGTTCCTGAGAAGGATCTGGGCTGGAAAAGTAGGGTTCATTGGTATATAGCTCACAACTAAAGCCATGGAAGGGAATTAAATCTCTGAGAAAGAAAACACAGTGATAGGAATGTCAAGAAGAAAATGTATAAAAGGAAATGAAGAAGAACCAGTAAGGGTAGAACTGAAACTGTCTATGAGATGCTAAGGAAGGAGACAACCTCAAAAAAAGTTAACAATCAAGAGTGAGATGCTGCAAAGGTATAAGTCTCTAATTTTAGCAAGAAGTCAGCCACCAGCTAACAAAAAGTCTTACCAATTTTTGTAAAATGAGAGTCTGCTGTGATGCCTAACAGGTCAGAAGAAGGCCATAGGTACTACTGATATTTGAAAATACTCTCTAGGGAATGGAGAAAGACGCTGACAATGTAAATGACTGAAAATCTGTATTGAAGGACTGGCTAATGTTGAAATTCATAAATGATAGTGACAATTCCCACTAACATTCCAAGGGAATAGACAGCACATTCTCAAACCTGCTGGGTAGTGGACAAGTGGTGTAGCATGAAGAGGATAAGGATAATACGGGATCTGAGGCGCGACTAAGTCATATGACTGACCAAAGTGTTCAAGGTAGATAAGGAAACAAAAGCTAAGCCAGAAGGTCAGTATCTTGACAAAACTGACACAGATGTCCAGTCACTGGCATAAAATGTGAATAGTTGCAATATACTTGAAAAAAAAATTTTAAGAAGCAATTTCAAATATATTTCCCCATACTGGATTCTACTTGCATTATAGTCTCTATTATATCATTTAGCAATTACTTAGTGTGTCAGATGTCAGGGCTTTTCCCTTGTCATCCCAAACAGTATGCAAAGCCTCTAAGACACACTATCAGACACATTTTAGAAATGGAGGAACAGTTAAGTAACTTTCCAAAATGACACTGAAGTCTCAGGATTCAAACTTAGGCAGTCTGGCTCTTGAAGACAAAATTAATATTATTAGATATTTTGCACTGGTTATGAGCCCAGTTTTGGTATAAAACAGGGGTCTGAATCTTAACTCTTATCAATTACTGAGCCTGAGTTTTCTCACCTGTTTAAAAAAAAATGACATTAATAGCTCATATTGTGAAAAATATTTTAAATTAAGTATCCCCACAATCTGACAAATATCAAGGGTCAGGCAACTCTACCTATTATTATTATTTTCTTAGAACAGCAGGAGGAAGCAGGCAGGAGGTAGAGGTTGGAAGACTTCCACTTAAATTTGACAGCAAACTTGAAAGGAAGGGACCAGGAGGTAAAGGATCAGGTGTCCCACCTGACTTGCAAGGCACGAGTTTCTGCAAGCGTAACAGGTAGGCTACACTTTTATCCGTCTTCCCATTAAAGATTTATTGAGAGCCCATTACTTCCCAGGCACTGGTTATCATGCTAGCTGCTCATATTGGAAGTAACTGTTCACAACGTCATCATGACAAAAGAGTACAGATCTCAACATATTTATGATGAATGCAAGATAGCTCCAGTTTTCCTTGTCTTTTCCCTTCATATTTATAATACAAATTCTTGAAAAAGCCACTAAAAACTTTAATAATAGTTGTTCTGTAGTAACAATTTAACAAACATCTTCTTCAACAAGACAAAATCCAGTTTGTTAATAGAATATCAAACATTAAAATTATGTTCTCTGGCAATTGTAGGTTGATAGTTCTATTTCGTACCTTAAAGAGCCATTAAAAAAAATTAAGGTAATATACTCAAAAGAAACACAATTAAAAAGTAAAGCCCATGAAGTGATAGCCCATATGCTCTTCACTCAAACAGAATAGAGTGTCTTCAAATGAACAGGTTTTCAATCTAGGCACTGTTGACATCCTGGGCTAAACAATTCTCTGGTGTGAGGGGGCTGTACAGCACACCGGAGGGTGTTTAGCAGTATCTCTAACTTCTACCGATTAGAAGCCAATAACACCTTTCCTCAATGTGTGACAACCAAAAATGTCTCCAGATATTGCCAAATATCAGAGGGGTGGGGCAATTTACCTGGGATGAAAATAAGTGGATTAAAGAAAACCAAAATTGTTCCTTCCAACAGTAAGATGAGAAAATCATCCAATGTCTTTTTAAGAAAGAACAAGGGAAATTTTATTTGAAAACAATATAGGTGCTATAAGGACCTTACCAGTAGAATTACTACTTTGTATTGCTGAATTATTAAAAAAAAAAAAAAAAAACAGTGACAATAAAGCTGAAACTCATAATCTGTTTTAACAGTTACTATTTAACAAGTTTTGAAGTTTATGTATTCTTTAATTCATTCCATAATTCCTTATAAAATATTCATTCTGAATGGAAGCCAATTAAAAATTATTTGAAGAAGAGTATGGAGCAACTATTTTTGAGTTTTCTTACTTAAAACACATTTAGCTTAAATGTTTAGAAAAGCAGAAATTTTTATCAATATTTTTTACTAACATGAAATCATGGCAAATGCCATTATAATTTGACATGGTTAAATTATTACTTTGTCAACCTTCTGACTCTTTTTGCCTTTATAAATGTGTACTTTTTATATTGCAAGCAAAATTCAAAAAAGAATATCCTTAATGGTGCTAACCCCTAATCATCTGAAAATAGAACCCTTACTTCCTGACCGCATTCAGTTAAGCCGCCATGACTGCGGCAAAGGGTGCGTAAGTGATTTAAACCATGTGCGCGCACGCACCCGCGCGTGTGTGTTTGTGTTGGGGGCTGGGGATTGTGGGGAAGGCATTTGAGCTGGGAACTAACCATAGCCAATTCCAAATACTCAAGAAGAATGGTGGCCCACAAAGATGGAAGGTCTAAACTGTCACCCTTACCAACGGAATCAGTCTCTGTACTCCTCAAATTGGATTTCTGTCACTTGTAAAATCCAAATAATAAAGGTTCCAACATGAACTGTCTGCTGGTAAAGAAACTTATTTTTGTTGCATTAAGTAATTCCACACATACACCCAACACCTGCAAACATTTCAGAGCGCTGCAGAGTACAGTTTGAGAAAAACTGGGAGGCCTGGCATGCTGCAGTCCATGGGGTCGCAGAGTTGGACATGATGAGCAACTGAACTGAACTGACTATAGGCCACAGAAAACCATGCCAGTTGTTTCTGTATCTCAGTATAAAACCTGGTTATTCTGGTGTTTTAATCCACAGTCAAGTAAAGTCAGTTATATCTGTGATCCACATTAAGGGGACTATCTTCAAGAGAGTGGGATGCCCTTGAGAGTTAGCATTCAATTCCTACCATATGTATTCATCTATATATCCAGAAGAATGTAGTATTTTTAAAAAGTGAAATGCTTAACAGTACATAGTATTAACTATACTTAATCAAAAATAACTCTGTATCAGTAAAATAGTACTTTTAGAACACTATCCAAAAGATCATCCTCTAAGTAACAATGTATTTTTTTAAACTACTGCTTAATTTGGAAGACAGGGATGAGAAGAGGATAGGTTTAAAAGATTATTTTTTAAAAGAAAGAAACTCTGAATTAAACTCTCCAACCTCCATACACTCCCAGAGATACAAAATTCCTTATCATTCTGCATAAAGGATTTCTTTAGCACTTCTTACAGAGAAGGCAATGGCACCCCACTCCAGTACTTTTGCCTGGAAAATCCCATGGATGGAGGAGCCTGGTAGGCTGCAGTCCATGGGGTCGCTAGAGTCGGACAAGACTGAGCAACTTCACTTTCATTTTTCACTTTCATGCATTGGAGAAGGAAATGGCAACCCACTCCAGTGTTCTTGCCTGGAGAATCCCGGAGACGGGAAGCCTGGTGGGCTGCCGTCTATGGGGTCGCACAGAGTCGGACATGACTGAAGCAACTTAGCAGCAGCAGCAGCAGCACTTCTTATAGCTCGGGCCTGTTTATGATTGATTCCTTTTCAGTTTCTTATGTTGAAAACTGTCTTTGTTTTTGCCTTTGCTGGGTCTAGAACTCTAGGTTGCCATATTTTCCCCCCTTGAGAACTTAAATACTCTTGTTCCACTGTCCTCTTCTTCCTAGCAAGGTTTCAGATGAAAAACCTCTGTCACGCTATCTTTGTTCCTCTGTATATAATGTATCATTTTTCTCTGTTCCATTTAATATTTTCTCTTTATCACTGTGGTTAAGCAGTCTAGTCAAGGCTATGGTTTTTCCAGTGGTCATGTATGGATGTGAGGGTTGGACTATGAGGAAAGCTGAGCACCGAAGAACTGATGCTTTTGAACTGTGGTGCTGGAGAAGACTGTTGAGAGTTCCTTAGACTGCAAGAAGATCCAACCAGTCCATCCTAAAGGAGATCAGTCCTGGGTGTTCACTGGAAGGACTGATGTTGAAGCTGAAACTCCAATACTTTGGCCACCTGATGTGAAGAGCTGACTCATTTGAAAAGACCCTGATGCTGGGAAAGATTGAGGGCAGGAGAAGGGCTCGACAGAGGATGAGATGGTTGAATGGCATCATCGACTTGATGGACATGGGTTTGGGTGAACTCCAGGAGTTGGTGATGGACAGGGAGGCCTGGCATGCTGCGGTTCATGGGGTCGCAAAGAGTCAGACACAACTGAGCGACTGATCTGAACTGAACTGAACTAAGCCGTTTGATGATGATGTGTTTCCAGAAATAAACGGTAATAGTTTTTGCACTTGGGGTTCACTGAGTTTTAGAATTGTTGTTTTATTATATAGTTTTCAGCAAATTTAGAAAATTTTCACTCATTATCTCTTGCAACCCACTCTGGTACTCTTGCCTGGAAAATCCCATGGATGGAGGAGCTTGGCAGGCTACAGTCCATGGCGTCGCAAAGAGTCAGACATGACTGAGCAACTTCACTTTCTTTTTCTTTCTTTCCCCTTCAATGACTTCAATGACATGTGTATTGGTCCATTTGAAAATAAAATACAGTTCACTAATGATATTTTTCAGACATTTTATCTGTGTGCTTCATTTTGGATAGCTTCTATTAGTATGCCTTCAAGTTTACTAATTTCTTCGGTAGCATGTATCTGTAATTAATACAAGTGTATTTTTTCATTTAAATAGTTTAGTTTTCATCTCTACAAATGTGAATTGGATCTTCTCTTTTTTTAAATCTTCCATGTCCTTTATTTAACTTCCAATCTCTCTTCCAGCTCAGGGATCTGCAATTACAGCCTATAGGCCAAATGCAACCTATCACCTATAGTAGAAATAAAGTTATATTCCAGTATACAGTAATGTCCATTCATTTAGACATTGTGTCTGGCTACTTTTGCGATACAATAAAGTTGAATAGTTACAACAGAGGCTGTTCAGGCCACAAAAATATTTACCATTTTATCCTTTGACACAAATTTTGTACAGTCCTGATCTTAGCTTCTTAAACATAAAGAAGACAAATGTAATTAACAGTCTTAATGCCTTTTTCTATCATCTGTGTCACTTCTGGGTTGGTTTTAATGGACTGGTTTTTCTCATTATGAACCATTTTCCTACATTTTTTATTTTTACCATATGTTAAGACACAATGAATTTTACCATCTTTTTGAGTGCTGCATATTTTTCCATTTTTAAATATTCCTGAGCTTTGTTCTAGTTCTAAATTAAGTTATTTAGAAAATGTTTGATCCTTTCAAACTTGCTTAAGGTTTTTAGGTGAAACCAGAGCAGCATTTAGTTTAGGCCTAATTTTGTACCACTGAAACCAAACTCTTCTGAATACTCTAGTTGATGCACTGTGAATTATGAGCTTTTTTCCCCACTTTGACTACTGGCAACAGGCACAATTCATAGAATTGAGAGAGCTCTAGGAATTCTTTCCTCTAATTCTTTAGGTTTATCTTCCCCCAGCCTTGGTTGGTTTACTCACACATGTGTTGTTTAATACTCAGCTCAAGACTAGAGAGGACCCTCTAAAGATCTCTGAAACTCTGCATAGCTCTTTCCTCTCCAGTTCCCCACCCAAAGAATTCTGACCACTTTAATTAGCCTCCTTACATTCCCAGTTCATCTCCACAACTCAAGGTGCTTACCAGGCTCAACCTGGATTCCCTTTCCTACATCATATACTGGAAACTTTCTCCAGGCACTAAGCTGGGGCTCACCTCATTTGTCTCCTGTCTCTCAAGGCTCACTGTCCTTTCTTGCCTGCCATCCAATATCTTGAAAACTGCTGTTTCATATATTTTGTCCAGGCTTTTAGTTGTTCCAAGCTGAAGAGTAATTCCAGTCCCTGTTACTCCATCTTGGCCAGAAGCAGAAGTCCTAAAATCTACTAAAATTTTCTAACCAGGAAAAACTGCTTAAAAGGTAAATGGAAAGCCATGATAAAGTAGATGGGACCTAATTATATCATTGTATACACTTAAGGAAAGGAAAACCTCCTTTCCTTATATTATTACCATTTATTATATTTATTTATAACATTTATATATTGTGCTGATTGCTATTTTTATGGAAACGTGAAGTGAAGTTGCTCAGTCGTGTCCGACACTTTGCGACCCTGTGGACTGTAGCCCACCAGGCTCCTCCATCCATGGGATTCTCCAGGCAAGAATACTGGAATGGGTTGCCATTTCCTTCTCCATGGGATCTTCCCAACCCAGGGACTGAACCCAGGTCTCCGCATTGCAGGCAGACGCTTTAACCTCTGAGCCACCAGGGAAACCCCAATTATTCATCAAAATATATCTTATTGTTAGGAGTCACTCAAACCTATTCCTGCTGGTAATGAAATGAAAACAGTTATCTAATAATATCATTTATCTAATAAATAATGTTAAATTTCAAAATGCCTAATATGTGAATTAAACAAATTCCAGTTAGAATTTCTTCAAGATATATAAAAACAAGTAGTTGACAATATATTTACATTGACCTGTGAGGTAAGTTATATTTTCCCAACCCACTTGATCTGAAAAATGCCTTAAAAATATTTTTAAATTTTGAGTTTCAGATATAAAGTTACAAAAGTGGTACAAACAATTCCTAGTCTCCTTTTCCCTCAGACTAGCAAATGTTAACATTTTACCATATTTGTACCATTTAAGAGCACATTATAGACATAAAACCACTTTACCCAAAATACTTGTGTTTATTGCCAAAAAAACATTGTCTTATACAATCACATGCAATTATGACTGATACAATACTTCGGCAATAGATTTTTATTCAGTTGTTTCCAACTGTCCCTCTAATATCCTTTACTGGGGGGTGGAAGTGTGAAGTAGCCTTGAGAAACTCTGAACTCAGGCCAAATTAGGATAGCCTCCATTTTGTTTGTTATTTTAATTAAGCTGAGCTGGAACATGGACACATCACTCATTTACATATTGTCTATGGATGATTTGGGGACTTAAGAACAGAGCTGAAGAGTCACAACAAACTCAGTGTGATCCAAAGAGCCTAACACTTTCATTATCTGGTCCATTAGAGAAAATGTTTGGCAACTCCATCCTTAGAGCACAAGAAAAATTTGTTCCTGGTCCAGTTTAGTTAAATCTGTCATGTGTAACCTAGCTGTTGTGACCTTTGGGGTTCCTTTACTCTGGTTCTTTGCAGACTTTATTCTTCGTAATCTTAAAATTTTGAAGAGTAAATGCTGTTTACTTTATAGGATGTCCTTCCATCTGTGTCTGTCTGACGGTTTCCTTAAGCTTAGATTTAAGCTTATGCATTTTTGGCAAGAATCACACCAAAGCTATACTGTGATTCTTCATGATGCATGTGGAATTTATCTGTCCATTACTGGTGATGTTAATTTAGAACACTTAATTAAGGTGGTGTCTGTCAGATTTCCTGTCATGTTACTATTGCTCTCTTTATAGTTAACACTGACTCGATGGACGTGAGTCTGAGTGAACTCCAGGAGTTGGTGATGGACAGGGAGGCCTGGCGTGCTGCAATTCATGGGGTCGAAAAGAGTCGGACACAACTGAACGACTGAATTGAACTCATAGTTAACACATACTTCGTGAGATATGCTTAGACACTATAAAAAAGCTGTTTCTCATCAGACTTTAAACCAGTAGTTTAAACATCCATTGATGACGTTAGCCTGAGACGACAATCACTGTAGTGGTTGCCAATGTGTGGTTTCCTAGTTTCATCATTTCTTCTACATTTATTAGGTGGAATTCTTCTGTAAAGAGAAGCTATCTCCTTTCCTCCATTTATTTAAGTATTTAACTCAGCATACTCTTCTAAACTGTCATTTTATTTTATGGGTTCCAATCTATTATTGTCATTATTTATTTTGATGACCAAAGTGTCCATGATTTAGCTAAAAGAAGCCTCTTCAAACTGGCTCCTTTTGTGTGTCCTTCTGGCAGGTCCCCATCATTGTTTGAGTGAAACAGCTTTTTTAATAATGGCAACAATGTGGAAATGACCCAAATGGCCATCTGTGTGAATTAAATAAAGACTGGTCGGAAGACAATGAAAAATTATGAAGACACTAAAGAGACCAAGGTAGAAGATTTACAGTTAACAGAACACTGCTAAGAGTATGATGCTAGACTTTAAAAAGAAAAAAAAAAAAAAAGACAAGCTCTGTTTATACATGCATACAATTTTCTTGAAAGATATTAACAAGGCAGGGTAGCATTATCTCCAGGACTATAGCTGTGGAACTGAGCATCTTACTTTTTATTTTACAATCACTGGCTCTCAGAAATTTTTTAAAGTATTTTCAAGACCAACACTTTTAAATTTAACATGTAATTAAAATGCACACTGTAAAAATTATATAATTAGAACAGTATAATATTTATAGTCTCATTAAAATGTATAAAATCTGTTTTAAAATTCTTTCTAAAAGCATTTAAGTATCTTTCAAGTCCCAGTTGTAATCAACAAATTGTGATTTCCTAATGAAACTAGATAAAGGAAACCATCCTTATGCTGTAGTCCTTGTCACATTAACTATATAATACTCAATATTAACCTTGAAAGGTTTCATTTTCCCTTTGAACTGTACCATCTTATCTTGTTTTATGGGGAGAGAAAAGGGGGTGATAAAAGGAAGGGAAAATGGAAATAGGCTTATGATCTAGATATCATTATGTGAGTAACTTCTTTTCAATAAAACCTGAGTTTCCAAAATGACAGGATCTAACACTTTCATAAAATGTTTGGGTAAAAGACTAATATAACGCTTACCTAGTGAGTCGTTTAGGTGGAGGCCGCTCACCAAATTTTCTAGAAGAAATAAGAAAAAAAAATTAAATAGGCTAAATGCACACTCCACAGTATTTTAGGCACCATGAAACCTCCTTTACGACTTACACTTCAACCCTACTAAAGAGCACTGTAAAAAGAAAGCCTCCAGTAAATACCAACACGCAGTAGTAACAAAATACAGACTTTAAAGTTGTTTCTAAACAAAACAACAGACCCTAGGTAGGCCTGACACATCCACACGCTGAGTGTGTATTACACTGATTAGATGAGGAGAGCAGGATAGCAGGGTACTTCCCAGAGACACCTTGCTAAAACACCCAACAAAAGATGATCTTCTAGTCTCACATAATCTGCAGCACTCAAAAAATTCCTCAGAGCCCAAGGGGGTATAGATCTCACAGATGTTTACCATGTGGCAAGCATTATGTTATATCTTTTGTTAACCCTTTTTAACCATTATAAAATAATTCTGGAAGGCACATTTTAAAGACGTATAAAGCAACTTGCCCAATGTCACAAAGTAAACTAAGTGGCAGGCAGAGTTAAGATTTAAGCCTAGATGTGGACTAATTAATTAGTTCATAATATATGGCCCTTCAAAAAGAAATATGCTAAATATTCTAGCATAGAACCACTGAAAGACAGTAACATTGTTTGGGAGAGGGCAAAGAGAAAAAGCCCAAGCAAAGATAAGCACAATTTAGGCTGGAATTAGAATACGGCATGAGTGGTAAGTGAGACTCCAAGAGTAAGATTAGCTGAATTCAAATCTATGATTTAGTGTTTATTTCCCGAGCAGCCCTGAAGTTATCTGACTCTCTAGTTCAGTTTCCTTCCTCATCTTACCTCAAGGAGTTGCTGAAGGATTAAAAGTGCTAACTAATATACAGAAGACACAGAGAACACCTGGAATGCCTGGAATTATTAATTATTAGTAAATGTTAGTAATTATTACTGTTTTCTAGTTATAAAAGTTAAGCCAAAATAACTAAAGATATTAAGTGTGATATTAACAAAGATAAACAAGTATAAGAAGAAGAAGAAACTAATCCTTATGTGATGACCTGTCTCCTCTGAAATAAAAAATGAGGTCTTCTGAAAGACATGGCAGAGGTACACAGCACTTGAAGAAAAAAGATCAATAGAATTTTTCTTTCTTTTTAAAGCCACACTGCAGTTATAAATAGGTTAAGTGACTTGTTCATAACGAGTTATAGGTTTGAGAAGCCTAAAAGAGTTCTATATTTGTGGTATTTCACACAATTATTAACTTGATGACAAAAGTCTTAAAATCCCATGTAGTTCATTCTGTTGAGTAATTTAATGTTCTATGACACTGTTTATGAACTTGGTTTATAAGAAATTTCCCTTGAATATTTTGGTATTTCAGTTAACCCTAAAATACTGAAAAGTGGCTATAACTGAAACAGCACCCCAAAACGAGTAAATAATCCCAAGTTTTTGTCAGAAGGATTAATAATAAGTAATCCTCTTTGATTTTTATCCTATAGGATGGTCCACTTTAAACACAATGATTTATTAGTAATATCAACAAGGGTGCTGAAGGACATAGGCTTTAAAACACTGAACTACTGGTTAATCTATGATGTGAATTCCAATTATGGAATTAAAGGCAAAAATCTATTCCTGAAACTTTCCACAGGAAAGATTTTTTTTTTTTAATGTATGAGACTGATTAAATTTACCATTGCAGCATATGATTAAAATTAAAAAGTTCCTCACTAGGTCGGATTTAGTATAAAACCCCAAAAGTTTAAGACAATCTTTAAATTACTTCTTTGCATATATATATATTTAAGAACAGAGTCACACTTTATAAAGAGAAGCAAAGAATGTAGAGAGTATCTAAGAGCTTAAAATGGTGGAAATTTTAGAGAGACACAGCTAACAAATGAGATGAAACTTTTCAGTTAGAATCATGATACTAACCATATTAGCTAATAACTCTGATCATCACACATCCTTTGGAATCTAACAGATAATTTAACATAGGTCTATTATATAACCAATAAGATCCACTGCTCTCAAAATTCAAAAGCAAATTTTGTTTTCTGGTACTCTGGAATGCTTTAAAAATCAGATTAAATCAACTGAATGTTGGTTCAAATATCTGCCTACATTCTTTTTTGGAACTACCCATTAGATGAAGTCAACAATCATATAGTAATGCTTGTGCAACATCACTCCTGCCCCCATAGAAAACATGAAAAAGAGATTTGCCTGCTGAGCTTGAACAGTATTTCAAAATGATGTACTGTTCTATCTGGGTGCTATCTGAAAGTTAGAAATCTTATAAGTGATAAATCACTTCTTCAGTGTATAATAAAGTATCTTCAGTAAGTGTCTGTAAACTCAATCCTCTCTTTAATGCATATGCCATCACACTTCTACTGATCTCATTAAACCTAATGGTTACTGTATCTAATAGAATGGGAGAAGGGTAATAAAATGGGTCTCCTGAAGATAGAAAGCCTAGAGATAAACCCACGCACCTATGGGCGCTTTACTTTTGACAAAGGAGGCAAGAATATACAATGTGACAACGATAGTCTCTTCAATAAGTGATGCTGGGAAAACTGCTGCTAAGTTGCTTCAGTCATGTCCGGCTCTGTGCGACCCCATAGACGGCAGCCCACCAGGCTCTCCCGTCCCTGGGATTCTCCAGGCAAGAACACTGGAGTGGGTTGCCATTTCCTCCTCCAGTGCATGAAAGTGCAAAGTGAAAGTGGAAGTCGCTCAGCCGTGCCCGACCCTCAGCGACCCCATGGACTGCAGCCTTCCAGGCTCCTCCGTCCATGGGATTTTCCAGGCAAGAGTACTGGAGAGGGGTGCCATTGAAAACTGGACAGCTACAAAAGAATGAAATTAGAACACTTCCTAACACCATATGCAAAGACAAACTCAAATGGATTAAAGATGTCAATGAAAGATGAGAAACTATAAAGCCCTTAGAAGAAAACAGGCAGAACAATCGACGTTAATCCCAGCAAGACCCTCTATGACCCACCTCCTAGAATCATGGAAATAAATATAAATAAATAAACAAGTGAAACCTAATTAAACTTAATAGCTTTTGCACAGGAAAGCAAACTATAAACAAGGTGAAAAGACAACCCTCAGAATGGAGAGTGTTAGTCGCTCAGTCATGTCCAACTCTTTGTAACCCCTTGGACTGTAGCCTGCCAGGGTTCTCTGTCCATGGAATTTTCCAGGCAAGAATACTGGAGTGGGTTGCCATTCCCTTCTCCAGAGGATCTTCTTTACCCAGGAATTGAACCCGGGTCTCCTGCGTAGCAGGCAGATTCTTTACAGAATGGAGAAAACAACAGCAAATGAAACAACTGACAAAGGATTAATTTCCAAAAATATACAAGCAGCTCATACAACTCAATACCAGAAAGACAAACAACCCAATCAAAAAGTGGTCAAAAGACCTAAACAGACATTTCTCCAAAGGAGACATACAGATGGCTAATAAATACATGAAAAGAACCTCAGCACTGCTCGTTAGAGAAATACAAATCAAAACTACAGTGAGATATCATCTCACAAGGGCCAGAATGGCCATCGTTAAAAAATCTACAAACAATAAATGCTGGAGAGGGTGTAGAGAAAAGGGAACCCTCTTGCACTGTTGGTGGGAATGTATATACAGTCACTATGGAAATTCCTTAAAAAACTAGGAATAAAACCACCATATGACCCAGCAATCCCACAACTAGGCATATAACCTGAGTGAAAAGAACACACGTACCCCGATGTTCACTGCAGCACTATTTACAATAGCTAGGACATGGAAGCAACCTATAAGTCCAGTGACAGATGAATGGAGAAAGAAGCTGTGGTACACATATAGAATGGAATATACTCAGCCATAAAAAGGAATGCATTTGTGTCAGTTCTAATGAGGTAAATGAACCTAGAGCCTATTATACAGAATGAAAGTCAGAAAGAGAAAAATAAGCATCGTGTTTCAACACATAAATATGGAATCTAGAAAAATGGTACCTATGAAACTACTTGCAGGGCAGCAATGGAGACACAGAGAACGAACAGACTCATGGACACAGGCGGTGGGGGGAGGAAGGTGGGGTGGGATGCATGGAGACAGTAACACAGAAACAGATACACTATCCTATGTAAAACAGCCACTTGGAATTTGCTGCGTGACTCTGGGAACTCAAACTAGGGCTCTGTAACAACCTAGAGGGGTGGAATGCAGAGGGAGGTGGCAGAAAGGTTCAAAAGAGAGAGAAAGGTATACATAGGTATACCTATGGCTGATTTATGTTGACCTATGGCAGAAACCAATACAATATTTTAGAGCAATTATCCTTCGATTAAAAATAAGTAAATTTAATTATCAAAAATAAAAGAAAATGAGTTTTCTGAGAAATTCATAAGAGTGTTTAGTAGGTTCACGATGCATAACTCTGAAGCTCACAACTGAACTAGATTCTAATTATTCAGTTAAATTCATAGATCTACATATTTAAAACTATCAACTTACACCAAGATACTATATGCACCCTATACTTATCAAGAGCCACTTTCCTCTACTGATCTGATGTATAATACATAACACTTCAGGAATTATCTTCTGCAGAAAGAAGGCCCATCTTTAAACATGAGTGAATCAAGAAAATTCATGATGTAGTATTTATATTATACAATCAAAATAACAGTTTTCAGCAGAAATGACAAGTCAGGTAACAATTACTCAGAGACTGATTATAATTTAAAGATTAAGTCCTATTCCTCCATTTTGCAGTAGGGAGTAAGGACACTACAAAATTTTTATCTTTACTTCTAATCTATTTTTAAAACAAGATGTCTATTGACATGTGTTGACAACTGAAAATCAGAAATAAATCGGATCAGTCAAGTTTAGACCACTTTTCTGTAAGACACTTTCATAAGATGTGCATGATACAAGTAAAAATGCAAAAAACAAAACAAAAACAAAACCCTAAATCCTTCACTATCTAGGGACACCTTTGATTTTATCAAATATGGAGTTAATTCCTCACTGTACGAAGAATCACTGCTATCCAGTTTATCTTTCTGATACTATAGGTTGTCAATATCTCATTTGCATGAATAGGTTTCTCAAATTTTATGTACACTATATAAAGCATATTTTGATTAATCATGATAATATAAATCCTGTTATATATTTGAAAGAAAAGTTATAATTCTGGAGTTTTTTTTAAGTAACAAGCAAAGGTTAGTTTATGTAAAGTTGATTACACCTATGTCCTTTCCCTCTTCCATTCTGTATGCTTTTCCCTCAGACTGGGACTGGCAAATAAAACACAAACCTAGGTGCCATCACTAGTTAGTTATGCTCATATAACACATGGCTCAAGAAAGCTTAGACTGTCCAAAGTATATGTTGTAAGTATAATTTTAGGCTAGCAAATTCATTTTACTTTAACTTCACTAGCTTTCCCTTTTTAATATAACAATCATCTTTTACTCAAAACAGAGTTAGGAAAATTATTATTATAACTGTATCGGTTTTCATACACCTGGCAGTGTTGAAGATTTTTCAAAAGTTTCCATCAATCACTTAATATATTTCCTACCCATACAAGGTTCCCACATATCCTCCAAACCATTAGAATTTTCAAGTAAGTAAAAGACTTGAACTTTGCATACTTCTTTTACTTCTGTTTTGCTCATGGTGGACATGTAATATTGTTTCCCCCACAACAGACGCATTTCTTCTATATTAACCAATCTTTTAAGGAAGTATATGACCACCAACGTATTGAGGATAAACACGATAAAGTTATCAAAATTTTACCATCTTAACACCTTTTCTAGCTAACAGATGCTTCACACGAGAAAAATCAAGTCAAAAACCAAAAGGTGAGGTATGGAAAGAAAAGAAAAAACTTTGACTATAGAACAATTTAGTAATTACTCTGCTAGGATATTGTCTAGTGATATTAGAACTTTTGAGTCTACAGACGCAAAAGCCAGCTCAAATCATGTGGGAAACTATTCTGCCCTTGGGTGTAGAACTAAAAGTAATTTCCTCTATTATTCTGAATTTCACAAGTTTTCTGCTTAATGGATAAATGAAATTAAAATAAATTATTAACTCAAGAAACACTGAAGAGAGCATGAACAAATCCAAACTCTTAATGAAGTCGAACTTCATGTAAATACAACACTGAATGAACAGCAAGCTGAGAAAAGTACACTTGTTTTATACACTTGTCGGGCTTCCCTGGTGCCTCAGATAATGGAGCATCTGCCTACAATGCGGGAGACCCGGGTTCAATCCCTGGGTCCAGAGGATCCCCTGGAGAAGGAAACGGCAGCCCACTCCAATACTCTTGCCTGGAGAGTTCCATGGACGGAGGAGCCTGGTAGGCTACAGTCCATGGGGTCGCAAAGAGCTGGACACTGAGCAACTTCACTTCACTTCATACCAAATCTTCTCTAGGTGGTATACAGTTCAAAAAAAGTACCAGAATTTTTGAATCATGGTTTAAGACAGTGAAACGAAACAGCATTTAACGAAGGAAAAATAAGGAAACCTGATTGATACCCTCAAGAATCCATGCCTGATCATTCCACCAGGAGAAAGAAACACATAGATGATATACGTGATCATCATAGTCTGTGCTAACATATAATATGAAAAACAAAGCAATACGTACCAGAAAGTTGTTGAGCAATCTACTCACCAAAACAGAAGAGGCTAATTAGAAAAGGCTACACATAATATACCATCTTTGTCTTCAGATTCATTCATTCACCCAGTATGTACCGAGTATAGGTACTTGGTATACATCAGTGAACAAAAGAGACATAAAATCCATTCCCTTATGGCACTTACATTCAATTAAGACAAATGGACAATGGTATATATTCAAAGATGTTCATCAATGTAATTTATTTTTTAAAAAGCTAGAAATAGACATTATACTTATTGAATATGATTGAAAAGACTAATATTGGAACAATCTAAAAATATATTTCAAGTAAATATGTAACATCTTCACTTCTAAACCTTCATTCTATATTTATGACAGAAAACAGTCTATGTATTGAGTCAAGTAACTTTGAGCAAGACAAGTGACACCTTGTCACAATTCAATTTTTAGCTTTACTCTTACCTTAAGACCTGTATTTAATGGCAATAATGCTCAAAACCTGTCAAGGTATAACTAGTGGTCTTGGATACAACAAAAAAGACAATCAAGGCACGATGCATTCTCCTGAACCATCACAATTACTAAATATTTTCTATTAGAACAAATATCCTATGGGGTAGACTTCAAAGACGTGCCACACTTGGCCCCACCAGGTGAAGAAACATGCTCCCCTTCTTACTAGTATGCTGCACAGAACATCTGAAAGGCACTGCTTCCTTAATTTTAAAATCCCTTTATTCTACCTTTTTTTTTCTCCCAATTAAAACAACAGCAAACTCTGTTAGCCTGTCATCACTCTGTGTAAAGAAGCAGGCAGAGTGGAAAGGTACAAACTAGGAGTGACCGAGACCATCGTTTTCAGCTATTCTCTGCATCTGGCTTTTGAGGTATCTCCAAAATTAGCATCAGGTTAGGGAAAAGGTGATTTTCCTAAAATTCATACCTGCAGAGGGATTTGTTCCAGTTAAATCTGCGATAGCCATAAGCCTCACAACCCAGACAGCACAGCTGAGTTGAGAACCCTGGCATCCATTAACATCACATATAAAGACCTTATATGAAAAGTATATGTCTTAAAATCTATGGCCTCAACAAGAGAGAGCAGTAAGATGCTGGACAACTACTCCAATTTCATGCCAAAAGACTGAAAAGGACAAACTGACATCAAATGCCTCCTAACATGGTAAGAGCACAGTATCATTTCTGTAATTTCACGGACAAAAACACAACTTGAAGCTAAACAAGAAGAAACATAACAAACCTAAACTGTGGCAGAGTCAACAAAATAAGTGGATTACACTTTTAAAAGCACCAAGGTTGTAAAAGACAAAAAAATGAGAAACTTGCTCAGATTAGAAGAGACTGAAGAAACATGATCACTGTATACAACAGAATATCCAGAATTTACTTCTGCTAGAAAAGGACATTATTTGGACAAGTGACAAAATCTGCATAAAATGGTAGATTAGAAAATAGGATCATATAAATTTTAATATCTAGTTTTGATAGCTATACAGGCATTAAATAAGAGAATGTCTTTAATTTTAGAAACACTGTAGTGTTTAGAAAGAAAAGGGAATGATGTCTACTTACCTTCAAAAGGTTCAGGAAAAATAAGATTGTGTGTGTGTGTGTGTGTGTGTGTGTGTAGATACACAGAGGGATAATGTAAATGTGGTAAAATGTTAATAAATGAAGTATCTG
Source organism: Bos taurus (assembly GCF_002263795.3). Taxonomy (NCBI): domain Eukaryota; kingdom Metazoa; phylum Chordata; class Mammalia; order Artiodactyla; family Bovidae; genus Bos; species Bos taurus. The sequence goes on along the minus strand of NC_037333.1, from coordinate 45,836,518 downwards.
GCTGAACTTCTCTGTAATATTTTGTTATATTTGCAATTTTTCTGTAAACTGAAATTATATCAAAACAAAAAAGGCCACCATCAGAGAAGCACTAACCTGATCTAGGTGCTGGCATAACACTAATCGCCACAGAACCTGGTGGCCACAACAGAGACATTCACTGGCGGCGATAAGAGGCTCCACGGCCGGCTTTCTGGCACAGCTCTTATGTTCTTATGACAACTTGCTATAGACTTAAAGTTTGATTACACCCAGTGTTGATGTACAAGTGGAGAAACAGGAACTCTCATGCACTGTTGGGAGTTTAAATTTGTGCAATCTTTTTGGAAGACACCTGGCAGTGTCTATTGTAATTCAAGATGTGCATTCCTTTGAATCTCTAGCACTCTCTGTTCGGGAAATTTATTATATAGGTAGACAAATCTGACTATGCAAAAATTTGTATACAAAGATATGCAATAAAGCATCATTTGTATTAAAAAATTTTTTTTAAATCCATGATAATTAGGAATGGATTGCTGGTTACACATAGCACCTCACAATCATGCCTACAGACCCAAACACAAAGAAAAGAAAAAAGTAAAAAGAGCTATCCAATTAATAGCATTAAGTTTTTTCCTTTTTTGGCCATGCTGCCACCACTGGACTGTTAGGGAATTCCCAGAAGCATTAATTTTGAATGAAAAAATGAGATATATATTTTCATTCCCCTCCCCAAGTGTGTATATAAAATAATACACACACACATATACACATATATATATATACACCATTTCCACTAATTATCAGTATTAGTGATAATGATGAGCAGCAGCAAGAATTCCATTCTGCTCTAGAATGTATTATATATAATCTGGCAGATGTTTTATTCATTACTAGCTAGTCTTGGCTTAGGTAAACAGCCAAATAAAACTGCATATCTAAACATCAGTTAAGGCCACTCATATATTGAGTCTAGAAGAAGGGTGGCTTAAAATAAAAACTGAGAAAAACATCGAAGTTAAAATTTTACCCCACAAAATGTTCTCAGTAAACAAATTTCCCTAGGGGAAATAATACAGAAAAAAATATGCCGGATCCAAATAAAGAAATTCACACCCTTATGGAAAGCATACACTTCCACATAGGAAAATATAATGCAACTTAAAGAAGTTTAAAGAGGTCCTAAAAGGCAACGGCACCCCACTCCAGTACTCTTGCCTGGAAAATCCCATGGACGGAGGAGCCTGGAAGGCTGCAGTCCATGGGGTCGCTAGGAGTCGGACACGACTGAGCGACTTCACTTTCACTTTTCACTTTCCTGCATTGGAGAAGGAAATGGCAACCCACTCCAGTGTTCTTGCCTGGAGAATCCCAGGGACGGGGGAGCCTGGTGGGCTGCCGTTTATGGGGTCGCACAGAGTCGGACACGACTGACGCGACTTAGCAGCAGCAGCAACCTTAACCATCTGTTTAATTTCTGCAAAAGAATTCAATTTTTGCTAAGAACTCCTTCAGACACCTGACTTGATCTTACGCACTGCCTTTTAAGGCAATATTTAAGAGGTGAAAAGTGTCATCTGATAAGAGCACACACAATCTGTCACAAATACAGGTCATGGGACAGGTAGCCGCATATTACCGTACCGGCATGGACTCAGGAGTGAGGTTGTTTAAGTTCACACCCTAACTTTAAAGCAAAGGAGCAGAAGTTACTTAAACTCTCTGTTTCAGTTTTCTCAATTTGAAACACAGATAAAAGTATCTCTGTACAGAATTCTTATAAGAATTTAAAAGGTTCGTAAGTGTACAGACCGAGGGATTTTCTGGAGGTTCAGTGAGTGGGAACCCACACTTCCAATGCAGGGGGTGCATGTTCAGTCCCTGGTTGGGGAAACAGGATCCTGCATGCCATGAGTGCAACCAAAAAAGAAGTGTACAGCACCTAAGAGTTCTAGGTACTAGATGAAACACCACTACTGTTTCAAGGCTGGATTACAGAGTATTATTTACTCTAACTAATATGGTAAAATTGAAATAAGGCCTTCAAAACAAATACACATTTATATAGCTTTAAAATACATATAATTAATTCTACATTTCACAAAGAAACTGAGAATACATAAAGAACTCAACAAAAACCTGATTTAAAAATAAGTAAAGGACTGTCCTCTTAGCTCAGTAGGTAAAGAATCTGCCTGCAATGCAGGAGACCTGGGTTTGATCCCTAGGTTGGGAAGATCCCCGGGAGAAGGAAATGGCAACCCACTCCAGTATTCTTACCTGGAGAATCCTATGGACAGAAGAGCCTGGAAGGCTACCGTCCATGGGGTTGCAAGAGTCGGACACAACTTAGCAACTAAACCACCACAACTGAACCACCAACGGACTTGAAGAGATATATCTCTAAGAAGATATACAAATGGCCAATAAGCACATAAAAGTTCAACATTACTAATCACTATGGAAATGCAAATCAAAAACATAAAGATACCACTTCATACCATTCAGGATGCCTATTATCAAAACTGACAAAAAACAACAAGATTTGAACCCTGGTACACTGCTGGTGGACATATAAAATGGTATGGTATTATGGTGGAAATATAAAATGGTATGGCAGTATCTCCAAAATTAAACGTACAATTAACACATAATCTACCAATTCCACTTCTGGGTACATACCCAACAGAAATAAAAGCAGTAACTCAAACAGATACTTGTACACCAATGTTTAGAGCAGCATTATTCGCACCAGGCAAAAGGTGGAAATAATCTAAATGCCCACTGATGGATGAATAAATGTGGTATACACATACAATTAAATATTCCACCTTAAAAAAAATTCTGACACAAGTTACATACAACATGGATGAACCCTGAATACATTACGCTAAATTAAAATAAGACACAAAAGGTCAAATATCCTATGATCCCACTTATACAAGGTACCTAGAGTAGTCAAATTCAGAAGACAGAGAAGTAGAATGGTGGTTTCCAGTGACTATCACCATGGTTGAGGGTATGGAAGGAAGCATGGAGAGTTACTGTTTAATGGGTATAGTTTGGGAAGAAGAAAAAATTTTGGAGACAGAAGGTGATGGTGGTTGTGCAGTAATGTGAATGTACCTAATCAAACTGAACACATAAAAATGATTAAAATGGTAAACTTCATGTTTTATATATATTTTGCCCTTCTAATAGTATTTAGTTTTGCCTTAAACTATGGTTTAATGAGGAATATTGGCTCAGCTTTGAGGGGTATCCTATGTGACTGCCAGGATAAGTGACAGTGGCTGCCGTACAACTTAGAAAAAACAGACAAGTGGGTGCCAAGACATACAAAAGAAGAACATGAGGAGTATATGTATAATATATAAGTGGTTCCTACTACCATCAAGGTAAGGATAGAAAAGGAAAAAGAGAAGTTCTTCCTAGAATCTATACCTCCTAAGGAAGGGCAGCACAGACAGCATGCAAACAATCCCTCAAAGACTGTTTGGTTTGAACATCTCCTGTGGAAAATCCCAAGTGATCATGGAAAGCAGCTTGTACATGAGATGTCACATAGTTTTTGCCTTTGCACCTCCCCACTGACTTCTCACCCCTACCTCAAATTATAAACAGTGAAGATTTTTTTTCCTCCACAAAACATCTGCCAAAGATGTTAAGGTTGTCAGTTCTCTGAAGTCATTTGAAAATTCTTCACAGGAAGAAAGAAATCTGATATTAATTAGAAGTTATTATTTTTTTCTCATCTTTTGAAATGGCCTTTCCAATCCAAGTGAGACTTAAAAACGAAAGAAAGAGGGATGCCAATAAAAGAGATTTTTTTTTTTTGAAAGCCATGCTGCTGCTGTTGCTGCTAAGTCACTTCAGTCGTGTCCGACTCTGTGCGACCCCATAGACGGCAGCCCACCAGGCTCCCCCGTCCCTGGGATTCTCCAGGCAAGAACACGAGTGGGTTGCCATTTCCTTCTCCAATGCATGAAAGTGAAAAGTGAAAGTGAAGTCACTCAGTCGTGTCCGACTCTTAGTGACCCCATGGACTGCAGCCTACAGGACTGCAGGCTCCTCCGTCCATGGGATTTTCCAGGCAAGAGTACTGGAGTGGGATGCCATTGCCTTCTCCATTTGAAAGCCATAGAATACAACTATCCATAATAGGATTTCTTTGCCTGATTTCCTTGGGTTCTTCTATCCTTGAAAACGTATACAACATTTACTGTGCAATACATTTATCTTAGAAGGGGTCTAGCTCTCCTTTAACCACTGCTCAGTACAGGTATTTAAAACCGAGAGATCAGATCCCCAAGAAGTAACCATCAATGATTTCTGGTAGGGAAGCCTGAATATAGCAGAGAGGACCAAAGAGATTTTTAGTGGGGAACAATGAAGAAGACAAATAAGCTACATTTCAGGAGGCCGTCAAAGTAAGTTTTTGCCTCCACAGAATTAACAAAATATGGAAAAATAGGTAATTTTCAGTTTTAAAAAAAAAAAACTACCAAGCCAGAAGACCTTGCAATTTTAAAGCTGGGCTCTATATTGAGTCCTGTGCTAAGCTGTTTCAGTCGTGTCCAACTCTTTGCAACTCTATGGACTGTAGCCCACCAGGCTCCTCTGTCCATGGGATTCTCCAGGCAAGAAGAATACTGGAGTGGGCTGGGGTGCCCTTCTCGAAGGGATCTTCCCTGACCCAGGAATCGAACCCGTATCTCTTATGTCTCCTGCCCTGGCAGGCCAGTTCTTAACCACTAGTGCCACTTGGGAAGCCCATATTGAGTTCTAATATCCTACAAATAAAGTTTTCCAAGTACCTAGTGAGGAATCACCTCATCACCGACTCAATGGACATGAGTTTGAGCAAGCTCCAAGAGATGATGAAGGAAAGGGAAGCCTGGCGTGCTACAGCCTATGGGGTCACAAAGAATCAGGACACCACTGAGCAACCGAACAACAACGAGGAATCAAAGGAGTAAGCTTGGTAAAGAGAACCCTGGCATTGTAATACTTAGCTCCCATCACAAGGAAGAAAATACGAGTAGAAAAAAATAGTATTTCCCTGTAAAAGTTAGGTCCAACAGGCCTCTCCCTAAATTAATTCTGATTCAGCCCATGGAATGGAATAGCCTCAGAAGCAGTATCATGCAATTAGGTGGTACATGAAGGCCCATAATCTTTCCTTAATAAAAGTACACCTGAGAATGTAGCAATACTGCTAGACCACTGACAATAGCTTAAAATATATGCCTGTTGACTTGAGATTATTATTGCTGATGTTCAAAAATAATAAAAATGCTATACCCGCACAAATGTGTATATATGAGTACCAGCAGACATGTAGAAGAATGTCCACAGCATCATCAGACATAATAATCCCAAATCAGAAACTCAAATGACCACTGTCGAAGGATCGGCTAAATTACAGAATCATCATGCGATCAGATAAATTATAGAATCATCATACAGCATTGTGCTATTCAGCAAGGAAAGTGAACAAATTATCACTACACAGGCAATAACACTGACTAATAGCAAAAGAAGCCAGACTCAAAAAGGTACAAAATTATATGATTCCATTTTATATGAAATTTTAAAAAGAAAAGCTAAACTAAACTACAGAGTTCACCAGGATACAGGTGACCTTTGAGAGGGAGGCACACACACCAGGAGGAGCTATATGAAAGGATCCGGAAGAACGAGTAATATTCTGTAACTTCATCTCTGTGATGGTCACACATTTACATTCACTTTGTGAAAATTTACTTTATTGTACATTTATGATTTGTGTGCTTTGTTTTTCTGTAGGTATATTACTTTAATTTATAAATATATATCCAGATTTATTAACATTCAAGTGTTTCAAATGAATGGATGGTTCTGGGAAAAAAGTTCTTTCCTAGACTTTATTTCTATTGTCTTTGAATTCTATTTTAACATCAGATTTTAGAAGGTGGTGATTTCCAGTCCTCAGCTACATCATTCCAGAATATATGTATTTCATATCAAAGGTTAGTATAAGGATTTAAGTCCTGAAAACTGGTCTTCTCTACATCTAAACTGCAAATCAGAATTTAGTCTTCTTCCCTAATTTTAGTAGGCAAAAGAATCAGGATCAATTGTGGTCCTCTGTTTGGCAAATCTACCCCAGAGTATGCATTTTTTAAAAGTCACTAGTTATGCAGTGTCACAGAAAAATGCTGAATGGGTAGTAGGATTAGAACTTTCCTATTGTTAACTTTTAAATTGGCTTCATTTGCCTCTCTCACCTAAAACCAAGATGAGGAGGAAGGAGAGAGAGAGAGTGTGGCATAATTGTTTTGAACATTCTCATTTCTGTTCTTTCTTTAATGTTTAACACACATTTAAGGGCCTACTGTATGTTAGGAACTGCAGTTGACATTTGGAACATGTAGCAGCAAATGGAACACGGTCCCTATCCACACAGAATACACGACAGGAGCAGCAGCAGGCTACCTACGTACTATGCACGAACATCTCACTTTACACACGTCAATCTTACTACACAGACGAGAAAAATCTGCTTAGAAACCACTTTGCCTTGTTCACATAATGGTAAATTTGGTTTAAAATGTAACTACAGTATAAGGTCCATGATTTTCCATACATTCTGCAATAAGGTAGAATTCAAGTACAGTTCAATTCTAGATACTAACATATGAAGAGATACAATTTTTATGAAAGACTATAAAGTGTACTAACTGATCCTAAAAATTTCTATGATATAGTATAGACTTGTTTTGCTTAAGTGAGGGGTCAACAAGAAACCAGAAAGGAAACCTTCTTTCATTACCCTTCCAATACTTCAACTACTGACTAAATCATAAGGGTAAAAGATTCTTCTGTCTTTGACTGCTAGAAAGTGAAAAAATTCTCTTCGAAAGCTGTAAATACGTAAAACTCAGGAAATCTAAAGACACCTGCTGTGGGAGCCATACCTTAACTACTGCATACATATACATAAACAGACATGAATGTCTGTACATATACGTACATCAAATATTTGACAATTACTTTCATATTTCTTGCACAAAGACAATAAATATGTTACATTGCTCATGACCAGTGTCTACATCACCAATCATAATTTTGCAAAGTACATTTTTTTTCTGAGTTGAAATGGATCAAGAATACATAAACATCTTCTATGTCTATGTATATATACACATATATATGTATGTATATGTATGTATGTATATATACATATATATATATATACTATGTCTGCACTTATACTATAAACTATGTCTACACTAACATTTTCTGTTAGTCAAAATTATTAACATAAAGATTCTGTACCAGTCCAACCTCTATTAAACCATTACTGGCCAATTTCTTAAACAGTCAAACCTCTAACATACAGTTTGGTTTTAAAGTATTTGAATTCTGCAGGATATCTGCCTTTTGTTTTCCTTTTAAATAAAGCAGACCAGAACATTTACGGTTGCCTGAAAAATCCCATGGACGGAGGAGCCTGGTGGGCTTCAGTCCATGGGGTCGCTAAGAGTCAGACATAACTAAGTGACTTCACTTTCACTTTTCACTTTCATGCATTGGAGAAGGAAATGGCAACCCACTCCAGTGTTCTTGCCTGGAGAATCCCAGGGAAGGGGGAGCCTGGTGGGCTGCCGTCTATGGGGTCGCACAGAGTCAGACATGACTGAAGCGACTTAGCAGCAGCAGCCAAAAGTCTAATTCATAAAGGAAAGGCTATAATTCAAGTTTACAAGGAATTAAACTATTTTAAAGAAGCCTGACCCTAAAGGAAAAAAAAAAGATGGCAACTGTAATTTTAAAACATGCAAAATAGGACAGTGAAGGGAGACTATCAATAAGCAAAAAATAAAATGATCAAAATCTGTACGTTCAGATGGGGAAGAAAAGATTTCCAGATATTTTTTATACACCACTGCATGAATAAGGAAATGCCTTCCTGCTTGAGTGTTTATACCCAAAACAATACATTTCTTTTGAACTGTAACTTAACTTTCTGTTATCACATGTCATGTTATAACACTCAAACCTACATTTGTGGTAAAGCCAAAAACCACTCTGAAGAAGTGGTCTTAACCACAATTCAAAGCTTATAAAGATTATCTGAGCCATTAACCTGTCGAGCTGCTTTCATACACTGCTAGACCAAAAAGCCAGGCCCAGCAGCTCGTTGTAGCTGCTCCCACAAGCTTCACAAGGAAGCCACAGGGCTCTGCAAGGGAAATACACAATACAGAGGAATCGAAGTTGGTGGTACAAAAATCTAACAGCACGATACTTTGTCTTGGGTAGTTCTGCTGCTGCTGCTGCTGCTGCTGCTGCTGCTAAGTCACTTCAGTCGTGTCCACCTCTGTGCGACCCCAGAGACGGCAGCCCACTAGGCTCCCCCGTCCCTGGGATTCTCCAGGCAAGAACACTGGAGTGGGTTGCCCTTTCCTCCTCCAATGCATGAAAGTGAAAAGGGAAAGTGAAGTTGCTCAGTCGTGTCCGACCCTCAGCAACCTCATGGACTGCAGCCTACCAGGCTCCTCTGTCCATGGGATTTTCCAGGCAAGAGTACTGGAGGGGGGTGCCATTGCCTTCTCCGGTGGGTAGTTCTACAGGCAGCCTAATAAAACATCAACCATCTGAGGAGCCTCAGCTCAGCACAGGTACAAGAAAGACTCTGAATTGAGAATCACTATGAAGTGATTAGGGCTTCCCTGGTGGCTGAGTTGGTAAAGAATCCGCCTGCAATGCGGGAGACCTGGGTTCGATCCCTGGGTTGGGAAGATTCCCTGGAGGAGGGCATCGCAACCCACTCCCATACTCTTGCCTGAAGAATCCCAATGGACAAAGGAGTCTGGCAGACTACAGTGCCAGACTGTAGGGGTCTGCGACTTTGTGGGGTCGCAAAGAGTCGGACACGACTGAGTGACTAAAAAACAAAAAATACAAAAAACATGAAGAATATAGAACATCAGTAACTTAAAGTAGTAACGCACTAGAAGACGAGGCAAAAGCCTTGGGAGTTTGACGGTAGCAAGGAGGAAAACAAAGGTTAAGACCTCTTGGCAGGTATAGATTTAACTGTCACAGTTTGGGTTATTCGGGTTATATATTTACTTAATATCTTGCTATGCTATGAATTCAAATTAGGCAAACTGCAAAGCTGTTCTGTTATAAATTTACTAGTTAACTGGCTAGTCAACTTCCCTCTATCATTTGTCTAACTAGAAAGAAGAAGGGCACAGTTCTTTAAAGATCAGCTGCTCCATTGCAGCAACTTAATTCTTAACATTTCCTCTCTCATCAACATCTATCTATACAGGCATGTTTTCTAAAGACATGTGGTCTCTATTAAGTATTAGATTTTTGACTTTCCCTCATTCTTGACTTCCATCACAAGGAATTCATTGACAAATGCTGTCCACTGCCTTCTCAAATTATCTTCTATATTTCCACTCCCTGATTCCATAAAGTTAGATGAAGCTCTTATTACAACTTTTATATCTATAGCATCCTAAACTAGCCTCATGCAGTAAAATAGACAAGCACACAACAAATAGAATATATCTGTTTATATGTGCTCTCATTTAACTATCACCAACAATCCTGATAGGCCTTCAAACTTAGAAGGGAAAATTAAACCTCAGAAAGTCACGAGATAGAATATTCCCCCTGCTTCTGATTTCATGCTGATCATACTAAGGTTGAAGATTACATATAAATATACAAGGAAGCCATCTCTAGTCTTTAAACCACTCATTTTCTTCAACTCCCCAAATAATTATGTTTGTCCCAATTCACTGATAAACTAATTCCTATTTGCTTTTACATTAAATAAACCACCTATCATATGAAAATTTATTTAAATGTTCCAGAAAAATCACTTCTTAACCTGTAAAGTATTTCTTAGCAAACCAAAACCATTGATTCTCAAGGATGAAATGCTGCAGTAATCCAACTAGAGAACAGGAACAATGCCACCGTTAAATCAGCCATGAAAATCTGATTGTGTTAACAGCCCTAGGGATTAGTCAAATCGACAGTCTTTCTTTAAGTATCCCAGTAACGAAGAAAATGTCCATCTGTTTCCATAATAAACTAGAGATGCACAAGGGAATTTTTAGGCCATAACTTTTATGCTGGACAATTTTTTTAATGGCAGAAGTGTACATTAGAGAAATATGGACAACACTATGCATGTATTATTCATATAAAATTGACTCAACTGCATACAATATTAACATCGTTTTCAAATGCAAGTCTGTATGTACACAGCATATGCTCATTAAACGAATGAATAATATTAAATAGTAAGTCATCTGTTAAAAAAGATGAACAAAAAACTGTCATGAAACTCTAGCTCTTAAACTATAATATTAATTACACCAACTATTGTTTTAAAATATATATATATATAAAATTAAGGAAAACTAATGTCTTTATAGTCATTATACATTTTTTTAACTTTTTATTTTATATTGGAGTATAGTTGATTAACAATGTTGTGTTAGTTTCAGGTATACAGCAAAGTGGTTAAGTTACACATATACATATATCTATTCTTTTTCAAATTCTTTCCCCACTTAGGTTGTTACACAATACAGAACAGAGTTCGCTGTGCTAGACAGTAGGTCCTTACTGGTTATCCTTTTAAATACAGCAGTGTGTACATGTCAATCCCAAACTCCCTACTTATCCCTCCCCACAACCCTTCTACCCTGGTAATCATAAGTTCATTTTCATAGTCTTGTTTCTGTTCTGTAAATAAGTTCATTTGTATCATTTATTTTTAGATTCCACAGGACATTTCTGTCTGACTTACTTCACTCAGTATGACAATCACTACATCCATCCCCTTTGCTGCAAACGGTATTATTCCATTCTTTACAATGGATAAGCAGTGTTTCATGGTGTGCTTAATCGCTCAGTCGTATCTGACTTTGCGACCCCATGGAGTGTAGCCTGCCAGGCTCCTCTGTCCACGGGGATTCTTTAGGCAAGAATATTGGAGTAGTCTCGTGTGTTGCCATGCCCTCCTCCAGGAGATCTTCCAACCCAGGGATCAAACCCAGGTCTCCCGCACTGCAGTCAGATTCTTTACCAATTGAGCCACAAAGGAAGCCCAATATTTCATGGTATATGTGTACAAAATCTTTATCCATTCCTATGTCGATGGACACTTAGGCTGCTTCCAGGTCTTGGCTATTGTAAACAGTGTGGGTTGCTAGAGTCTGACACGACTGAGCAACTTCACTTTCACTTTCATGCATTGGAGAAGGAAATGGCAACCCACTCCAGTGTTCTTGCCTGGAGAATCCCAAGGACAGGGGAGCCTGGTAGGCTGCTGTCTATGGGGTTGCACAGAGTTGGACACGACTGAAGCGACTTAGCAGCAGCAGTAAACAGTGTTATAATCAACACTGGGGTGCATGTATCCTTGCAGACTATGTTCTTCTCGGAATATGAATATATGCCACGGCAGGATCATGTGCCGTGCTGTGCTAAGTTGCTTCTGTCATGTCGAACTCTTTGTGCATAGGATTCTCCAGGCAAGATACTAGAGTGGGTTATTGCCAAGCCCTCCTCCAGGAGATCTTCCTGACCCAGGGATCAAACCTGAGTCTCCTTCATCTCCTACATTGGCACTTTACCACCAGTGGCACCTGACAAGTCATCGCAGGATCACATGGCAGCTCTATTTTTAGTTTTTAAAGCAACCTCCATACTCTTCTCCACAGTGGCTATCGCAATTTACATTTCCACTTACAGTGTAAAAGGGTTCCCTTCTCTCCAAACCTTCTCCAGGATTTACAGTTTGTAGACTTTTTGATGATCACCATTCTGACTGTTGTGGGTTGATGTCTCACTGTAGTTTTAATTTACATTTTTCTAATAATTCAGTTCAGTTGAGTTGCTCAGTCGTGTCCAATTCCTTGCAACCCCAGGGACTGCAGCACACCAGACTTTCCTGTCCATCACCAACTCCTGGAGCTTGCTCAAACTTACATCCATTGAGTCAGTGATGCCATCCAGCCATCTCATCCTTTGTCGTCCCCTTCTCCTCCTGCCCCTAATCCCTCCCAGCATCAGAGTCTTTTCCAATAAGTCAACTCTTTGCACGAGGTGGCTCAAACTGGAGTTTCAGCTTTAGCATCATTCCTTCCAAAGAACACCCAAGACTGATCTCCTTTAGAATGGACTGGTTGGATCTCCTTGCAGTCTAAGGGACTCTCAAGAGTCTTCTCCAACATCACAGTTCAAAAGCATCAATTCTTCAGCACTCAGCTTTCTTTAAGGTCCAACTCTCACATCCATACATGACTACTGGAAAAACCATAGCTTTGAATAGATGGACTTTGTCAGTTATGTCTCTGCTTTTTAACATGCTGTTTAGGTTTTTTCATAGCTTTTCTTCCAAGGAGCAAACATCTTTTAATTTCATGGCTGCAGTCACCATCTGCAGTGATTTGGAGCCCAAGAAAATAAAGTCTCTCACTGTTTCCATTGTTTCCTCTTCTATTTGCCATGAAGTGATGGGGCTGGATGCCATGATCTTAGTTTTTTGAATATTTAATTTTAAGCCAGCTTTTTCACTCTCCTCTTTCACTTTCATCAAGACGCTCTTTAGTTCTTCATTTTCTGCCATAAGGGTGGTATCATCTGCATATCTGAGGTTATTGATATTTCTCCCATCAATCTTGATTCCAGCTTGTGCTTCATCCAGTCTGGCATTTCACATGATGTACTCTGCATATAAGCTAAATAAGCACGGTGACAAAATACAGCCCTGTCGAACTTCTTTCCCAATTTGGAACCAGTCTGTTGTTCCATGCTTGGTTCTGTTACTTTTTGACTTGCATACAGATTTCTCAGGAGGCAGTTAAGGTGGTCTGGCATTCCCATCTCTTTAAGAATTTTCCAGTTTGTTGTGATCCACACAGTCAAAGGCTTTAGAATAGTCAATGAAGCAGAAGCAGAAGTAGATGTTCTTCTGGAATTCTCTTGCTTTTTTCTAGGATCCAACAGATGTTGGTAATTTGATCTCTGGTTCTTCCGCCTTGTCTAAATCCAGATTGAACATCTGGAATTTCTTGGTTTATGTACTGTTGAAGTACATGATATTTAATAACTAGATATCTAATAATTAAGTACCTTTCCATGTGTCTCTTAGCCATCTGTATGTCTTCTTTGAAGAAATGTCTATTGCACATTTGTTGACTGGGTTGTTTGATGATGACCAACTATTTTGAATTAACCAATGATTATGAACAAAATGATCTGAAATGTCCAACAAGTTAGTTTCTACAGTGGAGGAGAATTTTATATAAGTTGTCTACCAAATGAGCTGATACTAACTTCACAAGTTTTATAATGAGGAGAAAAAGGAATTAACTATTTTACCAAGTCCAAAAAACTAAAATGATGATTAATTTCCTCACTCTAATGAAACTGTCTACTTTTCCCATAGAGAATGCCCTGCCAAGATACCATGGTATAGGTAACTGCTGTTTCTTGCTCTTCAATAGCAGTGTAGTTTAATGAGGCATACTGACACTTCAAAAAAAAGTGATAATCCACATTGTTGACAGATTCTATTAAGAACTGGTATCAAGATCTAAATGGGGCTATAAACAATACAGCTGAAAAGAACTCCTTAGAAGTTTATGTTCTTTCATGTAGTTATGTGGAATCTAAAACTAACTGTTAGGAAAACTTATATACACCAGGTGTAAATTTTCAGTAATTTCATCCAGGCAATTTTTTACTACAATAACAATAATCAAGTGCTAATATAAGACCCATTATGTATAAGCCAATAATAATGATGCTGTTAACAAATTAACTTCCTGGGCTTTTAAAATGTTAGTAACTCTTGGGTATGAAGGATAGTTTAAGATTGAAGTTAAGTAAAAGTTTGAATTCTGGGATAAAAATCAAAGCAAAAGGGGGATCATTCTAATTGTTGACTTTTTCCCTGATTATCCAAAAATGCCTTGGTTTGGTTCTAGTATTCCTCAAGAAATTAATCCTACTCGTCTGGCCATTATACTCAACAACTTTCTTCTGAAAGAAGAATACTACTTTGCCTTGGGTCAGCCCTCTTCACTTTTGGACAATTTACTAGCACCTACATTTTATGCTATTTTCATAACATCCTTATTTCTCACTTGGTTTGCCAGGTTCTCTGACTCAAAACACAGTCACATATTATTCTAAACAGTAAGAATATAGAGCTAATATTCTTGTTCGTTCAGACTGCATGTAAACGAGAGGGGGGGGGCTAAGGGGTAGAAAGGAAGAAAGAAGAGAAAACACTGCAATATAAAAGAGCAGTAAAAAAAAAAAAAAAAAAGATAGGAGAGAGAAAGACTGCTTGAGGAAGTGACAGAGTCACCAAGTTGAAGAAACATAAAAGAGAGCCATGGAGTGTCTGATGGCCATAAAAGGGCAATCGTCCACCTCCTAACAAACCAAATCCGGTCAACACCAAATACGGAAATGTTTTCATTCAAACACAGAGCTTTTCTTCTGTGGGATACGAACATAGATCACATTCTTTCCCTACAAAAAAGAAAAAAATCTCACACTTGGATATCTATTATTGTGAGAAAAATATGTTGACTTGTTGTATAAACAATTTTCAAGTTTTTCTACCCCAAAGTTCAGGACTTTCTAACAACAATAAAAACACCACAATCCTTTCACAGTTATTCTAGAGCTTCAGTCTCTATATCTGTAAAATAGGAAAGTTAAATGACAACCTGGAAAGTCATGTGAAGATTGAGCTAATACCCATAAAACACTTTAAAGGGGCATTTTGTAAGTACAATACCTGCTAAGTGTTAGCTATTATGCACTCAGCTTTTCTAGGCCTTTAGACTTACAAACCTCAACTCACAAAAGGTAACTGATGACAGAACTGTTCAAATTAAGATCATTTCAAAATAAGATGCACTTCTGTATATATCCACTCATTCTATTTATGAATTAAGAGTTTGGTAAATAAGAGAATGGCCTATTCTGCTGTTGCAGGACAGATACGTTATCTCAAAATCTAGTGTTCTCAAAAAGTTCATTCATTCAACAAGTATTTACTGAGTACCTGCTATGACTAGTCACTGTCCTGGGGCTGAGGATATAGGAATCAACAAAATAAAAATTTGTGTAATGTGGAGGATTGGAAAGGGGAAGGATTAGAAATTGGCTCCCGGCAGAGGACGCAGGGGCTTTTATTTCAAAAGTGAATGTTTTCAATGGATTCTGCCTGTTCCAAGTTTTATATACTTCTGTTACTTGCCTCTCCCTTATCCTTGCCCCGAGACTAGAGTTTCTGACTCAGAGTACTTTTCCACAGGAATTTCAAATATAAAGGAATTTTAATAAGTTCAATTTCATGCACATTTAATCTAGCTGCTATCACCAGCACTTCAACATACAGTTTTGATCACTTTCATTCACTCATTGCTATGATAAAACACAAAAGCACTCAATCAAAGTAAATGCTTTGAAAATGTTTTGTCCTATCTCCCACCCTAGGAATCCCCAGGATTCCTTATAACAAATAATTAAGGGGCAGAGGGGGAAAGGAGGCAGTCGTCCTTCCTGACCACTAGCACATTTTCAGTTATGATCTTTCAAGATTTTATGTTGACTCGGTAATTGTTAGAGCAACACCTGGAGATTTGTGGAGGTCAACTGCAGCTGCCATGAATTTATTTGCAGTTCCTCTTCATCAGCTACTAGAGCCTCACAGAGCTCATTCACTCTGAGGTGTAGGAAACTGGCTACATGGCTGATATAGTCTCCATTATGAAAGCTGTACTCCTCATTGAAGTGACAAGTCTGGCATTTCCAAGAAAACCCATGCACATTTCCCTGCTTATCACTCACCTACATACACTAACAGTTCAATAGTGTAACATCAACTGATTTCATTGTATTTTTCAAAAGAAAGAGATTCCCTGATTTTTATGACAGTTTCAAAGCATATGCCCATTTTCAAGTAGGTCATATTTGAGATGGGTTCTAATATTCTTAACAGATATCCCAGATCCCACAGAAATGCAAAATAGTATTCTTTTTAAGTAATAAATTAAAAATTAGTTTCAGAAAGTTCCTAATTCTAAAAATACTATCACTTAAAAGATTTATTTTTTTTAAACTTTGTTAAATCTAAAATGACTTTTAAAATACTTTCAAAAGCACCTTAATCTTGATTCTTAGGGGGTATTTTTGACTGATCTGTTTTAGTAACCAAAAGTATAATGGAGCCGTATCTAATAATTAACACAGTAATTTATGATATGTTTTCTTCTAATTCTAGATGTGTGGTTGGGGTGCTGCCTCTAGTCAGTGATCTCAGTTCTAGGACAACTATAACTAGAAGGTAGTTGAGTTTATTTCTAAACTACAGTTTAGGAGGAAAAGCTTTGAAAGAAAAAGATAAGTTGCTCACATGCGTTATGATAAACAAAGTAAAAGGGACACGGTTATAAAGAAACAAATGCCACAAGGGTATCCCCTTGCATGAAACCCTGCACCCAACAGGATAAGCAGCATGAGGCCAAAAGTGATGATGATGGAAGTAAACATGACTAAGGTAATGATGAAAAGCCAAGTAACGCCACTGATATAAGTAGGAAGTCTGAGAAAAGACAAGGTTGGGTGGGGGTTTGGGGGTGGGGTGGGGTGCTTGGGGAAACAATAATAGAAAGGATTCAACTGTACATGGAAAGAAAGGATAGAACTGTACATGAAACAACAGGTTTCAAATTGGGAAAGGAGTATGTCAAGGCTGTATATTGTCACCCTGCTTATTTAACTTATATGCAGAGTACATCACGAGAAACGCTGGGCTGGAAGAAGCACAAGCTGGAACCAAGATTGCCAGGAGAAATATCAATAACTTCAGATATGCAGATGACACCACCCTTATGGCAGAAAATGAAGAGGAACTAAAGAGCCTCTTGATGAAAGTGAAAGTGGAGAGTGAAAAAGTTGGCTTAAAACTGAACATTCAGAAAACTAAGATCATGACATCCGGTCTCATCACTTCAGCGAAATAGATGGGGAAACAATGTCAACAGTGAGAGACTTTATTTTCTTGGGCTCCAAAATCACTGCAGATGCTGACTGCAGCCATGAAATTAAAAGACACTTGTTCCTTGGAAGAAAAGCTATGACCAACCTAGACAGCATATTAAAAACCAGAAACATTACCTTGCCAACAAAGGTCCATCTATTCGAAGCTATGGTTTTTCCAGTAGTCATGTATGGATGTGAGAGTTGGACCTTAAAGAAAGCTGAGCGATGAAGAATTGATGCTTTTGAACTGTGATGTTGGAGAAGACTATCGAGAGTCCCTTGGACTGCAAGGAGATCCCAACAGTCCATCCTAAAGGAGGTCAGTCCTGAATATTCTTTGGAAGGACTGATGTTGAAGCTGAAACTCCAATACTTTGGCCACCTGATGCAAAGAACTGACTCATCTGAAAAGACCCTGATGCTTAAAAAGACTGAAGGCTGGAGAAGGGCATGACAGAGGATGAGATGGTTGGATGGCATCACCAACTCAATGGACATGAGTTTGAGCAAGCTCCAGGAGTTGGTGATGGACAGGGAAGTCTGGCATGCTACAGTCCCTGGGGTCATAAAAAGTCAGACATGACTGAGCAACTGAAGTGGAGTATATTTCACCCAATTCAGAGCAGCTACTATGTATGGTTTTGACTCAATTTCTAACAACTTGCAGAGAAAAATAAATTGTGCTTATTATCTTTTGACCTATTATTTTGGCAAAGATTTTCTCTGTTTTTCAACTCCCAAGTGGAGAAAACTAATGTACAAATTCCATTGTTATGAAACAATTTACCAGAAGTCTTCATTCTCTTATTGTTTTCTAGGGAGGAGGAAACTGTATTTCAAATACAATCTTAAAACATGCATATCCTGACACTATCCTACTCTGAGGCTTTATTTTTTAAAAAATACTCACCAGAAACTCTGTGATCATCTTTAATAAGTCTATAAAGAAAATATGTGCTATTATGCAGATACTGGAATAGTAGAGGCACTAATCCAAGAAAAATAAAAATTTAAAAATTATCAAATCCTCACAAAAACAGAAGCTCTAACATTTAACTACCTTAAATACTTGTGATATATTTTATTTATGGTAACATTTTTTTCAGTGTTAAATTTTTATATATACCTTCTGAAGCAAAGAAGGTATATGAAAAGATTCTAAGATCTAAGGAATAGGAGAATGAAGTAGGTAAATTTTAGCATGTATCATCAGTTTTTCTGTAATTTTTTAATTGCATGGGTCATTTTCATCAATTCAAAGAGTAACTCCTCCACAACTAAGAAATATTATAAATTTCTTATCTATGAGCCTTTTGGAGAAGGAAATGGCAACCCACTCCAGTATTCTTGCCTGGGAAAAAACCCATGGACAGAGAAGCCTGGCTGTCTACAGTCCACAGGGTCGCAAAGAGTCAGACACGACTGAGAGACTTCACTATCACTGACACTGCTGTTGCTGCTGCTAAGTTGCTTCAGTCGTGTCCGACTCTGTGCGACCCCAGAGATGGCAGCCCACCAGGCTTCGCTGTCCCTGGGATTCTCCAGGCAAGAACACTGGAGTGGGTTGCCATTTCCTTCTCCAATGCATGAAAGTGAAAAGTGAAAGGGAAGTCGCTCAGTCGTGTCCGACTCTTAGAGACCCCATGGACTGCAGCCTACCAGGCTCCTCCATCCATGGGATTTTCCAGGCAAGAGTACTGCAGTGGGGTGCCATTGCCTTCTCCCACACTATGAGCCTTTAAATATTTAGCCGGGCAAGCAAGCAACAAGAAAACACACACACACACACACACACACACACACACACACACACACAAATAATACTATAAAAAACAAATATGAAGTTTCATAGTTAAATAACTGTTCCCTACTGCCACAGGACTGGAAAAGGTCAGTTTTCATTCCAATCCCAAAGAAAGGCAATGCCAAAGAATGCTCAAACTACCGCACAATTGCACTCATCTCACACGCTAGGAAAGTAATGCTCAAAATTCTCCAAGCCAGGATTCAGCAATATGTGAACCGTCAACTTCCTGATGTTCAGGCTGGTTTTAGAAAAGGCAGAGGAACCAGAGATCAAATTGCCAACATCCGCTGGATCATGGAAAAAGCAAAAGAGTTCCAGAAAAACATCTATTTCTGCTTTATTGACTATGCCAAAGACTTTGACTGTGTGGATCACAAGAAACTGTGGAAAATTCTGAAAGAGATGGGAATACCAGACCACCTGATCTGCCTCTTGAGAAATCTGTATGCAGGTCAGGAAGCAACAGTTAGAACTGAACATGGAACAACAGACTGGTTCAAATAGGAAAAGGAGTATGTCAAGGCTGTATATTGTCACTTGGTTTATTTAACTTATATGCAGAGTACATCATGAGAAACGCTGGACTGGAAGAAACACAAGCTGGAATCAAGATTGCCGGGAGAAATATCAATAACCTCAGATATGCAGATGACACCACCCTTATGGCAGAAAGTAAAGAGGAACTCAAAAGCCTCTTGATGAAAGTGAAAGTGGAGAGTGAAAAAGTTGGCTTAAAGCTCAACATTCAGAAAGCAAAGATCATGGCATCCGGTCCCATCACTTTATGGGAAATAGATGGGGAAACAGTGGAAAGAGTGTCAGACTTTATTTTTCTGGGCTCCAAAATCACTGCAGATGGTGACTGCAGCCATGAAATTAAGACGCTTACTCCTTGGAAGGAAAGTTATGACCAACCTAGATAGCATATTCAAAAGCAGAGACATTACTTTGCCAACAAAGGTTCATCTAGTCAAGGCTATGGTTTTTCCAGTGGTCATGTATGGATGTGAGAGTTGGACTGTGAAGAAGGCTGAGCGCCGAAGACCTGATGCTTTTGAACTGTGGTGTTGCAGAAGACTCTTGAGAGTCCCTTGGACTACAAGGAGATCCAACCAGTCCATTCTGAAGATCAGCCCTGGGATTTCTTTGGAAGGAATGAAGCTAAAGCTGAAACTCCAGTACTTTGGCCACCTCATGCGAAGAGTTGACTCATTGGAAAAGACTCTGATGCTGGGAGGGATTGGGGGCAGGAGGAGAAGGGGACGACAGAGGATGAGACGGCTGGATGGCTTCACTGACTCAATGGACGTGAGTCTGAGTGAACTCTGGGAGTTGGTGAGGGACAGGGAGGCCTGGCGTGCTGCGATTCATGGGGTTGCAAAGAGTCGGACATGACTGAGTGACTGATCTGATCTGATCTGACTGTCAGAGATAAAACTACTGAGCTAATAATACTGTTTTAAATATCTGAAGTCTTCTCTGACTGAGATTAGTTTGACAATACAGATTTATAAGACAGAGTTTCATACTGTTTCCCAGTTGATCATTACTAGAACTTAGGTCTGCAATACAGTACATATACGTACCTTGAAACAAGTTTTTACACAACTATGTCACGTGATACACTCATGACATTTCCTTTTCTGTCCAACAAATTTCATTTAATTTGTTGGGGGGGGAGGCGAGAAGAACAGCAACTTATTAAATTGATTACAAAATGGGCTGCCATTGGCAGTTTGAAAACTACTGATTTAAGAGTTGATTAACACCAGAATACATGCTAAGGGACGGTATACTAGATTACTTGATAAAACAGGCGTAGTTAATGCCGCTCAAGAGCTGTGGCTACTATGTTTCCCTTTTCTTCCTACTCCTCAGACAGTCTCCTATACTGAACTTCACTTGCATATAGCTAGGAGCCACAGACTGGAACCTATCCTGGTCACTTTTTCTCAGCAAGGCAAAACAATATAAAACCAATACCACTTCTGAGGGACATCTATTACTATGGGAAGCATACACTTAGTGGAACTAAAACGATCCAATCAACATACACATAAATGTGCCTATCTTGTTTATTTCAGCTTAAAAAAACGAAACAAGTTTGTTTCAAAATACTCCTTTCTACATTCACTGCTCTGATTTTCTTTTCTATTACATGTCTTAATGCTGATCATAACCCACTAAATTGAGTTCTTGACCCACTAATGAATAGGTGGAAACCTGCAATTTGAAAAACACAGCTTCAGAGAACACACAAATCAACCTAGCAGGATAAGAGAACCACAAATAAATTACCAGTCTCTAGTGGCCACCTTCTTTCACTGATGAGAAAAAGCTCAAAGAACTGAAAACAGTAGTCAAAGAGTGATTGTTTATTTAACTCCAGGAAGACCATACAAGAAGGTATAAGATTCAGGAAAAGAAAAAGTGTGACAGCATTACACCCCCACACAAAGGAGTTCCTGATACAGCATTTAATAATCATCACCACTGTTACTCTAACACTGGCTTCTCGCATGCTCAATCCTACACTAATTCATGTATAATTTATCTATACAAGTGGTGTGTGTTAAGGTATGTATATGTGTGTATATACACATAATGCAATATGTAAATTATATAAGTATATACTTATGGTATTGTATTTTTAATACATAAATTTATATTTTTTCCAAGTCATTCTTACAACCTGTCAAAACCACAAAGTAGTGCCAGATGTGAAACCCAGGTTGGCTGGCTGCAGAATCTAAGCTCTTAACCACCAAGGTGTAAGCTCTTCCAAAAGAAAAGGAGTACCCAGGTCTGGCTGTGCATCAAGAATCCTCTGTGGCGTTAAAAAGAAACAGACAGATGCCCAAGTACATCTAAAAGGAGATATAAAAGGAGACTTTTTTAAGCTCAAGTGGCAAGTATTACAGAGAAATATATTTTGTAGACAACGTATCAATACCATCTCCAACCCATTATGTCAGAAAAGATCTTTTTCGAAGGAGTAGATACTACCATATTGGACATAAAACACCTGCTGAATTAATCGACAGTTGACTTCACCTTGAAATTTGATTCACTGTCACTATAGGCTAGAATTTAATAAAAAGTAGTTTTGTCTTAGATTTAACAACTAAATTCCACTGATAATTTAACTGCTAACACATCAAAAGGTTCTCAACAGAAGGTAGCCTAAATGAGAAAAATTACAGGCTGTTCCACTGTATTTCTATTACACTTATATATCCATGATTTAAACCTCTATTTTCCCAACATATTTTCCTTCATTACCTAAAAGATAAAGAATTTTGAACCCAACGTAACATAAATGAATTCAGCATTCTCCCTGGGTGGATTCACTCCCACATCTTGAAGAAAACATTTAGTAGCAAGCACATAGTACACAATTAGGAGGTTTCCAAGGTTTCAAATAATTAAGAAATGGTTTTGACTACATCACTCAAATAAAATGTTATGAACATAAAAACCCTAAAGATTTTTGACGGTTAAGAGGGTAACACGAAGCCTAGAATTACCACTATTAGCAACCACAAGCAACAGTGGGACTACATACCTCACGCACGTGGAAGATTAACTGTGTACTCATGGTGGTGAAGAGAGAACAATCACACTACTAATGAAGCATCACTCATTTTCCTCTCAGTAAAAATTTTTTGTAAAAGACAAAAACAGCACAAACTATAAATGGTCCACGTAAAAATTATTTTGTTTGGTCAAATTAATACCCTAACTGAAGAACTGTATCCAATTATTTCCTGTTCAGGCTACAATGAAATGACAGCACTGCAGAGAAACTAGCCTATGATGTAAACCATAAAGATAATTACAGACTAACATGTGAATAATCCCCAAACTATTTGATGAAAGAAAATTATAACCGATTACTATTAAAATTTAGCAAAAAATGTCTACTCCAGTGTCTCCTATAACCATATCTCAAAAGGGGGGAAGAGGGGACTCATCCAACAAGCTTGGGATATATAGTTTTTTTTAATAAACAAAAAATACTTTTGCCATAAATCCATAACCACATCTGCAATCTAAGTATTAAAATATTTTAAATACATGTTAATTAAATATAGAATTAGTGTTTGTTCTACCCATGACCTTGGGGGATCACTGGAAGATTTCTAAAGCATACCTTTTAATCCACGCCATGGTACTTCAAGAACATGTTAAGGTAAGCCACGGGCTGGAACACTTCGATGCACCTCAAAACACCTCAGCCAGTATATCTGTATAATTCTCCTTTCCTTTTGAGATCAAAATGTTTCCGAAGAACTATAATGGTTCCATCTGAATGACAGTTTCATAATTTCAATGACTTAAAAACAAACAAACAAAAAAAGGACTTAAGTGTTGGTATGTTAAGCCACTAGTGCACTGTGTTAACTGCTGCCACGACTAAAAAGCAAACCAGCTGCTGCTCCTGCTATGTAACACTGTCACTTTTAATATGACCCTCATGGGAATGAGGAAGAGTACCTGCTTAGTGGCCAGCAACAGCCCTTGCTTTCCTGCATGCGTGAGTACTTTCGCTTCAGTCGTGTTCGACTTTCTGCGACCCTATGGGCTGTAGCCCACCAGGCTCCTGTCCATGGGATTCTCCAGGCAAGAATACTGGAGTGGGCTGCCATGCCCTTTCCAGGTGATCTTCCTGACTCTGGGATCGAACCCACCACATCTCTTACGTTTGCTGCATTGGCAGGTAGGTTCTTTACCACTAGCTTGCTTTATTGGGATCTATCCAAATCCCACAAATTTCTTTGCCCCAACTGATTCTTCAGTTTTCTTCTCAAGGAATTAAAACAACCTAAAAGACAGGTCTGGAACACTTGGTAGATGCCAGGTTCTCCTCTGACCAACTACTCTATGTAGAAGAAGAGCTGGAAATTACAACACACCTGCATAAAATGGAATTTGTTAACAGACCCAACAGGAATGCCCTCAAATAACACCCCTTTTCCTGATGCTAATATTACTGAATCATTTTAATTCCATGGAAGTCATTAACATGTAAAAAGTTTCTGTTTCTAAAGTTTACTTCTATGAAAAGCATGCAGATAAATGAATAGATCAACGGCTAACTATCAGGTTTTAGTACTTCTGTGATTGCCTTGGCAGGTTACCTGATTCCTCCTTTCTCTTCACCCCACTCCACCTTTCTTACACATGAAGACATTAAAAACACTTATTTAAATGATACAATAAGAAGTCTATTACCATATTTTAAAACTAAAAATTCACTCTACTTTTGCTTCAAGCTGGGCACTCTATAGTTGTAAGAAGAATGAACACTCAAGCTACACAAACGAAATAAAAGAATACACACATTTATGTCATAAAGCAATTAACATTGCTTTAGGATGACTGTTCAGGAAACTTTTAATAAAAGCAAGCCATAAAAAGAGCTTCCAAGGAAAGAAAGTAGTTGGGAGAGGTTTGCTATACTCTGGGTTTGTGGAACAGCTTGTATAAAGGTTAACAGGCAAGGAATGGAAGATGACAGAAGTTTCCCAGCTAGAGCTAAAAAGCACATTCTAAGGAAAAACAGAAATTATCTCCTGCTTAAAAGGGTAGATTCAACAGATGAATCTCAGAAAAACTACATATTCCTGAGATTTAGATTTATTGCAGGTTGTAGGGAATACAGATTCCAAAATACAGGTAACTCTTCGGAAAGCTAGAAATAGTGGCATAACTGAATACAGAAAAGAATTCTACCAGGGCAGATGGGAAAACAATAATGAACAACAGAAACAAGGGACCTAGTCCACTGAATCACTGCAGCCACAATCATCTTTTAAACTGATCATTTCCCTCCTCTAGCTTAAAACCTTTCAAAGCCTCTGTATGTGTTACAACCTCCTGGAAGGAAATCCACATTGTTTCCTACACTCTGTCCCTCCAAATAAACATATCCTATATGTAACTATCAGGTTAATGTTCCTGAAGTGCAGTTCCTCTCTTACACAGGAAGAATAATGTGAACCATTGAGAACTAAGGCAGGCTTTAAATACATTAGAGAATAAAGAACAAAAGCCCAATGTTTACTCACTATCTCATTTTTAATAATCTCATTTTATTGGGGAGAAAACTGACACTCTGTGGTCAAATGATTGACCCAAGAAAACACACAATATGAGAAAAGAACTAGGACTTAGATCTAGACCCTCCAGTTGGAATTGCAACACTTTTTCTACACAATGTTGTCGTAAATATTACTGGAGAAAAGACGTGGTACTGGAGCTACCACTGTTGATAATATGCCAGGAACTAAGCTAGGGACTTGTGTGTGTGCATGTGCTAAGTCACTTTATTTACATCTCACTCTGGGCCACTCTATGTACCGTAACCTGCCAGGCTTCTCTGTCCTGGGATTCACCAGATAAGAACACTGGAGTGGGTTTGCCATGCCCTCTTCCAGGGGATCTTCCCAAACCAGGGATCGAAGCTGCATCTCTTATATCTCCTGCATTGGAAGGCAGGTTCTTTACCAGTAGCAACACCTAAGAAGACTCATGCTAGGAACCTAATGGTATTTTATTTCATCCTGATCTAAGACTGACTAGTGGCCTCTTTTACAGACTGAGGCTCCTGGAGATTTGAGCACTAATTTATTCAACATAATGCATCAAAGACTCAAAGTGATTGGTCTAATATCCCCTCTCATGTGTCCAACTCTAAAACCCACATTCATGTTGCTATGCTAATCTATCTCCCAGAAGCAATCAGAAGAAATCAAGTCCAACACTGAAGCTTTATTCTTCAACCTGGCTGATATAACAATAATCTAAGTTTATAAATGCATCTTAATCAAAATGTAGGCAGTGTATATAAATAGATTTTTTATCTATAATTTAACAAGAGAGTATATGCACATTCACTAAGGCCACTAAGAAGGATTAGAATCATATTTAATTGTTCAAGTCAGAAAGTTCATTTGATTCCTACAAATGAGATCCAGGTTGTTCATGAACTCATGCACACGAAAGATCTTTTAAAGCTGACTTGTAAATCGTAGTAGTTATAACTTTTGGTTGACAAAACAAAAATAAGCATGAAATTTATTTCCCTTAAGAAGCTGTACTGTCATGTTTCCCCATGGACTGCTCCCAGTCTTAGCCTCATGATGAGCAAACCATGTACTAGCTGAGGATATTCAGTCAAATATCAGTTAATTTTTCTATACAGAAAACAGGACCTATTTATAGCACAGGAAACTCTATTCAATACTCTTCAATAACCTAAATGGCAAAAGAATCTGAAAAACAGCTACATGTACATGTATATGGGGCTTCCCCGATGGCTCAGTGTAAAGAATCTACCTTTAATGCAGGAGACGCAGGAGACCCAGGTTCCATCCCTGGGCTGGTAAGATACCCTGGAGAAGGAAATGGCAACCCACTCCAGTATTCTTCCTGGGAAAATCCCATGAACAGAGGAGCCCAGCAAGCTACTGTCCATAGGGTTCCAAAGAGTCGAACACAACTGAGCACACACACTGTGTATGTATAACCAAAACATTGTGCTGTACATCCGAAACTAGCACAATAATGTAAATCAACTATACTCCAATATAAAATAAAAGCTAAAAAAATACTCCAAAGACTTTACCTGTCACATACTGTTTTACAGCATCCCAAATTTTATTACTCTCAAACCACCAGAAATCTCAACAGAAAACTTTTAAAAGATCATCAAAAGGTATTACAGAAACTTGCCAGCTTTTAAAATATACCCAGGTAGACTTATTTTAGAAGAAACTTGAGTTTGGGGACTTCCCTGGGTGGTCCAGTGGTTCAGAATCCACCTTGCAATGCAGGAGACTTGGGTTAAATCCCTGGTCGGAGAACTAAGATTACATATGCTGAGGAACAACTAAGCCCATGAGCTACAACTAAGAGCCAACACAGCCAAATAAATAAATCGAATTAAAATTTGAAGATTAAAAAAAAAAAAAAGAAAGAAACGGAGTTTTGTTGAGGAAGAACACAATATTAAGAAGTATGAAAGAAAAAAGGTGCTGGGTTTGGTTTAATTGTACATATGCAACAGCTTCTCCCTGATCCAGTTTCTGGTCTCCTCCAGACAACATTTGTTCTAGCCACACGGGACATGTGTACACTTCTCAGAACACACCATGGTGTTTCAGATCTGTGGACCTTTGCCCCACCCTTCCATATCCACAAACTGCAGTAGTAGTGGGCAAAACAGAATTTAACATCACATGATATTTAACAGGAAAAGAATAAAGAGGAGGTGAAATAGGTGAGATCTCGACAAGTTAAAAAACTTTTTAATGTTTTCAGTGCTTACAATGGATGACATACTACATGCTGAGCTAAGTTAGTGCTTTTACATAAATTCTCACAGGCTATTATATATAAGAAGTTTTTAAGAAGAAAAGTTCTAACTACTGAGTTCATGATGCAATGTGTTTTTACTTAGATACCATAATTTGGGGAATGTGTTTTACAAAACTTTAATTTTAAATGAGTTGTCAATCAAGTACTCAAAAACAGTCCTGTTAAATAATGACAGCAAAGTAACCACTGCTACTATCTAAAGTATGGAAATCATGTATTCTAGGTATTTAAGTTCTAAGCTCCTTTATGTCAGTGCTAATAAAGGTTTCAATTCTAAAGCTAAATCTGGTTTGAGCAACTTTCAAAGAATCTTTCCAAGAATGATAAACTATTCCAATTCCCATCTTGATAGTAAAACTGTAACTCCTTTTCCAATTAAACACTGGAGGCCAGGGGACTTCAAGCACCTATAGCTAACAGGTTAAACTCAAGATCAGTGAGACCCACTATCTAAAAGACATTTGAGATCTAGCAATTCTGGAAGATGCAACATTCAGCTAATTTTACTTTTGAGGAGTTCCCAAATGGGGAAGCCCTTTTCTCAATATGTATATCCTAACTTTCAGCAACATCATTAAAAACTAGCTAAGCGCCTGCTGCTGCTGCTGCTGCTCTTAAAGTGACAAACACCCAGGGGTCAACTAGAATATGGTTGAATTTTTTGCTAGAAATCTAGATGGCACAGTATGGACAAATATAATTTAAATATAAACACACACATGCATACATACACACACACAACTGTCCTTTTCAAATAGATTAGTGTTAGCAAGTTGCTACCTGTCTAAGCTAGGAGGGTGGGGAAAATGAACAGGGAGATGGAAGGTACACTGTTCAAGTGCTGAGTAAAGGACATCAGGCAGGAAAAGTAGTAATACAGTAAATCAGCTCATGAAAACTACTAGACATTTACTCAAAACAAGCAGATACAGCCATCAGCAGACATTTCTTTCCCTTCTAGGATATGAGAGGAAGCTAAGGAAGAAACACTAAAGAGGCTGAACCAAATCTACCTCTACTTTCTTTAAGGTATATACTTACAAAAATGGTTATGAGTGAACTGAGTTTCTCCATATCATTTTGTTTCTCCTTCAGTTTACTTGCTTAGGTCTCTTTTTGTTTAAAATAAAATGTAAATTTTGGTGGCTTGAAAAACTGTGTGGTCATGAGTATAAAAGAATGAGCTGATCAAGTTCTGGACTTGGCAGTGAAGAGACATAGGTTAGAAACTCACCGGAAGGGTAATTTCTGACCGATCACAACTTCTCTGTAGATAATAACAGAATAAAACTACAATAATAATGCTTAAATGCTGCTTAAATGTGAAAGTACCTAGATCACTGCCCATTAGAGTAAAGCATAAACATTACTGACTTTGAAGGCACAATCTGATAATCAGTTACCGCTAATGTCGCAATTCTAAAGTCAAAACATTTTCCTATAAATTTTTTATTTAATGTTCAAGAAATACTTATGCTTGTTTTAAATTTTTCACACTTTTATGTTTATTTCAATTATGTCAATGATGATCCAATCTGTGGCTCTAATTCATGCCTTCAAGCATTTTCCTTTCTCTTGATAAATTCATTAATTCAACAAATATTTTAACATTTACAATGTGCCACCCCTTTTCAAAGTACTGAGAATATCTTTGTGTATAAATCAAGACCAAAATCCTTGGCAGCAGTTTACAATGTATTGATAATTAGAATGTTAGATAGTGGCAAACACTATGGACAGAAAGAGAAGGAAAGGATAAGGGAGACAGGGGGTGAGGTATACAATTTTAAATAAGCCCTCAATGAGGTAATATTTGAGCAAAGATCTGAAGGAGGTGGTGAAAGGAAGATTTCCTGCAAAGGGAAAAACAGCAGGTCCAAGGGCCTCAAAGCAGGAGTGTTTCGGCGAGGAACAGATTTCAAGAGGTTATTAGGAGACAAGAGATTATGGGAGTTTGTGTGAGTACAGGTCGGGGTGTGCATGTACATGTTGTAGGGAACATCAGGAAGGTTTTGAGCTTTTTACCCCAAATTTTGAGTCAAAAAAGATGAAGATCTGAAGAGAGGAAGGTCAGCGTGAACTTGGCTGTGGAGCAGAGAAAGAGAAAAGGCATATGAAAAGCAGCAGAAGAAACTAGTTAAGAGGCTATGGGACTATGTAGGTTAAAGATGACAAAGCCTCACACAGGATAGAAGCTGTTTGAAGTTTCAGAACCTCCAGACATATTTTAAAGACAAAACCAACTACATCTGATGATACTGTGGATCATGGAGATGAAGCAAAAAGAGGACTAGGACAATGGCGACTCCAAGGTTTCTAGCCTAAGTGACCCAAAGGATGGAGTTACTTCATGAAATGAGGAAAACCTAAGGAGAAGATGAGAGGGGTTTCATTTCTTAATTTTGTATCTGTATGAGACTGTGGTTGTTTACCAAACTTTTGGTGATGTAAGTTATCATTATGCTGCATACCTTAAACTTATGTAAGCTATATGTCAATTATATCTCAATAAAACTGAGAGACAAAATACATTAGGGAAAAAGAAGGGGGTTTTGGTAGTTCAGTTTAGATATAATAAATTGGACGTGCTCAGATATTCTAACAGAGTTTACTACAGTTTATCAGAACTTTCTGTGGAGTAAGGTGATATGATGAGTCAGGTTAGTCTATTTAGTTCTTGGTTGCAGTTCGAATTTTTAAAAAATGAGGTAAATGGTTCTCACATTGGCAGCACACATACTAAGACTAGAATGATACAGAGATTAGCATGACCCCTGGGCAAGGATGACACACAAATTCATGAAGCACTCCATATTTTGAAAAACCAAAAACGGGGGTAAATGTATTATTTATTAAACAAATGTTCTAGTAATATCAGTAATTATGCATCTTCTTGCCATCTATATCTGTCAATGTTAAATAAACAATAATGTGGTAAACATATTTAAGAAAATCTCTACTTATACAGACTAACTTAGAGACAGTCCAAGCACTGCAGAGGTTAAAATAATAAAGGCAATCTCAGCTAAGAACAGGAGCCTATTATCTGATGATCACCAGTCACCAAAATGCTTCTCAGTCTGAATCCCACAGATTAGAAGGAAACTTAACAGACAACATATATGAAGTGCTTTCCACTTGACACTAAGCATCTCATTTAAATTACCAACTACCTTCCAGTAGCTCATAAGGCTGAAAGAAGTTATTAAAGCTAAAGGATGGTCCTACAACTTCAGCCATCCTAGAAAGAACTAGTTTGAAAGTCTCTAAGGACTTCTTTTCATCTATTGCTTTAATTTTCCATCACCATGCTTCACCTACATTTTGTATTCTCTTCATGCTCTTCCATTTCCTAAGGCCAAATGTTATAAAAGTTTGATGTGCAGCAATGTTTGGGTATATATTTTAATAGGAAAGGAACATGAAAGAAAATCATGTATTAAAGAGTTCTAAAACATGACACATGTTTCTGAATGGAATTGTGTTGAAATGTATTAGTAGAAGTCACATTTTCAGGCTGTAGGCCTAGAATTACAACTTTGCTAAACAGAAAAGAACTGCAGAGAATCTGGGAAGTATGTGTCTTCTAGGGAGAAAGGTATAAAAAGATAAAGGAACCTCTGTGATACACTTGATATTCTTGATAGTTCTGTGATATTCTCACCTCACTCTCATTTTAACTTCAATTAGAAAATTACTGCCACAAAGTATCAAGATTTTAGACACTTGAACAATTCAGTTCAGTTCAGTTCAGTTCAGCTGCTCAGTTGTGTCTGACTCTTTGCAACCCCATGAACCGCAGCATACCAGGCCTCCCTGTCCATAACCAACTCCTGGAGTTCACTCAGACTCACGTCCATCGAGTCAGTGATGCCATCCAGCCATCTCATCCTCTGTCGTCCCCTTCTCCTCCTGCCCCCAATTCCTCCCAGAATCAGAGTCTTTTCCAGTGAGTCAACTCTTCGCATGAGGTGGCCAAAGTATTGGAGTTTCAGCTTTAGCATCAGTCCTTCCAAAGAACACCCAGGACTGATCTCCTTTAGAATGGACTGGTTGGACAGGTTATAACTCCTCCCTATTTTAGGTTACATTTATCAACCAAGTTATTTCATCAGATGCAGGGGCTGTTTTATTTCACCTATCTAATAGTTTAAATTCTTCAAACAGTTCTTAAGTCAATCATGTAATACTAGGACATGTATTATAACACCATCTCTGTTTTGGGCACTTCAGAGTGCACATAATTTTGTACATTTTACTAACTGTCACAATTATCCAATGATTATATTTAAAGCCTCAAGTCATCTATGTCCAGTCTAACATTATATTATACCTTTGACCACTGTGGTGTCTACCACTAGTAGGATAAGCATTTTAAGTCATTTTTCCAACAGCCATAATATATTTGAGTTGTAAAAAGTAAAATCATCCCTGTGGCAGCAAACACTATTTTCAAACAGTGGGTCTCTACAGGAGTGTAGTGCTTTGCATAGTTTTATCAAATTCAATTTTACCATATCCACTTTTCAATAACAAAACAAAAAACCTAAGATTCCTCCCACCAAAAACCAACAAACAAAAAACTCAAACAAACGCAACCTAAATGTCTACCAGGAGATGGATGGATTTTTAAAATGTGGTAGTACATGCATACAATTAAACACTATTCTACCTTAAAAAGGCAGGAAATTCTGACACATGCTACAACATGGATGAACCTTGAAGACCTCATGTTAAGTGAAATAAGCCAGTCACAAAAGGAGAATACTGTATGACTCCACTCACATGAGGTACGTAGAACAGTCAAATTTCATAGAGACAGAAAGCAGAATGGTAGTTACAAAGGGCTCAAGATAGGGGGGAACAGAGTTAATTAATAGATTCAGAGTTTCAGTTTCGGAAGATGGAAAAAGTTCTGAATGATAGGCTATGGTTTTTCCAGTGGTCATGTATGGATGTGAGAGTTGGACTGTCAAGAAGGCTGAGCGCCGAAGACCTGATGCTTTTGAATAAACTGTGGTGTTGGAGAAGACTCTTGAGAGTCCCTTGGACTACAAGGAGATCCAACCAGTCCATTCTGAAGGAGATCAGCCCTGGGATTTCTTTGCAAGGAATGATGCTAAAGCTGAAGCTCCAGTCCTTTGGCCACCTCATGCGAAGAGTTGACTCATTGGAAAAGACTCTGATGCTGAGAGGGATTGGGGGCAGGAGGAGAAGGGGACGACAGAGGATGAGATGGCTGGATGGCATCACTGACTCGATGGATGTGAGTCTCAGGGAACCCCGGGAGTTGTTGATGGACAGGGAGGCCTGGCTTGCTGCAGTTCATGGGGTCGCAAAGAGTCGCACACGACTGAGCAACTGAACTGAACTGAACTGAATACCACTGAACTGTACAGCTAAAAATGGTTAAAAAAAATAAGTCTTATTTTACATACATTTTGCTCAATTAAAAAAACTGAAGACACCTCGTGCAAATACACCAACAGTGGATAGTAAACTACCTTCATTGTATTTTAAGAAACTTTCCCTTTATCACAAATCTATTTCTCATTCTATTTTTGTAAATGGTGCCAGGAAAATTCCTTTTTCTTTTTTTGCTACACTACATGGCTTGCAGAATCTTAGTTCCCCAACCAGGGATGGAACCCAGGCCCACCAAATCCTAACCACTGGACCACCAGGGAATTCCCAAGAAAAGTAATTCTAAATGTACACTAAGAACTCAAGAATCATTAACTTTTTAAAGTAAACATTATACTATACAAATACAGTAATATGAGCCCACCTGTCCTGAAGAAAACCCAAACTACATTCATATACTTTTATATGCATTTAGATACATGGAAAATTGGAAGAATATATCTCAAAATTTTAAAACTGGTTACCTCTGGAGAAGGAAGTAGAACTAGAGGCTTCTAAATTACCATAATAATGATACAAGAATATATTCTCATGTTAATTGTGTAACATTCCAAATGGGTTACAAACAGGCACAAAGAGATACATAGATTATCTCTCTCATTCCTGATCTACCTGACCTAATCTAGTTCCTACTCTATTTACCCAAAGATACAAAATTTAACTGAATGGCAGTGGCTACGCAGAACAAAAGCACAAGCAGCCTAACTTGGCACAGACCTACGGTGGCCCAGGCTCCCTAACGACATTTCACGGTTGCCAGGGACACACTTCTCAGGCCCAGTCTAGCAGAGCTGACTAGACAGCCACATTTTCACTCGGCCACTACTTAGTCTTACCCTTCTATTGATTCTGTTTTCTTCCATTTTAAAGGAATCTTTACAAACATTGGGCACTTGCAGTTTTTAAAACTAATCTGTCTCCTACAAGAACTACGTGTCCTGACAGAGAGGGTCAGAGAACAGACAGTATCCCAGGTATTCCTGAACAAAATATCCTGCCTCCAGATTCCCAGAACTCATCTTTCTCTAGCATAATTTGAAAGTTTAAGGGAATTCCCTGGCAGTCCAGTGTTTAGGACTTGGCATTTTCACTGTTTGAGGGCTTAGCTTCCAGTCCTGGTCAGGGAACTAAGATCCCAAACTAAGATCCCAAGCCAAATGGCATGGCAAGGGGGGAAAAAAAAGGTTTAAAAATAATAAGAGTAAGAAATCCTTCAAAAAGCCATTGATGAAATCCCCAGTCCTAAGTAATCATTCCTTATTTTTATGTACTTGCAAAATGTCTCTATTATAGGAGTCACCGTGTTCTACTTCATATTAGTTATAAGCATAGCTGGATTCCCCACTAAAGCACAAAGACTAAACTCTCTTGACCGATCTTTTATAAACTTAAGTTATTCAAAGATATTACCTGTTCTCAAGAAATGACTCCTTTACTTCAAGAAAAGAATAGAATTTTTTGAACATAGTTCCATGCATGATACTAGGTACTGTCTCACAGACATGATGTTCAATTTCAGAATAACATTGTCAATAAGCAATTTCAAATCAAATAAAAAGGATCAATGAGAAGATGTCATAAATTTCCATTTCAACTTATTTGGTTAACTGAAAGCTTTGAGTTGAAAAAGAGATTATAATCTCAAAAACCACTACAAGTCACTGGCAAAAGCCAGATATCCTGGAATGTGAAGTCAAGTGGGCCTTAGAAAGCATCACTACGAACAAAGCTAGAGGTGATGGAATTCCAGTTGAGCTATTCCAAATCCTGAAAGATGATGCTGTGAAAGTGCTGCACTCAATATGCCAGCAAATTTGGAAAAGGCAGCAGTGGCCACAGGACTGGAAAAGGTCAGTTTTCATTCCAATCCCAAAGAAAGTCAATGCCAAAGAATGCTCAAACTACCGCACGACTGCACTCATCTCACATGCTAGGAAAGTAATGCTCAAAATTCTCCAAGCCAGGATTCAGCAATATGTGAACCGTGAACTTCCAGATGTTCAAGCTGGTTTTAGAAAAGGCAGAGGAACCAGAGATCAAATTGCCAACATCTGCTGGATTATGGAAAAAGCAAGAGAGCTCCAGAAAAGCATCTATTTCTGCTTTATTGACTATGCCAAAGCCTTTGTGTGGATCATAACAAACTGTGGGAAATTCTTAAAGAGATGGGAATACCAGACCACCTGATCTGCCTCTTGAGAAATTTGTATGCAGGTCAGGAAGCAACAGTTAGAACTGGACATGGAACAACAGACTGGTTCCAAATAGGAAAAGGAGTTTGTCAAGGCTGTATATTGTCACCCGGTTTATTTAACTTATATGCAGAGTACATCATGAGAAACGCTGGACTGGAAGAAACACAAGCTGGAATCAAGATTGCCGGGAGAAATATCAATAACCTCAGATATGCAGATGACACCACCCTTATGGCAGAAAGTAAAGAGGAACTCAAAAGCCTCTTGATGAAAGTGAAAGTGGAGAGTGAAAAAGTTGGCTTAAAGCTCAACATTCAGAAAGCGAAGATCATGGCCTCCGGTCCCATCACTTCATGGGAAATAGATGGGGAAACAGTGGAAAGAGTGTCAGACTTCATTTTTCTGGGCTCCAAAATCACTGCAGATGGTGACTGCAGCCATGAAATTAAAAGACGCTTACTCCTTGGAAGGAAAGTTACGACCAACCTAGATAGCATATTCAAAAGCAGAGACATTACTTTGCCAACAAAGGTTCGTCTAGTCAAGGCTATGGTTTTTCCAGTGGTCATGTATGGATGTGAGAGTTGGACTGTGAAGAAGGCTGAGCGCCGAAGACTTGATGCTTTTGAACCGTGGTGTTGGAGAAGACTCTTGAGAGTCCCTTGGACTGCAAGGAGATCCAACCAGTCCATTCTGAAGGAGATCAGCCCTGGGATTTCTTTGGAAGGACTGATGCTAAAGCTGAAGCTCCAGTCCTTTGGCCACCTCATGCGAAGAGTTGACTCATTGGAAAAGACTCTGATGCTGGGAGGGATTGGGGGCAAGAGGAGAAGGGGACGACAGAGGATGAGATGGTTTGATGGCATCACTGACTCGATGGACGTGAGTCTCAGTGAACTCCGGGAGCTGGCAATGGACAGGGAGGCCTGGCATGCTGCGATTCATGGCGTCGCAAAGAGTCGGACATGACTGAGCGACTGATCTGATCTGATCTGAAGCAGAAAAGAAGTTCATCTCCTTTGCAACTAAAGGGAAAAAAATCTGTTTGTATCCCTTTACATCACATAAGCCTAAATACAATTACAGGTTCTGCATGTTCTGATTATTTTACCAGTTTCCTATGTAAAACTGTCAAAAAAATGAAAATACAAATCTCATTTATCATTTATTTTGTGTCTATTTTCCTCGTAACCCACATTTGACAGTATGAACAAAATCCTGCCTTCTTATAAGTATTTAATATTAAATAAAATTGATAAGGATCTAAAAATCATTTGAGAAATGTTAAACTTGCTGAAAATATTCCTTGGTAGTGGTATATGCTATGCTTTGCTCTGAATAGTATTATGAATTATAAATGACAACTGCCAATAAGAGCTAATACTTACTATCAGTAAATACGGTGTGTAAAAAAGACTCTCAGGTCTTATCTCCTTTATTTACAACCAAACTTCCATGGGCAGGTATAATAAATTAATTCCACTTTACAGAAATAGAAATTGAGGTTTAAAGAAGTAACTTGCAAGAAAATGATTTTTAAGAGGTACAGCCAGAGTTCAAAGCTAGATCTTCCTGACTTCAAAACTAATACAGTTGATCCCTGAACAACACGGTTTGAACTGTGCAGGTCCAGTTATACAGGGATTTTTTTTTTTCCTCCAATAACCATGCACTATAGTACCACGCAATCCATGGCTGGATGAATCTGAGGATGAGCAACTACGGGTACAGAGAGCTGAACCGCAAAGTTTCATGGGGATTCTCCACTGTACAGGGGTCTGGCGCCACTAACCCCCAAGTTGTTCATGGATCAACTGAATTCACCTGCCACTCATCCTACACATTTAACAAATTATATCAGAATAAGTCTGTTCTGCTACAATGTATGTTTCTTTGCTGTGAGTTACTTCTTAGGCAACTACAGTGTGGAATGATGCTGGTGTAAAAGGAATTCATGATGCTTCATACACTGTTTTTCCTAGCATATTAAATGTCTTAAGCCAACTGAGGAAAGCTTTTTCACAAACAAACATAAAAGCTTAGTAATAGATTAATATTTTAAGGAAAAAGCCCTGAAAATCTACAAAAGTACTTTTCTTTCTTATAAATAGTTGGTTTAGTAGCTTCAGTAATTGTTCTTCTTTCAGTTTGGGTCAACCTATCTGCCAAAGCTGCCTGTGCAAATGAAGCAAAAACAACAACAACAACAACCTTCCAGTAATAAAACAATGGGTTAATGAAGAATGCTACACATAAAATTAACTTTTCATTTTAATGAAGATAGCCTCTTAGAAGCAATGCCCTTCCAGGACCTACAACTAGAAGAGGCTGAGCCTAACATTTGAGATTCCACAGACTGACAGTAAAAAAAGGTACAAATCCTAGTCTTTTTATTATTAGGATTGCTATTGTTTTTAGTTATTATCCAAGATCAGAGTTTCAGGGAATTTCACTAGTCTGTCTCCACTCTTTTTTTGCCCATGAGCTTATTCCTTTCACTGCACAAATCTGCAAGTCTCAAGTTTTGTCAAGCTACATAGTCGTCCCTCAGTATTTGCAGGTGATTGGTTCCAGGACCCCCTCAGATACCAAAATCTACAGATGCCCAAGCGCCATATAAAAAATAACACAGTATTTGCATAAAACCTGGGTATATCCTCATCTCTAGATTACTTATAGTACCTAATACAATGTGAAAAGAAAGTGAAGTTGCTCAGTCATATCTGACTCTGCAACTCCATGCACTGTAGCCCACCAGACTCCTCACTGCGTGGGATTTTAAAGACAAGAATACTGGAGTGGGCTGCCATTTCCTTCTCCAGGGGATCTTCCCAACCGAGGGATGGAACCCGGTCTCCTACATTGCAGGCAGACTCTTTACCATCTCAGCTTCCAGGGAAGCCCCATTTTTCCAATGAAATACAATGCAAATATCCATAAATACTATATAAAAAGCTCTGCCAAAAAAAAAAAAAGCTCTGCCAGCAAGTGGCAAATTCAAATTTTGCTTTTTAGGAACTTTTGGAATTTTTTCCCACGAAATAGTTTCGAATCACGATTGACCTTTCAGATGTAGAATCTGCAGATACAAAGTGAAAGTGTTAGTCACTCAGTCATGTCCTACTGTTTACAATCCCAAGGACTGTAGCCCCCACAGGCACCTCTGTCCATGGAATTCTCCAGGCAAGAATACTGCAGTGGGTTTGCCATTACCTTCTCCCTTCTTTCTCTTCCCGACCAGGGACTGAACCTGGGTCTCCTGCAATGCAGGCAGATTCTTTACTGTCTGAGCCACCAAGCAAGTTTGGCAGCAACTCCAGTGTGCATTATACAAAACATCCCTTATGAACCTTTAGTACATGGACTGACCAAAATGCCACAGATAGTTTTTTGTGAGGTAAACTCCAATGCTATAGAGAAAATAATGTGTGTTAAAACTGCTCCATTAGGAGTAAAATGCAGCAGGAGTGATTAATGATACTTTTCTTAGCAACTAGAGAAGATGATCCTATGGAGAATGATTCTACTGAATAATCTAAGGCTATTCAGCTTACATGAATTTCCAAAGCTATAAATACAGCATCAAAACAAAAAGCTCACATAGAAAGATAAACATAATTTGCCTAGAAAACAGGACGTATAAAATATATATTTTCATACACAATTGCCCAGAATTAATTGTTTATAACAAAGCATTCTCGGAAAAAATTACTCAAGTGATACCCGGAGACCTAAGTTAAGTGACTAAATATAGGTTTAGGTTCTGATAACTAATTGCCACACCAACAAACAATCCACTGATCACCAGAAAGGTATCCTACAATTCAACTCAATTCTGACACTACCTACCCAGATTTGCATAAAACCTATGCACATCCTCATCTCTAGATTACTTATAATACCTAATACAATATGAAAGGAAAGTGAAAGTGTTAGTAGCTCAGTCATGTCTGACTCTTTGCAACTCCATGCACTGTAGCCCACCAGACTCCTCCATGCATGGGATTTTAAAGACTGGATGGAACTCTGGTTTCAGAGGTTCCAATGACCTTCACCTGGGGTTTCAGAAGCCAGCCTCAAGCCCAGGTTATTACCTGTGTTTCTGACCTATCACCTATACAGATCAGAGGTTCCCATGACCCCCTCCTTCAGTTCAGTTCAGTCGCTCAGTCGTGCCCGACTCTTTGCGACCCCATGGGCTGCAGCACGTCCTCCCTGGAAGACTCATTTGCTAGAGTGGCTCACGCTTAATACATTCAGCTCAGCTCAGTTCACTCAGTCGTGTCCGACTCTTGCAACCCCATGGACTCCACCATGCCAGGCCTCACTGTCCATCACCAACTACCAGAGCTTACTCAAACTCATGTCCTTTGAGTCAGTGATGCCATCCAACTCATCCTCTGTCGTCCCTTCTTCTCCCGCCTTCAATCTTTCCCAGCGTCAGGGCCTTTTCCAATGAGTCAGTTCTTCACATCAGGTGGCCAAAGTACTGGAGTTTCAGCTTCAGCATCAGTCCTTCCAATGAATATTTAGGACTGATTTCCTTTAGGATGGACTGGTTGGATCTTCCTGCTGTCCAGGGGACTCTCAAGAGACTTCTCCAACACCACAGTTCAAAAGCATCAGTTCTTCAGCTCTCAGCTTTAAGGTCCAACTCTCACATCCATACATGACTACTGGAAAAACCATAGCTTGGACTAGATGGATCTTTGTTGGCAAAGTAATATCTCTGCTTTTTAATATGCTGTTTAGGTTGGTCATATCTTTTCTTCCAAAGAGTAAGTATCTTTTTTTTAATTTCATGGCTGCAGTCACCATCTGCAGTAATTCTGGAGCTCAGAAAAATAAATTCTGTCACTGTTTCCACTGTTTCCCCATCTATTTGCCGTGAAGTGATGGGACCAGATGTCACATCTTAGTTTTCTGAATGTGGAGTTTTAGGCCAATGTTTCCACTCTCCTCTTTCACTTTCGTCAAGAGATTCTTTAGTTCTTCGCTTTCTGCCATAAGTGTGGTGTCATCTGCATATCTGAGGTTATTGATATTTCTCCCGGCAATCTTGATTCCATCTTGTGCTTCATCCAGTCCAGCGTTTCTCATGATGTACTCTGCATATAAATAAGCAAGGTGACAATATACAGCCTTGACGTACTCCTTTCCCAATTTGGAACCAGTCTGTTGTTCCATGTCCAGTTCTAACTATTGCTTCCTGACCTGCATAGAGATTTCTCAAGAGGCAGGTCAGATGGTCTGGTATTCCCATCTCTTTAAGAATTTCCCACAGTTTGTTGTGATCCACACAAAGGCTTTGGCATAGTCAATAAAGCAGAAATAGATGCTTTTCTGGAACTCTCTTGCTTTTTTGATGATCCAAGGGATGTTGGCAATTTGATCTCTGGTTCCTCTGCCTTTTCTAAATCCAGCTTGAACATCTGGAAGTTCACAGTTCCTGTACTGTTGAAGCCTGGCTTGGAGAATTTTGAGCATTACCTTGCTAGAGTGTGAGATGAGTGCAGTCGTGCGGTAGTTTGAGCATTCTTTGGCATTGTCTTTCTTTGGGATTGGAATGAAAACTGACCTTTTCCAGTCCTGTGGCCACTGCTGCCTTTTCCAAATTTGCTGGCATATTGAGTGCAGCACTTTCACAGCATCATCTTCCAGGATTTGAAATAGCTCAACTGGAATTCCATCACCTCCACTAGCTTTGTTCATAGTGATGCTTTCTAAGGCACACTTTGCACTCCAGGATGTCTGGCTCTAGGTGAGTGATCACACCATCGTGGTTACCTGGGTCATGAAGATCATTTTTGTACAGTTCTGTGTATTCCTGCCACCTCTTATATTTTCTGCTTCTGTTAGGTCCATACCATTTCTGTCCTTTATTGTGCCCATCTTTGCATGAAATAGTCCCTTGGTGTCTGTAATTTTCTTGAAGAGATCTCTAGTCTTTCCCATTCTATTGTTTTCCTCTATTTCTTTGCACTGATCACTGAGGAAAGATTTCTTATCTCTCCTTGCTATTCTTTGGAACTCTGCATTCAAATGGGTATAACTTTCCTGTTTTCCTTTGCCTTTCTCTTCTTTCTTTTCACAGCTATTTGTAAGGCCTCCTCAGACAACCATTTTGCCTTTTTGCATTTCTTTTTCTTGGAGATGGTCTTGATCCCTGCCTCCTGTACAATGTCACGAACTTCTGTCCATAGTTCTTCAGGCACTCTATCAGATCTAATCCCTTGAATCTATTTCTCACTTTCACTGTATAATTGTAAGGGATTTGACTTAGGTCATACCTGAATGGTCTAGTGGTTTTCCCTACTTTCTTCAATTTAAGTCTGAATTTGGCAATAAGGAGTTCATGATCTGAACCACTGTCAGCTCCCCGTCTTGTTTTTGCTGACTGTATAGAGCTTCTCCATCTTTGGCTCCAAAGAATATAATCAATCTGATTTCGGTATTGACCATGTAGGTGATGTCCATGTGTAGAGTTACTACAATCTTACTACATTACTGATTTATAGTAAAGCATATATCTCAAACTGGAAGAGATGCAAAGGGCAAGGAATGGGTAAAGGTCGGAAAGTTACCTCATTAACATATTAACATAACAAAAGACACTTTTTATCACTCTCATTATTTAGGAAATTCAAAAGGTTTTAGGAGCTCTGAGTCAGGAACTGTGGACAAGACCTAACATGTATGAGAAATAAATTCTGGTCATCTGACGACCAGATTTATAGATCACAATATCACAGTGGTCAAAAATGCATTTCTTTTTTCTATTATAGTCTTAATGTTGTGCCTTCCTATTTCCCTGTCTCTATCTATATAGTCTCATTATTATGTTTTTCATGTCGGAGATTACACAGTAATCTGTACAGTATTACCACATTTATTGTTTAAATCAACAGAGTTGGGAAAAGAGGTTATGCATTTTATAAAATAAAACAAGAAAATTTCAAGTAATCATTTAAGTAATCAAAAATTAATATGTAAAACACTTTCATTTACTCCAGGAAAGTTTCCTTCATTACTTTTGACTTGAGCAATTATAATAAATTAGTTCATCTTCCATGTGTGCATGCACACTCTGCCCTGCTTGACTCTTTGCGACTCTGTGGACTGTGGCCCTCCAGGCTCCTTTGTCTACTGAGTTTTCCATGCAAGGATACTGGAATGAGTAGCCATTCCCTTCTCCAGGGGATATTCCCGACACGAGGACTGAACCCACATCTCTTGCAATTGCCTGCATTGGCAGGCTGGTCCTTTACCACTGTGCCACCTGTATCATCAATTTAGAGTGAGAATTATTCAAAATCACGTTTTCTGCCTGCATGACATTTTTCCAGAAACCACACAAGCAAATTATTCCTGTGCATATGTCATCATCTCCCAATTTCACACCTAAAACCTGTTTCCCATATCAAATGATGGAACCTGTAATTAATACCATTGCTCAAATCAGAACATGAGGTTAGCTTTGACTCCTGTCTTCATTTCACACACCATATCTAATCTTGGCACACTTTGCCTCAGGGTCTTTCCATTTGCTGTTCCTTCTTCCTCAAACGCTCTGCCACAAACATGCCTCACATTGTCACCTTATCCTTAAGGTCCTTTGCACAAGTGTCCCCATCTCAGAGACCTTCCAAAAACACTTTATCTTGTTGCAACCTCTTCCTGACACTCCTTATCCTATTTCCAGCATTCTTTCTCTTCTAAAGTCCTTATCTCAATAAATATTATACTCGGGATACAGCTGGCACTCCAAAACTTTGAATATATCACTAGGGCTCAGTCAGTTTATGTCAGATAGTCCCAGACTGAGGGAATAAGAGGGTTCCACAATGTGAAGGGTTGATAACGGTACCCTCATTGATCTGTTTCAACATATCATAAATTACCTAGTTTAATGACCTGAGCCCACAGAAAACAGGTGAGGGACTTAAGATAATTCGTGCAACAAAAGTAGCACTGGAGATAATACTAATAATTTAAGCACACTAAACAGATAAATGGCAGAAGGGGACCTTTTCTTCTTAGTATTCCCTCTTTACCAAGTAAAAATGATTAACCAGATACAGTAAGAATCAAAAAGAAGATAAAGATAACTTTTTAAAACACAGATTTACACCTATTACCAACAATAACGTCTCCCTGTGTATAAAATTTGCCCCAATATATTAGCAAATGACAGTGTAAAGCAACAACAATTAGTAAATACTTAAAACTTAAAGTACTTAAAACATTAACAGATCTCTAGGTTGTGAGCTTTTTCTCTCTGGCAAGATTTAAAGTCACGATTTCCAGTTTAGAACTTTGGAAATCACTAAGTTTAGGTGCTTCTTTTATGATTTCTTATAAAATAGTATAAGATAAGAAACACATACCATGGGGAAAAACTTATTTTTCCTGTAATAGTAGACAAGGCTTAAATATGACTTGGGGAATAACATGAACATAAACCAAAATGTATCTTTCTGTGAGTAAACTACTGTATAAATATACACAGAAAATACTGTTCAAGATTATGGTGGGGAGAAGAACTAGTATTAGAAAAAATTACGTACTATAGGATATTTGTCATAAAGTGAGTAGTTATGTTTTTCTAATGTGCCTCAGTTTATACAGTCTTTGCTGGCTTCTTGATGAAATGCAAAGATTTCTAAGAAAATACAGGAAAATATCAATATGTTCTCAGCTGCAAGTTCATTCTACAGTTAAATACTTACTGACTGCCTTTTACATGACAGGCATTCTTCTAGGTACAAGGCACATAAAACTGAACAAAAAGACAAGGTGTCTTCAGGAGGGAGATTCTTTACTTATTTAAAACTTTTTATGGAAAATCTAGAATATCATCTGCTATGAGAGTGCCTACTTTACTCAAAATAAAAATTTCTATAAAAAGCTTACTGAGATCCCATCACACAAGAAACTTATTCATTTCACCTTTCAATTAGCAAGCAAAGAAAATGACAACCGAATTGTACAAAGTACTACCAGATGTCATGGATATGGTTAATTATATAAAACACTGCAGCTTCATGAAATAAGGAGTAACCATGAAAATCTTTTCTACAACACAGAGGTTTCCTCTTCACACAAGAGCAAAGCACCTAAAAGGACTGTGAAATCAGAAGAATTACTCATTTTTCTTTATACAAAGAGGTTCCCCAATTGATTACTTTTCCTGTGAGGCATGGAGCTTCCTGTGGTATGTGATCCGGCAGTTATTTTTGTAAAATTAAACACATTTAAGGTAAACATGGCATTTAAATAATGACATTTCAACTATAAAATTACATGATTTGTACAGAAATAAAACAACTTACAACTAGCTCTCTAAATGACTCTCATAAAGTATAAACCAAGATTTAAAAAAAATAATAAGCATATATATATAC
Source organism: Bos taurus (assembly GCF_002263795.3). Classification (NCBI taxonomy): domain Eukaryota; kingdom Metazoa; phylum Chordata; class Mammalia; order Artiodactyla; family Bovidae; genus Bos; species Bos taurus. The sequence continues at coordinate 45,792,236 of NC_037333.1, read as the reverse complement.
AGTTTAAATAATGAAGAAAACTACCTACACTGCTCTCCCTAAAAATACTGCGAAGATAAAAAGGGGTTCTACCGTTCTATTAAAAGTATCTTTAAAATCTTCACCTCATTTGTATCACAACATTTGAGATTTCTGTACATACTTCATTGTGAATATTAGCAAAGTACATTTCAAATAATTTATTACTACATAATCACATATATCGGGGTGTATGTGAACTTTTTCCTGGTACAGGTAAACAACCAAAAGTCTAGAGACTGGAATACAGTACAAAACAAAACAAACTGCTGCAGGCGGCACACTGCTCTTGTCGTATATACTGATCAAGACCAGAAGACAGGCAAGCTTCTGCGGCTTCACGTGAATTAATTAAATCCGCCTCAGTTAATGCCTCAGTAAATCACTAGGGACACCAAGCCAAAAAAAACAATATGAAAGAATCAACAAATACACATCATCCCTTGAGGAGAAAAACAATACAGAATATTTTTCCTCATCAAAATGAGATAGTCAATGTGGAAAGGCTCTGAAAAGTTTAAGAATATCAGTCAAGTTCATGAATGTCTTCACTGTCATAGCATTATCAAATGTGTGTCCCTCTCCCCAACAGAAGCCACTTCTAACGGTGACTTTCCATTAACACATAAGAGGCTGTACAATGTTATAGAAAAGGCAACAAAAGGAGTTTCAATTACGTTTCATCCCCTTCCCTCATTGTGTTCCTTCCAATAAGCATATAACAAATGAAGGCAATTCCACCTTAAAAAGCTCCATCACCACACATAGGCTCCATTCCCACCAAATTCTGAACCACTCCTCAGCCCGCGTCAAACCACATTCTAGCTCCCACTAGTTCACTAAAGTTGTTTTTACCAATTTGAAATCCTAAAGTCCTCAACTGGTGAGCACCTGTGTTTATTTCACGCGCCCTCTTTGCAGCATGTGACACAACGACAGGCTTCCCTCCTCCCGGAAGCACGCTCTTCGTTTTGGTGACACTGCACTGTCTAGGTTTTGTTTCACCTCTAGTGTTAACCTTCCTTTACTAGTTTTTACACCTCTACCTTAAGTGCTGATGCTCACCAGAGGTTTGTCTCTGCTTAACTCCTGAGGAGATTTCACCCACACTCCAGGTTTTAATTACTATCTAGCAGTCTTCAAGTTTATATTTCCAAAAGGGACCTCTCTCTCCCGAGCTCCAGAAACCACAGAAAAAAAATTTATATATGTAACTGGCCACTGGAAACTTTCAACTAACTCTCTCACACAGGCCTCAGCACAACATGTTCAAAACCAAAAACTTCTCCCCACCAACACGAACTCTACTCTTCCACTATGTCATTTATCTCAGTGCTATCTCATCCTAACAAATGGCACCACCACCTCCCACTCCAACAAAATGTGTAAAGCACCAGCTTTCTTATGCTATGCTAAGTCACTTCAGTCGTGTCCACCTCTGTGCGACCCCATAGACGGCAGCCCACCAGGCTCCCCTGTCCCTGGGATTCTCCAGGCAAGAACACTGGAGTGGGCTGCCATTTCCTTCTCCAATGCAGGAAAGTGAAAAGTGAAAGTGAAGTTGCTCAGTCGTGTCCAATTCTTAGCGACCCCATGGACTGCAGCCTACCAGGCTCCTCCGTCCATGGGATTTTCCAGGCAAGAGTACTGGAGTGGGGTGCCATTGCCTTCTCCGACCAGCTTTCTTACTTCTTGACAAATTTCTAATAACTCCAAAAGACTAATCTCACTCTTACAACTTGCCCCAAGCAGTTATACTGAAGAAATAAAGCTCCATTCTGTCTTTTTAAAATAACATGTCGTCACAAATTCTGTCATTAGATTTCTTTTGGATATCATTAAAAAGTGACTTCAACTAACAAGGACATGAAAAGATGCTCAACATCACTCATTATTAGAGAAATGCAAATCAAAACAATGAGATACCACCTCACACCAGTCAGAATGGCCATCATCAAAAAGTCTACAAGTAACAAAAGCTGGAGAGGGTGTGGAGAAACGCAACACGCCCGCATTGTTGGTGAGAAGGTAAACTGATACAGCCACTCTGGAAGACCGGATGGAGATTCCTTAAAAAGGTAGGAATAAAACCACTGTATGACCCAGCAATCCCACTAGGCATATACCCTGAGGAAACCAAAATTGAATGTACCCCGATGTTCATCACAGCACTATTTACAATAGCTAGAACATGAAAGCAACCTAGATGTCCAAAGACAGATGAGCGGATAAAGAAGCTGTGGTACATACATACAATGTAATACTACTCAGCCATAAAAAGGAACACATTTGAGTCAGTTCTAATGAGATGGATGAACCCAGAGCCTATTATACAGAGTGAAGTAAGTCACAAAGAGAAAGATAAATATCATACACTGACACATGTATATGGAATCTGAAGAGATGGCACTGATGAATTTATTTTCAGGGCAGCAATGGAGAAACAGACCTATGGACACGGGGGAGGGGAGGAGAGAGAAGGGAGAGAGAAACATGGAAACTCAACAGTACCATATGTAAAATAGAGAGCCAGTGAGAATCTGCTGTATGAGTCAGGGAACGCAAGCAGGGGCTCGGTGACAGGCTGAAGGGTGGGATGGGGAGAGAGATGGGAGGGAGGTTCGGCAGGAGGAGACATGATGTACCTATGGCTAATTCTTGTTGATGTGTGACAGAAAACCACAAAATTCTGTAAAACAATAATCCTTCAATTAATTTTTAAAAAATGACTTCAAAATACAGGTATTTCTTGCTACAGAGTAAATGTAGCTTACAAATGCAAAACTTGTAGAATCCTAATAGTAGACTTGTGCCTTTGAAATTTCAGGAGCATAGGTATACATGTGGATGCCCAATATTTGTGTTTTAAAATTTCCAAAATGGGATTTCCCTGGCAGTCCAGTGGTTAAGACTCCACGCTTTCACTGCCGAGGGCCTGGATTCAACCCCTGGTCAGGGAACTGAGATGCCACAATCCAGGCAGCAGGGCCCCTCTCCACCAAAAAAAAATTAAAGGAAAAGGAAAACAGACGCATGGCGGGGGGGGGGGGGGGGGGGGGGGGGGTGCGCCGGGAGATAATCTTATTAATACCAAGAAAAAGCTTCACATTAGAGCAGAAAAAAAGGCATGATTTTGTAATTTTCAATAACGGTATCACTGTATCCTCTGAAACTCTTCCTCATACACGATAGAAACCTATCCTTAATCCTAACAAAAGCCTACCAGTGCCTCAAAGCACGGTTGGGCTAGTTATCTGACTGAGCAGAAATGAAAACAGCACGCTGATGTCAGAGCTAATGAGGAAGAAGTATCCATCACTAGGTGATCCCTCTCATAGGAACAGACTAACTTCCCCCAGGGAACATGGGAATTTCATACACTTCCAACTTTTGGGAGTTCTCTCAAGTTCACTAAGTCATTCTAATATCTACATCACATTCTGTTGCCAGGTGTCATCTTTCCAAAGTATACCAAGTTGGTGTGATTAGTAAATAGTCCAACATAAACGGAAACCTCAGGAGCACTGCCAGAGATGAGTGCTGGAAAAGCCATCTATTCATGGAAATAATATTTCTATTTCCCTAGTGATTACAGCTACCAGTGACAACTGTGAAATCCCAAGAGAAGAAAAGAAAATTTAACTGCCTCAAAACTTTAATTATTCATATAAACTAGCCAAAAAACTAAAGCTAAATGTTACACAAAGGGCTCTCTAATCCCCTAATATTTTTGGCTAATTATTCCACTGGTAGTCTACATCTGCTGTACTAAAATCTGATTATGAATCAGAAGTAACTCACTGGGAACACTTTTATATCTAAAAGTGATTGTGGATAATAACTACAATTCACAAAAACTATGATTTCTAATGTGCATAAAATCCTGTGCTTCACAATAAAAGAACAGACGTTACTGTCAAAGTCTAAACTCTCAGGAAAAAAAAATAAAAAAAACTCTTAAACTCTCTTAACCACTAGAAAGAATGAGACAGTTTAACAACAAAAAAGTTAATTTCAACAGCATAGTCAACCTGTATTTTTTTAATATCTTCAATAATATGCAATTTATGATTAGGAAGCATGTTAAACATTGCCTTTACAAATAAAGTGAATCTATTATGTTGATTTAAACACATAGTTTAGAAGTTTGCAAATACATATTCTAATAACTGCATAAATACTGACCTATAATCCCACAGATTCAGTTATGGGATTTTTTGCTCTGTTTGATTTTTGGTCAGAGTCTCATTTGTTTTAACTATTGTTCTTCAACCATTCTCTCTTTTTTATTGTCTTTTTGAAATAAATTATTTTCTAGAATGGAAAAGTTTTATCTTCTAGATATTTTAACAGAAAATAACCGCGGTTCCCTTATTTCTTGTAGCTCAGTTTTAGATGCGATCTTTAGTATCTCAGAGGAAAACTATCTTTAATAATGTATACTTAACTATTTGGATCTGCTCAATAACATATTAAAACCATATACTTTTGATATGAAAACAGGGATATACACTGTGTCTAAACACTATGTAGGAGTTAATTATGTGTGTTACTTGCTCAGTTGAGTCCGACTCTTCAACCCCACGGACTGCAGCTGGCCAGGCTTCTCTGTCCATGGGATTCTCCAAGCAAGAAAACGAGTGGGTTAGTTCCAAACAATCCAACATTTATAGCTTTAAACAGAAGACATAGGTAAAGCATCATTCATTAAGTACTTGCTTATAAGTAATTGCCCAATGCAAAAATATCTGATGACAGAAACCATGTTCATAAACCAACTAAAATTACAGTTTACCTTTACTGTACACATATCCAAGTAATACAGTTAAAGATCATCAAAAAGTCAAGCAAAATATCCCAAATTGCTTCAAAATCATAAGAAACGGAGAGCAGTAATAGAAATGACTGCTCCAAAGAGTCCCAGAATAGAAACACTCTCTTTGTACTGTCCTAACTCATCCCTCTCAAAACACACTCACCCTTAGAGAACAAACACAGAATTCATTGCAACTGTGGATATAATTTGTGAGCGGCCTTTCATTGCTCCATAAAGGCTCATCATTGTAGATGTTCATCAGTTTTTAAGCCACATCCACAGCTGCTGTCTTAGTTAGAAAAACAACAAAATTTGACAGCAAAAAAACTTTAACAGTTTTACATAAAACAAAATGAAAAGTACTCCAGTATAATAAAAAGAATGTATATATCTCAAGTATCAAAAACATGAGACTCAAGTCATTTTTAACAGTGATACCTTTCACTTACATGGTGTGAGAATTACTTTCTAAAGCCTTCCAGCACATACAGTATCATTTCTAACTTAAAGCCTAGATCTAAGTTATCATTTACACAGAAAATAAGTGAAGCAGGGATATTATCAAATTAGTTAGTGGGGAACTGTGTCTATTTCATGACCACCAGCCTGTGTTTTCAAAAACCTTCCTTCCAAAATCATATAATAAACTTTAGAAGCAAAAATCCCACATAAAACTGTTCTTTAAAAAGTCTATTTAAAAAAAAAGTCTATTTAAAAAAACTCCTGTATAAACCGCTTCCCTATGCAACTTTACCCTTCTGCATCAGATCTGTTTTCTGCCTGGACTGAGGAAGGGGCTCCTGTGGTTAGTGAGCACAGCCAATCACGTGCCGATGGATGACTAAGAGTTAACCACACATGCGGAAGGGAGGATGCCCAGTAGCATCATCACACTAGACTGCATCATCACCAGACGATGTTCATGGCAATGGGACAGGAATCCAGAGACATGCGTTTGAATTTCAACCCCCCACCAACCAGCAGGTGGACTTGGTTAAGTTTCTGTAAAACAAAAGAACACTATCTTCCTCTCCAGACAATGGCAAGGCCTTCCATCCCTGGGCTGGGAAGATTCCCTGGAGGAGGGCATGGCAACCCACTCCAGTATTGTTACCTGGAGAATCCCCACGGAGAAGCCCGGTGGCTACAGTCCATGGGATCACAAAGAGGTTGGACATGACTGAGCAACTAAACACAGCACAAAATAAATGCAACAACAGAGCTCAAAGCTGCTGCTGCTGCTAAGTTGCTTCAGTCGTGTCCGACTCTGTGCGACCCCATAGACAGCAACCCACCAGGCTCCCCCGTCCCTGGGATTCTCCAGGCAAGAACACTGGAGTGGGTTGCCATTCCCTTCTCCAATGCATGACAGTGAAAAGTGAAAGTGAAGTCTCTCAGTCATGCCCAACTCTTAGCAACCCCATGGACTCCACATTAGATGAATCTGTATCTGTACCAGGGGGCTTAGAAAATTTTTTAAGTATAACATACAACAGTAAAAGTAGGACTTTAAAATCAATGAGAAAACAACAGAGCATTCAAACAGTGATGCAGTTAGAACACTTCATTTATTCATTCATTCAACAAACACATATTGCGTACCCACTATATTCCAGTGGGGAAGAGAAATAAAGCAAAAAGCGAATAACACACATTGTTAGAAGGTGATACATGCCAGTGAGTAAAATAAAACAGGGAAAGAGAACAAAGTGTGGAATAAAAAGTAGGATAAATGCAGTAAAATGAAAAGCACTATAAAGGAGATTAAAAAAAAAAAAGTGCCAGTGAGGTGGGAAACCAGAAGTGTGGTATCCTAGAAGTCAAAGAAAAAAAAAGTTTGAACAAGATATCAAATGCCACTGATCAAGTCAAGTCAAGGGGGGCCTGCACATTCACCTGTATGGAGGGAACTGGCTACTATGATAAGAACAATTTTGCTGACGTGGTCCAGGCAAAAGCCTGGCTTAAAAAAAGGTTTAGGGGAAATGGAGTAAGAGTAACTGGAGATAGAAAGAACTCCTCGTTCAAAGTTTGTTTCAAAGGGAAATAGAGAAATAGGAACTAGTGGGGAGTGGGGAGTCCAGATGAGAAAAAGCAGCATGTTTGTATATCGTCAAGAACGCTTCACTAAAACGGTAAAAACTGAGACCAGCGGGAAGGCCAGAGAGCTAGCCAATGTCACAGAGTAGCTGAGAAGGCAAGGGATCTAAGGCACAAGCAGAGAGTTTGCCCTTAAGTTTGAAAGTATACTCACCCCACTGTAAGCAGTGCATATCTCTGGGAGTTGGGATTTTAGATGTGCAGTGGGACTATCTTATTCACTTTACTATATTGATCTTTGTTTACAAGGAATATGTATTTGGCTAAATGACTCTTTTTAAAAAGCTCAAGACAGGATTAGTTTTTCAGCCTTTCCACATAAAAAGCACCCGGACAACAAAATCAAAATATGTGGACGACGTTAAGAAAAAAAATAGGTTACAAGGTAACCCCACAAACTCCCAATACTAACAGGTGTACAATAATGAGCTACCAAAAGCCACAGATTAAAGACAGAAGCAATTTGGGGGTGCGGGGGAAGGAGCTGACAAGACTATGACAGTGGTCCAACCAGGAGACGAAACCGGCCTGGAGAATAAAACGATGGCAGTGAGCAAGGAAAGGAGAGCCCAGAACATGAAACAGCTCAGTGGTAAAAGAAGCCACCTGCAATGAGGAGACACAGGACACTTGGGTTTGATCCCTGGGTTTGGAACGACTCCCTGGAGAAGGAAATAGCAACCTACTCCAGTATTCTTGCCTGGGAAATCCCATGGACAGAGGGCTACATTCCACGGGGTTGCAAAAGAGTTAGACTCAACTTAGCGACTAAATAACAAGCCTATTTTATAGGATGCTATAACAGGTCTAGGTGGTAGGAAAAAACAAATTTGGCTGGCCTACAGAACAACTAGTAGTAGTTTTAGAAATACAGATATAAACATCTGAGGCAATGATACAAATATAAAGTCAAAGAATAGATAAAGCAAGGAAAGAAAAAGACTGCAAACCACAATATTTAAGACTAAAGACAGAATAGGTAGAAAAGATGGAATGTTCAAGAGGTTAACATAGTGTCTTAACAGTCAAGAACAAAGACATCATGGTCAACAAAAAACAAAGGATGCAGAAAAATAAAACCAGGTTTTGGGAGCCAGGTGAAGGGTTATTTATTGACGGTCTGGGATGAAAAATCAGATTTTAACATGTAACAAAAAGAAGGATATAAAAATAAGTGGTAAAGCAGTGACTTGAAAGAAATGTATAAAAGGAAATCAGCAGCAAGTAATTCTCAGAGAACAGCCAAGTCTGGCAGCCTGTTTGCATACATGCATGAATCCTCACAAGAATTCTGAGATATACTGCCCATTTTACAATTGGGGAAACTTAAGTTACAACACAATTATATAAATTGTCCAAAGTCATACAATGTGTATACAAAATAATTAAATGACCTGAAAATTGGTCTCTAGGCGGAAAAGGAGTAAGATGATGGATAAAAACTAAAAACACAAATTGAGGAAAGAGGACTTAACTGATTTAACTTTATCCCAGGAGTATCCGACAAGATTATTTTTAAATTTTTACTTATAGACAAATGATGCTACTTCAGAGAACCTTTTGAGGTCAAACACTAGTCAAAAATAAAGGTTTATTTTTGAAGTATTGTAATAGAGAAGGATATAATCATCTCCTAAGCCTCGTATTAGACTTACTTATATCTGGGACTGTCTTGCCATCTATTAGAGAGCTTGGAAGGTTTCAAATGATTAACATTTAGGTGGAGAGATAAACAGAAGCTCTCTGAGTACAGGGCAGGGCAGTGGCAAGGAAGAAGGAAAGCTGTGTGAGCCTGGGTTAAATCACTAAATCCCTGACCCTCAGACTTATCTATGAAATGGAGATACCATCTCCCTTCACAGTGTAGTTGAGGTCTCAGGAGACATTCAACCAAAATGTCAGTTCCCTAATCCCCTTAAATATTTTGTTTGCTTTAAAGAAAAAAAAAAAATGTGGTTGCTAAACTAATGACATTTTAAATATAGAATGTTAACATTTCCATTTAAAACAAAGTTTAAGAATATGCTCCCAGTTGATAACAGTAGCTAATTTCCTACTGGAAGACTACAGTGGCTCACTTTACATGATATATTCAAGTAACTTTTGAATTTCTTATAACAAACATATTATTTTTCCAACAAGAGAAATAATCAAGATGAGTGTTTACAGATGACATTAACTAGCCCTTAAGAAAAACTTGCACATCAAGATAGTCACTTCTCTGAAATAGCTGTAGAAACAGGGTAAAATGAAATGAAAAAATAAATCAATAGCACACCTAAGCTACTATATGAATTTAAATTCTAATGTAATTTAAAAGATTTAATTTTCCAACTGACAACGTCAAGGACTTACAGCTAAGAAAGTTTAAAGGACTAACATGCCACTAAAGTCTGTATTAAAATGTACCCATCACACTGTAGCACAGAGGAAAGCCAGAATGAAACGTGACTTGTTTATCGATAATTGTGAAATAAATAATCTTTGAAAGCTATAACTGTGTAGGGTTTGTTTTTTTTCCCCAACAGTGAAGCAACAACTCCCATTAATTCAGCACTATCCATTTAAATCAAATAATGACACTCATTACTATAAGCTACAAGTAAACCACCAAACCAAAACTATCCCTACTATCTTTGGAATGCTGAAATGGATTTAATTTACTTCCTTGTCATTTGGATAAGAAGAGATGATAGACAACAGATTTAATGAATTCCACAGTCAAGAGGGGCTTCCCTGGTGGCTCAGATGGTAAAGAATCTGCCTGTAATGCAGGAGACCCAGGTTCGATCCCTGGGTAGAGAAGATCCCCTGGAGAAGGAAATGGCTACCCACTCCAGTATTCTTGCATGGAGAATTCCATGAACAGAGGAGCCTGGCAGGCTACAACAGTCTGTGGGGTTGCAGGAGTTGGACACAACCTAGCATCTGAGCAGTCAAGAGAGTAAATATTATTATCTTGTCATAAATACATTAGAAAAATCACTGTATGAAAACCATCAAATTTATAAACAAGCTCATCTTTCAGTATACAATTTCAAGTTGTGGCCTCCTTCCCTGTGACAGTCTTCTTTTTTCTCTATCTCCTCTTCTGCCATTTTCTCTTCCAGAAGTTTTGGAAATAGTCAGGTGCAATTTAGTGCCAAGTGGCAGAACTAAGAAGCTAAGGAGGCAAGAAGCAGAGACTGGAGTGAACCAGGAGTTAAGTGAACCAGGCAGTTCTTGCATAGGGGCAACTAACGCAGAGTGACTGAGGAGATGTGCAGTGAGAACAAGGATGTGGCCACCTTGGTCAGTCAAAATACAGTACAAGATAAAGAACAGGGAAACAGCAAAGGGGAAAGGCTTAGAGTCAAGCAAACTGGCAGCAGCACTCCCAGGCCTGGGGCTGCGAGACTTGTATTCTTCATCTGAGCCCACAAAAATAGGGGAAAAAAAGTATTTTAAAAAACAAAGTGCACGTAACTTCAAAAGGCAGCAGAGTGGTATAAACACAAAAGAATAAAAGACCAGCATAAATCTCGCCCTGCACTAGTCTCAGCGCAGATACTCAATGTGTCTCAGCCATTAGCTACGGGTAAATTATTTAATCTGTGTCTACATTTCAGTGAGTAATTACTTTAGAACATATGATTAACAAAGTCTTTTCCAGATCTGAAGTTTCCTGAATCTAATGAATTTAACAATTTTTGTCACACAGGATGCAGGTACTTTCTATATGTTATTCCACAACAACAAGAGGACAACGTACCAGAATTTAAATAAGAGGATATAGAATCACAGTCCAGTATCCCTACAGACCACACTTCTCCATCATCTTTCATTAAATCCAAGAAACTAATTCCCAATCTTCTTTAAAACGATCCACAAATTATTAACAAAAAACAAGGGCTAAAATGTAAGACTTCGCTTTAAATACACTCAGCAGTGGGAAATTTGATCACCTGTCAATTTCACTAAGCTTCACTTCAGCTTCTTTCCACAGGACAAACTCTAATGCCATTATACTTTCTGTTTTTCAACACTCTAAGTTAGGTTTCTATTTGCTATATGTTTCATATCCCACTTCAGAAAGTACAGTCCAAAACTGGCAGAGAGCTGAACATGAATGAATCCAGGGGGTCATTTTATCAATGGGCTCTGCATAGAAAAACCAATCTAGCTGAGCGTCAGCTTTATTTATCACTTAAACTAAGTGCCACCTAGTGGCAAGTATTATATTTTATTAAATCCACTCAAGTCCTGTTCATCCAGCAAGTATTGTACAAACTAGCCAAGAGCAGTTGCTCCACAATTAGGCAACGTAAGTAAAATACTGATCCAGTTCTCATGAAGCTTGCTGACAGATTAGATACAGAGAAAAAAAATAATACAGATATATTTACATACTTGCAGAAAGATGTCTGTTACAATATTATGTCAAATGTTACAAAAGTATGCAAAAATACTCTGTATTTACTTAAAAGCTGGTGAAAACAGACTCTCAGTTCTCTAGATGCTCTTACACCTGTTCACCTCACTCAGACTTTCCCATTTGTAAATACTCAGTTAGCTAGGTTTCAGTAGACCCCCTGGAGAAGGGAAAGGCTACCCACTCCAGTATCCTGGCCTGTAGAACTCCATGGACTGTATATTCCATGGGCCCACAAATAGTCAGACACAACAGAGTGACTTTCACTTTCTCCAGTTAGTGGGTAGATCAGGAGCTATGTACAGAACTATATAATTTTTTGCATGAAAAATTTCCTCATATTCAAACCAAAAGTTAAATGATTTGAAAAAGTATGCTGGACACTATGGAGACAATAAAAAGTTCAGGGGTTTCCGTGATGGGATAAGGGACGGAGAGAGAAATGGACAGGCAGGGCCTAAAGGATCTTACAGGGCAGTGAAACTACTCTGTGCTACTACATGGGAGACACATTTGTAGATATATTTGTCCAAGGGCTTCCCAGGTGGCTCAGTGGTAAAGAATCTGCCTGCCAATGCAGGAGCCACAGGAGATGCAGGTTCAATCCCTGGGCTGGGAAGATCCCCTGGATGAGGAAATAGCAATACACTCCAGAATCCCTGTGGGATAATCTCATGGACAGAGGAGCCTGACAAGCTACAATCCATGGGGTCGCAGAGTTGGACATGACTGAGCATGCATGCACGCACACACACACACACACACACACTTGTCCAAACCTACAGAATGTACCCCAATATACAGTGAACCCCACTGTAAACTCTGGATTTGGGGAGATATAACATGTCAATGTAAATTCATCAATTATAACAAATATATCACTCTATTGGGGGATACTGATAATAGAGGTGATTTGTGTGGGGGCAAGAAGTACACGGAAAATATTCCCCTCAATTTTGCTGTGAACCCAACTGCTAACTGCTGCTAAATCACACCAGTTGTGTCCGACTCTGTGAGACCCCATAGACGGCAGCCCACAAGGCTCCCCCGTGAACCTAAAACTACCCTTTAAAAAAGTTCCATTTAAAAAAGAAAAAAGGAAAAAAAAAAAAAAAAAGCAATTCTCTGGTCCAGTTGTTAGAGGACTCAGCACTTGCACTGCTGAGAAACAGGTTTGATCCCTGATGGGGGATCTAAGATCCCACAAGCCATGCAGCATAGCCAAAATAAAAAGTACGCTGGAAAAATAAAGCAAGATCTTAAAGCAGCAGCACTTTTCTAAAAAGAGAATATACCCGTTTACAAAAGAATTCATTTATAATAATAAAAAATACCTGTAACACTGATTCCCTATTTTATAAGGCAACTAATATTGCAGTTATATAACACAATCTTTATCATGTAATAAAAAAAAATAGGGTTTCATAAAGCAATTGCATAAAGCTGTGCTTCCCTCATAACTTAGTTGGCAAAGAATCCGCCTGCAACGCAGGAGACCCTGGTTGCATTCCTGGGTCAGGAAAATCCGCTGGAGAAGGGATAGGCTACCCACTCCAGTATTCTTGGGTTTCCCTTGTGGTTCATCTGGTAAAGAATCCGCCTGCAATGTGGGAGACCTGGGTTCAATCCCTGGGTTGGGCAGATCCCCTGGAGAAGGGAAAGGCTACCCACTCCAGTATTCTGGCCTGGAGAATTCCATGGACTGTATAGTCTATGGGGTCGCAAACAGTCAGACATGACTGAGCAACTTTCATTTCAAAGGAATAAACATTTTTCCTAGTTATACAAACTTAGTGAGACAAAATTCTTATCCATTTATAACTCTAATTAACACATACACAAAAAACATTAGTTCTAGGGCTAAATTAAATATATTGAATATAGAAAAGAAAGCATGGGTGGGGAATTTAAAGGGGTTAACTTGATTTTCTAGTGTATTCCATCTCACATCCAACTAGTGCAGCATTTTCACTGCAAGGCTTTTGCCACTTAGGATACCTAAGAAGCAGTCATTTCTTTTTGCTTTTGTAAACTTAAATAATTTCAATATTCCCAAAACTGTCATGAACTTACAACCTGACTGAAAAGTTGTCATGCTTATCACTCTGCATTGTCTAAACATAACAAACATACACAAACATTTATACAGGTAAGTAACTACAACCAATTACACAAACCAAGCCACAGTGCCCCCAATACTTGTTTTTTCCCCAGTAGTAAACTGTGTGCAGGAAATGCATTACCCTTTTCACACCATCAGGATATCATTTCACCTCCTGAAGCAGGAGCAGGCCTAATGAAGCGTAAATGATATCATGATGTTGTGCCAGGCCTACAGGGCATCCAGAACTGTGGGCAGGGTGTCTGAGAGATGCTAGCAATTGGACATTCAACATTCCTTCATCATTATGGCTGTCCAAGCAGAGACTAGAGTGCCTAGAAGCAGACCCCCAAAAGTTGGGGATTACTCCGTAACAACATGCATGGTCAAGCATTAATGTACCAAATACGTCTGCTCAAAATGCCAAGGAACATATTTCAAGGGCTGCGGTGCTCTACACTAAATACACTGCTCCTTTCTAAAACATGACCCACAAACCACAGGTTGCAAGATAAAAAGGTCCATCTTGAATCCTGACTGCAAAAGGTTACCAAAAGAAACTGATTACTATAATTAAAGTATTTGTACACAGAACTTTACGATTTACAAATCACTTACACATACACTGTTTTATCTGACACATATTTTACCTTACTTGATAGTCAGTGTGCCTCACCGATAAATACAACAAAAATATCATTCGTTATTTTATAGAGGTAGAATCTGAAGCCTGGAGAAATTATCTGTGAGTAATTTGTCTACAAAGCCTGAATTTTCCTGAAGATTATCAACTTATTTGGTTCAAAGACATGGATCCCCAAAAAAGCAGTCTACAGAGTCTTAAGGTTTAATATATGTCCCTATGCATCTAAGAAGTATTTAAAACACTTAAAAACGATGTAACCTTGTGAGAAACACTGAATAGTCAACTACACAAAAAAAACAAAATACGATATTTAAGCCTGTCAGTTTGTACAAACAATACACTATTTTCTAATAATCCAAAGGAGCTTTTGCCTAAGAATTGTACTGCAATATTCTCAGGAGCTATGGGCTGCCTTCAGCTGAAAATATCAATTCCTTTGGGTATTTCAGCAGCTAAGTTCCTTATGCAATCAACATATTCCCTGTACACATGAAATTCTGCTTACACGAACCATGTTGTATCAAGACTTCAAAGTCCTCCAAGTCCTTTGTCCAAAAAACTTTTTACTGAAGCCCCCATCATGTTCTAGACACTCTTTTGAGTATAAGAATATATTAAGAAAAAAAATTGTGTTATGACACTTCCAAGTGAATTACACCTGGTTCTGCATGAATACATGCAGAGGCACTGAACCCAGCCTGGTGAATCCAGTTAGAATATCCTCAGACCCAAATCTACTAACACCAGCACTTGTCAAGCACATGGATATATTAAACTGCTGATTGAGCCCAAGCAAGGAACTCCAAATTCTTAAATATGGCTGGAGAATTGACTATGAAGGGACAGAAAGGCAAACAGTCTCACTGAAGAAAAGGTAAATGAAATAATTATAGAGGCCCCTACATGCCATCCTAACATTTTTTTCAGCACCTGCTTTGTACCAAGTATCCTAAAATGTTTTTTTGCATTTACTTTTCACAGCAACCCACTGAGCTAAAAATAATTACCTTGCAACTCACGGAGGAGGCAAGGAGAGGTGAAATCGCTTGTCAATCTTACTGAGGTTGTGGCAAAGACAAATTAGGAACCCAGTTCAGATTAAATCCTAAAAGTGAGCTCATAAACTCTGCACTCTGCTGCCTCTCTTAACAAAAGCTGCTAGGGGGAGCCATTGAAAGGTTTTTAAACTAAGGAGTGAAGTGATCAGATTCACTCCAGAAAGACTATGTGGAAGTTGGACACAGAGGGTGAGTCCACAAGCAGAAAGAGAAAGCTGCAATGTCTATAGTAAGATAGGTGAGAACGATGACAGCACGAACTGTGGCAGTGAGGATGAGAGAGACAGATTCAAGAGTTTTTCAGAAGAGAAAATTACAATGTAAAGGGTTAGTTTTAGAAATAACACCTGGATTGCAGAACTAATCGGACATGACATCATCTACCAGGAACAGAGAAGCAACAGGTTTTGTTTGTTCAATAAATATCTACAGTGTCTCCCAAATGCAAAAGACTTTCCTAGGCCAAATGTCAAGTCCAAAATTAAGGTCCTGCTTGTTGGAAAATATTGAGAGTAAATGACAAAGTGTTAAAAAATATATCAGTTATACTGAAAATTAGTTGTTACTATTAACATTCTGGCCTAGAGTCTAATGAAAACGTTTTGTGCTACCATTTTAAAAAATTACCATGTGCGGAAAACAAATCAACAGAGGAAAAGCATCCCACAATTTTAAATGCGTTATTACATCTGAGTCTGACAGATCTTCAGTCTCTTACACAACACACACACACACCACCTTGTAATCTGTTTTACTTATCCATGTCCCTTAAAAAAAAAAAAAAAAAAGTATTGATTTTACTACCCAAACTATAGTACATATTCAGGGGTTTTTCATCCCACTATCACCACTGTGACTTCCCAAGAACTTAGTTCATAACCTTCTATGTAATTTTCTATAAAATATGACATACTTCACATCAGCTTATTTCAGTAAGAATTCCTAGATTTTTAGCCACACCTTTCATCCAAAGATGCTTTCTGCAAATCCTAAGGCACAGCAGTCCTGTGCAGATGTGGCAAGTTACTACAATTCCCATTTTACTACATAGTTAGGAAATTGGCCCAGGGGAAGCAGAGTAACTTGGAAATAATCACAAAGCCAGATGCCAAAAATAACAACTTTTAGTCAATCCATGAGAAAATACTGCCCCTAGTTGAAATAACATGAGATTTCGTATTAGGAGGAAGCAAAATATAAAATAATGTTTTAAAGCCAAGTCCTAGGTTCCTAAAATACATCTTTTAAAATGACCGAATACCACAATTAAGATTTGCAAGAACTTTCAAAGACCAATTTCCCCCTAATACTTTGTCCATCAAGAGTGGCAAAGATTATTTAATGAATTATAGCTGTCAAGAGTGGCTTCCTCCTCTCCCCAAATTATTTTTTATCTTAGCCACTTAAGATACTGATAAAAATCTGCTGGTATAGAACAACAGGTAAGTTTTAAACTTATTTAAAAACCGTATGTTAGAATAGTTGTGAAAATACTCTGAGTGAGTCTCTCATACTTTTTCCTGAAAATATACTCTACAGACCCATCTGCAATTTGCATGCACAATAAATTTAAAGCTTTAATAGTCAATAATCTGAATGAAAGTTTCCCAATCACAACTCATGCTATATGTTTCTAAATATGCTGCTGTTTGATGTAATTTAATAAAAGTGCTGTTTTATTTGGTCACAAAATAAAGGTCTTACACAATTTAAAAACAAAAAACACAACTTGATCTTTTAAAGTTGCTTTTATGATGTTCTCATTCTTATCTGCACAAGTCAGAGCAAAATACCTTCCATTAATACACTTCATACTTTGCTTACAGTCAGAAACAACAGTGTGTGCTCAAGATTTTACCTTCCAAAGAATGAGTTCGCACTAGGAACAAATAAGGAAGACGAAATGATTGTTGGTGTTACGCACTCATGGAACCCAGACTGCAAATTTTCACACAAGCCTCTAGTATCAATTATGAAAGGTGATTTTCAATTAATTAAAATTAAACTAATTCAAACTAATTCTAATCATGGCCTTAAAAAAAAATGCTTTCCACAGCACCAATATTCCTCACACTTGTATATCCTCTACTAGTAGCACTTCTCCTGGTTTATAAATGAAAAGACTCCAAATGACTTTATAGATAACATATCTTCTAAAGTAATGATCAACTAGTAGGTTGGGTGGGGGAGGGGGGTCAGTGTCCAGAACTGTATATTCAGTCTAGTAACAATGCAAAATCTAATACCTATTATTTCAGCACCAGAATATTTAGGCAACATTTAAGTACCAGACCACCTTCCCCCAACTCCCACAGAAAACTCCAAGCTTTTAATATTTCCATAACAGTAAGCACTCTGAACAAATTAAAGCTCTTTTAACACTAGAAGCCCTTTTACCTTAAAGATTATCACTTAAATGTCTTTTAACTGCATTTGATGAATGCATTCCACAAGATTCTACAAGCAGTATTCATCAACCCAAACAGCACTCTTAAGCGCTTTCCTCATTTCAACTTCAAAGATGAGGCAGAAGGGCTGTCATAAATCTAGAGGCAAAAGCATATAACTGTAAACTATCTAAAAACTAAGAAAAGGTAAAACAGTTGTATCAAATTCCCAAGCAGCAAAATTCCCTTTTTCCCCGCAAAGTAGGAGTTTCTGGTAAAATAACTGAACTCTAAATCTAGAATCTTGAAAATGCTGAAATTCTCCACCCCAGCATTCACAAGTTTTTCAACACCAAAATGCACTCAACTGCTACGCACACACCAAATGAATATCCAACATGAAAACTGAAAGTATTCTCACACGTCAACAGAAAAATACACCTTGCGCCTCTACAACACCCTCAGCTAATCCAGACGCAAAGCTACAACAGCCGCCCTTGGCCTAGGCCGTCAGAAACCTAGCGGCGCGGATGGGGGGCGGGGGGGCGGCAATAATCAAGAGACCAAGGTCTTTTTCCAGTGCTACTTTTTCCAAGCAAAACAACCAGGCGCCCAAAGAGACCGCGAAGAAAACTGCAGACACTGTAATCCCGAGAGAAAGGGATGGTAGGGAGGTGTGCACACAATCCCGAGAGAAAAGGGTGCCGGAGAGGAGGAGCGCCGAGGAAGAAACTAAGTATCCCCACGCAGCTTTGAGACCCACAAAAACAACAACAAACCGTAGGGTCTGTCTTCTCGTAGAAACACCAGATGGAGTCCCCGGGGCTGAGACAGTCCAGCGGACAAACACCGTGGGTAGTGGATAAATCAACCGACGATGGGAGGTGAAGGGGGTGCCAAGCAAATAAGCCACTGGATGGGGGAGACAAAGCCTCCGGGGGTAATCACGGACCAAGCAGAAAGGTGAGAGGGAAACGCTCGAAAGAAAGCAACCAAAATTGAAAGAAATCTAGTGCCTGGGCTGAGGCAGGTCACTCAGCTACCGAATAGAGAGGGGGACAACAAAGGGGTCCGGGAGAAAGGCCAGCTGAGGGGAGGAGAGGAGAAAGGATGCGGGGCGCGACGGGTCGGACAAAGCGCCCAGGGCGGCGAAACAAAGGGCCGGGGGCAGAGAGTAGAGGGGGGCAGCGGGTAAAGACAAAGCGCACGGGACTGGGGGCACCGGCCCGGCGAGACCGCGGCGACGGCCCCGAGGAACAAAGCTGCGCTGGGCTGGGAGGGAGGGCCGGCGATCGGCGGCGCGGAAGGCGCGCGGCGGGCACGGCGCCCGCGGGCCCCGCGCTCCCGGCCGCACTCACACCCGCACCCGCCGGCCTCGCCGCCGCCGCCGCCCGCCCTCACGCGCCGGAGCCCGAGCCACGGCGGCGCAGAGCGGGCAGCGCACGACCACACGCCGCCGCCGCCGCGCCCGGCGCAC
Organism: Bos taurus; assembly: GCF_002263795.3. NCBI lineage: Eukaryota > Metazoa > Chordata > Mammalia > Artiodactyla > Bovidae > Bos > Bos taurus. The sequence continues at coordinate 45,773,222 of NC_037333.1, read as the reverse complement.
GCGACACCGCCCCCGCGGCTCCCGGACGCCAAGCGTGCCGCGGCCCTCGAACCCGCCGCCCGCCGCGGGCTGCTGGACGCCCGCAACTTTCCCGGTTCCCTGCGCTCGGATTCCCCAAGACTTACCCTGTCACAACAGGCGCCATCTTCCACAAACTCTCGCCAAAACTCCAACCCTCGCGAGATTCCCCCGACGCCTTCCCTGGTCCCTCTCCCCCGCCCCTTCCCTTTTTCCTCACTCCTCGATTCCACCCAGCCCCCGCGCTCCTTTTCCCCTCGCAGCAGCCGCAAAGAGCCAGACGCCTCGCACCGCCAACAGCTTAGGGGATCCAGCTCGCTGCCTTCCCTGGAAACCTACCCAAGCGATGGAGCATGCGCAGGCGGCTCCTCCGCAGGCGAACCCTCCATCTGGTCCATTGGGAGCGCTCCGGTTATCCGGGTTTTGGGACGCGCCCTGAGGGACGTACGTGGAGACTGAGGAAAACCGGAGGGGATTACGAGGGGACGGGGAATGGAGGGGTCAGGAGGCGGAGCCCAGGGTAGAGAGGAGGGGTCCTGGGAAAATCTGCCGCGTTTCACAGGCCCAGATGAAACACCTCCTCAAATGGGTGTTTTCCAAGTGGCTTCCCGCTCCCTTTAGTTCCCAGCCCTTTTCATTCATTCACACGTTCATTGGACGCCTTCTTTATGGTAATGTCAGCGTTAGGTACTGGAGCTACAAAGATGCCTGGAGTTCGGAGGAGTAACAAACCAGGAACTTAGTTCATTCGACCCCCTGGGTAGCCACCAGAGCTCTGTAAATGAAAAACTTTTTTGAGGTTGAACTCTATTGCCTTAGCTTTCTTCTCCTTGGGTGTGAAATAAGGTCAGGCCAAGGCCTCTGGCAAAGTCACCACTACTGTGTCCACCTTGCATACAGACGCCGAAGCGCTGCGAAGCTTTCTCCAGAGGTGAAAAGTGTACTGTAATTGAAAGCCACCACTGCCCCAGCCAGCACATAACTCAGAGGTTCTGCCTGGGCAGGGAGCTACCTGTCGCATAAACCTCCCCAGGACCTCATCGCAGACCCAAGACGTCTGTGAACCCGGGTGGTATAATGGGGACAGACTCTGACAAGGTCCTCCCAAGGGCCTGGCACAGTGGAGGACGCAGCTCGCTGCCCGAAGTGTATCTCAGGCGACCTAAACCGGGAAGCCCCCGAGCAAATTTGGCCCGTCTGGGCATACAAGAAAGGTGCAGGACTCGAACCCTACCCGTCCTCCCAACCTGCAGCACCCCTTTCTTCCCCCCTCCCCGCTTTGCCCTTTCAATTCCTAGAGATTCCCAGATCCAGCACTGCCTCCCGCAGGGAGCCCCAAAACCCGGAGAACTGGAATCCACAGCCCGAAACCTGCTGAAGGCGCTGCAGGATTGGCGCGGCACGCGCGAGCGGCACTGCGCATGTGTCCAATGCGGGCAGCCGGGTCTCACGCTACACCTCCTTCCCACCGCCTTCCACTACTCGATTCAGACACAACACGGGCCGTGGGAAATTTCCTAAACCTCGCGAGAACGCGCCCACTGTTGTCTATGCTTTTGCCCCAAATCTCGCGGGGCCCAGGCGGGACAGGTGTTTGTCTAGTGCAGCTCCCGGCGCCGTTCGTGCCGCGCGTGCCCGGGCGGCAGGCGGGGTGGGAAGGAGCGGCTCGCCGAGGAGGCGGGGCTGGGGGGCGCGTGGCGGGGAGCGCAGGGCGGAGGGCGGCTGGGAGGGGCCCGACGTCTCGCACACACACGCCGCGTGACGCTTTGTGGAAGGAAAGTGGGGGTGGTGGAGGGGCGGATTCTAAAAGAAGGGGAAACCTGGAGATTAGAAACTCCTCCTGGTGCGGATGGTAAGAGGTCAGACTCGAGGGCAGGAGGAGCCCTAGGCCGCTCCCCGGGGAGGTTTCCTGTCGCCCTCCACGCGCCTGGTACTTTCCTAAAATGTGTTTGACGCCGCGCCCCCGGCCTCCGGGAGCTGACACCCCCAGTGTCGCGTTTGAGTCATGCCTCTGAGTCACCCAGTCTGGCCACCACTTTGCTTGCTTTTGGATTCCCTTAGCTACTCTCTACTAGCAGTTGGTTGTTTTCTTTCTGAGGTACCCGCTGGTCTTGCTTGTTAGCTAGGGAAAAGTGCTGCTCTCTGTGCTCTGACGTTGTACACTTGTATAGAGTTCGCCTCCCATTCAAGGACACCTTTAAAAATTTTCTTCCCCCTAATCTGTTTCAGGCTTCCCTGCTGGCTCAGACGGTAAATAATCAGCCTGCAATGCAGGAGACCCCCGTTGGATCCCTGAGTCGGAAAATTCCCCTGGAGAAGGGAATAGCTACCCACTACAGAGTTCTTGCCTGGACAATCTCTTGGACAGAGGAGCCTGGAGGGCTGCAGTCCATGAGGTCGCAGACTCTAAACTCTTTTTAGCCTTTTGAAGTAATCCCTGTGTATTAGTTTCTGTTCCTTTTTTTTTCTTTTCTCCACTTATATGACTTACTGGTTTTGCTTTCCTTCACCTTTTTATGTGTTTGTTGAAATATTCATTTCGATTTTTGGATATCGTTTTACCAGGTGCTTTAGTCACAACTCTTTTAAGTGCATTCCTTCCTTTTGGATTATTTGTCCAGTGAATTCCTGTTTAGATTCTTCAATCAGGCACTTTTGAGATTGTCTTCGTGTGGGTCCTGTACCAGTCTAGACTGGCATTATCTCGGAACTGGTGTCTTAATGACATCATAGACCCACAAATGAAAAATTAAATTGAGTTTTTGAATTTGGGAAAACAGTGACTCCTCTCATACAGAGTTCATATTCTGCTAGTTATACCATAGACAAGAAATCAAGTTTTTGAATTGTTTTCAAGGTTATTAGTTGTGTGTGTGCATGCACATTTGCCTATTCCTTTCATTAAGTAGTTCACAAAGGGAAAGAGAAAATTTAAGAATCTTAAATGCAGTATCTCAGTGCAAAGCTAATTTGGATTAGGCTTGCTTCAAGAGAACAGTGCCCATGGGCACACATTCCTTCAAAGGAATCAAGCCTTTTTCCAAAGGAATCAAGCCTTTTTCCCAAGAACACATTACAGTCATGGTCTGGTCTGGGCTATTCATCTGATCTGGAACCATTGCCATCTAAGAGCCCTAGCCACAGAAAGCCATGGTAACCATGGTAACTCAAATTACAACTCCCATTCACCCTAATACATGCTTTACCTGTATTCTTTCCTTGTCCTAGTAAATGATATTCCATCCTTCCATTTAAGCCAAGAACCCTGGAGTCATTCTCACTTTCTTTCTTTTTTACATCCAACATTCAACCTAACAAAATCTTGCTAGCTCCACCTTCAGAATAGACTCACAGTCCAAACACATCCACACCTCTATGGCAACCGGCCCAGTCTAACCCATCTCATCTCTCACCTGTTGTCAAGGAAGTCTAATAACTAGTTCTGCCTTCATCCATTTTGCCTTTTCTCAGTCTGTTCTCAGTAGACAATTCAGTGTAACTCTCTAGAACTCTCCAATGGCTTTCCTACTTTCCTATGAGGCCTACTGCCCAAACCCCATACCTCGACCTCGTCTCTTCCCCTTGCTCATTGAGCCCCAACCAGCATCCTTCCTTGTGTTCCTAGGATGCACCAGGCACACCCTTAACTCCTGTCTTTGCTCTTTTCCCTAGATGCCTTATAGATCCTTCCTTTACTGCTTTCAGGTCTTTGCTTAAATGTCACCTGCTCAGAGAGCCCTTCCATGACCACCCTTCACAAAAGTAACTCTTGTTACTCCCTGTTCCCTCTCTCTTTATTTTTCCCATGATCCTATTGTAAACTAACATACCATACATCAGATCTGTGTATTGTGTCTATTATCTGCCTACCTCCCCCCATTACAATCTTAATGTGAGCAGGGACTTTAGTCTATTTTGTTTATTGTTCATACCTCAGCCATCAGAACAATGCCTGCTGCAGGATAGATGCTCAGTAAGTATTTGTAGAATGAATAGGATGTCTTCCACTTCTAGAACAGATTAGAAATTATTCTAAAGACTCACTAAGCCTTCCAGACTTTAAAAGAATATCGAGGCTAGACCAGTAGCAAATACCCCAGTGCCATCTTGCCTGGGGAAGGCCTATAGAGCAAACACTTGTGTTAACTTTTTGCAAAAAACAATTCTTACTCTTGAGTTAGGCCAGTAGTTGTGCCTACACTTCCGTAAAGTGTTTCCTTTACTCTCCATTTTAGCTTCCCTCATAGCTCAGTCAGTAAAGAATCTGCCTGCAATGCAGGAGACCTGGGTTTAATTCCTGGGTCAGGAAGATTTCCTGGAGAAGGAAATGGCAACCCACTTCAGTATTCTTGCCTGGAGAATCCCACGGATAGAGGAACCTAGCAGGCTACAGTCCGTGGGGTCGAAAGAGTCGGACACAACTTAGCGACTAAACCACCACCACCACCACCAGGAAAGAAAACACTATTGGCAGGATATAAATACGCATTCTCATCTGTTGCTAGTGGAGTGAAAATGGGTATGCCGTGCTAAGTCACTTCAGTCACGTCCGACTCTGTGTGACCCTATGAACTGTAGCCCATCAGGCTCCTCTGTCCATGGGATTCTCCAGGCAAGAATACTAGAGTGGATTGCCATTCCCTTCTCCAGAGGATCTTCCCACCCAGGGATCAAACAGACATGTCTTATGTCTAACTTGTGTTGGCAGGCGGGTTCTTTACCACTAGCACCACCTGGGAATCATAATCTTTATGAAAACCATTTTGATAAAACTTATCTCTACCTATTAATCCTACAACTCTGTTTCTAGAAATCTGTCTTATGAATATATTCACATTTGTGAAATTACCTGTACATATAGTATAGCATTGGTCTTCCCTTGTGGCTCAGCTGGTAAAGAATCCGCCTGCAATGTGGGAGACCTGGGTTCGATCCCTGGGTTGAGAAGATCCCCTGGAGAAGGGAAAGGCTACCTACTCCAGTATTCTGGCCTGGAGAATTCCATGGACTCGTCCATGGGGTCGAAAACAGTCGGACACAACTGAGTGAATTTCACTTTCACTTTCATAGTGTAGCATTAGTGATGGTAGAGAATACCTTAACAATCTAAATGTCGATCAAGAGGTGTCTTATTTATTTAAAAATATATATGTATATTCATAGAATCAAATAGTATTCATTTGTTAATAAGCAGAGGGTGCTTTTATGTACTTACATGGAAGGATCACAAAGTTTAAAAAAACAAGGTGCAAAATAATTATAGGTAAATAATACTTATTTGCCTATATGTATCTAAAAGGATTCTGGAAGGATACACGAGAAACTAATAATGACTGCTTCGCTGTAAGGAACTCAACTGTTGGAGGATATAGCTGAAGAGGTGGCTTATCTTGGATCCTTTGAATTTTGTAGAAGCACACATATATTTTTTTTCAATATATAAAACATTTTTAAAGGGGGGAATGAAAGGGAATAAATGTGCAAGAAGAAAAAAATGATCAAAGTGTTTTCTTTTTCCCACCTGCTAGAAAATTATTTTCTAAAAGATGTGATGTATATGATAATAATACCACCTCAGTAGAATTAAGAACTGCAGAACTGTCAGGACTTAATCCCAGTCATCTGGTAGCATTGAGTCCATTCAAGCAGCAAGTTCAGAGTCCCTACTGCTCCATGTCAGATATCATCTTTCATGGTTTACAAAGATGGGTAGTACAGAGACTTCAGGGGACCCCCCAGGTAATAGAGTACACAGACCAGTTGCAGGGTAATTTTAGGGTGGAGGCATGAGTTTAATCGCATTGGGGTACAGAGGAAGAAGCACCTAACTCTTGCCTGATGGGCCCAGGGAAACCTTGCAGAGATGACTTTTGAGCTAAATCTTAGTGGAGTGGGAGTTCAGAAGACAGTAAGAGGAGGAAGCATAAGAAGCACAGGAAACAGCATGTTCAGGCTCTGAGGTGTGAAAGAGCATCTTGTATTCAGGGGAACTCCAGGTGCTGCATGTAGAAGCGGGGGTAGACAACCTAGGCAGGGTAACTAGAAGGACCTGGTAAAAAGGTGGTCCTCACAAGTTGGTGGGTTCCACTCCCTAAGACTCTGAATGAGTAAATCTGTGCTAGAGCCCAGGAATAGGCATTTCTAAGAAGACTGGTCAGGGATTCTGGTGCAAATTGTCCATGAATCAAGCTTTGAGAATCTTTGTTGTAGGAGTTAGATGTAACCTTTCTTCAGGAGTTTCACAGTAAAGGGAGCAATGACATATAGTTTCTTGGTTAAAAACAATAAATGAAATATTTAAATATTAATAAGTTTGGGGGCTTCAGTATATATCCCCCTGGAGGAGGGCATGGCAACCCACTCCAGTGTTCTTGCCTGGAGAATCCCCATGTACAGAGGAACCTGGTGGGCTGCAGTCCGTGGGGTTAACTGAGCAACTAAGCACTGCATAGCACAGTACCAGTATATATCCAGTAGAGGCGTGAAGCAAATAGTGGCAATGAGATGAGCACATTTGTGAAAGGATCGTGTTTTGCTCTGGTGGTTTAAACATAGCAGATGTTTCAACATTGCTTTCATTCTAAGGTTAAGTTACCCCAACTCATATTAATGAGACACACCAGAACACTGAAAATTTTACTAGGCAGCCCCATGATGGAGAATACTGGTTCTACCCCCACATTGCATGGGTTCCAACTGTAGAACCTGAGACAAGCTATTTAACCTAGCAATACCTCAGTTTCCTTGCCCGTAAAATAAAGAATAGCAACTAATTCATAGGGTTGTCATGAGGATTCAAAGTGTTAGTTCTGTTGAAAGCACATAGAAAGATACCTGTAACATAGTTGCTATAGTAGTGTTCATTTTTATCACTGTTATTTTTTATTTAATAAATACATAAAATGCCTTCATCTCATGAAAATTGTTGTGAAGCATATCAAATTGTCTTTAATGCTTCAATAATCAATGTTAATATAGCCAAACATAGAGATGATTTTATCCAGATTGATGTTAATTCATTTAACATACCCATTCAGAAATGGCAATGTCATCATTATTATTTAATTTCTAAAAGATTCACATGTTCAAAAAGGTTAAGAAACCTGCTGTAAATGGCCAACAAGAGCCTCTGAGGATGTAAAGCAGGGCTTGATGTGATCAGATTGTGGAGAGGCTGTGTGCCTAAGAAAATCTTCCTAATAACTCTTATTAGAAATTGAAAGCCTTTTGCTTCACAGAAGTCTCTTAACTCATAATTTTCATTCATCCTGATGCCTCCCTTTTTAATGAAAGTATCCCTTTCATTTTCTACTGCGTCCTAGTTAAGGTTAATAAAATGTATATGAGATTGAAAAAGTTTATTTTCCTTAAAGACTATGTAAGTCTATAAGGAAAATGAACTCTAATTCTAGAATTAAAAGAAATAAAGAGATCACTGAAAGTAAGTCACAGAACAGGCTTCAGGAAGGTGAATTTGAGAAACAAAAATAAATATTTACCCTTTGCTTTCCAATTGTGTTTGATTTTATACAGGATTCTTTGGCCCTGAGAATTTTATTTCTTTTTTCTTTCTTTTTAGGTCCAAGTAAAGCAAAGCTTGAGGAGCGCATGACAACCACTCCAGTATTCTTGCCTGGTGGAGAATCCCATGGACAAGGAGCCTGGCAGGCTACAGTCCGAAGGGTCACGAAGAGTCCCAGACATGACTAAAGTGACTTAGCATGCTTTCACACAAACAAGCTTAACATATGCAGCACTTCAGGAAGGCGAAAGAAGAAAAATGATAAACCATTTACTCTAATGATGTGAAATGCAAATGGAATCAAACATACCTTTGGTAAGAAGAATGTGTACAGGTCATATAATTTCTTTTTCTTTTTATAATATAAACAAGATAAAGCAAGTTAACACTACCTATACAGGGACTTCCCTGGTGGTCCGCTGGCTAAGCCTCCACGCTCCAATACAGGTTTGATCCCTGGTCAGGAAACTAGATGCCACATGCCGCAACTAAAGATCCTGCATGCCACAACTAAGACCTCGCACAGTCAAGTAAGTAAATACTTTAAAAAAGAAAAGAAGAAAGAAAAAAAAACTACACAAAAAGTAACACCACTATATGATTTGTAAAATTCTAGTTGTGAAAGTTGCTTAGTCCTGTCCAACTCTTTGCAACTCCATTGGCCACCTGATGCAAACAAAGAACTGACTCACTGGAAAAGACCCTGATGCTGGGAAAGATTGAAGGAGGGAGGAGAAGGGGCTGACAGAGAACGAGATGGTTGGATGGCATCACTGACTCAATGGACATGAGTTTGGGTAAACTCCGGGAGTTGGTGATGGACAGGGAAGCCTGGTGTGCTGCAGTCTATGGGGTCGCAAAGAGTCAGACACAACTGAGTGACTGAACTGAACTGAACTGAGTTGTGAAAAGTGAAAGTCAAAGTCGCTCAGTCATGTCCGACTCTGTGACCCCGTGGACTTTACAGTCCATGGAATTCTCCAGGTCAGAATACTGGAGTGGGTAGCCTTTCTCCAGGGCATCTTCCCAACCCAGGGATCCATTCCAGATGGATTCCTTACCAGCTGAGCCACAGTTGCTGCTGCTGCTGCTGCTGCCAAGTCGCTTCAGTTGTGTCCGACTCTGTGCGACCCCATAGACGGTAGCCCACCGGGCTCCCCCATCCCTGGGATTCTCCAGGCAAGGATACTGGAGTGGGTTGCCATTTCCAAGAATGTATTTGAGTTTTGATTTTCTAAATGTTCTGCTTTGTTATATATCTTATATTGTGGTTTTTGATTCCATGTTGAATCAATGTTGAACAGTCATAATCAGCAAAACAGCTGGGGTAGAAAGGAAAAAAGCTTTGGACTAACTCCATCATTGAGTCCTACCTCCACCACTAGCCAGCTAGCTAACTTTGGGCAAGCTAACCTTTCCTTATGTGCAAATGGGGGAATGTAAAACCTATGGCTCACAACTATTTTGAAAATTATTTGAGATATTACATGAAATAACTGGGAACGTAGTAAGTACTCAGTAAATGCTGTTTCTTTAGGAAATTCTACCACCCATGACTGCTCAATTTTCTTTTATATTAGATGGACTAAGACTCTCTGCCTTAGAGATTTGTTGTACAAATCAAATCAGGTAATTATATAGATAATTAAATGGCAAGAATTATCTTTAAATAAGTTTATTGTATTTATTTGGGTTGGCACATTTATTTGTAAAAATTTGAGTATGGTTTTATAGCAAATCAATAGGGCAGAAAAAGACCCCTACATTTTCTCCCCTGGCCTGAGTTACTATTAACCTGGGGCATAAATGACCTTTAAAAGTTTTTCAAAGAAAGCCTACTCAAAGGGTTTACTCTTTGTATCTGTGTTGTTTTGTGTCAGAGATAGTGTAATGATAAGTATCAACTTGCAGATATGACCTTTGTGGCTAGCACCCTTGTCCAAAATAGACTACGGACCAAGATCAACTTTGGAAACAGTCTATTAAACAACCACTGACAAATAGTGAAAGATACCAATCAATTACCATCTCCTGAAATACCTAGCTCTGTCAAAGACAATGGAGAATCCCCGTGAACATCATAATGAGAGTTGTACATTGTCACTTTAAAAATTGCCATTATGTCAGTATGTTGATATTTTTTATTTTAATTAAAAAAATTTAATTGTCATTATGTCAACAAATGAGAATTAAAGAAGAAACCTTGTGAAATGACTGCAGGAAAAAAAATAAGAATTTTTAAGTAAGCTATCAATAAATATTGAGTACAAATTTAATTCAGTGCAATAGGAGAAATAGAAAAGTTTCATCTCAGTCTCATATTGATGTATTTAATTTCTGAACTGCATTAGAGAACTCTATGTAAAGGAATCCTTAACAACTCCTTGTCACATATTGGGGCTTCCGTGGAGGCTCAGACGGTACAGAATCTGGCTGCAGTGCAGGAGACCCAGGTTTGTCCCTGGGTTGAGAAGATCCCGTGGAGAAGGGAATGGTTACTCACTCCAGTATTCATGCCTGGAGAATTCTATGGAAAGAGGAGCCTGGGGGATTCCCATATTCCAACTGGTATTGTCCTACGTGTACTTTTTTCTCTCTTAAATGGTTATTTGACAAAATTCTACCCTGATTAGCATTCTGTGGAAGGTAAAATAAATTGTATCAAGGTGTTACTAATATAGTATCCCACTAGTGGAAAAAAACATTTCTCAAGATCTTAGCTGCAAATTGCCTCCCATCTAAGTACTTTGAGAAGATTTGGAAATTTATACTTTTTTTTTTTTTTCCTTTCTCCCAGCTTTCAAAACCCTTGGCTTAAATTCTACCCTCAGAATTACTTCTGACTTCAGTGAGAGTTATAAACTATCGTTTGGGAGGAACATTTGGCTCTTGCTTTTTCAAGTCTAAAGTTCTCCAGAAATGTTCTTATGAAATGTGAATCTGATTTTCATCATGCAGTTTTACCTACATAGCATCATATTTTCCTTCACCAGCAAACACTAAGTATTTTATTTTTAACTAGCAAGGCTATATCTTTATTTGCATGGTACTTTCCAAGTTTCCAAAATAGGAAACAAATCACAGAATCTAGGCCAAAGAAAAGGACTTAAGAACTGAAAGAAAACTTCTGAAAAACAGATTACATGCAGAAGTACTCAGTTTTCTAAAACAGAGGATTTTTTAAAAGTCATATGCCAATCTAACATGCAGCAGAGCCGCTTTCTGTTTAAAGGGATACTGTGATATGCAGTTTGTGAAATGTCAATAATATGATTAAGTCTACACCATCCCAAGCCTTCTGACAAACATTGTCTCAGTCAGACCTCAGGACAAAGCCGCAGATAGGCTCTCTGAGTGATGAGACTCAGAGAGCTTCACTTGCACAAGTTATACTTCTAGAAGTGGAATACATGCTTGAGAGGTTTGTTTGGGCTTTTTTGCTACAGAAATTTAAATTATTTTATTATTACAATCTGATAGAGAATATATTGTGTCATATACTCAGAGGAGAAGGGGATGACAGAGGATGAGATGGTTGGATGGCATCACCAACTCAATGGACATGAGTTTGAGTGAACTCTGGGAGTTGGTGATGGACAGGGAGGCCTGGCATGCTGCGATTCATGGGGTTGCAAAGAGTCGGACATGACTGAGCGACTGAACTGAACCGAATACTTAAGAGTATCAGATTATAATTTTAAAAGTTATTTATAAAAATATAAATTCTAAAGAATGCAAAAGATTTATTTTTAAAAAGCCAGTAATATTACATATATATGTGTGTGTCTGTGTGTAAATCAGTGATATGAACTAGTAACAGTGAGTGGCTAAGGATAGGTAGCTTAGACAGAGAGAAGACGTAATACTCTTGTGGATTTTTTTGCCATATTATTTTAAAAAATAATTCACCAAGGACCTCACAATAAAAGAAGCCTACATCCCCTAAACATAAACACATAAATGCTCAACTGAATTCCAGCAAATACTGAACAAAGTAGGAATAGAAGGGAGCTTCCTCAACCTGATAAAGGCATCTATGAAAAATCCAGAATCAATGTCATTTTTAAACATAAAAGATTTATATTTTCCCAAAGATTATATTTTCCCACTAACATGAGTAAGAAGACAAAGACTTCCATCAGGATCACTTGTATTCAACCTTGTACTGGAGATGCTACCCAAGCAATTTGGCAAGAAAATTAAATAAAGGGTATCCAGGTTGAAAAGAAGAATGAAAAATGTCTCTGTTTGCAAATGATAGGACTGTATATACAGAGAATTCTAAGGATTCCACTAAAAATGCATTAGAACTAATATATAAGTTTAGCAAGTTTGCAGGATACAAAGTCAGTATTCAAAAATCAGTTGCCTTTCTGGGACTTCTCTGGTAGTCCAGCAGCAAAGAGTCTGTGCTCCCAATGCAGGGAGCCTGGGTCAGGCCCCTGGTCAGGGAACTAGATACCACATGCCAAGACCTGGCACAGCCAAATAAATAAAATATTTTAAAAATGATTGACAGACAGTAAAGAATATTAAAAAATCAATTGAGACAAAGATTCCATTAGCATTAAAAAGAGTAAAATACTTAGGAATAAATTTAACAGAAAGAAAGCTGTTCTTATACTCTGAAAACTATAAAATATTATAAAAAGATAATTTTAAAGATCTAAATAAGTAAATGGAAATCCATGTTCATGGATTGAATTTGATGTGTAGAATCAACAAAATCACTATCAAAATTCCAACTGTACAGTTTGCAGAAATGGACAAGTTGTTCCTAAAATTCATATGAAGATTTAAGGAACCCAGAATAGCCAAAGCAATATTGGAAAAGAAAAACAGAGGTGGAGCAGTTATGCTTCCCCTTTTCAAAACTCACTACAAGACTGTAGTAATCAAGGCTGTGTGGTGCATGTATAAGGTAGACATATAGTTCACTGGAGTAGAATTCAGAGTCTAGACATAAACCCTCACATGTGTGGTCAGTTGATTTCTATCAAGAGTATGAAGACAATTCAGTGGGGAAAACATAGCCTTCAACAAATGGTGCTGGGACAACTGGCTATCCATATGCAAAATAATGAACTTGGGTTCTGAACTTTACAACATATATTCCAATTACCTTAAAATGGATCATAGACGTAAATGTAAAAACTAAAACCATAGAACTCTTAAAGGAAAGCATATATCTTCATGAACTTGGATTAGCAATGGTTTCTTAGATATGACACCAAAAAGCACAAGCACAACAACAGCAACAAAAATAAATTGTCCTTCATTAAAATTAAACTTTTGTACTTCAGAGCACACTCTCAAGAAAGTGAAAAAAACACCCCATAGAATGGGACAGAATATTTGCAAAACATTTATCTGATAAGGACTAATATCTGAAATATATAAAGAATTCTTAAAACTGAGTAATAGGATAACCTATAATAGAAAAGAATACTAAAAAACAATGCATATATGTATGAAAACTGAGTCCGTTTGCTGTACAGCCGAGATTGGCACAACATTGTAAATCAACTGTACTTTTAAAAAATTGAATAATAAAAACAGAAATAACCCAATTTAAAAATGGGCAAAGGAGCTAAATAGATATTTCTTCAAATAAGACATGCAAATGGCCAGTAAGCACATGGAAAAATATTCAACATCATTAAGTATCAGAAAAATGCAGATCAAAACCACAATGAAATACGATTTCATGCCCATCAGGATGGCAACAATCAAGAAGACAGATAATGGTGTGTTGTCAAGGATATAGAAAAATTGAAACCCTTAGGCTTTGGTGGTAGGAATGTAAACTAAAGAAGGCATTTTGAAAAACAGTCTGACAGTTCCTCAAAAGGTTAAAGATAGAGTTACCATATGACCAGCGATTCTCCTAGGTATATACCAAAGAGAACTGAAAAACATGTCCAAACAAAAACTTGTCCATGTATGGTCAGGGCAGCATTATTTATAACAGGTAAAAAGTAGGGAAAAAAAACAAATGTCCATTAACTGATGAATGGATAAATAAAATTTCGTGTATCTATAAGATGGAACATTATTAGGCCATAAAAAGAAATGAAATACTGATACATGATGCAATGTGAATAAACCTTAAAAACATGCTATATGAAAGGAACAAGTCACAAAAGGCCCCATATCGTATGATTCTGTGTATGTCAACTATCTTGAATAGACAAAACTACAAAGATAGAAAGTAAATTAATGGTTGCCTCGGTCTAGAGAGTATAGGGTGGGGTGTGTTGTGAGTGACTGCTAAAGGTTATAGGACTTCTTTTGGAATGATGAAAATGTTCTAAACTTGATTGTGGTGATTGTTGCACAACTTTGTGAACAGACTAAAAACCATCCACTGAGCAACTGAACCGGACTGATTGAATGTACGTACGCTAGCATGAATTATATCCCAATAAAGCTGTTAACAAAAAAAGCAGAAAAAAAAACTAAAATTTAATTGTATTCAATTAGAGCCGGCTTCCCTTGTGGAAATTCCCTGGAGAATTCTATGGCCTGTGTGACTTTCACTTTCAATTAGATGCTTTAAAAGTCCATATGATCATAACCTTTACCTTATTCATGTGTGTGCTTAGTCGGTCAGTCGTGTCCGACTGTTTGTGACCCCATGGATTGCAGCCTGCCAGGCTCCTCTGTCCATGGGGATTCTCCAGGCAAGAATACTGGAGTAGGTTGCCACGCCCTGCTCCAGGGGATCTTCCTGACCCAGGGATCGAACCCAGGTCTCCCGCATTGCAGGATTCTTTACCATTTGAGCCACCAGGGAAGCCCAAGACAACTGGAGTGGGTAGCCTATCCCTTCTCCAGGGAAACTTCCTGACCCAGAAATCGAACTGGGGTTCTTCCGCATTGCAGGCAGAGTGAGCTATGTGGACAAATAACTAATAATCTCCATAGAATAGTCATCACTATGTCAGGTGATTGACCCTCTAGCTTCATAGTAGGTTTGAGATTATATTTGTGTCAAGGGTGATGGTCCTTAACATTGCATAAATGAACTGACCTCGCTTTTTTGTTTGTTTTTGGTCTCATCTCATGGCATGTGAAACTTCCCCGACCTGGGATCCAACCAGAGCTCCCTGCAGTAGGAGCACAGAATCTTAACTATTGAACCACCAGAGAAGTCCTCAGTTGCCTCCTTATAGCCTCTACTCCACCAAATACCCTTCAAGGCCCTGATGACTCAATTGATCCTATTCTACTTTCATCTTATTGAATCTATTCCTCTGTTGTCCATTGATTCAAAAAGAAATATTTCCTGAACACCTCCTATGAGCCCAGCAGTCTTCTAAGCTCCCGTGAAGACTGGTTTGAGCAAGTAAGACAAGATCACTGCCCTCAGGGAACTTGAGTTCAAAGATGGAGACTTAGATAATAGAAGAGTAAACAAACTAATGGGACTTCCCAGGTGGCTGTCTGCCTTCAACGTGAGAGACTTTTGTTCGATCCCTGGGTCAGGAAGATCCCTGGGAGGAGGAAACGGTAAACCATTCCAGTATTTTTGCTGGGAAAACCCGGAGGAGCCTGGCGGGATATAGTACACAGGGTCACAAAGAATAGGACACGACTGAGCAACTGAGCACAAAACAAACAAATAAGGAGGACCATTTTAAACAATGATGAAAGCTAGGCTAAAAATTAAATAGGAGTGAAAAATGCTAAGAGGAAAGGGAAGTTGATTTTATTTAGATCAACTGCACTCTTAATGGTAAATTCCTTTCATTGTACTTAAACTGCTCGGAAGTACTTTAATTGTGTAATTCTCTTTAAAAGGTTTTCAAACAATACAAGTAGAGAGCAACAACCTTTACAGTTTTAAGTTCATTCTTTAGACTCTAGCAGGATGTGGATACTGAGGCCTTTCAAAAGTATAGACTTGGATATTTCTACCTTTCTTTGGTAAAGTTTACATAGAAAAAGGAAAGTGATGAGCATTCACATTCTGAATGCCTATTAAAAATGGACAAGTCTTCTTAACATCTATTCATGTTTATAATCCATCTCCCCACAGCCCCACCCAACCCTCCCACCCAGTGCTGGGAGTTAGATGTTTTTATCTGTATTTCACAGGTGAAGGAAGTGTTTTAACCAAGAACACCGAGGTCAGAAGTGGACAAACCAGTTTCCATGCCATCTTTTTGCCTCCAAGTCAAGAACCCTTTTGCTTATACCAGGTAACCTATAATTTCATGCCATTCCTGCTCTTCCAAAAACCTTGCTTCTTCATTAAGAGGTTTTCAGTAAAAAAAAAAAAAAATACTGTGAAGGGAGTTGGTGTATGTTTAAGTTTGGCCTAAGTGTTTCAGCTTCATTAAAAAAAAAAATCACAATATGTAACTTCCCATTTCATTTCGCCTGTTAGGTCACATATTATGAGAGCTAATATTCAGAAATATCTGCTTGTAAGAGGAGTGATTACTACACTATTTTAAAAGCCCATCTTAACTGTCTTTTCTGAGAAGTGGCTTGCTGTTTACCAGGATAATGCAATTCCTGTTTGTATATTATAAAATTAGTAGAGTTTATATGAAGAAAATCTTTTTCTTTTGTTCTACCGCATGAAATGATGCCTTTTCATGATGATTAAAAGCAAGACAGCCTAAAATGCTATATTAGTTCACAAAAATTTCTCAGAATGATATATTAAAACTGAAACTGAAACTGTTATGGAGGTGGTAAAATCTACTCACATTCAATTACCTTTGGGCAAAAAAAAAAAAAATAGATACCCTCAGTATCTGCAGTATCTGTACTATGTGTTAATAATGGTGATGACACTAGCATGAAACTCAGGGTGAATCCTCTAGATAAGGGTGCTCTTCTAAACAGAAGAGTTCCTTAGAAGAGTGGATAAATATGTATACCCTTACAGTTGACTAAGGTGTAAAATGAGACACACTCAAGATGTTATACTAAATTTTGCCTAGAACATAGGAATCATTTTGAAATGTGACTGGTTTTCAGCTTCTTAGCTGACTTTCCCTCCCCTGCCCTGTCCCTAAATAGTTTATTTTTTTGAGGAATACAATATTTATTTCACAGTCTTTTTCCTATTTTGGAGTTCTTTTCTTTCATTTTTTTGGCCCTGGAGGGAAATACGATGTTTCTTCAGGTCAGGTTGCATATTATGAGATAATAATACAGCTTTCTCTGTCTTATGCTTTACCCTAGGAGTCTAGATTTTAAATACCTCTAAAATGATTAGTCTTAATTCTACTTCAATAGATTTGACAGATTAACTTCTTTAATGGTTTTAATTTGTATTTCAGTAACTGCAGTGGTCTTCCTGTCTCTAAAATGTGAATTTTCCTGACTTGGTGACATTTTCTGGTGTTGACCTTTGTTGTTCTCCCCTTGATGCCCTCCCACCCTGCATCGGCCTCCACTGTTAATAATCACCTAACTAATGTGTTAAAGGAGAAGGAAATGGCAACCCACTCCAGTGTTCTTGCCTGGAGAATCCCAGGCCTCGTGGGCTGCCGTCTATGGGGTCGCACAGAGTCAGACATGACTGAAGCGACTTAGCAGCAATGTGTTAAAACAACAGGCTTGTCAGGCATACTGCTTCGAACTTTCTAGTTTTATATAAGAAGTTCCTTTTTAATACCTCTATTTATTCTTCATTCACTGTAAAGGGCTTCGTTTCTTTTGGAGGCACACAACTAGTCTGGAGTTCAGCTTTGTCCATCTCATATAAATCCCCTATAGGGTTAGTAAAACTGCAACCCATAATCCCTTCTTTAAAAAAGTGCAGTGATTATTTGTGCTTATGTTAGTTCCAAATATTACAATAGTTTCTGGATTTTTGCCACATTCCTCTCTAGATAGTCATTTGGGAGACTTTGTTTATAATATGTGTTTTGAATGAAATTTAAAAATTCCAGGACCACAGGATGCAAGACCCAGTTGTGGGTTAAACTTAATTTTTGCATTTTTTTCAGAGAGGCCTTACTTAGATTACAACAATAGCAAACATTGAATAGAAAATGAGAGAAGGTATGTTTTCTCCAGGGATTAGTGTTTAAAAGAATATAAGAGAAAGCACGGTATTTCCAAGGATTAGGGAATGTTTTCAAAGCGGCCTGTAGCATTCAGTTGGTGGTTTAGGTAAATTAAAACATTAAGCTGTTTCATGGATATCAGAAGAAATGTTTTCTTCAGTGATTGTGCTAATTGTGATTTTAAAATCACAAACAAAACCTTACATTTTAAATAGCACCCCTCCCCCCAAAAAGTAGTTAAATTCTTCAGGATTTTTTTTTTTTTTTTAACAATTTAAGGCAATGTTAAAAATATATAAGCTCCTCTGGGACTTTTTCCTTCTAATAAATTTTATTTTTTCCCCTCATAGTCTGCTTATTTTAGAAGCTGATGCTTATTAAAGAACCCTCAGATTTTTTGACCAAATGAATTGATTTTTTTTTTAATGTAAATTAAGGTTTTTTGTATCTGATTACAGCTTCATGCAGTTTTTTAACTTTACAAAGTCTACCCTTTGTAAAGTTAAAAAACTTCATAACCTGGTGTGTCTGGCTGTTCTTTGCTGTTCTTTTGCCTGTTACCCCTTGGATAGCTCCTTTTATTTTCCCCCTTAGGTTTTTTTTTTTTTTTTAACCTATTTTTAAACTTGTTATTTTGTATTGGACTATTAACAATGTGATAGTTTCAGGTGGACAGCAAAGGATGTATCTATTCTCCCCCAAACTCCCCTCCCATCTAGGTTGCCAAGTAACATTGAGCAGAGTTCCCTATTCTATACAGTAGGATCTTGCTGTCATCCATTTTAAATATAGCAGCATGTACATGTTGATCCCAAGCTCCCTACCTGTTTCTTCTCCCCACCTGTTTCTTCTCCCCATACGTCTCCCTGGCAACCATAGTTTGTTCTCTAAGTCTGTGAGTCTGTTTGTAAGTTTATTTGTATCATTTCTTTTTAGATTCTGCATATAGGGGATGTCATACAATGCTTCTCCTTCTCTAATTTATTTCACTCAGTATAACAGTCTTTAGGTCCACTGAATAGATCCTTTTACTCTCCTTTGCTTATAAAACAGAAAACAGTACCCACAATAGGCAACACCTGTAAGTTAAGGCCAGCATTCTCTTTCCATCTTCTCAGTGTCTATACACTGATGGATTTCTCCTCAAGATGTTTCAGTTTACATTCTCTCTATAAATCAATCTCTCTCACACACACACACTCACACACACACACACACACACACACACCCACACCCACCCCCAGTGATTTCTATGACATAACTTTTCTGGAATTCTATAAACACAGGATATGCAACACGGGTTAACCACTCGTCTAGGAAAGAAAATAAGCAGACAGTTGCCCACAGAACACATCTTACGTTTAGGCTTCAATGTATGCCAAGAAAGTGATCCAACGAAGTGATCGCTTTGAGTCCCTGACTGAATAACATCAGGACCTTGAAAGTTCTATTGCTATTTTAAATGGATGTTGCTTGTTAAAGGAATGCTAGAATGAATTGTAGCCTCTGTATTAAGTTCTTTAATTGTTGACCTTGACTTCAGAGAGGGTGTGGTGGGTGAAAGTAAAAGCCGCTCAGTCATGTCCGACTCTTTGCCACCCCATGGACTCGTCCATGGAATTCTCCAGGCCAGAATACTGGAGTGGGTAGCCTTTCCCTTCTCCAGGGGATCTTCCCAACCCAGGGATTGAACCAGGTCTCCCACATTGCAGGCAGATTCTTTACCAACTGAGCCAGAAGGGTGTAGTATGGTGGGTAGCCAACTTTATATTAGGTACAAAGGAATATGTTTTGCTTAAGAGAAAATAGACTATAAATATTAATGTCACTGGCTAAAGTAAAAGCTTTTGTCATTCATCAAGGTAAAGAATAAGATATTAACTGTTCATATTTGACAACTTCCTTACAACATTTATGAAACAGAGTGAAGAGCAAATGAGTAAGTAAGTGCCCTAAGTATTGCCTTTTTCCCCTAAGCCACTAGGCTGATATTGAGTCTAGTGAATATTGCTCTAACACAGGGACAGCATCCACAACTTTATACCTAGCAGCTGCATTCAACAGCAAAATTTTAGATCCACTTCTACTCCCAGCTACCTAGTGCTTTAAAAAAAAGAGCATTGTTAGAAGTGGGGTAGGTAGGAATGTGACTAATAGTCTTGTGTTCCTGTAATTATAGCAGAGATCACTGTGCAACATTTGCAACTTTTCTATTCTGCTGAAGCAATGACATTAGGAAGTGATGCTTCTACTGGTGATGACAGAAAACTGCCATTTCAAGGAGTCAAATTATTTCCTCTAAGCTCCACTTAAGACAGATTCAACAAAAGACTCTTCAGTGGAGGCAGAAAGAACACTTTCACTCCCCTGCACCCTGATGGACTCATAGGCTCATTAATTCAGGAGCTATCACAGCAGTTTAAAGTGCGAAGAACCTGTTTTCACAATTCCTGGTATCAAATAAGCATCACAACACTGAAGTGATTTACTGTGGCTCAGATAGTAAAGAATCCACCTGCAGTGCAGGTGACCTGGGTTCAATCCCTGGGTCAGGAAGATCCCCTGGAGGAGGGCATGGCAACCCACTCCAATATTCTTGCCTGGAGAATCCTCATGGCCAGAGGAGCCTAGCGGACTACAGTCCATGGGGTCCCAATGAGTTGAACATGACTGAGAGACCAAACACAACACATAAAATTATACAATTTCTAATTTTACCCCGGGGGTAATCTACAGCATCATGATCCGAATGTGAACTCAGCAGAAGGGCTCAGATTGTGGAGGCAGGGCATTCCTTAGGAGGCTTCTCTGCCTTCAGAGATCCTTAAATTAATAAATTTTTGGACAAGCAGGGGCCAAAGTGGTGAAGATTCAAAAAACCATGGCCATTTCTTTGAGCCCCAAATCAGCCCTCTGATTGATTCTTCAGTGCAGCAAGGCCAACAGAGAAGGAAGGGACCTCCAGCAATCTTGTGTTTTTCACAGGACTGATTCTGGGGATGGAAGGTAGTGGGGTATTGTAGGGTCAAGTGGGAATCATTCTGTCTTTTACCTCTCCGACTGCAATCAGCATTTTCCTCTCACTCCCATCTCGTCCGTGTTCTAGCCCTGCACTTCAGCACATCAGAGCCAGCTCTCTGCTTTCTAAAGACAACTAGCCAAGTAAAGCAATTCGTACTATGAACAGGAGAGAAGAATCATTCCTCTTCCCCACACACGTGCGCACAAGTGCCGCACACATGCACACATACACATACTCACACCCATTCTTCCTGGATAGCAGCCATACTTGTCTCACCCAACAAAGTTATTCTGCTGGAGGAAATGTAAGTCTAATGGAAAAGGAGAAAGATGACTGTGTCATTTTTCTATTTAAATATTTTCAATTATTTACAGCACTTCATCTCCAAGCCCAAAGAAATGACTAGAAGGGATTGTTACCGAGTTCCAACTTGCTCTGCTCGCTGCATGACAGGCCAATGAATCCAAGAAATGAGGTGTGAAGGCAAGAAAGAGACTTCAATCAGGGAGCCGGCAGACTGAGAAAATGGCAGGCTAGCACCTCAAAATAACCATCTTATTGGGGGTCTGGATGCCAGATTCTTTTATAGACCAGAGAGAAAGAAGCAATGAGGAACTAAAGTCAAAAGACAGAGTAGAGAGGGAAACACAGTGGGGAAATAAAGTGAAAGGGTCTTCAGTCTTGCAAAACATCTGCAAAGGAATAACCAGCCTTTGGAAAGGGGGTGTTAATCTCTTCTATTCACAGGTGGGCAGGGACAAACTCTTCTCTGAGCTGAACAAAGGCACTTTGGTTTACAGTCAAGCAGAGGGGCAGGATCCTCCAAGCAAGCCATTGAGTATAATTATAATAATAAAAGCAATGAAAAGCAAGTCAAAGAAAGTTTCCAACATGGAGTCAGAATTGGCTTCCTTCCTGCAACAGCATCATTGCTAGAAAGGGCAAAGCCTGGTGAACAGGGCAGCTCTCAGCTCGGTACTCAGTGTTTCATCCTTGAGTCCTCTATTTTCATCATCAGCCCTATCTAATCCATTGGCAAGTCCTTTTGGTTCTGTCCTCAAACTATGTCCCAAATCTAATAATTTTTACCACATCTCCAATTACATCCCAGTACAGGGCACCATCACCTCTGTCTAGGTACCTGCATTACCTTCCCACCTTCTCCCTACTTCTACTTTACCCCTACCTCCTACAATCCATTCTCTGTTGAATATCCAGAGTGATCTCTTAAAAATGTAAATCATGGGGAATTCCCAGGCCTAAGTCCCAATGTTGAGGACTCTGCACTTCCACTGCTGGGAGACTGGGTTTGATCCCTGGTTGGGGAACTAAGATCCCCACAAAGCCTTGTAGTGCAGCCAAAAAACAAAAATGAAAATCCCCCCAAAAGCATAGACTATGTTACTTTTAAATTTAAAATTTTCTATATACAGTTCTGTTATTTTTATTAATTCTCAAGCATTTTATCATCACAATTCATATTGAAAATCATTGAACAACAAATCACTGTCTTACAGTGAACAAAAAGCTGGGAGCTGAGGGCACCACCTTCTAGAGGCAAGAGAAAGGGTGGGTGGTCAAAGGGAGGAAAGCTAGCAGAGCCCTGAGGGCCTGCAGTCAAGGAAGAAATGATGAGGCTGCGAGCTGACTTGGGCCTGAGGAGGAGTCTGGGCTAAACAGCAGAGGACCTCTAACTGGCCTGTGAGGCTCTAGAGCATGTGGCTTCTACCCACCTCTCCAGCCTTCCACCCCACTCTCACTCCCTTCCCCGCGTCCTGTGCTCCAGCTGTATTCAAATGTCTTTCCTTCCCCAGTGCAGGAAAACAGCCTTGCTTTGCCTTTTCTCTCTGTAGAAGGACTTCACCAACTTTTCTTCCTGGTAAATATTAATTCAGTTCATACAATCCCCTAGTAGATTTCCTCCACCACAATTGACGTTCTTAATTTTCCCCCTTGCCCTGAAGTTTGTACAATTGTGAAGCCTATTCTTTGACTCTAAATGACAACTTTGTAATAGTATCTTCCAGTAGTTTTCCAACTTTTGAAGTTTTCTATGTGCCATGAAAATTAATACTTAACAATTCTATTTGATGTAAAAAAGGGATTATGCTGAACAATGTCCAGCTGAATTGGAAAAGCAATGCAATCTGCATTGTTAACGGTAATGCAGATGTTAACCAATGGACCAGAAAAGCATCTAAATTTACTAGACATTCTGACAGATAGCTTCTCTATTCTGATTGCCTCCTTTTCTGGACTCTGAATCATCACAAAAAGAGTAACACTCATTTTTCCATACTCTTTCCATGTACATTAATTTTTTCTCTTTGCAACACTTCTCAGCAAAATATTATAGAAATATACATAATAAAAAGACAGCAAAATCTTATAAGTAAACATTGATTTGCTCAGGGCTTGTAAACAGTGTTCAGAGAGAATGCTTTTTATTTTAAAACGAAGGATTATTTACTTTTTTATCTACTTCCTGGAAGGAACCAACTGGTTTAGATAAAGTCTATTAATTTTTATGTATTTCATTCACATTCTATTCTGGAAGAAGGATTCCCACTAGTAAATAGAAACATTTATAAGTATTATAATATCTAAATAAAAGTATACTAAGTTGTTTACTTTAGAGTGACTATTACGGTGTAGTTTTCAGCTCACTGGCGAAATCTTGGCAGAAAGCACATTATTTACTGAAGCTAAACTTGAGTTCTTTCATGGCAGGACTGGACAGCTGCTTGCACCTGCCTGAACTTTTTTTCAGGCTAAAGTTATCTATTCCAGAATCCTGTGTCATGCAGTATAAAGCTTTGGTTTCAGTCAGTCACTCACACAGGAGCTTGGATATACTTGAAATTCCTTTTGCGGGAAAAAATTGGCCTAGGCTTTTGGCAACATTGCTTCTCACACCCAGGCCAACGTGGGCTGGCTCCTCTGTGGGGACAAGAATGCATATTGGTATCTCACCCTTAAAGTCACAGAAAAATGTGAACCAAATTTATTGCCATTTTGCATTTTGGCCCCCAAAGAATTCATGTAATCCAACTTCCTTATTTTACCTTTTTCTGTAACTTTATGTTAGCGTTCCTTACCCCCTTATAGCTAAAGCCCCTAGTATAATTGACAGTATAGAACATTTGTATTATAGGTGCCTGGCAGAGGATGTAAAGGCAAAGAAATAAGATTTAGCAGGTCATTCAAGCACTCTCACTTATAATTCCTGGCACTTTGCACAGTCCAGCAGACAGAGCAACCATCTATTTATGTGTATTCTCCAGGTTCCGTTCTTAATTTCATAAAGGAATCAGAGGGCAATGTGCCTGAGCCATATTTTCCTTAGCCTCTTGCTCAAATATATTCACCAAGTTAAAACTGAGGTAGGTCCACTATGTATATACACAGTGTTGAAATGAGAGTATTTTCTATACAAACACAATTGAAGATACTGAGATACTGACCACAGTGTCAAGTGGCCTTTTCTCTGCACAGATCCATGTGATAAATTCCTTCTTGAATTTAGTTTCAGGCAGGGATAACTTGTGTGCTTGCTCCTGTCAAAGTGAAACCCCAGTCGCCTATTATGTTTCTCTTTTCACCTTTGCTGCCAGAAAAATGTGAACCAAACTTATTGCCAAGTGTAATGTGGTCAACTCTGGTACCTAGAGCTATTTACTTCTCCTGCTTGGTGTCTAAATATTTATAAACTGCCTCAAGTAATTTTAAAAGTATTTAAGTTGACAATAGATATTGGAACTAATAAAATGGGTAAAAAAATTAGTAGGCAGTAAGGAACAGTCAAACTTGCTAGTGACTTGTCTTTGCAAAAGGCTTTTTGTCAATTTTCCCTTTTAAAGGGGAGTGAAAAGATCCTTGTGTTTTGTGTCATAAAACCTGGTGGGTTTTTGTTGTTTGTTTGTTTGTTTGTTTTTTCAGGTCATGCAGCATGTGGGATCTTAGTTCCCTGACCAGGAGTCGAACCCATGCCCCCTGCATTGGGAGTGTGGCATCATAACCACTGGACCAAGAGACAAGTCCCAAAACTTGATTTCAATTCCCAGCTATACAACTCACTTGCTAAGTAACCTTATAAAAGTCACCTAGCCTTCATTTCCTCATTGCTAAATGGGGATATTTATATTGTTAGTCCCCTAGGTTGTTGTGACAATCACATGAGAAAACATGGTGGGGAGATGCTTTCAAAACAGTGAGTCCCTCTAGAAATGTTCATTGTTGAAACTTCCCTACTGTGTCTTGTGTGCTGACCCACTCTGCTTTAACCAGCACATGATATTTGTGGGAGTTTTAAAATAAATTCACAAATTCATAAATAAATTCACAAATTTGTTGATACTCCTCCTTTTAAGAGGTCAAGTCTCATTTCTCTCCCCTAAGATCATGTGCTGTATTTAGTAACTTGTTTCTAGCAGATAGAGTGTGGCAGACATGACAGTGTGATTTGTGAGATCAAGTCATTAAAAGCATTGTGGCTTCGTCCTTGCTCTCATGCTTAGATTGCTCATTTACGAGTGAAGCCAACTGCCAAGTCCCGAGGACGCTCAAGCACCCCGACAGAGAGGTCCATGTGATGAGCGCATTAAGTCTCTTGTCAAGAGTCCTGTGAGTGTGCCCTCTTGGAAATAGAGCCTTCAGCCCCAGTTAAGCTTTCAGAAGACTGTACCCTCAAACAATTTAACTACAAACTCCTGAGAGATTCTAATTCAGGACCACACAGCTAAGCTACTCTTGGTTTCCTGGCCCTCAGAAACTCAGTGGGAGAATAAATATGTATTCTTGCTTCAAGTCCCTAAGTGAAAGTGAAAGTCACTCAGTTTTGTCTGACTCTTTGCGACCCCATGGACTAGTCCATAGAATTCTCCAGGCCGGAATACTGGAGTGGGTAGCTGTTCCCTTCCCCAGGGGTCTTCCCAACGCAGGAATCAAACGTAGGTCTCCTGCATTGCAGGCAAATTCTTTACCGGCTGAGCCACCAGGGAAGCCCAAGTCCCTAAGTTTGTGGGTAATTTGTTATATAGCAATAGATAACCAATAAAATGTCCACAGTTACCTATCCATCCTCCTGGAAAACACTGCTGAGGACCAGTAGCAGACCTTACTCTTCCCCGATGTTCTTCAAGGAAATTCTAGTGGCCCAATATTTTAGAATCATTGTATTGGAAATCACCTCAGAGCCATGTGGTGCAGATTTTTCATTTTGCAGAGAGAAAACTGTGAAGCAGAGAGGCAAAATGAGATATTCAAGGATATTTAAATGAATGGCAAAATTAGGACTAGACCCTTCTCTAGTCTTCTTCCATTTTATGTCATCTTTTCCTTTCTTTTCTTAGTAATCTAAAAAATGTCTATTTTTGAGCAGAGATCTAAGAAGAATGGAATGGTTCAAAATTGATACTCATTTCCCCCTACTATACCATGCTATCTTTCCTTTGCTTTTTTCACCTGAAAACATGCCAACTAGGGCTTCCCTGATGGTCCAGTGGTTAAGACTCCGCGTTCCACTCCAGAGGGAGCAGGTTCATCATCCCTAGCCAGGGAAGTTCCACATGCCACACTGTGTGGCCAAAAAGAAAAGTGAAAAACACACCAACTAGTAGTTTTTAGTGCACAACATCATTTTGCAAAAGAAAGAGTGCTCCCTAGAGAAGGAAATTGAAAACTGAAGAAATGTCAGTGTGAACACTTGCTGTTTGTAAGATACTGTACAGAATCAAAGAAGATTAAGTCCAAATTCCAGCACTTATGGTCCTCACAATTTGGTAGGAACAGTGTGTTCTGAGCACAGCCAGAACAGTGAATTATGGGATATTGGAAGACAGAGAGATCACGTGTGAGACAGAAAAATAATGTTTAGTTAAGAGCCCACAGCATATGCTCTATAATCACATTCCCACAGTGATGTCTAAAGTCAGTCTGTGAAATTAAAATGCTAAGATGAAAAAACATATTTAAAAAAATTTTTTAGAATAAACTCTGTTTTTAAAAAAATTGAAATATAGTTGATTTATAATGTTGTGTTAGTTTCTGCTCTGTAGCAAAGTAAATCAGTTATGTATATGTATACATTCTTTTTCATTATAGTTTATCCCAGGATACTGAATGTAGTTTCCTGTGCTACACAGTAGGACCTTGCTTTTCCATTCTATGTATAATAGTTTGCTTCTGCTAATGCCAAACTCCTAATCTATCCTTCCCCCACCTTCCCGTGACTCTCCTTGCCAACGACAAGTCTGTTCTGCTGCATCTGTTTCTCTTTTGTAGATAGGTTCAATTGTGTACTATTTTGGATTCCACATTTAAGTCCTCTCACATGGTATTTATCTTTCTCTTTCTGACTAATTTCACTTAATAAAACAATCTCTAGGTCCATCCACATTGCTGCAAATGGCATTATTTCATTCTCTTTTATAACTGAATAGTATGCCATTGTATATGTGTACCATATCTTCTATATTCATTCATCTGTCAGTGGACATTTTGGTGGCTTCCATGTTTTGGCTATTGTGAATAGTGCAACTACACAAATGAGAGTGCATGTATTTTTTTGAATTGTAGTTTTGTCCAGATATATACCCAGGAATGGGATTGCTGGCTTATATGGCAACTCTATTTTTAGTTTTTTGAGGAACCTCCATACTGTTTTCCATAGTGGCTACACCAGCTTACATAGAATAAATTCTAAAATGGACTGTCAGTGGGTAATTGTATTCATGGATTCAACAAACTACTCTTTAACAGCAGAGGCTACTCTAGGCTCTGGGTATACACATAGTATTTTATATTCAGACAGAGATGGTTCTAGAATTTCTATGTACGAGAGGATTAAGGAGGCAGCAATTTGGCTGGAAGATGGTGCTTGGGATTTTCCTGGGATTTGCATTAGGTAAAATGCTATTTTTACAATGGGGTTTAGTGAGGGATTCAGAGTTGATGGCAGTCAGGACTCTTGGAGCCACTACTACATACAGTATTTAATACATGTACTATAGATAACAGTGCTTTTCTTTGGCACCAAATCATATCCGTCTCCTGTCTCTCACATTCTCTCCTTGCAGACTGTGGAAAGAACAAGGCTGTAATTATTTGCTAAAATTTCAAGGCAGAGAGATCTTGAAGCAAACTCTCTGAAATGATTTTGGGGCTTTTACTACAGCTACTTACATAGATGGGGCTTCCTTGAGTCACATGGGTTCAATCCCTGAGTCGGGAAGATCTGTTGGAGAAGGAAATGGCAACCCATTGCAGTAGTCTTGCCTGGAAAATCCCATGGACAAAGGAGCCTGGTAGGCTACAGTCCATGGGGTCACAGAGAGTCAGACACGACTGAGGGACTTCACTTCACTTCACTTCACCAGGAACTAAAGCACCACCGTAGCAGTGGTGGAGGTGTGCAAGTTTAGAACAGTTGTCTAGGGGAAATTCCCTGGCAGCTCAGTAGTTAGGACTCCATGTTTCTACTACAGGGGGCATGGGTTCTATCCCTGGTCAGGGAACTAAGATCCAGCGAGTATTGTGGCAAGGCAAAAAAACAAAACAGCAGTTATCTCGGGGTGGGGATACTATGCAGAAATGTCTTGCTAGAGTCTGGTCACTGAGATACATATTTGAAGAAATATTTAAGCTTAACTTGTTCTAGGGATGAAGGACACTCTGTTCCCATCCCAAATAAAACAAAAAAAATGATTTGATATAAACCAGATATAATGCTTTGTGGTACTCTCAACTTGGTAATGCCAGTTTCTAACAAAATAGTTTTTACTCAATTGCAAGACCAAAATTTATTTCCACTCAGTGTGAAATTGGTGGCTGAAGAATCTTAGTTACAGTAAGGGGTTAGTAAACAGAAGACAACCTTCACAAACAGACAACGTGACTGTTAAGGAAATACATTATAGTATGTCCTGATGAATAAGTATGGAGTCAGTTATCCTGTGTGTTGTAATCTTTTTTCTCTTCAACACTTGTTTCTCATTTGGGGATTTGTAAGTAGCATAACATATCACAGTAAAGTAAGTATTATTAAAAAGAACTTTCCAGTTTGAGAGTTGCTTTGGTAATAATCGTTACCATACAGTAATATCGGACACGACTGAAGTGACTTAGCAGCAGCAGCAGCAGCATACAGTAATAATCATTGCTATGCTATGGTAATAATCATTACCATATTTAATCTTGTAATTTGGATATATTGATTAATTTGGGTATTATGAGACAAAGAAGACTTAGGGGTTAGGTGACCTGCACAATATCATTTACCTCTAACTTGAATCTTCTGGAAATCTTAGCAAACCACAAAAAAATCACTATCTTTAAAAGTTTGTTTATGTGCATTCATCAGGAAAGAAGAGGAAATCAATAGCTTCTGACCCCTCTTGCTTTAGAAAATCCCAAAAGATATCTTTATTTTAAAACTCAGAGTCTACACTTGAAAAACAAAGGGGCAATATTTTCCTGGTCTCAGCTAAATATTTTCTTCTATTATAATATCAAACTATTAAGGAATAGATCAAACAAATTTAATATGTTATCATTTAAATTTCTTGGATGCTTATTTGAATATGAAATGTATTATTCAAGTCTCCCTTTCTCACTCTTGCACCAGTTTATATATTTATTTAGTTTTCTCAGATGATTTTGGTTTATGTTTTCATATTTAATTCAAAACTGTAAATTAAAATTCAAGTTCTATCTCATAGTACCCTGGGGATTTTAGCACAATATTGGCAATTTATCCCAAAAGAAAGAAACACATGGGACATGGACATGTTTTTTTTCAAGGATTTCTTTCTCTTGGTGTCCTGATCCTGCTGTCCATAGCAGAATTCCTCTTTAGATGATTCATAGGCAAGATTTACATTGGCAAAAAGAAAAGGAGGATTAAGAATGAAGGGAATTATTTACTTCTCATAAATCCCTTGAGAATTTGATAAAACTATGACCTTCTCCCTAGATAAACACATACACATCATGTTTGCATGAAAATTGGGGGTGGGGATGGTCCTCTTGGATCTAAATAATTTGGAAAGGATGAACCACTTTCTTTCAAAGAGCTCAGTAACTCAGAAAAGGAAGATTAAATTAGAACAAAAGGATTTTAAGAAATAACTTTCTAAGACCAAGACCAAAAAAGGTTAAATTAGCATAACTCTTGTTCAGACATTAAGAAATTAGAAGTCTGTGTGCTGTGCTTAGTTACTCAGTTGTGTCTGACTCTTTGCAACCCCACTGACTGTAGCCCGCCAGGCTCCTCTGTTCCTGGGAATTCTTTAGGCAAGAATACTGGAGTGGGTTGCCATACCTTCCTCCAGGGAATCTTCCCAACCCAGGGATGGAACCCAGGTCTCCCATATTGCAGGTAGATTGTTTACCATCTGAGCCAGAAGACTAGTGTCTACTATTTACATGTAGGGCTTCCCTGATGACTCAGCTGGTAAAGAATCCACTGGCAATGCAGGAGACCTCGGGTGAATGCCTTGGTGGGGAAGATTCCCTGGAGAAGGGAGTGGCTACTCATTCCAGTGTTCTTGCCATGGAGAATCCCAGGGACAGAGGCCTGGAGGGCTTCATGGGTTCAAAAAGAGTCAGACATGACTAAGTACACACACATTTACATGTAACTGGTTGAAGATGGGAATAGAGTTACTGGATATTTCCATCTTTTGGATTTGCCTATTCTGAAGATAAATATATACCTTATATTATTTTTTCATTGGCTGCTAAAAGCAACCCACAGAATATAAATGTTTTTCAAACACTAAATATTTTATAATTGTAACAATAAATCAGAATTTTAAAGATGATGTAGTAGAGTGGTTCCAAAAAACATTTTTTAAGCAATGGGACTCTCAAGAGTATCCTAAAATATGACAGACTAAAATGACCTTTTTAACATAAACTGTTTTTGCATGTTAAAATTAAAACTCCTCCTTACAATACCATTTCCAAGAAGCTGGTTTTGTTTAACACAGAAATAGGACCTAAAGGAAAACTGTTACAGTCTCATCATCCAATGTGTTTCTGCATTTAGGTTTAGTTAATAAATATATAAAAAAAATTCTGATTTGGATATAAATGTAGTTGCAAATGGCAACAGTTTTTATAAACAGTTACCTTTTGATCTCATGATGTTCTCCAAATAAAGACAGGAGAAGAAACTTCATTCAACAGATAACATATGGAAAGTCTATAATTTATGAAAACTTAGTATATAACTTTAATCTGAGTGTACATTTGCTTTAAAATTTCTTTAATTGTAATGAAATATATATAACATAAAATTTGCCATTTTAATTTTTAAGTGTACAATTCAGGGGCTTATGTTGTACAACCATTACCATTATCTAGAACTTTTCATTATTTAAAGCCATGTGCTTTTTTTTTTTTTTAATTTTCCAGTTCACTTTCTAAATTAACTTATTCTACTGCCCTCCTTTAGGAAGATTCACATTAGAAAGATGCACCTGTCAGTTCATTTAATTCACATCATTAATGGGAAAGAGCTGTTTGTAGAGCTGGAGAAGGCAATGGCATCCCACTCCAGTACTCTTGCCTGGAAAATCGCATGGACGGAGGAGCCTGGTAGGCTGCAGTCCATGGGGTCGCTAAGAGTCAGACACAACTGAACGACTTCACTTTCACTTTTCACTTTCCTGCATTGGAGAAGGAAATGGCAACCCGCTCCAGTGTTCTTGCCTGGAGAATCCCAGGGACGGGGGAGCCTGGTGGGCTGCCATCTATAGGGTCGCACAGAGTCGGACACGACTGAATCCACTTAGCAGCAGCAGCTGCAGCTGTTTGTAGAGCATTGAAAATACTGAGAACAGGAACTCCTCACATGCATTTTACATTCCCTCTCCTTCCCCATCCCATTCTTGTATGACAGCTAGTGCAGAGCAGGACTCCCCAGGGAGACTGCTCCAAGTTGGGGCCACTCTGACCACAGTCGCCTAACTAGAGTGAAGGTGAAGCAGTGAACTGGGCCTCTGGAAAATGCCTTGTCTGGCATTAATCAAACCATTTGCTTTTAATAATCAATTTAAACAGTGAAAAATGAAATTTGAATAAAATGTTTGCAGTTTGCAGTTTGAAACTGCAAAAGCACTTTCACAGAGCAGTTTAAAAAGTATGGTCCACCCAGTTATCTGAGACACAGAGGGTGGGCTGGTCTCGACAGTTGCCACTGTTGATAGTACAGCCAGGGCAGGAATGGCACTCTCCCGGCCACCCAATGGTGCTGATTTTTCTCTTCTACCTTCCATCCCTAGGAGCAAAACAGCCCTTTATGATTCTAGTCCTTAAAAGACACTTTCAGCTCCACTCCCCAGAACCTTTTCACCTCTCTACCTGAAAATGAGAAGTTCAAGTGTGGCATGCAAACACCTGCAATCTTCTTAGGAGGTTTTTACTGAAATTCATCACCACTTGTCTAGTCTGGTCTTAGAAGCATCCTGAATTAAAAGCAAGTCTAAGCGACTCCAGGAATTGAGATAAACATTTCAAATATTTTTTGCAGAATAGCCTGTTGTGCAGGACGTGTCTTCTCTAAGTGGCCCCTCTGTTTACTGCTAGGCTCAGACCACCATCCCCCTTCGTCCCACCCATCTTTCTGTTCAGTCGGGCTTAATTTAGTGATATTTATTAAGAACTACCAGGTAGGACAGATATTCATCACAAATAGTTAATATTTATTGAGCACCTACTGTGTGCCAGGAAATTTTGTATCTATTTGTAAATTCGTCTTGGCATTCTAGATTGCCTACATATATATTTGTTCTGCAGATTTTCTTTGAACTGGTTTTAACATATTTTCTGGTTTTCCCTTATAATTTAACAAGTTAAAGTCTTTAGCACCTATTCATTTTGTTTTTGTTGGGGTTTTATCATTTGGAAAATTATATTTTAGCACCTTATTTTTAGATGAAAATTGAAGGTGAATGTGAAGCACACATAATAAATTAACTAGAAAACCAAGGGAAGCAAAGAGAAGATAAAGGGGAAAAATCACTGAAGAGGTCCTAATTAGAATGTCAAAACCTTGGCATTCTCCATCACAATACTATATGCACTGCTTAAAACATAGTAGGTGCTCAAGAAATATTCAGCAAAGACCCTAGCTTGGAAAACAAGATATATATATGTATATGTGTATATATATATATGAAATAAGCACACATATAGGAAATAGGCAGCAAGTAGGAAAAAGAACATGAAGATATCACGTACAAATAACTTGTAAAGATGACATGGATGCTGAGTCCAATTTTTAATAGCATGACAGAAGCCTATGGGGAAAAGTAATACATTTAAAAACCCTAATCCTGCCAGCAAAATCCTTCCTCTGGGCTTTTGGGACTAGAGAGGGTCAGGAGAACATTTCTCTCAGGGAAAAATGTGAGCCCACACATACAAGCCAAGTCTCTCCCTTCGGCTGACGTATGCCGTCTTTTCCTCTATCACTGCCATTCTGGGTAGTTTTAAATCCTGCAGGAGATGAACCATCACCCTCTGCTTCTGTAGGGCTGTTGTGCCCATCACATCATGTCCCTCACAGATGAGCTTTTCTGTAGCGCTGCCCCTGTTGTCTTGGGCCCCTACAGCTTGGCCAGGCTGGCACTCACACAGCTCTCAGGGGTAACCCACAAGGACCACGCACTGGAAAACCCAG
This sequence comes from Bos taurus, assembly GCF_002263795.3. NCBI lineage: Eukaryota > Metazoa > Chordata > Mammalia > Artiodactyla > Bovidae > Bos > Bos taurus. The sequence goes on along the minus strand of NC_037333.1, from coordinate 45,739,944 downwards.
GCCCTCAGGTTTGTAGACTAGTTCCAAGCCCAAGAGAGGAGAGAGGCTGCTGTCCGGTGGTACAGGGGGTGGAGTGGAGATTCCTAAATCATTAACTAAGGAATTCCATCAACATTGGATTTGTTCATGAGTGCTAATGTTACAGAGGGGGGTCAGAGCCCAATTTTCACAAGTTTGTCTTTTTTCACTTAGAATCATGTGGCCCAATGATCTGTTTCAGCCAAGATACAGAATACCATCTAGCCAAAAGAAACAGAATAATTTCGAAAGCGATTCTACAGGTTGAAGAAGGAAGATATTTGAATCTGCCCTTGCTGCAAGGGGCACAGAAAGATGTCTTTGCTAAATAGCCGTCTCCAAAGATAAAGGGACACTAAGCCTAACACTTGAAGTTTGCCTGTTTAAAGCTTTTTCTTAACACAGTGTGTGCTCGATTAAAGATCACACAATCAAAACCATTGTTGTATGTCTGATGTCTTGGTGAAGCAAGGACTTGTTTATACTTTTCTCTCCCGTTTAAATGATTCAAAGGGTTTCATATACAGCATTTAACCAGCAAACCCAGGAAAATGGAAAAGTAATTGACAGAGACAGCATTCCAGTGGGTTAACAGCAAAGCAAGTACAAGCCTAGAGCCTGAGGCCACTTTAGATTTTTCATAGATTGCATGTTAATAGACTTCTGTGGATTCACCAGAACACGTAGCAGCCACCCTCACATCCAGCGTGCCTCGACCATGGAAGATCCCTCAGCCCCCAGAGCTCATCTCTCTTGTTTTTTAGTTGCTAAATCGAGTCTGACTCTTCATGACCCCATGGACTGTAGCCTGCCAGGCTTCTCTGTCCATGGGATTTCCCAAACAAGAATAGTGGAGTGGGTTGCCATTTTCTTCTCCAGGGGATCTTCCAACCCAGGAACTGAACCCACCTCTCCTGCCTGGCAGACAAATTTTTTATACCACTGAGCCACCTGGGAAGCCCCAGAGCTCATCTAGCATGCTCTAATTTCCAAAGCTTGGCTTTAGTCACTTAAGAAAAGAAGGCACTTTAAATTCACTGCAGCTTCAAAATTAGCATATCACTTTTAATCTCTCTCTTGGGCCATGAAAATGATATGGTTTGGGGAAGCGGTGACAACTGTGACTTGTCAAGACACCTCCTGCCCCGGTGGTTTCTCTTCAGGCCACCAACTTGACATGTTACCTAACCACACAGCGAGTCATGAAGTTGGGAGGTGTAAGCAGAATTATAAAATGCCAGGTCCCACCATTTTATTTTCTTTATTGGGAAACAGGTACCTACAGAGATTCAGAACCTTGCCTAAAGCTACCGAGGTGGGATTTGAATCCAGTCACAGTGCACTTTACTGAATTAGGATTACCAGTCTTTGTCTAATTACCAGCCTTTGTCTAGAACAGGTGTCAGGGAACCAACAGCAGCGCAGGGGAAAGAGCACCTATAAAGTCAGCATGGAAACTTTCTGTGCCTACACTTACTTGATCATTTATGTCTTATCAACAGGGACATCTAATCACTAGTAGTCACTATAAGCATTCAGGGACAAAGTAGGCAACTCTCCATCACTTAAATGCTATCTTCCTCTATGCCTTCTCATCCTTGCCCACCTGCCTGGGTATTCTAGATTCTCCCTGATCCAAAATTATACCTTCCCATATCTTCTTTCTGGTTCCAGAAATTCCTCAAATCCATTCACTCTTCAGTACATACTTACTGAGCACCTCCTGTGATATACCAGGCACTGTTCTAGGTGCCAGGGGTGGAGTGGTGAACAAAGTAGCCCAAATTACTGCACCCTGGGGTTTCTGTCCCAGAGGCTAAGAGTGGGAATGTGTGAGAGAGTGAAGCAGGTGGCAGAAGATAGGAGAAAACTAAAGTGGGATGCCTGGACAAAGCATGTTAGGTGGTGACAAGCACGACTGAGGAAAGCAAAGCAGAGAAAAGGGTAGCATGGTCCCCGTCGGGGTGGGGACTACATCTGTAGTTGGGAAAAGCCACCACTGAACCAAGACTTACAGCCACAGGGGAGTGGATCAAAATTAAACTCTTCTGCCCCAAACCAGAGATGACACAGATACCACCAGGAGAAGCAAACATGGTCCTGAACAGATTCCCAGAAAGATGTCTTGATGGTTCTACAGCTTTCAAGAAGAGGGAAGAGAGACTTCCCTGGTGGTCCAGTGGTTAAGAATCTTCCCTTCCAATTCAGGGGATGTGAGTTCTATCCCTGGCTGGGGAACTGAGATCCCACATGCCTCGTGGCCAAAAATAAATAATAAATAAATAAGGGGAAAAAAAAGAAGAAGGAAGAACATTTGGAGTCCCAAGCTCTGGGAGAGTGGCTGCAAGGGGCCCTAGGGAAAGCTGTGGTCACCTCATATGACAACAACAGCCATTTCCCCACTGCTCCCTGAAAGCTGGTGAGACAGCAGTGTGACTAGCTCCCTGGCCCAGGTCTTCTAGGCTTTTCCAAAGGAGGGTGTGCACCTTTTTTTAAAATTGGAGTACAATTGCTTTACAATGTTGTGTTAGTTTCTGCTGTACAATTGCGTGAATCAACTATATGTACACATATCCCCCCTCCCTCCCCCTGGGTGCGCATCTTTGCTCAGTCATGTCTGACTCTTTACGACCCCATGGACTGTAGCCCACCAGGCTCCTCTGTCCACGGGATTCTTCAGGAAAGAATACTGGAGTGCGTTGCCATTCCCTTCTCCAGGGCATCTTCCTGACTCAGGGATCGAACCTGGGTCTCCTGCATTGCAGGCAGATTCTTTACTGTCTGAGCCACCATCTTTGAGTTAAAACAGTCCAGGGAGTTGTTCTTCCCTGGTCTTACCATGTATGCCCTCCTTCTCTTGGATCCCAGAATGGCCTTGGAGGTCGGCAGTCGTTGCTGCTTCCAGGGTTTCAGGGTGAGCACTGGAAGGGCCTTCACCCTAGCCTCCTTGCCAACTTCGTGCCTAGGCCGGGGCCGGGCAGCATCCCACCTTCCCGGAGGTCGCCAGCCAGACCGTTTTGGAAAACGGGGAGCTTGGAAAAAAGTCACTTGAATTTTATAAAGTGGTAACTACTGTGAGGCTTTAGGTAATTAAACCTAAATGCCATTTTCCTGCTAAAGCTCTTGGGTGAGGTAACAGTTCTCTTTAATGTCAACTCAGGAAGTTTTACCCAAGAAAAAGGAGGTGGGGTGGTGGTGGTGTTTGCCAAATCAGGAAATGTGAATTAACTGACAAGGAGCTGAGAAAAAGAGACAGAAGCGCCCCAGAAGAAGGGAAGTGGGGACAGTGATAGGCAGTTGGACCAATGAGTAAACTCGGGAAACACTGGGCCAGTTGTCATTGGAAATAAATTCTGCTGGGAGCACCTTCCATTTTATTGCGGGTTGCTCTGAAAAACTTGGAGGGAAAGAAAACCCCAAACTTAATGCCGTCTTCATGGAAGGAAAACCTAGGTATTAACAGGGATTCCAGCCTCGGTAATGTCAACATTCACCTTGGGCCTGGAAACTCTGGCTTCAAGAGCTTGCTCCAAGTTCCCGGTTTCACACCACAAGACTCACCAAAGCTTTCGGTGCAATGTATGATTTTAAACAATGAATACATTATGTAGATCAAATCAGACTTTCCTCCCCTCCACGAACCCTCCCCTGGTGTTAGACCTACCTCATGGTTTCAAACCTGGTTGGCACACCCTAAGGACAGAGAGAAGAAAGCCCTGTTTTTAAGCAGGTGTTCAGGAACCAAGATGAATGAATCACTTTGGAAAAAATGAAGGCAAAATGCAAGTTCATCTGTTACCAAATCTGTAGTGAGTTTTAGAAAAGAGAATTAACCTTTTCATTTTCCTCTTGCAGATATTCTTTTAGTTTTATCTAGAGTCAGAAGTCAAAGGTCTGCAGTACAAGGAATTTTTGTCCAAAGGGTTTTTGCCGTAAATATCTGTGTTTGCTCCCTGCCTAATTTTCAGACTGTCAATTAGGGCTGTCCTAGACAGGGGGCCTTTCAAGGGACTAGGCACGTGACCCCAGGCACTGGTCCTGCAGAGGTGTGTGCACATGGAACCCTTGCATGTCTGTTGTGTGTGAGTGTGTGTTGGGGGGAATGACGCTGGACAGAGTGAATGAAAGGACATCATAGTTTACATGCTGAAGTCTCCTGGTGTCTCCACGCTAGGTCTTCAACAAAAAGACTTCACGCAAATTGGACCTGGGTCGGATGGAGTGGGGTGAAACGCTTTCGAGAAAGACCACATCAATGCTTTTCAAACTCTAGTACCCTGGGTGCTTGTTAAAAAATCTCCGAGGTCCCACCCCCAAGAGTTCTGTGTTCCTAGGCCAGGGTGGAGCCAGGAATAGGTCTTTTAAAACACCAGACCAGCAATTTCACTGGTTGAGGTACACCCGTTGACTTTATGAGCCAGATTCAATTTCCTCGCAGTCTTTCCGTTAACTCTTTAGTGTGTTGCTTCCCTTTCAGATTTTGGATCCTTCTTGAAAACAGACATTCGCAGTCTCAAGGACATCTGGGATGCCAGTGTGAACTCTGCCCTTCTTCCCCTCAGGCATTTTTCCCCCACCTCACTCCCCAGCCTCAAATTCTCCTCACCCCTCGCCTGCTTCTCCTTTTCCTTAGTTTAGTTCCAGCAGCCAATTCATGAGCTTCCTCTAAAGCTGGGGTTATCAGAATGAATTAAGAAGCTGAGGTCTGGTTGAGGAGACAGACGTATTGAACAAAGCATTTCCACAGGGTGAGCCACATGTTAAAATGATCGCAAGTCCTGGGGCTCAGAGAGAAGGGAGTTTGAGCAAATACTTTGAATGACCCCAAGTGCTATGGCTTACCAGTAGCTGAAGTGGTGGTACAGGTCCAAGCTTTCCAGATCCTCCCCACAACAAATTAAAGCACATGAATTTGCTGATTGCTAGTTTTTACCAGGCAAATAGCCCAAGAAGTCAAATATCAGAGAAAAAGAGCAAAATTGACTCAAGGTTATAATTAGGAAATGATACGGTGTCCAGGAGTTTCCCAGGTGGCTCAGTGGTGAGGAATTCACTTGCCAGTGCAGGAGATTCTGAAAACATGGGTTCAATCCCTGGGTCAGGAAGCTTATGTGCTTGTGCTAGTAGCTCAGTCATGTCCAACTCTTTGCAACCCCATGGACTAGGCTCCTGTCTGTGGGGATTCTCCAGGCAAGAATACTGGAATGGGTTGCCCTGGCCTTCTCCAGGGGATCTTCCCAACCCAGGGATCGAACCCAGGTCTCCTGCGTTGCAGGCAGATTCTTAAGATTCACTCTAGTATTCTTCCCTGGAAAGTGTAGCCTGTAGCCTGTAGCCTGGTGGGCTACACTTCATAGCATCGCAGAGAGTCAGACATGATTTAGCAACTGAAACACAAACAACAAAACAACGGATATACCTACACGGCTTCGAGACTGAATATTCCTGTGCAGTGTCCAGAGTGCCCAGAAACTGAACACACAGTTTGTTGTTGTTGTTCAGTCACTCAGTTGTGTCCAACTCTTTGCAACCCCATGGACTGCAGCACCCCAGGCTCCCCTGTCCTTCCCCACCTCCTGGAGCGTGCTCAAACTCAAGTCCATTGAGTTGGTGATGCCATCCAACCATCTCATCCTCTCTCGTCCACTTCTCCTCCTGCTGTCAATCTTTTCCAATCTTTTCTAATGAGTCAGCCCTTTGCATCGGATGGCCGAAGTATTGGAGCTTCAGCATCAGCCCTGCTAATGAGTAGTCAGGATTGACTTCCTTTAGGATGGACTGGTTGAATCTCCTTGCAATCCAAGGGAACTCTCAACAGCCTTCTCCAACACCACAGTTCAAAAGCATCTTGAACAAACGGTTATCAAGTTAATATAGGAAGTCTGTTCTAAACAGGTTTTCTAATAGATTCTTGCTCCCTTCATTTGCATAGGCAGGGATTGCTTGGGGGATGTAGTGGAGGAATTGGGAGATATTTACCCCTCCCCTCCCCCCAACCCCCTTCACTGCAGTTCCCTCTCCTAGGGGCAGTGCTTGACCTTGGAGGTGACACTTTCTGGTTTTGATCCCAGCTCAAAACACTTAAAACTTAAACTCTTAACAACTCAAAACACTTAAAAGTTAATTGGTAAAGTAGGCATAACAAAATACCTTTGCTTCCAGCTGCTTGACAGTGATGCGGAGAAGATTTATGCACTGTTTCTGGCAAGTGTGTTCCCCAAAGGAGCAAATAGTGTGTGCACCTCTAGTGAGAAGGGAGACACTGAAGAGACTCTTTTTTTCCCCCCCCCACTGTGCTCCTTGCGGGCTAATTAGAAAACAGATTCATTAAGGCTCCGGCCCAAAGCGTGAAAGAGACCAGAGAGTATTACATCATTTCCTCTGTATCTTCCCTAAGGGCATCCTGGTTTTGGAGAGAATGACTCAGGCCACAGAAATGAAGCAAAAACAGCCCAACTTCCAATACTGATTATTTTGGATCAGAACCTCACACAGAAGAGAATACTCTTTTGGAAAAACAAAAGAGTGAGGCAAGCAAAGACCGTGGTTTTGTGACTGGGCTGAAAATAAAACAGAGGGAAGTTGACGCGAAGTCAGAGCATGTGCTGTGCTTTTCCTTCTCCCTTTGTACAAAAATCAAAACAGCTTACAGACTTACTCAACTAAATTTTAGGAAATTTAGATCAGTAAAATTCTCAGAATAGAGGCATTAATTTAGAAGTTTACGCTTATTTTTTTCCCTCTTTTTTTTTTGGTAGGAATGTCAGATGTAACTGGGCAGATAAATAGGAAGATCTTTTTTTTTCACATTCTGCAATTAGTTGTTGCTCTTATATTGAAATTGTAAAATTTCCTGCCCCATGACTGCTTCATTAACTTCATTTCTTTGCCTCCAGCAGTAACCTGTCCTTGGAAATCTATGTTCTTGCTTACATGATGGTGTTGTTCAGTCACTCAGTTGTGTCCGACTCTTTGCGATCCCATGGACTGTAGCCCACCAGGCTCCTCTGTCCATGGAATTCTCCAGGCAAGAATACTGGAGTGGTAGCCATTCCCTTTTCCAGGGGATCTTCCCGACTGAGCGATCGAACCCTCCGCCTCCTGTATTGCAGGCAGATTCTTTACTGACCTCTCTGTCTCCCCTCTTTGCCCCCTCATAGCAAAGCCTTTTGTAGTGATCTTCTGAAATTGCACATGAGATCCTACCATTTCCTCCACGTTAAAACTTCAACAGTCTTCCGTTGCCACAAGGGACGTCCTCTGAGCTACCAGGGAAGCCCTAGGAGACAATAGGCTACTGATATTTACATATGAATAGGAGTTGCTCCCTTTTTTAAAAAACGTTAGTCCAATACACTCCAAGGAACCCAAGAATGGTCCTTGAGCAGCGCCCATAGCAAATTCCTAAATTGGGAGTTTGTTATTTTGGCTGTTTCATTTACACTGGGAGCCTGGACCCGAGACAAGCCTTGTCAAATCTCCAAGCCCCACCCCTCCAGGCTCCAAGACTGAGCACACACAAGCAAACATGACTTGGGGGACATCAAGTTCTCTTGTATCTTACAGATTTAGAGATCCGTTGAGCTCCATGAGCCCCAGGGAAAACAGGTAAAGTAAATGTTAGGTTTCTGTGTAACCCCATGTCCTACTCTATCTTGAAATCAAGAGAAAGGTCAACTTGCTAGCCATTTGCCTCATGAGAAAGTGCAAGTTTAAAGCCATTTGGGTTTTAAAAGTTACTGTTATGAAAGAGAAGTAAAGTACCTCTTTGGAACTTGTGCAGTTAGACAGTTAATTAAGAGGTTCAGATTATGGAAAGAAATTTGAAAAACATTTTTGAACATTAACACTTCTGCTTTTAGCACAAATTTCCCTGGGAATTGTAGAGTTTCCACCACTGAAGCTTTCTTAACTGAGATCAGCAGTGATAGCTGATTTTGTTTAAAGTTGAATGCAGTGGCTCACAACTCTTCTCTGAAAAGTCATCCATCCGTCCTCTATTTCCAGGATGTAGACTTTGTGTCCAGCAATGTATTAAGTGCTGGGAGCACCCAGGGAGTAAGATGTGGCAGGGCAGTCTGCTGGGGGAGAAAGTGAAGTCGCTCGGTCGTGTCTAACTCTTTGCAACCCCATGGACTGAAGCCTACCAGGTTCCTCCAATCCACGGAATTTTCCAGGCAAAAGTACTGGAGTGGGTTGCCACTTGATAACTTCAAAGCATAAAATACCCCCTACAGTAGGCAGAGAGCTATGGGAGCACAGAATAAGGGAACCAACACCATTCTGAGGGCTAAGGGAGATCCTCAATAAAATGATAAACTAAGCTGAGACTTGAGCGCAGTGAGCAGTTAGCCAGGGAGGCACGCAGTGTGTTGGGGAGAAGTGTCCGTGTTTGTGACTGGACTGGAAAGGCAGACAGTGAGTATATGTGAGAGAGTGAGTGACGGTGTGTGCATCTGTGATGGGAAGGAATGTGGAAAGAGAGAAGGAAGGAAGGGAATTACATGGCAAAATAAGGAAATATGGGGGCAATGGAAGACTGTTGACGTTTTAAAGTGGAGGAAATGGTAGGAGCACGTGTGTAGTTTTGGAAGATCACTACAAAAGGCTTTGCTATGGAGGGGGCCAAGAGGGGAAACAGAGAGGTCAGTTAAGAGGCTGTTATAGTGCTCCGGGCTAATGTGCTAGAGATCTAGATTAATAAGAATTTACTGATTAATTCAACAGATGTATTTAGCAGTTTGTTGAGACCCAGTTGTGAACAAAAATGTTTATCTGCTGTAACAGAGGTTAAAAATCTGATGGAGGAAATAGACATGAATGATGTAATTGTACATTTAAATGTTAAATGGAAACTGTGGTAGGTGGTACTGTGACAGAGACTGCTTCTCCCCCTCCCCCGAACCTGTTGTTTGCTTCTTTGTCCAGGTAGACAGCTGAACTGAATTTGCTGTGGGGTATGGTCATGTGTCTGAAGTCTGGCCAAGGGCGTCTAAGTAGAAGGGATGGCTGTGGAGAGCAGTATATAGAGAGGAGCCAGTACCCCTAAATGTGTGGAGGAACCCCCTAAATGTGTGGAGGAAAGTTGCCCTGACAACCTGTACACAGGCTTAGAAATGTGGGTTCAATCCCTGTGTTGGGAAGCTCTCCTGGAGAAGTAAATGGCAACCCATTTCAGTATTCTTGCTTGGAAAATCCCATGGACAGAGGAGCCTTGCAGGCTGCAGTTCATAGGATCACATAGTCAGACACAGCTGAGCATGTGATGGATGAATGGATGTGTTACATGAGGAGGAAATAGTTCCTGACGACTGACTGATGACATGGTTGAGTCTGTTTGTTATATCAGCTTTGTCTACCATAAACCAAGATATATTATAAAAGAGAGGTACAGAGTAAAATTGGAGGACTGGGCATGGAAACTCAAAGCAGCAGTCAGAGTGGAGAGAGGAAAACTGAATGAGAAAGGTATCCTAAAAGCCAACAGAAGATATTTAGTTTCTAAGTTAAATCAAATAAGAACTGATTTTTCTCTGATACTGTGCAAGATTCTGGTGTCAAACCTAGAATGGTCATAAGACTTTGCTAGATTAGACAGTCATTTGAAAGTTCTGGTTTAAACTGGCTGAGAAGTTCTTATCTGTTGACAGAGAATTTAAACATATGCTTTAGAAGTTTTGCCTACAGTTATACAGACTGCACAGAATTTCTGACTCAAGGCATCACAGGAGCTGAAGTTCCTTTCGTTGCGGTTTTCTTTTTTCCCTTTGATTTTGCAAAATTCTCAAAAACGGATTTTGTGTGGAATGATTTTAATAACTAAAAAAAGGACCAACCACTTCCCTCTGTTCTTCCCCTCTGTCCTCTATTCACTTTTCTCAGTTCTCTTACCTTTGACTAAAGGGTGGTGCCTTCCTCATTTTCTTCCTACTTCCCAAAGTCCAAATTAGCGCTTCCAGTCAATGTAAAACATTTTCCTAAGGAGATGATAAAAATGCTTTTCTGCCTTTTTCTTCTGGCTTTCCACCTCACTCTCTTAAAAACAAACAAACAAAAACTCCTCTTTGCTGCTTATCCATTCAGCTCAGCCCTCTTCTCTTCCTTTTCTGTCTCTTCTCATCCTTTCCTCTTGTTTCTCATTTTACTCTTTGCCAGTCTCTTATGCTTCTATTAATACTTTTAAAAGGTTTCTTTCTTTGCTTCTGCACCTTGGTTTAAGGCTACCACAAGTCAGTGCAATGTCTTCCTCAGTTCCCAAATGGTATGTTTTTTTTCCCTCATCTGTAAGTGGGCAAAATCAGGCCTTTCCCCATGCATTCCCCTCCTCTATTTTTTTCGTACCTTTTATATGCAAGATACCGTTTTAGATGGCTCATTTTCTCTGCCCTCAAGAAACTTACATGATAAGCAAGTAAAACTTTAATTATGCAAGATGTGTCATGCATGAGCAAGATAGGCAAGGAGTCCTGGTGAGATTGGAGAAAAGAGCAATCAAGTGGATTCAGGAAACCAAGGGGAGGATGGTGATGTGAGGGATTTCATTTTGTGGTTTGGCAAAGTCAGCGCCCTAGGAAAGTACAAAGGAGTAAGAAAAGAGTGGCATTTCAGTGAGGAGCACTTCAAAAATACAAAATGATCTGCAATTGCAAGGTACTGCTATTTTTGTCCTCTTATAGGTCAACACCATCAATGAAACAACTTCAGAAACCTCCATTGTTTGGCCATTTAAAAATGTCGGAATTATCAGAGCCTCTGGGTTTGTATCCTGAGTCAGCTAAAAGTTACTATAGATTTAAAAGGTAAGAGAGTTGAAGATAAAGAGCATTAAAAGAATTTATGGTATCCAATTCTGAGTATACCATAGCTAAAAATAGAGCTGTAGCTGAAATCTAAAATGAGAGAATATTCAGCAATGACCCTTTATTTTTTGGGTTTCTGCCCTTAAAAGTTTAATAATTTTTTTTTTTTTCAGCAAGAGCTCTTGTTCTGATTAATGCCATCAGTACATGGAAGAGGATCTGTATTTGTACCAGACAAGCCATACAAATTGCTCATCATGCTCAAAGTTCCCTTCTAAACATATAGGTCCATGCTTGCTTTGTTTTGTATGATCCTGTTACCTTTGAAGCAGCCAGTGGGCATACAGATGTTTCTCTGGGAGGGTATGATGAGTGGGAAGGCAGCCCTCCATAGACTTTGAGATGACTTGATGTGAGCACTCTAATGGAAATACCGTCTACTTGATGCACCAATAGACCTGCTCATGTCCCAGCTCAGATTCTCTCTTTGTCATGGGGTTTAAGAGCCCTACAGGGAAAAAAAGAAAAGAAGGTGGTAAATAGAGACATAAGAGGGACCTAGAGCAGAGAGAGGTAGGAGAAAGAGCTAGGAGAGGTGAATACGGAAAAGTCAATTGATAGTAAGTAGGTTGAGAGATGGGAGACAAGCAGAGAAGCCAGGTCATGAAAATGGTGGACAGCTTTTGCTGCTGTTGAATGACTAGAGCTACTACTGCAACCTGAAAAAAACGGAGTGATACCCTCTAAGGCCCCGACTGTAGCCACCGAGACTGTTCTAGGATTTCTCACCTCTCCATGTGTTCTTTCCACAGACTTCCCCACTAACTGATGTAACACTAACATGTCTCTGCTCCTTCTTGCAGAAAAAATGTAGCTCACTTAGTAATTCACAGATTATGTTTTTATACTAGGTCATCATATGCAGAAAACTTACTTTCATGGGCTGTAGCCATACCTGTTCAAGTTGAAGTGTTGCTAATTACATAATAAAATCCATTGTCTAATTTATTCAGGTTGTAGATGGTCTTCTGTCCTTTCTGGTTCCTCTGTCTTTAAATATCTCTGTATGTGTGTGTGTGAAGTCTCTCGGTCATGTCCGACTCTTTGTGACCACATGGGCTGTAGCCTACCGGGTTCCTCCGTTCATGGGATTTTCCAGGCAAGAGTACTGGACTGGGTTGCCATTTCCATATCTCTGCTGCTGCTGCTGCTGCTGCTGCTGCTAAGTCGCTTCAGTCGTGTCCGACTCTGTGCGACCCCATAGACGGCAGCCCACCATATCTCTAGTGCCAGCTAATACAGAGAAGCTAGGTGAATGCAGGGAGAAGAAACTCAAGTTAAACTACTTGTTATTCTAATATTTGGTGATGGGAAAGTAGAAACTAATGAGTAGGTGGTAGAGCAGAGAGAGGTAGCATATGTATTGGTTTAAGGGTATGTTTGAACTTGAGCATGACTCTATCACTTTAAGACTCAAAATAGGAGGAATAATACTACTTTGTAGGGTAGTTTTGAGGATTATATGATTTATTAGATGTAAAAGGCTTAGAAAAGTGACTATCCTCCCATACCCACCCACCCATAGGGCTAGTTGGGGATTAACTAGGTTAATACAAGTAACACTTTCTAAAGTACCAGACACATAAAGTCAAGTGAATATTAAGAAGTACTGTAACAGCAACATGACTACTATAATTCCTCAAGTGGTTTCTCAGTTAATGGACTGATAATTTATATTCCAGCCCACCGTGTTCTGTGATGAATGGGCACATATGATTGAAAGTTGCAAGAAACTGCCACTTGGGGTGATGAGAAAAGCATGAAACCAGGAGACCAGAAGTTTTGTTCCAGCTCCAGCACTAATGGGGTCTGTGACCTTGGTCTAGTCGTTTGAGCTCTCCGAGTTTCAGTTTCCTCAAGTGTTAAATGAAGGTCACAGTGTTCTTCCAGTTCATAAATGCTGTGATTCTAAGCCATCATGTGGTTTTAAACTTTAAAAACTTGGTTTGTAGACATGCTTTTATAAGCAAATTAAAATGTCTTTGCAGTTGATAATGACTTCAGTTGTTCTAGACATGGAAGAAATTCCGTTTCATTTCCTGAGACCATGTTTCATAGGATCTTAAATAAGGAATGATGTAAGTTTTAATACATAACATTACTCTCTAATCATCACTATATTGTTTTTAGTGTATATTTCTATTAATAGCATATCGTAAACTAAGTGGTTAAAAGTTAAGCATGTACAAGGATAGTCACTGTAATTAGATATGGCCTAGAAAAAGTAATTTAGGGATTGTCTCTGGTGGTATCTAAAATTTGGTATCAGTCTCATGGAATTTATTATATTAGGAAATCTATAAAGTTGTAATCAATCCTGTCAGTTCCCCCCTGATTTCTCCAGAAGCACCATACTAGTTAAAATTTGTGTAGCAATTTCCCCCCCTCAGAAGCCAGGGATCCTTCTATTCCATTTTTATTTCCAAAGTCAGAATAGGGCCGTGGTTTGGCAGCAGAGGGTGTGGTTTTGATGAGGTTAGCTAGGCAAGGAAAATGAAACACTACAACAATTGTGAAGACAATTCACTGTGTAAAGACCATACATCCTTGAGACGTCTGTGTTTATGCATAAAGTATCTCCAAATGGTTTAGAATTATTCATGGATCCGAGGGAGGGCCGCTGCTGACAGGAGGGAGGGATGGAGGGAGGGAGACAGGAAAGAAAAAAATGAAGAAGGAGGAGAAGAGAGAAGAACAGGAAGGGAAGGTGGAAATAATATTTGAATATGAACCATGGAAATATTGATGTTACAGAAAAACTCAAATGAACTTTTTGGCCAGTGTAAAACAAGAAGTGCCATTAATGATCAATTCAGCTTACTAATTATTCATAAGGGAAACTGAAGTGCCAAAAAGTTCAGTACTTGCTAGAGGTTCCCAGGTGGCAAGGTGGTAAAGAATCCACCTGCAAATGCAGGAGACACAGTAGACACGGGTTTGATCCCTGAGTCAGGAAGATCCCCTAGAGGAGGAACGGCAACCTCCTCCAGTAATCTTGTCTGGAAAATTCCATGGACAGAAGAGCCCGGCTGGCTATAGTCCATGGGGTTGCAAAGAGTCAGATATGACTGAATGACTGAGCACACACAGCACACACACACTCCGGTACTCAGAAGCCAGATCTTAGGTGATTTCTGAAGCTGGGTATTCATTCACTCTGGAGAAGGAAATGGCAACCCACTCCAGTGTTCATGCCTGGAGAATCCCAGGGACGGGGGAGCCTGGTGGGCTGCTGTCTATGGGGTCGCACAGAGTCGGACACGACTGAAGCGACTTAGCAGCAGCAGCAGCATTCATTCACTCATTCATTCTTTTAGTCAAGCAACGTTATTGAAAGACTTCTTTGTATAGGCATCACGTTATGCATTGAGTGACAAGGGACTCCTTCAGCTTACATTCTGTGGGGAGAGATGCTATAGTATAAGCTAGTTACCCGATAAATGTAAAGATGAAATCAGATTGTTGAGTGCTTTAAAGAAAATAAAACAGGGCATTGGACACAGGGTGATGGCATGTATGGGGAGGGAAGACTCCTCTGAAGAGTTAGAGAAGGAAGGAACTGTGCAAAGATTGTGGAACAGACCGTTCTAGGCAGAGGACTAGGCAGAGAACTTCCCTTTCTTCTCTTCTACTTCCCCCACCTTCCTGCCCCTTCCTCTTCCTTCTCCTCCTCCTTCTTCTTTCCCTCCCCATACCCCACCCTGTGCTTTAAATGTGTTAAATATTATCCTTAGAGCAAGCATGAAGTTCTGGATTATTATCAGTCTCTAGTTTAGAGAAGGGACAGCTGAGGTTCAAATGAGGTGGTGCCAAGGGCAGTAAGTGCTAAGACCCTAAGTGGGGATGCATTTGGAGGATTTGAAGAAAGAAAGCCAGTGAAGCTGCAGCACAGTGAATAGGAGAATAATGGTGTGATTAGAGGTAGGAGAAAGAAGCCTGGGACAGATTAGGAATAGTCTTAAGCAGGCAATGACTTGATTTGTTTTGTAGTTAAGAAAGGCCAATCCAACACTTTTCACTGGAAAAGACCCTGATGCTGGGAAAGACTGAAGGTAGAAGAGAAGGGGACAACAGAGGATGAGATGGTTGGATGGTATCAGCGATTCAGTGGACATGAACTTGGGCAAACTCCGGGAGATGGTGATGGACAGGGAAGCCTGGCATGCTGCAGTTCATAGGATCCTGAAGAGTTGGACACGACTTGGCAACTGAACAACAAGCTGACACATTGTATGCAGAGTGGATTAGAAGGGGCTGGAGTGGACACAAATAAACCAACTGAGATACTATTGCTCTTGTCTGGGTGCAGGGTGATGTGCCTCAAGAAGGCTGCAGTAGAAGTGGGGGAGACTGGACAGATTCTGAAGCTCAGAGCAGACACAGTTAGGCATGTCCCCCAACCTTGTTACTCAGTGTTCTTTTTACTAATAAGGGGGAAGATGGGCTTTATAAGTAAAGCAAAATCCCAGAATCTTTAAATTTGATTACCATCATTTTGTACTAATATTGTTTTAGACCGTGTAACTATTTCAAATATGATTACTTTATCTAAACTCAGAGGGCCCAAGAATCCCCCCATTATATTCCAATTATAGAATAAAAATTATTCATCACAACAAAGCAAGCAGGTGTTAAGATTTTCATAAATACAAAAATAAACTTCCAGTTTATGAGTTGAAGTCAATGTAGATATAGCTCAATTTCATGTATGTTTTATACATTTATACCCACGTGAAAGTGAAAGTCGCTCAGTCGTGTCTGACTCTTTGCGACCCCATGGACTATACACTCCGTGGAATTCTCCAGGCCAGAATGCTGGAGTGGGTAGCCTTTCCCTTCTCCACGGGATCTTCCTAAACCAAGAATCGAGCCCAGGTTGAGCCCAAGAATACTGGAGTGGGTAGCCTATCCCTTCTCCATCGGAGCTTCCCAACCCAAGAATCGAACCATGGTCTCCTGCATTGCAGGTGGATTCTTTACCAACTGAGCTAGCAGGAAAGTCACATACCCACATAGACATTCACATGTCAATGATTTTAGTCTGACCAGTGATGTTAAGGCAAATCCACAAAATTTTACTGTCTAAAGTGTCCTAATGTATAGCACAAGGAACCATATTCAATATCCTGTGAAAAACCATAATAGAAAAGAACATAAAAATGTATATATGCATATAACTTAACACTGCTGTACAGCAGAGATTGTAAATCAGCTATACTTCAGTAAAAAAAAAGTGGATTGGCAGACTTCAGAAACACTTCCAATGTTTACAGTTAAAATAACTGCTTTAAAAAATGTAACTGATCAGGAGAAATTGATAAAAATTCAGTGAATTAAACTCTTAATAGTTTTCACTTTGTTTTGTTTGTATTTTGTGTGCTATAATGGCACTGGCAGATACTGCTTTGGTTATATTGTATAATATTTAGTCACTCAGTTTAGAACATTTTCCTAAGTGTGGAAAGAACTTAAGCATGATATAAAGCTCATGGAACCTGCCCCAAAACCTACAGGTCAAATGTCCCTGTAATATCAGTGGCTGTCATTAAACACCAGTAATATTCCCCAGATGCTTTAAATATGTTAAATATAATCCTTCCAACAAACATGCAAGTTTCATGTTATTGTCAATCTCTAGTTTAGAGAAGGGACAGGCGCAGTTCAAACATGGTAGAGGAAGCAAAACCAGCCTAGTTTGTAGGCCCAGTCATTTTCTTTCTTTTTACCTATAACATTTTGTTTTACTTTTACTTTTTTTTTTTTTTTTTATACTTTTTGGTTTTTAAAAGAAAGTAAAGTACTGCACTGTGTGGTATGTGGGATCTTAGTTCCACAGTCAGGGATGAGACTTGTGCTTCCTGCATTGGGAGCACAGTCTTAACAACTGAACTACCAGCAAAATTCTCTAGTCATTCTGATATGCTCAGTTTTATGAATCATTCAGTCTGCCTTCAGAGTAGAGAAACAATGACTCTTAAATCCACATTCAAGTTCAAAAGCTGATATTCTGCAGCCAAAGTCCTGTTTGATTGTTTGTCCTGATGTTTTCCATCATGATGGTCCTCACCTAGAAATTCTGCATGAAGTTACCTATTAGGTTAGTGTTTCTCAGACTTGAGCAATGTATGCAACTCCGATAGGGAATAAAAATTTGTTATTGATTTAAGTCAGTTTCAAAGAATGTGACTTTAAAATGTACAACCAGAAAGCTGTTATGAGCTCCTTATGCTTATAATTCTTACATATGCAGTGATAGAACTGGAGGCAAGTTTAAAAATTATATTAAAACAAAACTATTTAAACCTATAGAAACTCTATGGTCTACATCCTTGCAGCCTTTCTGGCCTCACTGTGAGAGGGATCTTAGATACTCAGCCCAGGACAGAACCCCAGCCCAGTGGTGAAAGCTCCGAGTCCTAATCACTGGACCATCAGGGAATTCCCTCATTGGATTCTTTTTATTTGGCTTTTCACTGCTGTGGTAATATTATTCTTCCACTATTCTTCTCTATTCCAGCCACATGAACACCTGTCTTCCTACAGTGCACCTGCCGTCACTGAGTCTGCGGTGGGAGCCAGCCTACTAGGTTTGCCTCTGTTCTGTTTCTCTTAGTCCTTGACTTGACATCATGGCAATCAAATATAATAGTAAATAAAGGCACCTACACTGGTTGGTAATACTGGGCTTGAAACTGGTCATTCAGGTGATTGAAATAATACTTACAACAATATTTTAGTTTATCTCAAAAATGTAACCACAAAATTTCATTTTGTAAAAAAAATATGTGGACTTAAAAGAGTATGTCAGTGGAAACACAGAATTCCATGAACTCTGCTTTGAGAAGACTTGTGTCTACACTCTATAGCCTTAACTTCTAAGACTAGGAAGCTGATACCACTGGCTTTATTTTTTATACTGTTGTTGGATATTTTACCATGGACATGATTTAATTTTGCAACCAAAAAAGTCACCACTTAATCTCATTAGTTATCAGGAAAATGCAAATTAAAACTACAATGCAATACTATTATATATCCACCAAAATGTTTAAAACATAAGAGACAAACCAGGATTGTGAGGATATAGAGTAACTGGACCTCCTTTATATTGTTAGTAGGAACACAAATTGGTATAACTACTTAGAAAACTGTCTAAAAATACCTATTAAAGCTGAAAATACAAATGTCTGTGACCAGGCAATTCCATTCCCTGATGAACACCCTATAGAAACTTAATAGTTCATCAAAAGTCATGTAGTAAAATGTTCACAGCATCGCTATAATACTTCCAATCTGGAAACATCCCTAATGCCCATCAACAGTAGATTGGATAAATAAACTGTGATATGTTCATACAATCAATTATTATATAGCAGTGAGAATAAAGAAATTATTGCTACATATTGCAATAACATGGAAGACTCTCAGAAATACAATGTTGAACAAAAGAAGCCAGATACAAAAAAGTACATACTTCTTATGTTCATATACACACACATGAAATTACATAGTATATGATTTTATTCATACAATTTCTAAAAACAGCTAAAATCTGTGCCATTTTGTGAGTACTCCTAGAGAGGGTAGTGGCTAGGAGGGGGCTTAAAGGGAACTTCTGGGGAACTGGTGATACTTAATTTCTTATTTTCAGTGATGGTTAGTTGGATGTAATAATTTATTGAGCTAGATAATTTGTACTCTTTTCTTTATGCATTCTAGCTTAATAAAATGCTTTCTTAAAAAAAGACCTTTCAAAAGTCTTTTGGCATTTAGATATTGTCACTTTTTCTTTGGCTTTTGAGGTGCTATTGTTTTTCTCTCTCCTTGTCTATTTCTTTGAATTAATTTATTTTTTTACTGAAGGATGGTTGCTTTACAGATTTTTGTTATTTTCTGTCAAACCTCAACATGAGTCAGCCATAGGTATACACATATCCCCTCCCTTTTGAACACCCCTCCCACCTCCCTCCCCATCCCACCCTCTAGGTTGATATAGAGCCCCTGTTTGAGTTTCCTGAGCCATACAGCAAATTCCCATTGGCTATCTATTTTACATATGGTCTCCTTGTCTATTAATTCAAGGACAAAATTTTTTTTAATGACCAGCTATATACAAAACACTGTGCTAGGCAAAGAACTCTACTGCACCAATAGGAAGATGACAAGTTGTATTTTGAAAGTTTGAAAAACTGTTGTAGAAGCTGCTTGTCAAGACTTTGAATTAATCTTCAAGATTCTTTCCAATCAGAGCTTCATATTCCCTCTCTGGCTTCTGTATTAAACTGTTTTGACTTAGTGGTCACCTCCCAGTTGGTGTTCTTGGCTTTTGCCCAAGAAAATCCTGCTTTCTGTTCTGTGGTCTCTTGTTCTCCCCAGCTGTTCCTAATCTTTGAACTCTTAATCTGCCATCTTGGATATATCAGATTCTTTCTGGCTCCTCTCTCCCATCGCTTCTTTTAAGAATTTAAGGGATGAAAAATTCCTCCAAGTCTCCTTTGGAGATTCAAGTTTGCTCTGCATTCAAGGAGTTATTCAGTATTATCCATCTATCTATATTCATCAATTTTGTTGTTGTTCAGTCACTGAGCTGTGTCTGACTCTTTGCGAACCCGTGAGCTGCAGCATGCCAAGCTTCCCTGTCCTTCACTGTCTCCTGAAGTTTGCTCAAACTCATGTCCACTGATTTGGTGGTGCCATCCAACTATCTTATCCTCTGTTACCCGCCTTCTACTCCTGCCCTCAATCTTTCCCAGCATCAGGATCTTTTCCAATGAGTCAGTGCTTTGCATCAGGTGGCCAAAATATTGGAGTTTCAGCTTCAGCATCAGTCCTTCCAGTGAATATTCAGAGTTGATTTCCTTTAGGATTGACTGGTTTGATCTCCTTACAGTCCAAGGGACTCTCAAGAGTCTTCTCCAACACCACAGTTTGAAGGCATCAATGCATTATATTAATTCTACATATAGTTGTTGCTATATCCCCAAAACGATATAGTTTACTTTCTTGTTTGGTATTAAAGTTTGTTTTGGTTACAAAATTTTCAAAAGCAAATACTCTTGACTTCAGTAATAAGTAAATAAATGTCACCCCTATCACTTAGCATTATTTGGGAGGTTCTACTATGAAATAAGACAGGAAAAGCAAATGAGAATTTCAAATCATGAAAAAGAAAAGGCAAATATATTAATATTTTTGTTTACATATAATATACTTCTATGCCTGGAAATCCCAAATGACTCAAACCACCAAGATAACTGGTAGAGTCACTGAATATAAGATAAATTTTAAAAAATTAGGTATAGTTGACTTATCATATTGTGTTAGTTTCAGGTATGCCACATAGTGATTCCATTGTTTTTTTCAGATTATATTCTTTTGTAGATTATTACAAGATATTGAGTGTAATTCACTGTGTTACACAGTAAATTCTTGTTGCTTATCTATTTTATGTATAATAGTTTGTATCTGTTAATCTCACACTCCAAATTTGTCCCCTCCATCCCTCTTTGGTAGCCATAAGTCTGTTTTCTGTCTGTGAATCTGTTTCCGTTTTGTACATAGATTCACTTATATTATCTTTTCTATTCCACATGTAAGTGCTATCATACAGTATCTTTCTCTGATTTACTTCACTAAGCATAATGTTCTCTAGGTCCATCCATTTGTTGCAAATGGCAGTATTTTTTTTCAAGACCAAGTAATATTCCACTGGAGATTTATATATATACCATATCTTCTTAAGCCAGTCATCTGTTGATGGGCACTTGCGCTATTTCCCTGTCTTGGCTACTATAAATAGTGCTGCTATGAACATTGGGGTACATGTGTCTTTTCAAATTAGAGGTTTTGTTTGTTCCTGATACGTACCGAGAAGTGGAATTACCGGATCATATATAAGAGAAGGCAATGGCACCCCACTCCAGTACTCTTGCTTGGAAAATCCCATGGATGGAGAAGCCTTGTGGGTTGCAGTCCATGGGGTCGGTAAGAGTCGGACACGACTGAGCGACTTCTCTTTCACTCTTCACTTTCATGCACTAGAGAAGGAAATGGCAACCCACTCCAGTGTTCTTGCCTGGAGAATCCCAGGGACGGGGGAGCCTGGTGGGCTGCCATTTATGGGGTCGTACAGAGTCGGACACGACTGAAGCGGCTTAGCAGCAGTAGCAGCATAGTAGTTATAATTTTAGTTTTGTAAGGAACCTCCATACTGTTTTCCTTAGTGGCTGCTAAGGTAAATATTTTTAAAAAACAGTAACTTCTCTGCATATTAGAAATATAGAAATTACAAAATAAATTCTTTAAAAATAGTGTCATGAATAAATTTAACAAGGGAAGTCTAGAATGTATATGAACAAAGTTATAAAATTTAATTGAAGGAAATAAAACATGTCTTGAATAAATGGAGAGACATATCAAAATCTTGGATTAGAAAAAAATTATGAAAATACAAATCCTTCCCAAGTTAATATAAAAATGTTATTGAATCCAGTCAAAATCCCACTAAGGATCCAGTAATGAAAAGGATACTAAAAAATAAAAATTCAAAAATTGTCAAGAGAATCTTGAACAAGAGCAATAAGGGACATTTTGCTGTACCACATATTTTAAAAAGATACTATGAAATGACTGCAGTAAAAACATTACGATATGTCCTATAGATAATAGATAGTACTTTACAGCCTTACAGACCTTTCTTTTTATGAACAGGGTGAGTATGGATGAGTCAAAGCTGACAGTGGGCTGTGAGGTCCCTCAGCAAGAAAAGATCCCCTTGAGATCTGTCCCCTGAGCAGTTCCATTTTCCCCTTCTCCACTTAGTCAATGAGTCTGACAAAATACTTAGAGCAAACACCAAACTGGTGCCTGCTTTTGAGAGAGAATTGTACAGAAGGTCTGTTAAGCTCTCAGCGAGTTTGAAGTCCAGTGAGAGAGCCTGGCAGTTAAAGTACTGAAGGGCGGCACATCTGCCTGTGGGGTTCTTGCCTCCTCCACCTCTGCGGGTGTACCTGAGCCCACACTCTAACAGGTTACATGCTTATAGTCCCTTGGCCAGTGCCAGCAGCATTTTCCCAAAGAGCCAAGCTAATGAAAGTCACAGAGAAGTTAATGTCCTGGTAGCAGACAATCAGAATGTGAATTATATTTCACTAGAACAATAGGTTTTCAAACTTACACTCGTAAATATTAGAGTATACCAAAATTAATTTTATTTGCATATGCTAGAAATCAACAATCTGAAAACGAAATTAAGAAAATTCTATTTACAACACCTATTTCTTTTTTGAAATGAAAAAAATACTTAGGAATAAGTTTAACAAAAGAGTATAAGACTTGTGCACTGGAAACAACAGAGCATGAAATAAATAAATGAAAAACCAAATTAATAGAAAAACAGCTTATTTTCACGGATTGGAAATTTAAGATGGTTAAAGATGGCAAGGACTTCGCTGGTGGTCCAGTGGCTCAGATTGCACTCTCCCAGTGCAAGGGCCCTGAGTTTGGTTCCTGGTCAGGGAACTAGATCCCACGTGCCACAACTAAAGATCCAGCACAGCCAAATAAATAAACATATTAAAAAATATATATATACATATATGGCAGTACTCCTCAAGCTAATCTACAGATTCAATGCAATCTCTATGAAAATGACAACTGATTTTTCTGCAGGAATTGTCCGTCTGGTCGTAAAATTCATGTTGAAATAGAAAGGGCCCAGAATAGCCAAAATGATATTTTAAAAAACAACAAATTTGGAAGACTCAGACCCATTTCAAAACTCACTACAAAGCTGTAGTCATCCCAGGACTATGTAGTATATGTGTAAATATAGATACAGAGATCAGATAGAGAACAGAGTCCAGAAATAAACCTAGACATCTATCGTCAATTGGAATGATGTGGTCAAATTAAATACAGGATCCCCAGTTAAATTTAAACAACAAACAATTTTTTAGTAGATCCTGAACAATGTTTGGAACATACTTATACTAAAAAAATTATTCATAGTTTATCTGAAGTTCAAATTTAACTAGACATCCTGTGTTTTTATGTGCTAAATTTGGCAACCCTGAATAGGGAGGCAGGACAGACAAATTTTGCCCACATTGTTATATGCCAAAGGCTCTGGGAAGGGGCTGGTGGGAGTTCTAGGTATTTACTTAAATTTCTGCTAAAGGAATTCTATTTTCTTTACAATGATAACCTTTAAAAGAAAAATATTGCAAAGTGGTAAAATGCATTGTACATCTCATTAAAAAAAAAAAAAACTTTGGCTTTGTGTAGAATCATAATTAAAATTATTAAAATAGAGAATGAAACAGAATGTAACTGGATTTACCATAATCATTGCAATAATTAAGGAATGTTCCCCATTTCCCCATAAACAACTTTTCACTCTATCAGGCTCTCCCCACCCCCGCCCTGCCTCAACATATTGTGACTGGTCTGAAAATGTACGCTGGGATCTTGAGTTGGCATTTCCTTTTAGTCCCTTCCGAGGTCACTCTGTGCAAAGTTTACAGTTCTTTCCTTGATTACATTGTGCCTAAAGTGTTAAACCCCGTTAGCAGTCACTGCACAGATTTCCTCAGTGAGACCCTTGTGCGCCTGACAATGTGACTATTTGTTTGAAAGTCACTACCACTGACATTTGTGCTGCTCAGCGCTATGTTACCAGTGCTTTCTTTATGTCACTGTTTCTCTTCAGTAACTAAGAAAAGCAAAACAAAGTACAAATAACTGCTTATTCAGAAAGAAATCTCAGATTGTTCCTTAAACCTGCTCCAGGCAGCACATACAGTCTTTTGAGTGATCTGGAAAATATGAAAAACCCTTGGCTGGGAGACAAAACCCAAACTGATCTGCGGTGATGGCAAAAGCAGAAATAGGAGCTCAATAATAAAAATGAATTTCTGTACAACTGCACGTGGCTTCAGGAGGGAGGAGGAGTTCTCAGAAGTTCAACTATGATCTGATGTTTGAAAGGAGGCTGCATGGGAGGGAGGGAGGGAGGGAGGGAGACCCGGCTTTGTTTCTGGGCTGGTCCCTCAATTGTTGGTTGATTGATTGAAAAAGGCAAATGGGGCTGCCGTCTCCCTGCCAAGGGTTTTATTCTGCCTCAGCCCTCCCTGAGTGCCTGGAGTGTGGACTCTCTGTGGCCCTCACCTGCTGCTTTGTTCCAACAAAGCCGGCGTCTTGCAGCCGCTGCCACTCACTCCTCTGAGCCGTTGTCCCGGCTG
This sequence comes from Bos taurus, assembly GCF_002263795.3. Classification (NCBI taxonomy): domain Eukaryota; kingdom Metazoa; phylum Chordata; class Mammalia; order Artiodactyla; family Bovidae; genus Bos; species Bos taurus. Next base: position 45,715,826 of record NC_037333.1, on the reverse strand, counting down.
TCCTGAGTGTGTAAACCCTGCCACCCCCATCTGCCCAGCCACCTGCCTCCTTTAAATATCTTCCTGCAACCCCATGGCTTCTGGAAGCTCTCTGGAATCGTTGCCACCCACTTGTCTTTAACTGCCAGCAAAATCCTCTCGCAGAGCCACTCTGAAAATGATTGTGTCTCATGTCTGTTGTGTGTTTGTCCCAACAGAGGCTGAAGCACATGTACTCGGAGGCAGGCAGGCTAGATTTCATTAACTGATTTTGTCTCTCGCCGGCTCTGTGACCTCCAGCGACAACAGTCATGATGATACCTAGACAGCTAGTGAGCTGTGTGCCAAGCAAGTGCTCAGCATGTCACGTGCTCCCTTTTATTTTCTCCCCATGTGAAAGTTACGAGTGGCACTAGTGGTAAAGAAGCTGCCTGCCAATGCAGGAGATGTAAGAAACGCAGGTTTGATCCCTGGGTTGGGAAGATCCCCTGGAGGAGGGCATGGCAATCCACTCCAGTATTCTTGCCTGGAGAATCTCATGGACAGAGGAGCCTGGTAGGCTACCGTCCATAGGGTTGCAAAGAGTCAGACTTGACTGAACAGCCCTAGCATGCATTCATTCTCCTTGTTTTACAGACCAGAAAGCTGACTGAGAAGTAAAAGGAACTTGATCAAGGTCAAATAAATCCCTCCTGGTGGAGCTGGGTTTGGAATTCAAAGGATCAAGGTCTTACTGGGGGACTCAGATATCAGGAGAGGTACTTTTATTATTTCATCTTCTCAACAGCCCTATGAAGTTTGTATTATCCACATTATAGAGATGGGGTTGTGCTGTGCTGTGTTCTTAGTTACTCGGTCATGTCCAACTCTTTGCGATCCCATGGACTATAGCCCACCAGGCTCCTCTGTCCATGGGATTTCCCAGCAAGAATACTGGAGTGGGTTGCCACACCCTCCTCCAGGGGATCTTCCCAACCGAGGGATTGAACCCAGCTCTCCCACATTGCAGGCAGATTCTTTATCATTTGAGCCACCAGGAAAGCCCATGAATACTAGAGTGGGTAGCCTATCCCTTCTCCAGGGAAGCTTCTCAACCCAGGAATTGAACTAGGGTCTCCTGCATTGCAGGTGGATTCTTTACCAGCTGAGCTACCAGGGAAACCCAGAGATGGGGCTACTAAGGGCCAAAAGGTTTCAGTGACCCATCCATAATCAGGCCTACAGGAAGCAGGCAGTGCTTCTAAGTAGGAGGCTTACACCTGCAACGGGGGGAAAAAAAAGTGTGTGTTGTGCACTAGTGAATTTGCAAAATGCTGTGTCAAATCTAACTAAACAAGTTTTTTTTTTTTTTTTTCCTTCTAAGTTTTAAATTGTTTAACCATGGGGCTTCCTAGAGTCTTGAACAGTACACAAAATGTGCACCATAAGTCTCCAAAATAGGATTTCATAGGCAGCCTTTTCAAATGCATTGAACCATGAAGCTTTTTTTGAGATCCACCTATTAAAGTTTTTTTTTTTTTTTTTCCCCCTGTGGTAACGCTTCCCTGAATACAAGTTAGGAAGACACTACACTATTTAAGCGATAACACCTGCAAGATAAGGAAGTCGCTAGAGATACATTGGTTGTTGCTGTTCAGAAGGTAGTAACAAACCACTCCGGATGCTTCCAACCTGGGTGAGCTATTGAGCCTGCCAGGGAAGACTGGCTGCCCTTGGGTCTCAGGAGCCTGACCCCCAGATGTCGTTTGCTTTATTCATTCATTGAACTGGTATTTGTTTTTTGGTTTTGTTTTGTTTGTAATATTTTGTTGACCTGTTGTTTGTTGTCGCTGCTGTTTAACCTGAGCTGTGTGGCTTTCTGGGTTTTTCCCATTGGATTCTTCCCAATGGGTTCTAATGTGGGATAAAGCATTTCACAAGGTAACCTCTTGTTAAAATCCAATGAAATTAAACCTAGGGCAGAGTTTAGAGTCAGCACCAGTCTTAATGTGAGTTGGCATTTAGCACTTAAGGCATTTTATAATAATGCCTACCATTTATCCAGTGTTTATTATGTGCCAGGTTTTACATGGGTTGTTTCATTTAATCTTCCTCATATCCTGTGGAGTAGTTACTATTGTAGAAGCCTCCAAGATGGCCCTCCATGGTCCTCTCCCACACTGAATTAGAGATGCCCTGAATGACCAATAGAATATGTCAGAGGTGGTGGGATGTGACCTCTAAGTCTTCAAGGCATAATATCACTGCAACTTCCATCTTAGTCTCTTGGATTGCTTACTGTGGGTGAAGCCAGCTGCCATTTTGTGAGGACATTCAAGCAACATTATGGAGAGGCCCATATGGAAAGGAACCAACTTGCCAGCCGCACGAGTGAGCCTTTTTGGAAATGTATTCTCCATCCCCAATCAGACTTTTAGATGACTGCAGAACCCAGTTGACATCTGACTGTAACCTCATGAGAGACCCCTGAGCTACTCCCAGATTTCTGACCCATAGGGAAGACTATTGTTGTTTGAGGCAACTAAGTTTCAGGGTGATTTTCCGTAAGCAAGAAATAACTAATAACAGGTACTAGTACTATCCCACATTTTTCAATTGTGGGAATGGAAAGTATGAGAGATTAAGTAATTTACTCAAGGGATTTACTTGAGTAACTTACTCACAGGACTTGTTCAAGGTCACAGCCAGAGTTAAGGTAGCTGAGCGGGATGCAGCAAAGGGCTCTTTCCCTCACACCCCAGAATTCAAAATCCTGCCCTGGAAGTCTGCTATAGAACCCTGATTTCTAGTTCTAGGCTCATTTATCCAGTGCGGTGATGTGATAACACAGAATATTCTGGACTCAGTCCATTTATACCTCTCCTGAACTCTAGGTCCTTAGAGAATAATATTATTTACCTGGTTGTGGATGAAATAACTTAATATATGAAACGTTCAGGCAGAGTCTAGGCACTGGATATTTTGAGTTTCCTTCCCTTCCAATTCCTCCTTTAGCATCAGGCCTTACTTCGGTGGTGAGGAAAAAAAGAAGGTTAGCCCAGCCAACAATCTGTCATTCCCACCCTAGAGGGAATTAGCTCATCCAGATGCAGCCCTAACTGGCAGGAGACTGAGGAGGCAGCCTTTTTGCTTGGAGAGCAAAGGACAGGAAGACATAATTTTTGAGTATGGTTTACTTTGGGAGCAGGCAGGTTTGGATGGGTGCCCCAGGAGGCTTTTGGAATAGCTAGAGGGCATCAGAAGAACCCAGAGAAGCCACTGTAAGTAGGCGGGAGCTTTTTATCACAAACTGACTTAAGGCCTGCCCTACGTAAGTCACGTTAACAAAGACGGTTGTTGTGCAAGTGTTACCTGGAATATGTGCTGCTTCAGTTTCAGCCAGGAGACACTAGGAAAATAACATAGTGATTCAGTCTTCAAAGTTAGTCTTTGTTTTGTGTTCTTTGGGTTTTTTTTTTAAGTCCTTGGCCCCAGGTATAAACATCTTCAGAGACGCACAAAAACCAAAATTAAGTACCTGGGCTTAGGTCACAGAGTTTGGTCTAGAACCCCTCCAAAAACCCATGTTGTAATCACTATGTTTAATCAATTCGCTTTGGGTTGAAAGGTACACATTGCTTCTTCCAAGAAGCCTCTCCTCCATAATGCTGTGAAAGTTTACTTATTTTGAGAAATTTTAGTGGTAATATGTAGTCTGGCATACTCTTCAATAAACACTTGTTTAGGCAAGTCTTTTGAACACCTATTTTTACCAGGTACTCTATTGCCTGCTAGGGATTTGGCAATGAACAAAATGTAGCCCCTCATGCTTTCATGAAGGTTACACTTAGAGGTGGGCACCATGGTAGAGTAGATGATAAATTATGTAATCAGCTGAAAGGTGATAGAGAAAAGTAAAACAAGGGAAAGAAACAAAAACAGGGTTTGTGGAGTGGATAGTGCAATTTATATAAAGATTGGTTAAGAAGTTCTTACTGAAAAGGTGACATTTGGGTAAGACTCGAAGGAGGTGAGGCGGTGAGCCATGTGTCTATCAGGAAAGAGCATGCCACTAATTTATCTACTACTTGGGACTTGCTCTTGGGTTCCTTCATGTTGGTAATTTTATTTTTTCTTCTGTCCCCTAGTAAATTCTCAGGAGCATGTATTTCATCTTCTGCTTCCTTGGGTCTGATATAAGTGCCTTCTACAGAATGTTATTTGTACCGCAGGCTTTTTTTTTTATATACCACAGGCTTTTAATAAATGCTTGTTGAATATTTTGTTTAAAGTCATTTTCTCACTATTGCCCTTTTTAGGCAAGAAATGAAGGGAAAACTACAGTAGTTCAGTACTCTGTCCAATAGTCTAAATTACTTAGAATGTCCAAACCAACATTTAACTGCGCTATCCAACATTCTGGGTTGGTATCCTTTGCCTTCCATAAACATTACATCTAAAAAGATTTGCAAAAGTCTTGGCTTCTTCTAAATTCAAAACAGGAAGCCCCTATAATCTCTAAGCTGTCTTTATTCACCTCCAAACCCCAAGCTGGAGTCAACCATTACTATTTTGTAATTACAATCTCTTTGTAAAATGAGCTCTGACATTTTAAAAAAAATGATTTCCTGCTTAAGCTAGAGACATCCTGTTATTCTTAATAATATTCTATGCCACCTAAATATTAACGTACCTTGAATTCATAAGGACAGAACCATACATGGCTGGGAACTCACGTGTTTCTCTTTGATTTTTGCAAAAAGAGACACTTAATGGAAACACTTTCCAATTTCTTTTTGAACAAGATTCTCAGTTTTCATGCCAGTGAGACACTGACCTTGTTTGATTCAGTGCTTTCCACAGAAGTACATAACCCGTGCTTGATTTTGTTTTGAAAAGACAAATTGAAAATGCAAAGGAATTATAACAATGTTGAAGATCCTAATGACGCCAACAATAATAGTGTTGGGGAAAATTTAACAGAAGATCAAAGTCAGAAGACAGAGTCAGCGGCTGAGGAATGAGCTAACATTACACATAAGAGATGGAGACAAGGTGATGTCTTAATGAAGGTGAAGGGATTGGGGAGTCGAGGGAGATCATTCTCTAAAGTATAACTGATAAAAACGCAGAAGACAAACTCATTGTAAGAGACAGATCAAATGGTAGGTAATAAGAAAGTCAAATGCGTCAAGAAGAGCTTGCTGCTTTGACACCTGTGGTCATGTACACGCCTCTAAGGAAGACTATTAGGATAACAGGGATGTAATCACTCAGGGTTTTTTCCAAGAATACAATTTCTAGCACCACATATTCTCTCCCAGTCAGCCCTCAAATGTATTCAGTAATGCTTCACTCACCATCTGGGGAAATAAACATCCAATCAAGCACAACTATCTGGAATCTTAATCATTTCAGGATGTTAGATATAGAAAAAAAGGACTGGTCTTAATTCTTTCTACAGTGCATACGATACTACTTACACATCTGGAGAGGGAAAGACAGCTGCTCACTCTGTATGTGAAACCTTGGGCAAATTATTTACCATTCTGAACTTCACTTCCTTTAACTATAATACAGGGATAAGAATACAAAACTTAGATGGATGGTGCTTAGGAACATGAAAACAATACCCAACTTATACCAAGTTCCAGCACATCTTTAAACCTTTTATGTGTATGAATGTATTTAATCCTAATAACAATCTATGACATAAGTATCATGATTTACAGATGGGGGAACCAAACCCAGAGAGATCCAGGCCATTTCAGATTCAACCATGTACTCAGCTGCCACTCTGAAATATTTCTCTAATGATGGATGTAAAACACACAGTCAAACAAAAATATTATTTTTGTTATAGGGAGAAGATACAATATTTCTCACTTAAGCAGATTCAGTTACAAAGTGATTGCTTCCCTGAGACTCCCAAACATATTCAGGAGAGAAGAAAATCAGAACAGATAAAAACAGACACTTTAAAAATAATGGGATTAGGCTTCCATGGTGGCTCAGTGGTAAAGAATTTGCCTGCCAATGCAGGCGACACAGGTTCAGTCCCTGGTGTAGAAGATCCCACATGCTGTGCAGCAGCTAAGCCCATGCGCCCTAACTACTGAGCCTGTGCTCTAGAGCCCGGGAGCTGCAGCTACTGAACCCATGTGCCGCAACTACTGAAGTCCACAGACCCAAGAGCCCATGCTCCGCAACAAGAGAAGCCACCACAGTGAGAAGCCCGTGCACTGCAACTAGAGAGGAGTCCCCGCTCACAGCAACTAGAGAAAAGTCCACACAGCAATGAAGACGCAGCACAGCCAGAATAAATAAATAAAATTATTTTTACAAAATGGGATTCAGATACATTTCCTTTTGGACCACGTGTCTTAGATTGATAAGTGGGCTGAACTGACTGGTGATCTCAGTCAAAAAAGGGGCTCCCTGAAATGAAAATAGCAGTTCAAGCTAATTGCTTGACTAAATCAATTGTTTTATTTTAAAATCATCAATCTGTCAGTTCAGCAAGGCTCCAGCTTTATGCCTAGGGTTTTGTGATTCTTTGGAGCTGTGAAATGGAGTTAAATATTGATCTTGTTCCTTCAATCAATAAATTTGTAAACAGATCACATCACTGAAACGACAAATTCTGCCACCATTTTTGTGTTCAGAATCCATCGCGTGTGCTGATGTTTATAAAGTCCACTTACACATTTCCTTGTGGACATTGTCAGCAAGCCCAGGGGAAGAATATGTTCTTGCCATGATCTCAGGGGTGAGGTGATAAAAATAACAGTCAAGTGGAGCGCTTTCCTCAAGGTGTCAAAATATATCAGTGAAGATACTTGATCAGACTTCCTTACAAGGTGGCAGAATGCAAAAGCTATGCTTGTCATTTTTATTTTATTATGAATGTATTTTGTGGCCCATTTTGATATTAAGACAAAAGTGGGAAGCTAATGACTATTTGAAGAAAACAATAGAGTAGTAATGAACTTATTTGCAAGGAGGTAAAAATAAAACATTGGTTGTATCAGAAATAAAAATCATCAAGAGAAACAAAAAAACCTTTACAAGAGACCAATTATGTGTGAGCAGTAGGTCTACTGGTTAGAAGAATTTATCTAAGTGAATCTTTCAGATTTAAACACTGACTGCCACTTACTTGCTGTATACCACATACGTGTTAAATGTTATTATTGTTTTTTTATTATTGGTACGTTTGTATGAGTTACAATAAAAACCTAAGTTTGCCTAAATTATGGTACCTAGTAATGTAAGAATGAGGCAAAAAAGCCGGTCAACCTGGCTTTAATTCCACTTTTTGGCCACTGTGAACAGTGCTGCAAGGAACATGCACCACACTGGCTTTTTAAAACCCGTTTTACAGGCAGTAGTATAGCCCAGTCATCAGGCATGTTGTCTCTTCGCCCATACTACCTAGTTCTAATCCTGGCTCAGTCATTTACATTTGTTATCTCATGTTATCCTGTTGTTCTTATCCTACTCTTATTATTTTATAACAATGACTATACAGTACTGGCAGTATTATTAATCCACATTTTAGAGGAGTGGATGAGAGGGGTAAGGTCCCTCTGAACAAGACACACAGCTACTAAGTGGCAGAGGTGGGATTTTAATCCAGAAGGAAGAAGACAGAGAAATGGAGGCCAGCTCTGGATCACCCATTTCTTAATTGTGCCAGCCCTAGAGGTGCAAGCACAGGTGACCCACTCTTAGAGGGGTTCCTCACATTTCCTTCAGCTACCTTTTAAAAAAAAATTTTGTGGACCACACCACACAGCATGCAGGATCTTAGTTCCTTGACCAGGAATTGAACCTGAACCCCCTGCATTGGAAGCGCAGCCTTAACCGCTGGATCGCCATGGAAGTCCCAACCTTTGTTTTTTTTTTAACTACATCCCAACTCAACTGAAGAGAGGTTTGGTCTACCACAAATACCCATAGAACTTCCTGCTCTATTCAAGAAAACATACCCCCACCAAAAAAAAAAAAAAACAGAGAGAAAGAAGAAAGGCACGGAGTTTATTAAATTTCTTTTAGGCCCCCTGCCTGATTCTCCACCCCGCTGCCTAACTTGTTTCAATTTCTCCCAAGGAAGCCCATGAGTATGTGCTGATTTGCTTGGCTACAGTCATGGGTACTTTTTAGAAAAACAAAGCCAAGAAGAGCTCTAAAGCCTCCCATGACTCGCACCATCAGCCAATAGTTGTTTTATTAAGTGCTGATTCCGCCTGTGGAGCTGAGTTAATGGAGGTGGGGAAAAAAGTCACAGCCAAAACAAGGCACCATTCAGATGCAGGATTGAAAATATCAAGGTAACAGAGACTTTCTGTCCCCAGCCCCTCAGGCCCAGTTCTATATGAATGAAGGGGAGAGGCTGTTCGACATCCACCCAGTTAAACTATTCACAGAGACCCAGCGAGAGGGAAAAGACCTATTACTCACAGCCTCCACCCCTGGGCAGCTTGAGATTCTTCCCAAGGGGAGAGTTCCTTGCATTTTGTCCGATTTCACTGAAAAATGTGAGTTTTACCTAGAATCTGGTTGATTAATCACATGTTCTGTTCTTGGGTATTGTTTTTCTTCCCCTGGCTTTTCAAAAGAGGGGGATTGCAGAGACTTGCAGATACAAATCAGAAAACATAGACTTGAATGAAAGAACCTTGCGAAACGCGAAATGTGGAACAAAATAGGAGTTGGAAAGAAAACTGAAAGCGATATAAATCATGGCTGTCAGAACAAAGCATCACTATTAATGACAAATCTTGCGGCCATGAAATCCAGATAGGCACCTCACTGGAATTCTTCCCCTGGTCAGTATGCTTATGTGTGGGTGTGAGCTCAAGTGTGCATATGTGTGTTTGGGTGTATGTTTTAGAAGGAATAACCCAAACAGAGACAGCCTGCGAAGCAGCAACTGGGAAAATGGCAAAATGAGGAGAGATGGATAAAGTAGCCAAACTGAGAGCCTGCTGCTGAAATTACAACCAGATTGCCTTCGAAAAGCAAAAAAACAAATAAGCTCAAACAAATAAACCCCTGTGGCTAAACCCTTGTGGCAGATTCACTTTCACAAGGGTACCTGCGAGACACTGTCCAGATCCCTCCTTCCAGATGAGAGGCCTGTGGTCAGAGCAGGAAGGAGGGGTAGTGTTGGCTGCAGGATCGGAAAAGCCCTGAGGGGTCCCAGTCGGCTGCTCGGCTCTGTGGGACAGACACAGGGGTGAGACCTGCCCAGAAGGCCTGGAGACAAGTAGCTGTTCAGGAAATGCAGACAGCAGAGACGCTGAGGAGCACTGGGAATGAGAACGTAAAAGCAGCTGGAGAAGGGGTAGGCTGGCCTGGAGACGCGGAGCACATGTGCTGACATCTGACATCTCTCAGCAGCACCCAGACGCTCCGTGACTAAAGTGAAGGCTGCTGTGCATTTCTGGATTTCCACATCACAAGCGGCAGATTCTGGGAGAGTGTTCTTGGAATGAGGTGGACATATGGTTGCGCACCCTGGGCCTGCTGCCTCAGATGTTCTGAAACGGCAGCAACTCCGAGTGAAAAAGAATAAATGAATCCAAGCCGGTGCAAAACTCCACTCCACTTGGCTGGTGGGAGGGATGGTATTCATTCACTTAGATCCCAATATAGAGTCTCATCTTGGGCTCTTTCCATGAACTAGATGAATATTAATAACGAACATTGTAATTATTTAATATTGCTTACTGTGCCACGCTCATTATTTGGATTTTCTTATTGACTTTTTGCAGCTACCCAAAGAGGTAGCCATTAACATCCATCTCCATTTTACATAGTTGTTGGGTAACTAGGCAAGTCACTGTTGCCAGGACGAGGCAGAGCTGAGGTTTAAACACCAGGTCCTGCTCACTCAGAGGCAGCTAAAGGCCCTGCCTGAAGGACTGAGGTCCTGAACTCAGTTAAGAAATTACCCAGGTCTTTACAATGGTAAAGGTTACAGGAAGGATTCAAATTTAAATTACATGGCTGCCAGTCATGCACCATCCAACCCTCAGATGGCACAGATTTTTTTTTATTCTTCTAACATTGCTAACATAAACATTCTTTACTCTGCTTTTTCTGAGACAGAGACACGGAGCTATGCAAAAGAACCACTTCCAGGTCCCTTCCTTATGGCCAGTGAGGGTTCCTCCATTTTCTCCCAGCTGCTGTGTTTCTGCAGTTCTGAAAAAAGAAGTTACATTTGGAATGATGCATTGAAGCCCTGCTGGATTCTGGCCTGCCTTCCTCATTGATAAGGACTCATCATTGAATAAATTTAAATTCTCTTTGGCCTAGTTTTCTCCTTAAACCAGTTTTATTGCGTGAATTCTAATTCCAAGAAAATTGGATGGCCATGTATGGTATCCATGGCAACCTTCACTTAAACAGAATATGAAATTAACCAGGCCACTCTGTTCCTCTGACATTCCAGATAAATGGAATTAACCGCAGACAGAAGCATGTTGGCTGTCTTTTCAAGACAATTTCAGGAATTCTCTGCCCATAGGGTCCTAGAAGGGTCAGATTGGATTCTGTAGACAGAGCCAATCAGAGCCTCAGTTTCCCCATTTCAGAATTCTAGCATTTGGGTGTTTAGCTCCTTTAATTGTTCCCCCGGCCCCTATTTTCATTGGAATTTTTTCATTCAAATTTTTAATTTTTCCCCCTCAATTAGTGGCATGGCAGTTGAATGTATCCTACTTCTATTTCACTACTGTTTGTCCTTGATAAAAAAAAAAAAAATGAATAGGCTTATTTTTTACAGCTGTTTTAGGTTTACAGAAAAGTTAATCAGAAACTACAGAGTCCCCATATATCTTCTCCCCAACCCCCAATCCCTTCTGTTATTAACATTTTGCATTAGTGTTGTACGTTTGTTATAGTTGATAAACCTACATCGATACATTATTATTAGCTAAAGTCCATAGTTTGCATTTGGCTTCCCTCTTACTGCTGTGTATTCTATAGGTTTTGACAGAGGTATAATGACATGCACCCCCATGGCAGTCTCATACAGAATGCTGCTGCTGCTGCTGCTGCTAAGTTGCTTCAGTCGTGTCCGACTCTGAGACCCCATAGACGGCAGCCCATCAGGCTCCCCCGTCCCTGGGATTCTCCAGGCAAGAGTTTCATGAAAGTCCCCTGTGCACCCCTCCACGTCCCTGGTGAACACTGAGCTTTCACTGCCGTCGTAGTTTCGGCTTTCCCGTGCCGTGTAACAGGAATCAGGCAGTTTATAGCTTTTTCAGACTGGCCTCTTTCACTTACCCATATGCAATTAAGTTTCTCCATGTCTTTTCATTGCCTTTAATTTTTTTTTAGCAAACATGTAAACCGATATTTTTCTACCAAAATAATCAGTATCTACCCCGCTTTCCTACCACAAAGCAGTGCAAAGTCATACTTCTGTTTTCCTTTATATCAGCTACTTCCAACCCAGGTTTTGTTGAAATTGGTTCCAGCTAGGTATTAAATTTTTTTAATATTATACCTCTTATATCAGGCATCTCATTTCTTCATATCTGAAGCCTCATTCCTCCATTGTCATCAGTTGTTTAGACTTAACTCTCTGTGTACCTGTTTGTTTGTTTGTTTTTTACTTCTTGCTTTATTGGACTCTTTTTCCTGGCTGTAGTTTCTAGGGCTGTCTTCGGGGCTGGGTTAGCAGAGGTAAATGAGACGGGACAGGAACTCCTTTGACAGTTGGAGTTCCATCGGAGATGTAGCCAGATTTCTAACTCCGGCCCTTCTGGCCAGCCTCTGCAAAATTGGACTGCCCTGCTTGACATAAATTTAACAAGCATGTATTAAGCAACTGCTACATGCTAGCACTGTGTTTCAAGAGAAGTGTATGTCACTTGGCTTCTGTCATCAAGAATTTTGTATCCTCTGGGACTTCCCTGGTGGTCCAGTGGCTAGGACTCTACCCTCCCAAGGCAGGCGGCCAGGTTTTAATTCCTGTTTGGGGAACTAGATACCACATGCTGCAAATAAGAGCTTGCATACCTCATCTAAAGATCCCGCACGTGGCAACCAGGACCCAGGGCAGCTAAATAAATAAATAAATATTTTAAAAAGAGAAAGAATGTTCTGTCCTCACTGCTGTTGAGGAAAGTTTGAGGGTAAAAGGGACAGGATGGTGGTAATGGGTGTCCAAGACATACTTTCTGAGTTGGAAAATGATGGAGAGCAAGTCAAGATAATGAACCAATATTAATACAAATAGTATTAATCATTGACATGTATTAAGAATGGCAGAGATTCTTCTCAACTCATTAAATTCTTATGACAACTTCGTGAGATGGGTAATATTATTCCCATTTAGGAAACTAGAGCACAGAGAAATCAAGTACCTGCCCAAAGGTCAGAGAACTAGTTAAGTGGTACAGCATGGATTTCAACTGGGGCAATCGCCCCTGAGTCCTGGGCTAACAAGGGGGTTTAAAGAGAGTTTCCCTGCTCTGGGTTTCTCCTGCCCAGTCTGTCCTCTGATGCCCCTCTTGCTAGATTTCTAAGAAAAAATCCTGCTTATATGTTTTTACTTTTCTGCTGGCTTTGCTCTCTAGGAGCAAAGCTGGGACCATAAGGTCCTTTACCACCTGGTTCAAGGTCCTTTACCATCCTCCAGCTCTGGCCCCTCTCATGCCGTCGCTCTAGTCTCCCTCTCATGCCCTCGCTCTAGAATCTTCTTTCTTTTCTCCCTGTCTTGCCATCTTAGGACTTTCTGTCTCTGTTCCTTCTCTTTCTGGAATGCCTTTCCTCTCCTTCATAACCTGGAAAGCTCCTACTACTTATATTTCCAGGTCACTCTCAGACATAGCCTCCTTTGTGAAGATTTCCCCCAGACTCCTAGGCAAACTTGGTAATTTAATTCTCTAAGCATTCATACATCTATTCATATCCTTATTATAATCCTTAATAAAGTGGGATGCATGTTGCTATCTGTTTACTTGCCTGTAACCTCCTCAGTGTCAGAGAATGTCTTATTCATCTCTGTGTCCTCAGCCTTTCATGGAGCCTATCACATGGTTGTCCCTTAATGTATAGCTCGTATGAAACCCAGCAACTGCTGTGGTGCCCCATCTCATGGGGTGCCCCTCAAAGAAGCACATTCACCATCAACAATTAATGCGAGTATTATAATTCTTACCCGGTTGCTTGAGGAAACACCCAAGGAGTGTACGGTTTATGCACTGCAAAGCCTTTAGAAAACTGCCTCCTTGCCTCTGCCACTTTCAGTTGCCTCCATAGACATGGCAGCTCCTCGTTCATTCATTCATTCACTTGTTTGTTCATCTATTCAGTCAGTAAACAGTTACTGAGAACCTATTAGGTGCCAAGTACTCTTTTATCGAAAATGCTCTCTCCCTTCTATTCTCACTTTTCAAATCTCAGAATTCTCTCCAGGCATCTAACCAAGAGCTTTGCTATCCCTTTCCTCTCATACCTTCTCTTGACTTTATTCTGAAGATCAGCTTAACCTTTCTGGCCTCTTTGTTTTCTCTGTTAGTCCATTAACAGGATTTCCCTTGATAAATCATAGTCTAGAAACTGACCCAGAAAGCTAGAATCCTTGCTTCTTAGACTCTATCTAAGAGGAAGGGGACAGAATATGAAAATTAATGGTGGAAATCTAAATTGGTGTAGCCACTCTGAAAAACAGTGTGGAGGTTCCACAAAAAGCTAAAAATAGAACCACCATATGATCCAGCAGTTCCGCTCCTATGTATATATCTGAAGAAAATGAAAAGACTAATTCAAAAAGATGGACCCCAGTGTTCATAGCAGCATTATTCATAATAGCCAAGACTCAGGAAGCAACCTGAGTATCCATCAACAGATGAATGGATAAAGAAGGTATAGTATATTTATGTACAATTGAATATTAGTCAACCATAAAAAGAATGAAGTTCTGCCATCTGCAACAATGTGGATGGCTCTAGAGGGTTTTATGCTTAATAAGTCAGAGAAAACCAAATACTCTATGTTATCACATATATAGATTATAAAAAACAAATGAATATATAACAAAACAGAGACAGACTCATAGATATGGAGAACAAACTAGTGCTTATTAATAAGAAGAGAGAAGGGGAGAGGGACAAGATGGGAGTAGGGGATTAAGGGATACAAACTGCTGCTGCTGCTGCTAAGTCTCTTCAGTCGAGTCCGACTCTGTGCGACCCCATAGACGGCAGCCCACCAGGCTTCGCCGTCCCTGGGATTCTCCAGGCAAGAACACTGGAGTGGGTTGCCATTCCCTTCTCCAATGCATGAAAGTGAAAAGTGAAAGTGAAGCCTCTCAGTCGTGTCCGACTCCGAGCGACCCCATGGACTGCGACCTACCAGGCTTCTCCATCCATGGGATTTTCTAGGCAAGAGTAGTGGAGTGGGATGCCATTGCCTTCTCTGTACAAACTACTATGTGTAAAATAAATAAACACCACACTATAAAGTACAGGGTAGGGAAATATAGCCATTATTTTGTAATAATTTTAAATGGAATATAATCTATAAGAAAATTGAATCACTGTGTTGTACACCTGAAACATAATATTGTAAGTCAACGATACTTCAATTTAGAAAAACTAGTAAATAGTGTATTTAACATCAACCTTGAAGAAAAAGGAAATGAATACATCAGTAATATTGGTCCTTGTTATAGGTTAATGTGTAAATATATAAATATAAAATAAGAATCCAGGCAAACATATTCCAAGTTCCAAATAAATGATACAATCAGTAGATGCTATAGGATTAAGGACCAGAATAAGTGTTTGGGCCCCAGCTGGATTTCCTCCGAGCGATTTAACTGCTGCAGTACAGTGAAGCCAGCCTTGGAGCCTGGCCCAGGGGAGTTTGGCTCCCAGCTCTGCCCCTGAGCGTTTGTTGGGGGTGGGGCGTCTGGAACAAGCACCCTAACTCCTCTCCATCCTCTAGCTCGTCTCTAAGATGGGGTTTGTTTACAGCAGCAGTCCTCTTCTCTGAGGAGGTTCTTTGGAACTCAGGGAATGGTGGTTCAATCTGAATCCTTCATTTCTTAATTCTTTACGTGTAGTACCCAGTGAGAGGCAGAAAATACTGCGGCTAGAGTCTAAGGTCTGTGTCACAACAGAATTTTCTAAACCCGCCAGCATATAAGCTGTCAGGGCAGAAATTTGTCCCTTTTATTCATTGATCTCTCCTAAGTGCATGCAACAGTGGCTGGCCCACTGTAAGAGTTCACTAACTGTTGGCTGAATTTTTTAAAAGTTCCTATAGCAATATGAGAGTGCATTTCATTGTCTTTGAAACCTGGATCTCAAACATTGTTACCCGGAGTGACTACTGGTATAGCCTTTTGAACAGCAGTGAGGTGGAATCTTTCCCAGCTTCAAATGCACACCTTTGCAGGTGGGATATAAACACCTACCCTCTAGCCAGTCAATTAAGTATGACTGCAACTCATCTGCATATTATCTCAGCCTGCATGTATCACTTACGGAACCTATAAGAAGTGTAAAGTGGTGACTGAGAGCACAAAGTCTAGGGCCGAGTGTCTGGATTTAAACCCCAGCTCTGCCAGATACCAGCCGTATGCCCTTTATCAAGTTACTTGGCTCTTTGCGTCTTTGTCTGCGGAATGTGGGTGATAATAACACTCACCTACCATATAGGGGTGTTCAGAGCGTTAAAGGAATTCACATGTCTAAGTGCGTGGAGTAGCATTTACTGTGCGAAAGTAATGCTCACTTTTTTATTCCTGGGGATTTGGGAGGCTCTCCACAGCCGCTTGGGAAGCCCCAATGGTTCAAGAGGTAAATAACCTGCCTGCCAATGCAGAAGATGAAGGTTCGATCCCTGGGTCAGGAAGATTCCCTGGAGGAGGGCATGGCAACCCTCTCCAGTATTCTTGCCTGGAAAATCCCATGGACAGAGGAGCCTGACAGGCTAAAGTCCATAGGGTCGCAAACAGTCAGACACAATTGAGCATGCCTGATGCACAGCCCCTTTATAGCCAATCTCAGGAAGTTAAAAACAAGGCTAGGAGCCGCCAGTCAGCTGTGGAGGCAGCCCTTGAACTCTGGTCGGTCTACCCCAGGACCAGCGGGCTTGCCCATCTTTTTCCCCAGCGACCACAGGCAGTACCACCATAGACTCCTTGGCTTACACCATGTCTGTGTCCTGATCTGTATTTTCCAAGTCCTCTGCTCTGACTCGTGTCACAACCTCTCCTGCAGTCAAGAAAACACATCATCTTCTCTGGGTAATCTTACAAGCTAAAGGGGCAGACCCTCATCTGGTGACATATCAAGGTATCCAGAGGGTCTTCTTAAAATCCAGTGCTCTGTCAGCCTGACCCTCAAATCTAAATTTCTTCACTAGATGATTCTCTTTGTATTTGTCTTTGACTCAGTTTTCTTTTAATTTTACGGCATTAATGGTATCATACCCATTTTGAAAAAAATCCTTGGAGGACTTCCTTGGTGATCCAGTGGCCAAGACTTTGCTTCTAGTGCAAGGGGCCTAGGTTCGATCCCTGGTCAGGGGACTAGATCCCACATGTTGCAATGAACATCGAAGATCTCACCTGCTTCAATGAAGAGCTGGTACAGCCAAATAAAATACATATTAAAAAATAAGTAAACAAAAAATACTTTGTTTTTATTAAATAAAAATAAATTCTTGGAATCTGGGGCTTGGGGATTGGCCCTGAAAAGGACGGAGGCCCGGCCTTGACCTCAGTGTGGGGCCAAAGAAAGCTCTCTGGTGGCTGGCTCTGGAGAAGGGCTGGAGGGGAGAGGCAGGGTAATCCATTTCTCCTTGGTGCTTAAGGCCTGTTTCTCGTTAGAGCTCTGACTCCACGCGGCTTCCTGTGGCTGCGTGCCCTCCCCCCCACCCCCCCAACCCCCCAACCTTAGTCATACTCTTCCAGGCTCTTCGCATCCTGACAGGGCTTATTTTTAAGGGTTGGTTTATCAACAAGCAGTATTGATTGCCTGCTGTGTGTGAAAATGAGGCTGGAGACCCCAGTGGGGAGGGGAAGGGGCCGTGTCAGAAACGGAAGGAAAGGACCAGCCCTCGGGGGTTTGCAGTCTGGCGTAGACAGCAGCAGTGTGGTCAGAGGGCCATCTATGGACCAGCAGATTGCCAGGCCCCAGAGTGGTGGCCCTGTTTGACCCCATGAGCCCACCCTGGCAGGAGAACTTATCCCTTAGTACTTTCAGGATGAAGCATCCTTCTGTGGGCGGGAACAAAACCAAGCATTTCTGCCCTCTGGTCTGTCCGGGTGCTTCAAGGGGAATTTCCTCAGGCAGCCATGGTTCTGGGATGGACTTTCACTTCTGTCATTAGAGCCATCTGCTCGGCAGCCTCGGTTACGTCACTGAGAAGCCGTCTATACTTGCTTCCCTCCCAGCAGCAGCGAGCCCAGGGACGCACGTGGCCACAGGCCACAGCTGAGTGGATGCTGTGGGCAGGACTGCCATCGCGCAGGGTCTCCTAACCCAGCTTCTCACTGGAAACAAGGCAAAACTGAGTCCCAGAGATCTGGGGCTCTGGACTTGCTCAAAGGCACCCAACTAGACGTGGGTCTTGAGGAGTCTCATCCCTGCTCAGGCTTTGTGGTAAATCAGCACTGCTTCCACTGAGATGATCTTTGTTGTTGCTGTTGTTTAGTCTCTAGTCGTGTCCGACTCTCTGTGACCCCATTCACTACAGCCCGCCAGGCTCCTCTGTCCATGGGATTCTCCAGGCAAGAGTACTGGAGTGGGTTGCCATTTCCTTCTCCAGGGGATCTTCCTGACCCAGGAATCGAACCTGGGTCTCCATCTTTCTGTGCTTTAATAAGGTGGAAATGCCCTGTTCTATTTTATTCTTCCCCCTTTCCAAGAGCAGTGACCTACCTACCCCTCCATGAGGATTTCCTGGGCACACCTACATGCCTGGAACTTGTGAGACCTGCAGGAGCTACAAAGATCCAAAGACTGGGACTTTGTCCCTATGGAGAACTGTAGAGATGGACCTGACCAACCCATGAGATGAGGACCGTCCAAACCCAAGTCTTACCTTGATAACAGCCCCAGCTACAAAGTAAGGCTGGATCTTAGCAGGGAATTTAGAAATTTTGTGTCAGAGTGGAAGGAATTGGGTGGAAATACCAGTTACTGGCTTGCATTTTTGTTGGTGTTTTCCAACTGGGCAAAATTTCCATCCATTTCTGATTTTACATTGAATGCAAATGATATTGCCAAGAGACAAAGGATGTTCTCCTTTCAAGTCAGGAGCCCACTCCATGATTCTGAGTGGAGGGAAGGGGCACAGCCCTGACTCCTGGGACAGCTGCTGCTTACAGTCTTTTGAGTTACAGGGTAACCAGATTCCTCAAGACAGTAATTGGGCTTTTGGGGTCTGCTTGGGTACTCTAGGCACAGGGATGCTGGCTAAAATATCTCAGGCCATAAAAATAGCAGAATGAAAATACTCCCAACAACCACACATCCATGTATTCCATGCAGAGGCTATTAAAACCTTCAAATTACACCAGTATTGCTCTTCAAGGCCACAGGAGTACACAGCTGAATGGAAAAGGAAGCGATATTTTCAGGGTGAGTTCAGCACCAATCATTATAAGCTTTCATTTGTCCTCTTTAAAATGTCTTCCTCACGCCTTTAAAATTAATCTGTAAGGGTTGACTCCCTTTTTAAATGGTTCTACCAGACCACAATAAGGCATGATCTTTACATATTGCCTTCCTCAACATGACCAAGCAAATCTCTGATGGGGAGAGACAAGGTCCAGTAAATTTGATGGTTCTGACCTACTCTTTCTTCTCTCAAACACTTTTGCCAGTCCTCCAGCCCGAACCACCGCCATGTCTTACTCGACTCTCAGTGAGCATCTTTATTGACATGTCTACCTCCAAGTCTTCCTTTCTCACATCCATTTTCCTTGAGACACTTAATTTTTCTCAAATGCACACCTGTCTATGAGTCTCCCCTGCTTAAAATCTCAGTCATTCCCCATTTTTGCCTCCAAATCCAAACATTTCCCCAGATCTTAGCAGGCCCTTGATAATCTGGCCCTGCTTAACTTCTCTGATCCCATCTCACAGCATTTCTAGCTTGGGTCATGTCCTCAAGAAGCTCCGCACTCTCCCTACAAAGTCTCTGAACCTGCCAGTCCCCTTGCCTGGATACTTTCTCTCTCTCCATCATTCTGCTAGTTCACGTTCACATTTGGGCCTCAGTAATATCCTGTGAGAAGTCAGAGCCAGTCTCTCATTCATTGTTGGTAGCTGGTTGAATGATGTCCTCCCCACTAACCCCCCCACCCCACCTCAGATATGTCCTCTAATGCCTCTGAATGTAACCTCATTAGGAAAAAGGGTCTTTGCAGATATAATTAAGGATCTGGAGGTGAGATCGTCTTGGAGTATCTGGGTAGGACTTAAATCCAGTGATAAGTGACCTTATAGGAGAAAGGCAGAGGGAGATGAGAGACCAGAGAAGGGAAGGCCATGTGAAGATGGAGGCAGAGGAAATTCCCTGGTGGTCCCATGTTTAGAACCTCGAGCTTCCACTGCAGGGGCTACAGATTTGATCCCTGCTCAGTAAACTAAGATCCCTTGAGACTGAGTGACACAACCACAGGGCAAGAAGCACTTGGAGCCCCAGGAAGCTGGAAGCAGCAAGGAAGGTTCTCCCCTAGGGCCTCAGGAGGGAATGCTGCCTTGCTGGTTTCAGATTCCTGGCCTCCAGAACACAGAAAATTAATTTCTTGTGTTTGAAGGCACCCAGTTGCTAGTAATTTGTTGTGATAGCTGAGGAAATACGTACACTGCTGTACCACTCGCACTCAACACTCTGCCCAGCACCAAGGAGGGGGCCCCAAATAATTTCTTGAGTGAGTAATGTCCAGGAGACTGGCAGGGAGAGAAAAGGGTTTGGGAAGAGTAGGGGTGGGGAGACACCTGAGACATGCTAAAAGATAGCAATTTCCGGTTACACCATCAATATAGGAGGTAGCTCTGCTCTTAGAAGAGGGGCCTTCCGTGTGTGATTTGCAGCACTGTTTATACAACACTCCAGTGTGCATCCTATTATCTGAGGAGGTGTTGCAAAATCTCAGAAATGTTCTGTCAGCAAAATAAGTTTACTCACTTTTAATAGGAAATTGTTACTTGAAACATATTTCAAATAATTAGCAAATATATATATGTATTTTTATTATGGGATAATTGCTTTACAATATTGCGCTGGTTTCTGCCATACATCAACATGAACCAGCCACAGGTATACCTATGTCCCCTCATCTAAGAGCAATGGAATAGCAAATACATTTGAGTGTCTCTGAGTCTCTTCAAACTTTACACAAGTTGAACAGACTCTCAGTTATTCCCATGAAATTTTTCCCCTGTACCTTTTCCAACCTTGACTTGGTAAATGGCACCATCCTCCACTTAGCCATGTGAGCCCTAGACTTGAGTGACACTCTTATTTGCTGTCTTGCCATCACCCCCACCAGCCAGAGCTGTGAATTCCATTTTCAGAATACATCCCCAGGTGCTCTGCCTCTCACCTCCTTTTCAAGCCACCATGCTCTCATTCCTGGACTTTACAACAGCCTTCCCATGGATTCACAGCTGGCCCACTTGATCTTACAATCTCGTCTCTGTTCGAAAGTCAGTCACCTTTCCAGACATGAATCTGCTCTCAACAATCCCCTGATAAAAATCTTTCAATTGCTTTTCATTGCATTAAAAAAAAAAAAAAAAGATGCAAACTTATACCATGGCCTCCCAAGCCACATGGATCTAGCCCCAACTTACCTTTTCATTCTTATCTGGTGTAACTGTCACCTATGACCACCATGCCTCTCCCATCATCCTTCTGTTCCTCTAACGATCTAATCTTGTTCCTGCCTCAGGGCACTTGCACTTGCTGTATCCTGTCAGGAATGCTCTTTAAAGATTTTCGTCAGAGTGTCTCCTTCTCATTTTCCCATACCTGCTTCTCAAAGAGGGCTTCCATTACAACCCTCTGTACCAAGTAAAACTAGCGTCTTTTCTAAGCATCCCATGGCACCCTTGGAATTTCCTCTGTAGGTAGCCTAAGAGCTAAACGAAGGCATTTATCGGCTAGGGCTAACATAACAAAGTACCACATACAGGGTGCCTAGAAGATGAGATCAAGATGTTGGTGGGGTTGGTTCCTTCTGAGGATTGTGGAAGGTAATCTGCTTTGTGCCCCTCCCCGAACTTCTGGTGGTGTGCTGGCAAGCCCTGGTGTCCTGTCTTCAGCTGCTTCACCCTCATCTCTGCCTTCAGGTCACATGGTGTTCTCCCTGTGGATGTGTCTGCTTCCAAATTTCCCCTTCTTATAAAGCGGATGAGGGGCCCACCCTATTCCGGTATGACCTCATTTTAACTGATTACATCTGCAATAACCCTATTTTCAAATAAGATCACATTCTAAGTGCTGAGGGTTAGGACTGCAACATGTGATTTTTTTTTCCCCCCTGGGGAGAGGCAGAACACAAGTCAACCCTTAACAGAGTTGTTCTCTTATTTGATTACTTATTTTTTGTCTGTGCTGAAAGAAGTTTCTTGAGGGCAGAGATGTCATTAATTTTGTTCCCACTGCTGTATCCACTGTATGAAGAACAGTGCTCAGCACAAAGGCTTTCAGTAAGTAATCCTTACTAGATGGTGGCAGTGCTTGCCCAACTTTGAATATACTAACAGCCACTGCATTGTACACTGTAAAGGGGTGAATCTATGGTATGTGAAATATATCTCAAAAACAGTTCTTTCATGAATGTATAGATGCAATGATTATGTATTGTATTAATATTCTTTCTGGGACTCACTTTCTCTCTCTGTCATTAGGTCCTAATTCCCCAGAGATTTAATGACATTAACCTTTTTGAGAATCTGGTGACCATTTTCCCCAGTAAAATGCCGACAGGCACATCCACATGTGTCTCCATACAGCTGCATACAGTACTTTTTATTTAGCTTTAGAGGATTTACGAACACCTTAAGACTTCTGAGGACTGAAGTAACAATGCTTAGGTTAGAGGATCTCACCAAAGACCCTTCTAGCTCTGAAAACTAAGGAATTGTACACACCTGTGCTCTGCATGCACAGGGGCTCTAGGTCGAAAGTAAAATACTTTACTTTTGCTTACAGGGAGTTTATGGTCAACTTGGAGAGAAAGAAACCCATATGATCCAAAACCATGAGGAGAAGGTTTCGTGCAGGCTCTTGGGTTGAAAGCACCCATGACTAGGCTTTCCTTTGGCACTCTGACAAAAGAGCCAGGCATATGTGGTGATGAATAAGAGAATGCAAGCTTGCTTTAGGGTTTCAGAACCAATGTAACCAGTAAAAATGGGTGACACAATAAATTTAACAAACATTTCACTGATAATTGAAATAAAAGAGATTTTTCTTAATTTCGTACTTTCCTTAAAAATCCTGTTAATGTCAAATGAAAGTGAAAGTGTTAGTCTCTCAGCTGTGTCTAACTCTGCGACACCATGAACTGTAGACCCCCAGACTCCTCTTGTCCATGGAGTTCTCCAGGCAAGAATACTAGAGTATGTTGCCATGCCCTTCTCCAGGGGATCTCCCTGACCCAGGGATCGAACCTGGGTCTCCCACATTGTAGGCAGATTCTTTACCGTCTGAGCCACTTCTATTTTAAAAAAAGATATGAAAAATTGTTTTTGATGCAATGACAGTGATTTTGAAGCAATGTAATCGCATTCTGCCGCTCTCTGTACCCAGACAGGCCCATGAACTGCACTGTCAAGGAGCCGGTTTCTCCCTGTCAATTGGCCTTATCCTTCCCTTTCTCCCTCCACTCCCAAGCCAAGTAGAAATTCTTATAACAAGAGGTTTAATAAAGATGAGGCAGTGGCCTAGTGGAGGAGGGGAGAAAACTGGCAGATAGAATCTTTATAAATTCAGAGAAGATAGAATCTTTATAAATTCAGAGAAGATCACACTCCCAACTGTAGAACCTTGTAAAACTCTCCAAACTGTGTTGAGAGTTATCTCTTTTCCTGTAAAATGACTGGCCAGTTCATATCCCATTAAGGACACTTTAGGAGCTCTGAATAAAAAGTTGAATTAGAAGGAAGACTTTCTGGAAAGTTTGCTAGAAAGAAAATCAAATCCAACAGTTGTTTTAAAGTTTTAAAGTTCTACAGCGGTTATCACATGGGTTTAGATTGGCAAGATTATTGGCCTCAAAATCCCATGTTATCCCACCAACATCACCATTAGGTCAACAGCAAAACCTACCGCTCAAAATGAAAATGGCACGAGAAGTAAAGGAGTAAAGTGATGGAAGAAGGAATGGATGGAAGAAACAAGGCAAGGGATGGAATGGAGTTTGGTTGTTTGGGTGGCTTAAGATAATAGATTTTTAATTTTAGGTCCATCAGTTTAAATAGGGAACTTTTTCCACAACCTGACTCTGGAATGACTAGGGGAGTGATTGCTACATTGCTAAAGCTGGTATTTCAAATTAGCATATATTTAGCATCCATTTGAACCAAAAGTCCTATATTACAGGCAAACCTGGATACAGTCTCTCATTAAGAACGCCTTTGTTGAGATAGAAAACCAAAAGTCACTATATCTAGCAAAGATATTTTAGGGGAGAGCCACTTGTACCAGCTTAATAGAATCCATTGTTAAATATTCAGGAATTTTGCAAGCTACTTGACATCATGCTGGTAACATGAAATAGTCTACGGTGAGAGTATTTATACCATGAGAAATGCTAGAGGTCAAGGGCTTTTTTTTTTCCTGGAGGGCTGGCTGCTAAACATTTACCAGCACACTGTCTTTGTATGTGAATAGTTTTAAACGCAATTTTAACTGCAAGAAAACCAAGAGAAATACCTCTAACCAACCATTTGAACAAGAACAGATACTTCTGAAGAGCAACTTGGAACTCATCTTAAAGATCATCATTCAGGCAGTCAACAAACACCAACTGAGTATCTAGGTTAATCCTGAAGAGCCAAGGGAAGCATCCAGTATAGAGCTCAGTCACCGAGTATCTTATAAATTGTTTGGAGAGACAGGATGGGCATACATGGAATAATTATGTAAGAGTACAAAACAAAGTACAATTACCTGTAATATTGTAAAAACTGGGTGTGGCAAGACTTCAGAGAAAAGGAATATCATAGGGGGTTAAAATTAAGCAAGAAAATCATGCAAATCATGGTCTTCTGTTAATTCAAAGCAGTAACAGATAAACTAGCTTTATCCTAATGGGATGTTTGGTTTGCAACAAAGTTTAAAAAAATCCTCTCCTACTTACTTAATATTACTATCACTCTTGATATATATTATTAACACAGAGAGACTATTGTTCTTTGTAATAGATGATGACATCTCTGGTGTGTGGCTATTTATATCTTCTTGGCCAGTTGGTCAATGGGCCAGCCTTCCTTTTTTGCACTCGAGTGTACTGCCTTTAGGCCCAGAGCTGCTTAAGTTTGAATGACCAGAGTTTGAATCCAAACTCTTGTCAGTTTTTAGCTGTGTGATCTTAGCAAATGATTCAACCTCTCTATGCCTCAATGTATGTAAGATGGGGAAAGTACTCATGTCTCTCATGGGGATGGTGGGTTAACTCATATCAAGTGCTACTGAGCATATAGTAAGCACTGTGTGTGCTGTGTGCTTAGTCCAACTCTTTGAGACCCCAGAGACTGTAGCCTGGCAGGCTCCTCTATCCATGGGGGTTGGGTTGCCATGCCCTTCTCCTTGAAAAGGGGATCTTTCCAACCTAGGGATCGAACCCTGGTCTCCCGCATTGCAGGTAGATTCTTTACCATCTGAGCCACCAGGGAAGCCCATAGTAAGTAATAATAATAAATAATAGTAAGCACTACTTATTATTATTATTCTGCTGAGCTTGAAGCCCAGCCCTGCCATATGGGTTTATGCCCATATGCCATATGTCTTGTTCAAGTCATTCTTGGACTTGAAACCCTGGTTTCCTCATCTAAAGGACAGTAATGATCATTTCTGTCCACTTGCAGGGCTATGTGAGGACTCTAGAAAGTAGTGTCTGTAAAAGCTCTTAGCAAACTGGAAAGTTCTGTACAGGTGTGAGCTGTAGATGCTGATGGAAGATGTCTGCTCAAAATTAGCCCTTGGGTTCTTGGCCTCATGATGGCTTGGTGTGTTTGGTGTGCTGTGATGGTTTCTACAATCCCATTGCTCTGTCCCAGAGCACAGAGTCACAGCTTGCTGGCTTTTGGTTGTTTCCTCTTCCTGTCTTTTGTCAAAGAGCATTATGTTAATGTACGGGCTTCCCAGATGGCATGGTGGTAAAGAATCCACCTGCCAATGCAGGAGACACTGGAGACATGCATTCAATCCCTGGGTTGGGAAGATCCCCTGGAGGAGGGCAGAGCAACCCACTCCAGTATTCTTGCTGGGAAAATTCCATGGAAAGAGGTGCTTCCCTGGTGGCTCAGCAATAAAGAATCCACCAGGCAAGCAGGAGATGCAAGTTCCATTCCTGGGTCAGGAAGATCCCCTGGAGGAGGGCATGGCAACCCAATCCAGTATTCTTGTCTGGGAAATCCCATGGACAGAGAAGCCTGGTGGGCTACAGT
The DNA here is from genome assembly GCF_002263795.3 of Bos taurus. Lineage (NCBI taxonomy): Eukaryota > Metazoa > Chordata > Mammalia > Artiodactyla > Bovidae > Bos > Bos taurus. Next base: position 45,690,204 of record NC_037333.1, on the reverse strand, counting down.
CCATAGGTTCACAAAAGAGTTGGACACAGCTTAGTGGCTAAACAATAACAATTATGTTAATGTCCTCAAAGGATCTCCCCTAAAAGATGAGTTCATTGTTCATAAACTATGTGCTCCCCTCCCATTAGAGCATCAGCTCCCTGAGGGTAGCTCCTGCTTGTCTGTCTTTTATTTCTGGCTGAACCCCAAGAGTCTGGACAAAAGCCTGATATATGATAGCACTCAATAAATACATGTTTGTGGCAGGAACAGGTGCTCACCAGCCCCAGCTCATGTTTCCTCCAGACTGGAAAAGTGAACTGAGAGGCATCTCCATAGGAAGGAATCAGTATCCTGTGGGCGTCCACAGAGGAACCACTCAATCCACCAGGCAGCTGACTCCCAGGTGCGTGTGTGCACAAGCCACTCTGCAGGTCCTCCGGGGGAAGGGAGGCGTGGACGGGAAGGTACCGCCTCTGTTAAAACTGTTTTGGTTTTTTCTTTAAATGAAGATGTCCAACTTGAGATGTCACGAATCTATTTATGACCCCATCCAAGTTCCACATCCTAAAGCTTTTCCTGCTTGCCGCTGACACCAGCTCCCAGAAGTGGACACTGCTCTGGATCTAGAATGACTACAAGGAGCTAGTTTCTAAAACACCATCTGCTCACCATTTACTTGCTAAGGTTTTCCATTTCAGAATCAGATGTGAGCCACAGAACTCTGCCTTCTCCAAGGGGCTTAGAAAAGACTCTGTCATTTCCACATTAAAAAAGAGGAGTGGGAAAGGAGAGGGCTGCTTGAATTCTGGAAAAACCTGAATTGATTTACAGAATTCTGCAGGTGGGTAGCCTTGGAGCAGAAAAGCAAACCTTATCACCTGTGCAGCTGACATGTCATGATTTTCAGGAGAGGTACAAAGATTTAAAGGACTTTTATATAGATATTTAGTATAATCCTCCTTTTAAAAACTACCAGAGTTCAGAGAAAAAAAGACCCAAAAATGTTTTCTTGGCTAGGTTTCTTATAGTGACTGTGAAAACCCATGAAGGAGGAAAACTGGCCAGGAATTTTTTTTTTTTTTTTTTTTGAGGGTATGAAAGCCTCTCATTTTTATAGTTTTGAAAATCCTTGGAGTTTAACTTTGAACTTTAACCAAGAAAAATTATATCTTATAAACAATGGCATTTGTTGATTGGACGAAGGACTAGATCAATATTGGTGTTGGCAACCCCTTTTGGCTGCAGTTGCCTCCAGAAATATGCTGGTTGTGGTGTTAAAAAATTATGTCAGTTCCTCACCATGTGCCTCTTTTTCTTGGAGGTTTGCCTGAGCATTAGTTTCCAAAGATACTTCCAGAAGTTAACCTAGAGCCTGGCCTCAGCAGCGAAGGAAGTTACACATAAACTTTCAGAAAGCAGCCGCCACGGTGAGCTTCTGGGCGGGACAGAGGAAGAATCTTGACCTTTGGAGAAAGGAGATAAGCTAGGGCAACCTCTGATTCCAGGAGGATGGCTGCCTTCTCTCTTGCTGCTAATTTTTTCACTTAGACTCATCACACTGAGAGGGGAAAAATCCCAAACTAAACAAAAATAAATCAGTGTTGGTAAGTGAAAACCATTGCTTTGAAAGAAAATAGTCATATTGCAGACGCGATGGAGCTGTCCACTTCAGAATGTCTTAAATCTTTCCATCTTGGGTTGGGGTGGGAGAGTGGTGGTGGTTGGGATGTTTAAGGAGGGAAGTAGTAAAGGTTTTAATGTTTTATGTTAGGCTATCATATTACCAATTTATTTTGAGCATAAGACTCCATGCCATGTGTTTACGTGTGCATGTATTTATTAAGGAAATATGTACATATTGACTTAACTCAGCAGATTGGGTTGCGTTATTTATCCTTATTCCTTGTAACTTTGGTCTGGATTTTCACTTTAAGTGTAATAGGTAGAACAATGCCTGACTGTGAAAGGGGGGCAACAAGAAAAGTTAGAAAGGAATTCCACATCATCAGTCCCGAGTCTGCCAGCTTCTTTTGCTCTGCGTGGTCTGTACTGGGTACTCTTGCACTGTGGAGAGGGTGGGGGGCGATGTCCTTTATGCTAACAGTTGGCAATGGAAAATGGCCCAGAGCTGGAGCTGCCACCGTTTCCCTGCTCCTTGTGAAAGATAAGTGCACGCCTGCCACTGCCTGGGGAAGACTGAGCCAAGAGCAGTCACTGCATGTCCCTCTGAGGACCTGCTGGCTGACCCTCCCTGTGCTCCTGCTGGCCAATGGGCACCCTTGGTCCTCCTAAGCCTCACCCCCATGTAACTCTGCTACCAAAGACATCTCCTTTCAGCCACGTGGCCCCTGGCGCTGAGGCTAGGACCTTGGCATGTCCCTTTGGAAAGATGGCCAATTTTGCGCTTGCCAGATTCTCACAGATTTCTGACCCATGTCTTGGGTGAAATGAATGCAAGGGGTGGGATTATTTATAGCTGAACTCAGGGAGATGGTGCTGGCCATGTACTTGCAGACATAAAACAAGGCTACTGCAAACATTTACTGAGCTCTTACTGTCTACCATGCATTGTGCTAAGCACTTGGCACGCTTTATTTTATTAAGTCATAACAACCATTTTGGAGCTTCCCAGGTGGCGCTAGTGGTAAAGAACCCACCTGCCAATGCAGGAAACAAGAGATGCAGGTTCGATCCCTGGGTGGGAAAGGTTCCCTGGAGGAGGAGCCTGGCGGGCTACAGTCCACAGGGTCACAAAGAGCTGGACACGACTGAAATGACTTAGCATGCACGCACAGCAACCATCTTATGAATGCAGCTCTGTGTTTGAGATGATAAAATTGAGGCTGGGCTGTCACAGCTAGCAGCAGTGCTGGGGTTCCTCTGGGGATGTCTCAGCGCAGAGCCATGGTGCGTCTAACTTGGACTAACATGCAGGTCATTTTGCCCCACTGTGCTATCTCTTTGCAAAACCACTACTATGAAGGTTGCCACCAGTTGCCCGCGCCCATAAGTTCACTGGGTGACTACAGAGATGGCGATGGTGGGGCTGTACCTACTAGCCCCCCATGGACCTGGAGGGCCACCCTTCCCTGCACCTCATTTCCAGAACTCTTACAGCCTTACTGAATGGAGAACTCAGGGAACCAACCCTTCCTTATCTCCTGTCTTCCAAGGTTATCCCTTCTTTCAGTGGCATGAGAACAGTTTCCTTAACTGGATTCAGTATTCACTGACTCTTAGGGTCAGAAAGCATCCTTAGAGATCCGCTGCCCAATTCAATCACTTTAAGGAAATGCAGTGGAGGCCCAGTGAGATTCAGCAACACAGCGGAGGCCCCACAAGTGAGGCAGCCTTAGGAACAGCACCTCTGGCTCCTATCAGGCGTGATAAATCCTCTAGTTGATCTGAGGGACCTATTTAGGTAGACGGGCGGGAGGTAGGGAGGTTGGGGGTGGGCAAGGGTGGGGGGAGAAGAGAGGCAGTGAAGCGATCAGGAAACGTCCACCTCAGTGCTTCCATCCCAGATATATGTCGCCCCCTCACCCCAACCTACTCCTTAGCGAGCGAAAGCGGTCAGCGAGGCTAGTGGTGGGAGACACCCCTGGGCCGAGCATTAGAAGAAAACACGGCAAAGTGTCTCCCCTCGTCGGGTGAAGTGTCTTCCCACAGTACCTGTGGATACACAGCTGTGGGCCTGATCCGGACACAGGTCTCCCGCATCCTTCCCGAGCCCCGCTCCTATGGCCTCACCAGAGGCGGCTGGTCTGGCTCCCACCTGCCGGAGACCCAGCTCCCGCAAACACTCAGGAGCAGAAACAAATCGCAGCGGTCCAGGAGTGCTCCCTGCGGGGCTCCTGCTCGTCTGGCCCGGCGCCTGCTCATCTCCGTGGAATGAATCCCCGATGGTCTGTGCGCCCCGAGGCCACGGCCGCGCCCCGGGCCATGCGCCGCAGCGGGGAGCGCGAGTCGCCAGGGAGCTGGCCCCGGAGCCGCCGGGTGGCGGCCTCAAAGTCGCCTCTGGGGCAGGAAATCAGGCACCCGCTTGCCTGGCCGGGCCCCCATCTCCAGCGCCTCGAGGTCTAGACCAAGAAGACTTCTGGTAGGGCAGGTCGCTGGAAGAAGTCGGATTGTGTGCAGGAATCTTGACAGGTTAGAGTGGGCTTGGGTTTAGGAAATAATTCAGTGAATACTGTTGATTTTAGTCTCCCCTTCCCAGGCTAAAATACTTCACGTCAAGAATAATAGATTCACTCATCAAGCATGGACTTCCAACTTGAAACTGTGCTTGGTTGTATGAACTTTGCATTATTTCATATTTACACTCCTGGCACATGGTAAGCATTAGTGAATATTTGCTGAGGGGATGAATTTATTCCTCACAGCAACCCCATGGTTATCTCCAACTGACAGAAACTCTAAGAGCTGTACAGTCCACCTCTCTCCTATCATGAGTTCCTTTAATGTGAAAATTTACTCTACCTGCATAACAGGGACTCTCCCCCTTCCCCACTTCTGCCAAAAATCCCTAAGCAAGGGGGGAAAAAAAACCCATCTCTTCCTCCGTAGCTCCCCTCTCTTATGAAAGAGACCAACAATTCACAAAAATGGTAGTGAACACATGTCACGACTCCAAGCATTTAATATGAATTAACTAATTTAATCACCTAAAGATGATAATCCTTATCATCTCTGTTTTGCAGATAAAGAAACTAAGTCACAGAGAAGTTAAGGAACTGGCCTCAGGGCTTCCCTGGTGGTCCAGTGTCTAAGACTCCAAGCTCCCAATGCAAGGGGCCCGGGTTCACTCCCTGATAGGGAAACTTGATCCCACATGCTGTTACTGAGACCTGGAGCAGTCAAATAAATAAATATTAAAAAGAAAGGAAGGAAGGAAGGAACTTGCCCCAAGCCACATAACTATTAAGTGACCAGGACTTGGATAAAATAAGGTGATCTCCAAAGTCTATTAAGAATTACGCTGTATGTACTGCCTGTTACGGTTCTCCTCTCCAGGAGAAAGTCAGCAGTTTGTGTTTGTATTTGAAGAGAAGTGGTGAAGTTATCATCTGTGGGACAGGGAGGAGGTGTGAAGGGGCAGAGACCTACTCTCAAGGTTACATGAGGATGGTTGTCTGGGAAGACTTGAAGGCTGAGAATGAGGGGCAACGAGTGGGGGAACCTTGGCAAAGATCAGAGAGGGGGTTGTTGGCACCACCCCCTCCACACAGTTCCACCCGTGGCGGCAGCAGTGGCCAGTCATTTACTCACTCAACCCACCGAGCTTTTAGCCTGAGCAGACTTCATTTAAGAGTGGAGGATAGGGGGTAAAGGAAACAGACAAAAATCCCTTCTCTGTACGAGGTTACATTTCAGAGGAGAGAGACAGACAATTCAGAGATAAACACATTTATGACAAATCAGGCTCAGGGCCATAAGAAGAATAAAGCTGACAAGGACATGAAGAAAGGAAGGCCTAGGGGGTGCATATATAGGCTGTTCAGGGAAGGCTCCACTTGAAGTTTGCGTTTGAATACAGACAGAAAGAAGGTGAGGGAATGGTCTGGGTAAGTATTGGGAAAGAGTATTCCAGGCTGAGAGAACCGTGTAGGTACTTGCAGATCATTGTAAAGCTTTCGGTTTTACTCTGATGGTGATAAGAAACTATTGGAAAGTTTTGAGGAGAGAAGTGATGTAATCTGATTTTTCATTGAAAAGGATTACTTTGGCTGCTCTGTGAAGATCAGATTTAGGGGATTAGGATGGAAGCAAAGCAGGTGGACCTTTTATGGCAACGATCTGAGCAGAACTATGCTGGTGACTTAGACGAGGGTGGGAGAAGAGGAGGAGGTGAGAAACTTTATGACAATCACATTTGTTGGTGGATTGAATTCTCTCTCTCACTATCTATCTAGGTGAAAGAGTTAAGAATGACTTCAAGATTTTTAGCCTAAGGAAACAGTACAACAAAGCTGCCTCTACTCAGATGGGAAAAAATGAAGATCGACCTGAATTGGGAGGGGACAGGGGTGACCAGGTTTTGGCATGTTAGATTTGCGATGTTTGTTGGCACCGTGGTGGAGATATCAAATAGGCTACAGGGGTCTAGAGTTGAGGGGAGAAGTTGGAGGTCACTTGGGAAATGATGAGTGCAGAATGATGGTATTCAGAGCCATGGGGCCAGACGAGCTCATCTACATAATGAGTGAAGAGAGAGAAGAGGTCTAAGAATGACACCCCAATTTTACAGTCAGAGAAGAGGAGGAAGAGCCAACAAAGTCACTGCCAGAGAAGTGGAAACAAAGTTTTTTGGGAAGAGGCAGAAGTCAATCATGGCTTCCCAGGTGGCTTTAGTGGTAAAGAATATGCCTGTAGTGCCAGAAACACAGGTTCCATCCCCAGGTTGGGAAGATTCCCTGGAGGAGGGCTTGGCAACCCACCCCAGTATTCTTGCCCGGAGAATCCCATGGACAGAGGAGCCTGGTGGGCTACAGTCCATGGGGGTCACAAAGACTTGGATGCGACTGAAGTGACTGAGTACTCAGCATGCACAGAAGTCAACCATGTCGAATGGAGGAAGATGAAGACAAAAAATTACGTTGGCATTTTGTAATTAGCAGCTCCTGGGTATCATTGAAGTGGATGGAGGACCAGGGATTTACCCGAAATTTCTGATCTGGGTAAGCCCCGAGTTTCTTGTATGATACACAGTTGTTGTTTAGTCGCTAAGTCATGTCAGATTCTTTTGTGACCCTGTGAACTGTAGCCCGCCAGGATCCTCTGTCCATGGGATTTCCCAGGCAAGAATACTAAGTGGATCACCATTTCCTTCTCCAGGGGATCTTCCCAACCTAGGGAATTGAACCCATGTCTCCTGTGTCTCCTACATTGGCAGGCAGTTTCCTTACCACTGTGCCACTTGGGAAGCCCCATAATGCAGGCTAAGTTGCTTCAATCATGTCTGATTCTTTGCGACCCCCATGGACAGTAACCCTCTAGGCTCCTCTGACCATGGGATTCTCCAGGCTAGATATTGGAGAGGGTTGCCAGGCCCTCCTCCAGGGGATCTTCCTGACCCAGGGATCGAACCTGCATCTTTTCCATCTAACCTGCATTAGTAGGTGGGCTCCTTACCGCTAGCACCACATGGGAAGCCCTATATGGGAAGCCCGTAATGCAGGGGACAAGGATAAATTATGGAAAATTCCTGGGATTTATCAACTCTTGCTCCTTTTGAATGCAGAGCATGATAACGGTTTAATTTGCCTTAGAGCATTAAAGAAATGTAGCATGTTTTTTGTTGTTGTTCTCTAGGATGTCACAGAACCATCTACACCTTTTGCTTTGAGGTTTACTTCAATGTCCCTTTTGTTCCCAGAGACCGTGAATTCTGGGTCATGAGTATTGGGGGTTAAAATGGGACGCAGAGGTAAAGGTAGAGAAGGGTGGAGGCTTTTGCAGTGAAACTGTGGGAGTGATACATGGCAAATGAGGAAAAAGACCACCTGGTTCTTGGAGTCACAGTAATGCCCTCCTGGGCAGGGGTATGAAGACACCTGTAATGGGAGGTCTATGACTTGTTTTTTGGCACAAAGCTCACATAATAGAGCTAAAGCTCTTTAACCTTGAGTATCAGAGAGGGAATTAAGAAATACCTACTCAGCTATGTCACACCCAGTTAAGTAAAAGTTACACCATCTTTTTTCCATCTTCAATATCCCAATTACGCCACAAGTTTGGGACCGCAATTAAAACAAGGAGGACAGGCCCCAGAGGCAAAAAATAGTCAACAAGTCTCAGTTACAAAATATAAAGCACTGAACATTTGGAGAGAGAAACCACTGGGGGAGGGGAGTCTTGTATTATGTGCACTATCTGCAACACATAATAATGAATTTCCAAACATTTTTGGAAACTGCAGAGTAGAAAGGTTCTGAAAAGTCATTTTGGAAAATCATCCATATGCTAGGCCCTGGGGACAGATCAGAGAACAAGATGGCTGCGATTCCTGCCCTCACAGCACTTACAGTTGAAAAGTAAATAGGCAGTTATGGCCGAGGGTGATAATAATGCAAGAAGAGAAATACAGGTACTAGAGAGCCATAGAGGAGAGGTGCTTAATCAAGGACTCGAGGAGGCTTATGAGATGAAGCAAGGTCTAGGCTGCGACCCGTAGATGAGGAGAATAAAGAGATTGCTGGGCACCTATTATTTGGGAGGAGACAGTAGAGTGCACACTGGGGTCCATTGCCTGGGTTCAGATCTGGGCTCTGCCATTAGCTGCGGACCTTGGTGAAGCTAGTCATCTTTCTATGCTTCTGTTTCTTCTTGGTATGATATACTATCTTTTTCAAGGAGTCACTATGATGATTAAAGTATGTCTGTAAAGCATTAAGTACAGCACCTAAAATAAGCTAAGGAGATAAGTTTAAGTAAAAGATAAGTAAAATGTCAACAATATTTTGTTCATTTGAAGTTTTGTTTCATAATAGTATATTTCTAAGGGCTTAACTAACTTTATTCAGCACCCTACTTTTCTTACAACATTTTAAGTTCCTCAATAGTAAATGTACCTACTCTCAGGTCTTTGGGCTCTGCCCTTGAGGTGGAGGCTACTGGAGGGTAGATGGCACCATCCTCAACTACTGAAATAAAAAGCCACAGGACACTGGCCCAACCAGAGACATATGAAAAAAAAAAAGTCAGGAGGGCCACTGTAACCAGATGGTACTGGCCAGGATTTGTGTGTCTGTGTGTGTTCTTTACTAAGAATTCTTTTTATTGAGATATTAATATAATTCACATACCATAAAATACACCTTTAAATGTGTACAATGGGTTTTAATATGTTCCCTAGGCGGCAGCCGAGAGGAGCTACCACACGCCCGAGGTCAGGGGTGGCTGCGCAGGTGCAGGAGGGCAGAGAGGAGCTACTCCACATTCAAGGTCAGGAGGGGTGGTGTTGAGGAGATACCCCTCGTCCAAGGTAAGGAGCAATGGCTGCACTTTGCTGGAGCAGCCGTGAAGAGATACCCCACGCCCAAGGTAAGAGAAACCCAAGTAAGACGGTAGGTGTTGTGAGAGGGCATCAGAGGGCAGACACACTGAAACCATAATCACAGAAAACTAGTCAATCTAATCACACTAGGACCACAGCCTTGTCTAACTCAATGAAACTAAGCCATGCCCGTGGGGCAACCCAAGACGGGCGGGTCATGGTGGAGAGGTCTGACAGAATGTGGTCCACTGGAGAAGGGAATGGCAAACCACTTCAGTATTCTTGCCTCGAGAACCCCATGAACAGTATGAAAAGGCAAAATGATAGGATACTGAAAGGGGAACTCCCCAGGTCGGTAGGTGCCCAATATGCTACTGGAGATCAGTGGAGAAATAATTCCAGAAAGAATGAAGGGATGGAGCTAAAGCAAAAACAATACCCAGTTGTGGATGTGACTGGTGATAGAAGCAAGGTCTGATGCTGCAAAGAGCAATATTGCATAGGAACCTGGAATGTCAGGTCCATGAATCAAAGCAAATTGGAAGTGGTCAAACAGGAGATGGTAAGAGTGAACGTCGACATTCTAGGAATCAGTGAACTAAAATGGACCAGAATGGGTGAATGGGTGAATGACCATTATACCTACTACTGCGGGCAGGAATCCCTCAGAAGAAATGGAGTAGCCATCATGGTCAACAAAGAGTCCGAAACGCAGTACTTGGATGCAATCTCAAAAACGACAGAATGATCTCTGTTCGTTTCCAAGGCAAACCATTCAGTATCACAGTAATCCAAGCCTATGCCCCAACCAATAATGCTGAAGAAGCTGAAGTTGAACGGTTCTATGAAGACCTACAAGACCTTTTAGAAGTAACACCCAAAAAAGATGTCCTTTTCATTATAGGGGATTGTGATGCAAAAGTAGGAAGTCAAGAAACACCTGGAGTAACAGGCAAATTTGGCCTGGGAATACGGAATGAAGCAGGGCAAAGGCTAATAGAGTTTGGCCAAGAGCACGCACTGGTCATAGCAAACACCCTCTTCCAACAACACAAGAGAAGACTCTACACATGGACATCACCAGATGGTCAACACCAAAATCAGATTGATTATATTCTTTGCAGCCAAAGATGGAGAAGCTCCATACAGTCAGCAAAAACAAGACCAGGAGCTGACTGTGGCTCAGATCATGAGCTCCTTATTGCCAAATTCAGACTTAAATTGGGAAAGTAGGGAAAACCACTAGACCATTCAGGTATGACCTAAATCAAATCCCTTATGATTATACAGTGGAAGTGAGAAATAGATTTAAGGGACTAGATCTGATAGACAGAGTGCCTGATGGACTATGGACAGAGGTTCGTGACATTGTACAGGAGACAGGGATCAAGACCATCCCCAAGAAAAATAAATGCAAAAAAGCAAAATGGCTGTCTGAGGAGGCCTTAAAAATAGCTGTGAAAAGAAGGGAAGCGAAAAGCAAAGGAGAAAAGGAAAGATATAAGCATCTGAATGCAGGGTTCCAAAGAATAGCAAGGAGAGATAAGAAAGCCTTCCTCAGTGATCAATGCAAAGAAATAGAGGAAAACAACAGAATGGGAAAGACTAGAGCTCTCTTCAAGAAAATTAGAGATACCAAGGGAACATTTCATGCAAAGATGGGCTCGATAAAGAACAGGAATGGTATGGACCTAGCAGAAGCAGAAGATATTAAGAAGAGCTGGCAAGAATACACAGAAGAACTGCACAAAAAAGACCTTCACGACCCAGATAATCATGATGGTGTGGTTGCTCACCTAGAGCCAGACATCCTGGAATGTGGAGTCAAGTGGCCTTAGAAAGCATCACTACGAACAAAGCTAGTGGAGGTGATGGAATTCCAGTTGAACTATTTCAAATCCTGGAAGATGGTGCTGTGAAAGTGCTGCACTAAATATGCCAGCAAATTTGGAAAACTCAGCAGTGGCCACAGGACTGGATGATGTCAGTTTTCATTCCAATCCCAAAGAAAGGCAATGCCAAAGAATGCTCAGGCAACCACACAATTGCACTCATCTCACACGCTAGTAAAGTAATGCTCAAAATTCTCCAAGCCAGGCTTCAGCAATACGTGAACTGTGAACTTCCAAATGTTCAAGCCGGTTTTAGAAAAGGCAGAGGAACCAGAGATCAAATTGCCAACATCCGCTGGATCATGGAAAAAGCAAGAGAGTTCCAGAAAAACATCTATTTCTGCTTTATTGACTATGCCAAAGCCTTTGACTGTGTGGATCACAATAAACTGTGGAAAATTCTGAAAGAGATGGGAATACCAGACCACCTGATCTGCCTCTTGAGAAACCTATTTGTAGGTCAGGAAGCAACAGTTAGAACTGGACATGGAACAACAGACTGGTTCCAAATAGGAAAAGGAGTACGTCAGGGCTGTATATCGTCACCCGGCTTATTTAACTTCTATGCAGAGTACATCATGAGAAACGCTGGGCTGAAAGAAGCACAAGCCGGAATCAAGATTGCCGGGAGAAATGTCAATAACCTCAGATATGCAGATGACACCACCCTTATGGCAGAAAGTGAAGAGGAACTAAAGAGCCTCTTGATGAAAGTGAAAGAGGAGAGTGAAAAAGTTGGCCTAAAGCTCAACATTCAGAAAATGAAGATCATGGCATCTGGTCCCATCACTTCATGGCAGATATATGGGGAAACAGTGGAAACAGTGTCAGACTTTATTTTGGGGGGCTCCAAAATCACTGCAGATGGTGATTGCAGCCATGAAATTAAAAGATGCTTACTTCTTGGAAGGAAAGTTATGACCAACCTAGATAGCATATTCAAAAGCAGAGACATTACTTTGCCAACAAAGGTTTGTCTAGTCAAGGCTATGGTTTTTCCAGTCGTCATATATGGATGTGAGAGTTGGACTGTGAAGAAAGCTGAGCGCCGAAGAATTGATGCTTTTGAACTGTGGTGTTGGAGAAGACTCTTAAGAGTCCCTTGGACTGCAAGGAGATCCAACCAGTCCATCCTAAAGGAGATCAGTCCTGGGTGTTCATTGGAAGGACTGATGCTAAAGCTGAAACTCCAGTACTTGGACCACCTCATGTGAAGAGTTGACTCGTTGGAAAAGACTCTGATGCTGGAAAGGATTGGGGGCAGGAGGAGAAGGGGACGACAGAGGATGAAATGGCTGGATGGCATCACCGACTCAATGGACATGAGTTTGAGTAAACTCCGGGAGTTGGTGATGGAAGGGAGGCCTGGTGTGCTGGGATCCATGGGGTTGCAAAGAGTCGGACACGACTGAGCGACTGAACTGAACTGAACTAGGTTGTGTCATACCGTCGCTATCTGAGTCCAGAACATTTTCATCACCCCAAAGAGAAACCACTTGGTATGTTTTTGAGTGGTGCGAATCTGTGCCAGAGTTGCTGATATTAGAAGTAAAACGTCTGTGATCAAGAAATTTATGAACAGCATCAGAATGGAGCTACTGAGCTCATTCCAGGGATTTTTTGCATCCTGCCTCCCCATCCTCTGAAGATTCACTCTAGACATTTAAACTGACCTAGATGAATTGTTGCATAGCAACACTGTCTTGTGTTCCATTCTGACATGTGTATGTATTATGCTGCTGCTGCTGCTGCTAAGTCACTTCAGTCGTGTCTGACTCTGTGCGACCCCATAGATGGCAGCCCACCAGGCTCCCCCATCCCTAGGAATCTCCAGGCAAGAACACTGGAGTGGATTGCCATTTCCTTCTCCAATGCATGAAAGTGAAGTGAAGTGAAGTTCGCTCAGTCGTGTTGGACTCTTAGTGACCCCATGGACTGCAGCCCATCAGGCTCCTCCATCCATGGGATTTTCCAGGCAAGAGTACTGGAGTGGGGTGCCATTGCTTTCTCTGTATGTATTATATATGTATGTATATATACACACATGTGTAATATATACATATATACATACACACACACAGAGTGTGTGCATGTGTGATGTGTGTGTATGTGTGTGTGTGTGTGTGTGTTAGTGGGTACCTGTTAGTTAGCAGTTGACCTGTCTTCCGGCATCCTTTCCTCACCCTATCTGACCCTGGCATCCCCAGAAGGGAGAATCACACCAGCAGGGCCTCTTGGTTCCTTTTCCCCATTCTCCTTGATATCTTCTCTCGAATGTTTCGAAGACCTTCAGTCAAAACTCATCCAAAATGAAACTGATTAACAACCCCTTCCTCAAACCAGCCCCCTTATCCCAGTGAATGAGAGAATGTAACCACCACCCACTCACTGATCCACACTGGAAACCCAGGCATGGTTTGTGACACGTCTCTTGCCCGCCTCCCTGCAATTGCTGAGTCTGGATCGTCTGCTTCCACAGTCACTCTTGGACACATCCACCATCTGCATCTCCACCACAGTCACTGTCCTGGTTCAGAGAACACTCATCTCTGGCCTGATACACACAGTCGCCTCCTATCGAGTCTTCCTATTCTCACTTCTGTCCCTCCTTCCTTTCCATCCCCCATATTTTCTGATATGCAAATCTGATTATACCTCTTTCCAGCTTAAAATCCTTGCTGTCAGGACAGAGTCCATGTACTTTCATTAGGTTTACAAGGCCCAATCTGGCCTCTACCCACCACTCGAACCTTCTCTTTCTCCCTCTCTGTTCTTCCCATGTCATGCCTCAGTCCACCTCCTTCATCAGTGGGCACATCCTCACTAGGATATCTGCCTTTCTGATCTTACACATACTGTTCCCTTTTTCCTGGAAAACTCTCCCTGCCCTCTGCCCATTTTTCCCCAGTCTTCTTCATCCAGTTAAGCTCTACTCTGGTCTTGGCTTAGATGTTGTTTCTCCTAAGAAAGCTCGAACTCCTCCTGTGTGTCCCAGAGTTTGAGCACCTCTCCTTCCAGAGCACAGAGGGTCACACCGCTTACCGTTCCATGGCCCCCAGTGTGAATGCTCACCAGCATACCCCCAGGGCTTCAGCAGTGCCTGAAATATGGTGGGCACTCCTCCATGCTTGATGAGTGAGTAAAAGAAAGCAGCTCCCAGGTCTGTACAAGCTAGTGGGGAGGGGAGTTTCTTGGTGCCAGCCTTCCATTCTTCCCTTCGAGTCCTCTCTGGATCCCTACATGTACTTCTGTTAATAGCAGCTTGATGTCCTAATCCTCTCTTTGTGCTCTTGAAGGCCTCAAAATCTTTAAAAACTATAAGAATGAATGATTCTTTAGTGACTAGAATGTCCAAATTTATAATTACCCACAAGAGAGCAAATTTCAAGGGTAGGAATTCTTTTCTGTTCCTCTCCAGTCATTCACACAGCTGACTTTCCACTCCAGTGTCTGACCCTGGCTGCCTTTCTCCTTGTTGAGAATTTATAGGAAAGGGGAAATGGGTTTAATGGTACAGAGTTTCAGTTGGAGAAGATGCAGAAGTTCTGGAGATGAACGGTGATGATGGTCACACTACAGTGTGAATGTGCACTTAAGAGTGGTTACAATACAATAAAATAGTACAATTTTGTGTTAGGTATGTGCTGTGTGCTAAGCTGCTTCGGTCGTGTCTGACTCTTTGCGACCCTATTGACTGTAGCCTGCCAGGCTCCTCTGTCCATGGAATTTTCCAGACAAGAATACTGGAGTGGGTTGCATTGCCTACTCCAAGGGATCTTCCCAACCCAGGGATCAAACCCTTCTCTCTTATGTCTCCTGCATTGATAAGCGGTTTCTTTACCACTAGTGCCACCTTGGAAGCCCTGGAGAAGGGCTAGGTCTATTTTACCATAATTAAAAAAATAATAATAATTTATAGGCTGTGGTGATGGTAGTTTGTGGTCAGAGAGTTCTCAATTTGAACTCTAGCTGGTCCTACAAGCTGTGGGACTTTAGCAAGAATCTGAGTTTCTGCATCTGTAACATGGATATGATCTTTCATTTAACAAATGTTTATTGACTATCCATCAGGAGAGAGGAAGAATGGTATCATGGTTAAAAAATCAAAGGCTGGTGCCCTGAACTTAAATCCTGGTTCCAAAGCTCTTTAAAATAAATATTTTAAAAATTAATTAATTATTTTTCTGGTTCCATAGATCTTTAGCTGTAGGGGAACAGGCAAGCCAATTTTTTTTTTTTTTCTCTCTCTGTGTCAGTTTCATCATCTGGAAAGTGGAGAGAGTAGTTTTTCCATCATAAGGTTGTTGTGAGAAATAATTGAGTTAATATATAAAAGTAGAACAGTGTCTGGTACAAGGTAAATGCTACTTATTACTATTATTATTTGTCTGAGTTGTGTAGAAGCACTCAGAACAGTATCTAGTAGAAGCATCATCTGTAATTATTACACATTATTATGTCCTAGTTCTAGAAACTGGACACGTAACTGTGAACCAAATACCATCTTTGTCTTCTTGGAGTGTATCATTTAGTGAGGAAACCAACAATGAATAAGTGAACATGCATCTAATATCTGCCTTACAATGTGAGTGCATGGGACAGTGTAAGTCAGGGGCTGATGGAGTCAGATCTGGCTCACGACAGGAGTTAGCTCAACTCCCCTCTCCTCTCCTCTCTTATTTCTTTCTCTCCCTCTCTCTCTTTGGAGAGAAGCCAGTTAGAGGCCAAGCAGCCTTCAGACCCACTGGCCAAGGAAGTAGAGGGAGCAGCTCAGGCCAGGGCCTCAAAAGATCGGTAGCAGTTTCTGCAGCAAGTAGTTTCTATCTTGCTCTGTTAGAGGAAATATGAATCATCAGCTGTTTGGCTTCCATTTCCTGGGAGGATGCAGGCCCAGGAAATCTGTGGTTTGAGCATCATCACGGAGATCAAATGAAATGGCTATTGGTGGTGGGGTGTGTTGCTAGGACCACTGATAGTCATCCCTTGAGCCAAATGACTCATCTTGAGCTGGCTCCTCAGCCCTCTGAATGCATTCAGCTCCTGAAATGAGTTGAATTTCCGGCCATGGGGTGATTCTTCTTTAGCTCTGCTGGGTGGTGGAGCAGAGCGGACTAGGCTGGGGCAGGAGTAAAAGGGGTCCAGCCTGCAATCTTATCTTCATTTCACAGATGATGGAAAGGAGAGCTGGGGTCACAGCCACATGTGACAACCGATGAACAGTCGACTCAGGAAAGCTTCCCCAGATTCTTTGCCCCAACTCATGCTGTTTCCCCAGTTGTTATTAGATTCTAGCACATCTAAACCATTGGTTTCACCACAACCTTGCCCTTAACCATTTTGGTTAAAGTCCTCTTACTTGACACAGCTATACTGCAGCATAACAAAGCATAACAAAGCAATTGGGTCAATCTTGTGGGGGTTTTGAAAGGAGGGTTACCAGTTGTTAGAAAACAGAGAGTGAGAGATTGCTACAGATGGCAGATGTTAAGATAAGAATATTCATCAAATATTTTTATATCATTCTTTCCTTGGGGTCCTCTTTTTTTTCTTCAAATGATTAGTTTGAACCAAGGAAATCCCCATGAATATTCATTTAAAATGAAGGGAAAAATAGCCCTCCATGATGGTGGGATTGTATACTTAGTTCTGCACACCACAGTGGGCTGATCTGGTCCTCTTCAGAATGGTAGATCATGGCACAGGATAAAGAACACTGACATCAGTGACACAGTGCAGAGAGATGGGAGCTCTGATGCCAATGCGTAATCTCTGGGGTGGGTACCTGCATGTTTCTTACATGAGTTTGTACTTTTATTGTGTTTTGAAATATTTCATACTAAAAAGGCATGGACTTTGACATCAGAAAATCTGACCTTGAATTCCACGTCCTTGGACAGGTCCCTCAATTTCTCAATGTGCTCACCTGTAAAATGTGGATGACAATAAGTAGTTCTCAGGTTTGTTGCTGTGATCAAGCAAGAGAAGGCATTTTGGAATTTCTGAATCATGTCATAAATGTCATTTGTGGTCATGACAATGGCAGCAGCAATAGTGAGTTGTCTTACTAGGTAGTGAACGCTCCTCCCTGAAAGGGTTCAAATGGAGGGTGTCATTCAAGAAGAGGACACCTGGGAGG
The DNA here is from genome assembly GCF_002263795.3 of Bos taurus. Classification (NCBI taxonomy): domain Eukaryota; kingdom Metazoa; phylum Chordata; class Mammalia; order Artiodactyla; family Bovidae; genus Bos; species Bos taurus. The sequence continues at coordinate 45,673,199 of NC_037333.1, read as the reverse complement.
TGAATAAGGACTCCTTCTGTCTTGTTTTGTGGGGAGGTCAGACGAGTGGCATCTTTTCCAACTTGGGGATTCCATGACTAGTCTTGACCAAAAGCTGAAAACTCAAATATCCAAGCCAAGCAGAGAACATAATTGAAGAAAGTGGGCAAGCTTGGAGTTGGGGGTGGGAAGAGGTGGAGATTGTGGAGAACTGGAGGAATCAAGTTTCGTGTAAAGGGGGCAGCCATTGTTTAGAACCAGCTAATAATATTCACTGTTGCTCTAGAGTTATATATGTATCAACATATACATAGATATATGTATACATATATTTTAAATGATCCATTGCTCTTTTTTTTTAGTATTATATTCACAGAGTTGTGGTAACCATTGCCACACTCATTTCTGGAACATTTTCATCACTCCAAAAGGAAACCCATATCCATTAGCAGACATTCCCCATTCTTTCCCTCAGTCCTACACAGCTACTAATATACTTTCTGACCCTATACAGGACATATCATACAAACAGAATCATACAATATAGGGCCTATTTTGACCTGCTTCTTTCACTTAGTATGTTTCAAGCTTCATCCATGTTGCAGCACATATCAGAACTTCATTCCTTTTATAATATTCCAGTGTGTAGTCTACCACATTTCATTTATCCATTTATTAACTGATGGACTTTTGGACTGTTTCTACTTTGGGACTTTTATGAATAATGTTGCTATGGCCATTCATGTACAAGTTATTGTGTAGACACACGTTTTCATTTCTCTTGGTATGTACCTAGAGGCTGACAGATATTTCAGTATTTCAACCGAACTAGAACCAACAGAACCCTTTCTCTGTGTATGTATGTATGTGTGTGTGTATAAGCACATGATTAAAAAGTATAGACTCAATAAGTCATGTGAGTCAAAAACAGTATATATTCAGGGACCAGGTTTCAAGGCTGGTATAAACCTTAGTTCTTTTATCTACAAAACAGGAGAAGTGAACCAGTTGAACCCTATGGATTCTTTTAGCATGAAAACTTTACTTTTCTGGAATTTAATTAAATTCTCACCAACACATTCACTTATAAATAAAACCTACTTCTATTTCCCAAGAGATTTTGAGCTGCCTTATAATATTGACCAGATAGGACAGTTAAAAATTAGTTTGGAAAGAGAACTCATAATTGTACAGGAGCTGAAACTGAGAGGGTCAGTAGGACACTGAAATTTAGTACCTTGCTTCCTGGTAGGTGCATGCATAAGTGTAGTTTGGAGGATATGCAAAACGAGACCTTTTGTTGTGTGCTCAAGTTTTTGTTCTGTTCTAGCCACACTGCAAGGTATGTGGGACCTTAGTTCTCCCACCAAGGATCGAACCTGCACCCCTGCAGTGGAAGGTTGGAGTCTTGACCACTGGACTACAAAGGAAGTTCCATGTGTATCCAAGTTTGAATGACATGCTCCTGACTCTGAGTAGCTCAAGTCTCTTAGGGAGATACATCAGTTCAGTTCAGTCGCTCAGTGGTGTCCGACTCTGCAACCCCATGAGTCGCAGCACACCAGGCCTCCCTGTCCATCACCAACTCCCAGAGTTCACTCAGACTCACGTCCATCGAGTCGGTGATGCCATCCAGCCATCTCATCCTCTGTCGTCCCCTTCTCCTCCTGCCGCCAATCCCTCCCAGCATCAGAGTCTTTTCCAATGAGTCAACTCTTTGCATGAGGTAGCCAAAGTACTGGAGTTTCAGCTTTAGCATCAGTCCTTCCAAAGAACACCCAGGACTGGTCTCCTTTAGGATGGACTGGTTGGATCTCCTTGCAGTCCAAGGGACTCTTAAGAGTCTTCTCCAACACCACAGTTCAAAAGCATCAATTCATCGACACTCAGCTTTCTTCACAGTCCAACTCTCACATCCATACATGACCACTGGAAAAACCATAGCCTTGACTAGACAAACCTTTGTTGGCAAAGTAATGTCTCTGCTTTTGAATATGCTATCTAGGTTGGTCATAACTTTCCTTCCAAGGAGTAAGCATCTTTTAATTTCATGGCTGCAATCACCATCTGCAGTGATTTTGGAGCTCCAAAAATAAAGTCTGACACTGTTTCCACTGTTTCCCCATGTATCTGCCATGAAGTGATGGGACCAGATGCCATGATCTTCGTTTTCTGAATGTTGAGCTTTAAGCCAACTTTTTCACTCTCCTCTTTCACTTTCATCAAGAGGCTTTTTAGTTCCTCTTCACTTTCTGCCATAAGGGGTGGTGTCATCTGCATATATGAGGTTATTTATATTTCTCCCGGCAATCTTGATTCCAGCTTGTGCTTCTTCCAGCCCAGCGTTTCTCATGATGTACTCTGCATAGAAGTTAAATAAGCAGGGTGACAATATACAGCCTGAGGTACTCCTTTTCCTGTTTGGAACCAGTCTGTTGTTCCATGTCCAGTTCTAACTGTTGCTTCCTGACCTGCATACAGGTTTCTCAAGAGGCAGGTCAGGTGGTCTGGGAGATACATAGGTCCACACAATTAGAATCCAGTGAACTAAATGCAACGATAACTTTGACAGCTTAGAGAAGTACTTCGAAATGTGGTGGTGGTGGTGGGGTCCACAAGGATCAGAAAAATGTAGTGGGGCAATTGCTTGACTGAGCTGTTTGAAGTGATGTGCCCTAACAGCTCCATCACTAAAAGGCTGTATAGCTTTGAACAAATTGTTTCATCTTAGTGGACTTGGTTTCCTCATCTGTCAAAGGGGACAAAATAGTACCTACTTTACAGGTTTGTTTTTTTTTTAATTAAAGAAATGAAGTGTCTCATCTGGAGTAAACGTGTGTGTGTGTGTGTGTGTGTGTGTAGTAGAGGGTGGTTGTAAGTTGAGGCTGAAACCTCTGGGAGTGTCTCTTACCTGGGGCTGGCTAATGGGAGTGTCAGCTGTCCGGTGAGGAAAGCCAAGGTCAAAAACCCAGAAAGTGTAGGTCAGTAGGCAGTCAGGAAATTAGAGATAGATAACATAGGAAACCACAGATCAAAAATAACAGGAAGGGTGTTCTGGGCCCACACCTGTGTGTCTATCAAGCACTGCTACCTGTGTCTTTGCTGGTGATGCTGGGACAATTGGATGTATCATTGAGCTGGGGAAGGAGAGGACAAAATTAGTCCAATAGAAAAGGGAATGACAAAGGCAGTGAAAATTATGATAAACCTAGACAGCATTGAAAAGCAGATACTTCACTTTGCTGACAAGAGTTCATGTAGTCAAAACTATGGTTTTTCCAGTAGTCATGTATGGATGTGAGAAAGAAAAGAAAAGAAGTGAAGTTGCTCAGTTGTGTCTGACTCTTTGCAACCCCGTGGACTGTAGTCTACCAGGCTCCTCTGTCCATGGAATTTTCCAGGCAAGAGTACTGGAGTGTGTTGCCATTTCCTTCTCCAGAGGATCTTCCCAACCTGGGGATCAAACCTGGGTCTCCCGCATTGCAGGCAGATGCTTTAACATCTGAGCCACAAGGGAAGTGGGCCATAAAGAAGGCTGAGTGCTCAAGAATTGATGCTTTCAAACTGTGGTTCTGGAGAAGTCCTGAGAGTCCCTTGGACAGCAAGGAGGCCAAATCAGTCAATCCTAAAGGAAATCAAGCCTAAATATTTACTGGAAGGACTGATACTGAAGCTGAAGGTCCAATACTTTGGCCACCTGATACAAAGAGCTGACTCAGTGGAAAAGACCCTGATGCTGGAAAAGATTGAAGGCCAAAAAAAGAAGAGGGCGGCAGAGGATGAGATGGTTAGACGGCATCACCAACTCAAGGGACATGAGTTTGAGCAAACTCCGGGAGATAGTGAAGGATAGGGAAGCCTGGCGTGCTGCAGTTTATGGGGTGGCAAACAGTCGGACAGGAATTAGTGACTGAGCAACAAAAAGGAGTGACTGTTGCCATAGGGACAGGAAGCAGAAGATGCAAGGTACGGAGGCTTGAGAGAACCTGCTGGGTTTTGGAGCGCTAATAGCTTGGTAGGGCTGGAGCTCAGGAGAGGGCCGGAGAGAGATGCCAGGTGAGGTTGTGAGATAGCAGGGCAATAGGGCATGGGGCAGGGGGTGGTTATCACAAGGGGTGCTGGTCATAAGATTTAGTCTGCTCTCCATTCTGAGCGTGAAAGGAGTCATGGAAAAAATTTGAGGACAGGAAGGACACTGTCAGATTTCTGGAGTAAAAATCTCACCCTGGCTGCTGGGTGGAATTGAGTGCCAGGAGGACCATCTGACAGCAGAAATAGCAATTATATAAGAGCCAAGAAGGTGCTTACTTTGAACACAGAGTAATAGTTACATGATTTATTATACCAGCAATTATAATAATGCCAGTGTTCTGGATCGAGTTAAATGGCAGAGTTAGGGCTCAAACCCAGTGGAAAAATGCTCAGGAAGGGAAAGTTTTTTAAAAAAAACCTTCTAGTGAAAAATTGACACTGAAACAACTAAAAAGGGGGGTCGGGGCGGGGGAAATTCAAAGAACCACCAGAGTCAATCTTGTAAAAGTAAAAATGAAAAAGCGTCTCTGTGGATAATCTTTACTTATTCCAAAACTGAGATAAGAGGCACCTTCATTTTCAATACGGAAGCAAGAACTTGTTTGTTGCTTCTTAGCAGCTCAAACGTATTTCCTGGTTTTATTTGGGCAGCAAGCATGTTGCTGCAATCAGCTTGTATAAAATGGGTTTTGAATGTTCATACCCTCCTCTTATCAGTGCATTTTTCTTGTGATTGTATCAGTTTCCTATTGCTACTGTAATAACTTACCACAAACTTAGAGGCTTAGAACAACATACATTTTTTTATTTTGCAGTTCAAGAGGTCAGAAGTCTGATGGGTCTTATGTAGCTAAAATCACAGGTTGGCAGGGCTGTGCTCCTTTCTGAATGCTATAGGGGTGAATCTGTTTTCTTGCCTTTTCCTGTTTCTAGATGATGTTTATATTCCTTGCCTTGTGGACCCTTCCTCCATTTTCAAAGCCAGCAATTGCATCACTCTGACTTCTGACTCCATCATCACATCTCTTCTGACTCTAACTCTTCTGCCTCCCCTTCACTTGTGATGATGTTTCACCCACCTGGATAATCCAGGGTATTCTTGTCATCTCAGTATCCTTAACCTAATCACACCTGCAAGGTCCCTTCTGCCATATATTCATGGGTTCTGGAGATTAGGGCATGGACATCTTTGTGGGGGAATGTCTTTGTTTTGCTTTCCACTGTGGTTAGCTGTGGAACAGAAGTAATTTGAAATGGACTCATGTTCTAGAGAGGCAGTGTGTGTGATAGTTAGCCTGAGCTCTGGGGACAGGCACCCTGAGTGTGCGCACTGCCTTCCCCAGCTGTCAGTCCTGTGGCCTCTGAGTGTTCATTTCCTCATCTGGTAATGGAAATGTCAAGTAGACTCACTTCATAAGGTTGCTGTAAAGACCAACTAGGTGCTCAGATCAGATCAGATCAGTCGCTCAGTCATGTCCGACTCTTTGCGACCCCATGAATCGCAGCACGCCAGGCCTCCCTGTCCATCACCAACTCCCGGAGTTCACCCAGACTCATGTCCATCGAGTCAGTGATGCCATCCAGCCATCTCATCCTCTGTCGTCCCCTTCTCCTCCTGCCCCCAATCCCTCCCAGCATCAGGGTCTTTTCCAATGAGTCAACTCTTTGCATGAGGTGGCCAAAGTACTGGAGTTTCAGCTTTAGCATCATTCCTTCCAAAGAAATCCCAGGGCTGATCTCCTTCAGAATGCTAGTATATGTCAATAACTTTGAACAGTGAGCAGCACATAGTAAGTGCTCATTAAAATAATGTCCATTATCTGATGGATGAGTATCCTATAATCCTTTTTTCCCCCCTGTGGTTGAATTTAATTATTAATGGCAAAGTGTGTGCGTATGTGTTGTGAGACTTTGTGTGTTTAAGGGAAGTCTGATTTTCATCCCTAGGAATTGTAATTAGCTAGAAGAGAATGTGCCTGACAACAGTTGAGCTGTCTAGGCTAGTTAGTGATGCTCTTAATAGAGGCAGCTGGTATATTTTCTGGAACTACCAAGATTTCCATGATATACTGCATAAAACCTGCAGATAGAAATTTTAGATAGTGTTTTTCAGATATTGTGTATGCTATTCCATGAAGTGGTTAGAACTGATTTTATAAAATCATGTATGGATTTCTTACCTAGTATGAATACTTTGGATTATGATACATGCTGACCTGATTAGTTTCAGTAGTATACAGATACATATTGTTTTCCTATTATATAACTTAAACAGAGAAGTTTGAGCATGAGGCCTAATGAAATCAATGAAATTGTTGCTGATTTTTAAACATAATTGCTATTTAATTAATCCCCAAGCCACACATCAGAGTTAGAGCACACATTTACCCTGCTTTGGAAAGAGATATGCCTTCTGTCATATTTCTGGCTCCATAAATAACACAATTTTAGTAAAATAGTATGCCATTTTACTGTAAATAAAATAATGAGAAACAGCATTATTATTCTGTTTTACCCTTGCTTTAAAATTAATTATATCTAATCTAATCAACATAAAGTTGGCTTCTTTTTAGGAGTCTATTTCATGTGATGCATTCCATAATTTATTTCGCTGTAGTTTTTATAATATCCTCCAAAATGAATATAAGATACTTAGTTTAATTAAAAAAGAAAGTCACACTTTAAAAGGCAAGAAATACATCTAATTTGGCTGATTGGTTTGACACTTAGGTTTTATGATGAAACATCAGTTGCATGGGGCTTCCCTCGTGACTCAGATGGTAAAGAATCTGCCTGCAATGTGGGAGACATGAGTTCGATCCCTGGGTTGGGAAGATCCTCTGGAGAAGGCCATGGCAACCCACTCCATGAAGTATTCTTGCCTGGAGAATCCCCATGGACAGAGGAGCCTGGTGGGCTACAGTCCATGGGGTTGCAAGGAGTTGGAGACGACTGAATGATTAAGCACATCAGTTGCATGAGCCAATTTGAGGCTCCAAGATTTTGACAAAAATTTAACTTAGGCACACAGCAAGATAAAAGCATTAAAGTGGTTCTACTCTAAAAGATAATCATGATAATCACAATGGTGTGATCACTCACCTAGAGCCAGACATCCTGGAATTCAAAGTCAAGTGGGCCTTAGGAAGCATCACTAGGAACAAAGCTAGTGGAGGTGATGGAATTCCAGTTGAACTATTTCAAATCCTGAAAGATGATGATGCTATGAAAGTGCTACACTCAATATGCCAGCAAATTTGGAAAACTCAGTAGTGGCCACAGGACTGGAAAAGGTCAGTTTTCATTCTAATCCCAAAGAAAGGCAATGCCAAAGAATGCTCAAACTACCACACAATTGCACTCATCTCACACGCTAGCAAAGTAATCCTCAAAATTCTCGAAGCCAGGCTTCAATAGTACGTGAACTTCTAGATGTTCAAGCTAGATTTAGAAAAGGCAGAAGAACCAGAGATCAAATTGCTAACATCCGTTGGATCATTGAAAAAGTGAGCGTTCTAGAAAAACATCTGCTTCTACCTTATTGACTATGCCAAAGCCTTTGACTGTGTGGGTCACAACAAACTGTAGAAAATTCTTAAAGAGATGGGAATATCAGACCACCTGATCTGCCTCCTGAGAAATTTGTATGCAGGTCAAGAAGCAACAGTTAGAACTGGACATGGAACAACAGACTGGTTCCAAATTGGGAAAGGAGTACATCAAGGCTGTACATTGTCACCTTGCTTATTTAACTTATATGCAGTGTACATCATGAGAAATGCTGGACTGGAGGAAGCACAAGCTGGAATCAAGATTGCTGGGAAAAATATCAATAACCTCAGATATGCAGAAGACACCACACTTATGGCAGAAAGCGAAGAAAAACTAGGGTCTGTTGATGAAAGAGGAGAGTGGAAAAGTTGGCTTAAAACTCATCAACATTCAGAAAACTAAGACCATGGCATCTGGTCCCATCACTTCATGGCAAATAGATGGGGAAACAATGGAAACAGTGACAAACTTTATTTTTGGGGGCTCCAAAATCACTGCCTATGGTGACTGCAGCCATAAAATTAAAAGACACTTACTCCTTGGAAGAAAAGTTATGACCAACCTAGACAGCATATTAAAAAGCAGAGACATTACTTTGTTAACAAAGGTCTGTCTAGTCAAAGCTATGGTTTTTCCAGTGGTCGTGTATGGATGTGAGAGTTGGACTACAAAAGAAAGCTGAGTGACGAAGCACTGATGCTTTTGAACTGTGGTATTGGAGAACACTCTTTAGAGTCCCTTGGACAGCAGGGTGATCCAACCAGTCCATCCTAAAGGAAATCAGTCCTGAATATTCATTGGAAGGACTGATGCTGAAGCTGACACTTCAATACTTTAGCCACCTGATGCAAAGAACTGACTCATTTGAAAAGACCCTGATGCTGGGAAAGATTGAAGGCAGGAGGAGAAGGGGACAACAGAGGATGAGATGGTTGGATGGCATCACTGACTCAATGGACATGAGTTTGAGTAAACTTTGGGAGTTGGTGACGGGTATGGAAGCCCAGCATGCTGCAGTCCATGGGGTCACAAAGTCGGGCACAACTGAGCGACTGAACTGAACTGAACTCAGAAAGATGTATGGAAATAGGTATTTTGCTTTTCTCAACTCTTACTGAGACAAAATAATGAAAGTACCTCTAAGTATCAGATAAGGATAACAGGTTAAGATAATGGTAATTTAAAAGGTTTGGCCTTTCTGGTATAGAACACAGAATGAGACATTGAGGACTGAATAATGAATATTTTCTCAAGTCAGATGGTTTCCAATTATTTCCTTTCAACAAAATTGGAAGAGGCCCTAATCAAAGTGATAGATGCCTTAGAATTCCATTGTGTCTTCGGTATACAATTCAGAGGGAGTTCAAAGAATTGAATGTCAGCATTTTAGAGAGACTCCTTCCCTTTCTATCTCCTTTTAAATGTGAATAAAAGATGTCAGTGGTCACATCTATGAGACAGGAAAATAAGGATAGAAATAATTCTAAACATTCTCTCTCTTATTGTAATAAATCAGTTCAGTTCAGTCGCTCAGTCGTGTCCGACTCTTTGAGGCCCCGTGGACTGCAGCACGCCAGGTTTCCATGTCCTTCACCAACTCCTGGAGCTTGCTCAAACGCATGTCCATCCAGTCGGTGATGCCATCCAGCCATCTCATCCTCTGTCATTTGTAATAAATAGTCATTCCTGAATATGAGAAAGTAAGTGGGGGAAAATATCTCTACCCGTTTCATTGAGATGCATTAAAAATTATTTTTAGTATTATGATTATATACCAAAAGTTAAAATATATTGATGTTTTGATCAATTGTGTACCATGAATAACTTGTAACCCTTAGATCTGGAAGGATTAAAAATATTTTTTTGTTGTTGTTTACATTTAGAGTTGGTGGCCAGAGGAAAAAATATTCATATGTGTGTTGCAAATGCATAACATAACTTATAAAAAACGTTAAGATAAAAATTCTGAGAAGGAAGAGAAATAGAAATAGCTGTTCAGGGAGATACAGGAACAATGTAGAATCTTTAGTGTGAAAGAAAAGCTTATTTGTGTCTCTTTAAATGAGTGATAGTGGGTGGCATATTCTAGGGTATTGCTGGGGGAATAACTCCAAGGGATTCATTTAAAATAGTGATGCAACTGTTTTCAAACATTCATTTTTATAATATACTATTTAGGGAATTTTTTTCAATCATTTAATCTTCAATTGAAATGATAAGTAAGTAAGAATGTGTGCAGAGGTGTAGTTTTCATTTTGGGGGAGTATTAGAGTGAAAAAATTTGAAGTCTTCTGACAATTTCTGAGTGGATGTTAGCAGGCCTGTGAAAGCAGACGGCCATGGCTAGACCCGAGTGTCCCACTGGCCTACTTCTTGAATTGCCTTTGAAGGGCTGCTCAGCTGTGACGTCAGTGGGTCCCACGCAGGCTCATTCAGCAGGAAAGAGAGGGTCAGATCTGCAGGGCACAGTTAGCCAGTACCACCCTCAGATAGCTCTGCTTGATTGGTTATTATGACCATTTTTTCCAAGTATATTTATCACACACACAGATAGCACTCACTATGTACCAGGCACTCTTCTAATTGCTTTCCAAATGTAACTTACTTTAGTCTCGTAAAACCCTGTTAGGTAAATACTGTGATTATCCGCATATTACAGATGAGAAAACTGAGGCACAGAGAGATTGAATGACTTGCTAAATGTCACTTAGCTAATGAATGGTGGAACCAGGGCAGAGAGAAATGGTTCTATTCTCAGTGCCCATGGTGGGCCACCATCAGACTGCTTTCTCCCCAGTGTACCTGGTACTTCACGCTCTTTTTCCTACACCCAGCACTTGTCTGGATTACAAGTATATTGGATTTGCCTGTGAGGGTCCAGAGAATCCAGTTTTGAGATGCAAGAGTTGAATTTCAACGGCCTGTTTATTGACGCTGGCTTCCACAGCCGTGAATCATCATCTAAATGTCTTATTCAGACAGGAAGGCTGGGTAATTAGTATTGCAGGTCACTAGTAAAAGGCCTCAGAAAGCATCAAACCACCCCAAAAACTATTTTTCCTGGCCTCCTCTGTACGACCTCATAACTTCAGTTTCAGAGGTTTGGAGTGGGCAAAGCACTTGTATGGTTTCCTTTACATCAGTGAGGAAAACAAATTACCCGGACAGAGCAGTTAAGGGAAGAAACTATTTTTCTGCCATCTGCCCCTGCCTTCCAAATGACTTCCATTGGGCTTGCCATTTGACACAGGGAGAGGATGTCAAAAAACGTTGCAAGAACTTGGAGGGTAAAAAATACGTTAGGAAATTTGCCACTTTGCAAAAGGAAAACTGCTTTAAAAATACAACCCTCTCCTGAAAAAAACCAATCCCCCCTCTCCCCTAGACAACATAACTCTTTTAAAAAAAAGTCCTGCATTTAGAGATAGATGGGTATCTATTACTATGCTTTCCGGGAAAGTGAAAATTACTTTGGGGCATCTCTAGGACATTTCAATGTCCTTAATATTATATAGGGCACTGCAGAGCTGTAGCTTGTTCTGGGGAGAAAAGCACTGGCTATGAGTCCTGCTAAGAAGGATACGGGTATCAGCCAGTGCCTACACCACTAACCAGCCTTAAATCTGTTAGAGAAATTTCCCAAAATCTCATTTATTTTTTCCCTGCAAAGATTAAATTGCCTCGTAATTGTCTGAGTTGTTGGGAGCATCGGGAGATAGCACTGAAGTGAAAAACAAGCTTTGGTTTAAAAAGAGTCATGCTAGTGTCCGGTACTCTTTGCAGCATTGAAGAGGCATGTCTGTGTGTAATGCGGTAGATAATTATTAATATGACCTTGCGCCCTGATTATTCCCTGTCCCCTGTCCTATAAGAAAGAAATAAATAATAAAAAAATTGGGAGAGTTGAGGACAAGTGTGAGAGGAGAGGATCATCTTTGTGGTCTAAGGTACAGATAGAAGCATGGAAGCAGCAGCATTGAGTTTTGGACAACTTAGGAATGACCAGAATTGCTGGGGGGGCTAGGAATTGGATCCTCTCAAATTTTCTTTTCAAAGATGCAAATCAGAGATTTAAAATATACTTTAAAAATCTCCTGGGGCTTCCCAAGTGGCGGTAGTGGTAAAGAATCCGCCTGCCAATGGAGGAGATGTAAGAGACAAGGGTTCAGTCCTCGGGTCGGGAAGATCCCCTGGAGGAGGGCATGGCAACCCACTTCAGTATTCTTGACTGGAGAATCCCATGGACAAAGGAGCCTGGCAGGCTGCAGTCCACAGGGCCACAAAGAGTTAGACACGACTGAAGCGACTTAGCATGCATGCATGCAGGGTTATTTTGACTGGGCTTGGATGTGTCCTTGTGCTGAAATTGGATTGGCCACATGGAGTTAGAGCTGCAGGAAAATCAGGAGAAGAATCTTAGCAACAATTAAGAACACATTTTCCACTGAGGCATTTTTAGGGTTCCAGAGCATAGCTCACATTGAGCTATCTTTGTACTGAAAAAAAATGGATAGAAAATAGATGACATCATTGCTATGGTCTGAATATATGCACACCCCATTCATTTGTTACATTCAAACCCTCAGGGTGATTGTATTAGGAGGCGGTCTGTTTCCAAACCAGTGAGATTGTGAGGATTAAATGAGGTCTGGGAAATTCATTGATGCCAGCATGTTCCACATTACAGATAGTCAACAAATGTTTATTAATTCAGAATTATAGATTAAAATTCAAATGTAAATGCATTTTGTTACAGTAGGGGCCCTACATGTTTAAAATGGGTGGCAGGATGCATTAAAAATACATTAATTATTTCATTTCAGCCTTACCACAACCTTGCAGTGCAGACAAACTGTATCAGCTGCTTTTTTTTTAATTTAATGAATGAGGGGCAAGGTCCTGCATCTAATAATCAGGGGTATTGGCAGCGTTCAGACTCAGGGCTTCTGACTCTCCAAGGTCAGTGCTCTTTTTGCATCATCATTTATTACAGGCTGAACTGGGTTCCCCCTCAGATTCACATGTTGAAGTCTTGACCCCCAGTGCCTCAGAATGGGACTGTGTTAGGAGACAGGGCCTTTACAGAGGAAACAAGTTTAAGTGAGGCCATCAGGGCGGGCACTAACACAAACTGACTCGTGTCCTTATAAGAAGAGGACGCTGAGACACCAGAGGAAGGTCACGGGAAGACACAGTGAGAAGGCAGCCGCCTGCACACCAAGGGGAGGGCCCCCAGGAGAAACCAAACCTGCCAACACCTTGATCCTGGGCTTCAAGCCTCCAGAACTGTGAGAAACAGAGTTCTGTTGTAGAAACCACCCAGTCTGTGAAATTTCGTTAATGGCGGTCTTGGCATGGCACCCATCTTATTTCTGTGCTGGAAACATCAATGGCTGCCACTGATTGTAAATAAAGTCTAATTCCTTAGCCTGGCATTAGGTCCGTAGGACTCTTCTGTCTTCTCCAGCCTACTATCCTTACTTTATTAAGTTTAAAATCTTTTTATACCCTGGTGTCATCTCTACTTCTTTGGTAATATTGTTTCTTTTCTATATCTAGGGTGTGAACTCTTTCTGGGTCTTCAAGGCCTGATCAAAGACCCCCATGTCCCTGATTTTCCTCCCTTACTTTGCTTCTGGGGATCTTGTACTTAAGGTCAGGCTAACATGCAGCCTCTGGAGGCTGATGACCTGGGTTTTGAATTCTAGTTCTATGCTGTGTGACCTTGGACAAGTTACTTAGGCTTTCTAAGCCTCATCGTTTTCCCGGTGCATGGGAATAACACTAGTACCATTAGTTTTGAAGTTTTGAAGAATAAGAAAGATAATGCCTGTAAACTCCATTGTGAGTATCCTTCCTCCTGCACCAGTGTAAATGCCCAATGTAGATAATTTATTTCTTTATCACTTGGGTTTTATTATTCTTAATATTTCTCATTAATTCTTATTCTTTTTAAATTTTTCTTATTTTTAAGGCTTTCATATTTTATCTCTACTAATCTAAAAGCACTTGGGTCTTTTCTGGAAACTTTCAAATTTTGTTGAAAATTCTGATTATTGAAGTCATGCATGCCCATTGTAAAAATTTAACTTAAACAGAAAAACAAAGAGAGGGGGAAAAAATCACTTGTAATCTTGCCAACCAGAGTATCTACTAACATTCGATGTAGACTTCCATTTTTTTCTGTGTGTAAATACATGGTTTTGCAATAAAAATGTGATCATATTATATATATGGCTTGTATAAAGTGCTTTTTTTTTCATAAGGGTAGGTATATGTCCCTATGTCCATATTAGCAAATGTAGTCTGCTTCAGAGGTTCACCTTGGTGGCTTGCCCTGGTCCAGCGTATAGGTATGTTTTGTTTAGTTTGCATAGTTTAAAAAATTTAGCCAACTTAAACAAATCAGGATATTTTACAAAAAAAGGTGCATTTTCCTGCTTTGGAAAATATGAAGCTCCAGCCACTCTGGGGCTGGGTTTCAGGAAGCCAGTTACTTGGTTAGAACTGAGTAGTGCTGTTGCATTGTATTGCTGGCCCATGTACATCCTTGGTCTACATCAACGATGGTGATGGGTATGTAGCATTTTCTGGCTATTTGTGAACACAGCTATTCTCCTCAACTACAACAAGCAATCTGAGGGCTGAACCTAGTCTACTGTATCTTTAACCTTTAGACCCTCAGTGCCTTTCACTTACTTAGCTCTTAATACTTCTGTGACATTAATATGTGAATGAATGGACTCATTTGTGACATTTCACACATTCGTATCATTCTTGGAATGCATGGAAGACTCAGGACCCCACCAGAGCATTGGGTTTCTTTTGTCCCTTGCAGTGTCTCCCACAGCTGGACCCAAAGGACGGCTCCAGCCACACTGGTAAGTTTTGCAGACCCTGACATCTTTCTTCCTGGAGGTGCCTTGACCACTTTAAAAAGGCAACACATAGTAGTCACTTCATTTCCTACCCAGATGCAGCCAACTCTCGAGTGGAAGATGACAGCTCTTAAATAGCACCCATGAGCCTTTCAAAACATCTGATGTTGGAGGAGAGTAAAGAAAAAGAAGTCTGTCATCATCTACTGGTGGTCATGCTTGCTTCTTTTATTTCTCTTCGCTGTCTTTTAAGCACCAAGTGTGCCTCGTAGGAGCCATGGGGTGCACCCTGCCTGAGTTCCTTGTGGGTGTTGGTGCTCAAATTAGAGGCTGGATTTTGGGGACAGCTGGAACGCTTCTTAGCTGCTCCACCCTGCAGGCGGCACGTGAGGCCCAACCACGAGATGTGAGGCAGGCCCCTTTAATCCTACACCAGAGTCTTGGCTTCCAAAACCCTATCCTCCAAAATTTGGACTTATATAACTTATTTGTTTATTTTTAAGCCAGTCCTGTCCAAGTGGAGAACACTTAAGACTCCCTTTTAGAGCAAATTTGGAACCCAACATTATCATTAACTAAATCAGCAAGCAACGGTTCTGTTAAAATACCAAGCGGCATAGTTCTGAGGACTTTTATCGTCATGTTTCCCGTGGAATCACATCGTGTGGTGGTTTCTCTGGAAATCATCCTTGGGATTCTCTCTCTCTCCTCTCTCCCTCTGTCCCTCTCTCTCTCTTGTACACCATGGCCTGAGTTAAGGGAGGTGGCGGGTGAGGGGATGCTGTCACTAAGATTTCCTGCTGTGTAGGAATCCCTTTATTTGGATTTCAACAAGGGACCAGGTCATTCTTATTGTGTAACTGACCATTGTGGTTCTCCAACTAGGTCAGCTGGTGGGGCCTCTGGAAGGCATAGCTTTTTGTAGAGCATGGTAAAGCAGAAAACATGATAAGATAACATATCTTTGGATCAAATTAGATGCCGTTTTATATTAGATTCCAGACTTGAGGGAACAGGTGCCAAAAATCTGATAAAAACATGTGAAACCAAGGATTTACTGTATAGCACAGGGAACTCAACAAGGACTTACTGTATAGTACAGAAAACTAACTCAACATCTTGCAATAACCTAAATGGAGAAGAATCTGAAATATATATATATATAAATCTCTTTACTGTACACCAGAAACTAACACAACATTTTAAATCAACTATACATAGGACACGACTTAGCGACTAAACAACAATAATACTTCAATAACAATTAAGAAACAAAGTATGTGAATATGTTCACTGATATGTTGTTTCAATTAGGGACAACACTGGAAACATTCTAAATGTTTAACAAGAGGAGAATAATTAAATTACCTATGACCATTTTAAACGCATCTATTAAGGATTCATCAAAAGTTTTAAAGATCCTTCAGAGAGCCTTTAATAGTGTTGAGAGAAGTGTCTATGATTTGTTAGGTTAAAAAAAGTGGAAATAAAGTCACATATGAAGTCTGAGATCAATTACATTTATCATATGGACACAGATCCTTAGAAAATACACCACAATTTTAGGACAGATTATAGCTCTGCATTGGAGAAGGCAGTGGCACCCCACTCCAGTACTCTTGCCTGGAAAATCCCATGGACGGAGGAGCCTGGTAGGCTGCGGTCCATGGGGTCGCTAAGAGTCGGACACGACTGAGCGACTTCACTTTCACCTTTCACTTTCATGCATTGGAGAAGGAAATGGCAACCCACTCCAGTGTTCTTGCCTGGAGAATCCCAGGGATGGAGGAGCCTGGTGGGCTGCAGTCTATGGGGTCGCACAGAGTTGGACATGACTGAAGTGACTTAGCAGCAGCAGCAGCAGCAGCAGCAGCAGGGCTCTGCATGATGCAATGTTGGGTAGTTTTTACTGTTTATTTAGCCTTTTCAGCATTTTCAAACATTTCTACAGTGAGCGTTTACTGCTTTGATTGTCAGGAAAGAAAATGATTATAAGGTAGTCAACATCCTGGTGGTAGTGGACTTGGGTCCGCATTTTCTTTCAATACCTTTTTTTTTTAACCCTTACTACACTTTATCTGCCACAGCTCCTGCAGGGAGGATCTGGAGGGAGGATCTGGAGGAAAACACTGTGACTTAGATGAGGACTGGGCGATGTTCTCCTACAGACAGAGCCACAGCAATTTTCCTTGGGACCGGAGGTTTGTGGGCACCTATGAGCTACATGCATTCTGTCTGGATTCCTGTCTGCAGATTCATAGAAACTAAGAAAGAAACGAGGCTGAAAGAGCCTTGCATCTGCTGATGGATCTCATCTTCAGATTAAAAAGAGTTCTAGCAGGACAGCCCTTTCCTCTTCTTATCCCCATGTCCCCTGCTCCCCTAAAATAATGTTAATGAAAGTGAAGACAGATGTTTTCAAGTTGTGGTGAGGCAGCCTGGTTCAAGCAAGGTGACTGGACTCCACACGCTGAGCTTTGTAGGTTGTCCGGCCAAGAGACGACTGGTTTATTCTTTGGGCCAGCCAGTTTCTTCAGTCCTGTGGGTTTCCTCCATGTATTAAATGGATGTAACACGACTCAAAGCTTCTCTTGGAGCTGTGTCCCATGACCTCATCTTCCACTGCCTATACACATGGGGTGAAGTGGTCCCTTCAGGCGCTGAAGGGTGGTGTTGAAGGAGGACTTGAGCTGGGACTGAGAACAAGTCTTAGGAGCATTTTTAGGAAAGGTTTTTAGGAGTCTTCCAGCTACCAAGCATGGCGATAGTTCAGTTCATTACATCAACATACTGTTTATTGAGTGATTGTCTACATCTTGAGCCAGGCATCCAAGAATTCCCCCAAATTCTTAGAGAAGCCTCAGTTTCCTCCATTAACATCCCAAACGTCCTTTTCATTAAAAACTTGGATCCCTATTTGGTGTGGGACCAGTACTACTCTTGAAATTGATGAGTCTGGGTTGAAATCTCACCTCTGTCACCTGTAAGTACTGTAGCTTCAGGCAAGTTACGTAATCTCTCAAAGGCTTATTTTCCTCACATTTAAAGTAAGAATAATAATGCCAGCCTCATGAGTTTTTTATTTACTTACTTATTGATTTATCTTTGGCTGTGCTGGGTCTTCACTAGTTGTTGTGCAACTAGATCTACTCTCTAGTTGCGGTACGAGGGCTTCTTCCTGCTGTGGCTTCTCTTGTTGTGGAGAAGGCAGTGGCACCCCGCTCCAGTACTCTTGCCTGGAAAATCCCATGGATGGAGGAGCCTGGTAGGCTGCAGTCCATGGGGTCGCTAAGAGTCCAACACCATTGAGCGACTTCCCTTTCACTTTTCACTTTCATGCATTGGAGAAGGAAATGGCAACCCACTCCAGTGTTCTTGCCTGGAGAATCCCAGGGACAGCGGGGCCTGGTGGGCTGCCGTCTATGGGGTCACACAGAGGTGGACACGACTGAAGTGACTTAGCATAGCATCTCCTGTTGCGGAGCACAGGCTCTAGGCTATGGGCTTCAGTAGTTGCAGTAGTAGCGTAGTTGCTCTGAGGCATGTGGGATCTTCTGGGAGCAGGGATTGAACCTGTGTCCCCCACATTGGCAGGCTGACTCTTAACCACTGGACCACCAAGGAAGTCCCTGAGGTTGTTTTAGAGTAAGGTTGCTAAATTTAGCAAATAAAAATATAGACATCCAGTTAAATTGGAATGTCAGAGGAACGAAAATAGTATTTTAGTATTAATATATCCTAAATATTGCACAGGATATTCTTATTACTAAAAAAATCATTTGTTTCTTATCTGACGTTCCAGCTTACCTGAGTGTTCTGCGTTTTACCTAACAATCCTATTCTTGTGGCTGCAATGGAGGGATTTATCTGAAAGCCCCTGCCCATGCCTCAGTGAATACTCTTTCCTCTGTACCTTTTTCTCCCAGGGAGGGCCCTGTGATTATGCTTCCCTTTTCCATGGTAGGAGATGTAAAGACTGTGACCAGGTTGGTGGAAAGAAGGTGACCATAATCAGTTAGATGCGGACATCTCCACGGGTGGAGTAAGAGAGGAGAGAGGACATGCAGGCTGGTATGCACTATTTGCTGTCATTTAGTTGTTCAGTTGTGTCTGACTCTTTGCAGCCCTGTGGACTGCAGCATGCCAGGCTTCCCTGTCCTTCACCATCTCCTGGAGTTTGCTCAAATTCATGAGCTAAGCCTCTAGCAAATAGTGTCCCTGGGTTGTGTGTGCCTTTAGATGCTCCACCTGTCCTCTGCAAGGCTGTCAATGGAGGTGACACATGGCGTCATGAGGCACCCAGACGGAGACGCTGACCCCAGGGAAACCCCAGCTAGCCATGACCATTCATAGACTTCAAAGGCCAACTGCTGTGTTAGACAGAGGGACTTTCCTGGAGGTGATTTTTACAAAGAAGGGGTAAAGGGGACTGGGTGCCCCAGAGGCCTACTGAGATTCTGGGGAAATCCGGGGTACAAGCTGACACTGACTGTCCTTCTGCTTCTTTCTATGGCTCCTCCCCAAGCCCCCTCACCGCCCCGCCTCCAAACTTGAATCCCCTCTGACTTCAGCTCCCTTGGCTCCTGGGGTGGAGATTGACAGGTGGCAGGTCACTCTCTGGTCTTTGTGTGAATCACAGGCTGCTCCAGGGCCCCCAGAACCTCAGGGTGTCATTTTCCTTTTCTGATCATCGAATTCCGGGTGAGGAACTCAGCTGTCGTCGGCTTCAGGGAATTTTTCCACCAGGATTGAAATCGGGGCCAAGAAAGTGGGGGCATGCAGAAGGCATTCTTTCTACTATTCAGACGTGCTTTCTCTTTAGTTGGGACGTTAGAAAATGCTGTTTTCACCCAGAGTCCTAGATGAAAGTGTTGAATTTCGTTACAGTGAGAAAACATAGGAAGAGAGGCCCTCATTTCTGCCATGTTCCCACCCTCATCCCTCCTTTTAAAATTTAGACGTTTTAATATGTTTTATTTGAAGTTAACAAAATTAAATTAATTCAAGCCATGCCCAGTCGGGGTGGGGGTGGGAGGAAAAGAAAAATTTTAAGGGAAACCTCTGTTTCTAGTCTCTACTTAAGTATCACAGTCATCTTGTTACTTTTATTTTGGAAGAGAAGAAGTAATATTCTGCATTTCTTTTTCTTTTTTTTTTTATTTAATTTTATTTTTAAACTTTACATAATTGTATTAGTTTTGCCAAATATCAAAATGAATCCGCCACAGGTATACATGTGTTCCCCATCCTGAACCCTCCATTTTGACTATTACTTTCTAAATAGTTTTCCTTTCACTTAATATACTTTCTAAAATTTTTATTCATTCTAAGGAAAACAATCTTAAATTTTTTTTAATTTAATTTTTATTTTTTTTATCAAAGTACAGTTGATTTACAATGTTGTCCCAGTCTCTGCTGTATGGCAAAGTGACTCATACATGCATTCTTTAAAAAATATTCTTTTCCATTATGGTTTATCCCAGGAGATTGAATATAGTTCCCTGTGCTACACAGTAGGACCTTGATGTTTATTTATTCTAAATGTAATAGTTTGCATCTACCAACCCCAAAGTATGTTAGTTGCTCAGTCATGTCTGACTCTTTGCTCCTCTGTCCATGGGATTTTCCAGGCAACGATATTGGAGTGGGTTGCCATTTCCTTCTCCAACCAACCCCAAATTCCTCCCCAAATTCCAGTCTACCTCTCTCCCTCCCGCTCATGGCAATCACAAGTCTGTTCTCTATATCTGTGAGTAAGTTAAAGAATATCTTTAAAATGTAGCATTAGATATATTATATATATTTCCTCCCTATCATATGATGATAAGCATATGCTATTAAAATTTAATATGCTCATCTGTGTATCATTTAAAACTCTTTCAGGAACACAGTTCTTGAACAACTTCATAAAGTTATTTGAAGTCAGAAGTTCCTATCTATCATCTGGGTAACAATAGGCAGATTTAGTGAAACATTTACTCTATTCTGAAACATGGACTTTATAGATATTTAGTCCTCCCAGGAACACTAGGGTATTTTTTTTTGTTGGCCCCATTTTACAGATAAGGAAACTGAGTCTAAGAGAGGTAAAGTCAAGGTCATAGCCCTGGGAAATGGAAGTCAGATTCAAATCAGAGCAGTTTAAGTTTAGAGTCCGTGCAATCACCCTTCTCTCTAACCTCTTAGGAAAACAAACAAACCCAACAGGTATTGATACCACCACTTGGCAGGAAAACAGCAGGCAATAGTTCTGTTGAAAGAATTCATTCAGAACGAAATGGTAAGAGTGTCCTTCCCGTAATTTTAATGCATTGCATACAGTTTCCAACTTGCAGAGGTTGGATTCTAAAAGTTGATTTAAAAGCAGTTTCACCATTCCCTTGCTCTGTGCTCCCAGGCACTTTGAACACACCTCTCCTGTTACACTCAGCATCTTGTCCCTTGGGAGCTCACAGTTCTCTCCCTGACAGGGCTCCCAGCTGCTCAAAGCCAGGGACTTGGCCTTGTGTTTCCTTTGGTATTCTCAGCACCCAGCACAGCACCCAGCCCTCGGAGACCCAAAGTGTACACGTACTGTATTAAATTGCAAGTCATTTGTTTGGAACTCAGCATACATTTCCCAAAAGAAATGCATTACAAACAGGAGTGGAAGGGTTATGTTTCCAACCAGCCCACAAGAGTTTATTTAACCCTTCTCTCGTCTACCAAAAGTACTAAGTTACCTGGAGCCGTGGGTGGGGCGAAAGGTGGGGTGGTGGAGACAGGGAGATAGAAATCTTCCTCCGCTTTCCTAGGTCAGACCTAGATGGAGTGTCACATGGATTGGAGTTCATCTTTGACTCCCTCCAATCTGCTTTTCTATCTCTCCCATCTATCTGTCATTTCTGTCTCCAGGATTTCTACTCAGTATCCAGCTGGGGTCCCTTGCCCAGGTCTTCCCTTTTCTTCCCCAAATAACCTGCTTGACCCCCTTCACCAGTCAAAATTCCTGTTTCCTGAATGCAAGTAAGCATGGTGGTTGTCCCGGAGGAAATTCACAGATTAGCAAGAATTACCTCAATTATTGCTAGTCTGTGCATGATGGGCTCTAACATCCCTCCACTGCCTCCTCACCCCCACCCACCAGTGCTAAGCACATGGCTGTTTATAGCACAGTAGTTAAGATTATAGGATTTAGAGACAGATTTGAATACTGGTTCTACCTCCAAGTTATATGGGCTAGGGAAAGTAAGTTCTCTACACCTCAGTTGTTGCATCTGTAAAATGGGAATAACTGTAGTTAAATTTTTTTCTTTTGTCTGCACCATGTGGCTTGCAGGATCTTAGTTCCCAGACTAGGGATTGAACCCCCACCTTCTACAGTGAAAGTACCGAGTTCTAACCACTGGTCTGCCAGGGAATTCCTGAAAGCTATTAATAATAGTCGTTTTAAATTTTAAATTAATTTATTTTTTAATTGAAGGATAATTGCTTTACAGAGTTGTGTTGGTTTCTGCCAAACACCAACACGAATCAGCCATAGGTATTCATATTTCCTCTCCCTCTTGAACCTCCCTCTCACCTCCCACCCCATCTCACTTCCTCTAGGTTGTTACAGAGCCCCGGTTTGAGTTCTCTGAGTCATACAGCAAATTCCCATTGGCTATCTATTTTACATAAGGTAATGGAAGAGAGCTACTAATAATTCTTTAAAACATTTAGTGTTATATCACTTATCAGGCACAGTGCTAAGGACTTTTAGTTCATTGACTGACTTTATCTTCCCAACAATCCCGTGAGGTAGATACTTGATTATTAACTGTTATAAAGGAGAGTGACTCTTGAAAGAGATTTCTAGCGGTAAATTAATTATTATTTATTCTCTGCCTTCCTTTCTTCCAAAAAGGTTTTAAGACAACATGCTACATTGATAACATTTCTGGCAGCATGGATGGGAGAAGACCTTCCCTGGAGGAGATTTTTCAGGGCAAAGGGAGAGGGGCTGCTGTCAGATCATCCATGGCTGAAAATGTATCCTGAGAGTCCATTCCATTACACGGTTCCTGTTTCCACAACTTCTTCCCGTCCTCTGCCTCTGAATGTGCCAAATCTGCAAGTGGTCCAAGTTTTTTCTCTAGCCCCTTTCTTTCTTTTTTAATTTTTTTACACAGCCAGTGACAGCTGCAAGGTGGTGGGGGCCGGGCGGATGGCAGCAGCTGTTTGTATGTATGGGATCTCTGTAGTCTTTCTTTGTGAGTCAGGGGCTGTCTGTATATGTCACACGCTACCACCTGGCAAGACATTTCGTTCCATGTATGTTGTTTAAATGTTTCCTGGATGATATCATAAACACAGAAGGAGGGGGGACCTTCAGATATGGATTTCCAGCCCTTCACTTCCCGATGCAGAAACATCCTAGGGCGATTTTCTCCTCTAGCTCAGCAGACAGCTTGAAATTTACTCCATGGTCCTTCCCATTTACCAGATGCGGAGATTTTAATGCCAGTGGGGCAGGCATCTGAACAGAAGCCACAGTGTAGTCCTGGAGAACACCGAGCAGAAGCCCAAGGCAGAAGCAGGTGGCAGGCTCGCCCCACGGCCCCTCACTGGGGTCCTGGGGACTGAGTACCTTCCCTTCTCTGGGTCTCAGTTTCCTCTTCAGTCAAGCAAGTGGGATGAGCTGAACTCTCTCTGGTCCCTTCTGAGCTTTCAGACTCTTTGATTCTTTGATAAACTACCCAGGACAGAGGGCTGATCATCCTTGGTAATCCTGCCTTTGGGGTGGACAGTCTATTGTGACCCATGTAAGCCTGTTCAAATGTTTCCTCATCCTTAAAATTAAGCAATTTCCCCTTATGCTAACTAAACAGTTCTTGTAATTTGATCGTAATTTTTTTTTGGTTGTCATTGTTATTAGGACTTCTAAAAATATAGGAAGAATTCTACCCTGTTCCTATTATGGTGATACCTTTGTTATACATATACTGACATATTTGTTCTAACCTAGATGATTAGTTTTCAAAGACTTAATAGCAATGGGATTCTATTTTTATATGACATTTATATTTAAAAGCTGGGTTTCCCTTGTAGCTCAGACAGCAAAGAATCTGCCTCTGCAAAGCAGGAGACCTGGGTTTGATCCTTGGGTTGGGAAGATCCCCTGGAGAAGGGAATGGCAACCCACTCTAGTATTCTTGCCTACAGAATTCCATGGACAGACCATGGGGTAGCAAAGAGTGTACACAACTGAGTAACTAACACACATTTAAAAGCTATTTCACATATGTAATTTCATTTAAACCTCAAACTAAAAGTAAGAAGAGAAATTGTAGTCATTTTTATAAGTGAAGAGTTTCAGGGTAAATAAATACAAATTCCCTGAATAATATTTCATCTTACAGTTACTAAGTGAAAGAGTCAGGATCCAAACCCAGGTCTTTGCTCAGAGTCTAGTGCTCAGGCAATGAGAACTCACGTTAATTTACACCAGCACTACCAGCTAGCTCCCCTCGCTTGAGTTTATGCTGTGTCCTGGGTACCCTACTATGTGCGTGCATGCATGCTCTTTTGCTTCATTTGTGTCTGACTCTTTGCGACCCCGAGGACTGTAGCTCACCAGGCTCCTCTGTCCATGGGGATTCTCCAGGCAAGAACACTGGAGTGTGTTGCCATGCCCTCCTCCAGGGGATCTTCCCGACTCAGGGATTGAACCCGTGTTGCTTATGCCTCCTGCGTTGGCAGGCAGGTTCTTTACCACTGGTGCCACCTGGGAAGCCCAGGTGCTCTGCTTCCATCTCAAATCCTGGAGACAACTATGCCATAGAAGTATTATCACTCTCAGTTGAGAGATGAAACAATTGAAGTTAAGAGAAATCAAGCTTGCTAATGTGCGCTGAAAGCAAAATTCAAATCCAAGCCCAGTCTTTTGACAGTGCCTCCTTTCACTTAAATATGCATCACCTCTTCAGAGTCCCTTGGACCGCAAGGAGATCCAACCAGTCCATTCTAAAGGAGATCAGTCCTGGGTGTTCTTCGGAAGGAATGATGCTAAAGCTGAAACTACAGTACTTTGGCCACCTCATGCGAAGAGTTGACTCATTGGAAAAGACTCTGATGCTGGGAGGGATTGGGGGCAGGAGGAGAAGGGGACGACGGAGGATGAGATGGCTGGATGGCATTACCAACTCGATGGACGTGAGTTTGAGTGAACTCCGGGAGTTGGTGATGGACAGGGAGGCCTGGCGTGCTGCGATTCATGGGGTCGCAAAGAGTCGGACATGGCTGAGTGACTGAATTGAACTGAAAAGGAGACCTAATAAAGTTTAATTTTCAGAATTTTTTTTAGGCTACATGAATTATGGTTCCATGAAAGTACAGTTAAGGGCAATGACCAATTGTTTGAATCCTGTTCAGCCAACTGGAATTTGTCAGTTGCCCTTAATTTCTCCTGTAATATAGCAGTCTGCTTCTTGGTCTTTCTTTTCTAGATTTTCTCTTATTTATTTCAAACAATATTTTTATTACTTTTTTTCCTGCATTCTCTTAAAATATCTCTTTTTAAGAGATTGGCATTTAAAGTGAGCATGGCCTTCTTAGTTAGAACTTGGATGATGACCAGTAGAAGAACAAGACTTGAGCTTGCTTCTTCTTTCCCCGCCTCTTTCCGGTTTATATGTCCCAAGATCATTTTAAGTTTATTTGTAATCTGTTTTCCTGTCAATTTTACCTAATCCTTGTCCATTTTATATCCGCATAATTCATTGCCTATTCCTAAACACTCCAACTTCTTTTATGAAATGGGGATACTGTGTACAGTGTGAGGAATAGAGTCAATCATTATGTAATATCCTGTATGGTGACAGATGGTAACTAGATTTATTATGGTGATCATTTTGAAATGTTTAAAAGTATTGAATTACTATGTTATATAACAGGAACTAGCATAATGCTGTCGGTCAGTTATATTTCAAAAACAAACTCATAGAAAAAGAGATCACATTTGTGGTTGGGGAAGGGGATGGACTGAAGACAATTAAGAGGTACAAACTTCCAGTTATAAGATAAATGAATAAGCACTAGGGATGTCATGGACAATATGATAAATGTAATTTACACGACTGTATGTGATATATCAAAGTTGTTAACCGTTCTCATCACAAGGAAAAACATTTCTTTAACATTGCATCTAAATGACATGATGGATGTTCACTACACTGTGGTCATCATTTTATGATATGTAAGTCAAGTCATTGTGCTGTACACTGTAAACTCATACAGTGCTGTATGTCAGCTGTAGTATGTAATGATTCCTGTCTTATTCACACTTCATATATTTGGTGATGTTCAATCAGTGTGTAGGGAAAGCACTTGGGAAAGTATAAAGAACCATGGGCATGGAGAATTATAGTATATTTTGCTTTTGAAAACTTAATCTATAGAAATGGAGCTAGATGGATTGTTCAGGGAAGTGAAGATTTGAGTGTTCTGGATTTATTAGTTATATGTTGTATATAATAATTATATACAATAATTTAATATGTCACTAAATCATTTAAAAGAAAGACTTTGTATGCATTATTTAGAGAACTGTCCTTTCCTGATCATAGACTGATATGTAGGGGTTATTCAAACACAAGATTGATGCCTTCTGTGCCTCTCCCCATACCTCCTGGCTTTTCCAAGGTTTTCTGCCAAGGTCTCTGAGCTACTCTCGTACAAGCCCCACACCTGGTATTGTTAGGCACCTGTGTTAGCTTTCCTTTAAAGTCCCCACATTTCCTGGTATCAAGGAAACCTTTTAAAATGTTAACTCTTTCCATGTAGTTCCACAATGATAATGAATTTCTGGCATCCATTGACTGAGAAAATACTCAGTGACAGCAGGACATTACAAACCCAGAAAATGCTTTAAATGGATTTATATTTAATCCATTACAACTGCATCCAAATGCTTTTGAAAAATACACAGACATATCTAAGACATTATTCCACCAGGCATGCATATGAACACTCAGCAGATATTTGTCACATAAAGACTTGGATAAGAAGAGGATGGAAATGTGCAGGTAATGCTTGTGCTATCTGTGGATTTGTGACCCTTTTGTCATAACTCAATCCCCAATCCCTGCCCTGGGGCCCAGAGCTCAGAAACCCTTCACCCAGTATACAGTAGGCACTCAGTTGTCTCAACTAGATTATAAGTTTGAGGATAGCAAGTAAATTGCAGGCCCTTCTGTATCTCCAGCAGAACCCAACACTGTACTGAGAGAAAGCTGCCCACTTTCAAATAAACCAGGAACTCGGTTAGCATCAGCTACCAACAGATGTATTTCTGGAGGACCTTATTAAAAAGGAAGCTTCTGAAATTTAAACCACCTAGAAAGAATAGGTCTTTGATTCCAGAAAACTTGTGTTTCTCTGCTAGGGTAAGGGAAAGTAAGTATGGAGTTAGAAAAGCATAAGAAGAGGGGGCAGGGCCTATGAAGCAGAGCTGCTTGCTCAAAGGCAGAGAGAGCATAGAAACCTCATCCTTTGAAGCTAGCCTCAGCCTCTGCTAAGTAATCTCAGGCCGCATCAGAGAGGAGGTGACAAGAAAACTCCTGGTGGTGACTGAAGTGGCAGAGGAGAGGGTTAGTTCACCATGTCTTGAAGTGGCAGTGGCAAAAAGCAATTTATGGATCCATAAATCACAAGCTAAAGCATAGTAAATATTTTCATGGCCAATGTGACATCGAGAATTCACGAGAGGATTCACTTGCCTCGACAACGCTGGATAGAGCAGTCCGATCATGTTGAAGAGAAACTCTTAACACAGATTCTTCTTGGAGGCTCAAGTGACGTGAAAGGCTGCAGAGAGAGTCCCGGGCACCCTGACTCTGGTGCCCACTTCACCTTGCAACAAAGGAAGTGAAAGTGTCAAAATGAAGAGAAGAAAGTCAACATTCTGTCTAAGGGGAAAAATGCAGACACAGGCTTTTTTCTTTTTCTTCTTTTTATGGGGTGGAGGGTTCGGAAGTTCTCTGGTTGAAGAGGAATCTGTAAAGGGAAACAAGAAATAATCTTTCCTAGTTCTTGTTTTTCCTGGGTTTATCCTGAAATCTGAGGCATGGTTTTTATATATAAATATAAGCTGCAAAACAAATTGCCAATGGGATAGGGGAGAGAAATGATGTTACAGCTGCTTTAGGTTAATTCGATTTTCTTTCATGTTTCAGAGTTGGCTTGATATTCCTGACCTCAGTGATTTCTGTTGAATTGAAATTGTTGGGTGAAATGGATTCCCCTAGTCCTAGACAGAGCCTTAACCATAGAATTGTAAGGAAAATAGCACAGAATTGTAAAACATGATTGACATTGAACTTGTGACTTACTGAAGAAAAGGAATGAATGAATTAACAGAGTGATCTTGGTGAAGAACATTCTCTGGCCCTTTCTAACTCCTCTTAAGTAACATCATGCAGGCCATGGACCAGTTGACCTTGCGACCAAGGTGACCAAGTGGGACCAACTTGTCCCAGGCTTTGTCAGCTTTAGCATGGAAAGTCCCACATCCTGGCAAACCCCCGATACAGGTATACTGGGACGGCGGCTACCCTGGGCCTCTGTGGCCCTTGCTGTGTTCCAGGGTACACTGATGATCAACCCCTAGGGCCTTGAGCTGCCCTGTCCTGCATATCTCACTCCATCTTATCCATTAGGAGTTGTGGTGTGTCGCAGATTCTAATGATCATTTTTGCCAATTTATCTTCCCTTATCATCTCCTTCCTTATTGGTGAAGCCCTGATTTTATCCTTTTGTTCACCTACTGAGTGGCTGTGTGACCGTAATCCCAGTTCATCAAGATGGGGGGTGCATCTTGATTAATCTAAGCCAAGCATGCAATTTTAGTCTCCTTGCCAGAGACTGAGTTAGCAGGGGACCATGGTATGCACTGGTGTGGTATTACCAGTTGTTAAAACTTTGAAATGCTTTGCAGCGGTGTTGCCCGTGCCCTGGCTCCTGCCCCAGGATTCCTGTGGTAAACTTCTCTGTTTCAGCTACTGAAGGGTTAATGTCTAGCAATACCATAGGTTTCCCTGGTGACTCAGTTGGTAAAGAATCCACCTGCAATGCAGGAGAGCCTTGGGTGGGGAAGATCCCTTGGAGAAGGAAATGGCAACCCACTCCAGTATTCTTGCCTGGAGAATCCCATGGACAGAGGAGCCTGGTGGGCTACAGTCCACAGGGTTGCAAACAGCGGACACGACTGAGTGACCAAACCACCACCACCAACACCATGGGGGCTTCCTGGACCCTAGCTCCAGGTCTCCTGCTTTGTTGGTTCACTGCCCTATCCTTCATGTGTTATTAATATTTATTTTGTAGAATATCTTGCCTGTGAAGTGAAGTGAAAGTCTCTCAGTCGTCTCCAACTCTTTGTGACCTCATGGACTGCATAGTCCATGGAATTCTCCAGGCCAAAATACTGGAGTGAGTAGCCTTTTCCTTCTCCAGGGGATCTTCCCAACCCAGGGATAGAACCCAGGTATCCTGAATTGCAGGCAGATTCTTTACCAGCTTAGCCACAAAGGAAGCCCAAGAATACTGGAGTGGGTAGCCTATCCATTCTCCAGCGGATCTTCCTGACCCAGGAATTGAACTGGGGTCTCCTGCATTGCAGGCGGATTCTTTACCAACTGAGCTATGAGGGAAGCCCCATCTTGCCTGTATGTGAGCTAATTCTGGGGACAGATGTCAACAATAAGAACTTTATCCCCCTTTTTTTTGACTGTGCCATACAGCATGTGGTGTCTTAGTTTCCCAAGCAGGGATTGAACTCATGACACCTCCATTAGAAGTGCAGAGTCTGAACCACTGGACTGCCAGGAAAGTCCCACCCACTTTCCTAAGTGGCCCCAGTGGCTGCCACCAGGGTCCAGGGTCGTCGGTCACGACGTAGTCTCAGTGTTGATGTCCACAGCAGCAGGTACAGTGTTCAGTGCCAGCCCAGGTCTACAGTATCATTCTGGGCATAGCCTATAAACCTCAGAGTGCCTTGGTTTTTCAGAGAATACAACCTTTTAGTCAATTCCTTTTCAGCTTCCATCACTATGCATGTTAGCTTTTGTATGTACCATGCCACCTGAAACTTAGTGTTGTAGAACAGTCACCATTTATCTAGCTGTGGGTCCGGACTTGGCTTAACTGGGTTCAGCCATATATCTGCAGTCAACTACTGGAGTGGCTGAAACGGGCTGACCTGGAGTGACCTCAGCTTCATTCCATCGGTCAAAGCAAGTCACAAGCCCAGGCCAGATTCAAGGGCTGGAAAAATAGTCTCTGCTTCTTGGGAGAGTAGATACAGAGAGAGGAGTCAATTACTACAATCATCCAGAGCTTGTTCTCGGTACTCCAACCGGCACAACAAGCTGGAAGATCAGTGCCAGGGAGACAGAAGGAAGCCCCTTTCTCCTCTGCAGACTCGAGGCACTGCAGGGGAACAAGTGGATCTGTCTAAGCCATCCCCATTCTGGGAGCAAAGCGTGGCTTGAAGGAGATGCATGTGCGGAAGACTGTGAAATACCACTTTGATTTCCTTGCCTTTAGATGCGGTGGTACATGATTAATCCACACTCCTTTCCCTTCTACCCTGGAAATGAGGGCTGTTCTAGATGACAGCTCCTTCATTCAGCAACACACAGTACAGTGAGAACTAAACTGATGTTGTTTGAAAGTCAAGACAACTCAAACCGAGGTTGGAGGTTGTTTGTCACTGCATCATTAACTGCCCTATCCTGACAGAGGAAGTATTTAACCAAGTACCAGTTCCGAAGAACACTGCATTAAAAAGATGAGTTTTGTAAGTAAATAAAGTTGGGGACAATAAGAAACTGCTCATTTTCCCTTTGGTGTTTATTCTTTTTCTGCATTTTGGTGATATAAAACGCTCTGAGTTTTGGCCGAACACTTGGGTACCTAACCAGGGAGTGCATTTCTTCAGTTCAGTTCAGTTCAGTCGCTCAGTCGTGTCCAACTCTGCGACGCCATGAATCACGGCACACCAGGCCTCGCTGTCCATCACCAACTCCCGGAGTTCACCCAGACTCATGTCCATCGAGTCAGTGATGCCATCCAGCCATCTCATCCTCTGTCATCCTCTTCTCCTCCTGCCCCCAATCCCTCCCAGCATCAGGGTCTTTTCCAATGAGTCAACTCTTCGCATGAGGTGGCCAAAGTACTAGAGTTTCAGCCTTAGCATCATTCCTTCCAAAGAAATCCCAGGGCTGATCTCCTTCAGAATAGACTGGTTGGGTCTCCTTGCAGTCCACGGGACTCTCAAGAGTCTTCTCCAACACCACAGTTCAAAAGCATCAATTCTTTGGCGCTCAGCTTTCTTCACCATCCAACTCTCACATCCATGCATGACCACTGGAAAAACCATAGCCTTGACTAGACGGACCTTTGTTGGCAAAGTAATGTCTCTGCTTTTGAATATGCTATCTAGGTTGGTCATAACTTTCCTTCCAAGGAGTAAACGTCTTTTAATTTCATGGCTGCGGTCACCATCTGCAGTGATTTTGGAGCCCCCAAAAATAAAGTCTGACACTGTTTCCACTGTTTCCCCATCTATTTCCCATGAAGTGATGGGACCAGATGCCATGATCTTCGTTTTCTGAATGTTGAGTTTTAAGCCAACTTTTTCACTCTCCTCTTTCACCTTCAACAAAAGGCTTTTGAGTTCCTCTTCACTTTCTGCCATAAGGGTGGTGTCATCTGCATATCTGAGGTTATTGATATTTCTCCCGGCAATCTTGATTTCAGCTTGTGCTTCTTCCAGTCCAGCGTTTCTCATGATGTACTCTGCATAGAAGTTAAATAATCAGGGTGACAATATACAGCCTTGACGTACTCCTTTTCCTATTTGGAACCAGTCTGTTGTTCCATGTCCAGTTCTAACTGTTGCTTCCTGACCTGCATACAAATTTCTCAAGAGGCAGGTCAGGTGGTCTGGTATTCCCATCTCTTTCAGAATTTTCCACATATCTGTGTCCAGATGACCATGTTCAGACCAGTGGGATGTAAGCATGAGAGATGGTGTAATTCCGTGTTGTCTCCTTAAAGGGAAAGCCTCTGGCCTTAAACTCTCTATTTCAACTTCCACTGCTTGAGAAATGGTAACCACTGGTGCTATCTTAGAAACCATGTATTGAAAATGCAAGAGCCACTTAGCCAGACTTGGGCCACTCTCTGTATTGATAAATGAAAGAGAGATTAACTTCTATTTTGGCCCTTGTATTTTAGAGTCTGTTTGCTATGGCAGCCTAAGGTGGACCATAACTGGTATCACCCTGTATCTTCCCCCGGAGATTCACTTTAAACATACTAAAGATTCAGAGGTGTCCACTAGTAAAGAAACTAGTTCAAATCTGATTTACTGAGGGAATCCCTCTTTTTTTGTGTGGAATATTTATTGATATTCACTTATTGTTATCACAGAGGCAACTTTAAAATAGATTTGCTCTTTGGAAAGTACTGAAATAGACTCATCTTGGTAGGCATGGAGTTTTCATTTCCAGTGACTATAATCAGGGGCATGACCCAGCACAACTCCCCAACTCCGCTTTCACTGCTTTCTTCTCGGAAAAGCAGGCAGGGAGTAGAAAAAGCAGAAACATGAATGACAGCAAACCTGGACTGGAATTAAGGCTCTGTGACCGTGGGCATCCTCCTGCACCTCTGCAGGCCTCTGTAGCTGCTTTTGAAAAATGAGAGCACCTATGTCTACTTCATAGGATTGTCTGAATTCTGACTATAAAAGCAGCTGGCATGGAAGAGTCTCTATTCCCCCTTCCCATTCCCCTCTGCTTTTCCATGAAATTTCTTTCAGGGTCTCACAGTTCTTCTAACACAGAAGTTCACTCTCAGGTCACTTCTAAGCCCTCCTCTCCCAAGTAAAAGTCAAAGTGAAAGACACGATCAGTATGATGAGTGCTTTTTCTTATTTATATTACCTGAATTCTAAAAGGTGGAAGAGAGAGAGGACACAGAAGAGAGAGAGAGAGAAGGAGAGAGAGAGAATAAGTAAATCTTCTAAAAAGTTACAAGGAAAAGCATTAGATCCCTTTTAGGCTGTTGGATACTCAGAAAGAGAAGTGATTTTTAGTTCCTCATCTTCCAAGGATATGGCCTTAGGCAAGTAGTGAAGGATCAGATCTGCTGTGGGTTTTCCCGGTAAAGCCAAGGATGACACATGATCTTAGAATTCAAGTTAATTAGGAATAATTCAAAGTGTACTGACATGGCAGAATTCTCTTTAGTTGCCAGTCTACAAATCAAGGGGAAAAGTAGGCAAAAAGGACTGCAGAAGTACCGTTAGATTAGAGACTCCATGAGGGCGAGATTGGTGCCGACTCCTTACTTTTTCCTCCTCTGCAGAGGCCAGTGTGGTGTTCTGTGTACAAGAAACTTTCAAGCACCCTCCACTGACTACCATTTCCTCAGGAACATGGAGGGTCAAACTCTTCAGAGGGGACTTTATTAAGAGTTTTGAGCTTATGGGATTAAGAGATAAGGATCAGTACTGGTCCACAGCCTATTATGAACTGGGCTGCACAGCCGGAAGTGAGCAGTCAGTGAATAAGCAAAGCTTCATCTGCTTCACCCCCTTCATTATTGCCTGAACATGCCCCCCCCCCAAAAAAGGTTGGGGACCACTGCTATATAGTACACTGCTAGAAATGGGTATAGAATTATACCCATATCTTGTAATAACTTGTAATGGATACTGAATCACTATTCTGTACACCTGAAACTAATATGATATTGTAAATCATGGTGGTGATTACATACTTACACACTTACATGTAAGTGTGGTGGTGTTGGTGATTTAGTTGCTAAGTCATGTCCAACTCTTGAGACCCCATGGACTATGGAGCCTGCCCCATGGGAGCCTGCCCCATGGACTATGGAGCCTGAGACCCCAAGGAGCCTGCCAGGCTCCTTTGTCCATAGGATTTCCCAGACAAGAATAGTGGAGTGGATTGCCATTTCCTTCTTCAGGGAATCTTCTCAACCCAGGGATCGAATCTGAGTCTCCTGCATTGCAGGCAGGTTCCTTACAGACTGAGCCACCAGGGAAGCCCTACTTCAGCAAAAATTTTAAAAAAGAATTTGGTGGGGAGGGAGTGTACAAGCAAGAGAAACCAAAGCTAACTCTCTTGAGGAGAAATGGAATTTATCTGAAGAATACCAGGGAAGTTCATCAAATCTAAGAAACTAGAAAACCCGGATCTTGAAAAGAGCAGAACCAAGGCAAACCTGGACCCTCAGCAATGACAGTCAGGGGCCCAGCTATCTAAAGTACTGCTGTGATGTGAGAGGGAATGGGATAGGTCCGATCTCAGACAGGATTCAGCCTTGACCAAGAAACTATGACCAAGGACACTGTGGCAGGGGATAGTGCCTAGAGATTGGGATTTATTGTGAACCTTGCAGATGCCCACAGAACTGCTGGTGAAAGACTTTGTGCAAAACTTACCTTTTGTGTATAACTATTTCAAAACTGTTTAAAACAACAACTACTTTATTGTATTGGGTTCGCCAAAAAGTCCATTCAGATTTTCCCATAAGATGTTGTAGAAAACCTGAATGAACATTTTGGCCAACCCACTTGCTCATGATTCTGTGGGTCAGCAATTTGGGTTGGACTCAGATGGATGGTTCATCTGTTAGTTTCACCTGGGGTCAGTCTTATGGCTGCAGGTATGTGGTAGCTTAGCTGAGGCTGGATCATCCAAAATGGTTTCACTTGCTTGTCTGAAAGTTAGCATTTGATACCTGCAGGGAAAGCCTACTGCTTCCATGGGACTTCTCATCCTTTGCTAGGCTACCCTGCCCTTCTTTACCTGGTGGTCTCGGGAAAGCAAGAGACCCCAGTGTGCCTATCTATAGCACATTTGCTCTTGACCTATTGGTCTGAGTGAATCACACAGCTAAACAGGCTTAGATAAACTCTACCTCATGATGGGAGGACGAGCAAAATTGTATTACAATGAAGAATGCATACAGGGATTATAGACATTTATGGCCACTTTTTGCAATCCATACCACTTTATAATGGTCTCTACATATTCCCTAAAGCAGCATAATTAATTTAAAAAATCTTCTCATTTTTTACTTAAAAAGTAAGTAGGCTTCTTATAATAAATTTAATCTATAGGAAGATTTAGTTTTAATCAGAAATCCCAACTCCCTGTTTTTCAGAGTAAATCTGAAATGTGGAAAGAGTAAAAGAAACTGGATAAATTCTTAGTCTGATGCTTGAAACTCCATCTAATGGGTTTTTGAAAAGCCAGTCTTTTTCAGCCACTATTCTGAACACCAGATTGCCAGCTTGACCTTAGATTCTATTAAAGATGACAGTAGTTGTTCCTTGAATACTTATTGTGCACAAATGCTTTTGAACAATATCTTTAATTCGCACAATGCTCTGTGAAGTAGGAATTATTTTTCCCATTTGATGGTTGAGGAAATACAGTCCATAGGCTACATCTCTTGCCTCCGTCGTAGAAGTTGTTCATATCAGAAACAGGATTTGAACACAGGTCTGTCTGAGTCCTTGGGCCCTGTTTCTGCCCTTCTTGGCCTCTCAGTGATACTTGGTTGCATCCAGGAGAGACACTAAATTATGTGCATAATGTGATGAAGAAACACCCACCATGCTGTCTTCTCAATTTGGTCAATTTTGTGAATGAAGAGAAAATGTCAGTGTGCCAAAGGTCACGTGGAACTTCTCTCCCCTGAACTTTCATTGAAGAAACTTCGAGGTTTCTCAGCCCTGACTTTCAACCTTCACTATGGAAAGAGTTGTATATTTTAAAAGAGTTCCTTGCTCTGATTCTCTTAAGGAAAAGGTGAGGCGATCAGTGACTCAGAAGGCATGGGCCTCTGGTTGACTTTCGGATCCCCTGCTCAACACCTCAGCTTGAAGACTGAATTCAGGGCTGAGGAAAAGACAGAAATGGTATTTTATTGGTCACTTTAAAATGTTTGTTAACTGTAGGACTTTTGCATGGTCAAAATGTGTAATTTTTGTTAAATGATTGGAATAAATACATAAGAGGAAATAGTTGGCATAAATACGTACATGCACATGTATTTATCTCTCACTTCCAAAGGGTTATGGTCCATATCTTTGCTTGGCAGTGAGTATATGGAACATGGTTTGCATTTTCCCCTGTAAATGATATTACAAAAAAAGAAGAATTAGTTTCCAAATGTATCTGTAGTTTAACTCTTAATGTTCTTTAAGCCCAACTCAGTTTTCAAGACATTCAGTCTTCATTTCCAAACCACATTGTAAGAGCAAAGATGTGTGTTCAGGTCCAAATCAGGTCAGCAAACACATCTGGAAGCCAGCAGCTCCTTTGGATTCAGCTGGAAGGGGTGTGTGTGGGGGTTAAGGGCAAAGGGCAAAGGTAGACAGGAAAATGGAGGGGTCACATGATGCTTTCTGGGTAAACTCCTAAGGGAGCCAGCATCCATCAAGCACCTGTTATTGGTCAGGCCCTGGCTAAGGTGTTTGTCAAATGATCCCATTTTCTCCTCCCAGTAGTCCAGTGAGGTTGGCATGATTTATCTTATTTATTCCATTTTACAGGTGCAGACTTACCTAAGCAACTTGCCTAAGGTCCCAAATCTGGAAGTAGCAAATTCAGAACTTGAACTCAGATCTGTTTCCTTCCAAAGTCTTTGTTGTTTCTGTTCCCCATGCTGCTGCTGGTCTATTGTCTGAGTGTAGGGTAGTTTGTATGCCTTTCGTGCACTAACAATGGAGGGAGGTAGGCACTCTGGGTCAGTGGCTGAGCACTATTTCTGAACTGAGGAAGGAGCTAAGCGGGAATGGAGGCATGTTGAAGAGGTGCTGAATACTTCCACCTCCTTGTTCACCCACAGGGTGTTCCTTTGCTGATTGTTCATAAGTCGGGGCAGTTCACATTATTTCTTGACTTTATGAGCACACGAAGACCATCTGACAGTCTGACAGTGGTCGGCACATTCATACTGCTCTTTTCAATTTCTCAAGATCTGTGTCCTGAAGAGGTGAACAAGGAGTCAACATGAATTAGTAATTATGAAACTGGGACATGAATTCAGAGCAAAGGTTCAAGTCCTGAATATCCTCCTTACAAGCTGTGTGAGCCGAAATGTCCTTGGTTGAAATATTGGGGTAACAACTCTATGTACAGGTTATGGGGTCATTGTGAGGATGAATTAATATATGGCAAGCCCTCAGCATAGTTAATACAAGTTAGTAAGCATTTGTTCATTGCTGGATTGAGTGATTGGCCTCAGTCATGTACTAGCTGTGGGATCTCATCTCCCAACTTACTAGTTG
Source organism: Bos taurus (assembly GCF_002263795.3). NCBI lineage: Eukaryota > Metazoa > Chordata > Mammalia > Artiodactyla > Bovidae > Bos > Bos taurus. The sequence continues at coordinate 45,636,404 of NC_037333.1, read as the reverse complement.
GGAGAGGCTAGATCCTGCTGCTGTAACAGCAATCTGGAAACATCGGTGGTTTACCACACAGCAGAGAAACAGTGCTTGCTCAAATTACATGGCCATTATGGACTGGCCCAAGGCTTGTCTTCTCCACCCCTCCCTGGGACTCAGGGCAGCCTCTTCTGGAACATTGCCTGTCTGTGTGGCACATGGAAGAGAGAAGCCCAACACGAGCTGGGAGACATGTGTCACCTCTGTGTACTTTTTGTTGGCCAACATAAGTCATACAGCCACTCCTGAGTTCAACAGGGCAAGGGTGGAAAATCCTCCTGCAAGAGGGGAACTGAAGGGGAGAAAACTGTAATAGTTTATCATATGCTCATGCAATTGACCAGCTAGTCATCCTGAGTCCCAGCTCTCCGGAGAGTGCCTGCACGTAGTAAGCATTCTTGAGTCAGAATATTATCACTATTCTCGCAAGTGCACTTGGGGCTCCCTTTCCCCCTTGTTTGGCCTAAAGCGGTGTCGGACCCAAAAAAAGTCTAGTTGTGCCTTATTTAGCTCCACATCTGGAGAGACTCAACTGCACCGCATATTTGTTCCTAAATCACTGAATTGCTCACTGAATTGGCTGCCAAGCCACCTTTTCCAGACAGAAGAGGAAAAACTTACTTGCAAAGAGAAAGAGAAGGCTCCTCCTGGCCAGGCTGAGGCTTCTTTTGGAGATCAGCCATTATAAACAGAGAAAATTTATAACAACAAGGATGCCCCAAACAGAGAGTAGAGTGGAATTCCAAGGGATCAGCCAGGAGGAGTGAAAGAAGGGGCTGGTGCACCCTCAGAAGGCTGTCATCAGCCAGCAGTGTGAACTCAGGTAAGCTCTTCACCGCTTTGTGCCTCAGTTTCTTCATCTGTAAAAGGGGGTGGTTGTGCTGGGTATACTGACTGTCTCTCACTGGGTGAGGATGAGAGCAAGAGGACATAACACACAGGACGACTTTTACAAACCATAAAAACCATTCCACCGTAGTTTAACAAAATGGTTACATTTAACAAAAAATATGATGGTGTATGGAATGTATCTGATGATAACAATAATTTGGCAGTAAACATGGGAGTGGATGTTGAGTCCCCAAAGCACCAAACAAATTCCCAGTTCTGAACGCCCTTCCAAAGAGTTGCAAAGAAGAGAAAGTTATATTATTTAGGTGTTCAATTTGCTGGCAACCCTCTAATGCTCTAACTCAGCATTAGTCATGATTGACTAACTTTTTCTCTAGAAAATTAGTTGGAGCGTGCAAACACAGAGACACAGCATGGCCTCCTGGAACAAAACAAGATACACTGAGTCTTGGGGCAAGATTGAGAGATCAAAGGCCAGGTGGGCTGCTTGCTTGGCTGCTTGGGGACCATTTGGTATCATTTCCGTATTTCGCTCAGTCGGCATTGCTCAACTTCCACTCTCTCCATCATCAAAAAGTATTTTTAGTCCATTTCATTACAGGAAACCTTTGGCATTGTTCTCAGAGTTGGTCAGAGGTCGGGAACATGGGTTTTCCAGTGTTAGTACACCTGTAAATAAAGGCCGGCAAGTGCATTTTTATGTCTTGGAAGGAGTATTTACTCTCATCTAAAGCTGTGTTTTGTATTTGATCATTGGAGGGGACTAGAGTTGGGCTTCCCAAGTAGTGCAGTGTTAATAAAAGAATACACCTGCCAATGCAGGAGACTCAAGAAACGTGGATTTAATCCCTGGGTCAGGAAGATCCCATGGAATAGGAAATAGCAACCCACTCCAGTATTCTTGCCTGGGAAATCCCATGGACAGAGGCGCCTGGCAGACTACAGCCCATAGAGTCAGAAAGAGAAGGACATGACCTAGCATGCATGCACCTGCATCTGGGAACCAGAGTCAATGTCCCCCCTGGGCCTCTAGTGTGAATGTGGCTTAGCTCCTTGCCAGCGAGGTGGCTTCCTGGGAGCTTGTCCGTCACCTGCTAGGACTGATTTAGGGGTCTCTCCTCCTATTCTGTGTTTCTGTATCCATCATTGTCCTTGTCCCATTATTTACACCACAAATGCTTACTCCTGTAGCCCTTTCTGTGTGCCAGGTACTATTCTAAGTGCTTGAAGCATGTTAACTCATGGAGCTGTCACAACAGCCCTAGAAAGTGCATACTTTATGGAATCTCCCCTTTAGTTGGAGAAATGGAGATACACAGAGGTTAAGTTGTTTCCCTCAGGCTGCACAGCGTGGGCTGTTATGAGGATTAAACAAGATAATGTCTGTAAAGTGTTTCACGTTGTACCTGGCACATAGTAGGTGCTCTACAAGTGTTCATAAATAGGCAGAGTCTGGGGATCAGACAGACTTGAAGGTGCAGGAGCCATCTGCACCAGCTCCTGGGCGCCAGAAGCCTACTTACCCTACCCTAGTCTCAGCAACCAGGAAGAAAGTTCCTTGGAAGCCACCTCTGTAGCCTCGCTTTTGCAGTGGGATGCTGGCTGGAACCTGGGGTCCTCATCTGTAGGATGTAGCTGATGACTGGGCAGACTTTGCCCAGGTTGTGTGACACGTGCAGGAAGTACAGTTGTAAGGCAAGGCATATGGCTAGAGATTTGCCATCAACAGATAATTATTAAGAAGAGCTTTGGGGTGGAGGCTTCTTTGTGCACCATGAGATTTTCCTCTGATGAATTCAGAACTGCATCTGATAAAAAGGGAGCTCATTTCTGAGACATGCAAATCCTTAGAACCTCTTAACCAGAGGCCTGGTTTAAGGGCATAAGGAGTGCTTAGCATGGGAAAATTCTTAAATGTTAACTGCAATAGCATTTGAGGGGCCAGGAAGCCTAAATCCTGACTCTTAAAGTTCTGGGGCAGAGTTGATGCTGGAGGAGGTTGGTGAGGTGGGCAGACTTGGCAGGAAAGTGGGGAGGGGAGTTGATGAGGGAGGGCCAGCCACCAGCTTGTCAGAGGCATGGATTCCCCAGTCACCCATGTCTTGAGCGTGGCATCAGTTATTTCTGTTACCCAAGATAATACTGAGTCAATCCAGCCCTTCTACCATCAACTCACTCCACCAGGCTCATGACAGATGTTTGATGGAGGCTGAAGGGAGGCCTAGAGAGATTAAGCAATTCCTGCATCTTCTTACAACCTTGCTGAAGTTGGGGAGTATTTGAACTCCGGATTCTGAGTCTCATACAGGAGCCTTCTCAGCCCTCTGCCGAGTCACGTGATGTGAACCTTTCCATTTCCCTTCTGACTTTGGAAAAACTGCCTCTCACTTCCTTCTTAAACCCAACTCTACAAATAGCCCGTCTTGAAGCACTTCCTCGTGGGGGGTCAGTGAGGGGAGTGGCGCCCCCACACCCCATGATTCCACTTTCTCTCCATTCCCAGGATAGAAGTATGTGGGAGACACCCATCTGCCACTCTCCATGCTTCCTTCCTCCCCCCAGAAAGAGAAGTGACTTTCTCTCGCTGCTGAGATTGGGGAAGGGTCTTCTCATCGCTCTCCCCTACAGCAACCTGGTCTCTGGAAGCAGGCCTCCTCAGCTTCCCTGTGAAAGCACATCTGTGGGTCAGGGCTCCAGCCTGTCTTCTGGGGGATGGTCTGTCCCAAGACCTCAGTCGGGGAAGATGTTCAGAAGCCCAACCATATCTTAGGGCTTCCCAGGTGGCTCGGCAGTAAAAAATCCGCCTGCCAATGCAGGAGACACTGGAGACTCGGGTTCAATCCCTGGGTCAGGAAGTTCCCCAGGAGGAGGGCATGGCAACCCGCTCCATTATTCTTGCCTGGAGAATCCCTGGATAAAGGAGCCTGGCAGACTACACTCCATGGTGTCGCAAAGAGCTGGACAGGACTGAGCATGCATATACAACAACTATGTCTTAGAAATCTCCACCTTCTGTAGTCTCACTGCCAGAAACAGTGCAGCTTTCACACTGTTTCTGACAAAGTCCTCTGTCTATTTCTCACTTGAATCTGAACCCAGATAGGGAGCAATTTGTGTTTAATCCTTACTATTATTGGTTGCAATAACCAGTGCCTCAGTTTCCCCATTGGGTGACATTCTTCTTTTCTTTGAGAAAAGAGAGAGAGAGTGTGTGTGTGTGTATACATGTGTATGTGTGCTTAATGACCTTTTCCCCCCTAATTAATAATAGCCCTTAAGGAATATGCAGTTCTATTGAGCAACTTTGTCCTACCCATAATAATTCACCAACTAATTTAGTCAGCAAACTCTATTGAGTACTTACATTGAGCCTGTTTCTGTTCAAGGAGCCAGGGATACAAAGATGAAAAGATTCGTTACCTTCTCTGGAGGACCTATTGATCTGGTTGGGGAGGCATGCCAATGAAAAACCGAAATGGTTATGGCAGAGGAGGCACAAAGCATGCAGCAGAAGTATAAAGGGTGTCAACAAAGAGTGAGGAGGCAGGAGGCCTTCCTGGAAGAGGGAAGCTTGAGCTTGGAAGTGAAAGACGTGGAATTGGTCAGGTGGCCAGGAGAAGAGAGGGCACCCTTTCAGACAGAGGGGCATATGCTAAGTCAGGGTGATACAAGGGAGAATGGGGGTACTCAGGAGTCACAAGTAATTCTCCACAGCTGGAGTTGGAATGTTGGGGGGTGAATGGGGGTATGGAGTGGGGTGAGGATGGGAGATGGGGAAGTGGCAGGAAGCAGGAGAGAAAGGGCAGGGCCAGGTTACCAAGCCGTACTTATGCTTTGCTAAGGATCTTGAAATTTATCATAAGGGGCAGTGTTTGGTGATATGCGTCACTTGTTGACACTTGATAAAATTTTGGATGCTCCAGACTCACTCCAGAACTGTAAGGAGGGGCTTGGGTGCTAATAAACACCCTGATGATTCTTAGAATCAGGCACATTTTGGAAAACACTTCTGGGCTATGGGGTTTGGAGCAAAGGAGGGGCATGGAGAGAACTGCCTTTTCATGAAATCAGTCTTGTACATGGAAAACACATTGGAGGCAGGGTGGCCAAACTGAAGGTCTGGGGACAGGCGAGGACACTGTCTGTATGATGTGAACCCGATGAGGGGAGGGCTGGAAGGGATGGGAGTCGAAGAGAAGGGTCATGTACCCTATATTCACATGGGCCCTGCAAAGCTACGTTTTAATATTACATGTCTGCTATGGACTGGATCATGGCCCCCTCCCAGATTCATACCCTAAAGCTCTAACCCCAGTGTGATGGTAATATTTAGTTTCTCAGTCTTTAGCAGGCAGCATAGTCATCTGGGTGGGTTGTTAAAAACAAATTGCTGAGCTTCATTCACCCTCAGAGTTTCAGATTTAGTAAGTTTCAAGGTGGGGCCTGAAATTTGCATTTCTAACAAAGTTTTCAGAAGATGTTGATGCTGCTGGTCTAGGGCCCTACTCTGAGAACCACTGTCCTATAATATAGTATCAGCCTGTCAAGTCTCCCATTATCCTTCACCTGAAATACTGCACCAGACTCCTCACTTGGATTCATATTTTTATTCCCATTCTGCTTAATGGATTTTATTATGTTTTATGACTCCCTGGTAATTTTAAAAGCACCCTTCTTATATTTAGGGAAATTCCAGTCTTTAAAGTTTTAATACCTGAATTTAGAATGTAGAAACTTCAAATTCTCAGCTTCCTTTGCAACTAGGATGTGACTTGGTGACAAGACTGTCACTTAGCATGCTTATTAGGAGACTTTGGGCTTCCCTGGTGGCTCAGACAGTAAAGAATCTGCTTGCTAGTGCCGGAGATCTGGGTTCGATCCCTGGGTGGGGAAGATCCCCTGAAGAAGGGAATGGCAACCCACTCTAATATTCTTGCCTGGAGAATTCCATTGACAGAGGAGCCTAGTAGGCTACAGTCCATTAGGGTCACAAAGAGTTGGACACAACTGAGCAACTAACACTTACTTTGATTCAGCAGTGAGCAGTTTGAAAAAGGAAAAAGGCTGTGCAGAACTTTTTTTTTTAAACAGCCAAAGCAATGGCTATGGGGTGGAAAGGATGCCAAAGTTCCACGCACAGAAGTATCACCAATGGGGCATTAGCAGTGAGGGGTTTCCCCCCCTTGTGATTTTAGGAATTGTCCCTGGACTCTTGATCCTGAGTCTTGTTTTTCAGGTCCTCCAAAAACAAAAGAAAGAAATCTGTGAGTTTCTCACTATTCATTTTTGCTTTTGCTTTTTGTTTTTTAAAAAAGCCCATTTATCCATTTGTTTGGCTGTCTTAATTGCGTCCTGTGGGATCCCTCACTGCAGAGCACAGACTCTCTAGTTGTGGTGCACTGGGTTAGTTGCTCCTTAGCATGTGGGATCTTAGTTCTCCAACCAGGAATTGAACTTGTGTCTTCTGCATTGCAAGGTGAATTCTTAACCACTGGGCCACTAGGGAAGTCCCCCCAATATTCTTTTTCAATAAAATCTTTTAAAATAAATAAAAAATAAAGTAAGTTTCTCTTTGTTAAACCAGCCCAAGTCAGCTTTCTTATTTGTAACCAAGAACTCTGGGTGATACTCTCTTTTGGAATCCATTCCCTGTTGAACAGAGGTCATACTCCAGTCTGATTCAATCACATTTGAGGACACACGCCCTTCTCACCTTAGTTCACAAAGCCCTCTGAAGGGCCTCCTCCTAAGGCCCCCATTCCATCTGGCATTGCTATCCTCCTTGCCCATGTTGACAGAGCCTCACCTGCCATCATTTATTAACACAAACATGTCTAGCTTGTATACACCACAGGGCCTTTGCACATGCTGCTGCTTCTCCCTTTGCATCATCACATGATTGACTGTTTGTTTGTTACTCAGAACTCACATTGCTCGATATGAATGACATCCCAGCAGAGTACTCTTTCCTAAGTACACAGTGTAAGATGGCCAACATCCAACATGTCACAGGTGTTTTGTCTTCTGCAAAGCACTAGTCGTGATTTGGTATTTTATTTGTTTGTTTGCTTCTGGATGCCCCCATACTCCCTAAAGAATATAAACTGTGAGAACAGGATATTTTCTCCCCATATGTTGCTTGTCTTTTCAGTTTCTTACTGGTGTCTTGTGAAGCATAAATGTTTTTAAGTTTGGTGAGGTCCAGTTTATCAATTTGTTCTTTTATGGGCTGTATTTGTGCTGTCACTGTTGCTAAAGTCTTTTCCCAACTGAAGGTCCTGAAGACTTGCTCCTATGTTATGTTCTAAATGTATTATTGTTTTAGCTCTTATATGCAAGTTTCCAATTCAACTGGAGTTAAAGTTTGTGTATAACATGAATGTAAGGATTTTTTTCTCTCTGACTATACAGTTGTCCCAGCATTACTTGTTACAAAGGCTATACTTTCATCAGTGAAGTGTGTTGGTAGGTTTTTGAAAGTCAGTTGACCATAAATGTAAGAATAAATGTAGTAATTTATTTCCGGACCCTCATTCCTGTTCCATTGATCTATGTGTCTATTTAATGATTTGGTTTTTTTCATCATATGTTTCTTTAATCTTTCTAGAATTTATTTTGATTCATGGTATGAATTTAAGGTTGAAATAGAGTTTTTCCTCCTCTTCAAGATGTCTAATGAATATCCTGCCATTGTTGACTGAATAATCCTTTCCTTCTCCGCTGATCTGTTATGTTTACTAAATGGTTAAAAGGCGTTTTGATAGAAACATCCTGCGTGTAACTGTGACTCATCCCATTTTCCTCCATCCAGCATTTGAGAAACCCCTAATCCTGTATTCTGTTTAACCAAATGGTAACAATTGTCCCTGTCTCAAAAGAACTGACACTGGCAAATAGGAAGAGGACGTTGACATGCTAGAATAACAAACACAGATCAGATATTTGCATTGGGCCTCAAAAAGGGTTCAGGAACAGTCGCTGAAATGAAGGGATTCTCAGGGGAGTTTCATATTTACTTTGGGTGGGGCTGTGGTCACTTCATCTTAAAGTCACCTGATCCCTGCTGGGATCGTTCCTACCTTTTTGTCTGACACTATTTTTTTTTTTTTCAGTGTTACCATTTATCGGTGACAAACTCTAAGTTTTGCTTACATCACACGGGAGAAGAACTTCTCCTGTGAACAGGCAATTGGAGTAGTACTGAACTCGCGTGCTTTTCGTCTGGGTCACGTGCAGGACCTCGTCAGACACATGTCTGTGCACAGGTGTGTGATGTCAAAAGCAACACGGTTTAGAGGTAAACATGGTGTCTGGCACCATTTTAATCTTCTGGTGGTGGTTGTGAGATTTTAAATACTAAATGAGTATAAATTCTGCAGGAAGACTCTGCCCACACCAACAGAGTTTAAAAGGGCAATATTTTTCTCAATGAAGACACCCAAGACACGTTTGTAAAATTTCCAAGAGACCTAAGGCAGAGCGGAGCAATTTGCCTGACCCTTGATCCAACAAAGTTTCAATTGGACTTGACAGGCTGGAAGCACCGTTGAAAACAAGAAGATGAAATGAAACTCAGAAAAATGTAAACAACTCATTTTGTCTGGAAAAAAAAAAAAATCAATGCCAGGGAGAGGGAGGCTTAGTAAAAAGAATGAAATTTTAACTGCCTGAGAACTCAGCATGGTTGTGTTGACTTAGGCCTATTCTGTTTGCAAGGAGTTGTGCTGTGGACTAAAGACACCAGGGAAGAGTTTAAGGAATCCAGGGAAGGAACACGGGGAATCAGCTTCACCTGCTCTGTAGTCAGTCTGCTCTCCCAGCCACACAGCGCGACTACGTCTAACTCAGGGCTGGGTCAAAGGCAGCCACCGTCACCAGTGCTGCCAACACGGCATGAAACAAAGCATATTTAAAAATACCCCAAACTTGTCCAAATTTCCTAAGTCATCAGGAACTGAGCTCTTGGTAACTCAGCCTAAGAATTAATCCATTTCTTTTTGCATTTCCCCTTCTGGGATTTGAGGACAATGTCTATTTTAGACAGTAGGGAGTTTAGAAAGAAATGAAAATTTGTTTTCTTTCCCTCTTGCTCTCTTTCCTTCTATAAAGGATTCAGAGCAAACAATCACTTGCAACTTTGTTGAAATCTTGAGTTGCATTTTGCAACTTGTTTACTCTGATTAGGGAAGTGAATTTATTAAAAATTTAAGCTACCTGAGAACTATAGATACTTTGTATACTAAAAATTTTTTCATTTTATATATGTTACTTTGTCACCTTTTGAAATTGAACACATAATGACACATTTATTTTTTCATTAAATATTTTTCTACAATAGTGGTTTTTGAATCTTTTCAGCAGTGAACTTTTTTTAAAAAATGAAATCTTAACGACTATCTATTGCTATGTAACAAACCATTTGAAACTTAGTGGCTCACAAATATTACAATTGTTTATTCTTTCAGGATTCTGCACATTCTAGAGGTTCCACAAGGAAGAACTTGTTTCTGCTGAATGCAATGCCAGATGTGGAGGCTGTGGGAGCCACTTTGAAGGTGGCTTCACTCACTACTCACTTGGGGACTCACCTAGGGCCCTGAAATCCATTCATTGGAAGAACTTTGGCTTTTGCCCTTTGTGAGATGGGAAGCCACTGGAGGATTTTGGGCACAGGAGTGACATGATCTAACTTAGTGTTCACAGGATTACCTTGGCTGCTCTGTTGAGAATAAACTTTAAAAAGGGGGTGGTCTGTCAAAGGGAGGAGCAGGGAGACCACTTAGGAAGCGATTGCCTTACCCAGGTGAGAGTGCATGGCGGCTTGGACAAATGTGACAGCAAGGGGAGGGGACGAGGTGATTGATTTGGCTTAATATTCATCTGTGCTTTCTCCTACTTATTTTATGGAATTATCATGCTATATGGGGTTAATTGAGTGTAAGTTTGAGGTAGTCATCAACTTGACTAATATTTCTTGACCGTATTTCTTCATCTTGTGGTTTCACAGTGCAGGAAACCACTGGCGATTCAAGACGTATCTGGAGTTTTGATCTGAGTGAGTAGCTTAGCTCAGGTAATATCTGAGCACCTGCTCATAAATTCACTGGTCTTCTCCTTGATAGTGACGTGACACTGATTGTGGTGTGGTTTAGTTGCTTAGTCATGCCCGATTCTTGCGACCCCATGGACTGTAGCCCACAAGGTTTGTCTGTCTATGGGACTTCCCAGGCTAGAATACTGGACAGGTTGCCATTTCCTTTTCCAGGGGATCTTCCTGACCCCGGGAGCAAACCCAGGTCTCCTGTGCTGCAGATGGTCTCCTGCATTGCAGGTGGATTCTTTACTGACTAACCCACCAGGGAAGCCCGTGACACTGATCAGGGCTTTGCAATTTAGACTTCTTCACAGTAAACCCAGCTCTTCTCCAGTCAGGAGTGTACCCCTGCAGTGGCAGGAACTTTATCTAAATGACCCTTTTGGGCCACCATCTTCCCCTCACAGCTGCCCTGTGAGGGCTCAACAGACAGGGGTTTGACTAAATTGCCTCCCATTGGCCTCCATGCAGGTTGGAGCAATATGGAAATTCCTAAGAACAGATCCAATTCTTGAAAGCCTCTGAGCACTGGCATACTCTCCTGGGCTACTTTTGGCCTTTTTCTTTTCTCTCTTTCCCCCATCAGGGAGCCCCAGTGTTCTGCAGCTGTTACATCAGCCGGATGCCAGATGAGCAGAACAAAAGATGTAACTTGGTGACTATTCACATCTGTACTTCTCCTAAGCAAACAGAACAGATGCCCTTAGCAACGGGGCTCTCCGGCTCAGGGCAGGGGAAATGTACCCTGAAGGGGGAAGTTTCCCTTCTAAAAGCTGACAGAACCATGTAAGATGGCAAGGAACATTGCAAAACAGAACATTAAACATTCATGGACTACAAACCCTTGGAGGTTTAAGCTGGGAGTCAACAGAGAGGTTCTAATCTATGTAAACACTGTGCATGCGGAATGCCAGCAGAGCTTTGGGCCTTATTTGGATCGAGTGTTTCACTGCCTCCCTCAGGAAAGAGGGCTATGCAGGCAAAAAGAGATACTGTCGTTTTCTTCTGAACTCGGAAGTAGGGAGCGCTTCCTAGGAATTCCTTGAGCTGGCTGGTTCCCACCCTCGGATCTGTGCTCCAGCCTGCCTGGGTCCTGCCCTTCTTGCCCTGCTCTCAGTAGAGAGCAAGCCAGTCTTGGAGGAGCCTCCCTGTCCCCTTCTCTCTCCTGAAGGCTGTTAGCCAGAGCCCAGTGCCGAGTGAGACAGAGCAGAGTTGGGGTAGGAACATGTACTCACTAATAATAATTGCAAATTATTTACTGTGGGCCAGACAGACTTTTATCTGACCTAGGTGCCGCAGTAGTAAAGAATCTGCCTGCCAGTGCAGGAGACACAAGAGATGAGGGTTCAATCCCTGCATCAGAAAGATCCCCTGGAGTAGGAAATGGCAACCTACTCCAGTATTCTTGCCTGGAAAATTCCATAGAGCAAGGAGCCTGGCGGGCTACAGTCCATAGGTTAGTGAAGAGTTGGACACAACTGAGCACACACAGAGATGGGCCTTATTCTTTTATTTAATTCTCACAGCCCTGTAAAGTAGGGTTATTGCTAATGTTTTATAGACAAGCCGACTGAGGCCTGAGGCTGAAAAGTCAGTTGCCCTGTGTCACAGGAGGGTCAGCCACAGAGCCAGAATTTGCTCCAGGCAGTCTTACTCCAAGTGTAGATTCTTTGCTGTCAAGCTACAACTTGCCCTGACTCTCATTTTTAGAATGGAAAGAAGAGATGAACTGCTAAGAGATGTTAAGAAAAAAGAAGGAATTCTCCTTCTTACATGATCATCCTCTTCTGCCATCATTAAATACTGCAAACTTTTTTTTTTTTAAGAGGAGTCCATTTGGACATCCATTTCTTCACCTGACTCTATTTCTGCTTCTGGGGGAGATCCTTGATCTAGACCTTGCTAATCAAAACACTGGTGACTATTCCATGGTAAGGAGATTGGAGTGACAGCTTTTGTTTGAGCCTGTAGGGAAATAGTATCATTCTTTTCTCATTAGTTTTGAGCCAGGGAGGCGGCAGCTCCTGCTGCTATTGGCAGCCTTTATATGACCATGAGGCGAGATCGTCTGAGAACTGAGTTAACACATCAAGTAGAGACAAGTGGACAGAGCAACACTAGAGCCTGAACTCACCCTCTGAGCATCTAAACCAAGCCACACACTCTTCAGCTATGTGCACTCATAAATTTTCATTTTTGGTGATGTCAGTTTGGGGGAGGTTTACCACTACTTGTAACCAAAAGAATCCTAATGGATACATTAAACCTTTTCTAAGTGTGTGGATGGTGCCACAGTCTGGGCTGTAACCGGACAATTAGAAAGGCCCCTGGGTCTCACTGGGAGATCAGAGGCTTGAGGAGAGCTGCAGGGCTTGGGTGAGAATAGATTTGAGCCATGGCAATAGTCTCAACAAATATCTGTATGGTCTTTACCAAGCACCGAATACTGTTTTAAGTGTCTTTTATCTGTATTAGTTAATTTAAGTTACCGTTATCACCACTTTTTAAAAAGATGGAAACCAAAGACACAGAATGGTAGAGAACATGTCCAAGATCACACAGCTATGGAGTTGGGAGTACAGTGGTGCTGGGCTCCAGATGCAGCCATCTTGCTGTGGCCCACCCTCAGCATTCCCCACTCCCACTCCTCCTGACATTCCTCCAGAGAGCAGAAGCTCCAAGTGCTTTCAGGGGATACAGGAATACTCCTGTGGAATAGAGTTTTTTTTTTTTAAGAACTACTTTTAACAATGAAATTCAGAAACACAGGTGGAAATTCAAGGGCAGTGGTTAAGGAAACTGAACTGCATGAGTAGAGACGAAGACTCTCACCCCTTGGTTTTCCCTCAGACTCACTGGTCTACCCATGACATGGAAGGAACAAGAACAGAGGGCCATGGACAGGCACTCAGCGTGGCCAGCTCTGTGCCGCACTCCCACTCTCCAGGCCACATTGACCTCCGTCAGTCCCTGCCTGTTTCTCCAGTCTCTGCCCTTCCCAGACCCCAGAGGCAGCCCACTGAGCGCTCCCCAGTGAGGCCTGCCCACCTCCGTTTCAAGGGAGGCTCACCTATGGCTGGCAGGAAGACCTTGGCCCAGCCCCCATGGAGACTCAGCCTCACTGAGGCTCGTGGAGCTGAGGGTGAGCTCTGGCTCTCGTCTTGCTCTGCATCTCCAGCAGGGAGCCTGGCCCACTGTGGATGCCAAGTGTTGTATGATCAGAGAGGCCTGAGTGTTGGGCTTCTGGTTTGCTCATTGCTTCTTCCTGGTGTCAGCCTCGCCATTGAATCCTGGTTCCCCTTTGCCCCAGGAGCCAAGGAACTTCCTTGTGTTGAGTTCACCTATGTGACAGGCAATGTCCAGAGGACTTAACATGCGTGTTAGGGCTCTACTGTGCCCCGCCCCCAGCCCCATGGACACATTCCTTGGGGAGTGACCATCTCCCACACACCCTTCTGTTGTAATGTGTTCCCTTCTCTGGCTCTTTAGAAGCTAGCAGTTGCCTGACTGACCCCTGAGCCGGCCCCCCCTGTTGGGTGTCCTGGCTTGTGGACTGGTGCTCTCTTGTCCCCCAGGCCCACCTCTCTCTCCATCTTGGATGCAGAGCAATCTCAGGTGGTCCTAGTTGTCTCCAGCTTCTTGCCTGGCACTTCAGCTTCCCTGGTGGCTCAGATGGTAAAGCATCTGTCCGCAGTGCAGGAGACCCAGGTTCAATCCCTGTGTCAAGAAGATCCTCTGGAGAAGGATATGGCAACCCACTCCAGTACTTTTGCCTGGAAAATTCCGTGGATGGAGGAGGCTGGTGGGCTACAGTCCATGGGGTTGCAAATATTCAGACGCAACTGAGTGACTTCACTTTCTTTGTCTCAAATCCTGCTACCAGGAGGGGCTGTGCTATGTTCTTGGACTCTTGTACTGACTCTCACCAATTGGTGATATGGGCCCTTCAGACCCCACCTCATCATGTCCTCTGGGGCAGAACTGGAGCACAGACCAAGAAAAGCAAGCAGGATTGCTTGTAAGCTACTCTCCTAGGGCCTCTGAAATGGCTTGAGGTGTTCCAGATGGGTCATTAACACAGGTGGCCTCTGCCCTCAGCCATGGAACTCACTCTAAATATGATGGTTTGTACCTCTGGGAAGACTCAGGATTCCAGAGCAGTGATATTTCCTTGGCTGGGCCTGGTGGGGATTAGCACTCTCAGCCAATTCTTGATTATCTGCAGGAGAAGGGAGAAGATGGACCACTGATATTTCCAAATAACCTTGGAATTTAATCTGGCCAACAGCTCTGAATGTCCCCTGTTGGAACTCTTTCCAGAGCAGCTACCAAGAAGTCAAATCTATGTACTTGGCTTTCAAATCCTTTCTTCTTTACTTCTGCCCCCCCCCCCTTTTTTTTTTTTTGCCTCATGGGAAAGAGGTCTCCAGCAATGGACAAAGAATGAGGGGAACAGCAAGAGGACTAATATAGCAGTGTGTTTTGTTGTGATTAACAGGAAATCCAACTCTAACTGGCTTAAATAGTGGAAGACATTTATTTAGTTGGAAGAATACAAAGTCTGGTGGTTGGGATGGCATCAGGTTGGGTTTGCTCCAGCGAAAGAGGGCACCAGGGCTCCATTTCTCTCCTTCATCCCACAGTGTGGACTCTACCCTTGGATTTCACATGGTAGTCCCTGGCTGTTCTAGGCCCTTGCTTCATGCCAGCCAATAGCTATGAAGTGTCAGACTTCAAACTCTGATGGAAGATATCGTATCTTCTTTAGCTCCTGTTGCTGACCCTATTGATTCAGACCCCAATAAGGGTCCTCCTGCTTGCACCAATAGAATGAGACTGAATTTGGTTCAGAAGCAAAGGAAAGCTTCATTATGGGATCAGAGAAAGGAGACGTGGGAGATCTTGCTCTACAGGGCATGCTTTCCCTGACAAGCAGTGGGTAGGGCTGCTTTGTAGGGTTCTGGCCCCTGGGTGGGGGGTTGGGGGCATGGTGGAGTTGAGTGCTGGGAGCACCCTCTCTGCACACCACCTGCTGCCACTGCCATCTTGGACTGAAGTGCATGTACACTTCTATACATGGCTGGCTGTGCGTTAGGCACCACAGTTCTGTGCTGGGAAACCTAACCCGGTGCAAGGTCTCCGCACACAGGCCCCTGCAGGAAAGTGAAACAAGACAAAGCGCAAAAGTTGGACCTTGTCTTATCACCTGGATTCCATCTTATTTCCCCCGTCCACCCCAGTGCGTTCTGCTGGTGACAAATCTCTCCTCTGTCTTCCATCTTGCTTCTCATTCTTTAAAAAATTTTTTAAAAAATTTATGTATTTTATTATTTTTGGCTGCAGTGGGTCTTCATTGCTCTGTGTGGGCTTTCTGTAGTTGCAGTGTGTGGACTGGTGCACAGGCTTCTCGTTGCTATGGCTTCTTTTGTTGTGGCTCATGGGCTCAGTTGCCCTGTGGCATGTGGGGGGTCTTAGTTCCTGAACCAGGGATTGAACTTGTATCCCCTGCATTAGCAGGCAGGTTCTGGACCACTAGACCACCGGGGAAGTCCCTTGCTTCTTTCATTCTTGAGGGATGGTGTGCGTCTGCTAAATTTGGGTGTGTTGTCATAATCTCAGGGAGGGGAACAGAGCTTCTCCCCTGCAGCCTTTAGTGCTCTTTGATTGTCCCCCCAGGCCTCAGCACTAACTGTTTGTAGCTGTGAGCAACCAGCATTTGAAGTTTTACAGATTCTAACCTTTTGGAGTCAAAGGACATGAGACAATTTAAGATACAGGCCCGCATATCAACAAGAGAAAAATGGTTGTTAACGAGCCCAGGAAAGATAGAAACCAAGTGATGCTGGGGAGGCTCTGTTTTACCCCTCTCCATATTTGTTCAGCCAGATAAGACTGACAGCCTCCTGTTAGTCAATTTGCTCTTTTTTTCAGTAGCCTGTCGGGTCGCTTGCAATGACATTAAAAAACAACAACAACAACAAAAAAAAACCCACCTGATATATGGGCCAGAGCACAGAGCCCTCCGTGGTAATCTAGATTACCTGATTACAAGTAGTCAGGAGGGGTCTGTTGCCCCAGGTTGTCTCTCTGGAGGGTGGGGCTGGGGCTCTCTTCACTGGAGTGTGATGTGCCCAAAGAGTGATGCTTTGCAACTTCAGGGCAGAATGGGTGGTTAAGGTCACCAAGTGGAGTCTGTTCCACTTAGAAGTGAGCTGATCTTGTAAGTTGCTGGTTTTGCAGGTTTTTGGGTGCATCCAGTTTTCTCTTCTGAGGCCGGTAGAGAACCAGTCACTGGGTGGGGACAGCACATGGTTACCATATATCCTGAGGACTTCCATTGTTTCTCCTACCTAGAGGACACGCTTGAGTTGCTTCATTTCAAGGAGGTTAAAGTGTCCCTTCTCTGGGGCTTGGGGGACAGTTTACCATATATGCGTCCAAATGCACTTTAACTTATCCCTTGGGGCTAACTGCATACAGAGCAGAGCAATCAGAGTTGGCCAACGTAATTTGACTGAGGCCATTTAAGGTCTGTTTGGATCTCTCTGCTTTCTTCTGTTGGGGTCTCTAGGCTGAGTGCAAGGTCCTTTTTATGCCCTAAGCTAAATTAGACATGCTAAATACTCAATTATTAGACATGCTAAATGCTCAAAGAATAGATTACTATGCAGAGTAGTGCCCGGCACAAAAACATGGTAAAAATAAAGTTACCAACAATGATGTGAAATCTGTATGCAGGTCAAGAAGCACCAGTTAGAACGGGACATGAAACAACAGACTGGTTCCAAACAGGGAAAGGAGTACGTCAAGGCTGTTTATTGTCACCCTGCTTATTTAACTTATATGCAGAGTACATCATGAGAACTGCTGGGCTGGAGGAAGCACAAGCTGGAATCAAGATTGCTGGGAGAAATATCAATAACCTCAGATGCACAGATGACACCACCCTTATGACAGAAAGTGAAGAAGAACTACGAGTCTCTTGATGAAAGTGAAAGAAGAGAGTGAAAAAGTTGGCTTAAAACTCAACATTCAGAAAACTAAGATCATGGCATCTGGTCTCATCACTTTGTAAGGGGAAGCACACTGACTGAAACTGTCCACCCTAGTCAGGCCCTTTAGTAACCATTTTCATGAGTTGTTTTATGACAGGAGATCCTGGTAAAGAATACAGAACTAATAAGCCACCACCAACCGGAAGAGTTTGGGAAAGGTCAAAAGGAGACGCCGCATGTCCATCCACTTCCCAGAATCCTTCTCGCTAGCATCCATCTTGGCTGAGTGATGCGTGTGCCATCAGGAAAGACTCTGAATTAGAATGATTGGCCAAAGACAACCCAGAAACTAATCCCATCACCATAAAATCCAAGACTGCGAGCCACATGGCAGAGCTGTTTTCCTGGGTTCCCTTACCCTGCTGCTCTCCACCTGGGCACCCTTTCCCAATAAAATCTCTTGCTTTGTCAGCACATGTGTCTCCTTGGACAATTCATTTCTGAGTGTTAGACAAGAGCCCAGTTTCGGGCCCTGGAAGGGGTCCCCCTTCCTGCAACAAATGGCGACTCTGGTGGGATTCTTCGCTGCAACTGACATCCTGACCACTCAGGATACTCAGGGGCCAGCTTGCCTGCCAATGGACCAGACCCAGCAGCTGCAACTGGGACCCTTTTGTCCCTGGTCTCCTCCTGACGCGGACAACTGGCCAGAGTGCCCCGACCAGTAAGGAACAAGAGACTTTATTGACCTCTCTCCCCTTCCCTCTCTCTTTCCTCTCCTTAACCCTTCCTATCCTTCCCCGTTTTTCTAGTCCCCTAGTCCTGGACGCAGGAATCTGGTCAAAGGGCCTCAGCCTGAGCTGAGGATTGGAGACTGATCACCTCCTCTTGGCAGATAACTCGAATTCTGGTTCTATTCTGGTCTGATTTCTGGTAAGGCTGAGTTCCAGTTCTTCCTTCTCTGGAGGCCCAGGGTAAAGTCCCATAACGCCTGGGTATCTGCAGGTGGCAGGAGACGTCTGTAAGGCCACCCCTTTTGCCCCCGTCTCCCGCCTCCTCCCCCTTCTTCTTTCAACCTGGCTTCCTTTCCTCCCTTTGAAATCTTTGAAGTCCTGAGATATTTTCCTTAAAGTGTTAGTACTTGGATCTGAAGTTCTGTGTCTCTGTAGGAGGTTTTCTGAGAGACTGTATTCTTGTATTTAAGGGAGTGTCTGATGAGGACTGCCAGGTTTATATGTGTGTGTTTTAACTTTGTGTTCTGTGTTGTAATTTTTGATGGCCATTTTGCTTTGTCTGGCCACCATTTGGTTTAGACCTGCCGCCATTTTGTTAGAACTTGATTTTCTTTCCCTGTGCCTTGAGACCAGGGCTCTCAGGAACACTTATCTAGACCATCTTCTAAGCCCTGACACTGAGGAAAAATGGGAAAAGGCCTTTAAAAGTTTTATTTATTCCAACTGTTTTTTATAAACTAGTAAAATTTATGTTGTAATATCTAATTCATGACTAAACTTAGGAGATGAAGCTAGATCTTTTGTCTGTCTAAATATGTCTCAGTATGTCTTTATCTCTGGATAATATTTTTGAGATCAATTTGTAAATGAGCTCTATTTAATTGGCTTAAAAAAAAGGTAAGCGCTTACAAATCAAATAATTCTAAATTAAACAATAAATTCCAGGTTCATGTGAACTGGTAAATATTCGGTATTAAATACCTGATATTAATGTTTGTTGACCTATCTAATATAGACATGTCTTAGAGTAATTAACATTAAGTAGAACATTTTCATCGTACCTATGTTTAATATAAGTTAAATATTATCATATCTGTTACAAATTTGTCAACAAAGAAATTACCTCAAGTGAAAAAACTTCTAAAAAAAAAAAAATGGGATATAAGCTTTTATATAAACTCTATTAAAAATAATTATTCTTTAGGAATAACTGTCTAAAATAGTCTCTCCAGATTGGTGTAATTTGAATTTCTAAGGGTTGTGCTAAGTATGCTAAGTGTTAGAAGTCTATTGAATAGTTAGGTCATTTCCAAATAAAATAAGGTTTTGAAACATTTACTATTAAACACTAATTTCCTTTTACAGAGAAACAAAGAGATTTGAGACTATAAGTAAATAATGTTTGGTGCCATCCTGAAATGTTCTTAAAAAGCAAAGGTTTTAGAAATTATCACTGGTATTTATGGTCACCAATCTATAAAATGCTAATATAAAAGTTAGATCTTGGTTGCTAAAAAAAAGTCGAAAGTGTGTTTTCAGTTAAAAAAAAAAAAGAGTAAAATAAAAAATACTAAAAAGCGTTATGCATGATCAGGATTTTCTAAAGTTGGATTACAATTAGTTAGATAAATAGATTTTGTTAGGAATGACATAGCCATAAAAAAACAGGTTAGAGCGATTAGGTCCAAGATGGTGGAGCTGACTTTCACTAGACCTTGAGCCTTGGTATTTACACCCACTGTGACATACCAACAAGCTAAATGATACACCCATCAGCTAAATCTGACCAAATGTTCTAAACCCTTTTGATTGATCTTTTCGATAAAACTTCCCAAATCAAATTCTTTTGAAGTTCTTTTGACCTCTAGCTAACTTTGGGGTGCTTCAGAGGGCCTCTGAAACATCCCAAAGAGAGATATTAAACTGTGGTTATTTGGTTGGTTAAATTACATAAAAAAGATTATCAAATAAATAATAAATCCACTCATGTTATAATATATGGTAAAATTACTAATACAAATATCCTAGAAAGTATATGAACTTCTTAACATTCTGATATGCCCTGGTATTCTAATGAAAAACCTGACGACTTCACAAAAGTTAACAAAAAGACTGAATGAACCAGAAAATATGCTTATAACTTTAATGGTTTCTGTCTGAAAACTTACAGGTTTAAATCTTATGTTTTCGGGGAGTAGGGAAAACCTTTCTCTCAAACTAATTATGACAATACTTTGGTAAAATTATACATTATAAACAAAACAATTATATTTTCTCTCTGACTCTTCCAAAAATTGGAAACTCTTAGGTTTCTAGTAAGTTTATCAAAAAAATTAAAAAGGTTATCTCCCTAACAGGTACAAAAATCTCAAGGAATTTTGAGACCTTAAAAAGAAAAAAATTCACTTAGATTTGTTAGGCAAAATCTGTGATAAGCCTTTGGTGTGAGTTTCCCAGCTCTGTTTTATTTTAAAAGTTCAGTCTGAGACTCTATAAATGTTTCAACAAAATAAAAAGTCTATGATCAATTATGGTTATATAAATCATCAGACCAAAATTAGTGAAAACAGACCTATTTTGCAAACAAACTAGCCTTAATTTGATTATATTCGATAAAAATGAGGGTAATTTTAGGAGAAAAGAGATGTTTCAATAAGTGTTAAATCCCAGTTTGTTAATAGAGGTCTACATGTAGTAAAACTCATTTCTTAGATAGTTCTTTGCTGTTATGTGATATTAATGTAAAATTTAATTAAATTCTTAAAGAACACCCTAAGTTTGTTTCTAAAGCTTATCTCAATCATCTATCTTTGGATACAGATCAGATGCCTCATGACCTGCAACCAGGACTAAAAAAAGACATAGTTTAAGGGACTGTCTCCAACCTGGATGGAAGGACTTTTTTTTTTTATCGGGTACTCTTAACTAGCTCATACACAATAAAACTGAAGGAAAATTAACTCTTAGACTAATTCCCACTTCCAAAGGCCCCTACACTAGATTGGTCTATAGAAAAGATAGCTGACCTGATCTCACCTTAAAATGTTGCTCAAACAGAGGAAAATCTACACTATATCAGGATAAAAAGATGATGACATCAGAGGTAGTCAGCTTGCCCAAGATGCTAGACCTAATTTGTATCATCATTTATAATGTTTTCTTGACTTCTTAGACCTTTACATATAAATCAAATGCTTTTCTATCATAGGCCTGATCCTATGCTAGTTTTAAAAATCAATCCAATTGTTGGGTTTGTGGCCAATTACCTGTGTCTAGTTCTGGGTTACCTTGATAAATTTCTTTACTACAAGGCTAACTGGTTGGCCCTAAAAAAAATTATAGTCATATTCAGGTCACTGTGATATTACTAGATGAGCTCCCCTCACCAGGCCAATTAATAATGCCTGCTCTGACTCTGGCCATAAATTTGAACTTTTTTCTATTACTCAAGCTCAATGAGAACAACAAAAAAAGTTTCAACAAAGGAGAAAAAAACTTTCCCACAATTATGAGGTGGATTTATATAGATAACACCAGGCTATGGTAATTTAGGTTTAAAGTCTCCTCTGTGTTAAAAACAATTAAATCATACTAAAGATAATCAGTCTAGTAACACTAAAAAACTGAGCTATGTGCCTTATAGACAGTGGTGCCAATATATAATTTCCCTGAAAGATAAAGATTCTACAGAGTAGACTAAGTCAGATGACCTGAAATATACTGGGTTACATCTAATAAAAACTCTTCTTAAGACTTATTTGTGACTTTACTAATACTGCTGGCTATGTTATTTATATTTCACCTGTTTTACAAAATTGCTGTTTCTTACACTGTCAAATGTGTGTCTGAGGCCTCTGATAAAATAATATATAGTTCCATATGAGATCGATGATGGTAACAGTGTAACTCTAGATATGGGAAGAAACAACAAGAAGAAATATTTTCCTGGACCAAGAGGCTAATAAGACAGGTGGTCCAGAGAATTTTGGATACTGTTTTATGGCCTAGTCCAGTAACAACACATTGAGTGGCCTATCAATGAAAATCTTTGCCAAACCTGGGAATGGACATTCTCAACACCATGAGATAAAATGGTCATGAAATACAATTATGGGCACTGCAACTGCTGACTTTCAACGCCCCTGAAAAGAGTTCAGGGTAAAAATCAGGAATAAGGCACTCTGTGCTCTGGAAAAAACTGACAGAACAGGCCTTCAGATAGTTAGATCCTTACAAAAAAAGATTTTATGAATTCCAATTCTTACATCTTCTCATACCTAGAAAATACTGACATCATTAATGGTGACATCTGCTTTGGCTATTAAAAATTTTTTTACAGTTAAAAAGTCAAAATAGAGTGGCTATGGTTCAGACATCCTGAAAAATAACTAGGTTACACTATGGTGTAATTTCAGATTAGACGTTGTATTGCTAACACTTGAGTTTTCTGAGTCATCTCAGGCTTAGATGCCACCAATCTCAAAACAATGTCTGCTAAAAGCTAGTAACTACAACCTTACTTTTTATAAAACTAGACAACTGGCTACCTGGCTACAAGTCTCCCCAAAATGCCAGGTCCGGACTGGGTTTCAGGCCTATTCTTCTAAAAAAAAAAAAAAAATGAGATCCATTTTGTCTATTAAAATTTCAGTTATCCCTCCTCCAGCTACTTCTAATTGGGTCCGTTACAGCAAAATGACAGACCAAGAGATTGAGATTTTAATCATACAAGGCTCAGATCTAAGACTTCCAATTCAGTGTCTCTTCTCCAAGCTGAGGCAGTCCTATGACCCATTTTGACAGAAAGTTATCGCAGTCATAGTTGCCCTGTTCCCTAAATTAAAACTGAACAAGACTCTGTGAGGCTCTAGAGTACAGATCTGTTCTGTGTTCTCCATTTCTTGTCTGTAGGATAAAGGCTTCATTCGGCCTCCTTGACCTTCCCTGAGATCCAAAGGGTAGATTCAAACAATTGCTAATCAGGAAAGGGAGGGGATACAAAAACAAGAAAAACAATCAAAGGTTGGTACAGCCTCCAGAACAGGGTCCTGGTTCCCACTCAAAAAAATAAACATAACAATGTCTTTAAGTTCTTCTACAAAACTAGAGCCCCCAACCAGGTAAAAGATGGTAACTTCAGACTGAACTCAAGATTCCTAGAGCACAGCTCTCTTGCCTCACCACCAACCAATCAAAAGGGGTCACAAACCCTGCAGCCCTCACCCCAAATGTTGCCTTCTGTTTCCGGGGACCAGAAATGACCATTCTGTTAGGTCTCCTGTTTGGCCCCTGTCTATTTCATCTCTGAGAGGGGCCAACAGTTTCAAACTAAATTGCTGTTATTACAAAGGTAAATGCTGGTTTCAGGCAAAAAATACCTTGACTTAGATCAGATAGAGACTTCTGCTCTACTAGACAGGCCTACGCCCATACAGAACAGAAAAAAGTTACAAAAAAAAGAGACCTCCGCCCCAATTCTCCAAAAGTATCTTGAATATAAAGTCTCTCAGGGGGGAGTTGTAAAGGGAAGCACACTGACTGAAACCACCCACCCTGGCCAGGCCCTTTAGTAACATTTGCATGAGTTGTTTTACGACAGGAGATCCTGGTAAGGAACACGGAACTAATAAGCCACCACCAACCGAAAGAGTTTGGGAAAGATCAAAAGGAGACACCGTGTGTCCGTCCACTTCCCAGAATCCCTCTCGCGAGCAGCCATCTTGGCTGAGTGATGCGTGCGCCATCAGGAAAGACTCTGAATTAGAATGATTGGCCAAAGACCACCCAGAAACTAATCCCATCACCATAAAATCCGAGACTGCAAGCCACGTGGCAGAGCTGTTCTCCTGGGTTCCCTTACCCTACTGCTCTCCACCTGGGTGCCCTTTCCCAATAAAATCTCTTGCTTTGTAAGCACATGTGTCTCCTTGGACAATTCATTTCCGAGTGTTAGACAAGAGTCCAGTTTCAGGCCCTGGAAGGGGTCCCCCTTCCTACAACAACTTCATGGCAAATAGATGGGGAAACAATGAAAACAGTGACAGACTGTATTCTTTTGGGCTCCAAAATCACTGCAAATGGTGACTGCAGCTATGAATTTAAAAGATGCTTGCTCCTTGGAAGAAAAGCTTTGACCAACCTAGACAGCATATTAAAAAGCAGAGACATTACTTTGTCAACAAAGGTCCATCTAGTCAAAGCTATGGTTTTTCCAGTAGTCATATATGGATGTGAGAATTGGAATATAAAGAAAGCTGAGCTCTGAAGAATTGATGCTTTTGAACTGTGGTGTTGGAGAAGACTTTTGAGAGTCCCTTGGACTTCAAGGAGATCCAACCAGTCAATCCTAAAGGAAATCAGTCCTGAATATTCATTGAAAGGACTGATGCTGAAGCTGAAGCTCTAATACTTTGGCCACCTGATGCCAAGAACTGACTCTTTGGAAAAGACCCTGATGCTGGGAAAGATTGAAGGCAGGAGGAGAAGGGGACAACAGAGGATGAGATGGTTGGATGGCATCACTGACTTGATGGATGTGAGTCTGAGTGAACTCTGGGAGTTGGTGATGGACAGGGAGGCCTGGTGTGCTACAGCCCATGGGTTTGCAAAAAGTTGTTCATGACTGAGTGACTGAACTGAACTGAACAATGATGATGAAGGTGATGATTATGGTGTTTTTGTATATGCATGTTAAGTCACTTCAGTCATGCCTGACTCTTTGTGACCCCATGGACAGTAGCCCACCAGGCTCTTCTATCCATGGGGATTCTCCCAGCAAGAATACTGGAGTAGGTTGCCATGCCCTCCTCCAAGGGATCGTCCCAATCCAGGGATTGAACTTGCATCTCTTGAGTTTTCTGTATTGTCAGGTAGGTTCTTTACCACTAGCACCACTTGAGAAACCCATGATGTTTCTAAGTGCCTGGTCATGGTGCCTTGGGAAAGAAGGGGTCCTTTCAGCTTCTTGGATTGTGAAGCTGGACCCACATCTGACCTTCCTCCCCAGGCAGAGCAGCCAAGTATGGCCCTGAATGTGAGATACCCGCCACCCTTGGGATCAATCTCCTTAGGTCCCATTGCTCACCTGAGATGCTTGTCCAACAGGCTGATGCAACCTTTGTGTTTGGGTTACTAATGTCAGGATGCCATGAGGCCTTGCTAGGCTGGGGCTCTCTCCTTCCAGCTGAATTCGGTTCCTTCTTACATACCCAGCAGGGCCTCTTAGGTTTCTGCCAAAGGACGCTGCTATAAATTCAATTGTCCCACTCCCCAAATTCATGCTTTGAAACCTAATCCCCAGTGTGATGGTTTGGAGGTAAGGATTTTGAGCAGTGGTGAGGGCATGAGGGTGAGCCCTCACGAATAGGATTAGTACCCTTATAAAAGGGACCCTGGAGAGCACCCTTGCCCTTTCTGCCATGTGAAGACATGGGGAAGGCTCTGTCTATGAACCAGGAAGCAGGCCTTGACTAGATGCTGTAACTTCCCTGGTGGCTTAGATGGTAAAGAATCTGCCTGCAATGTGGGAGACCTGGGTTTGATCCCTGAATCAGGAAGATCCCCTGCAAAAGAGAATGGCAACCCACTCCAGTATTCTTGCCTAGAGAATCCCATGGACAGAAGAGCCTGGCAGGCTACAGTCCATGGGGTCACAAAAAATCAGACATGACTGAGTGACTAACACTATCGCTTTCACTCGTCATCTTGATCTTGGACTTCTCAGCCTCTAGAACTATGAGAAATAACTTTCTATTGCTTGTAAGCCACCCAGTCTATGGTATTCTAACAGTCTGGACAGACTAAGATGAGGATGGAGGGAGGAAAATCCAGAGAAGCACAGAGAAAGTGACCTGGGAAGAGCCTGGGGATAGGGGTCAGTTCATTTGGGTTCAAATCTCAGCTCTTCTGCTGGTAGCATTTATGTTTAGAGAACTGCCTAACCCATTTGGGCCTTAGTTTCCTTAGCTATAAAATAAGAATTGCTAATATATGCATTACCTGTCTGGCAGCATTGTTGTTTAAATCCCATGTCCGCCAGTTCCTATGAAGGAAGCCCACGATTCATCCTCAGCTTCCTTATCTGTAAAATGGGGTCACAAACCTCCCTCAGAGTGTTGTGGTGAGGCTTAACTGAAGTGAGGGATGCAAATTGCTCACCACAAGGAGGCTATTGGGATTTCTAAAGTCTAAGATGCTTTCATATTCCACGTTAGGGAAGAAGCCCTGTTTTCCTAGGGAATTGAGAATGGCTTAGACGCAAACTGGGGTCTACCTGTGGGGCACATTGTGGGCACTGAGGGGAAGGCAGTTGCTCCACGGCACCCTCAGGGCCCCCTGGGGGCAGAATCCAAGAAGCAGGAGGAGCGCTTGAGGATCTCAGGTGGACATGCACAGAGGAAGGAAGTGGACAAAGGCCATCCTAAGGCCGGCCACCACCCTTGCTTGGGCTGCTATTCCTCAAAGGGAGCTTTGTTCAGCTGAGGGTGCTTCATTTCAAAGCAGACCAGGGATCCCAAAGGTTACATCTCCTGGTGGCTGCTCTTTCAGTTCATAGGCCAGCTCTTTGTTTTTTCCAGGTCATACATAAGGGAACAGGGCTACTGGGTCAACTATGTACCGGAGTTTATAAAACCATCTTTTTGAGGGAGTTAACTGTTGGTCAAAGCAGTTAACTTCTAAGTTCTTCAAAGAAGCGATTGCCATTTTCATCAGAATCTCTGGAGATTCTTTTTAAAGTACACATATCTGTGTGTGTTTAGAATTAGACATGGAATAGGAATTAGAATGGAATAGGAAAGCACTGGGGACCTGCATTTGCAGAAAGCCCCAGAGACAGAGGAGCCTGACAGGCTACAGTCCATAGGGTCACAAAGAGTAGGACACAACTGAATGATTGAGCAGTCACTCACACCAGATGGGTCTTCTGTCTGGAGAACCGTAGACTGATGGGAAAGGAACGGAATATCTCATTAAGCACTAAATTCTCTTAACACCTTTCCCAAAAAAACAATCCTCTGCTCTCAGGACTGGCTTCATGGTTGGAACCTCCCAGGCTTAGAAGGGTCCTATCTTTGGTTTAATGCTCTTGCTACTGCTGTCTTTGAAATTCTTAAATTTTTGAATGAGGAAGCCCTGACTTTTCATTTTGCATTGGGCTTCACGAATTATGTAGTGGGTCCTGTCCACTACACAGTTAAGAACTTCAGAAAGGATAGACTTGCCCAAGGCCACACAGCTAAGGAGTGGAAATGGGTTTGGAATCCTGAGATATCTGACCCCAAAGTTCTGCTATCCCATGACTTTGAGACTCAAAAAGGAATGGACTTTGATAGTGGAGTTCTGATTTCAGCCACCTTGTCAGGTTTCAGGGTGAGGGAAAGGCCTTCCCCAGGCATCTTATCTGCACCAGGAAGGTTTTCATCAGTGCTACTACTCATAAGGGTAAGACCAATGTATAAACTCATTTAGCTTCAGGGTAGGAAAGATACTGTGTAATTCCAGGCTGACAGCCCCTGGAGGGAGAGAATAAAGAATGCCTCTTTTCCCTCTCCCTCGCTGCAGCTGTACTATGCACAGAGGAGAAGGCAAAGAGACAGGATCTAGAGCCAAAGGTGGTGTTGCGGGGGATGCGGTCCAGAACCAGCTATGCCACTCACTAGATGAATAGCAGAGAGTAACGGGTCTCTTGGACTGCAAGTCCCAGTTTTTTATCTGTAAAATGAACTGATGCAAACACAACCAATATCCAAGTTTGTGGTGAGGGTCAGATGGCCAGATGGACTTCAAAATAGTATGTCAAGGTCAGCACAAGCTCTATGAATATTTGCGACTCATAGGGTTGGTTGGTATGTGCATAAGGAAATGGTTTGGCAAAAGAGAGGGGCACCTGGGTCATGCCGAGGGTGGTCTTGCCTCAGGGCAGGACCTTTGCTGTCCCTAAGGTGGAACTGGAGTCCGAAGTGACTTGGGGTGGGAAAGAGGTGGGAGGAGTGTGTGCCACAGGGATTGGGACTGTGGATGCTTCAGACTTTGCTGCTACAAAAGAAGGCAGAACTACCAATAGCAGTAATAATAATTACTGGGCTTCTCTGGTGGCTCTGATGATGTAAGAATCTGCCTGCAATGCAGGACACCCAGGTTTGATCCTTGGGTCTGGAAGATCCCGTGGAGAAGGGCATGGCAGCCTGCTCCAATATTCTTACCTGAAGAATTTCCATGGACAGAGGAGCCTGGTGGGCTGCAGTCCATGGGATCGCACACAACTGAGCAACTAACATGCACACACAATAATAAAAATAACAGTTAAAAAAAAAAAAACCTACAATGGGGCAGGACAGCAGAGAGGACTCAGGAACGCAGAAACAGGCTCTTCAGTTGAGATAGAGGTGTTTGGGGTGCCAGCACAGTTTTTTGGTTGTTAGGTAAGGACCCCATCACTTACCAAGATTGGTGAAGACCCCAGTTTTGTGTCAGAGCCAGGCGTGGGCCATAGCAGTTTGAGAGGCAAAGAGAAGCAGAAACCAGGCCCCAGAGAAAGAAGTTTGTTAGACCTCAGAGGCAATGTTATTGTTTTGTTTTGCTTTTAAAGCAGCATTTTACTCAAAATCTTTGCTTCTAAGACCATGGGGCTAAAATAAGTGCTCAGAGACTATAGAGAGCAAAGACTCTGGGGCTCCCTGGAACAAAAAGACTCTGAAGGCCTGAGGCTAAGCCAGGTAGAGAACAGGTGGAGGTGGAAGGTCAGAGTGGTTCCCAGTCTGCACAGCCAAGGTCAGGTCCCCCAGACCTCAAACCTGCCCTTGTGAGCAGGTGGCGTGTGGAAAAGGGCCACATTAGCAAGCAGGTGCCAGGGGCAGCTTAAGGAGGCTGAGCAGATAGGTACAGCCTGTGGGTGGAGGAGCCCACACAAATTAGGCTGAAGGTACCAGAGATGTGAAAAGAGAAACACTAGCCTGATGCTACAGGGAAGTTTCACCGAGTTTTCCAAACTGGGATCTGAGGGTCCTTGAATACCTACAGATGAATCTTGGGCATCTGCAGATTCTCTATGAGGATATTTAAAATTTTGCTTTTTTATTTTGATCATGACCTGAAAATAAAAAAGTCAGTATAAGCATATTCTGGGTAATCTGGATTAGTGACCTCTGATTTTTTTTTTTTTGGCATCCACCCACAGAAGGAATCCATTTTACTGGTGACCTGGTTTCCATACACTGATATTCATGATCACATAAGCAGAGCTGACA
The DNA here is from genome assembly GCF_002263795.3 of Bos taurus. NCBI lineage: Eukaryota > Metazoa > Chordata > Mammalia > Artiodactyla > Bovidae > Bos > Bos taurus. The sequence goes on along the minus strand of NC_037333.1, from coordinate 45,607,459 downwards.
GGCAGCCCATCCAGACCAGGGCAGCCACACCAGCTGTGAAAATATGAAAAGACTCCAAGCCAACTGGTGGATAGCTCTGAGCCTCTAGAGTGTCGCCACCCCCACCTCCCTGATCGTCTTGGTGCCTCCTCTGCGGTCCTCCTCAACCACCTCACCAGCAGAGGTGAAGCGAGCAGGGAGAGTGTAATAGCTTCCTGTCACTGCTGTAACACATGACCAAGCACTGGATGGGTTAAAATAGCAGAGCTTTATTCTCCTGCAGTCCTTGATGCCAGAAGTCTGAAATCAGAGTCCCTGGGTCAAAACCAGGACGTTAACAGGGCTCTGCTTCTATCTGGATCAGATCTCCCCCTGCCTTTCTCTTTTAAGAACTTTTAAGAACACAGGATTTTATGACTGTGCAAGTGTGGCCCACACAGATAATCCCAGATAATCTATCCATCTCAAGGTCCTTAACTTAATCACTTCTGCAAAAGCCCCTTTTCCTTATAAAGTAACATTTACAGATTCCAGGGATTAGGACCTGATATCATAGGGAGCCCTTATTGGGTAACCACAGTGCCTGCAGGGCCTTGCTCCAGAGATGCAGTATCTCTTTGGATTGGTCACTCCTGTGTTGTGTGTGTGTGCTTGAAATAATTTTCTTTATACAATACTTATTCTGACATAATGTGATATACTTTGATGTTTTTTCTATCATTTAAAAAATAGTTTTAAATCTAATTTTAGTTATCTTTCTTCCAGTTTTATTGACATGTAATTGACCTACAGCACTGTATAAGTTTAAGGTATACAGCCCGATGATTTGATTTACACGCATCATGATATGATTGCCAGAATAAGTTTAGTGAATATCCATCTTTCATACAGACCTCAAATTAAAGAAATGGAAATTTTTTTTTCCTTGTGATGAAAGCTCACACATGAGAGGATTTACTTTCTTTCATATATAATGTACAGCAATATTAATTATACTTATTGTATTGTACTTTATATTCCCAGTATTTATTTTATAACTGGGAGTTTGTATCTTTTGATAGCCTTCATACCCTTGAGAGCCTCCTGCCTCTAGTAACCACAAATCTGACCTCTTTTTCTTTGTGTTTGTTCTTGACGAATAATTGATCTACAACACTATGTTAGTTTGTGTTACACAACATAGGGAATCAATATTTCTATACATTTCAAAATGATCACCATGATAAATCTAGTTGTCATCTGGCACCATACAAAGATATTGCATAATTCTTCACTATATTCCTCATACCATACACTTTATATTCGTGACTCATTTCTTTTGTAACTGGAAGTTTATCCCTCTTAATCTTGCTCACCTATCGCTCTCTTCCCATCATCCTTATCCCCTGGGGCAGACGCCTGTTGGTTCTCTGTACCTGGGACTCTGTGTCTGTTTGGTTGTGTTTGTTCATTTGTTTGGTTTTCAGATTTCACAAATCAGTGAAATAATACACTATTTGTCTTTCTCTGTCTGACATTTCACTTAGCGTAATACCTTGTGGGTGCATGCCTACATAATACATGCACCTAATACCATGTAGGTGTATTTTGTCATTTATGGCTGAGTAATATTCATATAAAATACATCTTCTTTATCCAGTCATCTACTGATGGATACTTAGGTTGCTTCTATATATTGACTATTGTAAGTAATGCTTTGGTGAGCATTGAGGTCCAAATATCTTTTTGAGTTCGTGTTTTCATTTTCTTTGGATAAATACCCGAAAGTGGAATTGCAGGACTGTATTGTAGTTCTATTTTTAATTTTTTAAGGAAATTCCTAACTGTGGCTGTACTGATTTACATTCCCATCAATAGTAAACATCTTTTTTCCACATCCTCACTAACACTTGATCTTTGTTGTGTTTTTTGAAGTATATCTCATTATGGTCTTGTCTATATAATATTTTCGTAGAAGGCAATGGCACCCCACTCCAGTACTCTTGCCTGGAAAATCCCATGGACGAAGGAGCCTGGTAGGCTGCAGTCCATGGGGTCTCGAAGAGTCGAACACGACTGATCGACTTCACTTTCACTTTTCACTTTCATGCACTGGAGAAGGAAATGGCAACCCACTCCAGTGTTCTTGCCTGGAGAATCCCAGGGACAGGGGAGCCTGGCGGGCTGCTGTCTATGGGGTCGCACAGAGTTGGACACGACTGAAGCGACTTAGCAGCAGCAGCAGCATATAATATTTTAAAAAGCGCTTGCTGCCCCCAGTATACTGATTTCATGACCCACTATTAAGTTGTGATTTACTTTGAAAAGCATTGCAAACTTTCTATAATGTAGTAACCTAGGAATGCCACAGTTTCCACTGCCTCTAGTGTGTTTTATAGTATATTTTCTTTTTAAAATTTTTTATTTATTTATTTTATTTTTGGCTGCACTGGGTCTTTGTTGCTTTGGGGAGGGCTTTCTCTAGTTGTGGTGGGAGAGGGTTACTCTTTGTTGTAGCGTGCCGGCTTCTCATTGCCCTGGCTTCTTTTGCTGCAGAGCATAGGCCCTAGAGCGTGGGCTTCATTAGTTGTGGCCTTTGAGCGCAGTAGTTGTGGCACAAGGGCTTAATTGCTCTGTGCATGTGGAATCTTCCTGGACCAGGGATCGAACCCATGTTCCCTGCATTGGCAGGCAGATTCATATCCACTGAGCCACCAAGGAAGTCCTGCAGTTGTGTTTTTATGGCAATGACACTACACTAAACAGCAGTATGTAGTAGCAATAGCAGGCTAAAGAGAAAAGAATAGAGAGAACTGTAATATGTAAATGATGTTGAATTTTTGACAGGTTTGCCAAGAATACATAATAGGGAAAGGGTAGTTTTAGATAGACTATAATTAATAAATGATGTTGAGATAACTAGATATCCACATGGAAAAGAATGAAATCAGATGTCTGTCATATCAGGCACAGTCTCAACTTAAAATGGACCAGAGACTAGACCTGAAACTGTAAAACTCACAGGGAGAAACACGGGGTAAAACTCCTTGACACTGGCCTTCACAACACTTTTTTGGATATGACACCAAGGGTTCAGACAACAAGAGCAAAAAATAAAGAGACTACACCAAACTGAAAGGCTTCTGCCCAGTAAAGGAAGCAGTTAAGAAAATGAATGGGCAGTCTATAGATAGGGAGAAAATATTTGTAGACTGCATATCTGAAAATGAGTGACTACTCAAAATATATAAGGAACTCATACAGCTCAATAGCAAAAATAAGAACAGACACAAAACAACAACAACAAAAAAAACACAAAATAACCTGATTAAAAATTGGACAAATGACTTGAATTGACATTTTTCCAAAAAAGACATACAAATGACCAACAGTTATATGAAAAGATGCTCAATACCACTAATCTTAGAGAAATGCAAATTAAAACTACAATGAAGTATCATCTCATCTGTTGTTCACTCACTCACTCATGTTTGACTCTTTGAGACCCCATGGACTGCAGCACGCCAGGCTTCCCTGTCCATCACCAACTCCCAGAGTTTGCTCAAACTCATGTCCATTGAGTTGGTGATCCCACCCAACCATCTCATCCTCTGTCGTCCCTTCTCCTCCTGCCTTCAATCTTTCCCAGCATCAGGGTCTTTCTAATGAGTTTGCTCTTTGTATCATGTGGCGAAAGTATTGGAGCTCCAGCTTCAGCATCAGTCCTTTCAATGAATCTCACTTTAGGATTTCTATTATCAAAGAGAGAGAGATAATAAGTATTGGTGAGGATGTAGAGAAAAGGGAACCCTCACTTATTGTTGATGGGAGTATAAATTGGTATTGCCCTTGTGGCAAATAGGATGAAGGTTTCTCAAAAAAAAAAAAAAAAAATAGAATGCAACTATCATATTATTCAACAGTTCCTCTTCTGAGTATATACCTAAAGGAAGTAAAATCATACCTCAAAAAGATGTCTGTGCTCCCATATTCATTGCAGCATTATTCACAACAGCCAAGATATGGAAACAAGTGTCCATTGATGGATGAATTAATAAAGAAATTATGATGTAAGTATACAGAATGGAAAATTAGTCAGCCTTAAAAAAGGAGATCCTGGCATTTGCAACAACATGGATGAACCTGGAAGACATTATGCTAAGTCAAATAGGCCATACACAGAAAGAAAAAAATGGCATGATCTCACTTATATGTAGACTCTCAAGAAGTTGAATACATAGAAATGAAGAGGAGAGTAGTGATTACCATGTGTGGAGAGGTGGGAGAAATAGGGGCATGCTGGTTAAAGATACAAGGTTAGAGTTATGTAGGATGAATAAGCCTGGAGGTCTCATGTACAGCATAATGCCTATTGCTAAGAATACTGTATTGAATACTGGAAATTTGGCAAGAGTAGATTTAAGATCACACACACACAAAGGTAACTATGTGAGAAGACACATAAAGTAGCTCAACTGTAGTAATCATTTCACTGTGTGTATGTGTATCAAGTCACTTTGTTGTATACCTAAAATATACAACTTTATTTTAAAATATGGAAATGATGCATTTGTGATAAGCAAAGACCATTTGGCATGTTGAAAAACTGAAGACCTGACGTTAGTTTGGATGGCAGAAAAGGATGGCAAGATTGAGTTCTCATGTGGCACACGATGGTGTAGGCTTGCCAAACTCTAAAGAGCTCCATGCAATGACAGCCCTCACCTCAGTCACATTTTGTTCAGAGAATTCATTTCAACAGTTTAAAACAGCATTGTCTGCCACAGTAAATTAATACTGTTAGTTAAGACTTTGTAGTGCTGTTTGTACTTCATTTATAACCATTTATTGGAGAAGGCAGTGACACCCCCGCTCCAGTACTCTTGCCTGGGAAATCCCATGGGCGGAGGAGCCTGGTAGGCCACAGTCCATAGGGTCCCTAAGAGTCGGACACAACTGAGTGACTTCACTTTCACTTTTCACTTTCATGCATTGGAGAAGGAAATGGCAACCCACTCCAGTGTTCTTGCCTGGAGAATCCCAGGGACAGAGGAGCCTGGTGGGCTGCCATCTATGAGGTTGCACAGAGTTGGACACTACTAACATGACTTAGCAGCAGCAGCATAATCATTTATAAGGTTGTTTTATTCTTATATATTATATGGAAGCTATAAGCCTAAGGATTTTTTAAACCCATTTTTATATTTGCACATGTCCAGGTGCAATATACATAAAAGAAAAATAATTAAGACAATTTTAGCAGAGTGATGGTGGTGGGAAAGCCACAAGAATTTTTTCTTCTGATACAATGAATAGTACATTCAAGTTTAAGAAAGACTAGTCTACCACTGGGAGTATAATGAGATCCTTGAATGTGAAAATACGCAGATAAAAATGGTGAAACAAAGAAAAGGGACAGCAGCCATATCTCAAGCTTGAAAAATTAGGATTGAATCAAGGCAGGGAAAACTTGAGGAATAGCTTCAGCCAGCACCCTCCTAGAATATCTAGAGATGTCCCTACCAACAGAAGATGGCAAATCTAGATGGAAAAGGATGTAGTCCAAGTAGGAGGACAGCACAGAAACAGACCAACAAGGAGACTTTGCCTCCGATTACTCATAGTGAGGAGACGTAACCACTCCCTTAGAAGGACAGGCAGCAGTCACACAACACCTGTGTTTCATCTGTTGAAGCTAGACATGTGGGGCCTAACTTATCAGTTCAAAAATGTGAAAGTGTTAATTTACTTTGATTCTTTTAAACCTGTAGATTTGCTTTGATTCTTTCAAAATAATTCTTCTACTTCCACTGTAAAATAAAAAAAATTCACACAATGCCCACATAGAAACACTCCATATCAGTCAGACCATCTTTAGCCAGGTAGGGTCAGCTGTGAGTGAAAGGGTAGGTTGCCACCACACAGATGCTGGTTTCCCATCAACACCTCTTAGCAACTCTAATAATGTGAATATTTCTAGGTAACCCAGTCTTACAATGCCATCAGCATATCTCTAATAGTTGGCAGGACACTTGAGTTATTGAAACCCAACCTATTGGTTTCTCTGAAGAGAAAAATTCAATCCCAAAGGACAAGTTAGTTAGTTGAGGTCACCACATTCATGATGGAGCAACTAGAACCAAGGACTCTTGGCTCCCAGCTCAGATCTCTTTGCATTTACCTTTATTGCCATTTTGCATGCATGCCTGATGTCCCTTCAGTCCTGTCCGACTCTTTGCAACCCTATGGACTGCAGCACGCCAGGTTTCCCTGTCCTTCACTATCTCCCGGAGCTTGCTCAGACTCATGTCCATTAAGTCAGTGGTGTCCATCGCATTCTCTTTTGCACCCTTCTCCTCCTGCCCTCAATCTTTCCCAGCATCAGGGTCTTTTCCAGTAAGTCAGCTCTTCCCATCAGGTGGCCAAAGTAGTGGAGCTTCAGCATCAGTCCTTCCAATGAATATTCAGGGTTGATTTCCTTTACGATTGACTATTTTGATCACTTTTTGTATTTGGACACAAATATTCTTAGGCCCCTTTGAAATGACTCATGACAGGGTAAACTTGGAAGGAAGATAGTTATCTGAGGTCCTAATACAGTCACTCGTTGGTTATTCATTCACTTAATTTTCTCTGAGCTTCCATTTCTTCATCTGAAAAATGGGATGACTTCCTCATTGGACTAATATGAAGATGAATGGAGACATGTACATGAAACAATTTTGTGTTAATAAGTCATAGAGCATTTTCAGACATCACTCCATAAAGTGAAAAGTGAAAATGAAAGTTGCTCAGTCATGTCTGACTCTGTGACTCTCCAAGCCAGAATTCTGGAGTGGGTAGCCTAACCCTTCTCCAAGGGATTTTCCCAACCCAGGAATTGAACTCCGGTCTCCTGAATTGCAGGCAGATTCTTTACCAGCTGAGCCACCAGGGAAGCCCATAGGATGGCAGCTAAATCAGCAGAACACTGGCTAATAGAATGATTGAGACGGAGGGCATGCTCACGCTTGTTGTGTCCAGCTCTCTGTGACCGCATGGACTGTGGTCCACCAGGCTTCTCTGTCCATGGGATTTTCCAGGGAAGAATACTGGAGTGGGCTGCCAAAATTCAATTACAAAATGTGTACTTTCAGGCAGAGCTACTTAACCTCTTCTGTGCCTCTATTTCTTCATGATAAATAGGAACAATAATAGCATATAAGGCTTCCCTTGTAGCTCAGTTGGTAAAGGATCCACCTGCAATGTGGGAGACCTGGGTTCAATCCCTGAGTTGGGAAGATCCCCTGGAGAAGGGAAAGGCTACACACTCCAGTATTCTGGCCTGGAGAATTCCATGGACTGTAAAGTCTATGGAATTGTAAAGAGTTGGACACAACTGAGCAACTTTCTCTATAGGGTTTTTATGGGGGCACTATGGATTCATTTCTATAATCTATTGTTTGGCACTTAATAAGTGCTGAATTTATGTTCAGATCAAATCAGTTGCTCAGTCATGTCTGACTCTTTGTTATCCCATGAATCGCAGCACACCAGGCCTCCCTGTCCATCACCAACTCCCAGAGTTCACTCAGACTCACGTCCATCGAGTCAGAGATGCCATCCAGCCATCTCATCCTCTGTTGTCCCCTTCTCCTTCTGCCCCCAATCCCTCCCAGCATCAGAGTCTTTTCCAGTGAGTCAACTCTTCGCATGAGGTGGCCAAAGTACTGGAGTTTCAGCTTTAGCATCATTCCTTCCAAAGAAATCCCAGGCTGATCTCCTTCAGAATGGACTGGTTGGATCTCCTTGCAGTCCAAGGGACTCTCAAGAGTCTTCTCCAACACCACAGTTCAAAAGCATCAATTCTTCGGTGCTTAGCCTTCTTCACAGTCCAACTCTCACATCCATACATGACCATTGGAAAAACCATAGCCTTGACTAGACGAACCTTTGTTGGCAAAGTAATGTCTCTGCTTTTGAATATGCTATCTAGGTTGGTCATAACTTTAGCTATTATTATTATCTTGCAAACTTGCTGATGGTGATATCTTTTTCATTGTTGTAAGTGTCTTCTTCATTGTTGTCCTTATGTGGTGCTTTAGAAGTCAGCAATCTTCAGTGCTTCTGGAAACTGCAGACGGTGCCTTCACACCTCTCCTGGGAGTCCTGCCATTCTTAGTGCTGAAACAGGAGCAGCAGAGCTGCCTTCCAGAGGCATACTGGCCACTAAACCCACCTGTTGCCCCCCTTCCCAAGGCCCAGCTGCCATCAGTGGGAGCCTAACCACATGAGGACAGAGCAGTGTTTGCACTGACCTGGCTCCTGCTCTTGTCTGAAGGGCAGCAGTGGCCCCAGGCCATGCCACCTCTTGCAAGGATCCTGGCAGAGCACACAAGCCAAACAGGATCAGGGTGGGGCATGCCTTGGCCCAGGAATCCACTGGCACCAGCTCAGAGGTGGGAACAGGGAGTGCCCCAGATGATTCAGTGAGTGGTATGTTTTCCTCTAAGCAGCTGCCAAAAATGCCTCCTAGGCACCTGGTTAAGAGGCAGTAAGTACAGGGATGTCTGAAAGGCAACCCCTTTAGGGCCACTCAGATTTCTCTCACACCTCTGTGTACATATGGTTCACACCTCTGTGTACATACGATTCTCTCTGCTTAGAATGTCTTCCTCTACCTACCCAGGATTCTGCTGGGCAAAATCCTGCTTCTTGCTCATCCTTCATGTCCTAATTCAACTGCAAGGAAGGTTTCTGGGCTCTACTAGGTGTTTAAGCAGTAAACAACCCATACTTTTATGTATCTTCCATCCACTAGATACTTAAATATTCCATCTTATATACTTACACACTCCATCCACCATAGCACATTAAAATTGTCTGCTGGAATATGGTCATCCCATTGGGATGCCCACCAACAGGATTTCCTCTAGCCCTGCCTACAGATCCTTTCAAAGGGGTGAGTCTCCAAGCATATGTTTCTACCTAAGATCCTGCTTCCAACTATAACAAAGTGGACAAGGGTAGCCCATCTCCAGGTGGTTAGTGACCTGTTCAGTTCAGTGCAGTTCAGTTGCTCAGTCATGTCTGACTCTTCGCATCCCCAAGGACTGCAGTACACCAGGCTTCCCTGTCTATCACCAACTCCAGGAGTTTGCTCAAACTCATGTCCACTGAGTCAGTGATGCCATCCAACCATCTCATCCTCTGTTGTTCCCTTCTCCTCCTGCCTTCAATCTTTCCCAGTATCAGGGTCTTTTCTAACGAGTCAGTTCTTTGCATCAGGTGGCCAAAGTATTCGGGCTTCAGCATCAGTCCTCCCAACAAATATTCAGGAATGATTTCCTTTAGGATTGACTGGTTTGATGTCCTTGCAGTCTAAGGGACCCTCAAGAATCTTCCAACACCACAGTTCAAAAGCATCAATTCTTTGGTGCTCAGCTTTCTTTATGGCCCAACTCTCACATCCATACATAGATCCATAGTGACCTGTGATGTGGACCATTTCAGATCAGATTCTGCCAGGGGTTTGAATTGGGTGAGACTCTAGCAATGAGCAGTAGGAACTCAAGCTGCAAGATCATGACACACAGAGAACCTGATGGAGTGGATGCTGTTATGTGCTGCTCAGATCACATTGGAAATGAAGGATTTTTCCCTTTGCTGCTGGGAGTGTTGCCAGTAGACAGTCCTCAATTCTTAGCTCTCTTTGGGAATTGTCTCTATTGAAGGGTTCTCACCCTCACCCCCCAGCTCTTAACTCAAGGTCATACATCCTTTCCAAGGAAGGCGATATCTGATGATTGGTTGACACAGAAGCAGGGTCAACTTCATGGGAAAATTTTGAAGTACTATCTCAGCTTCAGAGTGACCTGTCTAGTTGGCTGAGGCCATCATCAATACTAGGGTGACCAAACGTGCTGTTTTGCCTGGGATAGAGAGAGTTCCAGGGACATGGACCTTTCAGGGCTAGAACTTGGAAAGTTCCCAGCAAACTAGGACAAGCTGGTCACGTAAATCAAGATTGCACTGCAATTTGACTTCTCTCCTCACCCTTTCCATCCACTTGTTCTTCCTCCCACAGGTGGGCATCTCAGGAACATTCCCTAATAAACTTCTGGTCTGATAATCTCCATGGCTTCCCTGTGGCTCAGTGGTAAAGAACCTACCTGCCAGTACAGGAGATGCTCTTTCGACCCCTTGGTTGGGAAGATGCCCTGGAGAAGGAAATGGCAACCCACTCCAGTATTCGTGCCTGGGAAATCTTATGGACAGTGGAGCCTAGTAGGCTTACAGGCCATAGGGTCACAAAGAGTCGGAGACGACTTAGTGACTAAACAACAACAACTGCTAACCTCCATCTCAGGTCTTTTTTTTCTGCAGGAAACTCAATCTGTGACCCTGGAGAAACTATGATATAAAAGCTTAAATTACGAGGCATTGGGAACTCTGAAGAAGCAAAATCTATAAGGCAGAGAGAAGCTGTGTTAGAGGGACTCCAGAAGCCCTCGGTGGTGGGACTCAATGACGTTAACATTCTGGGGCTAGTAGTCATGTCAATAGCAGCTCTTGGACCAAGAGTCCTAGAATCATCTTGGGGCCCTGGTAAATATACTTTTGCTCATCAGTTTACAATTGTATATTTCCTTAATTGGACTGTGAGTTTCTTAAGGGCATGTACCAGGGTGATTAATTAAACCCAGAAGTGTCCTTTAAGGTTAGGCTTCATGAAGACTCTCCCTTAGGGGTGTCTGGACTTACATTTCGGCACCTCCATTTCCCATATTGCTTGCTGTGTTCCTACAATAAACTCCACTTTTTTTTGAGATGGTTTGAGTAGGTTTCTCATCTTTGTATTCAAAAGATCAGCATTTCTGCATTAGCAAGGGGTTTGGTTTTTAGCCACAAGACCAACTCTGCAAATGTTAAGGGGAAGAAATAAACTTATTGGAATGGTATTGGGTTCTCAAGGTCAAAGACTCTAAGACCACGGCTGGGAAATGGGCAGGAATCAGAGGATCTGCCCCCAACATCACGTCGATTATAACCTCCAACCATACCCAAAGTTCTTACAACACTATTGAGAGTCCATGTCCCAGAAGAGTATCTGATTGGCTGGGCCTATTCATGTGCCCACCCTGTGGCGATGTCAGGACTTAAAAGGGGAGAAGAGTGTCCAGCAACTTTGGCTTTCTTGCGTGAGAGAGTACTGCCCATCCCAAACACAGCATCAGGGATTTCCCAAAAGAGGGAGGGATCTGCTCAGAGGAAGTTGGGGTCGAGGGCTGGAAGCCAGAAAACAACAGATGTCCCCTTCAGCGTCCATCTGCTTCCTAGGCTAAAAGTGTTTATAACAGGGACTGTGGGTTTCCATCTTCGTATCTCAGATACCCAGTGTCTGGCTCTCCATAGCTGCTTAATAGATGTTTTTTTGTTTTTTTTTAAAAGAAACTGCACATTAGATGATCTCTGTCATTCAAAGAACCAACACATATGGAAAAGCTGGTGCTTGCTTCTTCAAGTATGCAAAGATGGACACACAAAACACTAATTCTTTATGGGTTTTACAGTCTGGAACTGGGATTGGAGCATACAGGCAATGATCTATTTGTATACACACGTACTGTGTGAGACATTCCATACAAAACAGGCATGCCACTGTCCTCGCACTGGGGGAAGGGCACGTGGAGTTCTGTCGTTTTGCCCCTCTAGTTGTTTTGCTCCCATGAGTGGAATCCTCAGTCACCCTTTAATCTTCATAGAGGGTGCTTGCTGGTAACAAGGGAGAAGGGATTATTTTTTTCTCTCTTTCAGGTACCACTTTGGCTTCCTTTTTCACTCATGAAAGCCTGTCTCACAGGAGAAAGTTTTAACAACCTTTATTCAGAGATTGCAAAGATACATTAAAACTTTCCTGAGCTGTGGATGTAGAAAAATCAACCACTTGACCCCAGGCTGGTTCCATTGCCATCTCCGCAAATTGGGTGAGGGATATTCACTGCCCAGACCTCAGGATGCCTCACATGGGGGCTCCAGATTGTGCCACCTTACAGATGCTCTGTCTTGTTCTAATGCTCCTGTTTCTTTTTCTTTATTTTCTCTCTCTTTAACTCTTCCCTCTCAAACTCAGTCCTGGCTTGCTTACCCAATCCCATTTTCTGTGACGCTCTGTGCTTCTTTCAGTATTATTCACCAAGTTCCATATCCTCTTTTGCGTCTTGCAGTTGTTCAGCTTTTGAAATCCGCTTGCAAGCCAAAGGCATAATCTAGACTATTATTTCTGGTGGTGGTGGAGAGACTTGAACTGCGAGTCCCAAGGTAGAAGGGATGGGAGTGTTTCCCAATCCTAATGACACTCGACTTTGTTCCAACTATATGTATATGTATATATTCTTCATTGCTAAGACTAGTCTCTTGTTGAAAAACCTTAAGTTTAGATAAGACAGTCATGTCACTCCTATTAATATAGCTTTAATTTACTATCCTTAAAGGGCATTCATCCACCTCCTGACTCTGAATTATATCACAAAACCTATTTTATAATTTCACAATTTGTATGGAAATACAAAAAACCTAGAATAGCCAAAGCAATCTTGAGAAAGAAGAATGGAACTGGAGGAATCAACTTGCCTGACTTCAGGCTCTACTACAAAGCCACAGTCATCAAGACAGTATGGTACTGGCACAAAGAGAAATATAGATCAATGGAACAAAATAGAAAGCCCAGAGATAAATCCAAGCACCTATGGACACCTTGGAGAAGGCAATGGCACCCCACTCCAGTACTCTTGCCTGGAAAATCCCATGGATGGAGGAGCCTGGTAGGCTGCAGACCATGGGGTCGAGAAGAGTCGGACACGACTGAGTGACTTCACTTTCACTTTTCCCTTTCATGCATTGGAGAAGGAAATGGCAACCCACTCCAGTGTTCTTGCCTGGAGAATCCCAGGGACCGGGGAGCCTGGTGGGCCACCGTCTATGGAGTCGCACAGAGTCGGACACGACTGAAGTGACTTAGCAGCAGCAGCAGCAGCAGCAGCAGCATGGACACCTTATCTTTGACAAAGGAGGCAAGAATATACAATGGAGAAAAGACAATCTCGTTAACAAGTGGCGCTGGGTAAACTGGTCAACCACTTGTAAAAGAATGAAACTACAACACTTTCTAACACCATACACCAAAATAAACTCAAAATGGATTAAAGTTCCAAATGTAAGACCAGAAACTATAAAACTCCTAGAGGAGAACATAGGCAAAACACTCTCTGACATTAATCACAGCAGGATCCTCTATGACCCACCTCCCAGAGTAATGGAAATAAAATAAAAAATAAATAAATGGGACCTAATTAAACTTATAAGCTTTAGCACAATGAAGGAAACTAAGCAAGGTGAAAAAAACAGCCTTCAGAATGTGAGAAAATAATAGCAAATGAAGCACTGACAAAGAATTAATCTCAAAATATACAAGCAGCTCCTGCAGCTCAATACCAGAAAAATAAATGACCCAATCAAAAAATGCGCCAAAGAACTAAACTGACATTTCTCCAAAGAAGACATACAGATAGCTAACAAACACATGAAAAGATGCTCAACATCACTCATTATCAGAGAAATGCAAATCAAAATCACAATGAGGTACCATCTCACGCTGGTCAGAATGGCTGCTATTAAAAAGTCCAACAACAATAAATGCTGGAGAGGGTGTGAAGAAAAGGGAACCCTCTTACACTGTTGGTGGGAATGCAAACTAGTACAGCCACTATGGAGAACAGTGTGGAGATTCCTTAAAAAACTGGAAATAGAACTGCCATACAACCCAGCAATCCCATTGCTGAGCATACACACCAAGGAAACCAGAATTGAAAGAGACACGTGTATCCCAATGTTCATTGCAGCACTGTTTACAATAGCTAGGACATGGAAGCAACCTAGATGTCCATTGGCAGACTAATAGATAAGAAAACTGTGGTACATACACACAATGGAATACTACTCAGCTATTAAAAAGAATGCATTTGAATCAGTTCTAATGAGGTGGATGAAACTGGAGCCTATTATACAGAGTGAAGTAAGCCAGAAAGAAAAACACCAATACAGTGTATTAACCCATACATATACACAGAATTTAGAAAGATGGTAACAATGACTCTATATTTGAGACAGCAAAAGATACACAGAGATAAAGAACAGACTTTTGGACTCTGTGGGAGAAGGTGAGGGTGGGATGATTTGAGAGAATAGCATTGAAACATGTATATTACCATATATGAAATAGATCATCAGTCCAGGTTCGATGCATGAGACAGGGCGCTCAGGGCTGGTGCACTGGGACGACCCTGAGGGATGGGATGGGGAGGGAGGTGAGAGGAGGTTCAGGATGGGGGACACGTGTACACCAGTGGCTGATTTGTGTCAATGTATGGTGAAAGGCACTACAATATTGTAGAGTAATTAGCTTCCAATTAAAATTAATTAATTAATTAAAAAAACCCTATTTTCCTAATTTGACAATGAAGCCACCTGTCCCAGTCACTCCTTTTTTTCCTGAGTTTCTTCCAGGGCTGTGAGATGGGGGCAGAGGGATGAGAAGGCTGTCCTAACATGCATGTATGCATTAAAGAGAAAGGAAGAAAACTGTGTCAGAGGCAGCTACTTGTCCTCTAATATCTATTCTCTTTTTCTATAGGAACAAACAAACAAACAAACAAACCTTAATACTTAACTACCCACATGCTGCCCAGAATATAGCCTACATTTCCCAGCCTCCGCTGCAGTTTGATGTGGTCACATGACGAAGTTCTGGCCAATGGGGTGTGAGTGGGAGTTATGGGTGCAATTTCACCCTGGCACCTTTAAAGGGAAGAAATGTGCTTTTCCTTTTCCCTTCTCCTTTCCCTCCATCTCCTTTCCTGCTCGGTGGATCATGGACCTGGTAGTAAATTATCTCAGACAGTAAATATGAGGGCAACATCCTATGGGTGGCAGAGCAACAAGACAGTCTGGTTCTCTGAATCTTGTAGTTGTCCTGAACTGTTTATGCCCTGAACGGTTTATGCCCAAACTGTTCCTGAGAAAAGAATGCATTTCTAGTTTATTTTTGTCAGTATACTTGTTAGAGCAGTTGATCCTGTATTCCAGG
The DNA here is from genome assembly GCF_002263795.3 of Bos taurus. NCBI lineage: Eukaryota > Metazoa > Chordata > Mammalia > Artiodactyla > Bovidae > Bos > Bos taurus. Next base: position 45,592,377 of record NC_037333.1, on the reverse strand, counting down.
GGTCAGGAAGCTATGGATTGCATGTCAAAGCAGGCCCGCCACCTGTTTTTATTAATTACTGATTATTGGAACACAGTCATCCCCATTCATTTTTGTGTTGTCTGTGGCTGTATTGGCATGGTGCAACAGAGGCCATATGGCTCACAAAGCTTAAAATATTTGCAAGCTGGACCTTTACAGCAAAAACTTTACAACCCCTGATATATCCTGTTAATTCATATGTATACCAAAATATTAATGATGGCTATCTCTGCATATTTTACTGTCTTCTTACATTTCTCTTGTTTGGTTACTAAATTCTTCTCCCCCAAAAAAAACTCAACATGAAATTAATGAGTTTACTCTAGATGCTACCCTACTTGGAGAGGGCAATGGCATCCCACTCCGGTACTCTTGCCTGGAAAATCCCATGGACGGAGGAGTCTGGTAGGTTGCAGTCCATGGGGTCTCGAAGAATCGGACACGACTGAGCAGTTTCACTTTCACTTTTCACTTTCATGCATTGGAGAAGGACATGGCAGCCCACTCCAGTGTTCTTGCCTGGAGAATCCCAGGGACGGGGGAGCCTGGTGGGCTGCCGTCTATGGGGTCGCACAGAACCAGACATGACTGACACGACTTAGCAGCAGCAGCAGCAGCTACCCTACATGAACCTGCAATACCCACGTTTTTATTGTCACTCTCTTCCCTCTCAGAAACATTTGAGCCACTGACCAATTCTTATAAAAATGCTGGATCCTGTATTGTATCTGGTAGGATCATTTTGATTGCTTGTATCCAAAATTTGACTTAATGGGGATAATTTATTGGCTCTCTATTTCTCTCCATCTCTGGGCTCTGCTTATCTATAATAATCTGTTTAAATGGGCCTTTGGTGCTCTGAAATTATGGATGCTGAAAGGTTGGAGCTGCATCCTTCTAATAATCCATTAACATATCCACATAACAAATTTCAGGAACAGTTCCAATTGGCCTTGCTCAAGTCAAAGTTTATGCCTGAACCAGTCATTGTGTCTAGAGGAAGGGAGTGACTTGATTAGCCACAGGAGGAGGCTTAAGGTAACAATAGAATGGATTTCTGTCAGGAAAGAGTGGTTTTATTACCTAGAAAAGAAAAAAGGGAGACCAGGAGATAATAAAAGGCAATTTTATTAAGTTCCAGGAAACTTAGGGATCTCTTACGTAGTCTTAATTGTTTCTGGGGTGTGTGATATTACATTTATTTGAAGGATAATGTGCAGCTCTATTGTCTGATTTGGTTGCTAATTGATTATTTAGAAGATTACTGAGCTCAGCACATTACAATGTCTATGTGAAATCCAAATAATAATTATTATTATTTTTTTAATTTTAGCCAAGGGTAAAGTTTTCAGAATTTAAATGTCTGGCTGAAAACTGCAATGTAGGCAACATCCAACATTCTCCCCAAAGCGGGATGTAAAAGACAGAATTTTGCAGTGGTAGACAGGGGTGGTATAAGAAGTTAAATAACGTGGATTTGAAGCTCTGATCTTCTACTTCTGGGTGGTCATGACAGCTTATTTGGTGCCTTTGAGACTCAGTTTACTCTTCTCTAGAATCAAGATGATGGATGGATTGATCTCTTGTGTTCATCTTGAGGATGAATTCTCTTTCTTGCCAGTTTGTTCCATTCTGGGCTTTCAGTTATTTGGGCACAAACCTGTCTCTGCCAACTTGGCTCTTGAGTTATTGACAGTGCACAGAGAAGCATTTGGCAAGAGAAAATTCGTTGATGAAGTGAAATCCAGAGGTGGAGAAGCAGGGCAGCCAGCTGGCTTCAGATCCATGCATTATCAGATTAAATCTTCGCTTGTGCCCGTGGAGCTTGATGCTTCAGGTAAGTGTTGAAATCTATCATTTTCTGGAGGTTTTGAGAGGGATCCCAGAAGGAAGTCAATCATTTTGTTAAATTGCTGCTTCGGTTACTAGCCACTTTTGAAGATGGTAGATTTTTTTTTTTTTCCTTCAATTCATGTTCATTCATCTCAGTCTAATCGCATAGGGACTGGGGAGAATAATAGCTAAGACACTCAGGAATTCTAAATTATATTCTTGCTTCTAAAGCACAGTACCCTTGCCAGACTTCAATCATCCATGCCCCGGCTACCTCATCTATAAACTTAAGATAATGGTCTTGAGTTACCTATTGAGTTAAGGCCATTAGGAGAGAAAAGGCTGAGCCAGAATTTTCAACCAAGATAGTATCAGGCAATAAGATGCCAAGGTCAGGGTGGAGGAAATCAGGTCTCAAAAACAAGACATTTACTGTCTGAACAGTATAAAAAGCCAGAACATTTATGCATTTCACTCATGTGCTATGTGGCAAGACGGAGACAACCAAATCTGTCTCCACAGAGAAAACAGAGGCACCGAGAACTATTTCACGTCTAGGAGAAGGCAATGGCACCCCACTCCAGTACTCTTGCTTGGAAAATCCCATGGATGAAGGAGCCTGGTAGGCTATAGTCTATGGGGTCGCTAAGAGTCGGACACGACTGAGTGACTTCCCTTTCACTTTTCACTTTCATGCATTGGAGAAGGAAATGGCAACCCACGTCAATGTTCTTGCCTGGAGAATCCCAGGGACAGAGGAGCCTGGTGGGCTGCCATCTATGGGGTCGCACAGAGTCGGACACGACTGAAGTGACTTAGCAGCAGCAGCAACAGTGTACTATGGGAGGTGCTTCTAGACTGTTAAGAACAGATATTTACTCATTTGCTCGAGGCTATGGGGGTTTGCTGTTCGGGTGTTGAGCTTGCGAGAAAGCACAGAAAGAGCCCACCCAGTGGAGATCTGGAAGGCTGCTCAGGACATCACAGCGTCTCAGGTCCCAGCAGTAACCTAGTGGCTCCTCTCTCGTGACTCAGGTTTTCTTTTGTTTCTTCTACTGGGCTTAGTCTGCATCTACAACTCCTTCTGACTTCTTGCCTCCTTTACTCTCCACTCCACTTCACACTTATTTCCTCACGACTTCTGCTCCAAGATACCTGCTTATTGGCATCTCTTGGTTCTCTCAAACCCAGTTTCTTCCAACTATTCTCTTTCTATGTGGCTCACATTCAAACATTCCTAGAAGGAGATCCTGCCTAGAAAATAGTTTTTTATTTTTTTTGGCTCAAGCGCAGAGCCCTATTTAATCATTTGTAGCCAGAGTGGTTGGGTCTTAGTACCCAAAACATTGGTATTTTATATGTAAGTTATGAAGAAAGGAGTCTATGTAACTCTCAGTTATTTTAAGGGTTCATACCAAAGCCAGTACTTGAATATATTTAATTTCTGCTTTGTATTAATACCACAAAAGGGTTGAGGCTGTTACACTAATAGTACTACTATAAAATAGAAGGTGACCTATATTATGTGAGGTACTTAAATATCCTGTGGAAATTCAGACAGAAAGTTGATTTAAAACTGGTGATTCAGAAAGCCTTCATGAGTGAGGTGAAAGTAAAATGAAGCCCTGAAGGATGGACGGAATTTTGACAGAAAGGAATAAAGAGGACATGCATTTGGGGCAGGGAGAACAGCGTAATGAAAGGACAGGTATGAAAAGTTAGGGGGCAATTAGTGACTCATCCAGTTTAAGTAAGTCAGCGGCTTTCTTGGGAGGGAGCAAGAGGAGCTAAATCTGAAAGAATTTAAAAGCCAAGCTGGAGAATCTAAACTTTATTTATTGGGTTGACACTGGAAGAGTCATGAAAGATTTCCAATCTGGGCAGTGAAGGAGTCGGAGCTGTTTTTAGGAGGAGTCTTCTGACAGCTGGGTGTATAATGGGTTGGTGAGAGAAATGATGGAAAACAGCAAGGTTATTATTGTAACTCCAGGACACGACTGAAGTGACTTAGCAGCAGCAGCAGCAGCAGGGTTTGTCAGAGAAGACAAGATGAGACAATGGATGTGAAATACCTGTCAGAGGTAACAAATAAGAGCTTCCGGTTTCTCAGAGTTCACTGTTTGCAGCCCATGTAAGGGGTTTTCCTTATGTTATTTAATGTAACAATAATAATAGGTGGGTGTTATTAGTCTGATTTTACAGAAAATGAAACTGAGACTCAGATCAATTCAGTAACTCATCAAAGATCTCACGTTAGTGCATGTTAGAGCTAGGATCTGTAATCAAGCCTGGTTTAGTTCAGTTCAGTCACTCAGTCACGTCCAATTCTGCAACCCCATGGACTGCAGCGTGCCAGGCTTCCCTGCCCATCACCAACTCCGGGAGCTTGCTCAAACTTTCCTGTCCATCGAGTCAGTGATGCCATCCAACCATCTCATCCTCTGTCGTCGCCTTCTCCTCCATCAAGCCTGCTGCTAAGTCACTTTCAGTCATGTCCGACTCTGTGTGATCCCATAGACGGCAGCCCACCAGGCTGCCCCGTCCCTGGGATTCTCCAGGCAAGAACACTGGAGTGGGCTGCCATTTCCTTCTCCAATGCAGGAAAGTGAAAAGTGAAAGTGAAGTTGCTCAGTCACATCCAACTCTTAGTGACCCCATGGACTGCAGCCTACCAGGCTCCGCCGTCCATGGGATTTTCCAGGCAAGAGTACTGGAGTGGGGTGCCATTGTCTTCTCCCCATCAAGCCTGGAGGACTCCAAAAATCGTGCTTCTTTGGACTACTCTGGACTGCCTTCCAAAGTCACTGGCAATTGACTTAATGAAAGAAACAAGAAGAAGAGTGGTGTCAAAGAGCATGTTGAGTTTTCAAGGGTGGGTGATGGGGAGAGCTATGGACAGAAGTCAGATAAGAGTTCCTTTTACTTGGGATTTGGGAGTTCAAAAGGAAATTTCGCAGGATAAGTAAGATTATGAGCTTATTTTGACCATTCCTTAAGATTAAAATATATGAATCAACCTAAGCAGTAGTGGAAATTAGAAGACACAAAGAAGTCAGAGACTCATTATTGCAAAAGTAGACCAATGGAGTAGAAGGACTCCATCACTTCCTGTATTTGGACTGGCACGAATGATCCCTCTGTTCCTTGTGCCTTGGCCACGTTGCCCTACAGCCCTGAACAATCTTCCGCATCTGCCTGTCATGTTAAGCAATGTACCCGTGGGCCCACTCCATCCACTCTTCTCGAGGAGAGCCCTGTCTACCACCCTAGAGAGGGTGTGGCAGCCTTGCTTTGCACCACACGATTCTGCTCACTTGATCACAGCTGCCTGGGGAGTAACCAAACCATGGATTGACTGTGTCCCGGCTGGTGGATGATTAATGTTGAAGGGTAAACTTTTTTCCAAAAGCAATCCCTCAGTTCTTCACACAAATAAACATCTGTTAGATATGTGTCTCTAATTCTCCAGACCTGTCTCACCACAGATTAAACTGTGTTTTAAGGCCCGAGTCCTTATGAGCCCTGCTTATCACTCTGTCTTCCAGGTGCAGCACAGTGTCTGTATATTGTAGGATATCAGAAAATATATATGGATGAGTATATATTTAAATCCTAGCTGTGGACACAGCTTTGCTTAAATAAGAATATAGAATTGTGTATTCTTGTTGTTTGTACTTTTACTACACTACTAAATAATTTCATTATATCATAGACAGTTATGACAGTGCCTATCTTTCTTAATAATTATTTTAAATGCTAATAATGCTGGGTGCTTTTCTGGATGTTAAATGTATATTGACTTGTTACCTCTTTAGAGCAAAATTAAGCATTAGATAACTCTTTTTATCTCCATTGTTAAGGATGAATTAGTGAAGCCAGGAAAGTTAATTCTTTTGTCTAAGGGTTACAATATTAATTAAGTAGAGGAGCCCAGCTTTCTTCCCAGAATCTGTGCCCATAACATGTTATGTCAATAGATGGTAAACTCTGAAGTCAGTTTGATTCATCTCCATTATTTAATACTTGTCATCTTATGGGTGCCCAAAGTTATCTTTTTCCAACTTGGCCAAGGGCTCTAATATTTCATATTTTGTGTATGTATATTATACAGTGTAGAATGCAGTGAGGCTTGGTTTTGTTAGGTATAGTGAGCGTTCAGATCACATTTAGGGAAGATGGTCAGAATTTTGGGCTTCCCAGGCGGCACCAGTGGCAAAGAAACTGCCTGTCAATGCAGGAGACATAAGAGGTGTGGGTTTGATCCCTGGGTTGGGAAGATTTCCTGGCGGATGGCATGGCCACCCATTCCAGTATTCTTGCCTGGAGAATTCCACAGACAGAAGAGCTTGATGTGCTACAGTCCATGGGGTAGCAAAGAGTTGGACGTGACTGAGTGATTTTCACTCTATTTGGGACATCCCTGGTAGTCCAGTGCTTTAGTTGCTACACTTCCAAGGCAGGGGGTGTGGTTTTGATCCCTGGTCTGGAAACTAAGATCCCACATGCCCCTCAACATGGCCAAAAGTTAAAAAAAAAAAGTATTTCCCTGCTGGTCCAGTGGCTAAGACTCTGCACTCCCAATGCATGGGGCCTGGATTGGATCCCTAATCTGGGAACTAGATCCCACATGCCACAACTAAGACTGAATGCAGCCAAATAAATAAATATTGGACTTCCCTGGTGACTCAGAGGGTAAAGAATCTGCCTACAGTTCGGGAGACCCGGGTTCAATCCTTGGATTGGGAAGGTCTCTTGGAGAAGGAAATGGCAACCCACTCCAGTATTCTTGCCTGGAGGATCCCATGGACATCAAAGACTGGCAGACTACAGTCCAAGGGGTCGCGAAGAGTCAGACATGACTTAGTGACTAACACTTTGAGCCACAGGATATTGCAAATTTATTCAAGTTTATCTGAACCTGTGTGAGACTTGGATGCCCAAGTCAAATCAGCACTGGGACGGACGTTGCAGAGAGCCAGCCTAGGAGGGACAGAGCAGTCTCCCTGGGGACAGAGAAGGTGAAGGGCTTCGGTGCACTTTTAGGTTGTTTTGGGCAGGTGTCGCAGCCTGTGACTTCGGTTGCAGGGCCCACAGAGAACGCGTGGCACTGGCAACAGTAAGAGGTCAGGCTTCATGGGACCCTATGTCCCATGATCATACCTTTGCGGCTTGTTTGATGCACCTTCATGGCATGAGAAGTTTCTGCTATCGTTTTTTCTAGAAATTAAAGGTTTTCGAGGAAAAAAGTATTGATATATGCCCACAGGGGCTGAGAGGACAGTCCTGTGAGTACGCACTGAATGCCTCCAAGGGACCCCAGAAACTGTTGGTTGGAATTTAAAGATGGAGAAGGCTAAGGGTCCTGCCATAGTAGGCTGAACAAATCTCAGAAAGAGTGTGTAAACTTACCCCCGAGGCCAGCGCTCCCTGAGAGACTCGACTTACACACAGATCAAGAACAGGTAACGTTTTCTTTTTCCAGCCTTTCACAGCATACCTGACATTCCATATAATGAGCAGCAGCCGCAGGCAGCGTTGATGGAACAGTTTTCTGACATCATCCTTGTCTATTTATCGGCTTGACAACCTGTCAGATCAGTGCAGCCTGTTGATGCCTCCGCATGAGTCAGTCTGTTAGAGGCTGTCAACATGAATGGATGTGTGTTTTCAGCGCTGATAGCACAAACGGGAAATGTTGGATTGGTTAATATTATTGAATGAGAACCTGATGAAAATTTGGAATCTTGGAACTAAAGGCAAATTTGGGGATGGTTTTATTTTGAAAAAGTCAATTCATGGCGCCTGCTTATTTTTAACAGGATGTTCAAAAGGGACTCTCTCTATCCTAGGGTTTAGTTTTTTTTCCAGATGCCTCAAAAACTGAGAAAAGTATAATAGTTGCACAATATAGCTTTATCTGTAGCAAGCAGCTAGATCCCTGTGCACCACATGGTAAGAAATGGCAAAATTTGTTCTGCCAGCTTTAGCCCAAGAGCTGGGCTATAGAAGGAGAGAAGAAAGAGGTAAGGAGGCCGCTGGAGAAAAAGAATCCCATAGGGTGCAACATGGGGTTCTGGGCATTTCTGCGCCCAGCTCCATATGAGGAAATGAATGCCTTCCCTTCACCTTAAGGCAAGTACAGAGATTTGGAAACCTGCTTGCAGAGATGGGCGAGAATCTCCTGGAGCCAAGGGGTACAGGGACTGGTATCTTCTTCTCACAAGAAGGGTCTGAAGGCCAGAGGCTGGGCCTGCTATCTGGCAGCAGAGTGGAGTCAGGTAGTGGTCCATGAGCAAGCTGGCCTGTCAGCAATCCTGAACCACCTGCTTGTGGCCCCTGGAAGGAAGCTGGTATGGAGTCATCTCCAAGGAGAGCTGGACCAACAGTTCTAGGCCTTTCCTGAGGTTCTGCTATACCCCTGACCACGGACTTCAGAGGACACCTTGGAATTCACCTTCCAACTCCTAATATTTTTTGCTGAAGCTCACTTTAATTGGTCTTTGCTTTTTGGTAATCCAGAGGGTCCTGATGGATGAACTGCTTTCTGTTCCCTGGAAGGAAACTGGCCTGAGGTCATCTCTAAAGAGAACCGGACCAGTGACTTGTAGAGAGTCTTATCTTGTGCAAGTCCTTAGTTACAGATGATACAGCCCTTTCTGGTCAGTGTAAGCAGGGAGGGATTTGGGAGGGAACATCAGCAACTGGCAGGATGTTTGGGGCAGGCTTTAAGCCTGGCCTCCTGGGAACTAGTCTGGCTCCAAGACTGAGCTGCACCTGCCATCACCCCCATCAGGGCCAGGGCAGACATGGCTAGCTGCCTGTTCTCTCCCATGACTAACTCCAGCCTGAAAGCCTCACGGTGCCTCTGATCCGCAGAGTGTTTGTCGTGTGTCCATGCCCTAGCACCAAGGGAACTGGAAATTATTGTACTGTGGATTCTTCCCTGGAGAGCTGGGATTCATACTGTGGGAAAGTGTAAAAATAAAAATGTGAGTAGGTGTGTAAATGACAGTTGTCTGCTTACCTTTGTGGAAGGGTTGGCTCCTGGAAATCAATGCTATGGGGAGAGTTTTAAGCAGCCAACTGGCAGGCAGGCATTGCCTATAAAGAAGACCTGGGTTTGAAGGTGCCTAGAAAGAAGTTTTCCAAGGAGACAGTCACAGCTCCAGGAGATCAGGAGTTAGCTGTGGACATCTGCCAGGCCACAGGGCACCAGTGTCCTTTGTCAACTGTTCTACTCAAGTAAGTCTTTTCCTCTGCCTCCTCCTGTCCCCCTGTGCTGGACCCCAAAAGTTCATAATCAGCAACTAGTGAGTTGGGGAGGAGATGGAGTAAGAAGTATAAAGAAAGTGACCACTATCTCTCACCAGCTGCAAACCTGTGTAGGGGATGGGCAAAGGCTTAATCAAGTGAAAACTTGTAGTTTTGCCCCACGCCGAAGTTTATTAAGATATAATTGATACATAGTATTGTATACATTTCAGGCATGCAAGTGTTGATTTGTTACAAGTATAAGTTGCAAGGAAGTTATCCCATAGTATTAGCTACCACTTTCATTCTATCACGTAGTTACCAATTTATTTTTTGTGGTGAGAATATTAAGACTCATTGCTTCCCTCATAGCTCAGTTGATAAAGAATCCGCCTGCAATGCAGGAGATCCTGGTTTGATTCCTGGGTTGGGAAGATATCCTGGAGAAGGGATTGGCTAACTACTCCAGTATTCTTAGGTTTCCCCTGTGGCTCAGATGATAAGGAATCTGCCAGCGACGTGGGAGACCTGGGTTTGATCCCTGGGTTTGGAAGATCCCCTGAAGGAGGGCATGACAACCCGCTCCAGTATTCTGGTCTGGAGAATTCCATGGGGTCTCAAAAGAGTTGGACACTACTGAGCAACTTTCACTTTCATTTCCTCTTCAGTTCAGTTCAGTTCAGTTCAGTCGCTCAGTTGTGTCCGACTCTTTGCAACCCCATGAATCGCAGCATGCCAGGCCTCCCTGTCCATCACCAACTCCCAGAGTTCACTCAGACTCATGTCCATCGAGTCAGTGATGCCATCCAGCCATCTCATCCTCTGTTGTCCCCTTCTCCTCCTGCCCCCAATCCCTCCCAGCATCAGAGTCTTTTCCAATGAGTCAACTCTTCGCAAGAAGTGGCCAAAGTACTGGAGTTTCAGCTTTAGCATCATTCCTTCCTTAGCAACATTCAAATACATGATACATTGTTGTTACCTATAGTCCATGCAGAACATTAGATCCCCGAACTTGTTAACCCTATAACTGAAAGTTTGTACCCTTTGATGGTGTCTCCCCATGTCCTCTACCTCTCCAACCCCTGGTAACCAGCACTCTACTCTGTATCTCTAAGTTTAGCTTTTTTTAGCTTCCATGTATAGGGGAAATTGGAGAAGGCAATGGCAACCCACTCCAGTACTCTTGCCTGGAAATTCCCATGGACGGAGGAGCTTGGTAGGCTGCAGTCCATGGGATCCCGAAGAGTCGGACACTACTGAGTGGCTTCACTTTCACTTTTCACTTTCCTGCATTGGAGAAGGAAATGGCAACCCACTCCAGTGTTCTTGCCTGGAGAATCCCATGGAGAAAGGAGCCTGGTGGGCTGCCGTCTATGGGGTTGCATAGAGTCGGACACGACTGAAGCGACTTAGCAGCAGTAGCAGCAGCATAGGGGAAATCATACAGTATTTTCCTTTTTCTGTCTGACTTATTTCACTTGGCACAATGCCCTCAAGGGCCACTCAAGTTGTGAAAGCATATAGTTTTGATTATTTGATTATTACATTGGATTGGTCTCTTTAATGGTTGAAAAAAAACCTAAGGACTTTTTAGTATCTAAGAATAATGGGGAAAGCTATGGAGCCAAATCAGAAATTTCACCCCAGGGTAGGCAAGAAGAGGGCCAAAGAGCTTGTTGAACGGGCAATGAGAGAAAGAATAAAAGGGATCCTGTCTGCCCTCTGGCAAGTCTGATTTATGCTGGTGCTAAACATTATTATTATGAAGGTATATTTAGTATTGCTTCCATTTTATTCTATTCCATTTCCTTTTGTTTATAAAATCTACTGAGAACACAGGAGGAAATATCAAGAAAAAGAGGAAGTCAAGGGAGACATTTATGGTTTATTGTTGCTGGTGTTTTTAATCTTCAAGGACTGATTGTGGAACATCAGGAATGAGAGATCAGTTTGGGAGTGGAGACAACTTCCTGGACAAGAAGGGACTTAATAGTGAAACTGTGCTACTCTCTTTATAAACGGCATTGTCCTTTGTCCTCAGAAAGCTCCATGAGGTAGGTAGAGTCACCCCTACTTTATGGATGAGAAAATAGCCTTTGACAAGCAGTTTGTGCAGAGTCATCAGCTTTAAACAGATGGGAGCTTTGTTCCTTAATCTCTCTCTACTGCCCAACTGAATGTTCTGGGTCTTAGATGTGTCCACACGACTCTGGTTCCTTTAAGAGGGCACTTCTGTTAGCATAATTATAACAGACTTTTATTGAGCACTGAAGATACTTTTTGTCACTGTTCTATGCACTTCATAAATTTTCTCATTTAATATTCCTCTCAGCTCTGCAAGATAGGTGCTATTGTTAGCCTCATTCCCCAAATGCAGACTGCCAGGCAAACTTGCCTGAAAGTCACATAACTGGTGAGTAGTGGGGAAAATATTTATATTCGGGCAACCTAGTGCTTCAGAGCAGACTCCTAACCACTATGTTCTACTGCCATGGATGTGCCAAGGCTGAGTCAGAGGGCAAGTGGACTTGCCCACTGGCTTCCCAGCCTTACAGGAATAATAGTAGAAATAGTCTTCCTTCTTCTACCTGCTTTGTTGCTTCTGTTTCCCTCCATCTCAGAGGGAGGAATCCAAGGTGAATCACCCCTTCCACCTGAGCCTGGATGCTATCTCTCATCTCTCCTTTTGGACTTCAGTTCAGGTCAGTCGCTCAGTCGTGTCCGACTCTTGGCAACCTCATGAACCGCAGCATGCCAAGCCTCCCTGTCCATCACCAACTCCCAGAGTTCACTCAGACTCACGTCCATCGAGTCAGTGATGCCATCCAACCATCTCATCCTCTGTCGTCCGCTTTTCCTCCTGCCGTCAATCTTTCCCAGCATCAGGGTCTTTTCAAATGAATCAACGGTTCGCATGAGGTGGCCAAAGTATTGGAGTTTCAGCTTTAGCATCAGTCCTTCCAATGAACACCCAGGACTGATCTCCTTCAGGATGGACTGGTTGGATCTCCTTGCAGTCCAAGGAACTCTCAAGAGTCTTCTCCAACACCACAGTTCAAAAGCATCAATTTTTTGGCACTCAGCTTTCTTTATAGTCCAACCCTCATATCCATACATGACCACTGGAAAAACCATAGCCTTGACTAGATGGACCTTTGTTGACAAAGTAATGTCTCTGCTTTTTAATATGCTGTCTAGGTTGGTCATAGCTTTCCTTCCAAGGAGTAAGTGTCTTTTAATTTCATGGCTGCAATCAGCATCTGCAGTGATTTTGGAGCCCCCCAAAATAAAGTCTGACACTGTTTCCACTGTTTCCCCAGCTATCTGCCATGAGGTGATGGGACCGGATGCCATGATCTTCGTTTTCTGAATGTTGAGCTTTAAGCCAACTTTTTCACTTTCCTCTTTCACTTTCATCAAGAGGCTTTTTTAGTTCTTCTTCACTTTCTGCCGTAAGGGTGGTGTTATCTGCATATCTGAGGTTATTGATATTTCTCCCGGCAATCTTGATTTCAGCTTGTGCTTCTTCCAGCCCAGCGTTTCTCATGATGTACTCTGCATATAAGTTAAATAAGCAGGGAGACAATATACAGCCTTGACGTCCTCCTTTTTGTATTTGGAACCAGTCTGTTGTTCCATGTCCAGTTCTAACTGTTGCTTCCTGGACTGCATACAGGTTTCTCAAGAGGCAGGTCAGGTGGTCTGGTGTTCCCATCTCTTTCAGTTGTCCACAGTTTGGACTTAGCTTCATATAAACCCTCTCTACTCTGTCTTCAAATCCATTCTCTACTCTGATTTAAGAGTTAGTAGTGGAGGACCTCTTAGGAGACTCATTGTCTCAGTGGGCCATTTTGCCTGGAAAAAGGACCATCTGGGAAGACCAGAGTGGATGAGACAGGGGAAAAAAATTTAAACTGCTCAGCAGATGAAATAAATAAGAATTTGCTGCAGGAAAGAGGAGAGTCTTGACCACAAGATTAGATGAGATGAGACAAGAACTCAAGAAAGAACCAAAGAGAGTTTTTCAAGCACAAGTTGGCCAAAGGACTTTTAAGAAAGGGACTCTCATTCAACTTTGTGGTTTTCTCTAACGATCTGTGGTGTGAAGATCTGCTACACACTGTCTTGACCTGGTAACACTTTGGGAAGTGAAGGCTTTGAAGTGGTGACCTTGGGGAATGGAGCGGCTCTTCTGGGGAGTGGAACGCAGTGCAGAGATGGACAAAACAGTGGAAATGGGGACCTGAGAGGATTAGAAGAAACAGGGGTCGCTGCTCCTTTCCTAGGTACTTTGGTATGCTGGAGGAATACCAGGTTTATAGGATGTGTAGGATTGGTGTTTGAGCCCATTTCTACATAATTCTTAAGAACTAATTGATTACAATAACCTGAAGAACTTAGGGCCACCCAGAGTTGCATCCCTCCCCTTGCTCCATGCTTTCAACTTTACCACAGACCTTTCAGCTCATCCTTGGTCTCTCTCTTCATCTCAGCCACTCCCATTTAACACTGAATTTAATTTATTTTCTGTTCTGACCTTGGCTCCATTTCCTGGCTTCTGGTTTTCTCTCTCCCTCACAACTCATCAATTCAGAAATGGCTTCCTGGGTGACAATCTCCCTAGTTCAATTAGATCCTGGAAATATGTTTTGTCTTTTCTACTCCACCTTCACTTCTCATTCTGTTTATCCTAGAACCATGTGTAAAACTGGAAAGAAGTTGGGGATTCTTCTTAAGTTGCATTGGTTAGGGTTCAATGGTTTTAAACACACTTTAGTCCATTTAAAATCCAAGTGAAAGCCATTCAGTTGTGTTAGACTCTTTGCAACCCCATGGAGTATACAGTCCATGACATTCTCCAGACCAGAATACTGGAGTGGGTAGCCTTTCCCTTCTCCAGGGGATCTTTCCAACCCAGGGATTGAAGCCAAGTCTCCTGCACTGCAGGCAGATTCTTTACCAGCTAAGCCACAAGGGAAGCCCTAGTCCATTTTAAAGAGAAAGGGGTTTATTAGGGAATATTTGGTGGCATATAGAATTATTGGGAAGGTTTTGTTTATAGGGATGACTTTCAGTGCCATTACTGCAGAAAAGGGACACCAAGTTAGCCACTAAATCTTCCATAATTGGGAACCTACTCACTGAATGTGGAAACTGCTGCTGTAGCTGCTGGTTCTAGAACTGCCTACCATGGCCACCATCAGGGATCCACTACCATTAGGGCACACAGTTAAGACACCAGCATCATCAAGAATATGCCACTGAAGGAATCCTTGGGCCTAGAAAAGAAAACAATGGTCTCAAAGGCCCTTGCTGAATCATCTAACTTCTGGGAAAACAAAACCAAACTTTAAGTTCTGCCCTGATGCTCCGGGCCGGTTGCATCTACCAGGACTTACCACCCCCTGCCCAAAACCTCCCACCCCCTGTTCAACTGCAAATGCCATCTCAACTAAAGATTACCCAAAATGTCCCTCCTGACTAACATTTCCCTTATTGCTTCCACAAATATTCCCTTTAAATATGAAGCCTCCCTGATCCCTCTCACGCTCAGCCTGGTCATTAGGCCGACTGTTGCCTCTCCTTGCCTGAATAAAGGTAACCTACCTCTGCTGAGGTCGTCTCTCCTTCTTTTCTGCCTTGGCTTGAACTATACCTTACAGCCATAATCAATGAGCTTTTGATATCTGTCAGCTCTAGAATCCACACTTGAAAAATGAACAGCCTGCCCCTTGCCACTAGACTCACACGAAGCAAATAAGAAGTTACTGGGACCTCACTAATTCGGCTACGGTGGTGGTGTTTGCCTGCAGAAGTAGCAGAAGTGTAGCCTCTACCCCACAATTCAACCTCAGATCTTACACTAGTGGTTCCAATGAGTGGAATCCAAATGACATCCAGAACTGCAGCTGCAAAGACACCTGGGAAACACTGTTCTTTTATGACGTCTTCTGTACCAGTAGGCACACCAGAAGGAAGTTGGAAGGGATGCTATGCTTTGATCAGTTGTGTTTACCACAGAGGGTTAACCTCTGTGAGGATAGTCCTATTTGGCTCAGGGAAAGATGACTCATTATCAGACTATTCTTTATAATAGATCGCATTGTAGCCTCTTCCAACTTGTTGGCGCACAGGGATTTAGGCATGTCCAAGAGTAGATAAATAGCCCCTTTCCCTCCATGGCTCTAGGTCACCGCATACATTTATTTGCAGTCCACACTACAGATGGTGTGAGGTCTACTAGGTAGATCTTTTTTTCTGGAACAGTACCAAATGCAGAAAGGATACAATGTTTCAGATTTTTTTTTTCTGAGGGAAATAAAAGAAGCAACAAGTCAACTAGTTGATACTTATTTTCAGCACCATGTTTTAAGTATCTCCATCTCTCTTGCAGCTTGAAGCAGCATCCACTATCTTTTCTCTTGTTTTTCAGTCTTTTGAGTGTTCTCCAGTTATGTCCAGCTGGTTCCAGTCATTAGTAGACTCTTCCCAAGATAGTCCATCCTACTGGAAACAGGAAATACTAGAAACCTCACTAGAAAATCAGGTCCATTTCTGGCCTAGTTTTGCCACAGTTTTGATAAGCATCCAAACTTTTGCTTGTTTATTCAAATTAAGCTTCTGAATCTCTTGAGATTCACCCCTTGCAGTGGGTAAGCCAACAGCCTGCAGGGGGGAAAAAAAATCACACATTTTCTGGCCAACCCTTGGAAAAATGTCTTTTCTCTCTGCCAGGTTTACTAATTTACACGTGTCCCAAAGCTGAGGCCAACTGGTTGAAACTGAAGATTTTTTAACAATGAACAATTCAACAGTGTGAATTATTTAGATTATTCCAATACCAAACTAAATCTTATTTATTCTTATTTAAAGTTATGAAGGAATGTGTACATTATTAAAAGATACATAGATTGAGTTTCAAAATTACAGTTTAACATTTATAGTGATTGGGTCGTAGAATCAGAGGACCTAGAAGGGAACTTTTAAGTATGAACATTCCTGATAGGTTATCTTCCATTTTCTTGGGTCAGTGAGTGTTACTGTCAATATGGTTTAGTTGTTAATCCAATGTTAGAAGATCCTTGGCACACAACAAGGATGCATGTGTTTAGAGAAAAGTAATCACTAATATTATAAGAAAAAACATGACATGAAAATATCCTTTTGTAAGAATTTGGTGTTGATTCAAATTGTGAGGCTAGTTACTTGAACTTGGGCAAGGTATTTAACTTTTCTGAGCTTATTTTCCCATCTGTATGGAGTTCAACTTTTTCTGTTCTCCCCAACCTGTTGGTTAAAAAGGGCTCAATTTAAGGGTGACAAGGCATATTCAACTAATTTCTATTGTATCTAGTTGATGGCATAGTCAAATGTTTCTGAGCGTTGGAGTGTCTTGCATTAACTCCCAGGCAAACTCCCTTAGTTGTCATGTTGACTGCCATGTGGAGTACATGTTTCTCTTTAGTTTTCCCCTTTTGATGGGCATTGTCATATCTCTGGCTCCTCTTGAGGAGTAAGTTCTGCTGATGGGCACCACCTCTCTGATGCTGGATTTATCCTGGAGTTAGCCAACAACATACTGCATGCTTTGAGGTGCCAAAGCTATAAGGTGGTGCATAGCCAAGTGAGGATGAGGCTGCTTTAGTTTATGTATTACTTAGGATGCTTTTGATTGCGGGTTATTAGAAAACTCAACCTAATCTCACTGACTGTTAGACAAAAACAGTAGAAGCCCAGGGGTTACAAAGCGTATGTACCAGTGAAGATTAGTTTAGGCTGTGAGAAACAGGAAACCAAACTAACAATGACTTAAATGAACTTTGTTTCTCCTACATACAAAATCAGAGATGGGAAGGCCATGGCTTCTAGCGTAACTGTGCTCAACAAAATTTGGAGAAACTTTCATCTTCTTTCAGGCTCCTTCTAGTTCATTTGCAAAAAGGGTGGGCTCTGTTGTCACAGTCCAAGATGGTGTTTAGAGCTCCACCCATTGTATTCGTGTTCCCGACAGCAGGGAGGAGAAAAGGATGAAGATGTCCATGAACCAGCTGTCTTGTAAGCAGGGTTCCTAGAACATGACATTTCTGCTTGTAGTCCACCAGCCAGATCTTAGGCACACGGAGACACCAACCTGCAGGGAGAGGATGTCTTTTTTCTGGACAGCCAAGTGTTTAGCTATAACAGGGGCTTTAATATATGGAAGATGGAGAGAATAAATATGAGAGGAATAGTTTCTGCCAAAACACCTTCAGGTTGATGAACTCCAGAGGCATAAGCTCTGGTTTCTTATGATTCTGTTGGCTTTGTTTTGTTTTACTCAGTGTTTTGGCTTCATTTGAATTTGGTAACAAAACAGTGAGAACAGTTCCAGAATATGCCCACTGTGACAATGTCCAGAGAGAGGAGATTGCTTCTGGACATTCTCCTGAAGGAATGTGAAAAATTTTCCCACAATGCCCTAGCAAAGCTGGGTTGCAGAGGACCCTCTAGTTTGGCGAAAAGGAGGTGGCTTTAAAGCTTATGGCTTATGGGCATACAGTTTCTAGAGAAGTGACTCTGTGTTTTTCTTGTCTTGTTTTGTTTTTATATCCTTTTATCTTCTTAGGACCCAGACATGAATCCTTCTGAGTGGGTTCAAGAATGTCAGTGACAAATACCACGTTCCACAGTTGTCGTTGTTCAGTCACTAAGTCGTGTCTGACTCCACATTCTACTGGCCCTTTCAATAGGATATTTGTAACTAGGTCAAGATTGATGGGTTCACCTTCCATTAGTGCAAGTCCTCATTCAAAATTTTTCACTCCTTCATGCAGATAGACAACTGATGGCTATTGTATTGCAATATTGTATTTCCTGTATGTCCACAGGAAAATGGACATAGCTTAAGTCCAAGGTGGAAACTACACTGTATATAAAATGGGAATGGAAGTGTCCCATCCCAAAAGAGTGTTATGAATATTGAACGGTGACCTTGAAGTATATGTTCTCACTTCTTCACTCTCCCAAAGTGAAACACTCTAAGACACATGGTGGTAAATAATACAGTTATAGATGTTTTCACACATATTCTGCAGTGTACGTAGAGTATTTAGTATAGAAAAGGAATTTTGTAAATGTGAATTCTCTCTATGGAGAGGTTCTTAATGTCATCACTCACCTCTACTCCAGAGGAACTTCAACAACAAAAGGCTATTAATTGAGTCCCTGGTTTATGTCAAACATCAAAAACAAATTTATTTTTAGACTCCCCCAAATCATGTCACCGGAGAAGGCAATGGCACCCCACTCCAGTATTCTTGCCTGGAAAATCCCATGGACAGAGGAGCCTGGAAGGCTGCAGTCCATGGGATCGCTGAGGGTCGGACACGACTGAGCGACTTCACTTTCACTTTTCACTGTCATGCATTGGAGAAGGAAATGGCAACCCACGTCAGTGTTCTTGCCTGGAGAATCCCAGGGACTGGGGAGCCCGATGGGCTGCCGTCTATGGGGTCGCACAGAGTCGGACGCGACTGATGTGACTTAACAGCAGCAGCAGCAAATCGTGTCACATGCTGAAACACAAAGGAGGACAATTTCTGTACTTCCCCCGTCCTGGGAGAGGACCGAAAGGAAGAGCACCCTTTCATTGTCATTCGGTGGAGAGAATTCCCATTGAGATTACAAATGTGAATAGCTGTGTGTGGTGTGTGCAGAGCATTAGCAACCCGGAAATCAATTGCCTTGACACTTGCAGTAGTTATTGAATGAAACATTATTTTAATGAAGAAGGAAGCAATTGTTAGCAAATGCGGTTTAACTATAATGAGGTTGTAAAAACTCGCATATTACTATTGATCTTACAAGGACTGTAAGTATGAAAAGAAGTGGCGACAATTATAGGTCATTTTCTTTTTATTAGACATTTAATTATACTCTTTCCAGACAAGGCATGGCTATTTCCTGGGTTGTTTAAATTTTATCTAATCATATTAAAAAATTACCTTAGACATTTTCAGGATTTTTTTTTTCCTATTTTGAATGGTAGTTATCTTATTTGTACTTAATATAGTGACTTTAAAGTATATTCTAAAGGTTAAAGGTTCTCTGGTACAAGTTTATGTTTGTTCACATGAGGTGTTGACGTGTATGAAATCTAATTGCGTAAAATAACCCACCAGGAGCAGTATGAAAGGGCTGCTTCATCTGCCAGCATTGGGTTTTCTTTCTTTGGAAAGGAAGATGCCATGGGTCAGTTTCATACATAAGGCGAGATCGTTACTTTTGGGGGCTGGCTGAAAGATAGACTTCTCCCTCTCTTTCATACTCATTCAGTGAGGCTCCTCACTGAGCTCAGTGTCCAGGCTCAGTCCTTGAGGACAATATCCTCTTGAGACTTAATGTTCACAGATTAGGATGTTCCCACTGAGAAAACTGTTAGTGTTTTTCCAAGTAATTTTACACACAGAAGCACTGTCTCACTCCCACCTTCTCTGAGCTTTACTTTTGAACCTCTTGTCTGTTCATCCACAGATATTTACGAAGCATTGTTTTACAATGATGAATAGGACAGAGGAAGCCTCTGTTTTCATGGTGCTCTCATGATGAAGGAAGAAACTGACTAAAATCTAGTAAATAAAAAGTAATCACCATGGTAATGTCAGATAACGAAAGTGCTGTAAGGAGCTAAAACTAGGTGCAGTGGAGAAGAGTAAATGAGGGCCACAATGAATGGAGTACTCAGGAGGGCCTCGTGGAGGAGGCAACCTTTGCTCTGGGACCTGGTTGAAGGTGTTTCCATCTTGAATTATAGTTATTGATATTCATCTAAATCCGAAGCTTCTTCAGGGCATTATCTTTCTCTAACTCATCTTTGTATCCTGCAGAGCTTATGGCCTCGTGCCTTCTACTAGGAAAGTGTTCAATCAACAGTTATTAAATGAGTGATGATTGTTTCATACAGACCTACAAAGTTTTCAGAGCTCAGAATTTTTAACCACGTTATACAAGGAGGCCAAGGCTCTTGATTAAGGTAGTAAGTGGGGTGTGTGTGTGTTCAGTCATCCGACTCTTTTTCAACCCCATGGACTGTAGCCCACCAGGCTTCTCTGTCCATGGGATTTCCCAGGCAAGAGTACTCTAGTGGGGTGCCATTTCCTCCTCCAGGGGATCTTCCCCACCCAGGAATTGAACCCATCTTCAGCATCTTCTGCATTGCAGGTGGATTCTTTACCATTGAGCTACCCTAGCAAGTGGGGTATTGAGATTCAAATCCTCTGTGTAATGCTGATCTTTCAGGAAGCCAATAGATATTTTTCGTTTGTTTGTTTGTTTGTTTTAGAATGGAAATGAAATTTTTGGTAGGGGACTTCAAACTTCTGAAATCATGGCAATACCTGTTTAAGACATCAGTTTAAAAAAAATGGAACACCAGAGTCAAGAGTTTAATAGTTCTGCAGTATGTTGGGAAATGATGGTTTAGGTAGAGTACAGAGCAATAGAATTTTATCTGTTACAGTTATTCATTTTTAGAGTCTCTGAGTGGAAAGCTGCTTTAGATCACAGATAAAAAATGTTTAGCAGTTTACAATTTAATTCTAATTATTTAGAATCTAGAAAACATTTCAGTGAAGTAGATGAGTGATATTGTGGGAATTCAGGACATAAATGAAAAAAATTCTCTGGCCATCATCTAGTTTAACCTGAAATTACTTCATTGCTCTTTTATGACTTTAAATGGACTTTGTGATATTTACCTTTTAACCTAAGTTGCAAATTTATGTTTCTAAAGGTGCCCATTCCAGGGAAGATAACAACAGGCAGAGTTTGGGAAACTATTCATCAGAAGAGAAATGTTTTATTACAGAAGGAAAGTGCATAAAGTTTAGATTACAGATGTAGACTGTGTTAGGTTCATGAATTCAGACGAACTTGCACCAAACAGCAAGACATTGTGGGAGAGCAGACCAGAAAAGGAGGAGGCTGTGGAATGTTTACATTCTTATTTGTCCAAGAGGGTGATGAGCCAAGAACACAGTTGGAGTTCGGTTAGATGGAGCATTCCTGGTACTGCCTCCTCATGGGATTAATTTTGTCATGAGAAAAGTCACATGCAAATAAAAGGGACTGTAATTAGGGGTGGGCAAGTAATGCCATTTTGGGAAAAGTTTGCTGAGGAATTTAGGAAGATTTGTGCCCTGAACAAAGGGTGAGATTATAAGGATCTTATTGTGCAAGTAATTGTACTTGAGATGGTGAGCTTGGAAACTTCTTGAGTAATGAAGACGTGATACATTTGTTATTGATGTGGTCACAGGCAGTATAAATTTGACAAAAGTGGATTAATTCCTACTACCTTACTTTTTCCAGCGGTGGTCTTCCTATATGGAAGACTGTAGGAACTCTTCTCGTGATTTTATTCAGTTGTGCAGCATTTGCGATGACTTGCTACTTGTTATTTTCCTGCTTCTCTTTGCTACCAAGAAGAGGACAGTCTACTTTCTCCATGTAGAAAGTATCAATAATAAGTGCTCCGTAAATGTTGAATGAATCAAAGAATAATGATTACTTGGATGAAGGAATAATAATATACATGCAAAGCATTCATGCAAATATAATAAGCAAAATGTGTGTACATAGATGTATATTAAGAGGGAAATCCAAAATAATGATAATAACAATAGTAATAACGATTATGAAAATATTAGATGTGACTGGTCCTTTGGAGCAGTCCTTGTTCTCATCTTACTTCTGGAAAAGAGAACTTAGCTCTTTGTCACATCCTCCCAAAATCAAAACAAAGTTTCAGAAAGTTCTAGCCTGGTATGTGCCAGGCCAATTACAAGCCCCTTTGCATGTATTAATACATTTAATTCTCACAAAAGCTTTATGAGGTAGGTCATCTTATTATCATTGTTTTACAAATAAGGAAACCAAAACTTGAAGTGCTGAGTGCTAAGTCGTTTCAGTCATGTTCGACTCTTTGAGACCCTGTGGAGGGTAGTCCACCAGGCTCCTCTGTCCTTGGGGTTCTCCAGGCAAGAATACCGGAGTGGGCTGCCATGCCCTCCTCCAGGGGATCTTCCCAACCCAGGGATCGAATCTGTGTCTCTTACATCTGCAGCATTGGGAGGCAGGTTCTTTACCAGTAGCACCACCTGGGAAGTCCACGAAGCTTGACGATGTCACATTAAATCACCCAAAGTCACACAGTCAGGTGTGTGTGTGGGCCCAAGAGTTGAAATGCAGCGTCTGGCTTCAGGGTCTGTGTTCTTAACCACCACACCAAGAGAAAAGCTGCTGAAGGCACTGGAGAGAAATAGATGGTGAAGAATATTATATCACACAGCATAAGATGCACATAAAATTCCCACTTAAGCATCTCAGTTCTTGCAATATTTCTTTTTAGCCAATAGCTGCTCTGTGGTTCTCCCTTCTTCCTCAAATAGACCCTGCAGCTTTATGGACTGTTCTCTCTGGAATTCTCTTTCTCTCCTTCCTTCTTCCCCTGTATTTTCCTTCTTGCTCTTCCTTAAACAAAGCAAGCTGGCCCTCGAAAGCCTTCTCCCAGCTTGGACACTCACACTCACCATCCACCTTAGCATGGATGTTCGGAGGGTCTTCCTCGTTAGAACCCAGTGGAAAACAAGAAATTACCTTTCTTACCACACATGTAGTTTTCTTCCTATCACACTAATAACATTGCTATTAAAATATTAGGATTTCAGGTGGCAGTTGTGAGAGATGTAATAAGATTTCTCTTTCTAGTTATTTTCTTCTTCTACAGGAAGAAAGAATGCTTGCTGTTGTTACTTAATCGCTTAAGTCATGTCCGACTTTTGCAACCCCATGGACTGTAGTCTGCCAGGCTCCTCTGTCCATGGGATTTCCCAGGCAAGAATACTGGAGCAGGTTGCTATTTCCTCCTCCAGGAGATCTTCCTGAACCTGAGATTGAACTTGTGTTCCCTGCATTGGCAAGCGGGTTCTTTAGCACTGAGCCATCAGGGAAGCCCCAAGAAAACATGGCGTGTACACGTGTGCTAAGTTGCTTCAGTCACATCCAATTCTTTGCAACCTATGGATGTGTAGCCCGCCAGGCTCCTCTGTCCACGAGATTCTCCAGGCAAGAATACTGAAGTGGATTGCCATGCCCTCCTCAAGAAAGCATAGTAATACCAATTAAATACATTTCCTGACTATACAAAAACTGCGCACCCTCTGGCCTCTTTTTTTTTTTTAAAGAAAATTGAAATAGATTTACATATAACTTGTAAATTTAAGGTGTCAACATGTTAATTTGATATATTTATATATTGTAATATGATTGTGGTTATAGCTGGCTATATCTTTAACTGCATCTGGAAACAAAGGTACTCCATAAAGCAAAGATGAAAGTACAGATTCAAAATAGAAAAGAAAAAAGCTGAATGCAGAAATAATATACCTTAGTGGACATTAACTGTGAAAAAAGAGGCTTGACTGTGCTGATCCTCAGGAGGGAGGGATATTGAAGGGCTAGGGTGTGTTCCTCATCTCTGTATCACCTTGAGTGATAGAGGCCTGTCTCTGCAGCCCTTGTAAATTGAGGAGTGCTTACCCTTTCAGGAAATCAGCTGTGTGTGGTAACTTACTGCAGCCCCTCCCTTTTTGCTTGGCGGCCTGGTTTACCCCTGGGCATGGCTATAAATCTCTCTGCCCAAGGGGTGACCATGGGCCAGGCTGCTCTGGATGACTGGCTTTGGGGCACTCAGGAGGAACCAAGTCCTTTGTTGAGGCCCTTATATCCAAACTTCAACTCATAGGATATGGGCTAGAAATGAGAGTATTGTATGCATTTTAGGTGAAGGCAAGGAGCTACAATATTGAGCTGGCTAAGTTGGATGATTTAACCCGTGTAAGCTTGCTGGATTTCCAGGAAATGACAAGAACAAACATAATATATGTAATTGTTGAGCATAAAATCATTTCTATAGAATGTTAACACTGCAGGGCTCTTCAAGGTCCTCTAGTCTAATTCACTTATTGAATGCAGGAGCACCTGGAGTCTGGGGGCACTGACTCTCCACACCAAGCTAGTGCAGACTGTCAGGACTCCCCACACTGAGCTCCTCACACCACATGATGCCGCCGTTGTTAAAGCTTGCTTCAGCCCAGCTCTCAAACAGAACTGTGAGGACGAATATAACAGCACGAGCTGCACGTCAGTCTGAAGATGGCCATTTGCAAAAAGCCCAGGCAACCTCGAGCTAGATTGGAAAGCATAAATGTGTCAAGAAAACACTTCTCCTGACCTTATGACCCCGTTTACCAAATGCCCTGTTACTCTTACTTCCTTTCTAGACACTTGGTTACAAGAGATATTTGTACCTGTTGTTTGCTTTCATTTTTACTGCCTATGACAACGTAAAATTTCCTAGCTAGGAATCTCTTTAAGTCCCTCTCATTTGGCTTATGTTTCCACCACTTTGCTGAAGCTGCTTTGACAAAGGTCACTAATGAGTTCACATCACCAAAGCTGATGGCAGATTTCCACATCTTTTCTTGCTAAAACTCTCTGTGACAATGGCCTTCTCCTACATCTTGAAGTTCTGCCGTGTTTTCTGTGATGTCACTTCTTCTTTCTCTCCTCCAATCTCTTTGAACATTTCCTCTTAGTCTCCTTTTGGGGCCACCTAAACTTCTTGTTCTCCCCTGAGTTGTTCTTGTTTTATTATTGCACACGCTGTCTTAGGGATAGTTCCTCCAGTCTCAATGTCTTCATCTTTATCTGTTTTGGTTACATGTTGCCACAACAAACTACCTGAAACTTAGTGGTTTAAAACAACAACAAATTATTATTTCCATGATTCTATGGGTTACTTAAGTGATTGCTCTGCTTTTGTAGTATCGGCTAGGGTGGTGAGGGGGCCAGGAGTCTTCAGATGGCTTCACTCACATAGCTGAGAGCGGGTGTTGACCGCTGACTAGGGCTGACCATTGAGGGTCTTCTGTAGGGTCTTTGCCTCATGGATGTTGAGCTTCCTCACAGATGGTGGCTGTGTTTCAAAAGGAAGAAGCTGGAAGCTGTCAGCTCTCTTCAAACTGAGGTTCTAGAGTCCCAGATGTCTCCTGCTGCATCATTTTTTTTGTCAGCGGCAGCCACAGACCAGCCCAGGGGAAATAACCTCCACTTCTTAATGGGAGAAAATAACCAATATCCTCTCATTGGCCAGAGTCTACTCAGGCTTCCCTGAACTCTTTTTCAGCTAGATCTGACTTGTGGACTTCTACATAATTGTTTTGTTGTTGCTGTTTAGCCACTAAGTTGTGTCTCTTGCAACCCCATGGACTGTAGCCCACCAGATTCCTCTGTTCACGGGATTTTCCAGACAGTAGTAGTGGAGTGGGTTGCCATTTCCTTCTCGACATGGTCCAAATTTATAAATAATCTTGCTAAGTTGGTTTAGCCAGGATCCTCCATCCTCTACATCCAATCACCTTCAATGTCTAATCGCGTTCCTCATCTTCCGCCAGCTGATGTCTAGTCATCCTGGCTATCTTCAGCAAGAATCCTGCCAGGTCACTTTAGCTGGACTCCTCTCTTACTCCTGATGTTTCATTTTTATAATTTTCTATCCACCAACCCCTGCCCTGCTCCTTGGCTATGAATTCCCTTTTGCCCATGCCATATTCAAAATTAAGCTTAATTCTATACTGAGGCCCCTTACCCCCTAAAGCAGTAGTCCTGAACAAAATGTTTTCACTGCACTAACTACTGCCCTGTTTTGTTTTCCTTTGACAAGTGGCATATACATTCAAGGAGGAAAGGGACTGATGATGGACTTATTTAGAGATTATTTACCATGGTTAACTCTCTGGCCACAACAGTTAACAATACTCCTGTGTGTAAAATACACTCACCTCTTCTTCAAAATTCTCATCTTATTATGGCATTTGTTCAAAGTCAAGGATATCGTGTGGCAAAACCTTTAAGGTTCTCAGATGTTGTATTGTCTGACTGAGAGGGTCTAGGAAGCTCCCCATTAGGAAGTCCATTTATCTAGTTGAAACCTTTATGAGGCATAACTGTAAATCTTTTTGACGTGTCAACAAAGGATCCTATAATAATACCCTTGATTTGATCTGTGCTGTGCTGAGTTGCTCAGTTGAGTCTGACACTTTGCTACCCCATGGAGTGTAGCCCACCAGACTCCTCTGTCCATGGGGATTCTCCAGGCGAGAATATTGGAGTGGGTTGCTGTGCCCTTCTCCAGGGGATCTTCCCTCCCTGAGGATAGAACCCAGGTCTCCTGCATTGTAGGCAGGCTCTTTACCATCTGAACCACCAGAGAAGCCCAAGAATACTAGAGTGGGTGCCTATCCCTTCTCTACTGGATCTCCCTCACCCAGGAATTGAACTGGAGTCTCCCACATTGCAGGCGAATTCTTTACCAGCTGAACTGCCAGGGAAGCCCGATCTGATCTGTACCTAGAGGCTATGTTTTACAGAAGCCACTGGATTTGATTTTTTCCCTGTGGCCATTTCTTAATTTGAGAATCTCTTGTTTCCAGAGAAACTACAAATATGAGATCGTTTTTAAATTTCCCATCAAGTAGAGCTTGCATTGGATATACTGTCTCTGTATTCTGCTTGAAAACGGGATAGTTCCTTCTTAGGTTCATCTTGCCTTTATCATTGGCAGCAAAAATAAGTACCACTCTACCTGGAAATCTTCTTAGCAAGATCCATGTATTTATTAGGTACTCTTTCTATTTTTCATGTTACAGTAGGCAGCATTGCACTAATCAAGCTACCAATCTATAACTTATGTCCTTTATTGTCAAATCTTTCCTAGATATTTCCTCATTTCCCTTTCAGCCTCTATGTCTTTTCAAAGCCCTCTCAATTTCTGCCTCCTGCCAGATTCAAAGCCGTATGTATTAGGTCATATGTATTAGGTTTTTGTTACAGCAACACTTCATTCAGCAGTACTCAGGTACAATTTTCTGTTTCTATTGCTATATATTAATTCATTTAAAACTAGTGGCTTAAAAAATAATAGCCAACCATTTATTGCCATGATTCTGTGGGTTTATAGCTTGGGCTTCCTCACAGCATGGCAGCTATATCCCTTCTTATGGTCCAAGAGGGAGTTACTAAATGTTGCCTATTTTGTTGAAGCTTGAGTTCAGAAATCCCAGAATTTCTCTTACAGAACAGTCTATTGGTCAAAGCATTTACAAATCTAGATGAGATTCAAGGTGAGGGAAAACAAATTTGTCCTGTGGGTGAGAGGGTACATAGAGGGAGAGAAGAAATTGATGTGATCATCTTTGGACCTAGCGGTCACAGCCTCTAGTCAAATGAGTGCTAAATTTATATTTCCAATTTCTATCATCACTCTCTTGGTTTCAGACCCATCTACTTTCTGTTGGATGTTTCCACATGTACCTCAAATCCATATCCCTTAAACTAAAGTCATCACCTTCTTTTCTAGATGTATTTCTCATTTTATTCTCTATATTTCAGTAAATGACAGCCATCCAGGCCAGAAACCAGAACTCATCCTGGTTCTTCTAATTCTGTTACCACCCCAGCTCCCCATGCTCACATAGCTGACTGATCTTAATCCTTACCTCTTTTTCAAATATGCTCTCCCCTTCTCCATTTCTAATATCATTCCAGTGTAGGTCTTTATCAGGCAAAACCTCTTGCCTGACTCATTTCACTATCTTCCTACATGATCTTCACGTTATCATTTTAACTTCTGTGGTAAAATCCAAGTATGGTTTGGGGACAATTTAGCCACTTGATGAAATAAGTGAGAGAAGAGAAAGAAGAAGAAAGGAATTAAGGAAGGAAGAAAAAGAAATAAAAGAGGCAATAAAAGAAACCTAGTCATGTGAATGGATAAGAAAGCTGTGGTACATATACACGATGCAATATTACTCAGCCATTAAAAAGAATGCATTTGAATCAGTTCTAATGAGGTGGATGAAACTGGAACCTATTATACAGAGTGAAGTAAGCCAGAAAGAAAAACACCAATACAGTATACTAACGCATATATATGGAATTTAGAAAGATGGTAACGATGGCTATATGTGAGACAGCAAAAGAGACACAGATGTAAAGAACAGTCTTTTGGACTTTGTGGGAGAAGGTGAGGGTAGGATGATTTGAGAGGGTAGTGTTGAAATGTGTATATCATCATATGTGAAGCAGATCGCCGGTCCAGATTCGATGTGTGAGACACGGTGTTCAGGGCTGGTGCACTGGGATGACCCTGGGGGATGGGATGGGGAGGGAGGTAGGAGGGGGGTTCTGGATGGGGAACACGTGTGCGCCCATGGCTGATTCATGTCGATGTTTGGCAAAAGCCACTACAATATTGTAAAGTAATTAGCCTCCAATTAAAATAAATAAATTAATTTAATAAAAAAATTTAAAAAAATAAAAAAAAGAAACCTAGTCATGTATATATTAAAACTCAAGTTGATGATGTCATGGTATAATTCGTGGAAGGAAAAAAACTGAAAATACTGTGTCTGAACTAATACACTGACTTAAGTAAAAAGACAATTGTAACATCAAAACAAACCTTGTGGTCCACTTTCCAACCAGTTTCTGACATAAGGCCTCCCTATAAACAATAGAGAAGACAGATAAACTTCCATTCCTCCCAGAGTTAAAAAAAAAAACAAAAACCTTCAACAGTATTGCTAAAGTGATCTTACTAATGTTATAATACTACAAACCTGTAGAGCTTACAAACCTTTACTTAACTGCCCTCTACCCCAGTGGCCACCAAAGTCCTTAAATTGACTCATAAAGCCATGTTTGCCTGGACCCTTGTGTGTTCTTCACTCAACAGATGTATGACATGGTAGGTTTCTATCTCTCTCTCTTCCCTCCCTGCTCCGCGTGCTTTATGCCATCCCTACTGCCAAACTGCTATTGCTCATTTTTAATTCCTGCTGTCTTGGTTGGTTTGCCTCAGCTTCTTCTACCTAACTTTTTCCTATCCACTCCTTAAGATTCTGGTTAGAAACCACCTCCTCCAGGCAGTCCTTGACCCCTGAACTGGAATAGGGCTTCCCAAACATGCTGCACGTATCTATTATCTTCTGTGCAAACAATATTGATATTATCTGTTTGTGAGTCCATCTCCCTGTAACCTTGAGGGAAAAAAAATTGTGTCTTAAGAGACTGTAACACAGTGATTTAAAGCCTAAACTCTGAAGACTTACTGTCTGAGTTAACATCCCAGCTCCACCCCTGACTACCTGGATAATTCTGGGGAGGCACTTGGCCTTTGTTGCTTTGTTTCTGCATCCTGAATGTGGGGATGGTACAAGCAGGTATAAACACTACAGGTTTGTTATGAAGGTTAAGTGAGTTAATAGATACTAACATAAACTATTCTTATTATTTTTATGATGGTGAGTCATCTATTAATAGTACAGCATCTAATGCTTAGTAAATATTTGTTCACACAAATTCCTTGTTCTTTTTTTTTACTTTGTGTCACAACCTTCCATTCTTCTCCCAATTTCCACAATTCTCTAAGCCGCAGCTTGTCTTCAACCTTGGAAAAGTGGGATTCCCCACCTGCACTCTGTTAGACCTGGGGCCAGTCAAAGACCCATGGATACACTTCTATTTGCTGGATCAGTGCTGGCGAATATTTCCTTGGCGATTGCGGTGGTTCCTTCCTAACTCCAGCCAAATAGAGGCAATATCTGTCTGTTGTCACTTCTTCTTCTGCCCACATCTTGAGCAAAACAGATGAGGGAATTCTTCACATACCCAGAGAAGTCCCAGAGGTTAATAGTCAAATTTGAATGCCTAATTGCCAACCATGATTCAAGGAAAATGTAGCTATGAGAAAACATATGAGTCCTTTGTCATAAAAACAGCTCTCTGACTGAGGAAGGGAGTGTCCCCTAAGAGCTAGAACAAGCCAAGAATCAGAAATAATGAGCTTGTTTCTTAGCTATCCCTCTGGTTTCCTGTATAAAAATAAAATGAGGTTACTCGCGTTTGCACCTTAATCCCCCTTAACATAGCTGCTCCAGTTGTCAGTGTACGATTTCCAACAGCCTTTTTTCTGAATTCTCCTCCTCTTCCTTCCTCTTCTTCTCCTTTTCTAATTCCTTGCATTTCCCTGGAGTTTCCTGCGCTGGCAGTCTTGACTTCCATTCAATACTGGAAGGATTACATGATCCCCTTGATACAAAGGGTTACAAGATTCCTTTACTGCTTCTCTCCAGTGATAGGGAGGAAAAAGCTCTGCCTTGGTCTTTTATCCTAAATTCCTCCTTACGCTTTATGTGCTTGAGGTACTGATGTGCTGCAGCGCTGGGACTTGGCTAGTGTCCGAGAATCTCTGTATAATATCTTGTGTAGGATTCCAAATAGAGAAGACCTCCTATTTTCTTGGAGTTCCTGCCGTGAGTATGGCATCTAAAAGCCTGGTTTTACTCTGAAAAATGTCCCCCACTCCTTTCTTGGCACTTTAGAAAACATGTCTGCTTATATAATGACAGCAAAATAATTTGGTTATGCAGGCGGAAAAAAAAAAAAACGATAAAATAAAAGCATCCCCAAACAACAACAACACATGTCAAACCAGAAGCAAATGCAAACAGTAACATCCCTTCTCCTTATTATATAGAAGGAGCGAGATTCAGCAAGGAACAGCCCAGGATTACTTTGATTCAGTGCTTCTCAGTGAGGGTATTGCAAGAAGTTGAGCTACCTGGGTCCCTGCCTTCTAAGGGCCACTAGTGCTCTCTTCTCTTTCTCTCCCTTTTCCAGATATTGAGAGAGCCCAGTAGAATTCCCCAAATTTCCAAATATCATCCTCCATTCCAGGGACAGTACCACAGTCCCCCCAAACACTCTGCCAACATTTTGCATTAAAGAACTCAAGCAAGCAAAAACTTTATATTCAGTTCCAATATGCTTTAAAACTTTCTCACCATGTTTTTACATGTTCATGGTAAGACACTAATTTATGGTAAGGCATTTATGGTAGACACCAATTCTGCTGGGCATTGGCTTGCAGAGATCACCCTGCCAGAGCATTACTTCCCCTGCACTTGGTTGGGTAACCCATCCCAGTCCAATCCAAACTTGACCAATCAGCTACTCTCATCCCAGAACGGACCACTCAGAACTTGAAGTTGTCCGTGAATGACAGCTCCTACTGCTGAGGACACTGAATTATCACAGTCCATGCCTTTCCCAAAGTCTTTGACTCTCCATTTCATTGAATTAATAATGTCTTCAACATCTCCCCATGCAATGATCCTTTTTCTTATGCTAATCACAACTGGCTCTTGCTAGCAGCCCAAAATTCTTGGCTAATTTATCACTTTGATCCCCATTACCCCCACCACCACTTTGCTGTTGTGGTCAAGTGGTAGCTGATGAGGAAACCACCATGGGATGAGACATTCCCAAGTGAGATGACCAAGCAATGACCTTTCCCTCAGTAGCACTCATGGGTGCTTTGCTTAGCAGGGATGAGAACAGCCAGACCATGGTCCTTCTTCTTCATCTCTGGAAAAGTCCACTCTGACTGTGAGCCAGAAAAAAAAAAAAATGCCTATGCTCATAAATTGGCAAAATGCACCTCTTGCTACAAGGGACAAGATTGATTCTCGGGGTGGGGCTGGGGGCGGCCTTTTGGATAACTTCCCCTAAAGCTCTCTGCATCTCTTTGTCTTTCTGTCATCCTTACAGCCTACACCAACATTGTCCAGGCCTCAAAGATACGATGATGAGCTGGTTCTTTTTTAGTTCATTAGCTCTTCTGCTGTATTAGTAGATTATCAAAAGCAGTTTCAGTATGTCATAAAATCTGTTTGGTATTAACTTGATACATGATGTGTTTTTCTCCATCCAGCTAAATAGTTTCCTTCAAATCTGGACCAGATGAGCATCCTGGGACTTGCATGAGCTCATATGTGTGTCTGTGTGGAATGCAGCCCTGGGTCCCCTTGGACATGTGGAGCATGTTTTTGGCCCAAATGGAAACATCCTTAGGCACTGATGCCTCAATTAGGGGAAAGATAAAGATGCAGGATCAGATATGGCATCTGTAAAATGTTAATATCCTGGGTGATGCACCCTAGTTAAGTTTATTTTT
The DNA here is from genome assembly GCF_002263795.3 of Bos taurus. Lineage (NCBI taxonomy): Eukaryota > Metazoa > Chordata > Mammalia > Artiodactyla > Bovidae > Bos > Bos taurus. The sequence continues at coordinate 45,560,156 of NC_037333.1, read as the reverse complement.
CAGTTTCGTTTGATGGCTAGTTTAGGCAAAATCGTGACACGTGTGAAATTGCCTTTATTTAGCTCCCTTTGGGGATAGCCTCTCAACCCTGCCCCTGCTGACTGCCTCGTTGCTGCCTTAAGCTCACCCCAGCCCCACGGAGCACTCCTGCGCATCTCTTTGGAGCACCTATTATGTTCTGGGTGTAGGGGAAGGGGAAGAATAAGAGCAACTTCACTTGCAGGATGTAGAGGAAGGCACAGAAATGGGAGCAGATGCTTGTCCTACTGCAGGATAAACGTGTGATCAGGTGCTGCTGGAGCAGGTGAAGGCTCCAGGCCGCTCTGAGGGAGGGCCTGCCTGGAGAAAGCACCTGGGGCAGAACTCTGAAGAACACCCAGGAGTTAGGGCGGCTGCTGGCCCCGCAGGCACCTTTGGGTGAATAAGAGAAAGGCGCTCCTTCTGACAAGAGGCCTCTCTTGCTGGGCGCACAGTTGCGCAGGCCAAGTATGTGCATTTAGTCCCCACTCAGGTCTCACCTCGGTACCCTAGTGACGTCAGCAACCTGCACAGTCCCCAGCAGCCCCCGAGGGGATCCTGTGTGTTTCAGTTTCCTAAGGGCTGCTGTAAAAAATGGTCACAAACCAGGTGGCTCAAAAGTAGAAATTTATTCTCTCTCAGTTCCGCAGGCTAGATGTCCAAAATTAAGGTGTGGGCAGGCCTCGCTCCCTCTGGAGGCCCTAGGAGAATCTTCGCCTGCCTCTTCCAGCTCCTGGTGGCTCCATATGATCCTTGGCTGTGGCTGCATCACTCCAGTCTCTGCCTCTGTCTTCCAATGGCCTTCTCCTCTGTGTCTCTGTGTCAAATCTTCCTCTGCCTTTCTCTTCTAAGGACACCCGTCATTGAATTCAGAACCACCCCGTGGATGGTGACTGCAGTCATGAAATTAAGAGACTCTTGCTCCTTGAAAGAAAAGCTATGACAAACCTAAATAGCATATTAAAAAGCAGAGACATCACTTGCCGACAAATGTCCATATAGTCAAAGCCATGGTTTTTCCAGTAGTCACGTATGGATGTGAGAGTTGGACCACAAAGAAGGCTGAGCACCGAAGAATTGATGCTTTTGAACTATGATGCTGGAGAAGACTCTTGAGAGTCCTTTGGACAGCAAGGAGGTAAAACCAGTCCATCCTAAAAGAAATCAACCCTGAATATTCATTGGAAGGACTGATGCTGAAGCTGAAGCTCCAATACTTTGGCTACCTGATGCAAACAGCTGACTCACTGAAAAAGACCCTGATGCTGGGAAAGACTGAAGTCAGGAGGAGAAGGGGTAACAGAGGATGAGATGATTGGATGGCATCACTAACTTCAGTGGTCATGAGTTTGAGCAAACTCCAGGAGATGGTGAAGGACGGGGAAGTCTGGCCATTCATGGGGTCGCAAAGAGTCGGACATGACTGAGCAAATGAACTATAACAACGAGGTAATCCAGAATGACGTCATCTTGAGATCCTAAGGTAATTATTGCTGCAAAGACTCCATTTCCCAATAAGCTCACATTCTTAGGTCCTAGAAGTTAGGACATGGACTTATCTTTCTAAGGTTCACTATTCAACCCACTACACCACGTAAAGAAGGGGAGGAAGGAGTTTTCCGACAGTAGGAGCAGAGTCTGTAAGGCAAGGAGGTGTTCGGGGGCATGCTGGGTTCTGAGAATGTCCAGGACGACCAGGTGGGGCTTGGTGAGAGCAGAAGCTGGCCACAGAGGACTTGGTGTGCCAGTCAGCAGCCTTGGACTGTGCCCTGGAGGCGATGAGCAGGCTTTACATGGACTTCATTTTAACTGAGAAAGATCACTTGGGCTGAAGGTTAGGGAACAGATTGGAGGAGGGCAGGGTGGGAAATAAAGAATTTCCTCTCAGAGGACGTTACACCTATTTCGGTGAGCCATTCAGTGGCCTGATTCAGAGAAGAGGAAGTGATCTGGTGATGCTGAGGAGAGGCGATGCAACACCAGGATTGGTGACTAATGTGAACTGAGTGGAGAGGGAGTGAAGAATCTGGACTGATCCTGAGATTTCTGTCAATATCCAGCCCCAGCATGGCACTACCCTGACTTCCACATTCACGTGGCACCAGACCTGTTAGCAGGGCTCCATATACACAGCCACTTGCACTTTAGAACTTGAACACATGTTTTTAAGAAACTGCACGTTGAAGCAAAGGACCGTACTGCTGTACTGGGTTGAATGCTGCTGCTGCTGCTGCTGCTGCTGCTAAGTTGCTTCAATCGTGTCCGACTCTGTGCGACCCCATAGACGCCAGCCTACCAGGCTTCCCCGTCCCTGGGATTCTCCAGGCAAGAACACTGGAGTGGGTTGCCATTTCCTTCTCCAGTGCATGAAAGTGAAAAATGAAAGTGAAGTCGCTCAGTCGTGTCCAACTCTAGTGACCCCATGGACTGCAGCCTACCAGGCTCCTCCGTCCATGGGATTTTCTAGGCAAAAGTACTGGAGTGGGGTGCCATTGCCTTCTCTGACTGGGTTGAATAGTAGCCTCCTAATTTATGTCTAGGGCTTCCCTGGTGGCTTAGTGGTAAAGAATCCTCCTGCCAATGCAGGAGACACAGGTTCGCTCCCTGAATCACGAAGATCCCCTGGAGGAGGGCATGGCAACCCACTCCAGTATCCTTGCCTGGAGAATCCCATGGACAGAGGAGCCTGGCAGGTTATAGTCCATGGGGTTGCAAAGAGTTAGACATGACTTAGTGACTAAACGACAGTGACAATTTATGTCTGCTCAGAACTAGCGTATGTGACTTTATTTGGAGAAGGGTCTTTGCAGATGTCATCAGGCTAGGTCATACTGGATTAGTGTGGGCCCTAATCCCATGTCTGGTGTATATCTAAATAGAGGAACATTCAAACAGTCACACTCAGGGAGAAGACCATGTGATGACAGAGGCAGAGGTTGGAAAGATGAGTCTATAAGCCACAGAAGTCCAAGAACTGCTGCCAGCCAACAGAGGCTAGAAAAGGAAGGATTCTCCCCTGGGGCCTTCAGAGGGTGTGTAGTCCTGCTGACACCTTGATTTTAGACTTCTTGCCCCAGAACTGTGAGAGAATAAATTTTGCTGTCTGAAGCCACCCAGTTTGTGGCGGTTTGTTATGGGAGCCCACCCGAGACGGTGGGATTTCCAGACACTGTGGGCAGTCATGAGGAAAGATGTTTCTGTGAGCTTGATGTGATGCGGAGAAAGGCACATGGACCTTGGCATCAGGACATAACCAGGACTGTCACTGTGCCGTGAGTATCAGAGAGACTTTCATCTCACAGGAATCTTACGAGGATTAGATGAAAAAATGAGTGTAGATGTCTATTGAAACACTGTTTAGGATGGTCAAAAAATGGGCAAGGTAGTGGTGGTGAGAAACAGTAAATTGTGGCTATGATTTGTGGATATTGCGTACTATAGATTAGAATTAAAAGAGGCTGTGTGTATGTGTGTGTGTACATGTGTGTTAATGTGCACAGACTGACACATTACTATGACGTAGTAAGAAGAAAAGTAGCTGGGCATAATCTACCTCCCATTAAAAAAATAAACATATCCGTGCTTGTGTGTGTATGTATGTTTCTGTGAGCATAGAGAGATACACAGTCAACCAAGGAAATTTGTTCCCTCAAGGGGTGATAATGATCAACTTTTAAAGGAAGAACATCCATAGTGGGGTGTGTATACCACTCCCCCACCCCACCCCCGCCACACACAAATGCACTCAAAGCTAGTTTTGTTAATTGTCTTTGTTATCCGATTGCTTTTTCATGCCACTTTGCTTCCCCGTCTACAGTCCTGCATCTTGACAGTTAAAGGTAACAGCTTCTTTTATTTAAAAGAGAGCTCCCTCTGCCCTGGCTCCTTCCCAAAGCGATATCCAGGTGGAATGGGATGGGAGGTGATCTTTCCGGGTCCCATCCCATCCCTGGGCATCTGGCACAAGTGCCTTTTGGGGTATAGCTCAATCATCTGGTTTCTTGATTTGTGGGCTTCTCCTTCCATAGAGTTGGACATGACTTAGAGATTAAACCACCTCTACCATCTGCGGAAGTCCATGGACCTCTGTGTTCACTCATTACTGAGATTCCTGCACTCAGAAACCTCCTGGTCCCACTGTGTCCAGGCATCTTCTGGTCTATCTGTACATCCAAGTCCCCTCCATGAAGCTGCACAAAAACTCCGGTGCCCCAAGCCATGGGAACTGGATGCCTGCTCCATCTGTGATGTCTCCACTCTGTCAGCCTTCTTTCAGCCATCTGTGGGTGGCACCTTTCTCTTGGGCACCACGATAAACACAGGGCTCCTTCGAGGATTTCCAGCTGTCTTGAGCTGTACCCTGAGGGGTGAGCAGCAGGCCCCTTGCACTTGGAGTTCCCGGTTGGTCTGGGTTTTATGACTCCTCTCACTTCCTCTCCACCTAGGTTTCTACCGTAAGATTGGGGGTCCAGACAGTGCCCCAGTCTGTCCTCTGGTCTTCTTCCTCCTCTTGTCCCTTCTTACCTCTCCTGGGATTTGGGAGGACTCTCTCTCTTCCCTTTCTGCCCTTCTGTCCTACTTTGATCCCTTACCCCTTTCTCCTCCCATAACCTCTTCTGGAAAGACCCAAACAAACTTTTTTGCCAACCCAATATTTGCCCTCCTTTTCCTGAGGCAAAAATCGAGGAAGGGCTGTAGGAAGAGAAAGGAGACCATTGAAAGTTGAAAACACATTGGCAAGGTTTTCCTAAACATTATCCCTTCCTTAGACCCACCTTTGAATTCTTTCATTAATAATTTTAGTGGATTGAGGACTTCCTAGGTGGCTCAGTGGTAAAGAATCCTCCTGTCACTGAATTAGACATGGGTTCAATCCCTGGTCTGGGAAGATCCCACATGCCATGGGGCAGCTAAGCTCATGGGCCACCAACTACTGAGTCTGTGCTCTATAGCCCAGCAGCCACAATCACTGAATGCACTTGTGGCAGCTACTGCAGCCCGAGCGCCCTAGAGACAGTGCTCTGCAGTAAGAGAAAACCACCAGTGAGAAGCCCATGCACCGCAACTAGAGAGCAGCCGCCTGCTCGCTGCAACCAGAGGAAAGCCTGGACAGCAACAAAGACCCAGCATAGCCAGCAAATAGATAAAATTATGAAAAAAAGAGGGAGGGGATATATAAAAATAAATAAATAAATACATAATGTTAGTGAATTGAATGGTGGTTCCTGGGAAAGATATGTCTGCATCTTAAGCCCTTTGAATGTGACCTTATTTGGAAAAAGTTAAGTGTAGATGTAACTAAGTAAAAGATGTCAAAATGTGATCATCCTGCGTGGTGTAGGTGGGCTCTAACTCCAGTGACAAATGTCCTCATATGAGATACAGAGAGAAGAGCAGAAGGCCATGTGAAGATGGGGACAATGACCTGATGATGCAGTTACAAGCTAAGGGTCACAAGGAATTTCCTTGGAGTCACCAGGAGCTGGAAGAGGTAAGGAAGAATTCTCCCCTAGAATCTCCAGAGGGACCACAACCCTACTGATATCCTGATTTTGACAGTCTGACCTCCAGAACAGTGAGGGAATAATATTCTGCTGTTCTAAGCCACCCCGTGTGGAATAATTTGTAAGGCAACTCTAGGAAACTAATTTAGATGGATAATGAGCATGAAATACTTTTGACATTAATATAATAACAAGAAAGAAAAGCACGGAGCCTGTAGAGGACTCGGTGTGTGGGAACTCTATTCTAGTAACTATTTTTGTTTTAATGGGAGCCGACAGCCTTTTCCGGTGCCTCTGGGGACCACGCTGTCTTGACCTTCTTAGCAAGTTTGCAAATCCCTCCACCTGTTCTCTTTGCTAATATAGCTATTTTTTCTGTCACGCCCGTGGACACCCGGGACACTGACAGAGTTCAGAATCGCTGTCTCTAGATACTGATCGTGCAATAAAAATGGCAAGCTGATTAGTCAGCCGGGGAGCAGAAGCCTTTTTTCCCATTATAAGCATGATCTAATGCTGTAATCACCTAGTCTGCAGCCAGCAGCCAAGTGCTTGTGGTCAGGCCGAGGCCCCACAACAGGTGAACCCTGTTAAAAGGCATCCTGCTACATGGTTTCAGCTGTCCTGTAGACCCGCCTGTCTCATTCCCTGCAACGTAATAACTACATAGAACTCATATGTCCCGGAGTTTATTACAATCTCCAGGGTCATCTTTAAAAAAAAAGTGAAAAAAATAACTCCAACTTCCAACACATAAGGCTCCAGGAAACCCAGGAATCCGCTATGGACTGTAGACATAGTCTTGTTGGCTACTTATTTTCCATCAGACTGGTGTCCCTGACCTCAAAATAGACTCAGTGTCTTCCTTCATCCCCAAGGCATTGTTTTCTGGCTTGACTTAAAATTTGAAGGAATTTCAGTGCACAGAAGGGAAACTTAAGCTCAGAGCTGGCCATGACTATACCCAAGACGCTGGGCTATATCCCATGCCATGCAGTCCCTACTGCTGCTCTTCCTTGACACAGAATCCCAACATGTTGCTGAGGACAGCTCTCTTCCCTCCTCACCTCCACAGAGGAGCTCATTACGACCGTGTCTTTCATCCCCAGTGGCTAGCCCCAGGGTCCTCTTTCCTCTACCTCAGAAGGGGAAGCTCCATGTCCATTCATATGGGAACGACTCCCCAGTCTTCTCCTTGGGTATACACAGAACTTAAGAATCTCCTTGTCTAGGCTTTCCCAGTTCAGAACGGAATCTCCTTTTACACAGATAAAAGCCCAATTAAGTGTTTTTTCCCTTCGAGAAAGCCTTGGCCCCCACAGACCAATTCGGGTTTCCATTTTTAGCAGCACAAAGAATTGGCAGAAGCTTCGAAATTACAGTCTCTCCTTAAAGGCTCTGAAGAGCCTAGATCCAATTCTGAGATAGAATCAAAGCCCGCATATGTACTGAATTCCCCTTCCTTTTCCTCCAGCCCATAGGGAACTTGGTCTTTATACAGTATTTGAGGCATTTCTTCTTCCATGTACCAGCGCTGCGTGACTTGGAAGAAGATTAACTTGTCTGAACCTCAGACTCTCTATCTGTAAAATAGGATTAATAATACCTTTTGAAGAAGGTTATTGTAAGATGATTTAAAGAAAGAACTTAAGAAAATTATTTAGCATGGCGCCTGGCAATAAAAAATATTCAAGAAACCCTAGACTCTACTTCTTCCTCTCTTTGTGATTAAGCAGTGGTTTGCTTTGTTGTCTCACACAGGTATTGTACTGTAGTGCTAAGGATGATATAAAGTTTCAGAAACTAGTTAAAAAAGATACATTAAGCCTCCAGAGAAGCAAAAATGCCCTGCTTTATTGAACATCCTTTTAGCTCTGTCTTTGCACTGTAATTATTTAAGATTAATTCCTAGATATGGAATTGGTGGACAAAGGGTACAGACATTTTTGGGACTTCTGCTACATACTCCTGAATTGCCCTCCAGAAAGTCTGTTCCCGTTTACATTCTCCACAGCACTTGTGTCAAAGTGTCTTTTTCTTGAAATCTTGAGTTTTACCTAAAATTTATTGACAGGTTAAAAAAAACTATCTCACTGTGATCCTTAAACTGATTTTCAGACCTGGAAAACAAGGACTGACTCAAGTCCAACTCTTGTATTTTAAAGATAAAGATCTTAAGGTTTAGAAAGATTAAGTGACTTGACTGATTAGGGGGCAGCCAAAATTCATATCCCATGTTTCCTGACTCTGGAATTCTTTCCATTATAGTACTCTGGAGAGGAAGAGTTAGCCTGGGGTGAAACCACTCAGGGCCTACTTACTAACAGGGCTCAATTAGACCAGAATGAATGTGTGGTAGAGTGAAGAGTCAATGAAGGAAATGTTAATTAGTGTCTGGCTAATTTATCATTCAATAAGGAGGACCAGCACTCTCCGTGTTAGCGCCACCTACTGTGAAAATTTCAGCTTGCACAGGAGTTTCTCTAAAATTGAAGACTGAATGAAGGAAGTCACTGGGAGAACCGGACGGATTTAAATTGTCTTCATCACTTTGCCAACAAAGGTCCATATAGTCAAGACTATGGTCTTTCAACTAGTCATGTATGGATGTGAGAGCTGAACCAGAAGGAAGGCAGAGTGCTGAAGAACTTATGCTTTTGAACTATGGTGCTGGAGAAGACTATTGAGAGATCAAATCAGTCAATCCTTTAGGAAATCGACACTGAATAGTCATTGGAAGGGCTGATGTTGAAGCTGAAGCTCCAATACTTTGGCCACCTGATGCAAAGAGCCAACTCATTGGAAAAGACCTTGACTCTGGGAAAGATTGAAGGCAGAAGAGAGCAACAGAGAATGAGACGGTTGGATGGCATCGCTGATTCATGGCATGAACTTGGGCAAACTCCGAGAGATGGTGAGGGACAGGGAAGACTGGCATGCTGCAGTCCATGGGGTCTCAAAGAGTCAGACATAACTTGGCGATTGAACAACAAATTCTAGGAAGAAGTACGGGTTTCCCAGGTGGCGCTAGTGGTAAAGAAGTGAAGTGAAGTTGCTCAGTCGTGTCCAACTCTTTGCTATCCCATGGACTGTAGCCTACCAGGCTCCTCGGTCCATGGGATTTTCCAGGCAAGAGTACTGGAGTGGGTTGCCATTTCCTTCTCCAGGGAATCTTCCTGACCCAGGGATCAAACCCGGGTCTCCTGCATTGTAGGCAGATGCTTTACCATCTGAGCTACCAGGGAAGCCCCTGGTAAAGAAGAACCCGCCTGCTAATGCAGGAGACCTAAGAGACGTAGGTTGAGTAGGGAAGATCCTGGAGGAGGCCATGGCAACCCACTCCAGTATTCTTGCCTGGAGAATTCCACGGACAGAGGAGGCTGGCAGGCTATGGTCCATGGGGGTCACAAAGAGTCGGACAAGTTAGCATGGATACATAGCAAGAAGATGACGCAAAGAGTCAGACACTACTGAGCAACTAAGCACACACACAGGAAGAAGCAGAAAGAAAAAGAATTCAGTATGGAGTCACTGAGTCATGAGCCACTGGGACCTGAACTTCTGTGGTCTTCTGAATTGCTGTGAATGAAGTTCCAGTTTCCTACAGGGGCAGAATCAGTATCCCGTTCTTCCTATTCTGTATACAGAGCATGACTTTCTTCATTTTTCTGTAACCTAATTTCTGATTTAAGCCGACATTCTACTAGCAGCAGAAACTTAATATCTAGGGACTTCCAGAGTAAACTCTCTCACTTTGGTGTTTACTCAGTTACTTTGGATTTCAGTGACTTATTTCAAGATTTCATTCCTTTTCCTTCTTCTAGGGGTTGCAGGTAAGAGCCTGGAAGCTTAGGATTGTTCAGGTACAGAAACTGTGAGCTGGGTAGTGAGGAAGGCTGGGTGGGGGTCGTCAGTCCATAGGCATCTTTAGTCTGATGCAGGTCTGGTCTTTGGCCATGGGCATCTATTCATTCTGGCACCCAACAGCCCCACTTGGCTTCCTAGATTTGGTTGTTAAAAAACGTTCCATCTCAAATATATCCTCTGCACCCCAACTCCAAGCCCTGCTCAGTCTGATGATCCTCTGGTATTCATTTTGTGTCCATCAAGGGGAGGGGGGAGAGCAAAGGAAATTTTATCAGTAGATGCCCCTACAAATTTCTGGTTGTGGGACTATCAGAGAGCTTTCTCAGAGCCCCTCTGTCTGTGTTGACTGTTGTTCTGTCTTCTGTATTATTTTGATGCACATGTGTGGGCAATTTATGTCCTGAAAAGGGACAGATGGTAAACATTTTAGGCAAGTCCTCAACTCTGCCATTGTCACACAAAAGCAGCCATAGACACTTTGTGTACAAGTGAGCATGACTCCTTTAATAAAACTTTATTGATGTTATCCCCTCCTCCAACTTCTGGCATTTCCCAGAGAGCAAGGCACAAATCCTCTCAGTCTTGGTGCTGTCTAAATCTGTTTGGGGGATAGATTTATTGTTCCCCCTGAAAATCACAAGGTCGGGGAGGAGGCAAGGGACAGGGCCCCCAAGGTATTCATCAGTCTCCAGACTGTCTTCTTTCTTCTGCTCTCTCTCTAGCCACAGCAGCCTTCCCTCCTCTCTTTCCATTCTCTTGTGTACAGTATAAACTTTATGTCATGCTTTCTAGGGGGTTAGTCTTTAGATTCCATCACACTTAGCTCTACACATTACAGACCTTTGCACTTGAAGCTCTAAATTCTGTAATAAGAGTCAAGAGACTATGTGGCTCCAGGTCAAGAACTTGATGTTCTCTTCCCCATGCTGTTCATAATCCTTCCTTTTGCTGGGAGCAGTTGATACCCCCAGTGACTGAGCACAATGGTAAATGTCCTCTCCGCTCTCCCTAAGTCTGATCCTTGACCAAGTTCAACCCCATACTCCAAGGGCAGCCAAAAAGAAATTCCCTGGCCAGAGTCTCTTCATCTGGCTTTATCTTGTGAGGAATTGAATAAGAATAAGGTTGACCTGAGAGTCATGCTTATGAATAGAAATGAGCATGAATAGAATGAATAGTTTTGCTTTCAAGGCAAAACTGTTTAGAGCAGAGTATTTCAAACTACAAGTTGTAAACCATTAGGACATTAGCATAGGAGTATGCAACACTTTTTAGTAAAGGGGCAAATAATAAGTATTTTAGGATTTTACTTAATAGGCAGCTCTCTAATTTGCTGTAATTGTGTGCAAGTGATCATAGATAAGGCATAAATGAATGGGTGTGGTTGAGTTCCAATAAAACTTTATTTATGGAGACTGAAATTTTAACTCACCTAATTTTCAAATATCATAAAATATTCTTCTTTGGATCCTTCCCAACCATTTACTAATAAAAAATGAAAAACCAGCCTTTGCTCACTGGACATACACCGAAGAGGTGACTGGGTGGAACCGGCCCTTGGGCTGTAGTTTGCTGAAATTTGTATTGTATATGACTGTGTGTGTGTGAGTGTGCTCAGTTGTGTCCAACTCTTTGCAACCCCATGGACTATAGCCCACCAGGCTCCTCTGTCCATGGACTTTCCCAGGCAGGAATACTGGAGTAGGTTGCCATTTCCTTTTCCAGGGGATCTTCCTGACCCAGGGATTGAACCTGGGTCTCCTGTGTCTCCTTACAGTGCAGGCAGATTCTTTACCACTGAACCACCAGGGAAGCCTTTGTATCAGGGGGTCAAGAAATCAATTAAGTGAGGTTGGCTCAGGACTTTCTTTAAAAAAAAAAGAAATAGAATCCAGTAGAATGAAGAAGACAGAAAATGCCAGCCTGCAATGTACACATAAAAGGTTTCATGGAATGTTTATTTCAGTTAATTAACATATGTATATGTGCATTGAATTATGATGCAAAATATATTTCTTACTGTGGAATATAGCTGAAGAAGTTTTGAAAATCATCCATTTTGAGAAACATTCCTTGCAGTATGACATTTTTATCTCGGAAGAGTTATTTCTCTACTCATCCCACACCTCCAGATTTGATGTTAGTATTGCCAGATAAAATGTAGGACAAGTTAGATTTGAATTTCAGATTTTAAAGGAATAATTTTTTAGTGTTAGTATGTCCTATGTAATATTGGGGAAATACTTATACTGAAAATATTCATTTTTTTATCTGAAATTCAAATTTAGCTGGACATCCTGTATTTTTATAAATCTGAAAGCTTTATTTGATACATGATGAATTGTTTTAATTATTACTATAATGACCTAAAATGCAGGTGAGGGCCGTAACTTCAGGGAAAAAAACCTGATAATTAAAAATTCCTCCTAAATGCCAGGCTCTGGGTTCTTTCACAAGCACATAAGAACTAACTCTCGTTACAGTGCTCTCAGAAAGGGACAGCTTTGTTGTCTGCATTTAACACATGAGGAAGTTGGAAAGCACTTTCCCCACAACTGCATGTGAGGCGCGGACAGAGGGATGCGCCTCTGGCTCCAGTGCCTTGCTGCTTCACCAGGTTGTTCTCAGAGCAGAGCGCTGTGTCAAGACCACTGGCAGTTCTTGGCCTCAGCGGTGCATGAGCAGGGCAAGGGGAGCCGGCGGGAGCACTGGGGTGCAGGCAGTAAGGGGTGCACTTACTGTCTGTGGAGAACTTAAGCACAATAGAGAGCTGATGAAAGTCTGATTTTTGTGATCACTGTACAGTACCAGCGATAAAACATCCCTCTCCTCAGGCAGATGTCCACGCCCTCCAATGTGCCACTACTTGGTATACAGTTGGTGCTTAGGACATGTTACTTTCCTTTTTCTTCCTTCTCTCTTTTTTTCTTTCTTTCTCTTTACCCTGGGACTGGCAAATAAATTTCAAACCACTTGCCAGCTCTGATTGGTGATGGCAGCCTGGACTGTTGGGTCAAGAAGGGTTCTAGAGTTGAGTCTTTGCTGGAAACAAAAGGGAGCTCTGCTTGATCAGTGGTGTCCGCCTCGGGAAGGTGAGTAAGGAGCAGTAGCATTGATGCTATATGTTTGCCCTCCTGTGGCTAAACTCTGCAATCTTCAGATGCTGAATGGCTACTAACCATGAACCCAAAGCTTCTTCCTACTTCAGATGAAGAAGGAAAGAGGGAGAGAATTTCTGTCCATCATATATATCACAAACCCTGTCCAAACACAACTCCTGAGTGACCTGGAGCCATACGCTGTGTGTACCTTGGAGGCACAAGCAGGCGGGCAGGAAGGGCACATGTTTGCTAGAGACCAGCAGCCAGGGGCAAATTAATACCTCTCCTCCCACAAACTCTCACCGCTGGAAGCTTTTGCATGAGCTCATGCATAGTGTGACCAGAGGCCTCTGCTGGCGTGTGCCTTGTTGGAAGCAGTGGAGAGGAATGACTTCTCTAATTCAGATGTGTGTATGGCTGAAGACAGGGCTACAAAAATAGGCTGAAGGCAGGAATTTCCATTCCTCTGTGTCCCCAGAGCAGTTTCCTCTTGGACACAAACCTCCACCTTCCTTAAATTCCCAAATTGAGTAACTGCTTGGAAGGCTTTCTTGGATTTTTTTTTAAATTATTTTTCCAGCTGTAATTTTTCTTCAGTCTGGAATTTTGCTCTTTTCTGTTTCAAATTTCATTGTAAATCCAACTTGAAAATTAGACATTATTAAATAGCCTTGTGTACAGCAGGCATTGGGTGTGCCATCTTTTAACGCTGAAACAGTCTTCTAATTAGATGACTCCATGATTACCCTGCACCTCAGTTTACCTCCCCACACCAGAAATTGGAGGTAAAAATAGAAAGACCACAGGCAAGCCTTCAGATGGAGGAGTTGATAAGTCTAATAAAGCCTTTAAGGTCAAGGAGAAAGAATGTTCAAAGGCATACAAAGGCATTTGGATAGCATCTTGGATATTTAATAGCATTGGCAAAACCTTGTTTTGTTGAGTCAGTAACTTGTGGGTCTAGAAATGGCTTCTAAAACTATCTGGTCTATTTCCTCTTGGGGAGTGGTGGCGTAAAAGAGACTGTGATCCCTCATATGGCTCACAGCAACTTTGTATCTGTACAGAGGTCAAGATATTAATCACAATATGAATAATATCACCCTTTGATGATTCTGGCATATGTATATCTAAAAACTGGAAATGTGATTTTCTTACACCAGTGAGACAAGTGTCTCCAAGGAAATGGGTCTAGACACTGGTGCTTTGTTTTGTGTTACTCCAGTTGAACAATTTGTTGAGTCGTTCATCATGCTTTCCCTCTGGAATCTTATTTTCCATTGTGTCCTTAAACCCAACTTCCAGGCCACTTAGTTGGGTCTCTTTACCAGACTTTCTGGAGCCACTTTAATTCCTACTTCAGAAAATGTATTCCCACATAGATACTCCCAACTTGTCTTTCCCCTTCCCCTCCCCAACCCAGCCTTCAAGATATCATGGAAGTCAGGTCAAACAAGCCATCCTTAACTATTTGTCCAAAATCCTATGATTTCTCCCATGTCTGAATGCCTGTTGGGAGTTATTGTCAATACTCAGTCTTTGCACTTGGCCTCTGATGATTGGCTACAGTTGTTTAAATTTTTCTTGAGGGAAAAGACCATTATTGTATGATTTTTTCCCCTCTGTTTTACAGAATGCATAGCCATGTTGGGCATGCTTCAAGTCATACTGGATTGCTAAATGTTTGGGTCTCTTGTTTATGCACCTAAGAACATGGAGCTTCTCTTTCATCTTTGTGGTGTTTGACCAAAGTTTGCCCCCAACCTTACCCAATTACAGGAAAAATAGTGTTCAAAGTAGGAAGCAAGTTCTGTGAATCCACATTTCCTTTGTTGGGCAATGATCTAGCTGCATGTGGCATAACTTTTGCTGACACATAGGGTACTCACTCTTTTCTTTCTTTTTTTTTCTTTTCATGTCAGAAAAAAAGACTATTTCCATTCAAGTCACAAGTGGTAAGGGGTGGCGGTGGTTTCTCTGTGACCTTGGGCGAGTCATTTCAACACCATCAGTTGCAGTTTCCTCTTCTACAACTTTTCCAGCTCCAATGTTCAGAGATTCTATGGCTTTGTGGCCACTTATCACGTCTCATTCAAAAGATTTGTTTATATGACAAAGGGAAGGCCTCCCTAAGTTCCCTCTTTTTTCTCTGCTCTGGATCTCATGATGAAGGAAGGAGCTGGTGAAGTTAATAATTAGAAGTCTGGCTGGGCCCCTCCTCCACAGTAACTGTGGTTGCTTTTATCTCACTAGTCAGGACTCAGAGCCCACCTTGAGGATAATGGCTTAACTTGTCCACAAGGACATCTAGACGTTTGGGGAAATCATCCTGCTAAGTCTCTCTTCCTACCACCATGTTTATCCTCCAGGGTACAGAATTGTCTGCCTGTGGTTTTACAGCACGGACCACATCAAGTCTTCTGTAAAAGCCTTCAGAAAATTCAAGACAAATTCTCATGATGCTAAAGGCTTTATTAGATGCCTTTTCTCTTTCTTTTGTGGTTGATGGCAACAAGACTGTTTACCACTGTTAGCCATAATTTTATGAGTTGTTATTTGGTAACTTATGTTTCTGCCATATCATTTGAGGTGTTGCATCTTGAGGACAGATGTTTTGGGTAAGACATGAGTTGATTTTCACTGATCAAAAGTTGGCCCTTGTGTTAAAGGGAGTAGAGGAAACTATACTGTTATTAGGTTTTCAAATGCATGCTTACCTCCCTAGAAAGCTAGTCTGATTTCTGCCATGATTGGAGCGAGATCCAAAGCTAGTTAATTAAGAAATCTCTATTATCTAATTGCTGCTATGTTTAATGAGCTTTTTAAGCTTATTATTTCAGACAGAGAAATCATTTTGTGGAATTTTAAAAAGTTGTTCGATTGGATGGATCTTGGTCTTCTAAAGGATGTGCAGCATTTTTTCCTAAGAAGGCACTGTTCAGTGGGCAGTGACAGTGGGATTAGTCCTCCTTGTTAAGTCAGTCCAGCGTGTGATTTATGTGCTTGTACTTCCACACAGACTCAGGGAAGCAACTCCCCTTTGAAACATACAAAATAACTTTGCCAAAAAAGAGGAAAATCAGAGTTTCAGAAGAAAGTAAGTTGTTTGGATTAGAACTGAAACCATGTGGGGCCCAGAAATTTTGTAATATTTTACCCATTAATAAGTAAATGTGCATGTACAGAAGGAGTGGGGGAGCTCATCTATTTAGATTCAAAAGCATGTCAGCCTAATTGTATTAGACAACGGTGAGCTCAATAATTCCACTTTCGATCCATTGCGGTGTGAAGTTCATCATTATCTGCTTCAAATTATTGTTCATTTCAAGAGCCACACGGTGAAAAAGCATGTAAGGACTTTGAAAGAGGACTTGTGCCTTCCCCGAAAGCTTGGTGAAGCATTTCTTTGGAAACATTTCTGCTGAGGCTGTGCACTGGTGGTGAGTGGGCGTAGAGGGTGAGCGTCTGTGCTTCCCCTTTTCAAATTTGTTTAGCTTTGATACGTCTCCATGGAAACAAGACCCACTTCTGAACTGTCTTTAGGGTTGTCCATAAGAGGAATGAATAGAAACATAGAGATAGCTAAAATTCTCATATGATCCAAAAATATCAGTCAAGGAGAGGGAAACTGAGGTTCATTGAGCCCCTCTTTGGGACTGATAATTTTAAATAAGGTTTTTCCTTTAACCCTGAGAGTTGCACTATCTCTGTTTTACATATAAAGGGCCTTGAACTGCTGAACATTTACTCAAACAGTAAGTAACAAACTCAGATTTGAACTCAGGTCCGTCTGATTCTGAGACCCACGCTTTTTCTATAAAACCACATTACCAGTAGTGTTGACCTTCCCTCCCACCTCCCTCAAGCGTTTTCCAGAACTATATAAAAATGGGCCATGCTTGATGCTACCTTTTTTTGGGTAAATAAAATGCCTGTGAAGAAAGAGATACTAGGAAGAAAAAAAAAAATTAACTGGCCTGGATAAGCCAAGCGTGAACTCAGCAGTAGCACCAGCCGCATGCTGAACAGTTGCCGCCAAAAGTTTTGGAATCCTAATCTGATCCAGTAAAGCTACATTTAGCTAACAATCCCTCTGGTAGAGAACCTCCATTTACCAAACTGTTAGCTGCATTCCACTTTGCAGAGAAGATAAGGTGATGGACAGTAAAGAGTCCTGCAGATCTGGTTCGAATCTCAACACCTACTTGTGGGAGCCCGTACTAGGCCTTGAACAACTTCTCTGAGCCACAGACATCAACAGGGTTTCCTGATGGCACAGGACTTGGCCCCCAGGTGTTTCAACCGGTGGCGATAGGCAACAGCCTTCACATATCCACTTTCATCCACAATCTACCTCAGATATTTACAAAATTTCAGTTTGTAGGAAGGGTCCACAAGGGCTAAGAAGGAACTCACCCTAAGGGAAGTGATCTCATGTGGTGAGATGGGGCCAGAAACCAGCCTGGGAATTGGAAAACAGATGTAGACTCATTACTGTCTTGTGGGCATCATTAGAATTCAGCCCCACCAGAGATTAAAATGCTTTGACATGTACACCGTAGCACGAGAGCTTGAGCAGTTGATTGTGGGACCCCCTGACTCCGACTGCAATGGAATGTATTACAAAAGGAGCATCCCCCTGTTTATTTTAGGATTGCAAGGTCTCTGGCATTGAGGTACACATGTTTTCAGCTCTGATGGTACCCTGGCAGTGGAGACAGAGATGGGACTGCCAGCTTGGTGTGACACCTTCATGGGACAGTGAGGACCTGAGGCCAAAAATTCTAGCTCTATAATCCATAGAGGGTAGTAGACAACCAAATGGGATCTATGGGACATCTAAGTGGTCCTGAGTCTTCCCAGAATTATGTAGGTAGGGGAACTCTTTAAATATTGCACTTCCTATGGTCAAAAAGGCTTTGAGCTTTAGAGCCACTGGAATTTAGATGGAAATGATTCATTGGAAAAGTTACCCTCTAGGTCATTGGGATGATGAAGCACAGTGCAAGGCCAATAGTAGGTCTTCAAGAAAAGTTAATTGTCTTGATCTGTCTGGGGCATAAGCAGGGTTTGGCTCAGTGAGCAAGCACTGGACATGAGCAGGATTTTGCTGTGCTGCCCTGGATCTCAAGGGGCAGTCAACCAAAGAGATCAGCTCTCAGGGTGTAGTCTGAAAGAAACATTAGACAGGAAAAGGCGAGAAGGCATAAATCCAGAAACTAGCTAGGAAGATCTGGAACCAGCAAGGCCAAGCCATGCAGCCTCCAACTGGAAGGGCTGGAGGAGGCGGGAAGAGATCCAGAGGGGAGGGGAGACTTAACTCACTTAGTACCAAGTGAGGGCTAAAGCCTGGGTGCTCTTCTCTTCTTTTAACTTTTTAGAAATATAGTTTCAAGCTCATAGATAAGTTATAAGGATAGTATAAAGAATGTCCACATATGTTTTCCACCAGTATGTCCCAATGTTAGCATTTTACCCCTTCGCTTTATCCTCTGTCTCTATTTATCCCTGTATCTTCATACCTTGTTGTTGCTGCTGTTTAGTCACTAAGTTGTGTCTGACTCTTTTATAACCCCATGGACTGTAGCCTACCAGGCTCCTCTGTCCATGAAATTTCCCGGGCAAGAATGATGAAGTGGGTTGCCATTTCCTTCTCCAGGGGAAATTCCTGATCCAGGGATGGAACCTGTATCTCCTGCATTGGCAGGCAGATTCTTTACTGCTGAGCCCCCAGGGAAGCCCTATCTTCATACCTACTATATATTTTTTAGAACTGTTTGAAACACAATGCCCCTTTACATGTGTCAGTGGGTATTTCCTAAAAATAAGAAGTTTTTCTTTATTAACTATAGTATGATCATCAAGGGCTTCCCTGGTGACTCAGATGGTGAAGAATCCACCTGCAATGCTGGAGACCTGGGTTCAACTCCTGGGTTGGGAAGATCCCCTGGAGGAGGGCATGGCAACCCAATCCTGTATTTTTGCCTGGAGAATCCCCATGGACAGAGAAGCCTGTTGGGCTACATTCCACGGGGTCTCAAAGAGTTGGACACAACTGAAAACTAAGCGCGGCACAGCATAACCATCAAATTCAGGAAATGAATTTTCATACAATATCATTGACTAATGTGCAGACCTTATCCAGATTTTACTGGTTGTCCCAATAAGATCCTTTAAAGCAAAGAAAATTCCAGATCGCACATTGCATTCAGTTGTCACACCTCTTTAGCCTCTTTTACTTGAAACAGTTCCTTAGTTGTCTTTCCTGATACTGACACTTTGAAGAATACAGTTCAGCTATTTTATAGAATATTTTCAGTTGGGATTTGTCTGCTGCTTCCTCCTGAGTGGTTTCAGCGATAGATGCATTTTTAGTGGGAATAGCATGAACCTCATATTGTGTTCTTCCCAGTGCATATCAGGAGGTACGTGATGCCCATTTTTCTCATGACCTACCTAACCTATTTAACTTTGATCATTTAGTTGAGGTGGTGCCTGCTACGTTTCTCCACTGCTGTGTTTGCTTTGTCGTTGATAAGCATCTGGAGGGCAGCCGCTTTGAGACTGTATAGATATTCTCTGTTATTTCTCAAACTTGCTCACTGTTCTCACCACTGTCATATTTTCCCAGAAATCAGTGATCATGGTGATGATTGCCGAATGGTAGAACCCAATCTCCTGACTTAACTATTTCAGCTGAGTGTGTGAGGACATGTCTCGCACAGCCTCCATGCCTTAGCCTGTGTGCTTCATCTCTGAAATGCCCTCCTACCCCTTGTCCCTCAATATTTGACAATAATTTCTTTCAAGACCCAATGATTCATCTCCAAAGACTCTTCCCATGACTCACTACAATCTACAGTGACCATTTTCTTGCTTTCCTTTCCACGCCTACCTTTAGATGTTTCTTAGTTTTTAGGTATTTCTTGAAGCCTTGACTTTCACTTATGTCATGACTAGAGCTACATCATCTTTTACGTTTTCCAAACTGTCTGTGGTGAAGGGCCAGTGTTTGAGAATTTCCCCAAAAATGAGGAAGAATCTGTTGTTGTATATGTGTGACCCACCAACCAAGTTCAACAGCACGGAAGTGGTTGCTATTGCCCTGTTCACCGAGACAGCCCCACTGGCCATGTTCTTGAACGTCATGGCAACATCAAATTGCCCTAAAAGTTTCTAGGCTCAATATCAGCTGGTAATATCTTGTACTTAACATTTCTGTACTTGACATGGACCAGTAATATTTTGATTGCACGTTTTAGAGCATTCCCTCCTTTTCCCCAAATCCACACTTACTCCCAGACCCAAGAGAGATATACGATGGTAATTAAGTGAGAGAGAAAATTCTTTCCCTCAATTGCCTCCATTCCATTGAATTTCATTGAAGATTCCCCTTTGTAACATAATTATCACCAAAAAGATCTGAGACTTCATGGGTGAGGAAGCAATGAACAGCTGCTCCTAAGAAAGTCAGTTTGAGGGACATGAAAGGAACATAGAGATTAAGAGAAATAACCCCTGACAGCATAATATTTTAAAGGAATAAGGAAAGCTGCATTTACCATTAGAATAATTCAGTCTACAACAATCACATCAATGAAAGAACTAACTCTTCTACTCTATTTCTCCTGGTAAAAATGGAGCTCTTCATCTGAGACCCTCAATGTTAATATAATGGTCACTTGGGCACCGTGGTCAATAGGTACTGGGAAAATGAGAGAAGCAAAACACAGCCCTTATGAAGCTGATATTCCACTGGGGAGACAGTGATGGGGCCAATGAAGGTTAAATCTCCCTGAGATTATGGGAGCTATTTGGGGGTCAAAGATGACCTTCTGGAGGATGTGATGTTAACAGTGAGAGCAGAAGGTGAGTAGAGGTGGGATGCGGGAATGGATAGACCCCAAGAGAGATGCCAGCATGTGCAAAGGTGGGTGGGGGAGCCATACATTGGAAGGACCGCCTGCAGTCTGGCATGACTGGGCCCACAGGATGGAAAGAGCCCCAGGCAGAGGCGCAACCAGCAGGAAGCAGCCAGACCCATTGTCTTGTGGGCTAGCGAGGGTTCTGGTCTTTGAGCCTTGGGACTCAATATTGAGAGTTCTTGACCTAGGGAGTGATGGGCCAGCTCATGCTGTCAGGGTGATCTCTACTGTAGAGAGGATGAGCTGGTAGATCAGAGTGGGCTTGGCGGGTTGAGTTTGGAACCTGTTTCCTCAGCCCTGTCTGGAGGTGACTGGCTCAGATCAGAAAGTGGACTCTCTTGTCTTTTCATCTTTAGGGGACCTGCCAACAACCTTTGAGGGATGGGTGGGCAGTGTTCCCGTTTCTCAGATGGGGAGCCCTTTAGAAGAGGTCCTGATCAGGGTATTTCTACCCCATATCCATAGTAGAAAGAAACAAGTTCTTTGAAAGCCAAGAGACTACAGGCCACATGGAGCCCAGGTGTGTGGGCTGCTGAGAGATTGTTTGGGGGCCATACGCTCCCCTTGGCAAGGCTCAAAAAGCCATTTCTACCTCCTTCTGCCTCACCACTGAGGTGGTTTTCACCCAGCAGATCTTGAGAATGATAGGTCTATAACAGGAAATTAAAACTGAGTTTTTGGGTAGAACCTGTGAACAGCTGTTAAAAGTCTTGCTGATGGGGAGTAGCGGGGCAGGGTAGCGAATTAGTTCAAAGTTTGAATTACAGCATGTTTTGAAAGAAACAGTGTGATGACATTCAAGGGTAAAGATAAATCAATTAAAAGTCATATACACAAAATGATTTTCCCTTCTCTAATACATTAATTTGCAACACAGTGTCATTACTCAGTGGTGTATTCCAGTCAGGCATATTGCTTTTATTTGTTAATATTTATTTAATTTTTTGGCATAGGAACTCTTATTAGTTGCAGCATGTGGGTTTAGTCCCCTGATCAGGGATTGAACCTAGACCCCCCGAGTTGGGAGCTTGGAGTCTTAGCCACTGGACCATCAAGGAAGTTCCAGGCATGTTGTTAAAAGAATAAGACAACATTAGTAGTAAGGAAGTTATCATCTACTGAGTATTCACCAGGTTATCATCTGTTGCTTATTCACCATGTATCAGGCACATACCCAAGCATTCAGATTGCATAAGCAGATCCAGTGCTGATGACAAACCCTCCATGGTAGGATTTTATTATCATAACCATTTTGCAGATGAGCAAGCTAAGGCTCAAAGGGTTTCAGCACCTTACCCAAGGCCACACAGACATAAGCGAGGGAGTCCAAATAAGAACCTGAGTTTGTCTGGCGTCCAAGCTTATAATCTATTCCCAGCCATGGAGAAGGCATCAAGTGTTCTGTGAGGTTTATCTGCTTCATGAATTAGAGTGAGCTCATTCTTCTCCCTCCATGAGTGTCACTCCCAATCACAGGTACTATGGCTCTAGGAAATGAGTAGAACTCTGGATATATCAAAGACATATGTCTGGCTGGTGAAGGTCAAGTGCCTTGTATGTATGTGTCATCGGGAAAAAGGTTGAGAAATGATGGTCTAATAAAGAAATACCTAAGACTGATCCTGGGGAGGCAGTGTTGGGGGGGTGCTGTCTCGGCACATTCCCCTTTGATTTGTTCTTGCTTCTCTTCTACTCCACAGCTAGGGGTCCTTCCCCATGGGCTATATGGTTCTGTGCCTTCCTGACTCTGGAAATGCCCTGGATCCACAATCTGAATCCTGGGGAGAAGCATTTGCTCTGGGGTCCCAAGCAGTGAGGCTTGTTGGGACCTAGAAACCTCCTCATTTAAAATAATCTGATGGCACCCCTCTGACAGAGTCTCCCTGAGAGCAATAGAAGGGAAACTTCCAGGGGTCAGGTTAACAGTCACTCACCTTGAGGTCCTCGGTGGTTTCCCTTATCCTTAATGTGTGTGCATGCTCAGTCACTAAGTTGCGTCCTGAGTCACTAAGTTGAGACCATGGGGTCTCTTGTGACCCCATGGATAGTAGCCCTTCAGGCTCCTCTGTCCATGGGATTTCCCAGGCAAGAATACTGGAATGGGTTGCCATTTCTTCCTCCAGGGGATCTTCCCCACCCAGGAATTGAACCTGTGTGTCTTTCGTTGGCAGATGGATTCTTTAACCACTGAACCACCATGAAAGCCCCCTTAACCTTGGTACAAGATGGCAATGTCTCTTGGATCTGCACTCTTTCTCTCTAGCCAGGCTCTTGCCAGGGGCCCCTCCCTCTCTTTCCTGGCTATATTCAGCCACTGGCATCTCCCCAAGTGCCTCTGGGACCCTCTTACCTCCTTAGCTTTGGTGTGCTGACCCTCCACCTGAAATAGTCCTTCTTCCCTTTCTTTTCTGTACCAGGTCAGCTTTCTCATCCTTAAGACTCAGCTTGGTGGTAACCTTTTCTGGGGCATTTTCTCTCACTTCCATCTCCACCCCTGCTGGGTTCTCACCTTCTTCTTTCTAGTTAGGGCATATTTCTATCATAGATGTTCTCACATTGTGTTATGTGGGGGGTGTGTGTGTGTTTTCGGCTGGTGTCCCCATTCCCCCAGGTGAATTGTGTGCACATTAAAACCAGAGCAGCATTGGTCTAGTTCTTTACCCAGGAAGAAAAAGGGATGAGTTGGGCGAGCAGCTTTCTAGTTTTCTCCAGTGTTGTTCAGGTTTGTTCACCTCAGTGCTCAAGGTGAGTGACAGCCTGCACGTATAGTCACGTCTTCTGATAGCAAGTCCGTATTTGTCCCTATTGCAGGTCTCTCATAGAGGTTAAGAGTGTGGGCTCTGAATTTAGACGAACCTAAGACTTTATCCCGGAAAAGGCGATGGCACCCCACTCCAGTACTCTTGCCTGGAAAATCCCATGGACGGAGGAACCTGGTGTGTTGCAGTCCACGGGGTCGTGAAGAGTTGGACGAAACTGAGCAACTTCCCTTTCACTTTTCACTTTCATGCATTGGAGAAGGAAATGGCAACCCACTCCAGTGTTCTTGCCTGGAGAATCCCAGGGACGGGGGAGCCTGGTGGGCTGCCGTCTATGGTGTCACACAGAGTCAGACACGACTGAAGTGACTTAGCAGCAAGACTTTATTTAATCTACCACCTGCTACCTGTGTGGCTTTTGGCAAGTTGCTTGACCTCTCTTGGCTTCGGTTTCTTATCTATGGGGTGAAGATCACTAATGCAAAGAAAATACTTCATGCACAGGACGTAGGAAGTGCTCAGCAAATGTCAGCTCTGGGTGATGCACATAGACAAAAGCTTTGATCATGTGTGGACATTTAATCTCACCTAAGTAGATATTCAATTACACACATATTAATTAAGTGCCTTCATATTTAAGGTGTTTGCCAGATGCAGCAAAGAGAAAAAGACTGAACTCTTCCTAAAGAGTCCATAAAAGATTTGGAGGCTAACACTTATCAAATGACTCAAATTCGTAGAATGAAACCCACTGCTGAAAGTAAGGGCTTTGAGGTTTCAAAGAAGGGAAAGCTCATATCCTGTCGAGTGATTAGGAAAGGCTTTGTGAAGCCGTCAGTATTTGAGAGGGCCTTGAAGTGTGGATAGAATTTCAGAGGTCTGGAGAGGGACCTGTGTACTCTTGGCAGAAGAGGGGAAAGAGTCAGAGCAAAGGCATGGAAGTTGTTCACAAAATATCAAGGTTCCAGGTGACTTTTCATATAGATTAGGTTTGTGAGGGTCTTGGGACATAGGCCTGGAAATATGGGTTGATGGTAAAATTTCTATTTAATCTAGGAGATAAATGGGGAACCACTGGCTGCTGTTTCTTAGCCCGCTAATGTCAATATTTTCCAGGCTTCTGAGGCATGCTTTTACTAGTGGGAGGAAAGGGGAGATGGTTCCTATTAGTGCTTTCTCAGGGCTTCTAGTAGATGCTGTTGGTGCCCCATCCAAATCACCTTGACTGGCCTGCTGCACCCTGCTCCCAGCTGCCGGCAGCTCACAGCTGTCCCCTTCTCCTAGAATCACCCTTAACCAACCCAGTAGGAGTTGCCTCGCCCAGAAGGTTGACTCTCCGCTTTAGAGTAGCCTGATGCCAATGACTGATCACAATAAGCGGTAAAAGGCCGGTCGCTTGTCTCCAGGCAGGACAGGCTCCATGCAGGAACTCACACTCCAGAGCTGCCCATGGGATCAGGCTGACTTAGCTCTGGCCTCTGCCCTCTCCAGCTTCCCTCACTCCTCTTCTCTCCGGAGAGACCCCCTTGCTTAATCACAGGTTCCTGAATGCTCATCTCAGCTGTGCTTCTAGTGAACCTGACCTAATACATCTCCTCTCCTTAGGAAACCTTCCCATCTTTTCTCCCTCAGTACTTTCTTTTGTACACCTGTGACTCTGGACCAATCACACAACTTCTTTCCACTTTTCTGGGATTTAACCAGCAAGGGATCACTGAAAATATCAGTGATGTGGTCCTGACACCCGAAAGACAGATAGCCAGGAGCCACAGACTTAAAAATGGTTGGAGTGAATGAGGGAACGGGGAGTTAGTAAGAACATGGCTTCATATGGCACCTGGCTGCTGCTGAGAATAAAACCCGGGGTCCTCTCGATTTCTTATTTACTTGGGAATCTTTCAGTTGCATGTGTCCAGTGCTCAACCAGCTATGATGTGACAATAGTCATGTGGTGGTCAGTAGGGCCGCCCTTTCTGGGAACCTGGCAGGACTGCTCTTCCCTTCTCTTTGAAGCTAGGTGTGGCCAAGTGACTTGGTTTGGCCAATGAAATGTGAGTGGAAGTGACATATACCTCTCCTGGGCAAAAGCCATTGTATCCTATTTGAAGTTGTTTCCCTCTATCATAGTGACCAGCAACATTAGAGATGGCAGCTGCTCTATTAGCTCAGATTCCTAAGTACAATGAGTACTGTGTTTGCTGATCCACAGTGGATGCTCCTATGTTCAAAAAGGAAAAACAGCTGTTTTAAACCACTGAGACTTTGGGGCTGTTTATTGCTGCAACATACTGACTGACACAAATGATTTTTTGTAATTGCACTAGCATGCCAGGTACTGTTCTAAATGTGTCTCATTTGTTAACTCATTTAATCTTCATATCAACCCTATGAGATAGATACTCTTATTATCCCATTTTATTGTTGAGGATATTGAGGCCCAGAGAGGTTAAGTGTCTTGTCCAAGGTTCTGTAGCTAGTAAGTGGCAGATCCACGATTCAAATCTAGGCAACCTGATTCCTAATCACTATGTAGATCTCACAAGAAAGATACTTTAGTGCTTCCTGCCCTGTGAAAGTCCAGATGTAGACTGCTTCAGGCACAGCTGGAGCCAGGTTATCAAAAGATATCAGCGGAGTCATTCTCTGTGTTCTGCCTTCCTCTGTGCTGGCTTCACTCTCAGATGCTCTTCCGGTGAGGAGGTCTTTTCATCTCTAGGTTTACGTTCTGTTACTAAGCAACTACAGAGGAAAGAACCTTTTCCTCCTCCCACCCCGCCCCAATTCTAGCAAAAAGTCTTTAGAGAACCATCTTTCTTCCACTTTCAGTCATTTAGTGTAACTTTATCTGAAAAGGGACAAATGAGTGCAGAGCAGGCATGTGTAGAATGACAGAGGCTGTGAAGAACTAACTTGTGTGAAGCTGCCAAAGAGCCAGAGAACTCCAAAATCTGCAGTTGCTGGAGTCGTAAAAATTAACAACCACCGCCCGAATGAATACCATTTATATTGTCAAACATTGTCATGGGATTAAAGATGGCAAAGCTTCAGATTGGAAATCCCTGGGACTTGTATGCATTATTGGAAGGATTTCTGAGTTTTATGTCCTCTTTCTACCTTGCCCTGAGTTCCTCTTACTCTCCATTCCTCAGCCTGTGCTGCAGGCTCACACACAGTTCTAGGCACAGATATATTTTCCCCAGACCCCTCCTCCAACACACACACTGTCTTTGCTTTCGTCTCCAGAGGAGTAGTAGAGGGAGCACTGGATCAGAAGCATGGGTGTCTAGTCACTCAACTGAATCCGACTCTTTGTGACCTCGTAGACTGTAGCCCACCAGGCTCCTCTGTCCAAGGACTTCTTCAGGCAAGAGTGCTGGAGTGGATTGCCATTTCCTTCTCCAGGGGATATTCTCAACTCAGGGATCAAGCCCACGTCTCCCGTGTCTCCCACATTGCAGGTGGATTCTTTACCTGCTGAGCCATGAGGGAATCTCCCAGGGATCAAGAGAACTCCTGTGAACTTGTGAACACCAACACTTAGTTCTGGGTCTGACTCTCCACCTAAAAGACATGGCCATGGGCCAGATGATTCCAGACAAACCTCTTTTTCATACTGTTCTTGGTTCCAGCTCCCTCAGCCCCAGCTTCCTCCCTTAACAACATCCCCTGGCCCAAAGCCCTGGACCTTTCCCTGGCCTCAGCACAGCTCCTACCCCAGGCTCAGCCCCCGCCTGCAGTGCCCGCCTCTCAGGGACTCGCTAGCGCTCGGCTCACCTAGGACTGCAACTCCATTGCACTCCGCCAGCACCACCCACACATTCTCAGGCCTGTCCTTAAAGAAGGGACATCTTCCAGCCATTCACTCAGCCCCCCTGCCTCAGATGGAATCCTTTCAGGGGCAAAATGCAGGAAATAACACAAATATCCAAATAAAGCAAACTTCACAAAATGCACTATGGCATGTTACCAAAGCAGTGTCCCAGTAGGCATGGAGGTCTTCCTCTGAACAACTCACAAGCTTCATGGCTGCTTTCATCTCTCCATGAGAGGAAGGGTGTTTCAGAGGACAAGGGACACACTAGCCTCACCTCCAGGGTCGGCCTCCCCCTTGGCTGCTGTGTAACCTCAGGCCTGGAACTTAACTTCTCAATGAGCTTCAGTTACTTACAATGAAATGGTGATCGTAACTTCCCCGGTGGCTCAGACAGTAAAGAATCTGCCTGCAAATGTGGGAGACCCAGGTTGGATCCTTGGGTTGGGCAGATCCCCTGGAGGAGGGCATGGCAACCCACTCCATGGAGTAGGTTGAGAATTACATGGACAGAGGAGCCTGGCAGGCTACAGTCCCTGGGGTTGCAAAGAGTCAGGCACGACTGGGAGACTAACACTTTCACAACTGCAGTCCCTCTTTGTGCTTACAGGGTTGTGCACGTGTGCTAAGTTGCTTCAGTCGTGTCCAACTCTTTGTGTGGACTGTAGCCCATCAGGCTTCTCTGTCCATGGGATTCTCCAGGCAAGAAAACTGGAGTGGGTTGCCATGCCCTCCTCCAGAGGATATTCCCAACCCAGGGACTGAACCTGAGTCTCCTGCACTGCAGGCAGATTGTTTACCACTGAGCTGCCAAGGAAGTCTCTCTTTCTGTCTTCGTGCTTATAGGGTTAAATAAGATCATGTGTGCGAGCCATGTGCATGGCACTGGCCCATCACAGGCTTGTTGACTACTGAAGACAACTATTTTCTGCAGCAAAAAGTTGTGTGGAATACTATAGAACTGTTTAAAAAGAGAGAGAGAAAACTCTACAGATGGGTAAGGGTTGCAGTGTTCGATGATAAAAACCAGGTGAAGAACAGCATGTGTTGATATCGTCTGTTTAGGTAAAAAAAAAAAAAAAAAAGGAAAAATAAAAATTTAG
This sequence comes from Bos taurus, assembly GCF_002263795.3. NCBI lineage: Eukaryota > Metazoa > Chordata > Mammalia > Artiodactyla > Bovidae > Bos > Bos taurus. The sequence continues at coordinate 45,532,068 of NC_037333.1, read as the reverse complement.
GTTAGATAAGTGTAAACTGATTTAAACTCACAACACAGAGCCCTACACTCTAAAGTTACACAGGAAAGGAAGCGAGTGGGGGCCAGGGACAGTATCACTGTACACCTCTTGATCTATCTCAAAATTGTGCCCCATGCAAATGTAGAACGTGTCCAAAGACTGAGTTTTAAAATGTTAACAATAAAATAAGACACTCTTGTTTATTGGTTGAAAGTTGTGAGATTTGGGATGGGTTTCATTTTTCACTCCGAGAGAACACACACCACGCTGAAGAAATGCCATCACTTGCAGACGCCCTGGAAAGTTATGGAGGAAAGGTGTAAACTCTGCGCAGGCACCCAGTCCCTAGTCAGAGGTTCCTATGAGGAAGATGGAGCAAGTAAATGAGCCCCAAATTGCTGTTTTCATCATCATCATCACCGTCGAGAGCATCCAATGGAACATGTGTGTGGTGCTTTTCCATTTACACGGTGATTTCACACATCTTAGCTCATTGAGTTCTCCAGCATACAGTGAAGTCAGCATTCACGTTTTTATGATTCTTCTTAATGTCTCCTTCTATGACCTGTAGAAGGCACTGTCCCTGGCCCTCCCTTAGGCTCTGGGTACTGTCAACCTCATGGCTTCTTATTATAGAGTGGAAGGCCTTTCCTGAGGGCTCCCTGGCCACATGCACTAGCCCAGCCTTGCCAGGCATGTTGAGGAGTTATAACCCTGGGAGCAGCCTGATGGGAGCTGATGGCTCCACCACCCCTGCCTTGACACATCTCTAAGGCCAGCACTACACAGTCTCCCCCGAGTCCCATTGGGGTTAATCCTTAGCTGGTCTCTGACGTAACCTGCTCCTTGAGGCATGGTGGGATGGCTTCCCTCTTTTCCCTTTCTCACCTCTCTCCTCCCCTCCTGGTGTTTCCTCCGATCACCAAGCAGATGGGTTGTGTGCTCTCGTGTCTTCATCTCTAGGTCATTCTCTGAGGGAGGCCAGCCCTATCAAAGTCACACCCCTCGAGAGTGAAGGGGCAGGCACCTGAACCAGACCTGACTCCCTCCACCCCTCTGTTCTGCTGCCCTCAGAAACTCTCGCTGATAAAAGCCCTCCCTAAAGCTGAGACCAAGAGGACAAACTTTCTTTCCACACTCAGGCTGAAGAAAGCTCTGGAGCCAAGCACAGAGTGCTCTGGGAATCCCAGGATACAGAGCAAAGAGAAGCCTGGTATCAGGTAATGAGCACATGAGCATTTAAACAGTTGTGCTTTCTGAGCAACATTTTTAAAAGTGTTGTGATTTAGGGGTTCCCTGGTGGCACAGTGGATAGGAAAGTGAAAGTTGCTCAGTCGTGTCCAACTCTTTGTGATCCCATGGACTATATAGTCCCTGGAATTCTCCAGGCCAGAATACTGGAGTGGGTTGCCATGCCCTTCTCCAGGGGATCTTCCAAACCCAGGGATCGAACCCAGGTCTCCTGCATTGCAGGCGGATTCTTTACCAGCTGAGCCACAGAAAAGCCCAAGGATACTGGAGTGGTTAGCCTATCCTGTCTCCAGTGGATCTTCCCAATCCACAAATCGAACCGGGGTCTCCTGCACTGCAGAAGGCTTCTTTACCAACTGAGCTATCAGGAGAGCCCTGTGGATAGGAACCTACCTGCCAATGCAGGAGACATAGGTTGAATCCCTGGCCCAGGGAGATTCTACATTCTGCGGAGCAACTAAGCCTGTGCAATACAATTAATGAAGCCTGCATGCTCTAGGGCCCATGAGCCACAACTAATAAGCAACTGTGCTGCAGCTAATGACGCTCATACATCTAGAGCCTTTGCTCTGCAACAGGAGAAGCCACCACAGTGAGAAGCCTGTGCACCGGAACTAGAGGGTAGGCCCCGCCCACCACAACTAGAGAAAGCCTGAGAGCAGCAACAAAGACCCAGTGTAGCCAATAAATAGCTAAAGCTCTCCATTAAAAAAATTAATAGAAGTGTTGCAATTTGAAACAAACAAGGCTCATGTTTGGAATAACTGTAAATATTCATTAAGGTTTTCTCACTAATGCCCTGCTTTGATTTTGGCTTTAGCTTACCAAGAATTAAATTATCATGTAAAATTGTTGACTATTTTCATTTTTCAAAAAATAATGTTTATTTGTTTATTTTTGACTGTGCTGGGTCTTCGTTGTTGTGTAGGCTTCTTATTACAGTGGCTTCTCTTGTGGAGCACAGGCTCTCGGGTGCACGGGTTTCAGTAATTGCAGCACAGTAGTGGGCTCAGTTGGAGAAGGAAATGGCAACCCACTCCAGTGTTCTTGCCTGGAGAATCCCAGGGAGAGGGGAGCCTGGTGGGCTGCCGTCTATGGGACCGCACAGAGTCGGACACGACCGAAGCGACTTAGCAGCAGCAGCAGCAGCAGTGGGCTCAGTAGTTGCCCCATGTGGGCTCGGTAGCTGTGGCTCCCAGGCTCTAAAGCACAGTTGCGGTGCATGGGTTTAATTGTCCTGTGGTATGTGGCATATTTCCAGATTAGTGATTGATCCCATGTCTTTTGCATCAGCAAGCGGATTCTTTACCACTGAGCCACCAGGGAAGCCCATTGATTATTTTCTTAAGAAAACTGATCATCTCTTGAAGGGTACTCTGTTGAAGGCAACTGCCATCAGAGTTTTGAGGGGGACTAATACTGGGGCCAAGACTCTGCAGGATGAGGACGGGTGTCCAGAGGGCTGAAAATTTCCAGTTCATGGACTAGCCTGTGTGTGGTGTGCACCGGGGCTCGGGCCTGGCTGGACCAGGTAGAATAAATGTATGTGAGTGATCAGGTTTGTGCCTCCACACTCTCCCTTCCAGGCATGGTAAGATGAGAAGAAAGCATCAGCAAATGGAGACACTCATCCGATTTCCAAAGGGCTGGCCTGCCAGGCACCACGCTGAGGTGAGCTTTGTCCTGGGGCAGCCTGGAGTTGTGCCCGAGGTGGTGGCTATGGATGGTGGCAGGACCCTGGAAGCCATGTTCAAGATCCTGCCTCCTAGGGAACATGCAACCTGGTGAGGTGGGGGCCTTTGACCAAGTCAGGGGTTTATCCAGGAGCAGGAGGGATGGCCAGGTGGGTGTGTGGTGTTCCTAGGTAGCTTGTGTGCTGAAAAATGTTAAATTATAGAGATGCAAAGTCTAGCAACATGGAAGCCACTGCCTATCATAGCTTGTATCACTTGTGTTATATCAGGGAGATGGGGGGAGAGTTTGTCTTCAGGGCATGGGTTCCTGCAGGCTGGGGGTCATGTTCCATGTATTTTAGAAAGTCTATGTCCCACCACAGTGCTGGACACTCAGGAGAAGCTCAATCAATGCGTGCTGAATAGAATGCAGAAGGAAATGTTCTGCATTCCAGCACGTTCCCTGAGAGTGAGATTGGATCAGGGGAATGGAAAGGTTGTTCTTCAGTCATCACAGACAAGTGGGATGGCTGGTGACCTGAGTGAATGCATCCCCCGGGCAGATGCTGTGGCTCCGGGGCTCTTATTACTATCGCGACGTGACAGCAGCCCCAGCAGTGGATTCACTGCGGCTGTGACTCCTGAGGGCTCATTGGCTATAGTACAGGTGCTCAGCTCCAGCTGGCTGGGAGCGTCTGGAGGGCCCAGTGACTGTTCAGTGACTGATATTCCCCAACAAAGTCATCTTCTCCTGAGCAACAGGGCCACTGTATTTGGGCCCTTCCCTGTGACATGGACCTTCTTTCTGGCTGCCCTAGGAGTGGCCAGGATTAGTCTAGGACTTTGACTAAGAGGAAATGAGAATATTGGAGCAAAACTTTAAGGTGGAAAATGTGCTTATGGGTCAGTAAGCACAAGAATTCTGTGAGGAGGGTTTTCCTCACACCGTCCTCACCTTTGTCCCGCTCCACTGCCTGCCTCCAGCCTTCCCTCGGCTTATTTTGTTTTTCCTCTGACAAGGCTGGTTTTCTCTCCTTTGAGTCTCAGAGGTAATGTGGTATTCCAGGAGCTCGCTGCCGGGGTTCCCAGCTCAGAGCTCACTCTTGCTGGTACAGAAATCATGGACCACTTACTGAACCTGCCGGGGCCTCAGTATCCCCATCTGTACCCTGTGGATGCTGCTGCTAATAGCATCTACCTCACAAGGCTGTCTGAGGATTAAATAAAGTAACAACTGTACAAGGCTCAGAAAACTGTCTGGAACACAATAAGGGCTGCACAAGGGTTCATTAATGTTATTTCCTGGTAGAACATTTTGTGATGATTAAATGGTGCCCTTGAAAGGATGCTGCCCAAGCTCCTGGGGTTCTGCAGGGAGAATGAAGATCATCTGGAAACAAGATGGCCTTGTGTTGGGACATTAGGAGCCAATGCCCTCACGTTTGAATTTAGTCAGCATCTTGATCTTGCTGTGTGACCCCGGGCAAACCAATTGATCTCCCTGGGTCTTAATTCTTTTTATCAGAAATAAAAGAGAGAGAAGAAAAACAAAATAAAAGAACATCGTATAGTCTTATTTCACAGAGCAGTTTGGTCCCTAAGGAGGACTAGAGGGTCTAAACAATGTCAGGGGATGTTTTCAGCTGACCCTGGAGGATGGTGGTTTTCGTCTATTAATATTGTCTTGAAAACTCCTGAGCACCTGGGGTGAGCTTGTTGTCGATGAGACAGAAATGAACCTTTTCTGGTGATGTTTCCAATGAATGTGAATTCATGTAAGTTAAAAATAGAAAAGTATTTCCTGGAAACTGTGGTTGTTCAGCATCTTCCTTATCACTTCTCTGACCACAAAGGAGTGGAGACAGCTTATCTGAGGCTCAGAACTCCCTGATCTGTGTTTGCCTCATGGGCCTTTGGAACTCTGCTTTTGAACCCTACACTGCGACACATGTTAAGCGAAGGGTTATTTCTCATTTGTGAAGATATTTGAAAAAGAAATAGAAATCAAGTTTCACTTGGGTACACATACTTTATTCTATTTATTTTAAAGATTAATTTTTCAGAGCAGTTTTGGGACCATGTTAAATTCGAGAGGGAGGCAGAGATTTTCCATATACTCTCTGCTCCCACACATGCATAGTCTTCCTGTTACCAACATGGCCCACCACAGTGGTAGACTTGTTACAGTTGATGAACTACATTGACACATGGTCACCCAAAATCCAAAGTCCATGGTTTACCTTAGAGTTAACTCTTGGTGTTGTACGTTCTATGGGCTTGGACAAATGTATAAAGATACACGTGCTATGCTGTGCTTTGCTTGGTGTCCGACGCTTTGTGACCCCACGGACTGCTGCCTGCCAGGCTCCTCTGTCCTTGGGATTCTTCAGGCAAAAATACTAGAGTGGGTTGCCGTGCCCACTTCCATGGGATCTTCCCAACCCAGCGATTGAACCCATGTCTCTTGCGTCTCTTGCATTGCAGGAGGATTCTTTACCACTGAGCCACCGGGGAAGCCATAAAGTCATATGCCCACCATTATAGTATCATACAGAGCTTTTTCACTGCCCCTAAAAGTTATCTGTGCTCTGCCTTTTCATCCCTCCTCTCCTACCCCTGGCGCTCATCTTTTTACTGTTCCCATAGTTTTGTCTTTTCCAGAATGTCATTAAGTTGGAATCAAACTGTGTGTAGCCTTTTCAGGTTGGCTTCTTCACTTAGTAATATGCATTAAGCTCCCTCCATGTCTCTTCATGGCTTGATAATTTAAAAAAATATGTATTTTATTTTTAATTATTTATTTGGCTGTGCCTGTGTTGTTGTTGCTGTCTTAGTTGTGGCCACTTGGGATCTTTGACCTTCACTGTGGCATGCAGCATGTGAATTCTTGGTTGTGGCATTTGCAATCTGGTTCCCTGACCAGGGACTGAACCCAGGTCCCCTACATTGGCAGCTCAAAGCTTAGCCATGAGACCACCAGGGAAGTCCCACTGATAAATTATTTCTTTAGTGCAAAAATCTTCCATTGCCTGGATGTACAACAGTTGATTTATTCACTTGCTAAATGACATCTTGGTTGATTCTAAGTTTGGGCAATCATGAATAAAGCTGCTATAAACACTCATATGCAGGTTTTTGTGTGGACATAAGGTTTCAGCTCCTTTGGGTAAATACCAAGGAGCACAGTTGCCGGATTGAATAGTAAGAGTATGTTTAGTTTTGTAGGAAACTGTCAAATCATCTTCCAAAATAGCTCTACCATTTTGCATTCCCACCTGCAAAGAATTTGGGTTCCTGTTACTCCACGTCCTCACCAGCATTTGGCATCAGTGTTCTGGATTTTGACCATTCTAACATTGTCGGCGCGTAGCGGTATTCACTATTGTTTTAATTTGCATCTCTGTGATAATGACGTGCATATTTTTGTATGTTTGACTGTAGTCTGCATATTTGTCTTTGGTGAAGTGTCTGTTAAGGTTTTTAATCCCTTGTTTTGATTGGATTGTTTGTCTTCTTATTGCTGAGTTTTAAGAGTTCTTTGTAAATTTTGCTTAGCAGGATTTTTCACAAGTGCCCTTGCAAGTATTATCTTCCAACCTGTGACTCGTTTTCTTATTCGATGTCCTTCATATACAGTTTTTAAGTTTAATGGACTTCAGTTTATCAATTATTTCTTTCAGGTGTGTCCCTTAGGTGTAATACCTAAAACGCCATCACTGTACATTTCGTTTTATATTTGAAAAGGCATTGTATTTACAAAATAAGAGAAATGTGAAAGTGGGGCTGCCCTGTACAATCTGTGATGAGTTTCAGGGCACAGGTGTCTGTTGATCTCATCAGCATCAGTCCATCACCTCCCAGAAACCCTGATTTCCATTTGGTAAGCCCTGTATCTCTATGAAAGTTGACACCACCAGCTTTAGAAACAGAACATGTGACCTAGCGAATCAATGGACCCAGGCCTTGGCCACAGTTATTGGTTCTATGCTAAGTCACTTCAGTCGTGTCCAACTCTGTGCGACCCCATAGATGGCAGCCCACCAGGCTGCCCGGTCCCTGGGATTCTCCAGGCAAGAACACTGGAGTGGGTTGCCATTTCCTTCTCCAATGCATGAAAGTGAAAAGTGAAAGTGAAGTCGCTCAGTCGTGTCTGACTCTTAGCGACCCCATGGCCTGCAGGCTACCAGGCTCCTCCGTCCATGGGATTTTCCAAGCAAGAGTACTGGAGTGGGGTGCCGTTGCCTTCTCTGACAGTTACTGGTTCAGTGTTGGGCAAATGGCTAAAGCCAATGTGAGCAGAGTGAAGCTCAGGACTCTAGTTTAAAAATCTGTGACAAACACATCCTCTTTTCCTCACAGGCAGTATGATTTATCTCTATGAGGAATAAAGGTACTACAGCCAATTTTTGCTACCTGGAAGGTAGCCATCCTCAAGACAATATAGAGACAGAACAGATCAGTGCTGAGAAAATGTTAGAAAACAGAAAGGAGCCCTAATGAGATTAGAGCCTCTGGAACAAATTGTGCCTGGAGACTGTTCTCAAGCTGGACGTTGGGGTTATGTGATCTGATAAATTTACTCTATCAGTTAGGGTCTAGTCAGGGAAAGAGAAACCACAGCAGATATTTCAAAACACAGGGGCTTAATAAAAGAATTTGTTACACAAGTGAGAGATCAAAAAGAGGATGCTGAGGTAACCCAGAGATTAGTAATACCTGAGGTCAGCAGAAAAGGGGCAGAGGGCGGTTAACAGAGCTTATGACCTTGGAAGTCGGTCTCACGAGACTGATACTGGGCTCCAGGGGGGCAGCTGTGTGGCTTGCAGTCAGACCCTTGAAGTCCTCAGACCACTGAGGAGAGCGAGAGATTTGACAGGTGCTCACATCCCCAAGGAGGTGCCAGGGGCTGTCTGATGCCCAGTGGATGAGGAAGCCCTTCCCCAGGTGCCATGGCTGATGGGAGGCTCTGGACTCCCTACAGGGACATGTGAGGGGCCTCGGGGAGTATCAAAAGGGGTTGGGAAGTGGAGCCCACTGTCTACTCTTGCTGGAGAGACTCTAACAGGAACTGAAAGTCAGAAATGAAATTCTCCTTCTCTCTCACCTCCCAATATTCCTCTAATGCTTCCTATCGGCAGAACTTCACAGAGAGCCAGCTGTCATCAGAGTCTGTGAAAAGTGGTTTGTAGGGACCCTTCCAGCATCACAAAGCAAAAAGCGGATGAGAGCAGAAAGATAAGAAAGATAAGGCGTGATGGTGGATATGTGCAGGTGGACTACACCGGCACTGCCTAGGTAGAAGGTCGTCTCCTCTCTCTCTCTGACTCCGACGTACTGTGGACCAAACCTTGGCAGAAAATACTTAAAGAAAAATAAACTCATGCCTTCGGCAGTTAGCGGAGCATCTGCCCTCCTTCTGAGTCACCACCATACTGTTTGTTCACTTCCCCTGCTTGGAACCCCCTCTCTCCACTTCCTGTTCTCATTCAGCAAGCACGCGTTGAACACCTACTGTGTGCTGAGCACAGGAAGTACAAGATGAGAAGGAAATAAACCTGACCCCCTGCTCTAAGGGGCCCTCCCTTCTCTTTCCCAAATGCCCCTCCTTCCAGAAAGCTTCCCACATGTCTCTCCCAGCACTCCAGCAAAATCCCACAGCCTCTGCCTGGGTCTCCGCATGGCTGCAAGTGATTATCTACAAGTATGTGTGTATACAGACCTGTCATCTTGCTTTTAATGAGTGCTTTATTTTTGTTGGTCCCATCTTCCCCCTGCAGCGCATAAGAAATTTGAAGGTCGGGTTTCTGTTTTCTCCACTGCTCATAACTATGTGAAATGTGCAGGCGGCTGTGCTCAAAAGGGGAGAAATCCAACCAGGGTTTCCAGAGCCACAGAGCAGCATTTCCAGTGCCTCGGAAGATGCAGGATGAGTTCCTCACACCCACTCTGTGTGGTCCCAACATCCCGATTACACTGGTTCTGTTGTGAGCAGTCCTGTCACTCTCCCCTTCCACTGCAGGAATGAAGGCTTAGGTGGCTGTCATTTACCTAAGGGCTCACAGATGGTACATCACAGAAGCCACACTCCAGCATCTGCTCCTGCCTCTGTGGGTCCACATCTGGATTCACAGTGCCACTGACCTTAACGGGTATGGGTGTGTGGTTACATGGGCTTCCCTGGTGGCTCAAAGGTAAAGAATCTGCCTGCAATCCAGGAGCCGCAGGAGATGCTGGTTCGATCCCTAGGTCGGGAAGATCCCCTGGAGGAGGGCATGGCAACCCATTCCAATATCCTTGCCTGGAGAATCCCATGGACAGAGGAGCCTGGTGGGCTATACTTCATAGGGTTGCAAAGAGTTGGACATGACTGAAGCAACTTAGCATACATGTATGCATGTGTTGCTACATATTCACCCAAGGCTTACTCTGTGCTGGGTGCTGCAGCTTTCCAAGACCTACTGGTAGGTTTTACTACTATTCCCAGTTTTATGGAGGAAACCAAGGTTTTCAATGGGTAAGTTAAACAGTTTATGTAACCTGTAACTGGGAAAGCTGAACCTCAAATCTAGGTCTTTCTAATACCAAAGGGCATGTTTTAATTGCTATGCCATCCTGCCCATAACTGTGATTTAAAATGATGATTCAACTTCTAGAACTCACTTCTCTGTGCTGATGTAGCCAGGCTCTGGAGTTCAAGCACCAGAGTTAAATTGCAGCTCCACAGCTCTGGGCAAGAAGCATCACCTGACTAGGCCTGTTCCTTCCTCTGTACCATGAGCATTAAACAAACAACAGAAAAGCAGCGCCAACTTCATAGGTTTGTTTGAGGATTATATGAAAGAGAAAAAATACACGTGTGCTTTCCACAATGCCTGGCACAAGGCTTATTTTCATAGGCAATAATTTTTACTCCCGGCCTCATCCAATTGGTTTGGCTGGCAGCTTCCTTAGTAAAACCATGCTCATCAGACTATTGTTTGCACTGAAAGGCCTGAGTCCGAGGAGCCTCTGATACTCCCAGAAGCTTGTACATAGAACCATCCCAACAGCTGCTGGGGAAAGCCTGTGCGTGCAGCCGGCCTGCAAACCCCAGGCCTTGTTGATGTCCTGTCTTAGCCGGCCCGCTCAGCTGCTCCACACATGCTCCATAAATGGGAGTCATTAGCGGTGAGCCCCATAAACACCCCCTCCCAGCCCTGCTGAGCGCGTGTGCTGGCTGTGTGGCAACCGCTCGGTCAAGCTCATCAGCCCAGATATGAAACAGCTATCAGTGTGTGTACAAACCAGCATGCCCTAAAAAGAGCCTTCCCGGGGCCAAGCGGGGGTGGCTTCTCCTGGCGCCTTGCACAAACTCTGCTCTCACTCATCTCCCCATAAAGGACCAGTTAGTTCAGACGAATAATCACAGCCATTTGGCTCAGGCTCCTCCACGGGGACATTTGAAAGTGATGATCTTCTTTGCATTTAATAAAACTTCTTTATTAGTTTCCCCATCCCCCAAGTTAATTGAGGGAGCAGATTTGAAACAAGGGGGCTGATGGTCTTGGGTTTGCCAAGCTGAACCGATTCTGTTGCAAGCACATACAAATGCTTTGTGCACGTCCAAGTGGCTGAGGTGAAAAGCACAGGAGCTGGGAGCTGTGTCACAACACGCTCTTGTTCACTCTCAACAGGTTCTGGGTTCTGGTGGAACCTAGGCTGTGGAAAGAGCCACAGCAGGCACGAAGCTTATGCTACACTGGGGTGGGGAAAGGGACATGGAAGCAAGAGGAAGTTGGTCTCTCAGTGGAAGGATTTCAAGCGCATCAGAGAAGTGAAGGTTAATAGCTCTGATGCAACCTTAGAGACCAGATCTGTCCTAAGAAGAAGATAGAATCAGATGTATTTAGCAAGTGTTTCCTTAGGTACATGGATGACTTCAGAAGCTCTGTAGTCCTCTCGGTTTTCCATTTGCAAAATGGAAATAGGGATAGAAGATCAGGTGTTGGAGGCAGCAGGGTATCAGGCTGGGCTGACACTTGAGGCACAAAGAAAGACATAGTCATTGTCCGTCTTTCCCCTGAGGGTATTTCTAGGGGTGGGGAAAGCCCCCAGTGTGGAGTGTGGTGAATGGTCTTTGGGGAAACCATGGCTCAGCAGGAAACCAGTCCTGATCTTGAGGCCAAGCCCCCAAGACTCCCTGGCCCTCCGCCAAGAGTGGGAGGGAGAGGGGGAATCCAGAGTTCAGGAGCAGAAAGAGGAAGAGAGAGAGACGGGGCTCAAGGACAAGGCGGAACAGAGAGGAGGCAACTGGCCAGCTCTGGAGGGTGGGGCAGCAGCTAGGCAGGCAGGAGGGTCTGCAGGACCGCCTCCCCAGCAGTAGGAGCCCCAGGGCCTGTGCGTTCAGCCCAGCCGCTGAGGGACAGGATGGGGCACTGCTGGTTTTCCTGAGGCTCGTGGAGATTTAGGGCTCTGTCTGCTGGTCACTTACATGGCCATGAACATCAGCCCCACTGGAACCTCCCAGAATCCCAGGCAGACACCACCAACTGAGGCTGGGTCCATGTCACCTAAGAGGTGGAAGTTTTCTATCTCAGGCCTTTGTCCCAGAGCAGCTTCCTGCCTCTTCTTGATCTCTTTTCGGGAGTCTGGTTGATGGGTAAAAGATGGAACTGACAGGAAGGGCACCCAGGAAGGAAGCAGGTGCTACAGAGAGAAATGGACAGGCAGGGGTCTCCATCGTCACTTTGCCAACTTTGGAGCCTAGAGGCTAACGACAGATACATCAGACATGGCCCCCTGGATAGACCCAGATACTGGGGACAGACCAATAACGGGGAGCTCCACAGTGACTGGCTAGAGCACAGGCCCCAGCCCCTGAGCCCTGCCTGCCAAGCACCCACAGCACTTCCCCCATCTCCTGCTGGTTCCCTGGGTGGCCCTGGTGGGTGCTGAGGCTAGGACCACCCCCCGCCCCCTCTCTGCCCCTTCCTTCTCCTGCCCATATTTAGAGAGCTTCTTAGGCTGCTGCTGCTGCTGCTAAGTCACTTCAGTCGTGTCCGACTCTGTGGCTGACAATGACCCAAACCTGAATGCTGTCTCTCTGCAGAGGGAACTCGTTATACGGCCTCAGTCCCCTTTAAGAACGTGTGCATTTCTCTGTCCAGACAACACACTGCTCTAGCGTCCAGGCAAGAACCTTCTTTGCAAATTCTTGACAACACCGTTTTTTATTTTATCCGTCTCCAGCTCCCCTTATATTTCAGACCGCTGAAATGTGCCTAAAAGGATTTGTCGTTCCTCCTGGGCCTTTATGACTTTGCTCTTTCTGTCTGCCCTACTGCCCGAGTCCTGTGTGAAATGTTAATAACCTTAGAAACAAATCTGAGGAGTCTCCGGGAAGTGCTAGGCTGTTACCTCCTGAAAATGCAGATGGAATTTCCCCCTCCCTACAGACCCCTGACATTTCTAAAGTTTGTTTCATTCCCTTCATCACACCACTCACCCCTCTGGCTTTATGTCTTGTTTATTATCCCTTTAAATTACATACCCTCTTAAGAGAGAGAAAGAAAGTTCGCCATAGACAACAAAGAAAGTTAAGGCCTTTTAAAGTACATTTATGGAGGCTTTTCATGAACTTTACAAACGGAGTAAAAAACAAGTGTGAAAGGATTTTTCAAGGAAGGAACATGCTTTTGCAATTTGCTGGAAGTTTTCCCTTGTGTTCCAGAAAAGCGGCCTCCCCATTACTCACCAGGGAGGCACGCAGGCCAGGGAGGAAGGGGAATCGGGGAATAAAAACAGGCCTTCCCCCTGTCCATGTGCAAACAGCACTTAATAATCAAATTGAAAAAACACACAAATGAAATTAAAACGTTTTCCAAATGGGCTGCAGCCCTGAGGCCAGACTCCGTGGGGCCATGGCCGGCAGAATTTGTATCTTTGCCTTACGAATTTGTATCTTTTCCTTAATTGGGCTCCAGGCAGAGCGGCTGTTAGAAAAGCCAGATTCTGGTGTCAACAGGAGGTAGGACGCGGCCAGTGGAGGCAGAGAGAGGCCACTGGGAACAGCACCCTGGCCTCTCTGTGTTTGTCTCTTCCTGGGGCATCACCTATTACCTGGGACTCAGTTCCTAAACCTGCTCAGACCTCTCCCCTCGAGCAAGAACCCTCCTTGACCCTGTTTGCACCAGCTTACTCGCTCATTCACTCACTCAGTCGCATTAGCACAGGGCTTTTACACCAATCTTAAAGCAAAAACAAAAAAAACCCAAAAGCCAAAAACATCTCTTGACCCCCTTCCCCTTTGGCTGTGACGTCATCCAAGGACTCCTGTTTCGATGGTCTGTACCCTTGCTGTTCAATTACTCCCTTCTGGGTCCCTCCTGTGCCCCATCTGATCTGTTGTATTCGTGTGTCACTCGGCCAGAACTGCCCTCCAAGTTCAAGGTTAGTGGTCCCTCTGTCCATATGTGGATAAACCCAGGTCTCAGGCCTCATCTTTGACCCTCCAGCTGCAGGGGTGGCACCTCTCCTGCTGGAGACACTGTCCTCACTTGGCTCGACCCTACCTCTTTCTCTGGGCTTTTCTCCTCCATGGTCAATCCTTCAGAGCCACCTTGGCTGGTCCCTCTTTCTTCCCTGCCCTCTTATATCGGAGTACCTCAGTGTGCTTTTGAACCTTCCCTTTATGATCATTCCCTTGGTGACCTCATTCAGTCTCCTGGCTTTGAAATTATCTGGTATGCTGATGACTCCTGCTTTTTTATCTCTTTTCCCAGATTCTCTCCCGAATTTCAGACTTGTGTACCCAAGTCCCTACTCAACACCTCCACTTGGATATCAAATAGACATTTCAAGGTTAACATGTGGAAAATAGATTCAAATCCAAAGTCTTTGCAGAGAGTCTATACATTCTTCTGTCCTTACAACTTTTTCACCCCTCTCTAGGCACACTGGGCTCCTTGCTGTTCCTTGAAAAAGCCAGACAGGGCCCCCTCTAGGGCTTTTGCATTGAATGTTTCCTCTCCTTGAAAGGCCCTTCTTCCAGATATCCACACAGTTAACTTTAGAGTTTTTAAAAATGTTTTCCTGAACCAGGATCCAATCAGATGCATGGCTGTGGTTGAATTTCTTTAGCCTCTTTAGATTTAGAACATCCTCAACAATTAAAAAAAAAATGATACTGATTTTTTTTTTTAAGAAACTATCTCGACCATCTCCTTGAGTGTCCCATGCTATTCAGCAGCCTGGCCATCTCCACATCATGTCATTTAACCTGTTCTTCTATCCCCTGTGAACATGGCCTCTTTTCAGTCCTTCTCAAGCCAGTGAATGTCTGGGTATGGGCAAAGTTTCAAGTGTGGGTGAGAGACCGAGCAGCTAAATTTAGTCCAGTTAGTGAAGTTTTGATTTAAGGAGGTGGGACTTTACATTAGGCATAGTGGAAAGTTTAACAGAGGTTTAAGCAGGCAAGAACCAAGGTGTTATAGGAAAGTTTTAACTTTTGGAAGCTGAAAAGGCTCTGAAGAGGTGAAAGGTTAAGGAAGAGGCTCCTGCAGTAGCCTTTTTATAAGATTTGACGAGAGCTGGAAGTTGCCATGGAGATGAAGAGGAGGTGGGAGCATCAAGAGATGACTTTGAATTGACAGAAACATATGGCCATAGAATTAAGTGTGAAGTTGGGGATGATGGGAATCTGAGGACACGTCTGAGGCTTCTGGTTTGGGTTACTGAGTAGACAGTGTGAACAGCCACTAGCGTAAGGATTTCAGAAAGAAAAATGTGTTTTCTGTGGAAGAATACACATCTGAGGCCTGTTTAAGTTTGAAACGCCCTTGTATTTAGTGCCATGTGATCATGTTATGTCTTTCACGGTGCTGTTCTTGTCTCTAAAGCTGTATTTTTTTAAAACACTATTTATTTTTTGTTCTGCTGGGTCTTCACTGTTGCTCTGGTTTTTCTTTTCTAATCGTGCTAAGCAGGGGCAACTCTCTAGCTGCGGTGCCTGGGCTTCTCATTGTGGTGGCTTCTCTTGTCACAGAGTGCAGGATCTAAGGCACTCTGGCTTCAGTAGCTGCAGTTCCAGGCGCTAGAGCACAGGCTAAATAGTTGTGGTGCTCAGGTTTACTTGTTCCTCGGCATGTGGGATTTTCCCAGGCCAGGGATCGAACTGGTGTCTTCTGCGCTGGCAGGTGGATTCTTTACACTGAGCCACCAGGGAAGCCCTAAAGCTAGATTTTTAAGCACACAGATCTGCTGCATTCATTCATTCACTCGTTCATTCATTCAAGAAGCATTTATTGAGTACATTTGCATTGCTTATTCACTTATTCAATCTTCACCTCTATCCCACTCCAATATCAAAAATAAGCAGTAAATCTGGACATGGAACACTTACATGGAATTCTGCTATTAGGTTTTTTCCCCCATTGTATAATAGCTTTCTCTACCTGAAGAAGGCAAGCAAGAAGGACAATAGGCTTTCTCTGTGCCCAGATCTCATTTAAATTCTCCCAATAACCCTGTGAGATGAGTACTGTTATGATTTTTCAGGGAGGAGAAGATTATAAAGAGGCAGCTGGAGATGTGGGGGATGATGGATATTTTCATTGTGATTGTAATAACTGTTTAACTGGTGTATACATATATACAAGTTAAAACTTACCAAACTAAACACTAAACTTGGAAAGCTTACTGCATGACAATTATACCACAATAAAGATGTTTTATAGAATTTTTGGTCAATAACCACAAAGTAGCTTTTGATAGGTGTCACTTGCTGAGGAGAAGTCAATAATTTAGTTACAAACAAACAAAAATATGTTTCTCTGGGTTTCCTTTCATTTTTTTCCTTACCCTTAGACCTCGGTTTCTCATTTTTTGGTGGCTACCTTCTCCCTGCTACCTTCTCCAGAATGGCTTTGGTTCAAACAGAGCTGGGTTTTGTTTGTTTGCTTCAGGTATAATTTACAGAGATCAAGTTTACCCTCTTTAGTGTACAGTCTTGTGTGTGTTGACAAACACATATATGCATGTAACCACCACCACAATAAAGACAGAAAGCATTTCCACCCTTCTTCAAATTCCTTGTGCTGCTTAGAAGTCACTCGCCTTTCTTCAGCCTCAGCTCCTGGTGGCCACTGATGTATTTCTTTCCTCTATTAGTGTTGCCCTTTCCAGAATGTGGTATGATGGAATTACACAGCATGGAGCCTTTGGAGTCTGCTTCTTCCACTTGGTCAGACCTTCACCCCATCACTGATGACACCGGGGCCCCATCACTCCTTGTTGTGGGCCATCCTGTACACAGTAGAGTGTTTAGCAGCATTCCTGGCCTCCACCCATTAGATGCCAATAGCATCACGCGCGCCCCGCCCCCCAACTGTCATATCAAAAATATCTTCAGATATTGCCAGATGTCCCCTGGTGGTGGGTGGGGAGAGGTCAAAATCATCCCTGGTTGAGAACCACCGATCTAGAATAATGCATTTAGATCACGTGTGTTATTGCATATAAGGTTTACTATAGCCCGACAGGCTTCTCTGTCCATGGGATTTCCCAGGCAGGAATACTGAAGTGGGTTGCCATTTACTCCTCCAGGGGATCTTTTCGACCCAGGGATTGAACCCATATCTCTTGCGGCTCTTGCATTGGCAGGTGGACTCTCTACCACTGAGCCGCCTGGGAAGCCCTTTACTTAAAGAATCGTAACTATTGATACTACCACATATTGTCTGTGCAAAATAGGACCACGCAGAAGGAACTCGAAAGAATGAATGGACACAGGCCCAAACTATGGTTGGAAGCGGCCTCTCTGAGAAGAGGAATGAGACTGTATGGAGACAGAAGTTTCATTTTCTTCTGAAAGCATTTCTTCCTCTAAACAGACACTTGAATTGTGGTAGTCAACTGGTCTCAATCCTAATGAGGAGGTGTTGGCCAAAATATCCACTGCTACTGAACTTCCCAGGACTCAGCCACAGTCAGGAATCAACAACAGGAAAGAGAGCACGACAAGTGACTGTGAAGGGCGCTGCCCTCACCCACAGGCAAGTTGAGCAAATCTATCCATCTCTAGGTGTCTCACATATCAAACAAGGATTATGGCACCAGTAGGACGGTTAGCACTGCAATGAGGAAGTGTTGGGAGGTGAAGAAAGCCAGCAAGTTCCCTCTTCTGTGAGCGGCGGGGCGGCACGGACATCTCACCACACTGGTTTCCACTGTTTGCTTGTTGGCTGGCTCGTGCATGCTTCATGCTGTCTGTCCACTAATGGCCTGCACCTACTTAATTGCGTGTGGCCACACATCTGTGGTGGTGAGTGGCTGTCAATGCACTTAAAGGGTAGGGGAGGGGTTTCGACAGGGAAGTGTTCTCCAAAATTCTGGAGAGGGAACTGGGGAGTGCAAAATGCCCTGGGCTTGGCCAGACACAGTGCCCTGGGGGTCTGTGCTGATTGGATAGGGGCACAGAGGTTTCTGTTTAGAAGAAAAACACTTCTAGGGAAAGCAGGCATGGATTTGGCCTTTCCATTTCCTTCTGGAGAATGCTGTTTATAATAATAACCTTCGCAGGATTGGGCAAAGCTGCATTTGTTGACTGAGTAAGTAAATAAGTGAACACATTTAGTAAACATCTGGCCCAAGGCGAAACTGGGAAACAGATAAAGCTGGTCATGGGTGCTTCCAGATTCTATGTTCAACTCTTTTCTTGCTTTTTAATAAGTTCAACAAATATTGAATGAGCAACTCCTAGGCTCCAGGCCCTGTGCTGTGGGGTAAGAGGGCAGAAGTGTATATGTTTAAAGCCATCCTTACAATTTTATTTGTCAATCATACCTTGGTGACGCTGGAAGAAACGGAGTGCTGGAATGATAAAACACAGCCTTTACCCTCAAGTAGCTCACCATTGTGTCCTGCGACAGATGGAGACAGCTGGGGACAGCTGGGTCTCTGTAGGATGAGTGAACAATAGAGGCATGGAGGCAGCCACCATCATGCTTGCTTTGTCATGCCACATGGGCGAGACTTTTAGTTCTCAGACGCTAGATCCCAGATGAATTCATGCAACACCTAGTATATGTAGGACACTGTTCTTTAACTGGGTAGATAGCAATGGACTGAAAAAGGATAAAAATAAAATCTCTGTTCTTGGGGGTCTTGTGGGGTGAGGCCCACAATACAAAAATAATTAGGCAAATTATACAGTAGATCGTATAGAGAAATACAAGGCAAGCAAGAGAAACAGGGGACAGGGCTGCACTTTCATGGGGTAGTCAGGGAAGGACTCATATTTGAACAAACACCAGAAAGAGCTGAAAGGTCAGTTATCTCTGGAAGGAACATGGCAAGCAGAGAAATTAGCAACTTCAAAGATCCTGGGGTAGAGGTGCAGTATTTGAGGGATCATGGACAGTAGGGCCAGGCTAAGTGTAGAGCAAGCTGAGAGGAAAGCAGGAGGCAAGGTCCAGCTGGGAGGCCAGATGTGCAGAACTTGGCAGGTTATGGGGAACACTTCAGTTTTTAATCTATGTGTGATGGTATATGCTATCGTCTGAATATTTGTGTCCACCCCTGCATCCTCCCATCTCCCGCCCCTGCCACCAAGCTATTCAGATCCATATTAATGCTAAGACTCTACGGGGTTGGCCTGCCGGGGCAGTGAGTCTCATGTTGGCATCACCCAAACTCTCAGCTAAAATGCATCTTTGTGTGCACATGGAAAATTCCTTTCCCAAGGCGATGCCCAGTGCCAAAGTTTGTGTTCTCAACCACAACGCTAAATGACCTCCAGATCCCTGGTCTCTATCACCTCCAAGGTTAACCTTCCCATACAGCCATCTTACAACAATAGCAGTCCTGGGAAAACAAGAGAGGAGCATGAAATAGCCCAGTGGGTATCATGATTTTCAGATACCCCATAAACTCAGTCTTAGGACCACTCAGCATGAGATGGCACTCTTTGGTCCTCAAAGGTATACTAGAAACCTTGGAAATAAATAACCACTTGTTCAAATCTCTTAGGGAAAATTAAAAATGGTGCCAAGACAAGAAATAAAGGGTCATTTATATATATATTGAGAGGCAACATGGTAAGAGAAGGGCATGGGCTTTGGTGTCAGATAAACATGACTTACCATCCTGACCTTACTGCTTATTTTCTGTGCAAGCTGAGGCCAAAGACAAAAGCTCCGTGCACCTCAATTTTCTCACTTGGAGATGAAATTAGGACCTACTTGCAGGGTTGCCGCAGGAGAGATGTAATTAAGTACAGAGTATGTGACACATTCAGTTCGGTTCAGTTCAGTTCAGTTGCTCAGTCGTGTCCAACTCTTTGCGACCCCATGAATCGCAGCACGCCAGGCCTCCCTGTCCATCACCAACTCCCGGAGTTCACTCAGACTCACGTCCATCGAGCCAGTGATGCCATCCAGCCATCTCATCCTCTGTCGTCCCCTTTTCCTCCTGCCCCCAATCCCTCCCAGCATCAGATTCTTTTCCAATGAGTCAACTCTTCGCATGAGGTGGCCAAAGTACTGGAGTTTCAGCTTTAGCATCATTCCTTCCAAAGAAATCCCAGGGCTGAGCTCCTTCAGAATGGACTGGTTGGTAATGGTGCTTAATAAAGAAAAATTTCACTATTCCTCGAGCACTCTTGTAAAAGCTGGGGTCATACAAAGTGAGCACATGGTTGTGCATGTGTGCACATGTGTGCACATGTGTGTACATGTGTGTGTGCACGTGTGGTCCCAGCTCAAAGCTCTTCAGATTCACCCGTGTATGACTGGCTGTGCCTGGTAAAGACATGGGTGAACGTCCAGGAGCAGATCTGTGAAAGGATATTTGGGTAGAAAGAGACTATGGGGACAGTTTGGTCAGATGTTCCTAGGTGGGGCCAGGGGGAGTCAGCCTTGGACAGTGTTGCCTGACCTGGTCCCAGAGATGTGAGTTTGAGGAGGGGCTGCAGGAAGATGATGGTTGAGTTACTTTTATGAGATTCTAAGGCTCCCTGGTGTTGCTCACCCCCAGGGTGCATCATTGACACCTATTTGGCTCTCTCTTACTCCATCATGTGTATAACCAATTCCATTTGTTGTGGAAACTAAAGGTGGTGTGTCTGTCTTCCTGCTTAGATTCTGTAGTTACACCGCCATCTTTGCCGGAGACTGGGATAGCCTAAGGAATCTCAGGTTGTATGTATTTGAATATATATGTAAATATGGAGGAAGAGGATGTAAGAAAATTTCATGAGATGCTAAAAATGACCCTCACTTGAGTTATTCGATTCTTACTAACAGTCCAAGCATCTCCCTACACCAACATCCCCAGGAAATGGCATGCTTGTTCCAAAAACCCAGCAAGATCCTTCTGTGATCGTTCTTTCCTCAGCTTGAGCTCATCTGGACTCTGACTCGCATGGTTTGCATCCCACTGAGGTTAGGGTATTCGATTCCATTTCAGATTTACTTCCTTCTTGTGGGTAGACAGTTACAGTAATGGCTCCCAACAGAGCCAGGGCTCCCTCCCTCTATCCACACCCTGGTGTCGTCCCCTCCCACATGGACTCAGAGCTTGGCCACGCGACTTGCCTTTGCTAATGGGACAGCAAATGTAACACAGAGACTGGAAAATGGTTGTGAATTGTCTTTCCCTCTCTCCGACCGCTTTTGGAACCATGTAAAGAAGCAGAGGCTGGTTTCTGGAGACACACAGTCCAGCCAACAACCAGCCTCCTTGCCTAGAAAAGTGAGTAAAGCCACCCAACCCCATTTTGAGATGCCAAACAACTGCAGTCAGATAACCCTAGGTGAAATGAACAGAAGAACCACTCCGATGAGCCCAACCAAACTGCTGACTGCCCCCACCCCGAACCATGAGTGCATAAAATGGTGTTTGTTTTCAGCCACTGTGTTTGGGGGTAGAATGTTATGCAGCAGAGGCTAACACACACAGTTTTCTCTCTACCTTTTATCCTTTTCTACCAGGTGGCTTAGATGGTAAAGAATCTGGCTGCAGTGTGGGAGACCTGGGTTCGATCCCTGGGTCTGGAAGACCCCCTGGAGGAGGGCATGGCAACCCACTTGCCTGGAGAATTCCATGAACAGAGGCTACAGTCCATGGTATCTCAAAGAGTTGGACACAACCGAGCAACTAACATTTTCACGTCTTTTACCAGCTTGCAATTGCGTTCACCCTGTTAACCATTCCTTCCGCAGGACACTGACCTCTGCCCCTCACAGGCACCTCAGCTGTTTCCTCACCAAGGGGAAATTTGTGCTGTGCCCAGAAGCATGGGTTCCATCAACAAAGTTCCAATAGCTGTCCCTGTACGGCTTCCCCTGAAGAGTTAAGCTCTGACTTCATTGCATGCAAAGTTTCCCTTTTTTTTTTTTTTTTGGAAAAAAATGTGGTTTTGCTTCCAAATGATGTTCCAAATGTCTCTGGCTCACCAAGAAGTAATCCCTCAGCTGGAAAACACAGCAACGCTGCTATTTTAGTATGGCATCAGGCCTCTGGCTTCTTGATTCTGCCAGGGCTGCCGATGCTTCTTGATGGAAAACTAAATCAACGGCCTAAGATACAGAGACTTGTCCCAAAGGGATATTTCAGAAAGGAGAGGCCCTCTGTTTTCTTTCCATTTCTGCTTCTTTCTATCCAAGTCCTCCCTCCTCCAGCTAAAGAGGGGTCTTCTTCCTCGGGGGCAACTGAACTTCTAACCTGCTTAAGTGGAGGCCCATCTGTTGTCCCTGACCCTTTGGCTTCTCCCCACACTCGTTCTAATTGTTCTCTGATGAAGGGTGAACGTAAGCCTATGTAACACTCCAAAAATGCATGGCTGGCCGACCAAACATTAACAAGAGAGACAGCTATGAGAAAACAATATGCCTGTTTGCTCAACCTCCCTTTCTGCAGGCAGACTACTTCTGGAAACTTTCCCATCTCCAAGGGAAGAGGTGCTTTGCTAATCCTGCTAAGTGTCAAAATGGATGGCGTTTGAACAGCTTTCTCCAGCTAGCTGTCCCTTGGTGGAAACTCCTGTGAATGCTGTGCAGAAAGTGTCTCCCCTGAACCCAGTAAAGGCAGCAGTTTAAGGAGGGGTCACATCTTATGAAAATAGTTGC
This sequence comes from Bos taurus, assembly GCF_002263795.3. Lineage (NCBI taxonomy): Eukaryota > Metazoa > Chordata > Mammalia > Artiodactyla > Bovidae > Bos > Bos taurus. The sequence continues at coordinate 45,510,041 of NC_037333.1, read as the reverse complement.
CTTTTCTAAAGCCCTGCTCTTCCCTGAAAGAGATTAGCTGGGCAAAGGTCACTGGGAGAAGCAGTGGCTCAGAGGCCACCTCAGGTACTGAGGATGACTCACAGACCACAGAGAAAGGGACTGGGGCTTGGAGTGAGACCAGCAGGATGGGGCCCAGCCTAGTGGTCCAAATGTCAGCCGTGACCACCTCTCGGGAAATGCACATGGGATCCAAGGTTCCTAGGCCTCACTAGTCTGGGTCAGAGAAGGCTCCCGGTGACAGTCACGGACCTGGCACTCCTTGCTTTTCTCTCTCTCCACCCAAATTTCTAGGAGCACTCTCTTCTGTTTCACATCCTCAGGGAAGCCTCCCTCCCTCCCACCAAGATCATTCCTGAAACTTGCTTATCCATCTCTCCCTCATTTGTGCCCCTACTTTGTCCTGGAACTTCCCCATAGAGAACTTCTACCCACTTGATTATGTTTACTTGTTTTCAGAGTTCACTCAGGCCTCCTGCAGAGAGGGAATGTGTTGTATTTACTCCATATCCCCGGCTGCCAACCCAACATGTGCACTTAGTAGGCACACAGTACTGAGCGGATAAGTGATCCTTCTCATTTCCCATTGAACATGGAGAAGGCGGCATGCCCAAGGTCACCCAGTGGCTGAGTGCCTGAGTCTGGATGTGGACCCTGGTTTGTCTTAATCTAAGTCTGTGATATGCCGATACTGCACCTGGCCTCCCCAGTTAGTGATCCCTGCCCATCACACCCCCACACACATACAGACACAGACACACAGAGGTCACAGGAGAGCATGGGCAGATTTACAGGGTGTCAGAGATGAAGCTGATTTAAGGCATCATGGACACCAACTCAATTATTTAACAACTGAGGAAACTGAACTAAAGAAATCAAATTGTTTGTGTGAGTCGATATGCTTTGACCTACTTTAGGTCAAATTAAAAATGAAATTAAAAGACACTTGATCCTTGGAAGAAAAGTTATGACCAAGCTAGACAGCATATTAAAAAGCAGAGACATTACTTTGCCAACAAAGGTCTGTCTAGTCAAAGCAATGGTTTTTCCAGTAGTCATGTATGGATTTGAGAGTTGGACCGTAAGGAAAGCTGAGCACCGAAGAATTGATGCTTTTGACCTATGGTGTTGGAGAAGACTCTTGAGAGTCCCTTGGACTGCAAGGAGATCCAACCAGTCCATCCTAAAGGAAATCAGTCCTGAATGTTCATTGGAAGGACTGATGCTGAAGTTGAAATTCCAATACTTTGGCCACCTGATGTGAAGAACTGACTCATTGGAAAAGACCCTGATGCTGGGAAAGATTGAAGACGGGAGGAGAAGGGGACAACAGAGGAGGAGATGGTTGGATGGCATCAACGACTCAATGGACATGAGTTTGAGTAAGCTTTGGGAGTTGGTGATGGACAGGGAGGCCTGGTGTGTTGCAGTCCATGAGGTTGCAAAGAGTTGGACACGACTGAGCGACTGAACTGATCTGAACTGAACTGACCTACTTTAAAATTTGGTCTAGAGCTATTCCTGGTCAATAATCATATTCCATTTAATTTCACCTAGAGCTCCATGGAAGATACATGACTGAGTGATCAATAGTTCCTGCCTTGAGAGAGATATCAGTGTGGTTGGGAGGGAAATACAAACATAGGTATGAATACAGGGCAGGACATGACAGGTTCGAAGTGGTTCAGGCCCTCAAGTTGGGAGAACTCGCATTGACTTGGTAGAGTCCAGAGAGGCTTCACACAGGAAATGGTATTGAGTTGGGCCCTGGAAAAGGGCTAGATGATGGACAGCTAGGGCAGGGGCCCAGCATGCACAATGGCACAGAGAGGGGAAAGTGCATTCTGTGTATAGAGGAACACGTGCTCAGTTGCTAAGCCATGTCCAACTCTGCAACCCCCACGGGCTGTAGCCCACGAGGCTCCTCTGTCCATGGGATTTTCCAAACAAGAATACTGGAGTGGGTTGCTGTTTCCTCTCCCATGAGATCAGAGGAATTGTAAGATGCAAATGGTAAATCTGCCCAAGCTCTGGGCTTTACATACAGCTATAGGATGGTAGGTGAGGCTGTGGGGTGGGGGGACAGGCGGGGCGGGAGTAGACTGGGGCATGCTTCCGGTGATGAGAACAGATAGGAAACTAAAGCGTCTCTACCTGGTGCCCGGAGGAGAGCTGCTGCTGACAGCCCCTTTTGGGGAAGTGAACAGAAAGGACAGAGACCTAGGGGTTTAACAGGACAGTAAGAGCAAACGACCCTGATGCTGGGAAAGATTGAAGGCAGGAGGAGAAGGGAACAACAGAGGATGAGATGGTTGGATGGCATCACCGACTCAACGGACATGGGTTTGAGCAAGCTCCAGGAGTAGGTGATGGACAGGGAAGCCTGGTGTACTGCAGTCCACGGGGTCACAAAAAGTTGGACACAACTGAGCCACTGAACTGAAGAGCAAAAGGAAAGCCAAGTGATTGGGACCCAGTGAAAACAGAGTTCTTTAGGCTGCAAGAGAGGGGAAGAGGGATGTCATTTTAAGCCAGTAATACGCTTTTCTCTTCTGTTTCCCACTCTCCCAGATTCACCCTAGATATCCATCTGCCTGTAGGAGAAGGGATGACTGTGTGGGGAGGGGGAGGAACAGGAGGAGGGGCAGAGGAGGTAGGGGTGCGGAGGAAAGTCTGTGTACAGATTCTTACTGATTACAGAAGGAATTCCAGAGAGAGACCCAGCTACTGTTTAGCTTTGGTCATTCAAGATAGGATTATGCAGAAATTCCAGTCTTAGGAGCCAGACCTTTATCTCAAGAAGGGATTTTCCAGATTCTTTTCCCACCTCTCTTAGTACATTAAGAGAAAGTCTACTATATATAAGATAGATAACCAACAAGGACCTACTGTATAGCACAGGGAACTCTACCCAATATTCTGTGATAACTTATATGGGAAAATAATCTGAAAATAAATGAATATATGCATAATTGGAGGAAAAAAAAAGAGAGGAAGCCTGAAGCTTGGACTTCTCTTACATACACAGTAAGAGGCCAACGCCAGTCATTTAGGCCTCATGGCAGTCAGAAAGGAGGAAACAGAAGTATTGGAAAAGCCCACCCTTTCTCTCTACCTGAGTATCTTAAAAAAAAATAGGAGGAAGTAAACAGACCAAGAATAGCTGGGCCATCGGCAGAACTGCCCTGCCCATCCCCACCTCTGGGTCTGCAGAAGGAGGGTGTTGGAGAAGTTAGGGTCACCCTGGGGACTCTGGGAGGAAGTCACTGCCTGTGCTGCCCCTTTAGAATGCAGGGCACAGTCACAGAAAAGAAACTCTGGTTGGAAAGCCTGGGCCAGGCCTGATATTCAGCTTCCCTGGGCTACCCTCAGGCTCACAGGGGTCAGATGCTGAGTTGGAAGCCAGTGGGCCCACGGAGGGGGCCTGCAGTTTGGAGACAAAGGGACCTCCCAGCTAACAGAGTAGCAAGCCCGTGACGCTGCAGTTCAACTGAGACCAAGACACTAACCTCACCGGGAGCATTTCCTCCCCTGGAAGAATGGGGCATATTTTGAGTACTGGGGGCCTGGAGGTCGAATATGACTCAGTAAGGAAAAAAAGAATGTCTCCCCAAAGACCAATGGACGGCACACATCCATGGCCTTCATGAGACCCAGGAACTCACTGCCCCTGGTGCCATGGAAAGGGGAGAAAGCCCCTTGCTCCATATGCCTGGGCCTCTAGTTGTGGGCAGACAGGAGGAACAGGGGCTCCTGGAGACACAGAGTGTTTTTCGTCAAGACCAAACATTATCCACAGGGTTTGAAGTATCAGTTCAAAGTCTAACTGGGTTGACATTTAGTTTATCCTCCCCAGCCCACTAACTAGTGGGTGTGGCTCAGAGGAAAAAGACCAGATTAGTTCTAAGCAAAGTAATGCTACTCTGTTTTCCCTTCACATTGGATATGTGGTGTGAGTTATATTTGTGCAACCCGCTACTCTTGAGTCTCAGGACATCAGGGCTAGGCTGGGCTCCCAGGCCTGCGGAGCAGACAGTCAGCCTGCAAGGCTGCCCCCAGGCTGCTCTTACATGCTGGCCTTCCCTGGGGCCTTCCTAGCAGGGCTGCAGGCCACCCCTGGCTCCTCACACATAATGGGGGGGAGGGAGTTGCCTTCTGGAGAGGGGCCCAAGCAAGAGGTGGGGTCTCTGCTCTGTAAGGTGAGAATTAGGAGTAGGGCTGGTCCGAGGTGAGGGGAGGAGGGAGTTATGCACTAGTGGGAGCGAATAAGAAGAAAACAGAAAGAAAGTAAGATGCAGGAAAGAGCCTTAGAAAGATGAGAAATGCCAGCTTGGTAAAGGTGGTTGTTGTTTAGTCCCTCAGTTGTGTCTGACTCTTTGCCACCCCATGGACTGCAGCATGCCAGGCTTCCCAGTCCTTCACCGTCCTCCGGAGCTTGCTCAAACTCATGTCCACTGAGTCAGTGGATGCCATCTAACCATCTCATCTGACAACGGTGAGAGGACCCAAGGCTGGGCCAGGGTCTTTGCACACGCCTCCACCGTGAGGCCGGAAAGCCGGAGCGCCCTGAGAGCCCAGTGAGGGTGGCGGGCAGGTTAGGAGATGGTGTGGAGGCTCCCTAGTCTGAGCTTCCTGGGCAGAGAAGGGCAGGGAGGGAGGCAGAGGAGAAGGTGTACACTAGTGACCGTAACTACTGAGCGCTCTGTGCAGATTCAGGAGTACAGCTTCTGGAGGTTGCCCCCAGAGGGCAGAGGCCCAGAAGGGAATGCCCGGGCCCGTGGTCGGGGTTGAGGGGCGCAGCAGTCGCAGCAGGCCGGCTAGGGGGCTGAGGGGGGCCCGGCCTGGTCCGTGGAGCCCGCACCCACCTGTGGGGAGCAGCCGTTCGCCTCCCGCGCCCTCAGGCCCCTGAGAGCGGCTTTCGCGGGGCGCTGCTGCCCCCTTCCGGCTTGCTTGCAGGCCCTGGGCGTCCTGGAGCTGCTTCCCCGCCGGGAACCTGGGGCCGGGGGATCCGGGAGGGATGGAGCGGGGACCGTGGGCCGCTTCCCTCCCGGGTGTCCGACTCCGCTGCTCGCGCTCCGCGCCTCTAACGCATCTGCCTTCAAAATCGTACACTCCGTCCTCCGTCTCGGGCCGCATCCCCGCGTCTGCTCTGGCGGCTCCAATGTCTTGACCCTCACACGGTGGGACTTGGTGATGAGGGTGCCGCCGCGGGCTCAGCCGGGCGTACCAGGCCCGGCTAGTCGTTGAGTCTCTGGTGCTCCCTGAAGATGCTTGTCAAAGCGCCGGCGGCTCCGGTCCTCCCACAGGAGGAGTTCGGGTCACTAGTGTCCGCCTTCTCCTCCGTCCCCTTCCCGCTCTCTCTGCCCTCCTCTGATCGCTGCTCAGACTGGAGATTCTCTGCGCCATCTCCCAGCCCAGCCCTGCCGGGCACTCGGCTTCTCAGCCCCACAGTGGGCCGTTTTCCACGCTCGGGGGGCGTGCGGCAAAGACCCTGGCCCAGCCTTGGATCCTCTCAGTGACATCGAGCCCGCACCTCTCATTTTCCTAAGGCTCCTTCTAGCACCTTACTTTCCTTACATCTTCTCTTTATTAGTTCCCACTACTGACCACATAACTCTCTCTCTTCACACAATCGGTCTCCTGATCCTTAATTCTCGTTTCCCGCTCCACTATCCACACTCTGCCTGCCAGCCCGATCAGAACCCCGAGTTCTGACTCCCTGATGGCCCTCAGTTAACCTTGGGGCCCCAGTGACCTCTTTGTTGCTCGACCCCAAGCCCACTTCTCAGATTTTATTTGATGGCTCTGCTGCATTTGGCTCTGCTGCCCATCTCAGGTGGCACTAGTGGTAAAGAACCCGCCTGCCAATGCAGGAGATGTAAGAGACGCGGGTTCGATCCCTGGGTCGCGAAGATTCCCTGGAGAAGGAAATGGCAACCCACTCCAGTATTCTAGCCTAGAGAATTCCATGGACTGAGGAGCCTGGCAGACTATAGTCCATAGGGTTGCACAAAGTCGGATATGACTGAAGTAACTTAGAACATGCAGCTGCATTTAAGCCTATTGATACTTCTTTCTGCAAATGTTCTCTCCCTTCAATCTTCTGGGGCACTCCCTCTGCTTTTCCTATGACCTCAAACCTGGTCCGCTTCAGTTTCCTTGATGACTCCATTGTCCACCAGCACTAGCCACAGGGCTCCCTCTTGACCTTCTCTTTTCATTCTACCCACTCACCTGCGGGCTGTGGTCTCATCCGTCTCTACCCCATCTCCATCTGCACCAGTCTGCCTCCAGCTCAGATCCTTGCCTGGCTATATAACTGCCCATTCAGGGGAACACAGGTCATCTCCAGGTGGACGGCCAGAGAGACCACCAGCTCTGCAGATGTGAAACTAGAATCATTGTCTTTCTCCCCAAATTGGTTCTTCCATAGAAGTCTGGGAGACATTTTAAATTCCTTTCTCTCACTCACCTCTCCTACCATCCAACTGGTCTCAGCATTAGGTTGAGTCCATCTTATTCTATGTTATTGCTTAGAATCCATCTTTCACTCCCATGGATTCAGCAACAATTTACTGGTGCCAGGTACTGCTCTAAGCACTGTGCATGCATCTCCTCATTGAATTATCTGAACAATCTCATAGAAATAGGAGAGGACCAAGGCATTGCGAAGTCATTTGCTCAGGGTCATATAGCTAATAAGTAGCAAAGCCCAGAGGGGACCCCAAGTTGTGCTGACAGGAGAGCCATTTTTTTTTTTCTTTGAGCACTGATGTGCAGCCTTATTTCAGGATGCTACCATTCCTTGGAGAGCTTCTCACGTTGACTCTCTTACTAATTTTCCTGACTTCATTCTTTCACCTCCTTAAAGTGTAGCTATCTAAAACTGAATTGCTTCCCCAAACTAAAATTCAGTACTGAGACTCTCCTCAAATTTGTTCAGTTGCACCTGCCACTCTTAAACTACAATTTATACTCTGGAGCCTCCTCCTACCCTTCTAGCCAATTCTTTCTTACTTATCCTTCATAATCTGCAAAGAATTGTCCCTGGGATTTCCAAGAGTGTATCGGGTAATTTATTAGGATTGAATTCAGCTATATGTAACAAATAACCCAATTAATGGCTTAAATGAGATAGTTTTAATTCCTTCCTCTTAAAGAGCTTGGAGTTGACAGTTCAAGTTTGTTATATGGTAGCTCTAGTTTATCACCAACAACCCGGGATTGTTGTGGCTTTATGCTCTACCATTCTTAACATTTGTTTCCAGCTTTAATGCAACCTCGTGGCTGCAAGATGGCTGCTGCAGCTCTAGCTATCACAATGATATTTCTAGCAGCAGGAAGGAAGAAGTATCCAAAACCAAAGTGTGTGCCTCCCAGGTGGCTAGACTGTTTTAATAAGCTTTCCCAGAAGTTCTGACCAATGACTTTTGCTTATCCATCTTCGATGTCTTGAAAGAGAAATTGGAGAATCTAGTTTTTTGAGTTGGGTACATTGGAAACCCTAAGGCCCAGTTAGTGAGAAAGAAGAGGAAAATGGGATAGATGGGATAGACAGCTAGATGTCTCTGCCCAGATTTTCTTCCTCCACATTCCCCTGGCATTCCTGCTTGCATTTGCTATCACTCTTTCCACATTTCAATGTAAATATCTGCCTATTGATTTGCTTCTCATAACAGTCTGAACACTCAGTTCAGAGGATGGCATCTTGCATACAGCAGATGCTCAGTATAGATTTGATGTTGATGACCCTGGATATTTAAAGAGGTCATAGAACCCTAGAATACAGACCCAGTTTTGAAGTTCATCACTGTACCATAGTCATATAAGAGAATAACCTCATTCTTAGGAAATGCATGTTGGAGTATTTAAGGATGAAGATTGTGCTGTCTGTAATATACTCTTAAATGACTCAGCAATAATAATATGTACTGTAGTGTGTATATACAATGTATTGACTAATAGGTAGATGATAGAGAAAACAAATTGGCAAAATTTCAACAAATGACAAATCCTACTGGAGACTTATGGGAGTTCTTTATTCTATTCTTGTAAATTTTCTATAGAATTCTTTTTATAAAAATGAGAAGTTGAAAGGGTCACAAAGACTATATTATCAGGGATCATTTCTACAATTTATTACTAGAGAAGTTTCTTTCAACATGTGGAGCACCACCCAGTATCATCTTGCAAATTAAAAAAAAAAAAAAGAGGAAAACAGAACTCCGAAATTTGAGACCATATAAAAAGAGAACCTTGTAAATTGTTTAGTCTGTTCTCCCAGAAAGGTGACAGTCCTTTCCTGAGTCCCTGGGTCTTCCTCAGCTGTAATAAGAGTTAATTAACTTCTTGTAGTCCCTTCCTGAAATCCCTTCTCCGCAGAGCTTTGGACCTGCTATTCCCTCCGCCTAGAATGTTCCTTCTTCCCCTTGCTGCCTAATACCTTCTGTTCATCCTTCAGGCCTCTGGTCAGGTACCACTTCCTCAGAGAAGCCTTCCCTGACTCTCCTGATTGTGTCAGATTTCCTTGTTACAGGCTTCCTGACAACACGTATTTCTCTGCATCTGCTCAGCACAGTTGTACATTTGTATTGGTTTCATCAATGCCTGTCTCCTCTGCTCCCGTGACCATTAGTGACAGGTCACTATCACAGGTGCACGCTCACTGTGCACCAGGCTACCTTCTAAACACTTATATAGAGTTAATGTCCACTGCAAGTCCCAAATCCACATGGCCAGGTCGATCAGATCCCTCTCCCATGCTTGTGACTTATATTTCATGCTGCAAATTTGTGACGTTTGCTTAGATGATACACAGGCATCTAAAACTTTGCACTTTCAGGGCTTCTCCTTCGCCTCCTCTTCTGTTTCTATTTCAAGAAACAGCAAAGAAAAGAAAAACAAAAAAAGAAAGAGCAGTACCATCCACCCAGCTGCTCCCAGTCCCTCCTAAAACACACACACACACAGCCCTACTGGGCACGTCTTAGATTCCCTTTCTCCTGCTCTTAAAGCTGTGCTATCACCAAGTTCTGTTCCTTTACCTCTAAAGTGTCTTCTCTCCTCTGCTCTGATTCCTATTATTCAAATTGCCGTTTATCATCTCCGTAGTGGAATTCCATCAGAACTTTCTGTCTTTTTTATTTACCCCACAGCTGAAATCCATTCTCCACACTGCAGCTACAATTATCTTCTAAGTCATCATGTTCACCATGCCACTCTCTTGCTGAAAAATCAGCCTGTGACTTGGTGAGCTAAACTAACTTGGAAACCCTCATATATACATAGTTCAGTTCAGTTCAGTTGCTAAGTCATGTCCAACTCTTTGCAACCCCATGAATTGCAGCCTCCCTGTCCATCACCAACTCCTGGAGTTCACTCAAACTCATGTCCATCGAGTTGGTGATGCCATCTAGCCATCTCATCCTCTGTCGCCCCCTTGTCTTCCTGCCCCCAATCCCTCCCAGGATCAGAGTCTTTTCCAATGAGTCAACTCTTCACATGTGGTGGCCAAAGTATTGGAGTTTCAGCTGCAGCATCAGTCCTTTCAAAGGACACCCAGGACTGATCTCCTTTAGAATGGACTGGTTGGATCTCCTTGCAGTACAAGGGACTCTCAAGAGTCTTCTCCAACACCACAGTTCAAAAGCATCAATTCTTCGGCGCTCAGCTTTCTTCACAGTCCAACTCTCACATCCATACATGACTACTGGAAAAACCATAGCCTTGACTAGACGGACCTTTGTTGGCAAAGTAACGTCTCTGCTTTTTAATATGCTATCTAGGTTGGTGATAACTTTCCTTCCAAGGAGTAAGCATCTTTTAATTTCATGGCTGCAATCACCATCTGCAGTGATTTTGGAGCCCCCCAAAATAAAGTCTGACACTGTTTCCACTGTTTGCCCATCTATTTCCTATATATATATATATAAACCTAGAAATTTAAATACATAACTGAGTTCATAGGAAAGAAAGATGAATGCTCTCCTATCAAAAACAAAAAGAAACACTGAAAACCAGGGTGGCTAGCACATGAGTTGATGCCATGGCAGTCCTGGGAGTGATCATTAGACCTTGAATGGAACCTAGTGGTGAGGGGCTGTATTTTATCAAGAGATGCAACAGAGTGAAACTTTGACCTCCATATTTGGCTAATATCTGCTCCTCAGCTCTGGCTTTAGCTTTGGCTTTTGGAAAGTCAAATGTTCAAATATCTGCCTCATCCTTGAACTTGTGCATCATCAGTAACCATGTGATTGTATCCAACCATTTACTCACTGATTTCACCAGTTTTCCCACTTATGTCCTTTCTATTTTCCAGGATCCAATCCAGGATACCATACTCCATTTAGATTTACTCTATTTTTAGTTACATATTCTTTAATCACCTCTTCTGTGATGATTTCATGTTATCATTTTCTATAGATAGACTAGAAAGATAATACATTTTCCTCTCTAACATGATTAATCAAATTTGTTTTCTATTATTGATAGTTTAAATTTTTTCTTTTAGCTTTACAACTCTTTTTGGTAGTGTCACATAAACATTTAAGATTGTGGTCAACTTTGGGAAAACCACTACAAAATTTCTTTCACATATAAGTTGTAAATATATACTATGTAATTGTATACATTGTAGTCTCAAATATCTTTATAATGGAAAAAAACTTCTATGTTGATTAGATACTGAATAAGAATGAATCCTCCATTTATAGTTTTACATTTCTGATATTATAAGAATTTGCTACAGGCTGGAACATTATATATATAACTATACATCTTAAACCTTGTTTCTCAACCATCCACATATTTTTAGTGCCAGGCATTGTAGGGTTTTTTACATCTCCATCCAACCTCTGACACTGTGTGCCAGGCAAGGCAGCATGTGGATGGTAGGAGTGTTTTTGGAAGCTATTCCAAAATCTGTACACCCGGCAATAACTAAATTACACATGGAAATGACTGCAAACCACCTAATATATCCATGAAACCCAAAATAAATGTAGGCCAACTCATCTTCCTCCTACTCAAACCCCAAAAGGCCCATGGTCATTCCAATGCCACCACCATGAGAAGAAGTTAGAAAAAAATTATAGTTAATTAATAAAAACTGTTATTTTTCTGGATTTTATACTGTTTGTTTTAGGTGTCAGCTTTTAAAACTGTGTTGAGATTTCTTTTCTCATTGTCAATATTTACTTTCATTCTTAGTCTTGTTTTTATAGCTGTGTTGTTTCTTTTAAAGAAGACTCCAAACTGCATAAGCTTTAGGCCCCAAGAAAACTGGATCCACCCTTGACTGAGCGAGTTCACCGGTCATACTCGTTAGGGGAGAGCTACTAAAAGACATTCTTCAAGAAGAAGGGAACTGAACTCAGAAGGAAGAGGTAGGATTCGAGAGGCAATGAAACAATTAAGTAAATGTTAATTGAGTAATAACAACAACAATAGTACTAAGCCGTTCCTCGTTGGAGAAGGTGATGGCACCCCACTCCAGTACTCTTGCCTGGAAAACCCCATGGGCGGAGGAGCCTGGTAGGCTGCAGTCCATGCGGTTGCTAAGAGTTAGACACGACTGAGCGACTTCACTTTCCCTTTTCACTTTCATGCATTGGAGAAGGAAATGGCAACCCACTCCAGTGTTCTTGCCTGGAGAATCCCAGGGACGGGGGAGCCTGGTGGGCTGCTGTCTATGGGGTCGCACAGAGTCGGACACGACCGAAGCGACTTAGCAGCAGCAGCAGCATTGCTTCAGTATACAACATAAGTGCTGTGAGGTGGCTGCCAAGGTCCCATAAGATAGAGTCTTGTTCTTTTTTTCAGGCATCATTCCCACTCACCACTGACTAGAGAATAGTCTCGACTCTGTACCGCCCTGGGACCTCTAGGCATTCTCACATTCTGTTCCTTCTCCCTGTAATACTGTTCCCCTCCCTTCTTAAGGAAGGGTCGCCTGAGCCTACCAGCCTCGAGGAGGGGCCCCTCTGGCCTGCTGCCACTCTCTCCTACATTGACTGCTTGCTTGTCTGTGTCCCCTGCTAGACTGGGTCCCCCGAGGCAGAGCCAGAGCCTGGTTTGCCCTCTGCTGAACCCCAGCCGCAAGCAGAGCCAGGTGGGCCAGCTCTAAATATCTGCTAAGAAAATGGATAAACAGCAAACTGCGAGTGAAACCAAACCTTCTGCTTCTCAGCCCTTGTCCTTTCAACTACTGTTAACAGGTATTCCTAGTAGCCCACTTTCCTGCCTTAGTAAACACAGTTGAATGAGAACAGTCCCATTTCATTCTGATGACTGTGTCCTTCCTCATCACCTGAGGGTACAGCAGATGCTGTAACAACGGATGGGGCCCCTTCCATATCCTCTCAGCCTACCCCGGAAGTGGCCTGCAGAGCACTCCATGCTGGCCTGGGGCTCCATGTCTCTCTCCGCCTAAGGACATCCTCTAGCTGTGTGTGTGGAAGCGCACACCAAGAGCAGAACCAGCCAACAAGGACCGCTTCATCAGTTCGACAATCGGAGTCCTGTTCCACAGTCTCTCCCAGGGTGCCCTGCAGGACTGACCTCCAGCTGCCGAGAGTCTCCTCTCCTCTCCCTCACGTGCTCACCTCCCTGCTAAACTGCTGCCTGCATACCTTCTAAGACCCTGGTTCCAGCACCACCTGCTGTGGCCCAGCAGAGAAGCAGGAGCAGGTGCAGGAGATAGAGCAGAATATGGTTTGGATCTGGGATATAGCTCTAAAAATGTTTGAAAAGAAATTCCTGAAATGTGTGAATTTCAATAGAACAAATGTTTCTCCTAAAGGCTTGGGGAAGTTTCAAACTTCAAACACTGAAGGAGGAGAGTCTTAGAAGCAGAAGAGTTTATAGACCCATTGACAGGGAGCGTGCATGCTCAGTCACTCAGTCGTTCAGTCATGTCTGACTCTTTTGTGACCCCATGGACTGTAGCCCTCCAGGCTCCTCTGTCCATGGGATTCTCCAGGCAAGAATACTGGAGTGGTTTGCTATTTCCTACTCCAGAGGATGTTCCCAACCCAGGGATTGAACTTGCATCTTCTGCATTGGCAGACAGATTCTTTACCACTGAGCCACCTGGGAAGCCCTATTCAGAGGGAGAGGAGCATTGAAAAAGCAAATCTTAGTTAACAGAAATTTCATTACAGTGACTCAGGATAAAGTGCTTCTCTGGCCAGCACGTTGGCTGGTCTCCTCCATTTTAGCATGGACAAATTGAGCAGGGGAGGCTCACTGTCAGATTCTTAGGCTGGGACCCAGCTTCCAAGGAATTTAGGAAACCTGCTCCTGCCACCTTCATAAACTCTAAGTATTTGAAAACAACCAGGACCACTAGGGCTGTCTCTGTCCTCTGACTCATCCCACGGAGGCAGGGCTCCTGGAAAGAAGCCTCAAGAAGGGACCCTGGAGTGGTCCTCGCCATTGCCTGCTTATATCTTGCTCCTCCAGGAGGGGAAAGGCTACTGCCTGGAGCTTCCCAAGTCTCTTCCCAATGCCCTGGGCTCCAGGTCAACTGGCCAGGAGTCAGCCATCCCTGGGAGTCACTCCTCTTAGATAGAAAAGCCCAACCAGGTGTTTGGCAGCTTCCCAGATTGTAAATATCTCTCCATTTCCCCGGAGGTGGCAGACTCCAACCTGCGACAATGAAAGTGGAAAGTCTTAAAAGCTGAGCGGTTTTTAGACAGATACAGAGAGTCTGGAAGGAAAAATCCATCTCTGGGTCTAGTTATCTGGAAAGAAGGAGGCAGACTCATGAAGAGGTTTCCAGAGAGGACTAAGTGTGCAGATGGTAAAACCATCAGTGGAGGCTGCGCCCAGGATCCGCACAATGGGTGCCCTGTATGCCGTTTGGGGACTTCTGTGTTTAAATGTTTGTGATCCCTGTCCCCCCTGCAACCTCAGGCTGGGGTCTGCTAAGAAAAACAACCTGGCTCGCAACGGCATTCTTCCAGCTCCACTTGAAAGTTTAAAAAACCCTTGGATAGGAAAATAACCTCAGGGAGCCAAGGCTTTCTGCAGTTGGCGAAGCCCTGGACCCAAAATACACATAAGAACACTTCGCTTTGAAAGGCCTGCAGTATTCCTATCTGAGTCATCTGAAAACAAATAAAAAGAGACCTAAACAAACAAACCTAATTGTGCACAGAAACACGGCCAGGTTTCCAGCCTGGCTCCCCCTCTGTTTTCATTAGTCAGAAGCCAATATATGCAGCTTTCCTGGTATCCAGAACAAGCAAAATATTAAAAACAAATTGCCGAGGTTTCTCCCCTTCCCTCATGGTGCAGCGCTCAGGCCAAGTTCCTGACTTCTCTCTGCCTTGGTTTCTGAACCTCTTTCCGTCAGTCTTGATGGACAGCTGCCTGCTTACCAGGCTGCCTGTTGTCGACCAGCAACCCTGATTGACGGTGACATTCATAAATGTCAGCCATTATTGGACACTCGGATGAAATTTAGAGAGACATCCAGGTCTTGAGACATTATCGTTTTTACTAAAAGTCAAAGCAACTGGTTTGAAAAGCAAGCCTGCCAACCCAGATTCACTTAGGACAAACCTATCCATTGCTCTTGCCTGCACCCTACCCCTTGCCTTCCTTTTCCCCTCTTCTACTTTTCACCACTGAGTGGGCATTCCATTGTAATGGATATCTCTTGGTTTTGCCCAGTCATTTTCCTTTCTGGTAATACCACCCATTTTCTCTTTGGAGAATCAGTGCTCCCCGAAATTTTAGTCCCTGTAGTTTTGCGGGGGTGGGGGGGGTGCTTTCCTCACTGACCTTGCTTCAGGAGTTTGTGATCAGGGTCTGGCCAATCAGTGTCACCAAAATTCATGTGGGGATGGATACATCCCGTTAGGCTGTTGAGACAGAGGCTGGAACTTTTGCAAAGACTACTGGGAAAGAAGCACACTTATTTCTCCAGCATTTTTAAACTGGCAGAATTAAGTCTAAAGCTGCTGGTGGTCACAATGACACCATGTGGGAAGAACTTGTCTGACCAGAAAAGCAGAGCTGAGTGATTGAGAGGGAAAAGAACTTGCACAACATCATTTGAGCACCTGGATCCAGCTATGACTGAAGACTAATCTACTATGGACTTTTCTGTTATATGAACAACCTCATTTTCAATTGGGCTGTTACATCTTGCAACTGAAAGAAACCTAAAACACACATGTGCACACACACCTCTTTCAAAAAGCTGTGTGAAATTAAAATTTTGCATCTTCCAAGTGGACTGTTACCCTCATCTTTTTGTTTCAGGAGGCAACATTCTTAAGAGGAAGATCTGTTCCCCATGAATTTCAGTTTCAGCTAAATGTGGCAGAGAAGTCTAAGAGACAATTTACTTTAGCCCTGAGTCCTATGAGAAAAATTGCCTTCATCTCTCAGTGTAGTAAAAGATGAATGAATTCTTTCACCTAACTCATTTTTGACACAAAGAATCAAATAATGTAGCAAATACTAAGGAATTTCTTTGCAGTCCTTGGCTTGTTCTGATGACCAATTCCAAGCATCTTATTCTGTGAGGCCACAGAGACATCTAAGTGCCACGATTAGTCTAGATCCAAAGCATGTGAAAAACAACAATAAATCCCTGCCAAACAAAAACCAAAGTAACCAATGATACATAGACAATTTGCGGGTAGCAATTGAAAGTATAGGACCAATAAGCTTTTTCCATGTTTCTTGTGACATGAATAGGGGGAACTTGGGCCTCTTACCCCATCTTGATAACTATCCAGAAAAGAAAGTCATGTTAACTCCTTTAGTCTAAATCTCCAATTAAGAGTGAATATCAGGATGGGGTAGGGGATAGTATAAAGGGATATAACCTGGATTTGTGGAATTGGGCTAAGTGATCAGAAGAATGAACACATTTTGAAATGATTAGTTTTGAAATTACTAGCTATCCCTCTTGAAGGAATTTCATCAGAGTTTGGTTCAAATGTCGCATGCTCAAGGAAGCCTTCCTTCATGTTTTCGTTAGAAAGTATCACTCCTTCCTTTTGCTCTTGCACAAAATTCAAAATATTTGATATTAGAAATAATTGTAATAAGATGGAGAAAATTTTTCCTCACAGAAGTGTCCTTGGGGAGATCATCAGAATAAATAATTCGGTAAGTTTTTTTGGGATGAGGAAAAGGATAAGATCTCAAAGTGCATTGTTGAGAAGCCTAAGATGGTTCCTACCCTGACTTCTAAGCTGGGTGGGTTTAATTTGCAAATAGAGGAAGAGAAAATATTTTGATGTAGGGTAATTGAAAGAGAGCTGGTAACTTTGCATTTCAAAGAGGTGGTAGAGAATTTGGGAATTGGGGATAGTTGCTGGTGAGGCTGGGGGCTGCTCCAGGAAAGGTTTTGGGCCATGGGGGGATAAAACCCTCCTGGAGGTGAGCAACAGAAGAGGAGCTTTGATGAACAGAAACATCCAGATGGGAAGTTTAAGCTGATGACTGATGGGTACCAGATGTCCCTTTTCTTGTTTCCTCAGTGACTGTGTGTGTGCTTTGTCACACAGTCGTGTCCGACTCTGCAACCCCACGTGTTGCAGCCTGCTAGGCTCCTCTATCCATGAGATTTTCCCAGCAAGAATGTTGAAGGGGTTGTCATTTCTTCCTCCAGGAGATCTCCCCAACCCAGGGATCAAACCCACATCTCCTGGGTCTCCTGCATTGACAAGCAGGTGGATTCTTTAACACTGAGCCACCCGGGAAGCCGTTTCCTAGTAAAGCCTCCAGTAAAATCTCCACTGCTCACAAACACATTTGCCTGATGTGGAACTCTGAAGGGGAAGGATTTCTGTGTGCAGGTCGACACAGGCAAAAGCAGAGAAAACACATGCAGACAGACATAAATCTGAAGTTCAAGCTGACTTCTGGATTCCATTTACCTGCATGCCTCTCCCAGTGGATAATAAAGCTCTGGGGGAAGAAGGGGACTGGCATTTGCACCCATTTAAAAAATTTTCACCAAGATGAATTGATGACCTAACCTGTAAGGAGATAACTGCAACAAAAATTATGGCCTGTGTGTCAAAGAAATTGTTGTCATTGACTAAACTCCTGGGGCTCAAAATATATTGTGATCATTATTATTCTGAGTGCATGAGTATTAAGGAAAAGACCAGGGAAGTCCTGGTTGCTGGAACTGGAGTGCCAACGGGACTTTTATTTTATACCTTTTCTTCAAATTATAAACAGGTATAGTAAGGTGAGCTTTATTGGTATTTTCTCCCACACTGATGCTGAACTGGCCTTGTCTAGCCTTGACCAACAGAACATTAGCAAACAGAGGCATGAGAAGTAAAGTGATGCTCTGTCTCCTGAAGCACCAAGAACGCCGTGACTGTCACCATGTGAGCCAGCCTTGGCTAGCTGCTGGATGATGGGGGATGCAGATACCCAACAAGCCACCCCTACCACCCTGGCTGACATCAAGTCAACTGCCAGACATCTGAGGAGGCCATCCTAGGCCATCCAACCCCAGCAAAGCCAGTCCAGACCAGAAGAATGCCCAGCTATCCCGCATAGTTGCCAGAAAGCTTAAATGTTGTGCTTTCAACCACTAAGTTTTGGGGATCATTCATTACCTACTGGAAACTGACTAATAGGCCTTTATCCCATTTTACTGGTTAGGACATCAGGCTTAGGGAGACTGAGAAAATTGCTTCAAGTCAAACCTCTAGTTAAATGATGGAGCTGGGATTCAAACCTACATCAGTCTTATGTTAGCCTGATCCATGTAGCTCTATAGCCTCTGTTTATCAGAAGGAGCTTAGTTTCAAGCCCAAGATAATAGCCTCCTCTGCAGCACTGGGGTCTGATGGCAGTGCTGACTTGAGACTGAAGTGCTGGGTGTTAAACCTATAATTCCCACCTCCTGTGGTTTTCAAACTAGTCTGCACGTGAGACTCACTGAGAAGTTTTTAAAAATCCTGGTGCCCAGATCAAATAAATCAGACTCTCTGAGGGTTAGAGTCAGAATTTTTAACTCCCTATTAATTCTAAAGCAAAGCCAAGGTTGACAATCAGTGTCTTCAACTGCCCTGAAAAGAAAGAGTGGAGGTTGAATAAAATTGGTGCTATTTAACATAGAAACTTGCCTGGAGAATCCCAGGGACAGGGGAGCCTGGTGAGCTGCCGTCTACGGGGTCGCACAGAGTCAGACACGACTGAAGCGACTTAGCAGCAGCAGCAGCAACACAGAAATGTCTCCAAGGAAGTAAGGTTGGGGCCTCCTGAGAAAGAGAGATCAGGAATAATGGCATAATTGATTCAACAAACATAAAATATGCACCAGACACTGGGTTATTATTCCCTGCCTTCAAGGATTGCAGACATGGCAGTTACATAGATGCGTCATCACAGTCACATGACGACAAATATCATACTTATATTAATATGATCCAGATCAGAGTAGTATCTTTAGAAGAGGTGCTTACTCTTTTCAGTTGGGTCCCAGAAAAGATGACCCTGGAGCTGAGACTGATGGAGGGGAGGAGATCTCTGCTCATTAGTACTGCTACCAATGGACCGGGCATTCCAGGGAGACTGGTTGGCCCTAAAAGCTGGGAAGATGCAAAGGGGAATCAAACACTTAGAGGACAAGCCAGAGCAGGTAAAAGGGAATCATACTCCCTAAGGCCCCATACAAACATTGATCTTATGTGTCTCTCAATAGATTGTGTAGAGAATCACCTGGTCATTATACCGGGGATAGTACTTGGACCCCTGTTCCTGGGAATTCCAAGTCCTGTGCACACATGCTAAGTCACTCAGTCATGTCTGACTCTTTGCAACCCCATGGACTGTAGTCCACCAGACTCATCTGTCCATGGAATACTCCAGGCAAGAATACTGGAGTGGGTTACTATTTCCTCCTTCAGGGGATCTTCCCAACCCAGAGACTGAACCTACATTTCCTGTGGCTCCTGCATTGCAGGCAGATTGTTTACCACTGAACCACCTAGTCCACCAGGCTCCTTTGTCCATAGAATTCTCCTGGCCAGAATACTGGAATGGGTTGCCATTACCTTCTCCAAGGGATCTTCCAGACCCAGGGATTGAACCCAGGTCTCCCACAATGTAGGCAGATTCTTTACCATCTGAGCCACCAGGGAAGCCCTCTAAATCCTGAGCCCATGGCAATAGCTGCAGAGCCCTCTGGTGCTTCATTCTCAATGTGCGGTCATGTTGATGCAGCATCGGCATTACCTGGGGACTTCCTAGAACTGCAGAAACTTGGGATCCATCCACGCTTACTGAAACAGAATCGCATTTTAACAGGCTGCTGCGGCTGCTGCTAAGTCGCTTCAGTCGTGTCTGACTCTGTGCACCCCATAGACGGCAGCCCACCAGTCCTGATTAATTCCAAGGCACATTAAAGTTTAAGAAGCACTGTTATAGTGCCCTCTAGCACCCATGTGTTGAATATACTCCCACTCAGCACACGATCCAAACCCAGGGCACCCCTTGCACATTGAGCTAAGCCAGCCCTGGTTTGGGTGATAGCAACCAACAGGAGCTGTCAGCCAGGCTGTGGCAGGGACATGTTAGAGGAGATAAAAATATGTATGGAGCAAGACACAAGGTCAAGAACTAGGAGCTAGCATCAGGAACAAGTGTACTTTGAGGTTAAGAGTAGAGCTTGTGCCCTTCCTCCATCCCATCCTTGGATCCCTTTATCCAGCGATGTTTCCAAACCATAAATGTTGGCACAGTCAGCAAAACTGCAACTAAGGACCTGCCTCCAGCCACCATTCCCTCCCACTATTGTGAGATTCAAGGATTTATGGGTTTAAAAACAAAGCTGGGCTGCCAGAGCCTTGCTCTGCCAGGTCTCAGGTGGTCGAAGAGTCCTGGAAGGCCCATGTCCACCCATACATGAGCCTCAGGAAGCTCTGCTGAAAGCTGGGCGAGGGCAGAGCCTTCACTTGTTAAGCAGACCAAGGTCCATGGGCACATGTGATGGTCTTGCCTGCTAAACACTTCTCTCTGCTTTTTGCTTCAGAATCACCAGCAAGTTGCATTCCTGACCGGAGATGTCAGGGGGACCTCATATGAACTGCCAATCGCCAACTCGCTTCTGAGGTTGGAGGAAATGGCTAGGAGCCTGCCTCCCTTTCCAGCCTGGAACCGGGTCATGTGCAGTCCCCATTGCTCACTCATGGGCCACCCACTTGGCTCTAGTTCCGCTTTGGCAAATCTTGCTCCTGGCAGGCTGGATCCACAGGAACCCTGTTATTTCTGAGTGTGTGTCAGGGTATGTGGAGGGAGAATGCAGTTTTGCCAAAGGGGGAGTCAAGGCCAGAGGGATGGCCCTACATGAGGAGGGGAAGGAGACCCAGTTCACAGCAGTTTTTGAAATCAATTCTGTCCTTGAAATCATTCTAGTGAGATACTGTGAGATGTCAGTTCTAAGGATCTTGAGATGGACTGTGGGGTCAATGTGACCTCCAAAACGAATCAGAAGTATTTGGCTCCGTGACATAAGGTTACTGACAATCCAGCCCAGTACCACCTCTTCCAGGAAGGCCTCTTTGGCTCCCCCCACTAGCTTCTCTGTTGGTGGGCTGCTGCTGAAACCCCTAGAGTAAGAGGGGACAATTTTTCTGCTAAATGTTTCCCACCACCAAATTCTTCATGTAAAGTTCTGTTGAAGTTTAGGACAACAGAGTCACAAACCAGAGAGGGCTTTATGACTACTGCTTGATCTCGGCATCCCCCACCTACTTGGCAGAACTCCAGGTGACATGGAAACATGGCACCGCTGTTCCCAAAGTGGTGCCATGAACCTCCCCCAGAATGGCACTTCTTGGTGTCTTCTCCCATCACAGTACAGGTCTAACTGCCCTTTGGCCCCTAAGAGAAAAGGAAAGTTTCCCAGTGCCTACACTAAGACTCTGTCCTTTTCCTGACCCAGAATGATTGGTAATGGAAGTGTCTATTGCCAGTAGGAGAAAGCCCATTGATCAATTGTCCCATCGATTCATTTATCCATTGACCAACTGACCTAGTGCTTGGACAAGAAATCCCATCCAACCCACTCGACTGCAATCCTGTCTCCCTGTCTCCCTTTCTCACATAAGACACAGTCAGTACATTTTAATAGCCTGGGTTTTTCTGTCTTATGTGATACCACCTGGGAGCCTGAGTCTTGGTCACAGCTCTTCCTCTGGCTTTAGGAGCAGAGAAGATCAGGCTTTCTGTCTTCTAGCCATTTCTGCCCTCCCAATCTCCTGTGATCAAAGGTAGGACAAAGGGACACACAACTCCCAAAGGCAAGGAATACTTTTCAATTGTGCTGAGGAAGCAAATTTCCTTTCCGTAAAGACTGAGGAAGGAAATTTTCTCTTACTCAGCAAAGATACAAAGCTGGGAGCATAATATTATTATTGCAATTGTTATTGTTAACAAAATAAATAGAACACAACTTCTCAGTCTGCTGAGAAGTTACTTCATGCTGTTGGGGTCCCCTGCACCCCCTCTAGTGGTGGGTAAGCGTTGGCCTTAGGACTAAGGTTTCCCTTCAAGTGGTCCCTCCCAAAAGGAGCAGAGAATGTGCCCCACCAACAAAGTGTTTCCTCTATTTTACAACCACCTCCAGCCTGGCATATCTCCCAGCTTCAATACTTGTAATTGTTACAAATATGTGACAAATATTTGCTCTGTGCCAGGCGTGGAGTTGAGTGCTTTTCACATAAGACCTTGTTTCATTCTCATAGAAATCCTGGAAAGTGGCTCCTATTGTTATTTTCCATGAAAAGATAAGGAAACGGTCTCAGAAAAGTTAAATGTAATGTCCAAAGTCCCATAATGAGTGGCTGAGGCAGATTCAAACCCTTGTCAGACTCCAAGCCCATTCTCTCAGCCATCATACAATATAAACCCAAAAATGGAATGACATCACCAGGAGAACCTCACGTCCTGGAATTTCCAGGCCCACATACATGTCAAATATCCTATGCTTTGTTCTCATAAAAACACTTGAGTTTTTCAGATATGTCTTGATCTGGGTTTTACAATATGCTCACTCTAACTGCTTCTGTTCTAAACTTGCCTCAACAAAAGCCTCTACAGGGTGCTTTTGAAAATACAGTTTCCAGCATCTTACCCCACACCTACTAAGTCAGAATCTCCAGGAGGCAAGTCAAGACATCTGTATTTCTAAATCAAATTCCCAAAGTGATACTTATGATCATGTAAGTGTAAGAAACTATCTCCAAACTGTACACCTAGCTCTGCCAGATGCCGAGATGGAGGGAGGGGAATAAAAGATGGGTAAGTGATGGTCAGGGAGCATGTAATTTAGTTAGGAGGAAAGGCAGATGGATTCAGACCCACCATATATACAATTAGACAATAACTGTGTGATTCTGATTATGGAACAACTATTATTCAGGAAAAAGGTACACTGTAGATTGGAAGACTCAGAAAGACCAGGGAGGACTGCATGGAGGGGGTGGAACATATAGTGGGCTTTGTAGGATTGAAGGTGGAGGAAGAAAGAAGATATTGTAGACAGGGAAAGCATCAAGTGTGGAAGCCTTGAGAGGAGAACAAGTTTGGCATTTTTACAAGGAATGGAGTAGGTCAGCCAACCAGTCAGGATGGAGGAGGGTAGAGAAAGAATGTGCAGGAAGGAACTAGCCTCAAGCAGGGCAGTTTCTATGGGTAGCTCTAGGGAAATATGGCGGGTTTTGGAGTGGATGTGTGTGTGTCCATGTCCCTCAGTTGTATCAGACTCTTTGTGACCCCATGGACTGCAGCCCATCAGGCTTCTCTGTCCATGGAATTTTCCAGGGAAGAATACCCAAGTGAGTTGCCATTTCCCACTCCAGGGGGTCTTCCCAACCCATGGATTGAAACCACATCTCCTGTGTCTCCTGCCTTGGCAGGCGGATTCTTTACCACTGCACCACCCGGGAAGCCCTCTAGAGAGACCACTCGCGTGATGAAAGGGGTGATTAAGTAAGGTAGAGATCCCTGTACCCCAGCTCCTTGAACTATGACCGCAGATGAGAGGTAGCATCTCTGGCTCCAAAGAACACCCAGGGGTGCCTGACATCTGGGGCCCCTAGTGCCTCACACAGAGCTTTGCAAGCAGGGCTCCTGAACCTACAAGAGCTGTCTTCAAGTGAGGCATCAGGCTGAGAGGCAGGGAATGGGGTGGTGAGGTCGTGTGTACCTGTGGCCTATATAGAGAGGTGAGGAGGGAGACAGTGTTGACACATACATATCAGTACAGGGAAAGGCTTCAGACAAAGCCTGCAAGTACTGGAAATTCTGCTTAAGCTACCTCTAGCTAACTGATATGCCTCTAAATTATCTTAGCATCAAAGCCTGATCAACCATATGGGGAGAAAAATTTGCCAAAAAAAGAAAGGCTTATTCTGAGAGAAACCAGGAGCCTGGTCTGATTGCCCTGACACAGAGCAGACATGAGCCAAGGCTTTCTGGAGAAGAAGCGGGACATTCAGAGGAACCAGCCTCACTGGTTGCCATGTTACGTGCCAAACGAGCTGCCCTAGAAATTAGAGGCTGAGTTGGTCAAGACTCTGGGTTTAAGTGATAGGAACCCAAATTCAAAGGAGTTGAAGCAAAAGGGAAATGGACTGGCCCAAGTGCTGGAATTATGTAGCTATTTGGCTCCAGGCATGGCTGAATCCAGGGCACTCCTGTGATATAATCAGGACTGTCTCTAGGCAGCTATAAGCTTTGTTTTCCTCTGTGAGGGCTCATTCTCTGGCACTGTTTTTCCACGTCATAGAAAAGGAGATATCCATCTGCTCCAGCCAAGGTCCTTCAGAAGGAGGGAGACAGTCTCCCTCCTAGAACCCATATTGATCCAATCATCGTGTCCGACTCTGTGCGACCCCAGAGATGACAGCCCACCAGGCTTCCCCGTCCCTGGGATTCTCCAGGCAAGAACACTGGAGTGGGTTGCCATTTCCTTCTCCAATGCATGAAAATGAAAAGGGAAAGTGAAGTCGCTCAGTTGTGTCTGACTCTTAGCGACCCCATGGACTGCAGCCTACCAGGCTCCTCCGTCCATGGGATTTTCCAGGCAAGAGTACTGGAGTGGGGTGCCATTGCCTTCTCCAACTGGAGCCTATTGGCACAATATTCTTTTCTCTTTGTTTTTCATGGTGATGTGAGGATGTGACCCTGGGTGGTATGAATGGGATTTTTTTTTTCCAATTAAAATTCTGAATTGATTATTGGTGTATATAAAAACAATAATTTTTAAAAATGTTGACTACATGCAGCAGCCTTGTTAAACTCATTTATTCATTCTAATAATTTGACAGTGGATTTTCTTGGGGTTTTCCTTGGGACTTCTTTACAGATGATTGTTCTACTTGCAAATAAAGACTTTTGTCTTTTTCCTTCCAATTTGTATACTGCTTATTTATTTTTCAAGTCATTGCCTTAGCAAGGAGCTCCAGTAAAATATTGAAGAGTTGGTGGAAGTGAGCATTCTTGTCTTGTTTCTGATTTTACTGGAATGTTTCTAAAGTTTCACAATAAATACCAAGCAGTCATTTTTTTTTTAAAGGGGAAATCTTCAATATATATTATCAGTTGAAACTTGTATATATTGCTTATAAATTTTCTATACCAATGCTAGCATACTAAACACATTGTTATGGCACCTTCCTAAGCCTATGTGTATGTGCTTGCATGTGTCTTTGAATATCTATGGAAGGATCCAGAAGAGACTGGGAACATGAATGGCTTTCAGGGAAGAGAACTGAGTGGCTGATGGGACATTAGTTTCAACTGTCACTTTATCTGTTAGCTCTAAGCATCGCTCATCTGTATTCTTAAGTTTTGATATGTAATACTTTTAATGTTTTTCCATTCAAACTATTTTCTGTTCCATGATGGCTTCTTTTCTCTTATTTAGAGTACATTGCTTAGCTTCTAGACTTTTGGAAGTTTGATATTCCATTTAATCACATTTTGGACAGAGGCTGTGGACCTTATTTTTTAATTTCTTCTAAAATACTGTGATCTAATATATAAGACTTCCAGAAAAACATCTATTTCTGCTTTCTTGACTATGCCAAAGCCTTTGACTGTATGGATCACAATAAACTGTGGAAAATTCTGAAAGAGATGGGAATACCAGACCACCTGACGTGCCTCTTGAGAAACCTATATGCAGGTCAGGAAGCAACAGTTAGAACTGGACAAAAAAAAAAGCAGAGATACTACCTTGCCAACAAAGGTCCATCTAGTCAAGGCTATGGTTTTTCCTGTGGTCATGTATGGATGTGAGAGTTGGACTGTGAAGAAGGCTGAGCACTGAAGAATTGATGCTTTTGAACTGTGGTGTTGAAGAAGACTCTTGAGAGTCCCTTGGACTGCAAGGAGATCAGGAACAACAGACTGGTTCCAAATAGGAAAAGGAGTACGTCAAGGCTGTCACCCTGCTTATTTAACTTCTATGCAGAGTACATCATGAGAAATGCTGGGCTGGAAGAAGCACAAGCTGGAATCAAGATTGCCGGGAGAAATATCAATAACCTCAGATATGCAGATGACACCACCCTTATGGCAGAAAGTGAAGAGGAACTAAAAAGCCTCTTGATGAAAGTGAAAGAGAAGAGTGAAAAAGTTGGCTTAAAGCTCAACATTAAGAAAACTAAGATCATGGCATCTGGTCCCATCACTTCATGGGAAATAGATGAGGAAACAGTGGAAACAGTGAGAGACTTTATTTTGGGGGGCTCTAAAATCACTGCAGATGGTTATTGCAGCCAAGAAATTAAAAGATGCTTACTCCTTGGAAGGAAAGTTATCACCAACCTAGACAGCATATTGAAAAGCAGAGATACTACCTTGCCAACAAAGGTCCATCTAGTCAAGGCTATGGTTTTTCCTATGGTCATGTATGGATGTGAGAGTTGGACTGTGAAGAAGGCTGAGCACTGAAGAATTGATGCTTTTGAACTGTGGTGTTGAAGAAGACTCTTGAGAGTCCCTTGGACTGCAAGGAGATCCAACTAGTCCATCCTAAAGTAAATCAGTCCTGGGTGTTCATTGGAAGGACTGATGCTGAAGCTGAAACTCCAATACTTTGGCTACCTCATGCAAACAGTGGACTCATTTGAAAAGACTCTGATGCTGGGAGGGATTGGGGGCAGGAGGAGAAGGGGACGACAGAGGATGAGATGGCTGGATGGCATCACTGACTCGATGGACATGAGTTTGAGTGAACTCTGGGAGTTGGTGATGGACAGGGAGGCCTGGCGTGCTGCGATTCATGGGGTCGCAAAGAGTCGGACACGACTGAGCGACTGAACTGGACTGAGCGACTGAACTGAACTGAACTGAATATCTAATTAGTTTCTAAGTATACCACATATACTTGAAAATAATGTATTCTTTACTTCATAGGTACAGCATTTTATACAGATTTAAAATCATTGAATTCTTTTTGCTTAAATTTAAATATTTTTTGTTGGCTCTATGTAACAGTCTTTATGAGAGCAGATAAAATTTTCCACTATGACCTACCTATGATAATAGGTATTTCCAATATTTCTGGTAATTTGACCAGTTTTGCTTTTTATATTATGAGATTTTATTGGTAACGCCATACAAGTTTATGACTTCCATATATTCTTTATTATTATTATTATTATTTATATTTTTAATTTATTTATATTTTTTAACTTTACAATATTGTATTGGTTTTGCCATATATCAACATGAATCCGCTACAGGTATACACGTGTTCCCCATCCTGAACCCTCCTCCCTCTTCCCTCTCCATACCATCCCTCTGGGTCGTCCCAGTGCACCAGCCCCAAGCATCCAGTATCGTGCATCGAACCTGGACTGGCAACTCGTTTCCTATATGATATTATACAGGTTTCAATGCCATTCTCCCAAATCATCCCACCCTCTCCCTCTCCCACAGAGTCTAAAAGACTGTTCTATACATCTGTGTCTCTTTTGCTGTCTCGTATACAGGGTTATCATTACCATCTTTCTAAATTCCATATATATGTGTTAGCATACTGTATTGGTGTTTTTCTTTCTGGCTTACTTCACTCTGTATGATAGGCTCCAGTTTCATCCACCTCATTAGAAATGATTAAAATGTATTCTTTTTAATGGCTGAGTAATACTCCATTGTGTATATGTACCACAGCTTTCTTATCCATTCATCTGCTGATGGGCATTTAGGTTGCTTCCATGTCCTGGCTATTATAAACAGTGCTGTGATGAACACTGGGGTACACGTGTCTCTTTCCCTTCTGGTTTCCTCAGTGTGTATGCCCAGCAGTGGGATTGCTGGGTCATAAGGCAGTTCTATTTCCAGTTTTTTAAGGAATCTCCACACTGTTCTCCATAGTGGCTGTACTAGTTTGCATTCCCACCAACAGTGTAAGAGGGTTCCCTTTTCTCCACACCCTCTCAAGCATTTATTGCTTGTAGACTTTTGGATCGCAGCCATTCTGACTGGTGTGAAATGGTACCTCATAGTGGTTTTGATTTGCATTTCTCTGATAATGAGTGATGTTGAGCATCTTTTCATGTGTTTGTTAGCCACCTGTATGTCTTCTTTGGAGAAATGTCTATTTAGTTCTTTGGTCCATTTTTTGATTGGGTCACTTATTTTTCTGGAATTGAGCTGTAGGAGTTGCTTATATATTTTTGAGATTAGTTGTTTGTCAGTTGCTTCATTTGCTATTATTTTCTCCCATTCTGAAGGCTGTCTTTTCACCTTGCTTATAGTTTCCTTTGTTGTGCAGAAGCTTTTAAGTTTAATTAGGTCCCATTTGTTTATTTTTGCTTTTATTTCCAATATTCTGGGAGGTGGGTCATAGAGGATCCTGCTGTGATGTATGTCAGAGAGTGTTTTGCCTATGTTCTCCTCAAGGAGTTTTATAGTTTCTGGTCTTACATTTAGATCTTTAATCCATTTTGAGTTTATTTTTGTGTATGGTGTTAGAAAGTGTTCTAGTTTCATTCTTTTACAAGTGGTTGACCAGTTTTCCCAGCACCACTTGTTAAAGAGATCGTCTTTAATCCATTGTATATTCTTGCCTCCTTTGTCAAAGATAAGGTGTTCATATGTGCATGGATTTATCTCTGGGCTTTCTATTTTTTTTTCCATTGATCTATATTTCTGTCTTTGTGCCAGTACCATACTGTCTTGATGACTGTGGCTTTGTAGTAGAGCCTGAAGTCAGGCAGGTTGATTCCTCCAGTTCCATTCTTCTTTCTTAAGATCGCTTTGGCTATTTGAGGTTTTTTGTATTTCCATACAAATTGTGAAATTATTTGCTCTAGCTCTGTGAAGAATACCGTTGGTAGCTTGATAGGGATTGCATTGAATCTATAAATTGCTTTGGGTAGTATACTCATTTTCACTATATTGATTCTTCCGATCCATGAACATGGTATATTTCTCCATCTATTAGTGTCCTCTTTGATTTCTTTCTCCAGTGTTCTATAGTTTTCTATATATAGGTCTTTAGTTTCTTTAGGTAGATATATTCCTAAGTATTTTATTCTTTTCTTTGCAATGGTGAATGGAATTGTTTCCTTAATTTCTCTTTCTATTTTCTCATTATTAGTGTATAGGAATGCAAGGGATTTCTGTGTGTTGATTTTATATCCTACAACTTTACTATATTCATTGATTAGTTCTAGTCATTTTCTGGTGGAGTATGACTTCCATATATTCTTAAGGGTTCATTTCTTTCAATATTATCTCCTGCACTTCTTTTGCACTACTAATGCTTTTTGCTTTAAATTCTATTTTGTCTGATGTAAGTATTATAATATTAGCTTTCTTAATGCTAGTATTTGCATGCTATATCTTTACCCATCCTTATTGTAATCTTTCTATGTGACTTTGTAAGTATGCCCCATGATTTTAAAAAATTCAATCGGATAATCCCTGCCTCTTTATCAGTGAATTTATTCCATTTACCTTTACCAGAATTCCTGATGTATTTGAAGGTATTTCTACCATTTTATTTTGTACTTTCTATTCGCCATTTTTTAATTGTTTCCTTTTATTCCTTCCATTCATTCTGCTGCATTGATTTAGTTTTCTATATTCCCTCTTTTCCCTTTCTGTTGGTGAAGAAGCTATAGGTTCTTTTATTATTATCTTCATAATTAAAAAAAAAATCTAAAGTCACTCAGTATTTCTATTCTCCTTTATACAGCATGAAAGGAAACTAGTTTTTTTTTGTTACTTATCACATTAATTTTGCTTAAGTTTTGTCTCTTCTTTAAAAGAACAGTATTTTTATATAGCTAATAGTACTCTGGTATTGTATATTTGAATGTTGCTAAGAGACCAGATCTTAAAAGTTCTCATCACAAGAAAAAATTTGGAACTATGTGTGGTGCCAGATGTTAACTAGACTCATGGTGGTGGTTCAGTCACTGTTGTGTCTGACTCTTGCAACCCCATGGACTGTGACTGTCCAGGCTCCTCTGTCCATGGGATTCTCCAGGCATGAATACTGGAGTGGGTTGCCATTTACTTCTCCAGGGGATCTTCCAGACCCAGGAATTGAACGTGGGTTTCCTGCATTGCCGGCAGATTCTTTACCCACTGAGCTACAAGGAAAGTCCAACTAGACTCATAGTGGTGATCATTTTGAAGTATATACACATACTGAATCATGTTGTACACCTGAAACTAATATGATGTCTTATGTCAAGTATATCTCATAAAGAAGAAAATTCAGTGTTTTTGCTTCTTACTGTGGTATTGGAGAAGACTCTTGAGAGTCCCTTGGACTGCAAGGAGATCCAACCAGTCCCTCCTAAAGGAGATCAGTCCTGGGTGTTCACTGGAAGGACTGATGTTGAAGCTGAAACTCCAATACTTTGGCCACCTGATGCAAAGAGCTGACTCACTGGAAAAGACCCTGATGCTGGGAAAGATTGAGAGCAGGAGGAGAAAGGGATGACAGAGGATGAGATGGTTGGATAGCATCACTGACTCAATGGACATGGGTTTGGGTGGACTCCAGGAGTTGGTGATGGACAGGGAGGCCTGGCATGCTGTGGTTCATGGGGTCGCAAAGAGTCAGACACAACTGAGCGACTGAACTGAACTGAACTGAACCAACATAGAAGGTCAATTCATTATTATTTCTTGACTCTCATACCTTCCTTTCCCTTGAATTATTTTTTATTGTCATTGAAAATATATGTTAATAATTTTAATGAAGGTCTATGAGTAATATATGCCTTTAAGCTTTGTGTGCCAAAACATTTCCTAAGGTAGTTGGAGTTAAAATTTGAGACTGTCATTTATTCATCCTCATTATCCTGAATATATTTCTCTGCAGGGAGAAGCAGTGTACACTGATGGTGATGAGCATTAGGAACCACATCCACTTAATTTGAGTACCAACTCCTCCTCTTACTGACTGTAATAACCTGGACAGGAGTGACAAAAACTTCCTTTTGGTCAGTTGCCTCAGCTATAAAAAAGAGGATGATGGAGGCTTTCCTGGTGGCTCAGTGGTAAAGAATCCGCCTGCCATGCAGGTGACATGGGTCCGATCCCTGGTCCAGGAAGATCCCACATACTGCGGGGCAACTAAGCCTGTGTGCTACAACTACTGAGCCCACGCTCTGCAAGCTGAGAGCCACAGCTACTACGCCTGCGCATCCTAGAACCTGTGATCTGTGACAAGAGAAACCACCTCGAGGAGAGACAACTGGAGAGTAACCCCACTTGCTGCAACTAGAGGAAAATCCACCCAGCAATAGAGACCCAGCACGGCCAAAGAAAAGTAGATAAATAAAAACAATAAATTTTAAAAAAGAAGATGATGATGAGAATCCTAGCTCACAGAATTCTTGTTAGGATTAAATTAGTTAATTTAATCAAAATATCCAGTGTGGTGCCTTGCACATAGTATCATTCAAATGCTAACTGTTATCATCATTAACCCTTTTCTGTTGCCAGTGAGACAGTAGCTGTCAGTCTAGTTGTGATTCTTTTCTAGGAAATCTAACTCATCTCTCTGAAAATCTCTTTAAGATTTTTGATCTTGAGTGTTCTGCAGCTTCACTCAGGATGCACT
This sequence comes from Bos taurus, assembly GCF_002263795.3. Classification (NCBI taxonomy): domain Eukaryota; kingdom Metazoa; phylum Chordata; class Mammalia; order Artiodactyla; family Bovidae; genus Bos; species Bos taurus. The sequence continues at coordinate 45,478,930 of NC_037333.1, read as the reverse complement.
TTGCATCTGGGAAGGAGGGGGGCAGTCTTCCTACCATTCTGAATCTTTATTTCTTTATTATTTTTCTCTACTATCTCTCTCTGCAACTTTTATATGCTGTATGTGGTAGCCTCTCAAACTACCCTCCGTATTCCTTAACTGTTCTTACGTACTTTCAAACTTTCGTCTCTCTGTGCCATTTTTTGGGTGAACTCCCTGGTATTTATGTTTCAGTTCTTTTCATGACTGTATCAGGTTTAGCGTTTATCCAGTCTACTAGTTTTTTTTTTTTAATTTTAGGGCAGGGACTGCTTTTGGTATTTCCAAGATTCCAAATTAGTTCTTTTCCATACCCATCTTTTTTAAAAGTTTCTTTCTGCCTATTTTTGTTTCACAATTAAAAAAAAAATCTTATTTCTCTCTTTTTAATTCTTATGTGTTTCATACTATTCGTTCATTTTCTTATTTAAAGGCCTTAAACATCTTGATTTAAAATCTTTTTTTAGATTGTTTGCTATATTAGTTTCACTTGAAGCGAACAATTTATTAATATTGATTTGTCGGTTATTATCTGAAAAGATAGATTTCATTGTGTCTTTTGGATTTTTAGTTTGGTTGGGTCGTTTTAAGCATGAACTCTCTCTCTCTTCTTTCTTTTCTCTAGACTCCTCCTTTCCCTTTCAAGTTTCACAGGTTCTTCTACCAGCCCTCAGCCTAACTTCACCTTATTTTGATGATAGAGCTCTTATTAGTGGGCAGAGTGTGTGGCTCACTCAGTGAACAGGTGGTTAAACTCAGATCCTGGTTCCTGTGTTGTCCTGGTCACTGCTCACCTAGACATTCATCCTCACATATGCTATAACCTTGAGCACTGGTTAGGAGAACCTTTATCAGTCTCTCATCCTAAGCAGAGAAACCAGCAGTCTTACCTCCAGCCTTAAGTTCAACCCTGGCCCCTGCCTCACCTGGAACATGTTTGGGCCCTGTTTCTTCAGAGTCAGACTAGCTTAGTTACACACAGGAGCCAGAACTGGCCCATCTCAGCCTGCTTCTGCCCCAGAGCCAGGGCTCAGCGTCCCTCACTGCTGTGTGAGTCTCTTCTCTTTCTAATCTACAAAGATGGTTGTCAAGTCTGTGAGCTCAGTTGTGTTTTTTTGTGTCTTCAATTTTTCTAAGTTTTATTTATAACTTCTATGCATTTATAGCAGAATGGGTGCCACAAATGGTTATTTACACAGCACCATCTTGACAAAAAGTGTTTTCTAGGATATTTTTAACAATGAACAATTGCTACTATATTATGATAGATACATAGGTGAAAGGCCACACCCACTGGCTTTCATAATATGGAAATTACTTTTGACCTTGGGCAATACTCTTTCCTTCTTGTGGAGGCTGTGGATTGAGGAAAGGTAAGAACTGGAGACACCAAGAGTGGGCAACCTTTCCAAAGACATTTCTCTGGTAAAGAGGGGAAAGAAATAATGGGACATCTTTGTTTGGTTTAATCAGAGTGATTTTATTTTTATTTGGTTTAATCAGAGTGATTTTTTACACATTGAAAAAATAGGAAGTCAGGAGTGCACTGGGGAGGTGGTGTAGCTTGGAGAGGAGGAGCATACTCTCCTGAGTTTGTCAGACATAGGCTTGAGTCAGAGCTCTGCCACTCACTGTAGACTTAATGTACTCATTCTGTAAAAGAGGATAACAATAGGCTCCACTTCATGACACTGTTGAGAGGTTTAAATAAGATATTGTATGTGATGACTTTAGTACGGGGCCTCCCAGGTGGCCCTACTCAATAGGTAAAGAATCTGCGATGCAGGAGACTCAGAAGACACAGATTCGATCCCCGAATTGGGAAGATCCCCTGGAGGAGGGCATAGCAACCCACTCCAGTATTTTTGCCTGGAGAATCCCATGGACAGAGGAACCTGGTGGGCTACAATCCATGGGGTTGCAAAGAGTCAAACATGACTGAGCATGCACAAATGCATGCGTGACCTTAGTGCGGTACACTGAGTACACAGTGTTGACCATGGCTATGACTAATAGTGTGATGGTTCGTTTTTTGGGTGTCAACTTGGCCAGGCCATGGTACCCAGACATCTGGTTAAACACCAGTCCAGATGGTACTGTGAAGATATTTTTCACAAGAGATGAATACTTGGGTCAGTGGACTTTGAGTACAGGTTACTCTTTGTAACATATGTGGGCTTCATCCAATTAGCTGAAGGTTTTAAGGGAAAAAGACCCAGATTCCCCAATAGATGTCTTCAGACTTGACCTGCAACATCAACTTGTCTCTGGGCCTCTATCCTACCTGCCCACTCTGCAGAATTCAGATTTGAAAACTCCATGATCATTGAGTCAATTCCTTAATATAAGCTTCTCTACAGATACATAGATGCTTCCCAGGTGGCTCAGTGGTAAAGAATCCACCTGCCAATACAGGATACTTGGGTTTGATCTCTGGGTCAGAAAGATCCTCTGGGGAAGAAAATGGCAACCCACTCCAGTATTCTTACCCGGGAAATCCCATGGATAGAAGGGCCTTGCAGGCTACAGTCGTTGGCATTGCAAGGAGTCAGACATGACTTAGAGATTAAACAACAACAATAGATACACAAATATAGATACACATACAGATATAGTACAGATACAGATATAAGTATAGATATAGACACACACAGCCTATTGGCAGTTCTCTTTCCCCGGAGAACTCTGACTGACAGAGAAGATATAGGAGGGAGAAGAGGGAGAATCAGAAACAGTAGCTGGCTTCCACATGTCTCAACTGGTGGAGCCCGTGTGCCACAACTACTGAGCCCACCTGCCGCAACTAGAGAAGCCCTTGCACAGTGAGGAAGACTCAGTGATGCCAAAAAAAAAAAAAAAAATAGTACTGGCTTTCCTGAGGAGTTAGCGCATTTGTACCCTAGACAGAAAGAGGAGGTGCTGAGATGAAGCCCTGTGATGACGGAGGGGAAGCGGGGGGTTGGGGACAGAGGAGTAGGGGTGTCCCCTCTAAGGGCTATTCTCTCTGGGAAGTAGGGAGTGAGGTCACATCCAGGCCTACAAGCTACGGGGAGGTGGCAGGTAAAGGGTGGTGGGAAAGCAGGGCGCTGGTGCTCAGGTAACTCCCTGGAAGCAAGGAAGCCTGCCAAGGTTGCAGAACACCATCTGTGCTGTGCCACCCATGGAACTGGGGTGGGGGAGGAGGGCTTGGCGCGGGAGGAGAGAGCAGCGGCTAAAAAAGGGTTGGTCTCTAAATGGAGAGAGTGACACGTCTGTGAGCACATGCTGTGGGCAGGGAGTGGAGGCAGGGCACTGTCTTCTGGTTACTGGTTTCTCCAACACCTGCCTATGCCTTCCTACAGAAGGAGAGCTAGAGAGAGGAGCCCCCCGCACCCCAGGGGCGACCACTGCGGTTATTCTTGGCATATGCACCACATTTATTTTCCAGCTGTTTCCCTCACATGCAGCCTTGGAAAGCTGTCAGTAGTTTTCTTTTAATAACACACAAGCTGAGGGGTGAAGAGCCAGTGCTTTCCGGAAGAGCCCCGGGCAGTGGTGAAATGTCTCGAGGAGGAAATCAGAGCTGAAAAACACAGGTGAGCCTGAGCTTGAACAGGATCATGGGGACCCCCGGTCATAACCATGGGGAACTCCGGGTGGAGCCAGACCACTGTGCAGGTATCATATTCAGGGCATTCACATCACTAGATGTCACTTTTTACCCACAAACTTATGAGACCTTGGAACCCGAGGTGGTTGTACAGGTGAACGATCCCTTACTGTGGATCATCTAAGTTTTTTTTTTTTCTGAAGTTTTTACCATAATAAATAATTCTGCAATCAATCTTCTTGTCATTAGAGCTTCACAAACATTCTGACTTACTGCCATTTGTAAAAACTGAACATGAGAGAAGGCAGAATAAGCTGTGACAAGCAAAGCCTCTGGGTAATGAAACGAGTCTTAGCCAGAACTTTGGGTTGCAAGCAATAGAAACTCAAGTCAAGCTAATTTCAGCAGAAATTGGAATTCGAGGTGGTTGTACAGTTGAACTCCACAAACTGGGAGCTCCTGGAATGGAGTTGGTTTCAGGTATGATTGGATGCAGAGACTCAGTAATATTCCCTCTCTGTTTGTCTCTGGGTCCATTTCTCGATCTGCTTTTCTTGGGATACTGGACTTGTACCTATTGCAGAAGATGAACTACCTTCTTGTGACTTTGGTGGGTACTGAGGGAAGAGTATAATAACAGACAGGCTCAGGTTTACATCATCCACTCTCAGTGAAAACTAACTCCCATCTCCCAATGCCAGACATAAAATCCCAGGAGTCTGACCCTACAAGAGTGGCATTTCCACTCTGTGAGCCCATCACAACATACCCTGTCTCTGATAAGTGGGTCCTGTGATCAGTAGGTACAATGCCTACTATACAGTGAGTGCTAAATTAATTTTTTAAAGTGGCTGTTGATGGAAGCAACTCAAGTGTCTGTTGCTAGATGACTAGATAAACAAAATGTGGTGTATACACACAATGGAATACTGCTCAGCCATGAAAAGGAAAGGAAATTTTATCCAGGCTGCATGAATGAACTTTGAAGACATTACGCTAAGTGAAACAAGCCAGTCACAAAGGGCAAACATGGCATGATTGGTCTTACATGAGGCGCCTAGAGTAGTCAGATTCATAGAGACAGAAAGCAGATGGTAGTCGTCAGGGGCAGGGAGTGGGGAGGAATGGGGAGCTGGTGTTTATGGTACAGAAATTCAGTTAGAGAAGGTGAGAAAGTTCTGGAAATGGATGGTGGTGACGGCTTCACCGTGGGAATGTACTTCCTGTCACTGAAGTATACACTTAAAAATGGTTAAAATGGCAAATTTGTTATGTGTGTTTTACCACAACTTAAAAAAAAAAAAAAGCTGTTAAGTAATTTCATACTGTCTAGAACCATAGCCTCCTGCTGACTCCACCTTTCATTTCATGCCTCTTGGAGATGCTGGCACAATGCAAATGACCAGCTATGATCATGAAAGAAAATGAATTTAACTGATCTGAAATCCTGGTCTGCCCCTCGGATCCACACATGTTCATCAAGCACCAGCTCTGAGTTAGGCCTGGCTGAGCGCCATGGTTTGGATGTAGAGGGGAAAGGAAGAAGCACAGAAGTCGAATCATAGCCGCCAGCCTCCAAGGATCTTCTCATTCTCATCGAATTGGGGCAACATAAGGCAGCAGAGGGTAAGGGTCTCCTGATGGTAATGGGGGTCGGGCACTGCCTCCGAGCCTTGGTTGTTTCTTTAGTAACAGTCCAAAAGGCTGTCAGGGAGACTGTGGCTTCACCTGCCCTTCCCTGCTTCCTTGCTCCCCCACAGCGCCACCTAGAGTCCTGGAGGCCCCACCCCAACTGTATGGACAGCAGAGGGGGAAAATGAGATTCTCTGAGAATTTTAGCAAAGGAACTCAGAGAGGACATGTTGGGGTGACTGGGTGAGACCCAGGCTGGGGTGAAGACACCTGCAAAGAGGTGCCCACGGAGAGGGTAGGTCTTCAGAAGCATCTGCAGAATGAAATTATGGCTCAAAGAAGAGCTAAGATGAGAGAAGGTGGAGAGAGACATAGACGAATAGGCAGCAAGAGAGATGCTGTTCCCTCCCAGCCTCCACTCATCCTCATCCTTCAGGAGGCCCACGCATTCCCTGCCCTGGAGCTGCTGAGATCTCTCCCCGTGTCCTTGCGCACCCTGCCCTTATCTCAGCTTGAGTGCACACAGGCCCAGGCTGGGCCCCAGGAAGCCGACTCTGTGAGGGAGATAAGTGGATGCCTTGCTCACAAGGAGCACCCTGGGGATGGACCCCATGGATGGGAAGGGAAGGAAGCAGGAGACGACAGAGGAGGAGGCCAAGCTGGGAGGCAGGCCCACAGCTTCAGTCAACCCCCATGGGCTAGTTTGCTGGGCTGCCATAATACAACAGACTGGGTGGCTTAAACAACAGAAATCGCTTCTTCACAATTCTGCAGGCTTGAAGTCTGAGATCAATGTCAGCAGATTTGGTTTCTTCTGAGGCCTCTCTCCTTGGCTTGTAGATCGCTGACTTCCTCTAGTGTCATCACAGTCTTCCTTCTGTGTGTGTCTATGTCCTAATCTCCTCATTTTATAAGGACATCTGTTATACTGGATAAGGACCCACCATGAAGTCTTCTTTAAATGACCTGTCTGGACATTCCAAGGTCCTGGGGGTTAAGCCTTCAACATATGAATAGGAAGGGGACACAATTTGGCCATAATACCATGGGAAGCTCTGGAGTTAGAAGGACCCTGCAAAATTATTCCAGTTGGGCCCAAATATCCACATCTCTGTGGATCAGCACTGGCTGGGGGCTCCCTGGGAAGGCCTGACTTAGAGTGAGGCCACTCTGCAACTGAGTCAGTCCCCAAGGGGTCTGACAGACGAAGATGGCCTGCCAACCACAGCTCCACAGCTGGGGCAGCAGGTCCTTCATTGACTGAGGCTCTGGGCAATGCATCACAGGGTCTGTTTCTCACAGCCAAACAAACCTTAAGAGAAGGTTGTCACGAGGGTTAAGTAAGACAATACTGCTTAGCTCCCGAGAGCAGGGACTGTGGGCTGACCATTGCGTGCCCCTACCCATGAGGGACACCCATGTTGGTTTTAACCCAACACTCACATGTAATTCTCTGCTGCCTCACCCACCTCCACCTCAGAGGCAGGAAACGCCCACATCTCATATTCTCAGCCTTTCCTCCAGTGCAGATGTCTGCTGACCGGGTTCTGAGAAAGCATGTGACAACAGGCGTGCATGTGGCTGGTGCTGCCACCCCCGTGGAGACATGGCAGAGGATCCGAGGTGGCCTCCTGCGTGGCAAGGGGACCGCAGAGAGGTAAGGACATAAACCAGGGCTGACAGCTGCTGGCCTCTAGACTTCCTGTTGGTGAAAAGAATAAAGTCTTTGCCTTTAAAACATGGTGCAGTGAGTTGAATCGTGTCCCCTCCAAAGAATTGTCCTTGTCTTGGAGCCTATGAATGTAACGTTATTTGGGAAACAGATCTTTGCAGATGGAATTAAGTTCAAGGTCTTGAGATGAGATCATCCTGGATTCAGGTGGGCCCTAAATAGGGACAAGTGTCCCTGTTAAAAAGGAAATAAAAGGAGAGAAGACATAGAGGAGAAGGTGACACAGAGATGGAGGTGGAGACTGGAGTGATCCATCTACAGGCTGAAGAACGCCAGTGATTGCCAGCAGCTCCCAGAAGCCAGGAGAGGGGCATGAGGATTCTCCCTCAGAGGCTCCAAAAGGCACCCACTCTGCTGATGCCTTGACCTCAGACCTGTGGCTTCCAGAACTACAAGGGAATAATTTCTATTGTTTTCATCCACCAAGTTTGTCCTGGCAGCCACAGGAAATGAATACACACTGTTTTTTATTTGCAGCCTGTCTTAGTCTATCTAGGCGACTATAACAAAACTACCAGAGACTGAGTGGCTTACAAACAGCAGAGATCTATCTCTTAGTTTGGAGGCTGGAAGTCCAAGATCAGGGTGCCAGCACTGTCAGGCTCTGGAGAAGGCTTTCTTGGTGGCGGGCTGATAACTTCTCTTTGTAACCTTATATCTGGAAGAAGCTAGGGAGCTCTTCAGGGTCCCGATCATGAGGGCTCCACTCTCGTGACCTAAGCACTCCCTGAAGACCTCACCTCCTCATACCATCACACTGGGCCTTATGAGTTCAACACATGAACTGGAAGTGGCCATGGAGGACACTAATACCATTCCACATGTGGTATTTGGCCTAGAGGTAATGGGACTTCACTGGTGGCTCAGCGGTAAAGAATCCACCTGCAATGGAAGAGATGCAGGAGACGCAGACTCAATCCCTGGGTTGGGAAGATCCCCTGGAAGAGGGAATGGCAACCCACTTCAATATTCTTGCTGGGAAAATCCCATGGACAGAGGAGTCTGGTGGATTACAGTCCACCGTCATTGTGCAAAGAATTGGTCATGACTGAGTGACCGAGAAGCAGCTGGATGTAACGGCTGTCATTGCAGGGTTTTAATCCAGCAGGAACATGAGAGAAAGGGTGCTTTAGGAAAATGGATCTGTTGTCAACACTGACTCCAGACCTGCTGGGACTACAGGGCATAGCTAAACGGTCCATGTACATCTTTAGAAGGGCAAGAAACTGTCCAAATGAACCACACTCGATAGTGACTGAGCCATGATTAGTGCACATCTTCTAGCTGGAGAAGTCTCAGAGATTTCAGTTACAAAGGCAATCATTTAACAATGACACAATGGGGTATTCCAGTAATCACTCAGTGAAGTCATAAAAAGCTGCCAATTACCTGTCCTCCCATGATGACCTTGGTCCTTTGAGTCTACCTCTCCTAAGCACCAGCCCAGAGATTCCCAGTGTCCCTTGGATGGTTCCAGAGTGACTTCTCACATGCTCTTGGCTCTGACTCCATCTCAAGATCTGCCTGTGGCCCCTTGACAACAGATTCCGGCACTTCTCACTCATTTCAAGCACGCAGAATCAGTCCAGGCTCCCAGCCATAAGTAAAAGTGACTTCTAGCTCCATGGGCCAGATTTCCTGCTACTGTCTTAAGAGGGGGAATCTGGAGGAATGACCAAGCCCAGGCTTGGCTTCAATCCTGCCTCCGCCATGGGAAGTTCTTTCATTCCTCTGAACCTCAGTTTCCTTGGCTGATGACAATGCCTGACTCTCCGGCAGCTGTGGGGGTCAGAGGAGAGGTTCAGTTAGTGAAGTAAGGCATGGACTCCACCCTTACAGAGCTCACCGTGTAACGGAAGAACAGGCCCAATTTCCTTCTACTTCTGGAAAGTTAAAATTCAGTCAAGCGAATGTTGCCAAGTGCCTTTAGTTCAAATTCCATTGACAAACGCTTCAAAGTAACCCCACTTTCAGGCTGAGCCTAAAGATGCCAGCCTGGGTTTCAATACACTCACACAGCAGTTACTCACAGCCGTCTAACCTTGTTCCTGAATTCTACACATACCTATGATTCCAGTCATCCAAATGTAAGTAGACAGAGGACTGGGGCTGTCTTATACTTCCCTGGATAAAATGTGGTGGACACACACCATGGGGATGTGTGTGGCATTCAGAAGCCACAAACTAGATGCACATACATGTAACATGCACAGATCTTAAGAAAAAAAAAGGTGAGATGGAATGCTTTCTCTGTGCCAGGCACCCTCTAAGTACTTAACATAGATGAACTCATTTAGTCCTCACAAATCCCATTTTATATATATATATATATAGTTATTACTCCCTGTGTACAAAGGAAGAAACAAAGATACAGAGAAATTCAATAACTTGCCCAGGTTATATAACCAGTAAAAGGAGACTCAGCTATGATTTTACCCAGGCAGCTCACACACTTCACCTTAATATATACTAACTGCTCCTGCTGCTGCTGCTGCTGCTAAGTCGCTTCAGTCGTGTCCGACTCTGTGCGACCCCATAGACGGCAGCCCACCAGGCTCCCCTGTTCCTGGGATTCTCCAGGTAAGAACACTGGAGTGGGTTGCCATTTTCTTCTCCAATGCTTGAAAGTGAAAAGTGAAAGTGAAGTCGCTCAGTCGCTTCTGACTCTTAGCGACCCCATGAACTGCAGCCCACCAGGCTCCTAGGTCCATGGGATTTTCCAGGCAAGAGTACTGGAGCGGGGTGCCATTGCCTTCTCCGTATGTACTAACTAAACACACAAAACAGGAAGGTCTTTCATCCTTATTGCCCACCATTGCGCCTGTGAACTGCCAGCGTGTTCTCACGTCATCTCTGTCCTCCTGTCCTCTGTACTACATGAAAGTGAAAGTATTAGTTGCTCAGTCATGTCTTGCGATCCCATGGACTGTAACCCACCAGGCTCCTCCATCCATGGAATTCTCCAGGCAAGAACACTGGAGTGGGTAGCTGTTCCCTTCTCCAGGGAATCTCCTCAACCCAGGGATCATAGCCAGGTCTCCCAAATTGCAGGCAGATTCTTTACCTTTGAGCCACTAAGAAGACTACAATTCCCAGGTTTCCTTGCTTCCAGCTTCAAGTTGGTTGACCAATAGGAAGCTCTGGTAGAAGACTGGGAGATGGGAGAAAGGGAAAGCCATAGTGTTTCTCCTCTCTGTTTCCTGTGTATCTACTACAGCCCCAGGACCTTTTCTGTGGCTCTGGTTCCTTCCAGATAGTTTTTCACCCAATTGTTCACATCCCACCAGGTAGTCCCCACTTTGGAGCCCCAGCCACAAGCCTTGCTCTGGAGGCCTCACTCATCCCATTGTCCCACCAGGGTGGTGGTGGTGATTTCCTGTGGTGGGTGATCTCCTCTTCAGGTCTATCTTCTCCATGATCCCATGCCTTGTCTAATTGATCCCCTATATTAAATTCCCTCTGTTTGAAAGACCTAAAGTGGTTTCTGATTTTCTTGCTAGATCCTAACTAGTAAATCATTTATGTGAATTAAAAATACATGCATGCGCTGGTAGAAGGACTTGCCTGTGTGTTAAGATGGCTGGGACAGAAGCCAGAAACTGCCAACCCAATGTGAAACCTTGAGCCCTTTGTCTATTATCCTCGGGCTCTGGATTTATAAACCACAATGCTGGTGTTGGATTAGAGGTATGTGTGTAAGTACGTGTGTGTGTGTGCTAAGTCGCTTCAGTCATGTCTGGCTCTTTGCAACCCTATGGACAGTAGCCCGCCAGGCCCCTCTGTCCATGGGATTCTCCAGGCAAGAATACTGGAGTGGGTTGCCATGCCCTCCTTCAGGGAATTTTCCTGACCCAGGGATCGAACCTGCATCTCTTATATCTCCTGCATTGGCAGATGGGTTCTTTACCACTAGTACTGCCATCTGTTCTAGTGTGTAAGTACAGTCTTACACAAATGCATATATATAATATACATTTGTGTATACATGTCATACATGTTCAAAAATATATATATTTTTTCCGCATGGATAATGTAACTGCAAAGGTGTCCATGAAACATACATGGCAGGTGCCCTTGGAATGGAAGAGAATGGAAAATGGTAAACAGAGAAACAGCAAGTCCTGGTACTTACCAAGAATGCTAATGTGACATAACTACTACCCAAACATGAGGTCTCAAACAACTAATTCTTTTTGCCCGTGGAGACACCTTCCAAGTTTGGAAGAATAACGTTTGACCTCATGGGAGGTGAGCCCTTCGGGGCCCCTCCCCACCCTGTGAGTGGTGACTCCCATGTGCTGTGTGACCCGTGCCTGCTCAGAGCCCTCTAATTAAGCGGGGGAAGAAGCAAAAACAAACATCAGGACACAACAAGTAGGTTCTCCAAAAACAGAGGAGTAACATTTTTCAGGGTAGATCTCTGATAACGTTTCAGTGCGAGAAAGAAACGACAGGAAGGCAACACATGACTTTCCAAAGCAATGGTTTTTAACCTTTCGACGTGCTGCCACGCAGGAGTAGACACATCACCGATCACCTTACACAGCCGGGTCCAGAAGCCAAGGCAGGCCTTTCTGGGCTAGTCACGGTCAGACCTCCTGCTGTGGACCAGGCGCCTGCTCTTTCCGACCCGACAGCGCCTGCGGGCCGCTGCTCAGCCCCGGGAGGCTGCTGGCGCCATCTAGTGCTCAAACATAGAACCGGCTCAGCGCGTACTTCTGAGCAGAGATCGCAAGCCACCGGCGCTCTGGGCTTTCCACCCCCATCTGCCTTTTCAAAACCTTCACAGCTTGCCAATTTGCAAATATTGGGAAATCACTGTGCCTTGAAATCTTCAAGGAGTAAACCTCCTGAGCCCATTGCCGGTAGAGCCCGTGAAGCCTGCCAGACAATTACCTAAGCCCCAAGGAGCTCCTGGCAAATTGGACCTTCTGGGCATTTAAAACCCACCATCCATCCACATGCGCGGAATCATAGGAAACTTGGCATCCAGATTTTATCCTCAGCTTCTCTCAGGGGCTACCTGAGCTTTTCCTAGGAGAAAAATATCTCCCCTGAGGTGTGAAGACATCTGCTTTTCAGAGTTTCCCATTGCCACTATCTCCAAATAACAATTTCAAAACCAGTTATTGGCTCACATTTAAAATTTACAACCACATTTTCTTTTCTCCCCAAAGGGGAGGAGAGGGTAGCTGTTTCAGGGTTCATTAAACCCGAATTTCTTCACCAGGATTCTGGGATTAAACGGTTTAGCTGTTCTGCCCCCTTTGTATTAAGACACTGTGCAATCAGAACCCAATCTTGAAAAATGAATTTTCAGCTGCAACTGCTGGAAAGGGGCCTTGATTTATTCATAATTAGCTAATGTTTCCATTCAACAGGAAAGAATGATAATAAGACGAGAAATAAACTTGATCCCTGAGTTAGGGGGGGCAGATTTGGGAACCCACAGTTGGTTTTTTGTTTCTCCTATTGTTCCGAAATAGCCGAGGAAGAAACCAAGCTCCCCATGTGGCCTGGAATAAATTCATAAATATCAAAACACTTATTTTGACACTCTGCTTCCAGGGAAAGAAATAGGATTTGGGAGGGTCTTTTTCATCAAAGACTATTGCTATTACGATCATCCAAAATTTGTCAGGAAGGTCTTTCCTCAATAACCGGGCCAGGGTTTTCATTTTGAGCCACAGCGCTCATGACTCTCCTCCCCCACCCGCCGCGCCATCCCAGGCAAAGGGAGGTGCAGGTAGGCCAGAAGTGGGGGAGACTTTCCTCTCCCCTTTTCCAGTGTCAGGCTTACACCGGAGGTGCTGGAAGGAGTTGCCTTTTGTCTTTCAGTGTAGGCTGGATTTTGACAGGCCCTTTTCCTTTCCTGTCAGCTTCTGAATTCAGGCAATTTCATGGCTTCTTTTCTGCCACTGAGATGGGTTTGTGGCAGCAGGACTGTTAGATGCAGCCTGGGGCTGAGGAGCAGCTCAATGACTGAACAGCCTGCCTTTGCCGGCAGCCGGGACCCACTCTGGAGGATGTGCCGGCAGCTCAGGAATGGCTGGGAGGTAACGAGTGATGGGAGCAGCCCAAAGGGGGACAGTGCATCCTGGTTAATTATCCAGCACAGCTGGACGGCTGAGAGCTGTCTGTAGACTTACTTTCAATGAATCGGATGATAACAAAGTAGAGTTCATTCATCCATTTAGCAAGTATTTATTGAGAGCTGCATGAAGCTTGGCTGGAAGTAATTAGCCAATTAAACAGAACTGTGCTGAAGGGGAGGAGCAGTCCAGACAGAGAGAGAGCCAAGTCCATTGTTGAGACCATTTGCTCGGCCTCTTGGGGGAAGAGCCAGACAGTGGGTAGAGTTGGAGGCAGTGAGGGAGGTACAGAGGAGTGGGTGACCAGGCTGGAAGCCAGAGCCTGGCTGGGAGGCCATGTCATACAATGCTGCTGAGGCCATGGTGGGGACTTGGGATTTTAGTCTAGGTAGGATAGGACAGAAATGGTATGGACTTAACAGAAGCAGAAGATATTAAGAAGAGGTGGCAAGAATACACAGAAGAACTGTACAAAAAAGATCTTCACGACTCAGATAATCATGATGGTGTGATCACTGACCTAGAGCCAGACATCCTGGAATGTGAAGTCAAGTGGGCCTTAGAAAGCATCACTACGAATAAAGCTAGTGGAGGTGATGGAATTCCAGTTGAGCTATATCAAATCCTGAAAGATGATGCTGTGAAAGTGCTGCACTCAATATGCCAGCAAATTTGGAAAACTCAGCAGTGGCCACAGGACTGGAAAAGTCAGTTTTCATTCCAATCCCAAAGAAAGGCAATGCCAAAGAATGCTCAAACTACTGCACAATTGCACTCATCTCACACGCTAGTAAAGTAATGCTCAAAATTCTCCAGGCCAGGCTTCAGCAATATGTGAACTGTAAACTTCCTGATGTTCAAGCTGGTTTTAGAAAAGGCAGAGGAACCAGAGATCAAATTGCCAACATCCGCTGGATCATGGAAAAAGCAAGAGAGTTCCAGAAAAACATCTATTTCTGCTTTATTGACTATGCCAAAGCCTTTGACTGTGTGGATCACAATAAACTGTGGAAAATTCTGAAAGAGATGGGAATACCAGACCACCTGACCTGCCTCTTGAGAAATTTGTATGCAGGTCAGGAAGCAACAGTTAGAACTGGACATGGAACAACAGACTGGTTCCAAATAGGAAAAGGAGTACGTCAAGGCTGTATATTGTCACCCTGCTTATTTAACTTATATGCAGAGTAAATCATGAGAAACGCTGGGCTGGAAGAAACACAAGCTGGAATCAAGATTGCCGGGAGAAATGTCAATAACCTCAGATATGCAGATGACACCACCCTTATGGCAGAAAGTGAAGAGGAACTAAAAAGCCTCTTGATGAAAGTGAAAGTGGAGAGTGAAAAAGTTGGCTTAAAGCTCAACATTCAGAAAACGAAGATCATGGCATCCGGTCCCATCACTTCATGGAAAATAGATGGGGAAACAGTGGAAACAGTGTCAGACTTAATTTTTTGGGGCTCCAAAATCACTGCAGATGGTGACTGCAGCCATGAAATTAAAAGACACTTACTCCTTGGAAGGAAAGTTATGACCAACCTAGATAGCATATTCAAAGCATATTCAGAGACATTACTTTGCCAACAAAGGTTCATCTAGTCAAGGCTATGGTTTTTCCTGTGGTCACGTATGGATGTGAGAGTTGGACTGTGAAGAAGGCTGAGTGCCGAAGAATTGATGCTTTTGAACTGTAGTGTTGGAGAAGACTTGAGAGTCCCTTGGACTGCAAGGAGATCCAACCAGTCCATTCTGAAGGAGATCAGCCCTGGGATTTCTTTGGAAGGAATGATGCTAAAGCAGAAACTCCAGTACTTTGGCCACCTCATGCAAAGAGTTGACTCATTGGAAAAGAATCTGATGCTGGGAGGGATTGGGGGCAGGAGGAGAAGGAGACGACAGAGGATGAGACGGCTGGATGGCATCATTGACTTGATGGACGTGAGTCTGGGTGAACTCTGGGAGTTGGTGATGGACAGGGAGGCCTGGCGTACTGCGATTCATGGGGTTGCAAAGAGTTGGACGTGACTGAGCAACTGAACTGAACTGAGGACAAGTAGGAAGATCTGGTTGCTTCAAGTCCCACAGGGGCCTTACAGTGCCATAGCCTAGGTCAATGGCCACCTGATGGGAAGAACCAGCTCACTGGAAAAGACTGATGCTGGAAAAGATTGAAGGCAAAAGGAAACGGGAGAGGATGAGATGGTTAGATAGCATCCCAGACTACATGGACATGAATCTGAGCAAACTCAGGCAGATAGTGAAGGACAGAGGAGCCTGGCATGCTGCAGGTCATGAGGATGCAAAGAGTCAGACTTGACTTAATGGCTGAACAGCAACTAGGTCGAAAGCCCCTCCTTAGTATGCTGCCCAAGCAACCCCGCTCCGGGCTCTCCTTTTCCCCACCCACCCCCATCTTCACCCACACCAGCCCCAGAGCTCTTGTGGCCACATCTCTGCCTCTTCCTGGCACATCTGGCATATCCTTCAAGACCCAGCATATCCACCACAGCCCCCACCAGCCTTCCTTGGCTTCCTCTGACTGTGAATCCTGACTTTGCATCATGGACACACTCCTGTTATACAGGGTCAATGTTGTCCCTTTAAGGGGCCTCCTGTCCTCCCAGCCTGGGGGCTTAGAGGGAGGAGTGGGCACTGGGCCTGGGTCAGAGCAAGCAGAGTAGGTAGAAAGTGAAAGTGAAGTTGCTCAGTTGTGTCTGACTCTTTGCAACCCCATGGGCTGTAGCCTACCACGCTCCTCCATCCATGGGATTTTCCAGGCGAGAGTAGTGGAGTGGGTTGCCGTTTCCTTCTCCAGAGGACCTTCCTGACCCAGGGATCAGACCCGGGTATCCCACATTGTAGGCAGACGCTTTACCGTCTGAGCCACCAGGAAATCAAGAGTAGGTAGATGGGTGAGCAAATGAATGAGTGAAGGAAGAGTTAGCTCATTAGCTCCCTGCCTGCCGCACAGTAACAAGGAGTAGACCAGAGCTGGGCTAGCTGCCAGCTACATGGGTTTACATCCAACCTGCACCAATTACTCCTTTGGGGACTCTAGGCCAATGGCTGTGCCTTCACTTTCTCAGGTATAAAACAGAGACAATAATGATGCCACCTCCTGCCTTGTAAAGTTGTTCAGTTCAGTTCAGTTACTCAGTCATGTCTGACTCTTTGCGACCCCATGAATCGCAGCAGGCCAGGCCTCCCTGTCCATCACCATCTCCCGGAGTTCACTCAGACTCACGTCCATCGAGTCAGTGATGCCATGTAAAGTTGTTGAGAGGAGCAAATAAGTTGGTGATTAAAAATACTTAGGATGGTGCTTAGCACACAGTGATCACCTGGAAGGTGCTAGTATTATAGGGGCAGCTATTGTAGCAGCTCCGGGACTTGGTGATAGGGAAACCTGGTGTGCTGCAGTCCATGGGGTTGCAAAGTCGGACGTGACTAAGCGACTGAACTGAACTGATTGCAGCAGTGGTGGGGGGCTTCAGGAGGCCAGAAGAGGGTGGTAAGCTCTGCTGCCTTCTTCCCAGCTTTGTGGAGGGCAGTTATGAACCACAGGTGCCCTTCCTAGAAACTGTGTGTCAGAGGCACTAGAGGAAAACTTACGTTCATTAATCTCCCTCTAATGCCAAAGTCAAAATGGCTTTGCATTCCCAAACTCCTCCTTACCTTGCTGGGACCAAGTGCTATGCCCTTTTCCTGAGGAGGGAGCAGATTTAGGGAGGTAGGGGCGGGGTAGTTTAAAGAAATTGGGCTTATACCGCGGGGTTGGTTTTCTCACTCTGCCACCTGTCAGCTAAATGATCAGGGAAAGAGATTTCTCCTCTGAGCCCTAATTTCCTTGGCTTTAGAAAAAGGCTTCCCTGGTGGCTCAGTGCTAAATAATCTGTCTGCCAATGCAGGAGACACGGTTTATTCCTGATCCAGGAAGATCCCACATGCTGCAGAGCAACTAAGCCCAGGTGCCACAACGATTGAGCCCGGGAGCTGCAACTACTGTGCCCATGTGCTCAAACTACCGACGCCTCCTTGCCCTAGAGCCCGCACTCTGCGATCAGAGAAGCCTGTGCATTGCACCTAGAGAGTAGAGAAAAGCCCATGCAGCAGTGAAACCCAGCATAGCCAAAAACAATAAATAAATTGATAAATAAATGAAGTTCAACAAAAAAGAAAAAGGCTGATGTCCCGAGACCTGTTTCTGTGGGCTGTGGTGCGGTCTGGCCAGCGGCTCCATGTGAGACTGCTCAGTGTCAGCTCTGGACCTGGGCGAGTTGCCTAGTCTCTGTGCCTCAGTTTCCTCAACTAAAATTTGGGATGATAATGATAGTTCTTACCCTGTCACGGTAGATCTCTCAAATCCATTTAAGTCCTAAGTCCCAGTACATCAGAATGTGACTGGATTGGGAGACAGGGTCTTTAAAGAGGTAATTAAAGTAAAATGAGGTCACTGGGGGTCGGCACTTGTCCAGTATGACTGGTGTCCTTATGGAAAGAGGAGGTGAGTGACAGATGAATGGACAAGGAAGTTGTAGTACACATACATAATGGAATATTACTCAGATAGAAAAAGGAATGCATTTGAGTCAGTTCTAATGAGGAGGATGAACCTAGAGCCTATGATACAGAGTAAAGTAAGTCAGAAAGAGAAAGATAAATACCATATATTAACGCATAGATACAGAATCTAAAAAAATGGCACTGACGATCCTATATGCAGGGCAGCAAGGGAGACACAGATATAAAAGAACAGACTTTTGGACACAGTGGGAGAAGGAGAAGGTGGGATGATTTGAGAGAATAGCATTGAAACATACAAATCACCTTATGTAAAATCGATAGCCAGTGGGAGTTTGCTATATGACTCCGGGAACCCAAAGCTGGTGCTCTGTGACAACCTAGAGGGATGGGAGGGGGAGAGACGTGGGAGGGGGCTACAAGAGGGAGGAGACATATATACACCTATGGCCCATTCACGTTGATGTATGGCAAAAGCCATCACAATCTTGTAAATATCCCACAATTGAAAATATAAAAAGGAATTAAAAAAAATTTTTTTTAAAAAGAAGAGGATGGGGACACAGACACACAGAGGGAAGGCTGTGCGAGGACACAGGAGAGGCTGACTGTCTGCCAGCTAAGCAGAGAGGGCCCAGAGGAAGCTCACCCCGATGGCACCTTAATCGTGGACTTCCAGCCTCCGAAACTGTGAGAAAACACATTTCTGTTGTTTACAGTGCAAGTCCATGGTACTTTGTCGTGGTGGCTGCAGCAGATTCAGATACCTCTGGAGGGATTGTGGGAGGATTAAATGAGATGACCGATGAGCATCAAGTGTTTGAAGAGGGCTGGGCAGGCAGCAAGGGAGACACGTGCTTGCCCTAGGACAGGTCCTGTGCATGCAGGGCTCGGAGAGAGGTGTCAAGTCTGAAGGGGACCTTGTCTCTTAGCTGTCTTCAGACCCCATAGCCCTTTCAGGACTGCCTGCAGTCCACGTGCTTCAGGCATCACCGGGTGTGGGTGAGACACAGCCAGGGGTGAAGCCGTGTCCTGTCTTCTTGGGGAAGGCAGCCTCGCCAGCTGATCAGCAGAAAGAGAGAGATGGGAACCATGGAAGAAATAAATCCTCATGACAGGGACCAGAAGGAAAAAAAGCAGCATGATAGAGGAATGGGAGTCCAGAATGGGCTGAATCACTTTGCTGCACACCTGAAACTAACACAACATTGTAAATCAACTATATATCAATAAAAAAATTTTTTAACCTGTGGTGGGAAGAAGCTGGGGAGCTGGGGGAAAAAAAAAGCCAGCAGCGGGTAAGGAGTCAAGAACCTCTCCTTTGTCCTTTTTTAAAGGCATGGACAGGGGCACAGAAGCCTCGGTTTGTTCTCCAAATGGGCCTCAACTTCCTTATCAATGAAATGGGGGTGGGGATGGTTAATTGTAGTGTCCTTCTGTGAGGATAAAAGAGTTTATATATGAAGATTGCTTGGTGCAGCACCTACATGTAGAAAGAGCTACCTTGTATCATTATTATTCTCCAGCAAGGATAACAAGCAGCATTTACTGAGCAACAGTTAGAACTGGACATGGAACAACAACTGGTTCCAAATAGGAAAAGGAGTTCATCAAGGCTGTATATTGTCACCCTGTTTATTTAACTTATATGCAGAGTACATCATGAGAAACGCTGGACTGGAAGAAACACAAGCTGGAATCAAGATTGCCAGGAGAAATATCAATAACCTCAGATATGCAGATGACACCACCCTTATGGCAGAAAGTGAAAAGGAACTAAAAAGCCTCTTGATGAAAGTGAAAGTGGAGAGTGAAAAAGTTGGCTTAAAGCTCAACATTCAGAAAACGAAGATCATGGCATCCAGTCCCATCACTTCATGGGAAATAGATGGGGAAACAGTGGAAACAGTGTCAGACTTTATTTTTCTGGGCTCCAAAATCACTACAGATGGTGACTGCAGCCATGAAATTAAAAGACACTTACTCCTTGGAAGGAAAGTCATGACCAACCTAGATAGCATATTCAAAAGCAGAGACATTACTTTGCCAACAAAGGGCCGGCTAGTCAAGGCTATGGTTTTTCCTGTGGTCACATATGGATGTGAGAGTTGGACTGTGAAGAAGGCTGAGCGCCGAAGAATTGATGCTTTTGAACTGTAGTGTTGGAGAAGACTCTTGAGAGTCCCTTGGACTACAAGGAGATCCAACCAGTCTATTCTGAAGGAGATCAGCCCTGGGATTTCTTTGGAAGGAATGATGCTAAAGCTGAAACTCCAGTACTTTGGCCACCTCATGCGAAGAGTTGACTCATTGGAAAAGACTCTGATGCTGGGAGGGATTGGAGGCAGGAGAAGAAGGGGACAATAGAGGATGAGATGGCTGGATGGCATCACTGACTTGATGGACGTGAGTCTGGGTGAACTCTGGGAGTTGGTGATGGACAGGGAGGCCTGGCGTGCTGCGATTCATGGGGTCGCAAAGAGTCGGACATGACTGAGCGACTGATCTAATCTCATCTGATCAGGATGTGCCAGGCATCTAAAAATTTTACTTGGAACATTTCATTTAGTCTTCAGAGCCACCTTTGGAGACTGGAATTGTCATAATTTCCATGGTACAGGTGGGGACCTGAGGTCTGTGAACACTGTGTCCAAGGTCACGTAGCTGAGGGTGTGATCAAGCCAGGACACTGCCCAGGACAGCTGGACCCAGGAGGGGCTCCGGGAGTGAGAGTGAGCCCCCCAGCAGTCCAGGCTGACGCTGTGCTGGCAGAAAACACCACCTCCATCCATGCCTTCATGCAATGGTCTCACAGCCCTTGCCAGACAATGCCACTCCCAGGCTCCCAGCCTGCTCGGCATCTGCCAGGGAATCCAGTCCTCTCCTTCAGATTCCCAGGAGGAAGCAAAGCTGAACTTTTCATTTCTAGCAGGTTCTGAGGCTTTGTGTCTGCTTTGTTGGTCTCTGCTAAAGCGACAGACATGTTTTGCTGTTGTACTGCCAAGCGGGCAAAGCCTGGAGAAGCAGAACAGAAGGCGTTTCCTCCTCACAGTCACTGGGAAGAGAACCCAGAGCTTCAGAGGTTTCCTTTTTATAGTTTGCTGATGCACCAGTTCCATCCACCTGGAGGAGGCTGCCTGTGTGGAGCTGTCATGTCTTTGCAGGCAGCCGAAAAGGATGCCATGGAACGGATGGGCAGGCAGGCCTGGCAGAGGAACCTGGGGGCAAGTCAGGGCAAGTGGTGGCTGGCAAGACCCACTCAACATCTGTCTTCCTGACAGCTCCAACTGCCGGGCTCTCCAGGGCCTTTCTGGTTGGTTCTAAGAATCAAGGCCATCCCTGGCCACTTCTGTGTTAAAGGCCAACATTGTCTCTGAGGCTCCCTCTCCACTTTCTTTGTGCTGTATCAGTTAGGATTACTTCTGGTTGGAAGCAACAGAGATCCAAAAAAAAAAAAAAAAACGACAACAAAAAAACCCAGCAGCTTACATAAGACAGCTGTTAATTTCTTCCTTACATAAAAACTGGGAAGTCAGAAGTCTAGGGCTGGTGTGGTGCTTGGTAATGCCTCCAGGGACTCAGCTCCTTCCAGCTCATTCCTCTAACTTCTCCAGGGTTTGTCAGTATTGCCCTCCTGGCACAGGATTGCAGCTAGAGCTCCAGACATCCCACCTGTGTTCCTGGTAGGTGGGTGGAGGAACGCATAGAGAAAAAGATGCTCACATATCTTTTAAGGGAAGTTCCTAAAAGAGCCATATGACACTTTTGCTTAAATTGGCTAAAATTTAATCATATGGCTACATGCAGCTGCAAAGCAGATGGGGAAATGTAATCTTTATTTGGGATGGTCAGGGCCCACCTAAAAATTGTGGGATCTATTATTATGGAAGAAGGGAAAGGAATGTAATTTCGTGGGGCTACCTACCGATCTCAACCACAACTCCTCAGAGCTAAACTGTCCTGTGGAAGAGAAATTAACATTTTCTGTAATGTGTGGAACGTGATAGACTTCCATATAAGCTAAGTCACTTGGTCACTGAGAGGCAGGTAACGTGCGGCTTCTAATCCTGACTTGGCCATGCGCCTTGGACAAGCAATTAAGCCTCCTTTTTCTAATAAACAAAAACAAGGGTTCTGATCCCTGGGCGATAGGCTTGTCATGAGGATTAAACAAGGAGATGGGTAAAGTTCCTGGCACACGATATGTGTCCCTGGCTTTGCCAAGCTGCTAAGCCTCTCTGGCCCTTAGACACCTCGTCTATAAAATAAAAATCTGCTTTATATGGTTGTGACGAGGATTCAGTGAGATAAGGAATTAAAGCATTTACAGCAATGCGTTGTTCTTAAGAAAAAACAACAGTTGGTGAATGGTATTATTTAGACCTCTCAAAATTCCTGCAAGATGTCAAAATATGATTTTTAAAAAGTTAAAAACACAGCTCTTTTTTAAAAAAATGGCCCTCATAAAATATAAAATGAATACAAGTCTTACTGAAGATTTATTAAGTACTGAGGAAACAGAAGGATGGAAAAGCTGATTAACGGACTGTTTGATGTACTAACAGGCAAGAGGGGAAAGGCAAAAGAATGTTAGCATAAGATCCACAGGTTAGGCAGGAAACTGGTTAATATTCTACATGGCAATAAAGTAATCTTTTCTAACAGGAAGAAATCACCTCCATCTTTACAGGGCAAAATCATCAAGTTAACATGTAACATTCAGCGCATGGGCTCTGACCAACAATAAACAATAAAGTCAACACAGATAGGTTCTCCTAGAGAATTAAATAACCCTTGGTGAGCCTGACTACGTCAGCATGCCATTGAAAGGGCATGCAGTCATTTTCTTGCTTTATTTCCACATTTTGGAAATTTTTTCTTAGAGGTAATTCTCAATTATTGAAAAGATATTTGCTGATTCTTTATTGGGCACCTGGAGGACAAGAAAATGACCCTGCCCTCTAGGTCCATACTGTCTGGTGTGTGTGTGTGTGTGCCTGTCTGGTGTCTGTGTGTGCCTGTCTGGTGTATGTGTGTGTGTGTGTGTGTGCGCCTGTCTGGTGTGTGTGTGTGTGTGTATGTGTGTGTGTGTGTGCCTGTCTGGTGTGTGTGTGTGTGTGTGTGTGTGTGTGTGTGCGCCTGTCTGGTGTATGTGTGTGTGTGTGTGCCTGTCTGGTGTGTGTGTGTGTGTGCCCGTCTGGTGTGTGTGTGTGTGTGTGTGTGTGTGGTTGAGTGGCAGGAAGGAGAATGAGCTTGACTACACTGTGTGAACGCAGTGTTCGATGGCCATCCAACCCTGGGAAGAAGTCCAGGAAGGAGGAAAGATGAGGAGTCAGGTGGAAAAAGGAAAGAGGAACTTTCCAGGCCAAAGAAATGCCCAGAGTTAGGGCTGGGAACTGACTGGCACGAGGAGGAAGCCACAGGCAGCTCAGTCTGGCCGCAGCAGAAAGCTGGTGTTTTTATAGATGACAGGTTAATGAACTTGTTCGAAGTCCCGTGGGTAGTAAGTGGAAGAACTGGGCTTGTACAGAGTTCCCTCTCTCTCACCGCATCACCTCTCCTCTCATTGCTTTCTAAAATCTGCCCTTGAGGGACGGAGGCCTTCGCTCAGTCATTTGCACTTCTTTGTGTGATGAAACCAGCCTGTTGCTTCTCCTGGGGCGGTTTGAATGTTAGGCCTTGTCCTTCTGAAGTGAAATGGGAGGCATAGACCTGTGTTAAAAGAATTCCTGGCATCCAGATGCTGGAGGGGAGGGAACTCCCCCCTCCTTGAACCCGCAGCACCCCCTGAGGCTGCTCAGCAGGGAGACCACCTGTCTTATCACCCAGATGTCACTTTCTCTTACAAGCTCTCTAGGTTTGATGAGAAAACTGCCTCTGGGCCCAAAGATGGAGACAACGGGATCCTTTGGCATATTCAGACTTAGAAAATTGGAGGTGGTTTAACTGCCTGGGAAGCAGTTATTTCTAGACTCGCCCTGGCCTCTGCGGAGACTGAGAACATGGGTGAACTGGACCGGGCGGAGGGGAAGAAGCCCAATGCCGCAACGCTCATCATTCCACCCTTTAAATAGTTTCTGCACGAGGTCCCTGATGCACAGCGCTTGGAGGAAATACATGTTTCACATCATCTGGCGTTTGGGTAATTCATGAGCAGATACAACCACCCTGCCTCTCTCCCTTCCAGGCCAAACTTGTTCAAATGAGATCTCCTGACTTTGCAAAGGAGTCTTGCTATCACCACCCCACTGCTCACACAGCCCATTCCTTCTGCTCCTCTGAGCTGGAAGGCATCTCTTATTCCCCCTACCTTCGAAAATGCTTGAAGGTCCAGCTCTCTTCCAGTCACAGTTTTCCCTAGCATCTCACCTCCGAGAAGCCAGAAGGGCATGGTTTCGTCTGTCCAGCAGCCTTTCCCCCATCCATTCACTTGACAGATATTGATCAAGGATCTTGTTTTCTGCCAGGCATTGGGACTCTAGTAATGAATCAGATGGCCATGGTTTTCTGCTTTCTTGGAACTTAGGTTCTAGTGGAAAAACTGTCCTTCTACTCCAGTCATGTAAATGAGGAAACACTGCTACTTCACATTAAGCTATTCAGCTATTCAATTAAGTATTATGGAGTCCTGTTATGTGCCAGGCACTGTTGTAGGCACTGGGGTGGTGATGGGAAACAAAATAGACAAAGCCCTGCCCTCCCTGAGTTTACAGCCTAAAACAGGCAGGATAGACCATAAACAAATAAGTATGTCAGATAGTCAGAAATTTAGGTAAAGAGATAAAAGCGGGTGGTAGGGTGGATGGCACCATTTAGATTCAGTGGCTGGGGGAGCTTCAAGGGGCAGTGGCATGTGAGCAAAGACCTGAAGGCAGCAAGGGCCAAGGGAATGGGAATTCATAACATGAATGGGAATTCATAACATCACCTTCCAAGAGGTGAGCACGAGTCTTGGCATTGATCCTCCCAGCCATTCTCTGAGATGGGTCAGGCAGTCTCTGTGATCTTGTCCTAGGGATGGAGTAAGATGGTTTCAGGGAAATTATCCTACACGAAGAAGAGGAGCATGAAGCCAGGGTGTCCAGTTTGGGGCCACTGCTTCCCTTTGTAGAAAGCTTTGGTCTCAGTGGGTCCAAAGTTCTTAACACAATGGGACTTAGACTTCCTCTCCTGGCTCACTATCTGCTGAGGCCAGTGCTGCTCAGGGTCATGGTGAAATCCTGAGCTCCGCCCTCTCGTGTGGGCTCAGGACTGCTCTCAGGAGCTGCATGTGACTTCAGACAGGCTGCTTAACCTCTCTGGTCATCTGTTTGGTGGAAATAGTAATGGAACCTGCTTCATGGAGTCCAGGTGGGGCTTACACAGTGAGCGAGTCAGCACGCAGGACATGCTATCGAAGGGTCCCCCGCAGTATATTCCCCAACTGAGCTTGGGGTGATGTTGTGGATTTAATTGTCTCCTACCCAAAAGACATGCTGAAGTGCTCACTTCCAGAACCTGTAAATGAGATCTTATTTGGAAATAGGGTCTTTGCAGATATAATCAAGGGGAGGGTTGAACCTAATCCCTGATGACTGATGTCCATGTAAGGAGAGGAGACATACAGACAGAGACAAACAGCAGCGACCCATGTGACCACAAGGCAGAGACTGGAGTGATATGTTTACAAGCGAAGGGACACCCAGGATTGCTGACCGCCAGAAGCTAAGAGGAAGGCATGGAATAGAATCTC
Organism: Bos taurus; assembly: GCF_002263795.3. Taxonomy (NCBI): domain Eukaryota; kingdom Metazoa; phylum Chordata; class Mammalia; order Artiodactyla; family Bovidae; genus Bos; species Bos taurus. The sequence continues at coordinate 45,453,611 of NC_037333.1, read as the reverse complement.
CACTAGAGATTTCCAAGAGAGCACGGCCTTGCTGACACCTTGATTTTGGAATTTCAGCCTCTAGAACTGCCACTGAATAAACTTCTGTTATTTTCAGCCACCAAGCTGGTGGTACTTGATTACAGTAGCCACAGAAAACTAATGTAGTTTAGCACATAAAACTAAAACTGCTTTCAAAGATTTAAACATGTGTTCACTTGTCCAATCCCTTAAGTTAGTTCAGGGGTCCGGCGTACATTGTTGCATGTGTGCATCCTGTTCAAGTAGTTATAGTTTTGTGTATTTACTGTATAGGACTGTGCAGAATACAGTAGTATCTTTAGTTCAGGCCTGGTATGTCTGGAAGCAAGCATAAAAGCAGCGGCGATATAGCTGGTACCATTGTACTTTTCAAAGTACTGTACTTTAAGATTAAAAAATTTTTTTAAATTTTTTGTGTTTGTTTTCTGTGTCTCAGTTGTGTGAAAAGTATTATAAACCTATTATAGTACGATACTATATTACCAATTGTCAACTGTAGTTGGGTAACTAGGCTTTGTTGGACTTATGAACAAACTGGACTCAGGAATGCTCTATTGGAACAGAACTCAACGTATGTAGGGGGCCTACAGGGGTGTCACAGACTTTCTGGCTCAGAGAAAATGTTCTCTAGCTTTTTTGGATAAACTGCCCACACTCATGAAGCTATCTGCTTAAATAAGGATGAAACATCGGAAGCATGGGCCTTCACTAGAGCTTACCGGAAACCCAGATTGTAAAATGCGAAGGAGAAAGAATTGAAATGATCTGGCCAGGGTTCGGGCCAACATTCCAGAGGACTGATTCAAGACAGGGAACAGATCCCTGGGCCTCCAGGCAGGCTCCAAACTCTCAGCAAAAATATCAACACAGGCTAAAATGAAATAGCATGGGCGGGTACAGAATCATTTCCCGGTGGAGATTTAGAGTTACAGCATCTTAGAGGTGAGAGGGACCTTAAAAATCAGCCTGTTGGAAGCAAGGCCTTCGGAGGCAGGCCGTGTGTGTTCCAGTCTACCTCCCTGACACTGGGCAATGACAGCTCCAAGCTCTGTGATCCTGGGACTTCCTTCCTTCTGCAAAATGGGGACCAGGCCCTAAAGATGCTTATTAAGTGCTTGGCCCAGCGCCTGACTCATCACAACTACTGAGAGAGTGGCAACTCTTGTTATTAGGATTGGTATTATTTAATCCAGCACCCCAGTGAGGCTGGATTCCCCCTGACAAACGGCCCTCCTGCCTTTTTTCAAATGTCTCCAGACCCTGCCTCTCTGAATAACTCGTTCAGAACCTTCTTTCTACAGTAAGATAGTTCCTTGTATGGAAGATCTGTTTGGCTGAGCTGTGCTCCGTATTTATAGACAGGCAGTGTTGTTAACTGGCTAGGGGCTTGGGCCCTGGGACATATTTTTTATTTATTTATGGCTGCACTTCTTTTTATTTATTTATGTATGGCTATGCTGAGTCTTCATTGCTGCACACAGGCTTTCTCTGGTTGCAGTGAATGAGGGCTACCCTCTAGTTGCGGTGTGCGGGCTTCTCATTGCGGTGGCTTCTTCTGTTGCAGAACACAGGCTCTAGAGCACAGGTCAACAGCTTTGATGCATGGGCTTAGTATCTCCACAGCATGTGGGATCTTCCTGGAACAGGGATCAAACCCCTGTCTCCTGAGTTGACAGGCGGATTGTTCACCACTGGACTACCAGGGAAGTCTCTGGGCCACATTCTAATCCCAGCTCTCTCATTTAAGAGCTTTCGTCCTTGAGCAAATTACTCAACTCTCATGGTCACAATGGTTAAGGAACCATTTCCATCATGGTTACTTAATGGTTTTATCAATATATTCATTTCAGTGCCTGGGCTTTCTCATCTGGGAGATGATAGTGATGATGATGATAGCACCTCTCCTCTACAGCTGTCATAAGATTAAACTGGGTAACATACAAAAGGTGCTTAGTTAGAAGAGAGCCTGACATATATCAAGTGCTCAATAATTAACTGTTTTTGATGTAGCTTCCATCCCTCAGTTTAATCCTGTCACCCCCCATTTTGTTTTTAATCTTAATAAACTGCAGCTCAATCAACCCAGTGACCCATCAAAACACCAGTCTCACTGGAATCGCTTGTGCAGGGCCCTACATTTGGTTTTATACTCTACAAGTCTTTGAAGTTCTTTTTTTTTTTTTCCTTTTTTTTTAAAATTTTATTTTATTTTTAAACTTTACATAATTGTATTAGTTTTGCCAAATATCAAAATGAATCCGCCACAGGTATACATGTGTTCCCCATCCTGAACCCTCCTCCCTCCTCCCTCCCCATACCATCCCTCTGGGTCGTCCCAGTGCACTAGCCCCAAGCATCCAGTATCGTGCATCGAACCTGGACTGGCAACTCGTTTCTTACATGATATACATGTTTCAATGCCTAATAAGGGACCCCACAATTTTATTTTGCACTGGGGGTCCCACAAATTACATAGCTTGTCCTGCCTGGAAAATTGGCCCTGCTGGCTTCTTGGTTTCATGCATAAGCAGAGCTAGGCAGGGAGGCCCTCGGCCGAGCCTGCTTCTCCCTGTGGTGCATGCAGTAGGATTGGTGGGTCTGGGGCTTGGCCGTCCAGTGCACACTCACTCTTCTCTCTTCATTCACCCCTCATCTCCCTGTCCCTTAGTTTCACCCTGCTCTCCAACTCTCCCTGCCTCTGCTTGGCAGCCAAGTTCAGGACCATTGGCCCCTCCAGCAGCATCTCTCTTTCCTTTCCCTGCAGTCATGGTGGAAGCACTCTGCATTTGCGAGTTTGCAGTGATGAGCATGGATACCGTCTTTAGCAGCATGGAAATCACAGTGCCCTGTCTAAACCCAAAGAAATGACAGTAAGAATTCGGGTTTCCTAGCCCAGAGATGGGAGTCAGCAGTCAGCAGAGAGTTCCTGATGGTGAGGATGCTTGAGTGAAGCATTGCTGGGCCTTGGGCTTTGCTTCCAATCAAGGAAATCAGGAATGATCCACAATCATTAAACTAGAGAGTTTGCGCACCTGTCATTTCCCCAGGGTCAGTCATTGTCTTACTCCTCTGGTTTCTAAGGCAGTAAGAAAACTGAGTGTGTTTTCAACAAACATGGCAGCCAGCAGGAATTTTTTGGTCCTGCTTGCCACATAAAATCTGCAGGGGAAGCGAGTGGATTGAAGATGAAACAGGGCAACATGTGCTTTAAGATGCAGAAAGAGAGCTAAAGGGGTCTCTGCTTGGAGGAGGCTCACATCTACCAAATGTTCCCCCTGGAAGAGAGACCCCAGCTAGACAGTGGGTGAAAGCAGCCTGCGTGTCTGAGGCACAGCGGTGGGAGGGAAGGAAGTGCTTGGCTGCCAGGTTGCGAGGGGCACCTCCTCTCTGCCTTAGGCCTGGCCCCTGGGGGAGCCCTGAGGCTGGGGCTCAGGCTCAGTAAAAGGGGAAAATAAGGCCTCCTGCGTATTCCATTCTTGCTGCTTCAGTGAAAGGCCCCAGGGCTCTGTAGTCAGGCGGGAGCCCAGGACTCCTCAGAATGGCATACGGGGCGCTGGGATAATCCTTCTCCCATTTCACACTGAGTGAGCTGGCTTGCAGCTGGAAGATCTGCTCCCTGAGGCAAATTCTCCCATCATGCAGGGGCAAAGCATCCCCTAGATTCCCCTGGTAACCAGAAACTCCCACCACAGGCTGGGGGTCAACCCTGAGGGTGTATCTGAAGGACAGAACAGCTGGGAGGGCAGAGGTGTTCGGGACTCTTGGGGCTACTCTAACTAACCCCTGCAGTCTGCCCTGTGACTCAGCCTGCAGATCTGGAGCAGGTGTTAGTGATTTAGCGCCAATCTGCAAAGCTGTCGCCTCCTTCTCGGTTGCTTCTCCAGAGCCCAGACACTTCCCCAGCATAGGCCCTAGAGGCAGGAAGGCCTGCTGCTGCTGCTGCAGTGTTTACAGAGCTCCAAGGCACGCCACCACAGACAGCCAGAGGGGCCTGTGTTCTAATCACACCACACCCAGGAATGTGAAACCAGGGCTTGGTCCAAGAGGAGGCTGGAGCAGCAGCCACATCCCCCAGGGTTGATTCTGGGGCAGGGGCTTTAGGTTTGCAAGTTCCATCTGCGGCTTGGGAATGCCATGGGACCTTGCCCTGCAGGATGGATGGGCCCAAGGGGAGAGCCCCCAGGTCACGACAGGCGTTGGAGTCTCATAAAGTAGAGACTGGGCTTGGCCTCAGGAACACAAGCTTGAGTCCTCACCTTGCCACCTGCTCCCTGGCTGAGTGTGGGTATGTTACTTCCCCTCTCTTGTCCTGGTTCCTCCTTTCTGGTCGTGGGGGCTGGAGCAACCTCCTAAGGGAGCTTCTAGTTCTGAGTTTTTGATGATTTGCGTTTACAGTGTCCTGAGCTGGCTTTGCAGAGAGTATGTGGAGAATGAAGAAACTGTGGAGGGCTGACTGGTGATTTCCCCAGAGAGTCTATGGCCCCTGGGGATGCTCCTGCTGCAGTAGACAGCCCAGGCCCCAAACGGCAGCCGTCAGTGTAGGTTTAGCTGAAATTTTGTAGCAGGAAGCAAGATGAGCTCATTAGGTTCACCTGTGTAAATCGGTGCCTTTCACAGCTGAGTGTCCTGGGAAGGGGTGGGCTGAGAATTCAGCTCCTCAGGGCAGGAGGCCCGGTGTCTGAAGGCCAGGCTGACCTAAAATGAGGCCGTTCGGTAGCATTTAATGGCATGGAAAAATGTTCAGTGATAAGGTGAAAAAAAGCAGGTAGAAAAAGCAGCATATGTAGGACAGTTTTCTTATTATGGGAAGAAATATTTCCCTCTAAAAGTAGAGACACAGGCACAGAAGGGAAGGCCCTAAAATGCAAGGAGTGATTATCTCAGAGTGTTGGGATTTCCTGTGGCTTTTATTTTCTTCCTTCATGCTTTTTTTTTTTATTTTCCAAGCTCTTTTGTAACCATTAAAACACAATTTTTTTTTTCATAGAAAGCTAGGGGTATTAAACTTGTCAAAATAAATTGGCCTTTATTTATATAATGTGTCCTTTATATAATGTGCCCACAGCCTTTTGGGCTTGCCAGGTGGCACTAGTGGCAAAGAACTCGCCTGCCAGTGCAGAAGACATAAGAGATGCAGGTTTGATCCCTGGGTGGGGAAGATCCCCTGGAGGAGGGTATGCCAACCCACTGCTGTATTCTTGCCTGGGCAATCCCATGGACAGAGGAGCCTGGCAGGGCTACAGAACCATAGGGTCACAAGGAGTCAGACATGACTGAAGTGACTTAGTACATACACACAGACACAGACTTTTCCCAGAAAAGATCTTGGCCACAGCCTGAATGAGGGCCAGTTCCTAGGTGGCCATGTCTTAATTTATACAAACCTGTGGTAGCTTCAGAATTTCAGTATAGGAGTGACTTAGTGGAACACTGATTGGGAAGGAGAAGTTGAAGTTACATTTATTATTATATTTTAATTTAAATTTATTTAAATTGGAGGCTAGTTATTTTACAATATTGTATTGGTTTTGCCATACATCAACATGAATCCGCCACGGGTTTACACGTGCTTCCCATCCTGAACACCCCTCCCACCTCCCTCCCCGTACCATCCCTCTGGGTCACCCCAGTGCACCAGCCCCAAGCATCCTGTATCCTGCATCGAACCTGGACTGGCGATTTGTTTCTTATATGATATTATACATGTTTCAATGCCATTCTCCCAAATCATCCCCCATCTCCCTCTCCCACAGAGTCCAAAAGACTGTTCTATACATCTGTGTCTCTTTTGCTGTCTCAAAGTTACATTTAAAATAAAATTGAGAGGGGCTTCTCTGGCAGTCCAGTGGTTAAGACTGTGTCCTACTGCAGGGACATGGGCTCAGTTTCTGGTCAGGGAACTAAGATTCCACATGCCAAGCTGCATGGCCTTAATTAACTAATTAAAAAAGTAAACAAAATAAAATTAAGAAGGAATTTCCTAGTGGTCCAGTGGTTAGGACTCCACTCTTCCATGATTGAGGGCATGGGTTTGATCCCTGGTTGGGGAACTAAGATCCCCATATGCCAGGGAGTGTGGCCAAAATAAAATAATAAAGGAAAAAAATACAGTAAAATCGAGAAAGCATCATTTGTCTATATAAAGGATTTCTATGCAAGCTCCCTCCTCTGGCACAGCTGACTGGACTAGCCATGATTAGCTGACCTAAGTGCAGCCAATCCATGGGCAAGCTAGTGTCCTATGCAACAAAGACGAGCTGGGCCCTCAAATTCCTTCCTGTGGGATTTGAAAAGAGAAATCAGAAGAGTGAAGCAGTTAGCAGTGGGAACAGCAAACGAAACGAGGTATGAGGACACATAGCATACGGTAGCTCGAGGTGAAATGGTGCAAGTTATGAAAAGTAGAAATAGTTCTCAAAATACGCAAGCAGAAGACATGAGAGAGCAGAGCTGTGAAGTATTTTAAAAGGTTCCAGAGATTAGAAGAAAGGATAAACCAAATGGTAGCAAGAGGACAGAGTGGAAGTTCCAGAGAACAAGGTTGCCAGGTTTCTTAGTTTGGGTTCCCTCAGAAACAGACTCTGAGACAATAATCTGAATGCAAATTTGCACTCAAAATAGTTAGGCAGTAGTCCTAGGAAACTCCAGGAGAGCCGTGGGGAAGAGGTTCAGGCAAGGAAAGGTAGACAGTAAAAGGTGCACGGACATGGGTGGTGGCGCTTTATCCAGGGGAGGAGTTGGAAGGTGTACACCTCAGACATATCCTCAGCCAGGAGGAAAGGGGCTTGGGGTGTCTCCCCAGAAACTCCTGGGAGTCACTGGTTGAGAGCTGAGCCCAGAGAGTTTGATTTTCTAGCACTCTGACCTGCTGCTTGTCATGGCTCCAGAACTAATTCTCTAGGCACACACGGGCACTCTGCAAGGTCTGGGGGCTCTGGGCAGGGCCCAGGGGTGTATACTTCACCAAGAGAGGAGCAACAGACAGGCATAAAACCTGCAGCCTGTATGAGAGAGAAGATGAGGGAATAGTCAGTCCCTTGAGCTCTGAGTTTTTTTATAACTACCTGGTTCTTGAGCTTCATTCAATAAGCCCCTGAGACTTGAGCTGCCTGGAGTAAGCCTGACTCAGACACTGAGAGGAAATACAGAAGGAGGCATGTCCCTTTTCCAGGACTCCATGCCCTCCTTGGCCTCTTACAAGGAAAGGACTGTCCTATATTGTCTTATATTTAGATGATAAACATAGAAAATTATAGAAAACATAGAAAATTATAGAAAACATAGAAGATTAAATTGCCTTGGATGGATTCTTAGTGCTTAGTAGACATGACAAGATCTCATAGTGTAGCTTGGGGGTAGACACAGACACTCCAAATTCCCTTATGACGTGGCCAGTGTTTAGATGGAGCTGTGTTCTCAATGGTAGGGAACAACCAGGCAGAAAAAATGAATTCTGCTTATGGGAATTAAACAAGGCTCACAGAGAAAGTGCCTTTTGGACTGGATCTTGAGGAATGAGTAGAAATTCACCAGGAGTATAGAGGAAGGGAGACAGAGGAAGGGGATAGAGGATAGAGGAAGTTTAGCACAAAATTCCCTGGTGGCTCAAACAGTAAAGAATCTACCTGCAATGCAGGAGACCGGGGTTTGATCCCTGGGTCAGAAAGATTCTCTGAAGAAGGGAGTGGCTACCCACTCCTGTATTCTTGCCTGGAGAATCCCATGAACAGAGGAGCCTGGCGGGCTACAGTCCATGGGGTCACAAAGAGTCAGACATGACTGAACCACTAAGCACGCATGCATGCATGATCAAGCAGAAGCCCTGAGCTAGGGAAGAGCCCAGGTGGTTTGGAGAATGAAAACAATAAAAGCTAAATGGGAGGAAAAACTAGAAAGGCCCTAGACTGATTGTGAAGGGCTTTACATGTCAGGCTGAGTTTTGATTTTATTCAGCGCCCACTGGGGACTCACAGAAAGTTGTCTGTGGGAAATATTATAATACAGAAGCTCTGGGACAGTAATAATCGTCAGACTACTTTCCCACCTGAGAGCCAGATAAATCAGGGCAGTGGGTAAACATGAGGGCCAAGAATATCTTCTACTATTTACCAAGGTTAAAAGATAAACTGAGGCATATTAAAGATATTTAGAGTTTATTTGCACAAAAATCAATTTGAATTGGGCAGTATCCTATCTTGTAGATAGGAAGGAGCTCTGAGGAGCTATACAAAAATGAAAGACTTTTATAGGCAGAAAGGAATGGGAACAACACAATTACACTTGGCAAACAAGAAAATAGGAGGTATGGCTGACCACTTGGCAGAATCCGGGAGGGTAAACCTGAGTGCCGGAGATGGGGGTACTAAACAGGATCCAGTGCAATCCCAGAGCAGAATCCCTGCTCTGGGATGAAGGTCATTGGGAATGCAAGAAGGGAGGGTGTGGTTGTGTGTTAAAGTGGAAGACACCTTTGAAAGAGTAAGGAGCAGTTAGAACTTCCAGGTTTATCTTTTAGCAACAACATCGGGTGTGGATATGAGATATAAATTCTAGAAAAAATTAATCAGAGAGGCCCCGGCAACCACCCCTAATTCCACTTCCAGTGTAGACATAAGATATAAAGTCTAGAAGAAGTTAATCAGAGACACCGAAGAAATCACCTTCAACCTTTCCTCCAGTGGAGACATGAGATGTAAATTCTAGAAAATAAATTACTCTGTGAAGCCCTGGATTCAAGGACACGCAGAGAGGAGGGTGAGTGGGGCTGAGATGCTAAAAAGAGGGACAAAGTGAAAATCTGAATGGTGATATCCTCAGCCCTCTTTCTTGCTGGTCTTCAGAACAGGTCTACAGATACTGACATTAGGAATTCTCTAGGAAATAATCAGGTATCCCCTCCCCTTAAACCACCCATGAGTTGAACCCAATAGACAAGCACACTCGCCTCATTTCAGAGATTCTAGTCAGTTTTGAGCTTCCGATCAGCTTAGAGATTTTCAGTCTTAAGTAAAAACAAGTAGTCAAGTATCATCAGAACATTTAGAGGAAAAAGTATAAAAGGAGCTCTAGGAAATGAAAAATATGAAAGCCAAAATATAATACTAATCTTTAAAATTGTAAGAGAAGGTGAAATATATTTATCAGAAAGTAGGAAAAAGGTAAGATGATGAGTTGAATAAAAAAGTTTTAAAAATTAGGAAACTCACCTAGAAGGATCATCTTCCAAAGAATGAGAATTCCAGATCAAGAGGAAATAGTTAATACAGTATAGTGACAATTACTAAAGAAATTATACAAGAAGTTTTCCAAATGGAAGTGCATTCCCTAAACTAATATGCTTCCTGATTAAAAAGACCCTTGGAATGCCCAACACAGTGAATAAAAATACATCTTTGTGAAATGGCAAAACACTGAAAAAACACTAAAAGCTTCTTGAGAGATGAAAGGGGAAAAAGTCATACCCCAAAAATAAGGACTAAAGATAGCATTGGACAGCAACACTAGAAACTTAAACACAGTAGAGCATGTCTTCAGAATTGTGAGGAAAAAAAATAATTTGCAACCTAGATTTCTGTACCTAGCCAAACCATTATGTGTGGACATGTGTAAATAAAGACAGTTTCAAACATCCAAAGTCTCAAAAAATTTATCTCAATGTATCTTGTATCAGGAAATTACTGGAAGATATTTCTTAGTTGAAATGAGAAAGTAAACAAAAAAAGAGGAAAATCGGGAAATGAGATTCACAGGAGAGAGTTAAAAGGAACTGATGGAAGGGTGGTGCAGAAAGATCCCAGATTTACAGTTGGGCAGTTGGAAAGTAGAGAATATTTGAAGGGGCTGAATGTTTGTCCCCCCCAAATTCATCTGTTGGAATCCTAAGCCCCACTCTAATGACAGTTGGAGGTAAAGCCTCTGCAAAGTGATTAAGTCATGAGAATGAAGCCCCATGAGTGGGGTTAGTGCCCTTTTAAGGAAACATGATTATTTACTTTCTTCTCTCTGTTTTCTGCTATATGCAGATACAAGAAGATAGCCATCTGCAAAATAGGAAGAAAGATCTCACCAGACCTAGGTCTGCTGGTGCCCTGATCATGGACTTCCCAGCTGCCAGAGCTATGATAAACGTTCATTGTTTAAGCCAGCACTTATTGTGCGTGTGCTCAGTCGTTCAGTCATGTCCTACTCTTTACCACCCCATGGGCTGTAGCCTGCCAGGCTCCTCTGTCCATGAAATTGTTCAGGCAAGAATACTGGAATGGGTTGCCATTTCCTACTCCAGGGGATCTTCCCAACCCAGGGATCGAACCTAAGTATCTTTCATCACCTGCATTGGCAGGCAGATTTTTTACCATTGTGCTACCTGGGAAGCCCTATTAAGCCACCAAGTTTATGGTAATATGTTATAGCAGCCCAACCTAAGACTGGTGGGAAATGACAATACATTATCTGATCACTATAACCAAGTGGAAGATTGTGTGGAAAGAACATACAGAGCTAAGATATGATGTGGGAAACTTAGTCATAGGTTCAAAGAAAAGTGATCAAATGATGCAATTAACTGCAGAAAAATTAAAAGTTACACAAAAGTGAATATATAATCTGAAACACTGGATATCTCTGCAATGGGTAAGATTGATATAAAAATAATAAGATGAGTCAATGAACACTCTGGAGATGAAGAAAATAGAGAATACAGTGCAAAGGATGAAACTGTTAAAGAAATAACATGAGAATATTTGCCCAAACAGAAAGACATGTTTCCTGATTGTAAGGAAACCTTGAGTATTGAAACACCAAATATTGGTTTGACCAAAGATTGTGTTACAATTATATTCAGGAAATGGATGAAGGGATGGATTTTTAAAACATCATGTACCAAAATAGGAAGCCAAGAAGGAAAGTTTTAAAATGTTTGAATTAAGAAATGGCGGTCTATGGAAGCTTATTGTTGCTTAGCTGCTCAGTTGTGTCCAAATCTTTTGAGACCCCATGGACTGTAGCCCACCAGGCTCCTCTGTCCATGGGATTTCCCAGGCAAGAATACTGGAGTGGGTTTCTATTTCCTTCCCCAGAGGATCTTCCCAACCCAGGGATCAAACTTGTGTCTCCTGCATTGGCAGCAGATTCTTTACCACTGAGCTACCCGAGAAGCCCATGGAAGTTTTACCTGAAAAACACCTAGAATGGTTGACTTTCTGAAGGAAAGCAGGGATGGAGGAGAACAAGGCATTACTGTGTTTTAGTATTTTTTAGTTTTCATTGACTTTTTAAACTTTGATGTGATGCTTTAATTAAAAATACATTTTAAAGCAGCAGTCCCCAGCCTTTTTGGCACCAGGAACGAGTTTCATGGAAGACAACTTTTCCACGGACTGGGACAGGGATCAGGGGAGAGTTTGGGATGATTCAAGCATGTTACATTTATCGTGCACTTTATCTATTATTATTACATCAGCTCCACCTCAGATCTATAGGCATTAGATCCTGGAGGTTGGGAGCCCCCGTTTCAAAGTATAACAATAATATTATTATTCTTTGCTGTGCCACAGTATAATAGCCCAGGGCTTCAGTAGAGGTTCTGTGTGCTGCCATGGGAAATTCAAGGGAAATGGGGTGTGCTCTCAAGACTGGTAGGGCAGAAAGAGGACAGCTGATGTATAGCGGATGGAGAGGCTGAAAGTGTGAGATGAACTCCAGCACAATAGTAAGAAGGTGGTAATTCTCTGGGCACAGCTGGTGAGGCCAGTTTTCAGATGGTTGGAAATGACCATGGGAAAGAGGTCAGAAGAGGAATCCATCTTGTAGGTTTAAGTCAGTGTCTCTCAAACATCATGCAAATAATGTTACATGGGGGTCTTATTTATTATTAAATTCAGATTTCATTCAATAGGATTCTGCATTTTGAACAAGCTTCCAGGTGGTGTCAAAGCTGCTGAAGTCCACTTGAGTAGCAAGACTTCAGGCTGAAGGGTCTGAGCAGGGAGTAAGGATTTGGCCTGGGGTCTTGATGGGCTGGGCGAGGGAGGAACAGGTTAGAGGGAGCCACAGCTGAGTTCATGGGACAAAGATCCTAGACTTGAGGGGCTAAGACCGAACAAACTGGATATTGGAGACGGTTGGGGAATGAGTTACACATCAAAGACAAACCCACCTCCCATGGGGTTACCTCTGGCCAGGCCTGACAAAGTGTTTTGTTCTGGGCAAAGCTGCCCCAGATATGGGCCAAATAAAGAGAAGCTGGGAGTACCTCGGCCAACTGACCTTATCCGCCCCTTACTACCCACATCAAAGAATGAAACGTACTTGATCTCTAGTGGAGCTCTGATCCAGAGGTGGCATGGGGATGAGTTCTCATTCTGGGGTTCCATAGGCCTCAAATCTACCCCCCAACTTCTCAAACCCCGACCCAGGCTTGGTCTCCTATCTTCCTCCTCCATCAGCCCTTCAACAATGACTTCTGTGGGCAAAAACGGGCTCTCTCCTGCCTCTCCCCCAGAAACAGAGAAACGTGTCTGTAAGTGGGAATTCTGCTACTCTGCTGCTGCTGCTGCTAAGTCACTTCAGTTGTGTGCAACTCTGTGCGACCCCATGGACTGCAGCCTACCAGGCTCCTCCATCCATGGAATTTTCCAGGCAAGAGTACTACTATTTAAAATAACAGACAAATGAAGGGACTTCCCTGGGGGTCCAGTGGCTAAGACTTTGCCTCCCCAATGCAGGGGGTGTGTGTTTGATCCCTGGTCGGGAAGTTAAGATCCCACATGCCTCATGGCCAAAAACCAAAATATAAAGTAGAAGTAATATTGAAACAAATTTAATAAAGACTTGAAAAAACAAATGGTCCACATTAAAATAACAGACGGGTGAAAACAATGACGAAGGCTCTTATTTTAAAAAGTTTCCTATGTGCAATCACGTGCTAAAGCACTTTATGTTTGTTGACTCATTTGTTTCTCATTTATTATTCCTGTTTTACAGATGAGGAGACTGAGGAAAAGAGAAGTAAAGCAGAGTATCCTTGCTCAAGGTTACACAGAAAGTGGAACTGGCATTCTGGTTCCAGCATGTATTCTTCTAAGAGGTTATGTGTGCCGCTTGCAAAGAGCTTCCTTGATGGCTCAGATGGTAAAAATCTGCCTGCAATGCAAGAGACCTGGGTTTGATCCCTGGAGAAGGGAATGGCTACCCACTTCAGTATTCTTGCCTGATGAATTCCATGGACAGAGGAGCCTGGCAGGCTACAGTTCATGTGTTGCTAAGAGTCGGACACAATTAAGTGACTATCACTTTCTGCAAATAGTAAAATTGCATCATATGTAATTTTCATACCTAGGTGGACAAAGAGAAGAGAAAGAAAGAGAGAACAATAATTTAAATGTGTAGACAATTGCCGCCTTTCTTCTCAGTTAGCCTTGCCCCAGAGAGAATGGTAACTATGAGACATAAATCTGGAGATCTGTTGGTCCATCTCAATTCCTTCTGCTTCTTAGACTAATGGTGAAAACACCTCGGTGCCCTGAATTTCATTCTAGTTTAAAGACGTATTTTTTTTTTTCATGCAGCACAAATCCTCAGATGTAAGCCAACTGTTTCATCCTGTGTTCCACTGGAGAAATAGCTATCTGTTCTCATCCTGGAAGAAAAATTGGTGCGTGGGACTCAATGAAAGATGCTAAGGATGCTACTCCACTATAAAATTATTTCTACTGTTATTCTTTGTAACTGTATAGTATTTCAGGTCTGTATTAAGTTACATGGGCTAACCTGGGCATCTAATAATCATCTGAAGCATCATCCTGTGTTCCCTTACCTCTCTGCTTTTCCCTGGCTGATCTCTCTTCCTGGCTTGCTCTGATTGCTTCTTTGACTGGCAAATGTCTACTTGTCTTTCAAAATCCAGCTCAGGCAGGCAGCACCCCTCCTGGAAGCCTTTCTTTATCCACTCTGGCTGAATTGAACATCCTGCTCTATACCCCATGGAGTGCATTGCTTTGTGTGGTCACAGTCCCCTAACTTGTCTGGTTCCTTCCCTGTTAGGGTTGATTCCTTGAGGGTAGGATGGTAAGTTTATCTCCATAATCCCTGATGACTTTGAACAAGCATTTATCGAACAGATATGATAGTGTTTGAGCATATGCTGCTCTCTACCTGGGATGATGTTCCCTTCTCTAATATATTCATTCTCTCTCTCTTTCTCTCTGCAATCTGAACGGTATTCATCTTTAGTCTTCAGTTAAAGCCTCTGCTCCAGATCCTGCAGCTACATACATGGACACACCCATACTTTGGCTTCTCCAAGACTCATCAGTCAAGTTATTGCTTTCTTAGCATTTGTCTTTCTGGCCTGACAGTCAGCCCCACAGGGACAAAGCTTCATCTGCTGCCCCTTCCAGCGCTGATCACAACATTAGGCACCCAATAGGCTTCCAATCACTGTTTGTTTAATAAATGAACAAACAAAGGAGTCAGTGAGCAATTATATTTTGAGTCTCCAAAGTCAAAACTTCCATTTGTGGCCAAATACTGGGATTACTATCCAGAGCTAGGATGAATGAGGGAAAAGAAGGGCAAGGGCACTAGATGTGAGAAGGAGCTCACTTCTGATGCCAGCTGTGCTCTTGCAGGAGCCTGGTGACTCCTTGCATGGTGGGCCTGGGGGCCTTGCCTGCCCTGCCCCCACTGCATCCAGTTCCTTCCTTGTATAACTCAAGCCTTTTGAGATGCTGACAACAGAAATCTAATATACACATATCAAGCAAACTGCTGGAATTGGATTGCTCTTATAAGAAAATCACAAGAAGGGGAGAGCTGAAAGGTTCCTGGCATCAGGAATTCCAATGTTATTGGAGCTCTGTTTCTCTTCTTCACTTTCCTCTGCTCCTATGTATTATTCTTTCAGAACATCTTATACATATAAAACCTCCTCTTGGTTCTGTTTCTCCAGAGAACCCTGACTCATATAGTGCTGATAGAAGCTTCTGGAGAGAATGGATTCATACTCCCTTCTCCTCGGCTACCTTTCCCTGCCTCACTGTGGATTTGGCGTGGGAAGACCAAGGCAGGCAGTTTCCCAGGCCTTGCTGTACTCCTTAGCACTTCCTTCTGTATCTCTCTGATCAGGGCAGAGGGGGCCTTCAGTCCCGAGAAGGGGTGCAGAGTCTGCAGCTCCCAGATCATCTGCTCCAAATCAGGCAGGGGAGCTACCCGGCTGGGAGGGAAATTGAAGCTGAGCTGAAATGGAACAGCTGGGTCTCTTTCAAAGGCACAGCCCATTGAGGAGAAGCAGAGCAGTTTAGCCCTCCTTAGCAACCCACCCAGAACCTGCCAGAGTGATGCTGCTCTTTAGAGACCACAAGGGCTCGAGGAGAAGACAGAGCCTACCAACACACAACACAGCTATCCGTCCCCTCCTTTCTTTGCATCATCACTTGCTGGGCTATTTCCAGATTATGTTGGAGAGAAATAAAGCCCCTGCCTCAGAGAGTGGATGGGACCATCAGAGCTCTCTGTGGCCAGAACACAGCATCTGCTACTATGATTATTGCTGCAGAGGGAGAGTCGGTCTGCGCAGGGGAGAGACAGACAGACAGGTGATTCTTTCTGCCTCCAAAATGCTGCGGTTCTCCAACTTCAGTGTCCGTGAGAATCACCTGGAGGTATCACTGAAACAGCTCACCAGGTCCCACCCCCAGAGTTTGTGATGCAATAGGGCAGGGCCTGAGAATCTGCATTCTCAACAAATTTGTAGGTGCTGCTGCTGGCCTGGGGGCCACACACTGAGAACCCCTGGCCTCACATAGCCTGACTGCACTTGAGAATCACTGGGATGCTTTATACATACCTGGCTGCCACCAGGACTCTGACTGAAGTGGTTTGGGGTGTGGCCTAAGCATTAGCATCTTTTATGCTTCCCACCTTTTCCGCATCAGTACCCTGGTTCTGATGGTTGTGTGGGGCAATGGCCATGCACTCAACATCTCAGTAGGAGTCTGGGGGATGTGCTAGCTGAGCCTCGCATTTCCCTGCTAGGAGGGATCTGACCCAGCTCCCACACTCGGTTGAGAATTGCCCTCTCCTGGTGCCTTCTCTCAGCCTCACCTCACTTTCTCCATGTTGACATCACCCGCTGCCCATGTCAGGGTCCTGTGAGGTCCCCAACCAAGTTCTCGGCCCTAAGACCCAGGCCAAGGCTGACTGAGCTGACAGGTCCTGCTGACAGACCTCTGTCTCTGGGTTTGAATCTCTCTGTGTGGGGCTTCCAGGGCCAGGAGCCCTGCCACCGACCCCCAGATCCCCCTAGACTCCGGGCTCTGACCAGACATGGGCCCAGCTGTCCTATTGCTGGCCCGTGTGGGTGCTCACCCCCGGACTTGCCCTGGCCGCCTGCTCCCTCTGGGCACAGCTCATGCATCTGGCCTCCTGCTTCCTCTGTGAATCCTGTGATGTTCTAGGCATTAATTTGAAACAGCGGCAAGCTGTTGAGAGGTAAAGCCTTACATTTAAATTTCAGAGAGGGACCCTCCTTACCCTTTGATGTTCATGGCACAAACAGATCTTCAAAGGGTATGATATTTACCTCAGCACCTCAGCTCCTTAAAGGAAAAAATGCTTCATTGTTGAAAAGCGTTGTTTCTAATTAGAGCCTTTGACAGGCTGAGGACTCCAGGGAAGTACCCCTCCCGGCTCCTACTTCTAACCTCCCCACCCAGGAAACTTGAGACCCTGGTTTATTGCTCCCCATCCCCACTTCGCACCTTCAGTCCCCCTACTCCTTGCCCCAGGCACTCCTTCTTGAGGCCCACTCACTCGGAGGACACATTTCAGAAAACAGTCTATGTCCAGGGGCCTTCTGGGATAGAGGTGGGTGGGGTGATTTTTTTCTTTTAAATTCTTTCCAGCATATTTCCAAGTCTCATCAGGGACATTTTCTCCACTCCCCAGGGAACCTCCTCCTTTTTTTTCTTTTAACGTTTATTTATCTGGGTGCTCCAGGTGTTAGTTGTGGCACACAAACTCTTAGTTGCAACATGTGGGATATAGCTCCCTGACCAAGGATCGAACTTGGGCCCCCTGCATTGCAAGCGCAGAGTCTTAGCCACTGGACCATCAGGGCAATCCTCATCTTCTTCTGCATGTTGGGATTGATAGGTTATACTCCATCCCCAAATCTCACAGGCTTACCCCAGGAAAGGGTTTCTTCTTACTTAGGCTAAGTCTGATGCAGGCTGGTCATTCCTCTTCCATCTTGAAGCTGCACTGTCTTGAAACTGTGGCCTCCACAGTCTCTCTGTGTGAGAGGGAGAGAGAGATGGAGGAGTCCCACTGGCTCCTAACTGCTTGGGCCAGAATGTGACACATCCCCTCTGCTGCCAGTCCACTGGCCCAAAGTAGTCAGGAGACCCTGAGCTGCTCCATAGGGAGTACATGAAATTTGGGGTGAGCTCCAGCTGTGACATCCTCCCTTCCCAATTGAGGTGGCTCAGGGAACATACACCACTTTCAATACGTTGCCCTGGATCCCCAGTAAGAAACAGTCTTTGTGGGGGATGTGTGTGTGTGTACTCACTCTGACTTTTTGCGACCCTATAGGCTGTAGCCCGCCAGGCTCCTCTGTCCACGGAATTCTCCAGGTAAGAATACTGAAGTGGACTGCCATTTCCTCCTCCAGGGGATCTTCCTGACCCTGGGATTTAGCCCTTATTTCTTGCATCTCCTGCATTGCAGGTGGATTCTTTACTACTGGTGCCACCTGGGAAGCCCCTTTGTTGTGTAGAAGGGTTGTTTTTTCTGTATTTACCCTAGATCCATCCTCTGTCTTTCTAGGACCTGGAATCTGCTGGGTTCCTCTGTCCTTTGACTTCCTATTGGGTTCAGTCAGGGGAAAATGAGTGCTGGGAAATCACCAACAGGAAAAGGAAATCACCAGCAGAGGAATGGGAAATTACCAGCAGAGAATGGGAAGCTGGAGGAGAGGAAGGCAGAAGGTGCTGCTCCTTCACTCCCTCCCTGCCAGCCTTGATTTGGCAGAACTACTTCCTCTCCCCATGGCTACGGCACCTGTAAGGCGGCCTCAGTCCCTTCCACACTCATATTCACAAACCCCCTCTCCCCTCTTCCAGCATCCTGCTCTTGCTGGTCCCCGGGTGTTTCATAATCCTCTGTTGGTTCCCTTCACTCTGCCCAAGCCTCTGAAAATAGCATCTCCGTCTTCATTAACCTCTTTTCAACTTCCATTTGAATTAACCATCTTCCCACTTGGAAAGGAGCATCTGAGAAGGACTAACTCCTGGCCCCAGCCAGGAACAATATCTACTAACCTGTGGGGGCCAGTGATGAGGGGCCAGGCACCCCACTAAGGTTCTAAGCTCTTCTCCTGGGTTGACAGACATAATCCTCATGATAACTCTTTGAGACAGATTACATTGTTTCCTCAATTTTCAGATAAAGAAACCAAGAAACAAAGAGGAAAAGTAACTTGCCTAAGATCACATAGCACTTGAATTTGAACCTAGGCAGTCCTTGCTCCTGACATCTACTCTACCATGCCACACTTCAGCCCACCGGTTAAAGAATAGGCTCTGGTACGTGTTGGAACAGTGGACCATCCCCGCCCCCTTCCCGTGACTCATATAGTAGGGGTCTGTGGGCTTGCCTGGTTTCATTGATCACTCTGGTTCCCAGACCCTTAAACTTCTAGGCTCCAGGGAAGCTGCAGTTGTATGGCCTCTGGACCTCTATCCAGTATGAGGGCTCTGCTCTTTTATGGTTAAAATAATGCATTTTTTAAACTCCCTAGTTCAGCAAAGTTTTGCCTTTGTTATTGGTTGAACTGTGTTTCCCAAAAAGATTTGTTGAAGCCCAAACCCCAGTACCTCAGAACATGCCCTTATTTGGGGACATAGGGAGGCTACTGATGTAATTACTTAAGATGAGGTCATATTGGAGTAGGGAGGGCCCTTAACCCAGTATGACTGGTGTCTGCATAAGAAGAGAGAAATTAGGGCACAGACATGCACAGGGAGCATGCCACGCACGTGGAGACAGAGGCACACACAGGAGTGATGTATCCACAAGCCAAGGAATGCTGAGGATTGCGCACAGCCACCAGAAGCTAGGTGAAAAGGATGGGATGGACTCCCCCTCACAGTCTCTGGAAGGAACCCACTCTGCCAACATCTTGCTTTTGACCATCTAACCTCCAGAACTATGAGACAGCACATCTTCATTGTTTTAAGCCACTCAGTTTGTGGTACTTGCTATGGCAGCCCTAGGAAAGGAAGAGCCCCTTTAATCACCATGGTTACCACCTCTATTCCCACCCCTCTCTCAGCAGTGCTCCAGCTCCACTAGCCTCCTTGCTGTGGTCAGGGGACTCCAAGAAAGTTCCTGCCTTAGGGTTTTGCACTTACCGTGCACACTTCCTGGAGTGATTTCCCTTAGATGTTCACAGGACGCCTTCCTTCATAATACATTTGTGTGTGTCTGTGTGTCTGTGTGTGTGTGCACGCTCATATTCAGTCATATCAGACTCTATGGGCTTTAGCCAGCCAATCTCCTCTGTCAATGGGATTTTTTAGGCAAGAACACTGGAGTAGGTTGCCATTTCCTTCTCCAGGGGATCTTTCTGATTCAGAATCAAACCTGTGTCTCCTGTACGGCAGGCAGATTCTTTACCTGCTGAGGCATCAGGGAAGCCCATGAGAGATGGAAGGTTTTGAAGACCACCACCCACACTTCAGTCACTCAGAGCCTCTTGGAACATGCCAAAATTTGCCAACATTATAAAAAGCAATAACTAAAATCTTAACAAATATTTGTTATAAGAAGGCAAACCTACTTCAACGGTATCTCTGAGGAGCAGACATTCTAGAGCCCAACTGAATCGGCTTTCTCACCTTCACTCTCCTGAATCAGCTATTCTACTGCTTCATGTAGAAACTGATTGCCTAAATGAAACTTTATAACATGCTGTCAGAAAAGTCTTTGGCCTCCAGAACCTGTAGAGAGCCAATAAAAAATGCTTTGGCACATTTGGGAAACAAAAACCTTCAAGAAACTGACAGACTTGTTAAGAGCTATAGCAAGAGAGCAGGATTGAAGATAAGGGATCAAGTCAAGAAGAAGAAACTGACATCAGGGAAATGCACAATGAAACCATCTCATACCCACGAGTATTGCTACTACAAAAAATAGACAATGACAATTGTTGGCAGGATGTGAAGAAATATGATCCCTGTGCACTGTTGATAAGAATGTAAGATGGTATAGCTGCTATGAAAAATAGTATGGAAGCTTCTATAAACATTAAAAAGAATTACCATAAAATTCAGCAATTCTACTTCTGGGTATATACCAAAAAGAATTTAAAGAGGACCTTGAGGAGATAACTGTAACATGCATTCATAAGCAGCAGCATTCACAATAGCTAAAAGCAACCCAAATGCCTATCAAAAGATAAATGAATAAATAAAATGGGATATAGACATGCAACAGAATATCATTCAGCTTTAAAAAGGAAGGAAATTCTGAAATAAGCATGGATGAACCTTGGAGGTATTATGCTAACTAAGTCACAAAAAGACAAATACTGAATGATTCCACTTAAAGAAGCTACCTAGAGAAATCAAATTCATGGAGACAGAGAGCAGAACTTCCCTAGGGACTGGGGAAGGAGAGAACGGGGAGTTACTGCTTAATGTACACAGGGAATGTAAATTGATGGAGCCATTATGGAGAACAGTATGGAAGTTCCTCAAAAAACCTAAATACACAGTGACCATAAGACCCAGCAACCTTTCTTCTAGGCATATATCCAGACAAAATTATCATTTATAAAGATACATACACCCTCTATGTTCATAGCAGCCTTATTCACAATAGCCAAGATATGAAGGCAACCTAAATGCCCATTGACAGATGAATGGACACACACACACATACAATGGAATGAGATGGCTGGATAGCATCACCAACTCAATGGACATGAACTTGGGCAAACTCTTGGAGATAGTGAGGGACAGGGAGGCCTGGAGTGCTGCAGTCCATGGGGTTGCAAAGAGTTGGACACAACTTAGTGACTAAATAACAACATACAAAGGAATACTACTCAGCCATAAAAAAGAATGAATTAATGCCATTTGCAGCAACATGGATGGAACAAGAGATTATCATACTAAGTGAAATAAGTCAGGAAGAGAAAGACCAATACCATATGGCATTGCTTATATGGGGAATCTGAAATATGACACAAACGAGCTTATTTATGAAACAGATTCACAGACATAGAGAACAGACTTATGGTTGCCAAGATGGAGGAAGGATGGGGAAGGGATGGATTGGGAGTTTTGGATCAGTGGATGAAAGTTAGTATATACAGGACAGACAACAAGGTTCTACTGTATAGCACAGGGAGCTATATTCAATATCCTGTGATAACCAACACAGCATTGTAAAGCAATTTTCCTCTAATTAAAAAATTTTTTTAAATAGAACCTAAAAAACATCCTGTGATAAACCATAATGGAAAAGACTATGTGTGTGTATACACACACACACACACACACACACATGTAACTGAAATAATTTGCTGTACACCAGAACCTATCACAGCATTGTAAATCACCTATATGTCAATAAAAAAATAAGTTTTAAAAATGTACACAGTTCCAGTTTGCAAAATGAAGAGTTCTTGAATTTGGTTGCACAGCAATGTGGATGTGTTAACAACTGAATTTTACACTTAAAAATCGTTAACATAGTAAATTTTATGTTATGTACATTTTACCAAAACTAAGTGTTAGGTAGGTAGAATAGGGAAAAGGAGTCCAAAATGGCGGTGGCTAAAAGACAAGGAAAGGAAAAGCCCGTGAAAATAGAAAAAAAGAAGGCCCGAGGACCAGAGTGAGGACCTCAGGTAAAACAAACAACACTCCTGGCTGGCCCAATTTACATAGGACAGGCCCAGGGAGAGATAAACATATGAATAGAGGAGCCAAAGCTAGCTCTCTCTCTCTCCCACCCCTGCGCACTGGGGCGTTCTTCTCCTTGTGTCTTTGGATCTACGTGCCCTCACGCCTCGAAGATGGATTTTCCTGCTATCTTCTAAATAAAATAGAGCTGTAACACTGAGCTGTAACACGGATTTGTATAAGAGCTATAACATGGTCCATTCGAGACCTAAGAGCTATAACACGGTATATCCAAGGCCTGAGAGCTGTGAAACGCCCAGGGGGCTTTAATGTCCATCACTCCAAATCTTTGTTGTGATGAGACAAAGAACCAAGGAACATACACTCGCGTGACATAAGTAAAATTGTTTTTAATTAAAAGAGGAAAGAGAAGGAGAAGGGGAAGGGGAAAGAGAAGAGGAAGAAGAAATGAGAATGAAGAGAGTGTGGGGGAGGGGGAGGAAAACCCATGTCCTGTTCAGCCGTGGTCAGTGAGCTGCTTCTGCCTGCCTTGTAAATGATGTCACCCAGGCCATTCCTTTGGCACGTTCTACGGGAAATGTTTCTTGAGAAAGAGAGGTATAAGCATCTCCTCAAACCTAAAATCCTTCAAAGGTTAAGACCTACTCTAGACTAGAAACGCCCTGCGTGAAATAGAGGAATGAATGCAATCTCTTTGTTGGTTGCTTTTATTTCAAATTTTACTTTCGAATACGTGATACATACATGCATACTACAAGATCCAAAAAGTACAGAAGGTACATGGTGTACAAGTCAATTTCCCTTCTTTCCTGGCCCAGCCACCAGTTTCTCTTCTTGGGAGCAACAACCGTTGATTTCCTCTGGAAGGTAGATTTACCCCTGCCCTCTCCCCACTTTTTTAAGAACTCAAATGGTAGCATTCTAAGCCCATTATTCTGTCCCTTGTCTTATCACTAAAAATTATATCCTGGTGATCATTTCATCCCGTATATGGAGATATGCCTCCTTCTTCTCCTTGCGGCTCCCTTTTTCTCCTCCTTTCTTTTTAAAGTAATATGTCTAATTAACTGACATAGACGGGACCACAGGGAGCCTGTGACATCTGGCTCCCCACCTTGAGAATGACCAGCTTTGGAAAGTCACCCCCACTTCCTCCTCTCACAGGAGGAGACTAATACAATGGAGTCCCATACACTCATCACTCAGATGCAATGATTATCAAAATTCTGTGACATGTACTTTATCTTAATCCATCTAAAAGTTCTTTGTTTTTTGTTCTAGCTGATGTAGTCCAAACCAAAACTGGCATTGGGTCATATCACCCCTACATTTTTCAATGTGCAGCTCTGCTGCTGCTGCTAAGTCACTTCAGTCGTGTCCGACTCTGTGCGACCCCATAGACGGCAGCCCACCAGGCTCCCCTGTCCCTGGGATTCTCCAGGCAAGAACACTGGAATGGGTTGCCATTTCCTTCTCCAATGCAGGAAAGTGAAAAGTGAAAGTGAAGGCTCTCAGTCATGTCTGACTCTTAGCGACCCCATGGACTGCAGCCCACCAGGCTCCTCCATCCATGGGATTTTCCAGGCAAGAGTACTGGAGTGGGGTGCCATTGCCTTCTCCAATGCAGCTCTACTGCTGCTGCTGCTAAGTCGCTTCAGTCATGTCCGACTCTGTGCGACTCCATAGACGGCAGCCCACCAGGCTCCCCCGTCCCTGGGATTCTCCAGGCAAGAACACTGGAGTGGGTTGCCATTTCCTTCTCCACTGCATGAAAGTGAAAAGTGAAAGTGAAGCCGCTCAGTCGTGTCCGACTCTTAGCGACCCCATGGACTGCAGCCCACCAGGCTCCTCCATCCATGGGATTTTCCAGGCAAGAGTACTGGAGTGGGGTGCCATTGCCTTCTCGGAATGCAGCTCTAAAACATGTCAATTCTGTCTCACATAACCACAAAGTTATGATCACACCAAACAAAATTTACAAGAATTCTCTGATATTGCCTTATACCCAGTCCCCAGCAAATTTCCCCATTTATCATGTGTCCCCTAAATAGTTGGTTTCTTAAAAAAGTTCATTCCTTTCATTTGATGTCTCTTCATTTTCTTTTAATCTCTCCCTCCCCACCCCCCATTCTCTTTTAACCGTAAATACTCCTGCCACCATCTTTATTTCCCACCACTAACTTGTAGAAACTGGGTCAGTTTTCCTGAAAAATGACCCACATTCGGCTTCGTTTCTTTGCTTCTTGCAGTGCCATTTGAGTGATTTTACGTATTCTCCATGACTCCTGTGAATGGAAATGGGCTCTAGAGGCACACTGGCATATGTGGCAGGGACCCTCCAGGAGGTACCATGTGCTGTTACGTATTATGTCACATCGGGAAACACACATCTTCCTTTCAGTGACACAAAGATTAATCATTGGTTTAGATAGTGACAGCCTGATCCCTTTGTGGTCAAGTTCCCCATCAATCTTTTATCTAACGAGTTTAGGCATTGATGGCCATTGTCTGAATCAATGATTTCCCCAGGAGTTACGAAATGATGATTTTCTAAGTCTCTCATTCCTTCCACATTTATCAGGCATGTTTTTAAAGAGCTGGAGAACCTACCTTATCCGCAAGTCTTCCTCTGAATTACTTAAGGTTATTTAAACTCAAAATCACTCCTAAGAGACTGTTTCTCTACCACTGAGGACAATTTGAAGACTGTATCTTCAACTCAAAAAGCAAGAATGAATAGAGAATTCTCAAAATTATTTCTCTATGGTGGCATTGTTAGGATAAGCACATAGCTATCCCAGGTGTCTGATCATTTGGGCATATAACTTCTAAAAGTAAAACAGAAATCAATTGCATTATTTAACTACCACACCCTCACAGGTACACACACACACACACACACATATTGTAAACAGATCAAGAATTAAATCCTAATGCAGGATTTACTGTATGCAGTGTTTTTTCAAAAACTTATGTTTCTGCCCCTGGAGCACCCACCACCCACCATGAGTGAGGCCAGGTTGGGGATGGAGACATGACATCCTGCCTAGAGTTCTAGGAAGAGCTTGATCAGGAACAAGACACCCCAAAGCAGTCTGCTTTCTTCAAAAATGAATCTAAAAACAAGTATGTGAGGAAATCCACATTTTAACAATAGATTGCTCATCACCTTGCCTGAGTTCTATCAGACCAAGGTTGTGAGTCTTCCCTTCCTATCAGCAAGCACATGGTTGAGAGTAATTGGCCCAAGGATCACCTGTGGCTGAAGGAGACAGGTTTCAGAACGCCCCTGCCATGGTTGCCCTCACTTCCATTTGTCTACTTGACACTTCTTTCCTCATTTCTGAGCTGCTGGCTTGGGATTAGTCCGGCTGAAAGGAAGGTGTCATTTCATTTTTACTCAGGTTAAAAAAAAAAAATCTATCTCAGAAACAAATCAATTCTAAATCCAATTAAATCAGAGATTGTGAGAGTTGGAAAGGGATATGTGGAAACACTGAAACCATCGGATTCCGAGTTTTTTAGCTAAAAATCACCTTGCTGCTACTGCCGCTGCTAAGTCGCTTCAGTCGTGTCCGACTCTGTGAGACCCCATAGATGGCAGCCCAGCAGGCTCCCGCGTCCCTGGGATTCTCCAGGCAAGAACACTGGAGTGGGTTGCCATTTCCTTCTCCAGTGCATGAAAGTGAAAAGTGAAAGTGAAGTCGCTCAGTCGTGTCCGACTCTTAGCGACCCCATGGACTGCAGCCCACCAGGCTCCTCCATCCATGGGATTTTCCAGGCAAGAGTGCTGGAGTGGGGTGCCATTGCCTTAGAGACCTTATAATTAATTTTCTATTTACAGGTGTAGACATTGAGGCTCAGAGGAGTGGCGGGACTCACCCAGGATCCCGTGGCAAAGTTAAGACCAGAAACCAGATTTTCCTGCTAAATCAGGGACTTCCCCTCCCCACATTTTCCACGTTAGGAGAAAGAGCTCTGGAGGGGGTCATGTCACTTGCCTAAGGTTAAAGAGTTAGGTACTAATTGCCTACTATATGCCAGGTATGTGCTGGCATGTAATCATACCACACTCTATTCCTTGGATGCCATGCAGCTGTTTCCTACAGAGAAACTCATTAACTGTCCTAAATAGTCAGCATTCTGTCTGTCATCGCAGCTAATTCATCTCCTAATGGGTAAAATACATTCACTGTGCTTTTCAAGGAAAATGTTGGCTCCATCAAAGTATTCCTCAGATGAAATAACAATCCCACATTCTCCACAGTATGCCATCATCTTCCTGAATGAAGTGAGGAGTATGAAAACAGGAGTCTAGAGGTGCCACATAAGTAGTGTCAGACTCTTTTCAACACCATGGACAGTAGCCTGCCAGGCTCCTCTGTCCATGGAATTCTCCAAGTAAGAATACTGGAGTGGGTATTCTTCTCTAGGGGATCTTCCCGACATAGACATCAAACCAAAGTCTCCTGGACTGCAGGTGGATTCTTTACCATCTGAACCACCAGGGAAGCCATTGGTAAAAGGATGGTTTCTCTCAGGCTATCAGAAGGTTGAGTGCAGTTCTTGGATTTTCATTGCTACCTTGATGGAACTCTATCTCTAACCCATTCCAAGAAGTCTTGGGATCCACCAGTTAAAAAGCTTCCTTTAGTCCTCTGGCTCTAAAATTCTTCAGTTTAGTTCAGTTCAGTTTGCTTAGTCGTGTCCGACTCTTTGTGACCCCATGAACCACAGCACGCCAGGCCTCCCTGTCCATAGCATATTGGGCACCTACTGACCTGGGGAGTCCATCTTTAAATGTCTTATCTTTTTGCCTTTTCATACTGTTCATGGGGTTTTCAAGGCAAGAATACTGAAGTGGTTTGCCATTCCTTCTCCAGTGGACCACATTCTGTCAGACCTCTCCACCATGACCCATCCATCTTGGGTGGCCCCACATGGCATGGCTTAGTTTCATTGAGTTAGACAAGACTGTGGTCCATGTGATCAGATTGGCTAGTTGTCTGTGATTGTCAATTCTGTGATTTTCCTCAGGGGTAAATATTTGAGGTGATCAGTTATCTACTGATCAGTAATCAGTATCAGTTATCTACTGATTACTGGAGTTACTTCTCTACTGATCTGCAGTAGCATATTGGGCACCTACCAATCTGGGGAGTTCATCTTTCACTGTCCTATCATTTTGCCTTTTCATACTGTTCATGGGGTTCTCAAGGCAAGAATATTGAAGTGGTTTGCCATTTCCTTCTCCAATGGACCACGTTTTGTCAGAACTCTCCACCATGACGCGTCTGTTTTGGGTGATCCTACACGGCATGGCTCATAGTTTCGTTGAGTTAGACAAGGCTGTGGTCCATGTGATCAGATTGGTTGCTGCTGCTGCTAAGTCGCTTCAGTCGTGTCCGACTCCATGCGACCCCATAGATGGCAGCCCACCAGGCTCCCCCGTCCCTGGGATTCTCCAGGCAAGAACACTGGAGTGGGTTGCCATTTCCTTCTCCAATACAGGAAAGTGAAAAGTGAAAAGTGAAGTCTCTCAGTCATGTCTGACTCTTAGCGACCCCATGGACTGCAGCCCTCGAGGCTCCTCCGTCCATGGGATTTTCCAGGCAAGAGTACTGGAGTGGGGTGCCACTGCCTTCTCCAATCAGATTGGTTAGTTTCCTGTGATTGTGGTTTTCATTCTGTCTGCCCTCTGATGGAGAAGGAGAAGAGGCTTATGGAAGCTTGCTGATGGAGAGACTAACTGAGGGGGAAACTGGGTCTTGTTCTGATGGGTGGGGCCATGCCCAGTAAATCTTTAATCCAATTTTCTGTTGGTGGGTGGGGCTGTGTTCCCTCCTTGTTATTTGACCTGAGGCCAAACTATGGTGGAGGTAATGAAGATAATGGTGACCTCCTTCAAAAGGTTCCATGCAAGCACTGCTGCACTCAGTGCCCTCAACCCTACACAGGCCACCACCGACCCACACCTCCACCAGAGACTCCTGGACACTCATGGGCAAGTCTGGGTCAGCTTCTTGTGGGGTCACTGCTCCTTTCTCCTGGGTCCAAGGTTGTGTTTGTGCCCTCCAAGAGTCTGTTAATCCAGTCCTGTGTAAGTTCTAGTGGCTTTATGGTGGGGTTAATGGCGACCTCCTCCAAGAGGGCTTATGCCATACCCAGGTATACTGCACCCAGAGCCCCTGCCCCTATAGCAGTCCATTGCTGACCTGTACCTCCACAGGAGACACTCGAGCACAGTTCTGTTTCAGTCTCTGTGGGGTCACTGGGTCCTGGTGCACAAGGTTTGTTTGAGCCCTCTAAACATCTCTGGTGGGTATGGAGAGATCAGTGGAAAAATAACTCCAGAATGAATAAAGAGATGGAGCCAAAGAAAAACAACACCCAGTTGTGGATGCGACTGGTGATGGAAGTAAAGTCTGATGCTAAAGAGCAATATTGCATAGGAATCTGGACTGTTAGGTCCATGAATCAAGGAAATTGGAAGTGGTCAAACAGGAGATGGCAACGGTGAACACTGACATTATAGGAATCAGCAAACAAAAATGGACTGGAATAGGTGAATTTAACTCAGATGACCATTATATCTACTACAGTGGGCAAGAATCCCTTAGAAGAATTGGAGTAGCCATCATAGTCAACAAAAGAGTCTGAAATGCAATACTTGGATGCAATCTCAAAAATGATAGAATGATCTCTGATCATTTCCAAGGCAAACCATCCAATATCACATAATCCAAGTCTATGGCCCGACCAGTAATGCTGAAGAAGTTGAAGTTGAATGGGTTTATGAAAACCTACAAGGCCTTCTAGAACTAACACCCAAAAAGATGTCCTTTTCATTACAGGGGACTGGAATGCAAAAGTAGGAAGTCAAGAAATACCTGGAGTAACAGGCAAATTTGGACTTGGAGTACAGAATGAAGCAGGGAAAAATCTAATAGAGTTTTGCCAAGAGGACACACTGGTCATAGCAAACACCCTCTTCCAACAACGCAAGAGAAGACTCTACACGTGGACATCACCAGATGGTCAATACCGAAATCAGACTGGTTATATTCTTTGCACCAAAGATGGAGAAACTCTATACAGTCAGTAAAAACAAGACTGGGAGCTGACTGTGGCTCAGATCATGAACTCCTTATTGCAAAATTCAGACTTAAATCAAAGAAAGTAGGGAAAACCGCTAGACCATTCAGGTATGACCTAAATCAAGTCCCTTAGGAGTATACAGTGGAAGTGACAAATAGATTCAAGGGATTAGGTCTGATAGACAGAGTGCCTGAAGAACTATGAATGGAGGTTCCTGACATTGTACAGGAGGCAGTAATCAAGACCATCCCCAAGAAAAAGAAATGCAAAAAGGAAAAATGGTTGTCTGAGGAGACCTTACAAATAACTGAGAAAAGAAGAGAAGTGAAAGGCAAAGGAGAAAAGGAAAGATATACCCATTTGAATGCAGAGTTCCAAAGAATAGCAAGGAGAGATAAGAAAGCCTTCCTCAGTGATCAATGCAAAGAAATAGATGAAAACAATAGAATGGGAAAGACTAGAGATCTCTTCAAGAAAATTAGAGATACTAAGGGAACTTTTCATGCAAAAATGGGCACAATAAAGGACAGAAATGGTATGGACGTAACAGAAGCAGAAGATATTAAGAAGAGGTGACAAGAATAAACAGAAGAGCTATACAAAAAAATCTTCACGACCCAGATAATCACGATGGTGTGATCAATTACCTAGAGCCAGACATTCTGGAGTACAAAGTCAAGTGGGCTTTAGGAAGTATCACTATGAACAAAGCTAGTGGAGGTGATGGAATTCCAGTTGAGCTATTTCAAATCCTAAAAAATGATGCCATGAAAGTGTTGCACTCAATATGCCAGCAAATTTGGAAAACTCAGCAGTGGCCACAGGACTGGAAAAGGTCAGTTTTCATTCCAATCCCAAAGAAAGGCAATGCCAAAGAATGCTCAAACTACCACACAATTGCACTCATCTCACACACTAGCAAAGTAATGTTCAAAATTCTCCAAGCCAGGCTTCAACAGTATGTGAACCATGAACTTACAGATGTTCAAGCTGGATTTAGAAAAGGCAGAGGAACCAGAGGTCAAATTGCCAACATCTTCTGGACCATTGAAAAAGGAGGAGAGTTTCAGAAAAACACCTACTTCTGCTTTATTGACTATGCCAAAGCCTTTGACCATGCCAAAGCCTTTGGCTGTGTGGATCACAACAAACTGTGGAAAATTCTTAAAGAGATGGGAATACCAGAACATCTGACTTGCCTCTTAAGAAATCTGTATGCAGGCCAGAAGCAACAGTTAGAATGGGTCGTGGAAAAACAGACTGGTTCCAAATCGGGAAAGAAGTACGTCAAGGGTGTATATTGTCACCTTACTTATTTATCTTATATGCAGAATACATCATGAAAAATGTTGGACTGGATGAAGCACAAGCTGGAATCAAGATTGCCAGGAGAAATATGAATAACCTCAGATAAGCAGATGATACCACACTTACAGAAAGCAAAGAAGAACTAAAGACCCTGGAGGCCAGGGCCTTGGGGACTGGCTATGCCGCATCCTCTGACACTCACTCCCTGCAGTGTCTCTCATCATCACTGAAAATGACTGTGTTTCGCACGAGCTGGTGCAAATATTAATGGGGAGCCCCAACAGACCGAGGAATCACATGTTGAGTCAGTGAAGGACAGGAGTCACCCTCTGGGATTCTCAAGCTGCTGCCTAACAACAAATTGTTCTCCAAAGCCGCAGACCAGACATTCGAAAGGCAGGAACCGGCAAAAACCAAGTGAACCGGCAAAAACCAAGTCCTTCTCTCTTCATTACGAAAACCAAATAATGGTTTTGTGCTTGGGCATTTTATGTCTGTAATGTGAGTCCACATCAAATGGGAGCACAAATAAAAATAAAAAGTAGCCATTTTAGAAAGCAGATTTTGCTTATTCCACAAGATAAATCACCAGAGCTGCTGTTTTCCTAGTAATTTCAAAACCAGACATGGGTTATATTTTTTCTGAAAACAATTGTCTTCATTTGAACTTCTCTGAGGGAGTGTGTCCCTTTGGTTTTTCACTCAACTTAGCAAGGGCAGTGAGCTCCGTGCCCCCTACACGTGTTTATCCTGTATTCCAGCTCCACATTTATGGGGCTTAAGTGGCTCCGATGTATTCCAGGGCACATGTACTTAGCAGGGAAGTTCAGAATTGGCAACTCACAGTTGCCCAAATTGATTGCACTTCTGCCTTAAGTAAACCTGCTCCCTCTGATGCAAACATGTTTTGTTTTTTTTTTTCTCCTCCCCTTGCAAGTCAGTGTATGCTATTAGAGGTTGAAAATAAAAGGGCTATTTTAGAAAAGAAGAAAAACAAGTTAAAAATCAGCCGGAGGTTCAGAATACTGCTGTGGGTTACTGTGCCTTCTTTGAAGAAACTAAATAACTTTGCTAAATTATAAGACATTTCAGCCCTACCTAATTTGCTCACATGGCACAATTTTTAATGTGAAAATTTTGTTATGGTAAAATTCTCAGCCAGCAGGAACATCTAGAAAACTCATCTATCCAGAACAACGCAGAAACAGAAATCAAATACCATTTTAAAAAAAGAAGAAAGGAAGAAAAGAAAAACAAAAACACTTCAGGGAGCCAAAATGTCACAAAGCCCTTGCACTTTATCCTCACCAGTGCTTCTAAATCCACATTAAAGGCGTTTACTTTCATTCAATGCCAAATTCCAGAATTTTGGCTAATGCTTCCCAACCTCACTGCACACTAGAAGCAGTAAATCCGAGATGAAGCCAGAGCCTGCTCCTTGTAACTATGAGGCAGGGCAGAGATAAGAAAAAGAGTAAAGCCAGAAATCTCACAAGCACAGCAGGTAAACGTCTAACCCACCCCAAATAGTCCCTTAGGGACAACTGTATAATAATAATAAGCCCAAGTCATGAAGGAGGGCTGAATTATGTTCAACATCTTTTATGTAAGGTGAAAATAACATGTGGAATACATTTTAGAAAAAAAATGATTAAAATAAAAAGTTGAGATGCCTTGTCAAGACTCTCTTGGTTGCATGTGACAAAACCCAATCTAAATTGGTGCAGAAAGGAAATTTATTAACACTATTTATTAATCCAGAGATAGCCTTGCTTCAGACACAAACGAACCCAAGAGATGTGAACAACATTATCAAAACCTGGCTTCCATCTCCTGTTGTTTTGTTTAAAAACAATTTTTTTTTTTTTTTTTAATTTTTGGGCTGTGCTGTGTAGCATGTGGGGTCTTAGTTCCCTGACCAGGATCAAACCCAAGCCCCCTGCACTGGAAGGTCGGGATCTTAACCACTGGACCACTGGGAGGTCCCTTCTGTTATTTCCTTCCAGGATGTGTTAGTCTTAGACCAGCTCTACCCTAATGGTGGCAAGATGGCTGCAAAATCTGGTGAGTAAGAGATTCTCCTCTAGTTTGACCACACAAGCCAACAGGCAAGACTAACTCTAGCTAGACCTGCCTTACCTGGTTTGTGCTCCACGTTCATCCCAGATCCAATTTCTGCTGGCCAGGAGTTTGCACAGAGGTTCTGACTGGCCAAATTTGTGCCATATGCCTGCTCCTGTGCATGGGGTGAAGTCAACTCTACCCAAAGCAGGGAGACAGAGTGGGAGAAAGATGAACAAAAGACTTAGAGGTGGGAGTAGATGACCCCAAGAGAGAGAGAGAGAGTAAGATGTTGGGCAAAGAGAGTAAGAGCACCTATGTCAACCAGGAGAGAAAACTTGTACCCACTTAGGATATCCAGCATGGCTCTTTCTTGAGGATGCTGGATATAATTACTCTTTACATTCATAAATGATTGTCAGTTACTGATTTTTATAGTTCAAGATATGATCATGACAGTAGGAAATGACTGTGACTCTGGAGTTTTCAATTATATGACCAAATTATCTTTTTTGCACTATTTGGAGTTTGATTTTCTGTCACTTGCCACGAAAAAGCTCTGGACAAACATCCCCCCCTCCCTTTTTTTTTTTTTGCATTTATTTTAATCATGTTTGGTTAGATAGAGAAACCCAGGCAGATACGGTGCACGGTGTCCTGACTCTTGTAAGAAGCCGTGACAGTTCATTTCTCTGCATCGTATTCAGAAGATCAGAGTTTGGGAAATACCACTTAGCCCACTTAGCGGAAGCATAAGAGTGAAACCCCGCCCCGCTTCCGCTGCTGCCAATCTGCTGGGGGATTTTAGGGGAGGGCGACCTCCCGTCACTGCCTGGCTTACCTACTCCAGGAAAGAGCGCGGTGGAGTCAATGTTCCCCTTCAGACCACATTCAGTGGAGCAGTGCAGCAGGGCCCTCAGTGCTCCTGCTTCCTTCCCCGACACGGGGGCTGCCAATGAGCTGTGTATTTTGTTATCAACAGGCAGAATAAACTGCAGAGGGCATGCTACACTCAGCAGGTGCGAGGGAAGTCTGGGAGAATGAATTCACTGTCCGCGGAGACCCGCTCAGGGCTAAGAAACCTGGATGTTTCATCTGCTGATGCTTGGGAACCCCGGGTCACCAGCAGCTGAGCCCAGGAACCCAGACCTGAGAGCATATCAGATCCATCCTCCTGTCAGTGCTTTTCAGACTGCTGCTGCTGCTGCTAAGTCACTTCAGTCGTGTCCGACTCTGTGCGACCCCATAGACGGCAGCCCACCAGGCTCCCCCGTCCCTAGGATTCTCCAGGCAAGAACACTGGAGTGGGTTGCCATTTCCTTCTCCAATGCATGAAAGGGAAAAGTGAAAGTGAAATCGCTCAGTCGCCGAACACCTATAACATATAATAAATTTAATTTTATTAAAAAATTTTAAAAAGCAAAAAAGTACAAAAAGAAAGCCCAACCTTTTAGAAAATTGAAGTATAGTTGATTTACAATATTGTGTTAGTTTCAGGTGTACAGCAAAGTGATCCAGTTATACACACACATATATTTTATATATATACTCTTTTCTTTGAATTTTTATCCATTGTAGGATATAAGACACAGTAAATCCTTGTTAAGGAAAGCCCAGTTTTTAAAAATTGGATTCAAAAGATAAAAACTGCGATTGACGCTTCTCACTGTTTGTTCTTTGTTTCTGCGCTTTGTTCACATGGACGGGTAACCTTCTCACAGTGCTCTGGGGAAAGCACTCTCTCCCTTTGTTTGAAAGTTTTCAGACCACTTCCTGCTTCCAGTAGGTGTCTGAAAATTAAGTAAAGCTTGTCAGTGGACATTGGAGAGTGTTCACCACATGGTTGTAAACACCATTCCCTTCATTTGTTTCCTCACTCATTCTTTCCATTTCTCATTCTATCCATCCGAAATCCTGACGAGTTCCCACTGGATGTCAAGCCCAGGCTGCTGGGGTGGGCTCCGCCCACAGCCCTGCATCCCAGTCAGACCATCTCTCAAATGTATGCTCAGCTTTGCTGACTCTGCACCTGTGTCTGAATCCCAGGCATTTTTCACAGCTCTCTTGAAATGTCAGCTATTCCATCAATGAAAGTTGTCATTATTCTGACCTCTGCCAGTTTCCGGCATTCACTAGGTACCTCGCATACTGTATTCCTATCCTCCCCAACAACAACAAAGGGAAGTTTTATCATCCTTCCTGAAACCTGTGCTCCTCCTCCTGGACAGTGTGGTTCTCTGGAAAGTTTCCTGCACAGCATACGTTTAGGAAAGTATGTGAAATTGTGCAGCTCAAGGAAGTATTAAAAATCTCACTACACCCATGTAACTTGCACCCCCCCCCCAAAAAAAATATATATATATAGAACATAGCTCCTTGAAGACCTCCTGTATCTCTTTCCCGTCACTACCCCACTGCTTCTTCCTAAGAGCAGTCTCTACCCTGAATCCTGATTCCATGGCTTAATTTACCCTGTTTCTATTCATCTAAATGGAATCTCAAAGTACTCTTGCAGCTTGCTTTTGTTCATTCTGCATCGCTTGCGAGATCATTGCATTGTTGTTCATTCTCACTGCTGTATTGTATTCTATTGTGTGAATGTATCAGTTTACTCTTTGTACTGTGGATGGGCATTTGGGGAGTTTCCAGAGCTGCTGCGTTTTAGTCCATGCCTCTTGGTGGCTTTACAGATTCATTTCTACTGCATAAATAGTAGAAATGCAGGGACACGGGGTTTACATGTACCCAGTGTCAGTAGATACCCTGAACCTTGTTTAAGGCCCTTTTAATATTCCACATTATTTTATCTGTGAATTTACATCATTTTTCCTTAATAGATTATACATGTGTTTTCAATTAAATAAACCCTATGCTCCGGCTCATTTTAAAATGACCGATCTAACATACAATATAAAATGGAAAACTAAGTGAGAAAGAAGAAATGAAAATAATTTCAAAGGAAAAAAGAATAAAGGGAATGTAATGGCTCGAATACATTCCACAAGGTACTTTTCAAAAAGTTGGACCATAAATGTGGTGGAGCCTCCTATTAGCCAATACAAAGAGAGAAACAAGTTACACAAATCAATGTTCACAGGATAAATGTACCAACTGTTCAGCAGTGTGGCTATTTCTGGTGCTGAAATTTTGAAAAAGTCAACCAGAGTCTTCCTCAAGAGGATACTGTCTGGCATTGAAAATGAAGGATCCAACAACTTCAATCGGCAACAACAAAGGAAATTTTATGTTACTCCCCTCCGGTTATAATCTCCCTCAACAGGCAACTCTGAAAGAACTAATGCAATCAGATACATATTTCTCCAAAAGTATAAGACCAAGAGAAAGAATAAACTAGACTCAAAGTGTGGTTCAGGTACCTGGAGGGGTCTCTAGGATCTTTCTAGGGGTACTGCATGATCAAAAATATTTTTACAATCCTACCAAAGGCTTTTTGCCTTTTTTACTTTCATCTTATGAGGGTGTAGTTTTCCAGAGGTCACATGCAATAGATCAGATGCAGAAGTAGACATGAGAATCTGAAATCTCCTATTAAGCCAGGCATTAAAGATATTTGCAAATTATTTTGGAAAATAAAATTTTCCAAAAATGTCATATACTTTAGGTCTCCTATGGATATTTTTAAATATTAAAAAAATTGTTTTAATTTCTAATACATTAAGCATCTATAGATACAATCCAGTTAAGAAAAAACACTTGGGAGTTCTCAAAAATTTTTGAGTGATAAAGGGTCATGAGACTATTTGGCGAATTCCCCAGAAGTCCCAAGGCCCAGAAGATAACTGGTAAAAAATGTTCTCTGATCAAATACACTTGGGAAATGTTATGTCTGTCTTGGAAATTGTGAAATGAGAAGCAAATGAACTTAATGACTCTGCTTCCTAACTGTATGTGACTGTGACTAAGATCCCCTCTTTCGAGTGCTTTCCTTGTTACCCTGAAGGCACACCTGGGAGTGGCACGGGTGCACTACCAGGCCCCATTCAACCCGCATTAAGCAGCATCTCTAACAACCTGGGCTTCTGTCAAGTGTGGGCAGCACAGTCTGACACTACACCTCTGATAACATCAAGAGCGATCCTTTTATAAACATCAAGGCAGCTGAGCAGGACAGAAAGCCTCTTTATCTCTGCAAAGAGGTAGACCAAGGGCAGGGTCAAGGCCAGGACAAAGAGCCCATTCAGACTAAACCGAGTCTGTTGCAGCCAACCAACAGGCCATTGAGGCCCCTCTCATCTATGATGCTCAGACGCAGTCATTTCAGCTGGATGTCTTCCAAACCAGATGGTACAGGCACTGGCCTCGGTCACAGAGAAATCTCAATTAAGCACCCACAGGATGTGTGACTCTTAAGTCACACCTCCTGGTGCCCCCTCCAAGGAAAAGAGTGGTTAAATGTACCCCGAATGAGTCAACTTCTTTTACTGGGTTGTTAACTATGAGTCAATTAAATGTTAAGGAATACTGACCAGAAACGATGACTTTGGAACTATCAACCTTATTTCTTTCTGACAGTAATTAACATAATTATGCTAGTTTTCTATTAGGCCTACTCCCAGTTCACAATAATAAAATTATGTCATCAGGCAGCTCATCTAAAAGAGAGCATACAGCAATGTGCAAGACACTCTGGGGAATCAAAAAATGAAAAAGATGTGTCTTTTTGAAAGCACACAATCTAGGTAACAGGTCAGACAGAGACCAGAGAAGGAAACAAGTATTCTCATGCTCATCTCTGCAGCACCTGGCGAGGTATCTGGTAGAGAATTGCATTCAATAAACATTTGTCTCAACATATTTGCTATTTACCTCTAAGATTTTTACTTGACAAATACCACACAGTCAAATGTCTGGTCAAATATAATTCAGTCAAACAGTACTTCTTGGTATAATTAATGAGCCTTAATAAAGGATTTACAAAAAAAACTTAAACCATTATAAAGTAAGAGAAATCATTTTAATATATATATTTTCATTTCAGTCAATTCAACAATGATTTCTAATAGGCATGCAGACCCATTTAGTTTGCTTCAAATTTGTTTATATCCCAACATGCAGCAACCTTCCTAATGAGAGAGTTGAGTTGAACTATTTATTCTTAAAGAGTACAATGTACCTTGTCCTCAAAGAGTTTTATCAACTTTAACATTTTCAAAGAGCCCTATGAGGCTGCTCAATATGGTAGTTTCCCCCTGAAATTTCCTATTTGGAGGATGGCAAAACAGTCTAGAATCTTCCCCAGGCTACTAGTTGTTTGTATTCATATCACAGCTTGGCTGGCTAAGAGGTAGAGACTGAATAATATGTAGATAGCCTTCAAGTCCAGCTGAGTGAGACAGCTTCATTTTTAGAAAGGAAACCAAATCATGAAAACCCTCCTACAGTATGATTTGTTCCAGGGTCCTTTTAAGGAGGGACGTACTCCTCATGCATAGGACTTTTTATGGCTTTCTAGAGTTTTCTGCTCCAGCCAGCGTTCTCTAGCCAGGTGACTTATTGAACTTGCTGCAGAACTGAAAGCATGAAGTCTCTTGTCTACTTTCATAATTAGAGGTGGTGTTAGTCTTCTCATTTCCGGCCAAATGGATCCGACCACACTTTCAACCCTATAGAAAGAAACATGAATTAAAAACAGGATTCATTTTTAAATTTCCTATCACTTCCCTCAACCCCAAACAAAGAAGATGACATCAGAATGGAGCTGTGCGATTTCCACGGAGTTTGAGGTAGTCCGGGCAAGCTGCCGGAACCCTGGTATGGAACGGCTGGGCAGCCGTGGCAGCCAAGAAAGATTTTTAAATGGCTCAGAAACTACCCCACAGTAGGGAGATATGTATCTGGCCTAGTTAAAAAATAAATTAAAAAAAGACCACTGCCACAAGAGTTTTGGCTAATAAGCTAGAAACCTCTCATTCTCAGCCAACTTGGATTGTCTCAAAGTAACTAACCATTCAGCCATAAAGGGAACTTCTGAGCTTCTGTACAAAGCAGAATCCTGCATCAATTAAAATAGCTCACAAGTAAACAGTATTTTCCCATGAGGGTAGTGTTTAAATAGGTGCTTGGTAAATAAGTCTGCAAAACAGCTATTTATGCTTCATAGTTAATTGCACACTTGTTACATCTTTATGCCCACTTATCAAACTCAAAAGTAACATGCAAACTTGCAAAAACTATTCCGGAGTGAAATATTAAGAGGAAGTCTTAGGGTGGCAACCTCTAAAATGGCAACTGCTGAAAAATAATAACACAATCACAATCTAGCCTCAAAGTGGAAAAGATTTCTCTGCAAAGCACATACCTCCCCCCAACAATGAAGCATTTCACATGAGATTTTTGTCTTGATTTTTAAGTTTACCTGGTGGCTGCACGTCTTCTTGAACAATACCAGCTCGATTTATGGCTTGTTCCTTCTCTGAGAAACATAACAGAAAAATTACTCTTTAGAGAGGGGGTCGGGGGCAGAGTGGTGGAACTCTTTGTATCTACATGGGACAATAAGAGAACAATATATCTGAGTGCTATTAAATTCAGAGCTGCCACTGCCCAGAGCTTTTAGGTAATGGAAGTTGGATCCTATCAAGCAAAAAGACTGGATATTTTCAGTGAAAGAAAGCAA
This sequence comes from Bos taurus, assembly GCF_002263795.3. NCBI lineage: Eukaryota > Metazoa > Chordata > Mammalia > Artiodactyla > Bovidae > Bos > Bos taurus. Next base: position 45,414,554 of record NC_037333.1, on the reverse strand, counting down.
GCCATACTTCAGAAGAAAAACTCCCAATGAACATCTTTTCTCGGTGATATCAGCAGTTTGGAAAGGCAACAAAAACAACAGAAAAAGAACAATTTTGAAAGAACTAGTGGGTGTGATGCGATGAGAGCAGGGCTGTTGAATTGATGGAACAAGTACAATTAACAAGAAAACGATGCAGTTTGTGCCTAAAATGTACTCCACTGAAGGCCTAGACCCAGAGCTAAATATGCTATGTTTTTGATAGGAAATAGAGCAGAAAATTAATCTTTGGGTGGGTGGCTTTGGTTTGGATAATTGAAGCTTCCCTAATTGACTGCAGGTGCTGCACCAATTAGTAAGCACGTTCTAGTGACAGCAGCTTAGCTGATCTCTTCAGAGATGTCCAACAGGCGAGGGCCAAGAGAAATTGGGCATTTTATGTCTGTGGGCTTCAAGCACTCTGACACATCTTTCTAAGTGGTTTCAAATAAACCCAAGGGCTGTAAAAACAAAGACTTATTATTTTAAGTATCTTGACAAACAAATCGTGGCTTTTCAGCAGAAAGACTTGGAGCCAAAGGATGTTTACTAGTATATTATAGTAATTAAGTGCTGTAATCAAACTTTTGTTTTAATCAGGCTAAAAGTGTTTCTTTTAAATCCATATTTAACTCTTCTTTAATATTAGGCCATTTTCTTTATTCTGGCCTCTGGATTCTCATAAAGTTAAAAGAAACAGGGCTTTGCCAAATCGAATATTCATCGAACTTGCTTCTCTGGTGATACGACGGAAAGTCAATCCTGAGTGACCTATCTGAGGTTTTATCAATGCTAAGTTTTGCTTTGGCAACTAAAACACTGGGCAGTAGGGATCATCTGAATCTTGACATCCAATTCTAAGTGAGACAGAGAAGATACAGCCCTAAGAAGCCTCTTATAGATAATGGTGAGTTTCACTGGGCCTCTCTGAAATAGCAGATAAATGACAACCAAGTCCCTACGGACCAAGAGATGCCAAAGGATGTCTTCCATCTAGAGCAGGTGATAATGGAGCCTCTAAGGTGTCAGACTTTCTAAAATAACTCAACACAAAAGACGATCTTATTTCCTAAGAAGTTGAATTCCTATAGGATTGAGCCCCACCATGCTGTCACCATGTAAGTCTCCAAGTATAGATGTGTCTCAAACATGCTCTTAGAAAATGCCAACTAGTAGAAGACTACACTGTCATCAGTAGTGCCAGGAACAAAAATAGGTATCATTTTTCATACCTAAAAGGTCCATTCTCCAGTATTACGGAAGAAGGAAGAGATGAGTTTTTTAAAAAACACTTGATTGCCTGAAAGCGTTCTAGATGTCCAGATTTAAGAGAATCAGATAGCCTGGTGTACCAGAACGCGTTCTACAAGAGGCAGGTTGTACAAAGCCAAAGAAACTGGCAGTCTGCCAAGCATCAAAGGAAGTTGACTTCCTGTGACAACAGAATACCTAATTGTGTTCTCACCTCTTAAAATGCAATAGAGAACCAAGAGAAGAGAAAGGAATCCCTGTCTTTACACTTCCTTGCTAATTGCTAATGAGGTTGGAGAGAGGCTGAGGATTTATTTTAAATAGACCATAATCTCTTTATAATCCTTGTCCTTATGCAACCACCTCTTTTTTTGGCTTGGATGGGCAATTTAAACTGATTTGCAGAACTAGTTCTTACTGAGTGATAACTGGTATTAGCATCCTATCTACATCCCCTGGTTCTTTTATCCATTAATGTTCCATAGTGCTTGAAGACCAAAACAGTCTTATAAATTCACAGTGTGACACAAAGACACTTTATTTGTGAATGTGGAATATGCTTAAAGGCAAACAAACTGGCCCCTCGGGACTCAGCAAATACGTCTTGATGAAGCTGACAGTAGGTGTCTATTTCGCTGTCATGAGAGAAATAGCAGATGTCTCTGGGCCTCGGGAAAAGGGCAACACGGAAGTCAGGGGTTTAACTATGTGGGCAAATCAGGATAAGCTAATTACTGACTTTTCGGTAGTGAGCATATTTCTATCAGGAGTGAAATGATTAAAATGCAAATACGCAACACTGGGCTGGGAGCTTTGCAATGTCAGTTAGACAAGTCCCCTCTCCAGTGTCTCAGCAAGCCCAACTCTGCCCCCTGGTGCTAAGGCAGCGAGCTGATTTGCAGTTTTAATCGAGGATCCTTAGGTATATTATTCAAAACTTAGTAATACACGCAGATGGGCTCATTTTTGTACGGTAGCAAAAGAGTCTTAAACCCATTTTTTAAGACTTTTTTAAGTTTTAAAGTTTAAGACTTTTAAAGTCTTAAACCCATCCTTATATTAAATGCCCATACTGTGAAATCTGTGTGACTTATTACTTTATTCAACGTTCACAGCAAACGGAGGCTGCACACCCACGCACCCGCCCCTCAGCGGTCTCATTAGGGACGGTGTTCTTGGGGAGCACTAGCAGACAAAAACCTAAAAGCAGGTGCAGCATCTCACCTCGGGACCCTCTGCAGTGAGACCACCACCTCAAGAATACCCCCTCCATCTCCTCCTGCCAATGAACCAGTTAAAATACAAGCAACTCACCACCTGAGGTAATTGGCCAGATGTCAGCATCTGAATATGGACTGTATATTACATAATAGCATTGTGTCAATATTAAATTTCCTGGATTGGATAACTGTGATTATGTAAGAGAATGTCCCTGTGCTCAGGAAATACATGCTGATGTTTTAGGTATCAAAGCTCACAAGGCCTGCTACCTAACTCTCAAATGGTTCAGCAAAATAATAGTAACAGTAATATGTGTATAATCTGTGAACATACACATATCTCTATGTATGTATGTGTGTATAGACATGTCACATACATATCAGGAGAGAAAGCAAATGTGGCAAAATGTTAACAACTGCTAAATCTAGGTGAAGGACATAAAGGGATTCATTCTACTATTCTCAGATTTTCTCTGTCAGTTGCCTTTTTTTAACAACAAAAAAACACAACTGCGAAACAAGTATAAGGAAGTCCAACAACACTATTTCATGATGATTAATTCAAAGTCTCTTTTAAAAATAGCAAATATAAAATGAAAAAGTACTTTTCTAGTGCTCCCAGTTTGCTGCAGCCTGCGGAGTTACCCAGGATGGATGTGTGCCATGGGAGGGAGTGTGAGCCAGTGGCTGAGGGCACCAAGGGGCCACCAGAAGTACGGGCTCCTCCCAACGCTGGGAACACCTCTGTTTCTCACCAAGGTGTGTGATGAAACCCATGCAGCTTTGTAAGGCCTGTTAGAAAAAAAGACTTTAGTCTGTGCAATTCATTTTACTCAAGGTGAAAGGAATAAAAAGCATATTCTGAGCACTTGCCATGAAATAGGGAAAACGCCCTTTTAAGGTGAGAGGTATTCCTCATCAAGTGACTTCTCACAGGCCTGCTCCAACTATCACACACTGTGGATGGGGGCACAAGGAAAGAGGAAAAATTGAGGGGTCATGGTTCTTCCACCTTGGCTTTGCTGGCAGGTGAAATGCAGCAAATGCAGGTGAAACTGGGCTTCATTAAGCAGCAGACAAGGCTGAGGAGTTCGGGTCTAGTATTTACCCAGCAATAAATGTGCTGCTGCTGCTGCTGCTAAGTCACTTCAGTCGTGTCCGACTCTGTGAGACCCCATAGATGGCAGCCCACCAGGCTCCCCCGTCCCTGGGATTCTCCAGGCAAGAACACTGGAGTGGGTTGCCATTTCCTTCTCCAATGCATGAAAGTGAAAAGTGAAAGTGAAGTTGCTCAGTCGTGTCCAACTCTTAGCGACCCCATGGACTGCAGACTACAAGGCTCCTCCATCCATGGGATTTTCCGGGCAAGAGTACCGGAGTGGGTTGCATTGCCTTCTCTGAATGAATGTGCTAAGTGACCCTGATCGAGTCACCTAAACGTGGGGGCTGAATAAGCACAAGTTTCCTGGCAAAACCCTATGGTTTTATGCTTCTCCACATCTAACTAAAGTTAGTTAAAAATGTACAGGATCACAGGAAATGATCTTATTTTGTCTCATTTCATAGGTTGCCTTGAAATGCTGGTATTTTTAAAAGGCTACATTCAGGATCCCTGACTGGTTCTAAGACAAAAGGCAATCAGGCTTTAAGCTGTATCACTTGCGCGCTTCCCTAAACATGGGCTCTTCCCACAAACCAGGTTGGGCCGACAGGCTGAAAGCTAGAAAGTAACATCCGGACTCCCCTGCAGAAGGACTGCAGAACTAACTGAATACTCTGGTTTTGGACTGACAATTGCCATCTTCCCGGGGCTCATTTCAGTATCAGGTATCACGAGTCGAACTGACCTTGTATGCTACCTAACACTTGGTAAAGTCTGGCTGAGTTAGTGAAAGAGCTGAAGATCACACTGAATGTCAAGATGAAATTCAAGATGGCAGTCTTGCAATAGTGGTCTGTCTGCTTTTAAATCACAGAAGATCTTGGATTTATTTTACATAAGGGGCCTTCTGCCTCTTTTCTACTGCCTTGAGGCTTATTTCACCAGGGGCTCGGGAACCTACCTACCCCTATCCAGGCCAGCCAGCATCAGTCAAGCTGGCCCAGCTGAAAGGTCCCGCAGTGACTCGGCTCTTGGGCCCTACATGGCCTGGATTCCTTGCCAGCCTCTGGCTCCCCTTGTCAAGGACTGGGTGTCTGCCCAGGCCTTCCAAGGACTGTGGGCTTCCCCTTGGTCTGCCCAGAATTCTGGGGACCACAGAGGTATGAAGGAAGCTCAGAAGAAAAACAGCCAACAAGAGAGGCTAAGAAGGAGTGGATGAAAGGCAGGAACAAAAGAGCAAAGCCAGGAGTGCTGGTGGAGGTAGGCCACCAAGCCCGAGGAAGAATGCGTCCCGAGGAGGGAGTCTGCCTGGGGGTCATGCCTCTCACGTGTAGTCACCCAACCTCCTGAGTCACAAAGAGAGCAGAAGCCAAGGTGACCAAGTCACACCGCCGTCTAGCTGTATCCATGCCCACCCTTCCTCCTCAGCTGGTAGAAGAAGTGTCCCACCTTGGGTCCAAGGCTCCTCCTCCATCTGATGTCGAGATTCCCCCACCTCCTCCAGCAGCCTTCTTTATCCAGAGACCCTCTTGGCTCCCTGATGCTCCCAGACGAAACAGAACCACCACCCCCCTAGCCTCCTTGACCAGCTGCAAATACAATTCCTCATTCTCTTCTTCAGATAGCCCAACATCTTTATATAGTCAACCTAATATCCCATTTACTCTTCATCTGCTGCAATCTGCCTTCTGCCCACTGTCAAACCACTGAAAGCACTCTTAACAAAATAGCCACTGAGCTTCACCTTCTTTTTGCTAAATCCAATGGATATTTTCAGTTTTTATCTTCCTTACTGTCTCTAAGCAGCCAAGCCCTGCTGATCACACCCTTTGCCATGAAGAGCTATCTTCCTGGGGCTTATGACTGCAGCCTCTTCCGGTTTTAATGCCCTCACTCTGGCCATCCTTGTCAGTCTCCTTAGAAGGTCCCTCCTCCTCTGACCGCTTGCTCTTCAGACCTTCAAGTGCCAGTGTTCACCTGCATTCTGTCCTGGACCAGCATGTCGCTTTCAATCTCGGAATGCTGCCTGGAGCCCCACCTGCTGCAGTGACTCCGCTTCCCATCTGATGCTGAAGATGGGCCATCTCTAGCTCCAGCTCAGATCCTGTGGCTTGGCTCCAGATTGGCACATCCCACCACCTAGGGGAAATCTCCAGGAGCACATCCAGGTACCTAACACTCAATACATCCCAAACTGAACCAGCCTGTCCCCTCATCCCCCAAACAGACTCCATGTATTCCTTAAAGCCTAGTACCACATCTCTTCAACTGCTGGAGCCAAAAAGCTGGGGGCCAGTCTCCTTCCTCTCCCTTGCTTGCCCTTGAGCTAATCAGTCACAAATCCCTGTAGAGGATTTATTTCTTAAACCTGGCTCCTGAATTCAGTCCTTCTGCCCTGTCCCATAACCACCGGCACTCTGGTGCAGGCTATTGTCATCTCTCCTGGAAGCACAGCCTGCCTGGGTCTTGGCCTTCTTACCTTCAACCGTGGCCCTTCCGGCCCCTCCGTCAGATACAGTCAGAGATGCCTGGAAAGGCTGAATCTGATCACCTTGCTCTCCTGATTAAAACATTTCAATGATTTTCCACCCTCTGAGGACAGCAGAGAGTTATTCAAGTGTTTTAAAATAAGCAAATGAGATGATCAAATTCCAAGTGCAAACGGCACAACGATAGGCTTTTCAACAGGCACAGTGGAAAACCTGGAGTTCTATACATTTTCTGACACACACACATGTATTTTCCCAGTTACAAATTCTCACCAAAGAGACACAAAGATGTATTTCAGAATGAAGACAACTGAAACTAGAAAGGTGTGAGACAGACAGATCAGTGAATAAAGAACCTGAGTCAAGAGAGACAATCAGTGACTGTAAAACGTTGATGGTCCTAACCATCAACCTAACCTAATTGGTTAGGTTGGTCCAACCTAACCAACGTTAGGTCCCAACCTAACGTTGATGGTTCTTGCTCCTGGGGAGCAAGAAACACAAGGCAGGAGGGGTGGGGAGTGTGGGACAAGAGCTAAGGCCTTCTAAGGTCTTTGTTTATTTCATAGGAGGTAAAGATATTGACTAGCTCTCAGTTGTCAAAACAAAAGAAGAAAAACAGAATGTAAAACTTTCAAACTAGTAGAGGGCAAGAAAATTAAATAAAGAAGCCTTGAAGCAGAAAAGGAGAGAAAAAAAAAAAGAGACAGGATTAAATAGAAAACATAAGATAGGGAAAATAATTCAACATTTTAAAGATTATCAGACTGGACTTTAAAAAAAAAAAATCCCAGTTTGGGTTGCTTATAAGACTTAAGGACAAATAAAGGCTAAATATAAGAGAATATATATACCAGGAGAACACTAACCCAAAGAAAGCTGGTAACTATGATGATATTAGACAAAACAGAATTGGGGAGGAATGTTAGGGGGTAAAGAGGACTCTTACATGATGATAATTGAAAAAAAAAATTCTTCAGAACATTCTAGATTGGGAGCAACAACTAATATGGCCTCAAGATATATAAGTAAGAGAATTAAGAATGATTTGGAACCATCATACACAGAACTCTGTACCCCCAAAGAAGAGAACATACCTCATTCCAAGCATGCAGGGAACATTCACAAAAACTGACCTGTATCAAGTCACGAAGCAAATCCTGACCAGCATCAGAGAATCAAAATCACATGGTCTGAATTCTTTGACCACAAATGCAAAGAAGGTAGATAAGCAACAATAACGTAACCAGAAAGACCAGAGTGGCTGCAGGGTAGAGAACGGGGTGGTTGTGGTGCTGGTGGAGCAGGGAGACCAACTCAGAGCACAAGGAGTGGGTGGCGGGAGAGGGGCTGGACATGCGTGGGGCAGTGACATGAGAGAAGAGCTCTGACTTGTCCAGCCACATATATCCAGCACCTAATACAGTGCCAGGCACACTGCTGTTAGAACAGCAGGTTTTTAAAAAATAAAAAGAAGGCTAAATAAATGTTAGCTGAATGTGCTGAAATGAATCGAAGCTCCGTCCTCACAGTGCATCTCCATGACCTGGTCACTAACGCCTCACCTGGGTCTGAGCATCTGCTTAAATCTCCTTGTTTCACTTCCCTGCCTCTGTAGCTCCTTATTTTTGAAATGTTTTTATGGGATTCCTAATGTAAAAATATGAGCTTCCCTGGTGGCTCAGCGGCAAAGAATCCATCTGTGAATGCAGGAGACACAGTTTTGATCCCTGGGTCAGGAAGATCCCCTGGAGAAGGAAACGGAAACCCACTCCAGTATTCTTGCCTGGCAAATTGCATGGACAGAGGAGCCTGGAGGGCTACAGTCCATGGGTTGCAAAGAGTTGGACACAACTGAGCAACCAAACGGAGAAGGCCCTGGCACCCCACTCCAGTACTCTTGCCTGGAAACTCCCATGGACGGAGGAGCCTGGTGGGCTACAGTCCATGGGGTCGCTGGGAGTCGGACACAACTGAGCGACTTCACTTTCACTTTTCACTTTCATGCATTGGAGAAGGAAATGGCAACCCACTCCAGTGTTCTTGCCTGGAGAATCCCAGGGATGGCGGAGCCTAGTGGGCTGCTGTCTATGGGGTCGCAGAGTCGGACACGACTGAAGTGACTTAGCAGCAGCAGAGCAACCAAAACAAAAACAAAAAATCAGTATTTCTATACCTTTTATCTCATTTAATTCACTCCAAAACATGTAAATTCAGTCCTACAAACTTCACTGTTTACAGATGAGGAAACAGGCCAGGCTCAGAGAGGTTAAGTAGCTCATCTTAAAATCCTCTTCTAGGAAGGGACTTAGACCCTCATCTGACTGACTCCCTCTATCCTCTTAGGCAGTATGGTGCCCTGGTGTAATAGTGAACGGCACTGGTTCAAATCTGGGACTCACTGGTTGTGGGTTCTCGAACAAGTTAACTGTTTTACACCCCAGTTTGTCCATGTATAAAATGGGGATGATGATCACATAGCAACTACCATAAAAGGTTACTTTTGCACCAAATGGGTTACTATATTAAAAGTGCTTGGAAGAGTGTCAGACATATAAACCGTTTTCAATACATATTACCTATACAGTATCATTTACCTGTTTAAGGACTCAGTTATAACTCAGATAACAGTGTCCAAATTAATTAAAAGTGAACCAGAAACGTGGGCAGGTGTTGACTGCCTTACATTTAAAAATGCTGATATTGTAGCCACACACTCAGTGTTCACATAAAAGGCCTAATTTGTCTGTCTTAAAGTGACTCAGATAACCATAGACTATGGACCTGTAAGATTGTTGTTGGGAGACACAGCACAAACCCACACCCTGAACCAGAGGCCGGTTTCTCAATCTCGGCACCATTGGCATGTTGGGCTGGGTATTTCTTTGTTATGGGTGGCTGTCCTACGTGTTGCACAAACTTTAGGAGCCTGGCCTCTATGCGCTAAATGCGAGTGGCACACTCACCCACCCCACCCTACCCCATGGCACCCATTTTGTGACAAGCAAAAATGTCTCCATAGAGAACCCCAGGGAGACAAAAATCACCCCTAGTTGAAAAACCACTGCTAGTCTTCCTAGACTGAAACTTTGCTAGGGGGATCCAAAGCAGACCCTCTTGACCCAAGTTCAACTCTAGAGGCTATCATAAAATAGAGTGAAGCAAGGATTCTGTAAGGAGGGATGACACAGATTATGCAAGGCCTCACTCAACCCCATTTTTATTTACCCCGCACATGGGCGCACAGAGACAGGCTGGAAGGCAGAATGCAGAGACCATTTCAATCCCAGGTGATAAAAAAGAAGCTGCAAGGAAATCTGAGTGTGTGCTTAAAACGCTCTGTCACAGAAACCAAATGTTGTAGCATTTGTAATGGGCAGAGCATTTACACGGAGCTTTCGGCTTTAGATCGCCAAGCTTTCAGCCTCCGCTAATATTCTCAAGGGGCAGGGCTGGCCCTCTTCCATCTTCAACATGATTCAGGTTTCCTGGAGAACAAAATGAGCCTCTAATGCCTGATATTTTCTCTCTGACAGATGGTTTCAGATGTATCAAAGTGCTAATCCTTGCTGAGGTATAGGTCTCAAGGAAGGAGAGTTTGGCTTTTAGAATGATAGGACTTGAACGATTAAGGAAGAAAATTACTCCCAGGATATTCGCCATTGTCATGTGAGCAGCCGGCTTAAAACGAAGGAAGACAGCAGAATGTGAAAAAAAAGATTTGAGAAAGGAGAGGAAAAACTCAAAAATCCAGGTTAACTGTTCAGGTTCAAAACATGTCCGCTCAATGACATCTTTGGGAGCGGAAATGAAGTGCCATAAAAACACCTTCAAGCTCAGGATAATGAGGGGCCATCCCTCCCCACAACATCACCATTCCCAGCTTCAGGGTGTGGAAGAAGGCCCGGAAAGGAAGGCGGAAGTTGGAATATTAGTCTTGCCACTTACTAGCTGTGTGTCCTTGGGCGTGTAATACAACCTCTCTGAGACTTCCCATCCATAAAACACTTAATAATAACCTGCCTCAAAATGAGGTTAAATAAATTAAGTGATCCAGTATTAGTTGCTCAGTCGTGTCCGACTCTTTGTGACCCCATGGACTGGGGCTCCCCAGACCCTTCTGTACCTGGGATTCTCAAGACAAATACTGAAGCAGGTTGCCATTTCCTTCTCCAGGAGATCTTGGCAACGGGCTTAATGAAGACACATCAAAAAGCCTCCAGTGAATACCAGTATGAACTAGGATTTAGTGTTGACCTACTATGTCAATTGCTTTTATTACCACCTCTAAGTCTCACCAGATGCCAGGCAGTTTTAAAGATATACAGACACAAGAGACGCAGGTTCGATGCCTGGATTGGGAAGACCCCAGTAGGAAATGGCAACCCACTCCAATATTCTTGCTTGGAAAATTCCATGGTCAGGGTGGCCTGACGAGCTAAAGTCCATGGGATCGCAAAGATTTGGATACGACTGAGCGACCCAGCACACACGCAGGCACGCGCGCACACACACACACACACACACACACACACAGATAACTACTGCTGAGGATGGTGAAGGTCTCAGAGGTTGAGTCACTTGACCTCGGTCACCAAAGTGCACACAGCCAGAGTCGAACCTGGATCTCGCTGACTCGTGAACCAACCTCTGTCCATGGCCCCACGTGGGGATGATGAGGGAAAGCTGGGGAGTTACTAGGGCCAGTCGGCCGCGTGGGGTCAGAGATCACTGTCACCGGGGCCGGGACGCCGCGTGGGGTCAGAGGTCACTCACTGTACTCCTCCAGCCGCATTAAGGGCCGGAAGTAGATGGGGTAGAAGGCGGCGCCGATCAGGGAGATGAAGCCGCCGAAAATGAGAGCAGTGCGCAGGTTCCGGGACATGGCTCCAGCCGGGGCTACCCGGATTCTCCGAGTGCCCGGGACTCTCCAAACCCGGCTCCCGCCGGCTGGGCCTTGACCCCGCTCGGAAGAGGAGGAACAGCTTTCGCTTCCGGGCCTTGGGGGCGGGGCTAGAAGTTGGGGCTGGGCCGAGGCAGAGCGAGGTGGGAGCAGGGGTGGAATCAGAGGCGGGGCCTAGGGGTGGGTGGGGCTAGGGCGAGGTGGGGCGGGGCCTCAGGCCCGGCGCACCGCCTCCCCGGTTGTCCCGGAATCGCTTAGCGCCCAGCAGGAGCCAGCCGCCGTTAAGAGTGGAGGTTTAATTGCTCGTTGCTCTCGGTTCCCAGTCCCTCTCCCAGCTGCTACCCGCCCAGCCTAGTTTTTCTCTCAGCTGCCCCACCCACCACTCTTCTGACCTCGTCTACCACTCCCTCCTTTACTAACCACGTTTCTTGGTTCTTTCCCCGCAACTGATTTGTTTTTCCTGACTACACTAGGAGGTGGAGGATCTCTATAGCTCGTTGATTTAATCCTCATGTCTTTTACTAAGTCACTTAAGTCGTGTCTGACTCCGTGCGACCCTATGGACTGTAACCTGCCAGGTTCCTCTGTCCATGGGATTCTCCAGACAAGAATACTGGAGTGGATTGCCGTTTCCTTCTCCATATCTTTTACAGGTGAGGGAATCTTGGCTTGGTTGAGCGGATTTGGACAAGTCACTTGGCCTAAAGGGCGATTTGAGGGGATTAGAGACAAAAGTGCAAAATGCCTGGCCAAGAAGGCCTGCAAGGGATTCTGAAATCGGAGCCACAGGAGCTTCAGAACCAAGATTAACCCGGGAGGAATGTTATTTCAACATCCAAGCTACAAGCAAATCTTTTCCGACTGATTTTCCATGTCCTCCTCTCTCCTTCCCCTTGCTGGATGTCAGGGTTATGGATGAGGATAGAAATTGAATAGAGATCAGCACAGGGCAGGGAGCCAGCAGCCAGTCCCACTGAAGGGACCTTGGGGCTCTGCCTTGTTGCCTGAGGTGGGAGCCACTGAGGACAGACATCTGCTTCCTCTTCCTATGATTGCCATCCTCCAGGCTTCTATGTCTGCTCTGCTGGCACAGGACCCACCCAGGGGTACTGGCAGCTGAGACTAAGATTCCTTGGGCCTTCACTCAATCCTTTATTTGAAAAAAGAAAGATACCAGCTACTGGGGGCTGCGGAGCAAAGAAGATCCCAGCAAATATTGACCCTAGCATCATTATTAGTTCAGGAAATAATTTACGATCCTTCAGAAATGGTGTAGAGGGCACAGGTTTCCTCTGTTTTGGTACTTTTGCAGTTGAATCAAGCTACTATTTATTTCCATACTTCCAGAAGCATGTAAATCAGGTGTTTGATATTTCAGCAGGTTTATGGACAGTCTTCTATGCCCCGAGCATCAGGCAAAGTGCTTTGGGAGGCACAAAGATGAATAAGATGTGACCCTTGTTCTCCAGGATCCTGCCAAGTGGATGAAGAGAAAGGACATATACATAACAAGATAACTGATGACCCAACTCAGCCTGTTGCTGGTGAGTGATAAGGTCCTGTGGGCTACAGGAGTTCAGAGGAGGAAGACAGATGACTGTAGGGTGAGACAGCTGGTCCTCGGGCGCTTGCAAGAGCTTTTTCGGATGAAGACAGAAAACTTCATGGCAAAGAGGAAAGCTGCAATGCATGCTTTATATCACATGATATAAAAATCCCAGGTATAGGACTTCCTTGGTGGTCCAGTGATTAAAGAATCTGCCTGCCAGTGCAGGGGACACAGGTTTGATCCCTGGTCCTGGGAGATCCCACATGCTGCGGAGCAACTATGCCTGTGCACCACGACTACTGAAACCCGTGCTGTAGAGTTTGTGTTCTGCAACAAGAGAAACCAGCACAATGACAAGCCAGGGCACCACAATGAAGAGTAGCCCCCCGCTTGCTGCAACTAGAGAAAGTCTGCAGGCAGCAAAGAAGACCCAGTGAACCAAAAAAAGAAAATCCCAGTTATCGCGTACATTTTAGCCTCCCAGCATCCACTTCTCTTTCTGTTAATAATACCCCAAATATCTTTTGGCAGACCACTTTTCTCCCATTCTCAATCTATGAGGTAAACTAGACCTTCTCCCCCTAACTCCAACCCTTACTCTTTCCCAGCTCTGAATGTTAACCATACAACCAAGCCTGACCAAGCTCTCTTGCTCATCACAGGGATTGATTGGCACTAGACTCAGGTCTGATTGTCCAATGTGACTGTATCCTCCAAGCCAAATGACGCACATAGAGCCAACCATAGTTTATCCCAGCTGCTGGGAGGCTGGATTTGAACTTGAAGGCATGAGACCCTGGAACTGCTGGGGACCACTGTTTGGAGACTGAGAATGAGGACAGTACAGCAGAGGAGCTGAGAGTTGGGGAGAAATCAGATGCTGACACTACATTTGAACACCCGAAGCCAATTGTGCCCCCAAACAGATTTCTCAGTAACATGAGCCAATAAAGTCCCCTCTTCAATGAAGCCAGTTTGAGTTGGCTTCTGTCTTTTAAAACAGAAGGAGTTGCAGATGAAATCACCATGGGTGTGATTTCATTTGCTCAACACCTCCACAAGCTCCAAATCAAGGATTACCCTATTATTTAGATCACAATACTGAGAACCAGAGACCTCACACCATTGACTGAGCCAGGGCCAGGGCTGAACTCTCAAGATTCCTAATCGGATAGGCTCTTCCATGACATCCTACTGTCTTTGTGAGCAGACTTGGCAAATGGCTGATGGAGTCCTATCCACGGTGTGTGTTAAAGCCAGTGCAGAGGGTGCCAGGATGTCCTTGTGAGGTACCAGTGGCGCCTCCAAGGCAGGAACAGGACTAACATGGGACAGATGAGCCACCCCTCTCCCCAAGGCAGTGTGGCAAGTAACTGGTGGTTCTGCTGCCCCCTCTTGTTGAACCGGAGGTATCAGCCTGGTGAACAGCCAACCTATAATCTATACAAATGTCATGTACAGATTGACATGTACAAATGACAAGATAAGTGATATATTAGCATCATTATATTGTCACTTGCCTGCCATTGACTCCTACCAGATACAACTCTGATCCCAAAGTTCTTCCCCTTTCTGAGAATCCCATTGATCTACAGATTCAATCAGCAAATACTTATTTTGAGCCTACTCCAGGCAAAGCCCTGTGCTGGTTGATCAGGAACACAAAAAGGAAGCAGTCAGATCAGTATTTGCATATCTGATCGAGGTTCACAGAGCCAGGTGCTGGTGGATGCAACAGTGAATTGAGAGGAGATTCTGTTGTCCACGTGGTGGCTACAGTCTGGCAGAGGTATTGGCTGTGGATAGTAATTACTTTTTGGACACTCAGCCTCTCCTAATGATACCTCCTGGTTCTTTTCTGAGGATGACCTTTCATCTTGGCATTCTTGATTGGACTATAAATCCAGGGGCCCTGTGCGTTCCTAGTAGTACTGACACCAAGGCTGTAGAACACTTCCCCTGTGCCAGTCACTGTGACAGGTTTACACCATCAGTACTCACCAACACCTGTAGATAGGTATCCCCATTGCAGGGGCCGAATCTGGAGCAATGGAGAAAGGACTAGCTCAAGGTCACATGGCTGGTAAGTGGCAGAACCTGGATACAAATCCATGCTGTCTAGCTGCAGAGACCAGCCCTTACCACCCCTCTAAACTGACTTGCAAAGTTAGTGAGCTCATGTTGTCTGAGTATGGGTTGCTCCAACCAGGCCCAGTTGTTCTTTTTCTCCTAGAAATAAGAATCATGAGGATGATGACACAAGGACAGACAGCACTGTTGCAGTGGATTTCTTCCATTGCTAATGTTCTGGTAGGATTATGGCATATCTCCCACTTGCCTGAGGTCCTAGGTGTGCACTTGCCTCGTCCCATCTTGCAGCCTGATTCTCAATTGTTTGTTGTATTCTACAGGTCACCCCATATGCTTCTGATAAACTCCCTTTGGATTTCAGTTAGTCAGAGTCAGTTTCAGTTGCATGCCACTAGGAGCCCTAATAGATAAAGAAATGCCCACAAATTACCTCCAACACACAGCAGAGATGAAGGGCTTGGAGCTTCATAGCTGTGCTAATGTTTGTGAATGCTAAAGGAGGTTTGGGCCTGGGAAGGTATTCACACAAAGGGAGAGAGAGCTCAAGGGATGAAGGGAGAAGGGATGCAAATCAAATATGTCAGAAGTCCTAGGGTGCATATTTTCATCTCAATCACCGAGCGAAAATAAAAGTAGGTTTGGGCTCCTATGCGGTACTTCCTCCTTCTTGCCTTGCATGTGAAGATTGAATGCTTGAAGGAAGCAGACCACCAGTGGTGTCTCTCGCGGAGTTCAGACAGACATCAAAGTTAATCCGCTCTCTGATCTGAGCAAAATGTGACGAGGGTTTCCTGGGACAGCAGCTCTACTAATTGTGGCACTGCAGCCCAGCTGCTGTATTTTTAGACTATTGTGGATTCCCAAGAAGTAGCATCACCTTCTGCTGGAAAACAGTCAGACTAGAAGCCTGGGGTTTGGAGAGGAGTGAGATCTAACACAGGACCCTCTAGACTTGTTCTTTTGAGAATACGAGAGGAAGCCAGGGAAATGCTTCCCTGTTTTTCTTGAGCTCTGTGGCTCTCTCAGTCCCTACCTGTCTGTATAAATATTTCCAATTTAGATCACTTGTCAAGTTTTTCTGCTTTGATGTGTTCTTTATATCTAAGAATTGAACTGAATTGAAAGTCGCTCAGTCGTGTCAAACTCTTTGTGACCCCACGGACTATACAGTCCATGGAATTCTCCAGTCCAGAATACTGGAGTGGGTAGCCTTTCCCTTCTTCAGGGGATCTTCCCAACCCAGGGATCAAGCCCAGGTCTCCAGCATTGCAGGTGGATTCTATACCAGCTGAGCCACAAGGGAAGCCCTTATATCTAAGAGATTTCCCCCAAATATCCACCTTGGCTTCTCTCTTGCCACGCTATCCACCTTACAGTTATAACTAGTGTCTTTATGACTTCTGGGTGTCTAGACCCAGCCTCATGTGCCTGATGGCCAGCTTCAGGTTCAAGACCCACTCACTCCTGCTTCCCTTGCCCATCACTTTCATGGCACTGGCTTGATTTGAGGCCTTGCCTGCTGACCTTGGCTTTGGCTGTCCAACTTGTCTTGCATGTGTCACCCTCTTCAGCCACCAACTGTCTCATTTGTGGGACAGCCAAAATCATCTTCTGAAACCATAGATCTGGTCAATCAGTTCTGCTCTTCTCAGAAGCCTTCAGTGTCTCTGTAAAGGATCAGGACCTATCATCCAGGACCCCAGGCTCTGGTCAACAGGCCATTAAAGCACTTCTGCCTCCATGTGTTTCCGCTGCATGAGAGAATAGTGCTCTTCCTCTTGGCTGCCTGGCTCTGTGCCCGTGGCCATGGTTGATTGAATCAGCAGGGTTGAAAAACCCAGACCATAGTCAAAGACCCCAAATCTCTGTCTAAATGGGGAATGGGCTTACCCAGTCAGACTCTCTGCCCCTGGAATTTCAGCTGGTAGATCAGGGCGCATTGGAGCTCAGCAGAGGGAGTAGAAGTTGGACAGATGAACAGGAGGAGGTGGTAGCAGCACGAGGGGAGCTCTGAGTAAGCCAGGGTGATGAGCTAGTAGAAGCTGTCAGAGAAAAGCTGGGTTGAGTAGATGGGGGAGGAATTGCCTGGGAGTAACAGGAAGCAGGGCATGATGGAGGAGAGTGAAAACCAAGATTTACAAATCCTGCCGCTGAGAAGTAACGAGATACCTTAAGCTAGAGGACTGCCTGGGATTCATGTATTCATTCATTGATTTCTACCTGTTTTATGGAGCACGTGTTATATGCCAGACACTATTCTAAGAGGATGAGATGGTTGGATGGCATCAGCGACTCAATGGATATGAGTTTGAGCAAGTTCTGGGAGATGGTAAAGGACAGGGGAGCCTGGTGTGCTGCAGTACATGGGGTCGCAAAGAGACATGACTGAGCGACTGAACAGCAACATTTTTAAGTGTTAGACAAAGTCCTTGCCTTCGTGGTGCTTGTATTCTAGTTGGGGAGGTAAATAATAAATAGACAAAAATAAATGGGGACAGTTTGGCAATTTCTGACAAAACTAAACATACTCTTCCCATACAACACCAAAGGAGCTGAAAACATCGGTCCTCTTAAAAGCCTGCATGTGGATGTCTGTAGCAGCTTTGTTCAAAATTGCTGAAATGTGGAAGCAACTGTTGCAGGAAAGGGGACCCCTTCCAGGGCCTGAAACTGGGCTCTTGTCTAACACTTGGAAAAGAATTGTCTGAGGAGACACGTGCTGACAAAGCAAGAGATTTTATTGGGAAAGGGTGCCCAGGTGGAGAGCAGTAGGGTAAATGAACCCAGGAAAACTGCTGTGCTGCGTGGCTGGCAGTCTCAGGTTTTATGGTGATGGGATTAGTTTCCGGATGGTCTTTGGCCAATCGTTCTAATTCAGAGTCTTTCCTGGTGGTGCACACATCGCTCACCCAAGATGGATGCTAGCGAGAGGGATTCTGGGAAGTGGACAGACACGTGGTATCTCCTTTTGACCTTTCCCAAACTCTTCCGGTTGGTGGTGGCTTATTAGTTCTGTATTCCTTACCAGGATCTCCTGTCATAAAACAACTCGTGCAAATGGTTACTATGGTGCTTGGCCAGGGTGGGCGGTTTCAGTCAGTGTGCTTCCCCTAACACAACCACTATGTCCTTCAGTAGGTAAATGGATAAATTGTCTGTGGTACAGACAATGGAATACTATTCAGCACTAAAAAGAATTAGCTATGAAGGAAAAGACTTGGAGCAGCCTTAAATGCATATCACTAAGTGAAAGAAGCCACTCTGAAGTCTACATACTATGTGACTTTCTAGAAAAGGCAAAACTATGGAGATGATAAAAAGATCAGTGTTTGCCAGGGTTAGGGAACAGGGAGAGATGAATAAGCAGAGCCCAGAGGATTTTAAGGGCAGTGAAAATACCTTTATGCTTCTGTAATAATGGATTCCTGCAATTATACATTTGTCCAAATGCATAGCGTACACAACGCCAAGAGTGAATCATAACAGTAAGCTATGGATTTTGGATGATAATTATGTGTCAGTGTAGGTTTACGGTTTGTAACACACATTCCACTCTGGATGGTGATGGTGGGGGAGGCTGTGTGTCATATGAGAGTAGAGGGCATACGGGAACTGTCTGTACTCTGCCCAGTTTTGCTGGGAACCTAAAACTGCTCTGGAAAAATAAAGTCTATTTTAAAAAACCCTCCCCCCACCATTAGAAGAGGTTTAGTAAGCTGTTTTAATTTCTCCAGAAGCTATAGAGAAAAGAAACGGACTTTGAAGGGGGAAAAAAATCCATGTTATAATAAAAAACTGGGGGTGGGGGAGGGATTACTCCAGATGAAAAGAAAATAAAGAGATATTTGATAGATAGATAGACAAAATAAGAAGTGCTGGAAAGAAAAACTGAGCCAGCAAGGGGCTGGGGTTTGGGGTTGGAGTGGGGGATGGGAGGGCAACTATTGTTACTTAGGTGTTAAGAAAGGCCTCTCTGAGACAGCGGCAGACATCTGAGTGAAGGGAAGGGAGGGGAGCCCTGTGAATATCTGGAGGAGGAACCATCCAAGTGGAGGGTCCTGGGTGCAAAAGTGGTGAGTGCACGGTATGCTTGCTATTCTAAGAACAGAAAGGAGGTCTGTGTGGCTGGAGCGGAGTGAACAGAGGGGACATGGAGGCGGCGCAGGCAGGAGCATGGTGCCCAGGGGCATCAGAGGCCTCGCGGAGGACTCGGGATGTTAATGTGTGTGTGATGCGGTGAGCCACGCGGGATCCCCAGCAACCTTCCAATGCTGCCATCTCTTGGGGAAGTCCAGTTGCTCTATGGTTTTCATTCTTTGCACGGACGCCTTCCTTACCCACGGGACCCCCTTGTTTCCCACAAAGCCCTTTTACTCAGAAGAGCAGAAATCAGTTTTCCTTCCTGGCAGCAAAGTGATTCCCTCCCCATTATTTGACCGCAATGACCTTCTGGGTTTCTTTTTCCTGTCTCTCCCAGCACCTACCTCTGGCAGCCTTATCTGTTTGCCAGATGCTAAATGCCGCTGCCTTTGCCTGCCTGGCGCCTTTGCTCTCACTCTTCCCTGTGTCCGGGTGGCTTTCTCCCCAGAGCTTCTTGTCACAGTCCTTCTCTCCCAGGACATTCTCAGACCCCTCTTCTTCTAGGAAAGCTTCTAGATCACTTGACTTTAAATGAACTGGTCTCTCCAAAACTCCCATTTGAATTATTTTTGGCTGCATAACTAGCTACCCCAAACTTAGCATTTAAATATTAAAATGATGTTTTACCATCTCTTGAAATGCTGTGGCTTTACTAAGCCTTTTTCTGCATCTCAGGGGTGTCTGGACGCTGGTACAACTGAAGTCGGCCAGGGGCCTAGCTGGGCTGGACCATCTAAGATGGCTCACTCCCATGGCTGACAGCTGATGCTCAGTGAGTGCCAATGAGAGCACCCATAGGTGGCATTTCCCAGCATGGAGATTCTGTCCTGAGAGGGATTATCCCAAGGAAGTCAGGAGGGAGCCACAGACTTCTGATGGTTTAAGACTTGGAAGGCACATTTGGAATCATTTTAGCAAAGGTCATGGATGGACTAGATTCAAGGGGCAGGAGACTGGAGCATGCGATGGGGGCTAGACCTCAGTTCTGCAGTTAACTTTAATCCACCACAGCTCTCTTGGTTCTTTACCCACATACTGATTAGAATGTTTATCTCCTTTTGTCTGTATTATAATACACATTATAATACACATCATTTGTGTTTTTATCTCACATACTAGATTTTAAGTTTCTAATGAAAAAGGCAGAGGAACCAGAGATCAAGTTGCCAACATCTGTTGGATCATAAAAAAAGCAAGAGAATTCCAGAAAAACATCTCAGTTCAGTTCAGTCGCTCAGTCGTGTCCAACTCTTTGCGACCCTATGAACCACAGCAAGCCAGGCCTCCCTGTCCATCACCAACTCCCGGAGTTTACCGAAACTCATGTCCATTGAGTCGGTGATGCCATCTAACCATCTCATCCTCTGTCGTCCCCTTCTCCTCCTGCCTTCAATCTTTCCCAACATCAGGGTCTTTTCAAATGAGTCAGCTCTTCGCATCAGGTGGCCAAAATATTGAAGTTTCTACTACTTTATTAACTATGCCTAAGCCTTTGACTGTGTGGATCTCAACAAACTGTGGAACATTCTTAAACAGATGAGAATATCAGACCACCTTACCTGCCTCCTTAGAAATCTGTATGCAGGTCAAGAAGCAACAGTTAGAACTGGACATGGAACAACAGACTGGTTCCAAATTGGGAAAGGAGTATGTCAAGGCTGCTTGTTTATTTTACTTATATGCAGAGTACATCATGTGAAATGCCCAGCTGGATGAAGCATAAGCAGGAATCAAGATTGCCAGGAGAAATATCAGTAACCTCATATGCAGATGATACCACCCTTATGGCAGAGAGCAAAGAAGAACTAAAGAGCCTCTTGATGAAAGTGAAAGAGGAGAGTGAAAAGTTGGCTAAAAATTCAACCTTCAGAAAACTAAGATCATGGCATCCGGTCCCATCACTTCATGGGAAATAGATGGAGAAACAATGGAAACAGTGAGAGACTATTTTCTTGGGCTCCAAAATCACTGCAATGGTGACTGCAGCCATGAAATTAAAAGACACTTGTTCCTTGGAAGAAAAGCCATGACCAACCTAGACAGCATATTAAAAAGCAGAGACATTACTTTGCCAATAAAGATCCATCGAGTCAAAGCTTTGGTTTTTCTAGTAGTCATGTATGGATGTGAGAGTTGGACCATAAAGAAAACTGAGTGCCGAAGAATGGACTTTTGAACTGTGGTGTTGGAGAAGACTCTTGAGAGTCCCTTGGATAGCAAGGAGACGCAACCAGTCAATCCTAAAGGAAATCAGTCCTGAATATTCATTGGAAGGACTGATGCTGAAGCTGAAACTCCAATACTTTGGCCACGTGATGTGAAGAACTGACTCATTTGAAAAGACCCTGATACTGGAAAAGATTGAAGGCGGGAGAAGAAGGGGACGACAGGGGATAAAATGGTTGGATGGTATCACCGACTCAATGGACATGAGTTTAAGCAAACTCCAGGAGCTGGTGATGGACAGAGAAGCCTGGTGTACTGCAATCCATGGGGTGGCAGAGAGTCAGACATGACTGACTGAACTGAATGAAAGATTATATCTTCTCTAAAAAATTTATTTATTTGTGCCAAGTCTTAGTTGCGGCATGTGGGATCTAGTTTCCTGGTAAGGGATAGAACTTGGGCCCCCTGCATTGGGAGTGTGGCGTCTTAGTCACTGGACCAGCAGGAAAGTCCTGAGATTACATCCCATTTAACTCAGTTTTGTCAGTGTAATAACCACAGTAGCAACAACAAACATTTAGTGCCTGCTTGCTATATACTTGAGCTCATCTAATCTCCAGCCAGACTTTATCCCCATTTTAAAGATGGGGAAACTGAGGCATAGAGAAATTCAGTCTTGCCCAAACCTACATAACTGGCAAGTGGCTGAGTCAGGATTTGAAGCCACTAAAGAATCTGTGTTCCCATTCTTTCTTCTATTGTCATCTTACAATCTTGGTACCAACAGAATGTATTCAAGTCAATCCCCGTTGGCATAACCAGTGTCACTGGGCAGAAGAACAACCATGAAGAAGAAGAAACAGCAATACAGAAAGTGAATGGTGGCATGGAATTGTCATCAAGTGCTCCAAGTGGCTCCAGGGGTCCAGTGCTGAGCATCCTTTCCAGTCTGCTAGCTGGAATACAGAGTGTATGGGAGTTCCGCAGTTAGTAGAGTAGTTATTTGGTCTGAGTGCCTGATGCAACTTTCCTCCCAAATCCCAATTTTCTATCTGCCAAGATAGGTGATGGAGGTTTATGGTTCATGTTCTAGCACATCTGCCCTGGCCAGGGACCTACAACTCTGAATTTCTGGCCTGCTCCCTTCCAGCCAAAAGTGAATCTAGATTTACTTCCCTTCAGCAACAAGCACCATCTCTATGCCCTGTGAGATCCTAGTTTTAGAAGATTCAGCTTTTATCCTGGGGATATCAATCTATGTGTAGAAGTCCTTATTCTGTGGAAGAAGAGAGACTGAAACAAAAAATAAGTGAAAACTTCTTATCCAGGCAGATGACAAATAAAATTTCAGTATTTCTTATATTAAGCCACCTCTTATACCTCTGTTCTTTTATGAATATAAGAGCATGGGTGGGCGAAAAGTCAAACAAACAGACTTAGTTCCTGTCTTGGTGCATTCAGGCTGCTCTAGCAAAATGCCATAGACCAGGTAGTTCGTAAACAATGTTTATTTTTCACATGTCTGGAGACTAGGATCATCACCTAAGATCATGGTGCCAGCATGGCTGATATGGGTCCTAATTCTGTGTAAGTTGGGTCCTTCTCACCATGTGGTGGAAGGGAGGGCGGAAATCTCTCTGAACCTCCCCCCCCCCCCCCCCCCCCGCCTTTTAAGGCACTAATCCCATTCACGAAGGCTGCATTCTCATGTCATAAGCACGTCTCAAAAGCCTCACCTCCTTAGTCACTAGAAAGATAAAAGTGTAGATCAGCTTATAAAAATACTTGTTCAGACCCTAGAAAGTCTTAACTGAAATGATGGAACTCTGTCAAACCACAGAGAAAATTCATTCTGAAAATACCAACAGGTTGTGTAGTCAAGTCAATCAAAAATTGGCTCTATCAGAGGCAATATGCTCTAACATGGACTGCTGGTCCTACTGAATATTTTTGTTCCCTTGACCCCTGCCACTCATCCCCATAACCATTCTTCACCTATCAGGCAGGGTTAACTGAGAAATTGCAATCAGATTGTATAAAAGTGAAAGTCTCTCAGTCGTGTCCGACTCTTTGTGACCCCATGAAATGTAGCCCACCAGACTCCTCCTCTGTCCATGGAATTCTCCAGGCAAGAATACTGGAGTGGGTAGCCATTCTCTTCTCCAGGGGATCTTCCTGACCCAGGGGTTGAACCCAGGTCTCCCGCATTGCAGGCAGATTCTTTACCGTCTGAGCCACCAGGAAAGCCCAGATTGTATGACCTCTTGCTGAAATACCCCCAAGTCTTCCTAATCACTTAGAATAATAGCCAAACATCTTACTATGTCCTTAGAAGATTCTCGATCACTTGTCCCTGCCCACCTCTTCCAACCTCATCTCCCTCCATTCACTTTCCATTCATCTCCTTGCTCTCTTTTCTACAGTGCCCTCAACCCACCTGTTAATACATTCCCCACAGCCCCTTACTCTAGAATGTAAGCACCATGAGGACAGAGATGTTACCTACCTTCCCACTGCATCTCTAGCACCTTTCAGAATACTTGGCACATAGTAGTTGCTCAATAAGTAATTGTTGAATGACTTAAGATACCTGTTTTCTTATATTCTCCAGCCTTTTTAGAGAAACTATTATACAGGGAAGATACTTGGGAAGTTTAATCTGTCTTGGGGAAGCAGGGAAAGCTTTGCTTCTCATTAATTATTTAATTACCTTCAAAGCTTGGGATTTCAGGAAGATTAAAAATCTTCCCTATTCCGCTTGTCACAGCTACATGCTCTCAAGCCTAATCACAGCACCTGTGACTCTTACACTGCTTGCTGGTGTCTGGTCTCCCCAAAGGATTAGTACAGCAAGAAAGTATCTGCAGACTGTTACTATTGGCATCTTTTGAGAGTTTAATTAATGGAGTATTTTTTTCCTTTCCTATTCATGGTCAGGATTTTGATTAACTTGTAAGTGGGAGCTTTGTCATGTAGAGGAGCCCAGAGGAGAATGCTCAGGGCTGATGAGAGATGCTAAGGCTGCCCTTAATAGCTGGTAAAGGAATCAGTGTGTTCCAGCAACCTCCCCCATATCCGTGTGGTCCACACCCCATATGGGAAGATGGGCACGTACTGCGATTGTTGGCTGCAGCGGGTGGTTGGACTCGCTGGGACTTCTCTGCTGACCAGGCATTTCTTTCTGTCTACAGCATCTTGGTGGACATGGGGGTCCCCACGTTTTCAGCGATTGAGGCCAGCAGGCAGCAGCTCACTCTGTTGCTTTGTCATGGGCAACTTCGTCTCAGGGTTTGGGCCTCCATCCAGGCTGCCTCAGCACTTCTGACTAGCAAGTTCTGGAAATAGTTCATCCACAGAGCTGGCTGGCAGGCGAAGGCTTCTCCTTGGAGCGTGGGGGTAAATCTGACCACTCCCGCTCTGGCTCTAGGCACACCCATTGCTTCTACTTCTCCCTAATCTGAAGCTTTCACAGTCAA
This sequence comes from Bos taurus, assembly GCF_002263795.3. NCBI lineage: Eukaryota > Metazoa > Chordata > Mammalia > Artiodactyla > Bovidae > Bos > Bos taurus. Next base: position 45,390,149 of record NC_037333.1, on the reverse strand, counting down.
CTGAGATCTTGGAAAAGTTCTGCATTTAGGTGCATCTTTGTAGAGAGATGGAGCTGGGTTTCAATCTTACCAATGTATTTAAATCTTCTAAGCCTCAATTTCTTTATCTGCCAAATGGAGATGATAACTCTATCCTGCCTCACAATTTTTTTGAGCACTTTAAATGAGACACTGCATGCAACTGTTTAGAACAGTAAATGTCAGCTAATATTATTTGCATTCAAGCCTGTGGGTGAGGGCTTCCTTGGTGGCTCAGTTGGTACTTGAGCATAGCTGGCAAGGCAGGAGACAAAAGAAACGTGGGTTTGATCTCTGGGTTGGGAAAATCCCCTGGAGAAGGAAATGGCAATCTGCTTCAGTATTTTTGACTGGAAAATTCCATGGACAGAGGAGCCTGGAAGGTTACAGTCCATGGGGTTGCAAAGAGTTGGACATGAATGAGGGTTCAGGCACACCCCCTGGCACCCACCCCCCTCCACACACACACGGTGTGTGGCACCTTTACAAGTTAATTCAACTCTTTGGGCCTCAGTTTCCTTATCTATAAAATGAGGCCAGTGCGATTGTGTGATGGTGGAATGAGAATGAAAGATAAAATGTCAATTTATGGATAAATTGCTAAACTGGACAAATCCTAGTAAATTTCATCAGTGACTTATCTGCATCTACCCTGGCCATTAAGTTGACTTTCTCAACAAAGCCCTAAACATGGACATCCTGTCTGTCTTATTCATTAAAAAGAATGTATCAGTAGGAATATAAAATGGGGAGGGCTGTATGCAAACACTGCTGAGAAGTGAAAAAAAAAAAGAAAAGAAAAAAGCAAATAACATTTAAATGATTATTGAATGAGTGACCAGACTATCGTCCCTCAGGGGAAAATATTTTCCACTTTGCTTAGAGCAGCAAAAAGAGGAGAAAAACGTTTGATGGTTATTTCAAATTTGTCTCCCCAAGGGAAATTAAACCTGAGTTATGGGGTATTTTTCATAAAGCAAAGTCTAGTATAAAATTAACAAGCTTAAAAAAAAAATCATCAGGCAAACTTAAGTGGATTTGGACAGATTGTCCTGATGGCTGTTTGGGTGCACCGGCACGCCTGCCACAGAATATCCTCTTACTCCATCCTCATCCTGGGGGGACCTGAGTATATCCACTGGAGTTGCCTCACCTGCCCGCGGTCCTGTCTCCCTTGCAGGGACATCCAGTGCTAATAGCTGATGTGTTGATAGACCCTCCCAGGCTATGCCACTCTCAGCAGCCCTCCTCATCCCCAGCAGTAACTGATGTGCTATGAGGACTACAAAGGCAGTATTTTTATTTTATTATTTTATATTTTGGGATTGAGTTCTTAGGATGAACTAACATATATGCAACTTTTAATTATCTTCAAATCCCTAAATGATAATGCTTGATTTTATTAAAAAGTTTTTGTTTTTGTCTCATCATGAGGTATGTGGTATCTTAGTTCCCTGATCAGAGATTGAACCCATCCCCTCTGCAATGGAAGCACTGACTTCTAACTGGATCACCAGGGAAATCTCAAAGGCAGTATTTCTATATTGAAGCTGCAAGTTATTATATATAAGCTATGGTTTCTGTTTTTTTTTTTTTTTTTCAAAAACTACGCTGGGTCCTTTTCCAGAAGCCTGATGGCTTTTACCCTCATTTAAAATGTTCTGTTCTAAGGGCTATAAGGATCAGGGACATTTCTTATTTAAATCTTTCCAGCACCTCTTTCTATAACAGAACCTCCTTTTCTGTAGGGAATCCACTTCAGCTGCCCAGTCCGGGTACCCCACGCCTTTGGCCATAATGACTGGTTTGGACAGGTACGTGATCTAAGTCAAGAAAATTGGGATCTTCTTTGGATCTTTTCTGATGCTGCCATCAGGAAAGCTGTGTCTTTCCCTGAGGGTTAGGTTCTGAGGATTTCAGTCTGAGGCTCTGGTACCCACAGGATGAGGGCCAGTTGGAGAAACAGGAGATCCCTGATAGCATTATTTGCAGTCTGGATCAAGCCTTGCCTGAAGCCAGAATGGTAGGGCATTATGTGAGCTAATAAACACCTTCCATGATGCTTTTTTTTTTTTTTTAAATAGTCACTTTATTTTTTAATATTTATTTATTTGGGTCTTAGTCGTAGCATGTGGGATCTTAGTTCCCCATTAGGAGTCGAACCCAGGCCCCCTGCATTGGAAGCTCAAAGTCTTAGCCACTGGACCATGAGGGAAGTCCCCATTGTCCCTTTTGAATGGAGTTTCTGCCAATCCAATTTCTGAAAGTGTTTTTTTTTTTTTTTTTTTTTAAATTTTCAAAGCATCCTGAAAGTTACAGTTAGATTAGTCTGTATATTGGGCTTTTTAAATATCTTGAAGAATTGCTATAATGGAATGAATGTATTGTAAAGAAATGTGAACTAGAGGGTAGCATGTAGGGCTAAGTTTTGGATTTCCTCTAAAAATAGTGTCTCCTATTTACTGAACACTTACAATGTACCAGCTGTTTCATATACTCTATGTCTTGGCTTCTTACCACTTTCTTGCATGTTATACTCATTTTAGAAAGGAGAAAATCGAGACTTAGAGGAACTGAGAGACATGCCAAAGACCATCCAGGTAGAATGTAATGGAGCCAGGATTTTACACTCAGAGTTTGGGCCAGATTACCCATATCATACAGATCAAGCAAAGATTAATGCTGATTTGCTCCTTCAGCACTTATCAGACATTAGCTATTTTCTGGGAGGTCCTAGGCACTGGGGCTATGAAATCAATGAGATAGTGTATGTCCTTCAACTATTCACAGTCCAGTGTGGGGAACTTCATTAGGGTCTTCATTGATTTGAACTGTATCCTCCCAAAAGATATTTTGAAGCTCTAACTCCCCAGTATTTGTGAATGTGACCCTCTTTGGGAATAGGGTCTGTGCAGATGTAATCAAGTTAAAATGAGTTCATTATTAAGGGCAGGCCCTCATCTGTTATGACTGGTGTCCTTAAAAGAGGGAAATTTAGACTCGGAGCCACAAAAGGAGAAGGCCATGTGAAGTTAGAGGCAGAGGTTGGAGTGATGCCTCTATAAGCTGAGGAACAGTAAGGATTGCCTGCAGTCACTAGGAGCCAGGAAAGAGGCTTGGAAGAGATTGACCCTGCAAACTCTCAGAAGGAACCAACATTGCCAACATCTTGGTTTAGGATTTCTAGCTTCCAGAATAGGCTTCTCTCATAGCTCGGTTGGTAAAGAATTTGCCTGCAGAGCAAGAGATCTGGGTTCGATTCCTGAGTTGGGAAGATCCCCTGGAGAAGGAAATGGCAACCCACTCCAGTATTCTTACCTGGAGAATCCCATGGATGGAGGAACCTGGCAGGCTACCATCCATGGGGTCCCAAGAGTCAGACACGACTTAGCAACTAAACCACCACCACCAGCAGCCTCCATAAGGCTGAGACAAGAATTTTCCGTTGTTTCAAACCACTCAGGTTTTAGTTTTTGGTACTTTGTTACAGTGGTCATAAGAAACAAATACAGTTATCAGGGTCCTCCTCCGGCAACCTACATTGATCTGAATCTTGCCTGAGATTGCTCCCAGGTGGTGGAGTGATAAAGAACACGCCTGCCAATGCAGGAGACACAGGAGACGTAGGTTCGATCTCTGGGTCAGAAAGATCCCCTGGAGGAGGAAATGGCAACCAACTCTAGTATTCTTGCCTATAAAGTCCCATGGACAGAGGAGCCTGGCGGGTCGAAAGGAGTTGAACATGGCTGAGCGACCGAGTGAGCACATACATACACGTTCACACAATATTGCTCTGCCCATGCCTCCCACCCCAGTGGCCCTCCAGGAACAAGCCTCTGCAGACAGGTGTCTCACCCCCTCCTTCCATCACATCTTGAAGGTGAGCTCCTCTTAGCCATAGCTCCCCGCCCTCTTTGCCACCACTGTGTGAAGCCACCGGGTCCTGGAGTTCCCAGCATGAGGGCCCACCCTATATGAGAGCCCTTCCCTCCACTGCCCTCTGAACACACTCTGAACTCAATGGCTGCCCGGGGCCCACTGTTTGCTCTGGACGGGCAGGAGCCTGGAGGCAGTGGACAGCTAATACCAGGGCGTTGCCCTTCCTTTATATTCCAAGGCTGTTCCGTTTCCAGGATACGGGTTTCATGATTTCTCCTTTGTGATTAATGTTGAAGCCATTTCTTGATGTACTGTCTTAATAACTTGGTGAAGGCGCACAGCCTTTGGTTGGCAAATGTGACGGTGCTTTTATCTGACCAGCCCTCACCCCCGCCCATTCCTGCAAGTCAGGTAGGCAGCACCAATGTGAAAGAAGACAAAAGACAAGGGGAAATAAAGTCTAAATTAATCAGTGATTTGCCTAGGGTAGTGATGAGCTACAATTTGGACTTGCTGCCTAGAATTTTAAACAATGATCCAACTTCCTCGAGTTGCCAACTCTCTCTCAATGCCCACAGAACTCTTCTAATAAGACACATTCACCCGCTGATGTGTATAGCAGGCCAAATGCCAACTCATTAAAAATGGTGATGCTCCTAGTAGCTAGAGCTTTCCCTGTGGGTGAACTTAAACTGTCCATCCTCCCGAAGAAGGGGGCACAAGCCAGTCACAAGTCCTCCCAAATGGGTGTTCTGTCACTAGACCTTTAACACCTCGAGGCCAAGGCCCTATCTTGCTTTTTTTTTTTTTTTGTACCTTTAAAAACGTCTAACAGAGTGCATGCTTCTGACCTGCTGGTAGGCTCAGTACAGAGATTTAATCTGGGCCATGGTATGTTTTTGAGGGAGTATGGTGGTTAACAATTTGGATTCTGGGGTTTGGGAGTCAGATTGCCTGTATTAGATTGTTAGCTGGCTGTGTGATTTTGGAAAGGTTTATTAACCTCTCTGAACTCCAGCCTCTCATCTGTTAAATAAGCTGTTAGAATGTGTCAGTGAGATATGTACCTAAAGTACTTAGCATTCAAGAAAATGACAGCCATTATTGCTATCATTAACTGGCGATTGGCAGAGCTGAGACTCACCCAGGCTTGTCTGGTCCCGTGTCCCAATGGTTGCCCATCTGGGGAACTCAATGTGACTTCTACTGGATTGCTCGTCACCAAAGGGTGAGTGGTCACACAGACGGGGAGCTAGCATCATTGCTTATTTCCCTCCACAGATGGCCAGGCACCCTATGCCTCCCAACTCACAGCCAAGGACCCCCATATTACCATTCCAGTTGGTGATCCAGAAATCAAGGGAATATTTTTGCCTTTTGGGGGGAAAGTAGAATCTTTCCAGCCTCCTTTTAGGTCTCTGTCTCCCTCGTGTGTGCTCAGTCGCTTCAGTCATGTCTGAATCTTTGTGATCCTATGGATGGTAGCCCACCAGGCTCCTCTGTCCATGGGATTCTCTAGGTGATAATACTGGAGTGGGTTGCCATACCCTCCTCCAAGGGATCTTCCTGACCCAGGGATTGAACCCATGTCTCCTTTCCTGCATTGCTGGCAGATTCTTTACCGCTGAGTAACTGGGGAAGCCCCTCTATCCCCCAAAGCTTGTCAAAGGTCCATGGGGAAGAGACACGAGCTCACGAAGAAGGGACTGTTTTAAGGTTTTGCTCAGCCTCCTGCCTGCCCCAGACGTGCTTGAGGTCTCTCAGATCTGGAAGCAAGGTTCCCAGTTATCCATCAGTATTAATCTTTTGGGACTTCCATAACAAAGTACCCAAAGCTAGATGGCTTAAAATAGAAATGTATTGTCTCACAGTTCTGAAGGCTGGAGTCCAACATCAGGGTGTTGGCAGAGCCATGCTCTCTGTGATGGCTGCAGGGCAAACTCCTTCCTCTCACCTCTTATATCTCCTGACCTTTGCCAGCACTCCTTGGCCTCTCTTGCCTTATAAATGCATCACCTCAGTCATGTGACATCTTTTTCCTGGGTGTCCTCACGTGATCTTTCCTCTGTGCATATCTGACCATCTGTCCAAATTTCCCTTTATACAAGGACATCAGTTATATTGGATCAAGGTGCACCTCAATGACATATTTGAACTAAATTACCTCTGTCAAGCCCCTGTTCCAAATAATATCTCATTCCTCAGGATTGGGGGTTAGGACTTCAGTGTATCTTTTCTGGGGAGATGCAATTCAATTCCTAACACTATCTGTGATGGTTAATTTTATGTGTCAACTTGGTTAGGCCACGGTACCCAGATATTTGATCCAACGTTATTGTAGATGTTTCTGTGAAGTTGTTTTTCCAGATGAGATTAACACATAGATCAGGAGATTTCTAGTAAAACAGATTATCCTCCATCTGATCAGTTGAAGCCTTAATAGAAAAAGACTGATCTCTCTGGAAGAAGAGGGTATTCTGCCAGCAGACCACCTTTGGACTCCAGCTGAAATCCTCCCAGATCTCTAGCCTTCCAGCCCACCCTGAAAATTTAGGACTGGCTGAGCCTCCATGATCATGTGAGTGAATTCCTTAAGACAAATTCTCTCTCTTGCCACCCCACCCCCCATATAGATATAAATACAGTTATGCATGGTCTGTTTCTTTGAAGAGCCCTGACTAACCCACCATCCTAGGGTCCCTGTCCCTGACACCCTCCTCCTCAGGCCGCAGCGTCTTGGCAGGGCTGGCAACGCCTCACCTAGAGAGAGCTGAATGCCCGAGGCTGCCTTTCAACCCACTTCACTGTAAACAAACTATCACTGAACCACTGAACAAGCATTTCTGAGCCTTCAACTTGTATTATTCCCTCGGCAAAGGAAGGTTGAACGTTCAGTCTCAGTGTGAATTGCTGTAGGAGATGATGGGGAAGAAATGAGAAGAAATTCCTTTGCTTCCAAGTTAATACAGTTCTGGAAGCTACTGTTCTGTATGAGGAGTCAGAGCGGAACTGCTCTTTTAGAACAATGCACGAAATGTTAAAGACATGGTTCATGGTCTGGTGACCTACTGTTGTCTAGCAAACTATTTCACAACTGAGTGGCTTAAAATTGTACCTATTTTATTTGTTCAGGACTCTGAGGGTCAGCAGTGCATGCTGGCCTCAACTAGCTGGTTCTTCTGCTCCATCTCTTCTGGAGTCACTGAGGCAGCTTCTGTCACCTGGCAGCATGACTAGGTTCAGGCTGCTGTAACAAAAATATCATAGACTTTGTGGCTTACACAACCACTGGGAAACTGAGGACCAAGGGGCCAGCTGATTCAGTTCCTGGTGAGACCTCTCTTCCTGGTTTGTAGGGGATGTCATATCCCTGTGTTCTCTCACGATTGAGACAGAGACCATCTCTCCCATGTCTCTTCTTATAAGGGATGAATGAGTGTTCAGTCATGTCACACTCTTTGGGCCCCATGGACTGTAGCCTGCCAGGTTCCTCTGTCCATGGGATTTTCCAGGCAAGAATACTGGAGCAGTTTGCCATTTCCTACTCCAAGGGATCTTCCCTATCCAGGGATTGAACATGCATCTATTGTATCTCCTGCATTGGCAGGCAGATTCTTTACCACTGTGCCACAGGGGAAGCCCTCTTATAACAGTGCTAAAACCATTCATGAGGGCTCCACCCTCATGACCTAATTACTTTTCAAAGGTCCCACCTGCAAATACCATCACACTGGGGATTAGGGCTTCAACCTGTGAATTTGGAGGGACATAACCTTATTCACTCCACAGCACTGGAACTAGATGGTTCAAGATGACCTCACTCACACATCTGACAATTGGTACTGGTTGTTGACTGCATACTCAGAGTTCTCATCTTCAAGATGGCTAGGTGGGGCTTCCTTACCTGGTGACACCCTGTGTTTTAAGAAGGTGAAAGCAGAAACTGCAAGGCCCTTTAAGACTTAGGCTCAGGAGTCACCAAAACATCACTTCCATTGTATTCCTTTGGTCAAAGCAAGTTAAAAAGCTTTCCTATGTTTAAGGCAAGGAGGAATAGACCCCACCTTAATAAAATAGACAGGAAGCGGTTCAAAGTGACATTATAAAGGAATGTGTGTGCAGTGATATGAGGATTTATTGTGACAGTTTTGCAGATGATCTACCACACTCACTGAGCGAATTAAACTAGTGAATATACAGGACGAGTTCTGCCTGGATACATCAGTGGAGGTGACAGCATGATCCCAATCAGAGCCAGAGATCAGAGGGGCATCTCAGATGTGTGAGGTATGGCTGTTTATTACGCCCTTTGACTGAGAACCTGGCAGGGAAGGGTTTTGGACTCCGTCTGATTCCAAGACTACTCTATAAATTTTTTCCTGTGAAATTAGATATTTGCCTCATCTCTGTTACAGCACAGCCAGAGGCATCTGGTAGGGCCAGCTAACGTATGTTCTTAGATTTTCCTTGGCAGAAATTAATTTTTTTTCCCCCTTAGGAATTTTTTTTTTCTTTCCCCAAGGCTGAATCTTTGGGTTAATACCAGGGATCCACAATTCATAAATTTGTTCCTCGTGGTTCATTGTTTCAAAATGAGACTTTTAATAGATTCCAAAGACTTAATAAGAGTGCTGCCTAGTCACATAATGAAGTTACTGTGCACGTGGCTGACAGGTAGTAATTTATTATTATCCTTGTCCCTGATAAGAGTCATACCATGCATGGTGGGTGCCTAATAAATATTAGCTGTAACAACAAAAGCAACGGAGGAAAGTTTGTCTCTTTGTGTTTCAACCAACTATTCACAACACATTCTCCTTTTACCACCGTGTCTATTTTCAGTAAATTTTATCTGTTCTATATAGAGGGGAGCCAGAGCTGTGTGTCTTTATTACTGTTAGTTTAAATGTCCTAATTTACCCTGTCATCGTGTTTCACTTAGCACGGCAAGTCACAATATTTTTCTGTCCCTGCAGTGAAAGACTGCAGTAAGTTGATCTTGCTAACAAGAGATAATTATTAGCTTCCTTGGGAATGTTACTGTATATGCATTGCTAAGCATTCCAGGAGGATTAATATTTCTGTGAATTTTGGACAAGACAAGGTAGCGGCCCAGAGAGACAGGACTGTTTGAATATTTGTCCTTTCTCCATTTGCCTCTCCATCACTGGTAATTTGTTAATGCTGCTTGTGTTCCATCTGAGGTCACGTGGAGAATTAATGCACCTCAACTGACTAATACACCCAATTCCAAAGAGAGAACAAGGTAAGACAGAACCCTGGATGATCCTGGCAGTCACAAGGTTTGCATTCAAGAGCAACTTCTTCGCAGGGTGATGCTTTTCTGAAAAGTCGGCAGTGAAATGGCAGTTTGAAATCACGGTTCATTGATGTTCAAGGGTTTCTTCCTCAGATGAGCAGAGCTGTTCTGGCACTCGGAATTGCAAAGGTTTTTTTTTTTTTTTCCCCTTTGCTTATTTGTTTATTTTTGTTATTATTGGGAGCAGACAGGGAAGGCAAGGGGATTTAAAATTCAGCAGAGGATCACTGAGAGTCAGAGGCTGGTAGGGCTGGGAAATCTTTGATTGTCAAGCTCAGGGTCTGAAAGAAACAGAAACCTTCTGAAACATCTGGGCCTAGTCATACCTCAGTTAGACTAGATTAAGAGGAACACCCTAACCAGACTGCATATACCTGTAAGTATTGAAGGCATTGAATTCTTTTAATATGTTTCCAGTGAATTCTTCTGTTTAGGAAAACTTTAGAAAAACCACAAGGAGGCAAATGCTGACATATTAACTCGAAGTGGGAATTTAGCTGTCATTAGTAACCTTTAGGCAGTATCTAGTTTATTCATTCATCAGTTCATTTCATCAACCTACAAACATTAATAATTATTCAAAGTCTCATGTGGGCCAGATGCATGGTGGGCTTTGGGAATACCGGAGGAGGTTGTGGTCTAGAGGGGGAGAATGACAAGGAGGCAGGTAGTCTCAATACAGCCGGATTTATGGGATGGGTCAGCCCAGAGGGCTGTGTGGACATGCACAAATGCCTCAGGCCTAACAGAAGGGAGTCTGGGTGAGTCCCTCTGGAGGAAGTGACTTCTCAGGTGAGGCAGAAGGTGTAATGAGAGATGAGGCAGGAGGGTTAAACAGCACCAGGTCTGTGGGATATAGACCCATGAGATGGAGTTTGGCCAATGGGAGTCGTGGCCGATTTTAAGAAAGGAAATGACAAGATCAGGCTGAGGTTCTAAAGACTACTCTGCTTGCAGTGGGGAGGGTGGCATAGAGAGGTGTCCTAGGCTGGGATGCCAAGAAGATGAGCCTGAGACTGGCTTCCTGGGCAAGCAGTTTCTGGAAGAAGTGGGAAGTGTGTGTGTGGGAAGCACGAACAGGGCGGGCAGAGATTTGGTCTAGCCCCAGCCTGATCCTATGTGGAGCTCTGGGTGTGGGGGCCCTGTGCCTTGTTATCAGGCTGTCCCCAGAAAAGAGGCAAAACCTCTAGACATTTCCCACAAAAATGCCCAGTGCTTTTCTCCCAGGGCAAGTCTCTGAGAAGGGAGCAGCTGTGAGCTCTTAGCAGCCCCTGGTCAGGGGGACATGGGTGGGGTACCAAAAGCATCTACTCCCAGAGGGAAGGAAGAGCCATGTAGGTGGTCTTGACCTCTTCCAAGGGGGGCAGATTGCAGCTTGTCGTTGCTGGAAACGAAAGGGCAAATCGGATTCTCTAATGGAAAATGCATTAGGCTGTCTAGAAAGAGCAGCTAAGCAAAGGGTGAGAACAACGGGAGATTACCAGCGGTTTGGCTGAGGGTGAGACCAAAGAGGTGGGTCATCAACCACGAAGAAAAGAGGCTCACCGTCCAGAATTAATCAGAGATAAAGGGAGTGGGGTTGGAGTAGCATTGCAGCAAGCGTCAGGCAAGGCAGGGACCGGGCTATGCCAACATCTTAAAAATAAATAATTCTCCCCCGTTTCTATCCGAGGTGCTCAAGGTAATTTGCAAATATTTGCAGGCAAGTTTTCACTAGGCTGAACTGCAGGCAGAGCTCCCACTGACTTCACAGAGCGCTCCCAGGGGACAGGCAGTAAGGTGAGGCTTCGGTTCTGGGTAATTAAGACTTACGGCACCCTCGTTAGTGAAGAAATCCCGGTGCACATCATTGAAATGCAGCGGGCTCTGCAGCCCTACGGCCCCTCGGCGGCCTTGGCCGTCAGAAGCCCACTGAAGCCATCATTAATTTTGCTATCCTTCACTTTCTGAAATCAAAGGATGACATCACTTTGATTAAGAGGAACAAGCACGTTACAGGCAATCAGTGGAGTCAGTTTGCATTGGTCAGTGTCCTTAGAGTCGCTTACTGATGGTGGCCTTGGGGCTCCCGCAGGGATTATGAATTCTGTGATAGGCTGAAAGCCCACAGTCACCTTCTGAGCAGGCGAAATTCTCTCCAGAACCCACCTGCACTACTTCCTTAGTTGCAGTATTCTTTTCTGCTTCCCTTCCTAACACCGTCTCTGAGACACAAAGGTGCTCATTGGTGGTCAATCCCAGACAGTAAGAAATGTCTCTAGAACACTCTGATCCCTCCTCTGGATCAGGGTGGAGGAGAGATGGGTAAATGAATGAGCAGGTGTCTATGGAGCTTCATCTCATGCAAGATGCTGTGCTGGCAGCTAGGAAAGGTACAAAGAATTCTGGAACACATTCCTGACCCTCAAAGAGCCGACGATCTTGCCGAAGAGGTACATCTCTTCCAGCCAGGGTTAGCAGCACAACTTTGAAGGCAGACAGCCTGGGTTTGCATCCTGGCTCTATCACACTGGCTATGTAACCTTAGGCAAATTACACAACCTCTAAAACCTCAAGTTTTTGAATCTGTAAGATGGGGATAACAACAGTACCTACCTCATAGGGTCATTGTGAGGAGTAAACATATTAACAAAAGGGCTTAAACCATGATCATTACTCAATAAATGTGACCGAGTAACAATCATTTGTAGAGTATTCACTGTGCTAAGTGTTTTATATGCTCTATTTCCTCTAATCCTCAAACAACATGTGAGGTGGGCACCAACGTTATCCTTGTTTTATCAATAAGGAAGTGGAGTCTCAGAGAAGTTAAGTGATTTTTTTATACAAAGCCACAAAGCTAGGAAGTGATGGAACTGGGGTTTGTACCCAGAGCCCAGGTTCCCTATAAGAAAATCCACGAGGGCTTTAGGTATGCAGAGAACAAAGAGCTCCCAGGGAGCTGGGGCAGTCAAGGAAGTTTTCTTCTGAGTCTTCAATTCGCGGGAGGAGCTCCTTTTATTTCTTCAGCCAATATTTGTTGAACACATACTATGATTGGGCACAGAACTGGGGACCTTATGAGTAATGCATGGCTTCTATTAGCACTTTGAAGTGGAGGAAGTAAACAGTTGAATGCTACGTGGCAGGGAGGGACCTCTGTAAAGAGTCACTCTGAGCAGGACTTGAGGGAGAAGTTGGATGAAAAGATATGGAAAAAGGGAGAGAAACAGGATGAGCAAAGTTCAGAGGGATGAAACAGCTCCAGGAAACCCCAAGTATTTACATGTCTGAAGCCAAGGGTGAACGTGGATAGGAAGATAAGAAATAATTATCATAACCAACATCCTCTGAATACCCACTGCTATCTCTTATTCTTTCCCTAAAGTAGGCAAGTAAGTGTTAGTCGCTCAGTCGTGCCCGACTCTTTGCAATCCCATGGACTGCTGCCTACTGGGCTCCTGTGTCCATGAGATTTTCCAAGCAAGAATACTGGAGTGGGTTGCCATTTCTTTCTCCAGGGGATCTTCCCTGACCCAGGGATCGAACCCAGGTCTCCTGCACTGCAGGCAGATTCTTAACCAACTGAGCTACAAGTAGGCAAACTGCAGGCCAAATCTAGTCCGCTACCTGTTTTTGTTTTTAGCCTAAGAGCTAAGCTAAGCATGATTTTTCACAGACGAACATTTGCAAAAGATTTTGATGATAGGAAAATACTAAGACTGAACCTAATTAAGCAAAGTATTATCTTTTCCCCCAAAAGAATTTCACTGTTCTCATTAGCAGACCTGTATTATTATTTAAAAAAAGTCTTCATTCTTCAATTATTATTATATTTTGAAATTTATCAGTAAAATATGTTGTGCAAATTTATTCTCTCTCTAGTTATGTATCATAGCCTTAATTTTGCATCTTGACCTACAAACTGACCTACAAAACTGGAAATGCTACCTGGCCCTTTATGGGAAAAGCCTGCCAACCCTTGTCCTTTCCAAATGCCCATGAGGCATCATTCTAATTTATGGAGGTCTAGGGAAGAAGTTGAGGACCTGAGCCATAGCAACCTGACAAGGAATCAAGAGGATAAAACTGCCCAGACTCGGAGACAAGCAGGAAGGGAGAGGCTCCCCTGGCTGTCCTGACGTGTGTGGACCTGGGCTCGGGTCTGGGGCACAATGAGAGTAAGACTTGTTTCCCAGAAAAGAATTCCTGGCCAGGGGCAGTGTGTTTCTCCCTTGGATAACCAGGTATATTCCCAGTACTGCAGGAAATGCCAGAGGAAGTGCAGGTCTGGTGGACTAAAGGTGGGACAGACAGGTGGAGCTGGAGACGGCACGGGGGATAAATATGTGGAGATATCCAGGAGGAAGGTGGGTCTCCAGAGCCAAAGATAGAGTTTAGAGTCATTAGGAATGGAGGCTGAAACCTCGGAGAATCAGAATTCATGTACCAAGGGAAGAAATGATTCCCTCTGTCAACAGGAGTTGGACAGTTCACCTTTTCAGATTGAGAGCAGGGATAAAACACTTACTCATCTTTGAAGCTCTTGGGGGGTGGGAAGGAGGGGAGTGGGACCAAGATGAATTCAGTAGATCTGGAAAAAGGAATCAGAGCTATTTTTGGAAAGGGTTATTCATGTCAGTATATGATATTTCTTCACACACACACACACACGCACGCACTCCAAAGGATCATGAAGGATATATTTTTAAAACTCCAGTGTGTGCATTAATTCACACAGAATTATCTGATTAGCTTCAGAGGCTGCTGACTTGAAGATCTCCAAGTAAAAGCGCAGGGGAAAACACTCGTTGTGATTGAGAACAAAAGAGGAATTTCCTTCAAGAGAAGTTTCAGGAAAACAAAGTTAGAAGCCGCTCCTGGTTACATAATTCCAACCTGGGAAAGTGAAAATCTTTGATTATCTATTTATGCCCTGCCAAACTCAGAGCCCAGAGGATATCAGACAAGCCTAAAAGAAACTGATTTCCAGCACTTCTCCTTTTCCTTGTTCTTGTTCGTGGTCTCTCTAACCTTGAGGAACTAGCCTGCATGGGCTTCCTGCTGGTGTGGGGCTCCAGGCAGGGCCGCTTCTTTATGGGAAAGGGAGGTGCTAGTGAGGGAGAGACTGGGAGGAAGGGAGAGAGGTGACCATGCCGCCACCTAACTGGGGGGCAGGACCGAGTCAACTTGCCAGCTCGATTCTCTTAGACCTACTGTTTCCCCAAGAATTCTCAGGGAAAATAAGGGGGAAAACGTGAGGCTGTCCAAAACTTTACAGGGACTAAGAGCAAGGGTTTTTGGGTGTGCCTAGTCTTTGAAATTTTTGCCTTGGTTTTCCTTGGGGCCAGTCCTAGACCGTAAGGTTCTTGTGTGTAAGTTATAAAAATATGACCCATTGTCCCTGGCCCTCTTCTCCCCCCTACTCTGGGCAGCCTGAGGCTAGGACTAATGGCAGAGCAGAGTGGGCAGCCTCCCTCTTGCCCCCTTCGGGGAGCCTAGGGGCAGAGCACACCTGCATATCTGACCCCGCCTCCATACCCCCACCCCCGACCCCAGTCATGTGCACCCTGTTTGTTGTTGTTTTTGCTTAGTCACTAAGTCGTGTCCAGCTCTTTCTGCAGCCCCATGGATGTAGCTCCTCTGTCCATGGGTTTCCCAGGCAAGAATACAGGAGTAGGTAGCCATCTCCTTCTCCAGTGGTTCTTCCATACCCAGGGATCAAACCTGGGTCTCCTGTATAGTGGGCAGATTTTTTTTTTTTAACCACTGAGCCACCTGGGAAGCCTGCCCTATACATTAATTTGCAGAAAAAGCAGCATCTGGAAAATGGCAGATGGCATTGGGGGGGGGGTGTTAAATTAAGTACTTAATGTATGTCCATCTCAAATACTGATCTTTTCTTTGGACAAATAATGTAACAGTAGGCCCAGGGAAACCTGGCTTTTCATGGACTCTATTCTCCCCTGGATTTAATTCTGCGAGAGATCATCCAGGAGGCACTCTGAAAAACTGCAGCCACACTTTTGAGTTGCTAGGGTTTGACTGAAGAAGTGATCATTCTATTGTTCTAAGTGGAACCCGAGAGCAAGACAACAAGATCCGGGAAAGCCATTAATAAAAGAAAAGGCAACACATTCCCATATCTAATACAGGAATGAGATTTTCGTGAGCTATCTTCCAAAAAGAAAAATGCATGTGCAGAAATAACATGGATAAACCCAAACCATTATCCCTCCTGATTTGAAGGGAACATATAGTGTTGGGAAGATTTCTGTATTTACCTCTGAACCTGATTTTCAGGTCATTTTGTCATTGATGAACAGTTCCCAAGTGCCTTGTCAAAAAGAGTTGCTTATTAAGTCACTGAAAGTATAAAAATAACAGACAATGTAAACTGTAAATCATTCCATGAATCCCTGGTGGCCCAGACTGGATTTGGCACTGAGTTAAGCAGTTGCACAAACATGAACTCAGCCCTTTTCCATGGCAGATCCAGTGCTAACTCCAGGTAAAGGATGATTCACAAGGCACTGCCGTGTCTGAGCGTGTTCACAACCCAGCGGGGAAGGAGCAAACAGATTTTTTAAATACCGTACAAGATGAGGTTAAACCATTAGACATCAATTGGAAGGATCACTCTGAAGCTGCACTGAAGTATAGATTATATACAGAGTGTGCTGGGGACACAGATGAGGTGAAAATTAACCCAACCCAGGGGTGCCAGGGAAACATCAAGACAGAGACATTTGAACGGTGTCTTGAAAGATGAATAAGAGTCTGAAAACAGCATGGGGAGTCTTCTCTGCTGAGTGACAGCATGGGCAAAGTTTTGGAGACATGACTCTGCACAGCTAATGAGGGAACAGGAAGAGATTTGCATGGCTGATGGTGTGCGTAAAGCTGGAAAAGAGGGCAGGGTGGCTGGGCCGGCTCTGTGTGGATATGAACCCTGGAGATTTTTCAGGCTGAGAAGGGCACAAGCAGATTGGTGTTTTAAACAGTCTTTGATCTGCAGAGCAGAGCCTCCCAGTGAGATCCACCTTAAGGGTGATACATGGTGCTGTTTTGTGTGTGTGTGTGTGTGTGTCTTTTACTGATTCAGAAAGTTAATCCACTTCCTAAAGTTCTTTGCTTATCCTCAGGAAGTGTTTACCCTAGAACAGAGGTCTTCAAACTATGACCC
Source organism: Bos taurus (assembly GCF_002263795.3). NCBI lineage: Eukaryota > Metazoa > Chordata > Mammalia > Artiodactyla > Bovidae > Bos > Bos taurus. The sequence goes on along the minus strand of NC_037333.1, from coordinate 45,373,767 downwards.
ACTGGCCATATCTGGTCTCCCACCTGTTTTATCAATAAAGAACACAGTTTCGTCATTTCTTTGTGCTCTCCACTGTGGCTGATCTCAAAGTGGAGTTGAGTAGTAGCAATATAGACTGTATGACTTGCAAGGTGTGAGATATTCATGATTTGATGCTTTACAGAAAAACTGTGCTGACCCTTGCCCTTTGATTCTCTGAAGTTTATGCCAATTTTCCCATCAGACTAGAAACTTTGGAGATCATCTTGAAGGTTCGCCTCATTACCTTGTGTACGGCTCACCTCTGCCTTTAACAAGTGGCCAAATTCAATCGTGCTGTTTAAGTCAGTAGCAGGAAAAAGAGTGAAGAGTCATGTACAAAGGAGGTTGAACACCAGGAACTAGGCAAGTCTGGTCAAACCACTCCATTTCTTCTCGGCAGGAGTCCGCGAGCATGAGATGAGCAGCCTGCCAAGCGTATTGATTGCATCACAGTTCTAAAACCTTCCACCATATAGGTAGGATGGAACTGATTGGGTGGTTGTGTTGATGGCCAAATAATGGCCTACATAATGTACAGATGAATGGGCTGACATCAATCTTGGAGATCTCTAACAAGTTCTCACAAGACTCCGGACTTAACTCCTGCCCTGCTCAGCATTTTTATTGGCACAAATAATTCAGAAGCCACGTTATCAGTGTGACGTTTGCCCATAGCTGGGGGATAGGGGATAGCTAGTAATGGGCATTGATTTGTCAGCATCGCTGTTTCAGAAAATTCTTGATAAGCTAGAGCGGCGCTTTCCTAAGGGATAAATGTGAGACTCCTGAACATCCACCCCTAACGTTCCTGGGCCCCGGGGCGAAAGTACAAATGAAGACCAGCATTCCATACAACCAAAGACTTTGAAGTTATAAATCAGACTAACAAACTTTTAGACAAAGTGTATTCTTTCTTCCTACCTTGACACCACCTGGAAGCCTAGATTCAAATTCAGATTCTCTGAGTCCTCAGAGTGTTAATGCTGAAAGACAGGCAGCATGGGAAAGAGTCCTAGTCCCCTGGGTTTCAGCTTTCTGGAAGATGAATCCATCTTTCTATTTTCTGGCCTTACTCGGACTCCTCAGCAACTTCTTTCCAGTTGTTTCCTCTTTACGGTCTCATCCCTTGTATCTGTCATTTGGTACCATTTATCTGGCTCTATCCTGTGACTTTTATACTTAAACTCAATTCCTCTTGCATTGTGGGTTAATTTGTTTCCAGTCTCTTCAGGTAACCCTGGTCTAGTGCTTACATTTGGCAATCCCCAGGAAATAGTGTCCCTGATGGACTCCCCACCAGAGCTGGCCAACAACCTGGCCAACTCCCATCCACTTCCTAGCTCCCAGGTCTTCCATGATAGCCTCTCTGTCTTGCCAATACCTCTTGAACTTAATCACCAAGGATGAACACATACTGCAGCCAATTTGGGGTAGTGAGGGTGGGAGGTAGTCCCACCCACAAGCAACATACTTCTCTGAAAGCTAGTGTTTTTATTTTCAAAGGGTCACATGTTTTAAGAAAAAAATTAATCTTCAGAATATGATTAAATATGTATAACATACATTTTAGAAAGGACACAAAGCATAAACAGCGTAATGAATTAGCACAAGGCTTCTGACCACCAGGTAAACAAATGCCCCATAAGACCTCACCCTTTTGTACCTCGCTCTCTTCTCCCTGAAGGAAACCAGCTACTATTGTCCATTTTGCCTATTTTGAGATTTTATGTAAATGGAATCATGCACTATTTATTTCTTTGTGCATGGCTTCTTTCACTCAATATGTTTGTGAGATTCGCCTGTGATGCCGCGTGTGGGTGTAGTTCACCCATTTTCATTGCCATGTGCGCATTATGTGAGGACTCCATGATCTACTTATGGGCTTCCCTGGTGGCTCAGATGGCAAAGAATCTGCAGGAGACCTGGGTTCAATCCCCTGGTTTTCCAGAGTGACTGAACCCATGGAGAAGGGAATGGCAACCCACTAAAATATTCTTGCCTGGAGAATTTCATGGCCAGAGGAGCCTGGTGGGCTACAGTCCATGGACATGGCTGAGTGACTAAAACTTTCACTTTCACTTTTCATGATCTACTTATACATCTCATCGTTGATGGGCATTGAGACTGTATCCAGTTGTTGATTATTATGAACGTTCTTATAAATATCTCTTGGTACACCTGAGCATGAAATTGGGATTATATATATCTAGAAGTGGGCTTCCCTGGTGGCTCAGATGGTAAAGCGTGTGTCTGCAATGCTGGAGACCTGGGTTTGATCCCTGGGTCAGGAAGATCCCCTGGAGAAGGAAATGGCAACCTGCTCCGGTACTCTTGCCTGGAAAATCCCATGGACAGAGGAGCCTGGTAAGCTATGGTCCATGGGGTCGCAAAGAGTCGGACACAACTGAGCGACTTCACTTGCACTTTTCACTTTCATATCTAGAAGTAGACCTCTAGATCATGGGTTTTGCATATTTCAGATGAACTGAAACTCCCTAATAGTTTTCCAGAGTGACTGAACCCATTTGTGCACCCACCTTCAGTCTGTGAAAGTTCTTGTGGTACCACATTTTCTTAGGTTTTTTAAAAAATTATCCCCCCATGATAATAGCCACGTTTGTTTCCATGTTGAAAAATATTATACATTTTTTGCCAGAAAGGGAAAATTGACCTTTCTGGAAAATGTACCAAGTTTATCCTGTGGCTTCACCCATCCCAAAGTGGAGGAGCTCAACCAAACTGACCTCTTAGAAGTTCTTTAGCCAGAGTTATTACCTTCTAGCGGAGAAGGCAATGGCGCCCCACTCCAGTACTCTTGCCTGGAGAATCCCATGGATGGAGGAGCCTGGTAGGCTGCAGTCCATGGGGTCACGAAGAGTCGGACACGACTGAGCAACTTCCCTTTCACTTTTCACTTTCATGCATTGGAGAAGGAAATGGCAAGCCACTCTGGTGTTCTTCCCTGGAGAATCCCAGGGACAGTGGGGCCTGGTGGGCTGCCGCCTATGGGGTCGCACAGACTCGGACACGACTGAAGTGACTTAGCAGCAGCAGCAGCAGCATAACCTTCTAGCCTTTCACCAACTTTTTTATTCAGAGCCCAGCTTCCCTCCTCTGTCTGTGAGGAGGACCCACTGCTGACCTTCAATTTATTTTTCCAAGACAGTTCTTATCTGAATAATCTTATTTTGATCACACATTCATCTCTCTGTCACTTAGATTTGCCTCCAAGTCCTTTCAAGGAAACGGACCGTATACTCCTTTAATATATACCTCCATCACCTGCAGGAATTCTTGGGACTCCATGGGGAGCCATAAGTATTTGCTAATGGACTGCCCTGCTTAGTGTAGCTTAAATTCCATCTTTATATGATAGTTTAAGTGATTTAATGAGTGGCTGTCACTGACAAGGCACTTGGGGACTGTGCATAAAATGACACAATAGTATAAAAATAAAGCTTTGCTCAGAGACTAATACACAGAACTGCTTTCCATGTACACATCACTCTATCCTAGAGGAAATCGTTCTTTCTTTGGTCAAGTGCAGTCTGTTTTCATTGATAAAACTAAGCAAATCCTCATTCCCTTCTCGCCTGGTTTGAATGCTTACAAAGTCAGGAATCATATATAATATTCATTTCAGCAATGAATATGCAGAAAATGCTGCAACTCTTTATTTAGGGATTTTAAACATTGCAGTCATGTTCATCATGGTGACTGTGGGCTTTTATATCTAAGTCAGAATCATTTCTCAAATTCATATTTAAATATCTCAAATGAAATAGATAAATAAATATCTCAAATGGTGCTCTTGGCTTCTTGGGTACTTCACAACATACAACTAAAGAAGGAAGGTTAGCCACGCCAAAAAAAGAGAAAAAAAGTAAAGGAATGGTGCAGCTGTGACTATTTCACGTTTAGGAAGCAGCAGGATCAGGGAAGAGAAGAAGAGAATTCTAGGGGAGCCAAATTTGCGATGAGAATCTGGATGTTGGCTTCATCCTAAAGCACAGTGTGGGAGTTGTTCTCTAACTTAATGATGCTGTAAGTGAGGTATACAATTTTTTCTCAGTTGTTTTGTAGGCAAGGTTTCTCTTCTGCTCCTTTCAATAATCTAAATGCTGAATGCTGACAATCCAAATGGTTACCTAGACCTAAGCACACACACAGGTTCACACCTATATCTTGGCTGGTGATTTTACATTTTAGAATAGTTTCATTCATTCAATCATGTCGTTTCGTTCACTTTATGTTTAATGTCTAATTACATGGTCAAATAACAAATACTTACCCAGCATCTGTGATATGGCAAGTGTTGTGCTTGTTGTTCAGAGTATAATGATGTGTCCTGCTGCTGCTGCTGCTGAGTCGCTTCAGTTGTGTCCGACTCTGTGCAACCCCATAGACGGCAGCCCACCAGGCTCCCCCATCCCTGGGATTCTCCAGGCAAGAACACTGGAGTTAGTTGCCATTTCCTTCTCCAATGCATGAAAGTGAAAAGTGAAACTGAAGTCGCTCAGTCATGTCCGACTCTTAGCGACCCCATGGACTACAGCTCACCAGGCTCCTCCGTCCATGGGATTTTCCAGGCAAGAGTGCTGGAGTGGGGTGCCATTGCCTTCTCCAGATGTGTCCTAGCCAGACATTATTCAAATAATTACACAAATGATTGTAAATGTGCATCAGTGTGAATGCTCTGAAGGAAGAGCAAGATGGAGATGTGCATTCGAGGGCTTTGATTTAGGGAGGTCTGGGAAGTGTTCTTAAGGAAGTGATGGGCTGAGCTGATGTCTGTTAAACCAGCAAGTGAATTAACTAGGTAAGGTCGGGGGAGTGGAGGGGAGCTCGAGGAAATGGGAACAGCTTGTGCAAAGGCCCTGTGGTGGGACAGTGCCTTATGTGAGGATTAGATCAGTGTGGCAGGAGCAGCGAGAGTAAAGACAGTGGGTAGGACCTTGCAGGCACTAAAGGAGCTTTGTCTTTATCTTAAGAGCCAAGCTGGCACATGGGGAAGAATAGGTGGAGGACAGGAAGAGATCCAATTGCACAGTGTGAGTTGTGGGACTCAGAGATATGCAAGGAAGAGGGTTTTAGAACCTCTTGTTCTCGCCTTACACAGCCCCAGGGCGTTTACTTGACTCGATTGCAGATGTGCCCTGATAGCTGTCAGGCAGGCTTCTCTCCCAAGCCTGGGTGGGTAATGGGGAGGATGCTAAGGGGTGGTGGCCGGCCACGCTCCAGTGGTCCGGATCCGCTCTCTCCTCTGTGCACAAGGAGCCATTTGCCGGTCGCCTGTGCTTTCTGCTGGGAGACTAAAATGTATTGAGCTGTAAGAGTCTGACAGGGAAGCCTGGTTTCAACTTTAATAGAACACAGTGCACCCAACCGACTGACATAATCTCTCCCCAGAAAGGTAATGTGTGGCCTTTGTGTGCTGGAGCTTCCATTTACAACCTAGATTAAATATAGACAAATGCAGAATATAAACGTTCTTGACCCCATTTATAATGCAAATCATAAAGTACATTGCAAATGGCATTTTCAGACTCCAGGTATTCAACATTTGGAGATGCAAAAGATCTGAAAAATTATTTTTGGTTTAGGCTATTGTAATGTGGAGCCTGCTAAGACAACAGTAACAACAATAAGAATTCGAGCAGAATTCTGGGCGGGGATGGAAGGGAAGGGGCACCTATTTCCTGAATGTTGGATGTGATGGTCATAGTGCAGAGTTTCTCAGCCTTGGCACTGTTGGCATTTGGGGCTGGGTCATTCTTTGTTGCGGGGCTTGTCCTATGCATTGTGCCAATAGCATGTTTAACAGCATCCCTGCCCTCCCCTCATTCGATGCCAATAGCACGACATCCCCTCTCCTAGTTGTGATAAGCAAAAATGTCTCCAGACATTGCCAAATGTCCCCTGGAGGGAAAAGTTCACCACCCCCCCGACTTTTGAAAGCCTGTACTAGAGGATCCATAATTAATATGTATGATGTAGAGACTATTGTGAAATAAAAGTATGCATTGCCAATAATCTTAAGATTGTTCCATGTAAGAATGTTTGAATTTTGCAATGGAATGTGGCGAGAGGTTTTTCAACCTGAAATCACTTTTACTTCTCAAACTATTTAGACACATAGCACATGTGTGAAAATGACTACTTGAAACTCCCAGCTAAGGGGCAAACCCCTTTCTATTCACTGAGGGAAGCTGAACTTTTGATTTTGCAAGTCCACTTTTTAATTTTAAGTTGGGAGTGCAAAGACGGTTTTGCCATTTCTTTCTTTGCAGAAGAATAGCAGCACCGAAAAATAACCGGTTGTTCATGTTCTGTGCTTTTAAGCCTTTAAATATTTCTCAGTTTGGGTGGGAAATGGGAGGATATTCAATGCTGTAATACAATCATTTGGATGCTTACCCATAGTCTGGAGGAATGGAAAAAGCCTTGTGAAATTTCCCAAGAGGGTGAAGTGCCTGTCTGGGGTGCAGTGCTCCCCGTCCTCTGCTGGGACAGGCATTGGTGTCCAGCGGGGGCCGCTGCAGCCAGGCAGACTGAAGATATTTGGCTTTTAGCTTCTTTACTGTGCTGTACGTGAGTGACCTTGAAAATTGGCTCAATCTCCTTGGACCTCTACTGTCTTTTTCCCTGAGAATAAAAATAAAAGCAGTGACTGAATCCTTCATCTTAGTGTGTTGAGGTTTAATGAGATCACAGTTGGGGGATCTGGCGTTATCATTTAAGGAGTGTTGCTTCTCACCTTGATGCTGCCAGGGCTTTTCCCCTTATTTTGCCTATTTTTGTTAAATTGGCTGGGTAGGCAGATGTTTCTTCTGTATAATTGGAGATGCAGGATTTAGAAATGTCAGGGAAGTACCTGTCAACCATCCTAACTTTAAATCTGGTGAGTTGAGGTTAGATATAGACAAATTTAAGTGAATTGTATGTATATATAAAATATATAGACTTATATATACAAAATAAGTTTAATCTTATTTTGTATAATAAGATTAAATAAGTTTAATCTTAATCTCTAATATATAGTTGTTTGCTTTCTATATGTAGTATATAAAATAGATTCAAACTATAGCTATAGCAAATATTCTTGAATAGAGTCCTTATGTAAATGATAATAAAATATTACCTAAAATATTAATAGTGCCTTAATAATATAGCTTGTGTGTGTGTACACTCAGTTACTTCAGTTGTGTCCAAATCTTTGCGATCCTATGGACTGTAGCCCAACAGTCTCCTCAGTCCATGAGGATTCTCCAGGCAAGAATACTGGAGTGGGTAGCTATTCCCTTCTCCAGGGGATCTTACCGGCCCAGGGATGGAACCCAGGTCTCCTGCATTGAAGGCAGATTCTTTGCTGACTGAACCACCAGGGAAGCCCAATAGGCAGCCTTTGTGTTTATCTGGGGAAAGGAGAATTTATCTACAGTCCCTGAAAGAATACAGGGACAGGGCTTGTTTGGTTTTGTTTTGTGGTCTGTGCTGCTGGAAGGAGGAGGGTTAGGTAGGAAGATGCTGGTCTATTTATGTGAAGGCTGAAAACTGCTCCCTGACTAAGGCTGAACTTCACTAGATAAACTGGGATGAGTCCAGGGGGAAAGCAAGCAATAAAAATGAGACCAACGTCTTTGAAACCGGAGCATGATGTTGGAATATTTCAGTGGTAGCAGCGTGGGATGTTGGTCTATGGGAAAAGGGGGGAGACAGAGACCTCTGAGGTTCTCGTTCCTGATGCTCAGAAGTGTGTGTCCTGAATAGTAAGACTTTGATCCCTATCCAAAATGATACAAATAACCCCTCATCTGTGTAGTTTGCAAAGCACTTCTCAGCCACCGTGTCCTTTAATCCTAGGAACAATCCTGAGAGTGGCTGGCATCATTTTCAATGGGTAAAGCCTGCTTAGGAGGGTGAAGGGACTTGCTCAAAGGTCCTTGATTGGGAGTTGGTAGAGAACCAATTCTATCCCACATACCAAGGAAGACAAATCCCTGTTTGTTTGTTTTTTTAAAGGTAAAATAAAAATTGAAAGCAGTCAAGATTCCAGATGGAGTTGGGGATCCATAGAATGATTTTTTTAAAAGTGTCTTCCCCTGCAACTCACCACCCTTTCCTTTTTATTTGAATTTCCTGCCAATGGACTTAGGGTAAGGTCATCTTTCATTTTAAGGAGGTAAGAAAACCTGTCTTCTTGTTCATTACCATCTCTCTCCCACACTGAGACTTCCTATGGGCTAATTGGCCAAATCTCAACATTAGCTGCTGGGCTGTGTGTCACTGGGTGATAGGTAAGTGAATGATTACATGTTGTGGTTTTAATCACTTTGATCTCTCCAAGGACCATGCCTGTTCTATGTGTGTGGATTCCGGTTTATCAACTGTAAGATGCAGTGAACTGAAGTCTCTTCCTGTAATTGACCAAGAGGTCTTAGCCTAGGGCGGCACATGGCTACCCTACTCATTCTGCAGCCACACTCACTACAGCCACATATCTGCCACTTTTCACTTCTCGGTTTTTTAATTTTTTTTCATTTCCTATGATTTTTGTTTGGTTTTGTCCTCTGATGATTTGGCAAATACATTTATACTTCCCACAGAGATATTTAAACCATTTGTGTTAAAGGTATGTTTGTTTTTTTTTTTAATATGTGTCTTGTCAACAGTGTAGTGAAGATACAATTTTAGAAACTGAAAATATGTTCAAACACAGCCTAGTAAATGTTATGGCTCATCATTGGGTGTTTGGCCTTTGCAGTTTCATTTTATTTAATGCCATATTTGATGTTCTTGATTTGAAATACTTCCTTTTATTTTTGTCTTGAAGGCAGTATTTTTTTAACGTTTCCCATTCGACTTTCTTCTAATAACAGCTTCTCTCAAAAATATACTGGATTTCTATAGTAATTCATCTCCATTTATGTGTTTGTCTGTCCTTCTAGCATCATTTATCTACATTAAAAAAAAACCCTGCTTACTCTGGAAGGTGCTAAGACAGACCTCCAGAGTGTCAGCCCCCAGAAGAAGCCTCGTGTCCTGTGGTCTCTGCCAGGTGCCATGTGGATTTGCCTTTTCAAAGCAACACATCTGGTCATCACTCACCAACCTGCTTGGCTCTTCCTGGAATATTTTCACTGCCTTTCCACTTCACTCAGATTTGAGAGAGTTAATTATTTAATACGTTTGCAAAGCACATTGGGTTCCCTAGAGAAAGTGTGCCACGTAAATATATATAAATGAATAATTAATTAAAGTGTAAGCAGATTACTTGGTGATTTCTTCCTTAACTGCCCCATTTTCCTAATGAGTTGTTTTGAAGTTCCACTCTGGGTTTGGTTTCTCGACCCTCCTCCTTCCACACACTTTCTCTTTCTTTCTCTTCTTAATTCCTTCTGTTCTAAATTCTTTTTCTCCTCTGCCAGTTCTATCAGTGCCTACCAGATTGTGGGTAGTCAGTCAATCACAATGATTTAGTGCCGGATCTATAGGTAAAAGCCTTCATTAACGTCAATGGGCATCATAAGCTCCTCAGAACTCTAGAGTGAGATTAATAATTAGATAATGATTCTAAGGCACTGAGAAAATGAGAAAGCAGGCTCCTGAGACGCTGAGCATGGTGTAGCGATCAGTAGTTGAGAAAACCTTGTTTACTGACCCCTTTTCCCTGATCCATGTCAAGTAAAACAAGAAATCCCTGATACTCTAAAAATTAATATAAATCAAATCAAATCCCTCCTACAACCTCCCTTCCTCCCAGGGGCCAGAACAAACCAAGGAGACTGCAATTTAAGAGCACACTTTGGCGGTTCGTTGGATTCCTTTTGAGAGAACAGTGGACTGATTTAGATGGAGTCTGAAGGGGCGACATAATTGCTTATTGAATGTTGATGTCCAAATCCTAGTTATTCCTTTACAGAGATTAAAAGGAATTAGGGAACAGTTCACGTCCATCCTGCTAAACCTGACCCAGTTTATTTACACTGTAATCTTACTTCAGAGCATGAGAGGTAAAATGAGCTCCTCTTATCAATTAATAGCTGAAGAAAAATTTAGATTTCAAGTTCAATGTAAGAGCTATTTATTCCAAAGCACTACAGAAATGAAGAGGTGTTCTCTGTTATGTTGGGGTGAGGATGGGGGGGAGGTGGATGAGGAAGTGCTGAAGAGAATTTTTTTCTTTCCCTCTTGAGAGTTTGAATTACTGTGCAATCGTGGATTTTCTAGTGACCTGTGTTAAAGCCCTGGGGCTAAAGCAGACCTATAATGGATCTATTTCTGAATTGTTCAGCAGTATTGGAGTTTAAAACAGCAGCCATGGTACATGCATATAATGAGGCCAGTGCCTACTTCTGCATCTGGGAGGGTACTGGTCATAGCCCTGCATGGCCTCCCAAAGTACGGGGCAGACCCAGCTCTTCCTCAGCCCTCTTCTAGAATCCTCGAAGGCAGCCAGCCGCATCCTGAACAGACACAGAAGTTACTTTCGAGATATAAGATAAAAGACCTGCAGAAGACTGCACTCGTCCCCAAATCCCCACTCTGCTTGGTCCACCCTACTCCCACCCCCATCCCACGCCCGGAAATTCCCTTCTCTGGGTGAAAGCATTGTTCCACATTCAAATACCTCTGGGAAGCATAACGCATTCTCTTTACCAGTCATTAATAATTTAGTGTTCATTCGACAAACATTTGTTGTTTGTTGAATTTATTCATAACATGAATTAATCAGAGTCAGGGAGGGAAAAGATGTGGTGGAGCCCAAGGCTGCCTTTCTGCAGGTGGCAAGATCCCTTGGAACCTCAGCGGGCACCCCTGGAAAACCAGAAAAGCAGGAAGACGGGTCAGGAGACCTCCCAAGCACTTCCAGTGCCAGTATCGTCTGTCCCCTAGCCAGATGTGGGAACCAGCACACACCAGACAGGTGGGGGATGGCTGGATTGAGCCCGAGACACAAGGGCATGAGTGTGGAAATTCACCAGATGGCTCATGGTCTCAGATTTGCTCCGTATTTACTTAAAGCTTTGTGTCCAGGTTCCAGAGCTCAGCACAGAGCCTGGGACACAGTAAGGACCCAAAGACATGGAATTAAAAAAAATAAGAAAAATGATAACACTTATATGTTAGTTTTCTAGCTCCACTAGAACAATATGTCACAAACTGGGTGGCTTGAAACAATAGACATTACAATAGTCTTACAGTTCCAGAAGGCAAGAGTCCAAAATCTGAGCTCTGGCAAAGCCATGCTCCTTTTGAAGCCTCTAGACAAGGATCCTTCCTTGTCTCTTCCAGTTTCTGGTAGACCCAGTCATTCCTTGGTTCGTGGTAGCAAAACTCCAGTCTCTACTGATGTCTTCACACGGCCGTCTTCCCTCTGCGTCTTCACACTGCCATCCCTCTGTGCCTTCACACTGCCATCCCTCTGTGCATGCCTATGTTCAGATTTCCATCTTCTCTGAGTACAGCAGTAGTACTGGATTAGGGCCCCTCTTATGATCTCACCTTAACTGGAAATCATCTGCAAAAACTCTATTTTCAAATAAAGTCATACTGACAGGTACCAGGGGTTAGTACTCCAACCTGTCGTTTTAGAGGACACAGTTCAACCAATAACCACCTACTCCATGGGACTATTGAAGCAGTGAACTAAAACTGGATTATGAAATGTCTTGATGCTCAGAAAGTGTTTATGCAAATGTAGGGTAAGGAACTCAGCTGGGATGTGAGTCTGGCCCTTTCTCCCAACCATTAGGCTATCCACAAGGAGCTTCAGCATAAGGACCTTGATGTCCAATTGTGAAGACAAACAAGGGGGAAGAATATAGAAAATGAGGTTCAGGACCCAAAAGACAATTTTCACTACCTTTACAGGGCTACGTGGGCTTAGTTCAGGTCCCAAGTGACTGAGGTCACTTCCAATACCCCATGTGCTGATCCAGACTCCCCAGAATGTCCTGGGCATTGATTGCCTGCTGGTCCCAAGTGTCAAGGTCATACCGGAAAGAATGGAAACCACTGACTCACACTCATCCGAGGTGGTTTATAGCCATAAACTTGGAAGGTCACTTAATGAAGAAAAGCTTTAATAAGCAGCAGTAAGGCATTAAACATTGTACTATTCAGAAGATGGAAATAGTTCCTGACCTTCCAGAGCATGGGTTCTAAAGGACACAAGACATGAGCACTGGTATATATTTTATGTCTTTTGTGCCCGTTTTGGGGGGTTAGCACCAGGGAAGCACTGCCTACTAGTTGATTAGGAGCCACAGGTCTAAATTTCAGTTCTGGGCTCAATAGTACCTTTCCCTGAAGGTTTGAATAAATCATCCAATCTGCTTCTGTTTCAACTGTGTCTGGCATTTCTATTTTAATCATGAATTTTGGCTGCTCAGGACCCCGGAGTCACCAAGCCTGTTTGTGACTTAATTTGGGATTGGAATGAGGGAGGAGGCAGAAGACGCACTGGGAACCAAACGGGAGAAAATGGGCTTGAGTTCTGTTCTGAAAGACTTGAGCCAAATGCAGGGACATCTTCTCCGTAATGACACCTGCAACTCTTTGGTTCACTCTAGCAAGGCAGATTATAGAATCTTAGCAATTGTAATTTTGGTAAAAATAGGAGAGATTGTCATGTAAGCAGGGTAGTTTAATTTTCATTCTGATTTGTCTGCAAGGAGATGGGTCAGATCAACTATCCATTCAAGGGAATCATAGCACCTCAAGACAAGAAGAAGTGCGTATAATCCACCCTGCTCCTCTTTCTGCTTTGAATGCCAGGAAGCTCAACGCCAACTACACAGTTCAGTTAAAATATTAAAAATTAGGGGCACTGTTTCAGTTATCTATTGCCGTGAATAGACAACCCCCAAACTCAGTGTCTCAAACAGTTTATTTGTATCTGTCATGGTTCAGTGGGTTGACAGGATTCTGCTGGGCAGTGCCTGTTTGGGGACGCTAATGCAGTTTCAGCATGATGGTGGCTGGGGCTGAAGTCATCTAAAGGCTGAGATAGGGTAAACATGCAGGATGCTTTGCTCATGCATGAGATGGCTGGAATGGCTGCAGGCTGGCTACCTGTCTCCCTCCAGATGGCTAGCTTGGACTTCCTCACTTTATGCCAGTGGTCACAGTTCACACATGGCCACTGACTTCCCCCAGGGGTCATATTCCTCCCCTGCAAGCTTATAATGGGAGATGTGGTCTATGGGTGGGTCATCTTTGGAGACATGCTACCACAGCTATTCATTAACCTTTTATTATTTTTCATGGTCTTACAGGGGATGTCTTTTTTTGTGAGCTTTTTTTGAAGTAGACAAGCATGAATAATATCCAAAGGATGCTTTACTCTTTTCTAGGGCTTGATAATGGACAATGCACCCATTTGTGATACCTTACTCGGCCTTTGCAACACCATAAAGATGGGCAGGTCCACTGATTTCATCCTTATCTTTACAGACATGGAGACAGTTTAGAAAAAGATTAGTCATTTGCCCAGGGTCACACAGCTGGAAGCGGTGGGACAGCACAACTGGACAATGGTGTCTGAGCTGGCAGTCCATGTCCTCAAGCGCTGGGTGGAGCCCTGATAGATACCTAAGTGTAAAACCCAGGAGGGACTCCCTGACACGGCGCACAACACCTGCTGCCTCTCCAACACCCACTTCCAGCAGGAGTTCAGCGAAGTGGTGTGAGCACGAGTCCTTGGGCAGAACTGAATCCAACCTGGCTCTGCTGCCTCCCAGCTGCGGACCTGGGATCTTGTAAACAACTCAGTTTCTTTGTCTGTAAAATGAGGTTGCTGATGACGATGCTGCTTATCCCCTCTCAGGGCTCTCATGAGGATTAAATGAATTAATGCATCAAAGTCATACTTGATAAGAACTTTAAAAAGAAATTTCTCCGTGAAAAGCTATAGAGATAAGTAGCTATTAAGAGGACTCTTGTCTAGCTTTCCTTACTTTATGCTTTTATTGATTTTATATGGACCTTACTAAGCTTCCAGGATGGTATTGACATTTTACACTTTACTGGATACTGCATATTACCGGATAGATGAAAAGTCCTAAGTCAATGTTAATGACTGCCTGAGTATCACAAATGCAGTTGCAGGATGTAGTTATAAAATATTGTCAAGACTTGTCGACATAAGCCACTTCCCCAGGCTCTTGCATGCACCCATGCTCCCGCTTCAATTATTTACACTGACATTCTCTCCCTCGGTGCCCAGTGGCTCTCTCCTCTCATTCTCCACCCTGAGCGGATCTGCACATTCACACCCAACTCCTCTCCACTCTGCTCCTTTTCCACACACACATTCTTCTCAACATGCGCAATCAAAGACAAATCCTTCCACCTGTGGACATGTGCTCTTGACCTTCCGCATCTTAGAGCACCTTCCTTCCTCAGACCCACCGTGTACAGACGTTTCAGGCTCAGTGAGCAAGACGTTTCAGGCTCACTAAGCCTGAAATGTCTCCCTCCATCTCAGATTCCCCCAAGAATCTGGAGAAGTTTTTCAGCTGTGCCTCGGAAGGGTAAGATGCAGATCTATGTATGAGTGAGGAGGTTCTGGCTGCACCTTCCCGGGGATGCTCAGCTCACAGAGCTCTTCCTCAGTGGCCAGAGAGTGGATTCCCTGCTGCTTACCTGGACACTGTACAGACATCCTGGGAGCGGACCAGGGATGACAGCTGATGCTTAAGGGGACAAGTGTTCCCAACACGGAAGGGAGGAGGCTTGGCTAAGGGAAGCTGCCTGCTTTTTCCCAGCTCAGAGTTGGGGGGAGCATTGAGCTGAATATGCACCTATTCAGAAGGGCAAAGAGCCAAAAATAACTAGGAGCAACAGCATTTCATCTGACAGTCCCAGAAATAGAGCTCATTTCAGAACTACAGACTGAATGATTCCGAGACCTTCAGCGTCCCCATAGAAATACACAGGGAAAGTCTGAGGTGACACAGGAGCTTCCATTGCCTCTTCACTACAACTTCTCAGAGCCAGGGCTCTGGGGCCCAGTGGAAGGGTCTGCTTGAGGCTTGAAGGACAAGGTCTGGCAATCCAGACATGAGGATGGTACCTGGTGCGATGTTCTAAGGAAGGTAGAAACAGGAAGTAATTGGTCCATATACAGATAGAACAGAGATAGAACTGGGATGGAGGGAAGGTAAAGACTAGGTGTCAAAAGAAAAATGAAGTACTGAACATTTAAAAACGCCGTGCAGAATTTAGCTGGATCCTGAATGCTGTCCTTGGCAGAAAGAAATCCCATGGTCTCCTGGTCGGAATGGGAGTGTGTCTTCTTACAGCCTTCTTCTCTTCTATTTTTGTTTTCTGCTCTTCTGCTGCTGCTGCTGCTGCTAAGTAGCTTCAGTTGCGTCCGACTCTTTGCAACCCCATGGACTGCAGCCTACCAGGCTCCTCCGTCCATGGGATTTTCTAGGCAAGAGTACTGGAGTGGGGTGCCATTGCCCTCTCCGTTCTGCTCTTCTATTTTGGTGTAAAAGGCAAATGTCACAGTTCATTCGTCTTGATTCCAAATATCTGAAATGGCAGAAAGGAAGTCAAGGATGGAAGAAAGGAGAAGGTGGGAAGACGCCAGAGACCTCTGACTGCGGTGGGAGATTCGGGTGGGGAGGGCGACTGTGTTCTAACAGAAGAAAATCAGGGAGAGAGGAACAAATAAAAAAGGAAAAGGAGGAAGGAAGATAAGAAGGAAGGAAGACAGCAGAGGGAAGAGAGAAGAAAAATGGAAAAGGAAGATAGTGGATTTGATTCTATTCAAGGAATTTGTTTAGGAACTTTCTATGCAAAGCATGAGAGGATTACTCAGAGCTGATTAAGACACAACCCCTGCTTTCAAGGAGCTCACAGTCCATCTGAGGAGGAGAAATGGACAACAAACTAACTACAGTATAAAGCAGGATTAAAGGGCTGCAGGCAATGCTTAGTGGGAACAGAGAGAAATGACCAGTCGATTTTTTCATAGGTATATAATTTTATTTAGTGGCATTTTAAAATTGAAATATAGTTGGTTTACAGTAGTGTGTTAGTTTCAGGTATACAGCAAAGTGATTCAGTTTTATATATATATATATTTTTTCAGATTATTTTCCATTATAGTGTGTGTGTGTGTGTGTGTGTGTGTGTGTGTGAAAGTCACTCAGTCATGTCTGACTCTTTGCAATCCCATGGATTGTAGCCCTTTAATCTACAGGTTCCTCTGTCCATGGAATTCTCCAGGCAAGAATATTGGAGTGGTAGCCATTCCCTTCTCCAGGGGATCTTCCCAACCCAGGGCCTGAACCCAGGTCTCCTGCATGGCAGGCAGATTCTTTACTGTCTGAGCTACAAGATATTAAAGTTTTGACCTGAGGTTATGAGGGGAGCTCCCTGGAGCTGGTGGCATTTGCCTGGGCCTTAGGAGCAGGTAGAAGAAATATTTTTGTTTCCTACGTAGCACTCTCCCCACCCCACATCTGTAACCCCAGGTCTCTGCAGGAACAGAACTCTTGACCCTACACATCTGTAGTGTTTAGAAATGTGACTTCCAAGTGCCCAGCAATGGTTATCACTGATCTGAAGGTAAATTTCTACTTGTCCACAGCAAAATGAGGCTGAGACGAGATATGAGTTTTTCACAAGCAAATTATATTTAATTTAAAGGACTGCCTTTTATTATGCTGCTGCTGCTGCTGCTGCTAAGTCGCTTCAGTCGTGTCCAACTCTGTGCGACCCCATAGACGGCAGCCCACCAGGCTCCCCCATCCCTGGGATTCTCCAGGCAAGAACACTAGAGGAGTGGGTTACCATTTCTTCTCCAATGCATGAAAGTGAAAAGTAAAAGTGAAGTCGCTCAGTCGTGTCCGACTCTTAGCGACCCCATGGACTGCAGCCTACCAGGCTCCTCCATCCATGGGATTTTCCAGGCAAGAGTACTAGAGTGGGGTGCCATTTTCTTCCCCATTATTATGATGCTAGTTCCTTCCTAATTTTTGCTGGCAAAAATGCCCTGTCTTGTTAATGAAATAATCCTGATAGAAGATTGTGTATGGGGGATGGGGGTTGTATTTTGTTTGGTGGTTTGGCTTAAATATTTTTACTTGGTAAGTTAATAGTTGGCCAAATGGTATTGCTCTCTGAGATTTTTCTGATCTCCAACCATTCCGGCCTGGAGTAGGAAATGGCAACCCACCACAGTATTCTTGCCTGGAAAATTCCATGAACAGAGGAGCCTAGTGGGCTACAGTCCATGGGGTTGCAAAGAGTGGAACATGACTGAGCACGCATGCACACGTGTGCATGCACACACACACACACACACACACACACACACACACACACAACCATCCCAGAGTCAGAACTACTGGCCTCGGATGTTACACAGCATCCACCCAGGCAAGCAGATCCTCCCCAGTCCTTTTCCCTCCAGGACTCTGGGTGCTCCTCCACAGATAAGGGAGGCTGCCATCTTCCTTCCAGACTCTGGTGCCTTTCTCCTTTCCCGTGTTCAGGTATGGAATCGTTCACCTTCCACTGTCTCCTTAGAGAGCACGTGATGAACTGACTTATGCTTTGGCAGTAATGAGAGATATCACATTAATACACTTTCTCCAGGGGCTTTCACCTTTTAGTGGAGTATTAAAACTTAATTCAAACCAATGAATTGTAATGGTGGAAGTTTAAGCCCTTCCACGGGGGCAATGGAAAAGAGGCTATTTTTAAATAAAGAGACTTCTTCTGAAACCAGACCACACCCTTCAAATTAATGACACAAACCTCTAGAGAGGAGGCAAGGGCAATAATGGATTTTGTCTTCTGGATCAAAATGTCATAGTCGACTGTGAATAGAAATTCTGACCTTCTCTTTCTCTGCCCCTCTGCAGTACAGAATTAATCAGTCAATCCCATCACCCCCTGTCCTGGACCACAGAGCAACTTGAAAGTCACTTCCAGAGGATCAAATTGTGTTTGGGTCAGTTTTCTGCCTGCCTGCTGCTCCTCAGGATTGCCAGTACCTGGGGTGGAGCCAGACACACAGTAGGAAGGCAGTAGAAGATAACAAAGTGAGACATGGCCTACATCAGGTTAACAAGAGCCAGTTCCCTAGGGGGTGCCTCCACATTGGCTAGAGTTAGGTAAATTCAAAACTTTAAAGCTCACAAGACTTGAAAGCTTTCATTCCATGTATCCTGATTACAAACAACCCAAGAATTCAGTTCCCCGAAGACCAGTCTAAACCATGTATTATGAAGGAAGAGGGAAGATCTCTGGAAGGTCCTGGAAGACAGATGGGACCCCCAGAAACACTATGAGGTCCAGTTCTCTGGAACCGGAACAGATTGTCTTCCATAAGCATTAAAAAGTACGGATGAACCTATTTTCAGGGCAGCGATGGAGACGCAGACATAGAGAACAGATTAGGGGACACAGTGGGGGAAGGAGAGGGTGGGATGAGCTAGAAAAAACAGCATGGAAACATACTCATTACCATATGTAAAACAGCCAGCCAGTGGGAATTTGCTGTGTGACATAGGGAGCTCAACCTAGTGCTCTGTGACAACCTAGGAGGTGGAATGGGGTGGAAGATGGGAGGGAGGTTCAAGAGGGAGAGGATATATGTACACCTGTGGCTGACCCATGTTGATATATGGCAGAAAACAACACAATATTGTAAAGCAATTACCTCCAATTAAAAAAAATCAAAAAAACTATAGTCTACTATACTGATAGAAAAAAATATGTATATAATCTAGGACAAAGCCACCAAATCTTTTATCCCTTTGGACACTTGATAGAATAAATGGTTTTCTACATCACACAGGAGAATTTTAAGAGCTTTGGGTCTGTGGAAGTGGGACAAGGTATAAAATAAAGAAATCCTCAAACGCTTTAATGTGGTTGCTTCTGGATGAAGGGGGAGCAGAGTGACCCTTTCCTATCAGCCAGTCGTTCCGGAAATGGGGTCTCTGGACTGGCAGCAGCATCACCTCCCAGCTTGTTAGCAAGTCGCACCCAGGATCAGCTGAACCCCAAATTCTAGCTGACTTGCCCAGCAATGTGGGTTTTAACAAACCCTCCTGGTGATTGCGAGGCAGACTGAAGTTTGAGAACCGGTGACATAAGACTTTACTTTGCAGTGAGTGACTTGGAGCCAAGAGCCTGACCCAGGGCCACAGCCCTAGGTGACCTAAAAAAAGTAAGGAATGACTCAGCTGAGTTGCTGAGTGTGGCCAGGGCTGCACAAGAGATGGCTGAGGGCATATCCAGGCACAGGGGATTCCAAAGCTGGTCCAACCCTACCCTGGGCATCGTCTCTTCACCACCAACTCTCTCCTGATGCCTGTTGGGACTTGACCTGCTATGGTGTCCTCTCAGGCTCCCAATCTATTATTAGTTCCAATCCGCTCAAATCCACCAGTGCCAAAGGGAAGCTTTAGAGAACTTTCGAAGGCTGGTTAACTGTTTCAGAGCAGCCGCGGGCCCAAGCAATTGTGTGAGCCGTTAGACACAGCCACACGCTTCCCAGAGCCAGGGCTGGCGCAAGCTGGGGCCCCCTCAGTCCAGCCTGGCCCCTTGGCGGGCGGAAGAACTCAGGTCGGCGAGCAGCCATCCCAACCTGAGTCCCCAAGGCCGAGGTAGTGCTGGATTTTTTTTTTTTTTAAGCTGTTTGTGCACTTCAAGAGCCTCGCCCCTTTCACTTGGGGCTTGAGCACAATTGCACTGGCCTAATTAACTCATTTTCTTTTCGGTCCAAAGTGGAAGCCGCGGCACAGGAATGCAAATCAAACACAAACCCGCTTTCGGCGCCGATACTCTGGACAATTAAAACAAAGAGCTCGGCGGCGGCGGTGCCAGCCGGGCACAAAACCCCCGGGAAGCATCCAGAACGTGCCGCGAACCAGCTGGCAGGGTGCGGCACAACCCGGGCTGAAACTGCGCAGGCAGGGAGGCGACCCCGCCCCTGCAGGTGGACAGGTGGAGGTTGGCAGGGGTCAAAATCCACCCTTAAAGACTGGAAGCTGCGCCGCTGCGAGGCGCGACTCCAGGGGGCACACTCGCCCTGCGCCGGGAGGGAATGGCGCCCTCGCCAAAAAAGCCACCAAACAAAAACCCACTGCACGGGCGGGAACTGGGCTGCGCGACCCGCCGCAGGAGTGGGTGGGAGAGACGGGATGTGCAGGAGAGAGAATGAGAAGAGGAAGGAGAGAGAGGAAGCGGATTGGGAGAGAAGGGAGAAAGTGGGGGGAAAAAGCAGGGAAAAAAAAGGTTAGGAAGAGAGAGAAAAGAGTGAGAGAATTGGAGAGAGGGAAAAATGGGAAACGGAGGGAGGGGAGAGGGATCGCGGAGAGAAAGAGTGCGGAAGGCGGGCGGCGGGTTGGGGGGGCGGTGGTTGGGGAGAAAAGGAAAGAAAGGCAAAGCGGAGCGGGCCGGTAACTGGGGGCGGCGGTCAGGGGGCGGGGCTGGGGTCGGTCCCCACCTGCGTGGGCGCGGGCTGCCCCCTGGGGTGGATGCCCGGGGGCCGCAGGGAGCGGCCGGGAGGCGGGCTGGGCCGGGAGCGGAGGGGAGGGAGGGAACGTGGACTGAGAGGCGGGGAGGAGCCGGCGCTCAGCTGGGGCTGCGGGGGCGGCGACGGCGGGAGCGGCAGTGGAGGCGGCGGCGGGTCCGGCGGCAGGTGGCCCCGCGCGCGGCGGCCGCCCGGCCGGGGGCGGGCGGGAAGGTGGCGCCTCGGGCGGGGGCCGGTCCCTGCACCAGGTGACCTGTTCCGGCCCGGATCCGGGCGGCCTCGCCATGCAGCGGCGCGGCGCGGGGCTCGGGTGGCTACGGCGGCGGCAGCAGCAGCCCTCGCCGCCTGCGGTCGGCCCCCGGGCCGCAGCTATGGCACCCCCGAGCGGCGGCGTCCCCCCGGGCCTCGGCGGGCGCCCTGCCTGCGCGCTGCTCCTTCTCTGCTACCTGGTGAGCGCCGGACCCTGCCCGGGTCCTCCCCTCCGCGCGGGGCCCCGGGGACGCGGGTGGGGGCGACCAGGGACCTCCGCCTCGCGGGCGGGTACGGCGCGGCTAGTTTTGTCTCTTCCTCGCCGCCGCAGCCCGGGCGCTCCCGGCACCTGGGATGGGTACCCGGGGTGTAGAGACGGGTGCGTGGACCGGACTTGCGGCGCTGCACTCTCGCCGGGATCCGTTCCTCTTCCTCCGAGACCCGCTCTAGACCCGAGTCAGATTCCTCTGGAGACCCGGTCCTGTTCCCCACTTCACCTGGGAGCCTCGCTCCCCGCGTCTCCTCCCTCCCTGCAGCGCACGGCTCTCCAGCCCCCTCCCCGCCAGTCCTGGGCTTCCCTGACAATCTTCTCGCGGCTCCTTTCCTTCCCGTACCCAACTTCGCCTCTTGCTCTCCGCCAAAGCCACCCGCCTCGACCCTCCTTTTAGTTTCCACCCGGTCTTCATGGCCCGGACCGTTTTGTGCGGACGCATCGGGCGAGGAGCCTAGTATTTCCAGCGCTCTTCAACTCCTCCATGATCACTCCTGCCAAGTTGCGGATGCCAGAAAGAAATCTAGTTCTTTGTAACACGCTTACCGCCAGAGTGGAGACTTCAGCTGCGTCTTGAGCATTATTTCAGAGAACACACTCGGCTCATGCATGTTCCGTTTACAATTTGCACACTTCTTGGCTTCTGCTTTAGTCATCAACTAAATGGCAGTAACCTATTATTTAAAACCAACTCATTTAAAATACCAGAGTAATTTAGACCCTCAGAACAAGGTGGGGAAATATTCCTCAATTCCTTTGGTAGCTTTCTTTCTTCTGCTTTGAATTCTCCTAAACAATAGTAAATTTGCAGGAGGGAACACCCTTTCTGTCCGGCCAGCTTACCTTATGTTCCAGGGTCCTGCAGAAATCTTGGGTTATCTTGCCATATATTACTGTAAATAAATGAAATGGAAAATGCTGAATCATGAAACTGATGTAATAGGAAATTCACAGAATACTAAAAAGAAAAAAAAATGAGCAGTGTCATTGTCCAGAATTATTTTCATTTATGTGGCATTGTCATTATTCGGAGACTTTTCTTTTTGAAGGATAAAACTGCTTAAGAACTGGCAGGAATTAGAATTTGATTCCAGAGAAACTCGCCACCCAGCCCAAGTTTCTTTTGATACTCTTTACTTCTTGGATGTTTCACTCTTTACTTCTTGGATGTTTCACTCCCTGAAGCAAGAGGATGTAAGAATGCAAGTTGTAATTCTGCTTTAGTATCTACCTGTTGAGCAGCCCATGTTTTCCCTCATATTATAAAATAAGCCAGTACCAGGTTTTGTGGTTGGCTTTAGTTCATATTTTTATAAGAAGTTGTCAGTTGACATGAATGATTTTTTTCACCCAGGAGATATTATTATTTAATATTTATGCCACAGGGTTATAGCACACAGGCTCATAAATAAAACTGCCATAACAAATGACAGGGTTTCAGTGTAAACAGATGATTCCCGTCCACAATGCACTGGTTACCCACAGAGGCAGAAATGATGTAGTAGAGCACTGTGTGAAACATTAATGGACGAGCCATCAGGAAAGTTCCACATGGAAATCCCAAGACCTGGCAAGGAGAGACTGCTTCTTGACAGTTACAAGAAATTAAAAAAAAAAGAGAGAGCAGTAAAAGCCTAAGTGGTCCACAGGAACAGAGACAGATGATGGAGCAAGTGTAAAAGTTCTCTATGGACCAAGGGGGATTTGAGAGAACCGATCACAGAGAGGAGAAAAATGATATTATGTACAGACTATGGTGAGTTAGTGAAGTGGTAAGGTAGGGCTCCAAAAAGAAAGATTATAGAAAATACTCTAAGGTGGAAAATAACTAGAGCATGGATGAATGTCTTGGCAGACAAAGAAGGAATGAATTTTGGAATTATCATGGAAAGAGAAATGTCAGTGCTTCCTGACTGTGTGTGCTTCCTTCAGATGAGCTTCAGATATGCTACTGTAAAAGAAAAATGATTTGGATAAACAAGAAAGCCATTTTGCAACTGAATGAGAAAGTTTTGCAAAACCCAGTGAAGCAAAAGGGTGACTTGGAAGGTGGACTTAACCTTTTGTTCTAAAGGTCTAGCCAGTGGCTAGAGATTTTGCTCTAGAGGTTTTGTGCTACCAGAGAAACTGCTGAAAGGTAACCCCTCTTGACCTTGGAGAAATTCAATTGCAAGTTGGGGAAAATGTAAAACAGCTGCATGAAAATCATGAAACAACTGAGAAAATGCATAATTGTGTGCATCTTGTATATCTAGGGATGCTTCCTAGAGAAAGTGATTGGTCAGGACAGAGAGGTGGACAGGTGGAGGGTAGAGAGCAGAATAGCTAAGCAGAACCTCAGAAATATGTAGACACTGGAGGAAGAAAGCTATCCCATAATTTGGAAACCTAAATAATAATAGTAATACTACCACTACTAGTAATTTGCATTGTGATAGGTTATTTATATGCATTATCCAATTATCTTAACAGTAACCATTATCTTAACAGTAACCTTGTGAGGTAGGAGTTAGTATGATCCCTATTTAGATGAGTTAACTGAGGCTCAGAGAGATTATGTTAGTTGCCCTGTGACACACAGGTAGTCCAAGGTGGAAACCCAAGTCTGTCTCCTTCCAGAGCCCCAGTTCTAGCCATTGGCTTCTAGCTTATTGCCTTCTGGATTTTGCTACTTGTAACCCATTCCCCTCATTCATAGATGTATGGCCCATTAGTAAAGTCTCAAAATTAGCAGCTACTGTGAGATGGGCCAGGATGTGAGGTCATGTCTAAAGTAGCTTAAAATATACAAAGCAGGAAGCCCAGCCACAGAGTAGAAGCAGAATGCTAAAGAGAAAAAAAAAAAAAAGGTAAAGTCAGGAGATATTTGCCATCACAGTGGAGAGGTAAAGGATGGGGTCCTTGTACAGTCCAGAGGCAGCTGGCCGAGTTCAGCACTTGAGTCTGTATGAACATGTGTCCGTGAGTATAGCCAAGTGTGCCTTGGAATGTATTCCAAAGACAAACTGTTGGTGATCTGGGGACTGATTCCTCTTTCGTGTCATCCTTACCTACATACATGTTCACAAGGGCTGAAGGTTCAGAGTGGCTTTCTAAACAAATGCCTTTAAGTTCCTGCCCTCATGGGGGGCATGCTTCCTGGAGCCAGGGTCCTGAGGTGATGGGCACATTCCTCTTCCACTGGCTGGGACAGAATAACCTTCAGGAGCAGCCCAAGAACAGTACTGTGACTGTAGCTAGGATACTGCCAAAGCATGAATAATTGTGACGAGGCCTGAAAGATAAGTCACGGAACGATGCCAAGCAGATTTCTGAAAAGATGATCCCTGGTTCCAGCAGCTGCCAAAAAAATTCTGAGGTCGCCAAAGGTCAAGATGCAGAGAGTCTCCTCAGAGAGGCTGAGGCCCTTGAAAACAAAAGGTAATGGAAACCGCTTCCACTGGCGTCACGGGTGCTGACTGGTGTGGTCCATAGAGGTCTTGCTCAGCCTCACAGACCCCCTTGCCAGTCTCGGTCATCATTAACTCTTCCCTTCCTCCAGACGTGACTAGAATGACCTGAGGCTGCCCAGCCCCGTCTGTGACAATGGCACTTGTAGAAGGCAGTTCTGTCTGTTCTGAACTCTAGTCTCGAATGTATAATTGTTTTTCTTAAATGGGAAAACAAATCTCACAGCGGCTGGTATTGGTGTCGTCTGTAGAGCTGAAATATTCCGAGTGGACATTTGCACTTGTGAGACAACCAGAGGACAGAGAAACAAAAGTGCGTTAGCGTCACAGATGTATGTGGGGCTCATTAGCAGACAGTGACTGTGACAGAGTCTGGTACAGAATTCTCCGTAAGCAGCCACAGACCGTCAGTTACCCCTTTAGAAGTATTCATTAATTCCTTGCTTTGTGTAACACAGGACCTAGGAAGTTCAAAACAAGGTATAGAGGCCCTCAATTATCCAGTTTGTGCAAGTAATTATGCATGTCTGAAATGCACAGACCATCCTCAAACTTCACATCAGCCAATAGCTTCCGCATGCCTCCCAACCACAGCCCCTGAAAGCTCCCAAATGGTGGTGTTTGCCTCCTGCTTTCTTTTCCTTCTAGTTGCCTGTTGGCAACAGTGTAGGAGCCACTAGTTGGCTGAATGAAGCAGCTGGAGGGAAGGTAGAAGAGAAGGTGTAAAAAACCCAGGCAATTTATGGAGAAGATGGATAGAGTGGAGTAGACCATAAATAGCCTGAAGCACGGAGAAGGCAATGGCACACCACTCCAGTACTCTTGCCTGGAAAATCCCATGGATGGAGGAGCCTAGTGGGCTACAGTCCATGCGGTCGCTAAGAGTTGGACATGACTGAGTGACTTCACTTTCACTTTTCACTTTCATGCATTGGAGAAGGAAATGGCAACCCACTCCAGTGTTCTTGCCTGGAGAATCCCAGGGACGGGGGAGCCTGGTGGGCTGCTGTCTGTGGGGTCGCACAGAGTCGGACACGACTGAAGTGACTTAGCAGCAGCAGCAGCAGCAGCCTGAAGCAAATTCAGTTACCCTGTTTATGGCTCATCCCATTTCCTGGGGAAAGGGACTGAGGGCAGGAGGGCATGCAGGATGTGAGGAACTGCTGAGGAGGTTCTGCTTTGGCGGCTTAGTATTGGTTTCCTAGTTTCACCCGAAGAAGGGCTGACCTGGACTGGGGAGTCGGCTCAGTGCAGTGTGTGTGTTTGTGAATAAGATAATGTCTCCCCTCCCCAGACGTAATGCATGCATGGTGATCTGATGGCATTTTAGCCTTTCACCCACCACTTTTAAGATGAGAGTGAGCCAAGTCTCAAGACTATCCCACCTGTAACCAGAAAGTGATGATAGGCATAGAAGTAAGTGAGTGCATTAAAGGCATCATTTTGGGCGTTTCTGTGAGGCAGGAGGCACACCATCACAGGCTTTGGAGTCAGCAGCTATGGATTTGAATTTTGGTTCTGCTTTTTAGTAGCTGGTTGCTCTTGGATGAGTTATTTACCCTCTCTGAATCCATTTTTTTCCTCTTCTGTTAACTGTAATGCTGTGTCCCTCATGGAGCTGCTGTGAGGTTAGAGGGGAGACCTTCTGTGCAACTTAGTGTGAGAGGATGAGGTTAGAAGTGAATGAGAAGACTAAATTGCGTTTGTCCCAGCACGCATAGTAGGTACTCAATGAAATGAAACTGAACCAACCTTGTTCACCCTCCTGTAATGTGTGTTAGAAAGAAATAGCATATCAAACAATATTAAATGGGAGAGAGGAGTATTAGGTCAGCAAGGAGTATTGATTGGGGAAGGCACTTGGGTCAGCCGGGAAATGTTTCCCTAGGCTTGTCTTAACCTTGAAGTCCATGTTGACGTCATTGTTCATTCTGCTTAATGGCATGCTTTGTTGACATAAACAGAATTTTTGCTTATTTCTAGTTGGCAGAAGTCATAAACAAGGGCCTTCTAAGTCAATGCAATTGCCTTTTTGACCTATGGAAAGTTTGATCCAGCCAGTTTGGAGAGAAGGTGCTCAAGAGCCAAGGTTTACCTAAGAGCCCATGAGGTAGAATAGACAGGGATGAGAAAAACGGTCAAGTGTTGTTTACAATCAGATATATTCATGTGCATGTGTAAATGTAAATGAATTTTCCACAGCGAGGTGTAAAGTGGCGAGTTAAGATTTTCTATCTCTCTGCCCCTTCCTTAACTAATAAGTGGATCATATAGAGAGAAGAACCAAGTTTTCTCAGCTCTTTGGAACAAGCGAAGGTTATTTGAATAGAGTTTCCTCTTATTGATTTTTAAAGGAATGAGATGCACTCATCCTAAAAAAAGTTTAGGTGGCTTTGATAGATTTTTTTGTTCATCCAAAAGATATATAAGTTCATCTGTTTCTTGATTCTCAGGCTGAATGAAATGCAGTTATATTTCCAATTTGGGGTCTATTATTAGGAACACACATGAATGACCCATTTCTTTCTTTCTTTTTTAAAAATTACAAAACACACATAATTAGACAAAGACAAAGGAATCTATGTTTTGTGACTCTGTGGACTGTTGTCAAGTTTGACTTTGATTAGGGCTTCCTTCTGGTATAAACAGATGTTTCAGGGCTTGAGCCCAGCTCCATTGTGTGTGGGTGGAACGTGGATGTGGCTGCCTAAATGATCATTTGAGGGGCACAGCAGTGTCCTTTACACCCCAACTATGTTGCTTATGAGCTGCAGGGCATTTGGCCTTGTTTTTAAGGCATGATCTCCTCCAAACTGGCATAGAAATGCAGATATATGCCATTAGTGCAGTATTTTTTTTCATTATCCCATTAACATGGATAAACTTGCCAGATAAGAAGGAGTCCAACAGAGGCTAGAGGGACAGGAAATCTAAAACTTTTTAATTTGTATTTTTGGTATGTAAAAATGGAAAAGTTCTAGACTGTAGGGCAGTTGTTTGAAAGATATGGGAGAAGTCCACCCCAAAGGAACATGATGAGTGCTGGAGCGCCACCCTCTCTGACCTCACTCACAGTCCCCCAGGTCAGCTCCAACACCCAGGGGCCCGGTCAGATGCCAGAGGTTAAGGGCTCTTTGGAAGGAGATTAATGAGGCTGGATGGAAAACATGGAAGGAAGTGCCAGTCCACCTCCATGACCAAAGAACTTGTGGATGTCAGGAAAGGGTGGTGGGAACTCAAGATTGGATCTAGTCCTTTGATATATATGCAGCAGCCTCCAGGACTGTGGGGCAGTTGATCCGAGTTGGACCATTGAGGCTTCTGGCAAAAATGCCCATGTCTGGTACTTTATTTCATCAAGAAACACTTAGCCAAACTCTATATGTGCCCAGCTCTGTCTTAGAAGCCGGCACATAACAATGAATAAGACATGGACTCTGACTTTATAATATCTAAAGAAAGGAACGTTTGGGGTAATTTTTAGCTTATGTTAATGCGACCTGGCATGTGAAAATACCTATGAAGGTTGGACACGTGTCATGCCCGTAGCTGAAACTCTTCAAGTTAATTGCCTTATTCTCCTGGCAGAAAATAGCTCATAACCACACACATGACTTGAGCCAGGAAATCAGCTTCAGCTTAATCAATATTTAGAGTGTGATGTGTCACTAATCAGTGTTGGTTTTGTACATAACAGAGGTAGCCACGACTCACGGCATAGCAGCTGCCCACTGGGTCTGCTCCAACTCACAAGATGCCAGCTGCCTACATCACATAGGTGCCCACAAGACTGAAGATTGTAACACTTTCTTGGGGGATTTAAACCATGGTCTTCAAACCACTAACGGTGACTCTGAGGTCCTCTTTGGGGCCAGCACATCCCCATCATATTAAGAATATTGCCCTATTCCTGACGTTGCTCTTCTCTTGTTCCCCAGATGACACTCATACTTCTCAAATTATCTGTGTCAGTCCATGAAATTCTATCTTTTCTCAGCCTAGCTCCAACTTCTCATCTTATATTTTTAGCGAAAGAAACATGAGCAAGATGTCAACATGCCCACAAGAGACCCTTGGCAAAATAACAAATCAAACCTCATCAATCACACATATAGGAAAATGATGCCTGATTGGGTTATTCATCTCATCTCTCCTATGTGATTATTCCTTTATAAAGTGTATCTCTGTGTTCTTTAAAACTCTAACACTTTAAGTGGTCTTTGTTGATTATTGTATGATCTTGTCATCTTTCCAAATGGCTGTAATTCAAAATAACGACATGAGAACACATTTTCATAAAAATGACAGTATCTAATGATACAAAAACTTTATCTAGAGTAAAGGCTTGACAGTCTACGACAGTGATCTGCAAGCTGTGGCCCCTGGGCCAATCTGGCCTGCTGCCTTTTTCTGTAAACAAGATTGCAGTGGATGACAGCCATGCTCACTGGCTTGTGTGTTGTCAATGGCCGCTTTCTTGATAATGCACTAGGTGAACATTGAGTGGCAGAGAAACCCTAAAGAATTACCAGATGGTTCTTTTTTACAGGAAATGTCTCTGATTTCAAATCTAGAGTAGTACTATTGGGTAGAAATATCACGTGAGCCACAAATCCGAGCCATATAATCACATTTTAGTAATGCATTTTCTTTGACTCACTTATTACAACATGAAATCAGTGTAAAAATTATTAATGAGATTTTTTCATCCTTTTTTGTCTTCAGTCTTTGAAATCCATTGTATCTTTTACATTTATAACACATCTCAGTTTAAGTGCTTAGTATGACTTGTGGCTACTGTATCAGATAGCATACATCCAGAACCTGTCAACCTGGAATATACTTTTACTTCACTTGAGACTCTGAAGCCAGTGAGAATAAAATGATCTTCAAATGAGTATATGGAGGTTTCCTTAAAAACAGAATTTCAAGGGAAGGTCCTTGAGAGAATACCCCATACCTTCTTCATTCTCCTCTGTCACCACCCATCTCCACGATGAGGAGCCTGGGGTGTGGAAAGTTGTGTGTTACCAAGGAAAAGTGAAACTATATTTAACCCAATACTGCACTTACTAACACAGAAAAGTGGGCTGGGGCATTTTTAGCAATAGGATGTAAACTAATGAACATTATTATTAACTGCACTTCCCAAATGAAATGTAAGGAAATCAGACAGCTCTGTTTAGAAGAGGTTTTTACCAGAGTCCCTAGCATCAGCAATAAAAATGCGATTTAAAGAATCTACCATATGACCCAGCAATCACACCACTGGGTATGTACCCTGAGAATACTGTAATCAAAAGAGATGCATGTGCCCCAGTGTTTGTTGCAGCACTTTTTACAATAACTAGGGCATGGAAGTCGCCTAAATGTCCATCAACAGATGAATGGATATGGAAATTGTGGTACATATATACAATGGAATGTTACCCAGCTTTAAAAAAGAATGCATTTGGGTCATTCCTAACGAGGTGAATGAATCTAGAGCCTATTGTACAGAGTGATGTAAGTCAGAAAGAGAAAGACAAATATTGTATATTAATGCATGTGTATGGAGTCTATAAAGATGCTACTGATGAACCTATTTGCCAGGCAGCAATGGAGATGCAGGCATAGAGAGCAGACTTGTGGACACAGTGTAGGAGGGAGAGGATGGGATGAACTGAGCGAGTAGCATGGAGACATACTCATTACCATATATAAAATAGACAGCCAGTGGGAATTTGCTGTGTGACACAGGGAGGTCAACCTAGTGCTCTGTGACAACCTAGGGGGTGGAATGGGGTGGAAGATGGGAGGGAGGTTCAAGAGGGGCTGACTCATTGATGTATGGTAGAAACCAGTACAATATTGTAAAGCAATACCTTCCAATAAAAAAATTTTTTTTAAGTGATTTATAAAAAAAATTGAAGTGGAGAACAGGGCCTGGGTTAAGTGTTAAAGTATATGTAAAAAGAATGAGGAAGAAGTTTTAAGTCATTCTCTGAGAAGGGACACAATTATATTTAACAAGCCACAGTATATCCTGGACTCTGCTCCCTATTGTATCATTAAATAAGGAAATGTCTCCTTCCAGGGAGCTGAGGAAGGGAAGCCCCAGGGATTGGGGGAGTGGGCATTTGGACTGGGGAGTGTTATTCACCCATGCTCACCACTCTGGTCCAGCTTCCATTAGCATTGGCTGCCCCTGGCTTCAGCTAAACTCTGCTGGGGCTTAACAGTTCGATTCAGATCTTAACAAGGGGGCCACATCTTGGCACATCTGGCCAAGTGAATAAACCCTCACTTGTTTAAATGCTGGCTGTATCTCCCTTCATACAAAAGCAGAATTCAGCCTGGAGTTCTCAGGGAGCAGTGAAATGGCAAATCTCTGGTCTCGTGGTGTGTGCTGTACAGTGGAGAACCTCGGGGTGGGTGTGAAGAGAAGGAGCTGCCGAGTGTCTGGGCTGACTCGGCTAAGCCTCCAGTTGTGGGATGTTGGAGAACGTCCCCTCCGGCTTGCCGTTTCCTTGTCTGAAAAATGGGGTGAGCTGATTTATCACCAAGGATTCATCTGCTCTAATATTCTCTACTTATACGATGATTTTAATTTTTATTCCCCTTCTTGTAATTTGGAGGTCTACATGATAACATAAAACAGTTAAACTTCACCTTGCAGGGGCGGGCAGTGTGGACTGAACCCACGTCTTGAGGTGTTTCTTCCCACAGGTTTCCCATGTGGCCGGCTCATCTAACATTCCTCTGCCTTTTGAAGAAGCTGCATTTTCCATTTTCATCTTTTAGAATGGTTGTTTTTCCCCCCAGCCCTAAACCCCGACTTTTAGGGGAGAAATATTCATGTGACACAAAATTTGAAAGATAAGTAAAGACCGACAGTGCAGGTCTCACTCTTCCCCTCTCTCCTGCTCACCTGGTCCTTCTCCACGTGAGCAACCAGTGCTATGTGTGCAGAAACAAAAGTGTATATATTTTTTCCTTTTTTTAAAAGTCAAGTTGCACTTCTGAATTTGCTTAAAAACAAACAAGCAAACAACTGGAGATCATCCCATTATCTGCAGGAAATCTTCCTGATTTGAATAGGTGTTTAGATCCCCTGGAGAAGGAAATGGCAACCCATTCCAGTACTCTTGCCTGGAAAATCCCATGGATGGAGGAGCCTGGTAGGCTACAGATGGAGGAGCCTGGTAGGCTACAGTCCATGGGGTCGCAAAGAGTCGGACACAACTGAGCGACTTCACTTACTTAGTACTCCAGGAGCAGATGTACTATCATTTATGAAACCAACTTTCTCTTGGTGGACATTTAGGTTTTCCATCTTTTGCAGTTACAAATAGTGCTATAGTGGAAAGTCATACATAGATCAGTTTGCACAAATTTGACTATGTATATTTGTAGAAGCAAATCCTAGAAGAATTTGGGGGTCAGAGGGTAGGGACATTTACACTTTTGATAGTGCCTGATTTCCGTCCATGGAGGTCATGCCTACAGCAATACATAAGGGCAGGTGTCCCCACTTCGACCAGTGCAATGTAATATTGGGCTTTTTTATCTCTGTGAACCTAGGTTCAAAATGGCATTTCAGTGTAGTATTTTTTTAATTTTTAAAAAATATTTTTAAAAAATTATTTATTTTTTAATTGAGGGATAATTGCTTTACAGAATTTTGTTGATTTCTGTCAAATATCAACATGAATTAAGCACAGGTATATGTATGTTCCTTCCCTCCTGAACCTCCCTCTCATGTCCCTCCCCAACCCACCCCTCTAGGTTGTTACAGAGCCCCTGTCTGGGTTCCTTGAGTCGTATAGCAAATTCCCACTGGCTCTCTATTTTACACATGGTAATGTGAGTTTCCATGTTATTCTCTCCAATCATCTCACCCTCTCCTCATGCCCTGTGTCCATAAATCTGTTCTCTGTGTCTGTTTCTCCATTGTCAGTGTGGTTTTAATTTCCCTTTTTCTTGCTATAAGTGAGAATTTTCTTATCAATGAATAGTATCATTTGCTCATTTTTCTTGATTGCTAGCCTTGTTTCTACACGACTATCAGTGCTCTAAAATAGAAACACAACCCCCTTCTTTATTTGCACACATTTGAGTATGAATATTCACTTATTCACAGATTCACAGAGATCAGAAAGCCCAATAGTACACTGTACTGGTCGAAGTGGGGACACCTGCCCTTATGTATTGCTGTGGGCGTGATCTCCATGGACGGAAATCAGGCACTATCAAAAGCGTAAATGCCCCTACCCTCTGACCCCCAAATTCTTCTAGGATTTGCTTCTACAAATATACATACTCAAACCTTTATCGATTCTTTACTGTCAGTAGAATACAAGTCCACCTTCCTTGGGCTAAAATTTGGTGTTCTCCAGAGCTGGGGTTCTGCTTTTCTTTTCACCCTCATATTCCCATGTCCTTTTGTGTTTTTACCCTGTTCTGTTCTCTGGCCAGATCCAGCTGCTTGCTGGACCCTCGCACAGCCATGTTTCTCTGCCTTCATGCCTCTACTTAAGCTGTTCACAACACTTGTAGTGTTCTCCCTTTGCCTCCCTACCTAAAGAACTCTTCAAAGCCCTGTTGAAATGCCATTTCCGCCACAAAATCTGTCCCAGAGCCCCCAGTCAAAATGACTCTCATTTGATGCTGTGTTCCCTTAGGGTTTTGCTTTCAGTTTGACTGGTGCGCTGCCCATGTTCTGTCCCATGTCCCCGCTATTTGCAAATGTGATTCCCTGATCCCAGGCTCTGTGTGCGATCCACCTTTGCCCCTCCTACAGAACTGAAAAAAGGGCTCCCTATTTCTTCCTTCTCTGGAGAAGACTACAGTGACCTTTTACTTTAAAATTGTGGTGAGAATATTCATAACAAAACATTTACTGTTTTAGCCATTTAAAAATGTACAGTTCAGTGCCAGTAAGTATATTCACACTGTTGTGTGGCCATCACCACCATCCGTCTCCAGAACTCTTCTCAGCTTGCACAACTGAAACTCTGTGCTCATTAAAGCACAGTTCCCCATTTCCCCTCCCCATTGACCCCTGTAAACAACAATCTATTTTCTATCTGTGTGAATCTCACTTCTCTTGGTAACTCATGTAAGTGGAATCAAGCAATATTCATTCTTTGGTGACTGGCTTATTTCACTTAGCATAATGTCCTCATGGTTTATCTATATTGTCATGTGTGTCACAATTCCCTTCCTTTTTAAGGCTGAATAATGTTCCATTGTATGTCTGTACCACATTTTGTTTATCTGTCAGTCCATCAGTGAACATTTGGGTTGTTTATACCTTTTGAAAATGTTAGTTGCTCAGTCGAGTTCAACTTTGTGATCCCATGGACTATAGCCCACCAGGCTCCTCTGTCCATGGGATTTCCTTGGCAAGAATACTGGAGTGAGTTGCCATTTCCTTCTCCAGGGGATCTTCCCAACCCAGGACCAAACCTGGGTCTCCTGCATTGCAGGCAGATTCTTTACCGTCTGAGCCACCAGGGAAGCTCAGAATACCTACCTTTTTGGTGTTATGAATGATGCTGCTATGAAGCTGGTTGTAAGTCTATGAACATATCTTTTCCAGTCCCTGCTTTCAACTCAGGTATAGACCCAGAAGTGGCATTGTTCAATTATATGGTAATTCTCTGCTTAATTCTTTTAGGGACTGCAGTACTGTTTTCCACAGTGGCTGTACCATTTTACATTCCCGCCAGTAATGCACAAGCGTTCTGATTTCTCTACATGTTCTCCAAAATTTTGTCCTTTGTTTTCCTTCTTTTTTTTAATAGTAACCATTCCAATGGGAGTAAAGGGGTCCACAGTAACCTTTTCGCTATTGTGTTTTGGATTGGGAGCTGACTGTGGCTCAGATCATGAACTCCTTATTGCAAAATTCAGGCTTAAATTGAAGAAAGTAGGAAAAACCACTAGACCATTCAGGTATGACCTAAATCAAATCCCGAATGATTATACAGTGGAAGTGACAAATAGATTCAAGGGATTAGATCTGATAGAGTGCCTGGAGAACTATGGAGGGAGGTTTGTGACATTATACAGGAGGCAGACATCAAGACCATTCCCAAGAAAAAGAAATGCAAAAAGGCAAAATGCCTGTCTGAGGAGGCCTTACAAATAGCTGAGAAAAGAAGGGAAGCTAAAGGCAAAGGAGAAAAGGAAAGATATACTCATTTGAATGCAGAGTTCCAAAGACTAGTAAGGAGAGATAAGAAAGCCTTCTTCAGTGATCAGTGCAAAGAAATAGAGGAAAACAATAGAATGGGAAAGACTAGAGATCTCTTCAAGAAAATTAGAGATACCAAGAGAACATACATGTAAAGATGGTCATAATAAAGGACAGAAATGGTATAGACCTAAGAGAAGCAGAAGATATTAAGAGGTGGCAAGAACACACAGAAGAACTATACAAAAAAGGTATCTTCATGATCCAGATAACCATGACAGTGTGATCACTTGCCTAGAGCCAGACATCCTGGAATGTGAAGTCAAGTGGGCCTTAAGAAGCATCACTACAAACAAAGCTAGTGGAGGTGGTGGAATCCCAGTTGAGCTATTTCAAATCCTAAAAGATGATTCTGTGAAAGTGCTGCACTCAATATGCCATCACATTTGGAAAACTCAGCCGTGGCCACAGGACTGGAAAAGGTCAGTTTTTATTCCAATCCCAAAGAAAGGCAATGCCAAAGAATGTTCAAACTACTGCATAATTGCACTCATCTCACATGCTGGCAAAGTAATGCTCAAAATTTTCCAAGCCAGGCTTCAACAGTATGTGAACCATGAACTTCCAGATGTTCAGGCTGGATTTAGAAAAGCCAGAGGAACCAGAGATCAAATTGCCAACATCCATTGGATCATCGAAAAAGCAAGAGAATTCCAGAAAAACGCCTACTGCTTTATTGATTATGCCAAAGCCTTTAACTGTGTGGATCACAACAAACTGTGGAAAACTCTTCTAGAGATAGGAATACCAGACCACCTTACCTGCCTCCTGAGAAATCTGTATGCAGGTCAAGAAGCAACAGTTAAAACCAGAGATGGAACAACAGACTGGTTCCAAATAGGGAAAGGAGTACGTCAAGGCTGTATATTGTCACCCTGCTTATTTAACTTCTATGCAGAGTACATCATGTGACATGCCAGGCTGGATGAAGCACCAGCTGGAATCAAGATTGCCAGAAGAAATATCAGTAACCTCAGATAAACAGATGACACCACCCTTATGGCAGAAAGCAAAGAAGAACTAAAGAGCCTCTTGATAAAAATGAAAGATGAGAGTGAAAAAGTTGGCTTAAAACTCAACATTCAGAAAACTAAGATCATGGCATGTGGTCCCATCACTTCGTGGCAAATAGATGGGGAAACAATGGAAACAGTGAGAGACTTTATTTTCTTGGGCTCCAAAATCACTGCAGATGGTGACTGCAACCATGAAATTAAAAGACACTTGCTTCTTGGAAGGAAAGCTATGACCAACCTAGACAGCATTTTAAGAAACAGAGACATTACTTTGCCAACAAAGATCCATCTAGTCAAAGCTGTGGTTTATCCAGTAGTCGTGTATGGATGTGAGAGTTGGACTATAAAGAAAGCTGAGCGCTGAAGAATTAATGCTTTTGAACTGGTGTTGGAGCAGACTCTTGAGAATCCCTTGGACTGCAAGGAGATCCAACCAGTCTATCCTAAAGGAAATCAGTCCTGGATATTCCCTGGACTGATGCTGAAGGTGAAGCTCCAATAGTTTGGCCATCTGATTCGAAGAACTGACTCATTGGAAAAGACCCTGATACTGGGAAAGACTGAAGGCAGAAGGAGAAGCGGAATGCAGAGGATGAGATATTGGATGGCATCACAGACTCGATGGACATGAGTTTGAGTAAGCTGCAGGAGTTGGTGATGGACAGGGAAGCCTGGTGTGCTGCAGTTCATGGAATCGCAAAGAGTTGGCCATGACTGAGTGACTGAACTAAACTGAGCTGACTGTGTTTTGGATGTCTAAATCACAAAGTCTCATTTAGAGAAGAGCTCTTATCAGCCATCTATCCGTGCCTCCTAGTCAAAAACCATTGCCTTGATTTCATGACAAAACTTTCCAGATTTTTTTCTGGAAGGAACATCTACACTGAGAGGGCCTCATCATTGAAACATGTAGATAAACCCACAGCTAAAAATCTTTCTTGGCACATATGGCGCCATCCATGGTGAAAAAAAATCAGACAACACAGTCTGTGGTCCGAGCCTGCCTATGTGTGATTTGGAGCAATAGAAACTTCCTGCTGGCTTATTCGTAATGTAGGCTTGTCCTGGCTCAGAACTTATGGAGAAAAAGGGGCCAGGCTGGCATCCCTGATATGTGTTCTTTCGGGCGCCACTTTGAACTCTTCTCCCATCGTCTCATTTGGCTGCTTTTGACTACCATTTGAAGTCAGGACAATAGTTTGAAAATGTCTGCAGCTGGACTGCCTCTTTTCCACTCTAAGGCATGTTCACTGCTACTGTTCAGGATTTGCCCTGAACTAGCTCCTCCATTTGGAAACCAACTCTGGAATGATTGCCATGTAGCTTTGAAAGTCCCATTTTGATCAGCAGATGCTACTCAGTCTGGGGAGAGAGTTTAATATGGCCTAATCTTCACTTGTGTGTATGTTGGTTTTTCTCCAATTGTTTGGTAGTGCTTTCGACATCCTTTATCTTCCACTTTCATTGCCTGATGTAAATGGATATTTTTTTTTCTTCCAGGAATATAATGATTCATGTATCTGTTAATATGGGTGGTGGGATGAATTGGGAGGTTGGGACTGACATATGTGCACTACTGATACTATGCATAAAGTAGATAACTGATGAGAACATAGTGTCTAGAACAGGGAACTCTACTCAGCCCTCTGTGGTGACTTAAATGGGAAGTGAATGCAAAAAAGAGGGGATATATGTATATGTATAGTCAATTCACTTTGCTGTACAGTAGAAATGAACACAGCATTGTAAAGCAAATGTGCATGAGTGCCAAGTCGATTCAGTAGAGTCCAACTCTTCGAGACGTTATAGACTATAGCGCACTAGTCTCCTCTGTGCATGGGATTCTCCAGGCAAGAATATTGGAGTGGGTTGCCATGCCCTCCTCCAGGGGATCTTCCCGACCCAGGGATGGGACCTGTGTCTCATGTCTCTTTCATTGACTTGCAGGTTCTTTACCAGTAGCGCCACCTGAGAAGATCTGTAAAGCAATTAAAATGAAAATTAACAAGAATATGATCATTTTTAAATTTACTTCTTTTTTTTTTTCTTCTCAGAACTTTGTACCATCTTTGGGCAGGCAGACTTCGCTGACAACGTCGGTGATACCCAGAGCAGAGCAAAGTGTGGCTTACAAAGACTTTATTTATTTCACCATCTTCGAAGGGAATGTTCGCAATGTGTCTGAAGTCTCCGTAGAGTATTTATGCTCTCAGCCTTGTGTTGTCAATTTGGAAGCAGTTGTTTCATCTGAGTTCAGAAGTAGCATTCCCGTGTACAAAAAAAGGTGGAAGAATGAGAAACATCTTCACACCAGCAGAACACAAATCGTACATGTGAAATTCCCGAGCATCATGGTTTACAGAGATGATTATTTCATCAGACACTCCATTTCAGTATCTGTGGTGATACTACGAGCCTGGATCACTCACCAATATAGCAGTGGGGACTTGAATGTTAAATGGGAGGAAAATTTGCTACACGCTGTAGCAAAGAATTACACGCTGTTGAAGACTGTCCCGCCTTTTGAACGCCCTTTCAAAGATCATCAAGTGTGCCTTGAGTGGAACATGGATTATATTTGGAACCTTCGAGCAAACAAGATTCCCCAGTGTCCTCTTGAGAATGGTAGGTCATTTGCCTTGCTAGAAACCTAATGCTCATTTCTTCAGACAGCCTGGATGGGAGGAGGAGGAGTGTATGAGAAAATTCTTATCTTAGAAATGGGGGACACAAGGCAAACAGTCTGTAATTTTGGACTTTGGGGAGAAAAGGGAGAAAATGAAAAGGTGTGAGAAGAGAAAGAGTAGGAGAGAACAGGATTGAAGATGGAGGTGAGAGAGGGACAGAGGGTCATGAAAGGGTGCTTTGAGAGGCTTGAATATGCTTTACGTTGAAGAGGAACATTAGTGCCACTGAAATAAGGATCTGGAAAATCTTCCTCCTCATGTCCCTCAAAAAGCCCTCACGTGTTAGTTTTGGTGCAGCATTAGCTTGTCAGCCAAGTACCTGAGTTCAACTCCTGTCTCTGCCACTTTCTGCCAGTGTAACTTTGGAATTTTCAGAACCTAGTTTTCTTATCCATAAAATGGGATAATAAATAACAATTCCCTCAGAGTAGTGTAGTGAGAATTAAATGAGATGTGCTTAACACATAATCAACACTCAGTAAAAAGTAGTAGGCATAATGATGATAGAATGCAAACTCTATATTTTAACCCAAATGTCACAGGGTCACAGCCACTGAGGGATCAATAGAGGAGGCTCCTATGCTTTTTTTCAGCCTTTTTTAAGCACTGGGGTTGGAGATCACTGGCTACGTGCATTTGGAAGAAGAGGGCTATAGTTCTCTCCATTGTTGCAGGGGGCACCTTGCTATGTGGATGTGGAGTGCCTGCCAGCTCTCTCCCCATCCTACAACAGGGAGCCTATCCAGGCATGCTCCCAGGCACTCACCCGGAGCCTGGTCATGTTTGCTAAAGTGGGACCCTAGGATCACCTGTATCAGAATCACCCAGGGCTCTTGTTGCAAATGCAGATTCCCATTTCCTGCTTAGACAGGATCTGTGGGGTGTCCGGCCCTGGAATTCACATTTTAAATACATTTCCATGACTCTGATGCACCTTAAAGCTTGAGAATCCCTGGAGCAAGGATAGAGCTGGTGGGACTTTGAGTTGAAGTGGCTGGACCCCCAGGCAGACTTGGAGGATGGGGGAAATCCAATGGCAGTGGATATTTCCTGGGGTCACTCCCAAACAACCCGGCATATAATGAAAACAGAATGGACCAGAATAACCACGTGGTATATAGTTGGTCAGAGGCCACTTGCTGTAGAACCAACACATTTGGCATTGTTTATTTTGAAATAAATAGAGATTTGCAGGAAGTTGCAAAAATGGGATCAAGTCCTTGTTTATTTCCCCCCACTTCCCCTAACTGACATCTTCCATAACTAGAGTACAATATCAAAACCCGGAAATTGACACTGATCTAATACTCCTAACTAGACTGCAGACCTTCTTCAGAGTACACCTGTTTTTACAAGCAGTTTTGTGTGTGCATAGTTCTAGACAATTTCATCCCACATTTTATTTTATAGTCCTCTTCTGTGTCTGGCTTATGTCTGAGCAGTGCTTTAAATGTAGAAAAATCTAGAAGAAGAATCCCCTTTCTCTCTTTCTGTGTGTGTGTGTGTGTGTGTGTATGTGTGTGTGTGTGACTGTGCACTTTGGGGGTAGGGTGGGATGGGCAGTTAAACCTCCGAAATAGTCAAGCTGCATGCGTTTTGATGATCAGCGTGTATCCCTCTTCCAGGCAGGGCCCCATGCTAGCATCTGTCTGGAATGCCTTCCGCGGGGATTCCTAATTTGTTAAGGAGAAGGCAACACGGGGCACAAGCAGCCACAGTTTTGCTTTGCCTCCGATTGATTTTGTCAGGGCTTAATGATTCCATTTCATGTTTGGCAAATCACATATTTCTCATTGAAGAATGACTGAATCGCAAGCTGGAAGTTTTCAAATCAAGTCATTTATGAACTGGCTGAGTTCTTAGGGTGCCCGAACATACCCTTAAAATGCGAAACAGCTTTTCTTTCTTTTGTTGTTCCTTCTCAGTAGTCACTGGGTTCAGGAACAGCGCAGTGGGTTTTGTTTTTCCGCATCTCCTTCAGACCATTACTTTTGGGGCGAGAACCAGTCTAATAAAGGCATAATGCAGAAGAAAACCTTTTCTAAGAGTCAAAGTCACTGACAATGGGAGGGGGGGCTCCATCCACCCGCGAAACCAGCTATTTGCCGGGCTGAGGTTTGTTCACCAGGAAAGGGGAGCACTTCCCCTCCCTGTCTTAAAAAGGAAATCAAAAGAGAGTCTGCCGCAAGCCCCATGGACAGTGCCAACGACCTTTGTTCTTGATATCGGCGGCGCAATGGAAGAGGGCCAGGCCTCTGGCTGGTTCCCAGCGGGGGCTTCTTTATTCTGCTCTTGAAGAACAAGAGTCAAGTCCGAACAACAAGGTGGCATTAGTGCGCCACGGGGGCGCTTTCATGCCTGGCCCCATCGCAGTCTGCCACCAGCCCTGGTGTGGAGTGGGGGGGGACATTTTCTGTGTCAAGTGCCTGCTGTCCTGCAAGAGCTCTGTGTCTGAACTAAGTACCCCCTGTGACTTGCTTGCATTTTCTTTTCTCTTTATGAAGAGAGAGCCCAGTCTCGGTGCATACGTGTTCTGTCTGTGTGGTTGGAGCGCCCCCACCTAAAGCCTTCAGTTAGGCTTCCAGAGCCAGATCTGTGCACCCTGACACTCTTTGCAGCTCATCTCCCATGCTGGGATTGTGCCAGGCCGGCCGGTGGGCTGATTTTGGGTGGAGGTGCAGCCGGCTTCCGTCCCGCCCTGCTGGGTCAACCTACCCCGGATCAGAAGCTGGCAGCCTTTCAGGACACGTTTGTGCCAAGGCTCAGCCATGTGCCCTGCCAGTGCACCTGTTCCTGCCTTTGGCCAAGAGATCCACCCTGCCTGGGGCCCGCTGATTGTCTGTTCCCTCCGGGGGAGGACACCGGGCTTTATCCGCTGCCCTGTCACACGTGTGCCTGACTCACGCATGAGCTCACCCAGAGAAAGAAATAAACCGCTGGGGCTGGTGGCTCCAGGGGCGCACCTGGACTGCGCGTTCTGTTGTGAGAGGTCAGCTGGCCCTGCGGCCTCCATCTTCAGCCCCGACCTCATATTCAGTCGCTGTTCACCACGTGTCTGCTGTCATCCTGGTCTAAGCCACCATTGTCCCTGTCTGGATTCTGGCCGCAGTCTGCAAATGGCCTCCCTGCTGGCCCTTGTCCCCCTATGCAGTGGCCCCTGTAGCCAGCTCCTCCCTGATGGAGTAGGGAAGGATCGCCCACGTCCCTGAGCATGGCTTGTGGAATCTGTCCCTG
Source organism: Bos taurus (assembly GCF_002263795.3). Lineage (NCBI taxonomy): Eukaryota > Metazoa > Chordata > Mammalia > Artiodactyla > Bovidae > Bos > Bos taurus. Next base: position 45,332,094 of record NC_037333.1, on the reverse strand, counting down.
TCCCCTTATCGGCCTCATCTCCTGCCACACTCCCCCTTGCCCACCTGTTCCAGCCATGCAGGCCTGCTTGCTTCTCCCTTGATATACCAAGTTCATTCCCACTTTGAGACATTTGCATCACTGTCCCCTCTCCCAAACATGCTCCTCCCCTAGATCACTGTGTGACTTGCTCTCTTACCTCCTTGCAACCTCTGCACGAATGTCATCTTACTGGGGACAGCATCCTAGACCACCTTATCTAAGATGGCAGCCCTACCCAATTGTTCCCGCCACACCAGTATCCACCTTTTATTTCCTTCATAACCTTAGCACCCCCAGGCCTTGTAATTGAATATACTGAATGGTTTATTTGCCTGTGGAGTGTCTCTGTACTAGCACACAGGCTCCACAAGGCCTGGGTTGTCTGGTTCTGGTGCCCAGTGTGGCACCCTGTACACAGCAGGCACATGACAACTGCTTGTTGACTGAGGGATGAGGGCTCTTAGCCAAGAGGCAAGGACCCTTTCTCTCTTAGCTTATATGTGACCATCACACTGTGACAGCTTTCTTACATGGCTATGGTAGGGAGCGTGTAGGGTGGGGTCAGCTGTGTGCCTTCCGTAGGGCCTGTACACACTGAGGCTTCCTGGGTGGAGACCGTTTTGCTGCACTGGTTACGGCTGCAGTGATTCTCCTTTGCAACTACACATGAGCACACCTTCACCCTGCACCTGCCCTCTAGCTCCAGTCTGTGATCACTCATCTGTATGACTTGGCTAATGAATCTCTTTTTACTGGAAGCTGCCACCCTGCCCCTACCCTCAACATTCTCCCAGCCCCATGGCCATCTTGCATGTTTTCCTAGCAAAATCATAGTCATATTTCAGTAGTCTGCTCAAATTTTCTACTCCTTCTCCACAAAGGTTTCTTCTTTTCTTTCCTTTTTTGATTCTCAAATCAGAAACTAACTTTCTGCCCTCCAGCTTCCTCTAGTTCTCTCTTGGTACTCACCACCCCTTATGTGTATCATGTTCAATTCCATAAAGACCCATCCTGCACCAATTTCTTTACTAAGTCTGGAGATTCAAAGACGCAGACATGGTCCTTCTCTTTAGCGTGGTTATCCAGAAGTAAACACAGCTCCCAATAGTAACAGTCACTTTCCCTTACTGAGCACTCACTGTGTGCCAGGAACTGTGCTAAGTGCTTGTGCAAGTATCTAATTTAATACCAGTGCACGACTGTCATAATTTATAGAGGAGGAAACTGACTCAGAGAACTAGAGTAATTAGTCTAAAGTTACTCAGCTAATGATGGAACTAGGACTTGAACTCAAGTAGTTTGGTTCCCAAACACCACACTTAACTACTAAGCTATATTGCCAGGGGATGTCGTGAAGCTATTTATTTATTTAAGTCACTTATTCATAGAAAAAAGTTACTGAGCAATCTGCATCTTAGGTCCTTTGCAAGGGTTCTTCACAGAGGAAGTGACATTTGAACAGAAATTTTAAGAAAGAGTAGAGTTTCCATAGTCAGAAAAAGAATAAAGGAAAACCCACCTTCCAGCGCAGGAGACATGAGAGACACAGGTTCAGTCCTTGAGTCGAGAAGATCCCCTGGAGGAGGGCATGGCAACCCACTCCAGTAGTCTTGCCTGGAGAATCCCATGGACAGAGGAGTCTGGTGGGCTACAGTCCATGGGGTCACAAAGAGCTGGACATGAATGAAACAACGTAGCATGCACGCACGCACATCCAGGCGGAAGGAAAAAGAGAGAAGGGAATGCAGTCTGACGAGGGAATGGGGATGAGCCTGCAACCCTTGGAATGAGGGATGGCAAATGGGTTTCATCTTGCTTGCCAGCTCAGAGCAATGGGGGTGGCTACCTAGAGCACAGTGCTGAGGAAGATTCTGAGGCCGAGTCTGTGCTTAGTGAGAGAGACGCCATGTGGATTGATTACCAGTGTCTGCCACAGGTGGAAGTGTGGAGTAGCCACACTTGAGCTTTTGTTCAGGTAAAGTCTGAAGTGTGAGATGGGCAGTTCCGGAAAGAAGATTGGAAAGGCAAGTTGGGGCGACACTTTGGAGTTCCTTAGATGCCATGCTCAGATGTAGCAAGCATTTTGTTCTACTTCCACCTGCTGCGTGCTCAGTCCAACTCTGTGACCCCGTGAACTGTAGCCGACCAGACTCCTCTGTCCATGGGATCTCCAGGCAAGAATACTGGGGTGGGCCGTCGTGCCCTCCTCCAGGGATCTCTTATGTCTGCTGCACTGGTACTTCTACCTAGACGAAGATTTTTCTGATTTTCCCTCTTAGGTCAGAAACTGGCAGTCTCCTTCTTCTCCACTCTCTTGTCCTTTCACTAAAAATTCATTCTCATTTTCAGACCCAATGGATTGTAAGTAAGATTTCCTTATAACAAAACTCGTTTACAACAAAGTCATAGAAGACTAACTCAAATTTTGGAGACAGACTTTACGTGTCTCTGTGAACATATCAGTTTATTCAGTGGAACAATTCAAGTTAATGATATGATGATGCTTTTTGTAATTATAAGAACTACAAATGTGACACTCTTAGAGACAAAAGAGACTGCTTTCTTTCCCCCAGGTAATCACTGTAGACTTGGATTTTTCAGTAATACCATTAATGAATGCCTAGTGTCTGCATTGGCCTTTATGATTTTCAAGTCACTTTTTCCATGCGCAGTGTCTCATTTAACCCTCTTAAGAGCCCCGGGGGAGGACAGTATTTTCATTCTCTTTTTACAGAGGAGAAAATTGAGGCTCTGGGAACTTGTTTAATGGAGTCCAAGTTCTTGCTTCTTTCAACTTTGCTAAGCTGCTTCTTTGACATATGCTAAAACAATTCCAACCCAGGTTCTAAATTAGAAGGAATACACTTTTGTCTAAGTTGAATTTTGACTGACATGAATCACCCTGTTTTCCTCAGCCACTGGACTTTGCCTCTTTGAAGTGGATTGAACCGCCGGGGCGCCCAGGGCGGGGCAGGCCTTTGCATGTGGCAGTCTCCTTCTCCCTGCCTCCATGGAAATGTCCAGAGATGTTCTTTTCTCTTGTAGCCAACAAAGTAATACATGTACCTGGTTAAAAAATTCAGAGAGTGTTAAAAGTTCTGGGGGAAGAGTAAATTCCTACCTGCCCCAGTCTTTTGGTCCTATTTCTTAGAGCCAAGCTCAATAACACTAGATTCTGTGTTTCCTTCCAGGGATGCTCTCTGCCCATATAATCATTAGGCTGATAGATCCTTCTCTTCTTACACACCTGGGAAGATACTAAAGATTCTGCTTTGCGCTCATTAACAATATGGCAGAAATTTTTTCTATGTCAGTACAGGAAACATGACCACATTCTTTGCAATAGCTTCCTAGCATTGCATTGCCTGACAGTCCATAATTTATTTGCCCTGTCCTCTGTTGATGGTCATGCAGGTCATCTTTTGTCTTTTACTGTTAGCAACAAGGTTTCTGTAAGCACCTTTGCATGTGTATCTTTGTGCACACAAATAAATATGTTTGGAGGATAAATTCCTGGGAGTGGAATTTATTTATTCTTAAGACTCCTAGTGTTGAACATCTTACAGGCTTTCTTAGTCACTCACTTCTTTGCCTAGTGCCCTTTGCAGTGAGAAATTCCAACCTAAATCATACTTGCTAGAAAGTAGAATTTTTTGTTCCCAGGCTTTGGCTTTAAGGACAATTAAACTCCCAATCACCACTGCCTGTTTAGTGTCCTGCCTTTGGAAAGAAGATTGAGTTATCATCATTCTAACTTTACTTTTCTGTGTCGGAAAATCGTAGCTTATTTTCCTCCAAGTTCCCCTTACAGACTTTTAGCCTCAGGAACATCCCCTGGAGAAGGAAATGGCAACCCACTCCAGTATTATTGCCTGGAAAATCCCCGGGATAGATGGACCTGGTGGGCTATAGTCCATGGGGTCGCAAAGAGTCAGACACGAACTGAGTGACTAAACAACAAAACAATGAATTCTTTGCTTCAAGACTATCTCTAAAGAAAAGTGAAAGTGAAAGTCACTCAGTGGTGTCTGACTCTCTCAATGAGAGACTTTATTTTCTTGGGCTCCAAAATCACTGCAGATGGTGACTGCAGCCATGAAATTAAAAGACACTTGCTTCTTGGAAGGAAAGCTATGACCAACCTAGACAGCATTTTAAGAAGCAGAGACATTACTTTGCCAACAAAGGTTCATCTAATCAAAGCTATGGTTTATCCAGTAATCATGTATGGATGTGAGAGTTGGACTGTAAAAAAGCTGAGTGCTGAAGAATTGAAGCTTTTGAACTGGTGTTGGAGAAGATTCTTGAAAGTCCTTTGGACAGCAAGGAGATCAAACTAGTCCATCCTAAAGGAAATCAGTCCTGAATAGTCATTGGAAGGACTGATGCTGAAGATGAAGCTCCAATATTTTGGCCACCTGATGCAAAGAACTGACTCATTGGAAAAGACCCTGATGCTGGGAAAGACTGAAGGCAAGAAAATAAAGTCTCTCACTGTTGCTTCTTGACCTGCATACAGATATCTCAAGAGGCAGGTAAGGTGATCTGGTATTCCCATCTCTTGAAGAGTTTTCCAGTTTGTTGTGATCCACACAGTCAACGGCTTTGGCGTAATCAACAAAGCAGTAGATGTTTTTCTGGAATCCTCTTGCTTTTTCGATGATCCAGTGGATGTTGGCAATTTGATCTCTGCTTCCTCTGGCTTTTCTAAATCTAGCCTGAGCATCTGGAATTTCATGGTTCACATACTGTTGAAGCCTGGCTTGGAGAATTTTGAGCATTACTCTGCCAGTGTGTGAGATGAGTGCAATTGTACAGTACTTTGAACACTCTTTGGCATTGCCTTTCTTTGGGATTGGAATGAAAACTGACATTTTCCAGTCCTGTGGCCACTGCTGAGTTTTCCAAATGTGATGGCATATTGAGTGCACACTTTCACAGCACCATCTTTTAGGATTTGAAATAGCTCCACTGGGATTCCATCACCTCCACTAGCTTTGTTCATAGTGATGCTTCCTAAGGCCCACTTGACTTCACATTCCAGGATGTCTGGCTCTAGGTGAGTGACCACACCATTGTGATTATCTGGATCATGAAGATATCTTTTTTGTATAGTTCTTATGTGTATTCTTGCCACCTCTTCTTAATATCTTCTGCTTCTGTTAGGTCCATACCATTTCTGTCCTTTATTGTGCTCATCTTTTTTTTTTTTTTAATGTCACTCAGGGTGATATATATATTTTTAAATATCACTCAGGGTGATATTCAAAACATTTAACAAATAGTATGAGGTGGGGGGCCCAGGCAGGCTCCTCCAGGCACTGGCTCTGGTGCTGAAACAGAATGTGCTGAATATCATTACTGAGCCAGATTCTACTCTGAAGGAGAAGCCAGAGTGGGTATTGTGTGTGTGTTGGGGCACATCATCTAAACAATATGGACATATTTCAGTATTTTAACAACCAGTAGAGCCGCACATGGGCATGCCAGCTGAACATCAGCCCTAGTTCTCTCTGGAAGGACTTGTGAGATGTGATGTGGTTTAATAACAAGCACATTGGTTTGCAGTAGGAGACCAGGTTTGAGTCATATTTGGGTCTCTTATTAGTTATACGACCTTTAACAAGACACGAACACTTCTCTTGTCTCCAAATGAAGGAGTTTGCACCATGTTAAATCTAATGCTTCTTCTTGCTCTAAAATTTGAGGAAACAATAAAAGCAATAAAGCAATAAAAGCAATAAAAGTGGCCAAGGGAGCGGGTTCCAAACCCGAACTGATTCTATGGCATTTTGTGCTTATGTCACAATAATGCCTCTTCCCCATGTAACTTCCTCATTCAAGATTAGCCAAAGAAATGGATTTGGGGGAAGGATCTGAAAAAAGAGACATTTAATTTTTGGCTTGGGGGGGTATGGGGAACATTGTAGAATTATGGAACATGTTGGGTGAAAGAGACATAGATCCAGATCCTGATTTGGCCACAGCTGTGTTCATTTGTTCATTTATCCATTCACTCCCTAAATGTTTTTTGAGCCTCTATCATGTTTTGGCCACTGTTCTGGCTCTGAGGATGGATTAAAGAATGAAGTAAAGTCCTTGCTGTGTTGGAGCTTACATTCTATGTTAGCAATTCATTTAACCTCTTTGAGCCCATGTTTTGAACTGGAGTTTACCTACCTGTAAATCCTTCAATGGGCAATGGCATTGTTACTGCTATTTACCATTCAATGCCTATGATAGTCATCACAAATCAATTATAGCAGTCCAAGCAGCCAATCAGTTCTTGGAGGATGTTATTTATCCTGGGCTAATATTTTATGTTGATGCATTTTATGTAGATGAATTCTCAAGTCTTTCCCTACTCCAAAATTTTTCGTTTTTATTCATTATTTCTAATGAAATGGGAAGACAATATTGTACTGAGGGAAACTGTAATAGAACTCCAAATCATAGAACTATCATTAAAGCTACAGATTTTACAAGAAAACCATCATCACTTTGGTTTTGTTGGACACGAAAGATATGTGTTATTGTAAAATTATTTTAGATCTTTGGGTCTTAGATTTTCCCTCCACAGTCTTTTGCTGCAAGTTCTCTTATTCAACTAGCTTTACTTTGATCCCAGGATAAAGGAAAGGCTCATCAACATTCACTTTTGACTCCTTTCACTTTGGAAACCTCCTTTATGAAACCTCCTTTTACTGTAGTCAGGTGGGGCAGAATCAAATCTTGCTCATTCTGATAAATTTTTCTACTATATACTGGATAACTCAACAGCAATCACCAGCAGAAGGTTTCCCAGGGGGCTAGCGTGGCCATCTGGTCTCCTATGTTTTGCTCACCATGGTGGAAGCTAGCCAAGGTTGGGCTGACATCAACCTCTCGGTCAGTTTTTTTCTGTGGATTCTGAAGACACCCTTGCGGTATTTCCATTCCTAATCCTCTTTCCTGCTCCCATAACTGACCAGCAAGTCCAACGTGCCCACATCGAGCTCAAATTGCAAAGAAAAAAGTTTGAAGTATTTCTGTTGGAATTAATAACTCCACCCTTTGGGGTTTCTAAATGTATCTCTGAGACTATGAAAACATCGCTCTTATGATTTCCAAGTTATAATGAACTAGAGGTACCTCTTTATATAGTGAAGCATTTTTCCCCAATGAGGAATGAGAGCTGGGGTGTCCTCTATCCCAGGCTCAGGCTCCTATAATTTTCGCCAATATTGTCATTTGGTAACTTGCCCAAAAGTCAACTCTTCCCTCTCTAAGAAGACCAGGAAAGCAGATTATTTCCACCATTTAAATATAGACCTTTAGACCAAGGAGCATTTTAAGAAAGAGAAAAGATGATCTTTGTTTCTAGGTTGAACTCAGTGAATTAATTTTTCTTTGAAATGGGGTGGAGTATGTGAAATAAAAAGTCCATATTAACTTTTTAGACCTCAAATACAGATGAAATAACTCAGTTTTCTCTGTAAGATTTGTTATAGGTACTCCTCTTTTCTAGAGCCACAGAACTCTCCCACATGTGCAAAATAAAGTGGAAGACTCTCTAGTTTTTTGTGTCTTTTAAATTCTTAAAAAAAAATTAATTATTTTTAATTGAAGTTTAATTGCTTTACAGTATTGTGTTGTTTTCTACCAAACATCAATATGACTCATCCATAGATTTACTCATGTCCCCTCCCACTTGAACATCCTTCCCACCTCTCTGTCCATCCCACCCCTCTAGGTTGTTACCAAAGACTCTGGTTTTGAAGCGTATGGTGTTTTGCCTTAACAAAAGAAACCACTCATTATACACAATTCCACTCATTACACAACAATTCCAATATTTAATAGAAGATTATTTAACTTAATTTCAATATGCAGTCATTAAAAAAGAAGAAATAGAAGCATTAGAGAGAAGTAGTAGCATATGCTATGCTAAGTCACTTCAGTCATGTCCGACTCTGTGCGACCCCATAGACAGCAGCCCACCAGGCTCCCCCGTCCCTGGGATTCTCCAGGCAAGAACACTGGAGTGGGCTGCCATTTCCTTCTCCAATGCATGAAAGTGAAAAGTGAAAGTGAAGTTGCTCAGTCGTGTCCGACTCTTAGCGACCCCATGGATTGCAGCCTACCAGGCTGCTCCGTCCATGGGATTTTCCAAGCAAGAGTACTGGAGTGGGGTGCCATTGCCTTCTCCGAAGTAGTAGCATATACATCACCAAATTGGGCCGAAACCTACATCCAGACTTGAACAGTGCTGGGAAGTCCTGAATGACAGCAATCTGGAGTCCTAGTTGGGAAAAGGATCCTGGGCCGTGTGTTCACTCTGCAAGTAAGAGTTCAAATTGCAGTTTTCGCAGTTCTCACTTACAACCCCAGGCTGCAAACTGATATCATTATCGGTTTGCATTCAGAAATGCAGCTCTGGTTTTTCTTTAACTTTTACAGTGCTCTCTGTTTCACCTTGTGAGTCAGAAGACTTCTTAGACCCCAAGTGAAAAAGTGAAAGTTGCTCAGTCATGTTGGACTCTTTGCGACCCCATGGACTATATGTCCCATGGAATTCTCCAGGCCAGAATACTGGAGTGGGCAGCCATTCCCTTCTCCAAGGGATCCTCCCAACCCAGGGATCAAACCCAGGTCTCCCGCATTGCAGGCAAATTCTTTACCAGCTGAGCCACAGGAGAAGCCCTAGGGCTGAAGAAATTCCAGGGCCCACTCCCTTTCTTATCTAAAGTGCAACTTGACCCATTGAACAATACATATACATATTTATTTATTATTTATTTAGTATGGACCATACTGTTAATATTATTACACAAATTCAAAATGCTTTTCATAGCATTAGACGGGCAGGATGTAAGGTGGTTAAGCACATAGAATCTAAGCTGGAAACTTGAAATTTCGTTCTACTACTTATTAGCTCTGTTACCTTAGGCAAGTTATTTTACCTCTCTATACTTCAGGCTTTTCATCTGTAGAGTGGGACTAATGAAGACTCTCCTTTGTAGGGTTGCTATGGACATGAATTGAGATAGCTCTGTGCAGTGTCTTGGGTGCCTGGCATATATTCAGTGTGCCATAAACGTTTGCTGATATTTTCAGACGATTCACTTAAATGTTTGATTGGAGCTAGGCAGTAGGTTCCAGAAAGAATGTGGTGTTGAAAGCCGTGTTTTTCTGGAAATAATTAAAAGGCAGCTGTCTTGCTGTTTACAGATGTGGTTACCCTCCTGGAATTTCTCTATGCCTCCAGTGGAGAAAACACAGGCATTGTGAAGAAGTTCCTGAGATTTCAGAATCGAGAGCTGGAGGCCACTCGACGCCAGCGGATAGATTACCCAGTGTAAGAAGGGGCTGGTGATGGGGGGCCAGTGCGGCCATAGTGTTCTTTTTATCTGAGGACCAGAGCAGGCTGATCTGACTCACACACTTAGTCACTCAAACATGTCTGACTCTTTGTGACCCCAAGGACTGTAACCCACCAGGATCCTCTGTCCATGGGGTTTTTCAGGCAAGAAATACTGGAGTGGGTTGCCATTTCCTTCTCTAGGGGATCTACCTGACCCAGGTATTGAACCTGCATCTCCTGTGTCTTCTGCATTGCAGGCAGATTTTTTTACCCGCTGAACCATCTGGGAAGTCTAGGGCAGGCTAGTGGACCCACTTAGGAGGACCTACTCTGTAATATGCTTTGAGGAAATGATGAGCTGTTCATAGCTTAGGCAGAATTTGTGGACCCAAAAACTTCAATGCATTTGGAAATCATTCTCTCACTTAGCAATCCCCAGTTTGCCTCCTAATGACTGGTATGCCAGTCTTGGGAATGACCTAAGTAAGGGAGTCAGGTGTTGGGGCCTGAGGCTTTGCAAGGTGTCAAATGCAGCCAGCCACAGCCCTGCCAGATTGCAACTTTTGCTTTGCTTTTTCTGCCTTGGAAGATTGGATGAGCTGCTTGAAATCTCACAACTTCTGATCTCCTCCATTGATTTCAGCAAAACCCAGATATATATATATTTTTCCTTCTGCTGAATTGAAGATGCTGAAAATGGTTCGTGGTTCACCTCAGACCGGATGGATTCAGCAGAGTGATTTAATTCTTCCCATGCTGCTGGCTGTAGAAAGATCTTGAGTCACTTTACTAAGCGTATGTTCTTGCTAAGCTTCCTTGTAATAACTTATCTTCATGAGCTTGCTCAGCTGGGTGGGTCAGGAGGGAGCTGTGTGGCACCATCTGTTTGTATATCTTATCACTGATTTGGAGGCCAGATTATAAAGCCCAGAATATTCTAACATTCTAAGGCCTTGTTGGGATGAATCCCCAAAGAATCTGGGGCCGCTGCCCTTTTAACCCAAACTGTGAATTGGTTTTTGGGGAAATGGAGAGCATTCTCTGTACTGGTTTTGACCTTGATTCATGTTTTACTCACAAAACACAATTGCTCTCAGCTCATCTTTAAACTGCTGGTCACTAGCACAATATGTGACATCAAGCAAGTGTTCAAACAGCAAATATTTGTTGAATGATTTGTGGATCACAAAGCTTGGCTAAAATATTTCCTCTTGAAATTGACTACTGTTATTTTATCCTCACTTGGCAAATCACAGATGGACAGTGTATTTTTTTCAACTAAAATAGCCCTTGTCCAGAAATGGAACAATTAGAGTAGTTGCTCCATATCGGTGAGCCAGAACTGTGATACCAAACAACCTCATGTGTGCATTAAAATAGTATTTCTGGGTCCTATTAGCATATGGCAATGCCATTTGCAGATTATGACATGTTTCTGCCTTAGGGCTTTTATCTTTGAAAGAAATGAAATTGCTCAAAAAGCCCTAATTATGTTTTTTTTTTTAATCATTGAAATTAGAATAGCTTCTTATCAAATCACCTCTTATTAAAACCCAGATTTTTAGTCTGTGTCTGGCTTTATAAGCCTTAATCAAGTATTCAAATGGCAGGTCCGTGTGATTCTCAAAAAGGCATAGGAAGAGTTTTTTGTGCAAGGTACAATGTCTGCTAGTTTTGTACAGTGACGCTTAACTCCTGTCTTTCGCAGTTACTATAACTACCTCCTTTGTTTCTAAAATCAAGCTTTGCAAGTGGATCTCCCATGATGAGCACGAAGGCAAATTCATCCCTTCAATGGAAAAAAAGCAATTTACTTGGTCATTGTTAACTATAATTACCTGTTCTTGGATGATATCAATCTGCAGAATTTTTTTTCTCCTCACTCTTGCAGGTTTACTGTTTCACTGTGGCTTTATTTACTCCATTATTGCAAGGCCAATCTCTGTGGGATTCTGTACTTTGTTGATTCTAATGAGATGTACGGCACACCTTCTATATTTCTTACTGAAGAGGGTAAGTATGAAATAGAATCTTTAGAACGATATGTGGTTTTCTTACTCTCTGTCTTTTGGCCAGTATGTCTGTCTAGAATAAGGAACGTTGTCATTGTGGCAATGCAGTAAAGAATGATGGTTTCCAAATATGGGCTTCAAGTTCAACTTTTTCCGGAAGCTTAAAACAAACATTTTCAATACAGACGAATGTACTTAGGTGTTTTTTGTTGTTTTGTTTCATTTTGCTTTTATTTAAAGGAAGAAGGAATGTGATCTAGTCGTAGAAGTTTTGGAAAATCATTGAAAAGATATAGCCACTTCTTTCACTTCTAAGTTTCTTTGTCATTTTCACAAACTTTTGTTTTCCCTTTAGGCTACTTGCATATTCAAATGCATCTTGTCAAAGGAGAAGACCTTGCTGTAAAAACGAAATTCACCATACCTTTGAAGGAGTGGTTTCGCCTGGATATCTCTTTTAATGGCGGCCAGGTACCAAGAGCATGTTCCATCATGAATCATATCAGCACCATCACTTAACTTTAAGCATTGCTGTAAAGTCAGGGAGCTAAGAAATCTGCAAAAACAAATTTGTGGTAACTGATAAACTTTTACAACCATAACACTTTTTTTAAATAAAAATTTTATAGTTGGAATCTTAAATCATAAGCATTCTATCCCATTTAATTAACTTTTAAAGTGCTTTTTTTGACTATATTGTGAATGAATAATACATCTAGCTATATAACCACAATTATCTGAGCAATTCAAGCCTTTTTTCCTAGCAAAATAGGCTTTGAGGAGATAAATGGTAAAACAGCCTTGGCCATATTTATATAGTGTTATCAAATCTACAACTTTTTTATAGGAAATTTATTGGTTCGCTCAGCCAAGAAGTGGCTTGACTGTTTTTGGCAGTGAAAACAATTGCTTGTGCTTGACATTAAACAAATAATAACCAACAAACCTGAGTGATAATTCTGGTGAGGCAGACGTTCTTTATCTACTTTGGACTACGAAACACTGCACATAACAGTTTCAAGCACTTATAACACAGATTTTATGGATTATGGCAAATCTCTTGTTATTATTGAAGATAATGCCATTCCTTTATATTGTTATATATGATACTGGTATACTACCTTTTTTCTGGTTACTTTCTTATCAGCTTTTCTTACTGATTTGTGATTTTCTGAAAACGAAACTGGAAAAGACGTTTTGTTTGTCTTCTGTGTTAGAGAATACACAGACTTCCCTTGGTGGTTAGGTTTATCACATGTCCTTTTTCTGAAGAGAAGAGAAATTGGGTCAGTCCTTGTAGCTTAACTGAGGAGCGTTTGTAAGACATTAGCTGGCGTTTTTGTATGTTTGTTTCCTTAATGTTGTTAGGTGACATTGCTGCGGTCCGAGTTTTAGCTTCTCATTTGCATGAAGATTATGATGACATTATAGCTTGGTTGCTGCTTTCTCTTAAGGTCAGGTCAGTGCCTCATATCACTTAGGTATCAAATCATCAGAGCAAATCACAGATCTTGTTTTATACCTGCTGTATGCCAGGCACTATGATCAAGGAGCTTAGAGACTATTTACGGAAGTCACATAGAGCAGGTAAAGGGGTGTCATAAGGTGAGCCTAATTGCCAGATGATTCATATTCATTCGCAGAAGAGAGACATCCAACTTCATGCTGGGATGCTCAGGGAAGGTTTCCTAAAGAAGGTTCCTACAGATGGGGCACAGAGTTTAAATGGAGAAACAGAGGAGATATTTTAGCCCATCATTGGATGCTCACTTCCAATTTCTTCTGGCCATGCAGCATGGTGTCATTGAAGTTTTTTAAACAGAGGAATAAATCAAAGTAATCCTTTAACTAATGGCAGAGTACATGATTGGGTAAAGCAGAAGAGAAGAGTTAGGAAGACCAGATGGAGTAGAAAGAAAAAAAAAGCTAGATTTTTTTTTTTAGTAGACATTCACCAATTGCCCTTTTATCTTTGCATCCCATCTGCTCTCCCTGATACCCATAGGTTCCAAAATAATACTTATTGTTTTTCTACACAAAATCCAGCTCAGTGGTAAGACCACTATATTCATTACTTTGACTAAATGGACACATTGGCCTAAAGTAAATGGTTGGTTCAGAAAGACAATTGGTCTGAGTCATTTTTTTCTCTGAAACAACATGGTGTCTGTGGCTGAATTGGACTGCTTTTTCTGAGTTAGCTTTTCTTTCAGAGACATGGTGTTGGAGCTACATCTTTGAGAATCTAGTTAAGCCAGAATGTGTTTTCTGAACACTTGCTCTGTGGTAGCACTGGGGAGTCAAAGAGCCCCCTAACCTTACGGGCTTATGTTGTAGTCCAGACACGAGAAGAATGCAAGACAGCTAACAACACTCACGATGAAAACATTGTCACCATTGAAGTGATGGTGACGATTCTTAGTGCTGAGGAAGTAGCTTACACCTTTCTTTGTCTTTCTATGCAACAAGCTTTCAAGCACGAATTCAGCAAAAGAATCTTTTGACTCAAAGTTTGGAAATGTCTACAACCCCCTGGGGGAAACTACATTATAGATATTTTTATCATCTCAAGTCATTTGGAGAAATTAAATTTCTTAAGTCTCAAAATATACACAGGGTTGGTAAACTGCTATTTTGTTTTTTGCAGAAACTGATCAAACAAAAGACTATGAAGCATATTTTATGAGTAACTCATCCCCAGGACTGTATTTATGGTGTGGGGTCTGGAGGCATTACTAATCCTTGTGTATCTCTCCCAACATAGATAGTAGTAACCACCAGCACTGGGCAGGATTTGAAAGACTACCATAATCAGACCATTAGGTAAGTGTGGCTTTTCATTGTGTCAAAATTTTCTGGATGAGGGTTAAGAAACCTTCCTGTGTTAGCCCTGCACCCTAATGTTATTCCTACCCCATCTGATTGAGCTTTTCCAAGCACAAATGGTAACTAGTCTGCCTTGAAGTTAATCTTTGTACCTTTTTTTTTCTTTTTTAAATGCCCACAAACTCTCCTTGTTTTCCCCACAACCTTCTTTTTGTTTTTTCCCCAGCAAGAGAAACTAGTTCTGTCTCCAGATCTCATTGTAAATTCTTCCTTTCATAGCACTGCATAATTCGTGTTCTTTGAAAATTATCGTTTACAAAGGATTCTAGAAAACAAATCAAAGTATTAATGTTGCTTACTGGGAGGAGTTGATAACTTTGACTTAGTGTAAAACATAAAAGCAGACAGCCTTCATATTTATGTTTATAATCTAAATTTGAAATGTATATAACTATTGATATTGGGCTAACTTTTCATCTTGATATAATCATTCTCTATGAGAGTTACAGAAACTGAGAATTGGGTCTTTTTCCTTGTGTGTCATAATTTTAACTTGCTTCTGCATCCCTGATTAAGAGTGGGTTTTATAGTGGTAGAACCATGGGGCATGAGTTCTTTAGGAACTCAGGGTACCTCATCATGGTGCCATGAAAGGAACAATTTACAATGAGATCTGGAGACAGAAATAGTTTGTTCAGTTGCTCAGTCATGTCCAACTCTTTTGCGACCCCATGCACTATAGCCCACCAGGCTCCTTTGTCCATGGGATTTTTCAGGCAAGAATACTGAAATGGGTTGCCATGCCCTCCTTCATGGGATCTTCCCGATCCAGAGATTGAACCTACATCTCCTGCATTGGCAGGCGGATTCTTTACCACTGAGCCACCTGGGAAGCCCCTGTATATGTGTGTGTGTGTGTGTGTGTGTGTATGTGTGTGTGTGTGTGTGTATAAAACAGAAACACAAATTAGTAGCTTTGTATGTATAATTTTTAAAAACTTACCAGAGGAATTCCCTGGCACTCCAGTGGTTAGGACTCTGGACTTCCTCTGCACCGGGCACAGAATCAGTCCCTCATCTGGGAATTAAAATCCTGCATGCTGTGCTATATGGCCAAAAGACAAAAGAAGAAAATCAGGACTGTTGGGTACTTTGGCTGGGGAGTGGCAAAGCGGTTCATTCCTTCATCCTTTAGTCATTTCACAACACCAAGCATAAAACTGTCTTTCCAAACAGGCTCTGTTCACTCAGAGTCCCTGAGCAGTCCAGATTTTCTTGGAAACCAATTATTAAAGGAAGGAAGGCAAAGAGGGGTGATGACCGGAGAGTAGGGAGCACACACTCTACTTTCCTCCCCCACTATTTCTCTTTACATTTAAATCAAACAATTATGTCAGGCCCTGGGCACATAGAACAGTTCTTATGTCCATGACCAGATTAATGGATTAGAGTTACTGAGAGAGGCTAAAGCAGTGGTATTCCTTAGCTTGCAAAGAGAAAGTCAGGGGTGACTGGATGGCAATATTGACGCACAGAGGCCAAGATCTTAGGACAGAACAGAAGTCTCAAGGGCACCAGGTGGATTTAGACCAGTCAGGAAAATTCAATAGATAGGAGTTTTATTATATAATGGGCCACCATGGGCTCTTCTATGAAGACTTTGAGAATAGGAAGGGCAGGGAGTTTACTCTGGAGAAACGAATGATGTGTGGCCCCTTTGGAAATCTCTTCAAGTGCCCTGTCCTGCCCCAGAAATGTTTTTTAAATTTTATTTATTTATTTTTGGCTGTGCTGGGTCCTCGTTGCTGCGTGGACTTTCTCTAGTTATGGTGAGTGGGGGCTACTCTAGCTGCAGTGCTCGGGCTTCTCATCTCGATGGTCACTCTTGTTGTGGAACACAGGCTCTGGGATGCACGGGCTCAAGAGCTGTGGCGCACAGTTGCCTGTGGCATGTGGAATCTTCCTGGACCTGGGAGCAAACCTGTGTCCTTTGCGTTGGTGGTCGGATTCTTAACCACTGGACCATCAGGGAAGTCCTGATCCAGAAATTAAGGGTTTGCGTTTCAGGATATATAGTCTAAAATAATACCTGCCCTTTCTCCCCTGACACCCATCTCCAACCTCAGACACTTTTGACAACCAATTGAATTTCATAAGCTTTTCTTTTGTTTCTTTTCTATGTCAGGGCTTCCTTTCTTCTTAAATCTGCAAAATGTAGCTGCTGACATGAGTGGAGTGAATCACAGTAAGATCCAGAATTAGGACCAGGGTAAGGCAAGGAGGGCACTTTCCACATAAAATTTAAGGAAGCCCCCCCAAACTTAGTGATTATATTATTTTGCCAAGGCTGCCAGAACACAGTACCACAAACTGAATGACTTGTGCTAAGTCACTTCAGTCATGTCTGACTCTTTGTGACCCCCTGGACTGTAGCCTGCCAGGGTCCTCTGTCCATGGGATTCTCCAGGCAAGAATACTGGAGTGGGTTGCCATGCCCTCCTCCAGGGAATCTTCCCAACTCAGGGATGGAACCTGCGTCTCTTATGTCTCCTGCATTGGCAGGAGGGTTCTTTACCTCTAGCATCACCTTTTTAAGCAAGAGAAATGTATTGCCTCTCAGTTCTAGAGGTTGGAGAGCCAAGATCTAGGTGTTGGCAGAGCCACGCTCTCTCTGCAGGCTCTAGGGAAAGAGCTATTCTAAGCTTCTCTCCAGCTTCTAATAGTTCCTTGGCTTGTGGCAGCATAACTCCAATCCTCACATGACATTTTCCCTGCAAGTCTTTGTCCAATTTTCCCCTTTTTCTAAGGTTTACCAGTCATACTGGATTAAAGTCCACCCTATTCGAGCATGATCTCATTTTAGCTAACTATATCTGTAATGACCCTATATCCAAATAAGGTCCTATCCATACTGGGGGTTCAGATTCAACATATGCATTTTACAGGGGACACAATTCAACTCCTAACAATCTTCATAATAAATAACATTTAACACAGTGTTTTAAAAATCAGGGTTAATGTAAAGAATCCTTGATACACAAAGTAACACATTTTTCTTTAATATGTATTTATATTTATTTGGCTGTGCTGAGTCTTAGTTGTGGCACGTGGGATCTTTTTAGTTGCTACATGTAAGATATAGTTCCCTGACCAGGGACTGAACCCAGGCCCTCTGCGGTAGAAATTCAGAGTCTTAGCCACTGGACCACCAGGAACATTCACAAAATAACAAAATTTTATGTAAAGACAGAACCAGTATGATCATATAGGATTCCAGAGTTCAAAACTGATGTTCAGGTACATACCAACTCAACATCCCAGTGAAAGCTTTGAAACGGTTCCTTACCTGGGAACGCTGGCAGTATCCAGGCCCAAGACTGCCCCTCACCACCATCTCAGCTGCTCATCCTATACTCCTGGAGTACCCCCACTACCACCACCATCAATGGAACAACTAAAGAGTTAATCTTGGTCCACCTGGGATTTGTGTGGTTAGATATTTTTGAAATCTCATTTACCAGAGAGATTTCAGAATGGGCCAAGTCAGTACACTACACATCAAATATTTCAGGTGTTTACAGGTGTTTCAAGGAAAGTCTCTTAATCCTCCTTTTATTTGTTCTCATAATGTAAACATAATGATAGCTGTTATCCTACAAAAGTGGTGTATGAAGATCAGTAATTAAGTGCTGAGAAGTACAGTGCTGCACTGCATGAAAGGCTGCAGTGACAATTGCAGAGCTGTCTGCTGTTGAATTCATTCATCCATCCATTCATCCATCCAGTATATATTCATTCATCCAACACATTTACCACATGCCTGACACAGTGCTGGACTCTGGGAATAAAACAGTGAACAAGAATACAATCTGTCCCTGCCTTCGTGGAGCTAAAACTTCTAGCGTGGGGAAGACAGATTTTAAACAAATAATAAATTTATTTAAAATAAATTTAAAATTTAAAATAAATTTGTTTAAAATAAATTTAAAATTCCAAATTGTGATAAATGCAGGGAAGGAAATAAGGAGGTTGTTGGCTTCAGAGAACCACAAAGGAGCCAGAATTTAGACCAGGCCATGAGGAAGTGACACTTAAGATGAGAATTATTTTAAGGAGTAAGAGGCTCATTTGAGGCTCTAAGTTCCCCTGCTACAGAACCCTCGAGCCAAAGCTGTTCCCTAATTTTGAGCGAAGCCAACTTAACAATGGAGGCAATCCTTTCCCACTGCCGGGTCCTTCACAGTAATAAACCAGGGCACTCTCCTACGTCCAGATAAGAGTAAAGATAGCTTGCCAGCGTGTCTGATGCTTGCATGAAGAAGGGACAGGCTTGGGCTTTCGAACCATCTAGCTCAGCTTTTATGTCAGCAAAATTGATGACCATCAAACAATGCACAGTGCAAGGAATTTCTTACAATCTCGATGCAGCCACTGAGAATGTTAGAGAAGAAAAATGTGGAGGGAGATGGAACTGAAAGGATCTATTAGTTGTATTATAATAATGACAAAAAATTACAAGCTAGTACCATAGGGACAAAGCAATTTATTGATTAATTGAGAATTCAGTTAAAGCAAAGATTCATTAAAATATTCCATAAGCATTTTGCTTTAATTGAAACAATGGATATGTACATTCATTTGCCAGTCTTTCTAGTTACAGCCTTGCCTTTGAGTATGGATCTATTGATTGGAGTTTCTTGTGATCTTTCTGGCATAAACGGTACCCAATTTCTGTTTCTTCCAAATGAAAAGAAAACAAAGACACTTGTGAAACCATTGAAGCCCAAAATTCATCAAGATTTCTTCAGTTTCTTTTCCCAGCCTTTTCCAGCTGTCCTAATTCCATAAGAGCTTTTTTAGTAACCATTCTTTACTGAGTCTACCCAAAATATTCAACTTAATTTTTAAAGAATGAGCATCTCTTTCTTCTCCGTGCTTTTGGGATTACATAAGATTTAATTACATTGTAGGGTTACAATGGCCAAACAGGTTTGGGTACAAACACATCTTATTCTTGGTAAGCACGAAAAAAGTAAAAGTGAGTGAGGAGCTTCCCTGTTGGCTTGGACTGTAAAGAATCTGCTTGCAGTGCAGGAGACAAGGGTTTGATCCCTGGAGGAGGAAATGGCAACCCACTCCAGTTTTCTTGGCTGGGAAACCCCGTGGACAGAGGGGCCTAGTGGGCTACGGTTCATGGGGTCTGAGCGACTATCACTTTTTCACAGCTTACTCTTGGTAAGCATACAGCCCAACAAATGGCATCAAAAGTAGTAGAGTGGACTAAGTTAATAATAATAACTGTGGTTAATAGTTATGGTGCCTACTCTGTGCCAGGCATCGTTATAAATGCTTTGTTTAAGTGCTAATTTCTCCCAGTGACCTTGTGTGTGTGTGCATGCCAAGTCACTTCAGTTGTGTCTGACTCTGTGCGACTCTATGGACTGTAGCCCGCCAGGCTCCTGTGTCCATGGGGATTCTCCAGGTAAGAACACTGGTGTGGGTTGCCATGCCTTCCTCCAAGGGATCTTCCTGACCCAACGTTGAACCCACATCTCCTATGTCTCCTGCATTGGCACATTCTTTACCACTAGTGCCACCTGTAGATAGGTACTAATATTGTCTTCATTTAAAAATGAGAATACGAGGGTTCCAGAGAGTAACCTCAGCTGGCTAGTATCCATTATGTTGAGGGATGGGCCACGAGGTGAGCTGGAGAGTTGGTTAAGCAGAGTTCTGTCATGAGAGCTTCTGCTTCCAAAGTGTTGCTTCGTGTCCACCAAGTGCTGGTATTACCTCCTCATGAGGGTAGTTGGAGTGTCCAAATCTTTCACAGGTCTTAAGAAGCAGAATCAATTCACCACTCTCAGAGATAATAACTTTGTGGTCCTGCCTTTAAAAAAAAAAAGAAGAAGAAGAAGAAGAAGAGACCATCATCTTCCCAGGGCCCTTCAAGACTAAGATTCTGGAAAAAGAAATAGCAGGCAATAAAGCATTTCTTTTCAGCATCAGTTGCCTTTGAAGAAAGCTGATTTCTAAGTGATCCCTCCGGCCGCCATAGGGTGATGCTGCCGGTGCCCATTTCTTCACCTTTGTGTCTTCCTTCCAGCCAGGAGTACCTGCTCAGGGTCGGGTTTCTGGCTGACAGTCAACCATCCTCTCTCCTGGGATGACCCCAGGTTGCCTGGCTTCTGCCCCAACCACTGGTGGCCGCTCTGTCCTGTCTGCTTCACCCTGGCCCCTTGCTCCTGGCAGCCTGCCTGATGAGCTGTGTCCTTTCCTTCTGCTGCCATCTGCCCTCGGCGCTCCCTGGCTCTTTTGTCTCTGCCTGGCTTCTCACCTGATGCCTGTCTTGACCCCCCCTTGCTGTTCACATATGCTCCTATGGCCCCTTGTCCACCCACACCTATTTTACTTTCTCAATTGGTAGTAAATGCACATGGTAGAAAAATCAAATCTATGCAAAAAGTTCTATAATTAGATGTTTTGCTTCTATCTGTTCTCCCATCCACTCCATCCCCTAACCCTCATGCCAGGGGGAAATACTTTTATTAGTTTCTTATATATATCTCTCTCTCTCCAGAGGTTTTGTAAATGCAGATACAAAAAAATCCATTCTTCTCTTCCTTGGATAAAATGTGTATGTATTGCTCTGCTCTTACATTTTCATCTTTTTCACTTAGTGTATTTTAGATATTTCTCCAGAGCTTTTTGTTCTTTTTTAAACTGTGTAATAAAAGAGCTCATGCCTAAGACCCACTGAATGGTGTGGGTACCAGTCCTCACTGACAGACACCTGGACTTTTCCAGTCTTTGGTGGATGTAAACAATGCTGCCAAGAACAGCTTTGTGCATTTTATTCATGTCAACCCATTTTCCTCCTCCATTTTCCTTCCTGATCCTTTGAGTCTTTCAAGACAAAGTAGATTTCCAACACGTCATCTGTGCTGACCTCTTATCTTTGGCCAAGTCCTTTGACCTTGCTATGGCCACCTTCTCCTAACTCTGAATTTGACCTTGGTTCTTATCTAATAGGGTGTGTTTTTATTTTTCCCACATTCACCTTCCGTCTACTCAACAAACTTTCTTTTTTCCTTTTAGAGTAAAATATTTCTATTAAGATTAGCAATTACACATAAATCCAGTAATTCTAAACAGTTTCACCAATATCAATAGTTGGCATGTATTAAACATTTATGGTGGGCAAGGCACTTTGCTATTAATAGACGCTATATGTTTTCAGTAAAGAATCCACCTGCAATTCAGGAGACCGGGATTCGATCCCTGGGTCAGGAAGATTCTTTGAAGAAGGGAATGACTACTTACTCCAGCATTCTTGCCTGGAGAATTCCCTGGACAGAGGAGTCTGGTGGGCTACAGTCCATGGGGTCGCAAAGAGTCGGATATGACTGAGTGACTACCACTTTTTCTTTCGTTTGCATTGAATATTTGGTGGGCAAGGCACTTAGCTATTAATAGATACTGTATGTTTTGTCTTTGCATCTACCTAATCCTTTTATCAACCCAGTAAGAGAGGAATTATCATTTTTACTAATGAGAAGCCTCAATCTCAGAGAGGCTAAGCAACTGATCCAAGGTCACACAGCTGGTAAATAGCAGAGATGGGATCTTAGCTAAGCCTGCCTGACCCCACCATCATCTCATCTTCTCGAATTCAAAGGAAAGGGTTTGTGGAAATTTGGGGTTTTAAGTCAAGGAGGGTCAATGAAAGGGTCTTTAAAAAAATCTGTTCAAACCCAGAGCTATCTTAATCCTTTGTACTTTTCTAGTTTCCGTGAGGATTTTCATTATAATGACACCTCTGGGTACTTCATTATTGGAGGCAGCAGGTACGTGGCCGGCATTGAAGGGTTTTTTGGACCCCTGAAGTACTATCGCCTCCACGCTCTGCACCCTGCACAGGTGAGCCCAGGGGACCAAGATGTATTCGGGTGCTTATGGGTGATGGGCGGGTAGCTCAGGAACATGGAACTCAGTCCAGTGCAAACAAAAGATTTATCCATGCCAGACCTTGCATTGGCTCTGTCACCAAACATAATTAATATTGAGGCTTTTCCCCCCTGCAAACACGATAATAGATTTTTGTTAACGTTTGGTTCATTTAGTACTCATAAAATGGAAACCATTTACTTCCTCTGTTTTAATAACTAGTAGCTTAATTATAGAGTCGATTTTTATCACGCTGTTGCCTATCCAGTGATTAAGCTAATGAACGGAGAGAAGCTTAGTTATTTGGTAAAACTTCTTTTATATGCTATTATTTAAAGTATCAGAAGAGGAGACACTCCAGCAAATTAGACTCTTGGTTCTGCATACTGCTTTCTCCAGAAACAGGCCTTCAGCTCATACTGGGTGGGGTGAACTGCGGTGGCAGAGATCACAGAGGGCCCTGTAGTCAGAATTGAATTCTCAAGTCCAAAACCCACCCACAAATGGAATCGAATTGTCCAAGTTTCCAGGCCAGCTCTAGCAGGGCTAACAGCTAGAGGGGGGCTGCCCCATATGGGAAACTTCACCCTGGTTGCTTTTTGTGCTTTGGTAAGAATCCACAAGGGATGGGGGAGCCTGGTGCACTGCCGTCTATGGGGTCGCACAGAGTCGGACACGACTGAAGTGACTTAGCAGCAGCAGCAGAAAGGAGATCACTGCAGATGGTGACTGCAGCCATGAAATTAAAAGACACTTACTCCTTGGAAGAAAAGTTATGACCAACCTAGGTAGCATATTGGAAAGCAGAGACATTACTTTGCCAAAAAAGGCCCGTCTAGTCAAGGCTATGGTTTTTCCAGTGGTCATGTATGGATGTGAGAGTTGGACTGTGAAGAAAGCTGAGCGCCGAAGAATTGATGCTTTCGAACTGTGGCGTTGGAGAAGACTCTTGAGAGTCCCTTGGACTGCAAGGAGATCCAACCAGTCCATTCTGAAGGAGATCAGCCCTGGGATTTCTTTGGAGGGAATGATGCTAAAGCTGAAACTCCAGTACTTTGGCCACCTCATGCGAAGAGTTGACTCATTGGAAAAGACTCTGATGATGGGAGGGATTGGGGGCAGGAGGAGAAGAGGACGACAGAGGATGAGATGGCTGGATGGCATCACCAACTCGATGGACGTGAGTTTGAGTGAACTCCAGGAGTTGGTGATGGACAGGAGGCCTGGCATGCTGCGATTCATGGGGTCGCAAAGAGTAGGACATGACTGAGCGACTGAACTGAACTGAAGGAGATCGCTGGATACCTGAAAAAAGGAATATTTTTTTTTCATTCCCATGACCTTGTGGAGTTTGTTCTGGGAAAATCAGGAGTTACTAGGTAAAATCAGTTAGGAAAAATGGAGCACCTTATCGCCCATGGATCATCCTAGAGCCCCTGCTGAGAAATCTTTAGAAGAGGAAAAAAATGAAATTCATTTGTTCATTTGTGCAACCAGTACTTATCAAGCACCTACTATGTGCCAGGCTCTGTACAAGATGCTGAGGCATCCAAGATGAATTAAGGTGGTGACTTTCAAACTTTTTTTTGAAGGTGATCTACAATAAAAAAAAAATCCATTTTAAAAGCATGAGCAGTATATACATATTCATACATATGCAGTACCTACACACATATATATATGCACGTACATACACACACATAAATGGATAAACACAAAACTGAAAGAAGAATTTTACTAAGAACACAGACCCTTGTTATGTTCAGTGTACTATGATATTTTGTATTCTGCTTCATAAAAAACAAAATCACTGCTGGTTACAAACCACTGAAATAATGTCACGACCCTCTGATAACGGGTTGCAACCCGCATTTTGAAAACCACTGAGTTGAGATAAGACCTCTGGTCTTGAGGAGCTCCCTGCCTGGGTCTTAAACAGTTAAGTCATGAAAGAATGGGGTCTATGCTTTCATTCAGACGTGAGCACGGTGTTTGGGAGTGCTGAGGCAGGCTCATCTGCTTGGGTACTCATGTGAAGGAGGGTGGGCTGCTAGGGAGGCAGCCCTGAAGTGATGACCTTGGATCTAACTCTTAGACGTTGAGCAGGAGCCTTCCAAGCTGAAGAAAAGGAGAGGAGGGCTGCCAGGGAGCAGGTACATCGCGGTTAGACTTGGTGACTTTTGGGAACTCTGGGGAGATGAATGTGATCTCTGGGGATAGAATGCAGCAGTGGGGAAGAAGAGAGCATGGAGATCTGGTCTCTGGGAAATCCTAACATTGAAGAAACTCTGCAGACGAGAAGATGCTACAAAAAGAAGCCAGAGGGAAGCGATCAGAGCTGGTATGCCCTTAAATTCCTAGTAACACCCTTCTTTTGAGAATCCAGAGAGGATGATCTGTGTACAAACAAGCCAAATTGGGGCTATCATTGGGAGAAGGAAATCTAGCATAGGTATCCATGGGTGTTTGATGACAGTGTTGTTCCTTTCGTTCTCTTGCCCTTTTGTAGATTTTCAATCCCCTCCTTGAGAAGCAACTTTCTCAACAAATCAAGTTCTATTACGAAAGGTGTGCAGAAGTTCAGGAAATAGTGTCTGTGTACACATCCACGGCGCAGCAGGGGGACAGGAGGCAGGAAGCATGTAAGTACTGAACTTAAGGAGAGCAAGCTTTAGCTCTGGGCATTTGTATCAACATGTTTAGCTTCTTTCCGTGAGTGTGTTAGTCACTCAGTCATGTCTGACTCTTTGTGACTCTGTGGATTGGGGCCTGCCAGGGATTCTCCAGGCAAGAATACTGGAGTGGGTTGCCATTCCCTTCTCCAGGGTATCTTCCTGACCCAGGGATTGAACCCAGGTCTCCCTCATTACAGGTGGATTCTTTACCATCTGAGCCTGAGAAGGCTTCTTCCTCAGGAGGCTGAAATAGAACACATGTGACTTGATCAGTGGGGACAACTATGACCTCACATAGGTTGATGCAAATGAAAGTGTGCCTTCTACCTAGATCCCAACAAGACCAACACTCAGCAGGAACCCAAGGCTGCCTCATAGCTTCAAGCAGCTGTAATTTAGTTTAAGAATATAAATGAGAGTGTTTTGAGCCTCAAATTATATTATTCCCATCCATAATGCGATCTTAGGCCAGTCTAAGAAAATAAAAATGAATTGGAAAATAAATTAATCATTAGAAATGTTTCCCCATCGGTGCACTTTTGTCTTGGGCCATTAATATCTGAATATTAGCTTTCAGAAATGTTGAACAATGGCTTTGTTGTTAGGGTCTGGGTTTTATTTTTTTTAAATCCTTGAATTGACTCATTCTGGAAGACATTGGTAATTTTTCAACAGAAGGAATGAATTTCAAATAGAGTATTTCCATGCCTGCCCATATTTGCATGGACATCCTTTCATTCATATGGAGGGTGTACCTGTTATAAAACTTGTTTTGTCTTCCAATGTTCCAGCTTGGACCTAGCACTTACAAATTTCTCTGGCTATAGATCTTCTTGCATGGTATGGTGGCACTAGAGTTAGTCACATATGTTCCTTCTGGAAGAGAAATTCCTGTGGGACCTTTGCCATCAGCAAAAGCAAATTGAATATTTTAGTCCCGCCAAGA